>NC_134366.1:90307755-95307755 GCF_035582795.1 Mycteria americana | reverse complement strand
CTGTGTGGATTTGGGAAGCTTTGAACCCCTGCATGCAGTGCTGGGTAAGAACTGCATCGTCGCCGTCCTCCGCAGAGAACTGCTCTCTTTCCATCAAGTAAAACACTGGCTTAATCTTTAATTCAAGGCTGTCTTTTGAGGATCACAGCCCCAGCTCAGGAACAAAGTGAGCCTGACAACAGTCGGAGGCAGAAGATGAAATATTAATCCATGCTTTCGTGACATCCAGGCTGGATTATAGTAATTCCCTGTCTGCAGGTCTTCCCAAGGCTGCCTCCTACAAAACACAGCTTGTACAGAAGACAGCCATGGGATTTAACCATGTACTGCAGACAAACAGCCCGCCTCCCAGACGCTAGGCTTGGGGCTTGCTTGGAGACTTCTATTCCTTCTTTATCTCCAGGTATGCTCTTCAATTGCCAGGTGTAGAGCACATCCATAACTGTAGCTATTTTGAGTCACTAAAAAAAGTCTCAGCTTCAGGATATGTCTACCTGTACAAGAAAGAAAAAAACCCGCAGAAAATCTATAAACATGGTAGGCAAAATCTACAAACACGGTAGGCAAGCTCTGGCTCTTTCCCTCCTAAGCCCATCATCCCAGGACACAGGACATGTGCTACATTGGTCGCTCTTCTTTTTTAGGGGATCGAGTGGCGTTTCCTCAGGGCAAGAATTAGTTAAACTGAAAAAGCAACAAAATGAGGCCGTTGTGAAGAGCTGAGTGTTGTACACCAGTCAGCTAGGATATGACCAAAGTAAAGAGAATGTGAGGCTGGATGAAAGGAAACCACCACCGCAGGGGGATATGGCTGAAGAAAACACAGAGGGAAGAAAACAGATTAAAGCGAACATCACCATCCAGGTATTTCCAGAAGCATCAAAGCTGCAGCTGTGTTGGCACATACCGGATTGAGTGCAGGGCTTGTTCCAGACAGACCTGCTTGTCTCCTCTGTGCCTCAGCTGCCCCATCAATTAAACAGAAATATTTTCCTAAATCCCAAGTTCACTCCTAAAGGCAGCTCTTGGTTATCGGGTAATAAGGGAAAAGGACGGGTGGGAAAACCCACAGAAACAAAACCACATAATGAAAACTACATCAGTCGAGCAAACAGAGCACATGTCACCTATTGGCTTTGGAAAACCACTGTAAAGTTCTTTACAGATGGTAGAGGCAGTTTGGATGGCAGGGGCCAGAGTGGAGCCCGGAGCGATCCCCATGGTAGTCTGCAGGTGCCAAATGATGACAGGCACATCCAGAAGGTAGATCATCTGCTGCTCACGGCTGGGAGGTGGCTGAACCCGTACAGCTCCTGAAGACAAAGAAGTGCGAGGGTGCTCATGCATTCCCCGCAGTATAGATATATACCATTAAAGGCATCATCCTTCAAAACCCATGGCGGGGGGACATGGGGGGGAAGTACTTCCCTCAGAGTAACAGGAAGCTGATGGTGTCTTTGGCCTGTTTTTCCCAGCAAGTGCTTTCCTCAAGTAAATGAGTATTTGCTGTATTGCAAAAAGTACACTGCAAGCTTTGCCTAGAAATGCAAGGCTAAAAAAGTTTTGCATCGTATACCACCATCACATCTTACTTTTCTGAAGAGCTCCAGCTTTTGGAGATTGCAGTGGGCTATTCAACAGATTTGTGAAGTTATGAAAGTGAAAGCCAAGTCCATGCAATCTAAATGCCATTAAATCCCTGCACTGCCATTTCCCATTAGCTAGGCTCTTCTGAAAGCCTTGTGCCAGCCAAGACAACACATCAGGGAATGACACTCGGAAGGAATTTAAATGAACCCGGGACAGGAGAAGAGAGGAGGGAGAGGCGGCAGCAGCAACCCTGCAGCAGGTCAAAGCAAGCCAGGTTCTAATTTAACACCAGAGTTAAATCTCCCACCAGAGTTATTTAAAAATCCCATTAATGTACAGACACAAATGTTCTACGCAATTGTGGGTTTGCACCCACCCAAAATAGCCTTGGGACTTCCAGGCCCAGGGAAGAGCAGAAGAAAGCAGCATTTCCTTCAGTCATGGCCTGAAGGCCTCTCCCCCATGCCAGAGCAGGCATGCCAGTCATGTCACAGTTATCAAAACCAACCCAACCATCTGATAATAAAGCTTATGGAACAAGTATGAGATGCTCTGAGCACGCATTGAGAAATGCTTTAGGAGAAAAGCAGGTATTTCACTACTTCTAGCCTGGGCAAGATTGCTTTTTAAACAGGCTGTGTAGTATTCAAGCATCAGCTTCTCTCAGTTCTTTCAAACTGGTCCAGAAACGTAGCTGAGGCAGGTGGTGGTTGGATGGGTTTGTAAAAAAAAATGTCCTAGGCACCGAGAGAGTGTCAAGAGTGAGGATGAAGCAGAAGACGGTACACTAGGTCCTGGGGACGCCACAGCCAGCTGAGCCCAAACCCTGTCACAGGCTGGAGGAAACACAGCACTTTCTCACCCGATTTATACAAAGTTATTGAACTAAATATAAAAATAAATACTACAGTCAGTACAGTAGTCAGACATCTTATTTTGATGCGAACTTGAATGTGTTTTACCCTGCCTTCAGCTTCAGTTTTAATGGTGCTGCCAATCGCCAACTTTGGGGTTCGGAGCCAACAATCCCATTAGGACACAGGAAGAGTACTTTTTTCTTAGAGATCGTTTCAGGCAGCCTGCAAACCTGTATATCAATGCACTGGTTACACTGCTCACATTTTCAAGATAGCATTGAGAAAACCGTAGTGGTGGGAAGGAGAGGAAGTGGGAATTCTTGAGCACCAAGCTGCACCCAGACCTCTGCAGCAAGGTCTGCACCTGCAGCAAGGTCTGCACCTGCAGCAAGGTCTGCACCTGGGAAATGCTTTGGGAGCCACTCATACCTTCCCTAGGACTCCTTGCAAAGTGTTTCTGCTAATTTCAATTATATCGGCATCTTTCCCTCGAGAAAATATCTGCTGAGTTAGGCAGCGAATGCTGGGACACTGGCAGGGCATGTAGCTATTTAAAGGCTTTTTTGCATCTGTTTTCACAGGCAAACCCTATTAAATTGTAACAATAACAGCGTGCATTTTACTGGTAAGCAATCAATTTCCATGAAAGATAACAAAAGCTTCCACTGAAATGTGCTAGAAATCCAGATCCCTTAAAATCTGAGTCCGTATTCTGAACACCATGCTCTAGGCATTGCTGTAAACACTGCTGATTGAGGGACTCAACGTGTGCTTTTATTAGGTTACTCGTAAGCATCACCGGCAGACGCAGTCACGTGTGGTGTGTAACCCCACATATTTCATGTCTGGTGCAAACTCAAAACATATCCCATGGTCCAGGGCAAACTACTCTTGTCCCCACCTCTCCCGTCAGCTGCTCACCAGCAACAAGCCTTCACAGACTCTCCCGAAGTACAGCACCTGACGGCTGGATGCCACGGGCACCAGAAACGCCCCACACGCTGGGGCTCTCGGAGCTGCCTGAGCCCCAAAGACCAGGCAAGGCAGTGTCCTGAGAAGTGTCCCTGGCAGTGGCCCTCCAAACTCCTACATCAATAACATTTGGGTGTAAACCTCAGCGACCCTCACCAAGGAAGGGTACAGAGATCATATTCTGGTCTTCCGTGCTGGTCTCTGGCTAAGAGCAAAGGCTGTCCACTGCATCATCCATATAACTGACTGGGACAGAACAACAGAGAAACTCACCTCTAATACGAAAGGCGGTCGAGAACACTCAAAACCACTTTCTGATACTTCATAACCTCTTTTGGGCTTTGCTGGTGCTCAAAGGCAGCCTTGAAAAGCCTTTTCTTTGAGTAACTATTTGGTTTTCTCCCCGATGTACAAACCTCTGTCAGACTCTCCCAACTCAGCCGACTCCAGGGGAAATTTCTAAGCAAGCCAAAGGCACCTTTTCGGCGTTACTGTTCTCCCCGTGCTGAGAGGCTCCATCTGGGACGTCGGCAGCGACGACGCACGGCCAGGAGCGTGCCTAGCTCCCTCCAGGAGCGCAGCTCCAGCGGTGATAAGGTTCAGGGAAGCGGGACAGGGGAGTTTGAGACGGGGTCACCAGAAGACTGCAAGTGCAAGACAGCGGGGCTACCTCTTCTGCAAGAGCTGAAGGGAAGGGCGAAGAAGATTTCTGTGCTCACAGAAATGATGGGGCCAGGCAAGTGAAAGCTGCAGGGCACGCATGCGGTTATTTCTCCCCGTCACAGTTCTTGCATCCACAGAATACGCGCTCATGATTTGCTTATTCCAAGTGCCATAGACAAAGTAGTCCTGCACAATTACGTGAGCTGCATTCACTTCTTTTCTGAATTACACCTTCCTTAAGAGGTCCCATTTCTGCTCCTTCCAGCCCCAACTTCAACATTTCCAGGGTGCATTTCCAAGAAGGCTGTGGCATTTCCCTCTCAAAATATCATGGTTAGATGAGCCCAGCTGCTGCCATGATCTTTCGTTAATACCTTCCCCAGATTCTGTTCGTGTGCCAAACCATCCCTCTGCGAATCTACAGAAAATGCCTACCTGACTCTCAGCATTCAGTGGCAGCTTTAGGGAGTGAAAAGATGCATGTTCAGCTTGAGGTCTCTCCCTTGGATGCTCTCCCAGCCACTGCCCGCCACAAAACAATACCAGCCACTATACCAAATTTCACCTGGGATTTTGCAAGGCATATGCAGGAGCCAGGCCACGTTGTGGCAGTGAGAGTGGCAGCCCCGGGAAGCGAGATGCCAGCAGACAGGGCAGGCCTATGTGTTATTCACTGCTGCCTCTGAGTGACTCCAGGTCCAACACGTTTTGCTTACATGTTAAGTCCCTCCTCCTACCCCTTAGCTGATGTGTTTGCAGAATCCTTCTCTCTCTGTCTCTCTCTCTTTTCTCCCCTGTTGTTGCTGATGGGAAAGGCTATGAAGACAGAAAAAGTCTCACCCAAATCCGCAGTGATCACATTGAAGTGATGCCCCAGCCAACTCCAGCAGATGCTGTCAGCAAGCTGCACTGGGATCGAAGATTAGTTCTTAAGAAGCATTTCTGTTAAGTTTGCAGCGTAAGAACAAGTTCACCTCTCCTTTTACACTTGCAGAGCTTTTGCTGCACAGCTGATGGAAAGCAAAAAGTCTTCAGCTGTATTGTTATTAATGCCAGCAAATATGGCTGAAAATACATGGGGCTCATATTCATTGCCTGTAGCTTATATTACCCATTAGAACTATAATGCTATCAAAGTAATATTCTCCATTTACATCAGCTCTAGCATTTTACCTTGAGTACATATTATAAGCTATCAAAATGAAGTAGTCCATAATGAGCACAAAGGTGCCATCTTTATTTAGACCTTTCAGAGCAGTAGTGCTAGGTCACTAATGCTATTTAGAATTGCTTCTCAGGGTAATTGGTATATCTTTTCTTCCTGAAGTGCTGTGCTTTAATCCTTTCACTCTATAATCTCAGCTCCTTACAAAAAGCCACAGAAATATTTGTATTTTCAGAACATAAAGGACAATAAATCAAGAGTGAAGCTCCTGCTTGATTCTGACTATTAAAAGCATTTCAATAGTATCTCCAGGCTGAGCAGATATCTTGCCAATTGCTTTGCAGTCTTGTTTGATTATAGGCGAAGCAACACATAAGTAAAGGAGAAACTACAGAGCAGTAACCCTGGGACTGCTTTTGTAAATTAACATGGAGTTTATATCATTCCTCAAAGAATAGCTGTGGTAGGGCTTATGTTTGTTTCTGCTGAAACATATTGTACACTCATTTATTAGGAATTGCAAAATAGGGACATTTTCCCCTAGTTATTAAAATCAGGTAATACTGAATTATACAACATGTAAAGAGGTACATGTACACCTGTGCGTTATAATAGTGATTTTCTTCCCTTCCTATCTAGTAAGCTAATTTACTCTGAAGCATTTTGTTCAACTGTTTTCAAAATAACTCAGGTTTTCACTCACACCATCTTTTCTTCTGAACTTGCTATCCTAGCAAGGAGCACTGCATAGACAGGTGCTCCCTCTTCCAGGGAGCTCTGTTGAATTCCAGTCCCCTATTTTTGAAATCATGGGACCTATACAACAACAGACTGGGGTCATATTTTGCGTGACAAATTTCATTTCACTCCCTGAAGCCAGGGCTTTACAAGACGTTTGGGAGTCAGCAGAAAGCCCAGAAACAAATGTTAAAAAAGTGGTTTAGTAGCCAGCAAGCCGCAGAACTGAAGATGGGACGTAAAGTCATCTAACACTGACATTCCTCTGCAGAGCCCCACAAACACAACTCACACAAAGCAAAGGATCTGCCCGCAAGTCTTCTCCACCATTTTGCAGGTTGATATGCTGTCGTGGTTTAACCCCAGCCGGCAACTAAGCATCGCAGAGCCGCTCGCTCACTCCCCCCCGGTGGGATGGGGGAGAGAACTGGAAGAGCAAAAGTGAGAAAACTCGTGGGCTGAGATAAAGCCAGTTTAACAGGTAAAGCAAAAGCCGCGCACACAAGCAAAGCAAAGCAAAGCAAGGAATTCATTCACTCCTTCCCATGGGCAGGCAGGTGTTCAGCCATCCCCAGGAAAGCAGGGCTCCAGCACGCGTAATGGTTACTTGGGAAGACAAACGCCATCACTCCAAACGTGTCCCCTTCCTCCTTCTTCCCCAGCTCTATATACTGAGCATGACGCCATATGGTATGGAATAGCCCTTGGGCCAGTTTGGATCAACTCTCTTGGCTGTGCCCCCTCCCAGCTTCTCCTGCACCTGGCAGAGCATGGGGAGCTGAAAAGTCCTTGACCAGTGTAAACACCACTTAGCAACAACTAAAACATCAGTGTGTTATCAACATTATTCTCATACGAAATTAAAAACACAGCACTGTATTAGCTACTAGGAAGAAAATTAACTCTATCTCAGCCAAAACCAGGACATATGCCTTACAGTGTTTGAGACACATTTGGAGGTCCCTACCTTATGTAAAATATCTAGTTTGACACTCCAGTCCTGCAAAATAAATCTGAAGTACCTTAATTCTGTGGAGAGTATCACTGAATCACAGAATCACAGAATCATATAGGTTGGAAAAGACCTTTAAGATCATCGAGTCCAACCATAAACCTAACACTGCCAAAAACCACCACTACACCATGTCTCTAAGTACCTCATCCAAACGTCCTTTAAATACCTCCAGGGATGGCGACTCAACCACTTCCCTGGGCAGTCTGTTCCAATGCTTGATAACCCTCTCGGTGAAGAAAAATTTCCTAATATCCAGTCTAAACCTCCCCTGGCGCAACTTGAGGCCATTTCCTCTTGTCCTATCACTTGTTACCTGGGAGAAGAGACCGACCCCCACCTCTCTACAACCTCCTTTCAGGCAGTTGTAGAGAGCGATGAGGTCTCCCCTCAGCCTCCTTTTCTCCAGGCTAAACAGTCCCAGCTCCCTCAGCCGCTCCTCATAAGGCTTCTGCTCCAGACAATAACAGGAAATTAACAGGAGTCCATAAACACAAAGTAGAAATCCTCTCTGAAAGACTGGTGGCCTGCACGGGATGGGAAAGTAACCTGCCTTAAAGGAACCTACATCTGTAGGAATCCTAAACCTGCCAGGAGAGGTCTGCTTAGATGCCATTGGTAACATTTTGTATACCTTTTAAGGGATAGATTCTGCCTTTTAACCTGCTCCCACTGAACAAAGTCATACCTGTTGCAAAGGACCGACCGTCAGAGGGTGACACACACTGCGCACAATGACAGCCAGGAAAAAAACTGTCCCCGTAAACAAACAAAACATGCAAACCTAGGAGAGAGGGATGTTATGAGTCATGACAAATAGTCAGATCGTGCTCTACACTTTCCATAAATATTTATCTTAGCAACAATTCGCTAATGGTGAACCAGCTATTAGCATGCAAAGTAGAGCTCTCGTACTATGAAGTATAGGTTTCCAGCGCGTACATTGTAGGAGCTATTTGGCATGGTGAAAAGCGAGGCTGTGTGTTTAACGAACGTCCTCATAATAAGCTCAATCGAAAGGCTTATTTAAGGCTTCAGCCTTTCATTCCAGACCCCTCCAGCTGTCACAATTGTCACATCAGCAGTGGGGTAATGTTAATTCTGTTCTGGGTGATAAATCAGGCCCTAAAAGAGAATTCTTGCATTTGCTATTCATTATCTTTTATCCAGAGAGTAGGAATTAGATAAGGAATCAGCTTCTAATGTAGTTTTTTTTATTAGCAACTCAGATTTAACACAGTGAAAAGCTACCTGCAAAAAGGATGTGAAAGGTGTTCACCCAGCCTGTGTGTTCCAAGGAATCTGATCTCACATTGCTTAATGCCTCTGAGATGAATAAAATATTAGATTCTAAAATTGACTGTTCTCTCTCTTTGTAGGTACGCACACACTAGAATATTAATTAGGTCTCAGTTCAACTAGAATATGTCTCAATTCCACATCCTACATGCACGTACACACAGTGCTGCAAAGAGAGAGAATATATATTTATTTATACTAAATCTTGTACATTAAAAGAACCAGAAGTTTGTTAAAATACGTTTGCATTTGCAGATTTTCCTCATCCAAAGGCCTCTCCCGTGCAAAACGATTCAAGGACATGTAGATTTACAAATCAATGAATTGTACTTTCACTATATAATTAGGCAGTGGAAATTGAGGTCACTGAGCAGCATAAGAAATGGTCAGTATCCTGTTCTGAAACCAGATGATAGCTCGGTTTCTTTTCCCTCATCATCTTCTAACAACAGTTTTACAGAGCACAACCGAATCCACTTCTGCACTGATCCACTTACTATTCTAGTTTTAATACTTGAGGGTTTACTGCTTTAGTCACAGCTCCTGTTCGCTGCAGATTTAAATACATCAAAAAATAAAATGAAGTGCGCAACATTCCACCAGCACGTGCCCCAGTCTGCTGGTCTTCGAGAGCGAGCTACGAGCCCTTTAGCTTCCGCAGAGTTCCCCACGACCGTGTTACAAGCCCAGCCAACCCACCCCGCCGCGGGGGACAGACCTGCTCGGAGCCGAGAAGCAGAGCTCCGCTCAGCCCACGCGTCTGTGCTACTCGGGTATCGGATGCCAGGGACAGCAGAGGGAGGTGAAAAAGACCAGGCCCGCATGTCTGCTCTGTCCTGCTGGCTCAAGACTGCTGTCCCTACCGCTGTCCCCCACCTTCTGGGCCTTCCCCGGCAGCTGAAGGCTGCCTGCTGTTTATATCACCCACTCCCCCCGCGAACCACTTCTGCGGGCTCTCCCTTTGCTCCTTGACACCCATCAGCGTTAGGAGTCTCTTAGCAGGAACCCGCTGTCCATGGCTCCTCTTTGGGAAAATCTGCTCTGAATTCACAGAAACAATCACGGATTAGAACAGCTTTTTAAAGACATGAACCATAAGGTCAGCAGAACTCAAACAAGGTTAGCCCTCACTGCAGAGCGATACATCACTTGAAAAATGAAATGAAGCCTACGATCATGACTTCAGATAAGGCTTTTTTTTTTTTTTAAAGTACTAAGCAAATTTCAGGTAAATACAGTAGATTCACACGTAAATGTAAAGCAAGGAGAAAACTGATGCCTCTCTTCCTTCAGACCCACACACGGCACGCTGGTACAATTTTACTCTAAAAGGCATTGAACACATTTGTGGTTTCAGTCACATCGGAAACACCGTGAGATACTAGTTATTTCAGCCGCTGGCAGCATGCAGAGATTAGTAGCTAACTTTTGCTTTTCACTTTAACTACATCCATTGTTCTGTATTTCAAGAGACAATTCTGGTTTAAGAGGGAAGCCAGGTTAGTTGCTGCGCTCTCCAGTGCGCTTGCTCCTCCGTATGTAAGAAAGTGATGTCATCCTTCTTAAATTAGTATCAGACATCCATTGACACCTGAGACAGCCTACCAAAAACGGCTTGTAAGAAGTTATTTTACATACCTTTAGAAGCTGCCACTTGTTTGTCAGCCAGAAAGCAGCACAAAAAAACGTTTTGCTGAACCAGCTTTAGTCACAACATTGTGAGAATACACCAAAGGTAATACACGCGCTCTTACTGACGGCTGTAGAGAGCTCACAGCTCGTTAACAGCTAAACAATTTTTATAATCCTTAAAATCACCGTGGATTACAAATGCTTTTCTTTTCCTAAAGCCGTGAGTGACCTACAGTACGTCAGCCACTCGAGTTTTCTAAAAATATCTCCAACGCAAGCTGGGCAGCAGAGATTATATTACAGGGCTTCTTTCAAGGTCACTTGCAAGATCTATGCTTGCAATGGCTTTAGTATCTGTGTTTCAGTTTTGTTCCTGGCAGTATTGGCAGTGTGTTTTGCAAAAAATCATCAGCATCCATGCATGCCCATCAGCTCCAAGCAGTAATAAATTACATTCTCAGAAAATGGTATTGTATTCTTGTTCTCACCTCTGATCCGCATCCTGAAGGGAAGGGAAACAGTCTTTGCAACAGAACTGACTTCCTCGTTCATGGAGTGCTTTGTCAAATACAACCCCTTCCACCTCTCCTCTCAGGCTTCCTATCTAAATACTAGTGCTACCATTTTATGAAAAGACTCAAAAAATAGCATACACTAGATGCAGTCTCTTCTCTGATGGGGGAGGAGGAAAACCAATACATACACGTCCTTGAAGGAGACCCAAGAACACAGCAACAAGCAAAATACAAACCTCTACCTTCCTAAGAAAAACGTGTACATGCCAGAGGTGTCATAGAGAAATTTTGAGGAAAAAAAAGAATTCTCCAGGAAAGCAAATCAGGTAGTTAGTAATTATCTTTACTAATTATACATAATACAATCATGCACAGCACTTACCAAAGGCTATAGCTACAATGCAGATTTATTTTACCCACCTGTTGAAGAAGTCTGATGAAGATCTATTGCTGTAGACTTGACTCTCATCGAGGCTCCTCCAGTCACTATGATCTGGATTCTTTTTTTACTGACAGAGCAGACAATGTTAGCTGTAACCAGCTATATTTAAATGTCTATCTTGTGAAGGAGGATGTTTGTGTGCAACGAAATTAAACTAAAACAGAGATTTATCTTAATTCTTTACATCATTGCAGCATCTGACCAGCAACATCTCTTCCTGCTGTAAAAGTAACTGTTCCCTTAGTGACATCCCCACATTCTATAAAATGCAATTAACATATCTTAATCCTATAGCTAAAGGCATTGGCCTAGACTTGAATTTCATTTTAAACTTGATATACCTGAATCTGAAGGGGACATGAGAAGTGGTTTATAAAACCCACACATCCCTCCTCTGTGAACATGGTGAGTATTCAGAATAAAGTTATTCCAAAGGGACAAAAACGTATGTCCAATCCATCCCCTTCACCTTTGTATGCAACAGATTGCTGTGAATATTTTCATTAAACAGCCAGGAGCATGTGATGACCATACTACCATGGATGAAAGTACAAGACTTATGTTTCAAGATATCTAATGACAAAAGGGTAAACCATTCTGTTGAAACTAGAAGTAAATAATTTCTAATTACTAATAACATCCACAATACTGCTGATAGCAGGGTCATGGAACTTGGAATAATATGAACAACTCAATCAGCAGCATGCCAGATGTCATGCACATGTATTTTCCCTGAATTTTAATGAAAGAAGACTTTTTTGCATAATGTAGCACATCATTATGTGAGTGCAGAGTCTAAGGATCCAACGTGGCAATAGTCCCAGGGCAGTAAATCTATCATATCTGCACTGTATCACATATATTTGTTGTATTATATACACACTACACATATACTAAATATAGGATGCCTGAAGTATCAGAAAGCTTCCAGAAATACTGTGGCCATTTCTCCAAGCTCTTTTGAGAATCACCTGTGTTATGGCATGCACTATGTAATGTTAACTGCAGTTTTATAAGCTTGCCATTTCTGATTATAATACTTTCTTTTTCTGAAAGACGATTAGAACTTGAAAAGCAATGGAAAATGTTAAATTTCATTTCCTTTACCATACTGATTTATTACCAGGCTTAGATTCTATAGCTTTGCAAAGATCAAGGGAGGATCTCCAATTTCATAGTGGAAAACAGCAACTCCCATTCTAGCTGGCAGCATCTAGTTTTTATTTTAAGTGAGACTGGACTATCCAAAACAGCTCATCCACTGTGTCATAAAACTTCCTAATAAATTTCACTATCTATAAAATGTTGATTAGTGGTGCAGCATTCTGTAATAAAATCCCATAAACCCCACAAAACCGCACCCTGCTGATTTATGTTGTACTTACAGAAAAAAGAGCCCCATATACAACTTCATGCTTTATTGTTACATTATTGCCACATTGACAATTACAGAAAATTTCTTTTGCAATCATTTCAAGGTAACATCTGAACATCTCCTGTGCTTGTATGTTATTGTAACATATTTTAAAAGTATCAATAACCATCAGTAGGCAATCCAGATCACCAGTTACGATTCTTTCTTTTGGGCAAGGTAATACTTTGGTAAGGACACCTATGTATAAACATGGATACCTCCCAACAATATATAATATGCTTTCATACAGAGACATTTTCTAACCATATAGGAATTCCTGCACTCTAAAAGCCACTAAAGCTATCTTGAGAGTCATACTCCATTGTACAAACTTACATATCCATCTAAGTACTCAAAGACAAAATTCAGGTATTGTCTATATATGCTGTATATATTGCATTAACAACCAGGAGCAGTAGTTTGTAATTCAAAAGCATCCATGTTCCTAACTTTTGGTATTAGAATGGAAATGTGGTGTTGCTTTCAGAAGACAGAAATAGACATTTCTACCAGCTATTACTGGACACAGAGTAGAGGTACCCAGCCCCACCTAATCATGTGCTGCTACACCGAGGCACATTTAGTTTCCCACTGCAGTCAATGGAGTCAAGAGCGATCCAGCTCATCTTGAAAGACACTTCCATTTGGTCAAAGACGCCATGCCTAAACTCTACCGACTGTCTTGACTCCATCACCATTGACTACAGCTGGAGACTAGACACGACTTCAGATGTAGGAACAAGACTATGCAGCTCACCTCAAGCCAGCAGCTACCAGTACCAAGCAACTGCGATGACCTGCTGCATCACTGACGCAGCCCACTGACAGCTACTGGCTGCACCATCAACGGGTTGCCACCACCTTCTGTCCTGAATCTGCAAACGTTCCTGCCAGCAAATTACCTCGTGCAGATATTCCACGAGGCTCAACAACGCTACCCTTATGAATGAGTTACTGATGTGTGAATCACTTGTACACTCATGAGTGGCTATGAACAAGGCCTCAGACGTACCGACATCAGAAACAGACAGCATATTTTAAAAATTATGCACATTCTAATACAGAATAATTTTTATAAACAACGCTCGTTCCTTAAGGCAAGTATGGTTATCTAATTAAATTGAAAATAAGGACTGCATAAACAGATTGTACATCCTTCCTTGGGTGTAGAATAAATATATCCATGCATATCCTTTGCAAAACATCATTTCCATTTCAAGCCTATGAAGAGATGGAAATGCCAGGTCCCTCTCACCCATGTGAAGGGAGTTATTCCACTGGTGAAATGGACCATATTTCACATGACTTGGTTGTTGTTGTTTTAAATCAGCTACTCAGGAAATAATTATTTAATCTGCAGAAATTTTTAAAAAATAGTATTTTTAAAACTCTCCTCACTGGTTTTCTATACTATTTGATTTTAAACATAAATGAACTAGTAAAGCCCCAAGTGACCCCAAACTTCCACTGATTTGCCAGGTGAATGTTTGCAGCACTAGCTCCAGTACCCACCTTTTTGATATTATTAGAAGTTTTATAAACCTAGAGGGTACTAAAGGCTGTACTGTATTTATAGTCAGTTAAAAACAGAAGTACACTTTAAAAATGTAGGTGGAATGTTTAAAAAATTATTTTCCTGGGTTTTACAGAGATAAGTTGCACAAGGCAAATGATAGAGCTAAGTGATTTTGAACTGTGCAATCAAAAGATTTAATTATGTGGCCAAAACTAATACGATTGCTCTATCTGAAAAGTAACTTTTTTATTCCCTTATATCACTACTGTCCTTATTCACAATAAGGAGACTAGGAAAAAATACGATGTGCAACAGAGGTTGGGTCATAAAGTTAAACACATTTACTAAATGGTATCTCTTAATGTCAAACACTGATCTCAAACTGTAAGTTAAAAAAAGAAAACAGATTTTTCACCAGTTTATTTTAAGTTCAATTCTGGAGGGTCCTGAGCTCCTTCAGCTTGCTACTGGAATTGAGAAGTCATCACCTCATAAAAATACAGCCCCCAGTGAGACTCATGAGATGACAAATCAGTTGCCTACAGCAGCGGTGTTCTTGTAACTCTGATTTCTCTCCCCTCTCCATACCCACAGACCTCCAAATGGAAGAACCTCAGCAAGACTGTGCAAGTTCAAAGGGGTGTAAAGAAGATTCAGTTGGATTTCTGCCCACTTGAGAATAGTTTTGGGCCCTTTTATCATCTCACTAGTTGAAATCAGAGGGCACAGCTACAGGGGTGTAACACTGTAGGATACTGAACACTGCAAGGGTTCTATGTAATCAAGACAACCACCGATTTCTGTCTCAACACACACAAACTCCCTCCAGATAGTAAAGGTACCAGTACAAAAGGGCTATTGTTCCTTACCAGCTTAGCATAAAAACCTACATTAACTATCTGCTATTGCAATGCCACAACTAAAAGTACAAGTTTTAAGCTCATTATTCATACTAAAGTTTCATCTTGGCAATAAGAAAATCTTATAAAAAACCCACCCTTGATCAGCAAATACTTAATAGGGAATTTTCCACCTGGGATAACAACTGAACAATGTCTTCATTCTTATTAACCCTTGAGAATTAAAGTAAAAGAAACAGCATATCATTTTAGAGGTCAATTTTACTGATTTGACAGTGTGAATCCTAAAGCGTTTTCATCTTCTCTCGAAAACTTATTCACTGACGGCAGTTTGGCTGAGATTTTGATGGAGAGCTCACTTGCGAGGCTGGTGGATGTGCTGTTTGACATGTTGCGGGTGAGGAAGCTTTTCCACAGAAGGATGTGGTTTCTGATGAGCCACCTGAGCTGCAGCTGGAGGGAAGTCCTTATCACCCTGTTCAAAGAACACACCAGGAAAAATTTGAGAAATCCTAAAAGCATACTTTCCAGTTCAAGTGGATGTAAGTTTTTAAAAATGTGAAGAGCAGATGGAAAACAGTGTTGCATGTTACTCTGAAGTCCCTGTGTACACATCCTATCTTGCCATTCTTTTAGCCAACTTCAAAATTTCACTTATGCAACTTTCACTTCTTCCAATTACACACACCATCCAAGAACGCAGTATCTTAAAGTGACCCACGGGGAAAAAAACCCTTTCCTATCTTCAGTGTTTAATGGCTCCTCATGCTATGCCACTTTCACAGGCTCTCTATGGTCAGAGCTCCTTGACCTGTTTGGTTTCCATAGAGCAACCAGAAAGAGGAGACTATTTCACAAACAAGGTAAGGCAGCGTGAAAAACTACCTGCACAAGGAAACCTACTGCAGGAATGCCAGTTCCGTGGGAAGAAAGGCAGGATCTAAAACTGCTTTTGACTCAAAGCTTAGGGGTAAGGGGCTTTTAAGTTTAACGTGCTCTTTTAGCCAGGTCTGCTGCTGTTAGTTCTCACGTGCTGCTGTAGGGCAGGCTCAGTTCAGGTGTAACCTTTACGCCACCTGTTTACAACTCTCATTTCTAGGGTCAGACCCGTGAGGTTTTAAAAAAGCAATGGGAAACAACTGCTACCAGTGCTCAATGACAAGGAGAAGAGAATAGCACCACAACCCCTCTTTAGAAACTGGGACAAACATGTCGTAAGCCAGAAAATCCCTGTATTCCATCAGCGCACGGGCTGACAACCTTACAGAGGCACTTTGTACAAAGCTGATGTCTCAGATGGCCTGTTTCACACCTGACCCCATTTCAACCTACTCCAAATTCTTCCCTTCTGTTCTGACATAACTTTTCTTTTTATCTTGATCACTAGGTTAACTTTTTACATTTTTTTCACTTTTTTCTCTACTCCAAGTTGCTTCCAGTTTTCAAAGATCTCCTCAGACGTGACATTTTCTACCTTCTTTCCCCCTGATGCTGCTGTTTGCCTTTTCCATACCTCTCTGACCCCTCACCTTGTTGTCTCAATCGGGTGATGTGAATGCAGCTCTTCTATGACTTGTGGGTGCTGTAATGGTTGAGCAGATGACAGAGTCAGTCTGTAAGTGTTAGCAGGAAATGCCTATCTTCAAATCAAAATATCACAGAATAATTCAGGTTGGAAGGGACCTCAGGATGTCTCTAGCCTAATCTCCTACTCAAAGCAGTGCTAGCTATGAGATCAGACCAACTTACTCAAGGTTTTTATCCAGTCTGGTCTTGAAAACCTTCAAGGACAGAGACTGAATAGCCCCTCCAGGCAACCTGCTCCACTGCCTAAATGTCCTCACAGTGAAAAAGTTTATTTTTTTTTTATGTCTGGTCAGGCCCTCCCATTTCAATTTGTGTCTGTTGTTTCTTGTCTGCCTGCCACACACCACTGCAAACAGCCTGGCTCCATCTTCTTCATAACTTCCTTGTAGATGTGGGAAGGCTGCTATTAGGTCCTCCTGAAACCATATCTTCTCCATGCTAAACAACACCTGTTCCCTCAGCCTCTCTTCCCAGGGCATGTGCTCCAGCCCCTGACCACCTTGGCAGCCCTCCAGTGAACTCGCTCTGGTTTATCTACACCTTTCATACACTGGGGCATCCAAAACTGGATGAACTATTCCATATGTGGTCTCGAGTGTGCTGAGCAGAGGGGGATAATCCCTTCCTTCGATCTACCAGGTACTGTCCTGTTAACACAGCCCAGGATGCTGTTGGCCACCTTGCTCTCCTGCATGCAGTGGGGTTGTGTCCAGCTGCTGCCTGCCATTCTTCTAGCTTGTCCAGGTCCCTCCAAGTAGCAGCCCTGCCCTCAAACTTACTAACTGTTCCTCTCAGTTTGGTGCCATCCACAAACTTCATGAGGAGCCTTCTGTCTGATAAAGACATTAAACAGGACAGGTCACAGTGTATAAACCTCCACTTGACACTGATGAGAACTATCAGGAAACTTGGAAATATAATTGAAAAATTACTCTGGGCTCAAAAAAGCATTGCTAGGTTTTGTTTATTACATAGAGAAGAAATTTTGATACACGTTTGGGAGCTATGAAGTCTCAGAAAAATGATAGAACAATTTTGCTCTTTTCATACGTTAATAAATCTGTAGCTGACAGCTTACTGAGAAGTTTAGTACCCTATCAAGTAATTGATTAGCTAAAGAAGAGCTGAGTTACAAAACCAAGAAAATAGTTTCTTTCCATTTTGAATCTTTTGCATACCTACCAAACTGGGGGCCTGTGTTTTTTATGTCTGAGATTTCCTACGTCACTCCAAAAACCATCACTACCCTACAATCGTTGAAGTGCTATCAAAATTACTAAACATTAATGCAATAACTAGTTAAACGTAATTACGCATCTAAATGCCTAAATAGGTATCCACCTTGGTGCAGATGGAGGTCCAGGAAATACCGCAGTGCCTGTCTACTACTGCTACGGGCTGGGGAAAAATGCAGCAGCTCACTCTTTCCACCTACGTGATCTGACACAACCACAGCATCTTACAGGTAAACCACCCCATTACACACCCCAGTGATGTAAGGCCATCCTGATAAAGGTACCCATCATGTAAAGCCATGATGAAAACCCTGTCACAACACACAAGGCATGAACTACTGATCATACGACTGATGGCTAGTTAATACTAATGATTTAGCTTATGGATTTCCAGGTCCTGCCTGCTGTTAAAATCCAGGGAATAACACCTTGAATCCCAAGTACCTCAAGGCACATATGGCAGCTGAAACACGTATCTTCAAACACACATCCTTACAGGCAGGAGTGTTGCTCCTCATCACAGATCAAGCTATAGCAGCAGACTTACATGCAACCGCTTTCCAAGAAAATGAATGCAGTAATATCTAGCTTAGATATGAAAAGAAGATCCAATAAACTTAAAGTGCTAAAAGTCAAAGTGAAATGGTGGAAGTAATTTCAATAAATAATTTCAATTTCACACAAAACCAAAAAGAATGCTCAAAGGGACTTACACAAATATACAAAACATAAAGCCTCTTCTCATAAAAAAGGAAGGGGAATGAAAGAGATTAATTTTGCTCTGATCAGTGATAATTCTGAAAAGCCTACAATCATTTTTCTATGATTGAAAGAAATTTAATGGTAATCTTACCCTAGCAATGACACCAGAGATGAACACCGTTGGTTTAGGTGGGCTGAAAAAAATAAGAGGGATTATTTGTACAAATTATTTAGAAGGTAAAAAAAGTACATCACACATACAATGCAAACAAAAGTTGCATTTTGGGCAATTAATGAATGTTTCAAATAGACAAGACAAATTTCCTCTTCAAATGACTATTGCCTTATTAGTACTTATTGCAGCCAAGAACAAACCTGTAGGTTTTGGCTGCTATTACTTCACATTAATTGTGACAGCAGCAGAAGGCTAGTCCAACAACATTCTCTTCCCTACTTAAAGCTGAGAGTCCTTCTTTGTTTGCATTGGTTTCTTAATCCTCAAATTTTATATATAAGCTGCCAGCAGTACTTTAGGCTTAGTGTATTTGTATTGCAACAATGAAAACTGTAGTTGGACTAAACTTACTGCTGTGATGGAGAATAAAATAAAATTCACATTTATATCTGTCAATCAAATGGATTAAGATTTTGAGTCTCAGAAAAAAATAACACCCAGTACTTTAAATCATAGATTTTCAAGCAGATATTTATCTACTCTGTTACATAGAAGGAAAATCACGTCTGCAATAAAACAAATGTTAAAGAACAGAAATCAAAGTCTGCCCTGCTTTTTCATGTGCAGACC
Source organism: Mycteria americana (assembly GCF_035582795.1). Lineage (NCBI taxonomy): Eukaryota > Metazoa > Chordata > Aves > Ciconiiformes > Ciconiidae > Mycteria > Mycteria americana. Next base: position 95,288,751 of record NC_134366.1, on the reverse strand, counting down.
TCCATCCATGCCAATAGGAACAAATTCTCCACAGGTAGAAATCGACTCTGAAGCTTGGTCAGCACGAGGGACCAGTTTCCATGGGCCACTGATCTACTGAACTGACCACCTCCACATGGAGGCCGAGGTGCAGCCACGTCTACAGTTCACCCCGGTGGTGGGCATTGCCACAGTGTCTAAATTATAAATACTCAGCAACTTCAGCGGTCTCCTGGGCAAGTAAAACCATACATCTGCATGGAGTCTGCAGAAGGATTGAGACCAGGAGCTCCAGAAAATCTCCACAATAGAGGTAATACTTCTGTAAGAAAGCCATGTAACCTGAAGCATTGCAAAGGGAAGGAGGGTGTGAAGGTAAAGTTGTGCCTCCCTCTGAGCACGTCCATAACCGAGGACTCGGAGCAGGTGGTTCATTAATTGGACCACGAGAAGGGTCCCTACCCTGTGATGTTTTGGCTGACAAGGCTGGAACACCACAAAGTAAACACAAATCAATTTATTTATTACAGGAATGATTATTGTGATGCACTTTACAACTACACAGCTTGTAAAGATTTATTACTATGATGTTAAGTGAAGTTAAGGTAACAAGCAGCACAGTATTAGATCTTGATATAATGGTCTAATAAATATTGCCTGAGCGCTGTTTAGGTCACAGCATTGCTACACAGTCTCTGAACACCCTAGTTATCTAACAAGACTCATCATTCCTTCGAGAAATTTTTTTAAAAGTCAGAAAGACAGGATTAGAAAAAAGGAGACAGGAAGGAAGTTCTGCTCTAAAATACCTCCATTTAAGAGTACCAGTGATATTTCCTGCAACGAGAAAGAATATTTTGATACTGTATTAGACTTCTTCAATCCAATTTTCTGTTAGTATAAACTAATAACAAGCAAAGATCAATAGCAAAACACTTTCATTTTATCCTAATTGTACTGAGCCAATTAGTATGTTACAGGCTGCATGAGATTTCCTGGATGCTGAGTAACAAACTTGAAGAAATAACTGACTGAGAAAACACAGATATACCGCAGTGGCTCAAGGTCCCATTCATAAACTAACACCATGACATTATAAAGAAAATGAACAGTAAAAGGGAAAAAAAAGTGTGGCAAGTTATTCTTCAACTATACATGGAATCAGGCTTTAGTCACGCTCAGAGAAACAGTTATTTGTTTGACATTGTATTATTAACAATATTGGATAGTGAGAAATTCAAATCAGATGGATTTTTTCCTTATATTCTTACTATGACCTTTCAGTGTTCATTATGCTTGGATGATGCATGAAATTCAAATCAACATTTCCCAAAAAGAGACTGTATTTGCTGAACGTGCTACGGCTTGTCTGCCTACCACTAGACTGTATTATCTGCTGTCTGTTCCATACTTATTGCTTTAAAAACAAATTAAATGCTCCATGGTTTTGGCCAAAAATGACAACCAGAAGGAATCTCTAGCATAACGGCTGTTTCAAACACAGCTTTTCCTGCTGCAAATCGTAAAAGTCTTCTCAGAAACCCAGGTCTCCTATTCAAAATGCCATGCTATTAATATTCAAGGGACCTGAGCTTGCAAGTGCCAAGTTCCCTGGGTACATAATAAAGCTAGATAAAGTTAGCATATTTGGTACATTTTCATACTTATTTTTACTTAGTTGTATGTTCTTTTGTCTAAGGAACTAGGCTGAAGATCCTGTAAGGATCATTTTCAGAATCAGTTAAGCTAAAAATCCAGTCTGAGGTTTATGTTTCAGGTAGTACCACAGAATGAGCCAGCATATCTTGATAAAGAAGACAAAAATCAGCAATACCATTTTCCTGGTAAAAACTATGTCCTTCAGATACAAAGCATTTATCTTGAACTCTTATAACATATTTAGCCTTGTCTGTATGCAATTGGTTCTGGGACTGTCTTCAGCTGCACTGTCTTAGGCAGGACAGTAATTAGGACTGTCCCACGGGTGTGTGGGAAAAACGCCTCATACTAACTCGCCTAAGGTCAATGTGGAACATTTTAGGATAGCACAGGGCAATTCACTGACACATAGGGAGCAACCTAATGGAAAACCAGAGTTGTAAAAATGTATCTACATCCAGATGCAGCTGGAACAGATTTGTCCTCAACTTTCACCCTTGTTTGTCCTCTCCACGGCTTTTTGATTGGACTCTTCTTGTGTTACGCTAGATTTCCAGCTTCTAAATGGACGAACTAATGGGAACACTGACGTGGCTTCCAGCTCGAGCGCCTCTACCCTCCATCCACAAGGATCTTTTACAGAAATCCCAACATTCATTTCTGGCTGACCTGAGTTCCCACACTCTGCTGTGGGCGCACACTGTAATGAGGCTTCACCTCTCAACTTAACTGATTACAAAGGCAAAATGCTTTGTTCCTACAGAAGACACACCAGCCCATTAGGAAGCTCATTTTCATGCATTCATTATTCCCTAGCAGGGAAAAAGACAGAAAGCTGGCCAGAAACGTGAATGATTGAGTGTGTCTGTATTGATGTTCTATGCTAAAGCCACTGTCTTTCCCACCATTTTTACTAGATTACATTGTCCCAAAAAAGATCTTTAAAAATTTAATATTATCAGTTATCTTTGATGATCTATAGAATCAGAATCAGGCCAGAGCATATAATCACGCATCTATACTAATAAAGAATTCAACAGATCAGAGAAAGGCCTGGGTAATCAGTCACTGACTCACACTTTAATTTCATTCTTAATGAAAGAAATCTTTCTACAGATGAACTTCGTCACAATAAATTCAATCTCTACTGCCAGACTCTCAAACCATTGGCTTTTGCAGACTCAGATTAGCTGCCAGGACCATAACTCCGTAATTGCACTCTGGGACATCTACTGGGATTGCAGTGTTGCAACATCCCTCATTATCTTTCCCAAGAACCTACCGAAAATAGAAACAAAAATGGAGAATATGCGCAGGCTATCATCACTACATTTGTAAAACACTTCCAGTGCTTTAAATTCTATTGGTGTTTTATGCAAAGCACAACCTACATTTCTAGTATTTTGTAAGCTGTGATGGTTGCTTTGAGGATATACTTAATCTGATGAAAATCAGTTTGACAGATGTTGTTTTGAAGATGCAGCATTCCTTTGTCTAGGCATCAGTAAACAAGAAAGTGAAAAAATATTACTTTCTGACAAAAACTGATTTTGTTTATACATATATGTGCTTTACAGCTATTTAATATACACATTTATTTGAAGTTAAATAATAACCACAGCCGATATTGTGTAAGGAATACAATGGTGTGTTTGCCAAGACTGCTTAGAGTGCGTGTCAATACTTTCAGAGAAAATCCTTATTTTATTATAACATATGGAGAAAAAGAACACATCTGTTAAGATCTGAGTGTTCAAAGAACCTACCCTGATTTTACATGTGTGATGCTGCGAAGAACTGCACCTGTTTAACATCAGACTCTCTACTGGCTTAATTTATCCTGATTGTATTAAAATAAAATAAAGATTTCTATTATTTCATAATACTTAGCTTAAATAAGATCTTTATCTGACATTGCAAGTAAATCACAAAGAAGATTGAATACTTGAAAAGATCATTAACTAGATGAAATGAGGCATTAATAATACTAAAATCTTATGCCTTCACCTTAGAGGGATTGGTTGAACTGAAGTCTGACAGACATACTGTAAAGACAAACACAGTGACATAGGAATTACTGCAAAATCTCCTACAGGCCACAGAACATACACAGGGCAGATGAGTATTTATCCAACTCCATTTAAAATAGAGAAACTGAATAAATTAGTTTTCTAAGTTAACAGGGAATTTTATAGTTATTAACTATATCTATATATCCAGTGTATGCCCATACACACGTGCAGAGGCTATGCATGTATACATATATAGATTACACAGATTCATAGCTGTTTAAGAGTGGTCCCAAATGCAGGCAAGAGAGCAGCACGTTCCCACAGCCACACGAGGGATGAACGCCTGCAGCCACTCTCCTGTTTGCAGTATCTGAACTGCCTACTGCACCTCTACCTGATGGGATGGATCTGAATCTGATGCTAGTTTCCAGGTTGAATTGCAGATCCGATCTGGAGGAAGGACTATGAGCACCACTCACAGTGCGATCCAAAACAAAAGCCTACGTTTAGAGTTGACTAACCAGGAAATAGAACCATGCATATGCATCATTCCTTTCCACATGAACTATAAAAGCTCCTGAAACGGAAAATGGGTCTTACTGCAGCCAGTTGGTGTAGAAGGCTAGTGCTCCATGTTCACTGGTGATCAGAAAAATCAAAACAACATGCTAAGACAAATAAAGAATGAGAAAAAGCAATGGCAAAAATAGTACCTCACAGTATACCTCATTTAAAATACTGTATTCAGTCCAGGAACACCATAAGTAAAGAATTAGAGCAGAAGTAAAAATGGAAAAAATAGCTGAGAGCGCATGGAGAACTTTCTACATGAGAAAAGCGCTAAGAACTGTTTGCATACAGTATACAAAAGAGTGAATATTGTTCCCATTTACCTTCTTTATAGTATAAGTAGAAAGTGACACTTGAAGAAAGTAGAAGACATACATTTAAAACTAATAATAGCAGATACCTTTAAAATACTGTAGAATTAAATGCAGAACCTCCTGGAAATAAGGCAACATCAATATCAAGAGTTCAGTGAGATTTAAAACCAGAATTAGACATTTGTATGATGCAAACCCATTCACATCAATTAGATTAGAAATGTGTAAAAGTTATATGAATGCTGATGCTCCAGGGCTCAAGTTATCCTTAAACTGATCAGGACTACAAAGAAACCTCTTCTATGCAGAGGTTAAACTTCGGTATGTCATTACCCTTTCTGCCTTCAATTAAATATTGTAAGAGATTATTTTCCCAATACATCCAATTCATCTACATACTGTAAATCAGGGTACAAGCACAGTCTCAAGATTCCCAATATGCCAACATTTAAAACAGGTTAGCCTACTTTAAAAAGGACAGAACTAGACAGATGCAAGGCTTTTGTTAGAACATTTTTTGTCAAAATAGGTAAAAATATGTTAAATACTTAAAAACTACATGAAACTAATCTTCTAAACAAGAATGATTCATATTTGTCTTTTCATACTCATGGGAATTAATCATGTCTTATCACTGGCGATTACCTTTTCCTGTTTAAGTGTGCCTGGCAAACAGACATATGAAATATAGACTAATAGCATGACGTGTTTTTCAAAGACTTAGGAACCACAAATCATGTCATAATTTTTAACTACCAAAGAGTAACAGTGGAGTTTGTAATTTGGGGTTTCCTTCCTTTAATCAGATCATCCAGTAGCATGTACTGCGACTCATAGTTGGCCTCTAGCTGTGGAAAGCAAAGGAGAAATGGATGCGACAGGCTGCAACCTGAAGAGGCACCTACGCAGAATCCGGAGCTGCACCCAACTCCCTGAACCACCGGGCAAAGGCAGCGTGCAGACAGCGCGCATTTCACCCCTCCAGCACCCCAAAACAGCAGGGACTTGAAAAACGAGCAGAACCTTCTACTGAGCAGCTTGCCCTTTATTTCCTTGCTCATTTCCACATAAACTTATCATTCACTCTCATTAACAAGTTGCTTAGGCAAACAAAATGAAAAACTTATATGAAATAGTATGACCTGCAGTTACCCATTGATCCCCCAACTGTTGCCTAATTAGAGCAAGTTTTGCTATTTTGTGCCTTGTCCTGGCATGGTATTCACTCCATGAACAGAAAGTTCTCCAAATATTCTAAGCAGAATTTCATCTTCAGTCAACAGAACTTCAGACTTTAATCCTGCCCTTATCTTTTTGGAATTAAAAGCATTTTGGCCAGTTGTTCAAACCATCCAGCTTAATCTTCAAGGTTGCTTAGGAATTCATATTTTCTGGTTATGAAACATGAAAGCTAACTAGTCTTGGTTTCAGCCTAATGCCTCTTTAAAGATGTCCAGATACTTCTTTATAGGGGGTGCTTATTTGAATTTACATAGTTGCCTTTGATTTTGGCATTGTCTGGGAAAGTAAATTCCAAGATGATTAAAAACACATTTCTCAGCAATAGAGTAAAAGTAACAAGCACACTGCTCATCAGCTTGCCTGAAATACTTTCCCATTGGTTATAATACATTTAGGTTATTAATTTTCTGGACAGAAAAGTAATAATTAGTCTGACTGACTACCAGAGGGAAACACTCTAGCTGATTGCACGGGGACATAACAGTGTCTGATATTCTATGATAATTTATCCTGTTGAGGTCATTTATTTATCTGCCATAGCTTTCAAACCTTTAAGATCACCCACAGGATGGCACTGTTGAACCTCTGAGTATATTATACAGTAAGTAGGGAACAACCTCAAAGAAATCCAGGTGCTGTGGCAAATACTAAAACAAGTAAAAAGCAATACTTCCCCTTGATGCGAAATCTTGATGAAATGCAGTACATATGTACCCCCTCACACAAACTCATATACATACTTACAGACACTATATTTGGAAAACAGTTTTCTTGTGCCCCTGTATTAGTCTGTGCCCCGATATACCCCATGAGATAGCTTCCACTCTGCTAAACTGCTCCTCTTCCTATGCAGGCAAAATTAATGTGTTTGAAGGAAGAACTCAATGCCCTATCAGGAAATTTTAATGACTATTTGTTTTGCTATTCACATACAAGCAAATTGGGTGTCCTGATCTTTTAATGAGGTGGTAAATCACTGGCCATTATATTTAATAGCAACTGATTGACATTCATTGTTCTTACATTCACTGTCAACGTATTGCAGCATATGGCCTGATTAATCTCACCAGCCTCTCATTCATCTTTGTTTTTAGTGCCTGTGTTAGCCATAAAAGAAAATTATTTAAGAAAGATATCCACCATCTCTTATCTATATTGCTGTACATGACATTGCTATCAGAGAGTAAATTTCTCTTTCATGCCTTCTTCTGATCACAAAATGAAGATTTAAGTATTTCACCTTTTCTATAGACTCAGAGGATTTAGAAATAGTCTGTAATTCTCCAACTGCTGGTTCATTTATTAGGGTTCAACCCTGTTATCACAGTATCTACATTAGCCCTTAGTGAACATCAATGACAAACTTCTCATAGGCAGCGACTGCAGCATTAGCCTACTTAATATCTGTAGCCACTTAACTGTGGAAAGATGAGAGCTACGAAGACTGACATAAAGCAAGCAGTACTTAAATAGTGATACAACTCAAACGAAGCTCTAAAATAAGGAGTGCAGTAGGGTAGACTTTAAGCATTTGCAAAATGGCCAGCAAAGACCATGGTGCAAAGGGGAGAGAGGACTAAGTCTTCCACGTATTAGTCAAGTGCTGAAGTGTATCCCCATGCACGTTCCCATGACAGTAACACACTTCCATACTGAGAACATCACGACCATGGGCCTGCACTGCCGCGTCCCAGCTAGAGACACACATTTGCCAGTTGCGGCACTGCTGTAGCTCCTCCATCTTCCAGCAGACGAAAAGATGGAGCGGAACTGGAAAACTGGCATGACACTGTACTAGGCATACACAATGTCAGTGCAATGAAGGAGACACAGAAGGTAGAAGCTAATGAGAAGGTGAAAATCTCCTCCTGCCCAGGTGAATCTGTGTTTGTCTCAGACACACACACCTGTGTCCCAGAACTTCCCAACCCTTCCTGTTAGAGTTCATACCTGAATCTGGCTTTCTGATCTCTCAAGCCATTAACTATTCAGTAGATGTGCACCTTTCACTCTCCTACTTTGAACAATTGCAATATTGTTTCTTATTACCCCAAACTACACTGCAGACACAAAGTCAAATGTGCATGCATGTGTCTGCACGTGCATAAACACTACATCACCTTCCACAGCCACAGCAGTGAGGAGTCTTCTCAACCCAATTTTACACCATGCATTCTGCATGGTTTCCATTCTGCAGTTGCACCCTACTGGTATGTGGAGCTCTCCAAAGCAAATGCCAACTACAATTAGCAATTTTTTCACTTCTGTGGCTGTTCACAGCCCTGCCCACAGCAGAATGGACCATGATGAAGTTCTTGCCCATGTCAATGGGCCATTCCTGGGAAAGCTCTGAGCGCAATAAAGGGCATTGTGGATGGTCATGAAGACACTCTGGTAGCATCAGATCCCATGTTGAAGATGGTATGAGCTGGCTGTATTGGCCAGGAACTTGCTTTAGTTCAAACCCTGCCAAAGTTAGACACAATTCTCCCTATTCTCCAGTGGCAAGTGGCATTTCTAGAGGCATAAATCTTGTCATAGAAACAAGAGACCAGTAAATCCTGGAACCTCGAATTCCTCTTAATTCAGACATAGAAAACAAAGAAAACATTATTTCAGTATGCAATCTTCTATTTAGAGCTCATAAAGGAGCAACAGAAGACAGAATTAAAAAAAGTTTTCAACTTAACAGCTTACTTTTTATAGTAGGAAACCACCAAACCTAATGAACTTAGCCCAGCTAGGTTTTTAATGTCACAAAAGACAAGGAACAAAGTTCTCTAAAAGGTATTCAGACAAGGGTACATCTTTGTTTAAATGAACTTGGAGAAATGTAATTTCTCCACAGAGAAATCGACCTCCGTTGACCTGAGAGAAAGCAACCACTTCATTCTTCTACTACCATTACTACGTCTGCTGCTGAGCTGTGGCGGTCGGAAAGGCAACATCTTCATTTTCCATCTAGAAACATCCAGTCACCTGAATACAATCAGAACAGGCTGTTTCTTCCTTCCATATGTATCTTAAGGGTTTAATCCAGAAGGCCAACATCAGATATTACTACAATCATCTGCAAAACTTCCACTAATGTCAATGGGACTGGAACTTACACAAGAAAATACACAGAAAATGACCTTGAAGAAATCAATAGCAATGGGATTCAAAGCATTACAATCTGAAGGATTTCAAGAGTTCTTAGATGGTAAGCTTTCACTCAGCTTGAAATAAATGTCTAGCTTTTTAAAGTGATAATAAAAGCCGTGACAATGCAAATGTGTAACAGATCAATGTGCTGTTAAATCTGAATATAGTTCTATAGTAGTACCCATTCATTTCAATGGGATGTAGAAATCTTAAAGCAACTACAAACTCCTGAGTGTCAATACCACTAGTGATTTTTCTGTTAATCTAACAAAAACGACTGCTAATTTTCTAGTTCAGTCTGTTAGATCTGTCACGTCCTTGTGCTTCATGTGTTTGAATGGCTTTTAATTGCTTTAATAATAGCTAAAGCAGTTCAGTTCCTTAAAGAAGTACTATAGCACCTGCAAGACTGCAGCTAACCACTTGGCAACGTTACCTTCTACCATACAGAACAGGGTTAGATTACGTTTTTTCTGTTTGTGATGCACACGTAGCTTTGCTTGTTCACTTTGGTTCTACAGGACAAATAGATCAGTCTGTCTGAGGAACAAAAACAAAACAAGCATGCACAGTCTCAGCTGAGTTTACATTTATTAAACAGCAGCAATACTGTTCGTACTTTATACTGGTAGTTTGTACTATTATTTTATACTGGTCATTTCCATACAGAGCACAACAGAAAAGAAAAAAAGACACTAAAAATGACTCATTTGACTTTATCTGCTACCTGGTGGCACAGTCCTGGCTAGAGTGCTGTCTAAAGTTATGTTTCTGTAGTTCTAGCTGAAGGGTGTCCTCAGCAAGAACACAGTTTTTCCAAAACATCTGCCTAGTGGTAGTACCTCTGGCCACTGTCTGGATGTTATAACAAGTGACAATATAATAATGGGAGTTGACTTAAGAAATCATTAGCCTACTCACCTTTGAAATCAGGGACAATGGGCATAAGTAAAATGTACTTATTTCAAAATTAAAGTGTACCTATCTAAGGATCAATTTAGGTTAGATTAGCAAAAAAAATTTTTTTCTAAAGATTCCTCGATTCCTCTGTATGCTTCAAAAAGCCATTTCTGTCATCCTGTGTGTACTTGAACATATAAACATTTTAATTAATAGCTTTTTATTTGCTAATGAACCAGGATATACCTTTTCTAGAAGTCTATTAACATGCAGAGATCTCTCCTGATTCAGTAGGTCATTTTTACTCTATGTAGTTCAACACAGTAATGGAGTCCCAGTACATCAGGGTGAAAATTAATGAAAATGTATGACACCGCAATCAGATTTTCAAACAATTACAAAATGGAAATAGTAACTGTCACAATAAGTACACCTTCTATAACACACACAACCAGGTGTGCACATTTGTAAATGCTATATTGCATGACCTTTCATAATGAGGTATGACTTACTGACAGCTTATTCTTTTCAAATTTTCACATTTTGAAGCAGCATTTTGTAAATACGAGACATTTCCACTACAAAAAGAAAAAAAAGTATTTCCCATTATTTATCTTTTGTTTCCATTCAATTTTCTTATTTCCCTTCCCACCATTAAGACTCCCCAAATCCTCTGGGACGTACAGCTAAACATCTGTGTAATGCTGACTCTTCATTTTAAGAATTCAGTATAAAACGCATCCCCATTTAATTGTCATTACAAAAGCAAGTGGTTAGAGGGAGCTCAAGATATGCAGGAGCAGGAACCACAGGAAATTTTTTAATAGTACTTTTTGGCAGAGGGTACATGGGAGGTAGTGATCCTGTCCTTCTCTCCATCCCCTCCACCTCTAGTTACCACTAACAGCCTCTTAGCCCCCAAGGGCTAACTCCCAAACCAACAATTTTTTTAGTTGTTTTTAATAACAACACATTAACTGTGCACAAGGGCAAGTTAATCACCAAATTGTTTATTTTCTAAGGAGTGATGACTTTGGATAACATATCTCCAAAGCTGGTGTTTTCCTGAGAAACCATTTCTGTAACTTACAGCATAATCACTTCACATGTAAACAGAGACAATCAAGAACTTGGAACAACCAAACTTTGCTGCAGGCTGGCGTGTAAGATGATGCACTGCCTGATTCAGCTGAACTCTTCCGAATTCACATGATCTTAGAAGCAGCTGAAAACCTCTGCAACAAGAAGTCCTAAGAACATTTTAGAGGAACTGCACCATTTTGGATCATAACTTTCTTCTTTTTTTATCAAAGACTTAGGGAGAAAATTAAAGATATACCAGCCTGAGATTGCTGTATCAAGAACACCAAGAAAGGATTCAAATGGTTAACCTGCTCGCATCAGGAAAACATACCATGAAAAGAGTGTGAACAGTGAGAGACAGAGACAGTAGAAATAATACTGATAGAAACACATGTATCTGAGAAAGGTCTCACACCCCATTAAGGCTCTAAATTCCAGTTTGATACAGATAAATCTTAAAAATTTGGCACTGAAAAAAAAATCTAAGGTTTCATTTAATTGAAAATTAGAGATATTATTTGAACTTGTTATTCAGATGAGACAAAAATTCTGAAACATAAAATAGTGAAGATCAATGGAAAGCAACAACGCTAGATGTAACGATAATGTATTTTGGGAAATGGTGTCTATCTGTGGTCACTTCTCCTCAGTCTCATAGTGATTCCCAGAGCACCTACGACATGGTATGTGCAAATCAAGTAGTGAAGCCAGACTACAATTCAGGCTGCTCCCAGACACATAATGCTGGGGTCCAATGAATATCTACTTTCTGATGGGGGCTGAAAAAAAACAGGTGGATTACTACAAGTTTTTTTGTCACAACCTGATACTTATGTTTAAGAACCCACAATAAGAACACAAGAAGCCAAATTTATACCCGATACATTTACTGCTTTTACTTGTATTCACTTATAATGATAATCCCCCTTTCACATTATTTCCTGAGATGACATTTGATAAAGTGGTATCTGCAAACTTTTAACCAGCAAACAAGTTTGCACACTCCTTTCATGTCAAATACCTACCCATTTGTTTTGAGTTTATCACCACAAAAAAAAGCAAAAAGGCCAGGTGTAAAGAGAACATCCTTAATTTATCAAAAGGCCAAACCATTTTCTAATTTTCATCCTCTATATTTATGGCAGAATTTTGTATTAACTAATGTGGCACTCTTATTATTAACCTGCACTTTCAAGAGAGAAGACAGACCTCTGGTGTATACTTGCTTGGAATACTTGCCGCTATGACATTAAAATTGACAGAAGGGTATTGGGCTCCTGTCATATTTATTTAAAATCTTTATAGAGAAGCTGCCCATGGAGACATACCCTAGGCGCCCAGATGACAGCAATGCTATTGCTGCAACATAATGGCCAGCTGCAAACTGAAGTTTAATTTCATTTTTGTCTATCAGAGGGATCTCTTCTAGCTACTTCCAGTTGCAAAGAAAGAGAAATTTCCACAAGTTTTACAGCAGCGATCCTCATTCATTACTGTAACACATCAAGGGAAGTAGAAAGTAAAAAACTGCGCTGGAGGTTTAAATGAAAAAAGCAAGCTTTGTCATGAAGCGCTGCTGTGAAGAACGGTAACGTTTCCTGATGCAACACGGAGAGGATAATAGCACAATCCACAGTTCTGAAAAAACACGGTGCAATCATGCTACTTGATCTGTGAGTGAAAGTAAGAGGACAAGGACAGACAGCTCAAGAATTTTGTGAGTACTGGGCAGAAGTACAGCAGGAGAGGAAACTGTAGAGGAGGGAATGGATGGGGAAAAGGAGAGGAAAAAAACAGGAAGGAAAAAAGGGGATCCTCTCCTTTCACAGTACTACTGAATAAGTATCAGGAAAAATTTCCTAAAACACAGTGGAAGTATATAAGCTCTTGTGATAGGCCTAGATGACAGGGCAGAAGAGACATCCAGGGACGTGCTTCATGTTACAAGAGCTAGGTATCTTGTTTTGTAGACAATAGTAATATTAGAGAAAGCATATGAAAAGACAATGCAAAAATGCCATTGATTTGCCCATGAAGTGCTTTGATATAGATGCTGCAGTGTATCAATAACAGGCATGTTGCCATGGGCTTACTGCCTCATCCAGACAAAGAGTTCAGCTATGACCTTGTTAAGCGTACAAAGGGAGACAAATGGTGCACAAATATTCTCTCTACTCCCCCTTTTCTGTGTGGGTGGGCTAACTACAGTCGCATATATGCAATCCCCCCAACACATTTTATTGATATCACATGGAGAAATGATCCAAGTGTTTTGTAGCCTATGCAGAGACAAGAAGCACTCTCATTCTCTTGAAAGAGAGCACCAAAAGACAGATTTGCAGCCCCTATGAAAAGCACTGATAAACCATCAGCAGTAATGAACCACCAGGCATCTACGTATGAGTTCTGCTACCTCTGCTATTTCCGGAACCCTGGTTTCCATATAGACCATTGGAGATCCTCAACCTTTTAGGAATCAAAAGGTTATGACTTGAGCATTTGAAATAAGAAGCCCACAACTGTCCACAGCAGAAGAAAAACGCATGGGAAATTGCCCAGTCTCTGTATCTGCTCTGTGCTGGCATGGTATAACCATGATGTGTGACAGAAATGATACACCTAGCATTGTGTCAAAGGGGGAGCTACGATATGGAAGTAACAGAAGTCATGCTGATTTTAGTCTGCATTGGCTTTGCAGAGCTTCAAGTCACAGCAGGGTGTTAACGCAGAGTGGTTACAGAATGGTTAACGCAGAAAGGAAACACTACAGAAAACATGAGCTAAGCCAACTCACTATTAAGAAAGTCCACCCTGAGGTAACTCCTGTCTGTCTTTCTCTAGGTCTCACAGACTGGCAAGCAGCCTTTTGTAACATTCTCATCAAGCAATCAATGTTCAGAAAGTCTCATTTTGCTTTCACTTAGTGTCATCTCACTGTCACTCTTGGCATATGAAGCAATTCGATCAGCTGTTACCATTTCTTTTAGGTACGGTAATCTTGAGGAACAAATTAATTAAAAACTTAAACCAGGCTGACAGGTGTGACTATTCAGTGGTGGTTTTTTAATGGAAATGCATATTTAGAACTTCAGAAAGGCTTCTAATTATTTCAGGTAGGTCAGGTTTTGGATCAGATCAAAATATTAACATAGCAATATGAAGGTGTAATTTGGTGGTGTTTGTGTCCTTGGAAAATCTAAGGAAAACCTATTCAGTATCTCAGCTATTGTGCACATAATGCAACAGTTTCAAAAGCAGTTTGTAAACTTGAAGTCTGGGCATTTTCATTAATATACCCTGCTGCAATTTCCAAAGGGGATAGGCATTCACAACTTCACTTGATTTAAACAGCAACACTGTACCTCCAAAAATCAAGTGAAGAGTATCAAGTAGGGTACTTGCACTTGAGAAACCACTTCTGAATTTTCAGTAGAATGTGTAACTTAGCCTGCATAAGCACTGTCAAAGAAGCATGACAAAAGGGAAACATCTGATATAATCCTTGGGGAAAATGTGAGAAGAATTTGAGCATGAATGCACAGATTAAGCAGGATAGAGCAAGAGAGCTGGTTGTCCACCACATCATACATGATCTTGGTTCTTAGTCTATATAGTCTAGTTTTCAATAGCTAACCAATATTTTTCTATAAACAATTTGGTTGCAAGGAAATACAATATTGTGCAAAATGTGGACTTGACAGCCCAAAAGATCATAGTCCTTTTAAGTACAGAACAGGCATTGCAAGCAGAGGCCAACTCAAATACCACTGCTAACGTGACCTTGTCCCTGGACCTGCGCTTCAGTATCTTCCCTAGTGGTTTATCTGACTGCAGCTTAGGCTCTGTTAGCAGTGCCTATAAACAGATGCCAGGCCACAGATAACACTCCCATCACGCCAGTGATGCACTGGTTCAGTGCTCAGGGCAGGCTGTCTCTAGAGGTTCAAATGCCCGTGGCAGCTTGCAGCATGTTTCACTCTGAAGATCACTGGCTGCTTCTTCCTTTGTGGAGCATGTCACTGCATATATATATATATATATATATTTTGCACACGAAACACTCATCTGACACTGCCAGTCTGTTGATCAGAACTCAGATCAGACAGTCTGGACCAGTAAAGTTGTAGAGAGAATGAAGAGGTGGTTCCTCGTTGTCCCACCAACCCAATTTGCAACATTTGGGGATGCCTGCATGAGGTGTCACTCTGAAAAGGCGAGGTGGCTCTCCTGGATCATCCAGTCTCTATTATGTGCTGCTTGGGTGGCTCCTCCTGGACAGTGGCACAAAGGACAAGTGCTTCCTCTAAGACCACTCTTACTAAAGGTCTGTCACTACACTTTGGATTGATTTAAAATTGCTGTCTTGGATTATACCACTCCTTTAAGTCCCTGAAGTCTGCTCAGAGTATTGGAAATACTCATTCCCAACCTATTCCCTGGACATACTATTTACAGCATTCATGAAACAAAACTGTCTTCAATGATTCTGCTTATTTTTGAGAACTACAACAGCCAAGTCTAAAAGACAAACAACACTGAAAGAACTAATAAAACAAATTACAGAACTGTAATTATAGAGCAGTCCACAACAGAACCACAGAATGGGCTAAGGCTGGCAGGGACCTCTGAAGGTCATCTGGTCCAAGCCCCTGCTGAAGCAGGGCCACCTGCAGCAGGCTGCCCAGGACCACATCCAGACAGCTTTTGAATATCTCCAAGGATTGAGACTCCACAACCTCTCTGCACAGCCTGTGCCAGTGCTCGATCACCCTCACAGAAAAAAAGAAAGAAAAAAAAAAATTGGTTCCTGATGTTCAGAGGGAACCTCCTGTCTTTCAGTTTGTGCCCGTTGCCTCTGGTCCTGCCGCTGAGCACCACTGAAAAGAGCCTGAATTAAAAATTTTTGTCCATGACAGGTTATCCTTATGTTTACAGAACAGTCCAGATGTTTAGACCTTATTATCTGAAGAAAAAACACTAAGGTAACCTCAGGCTTTCTACTTTTCTGTGTACTCAGGCCTATTAATCCAATGCAAAAAAAAATTCCAATGCATAGCTGGACAGCTATTCCTGTGCTGTACCTAGGCAGCATTAGTTCGTGCGCTGCAGACGACTTTCTCTGAGAGCTTCATCCAAGATAATGTCTGTCTTGGTGAGAATGAATCCGTCATCCACAGCAAGAAGTACTCTCTGAGATGCTGAACTGTTTGCTTGCAACACACAGATGATAATCTCACATGTTCTATATTACTATCCTCTGAATTTCAAAAAACGCAAGAAAAATTACCTCTGTTTCTCCCAAATACCTTAAGATCAGTAGAATGATTAGCTAAGGGTTGTCTTCTGGGATCAACTGGTTCTTGGAATTCATCAACTAAGGGAAGATAAATGCAAAAAAGATAAAGACCTTGAAGAGATGTACAACAGAAGTCACAGGGTGGGACTCACATGACATTACTCACTGACACACCTCTAGATACAGAAGTCAGAGCATATTACCTCTTAACTTTTCAAAAATTCATCCTGATACTTCTTGAAATATTCATGCATGACTGACAGCAGAACTGAGACAGTTCCCACCAGGACTTGACTTCTTCCACAGCAACAAGGTTGCCTACCCTCTGCAGGTAGAAGAAATCTCTATCACAGAAAGTGCTGATCCCCTGGAAAATGGGGATGTAGCCCAGCTGTTTGAATAACTAGCATCAAGGGAAGGTAAGTAATTCTGCCATACTGAGAGTGGAAGCAACTTTAAGAAGCAGTAGCATTGCCACAGCTTATAGGAGAGTCTTAACTGCTGCTTCGTTGCCAAGAACATTCCCTCCAGCATTTTTGAGTGTGGCAAAAAAACATGAGGTCTTGACGTGACAGCATTGTTCCCATGATGGCCTAAGGACACAGGCAAGGCAAGATGTGTAGGCATCTTCAGGTATGAAACGTAAGTCTGAATATTTCAAATATATAAAGGTCCACAAGCCCAAAAGCTCATCTAAATTTCCAGCTATGTTAGGAGGTCTAATGAGATACACCATCTGTGCTTGTAGATAAAGCATTTGTGCTTGCATGTATCTGCTACGCATGTGCTAAGGCAGAGCAAATACAGTTCACCCTGTACAAGATTCCTCAAAGCTTCATGGGCCAAATGGGACTGTCCTGCAATTTCAGCAGACATCAATATCCCCAAAAAACAACACATAAAACACCAGCTATGCTTTATCATCATTGCTTCTATGTGTTGTCCCTACTATACACTGTTACAGAGGAAAATGCCAGGAGATCTGAGTGCAGAAAATATGAGCTTCACAGGCCAGGCAGGAACAGATGAAGACAAAAGATTGGGATTTGTGAAAGAGAGGTAAAGACACATGAAGCTAAAGTGGAGAGAAACCTAACAAAGAGCGCTAAGTGATGAAATACACACTATAGCCGATGAGGCTGAAGAAGAGATCAGACTAAGTTTTACAACTAATACACCACATTTCTCTCCTGGAGTCTTGGTGAACAGCAAGCTGAACATGAGCCAGCCAGTCTTCCCTGGCAGCATGTAAAGCCGGCAGTATTTTTTCATGGAGATTATCCCTCTCTAGTGAGCTGACCGCTCACTAGACCACATCTGCAATACTGCATCCAGTTCTGGGCCCCCAACATAAGCCATCAATAAAGTGGAGTGAGCTCAGTGAGGGCCATCAGGATCCTCAGGGTGTTGGACCACTTACCCTGTGAGGAAAGGCTCAGGGAACTGGGTTTGTTCAGCCTGCAGGAACGAAGGCTTTGGGGAAACCTAACAGCAGCCTGCCAATGCCTACAAGGAAGTTATCAAGAAGACAGAGCCAGGCTCTAAACAGTGGTGCATGGTTGCAGGACGAGAGACAACGGGGGCAAGTTGAAACAAGGGAGGTTCAGATTGGCTGTGAAGAGAAACTTACCATGAGGACAGTCGAGCAGTAGATCACGTTGCTCATAGGGACTGTGTAGCCTCCATCTTTGGAGGTTTTCAAGACCTGGCTGAATAAAGCCTTGAGTATTCATTCTGGTCTGACTTTGTAGTTAATCCTGCTTTGAGCCTAGACTAGATATCTCTTGAGGTCCTCTCCAACCTTAATTACCCTATGATCCAGAGCCTGGACTGTGTTCATAAGGTGCTATGGTTCATAAAGAAGCTTAGAAGCATGCTACTTAAAACCAGGCAATCTGCACCAGGCAATTTGTTTCTAACAGTGACCAATAGCAAACCTTTAGCAAAAGTGCTAATGACTAAAGAAAGTATGCAGTGATCACCTCCCTGCTATTCATCACATCAACAGCTCTTTGTCTTCATCTATTCCCATCCAGCTTGGCAATCAGTTGAGAGATTTCTGAAGTCTCACCATTGCCTTTGCTGTCAGCATACATCTGAAATCACCTCCAAAATTAACTTACACTCCCATCTAGCATGTATCCAGGTAGAAAACAAAATTCTGCTAATGGTATGTACGTTGTTTAAAATGAAAGAGGCTGTGAAACTGATAGAAGAGTGGGATGAAGGTGCATATGAACTGGATGTTACTTAATGGGACTTTAGATGATTCTATTCAGTTCGTCTACTAAAACATCTAATAAACAGAATTCACAAATTGCATTGAATGCTCAACTCATTTCTTTTATACTTTACCCTCATATAACTCTGTCTTTCTTCAGCAAACAGAACAGACCTCTGATGGTGATTATGCAGAAGGAGATCCCCTTGTTGTAACAGTTCTAAAGGGTTTAGCAAATAAGCTAGGGAATGCTCAAGAGAGAAAACATCTAGGGCTAAGGGAGTCCAGTGATTTCCCGGAGAATGTGCCAAAGCTATACTTAGCAAATCACATAACCAAACTTTTCACAGACTATAGTTTTTCTTTTTTTTTTTTTTCTTTTTCTGGTGTCCAACTCAAGATCCTTGATTCAAAGAAAGAATGGCCAATGCACATAAAGGCAACAGGAGCTACGGTTGGAAGATACAAAAAGCTACATGCAAGCTAAGTATTCTAATATGGCTGGGTCTTAGGGTCAAGCTGGCCAGCCAGTTAATTGTACTCTCTGCACTTTAACATTAAAACTGGGCCTCCTCATACCTTAAGAATGTTTTAAAAATAAACTGATGCTGGAAGCACCACTTATAAGCACCATGAAAAAGCCCACAAGGAAATTATTCAGAGACTGCTGTGAAAAAAGATCTTTAAAGTGTAATAAATAGGAACTAGAGCCACAGGAAATTCAATGGGGATTATAAAAGGCTGAGTGAGTAGCTGCTTAATGGCATAAATTCTGTGAAATAAAGCAAGTTCTGAAGAAAACTTGGAGAGCTGATCATGGAACTAAAGTCTTTCAGTGAATATATAGATGGGAACAGATTTAACCCTAATTCTTAGTTTTGGGGGTTTTGTGGGTTTTTTGTTTGTTTGTTTGAAGCCTTACCATTACTTTAAGACAACTTTTGCACATATGAAGCTTCTGACTGGTATCATTTAAGTGTGATGGTCTAATAATTAAGAGAAGTTAAGTCTGAAACAGTTGTTATTAAATTCACAAACATGTCTGAAAGAACAGACAGGTTTTCCACAGCCCCTGCTGCTTTTAGAAGAAACCACCAAACCAAAGCTCAATGAAGGTTAAGTAGGTTTTTTTTTTTTTTAAGCTTAGTTTAACCTAGTGATATTATTTGGGCTGAAATCTTTCCTGCAGCAGGGTAAGGAAAAGGAAGACAGCTTTTTTTGTTCTTCTGAAGATTAGTTTCACAAGGGGTGCAGGGTTGCACATAGCTCATTAGGCGGTAAGCCTGCACAGGACGAAACCTTCTGCAAGTTTGCTTTTAAAAAGCAAAGTGGGAAAACAGATCTCATCACACAGCATCATCCTGACCGTCACACTGATGAAGATTCGTAGATTGCTATATTCACCGAGAATATTTGTTACTTAAGCCAGAAGGGTAAGTGATAGTAGTAATGAGCTGTCACCCTCTGCGCCGGCCAGCACTGCATGAGGTAAGGACACTCTGCTAGTATCTTGTGTCTAGTTCCTGGCCACAAAGGAGCAGCAGAATTAGAAGCAAATATGCTTTTGTGCACTCCCTTCTGTTTCTCAGGTTGAATCCCTTCTGCCATTCCACTTTGAATCTTGATTTTGATCTCCTCCTTCCTCTCCCCCTTTCTACCTAGCTCCTTATTAATCTCACCAGGCCTCTCGCTCAGTTTTCTGCTCTGTCTACTGCAGTCCAGGTCTCTCTCTCACACTTAGACAACTCCACCTTCCCATTATCTTTTCAGACAATTACAATCTTTTCTTCCAATAGCCTGCTCCTACTCCCTGAACCTCCCTTCTTTGTCCTAGAAAGATACTCATCCCCTCAAGATCTTTAATTCTTCCCCTTATTATCTAGGTCTGATAAATTACTGCTTGGAGACGTTAGTCCCTGGATATTTCTACAGTCAGGATCCTCCGCTGATTTAGTTCTTGTTGCAGGATCAAAAAGGAACTTCAGGAAGCAGAACATTTCCCTGCTGCCACTAACCAGTACCACTGCAGAGCTGACGGCAGATTGCAAAGAGAGAGAGAGAGAGAAAAAAAGCAATTCTTCAGGAAAGAAACAAATGCCTATGTATATTTAAGTGTCAACTTAACTAGAAAGTTTTGCTAAAAATCTTTCTGGTACTGTTGTGCAGTTTTGGCCGCTGTCAGAAGGCAAGAGCTGATAAACGTTATGTCACTTCTTCAGAAAAACTAAACAACTGGTGGAACAAAGCAAAGATAAGAAATTGGTGGCAGCAGTAAAGACAGCTGCCTACAAAGACAGCACTTAATCCAGATTGGTGCCTGAAGTCTTACCTTCCTGAGAAACCATTGTCTTTTCTATTTCAAAGCCAGTCTCACAGCAGTGTTTGGCAAGCTTCTTTTAATTTTGGAGAGAACTGACTGCATTCTGTGACTGCCTAAAAGGTAGTGCCTAATTACACTAGTTTGAAGCGATAACAATAAAACTTTGATGATTCATACAATTGGTTCCAAGTTTATCTATGCCAGTTGCCAAGCAGTTCTTTTCAGTCTTCGCTTTGATCAGAGAAAGTGACCTTGCTGTCCTTTTAATACCAACTGTAAAATAAGCTTGCAATTAGTTCTTTAAAGTTCAAGTGATTCTAATGAAATCTCTTATGACCAAAAATGCAAATTAATGCTTTAGTTCTACATCTTGATAGTTTAGGGAATTTGGATTGTTCTCTGTCCCAAATACACTAGAGTAGGGAAAAAAATATTAACATGACCAAAAACATTGGGATAAACATACTAACATGTTGCTGGAACTAGCAATATTTTTATGCCTATGTTAATTAGCAAAGATTATGAAACAAGAGTACAACAGTTTTTTAAAGCATTTGATGGAAAGACCACAAAAACTTGCGTTATTTCTACATAAGCAAAATTTATAGGCAGCTGTTCCTAAAAACATGCATGTTTCAGCTCTTCCTTTCTCATTTAGTCAAACAACAGTTAGATAATAGAGCTGAAAACGATTTTGGTACCAATGTATTTACCGCGTTGCCCAGCACATCAAGCTGTCAGACTAACAATTAGTTTCATTTCAAATTAAACCTGACAGGCAGTCCCTTGGTGAAAGAACACGTGTTAATTTAACTAAAACACATACCTCTTCTCTTTCAAAATACCTCCTTCACGAAGCATACAGCTTTTGCGATACTCTCTTCCTGCTAGGTGGTACTGCTCTTCCTGTCATCCCCCAAATTCTTAATGCAAACACAGCAAACCTCTAACTTACCCTCAGGTGGTACACAAAACGAAGATCTTCTCCCCTCCCTAAAGAAGCAGACATGAAATCTGGACTTAGACGTTCCCATCATTCACTAGTGTAGCTGCTAAAAATGTATAAAAACAGAATGGGAGAGAGAACTTCTCCTACATAAGCCTGTTAAACGAGGATGACAACACCCTCTGAGGAACTGACACTTAATAAGCACGGTACCCTCGATACTTCATTGCTTATCCTCAGACAGATTCTTCATCGATCCGTGCCCTTACCCTTTTGCAAATGAGGTCTACAAAGTCGCTCCAGGATCAAGTAACAATAACCAAAGTAACACAGTGAGGACACTTGATGTTTAGCTACCAGAAATCAAGGACACTGAAGGACAGCTGTCTTCCCATATCTAAGTGAAAAGAAACACTCAAAGAAATGCCAGCAAAATTAGCCTTGAAGACTTGGTATTTTTAATTCAGGATCAGCCAGTGTTCCCTCTCGTTCACAGGCTCATCTTGCCTCAGGAAGAGGTGTCAGACGCACAACGGTACGCAAACTATACAAGAATATGATTATAAGGAAATTTCTTCCTACTATATCACATGGAGGCTGGCATCTTTTGAGGAAGATAGTTTATACATAAATGAGACTATAAACATTACTGTTGTAAGTCTTCCTTTTTAAACCCTCCAAAGCTCTTGTTTGCAACTACATCAAGTTTCTAGGTCAAACGTGCTTCAGCCAAACATTCTTTTTTTGCTTGGACTTTTAAAAATACAGTTATAAGCTATGCAATGGTCTGAAATGTCACCCCACAAAACAGAGAACAACATAATTAAAGAACTACCTGTAGACATAGAGTCACAGAATGGTTTGGGTTGGAAGGGACCATTAAAGATCACCTAGTCCAACCCCCCCTGCAGTGAGCAGGAACACCT
Source organism: Mycteria americana (assembly GCF_035582795.1). Lineage (NCBI taxonomy): Eukaryota > Metazoa > Chordata > Aves > Ciconiiformes > Ciconiidae > Mycteria > Mycteria americana. The sequence continues at coordinate 95,266,139 of NC_134366.1, read as the reverse complement.
TTAAGGTTGCTTTGATCAGGTTGCTCAAAGCCCCGTCCAACCTGACCTTGAATGTTTCCAGGGATGGGGCAGCCACAACTTCTCTGAGCAACCTGTTCCAGTGTCTCACCACCCGCACTGTAAAAAAAATTCTTCCTTGTATCTAATCTAAAGCTACCCTCTTTCAGTTTAAAACCATTGCCCCTTGTCCAGCCACCTACTAAACAGGCCCTACTAAAAAGTCTGTCCCCATCTTTCTTATAAGCCCCCTTTAAGTACTGAAAGGCCACAATAGGGTCTCCCTAGAGCCTTCTCTTCTCCAGGCTGAACAACCCCAACTCTCTCAGCCTGTCCTCATAGGAGACGTGTTCCATCCCTCTGATCATTTTTGTGGCCCTCCTCTGGACCTGCTCCAACAGGTCCATGTCTTTCCTGTGCTGAGGACTCCAGAGCTGGACGCAGTTCTCCAGGTGGGGTCTCACCAGAGCGGAGTAGAGGGGCAGAATCACCTCCCTCGACCTGCTGGCCACGCTTCTTTTGATGCGGCCCAGGATACGGCTGGCTTTCTGGGCTGTGAGCGCACATTGCCGGGTCATGTCCAGCTTTTCATCCACCAGTACCCGCAAGTCCTTCTCCTCAGGGCTGCTCTCAATCCCTTCATCCCCCAGCCTGTATTGATACCAGAGGTTGCCCTGACCATGTGCAGGACCTTGCACTTGGCCTTGTTGAACTTCATGAGGTTCACACTGGCCCACTTCTCCAGCCTGTCAAGCCTGTTGATCAACCTCAACTCAGTCCTTCTGCTGTCTTAGGCAGGAAGTGCCAAAGTATCTGGCAAAGCTGATCTTTCTTTTTTTAACAGACTTGGAGTATGTCGAACAGATTTTCATAACCTCCTCAAAGCACTCTTGCAGCATGTTTTATTGAAGAATCTCAAGTTCAGCAGCTATGTTTACTGCATGCCAAGTAATGAAGAACAAAAACATTCAGGATTGACAGATTAAAACCAAAACTCTGCATTTGGTTCGTGAACTTCAGTAAGAACCAACAGAGATCTCCACAGAGCAGTAGCATAGTTAAACTTAAGATGCAGAAGTTTACTTCATAAATAAGTTGTGGATCTGTGCACTGGATACAGCTTCTCAGTGGGCCCTGATGGAGCACACAGCAGCAGAGGAAGGACATTCGTACCTCAGTGGTGACATCCCTGCACGAGGGAGCAAAGGTCCTAAGTTTAAAGGCAGATACAGAGGGGAAAAGAAGAGTTTAAAGCTAGCACCTCCACACTTCAGCTTACCCTTAGAGTGTAACAGCAACCTGATTGCCTTGCAGGGCTCCTCAATAATATCTCATCTCACCTGGGCCGAGTTGAAGCCAGGTTGCTGTCCTTAAAACATGCCTGAGTCCCTGAAGAATTTGTTCATACATTACCCAGCGCAGGAGACGCTGCAGATACCCGCGGATAAACTCTAAGGTGGCCCCTGGGGCAAAAGAACAATTGCCTGCAATTCCTCTTGGATGATCACAGACAGGTGGGAACACAATCCAACAGTATTTCACAACCAATTTTTTTCAGAGGCTGCTTACAGAAGTAAACATTTATGCTGCTTTTGTTTACTATGACAAGATCATCAATTAACACAGTTGTAGTTTCTAACTCACAGTCAGGTTCATATAAACAGAGTTATTCACCTCTACGGAACTGTGAGGGGAGAAAAAGAAGTCAACTTTGTCCCCCCACAAGGCTCTTAATTCTTTTCTCCTCAAGAAGGTATCTCAAGTTGGAGTTAAAGGATTAGCAGTATAGTCTGCAAATCCAAAAGCACTACAAGCCGGTTCCTGGCTGGCCTGGAGAGTAAACACAAGGCTCAAACTCTGTCTGTCGATAACCTCAGGCCACAAATTCCTCCTAGCTGGTGGAAGTGGGGGAAGGAGGTTAATTCGTATTCTGGCTGCAGCCTAGACTTCAGTCATTTTATCTGTTAACCAGCGCAAAACTGTGTTAGCCCACGGCCAGCGCTCCAAGGTGAAGCTTGTAACAGAGGCAGAGCTACCGCTACAGAAGAGAGATCTAGCTGTTTTACCAGTTGTCCGACTCCACCGACAGCACGCTGGCTCTACCTCCACCTTTCTTTCTCTCCCCACTGCCATGCCAGAGACAGGAACCCAGTCACGATGGCAAGGTACCACATGAGTATTTCAGACAGTAACCAGACTGCCAGCCGCTCGGAAGCATTTCAACGTGCGAGGCAAGGCAGACGACAGTGCAACTGAAGGAACCTTCATCCGTTTCTCACGTTGCTGTGGTATTTGATCATAAAAACGCTCTCTACACACACACGAACTAGTCAGTTTGCTAGAAGACCTACCAAGAAAACTTCAGTGGTATCTTTGTAGCTCATCTGAGAGAGGCCACATGATAAATACTTCCTTTTATTACCTTGTATTTTCACCAGATATTCCAGTTGTATTATGGAAGAGGGTAACTAGAAGCATCCCACACCGCCTCTCTACATGAGTTACTGATACTTCTATTAGATCCTTCTTATTTCACAGTACTACAGGATAATTTAAACTGGAAGGACCTTGTAAGTGACCGGTCCAACCTCCTGCTCAAAGTGGGCCAACCTTGCCATCCCTTGTACCTGACAATTTTTAAGTATCTCCAAGGACGAGGACTCCAAAACTCTCCAGGCAACTTTGTCAGTGGTTGACCACCGTCATCACTATGGTGTGCTTCCTCCTCCTTATGTCTAGTCAGAATTTCCCTTGCTGCCATTTGCAGCTGTTGCCTCTAACCCCTTCATTGTGGACTTCTGGGAAAAATCCACCTCCATCTTTTCTATAACTGCTCAGTAAGTAGTTTATTTACCAGATAAAGTGGTGATCAGGTTCCCTAAAAGGGCTTACTTCTCCTTGCCTGTTTCAAATCCATTTTGAAAACACCGGCACAAGATCCCAGTTGCTTTGACCAATCTCTCTTTCACTAACAAGCTAAGATACCCTAGTAGGCAAGAACGGCTTCACTTTTGCCTTCTTAAACTACTCGTCCATGTCATTTTACCACTGGTGTACCTGTGCCCAGCCCTGCCCTGCCCTGCGCCGTCCCAGCTCAGTGACCCCTCTCCCCAGGTGGGCTCTAGCCCTGGCTCACCCCCTCGCCTGCCTTGGCAATGGCAGCCGCCCTGGGGACCACCCGGCCCTGCTGGGCTGCTGTGGGGCTGCGCGTTTTCTCCAGCTGCTGCTCCTGCCACGCCTGCTACTTCACTTGCAGTATCTTTCACCTGAAAAGAGTATGGCTAGCACAAAGGCACCACTAGTATTTTTTGACTAAAGAAATTGTTAGACTCACTGCAAAGGCTTTTATTACCGCGGCTGGTTCCCAGTTTATGGCCAGTCCCAAAGACCTCCTGCTTTTGACAACACGCTATCCTCCTTAAGAGGCTTTGATTTAAGAGAATAATCATGGAGTAATTTTCCCCCCAAAAACCTACCAAGTATTATGTAAAAAAAAAATGTGAATTCCCACATGGATTAACAGAAATAAGGCTCACTACTCTGTCAGGTTTATCTTTATGTTGCAATAGTAGCCACCAGTTTTGCCCCCCCCCGCCCCAGCCATCAACGCCTGGATTGCTTAAGAGTGAAAGAGATTAAGAAAACAAAAATAATGGAGGTTCTCGTTTGTCATGCACCCTTACAGGGGAGAGCTCTGAACCGGGGCGGTGCGAAGACTGAAGTGAGCAGACAGGTCCTTCCTGAGGTCAGACCGACCCGCCAGCTTCAGGCCAGGTTTGCACTTTGAGCCGCGTGGTTGTGATCTTGTTCCCAGCACACAGTACCACCCACAGCCCAAGCACCGACCCTCAGCGCCCACCGGCCCTGCCGACACGCTGCAACAAGGGGCTGCGTGACTTCAGAAGGCTCTTCTTGCCTCAGGAAATGCTTCTGTTGCTCTAGCTTAAGAGAGGTTTACTTTTTAACACCGTTGAAGAATGCCCAGCTACTGCATGGACACGTGACAGACGTCAGTTCTGACCATTTCAGGATTGTTTGTAATTACCAGCTGACGAGCACTACCATGGAAGTCAATATTTATGCTGCCAATGCTGCTTCTACCAAATGTGAACTCTTCTAGGACACCAACTCCAGAACAACATCATTTCCAAATTATTTCAAGATGCCTAGCAGCGGATGGACCACAGATTTGCACCCCAAATGAAAATTATCACACCAGGAGTGCAGGGGGGTGAAGAGAAGTTCATTACTGAGTACGAAAAATCATGAACGTCAAGTACTACACACTGAATTAAAGCAACTCTACTCTGCATAAAGATTTTTCAGGCTTCTTCCCATACAGCAATATTTCATTGCTTTCAACAGTTTATTTTAGGGAAGTTAGTGACGGATGTACAGAACCAAATTGAAATTTTAGATCAAAACCATCCATGTTTTGACATCTATCCAAAGATTGACTAATCTCACTAGAATTTATTTGCAGAGACTATGCTAGTTAGACTAACATGTGGCACTTAAATTTTTCATCTATATTTACCAGGTTGTTTTCTCAATTTTCAACTGGAAAAACACAGACATTTCTCCACAAAATCTCTGCCAGGTTTGTGGTAAAATTCTTTTTTCAGACAACTCTTACATTTCCTTCCTTTTCCATATTTCGAAAGCTAAAACATGTTTTTTAGGTGGGTCCCCCCCCCTTTTAGTCAGACTGATTTTGGCAGATCATGAATCATCAACTAACACTGCAACTCTTATCTCCCTTCATCTTAAGAAAGAGGAAATCAAACTGAAAAATGTATAAATCAAGGCTCTTCTCCTCTCTTTGCTTTTCATTCTTTTCTTGTATTTGCTAGAAAAGCTCAGTCTATATTTATGCCCATGACTACAGTCTGAAGAAACCAGGAAAGAATTAATCATATCCAATTTATGCCACATATTAAAGATAATGGATACAAATCTAAGCAAAGCCTAGGAGAGTTAAGGTGCTAACTCATACACTGCTATGCCAAAACTGAACTCCTGGAAGTGTTCCTTGGCAATCAACTCTTAAAAAAAAAATCAAAACAAACAAACTTATATGTATGTCTTGAATTACACACACACACACTCCCGGACTAATTCTCAGAATCTAGCCAGGAGAGATTTCCTGAGGTACTGGAAACAGTATCAGGGTTATGTTTGAGCAATTACATTTATGTTTTCTCTAGCCCTTTTTGCCTAGGGAATCTTGCAGGATTAAAGGTATTATTAATATCATGTGCAACAGTGGCGAATCCAGAGAATAACACTGCTTTTGAGTTGTTCCCTGAATTTGCTATAGAGCCTACAGGTATGCTACAGACTAAATAGGCATAGGATACAGAGACCAGATCCTCATCTAAGGCTATGGAAGCAGGCCTGCTGACATCAGCTGAGAGTCTAGCCTACTTATGCTACTTACAACAGGGTTGAGAAAAGCAGCAATTTGTTAGAATAATTTAGAATTCAGTTTTAAAATGCCTTCCTAGAAGGTGCTCTGATGAAGGCTTCCAGTTTTTCAAGTCTCTAAAAATCAACCACAAACATTCTGCAAACTATTGCAGCAGCACTACTGGGTTGCCTCCATAATCAACTAATGCCACCATGGCCACTGAGAAGCCAAATTCCCAAGGACTTATTCAGTTTCAATACATAAATCTTTCATGAGATCACCATTTCCTCCCAACACACATGACTCTGCCGAAATGGCCACTGATCTTAACATTAAGTCAGTCTACAATTAGCCGTACAGTGTTAGACCACATATGCACCTTGCTGACTCTCAGCGGGCAGCAGTGAACACGTGGGGAAGGAGATGAGGACGGAGCATGCAGGAGAGAGGTCCTGAGAGCACTCTCCAGAAATCTGCTGCTCGGGAACTTCCCAAGCCAGAGGCTGTGTCTTTGTATTTACTAGCCCTCAACAAACTATTTTCCATGAATTTTTCAGGGGCTTTTGTAATCCAAACCTTCTTTTTGCAGAGTTTAGTGATGTCCTTCTGGAGTTCCTCACCATTGGTACAGCATTTAACTAAGCAAAACAGCTCTATATCACCTGCAGACTTGAAGATTTCACTGTTTACTTCCTTATTGAGGTCACTGACAATCACCAATGCTTTCACTGTTTGCATATATGAAGTCCTATGTCTACCATTTCCATAAATATAGCTTTTGTTTATTCATTCAAATCCTAATGCATGAATATTTGCCCAGAAGCTTGGCCCAACACTGCCTTCTCTACTGAAAGGTGCGATGGGCTATGGTATCTCATGGCAGTAAACACCCACTGAAATTATGGCAGACTAAACATAAACCACGAAGATTCAATAACTCCAATGTTAGCAAACATCATTATGAAGGCTGTGAAAATCCGAGATGACCTCTGATAGAAATTTTGCTGTCAGGTTCTTTCTAACAGACACTTGGTCCCATTTGATAATCTTTTTCACCACATTTTGTAGTAACATAATTAAGTTCAAATAAAAACAAATGAATGCCACTTATCTCACAGAAGCTATTTACCTGCCAAGGTTTCTCTTTTGAATAGGTACAAAGAAATAACTTAGAAAAGGAAATATTAAAAACAGGCAAATAAAGAGTTAATTTGTTTCAGCTATGTGAATGCTGAATTAGATTCAGCATATGAACCTATTCCTTAATTCCTTTGTTTGCATATTTTTGCATGCCACCTAGTGAGTTTAACAGTGTTAGAAAACTTTAGCTCAGGATTTTCTAGAGAGAAAGTGAGTGGGTTTTCAAGATAAAGTTACTGTAAAGTTACCCCAAAACAGAGGTTATATGTGTTGGCTAAATATTTGATGCGACTGGTATTAAAATGTGAATGAACGATCAAGTGAAGAAAAAACCTTCCAGTCTATTTGGTATGCACAGAATTCCAAAAAATGCAAACAAGGCTCCTCATTAAATAAACTGAGTTACCATGGGGTATGGCAGAAGACACTCTCGAGGATCAGAAACTGGAAATAAAGCATAGAAATAAATCAAATATCATAATGATGGAGGTTAACAGTGGGATCCTGCAAGAATCTCGAGAAGAGGTCTAAATAGCAAGATGACAACGTATGCTAATGTTAGTGAATTATTCAGGATAAAAAGAAACTGAATGTATACAGTTACAAGGGATCTCAGAGGAACGATGGAACAATAAAATGAAAGAGAAAGATGGCACCTTGATAAATGTAGAATATACCCACTGGGAAAAACAATCCTAACTGTACATACATAATGATGGGCTCCAGAACAGTTATTAAACTCAAAAACAAATGTTGGAATCACCATGACAAGATATTTGAAATCAGCAGCTTAATACCCTAAAGGCAGTTAAAAAGACAACTGGAACACAAGAACAATTAAGAGAAGGAAAAGAAGCAGAAAAATAGAACTATGCCAGTGTGTAAGTCTGCAGTATGCTTTTACCCTCCACACTGCAATTCTAGTTATCCCACCACAAAAACAAAAAGATAAAAGAGAACTCGAGGAAAAATATCCAGTAGAGAGGAGAAGGTAAAACAAATACAGTTATCCACTACTTCTTAGTATGTAAGACTTGGAGGGCACAGGAAAAAGTTGCCAGGCAAGCAAGAAGAAAACACTTTCTGCAGCATACACTACTTAGACGGTGGTGCTTCCTCCACAGGAACATGATTATCAAGGTGAGAAATGTACATATGCTCAAAAGAGGGCTAGAGAAATAGGAACTAGGTCCAATGGCAGTAATTTAATATGATTAGCAAGTTTCTAAGCAGTAATTTGGATTGCTAGATGCTGGGAGAGTTCATCAGGCTCATTCTACACCAGCCCTTCTTGTACACTGGCCCGAAGTACCATCTGTTGGGGAGTGCTGCACAGGCAGGTGAGGACAGCCACAAGCTCCATGCTGGCCCTTGCATAGCCGTTCATGTTCTTTAGAACAGAAGAGGAAGGAAGAGATCATAATGAGGTTGTAAGTCCCCCTTTCCTTCACTGTATGAACAGTTCTTTATTGTTTTAGAAGACATGGCAACAGGCAGGGAGAAGCATGAACTATACGCTGTCTTAATAAGCTAATAAACCTACATAAATTTTAAAAAATGCTGGAGAGGAAGACAAAATCCGGTGCATTAACTGCAAGCAGTTGTTTTCCCTTTCCTCCTCCTATTGGCAGGGAAAAACAGTGCGAGTTAACTTGGTGAATTTCCTCTTCCCAGTAAAAGGTATTAAAACCTGAAAGAATTATCAAAGCAATAATAATAAAAAAAAAATCTTCTAGCCTATTTGGTATGCACAGATTTCCAAAAAATGCCAGCAAAGCCCCTCATTAAACTGAGTTACTATGGGATATGGCAGAAGACACTCTTGGGGATCAGAAACTGGAATAGCCAAACACAAAAATGACACATCACTGCTTTAAAACATCTATGTTTATTACATATCTATTTCCATTAGAACTATGCAGCTCCTAAACACCATTTTTATTTCTTAGTCTGACACAGAAAATATAAAAGAGCCAATTCCTGATCATCAGACCAGCTAAGTTGTTAGTAAGCTCTGCATGGAAGGAGGAACACGTACACAGAAGTCTCTCAACATTAGAACTCTTTTCACAAAAAAAAAAAAGGTGATTTTAGGAAAACACAACAGGAAGAGGACAACTGGCAATCACTAACCAACACAGAAATAATTTCAAGGGTTAGACACAACACAAAATAAGAACATGAACACTGGGAAACAAGGTGTCATAAAGGGAGATCCTCCGAAGGGCAGCAGCAGAAATAAATAACACATTATCAGCAAGACTGCAAGTTTTCTGTAATTGTGCTTGCTTACAAGATATGAAAGAAAAATGAAGTATTAACTTCAAAGCCATGTAGAGGTCATCCGAACCATCCCAATACAGGTAGGGAACCAGAACAGCTGGTGTTATCAGCCAGAAGGCCTATGTTTGGAGAAAACAGCAGAACATGAAGCTCCACTCCTTAGAGCTTTTGAGGTTCTGGCATTTTTTTTCCCATTGTAAACTGGAAGAAGAATAAAATCTTTCAAACGCACCAGCAGAAACAGAATTGTGTAATGTCTGAAAACAGGAAATTAATTCTACAGCAGTTTTCAAAGCAATAAATAAGAATCATAGAATTGAATAATAGAATGCTAAATTACATTTAGTCAAAAGCCTTCTAAATAGCCTTACATGGAAGAATTTGTGGTAATGTTATTAGTGTCACTGTTGATATAAAACAGCATACACATGGCTACATACGCTTTTCCTCTAGAATCACAAGTTAACATGATCCCAGAAATAAAAGAAGAATCACAAAGTGTAAAAATACCCAATTCAGTTTACTGAAATTTCATTGCATCACCTCCAATACAAAAGCAACATTTTAACAAACAAGCCAAACCGAGTTGTGCATTAACTGGTCAGTTAATTCACTAGTGCCCCACAAAGTCAAAAGTCTAATACATTGCATGCAAATAAGTTGCTTATTAGCAACAATAACATGTTGCATATTAGCAAATATGCTAATATGTTGCATGCAAAAGTAAAGATTTTAAAAAATCTAGCAATGGCAGTTTTCGTACGTAAAATAACGCAAAGTACTCTTGATCATCCTAACAACTACCAAACAGTAAACACAGTTTATCAACACTTGTTCTAAATGCTAATACGAGGTTACAGTCTCAGGAGAGCAACCATCAGGACTGGAGGACAATCAAGCTCATTATCAGCGGTTAAGGTATACAAGGATGCACGCACTCAATAATGAAATTTTGCTTACTGAATTATTTTGAAGACTTTCAGTAGCTCCAAATACTCTCAAAAGAGACACTACAACTTAAGCTGTTCTGGCAAAAAACAGCCTAGCTCTTCCACTGTAGTACCTGGAGCTCTGCATATTTTATTTTTTTTTTTTTTTAATCAAAAAGAAGGCTTTAGAGTAGCCTTTGGGAAGCAATGACAAACAGTCAGCACTGCAAAGTACAAAAAAAAAAAAAAAACACAACACACAACAAACCACCAACCACCCCAAAATCTGTCTTAAATACAGCCCTCTGTATTTGTCATTTTCCCAGAGTGAAATTTATAATTTGAGAAGACCCCTAACCCAGTCATACCTTCAGCACATCATCATTTGCAAGGTTAATGCTCCCTCCCCTGACCCCGGACAGAATCCCAAGGCAAGCAACAGGAACTCAGTCTGAATGAGCACCTCGAGACTCGGGGAAGGCAGAGTCCACCTGCTGCAGAAGACACTGGTGAAAACAAACACGCTGGGGACTCCAGGACTGCCTGATGCAGTACTGCAGTATGGGGTGCCAGATGAAGCATGCCATGGGTCTCCCCATAATTGAGAGCTAGCCTAGTATTTAATTATGGCTCTAACAATCTGGAAAAAAAACCAAGTTACATTTCAAGATCATTAGGGAAAAGAACGAACCACTTCGGTTGTACCCCACAGCAACAAAACCAGCTCCTCTTTGAACGCATTAATAGCCCCAGGCTCACCGTGTTGTATATATCCTAAGGAATGAGTCCCAGAGAAACCGAAACTCATCAGAACTAAGATTTGTGTGAACGTTGCTAAAGTATTTTTTACTAATTGCCATTTATTTAACAGGATGCCTGCGACCAAGATGCAACCATTGAAATGTTACAATAAAATCAGAAGGCAGCAAGCCTACTGCAGCAAACGCTTTCCCATCAAGTAACGTGCTGCAATGAACAGCTCTATCAACTGCTACAGCAGGCTACATAGAACTCTGATGATAACATAACAAATGTTTTCAGTGCTGTCTTTAATTATCTCGCGCGTATCTCCTGCTTCTAGTACAAGTGTCCTGGGAGCAGCCGACTGAAATTCTCGTTTGGCCCAGCAACAGTTAACAAATGATAATTCTAAAGTTTAATATTAAAATGCTTCAAAGTTCAGTGCCTGCTGTAGCTGAGGCAGAAGAAACTTAAGGGAGAGGAAGGCACTACTGGAAAAACTAGATTCCCCCCACCCCCCTTGGTACACATGGTGTCAATCTCACACACCTCCTACTCATTTTCAGCTCATGGTGACTTCACTTCAAACATAGGGTTTTGATTCTAAATAAACGAGTAGCATCTGGTCCTCTGGCAGCTTTTTCTGGTAGAAATTCATACCTTTAGCTTTAGAAATGCTCTCAGTGTCACTGAACACTTAAATAATAGAGATTTGGGTTTGGCATAATGAAAAGCATTTGATTATACTTTTGGGTTTGGAGATTTTTGTGCTTTATAATGCCTATGTAGTATCTGTTTCAGCACTGTCTTTGCCTCCGAACTGGCACGGTCACCTTCATCCCATGCATTCCACTACTTCAGAAAGATACCAAGAGAAAAGCACAAAGCAAAATGCCACCACTCCAGCTATTAGCTTAAGATATTTTACTTTTCCCTCTAGATGTGGAACACCATACTAACTAAGCTGTGTCACTCACAAGATACTACTTCCTTCCCATCCATTTTCCTCTTGCATATGACTAAGCTTTTCTCACTTTCCTCATCACACAGAATACAAATTACAGACTTTCATTCTTTTAAAATCTTTTTCTTACACCAGCCTGGCTGACAATTCAACTCAGCTTTCCAGCTAATTTCATAAGACAGCATATGTTTCTTTGGGACTGAACCCGGCTCTTGCTGAGCTGGATGGCGTATCTTCTATTCACTTTGAGGGAGAGAAATACCAGATCTTTTTTAGTTCTTTCACACATGCACACAGTACTTCAGGAATGTGAAAAGAGCTATCCATATAATGTCATAACTAGCACTTACACTGATGGATTTATCAATCTACTGCTTCAATCATCAAGAAATACTGGAAGCATGAAACAGTCTTTCAGAAGACTCACATCTTCCTGTATGAGAATGCTTCATTCATAATCTTGTCTAGCTTTTTCTCCATTCCCTGCATTCACAGATATTTTCACTTCTTAAATGGAGATATTCATAGTCTCTTTTCTTGCCTTACAGTAGTTCTGCATTAAAAAAATCAGTATTACATATTCTGTTCTCTATAGTTAAATCTATAACCGTATATGCATTTGATATGGTTCAACACAGATCACAGCAATGACTTTGCTACTTCTCCAAGTAACTAGTCATCTGCAGAAGACACTGTCTTGAAAATCACATGAAAATAGCTAATATTGGGTTTTGTTTTTATAATTAAACAAATTACACATATATAAACTTTACTAGACCTGAGCATCTGCTAATCATAAAAACTATGCAAAAGATTAAGACACGAAGATGAATAATGAGGTGGGAAAATGCATTGAAGGCAATATCACTTATGTAAAGGAGAAGAGCGTGACACTATTAAGAAGCTAAATTCACTTCACAGTGAAGGGAATAAGTCCAAAATAATAAGGGGGGGGGGGGGGGGGGGCACTAAGCACAGAATCTTCTTGGAAAATGAAGATGTTTTGGAGAAGGTAGCACAATGAGGGAAATTGCTTCCTATGTCCTCTACTCTGCTTAAGAATATTTCAAAATTATAGTTCCAAATTTTTTACAGCTCTTTTGCCAGCAGAACTTCCTTTTAGCCTTTTAACCAAGTAAAGAAACATGTAACCAAGTAAAGAAAAAATTAGTCATGCCAAACTCTGGTATGACAATAGGATAATGCCCAACGTTTGCTGCAGTTTGCATCTTTCCCAGAAACTGCAAGCATGGTGTTCACAGCCAGGTTGCTTTTCCATTGCATTTCCCCAGGCATTTCATCCTCTAAGGCCAACTGCCTCCAAAGCTTCATACCCAAGTAATGAGAGCTCAAAGGCAAAGACATGAATAAAAACCCTCAAGAGTCATATCCATTATATCCATACATTTAATCAACTTTCAGTTTTTATATGGTCAAGCATAAAATGGCAATATACAGTCTGTGAACATAATCTTTGTGTAAAGCCACATCAGCTCACAGAGGTAACAGAATCAGGCCCCAAAAAGAGGGGAAAAAAAGAGGTGGTTAGAAAAGTGGTGGAAGAAATGTGAATTGTGTCAAAGAGGAGGATCTGGATGTTGACAGATGGGTCTACTTAGTATCAGTGCACCCCTTCAGAGCTGCCTCCACTTACACAATAGCCCAAGGGACCTTTTAAGTCAACACTTAAGTGGCCCTGCTGCCAGAAAGGGAGACTCCGTCAATCCTCTGCCCACCAAAGTTGCACATTTCCTCTCCAAAAACTTTAGCAGAAGATGTAGCAGCCTATCTGTCCTGACCTGTCTCTATTTTAACCTTAAATATTCACCATGCTGAGTCAATGCCTGCTTGCTTTTCCAATATTTTGGTTTTATAGATGCATGAACACAGGTGAAGAAGTCTTTTTTCAGCTTTATGTTGGTGAACTGCATGGGAGAAACACTAATGGGCTATTCACTCTGACTATTTATGGAAGTACAATGCTACCTGTTCATGGAGGTTTGGTTTCCATGTTTAACAAGCTGTAAGGTATATCACTTTTTTTTTTTTTTTTTTTTTGCTTAGAACTCCCAAGATTTCTTCTGTCAAACACGTGTGGTCTCTACAACAGATATTAGAACTAACTGGACTGAAACACCTCCATCCATGATGGAAACTACTTCCTACAGGACTTGTGTGCAAGCGAGCTGAACACCGGACATCATTTCCCAGGTCTTGGCTGTGCTGAAGGGCAGCTATTCCCAAGTTAAAGGGTCAGGACTCTGACTTTACAGTTCCTGCCCCAGCTGAATAACCAGAACAGCAGGGTGAAAGACAAGGAAGAGAAACAGTTTCAAGCATTTCCATATTAGGGTGTAAACAAACATACAAACCTGCTCTAATGGCTTAGTTGTATAATCTACTTTACATTTTTTAAAATTGTGTCAGAAGTTTGGACAACAAGGGTCATTGCAAGGCAAAAATTAAATATACTTCAATGACAGCAGACTCTTCAGTGGCAAATGAAAAATGGAAATCATGCCTGTGGGTTATTTCTTATCAGTTGCAACAGAGCGAAGTGAGGGAAAGGAAAAACAAATCTACTCTTGAATGAAGGTATATACCCACAGCCTGAATTTTTGAGATTTCCACGACACTTCTAAAAGAAAAAAAGCAGGCGCAGCTTAACTAGCATATTCAGACTTAACAAGTAACACAGATACCTGAAGGATAACAGGGGCCTTCGACAACTCCTCTCTTGCCATGGAACTGAGTAAGTACTGAGACCAGCTTTTTGACATACAGACACCCGTATGCTTCATTATCATGATTTTACTTTTGAGTCACCACATTCTAAATTATCCTCTTTTTTTTTTTTCTTTTTCTTTTGCCCAATGAATATAGCTAAGGCCAATATCCACATCATAAACTGAATTAAAATCCAGGCTGCATAATTTATTCTTTCTAGAGCTAATGGGAAAGTCGGACATAATGCTGGATGCACAATCTCCACGTAAGTTTAACATACAAAACACATACAATTTACATATGTATACTGAGAAACCACTCTAGTGCATTTATATTAAGTAATTAAATCACTGTAATTACCCACTTTGTTTCAGAAATATAGCAAAAGGAAAGAGTCTTTAGACATGAAAGCCTTTGCAGTTTACCCTGTTTGTTAAAAGACCAAATGAGCCCGATACTTGTTTTAATTTTTTTTTTAAATCCAGATGCTGATATATAATTATAGTTTCTTCTTCTTGAGGTCCCAGACTGACAATTAATGAAGCTCTTGTGCAAAACTGAACAAGCAGCTCTCATTTCAAATTATCTGTCTTTCATGAGTATTTATTATGGCTAGAGTCAGATGCTGGCACAGGATTGCGTGTGATATTGCAAATCTCAGCTAAACATGATTCTAATAAAGCCCAGGACTATGAGTAGCCTACTTATTCCAAATATTTTCTAGGACAACATACAGTCCTGAAAAATTATGGTTTCTATTCATAATCCTACTTCTAATTATATGTTTCACCTTCATCTAGCATCACAAAAAAAACCTTCCAGCAGCAATTAGTATGACTGTCAATCAAAACTGCAACCATATCCAAAAAACAAATCAATGCAAGTCTTAAGCAATTACAGAAACATAATAAAAATCAATAATGGATCAGACCAAAAGTTCATCTAGCCAGTATCCTATCTGCAACTAGGCTGATCAAAACCACTGTTGTCCTGAAGACGATGTGGGCAGAGGATCCCACCTCACAGTCAAGTTTACCACTGACATCTTGACCACAGTGGTGCCACTGGCTTTGGATGCCACACATTTTTTTAGTTCACCTAAACCAAATGATGCAATCCCTCCCTTCTTTCATTGAGTCTTCTCCATATAATCATATCCATCCAGCCATTTCTCTTTAAGTAAAACTATATTTATACCAGACATATCAAATTCTTTCCATTACCACTCAAGGCTGAGAACTGCCTTGTAGGAAAAGTTTAAATTCATATAAAACCATCTTACCACATATTGTTTTAAGGGATGACAAACCACCATTATGACAACTCAGCCTACCATTTCATTAAGTGGTAGGTTGCCATAACAATTTTATTTTAGGAACCAGAACTGAATAAAATACTTTACAGAGTAAATTACAGTAACTGGATTGCAAGTTGCTAAACTACTGAGAAAAAGAAATGTCAAAGAAGATACACCTGGTGAATCTTACTTTAAAGTCACCTTTATCACAGCACAGTTAGCTGCTTCGGGGGTGTTTACCTGTATCAGCTTTGTTTACATTAAGACTAGAAACGCTGACCCATTTTTTTTTTCTGCAAGCACGCTGCAAAAACAATACCAGCTGTCTCCAAAGCCACAAGTACTTCTATGAACTCTAGCCGAAAGCCTTCTTGCTGAGCAGCTGCTCAGATTCATGCCATCATGGGGAGGGCATGTGCTCTCCCAGCTCCCAGGGAACTCTGGGAGAGCTTGAAATCTTCTGCCTTGATTTACTGCCAATTCCACTAATCTGTCCTCAACTAGGACTGCAATGAGATTAAAATAATCGCTCAATCATCCTAGCCTCCCTCTTCACACACACAAATGACTCTTCTCTGTTTCATTATTTTCTCTCACATCATTGTCAGCTGCCAATATCACCTGATAAGAATTGCCTGAAGGGCTGTTTGCTTCTTTTGACTTTTAATGCAATAGGGAGTAGAGATTGCATCATATCCACGATACAACCTTAAAATGGCAAAGACTAAAAACATGAGAGTAGAAAGTTAAAAACACAGATGTCTGCATCTGCTTAGCAAAGGGACATAAAATACCAGCTAGCAAAGACCAAAAAGTACATATATATTGGTGCCAGAGAAAGCAGAACAGAATGCTAGTGGCCTCTTCTCCCTCTCCTGATAAACCCGTCCCCATCTCCTGATAAACCTCCCTCCACAGGCATCAGAAATCCAGGCATTTTAGAAGGGCACCGTGAATCACCAGGAGCAGACACAGAAACTCCAGGGGACTGCACCTTCCAGCACAGAAGCAGTTGACATGCTGCAAATGTAATTTAATTTTGAAAAACAACAACAACTTTATGTACTATGGCCTGTGGAGTTTGCTTATTCTGTCTATGGCTAAATAACTTCTTGCTTACATCTATAGCTTGTACAGCCACCGGCTGCAGAAGTATTCCCAGAGGAGCCTGCAACAGGCACATTAAACCCTTTCCCTCACAGACGCAAAGGTTTCCCAGTTCTACCAGGAAAACAACTTTTCTCAGACTTGTAAACCAACTTAGAGTTTTGTTTTATAATTCATGCTGGTTCCCATCTAACTATGCTCCTTGTGTCCCTCCTGCTGCTTTCTTTCTCAAGAGGATTAAATCAAAGAAATAAAAAGTCCAGAACAGTGTTTTTTGTATTAATACACAGGCTCAAGAATAACTGTATGCACAAGGGCCTAATATGGACCGATAATGTATCCTCTACAAGAAAACCAAAGCGAAGAGTGCACTCGAAGTGCATATTTTGACAATAAACTGATCAGGTGGCTGAGGGAATAGATTTCATGAGGTGCAACAGCTAACTATTCCCTAGTTAAAAAGGCAGCTCTAGAGGTCATTAAACTTTCTCTTCTGCCTTTAAAGCATAAAAAATTGCTCACAGACCTGCTTTACAATACTAATACAGTGCGTATTTGTTAGCATCTTAAGATCAGGAGTGCACTCCTCCTCCTGATCGTTCTGTTGGCCACGTGTTGTTTTGCACTGTGGATTGGTCTCAGGGCACCTGGCCTGGACTCCCTGCAGACGACGCTAAACTGGAACACGCAGTCCAAGAGCCAAGGGCTAACACACACCAGCTAGGATTGGGCCTTCAGTCCAGAAAACCAGACTAAGTAATCTCCAAAACACGTGCAGTGTGAACATGAAGTCCTCGGCACCGACCGTTTCCCCCTACAGATCTGCTTCTATTGTGCCACAGCACTTGCTAAAGCAGACACAGCCACAAATGTCAAGGTTAAAATTTAACTTTTCCCTACACTATTTGAGTGCGAGGGGAAAATTACAACCTTGTTTAAAGAAAGGAATAAAGCAGATAACTATATTGTAACAGAGGTTTATATATGTGAACAGGCATAAGAAGTCTTCTCATTTGGATTCTAACGAGATTTCCTCACCAAGAGGTTGGCATGCCAAGGAAATGCAAGAATAACCAGGAATGTAACACACCCTAAATAAAAGGATGTATCCCCAAGCAAAGTTTAAATTAACCACACAATATGATTCCTTACTTTGGACAAAACTTGACTGCAGTACAGACTCTGTTCCAACTTACGTTCCACTAAACAGAAATACAAGATGACCAACCTGGTTAATGAAGAAATGGCATGAAGTTTCATTTTCCTGCCTTTCATTTGAATATATTAATTAAAATTACTTTTCCTTCTCATAAATGTGTTTCCTATTCAACTTGTGATTTAGTGTAAGAACAAATGTGGTTATTTTTACACAGACATTTTCACAATGCCTATTTATTACCATTGTTTTACATGTAAAATGAACATCATCTAAGTCAGTCTACTTACCAAAGCACAAGAATGACTCTCTGGTTTTTTTGTCTTGAACAAATAGCTAGGACAAACCCATGCAGTAAGCTAGTACATAAAGATTTCAGGTAACTATAGTCTTGGCTACAAAGAAAAACAGCTAGCCAAGGAAAGCAGCACAAAACCAGGTGGCTTTTGTATGAATAGAAACACAGCAACAGTCCATTGAACCTCCCTGCTTTCATTTCTACACAGCAGTTACTAGCAGTCTTAAGTAGATTTATTAATCTACAGAAACAACTGTTTGTTTTGGTATCCTCCAACCACTAAAACTGCTAAATTCCCACCTAAAATAAAAGCAGATAATATTAATAGCATTTATTTTTACTCATCTTTTAGAAAGCACCGAACTGTCAAATACCTCACAGAGACAGGAATATGGGCCAAACGGTAGAAGGAATCACCCAGCACACAGCAAGATGACCTCATATGCAGACTGACAGCCTAATGCTTGCAACCAAATGTGCCTAGCCTCTGTATTTCTGCACAGTGTGAAATGATTTTCAGAGATTTTAGGAAAGCTCATGTCTTGCTTTAACTGTACTTTTTTCTCTAACCTTCTCCTACCTGGCAGGACCATTTAAAGGAGGCTCAGCAAGGTAAAAATTCCCATATTCCTCAATTCTCTTGAAGGAGCATATAACTTGCTACCACTTTAAATCAATTTTATGATACAAAAACAACTGTATCATTGGTTTGCTATCCGCAAGGAAAACAAAACTGGTGATAAAGTTCAAGGTCATGGTAATTCGCTGTAGCACATGCACAAAATCAAAATGCTCACCTGCTGGTTTCCCAGTCTTGGTCATCCTTATCTTTTTCTTCTTTGGCATCAGAATTGTGTGGGTGTTTCTGCACAATCCGCATCCCACCAGCTTTCACTGGAACAAAAATTGGAGACACAACAAACCTCAGTCAAATCAGCATAAGTGAAGAATGTTTTAAGGATGACTCTCCCCTCCCTTCCCCCAAATACTTTACAGACTAGTTTCATAGTAATCACAGTTTGAAAAAAGCAGCCCCAAGTTCTTAAAAGTGGCAAGCGTGAAGAACAGCTACTTCAGGACTGCATCTGCCATTCTCTTTCACATCATGCCATCTTCGCTCATCCTGAGAAGTTGCAGCTCATTTTACCACCTGCTTCCAACACCATTTGAGAAAACTCAACTCTGTTTTAACCCTCCCCTACCCCCTGTAAACTTGCAGCAGTCAGAAGAAGAAAGGGAGGCGATGGCTTGCATAACACTATGCAAAAGGCCAGAAACGTGGATGTTAAATACTCCCATAAAACAAGAAGGGATGAAGAACCTCACTTGCCATTTCAAGTTAAAAACTACAGCTATAATAATAGCATTTATACAAGGAAGTACTTCATGAACAGTATAATAAAAAGCAAAGTTTAGGAGGACACTTAACTTGCATTTAGACCAGAGCTTTTGGTTTTGCAAAACATAAGCATTTACCACATTTCAAATCCTTGTCATAATTTAGTTTTAGAAATTATCCAAACATGAAAGCATCCCTTTGAAACACAAAGCAAGAAGTGAAAGCAAATCCACTGATGTTCATAATTTATCCCTTCCAAAGTGAAATATAAAATAGGAACCAAGCCAGGCCCAACACTGCAGCTACTAAGCAGAGCAACAGGCAGGCTGCTCTTGATCTGCTTTCTGTTTTAATATTGTTACTTTTTTTTTTTTTCCTTCAACCATTGCGACACATGCTTACAGGACACTGCAAGATAAGACGATGCATCTCGTTAGCTAATTGGATGGGTTACATTGCAATCAGCAACTTCATCAGAAAACTACTATAGCGGTCAGGAGTCAAGAAAACCACCTACAGGTGCGTTGGCTTGTGTCTCGCATTGCCACAACAGGGTAAGTCTGGGGACAGCCTCAGCAGAGATGTCACAGCTGGAGCAAGCAGGATGCCAGAGCAGCACTCGGAAGGAGCTGAAGCAGCTTGCCCACGTGGCTAGGGGAGCCTGTACTTCTGAAGCCCTCCTGTGCCCAGCCACAGAGAGATTAAGGCACCTCACAGCAGTTCAATGCTAATTCCTGAAACCTAGAAAGAGGTTTAGTTCTCAGTTCTTAACCAGGTCAGCAATGGAAAGGACACTCCTGTGTATATAATTTTACAGCCTGGGTGAAGGCAAGCAGTAAAGAGAAAGCAACAGCTCTTTGGCCCTGGGATTTTTTAAATAGATTTTAAGCTTTGTGTGATATTTGAAAGATAAACTTCCGATTCAATAAAGGACATTAACTAAAGATAGGCGATCAACAGACAAAACCAAAGAAATATCTTTTAAAACCTATCAAAACTGTGTCCCCTTAGCATGCATAAAAAAAAAACCCAAACCCCACAACAAACCACCAGCCATTTTGTGTTCTCTCTCCAGCGTAAAACTTACAATACTTAAATTGGTGAGAAATGTTTCACGCGGGACACGGAAAGATAGAAAGGTTAGGCAACAAAGAAATGTGGGTTTAAAACTGAAACAAAAATTAAAATGCCTATTAATTTTTCTTGATTCAAACTCCTTAGAAATTTAAGGTTTGCAAAAGCAAACACTGAGTTCTGTCAAGCGCCGTCTTGTTCTAACACCTCAGTTAATCAAAGTGATTGGTATGTTTTATTTACATGAATTTATAAATTTAACATCATTGCACAATCAGCTCTTATTAGTTCCCTGACAAATTACTTTTTGTGGAAGATGCTGCCTCCACATCAACATCTGCCAGGTTACAAACAGCACTTCTGGACAATACACGCATGCTTCCACGTTCTTCACCATCTAATAGAAAACTAAAGAAAACAATACCCGAAGATTTAGTGCTAATTTAGGTGGTCTGAAATCTCTCTCCTCTCATATTTTATATCATCAGGCCACCAGCCGCTTGTTTTCTCTTTGTCACTGGCAAAGACACGCAGCTAACACGTTCAGATTTGTCTGTATGTAGAATTAACAGAGATTAAAAAGCAAACAACCAGACAATTAAAAGGCATAATAGTGACTGACCAATGCAGTAATTTAATAATTTTAATACTCTGATTTTTTGCACTAATATCAATGCACTATACTATGCACTATCAGGCATAGTATAGACAGCTAAAAGTACATTGGTGCATAATTGAATAATCTTAGTAATCCAAGGTTACTGTGCAGATCTGGGAAACCAAAAGAAGAATCCAGCAAACAACTGCAGTAATAATCTGTATTTCTGAGATCAAAAGTGAAATAATTAGATCAGCATCCTGTACATATAGCTGATGTACATCTCTGCCAGCTGTGACACAGCATGCTCATACCAAATCTAGTTTCAAGAGATTTAGCTTAAAAAGAGAAATACCCTTGCAACATAATTCACCTTCCTTTCCAAAAGGTTTCAACCAAGCTACATTACCTCAGGGTTAGACAGAGAGAAGAAATGATGATTACATCTACCAAGCTAAAGAAAAACCCACTCCATTTGTGAGATTTTCTTGGGACTTACGAGGATTCATCTACTTCTTACTGGCCTAGCATTTACTACATAATTTGACAGACGCTTACCACTGTCATTTTGTCACTTAAAAGTTGTTCTTAAAAGAGTAAGAGCTCAGATTTCCTTAGAGTAAATCCTGCGCAGAGCAGAGAGAGATTTAAAGAACTGATAAACCACCTCCCAGGACGCTGCCAGAAATCAGTGCCCAGAAGAGGACAGTCAACGACACCATGTTGGGATTAGGAAGAAAGCAGTTCCCACGCTGAAGAGGGAGCTGGGGCTGCAGTTGCTCAGCAGAGGTCAGGTGGGACCTGTGCTAAGGCAGGAGGGGACCAGAACAGCTCCCGCAGTCGGGACGGAAAAGAGAGGCCATCAGCCTCTACAGTGTGAAATGAAGAGGCGATCATTTGCCAGCATGCTCCGAGAAGAGCAACAGCACAAGTCTGTTTGCACCACTGCTGGGTAAGAGCCGAGTTTGGGATTTGACTTATTATTTGTCATGTTTTCCCCCCCAAGAGGCAGAAGGGACTGTCTTGTTTGTCCTGTGAATGCCAGCCTGCGTTCCTCTTAAGGGTATGACTACTCCTTTTGGAAATGTATTAAACAACTGTGTTAATCGATTACCACTCAAGAGGATCTGGAGTCGGTAAACATTCTCAGTCTATTTACCCTTTTTTTTTTTTTCCCCTCTGCTGTGCTTCTTTCAGACTGCTCCCAGTTTCTGAGACTGAATTCTGAAATAAAGGCCACCGAGTCACAGCTAGCACCAAGTACCTAGAGAAGCACCGCAGCTCTGTGACACCTCTGGCCCCAGCTCGCTCAGGCTGCAGACCCGAGGCAGTCCTTCCCGGGGAAACCTTCCAGCTCAACCCATTCCCCGCTGGTCACAGCAACCAGACAGGAACTTTTAGAAATCCAGAGTACAGCCAAGAGCTTTAGCAGCTTCCCATTTTCCTTGAGCATCGTATTAAATATTAACACAAAATTTATTTCTTACATACCGTATAAGAACAGATTCCGTTATATTGGTAAGATGTATGAAAAGCCAGGACCGAGGGAAATGCAAAATATGCCGTTCTACAAGCTTAAGGGAGCATACATTAGTATCCAACAAAACCAGAACGGAAGTAAGAGCTACTACATACCTTTGTTTCACAGAAATATTAGCTCAGAGCTATATTTTTTTAATGTAGGAAAAAGCACATAACTATTTGCACGAACCTACTGTAAAGCTTCATAAATAAACTATTAACACAATCACCTTGCTTTATTCCTCCACAGTATCTACTAGAAGAAATGAACAGCTAAAAGCATAATTACGCAGACCTCTTTAGAAGGACTGCAAGTTGTACAAACCTACTCAGCAATGTATTATAGATGCATTGATCTCACTGACAGACATATTTAATAAAGCTTAAGTTGGGGCCCGCTTAAGTTTCAGAAAGGAGTTCAAAGTTGCTTCGTGCACCCTGTTACCAGCCTGAGGTCTTGAGGTTTCTTTCCATTTCACTGCCCTTTGTCTTTTCAAGGGCTTGTCTTATTTTTTTTTTCCCCATGTGACAGATCAATGCAGAAAGGAAGCTAACAGACTGCACGAAGTCAGTAAGTGAGGGCTAACAGTGCATATGGAAAACAATGGATGTCTCAATTCTGCTTTAATCTGATGATCCAGATCCTTCCTAACCTTTACGTGTCTAATTCATACTTAGTGGGGTAAGACACATCCGTAATTACAGGTAGGGCTCTTTATACAACCATATGCAGCAAAACCAGAGCTTTTAGGCCATTAGTCCAAAAAGATCCCCTGTTCACATCTTTGCCTTGCTAGGAACTTGCCTTGTTATTCATGAACACAATTCCACCTGTACTTACGTAGTCATCTTATTTATTTTTTTAAAGAATTTTTGACTTTAATTTTATTAAAACTTGTTTGCAAACTGCCCTATTGCATTATGTTATTATTCAAGGATCTAAACCAGCTTGAGATAGAGGATTCAAACCTAGTTTCAGCCCATATAGTAAATATCAACTGTCACTAGTCAGCACCTTTATTGTGGATTTTCTAAGTGTTACTTTCCTCTGCCAACCAGCTCAGAACCATCTTCTTCCAGAAACGACCTGAAGATACTGTAAAGCATTAGGTTTTTTTCTGGCCTCAAAGACAGACTTGGTGATCACCTTCCTTCCAAAGCTGAATTGGTGCATACTCACAAAAAACCCTGCAGGGATGCTAACGATCTTAAAAGGCATATAGCTGAAAAAGTTCTTCAGTTCATATGTGGATGCATGTTTTACAAAGAAAAAAAATAATCATACTGAAATACTCCGACAGCAAGGGAAACCTGTACTGTCCTCCAGTTTTGCACCGTGCATTGCTAGTTTCTCACGTGGCCTACGGAGGCTCACTTCAGGTCTTTAAAAAAATTCCACCTATTTCAAAAGACAGGTTTTGAAGCAATACTCTCAAACATGCAACAACATCAGAAAATACAATTACAAAGCAGCTAAGTGAAAATATCTGCCATTTATCCTTCGTTCCCTTTCCATCAATGGTGCAGCAGGAAGACACAGCTAAACCAACCTAAGGTCTTAACCATCCCTTCACACTGAAGCTGAAGTTTACCTGACCTCAAGGCGAACCAGCTCGAGGAGCTACAGCAGCAAAAGCTGTCAACATTGGGAAAGGTGCTTTCGTTTGGTTCCCTGAACCTGCTCACCAGGAGGTCAGGTAAGAGCTAATGCCATGACAAGGGAGGCTGCAGAACTGGGACGACTCTGCTCAGCCAAGAGACGGGCTTAACTGTACTGCTGAACTGCATTTGCCATGCAAAGCAAAGCCATTATTTCTCACTTCTATTACCTAGTTAAAGGAATTTCTGGCCCTCACTATAAAAAGGGTAGAATTCAACTAGGTTCAAAAACTGTTTTCAAATTTAGCTTTAAATCTCACCAGTTGATTTGAATATAAAACTAACCACCCTGTGAAGAGTTTCAGCATTTTTTTGACTGAAACACTTAAAAAACCAAACCCAACTGTTCCACCAGGAAACACAAGAAAACACATGAAAAGTTGCTGGTGCAGGGACTAAAGTTCCCTTTTTTAAGAAAACTGTAATAAAGAAGAAGAAAAACTAACAGTACATGAAGGAACAAGACAACTTTGATACTGCGAGTACCCGAACCCCACCTGTGTACAGAGAGGAGCTAGCGTCTATGGACGGTGGCAGACCAGTGCCCCTCCGAAGGTGAAACGCAGCTCCTACCCCAACCACCCGCTGCTCTGCTCGCCCGTGAGCATGCCGCAGCGGGTGGAAGGTGCCGGAGCTCCTTAGTTGGGCAGCTAGCAAGCAGCTTTACTTGTTTCCTACCCTGCCGGCCTCCAGAATTAAAGCTAGGAGCGCGCAGCCTGCTCTAGCACTCGCACCATAAGGCCCACAGGGAAAATGGATGCACAGAGTACCGCTAATTTGCAGTTCGCCTGTTCACACTCAGCTTGCGCTGTGTTGCAAACAGCCGCGCAGGCTGTGATGTGGCAGAGGCTGCTCCTTTCCCCTTTCCGCCTTCATCAGCCCCTGGCAGTGGTTTCGTAGGCCTCCACCGCCTTTCGAGGAACGGGATGCCCTCACGGATGAGGACCGATGAAGACAACGCTGCCTGTCTTCCCGGGTCAGAAGCTGGAGATGTCAAACAGCACAAGCCCGATGAGGATTTGTCTGCAACAAAGCAGAGCTCCTCTGGGAAAGGCAGGGCAGGGAGCCTCGCCCCCGTTACTGGCGAAGGCTGCCAGAGGGCAGGGACAGCTGCGGGCGAGGGCGAGCAGAGACGGGGATGGGGACCACGCACACCTCCCGGTGCCAGAGAGCCGCATCAGACGTCGCTTCGGGCGGCGGCGCCCGAGCAGAAGGGCACGGGGAAACCACCCAGAGCTCGCACCCCCCGGCAGCGGCGGCGGGGCCCGCCCGAGACCGCCCTCGCCCTCCTCAGCCCCGGGCAGCACCCCGGCGCCCGCAAGCCGGGGACTTCGCCCGGCGCCCGGCCGGGTTCTCCTGCAGGCGCTCGGCCTCGCCGGCCCGCGGCTGCCCAGGCCGCCCCGGCCCCCCCGTCCCGTCCCCAGCGGTGGGAAGAGAAAGAGCGGAGAGACGGGAACCGGCGGCCGTACCAGCAGGAGGGTGTCCGGCCCGCGTCTCTGCTTTCTCTTTGGGAGGCGAAGACATTTTTACTGTGGCAGCGGCCCCGCTTCCGCACCGGGCACCCGCACCGCGACGCCGAGCACCGAGCAACGGCCGGCGCCCAGCCTGCCCTGCGCTGCGCGGCGCGGCGCGGCCCCGCTCCCGCCCTGTCAACGTGGCCGCCGGCCGCCGCCGCCGCCAGGACGCACCCACCGAGGGGCGGCACCCGGGCGCGCCCGCGCTGCGCTGCCGCCGCCGCCCCTCCGCGGGACGGGCCGCCGCCAGCCTACGGGGGGGCGGACGGGACCGCGCCGTGCCCCGCCCCGCCCCGCCCCGCCCCGCCGGCGGGGGGCGGTGCCGCCGGGCCCGGGAGGGGCCGGGCCGAAGGCGGGGCTGTGGGGCGGGGCGGCTGCGGACCCCGCCCTCGCGCCTCCGCCAGCCCGTGGCGCGGGGCCGCGGGACCCTCCGTCCCCGGCGCGGTCTGCAGCGCGGCCGTGCCTGCTCTCGGTGCCGGTCTGATGCTGTTTCTGCCGCTGTTTCTGTTCCTCCGTGCGGTTACCGAGCGGTTTGGTTCTGTTACTTTCTCGTCATCCTTTTTGCCGCTGCTAAGTGTGAAGTCAGCATTGCGAAACTGCCGCCCCGCTGAAGGCCGCCTGCCTTATTTCCCCGCCCCCCCCTCCAGCCGTGTGAATTCGTCTTGCTTTATGTAACTGGTTCCTGCGACAGACTGCCTTTAAAATCCCGTTTGGATAGCGTAGGCAATTGTACAGGGTAATACACCTTTTACTTAATTGCTATGAGAAGGCGGCACAGGCAGTTAACGTGATTCTGAATTACGTGCTTGTACGCTTCAAATAATACTTTTCATTAGCGACGAAATGGCGACTCACGTCTTCCACTTTATTTTGTCCTGCCAAGCCACGTACGTGTGAAGTGGCGCGTACAGCGCTCGTCGTGCCCGCGCTTCGGCTCTCACTGCCGCCTTCTTTGAAATCGCAGTGCTGATTCACACCCGTTTAAGAAATTTTTCAAACGCTTCACTTACATTTTCCAAGTGGTGTGGACAGGCACGGAGCATGATATCTGAATTAATTATATCAGCAGCAACGTGTAAACCACATGGGCTGTTCTGGTTTTCTTGTATAATTTGAAGTAAGGGAAACGAGTCCCCCAAAAGATGAGTGTATGATGGTTGGAAGTTGAACCCTCCAAAGTGCTGCAGTAATACTGCATCCCAGGTATGTCACAGGGAAATTAATGTAGTAATATTACAGTTATTTGCTATCACTCTTTGTTACAGCTATATTACCATTGTCAAAATATATGTGATGGGTAAATATACGGAGTTTTTTTGGCAACAGTCCAAAATATAATCACATCATACTATCCTTAACAGCCTGCATGAACAAATGTTACAAAAATGCTAGAACTACGTTCTTGCATTTTGCTGCTGGGTAATTTCAATTTCTTACACATATGGCCTTTTAGAGTCTCAGATTATATTTTCAGCTCTGTCACCTTCTGTGTAGGTGGAACACAAATGACTCCAATTCCCTTTCCAATCTCTGTCAAAGTCTATTCAGATTATAATTTTTTCTAGAGCAGAATTATCTCCTAAATGGAGATTTTAATACTTCTTTGTCTACCGTCCTCTGGGTTTGAATTAAAACACTATATTTGCAGTTATTGTTGGTTTTCCCAGGTATGTTTGTTTTGGATTTCCCTGTGCTGGTTACTAGAGTCAGTACGAATTTTTGCTGTTGCAGGTTAACCAGCTCTTATAGAATTGAAAGTAAAGAAAATGTGCTTTATGACATTAAACCCCCCACAAGTTAATGCTTTTTCTCTAAGAATCAGTAATCTTTTCATATTTCAGTGCAAGGATTTGATATATGGAGGTGCACTGGGAAGAAGAATTGCATCAAAAATGTACTTTGGCTGTTCTTGTGAAAGCTGGCAACGTTTCATAACATTACGAGACTTTGCATGTCGCCACTAACACAGGTACTTGCATGAAGGCTTGCTGTGGCTTCACTGCTAAAATACAACATCCATCCTGGGTATGGCTCAGAAACACAGGGCTGAAACAGGGTATTTCCTGCAAATGCAGCTGTGCGTCAGGTTTGGAAGCTGGGATCCCAAGGCAAGCCATTCTGGTGCAGAAGGAGCAAGGACTGGAAGAGGGGAAGAGAGATGGAAACAGGAAAAACCAAGGTGCGGGAGGACTTGGCCTGAGTGGACAAGGAGACAAGGACAAAAAGTTGAGTAGGGGGTGGCGGAGAGGTGACAAGAGAATTGTGGCAGCAGAGCGAGTGCCACGGTGGGAGATAAGAAACATCTTTCCTCAAGCAATGAAGTGGCAGCCAGGACTGGTTGGGTGAGACGAGGATGAGAAGCCTGGAGGGAGGAAGGGAGGACAGACTGAAGGCAGGTCAGGCAGGAGCGAGCGTGCAGAGGGTCAGGCTTGCGGGAGGGAGAAGGAAGGATCTTCACTGCTTTCCAGAGCCTGGAGGTTCTCAGACCTTGCTATACTTGTCAGTACATATAATTACTCATTTCCTCGAGCGACAGGGGCCTGTGCAAATGCTAAGTTTCTGTGCTTGCAGAAGAGTTATATAGGTGTCAGTATGATACCATAGGGTAGAATTTAGTTTTCAGTTATTTATTCCATTATTGTTTTTAAAATGTTGCAAGAAAAGCAAAAAGGAGACAAAAATCCCAAATTTAAAAAAAAAAAAAAAAACAAAAAGAGAGAGATTTGTAAAACCAAGCACCTAAGTGAGGAGATGCCGTAAAGGTTGTAAGTGACATTTCACTTTTATGAAACAGAGTGATTGTTTCTTTGGCAGATCTAAAGCAACGTGCATTTCTCCAGCTAACAGCAGTGCCATAATATTAGTAGCAATGTCCTTCTCAATTATGCCAATGTACAAGAAATACAGAGGTAGGTGACAGGCGTTAAAATGCCAGGAGTTGTCAGTCACTTTCTCATTTCCGGCAGTCCCGTTGTTTGTACCAGCATGCGCGAATGGGAGCAACTGTGGGAAACTTTGCTAAGGGAGGAAAACAGGCAGACTTTTTACAAAAAGTTGGCCGTGGAGTAACTTCCTTTGCCAAGTCAACCACGCCTGGTGCTGACGCCCTTTTCCCAGAGACTGTAGCAAAGGCAAGTCTCTGCTGGAAAACTAGTGACTGACAGCATCACGGGCCAGGGCACTGAAATGCAACGGCACCGTCAGGGAAGAATAAATAAATCAGGCTGCTTAGAATATTTTTATTTCATGTTTTAATGTGTTTTGAAGACCAGGGGATGTTTTAGAGTAAGAGCATTTTTGTGAAGGATTCCACAGCACACCTCTTCAATTAATAGGTGAGAGCTCATGATAGACATCTCAAGTATCTGTGACATTATCCAGCACAACCAAGAAAGAGTACTCTCCAGCTTCTACTGATTTTAACTAAAATAGCAAGCAGAAAGAAGCTACGTCTTTTGTGGTGGCGGTGCAGGCGAAAACCCAGCTCCCACGTTAAAAAAAAAAAAAAAACAAAACCCAACCAAAAATAGGAAAAGAGCCCTTTACAGAACCTAAAGGCTAGGTTAAAAAAACATGTAAAGAGATTAGATAGGGAAAAGAAAAAGCATGCATATAAAAACTATTTTCAGTTACAGTTGGCCCTTCACAGCACTTCTGACAGTAATACTAGATTCTTATTTTTGTGCTTTATAGCCCAAAGTATGTTCAGTAAGCAGTCTATTTTAAAAATAGGCAGTCTGTTGAACTATGATTAGGACACCATTTATGTCTATTTTGAAAATACTCCCCAGTACTTAACAGATGGCTGCAATTTTGGTGCTTTCACTGGGGCCTGCAGCAAAGCTTTGTGCTCTTTCTGAAAATACTGAAACACATAGAAAAGCCGTTTCTGGGTTCAAGTTGGGGAAATTATAATAATTCAACCTAGGGTCACTCAGCACTTACTTAAAAGGCAGCTAAATGTTTTGCCACAACCCTCTTGACTTCTGCCATCATTTCCAGCACACATATGCACATGCGTGCTGTAAATCCTGGGGAGCAGGATAAACTGCTCTGTATTTAGCTATAGGGTGGACAAAACTCTCCCAGTGAGTAGTTTTTTGCCAGATTTGTAGATAAGCATAAAGTCAATGAAAGCTACTAGCTGGTTTTGATAATGCATCCAAAATAGTTTCTCCTGAAAACAGTTAGTTGTTTTGAAAGTTGGGCTGGTTTGTTTCAACAGCATGTTTTAAGGTTTTGCTATTTTTAAAGATTAAAAACCACTGAGGAATGAAATTGTTTTTCTCTTTTTTTTTTTTTCCCCAGCCAGTTAATAAAAATATCTGTTCTTCACATAATTCTAATCCTTTTTGACATTTTTAGGGTAACATGATAAGTTTCTGAGAAATGATAGACAAACGAAAGGGTTTTCTTTGGAATTTGATCCTTCACTTCGACTTTTTGAGTTTGCAGATTTTTACTTGTATATGTCACTACCCACTACTTAGAACAATGGGTTTACAATCTGATACAGTAACAAGATGGGAAAGTTCCCCGCTTTTCTACTTCCACAGAAATATGTAGAGACTTTATCAAAAGCCAAATAATGGCTTTTTTTTTTCTGTCCAGTGCTACTCTAGATTAAGAAGCGGGTGCAGTTTTTAAGACTATGGTTTGCTAGGAAATCTTCAGAGATTGCGTGGGCCGCCATCCAAAAAAGTGATATTGTTATAATGTGCAGATCTGGGAAAACATTTTTGGTAAGAAAACAAGTAAACAAATTTGGGGCAAGAAAGTAACATGTGCTTTAGTATCCGTTTTCCACTCTTCCCTTACCGACTGTTGTTGCATTAACTTAATGATTAAAGTCACTTGGGTTGCCAGTGTTTGCTGGTTTCTTCGTATCTTGATGATCTGATTGATTCCATGTCGTTACTCTAACTGCACTGTTACTCTCACAAGGAACAAAATTTATTTGCTCACTGGATTTACTAATTCAGTTTTCCAGGAAAACCTATATAAGTCATTTTTTTCTTTAGAATTAGAATAAGTTCCCACCAGGGCAAACATGTAAATCTGTTGAGTGTTAAAAGTTACTGAATTGAATCTTAAACTCAGTGTTTTATTGCTTTCTTTTTACTTCATTACTTATTACTTAGTGTTTTATTAAATTTCCTTGGAAATGTTTCTGCTAAAACATGTACAACAGGTCTATCTCATCAGAAAGGTGGAATGATGTTTTCATAAAGAAATGTTGAAACCTTACATTCCTACTCTTATGTTGTATTGTCATAAAGTTCAGACTTTTGAGCTGTTATCAAACATTAAATCAGCACAAAAAGCGATTTCTCAGTATGAGGTTTCTAGCAAGTGAAGAACATAGTCTGTATGCCTTTTTGACAAAAGCATTCTGGTTTTTTGTTAATAGTTATCTTAGATGCAATTACTACTTTTTACATTTGCTTCTCCCCACTGTTGTTTACAATATTATCTATCTAAGTTTTAGACACGGTGCATGCTAGAATGACATAGTTTGTACTGGGTTTCTTGTCTTTCAAGAACAGTTACAGGTTGTTATTTGCCATACAGCTGAAGTATATTGACTTCACAGGAGAATTCTGCCTTTAAGGAAAACCCAAATGGAAGCCACTATCACGATGCAGCCTCACATTAAGCTAAAATTTAGTGCTTTTCATTAAAATCTTTATAAATGTCTCTACCACTATATACTAAAAGGAAAATAAAGCAAAATAAAGTGAATAAACCTCTGTGACTTTACAGAGCCTTTGCACTACAAAATGTCACTACTCATTCTTCCTCCGATTCAGTGCAATTCAGTTCTGCCCTAGGACACTAATTACAGTGATAATACTACAAAAGTATTCTGTTATGGAAGATTAATAAAGCCATTTATAGATTCGAAGGGAGGAAGGAGGGAGGAGGACAGAGGGAAGAAGAAAGAGAGGGAAAGAGAAAGAATGAAGGAAAGTAGGAAGGGCGGGAGAGAGGGAGGGACGAAGATGTCTAGTGCAAGAGGGAAAGTAAAAGCCATCCTTTGGAGTTTTTTCATCCAAAAATCTCAACATTCTGCATAAAGGCCATCATTTTCATTATGCCCTGCCTTACAATGGGTAAATGGAAGTACAGAGAGGTAAAAATAAGTTGCCAAAGCCAAACTAGCAGCAGACGTGAAAACAGAAGCCAGGCCTCTTGAGGCACAGTTCTCTCTCCATTAGGTCTTCTTAGTCTGGGACTTACTAAAGAAATTGCGTATTTTATCATTATAGATAATGGGCACATTACTGCTGCCCAGTTAGAGAGAGTCTTGTTCTTCTAGCTCTGTAGATGACAAGGCTTCCCTCTGCATGAGTATGAGCGTGCCCAGCCCCTTGGGTTTTTTGAGTCACGTGGAAGCTTCACTGCCAGTGGAAATGGGGACTGCGATTGCTTTGGAAGCTACTGGTATGGCTCCCAAATGAGACTCAAGAGAATTAGGTGGTGTACTCAGCTTTGGGTCTTACCGCTTCTCTGTCCCTCTGTTTCCCATCCCATTCTGTCTGTGAGATTGCAACTGATTTGGACCCGTGGAAGCTGTGCTATTTCAATAAGGGGAAGAATTAATGTCGGTTCAAAAGTGAAAATGAAAAAAGTCAAGCTAATTTAAATTCTTACTGTTTCCAAGTACATTGGATTTGGTGGGGTTTTTTTTTTCTACATTTTATTTCTAAAAACAGTTAACATCAGAACGTTGGGGTTTTTTGTGGTTGTGATGGGAACTGAGAACCTGGCTGACTGCAAGCCTTGCAGTAAGCACTCATTACAGAAGTCATGGTTGCTTAGTGTCCATATTTCATATTTAGGGTCAGATACCACATCCATGGTAAACAACACCCAACATCATTGATTTCAGTATCTTCAGGTTCTTCCTATTCTTTCATCAGAATTGTTCCTGGCTTCAGAGGGAGTTTTGCATGTACCCAAGTATGGACAGTAGGCCCTAGCTTCTAGGAAATAACCATTTAAGACTGTAGGGTTGACTGTTGCAGGTGCTAAACAGCTGCCATTAACACAAGCTCATCATAGGTCAGCACCTTTGAGGACCTGACAGGGTGGCTGTCTCGGAGCTTAGGCACAAGCAGCCACTCCTAAGACACATGAGTGAAGGTGGTACTCAGCTTCCCACAGTAACAGTCCCTGACATAGGCTTTACCTGACCCCGCTTTATCCTTCCAAGAGATAGCCAGACCTATTCTAAAAAACACTTTT
This sequence comes from Mycteria americana, assembly GCF_035582795.1. NCBI lineage: Eukaryota > Metazoa > Chordata > Aves > Ciconiiformes > Ciconiidae > Mycteria > Mycteria americana. The sequence goes on along the minus strand of NC_134366.1, from coordinate 95,233,137 downwards.
TCTCCTGGAAGAGCCTTAGTGCCTTAGTTTCAGACCTTCAGTAGTTGACCTAAGATTTCTGTTAACTTTGCAGCAAACATATCAATTGCAAAGTTTAGTTACTTTATGCATTATTTATGTTCCTTCCAGAGAACATTAAGTAATAGACAGCAAGAAATTATATATTGTGGTGTATATTTAGTCCAAATGTGTCTTTGTCTAGAGTAATGTAGTCATTTTTTAATCTTTGAACTCATCTTAACACATAGCTCAGTTGTAAATCTACCCAATAATTTTCCTTTAGAAACACTACTTTACGTTACAGAGAGAACTAATTGCTAAACAGCAAAAATCCCTTTTTGGTTGAATTCTAGATGCCAGATTTCCAACTATAATTCTTCTTCATTCTTATTAGAAGGAGTCTGAGTGTGTCAACATTCTTATTGATGTTTTCTGTTGAATGCTTTGTTATAAACTGAACATAATTAAATGTAAGTAGACTGGTATTTCATCACAGCTCAAGGGTATAAGGCTAAGACATTCTTTCTCCTGTTATCTCTCCAGTCCTCTTTCTTCTTGCATGAAAAGAATGCAAAGTATCAGCATTCTTTAGGGTTGGGAAGTCTTATGACCTCTCCTTAGGAAACTGCAGGGTTTGAACAATGGTGGAAGGATTGTTTTGCTTTTCAGTTGTGTTCCAGAATTATGTCAGTTTTAATGAGTATATTTTCAAAATACTTGCTGGCTGAGAGCTAAAGGTTATAAGGCATTTTTAAAGTATGCATCTATATTTTATTTTTCTTTGCACAAAGATTCAGTTTGTTTACCAGTTTTCAATTTTTTCCACTTGTCCAGACTACATGATTTAAATTAATTTATTTTAGTTGCTAGTATTACAATTTTTATGCTTTTCACAGAAGTCTAGTTTTATGTTCAATTATCCCGTGCTAAGCATTTATCAAAATATCATTAGAAGGTTTTTCATGCTTGTACTGGGTCTGGCTGGGATGGAGGTAATTCTGGTCATAGCAGCCCTTATGATGCAGTGTTTTGGATTTGTGACCGAAACAGTGTTGATAACACAGCAGTGTTTTGCCTATTGCTGAGCAGTGCTTGCACAGCATCAAGGCTTTCTCTTTTTCCCACTCTGTGCCCCCCAGTGAGTGGGAGAAAGGGAGGGAGTGAGCAGCTGTGTGGGGCGCTTGGCTGTTGGCCCAGGTCAACCCACCACAATGCTGTACTGTGGGAAGCTGAGTACCAACTTCACTCGTGTTTAAGAGTGGCTGCTTGTGCCTAAACTCTGAGACAGCCACCCTGTCAGGTACTGAAAGGTGCTGACCTATGATGAGCTTGTGTTAATGGCGGCTGTTTAGCACCCGTAATAGACAACCCTACAGTCCTAAATGGCTTCCAGAAAAATTTGTTCCCCAACTTTTCCATGCACGGATGACTGGCCTGTATTTCTCCAGCTCTTCCTTCTTGCCCCTCTTGAAGAGGGATGTGATGTTTTCCCTCCCCAGTCTTCAGAAACCTATGTGTGATTGCCATGACCTTTCAAAAGTGCTAGAGATCTTGCAATGACAGCAGCCAGCTGTCCCAGCGCTGTTGGATGCACCCCATCCAGTCTTGTATGTCCAGCTGGTTTAAATGGTCCCTAACTCTGCTAGTTACCCTCTACCATGAGCAATGCTTCAGTTCCACTGACTGTTATTAGGTTCCTGGTACACCTGAGGGAAGAAAATGCCAGTAAAAACTGAAGCAAAAAAAGCACCGAGTACCTCACGTTCTCCATCTCCTTTGTCACTAGGTCCCCTAGGTAGGGGACCTACAGCAGATCTAAGTTTTCCCTAGCCTTCGTTTTGCTGCCACTGTACTTACAGAAGTCCTTCTTAACAGCTCTTCCTAGCCATACTGGTTTCTTATCCAACTAAGCTTTAGCTTTACTAATTCCATCCCTGCACATAGGATAATATATTATAGTGTATAAAGATGTAATTAGATAGTATATATACACACACATGCAGCTATAGCTAATAAAATACAACAGAAGTACTATACAAGGTGAAGAGCTAAATGCAGAGTGGATATGTCATCAAACTGTGTGTAAACAGATTTTTATATTTAAAAAAAATTAGAATACGTAGAGGTATATTTGTTGCATTTATAGCAGGTAGGGATAGACCAGTTGGACCATCACATGAGGAATCACTTCAGTTTCTTCTCAAAACTCCAGAAGAACAATAAGATATACTTTAGTATGCATCACATGCTACATAACTAATAGCCATGTGTGAAGCCAAAGGTCTGTCTACCCTAATGAGTGAAGCTCTGTAACTGCCCATAAGAATGAGGCCTGCATTCTCTCCACTTGTTTCCAAGAAATCCAGGTCTGACCATCTCTCAATCCCAACGTGTGAGTTGGGACTCCCACACCGTTCCGTAGAATCCATCAGCCCTCTACTCAGAGCAATGGCTATGGACTGACTTTCTCTAGTGGACGTTGCCAGGCCCTGCTCGATGAGGAAATCCATATTGTGCTACATTTGCATTGCAGAAGTCATTTTCCTCCAGATTTACCTTCCCTGAGAACCTCAAAAACTCCGCAGAATGTGCTTTTACAGGCCCTCCATATCTTTGGTGCAAAATAGGCCTGCATCCCTTGCCTTGCCCCTTACTCAGGATCCATAGGCGCAAAGGCGTTGCCCTGAGCAATCCGCTGGTTGAGGAGCTCGTTTCCAAAACAAATGTGTTGTCCTGAAATTGAAGTGAATTGCCTCAGATACGTTTACCCAGGCCTGCTATGTCCTTATTTGGAACAAGGTGTAATACCATCAGCACCGCACCACAGACTCCTTACAAGTTTATGCTATGGTGAATCATGTTGCTCATTAACATATAAGCCTCTTTTGTATACGACCATCACATTTTGCAGCGATTAGTGCGCCGTGCCTTTGTGCAATCACTACCTCCATGCATACAAGGTCGAAGTGTCCCCCAGCAACACCTGCAACTGTTTGAATGATCCTTCCTGGCCCCCTTGTCCTTCTGATTTCTATCCGCTCCTCCTGTGGCAGCATGGTTGGTCCTATACGGGTGTCTAGCTTGTTTACCTTCCCAAGGCAGCTTCTGTGCAGAAACCCTCTGTCCTCTTATGTGGCCATAGGGACTTCTTACCTCTCTGCTACCACAGTCCGCTACCACACTGTTGTGTACTACTGTCCTTTCTTCCCTCCCTTTCCAGCAAAGTCCTGAGGACAGTAAGCTGCCAGAGGCTTTCCACTTCCCGTTTCACTGCCTGTACTGCATTTTGATGAATTACCAGAGGCTTTACTGGCCACCGAGCAACCTATTGACATTGCTTTCTTGAAGAAATACTGTCCCTGGATCTTGAATCCCAGCAAATTGAAATCATGATGGTGAGCTGGTAATAGCTGAAATACCAATTTGGTGTTACAATTTGCAAGCCATGTTACAAGGCCGTGGGGAAGAATGACTGATACTGCTAGGTCAAGGAAAATGTGTATCAAAGAACTAATCGAGGGTCACCACCATCATTTATGGACACTCTGTGAGGATAAGAGCGGGGCTGAATGCATCATTGTGAATTCATCACATCCTTTTGTCAATATCTGTCCTGGAGGAGTAAAGGCACTCATAATCCTCTTTGCAGCCACCTCATTTATTATTTTTTTATAGGCCATTTCTTTCCAACCCTTTACTGATTTTAAATTCTTGGCTGTTACAGTACTCCTGGTTCCCCCTCAAGGACAACTCTGCTAGAAATATTGTCTCTTATGGTCATCCCGAAACAGAACCTCAAGTTCATACAGATTAACTGGGAAATTTCTGGTTCCCCAAACTACCTCATCCTTCTGCTCGAGGATTAGTGCTCCTTCCTTGCCCTTTTCATCTACTTCTTATCATCCTTCTTGCCCTTTTCCATGGCATAAACTTAATCTTAGTTTCCAAACCTGTGTCTGGCACAGCAGTGTGAAAGTTTATAAGCTGTCTAAAAGACAGCACTCTACACTGAAATTAAACTGCACTTTTGCTGTCATTATCAACAGCCACAAGTCACACTTCACTCCACTGTCCCCTGTCCATCAGTTAATTCTTGTCTAAATTCAATCACAGGTTAAAAGCACATCCTTCAAAAGACTCTATATGGCCTGCCTCTGCTTCTGTAATGTGTGTTGTTAGCTGTGGCTTCTTCCTCTGCTCTGTTGCTATCTTTTCCCAGTGTGGCAATGAAAATAGCTCCATATGGTCCTCTTCCAAATGTCTTTCCAGAAGATTAGCCGGTCCTCCATATTGCAACCAACTCTGAACACCTGATGGAAATCCCTCCACCAACAGATTGTTCAGGAGGAAATGCCCCGTTTCTTTGCTCTGCTCAGTCCCACACGTCAGTTAAATACATGTTGTTTTGCCTGCCTTCTGTTCACATAATCTTGTTTGTCCTTTAGAGGGAATCCTGGAATAAAGTTCTGCTGCATCAAACTCACCCTCAGCAAATGAAACATATATGAAAACCATCTAGCTGCTTTTTAGTCTCATGGGCACTTTTCATGTCTCATGACTCCCAAGTCTGTAGGGAAAAAACAAAATGAAAAATCCCAAACAAAAGAGCTCACACAATCCTCAAGTGCTTCTACTCCATCTGTTGGGGTGGGTTTTGTGGCCCGTCACCCACACACCTTGTCCCACCTGGGCATCTCTGCTGTCCCCTCGGCTATGAGGGGCTTTAATCTGGACATCTGCTTGGCAAATGCAAAGGCAGCCTGTGCCTGGAGGAGCTCTCTGTTCCTGCTGTGCCCTTGGGGTGCTGCTGCCATGTCTGAGAAGTGCTGCATGAGAACCTGCGTGCTGCACTGACCCCAGTTAGCTGCATCATGGACAAAAAGTGAATCAAACCCTGTGCTACGAATGTAGCTGTCAGCTGGGGATACTCTTCAGACATCCCGTGCCTCACTTACCCTGTGTGGGGTAGAGCTCAGTTGTGTCTGGTCCAGTGATCATATCTGATAGCGAGATGTGGCATAGTCCATTGTTATGTTTGTATAAAACATGGGTGAAGCCTTACATGAAATAAAGCCTTCTGATTAAAGAGATAATACACACTGACTTTCAGAAGTATTTTTGGTTTTGATCAGGTAGGAAGAGAAGTGTATCAGTTGGTGATAAACTGATTAACAGTTTGCTAATACTCAAGCCAAGGAGATGACTATGTCTGGTTTGCCAAAAAGAAAGCAGTATTTTCAAAGAGGCAGGGGCAACTTTCAAAGAGTCAAGAAAAAGATCCAAAGTGAAGGATCACCTTTCACTTAAGAAGTGAAGGTTCAAAATTTGTGGGAAGAATACATCGTTAAAATGTGTTTTAAGGAACATATTATGAAAGGTAACATTCTTCCCTGAGCCAAGATCCCCCTCCACGAACCCAATCTGAGGACGTAGTTATTTCGAGGCTGGGTCCTCAGTCAAGAGGATGTGAATTTCTAACAGTCTCTCAGCTGCCTCATAATGGGTGAGAAGAAACTTTAGAGCCAACATAAATAATGACCAAAGATCTGCATGCGTTTTCCATTTCTTTTTGGCACTTTGACTTTAGAAAATTTTGCAACCACCTATTTTAAATTCTGTAGGCAAACATTTTTCTTCCCTTTTACTTTAGGCTGGCTTGAATTAAGGATGATTTCATGGTAAATAGCTAATGACTTAAACCCATAGGTGCAGGTAACATTAGAACCAGTTTACTGAAATATTCTTGCAATGCCCAGCATCCCAATGCTTTTTTTTTTCCCCCTTCTGGAGCTTGTCAAATAGGGGTTTAAGTGGAAGAAGGATTTTCTGGTGACCGGTGCTACTCAGGGAAGCAGCAGAATAGTAGAGGAGAATGCTTAACCCAAGAATTCTGCCAGTTTGGGTGTCAAAGCATTTCCTAATAGTGAATGAAAGGATTTTTTAAATGTCGACTTTCATAAAGTGAAAGGCACACAGCACTGTGAGAAGCAGTAGGAAAATGATTTGTTATAAATATTGGAACTCTTGCTGAGGTATTTTTTCTCCTTTCTCCTCCCTGGAATAGCTAAAACTAACATCTCTATTGAGCTTAAAGAACTGGGTCAATCAGCTATTGAACACAGGGCATTTGTCGCCTAGAGGAATGAATAATTAATGTAGCCTCACTAATCTGATATCAAAGGGAAGGAAATGTAATAGCAAATATGCCTATGCATAAGGGGAAAAAAAGACAACAGTTACATCCTATCAGGTCTGCTTAAGTGGTTCACACACATGAACCTGAGCTGAGGGTGCAAGCTGAAATGCCTAGTGAAAATAGGCTGACTGAGAAACCAGAATAATTTCTTTTGCTGGGAAGAGAAGTGAGATGAAGGCAGAAAAGATTTCTGAGCCTGTTCAAAAGGAAGCAAGGAAAGTACTTCCAGCTGAAGATTTTGGACTTAGAGATGAAATCACTGCTGCTAAGCTTGGCTATTCTCTAAGGTAATGAAAGATTCAGGCTTGTTGTATTTCTGTAACTTCTTCAGTATATCCTGCCTCTGAATACAACTTAGGCAAATCTAGAGGTAGAAATCCATTTCATTTTCTATTAACTCTCAGAATGTTTCTTTTTAATGGTTCTTTCTCTATTAAAAGGTAAGAATGTGTCGGGGAGAAAAATTATATATTCTGAAGATATTCCTAGAAGCTTGGTTACATTTTTGAAGGGAGATGCTGTAGACTAAATGTTCAAAATTGCTCCAGAGCCAGTGCAATCTGCAGAGACAGCGTGGAAAAAGCAGGGTAAAAAGGGAAATAGGAAGTGTAAGCACAAGAACATTTTTGGAGATCATTGAGGTGCCCAGAAGCTGCAATGAAATTTATGCAAGTTTCTGTTTTGGGAAACAGCTAAAAAACTGTGCTTGCAATCAGAGATAGAAGTGTGGAAAAGATGGGGAACTGGCAGTATAGAGGAAAAAATACTCTAGGGGACTGTATATATTTTTTTCTTATCTTACTGTGTACAGTTAAAAGACTTTTCTCCGTGAGAAAGTTGTGCCAGTCTGTTTAGGTATGCAGTTTTAAATAAATAGCACAGACATTCCTATTTGAGCTTAAACCAATTTCTTTTCTTTTTAATTCAGGGCAGTGAAAAACTTGCGTATGCTATACCAAGTAAGAAAGGCTACACAAGAATTTACAATAGTTAAACTAGATTTGTTTAAAACCTGGTTTAAATTAAATCAGTGCATCTATCTGTTGTAAAGAAAGCTTTCAGCATGTGCACTGTCCACATTAGAGACAAACCTAATAAAAGTATTTCACTGCTGAGGAGGTACAACTGAAGATTCACCATTTTTCAGAGAAGTACTTTGAAAAAGAAGCTAGAATTAAGAAAAGTTGACTCCCTTATAGAAAAAAAAACCACCACAAACAAACAGGAAATTCTGCATACACAGCATGAAATCGGACCACCAAATCAGGAATTAAAGACATTGAAAGAGAGAAAGGCCTGTTCAACAAGCAGCATAAAGGAAAGCCAAGATCATTGATGCAGGCAGAGAAACATTGCATTTAGCTTGGTGAAGAAACCAGCTGACAAATTCAGAGAATTTAAAGCATGTCATGTTTAACACTCTGAAAGACGAAGGAAGATTCAACAACATCTCTTTGTTTTTAACGGATTGAAGCAAAGTCGGAAAGGCTGCTGGGTGTCTGTGTCGTAGGCAAAGAAGAGCACGCACAAAGTCACGTTCATCCCTGCTCTGTTCAGCACGTAAGAGAACTGCAATCTGGACTTCAAAAAAATCAATGTCGCATCCTGCTGTGAGGTGGGTGGATCATTGAAAATCTGTTGTGGGAGAAGGAAACAGAACTCCTTTCTCAATAGGTTGACATGGAGATTTTCTCTTCTCCAGCAGTTCATATGGTTTTGTAAAAACATAGTAACCAGTAGAAGGGAGTCTGGGTAGAAGGCAGACTGTACAGATCTAGGAAATAATGCAAAGTACAGAATTTGAGAAGAAATAAAAGGCAAATTTTGCAATAATTTAACCAAAAAATTTCCTCCTTTTTCAACCATCTGTATGTTGTAATGAGGTGACCATGAGAGAAATATGGAAAGGTAAAGCATATGGGATTCTTTCAGTAACACAGAATGGCAGTGAAGGGAAAAAAGCAACTCTGATAGTAAATGTAAGCTAGGAAAAGGAAGAAGGCATAGCTGAGAAATAAGAGAATCCATGGACTAAAAATACCTAGTGTTAGTAGTAGGAGACCATTACATGGCTGACTGCAGACTAATTGCATTTGTTCAGTCATTGTGAAAATGGATACAGATGGGATGCACAAGTTTGGAAATATCCTACTGTTAAAGAGAAAATAAAGCAAATGTTACTTGATAAGCCATTACCTAAGATGATGTTGGAGAGCACTCAGAAGATCATATGTCTAAAATATTCTTTTCTGCTTTAGCAGCTCTTTTAATTAATTTTTACTAATTTTTTTTTCCATCAAAAAGAAATGTAGGATGGTGATTGGGGGAAAAAAGGAGGAGGCAGATCTTAGCCAGTGAGATAGGTTTTCTTAGTCTGACGCTGACTGAAGTAACATAACACATCCTTGCTTGAAACAGAACTTAGTTTTGTGAAAATCTGTTGGAGTTGGTTGCAGAGCTTCACTGGCTCAATGAGTATTTTGCATTTTCTTCACTGCTGTGGTATTGCAAGTTCTTACTGGGACACCTTTGAAGGCACAGTCCAGATTTTACAAACTTTTTCTAAGTAGAAACAGCTGGGGAAACAGCTGATATCAAAGTTAACAATTCCTCAGAGGTCTGAATACCTTCCAGATTAAAAGGGAGAAAAAGAAAAGCCCAGACCAGTCTTTTGTATCTGGTTTTCATGTACTGATAGAGGACCTAGGGGCAACTGGGACTCACAGCTGTTATTCCCGACTGCTCTGATTTTATTACATGGTTCCTGGAAAGTTACATCGGGTCCCAGCAAATCTCATATCGGTCAGAGGGAAAGCATAAAGCATAAAAACTCTGTCGCCAGCTGCATAAACAACACAGCAGGAGTCCTACTTAGTTCTCAAAATAGTAGGAGGTGGCTGATGTATGCCAGGGAGGAAATCTTCCTTGCCAGTTAGTGTCCATCATTTCCCACAGTTCAGACAGATTTACCAGTCAGAGGCACTGGGCAGCCTTTGGGCCAGACGGCTGGCATGTCATTCGCCGCAGCTGAAGAAGGATGTGTGTTACCCATCATTAGAGAAACCATAAGATACACTTGGCAGTGCGTTCCTCTGAGTAGGGTGACTGCGACATTTAGTGTCTGTTAGAGAGCTACTTCACTTTCCATCTCCGCACCCCAGGTAGACCAGCTTTACTGTACGCACTTTTGTGTTTATTTGTCTCTTAGAAACACCCTGACACAAAAATAGTACATTTTTTTTGCAAAATGCTGTGAGGCTGCTGGATAAAAGCAGAAAGAAAATGCAAAAGACATTTTGTGGATAGATTTAAGTCTGAAGATTAAAATACTACTGCATGGTAAGCAACGCTGAAGCATTTATGGTACTTCTTTAGGCTCTGTTGGTTACCTAAAATAAAAAGTCAAAAGTGCAGGCCCCTGAGCTCTGGTAATTTAACACAAGTTTTCATTCATTTTGGCTAAATTGCTCCAAACTTATGCAAGCCACATTAATTAGATAAGCCTGAGGAACTCTCTGTATTGCAGCACGAAGAACCTGTAAGAAAGGACCTTACAGCCTTTGAAGAGAATTCTAGAAAACCAGAGGAAAGATTAAAATTATACCACAGAAACTCAGCAAATGGAATTGTCAAGGGAAAAAAAGAGCTTGGGAAGAAAGGAACGATAGGGAGGGGGAGACAGAGCCAGTGATAATAGTTTCAATATAATTTAGAAGAAAGAGGAGGTCAGGCGGAGCAGAATACACCAAAGAATTGTGTCTGAAGCTTCACAAGTCAGAAGGAAAAGCTCACACACTTGCTACCAATAATCCACGTTTCTCACATTTAGCTGACAGCAACAGGGGAGACTGAAAAAGCACTCCTGCGGGTACATAACTAAGAAAGTTTGGAGATCATTACTATTCACTCTGTGAAAGACAGATATGAAATATTTAAACCAATTTAAATGCAACTGTTCTGTTCTAAGTCAAAGAAAATCTGCAAGCGCATCAAAGACGTGTGAGGATTTTGGTAGGAGGCTTTCCAAGGAAAGGACCCAAAAAGCAATTACCTGAGATGTCATATCTAAGCATCTGCCAGCCATGTCTGAAAACCAGGTGCTTAAGCTGGTATGACAAAGCCATTGCCCAAACGTGTGGGCTGTGGCTGCAAAGGAGAGGCTCTAATTAGTATTCACTGACACGTGTCCTATGGACTCCCAACCTCGGAGGCCTTCGTGTGTTCTCCCATCTGAGCCTACAACGGACTAAGCAGAGATGCCTAAAACAGGCTACGTTTCTCACAGTATCACTAAAACCATGGCTCGTCTGGCCGAGCGAGAGCCGAGCTTCCTGGCGGGCTGGCGGGAAGGTGGAGGTTGCTCGGCAGAGCACAGTACAAGAAAAACTTGTTACAGAAGTGTTGCACAAGCAGTCACCGTTAACACTATAATCTTACGTAGTGTTTTATCATTTGTCTAAAGTCCTTGCCGTCAAGATTTGCATGTTTACAGGAACCTCTTACTTGTTTCACTTTACCATATTTAGCCGACTATATATTTTATTGTGTCTTTTTTGCCCTGGAACAATGTGGTGGCATGTTGATCGGCCGTGTCCAACTTAGCAGCTGGCTCTTCCCTTGTGCCTGGATTAATTATTGCCTTTTCTGTGCCCCATCAATGCACAGCCCAAAGTTACCAGCTGCTGGCTGGGCTGGGGCTGCCGGTTTCCCTCAGGGGGTGCTGAAGCTCCTCTGCTGGTGACCAGGCTTGAATGATGGTGCCCATGGGTTCGTTATCTGGCTTAAAGCCCCTCTGCAAATGATCGGAAGCGACTGTCTGTCTGAGCTATGAGGCACAGCTCTGCTCTCCCGTTGTCTCCGCTAGCGCAGTTAAGTTGTCCTTGCTGCCTCATTAGCTGACCCGAGATGGCCGGAGCTGCGGCGAGCAGTCAGTCTTCTCCCTCAGAGTATTTAATGGTTGATTCTGTGACATTTCTTTCACCACATGCGTATATGTTCAGATCAAACCAAACCGCCGTTCAAGGCTCTGGATGTTTCAATGAGTGAACCATCCCCTTGGGTATCGTGTCATCTTTTCATGAGTTAAGTTATTGGTTGGGGGACGTCGTTGGGAAGAAGATCCAGAGCAGCAGGATTCACTGTGTGACTGAAATAATGTCTGGGCAGAAGCTGCCCAGAGGCTTGATGTGATAGCAGCTTTAACTTTCATCTCAGGAGGTGAAGTACAAGCCTGATAGTGTATTCTTGCCCGAGTCCAAAAGTTTATTTGGACATGGAGCCATGTTGATGATGGCTTCTGGCAGTCATCATAAACGGTAGCTTGTGGTCAGGCCGACATGCCTCCCTGCTGCACATAGCTTCATCGGTTTGTGATATTTACTAAAAATTCACTCTTTGCGATAAAAATTAATTTGTATCTTTTCTCATTATGCCTTTGACATTTGATTTATTTAGAGTTTCTGTACTTGAATATTTCATTGTCATGCTTAATCAAACCTCAATAACTAACATTTACAGATCTTCAGGGACTTACCTATCTTCAGAGAAAGCATTGACCACCTGCATTTTTTAACATAGTACCACAGTCTCACAGTATTTAATTAAATACCCAATTAATTTAATTTGTGAAAATATAAATGGGCCTTTTGCTCTCAAATTACTCTGCAAAGCAGTTATTTAGTTAGTACATTTTATTTCAGAAAATTATTTATAGTAATTGCCCTACCTGATTTCAAGATGTAGTAAATACTCTGTCTTAGTCTTCACATCTTGCCAAAAATTCTTCTTGCTTTCATGACATTTCCTACTATATATATTTGTCCTGATACTTAGGTCATATGTCTGGTAAATTGAGCAGAAGCTTCAAGTGGCATGACTTAGTTTTTCATGGCACCAGTCCTTAGGTGATACAAATAATATGTCTTTCACTGGTTAAAAAAAGAATATCAAGGGTGGCAGGTTTTAGGAGGGGGTCCTGAAACCATTATTTCTATTGTAAAGCACTGGCTTTTAGCAAGACAGGCTCTTCATACTTCATGGGAAATTAATGCATGAGAAATAGAACTGAATAGAAGTTGAGTATGAGTTTGATACGCACTGCATGGCAAATTCCAGCAGGTTAGAAAGAAGAGCAGCTGGGTGGATGGCATATATGCCTACGAGTCTGGTTTAGTTCTCTGCACCATGATATCTGAGGTGGCCTTAAGCAAGTCACTTAAGAATAATTCTTTGGAGAGAATCAGTTATGTGCCATATTGCCTGATGTCATAGCTCTTAAGTTTGAGGTACGCAGTCACCTGACTGGGAGCTCTCACTTGGAAACAGAAATCAAAGGTCCCACTTCCTCCAGTGTTTGAGGAAGATTCAAATCCACATCAGTGGTTTTCTAGGAGAATATTCCCAACACTGAACAGTTCATTATCCTAATGGAAGGGGGTAGGAGAGACCATTCCTTCCAGGACGTGCCTCTTGGCTGGCTGTATGGGCTGGAGCACACTTAGCCTAAGGATCCATGTTATATTTAGAGACAATTGCTCAGCCACAATGACATCTCTACCAATACACTAAACAGGACTAAAGAGTATTCTGCGGCCCTGAACTTTGTACACCTGGCCTGGCTTGGCCTGGCTTGGCCTGAGTGCCTCTACAACGTAGCAACTAGCCTTAAGTCTCCTCCATGGGGTGCTTCTGTGGCTTCCCACAGAAAATATTATGTTAAATATTATGTTTCTGCCTGTCTTTTAGCTCATAGTGTCCGAAACAATGACAGCGCTGTAACACAGCCTGTCATTGCTGAAGTAGAAGGTATGTGTTGCATGCATTATGGTCTGGCATGACAGCATATAAAAATGTTTAAGATTGCACAGTCACCTACAATTGCACTGGAGGACAGTGCAGGCCAGACAAATGTGGTACAGTCTTGTCTGTGCTGCCTAGGGTTCTTGGTCTTTGGTTCAGCTGTCTCGGAGGCTGCGGGTAGGGCGTGGGCAAGCCCCTGCTAGGGGGCTTGGGCTAGTATTGTTAGCCTGTGCTAACAATGAGACAGTAAGAACAGAGTAAGGCAGCCACAGAGTGCTTGAAGATGCCTCTAAGTCCTGCTTGAGTAAGGTGCACAAGCACACTCAGGAAAGGATCAGTCCATGTACAAGAGCAAAACTTTAAGCATCTAAGTAGCTTGGCTGCTGGAAACAAAAATGCTCGTTGGAGTAGAAAGGAGCTTTTAAGAATTAGGTGCTTAAATTGATTTCTGGCCTTCCTGTGCCTCAGCATATCAGCACTGAGGGTAGTCACATGCCCCTCTACTCAGTGTTGTGAGGATGAATAACATAACGATTTTACAGGACTCAAATAAAAGAATAATGAGGGCCAAACAAGGACTTTGAGTAGTTTGACCATGAGAACAGTAATGCAGTTTGACTGCAGTAATATCCTTCAGTGTTGTAGACTATCTCAGCTCTGTCAGCTACAATTAACTGCAGTATTGTAAATTGACCATAGTATTGTGCTGAAATTTTCCAATTCCAGATACCTGTGTAGCCATTTGGATGGTCACTGAAGCAGTAGTACGTGCCTAAACCTGGTTCTTCTGATATGACTGTTGATGAGGATACCAAAAATTGATATATGTAATTACCCTTGCCCTTCCTCCTTTCATCCGAATCTCCCACATTACTCAACAAAGTCCTCAAAGTATAGCATGTGATCCCCCGAGGTGCACTGAGGTCCCAGGTGGGCCAAGCTCTCTCTGCTTCACACTATAAACTACACGACAACACTATGAAGTGTAACCCCCTTCAGCCTTCTGAAATTGGAGGTTCATTGCAGAGTAACGCGTTCACCCCTTCCCAGGCTAGGCTTAGTTCATCTTATTGTACGCTGGATAGCAATCTGTCTGATGCCAGCATCTGAGTGCTGTTAAGTGCTGGCAGAAATCCCAATTAGTTGTTTTTCCCTCTGTAGACCAGAGAAAATATTTTAGATGTCCTCTAGTGTGTTGCTTTTGGAGTGCCTTTAAATCTTCTGAGCTTTATGGAGCCCCTCTCCTTCAGGCTTTGGTGCTGTTCGTGTAATATATTACTGCTTCCAACCACCATTCCCTTTGAAGGACACATCATAGAAGAACTTGGTCTTCTGCCCAAGCACATAACATGGCAACATTTTAGTTTACAAACATGAAGGCCTTTGCTTGGGGTCACTGGCAACTTTGTGAAGTAGCAAAAGGGTTAATAACTTTAGTGTTTGAATTAGAGTGTGTGGACTGAGTTGCAGGGAAACAGGATCTCTGGTTTTGGGAGCTACATGCTCATTTCCAAGGTGATGTACAGTTTACTTCATTTGTGAAAGTACTCTGTACTGTTCCTCACGGGAGCAAAAGCTACTAATGCTGGACCAACAGACTTGGAGTAAGGCCCTGGGCATGGTCTGAGACCTTTCCTCCCCTCCCCTGGTGAAAGGCAGCTCTGCTTAAAGCTCCCTCAAATTTAAGCACCCCAGCAGCTTTGCAGCTTCATGGAGAAATGCTGCAGAGACTCAGCCCTGCTGGAAGCCTGGCACTGCCACCACCCAGAGCTCCTCAGGGAGTGACCCCACGCGGCTCCACGGGAAATGGGACGGCATCCCTGCTGGTAAACAAAACCGGGGAAGGACACAGGTTCACAGGACACTGCCCGGTGGCTGTCCGGACTGTTTAATCGCTAGCGTGTTCCCCCGCCCAGCCTTGGCCCGTGCTGGCTGGTATCCACTGGGATGCTGCCGGGACACAGTTGGGAGTTAGCAAGGGTCAGGAACTGTTCTTAGCTGGCGTTATGGGTCAGGACACACTGTTTTGGGAAGGAAGTGTTCAGTTGTATGCATACCAGTCATGCCATATTTGTCCTCAGGGCCAGAGCAAAGGGGATCTAGGTGATGATGGGATTCAGGAATGAGAAAGAGTCATTACTGCACTTTGGTGGACAGTATGCTGACACTGCAGTGAGGGATATGTCTGTCCGTCATCTCATCTGGTCTCACTTCTGGTCCCCATGTACAAGATAGAGTTGAAAGGGACCTGATCGACTGATTTCCAGACAGGGAATGGCCTGGCAGTAGGGGAGAGTGGCTTCTAGCCCAAATCATGCTTCAAGGAGCCAGCCTCCCTGCCGTGCGTCCCACACACCCCTCCCAATCCCTATGCCCATGTAATGCAGCCTCAGGACATGACCCAACGTGTAGCAGAGAGCAGGGACCCCAGGAGATCTGTAGCAGTGGGAAGATTTGTTGCGGTTACAGACTGGCTTACCTTCTTGGAAACTTGCCCCTGCAAACTGAGCTTCATCAGCCATCATTTCTGAGGTTAACTTTTTAATGCTCTGATTTCCCGCCTCTCCTGAAGTTGAAGGACTAGCTTCAGATTGGCTTTCTAGTTTAAAAGAGAAAAATTCTGTATAGCAACACTGGACTGAGTTTCTGCAAATGGGAGTTGTTTGGCAGCGTGACTGTATTTGTGAAGGGAATTTCTGAAACTATTATTGCTCCAGTAGAGAGATCTGGACTGTAAATTGTTTAGCAATTGGTTGGTTGATCATCAGCTGATATGCTTTCCATTCTGCTTCCATTGTAAGACTTGGCAGCTTTGCAGTTTAAATGCCCTCTGCTAGATTTCCAAATTATGCTTTAATAGAGCACAAAGTCTAGTCGTGGCCTCAGCCGTGCAGATTAGGCAACTGTGGTTAGATAACTGATGGTTAGGTCTCAGTGGACTAGGTCTATCAGACTATCAAAGCTATCCAACACCGAGTTCATTTTTATTGCTTTTTTTCAAATGTGAGCAAAACTTCTTTGTACTCAGAGGCAATTTTATCAAATTTTCAGTCTCTCACTGCACAAAAAAAATCCCTCTGGCTGAAAAAAAAGAAGAAAAGATTCTGTAGCAGTTTTTTCTCTGAGATTTAAGAATAACAGTTCTACTACAGGAACTGTACCAGTTGCTACTTTTCTACCATTAAACTGGGTGACATGGCTTTTACCGTTCAAAGGCAATTTTGGTATAATGGAGATAATTCCCCATCAATTTAATGCAAATTTAAGTTTTTAATTAGTAGTATTTTATGTTTTAGATATCATTATTCTAGATAACTTCAGGAAATCCAAGTAAAATATAAACATATAAGTATCTTTATTTTTGCAGATAATCTTATCAGAATGATAATAGGGTATGTGGATCACAATAATGTATTGGTGTTATAATGTCTGTGCCCATTTCAGATGTAGAGTTTCAAGTTTTTAATAAGTTGACCTGAAGATCTTTTTAAGCTGGAGAAAGCTGCGTATTAAACACACAGTGCTAACTTAAGGATACTAAATGGAGTTACAGTCTTGTCAGAAGCAAAATTCTACTACAGTGACAAAAGGGTTTTACTACTGTACATGTCCGACATTTTGTAAACAGTGAGAAAAATGACCATAATGATACTTGATAAACTTAGCTTCAGTATACAAATTAAAATATAAAAGATAATGTATTGCTCTCTACAATTCTATGCAGTCTAATATATGCACTTTAGCTTTCCCTTTTGAATCTCTCCGGTGATTAACTCATCAATCCTCTATTAATTATTGCAAGAATTGTCCCTCAAATGGTGATAAATCTGATGCCTGTTATATGTGGATGTTATTTTCAGTGGTTTCAATGAAAATGCAAGATGTTCTCCTAAGGATTTTGCAAGCAGTAATTCAGATAAAAATCTGTTTAAATAAACACTGAGGATTGTTTAAATTTTAAGATTATTATAGGTCTACATGCTATAATATGACAAATATTAGATCCTATGGAATCTTTTTGTAACTAAAGGCTGAGTCTTTATGGAAGAGACAGCAATGTTTGATAGAAGTTGACAAAACCCCCAGACTCTTGATTTTGTTTTCATCAGGTACTACTGAACCATGTTTCTGCATTTAGGAGTCTTTTGAAATAAGCTTAGCTTTTACATTTTGGCTTATTTTTTGCTAGATAGGGAGGAGCAGAGCTTCAGCTTGTTAAAATTGTTGAAGAACTTCAAAAGCCAGTAAAGAACTGATGTTTTATCCCAATTGAACATGTCCAAGTGTGCTGGGATAGAGTTAATTTTCTACACAGTAGCTAGTATGGGGCTATGCTTTGGATTTGAGCTGGAAACAGTGTTGATTGATAACACAGGGATGTTTTAGTTACTGCTGAGCAGTGCTCACACAGAGTCAGGGCCTTTTCTGCTCCTCACCCCACCCCACCAGCGAGTAGGCTGGGGGGGCACAAGGAGTTGGGAGGGGACACGGCTGGGACAGCTGACCCCAGCTGACCAAAGGGATATCCCATACCATATGGCGTCATGCTCAGCATATACAGCTGGGGGAAGAAGAAGGAAGGGGGGGATGTTTGGAGTGATGGCGTTTGTCTTCCCAAGTACCCGTTACGCTCGATGGAGCCCTGCTTTCCTGGGGATGGCTGAACACCTGCCTGCCCATGGGAAGTAGTGAATGAATTCCTTGTTTTGCTTTGCTTTGTGTGCTGCTTTTGCTTCCCCTATTAAACTGTCTTTATCTCAACCCACGAGTTTTCTCACTTTTACTTTTCCGAGTCTCTCCCCCACCCCACCGGGGAGGGGAGTGAGCAAGCGGCTGGATGGGGCTTAGTTGCTGGCTGGGGTTAAACCATGACACCAAGATTTGTATCAGAAATTTTCAAAGTACTGGCTCTATACTTCTTCTGTTTTTCATGTATGCCCCCTCCATGTAAGGTCACCCTCATATATACACAGTGTAGCCTAATTTTACATCTAATTTTTACTGTTTTGGGGAACACACTAAAACTGTGAGTTGGCTTTCCTCCAGTATTTCCTTGTAATATAACAGGAAGCCTTGCCTTCTGCTATAGCACAGCTTCAGGTGATGAGCAAGTCCAATCAGCCTGGGCAGAACACTGTGCTGGTGTAGGCTTTGTTGTACCTGGCACAGCAGTGGGCAGTAAGGTGCCAAGTCAAACACTGACATTCTCAAAATTCTGCTAATCTGTTTCCTGCTCATGGAACTATCTCAGTGCCTCAGACGTGGAAGTTTCTTAGAGTGAAGTTCTTATGGTGCCTAAGTCTCTGTGGATGAGAAATTACACAGCTGCTCAGATACAACTTGTTAGTTTTGTGTTGTGATGGACCGATGAAGACTCTTCAGGAAGGACAGGCTGGGAAGGCAAGAAGGAGGAGTTGCCCTTTATGTGAAAGAGCAGATGGAATGCATGGAGCTATGCCTACGGCTAGGTGATGAGCCAGTGACAGCTTATGGGTAAGGATTAGTGGGCAGACTAACATGGGTGACGTTGTTGTGGGTGTCTGCTGTGGACTGCCTGATCAGGAAGAATAAGGTGATGAGTGTTTCTTCAGACAGCTGGAAGAAGCCTTACATTCACAGGCCTTGGTCCTCTTGCGCTCTTTAACCACCCTGATATCTGCTGGAGGGACAACCCAGAAGGCCACAAGCATTTCAGGAGGTTTCTGGAGTGCATCGCTGACAACTTCCTGACACAGAAGACTGAGGAGCCAACAAGGAGAGACACTCTGCTGGTCCTGATACTTATAAACAAGGAACGATTTGTAGAGGATATGAAAGTAAGGAGCAGCCTTGGTTGCAGTGACAAGAGATAGAGGAGGTCAGGATCTTGTGAAAAGGGAGCAGGGCTAAAAGCAGGATCACAGCCCCTGGCTTCAGGAGAGCAGACTTTGGAAGAATCTCATGGATTACAGCCCTGGAAAGAAGAGGAGTCCAAGACTGTTAGTCAGTATTCAAGTATTACCTCCTCCAAGCTCAAGAATAATCAGTCTTGATGAGTAGGAAATCAAGCAAAGGTAACAGGAGGCCTGCACGTATGTATGAGGAGCACCTGACTAAACAGGTGACCCAGGTGGAATATAGAGACACTGAGCATGCAGGGGTGGATTTAGTGAAGCCCATCTGGAGTTGAATCTGGTAAGGAACATGAAGGGCAACAAGAAGGGCTTCTACAAGTCAATAGGCAGCAAAAGAAAGACTAGGGAAAATGCGGGTCTGCTGCTGAATGGGGCTGGTGATTTAGTGACAGAGGGCACATGAAAGTCCAAGGTACTCAACGCCATCTTTGCTTCAGTCTTTACTGATCAGAGTTCCCGTCAGGAATCCCAGGCCCCTGAGACCCATGGGAAAGTCTGGAGCAAGAAAGACTTACCTTCAGTGGAGGAGGATCAGGTTAGGGAACAGTTAAACAAACTGGATGTACATAAGTCTATGGGACCTGATGGAATGCAACTGTGAAAGCTAAGGGAGCTGGACAATGTCACTGGGAGGCCACCCTTGATTATCTTTGAAAGGTCATGGTGATAAGAAGAGGTTTCTAAGGACTGGAGGAAAGCAAATGTCTCTCCTACCTTCAGGAAGGGTAAGACTGATGATCCAGGGAACTTACAGACCAGTCAGTCTCACCTCAATCCCTAGGAAGGTGATAGAACAACTAACCCCCAAAAACATTTCTGGATGCATGAAGGACAAGAGGCTTAAACAACCTGATAGCCTTCTGCGATGAGGTGGCCAGCTTGGTTTACCTCAGCATTAGTAAGGCTTTTGGCAATGTATCCCATAACATCCTCACAGACAAGCTGGTGAAGTACAAGTCAGATGAGTAGACAGTGAGGTGGATTGAAAACTGGCTGAACTGCTGAGCTGAAAGGGGTGTGATTAGTGGCACAAAGTCCAGCAGGAGGCCAGTCACTAGAGGTGTGTCCCAGGGGTCAATACTGGGTCCAATACTGTTTAACCTCTTCATTACTGACCTGGATGATGGGACTGAGTGCACACTTGGCAAGTTTGCAGATAACATAAAACTGGGAGGAGTAGTTAATATTACAGATGCTTGCACTGCCATTTAGAAGCACCTTGTCAGGCTGCAGAAATAGGAAGAGAGGAGCCTCATGGAGTCCAGCAAAGGAAAATGCCAAACACCTGGGGAGGAATAGCGCCATGCACTAATACAGGCTGGAAAGCAGCTTGGCAGAGAAGGACCTGGGGGTCCTGGTGGACAAGAAGTTGAGCACAAACCAGCAGTGTGCCTTTGAAGCAAAAAAAGCCAACAGCACCCTGAGCTGCATTAGGAAGAACACTGCCAGCAGGTTGGTGGAGATGATTCTTTCCCTCTGCTCAGCACTGGTGAGGCCACATCTGGAGTGCTGGGTCCACTTCTGGGCTCCCCAGTACAAGAAAGACATGGACTTACTGGAGCAAGAGTGAAGAGCCACAGAGATGATTAAGGGACTGGAGCATCTCATATCAGGAGAGGGTGAGAGAACTGGTATCGTTCAGCCTGAAGAAGAGAAGGCTCAGGGGAGATCTCATCAATGTATATAAATACCTGAAAGGAGAATGTAGATGAGATGGAGCCAGACTTTTCTCAGTAGTGCCCAGTGACAGGACAAGAGGCAATGGGCACAAACTGACATACAGGAAATTCTACTTAAACTTAAGAAAAACACTTTTTTATTGTGAGGCTGAGTGAGCACTGGAACAGGTAGTCCAGAGAGGCTGTGGAATCTCCATCCATGGAGATATCAAAAGCTCACTGGACATGACCCTGAGCAACCTGCTCTAGGTGACTCTGTTTTGAGCAGAGAGTTTGGACTAGACAATCTTCAGAGGTTCTTCCAGACTCAGTGATTGTCTGAGTCCGTGATTCTGTTTTATCTTAGTTTCCAAGGTGTGTTCTTCTATCTCACAGGGACACTACAAGAGATGATGAAGGCTGTGAGGTGCTTAGACACTGCAGTAATAGCATGAGAAATTACCTGTAAGGCCTAGTTTTGAAAATATAGTTATCCCTGTAGTATACTGAAGAAAGAAGAGGCTGGTGATGTCCTCCTTCATGACTAAATACATTGCTCACTGAATCCTATGCAGTTTCAGGTGTTTTAAGTACAGTCATTTGCTATTTGCTTAGTAACGGAGATACAGTTCAGGCTGTCCAGGCACATTTAGGAACTGTATCAGGAACTTAAAATGACATGGAGTCAGTGCAGTGAGTGCTATACTGAGTTTCCCGTCTTTGTTTTCTGTCATGTTTTAGCAGTCATTTCATAGACTGCACTGCCAAGATTCAATTCTGGTACAAATGGAACTTGTTTATTTATTTATTTATTGTAAGAGGAAATTGACTTTCGTGTATATTCTAAGTAACACAACAGAAATATTCCTCAATTTGAAAAGCCTAATGTTAAGTTACATTGTGGTATTGTTTTCCTGTCATGGCATATTTCATCATTGCCAAGCAGGGTACATTTCTGTAATGCCGTGGCAGATTCTCAGGGGAATGGAGTTTTTATCTATCATGTTAATGAATGGTTTAATAATACAGTAAGAAAGACTACTCACATAAAATCCTTTAATGATGGATGTCAGAACAGTTTCTAGAATGGATTTGTTTTAACAAAGGCAAATGTGCTTCCTCAGGCATCTGTGGGATTGCTACTAATAAAAGGAGTGAACGTCATTAAATTGGTAACATCATGTGCCTATGTTTTTATTATCCTTACTTTTTCTCTTATTACATTTTACTAGATGTTTTTGAAACATGAATTGTAAAATACTCTTGTCGCATTTATCAGTAGAGTTGAAGAACCTGTGCTCCTTGCAGTGTTCCCCACAGTGTGTTCCCCCTTGTAGCATGTATTTATATCTAAGCCATGCACACACAGAGGTTAGAAGACTGCCACTCTATTAGACTGATGTTCCCTGGGAATAGTCAATAGCAAATGATGATGCTATAAAAAATGCAATCACTGTTCTGTATTTGAGAGAGAGTGTTATAAGCTTTTTTTTTTTTCCTTTGTTTGACTTGCAAGTCATGGCTGCATTTTTAACCCAATCTCGAATAAAGACTCTACCAGGCAATTTAGATTATTATCCTAAAGTACTAAGCACCAAACCTTTCTTCTTAGTGCTTCTGTAAAGATATAATTAGAAAAGTTATGTGTATTTTTTTTCTGATACCATACGCAGAAACAAGACAGGTGTGGAAAGGAGAAGTCCTGAGTAAAAGTAGAAAAAGAAGAACAGATTTAAGGACAGTACAGATTTCCTTACAATACTGAAACTCCTTAGGATTATAAAATAGCAACTCTTGTTGAATGTTTCCCACTGTAATGTTATACTAGTCACTAAAATAATGTACAAACCAATTTTAATTAGCAGTCAATACCTGCAAAATATCTAGCCTCTCATTGCTTGCTGAAGAAAAAAAGTTGTGAATTGCATTTATCTTGTATAAAAACATATTTATGTTATGTACGTCCTGTGTACATCCTAGGTAATGCACTTGGGAGCTAATCTTTCCTCCATGCATGAAACTCTCATTTATTTGAGCATAGTAAAACTCAGATTAAATTATTTACTCAGTCTCCTATTACTGTGTTTTTGCCGCACAGGAACCAAGCAGTTGCCAGATTATATGAAATATATTTCAATTCAAGTCTGAAATCCTGCTTCTGGCAGTGGCCAGCACTTGGTGCATCAGATGAGGGCAGCAAACAAACAAAACACAATCTATAGTTCAGCTATCTGATTGTGTACTGCTAAACATCTAGGGGAGAAACTTCATCTTCACTCTTGCTAAGATCATTATTAGACCTGGAGCAAGAGACATGAATGCCCCTGTTTCTAACATTTATGTCCTAATTTTGTCCAAAATGAATTTTTGGAAACCTACTGCTGGTAAAAGAAATATCTAACGTAATATATACATATAATATATGTACGTATGTATGCATATCAAGTAAATATATATATATGTAGGTATATCAAGTAAAACACAAGCAGAATACTATATAATTTTAGTCAGGCATAAGATATTTATTCTGAGAAATCTTACACATTGTTAGTTTCATTTATGAAAATAACATTTAAAGGTCAATTGCAAATTGTTTTTGAAGTATTGCTTTTCTGTGGTTTTTGCTTTGACAGCTGTACTCTAAAGCTTTGACAAGTTTCCAGGGGAACTAATGGCTACAAATGTGACTGATAATTGAATAATACAATTTTATTTCCTAATGGTACTACTAAATCTAATTGGCACAATGCACTTCCTGAAATCTTTGTGTCTTTAAAAAGTGACTCTTCTTTCTTCACTTCTATAAGAAATACATAATTAGTCCTCATTATTACACAGCAGTATGATTTATTCTTTCTCCTACCACTCTAGAAAGCTGGAAAGAGATGTTTACAAGCAGACCCACATAACTACTTGGACAGGATTTAGCTATCTAAGACCAACATTGCAGTCCTCAAAAACCTGTGCTCTGCTCATGCCTAACTCCCTCAAAGTTACTTTAAAAAAAAAAAAAAAATTCATATTACGCATGCACTTCTGCTTGTGAACAAACTTAGAAGTGTCTCAGTCTTGACAGGGCAGAGCCTCTCAAGGCTCTGCCTTTTCATGCATAACCTATTGATGCATAAGCCCCGTTAGCAGCCATTAGACAGGTACTTGGCCACCAATTTTGCCGGAGGGACCCTGTCAACAGGCACTGCCTAAGTGCATTTAATGGCTGGTTATCTGCTCAGGGGGCAGCAGTGGCTGCCATTCTCCTCCACTTGCTTCTCCTCCACTTCCACTGGCTTCTCCTCAGTGGCTCTATGGTCAGTGCACGGGCTCGGGCAATCTGAATTTAAGTCCCTGCTTTTGCTTTGCAGAAGCTGTTTTTTAGAATCCAGCTTTGGCTAGACGTACATTATATGATTTGTGCCTTTTCTGTATTTAAAGCTTTTCAAAAATGTCCTGTCATTGATTGAATAAATTGAGCACTTCATCTTGGAAAATGGCAAATTTTTAACAGATTTTATGATTTCCTGTGTTTGGTATTTCATGTATCCAGAAACCCCGAGGCTTCTGTCATCCAAACAGGTTTCCCGAAAGCAGGAATTATTCCCACTTTACTGTGCTAATCTACAAATGCTGTTTTTCTTGGGAAGGTCATTTTCTGTGACATCTCAAGCCTTGAGCTCCCAGCTAAAAATACCAACAGGGATCCCAGACGTGCCAGTCATTTTTGCAAGGCAGCTTCTTAATAGTAGACCAGCTGTGGGAGGCACAGATATCTGCAGAGCAAACCCTCCTGCATCCTCTAGGGAAGGATGGGAAGAGAAGCCAAGAGGGCTGTGCCAGGCGTGAGGAAGCACCAAGGTCCTAAAAGAGGCCCGTATGGTAGAGATGCGGTGTAAACCAAAAGCCCCTGGAGATAGGGGAAAGGAGGTCAGCTGGTGGCAGACAAAGGTGGAACCACTACTAGGGTAGTGGTTGCTACTTGCCACCTAGGGGGGCATCAGACAAAGTGAGCTGGTGGCAAGTTCATAACAAACACATGGAGGCAATTTCTCACACATCGTGTAGCTCACCTTCCAAATGCCTTTCCGTCAGATGGTACGAATCCTGGAAGTTTCTGTGAGTTAAGGGTCAACTGGACAATTCTGAGGGGAAGAAAATTAATTAACTGAAAGTCATCGAGTACTAAGTCACCATGTCTGGCTCGGGTGGTCCCTTAGTCATAAACTGTGGAATGCTGGGAGAGAATTTGGGCATACAGAGAACATTGTTGCAATCAACATCTCGTTATAGGCATATATGTGGAACCAAGAATTTATTGTTAGCCCAGTTAATGTTTTAACAGTCTACTTGTAAAAATTATATAGTTAATATAAGAAAGGCTCATTAATAAGGCAGTTAAAAATGTTATACAAGAAAACTTATTGATACCTCCCCCTCTTCTCTGGTGTTGTGTCCACCCTTCTGATGTCCCTCTGGGTGCTGAAATAAAGACTTGAGTGTTCCTCAAGATGGATGGCGGGAGTCAGAACAAGTCATCAGGATCCTCAGGTGTCAGCTGGGCACAGTGCCATGTCCGTGATGGGGGTGTCCCTCTCTCCTCAGTCTTGAGTCTGCTCTGTGCTATTTTCTAAGTTTTCCTGTCTCAGCCTGCCTCCTTCTCCTTGCTTCCCAGGCAAAGTTTGGGAGCCGCACGCTGCCCTCCCCCAGCGCCGTTACCCCAGAGGGGCTGGGTTTTTTTCTGGCAGTGACTATGTACGGGTGCCAGCCCCATCTCCTGGGTGCTCCCAGAGTGAAGTCAGTGCAAGGGAGGCCACAGGCATGTGGCCACCAGGCAATTGCTGCCATGGCTAAAACCAGCTCCTGCCAAGGCAGGGCCAGACACATGCCGAGACCCTGAGCTGCCAGCTCTCCACCAGGTCTCTGGCCTTGTGCTAGTGATGGCAAAACCAATATTTACTGGGTTACAATATACTTGCCCTGTTTTCTCCTCTGCCCTAAGTTTTGGACAGTTTTTCCTAGTTTTGGTCATTGTCACAAATAAGATACAGATTGTTGGACTTTTGGATCAACCTAGTGCAGCTGCTCTTATTTGCTAATGCAAGGCTCCAGGGCTGATTAGCTGAGGGAAGGGGTCATGAAGGGTGAATCAGATCTCCAAAATTCACACTGGATCTTTCTTTTCCTCCATCCCTAATCAACAGATATTCTACAGATCACTTCCAGTCACTCTTGAATCTCTTCCAATCTTCCCCAAAAAGGTAATTTTTCTGTGGAAAAATTATGTTGTTGCCTTGGAATGACAACAAAATAAGTTTTCACCTGCTCTTTGGACAGAAAAGTTCAAACATGCCTGTACTACTAGGTGTAAACCCCCATAAACCAAGGGGAAGTGGTTAGCGACCTGCTACACCACTTAGACACACACAAGTCTATGGGGCCGGATGGGATCCACACAAGAGTACTGAGGGAGCTGGCAGAAGTGCTCACCAAGCCACTTTCAGTCCTTTATCAGCAGTCCTGGCTAACTGGGGAGGTCCCAGTTGACTGGATGTTAGCAAATGTGACGCCCATCTACAAGAAGGGCTGGAAGGAGGATCCGGAGAACTACAGGCCTATCAGTTTGACCTCAGTGATGGGGAAGGTTATGGAGCAGATCATCCTGAGTGCCATCACGCAGCACATACAGGACAACCAGGTGATCAGGCCCACTCAGCATGGGTTTATGAAAGGCAGGTCCTGCTTGACTGACCTGATCTCCTTCTAGGACAAGGTGACCCGCTTAGTGGATGAGGGAAAGGCTGTGGATGTTGTCTATCTAGACTTCAGTAAAGCCTTTGACATGGTTTCCCACAGCATTGTCCTGGAGAAACTGGCTGCTGATGGCTTGGGTAGGTGGACTCTTCACTGGGTAAAGAACTGGCTGGATGGCCGGGCCCAAAGAGTGGTGGTGAATGGAGTTTACTCTGGTTGGCGGCCGGTCACAAGCGGTGTTCCCCAGGGCTCTGTGTCGGGGCCAGTTCTGTTTAATATCTTTATCAATGATCTGGATGAAGGGATCGAGTGCACCCTCAGTAAGTTTGCAGACAACACCAAGTTGGGCGGGAGTGTTGATCTGCTTGAGGGGAGGAAGGCTCTGCAGAGGGACCTGGACAGGCTGGATCGATGGGCTGAGGTCAGTTGTATGAGATTCAACAAGGCCAAGTGTTGGGTCCTGCACTTGGGCCACAACAACCCCATGCAACGCTACAGGCTTGAGGAAGAGTGGCTGGAAAGCTGCCCGGTGGAAAAGGACCTGGGGGTATTGGTCAACAGCCGGCTGAATATGAGCCAGCAGTGTGCCCAGGTGGCCAAGAAGGCCAATAGCATCCTGGCTTGTATCAGGAATAGTGTGGCCAGCAGGACTAGGGAAGTGATTGTGCCCCTGTACTTGGCACTGGTGAGGCCGCACCTCGAATACTGTGTTCAGTTTTGGGCCCCCCACTACAAGAGGGATATTGAGGTGCTGGAGCGTGTCCAGAGAAGGGCAACGAAGCTGGTGAAGGGTCTGGAGCAGAAGTCTTATGAGGATCGGCTGAGGGAACTGGGGTTGTTTAGTCTGGAGAAAAGGAGGCTCAGGGGAGACCTTATTGCTCTCTACAACTACCTGAAAGGAGGCTGTAGCGAGGTGGGTGTTGGTCTCTTCTCCCAAGTAACAAGCGATAGGACAAGAGGAAATGGCCTCAAGTTGCACCAGGGGAGGTTTAGATTGGATATTAGGAAAAATTTCTTCACTGAAAGGGTTGTCAAGCATTGGAACAGGCTGCCCTGGGAAGTGGTTGAGTCACCATCCCCAGAGGTATTTAAAAGATGTGTAGATGTGGTGCTTAGGGACATGGTTTAGTGGTGGACTTGGCAGTGTTAGGTTCACGGTTGGACTAGATGATCTAAAAGGTCTTTTCCAACCTAAACGATTCTATGATTCTATGATTCTACTTCTGCAAAGTCTTGAGCCAGCTCTGCCTCAGGTTAAAAATGTGGGATTCATATCATATCTTTACTCAAGCTTCATCATATATTTTAATCAAATTCCCTCAGAAATCAATGAAGTAAAAGCTTTGGAGTTTGCAATAGTTGCAATAAAAATATCAGTTAATAAATAAGCCTCCAGGACATCCAGAGTGGTTTTGAAAAAAGATAAGTCTTTCCTTGTTATACTAAACTTGCAGAAATATTTTTTCTACTACAGAGGGCCATACGTCAAAACAAGACTACAGCCTGCTACTAAACCAAGGTACACAACTTCATGAATAAAACTTTCAGAACACACAATTTTGATTGTGCAAGAATTGACAAAAGTAGAGGAGATAGGGAAAGGACATCAGCGTCCTCCAATGTGCAGGGCAAGTCACCATATCATGGTGAAAGATGCTCCTGCTAGACTTCATTCAACATTGGTAGTGCTCCAATTTTGCTCCAATTTTAGTGTCTTTTTTGTTTTTGTCTTTACTCAACCAGCACAGTATGTCAAACCTTCCAGGTGCAGAGAGGTCTATGGCCACATGTACAATGCCCTTCCAGGAGGGCTCCCAGGCTTCTTAGCCATAAAAAACATGATTCTGCTTTGATAATATGCTTTAACCTCAGTAGTTTGCTACATTTTCCTCCATTCTTCGCTACTCTTCTTTAAAATAAAATTTAAATTAAAAGCACTTTTTAGTTATTCCTGGACTGTTTGGCTAGAGTTATGCTGTCAGACCCAGATCAATAATCACATCTGACAACTTCAAGTGAAGGTTTATGCTTGACTAAGGGGAAATAAAATAAAAGTTAGTATAGAAGGAATTTATTTGCAGAATGATCATTTTTCTCCATTACCTTACATACAGGTGTCACAGAGATAGACTGCATACAAGACACTGAAGAGTACTAAAAAGGCCACAAAGTGTTTATTTATAGACAGTTGAAATATTTCTCAGAGCCCTAACTTAACTGCAGCACCCTTTTTATCCCAGTGTAAATAGTCTCTGATTTTAAAGGCAGAAGCTAGTCCCTAATATACATTTAAGTGATCTTCATCACTTCTCACAGCAGAAAATTCCTCTTCTTTCTTTTTTTTTTTAACAGCACACAAATATCTTTCCCTTTCAGCAAACAGCATGGGCAGAAAAAAGGCTTGGGGCAAGTGTGTGCCTGGCAGAAAGGACAGCGAAGTGCTTTAGTGATTGAAATTGTGCCCTATATTTAACAGTGATGAGAGAAGCTCAGTAGTGAATTTCCTTAAGAGCAAAACTCCTTATTCTGTCTAGATAATTTCCCAGCCTGTAAAGGATGTAGAGAAATTAAAGTACAATTCCAAGTGGTCTTTAGATTTTTTTTCTTACAGTTAATATGTAAACTTTGCACAATAGCACTCCAACAAGTCCTGCATTTCACTAGCTACAATACTACTATTACTATTGCTACTACTATTCCAAGTGCTTTAACTGTTGATGAATGAAAATAGTAATCCATACCTCCCACAGGGTTAGTTTTGCACTGAAGTGTAGTGTTCAGGTTAAGGAGATGCTTGATACATCTCTCTGGAATCACTCTGCTGGGTAACTGAGAAAAGCAGTTCCTACATTGAGAAGCAGCCAAGAATTCTTTCTTCTTTTGAGGTTACTTATAAAATCATTTATTTTTCAATCACATGCAGGCACTCAGGTTAGAGTGAGGCTCTACTTTGTGGGAAGGCTTATGAAGCAGAAGTACATCCTATATCCTAAAAATATTTCTAGTGCAATGCTCCAGCCACATTGGGATTTATGTTTCTACTTTGGCAGGGCCCTAATATCAAGCACGTGGAGGAGTGTTTGAAGGACTGGACCAAGCTAAGGTAAGAGACAAGAATAAGCATAAAAATCAACAGAGAGGTGGGGAAGACAGCCAGAACAAAAATATAACCATGTGGTAAGAGAAAACATCTGTGAGAAGTAACATGGTTGGGTTTTATTTTCAATTTAATTGAAAAATACCAGATGTAACCTGTGGAAAATGTTACAACTAGCAGAAATAAAAGTTATTAATGAAAGGCATATTTCTGCTATGAGTTTCATCAAAAGTTGCTACAAATACTTGGCCTTCCTCTAACATAATTCATGTTTTTATTTTCTAGGGTCTTGGCAGATACATGAAGCAAATCACAACCACACTGAAGGTTTACTCATTCAGGAGACCTTTTGCAAAACAGACGACATTGGAGATGCCCCAGCTAAAAGACATCCAATTCAATAAATGCAGCATTCTCCATTATTTGATATAGTCCAACTTGAAATAAACAAGGTCCTGATTCTCTGTGATTAAAACCAAATAATCACAGAATGCTTCCAGCAGGAAAAGAAGCTTGTGTTTATAATGTTTCAATTCTACTTACCTATGTTAGAGAAAAATTAATTCAATCTGGGAACAATGTGGAGAGAAGGTCTATTAGAATTATGAGAAAAAGAGAGGTTAACATACAGAACGCTATTCGAAGAGCCTTGTTAGGAAAAGGAGTATAAATGTTGCCTAAAAAACATCAGGGTGCAGGGTACGATATCAGGAGGGAAGAAGAACTACTTAAAATATTGGACAAGTAGAAGAGGTATTCACTGGAGCACCCAACCAGGACTCAAAAGACTCAGCTTCAACTGCATCCCCATTGAAATGTGGATAGTGACCTGTAGTTTCTTTCTGCCCGAGCAGGTAGCCAAATCAGTAGGTCAGAGGCATGTTTATTCTCTCTCTAGTAGTTTCACATCAAGTGGAACTAGTGTAAGAGAAGAAACAGAGTGTGCTCCCCAGTCTTTTACACCAGAATGCTGCAGCCTGGTGCCTTCCAAATTACTGCACCCCCAAAAAATATGAATGCTCTAGCTTCTTCCCAAGAAGAATGTGGGAAAAGGTTGCCATAGCAAAATATATCCTTTTACACAGCCTTCAGCTCCAATGCAATACCACACACTTTGCTTTGGTAAGGCTTCCACTTCTTTTGGGATTTCTGGAACCAGATGGTCCAGACATTTTCCGTCATAAGAGGTATATCAAGAGAGAGCTGAACCAGAAGCTCCCACTTCAGTAACTGAGCTGTCACATACAATCTATTTCTGTCTTCTTTTTTCTGTGAGATACTGCCTTTGGCACCTGACCCTGGGAGAGGATGCAGGAGCCTGAAGGGAGCCAGGCACCTTCCTCTTCATTAGGGTAAGGCATCCAGGCTCTAAAGAGGGCAAAATGTAAGACAGACATCTCAGCTTTTTCTTTTCTTCCTTTTTGGTTAGGTAAGCTAGCTGCCTGGCAGAGCCAGCCAGCTGGCTTGTGTGGATCCCTTAGGCACGTATCCCTCTGTCTCCATGGATCATACAGAGAACCTAAGCCTGTAAAAAACTTCTGTATTCTACCTCGTTGATGGCTTCATGACACCAGTGTGCAAGATTTAAGAGTATGAAAAGAAAAAGTTGTGACAGATGTTAGTCAAATTGCTTCACGCTCTACTGGAAGGTCCTCAGATGACAAAGAATATAGCCTAGTTCAAAAATTTCCGGATGCTGATGGTAGAGATCGTATAAGGCTTTGGTTTAATGGAGGGTCTTGCTTACATAAATCTAGCTGGAAATCTTGCAGTCCAGTTGAGGTTATTGTACAGAACACATCTTTATTCTATTTTAGAATCTATCTTATACTTTCAGTACATATATACATAGCCTGTAAATTCAATACATGAGTTTTCATGCATCAGTGTTCAGATGACTAGAGGCCAAGATGTTCTGATCTCAGTATAAACTTTTCATTGTTTTGTCACAACAAACTTGGTAGTCTAAAAAGCAGACACTGAACACAGTGCCACTAGCTTTGCCTTGATGCTTTTTTTCTCATGTCCCATTTTCCCAAAACACACAGCAAACTTATAAAAAATTGAAAAGTAGAACTATTAATGAGTCTCAGCCAACATGACAGTTTTTTCTTTTTTTCTGTGCATCAAAGAACCATGCTTTTTTTTTTTCAGTGTAGCACAGTTCCTTAAGGCATCTAATCATAAAAATGTTGGCTCCCGTCAAGGAAAGAGAGTGAAATGTTTAGCCCAACCTAAGTCAAAACCGATTGAAAAATCCCCGTCAAGAACATAGTCTAATGCCGCATTCCTTGACCACGCTTTCTTTCTGAGCGGTCTGCCTGTAGCGCTGTAATTTGCAGCCAGATCTCAGAATTCCCAGAAGATGGCTGCCGGAACTGGTGAGCAGCTAAAAAGAGCATCAAAGGTAAAATTACTAACACTATAGTTGAAATGATGTGTGAAAAACTGGAATAAAAAAAGGTAATTAACTTTGAGACTGTTGCCAGAGCAAAGGCAGCATAACGAGCACTACAGATTATTCAAAATTGGGGGATTTAGTTTTGTTCCTAAAATAGTATGTAGATTACCTTTTGAATGTCTTCTTTTTACAGTCTTGTTTGTGAGTAATCCCATGAACAGCTGTTTAGCCCAACACTTTGAGCAAAGAGCCCAAATGACTGACCCGATGTAACCTCTTTCCAGCTATTACCCCTCATCTAGACTGCGGCCAGAGACTGACACTAGTCTACAATGGCTGGAGTTAATGAACAGATTATTTTCTCTCCCTGTTTTTAGGACTTCACTGAAAAAATACTGGTGAATAGCCAAGCTGCAGGCAAAAGTAATAAAGACCTTACTACATAAAAGGACAAACAGGAAATAATTCATTATGCCTGAGACGTGCAAGACTGAATTGCAAATTCAACACAAAGGATTTTACTACGTGATGTTTCACATGTGTTTGATTCTTACTTTCATACACATGCTTAAAACCTTTGGATGTTCCAATTTTGTCCTTACAGATAAGCTCATCTTCTGAATGTTGGATTGTTTAGGACATGGGCAGTTTGTAGCCGCAAGTGTACCTTTCAGTCTGCACCATTACAGACAACTCTAAATTAGAGTTGGGCATGGTTTCCACGCGTGGTTTCTAGGAAAAGGAGAACATTGCCTAATTTGAATTTTGGTTTCCATGAGTTGACATTGTTTGTATTATTACAATTGAGGCTTCACAAATGTAGAAAGCAAAATTTTGCTTCAGCATTGCAGAACAGAGGCTCATGTCTGGGTCCTGTCGTGCACTGCTGCTTAAGTGCTAAATCCGTAGTAACCCTTCTTTGCTATAGTCAGTATGTGCCCTACTGTTATGCACTAATGACAGAGTTCACAGAATCATAGAATGGTTTGGGTTGGAAGGGACCTTAAAGGTCATCTAGTACCAACCCCGCTGCCATGGGCAGGGACACCTTCCACTAGACCAGGTTGCTCAAAGCCCCATCCAGCCTGGCCTTGAACACTTCCAGGGATGGGGCATCCACAACTTCTCTGGGCAACCTGTTCCCACGCCTCACCACCCTCACAGTGAAGAGTTTCTTCCTTATATCTAATCTAAACCTACTCTCTTTCAGTTTAAAGCCATTTCCCCTTGTCCTATCACTACATGCCCTTGTAAAAAGTCCCTCTCCAGCTTTCTTGCAGGCCCCCTTCAGGTACTGGAAGGTTGCTATAAGGTCTCCCCAGAGCCTTCTCTTCTCCAGCCTGAACAACCCCAACTCCCTCAGCCTGTCTTCATAGGAGAGGTGCTCCAGCCCTCTGATCATTTTTGTGGCCCTCCTCTGGACTCACTCCAACAGGTCCATGTCCTTCTTATGTTGGGGGCCCCAGAGCTGAACGCAGTACTCCAGGTGGGGTCTCACGAAAGCAGAGTAGAGGGGGAGAGTCACCTCCCTTGACCTGCTGGTCATGCTTCTTTTGATGCAGCCCAGGATATGGTTGGCTGTCTGGGCTGCAAGCACACATTGCCGGGTCATGCTGAGCTTCTCATCAACCAACACCCCCAAGTCCTTCTCCTCAGGGCTGCTCTCAATCCATTCTCCACCCAGCCTGTATTTGTGCTTGGGATTGCCCCGACCCATGTGCAGGACCTTGCACTTGGTCTTTTTGAACTTCATAAGGTTTTCAGGGGACCACCTCTTAAGCCTGTCAAGGTCCCTCTGGATGGCATCCCTTCCCTCCAGCGTGTGGACCGCACCACACAGCTTGGTGTCATTGGCAAATGGCAAACTTGCTGAGGGTGCACTCAATCCCACTGTCCATGTCACTGACAAAGACGTTAAAGAGTGCCTGTCCCAATACTGACCCCTGAGGAACGCCACTTGTCACTGGTCTCCACTTGGACATTGAGGCATTGACCGCAACTCTTTGAGTGTGACCATCCAGCCAATTCCTTATCCACTGAGTGGTCCATCCATCAAATCCATATCTCTCCAATTTAGAGACAAGGATGTCGTGCGGGACAGTGTCAAATGCTTTGTACAAGTCCAGGTAGAGTTACAATTAATTTGGTTCTAGCATTTCTGGGGGGAAGTAGACATTTTTTTATCTCATAGAATCTTGAAATATTCAGGAAAAAGTCTTATGGGACACTCCAGAAGGAAACCTTTCTCCCTTGTGGAGCCTCATGTGGAAATCAACATCTTAGTCAATGTGTTTAGCTGGTGCACTTTGGGTCACAAAGGCTGTCTAAGAGAATGGTTTGGTGGAGTTTTGAAGCAAATCCCATTTCCATTTACCATCTTTTGGTAATTCCTTGGTACGGCTTAGGTGCACAGAAACTAGATCTCCTTGGAGAAAACTCAATTGGAAGCTCTTCTTCAAAAATCACTCTAACACTTAAATGGGGGCATTAAGTTCTGAACTACTGGGTGGGATACATCCAATTTTCCAGCATAACAGTTTTTCTTTAGAAAGTTTTGAACCACACATGTAGTAAAAGTCCTTGGGCCAAGGGGGCCAAGGGATGAGGCTAAATTTAATCTGAATTAAATTTCCTGTCAGGGAGCAGCAAGAGCAGGCTGCTCTACAAGGGAAGGCGAGCTGAGGGCTGAGGATGATGGCGGGCAGGCAGGGGCAGCATCCTCAAGGATAAGGGAGGCAGAGCAACGCGCCTGAACAAGAGGAGCAGAGCCAGGCGTAAGTAGTAACTAGGCACAGCTGAAAATGATCACTAAAAATGTCTGTAGTGATGAAGCAGAGCCAGGAGGTCATGTCAGCAAGGCAAGGTCAGGATCAGCAGGATACATGGCTGGGCACAGGCATACGTACCATGTAGCTCAGGCAAGGAGCAAGGGCCTGAGCTGAAACACAGCTCCTGAGCACAGGGTGCAGCCCCCAGACTAGGCTTCTCACAGCTCTATCTCACAGCATAGCTGTTTTCACAGCAGAATAATGCAAGGTTTCACTGCTGCACCATATCAGAGGTGAACCTGAACACAAGATGCTAAGCCCTGTTTAGTGAGGGAAGATGTTGCAGATCTTGTTGGTGCACTCATGGCCAATTTAACCCAGGACTTGCAGGTTCTTCCAAACAGGAGGAGAGTCTATGAGCTTTACAAACCGAGCAGGAGCTGGGGTTAGTGAACTGTGAGATAGTGATGCAAAGAAGATTTATAGGTAATTTTATATTCTGTCCCTCATTCTCCTGTCACATTTGAGGAGCTCTCTCCTGACTCCCTTGACTCTTCCTCTCTGTTGCTGTTTTGTTCTCTGATCATCCAGTTGTTTGTTTCATCTTGCCAGAAACTGATAGGCATTTCACTAGGCAGGTCATGTCTGGGGTTTTACCTTTTCTCATGTGGGGAAAGACCCCATGTAGGTTCAGAGGGCTTTTCCCAAGCAGTCTAGGTCGCTGCTTTGGGCCAGCAGGAGTGAAGTCTTTCCAAAGAAATGAGAGGACACACTCACTTTTGTCTGCAAAAAGAGAGAGCCCTTGCTGAGTTTTCTGTGCCATGAAAAGAATTTCTGCATCAGCCAAGATTTGCCTGAGCATCAGTGTGAGATTAGCTGAGGCTCAAGTTAACTTTGTTCAAAACTTGGCTTGTCCCACAGAAATTCAGCCCTTGTTTCCCAGAATCTTTTACAGGACTTAGGCCCATGTTAAATACTCCCACCACAGTTTCAGGACCAGACTAATTTTGCCTTATTCCTTATTTTGTTATGAAGTATCATGTAATTCCAACCCCAGCAGTGTACTTATGCTAATAAACTGAAATCTAGATGTGTTTTTTCTTTTTTTTTTTTTTTTAAATCATCATGTAGGATAATGAAATCATTAGCGCGTAAGATCATTTTTCTGTGAATACATCACCAACATTTGGGCTGGCTTGCTCTTTTCCCATCCACCATGGTAAAGTTGGTGTTCAAGGTGCATGCCACCGCACTCTTCTCACAAAATGCCAGTGGAGTAATTCTAGAGCAACTCCACCAGCTCCAGTGGAAGTAGAAAGTGTCCAGTGCCTTTGAAAATCAAGCTCCTTTTTTAAAGACTTAACTCCAGGCATGCAAGTCTCAGTAAAGCTTATCTTTCACTGCTGAAATCAGAGGATAATAAAGGGGTATGGAAGAGAAGCACAGGAGAATGATACAGTGCAGAGACCTGGCAGCTGTTAGGCACACAAAGACAAAAGAGGAAAGAACTGTGAAACGGGCTTTGAAAGAGGTTTGGGGGAATGATTTGAAAGTCGCAGCCCCTCTTTCAGGAAAGATGTCCCAGCTGGATTTCAAAATTTTATACAGATACCCTAAATTCTTAGGTTTGAAGTCCTTGTTATAGACCTACTGGAAGAAAAATTTCAGGAAGTGTTCCCAGTATTCCCAGCTAATCTGACTGTCTTGGGCAAGAGAGTGCCAGGCAATTTGGATTTCCAATTCTCACTTAGGGTAAAGCTAATTGTACAAAAACCCACAGTGACAGAGGTGTTTAAATGAGGTAATCTGATGAACAAGAATAGAAAATCTTTTATTATGGGTGGAACTTTCAACCTAAAGACTGCAGTGTATATACATGGCAAAGGACGGAGAGGATGGTAAAGAAGAGCAGAATTAATTCTGGTTTTACTGCCCAAGTCAAGCTGGTGAATTTGAGAGCTGTTCTACCGTTTGTATTATTACCACATGCCATGATTAGAGTCATTTGTGTCAGGACGTAACAACAAATTCAGGCCTCTAAAAAGAAGCAAGTTTTACTTTTAGTCTATTTATGATACAGGCAAGGGCTTTTGAAGTGTGTCATTTTCTGCCACGAAAGTAAACAGGGTATAAATATATAGACAGAGACAGACATTCCCTGGTAAGTAGACCCTTTTGAGATGGACCTGCCAACTGTTGATCATCTTAGCAGTGGAAGGTGTATATGGTTGCTCAATAGACTTCAACAATTATTTTGTACAGCAACAGCTCCCTCAGAATCCCCCTCACCTTCTGCATGTGTTTGTACTCAGCTCTGAGTCATTGCTGCATGATCTGGTTTTTATATCTGGGAAGTCAGACCACTTCTATCCCATGACAGGCGTAGTCTGCCAATAGCGTAGGGTGATTTCCCCTGACATGCAAAGGCCGACACGCCAATAACATCCCACTTATTGGTGCTGCAAGGACTGGGAAATAATTATTCTGTTTTTGCAGTTGTTCGACCTTCTGCCCTACTCTTCTCCTCTGTGAGTGTGTGTATATGTGTGATTTTAAAGAACTTACAAACAGCTCCACTTGTGCTGAAGACTCGATCCATGGAACAGGTTTCTGAATTAGCCCAGGCTAAGAAAGAGCAGATGAAAGATGAGCGGATGGAACAGAACAGTTGTGAAATCCTCCTTTTCCTCCATTGACTTAATGATGGGTAATGACTTCCCAGCCTGTTCCTCAGCCATTTGGTAGAGCTAATATGATGGCATATTTTTAGTTAATCAGTAATTATTATATTAATATAAACTGCAGTTTGTGAAATGTAGTGAAAAAACTCACTGTGTCAATGTGTTGAACAAAGGTGCTAAAGCAGTCCATGAGTTTGAAGCTTCAATTATTTCCTTATTTACTAGACGTAGTACTCTCAGATTAGGCCTGAAAAACAAAACTAACAGCATAGACTGATGTGGCTCACACAGGGTA
Organism: Mycteria americana; assembly: GCF_035582795.1. NCBI lineage: Eukaryota > Metazoa > Chordata > Aves > Ciconiiformes > Ciconiidae > Mycteria > Mycteria americana. The sequence continues at coordinate 95,195,604 of NC_134366.1, read as the reverse complement.
GCAATGCCCATGATATAACCAAATACATAATGTCCTAGTAACATCCATGATTACTGTAAAAAAACAAATTGTCTTACCAGAGAAGGAACTACAGAGTAATTACTAAATTGTTTTGTTTCCAGACTCTAAATGGGTTTTGTTTTCAGCCTTGCTTGGTTATTAAGAAAATCCAAGTAGATGCTTGATAATGCATTAATGCTTAAATCATATTCTTTTGCAACATATCATTATTTTATGTATTTAATACATTGTACACGCATGAGGTTGAAGGTAAAGGCACCCTTATGCTAGAAGAACAAATCAGATATTAAAAGTTTCTAGAATCATTTCCTTGCATCAAAATCATAAAAGGGCAAAGTTGAAGTGCTCCGTAAAGAATTTTACCGCAAAAGAATTTATTTTATAGCTAAAGTAATACTTTAAAGCTAAAAGTATTATTTTATAGTGACAAATTTTTCTCTCCTGATAAGAATTATTTTGTGTGAATCGTTTGACATAGGAGATAACGGCCAGTTCAACAGCACTGCTGCTAACTTTGCTTCCCTTATTTGAGATGAAATAAGTCACTGAGGCCTGACCAAGCCTGCCTGCACTCTCAGGACTCCAAAGGATGAAATATGCTATTTGGCTGGAGTAGCCCCTGGCATTTACAGGTTTTGCAATCAACAAAGGCTGCTGCTGCCAAAAAGATTACTTTCCGTAGCCTCGCTAATGCCTGGGAGCCTGTGTAGAACAATCTACATCCTGCAGTATACACACAAGTCATGACTACAATAACCCAGAGAAACCCTCTAGCACCCATGGCTTAGTGAAATCTTGTTTCAAGCTAATCTGCAACCAGAATGTGATCTTCATCTTCGCTCTTAGCTGCCCTGTTTCTGATAGAGAGTGCCAGGGACCAGAAGTCCACATCTGAGGCAGCTTCAGGCCAACGTGCAAAATTCTCTCCTACAGAAAATCCCTGTAATGAGAACTTAGTGACTTGCTGGACTTTCTGCTTGGAGGGATATTATCCATGTTTCCTCCTGAAAGGATTAAATCCTTCCTTTTGAAACTCTAAAGCCTCTATAATGCAGTAATCATCACAGCTGTAAGTGATAGTGACAGATGGTCTCAGATGCTATGACCCTAAAAAGTAATATATTCAAGGGTATCAGTGAGCAGGTCTTCTTAAATATAAGGCTTAGAAAGTGATAATTTGCCATTGAGTTTGTTGGTCTATTTCCTGTAGTTTCCAGAGGTTTCAAAATGGAAATGCCTATTTAAAAATGCCTTCTTAAACAGTAAATTCTACCTGATCATAATTGAAGAATTGCCTTGCGATTCCAGAAGCTACAGTATTTGAGGAGGCTCTGCATGGCACAAGGTCTTCCAAGCACATCAGTTTGCAGGATTTAAGATTTTCTGAGCTGCCACTGAAAGGAAAGGTTTGAACAGCCATGCAAATAATATCAGAAAGATCTGGTGTGCTTTGCTAAGGTACTGAGGTTTTAAATTTGTGCTCATTGCTTAGGGGCCACGTTTTTAGGCACTCACTGAGCTGCCTGGATTTTGCCTTGCTACACAAATCTTTGCTCACAGACTCCTGGGAGTCCTCTTGGAGAAAAGCCCTGCCCAGTAAAAAGCCATCAGACTTTTGTTGCAATTTAACAGTGACTTTATGTCCTTGTGGCTACAGTTTTATTTAGTATACATTCATACCAAAAGATCTCAAAGTAGCTTAAAAGTAAAAAAAATAAACCTAGGAGGATGTGTGAGGGCCATCAAATCAGAGAAACCCTGTGAAAGAAAAGGAAATATTTTTAACCCTTCTGCCACTAAACTCCCTTTTTTTTTTTTTTTTTTTGCATGTGTCAAGCTGTCAAGCACAGAAAAGCTTTATACGTGGAGTTTGCCATCTTCCTAACCCTTCTCCTAACTTCTCAAAATCAACAGGGCAGAATATATGCAAATATATGGCATCCATGTTCCTAACACACCCTTTTGGGTTAGGACAGGCTCTGTAAAGATGCTGTAAAATCAGCCATAGCTAGATAAAGTCCCTTGGTGGGTATCGCCCTAGGCAGTCATCTGCCTCCTGGTTAAAGCCATGGGGGAGCAAAATGGGTGGGAGGGGAGGAGAAGGAGGAGGCTGCCTATTTTGCCTATATTCAGTCCTAAAATGGCAGGCTGGCCGCTGCTGCTATCCCAGAGGTGCCAGGCTCTCCGTGAAATGGGGACCCTGGCTCCTCCCAGCAGCCATGGTTGCCATCTCCTCCCTTCCTGCTCCCAGGCAGCCCTATGAGTAGCAAGCCCAGCTCCGCAGGACTCTTTTTTAATGGCAAGGGATTGGTGTTGGTCTGTCATCCTTGGGTAAGAAAAATGTGATTTTGTGTATATTTCCTATGCCTTGAGCCAGCTTTGCTTATGCATGTCACAGCTGGAGCCTGATGGTAGAGATCATTTAGGATTTGGACGATATCTAATTCATAAATAAAATATCAGCTATACAAATCAATGTAATGCTTCTCTATGAAGTAGTTTAGATTGCCTGAGAGACGCTCAAAGGAAATTAAATTGTTACGTCACCTGTAATGCATGCCATAATCCCCTTCAACCACAGATGTGTGTCCCCCCATGATCAGAGTTTTCTGGAGGAAACTTCAGCTTGCTGAGGGTTGTGAGCCTTCCAGAGCTTCCTTCACCAAACTCCCTGCATTTCATACTCATATGCCAATCATCACCAACAGTGGTGGTGTGAAATGGAAAAAATCAGGCAGGGGACATCGGAAACGAGAGTGTTGCCCAAAATACTTAGAGGGAGCAGGTTGGTATGGGGTGATGAAAAATTAGGAGCTGAGGTTTTGTGACTAGTACAATGACACCTTATATCACCCAGAGTACTGAGATGGCACTATCAGACTTCTCCTTGCGGTCAGGACATTAAAAGGGTAGCTGAAAGCTGAAGTCAGGTTGTACCATAAACTAAAAGACCAAACTTTTTCAAACAAAGAAAATTCAGGATGAGAATGAACAGAAATAAAAGGACTTTTCACAAGTCTTCATTATACCACCATGCCTTTGCAGGCCAAGTCCCTTCTTACAGGCTTGCTGCTTGCTAAATTCTGGTTCTAACAAGACCGACGCCACCGCCTCTGGCTGTGTAGGAAATGTCCTCTTGCTGTTACCTGTCCATCTGCTTTTTCCTTTTCTCAGCAGTCTCCTTGGCCATTCTGCAGACTTCTTGCTGCCTGACTGCCTGCTCCCTGCCTGCCTTCAGCTGGGCCCAGCCTGACCCCTGATGCTTCCCCTGGCCTTGCTCAGTGGCTCCTGGGGAAAGCACAATCTTCTGCTCCATCCAGAGGTTCCTCCTGCCTCAGACTGCAGCAGCCAGGACAAGGCTGTGGAATAAGATAATGCACATTACGTAGTAAACCACAAACACAGCAGATGTCAACTGCCAAAGCTACTCGCTTCCTTCAGTTGTCTCTCCATTGTTTTTGTGGGTCTGTGTGCAAGAAATGGCATGCATTAATACTAACAGTGTCGGTTAGAAATACTGATTCTATGAACAAAGGCTATAGTGAACCTATAGTAAACCTATAGTAAACATATTTGTTACCTATATGCTAACATATAGGTAACAAAGAGACTTCACTCGCAGAAAAATAGCAGAACAAATAATCAAGCAAACTGTACATAAACACCTAGAAGGTAATAAGGTGAGGTGGCACATCCAACATGGACTTCCCAATCTGTTTTTATTTTATGCCAGAGTTACAGGTCTTGTGTGTATGGAGGAAGTATGAGATTTCATGTATCTTGACTTTAGAAAGACATTGCCTTCCGTTACAGTCTATAAGTAAGTTAAGGAAACATTGACTACTACATGAATTCATTTTTTACAGGGGAAAAACTGTCTAGAAAATGAGACACTGTCGTAACAACAATTCACTGACAAAATGGGAGAAAATATGTCAAGCAGCATTCCACTAAGGGTTGATCTGTATACAGTGTTTTTTAACATTTTCATGAATAATCTGGATCAGAAAGCTTGGGAACAGAAAGTGGGACAGTGGAAGCAATAAAAGGGAAGTATGACTACTGAATCTGCAGGTGGTGTCAACCTAGGGAGGACCTTAGAGAGCAAGCTTAGGAATCTGGATAATTTTGTTGAATTGGAGGAATATTCTGCAAACAAGACAGGGTACCATTCAGTAATGAGAAGTAATACACTTAGGCAGGAACAGTCCTTTATGTAAACAGAGGAGGAGCAAGAACTGGCTATAAATCATTCTGCAGGAAAAAAAAAAGATTTTATAGTGAAGAACATAAGTCAGCAGTGTCATATTATTGCCAAAAAAAAAAAAAAAAGCAGCACTAAACCCACTATACTGAAAGATACTTTCTGTTTTTATATCTCTATATATAGGCAGAGAAAGAAGGGATTATAGCTTAAAAGACTGAATTCCACTGCAGTCAGCATTGCCAGGGTCTCAGCAGGAGGACTATGTCCAGTTTTGGTGACATGCTTTAAAAAGGGTGTGCAAAAAAGCATTGCAGGGAGAACAATGAGAGCACTGTAAAACATCACCTACAGGGAAAAGTTAAGTCAGTTGAGGTTATTTCATCTAGAGAAGAAAATGTCAAGGAGAGGTGTAATAACAGTCTTCGGATGTGTAAAGATGTTGCTGCTAAAAGCAAGTGAATAAGCTCTTCTGTATGTCCGTAATAGGCAGGGGATAAAGTAATAGGTTTAAACTCAGGAGGAAAGATTCAGGTTAGACATCTGGATATCAGGCATACAGCATGTTCCCACAGAAAGAAGAAAATTTAAGTCAATTGAGGTTGATTTATCTCAGCAAGGGGACTGCACATAATGGGGACTCAGGGAATGATCAAAACTTTCCTGACAATTACTGAATTGATGCTACTCTACTGATGCCAGGGAACGAAAAAAAATGGAGAAAATAATACAGGTTGTGATATGGAGAGGGGAAACGTGTGGAGTACAGTGTAAATAACATTGCAGAAGAAAGATTAAAGAGAAGAAGTAGGAGGCAGTAGGTGAGAGGAACCAATGGGGAATAAATTAAGGTGGTGAGAGGAAAGTAAGGATACACCTGGAAGATAAAAAGGTGAGGATGAAGGTGAGAAAGAGAGGACCTGGCACAGAAGATCCTAGGATGGATCCCTTTAGAGGTCTGAGGTAAAGACACAGAAAGACAGTCAGAAAGATTTATTGCCTCCCAGACATTTCCAGACACTTCCACCAAGTCCTCTGTTTGCATTCTTCTACGTTCAGGAATGACCGTGAAACCGACTGGCAGAGAGTTTCATCACCTTCCCCTTCCTTGCTTTCTCACAGCAGTTCATTGCACAGCCCCAAGGTTTCTCAGTCACTGTTCTTAGCGTTCAACACTTTGGCAAACCCACCCAGCCCTTTCTGGGCTTGGTTTTGGGTACCAAGGAACTAATTACTCTGGAAAGTTTAATAACGAGCGTCACATAGGAATTCTCTAGCAGGAGATTGGGGGATGAAGTACATTTCTCCATGGCACCATTCCACTGGCTCATCCCTTCTTTTTATTCCTGCAGGCTCCTTCTTTACTCACCCCATACTTCCCAAAAGCTGCAACATGGGAATCAAGGGTGCTATAGGAAAGGGTGTAGTTTGGTGCTTGGCTGCCTCTTCCATCTGCAGCCAGCCTTCTCCTCCCACGTCAGGCACTGCACAATAACCGAGGCCCAGCAGTTAGACATCCAAATAATACTTCTGAAGGTCTGGCAGTAACATGCTGGTATCTTTTACTGCTACTGTAGTATAAATATAAAATAATCCTCATAAACTTGCAGAGTATAGTTAACAATACTTGAAGCAAGGATGTATAAATAGCACAGAGATGCTTGCCCCTTTTGGGCGGGTAGTTACATGCTCCCACTTTTTCTGTGGGAGGGGAAAAGAATCACCAGCCATGATGATTTATTTGTGCAATGCTAGTGTCAGTGGCAAAATGACAGAGGACCATGAAACAGCACGCAAGAGGGAAAAATGTCTGAGCAATTTGCTTCCTGTGGCACAAAGTGTAGTGGTGTACCTTTGGACTGCCAAATATTTTAACTGCTGAGATCACACAGAGGAGGCATTGAGAGTTTGTTTCGAAAAACCCAAGTTCTGCTTAAAAATATGTTTCCCCATTAATGTTTTCAGCCACATGTCTGTTATTCATTTATCAGCTAATTCTCTGCAGGTGCATTGTCTTGGAAGTACAACTTCTTCCCCCTCAGCAACACTGTTTAATGTGATGAACAATGTTGTCATGATGAGCTTCAATAATTTTCCCCTAGCCAATAATTCATTGAATTACAGCCAGACTAGAGGAAATTTATGGAGTTAGAAAGAGCCCCGAACAAAGCCTTCTGTGAGAAAAGGAACCGAGCACTCTGGTGCTTTATTGCCCAGGAAAGGGGTAGGATGACTGTGACACCAATTTAAAGAAGTCACAAGCCCAGTCGCAAGCTAAGGTTATTGGGGGGTGGGGGAATGTTACTATAGCCAATGCTTCTCACCATCTTAGGAAGAAATTTATACATGAAAAATACAAAAGCCTCCAGATTTTATAAAGCCCTGTTCCTCATGCCTTTTTTTCCTTTAGGGAATGCTTTCTAGTTGGATTATCATTAACATCAGTATACTTTTTCAATGCAGGTTGTTTAGCTTGGTAGCAAAATTCAGAGAAAAAAAATCCTGATAATCGACATTAAGATCTGTCAGGCTGAAGAGAAAGTCATGAACACAAGCAAAGCGAGGTAAAAAGGTCAAACTAATAGCAAACAAATAGTCTCCAAATCCTGTGTGCAATAAAGCTCTCAGAGGCTGAACACAAAGCCCTACTTCTGTCATTCTGCCCTTTTTGGCCTGTTGTATCCTCACTTTTAAGACTATTTTCCTAATCACGAGGGAAGGGAAAATGAAACTGGCCAGCCCTGAGGTCCCAGCCAGGTACAGTGCTGCTCCCCACATCCTGCGCTGACACAGAAGAGCATCCCTAGTGTACAAAGAAAATGTGCTAATGAGCTTGTTTCCTCCCCCTCAGAGGTAAAAGACAGCTTTCCTGAAAGGGAGTTGCTGTTAGAAGCTGCCATTGAAGTAAAGCAGCAGGAGGCAGCAGGTTGCCATCATTTCTGGACTTCACTGAGACCAGAGGAAATTATTTTCTTGTTTTGAACAGCAGATAAAGTTCTGCATTTGAAAACAAAATTCAAAAGTCTTATAATATTAATCTACCTTCCTGCTTTCACGTCATTTTACAGGTTTCTCTCCCCTTTCTTTTCCCTGCTAGCGAAAATGCACACAGGGATTATGAAATCTCAGCTCGCAGTCTTCCTCCACTTTTTTCAGTGGGAATTTGCAAAAAAGGTGAAAGCGCTAGAAAGCCTTTGTTAGATGTCCCAGGGTATTTCCTCCATATCAGAAACTGGACAGTCTCCAATGAGAACAAAATGTATCTTGGTTTCACCAGGGTCTTCATTAACACAAAACCTATCTAACACTACCTTTTCTGTTTTCTTTTTGTCTTAGTGATGGTTTGTGTTTACTTTATACAGATTCAGCAATCCTTAAAAATAAAGCTATGTTTTCTACCCTTCCCAGAAATGGAGAATGATGTTTCATGACTGGAGAAAACCAAGCTGCTCAAGGCTCATTGCACATAGGTAGAAAGAGCAGCTTTTGAAATCCCCCAACACACTACTTTTCATTTAATCAGACAGATTTTTATAGAGAACATTGTTCATGAAGGAATAAATATGAAATAACACTACAGCAGGCACAATATCCTTGCAAGGATGGCTAAAGTGAGCTACCCTGCATAACTAGCTATTTAAAGATGGGAAGCTGTGCAGCATGGCCGGGTTGGTACTGGACAAGGGAGTGCAATGCTTCTACATGCCAACGTGAAGAGAAAAGCAGGGGGTGGCTACAGTGACCTCGGGTGCTGTGCCCTGCTGTTTGTCATGGCGGTGCGGTGCTGCCAGAGGCGTCCCTGGGTAAACGGCTTCCAAGGACTCCACTCCTTCATTTCTCCTGGGTGTACTACAAGCTGGTGACAAGGATGCGCCCTCAGTCTAGCTTCACCATCCCCGCTGTGCATGCTGGATCAGGGTGTTTGAGATGATATCCTTGCAGCCAATGACGGAGAGCTTTCTGAAGCATGAAGGTATGCATTGCTTATGTACTGCCTTGGAGCAGGAGGCCAGCTTGTACCCTACGTGCTCCTCCTTAGGGAAGAAAAATTGCATGTTGCCCCCATGGCATTAAAGGCATTAAAGGCATTAAAGGCATTGAAGGCACTAAACCAAACGGTCTATCTAATTGAATACCTTTGGCCACCCCAGACAAAGATCAGACAGTCAAAAGAACAGAGCGCAGCTTTTTCCAGGGAACTGATCATCACGTGCCTGTCTGGAAACAGAGTAGATGCCATGCGACGAGAACGTCTCAGAATAAAACCAGTGACAGACGCAGTTCAGGGGGCGACCTGTGAAAATGTACAAAGGTACCTCATGTGGAGCTGCAAGACAGCAAATCTAAAACACACCCAAAGAATAGTTCTACAGCTGCAGTATACTGTCAATTACTGCAGACGTCTTGCAAAAAACGTGAAAATACTGCAGAAACAGCAGACATTGTGCTCAGGTTTGACACAGGGTCTAACCTAAAGTACATGAAGTTACAGTAGTAGATGTGCTTGTGCTGAGCAGGAATAGAACCTATCTGCTGCAGATGGTAGGAGGTGTACTGTTAAGGTATATCAGGATGGCTCCAGATCACTAAACAAATGTTGGAATTGACTCAGGCAGTTTGATACATATTTAAATCCATTATCCCACAGTTCTTTTGGAGTTTAGCACTTTTTTAACTTAAATTATGTGGTTGGTTGCCTGCGTGCAAATATGTCTTTTGATACATATTATGTAGGTGCTGAATCCTGTATAATGCATAGTTGTACTGCTGTGCTAGGCAGAGATTTACTTGTTGCACTTAACATGTAAATAGCAATTGATGCACTGTTTCGATACTACCAAAACCCCTTAAAATGCAAACTGCAGTTTCAGTTATTACAGGAGACAGTCCTGTGAAGGTTCTTGGCTGTGTAGACTTTGCTAAAAAAATTGAAGTTCAACATAATATGTCTTTCATATGAAAAAAAAAATCCCTCTGATTTTGTGCGAGAGAGATTATTCCACAAAAGCTTAAAAAACTTACTCAAGTTGTCTTCTGGTTGGTTGAGTTTGTTTGTTTGTTTGTTTTCCTCACCTAGGTTTCACTAGGCGGTCTTTTCATTAATTTAGGAGAATCAAATAAAGCTGTGGTGCTGACAGCCTTTCACTGTCCAGGATGGTCAGGCGCCTGCAGTTAGAGGGAGTTGGGCTTGTGTAGTCTGGAGGAGAGGAAAATAAGGGGCCGTGTAGTAGCTGCCAACAGCTACTTCAGGGAAAGTCACAAAGACGGGGGAGCCAAGTTGTACATGGCAGTCACAGGTGATACAGCGAGGTGCAAAGGACACCAGTTGTGTCTTGGGAGGTTCAGATGGGACTCGAGGAAAAAAGTCTTCACTAAGAGGTCAGTGCAGCCCAGGAACAGCTTACGTGGGAATGTGGGAAACCTTGAAGATTTTCAAGAACTGGCCTGGCAAAGCCGTGGCTGACCTGATATTGTATTGGTGATACTTTTGCTTTGAGTAGCGTGTTGGACTAGATAGCCTTTACAGGTCTCTTCCCACCAACATGACTATGATTCTTTGATCTGCTCACCAACCTGTAGTACAAATTAGAGTTTTTGTACCATCAGCAATCGCAAAGCCATTCTAGATCATCTATCCAACGAGCTATAAGCACAATATTAATTTGCCAGAACTGCATTACATTTTTCTTGATGAGGAACAGTTCCAACAGTTCACTTTTCAATTTTACCTTCTGCTTTAGGTGCTTTAGGCAGAGGATGTCCAAAATAAGGGTGCTTTCCTGAAATAAGGACGTATACAATAACATTTCTGCCTTCCCCAAACAGAAAAGTTAATATAGGCCTTCTGATGATTGTTATTATATTGAACAAGATTGGCTAAACACTGTTGGTTTTTTGCATAATGATAACATTTAGCAGTGCCAAAACATCTTTCACTGCTGTGTCTGTTGCTACCCATAGTAAGAGTGAGTCATTGCCGTAATGAATGGGCAGCCTAAGGCAGACAAAGAATGGGAGAAAGGGAGTATATATAGTGGAAAACTGAGAGAGGGAGATACGCCGTGATTCACCGAACATTGCTTAGAACTGGGAAAGATGAGCTATTAGATAAATGCTATTCTCCGAAGGTCTAGCTCAGTACTACCACAACATAACAATCTTCCAATAATTGTTAAAACTGGTGGGTTTTTTTTTTCCAGAAATGAATAGAGTGGAGTTTTCAGAAAATCATATTCTTCAGCCTCCCAGGGAAAACAGACACTTTCATAATGCTTTTGATGAAGTATCCTGGGTCTCTGCCCCTGCTGCTTGCTGCACAGGGAGAGAAGTTCCCACAGATTGTTTCATAAAGAACTGCAGACAAGTTTTTGTGACAGTTTTATTTCATTCACTGCCTTTGAGAGTGTATACATATTGCCCAGGGCAGAGGCACAACTCAGTAGCAAATTACTGAAGTCACAATTCATGTTTGGATATTCTAACAGCAGAGTCATGCCTGACTCATTTATAAGGGAGGGAGAAACAATATTGTCAGCAAACAAACCTGTGGGTGTAAAGCTATGGCTTGCAGTGTACAAACGCAGGAAAGAGTCCCCAGTGAGTCCTGAGCTGGTTTGTTCTTGGGTTTAGCTGATCTGACAGATTTTTCTTGTGCTGTTCTATAGTTTCTGTAAGCCGAGGGTGAACACCAAAGCCAGACATCTCAAATATTGTTTTCTCCTTTAGGAATTCCAGATTCTGTTCAAAGACCACCTCTATGCTTCTGCATATCGAGCTGAAGTGCTGCCTGCAAGGCGCTTAAGTAAGTGCACTTCAGCTACCAGTAGTAGGTGCATTACAAAACCAAATCAACCATTCCACACAGCTGGAGAACAGCATAGAGAAAGCTTTTTGGACACTAGGAAGATGTTGGTGTGGATACTGTAATAACATGCACAGTCGTATGTTCTCACACATCTTCACAGTTATGGAGAAGTTTCTGCAAAGCATAATGAGAATATGGGATTTTCTGTTTTTCTGTAATGTAAAGCAGAGCAGGTTTGCAAAATGCACGTGCCCCAAAGCCCTTGTTCAGCTCACTAGTTCCTGTAAGATAACATATGATGTATGCCCAACCTTGCAAGAGGAGTGATCTGCGTGGGTTTAAAAAGTGACTGGACAAAATCATGGTAGAAACAGCCCATTCACAGCTGCAAACTATAGAGACACCAGTTCTGGTTCAGGAAGTCCCGAGGGGCAGGGCAATTTACTGGAAGCTGTTTACACTCAGAGTCTATTTACACTCAAAACCTTGTTATTGGCAAAAGGGAACACAGTTTAGCATCAGCCCTATTAATGTTTTAAGTCTTATAGTCCAAATTACTAGTGCATTTACAATGACATGCACTCTGAGTCCAAATTTAATATACAAAAAACCTCATTAGTAATACAGTTAAAATTGTTTTACAAGAAGATTTATTGATATTTCCTCCTTTTCTCTGATGCTCCGAAGGACCTTCTGAGGTCCCTCTTAGTGCTAAGGTCAAGGACCTGAGTCTCCCTTATGAAAAATGGAGTGGGGTTGCAACAAGTCATCGCTGTCCCGAGGTCTTTGCTGTGAGCAGTGTGATGACTGTGGCAGGGGTCCCTTTCTCCTCAGCCTTGGGTCTCTTTGGGGATATTTTTATATAGTGTTTTATCACAGCCTACCTCCTTCTCCCTGCTTCCCAGGCAAAGTTTGGGAGCTGCATGCTGCCCTCCCATAGCCCGAAGGGCTGTTTGTCCCGCAGTGGCTACGCAGGGGTGCCAGTCCCCTGCCCTGGGCCCTCCTAGAGCAAAGAAAATGCAGGGGTGCAGCAGGCACGTAGCCACCAGGCACTTGCTGCCACGGCTAAAGCCTGTGGCCTTTTACTTGTTATCATCAATGATCATATTTACAGGGCTGCAGCTAGGAGAAGACATTAAGAAAATATTGCCCTTGTTGTACGTTACCTGACTTTATAGACTCTTCCATGTACATTTGCTGTTGGCTGCTGCTGAGCTGAAGATCCTGGACTAGACTGATGCTTGGCTTGACCCACTGCAGTCCTCTTTATGTCTCTGTAAATACAGATGGAGCCAAGAACCAGTATCCTGTCAGCTATACATGATGCCAGTGCCTCTTGGCCTTCTGCATTTATAAAAAAAACACCTAAAAAGCACATCTTTAGCAGGGAAGCATCCTGGTTTGTTCTTCCTTTTGTCTGAGGGTCTGACAAAACAAAGGCTAGTAGTGGAGCTGAAGGAAGAAGGGCAATATTAGTGAGATGTGTGAGAGAGTTTGCAGAGCTGAAGGCATTTTGTGGCAGGTGAGGAGCATGATATGATGCCGAACGTGTGGTGGGAAGCCAGGGAGGGTGAGGTTAGCACAGGGGCGGTGGGTAGGGAATATGGGAGAGCTGAGATGGTGATGATTCCTCATGTAAACTTCACCTTACATCAAGAGGAGATCCACTACAGATTTTAGTAAAGTCTTTAATGTGTGCCTGATTGACTCATCATCGAGTTCCTGTTTGGGTACCCAACAGGAGTTTACATCTCTCAGCTGAAGAGTGATAAATGCAAACCCTAAATTATGTAATAAAAATTATAACCTGAAAAAATAGGTTACACTGTATCCCAACTGAGTCCTTGTTTTGTGCCTGCTGAAACATGAAGGTTTTTATATAGCAGCATGAATCATTTCAATGTGGACATACAAGTTATGGCTTTTCTTCATTATTTTCACCTTCCCTGTACTAATTGTAGTGCACTTTTAAAGCATACATTTTAGAAGGTGATGACAACGCTTGTTGGGAAACCCAAATCTTCTTAGCCTCTGTCTCCCTTCTCTTCCTGTGACAACGTTACAGTAGTGGCAGGATGTCTTTGTCCTGCTCCTTAAACAAGTGCAATCCTTTCCTTATGGAGTTAGGGCACTGACAGGTTATTACTCATGACTTTGCTTATCAAGTCTTTTCTTCACAGAGAATGATTTTCATGTTGCATTTTTCCTATTCTACAATGCATTCACATGTCTAGGGATACATCCATCATGGTAATGAACCAGAGTAGCTCCAGTGACATCAGTGATTCAAATTTTGTAAATCAGTATTAATCTGACCCATGCTGACTTTTTGATAGATTATGTATTAAAATTGTGTATTGAATCCTAACATTTATTTTCACAAATCAAAATGATAAGACACCTCTCTCTGAATGCTTTTTTTTGGAATATGCTTTTTTGGAACATGTTATCAGGAACTTGTTGAAGCTATTGATCCGAAAAGAGTAGGGTGATAGGTCTGCATTTTTATATACTGAATGTTGGCTTCATAAGCCAATTGATCTAAACAATCTTCTTCAGGCTGAGGCATGACTCTTTCAGTGTTAACTGTTACTTTACCTCTGTTATTAAATTACTTTCTAAATGAGATATGTCTGATTAAATCATTTTAAAGACCAACAAACAGCTCCAAATTCGATTAATTTGCTATCATGAGTCACACTGAAGTCAGAAGAGGCTTTGTTTAGCAGCAAATTGGTATTAAACAATGCAAGTTCATGTTCATACAGTGTCACTGAGAACCCAATAGAGAATATGCCTTACTTAAATAGTTTCTTACTGACAAAGAATAAATCATCACGTTTATCAGTTTCTTCTTGCCCGTACTGTAAGAAGGTAGGAATATTTACACTGAATTCATTGTGGTTGCTGAGATGCAAAACTTGTAATCAATAGAAGAAGAAGGCCCATACTCCTGATAATGTAAACCATCCCCTCATTTTTTCTGAAGAAAGATGAAGACAACTACAGTGGAATTACATTGACGTATATTACCATGAGAGAAGGGTCAGGCCTTGACATTCCTGAGATTAATGAGAGGCAGCAGTTAAGGCTGTCATCTGTCATGTTGTTGTGGTTTTTTCTTGCTTTTTTTCCTCTCAGAAGTCCTATTTTTAAAGCTCCTGGAATCATGACACTATACTAGGGTTTTACCTTTCTTTTTAAGACAATTTTTAAAGTCTTGGAAACCCCTGGACATCAAGGGTTGCCTGTTGTGTCACTTGTGTTTGTAGTTAACACTACAGATGACGACCCACACAAACATAACCTCTTGACCCTTCCTGATGGAGGAAAGGAGAACCAGCTCACATGGCTGCCTCCACCCAGTGATGCTTTCCAAGCTCACTTGAATGCCTTCTTTTTTGCCAGGTGTTTGCCATCATCTTGTCATTTTCTTCCCATGTGAATTTAGCAACATTTGTGTTTTAAATATCTATATCTAGCATAAATATTGTCCTTTATTTTATTAACCCCGTAGGGTGAGATGGAAGGTCATGACCAGTGACTACACTGACACTGGATATCACTAAACATAATCATGGAATTTATGCTTTATCACCCTAAAAGACAGATCCTTGGTTTAAGGACAGTCATGTAAGCTCCCTTCATAGTTAACAGAAAAGAAAATAGGTACCTCCAGAAGTCAATTCATCCCATACTAAGATGAATCCTTCTTTATTACAGAGGAAGCCTAAATAGCTTAAACTAGATGCCTCATAAATGACTGCAGTTTGATGGGAATGCGTCTCACCTCTGTGTCTGAGGAAGAAAAAGAGCTGCAACCTCTACAGGCTGAAATTCAACATGGTGCATAATATTCTTAATGGGGAATACTTGAAAATTCATCACTGATAACTCACCCAGAATTGCAACAACAGGTCACTGAATTGCTATTTATAGCGAAGCTTATTATCATTTATCCTACTCAGGTTGAGTGACCTTGGAATTTTTGCTCATCAGACCCTTGAAATTTCATTTATTGCCTAGTCTCTGGCAAGAGAAGGAGTCCAGCTACATGCTCTGATTGTCAATGCGAGCAGTAGAAGCACTATTTGCTACGGCGCTCTAGCTCTTCATTTTGGCTTTTTACTGTTGCCCAATGTCGACAGCAAGGTGTTACTGGCCGTCCCACTTTCTAAAGAATGGAGGAGCTACTGAGTTTCAACCTAGCACAGCCGCTGCTCTCTAAAGTTTCTTCTGTCCTTTTCCCCCCTCTTTTTAATTCTTCTTGTCTCTTTCCATCACAGGCACCATTAACAAAGCTTTCAAGGCAGGGTGTCACAATCCAGAATACAGATACGAAGATACAGATATAGAAAACATAAAACCCTGTACAGTGCAAAGAGTTCCCTTCATTCTGATCAAATAAGCATGACCTCCCCTCTATTCCAGGGAGACCAACTTTTGTTGTTGTTTTCTATCCAGTGCAGAATATTTTTTTTTGTAAAATGATGCGATTTCCCACGTAGCGGAAAATCAGGTTTCCCGGCAGTTGCACATGTAGATAAACGCATAGACACAGTGGCACAAGCTAAGGTGACAGGGCATTCTGGCTCTTGCTTGACTTAGACTGGCATGACCTTGCAGCTGCAATAACACCCTACCTGTGAATGCATTTTGTGCACAACTGCCTATAGTTTTTAAAATGCAAACATAAACATAAGAAAACAAACATGAGTAGTCCTGCCAGTGCATCAGGGGGATAGAACTTTTTTATCCTGAAGTTTCCCTATTTTGAGGCAATTTTTTAATTGAAGACATTTTTGAGCATTCTTTAGTCATAAATGGCTATATTCTCAACACCTCAGTGCACAGGGCAAAGTTCTTCAAGCTAATTTCATATTTATATCTGATCTCCAAGTGGTCGTACCACTTTTCTCCAGAACTGCAGTGTGCAACTGCGGTGTGTCCTATTTGCTCTTTTCAGGCTGCAATCACTTCATTGCAGGGGGCCTCTCGATGTTCCAGCTTAGCTCTTTCACCCGCAGCCTTGGATGGAAGTGCATGTCGACACTAACTTCATGTAGATATTCAAGTCCTTTTTGTGTGTAGACAACAGTAACCAATTATTCAAGCCAGGATTCCTGTTGGAAGTTAGGTAAGGCTATCAAGACAGCAAGCACATAGCTGCCCTACATTTACGTGGTAAATCCTCCAGTCTGTCCCAAACCGACTTCCCGTTTTCTGCAAATTGGCTTTTCCTACTGGTTGTCTGCAACCATCGATGCCTTTTACTGGAGAAGGAAAAATATCTAAGAGGGAAAGTTTTCTTTAAATGCTCCTGGGTAGTTCATGATGAAACCCAGTCAAGCAGACCCGAAGGTTATCCCGAGAAACTCCAGTTTATTCAGTTGCCACAGCTTGCAATGGCACTGAGAAGGGATATGTAGAAGGATTTGATTGCAACTGATGCCAAGAAAGGATTTAGTGCTTGTGATTAAAACCTAGGTCTGAAAGCCAGGCTTGACATAGAAAGAAGAAGCGTTGGTTCCCAGAAGTGACTGCGCTTCTTGGCATCATGTAAAGCTTCCTTGAGGAAGCGCTAGAAGAGCAGGACACAAAAAAGCATAGTTTGTTCCCTGAGTTCAACTGTCTGTTTTAAATGTACCTGGCTTGTACACTGTTGAAGAGAACAGTCACTTCTGGGAACAAAGGACAACCTAAGAGGCTGCATTTTGCTCTTTGTTTTTCACAAAGCTTTCTCCAGGACCCTCAGCAGAAGACCTTAATGTTCAACAAAAGAGAAAGAAACTCTCAATATGCTTCCCACCTGACTCTTGGGCACGTGCACCTGAATCCTCTCAAATACTCCAGAGAGGTTAGCTGAAAACCATGCTTGCTGTGAAAGGCCACCGTGGTCTTACTGCTCTGTCCTACAGATGTCCTACTGCTCTGTCCTACTGCTCTGATGTCAGGGTAGCGGAAAGGACAACCCCGCACAGCCTCCCTCCAGCCAGACCACGCACCGCATAGTCCCCGCTCAGAGGAGAGGAATCTGTCCATCATCTGGTGTCTCCTGTCTCTAAAGTCAGCCATGTTAATACCACCACAATATATTTTCCTTCCATGCCACTAGTATTCCTGGGAAATGGTGTTAATACGTAAACTTGCTCTCTTCCCTACTCTTCACACAAATATACAGGCTAGCACACCAGAGGCTCACAAATAGTACTGAGATTTTAATTTTACAAGGGTATTTAGTCTTTTTCATCTCGCACACCACTCAGTTATTTAATTCCTCAGAATTTTCACTTTGATTCTTCCCTCTTCTGCAATTTGGAATAGGTAGCGTAAAAGCAAAATAAGTTCTTGTTATTTTCAGATCAGCTCTCTACACTTTCCCTCATTGTTTCAAATGGTTTCCATTTCTTTGTCTTATGCACTGTGTAATATGCAGTCTCTGTGGACTCCGCAAATTATTTTCTGTAATGTCAACTGAAAGGTAAACTACTCAAAGTGCAGCATAAACCTTCCAAGCCTGACTCCTTCATTTTTAAAAAGCATATCTAAAGATGGCATGCCAAATGGCATGCCACATGGGGCCTCTTCATAACCTAATCAGGCAGTTTCAAATTTGAAACACATTATTCCAACAGCAGCTTATATAGGTAGTTGCTCATCATTAAGAAAATAGATATTCCGGTTGCGGCTGGATATTATGCCGTTCATATGCTCTCTGCTTTGTGGATCAATGGAGAATTCCTGACTCCAGGCACTTCTTTCCTGTCCTGTACAGTTTAAGCAGGTCTCTGTCAGCTGCTTGTATTCAGAGAATCAAATCTTCAGATGTTTCAGTTGCTGTGTGTTCAGAGGGAAGTCGTCCTGCTTGCCACCTCTCAGGAGATCCCTCCAGGACCTGGGTAGGTTACTTCATACATACGAGTGGAATCAGCCAGGTAACAAAGATGTTTGTATCTTTGGATGCTCTTCAGGTATTTTTTTATTTAATTCCTTTGATCATTACTTTGAAGACTTAGATTGTTTCCAAACACCCTGCAGTTATGCTCTTCTGCATCTGCAAATGCGTTTCATAACAACTTCAAATACCCGGTCATGTTGGGAAAAAAACATGACCCTACACTGCTCTCTGTTTTC
Organism: Mycteria americana; assembly: GCF_035582795.1. Taxonomy (NCBI): domain Eukaryota; kingdom Metazoa; phylum Chordata; class Aves; order Ciconiiformes; family Ciconiidae; genus Mycteria; species Mycteria americana. The sequence goes on along the minus strand of NC_134366.1, from coordinate 95,177,440 downwards.
CAATGTACTATATTGAATGGCAGCTTTTAATTTTTCACTGAAAGCCCAGATCCTTGACCTTTAAAGAGTCAGGACTCATGATTTGAGATGAAAGAAAATCACTATTATAGGTTGGCTTTATAAACCTACTAAGCCATTTGTATTCTGTCTACTATAGTACATGTGCACAGTGTATCCTTGTCTCTCTTGCATGACAGCAAACATGCACCGAATTACATAAATATGTAAATACGTAAAAACATTTCTTCGCTTTTTCCCTCACTCCTTTCAATCTGCACTTTGCATGTACTATTTGTACACAGCTTCTAGTAAATCACTCTAATCAGAAAAGGTCCAAGCATCATTTGGTGTTCACCAGCCCAACATGGTATTAGAGTCATAAATGTATAAACACTGCAGCTTCATGCCTGCTGCTGCTGCATGTAGGAGCCACTTCACAGCGGCAGTGGGAGACAGAGACAGGTCCTCTTTTGCAAATGAACAGGACTCTGCCACCTGGACATAAGGGGAATAACCTTTAGATTTACAGCAGTACGTAACTTATTGTGGCTCCACGGCACAGATGCATATGCACAAGACAGTACATTACAGCATTTTTTAGATTGTGTTTAATTTCCCTTTCTCACTAGCCAGGTTATTTGCTTGGTCATTGTAGCTATAGAAGAGTATATCCTTATAGTTTTGAATTTCACTTTCCAAACAAGATGATCATGCTACAAGCAGATACGGAAGACAACATCCCAGATGAAAAATTTACTAAAATTTACTATGAAGAACAGTGTAGGCATAACTCAAACATTAGCAAGCAAAAGGGGACATGCTTGAGAGCCATATTAATCACATTTCGCTGTCCCGGAATCTACATTGCCAAATCTTGTTCTTGGCTTTGGTCTCCTTCATAGCATTGCGGGGCTAAACATTATTTGCACTGCTGAAAGTCATTTTTTATTTTTCATTCATTTGTTTTTCTCAGGAGCACAGAAATGTGACATCTTTCTAACAAGTAGGCCTACAACCACAGAGCACTTTAAAGAGAAAATATGCTAAATATCACCCAGGCAGAATACTTAGCAATAATGACATTAGCTTACTAGCAGCCTGCAAAAACATTCCCATATAACAATCTGTCCAGAGATCACAAAACAATGACACTTCACTTGAAAGTAGACCTGAAACTGTACCCTTTCAACTGCAAATATGTTAATCATCATTCGGGAAGACTGATTAGACTTAATGTCAGTAAACTTACAGACTAACTTAACCAGTTTCCCTGTCCACCAATCTGTTGCTCCATATGCCCAAATCTACAGCAGAGAAGTGTCTCAAGAGACAGCAACACATTTTGTGCTCTGAGGCATCCGTCACAGCTGGGGCTGGGCTCTGCCTCCTGAAATGCTTGCACCAGTGCCTGCAACTGCGTTCCCCATAGGTGGCATCCAAATGAGCCTGCCTACCAGAGTTATTCAGCTACTCCAGTTGACAGGAAAACACGGAGTGGTAGTCCGAGGTCTTACAAATTGCAAGCCTTCCCTTGAAGCCAGTCAGTTGCCCGACAGATGATGGAAGGCACGCAGCCCAGTAGCTAGCCTAGACAAGCTATTAGAAAGCATCTAATGGTACGGGAGCTGTTGCACTGTCAACAAGCATCATATGCAATGCCTTGGTTTATTCTCTAAGAATGAAGACATGATAAACGTGCAGAAGAGCACTGAGACACCGCAGTGCCATTTGCCTTGCTTTTTCACAGCACTGAATGAAAGTCTAGACAAGCAACTTCCTTGGAAGTGAGTAGGAGATGTGGTTACATGCATTCACATAGCTGCCAAGAGGGTTGATTTGTGCATCTATTTGGTCCATGGCTAAAAGGCCTATACTTGACTCAAATACAGATCACGCTTTGCTTCTTCCCCAGAAAGTTGATTAAAAAGAAAAAGGCTTCCTAAAATCATCTAAAATATCAATGAGAACACCTTTTGTCCCTATAATAGGGCAGGCGATCTTTCTTCTTTAAGAGATAGTGGTGCTTAAGGCCAATCCCCAGTATGCTCCATGATGCGACCCCTTTAATGCAACAGATGTTTAAAGGTGCCACAGGCAAGCTGGGGAAGGAAGGCCAACTGCTAATCAAAGAGCAGCCCCACATCAAAAGAGAAGTCCAGCTGGCAACTCATTTTAGGGGGGGGGGGGGGTGTTGGCAGTTGCTGTTTAGGGAGAGCAAGGCTATCAGTATTGCTTCCACTCAGAGACTCAAAAGAGCAGCTGATGAGTGGAAGTCAAGTCTGGAGAAAAATCTTGTGATGTGGAAAGACTAGCAGAGAAAGGATTTTCCTCACTAGGGTTTGTAAAACAATTCAAAGTAGAAAGTTATGTTGATATTCTGGATGCTGTTTCAGTATTAGCAGGAGATGGGTGTCAGGGAGCCTGCAAGAGTATGAAGTTCTACCACAGTCCCAGATACCTTCAGGACTGTATTTGGCTAAATTTGGTGTGTGGGACATGAACCGGATCCTCTTGACTAAAATGGCCTTTGGTCTCTTCATCTGTGTACTTGGTTGAACTGCCCTCCTCGTAACTTTTTCTCCTGAAGTAGATAGAAAAATCTCTCTTGCCTAGCACTTCTTGCAAGACTGTGATTTAAAGGAAAATTTTGCATATATTTTGTAGTATTTTATGAAATGTATATTATGAATATATAATTAGAAATATTATATATATGAATGCTGAGATATGTATGTAAATATGTAATATACAACATATAGTACACAAATACGTGATATACACTATATATATGATAAGAACTTACAGAGCTTTACAGAAAAACAAAAAAAAACCCAGCAAAAACACAGACACCTTTGATTTTCTTTTCAGGTTATCTTTTATCAGTGCTTTTATTGCTTTCAACCTTCCTTGGAAAGCAATAATTAAAGTTCACTGCAGACCATGATTTCTAAGACTCAAATGAATTCTTCTCTCTCTCTTTCTCCTGGCAATATTCTGTGTGCTTTTGTAACCCCTTTTTACTTCCATCATCCAAAAATGGCTGTGGCTCCCTAGCCCTTAAAAATGTTTCTTAGTTGTTTAGATAAAAAATTGTTGCTAGGCACGCTTTCCATTCTTTTTTTGAATAATTTTTGCATATTCCTACTCTCTCTTTGATATGCACGGTGTAGCTGGGCCAGGCAGGAGCTTCTTTGGGGCAGTATTCATTGAAACCTACTCATAGTCTTCATGCACCTGTTCCAGCACCTGAGTGTTTGAAAGGATAAGTGCTGTGATAAGTGGTATAGTGTTTGCAAGAACAAAAACACTTCTACAGATAAAGAACAAGGTAGAAATACATGGACATGTATGCATCTGGTCCTGATAGGCCTAGTTGAGGTCTTGATTTGTTTGGAAGAGGAATGGAAATGAGTAAGAGACCACAATATGTTGTTCCATATTTTAGAAATGCTTGTGAAGAATGCCAAACTCTACAAAAATTTATCATTTGGTAACACCCAAAGAATACAATACTCCATTGTTTCTGGATATGCTGAAATTTCTTCAAAAACTCGAATCACTTTGAACTACAAAATGAAGAAGCTACTTAAGGCATAGTTTGTGTGTCAAACAACACATAGTCTCTATACCAAATAAAATTTCTGATTGGGAAGTTAGACTATACAAAGAAAAATCAAGAGTGCAATATAAAAAATATTTCAGAAATGCCACATGTCTTGCTCTCCTTGCCTTGGGTAGCCCAATCAGACTTTACTACTTCGTTTCAAAAGGAACATAACTGAAATAGAAGCGGTTGGCTTGAGAAGGGCAACAGGAGATCAGAGAGCTGGAGCTGCTGCCTGTGTCAAGGGAGCTGCAAATGACCATGGCTATTATTGGAAAGAGTATTAAGAGAAGATATGACAAGGGAACATAAAATATTGTGGCAACTCAGGACAGACAGCTACAACTCAGGGAAGAGATCTTGGTGCCATTGCTGGCACCAGGGTTTTCCAAAATCACTGACCTGCTGTGCAACAGCAGCCAGAAAAGCCAACAAGGCTCTGGGCATCATCAGGAAAAGTATTGGGAATGCCACATTTCAAGAAGGACGTGGTGGTGTTAGAGAAGGTACAGAGAAGAGAAACTGCAGCGATCAAAGGGATGCAGGGGTTGCTTCGTAAGGAGCGACTAAAGAGGCTGCAGCTCTTCAGTGAGTAGAGGAGGAGACGGATGGGGGATACGACTGAGGTTTACAAAATCACAAAGGCAGCAGATGAAGCGAATGCAGAACTGGGCTGTTAACCAGCTCCCATGAAGTACTGGCACTGGGGATGCTCGAGGAAACCAGTAGGAGCCTGGTTTAAAACAGAGAAATGAAAGCACCTCTCTGGGTTGTAGGTGGTGAGCATCTGGGGTTTGTTGCTGTGGGATGTTGTGGAGGCAGACACTGTCAGCAGGTCCAAAGGGGAGAGGGAAGTAGTCAAATTCAGTGTCTGCAGGTCCACGCACATGTGTTAAAGGGAACAAGCAAGGCTGTGTACCCTTTAACATAGCTTACACACAGTCCCGAATGCTGGAGGGGTACAAGGAGGGTGGGCTGCAGATAGTGGCAGTCAAGTGCCACCCTAAGAGGTGGACTGTTATTCTGAACCCGTTGGGCATTTCATACATTCTTAATACATAATATAGTAAAGGGTAATTGGGAGATCTCATTACCACCAGTCTATAAAATGTACGCAAGGGGACACTTTATTTATTCCATAATCAGCAAAATGTAAACAAAAAATAGACATTGTTTTGCATATTCCAAATTCATGGAAATCATTGTGAATGGCATGGAGTTAAGTAGGTCATCCAGCCCAGACATGAGCCTATCCACCAATTAGGGTAACATCAAGAGGAATATTTGTCAGCTAATCCCTGAAGACAGGAAGAGATTCTTTCTGTGTATAATTTGTTAATCACAGTATGACTTGGGTTGGTTTCTTTGTTTTCTGGCACAGTTATTCTCTTGCCCATGTGGAAGAAGGGAATTAATTCAGTGTATTGCTGTCACTTTCTACAAGGGCAAAGACTTTAAAGGGCAGGCGGTGGAAGGTAACTTCCATAAATGCAAATGCGTTTACTTCTGCTTCCTTAACTGTGGCAATTATGAATTCAGGGAAGGTTGCCGTGTTCAGTTCCTTCAATGCACAGATTTTGGCTCAGAAAAGAAAGCTGATGGACTTCATTAAGCAAGTATATTTGTAAGCTTCCTTCATGTAAACATTTTCTTGAGTCTGTATCTCTCCAATGGTCACGTCTGCCAGCTTTTGCTCTTTCTTATTATTGTCTGCCACTGTATGGAGTCGGTTTTCTTTTGCTTTTATATTACAGCAGCTTGAGGACCCATACTGCCAGAGTCGAGCTCCATGCTGCTGAGAGACAATGAACCATGACCAGTAAAATCTCCAGTAGCACAAGTGAAGTCCTCAATCTAATGGTTGGAAAGCATTTTATAATTGCAAAACAGGAATGGAACCCCAGGTTGTGACGATGTGCATGGTTTGTATGAATACACTAATTTTTACAACTTTTTACCTTAGTAGAAAGCTCAGGCTTTCGACAGCCAAATTAATAGAAGTTATAGGGGGTTATTACTATTTTCTCTCCGATTCTAGATTGCATCTACTCTCCTATTTAACAAGATAAGGTAAGTTACATGATGACACTTCTAACCACTGCGTGAAAAAGACTTTTTTTCAAACTTTGAGTTTCTATTTTAATAAAGCCTTGAAGATTTAGACGTGTTTTGCTGTTCTGGTTTTCTTCCTCTCCATGACCCTCTTATTAAACATGGATATTGTACTACGAGAGACTCTTGATGTCGGGCTTTAGAAGTTACTGCACAGTAATGTTGCCAAGAGCTATTCCCAGTGCTGAATCTCTAAATTAAAAGGGAATGACTGAAAACTCACCTACCATATTACTTCCATGTGAAGTCACAACTATAAGAAATGTTTTGCTGGAACTTTGATTTAGAGAGACTTTAATTGCTACTGATGTTTCTGGAAGACATGTAATTGTTTCCCCTGTAGCCTCAACAAACTATTACTGTTTCCGCAAAACCCGAGCAGTTGGAACAAAACTAAGCAATTTCAGAAACTGTCTTCTATTCTGCTAGGGGAAAATGCATTACAAAACCTGCTAAATTTTACATGCTTTATGTTATAAACCTACTCTCCTACCCTAGTCAGCATCCAAAATTCCTGGGCAATCTTTCGTGCTTTTGTGTCAGTTCATACCTAGATAATGCAACAAGACAGTCCACATGTCCTTGTGGCTCTTTGTAAATGCAGGTGCCTTGGATTACAGGATATACCGCATCTGCAGCATTCTTGTTTAGCGGTATCTGTGTGCAACCCTTGTGCCAGGACCTGACTGACAGCAGTAAGGGCCCAGTTCAAATTTCAGAAGTCACTAATAAAACATTGCATTCCTATCCAGAAACTGGGGGAAATTAAATTAAACTGGCAGTTCCTCAGTGACCTAATCTTCCTCACTTGTGAACAATGAATTAACTGGCTTAAAAAAACCAGCACAGCATAAAGGAAGAACAGGAAAAATATCCCCACAGATACATTAAAATAAGACATGCTCCATAGATCTGTTTTATTAATCTCTTCTCTCCATCAGATGTCAAGAGGAGAGGCTATTTTACTTTTTAAGGCATCAGCCACTTCAAGCTGCTGTGCTACCACAGAATCCACCTGCTTTGACAAGAAAGGGGGCTCTAGCTGCAAATGTAAAGAAAAGGAGCAGTAGCACCTTCTTTAAAGGGAAACAAATGGGTTTTCTCTGGAAGGGGTGCAGCGCTTTTATCCGTGGCATACTGCAAAGGTTTGTCCTGCTGGAAAAAAAGGGACAAAAAACTAAAAAACAAAGCATGTTTTCCAAGTAAAGAGACAGGAAACTTTCCTGCAAGTCCTTCTGTATATTTGCAGTAGCAAAGAAAAAAAAAAAAGCATCAGTGATAGCAGCGGCCCCAGACTCAGGGGAGCAAGTGCTAAATGCGCCTGGCCCTGGTAGTGGTGGGTAACTCCTCTGTGTAATGCTCAGGTACGGCTGGAACACTTCAGGCAGCTCATCTCTGTCAAATCTCCCCAGTGATCTCTGATCCTGGTGTGCAGCTGCAGGGGGGGGAAGAACAACAAAAATACCCACCTAGAGAAACGGCCTGGAAAGCATGAAGAAGCACTTAACATCTCCAGGAAAGCTGAATCTCTCCAGAAGCCTGGAGGACACCTGGGAGACTGAAAGCAGCCCCTTGCTCTGGGTCTGCAAACAGCAGCTGCCAACGCGAATGACACAAAGGGTGCCTTCAGTGTTTAATTCTGACGTTTTTACTAGTTTTCAGTTAACTGCAGATCTGTTTTACAGCTATGTGAATGGTATTGTCTGTGTTTACAGGGAGTACCAAAGAAGGTGAAAACAAAATAATTTGCCGCTGACTTAAGGCTAAGGAACATATCTTGCAATGTTGGCCATAAAACCAAAGAGCAAAAAAAGAAGTTTATCTTGGCATCCTAGTTACTGTCATCACCCAAGAAAAGCAAGAGAGCGTGCAGGTAGCACAAGCGTTGCAGGGGTTCAGCCCACATGCAGATGAGAGAGTCACGTCAGACAAATCCATTCTGCAAAGTCAGAAGCAATGTCACCTCCAAATTCCAGAACAAGGGGAGCAAGGGTGGCTGGTTTTGCCTGATGAGATCTTAACAACAGCTGTAGTTTTGAAATTAGAAGTCCAGGACCACTGATGTCAGAGCAGAGACCGTGCAGTTCACAAGAGGCTACTGCACAGGTTAGCCATCAGGCTCCAGGTAATGCAAACTACGTAAGGAATTCAATTTTACAGTGTGACAATTTTTTATTCTTAACTGCTGCTGTTCGGTTTGTTTCTGAGAGAAAAGGAGAAGGTTTTGTCACGAGCCAGTTGGAATAGGTCACTGAGTTTTGGGGATGCTCGTGATCTCGGTGCAATGCTGTGAGAGCGAGCTAGCGCACTCCTTAGTTACCCGTCAATGAGAGCACAAGGTCGGGGACAGAGGGTGAGCTGACTGTGCCTGAAAGAAAGGCTGGAGACCTCCAGATATGTTTCTTAGAAGGAGTGCTGCCCAGAGACACTTACAGAGCAAGGACACGTAAATTGAAGTGTAATGGGACAAAGGCCCTTCAGCATTTACCACCTTATGCTCAAAACCGCATGTGACAGGACTCCAGATGGTGTACAAATGTGAAGAGGATTTGCCTGGACCTTTTCCTGCAGTGAATTCCCCAAGCAGCTTTTAAACTCAGAAAAGCCCAGGTTCATTACAATACAAAACACTGCTTACATTTGTGAATGCAGACAGCACAAAGGTACTGATGGGGTTGCAACATCAGAAAGGGCGGAGGCAAGGAGTTCTAGAGAAGGGTAAAGATTCGGTGGGAATAGTGAGCATTCAATCAAATTTGTGTTGTTTTCTCAAGTACCTATAAGATTTGAACTCTTGTTAAATCGAGTTGGAGTTGGAAATATTCCCCCAACTACTTCTCAGCGTCTCAATAGTAGGGTTTTATTTTAGAGCAAAGTTTCTTATTTTAATTAAGCTCAAAATGTTGGCTTCGTGGCTGGTTTTCAACTCCTGCCTTCCTTCCATACTGCCTTTCTAAAGAGATCTTCCTCTAAGCAGCCTTCATCTCCGTGTTGTAAGACGGTGGTAATTAGTTGGAGCTTTGCTGAGTTTGTGGAAATCTTGTGAGTGAAGTCATTATAATAGAGTTTAGTGTTTCAGCTTCTTGCTTTTATTTGCAAGATTATTGGCTTGATAAAAGAAACAGATTTTGACAATGTGATGGCTGTAGATACTTGGAAAATTGTCTCCAAGTTGGTTTCTTAGTTAAGTGTACAGTACAGTCCCTTATTTAAGGAGCATGGTGACATTGTGGGTAGGAAGTCCAGGGATATGGTGACAAGTAGGTACCGTTCAGCTTACATGATAAAGCACACACTGTCACCAACTTAGTTATCAGGCCCCAGCTGTGGCTAAACTCATATATTTGCATCTTGTTACCACTTTTTGTGCGTTCAAATTTGCCTTTAGTTTTTTAAAAAAAGGATCTGCCTTCTCTATTCAGTAGTGATTCAGACAAGGTAAAGTAGGTTGTGAATTTCAAAACTAAAGAAATGCAGTGTTATTAATAAAAGCACAAACTTAAAGGTCTTTAGAAACAATGTCTTCAGCTTCCTTCCTATGCGAAGTGCAATCTCAGAAAGATAAATCCCTCCCAGGCAAATTGGGCATCTGCCAATGCAGCTGTCTGTGTAGACTATTTAAAGTAAAATGCTTTGATAGAGTAGGTAATAAACTGGTGCTGGAAGGGGCACAATGAGAACAAAAGAAAAGGTGGATATGTTTGCAATAAAAGCCAGCTGATGGGGAAGCCAAACAAGTGTTGAGTGAGTTAGAGTCTGGCCGAGAGGTATACCGGCTGTTAATGGGCTCCAGTGACCGAAGTGACTCTTGAAGCAAAAGGGATGAAAGAGTCGGGCCAGCATAGGGATGGCTGCCTGCTTAACTTCCACCTTAAACATCAGCTGACGTGGAAAGAGAGACAATGAAAGATCAGCTTGAGTTCAGTATTGGAACAGGAATTCAAAATTAATATGTTTTAATTTCCACTAATGACATCCAAGGATATGTAATGGTGTTTAAATAAGAGAGTCTGTAGACCAGGCTTGTTCATCTGTCTTGATAAGAGGGTTAATGGGGGGAGCCAAAGACAATTTATCAGCGTATCTTCTAAAACCTGTTCGTTTCACATAGGAATTGATTTCAGACTTGAAAGGCTTGGAGTCCTTATGGCTAAATAAAATAACTCAGTGCAACAAGTGAAGTATGCACATGATTTTATGACAATTGTAGCTCTTTTTCTTTCAGCAAATTATTTGCCAACAGGCTATGAATTTTGAATTTGTTCCAAAACCAATTTCAACATAATTTTAGCATAATTTTTGTCAGCTTGCCATGATGAGTATTCATTGTTTATTTGCACCATATGAATATTCATTTAAATTTGCAGTGATGTTTCTCTCTACTGATTTGGCAACAATCATATAAGCAAATAATTCATTGAATACGTGTAATTTTTAAATACATCTTTGATCTGAAGTCTAAGAGCATTGCAGCACTGACAAAGTTTTTCATCCAGACACTCTCAAAAGTATTTGTGTTAGTATGTTTGATGTTTGGCTTTCGATAAAACTTCATGAAGCCATTATCCTCAACTTGCCACCTCAGTGCTACAGCACAGACTCCAGGCATAGCTTTGCATAGCTGCTGAAGTTTGAACTACTGATTTAATAGTTTATTCATAGACTGAATAACCTATAATAGACACAATTTAAGATTTGGTAAACCATCTTGTGTTGCCTATTGGCATGGCTGTGTAAGAGATACATGGTTATGCAAGATGCAAGTTTTCAACTAAAGCTCTTAAAGGCAAGGTTAGCAAGGGGATTTCATTTATTATTATTATGATATTATTTTATTATTATATATTGTATATTATGTATGGTATTGCTATATTATTTGTTATTATTATAATAAATTATAATATAGCATAATGAGGATTATGTGTTGATTATGTTTAATGCTCATGATTTTGATTTAATTATCCAATTTCCTGACAGAAAAAAAAAAAAGAAAATGGTTTTTCAAATGAAAATGGATTTCAGAAACAAGAACTTTTCAGTTTTGCATTGCCTCCTATCTTCTTACTATACTTACATATTTCATTTCATATTTTAAAACAAGGGAAAAACTAACTAAAAGTACATTTGTGTGTAATACTTTTTCTGCTGCCTTCACAATTGTTTTTATGTCTCCCAAGCCCACAAAGAAATCATAAGGTAATTGTGAGGCTTTTCTTCTGACTTTGAATTGATAATGACACACAGAGACTCAGTCTCATGGTAGCATTTCAAGAACATTTTCTATCTGAAAAAAGTGTTGAGAAAAAGATAGTAAAAGTGATCCACAGATGTTGTAAAGGGCTCGTGAGGTTCAAGCATTTCTTTGATAAAATTCTCAGGCAGTATATTGTGAACTTCTCTGCAGTGATTCATTCTAGAGCTATTTTCCAGTTTACAGTTTCCATGATTGTTTGAGTAGAATAAAACCTGGGAACGGAATAAAAATAAAGGAACAGTAAAACTTCTTCACCTTGGGTTATATTTAGTGTTTGACAGACTGAGAAATTTGTCATGCAACTGCAATGACGAGTTTCTATTTTCGTAATTGTTCTGTATGTGACAAGGTATTTCTAAAATAGAACATTTTGGATGCAAAACAAATGCATTACAATTACTGTTTTATATGTCTTTGGTTCACTTTGTTGGCCATTTGGTCAAAGGAAAAATCATTAAGCCTTATGGCCATGTTCATTGCTATACTCTGCAGATAAAAAGGGGCAATAAGCATGGCTTGACTAACTGTTTAACATGATTTACCTTTTCCTTGGATTAATGGAGCATATTGCTTCATCTCCTATTCAATATCCCACTTTATTCTTAAAGCAGGTAGCAACTGGTGCTCAAAGAATGCAGTGGGCCTGGAAATGACAATCAGACATCTGCTATGTGTGGAAATGAATGTATGTGTGTCTGTATATATGCATACATAAGTATACACATGTATATATAAAAATGTGTATGCATATATGCATGTATTTGTGTGCACATGCATGTAGAAGCAAATATGCATGCATATTCTAGATCTGCAAAATAAAACCCCAAATTAACCAGCTAATACATTCTGGTTAAGAGTTTTCTCTGATCTCACTGCTAATATTTCCATGGGGTTTTTTTTGCTTTGAAAATAAGCAAGCAATTTCCCATCTGAACCTCCCCAATCACATTATCCTGCCAGACAAGACACAGTTTCTCTTCTTTATTTTCCATTTCATGTTCTTTCTCAAAGAAGCACCTCCATCTCCTGCTCCAAAATCGTAGGGCTCTGACAGCTGTCTACTCTGAATTGATTTTTTTTCCTTCTGGAAATACAGCATTCCTGGCAGCCCAACACCCTGTACGGCGGCTGCTTTGTAGTTTTAAATTCTTCTCCACCCTCCACATCCATTAGTCACATTCTCTTCCCTGTGGTGGATCTCTCTAAGTTTATCTTGGGCACCATGATGAATTTACCCCGTGCTGGTTAATGATGTACTCACAGAGTCAATTCATAAAACTAAGTTAGGTATTTATTAAGAGCAATGATGGAGGGGTGCAATTGCACCTGCCTTCTAGCGATGTGTACACAGACTTCAAATCATGCCCTCCTCTGACTTGGACTCTCCAATTCCCATGCAGCTCAGTAGTTGGTTTGAAAAATAGCTTGTAAGGGCTTGGATTTCTCACAGTTATTCTACTATCAGTATATCGCTGTCATATCTGTATGGCACTACTACAAAGCCACCTGTGAAGCAATATGTATTTAATATTTTGCAATGGGGCAATTGGCCTTAAGACAGCATCTCGAAAGCATTATATTGACCTGTGCAATTAGCATGGTGTTTGCAATATAATCTTCTAATTAATTAGCTTTGCTGGAAATCCCATCGATGCTCCTCCTTCCAATAAAGAAAAATGCCTTGGAGGGAAGTCTTTCATCTGCTTTCCAACAGAATTAGTGAACATTTGGGCAATATTTTATGTATAGTTGTATGTGAAAGAAATGTGCCTTGGAGGAATTGATTGTAAAATCTGAGTAAAACCTGCCTGAACCTGTGGCCTCCCACTTCTTTACTGACAGGTACAAGCTCAATAAGCAAAAGCACGACTGCACTCCTGAACTTAATTTAGCCAACAATGTTTGGGCTTGTGCATGGAGCAATAGCAATGCCCAAACTCTTCCCTTCTCCAAAGAGAAAAGGAAAAACCCCATCCGTTTGCAGTGGCCTGGGGCAGTTCACTAAGGGTGGGCAGCGAGTGACTTCTCCCAGTTCTCCCACATGATTGTACCAAAAGAGGCAGCAAGCTGACAGCCAGCTCAGATGGATCTTTCAATTAAAAACCATGAGGTTTTTTCTGGAAAAAGAAATTGTTGTCTTTTACACAATAGTTAATGCTTCAAAGCAGGTGTTCAGAGAGGTTAGTAAAATCTCTCTCTGTGCAAATGATGTGAGACTTTCGCAAAGTGCTGAAAACATATTTAACTACAAAAGAAGGCTGAGGACTCTGTCTTCTCACAATTATGCCAGAGTCTCCAGAACTTCATTGACTTAATTACTGTCAAGAACTGTTTGAACAGTTTTGAGTGTAGGGTCGAAACTACAGATGATAATTGCTCTGCTTTGAGTGTGATACCTTGCCATAATCAGGATTTTTAAACTCTGGAGTATAAGCGAGCAAGAGAAACTGGGACTGTTTGACTTGTCAAGCAAAGGCATTTCCCGGCGTGCCCTGCTTCCCAACTCTTCTTATTGCTCCCAACAGGGGTTGTTCAGAAACCTATTGTGGATTTTCCCCGCCTTTGTGTACGGTTCTTGTTTTGGAAGGGCACCAGGATGCTGAAGCATCTTCCTGCTATGAAACAGGGATGTGACCTTGGGGAGCAGGACTGGGGCATACTGCAGGGTTGGCAGGTTAGACTGAGTGCTGTGACCGTCGTTTTCTCTTTCTAATATTGATCTTTGCAATCTTGATGGTCCAAATTTCTGTCTGTGATGTTATTATGAATCTGTAGATAACACGCATTAAGATCTAATTGGATTGGATCATTAACAACATCAGAATTGTGCTAAGCAAGCCAGCTGCTGAATTAAATACTTAGGTACCAAATATGTGTACGCACACAAAAACCCACGCATACACACACGCAAGCACACACAGAAACTATGAATATATATATATATATGAAGGACAATGCACAATTCTTTAATAGTACTCTAAACACTCTTTAAAAGTTCTGTAGTTAATTTTATTTTCACTTTATCTCTGAACGTCAGCTTTATCCTTGGCTTTCAAGGTTTTGGCTTTTTTATTTCAAAAACCCTACAACTTTGTTGTAATGTTAACAGAGTGGGTTTTTCTTTTTTTTTATTAGAAAGGAAATTTTGCTTTGAAAGTGAGGTTATTATTTACAGCACCAAGCCAGGTGCTGTAAACAGACATCAAAATGATACAATATAAAATGGAAATAAAATTAGAGAGAGCAGGAACTGTTCTCAGAGGACTAGAAACTAAATCTTACAGTATTTCAAAGCTTTTTTTTTGTGAGTAATAGTAAACAAAGTTATACGCCTGTATGTTGGTCATATAGTCGAGTTTAGGACTGACTTTATGAGGAACCTGCCTATTGGTTTGAAATGTAGAAGTCTTAATTATTAAAGTCAGCATTTCTGATGTTTGTGTTCATATTATAACCAAAAAGCATTAGTTTTAAGTCATCCTGTATCCCTTATGAAACTCTGAAATGATTCAGTGTCACCCAGTCAGGAGTTAAGGTGCAATGAGCCCTCCAGCTGCATGAGAGACCAGACCACAACCTCTCTGCTGAGGCAGAGCTTCCTTTAACGGAACATGTTGAGTGGTGCTAATTATACAACACTTACCCAAATCTTACCAGGAAACAACCATCTTTGGGTGGCTGGGGAGAACCAGTTTCCTCTCCTGCAAGTTCTTTGTGGCTTTGATTCAGGTAGTTGCCAGGGTTTTCAGGCTTTCAGTTGGGAAAGAAATTGTTTCCCGTCCTAGCCAGCAAAAGAAACAACCAGGCCATGTCCTTGGTTTATGTATCTGCAACTTCTCTGCAAGTGTTTTCGGCACTGAAGGTACTTCTGACTTGGGCTGTCGCTCATAACAGTTGGACCACGGGCCAGACCTACGCAAAGCACATCACCTGTAGGAGTCGTGGGCTGGCAGCGTGTAGGTACAACACCTCTCCTCGGTGACAACACAAGAAGTGACGGTTCAGTCAGATGGACCTTTCCTGGCAGCCTGAAAACAGTGACAGTTGCTGGACCCAGGAGGGACCATCTCCCTGGAAATGAGGGTCTTAGCAGCATGCATTGCACGCTTCTCTCAAAGAGAAATGCCATTTGATTATCAAAAAGAGAAAAAGAAAAGCTGGAAGTGGAGACCAGTCTACAATGTAGTGTTTCCATACTGAAATAGTACCCTCCCCGAGAAGAGGCGTTGCTTGCTGTATTAGATGTTTTATGACTGAGGTGCTAACCTCCGACTGCGGGTTCTGTTGGAGAAGTCAGCAGACCCTTACCTAGAGCTGAGCAAGGTCGTTTCTGTAATACGTAGAAAACAGGAACGTCCCTTGGCCCCAACTGGATGAGACTCATAAATAGTGAATAATTGGAAGTGAAATATTTTCTTAAGCTCAATATAAAAAATTCCCATCCTGTGGTCAAATATGTGAGAAGTTCAAAATTTCAGACAAGAACTACTTGCGCCAAGAGGATGTTATCTCTTGTCAGTATAATATACGTCAAATGTCAGAGAAAGGACTGCTTGGTGAGCCTGAAAGCTATAAAAGTCTCAACGGAGAAATTACAAGCTGCTTTACTGAACAGTGCCTAATATTACAACTGAGGTAACATAAAAGCAACACAGGAAAACCCCACCACATCGATATGCACCCAGCTGAGCTGTAGTGCCCTGAATGGTTCCCTGCCAGATTTTCATCATCCGCTCATCTCTCGCTCACGCTTGCTACCAGTCAGAACAACATTACGAAACAGGAATGTCATACCAAAGTTTTTGAGGTTTTTAAATATCATGTCTGGCATTTGGACTCCAGGGAGTGAACACAATCAGATCAACTTAAGGGAAAAAAAATAGTTTTAAGCAGAAATTCCACTGGTTTACCTGGAAGTGATGGAGGAAAGGAAACTGTGGGCTGTGTTCACCTTCAGGGCACGGAGGCACATTTTGCACCTCGAAAACCGAGCCAGAAGTTAGGACTCTGATCCTAGAAATAGTGCACAGGCCTGTGCAGCTTAACACCTACGAACGGTCCCGCTGAGCTGTGGGTCTCTTCATGTAGGCAGTGGTACTCACATGCAGAAATATCTGCAGGATCAAGCCCAAATGATCAGTGGCAGTCCCAGACGTGGTATCCATAATTCCCATTTCTCAGGCCTAGTTCTAACCACCAGAAGGCAGGCTGAAAATGAGCAAGCCTGCCGTCCTAATTATATAGTGAATTGTGCTCTTAATCACTATAAAATTGATTAAATCATCATAAAAATAAAAACAGATTTACACGGCTTCCCCCCCCTGCCCCCGAAATGCATCTTATTTCATTTTTTCCTCGCTGATCCTGAAAGCTGTTTCATTTTCATATTTTGCCAGGCCCCCACACCCTTTTGGAGAGAAATAAGTGTTCTCAAATTGGGAAGGCTTGGACAGTTCCTATTTGCTGACTAAAACGGGAAAAGGTCAGCCTTGACTTTGGTCCTTTGAAAATTAAGCTCTTATGCATTTCTGTTGTTGTTGTTGTTAAAATATTCTAAGTATGCCTCCAAAAGCTCCTAAAACTGAAACTAACATCTGGTGCAAGAACTTCCATGCCAACATTTAGCCTCATGGCAATGCATATTTTAGCCCTAATTTCACCTCAAAATGAAAAGGCAGAGGGGACAGCAGTGATTCAAGACCTGTCAGGTCATGCTTACCTGTCAGGTTTCTTTCTATCATCTGCCAACTAATTAAGGTAACCTTGTCAAAGAATTAAATTCACTCAAGTGAAATGACAGAGCTTTAGATGTTCTGGTTAGAGGTCATCCCATTCCTCCCTTCTTGGCTGCAAGTGGCTGTTGCACACATGCTTTCTGCTGGCCCACTGAAATTATTTTCCATTGCAACACTGAGACATTGGAAAGATGATTAATCTTTCCTCTTCTTCAGAAAGCCATTTTTTTTCTCTGCTTTCTTGTTGAATTTTATGCACAGTAGCCAGACAAAACAAGGGTTGCGCAGTGGAAGGATTCTGGGTAGTAAAAACGCAACATAGTGAGCCAGGGTATGGTGCCCAGTTTCTCTGGCTTTACAACAAACATACTGTGCAGCCATCAGCTGTTTGACAGAAGATGTATTTCATGAAAAAAGATCAGGGACCAATTTTTCAAAAGGAACTCATGTTTGCTAATGAGATCTTCTGAAAAAAAAAAACCAAACTGTCCCTGAAAATTATATTTGAAGCTTTAAAGCACTGAGGATTTTATAAAATTTGTTAAATGCTTGTTAGGTTTACCTGTGTGCTTTCCATTCCTTGATTCTTCGTCCATGTAACAGTGTTTTGCCACTTACAGCCATTTGGGGCAAAGGAATTCATTGCTGTCTGGAATACCATCGCAACCTCAGAAAAATCACGGAGACAAACCCATTGGGTGGACAAGAACATACCTATTGCGTACATGTAACCCCCATTTTCCAGGTGATATTAACAACACCTCTGAGATCTGTGATCTGTTAAATACAATTAAGGTAAATGGGACAGGCTAGAAACTACAGGTAAGTTTTCTGCAAAAAATTCCTAGTACTAATATCGGAGCTGAATTGGATAATAAAGTAGACTTGTTTACGAAAATCTCAAGTAAAAGAGTCTGTTGAGTTGAAAAGATGGGGACAATCACTTAGTGAAAATATGACAAGCAAAAAAGGAAGCCAAAGAAGCAGTGTCAGCTAAAAGTGGAGTTAGCAGTGAATTTTGTAGCTCTCCAGGGAGGGGAAGACTCAAGACATAGAAAAAAATCATTTGCAAGCTCGTCTAGGGAGGAGAACAAATGATAAGGGATACGAACATACTTGCTTATGTTAGAGGTAAATAAGGTATATTGGAAATGAATGCTGAATTAATTAGCAATGCTTGGAGTGATTATTTTGCAAGAGTACCCCATGAAGACAATGCAAGAGAGGAATTAAATCATGTAAATCCAGCTGGGATGAGATTGGCTGTATTTAGAAGGAGCAAGTCATAAAAGCAGGTAGGAATATGAAAGTGAGGAAAGTCTCTTGATGAAGTGCCAATACATTTGCTGAAGTGACTTGTTATGGAAGGCATGTTTGATTGCTTTCCTAAGTCTGCGAAAGTACTAAACCAATGTTGTAAAAGCTTTGCAGAGTATATATTTAAATGTGAAGACGTATTAAGCTCAGCACAAATTATCCAAGTGAAATGGTGCTGCAGAATATGAAGCCTTGGCATAGATCACTGGAAGCATCTGTAGGGAGACTGAAATTTAGATGTGTTAGACAGTTTCATGGTAGAAAAGAGTGGAAAGCTTGCTGTATGTGTTTTCTTGGAAATTTAAAGAAAAGAGACAGCTACTGGAATGGTCTTTGTAGAAATGGAAAAGGCGCACGCTCATGTAATGAGAACAAGCAAGTTGGTTTGGAGAACTTCGTATGCACCACCTCTGCCAAAAAAGTTCTCAAAAGTGAGAAAACAAGAGGAGAACTACCACAGAACATGCTATTACTTAATGAGATGCAAAAGCTTGTGATGGCATATTAGCTAAATGTTAAAGATGGCAACACTTTCTTACGTAGGCATGAGTTAGAGTGATTGTGGGTAAGACTGAAGCTTTGATAGGTGTTGAAAGGCATCCTCCACAAACGAGAGCAAAGGAAAGACCTTAGAGGAAGCAGTCCCAATAGCTCTTTCTGATTGCTTTTTCATTGCACCTTAGCTCTGTGGTGTAAGTACAGCTCAGATTGACTCTATTCTTTAAAGATAGTCTCCGTGTGGGGAATCAGTAAGCTTCAATTTCTGGAAATGATGCTATTTAGTTGATCAAATGGTTGGCTGCTCTGTGAAAAGAAAAAAGGAAGGAGTAGGGGATTTTAGTTCAGGTTGTTCCAGTCAAAGACAAGTGGGGGGATGAAAAAAAAAAGGCTGAACTTTGTCTGGGTGGCATATATGCACCTCAGGACTGTATTAGCAGGATAGTCCTAAAATGACAGTGAAAGAGACAGTTGTAGGAGAGGCCATAGACCTCACATTCAGACAGGATCTAGCAGCAAGTAAATTTGTAGGAGATAGTTGGCTACAGACATGGTAAAGAAACCTGCAAATGTTGCTAACTCCAACCAAGGAAAAGTGTACGACAGAAGAACTTTCATGATTTTTGCCTCTTCTCTAAAGTGTCTGTCCTTATCAAAAAGTACTGTACCTTTTGGGGATACAAAACACAGGGGAAATGTATTTGGCTCCTCAAACACAGGCAAATAACCTGTATTACAGACATGTTCAGTTTCCTCATCTTAGGGAAAATGCAGCCTGTACAACATACGCAAAGCATATGTAGAGACAGACAGTAGAGTATCTCTTTGGTTCTCCCACCTACCTTTTGAAGTGGTCAAAGAGCTTTGTTCCAACACCTTCGACACTCAAGTTTATGACCACACCGATCTGATTATGCCCATCAGTCAGGCTGCTCGTTAAATCCTTCATAAGATAGACGTCATATCGTCCACTTTAGCACTTTTACTGCTAGGCAAAAGGGGCTGAAAGCTGGGTGTAAAAGCTGGACTTTTCAAATGAAGAGTCCACAGCATTTACCGAATCCTTGACTTGTTCTGCATACTGCCACCAAATATGGACTTTGGGATGCTTGCTTTTTGTGATGTGGTTTTGTGTGTGGGTAATCCATGCCCTCCCAGCTCAGCTCTACAGATACAGCATGGTATTTTAAGTATTAGGTGTTCTCGTGAGGATTTTCTTTTACAGACATCTGTTGGAAGATAAAAGCCTTTGAAACAGAACTCTCTGCAAGCTGTTAACCCTGTGACTAGCTACTGCCTTGTTAGTTCTCTAGTAGGTATATATTATTTTGGTCTCTGTAATTATTTGCTCTAACATTAATCTAGCTTACAGTTGGCATCAAAAGCCATGGATTTTGCTCACACTGTTTTTCTGCAAGAAGAAACAATTCTTTAATATGCAAATCAGAGTCAGCATGCCCTTGAAGGAAAGAAAGGCTTTTATGAAAAACTCAAGGTTACAGTTATGTTCCTATGTGTGATGAAAAAGCTACTCAACCCTTTAGAACAGATAAGGGGGAAGATCGTTTCCTCATGAAAAAGAAATTATTCTTGTGTAGGATATTAACAAAAAATGGGAGCTAAATTAGTGGGAGGGATGATATGCAGAAACTGAGCTGTAATTTTGACAAATGCTGCAGCCTTATCGTTCTTATTTTTTTGGACAAAATGCACATTCAAACTCTAGTCAACATGGTAAAACAACCTGTCCTCATAGACACATTGCAGGAATCCACCTGGAAAATATCTTGACGAAAGAAGTCTTTCTGTGCTAAGAGGTGTTAGAATCGGCAAATACAATTGACTTCAGTTACATTGCTATAAACGGATAGTGGACCATAAGCTTTGAAGCCTGACGTGGGATACTGCCATACAGATTCTTCATAGTTTGCAATGCAGACCCAGGCAAGGAAGGTTTTTTTTAATGAGTGTGGTTTCCCTTCAGGACTGAAAAGCAATATTGACTTACTGAAATGTATTTCTTTTCTCTTTAACAAGTCCCTGTGCATGTGCTTTTCAAAAAACACATATCTAGCCAAAAAGTTCAATTAAAATGGATGCTTGTCCTAGCTCAGAACTTATTCCTCAAGCCTACATCACGTCTAGGGAGTCCAAAACAAGAGATGCTTCTTGCAACACAAAATGTTTATTGACTTTGATCAATTGGATGAGCAAGTGAATTCTGGAACCAAGCTTTACACAGGATGAAGAGGTCTAGGCACCCTCTGATGTAAATCCAGTGTTAGGATCTCATTTGGACTTTTATGTTTATCTCATTTTTACTTTATAAAAGTGAGATAATTTTATAAAGAACAGAGCTCCAGTGTCTATTGAACTTTATGAATTGATCACACTTCATCCTTGATGCTTCCTGAAAGCAGTAGAAAGCCAGGTATGCATTAATTGATTATCACTGTAAGGCACAAATGTCTTCAGTGAATTAATAGAAATTGTAGACAAATATTTTGTTTCCAGAAAAAATCAATATAATCCATATGGTACTACTTAGCTCTATCAACATTAAGAAAATTAAATAAGTAAATAATGCAAATCAGTTATCAAACACATAAAAAGAACATTCATCATCCTTTCAGGGGACAATACCAACAGCATAAAGAGCACAAAGAAGAAAACCAGTATTTGATCTTGTGTATCTACACTGAATTCTGTCTATATTTTGAAGCATCTGTCCTAATCAGAGTCAGCTTCAGCAGGCCACAGGTCTTCTCATTCTGCTTTTAGAAAACTGAGGTCAAGAAGAAAGGCTGAATATAGTAAAATCTCCACCTGATCAAGTACGATACTTGCATTGTCTCGTGGAGATCCCCTCAGCTGGACCTAGCCTTCAACAGGGCTTTTGCTCCACAGGCTACTGAGTCCTTTCCCATCATATACTAGCATGAAGGAATGCCATGCGGCATTGTCCTCTCCTGAAAGCTTTTGATTTTATTGAAGTTCAGCCCTGCATTAACAGGTGTGCCCAAGGAATTTTTCATTTCCAGCAAAGTAAGCCAAAACCAAAGTTGAGCAGCTCTGTGACTTTGACAGCTGAGGACTGACTGAAGCAATATCTTACTAACATAATCTTTGAGGTCCTTACCTATAAACTCACAGCCATAGGTGTGCTAGGGAGAAGCAACTCCCCTTCTGGTGAGTTTTCATTCTGGGACGGGCACAGATGCTACGCTGTTTTACAGGTCTGGGTACTGTCCGTGCTGCACAGCGACCACTTGACAATACTTCCTGATTCTTGATGTAATTTTAGCAAGATCCTACACATGTGAAGAACAGACACGCGTTCAGAGCTAAGCTAATTTTCCTTCCCTAAGCTTGCCAGGCCTGAGAAATGTCGGGCAGGATCTCCTTCTGTCCAGAGCATCCTTTTCTGGTATCCCTCCAGCGGAGGAAAAAGCAGTATCTCCTTTACATATCTGCTGTTAACCAGGTTAACACCCAGGCTCTGTTACTTCCCCTCAGGCTGATGGGCTCCTGGGCACATCCATGCTCTGTAATGCGTATCAGCTTGGCCTTGGATGCAGCTCATGTGCTCCTTTCCTCAATTATCACATGCTGTTCATGCCTTAATCTACAGCTGTTTCAATGGTTATACTTTATCCCTCCTGTATTTGGATGAGTATTTTTGCTCACGCTGGCTGCTGACACCACACAATTGCGCACGGCTGAGCAAAACCTCAGCTAAGACATATAAATACTAAGAAGGCCGAAGAAAGATGGATAACAGAGTTGCTGTTACAAAAGTTCCTAGGATGATTTTTGCAAATATTGCTAAAATGGGTTCCAGACCAGACAAATCCAGACAAAGCCTGGGGCTTAATACATTCTGTTATTGTTATAAAGCTTAAAACTTACTATTAATACAAATGCATCATTTCCATTAATATTATCACTATTGCTCAACAGCCTTGCTGACGTTGGCCTATCTCTGTCCCAGCATCTGAGCTCAGTGAAGTCTTGGTTCCCCCATGGCTCTCCTTAGCTCTTGTGCCTCTGCCAGTGCCACCCGCGCACGGGATGAGCCACGTTTCTGTCCTGCCACCACCCAGACGTGGCCCTCGCTGGGACTGCGCCAGAGGACAAACTGCTGCAAAGCCCTTGTCAGTCCCGTCCCCTCTGGCGCAGGGAGAGCGGCCGGTGCCTCCCGTCCTGAGGAAAGGCACCGAAAACACACCGCAAACTGCATGTCCAGCTCAGCAGGCAGCTGTACAGTGTTGTGCAAAGACCTGACAGACTCAGTGCACCTCTGCCTCTCCTGTAGGCACGCTGCCTTTCATCCCTTTCTGTGATTAGGGGAGCCTGCTTTCCAGGGGGCACTTTAAACGGTCTCAGGACCTTTGCCTTGCAAGTCTCTTCCATTACATCAAACTGGTTCGACTTCATTAAGCCTCACTTAACTTCAGTTCCTGGTGGCAGCATTTCTTACCTTGCTTATTGACCCAGGTACAACAACTAGTCAAGTCTGCAAGGACTTGGCTGGCAGTAACAGGAGCAGCAGGTACATTTAAGGAGGTTGCTAATAAAACCCTGTCTTCAGCACCCTTCAGAGGCATGGGAAAAAAATTAAGCTGAAAACTTTTTTGCAGTCAATCGGGTAATTTTCTCTCTTTGCCATGGTGCACCCATTGCCTTAAAATATTTTATTGAAAGGGAGAAAAATGAGAACCTAACAAGGAGATGAACACAGCAACTCATTGGGCCTCTCGCTGTGCCTTGCTCTGCCAGCTACTCCAGCCAGCTCTGCTAGCTGTTTCTGGTATTTCACCTTGCCATAAAACTGATACATCGCTTAGGACCTATGAAGTCCTTTTGCATAGAGGACACTCCTAGAACAGCTTCTTCACTTTACAGTTGACTCCAAAAGTCATACGGAAAAAGAAGGTGTTTGATGTTTTTCTTTTTTTTGGAGTGTAACTTTTGCATCCCAGGACTGGCTGCTGTTGCTTTATCTTAGAGCAATTACTCACCCCAGGCACTTAACTGGCCTGGCCATCCATGCACCTACAGCTACAAACCCTTCTCTGCTTTACAGCGTGCTGTCTTTTTCAGCAGAAATGCCTCCCAAGCACAGTGAAATGCCAAGTGCCGCCTATCCCTGTTACAGGCCAGCCCACTGGTCGCTCCACTTACCTTTCCTTCTCTCCACCACATCTTCATAGAGTACTTCTCCCTTTTTCAGCTCCTTTTCCCCTCTGGAATAATTTTGCAGGTAGGATTGCTTGCTTTTAGGCATCAGCCACTAGATCTATCCAGATGGCACAGAAGAGCAAGAAGCACCTGGTACATCATCGTTAATAGTGTCTGAATTACCCCAGGTGGGGTTTGTCTAAGCTGAAATTGCCCCAAAGTGTTCCTGCTGTAAAAAAATTCCTCTTCTGTTGCCTTTTAGCCAAAATCACATAAGGAAACTATATTGGAGACCACACACTGAAAAAAGACTAGAGCTAAGATGGCATTAAACAGTTTTAGATGCTCCTAGTTCCAGGCAGTGATTTATTTCAAATAGCGGGTTGGGGCGGTCACATCCCCTGTCTGCTCTTCCAGCCCTCCAGCCCTACGTGGTGTGGATGAAGGTCTTGGAGGAAGGATCAGGAGTTCAGTTGTGGCAGACACAGACCTGCTGTTTTGCTTCCCAAACACATACCTCTGCTGAGATTTCATGAAAATATTGGCCATACCGTGGGGCTCCATCGGTGCCTTGACAGATGGCCTTGTGAGAGGCAGTAAGTGCCATCAGCAAGGCAGAGAGTAAATCCCTGGAAGTAAAAGAGTCCCAGTCTTGCTGGGATAATTCATGATTTCTGGCCATGGTATTGGAAACACAACAGAAGATTATATAGTTAATTTACCACTTTTTACATCCCTTAGTTCAGCAGGTCAGGCTTAGCTGTGACTGAAGTTGTTCTAGTTTATAAAACTGCTTTTATTTTTTAAATCAATGTTAATACAGCAGAAAAACATCACACTTAAACTGTGGCATGGCAGAGACCAGATGAATGACAGCCATCATTTGTCACTTTAGGAAGCAGCTCCAAAGTCCTCCTGTTTTTTAACACCTGTTTAACCTTATTTTTGCTCATTTGCACAGTCATTAATTAACTACGTATGGTATACACAGCTACCCTGATAGATCTGGAATTTCACAGTCTGAGTACATAATTTGCATTTACATCACAGTAAATGTTTAACCAAATCATTATCTTAACCTACACATATACATCAAATTTTAGAAAGTCAAACCAACTTGTCTCCAACTGTGTTTTTCAATTATAAATATTAACATGGCTTTTCTTTTTACTTAGTGAAAACACATTCCACAGATAGTTACATCAAAAATGTTATTGCCCTAAACCTTAATTATCGAACATAAAAAAAACAAGCCAAAAAAGCCCAAACCACAGACTCTGGCTGCGGGAAGGGTAGCTCACACTTTCCCCTGTGTTAACAACTGCGGCTTTAATTCTCCTGGTCTCTGGCTTCCAACTTTACATTCCCTTCTTACTAACTTAAAAGACATTACTGATGCCCGTGTGCTGGCACAGAGCCCTCCTTGGCGGAGACTGTGCAGGAACCTCTGGGCAGCACCTCCCCTCTCGGGCCGTCTGTAGCCTCCTGCTCAAACACCTTCCTGCTGTTTGCCCAGGCTTGAGCCTAGCCCAAGGGCGTGAGCTGCTGCCCATGCTTTAATGCGCCAGCAAAGCAGGCATATTTAAAGTTTCCAGGTTGTTTATCTTAAAATTTGAGCAAAATGCAAATTTTGTTCAGGACACATAATTATCGGTTTCTACTAACTGAGATATTTTTATTTTTTGCCTCCATCACGGATAAGCTGTGACTGATAAGAGCAGAATGAGTTTCTGACGTGCAAGCGTGGGCTCTGCACCTGGGTTTCGGTAATCGGAGTGATCGTAACAACTGTTACATTATTGAAAAGGAACCAGAGGGAAAAAAACCCCAACCCGAACAGGTGACCTCTGCAGCTATTCTAACTGAAGGTAAAGCAAAAAACCCAACTGGAAGGCCCCCGGCTGAGCTGCAGCGGAAACGCAAGGCAGTGGTGCCCGGTCGGTGCCGAGCTCCCCGGAGCTGCAGCACCTGCAGCCTCCCGCTACCACTCGCTCCCCGGCTCCAGCGCTTGTGCCCCGCCGAGGACCGAGATGCCTCTGCCCGCCTTTGCCCGCTGTTGCCGTCCCTCGGCCCCCAGCCCGCGGTGGCCCCACGGGCAGCGGGCTGCCCCACGCGCTGCCACTGCTTGCCCTGCTCGGCCCCACGGCTGAGGGCACCCCAAAGTCAGCGGGCGTTTTCTGAGCAGCTTTTGCACTGTTCGCTCTTCTAACTCTTCACTGAGCGCTGGGGTGTCTGTGTAGCAGGAGGCTGTTACTTCAAAAGAACCAGCCACTTTTTTTTTTCTTTCCCGCGATGGCGAGCCTGCAGTGGTAGCCAGGGTATTAGAAGTGGTGTTTGTCACATTTTGTAATGCGGTTGTTATTTCGTGTATTTTGATTTGCTTAATGCTGCTACAGCACTACAGTGAGTGGCCTTCTCACTCACAGCCACAGACCTCAGGCAGAAAGAAAAGCAACACAAAACATTGGTCAAATATTGCATGTAATGCAAATTCTCTACCCCTCCTGCCACCCCAATAAAAAGTCAAACCCATGGTAGCTTAGAGGAAAAGGTTGTGCGGTTTTTGGTTTGGTTTTTTTTTTTTTTTGAGGGAAAGGGTGTAAGTCTTTTTTTAAACGGACTTACATGTGCTATGGAGGATGTTAGGCTTCATACAGTAGATGCTCCTTTTTTTTAATCTCTATCAGTTGATGTCAAACAGAGGTAATAATTGATCGTGTCTGTACACAATACCCTGAATTCTCTGCCACACATTTTCTCTTCAGCCTTGATGTGTTAGTTATTGTCTTGACGTGTTTAGTTATCAACATTTTCTGCCTATATAACATTCATGTAAAATAAGTAAACTATGTGAAAAGCAACCCCCATAGCCACTGGGCTATGTATAAATGAAAAGGCTTATGTGAATTAATATTTTAATTGAATGTGTGAAAAATAGTGAATCAGCAAACCACTCCTATTTTGCTTGCCTCGATTTAGTGGCAAGCTTCAGATTTTGCCTGTCTGGAAAAGAAAGGTATTTCAGTGTCTGAAACTACTCATCCGGCTACTGAAATTAATTGCAACAATCAGTCACTGCAAATACTTTTTATCTTTGTCACTCTCTTAAAGCAGTGAAAATAAAATTACAGAAAGCCAAAGGCTCTATAGTAAATTTTAACAGACAGGTACTAGCAAATAACTTGCTTTTTTTCTCCTTTTAGCTATTAGAAGTTTGCAGCCTTTGGCGTGCTGGCAAGAGCTGCCTCGATGCGCTCATCCTTTGAGAAGGTTGCACCAATGCTTCACCTGTTTTCACTTTGGGCCTGATCCATGGCTTGGTGAAGCTGATGGAAGCCTTCCTGAAGTCTTTCCAGAGACTTCTGTGAGCTTTAAAATTAGGTGTAAGCTGAAGGTTTATACTTTGCGAGAGTTTAGCATGTGCTTTCTTCTAGAAAAGCAATGCCAATGCCCACAGAGTAAGGAAACTGCTTTTAAAATTGCATTAAGAATACTAAAGTGAGTTCGATTGGGAATTAGGTTTAGGAATAATGCATTGGCATGGTGTCTTACTAGAGTACTGTGCCTGGCTAGCACCAGTACTCATGCATGTGCCTTGCTGGACTTGCAGAGGATTGTGGTGTGCTGATCTTTTGAACGACATGGCCCAGTCAAGATGGTGCAAAACCCAGGGTGGGCACTGGGGAGAAAGGACTTTAATTGCTTGTGTTAGATGGGGTTGTTTTGCTTGGCCTTCAGAAGAGTGGAGCAAGAGTTAGGAGCAAGTGCTCCTAACCCAGGCTGTCAAAAGATGTGATAATCACTGCTTTTCTCACTTGTGTTTCAGAACAGCCTGGAAGGCGGGGATGCCTCCCTCCCTATAGGTTGGAGCTGCAGGCTTCAGTCCCCTGGCCTGGGGATGAAACTCAAATCTCCCACTTTCAGCCTAAATGTCTGAAACTGGCTTTAGGCCACTATTTAAAAACTGGCTAGTCCTCTGGAAAAGAGCCGGCACTGCACAGTTCTTCAGCAGACGTTGGTGCGTATCGGGCCTCCAGGGAAAACGCTGGGCTTCAAATTGCAAGTGGCTGGAGCCGCTCCTTGGCAAGCCCAGCCCCAGCACCGGCAGCGTCCAGCGTGGGTGGGTGCTCAGACACACGCCTGCACCGGGTATTGCCCAGCTGATAGTGAAGGGCCTTTGCAAGCTGGGTCCTGGACGGGATTGTCCCCCCTGTGCACCGTGTCTGCGTACCTGCTGGCGCTCCGCCGTTGAGGATGGTGGGGCAAGGGGGGGAGGTTTGCAAAAAGTTGCTTCTGTTTTAGCTGCCTAATGTCTCTTTGACCTAGCCTTAAAGTCTTGGACCTAGTCTTAAGGTCTTTGATCAAGAGTCTCACCCCTCTCCCCTCTCCTTCACAGCAGTAAGCAGTCGCTGCCCTCATGGCCAACATCTTCTGCTGGCTGACGCTGGAAGTGCCCCGCGGTGACCTGTGATTTCCCTCTGCTGCTCCCTCCCATTTTTCTAGCATAAAGCTTTGCGTGCATCATGTTGCTGCTATTAAATGTTCAGTACATTAGCTTGTTAGCAGTATTTGATGATCTCCGTGCATAAAATCTCTTGTTGGGTCCATTTCACTGTTAGTAATTATGGGTGTGTATCTGTCTTCACGCACAAGCTCGGAGTTTCTGTATTTTTAGCCCCCCCCCCCCCCCCCCACTTTGGATTGCTGTCTCCATGCCTCCCACTCCTCTCACTACTCCCCGTGATACAAGCAATAACACTAAACTCGGAGCTCTTTCTGCCTGTTGGCAGGAGAGGATGAGTAACAGGGGCGGAGGAGTTGAGAAAGCCTCCCTTGCAGCGCACTGGCTTGCACAGCCTATGCTGCGCCAAGATATAAAAAAATAAGTCAGCATTTCTGATTCGAGTTGCAAGTCTCCCCAGCAAGACGCTTCTGCAGGCTAACGCAACCCAGTCCCAGGAAACAATTATTCCCGAGCCCTTACATGCGCTGCACGCCGGGACTGCCAGCAACACACGAGTAAATTAATGGCTCGCTCTTTGTTTCTTGGCCGTGGTCTACGTAATGTTGGGGCCAAGATCATATTTTTTACAGCGTGTTCCTATCCAGTGGCACCAGCCTTGAGCTTTTTAGCTTTTTCTACAGGTGTAGATAAACGCGCTCTCTCCGAGTGGTGGCAGCTGAGCTCTTGCAGCCATAATTAGGGGTGAACCGGGTGTTCTCAAAATACCTTTCCCCTTCACTTGCTGTTGTAGAGTAGGTTGTGCTCATAAGGCTGGCGGAGAGGGAGGGGGGAGTGAATGACTTGGGAGCTGACAGTTAGCTATCCAATTAAGATTTAAAATAAATATATTGCAGGGGTTTGTTGGCTGTGTGAAGCTAGGCATCAATCTATGGAGTCAACTTGTGAGTTTAAACATATTGCACTATGACCAGCGATTCTCCACAATACAGTAGGATTTATTAATAGAAAATATGTCAATATGAGTTTGTCTTTGTACATGTTAGCAACATGTACAGTGAAACACATTTTTTTTCTCAATCTATATTGTTATAGTTCTTTTGTGTTATCTGACATAACCATTTATATTTTGGGCTTAAATATGTTATTTGTCAAAATGTACTTTCAGTGTTAATATACCTTTAAAATCATAGTTTATCTTTTAAATATTGAATTCATATTATTATTTTTCAAATCAATATTGCTCATGTTAGTGCAAATTTGTTAATCTTGAGATAGGTTAACCATTCCTTCCAGACCATAAACAGCATTTAATAAAACAGTGAGATTTATATAGCTCTACACAGCTGAACAAGATTCTAATACGAAGCTTGTTAAAAGAAAAAAATTCCGACATTTTACAGTACATCAATTGCATTTTATACATTTTTTTGGAACATTTTTGTTTCTTCTCTATTTCTGTGTGTGATCTAGTACAAGAGTGAAGGGAACAGCAATAGGTAATGATACTTTCCTCAATATTAAAAAGAATGCATCATATATATCTTGCTCAGTATGGCAGCAGTGTTGGATTTCCAAGCCTGGAACAGAAGCCAGGTAATTCAACACCTTCTCAAAACTCAGTACAGCAAGAGTGAACATTATCAGTCGGAGCACTTGCCACTACAGAAGAATGGAAACAAAACAACACAAACTATAGACAAAAGGTATTTTATGCCACTTCAGAATCTCTCACTTGAGCAATGGTCAACATTTGACTCCAAGTAATTCCTAAGAGGAGCTGAAAGGGGGCAATGTGGGCGTTTCAGTAGTTTGCAGAATGGAAATAAATCCAACTTACAATAACCTCCTGTCCTAAGAACTTCAAACAGAATGACGGATCCCCTCGGCCTGTTGGCAATCCTGCGCCTGGAGAACTGCACCAGCCTGGTGGTTATCAGGCAGTCAAGAAGAACTTCAAGTTGCGAGTGACATTCTTTATTAAAAAAAAGTTTTTATACTGAAAAAGTGCTTTGTTCAAAAGAGCACTGCAAATGTCACTTGTCTTATTAAAATCAATGTAATAAATAAAATATAAACAACCTGTGTCCAAAACTATGAATAATATTTTTATCTACCTCACTATACATCTGGCCCACTGTGCCCCTCCCACCCACCCTTTCTTAAATTTTTTAAAAATTGTTTTGCATGCGATTTTTTTCCCCGTTTACTACAAAGAGCAGATAAGGTTACATATCGTACACTGGGAAAAGCTGCCAAAAAGATTAAACTATAGTCCTAGATTACCAATAAACCAATTCTACGTCACGATACCCGCCTGCGTGAACTACTTGGGCTGCGTCCTATAGAGCAGGCGACGACTTGCGAGAGACTTCTCCCCCTGTGCACAGCCAGAAGTGTGCCAGGTGATGTTAAGACTATTACAATGACTAATCACAGAAATGTTTGCAACCTAAAACAAATTCCTTAATTGTAATTTAAGCAATTTACAACTACTCCCTTTGTGGTGGGTCTTATGCTGTGAAAACTGTATGCTGAACTGTTGCCTGAATCAAAGAAATGAAGAAACGCTAGATTCTTTTTTTTTACTTCCAGAATCCCAAGAACTGAGATGAATATGCCAGCTCTTCTGGCCTCCTAGCCTAGTTTTCTTTTCTACTTTTTAATTAAAAAAAAAAACAAAACAAAAACAAAAAACCAAAACCTCTGTCCCTTACATTTTTTATTTTTCAGGGTTTTACTTTAAATGCACAGAAATGGTCGGTATCTTTCATATTTGAGGAATGTGTTTTGGGTATCGGGATTTCTTTTTGGTATGGGTTAAAATAAATGATTGTACTAATGGTTCACAAGTTGGACTCTTCTATAGTCCAAAGAGTTTGGAGACTCCAGACTTAAGTCTGTTGGGTCTTTGTTTTCCATTCCCTCAGGGAGATGGCAAAATCAAACTCTGCTTTCCTTGAGCACTTGCTGGAGGGTAATGAAATTTCCTCAAGAGAAGATCAAGAGATGCTATTTTAAAGGAAATGGCACCTAAGGGTGAAGGAGTCAGTGAAAAAAATCCGATAACCCCTTCCTACGTGAGTATGTGGCCTAACAATTTTGAATTGCTATCAATGGTTAAGAAAGTGAGTAAGAGAAAGCACATACTGGAGTTTCCACTGTTTAAAAAAACTGAAAATCAAACAAAAATTGAAGCTTGAACAAGGAAAACATTGGATGAAAAGAAGTCTTACGCCACACAAACGCACACACTCACACACACGCACACAGAATACTATGCATACGTGGACACACACAAGTAAGAATGTGTATTTGTATGGTAGGTTCTTGGAAATAGACATTCTTAGCAAATATGGATGACAGATCAATTGTAATTTATTTTCTTTTAACACTGTATCATCATAAAGAAAACTGGTATAAATGAAAAAAATCTATTTCAAATATCTACATCTAAAATTTTAGGCAGTGAAAAAGCACTTCGTTGACAAGGAGTGTGGAATGATGAATGTTAATTGTCAGAAACTGCTGAATGCCTTTTTTTTTAGTTGCCACAAACAAATTCACATATCAGAACGAACAATACTGCTAAATATTCCTTTTTGTTTTTTTGATTTTTTTTGATTTTTTTTTTTGTTAAAACGCACGGGGGAAAAGAAAACAAAAAACTGGAAATTCATACATCTTTCAAAATTTGAAATTGAAGCAATATTTAGAACCATAGATGAAGAAACACTGTGGCATTGGTGTAATATACACAATGCACTTGGTTTTTTTTATCTGTAATGTACATCAAATACTTTACAACAATGCATTAACAAAAGGCAAGAAACATCTTGCTGTACAGAGGAAACCCCAAATGCAACTTGAAGCCTAGATTCACAATGAATGAGGATATTAAACAAAGTGTGAGAAGCTGTTCCCCATAAAGTATGTACGCTGCTCAGTTACTTGTGCTTAACTCTTGACCCACATCCACTGTCATGTTCTCCCTCCTTCCTTCAGCCACATTCAATATACAGCACCAAACTTTAGACTCTACAGGCCAACAGTAAAGTTGCCCCACACTGTAAAATATATATATGTATATATATATTTCTTTCTAATTACTCCCAGGTTTAGCTTTCGTATCTTTTAGCCTTCTAAAAAAAAATCTCTTAATTGTTTCCATACTGGTTATCTGGGCCTTCCTATGGAACAGGCTTTAACAAACTAAATTTGCAGGAAAAAAAATGTCTTGTGGTATGCATGCACATGCACAGTTCCTGGAGCTTTTGTATCTGCCCAAGTCTCAAACCCAGGAGTCGGGAGAGGCTGGATAGTGGCTTGTTTCATAGTTAAGTTCACTATAGGGACGAGCAGCTGAATAGAAGTCGACGTAGTTGCCAGTTGACTTTAGTCCCAGGTGCATGTTGTATTCGCTTGCAGGTGGACGATGATGCACTTGGTCCTCAAAGAAGGACTCATCATAGTTTCTTGTTGAATTCTGAAACGGCTGATATGGTTCATAATCTTTTCTGCTGGGCTCCTGTGGAACTGGCTGTGTTGAAACCTGAAAGATAGTTATACCCACAGCTTGTTAGATACGACTTATTGTGGGCAACAGGATGGAAGGAGTAAACCTCGCTGCAAAATAGTCTATGAGACTATTTTGCAGCTATATAATGCAAACATTGGTGGCCAGAACTCAGCCTTGAAGAATCTGCATGGAAGTGATATACACTCCAAAGGTGCTAAACATTTGGCAGCTGCCTTTGCCACAAGTGAGATTTAGAGTCACACCATATCCTTAAGAACCATTTATAGTCTTCAGGGCACTGACATGAGAAAATTTCAAGCTAAGTGCCCTGAAATGTGTTCTGCTACTGTTAAGCAGAGCCATCTTCTTACCACCTCCTTAACACGTCATGTTGGCAATCTTGTGCTGTTGCTACATTCCAGCAAGTTGCCCTGAAGCTGAAATATTTATGATATGCAGAAGAAAAATCTCAGGCAGTCCCCTAACCTAAGTTTGCCATAAAGTTTTTTTCAGACAGCCCTAGCGTGTCTCTGTTTTTATAGCTGGAACACTACCTTTCACTCTATGCCACCTCTGTTAAGTTTGAGCAGACTTTGTGACTGCAAAATGATATAGTCTTTCAATCCTCAAGTGGTCGTCACTGGAAATATTGATGCTTAGACGTTGGTGTCAGAAGACTTTGCAGATCCTGCTGACTCTGCAAGAGTTAGTAATGCTCCTTCAAGCAGAGAGGAACAGTTGCACTGCTATGTCCCAAACTCTGTGACACTCTTTCAAAGCATGTCTGTATTGGACTCTACGCGCAGAGTGCAAAAGGCTGTCCATGTCCTTTAACAAACCTACGAGTGATCTGACAACACTGGGCCCAATATTAGAACAGCACAAGGTTCTATTTCTAGTTTCTATTTCTAGTACTGCTATCAAGGTGTATAGGACCTTGAGCCCCTCGTTTAATTTCACATATTACAGAATCACAGAATCACAGAATCATATAGGTTGGAAAAGACCTTTAAGATCATCGAGTCCAACCATAAACCTAACACTGCCAAAAACCACCACTACACCATGTCCCTAAGCACCTCATCCAAACGTCCTTTAAATACCTCCAGGGATGGCGACTCAACCACTTCCCTGGGCAGTCTGTTCCAATGCTTGATAACCCTCTCGGTGAAGAAAAATTTCCTAATATCCAGTCTAAACCTCCCCTGGCGCAACTTGAGGCCATTTCCTCTTGTCCTATATTCAAACACAGGTGTTTAATTTTGGACACAGGAGAAAAATTCTATACTAAGCAACCTATTTATATGCCAAAGAGTTAGAGACAGTCAATTTCTGAGAAGAAAATAGGGGACTGAAGTAGTATTTCTGGGTTCTTTGTAGCTAAAACCATTATTTCTGATATGCCAATCATAAACCTGACATTTCATTGAGAAAGCAAATGGGAAAAGGTGGAAAATTGGTTTTGGCTTTTGGTGGGTTTTTTTGCTTGTTTGTTTTGTTTTCGCTCAAACTCTCACCCCAAAAATCAAATTACTTGATTCATGACTGCAGTTAGAGTGCACCTGCTGTTACAATACCCCATACCCTTATTTTCTGTAAATACTGTGTTAATTAGAAGGGCTTCATCTCTTTAATTTCAATAAAAGCAGAAACACCTTCATGCACTGAACTGGCTCACACGAAGAAGGAATATGGTGCACCACAGGAAATACTGGCTAATTAAAAAGCAAAACCAATAAAGACAAATGGGAGCACAGAATATCAGAAACTCTAGTCACCTTAAGTTTGTGGATTAAAACAAAAATATCAGTCTTTTAAATTGAAATTTCAGGTAATCTAGTAAAAATTTTCAGAGAAAGACCCTTTTTTCTCAATTTTACTAAATATTCATTTACCTGTCTGATACTACTAATCATTGTAAGTGCTTTCCTTAAATGGTTTTTTGTCTCATATCTCTAGTTGAAAAATGCTGTAACTTTTGCATATTACATAGGGAAGTTGTGAAAATATTAAGGAGTTGCCATAATTAAGTATAAAGTAACATTACACATAATGATGAAACAAAAGCCTGTAGGTGCAGAAAAATGTCTGTTTCCCAGGGAGTGAGGAAATACTATACTGGAAATACCGGCTCTATGAATGCCATACATGTCAATATCGCAGCTTTTTCTGTGAGTGCGTTAGCTTGGCGCCCATGCTGCCAACTACAGTTTTGCAATGCCCACCTTATCCAGATGTACTTATTGCTTTCTGGTTTTCAGGGACAGGACATTTTTAAGAGAGTCCCAAAGCTCTAGACCAAATGGTTTGGATGTATATACATGAGAAAGTGTCCTTGCCAATGAAATGCTACACTTTCTCTTGCCCGTGCCTTAATGCGTACATTAAAAAAACCACCAAGCAAAAAGCCTTGTTACAATCATGCTTCTGGAGTGACTAAATGGCACATCTGAGGGCTTTTGCTACACATGAGTGTAGCGTACACATCCCTGCAAAAGATACAGGGGGTTCTTTCTCCAGCACTGTTCAATACTTGAGTTTCTGCTAGGATGCCTTAGCATGTGAGCCGTGCGGTGTCAGCAGGGGTGCTGCATTTTACGCTGGCTATACTCACGTAGTAAGATGTGACCAGACTTAACCAAGTTCATTGGCACAGAACATCATGACATACCACAGCCAGTAGAAGTGCTCATTAACATTAGCTTGGCTTTTCTAGCCTGTCTCACCCATATCCAGAACTTTAAAGGCATTCAGGTCTCAAGCCC
Organism: Mycteria americana; assembly: GCF_035582795.1. Taxonomy (NCBI): domain Eukaryota; kingdom Metazoa; phylum Chordata; class Aves; order Ciconiiformes; family Ciconiidae; genus Mycteria; species Mycteria americana. Next base: position 95,141,993 of record NC_134366.1, on the reverse strand, counting down.
CTCTTCATTTCATTATGAGTTACAGGCTTAAACACCTTAGATAATTTTTGTGCATATGCTGTCATAATGTGTTGGACATTTTTTGAAACCTGGGCTGAAATTACCCATTAGCATAAAGAACGTAGCTTGTTTGAAGCCAGTGGAATTGCTTGCATTTGTGCAAGCAGATGACTCAGTTCCTCTAATCTAGATTTATCAATCTTTGTGGTATTTTTCTTAGTTTCTGTATAAGATGTTACACTGGTCTTTTGCCATCTGGAACAGGTAACATTTTAGTCTCTGTACTTACCTGGTTGTGTTTGATATCTTCAGCAGGTGCACCATACGAATTCCTGTACAAAGTTGAGATTCCAGTGTTCTGAGCTGGAGAGAGAAAAAAGGAAGGAAAAAACAGGCTTACCAAACATACCTCTTTGACCTCAAAATGAATTCTTAAGGTTTCATTAAATACATTATACAGCACCTGTTTCCCATACACAAAAATCTTTAAAAGCATCTGCAGACTTCTACTTTCTCTTCCTCCCACTGAACAGTCATAACCTTTGCTTTGGTGTACATGCATGTACATGGTATACGCTTACTAATGTTAACAGGTGCTATGTCATGTCCATACCGATCTTGTGCACTTCACTTATAAATCAACAAAATTATTTCATATACAGCTAGCATTCAGTAATATATTTCAGGTTATATATGGGATTCTATATCATACATACACTAAACAGGTAACAGTTGTAAATACTGAGATTAAGAAAGATTTCATTCCTTTCACTTCAGTTGGATGATGTTACAAATCCTGGATTATTTATCCTACAGTGCTTTTGCTATACGGTGAAATTATTCATGGGAAAAGTGACTAAATGCAACTGAAAAATGAGTTCTGCAAAAAAGTAATATGTAGTTACACTGAAGAGGTCTGGCCAAGATAGTCTCAAATCCATGAACTGCTGTCACTTTCTTCTCAGATGTCTTACTACTAAAACGCACGGACAAAACTGAGCTATGAATATGAAAGCAGAAGTAATTCTAAAGACAAGGACAACCTCATACAGTTTAGCAAAAATTTATTTCCCACCCTGTCCCAAAAAAACATGTAAAAAGCTAAGGATTTTCCCTGCCAAGCTGACTTCACCGATCACTTTGATTTGGCTATCTAGCTGAAGCTTAGTTTGCTGGTAGGACTAGAAAGATTGTAGTTATTTCTCATATTTGCAAGAGAATGAGGGTAGTATTTTGTGTGGCTGCTGCACACTGTTCTTACTGGGCATGTGTTATTAACTTTCCAGACATTATAACCAATGATTTGATGCTGTCATGAGGACTCTTATTATAAAAGGATGTGCCTGAAAGTAAAAATGGAGTAGTTGTGAATCTGAGTCATCAGTGGAATTGAAACATGTTGCTCATGCAACTTCTCTCTGGTCTCTGTGCAATGGTACAAAACCTGGATGCACCAAGAGTTGCTCTTAATACCTTCACAACTCAAAACCTTTGAGGGTGAGGACTGAGCACCAGAGCTGATGGGATCCAGAGCTGATGGGATCCAGAGCTGATGGGTATGGGATCCATGCTAGTCACATCACCAAGAAGAACCACAGTTACTGAAGAAGTAACCACTCTTTCTTCCTTTGGCAACCTGCTAGCATGGACCCCAGCATGTACAACTGCCTCTATCTTTCCCCCAGCCACCGCACCCTCTATGGAGAAAGGAATGGCACGGTCTTTAGCCAAAGTTGACTGTAACATGCCAATTCTGATCTTCACATCTGCTATGGGTTGCATGCTGAGGGTATAATTTTTGTCAGATTATGGTGCACTGTTCCATGTTGCTGCTTTACAGATCTCAGATGGTGTTCTTAAAGATCTCCAGCATGTTCTTGAAACAGGATAAAGACAGGGCTTATATGGTGGGGTAATGAGCCCTAACAGCTGGAAGAAGAGATTTTTCACTTGATAATGATTAACTAATAGGGATGAAAAAACTCTTGTTTCTTGAAGAGATGGATGCAGTTACTGAGACAGTGCATAGTCCTGTGTAGGAAATGGAGAAGAGCTCTGGAGGTCTCCAAGGAGTGCAGCAGGATCCTTTCTTTGAAGGTGGGAAGAATACGAACTCTAGTAACAGACAATGATTGGTCTTTTCCAGTGGCAGGTACTCTTAATTCTCCCTGTGCGCAATAGGTGGTAACAGATGGAAATGATGACTGCTTGAGTAGTTTGTCTTTGGCCACAGATGTTAGTACCGAAGGGCCGACCTGCAGAGGTTCTCTTCTGCTCAACCTGCTTCTGCAGGTTGCATTTTGTCACCAAACTTGAGTGATGTGTGAGACTTGACTGTTATTTCAGAGTCTTTTATATTCCAGCTGCATCCTCTGCTTTAGTGTTTGAAAATCTCCCTCCCGATGACCGTCTTTTGAATTAGAGGAGTCCACATCAGCATTGCTATTTATGGTGCATCTCATGACAGCATGACTCTCAGTAGTACAACTCCCAGATCTTTCTTTGATACCATCTTTTTAATGCTGTTTTTCTGAGTTTTTTGCTTGCCCTACAAAGTGCTAGAACACGTTGGGTTATACAAATTCCTTTTCTCAAGATCTAAAGATACTCAGAGTTAGTGTTTCAGCTACCCATTTTGTGAAGTGCTACTTCTTGAAAAAAAAAAGAGAGAGATATTCAATGTGTTGGACCCTCATAAGCAGGGGAAGAACTTGTAAACATTTCGTTTTCATGTATATAAATTGCAAGATAAGCAAGGTTGAAGTTTCATGCATGCAAGTTTTTAGTCAGGCGTGACTGAACATATTCAGTCCAGATAGGACAATGCTGTTCATGGTTGGCTGATGTCAAGAATAACAGATTGGTATAAGGTGCAACATCTGAGGGTTTTATGAAGAACCTGATGAAAAATAGCGAACTGGACTCATGCTAATTTATATGTTGTTCCTACAGGCAATCAGAGAGACTTTAAGGAGGGTCATGACCTTTCCGTCTTTTTATAGGTGTATATAAAAAGGCACATGGTACATATGTGCCACTAATAGCCATGACTGTTATAAAACCAGAAATAGCCCAGAGTTGCTGCATAGCTGTCCAATGCACTACTGTGACATTTGCACTGATATGCTCAGAATTGTCACATGCCAGATTGAAGACTTATGGTCTCCTGTATCACATATTCTGCGATGAAAAAAAGGATAGTTTCAGCTTATGAAAATAGCTGCAAGGTCTGCATTGCTGATTTCACTGCAGTGATGTGGATACAAATCCAAAAGTTTAAAATGCAAAAAAGAAGGAGGATTATTTTCTTAATGTAATAAAAAGAAATACAGTGACACATCAAATGCTTGGAAATGAATGCCAAGAGTTCAAGAACAAGAGATCTTGGCTGAGTCTAGCTGGGAGGCTGAGATAATTCTGTCTCTGGAGCAAATGTAAGTCAAACAATGTAGCTGCTCGCAATGCATGCAGCCCCGCTCCAGTACCTGCTTCTGAACACGCAGGTGGCGTCCCTGGGAACTCTATTCCTGCTCTGCCATGCTTCAGTGAACAGTTGACTCTTTCTGTCCAAAAGCAGAGGGCAAATATAAAAGAAAGAAGGGAGAGAATGAACTAGATGAACGGACAGATATTGTGTGGTTAGTATCTGATTTTTGCTGTTGATATTGCATACGTACCATCATAGTACAATTATTAAACAGAGAGAAAGAGAGGTAAATGAAATAATTTTCTTTTTTAAAACATGTCAAGAGAAGGGAAAGGGGTACAAGGAGCAAGAGATGGAGATTTTCCAGCAGCCACACTTCCTTACAGAGATGTGAGAATTGTAGCTGCAGATGAAATGACTGGAGGAGTGATGAGCGTGTGTGTATGTGTGTGTGTATGTGTGTATTTTATGCAGTATCTAAACATCAATGCATGGTAGTACTGAAGAGGCACTTTTTACTAGGCAAAATTGTGAAGGTTCTAAAATGAATACTATGATCAACCTGCAGTACTTTGTGGTTGCATTGCATAAAGAACATTAGAGAAAAATACCTTCCTTTTTTCCCGCTGTTCAGTTTTCAAGGTGATATTAATTAAAAAAAATCATATAGTTCCCCATAGCAGTTTTCTGCAAAGCTGACAACAGCTTTGAAAATTATGCCACTCAGTGGTTTTTTGTGACACAGATATCACTGGCCGAAGCCGTCCCCATAGATCTCCGACACTTGATTCATGGTTTAACATCCAGCTTTCAGTTCTTATAAGTACTTATTCTGAACACATTTACAGACACTTTGAAATAACAAGGTGCTAGCCTTTTTCCCTCACGGAGACTGATAGTACGAAAGGAAAGTTCAGCTGGACAGGTAGTCATCCTCATCTGGTATTGCATAACCTGCTTTTTCTGCTATAAGCAGCAGGACTCCATTTGCTAACATTTAGTTCAAGACAGTAAAGGAAAATGCTTCTGTGCCTCACAAATCGCAGCTAACAGAGATCATTACCTGTCACTACCACTGCCACCTTCCTGCACGGTGAAAGATGAGGTAAGGGCCTGAGAGAATATTACAGTGTATTATAGTTTCTTAATGTAATGATAATTTCAAGTAGCCCAAGCATCTGTAGCTATTGTAACAGATGATGGTGGTTGTTTGTGTTTGAATGTGCAGGGACTTGCAAGTAAGTTTAAATGACAAAAGTTTAGATGATTGATTCTTGACAACCAAAAGAAAATAAATGAATCAGAAGGTGTTTCTGCTGGTGGAAGTGAAGATACAGGGTGCAGACTGTGATGCATGTATTAGTTCAGTGAGGGGACTAACAAAGTAAAAGAAACTTTAGAGTAGGAGTCCCATGATAGTATACAGTAACCTTATCTTCCCTGTTCTGGAGGAAAACACCATAGCATAAATAACGTTATCACGTGCACTTATAGTTCCTGTTTTTTTAAAAGGAATATAATAGTTTTTGTCTTAAAAATATACTTTAGGTGATAAAATTTTATTATTGGTTATTGTTTTCTACAGAGGAGAGAAGATGGATAGTAAATATACAAGGCATCATAAACCTGTGAAGGGAAGAGGGCAATGAGAACTTTGATATTGTTCCTCTATTTTTCAGCTGTCCTTGTGAAATCAATATAAGCTATCTTCAGCCAAACTGTTTACTTCATAGACTCTCCATTTTTCCCAGAGGTTTCCTGGCAACTCCCCACAATGGCAAGAAGCCAACATTTCTACTTCGAAAATCCATCAAAAACCCTTCATTTCAGTTCCAGCCAAGAGGTCATAAAATTTTTGAACTATAAACTGAGAAGGGCTTCGGAGAAGAGCATGGAGACAGTTGTGGATAAATTGGGACTACAGCTGTGGCTCTACATTCTGTGTAAATCCGTAAGTCAAAGAAAGCTTTGTGTAATACATCAGCTTGACACAAAATACAAGAGCAGCTCAAAATACGTATACGCCAGGTGGAACCTGAAAAAAACATTTATCTAAGTCCCATAGGCTCTGTGGATGTATTAGCTGCAATGCACTGTCTGATGCACAAAATGAAATACAGGCATTGCAATGAAGTTGCTACACAAACTTACATTAGACCATCCAAGTAAAGTCAAAATATCTCACAATTAAAATCACAAATACTGATTTTATATTGTTCTTTAATGAAATATTTATTTTATGAGCTACAAATATGTTATACAAATTTCACGTTGAATGTTGACAAGTAAGACTCCTTCTAACTCTCATTTTCTTTTGTTCTTAAAATGGTGCTTAATTTGAGCTCAGACCAAATGAGCAGAGATTTGGTGACCTGAAAGAGAGAGAAAGTGATTTGTTAGTTTCATATTCATTTGTACAATGGTCATGTAAGATTGTTAAATGTTATTACACTTTTCTATTTGATTTTGATTTTGATTTTTTCTCACTGAGCTCAGTAGCTGGAAAAACAGTCAATAACTGAGCATGATGCTGAGTGTTTCGAGTTTCCTTACTAAAAGCCCACCTAAACGATCAGTAAGAACAGACAAAATACAAGCAGATATTAAAGGAAAACACAATGCAAAAATCAAAGTGGAGCAAAGGCTGCTGGGGAAGTACAAACCTCATGATCTGAAAATTATATTGAAAGAGAAAGGAAACAAGGGAAAGAGGAACGGGAGAAGAAAAACACTACAGTAAAAGACAAAATGAAAAGTGATGGGGAAAAAGAAACCCCAATTTTTTTAAAGTGTGGAAAGAGACAAGACTATCTGCAAGGAAACACAGATTTTCCATAGGAAACCCTTTTTTTTGTGAATCTTCTGATATAACCTGGTAGTCTAAATTTTCAGATACAGCTAGAACAAAATACTAAAGTTTCTGCCTTTTCAGCCTGCTGCTCTTACTCCTGAGGTTCCCTCTTCATGGATCCTTGACAAAGTGGTGAAAAAAATGCAGTCCTGTCCTTCACAATCACACAAGTGAGGACCACTGAAGTGTTTTAGAAAACCACCTTGTGCAGTGACTATGAAACACCCAAAATATTACGGATACATAAAATGCAGTACCTTGACTGAATCTGCTGCAACCTCATGTAGTACGCTGCAGATGCCGTTCAGGACACTCCCCATTTCTGTGGTTTCCAAATGCTGTTGACTGTTATTCCGCTTCTTCAGATTTTCACTTTCATGCTAATTAATGTTCCATATTGCATTTTCACACAAATTCAAAGGCTGGCCTTTAGGTTTTGATTACACAATAGCGTATAACACAGTAGATGTAGTAGGATACATCATATCATCATCATGTCCTAAATACAGTCTTGAAAGCTAGGATGGATGGCTTGACACCAAGTCAGCATGCTACTGGTGTACCCAGTGAGCTGAGGAACACAGAGACAGCCCATTATGGCATCCTCTGAGCAAGACCTCTACAGAGGGCATGGGAAAAGGTAACACACATTCAGAAAGTGCAGAGTGACTCCTCACTATGATATTTTGCTTGCCCTGAGGTAGCATTCAGAGGAGAGGACACCATGATGCTTGGCACTGTATAAATGTATGAAAATGTTCAACAGAGGTTAAATAAGCTTGTGCAACGGTGATGGAGACCAACACATATTTTGCAAGAGAATTAACAAAGAGGTGCAGGACTAGGCAAAGAACTCAAAATTTTATCATTACTGAAATGCTAACAGGTTAACGAGCTCACTAGGGGAGAGAAGCCTTCAGTGAAACCTGCAATAGATGCCATAACATACACATTGTTCAATTTACATCAGCCCAGCTGAGAAAGTAACAGAGATAGACTTTACAAACTGCTAGCGAGTTTCCTAGGAATGACTGACGTGCAAAATAAGCTAACTGGTCCTGGAAAGCCATTCCCTGCAAAAAGAGCGATGTTAGGGATCACCGCACATGCTCAACCGTTGTCACGCTTCAGAAACAATGCTAGTTAATACAAGGTGGATTTACTCACTTCCTTCTGAAATGAAAACAAACTTAAAATTAAGAAGAAATGTAAAATTGCTTTTAGAGCCTTTCCTCTGTGAAGAAACATGGTCTTCACAAAACACTTTCACACAGCATTGTAATCATTAAGATCAAATATTTCTTCAGTTGTATTTCTCAAGGTGGCTAAAACTTTGGAATCAACCAAAGCAGGCTGACTCTTTTCTATAGTACAGTAAACCCAGACAAGCCTATAAAATCAGCAGTCTATCACAGATAATTTTTATATATGCTGTGCAAGGTGATATATGCATATCTCACCTGTCATGGTGTCTTTCCTAGAAGTGTGTTCTCCCTTATTCACGTGGTAAGTGGCGTTTGTTCCAGTTGATTCATAGTCTGTTTTTCTTTCTTTTAGGCTGATCATTTCCCGAGGTGAGGCTGGGGCACTTGCTAGATCATAAAAATGGATTTATTTTTTCTCACCACATATGACTGAATGTAGTGTTTAACTCTAGAGTAAACATTTTAGTAAAGTTCATATTTGTTAGCAGGCTAACATTAAGTTGTTTGAAGAAACACTACCCCGTTATGGAAGAAAAGAAAAGGTGCTGTTATTTCAAATACAGGACAAATGTATTCATGGGACAATCAACTCCAGACATCATTTTCTCTCTGAACATTTTACTTTTTTCACTTACACCCAACATCTAGGATGATCATTAAGAAAAAAGTACAATAATAATGATTTTTTTCTTCCCCCTTAGCTTTTTAATTTATCTCATCAAAATTTTCTGGTATAGGCACTTCCATTTTTTTCTCAAAATGGTTAATTTATTTCTGTTGAAAAGACCATTAACTTTCAACTGTGTGGAAAAACCCTTATAAAATGGTTTCCTCCCTTCTCTGTTGAAAATAAACAAACCCATAAATGATTGTAATGGGGACAGGAAGAAAAGAAAGGTGTTTTTCATAGAAAACATAAAGCAAAGAATGCCTAACACTTAAAGGTTAACTCAAATAATTTCTCTGTCTTTAAATATCTATATACGAGCAATTGCCATTAAAACAACAACTGCTACTTTAAGGTATCATTAAAACTAAACCCTTCATCACCAATACTCGTGGTATGACTAAAAGGAGGAAAGTATGAGGTGACTAGGAGGACAACTGGGTTTGTACTTGATTCTCATGTACTGGAAAATGTGAAGGCGATCACTGGCACTGATCATGAAGACTTAGAGCTTGTGATGCTTAGGAAAAGGAGAAAAGCAGAGGAAAAAATAATGGCTTTCAAGTAAACTGACTTCAATATATTTAGGTGTTGGTAGATACAATGCACTTTCCCTGTTGTGGAGGGCAGGGGAAGGAGTACAAGGTGAGCGGCAGAGCACGCCAGAGCCTCATGAAGGCACAGTAGTACAAAAATAACTGAAGTGCTGGTGTTTACTTCCACTCGCTCCCCTGCCTCCACCCATAGATATTTGGTATGTCAAAAGAACCTCAAAAGCAGTAACAATGTCTTTGCGTAAAAAAAAGGAAAAACAAATTAAAAGAGACAGGCTCATTTGTGAACCTTGATCGTGAGTTATGTCTTTCAGTATCTCTAAACTATGTGACATTCCTTAGTTAAGGTGTAGGGAAGTACTTGCACTCAATTAAGAAGTAGGGAAGCACAAGTGATGTTGAATTCTGCTTTGGCTCTGCTGGCCCTGGCCTCTGAATTTACAGAGCAAATGCGGGACAGATGGTTTTTCTTATGAAGCCATTAGAACTGGGGATTGCTTTTAAATTGCTTGTCAATAGTGATGTAATTCTAAAGCTGCTAATCCAGCAGATATAAAGAAACATGACATTAAATTACCAAATCAGCTAATGGCAACTTGAGTCCAATAGGGAACAAAACAGAATGCAAACCTTGAAAAAGTTGCTAACACAGGGATGAATTTTGTTTCACATACTCTGGTAATGCTTTTAAGCACTCTGGTGTTTTGAACAAAATTGACTGGTAAAGACAAAACCATCTCTCTCTGTTCCCTGCGGGACTTCTCTCTCTCCTCCCATGTGAGAATAACTGCTTTCTAGCAAGTGTTAAAATCCAGAAGTGCCCTCTTTCAGAGCTTTTACTGGAAGGAGACATAAAATTATTGGTTGACATTAGACTGAAAAGTGGTATCAAGGCTTTCTGCTCTTATTCTTAAAGGACTCAGAAAAGAAGACAGAGCTCTCTGTGCTAGTTAAAGCATCTTATCACCAGGTCCTAGGGATGGATAGGACATGGTGAGTTCATTTACTACAACTCTTTACCCCAAGGTAGGATCCAGTATACCAAAATAATTCTTGACAGATTTTCATCTAAAACTAAAGATCTCTAATGACAGAGGCCACATAACTGCTCCAAGCAGTCTGTTCCAGTGCTTTGTTTCCCTACTGTTCCCTGATGTCTAGCCTGAGTCCTTGCTGCTCATTATTTCCACTGGTCTGCTATGAAAGTAGAGAAAGTTCATGCTGTTCCTCTTCACAGCTGGCTGTTACGTGCTTGAATACTTGATGCGTACCTCTGCCCACTGCCCCCATCTTGTGTCTTTCTTATTTGAGTTAAACAACTACAGTCCATTCAGTGTGTCCTCATACCCCGATTTCTCCATCTCCTGATTCATGTTTGCAACTGACAAAAATCCCTAAATAATTTCTGAAGAACTTTTGTCTAGCCAGATACTCTCCTTATAATTTATTTGTAAAGGACTGGATCTTTTTTCCCTTTGGACAGTATCTCCAATTTCTCAGGATCACTCTGAATTCCAGTAATGCCCTTCAAGGTACGTGAGTTTCTCCCAGGTTTATGACACCAGCAAAGGTAACAGGCATTCTTTGTATATTATCTGGGTCATTCATGAAACCACTGAAGAGTACTGGCCCCAAGGCAAACCTCCAAGCAAAGCATTCTTCCATTTTGGCAATAAGCGATACCCATTGTTTGCGAATGCTTTTCAGTCAGTTTTGTATTTACCACACATGACATTTTCTGGACTGTTTGTTAGCTTGCCCTAGCTTACGTATAAAAATCTTGTGTGAAAGAGTCTTACTGATTACAGCAGATTTCACTTACTGACTGTTCTGTCCACAAAGCATTTTAAGTCTGTTGTAGCAGGAATTCAGGTGGATTTTATAAGAACAAATTGTATCAAACCAATGTTTGGATTTGATATGGATACTACCAGACAGACAGTAACTTATACTACTATGTAGAAAAAGATACTCCTAGAGTTAAGCAGTATCTTCTACTCCCACTATCTTTGAGGTGCTCAGATTGTGATTATTTCTTCCAGCAATTTTCTAGAATGAAGTTGAGCTGATTGGTCTGTAATTACATGGGCTCCTTTTCCTTCAGAAACAGCCACTATATTTGTCCTTTTCCAGTCTTATGATAACTGATGATGGCAGTAAGATTTAATCCAAAATTTCTTTAAGTATGTTCTTTAAGCAATAGAGTAATGGAAGTGAGGAGACAGTTCTGGCAAGAGACAGAACTAAGATCTCAGGGCCAGACATTTCAAGTGCCTTGCACTTACACTCAAAATGAGATTTTGGAGAAGAAAAAAAGGAACAAGAGCCCTTTATGGGCTTGTGTAATGACAGATTTTGAAAACTGAATAGCAGCTCTCACTGTACGTCTGGCTACATTTTCCATTTTCCTCACTGGTTGTTCTGCAGGACTAAGGTGCAGCTTCTAGATAATTAACAAAATTTTCTTAAAAACAAAACTATGGCACTAATCAGTTTGGCCAGTTTTAATCCTAAACTCTCGGTATACTTATGAATGACAGCATTTGATTGAACAAGTAGTAAAAAGCACATTGAAAGGCTGACTGTTTTACTCTGTTTATCTTAGAAGATTTTCACTGGGAATGGTTTTATCTAACCAAGGTATGTTCTACCTTAGAATAAGCTGAGGGGAAAATGCCCAGATTTCTGAATAGAAAAATTAGTAACAGTGCGGCATAAGTTGAGATACTTACATTAATTCATTTTATACAGAATTAACAGAAGCTGGTGTAAATATGCCATCAACGTTACATAAAGACCTGCAGTCAATCTTCTGTGAAACTTACATATGCATGTGTACGCACACTTACATACACATACACATATAATCAGAATAAAAGCTGACAAAAAAATAATGTGGATCCTTCAAATTCTGCTAAGTGTGCAGAGTGGTCATAAATAACATAGCGGTTTTCGTGACTAGCAAAGTGGGTAACAGAATTTCCTCATGCTACAAATGGACACCATTGCCCTGAGATCTAGTCAGGTAATCCCAATCAGGAAAACACTGCATAAGAATTCATTAAAAAAAGTTATGGAATATTCTTTCTGCTGTAAAACTTTACAAGGTTTATAGAAAAAACCTTGTAAAGAAACCTTGTTTCTATTAACCTTGTTAATAGAAAAAAAATATTCCCGTTTTGAGCAGATAATTCAGGTAAGAGTAAAGAATATACGTTGTGCCCTTCCACCATTGTTAACAACAAATCTGGATGCCAGTGACATTGCTTTAAGAAGCTTTAAGAAGGAAAATGACAGTGATGGATTACCTCTGTCTTTCCTTCAGTCCTGAAAGCCTGGTCTTACCTGAGCGGTTGTTAGGAGACATGCGCACGGGAGAGATGGAGGGCGTGCGTGATGAAGAGTACGGTCTTTGCCGATCCCTTTCTATTGTTGAAGATGAGGCTACAAAGTGATACTGAGACCATCCGTCCTGCAACATCAAACATTGCGACAGCAGTCAGTCAAAACGCCATACAGTTCCCCATTTTAAGTACAGAGTATTTTCCTCTAGTATCTTCACTACATATGCACGAGTGGACTACTATCTTTTTCCTGCCACTGAGTGGCAAATATTCTTAGCGGTGCAGGATACAACGTGCTGACTGTACTGACACACCGGGAGAAAAACTGAAATGCAGAAAGTTCTGGAAAGTAACACATTTCCAAAAGACGCAAATTATGAAAACTCTGAACAACTTTTTAGGCTATTTGTTTAATAGTTCTGTCTTTTTCCGTGCCTCTATTTTCCCATTGCAAACAACATTCTGGCTATGTAAATATTCCAAATCGTAAGACTGCTTGTTTTCATGGTGAAAAACAGTTTTTGCTTTAAATCATTTCTACCTTATAAGGAAATTTTGGAGTAAGTAGACAGGGAAGCTCCAGGATTACCAAAATTATTGTAACTATTTGGGTATCTATATTCTAGTTATATCAACTGCCCATTTGTTCACATGTGAGGTATAAATAATCAGTGCATTTTCCTCGTTGCATTTTTCTCCAAAATGTACAGAAGAAATTATATTCCTTCTATTTAAAACTGTGGAAATGGTGATGTATTTAAAAAAAAACCAAAACAAAACAAGGTAATACAAACACCAGAAACAGTTTGTTCAGAAATAAAAAAGGAGAGTTTTAATAATTCATGTTGTGTTCCTGTACCATAATATAACGCAATAATCCAAAATAATGTACATTTTTAAAAGGATATTAAAAATAGTTTGAAAGTATCATGAGAGAATAAATTGACTTTTGCTAGTAGTCTTATTAAACAACAGTATTTCAAATATCTGAAAGCATTGATAGATTTTAACTGTCTTTATCACTGCTTCATGTGAAATCCTAGTTTTCCCAGTCTTGCACTGAAGGCATAAGCCTTTTAAAAATGCCTGCTTTCTGTTGGGCTCAGTGGAAATCGAGTCAAGCACCTGGCATGCCGCTAAACAGAATTTTTGCAATGAAATGCTGAATAAAAACAAACACAATATAGTATTACGAAAAAACAGCTGGAATTTTCCTCTTGCTTACAGAAAAATAATTCTCTGTTGGGGTAGTAAAGAATATTCTCACCCCCTACCTCAGGCTACTCCAGGCATCCAACCCTGAATCCTGCCCCCCCCCCCCCCCCCCCCCCCCCGCCTTTGCCCAAGGCATCCATCTGACTTTGTTCCCTCCACATAAACCATAGGCATCTGGCTCTGGGAATTGCAAGAGAAAATGGCCTGAAAATCCCCCTTCCACTAAACTTTTAAGAAAGAGAACTCAGCAAGAGTGTGACACTTTCTCTTTTAAAAAGAGCAGGAGGAAAGAAGAGACTTACACTTGATGTAGAGGGAAATGTTGTAAGTAAATCAGGATAGACAGATGTGACACCTAACTACAGATTCTGAATGTCTGTACTCCTTACATAACGCATTTGTATAAACATGCATGTATCTCAGTCATAATTTCAAAGGAAAAGAAAAGGAAGAGTGAAGTCCGGGCCATAGCTTTCACAGTGGTCATGACTTTCCCTAGAGTCGATAGCGAGTATTTGTCCACAGAGGTCACTCATGTTTAGGGCACTTCACTGAACTGCACCTCCTATTTCATGACAGTCATATAAGAAAATATAAGGAAGAAAAACAGTTAATTAATAAAAAATAGTAAGAGTAACTTGAAAAAAGAAATAGTTAATCTTCAATACCACTTGCTTAAACCAAAATTTTCTAGATCCAGTGTTTCATTTCCAACAAGCAGCTTCTACACAAGCTGCGTCCTCCAACCTAGCGGGAGGATCAATGAGAATGCAAACAAAACCATCTGTAAAGCCCTAACTTCTTAATGTTAAATAAAATTGGAAATTATTAGAATCTTTTCAATATATATGTACATAATATGTATATATATTACATATATATATTTAAAAATAACTACCAGTTTATAGTTATAATTATAATGAATAGCTTAAGTCCAATAATCTTATCCAAGCATCAAGACTGTAAATAATATACTTAGTGTTATTTTTACATCTTCTGTAATAATAACTTGCATGGTGATTTCTCTACTATAAAAATGAAGTAGCAAACATGTGAGAAGCCCATGCCTTTATCCTGCTGAAGAAAAAAGGTTCCCTTCTTCCTCCTCCTCTGGGGTCAGAAGTTCTTACCAGAAAGGTGACTCTCTAATTCACTCTGTTATAGTTTTCTGATCATTTATTTTCTTTTAAACAGACCGCTGAACAGGAAGATACCAAGAGGACAGACTCTAGATCTGATAAAAGGAGAAGGAATAGACTATTTATTACGCTCTGCCTGCAAAAGGAGGAGACATCAGCCACACTTACATAGTGCAAGTCAGACATGCTTCCAGCTTTGTGGATCTGGGTGGATGCATGCATGGCCAGCTACACTCTCCTTTGTGCTGCTTCCCTCAAATAAATCCCTGGCACGTGGGTCAGAAAAAAGTGACCTGAATCTTCCCCTAAACCTTTCTTCCTGTTGTCTGTTCCATCTGTAGTGTTTACGTTAATACCTGGACCCTGGCTCTGACAGGAAGTGGATGAAATAAATCCCTGTTACCTGCACGGTCCCATGGACTCTACAGGAATAGCGCGTGGCGCCAGTTTTGTTCTGCAGGATATCAACAGGTACTTTGTCAACATTGCTTCCTCAGAAACAGCACTGCAAGGTGCCTCAACAGTGAGGGAGGAAAATCCAGCTGTAGATGTGATGCTGGCAATACCATTCTTCTCTGTGGCACATGTTTCTCCTTCTTCTCCCTGCAAATTTTCATTTTTCTCTCTGCTGAGAGTAGTGCCTATACGGAGGTCTTCAAATAAAATCTGCTACGAACTTTCAAGTTTGCAAGCCTGATCAGCTCAATAAAACAAGTCAGGCAAACGATAAACTCTTAACACAAGTATTGTGGTGACTTGGCATCGCTTTTGACTAAACAAGGCATATTGCTATTACTGTATGACAACCTTCATGGTGTTTTTCAACAGCATTATGGGCAGCTCCCAGACCTCACACTATTTCAAAACCCTAATACTTTTAAGTCATCTATCTTTAGCTCTCCTCTGCCACAAGAAACAAGCTTCTTTCCTTGGAAAGGTAAACAGTTTGTAACAAATTCATTAAAACCATCCCCATCAACAATTCCAAGAGCTATTAGCGTTAAATATTGAAACTAATTTTTAAGAGCCTAAAGGGAGTATTTTCAATTTAATGCCAAGATAAATACCACCTGACATGATGGCTGCTTTCATTAGTTTGTTTCAGCTCTAGTGCCTGTAATGAAATTTAATTAAATTGATTTGGGTACTTAAAGGTACAGTATATAGCAGTGTCCTGCAGAGAAAGCAAGCTAACTCAAAAGCAAAGTGTGTGAGACTGCATTTCAGAAACCAATTTACCAGCCACAAACGTGATCTAGGAGAGGAAGAGTAAGACAAAAAGATCTGACAAATTGGAACAAAATTCAATGCAATTCTGTTACAGAATGGATGGATTTGTTAACCGGCAGCAATTAATTAATAAGTGGCAACTGCACACTAGTGGAGGGCACAGAACAACCAGAGTACAGAAATACCATTATAGGTCCTTGTCGCCTCTTCCAAGGTATCTTCTACTGGGCATTTCTCTATATTTTAACTATAATGAATATATGTATTCTCCCTCAATTATACTCCATAAAGTCCGAATGTTAAATCTTGATTGGCAGTGACATGTTTCTGATGATATGTTCTTGGGAAAGCTGCAAGGATTAGATGGGGTGGAGGTTGGATAACCACTGTAGAAAAAAAAAAGTGCTACTGTAGTCTCACTGATCACCTTTTACTGGGCTTAAGGAGTGAATGGGTCCTCTGTCCCCCTGCTCAACTTTAAGTTATTTTGAAAATAAATAATTTTCTTCAGGCCCACGGGAAATAATTTTTTGTCAGGGTGACTAAACTTACTGTGCCAACCACTATTGCATAGGTATCTTATGAAAATATAATTTGGGTTTTCCACATTATTCTTTTTGTGTTTAAAGTGTAGGGAAAGAGAGAAAGCAGTTTTCTGTTGTGTTTGCAAGAATTTCAAGTTTGCAGAACTCTCTGGTAGTGGAGTCCTTGACTTGAGGAGATGACTTGTGGAGGTGGGCGATATCAGACACACCATTTTCTCACTTGTGGTACAGTAACACTATGAAGGCTGAATGAAATTAAGCCCTGATGAGAACTGACGCTGTGCTGACACAATGAGAAACCAGAGCTCCTGCCTGAAGAATTCACAGACAAGAGAGGAAAGAGAAGGGACCAGACACAACGAGGTGGCCAAGCAATGTGTGGTGGACTTGGGAAGGAGCACCGACATTGCCAGCCTTGGTGCGGTGCCCAGCCTAGATGACCTCATGGCACCCAGTCAGAAAGAAACCTCACATCAGTTCATGCGCTAATAGCCGTGCAGCAAAAATAAAAACAAGCCCTTCTCTCTGACTGATTATGCTGATCAGCTGCTAAGAAGACACTGACTTAAAAAGCACTGAGTGGTTTAGAAAAACTGTATGGTGGCTGCATGCACATCAGTATCTTTCAATGCTGAAGAGCATAGTCTGCCGTGACTCCTAGCCACTGATGTCCTAACAACTGTCAGGAAGAAAGAGAGCAGCTTCTCGGAAGCAGAGAAATCCCACTATGGGAAAGAAACAAAAATGATGCAACAAATCCAATAATGAAACAGCTAAAACCTGAGAAACTACAGAGAATGTTGTGGCCTGCCTCCCCCAAGTTCACAGACTTTCCAGCATGCTACTTCTTACTTCAGGCCTGATCTTCTTGTGACTTAATAGACATTTTTCTAAATGACTTGAGGCATACAGGACCGGACTTGTTTTGTTATCCTACTTCCTTATCTGTAAGCCAGCATTTTACTGGTTCCAGGGATTAATTGTAATAATAACTGCTCCTGCAATGGTAATAAGCTGTAGAAAGAGGAAGTTCTGATAGGCAACCACTTGCAGGAATTGGTAACTAGACCCACCATGGTGTTAGAAGTAGGTGATACAGCAACAAGGCAAAGTGCCTGTAAGCACCTAACATAGGATCTGCTCGCTTCGAAACTCAGCCAGACATTGCTCAGAGTTGCTGGTGTTGCTTCTTTCTCAAGCTGAAGCACTGCTGTCAGGTTAAATGAAACATCCTGACTGGTGTGCACCAGTGTGACACTGTCTAGAGTAAAAGATAAATCTGATGTGAATTAAGTCAAGGCTCATCAGACTTACACAGGTCTGGGCAATTCTTCACTGGGAATTTGTTGTCACGATGCTAATAAGACATAACAGAAATTAGAACTGGATCAAATTATCTACATACATTGACATACAAAAGTTATGTGCGTGACTTGGCTGTGGTGAGAAATCTAAAATGGTAACAAGGTTGGGGTGATCCACATACGTATCTCACGGAGCTCTGGAATGGGATTTTTGAAATAATGTGGTTTAAATGTTCACCAACCACCACACTTATCATTAGGCTTTATAACCTGGGATCATATTATTTTCTTTTAAGACAAGAGGAAGAATAAATACATTTCCCAGTGCTTCTCAACAGAGATACTGAGCCTGACTTCTCTCCCTCTGCCAGCCCCACGGCAGCAGAGGCTAACCACCCCCCACCAGCACACCTGAATATTCAGTTTTCTAGCAGGACTGCTCCCTGCATGCCACTGAAGCAGCTGACAAGGAAATGTCAGCTGCTGAAGGAGAGATGGAGAGACGGCTGTTCTCTAAAAAAGCCCCTGCCTTTGTGTTGAAGTGTGTTTACTTTGGAAGAGGGATTTCAACTACTTTCTTACAACTTCGGCAACTCTAGAAACACTCTTGAAAAACAGAACAACTAGTTTTAGATAATCTATATTAAAAATAAAGGTCTTCTTTCATTTTTTCCTTTGAATTTACAGTGCCAAATCCTATTATCAGTAATTCCTGAAAGGATTGTCCTTTCTGGATTTGCTTGCGTTGTTTCCAGGAAAACTCAAAATCAGCAGAGAATTCCTGGGCATTGATCTGCTTTATGATGTATTCTGAATAAATCCACTTCACTGATGTTTTTTTACTGCCATCAGCTACGCTACAAACAATGAGAAGCAGTATATTGACATTTTGACTCCTCGGATTTTGTCTTTTGCTTCCAAAGTGGGAACTCAAGATATGTTGTTGAACAGAGTAGGTATAGAGCCCAGAAGATCTTGGCATTCTCCTGGCTTATACACTAGCGGTTGTTGCTTGGATTAAATCCTTCAAACTGATTCTGCTTCAAGTCTGCAAGTGGAAATCTGGAGTAATTTCACTGGCTTCAAAAGACAAAGGGCTGCTGACTCTAATTCTCCTGTCTATCCTCCTCTCCCAGAGAGTCTTAAGCCAGGCCCTCAAAATCAACAGATACAAAGTGAAGACATGGATCACTGAAGCTCATCTTAATTTGAGGATTTTAGTATTTATGTTTATAGTCTTATTTCCACAGTTTATGAAGGCGAGAAAATTACTTAAAACAGAGAAATTACTCAAGTTTGGGGGATTTAAAAATATTATAAAAATCTGGATAAAACTGCAGGAGTTGCTCACAGTATGACCACTTAGCTAAAGCGGTTAAAGGAAAATAGTTTGCTTCCCATGCCTTCTGATGATGATAATGATGCCAGCTACTTACTGGCTACAGGTTATACTGGGAGTACGACACCTGCCGCTGTGCGAGCCTGGGATGAAGGCCACTCACTCCTCCCTTGCACAGACGTAACCGAGGGGCGAGGACGGAGACCCTGCTGAGAGTACCAGGGGAGCAGTGCCATCACTTGAGCCAAGGCAAAGAGCAGCGGTGGCTGGGTCGGGCAGGGGAGGACCAAGCCAGCTGGGCGGCAGAGCTGCCACTGGAGCAGCCGCCTCTCCCAGGGGCTGTCGGCCCCTGCCTCAGTGCCTGATGGCTGGGGGGGCTGCCTTGCTGGCAGCGTGGCCGGCACGGCACACACACCGCTTCCGTCTCCTTTCTTACGATGTGCAGTGGGCTTGACCTCAGCACTTCTCCCCTTTTTACTCTGAATTTCAGTGTGCAAATGGCTTTTACTCGTAAGTGACCGTTTCTGCATCCCAGACACAGCAGAAGTACAATTGCTTAAGAAGCTGAAAGAGAAATACATATTTAGGGCGGCATGCGGCTTAAGGAAGGGCTCCTAGTCAGACAGTCATTAACCACAGCAAAACTGTCTGGCACTGGATGAGGATTATTAAGTTTCCTGTAGGCTCTTTAAAGTGACATTTTCAGAATCAGTGGTTAAACTCATTCTTTTCGAAACGAGACGCGTACCTCCCAGCCTCCATCTCAGCTTCTCTGAAAGCAAAGCCATTAGTCTTCTATTGTCAGTGTTCCACCCCAAAATACTTTGGAATATTTTCTCTCCCTGTTTTTCTCCTGTCATTGCAGAGCCTGAGGTAGTATATTCTTCTGACAGTATCACCCAGTTTTTTTCTTTAAAAAAACCACAGATGGCCTTGGCCACTTTTTTCTTTTTCAAACGCTTTTTTTGTGTGCAGTGTTACCATCTTCTAATCACATATCTTCTACCATAATTTTACATCTCATCCCTTGATTTTAGCTATGAAGAGACACACGATAAGGGAGAGATATGTTAATTACTTGCCAAATCTATCCAAGTGAGAAACAGCTAGGTAACTAGCCCTGGTTGTTTTATATAGTGCAATTCTGGGACGTTTCAGGAAATCACTGAGGCATTGCTTTACCTATCCATAATTAATTATTGATTTCCTGTTGTGTGAGCTGTGAAGATGACAAGACCTAATCTGATGAATAAAATAGCTGTAAGAAAAGGGAATCGTATGTGAGGCAAAGCATGAAGGACAAGACTTCAGATACAGCAGAGTTCATTATTCATTTTGCTGAGGTTATATGCAGCTAAATAATAAACCTTTCAAAACACTGCAATAAAATGAAATAAATTAATTTTTCAAAGCATCACTTTGCCTCTTAAACAGAAATAAAATTGTTTTAATATATTTTAGAGGAAATGAAGGCAGTATTTGGCCCTTCAGCTAGAATTTCTGTTCTTCTCCTATTCTCCCCTGCATAAGGTATATAAGCTATAATTTAAATTGTTAGAATCACAAAGAACTATTTTTGCTGGTACCTTGTATGCCCAAAAAACTTGCATTCAAGAAAGTGTTTACAGTAATTTTTGACTTGCATTGTCGTTTTCATTCCAGTAATGCAATTTCACCTATCTTAACATGTTTATGCCCTAGAAATGCAAACTCTGGCCACAAACTCTCAGGCGCTGGACAAATACTACTACTTTATGGTCAGGGTCAGCTTCTTAAGTCTACTGTCCTTACAAAGACTAGAAACTAATCAACACCTCTTACTCTTACTTTACATACATTAAACCATAAAATCAACTAAATACAACTCTTCTATTATGCCTGTGAACATAAAACATGAAAAAAATCGTTATCAGAATAAAACCTGCACCATTGTCTCTTATGGTGAAGAACATGCTAGGACTGATGATACTGACTGTGATCAAGAGCCATCAGGACTTCGTGTTTCCTGAAGAGCGGCACTGTAGCTGAAAACTGGAGATAATTTTATTCAATCTGTAGCTGCCTGGCAAACGAGGAATCAGCGCCCGTTTGGAAAAATCACTAGATAAACTCATGCTGTCCTTGGTTTTAGGTCAAAAGTTCTTGCATGAATACACTTAAACTAGAGAGTTAGACATCCCAGTGACTATTGCTAAGCATATGAGTTTTAAGGATATGCTGCTTTGAACATGTAGTTTACCAACACATTTAGACATTAGTAATGAGAAATGCATATTCTTTTTTACTGAAATACCTTTAAGAGTTTTTGATTTGGTAAATAAGAGCTTTAGTATTGTTAATTCAAACAAAAACACACTATTGCACCAAAGCCTACAACTTTCATTTCAGAGGAACCACAACTTTCTCTAAAAGCACTATGTTAAATCAAAAGTAATAAAAACCATTTAGAAACGGCCAGTGAAACTTTTCATTTCTACTTTCTGCAGGAAGAAGAAGCTACAGCTCTTTTATCAAGATGAACTGTATCAGCTAGCAAATGAAGTAGAACAATTCAGAACAAAGCACACATACTACAAAAGAGACTCCTTTCAAACTACAAGGTTTCTTTCTTCCAGTCTGAAATGGCAGACATATTTAGGCTATTTTTGAATTCTCTTAGCAGTTTTAGGAAGAGAAGAGGGAAGAAATGAGAAGGACTTCCCAGCAATTTTTTCCCCACCCATCATTAGAGCATATAGAACATCAAAGAACTGGAAGTAGGATATTGACGCACCAGCTTAATATTTCATCGAACTTTGATTGAATTTACATGTACTGGCCACATTAAACAAACACTTTTAATCTCCTTATAGGACCCAGAAGAATGAGGATGATGATAGCATAAGTACAGCAGCACACAGGAGCATCAGCAAAAGATGCCCAGTGTTATGCATCAGACCATCACAGCTAGACTATTCACCTCTGAAAAGAAAACATGCTTTGATTATCACAATAATACATTTAATTTCATTTCCATCCCCTCTGTGCTTCTTGCGTATGCTATTACTACAAGTGAAAGTTCTACTCATCTGATTAATTTGCAAAACGATGAGCAGCCATCCAACATACCGGTTCAAGTTTGCTGGGAGAAACTGAGTTTCTCACCCATACTCTTTCCTACACATGTGCTTTTATCTGTGTCTGAACCTAGATATGCAAATATCAAGCATACAAGTTAATTAAAAATTATATATAGTTCTGAATGGTAGAGATCATGTTCCTTGAATGAATTTTGGAGAAAAAGATTGACATGAATTAAAAACGGTTTCTCTTAGCATGTATCTTTAAAAGACTTCTGAAAGTCTTTAGGAAGACTTTTGGATTCTTTTCAGTATTGTACATCTGAATCCAGCTAAACTTTGTTTGCCATTAATTAATGTTATTTATAATTGTTTACAAAATTTTAATACATTATTTAAGTGGACTAAAAATGTTCCCAGTCCCCAAAGACATGCAGATAATTTTCTTAGATATCTACTTTGTATTCAAGTATTAAAATCCAATCTTATTCTGAGGAACTGTACTTTTGAGAAGAAAAATTCTGTAGATGTGACCTTCCACTTATGCATAACCCTCCAGATTCTGGATGCCTGCTCGTATCTCTACCCTAAGGATATTTCAGAAACTTCAGTTATACAGTTCCCTTCAGAAAGAAGGCTCTAAGTCAAAGATACTGACTCCTGGGCTGCATTTTAAATTTTCTTTTCTTCAGAGAAGTTCAAAAGGTGGAGTACTTTAGAGACAGACTTTACACAACTATGAGATTAAATTTCCCTCTTCTAAATCTGTATTTAGTAACCTTAAAATGGACTTGGGTTTTCAAGTGAAAAATACCTAGTGGTTCCCACATAAGTCAGCTAGACCTTACCACGAGACTCACTATTGATGCTAAGGATGCTTTAGCATCATATATATGTATGGCTTATCCTAGAGAACTGTTTGGACAAACTTTGATTCTTTTCTTATTTGTTTAGCACCTCTTGAGTCTAGTAGGTTTTGGATGAGAATGGTGTCAGCTTCCACACACCTCTTACTGATGATTTAGAAGAATTACTGCTAAGTCTGGTTGTTGAATTACCGCTTGCTACAACACTGAATGTTAAAGGAAAGCACTATCATGCCTTTAAGGCCCTCATGGGAAAAGCAACAGTCAAGCATAGCTGCAGATACTTTCTAAGCTCATAGCTCAAACCATTAAGGTTTATTCCTTTAGGTATTCCCAGCAAAAAAGCTGGCATGTCATCACACAGACATACAAGTATTTGCAAGGAGTGGGCTGATTAGTTTGTCTTTAATTGAGCTTAGTCATCACATCTGATTTTTTTGGACACCATTCAGTAAAAAAGCCTGCACCAAAATAGTGTAAGGATGGGCAAGGTGTTGCTTCAGCTACACAGGACTGTTCTCATGAAAATACCATCGTCAGTACTGAATGTTCAATTCAGTGCAGACTGTATCTTAGATTACTGCTAATATTTTAAATACAGTAGTAAACATGGAAAATGTTTTAGAAAGAAACATATAAATACTGAAATAACTGAAATGTGACTAAAGGAATGGTAGGTGATACTGCACAGTAAATAAACCTTTGTCAAGAGTATCACAAAGAATTTAACTACGTAAAATGAAAAATTATTAAAATAAATGAAGTCTCTTATACAGTAAACATGATGGAATTCAGAAGCATGAAACATTTGAAAACATCTCCCTCTAACAGTTGATGCAGAAACATGAATTTTGATACTCCATCATGTGTTATCGTTGCCATATAGGTAAGAACATTGATATTTTGGATTCCAAAAGATTTTCTACCCTCTTTAGGCCATGTAAAATATAAAAAAAAATTGTAACAACATAATAGCAATCCCTTCTCTTTCTAGTATTGTCTGGTACTGTTAATAAACTCAAAGGGGGTTTAGAAAGAACTAGGAAAAATATTACTTGGTATGATGAATAAGCTAGGAAAATCAGAACACGATCTACTTGACTGCACAAGTGAAATGATAATTATTTGTATTAACATAAAATCGGAATAACATTCAGTTTGACTCAACATTTTGTAATATTTTAGATATAAATATTGTCTTTTTTTTCTAAATTGTTCTTCTTAAAACTAGCCAAATGATTTAGAATGATAATACAGCTAGCTGAAGACACTTAATATATTTGTGTTATGCCAAACGCTGAGAATCTCTCTCTCCCCCTCTCTTTTTTTTTTATTTAATTCAAGCACAGTTTATACACCATTTTTTCCATGTGTGAATACTTCTGAATATTTCTGCATATGCCAAAGTTTTTACCTGTATAGCTCAGCTCAATTTATTTGCACAATTTCCTCTTTAGGCTTCATGATTTTGCTCATGATATGTGAATTCCTATCGTATAGACAAACGGGATATTATTTAAGCAGGCAACTGGCAATGAAAAAGCCACAAATGTTAACATTTACTTGACACAGTTTTGAATGATTCTTAAAAAACCAGTCCCTCGGAAGGCATATGGAATCAAAAGAGGAGGTAAGCTAAATGATAAGTTTATACTATACAGTGATGCAGCCTAGTGCTAACTGTGTTGAAAAAAGTAGCATCAAGGTAAAAAGAGAAACAAAATTCCAGACTAACGTATCATTCCTCACCGAAGAAGCTTTGTGTCTCTAAGAAAGAATGTGAAAAAATGAACAGATTATTCTTTGGTCTGCAGCCACTACCTGTTATTTCCTGAAGAATAGAAAATATGCCTTTGCTTTAATGAAGAAACACTTCATATTTGCATGTGCATTAGGAAAGGCAAACCTGTCTTACATGAACACTGGAAACTAATATACAGCATAAAATGTAGAATTAATAATAATTCAACCCCCACACAAAAAAATCAGTAATGCCAACTTTTTCTCTGGTACTGAAACCAATGAGAATTTCATAATTAAGTATTTAACAAGATTGCCATTTCATAAAAAGCCACATTTAAAATGCTCACTGAAATGTGAATAACATGTTTTTTGTCAAGAAAACTGAAACAGAAAGAAAAAAAGAAAGAGAATGTATATATTTGAAGACTATCTTTTTTTTTTGCTATATTGGTTATAGAATCTCTATCTTCCAAAATTACTCAGATGATGCTTTAAAAAGGCTTGACTATGTTAATTCCACAGAAAACTTCCACATTTCCTTTATTTAAAATCAATTTAGGAATTTGCTTAATTCCTGATTAACAAAAGAAAGTAATGTCATATATCAGACAATGAAATGCTGGGTTTTTTAAATATCATATTACTGTTAGCTAAAGATTAAAAGGATTTACCCTAACCTTGAAAGATATTTATGGCTAAAATATTTAAATGAGATCTTCTCTGATGTCTTCTCTCTTCCAGGCAAATTTAGTAGAAAAAAAAATAAACTGAAAGAAATAGCATAACTACTATGTCCTGTGTGACCAGCAAAACCATGTAAATTCCTATTTTCTCTACATATTTTATCAGAAATAATACAGACATATATAAACAAAGGTTTCTACATGGATTTACTTGAATGCTGTGCATATGTAGAAGGTATTTTGTTTTTGCAATAATGCCACAGTCACATTTTATTATGAAAAAAATATTAGGAGGAAAACAAAGGACTACACTGGATAAGGAAATGGAATTTTAGTACATAAAATTAAATAGTGCCTCTAATAAAAAAATGCCCAGTCATGCTAATTCTCATCAACTGTACTTATAACTGAAGGAAATCTCTATTGTTCTTATTAATAGGGATTTTGAAAATTAGCATTTTAAGAATTTAATTGACTCCTGGACACACTGATTTTTCTATAGATATCCTAGTTTACCTGGGATCCTCTTACTGAATAACACAGCTATTGCTTTTGCCTTAGAGATGCCATTGGAGCAGAAAAGAAAGCAAAGTGCTTGATAAATTTAATCTGCTACTGCAACATAGTGCTTATCAATAACTGCCTTTCTGTTTGAAAGGTTCAGACAATCAAAAAAGAGATTACAGAAATGCTAGAAAGCTTGTCAGGGAACTGAATGTAATGCACTTGCCCCTCTCTCGGGTATATGCTGTCCTCAGAGAGAGCAAAACTCTGCATACCTTCCTCACATGGCTGAAATGAATGGGACTGCTCTCCTAAGTGAAGCGAGACGCTTTCCATCTAGAACCTACAGGGTTCAGTAAATTAAATTGTACAATTTTAAAATATATACTCTAGTAAGGTTTTGTTACTTTTGATTCAAATGTCTCCTGTACAACTCTTTTGGGTACAAATCTCAGTATGCATGACTGTAGAACTCTTTTGGGTACAAATCTCAGTATGCATGAAACAGAACAATTCAACACTGGTCAGCTGACAGCCAGAATACCTGGATTGGGGAATAGATTCTGGTTTCTTGGCTCTGGGAGAGAGTATGCTGAGCGTGCCATGACCCAGAGTGGTGGGTTGGTGAAAATCCTCTGTCATCAGTCACACTGAAGCTTGGGGCCGCCCACTGCCATAAATCAATCAATCAGTCAATCATTTATTAATCAGGTACTTGCATTCTCATAGTTAATATAAACATGGGCTCTAGACAATGCCTTCTCTATAATGACAATCTAGTTTTATATTACAGTGGGGGGGTTTACCTTAAATTAATCCATCCTTTTTTTAAAAGGGTGACATATTAATCTGAAAAAGGCCTTGCCAATTGTATAGAAATAAATTAAGCCCCGCTGAAAGATCAGCACTGCAAAATACATACGCTCATGAACAATCTGAGCACATGAATAGTTCCTTCAAGTCAAGCCAATTTTGAGGCACTATTATCTTCTGGATTTGGAATTTAGATCCTTAATATAGGGTTTAAGTTCTGCACAGACCTTTTCACTAGAGAAATTTAACCTTAAGACAGCATCTTTTTGGGGGACGTCTGACTGACAATAACCTTACCAGAGGAAAATCCAAATTATGTGTTCCAAGTCTACATGATAGCACGATGTAATTAACATTTTTAAAGGGTGAGTAGGTATATTTTACTTAAGAAAGGACTTTAGATTCTAGAACTCCTTGATTAGGGTTTTGAAGTTTATTGCTGGCAATTTTCATGGAACATTTAGCAATAAAGGACCTTCTCATAGAGTCATAATTTTATTATTCTGAAAGTCACAAGAAAAGAGAGTCCTCTTCTAGATCTGGACTGGCTTAACTGCTTCTAAGGCTTCTGGCAATTCTAAATATCTTTTCCAGCCAATGACAGACAAGGCCATCTTCAGAGTGACTACTCTGACTTCACTAAATGCCTACCACAATAGTATCCCTGTTGTAAACGGCACACTACACGCTGAAGGACGATCGCTTTTAACAACCTCCCTGGTTTCAAATAATTGGTTGTATTTTTATTCATATGGCAGGTGAATAGGACACACATTTCTATTATTCCATGCAGAACAGAAACCTACAATAATAAATAGAAAAGAAAAATAATTTCTACAAATTCATTGTGATCTCTATTTATATACTGGAAGACAAAATAAGTGTAAACAGAATGATAGAATGTAAACATATTTTGTTGGAGCCTAAGTGGTTAGGCAAAGCAAACCAATTAATAGAAAATATATTCTTCCTGACAGTTCCTCCAGCTCTTTAGTATTACACACATTTAATGCTAATTGAAGCTTGTTTTTAGCTAATAAATTTTCTTTCATGTTAAGCTCATTTAGCACAACCCTTTTGCTCAAATTTCCTCATGTAATTTAACAAGCTATCTGTGTTTAAGAGTAATTGGTTATTTTCTTGAATATTGAGATAGATAAGAGTTTACCAGATAATGGAAATCTGTTCTTTTACAGTCACATCTGTATTTTCCAAGGTGTCCTCAAGTCTTCAACCAGCTAACAGCCTAGAGACTGGGGTGGGGTCCAGTGTTCCTCACTTGGAAATAGGTGTCTTTAAAGAATCACCATAGTAGCTCCTTTCACCTGGCTTAGGTGGCTAAACATAAATGGGACAGGACCTCTCTCTGGAGACTGCAAGCAGCACTTAATTCTCCTGCTGACTGTACGGGTTACCAAGATACTTGAAGAAGAGGGGTGTACCATGAGTCTGAAGCACAGGGACAAGTGGGATAGCTCCCCTACCTGTTTCTTCATAAGTGCTGAGCCACTGATCCACCCACGGGGCTGTGGACCATATGACCATTAAGCACTTCTGAAAATCAGATTTTAGGTATTTCAGAATGGACTCACGAAAACAGAGGCAGATAAATGATTGTTTACGAAAATGTAAGTCTTATTGGTAGGAAACAAAGAAGTTAGAAAATGACATGACATTAAAGTCACTCCTTGGGAGACTATTTCATCTACTGATGAAAAACTGTGACAATCACTTCTTTCTTACTTGCTAAGCTTTAGCAGTATTTAGAAATTAATCACACTAAATAATCCAAACACTGTTTATATGGGGCTGAATCTGAACCTTGTTTTCCTCTTGGTGGGAAATTTTCAGATTAGATCTCTGTTTCAGCCATTGCTCAGCAAACTAAATAGTATTTTCCATGATTAAGTACCTGCAAGTTAAACTTCTGGGATGACTGGCAACTCCTTCACTTCAAAACTAAATTCATTGCTTCCTCTTGGTCTGTCAAGCTTTTTATTTTTTCCTTTAATTTCAGGACTGGAAACATTTATGCTTTTAATGACTTCTTCTTGTTGAATGTGTTAGGATAGCGCCAAATTAACCATACCAGGGAATTAAATCCTCTTTTTTCCCCCAAAGCACAAGCCTACAAAGGATGATAAACACTGTCACCTCACTTACAGATCTAAATGCTGACCTTCTGTGCCTTTCCCATGCCAGCACAGCCTAACAAGACTGTGTGTCCCATTAAAGCCACAGCACAGCTGTGGACTGGAAATCCTAGTACACTGGATAGAACCTGTCAGTGGAGGGTACAGGGCGTGACATAGCTCTGCAAACAAAGTGCATAAGGTATTGTGGACTTACAGAGCTTTCCAAGTGGAAACTGAGACAACAAAGCCAATGCCTCCTCCTCTTCCTTGAGTTTTCAGCTCAAGCTGTAGGAAGTTAGAAATCTATCCATCGCTCTCCTGAGCCAGAAAAGCTACAGTCTCCACCTTACCATGCTTTCTTTAGAATAAAAAGCTATTTGAGAAGAGAGACCAACAGTTCAAGGAGTGCAACGCCTGTTGTATTAGCTATTAATAAATGGGCACAATGTTCCTGCTCCAGCAAACTGAATAAAAGCAACACACAAACCTTCAATCCTTACTTTTTATAGGATCTTGGGAATCCCAGGACACATCGGATGCTGCAGACTACTTAGCCTGTCTCCCCAGTAAAGTTCAATTGGCTGCAAAAGTTCCAGCTCTTGCTTTTGAGGCCTTACAGAAAGGACTTATGAAATCAATAGGGCCTTCTCATTGCTTTCATTGGGAGCAGGATCAGCCCACTGCAGAGAAGTTCCTGGGTACCAGAACTCTGAGCTCTGGGCTGTCAGAGCTATGTTGCTTGCAGGGTTTGTTCTGTCCATCTGCTCTGCCTTTCTTTTTAAACACAGCACATGGGCTCGCCTGAAACTCTTTTTCCAGAAACACTTGTATGTCTAGCTTAAGTTGGCTTACCAGATTTAATTTTCTATGCTTTCTACCTCACTGACTTGTGGAATAATTTTGCATTTTTCAGGATAAAAAAGATAGACAGGACCTTAAATTTTTGTGTTGTCAAAAGATACTGTTTGTATTCTTAGCCAGATACACTACGACCTTGAGACAGGGTATACTGCTTGATTTGGTCAATGACGTTAACTGAGTCATTGTAGTTACTGCTGCAGTTTTTGGCTTTGAATAGACCAGAGAAACAGGCAATATCTGTGAGACATTGAGCAGCACAATGAAATTTGTGCACACTATTATTCTCCTTAAGCAACATAGCTGAAACTGGCACCCTGAAATCTGCTAAATTTGGGCTATTTTTTATGCAACAGCTGATTTTGACAGTGTCCTTAGAGGCTGCTTAATTTAGGTTTCACTACATAGGCATATTAATGTTATAGCCTTGGTTAAAGCTGAAGAGCTTGCTCACCCACGATGGGACGGAGCTTTCAGGAAGCACTGCACACCAGCCCAGTTACTGGCAGCAGGTGGGGGACTAGTTTCTGACTACTGCACTTCACAGCCAGGAGTTTATCAGGGAGTGCTACAAGTGGGAAGTTGGTGCCTATGCAATTCTTGGCTTTTGGTCCTTCACAGGTGTGGCAAGTCATTAGGTGACCACACCAGTCCCAGTTCTGGATGGACTTTCTGTCAGTGCTGTTTATATTCTGCCAGCTATGGGATGATTCCTGTGATGTTGAACAAAATTAGAAAAGTGAATGAGGTTTTCATGTTTTTGCTGATGCAGTCATATTTGGACTAAATATAGTGGCTACTATTGTATCTGCAGTAAACATATATTGTCTTCTTTCCCATTAATACAAAGGATAATACTTCTATCCTTTTTACGTCTCCGTACTTACTCTACTGTAAACATGCAGATCTAAAATATACCACAATTCAAACTACTTGGTTACACTGTTTCTCAAAGAGTAAGGTAAGTGCTGCTACTTTTTCTTAAATGTCATGTGATGCTTGTAATTTCCTTGTATTACAATACAAAATTGTACTTCTCTGTAGGCCACCAATTCTTTGAAATTAATTGTATAGCTATTAATGTATAGCTGTCAGTACACAGAAGGAAATTGTGGATGGTTATTCAATGGGATTTACCTGCACTTCAAAAAAGGCTATGAAGTGCAAGATACTGCAAAGTGCTGGTCATATTATATTGTCAACTGTATGTTCACTCGTTTTTACTAGCAGATTGCATTGACCCAGTATCTTTACTAGCTAATTAGCTAATTTTCCTATCATAAAAACATTATTTTCCCAACAGTGGTGAAACTCAGACAGCCAGCATAAGTCAGCCTACTATTGGCAAATTTAATAAATATTACGGACTTTATAAAGATTACTGTGTCTTTTAACAAACAGGAGTATCTTAAATTAACTATCTGAACATATTTATACAATGCTTAGCAGCATATGTAATGGCATATAATGAATATATACATATGTAGTAGAGACTGACCTTCATTTTAAGATTTTGTGAAGCCTGTAGGAATTAGCCAATATAGAGATTGACAAAATGCTTCCTGAAATATAGACAATCTGTCTGCTATGAGTGTCCTGGAAGCTACCTCAAAGGCTAGCCTGCACTATTTTCCATACCACAAGTGTATTTGTGGCCGCAGAAAATGTTCTTTTAAGCATGCAAGGTACTCAGTACCCAAACATGCTTAGTATGTAAGTACATTTACCAGGCATTCACATTGAAAGCCAACAGAATGTCCTTTAGGTAGCAGTATACTCAGAAGCCATACAGCATATAGATTACCTCATGCATGGAACAACCCTAGAAACTGCTTTTCCATCACAGCATATATATACAGACAGAAGGTTGGAAATGAGCCAGACATTGTAAGAACTAAGAGATTATGGTGCAATAAAGTTCAGCCTCTACAGTGCAGCCACCCACATACACAGAAGTCAGGCTATGCACACTGCAAGTGTGTTACTGCCTTGCGTCAAGGAAAGCCTCCTCTAGCTCATGTTTGTTCCCACCTCTTAATGGGACAGTTGAGTATCAGCTCGTTACTTGGAACAACTTCACATATGGTATCCCTAGGGCTGCCAAGGATGACTGAAAATACTGGAAGTGAACAATGGGAGAGACTCAATAATCATCTTCCTTACTCCTCAGACTTGACACAAGCAGGGCTGAGGCATGCAAAAGAACAGCATTTCAAACAGAAGGTCAGCTTCTGCCAGTTTGAGATTTGGTGCATGCTTTTCATGTAACTAAGTTTTTTTCTTGTGCAAAATACATACAGCACAGACTATGCCGCTGTGAACCTTTCCTACTTCACCATTCTTGTGCCTCAGCCTGAACTTTTGTGCCACATGAAGTCTTAGCTCTCTATGCTGAGATTACAAATACAAATATCAATTAGATCAGCTGTGAAATTCCATGTAGCAAGAAGACCTTTGAAAACTAAATCTGCAGACTGATACTCACACGGAATGTAATTCAGTTTGGAAATATTCAGCAAGAATTACTTTAAATGTTGTCATTTACTAAGTAGACACTTATGTTTTAAAAGCTATGTAGGATGTTACTTCACAGGATTGTATTACTGTATTGTGATTCATTTTTAGCAAGCATTTTTAGAGGTTAGCAAGCCTGTGGGAATGGTATGGTCCTATAGACTCCACAGACTGTATGAAAACCTGCTGAAATGATGCTACTTTCTGCCAGCTGATTGGAAGTGAAGCTATCAAGTTTCAGCCCAGCTCCACATGTAACTGGTCCCTAAGTACCACTCCTTCAGATATTCTTGTTTACAATCTCATGAGGAAATTTGGGAGCTGAAGGGCTAGAAATCTGGTAACCTCCTCAGGACAGGGTAGGGAGGTATAAGAAGGAAAGGTATAGCACGAGAGCTTGCACAGGTTTGTTCTATGAACAGAGGACTTCACTCTCCAGGGCTGTCAGATACACCACTTTCTCTAGGAATTCTTTTGAAAATCACATTCACATCCCCTTTTCGCTACCACATGTATTTTCAAAAGGTATTTCTATGTTAAAAGTAGAAACGAGGGAAAAATCCATAGCTCCAAGTATCTGAAATTTTAAACTCTAGGTGAATTTCCAGTTCACATAAATGTTTTGGTCTAAAGTCTCTCAGCCCCCAAATTTGAGCAACCATATGAAAGATGACAAATCTAGAAAAAAACCCAAGCCTTACCTTCTTGTAGAGACTTCTCAGGTCTCTGTACTGCCACATACTATTG
Organism: Mycteria americana; assembly: GCF_035582795.1. NCBI lineage: Eukaryota > Metazoa > Chordata > Aves > Ciconiiformes > Ciconiidae > Mycteria > Mycteria americana. The sequence continues at coordinate 95,109,251 of NC_134366.1, read as the reverse complement.
AGGACCTGAGATGCTGCTTTCACCACTTTTGGCGAATGCCTGTTACACACAGATATTAAAAAGGGAGAGAGAGAGAGAAAGAAAGAGTGAGAAAGAGACTGTTAAGTACGAGACTCCATTCATCCCAATTTTCAAATACATTGCTATGGATTTAAACCCACAATTAAAATTGTGTTTTAAATGTACTGTAAGATCTTTGGTTGGCATCTTGGAGACCAATTCATTTTCATTCTTAAGCAAGGGCAATACATTATCTCTGTAGTACTAATTATTCAGTGAGGAGCAAAATGTGTGTTCCTCAGCACACTGAGAACAAGGATTCATGCTGAGAGCATAGTAAGAGGAATGGGAGAGGCAGCAATTGGCAAAATTGTTGAGGACCCAACTGGTATTATGTACATCTAAGAAGATGTCCTGGCTACAACTTTTGGCATAAAGGATAAGAAGTTAGAGCCAGAGTTTCCTTCTCTGTAAGCTGCCAAACTTCAACTCATGACAGTGTGCTCAATGCATTAAGCGCCTCTTAGCAGTGGCCAAAAGAAACACTCTAGATGGGTGATGAGCACTGTTTTTGAAGTGCAGAGCCAAGATGCAGAAATACAACTGACTAGAAAAAGTCATGACAAATTTCGTTAGGAATCCAAATTAGGACTTGCATCTTGCTCACACCATTACCCTTTAATGACAGCAATGTAATGTCATGTTGAAAACCATATATAACTTCACATGGACTTTCTCTTCAGAAAGGTTTTGAAAGAAGCTCTAAACTTTTGTTACCATCAGTTGTAGTCATATATTCCTCTTGGGATACGTAACTTTTAAAAAAATCTAAAAAATAAGTATCAGAGAGTATTCAGCTCAGTGAAGAAGGGTCAAATAGAAAAGGACCAGGAAGATAACCCAGCCCATTGAGGAAGCATACACTGTGTGGTTAAGGCCTTGTGCTGTACCAATAATACACATAAAGCAGCAGAGTGCTAGACAACCTTGCAAAGGCCAAAGTCTGGAGTGAGCATTGATGGAGTTTGGGGCAGTCACTGAGGTGATTCATGTTTTACTCAGAAAAGGCACACGGATTGCAAAACCAAAGAGAAACCAGAAAACCAGCAGCATATGCTACTGGTTTGGACAGGAAGTCTCAGGGGTCAGGCTCTGGTGCATCCCGTGACCTCTGAGAAGGACCACTGGTAGGCTGATACTCAAGCTGGTAAAGCAACGTTCATGACACAACTGATTCCATTACCTTACACAGTATTTTCCTAGTAATTTATTTGGTGTTTTTTTTCCCTTTTCTTCCATTTCTCACCCAGAGTACAGCAGTAGGTGGGTAACTGGTGAATAAACAGGAATTTGATAAACCCTTTCAAGCATTATTGTTTTTATCGTACTCCCAGCTGTACTGCCTAGTGGGGTGCTGGTAGCAGGAAGTAACCAGGAAAATAACTGTGCCAGCCATAGTGTGAGTAGTGAGGAGAAAAAGGAACTATGCGAAGCCAATATGGGCTTGGCCAATATGACCTTATGAACACCAGTTCTCTCGTGCTGTCATACAGGGAAAGCGCTCAAGCTCTGGGCATGTTCCAAAGGCTAGCGGGGCCAGCCCCACACTCCTGGCACTGATACATACCAGGATGCCCGGCCAGGCTAGTATCCTGCACTTGTAGAAGCAGACGCTTCATACTGGACAAGACAAATTCATACTGTAGTGTTTTACTGTATTAAACTGAGCATGCCAGAATTTCCTATCAGTCCAACAACCAGCAATTCTGATTTTTAAACAATGGATTACCTATAAGAAACCAAACGAAAGCAATGGTGCACAACACTAACATTTCTGAAAGTTGAAAATGAAACTTTCATTTAAGATAAGCATTTGTAGCCCTGTGAGTTGACAGGTTTTCTTGTTCTAGGACTCTGTAACCTGTAACAGTAATAACACAGGACTGCAACTCAAAGTACTTGAGAGGAGGGACAAGTATCATGATTTGGGAGGGCATTTTGGAATTACTCAACGCTACATGGGCTAAATACTTTCATTCAACATAGATACGTCTTTCACAATTATGAGGGATACTTAGACAGGGAATTATACCCTTCGATCCTCCAAAAACTGCCTGTGATACTTTGACAATTTCAGACTTAACAAGTGTTTATAATCTCTACCAGATAATGAGCAGGTAGACAAATGCATTATTCTGAGGAAAGACACGTTCAACTTAAGAGAAATGGATATGAACCTGCTTGCAATATCAGTACATTCGATCTAGAAAATATAAATAAAAAATTTAAATAGATCTAATCATAATAAAAATGCAAATGCAAATAAATTGGCAGAGCATGGGGAGCTCCCACAACTGGAATTGCGTACTTTGTTACGCTACTTCTTTTTACCCCTTACAATTAAAATGTGAGAATGTTTCAATAATGAATTTGGTATGAAAAGAAAAAGGTGACAATAGAGGAAAAGAAATGTGATTAAATTATACTGGCAATGCTCTGATCACATAGGCGAGCATAAGTTCTCATACCAAATGGAGGGTGCATAAATCTTTCCTTCAGGTTGTGGCCTGGCTTTGTGGGGCTCTTTTAGAGCTCTGGTGCTGCAGTAGGCTGTGTGATGACAGCTTCGAGTAGGTGGACTGATGGGTTTTGTACACTACAGTGAAGGCTTTTTGTTTTCAAACTGCCATAGTCCCATTGCACTATACTTCTGCAGGTTGACAAATATGAGAATCAGGCTATCTGTTTTAGGCAAAAGAAGGATAAAGAGTGAACTCTTCATGAAGAGTGCGGACATAGGAAAACAGACAAGATGAAACCATAGCTGCTCTGAAAATGTCACAGTTGTGTGTAAGATTTTTGCATGTTTTGGTGCCTCACAAAGTAGCCTGCAGGTATCCTAATGCTCTCTCAGAAGCAAGGTGTTGGGAAAATCCATGGACCCATGCTTCTACTATGCCCCATCTTACCAGCAAGCCGGTGGCAGAGAAAAGGGTGCTGTGAAGAGGGACAGTGACTTTTACATTCTTCATTCCCAAAGCAAGAGGAGCAGTAACAGAACTATGGTGAGGTCCCTTCCTTTCACAGGATCCCTCCACCTGCACGTCGCCCCTTCTGCAAGGTACAATCCAACAGCTCTGGTACCTAATGTTTTTTCAGGATCTTCTGGAAGTGCTTAGAGGTAGCGGTTACTGTAGATAATTACTCTTCCTTAAACTGCACATGCAGCGCACTCCGTGCCCTGCTGATGGTACGTCAAAAATAAACCACAGCAGAGACTTTTGCTATTGGTATTGTCTGTTTCTTGTCACCTTTCACACTGGGCATACGATTTCTGATGAAACTAAAGTATTCAACTCACGATTGCACAGAGGAGGCAAACACATTCAGGACTAGTAATAACTACTGGAGATGTTAAAAAAGGTGCAAGGTGATTTGCAAAACATACTTGTCTCCTTTACTCTTAGATATGCCAACCAGTTTCTCAATGCCGCCTGCGTCTCGTAAGGCCTTGGCATTCTCCATGTTTTTAGTGATGACTTCATGCAGAGTGCAGCAAATGGCAGTAACGGTGTCATCAGACATGGCCTTGCTTGCTGAGCTGTTGCTGTTGTTAGCGCCTGGCAGTCGGTGGACCAGATCCCTCATGGCATACTTGCCTTTGTTGAAAGAAAATGAAGGGAGAATTCAGAAGATACAGCAATAAAGGGTGACGGAGAAGTAGTACAGGGAAAACACGCAAGACTATTAGCACCATTTCCATCATTGCACGTAATCGGCTACTGATACTATTTCGGAGCAAGCCACATTTATACGATTGCACATTCAAGCATTTCACACATTAGGGACTCGGTTAATATTTCCATATTACATCAGTTGGAGACTTTGGATATGGGCTACATCATGCCCTTAGGAGAATGAAATGATGATAGTAAAGGTCAAGTATATGTATAAAGATAATCTGAATACCACAACTTACAGAACTTGGCAAGTCCTCATCTCCCACCACACAACTCATAATTCAAGTTACTATAAATAAAATGTGCATCCGTTCTTAAAAACACTACAGTGAATGAAAAGGCAGTGATGTTGTTATTTGTGAACAAGTCTTCTCTGAAGGACCAGTTTCACTGTACAAAGTTAATTCTATACTATATACACTAATTTAACTAGGTTTATTAGTATTTCTATGACTTTATTGCTTATTCAGTGCTCAGAGATGACACTGCACTCTTCCACACATCCTTAGTTGTATGCATGGTACTGACCAGAAAGGAAGCCTTTCTGAAATCTATTCCTGTACGATATTTTGAGATTATTTTATATAACACTAACTTCCGGAACTTAAAATCTCCTAAAATGAAAGGCGCAATGAATTTTTAATATGGTCACATTGAACTGAAGACATGAAAAAGAAATGATGTTGGTTATTATAACTTTTTTCATGTTTAAATGAACAAAGATATTTTTTTTTCAAAATTGCACCTGAAAGTCATATAGTGCTTGTGAAAATAATACAAGAGCAGCTTCTGAGAATTTATATGTATGTATAGTATAAATGTAAATATATATAAATGTAGGGCAGGGTTAGCACCGGCACCGATCTAGAAGAAGCCTCACACCCATTCTAGAGGGTCACTATTATGGTAAAATAGCAGCTCAGTCATTCAACGTGATGAAGACAAGATCAGAGAGGGCGAAGGCCTGATGAAGTAGTTGCTGAGGTCAGTGAAACAACTCTGAATCACCTTCAGTGCAGCTGTACTAGGAATTTGCATACAGCAATCACCATGAGAGTGTATCATGCAGGATGAAAAGGATAGGAAAATTGGAAAAAATAAATATAATTAGTAATCTAATCTACATCACATTTTATGAATGAAATAATCAGGTATGATTATTGTATATAATATAATTTAATGAGATTTTTTGATAACTTAAAAAAGTTCTGATCAATTAGTATTTATGAGTATTTATTATAAATCTTATTTCTGAATTCATAAATTCAGTTGTGTGTGTCCATATTTGAAAGAAGAGGTAAGAGGAAAATCACAGCTTTTAACTATTGGATGCTAAATTATTTTTATTTCTCACAATTTTGCCTGCTGTGGTAGAAATACAGCCAGTCATTTGGAACAGAATATTCATAGTACAGATAAAAACTAAAATCTCCATACTGAATTGTTAAACTTAAAGGTTATCAAATAGATTTTGTGGTAATGTGAGATCTTAGAAACTACTCACTCTATATCATGTAAAAACATTCTTGATTATAAAAAGCATAACATTACCAACAAAATGTGTGCAGTAGGATTTGAATCTTACGAGTGTCCTGCAATATAAATACAAATCTTGTCCTCAAACATTTTTATTTCTTTGCACGTAATATTTAATTGGTCGTTTGCGTTATTAGCTTTTCAGCAATATTATTAATGTCAGATGTAGTGCAGATATTAACACCACTTTCTCTTTCAGAAATGGTTTGTTTGAGCAAACTGAAAATCTTTTTTTCCCCTACACATATATGAAACACCATTCAAGAACAGCCTGTATATCTGCATCTGTTTGTTCCTTGTAACATGACCACATTAATAGTTGCTTATCACTTACAGTGATTACTTCAGTCTGTAGCATAGAGTAAATAAAGCTTATGTATCAAAAAAATAAAATTAACCATGATTTGCTGTAGCTTTTACTCTTCTAATGCAGTGTCCGCCTCAGGTCAGGAGTAAGTACAAGTAGATAAATCAGATCAGTGAGACACTCTGCTTTACTCTGTACACACATCCAGAACAGACCGATGTTCCTTTTTTCTTTCGTACCTCACTTAAAGCGCAATGGAGCGTCTCACTGTCTCAGTCCTCTGGTGGAACCAGATGACAGTGATCATTCTGTTAGCAGCCAAAGACTGTGTCCCATAGCTCTGGGTGTAAGGAAATCTGGATGGCTGCCCAAGCAGATTTGGAACTGGCACAGTATTCCAGGCAATAGTATTCATGCCAGTACACATGCCTAGACACACAAGATGCTTCTTACAGTAAATAAAGGCTTTGGAGCTATCAGGAAAAGCTCAGTAGGAAAACTAACATAAACACAATCAAGCACGGTATAAGCATTCTGGACATGTCAATGCTCAACAGTTCTAACATCTCTGCTGTGCACACACTTAAGTTAGGCATGAGAAGATCAAATCAGTATTAGATACTTCAAAACAGTAAACCAGGCTTTTTATAGATCATGTGTAGCAGTGGGACAGCACAGCATCCCTTATTCTGAGCGGCTGTGGTAATTCCAGCTTAATAATACTATTCAATTCTTAATCAGTTGCATACTTAAACTAAGATATATTCTGGGTGGTTTTGTTTGTTTTTTTTTTTTTTTTTTTTTTTTCCTAAGAATTGCATCAAATTTAACCTTTGGATAGAAAGTGCCAGAAGACTCACAGTGCACATTTTGTAGACCTAAAATCTAGTCAGCGCATTGCAGCTGTGCAAGCTGGTGTCCAGTTTGGAGACCCCCCTGTCAGAACCTGTAAGGACAATGCCAGGCCCCTAGTCCTGCCAGGTGCTCCCCGTGAGGGAGCCGGGCTGCCTCCCGCCTGCCCTGTCCCCCAGGGCAGCGAAAGCCAGAGCTGCCACCTCCAACAGAGCTGCTCACGCAGGCAGGTGAAGCAGCTGACTGCACAGACCTCGCCGGTCAAACTGTCCTTCCAGAGGTTCATCAGAAAAAGGTGGCACACCAGCTGGAAGAACAGGGGAGTGGCTGGGCTATAGGGTTGATCTAAGCCACCGTTTACATGGTCTCAAAATCTATTACCAAGTGTAACTGTTAACATATTTTCTGTGGTTTTAGTACTTCGAACACTTTGTTAGCTATTTGAAAATATATTTGGGATGAGAAAAACCCCTGCCTTAGCCTTAAAAAATGTGTCATTAGTTTAATTTAATTCAAAACATAGGAACTTATATTGAAAAAGCAGTAAGTTTGCTTTAATATAGAGTTAAGTCATGAAAGTTAAAAGTTAAGGACTATTCTTTGTACTGTAGAAAACATTTCACAGTAACTGGCTTGCATTCCTAAAATTATACATAGTTAATAAAGTACTGTGTTATATTCACAGAAAAAAATTCAGGCATCAGTTAACTTCTCTTAGTTATTTTCCTGCTGCTTTACAATAGGCATGAAGGAGAGAAGAGTCATGTTTTTTAGCATTAACTACAGAAGAAATCCTACTCTAGAGTGGTGTAAATGTTGAGTAATGGCAATGAAAGCACAGCTACTGCTACATCAGCCCAACACGGCTGACAACACATGCGATCCGTGACTTTTGCATTAGTGTTTGTTACAATCTGCAGAGCGTTTGCATTTAGAATTACTTTTTTGACGTTAAGAACCTCTGCTGAAAGCAGACTGAAACGTATAATGGAAACTAGTCTTGTAATGTCAGCAAAGTTTTATCTAGCACTACCAGTAGGAAGGCTGGGGAATTCAACTTGCAGCTGAAGAAGTCTCCCTCAGCTGAGGAAGTGAGAACTGATGAGGGTCCTGGGAAGAGAGGAGGATGTGTGTGACAATGATATTAAAAATAAATAGCATTGTTAATTTTCGTTAGGGTTCATACAGAACTGCTTTGATCTACAAATAAATTGATTTTTTATTTGAGCAACATTTCACATTATAAGACCCAAAACTGATTTGATGCTTTTAAAGAGGATTTACGTAATATGATTAAAAAGAACCACCAGCTTGACAAGGAAAAAAGAAATCATATTTATTTGTTCCATTTCACTCATAAAGGAAGGCAGACAGACATTAAATAGCCATAATTTGGGGGTGGTGTCACAGGAAAGGGGTTGTCCTGTAGGTGTTTGGGACAGCATTTTTCTGACACTATATATTTTGAAGTTATTTTTCTAAGATAAGACTTTTGTCACTGTTTCATATTGACAGCAGGATTCATCTATCACCGTACACTAAGTCTTTGACTGTAAGATGATAAGGTTTGCTAAACATTTCTTACTAAACATTTCAACAATGCAGATTTATCGTCTTTTCCTTTGCATGATAAAGTCTCATTAGCACCTTAGCGCATGCCTCTGTTACTTAATTCAGGAAACATTTTCCTTCATAGGAGCAAACTGACAGCTGTCCTAAGAAAGATTCTGCCTTCAGAGCAAAACCGTAGAACAAACTACTCTTCTGGTAGATTTAACAGGAGCAAAATCATCACAGATAAGGTTCCACTTCTGGAAATATTTCCCTACTATTGCCTTGAGACAAATTCACTGCTGGTGTAACCCCATTGACTTCATTTCCATTTTCACTCATCTCTGAAAAATGACTTTGACACATTGGCACATTTATTAAATAGTTGTGGCATGGTTCCTAGTTTGAGAGAACAAGACTAGGAAAATTACACTATTGAAAACACAAGAAACCTCAAACAGATATTAATTATAACTAAGAACCCTGTCCTAGAGGTAGAGCTTGCTCTAATAAAAGTAATACATCACCTTCCCCCCATCCTCAAAGATACCCATTAATTCACATTGTGTAGCTAGATAATATAAAAATAGCAAAATGCCACCATATTTTGTTGTACTGATACAGATATCCTATTCCAGAACTACTGGTGTCTGTATGTCACAATATATGTGAATTTTGTTCTCTTGGTTCTAACATGTGCGCTCCACTTAAATTTCCAGATATACATGTTCTCGTGCATTTTCATCATCCTTGTGTGTTTTTAAGACCATTCAACTTCAGCATTTCACAGCCTTTTTGGAAAGAATATTACTGGCAGAGCTTTTATTATTAGTTTCAATCACTATCTAATAAATGTGCCAAAACTGTCTATTTAATTCAGGTGGAACAAATTTTGATCTTGAGTCAGTGTATTTCAACTGATAGTCTAATAAATTAGAGTGTATTCATCACATGATAGCAGTGGCAGAAATACCACTTCTGTATTTGATAAAGAGTGAATATGTGCACCATGCTTTCTCTTGTCAGATACTGTTTTTTTAGGGTGTAACTGATAATCGCTATTGGTACTAGGGTAGCATCTGAAAGTGCCCCTTAGAGTCCAGATGTCATTGTACCAGAGGAACCCCGTCCCTTCTCTGAACACTGGAAATCTTCAGTACACACTGAGATGCAAGAGTGGGGTGTAAGAGCCCACAAAAAATGACTATGCTTAGTACAATATGTAGCGAACTCTGGACTCGGACTGCCTAGGCAGTAGAAGGCTTTTTGTAGGCATCAGAGAAGCAATGAATCCCATGTGACTTAAGAGGGTAAAGGTTTGTTAGTTTTCATAGGGAGATTTTTTTCTGCCACTGAAACACTTGAGTGGGAAAAACTACCCCGAATTTTAAAGGCAAAATATGTTAAGAAGTAAGAAGTGCTGTCAGACTGGGTCTTAGAGCCAGACACATGTCATTTTTTGTGGGACAGAGGAGGAAGCAAACCGAAGAAGATGAAACAGGGTAATGCCAGAGCTGTTGGGCCACCAGCAAAGTTAGCGGATGGAAGGAGACAAAGTTATATTTTTGAAAGCAAGAAAGGCTGTAGTACTGAGGTTGAGAGGCACTTGTCCATGTGAGTAGATGATTACTCCTCAGACTTTAGAGAGCACCAGGAAAGGTGTAGGTAAGTCAAGAACAAGAAATAATCTACCTGACGTGGCAATGTTGGTTTATAAAGGAGGACCCCTATTTCAGAACACAGAGCAGTACAAACTGAAATAAGGGTCATTAGCCACCCCAAAGTTTAATGCCCTCTCACTCAGCACTGAATGACGTGACTGCCTCCAGACAGGCTTTCCACCACGACCACTGAGCCAGTGACTTTGCTATCTACCCCCATCCATAATACATAGTCTCTAGCATTGCGGACTACAGCCTACACTGCATGTGAAGGAACTATAAGTCACAACAGTTTGTATACAGCAACCCTCTCTTCCCTTTGCTTGGTGACTTCTGGTTTGACATGACTTAAGCTGTTGACAGGGCAGATTTATGCAACTCAAATGCAGTGGCTACTGTCAAACCCACATGGCCTGACCAGTGCTAGCTAATGGTCTGTGATGTTGCTCATCACAGTAGATCAGTTTCAAGTTCGTAAGACCACTGTGCATGAAGTAGTATTGGATGAGGAAAATGGAAACAACCTGAGCAGTAGGATTGAAAAGCATGCACCTAAAAAGCATGGGCCCCACCACTTGGAGCAAGTGTCAGAGAACAGAGGATTTTGGATCAGTTCGGGATTTTGGTGTAAAAGGAAAGCTAAATCCATTTTTTTAGACATTTAGGGGGCAATTCATGTGTCTAAACATAGGGGGCTAACGCAGTTTCAAATGCCCTTAGATACCTGAAATCCCTGCACAAAGTTACTAGACCTATGGAAGATACACAGCCTTCTGGAAAAGCAGCTGAAGGCAAGGTAGGATGCCCTACGGTCTTTAATGTTTAAGCACCTGAATCTCACTCCCAGTGTTTGGCCAAAAATGTTTTTTTAGGTACCCAAGTCCTTTTACTTCTTCTGTTAGGCATGTGCACAAACATTTGTAATCTCTAGCACTTCAGAGTAAATGCATATGAAGACATTTCACTACATAATGTTAATTGACTACAGTATTGCAATTATCCCTATCCGAAAAACTATAATCTCAATTCAATCATTTGTAAGGGAATAAGCGATGAGTTAACTTAGACTGGTTTGAGTAAGCACCTCAAAACTAATGGGCTGGAGCCACTGCTTTAGCTGCTTCACATTAAGCCTAGCCTGCCAATTAAGTTGGGATAATGAGTGCTTTGAGCTAGAGAACAATGCCTGTTTTCACCTCCTTGCAGGTTTATTTGAACTTAAATTTTAAGACTCTGTGGAGATAAATTATTTTGGAGAAGACAGAAAGAATAAAAAATGTTACACACGCATGCCCTCCTGTGCCCCCAAGCACCCAGGTGCACTTTGCCGACGGCTGCTGAGACAGAACAAAAGATCGGGTGGAGGTCTCAGATTCCCTCTTCCCCTCAGAAAAATGATACATATTTTTCACTTTTCCACCACCTCTGATGACAGGCAGCAAGATTTCAAGATATAAGATTGGTATTCAGAATGGACCACGACAAAGAGGAACAATATCTTCCCTGATGCTTTGTATGTGACGTGCCATTCATTGGTTTTCTTTTTCTAAAATCTTTTTTATCAAGAATAAATTCAGCCATAGGTAGTGTAGCATATAAAGCCCTACAGGGAGCAGGAATAGTCATCTTTTACCGTTTCAGGGAAGAAACCCTCAAACTTTCATAGAGAGATGAAAGTATGTGAACCACCAATATCTGTGTTGGCAATGTCAATTGAGATTTGCTTGTAAAAGAATCAAATATCTAGAAGATTAACCAATATAGGAGCTTTTATCTTTTTAAAAAGATTAAAATTGCTTGTTCTCTATTTTGCAAGAGAAAGGTATGGCACAAGGAGAACTACAAATGACAAAGGGCACAGCCATACCAGGGGTGGAAGAGCAGTATGTATAGAATCTAGTAGCACTGGACAAAGACAAAAGAGAAGTATTTTGGTATTTTTCGCCCTGAACATGCCATGGGAAATGACAACTGGGTGCAATGCAATCACTGCTTTTCAGCAAATTGCCTTCTCAGATCCATGATCCTTCGGAGGTTTTCTTTCCTGTAGCAGCATTTTAATCCAGCCACCTCTCTCCTTCAGTTTCTCTGCTTCCAGAAACGTAACTTTTCCATTTCATGTATTTCCTGCCTCCCTCTGGCTGATCATTTTTCTTGCTTTCAGCTCACCTTCTCAGGGCTGCCCCCTGTCCCCTCTATTACATGACTGATGTTTTTTCTTCCTTGAGCTGTACCCCCTCAGCCCTTTGGGTCTTAACCGCTAAGCTTTCATGTTCCTTCGCCATCTCTTGCCTATCTGATATTTAAGTGTATATCTCTGCATCTGCCCTGTCTGCCAAGTTTTTCCATTCTCTCCTCATATTGGTTTAAACACCTTCAGTTTGATGCTCAGTTAGATCCTGTTTTTGTCACATCCCTGCATGCCCATGACGCTTCCCCAGGCTCCTGCTCTTTAATGTTCTGAACCTGTCGTGGTTTAACCCCAGCTGGCAACTAAGCCCCACACAGCTGCTCGCTCACCCCCGCTCCGGTGGGATGGGGGAGAGAATTGGAAGAGCAAAAGTGAGAAAACTCGTGGGTTGAGATAAAGACAGGTTAATCGGGAAAGCAAAAGCTGCACACACAAACAAAGTAAAGTAAGGAATTCATTCACTGCTTCCCATGGGCAGGCAGGTGTTCAGCCATCTCCAGGAAAGCAGGGCTCCATCACACGTAACGGTTACTTGGGAAGACAAACGCCATCACTCCAAACGTCCCCTCTTCCTTCCTCTTCCCCAGCTTTATATACTGAGCATGACACCATAAGGTATGGGAAGCCCTTTGGCCAGTTTGGGTCAGCTGTCCCAGCTGTGCCCCCTCCCAGCTTCCTGTGCACCTGGCAGAGCATGGGAAGCTGAAAAGTCCTTCATTTAGTATAAGCACTATAAAAAGAAATTTTAGCTAGCTTACAAGCATAGATTTTAGACTTGAAAACACTGGTGTATTTAAAAGCTATTGCTTTTATACTACTTTTGTTGTCTCTCTTATATATCTCAATTCCATAGACAGCGATCTATTTAATCTACTGTTACGCCTAATACTGATTTTACTCCTCTCTCAATGGAATACCTTCATATTCTGCATTTCTCTCACACAGCAAGACTGCAGATATTCAGGCTTTATATTAGCAGTTGTCTTAAGACCTAGAGATTAAAGAACTTCCAGGGCTCTTTAGTTGGCCATAAACTGTTAATTCATACAGCATATCTGTCCCAACACGTGCTTTAAAGGCTAGATCTACGTCTACGCTTTGCATGCAGAAGCACTTCAGCTGGCTCCATCGGAGCTAATGCCAAAACTAGAGCAGCGTATTGAGACCCTGCCGTACATCTCTGCCTCTTTCATCTGACTTAGTTGCCAAAATTGCTGCCTTTTTGGCAATTGCCATGGGATGCATGCTGCCACAGAAAAGTGCATTTCTGGAGAAACTAGCTCTCCTTTGGGGAATTAGATGTTTGCAGCAGAATAGCCAGAAAACTAGTACAGAAATGGATTTATGGGTACCACGGCCAAATGGAGTTTCTGTTTCTTAACAGCACCTCTCACCCAGCATAGTGGATGGCTTCTATTTTGAGTGTTAATCCATGTATCAGCTGAGCAATCTCTATCCCTTCTCATGCTGGAGAGGCAACCTGACCATCAAAACACAGGCAGCCCAACTCAGGGTGCGTTCTTTGACTTGCAACCTGGTTTTGGAAGATGAATTTGGGAAGAGGTGTAAGTGTAAATTGTTGACTGTCTCATCGACACTGGGACTATAAAAATGAGTCAGTTCAAGTCCAGCTTGACCTGCCTCATTATCTGTTGACCTGATACGCCAAACAACTACTGGGTCCACAGGAGGAAAAAAATCTCCACCAGTAAGCTTCTATTTGTCACCCTCAGCAGCAAAGGAAGCAGCATTTTTTAAGGTAAACTGTCACAAACCCACATATATTGCTGCTCTAATGTTGTTGCCCTCTCCTGGCCAGAAAAAAGCATTTGGGGTGGTGGCTTTGGCTGTCTCCCTTGCCGTCTTAGCTTTGGTAGGTTGGCTGGGAAGAAAAATGACAGACCCAGGCTTTATTGTTCTTGGATCCAAGGAATTTGATCTTGCATGCTTGGGTTTTATATCCAGAATGGATGGAGTCCATGTGGGCAATCACTCAAATAATTTCCTTTTAAATTCATTTTGTTTACATTTCCTGCCAGGTATACAAACTAGAAAAAGCACGGAAAGGAGTTGTTAGCCTACCTATTGACCCAGGTAGTGCAAATATATCTAATTAATCAAGCCCTTTACACACCAACAGATTTATTTCTTGTTGAGACTGCACTGTCATCTTTCCTTTCATCTTTCCACTTGCCCAAGGTAAAAAAGATTCTGCAAAGGGAAGTGATTACTCAGTTTAATTGCTGCAGGCTAAGTTTTCTGATTACTGGAGCTGGTTTTAGTCCCTTGCTATCCTCTTCCCTGCTCCCTGCAGAGAATAGAGCTTTTGGAAGGCTGAATTTTAAAAAATATAGTCGTTTAATCAATGTTATGATTAATCAGTGTTTCTAAAGTGCTTTGAAGAGGAAAAGTGCTATATGAGGGTTGAGTGGAATTTTAGTTTTATCTGTATTATTTTCTGAGATAGGATAATATTTTGTTAATAGTCTGATTCAAGGGACTTTAAATTAGGCCATAATGAAGAAATAAGAATGTAATCTATTTTTGGAGAAATAAGTTTAGGCTTCAAGATCTATGCCCTGATCAAACACCCACTGAAATTAATGAGCCTGTCTACCAATGTCAGAAGGTATTAAATTGGATTCATAAAGAAGTAGCTTTTCTACTTTGGTTTTTACTTTGTGACCAAAACAGAACAAGATTCTGACAGGAAACTGATGTAGCCAGAGTGAATTGCAACTAGACATTATCCTGCTTCAACTGTCCATCAAGCAATTGCTATTTATTTGCTACTATTTTTCTTCTTCTTCACTTGTGCTATATTGCCTGAAACTAATGAACAAATCTGTTCCCATTGTATGGTCTGAAAGACTGATTATTTTTGCATGCTTTTATACACAGTTACGGCAATATCATGGTGAAATGTATAAAAATTCTTATGTTTGGAGATGTACATTAAAATATTAAGAGAAATAAAACCAAAATGGATCCTCATGATACATTCTGTTATTAAAGATTAAATAAGATGCATAGATGTAAATGTGTTAGCTCAATAAATATAAATCTTGGTAAAGTGATAGCATCTTTTGAAAAAAACTCTTCCAACAAATATCAAAACCACTCCAGGTCATTCTGCAATGTTCATATATTCCTTAATTACTGCAATGTTCAAACATTTCTTAACTCATCACCATGAAAACTCTACATGGAGCAGTTAAGATAATTAATCTGTGCATGATGGCAAAACAACAATACTGAGGATACATATCAGTATTTCACATTGCTTTATTGTGTGCCATACAATAAAATCATTTATATTTAATAACAAAATCCTGGTTAGTATCTAAGGCTCAGTAAAACCATATACTAACTTCACAGATGCCAATGTTTGGGAGAAGGACAGAAGGGAAAAGAAAAAGAACAGGTAAAAGAATAGCAACAGAAAAAGTGGTAACTGTTTAAAAAATATTTTTAAAAACTTCAAAGACAATTTATCCATGAAAGGGTAAGACTATAATACAGTATTCGCTTTTTTTTTCTGCAATTTGGAATTGTTAGCAAAGACCTTGTGAAGACAGTGTCTGTCTGTTGAACTGCTAATGCATCAGTCTAAGTAAACCAGACCATATAAAGGCATGCTGTAGTAACGAAGTCGTAAATACCTTTATTAGAAATGGGGTCTCTCACACTGGTCATGCAGAAAATGGACAGATAGTCAGTTTTACTAGGTATTTTTAGAGGTCCATTCGTTTTGCAGATAATACTAATGTTCTGACTCAGTTTAATTCCTGTTCTTGACAAAGTGCTTTGTGTTCTTAGCAACACAGTCATGGAAAAAAGCAAATGATATCGTAGTTTTAGTTCACCTGAAGCTACTACAATTTAAGGCCTGAATACAGTAGGTACAAGCAAGGATATGGTGCAGAGTTAAAAAAAGCTTTGTGTTCTCATGGGAAGGGCAAAAATGCATCCCATAACCTTCCTTAACTAATGTATATTACATTATTTTCTGTTTTGACTACAACATGACTAGTTGTTATATTTCTCATAAAAAAATTTCCTCAGCATTTCTTAGTTGCACAGCTCATTATTAGCTGTGTTTAAAGAAACTATGACAAATGAATCCTAGTCCTGACTCCTCCATCAGAGTACAGATCTACTAGAGCACAGTTCTGTTTGTGCTTCTTCAGGAGGTGCAAGTCAAAGGGTTCACAATATGACTCGTTTTTGGGTTGTGCTACTGCTGTTCCTTCCAAGGTAACAGTTCCAGGTGGCATCTTCAGCCTAGTAGCTGATCAACTGTTTTCTCTAGTGGCCCCCAAAGAAACCTTGCCTCCAGACATCCATTTGAGCCTGCTCAGTGTCACTAAATTATTGCTTTTTTAACTTGAGTCACAGCTGCTCACCTACATCTGAGTAACACACAGAGTGAGGATTCTCAGGACTGTGCACTCACTGAATTTCCTTCTCTTACCTCCCTGGGGATGTAATTGCCCACATGGCAAGAGTCACAGAGTCCACACATTAGACTTGATACACTAGACTTGATCTCTTTCTTGGATATCAAGCTGGACAGAGGAGATCTGCCTAAGGCAAAGCCCATAACCTCTTATATCCTTCAAGTTCATCTCTCTCAGACCTCTGCAACATTGGCTGATCTCTGCTACTCCCAAAAAGAGGGGAATTGGGTAAGTCTTCCAAAATTCTTCTCCTCTCTCCAGACTTGGGGAAAAGAAGAACCTGCCAGAGACCATATGGCTCCCTGGCTCCACGTGCCTTACTCTAAATGATCAGAGTGCTCTGAAAGACTAGGGTAGAGTCAGAGTGAAAATTTTACATGTACTCAGCAGCCTTGCTACTTCCCTGCAGCATGGCAGAAACTACACACTGCATTGCGGGGGAAGGATGGGAGATCAGGTTTGAAGTGCTAGAATAGACTTAACAACAATGAAAAAGCAAAGCAGAAAAAGAAATGCTCTAAGTCAAACAGAACAGGCGAGAGGTCAGATACAATGCTGACCTCCTAACCACAGGAGATTCAGAGGGCAATATTCCCAAAGGTAAACTATTTCACGATAGACTGCTCCACGGCAAATAATAAAATAAATTTGCAGAATATCATGTCCCCTTTGTGGAAGCAACCATTGTTGTCAGTGTCACCTTGAAAAATTTTGCACATAAATATATGACTTTGCATATACTCATGCTAATAGTATGCATTTTCCTCTAATTAAAATTAGCACTGATTATTTGCTAGAATAATCCTGAGTTATGAAATCCAAATAATGTATAACACATACCACTTTAAGAGCACCCTGAGTAGCACACAATCTAAGAGATCCTGTAACTTTTCTCCCGAGAGGAGTAAGTAATGAGGCAATTTATTTTCCTCATGTTGCACATTAGATCTACCGAACAGCAAGTGAACTCTGAACACAACCACTGCACATTCTTTTGGTACACGGAGCTGAATTACTGCCTTATGCTGCAAAATCTGTAAATGTGGACTGGGAGCTTTTTTCTCTTTCTCAGGATTGTAGAGGAATTCTCGGGATTTTGAGAACAAAAGGAAATTCAGAGCCTGTATCTTGAATAAAATGCAAGGACAGTCGTAAACTAACAGGGTCATTCACTGATTAATTAAAAGACTAAGTTCCCTATGTTAGAAAGACTAGCCCACCTCTGCTCCTGTTCCCCAAAGGGCTAAGTGTATAAAACTGGGGTGCAACCATGCATGAATGAGGTGCCTAGCTTACTCATGCTTGACTGTGGACCTTGATAATTCTGGTAGCAAAAATGAAACAAAAATTGATGCAAATAATTTCCTTATAAATCATAGAACACTTGAGGTTGCCAGGATCCTCTAGAGATCATCTAGTCCAACCCCTCTGCTCAAAGTAGGGTCAGCTCGGTGTTTTCTTATATTCACATAGAATTTCCTTTATTTCAATTTGTGCCCATGACCCCTTGTCCTGACACTGTGCATCACCAAGAAAAGTCTGGCTGTGTCCTCTTTACACCCTCCCATCTGACATTTAGACATATGAATAAGATCCCCCTGAATCTCCTCTTCTTTCCCTGGGAGGCAGCCCTTATGGGCAAAGGGGTCCAGGAAGGCTGGACATTCTTTAAGGAGGAAGTCCTAAAGGCACAAGAGCGGGCTGTCCCCCGGTGCTGAAAGATGAGCCGTCGGGGAAGAAGACCGGCCTGGCTGACTAGAGAGCTTTGGCTAGAACTCAGGAGAAAGAGGAGAGTCTATGACCTCTGGAAGAAGGGGTGGGCAACTCAGGAGGACTACAAAGGTGTAGCGAGGCTGTGCAGGGAGAAAATTAGAAGGGCCAAAGCTGAGCTAGAGCTCAGTCTGGCTGCTGCTATAAAAGACAACAAAACCCACTTCTTCAAATACATTAGCAGCAAAAGGAGAGCTAAGGAGAATCTCCAGCCCCTAGTAGATGGGGGAGGAAACACAGTGACCAAGGACGAGGAAAAGGCTGAGGTACTTAATGCCTTCTTTGCCTCAGTCTTTAATAGCAGGGCCGACTGTTCTATGGGTACCCAGCCCCTGGAGTTGGAAGATAGGGATGGGGACCAGAATGGAGCCCCCATAATCCAGGGGGAAATGGTGAGTGACCTGCTGCACCACTTAGACACTCACAAGTCTATGGGGCCTGATGAGATCCACCCGAGAGTGTTGAAGGAGCTGGCAGAAGAGCTCACCAAGCCCCTTTCCATCATTTACCAGCAGTCCTGGCTAACTGGGGAGGTCCCTGCTGACTGGATGTTAGCTAATGTGACACCCATCTTCAAGAAGGGCCGGAAGGAGGACCCGGGGAACTACAGGCCTGTCAGCCTGACCTCGGTGCCGGGGAAGCTGATGGAGCAGATCGTCCTGAGTGCTATAACACGGCATGTAGAGAATAACGAAGGGATCGAGCCCAGCCAGCATGGGTTTAGGAAAGGCAGGTCCTGCTTGACCTACATGATCTCCTTCTATGACAAGGTGACCTGCCTAGTGGATGAGGGAAAGGCTGTGGATGTTGTCTATCTAGACTTCAGTAAAGCCTTTGACACGGTTTCCCACAGCATTCTCCTGGAGAAACTGGCTGCTCATGGCTTGGACGGGTGTACTGTTCGCTGGGTAAAGAACTGGCTGGACGGCCGGGCCCAAAGAGTGGTGGTGAATGGAGTTTACTCCGGTTGGCGGCCGGTCACAAGCGGTGTTCCCCAGGGCTCGGTGTTGGGGCCAGTTCTGTTTAACATCTTTATCAATGATCTGGACGAAGGGATCGAGTGCACCCTCAGTAAGTTTGCAGATGACACCAAGTTGTGTGGGAGTGTTGATCTGCTGGAGGGTAGGCAGGCTCTGCAGAGGGATCTGGACAGGCTGGATGGATGGGCCGAGGTCAATTGTGTGAGGTTTAACAAGGCCAAGTGCAAGGTCCTGCACTTGGGCCACAGCAACCCCATGCAGCGCTACAGGCTTGGGGAAGAGTGGCTGGAAAGCTGCCTGGCAGAGAAGGACCTGGGGGTGTTTGTTGACAGCCGCCTGAATATGAGCCAGCAGTGTGCCCAGGTGGCCAAGAAAGCCAATGGCATCCTGGCTTCTATCAAAAATAGCGTGGCCAGCAGGACTAGGGAAGTGATTGTGCCCCTGTACTCAACGCTGGTGAGGCCGCACCTCGAATACTGTGTTCAGTTTTGGGCCCCCCACTACAAGAGAGACATTGAGGTGCTGGAGCGAGTCCAGAGAAGGGCAACGAAGCTGGTGAAGGGTCTGGAGCAGAAGTCTTATGAGGAGCGGCTGAGGGAGCTGGGACTGTTTAGCCTGGAGAAAAGGAGGCTGAGGGGAGACCTTATCGCTCTCTACAACTACCTGAAAGGAGGTTGTAGAGAGGTGGGGGTCAGTCTCTTCTCCCAGGTAACAAGTGATAGGACAAGAGGAAATGGCCTCAAGTTGCGCCAGGGGAGGTTTAGACTGGATATGAGGAAATTTTACTTCACTGAAAGGGTTATCAAGCATTGGAACAGGCTGCCCAGGGAAGTGGTTGAGTCGCCATCCCTGGAGGTATTTAAAGGACATTTGGATGAGGTGCTTAGGGACATGGTGTAGTGGTGGTTTTGGCAGTGTTAGGTTTATGGTTGGACTCGATGATCTTAAAGGTCTTTTCCAACCTATATGATTCTGTGATTCTGTGATTCTCTAGGCTGAACAGTCCCTGCTCCTCACAGGAGAGATGCTCCAGGCCCATAATCATCCTTGAGGCCCTTCACTGGACTTTCTCCCATATGCCCATGTCTCTCTTGTACTGGGGAGGCCAGAAGTGGACCCAGCACTCCAGCTGTAGGCTCACCAGCACGGAGTAGTGGAGAACGATCACCTCCATCAACCTGCTGGTAACACTCCTAATGCAGCCAGGAGGCTGTTGGCCCATTTTGCTGCTGGGGCACGCTGTCGACTCATGGATTTTTGAAGATTTTTCTTGGCAATTAAAGTGATGGCAATGTAGTCAGTACAGTGAATGTGAGACCACATTTTTTAGGCCCTTATGCTAACTCTGGCCACTAACCCGACCCCTAACCCCTACCCCAGCACCCTCCTCTAATCCTTAACACCAAGCCCTATTGCAAAGCCAAAGACCAAAACCCTAGTCCTTTACCTTATTCCCACCCTAAGCCCTTGCCCTGGTCACTAGCCTTAAATTGCTGTCCCTAACCCTAACCCTAGCCTTCACTGCTACTCCCGACTCAACCCCCAACCTACATCCTAACTGCTTACCACAAACCCTTCGCAGAACCCCCAACCCTCACCCAAAGCCCTTCTCTAACTCCAAGCCTAACCCCTCTCCCTGAAAGATGAGCTCAACCCCCTCGCCCTAACCCTGCGCAGATGCTCAAAACCTAAGCCCAACCCCTCCATCTTGGCCCTGCACGTTCACCCCCTCTCCTGACTCCAGCTCTCAGGTGCCTGTGCCCAGGAGGCGGGCAGAGGCCCGGGGGCAGAGGCCCGGGGGCAGAGGCCCGGGGGTAGAGCTGGGCCACTGAGGCAGAGATGGGGGAGACAGCCCAGAGCTGTGGTGTCAGCTGTGAGTACAGCTGTATGGACAGCTGTGCTGGCAGAAGCTGATTGGCCAGGACAGCAGGCAGGCATTGGTGAGGTGGAAGCTGATTGGCTAGGGCAGCAGGCCAGCATTGTGAGGTGCTGGAGTAGCTTTGCAGGCAGCCGGGGCAGAGCAGAAGAGAGGTAGGCCAGGGCAGGGCAGGGGGATATGGCAGGGGCTTAGGACCTGGCGGGCTCCTTGTGCTTCACCACTTGAGTAGGCAGGACCTGGAGGCTGGCACGTGAGGACATGAAGGGTGTGAGAGAGCTGGGCCAACAAGGAAGGGTGAGTTTGTGGCTGTAAGGGGGATCCAGGTGATGGCACATCGATTGTGAGACCACATTTGTTAAGCCCTTACCCTAACTCTGACTGCTAACCCTAAGCCTGACTCCTAACTCCTACCCCCACCCCCAAACTCTAATTCCTGGCCCCAATATCACACAAACAAAGTCTGAGCCCCTAACAAAAAACCAATAATGAATAACCTGGTAAAAGAAGAAAATAAATTGCCACAGGAAATATTTATAATTGTCAAGAAAGAAGCCACAATTTTTTGGCATGATCTTGCTCTCATAAAGCTGAGCAGGAGCAGTGAGGTAAGGCTTCATTTATCACTGTCTCAAGCAAACATTAGTCTTCACTATGTGAGAAAATTAAAGATTTTGCTCCCGTTAGCCATGGTGTTTCTGCAGCACAAGCTGGTTCCCAGCTTATTTGACGTAGCAGAAACACCCAATTAAAATTTCTGCCTATGAATCAAATCCAGTGGAAAGCAGCTGGAGGATAGTGATGGATCTGATGCAATGCACTAGCAAATGGCACTGGTCCTCCCTTTGACAATTATGCTAACTACTCTTTTTAAATGGCATCACTAAACTCAATGGATCTTAAATATCATAGCCTTACTCTTCAAAAAAATTCCACTCAGATAAATGAAACTTTTGTGAAAAAAATGAAGGAAGGAGAGAGAATATTAGTATTGGCATACCACCTTTCGAGTGAGATGCAGTTAACAGCAATATTGTGCAGCCACGCATTCCTTTAAACATGAACTCCTTATCTAATATAATCAGCAATACAAAAATATTTGCAGTCATGCTGTATGAAATTTATAGCAGGCAAACCACACTGAAAAGATTCTTTAAAAATCATTAATATAAAGCACACTCTTACCAATTATGTGATATTCTATTGGATATTTCTTAGCTTCCAGATTTATTGACATGCATATTCTTATCTTTGAAAATGTCTGAAATATATCCTCAGTACATATTTACTTCAAATATTAAAAGTAAACATCTTGGAGAATATCTTGGAACCTGGCCCACTTCTGAGCTATGAAATCCTCTTCTGAAAACAAATTAAAGTAGATAAATCTGTCATTTATGTTCAAGTTCTCTTTGTCCTGGAATTATTTTTCTTCTCAGAGACTGAGTCAGATAATGCTCACCTTATAATTCATAGAAGTATTTGGGTTTAGATACACATGAAATGTTTATATTAATATCAAGTAAATTTCATAATTACATCTAGAATCAGGATAACTGAGGTTGGAAAGGACATCTGGAGTTTGTCTAGTCCAACCTCCCTGCCTAAAGCAAATGCAAAACCAATGCAATGCAAAAACATCACAACAGACAACTGCATATCAATAGGAGAAGATTGTTTAAAAAATACATGTATTATATCTGATATAGTTGACATAATACACTGGATGGCACATATAGTCCCTTTGCTGCTCTCCTGCTAAAAAGGCTACTATTCATAATGAAATAAATATTTAAATATGATGAATGTGTCTCTTCATGCGTGCACGCGCATGTTTAGTCTCTTCTCCCAGTACAATTTTTAAACAGAATTTTGCCTACATAAAGACCACAATGGACTGCATTCTTTCTGATATGAATATGTTCTGGGAGATGAAGGCAGCGAGAGTGCCTAAGTGGAAAGATTAGCTAATACAGAGCAGAAAATATGTATTTATTGATAGAACAGGAATGGAAATTAAGATGGTTTCTATGTATTGGTACATGCACATACTACTACGCAGCTGCAGGTACCTTTAAAACCCCAATCTTTCTTCAATAGAAACCACTAGTACATTAAGATTTTAAATTAATCTGTGTTTTAGCTATCTCAAAAACCTATGCGTCTTTTCTTTTGCCATGGCAGTTGAAACTTGATGCTACTTTTCAAGCATTTTGTTATTTGGGAGAAAAGTGGGCATAAGAGTATGTCCCTGGAAGGAATGCACTGCTAGAACAACTGCAGTTCACTCTCATGATGTTAGCCTTTTTCCTTGCAGACATGCAGCCTGCAGGAATGAAGAACAATACAGAAAGAACTCAGAAATGAAGAGCAGACTATTCAAAATCATGACAGCAGTAATATGGGGTCCCTTATAAGGTTTCAAGAGAAGGGGGGGGTTTTTTGGAACCTATTGGTACTTTGCACCTATTAAAATGCAAATGCAGCAATATGGTATATTTGTGCATTTTGTGGTTAAAAGAAAATACTCTGTTGCAGAGGGTCTCATGGAGGAAAGCTTGTGGATCTCACTTGTTTTGACATAAGTAAAGCCTACAAGAGTAGTCTCATGTAACATTCTCATGAGAAAGCTAACAGGACCTGCTGCAAAAAGGATGAAAAATGTTTGGATGGTGCTACTCAGAACGGTTACCAATGGATCATCATTGAAATAGAAGCACGTATCAAATGAATTCTATAGAAAATGTGTGAAGTAAGTTCTGTAGACAATCTTCTATCCTGGGTCTATATCCATGCAGTCTCACAGTCAGTGGTATGGATGGTGAAAGAGAGGACAGGGGCTGAAAAATGTTTGAGGACTGGTTTAGAATTCAGTTATCTTGATTTAGAAAGATGGAATTCATTAAAGGCAAATGGTTAATATTATACACAGGCAGGAGATGATTATCTGCAGAAATACAGAATGAAGAACAACCTACTGAGTAATAATTCTGCAGAAAAGGATCAGGAAGCCCGAGAGGACCACGAGATAGGCATGTGTTACAAGATGGGTTGCTAGGAGAAAGACAGCTATACATGAGTATGTTAACAATTATTCCTGGCAGAATGTATAGATAATACGTTCCTCTGTGCAAAGCCTATGGAGGAATACCACAACTAGTCTGAATGCTGAACTTCAGGAAAGATAGGGACCAACTAGAAAGAGTCCAAATGAAAGCAACAAGAATAGCTAGGAAGACAGACCAAACAGACTGCTGCTATCTCAACTTCAATGATATATTCAACTACTAACTATACCTCTTCAATCTGCAAACAAAGTATAACGCTGTCTTCTTTGTGGTACTGTACTGCAGTGGCATCATTCTTACTGATTGTCTTCATGAATGACTAGCTATATGGCAGAGAAGGCTTCTATTGGAGGCTGCAGATCATCGAGACAAGACAGAAAAAGCAGGGTCCCTGCTTGGACCCATTGCATGTTCAGGATGAGGACTTCATATGGCCTACTTACAGAACTGGAACAAAGACAATTGCGAGTCAAGTGTCCAAAACCAGAAGATTTTAAAGAAAAGGTTCAGCTGGTATTTTTTGTGGTTTCTGAATTTACACTTGCAAGCTTCTCTTTCTGGCCTTAAAATAGAGTGGTTCAGTTTATATGTAAGATCCATCTCCGTTTCACATTATTTACTCAGTCAGCTAACTTA
Source organism: Mycteria americana (assembly GCF_035582795.1). Taxonomy (NCBI): domain Eukaryota; kingdom Metazoa; phylum Chordata; class Aves; order Ciconiiformes; family Ciconiidae; genus Mycteria; species Mycteria americana. The sequence continues at coordinate 95,084,623 of NC_134366.1, read as the reverse complement.
ATCTTTGTAAGTAGTCAGTGAGGACTGAAACACAGTTTGCTCCAACAGGATAGCTTGGATCCCCAGGAAGAGACTTGTTCTGCCAGGTTTTGGGGCCACAATGTGGCAGACACAGCTCCACTGGCTTCGGGAATTTTACTCCATGAGGCTCACACATTACCAAGGGGCTAAGAAGCGTTTCACCTTTCTCTTTGTCCAAAGGTGGAAGTACACTGTTGTCTCTGCAGACTTTGAAATAGATTTCTTGCTCTATTCCCTCTGGAATGGCTCCTTGTGGTATAATAATACTAACTCTAGGCTCTATGGAGCTCAATACACCACCATTGCTGTTAAATACACCTCTTGCGCTGGCTATAACCGTGTGTCTGTCATCCTTTTCCTCATCCTTGAGTGCTGAAGGGCTTACAGGAATGGCTTTAGGCACAGCATTAACATTATTTGGTTAATAGGTTTGTCGACAGTGAAGGTATCCATCCCACTGTCAAACTCAGGAGGCTGCGATGAGCTGTGTGCTTTCAAAATTGGTTCAGGAGAATTTGGAGATTTTGATGGCAAGTCTGGTTTATGTTGAGCTTCATTTGAAAGAGATTATGGTTGAGTTTAGGACTTTCAAACTTGCACTCAAAGGGCCTTGCAGCACTAGTGTAAGGTTTTGTTGTAAAGCGGTTGTAAGAAGGAGTGACTGTTTTCTGAATCTGTTCAGTTCCTTTAACAGGGCCTTTGTCAGGGAAGCTTTTCTGAGGATAAAAAGTGGACTGCTCAGTGTCCTCTCTAGAGGATCTGAAAATTGCTGGCTTATTCTGAGCTGGAGGAGGGTCAGACACAGAGTTAACTTCAGAAAGTGCAGGCTTGTGATGTGCTGAGAGATAGGACAGGACTATTAATTGACTGAGGTTGTGTATACTGTAGTGAAGGAGCAGGAGGTGGAGTTGTAACTTAAGGGATTGGCTCACAGTGCTTTTCACCGACTGGCCTAGCCATTGATTCAGCATTAGTTGGTTTCCCCTTAGAATAACTGGTGAAGTTCAGCTGACCCTGTGAATGCATTGGTTTAGTTGGCTCAGAACAATGGCTGGCAGGAACCTGCGCAGACAGCTTATTTTCAGAACTTCTGCGATCAAAGTATGAGTGCTGCTTTTGATAATACTCTTCATCTTCTTCAGGGTCATAATGATTTGAGATCTTCACTTGAGGTGTCTGTGGTTCAGGGCCCTGTAAATATAATTCTTAGATGAAGTACCCTCTTAGCTTGTGAATGTGGGCAATACACTGGTTGGAAGATAAGGTAACATGACTTTGCAAAAGGAATGAACCACTTAACTTCCTGGTATTTGGAAGAAAGGAAAAAAAAAGAGGTCCAAGAAAAGAAGAGAGATGAGAGAAATGGCAGATTCAGCAACCTGAGTCACCAGATCCAGGTTGCTAAATCTGTTTTCCTCACATTTTCAAACCACACAATTCCCCGAGTTCATTTGACCACCACCCTTCTTTTCTTACTCTCCCTGTCGTCTGCTCCCTTTCTTTCAGGATCAGGAGAAGCAGAAAGCAGAGACATCTTATCTCGTTCCACTCCTCTTCATAATCCAGGGAATATTCTCTCTCTTTGTTCACAGTCTTCAGGTGACTTGGCAATCCTGGCTTCTGGGTCACCTGCTGCCATTGCCAGACGGTGTAAGTGCCTGCTCTGACTCACCTATCCTGCAAGAGTTATGCAGACACTGAAGGGCCAATACTCAAAAGCACTGCTCTTTCCAGCAAGATTAGTGTGTGAACAGCTCACCTTGGATACTTTCTCCTGGGCTGTGTCTGCAATCTAATCTAGGCTGTGCCGCAGGACTGGTAATAAAGAAAGCTCATGTCATCCTAACCTTCAAATTAGTACCACTGCTTCTGAAAGTACTTCCATCAATTTTGTAATAATGATGCGCTTTTTATAATTCCTTTTAGCTGATGATGTCTAGGCATTTTCTGCACATTAATGGTCCCTGACAATGACAAAGACACATGTGATTATTCATTCACAGTTAAGGAAACCAAGGCAAGACAGGCCAATGACCAGCTCAAGAAGCCATCTAAGACTTAATGGTTTTCCTCCTCAAGAATGACTGAACATACAAAAGAGAGCAAATTAACTCTTTCAACTTCTAGATGTGATTTTTGTTGTGTTTGCTTTCTAAACCATTTAATTCTCTTACTTTGCTTACTTCAGTGGCAACTCTACAACAAATCTCTAGCTACAGGGCTTCTAATTGCAGCATCTTATTAATACCGCCAGGTTAACAGTTACCGATCTCTTAAGTTTTAAGTAGATTTTAGAATAAAAAGGGTAACGAAAGGGACAACATTTGATTTCCATAAGAATGTGGAAATGGTTACAACCAAGCTGATCTCTGACTCTTAATCAATTTTTGTCTTGTTTGAAGCTTGAACTAAAGGTGCAGTTCTTTTTTCTCTTTTTAATAACTTTGCCTCAGCTTTGAAGTTTCTGTAAGCTGAGGATAGCTTATCAGAAAAGTCCTAGTGAATGAAAGATGCTTAAATAGGGCTACAAGTGAATGAGATGAATTACAGTCTCCCTAGGAAGAGGCTGAGCTCTTCAGTATAAGGCATATACATATTCAATCCCAAGGCAGAAGAATGGATTTAACTATAGTGGATAATGCACAAAAATCCATCCTCAGAACCCCCATCTCAAAGGCTTTGCTCGTGATGTACTTGGTATCTCGGATTGTTAGTGGCTCACAAGAGAGAAGGAGATATGTCCTTTTCTTTGGGGCTTGATGTAGATGTTGCAGTACAGTATTGTATAACAGAGGATAACACCTTTAACTGCTGAAGATTTAATACCTATACAGGGAAATTATATACGCTGGCTTGCTAGCCTATCTGATGTCATCACATTCCAAAGAAGCCTGCTTTTGTCTGGCTGAGGAATGCAGCTTATCTGTTTTGTTATTCTAATTTTCTAGGAAAGACATGAAGGAATTACCAAAACTATTGGGTTTTTTTTAAGGGGGGAGGTAGGGGGAGGGAGGGTTTGTAGTAACATAACAGTTTACAATGGTGCAATATACTACGGTAGGACTCACGGTGGCTGGATTCTAACAAAATAAAACAACTTTCAGTATGCAGGCAGACATCCAGTATGCAAGTGTGAAAATGTATCAGATAACAACCGCATTTTGAGCCTCACAAGCACTACTGGGCCAAGTCAGAGCTTTCCACCCCTCAGGTCGGCTGCTCACATGACTTGTTTGAGTTTATTCTGTTTAACAAAAGTTTGTCTGTAAAAGGAAAGAGTAATTTTTTCCTCACCCAGCTCATTTTGATCGATAAGTCCGCAGTGCTGACTCACACAAGTGGTTTGAATGTACATGTGATGTGTTCATGAGAGTCTGCCACTGACTGCCTCAGGCTGAGTTACCATTTCTTAGGTGAGGGAATGGTAATTTTCTAAACGTGCTAACTCAATCAACTGAGAACCTACAATTTTAGAGTGAAAATAGAAATTCTACTATTAATAAAAGGAACTGTTCTATATAATATGTTTAACATTAATTTATTTCTATTAAATACACTTAGTGGGGAAAGTGCAACATTTTCAAAGGACCGAAGTGAATTAACTGGCATCTGACTCCATTTTTCAGAATAAATTATTAGTCCCTTTAAAACAGTCTGCTTAGAGATTATGTCATGACTGAAAATAGATATTCAGTTCTTAATTCACCATCAAGCACCTAAAAATTTTACCCAGATGTTATTAACATAGTAAAAACCAGTTGTACTTTCACTTTCCCTGCTCTCATACTTAACTAATTGATTTAAAGTAGACCTCACCATTGACATTGCTGTGATTAGCACCTATGCAGCCTACTTGCTCTACCTTAATAATGCTGCTTTGTTACTCTTAGTTGAATCCTGCTTCTCAGGAATTTGATGGAAAAATTCCCTTTAGCTTCCATGAGAATAAGATTAAGCTGACAGCTACAAGATTTTATTCTGGTTGTTGCAATTGTGTGCCATAATATGTGTTTTTTAAATGAATGGAGTACCTTTCTATATGCCTGTGTACTCCCCAATACACCTTCCCTTCCTCTGGTGCAGGTAAAAGGTCGGATTAAAACCTACATACAGAAATACATACATGGACTAAAAGGAGGTAAACTGGCACAAGATCATCTAGTACCCACATGAATTTCACAGTATATGTATCCCGGACTGTTAGCAATTACTTAACAGTTAAGACTGCCCACAAAGACAAGTAACTTTTGAATTTTGTTGGTGATTCCTTCCCTGCACATTCATCGGGGTTTATACAGCACCAGCAACGAGGTAGATTTTATTTCCATTTCTTTCTCTAGGGCAGGGTTCCTCAATCTACTGAAAATTCTCAAAACGATCTCTATGGAGGCGGTTCTGCGATTAAGTTTGTTCAAAATCTTCATTCTAGAGTATAGGAAGGATCCTATCTCAATTATATATATACTCAATTATCTAGTTTCTTTTTAAAAAAGAAATGCTTTAAATTATAAGTTTTAACAAAGTGCTGTATCCTTTTGTTAACTTGATCTTTCAATTTGCACTACACATATTACATTTCTACACAAAAAGCATGGGTTTAAGCAGTATATAAATGCTTTCTTCGATCAGTTCCTGAAGTCTGATCTATCATTATAAAGTATTATAAAATTGCTAACTCTAGGGGGTAGTCATTGTATCTTTTTCATGTTCGCACAATCTCTTGCATAACACAGCCACAAGAGGAAGCAAAAGGAAAATGAAAAACATAATAATACTAAAGATTGTATCAGTAATACCAGATTTCAAATAATTTCATAGAGATGCCATGGAGAGATCAATGGGGCTTTGAAGCTGATCCTAAGGGTTCTCTAGGCTTTCCTTGGGAGGAAAACTAAATTTATTTATTTTTATTTAATTGAGCCCATCGAGATATTAAGTACCAGAATCACAGTCTTACCTCATGGAATTATGATAATAAGGTCCCTCAGCAAATTGATTATTTCCTCACTTATCTCAGATGATGAAAATTTGTTACCCTTTTAGTATTTTGTAACTGCATATTACAAAACTGCTGCTATTCAATCCTAGCAGTTATAAGCATGAAACAGCAGATTTGGATTTTTTAAAAAATTCCTTGTTAAGTAGGAGTGCAAGCTGATTTAGTCTGAGACCTATTCTACTAGTATCCACTAACCCCAGAAATGAGCAGAAAGCTAACACATAGTGACAGTGCTTCCAGCCAGTCCCGGACAGTCACTTTTTAGAGATACTACATGCACCTAAAGGTACAATAATTCATGAGGAAACACAAGAATTCATTTGTAAAGGCTGCAGCAAAAGATCATTATTCTGTTTTCTGTAATCAAAAGGATATCTGAAGTTTTAATAGTGTTATCTGAAACAAGAGCCTTTAACACTAGAACCCGTAATAAACAATGGAAACAACTAATGTATGACTTAGTTCTTACAAGCAAGCAAATCCTACATCAAAGTACTTCATGAACAACAATTATTCTGTACAAAAACAACGGCATCTGAAGATGCCATGCAGAAACCAACAAGTGTGAGACTGAGTTCCCTTTCTATAACTGTAAAAGACTAAACTAACACTAGGATCACCTGTATTTTGGCACAGAACGCATATAACTCAACAGAGAAATGCAATCCCCTTCTGTGTATACTGTGGCAACTGCTACCAACCAGCAATGTTGTGTAAGCACCTAATGGTCAGGAATGGAAAGAAAAACTAAATTCAATTTAACTGCATTGAGATTGAGTTAGAATGCCTGTTGTAAGAATCCAGACATCCGTACTGTTTCCTAATCTTGCATTCTTTGAACGCCAACTCTCTGATACCTTTTACCTTTGTTATATTTTTATCCTAGGAAAATGAGACATTTTACGGTGCAAATTATTTATCTAATGGATGATAACAAACATCTGTGTTGGATATCCATAGGTATTTTACTTCTGTGTTAGCCTACATCATGTCAACATAGTCCTCCTGTGCAGGGGCACAGAAATCTTTTAGGTCCCTGCAATCTGAGTTTTCTACCAGTGTCACCTTTGTGAAGGGTGTTTGGGTTTTGTCTTTAACATTCCTTTTAAGCAACCACCACTCTGAAACATGCAGAAGACAAGTTTGGGGACACTGAAATAGAAGTCTGGGTATCTCTCAAAAGCCACATGTGGGAAGAGGGACATTGTATACAGCCACTTCACCTGTCAACATCTAACTCGGGAACTATGATTGTATAAGATTTTGCAAGAACAACTGCACTAATTTAGAGAGTGCAAGGATGTAGATGCACAGAGAAAATTACTGTTAATATGACTGGAAGCAATCTAGCTTAAATTTAACAGACACACATTCATCCTTTTTTTTTTTTTTTTAAATTTTTCATGTCTCAGCTCCGCTTCCAACATCCTTTGCAACTACAGTGTCCCAGCCCCATTCCCAGGGTCTTCACATGCGAGAAGAAAAGGATGTTACTTTCCTCTACCAAATGTTAATTCACCTGTCATGTTCTACTTGGTTTCACTGACATGTGTCATGAATAGGATAGAAGTTCTAGTTTCTTCAAAGAAAAGTGCTTTTAGTAGAAAATGCCATATGTATAATTTGTATCATTTGAAAATCACTTAAGTTGATAAGGATTTCAGGTGAAAAGATGATATTTTCATCTTACAGAGAATAAAACTACCTCACTGTTCCATGAATTGAAGCTGATACAGAACAGGCTGGAAACATCTGTTTTGATACACTTCTCTGTTAATGTAAGGCTGTCACAAAACTTGGATTTTCAAAACTGCTTTACAGATTTAGGATAATTCCTCATGGATTTAAAAGTACTTTTAAAAATTACTTTGGCAGTTTGTGACATTTGCATTTCTACCTTTGTATGTTTTATGGAATATGTGACTGAATTATATGCACTTTTTAGATCAGAACTCCGAATTTTCAAAAGATAAGTAGCACTTCTCAGCAGGAACATATTGAGAAACACAGATGAAAATTAATATTGAATTGTTTGAAATGTCAATCATCTGAGTGAGAAAAGTGGATACAGTTACAGTTTAATTGCTTTCTACCTTGTGCAGAAGAACAGAACCAAACAGAAATTGTTTATCTCAAACAAAATGTAAGGTGCAGGTTGCGGCACTTTCTTATGCGTGAAATGCACATCAGTGAAGTGAAAAGGCACGTCCGTTGGCTGCCTGTTGTTTTTTGGTGGTGTTGTTTTTGGCAGTCATACTGAATCTAGGCTTTCCTGGGCCACCTCCACAAGATACTGCAACTTTTATGACTTGCACCCAGAATTTAATCTTAAGTAATACTGAATGTGAATACAAACTTATAAAACCTATAATAAAGGCTTTAAGTTTTATAAACCTTAAAACATTATATGGCATCATTTAAAATTACTGCTATCATCTAGATAAGCTGTCATGGTGCAATACTGAAGATGATTCTCTTGAGACTCTAGCATTTGAAATAGAAACACAGGCATTTTCCAGGCATTTCCCCACAGGTTGTTCTAGTACAAGGAATAGCTGACCTGGGGCTGGGTTGTGGTTAGTATTGTGAGGCATCTTGATCTAATTTTATGGAGGTGAAATGTTATGTGATTCTTTGACTTGGCATTACAATGAAAAGCAGATCTGTGAAAGTGGTATTCTTTGTTATCCTAGACCTGAGCCTTGTATACAGTTATTTCTGTGGTTTTGAGTGACAATGAAAAACTGTAGTGCTTTTTCACTAATTGCCTTTGTAAAGTCTACCAAGCTAGTTAAACGGGAGCAGGACAGTACTTAATCTGCATTATCAGACAACTTCTGATGAGGTACTGCTTGCTTATCTTCAGTCACCCAAAAGTTAGCCATCGAGTCTCTGGCTACTTCTCTAGGTTCTCACACAGGACCCATTCCACCATAAGATTCAAGACTTTAGGTGATAGAGGTAAGTGGGATGAACACTTAGAGGTGCCACTTTCTCTCTACTGTCCACAGTGGAAGCCTACCCAACTAGCTGAAACACCAGTTCTTTTAGGTGTTCGGTAGAGAAAAATCCCTCCAAATCCAGACAGACAGGCAATAGGGAAGTTTAGATCTAAAAGACTTAATCTAGTCTTGAAAATGCTTGATCTTGACTTTGATACTAAAAATGAGAATTCAGTTTTACCAACCCTGTTTTTCCCCCTAAATCCCTTCACTTGAGAATGTTCTTTAATAAGAAATGACTGAGGAAGGAAACCTTTCCTAACCTCTGTAACTACCAGGTCTGCTTGTCAGAAATATATTTGAGATAAACTGGAGCAAAAGGCAGTGCACAAGTGGCTGAAGGCACATGAAAAGTCAAAATCTCCTTGACACAAGGCTTTTACACTGTAATGGAAAAATATTTAACATTTAAACTTTATCAGTTTAAATTCTCAGCTAACTTATGTATACAACACTAGAAACCAGGTAGTCTGGACTTTGCCATATAGGTGTTATAAAACATCGAAGCTTAATTATGCATTTACCACCTAACATCTTTTTTCTTCATTGATACAGAGTAAGGAGCACCAGCTATTAATGCATGACCGTATCTTCCATTTCCTAAATCAAGTTCTTGATGACAGCCTCTTCTTATTCCGGTATCTGTTTATTGTAATATAGGTTTTGCACAGCTCAACTATTAAACGCAACAAATGAAGTGCAATAAAAACTGACACAAATTAAACAAATTGCAGCATATATTCTGTCTTCACCTTCTTCTGAACAAATGTCTACGATTCCTGATTAATGCTTTCTGGCATCTTGTGCACTGTGAATTTATGTCAATTTAACATTTCAGTGACTAAGATACTTTGTAAGTCAATTAAAAAGTCAATAAAAAAATTCAGCGTCTCTCTTTCAGATCCTTGCAGATGTATGTGTGAGCAATTCAGAAGCACTCACATTTAAAAAGGAGAGAAAACTGCATATAGATACTCTAAGTGGGATGAAAGCTGCATATTTGGTTTAATCATCTCCCAACCCATCCCCATATTCTTTATCAATGTACATTACCAGGACTTAGAATTTCTTATAGCTGCTGTTCTTGTAACTGCAAAAGGGAACACTGCTTTCATTTGGATTTATTACTAATACTGAAACAAAGTTACAGTCTTAAAATGTGGTAATGTTCTAAGATAGGAGAACCCCATGTAGTTATTTATACTTCAGAAGAGGCACGTTCTGCTGTGAGAATGCAAATACTTGTTTCTGACGTGTTTTCAGCCCAACAGCTGAAAAATGTGAATCAATATCACACTTTGAAATAATGTACCTGACCCTGCTTTGAGCGCAAGGCTGGGCAAGATGACCTCCTAAGGTTCCTTCCAACCTGAATTATTCTGCGAGTCTAGCAATTCATTAGAGTTGTGAACTCCTGATATATATTTCAATCAAACTTTCTCAAGTTTAGCAATAAAACTTTGAAACAAACTCCAGTTATTTCAGGCACCCAAACAGATCCACGTTGCTCATGAGATGGCAAGGCATACACTCGGTGGCAATTACACATTCCCTAGAATTTTTTTCATCACTCAACAATGGTGAGACAGTAATACAGGGTGAGATCCATTTTATCGCATGTTAGATAAAATGAATCACTTTCTGGGAGTCTCTCTCTCTCAGTCAACTGTAAGGGAGTCTAATACAGGTATCTTATATCGGACAACGAACTTTTAGACACCTAGCAAGATTAACCAGGTTCCAACACACATTAAGTTACAATTTAATTGATATGCTATCCTTGAATTTTGTGTGTATCTTATAATTGCATTACCAACAGATGAGTAGTGAATCGAGAATAATTCAGTACTGACACCCTGTAGCCCCCCACTCAGGAACAATTATTTAAAAATGACCTCTGCTACAGGCTCCGTTTCAGGACTTGATTCACGACCTTGTGAAGGCGGCAGAAATTGTACCACTAACTTCACTTACCTGAATCATGCTTTTACAGCAATAGCCTCAAGAAGGACGTCTGAAGTATGGCAACACTCCAATTTATCCCATCAAACTCCCTAGAATCTAGAGCCTTGAACAGACACATGGGTTCTCTACACATTTTAAGGGAAGAGATAGCTAAGGCGTATTGCAGAGGCGATCAGCTCCAGCGCAGGCGTGTTCTGCAGCACAGCGGGTGATCGCGGCGTACAGGGGGGTTGCCTGTGCCGGGGAAACCCCAGGGGAGCGCAGAGACCTGCCAGGAGCTGGCAGCTCTCATGAGAGCGGCTGACAAGGCCTGGGCAGGGCCAGGAGTAATGGCGGCCACCCCCACCCCCACAAAAGGCAGCCCCAGGGAGTGCGAGCGACAGGGCGGGCAAGCAGGGCGTGGCGCGGCAGTTTGTGCGGGAGGGCGCCTCTTCGAGGGAGGGGCATTCCACTGGCCCAGCGGGAGACCTGAAGTACACATAACCCAGCAACCAGGCACCCTTCTGTGACCGTCGGCACAGGTCAAGGGCACTCATCCTACCTGACCTCAAGGCAGAAGGGTGGTCACTCATCTGGCAGCAAAGGCTGCAGCTCCGGCTCGGGGGTCTGCACCATCTACCCCAGCGGTGGCCGATGCCTCCACCCAGACGGAGCTGCGGAAGGGAGGGGCTGCAGTGCAGATCTCGCACTGCAGGAAGCGCCTAGACCCTTCTCCTGGGGCAGGGACAGGCGGCAGACCTGCCTGAAAAAGGTGTGCCCAGGCGGAGGACCTCCTGCAGCAGGTGGCTGAGCTGCAGGAGGCAGTGAGAAGGCTGCGTAACATCAGGGAGGCCGAGGAGGAGTTAGATAGCTGGTTCCAAGCGCAGTCTGCGGTGGACCCACAGCCCATGGCCAAACAGCCAAAAACTCCCCCACCGGCACACACAGAAGGGAGGGGGGCCAATAATGCAGAAGAATGGATGGTTGCAACAGCAAGGAGCAGCAGGAGGAAGAGACTTCCCCCAAAGCCTGAGGTGCCCTTGCAGAACTGCTTCACTGCTCTGCAGGCTGAAGAGGAAAGACCCATCACACCAGGAGAGACACTGGAGCTGAGTAAGGCAGCCCGATCTGCTCTGCGTATAACAACCAGCGCAACGAAGAAAAGGCGACGGGTGACAGTAGTAGGCACCTCTCTTCTGAGAGGTACAGAGGCACCCATTTGCCCACCTGACGCATTCTCTAGAATGTCTCTGAATGTCTCAGATTGGTGACAGCCAACATGGCTTCACTAAGGGCAAATCATACCTGACAAAGTTGGTGGCCTTCTACGACAGGGTTACAGCACTGGTGGATAAGGGAAGAGCAACTGACATCATGTACCTGGACTTGTGCAAATCATGTGACACCGTCCAGCATGACATCCTTGTCTCTAAATTGGAGAGATATGAATTTGATGGATGGACCACTCAGTGGATAAGGAATTGGCTGGATGGTCACACTCAAAGAGTTGCGGTCAACAACTTGATGTCCACGTGGAGACCAGTGACGAGTGGTGTTCCTCAGGGATCGGTATTGGGACTGGCGCTCTTTAACATCTTTGTCGGCAACATGGACAGTGGGATTGAGTGCACCCTCAGCAAGTTTGCCAATGACACCAAGCTGTGTGGTGTGGTCGACACGCTGGAGGGAAGGGATGCCATCCAGAGGGACCTTGACAGGCTTGAGAGGTGGTCCCCTGCGAACCTTATGAAGTTCAACAAGGCCAAGTGCAAGGTCCTGCACGTGGGTCAGGACAATCCCAAGCACAAATACATGCTGAGCAGAGAATGGATTGAGAGCAGCCCTGAGGAGAAGGACTTGGGGGTGTTGGTTGATGAGAAACTCAACATGACCCAGCAATGTGCACTTGCAGCCCAGACAGCCAACCGTATCCTGGGCTGCATCAAAAGAAGCATGACCAGCAGGTCAAGGGAGGTGATTCTCCCCCTCTATTCCGCTCTCGTGAGACCCCACCTGGAGTACTGCGTTCAGCTCTGGGGCCCCCAACATAAGAAGGACATGGACCTGTTGGAGTGAGTCCAGAGGAGGGCCACAAAAATGATCAGAGGGATGGAGCACCTCTCCTATGAAGACAGGCTGAGGGAGTTGGGGTCATTTAGGCTGAAGAAGAGAAGGCTCTGGGGAGACCTTATAGCAGCCTTCCAGTACCTGAAGGGGGCCTACAAGAAAGCTGGAGAGGGACTTTTTACAAGGGCAGGTAGCGATAGGACAAGGGGAAATGGCTTTAAACTGAAAGAGAGTAGATTTAGATTAGACATAAGGAAGAAATTCTTCACTATGAGGGTGGTGAGGTGTGGGAACAGGTTGCCCAGAGAAGTTGTGCATGCCCCATCCCTGGAAGTGTTCAAGGCCAGGCTGGATGGGGCTTTGAGCAACCTGGTCTAGTGGAAGGTGTCCCTGCCCATGGCAGCGGGGTTGGAACTAGATGATCTTTAAGGTCCCTTCCAACCCAAACCATTCTATGATTCTATGATATCTTCTACACAGGACAAGAAGTCAACAGAAACCTTTAGGTGGAATTGTCCTCATTTTTTTCAAGGGTGAGTGGTCAAAATACTTCCAGTCTCTAAAAACATCTTTTATTTAACCACAAAGATACAGGCCAAGAGGCCAAGAGAAAGAATGGTGCTCTTTAATTACTAGTACGATACTTCTCTCAATCAACATTGACCCAGAATAGCATTAGAAACCACTGTCAGGATAAGAGAAAACTGATAGAAAGACCTGAAGCACAAAACCGTGCATTAAAATTTTATAAATTTTACCTTCAGCTCTGCATTCACTCCAAAGCCCGTCCCCTGTGGACTTATCACTATACAGTATGAAATGCAATACTCATACAAGTTCCAAATTGTACAACAAGAGGGCAAATCCTATATTGTACATATTCTGCTGTACATGAATAGTGACAAATTTCTCATCTGGGGCAGCTTGAAAAATGAGCTTAACTCTTCTGAAAGACCACCTACTGCACTTTAAAATGCCACAATTGTTGTCATTTAAAATCAAAGGTGAATGCCGTGCATATACAAGAACAATGCAAATGCAAATTTTGGGGACAGAGATTCATCCTTTAAAAATTTCACTGACAGGGACAGTCTGGACCTGCTTGTGTAAGAAGAATAAAAAGTCACATAGTTTTCAATTAACTGTACATTTCATATTCTCTTTTGTTAAAGAGGTCGTGGATGGCAGGCAGAGAGGAAGACTGCTGGCTGTGTTTCAGATAAAAGAAAGATGAAGCTGGCTCGTTCCCCAAGATCGAATGGGGAATCTCAGTTCAGGAAGCCTTCTCACATACAGAGTGGGGAGAGGGACTAGCAAGAAGGGAGGCTGCTGCACCAGTGCTGGCTGGGAGACTCTAGGGAGGAAAAGACAGTTTGTCTAAAGTAGGACACAGGTCTACAGTGCAGGCTCAGATGATCCACAGAAAGTTTCCTAGAAGCCCAGAGGACTGTGTGGAAGCTGTTTGAATCAGAAAGACACTGAAGGTTGCTGGAGCAGACTGCAAGGAAAGAATTCATCCTGCAAAAATGCTGTTTACAGGAGACAGGTTAATTTTTAGCCTTTCTGCCCCACCCAGCTGATCCAAGTTTCCTCTATTTAAAGAAAAAAACCTTATTCTAAGTTAGCAATTCTTTGACATCATTCCAACAAAGTGTGGCTTTAGGGAATAAAAGTCTGTAGGTGCGCTCATGGTAGAGAAGACGGTGGGACAGCTCCGGCGCAAGGCGCTGGCCTGAATGGCATCCTGCCGTGGCACTGCCAGAAGCATCAGGTCTGCAGGTAATCCTCAAGTTAAAAACGACATTCCTGGGGGAGGCAGAATAATGCCATATCCTCAAATTAAGGCATCTATATAGCGCTGAGGGACACGGAAGGGTAGGTTTGTTATTCTACTTTCCCCTCCTCCCCCTTTTTTTGAGAGAGAGAGGGAAAGATAAAGGAAGAAGGAAGGAACATGGGGATGACATAACTGCACAGAGGTCATCAACAAAGCTCTTGGAGGACCTGTGGGACAAAAGTGATTTTCTGCTATGTAAGTGAATGATCAAAAGCAAAAAAATGTGATTTTTGGCCAACTCAGAGGCGTCTAGTGGAGCTGGGGCAAGAAGCTAATGGCCCTGCGGAGAAGCTTAGGAGAGACAGAAGCTGCTTTGAGGAAGGAAAACAAGCCTTCCAAAATGCTTATGGAGCACGTGAAAAGAAGCGGGAAGATGTGGTACCAGAGGGACACAGGGCTGCTGCGCAGCCTAGACTGTTGAAACCAAAGAAGAATGAAACGGGCAATATCAGCAGTGCTTCCACTGCCAGCTGTGGCACCGCTGGGAGAGAGAAAAGGCTGATAAACCTTCCCACCGGGTGCACTCTTGGGAAGCAACACAGAGTGGGTACTATTTCATGCAGACGAGGGTCCTGAAAGGCAAGTGGAAAATGCATGGAATCTGACCGTGACCAGGAACGCACCTGGGCAGTATGCCCAAGGAGGGAAAACTGGGTACTGGATTACCTAGTGCCAGTACTAAGTAGGCCAAGTTTACCATGTCTTTGTCTGAGTGCAGTTTAATTTTGAGAAGGAGAAAGATGAATATGCCCGCTGTCTCGGCCTAGAGACACATGGCACAATGCAAAAGCGATGGAGAAGAAGAAAAAAGAGGGTCCTATTAAGGACACGGAACATGCTTGAAATGAAACCCAGGAAGAAGAACTCAATATAAATTAAGAAAATGCTGTTATGGGGATTGCTCAGCTAAATTATAAGAGAAGCCTGACACCAACCTTTAGCAATATAACAACACACTTGATAGATCTGTGCGAAAAACAAACCAGATTGGTCAATTCAATGAAGTCTAGAAAGAAACTTCTGGTCATTTAAAAAAAAAGGGTGTTTTTGTTTGTTTTGTAGTTCGGTACAGGTGAGTCTGGATTTTAGCAAGCTTTCTGATATATTTGCCAGATGCCTCAACACTGATTTACGGGCTGCTTGGCAGCAGCAGAAAGAGATATTTCATTCACTGGCACATTTCAGTAAAAATTTGTCAGCTGGGAATGGCACCACAGCATCACTGAAAAGAAGGCTTTATAGATGCATTAAAAAAACCGAATTCAATTCTACTTACATAATTTTACTATATATACAGTTGGAAAATTCACCTTTAAAAAAGGTTATCTTAAGGGGGAAATTCCAGTTTGTGAGGTAGAGTTTGTCACTGCAAGAATATGATGCACAAACAAAAACTGCAAAGAGGAAAGATAACCAGGATAGGATGTTGATTCTGTTTAGGCAGAAAGATGCTTGAGCAACTAACCTCAAGAAGCTCCTTTTGAGTCCTCCTTTCCATAACAAGAGCTAAGGCATCTTAGAACACATGGAACTGTAACATTCACAAATATGGACTGCTTACAATGTGAGTTGAAATCCTTGACAACTCCAGGTGTTTAGAATTTCTTAAAGTCAGCTCTATGATATGGCCTATTAGCTAAAAAATATTCAGGAACAAGAGAATTATAATGACTGTTATTACTGTTTCTTTGAAGTTCAATGATGAAAGCCAAAGAAAGAGCATATAAAGATCACAGCTGAAATGGTTCAGGAATTATAGTCATAACTCCCCTGTCATATTGGCATGTTTGGACTTTTTTTAAACTGCAGCAAATTTGTATTGCAGTTATAAAGTACCATTCCCTAGAATCACCCGATGAATAACTTAAATCTGAGCATCACTGCATAGCCATTACAGTTTGGCTACATTAAAAAAATTTATTAGTAAATTATTTTCAACAGACTTTTTCCACCTTTTTTAAATTCATCTTTGTTTATATCACATGTTCTCCAAGAATTCCATAAAATATTAAAATGTAGAGGTTGTGCAAGCTTATTATCTATAATTTACCAAATATTTGGAATGGCACATCGTATTAAGACAGCTCCATTTTCACATATTTAGCCTTACTTTCCTAAATGAAATTTGTGTATTTGGGAAGGAAATAGAACTTTCAATTAAAAAATAATAATCAAGCATGGAAAAAGTAACCATATATAGTCTAATTCATGGCATTACAAACCATATTTACACTCAGGAAATTCAACTGTAAAGAGTTTTTTGTGATGTCAGTAAGTAGGGATAAGAGAATATAGAAGAAAACTCAGCATGAATGTGGTTTGTGAAGCCTATAGAGGAAGTCCCACAAATAGAGGAAATCCCACAAATAAAGGAATAAGATGTTAAATAATAGAGATTATAACATAGTGTAGACTGAATGTGGAGGTGGATCATGAGAGAAAAAAAAAAGCTCTGTTATTAATCCAGATTAGATAGCCTAATATACTTGCTTCAGCAGTAATTTCTACTTTAAATTTCCTAGAAAACAAAAAAAACCCACTAACAACACATAGGCAGCATCCTGCTTCCTGAAAGCTGAACACAATATATCGAACAAATCTAATTTCATGCCAATTTTATCAACTATAACACGAGCAAAAGCTGAACAAGCAGGCTCATCTTGCAAGTAAAGCATCAGTCTCGAGTTCAATCCCTGGGCAATCACAGCAGGTTTACACTATTCACCAACCCCTACCTCTATTTGCTTTACAACATTTTGTCAGTGAAGTCTCTCTAGTTCATACAATACATGAGGGGAGTGATTGCCTTGTTTTAACAACTTGCAGAGCACTGCTGTAATGAAGCACTAATTCTGAGATAGCACTGGATACAAATAATAAAACACTATGATCAAAGCATCTATTTGTGGAATTCTGTAATTAAAAGCAGAGGAGGAGAAGTATGCTGTAATGATAACAAATTAACAAGTTCACAAAAATGAATAAAAAAAATGCTTTTAATGTACAGAAGAAGCAGAAATAATTTTGTCATGACTAGTTCAAATAGTTCAAAACCAAGGAAATGATTATTTTTCAAAGACAGAACCTGAAAATAAAAGTTCAATGATCCACAGTGTTTGGATGAATTTCAACTAAAAAAACCCACCAAAAACCTAAACAAGATTAAAAAAAAAACCCAAACCCCAAGATGTCTGCTTACCATACCATCAGAATTCAGGGGCAACAATGATTTATGTAAATTATTGTCCTCTTCCTTAACAGCATATGTGTTTGTGAATCAAGCATCTCCCAGTTCTCTTGCTGGAGCTACTAATCTGCCCAGTAAATTCCTGGAACCATCTTAAAATCTTTAAGATTTGTCACTTCTTGACCCCAAAATTACTTGCAATAGATAATGTGAGGATCAGGAGTGGGTGCTCTGCTTAGATCCTCGATCTGGAAGATGCAAGTGCTACTGCCAGCCTAGGACTGAAGTGCTAAAGCAGAACAAAGCCATTGCTTTTCTTCTGGAGATTACAGTATGACAGATCATGAAACATTGCATGATGTTTAATTAATTTAACAATTTCTTGCAATATAGCACTAAGCTGTCACATAAAATGTGAATATGACACATTAGAGAAAGAATTAAAGAAATTGTGCTAGAAATGTGAGAATAATTGTTTTCATTGTGCTCATTCTGCTGCAAACTGGAAAAAAACCCAACAAACCCACAGAACATATAAATTGTTTGGAAAGAACATACCTATTAACTCCTTATTTCTGACATCTAAGGCCATGTTTCGTAAAGCTGTAGCAACTGCACATACCACCCGGTCATTGTCTATTCGAAGCAGTTCCACCAGGATTGGCAATCCTTTTTCTTTGCGGACAGCAGCGCGGATATACACTGACCACTGTAAAGACACATGGGAGAGCATGAAGAAAAAAGTGATAAATCCACTACAGAAAGCAAGGCATCTCAGGTTATAACAGATACAGAGTAAGGGGTTACAGAAGCATGTTGCTGTAAACTCAGAAGAGGAAATAATTGCATTTATGATGCTAGGCAACCACTTGATTTGGAAATCTGCACTGATTTTTCATGGTGGCATAGAAATTAAATGATGAATTGACTTTACTCCTAGCACAAAATTTAGCACTCCTAGCTAAATTTTCACAGCCCAAGTCTGCAGACCACTTGCTTTGCATCAGCATTTTCTATGCAACATCTAATGAAGCTTGTTCACTGCTAAACCAACAATATTTATATTACAAAAGATATATTACAAAACATGTTCAAGAGGTCTGAGTATTTTGTTATTACCATAAAAACATTCAGTCTAAAAACATGAAAATGCTGTTATAATTTCTCTTGTGATTGTCAACTTGTTCAGAAGGAAAAGTAAGGACAACTATATGTCTGGTTTTGGCACCCGTAGTGGTCCTAACCAGAAGACTATTGTACATCGAGGAGTTAGAGATTCACATAAGAGTTGACCCAAGGGAGGTGCAGGCCTGTCCTGTGCCGTGCTGCATGTACCATGTGGCTGCAGGACAAACCCAGTGGCTGAGCGTATCGGAGAAGCCTGTAGGCATCTCCCACTTGGCAGCTGGTCATGACACCACTGGCATGCCCTTGTCTTTATCTCAGAATGAAGCAGCATGTTCTCATGTGAACATCCTTTCTGTTTGACAGTAGAAATGATGAATAGAGTTGTTTACTTCTAAGAAAATCCTCTAAGAGCTCTAAAGACTATCATTCCAGTGAACTTGTCCATGCATGGGATCTGTGCAGTGTACCGTGACTAGGAGGTCCATCCAATGCTGCACAACTCGGGGTTCCCAGCATCTGAAGGGATGAAAGATTAACTATACTATCCTTCTTTTTCACTCCACTGTTAGCTCCAGAAGTTGGAAAAAATGTAATCAAGACCAAAACTGTGACCTTGTGGTTTTAAAATCTATGGGTATTGCCAAATTTGAGATGTTTGGACACCTGCAGGATGTGCAGGTCTCCTCAGCACAGTCTGCTTCAAACCAAGCCATCTACTAGGCATATATCCCTTCCCACATCCTGAGCTCTTCTCTGGAATTTTCATGAAGTTCACATTCATGCTCCTCGTACTGATAGTTGAAAGGAATTTATTGAAGCAGAGCTTCTCCCTCACTTCAGTGCTTTGGCATGGATCCTTATCCTGCCCTCATACCTGGAAGGTGAAGACAAAGTTCTGGAAGCCCTTAGCCTTTGAAATATTTCAAATATTTCAGAAACTAGGATGATAAGCCTTAGGATTTTCAGATCATGATGACCCTTCCCTTTTGACAAACCTTCCTTAAAGAACAGTTAGCTCACACCTTAAAGAAGTTACATTGCAATAGCGTTCCTCCATAAACAGAAAGCGTAAAAACAAATTCCATGAAATAAAGCATTAGAAAATGGTAAGCACGCTCACTGTCAGCAGACCATGCTTAACCTCTGCCTCTACTTACCACAGCTGAAGTGCTCACTTTAAAAGCTAGCATTTGTTTATGCTATAGACAGGTGCCTTGAAACGTAAAAGCCAGAATATATTTTATGATAACAACCGTAGATACAGAGACAGACAAGGGCTGCAATGTTGCGATATCTGGAGTGCAAATTCATTCCAAGTGAAGTCATTCAGGGGAAATTGGGAAAAAGGAAAAGAAATGATCATTTAAGGAATATCGTTTTATTTTTTCTTCTCTGTAGTAATCATACATAACAAAAGCTAGGTAGCTGGACTTTGCTCTAGACAAAAGTGGTAACGGTTATGATAAGCTTTCAAGTCAGGTAAATGGGACATGGGGTTCTCAGCATCACTGAGCACAGTAATGTAGTATGTCTAAAACTTAAATGTGCCATCATTTTCTGCAGCAAATCAAATAGCTCTTAGGTGAGAGAAGAAGTAGTGGCAGCATTCTTGATTGATCTTATTCTGTGCTCTCTCCTCCAGTCTATTCTCTAGAACCAGCGTATAGGATGATCATCAGAAAAAAACCTAAAACACATCTTAAGGATCAGTGAGTTTAACTGAAAGTATCTGCTGAAAAATAATTTCTTTCCTATATCTTGATTTGATTGTAATGCGATACTAAATATAAAGGGTGTTATGCAAACACCAAATTAATCTTTCTAAGCTTCCTGTTTTAATAAACATGTATTTACCTGCCAGTTAAACATACTCTCACCTGCAGCTGGGAGTACCCGAAGCAATAGCTCTTTGCACTTAAAACCTCCTATTGCTGGATTTTCTACACCCCTCCCAGGGGAGGCCTCCGCTGTGTGTGCTGTGATTACAAGGTGACTGCCGGAGTGAGAGTTCATGGTAGCAGTGAGACTGCTTTGAGAGAGTAGCGAGCCTGTCTGGTTGAGGTGAGAGTTCAAGCTAGCAGACAGCATATTGAAAGATGCTGTTGTTCATCGCCAAAGTACATCACAGATGTAGTGCCTCCAATATGGATTACATGGGGAATCACGGGGGGTGTTTGTTTTAAAAAAACCCCTTATTTGTGTCTATTCAATACCAGAGAGAATCTAAAATGATCTTATAGATTATTCACTATATTATAAAACCCTCCATATTAAAACCTCAGTAAACAGTTTTCCTTTGAATTTTTTTTGTCAGCTACCAAGGGAAAACACAAGCACTTTGATGAAACCCAGGTTTAGAACAGACTTCTTGGATTGTAGTATTTTCATCACCCATTCCAAAATAAAAGTCTAAAAGAAACAAATTAAGATATGGATTTTTTTAACCTTAGGGAAAGCAGAAGACATTGTATGAGAAACACTGAAATAGCTCAGTATGAAAAAAAGAGAAAATATAAAACTCCTTACTGACTAAATGACATCTGACATCTTCAGCATCTGTAACGAGCCAATTAATTTGATCACAATAGTAAAAAATACGACTCCAAAGCTTTCATAGGGGAAAAATCCAGATATAATGTTTTACAGATGCACATACGCACACACATACATAAAACAATGGGAGAAAGAGAGAAAAGTATGTACGAAACCTCTCCTCTCCCCTGTGCATTCCTTCCCCCCAGCTCTCTCTTGCCAGGCAACACCATCCGCTTTGGGAGAAGTTCACAGATTCCTCAGTGTGTGATCTGCTATCATTTCATCTGCGTTTTCAAGCCATGCACCTTAGGCAGAAAGACAGCAATGTCTGTTAATTGTTTCAACAGTCTCCAAAGAACTTTCCATGTGGAAAGTGGTAAGAACTGTCTCTGTCTCTTTCCTTAAGCTGCCAATTAGGACAACTCTCTGCAAGCAATTATGCTGCGCTGTGCGGATTTCAGGAACGCTCAAATTGAGATGCCTCAAAACGGCTATTTTGTTCTCGCAGAGAATGGAAAAATTGATTTGCTCGTGCGTACACTGACGATCCTTTTGTTTGCCTAAAGCCATCGTGAAACGTGCCTGCATTTCCACATTGCAGGTCAATTGCTAATATGAGCTCAGTGAATTATAAAAGAGAAGAGATGAAAAATCATAAAAAAGAAGAGAGACGAAGGGTTTGTTGCCTATCAGTAGGTAAATGAGGCACTCTGCCAATACACTTAATCATCCTGTTACTCCACAAATCAGTGGCAGTGTCAACGATCAAATAACTGTTCAGTTTGTAAAGAGAAAGGGCTCCTATGGGAAAAGCAAACACTTTAGAGGGAACAAGGAGCCAAAAAATAAAACAAAATCATTATTGTTGCATGAGATTGCAGCTAAATTATCAGAGACAAGCACAGGAGCCACAATCTGTGCATGAATACTCTTTACAGATAATTGAATTCAGCGGGCATAACTACTATACATCACTTTGAAGGTACCTAGTGCATCTTTATGTCCACTTTCATTAGTAGTTCCCTTTTTATTTTTGTCATAGTAATTAAGTAGAAAAATACAGTAAACCAAAAAATTATTTTTTAGTTTGTCACACTTATTATTATAAAGGACCCCTTCCAGAGCTGAATGCCTCTAGGGATTAAGATTACATTAGGCTGAAACTCAACAAAAGAGTAATTAATCTAGATAAAACTTACTAATTTTTTTTCAAAAACATTGAAAAGCATTTAGGCAGTTAACTCCTTTTAGTGTTTCATATGGTTTTCTTTATTCCCCTATGAAGCACCACCACAGGAGATCAAACTAAAAAATGAAGAAATTTCTCGCACAAAATGAAAAAGAAAAAACCCACCAAAATAAACTCACAAAAAACCCCCGAGGAATACCAACAATTGTATACACTTGGTATTTCGGATGGATTCACTTTCCTGCCATTGACATCAGTGTTATCAGAGTACCTCCAGAATATTTCACCATCACATACTTCAGTTTTGACTAGAATTTGCTTTGTATTGGTACAGGTCAACACTGTGACTCAAAGACTATTGAGATATCGAATATTAAAGGGAATTGCTGAGACATAAACTACAAAATGAAAGCCAAATCAGGGCAGCAAGCATGACAAAGCAAACTAAATTACCAACATAACCAGGAAGATTAGAGAGATTCAGAATTTGGTAGGAAAGGCTTAGAAAGGGGCTGTCTGCTAACAGAAGTGGAACAACAGACCATGGAAGAGAACTGCATGTTGAATAATCAAAGGTCAATGAGTAATCAAAGATCAATATTCCTCTTTGTCTGATCAGACTCAATGTAATACATGCATCAGGAAAAAAAGAGAATATTTTTACATTTTTACATTTAACTTAGAAAATTACAGATCTACTTTACTCAAATAACTCTAATGGGATCCCTGAGAAGTCACACCACCTGACAGAGTGCAGGGCTCTGAAATCTCGGTTATCTTTTTGCAATTTCTGAAGAGAGCGAACACTTCCCAGGGTCTTTCTGCTCCCTGACTGCAGTGTCTTGTTCTCAGAAATGATCCCATCTGGTAGGCCACCCGTAAGTTCTCTACATCTTTGTGTTGGGACAAGAGAAAACTATTAACTGGTTACTGTCCTCTTGCTCCATGACCTTGGTCAAGCTTAACAACAAAGGAAAAAATCTGGTGGGTAAAGATATAGTTAAATAAATAAATAAGAGAAAACTAAAATGGTGTTAACAGAAGATATTTTAAATGTTTGTGGATGGTAAAGGTCAGAAGGTACTGCCCTTGCACCTCATCATTCTTGGTTCTGCACTACAAGTATGTACTGTGTATTCAGAACAATCTGAGAGCCATTACAATGACTTTTCCAAACATTGTATCATTATCATCACATCTAATATCATTAAAAAAGAAAGGCTTTGAGAGAAAAGTGACACATCTAATGGGAAGCAAACTGACTGAGTATAGTAAGGGATTACTCTGAGCATGAATTCACCATGAGCTACTGTGCTCACAAACTGATGTCCATGCTGATCTCCTCATGATCTGTGTGATATGGGTGTTTGCAGCAGCAGGTTTTGCTTCTTGAATATTGTCCTGTCCCTTGAATCTTGTCTTTCTTCCTACAGAGCCAATACGGTTCTCTGTATTAATTGATGCTGCCTCATCTATGGAGGGAATTCCACCAGGTAAGAATTCCCGACAGAATAAAGCATTGGTTATTTAAAAAGGTTGCCTTTGTTGATTATGTGATGTGTTATAAACGGTCTTCTCCATCCTATCACGTAAGGATTCATAATACTGATATTTCGGAGAAAATGAATGTAAGCCTTTTTGCTGTAATCCAAAAAACTTTCTCCTGGAACAGCCCGATGAAATTCCAGAGGGTTAATATGTAAGTAACTAGACTAATCAGAAAAATCTGGCAAGGAACCCACAATACGTCCTTGCCTGATAAGAGGAAGATTGATAACCTAGATGTCTGCTGCTTTAGACAATAATTACTCATTATCTGCAAGTGTCTGGATGGTAAGGAGCTTGAAACTCTTTTCATATTACTCTTTGAAGTAGCTGCACTGACCTTGTGACTGAATCAGCCCCTTTTATGTTTTCAGTTTCCTTATCTAATAATTTACTTAATGGAGCTCTTGCTCCCATGAGTTAGATTTCTCTAGGATGGAATTAAGAACATAAATGTAGTTGCTTGCCAAAGGAACAAAGACCGAGATGGCATCTAGCTATCTCAAGAGATCACGCCAATGACCCATAAACCCCATTGACATGGGTACTGTACGGGTTGGGGATCAAAGGCAGGGACGTGCAGCTGTCTAACCAAAGAGCCTTATCATTCCCTGCTGAGTATGATCAAACATGGAACTGAAAGGAAAGGAGGTAGAAAGAACTAGACAAGGAATGCTATGGCCTCATGTGATTGCGAGACTTAAGCAGAGCAGCACTTGTTCCTGATGTTAAGGAGCCCAGGGAACTAACAGACACTCAGGAAAATGAAGCTGACCATGCTGCAGATGAGGGAAGTTTGTAAAGCCTGAAAAGTAACTGGGACAGAAGACTGGGCACACAGAAGGGACTAACTAAGGCCCAGAGCAGGTGTGCTACCTGTTCTAATGTAAGCCATTACGTTGCCAACAGAAACATAGTAGATCTTGTTTCTTGGTTTTAAAAAATATGTATTACCTCTATAAGCTATGATAGCATTTTGAAACAAAACAACAAAACAGGATCATATGAATGAAGAAATTATTTTTAAGGGTTTGACAAAACTAAGGAAATCCTACTTGTGGTGACAACATTGTGTTTTTAACTGCATGTAATAGAAAAGATAATATTGTAGGACCAGAGACAATAGGAACAAACTGAAACATAGGAGGTTTGCAGACCATCAGGAAATGCTTTTTCACTGTGAGGGTGACCAAGCACTGGCACAGGGTGCCCAGAGAGGTTGTGGAGTCTCCGTCCTTGGAGACATTCAAAAAACCATCTAGACATGGTCCTGGGCAACTGGCTCTAGGTGACCCTGCTTGAGCAGGGGGTTAGACCAGATGACCTCCAGAGGTCCCTTCCGACCTCAGCGCTTCTGTGATTTTATGAGATCACAGCAACAAGTATTGCAGAAATGTCTCTGGCAGATAAACTGACAACAGCCTTAATTCAGCTGTCAGATACATATAGACAGACATAGTAATATACAGGTATCCCAGTATCTCCTTTCTTCCTGAGAGGGACATCTTGTTCAGAAGGGACATAACCTTGGATTCTTGACATCATTAACTCTAGGACATTTTGCATATAACTTTTTACATGCTCAGTAGATTTAATGTATTAATAGCCTATTGACCAAGGTGAAAACTAAAAAGAACTTGCCACTTTTATTCCCACCATCTAAGGAAAAATACTGATGCCGGGCTACATATAAAAAGATCTATGGAGATTTCCTTTTACAGGATGAGTCTTGTAATTTTATACCTTGTAATTTTTTTAATCCAAGGTATTAAAATAAGTAATGATGTGAGGTTGCACAAAGGACTTCAGGTTTGAAGTGTTATAGCGAGAGAAATTTCTTAATAAGTAGGCAAGTGTCTTCAGAATACAGCTGAGTGAGTCAGCAAACCTCTTATTTTTATTTGTGCATTTTTGCACAAACGTGGCAAAACCCAAAGTAAGTGGCAAAGAAAGCTAACAGAGCTCCCAATGAAAATAGATACATAATGGGAAGTAAGAGTCTCCACTGCTTAGAAAGGCATGTCTCAAGACTTACTCGCTCAGCGGAAATTCCAGCTAAGCTTGATGACCAATGTATTTGCCTAGACTTTTATTTTGTATTACTAAGCTTTAAAATACAAGTTCATATTAAGTATAATTAGAAAAAGTCTACTTTTGGAAAAAATATATCTCGGAGTGGCAATGAAAGAAAGCAAAACCAAAACCAATGGCCAACGTTTGGCCAAAAACCAAAACCAATGGCCATTTTTATGCGTTGCTCCTTCTGCCTGTAGGAAGTTCAGGATACAGTGAAATTACCCTGGTTATGATTTGATGAGAGAAAATATTTTGGCAAGCAATGATTTCCCTCAAACAGAAACCCACCCAGCCCCAGGGAGCAGCTGAGTTCTGCAGAAGGGGGTAGGTGCGTGTGCGTACAGCACTGACAACGTGACCCGTAGGCTGTCAGGTTGCACGTGTACTTGGAGTGCATACTGCTAGTGGCCACCAGCCCAACGGGAGGGGGACACGCAGTGACCAACTGCTAGTATCGCAGGCCACTGCGCAAAGCAGTAGTCGCTCATTCAACATACCCTGGCAGCAATGTGGAAAACTTTGTCAAATCTCCCCCCAAAGTATACATATTTGGACGTCTCCATGTGTATCATTCCAGAAGGGCCATTCATATTATGCATAGATGCATCAAATAAGTATATGAACAAAAAAGAGAGATCTGTGAGGGATACCCATGTATCCATGAAAGATTTCCATATTTCCATGAAAGAAATGGGTTTGCTGCCTTCGGTTTCCAATACCAGTGTCCTCCCTATGTAACGAAGTCTTGGTGAAGAAGAGCGAGATGAACGAACTTCCATACTGACCTGAAATAGCCTCTTCCAAAATGAGTTCTGCTTTGTATATAAGCTGTCAATCTCTTCTTCAGAACCAGAATATACATCAAAGTCAAGATACACAGACGTGATCTATCCCAGGTTAAAGTTTCACACTGAAAATATCCTTCCTCATACCTCAGATCAGTATCCTGTTTTACTGGTAAACTTTCCTTTGGACCTGTTAATGTATTTGGGACCAATATGTTCGTTTTTTGATTCGTTATAGATTGCCTTGGTTCTAATAATCATTGCACGGACCAAATACTATATTAGTTATTGTAAAAACCCCAAAGTTTACTTTGCAGATGGCTAATATATGGCAAGGCTTTGGCCCGAAGTGTTTTATCTGGACACAGAAAAATTATATGCAAATATATGTATGTCACACTTCTTTCTTTTTTGTTAGTATTTGGCATTAGAAGGAATTTCTGCAACTGAAACAGAGCTAAAAACGTCCTAACCATTAAGATTTATTACATGCATGTGTTGATTTTATGTGTATGTATCAGTGAGAAACTGTATTCCCTGAAATAATGAAAACTTTCAGTCTCTCTCAGCTATTAATCCTTAAAGCTATGTACTGCTGGTTTCTTTTTGTGTTTAAAATTTTCAAAAGCAGTCTAGGGGATTTAGACACATATCATCTGTTAATTCTAGTGGCAGACATTTATCTAAATCCCCTACACAATTTTTTATTTTTTTTAAAATTATTCAGGCTTCCTTTTATCTGCTCACTTTCCCTTCATAATGGCATCGGTTAAGCACTGCCCGTGTTAAAAGTGTTACCTCTCGGTCACCAAAGAGGATTAGACAGCTTTATACCAGAGGAACCAAAAGGGTGAAACAGCTAGGAAAGAATTATGCAAGTGTATCAACTGCACTGTATTATTTTTTCCAGAAGAGACCATATCTTCAGAAGTGTGTGAGCTTGCTTGGTGCACTGGATGCCTCATATACTCTGGGATTCTTCTGCCATTAAAATAATGCTAATTGGCAAAACCCCCACACTTGCTATTGCTATTACTATTAATAGCAACATTATTTATTTTAATGCAGTTTGCGGTTTTTCTCTCTTTCAGTCCATCATAAAGTTCTTCTTGAAAGATTTCAAGTAAAAAAAAAAACCCAAACAAATCTTTTCCCATTCTTTGTACAATTACAATTTCTTGGAGGAACTAAAAAAATGAAAATCTCCCTTAGGAATAACCTCTTGTTTTAAGAGTTTTCTATCTTTTATTTCAGTCATTTATATCCAGAAGACTGCAGCAGTTGAAAAGAGAGGTCAAAAGGTGGAAACATCAATGCTTATGTAATCCCCAAAGAGGATTATTCCCCTCACAAAAATGGCTAGTATGACATGTGAAATTAAGGATATTCATTCTGTGTCTGCACATCACTTGTAATGGAATTGGTGAATCTTTAGAAAAATAGAGCAACACAAGAACAACTGAGCATTTCCCATGGTATCAGCACGGATAGTATTAAAGTTCAAATCAGCTTTTCTAATCCGGCACTTGCCAAAGAGCTCTGCGGAGCCTTCCTTCCTCCCTCTCGCCACCACACACTTCTGCCAACTAAAGGACGACAGGTACAGATTTATTAGAAATGAGAGAAGCAGCACCACTTGGATTTTAGCGCTCCTATTAGTCCTGGCAAATAGGCATGCATAGTTTTATCATTTGGACCAGGGCTACACCCATTCCCAGATGAATAAAACACATTTATCGTGTTTCTGTGCCAGGATTACACAATCTGATGTGGTCTACAATATGAGAATAATAAAAGTATAATGATTTTCAAGCACAGTGTATACGTAGCACTTTGTAGGACAGCAATCACTGGACAGATACTTTTGTTACTCATTTCATATATCAATGAATGCAATAGGCAAAGGCATGTTATAAGTTTGGTGGGCTCAAAAAAAAATCACATGCCTCTCAAGATCTACTGAATGTGCCAACTCGACTTCCAATAAAACTTTAGGGGAAAAAAAGTAACTCATTAGCCTCAGGGCTAACATTTCAAAATAAATGCCTTAATAAATTGGTATTTACATATCACATACGAATGCCCAAATGCTTAAAAACCAAACAGGATACCTTCTGAGTCCTAACTTTGATAACTGCATTTCCCCATACACACATGTTTTCATAGTTAATGTGAAAAATTCCCACTGAGAGTTAACTTAAAATCAAGGCATTATCTTTATACAATAGGACTAGATAGTTAGTACTTTCACCCAATCAAACCAGTTTACCAACAGGAAAGTGATGAAGGAATTGCCCTAAAAAGTAAACCAGGCTCAACTGTTATCTTGAATTTTATTGATTTGTTCTAAGTTTAGAAATATTTTCAAAATCTAATAAATGAGCTCTTAAATTTTTTCTCAATTCGCTGCAAATAATATGAGAGAGAAAAATTGATCTTTTGATTATAATTGAAAAGTAGGATGAGCTGGAATAGAGTGCCTTGATTGAGCATTTCATTGCTCATTGTACATATTGTCGATGAACTTTAATAATGTCTTATTTTTTAAAAAAGTAGATGGTAAGATTACTTGTGCTGGTGTCAGATCATTTACATCTTGCTCCGCTCTTGCCTGGTTTCTTTTAAGAGACAGAATGTCAACCAGTTTCTGCAGTGACAAAACAATATGGTTTCATTTGATTGTCACTGGTGATATTTTTGGCTCATTTTTCATGGCTCTGTCACCCCAGATTCATAAAGATGCTGCTTCTCCTCATTTGGATATTGGTTTTCAGCAGCAATTTTTCATACTTGACTTGACCAATGTGATTTTCACTGCTGTATGCTGACTTGTCCTATGATATGACTACCTGTATCAATTCAGAGGACTTATACTGTCTCAAATTTGACTGCAGATAGTTCTGTGAAAACAGAGGGTTATTCCACTACCAGGAGCGTTCAGATACATTCATATCCGCAACTTGCTGTCATCTGCAGGGGTTTTTCCGAATTGAAAAAGGAATACAATATCAGGTTAATATTCCTACCTTCCAACTCCCAGCAGCCAAGTTCTGCAGTGCCCCTGCTGCCCCCTCCAGCGTGTCTGGATTTGAGCACTCAGAAAGAAGTGTGAGGTAGGGTTTGACTATCGAAGGGTGCCACAGCATCTGGATTCCTTTGGGTGGTTCTGCACAGTCTGGGAGAGGTCCTACGCCATCCCACTGTTGGAAAGTAAAATCAGATTGTCAGCAAGGAACAGTGAAATGCTCGACAATTGCCTCAGTTGAAGCTGTAACATCCATGTCTACGTGTGTAAAGGCATCTGCCCGCAAGCAGCTGTTCTCAATTTTAGCATATCATGTGATTGTTCGTAGAGAAACCAAATTTCCTACTCAACACTCCTCACAGAGGAGCTATAGCATTGGCACAAATCACAGTGTTTTAGCTAGCGGAGATAACAAAAACATTTTTCGCTGCATTTATTTTTTTGGGTGGGAACAGGAGCCTGGTGAATGTGAACATATATTAAGAGGCAAATCTAGAACTTGCATGTGAAGAGATTGTCCTTTTTCACACCCTGCTCAGTTCTCTGCATTCTCTCTCTTCTCATGAGAGGGAAAAACCAACATGAAACGCTAACGTGGAAAACTAAATCACGCAAGGCCATGAGCTCTCCATCCCCTGAAAGGCCCAAGTGTGACAAGTCTTGTCCAACTGCTCAACTCCTTCTGGCTTCTCACCACGCAAGTTCTGGAGGTGTTCAACCAGCCAGCCAGCCAGCCATACAGTCTGAGACTCCGATGCAGTAGGTAGAACCACCTCTCACAAAACAGACTCTTCCTCTCATCACACACAGAGTTTTGCCATGAAAATAACCCTAGTCTGATATCCAAAATGGGCAATATTAACACCTGGACAACAAGCAGGTTATTGCGCAAAACCCACTCCCACAAGAGAAACTTTATTCCAGGAGAACAGTGATTCACCTCACCAGTGGAATGCACAATATTTGCACCTAAGCATGAAACATCTTAAAAAGAAGGTAATTCAAGGACTTTTTTTGCTTTTTTCTAAACAAAAGTAAGATGTAGAATGCACTTTTAATGATATTTTAAATGCGATTTTTATCTATATATGTAATATATATTTTTCTTTGCTTTGAACAGATAAAGGGATTTAGAAAATTCATAGCCTTAATACCAGTGTTAAAAAGAAACCCAAACTTTTTAATACAATCTCTTTTCTAACACTTCTGATGTACAGATTGCACGATACGATACAAAGTAAACCTTTTAATGCCATGGGTTAGAGCATACTGTGATTACGTAGATAAAAAATACGTATCATAACATTAAACATCTACTAGACGTACAAAGATAGCACAGGCCAAATTAACTCCGTGTTTAGATTTGCAACAGTTAATTTTCATAGCTGATTTAATTAGTTATGAGTCAAACAACACAATGATATTTGCACTGGGAAACGACCTAGATTCTCTTGTTTTCAGGAAGTATCAATCAACATTTTATTTAAGCTAACTTCAAAAATCTACATATAATTTAAGGGACAATCAATCAAGTCTTATGTAATAACAACAAACATAGCTTAATTTTAACAAAGTTTTGCTAAATTATTGAGAACCCAGAGCACTATTTTTCTAAATTAAAGCAGAAAAAAACACCAAAATGGAAAGCTAGTGGGACCACTTAGTACACATGAACAGTTACTCAAAACCAGAAAGCTGCTCAGAAACGAAACTCACTGCACTGGACAAAAGCTACCATAGTTTAAAAGAACTGGCCCAGTGATACCCAGTTGTGGTTCAGAAACTACAGGAAAATTGCCTTCTGGAGAAACAA
Organism: Mycteria americana; assembly: GCF_035582795.1. NCBI lineage: Eukaryota > Metazoa > Chordata > Aves > Ciconiiformes > Ciconiidae > Mycteria > Mycteria americana. The sequence continues at coordinate 95,053,470 of NC_134366.1, read as the reverse complement.
TCCCTTCCGGTGACACTATTACAGGGCTGTGCCTTTGAATTTTTTAAATACATTTCTGCCTTTAAACCAATAGGTTGATTTCACTGTATGTGACTCAGTTCTCCTTTTTTCTCCATATAAATCACCATCCTTGCCAGAAATGACTTCTCATCAGCTCATAAAAAATACATAAAAACCAGCTTCTTATTTTAACTCTCAGAATTCAACCATTTGCGCTGTCAGAAATTTTTGGAAAACAAATGAGAAACATGTCTTGCAGGTCAAATATGACCTCAGACCAGATTTTGGCTTTGTATCTTAGTAAGTCTGCTAATGAATGACTTGTGATGTCCAAGGGCACAAATTCAGGCCTTCATCCATCTCATTCCAATTTGCACGGATTACGGACACATTATGCAACTGAACAGTGTTTGCACAGGGCACTTATTCTATTATTTCAGGGACAAAGTACATATATCAAATGTATCAAATCAACCCAATACATTTTTTGTGCACATGTGGGGATATAACTTTTGTTTTAAACTCAGGTATTTACAATGCCAAAGACTGCTGAAAATCAGCTGATATAAATAGAGCTGTATATAAGTTCATGCTGTGCTGGTACTTATAAAGCACTAGAAATGATACTTGCAGATAAATTAATATTTAATGTGATTTTGCCATTCTATCTAGTAATGAGAAAACATTTTAAAAAAATGTGAGACAAATTACAGCATTTCCCTCACTTTTAGCACATGATTGTACTAATTTATCACCAACTGTGGGGGAAGATGTTTTTCTCAAGACACTGGGATGCCTCAGGGTCCTTGTAAGGGTGATGGAAGTCTTTGGTACGCGACTGCATGTGCAGTGAAGGTGCAGTACATCCAGTGACATTGGATAACGTCCTGCGCTATTCTTCAGACGTGGTGCGTGTGCCCAGAGCATCTGAGCGGCATGCATGGGGAGGGCGTCACTGCCAACCACGCCTAACATACATGCCGTGCCTCTGGTAGCCTCTTCAAGGTCACACGATAAAGGGTGACAGAAAAGATGCTCCTGTAGCCACTTTCTGGAAGGTAGAGGACACAAGCAACCATGACCTGTCACGCACTCTCTGTCTCCATGTTTCAGCTCCTCTCTGCTCCTGCATGTGTGATCTCAGCTAGCCCTTCATTGAAGGGCTTAATGGCTTCTAGCATCTTCCGCATAGCTGAGGCCAGCGCCTGCAGCTGTACAGCCCAACTGTTGCAGGGCATGCAAGACTGATACAGGTCAGAAAAGAAGCTATTGCAAAGGATATTTTCCTGGTCTTCACTAATTTATTTTTTATTTCATAAATATAAACATCAATGGCCTGAGCAAAAAAAGTATTTTCCCCAAAACAATATTACAGACCATTTTCTCAAATGGTGGCTAAGGCATGGCAGAAGTTGCTTTGTAGTTCACATTGCTCAGTATTAAAGAACCAAGGCAGCGTGCTAAACAACTCTACCCAGTGAATTACTGGAACAGTTATTGCTGCAGACCATCAGGAATGATCAGGAAGGTCTAGTTGAGATACGCTGCGGATGTATTAGGAGCCTCTGAAAAAGAGGATGACTGCGTGCAATTACTCTTCCTAGCTTATGCTAAGGAGGAAAAAAAAGTCATAAACAAATATTCCTTCCAGGCTTCCCTCCTTCAGCTGAAATTACCCACATATATTGTGGTTGAAGCTGACAAACTGTTTGTTACGTGGGTGAGATACAAATCTCTCATTTCCTGAAACTGGTGCAAAGAAAGGACGAAAGTCAGAAAGAATAAAAAGCTGAATACAAAAATCTTTAAGAACAACAGACTTTTGAGAGTAAGAGTATTCTAATAGAGTTTCCAAAGTTTTCACATTACTAAGGAACTTTGAGAGGAGAAGAAGATCACTCGTCGCTCATGGCTCCCGCATGCCACACAACAGATTATCTACCACCTTCTTTCTCATTTTAATGAAAGCAAATCCCAGTTCATAGTATAATTGTACAGAATACCAGGGAAGGCTTCAACTCAGTGAGAGAAGTGCACTCTCCATATTTAAGTTTTTGTACTAACAACCTCAAGTTGAGGGGGTTTGTTGTTAAGGAGTATCACATGACGATATCACATTTCCTGTGATAACAAAACAACAGTGTTTTATTTCCATTTATTAAACATGAGTATTTTCCTTTCCCCTAGTCTGTGCAAAATAGTACTATAAAAAAAAAAAATCTAGGAAAAAACTCAAACAAAACCCAGCAATGACTAAAACCATCTTGGCCTCTCTCCAATGATCCTAGACATTTGAGGTAGTCTGATAATGCCGTAGGTATGCTCTCTGAAGCAGCAGTGACAAAATTTGTATCAGCAATTAAACAGTGCTCACCAAAAGCATTTCTGAAATGCCAAAGGCTTTTAAACTAACAGGTCCCCTAAGAGGACAATGATTTCTCACCCTGCATATCTTAGTGGCTGTGGCAGTCTATGCCAGCTGTCCCTAGGCACGTCAGTCCAACAACCTCTTTTGGAAACCTTTGTCCAAGAGATGCATTGGCCAATGCTGTCAAGGGCAGAAATCTAAAGTTAAGCAACAAAAAATTCATCAAAATCACAGAGCTTGCTTTCAGGGGTGATGGGAATCCATGCAGCTGATACAAAGGAGGTAGGAATGTCACTAGTTAAGTCAAATTTCAATTTAGACCTCCAGGCCTAAAGAAAGGTGGTGAATATAAATGAAGGTGTCTACTGACACAGAGACTACAGGAGTAGGGTGGGAGAGGGCAGAGCTGCTGTGGTCCAGCAACATGCAGTCTCAACAAAACTGGGCAATATTTGGATACAGTTTATTGCATAAATAAGGCAACCTCCCCAACTTGATGCAACAATGTTTACAATTTTGGGAAAGGTGTTTAGAATGCTTTCAAAACATTCCAATGTTTTGAATCTTTATTATTAATCTGAGATATGAATAAATCTAAATTATACTTCATATTATATATTACATTCTTAAAATAATTGTCAATGCCTTTATTCAACTTTTTTATATTATTACACTTAGCTAAGAAAAATAATTTCATTTGATTTGTGTGTTTTGTTTTCGCTTAAAACCAGACCCCTCCCAAATAAAAGAGGATGGAGTTCAATCCAGGGACAACAATCTTTGGCATCATACTACATCTCCTCCTCACCCCTCTCCTCTCCATAGGAAGCTGAAGCTAATGGGCTTTGCACTGTATTACACAAATTGACAAATACAAATTGCATTTAATAACCCTGTAGCTTTGAAAATAACTTGGTCATACATGATGCTGAGAGATTCCCAGGGTACATGAGATGTTTCTCTGTAGGCAAGCAAGAATTTAGAAATGGTTGCTAAGAAGCTCTGTAAGGAGCTGCTCAAGATAGTTGATTTCTTGCTAATGAAACACTTGGCATAACCACCTTGTGCCAGACGAGGAAGCAACAAGTGGAAATAATATCCTTCCTGAGCAGAACATACTAGCAACACAGCCTTTCATCTCTAATCTCAATTTAGATTATTAGCTAAACCCAGGAGCCGCCGCCATTTCTCTGTTTCTGCGCTTATTAATTTCGTATGGCTTGGAAGAGTATTGAAATATACTTGGTAAAACAGTAGTCTCGCCACATGAAAAGGCATATTTGACAGCTTTATTTTTTATTCTTTTTGAAATATTATTGCCTTAAACCTGCTATTTCACCTGGATAGAAGAATTTACAGCCCATTTAGCAAGCATGCTAAAGAGGTGTGCCAGTCAATTCATATGATATATAACTTGAAATGTTGCTGTTACACCTTACGGCTCCTGACAGAAGGTGAAAGAGAAGGTCAGACTCATTTCAGAAGTGTCACTTCCAATCAAAAATCAGATTTTGGGCTAGATTCTGGGTTGACAAGAATGATCACAGATAGGGAACTCGAGAAGAGCATGAAGCCAAGAAGTCAGCCTGTTTCTTTTTAATGAAGAAAGGAAAAGAAATGAAATAGTGCCACATGTGTATATAATAGGCTACATAACAAGAAATAAAATAAGAATTAATGACAACTCCCTGACTCTTTTATTGAAATTGGACCATACATCTTATTGTCCCTAACTGCTTTTTGTCATAATCCTTGTTTCTCATACAGCTCAGAGAATAAACCTGTTGGCAGCAGTGAGCATACAAACAGCAGCGACAAATTTCAGCAGTGGAAAAATTAGTTTCCATCTGAAGAGTGACATGATACAAGGCAGAGAGGTCGAGGTCTATGATGTCCTAGTCGGAGATGAAAGCCTCTACAGCTGGAGAGCTTTGTCTGGTGAGGGCTCAGTAACAGCTGATCACAGGTAAGCAGCAGAGAGAATATAACAAACAACGGTGATGGCAGGGAATTGCAGTCCTTTGGGTCTGAGACAGAAATAAAGTCAGGTGAGTCTCACTTATTTTTCCCCCGAAGCCTTTACAGAAGTTTCACTTTCTGTTTTTCCATAGGTAATACCAATGCTATACCTGGCTTTTATTGCAAATCTTTAGAAGGTTTGGGTATCTTCTGGCATTAAACTTGTGTGACAAAGCATACATCTCAGGAACCCATCTGAGCTCTGGTAAACCACCAGAGAGAGGAAGGATTGTGGGCTTTTAACACTACCCACCTTTATTCTGAAATGAGGAGAACACTTGTTTCCTGTGATCCTAAGGGAACTCCTTAAGTAAAGTAATTTGAAAGGTGACATTAGACTTAACTACGAGCTGAACAAAGAAACATCTCTTATTTGATTTCAAGATGTAGAGAAGTTGCCATTGGTATAGACAACTGATGTCATTAATGAAAAATATATTCCAATTTGTTCGTGAAAGACCTTTCAAAGAAAACCACATTTTATATTACTGCTCAGTCCTGTTCTTCCCCTCAAGTAACTTATGTGCGACTACAACTGAAATATAACCTAGAGAAATAGGGTTAATTGTTTCCTAAATCATAAAAAAAAGAAATTAACTTCTACTTTCTTTACAGAGAAAACCAATGAGAAAGTGACTTGACTGTTACAGAAGGTTTCTCTTGTTTTATGGTTTAAGAAACAAACTCCCTAGCTGCGTATGAGAGGTTTTTTTTTTTGTAAGTATAGAAAACTGTGACTTCATCCACAGCCACTGTCTAAAAGGATACATCTGGTATTATTGCCCAATTACAGTAGTTTTGCTACTAGTAGCTTTTAGATAAGTTCAATACTTTTATTCAGAAATTAAAGACCACCCCATAAATGCCCATATTGGTCACTTCAGAAGGAGTTCAAGAAAATACACACTTGAGAAACTAAGTGAAGGACTGAAGAAGTATACTGTAAAAGGAACATTTCACAATTGCATTCACTAAAATCTGAACATTTTTCCCCCCCCACAGTTTTGTAAACCTTATCTTCTGCTATTTTATTATACGAGAACCCCATGCACTGCCAAAAACAGAATGGTACCTATACCCTCAACACATATTTTCTGGGGACATAAAATGCAGCAGGGTGCAGAACTGGAAACTACTCCCCTGGACTGAGGTGTCACAACTCTTAAGAGATGCAACTGTGCCCTGTGCTTCACTTGACAGGAAAGGCAAAACTCTCAAGTATTAAAGGCATCACACAGGTAAATGACTGGCGTTTTAATACTGAGCTGAACTCCACTTTGCGTATCTGTAAGTGACAATAGTAAGGAGCCTAAAAAAAGATTTGTTTTTATGTTTGTGAGTTTGCACTGTCTAGTGTGAACAATCCATTGAAAGTGGCCTGAAGCTCAATGCCGTCTCTTCACGGGGCATCTGGGTAACTGACTACTTTTATATCTTTCTCATCTTCCATTTCTTTGAGGTTTCCTTCCACAGGTTCCAAATCCGTGGTGGTGTGCAGTGCTTTCAGTGTTCCAGATATTGTAAATAATTGCATCCCATGAAGATTCCATAGGTATGCCTTGATTATTTACATGTAAGACACCATCCATGACAAGCGTGATCTTCAGAACTATATTATAAGATATTTCAGAGCATAAAAGCTTCCCTGCTGAGGCACTTAAAGGAATGAGCACTCTAAAAATAGCATCCCGCAGTGAGCATGAGATCTGTTCGGAGGGACAGAACAAGCAGCAGGTAACAGCTTGAGCACTGCAATTGGGAAGAGATTATGAAAGGCATTACCCGGAAAAATTTAAAAGTCTTGCAGAAAAATGATGACATTACTGTAAAAGAATATGTACACATGAAATACACAGGGCAGCAGTCAGCACGCAGGGAGACAATATATGGTGAAAGGACATTTGAAAGTTTTCTCCTGCAAGCTGCAGAAAGTGTTGATGAGCTTAGTTTAGACAGGGCGAATTCTGACTAACCCGAGGAATACAAGATGATCCTGTTGTTAGAGATTCTTGCCTGGAAAAACACAACCACAACAAAACACCCAAGAATACTTATTTTTCTTGACACACACAGAAATGGTAAACAGGGTATTCCCGACTGTGACACAGTCCAGAAGAACATGATCTGGGTTTCCAGTTAGTCCTACTTTTTAGTAGTAATGAACATACTGGGGTCCTGAAAAACCACAAGACAATGACAGAGCCAAAGAAGCAGAAAGAACTTTTTTTTTTTTAAAACGTAATTGGACTGGGTGCTTTCCAGAAAGAAAGCCAACTGAATATAGTTTTGTGCTCATTTTTGAAAAATAAATGGACAAAAAAATTTACCTTTACCCTTACTCCAGTTTGAGTTGGGGGTCAAGCTCTATGCTATTAATATAAAGGCACAGTTACATGAAAAACATTCTTCTGTTTTTCTTTTCCATTTATGAGAGTAACTTGGGAGAGCTGTTTCTGGCATGGTGATCTTGCTGATAGACCTCAGTCACATTTGTTTTTAGTAGCATTCTAGTAAACTTGATAACATATTTTAAAATGCTTGGTATGGTCAACAGCAATCAAAGATCACAGGGTGGGAATAACACACTCTGCAGAAGGCTCCCAAGGCTCCCTTGAACTCCTGAACTGAATAATAGCCACAGGTGAGAACTGGTGTATGGCAAGATGGGGGAGGCTGGCCAGATTTAAAGGAAATGAGACGAAAGAAGAAAATTCATTAGAAAAATATTTCTAATGTTTGTAAGGCAAAGTGGTCCTGTGCACCACAAAAATCAGTTCTGGAAAGAGGAAATTTATTTCCTTGCTGCAGAAAAGCCTAGTGAACATAAACCTGAAAATATGTGCACAGTTTAACTTTTCTTTGGATTTTAAAAATTATATTAAACGCTTCCATTAGACAAACACAAGCAGATCTGAAGAGACCTTTACCATGCTGCATGCTGATAATGAACACTCATAGAAAAGACTCAGACAAAGGTACCTAAGAGTAGACAGAAGCACGTACATGGTAAAGGAAACCAGCCAAAAGAGATTAGTTCTTTGGCCTGGAGGAGGAGAAAGATCTTTTATAGGGAACCTTTAAAGTACAGAGAAGTCTGACAGGAACAATGAAATAGTCAGTGGTACAGAGCTAAAAGTATGAACCTGAGATCCAGAAATCACAAAAGGAATATAAAAGGAAGAGTTAAAGATTTTATATATAGTGTGTGTGTGTGCACATGTGTGTGTTGGTAAACAGAGCATCAAAAGAGAAAGGCGAGTTGCAGCGTGACCCATTCATATCCAGACATGCTGGTTTTGTTACTGCACTTTGAATAACTGCAAGTATAGTGTGTGGGAACTGTTAATTCAGGAGCAGGGATGACGACTGCTTTATAGGGTAAAATTAGCTTGCTTTGGCACTTTTTATCTCACTGTAGCCCAATACAAGAATCCCAACAAAAGGCCATAATAAATTCAAGTTATTATCTGATGACTGCAGTGTTTACCTAGAAGAGTAGGTGAAATTAAAGTCTTACTAGTCATGAGTGATGCATTTTTCAGTACCTGAATCTTAGCTTGTTAATGTTCCTATAACTTTTCCACATTAACACAATTTGCCTTTATGAACTCAGGAATATTTTCAATATTGGTTTATATCATTTGTGCAAATACCCTGCACGCCTAATTGCTTACTCAAATGAATATTTTCTTTGAGCAATCTGAAACAGAAATAAATGGCAAAGACTAAGTCTAGGACGAGATAGAAAACTGCCTGCTGCCAGCACAGGTCATTTGAAAAAGTTCATAATCAGTAGCCAGTCTCATTGCTATTTAGTGCGTGTACTGATACAACAACGTCTTTCTCTGTAACTTCGTCAGCATTCCCCAAATTTTAAGTTGTTAATGGGAAAACGAGATAAATACACTTTAAAAGTCAACCGACCTAAAATAAAAACCTGCAGCACCTCAAATAACTTGAGGAAACTATCAAGACTGTAATTCTCAATCTTTGCTTGGCAATGACATTAAATATATCAAAATATGCATGCTTTTTTAACATTCACTCATATTGCTCGATTCAGTTCTGTAATTCTGTAAGTTTTCTCTTAACACGTAGAGGCAGAGTACAAGACTAACTTTGAAGCAAATAAGTATACAAATGTAAACGTGATGTTTGCTTGCATCAACGCCTCTCTACACACAGGTGGCTGCGTAGAAGTACAGCGTAAAGTATATGCAGATTACATCTGAATGTTAAGACTTACACTTTTCATTATAAATGGCTTCCTTTAATAGACTGAGCAGTTTACAGTATTTATGGCGTTCACAGTGTACCCATGACTACAGTTTCCAGGTGCCACCATGTAATGTGCAACTTTCTCAAGCAAATGGATTTCCTTTCGTTACTTGAGCCATACTCCGCTTTAAGCTCTCAGCTAATTAACAAAGGCAACAGTTTTGTATTTTATGCATCATGCACTTCATTTCTAATACAGTGCATTCATCTTTTACATTGTAATTGATGGGCACTTCAACCACTCGCAACGCAGCTGCAAGTAACTTTCATTACCTGATCTTGTGATTTCTTTTTCTTTTTCTTCTTCCCCCAGCACCCTGAACTCTCTGCGTCTTTTCCATTGGCATCACCACAGAGTAATCCATCAAGTTCATCTGTTCCCATCTGCTGTCCCTGAGATGTTTCTGCAGCTAGCCTGTATGAGAGGTTCCTCAAAATGCACACACAGTTTTCAACGGTCTGAAAAGTGTGACAAAAAAAAAAAAACCAAAACAAAAAAAAACAACAAACACCCAGAAAACAAAACCAGAAAAAAGTTAAAATCCTTCCCTTGCTCACTTTGTATACAAGGCAGAAGAAATATCATCAATCTTTGCACATACATTTTCCCAGCACAATTCTTATCTGCTCATTTCTGAGTGCTCCCCAGGTAACCACAGCTTAAGAGATTTAGAAATTTTTATGGAAAGAAACCAGTAGTCTGGACAACATTTTTTCCATGAGTATTTTTACCGTCATTCTGATCTTCATGCTGGAGCCCCATGTGAAACAGAAGCCGAGATAAAAAGTGATCAAGAGAACCTGAACACACACAGAATGTCAGCAAACTCCCACCTCAGCGAACACAAAATGCTATAAACAGAAAATGGCAATAGGTTGTGGGTTTGTTTTTTTTTTTTTTTTTAAAAAGCAGAAATAAATGTTATTTCTGGCATCAATTCTATATAAGTTACCAGAAAAAATGGGAGCCAGGTTCCATTTCACAAACACTTGTAGCATGAACAGGTGATGTTTCTCACGTCCCAGAAGTAAGACTAGAAATCTCAGGAGTCTTGCTGCTTTTACTGCTTCTAGCCAGGCCGCACGGAACTTGTAGGCAGCCTTTCCCTTTCATCCATTTGTCCCCCTAGTAGGTTGTGCCTTCTGTAAAAGATGGCAGTGGGAATCCAGAAATGGAGCGAAGCGAGACCCAGCAGAGGAAAAAGACGGCACTGATAATTCAAGATAATTTCTGCAAGTCTAAAAGAAGCTTGGTTTAGACTTGCTTGAAGCCTGCTCATTTAGTTGGTTCAAGTTGGTTTGACTATCCTTAACAGGAAGGATAAGTGCTTAATTTTCTGGAGGCAGGGAAAGCATGGTTAAAAAAGCCAGTCTGTATCTATCTGTATCTATTTCAGCTCTTCCTAATGCTGCATGGAGATAAAAAGCGATAGCCACTACATTCCATCTCTGTTGCTCCATTAACCCAGAATGGAATGAGCGTTGAGGCTTTCGGCTCGATGGTACTCTGCCATACTCACCAGTGAGGCAAACAGATGGGGCTTAATTTACTTTCATATACTGTATGAGCTTATGCCAAGTATGCATTTGGCACACAGTTTTTGAGATGACATTAAGTTCCAGAGATGATATCGAACACTGAACTCAGACTCCTCTAGACAGGAATTTTTATTTATTTTTTTTTTAATGTAAATGAAATTTCACACTACACTTGTACTAATTTGAAATCTCCAGCCAAATATGTAAACATATGTAGAAATAGATATGTAGAAAATGTGAAACTTTAGTGCACCTTTCATACCTCAAAGCTTTGCAGCTCTCATGGTGATCATAAAAAGTTTGCTACCTCTTTTACTTTTCTTTAACATTTCCGTATTTGAATTTTATTCGCTCTTGCTAATATTTACTTCTGCACATCCATAATGTGCTGAAGTTGAAGCTCTGTGTTTGTCAATTAGGGTTCTGAATTTTAATTCCCCTTTTAATGAATAATAGTTTTCACACTTAAAATGCTCATTATGTCAAAACCAAAGTAGCTAAGCCCACTGTGAGGACAATGTTACCTCAAACTACACACTGATAAGCAAACTTCAAAGCCTCGAATACAACCAACACCATCTTCACTAAGGTGATCTCGTACAAGCCAAGAAAGCTGGGTCTAGTCATGCAGTTGGACAGACTTCACTCCTTCTTGACTTGTAGCTTTGAACTTTCAAGGGTTCTTACATTCCTCATTCCTACAGATATTTTTCAGTTTCATCGTAAGGGGACTAAGTGTGACTTCAGTAGTCTTAATAGATCAAATTAAAATTATGAAGAGTAACTTTGTCAGGTAACCATGTCTAAGTCACTCATTTTTAACATCTTAACTTGAAGTATCATAGTTTTTTCTTATTAGACATTTATAAGAAACACTGCTGCTAAGACGCTTGTAGCGCTGCTAAGATTTACGCACTCTTGACTTCACCAGAGTGAGGAATGACTCTAACAACAACTCTGCATGCGCTTGAAAGTCCCCCATCCTCTTTCAGAGCCTGCAAAGAGCAGAGACCTGTTTTTCAGTATTTCAGGTTTTACTCACTAACAGTATTACAAAATTATCTACTAGGGCAACTGTCGTGGCATTTGGAAAATAACATTTATAACTTTGAATGTAAAGTTCCGTTTCTTGTTTATAATAGCAGCATTTCTGAAACTAGATTAAAAACTGATTTAGAGCCGGTTATTTAAATATTTAATTTCATTAAAATTACATTCTACTTTGGGATAAAGATGCAAGGTAAGAGGCTACACTGTGGTGTTTTGCATTTAGCTGCACAACTGCTTTATGTCATTCCGTTAAAAAGCTGTTAGGAGGTTAAAACTACTAAGGCAGGGAGAATAATTTTTCTCTCATTTATTCATTTTTTTCCTCCATATATGACTTAGCCTGCACTTTTTACAAGTCATACCAGCTTCAAATAAGAGTATAAACAGAACGGTCTATCTTAACCATAAGAGGCAAAACAGGGAGCTTACTGCGCTCCTTATCTAACCTTTTTAACAGTAAAACGATCTTAAAATCAGCTGGGCCACCTACAAAGATACTGCTGCAAAAGCAGCAGCTGAGCTGTGAGATGGGGCATGAGCTGACCTCCTCCATCCACCTCCCACTCTGCTCCGATGAAGCCCCTCCGACTTCTCCTTTCTGTTAGGCAAGCCAAATCAGGGAGCCTGGAAACAGCCGCGGTTCAGCTCTTCCAAAGCTGAAGAAGCTAACAAGACCTCCGTGCTGGGGCTGCGCTGCAGGAGGTGGCAGGGAGCGGCGGGAGGTGGCTGGCTGCAGGCAGCGGCCGAGCTTGCTCTGAACCGACCTTCTGGGTGCCGACCTTCTGGGTGGGCCTCCTCCGGTCATCGCTCTGATAAACTTCTGTTAATGGAAAACTGATCAGAGATTAATGGGTTGTGGGTTTTTTTGGGGTGATTTTTGTGCTTTTAAAGCAGCACGGTTTTCTGTTATCCCAACACCACATGCTACAAACCTCTCCTCGTTCCTCTCTCCCTCCCCTGAACGCACGGGCAGATTTCACCTATGTGGTTCAGGCTAACGACCAGAAAGTTCTGGAGGTTATCCCTCTGCAACCTATAAACCCACAGAGGTCCATGGACAACTATCTGTGAAGGATCATTTGGAAATACAAACCCAGTGGGCTTTAAAATTTTGCTACGTAAAAGGCTGCCCTCCTGTGATTCTTAAGGGTTTGCAAATGGACCAAGGTTGCCCTAGAGCAGCAACTGTAATTAATTTAGCACCATATACTGGAAGCAAAAGGTATTTGAAACTAGCCTCTTTCTTCTTCTCTGGAATGCTTTAATGTATTACAAATCTTCAGTTGGTAAATGCTTGAAGTCTTTTTAATTAGGCAGTGCCTCTCACCTTTGGAGAAGCGTGTTCACATCCTAGTACTTCAGAGAAGTAGAGCTGACATAAAAATACATCTTAAAACAGTTGTTATTGAAAGCATTCATTGATCCTGTTCAAAGAAGAAATAATGTTGGTATTACTGCAAAACTGCCTGTTAATTGTGCAATTTTTGTTTGTTTGTTTGCCTTGTAAGCCTACCTCCCTGTTATTAGCTCTGTCTCATACTGGGTACTGAAAATCAATTTTAAGGTAAACCTGGCAGAGCAGTGTAAGGAAGTTTACACGGAACATGACATATTTGCTCTTCTTAAATCAGTATCATATTTTCTCCCTTAATAATTCAAGTGAGAGGATGACATGCTTACCCGTGCACACTACACAGGTAGACACAAACCCAACACTTAGCACACAAAAATACACAGCTCAACAGAAGGGGAAGAAAAAAATGGGCTAAATTATGCTTTGCAAAGGCATCCCTCACAATGCATTTTTTTAAAAAAACTGTCACTTTTATAGTCCTGCCGTACCCTGGGTACCTGGATTTCTTGCTCCTCAAAAGACAAAGATGACAAACCTTACTATCAATTTCACTGCTCCCCAGAGCAGACTGGATCACGTACAGCAATGCGTCCGTCAGGCCATCACACTCCCTCATTCTTCTGCGGGCCTCCTCTCCAGCAGAGCTGACATTCCTGCAAGGCAACAGCAAGGGTCACCACCTCCACAGCTCCCCTGCCCACCAGCCCCTCCTGAAACGCTCTCACAATTAACACACAGATAAAACCACTTGGTTTTTTTCCTCTTTTCATCAGTTCAGGGCTGTGAATAATGAAGACAGCTGTGAATGAGCTCAGGAAATGTAACGCAGAGGGGAACAAATGGAAGTCATCAGGTCCTCCACAAGAAAGGGCTGAGGAGCCAAGCAGCATGCGTCCACCTGAGCTGGGAGACTCACAGCCTACCAAAATTTGGAGAAGGGCTGATGGTTTTCCTTCCTTTTTTTTTTAAAGTAGGTTTTGTATTTGTGAGAAAGCGTTTTAAACATGTGCATATGTACTTATAAATCAGGCTTTGAAAAGTCTAGAGGTTTTGCCAAAGAAATCTCCTAGGATTTGAAGAGCCCAGTAGTTAGGGCTCTTAACCGGAGAGAAAAATATTATTAAAGCATAACATAAAACACCTGGTATTGCTTGCTTCTCATTTTACATGAGTGTTTCCTCTTCTCTCTCATTTTCAGAGAACGTTAATACCTCAATCTTCTTTTTACGTAGTTACTCACAAGTTGTTTTACATTGCAAAATTTAAAACCTCAGCTTGTCATAATAATTGTGTTCCTCAAACAGGGCCAGAGGGCCTTCTGAACACACTTATAAAAACACAATTAAAACAGAATTTACTGCATAACATAGTGTGTCATAAAGTTCAAAATATTGACATATAAAGAAACAATTATGTATGAATGAGCATATATAAACAGAATCTATACTTGCTAACATCAAGCTTCCCTGAGAAAAATTGCATTCACATTTGCACAGCGGTTTTGATTTGGAAATGGGTGAATTAGCAATCTCAGGAATGGGGTAAAACTTTTCACATAGTCTCCTTTGCTAGGGAAAGACAACCCTCTGCTGAGGTGACTCATCTGTAGCTCCTCTCTCCCCACTACTGAAGTTTATACAAAGGAAGAACAGACAAGAGCACACCAGCCTACGTACTTAATGCCAATGTATGGAAACAGAAGGGAGGCCATCGGCCCTTTGATTTGGAAAGAAGGCAAGGCACTTTCTTCCTCTTATGCCATTTTCAATTGCTTTTGCGTTAAAGATGGAAAAAGGACAAGAATCCTGGGACAGGGCAATGAATTTTAGATGGAGGAAGGCAAGAGGACTTAAGGATAGGTTTTCTTTCAATTCTTTCTTTGCTCTACTTACTTCATCCTGTTCTGCCTCCCTATCATCTGAAAAAAAAAAAGAATTTCCATTTCCCCAAAGCGCCAAAGTGTTTTCCTAATCAAATAATCTTATAACTGGACAACCCCCCAGCCCCTCCAATGCAGGTACCTAATTGATTCTGCTCCCTAAACACACATGATTTTCTATCTATACTTGCATCCCCACACAGTCCTAATTAGTTCTGCTCTCCCCCACACAGGCTGCCCCAATTAATTCAATAGTGCTCCCTTCACCTCTGCAGACAGCATGACAAAAAACCACGCAGCCCAGGAGCACTGGAATGAATTCCTTTATCTCCCTAGCACACAAATACATGCTTTCTGTTCTCCTTGAGACTCCCCAGTTCACCCCACATTACACATCAGAAGCGTCCCCTTCATAATGGCTTGCAAGTTTTGTGTTGTCTTGTTCTTCTTCTGGTCCCTGAACTCCAGACCTCTTCCCCTCTCTCTCTGCTGCTATAAGAGCAGCAAATGAGGGGCTTTCCTCCAGTTCACGTGGAAACCCTCTTCTGCCATCCAGGAACTGGGGTCTGGAGAGCATCAGCTGGAAAAAGTCTTCCATTGGCTCTCGCTTTGAAGTGATAGAAACCTTCTGACTTCCCTTGGGGTGACAGAAATCAGAAGGTAAAATTATAGAGCATGGTTTTCCCAAAACAGTGCCCGTGCCCTATATTTGCAGGGCTGGGGACTCTGCCTAAAGTGCATTTTGAGTAGATTGTCCCCTTATTAAAGGCAACAGCTCCACCTGAAATGGCCAAGAGGCAGCACACATAGGAAAAGAAGAATCATGGATCTGAAAAGTGCATTGGGGGTGGGCAGTGAGGACAAGGGGGATGAGTGGACTTTTATCTGAAATTCTACTCTCCTACCCTCCAGGAAGATAAAGACAGAGGAAAAAAGAGAGAGAGAGAGAGTTGTATCCAGCCCTAAAAGAATAACTGCACAAATTACAATAGGAGGATGCTGAGGAAGTGCTCTCGGCACACCGTCTCTCCTTGCACCACTATGCAAAAAAAAGCTGAAATATTACTGAGTCCTTTTAAACAGAACTAGATGTAACAGTCTGTACTAACATCATGTGTCCAGGCTTCTTCATTTTCTGCAGTTACATATACTGAGTGCAAGCTTTCAAAGTGTATAGACTTAGACATTGGTAGAAACAGAGATACACATTCTCCCTGCTCTTTTTGCTGAGGTGATTTCTTCTCTCTAGCATGGCCAATGCACGTCACCTTGACTCTCTCCAAAGCTGCACAGACTGGCAGCCTCTCCGCTCCTCTCCAAGTTCCCCAGAAACTCCTCCTCACCAAGACAGCAATGCAGACAACCTTATAGTCCCTGAGCTGCGAGCTGCCTGCCTCATTCATTTCCAGCCAAACAAAGAATATGAGGCCTTTATACAAGGTAATACAGACACACTAGGGGCACATCTTGGACAGAAAATGCACTTCTTTGCCTTGTGTGGAGGAGCTGCTGAGTTCAGTTCTTTTGTTTATCATCCTTCTGCATTATGCTCCAGTTGCTTCTGTAATCAAAAGGTGGATATACTGAATTCCCATGACTGCTTTCCCTTTTCTTTTAGAAGTGTCTGCCTAGCTTCTGCACTGACTCATAGCTATGACAGCCCTCCCCAGATTTAGCGTATTTGCTTACATGGGAAATAGCTTAAAACCCAAACTTCCCATCAATGTTTTGGCAGAAATAATAATTTGATTATTTAAAAAGAAATACATCCCATTATTTAACTATTCCCATTTCGCCTCTATTGAAGGAATCATTGTTAACTGAGATCTTTCACAGAAGGTCTCTAACATGTTCATGGCCATGTTCAGGCTATGTAGTTTTGCGAAAGGGAAGCAAGTTCCAAATGAGTGGAGCTGTCAAAGAAAACACGCTGCCACTTAATTTTCTGATTTCTCATTGTTAACTCAAACACTCTGTAGCTGTCAGTGTGACAGGGAGTAAGACATGATTTGTCATTTGTGAATTTACAGGTCACTGTGCAAACCTTAAACTGGCACATTAGTAATATCTGCTGTTGGTAAAATGTCCCACCAAGTAAGCACATATTTCTCCAGTGTCAGTCTCCAAACAGGTGAAACCACACTTTCTGGATTTTTAAACAGATGTGGAGATACAATGCACAGGTTTTCAGGAAAAAAATACTTCTCCGTTGTAAAGGCAGGCCAGCAAAAGCTTGATTTGATTACCTGGTAAATTTTGATACTTTGTGGAAACTCTACTCAAAGGGTATATGTGAGGTCTAGGCTGACATTTTGAATCTAACAGGACATGGAGTCCTTTAGACCTCCATAAACCAGTAAAATTAATTTCAAATGGAATCCAGTCACACAGGAATACCGAGAATAGAGAGTGCTGAAGAATAACTCTCAGTTTAGTCAGAAGGTCCCATTCAGACCTCCAAAACGCAGCTAACGTAAACAGCTGCTTCTCAGGAGAGGAACACCAAGAACAGATAGTCAGAACAAGAGCTGAGACCCATGGCTTATCAAACGGCTGTTTTCTGAACAAATGGCAGACCGATTTTGCTAATAACCTAGGAATGGAAAGAGAACGACAATAATCCAGGTTCAGTTTTATGGGATAATGTGTCACAGCTATCGTGTCATCACCTGATAACTAACAGCAGGCATGATCCTCCAAACATACATAAGGGGTGTCAATCCCACGCTCTATGGATATGAAGTGTGTGGTACAAAGGAATGCACCGTGCAACACATACCTGATTCCTGCCAACCCTGGCACCTACCTTAGTTATTCAGTATAATTGGTGGGATTTGAGGTAGGGGAAGATGGGTAGTGCCAAGTAATTTCTTTCTCCTTGAGGGTCATTTTCCATATGCTCATACAAACTGTGGGAGATTTCAAGCAATATCCTTATGGCTCTAGGATAACTAAGTCCGCCTGCCTTATCCAGGGGAGGGACATTGAATTCTATGGAAAGATCATCCAGAAAGCCAGTGTGCTGAGAGACATGCCCTCTGGATATGGGAATATTTACCAAGCTGTTGATGTTACTCCCAGTGGCAGCTCTACAAATCTCAAAGACAGAATTAAAGTATCTATGTAAGCAACTGCTCTCCTTGAGTATGTTCAGGTCACATCAAGTAGCTATGACCTTTCCTGTACCAGCTACAGGTCTGCAGACTGGAGATCTCACTGCAGTCACGTAGGATAATCGTTAAGAACAAATAATCTGTATTTAGCAAAGATGAAATTGTAATAGGTCTTTCTCAAGGCCCCCTGATGAAAAGAGAAAGCATGTTTAATATCTAGTATATGCAACATTCTTGCTATGGACTGATGGGATATAAGAAAGGACAGACATAAGAAGGACAATCCTAAATCAGGTGGAACACAGAAGTTATCTTTGGTATGAAACTTCAGATACATCCAAAGTATACCTTTATTCCAAAAAGTTTTGTGTAAGAGGGACTAATCATAACAGCCTCAATTTTTTTCATCCTTCTACTTGTTATAATAGCCACCAAAAAGAGATTTTTCACAGAAAGCAGGCAAAGTTTATATAAACCAAGAATTCAAAAAACTCCATTAATGTTGTAGGAACCACGTTTATGTTTCCCTGAGGATACCTAGCAAGGGAAAAGCCCTCAGGAGAATACTGAATAACTGAGTTGCAACTTGACGCACTAAAACCTCACCTTTAAAACCCATACATTAAAAAAAAAAAATCCCCAATACCGGCCCCCTCTACATGTCCTCTCTTATACGCTGGCTATTTTTATTTCTGTCTGATTGGCTAAGCATTCTCCTTCGGGGACAGAGCCTTGTCTCAGTGGCAAGCTGGCATCCCCAGTCCCATCACAGGCTGCAGTGAGCGGTGACAATTCTCTGAGCTGGCCTGCAATGTAGCAGATGATCACGTAAGAGCTATTACTTCTTCTGTGTGCTTCCAGCTGTTTCTATAAGCATTCAGGCTCTTTGCTGCAAGGGTCTAATATAGTAACACAGACAGCAAACAGAAGCAACCAGCACCATGCACATACCCAGCAAGTGCGCTCAGAGTCCTCAGCAGTCCCTTGACAACTATACAATTTTAAGGGCTTTTTATAATGGAGTAGACCTTGAGTCACATTGGCTTATCTGTTAAGTACTCAGTGCAGCCTTTGGGCATACAGTAAATAGATTAGCTGTAGTCGTTACGGTTACTGCTGTAACTTTTAGACAAATACTAACTTTTTTATCATTATTTGTACACTAAGACTTCTTTTAATCATCCCTTACTGCTGAAAACTAAACCATCTGATAAGAGCAGCTATTTCTCAGACAACATACAAATTTAAACAAGGCAGTGAGACAAAAAATAACAAAACACAAGACGGTTCATCTTCATTATTAAGAGTTTCTAAGTGTTAGGCTTTTAGTGACTACAAAATCAGCTTACTGTTTGGAAGTATAATAAATTAAAATAGATTTTTCAGTCACTGCCACAGATCCCCCTTGCAATTTTGCCCAATTTGACTGACAGTTCAATGCCGCATTAGCAAGATTAGCAAGATTTCTTGTTGCTAAATGTTCTTAGTACCTGTTATAGCCTTCTTTATCTATAAGTTGGTCTTCAGAGGAGTAATAATTTATCAATCCTGGATGTGAATTAAGAGTAACACAGGTTTGGGGTCAAATTCTCTCTTATTAATTAGAATAGCTCAACTGTAATTAAAGAAGCAAGACTATTTTGTATCAACAAGGAATTTGGCCGCAGATATTTATCTCTTAGGTATTCATTTCACTTTAAAAGCATACTTTGCAATTAGACAAGTATCTGACAGTCTAATGTGGATACAGTCTTGGTTAGTAACCTTTCTATCAAATGCTATGACAATGTGATTTAGCTTTGATTATTCAGCCATACCTTTCATTTTCAAAACATCAGAGCAATTAGCCTACCAAGTCAAGCGCTCAACAGGTAGCTTTTACTGCTGTGCTTCTGCATGTCCAATCCTTAGGCTAAATGCCCTGGTTTTAATGACTGCTCTGTGTGATCCGTGAAGCAATTGACTTCTAACATTAGTTTTGGCTATTTTGATATGTTTTAAGAGATACGTGGTAGAAAAAGAACATAAACTGCTATAAACATCTTAAAAGAAATTGTCTCCCTAAAACAAAATAAACAAAATTTTATGGCATAAAATATTTCTAACTCCCCTCCCCCTCCCCCTTTTGTTATGAGTTTTCATTTGAAGTGCAACTTCTCTTTAAATACTCTGGATAGAATTACATATAGTGTATTCTGTAAATATTCTAAATTATGGTATAAAAAAATACCATCTGCAGCAAATTTCTGATTTGATATTTAATTTCTCTGAGATGTAGTATCTGGCTGCATAAAAATCATTTCACTCATTAATGCTCAGCTGCTTATCCCTATACCGCTTTGAATGCACTACCTGCAGGAGGTGAAAGTCGGTTTGACCAGAGTGTTCATTCAGTTGGCAAGAGCCGAAATACTGCGTCACTTACTGCCCTTGGGAAGAAGCTGCTGTGGTGCAGACTCTGAAGGTCACAATGGGAACAGTTTAAAGATGTCAATGTGAAGACATTTTTCTCCATTTGGAATTGTAACATTTCCAACTCGATTCTTTCCCAGAATTTAATCGGATGCTTTGAACACCAAGGGAGCTCTAAACGTGTTAAAGACCTATTGCACACATGCATGGTGTGGTGTAGCGTGGCGTGGCGTGGCGTGGGGGCCCCCACCAGCAGCCAAGCACCACACAGCTGCTCACACATGCCCAGAGACTGCAGCAAATCTAGAGAGAGGAAAAGCAGACTTCTATTTTCAGTAGAGTCTTTCCTTTTTCTTCCTTACCTGAGGGAGCACAATAAACTGGCCAATCCTAAGACTTTCAAATGGTTGCCTTTTCCACTGAAAAGCGCAAGGTTGTATGAGTTTAAATGAGAAGGTATCAGGTGTAATTCAACCATTGCTTTTGCTTCAACATACACTGTACTCGGCCAGTAGCACTTTGCAGATCTTAAGAGGCCATCACTTGAGTCCCTAATGGTAGTGTCCCAACTGTTCACTGTTATCTGACTGTGCCATAACCACAGCGTACAGCCTCTCACTTTAAACCTCCTTGGAATCTCAGGACTGGAAGAATGTAAATACAACAACATGTTGAAAAATGCTATAAACTGCAGCAAACCATAATAAATTACGGAAGTAGTGGACATAGGAATAAGTAAGATATGCTAGGGGGAGTCAAAAGGGCTGATTCACAGTCCTGCCTTTGCACTTTGAAGATGAAATGCATAAGCAATAAGCATGTTAGATAAGGGACAGACTGACTGATAGTATTTATTTCACTTTTCAAAAGACTTTGACAAGATCTCTAACAAACGCACTTTAATGAGAATAAGCAACTATGGGAAGGTGGATAGATAATTGTTAAAATATAGGAAATAAATGGTCAGTTCTCACAATGGAGGGTGGTCACCAGTGGAGTGATTTATTCATAACCTATTGGGAACAGGAAATGAACAATGAAATGAAAGTTTGCTGAAGATACTATGTTATTCAGAGTAATAAGCTAAATGCTAACAGGGAAGTACTGCAGGACTTTAAAATTAACATACATAAATGTAAAGTGACATACATGAGAAAAAAATCCCTTCTGTTCCTGGTTTTACTCACAATATGTTGGGCTCAGAACTGACCACTGAAACCTCGGAATTGTAACAGACATCCATGAAGAGAGAGCTCAATACTCAACAGCAGCCACATAAGCAAAATGGACTGTAAGGCATATAAGGCAAGCAACGTAAACTAAATCAGAGTATACCACTGTATGCACCATCCTTATTATGGTGTGCAATTCTGATCCCCTCATCTCAAAAATGTCACAGCAGAACTGGAAAAGATTCGGAGGAGGGGTACACACTTCCACATGAGGAACAATTTAGTAAGCCAGAACCCAGCAGGCTGAAAAAGTGACAGATAAGGGGAGCGGGAGAATATAATAAAAATTTATGATGTCATTATGGTCACAGAGAAGGTGCATAGAAATCAGCTTTTCATTTCAGTTGAAAACTGGGTGTCACCAGATTGAACCAGACAAGGCAGGCTTAAAACAAAAAAAGGCATGGTAGTTGAGTGAAGTTGAGGTGTAGATGTCCTGCCCAAAAGAAGCTGTGGCTGACAAAAGTGTGTATAGGCTCAAAGGGAGGCAAGTTCACGGAAGAGAAACTTATTAAGAGTTACTAAAACCAAAGAAATCACATCTGTTTCAGGAAGACTGGGAGCCAGGAAAAGGTTGGTAGGGCAGAGAGGATAAGCGAACCTGAAAAGGCACCAGCTTCACGAATCCAGAATCCTGGATTTAACCCTGAAAACTGCTTCAGGTCTCTTCTTTTGATCTTTATGTAAAAATGAAATACGGAGGTGTCATTCAGTCTCCCAGAGAGAACAGGCAATCTGAACAGCATCCAACAGCTGTAGAAGAAAGAGGAGATGTACGGCATTTCAGCAATGGCTTCTGAATCAGTACGCAGAGCTGATGGTCTGAGACACACACTTCCTAACTTTTGTTAAATGATATTGTTATGTAGAGGAATGAACACAGCTGAGTATGAAAGAAGTAAGGATATGGACAGTCCAGAGGGGTTTCTGGTCCCCCAATGCTAGTCCTGGAAGAAACGGAGGTGTACCTGCAAGGCACAGGAGAGCAGCCAGTGAAGACATGGAAGCTAGCTCTGAAAGAGCTACAAGACTACCGCTGCTGGCTCTCTCACCAGCTTCTCATTGATTGCTTCTCCACACGGCTGACCAGCTTAGCACAAATGCTGGTCCAGCCGTGTTGTGCCTTGCACCTGAACTAACTGTTCCAGCATTAGCTGAGGTGCTTCTGTCCTACAGAATTTCTTGCCAGAGGACACTGCAGCTTTGAACGTTCGCACGGACCCAAAAGCAACAGGACAAATTTGTGGAGAAGGATGCCACCGAAGCTGTTAAATGCAGGCATCACCCCCCCATGCCAGCTCCCAGAGAAACACCTACGTGGCTGGTGGGAGCATGCCCTGAGGAAGTATTACTGGTCTGACTTCTTCTTCCCTGGCCATCCACTCTAGTCACTGTGAAAACTCAAAAATATTGTGTCAGATGCTTCAACATTGTAAAGGAGTCTCTCCTGGTTTTTCATTTTCCTGCTCAGCTTGTTATCTTATTCAGAACAAAACCATTGATCGGACACAAACGGTTTTCAATTAACCTCATTCTACCTATTATTTATCAGATTATTTTCTTCAAATGCTTACAAACTGGTCTCTTTTGATGTTCTTAATTGCCTTCCTCTACATTAACTGTTCAAGCAATTTCTAATATTAAAATTCAGGTTATTTGTTCATCATTTCTATGTCTACTTTTCTCCTTCACTAAAAGATGAAGTCTGTATTTGTCCTGTTTAGTCCTGTGGGAAAGTCTCTGTCTTGCACAAGCTGCACTAGCAAAAATACTTCCACAAGAAGAAAAGTATTCCCCTTTTTATTTTTTGTAGGCTATATTCTCAGGAAAAACTTGGCATTACAACTGCATTCGTAAGAACAATTGAAAAGAAGCTGGCAAGATGCTGTAGAGTTCAGAATAACCATCAAAGAAATAGACTATCTGTAAAAGTCAGTAATTTACTAAGTGTTTAAAAATATTCTGACTGTATTTATCAGCATGTTTTACACTGCTGAGATCACTTTATAAAATCCTCTGAATGTTATTTCTCTAATATAATTTTAGTTTTTTAGTATTTGTAAAGAAAAAATCACTCTCCTTCAGCCAAAATTTTAACATATACAACAGCTGGGGAAAAGGATTTTCTTTCATACCTGAAACTTCTGAAAAGGAGTTTAGCCAACTTCACATAGTGTGTGAAGTGTCTTGCCACCCTCTGATGTATTTGACCTTGTTTTAGTTTAAGAACAACTAGTACTAACAAATGAAAACAAAAACTCTTCGTTTTGACAGTTCTTTCCCCTTGACTTATTCCCAGCGTAGCTCATGTGCTTTTCAGGGATACACGCAAGCCTCTTTTCTATACACTCAGAAATATTTTGAACGCCTGAGTTGATTATGATAAAAGTGCAACTGCAGAGTCCAACGTGGGGCCAAAATGCATTCCTGACCTGCTTTCAGGTTTTACCCAAAATTATTTCGTGCTAGCAGGCATGTCCTAGCTACAGAAGATACATTTGTCTCTAGAGTAATAGGAAAGGACCAGACCATCACATAAAATTAACACTTAAAAATAAGCATGACGCTCTTCCAAATGGAGCAGTTTGCTTATTTAATAAAACTCCCAAACCAAAAATCTGTGAAGAATTTTCACAAGTATGGTTTTTGGAATCAGAAAAAAACCCACACCAAACCCCACAGAAAACAGGCTTTTTTGAAGTCTATTTGTTAAATATCTTGCCTTCTTAAAGGACTAGTTTGTGCATCATTTTTCCCTCCATCAAGAAATTATGAACCCAAGAAGTCCTGAGAGTTTGTACTCTCTGGAGTCATCCTCTGCTCCATTTTAATAAGGCACTTAGAATCTGGTCGCCAGGGTCTCCAGCATGCTCAGAAGAAGTCTTCGCTGAAAGAATATGGCTGTGCTACTCCACAGAAGCAAAACACGAAAGCGATTTGGTAATATCTGCATTTAAACTTTCTCAGTCATTTGACTGTCTTGGATTCCAGTGAGTCTCAACTGCTGTCCATACATTCTCTTAATTGTTGATTATAAAAGAAAAAAGTGTTTTAATTAGTAAACTATAGTTCCCTATCTTGCTGATGTTATTACTTGCGTCTCCTTTTTTGTTCATACATACAATTGAAACACCTAGGAGTCAGTCAGTCTCCCAGACAAAACAGGCAGTTTAAATATCCGATGTATAGCCTGTTATGTGGAAGAAAGTCCATATGCCAAATAGACCCATTGGCCATATATTTGAAGGACGCTCTAAAGTTTTAGTCACACAAATTCAGTTGAGGGCAACCAAGCTCGGGCAGTAAAAAGCCCTGTGCTACAACTGTCAAATTCCTTCTACGAGATGACGCAAAAAGATGAATCTGTGATTCAGGTATAAAGCCAGTAATTTTACAGTCAACTGGGCAGACAATTACATTCCCAAACAAGTAGACACTTTGAAATGGATGTAAGCTAAAATGAGATCTCCTAGGTCGACGATATACAGATGTGAGTACATGTCTATACAAACACAAAAGCTGTATCTTACAAAAAAGAAAAATAGAGCTTACTTCATACTTATTAACTTAGAATAGCACCTGTACGAAGGCAGACTAGTTTAAATCTTGGGACAGGATCTCATGACACTGTCACTTTGGTTTCTCACTCTGTGTTAGATAAGCATTCTACCTGGGCTAGATGACAATTCAGATATGACTTTCTAGTTGTACAAATATGAAAATAAATAAGGCCATTACAGATGCATTCTGGGTTCCATTTTGACATAAGATTCTATTTTTTATGTTCTAATTTTCACTTTTCCATTTGTTATGCTGATTTTTAAATTGACACTGTTGTCACTAAACCAAAACAGAGTTTTGGATCGGGTATTACAACATACTGCGTATTCTTCTCATATACTTTGGTAGGCACCTAAACTCAGTAAGTCTGTCTGCATGTGCCCTTGAGTTTGAAACATTTAAAAGCATTATTAGTAATGTGCTTCTTCTCATGTCTTATAAATAAAAACATTGGGAAGTTATACAGTTCTTTTGCTTTGGTTTTAGAATCAAGTGGAAAAGATAATCACCAAAATCAGACCATAAACAATGTAAATAGTTATATTTAGCAGAGTTACCAGTCTGAAAATCCTATGAATAAAGATTAGTTTCCAGAAAAAAATATATGACTTGCAATAAGCAATCCTATCAACCTGGAGGAACAAACAAATAGGATCGTGATTGCTTAAGTAAGATGATTCCCCCAACCTACAAAGCAATCTCCCTGTCACATCTGAGTTTCAAGTGCCTTCCTGCATCTGTTTTACAGTCTTGAAAAAACATTATCAGCGCAGAGCCTTGAGAAGAAAGGATGGTAAATCAGCTTTGGTTGTTGACTAATCAGATGAGCACAATTAATTACAACACCAATCAGTTCATTAGATTATTAGGTTCATCTCTTTCTGATCAGCTACTTAGAAATTTTAATACAGAGGATAAGAAGTCACAAAGCAGAATACTCATTAGAATATTAGAAAGTATGAAACACTACTCTGAATGAAACAAATTAAGTTACAGCATAGCACAGAAAAGTAGCAGTCAAATGCTTTCAACTGTGTGTATACCGATACTCTCAGTGAATTGACTGCTATGGATATTTCTCCATCTGAAGTCTCTCTCCAAACCAGAGAGGGGCCTTTCTCCTCTACCAAACTAAAAATGCTTATAAATGCTGTCTTATATGCCATTTCTCTCACTTCCTAGTCTAGACTAGTTACTAGTATATTAGTTCTAACTTTTGTTTTACTATCGTTATCCACATGCTCTGTATTACCAGCACTTCCTTCACAATTTTCAGTTAGGCATCTCAAAATTCATTTATTATTTGCTCATGTTATTTCTTTCTAGTCACATAATTCATTATTACGATACTGTTCCTGTGAAATGGCATTTTACTATTTCTAGAACAATCTCTCCCCTCAATTTTCTTATTTTTATGTTGTAACTCCATTAAAACCACCAAGGTATCTGTGCTGCTTCCCCCTAATAACATCTCACAGTGTTAGGATTTTCTAAGCTAAATGCCTGTAAAATCAAGGTCTCATTATCATAAATTGCCTAATTGTAAAAAAAAAAAAAAAAAAAAAAAAGTGATGTATAAGAAATTATAATTCTTATGCTTTGGCTAAACACGCCTTCAGCCTAAGAAATAAATGTGTATGTTCATGTCCTATTTTCATGACAGTTAACCTGAAATTGCCAGAGTGTGTATCCTACCTCAGATTATGTCACTTCATCATATCTCCAAGCGGCTTTATGTGCATACTGAGAGATGATGAAAGAACTGACCCTCTAGCGTGCCCTTCAGCCTAATGAGTCATTGTGCATCATTGCTGCTCGAAATAACCTGTAAAAAAAGAAGGGAATCACTCTACCACAACCCTACTTATCCCCACCTAGCCCATGCCATACAAAACGATGAACACTCTCTGCTACTAGCACTACTGTCAGTGCTCTCTACCCCTTTGGCTTATACCCCAGGGAAGGTGTCTGATAACTCTGCTCTTCTGCCGAAACAAACCTCTTACAAAACCCTACACTGCCCTTCGTCAGTGCCCAACTCCGTTGTATGTCAGACTAATTGCTTAGGGGGCAGAGATTACTTATTGTCAGAGATTTCATTTTTCCCTTTCCATTTTAACACATATCCTTTGAGTTAATTAACTTGTTCCTGTTAAACTAAACACCAAATTCAAACTTCCCACTGGTGCCTCAAGATGCTCATGAAGCTCTTGCATGAATAGCAGGCTCTCTTCTTCCACTTCGTCATTTGCTTTGCCATGAAATGTACAGTTATGCCTGCCTTCAGATATTTTACCCTCCCATCTGCAAATGTATACATTTAGCATGTTACTGTACTTGCTTCATCCTGATTCTTCCTACAAATCGAACCAAAACACTTGTATGCAGCGAAAGACGAGGACACCGCTCCACACGCAACCCTTCCCCCCAGAAAAATGGACTTTGCAGGAGCTGTGTGTATCTGACTGAGTAAAGGCTTCTGCAGAATCATTCTCTCACGTTCACTTTTGTGCATCCTATTTCCATCAAGTCTCACCTTACATAAGGGCTTTACTACATGTTCCTTGGGCCAAGGGGCAGAGCGTCTTTGTGTTCTAAAAAGCCACGGCTGACCACCAACAAAAAAAGAGTTGGGGGAGAATTACGCAAACTGAACAACCAGACGAAGTTGAGAGCTGTTTTCAAGTACAAAGTTACTGATGTGGTGGCAACCTTCAGCCCCAGTCTCTCGAGAATTATTCCTACCCTACGGGATTTCTGCAGTTGTGATTATTCTTTAGTTGACAGATGAGCATTCCCTGAGTGACAGATATTCAGCACCGTCAGACTTGCTCCCGTGTGACCTGCTTTTCCAACACACCCAGCGTACAAACCTCACCTCTAACACGGTGCTTTGACTGTAGTGGTGTTATGCCTGGCAAGAGTTTCATCCTTTGAAGGCTTTGTGTGCCAGTCAGAGAGCAAATTAGCAAAAAGATAATTACAGCTTATAAAGGTGTCTGTTCTTTTATGAATAAACACTCATTCTAATTTTGTAATTATTATTTTACCATTCTCAGTTAATTGTCAGTTACTCAACAACATAGCTTCCTCTGGTACAGTACAAACATAATTCCCAGAATTACAGTAAAATTTCCTATATTAGGTATAAAAGAGTGCAAATTATTTAATACACCTTTAGGAAGCTCAGCGCTTATTCCCCAGCTCAGAGCTGATTTCCATTGCCAAATCTTGCTGAAATAAATATGCTAATACCAAACACTAGTGGATTTTTTTTTCCCTTCCTGAACAGGTGGCTCTGGTAGAATGACACTCTGTCGAGATGATAACTGCATGAATCAAGTATCGCAATGTTCCAGTTCCTCGTGCCTGAGTTATCTTTCTGCCCAGAGCAGGAGGGATACAGAAGGCTCACGTGATCGTAACTGATAAACTACCTGTCTGTTTTGCGTGAGCCGATTCATTTATGTACACTGCACTGAGAAAGGCAGAATTACCCTGCAATTTATTAATTACGATTAAAGTCATTCCTACCACTTCTATATTATTTGATTTACCTCATTTTTTACATACTTACCTACTCACCTGCCAGCTTTACATACCAGTGCCCACAGCCCAGGACCCCACTGCAACCGAGCCCCGAGCCCTGTCCCTGCCCCAGAGATGCTGAAGTGCTGGTCCCCAGCCCTCTTTCTGGCTCGTTGTTTGGATTTCCTGCCTCGGCCTTGGACCTGGCTTGATCCCCTGCTGTCGCCTGATGCTCCCTGGAGTGCCAACAGGACCCACCGCTGTCCCCCCAACTCTGCTCCCCTGACCGAGCCCGTTGGTGAGGGCACTGCCTGTCCGTGTCGCAGCCACCCTCAGCTCCCAGCTCACCGACCCCGGGGAGCAGCCCTGCTCCTGCTGCTCCCTGACACCTTACATCCACCATCAACTCCCTGACATCAGGGAGCTGACTCTCTCACATCTGCTGTACCGGTCATATAGATATGCCTTCTCTTTCCACTCCTAAAGCCACTCAAGCCCGAGTAGCGCTTTTGGTTAAAGGTCTATTATTCTGAATGTTAAGACCTGCGTACTTAACTGGACTAGGCTGAAATTCATTAGTCTTCGCAAGTGCAAAGTATATGGTCTCCATCTGAGATCCCCTGAATCTCAGCTCCTCAGTAAACCAAAAGCCATAGCTATGTCATGTTTAAAAGCAGCTCTTGTTATAATTTTATGTATGCATACACAGGAGGGTCCCATCAGTCCTGTATTTTCCTCTCCATCCTGTGGATTTTGTTCTGTGGGATGTTATACCACTGAGGGCCCTACACCACCCTCCCCTGCCATGTGGGATACAGTCATCGGAGGGGCCTCAGCTGAGGATCGACCTCTCCTTCTCCTCCCACTGTCATCAGGATCAGATGACAACTCGGGCTTTGCTGGGTACAAGTGTCTCTCCCTGCATCCTTGGACACTGGCACCAGGTAAGCATCCCTCTGAGCGCAGCTCTAGGAACAGACTTCTTAGCTGTACGAGACCACACCAGCGTATAGATGAAGGGAAGAGCTGTACACCCGCACTCCAGAAACACACACTGGCACCGATGGATGCCACCAAACACACCCGGAACACACAGGCACTGTACAGACTCTTCTGCTGGAGGAAGCTTACGGAGAAGTTACTTGAATTTCATATACAGTATTTGCATATGAAACTAACTAACTTCCTCTGGGGACACATGGTCTCCCCGACAGTAATCACAGGGAGAATTACTGAGAAACAGCTCTTCTGCCGTTCTTTGCTTTCTGCTCTTTCACTGTATAGACAAGTCCCTAAGACGAAACTCTTGGTAACAACACCCAAGTTGTAACCCATACTCAGCTTCAATTTAATCTTTAAGCCTACTTCTCACCAACCATATCTGCA
Organism: Mycteria americana; assembly: GCF_035582795.1. Lineage (NCBI taxonomy): Eukaryota > Metazoa > Chordata > Aves > Ciconiiformes > Ciconiidae > Mycteria > Mycteria americana. The sequence continues at coordinate 95,023,751 of NC_134366.1, read as the reverse complement.
CCCTTGCCTGATCATTTTACCTAAAGTGTTGCCCTTGGCATCACGGTATTAAGCCACACAACGCCACTGTCATGAATGTCCTCTGCTCTCTGAGAATCTCCACGGAAAGCAGCACCCTGGCTGATGGAAAACAGGAACCTCAGGGTTTACCCACGCCTTTGTGGCTGTGCCGGGCTGCTCCAGCTACTGCCTCCGCCAGCCAGCAGTACTGCTGTGACGACTGCAGCCAAAGCCGCTCGAATGCATGCCGGTGAACGCTGGAATTTCAATCTGCACAGTGAAATCTTTGCTCAGAACATGCCTAATTACACTGAGCTGTTTAACACTTATAATTCAGAAGGCAAAGATCTCATACAGTTGCATTTGCTATAGCCTCTTACAGTAATAATTTCACAACATTTGGTATGCCTCCCTCCCCCTTTCCCCAATAAGTTGCTTTAGATCACTTTGGTCTTCAATTTACACGTTTATAACCCAAACCCCATTCAAAGAGTGGCACTACAACCTGCCCCAGAAGATTCAGGCAGCCTGTCATACTGTAAACTTGCTTTAGAAATCTATGCTGTTAACTGAATGAAGCATGACAGCCAAAAAAACCTGTGGTGCCAGAGAAGTTGATTGCTACTATTAATTCCCAGAAAGAACAGCAGTAACAAGCATAAACTCCGAAACTACTTCAAAGATCAAGTGCAACCAACTTTGTTTATTTAGCCCAATGATGAAGTCCCTCTGAAAAAAACAGCAAAGAGTTCTGGAAATATTTCAGTATACAAGTCTGGAGAACTCTAGAAAAATATGGAGGTATCAGTGAGATTGAAAACCAACACCTAAATGTTCCGAAGTCATATTAATTAGGAAAATGAATTAAGTAAAAATGCACTGAGTCTCCCCTACCTTCATTCCCTCAAAAACATAATATTAATATTTTGCATAGAATTTTGAAGTTTTATCTCAATTTTGAGGGGATGTAATTGATTTTAGAGGCGTGCAAATGCCACTTTAGACACTGTGCATGTAATGGTCAATACTTTTCTCTGACTGCAATTTCATCTTGATGAAAAAAATTATGAACAGCAGCTTGTAACTGCAATCCTGAGATTATCTGTGCTCTTTTCACCATAAACATGTATTTGAAAAAGTGGTAGTTACTAACTGACAAAAAAAACCCCAGCCTTTTTCTTCCAGAAAAATTGCTTCAGCAATGTCTTTCTGATCTGGTTTTTTTCAATCCCACTTCCCATTCTTTTCCATTGTCACACTGTATTTTTGACTTCCACTGTGTGACAGCCAGCAAAGAATGGAATTTAATTAAAAGAAAAATACACATTGCTTATGGGATGAACAAAAGTTCATTCAACTAAGGCAACGCGCTGCCACACAAACCAGCTGAAAATGTCCTTCCCCAAAGAGCGCATCACACTGTCCACCCTCCCAAAGAGAAGAGCAGCCCACTCCACGGGCAGCCTGGCCCCGTTCCTCTGCCGTCAGCGACGGGGGGTCCCCCTGGGAAGCTTGGCAGCAGGACCCCCCCTCTAGCTGGGCACTTAGTGCCACAGAGTAGGCAGTTTTCCCATCGAATTCAAGTAGCAGATACTTCTGGTGGGTTTCATAATGCTACTATAATACACAAAGAGTACACTTCAGAATTCATTTCCAGAGAGTTTTCAGTCATCCCACAGTCAGTTGCATTAAAATTAACTTTTCTAGAGTGATCTCACTGCATTTCCGCAATGATACTTATGCGAAGAGCGACAAGCAGATCTCCCTTTACTGTATGTCTGAAAGGAATTCTTACTTTGAGAATTAAATGCCACTTAAATACCTTGTGTTCAAACTGTTTGGTTAGTGTTTCAAGTCATGGTGATTATTGAATTCCGCAGTGTGTGGAACAGAGTCTATTTAAATAAACATCTTATTACATATGTCCAATGTCATAACTATGCATTTCAATTTAAAATCCCATCAAAATACCACTTACTAATTCACAGAACTTTATTTACTTCACAAACTATTCTGTGATTTAAAATTAGTCCTAACAAAAATTAAGAGAAACCAAACGAACACTCATTAACCTACACTACTGCAATTAAAAAACGATGTTTCAAATACAAATCTTTCTCTAGCTGTTTGTCTGACGTTTGAAAGTAATTAGACTTGCAATTGCTAATCAGTTCATCATTATGAATTATAAAATACTTTACAGAACAGTACGGTTAGAAAGTCAAGCACTGAAAATTAAGTAATACCCAAACTAAGTTGGCGTCCGCAACTATAATTCAACCCCCTTTTACAGAATGATCGTGATGTGTTGTCTGCTCTGTCACTTTTCACCCCCATAGGGCTCATGCCACATCCACTGCACTGGATGGACTTATTTGATGTGAATCAGAGCTACGCTGTAGAAGGGGTTGTTTTCCGTTAGCCTGCTCGTCTCTGTCAGCAAGTACTCCATGACCAATCTCAGGGAAGAGAACTAACAGCCCTGAGAAGAGAAAGGAGGTAAGGGAATTTTGTTCTCTTCCAGATTTTGTTTCAGAGCTTGCAATTTCTGTATTCCTCATTTTCCAGGGGCTTGACTTGAAACTCTGGAGTCGCTCACAGAACCTCAGAAATGCTGGTTGGAAGAAACGTGTGGGAAGTCACCCAAGTCCAGCCTGCTGCCTGAGGAAGGACTACCATCAATACAAGACAAGGTCAGTGGTTTTGTTAGAGAGGCTTGAAGACATCAAAGGATGGATATCGCACCACCTCTCTGTTCCAGTGTTGCACTACCTTCCAGGTAAAGCATAATGACCAATTTGAACTTCCAAGCTGAAACTTGTGACCTCTTCCCTGCACACTCTCCAGTTTCTGACTATCTCTCTTGAACTGGGTGGGCCCAAAGCTGGACACAATATTGCAGATGGGCCCACAGCAGCACCGAGTGAAGTGGGAAAATATTCTATGGGCCTGCTGGCCACCGATGTACCCCAGTCTGCCTTCTTCATGATGAGAACACATTGGTGGCTCATATTCGTTTTGGTGTCCCCTATAAACCCCAGTTCCTTTTCAAAAGGGGTGCTGCTCAGCCAGAGGGTTTCCAGCCTGTACAGATAAAACACTTAATAAAGTGATGGTATATTGCATCAGTGTTCTCCATTCATCCATGTGGCCAGACACTTTATCACAGAAGGCAATCGCACTCATTAAGCGTGATTTGCCACTGGTAAATCCATGCTGACTGTTCCTCCTTCACATGTTTGGAAATGGATTCCAAAAACTCATGCTCCATGTTTTTTCCAGGGTTTGAGGTAAAGGTGGTCCCCAGACTGTCCTTTTCGTTCTCCCCAAAGACAGACAAATTTTTAGCCTTTCTCTAGTCCTCAGACACCTCCCCCAAATACCAGCATGACAGGTGCCTCACAACTGTGTCAACCAGCTTCTCTTGCAGTACCCTTGGGTAAATCCCATCCAGTTTCATGGATCTGAATGTATCTACTTTCTCCAAATAGTCCTTAACCTGTTGCTTGCCCATTGCTGGCTTCTCCTTCTCCTTCCTAAAACATGCTGAAATGTACAGGAGTCTAGGAGCAGGATTTACCTGATAAGACTGAGGCACAAAAGGTGTTGAGTTCCTCAGTCTTTCCCCTTTTGTCCATCACTAATTTGTCTTCCCCATGCATCAATGGACACACATTCCCTTCAACTTCTTTCTGCTTTCAGGACACTATGCCTGTAAAATCCCCTGCTGTGACCCTTTACGTCCCTAGTTAGCTCCAGCTGGGCTTTGATCTTCCTCATTCCATCTCCAAGTGCAGAACCAAGGCTTTCCATACTCCTTTGCTGTGGTGGTTTCCACTCCTTGGTCTCTTTTTGTGTTTCAGGAAGCTTTCTGTTTACCCAGGTGAGCCTTCTGCCATAATTTTCAGTCTTCCTGTACAACAGGTGGTTTGTTCCCAAGTTCTCACCAAAGTTTTTTTTTTTTTTAAATTCGGTGAGCACCCTTCTGCTACACAGAGGCTTCAAAATCCATTGAATTTGCAACTGCCATGGATACATTGGTGCTGCTGTCAGGAGGAACGATCAAAGCATAGGCAGGTATGGTTAACAACCAAAGTCAAAATGGAAAGTATGCCACTACAGTCGAGAATAACAATCTAAATATGTAGTCCAGGTCCCCAGGAGGTTTATACCAAATGCAATAGTCTGTACTGCTGGCTGAATATGCTGATGTGAAGCTGCTGCAGGTACACCTACCCAGGGCTGCAAGTTAGCGTTCCAGTTCCACTGCCAACATCATTCCTGTTTCCTGCCTGGGTATCAAGGACTGACAACAGCAGTATTGCGTTGAGTGAGACAGTAGCAGGAGTTGGGCTGAGGCCACTAAATTCATTTCAAACGAACTATGAAAAGAGCAGAGCAAACTCCAAACTGGCATCTGCTGCAAACCGTTCTGTTTCTCCCTGCAGATTTTGAGCATGAACAAACATCTATTATTGGTAAGATAGGGAAATCATTTATATTTTACTGAATACATGAACTTCACAAAATAAACAGCACAAGGACAGACCTCCAACAGAGAGGAATAAGTGTGAAATGAATGATTAAGCAGGAAAGGAATGAATAAGCTTAGATGCCTGCCAAGAGTCACATTCCCAAAACCACTGCATGGCTGCACCAAGGAAAACTCCAGTTATTCAAATGTCATTGTAAACATGAACACTCTCCTCCTTTCTTTGTTTCTTTTCTTTTTTCCTTCTTTTTCTTTTCTTTTTTTCCTTCTTTCTCCTTCTTATAGAAAGAAAGAAAGAAAGAAAGAGAAAAGGAACTATCAGTATTATTGGAAACCAAGAAGAAAATTGGTGGCTAGTTTCATTATTACCCTCATAATACATTCCTGCACTTCATTTAAGAATGGGAGCCACTAGGTTAGCTTGGCTTATAAGGAGCAATGGAATTCAATTACTTTTACTGTGTGGCAGCTACCTCTGAGGTTTTTGACAGATGAAGGCCAGTACATGACAGTTATCAAAATATTAAAAATATTCCAGTTCTCGTGTATTTGTTTTCACCTATTATATCTGCTAGTACAAGATGTGGTTTGCATTAACATCCCCCAAACTCTCTGTATATTAACTACAAAATAAATTTAGTACCTTTATACGAAGTAAGATATATTTACTTTGCTGAAGCATGGTAAATTAAAGTTCTCACATACTTGGAGGAGAGGAAACTATAATTGTATCTAGGGATTACGACACTTTCACTTTGTAAACTCTAAACCTTTAGTGTTTACAGTATAAAGATAATTTACAATGATGATCTACCCAAGCCCTTGAAGAATAGCTGACTATATAACACATAAACTAGCAACAAAACGTGATAGGGCTCTGTCCTGGTTTTGGCTCGGATAGAGTTAATTTTCCTCCTAGTAGCTGGTACAGTGCTGTGTTTTGGATTTTAGTATGAGAATAATGTTGATACCACACTGATGTTGTAGTTGTTGCTAAGTAGTGCTTACACTGGTCAAGGACTTTCAGCTTCCCATGCTCTGCCAGGCACACAAGAAGCTGGGAGGGGGCACAGCCAGGACAGCTGACCCAAACTGGCCCAAGGGCTATTCCATACCATATGGCCTCATGCTCAGTATAGAAACTGGGGGAGTTGGCCGGGGGGCAGCGACTGGGGGATGGGCTGGGCATCGGTCAGCGAGTGGTGAGCGGTTGCATCACTTGTTTTTTTCTTGGGTTTTGTTCCTCTCTCTCTCTCTCTCTCATTGTTTTCCTTTTCATGACTATTATTATTATTATTATTTCAATTGTTAAACTGTTCTTATCTCAACCCACGAGTTTTCTTACTTTTGCTCTTCCAATTCCCTCCCCCATCCCACCCGGGTGTGGGGGGGAGGGTGAGCGAGCGGCTGTGTGGGGCTTAGTTGCTGGCTGGGTTTAAACCATGACAGGCTCGTGCTATGAAAAACTAACATTTGTTTACATAAATTAGCCCCTATTTAGTAATTACACTCTATGTCTGCAATAAGGTAAAGCAAAATGTAACCCTGGCAGAAGCAATACTGCATCCATTATAGTCTAGACAGAGATATGTCAGAGAATTATGGAGGATAATTGATCAGTTAATGCTTTCCATGTGTTTCATGATATGTGGAGCCACGTTTCTAGAATAAAATGTTTGTGCTAATGAAGTCACTTTCTACTTTCTTAAAAGAAATACTACCAACTGCTGTTATTCAGTCCAGAGACAGTACCAAAAAAAGCAAGCATATAGCGATATAAACACATACGCACCCCCACACAGATGCACACACATCCTTCTTTCTGGGTTATTAACAAGTAATGATATATTTTCATTCTCAATAATAATAATATCAAAGTATTTAAAGTACCTATAGGTTTGGAGGAGCAAATGGTAAGACTATTTATTTACAGAAGGTCATTTATGTATACACAAATGTGACATATAGGAGTAGTGTGCATATACACAACCAGCACGTAATTCCAGTGCCTAGTTAAGCAAGCCACCTAAAACAAGTCACAAATTGCTTTTATAATCAAAGGAAGGTGATTGATTTCCCTGAACTCCTCTCAGGTGGAGATCCTGCCTACTTAACTTTGGGTACACCAGTTTTCTTGATTAAAACCCAAACACAAAAACCCTCAATGAAAAAAAAATACATTCTGGGAATCTGGGATTATTTCGGTGCCCAAAGACTCTTTTAGTCCACTTTTCTACAATCTAGCTGAAGGCAAAACCAAAATTAACAGTCCTCTCAAAAGTAAAGCCAAAACAAAACAAAAAAAAAGCAAACACATTATTCCTGTAAAAACAATTAAAAATTCCCACATTGTTCCTGTAAATCATGCAAGATTTCAGTTCAGAAAAATGCTTCATTCACGTGAATTTCCCCTTCCCCTGTTTCAGTGCTGGTGATCCCAGCGGCAGCCATGCTCCAGCTGATTTTGCTGGTGGATCCTGTGCCTGTGTGGGGATTAGTTACCCAGCTCTCCTCCTCACTAACCTCTGCAACCTAGTGGCAGGGAAGGGTGACACGATTGTGCCAAGGAGCGGGCTAAGGAGGACTATGCTGTTTTCAAGACAGATGTTGTCTAGCACAGAAGACATCACCCTAGTTACATCACCATCCTTAGTGTGAAGTTAATAAAGCTGCCTCTTCCTTCTTAAATTTGTCCCAGGGGTTGATCATTCTCTTGTGCACAGCAAATATTCCTACAAACTCAAAAATATTTGTTTCTGCCACTTGGTCATGCTGTAGGTGAATGTAAGGAGAGTAGTTCGGCTCTGCTGTGCCCCCCCTTTATCACATGGGCTAAAAAAGGATGACCTCCTACCCCCACCCAGTTTAACTAAATATGAGATCTCCCTTGTTTCTGTGGGGCTACTAAACTTAAATACTTCCGAAGTCACAAGCTGTGCCCAAGGCCAGGCAGCCTTAGGTCTACCCATGGACTGCAAGTGCTCATCTGAGCAGCCTGGAGTGCAGCCAGACTGCGAGCACAAGCTGCTAAGTGTAACACATGAGTAACCACCCAAACTACAGACTATAGTGCGTATTTTCTCATATTTGCATACAAGACACTCCTTCTTAGCTTGAAGTCTGGCAACCAAAGACAGCAGGTAGCAATCAAAATCAATCAATTTGACCGGTCTACTGAAAAAGGTCCTCAACCCAAATTAATTATATAAAAAGAACCCAAGGAATTAAATGAGTATTTTGATGTAAATAAAATATTTTTATTTTCTAATTTATTATGTGCTTTTACTTCATTAGTGGATTAAAAAAAAAATCACCTGCATTTGTATATGCACAATACCTTCACTGTGCCCCTTCATGACTATCTCTTTTGAAACACTTTCCAAGTATTGTACTTCTGCGCCTAGTAAATCAGATATAAAGATGGATGAATGACAGCAGGAGAAGAGGAGGAGGCATATCACAATGCTACTGTCCTTCAAGAGAAAACGCTGAAGCTGTAACCAACTAACTATAATAAATGAGTACCTGACAAAAAGAAATGAGCTGTGAAAGTAAAAAAGCTACACTAGGATGAATACTTCAGAAGTACTTTGTCACAGAAATCCTCCGTATGTAGTGTGTGAACCTAGCTAAAAATACTATCAGGCATATGTTCAATGTTTTTATACAGTACATGCAGATGCAGTTAAAATACAGGATTTTTTTTTTTTTTTAAATAGAATGTCTTTCCAAAGGAAACTTTCTCAACAGTAATACAGAACTTGAAAATACAGTATGAAGCTAATTTAGGGAAGCCAATAGGAAAAGACCCTAAACCCCACAAACTTCTAATATCTTTGTTTAACTCATTTTTAAAGAGTAACGTTTTCCATCCTGCCTGCCATATTAGACAGAAACTTAGCACAGACTTTGCTGGCAGAAGAGAGGCAAATCCTCTCGTCCTGTTCTGTTGTTGCCTGCCTGAGGCAGCGTCGGCAAGGCTGTGTGCGTACCAGTGAGCTACGGCTGGAGATCAGCATCACCTTGCACCTTGCCCTAGCTTTGAACCCTCTCACTCCACGCGTGTGAGTGTGAAGTTTTCATCATGTCCAGAGAAATATTCCAATTGGATAAAACCGATGAAACTGAATTAGTGATGGGCATCACATGCTTTTTACTTCAGGCTTTATAAAAGTCTCAGTTTACCCCCAAATTAACTGTCCACTTTGCTAATCCTCTCAGAAAGGGGAAAACCCATTTGATTGCAAGTAATGGACTTCATCTTCCTTTCTCAAGGTGTTCTTACCAGATTGTCCTCTCTACTCAAGGAAAAATCTTACGAACTGCTAAAACTCCTCTGTGGAGATGTGTAGCGACACTAAGAACACAAGCTTAACACTCACTGGGCAAAGTTTCACAAAAGATGATATCCAGAAACGATCTGCTGCTTTTCAGCCTTCAGCTCAGACATCGTGAGTGGACCGTAAGCTAGGCAGGCTTGGCAGTCTGCAGCCTGTTTCATCGCACCCCCCAAGAGCTGTATCTTTATTTATTTACGTACTTCATCAGGAGGCTTCCTGGGAAAATACTTCCAAAACAAATAAAAGTAATGAAGTTGGTCAGTGTGGTTAGTGGGGACCGCAGGTGTTAGGTCTTGAGTGCTACGGATATTACCGGAGAGTGTTTCTCACGAGCTCTCAGTAGCTCACCAACTTGCAGGCATGTGGAATGCCATCAAAGCCTTCTCGCAGCAGAAGACTTGAGCACTGGCTCAACTTGAGCTGCTGGCATTAGTTACTCTTGTGCTTGAAGTGAGACAGTTCACATGCCCAAAACATTCTGACAGAGGGTGATAAAATGTTTACTCTGTGATGTTGGCTGGCTTATCCAGAAGGATGAAGCAAGCTCAGCGTACTTCAAACACATATCTCTACTGAAAATCCTCAGACTGAGCAAAGAGACCAAATGATCTTCTCACTCCTAGGGGAAGTTTCTTCAGATTTGAAGCAGTCTATCATAAGATAATGAGGGAAAGCTGCACAAGTACGCCCTGCCTTTTCTTCACTATGCAGGGCCATGTGTTTTCACATGTTCTTTTTTCATACTGCATAGTAATACAAACAGTTTTAAGAGGAGAAAAGCTAGTTAATATATAAAACAAGCAATTAGCACCAAAGAACCTCCACCTTACCAAGTATTATTTTAGTATCTGTGGTGGAATTGAGTGGGCATACAAACTCTGGATGATCGTGTTTCTCATTTTCCTTGGGTAAATAAAACATCATCCTCTATCATCAGTCACCATGACCATGAATGGTGCTACAGAATTGTCACAATCAGTTGTTCTCTCATGCTGAGGCTAATAGTATTTTTGGTGGAGCCAGACTATACCAGTTTTTCAAAGTACCCGTTCAAAAAGGACTATCCAGGATTTTGGACAGTCAGCAAAGGAACAACAGACGTACACTCTGGTTCCCACTGACACCTGCGGCCCTTGTGATTCTTTCCAATGGGCTCAGACAGTTGAGACAGAATTGCCTCCATCTCTTCAGCTTCCCAGGCAGTGACCGCATGGATGTGCTGACACATTCTAAAATACATGCGGTGCCACACAGGCTTTGGGACTCTTCCCAAAAAGAAAATAGCTGTGCCATGCTGATACTCAGCTCTGCAGCTGGCCAGCGAGAAGGAGGCCCATTGTAGTCAGCTGGGCTTGGAGTTAGCCCAGATCAAGTCAGCAGGCCACCAAGATTCAGATCATACTTTATTACAGTTTCTGCCAAGCTAACACTCACTACTGCATAAATGAAAACTGTTCTGAAACGAAAAAAAAACCTCCGCAGAATCTAAGCCCTTTCGCAAAACAATTTCACTTTCTTCAGAGCATTCACATCCACATGGCTTAAACCTCTGACAGAAGGAAATGTGAATTAACACTACCTAAGCATGCAAATATGAGCGGACATTTAATTTTCATATTAGGCACTAGTTAACAGCAGGCATTCAACCTGAAAGGAATTAAAACCACCAAAAGCTGGGAAAATAGTCAGTCATTCAAAGTGTACTTGAGATATTCAACACATCCCTAATCCAAGGCTAGGGTACACCATAAGCCATTCAGCCTAAGAGGCAGCAGTTGATAGTTTTGTTATCGTCGCTGAGCCTAAGAATATCCTAAGATGAAAGCAAAGGTACTGAGGCACATTCATTCTTTTCATATGTGCGTGTATAATTTCCAGCAACAGTAAATTAGTAAATTACAGGAAGAACACACTCCTGCTGTAGCAACAAGTAAATATTCATAACTTTATGACACCCAGTTAAGCTGTTGGGTTTTTAAGGGAAAAACATACATTCATGTTAAAGAGAATAAAGATCCTAGTTGAAGAATGGGAACCAAATTTCACCTAGGTCCTAAATTATTAGACTCTGACATATAGGTCCCATATTTCTAATTTGTATCCAAACATGAAGCCACATTGAAATATGAATGAGTTTCCTTGTTTGCCCAGGGATCACTTAAGTAATATTTTGAAGATGGATGTTGACAGATCACTTTTTGGCTATTTCAGTGCCATATCAATACATTGGGAGTTCCTTCTGCATTTGAAGGCAGATTTAGGCAGAGCAGCCCAGCATCTCTTATCAGATAAAATGATGGAGGAAGAAGGTACGTCACCGAAGCTTGTTACATGTTTTTAAGTATAAAAGAGCAAAAAGTGTCTGGAATTATGCTGTATTATTTTTCAGACGAAAGGAGAATACAAAAGGCATTCTGTAACATCAGTTTAAAGACAAAATTTCTGGTTGAGATTTTGATCAACTTGAATCCAAAATGAACTTCCAGAGCTATGTGGAATTTGTAGCATCAGTCTGACAGGTTGAAGCAATGCTTTTACCAGAAACGCTGAAAAACCGTTAAACTTCAGGGTGCTATTTGGATACCACTACTGTAATTAATACGGTATGACCTTGTATAAACCTTATAAATTTGTTCATGAGTATGCAAAGTGGGAGTAACTGCTCTGTGAAGAAAAAGTGGGGTGCTTAAGTATCTGACACAGCTACACATTTAATTCTGTTGGTACTTTTCCCTCGAGTATCTTCTGAATAAAAATATTACAGCAGCAATCAGAGGACACTGATCTATTCACACTAAAATCTCCCTCTCCCCCCAAATCTTAACATTAGATTTTTATTTCAGCTACATTTCTGAACGATTGCAGCATTCAGTAAGGAACAATCTCTCCTGTATCTTGCAGAAATTCGCCTCCGAAACTTTAAGCTTAACTGGGATGCAACCATTGTGGCCTCCCATGATCGGTTTGTGACTTTTTTCTAGACTGGGCCTTTCAGCTTCTTGAAAAGGTGAAATACATTTTCCACAGCAGACTGACTCTTACTCATTTCCTGTCATTTTTCCCTTTTTGGTTTGTGGTTGGAAGACCAGGAATATGGCTGTGAACATTTACACACGAGCTAGTCAAAGTTTAAGGCCTTTTTAAAAATACATTTTGCATAGTTCATGCCCATGAAAGCAGCCTGTCTGAAAGTCTTGAATGGGGGTGCCTGAAACTCATCCGCAACATTAAAACTACAAATGATTTTCAGAGCTGGTAAGTCACTGATAGTCTAGAAATACTCAAAGCCTCTATCTTATATAGACACCCACTCATTGATTAAAATGCCTGCCATTAGGTAAATGCAACTTAGAGTTTACTCCTTTCTATCTTGTTTGAAAAGACAAGAAACAGCAGTTCAGCTCATTTTCCCTCCTGTGAACTCTGTTCCTATATGGTACTCTGGGAGGCATTATCAAGCTTATTAAAGACAGTTTTTCAAAATTCATCGTGTACAAGTAATACAGAACTTCTGAGCTAATATATTTAAAAGTAAGCAATGTGCCATTCAGCTTTAACCTGGAAAGACAAGATGTAGACGTTGTGATCAAGATACCCGCATTTATATTAAATTGGAAATTATCTGGTAGTCCCTCATACAGAACATGTCAGGAATCCTTCTCAGTTTCTTCAGAATAATGGAGAATTGACATTAGCTCCTCAGTTCCTCCACAGCTTGTCATTGCTGGGACCCGGGAGCATGAATGATATGATTTTAGTAAGAATTTAAGTTTCAGCGAAAAGGGATTGAACTTCACAGAACCAGACATTAAAACTAAGCTTTTCCTTAGCTTCTTGACAAGGCTTTCCTCTGCACTTATTTCCAGCTCCAGGTCCTAGAGAAATTCCCAAGCTGAGGAGAGCTGTCAGGAGAGCGTGTGTTTGTTTAACAATGGACACACCAGTATAGCCAGTACGACCCTGCAGTTTACGAACTCTCTAACTTCATTCAACATCCTAGCTGTGGCCAAATGAGGTTTAACACATGGTGTCCAACTCTGTAGACTACGTAAAATACAACGTGTACCACCACAATACATTCATAGAATGTAGCTAGATAATTGGCATCAAATCTGCTGACCTGATGGTCCTCGGGTGTTAATTACACCAGCTTTGTAACTTGGATAGCTCAAAATGTATTAAAAAGACAAGAACAGTGGTAATTAGCCCCTTCTCCAGGGTAAGACTGGATTTGAAGAGGCTAAGAGGAGGAAAAATTGTGGGTTTGGATTTGGACAGCTTTCTCTCTACAAGTGGATAACCCTGCCTCAGTATCCCTCTAGGAGTTGTCTCTCTCCCATGCCTCTTGCTTGCTGGAACTGTAGTAAAAGTCCGTCCCTTGAGTAGGCTGCCAGTGGAAATACACAATTAACATGAGTTTTGTCCTAACTCTGGATTCTGACAGGCTTCTTAGTGGAGCGTGGGCTTTCTTGTTATCTGACACACAATACTGCAAGGTCAGCCTGAGAAGAGCTCCTGGGCTGTAGAAAAAGCAAGGGAGATACTGAGACGGGCTGGCATCTCTATATCCACTACGGCATACACAGTGATGGACAAAACGTGACTGTTCTGCTGATAGGAGGAGAATCATAAAACCAGCAGCAAAGGTCCTGGTCCTACCGTAAGAAGCCAGCTCCGTTTATACCCAAGTGAAGATATTCAGAGCTTGCACCAGTCAGTAAAGACAGAAACATATTTTCGCTTCAATAATCAGCCCTTTTATATCTATACACATATACACACATATACACATGTACATATGTACACGTATCAGTTTAGTTTCTTAAGAAACATGTTTCATACATATATAAAAGAATGTTTTTTCATATATACGTGTATTTCTTAAGAAACTAAACAGATGATGGCTATACAGTCTGTGCTATTTATTTTATGCTGCTCCTATATTTTCTTTTGTCAGTATGCAGCAGAACATTATATTCAAAACAGATTATAGAAGTTCCTAAGAATAGGAATCAATAGACTTTGGATGCTTAGAAGAGAAATGGAGCAGAAATAAGATGGTGGGATAAATGCATTAGCTGTAAACGTCTGTGAAAGAGATCATTCATCCACAGAACAGTTAAAAATATGTGATATTCAGGCTTCACAATTAACACAAATTGTTTTAACAAGGTAATTTGTTCCTTCCAAAAGTTGATCTATCCACAAAATAGTGCTGGGTAAGCGACATTCAATTCATGTTTTAAAAGCACTTTTCCCCTTTGCTTTTCTACTCTGAGAGCTTGCTAAATATTTTTTGAGTTGAAAAATAATTCATGGTATTTTGTGAAAGGTTTGACAAGTATGAAGTATGACAATCTGAAAGGTATGGGGCTTTATAAACAAAAAGTTCTTAAGTTACTCTCCCATACAATTTCTAATCCACTAATGGGGTGGGAAGATACATATTTTAATAGATTTTCACAATTGCTCCTGTATGATGAAAAATTAAATAGAACATGGAAGAAAGAAAACCACAGCATTTTATGATTTTGAATCTAATACCAGATTAGAATCTTAAAGCAGTAAATTCTTAAAAATCCTTAAAGTCCTCAGATGAGACTCTATTAACTTAAAATAATAGAAAAAATCAAGGCTCCAGACTGTGTATCAGGACAAAAACTTTTGAAAAGATTTCGTCTGGGATTTCTTCGGCTAGTCTTTGGACAGAGATCTAGTTTGCTGATAAGTAAGCTTGACACTTCAGGTTAAGTCGACATTGTACAACGTGTCTCCTCTTGATTTCTAAATTTCAGATAGGGATTGTAAACCCCCCTATAAATAAATGGGATTCAAAATTCAGTTGTCAGTTGACTTTCCCTAATAAGCCTAAATGAGTCAGAAACTATAAATCAAAGATACAGTATTTCCCTAACACAAATAAAGCAGTCACAGCTGAAATCCAAAAGGAAAAAAATCAAACTTTCACAGAGCTTAATGAGGTAAGGTACTAGTATCTCAGTGGGGAGACAAGTAAATTGGGTGATTACTCTAACACATCACACTGAGGTCTGGCAATTTATGAAAGATGAATATTAAGAATAAATTTATAAGTTATAGGTATAACAGTATTTAGAGCTTTAAATTATCTAAACCATTTCAAAGTATTCAAGTTATGTGAAATTAATTAGTACAATATTGTATTACAGCTTCCCCCCCCCCCCCCCCCCCCCAAATGACAAAAGTATGCGAAGTGCAGTTTTCAAATAACCTCTTCCAGGAAAGAAGAAAATAACAGGAAAAGAAAGTCCAATTTTGCTGCTGTTTTTCGTACAATTTCATACTGATTTCAGCTGGATTACTGTGTGACTGGAGTTGCAGTACTGGTCCCACATAGCATAATTTTAAATGTATTAAGAACTTGCTTAAGAATGATAATGAATAAGCAGAAAAGAGTGCTAAAAATTGTACTTAATAAGTGACTTCTAAATTGAAAAAGCGTAAGAAAGTCTCGTCAAGAAACTGAGAAACGGGAAGATCAGCAGAAAGAATAATAATTCATATACTGTAGTGAAAAATACAAAACAAAGATCTGGCTATTCCTACATAATGGTCATTGCAAACTATTTATTGCATTGTATATGGGATGGATTGTATTACAGCACCTATCAGATATTATTTAAAGCTTTCAACAGTGAGTACACCAAAAAGCCAAAGGCACAGAAGACTGAAAAAAAAAAGAAGCTCCTAGCATATTTGTTAGCATTAAAACTGATGTAATACAACCTGATGTCTCTAAACTCTGTCAACATTAGAGATTTAGAAACATTTGTTGAGTATTCTGAAGACCGCTACTTTTCCTATGACACCAAGCACTGTCACTGATAATCCTGATGCAACTGATACTGACCGGTGTCCCTTCAAAACAACTCAAACAAAAAGAGAAAAAAAAAACGTGGAGGACAACCAAACCAGAGTCTTAGAAGAAATTCTCCCATGGAAGTTGACAATGGACTTTCCATTTACCAGGTAAGCGCAGTAATGTCTCAGCCAGCAACACCATTACATCTTCTTGCTTTTCATTACCTCCCCATCCAGTGAGATCTTGAAATGGAAATACAAGGCTTGTTACTAGTCACCAGTGGAGAGTATGAGGCTGTTCAGGTCATTGGGGGTGGTGGGTATTTGAGGAATGCTAGCTAAGGTACTACCTGCGCAGACCATGCGCTACTCTGGTCACCTCCAGTAAAACACAGAGCTTTCTAATCTTTTCTTTCTGACGTTCACTGTTTCCTCCATCCTACAGCCCCATTATCTTAGCTGAATACAACACAAGAATCCAGTCACCATTCAGAGGTCAACTTATACTTTTCTCCCTTGCACAAACTCCAACTTGGTCTTTTGTTCAGAGAGAGAGATTTTCAACAGTGACTGGGGAAAGGCAAACAAGAACGCTCCCGCTGGTGTGAAGCAAAAGTTCAACCCTCTCCAAATGTTCTGGCTCTGCCAAAGAGCATCCACACAGACTAAGTGGGATGAAATTACCTAAAGAAGATGGATGAAGGCCAAATAAATATCTGAAGCAGTTAGAGAGGAGAGAAAGATGCATCTGGGAAATAAGGAGGGTTTGAGATCAGAAAGATATTAAAAAGCCATACTGTGGTTGAAGGGCCTGGATTCAGAAGGAAGACCAACCTGCTCAGGACAGCCATTCAAATCATTACAGCTACCTGGGAAGGATTCAAGAGTTATAATATGCACAGTCTTTTGCAGGCAGATATGAGCTTATTTTGCACGAGCTGACCAGAAGCCATTCTGCTATGACAGCGTAACCCTCAAGCACTTGGTAGTAAGCCTTGCTGCAAAGCAGTGTGTATTAGATCAGGCAACGTACCATTCTCATGTGGCCACATGTCCTCAGGCTGACCCAGAGTGCAGGCTACAGTAAGCTCACATCAGTTTGCAAATGGGCGTGCACATACACTCATGAAAAAAAAAAAAAGAAGAAAGATTTCAAGACCAACGTGCAACGAATCCATCAACTATGAAGTAGGATGAACTGAGGTTTGCAGGATCAGGCATGGACATCAGTCCCTGAGAAGCAGTTGGGAAAAATTAACAGGAAGATAAGCTTATGGTGTGGGGAGACCAACACTGAACATGCCCTTTCAGATAAGGGGCACCGTGAAGCCCCACATTAACAATGGACACTTCTTTCAGAGGCAGCTTTTTAACTGAGACAGGCTAAACATCGGAAGTATGAAAAGTATAACACGGTACACGTCTTTATGGAATGACTTCTGTCACAATGATTTGAGCAACTTTTTTCTAGTGATTTGAATGTAATGCAACACAATTCTACTACCAAACTCTTTTCAAAATCAGTACAACTCGGATACAAATACCTAGCTTCAGTCACATATCCCAGCATAGCTGGTATTCACAGATACATACTTGCATTTAAGTCCAATACAAGTATGTTTGCAATATGGAAGTTATTACCTTCTATATTTCATTCTCTTCTGATTACATATAAACTGTCAATAATTATCACTTTTTCCCTTAAACTTTTCAGATATTACTTCTGAAAGGGAGACATTTCATTTGATCAAACAGCACAAAGAGAAAAAGGTGCTTGCTATAGATATGTAAAAAATACTGCTATTTTACTTTGCCTCCTAATCAATGTTTTTTTTTTATTTAGCTCTTTGATGGATATTTGCTTTGAATGCAGCATACAACATAGATTGTATTACTGATACATACTATTCACCTAACAATTTTGCTGTGACGTATGTAGAAATATTAACTAATCAATTTTCATGTCTCTGAGATAGATTACAGAATCTCCAATATACAAGGAGAAAAAAACCCAGCGCTTAAAGGAACTTGCCTAATATGTTAAAATATTTCAACAAAATGATATGGATTGGAATTCAGAAATCGCTATGACTCAATCCTTTTGTAAAGCTTTGTCAGAACTGAAACTCTTCTTACTCATCCTATTTTCATTCTCACATCTACAGTGATTTTTAGGAACGGGCAGATCATGTTGCACATATTTATGTAAGTGCAGCTTGGTGTTGCATATACAAGTTTGGCATACAAATATAAATATAAATAAATACCATATTTGTTAAGGATCTATTTAAGTATTCTAGTTGCACAGTGTTAAATTAGTTGGTCTCTTATTGCAATCGATTTCTCATCTTCACAGAGCAGAAAAAAATCTACTTTATATATTTATCATAACTCCAGCAATGGCAGCTGGAACCCGTAAGGCATGTTGCTTTTTTGAGCATCTTCATTACTTTTTGTGCTGATTAAATTGGGTGTAATAGTGAGAACATATTGACTTCACTTAAGCAACAGGGGAAATGGGACAAATCCACAAGGAGAAAAACATCTGTAATATGCAAGCTTGGATGAGAAGATTGGTCAAAGCTGTTAAGAAAAGAAAAATGGAAAACCCACAACAGTGCTTCCAGAGACTGTTTTTTGAATGGCCTGAAGCTTGTTTTCTAATTAATTTCCAACTTTAAGTTTACAGCACTGAAAGTCATTGTCTTTGCTGACACACAAACCAATTATTTACTTTACAGATGCCGAAGAATAAGAAATAACAATTCAAGTCAAAGCAAGATGATTAAGGCAAAGCAAGTGTTTTGCAGGACTCACCTTAGGCACCCAGTGGCATTGCGCAGCACCTGTGATGAATGGAGCTGTATTTTATGATCATCCTGGAGCGGAGAGTTTTCCCATCCAGAGTGAGGGATGATCACTGCATTGGTCAACACTGCGAGGGCATCCTGGATGATTGGCATTTTCAGTGCATCACAGGAGGACAGATTCCAGAGAACTCCTACAAAATAAGCAAATGACTAATAATTAACACTTCTGCAAAAAAAGATTTAATAGCTTTTGTTTTTAAAAAAACCCACCAAAACACTTCACAGCATTGGTGTGCTTAATAAAGCTGTTTCTGTCAAGAAAATAAATAGGACTACATGGTAAATGGGGCTGAATGATACCTGCCGACTTTTGCAGTGGGAATACAGCTTTGAATACACAACAGGTAGTCACAGCAACACTGAAAATTTCTCAGAGCTAAGCCTAAAAACTGAGCAGCTGGTTATGATCTAGGCCTATTTAGGCTGTGAACCACATGTGGAATGAAGGAGTATTATGTGTATTTTTTTAGGGCTTGGACTTCAGATTTCTGCCTTCTAAATAAAATTAATAAAAACCAATAGCAGAAAATAGGTTCTGATTTACACTAAGATTATCACTGTTGATAGATACGCATCGAGAGAACAAACCTCCAGCTCCTTGTTGAATGTACTGTCTAGGCTAGTTGGTACTACAAGCAAAAAGACTTCCTTCACAACCCGATACAGTAGTGTGGTATTATCTTGGCATTCAACAAGCCATTTGTTATTTCATAAATATTTTACTATACAAAGTTACAGAATACTACTGTTTTTGCACAGAAACAACAAGCTTAATGGTGCAACTCACAAGGGGATTTACTGGAATTGAAAAAAAATCCTTCTGTTAAAATTCATAATGTGCCAAAGCAAAGGAAGAGCATTCAAGAGCCAAAGCTTTCTGAGCACAGCCACGAGGATCAGGGCCACTGCTGATGTGCCACACAGAAAGCAGGCAAGAAACTGTTGGGGGCAAAAGAGACCCTGCTTTTCATTCCCTCGTATATATATATTTGCTGGAAAAGCACATTTGATGTTTGTGCTGCACCAAGAGCCTGCTGCTGCTGGGCACCTACTACTGCGGGGGCAAGCTGGAGGGCCATACGCTGCTCTGAAGAAGCAGTCGTCTTTATTTTTGCCCTATGTCCTCCCAGGAGCAGCTGTAAGAGCAAGCCTGCCTCCTCCTCCCTCTCCTCTTGCCAGCATACGTCCTCTTCTCTAGAGTCCAACCCTACTCCTTCTTACTCTCCTTCCTGTAGTGACAGGAGCCTGGCCCCACACCTAACCTCGAGGGGAAAAATTCAGTTTTGCCTTTATGGCTACCAAGTCTTGCACCAGCACAGAGAAAGATCATCATCATTGTAGACACGAGGTTACAAATATGAACATTACACTATTAAAAGCCGAAGCAAGTGGTGGTGGGAAGAAACTGCTAAAGACCTTATGAGCATAGACTCAGACATTTATAAATATAAGCAGCAAGAACACCACTTGCTCAAGGCTTTCTTTAGCATTCTGTGTTTTGAAGGAGAGGTGTAATTAACAGGAATCAAACCACATTTTTTTGGTTTCCCTTTAAAATTAATTACCTCTACGGGGAGACTGTTTCAGTTACACAATTTCGTGTTTTAATTATTTTATATGGAACTGCATGCAAAGACAGTTATGCAGTTTAATGTAAAAATTTTGCTTAGCATACCAATAAAAATAAAACACCTTAAAATAATCTGTATGTGGTAAACAGGCAGAAACGGACAGACTTTAGGTACAGACTAAAAAAAACCCCAAAACAGCAGAAATAAGAATACTGTTCATTTTTTCATTTAAGAATTGCTGCTTTAAAGGGAAAAGAGTCTTTGTTTGGATTCTGTTCTGAATGTTTTTATGAAAAGTCATACCGTATTTAAAGGAATAAAGACCTTCATAAAGATATTTATACTCACTTCTCTATGACCTGTTCTTGGTAAGCTTTATTGGCACATCTGCTATTCCTGAAATACCTAGTATTTGGCTGGTTTTAGTACAAAACACAACATGGTTGCCGTTTTTTTATATTTATCTAGACAGGTGCAAATGGTGTGCATGGTATGGAAGTAGAAAATCAGGATGCAAATCTTTCCCCCTTCAAGGTCTGATTTAGTTCTTACACATGACAATGTGTTGCTTTTTTTGTGAAGAAGTCCTATTTTGGAAATGAAGCAGAAAAGAGTGGTTTGATGGCAACAAAACAGTACTTTGGGCTTCAAGAACTAGTCATAAACTGGAAAAGCAGAAAAAAATACAAAAGAAGCAAACATAAGAGCCCTGTCTAGCAAAATGTTTAAAAATATGTATATACACACTATTTTCTATTCACTCTAGGTTCTTGCTAATTAAAAGTAAACTCACATAAACATCATGATAAGTTGGTATTCAGCAATAGCTGAGATGCCCAGGAATATTCTTTAAGCCCTTTTTCTGTATTTAAAATCCACTTGCCACTGCACACGAGCTTTTGCTCAATAAACTGCCATAGTAACAGGTAAGCTCCAAATCCAAATAAACCCCTATGTATTCACCCAAGAGCCAAAAAGAGGGGTCTGGTTTCACTAACTGGAAATTAAACCTTCACAGTAAGAGGATGAAGGGATCACCAGACTAAATTAGCTGTTCCACCTTCTCCTAAAATGACTTTAAGTCAAGACAGAATCAAGCAAAACAGCACTGCTCAGTAAGCCTGACACCGTCTTCAAAGTTTTTGTACCTCACATACAGTTTTATGGACTAAGACAATCTGCTTCCACCCTAGAACAATGCCTTTTATCTAACTTTAAGTCTTTGAATACTACCAACCACATTAATGAAAAAAACAATTTTATTCTGACAAGTTATAATTTATTCTCACAAGTAGTGGAGTCTGCTACTTGCTGAGGTTGGCATTTTAAGTGCCTCCTTGTACCCTTCCTTAATTAAGGATTTGCAATTATGAAAGGGCACTGGCAAATCACTTCCCATTACTTTTGCTGAGGATGACCTGGAGCTAGATTTATGTGGGGTCTAAGAAGATGATCCATTCCCTTGACTTTGCAAGGCGAAGTGATAAAAACATAAATCTTTCACCTGAGGCACCTTCCATTATGGAGCTACCTCTTCTCCATATGACTGTGATCATATTTTTCAAGCCTGTATGCATCACGTGCCCTTTAAGACTATAGTAAGGAGCTGGTCACTGAGATAATTTGCCACCTTACTCTGAAAGCCCTGACTGAATTGGGTTTCTGAGCACAATAAGCAAGTCTGGAATAGCTTCAGAGGGGCCTTGACCGTCCCCTAAATCATTTTTATGTCATCAGCTGCCCACAGGAAGGGAAGGGACCGGACTCAGCATACCGGTGATTCACCACAAATAGTGGGACCCATCCTGCTGTAAATGGATTGGAAGAGAGCTGTTAATCCAACAGCTCAATACTCCAACTCAACAATTTAGCATCCGTAGACTGACTCTTGGGAGAGAAGGGGAAATAAAGAACTAATCAGATCAGTGTTAAACATTCTCTTACTCTATCACTTGAGTTCATAGCATCTTATTTCCTCCTTGCTTTTAAGGTTGTGATGCATTCAGAGTAGGCATTTTGTCGCCCCATTTGCAGATCACTTTAGGCTGTGTTGGATGCTACGTAGAAAGAGAAAAATAGCTACACCAGACTGATCATGTCTATTTGCAGGTTGAAGTTTTTCACCCTTACAAATAACGAACTGCAGCGCATGGAAAAAGTATCTTGCAATCTCATTTTGAGTTTAAAACTAAGGCGAAAGTGGTACTGAAAGCATTCAGCTGGTTCCAGTTGGAAGACGGATTTTGGGGCTGAGTACCAATTACTAGTCTTGCAGACAATCAGATGAAGGACTCTTAGAGGAGTCTACGGGAAATCTTGCTATGGAGATCTTGCTGTACCAAGTTACATCTTCTGGAGTAGCTTATCAGAGGACATGCATCTATTATGTTCAATAGGTTATTTAACACACTAAATGTAAATCACCTTTTCCAAGAAGGCCTTTCACAGATAACGACAATTACATTTAAAAACTGGTTATAAATTTTGAAAAAGGTTATAATCAAAGGTTATAATCAAATCAAAAATCTTTTCAAAGACATAACTGTACAGATATAGTTCATAAGGAAAACCACACAAAGATCTTAGTTAAGGCAATTTAAGTTTGTTGCCGCTGGAAGAAGGAACTGAGAGAACAGAGAACCAGGAAAACTTTGATTCATCTTTCTCTTAGCCAAAGTCCAGAAGATTGAAGACAAGACCAACCGTTGTAAAAGCACAGTCCAGGCTGATGAGATCTTACTGATGAGATCTACTTCTTGGCAGACAGAACTTATCCACCATGGTTTCTAGTTCTGGCACCACCATGGTGCTTAGAAACAGCACTCCTGCTTAGATAAATTAATTTAAGCTATTGCAATAGATACCACATCACTTACCCTAACGAAGCAAAGCAAAATATTTTAAAAATTTGAAGACACTCAATTTAACGGAGCAGTCTGAGCCAAAAAAACATCATCTCTGAATCAGGCTGGAGCTCCAACTAATCTGATTAAACTCTTCAATGCATTTTTTAGCTAGTGTTTTACTTAGAACAGGTACTCGCATATGTATATCTGTAGTCAGATATAGCTAAAGACTTGATGAGCCACATGCTATCCTTATTCCATTCAAAGTTAAGCAAATAGAGATCATATACTTCCATGCAAAAAATATCACCCTAGATATTGTGTGAGGGCCATGTGCAAAATCAGGGAAGTCTAAACAATTATTGAGTGCGTGATTTAATGCTACCTCAAATTATGACTTTTTTTTATATATATATATATATATATATATATATATATATATATATATATAAAAAAAAACAAGCCCCTTAGAACAACTTAGACTACAAATATAAATGGAAACCAAGAAACTGGAAAAGTCAGCTTTTCCAAAAAGCATTGCCCCTGCCACACTGCCACTATGTATTTTATTTTTTTATTGTGCTGCAAAAGATGTACTTTGCAAATAAATAATAGGGTAAAAGGATCATAAGTAAACAAATATTATCGGGAGAAACAAGCCTTTTTTCTTCTCAATTTGATACGTTTAAGTCAGCCTTAAATTTATACTAAGATTTTGCTTATTTAATAGTCTGTGTTTAAAATAAAAATCTAAAAGTCTTCCAACTCATCTAGGTGTTTCTTTTCCATCTTAATGTAACAGTTTGGTCACGGACTGATGCAGAGTGCCATTTGGTAGAGCTGGGAGACCCTGCATCCCAGTAAGAGCGAACTTGGCTCTGGCGGGCTTTTCTGTTTATACGCTGAAGGCACACGGGTACTACAGGGAGTTTGCCTCATGAACTCGACAATTAAGACTGAAATCTGAGAGCTAAATACCCTGCACAGAAGCCAAGCACAAGGGACCTTTTCCTGGAGTCCTTAGGAAAAGCATCTTCTACCCCAAGCCCTCAAGTGCTAGAAAAGTCATGTGCTGGCTCTTACGGCAGCTTTGACGCTCGGAGACCCCTGTAATTGCAACGCTGCTCTGCGGAGCTGGATCCGCTCTGCGGCAGCAGGGTGCGGGCTCCCGATGTACTGCATCAGGTCTGCTGAGTTCAGGGCAGGGACAGAGATGAAATCGTTTATCCAGCTGAAAAATGTACATCTGCTTAAATGCAACTGGTGTTTAAGAAGCACAGGAGCCACCCTACAACTTCAGGAAAACTTAACTGATATGCTTAAAAGTTGCTGAATACCAACCACAACAGCATTTCTTAAGACTAAGTGCAAGAAGACTTCACAGCTAGCTCAACCGTCAAGGTGAGGAGTTGGTCTCAGTAACAGACTTTCTGTAGGAAACAAAAAGTGGCTGATTTGAATTCTGGCACCTGACCAATTCACAGCTCATAAGACAGCTCCTTAAAAGCACACTTTAAAAATAAGTTTAAAATTGGCATAAGAGAGGAAGAAGTTTCACAAATTTTCTTGAAATAATTTCTATCTGGTTACTGAATACCTATGCGCACCTTCCTGTAATTCACTTATTTACATGCACAGAGGTGGTTTTCTATGTGTAAGATGACCCATGACAAGTGCAAACTGAGAAAGACTGGGTTTCAGTGAAAGTCATAAGCAGGCAGAAGTTTAAGGAACAGTAAGCAAAGCTGCAGCCAGATGAGTTTTTTTCCCCTTTGCAGCCACTCATAGCCTTACAAAGCAAAAAGAGAATAAAGATTATTGGGGTTTTTTTAATTACAAACAAACACAGCTTGTCTTGACTACATACAAGTACATGACTACATATAGGTATATGACTAAATATAAGTAATATAAGCATTTCCTCTGAAAAGCTAACTCTTTCTTTCTCAATTACTGCTCTTTTAATTCCAAAATTACATCTAGGATTTTATTAAAACAAAAGGAGGGACCAATTTTAATATTGCTTGCAAACAAATCCTGTCCAAATGCTATTGCATTAATTGCAAAAGTCTGTATTCTTTTCACAGGACTGAGTTTTGACCTAATGCTGCTCTCTCTCTCCTATACACT
The DNA here is from genome assembly GCF_035582795.1 of Mycteria americana. Lineage (NCBI taxonomy): Eukaryota > Metazoa > Chordata > Aves > Ciconiiformes > Ciconiidae > Mycteria > Mycteria americana. The sequence continues at coordinate 94,998,662 of NC_134366.1, read as the reverse complement.
TCAAAATAACGTGGAAGGGAAGAACTGTCAGACAAGAATGTTAGACAGGCATTAGCTTTAATGTTAGGCAGTAGAGGAATTACTAGAAGAGTTCACTTAAGTTACTGTGGAAAGACCAGTGGTTCCTGCTTAACTTGTCTTCCTACCTGATGAAATTAAACTGGTCCCATAAAACACAGAAGCCAAACCAAAAGCAATTACTTCTAAGTGAGAGAAACACAGGAAAAAAGAAATCAACTGTTTTCAAACAAAATTTCATCCTCACACATGACTAATGGCAATACCATTCCCAATGAAATACCTCATTAGAAAACAAGGAAATCAAACAAGGATGCATATATGAATGGAATGTTTTTTCCCCCCAATACTTACACATTTTACTGAAGAATTTTTTATAGCACCCAAAGTCAAAATATGTTTGGTAACAGACACTAACACAGAGAAAAAAAAATTATACTTAAAACTGAATATCAAGTTACAGCTCTAAGCACCAAACTCCTTTCTCATAAGAACCAATTACAAAGTTAGTCCTATCTATAAAGTCACATCTACATGCAAAGTGAAAGGCTCTGTGTACGCTTACTAAAGGAAAAAAAAAAGAAAAGGAAAAGGAAACACTTATTTACTAGCCCAATCTTAAAATTGCTATGTAAGATAGAGACAGCACTGAAAATAGGATTATTGGGGGGGAGGATGGCTGGCCTCTGAACCTAAAATTAAAAAAAAAAAAAAAATTGCAGTCACAGTGAAAAAAAGTAATTTCATCACAAAAAGGAAATGTTTCAGCATATCCTCAAACTTTCATTTTGTAAAAAAAAGTGAAATATTCAGATCTGTTTCAAAACAAAAACTATTTTCAAAAGAAAATTTAAATATTCTGTGTTGCAAATGGTAAACATTTCAAACTACAGAGTGGTTTTAAACTGCAAGTGTTTTAATACTTCATCATTCAGGCAGGGGCATCAAAATTATATGCGAGTTGAATTTTTCCAAAGGATTACTACTTGCTGAGAAAGTTCAATGCAGCTGTTATGTCAGGCCATATGCTGCAACAGATGTCCTCTATTTATCAGTCCAGATTGCCTTGTTTGATATTTCCTCTTAAACTTAGATTTGACCAAAGTAAAAAAAAAAAAAAAAAAAAGAAAATCATTTATATAATACATTAACACGCAAATTATGAAATCGGTTTCATTGCCACACGAATCAAGCGACTTGAATGAATTTTCCACAGAAGATGCATCTCACTGATTGTACAAGGGAAAAGTAGTTATTTCCCATTTAGACTTGGAAGCTGATGTGGTTCGTACATGGGAGTGATCCCAGTGCCAGAGAGAAAAGGAGAGCAAAAAGGGAGCCCCTTGGTTTTTGTGCTGAGACTGAGTGTGTCAATTCAGGACAAGTGAATGGGAATTTGCCTGGGAATAAAGGAGAAGGAGGCAGGCTGTGATGGGAAAATTGATGAAAGCGGCCCCAAGCAGACCCCTAAGGCAGAGGGACTCCCCTGCCAGGGGCATCGCACTGCTCCCAGCCGAGACCTCGGCACCCCGGTGACTCGTCCTGGCTCTCCCCCCTTCACCTCCAGGGAAACAGGCACTGCCAACCTGAGGAAGGTTTTGCATCGCCGTTTTATCAGTACATTCCCTTTTACCTATAACAACGTTTTGAGTGCAATGACTTGCAGAATAAATCGGTGCCCCAGCCTGTTGCCAAGAAAGCAGGGCAGAAGATTTCAGAAGGCACCTATTTTAAAACCTCTCCTTATTTGACTGGAAGCAGCAGGGGGTGAAGCAGTTAATCTGATAATTCGTAAAAAAGTTGAGAATGAGTCTTAATGAATACAACAAATCCTATCAGTGGGTTTTCCCATTTTGAGTGCCAAAACGGTGACAGCATATTGAGAAAGGGGGCAACGATTGTTTTATAATTAGACAGTCAATTGTAATAGATTTTGTACAAAATGATTCAGTTGAACTGTCAATATTGTTTGCATAAGTGTTATTTGATAAGACAGCATAATTTCTGAAGCAAAATTACACAATTTATTAAATTACTTTTAGATTTGCCATTACATATGAGCTATACATAGGATGTGTTTTGAATGGCTCTGGAATTTCTTGAAGACGTCGTTGACTATAGGTTGGAAATGAATTTCCCAACAACTTATGGGGGTAAGCTGTACAGCCTTTTACCTTCCCGGTCTGCAAGAAAAATGGCTACGAAGATTTGGTGTCTCAGTAAGTGACTGCACAATGGGTTCATAGGAAGACTTTTTAAAATGCCAATTAATTCCTGCTCTGAATTTGTTTGGAAATCACTTCCGCATTTCCAGAAATGATGACAATGTTTTCCATAGGTGATGCTAAAAACTAAAATTTAAATTTTGCCATACTGTAGAATCGTACAATAAAGCACAATGGTGTTCCTCCTTACAAGGCTGTGCCTTGGTACAGCACATCCACTGACTGTGAAATGTCAGCTCATTAGTCTGGAGAATTACAAATAGATATTAAAAGTATTTTCTTAAAGTTATGATGATGCAATAGTGATTTTTGAAGACTCTCTGTGAAACCTGAAAGTAACGGTTTACTGGGGTGGAAAAGCAGAGTAGCCCTGCAGCCCGCTAACCGTGCTATGCCATTGCTAGGAACAAACGCAGGGTTTGTACTACCTTGGTGAGACCTCCAAAGTCGAGTTGCTTGAAGTTGTGGTGGGCACTTGGACCTTTGGATCAACTCTAACAACCACTTCAGCAGACCAGGTGGCTTCGTTTGTTTTGCTTTTGCTTAGCTTTGCATAATCGCGTGGCATAAGCAGAATTTTATCAAGGTAGCAGTAACAAGCAGGTTTTTTGCATACAACAAATCCTTGGTTTCCCTTTTCCCCATAACAAGATTTTTAATGTAACAGCAAGGAACCATAAACTATTCTGTGCCAAGGTTGAGCTGTGAGATGAAATGCATGTTTTTATTGCAATCTGAGACTTGCAGGAGATTTGACGGAGTTTGGCATTTTATACGAAATTCTCACTGGCTCACAAAACTCAGGGCAGAGCCTGAAGAACGCCTTGATTAGAAGTATCTCAAGCAATGGGAGGGAGTCAAACTATTATGTAACCTTTGGGAACTGAAAAGGATTTTGTACTTGAAGAAAGAAATACTGAAGAAACTATAATATGTAATTCCTCATACGGCCATTGGCTTCAACACAGACACACAATGGCTGATCTGTAAACAGACCCAAATTTTCAGCACACAAATGATTTTATTAATGCTGAAAACAACTGTTATTTAAAACACTTAATTAGAAGTAAATTAGTACTAAAGATTTAATTAACTTTTAAAATTGATTGTGGTAGGATATTGTACTTGCAATTACATTCAGTTGAAGAAAGACTAGGAAAGATTTATTAGAGCTAGTACCCTTCCAATCTCCCTTTTGAATGAAAGGCATTTAAAACATACAAGCAAATTTTAGTGCCTAAGCAAGTAGATTTGAAAATCGTGAATCTTATCCTAAATCTATTATTTAAAAAATAATTAAGCTTAAAGTCTGTAAGTCACCTGCCTCTGTGCTTGGTAAGTTCCTTGAAGCACTTATTTAAAGTTATTACAGGGAATTTGCTTCCCTGCAGAGGAGAAGCTAAGCAAGAAATGTATGAACATCTTTTCTTACCAAAATCAAAACAAGCACTTCTGAAAGCTGTGTTTTGTGCTAGCAGTTATCTATCTCCAGACTTAACCTTTCTAATTTCCTTGACTTGACAGGACATAGTGATTGAACGTTGGGTTGGAGGCGGAGGAGAAGCTAATTCGCAGAGCTGCATCTTAAGGGGCATTTGTATCCTTTCTGCATGTATCCCGTGTCCCCATTTTCTTTAACTGCGTAGAGTTATGAGCCCCAAATGGTATTTGGCAGTCTTACTCTCTTAGCTAAGCATATATTGAACCCAATTCACGTCACCCGTGTAGCAGCAGTATTACCATGGTTACGCCATCACGACAATTTAAGCACATAGATGGCTTTTCACATTGTCTCTTTGAAAAAGCTTGTGACATCCAGGATACCTATCTGAACCTAAACCATATTATATCTTTATAGACTAATTTTCAGTTAATGTAGTGCTAAAATCCTCTCTTTGGTTCCAAAAGCAACCCACTTTACACATTTATCTTCCTACCTATCTTCTTATACTAAATATCAAAAGCTGCTAATTAATTAGGCCTTTCACTGGCCAGGCTTCCTTATACTTGAATTGCTCCATTACAAAACTTGAAAATCATTTAAGAAATGGGATATTTAATGTGATCAACACTGGAACGACATCTAATATAAACCTGCAAAAAAGGGGATTTAATAGAGATTTTAAGAATTACATCAAGGTGAAATACTGTAAGAATGAAACTCATGGAAGAGTTTGATTCTTCTTTACTTAAGTCTGTGGGAAAGTCACCTCAGAGTGGGATAAAACAGCCTTTACTCATTTTCAAATCAGATTTCCAAAGAGCAATAGGGCCACAAATAGTTGCCACCTCTAAATGAAAAGTTTATATCACAATAAAATTTCACATCTGTGTTTACACACTCCAGTAACTAAGCTAATGTCAAGGGCACTTTTGCAGAAAATTATTAAATTGATAAACTGCTTCAAGATCCTAAGCACTAAATAGTCAGCCCTTTGCCATAATATTGTTAAATATGATTTACTATACAGAAAATCACAAGTGTAATACCTTACAAAGTCCAATTAGAAAATAACATCACAAATAGGAAACAACTACAGGTGTGTGCTTTTGACTTTGGGAACCCCCAACATAAGAATTGCCCTTGTACTAGGAAGTTAAAAATTCTAAAGAACTGGCCAGAATTAGCTAAAAAAAAAGAAATCATAATAAATCTTCCACTGAAGTAAGCTAAAAGGTCCATTTAAATAGAATACTCCCTTAAACCTGCTTGACACATCACTGCAGGCTCACTAACTTCCAATTACACTGATTAGCAAAGACACATACAAGGCTCAAAGGGACCTTCTGGAGTGTCTTGACCAAGCTGCCAAAAATTTATGCACATACTAATAAGCAGTATGCAATCAAAAGGAAGTTTAAACTGCAGCAGTTACCTCCAACCAGATAGATATAAGGACGACAACATATAATTGCTTCCAGTAACACTGACAGACTATCAATAAGGTTATAAATACCTCATTATAAACATGTGGCATCTACTAAAAATGGAACAGAAATGTAAAATGACTACATAATAACGTTGCATAACATGGGGTGACAATAGAGGACCAACCAAGCCAAAACACAAACTGGCCACAGCTGAAATCAAAGGCAACACTAAGGAATATTGGAATCCGAAATCTGGGAAGTAAGTGAAAAATTTTTCCTGTCCGACCCAACCATGGGCCAAATACACACGGACAACTAGTGCTTCTTTGAAAGGAACATTATGTACATAATGCCTCATAACTTTTTGCAGGAATGGAATATATGCTTTTTGATTCAGTGAATAAAAATGTGAATGAAATATAGAGTCTACGTCTATCTATCTACATATAGCATATATGCATAGTGTTAGTGCGTTTTTTACAAATTTTTTTGGTAAATGTGATAATTTTCATGATTTATATATTTTCAGTAGACAATAGTTAAATCTCTGACACCTTAATGTCAACCACAATAAGCAGCAGGCTGGCTGCCAGCACAGGAAAAAACAATTTCCCCTGTCGTTATTTATAGCTGTATTTCTTTATCATCATGTGCTTTCTAAAAGTGGATCATCCACTTCTACCTTTCAATCAAATATGGTATATACAGTTTGAAAACGGGTGATACAGTCATATAAGCGGCCTCTTTAAACGGAGTTGTTTCTAATTCAGCTAACTTATTGTTCATAGGCAGAAACTGTCAAAATGAGAAGAATAGCAGTTTAAATCATTTTGTCTGAGACAGGTACCCAGTTATCAGACGGAGCTGATGGAACAAGGAGCCAGTGTAGGTTGAATCTAGCAACAGCTGGCCGACCTCACCTTCTCCACAAGGCATCAACGGGATTCCTGTGTTATCCTTGCTAACGCTTCACATTTTTCATGTCACTTTTTTTTCCTGATAGTGGAAGAAATAGAAAGAATGCTAAAATTGAATTTTGTGGAAGGGTTCATAATTAACTTTAACTCAGGAAAGGCAAGGGAGTCACAAATCAGCTACTATTTGTCATTATTAACAAGTGAAAACATTTTTTTCTACCATCTGCAGGATCTGAGCTAATTTTGTACTGTGTTCTTGTCTATTTATATTTATTAGGAAAGTGTTAACATTTAATTATTTTAAAATAGAAGGCTTTTATTTTTTCCCATTAACAGGAGCTACTGCGGAAACTAGTAGCAGAGCACTGGGGTGAAAAGATGGCTAAATTAAGTACAGTGCATTCAGCTTATACCAAATTCTTTTCATTTACAGACCTACGTGAAACAAGATATTGTAATTCAGGTGCTCCTTGACTCTCTGGAAATTACAAGAGGCTGTAGGCCATGCTGAAACCTCTATTTCTATCAGAGTATTTAACTTCTGCGTAAATATATATATTCATTGGTATACCTCAGTTTATCCAGGTTCTTCTTGTAAAAAACAGTGATTGTGGAAGTGTTTCCGGAAGAGTAATCTTTCAATATTTCAGGAAGTATTTCCTGGGCATTAAGACCATTTAATTTCATAACAGCCAGGCAGCAAACTTCCCTCTTGGCTTCTACATGGGAGCCTGCACCGAACCCATTTGCTCCGTGTAAGAAAGCCTTGAAGCTGTATCACTTTCCAATAAGGTTCAGTTTGCCCAATCCAAAAATTTGAGGGTGGTAAGGTTTTCCAATATTAGCCTGAGTCCTCTGCTACCAAGGAGGAGAAAGACGAGATAAAGGAAGAAGTGAAAAACTCCATTTTGGGGAGATTATGGCAGAAGGAAATCTCTGGAAAAGAGGAAAAGCCACAAACAGCACCGCAGGCAATCCTGACAAGCAAGGAGCTGCTGGGATAGAAAGCTGGTCTGCAGTTTTAAATACCCTTCCAAAACCAGTCTTGAGATAGCTGGAAATTGAAATTATAATCCCCTTAGAGAGAAGCAACAAGAAGGAAGAAAATGTGCATGTTTGAAGAAGGAAGGAACTAACATCATAACTTTCACTCCGGCGGGCACGTGCTTCACGGTACTTGGGGCAGGCGATGAATGCTTCACTACTGTCCAGACAAACTGAGCTGCTGAAAACCCCCTCTCCTGCCCATATTCCTTCCCTCGCAGGTAAGTCCCTACTCGGAGTGATTCACACCTTTGTCTTGCCCGATTGCTGGAGAGGTCATTTAGACCTGATAGGCTCAGTTCCCCACCCGTACAACCGAGATAATGACAGTTCCCCACCTAAGAGAAGGGCTCTGAGGACATATGCTGGAGGAGTATTTAGGGACAGCGATGACAGAGCCCAAATTAACTCCTAAGGCAGGAACTTTATGCCCTCCCTAAAAGTCACAAACCAGAACAGCTTTTAGGTAGACAGGATGCACCATGAACACGAGATAGAAAGGCTCGAGGTATTATGTTTACTCCGAAAACACACATTTGCTATTACTTTCTCTGCACTTCCTTCAGGCTGTGGCGGCACTACTGAAATAGTTATCTTCCTGTCACCTCAACTCAGGAAGGCTGACGAGAAACAGGAGGAACTTCTTTTATTTTCCCTTGTGCCCACCACCAAGCCAAATTTTTTCATCACTGAGGCAGCTGCTGCAGGAGCTATCTTTTCTTCCCCAGAAAGGACAGAGGGAAGGGATTTAACTGGGGCAGCTGTCATACTACAACACTTTACAAAAAAGCAAATGAGAACTGATTCAGATGCGCGATTCCAGCCTGTTTCCTAAGAGATGCAAGATGAGAGGTGCAGCTATGAGCGTTGCTTTGGAAAGGAGCTTTGCAGAACACTACCACTACATTTTTGCATTTTCAAAGCAAGGGCCAGTGATTTGCATTCTGAAAGGCACAAAACCCGGCCAGGGCAACCAGTGGCCTTCTGGGATGTACTGGCTATTAAAAACAAAAAAACAATACAAAACCAGGCCCAGGAGTAAAAGCTTGAAATACTACTGACTTTGATTCCATTCCTCAGGGTCACCATCTTGCTCTGCTCCCCTTTCACAGCTGCCCAGCACTCCTGATGCTCACCATCCCTGGGAGCAGCATCTACCCGTACAAAGGCTGGTTACTGCCTACCATTGATGGTCAGTACCTGCTCTGCCCGGTAACAGTTTGAGGGCATGCTAGCACACGCATCCTTTCTTTCTGTGGGAATTCAGGAAAATCTAACAACTTCCCGTGCAATGTAAGGAACATAAACTGTAGCCTAGTATCTTTTCTTTAAATGACCTAATGACATTATGCATTTCGTCTACAGACAGCATGGGAAGTGCCACTGCGACTGCTGAGGTGTACTGCTGATGTTCATTAGCAGTTTGCCACTTACTAGTCAGAATAAATAGGCAGAATGTTCCCTGGAGCCAGGACACAGACAACATAACCAAGAGACAAACAAGTATGTTGAATCTGAAGCAGTGGTTACACTTTATTAGATCTGTCAGTGATTCTGTCACTCTGCAGGAGGCACCATCCGAGCTCGTGTAACCCAGTATCTCTGCCCCATTAATCCCGCCTAACAAGCACGAGGTGATAGGTGTTGTAACTAAGAAACAAAATTAAATATAAAAATCTACATTTAATAAACACCATGCAGTTTATTCAGACACCCTCAAGGAAGGAACCTGGAGTCAACTAAAGGACAATAATCTTATTAATTGTATCCTAAATGAGGCCTGACCCACAAGAGTAAGTAATTTCTGCAGAAGCACAGATGATAGTGTGTACTCTGATGGTCCTATGACAGAAATGAGAATTTTTCTTACATATTTTAGTAGGAAAATCATAATGGAAATACAGGCATTGTAAAATAGGATAATGAAAAGATCTTAAGATTTTTTATTTGTAGCATTAAATTAATCACCATATTGATGTCAGCAATCAAATAGAATGAAATCACAAAGTGAAAAATGAAAAAAACCATCTAGCTTCTGTTTTGCATTTTAAATAAGATAGCTTAGGGGCAAAGAGAAAAAAATCTGCAAATATTTCAGACCGGTGCTGTTTGACAGCATTTCTGCATTTCTGGAAAAAAAACCCCAAACAAACCAACCCCCAACACCGCCCCCCCCCCCCCCCCCCGAATTTCATAAAGGAAAAAGTCCAAACAATCTTAAAAAGATCAGATTCTATTATATCAAGAAAAGAAATAGACTCTACCACTACCTGCATGCCCTGTGTCTAACATACATCATACAGCATGCTATCAAATTTCAGAAAAAAGGCTTCAGAGGATGACAATGTCCATCTCTCCAACATGCTTTTCCATTTTCCTATCAGAACCACAAGAAAGGTAAAAAAAAATCCAAACAAATCCTCCTTCTCACTATATAGGATATAAAAGAAATGAATAACAGCTCCTAAGAAAACTCAATAAAATCCAACTTTGGCATGTGCAGCCCTACACCAGACAGGAGAGCAGAGGATTCCCACCACAACCTATCTGTGTACGGAGCACACCTCCCGCAAGAGCATTCACGGCTAACCAAGAACAAAGTGACCAGCAACCATAAGCATAAACTGTGCCTGCATCTGTAAACTGCCTGCATAATGTTGAATAAAGCTATTCATACAGTACATGTACCCAAGGGCTTGAAAGTGTTTGGTTACAGCAAAGAAGATGGTAATAAAATACAGAGTTACTGATGGAGCAAGTGGCAGGCAGCACAGAACTGTGCTTGCAGAGCCTCTATAGAGTTTGAACAAAAAAATATTGAAAGATTCAAACCTGTGACCAGTTCTCTGATTTCCAAATCTGTAGTCTTGCGGAGTAACCGTACTAATGCTGGGATACCACCACAGTTTTTCAGAGCAATTTTGTTGTCATCATTTGCCTTCCCATATACCAAGTTTCTCAAAGCTCCACAGGCACTACGGTGGACTTCCGTCATCCGATGGTCCAATAGGTCCACCAGTAATTGTATTCCGCCTTGTCTTCTTATCTGAAACAGGCCAAAGTGATAATCATAAAATTAGGGAATGAGCACCGGCATTGTATATGCTACCCAATGTAATTAAGCTGTGGTTTACGCAGGCTATGCTCCAGCAAAGGTATGCTGGTAGCTCCACAAAGCTGCTACGTTACACTGCTTTGATTCCTCGTATTACTTTTTTTCAGTGGCAACATAACCGTACAATGACAAACCTGAACCTCTGTAAAAGCAGCCAAAAGTTAGTCAAGAGTGTTGCCTCAGCAAGATTTCTCACGGTTCAGCAAGGTTTGCATTGGCAAGGGTTTCTCCTGTGCTGGAGAAACACTGCCTGCTTCAGAGTGTAACATATCACAAGCTAGAGAAAAAAACCACAAGACTACAAAACAAAAAAAAAAGCACTTAATGCAATAAAGTTTTTAGAGGTCCCTCCTTTTACATTTAATTACTTGGAATGTGAGACTACTGTAGTCTCTGTAAGGATGTTGTATCAACAAAATTGGCAAAAGTAAAGATGAAAAGAAAAGGAGGAAGCCTGCACAAACATAAAGACAAGGATGATGGATGAATCATGGAATGCTTGTTCTATTACAATTGAAGGCGACACTTAAGTGATGCAGGAACAGAAGTCTTATTCATTCCTAAGGTGTCCTGCAAAATACATTTCTACTGGAATATCTTATATAAAATATCATTCTAGAAAAAGCACAAAAACGTTTGAGGCAAATGATCAAGAAGGTCAAGAATACCATGAAATACTTATTATAAAATCCATTTGCCACAAATCCATCCTTATTGTTCTCTGCCACTATTTGCTCCTCAAACAGTAACTAGTCTTGGATCTAATTTTAAGAAACTAGACTGATTCATAACTAACATCCAAGGAGTAAAATGCTTTAGCTTCAAGTAAGTTATACAGACATCTCTGTCAAAAAGTTTCTCCATGTATGTTGTTGGCTAAGGCTCATAGCAAGCCAGGCACTTCAGCTGGCCATTTAACCACCTCTAGTAATATTCTTCCTAAAACATTAACAGAGAGACAGCTGTAGATTGTTTTCAAAACTGCAGAGAAAGGTGAGACATTGATTTTAGAATTAAAGTTTATGATGAAAAATTTAGAAATCTTTGTGAAGTTGTTCTTGCATGGGCATGCGTTCTTGGGGCTCTTTGCAGGGGGGAGGCTTGGGAGTAGGAAATAGTTAAACAAAGCACACTGAAATTTATTAGAAATTCATGCTCTCTCTACTAACTTCAAAATATTTAAGTACAACCGATGTATGGCATTTCATGAATCTAACACAAGCTTCACTGCAAATAAAGACTGAAAAATGATTCAGCCTTTCAGGTTCCAAAATCGAGCTATACAAAATTACTCATTGGTAAAACAGAAGTTTGTTCTTTCTTCTACCGGCTTATGTGGCATATTCCTATTTTTGTAACGACAGCAAGACCCAGTAATAGAGCAGTTTTGTAGTTAAAAAGTGTACGTACTGAGATGTTACAGTATTAAATTAAAATGTTATAACGCATATACAGTTACAACACACCTTTGGGCTAAATGCCAAAGTGATAGTGTTTAAAGATAAACTATGATATTCTCCCTTATATAGGCATTATATCAGTATATCATGTCCAACTTTCCGAGCAATAGACAGCAGCTGGCACTACAGGGAAAGTGCAGAGATGTGAATGGACATTGGTACAATGTATCAACTTCAGGCAGAAAAGTTCATTAATCTTTTTGAGAGCCCATGCTTCTACTGCTCAGCGAAACCATGACATCTTTCAGTTTAGAAACCAGAAAAACAGATCAAAGAGAAAATGTGTTGCAATTCATCTCACTGATCAAAACTTTACCCATGTGAACAGGACAACTTGCAATGGAGTCATTTGCTCCTTTCCAAGCCAGGAAAAGATTACGAAGTTTATCTGGGACGGATGAGGGGTAGGGTTGGTTGTTTGCTTGTTTTTACAATCCATCGCCATTTAATCTTCAGATTAAAATAAATTCGCTTCCTCTACTAACCAGATTCTCAAAACCCAGCATACTACCTGAAGCACCACCTACATAACAAAATAGATGACATTTACTGAAACAGACTAGGAACAAAAATTTATGCATCCGTTCTACAAAAGGTGAACCAACTTCACACTTCACCTCCAAAAAGAAACAAGATCTGATGGAAAAAAGAATGCAGTTAAAAAATACATGAGTTGTTCTGGTATGATGAGTAATATCAGGAATGACAGAATGAAAACACGCCTGCTGATCTTTGTGTTTTGTATTTTTAAAGCACAATATGCTGAATGAATATTTTAATTGCTTCACTGGTAAAAAAAGATTATGAATGAGAAAAAGGATTAACTTGGTAGCAAAAATCATTCTGTGCACTATAACACATCTGAAGACTCAAAGGGCTCTGCCTCCGTTCAGGGACACGCTGTGCCTGTGCTGTTTTCCCCACCCCAAGTGGCATCTCAGGCTCCTTCATGGTTTCTCTTATGGACACTCTCAGGCGACAGGTTTTGCTATCTTCTGCTCCCTTCTGAGAGAAAATGTGTGGTTCTGCCACGTTCAGCTGCTATTCCTGAGCTGTACCTTCCCTTTTCAGTCAAGGTATCTGACAGCACACTAGCATTCAGCTCATGCAGCTCCTCCTCTCCCAGGAACCTGAAGTCAGCAGCAGACTGAAGTGATTCAAAGATACTTTTTTAAAAGCAAGGGCATTAAATATTCATCTAAAATGCATTTCTGTCAGAAAAAAAGATGGGTAATACAACAGAAATGAAACGGATGTTACATAACACTTTACCTAACTTGACAAAATTGCTTAAATTCTACTGAAGAAAGAACCTATTCTTACCTGGGAAAGACAAGACTTATTTTGCAAACTTTCCCGGAATTTCCAGGCTCAGGTACTTGGCAAAGTAGCTGCGTCATGCAGGCAGAGATGCAGCTGATTCTTGACAACTGGGAGCTCAGTTTCTGATGCTGTTCTTTATCTGGATTACTGTGTTGCTTTGTTTTTGTTTTTCCAACAGCCCATTATTCACCAGAAGTCTCACCCCATCTCCGTGTTTCCATCACCTATCTATATAGTTGTTTAATACTATATTCTCCAGCAGGTTTAACTATGCCCAACGAATTGTGAGACTGTGATGAATGTTATCAGTATCTATTTATATTTACGGAAACTGAGGTGAAGGAAATTAAATTATTTGTTCAAGTCCTTTATGGAGTTAGAGCTGCAGCCTGGAGTACAATTCTGATCTAGTGAGTCTCTTGGGGCAGATCTCAGCCAAGCTAAGTTATCACGGCTCCAGTGAGTTCAGCAGCGCTACTGCCAAACATCTTTGCCAACAACACTTGGATGGGTGGATAAGCAGCAATTTGCACCAATGGGGCATCAAATCCCACTCCCCCAAAGGACTTTCAGTAGATACTTCTGTCTCTCTCCTGACTCTGTATGAAGAGAACATTTCTTAATGTAATATTTATTAAGACATCAGCGGCTGCTGCCTTGCTACATCTAGGAGAAAAAGAAAAGAGAATACGCCGGAGTGTGCTTGCCTGCTACAACCAAATAATCAGCGTAGTACCAAGTTATCAAGAGATATAGGAGACCAACTCTGTTCTCACACAGACCAATCCCAGAGTAGCCACTTCTGAAGTCAAAAGAATTACCTTCAATCTGCAGCACGACTGAGTTCACCCAGTCATCAAACAAAGTTTATTCTTCCTGTCTTGAATATATTGTTCCTTTTCTATGCCATCTCGTCTCAAAGTTAAAAAAAAAACCTGAGGGTCAGACTAGAAGTATTAAAAATGCTGGGTGAATCTGTGTTGCAGTGTTTCTCAAATGACTCTTTTAATCCATGGACACTGTTAGTTTCTGAATGTTCTTTCCTTTTTTTCTCACTAGAAATACTTTGTGTATGTCTTCGGAAGATACTGTTAGAGAGCTGCTAAATAAATACATCAGGCTGCGTTGTTCACACGTGGCATTATGGATTGTATGGCAAATCCTATTGGGACCGGGAATCCCAGCATGCATAAGTCTGAATTCAGTCTGTTGAGCTTTCTCAATAACAACTCAGTGTAAACCTGTGCTGATCAAAGTAAAAAGTGAAAGAATGGAGATTACATGAATTTTGCCATGAAAAATTTTCCAGAGAAGAATGCACAAAGCTGCTTTCCTCTGATGAATCATGTGTTTTCTTTTTCCAGCAAATTTTTAAACTTTCCTTTTAAAGATGGTCCTCCATCACTAACATTACTGTCTACTTGCTGGTCAGAAGAACTTGCTCTGGTCAAGTCCCATGATGCCATGACATAGACAGACAGGACAGGAAAAGGTGCCAGACTTTCTGGTCTGCAGACAGGTAAGAGTGCACTTAGGTCAGCATGATTCCAGAGTCTCCTCCTCTGGCATCGTATGAAGTCTGGATTTGCATTGCATCTGAGAACATATCTGTGTCCACAGTATGCAGATACAAAGTGAATTTGGGCTTGAGAAGGGGTTAAGACCAGTGCTGGAGGCAGTAAAGATGTCATCCATGTCCTAATAAGGAGAGCCTGGATGTCTCATGCCAAGAGCCTTTGAAAAATGTAATTCATCAGTTTTAAGGCTGACTTTTGATTCAACGGATTTGGCTTCAGCGGTCAAGAAGCCAAGATCAGTTCAGAGTGTTTTTACCGCAACAAATTTTCCATGACAGTGGACTGTTAGATATTTAATCTACCAGGAGTTACACATGACCAGCCTGAAGCACATGCATTGGTAAAACAAGTCAATAGTACATTGACGATATGTCTGAAACAATATAGATGTATACTTTATTACTGTATGACTTTAGCATATGAATTATTTGACAGCTTGCTCTTCTAATTTGATACAACACATTGGATGGATGTGTGGAAAGAAAAGACATGTAGGATGTGAAGGGTATGTAGATACTTGGAATGTAAGGACACCTTTTTTGTGAGGACGTCTTGTCAATGGCTGTCCAGCATATAAGAGAGATGAGACAGGGAAAGTAATAAACCATGCTCAAATATGCAAACCCTATAGAAGAGGCAACACAAAAGACGGTCTGTGAAGTCACTGGTTGATGGGCTGCCGAAGGAACCGCTCAAAGGCTTGGAGAGGTTCAACCTGAGCTTTGTTCAGGTTGAACAAAGCTGGGGGGGACACGCAGGGAGGAATGAATGACAAGGTTATCACAGGTCTTATGGGAAAGAGCATGCTTAAGGGATGCTTTCAGGGGATGTGGCAATGTGCAAAACTTATGGGATGTTTAGCAGAAGAGCAAAGGTAGAAAAAGGGAGACATCCAAATGCATGGGGGAGGAACAACATGAGAAAACAGAGAGAAGGGAGTGATGAAAGGGGCTGGTCATGTATAAATAAGTTGTGCTTCAGTATGCTTGTCCGGCCAAACCCTGTGCCTGATCACTGAAGTCTGTTTTATTTTCTTATTAAACCTAATTCCTAACAATTTTCCTGGATGAGGATGGTTTACATTCTGGGTCGGTGTACTGCTAGTGAATCTCGAGCTGCAGTAGCTGATGAGCAGGACAGGAGATCTGGGAAAGAGCTATCAGAGACACCGTAGATCTAGGGGATAGATACTGGTGAGACCAGGGTCTGAGGATGTGCTCCTAGGCAGACCAAAGGTCTGAGCCAGCTACCAGCGACACCTCTTTGTGTCTGCGTGTGTGTGAGATGAGACCTGCCAGCAAGCTTTGAGCCTGATTAGCCGGAGATTAAGGACCACGTATTATTGTTCGTGTGTGCGTGAGCGCTGCGTGGTGTGCATGGGGTGCCTGTGCAGGCACTGCTCTCGTGTTTGTGTTGATCTGTTGTGTGATCTAAGCTTCTTTTACATACATACCTAACAAAATTAATGGGGACGCTTTTATTTCTAGGATGATCTGTATCTGATTAATTTATCATTCATTTATTGTATTATGTTTTGTAGACATGTAATTTAGGTTAGTATATACTACCACTATACTTGAAATTTTAACTGGGTTACGTGTTCAGCCTTATATCATATTTACTGAAGGATACAGAACAAGACAAATCACCATCTGGCTTGTTACGCTAGTCTAATGGAGAAGTGCCCACCTTCTGATGCAATGCCGTAACACGTCCTGCTCCATTTCCAAGCAGCAGTTAAGAGTTTTATCCCGATCACTCTGAAGACTACTAACACTAATCCCACAGATGCGAGCAGGTGGTTCATGCAGCATTTGAGCACTACTCTTATACAAAGGATACACTGGAGTCAGTGGATCAAATACAGAGCTACATTAAACAAAAATCCAGAGACCTCTCCTGCGGTATATTTAGCTCCCTTTGGGAAAGAGGTCTGGATCTATAGCTCTTGGTATCTTCTCCCTGCTTTGTATTACACTGGTTAAATATAACCTTTACGCTTTTTGAGCCTCCTCTGGTCAAAGGATACTTTCTGTGCTCTAAAAAGAACTGACAGAAGGACAGTTTATGAACATCGGACTTCTCAGGAAAAAAAAAAAAATTAAAGTGTAAGTATTGCAGGAAATATTGCAGCCTTCTTAATTTACTTTTTACTTTTCATGACAAATGCATGCCAAAGCTTGCACAAATCGTAACACAGCTTGAAACTGAAATTATTGTCAGATGTAAGCAGTAACAGCATTGCAGTCCATGACCTTAATTGACAAAACATGCTACCTGTCACTGATTCAGCCCAGAAGCCATGCTGTTCCTCCGGGCTCTCTGGTTAAAGTCTAACAATCGGATGTGAAAACTTGACTGGCTTGCTTCCCTGGGGATAGGGAAGGTTTGCCCGAAAAGTGAGGATAACCAGGACTGTCAGACTGAGCAGAATTCATGCTTTGACTTACAAACAAAAGTATTATTTTCTCACATTTAGAAAGACAGATAACTTCTCAAATGTGAGTAAAATATAGGTGAGCGATCTTTCTTCGTATCAAGGTATCAGAAAACTGGCCCTGGAATCTGGCTGCTGCTTATGGCTTTGCAACAGCAGAAACAAAGTAAAAGCAAATAGATGTTAGCTATTTTGACTATTACTACAGTTCTGAACTCTGTTTTGAAATAAAAATTATTCTATTTCTCCCAGCAGCAAAGAAGAGAAGCAAAACCCTCTCCTTCAATCACTGCATAATGGAAATTGCCTCTTCCATCCCTCGGAAGGCTGTAAAAATCAGAGCTAGAGAAACAAAAAGGAAGAAAAGTGAAGCTTCAAGTTTTAAACAGTTTAGCCAAAGACTGTTAGGTAATGAAGTATTCCAACACAGCCTAAAAATATTGCTGTGACAGAAACCAAAACACCCTTCCTCTTCTATTTATACTCAGCAAGTGGGTATCTGAGATATTGTTCAAATTTTGCCAGTAGGTATAACCGGAACATCCTCTTCTGCATTTAATTCTGACTACCCTGCCTTATGAAGTGAAATATAATGGAAACAGAAGAGGATTAAGAATAGGTGACAAAAGTTGTTAGAGACTGACAGAGTGATAAAGTGTGTTTCTAAAATAACACTATCTCGTCTTCCCAGTAAGACATTAAGGGTTCCACTATTAACAGCTCCATAGTCCTAATTAGAAGATTAATTCATGGTTAAATGCTTACTTTCCACATTTTTCTTAATAATCGCTTTTGAATAACTCTTCATCCAAAGGAGGAGAAGGAAATCTAACAACAATCAAGCCTTTTTAGACATCACAGATATTAATTGCCAGCTTAATTGACATGACACACTGCATCATCCACCACTTATTCTGTGACATTTCCATTATTAAGAAAGCATGTTTCAATATATCAAAACACAAGTGTTTAAACACATGGAATTATTTGTAACGCCACTGTGTTACATATGGAACAGAACTAAAAAACGGACTGCTAGCACAGGTGATGGTATATATCCAACAAACCCCAAATTAAAAGGACAATTCAGTTTAAGTCTGTTTCTGGAAATTTTTAGTAATAATTGGTTTTAATGTTCTTAGATGCCAGTTTTCTACCTAGCAGAGTAAGTGCTTATTATTTCACAGGCAAATGGATTCCAAGCAATTCTGTTCCACGGGTGCGGGAAAGAGAAGCTACAAGTGAGCAGAACCAAATGTCAAACGCTTTTTTAAACAGTGGCAGGCAGCGTAGCGTTTCGGAGACACTCGGTGACTACGGCCACCCTGCTCCTCTCAGGCTCACCATGCCAGCAGATCGGTGCGCCCACACACACCAGGGCACTCCAGCAAACTCCAGGAGGCCACTGCCCACACAGCAACTTGACCGCGCTGACCCGTTATACACAGTATCCATGAAATTATTACATTTCTAGATTTTTTTTTTACTGCAATTCCAAATCCTCTCCATGAGAGCTCTCCATTACTTATGTTTGCCTTGTTTACATTACTAAAATGACTTTCATCTAAGAGGAAAAACCCCACTATTTTTCGGAGATGGGTTTGGAAGACGGGCAGCCTCGTTGCTAGCTAGTTTCAGAGGGCTGATTCCTAAAAAAATGGATGTGAAGGGAAGAAAACAAATCTCCATCAAAGCAGAATATGGGAATAGTATTTAGTACAATATGTCTCTTGAGATAAATGTAGTTGTTCAAACGTAACTCCTCTCCACTACTTCTTTTGACGTGCCTATGGAACAGCAAATACACAATACAAAATCCATACATTGCAAACACACATGAGATTTATTACAGACAAATTTACCTGCAACATCACAGGGTAATTTAGTCTCATTAGCAAAGTAATTTGCTACAAGTTTAAAAGAGTGCTGAGCAATTTCAGCTTAAAACACAGTGGAATGTTATGCAAATTGCTGCATTAGCTCCAAAGTCTAATTTGTTTAAGGAATCTAAATCAGGGTTTGGATCTAGGTCCTATTTAAGAATGGTTTTGTCATTAGGACTTGTTAGATCAGACACAAAGGCAACATAAGCTGTGAAAAGGCATAATTTAAATAAATTCAGCCACTGGTACATATACAATGTTCTGCTTTAAGTTAAGTAAGAATCATACCCTGTGTGCTAAACTGCAGCGTGTGGAGAAAGGGGATCTTTTTTCTGTGTCCGTAGAAATCAGGTAGGTGTTTGTAGGAATGGTTGTGTGACACATGAGGATGCACAGCACGGGGTCAATACTCAGAAGCTTTTCTTCTGGGAGTGGATATTCTATTTCTGTTACCAAGTACAGATTTGTTTTTCCCTTTCTTAAGTGACCTCTTTAGATCCTGGGATCTATGTGTGGGGTTAACAGAGACTCAAAAACATGTTCTGAACAGGAGGAGACTCAAAATCATGTTCTAAAATTGCCCTGAAAAGGTATGAATAAACGTACTGCTTTCTCAGTCAGTAAGCCTTAATGTATTCTGCACTGTGATACATTTTGTTTTTCATGCTTGGTAGGAAGGCTATGCCTATTATAAATCAAGGTTTTAGTATGATTTTATTTTTTACTAAAAAAATCTCCGTCTAGCTATAAGTTACCTATAACAGAAAAGCAGTTTAGCCTAATACTCTTAAAAAACCATTAAATTTGTAGGCTGACACAAGCATCCTATTCTAAATCTAAACATCAAACATTAATGGGATCATCCAAATAACACTCCAAACTGCAGGCATAGAGCTGACCTAACGTGCTTGTCTGATTGTGAAGGCATCAGAAAAGCGATTTTCAATCCCACTGTTAAAAGCAGTATCTCCTAAAATGAACAGATTGGCATTGACCTGCATTAACCACGCTTCTCAGCTTTTGAATCACTGGGGGTATAAACTAACACTGAGGAACACACACAAATTAGGAAAAATACACACAAGCCAAAGCTCTTAGAAGGTATTGTAATTACTGGATTTTAATTCAGGGTCTTTACTTTTCGAAACAGTCAAAAAAGGTACAATACTAAAGAAGATTCAGCAGTGTGCACTTTATAGATAATGCAACGGTAATATGAATTTAGGATGCAAAGACATTGGCATTACTAAAGCACTGATCTAGTACTGTCTGAAGTTAAATGAAAAATGATTAACGCCAAGGGTTTGGATCATTGACTTTCTGGTTATTTAAAAAGAATTAAGCATCTATTTGAGAATGAAGGATTACATTTATTATTGGGGAAAAAAAATCAACATATATACTTCACCTAAGAACATCCTGGTGTTCCTATAACCAGATTCCTAGTAAAGTTAAACAAGATATAGAAAATTCAACAATTTTTTTATGTAAAGAAAAAAAAAGTTTTTTAGACAAATGCAGTAGGTCAGTACTTCAACTATTCTAACAGTAACAGAGGACATCAACTTACTGTTAGATGAAAATTTCTGAAGCTGTAGTTAACTATATTCAGTTAAGCATATTATTAGTGGGATTTAGCCAACGTGAACACAAAGACCATCTTGGAACAAGGTGGTCACCAATAAGCCCCCAGAAAATTCCTTTTTTTCTGTCATTTAAGCCCAAACAACAGAACAACTCTGTCTGACATTTCAGCTCTAACTGGAAATTCAAAAAGATCCTTTTTTGATGCTTGTTGTAGCTATCTCAGGTAAGTTTGTCTCACAGAATAAACAACACACCACTTCTCAGATTAAAAATACATTTACAATTTATTAGATCAAGCATCATACTGCCCGCTGATGACCTCTGCTCCCATGACATTCTCTTCTGTGATTGAAACAAGAGGTATTCTCTCCTTATAACTGATGTATTATCCTCCAAAGAATCTCTCAGTCACATGAGAATTTTCCGTCTTAAAGCTGAAGTATTTGGGGGGCCAGTTACTGCCTCGAAAGCTAATGAATGCGTTCTCACAACATCCCTCTTTGTTAGGAAGTTTTGCTAATAGAAACTCAGGCACATAAATTATTTGCCTAAGGTCAGAAAGGCAAGCTGTGGCACAGCTACGACTACGACCTGTAATTTAGGAGCTCCAGTGCAAAGCTGCACTGCAGGATCTTTCCTCCGTCTCCCCATTTACGTGAGTATTATAAATGGCGTAAAAGTCAGCACAAGTAAACCTGCCTCATATCTAATGTACTTTGTAATACCCACAGTTCAATATGCAGAATTATATATATATTAAAGTATGTATTATAATAAGTGTGTGTGTATATATATGTATATACTTGTACTGGTTTGAATATTATTTTTTTTCCCTTTGTCTAGGTTCTCTTTGTCTTCTAAAATCCACAACTTTCTTCTGATTCTTTTCTAAATCTCCTATCCTCTTTGAAATAGGGGAGGACCAGAACTTCACGCAGTATCCAGGACATGCATAACACAGACTTGCAGAAGGCCCCAGCAATGTTCTCTGTTTCGTTCTCTATTGCTTTTCCTGACACTTAACCTTCCATTTGCTTGTTGGACTGCCAAGAAGCTTCAGATTACACTTTCCAAAAGCTGTCCAGCGTAACTCCAGACCTCTCTTTTTCAATCAGCAGAATACAGAAAAAGCATACAGAAATGAGGAACAAGCAAAATAACCATAAAAATAGTGCCGCCTCACTGCCAATGGACTAACTCTGCTTACTACTCTATAAAGCTTGTGAGTTGCAGCAATTTTTCAGTTGCTCCTGGACATAAGAATAGCGAAGTAGCAGTTTCGAAAAAAACCCTCACCCAAAACCCTGTGATACTTTTGTGTGTGGAGTAAGGAGTGTGTCCCTTTCTTTAGGGCCTTGCTTGGTTAACCATGTGCCTGCAATACGTCTAGTGAAGCAACCAGCCAGATCCAGCAGTGCTGCTGATGCTGGTGGGCAGCATTCCCACCTGCTTGTCAGCAACTCCAGTAGCACCAACAGCTCAAATAGAAGGGCCTGACTGGGACCTACTGTGTCATTCAGCATTCTGCATTAACTACTTCTTCATGTATGTTAAATGATCCTTATAGTGGGCGTTACAATCCCTACTTTTTATACAGATGAGTATGCAGGAACAAATCAAATCTCTTTGTGAAACTAAAAAACATTATTATATTCCAAATAACTTTTCAAGCCGTATCTCACAGATGTAATGCATTTCCCTATCTGTCTGCATCAAGGTCTCTACAAGACACCAACCTTAGAGTGTCAGCCATTTATCAGTAAGTAGTACTTTCCCGGGATGAGGAGAAGGAGAGAATCTGGCCCACAACCAGCAAAAAATGTACAAAACTTCAGAATTTCAGTGTGGATAATTTTTTATATCTTGTTTTTAATTGTCTTGTTTTTTATTTTATTCCTTATGTGGTCTGAGTCATACTCTGAGTTACACCAGTGTAAACCCTAGAAGAGCAGGATCGACTTCAGCAGCATTGCTATAAATTGACTCTGAGATTACATTAAGGACTCTCTGGTTCAAGTGACTTCAAATAGTTTTCTGCAGTGGCTGGATAGACAGGTAGGCATTCTAATTTTAGAGCCTTAGGTGTCCTTATGCCTCTACAAACCTGTGCCTTCTGCTGCAACCATCCTCGGTAGCTTAGTAACAGCCATCTCTTTGTATTTTTAAACACATTTTGGAGATCAGCTGATGGTCTTTACCTTAGATGTTTCATTGGCATGGCCTTTTTATCAGGACTACAATTCATCTTATTGAAATAATTTTGCTGCCAACCTTTTTAGTACAGATATGTTGAGAAAGCATCGAATTAGAGATATTGATATCAATCTAGGTTATTTTATTTCTATATATAGTGTCCAAAGTCTTACTGTGGCTTGCTGGATGATGAGAACAGTAATAAAAAAATACACTCTACAATAGGAAAGTAATCCTCTGCATTCACACATCAGCCTAATAAATCAGAGAAGCAACTGGCAGAAGAGTTATGAATAGAAAGAAATGCATGGCATATATACTAGAACATTATACTGCTTGAAAAAGTTGCAAATATATTTATTGCCCATACAAAATGTGGGAACATCACATTACTTATGCCAAACAACACTGTCTTTGAGTGTGTATTACCTTTCCTTCTCTACCACCTAGTACATTCAAATACAAAAGATACAGCTTTTACAAATGCTTTAATACAACTGGGACATTTTTTCCTCACACCAGTGGAGAGAGATTCACGACACAGTGCAATGTTCCTACTGCATCTACTGCATGCCACAGAAAGTAGCACGAAAGCATTCATCTTGCGTACATAATACTGATTTTTTTTTTCTCTCCTCCTAACTGCGTGAAAAGCATTATCACCAGATGTTCGCATTTGAATTTTCTGGCTAATTGAATTTATTGCCTAAAATTCTCTTCTATGTTGTTACTCATTCAGAGGCAAACTCTGGCTGCCTAGAGCTGAAAAAGATAGAAACCTTTAGCCAGTATTCTCCTCTCCTGCGAGGCAGACACTGTAGGAGCGAGTGCTAAACCCAGATAAACAGGAGATCTAGACAGGTTTTATTCAAGACCTCACTCACTCCCTTCAGCCCACAAGAAGACCAGTGCCAGGCCCCTAAACGGTGGCAAAACAGAGGTTAAACTCGGTATCCCAAAGATGTTTGCAGACACTGCTAACAGTCTGCAGGGTAGCGCATAAACAGGATAGCCCAGACAACAACAGCGAAGCTGCACTTATCCATATGAAGCATGGACAGTCATTAATAATTAAAAACAAATATTGTGGCTTGCTTTGGTTCTAAATAATCGTTGCTGACTATTTATTAGTATCATAGAAAAATGTATCTTAAAGAGGAACTTCTGGAAAGAGTGGGCAAAACTTTGTCCATTTGGCTATTCCCTGGAGAGGGAATAACTGGGCAGTGGAGGGGGCGGGACACGACATGAAAGCAGTGGAAAGCAGTGTGTGGGGGGTAAAAATACTGATACATATTCTCAATATTAAGCCCATTATTTTGCAAAATAATAACGTTTTCAGTTATTTCATAAATTCATTCCATTCGGTCTCTTTGCGAGATCAGAGAGAATGATGTAATGTTACAAAACAACTGAAAACAACAGGAAGGCAGCAAGCGAAATGTCTATTTTTTGCTTACCTAGCATTAACTCAGAAAAAAACAACCACAACTAGATGTTCCATTACATTTATGAAATAATATACTCTCGTTGATTTATTTTTTAAACCATGTCACTTTACAGGACTGATACTCTGTCATTTTACAGGACTGATACTTTACTGCCAGTTGAGGCTATTTTTCAAAAGGAATAATTTTGAAATGTGAATGCAATAAACCCAAACCATTAATCAAGATCCTTAGCAGAGCAGAGGAGTAAAAGACAAGAGCTGGCCCTCCCAATCTGCCACTACTTTGCTGTGCAGTCCTCGGTTACAGTGCAGTCTTCAGGAACATCCTAACTCTTCCATCTCCTCTTTTAACTGAATGTTACTCCAGCGGGGCTTGTCATTAATTCATTTATTTAACAACTGTAATATTTTCCTAATCTTACATCAAGTGAAATATATGCCAGGTGTATAGTAAATCTTTATTATAATTCAGGCAAAGTATCCTGACGATGGAATCAAGAATAACCATGGTTAAATTGACCCCAGAGGGATCCCAGAGTGTAAAATGCCACTCCTGTGCTACAGGAAGCACAGATTGTGGGGACACAGCACAGCACTCAGTGACATTCAGTAATACTCAGTCTTAATAAATGTAAAGACTCTGCACAAAACAAAGACATGCACTCCATCCTCAGAAGAGATAAATGTCATAAAATGATAGTGCATAAATTAGATGGTGAAACAATGGAGAGATGCACTCAGACATGCTTTTGAAAGCAAGATGATCAGTTTAAGATTCAATTCCCTGATACAACACAGGCTTTTATGCTTTAAAAAAAAAAAAAAAGAAAAGGCCTAAAACAAAGTGAAAAGGCCTACCATTTTATACTTAACCATGTTTCTTGAATTTATTAGCAAAGTAAAGACAATTTATTAGCAAGAACAACCAGATTGATATGTTCTGACAAATATTATTTAGTAACTCAGCACTGGACTCTAGATTGGGAGAGACTAGTGAATGTGTGGTTTTTATTATCATTATTCTAAATAATAATGTTTTAAGACCATTAAGAGTGTAAGTGGTCTTAACAACAGTGTTAACATAGATTACTGTGTTAAGACCAGAGCAGCCATTTCTGCCTCATCTGTTTTAGTTAATATTAAAGAGGGAAAATGTTCAGTCACAGGGCTGTATTATAGGCCATGGGTTAGTGCTGCTTTGTTCCACACAATTCAAACTAAAAGAGGAGAGAGGGTATCATGGAGACAGCATAAAGGGACATCCAAACCAGACATATTAGACACATTAGAACTAGCGCTGTAGTTACTGAAATGCTATCAAATATACTCGCTTGCACACCTATCAATAGAGAAGGGCTTGAAGTGCAGAAATTATTGTTTTACTCAGGAGAAACAGACCATTTACATCTGCCTTCCTTGACACAGAAATACATCTCAAGCCTCTGACTGCTGGAATAAATAAAATGGAAGGGAGCTGAGAGATTACGAGAGGTTACATAGGTCTGAAGATGGGATCAAATGGGGCAGATATAAAAAAAAAAGCAGCAGCAATAGCAGAAAACAAAGGTTGCTTTCAAAAAATCTTCTATGGAAAGAAGGTGAGACAAGCCATAGTTAGTAATCAGTGATGAGATCTTGGTCATGGGAAAAAAAGGGCTTTGCTTTTATAAATCTAACAAAATAGAGGATTTATCCTCCACCTGTTCCATGTTTGTGTTTTATGAATATTCCAATAGGACAGATGTCTTCAGCCCCTATTTAGCACTCCAAATTAATGTGACTGCAAGAATGCCACAAGACACATGGTGCCAGGCAAACTGGAGACAGAAAGACCACTGGGACACAGCCTTGCACCCTCCCCTCTCAACCCATGGGATGGGAGAAAGCAGTGACTTAGGACAACATATGAGAGCCTGTCGCCAGTAAGGATCCAGTATTGTGTGTCCAGCCCCATGGAGCCTGAACCGCCGCTGTCTCTTTTGGGCAACTTTCCACCTCCTGAGGCAGCTGCTGATGAAACAAGAAGTACCTGAGAGCCCTACAACAGAGGACTGGGACAGTCCTCTCCCACGCTCGCTGCTCAGCTGGAGCACACCTCTGCTCCCACGGACATCCGTGTCAAAGAGCAGGATTTGGCACTTTTGGCACCGTTTGAGTATACCATAAAAGCACTCAGAATGAAAGCGAAGTGGGACAGCCCTCACAAATGTTTTCAACCTGAAACCACAGAGGTGTTCATATTGACGGGCTGTTGCCAACTTATCACCCTTGAGAAGAATAAAAGGAAATATTCAAAGTAGAATAAAATTATCATCCCCGTTCTTTACGGGAGAGCCCATGGTCATGCAGGGCTAAAAATGGACCTAGGGCTTGAAACTTAGTCAAGTGTTTTCAGTATAAACCCATTTTATTTTGGATATATTCAGGTATGGAGCTTTTACTTAATCTGTTCATAATTTATGACATCTGCACATATGTACCCCATCTTTCTCTTCTCTCTCTGGCTACAGTGAAACATAAATATGTAATTTTTGTGTCGCAGCATGACAGAGTGGATTTGAGCCATAGGTATGCTAGAGAAAGCTAAAATACTCAAATTGATCAAATTAACTGTTCTTGTCACAGTTCAGTTTTGTCATTATTACCATTCCCCCAGTTGACCGAGTCTCATTTAATAATTATAGGTCAGTTATTTTACACTTTGCAGTTACTTCTCATTACGATATATGCAGTACACCACAAATACTGTAACAGTATAGCCTCTGTTGGTTGAAATACATTCTTCCAAGTACCACCAGTTCAAAAGCTCTTTGCAAAAATAAAGTTAAAAAGATAAATAAGTCTTGAGGAGGAATGAAATATGGCATTCCTCATGCTAAAGAAGAAAAAATCTTGAATGTAATGGGATAAGAAGTAATCATAAAGTTATTTGTATACTTTGTCTTACTGTGAAGAGTAAGACTCTGTGGTGCTGTTGATGGTTGTGCATGGAAGTTACACCTAACTTTCTTTTAGTGTAAAATTATATCCAAGAATGACAAGGTGCAAGGTGTGGAACGTCTTGTTGGAACGTCTTTGCATATTCCAATAATGCAAACTGAGACAATTTACAAAAGACAAATCAAAGGGTCATTTCCAAAAATACTTTGAGAGTAAAATATTTAAAAAAACCCAAAAAACAAAAACCATTTTGTATATGGATACTTAACAGTAAAAAACCCCAACATATATTGCAAACCAACACACCATTTGATTGACTTTGATTGACACACCATTGTTGATTGACTTCTTAGAAAACAGGCTAGAGGTCAGTAAGAACCTGAAAGTTAAGTCCTGTAAAATCATCATTAATGAGGCTTCATAACAAAAAAATTAACTTCTTACATAAAGACTGTTCCTGGGTACGTCACTGGGTGCTGCTTTACTTCATTAGAGTAATTTCTACCAGTAAAAATTACACAGAAAGTATATTTGAAAGGGACTGTTTGACATTTACTTGCACAGGTGAATATGACTGTCCACGGTGATGGGGAGATAGACGCAAACTGTTCTGCTTGCAGTAACCTAAACATAGGTAAGCAAAAGCATGAACATATCAGTGCTCATTTTGGGAGTCAGGTGCAGGCAAGAACCCCTTCATATAAACTATCATCATTAAAAGAGTAAATTCCTTGTGAAGCCATTTAGGGAAATATTTCTCAAACTGTGAGATTTTACCCATACAGATTTTACCATAACATATGAAAATTATGGTTATCAAAGTACTAATAAAATGTTTATAACTGAACAGGAAAGTATGCTTTCTCCAAAAGTATGTAATTATTGTCTGCACTAAAATGCACTCTCAACAAGTGTTTTAGAGCCTCTCTGCAACTTTTACATTACTTTTCAGTATTACCTATGAGATACTTCTTTCATTTAAATGAAATACCATGTCTATACCATCTTGCATGCAGAGATTAAAGGAGTTTACATCATGTCTTTAATGGAAAACTGACAGTATCATCACCAGACAAGCCAAATCCCAGCCTTTAACTGAAGAGATTTTAGAGGAAAAAGAAAGAGAGAAGACGAAGGCTATGGGAAGGTGAATGCAAAACTATGATTCTTCTTCAAACACACAGGAAAAGAAAGATACTCTGTTTTCTCTGGGACCCCTTATGGAAACAGAGGGGAATCTTGCAGAACACTGTAGAAACAAAATCAAGACATGCTTCAAGGATGATGAGAGCACCTCCAACCCCCCTTCTGGATCCTTCAAATGTTATGGAGTGAAGAATTCTGTCAGCAGTAGCCAGCAGGTCTAAAAGCAACATCATGGACTGTTTGTCCATCACCCCATACTAAGTGTAAGTATTCCTTGGGACAAAGCCATGCTAGAAACAGGCACGTATTATAACCTTGACCATCATGGATCTAGCAGTACTATGGATGACATCAAAATTACTACAACACTGCAGTTATGTGGATTATAGATGTAAAAGAGATACAGATGGGAAAAAAATATATCCTGGAAGATGACAACAATAACTTACATTGTATAATGAGATATTTTTTCTTATATGGTTCATGTTGGTATTCCATTTCAATCAGATGGACTATCACAGACTTACCAGAATAGAGGATGGGAAAGAATGATGTGTATTCAACAAGCCCTCACTAATAATAATAAAGAGCAACATACAAATAAAAATAATGAAGATAAACAAGAGGTTCGTATAGTCTATTCATGCTGCCTGACATATGAAAGAGCAGTGGTATCGCGCTGAAAGGGTTCAGGGCACATCCTGAAGAACTCACAGAAGAAGATGCAGAAAAACATTTAAGATTAATGACAAAATAAATGTGAATGATGGTTTTGAGCAAGGTTGGAAAATAATTGCTTTCAGCGTGCAATCACTCATTTTTTCAGAACACCATGCAATAATGTCTGGATGGACACTTTTCTTCTAAGACTGTGTGAAGTGAGTATATGGGAATGCTCTCCGAGATAAAGAGGAAACTGTCTGATCCAGTGAGTTTTATTAAGGATGCAAGGGAAGGCTTCAGGCAGGACAGTTCAGTAGCTACTGTTCCTTTATTCGACATCTTTGCACTATTTTCCTGAGATGAGAACCTCAAGTGCTGTGGCTTTGATGGCAAAAATTAATTTCCTAGCTTGCAGAAAGGAGTCATTGGTGCCAAAAACCCCGAGTGACCTGTTACACCTTTGCAGCTGATGGCAGGCTGCCATTTTCCACGAGAGCAAAATGGTGTTGGCGTGTGAAACCGCACAATTCAATCCTTTTATATGGTGACCTCATACAAAGGAGTAAGCTGTCATTATAGGAAGAAAAATCGCTGTGGAAGAATGAATCCTGTGTTTAACAGAATGTGCTCTTTTAAAGAAATGTTCTCTGCTGACTATTTTAAAACGCTTCTCTTTTCCTATATCCCCTGCCTGTTCCTTCTTGGCATCCAGGACCAGCTACTCTGGTTCTGCTCACAATCTCACCATTGTTGGTGTGAGAGCCCTCTCCTAAGGAGAAAATGCCACCTGAAAGGGCCTTCTCGTGCTCTTCTGCCTGATCAGCTCTTCATTTGCCTTCAAATATCTGATCAAAACTTCTTCCCTCCTTTCCGTTTGCCTTTTAGTTGCATTCTTCACTATCATAATGAAAGGATAATTTATATAATGCATCGCTAAAGTATTCTGAGATTCTGAATTTCAGAATTATCATACCTAACTGTAATGGGCTGCCTGGTAACTTTTACAACCTTTAGCCTTCTGCCTCCTTATGTCCCCTTTCACATATGTGAGATCTTCAGCGAGGGTTGGTCACTGCTCAACAGGAGATGAAAAATCCAACTATCAGACATCAGCAAAAATAATCAAATTTCTTCAACTCCGTTCTAATGTCTGCTGCACCACCTAAGCACCAAGCGCAGGGAATAAAGGTAGAGAATGGGAAGCGCTACTGACAGCAGATGTAGTGCCTGCGTTGCAGTCAGCAACACTTAAGGAGACTCAGAAGTAGCACTTGTGGAAAACTTTCAGGTAAGAGCAGCAGTTACAATCATACTTTTAAATAAAGACTAGCACTGGATGGTTTTGAGCAGGATAGAAGCGGCAGCATCTGCAAGAAATAACAGCACCTTCTTTATCAATGGTCCGTGTTTATAGCATTGACCTATTGCTGTACTGGTGGGTTCAGGGCTGGAAGGGGAAAAATCAAAATTCTACCAGAAATATAAAACCTAATTCACTCCAGAAGTTTTTTGTGAAAAATGACTTCCGACACCTTAGTAGCCAGCCTGGGGCATCTTCACATAAACAGTTACCAACTTTGTTTGAAAGTCCTTTAAGTCAGAGAAGGGCGTTTGCAGACCTCATTGGTCTGAGAGAATTGCTACATAAAAGACTGAGCAGGGCGTTTACGCTTATGTAGCAATAAAGGTACATTTAGAGTGATGTCATCAAATTCAGAAGCACGCCTGTGATCAACACGTGTTTTAGAAATAACACCTACCATAAAGAACACGGTCATGAAGGGAAAAAGATCTCTCATTTCCCTAGCCATACTTCAAACATTTTTGACTGAATTTCTTTTTCATAGTTGTCTTCTACAGAGTATTTCCACTTCCTTTCCTTGGGGGGGACAGAGGAAGCAAGGCCTAGTGTTCCACACTTCAGCCACAGAAATTAAAATATTTTAGAAGAGAAAAAGAGTAATGGTAAAACCATAAAAGGTGTTAGGAATCTCAGAAATGCATATAGTTATAGCTGCTATTTTCTATTTCTGTCTAAATTTTAGTTGACACTGTTCTACTCAAGAGGAATATAAAGGCCTTCGCCCTATCAAGTACATGAGGAAAAACTGTATACAAATCCCACTAAACCCTTATGAGAGTAGGACAAGTTTACCACTACACAAAAACAAAACTGGAAGATTGAAAGAATGGTCAGGTTCAGAGGACAGATCATCAATCACCTTTTTGGTACGCAATACAGTATAAATCATGCTTAAAAGAGTCAAAAAAAGTATTTCAAGACAGTTATTTCCAGAAACTCTGGAAAATAGCCATTAAGCACAGAGCGACAACTTGATGCTCATTAGTGATAAAGGTAAATAAACTTTTTTTTTTTCTGTCAGATAACTCCAGAGTTGAAACTTTAACAACTGCATTACATTTCAAATCCAATGCAACTAGTAAATAAACTAAATTGTTGCATAATATTATTCATTCTGTGTGTGTGTTTATGTTCAAGTGCATCTTACACATTAACTCTTAATGTTTGTCCTTTCTCCAGGGTTTGAAAGACCACCAAGACAGTTTTCTTTCTTTAGTCCAAGTCATTTGCTATGTTGAAGCTAGGCGTTTGGTAAAAGAGCACAGTTTTCTGCGCTTCAAAATAAGTGGAATTTTTCCGCGTTGTAATCTCAAACTTACACGTGAACTTCCAAAATTCATAATTACTAATTTGACAAGAGGTTGCAAGGAAAATAAAAATTAGGATGTGCCCAGGTGCTTCTTTCCCCTGCACCTTGTGTCCGAGCTGGTGCGTTTCCCTGCGACCACGTGCAGCAGAACTAGCGCCCTGCTTTCCATGAAGAAGGAATCAGATATTAAATGTGGTCATTCTCAGCCAGAGGAGAACTGGCCACAACACCCAGCTGCAACACAAATACTTTGCAGAAGACTGAATTTTGGTATCAGTTCCTATTATTTAGGTCTTAGTTCAAGCCATAATTCAGACACATCCTTAACAGTTAGCACGTGAGTTGTCTCAGGTGGGTTAACAGCACCACTCAAGTTCCTCTGGCTGGGTAAAAGCCCAGCAAGAACCTGGGGTATCTGCTGTGAGATCCCCTTATCGACAGGATTTTGAACTCCTCACACAAAAGGATCCTCAAGAAATTCTTGTTCAGTGGAGAGCTCAAGCAGACCCTAAGCACACTCCCGATCCCTTTGGGTAGAACCTGATTCCAATAAACAAACACAGAAACTGTTTAAGTGCTCTGCTGAATCATGGCCTAAACACAACAGGACTTATCATTAAATACTATAGGTTGGTAGATAGATAGATAGATACAAAGATAAATTAGTTTGCTACCGTTGGATGCTTTAGTCTAAAAAGCTTCACAAAGCATTAGAAAAGTAGACAATACACCTCATTTTTTGTCTTAGAAAAATCTACAGTACCAGAAGTCTGAAAGCATATGCTCAGGTGGACTGTTTAAAAAAAGTATTTTGGTTTGTTTCCAAAGACAGTTTACATATTATGGAGTGAGGAATATCTCAAAGCCCTGAATAGTAACAAATGAAGGGAGGAAATCCTCAATTTATCTGTTATCCTTTTTCAGAGAAGAAGCTCAGAGAGCTGCCTAGTGCTCTACTGTTTTATATACCTACCTTCACCCTTCTGGCTTGTGAGCCTGAAGCTTACAAAGGCTGATGTCCTAGTGGGATGGGTTAGATCAACAACAATCAATTCTTTCCCCCTAAATGGTTGGCAACGAAAATCAAACCATCTTCTTCTCTCAAATGTGATAGCTACCTAAGGACTCTCAATCTATAGCTAACAGGAGGAAGCACAGATTGTACAATGAGTAAATTACTCTAATCCTTTAACTGCCTTTCTCAGAGATTAATCAATTCTTTTATTGAAAAACTAATTTGTGAATAAGGATGAGAAAAGAGTATGGGGACAGTGTGCAGTTAAAATTTTCAGCACTACCTGTAACAGTTCTCTTTTCCAGTGCACATTCTTCATTTTAACATTCATGTATATATTTCTTTATTGTTATTTCTAAGATATTTGAGGTGATGTACGCAACCAGTGCAGTTCTGCCAGTGCCAGCAGACCACATACTTACTCACTCGGGAATTTCCTCAGTATGAAAAAGCCTAGAAGGGGAAGCTGCTATAGGCGGCTAGACCCACAGAGTGGTATGTGCTGAGGGTGACGATAACGAAGCACTAGCAGGCCAGCATCACTGCACAGTTCTGGCAAATAAGCAATAGCAGATCCTGATCTCAGTTTACCTTTACATGCCAAGCTAAAAGATGCCAGTACAGGCACAGATTTATGTGCACACCACATGTCCCTGATTAGCGGTATCTCTGAGAGGGCCAGGGAAGGCAGCTGGAGCTGGTAACAGCTTCACTCATTCAATTTTAATTGACTCCTGTGTGTTTGTCAGATCCCTCAGAGCTGCCTTCCTTCTGTTTTAACTTGTGCCAAAAGCTGAACTGGTCCCATTAACCACAGGGAACAAGCAAGCAAGAAGTACCCATCAGCTACAGGTACAGAACAAAGTCTATATTGCTGTTTGAACTACATTTTAGATACAATCTGCACTGAATTTCAAGATCACAGACCAACGATCACAGTTCAAGCTGCAAACCCAGTGAAATTCAACACTATTCACACAATTATACATTAAAGCAGGCTTTGATTCAGAATCCTTTTGCTTAATTTTCATCTTCTGTGTTTGTATTTAGTGTCCAAACATCTCTCTCTGAAAATCCTAAGGACATGCCCATATGCTTCAGTGGGATCAAGTCTATACCACTAGCTGTTTACTGAACAACTACTGATACAGTGTTTAAATGCTATGCAATCAATCAAAATATTGAAAACAAACCAAACAAAAAAAAGAGCGACAATAATATTTTAGTGCATTTTTTACTTTCTCTAATGGTAACAAATGACTTAAGTGAAAGCTTGAGTAAAATGGGTCCAGACGTATATACATGATTTCTTTTGTAACTCTTTTTAAAGTACAAATAATTGGTGATGATAAATGGCAGACAGCATCACTGTTGAAAAAAGGGTTTATAAATCTTACCTCTGCTTTTATTTTATTGTCTCCAAAACAGAGGTGTTGTAAGTAGGCTGCAGCATTGGACTGTACTGAGGGAAACTGATGCTGTAACATCTGTATAACTTCTGGAAGCTCTGGATCTCGCCATCCGAACTCTCTGTGCGAAAACAAACAAGAAAGATTCATCAAAAATTGTGCTATTAGTAGTTAAACGTGGCAACAGTTGGGCCAACAAAGAAGAAAGACATGTCTAGGTAAAATCTTTATTTTTTCTTCATTATTTTCAAAGCAAACATCAAATATGAAGCTATTTTTCATTTTAAACTGTACCTCTCTGCAAAAAAAAAAGGTTATATAAAGTACAATTAGAGTAAATAACCTTATGGAATTAGGTCTCTAACTGCTGAAGTTTCCTAAATAAAAACAGCTACATGAAATCTTAATATAAGAAAAGAAGAAGATACATGCTCATACCATTCTTTCTCTATTAAAATTAAAATATGGAGGCTAGAATCAGAAGCACAAGTGGTTTGCTATGAAATGGTAGTTTATCAAAAAGTCCTTTTTACTTACTGCAATCTTTATTTGATATAAATTGCTATCTTATCTAGAAAGCAATGACCTATTTTGTCTTTTGGTTTATTTTTTCCAGAAACGATCCATGCTCAATGTAAAACTATTATACAGTTCTGGCCCTGCTTGAGCAGAGGGTTGGACCAGACGATCTCCAGAGGTCCCTGCCAGCCTCAGCCCATCTGTGACTCTGTAATTTTACCATTATATAATACACGCTTATACATCGGATTACTTTTAAATCTTCATGTGTACTAGTTAATCTAAAGCAGCTAGGTAAATACAAAGACTCAGTCTTTGCACTTTTCTTTAACCCAACAAAGCATGAAACACCATTCGCATCAAATGAAACAACTGAATCCAAGTGTGTTGAACAAATCTCAGCACGTATTCTGCAACTTCCAGAACTGAACTTAAAAGCAGTCTGTCACTTCAGATAAAATTTTCCCCTCTGTGTTTAAGGGTAAAATCGTTCATGAAAATGGCTTTGGACTTTGTGTCCCAAGAGCCAGACATGCACACAGCCACTCTGCATGAGCTAGTTAATTCTCATATGCCTTTTCCTCAAGAGCTAATTTTTTGTGCCATATAAATATTTTCACCATCTTGTATCTAATGCTACATGTACAAGGTAATAGAGGGGAAATTAGAGGAAAGAGGGGACTTGTGAAAAAGGTTGTAGGTTCTCTGTTGCAGTTACCATGATCACCTGGGAGTTCATTGCCAAAAAACCCCACAAGAGCTGTTGCAGAGTCCAGCTATAGTATTTTAAAAAATATTCCTGACCATTAGTTTCCTTCCCAAATTATGGAGATTCTGCTGCACTGAGGCCAAGTGTACATATGTCACTGGGAGAATTCACCTGCGTTTAAGTAACGCTTACAGTAGCTCTGCAGTCTGTCTCAAGTAATACCAGCAGGTATCACACTTTAAGTACAACAGTTCTCCAAGACATTTCATTGAAACAAGACTCATTTTAAAATAATAATGAATTACTACAGAACAGAGGTATTGTCTGTTCTCTTCTGATATGGGATGTTTGCCATATCGAGAGTTGTCATTACAGTTGTATCTTTATGAAGATCCCGAATATAAATAGGAGATGTAAAAAAATACACGTAGAATTTCATCGGCTATTTCTCTTCAGACAAAACAGATGTTAACTCATGAATATTAAATTTCACTTTAAGTGTTTAATACAAAGAAACCATGAAGATGTAATAATAAATCACATACGGACTATTCCAATGAATCTTGAGATGACGTAGACTGTTGGGAAGCTTCTACAAAGAGACCTTTTGCATATGTTCAGAAAGATCTTAACATTGAATTGATATTTTGAGAAGTCAGATGACATTGTAAAAGGTATCAGGGAAGGCTAGAAACTTTGGCAGCCAAAGACAGCAAACACCCCATCTTCTGTGTATACCAGTTTACTATGACTCTGTTAACAGGTGAAAAGTAAGTGATCCTTTGGCTAAGCACTTGTTTCTGTTTAAGAATGGGTAGTACAAACCCATAAGCAAATCATAAATTGACACAGATGATAGAAACAATGTTATTTGACATGTTAGCTTCCTCTCGTACTTGCTTTCTTACAGTTAACCATGTTAACACATGTGAACAGGTTCTTCAAACACATTAGACCTGCCACCTATATACATGGCTCTCAGCCAACCAAAGACATCTTCCAGAAAATATTTTTAAATAAAAATAAAAAATAATGAAAACCTCACCAACCTTACTGAGGACAAATTAATTATCCTAGCTCCACTTCTAATTTATTCTCATTTTCAATCCTAGACACCAAGTGCAGGTGTTGGTATTTTGGAGAGGATACAACATACCAGAAGAAAACAGCTTGTACGACAAGACAACAAGGGGGAAAATTTGAGTTGTTTTACACCAAATAACTACATTTTCTAGTGTTGGAACTTCTATCACCAAATTCTTTCCGAAAGGAAATGTCCTCCTTCATAGTATGTGCATTACTTGAACAGAAAGCAAACAAACAAAAAGCCCGTTATGTACAGTAGTACACCATGGAGCCTGACAACCAGCTCAGGTTCTTCTTCCTCTTGTCCTGGAATCCAGGCCAGAAGACACAATGAGGGGGCAAAAGGAAAAGGTCTCTTCATCAAAGGTACAGTTAATTGTTCTGATGAACCTGCAGTCTTGACGTGGTATTTACATACGAAAACATGGCTGTGCCTACTTTTTCCTTCTGATCTCCAAAAAGAAAAGTTAGCAAATAAGTGAATACGTGTTGAATACTTGTTGGAAATGGTTGTGTGCACACTGGACGTAAGTAGAAAATTAATTCAGAAAAGAAACCCTTAGCACTGAATACTGAGTTTGTCATGTAACCAGTTTTAGGAGAGATAATGAACAAAGCAGGAAAAAAAAGTTTAAAAATTTAGCCCCAGTATGCACTGTCATTTCAAGCAGATGGTCTCTAAGATGATTATATTTTTAGTAGTTTCTAAATAAAATACGGTAGCTATATAAAACAAACAAAAACTTCTGTCAACAGTTAAGGCTGCTTGAATAATTGTGATAATTTTAGCAGCCTTCAGGCCAGAAGGACTAGTTTCCAGGGGTTTACATTTTTCATTTGTTTTATACAAGTCTCTTATAGGTGGGAAAAACAGTGAGCTAGAGAGGACTTTTTTTTTTAAGAACTGTAAGCTTGCAGCTCTATTAACAACATTTACTTGAATTTTTTTTTTTTTTAAATTTGGCTTAATTATGAAAAATTAGGAAGGCTACTTAATGAAGTCAACTGGCAGAGGTCTTGAGAAGGGAGGAGGACTGGAATTTCTTGAAGACAAAGGTACAAAACTATCTGGAACATTTTGCATAGATGTGGGAGAACTTTCAGGCCATGGCTCCAAGTGTACTTATGTGACAAAAATACATATTAAAATAGCCAAACAAAAAGTAAGAGAAAAAAAACCAGTAGGGAAGGAAGGTATGTTGTAGAAGTCAAGAGCTGGAATAAACTGGGTTGCACCCTGGAAAGGTAACTGAAATTACATAGCAAAATATTTTTTACTGCCTACCAACAAAAAGCAGTAGTAGGGACAGTACTTGATGAAGATAAGGGTCAGATTAAAGGAAGGGAGAAGGATAATGAAAATCAAATCTACCTCCATTTCTGTGAAACATCTGTTATTGTGCCACACAGAAATTAGTTAAACTGGCAACATACGAGGATCCAATCCCTCGTAAAATTGTGAAGTAGAATTAAGTAAAATTTGAAACTGTAGTGAATATCCTAAACAAACACTAGCTAAGCCTATGTCCTTTATTAACATCCCCATGCTTAAAAAATCTGAGCGAGGCGATCCACACAGATGGTGAAACAAGCCAGAAGGCTGGAGTAAATGTGCGGAGGTGCATGGCATGCAATTTTGAGAATGCTATCAAACAGTATCTGTGTAGTTGATCCAAAAATGAAGAGTAAGCTAGCATCTGTACATTCAAGATCTTCCGCTATTGCCTCCGTTTCCCTTGGAATACCAACACTAAGCTGTTCAGGTCAGCTAAAGGCTTCTGGTGATGGTGTGGGTTTTTCCACAAGAGAATCACAGCTGTGCAAGAACTTCACAGCTTTGGCTGGAAAGCAGCATTTGCCGAAATATTTCCAAATATTTTGGCGGTTGCAGAAGTGCTTTATTTCTAGGGAGCGTCCTCATCTGAGGAGACTGACCAAAGCATGCCAAGGTGTTCCACCTTCTTTCTTTGATGGAAATGGTGCTCTAGGAATCTAGGATTGATCTCATTTTGAATCCTGCAGAAGGTTTTAGCTTGAAGTGGTGACTAAGGCAGATGTTCCATGCATTACAGCAGGCTACTGTTCCAGGGGTGGAAGAGGACCCAAAGGGGAACACTGAGTTATATGTCAGCTAGCAATATGTCTGCCTAGACTATCACAATAGGCCCTTTTACCTGTGAACAACTGAAGAGAATCAATAAGGAGCTGGACATGAGACACAACAGCTCTGAAACTGAGCAGCACAAGCAGCAGCACCAAGAAATCCAGGCTGATTTGGGTACAGCAAGCATTGCATCGAAACCAATTCCTGCTCCTGCCATCGTATCGCATACACGTCAGAAAGTAAAGGAGATGCAGACTTAAGAGAGATTATTAGTAACACAGCTGAATGCACTGGCTATGTGGGATCACTTAAAGGTGCTGCTGAATACAGACTAATGTACTGCGTCTGAATATTTGCTTGAATTATGCCAGAATTTTCTTTTTCTGCTACAGCAAATGCTGATGACACACAGAAAAGCAAAACCAAAATTCCTGTTACATCTATATCTGCACTGATTTTAAGAAGGCTACAAAATAAGTTTTAAAAGCATAGGTCTCCAGTTGCTAACTAAAGATATCGATCGCTTCTACGCAGCATTGGAGAAGCAGGTGTGATGGCTCTGTTTACTCTCCATCCATTGGTCGCAGTGAATCTCACGAGAGCTTGGGTTCTTATTTCTGATTTACATTATTAGAGCAGATCACATCTGATCAAGCAGTTGGCACAGGCAAGCACTGACACCCAGAGCTATTCCCGTCTCAGCAGCATTCCCCAAGGCAGCGCTGTGAAGACGCCTGCTGTAAAGAACCATATGCTTGACAAAGACTGAACCACCACCAAGCATTTATCAAAGAAAGAAAATGTATAATTTTTAGATATATTTATTACAAAAGTGTATGTTTAAACCAGACTGGTCCGTATGCACCTTCCTGTCTTAATACGCGTGCGCATATGTGAGACAGTCTTAGACTGGTGAAGGAAAGGTTTTCATATATGAAGTGGTGCACAAAGGCGAAGACAATACAATCTGAGCTAAGGATAATCTTTCCTAGATTTCTAACTCATATACATTGTGGCTTTGCTAATGCCAGTCTACAAGACTTTTTGCTGAACTTACGCCTACAGAGATATATCCTTCTGTTTGCTTCCTTTCCGCCCTCCCCCCCCAATTCAATAAAGCCTGAAAATCTCTTTTGCCTCGTTTCTGAAAGGAGAGCTGTGAGAATGGTTTTCTGCTAGTACTAGGAAAACCCAAACTACATGTAGCTCAGGATCAAACACAAGGAGAACTAATCAAGAGCCAAGAGAAGATCAAAGAAAGAACTACCTCCCATGTTTAAAGGCAGAAATGTACTTCTATTAAAAATATTTGGAAGGGAATATACCAATATTACAGGAATCTCTCTCTAAGGACTTTACCTTAGTACATTTAGAATGAGCAAAGAAAAGATGTTAAACTTAACTGGTAAAAAAAATCAAAAATACCTAAACGTAATCCACAGACAAGGACTGTGATATAAAGAGGAAGAAGCCATCTAACAGCTCGTTCCCTCATTTTTTTTCCGTGATTCTATGACAGTTGGTCAAACAAAAGTGAACACATACTTACTACGCTTAATTTATTGGGAGTTGAATTTGAAGTATTTCCTTAAATTATTTTCCCTTTTTTAAACATACTTCACCACATGCAAGCACATACATATGCAGAGATTGTTAGCCCGGGCTGAATGACCTGCTACAGTTTAAGAGGAGGCAGAACTACTATATTCGCTTTGAAAATGTAACACATGAATATTGGGTACTCTAGCACACAATTTAGGAAATAAAAGACAGAGATGTCAATCTCTATTCCACTCACCTTGGAAAACCCTCAAAACCCTTCACCATATTGTCTTCTGTAGTCAAACTTGGCCAAAGAAGTGTACAACAACAAGCAAGATCACCTTCATCTTCATCCCCACGCTGATACGAACAACATACATCCACAAGACGTAGTAACAGCAGGTTTGGGCCTAATACAAACCCCTTAGGGCAGCAATGAACCCTTATCAGCACAGAGCTCCCTCTACTTCTGTTTTGTCCTTTCAAGAAAGATAAACCAAACCCAGACTACTGGAAAAGTTAGGAACAAAATAATCTGACATAGTTTAGGCTAAATTTCGAAGCACCAGAAGTAAGGACAGAGAAAAGGAACCGTAAATCTATCTTCTATGAATAAAAAGGTAAGTTCTAATGAAATAAAGAAAACCATCCACGTGATTGTTTATTCCAACCTGAAAACTGCTGCCTGTGTGGGATGCTCCGTATGACTGATGCAAACGCATCCAGTGTCACAGAATTAGAGTAAATGTGCACATCCCACCAAACCTGCAACTCCTGAATCTCACGAATCTTCACCATTTGCTTCTTCTGCTAATGGAGTTCTTAACACTTTCTGAAGAGCTGCTCTTGTTAGAGCAATGTGCTTGCCAAATGGCTTTGTAATGTTAAGAAATGATCGCAATAACCTCTTCATTGCTGGGTTGCTTAATTTTTTTTTAATACATGCACAACTGTAAATTTGATTTGCAGGCAAAAAATTGTACAAACGGTACAAATGGAATCAGAAAGAGGAGGAAGCATCTCACTACAGAGTCTAATGACACTTGAGGTATGGGAAAAGTGGATTTCGGAGCTTGTCAGCACTTGAGTAGGCAAACATTAGAAAGATACACTTGGCCCAACAGTTACTGATTTTCATTTGAGTAACACACTGTATCTACTTACCCAGGTATACTGTGACCTGTTAGTATATGCAGTGTTAGGATACTATCTGCCATACCTGGACCCACTTTACGGGGTCAATAATTTCACTGATGCAAATGGGCAACAGTTTGCATTCTGGCAATGTACCATTTAAATATTTAAGTGTATAATATATGAGCAGTCAACGACATTTGACTGCACTTCAATATATACTTTACTTTTAGTTAAGCATGTAGCTTACGTCTTCCCTAGATTTCAAATTTAGCACAGCTGAATGTAAAACAGCTGTACAAACATTTGGCAATCCTGCCGAAAACCTGGATGCTGCTCTTGGTTTTCCTTAGTTTACGCTTCCACGTGGCCTAAACTAGAACCACC
Source organism: Mycteria americana (assembly GCF_035582795.1). Lineage (NCBI taxonomy): Eukaryota > Metazoa > Chordata > Aves > Ciconiiformes > Ciconiidae > Mycteria > Mycteria americana. Next base: position 94,957,236 of record NC_134366.1, on the reverse strand, counting down.
ATGCAGTAGTGCTCACACAGATTCATCACAAATGTGGTTTTTACAATGTATTTGTGTCTGCTAATGAGGAGCAGAGGAGGATGTGCTGTGGCAGGCGCACAGGATCCCTGCCCAGCTCTGCCAAGCAGCGATGGAGATGCTCAGCCTGTCCCAGGGCTTTAACAGAACCATAAACCAGAGGTCTCAGGGCTAATCCAGCACTTCAAAAAACCATCTCTCCGATACAGCAAAGGGCTAAAACTGACTTGTACAATGGCAAATATACTCTCCTGCAGCTCTGCCTTTGTATCCTTTATATGTTCTCCGATAAGGCATCGCTTTTCTGTTTTTACATTACTACCTGCAATTTAGATTTTAAAATAAGAAAACCTAAGAAGTGAGCTTGTGAAGAGGCAAGATGAGAACTACTTCAACGTAACAAAATGAATGGTCTGGAGCTGAACCGTCTGCAGATTTCTTGAACATTTTCATCTTAAGAGGAAAAGATTTTAAAGATGATACAGTTGAGTAAAGATTATCTAATGACATCGACCCGCGTGGTCCTATTTACAGCTCTAGGTTACTGCCTCCAATACAACAGGATTACATTCAGAGGTATTAACTATTATCAGCCCAAGGTTACCCTGATTTCATTTAGAAATGTCATTTTAATTGAAATATATTTATGAACCTTTATGAAATAATCTCTCATGCTATCGGTACTGATCTATAAGTACTTAATTCCCTCACTCCCAGTGAGGGAGCTTTTAAGAAAAAAGTTGCCTGTGTCCTGAGGTAGCCATACCCTGCTGTAGCTGGTACAATGTTATCTCTCCTCTAGACTGTGGGGTGGGGAGCAGAGAAAAATTAGGGGCTTCAGTGCTTTAGGTTACCTTTAATTTTGCCATTTGTAGTATGTGGTTTGTTTAGTGTTTTGGGTTGGGTTTTTTTTGTTTGTTTGTTTGGGGTTTTTTTTGGTTAGCAAGTGGCATTTATCTTTTGGTGCTGTTGAGCTGAAACAGTCTTGAAAATCTTGTTTAATCTCTTCCTCTGCAGGCATTTGCATATACAGGGAATGCTTCTGCAAAGGCAAGTAAGAGGCAAATTAGGTAAGCTATCAAGATGTCTTTAAGCTGCCTAATTTATCTTCTTTCTCCCTGCAACGCATAACATTTTTCTGACCCCCTACTGCAGAAGGGCCTTACAGTAGCTTAATACATTGCAGCTGTGAAAATACGCCAAGTTAACCCTTCCCTCAGAGACCAGCTCATGCTTCCTTCTCTCCGTGTACAGGAGTTCACACTTCACAGGGAAGATTTCAGAAGATTGTGAAATGCTGCTCAGCAGCAGAACAGCTGTTACAGATGTGGGTATGCTTTCCTCATAGATCAGAAAGGTAGAATCGTAGACGGGAGATTAGAACAGCAGACAGACCTAAGGGATACCAGCCTTGACTGTGTCATTGACTAACTTTGTCAGACACAGTCATTTACTTTAATGCCTTTCTCCAACGTTTGATAGATTCTCTGTCTCTGGAGACCTGTAAATCAAAATTGTCTCCTTTTCTAGAACTCATGTTCCCATTCAGAGGCTCTTAAACCTTTCTGTATTTCAACAACAGGAGAAAAAAGCTTTTGAGGTCCTGCTCCCATCTGGCCATGTAGAAATGTATGCTTTCCAAAGAACAAATGCTACTCCACAAAACCCTGATTTTCCTCTGAAAATGGGAGGAGCACTTTAGAGAGGGAGACATTTATTTAATTTCCCCACATGCATCAAGACACCTAACCATTGCAGCTGTTAAAAAAAAGAACAAAAAAGCAGCAGGAACAATTTAGCATTAGCCTAACAGCACCAATGTTAACAACTCAAACCACGCTCATCTGCAGGAGAGGAAGCTAGCATACACAATACTCCCCGAAAGTCTCAGAGCAGCCACATCATTTTTTGAAATAACCACAAGAGTTCCCAAAAGGTTTTGGGGCACTCCACCTCTCTCCAGTTGAAGCTTTTAATGTCATGTTATTAAGCACAATGAGTTTCACAATAACCGACGTGACAACACATGGATCGTCTCTCCCCGTTGCTCTCTTTCTTTGATTAAGCTTCTGGCCCCAGCAGATCTCCTGAGTCGCAGGGCAGTGAGAGGAGAACTGCTTCTACCCTTCTGCAGCAGGGATGATGGAAAGTCAAGCCTTTTCAGGTTTGGGGAAATAAAAAAGCAATCAGACTGGATGTTTCCCTCCTATCCACAATAAGAAGCATGGGCAGATCGCCATCCGGGTAACCTACAGACTGCCATGGGAAAGCAGGGAGCACCAGAACCAGCAACTGGGCATTTTCTAGGTGTGCGAATAGCAGACAGTAGGAAATGCCAACAGTGCATACAGTTTAGCACAAGCTGCAGAAATATTTTTTACAGCTGGGGTGGGGGCAAGGAAAGGGTGTCCATCTGAAATATTAGAAAGTTTTCGTCCTAAATATCTTGTGCTATCTCATTTCTTAGTGATTACTCCATTGAGTGCATTATTGGCTTACTTTGTCACTGCGTGGCAGCAACTCTCACCTTATCTGCACACATACATGCCCAGGCATCGTTCTTATCTATCTAACACTTTGCAGCACTCCCTGTCTTTCTGAGCACAGTCAACTCTTCAAAGTAGACAATCTTTTGATGCTTAAATAATGAATATTAAACAATAAAACTTAAAGGTGACTCAAAATATCATACAAATTGATAAGCCCCAGAATTTGCCCTGAAACACTCAAACACCAAGTCTGGAAAGCCAAGAGAAAAACCCACATAAATTTCAAATACTGAATTAAAAAAAAATCAAACAACAAAATGTTCTCCTTTTCTTTTCTTACAACTAGACTCCTATTCAATCTTTTAGAGAAGCCGAGGAACTAATTCTGTTCATTAAACTTGCAAGGTGTACAATTCTATAAATGCACTTGAATTTGATCTTTTTGTCAAAGGGAAATACAGACTAATGGCTTTTCTTTACTGCCTTTATTTCAGTTTTCATTAAGCATGAAAAAACTGGTCTCCTGCATGTTAGCTTGATGCATCTCAACGTACAACCACCAAAACAATGTAATAATGCAAGACATACTTGACACTCAGGAGACAGAAAGTTCATGGGATCAATAACGAAAGAGTCAAATTGTTAAAAATTGCTCAAATGGAAAGCTGTTGGATGGAAGGAAAAATATCCACCAGTAATGAGCAGTGACACTCAAATACTATTGCTACCTCCCATCACACGCCTTTCATCTACTTCAAAGCACGGTAGAAATTCTGGGGAACTCTCTTAATGCAGTACATAGATGTCATCATCTTCATGTCGGGCATGGGTACAGAGAGACAGCGCTTACATGCCTCTCTCACAGGGAAAATAGAAAAATTGACAAAAGTTAGAAGAGCTGCTATTAAATCCTCAGCCTTTGTTTTCAACGCTCTGAACCAAATACACTGATTCACTGTTAGCTGACTGCAAAAGCTTTTCAAAAATTTAAAAATGCAGAAGATCTGGACAGTATTTCAGGGGAGTGCAGGACAAGAAGAGACTTTCTGGGCCATCAAAGCCAATTTCTGACTGCAAGTCTCCCGCTATTTGGCACATATGCTGCAGCATACATTGCTCAAGCTAAAGATGGTCTCGTGTAGGGAAATTTTAATCTAGCTGAGATTTTGTTGACCCTAACAACAGTTTCAGTTTATAAATGAAAAAATTAAAAAAAAAAAAAAAAAGATTTGTCACACATACCCATTCAGAAGGGGTGCTTTTTTGTTGCTGTTTCTAACAGGGTGTTTCAATCATGGCTTTTTCTGTTCAAAGCACCAACAAACCTAATACATATCCCCCTTTTCAGAATACCAAATCAGAAAACACGGCTGTACTTCTGCACTTGGAGGAAGGAATAAAAGGCGAAAGGATGGTTTCTAGCTGGGTATCTCACGTGATAACAATTCTGTTCTCTGTTCGGGCCACAGGATAACCCAGAGTCTCCCCAGTGACACAAAAGCCAGCAGAAGAATGACAAGCTCGTTGATGGACAGCTAAGACTAACAGAAAGTACTACCAGTGCTACCAGTACAACATCACGGAAACTCAAAACCCTCAACTGCTGTGTCAGCATCGAAACCAGGCCAAGAACAGCGTGTCTTACCTAAAAAAACAATGCAAAAGCCAAATCAGAGAAAAAAATTTTACATGGACGATACTCAGAGTTAATGGCAAAAGCGGGCTGTAGATTTTAAATAAACATAAAATAGACATCTCGTATGTATATTTGATAGCTTTACCTCAGTAAAATGCAACTCAGAGAAACATCCTTCGAACGGGGAAAACCAGCTCCTCTCTTAGTTGCCATCCTATCGGGTTACAACTGGGACACGACTTTCCGATCCTTTACAAAAGGAATGAAGCTGCAGACTGCTCTGCACAGAACTTCTGCAGAAATGTTTCCGGCTGAACTGTGAAACACTGTATATATATGTAATAAATCCACTGCAGAAAATAATCACGCTATTGATTCAGGGCAATTGCCCTCATTAACGAATGAGAGAAATACTGGCAAGGATCTGTCATTTAGAAATCAGAATCAATACCTTAAAGAGGTCTTTGAAACTAGAATATATTAAGAGAAAATATGTGCCTCAACCTATCAAAAATCTTTCCTCAGCCTGTGGAAGTGTGGCTACTACAGAAGAAGGATGAGCTAGTTGTACGGTAACTTAGTTGTTAGTTGTACGGTACTTATTTCCATGCAACACGTTCTGGGTGGGATGTTTCATCCCCATGCCCATTACCATCACTGATCCAAGTATTTAGGCTGGTGTGTGATACCCTGCATACTCTGCCAACTGCAAGAAGTACAGACTGTGAATTGCACCTTTCCCTTTTTCACCTCAGAGCTAATTCCTTTTCAGACTTCGGGTAACCTTTTTTCTCCCAGATTTCCTTATTTAGGCTGAAAGGACAATGCCACTCCCTCTGACTTTGAAACTGTCCCCTGTGTGTTCAGCTGACAGCACCGACTCCAGCTATAAAAACATCCAGTATTTACAACCTATAGCTCTAACATGAATGATTGCCTCAGATTTCAGCGACGGAGCTCAGATCGTGGTTGCATGCAATGAAGCAACTGATATCAGAGTTGTTTATAAAGTAATTTCTGATATGTTTATAATTCAAAGTAGTTTAAACTGTGGTTAAAGACTTAAGCATTGATTCTGTAGTATGTGCAATTCATGTAGCACATGTAACCTAAATAAATCTATTCACTTTTGACTAGATTATCACTTAAGAAATTAGATTTTGCTCTCAAACGCTCCCAGAAATGAACAGTGGGTTCATTTGCTAGGCTGGTGAAAACTGTAATGACAGTTGGCTGGTTCCAGTCAACTCTATCAACCCTCACTCACAGACACTGAACCCATTCTGATAACCATTTATTTCCTTCCCTCTCCTCCCCTGAGATACACTCGGATCAAGGCTGGACAGGATAACCTGCTTTACGGAAGACACGAGCAGGCTTGCACGGAATGCACACAAGAGCTCTCTGTCTAGGCTGGCAATCAACCGCCTGTCACACATGATACAGAAGCAAACTTTGATTTTTTTTTTTTTTACCCCTGGGCTGGGAGTGGGTAAAGTCTGAGATTTTTTTAGGTCCGTGTCAATGCTTGCTGTTCATAAGTTTTCTTCTAGTAGCAAATATGAATTCACATAGGAGCTTGTGTTCTTGATAGAACCTGATAAAAATGAAACTGATATCCAGTTTCATTAAAACTCAGTGTGGAAAAGCCATGGAACTGTTCTGCAACAGAGGATATTGTATCTGGCATTATTTATTTATTAGTGGAAAAGTCACTATATAAGCTATTGAAATTATTTTTCTCCGTTTCATAAAAATATCTCCCTCCTCTATGTTTTTTCATTTGAGCATATAGAAAGGTGATCATACAGCAAAGCTCTGTAGGCTACATTGCAGATGAAGTTTAGAGCACACCACACTTCAGTTTGAGACTGCACTTTTGAACCACTACTTTAATTTACACTGTAGTCTCTTTCACTCTGAAGTCCATGGAAGAAATATCATGCTCACAGGTGGCTTATAAAGAACTTATATATATGAATTTACATGCACAAATCAAATGGGTATATTAGATTTTCCCAGAAGCTGATATTAATTTACATTAAGGAGAATGTTCTGCAGCCTCCTTTTCACACTCCTGGATGTCTGAGAAGTACAGCAAACATGGGTATTTTTGGAACATACAAGAGTACATGTTTGTTGGCAAACTCCTGAAGGCTTTCAGTCTTTCAGATGGGGGTCCAGACAGAACTTGGAAAATAAGTAATTCAATTTTCTTTGGTTTTCAGTACTTTACCATAACTATGCACCTGCAATATTATAAGTGTTATTTACTGTATAAGTGTCCAGCACGTAAGCGCTTAGGTCTTTCCTCCCTTAAAACATACTGAACACAAATTTCAGCTTGCTGACGAACGTGAAAAATAAAGTTAGATATGCACAGCAAATGAAGTCTCTACCTTCACTTGCTACATAATGAGATGTAAAATATTTTACCTTTTGTGGAGAGCACAAGACATCATGATGTTGCAATCACTTTAGTATGAATTACAGATATGTAACTGTCAAACTGGCAACCATGCATTTTACTTGTACAATATATATTTTAAGTAGAAATAAAGTTAAATATGTTAATTAGCTACTTGTGCCCATTGTAATTTCAGAATAGGAAAACTGAGAAAAATTCCAGCAAAACAATAATTAAAGAGAGATTCAGAGTACGCTTCCCATTTGCTTTGCAATATATTAATTTCTCAAGCTTTTGTATAACTGATTACATCCCTTTTTTTAACTTCTACAAGTAAATAGCAAAACTAATTAGCTGCACACTATTAAGTTAATGCACATTTATCTACAACAATTCAATTCTGACTGTGAAATAATCTTTCTAGCCCATAATTACACTCCAGCTTAATTAGCATAATTTCCACAGCACATTCTTTAATAAAGAAGCTGACATAAGGGTTGGTCTTAAATACCAAGGATATTCTAGACAACTAGAAAAGGGAGACAGGCAGAGCTGCATTAAACACCTATTATACTATCATATAGTACATGTAAAACAGAAGACGAATTCAGTACTGTCTGAACCACCACAAGCATCTGAAGATGCTTTCACAGAAGGTAAGCAAACCACTCAAAGGGCTTGACCACCTCACCACGTCCTTTGCAGCTCCTTCATCCCCTGTCACTGCATCTCGTCCCCCTCACCAAGGGCAGCCAGCCGCTTACTCATTATCCCATTGAGTGAATTAGTTTCCTTCAAAAAGAAAATGCATGTGGTCTTGCATCTCTTACACTAATTTAAGCACAGGCAGTCAATTCCCCCTGAAGACAGTCACTGTAGGTGAAGAGACAGATCGGTCTCCAGGCTCGTTTAGTGTTTGGTTTGCTGGTGAGGATTTAGCAACGAGAATCCCAGTTAGTAGCAACTGGGCCTCCTACGGACACTTTATTCCCTGGTACTTGGGCTGACAACACCAAACTAGTTTTCTGTGGGCCAACATGGACAACGTGTATGCAGAGGTATGTGGGCAACAGCACCTGAATACTGCTGTGCCTGATGTGAACAAGGAGTTTTGGAGGAAAGGCTCTGCCTCCCCTCAGCAACCCCGGACTCATCTTATTCTTCTCCTGCCTAAGCCTGCGATGTGCTGGGTGTCAGCGTATATCAGATTTATACATCTGGGCTGTGAAATGTAACCTCTACCGTAACACAAACAGCCATGAGTCTCTCCTGACAGTGAAGAACTAAAATGAAAAAAATAGTTGCTTGTGTCTTCATCTAACTGCTTCTAAATAATGGTAGTTTAAAATGAACTGTTATCTGAAGTGCTCTTGGGTTCTGTGAAGGATTTTGACTAAATATATGCTGTTGGTGATGATGTCCTTGCACTCTTCCATAGTTACGAATGGTATAAAGATAATTTCACCCGTGAAGGATTACCATTTATTGTGTGAGACGATGAAAGACATTGAGTAAGATTTTCAAAATCACCAAGGTGATTTAAAGCCAAAGTCCTATTTTCATGTAACCTCATAAAGGATTTTAATTTAATCAGGTTTCCAAAATGCCTAAGACTCTCCTGAAAATGTAGACTTCAGCTTTTAAATCACACAGGCACTTTTAATAACTTTACTCGCTCTAATTAACTTTTTATTTTGAGGTTAGTACTATTAAGCAAGACCAGGACCAAAACGATCTCTGCATACTAATCAGTCACTGACTCCTGCTGCTGAAATGTAACATGTGAGGAGACGTTCTAAAAATTCAACATAAATTCAGAGCAACAGAAACTGGTAAATCAGTTCTTGGAGAAAAACAAATCACTAACACCTATTTCAACTTATTGCTTTCTTAGGAATACGTGCAACTAGGCAAACTCTGCTTGATTAGAATTTAAGATAAGGAAATACATCATAAATGAGGTTATAAAATAACTTTTATTTTTATTCAGACATATAAATGATGCACCAACTACTGTCTCCAGACTATATAAAGACAGCCAGTTCAAGAGGTTTCCAAAGCACATGGAAAACTGAAGAAGATGCCCAGGAAGCTGCTCTGCTGCTCATGCTGCCTTCCCTCCGGGAGTGACGTGATCTGATTCTGAGGCAGCCCCCCCTTTGGCAGAAGTGGGGAGAGAGGCAGCGAGGCCATGGCTAACTAGTTCTGCACCTGCAAAACCTGCTTGGCCTTTCAGCCCAGGGCTGCTCAGGAGGATGCTCCCAGGGCAGGCATCTTGTTGCCTGTTCTGAACAAGCACCAGCCAGGTCTGCTTTCAACCACGGCTTTGCAGCTCCCATCAGTTTGCAACACAAAGCCAACAGCAGCTGAGCCTTTTGTTGAAAGCCATCCCTTGAACTGGAGTTAAACACATCAGAAATTAAAAGCTAGCTTGTCAGAAGCCAAGTAATAACCTTTTCTAGAAGGTTAACTTTTCCTGTTATAGTTAAGAGCAGAATATACAAGCAATAAAATTAGTCATCACTTCCAAGAGACTTTAATTATTTTTTCTAAAACAATTTCATTTTGGCTATCTGTTTAAAATCAGGTTATCTAAAAAAATACTAAGGTAGCCGAGATTATCAAAAGATGCTGATGATTTTGGTTGCCAAACTACAGAGGCGTGGCTGTAAATGTAAACTTTCTCAAAGTGTGCACCCAAAATTAGTGCATCTAAAATTACTAGCCAATTTGGAAAATCTTGGTCTGCTATGTTTGTCTTGTTCTTTCTCCTTGACAGCTATTTAGCAGTGCCAATTTTTCTTTCCAGAGCATCAGAGCACTGAGAAGAGAGAAATCCAGCTTCAGCCTTCCGTCCTGCAGCTTTGAGTCAGGAGATAAAGAGTTATGGCCTGAAGACATGAGATAAAAGCAAAGCAATATACTCACAGCCACAAACTCAATGAATTAAACTAAGAAAAAAACCCTGTAGGTCAGGCAGAGATCATGCAGAGTAAGCACAGCAAGAGACAAGGAAATGGGAGGCATAAAAGTATTGTTATCTTTTCCATGTCATTTCATCTCTCTATACATCTGTTTTGCTACCTATAAAAAAAGGCCCTTCTGAAAGGCTCTTCCAAAAGATTTTTGAGAGCCTGCTGTAAAAATCACTAACTCCAGGGCAAAATATTATTACCGGTGCTGCCACAAAGGTGCAGAGTAGTCACCGAGACTTGGATGGTTTTAAAGAGGGTGAAGATCTAAGACAAAAAGAACCATCAGGAGGCAGATTATTGACTCCAATTTGTTAAGCAAGCACTGTGCAAAAAGAAAAGGAGAGAAGCTTAGTAAAAGGCAGTTTGTTTCACATGCCTAAAGAGGTTCAGTTTTTCATTCATGTTGTCAGGTGTTTTCCTCTTGCCCTAAAAAGTGAATTTCCTTGGAATAGGTTCCTCGTATCCCAGTGCTGAGAACTGACGCTGACTGGAGAATATATACACAATAAATACATAAAGAGAGAAAGAGAGGCTTAAAAAACATTCCTCAGCTTATTAAAAATAATCCCACTGTATGCAGCTGCAAGAATGGTCAATCACAAATACTCACTGAGGATAGCACTTAATAAAATGATGCCTTAAGCCATCATTTTACCTGTTCTGTTACCAAGTTGTCAATAAAATACGTGAATGCCTCTTACAGCTGAACACTTGGGGAGCTTTCATGACTGTTTTAGCAAGTTAGACTTGCTCTTGGTTTTTCATGTGATAATGGAATGACTCATCGATACCGAGATGTCAAAAGGAAGACTCATCTGCCTGAAAAGTTGGGTTTTACTTTACGTACTCTCAACAGCAATTTTATGTCAAATCTTGAATGGGTCTGGGACGTGCAAACAGTATAGCCGAGTTGATACCTCTCACCAGACTCACCAATACCTATCAGCCTCTATCATCATCTATTCAGTTGTCTCAATCGTTTACCAACTGGTAAACATCTAAATACTACTCCCACCATCTTCCATAAAAATACTTTCACCATCCACTATAACCAGGTAAGAAGCTTACATTTCTGGAGAACGCTGCTAGTCTTGGCACTGATTTCTTTCTGGGTCAAAAAGGGATAACATTTTGAACTGTCAAAATTTTAGTTATCAACATGATTGCTCAGCACTAGATTTACTTTTCAGACATTTAATTTTTATATTGAAGCCACATACTTCCATGGCATGTTTTATTCTACTGTAAGTGATAACAAAATTAAATTATCAAAGAGTTTCTTTTTGATTGAAGTTCATTGCCACAAATTTTATTATTTGCAATTTATGTGTTAGAGTTTGGCATTGCATTTTGTCCAAAGTAGGTTTTTTTTTTCGTAAATGGCATCTACAGCCATACAAGGCACAGCATCAGGGTCTCAGGGGCCTGCTTCGTGAGGAAAGTACAATGCACATGAGGGAGAACCAGGAACACGATATGGGCTTTTCTGTTATCCTGGAGAAGACTTTTGAGAGTTGGAGATCCAATACGCTGCATGCCTATTTCATGAGTAATTAACTCCTCCTGGAAGGAGGACACAAGGTTGGCAGAAGTGCTCTGGGGTATCGATAAAGAAGCAACACTAAACCAGGAAATAGGTAACCGAACGATTCAAGCCATTTTTGATCTTCTTTTATTCACAGTTCTGGTAAGTAATTGTTAAGAATGCATTTATTACCACATTAAACCTGCTCCTATGTCTCTCCAAGATAATCTTTGGCTGATCGTAAAACTCATGAGCCAAACAACGTTTCCCTAGAGTTTATTCACATACTGCAGGCCTACCTTCTTTTTGCCTTCTACGCATTTCAGAGTAAGGGTTTTAAGGAAAAACTGCTTGAGAAGACATGCTGTGAGGTAAAGTTATGAGCCCTGCACATTTAAAACATACCCACTGCCTGTTTCTTTGGTGGCTGGCCAAATCCCTATGATCTCTAGGTACGACTGGACTGACTGACAGGCAGTTCCCTACACATCAAAGCATTAAACCAAAGAACTATACTATAGTTTATTGTGATGATTCAGCATAATCTGAACAGTCCAAAGCCCCATTTGAACTCAGGAGGAGGCAACACATGAATTACCCTCCGTGACTACTTCATGCTTTGTAAACCCCAGAGAAGAGGAGAAGTCAGCCAGGAGCCTGCCCAAGCTGCTGAACGTTCTTCTGGAAGGAAACCTGCATCTGCATACCCAGACCATGACTGGATGTGGGGTGTCCAGCCCGTAGAGATGCACTGACTGAAGTAGCTGCTGAAATGATAAGAGCAATTTGAGCAAATCCCACTTTGCAGAGATAAGAGCTCATGAAATTTTAAAGAGCAATACCATTTCTCTTTAAAGAAAAGGGGGAGAAAAAAGGCATGGCACCCACCACTACGTTACACCAAAGCTGCAGAATGTCACATCTCTCCCTCTATTCGAAAACCTTCAGAGGCTTTCTGGTGTAATGTAAAACTCTTGAGGCATTTTTAAAGTTTGTAATGAAATCCCAGAAATTAAAAATCCATGAGAATTCAAACACTTCCTAGAGCTGTAATGGAGACAGAGAACTAAGCAATAATTATGAATATTTTCATGTGATCTGTTTTGAACCATATTGCATAACGATGTTTTAATGCTCACTATCACTGAAACTCATCTGGGACGTCAGAAGAGGGTAAGACCATCCAGCACACAACTGAGCGACAACGAAATTGATAGGGCTTAAAAAACCTCACGGTTCTTTGCAAGATGTGAGATTCATTTGGCAGTGCTGGAAGCTAAGGACTAGTCAAAGGACTACAGAGAAAAAATAAATGATGACTTGATTTCTGTAAAGACTTAGTTTAAGCTATATTCAGAGTAAGCTGGCCTTCAAGTACCTGTTGATACCAGAATTCCCATTTCAAAGATGGGCATATGCATGGTAAACAGCCAAAAAAACCTGAGATATTTCCCCTTCCTGAAACTAAAGCAAAAATACCTATATAACTATCTGCGCTAAGACTGTTGTCCTACCTTGGTAGGACACTGACCTGCAACTCTTGCAGAGCAGGGAATGACCAGATTTTAACTCCGTAAGATCCATGGAGATAAGCAGCAATGAGCTGCAGAACACTGCAGTCCTGGGACAGCTTTCTGCCAGTACAGGCAGGGGATGCCAAGGCAGTTCCGGCAGCTCCTAAGACACAAGAAAGTGGTGCCATAAAACACCCCCAAGGAGCACTAAAATGTGCAGTCAGCCTGGAAAATGTGTGCTGCACGAAGTTTTCTTCAGTTAATCACAGAGATTTCTGCATTTCCCTATAACCTTCTATTCTAGCTTTTCGTCTTTAAACAGAATATTCGCTTTCCATATAGACCTTCTGCTACTGTTTTTATTTCAGTAAAGGATGTGAAAGTAGCAGAGACGAGTTTTCTTCTCCTTTAAATAGCCATCGATCTTAGGTACAGATACAGAAAATCTCACAAGTTACAGAAACTTTATTCTTTTCTTTCTAATATCTTTCCACACACATCGAAACCGACAATTAATAGTGCTAAATTTTGTGGAAATATCAGTATACTAGAAGATAATGAGGTCCAACTGCCTAGTCAGGCACAGAAATAGGGAAAAAAAAACCAAAACCAGCATCACCAGCTTTACCACCAATTAGCTTTAAAAAAGCACAAACCTGTACACTGGAGGTTAAACAAAAGAAGAACAAAACCAAAAGATGACTTTCTGTACCATTCAGCCGGACCCTGAAGATCTGTAAAGTTCTTCTAACATACACTTAACATGCCTTTTCTATTATATCAAAAAAAACAGTTGTAAAAACATTTATTGTAGTTTATATATGACACTCATGTTCAAACACTTTTTAAGCTAATTCAAGAACAGAGAGGTCTCTGAAGTGGATGAAAAACTAACATACATACAACGATCTACATTTTCAAACACAGCAGTTAAAAAACCCCAAACCTCTTTGCAACTGGAAGGAGGTCAAGCTGATAACCACCATGGCACAGAAGAGCCGTGTCCAAAGCATTCTAACATGGGCTGCCGACACCCGGGAGCAAGAGGGCTGTGTCCTGCTTCACAAAACAACTGAGTTGAGGACAACCAATTTTTGGAAGGATACCATGGCTTTGCATTTGCAATATTTATTATAGAGTATTCTGAATTTGGAGTTATGTTGACTGTCTTGTCATTAATACAGCACACACTTAAATGAGCTTTCTTTTTTCACTGATAAAACAAGAGGGACAGTACATACCATTAACATCTCTGTATCCAAATTTTTCTTTCAGACTGTACATATGTGGCTGTGACCATGAATTCAAATCGGTTTGAAGACACTTGCATAGGGAGCTATTTAGCTCCTAAATGTTTCTTTGCCCTGGCTATATATGAAGCAAAAATGCAAACATTTACATTTCTTGGTAATAAAATGAGGAGTCTGCCCATTACATTTTTGGTTTCTTTCTCACTGTAATAGAAATAATACACAAAATTGATACAATTAATACTTAGTTCTTAAGAAAAAAAAAAACAGTAAGATTTTTTAAAAAATATTTTCATTAGGTATAGCACAGATTATATCAATTTTTTTTAAATCTAAATCTGTGCAATTCTGTGCATCACAGTATGGTAACCATTGATCTAGGCAGATGTTAAGTTTTTGACAGGCTACCAGGTATTTTTCTTAATGGAACTTAAGTTTGGCTCGATTGTTTGGCCATACAGTTCTTTCACCATCCAGTGCCAAGGAGAATTTGGGATCAGCATATCACACTAAAACCTGCAGTAGGGTAGCTGCTGGCGTTTAGGCTCAACGGGGAAACGCGTGTATTTTAACTGCCAGAGCTACCCAGCTCTGAACGCACACCATTTGTGTGCAATGACATTCTGTCAGCAAACTGCACTACTGAGCAATCCCAACTTTATTAGATTCTTAAATCCTAATTTGTTTCAGGTTGACATGACATAGTATGTTTCGGCTCCTGCTGTTAGTGATATTGTTGCAATGAAAAAAAAAAACCCATCTGTGTCTTCCCACACAGTCAGTGACTGTGAGAATGCGTGTGCTAATGGATTTTTTTGCAGCTCTGTAGTGTGAAGACATTAAAATTTATCTCTACCACAAACAGCATGAATGAGTATTTAGATTTTCTAGTAGGGCTTTTTTTTTTTTTTGTAGCATTTTCATTGTACAAATGTACATTTTATCTAGAAAATTATGTTTTTCTAAAATCTTCACTCTTACCCTACATTTCTAAATGTCGAACACTGCTGTGGATCACGTAGGTGGGTCATTCTTCTTGCTTATAAATCAAATGTGTTAAGTTAGACTGGCATCGTTGAGGCAGTATGGAAAAAGGCAGTTGATCGTGAAGAATCATAGATATGATCTGAAAGGCCATTTAGAGCACACTCGTTAACGTCATTTAGGACTCACAAAGCAAAAGCTCAGATGAAAGATAGTTGAGGACTAACACACTTCCACGGAAGAAAGGCCAGGATGTAGTTCATCTCGATAATTCAATTTAATAAAAAAGGCCCAACGTTATGAGTGTGAAGATGCTCTAGTAAGAAAACATGGCTTACTGCTGGATTAGATTTTAAGAAGACTTTGTGAAGTATTGCATACGGACTAAAACCTTTTACTGCACCACAAATTAAGGCCCATAGTTTTGAAAACAGCAGTAGCGGAAGAACTGGCACTTTCTGATTCTCCTGATACATGGCATAAAAATACATTTCATCTTTTGTATCTAAAAAGAATATGAAATATATAAATTCATCTACTGCTTATTTTACTCACAAATGGTAATATTAACCCACACTATGTTCAAGAGCGATGAAATGGTTGTCATCATGGGTTTGGGCCTGAAGATCCTTGTTACTGCAGTAAAACTAAGATCTCTGATTGCGTGTTCTTCCAGTTTGCAGTATAACAGTGAAAGGTCTGATGAAGAGAAACAGACCTGCAACAGGCAGGAGATGATACTGGCAAATCTGGGAGGCAATTCAGGACTTACCATCTGAAATGCTAAGGAACTTGTTAAGCTAAATCAAAGTTGTCAAAAATGCCATGCTAAGTTATATGTTAGAAAGCAGGAAAAGCCATTCTGGGTTGGGCTAGCGGTTGTTCATCTCAGCCACTCCTTTCAAGTACCTCCTTCTTTCTATTGTTGTATTGACCACCGAACAGCCGTTTTAATGGAACAGCCTGTTATCACTACAGGACCCTTGTTCTTGCCTCATAACAGCTTAAAATGCATCACTGTATACGTGAAGTCACGATTTTCTCCACATACGTCAATTCATACTTACCCAAAATGAATTTCATCTGGTTTTGGTGTGGCAGCACAATTTTTTTCATTGCCATTTCTATTAGTTTGATGCAAATGTGATACAGATCTGAGCTGCTTAGATCTACTTTGAAGCCCTTTTAGGAAACAGGCATCACATTAGACAGTTTCTAGGGGTTAAAAGGGGAAAAGATCATCACACTATAGCCTACAGTTTGGCTATTTTGTTTCTGAGTGCTCTTACTACTCTTGGATGAACATTATCTAGTCCTGGCAATTTGTTATTCCTAATTTAGCATTTGTTCCCCATGTTTTGCCACTGATACCATGTTCAGTGATGATAAGTTCATTTCCCCCTCTCTCAAAAAGGAGGAGGGAAAGTGAAACCTTTTCACTTGCTTTTCAGATATTTTGATGGAAATTGCTGTGCTGGCAGAGAAATTCAGGAAGAAATAAAATGTTCTTGAAGTGTAACAAACACTGTGATTCACAGGTTGAACTGACTTTTGGCAAAGTCCGCATGAGCAATTCTTTACCGAGGGCATTCTCACTGAACTGCTTGATTACGTTCTTCTCCATCCCACGTAAGCTCTTGCCATTTCTAAGCTTTGCCTGCCTTGATTTCAGGATGTCAGACTCCAGAAGCTTGTACCATTTTAACTGATCACGAGTGATATTTTCCCAGTTAAAGAGCTTGCTATGGATCGAGAACCGGCATATACGTTTATGCCATTAAGAACCGAAGGGATTGGATTCCAGGCAGCGTGGGCTAAGGAAGCAACTAAGACTACAGTGTTTACTGTTTCTCACAGCTACATGACCGAATGACAGATCACCTCTTAAGCAGCAAAGGAAACCTGGAAATTTTCTTTGTAAATCCAAGCATATGAGAGAATAGGAAACCTGGAAGCCTTACAGACCAAGATTACCCTCTCAGTCTTTGTCATGAGAAAAGGAGTAAACCAAAAGTTTGAGCCGGATGCTATGGAAATGTTTATCCTGTATTATGGATGACATGATGTAAAACCCCCCACTAGACTCACTGATTCTAGCAGGTGTAGTGCATTACATTGTGGACAATCCCTAAAACCTGCTTGTTTTTAAAAGATAGAAAGTACTTTAGTAAAGGTTAGGACTTGCTATTATATCAGAATTTCAAGTTAGCTTTCATAAAAATACATTTATTATGAATTTTAAAATTTTACAAATAAAAATTCTCATTTCTTATTATGTTCTAGCTCCTCCACAAATGACAAACCACTTTGACATATGAATCAGTCTCACATCTATTCACTAGGCAGATTCAGTTTGTGATTAATGATGTTTAAATGCTGCATTCACGTTCTTCCTACATCTAAAAATTGCCTAATTATTAGAGTTGCAGGAAATCTTTTAAGAACCATCAAAATCAGAGAAGACATCGCTGGTTTGGAATTTCATTGCCCATTTGAGAAATACTTTGTATCCACTGGACAACAGGCTGGGATTAGGGAACTGATTTCCAGATTTGAGAACACTGGTTTAATTTATGGCTCAGTGCACAGAAAGGAAAAAACATCAAATTTAATGTGGTGTCTCAAAAATAAAATTTATCAAAATTTTTAAATGCAAAATTTGAAATAAAATTTGAGGTTAATGGTTGGACAGTGAAGAACTTTTTCATTCTAAATACTGTGAATCAGAACTTCTTACTAGTCCTATCTTGTGCTTCTTCACACAAAATTTGTAAATATTGTAGGGGAGAGGAAAAAATGTGTAAGTCAGATTGAGGTACTCTCGGCATTCTAAGTTTTTCTGTCTCCTCAAGAAATTATGCAGACACAGATCATGTTCAGCATATAAGTCTTGACACACCTTGTTTTCTTAATAAGAAGCAGATTCTTTCCTGACAGCAGGTATAATTCAGCTTAACAACATGATGAAAAAAGAGCTAGCTAAAAGAACACAAACACAAGACTAAACATTACGGTAGTTTCTGGAAGAAGAAAGGAGGAGTGTAGAGGAGCTACACTTTCAGTATTGAGCTGTGCAAGCATGCGGCGCTTCTGGAATGTAATTCCCTTCTAATGTGTTGCTCCTCTCTGTTCACTAATAGTTCTAATACATTGAACTTTGGCTTTGTTTTTCCTGCTTTGGTCTTTTCATTGAAAAAAATGTCATAAATTGGATTGTGAGAAGTCAAATTATAAAAGTAATTCCAATTATATATTTTAATATTCATTTCAAGTTAATGAGAAACTTCATAAATTTCTTTTTAACAGCAACAAATGCTTATGTGATCTGCTTCTCCATTATTTTCAGATTTTGCAATTTGCTTCTTCAATGAAGAGTAAAAATTTGATTTAGATAAACACAATTATTTACATTCTTTCAGCAAATGTTTCTCAGATGAACTAGAAAACAATTACGCTCTGAATACCCAAAGGAATAGCAAAATTCTTGCAAACAGCAATCCATACAGAAAATTTTAATTAGCTTTTGCTTTCCTGTGTTAAATTTAATGCACAGAGGGTGTCTGTCCATCTTCTGACTAATTCTGAAGAATATTTTCTTGCATGTTATCCTGTTCAGCTTTCAAGTAATGCATTTTTTACACCTGACCACAGAAAAAAAGTCTTGCAAACTACTGTAGCTCAAATAGCATACCTTTCAAATATCAGATTTGCTATCTACTATCCTTACTTCTTGACATTCTTTTTCATACAAATTATCAATTTGTATGTAAATATGCGTATTCTACTTATTGACTCTTGTAGTTCTTTTATACTTCTCTATCATTCTCCCAAGGCACTGCAAGGAAGGCTTCGAAACCAGAATCGTGTATGGTTTTCATTGCTATGCTTCCTCACTCCCTCTTCCACTTTGTTAATAAGGACTTCTCATTTTGAATGATCAGATAAAGAGATTCTTTTTAAAAATAGCATTCTTCCACAACCTAAAACACAAACGTTAATAATCATACCTAATTTAAAGCCTTTCAACAAACTCTCAGAATAGATGACAACAGTCAAACTGAAAATATGCGAATAAATTTGAGTCACATTTCATGAGGCACAGTATGAAACGCAAAACTAAATCCTAACAGATTTCATATAAATATATAAACCCCCCAACATACTACTAAAATATTAAAATTGCCAGACAGAGGATTCAGAGACTACGAAACACCAAAATTATAGATCTGCGTTCAGTTTTCTGTAGTACAAACAAATATCAAGACAACCATAATGAAACAATGGTCATAGAAGTTTTATGATTGCTGGAAATTTATAATTAAAGTCTGAAACAATCCTTTAGGAAGACATCCAGGCAACAAATGAATAAATATAGCAAGATAAAATAGGGATAAGTAAATGAATCAATGTTTTAAGTCTTGTATATTGGAAAAACTCATGTCATTTACACATCTATATGTCAAAGTCTGTTCTGTTGGAACACTGCTGAATCATTCAGTGTTCAGCAGCTACGTATCCTTCCTTACGCAAAACTCATTCTGACACAAAATATCTTTGAAAACACAAGTCATCTATTCTGAGCAAAAGAAAACAGAATAATATTATACTGCAACCAAACACAGATATGTAGCCACAGTAATGGAAACCAAAATATGGGGGTGAAAGCTCAGGAAAAGTTTCTGTGAAATACCTGAAGGACCACAGTAGCTATTCACAGCTTAGGATGCTTCAAGCCAATTGCAGAATTAACCCACAGAACTGCCTTTAGTTGAACTGGGAGTTTCTTGGTATAACAGGGTACGAGCGCGCATGCACTTTACTTATATGTGTTGAGCATGATGGACTTTTGCTCTAGTGGTCCTAAGTGGTTAAAGCTATTCAGTCCAGTGAGGCCGAGGTCACAGTTTCTGGGAGCAATAAACTCCATGCAAAGAGCTAATATGGGACAGATGCATGTTGGCATGGTCCAGCCAACAACCTGGTGCTCTTGGTAACTTATTCAAGAATCCTGGTCTCAGAGTTCAGGGGAGATCATGGGAAATGCCTAGGGAGCAAATTAAGAGATGCCCCAAAGAAGGCAGACTCACCCAAGCCTTGCCCACTCCAAGAATACCCTAAAAAATGGGATGACTGTAGATCAACACCCGTGCTATGGATAAGGGTGGCAAGACAACCTCAAGTTGTGACCTGGCTCTCCCTTAAGTGTGACTGATTCCTGATCAGAGGACGAAGCTGGCTTTGGTCTGATTTCCTTAGATTAGGGAAGCTGCCATCTATTTGGTTTTTTGTATTTTGCGTGTTTTATAATTGATGCTTAAAGACAAGGAAGTCCCTAATACAATTCGCCCAGTAAGTTGCTTGTTTAAATTGAAATCAAAACTGTCAGAAATTCTGTTTTGTCTGTGTTATATTGTTTAATACTCTTCCTATTTTCAAAAAACAGAATCTGTTTTTTTCCCCCACTAATTTAAAATACGTTATGTGAATATATTATTTTGTGCAACATAAAATATTTACAAGTTTTTCTTTTGTCCCTCTTACATCAACAAAAAATTCAGTCTTATCTCTGAATTTTATGAGTAAGATCAAGGACAGAAACTCACTCAGGAAAGCACTGAGGGTGGCAGGAAGGAGGGAAGGAAGGAAGATGCAGCTGAAAATCTGCAACTAGAAGCAGAGCAAGAAGCTCTTGCTGGACCAAAGCAAGTCCCAGCATAGAGTGAGCAGAGCTGTTGGAAACATAAATGGAAGTGAGCTGAGAAGATAAATGGAAGTTTGGATCCAGAGGGAATTTGGTAACATCTGGAAATTTGCCAGTCAGATGAATTACTGTGATACAGAAACCATCCTAAAGAACCACTGTTACACATTCAGATAGAAAAATAAAGCTAGAGCTCCAGCGAGAAGGTGTCTGTTGCACATCTTATGTACAAACACCTGCCCCCTAGGACGGCAGCCTGGATGCACCATGATGCAGACAGTGCCTTTGGGAGCTTTTTTGAGAGGGACGGACTGAAGGAACTCAGAGAACCACAGTCCACGGGTCACAGGAGGCACTTTCAGAGACACTGGTGAGTAGTCTGGTCTCCAAACACAGAAACCAAGTCCTCTGAGAAAGCAGATGATCAGACTAGTAGAGGAGACTTTCAGGAACATCATAAAACAAGATCAAGCCCAGACTAACACCCACGACATCATGTGGCAGGAGGTCATGGCATTAGACCACTGATGGGGAAATGACTGCAGCGCTGAGGCTTTTCTATCCAAAAACAGCCATGCACCCTCCTATTCTGGAACCAGGGACCCATGATGAAGGGAAGAGGTGGGTTGTTACAGTGGGATTGGCACCTAGGAACTAGGGGCCAGATGAGTTTGCAGGACCAGAGGGCACCATGCAGTCACTTGCTTGCTGAATGCAAAGGTCATATGAAGGGCACAAAGGTTCTGGATCACCAGGTAAGAGGCACTGGGTTCAAGAAGCCTGCACTTCTGCTCTCCATGGGTACCAGTAGCACAGGGAAAAGGCGAGAGAAAGGTTTTAGAGAGAAAATCTAGGACCCTGCAAGGGAAGCTGAAGACAAGGTCTTCCATGTAGTAATGTACTTACATACCACACAGGACTTTAAACAGACAGAAAATACAAAGATGCTTGGATAAAAAGTGAGGTTTCATATTCATTATGGAGCGGAGACACTTCTGTATGAGACATTAGATGCTGGAAACAAGAAGCCTGTACTGGAGGGATGGAGCTCATTTGAACCTTAAGGGAATCAACCTGTTAGCACTTCAAATACAGAAGGTTATGAGTGAGCTTCTCACTGGTAAGTGGGGGGGTGGGGTACAATGATGGCAGGGGAGAAGAAGGGTAGAAGATGGTGGCTGCGGAATAGCACATGGTGTAGGATGAGGCTTCTACTATTAATGAAGACAAAGAAATAGTAACACTCCTGCTTAAGGAGTCCATAACAGAAAGTGCAACTGTTGATTCTGCTGGCATGCCGGCTCTTGTTTGAACTCTTGCAACTGAAGAGCCATTCCGTAAGTGACCAGAATGTACCTCAGTTCAAGAGCCCTGTGTAAAATTGAAGGCCAGAATAACTTCCATGGTCTCACTCAACTTCAGAGAAGGGAACTACAGAAGAACAAAAAGATTGTCTTAATAAAAGGGTAGCTAAGATACTTAATGCAGTATGAATGCTCCCTTAGGACACCATAAGGAAAGCTCTATGGTAGTTGTACTGGTTTTGGCTAGGATAGAGTTAATTTTCTTCATAGTAGCTAGTATGGGGCTATGTTTTGGATTTGTGCTGGAAACAGTGTTGGTAACACAGGGATGTTTTAGTTACTGCTGAGCAGTGGTCACACAGAGTCAGGGCCTTTTCTGCTCCTCACCCCACCCCACCAGCGAGTAGGCTGGGGGGGCACAAGAAGCTGGGAGGGGACACGGCTGGGACAGCTGACCCCAGCTGACCAAAGGGCTATTCCATACCATATGGCGTCATGCTCAGCATATACAGCTGGGGAAGAGGAAGGAAGGGGGGACGTTTGGAGTGATGGCGTTTGTCTTCCCAAGTAACCGTTACACGTGATGGAGCCCTGCTTTCCTGGGGATGGCTGAACACCTGCCTGCCCATGGGAAGCAGTGAACGAATTCCTTGCTTTGCTTTGCTTGTGTGCGTGGCTTTTGCTTTCCCTATTAAACTGTCTTTATCTCAACCCACGAGTTTTCTCACTTTTACTCTTCCAATTCTCTCCCCCATCGCACTGGAGGGGGAGTGAGTGAGCGGCTGGGTGGGGCTTAGTTGCCAGCTGGGGTTAAACCACGACAGTAGTGCAAATCGCCTATTACAAGGAGCTGGAGGGAAGGTAAAAAGGAGCTAAAAAGATGAGAAAAATTAGTTTTCAAGAAGTCTTTCTGACATCTTTGAAATCTGCTCATCTATAAAGCACACAAGTTAGTGAAGTTGAAGAATGAAGGAGAATTCAAGAGTGGGCTTAGATCATCAGCTCAAGATAGGCGTAGTGAAATGATGTGATTCTACCTACAGGCAGATAAAATAGTAAAATCTGTCCCAAGCGTGGTGTAGTGAAGGGGAATTCAGAAGGCATCTAAAGCACTGATTGCATCACATCCATGAGATGACTCAGTAATGGAAGAACTATTTGCATAGAGGTGAAGGATAACAACAGTGTAGTATTTAAATTGTTTTGCAATGTGCAAAGTCAGTAAGAATCTATGAATGGAGAGCTTTAGGAATTTTTGTGCATTTCTCATTTTATTCCAAGAGCTGAAAATACTTTATAAACATCAATTTACTGAGATGGATAAAATGGTATGGCTTAAGAATGAAGTCACATCTGAACTGGGACTCAACAGTTACCTAACAAAGTTTCCAAATGCTCAGAAAGAGCACATCATTATTTCAGTGTAAGGCTAGAATAGACTTTGGAGCTAGCTAATAATCTCACAGAAGGAACGAATAAAGCCAGAGACTGTTAATGACTAAAAAGAGTCAGGGCTTTGGATTTTCTCTCTCTGTGCTGGCACTCCCCTACCATCACTCTGGGCTCTGAATCAGAAGCTGACTCAAAAGGCAAAGCTACCCTCACCTGTTGCATTCCCAGCACCATTCTTAGAAAGGCTGTATCTGAACATGCATCTGGCACATTCCTGCAAAAATGATAACATCTGAAGAGATGGAAGCACAAGCTGGTAGGAGGAGAAAGCAATACTACAAGTTAAAGTGAAAGTCACATTAAGAACGCTTTTGCTGAACTAATTACCATTTTCTAATCTTTGTTGCGTAAAGATATACAGAGAACAATAACGAACTCCAGACAGTGATTAATGAATACTTGCTGATTTCCTACCAAAGCAGCAATTGTCAGATCTTTACAAACAAATGATTTGCAAAAGCTAAAGATTATGAAACCTTCTGAAAAAAAGTACTGCTGTGAAAAAACAAGGGGGAAGGGACAAACGGGAGAAAAGGAAAGAATAGCAAGAAACTCTGGAGTAATAAGCCAGCAAAGGAGTTCAGCCTCTTGGTGCTTTCCCTTTAGAGATTTTGTATGACTTGCATGATCAGTTCCATAGTCAAAATGTCTCATTACTCAAGAGTCTTATGGCCAAAAATCAGTTTCTAAGTCCATCTGAAACGGTATAAAAAAAGAGCTTGACACACTTTTTAAAAACTTTAATCGAGCTTATTCTAACTAGTGACTGCATGTGGTAAAATGAGATCACTGGCATACAGTAATTTGTGAATATAATTTAGAAAAAGGCAGGCTGAAATAAATGTCTACTGACCATCATGAAAGAGTACTAACAATCACAGTATTTTAGCTACCTTTTCAACCCTCTAGTAACTACTTTTTATTGAAATCATAGCCACACACTTTGTGAAATTCAAATGTATGATTCCAAAATACACTCAGATTATACATTAATCCCAGCTGAATGCCCTTTCCATGCCTTGTAGTCAAAAAAGGCCCCAAATCCTCTTGATTACTGACAAATCATTAAACTTTTATGAACGCAACTGGGCGAACAGTTGAAATGCCAGATGAATTACTGAACTGTTTTTGTGGATTTCCGTCACCGATGCTACCTCTCTCTATCAAGTTGATGTTCACGAACGTCAATCAATTCAGAGCGAGAGAAAACAGATCACGATCATTAAGTACCATCTTGAAACATGAAATTTCATGTACTGCAGCTGAGTTAACTTGGATATCTGGAACCCTCCGTACTGAGCTGGCATGCATTTCTGAAGTACATTGGCTTCCCTGATTTAAATGATTTTGCCCTGTTTGATAAAGTCGCACTTGATCTTCTGCATTTAGTCTACTTTAGTGAAGTATGTGGAAATAAACTACACCTATGTGAACAACTAAATCCAAGCTCTACTCTATTTTAAGACCTCCTATATATGTTGTATGTTAATATATTTTTATTTTTACCCCAAGTAAATCACCACACATAGAAATCTGAGAAGCAATTCTAACTTGGATGGTCATTGCTTGGACTCTCATTATTTCTTTCATGTTCAATCAGGCTGGTGTGATCTGATGTCCAGCCACTGCAAATGTGGAGTGGAGACTCTTGGTTACTCCAGGGAAAATATCAAGACACAAAAATTCATCCATAACAATACTAGAGAGAATACTGGGTCCCTGATATTTGTTGGACTGTCTGGGATTTTTCATCCTAAAAGGCAAAAATCTTACTGATACTTTAACATTTTTGTAGTGACTGAGCAGTTTTGGCTTGAGGAGTCATTGCATTTTGAGAGACAACCAAAGAGGTTATAGAAAAAGTCAAAATATGAAACTGAAAACCAACATGTATCAAGTAAATTTCTTAATCTGACTAGAGAAGAGGAATTTTTTAAAGCTAACCTCAAGAACTGTAAAACCAACTAAGAGAAATCCCAAAATTATCTGGATTATATTTTAAATTAAAGGGGATAAAAAAAGCAGATGAAGCTTGCCTTTTCAACAATTATTTGCCTATTGTTATACCAGGTGATCAGTTTCTTCCACTGAATTACTAAGGTGCTAGATTTTTTTAAGTACATTTTCCAGTTTGTTCATGTATTATCCCCAGTTAGATATAATCACAGCAAGATGCTCCAAGATGCCAAGCAACAGTTCCCAAACAGCAGCTCCATAATTTCAAGCAATACAAAGGTCATGTGCAGTGGAAATGAAATTGCATCAGAAATTTATTATGAAATCTGTAATTCAAAGCTGTTTTCCTAGATATACACTCCAGAATCTGTAATTGTATACATTGTGAATTAAAATGATTTCTTAAGTGCATGACCATTATTCTAGAGCAATCCCTATAGGAAGTAACTCATAGAAATGCTATGTCACACATGCTATGCAAAAAGCTGTCCAGCTTACTGTGCAATGACTTTCTTCAAAAAAAAAAAAAAATCTTCAGAAGAAATTGTAACAGGAACACAGCATGTCATGGCTGTTGAACTTTCCTGTAGGATTAATTTAAAATTGAAAAACAATTTGGCATCAACAATCTCATTATATCTTAATTTTTTGAATTTGTATTTTTATTAATTATTAATTTAACATTTAATGAATTCATACTTATTAAATATTAAGCTAACATTAGTTGCTAAACACTAAGAAGCATTTGTTCCCTATATATTTTGTAAGCAAAGTTTTAAGAAGCTATAGGGAATAAAACCAGCAAGATATACTAGCAAATATCAAGCAAATGTCAAGCATAACCCCAAATGCAGCAGAGAGGTCATTACTTAATTATTCTCTATTTTTTATATCTACTGACTGCTTGAACAAAAGTTTTAACAGCAGACATAAGGGAAATTCTGGTCTCTGTCTATCCCCCAGATTCATTCACCACAGTGTTGGCAGGCAAGTACTTGATGCCTGAAAGAATATCAGCGCAAGAAACACATTTGGCATTTGGGGCTGCTGCAAAACAGCTCCAGTTACGCTGCTAAGCCAGCTTCGTGCTGATGAACTGCTGCGTGCCTTAACTTTCTGTTTTGCTGTTAACTGCTGTTCACGTTTTTAAACATGTTCAGATGCCGTTTTCACATTGCAAAATGGCCAAATTCAGTGGCTGCCTGTAGTCTCTGTTCAGCTTGAGACTCCAGAATACTTTTTAAATCATGCTCATAACTGCCTAGAACATCCTTACAGCAGTGACAGATTCTGCCATATAGTTTATCTTTTTTTTTTTTCTTCTTTCCCCTCCTGCAAAATTTCAACAGAGTCCTTGAACTCTGATTTGTTTAACTGCAGAGGAACTGATTACTAACATTACAGATCACCTAAATCAAAAAATCTATGTTCCCTCAAAACTGTCACAGAGTTTAGCAGTCTTCCTCAAATCTCAATCTGACCTGTTTCCCCCTTCTGCAAACCAGCAACACATCTTTGTAGGAAAGGGCAGTTCTTTCTCCACTCATCCACGAGCGGATGGCTCTGGAAAGCAGCTCTCTGCGCTCCCACCCTGCAGCCCTGGAGAAGGAATCTCAAGGGTCTCTTCTAGTAGCACTATTTCCTACATGAATGTCTCTGTCTTTAAAGAAATAAATTTGGCTCATTTCCCCCTAATTACATTAGTGTGTAATTTCTAAGTCAAATAATATTTTGCCTTTTTTTTTTTTTTTTTTTAAATAAAAAAGTAGTTGTGCCAAATCACGTTGTTCTCTGTCCTGACTGGTAACTACAAGATTCTTCAATTTATAAGATTCCATCTATGCAAAACAAAACATAAAATTAAAGTTAGCATATGTTTGCGCTCTTTCCAGATTAATAATGAAGACAGAGAGTGGGACTGCTCCCAGCATCAAGCTCCTGGCACCATATGCTTTGCTGTCTATCCCTACATCACTGTCTTTTATTACATCTTTTATTCTTTAAACAGTGTTTAGATTTTTTTTTCCCCCTATGAGATCAAGTTTTTATTTCAGCTAATGTGAAATCCTGACAAACAGCATCAAATGCTACACAGACACACAAAGGCTACACCTCTATCTAATTTCTACCAGACAGGCCATATTTTCTCATTTTTCTCAGTTTTGAAGATTATCATTGAAAGAGTCTTCAATTTTTCAGTCCATGAATGTACAGGCATGAATTTTACACAAAGAAAGAAAGCACGGATGAGATTGTTATCACTGGAAACCTGGCTCAAGTGCCTCAGAAAATTCCAGACATATGTCCTCATTAATACTCATTTACTTGTAAAACTAATTTAAACAAGGAGAACGAAGGCTAATCAACTGATTTATTGTTGGCACTTTATCCTCAGCTTTGTCACAGGACAATGGTGCAACAACCAGAAACAAACCTCAAGTTTTAATACTGAACAGACCCCAAGCCACAAGATTATTTATGTTAGTGTAACAAGTAAAAAGCTTGAGAAACTCACCACTGAGCTCCAGTGTAACAGGGATGGGTACACGAGATGGAAGTGAGGAGAGGCTGCAAAGGAGGAATGCAGAAGTACTGCTTGGACATGCACGGGTGCTGTTAGGAAAGCTAAATAGGAGCTTGAGTTGAGACACGCAAGCGATGTCAAAGGCAATGAGAACAGCTCCTATCGCTACATTAACAGTAAAAGGATGAACAAGGAAAATGCAAGCTCACTGCTAAATCGGTAATCACAGGCACACATAAGATCCAGGTACCCGATACTTTCTTTGTCTTAGTTTTCACCAACAAGGTCTCCCAGGGTTCTATGTCTGGAGCAAGGGTTCAAGGAGGAGAGAAACCATCAGCAGCACAGAAGGATCAATTCAGGGATTACTTGACAAATCTGAACCCATACAAGCCCCTGGGACTAGGGAGGATGCATGTGATGGTGCTGAGAGAGCTTGCTGATGACACGGAAAGGCTGCTCTTTGTCATGGCACGGAGATTGGCTGAGGTTGTCAATAACTGAAGAAAGTATTGCATTTGCATTTAAAAAACGACAAGACGACAAACCAGGGAACTACAGGCTAGTAAGACTTTCTTTGGCACCTGGAAAAAATCATGGAGTAAGTTGTCTTGAAAGCCACTTATAGGCATATGAATTGGAAGCAGTTTATTGGGAATAACGAGCCAACAGTAATCTTGTTTGACAACATCATTACCTTCTGTAATGAAATAACTGGATCTGTGGATGAAGAGAGCCAGGAATATCATCCACCTTGACTTTACAAGGATTTGACATGGTGTCCCACAGCACCCTTATATCCAAGCTGTGATGTTATCTCACCAAATGGACTTAATTTGTACTCGACCTGAAAGCTTGTTACAAGTGGAGCTTCTCAGGGGTCTATTCTGGGACCTATCCTCTTTAATATCTTTATTAAAGACATAGAGGAGAAAACAAAATGCACCCCCATCAAATTTGTCGACAATATCAAATTGGGAAAGAACAGTCATAGAAACAGAAAACTTTTAAGTTGGAGGGAAGCTCATGAAGTTATTTAGCCCAAGCCCCACTCAAAGCAGGTCTAGTTAGACCAGGCTCCACAGGACCTTATCCAGCTGAGTTTTGGATATCTCCAAGGATGGAGATTTCACAAGTTCTGTGGATGAGTTCCAGTATTTGAACTGCATAATAGAAACATAAATCTTTGTATTTAATCTAAAATTCCTGTGTTCCAACTAGTGCCTGCTGTCTCTTATCCCATCTGGGTGCAACTTTGAGAGGTGCATGGACACCCTGAAGGCAGGTGTGCCATCCAGAGGGACCTAGACAGACTGGAGGAATGGGCCAGCAGGAACCTTATGACACACAAAATGGACAAATGCGAAGTCCTGCTTCTAGGAATAAATATCTGCAATGGTACAGGCTGGGAAGTAACTGCCTGGGGAGCAGCTCTGTGGAGAGGGACCTGAGGTTCCTGGTGGACAGCAAACTGAGCATGAGCCAGCAGCATGCCCAGGCAGCAATTAAGCCTAACAGCACTCTGGGCTGTATTAACAGGAGTGTAGCCAGTACATCAAGAGAAGGGATTACACTCATTGGACTGCATTTGGAATGCATTCAGTTTTGGCCCACAGCAGTATAAGATGTTGATAAACCACAAGGAGCTCAGTGGAGGGCCACCATCACAGGGCAAAGAGCTGACACAGCGTATGAGGAGAGGCTGAGGGAACTGGGCTTCTTTAACTTGAAGAAGAGATGGCTTAGGGTGGGCGTTGGACCTAACACCAACCTTCCTTTATCAAAGAGAAGGTTGCACAGAATATTGAGCTAGGCTCTTTACTGAACTCCCTGGCTGGAGGATGAAAGACAGTGGTTCAAAAATTAAAATGAGGGATGCTCTGACTTGACATAAAGGAAAAAAAATGACCAGTATGATGAGAATTAAGCACTGTAAGAGGTTGCCTAGGGAGCCTGCAGAATCCCTGTCCTTGGAGGTTTTCAAGGCACACCTAGACAAAGCCCTGAGCAACCCGGCCTAAATTCAGTGTCAACCTTGCACTGAGAAGATAGTTGGATTAGGACCTCCTGAGGTCCCTGCTAAGTGGAAAAATTCTACAATTCTAACTAGCTCTTTTCACTAAAGCACTAACCTGGTAATTAAAACCAAAGAACAACAAAAACACACACCAAAAACCCCCCAACCACTAGTGGGATAGCCATCTTCTGTTTGGCCTATATAAAGTTTTTCTAGTTAGTTAGAATTAACATTACATTATCAGTCTTAGTGTTCATATACTGCAGAGTTATTAAAACACTACTAAGTTGTTTCCACTTTAATGACCCAAGAATTTAATGTTTACTCCATGAGATATAAAACATTGATTTATTTCCTCTTTCTATGACGGCACAATTTCTACAGCAACATGTAAGTAATAAGCTCAGCTCTTCATCCTTTAGAGGTTAAAATGGTGGGAATAACACCATTTTTCTGCTTAATAAAACAGATAAAAAAGGACTTAAAGGTTTTTGCTGTTTGTTTTTTTTTTTTTTTTTTTTTTTTAAAGAGAGAGAAGGAAAGATTTTCTTAAAGTAGATGGCCTATCTAACCATATCACACGTATTCTTCTAGTTTCTTGGCCAGCACTGGTACAGAAATAAAACTCATCAAATGTGTTTCATTTACCTTTAATTTCAGAGAAATATATGCACCAATTCCCAAATCCTCATTAACATTAATGAGTCTTTGCAGAAGCAAATCTCTTGAACAGATAATGACTAGTTGTGTAAGAAAGGACTATTCACATGAGACAGGAACACCAAATACTTCCCATCTCAAATGTTTCACCTTAAGAAGTATTTCTATTGTGTCATCTGATGATGATTGAACAGGCAAAGATTTAATTTGAATTTCTTTTTATAATTAAGCAACAGGCAAAGCAATATAAACTGTTTCTTCCTACTAAAATTTTTTTAACAACCCAATTATATTACGTAACTTAAACCACAAAAGCTACTCTGAAGCTCTCTGTAATTGCAACCACTCATAGTACTAAGGCGACTTGCTCAATGGTATCAGGGGGGGCAAACGAAAACATTAAGTAGTTTAAAATATCTTTTTGTCATAACAAGCACTTTGCTCTTAAGGATTCTCTGGCCTATTGAAAAAAATAATTTCAGCAGTGATTAATATTTGCCTATTCTCATACATATAGGAAGACAAACAAGATGTAAAAGACGCTTAAGTCCCTCCTTAAGAATATTTAACTCCCAAAATATTATAAAAAACCCCATGTTTATTATGTTTACAGAAAAAAAAAAAAACCAAAGTGAAAATTTTATTCCAAATTACAGCAAAATTTCTATTAAATTTTTTATTTGACCAGTACCAGCATGAGCATACAGGACACAAAAAAGTTATAAACTTGATTATCTTTCCATAATGAATTACTGCAAGTAGTTGATTTTAGAAACTCATAAGGCACATTAAACATTAAATCAAATAAACTATGTAAACTGACTATTATTTGTAATTCTTTCTTTCTTTTTTTTTTTTTTTTTTTAAAATGTAACCAGAAGGTTATTCCGAGATTTCACATGACAGAGCTACAGGTTTTCAGCCCCCGAGGTTAAAACATGGGCTGTGGGAATAGAGATATACCCAATACTCTAATTTAAAATTTATATTTACTATTGTTCACTCTTAAATTGCCTTTTAAAATGGAAGACTTAATTTTTTATCATATTTACCATTTAACTACTAATTCCCTTATAAAATACTGAGATGCTTTATACGTTATACACTTACACATTAATGGAAGTTACCAAAGTGATTTGAACATGTAAGTCTGATGAAATATTACAATAGTACACTTTAACTTAATCTTGACCGTTTTTCTCTCTAGCCTCTGTCCCATGTTGTGCCAGTAGAAAGGATCCAACACGGTTTTCCTAAACCATGGAGAAATTTTTCTGTCAGAACTGCGAGACCCACTTCACCATAATCTACCGTGGTAGTAGAATAGTGATTCTGTGATTCTGTGAAATGACGCCATCTGACAAACAGGTCTGGAGCTGTCCGCTAGCTACAATAACAAGTACCTTTTAATATCTGCGTTATATGTGTTCCCTGGTTTGCTCCTTAGAGATAAAAAAGACTATTGAGGATCTGCAGTCCTGTACATTTAGTTGCCAAAAGTCTACTTTACAGAAAACTTGACTGTCTTTGTTCTTTTAATCCCTTAACAGTACTAGTATCTCAGAACCCACAACTAGAAACGGTAAAGCAGAACATCAATGAAAGGACAGCGATACCGTGACCTCCTTGACAAGTGTGAATACTAACTTCACATCATCAGTCCCTCTGGGAAAACACATATATAATATCTATAGAAATACAGATACTGTATGTATATTAAAAGATATGTATACAACTATAGATATATATGCATACATATATGTATATACACATACATAACTATATACGACTTCCCGCAGTAGTATGTATTAAGGGGAGCAGAGTCATCAACTCTGTGGTGTTTCTGCATCTGTTTACTCTGCTAATATGTGAAAACTTATCCTGGGTGTTGGATTTGATCCCTTCCTTTAACGTGCCATTAGGATTCACACACTTAATTCATTCTGCAGTGTTCTCATAAATACAAGATATTTAACCGGGATTAATATCTACCAAAATCCACAAATAAGGGGGGAAAAGCCTAAGCCCTCTATGAGGAAAGAAATGCATTTTGATACCGAGTCCATAGTATACACCAGCTTTTGAAACTCTCTGTGATTTGGCCCCACAATCAGACTAAGCTTGCATTGTTGTCAATCAATTATGAACAGAATTAAAAACCCCGTTACTAAGGAAAACCACATACTGTGATCCTAGAGCAAGGTAATACATCTCTAGCTGAAACTGCAGAAAGGTTTATTGTATCTTTGTTTGAAGTGCTGATCACAGCTGCTGGGACTTGTCTTGCATCAAACACACAAGAGTCATTTAGGTTGGACGACAAAAACCTACTGGGTTAGCTTCTACAAGATTAAACGCTACAGCAAGTAGTTATTAATGTTAGCAGAAATGTTTTGCTTGTTATTTTGTTCAGAGGGGACCATGTAACCTCAGATTCAGCATTATTTGTTCCATAGTCATGTTCTTCGTATTCAAGGAAAAATGTGAGCAACATATCCAGACTGAACACATTCTTTCATAGATGTTAAATTAAACTCCTAATAGTTTGTAAAAATGAAATTAGAGGATGTAATTACTCTTAAGTGAATACTATGATGTGAAATAACTACCATAAACTATTAGGCACACACTCAGAATGGGCCCTCAAATAGATTGGTCATGGGTACACATGAGACTGACAAATCCTGATAAAAACTGCAGCGAAATAAAGACATCCATAACAGTGCATTAAATCTCAGATAACCTTAATTCTGTGGGTCTGAATGAAGATCTTCCTTTTTCAACTGATGTTAATGCCTGCACAGAATGGAATTTACCCTTCAGTCTCAAAAATGACAGCTGATTCTCCACCCTTTTTGGTCATCCTGTGGTCCCTGTGACAGGTGTCAGAGTGTCAGGCCTGCATGCTGAAGTTCTCCCTCAGAGACAGGGGAAAAAGCTGTCTCTGGTCTCCCAGAAATGATCTGGAGGAACCAAGTCTATGGGTCAGAGGGCGGCTCAGAAACCAGATCCAGTCACATCTTGCATGTTTCCTCGTCCATTACCCTGAAGCACACTGCAATATCGTGCCTGGAACTGAACACCTATTCTAGGCTCCTAATACTACTTGACCACCTAGAAAGCAGCTATGATTTTTGACCTTAAACAGTAGTCTCCATACCCTAACCAGCAAGTGAGCATAGACCATAACACTGTTGCTGTTAATTACCCAAGTGCTAGAGCACAGAGTTGTATATCCAAGAAGTCCACACACTGGTGGCAATTCTTGTCAAGGGATATTATGACTCCCTATGACAGAAGTCCTCCCCTCCCTCTGCTAACATTAAAGATAAGCCTTTTAAAAAGATAAGACCAAAAAGTATTTCACTGAAAAGCATGCCATGGCCTGTATGCAAACAACCAGATGGGGAAAGGAGGCAACTTACATTTGCATAACGTCTTTAACTGGAAATGCTTTGCAAACACAGCATTAACGGCATGTACTATATCGTTGTTACTACAGTGGCATCCCCAAATAGCACCGATGGGATCTAGGCCTCATTATAAGATGTACTCTATAAATGTATATGCAGAGACATAAACCATACTTTAAAAAACCTTTCACCTATTACAGAATATCATCTACCCCAACTGATACAACACAAGGAAAGAGAACAGATGGTTCAGATGACAACTGTAAACAAATTTTACAGATAGCTAAACTGCTCCTAATTATATCAGTTTTGAGATCTCCTGTCATACCTTCACAATTTATAGTATGTAGCCCCCTTAACCTCCCTGTAAAAATATCTATAGAGTCCCTCGCTTCTAGTCCAACACCTTCTCTATCAACTGGAGCTTTTTCTTGCTCCCTCTATTCTTCCAGAAGGTATGGGAAAGGGTTTCCCTTAGCTCCTGCATGAATTAGGAAAAGACCAGACAAAACAGCAGCTCACGTAAAACTCACAGTAGTGGTAAGGTAAAGCTTCTCTGAAGTCTTGCCTTAATATCGCCTCCTTGCACAACAGTACCTGATTAAGTCTTGACTAGTCTCTCAAAGAGCCAAGGAACTGGGGCCTCAAAAGGTCGCTGACCCAAGTCTCCTGCCATGGGTAAAGGTGGCAAGAGAGCACCTGAGCATTGCTGTCTCCTCATTGTGATGTCATTGTTCCCTACACCACCCCCCAGCCCCCATTTTAATGGACAATTAGTGGTCAGTTATGATAAATGCTTTAAGCTCTTAGTAGTTTCATTGTTTCCCTTTACAGAAGAAAATCTAAAACTAACTACTATCTTGTAGACAAAAATGGATCTTCTGTTACCTACAAGGTACATTTCTAGGTGGTGACCACGAGTAAAGTGTTGAAAAGCACCATCCTAATTCAAGTCTTTCCTTAGCTTTCAAAAAACTGAATATTTAAGAGCTGTGTCATATACCATTATTATAATTGGAGTTTTTACACTCCCCTCCCCAAATAAAAGGAACATGCATGTTAACAGCAACCACATACATGGATCCATGTTGGAAACACACTCCTTTCTGTTCGCAAAGAGAGCAAGTACATACACCTCTTCCTTGCACCATGACACAAAGCATCAGTTATATGCAAAAAGAGAAAGAGTGCATACACCTTAGGTCCAAATGCTCTCCTGAAACAAGATTATGTTGAACTCATTCACCGTCATATCTAAATGAAGCTTGCAGCTGGGTTTGGTTACTAATCTTCAGTCTAGTTTAACAACGGAAGTTTTTCTTTTATCTGTCATTGTGAAAGTGTACTTAGTTTAAATCATACTTTTCATTATGAAGTGTTTCACAAAGTAAAGAGTTTGTTTGCGTTAAGTCCAAGTTATTATCACACCATCCTCCAGAACATTACAGATGCGAGTGAAGTATTGCACTCAAATAATTCAGTATAATGTAAGATAATATATTACAACGGAATTTACAACCATAAATACCTTTCATTTCATTTTCAGTGCTGTTTTCTGGCAATATTTTTAAACTGAGATGTTACACTGATGGATGTATTCAACACTGATTACTTGTGAGACACAGAAACCCAAGAAACCCAGCCTAAATGAAACTGGCACATTGGGGAAAAAGTGCTCAACAACCTTTAGGCAAGCAGAACAAAAAAATGCTGTTCATATACACCAGCATTTGTGTTCAGCTTACTTCTTTTCTTAGCGGTTGCATTAGCAATTCAATATATATTAATTTAGTTTAAAACCTAGTAAATCTTATCAAATTCCATCAAAGCTTTAGTAACTGAGGAAAACATTCTTCTTCCATGGGAAGCATTGAAGAGTACCGAATCTGACCCTCCTTCATGGACAAGTTGTCTTCCCATGCCAGTCTTCCTTTCCAAGGACAATGAGAAACAATAAAGAGCTGAGTTCAGACTGTAGCAAGGTGAATACAAAGTCATCTGAAATTTAAACTGGTTTAAGCTGCAGCTAATTAGAAAACCAATGGATATAAATAGGGAATACAGAAAGTATTTAAAGAGTACTAGAAGATGATGGATGATGATCTAGAGATGAACAGAATGCTTTCACGAAGAATAAAGACAGAACAAACAACTGTGCAGGGACAAAAAAACAGCTATCAGCGTTCACAGTCTGAGCTCTTGGCACATTTGCCTACTGCTTGATATTGTGTAAGTCCCTAGCTTCCCACCTTGTTCTCCTTTTTAAGAAAATCTACCCTGCCTTTCAGTACTCCATGTAAGAATATAAAATACAGTGAAGAGGCCTTTGGTCATGGAACAGTAAAATTAGTAACTATTTTCTAGCAATGAACTGTAATACCCACAACTAACTGCTCTGTATTTCATGTCATTAACAACACTTTCACTCCTAGACTGTCTAAAAACCTTCGATTAATATACTAAAATTCTTCATATATATGTGTGTGTATACATATATATATATACACACCCCCTATACAGTCATCCGTGTCCTGTCCCCCCCCCGCACTTGTAATCTTTTCTGAAATGTATCAGTCCAGTCGAACAGCTGACAAGGATGACTGCAGTGTAAGCAAACTCATCTGAAAATTCAGGTTGGAAGTGACATCAGAAAATCACCTAGTCCCACCTCCTATTCAAAACAGGGTGAGCTTCAGACCAAGTTGCCCAGGGCTTAAACTCTGGAAAATCTCCAAGGATGGAAACTGCAGCACCTCTCTGGGCAACCCGTTCCACTGCTCGAGTTTCCTTGCGGTAAAAAAGTTTTTCCTGTATCAGGTCTGTGCCTCTCCTGTTTCAACCTTTACCTCCCTCTTGTCCTTCTACCATGTGCCACTGTGAAAACTCTTCTCAGTAACATCCTCTTAGGCACTGGAAAGCCATGATTAGGTCCTCCCAAAGCCTCCTCAACAAGCCCCATTCTCTCAGGCTCTCTTCACAGGATGCATGTTTTAGCCCCCTGCCCATCTTTGGTGCCCCCTCCACTGAACTTGCTCCAGTCTGTTGATGTCTCTCCTGTATCGGGTGCGGTATGCGTGCAAAGCCGGGCACAGTAATTTACACATGGTCAAACAAGTCCTGGGTAGAGGGGGATAATCACTTCCCCTGATGTCCTGGCTGTGCCCCTGTTAACCCAGCCCAGGGCGCTGTTGGCCGTCCCTGCAGCCAGGGCACACTGCTGGCTCATGCCCAGCTCGCGTCTGCCAAGGCCTCCAGGTCCCTTGCCGCAGAGCTGCTCCCAGCCAGGCAGGCACCAGCCTGCGTCACTGCATGGGCTTATTCCTTGCCAGATGCAGGACTTGGCATCTGTCCTCCTTGAATTTCCTAAGGTTCCTCTGCTGACCCATTCCTACAGCTTCTCAGTCTCTCTGGATGGCAGCCCTGCCCTCAAGTGTATCAACTGATCACCCTAATTTGGTGTCACCTGCAAATCTGAGTACAGCATTCTCTGTTACTTCCACCAGGTTACTGATAAAGACATTAAGCAGGACAAGTCCCAGGATATTCCGCTTGCTACTGGCCTTCAGGTATAGTATGCCCTTTAATCACTACCCTCTGAGCCTGATCATAAACCCAGCTTTCTACCTATTGAGCTCTCTTCCCATCCAGACCATAGTGTCCCAACGTAGATAAAAGAATACTGTGGGAGACAGTGTTGAAAGCCTTGATGAAGTCAAAGTAAATGACATGCACTGCTATTCTCCCATCCTCAAATCTAGTCAGTTTATCAAAGAAGCCAACCAAGTTGGTCAGGAGTGATTTACCCTAGGTAAATCCATGGTGACTGCTTCCAATCATCTTTTCCTTCACATGCCCGTAACTTATACCAGAAAGACCCACTACATCGGATAGGTCACTTTACAGTCCCATTTCATTTAGTCCATGGGCACATAATTTTTAAAACTCCTAATCTAAAAACAAAAATAAAAAAATTAATAATTCTGATGTCAGTGCATGTTCTATGTGTGGAACACTCACCCCAAACCGATCCACTGTCACTAATCAACTTAATTCTCAAGTTTCTAAAGCCTTTTAAGTAACAGAAAATTGTTCTATAAAAAGGCAGGCAATATGAGAATGTATGCTACAGACATAGAAAACAGGCCTAAAAGTTTTATAAATTTATTAAAAAGCCAAGTAACTCTAACATATGAAAAGAAAGTACTTACCCTTTATTTATTTACAGAAGGTAAACACAGTATAATATTCCCCACATCTCACATGGGCAATCCAAAAAAGTGATACAGACTGGAATTCTCAGCCTCTGATTTTTGTTAGCATTTTGTTTATAAATATATATTTACGTGTATTACTTCTATATCTAAAACCCCTAAAAGATCATCAAGTAGATCTCAGTAATGGAAATACTAAGACATGCCATTTCTTTGGTTCTTCTATGTGACTCAGTGCTAACATTAAGCAATACTAATCTTTGAAATTCAGTGCATAACTGAAGATAACAGAAGGATTTAAATAGGGTTCAGATTAACCCTCTTCCTTATCACGCCCAGATAAATAGCATGGCTCTATTGATCTGCTGAAGACAGGTTAGACTCATACCAAGTTAAACAAACTGTCAGGCATTGATGTAAAACCACAGGAACTGAAACTGCAAGCCCAGACAGGCTAGTGCAATGTTAGGACTACGCTACCAGTCACCAGCCAGAAGGGTGACAGCAACTGTGACAAGCACAGGGAAAACAGAAATCCTGAGGCAGCAAAATCCACACTCCTAACAAGATGTACATCTACACCAATGAAAGGGGGAGGGTGATGCTAACAATTTTTAGACATCGTCAAAAGTAGCGCATGGAAGGGCTAGTCCTTGCCAGTCCATGTAGGGAGTGTAACTTGTGTGTTGGTCCTCACTTGTGCAAAGGCCTAGTCCATAATATCACGGTCAAAGAAACAATCTACCAAGAAATCATAAAGTATACACAGATCAAACATCTTTGCAGGAGCAAAACCTCAAAGCAATCACTACAGTTGTGTTTGATTTCAAGGAGAGGAATCGCATTAGAATAAAGAGGCTTGCTAAAAAGAGGTTGAGAAGAGCAGCTAATGGTCCCTCTACCATCTGTCAAGATTTCACACTATTTAGGACATTATATATTGAAGTTTGAGACAAATTAATATAAACTAAAAAGAAGGTATCATGTCTAAACAGCAGGGGAAAGGACATAATTAGAGGTTAGGAAAGCAGTCTTCAGAAAACTTGGAACTGTGTTTAAACAAGGAAAAGAAAATATCATGAACTACCAGGTTAAATGCAGAAAGTGATGCAGGTCAAAACAGCGGCCAAAACAGTAGCTCAAGAACAACTTTCAGAAGGTATAAAAGCCAATGATAAATC
This sequence comes from Mycteria americana, assembly GCF_035582795.1. Classification (NCBI taxonomy): domain Eukaryota; kingdom Metazoa; phylum Chordata; class Aves; order Ciconiiformes; family Ciconiidae; genus Mycteria; species Mycteria americana. The sequence goes on along the minus strand of NC_134366.1, from coordinate 94,918,019 downwards.
CTTATTCAAGCACATATCAAGAGTTGAAAACACTCCTGAGGAGTATGTGTCCAAAATACAAGGTATAAAAAGAATGTTCATGAAGATGAAGGTGAGAGCAGAGGAACTGCACATATTCATTACTTCTGTGTTCAATGTGGAAAGTTCAACAAGCTCTTTCTAAGGAACTCACTGAGAAAACGGTCTCAAATTCAATGCCATGGAAAAGGGGACGGAACAACTGTATGAAACACAGAACTAAAGTGCCAGGTCAAGATGGCATTTGCCCCAACACAGCGAAATAATGCAAGAATAAGAGAACCAGCAGCTGGAGTGTGCAACCTCCCGCTTAAAAATATATGCGTATTAAGTAACTGGGAGGTGGATAAAGTAATGCTAATGAAAAAAGAACAATGCTGCAGGGGATATGTGGAGAACCACCGGCCTGTAAAACTCTGGCCAAATTTTTATAAACTATTCTAAAAGACTGAATTAATGAGCACATGCAACCACACGAGCCACTGGAATCTTGTGGAGAAGACAAGGAGTGCATTATTTTTCCAAAAAAGCAAAAATCTTGGATTAGAACAGAGTTCTAATAAAGTATCAGCTCAATACCGTGAAACATCGGTGAAATCAATATGAATGTGAATTATTACGAAAACAATACAAGACAAAGGAGTCATCATCATTATCTTAATATATACATCTATGGTATACCTGTATCTTGAATGCTGTGCATGGTTCTAATCTCCCTCTCACAAAGATAATGAAGTAAACCTTAATAAAAATAGAGGAGGCTGGCAGAGAGCACTAGAAGTTAAGGAATAGCTTCCATAGTATGTAGTACTAAACACACGGGGAATGCCTCAACCTGGAAAAGCAATGAGTTACATGATACGTGGTAGAGATCTACACAGTTATGTGCGGAATGAAGAAGGGAATATGGATCTATTTTCTAGAACTGCATCCAGTACCAGAAGTAAGGGGCATCAAGTGAAACTATCAAGTGGAAGTTTCCAAAGAAATCCTTCACATAAGGTGCATATAAGCTGAAAAACTCCTTGCTGCATGATGGATGCTAAAGCTTACGCGTGTTCAAAAAGAGATTAAGCACAGAATGTTCAAGAATGACAAATCCATAAAGGGGTACTAAGTGTAAAGCTGCCAGGTTCCTGGCTTATGATACTTGGTGGGGACGGGAAGAGCATTCTGTGTAGTAACAGCAGGCTTGCTTTGTCCTCTCCCCCAGGTGTCTTAATGTTGGCCTCTGTCAGAGGGGATACAGGGCTCAATAGACCTTTGATCTAACTTAGAATTGTAATTCTGATTTTATGTTGCTTTTTCTTTCAGAATGCTACAAATGTATAGATCCCATTTAAAATCTCAGGTAGAACTCAACAGCAATTTGAGGGGGGGGGGGGGAATATCTCTTGCATGTTTAACAGTGGTATAAAAAGCATAATGTAAGCAGCCACTGTCTAATAGATGGACATATATCCACTTTAACAATACTGCTTTGGGTACTGTTATTTCACATCAGTTCTTTTAATCTCAGCTGCCCTTGTACCCTATGACAAAGGCAAATCATGCAGTATATGCACATTTGAAACCTAATGAAGACAATCTTTATTACAGAAAAAAGGATGCGTAAAAGATCTACATTAGAAAACAATTGGGGAAGTTAGCACAATATTTAATTGTGCAATATTTAATTGTGCACTTTTTAGATGTAGTTTGATTAGCAGTATCTTGTCTTAAAAAGGGTCTCTAAGTCACCTTGTCTCTCAGCTCTTAAGTGGCAACTGATTTTAACAACATCAGTGTTAGTGAATTCAAAGCCTTGGAGAGCATGATGATGCTCTTCCTTGGCTATAGTTATAACTTTTGCCTGTTAAAACAAATGCCTGCAAGGAGACAGTCCAAGTGAAAGGCGAAGAAAGAATAACAAAATATCATGCACCATTTTTTTAAGCACAAGTTATTAATGCAAATTTTTATGCGGTTTAAAAATTATTATTCAAAAGAAATTGCCTGCAAACCAAATGCCATTTTTTAAAAGTGTCCATGGTATCTGATTACCTCCACTCTGAACACTGATGACAGTAATTGTCCAAGATTCTCACTTTCAGTCCACCTCTACAATCTTTGCAAACACCTCAGACAATTCAGTCTTACTCTTAGACCACATAGCTGGGTCACGCCCTCTTTATCTTCTCCCTCCAAGAGGAAGGAAGTCCTAAAGCAGTCTCCCTTCTCCTCCTTTCACCGAGGGTCTGGTCTACAGCGCACATACCCCAAGCAAACTTCACAACCAGACACAGCATACACACATCAAGCATGGTAATGCAAGTCAGCAAATCCTTCTGAAGAGAAACAAGCTTAATACCTCAAGAATAGCCCCCTCCATACATACTTATGCTGTTTTTAGGATTGCTTCTTCCTTATTTATGTTGAATAGTGTCATGCTTGTAAGTGTGAATAAGCCGCAAATGTTGCTTTTGCATCTAGCTGTGTAGATGCCATTAGTGTACAGACAACTGTCTGTCTCCAAATGGTCAAGACCTTTCTTAGAAAGATTCTACATCTCTCTCTGTTTCTCATAAGAGGGCACTGTAGAAGTCCCATTTCAATTTATTATAAGCATCAATATGTAAAAAAGTGTTAAAATAATTTCTTTCAAGACTACTGAGGATGGTGCTTTAGGAAATTATGAATCTTTAAACTATATCTGGCTGCAAACAAAGGTCCAGCTTATGCATATTGCTATTCAATATCAACAACAATCTTTATAGGAAAAGCAAAGCAATTGCTAATGGTGCAGTCTGATGTGAATACGGAAATAATATTCTATCAGACCCCTGGCATCAGCTGAGCTTTTCAGGAGACTGTGACAGCAAGATAAGCTAAAGCTTCTTCGTCAGCCCGATCCATCTCTTAAGTAAGCCTTTTTCTTATATATGTGCTTGTGTGCATGCACACATGTAAAGGAGGAAAGGAAAAGAACTAGAGCCCTCAACATTCTCCTAGCAGCTGATCCGTAACATCTCTGTCAGCTATGGGGAGATCTCCATAAAGGTAAACTGATATTTCTTGTCACCTCTCTAGAGATGAGGAAAAAAAAAAAAGGGAGAAAAAAAAAAAGTATGGCAACTTCAGTGCAGAAAAGAGGCTGAGGTCCCCCCTTTGCAGAACAGTTACCCCTTAAGTTCAGAAGCAGGGCACTTAGCCACCTAAGGTAGCCGATGATGTGACCTTGTTTCAGACAGACTATTAGCTTGCAAGGACAGGCTCATCTCTTATGCATTGCTAAATAATTTTCTCTTTAATCAGTAATACCCTTCCTTCACTAAGCTATAAAAGCACAGGAGCATCTGCCTTTGTATAAAAACCTTATGTATAGTTCAGCTATCACTGTTTCCCTGAACTGAAAGAAACAGCAGATACTATGGCTGTGGAAAAACAGACTTGAAAATGCATTAGCTTTGAAGCACTCATTTCTTTCATTTTTCTTCATTCTTAATAGTCTTTTTAACAAACCTAGGCTTCAACAAGTTGCAAAGTCCAGCATTTCTTGACTAGGCTCTTCCCTTTAGTGACAGCAGCATTTCTCACAGCATGTGGACTCTCAGGGATAAGAACTGTTTTGGACTTTGAACAAAAGATCTTACCATGCCATTATTCTACTCTTCTATTTTATCTGGCTAAATCTTCTGGATATCTTTAGGATCGTTGCAATTTTAGAGATAAAAACATCCCCAGAATATTTGGCATAAGGAATTATGTTTTAAAATCTAACTGGTCACTTTCACCAAGGAAAACAAGATATATATGTGCAAAAGGAAATAATATTTTAGGGTAGATGCTTTAGCACAGTTTTCATGCCTCCTCCCTCTTCCAAACCTTACAGATCTCAGAAAATCAGACTCTTTTTTAATAATCCATTTTATTTTCTAAGGGTTTGTCGCCATCCTCAGATTGATTGCTCTTCATCATCTGATAGAGAATCAGAGAATAAAGAGAGTAAAATAGTCCATCTTGAAGGTCCCTCAGAGAAGCATTTTGCAGGAAGGTATCATGTTCTTTGCCACTCTATCACTGCCTACGTAGGAATTTCGGCTAGGAGTCTTTTTTTTTTTTTCCCCTGAAAAGTGAGATGTACTTGAAAAGATGTTTTGACTCTGGCCTGAGAAAAAGGCTGGTCAGTGATGACTCTGCTCCGCTAAGCTCCAAGCTGAAAGACACCGACTCACTCTACAGCAGCTATCTCAGGAGATTTATACAGCAGTGAAGTAATGATGAACCCTCAACATCATTTTCCTTGAGCAGAATGAGGGTATACAAGCTGAGGAGTGATTGTACCAAAGCTTTTCTACTTCAGATTCTGAATCCTCACCAAGCAGCTCTTCTGATTGATCCATTAACTTTCTTTAGAGCCACTGCTCAAGCAGGAAAGAGGGGTTGTCCTACAGTGGGAGATCTCAGAGTGTCGTAGTAACTCGGACTGAGGCAACCACACAGCCACACTTGTCCTTTCCTAGTGAAGATCAACCTTTGTAAAAAGTCAGAGATATTATGCTACCTAATTTCCACATTATGCACACAAATTCAAGTCTGGAGATCAAATAATTATGTCAGGTGAAGCTGAGTGACAGGCAGCGTAGCAGGCAGGTATTTCAATTGCGACTAAGGGGGTGCAACCCTACCAGTGTACCTCACGAGCCCTCAGGTCATTCGGCCCTTACTCGGTCACCGTGTAAACAAACCAAGCGGTGCTGACTTACGGGAAGTTTCACTGGTGTCAGGGCTGAACTCCCTCCGCTGATTTTGTCGGAGTAACGCTTCGGTCCGTAGCGCTGTCCCTGTTTCCTCTCCTTACAACAAAACAGTTTCTGTGGCCAGGATCTTTTAGATCAGTCACATTGTTATTAAATGATGCAATCAAGACAGGCAATCTAGACATAAAACTCTGTGAAGAATAATGTATTAGAACAACTGAAGTAACCTTAAACGGCATTCCCTAGTAACATCTTGTAATAAACAGACAGGAGGCCACATAGCTAACAAGCTTCCTAAGCATTCTCAGTCTAAAAACCTTGAATCTTTATGTCTTTCCATGTTGTATATTATAACAAAAATAATTAACAGTTTGGAAGCTTATAAACTACTTCAATGTATATAAGGCAAGAAACGCTCAGAATTGACACAAGCTGTTTTCCCTTTTGGATTTTACATAAGCAAAGTCTGTAAAAGCAGGGCACAAAAAAATACTGTGGTGAGAGGGTGTAAAAGAGAGACGATGGGAAAGCCCTCTAGGGAAGTTGATTTTAATCCAGATCTTGCACTGTACTCCAGAATATCATAGTGTTAGAAAAACCGAGTACATTGTTTTATCACCTAAAAACCCAGATGGCCACCAAGGAACAGTTGTTCAGGATAAACTGTAGTATCCCACAGGATTTTCAGTTTAATAATATGAAGCTAATTATAAATCTGAAAAAGTAAGCCAATGCTTTTTTTTGATCTGAAGTCTAGTTCATATTTTTCAATGTATGAAGAGAGAAATATGGGTATCAGAAGAAATTAGCATACTACAACTCTCATGGATAATTTTCAGTGTGCTATATGACAAACATCTAAGTGTCGTGGTAGCTACTTTTCAAGTGAGATTATATTCCCATCGTGTATAGCAAATGTTCTTAAACATCAGGACTTGTAACAGGAAAGTAATTAAAACCGCTGGTTTTTTTTTTTTTTTAATTCAAATCACAGTGTTCAGCCTTTTCACCTGTAGAATTTTTTTTAATAGCAATAGACTACCTGCATGTCTGCATTTAACCTGTGGCCAAAATGACAGGTATATAGCATGAACCCGATACCTTTTTTGGAAACTTATGGAAGCCGGGTAACAAGATTTCATATGCAGTACAGGGTTGTTCTTTTTGTTCGCCAGCTGATCTTATAATCATGCACGGCTGAACAACGCAACTACAATTTGGAAGGCTACTCACAACTCATTTGTACAAAAGACAATATTGCTATTCCCAAACCTCTGTGGAGACATAAAGCAGGTATTTAACCACCATAAAGCCAAGCAGACACAGTTTATAATCAAACTCTGTCAAGCAATCTAAAAAAATCAAAAAAGCAACCAAACACACACAAAAAACCAAGCAAAAGCCTTTAAGAAGGCACTTTCAACCAATGAAAATAAATCCCAAACAAAATACTCCAGGTCAACCCCTTATCTCACTTCCCAAAACACTATCAACAATTACAGGACGAGTTCATCCTGAGGCATCTCTCTAGTAAAGTTCTGTATCTGAACTTAAAGTGTGAAGTAATATGACTTCCTACCTGTTACAATGAGTTAAGATAATACTACCTCAAGAAATTTCCAAGCAATTTTCCAATTAGCAGATAAGGGGATTAAGGGGAATAGGTAAATATCACTGGGCCTGAAGCAATCGGTGACAATAAAAACAAAGTGGATCATGGCTTTGCAGGCATGTCTGTAGAATAACTAGCAAGAACACAAGAAAGAGATCATGTAAAAAAATATGACTTAAAGTACTGAAAATAAAACTGCCATCTGTATCAAAATTTAGTGTTTATAACAATCAGAAAAGTAGCATTTTGTTTCATGGGTAAGGTTGAAACAGGAAAATACCTAAACAAAAACTATTACATACTAAATCATGACTGTTTTTTACAAGCCAAACTGGATCAATATATGCTGGGGCTGCAGAGCAGCATGACGGCCACCCTGTGACATGACACAGGCCGAGCTCTGTAGCAGACTGTACAAACAAAAGATGAGGGGTGCCACATGCCTTTTTTTATCCCCCCTTTTCCTTCTCTGTAATTCCCTTCCATCACATCCTTTCTAGGTTAAGCCTGTTTCTGTGATACACACACGTACATACATACCCACACACATACGTGTATCGCTTCCCTTAGTACGATCAGTCTTCTGCTGAAGGCAACGGTGGAGAGTAAGGTTGATAAAATTTGCAGAATCAGAAACAACACACATGAGAAATAATATAATCTGTAAATGCAGTCATGCATTCAAAGAGTGTCCTCTGGAAGTCCCAGAGACAGGTATCTTTCTCTCACATACAGCAAACAGATTTTCTTGACAATCTACGACAATTTTCGTTGGAGAATTCAGTAATTTCAGAGTATGCACAAGCTAGAGTTTATGCTGACAATTCAAATAAGCTTTCAGCTACAGCTGCCTCACCTACCCACTGCGACAGCAATTGATAGCCTCGTTTTTCGGACTGCTTTGCAGAACAATCTTGGTTCTGCACATTGTTATCAAAATCCAGGCTGCCTGGCTCAGGTTCATATTATATTATTTATGCTGCCTGTGCAACAGTAACAGTACTATACACTTACCTTCAGTGAAAAGTGGCATAATCTTCAACACTGGGAACTTAAGGAGGGGTTGAAAACAATTTGTATTCTGTTTTATGTCTGTGGACCAGTACATTTTAGAGCATTTCTTGTGAATCAGATACCATACCTTCTGTTACAGATGAGTTACGATCAAGTGTTCAAACATAAAAGGTAAATTTTGTAAATAAAATGGAGATCTCGTCTCACAAAACCTGTGAAATACTCTGGTATTTATACAACCTAATCTCCGTTAAAAAAGCTGGGTAAATTAACTTCATTTAAATACATTGGTATGAACCAGTTTAAGTAAATGATTACAGCACATAAAGTCATTAATTTCCAACTGATACAGATTGCTCGGATAGGGACTTACTAGCAAAACTATCTACACCTCAGCAATATGTAAACCAAAAAGAAACTCTGATTTTGATTACGTAGCTTATTATTAGCTCTGCTATCCTGAGTACTCATGACACTCACAAAACTTTTGCATCGTATGATCAACTTCATATCAAAAGAATTACTCACATAAGTGACTGCAAGCAGGGATTAACTTTTCCTTCAAAGACATCTCAGACGTGGTTTGTTACCAAATCACTCTTCCCTTCCCTCCCACCCCAATCAGGTTCTGTGGAAATGAACATCTGATTGCCAGACACTGCAAGGGATTTGGGGTTTTTCCCCAATTTTGCCTATTATGCTTTATTTACTACCCTGGAGACAAAACTTTGGCAAACAGTCAGTGGATGAAATTTCTTGTCAAGTTAGTAGCTACTACTTCACAGAAAAGTGTAAACTGTCACCAAAACAAAACAGCAAAGTTGAAATTATACAGTAAATCAGCTTGTGAAGAAGAAAGCTGTCCTATGTGAAAGCATCGAGAAACCTCCTCCTCTCAGTGTTTCATACTCCAGATACTCCTCAGATACTCTCTACACTCAAATTCTATTAAACAAAAAGTTTATTCATGTATTTGAAAGCACAGCTTAATATTTTAGAATGCAAAGACTGAAATACAATTGTACAACTCCTCCTTTAGTCATAAAAAGCTATAGAAGGGCACATTCCTTACTGAATGCATCTATGTGCTTCTTCAACCATATAAAAATAAAAAGACAAAATACAGAACAAATTGAAATTTGTTTGAAATCATTCAGAATATTTGTTTTGTAAATTCAGAATGAAGATGCAAAGACAATTCATCTCAGAACATATTTAAATAACATTAAAACAGCAAACATTCAGGAATGCCATATTTTAATAACTCATGGTTTTGTATTATCTTTAACTTCACTGATCGGTTGCAATGAGAACCCTCAGGGGAGTGCCCGTCTATGGAGAAAGGCAGACTTCATCCCTTGTTCTTGTTTTTTTTTTTTAAAGTGTAGAATTCTTCTGCAGGACTTTCAAAGTTATTGAGACCATCAACTTGATATAAACCTAAAGCAAATAACTGCAACATCAAGCCATTGCTTTCAGGTAAGCCTTAATTCTGAAAACATTCATTAGCTTTCCATGACAGAAGATTCCTGATCCTTGCTTCCTCCCCCCCCCCCCATATGGCATTCCATATGGCATAGCATAAATGCACGTCTCTTCAATCCTGCTCCAGTCTTACTACAATTTGTGGAGTAGACAGGGGGAGGGAGGAAGGCAAAAAAAAAAGTATCCTCTCCTAAACACCCCCACCTAGCTCAAAGACCAAGTAACCCAATGTGAAAAAAATTATTTCCTACCATAAAACAAGCACCAACCATGTTATAATCAGGTTTTATGCGCCTTTTAGTCATCAATATAATATGCCTACACTCACTAAACTCTAAGGTGAAGTGAGGATAAGTTTTTTAATTATATAATATACATCCAGTAACTTTGATAAATGAAATCCAGACATTGTTTCCAGTATTGTTTCCCAGAAGTCCGATACACACAAAGGGCTTCCACCATTAACTAATCCATAAATAATTTCTCAACAGCAGCTTACGGTCAACACTCACAGATTCTTCTACCAACTCCAACATGGTTGTCCCTGTTAGACCTGCCCCTGAAAACTTCAGGCTCTCTATTCAGCTAGAAAACTGCCAGTAAGGAAAATTCAAATAACAAACAAGTTGGGGACCAAAGTTTGATATAGCACAGGCATACTGTGTGTAGTATAGCAAGGAATATGCCCTTTGGCGAGTACGCGTCTCTCTTCTACTACCAAATTTGTCATTTGCCCTATGAGTTATTCTGAATTATGAGGCATTAAAGCCTTACACTTCACAGCTAAAATATCATCACACTGTCTCTTCCAGCCTTCCTTGCATGTATGCAAGTAAGAGTTCAGCTTCACTCTCCCAGCTACTCACAGAACTTTATGTAGCCATAATGAAATTCTGCTCTGAAGTCCCCCTCTTTCATCAGCAAAGTTAGTAGTTATTCCAAGAAAAATAATTTTGCATCCTGCTTTATGAGGGGGGAAAAAAAAAGGTACGTGCATGAAGCAAGGGCGCAGAATTCCCACTCGAAGCAGAGAATGCTTTAGAGTCGAAAACCATCGCTGAAGAGATGGCTGCGCACCCTGGCACACAATGAAGGCAGACACCAATTGCCATTCGAAGGAAGCGTTGTCAGGACACATGCATGCTACAGTTCACCCAAACGTTAGATAGAAAATGCCATGTCCTGCAGGTCATACTTCAAATTTGAAGGGTTCAGAAACCTAGGAGCCAGAAATACCTCTTCGGATGAAAACAGCAGGAAGCCAGTTTACAACTAGGAATATTGCTCTTGGAGTTCACATCCAACTCTACTTCCGTGTAGGTCTTAAGCACTTTTCTGCTTTTCCCTTTGACAAATTTAGAAGAAACATTTCCATGTCAATCTTCTGACCATTTTAATTCATACTAGTTTTATATCTGTCACTCTCCTACATATTTTTAGTTACTTGTTAAAGATCACTCAACTACGTCTAGTTAAAGTGTCAAACAAAGAGAACATGACAGGAAGAAAATATCTACTCTAAGGACTTCACAGACTAAAGTCTTTGGCTTGCGGGTGAGGTACATGCAGTGAGGATTCTTCACTCGACTCTTACTAGGTTTGTATTAATGCAGGGTTTTGAGATTCCTCAGCATTACCCAGTAAAAATGGAAAACTGGCTTTTATTATGTCCCCTAATTTCTTAAGCTTCCATTGAGAGTAGTCTTCCCTAACAGGCTATAAAACATAATTCTCCATTAAGCATGTTGGGAGTCTGCTTCCTACCAAAAGAAGGAAGCATCTTCTTACGTGATGCAACATGTCATCATTTTAAATTATTCCACAACTCCTCAGCAAAAGGGTTTTTAACCCTAAAACATAAAATTAAAACCCTAACCAGGGATAATTGTCCTTAAAAAAAAAATAGTTCTGCTCAATTCAAACATAAAAACAAAGCCAAAATGAAACAGTACCATAACAGCCAACAATTAAATCTCATTTGAAAAGTAGTAACTTTGCTGTCCTATACAGCAAACTGCTGTTTTGACAAGGAAGGATTTAGTCATGTAAACGTGAAATATGTAATAAATACATATATGTATTTAATACAAAGAGTAATACTCTTTAAAGAGTAATACTCTTTGAAGTATTAATGCTCTCTAGATTTTAGGCAAGTTCAGGTCTCATTCATAGGACTTCCAAGAGAGCAACATCTCCTAGCAAGCAAATTAGCTAGGACTAAACCAAAACCTATTTATTCCCTTAACTCTTTTGAATTGAAAAGCTACTTTCTTTTTTATCATAAACTCAGTCATGAAACAAAGACAGAGATCTTAAATCTTACTACTGGGGTAGAGCTTCCAAATATCACATGCCTAGTAAGATGTCAGGCTTTCTTAAGACATACCAGCTGACAAACCAAGTCAGAAGAGTCTTTCTCACTTCAGAATTACACTTTCTTATCACATATTTCAGTTCTTCATATAATATGCGTGCATAAGTTGGTGCAGCATGCGTCATCCTGGTTGATCACTGAACTCGATTTGTATTAGTGTGCGCAGTGTCCGAGGTAAAGTATTAAGCTACAATAACTCAGTAATGTGGAACCAGGGCGATAAAACTATTTTTTAAAAATACTCAGATTACTTTTGTTTTAAACAAAGCATCCATACTTTCCCTGTATTCAAAACCACGGAAAAAACATTAAATTCTCTGTAACTTGCCTGTTGCTAAAATACTGAAAATGAACATGTCCATTCATTGAGATGTCTGTCAGCAAAATATCACAAATATAGCTGAACTAAAGTGATACTGCAGTTTCCACTTTATAAACAAGCAAATCCCAATGGCATCAATAAAACTAACTGCTGCAATTGAATCTGGGTATGTACAATTTGCAGCTCCTTGAGCTCATCGTTTCAAAGCAGACAGAGAAGATGCTTCAGACTGACCAGTACAAAGGCCATGCAAGGACATGGGCAATGGCTCTGCCTGAAGCAGAGAACACGAATCACAACCATACCGTTCCTGAAGACGACACTAGAAAGACCACGTCCTTTGAACATGAGGCTGCTGTGTGAAAAGTACTGGAGAAGCTGGGTTCTACATCAGGCCAAGTGCTTATCACCATCTACACGACAAATTTCAGCAGCAGCCAGCTGCACTGGCAAGGAGACTCCACTCATGCTGTACCTATCGCACTGTTTCTTATAAAACAAAGTAATCTGACATGCCTCTGAACAAAAATCACACCCTGCTCCTGTGCCCTGTATCCCCACCTACACACACACGCTGACAGCATACAGCTCCATACCACGTATACATGGATTATGGAGTCTACATATGCATAATGTATACATACTATATACACACACACACACTTTTTGTGTACATATGTATATTTATACTTTGTATTTATACTATATACACAAAGACTGAAGTTCTTACAGGCTGCGTAAAGGTTGTAGGCTGGGTAGAGGCTGGAGGTCTTTCAGTGTCCTGTCACTGCAGAAAATTCTGTGCTCTGCGCTTCCACTTTCTGAGACATCCAGGGGCCAACACGCGCTCAACCTAACAGCCCTGCTTAATGCTATATACATACATATACACACACCCATATATTTATATGTATATATCTAGTAAGCCAAGCTTAGCAAATGCTAAGTGTGAAGTGGCAAAGAAAACAGATTTTTTTTTCCCCAAGTTAGTTAACTAGGATTGTTAGCCTATTTGAAAAACGTGGTGTTTTTTTTTTTTTTTTTTTTTTTTTTTGTTATTCCAACAACCAAGCTTTCACGGCAGTTTTTATTTTTATAAGATGACAGCATGAGATCGTCGAGTATAGTTGGCTACATTTTCCACATAGTTTTCATAGATGTCCAAGGTCCTGCAGAATTCTGCCCTTTGCTGCACTCTTTGAAATGCTCTTTTAACACCAACCTTGAGCACATATTTGTCCATGTCTTTCAAAAAGATTTTTGCAATTTTCACATGGCATCCTTCCTATAGGCTTTCACAGCTGACCTATCCAGAAAGAAAACTACCCCCTTTCTTAATCCTTGAGTTTTCTACCGAGACACGCTTACCAGAGTAACAGTGAAATGTGAGTATATTAAAAGCAGTCCAGGGATACCAATAATTATTTGTTGTGAAGAGTAAAAGCTTTTAACTGATTCAGAGAAGTAAATCTATTGACATAATTAAACAAGTTAACTGCTTTTGTTTTTAACCCTGCCTTCCTTTCTACTTTCTCTTGTTCTTCATCAGTCCACCTTTTTGCATTTCATTTCAAATTGAACACGAGCTGTTTGGAACAAAGATGTGCAATTTTATGTAATCATAGCATGTACAGCAAAATGAAACCACTGGACCATTTAAGTACTAGCAAGATGTGCATAAACAGCAGCACAAATCCATGTTTTTACCTTTGTTTTACATATTAAAAAGTAATGCAGGCCAGTAATTCACCAAGCACTTTTCATAGCCTCCATTCCAAGTTGCACCTTCTCACGGGAGTTGCATCATTATCATGGTTACGTGCATATATTGAGAGAAATACATAAATCTTCACACCAGTCTCCTTTTCAATGGGTTCCTAAGAGAATTCAGTATTATAAAGCCTAAATTTTACATGGGTTTGGGGAGAACGAGGAAGCAAATGTTCTTTCCCAAAATGTTCTTTCCCTGAGGTAAAAGAAATGAAGTCAGAGATCATATTTTTTACAATTCTACAACACTCAGCTGAAAGCAGCCATCTATCTTCCCTCTGAGCTTTCTAGGCACTCAATTGGTCTCTGAATTCCCAGAAAACTCAAAAGCTACATTTACTCTGTTTAGTTTCCATCCTTTTTTCTGGCTTTTATTTCAAAAGAGCATTATTATTTTTCTGAAGTTACTAACCAAAACCAAATGCCAGCATACAAAAATTACTACTCGCTCTACTAAAAGTTTATTTGCTTTCCTTTTTTACCACTAAGAGTTCAAACTTCAGTCTTACTAGAAAAATCGAAAATATGTTTCTCTATAGGTTTAATTAAAATTTTAAAGCTGGATCCATGACATCCAGATTGAAAAAAAATCTTTGCTCTACAGAGATGTTGGCAGTAGAAAATACTTCTCTGGTTACACTGACATCTTAACATTTGAGTGATAAGTTATTATTCAAGAAATGTTATTTTCTTGTTTGAATCAAGCAGTTTTATCTGTCTGAACAAGGAGTTTTATCTGTCTGAAAGCAGAAAAAAAACCCTGAACTGCTTCTATTTGTTGTGAACAGGCTGAGAGACTCAGCTGTTGCATTTAACAGAGGTACAGGGAAACTAGGAGAGCATTTTAGAGGAAACAGGCTGAGAAAGTTTCCTCTGCGTATTTCTCATTGCACATATTTTGTGAACTTGACAACCGTGCCTTTTAAACATTCTTCCCCCTACACAGGCAGTTTCACAAAGTGGAGAAAAATATTTTGGTAAACCCCCAGTCTCTGCCTGTACTGAGAACAAATGGTGAACCTCAAGCTACTGTCACTGAACTTCTGAAATTCACTAGTTTTCATCTTAATCCAATAAAATGTCATAGGAAAGTTTTCTCTTCTTAATTTTCTTATGAAAACTAGCAGGGCTCCAAAAATCAAAGTTTGCCTCTTAACTGCTGTTGATCAAGACTCCCTGTCCAAATTTCCATTTATAAGTTTCTTTGCATTGTTGCATCTACTCCATTCAAAGTTACAGTACAAAGTAAATGGAATTTCCTCTTTGAAAAGACTGCAAGATTTAGCTTATATTGCTTATATTCAGCACAACTGGGAGCGCCATGAGCTTAACTTTCCCAAGAAGCCTGCAATACCAAGGAACTAAATCAATACCACGTGCAGAGAATTCCATTTGCCAAAGAAGTTTAAAATGTTAGAGAAGCGAGCTCATAAATAGTTTATTTAAAAATGTTTCTGTAAACTATTTTGTGCATTTCATTATCCTTCAGGCTATGCTGAAATTGTCAACACAAGCGTGACAAACTACCTTCACTATTCTGCATGTCTCAGCTGTCACCTACCAGCTCTATCATTCCTCTGCCATCCATTCTATTCTTAATTGTATAGAGGCAATATAAATAATGCTCTGAAATAAATTTTAGAGAGACTGATGCATAGATTGTTTTCCTGATTTTTTTCCCCGTAAACACTCTCCTGAAGGAAAACAGCTCTATCAGTTCTTCCCTTCACCCTTCCAAAACACGTTTTTTTTCCTTTTAGCAATGAAGCGCAGACTTTTCCTCATCACGGATTCTTGAAAAACAGTTGAGAAGCTGATGACTCTTATCCCATTCTTACTGCTAATTAAAACAAAACAAACCCCAAACCCACAACACAAACACTTCACCGAAATAAAGTGAAACTAAGTCACGTTTAACATGACTAAAATGCAAAATCTAAGCCAAATTCTGATTTTATTTTAAAATAACAAAAGGAAAGAAGATACAAAGTTCAGTATCAGACAGCTTTATGTCAATGAATATGTAACAGAACAAGAATAAGGCTTCTGCATTCACATTTCAAGTTATTCTGAGAAGCTGTTCGCTTTATTATTATGAGGCAAATCTGGCCTAGTAATTAACCTGCTGGGGATTAGGAACTATTAGGCTCAGTTTCACTGTACCTGTGTGTACAACCGATATGATTACAGGCACACAGGGGGTGATAAACAGGCTCCTAAATGAAAGTATTTCCACCTAGCTGACTTGAAAACTGAATCAGCGAGAACCCGTAACTGGAAAGGAAAAGGTGGAGATGTGTTCAGCATGCATTTTGAGACATCAGCTCTTGAATTTCTCTGTGAGTCATGCGTGCACATTTGTCGATGAGGAAATTTCATTTAGGAAGTTCCCCCTGTGAAAAGGCAGCCCTCTTCTTCCTATACAGCATAACCAAACCGCTCTAAAGGCTCTCTTATCAGACCCAAGAACTGGACCCCCCATTTTTACTGAAATAATGTATATTATCTTACATACTTCAGAAGGAAGCTTTTGTGCAGCACTTCTCTGTTGGTTTTTTTTTAGGAGAGGAGATTCTGGTGTGTAAAGCGTGCAGAAGCAGAAAGGTAACAGATGGTTGCTGGAGTCGTGCCACAGAAAATGCAGCGGCTGACAGGATCTGTTATCCCTTAGCGGCTGCAGTTGAAACCTTTACAGTTTAGGATAAAATTTCATTAAAAAAAAAAAGGTAGCTGCTGACAAATGAAAAAAAAAATCCACTAGAGAAGACTATGCAAAGACGACTTCATCCTGCAGAGAAGTTTTTACGTATTTAAAAGAATTTCTACATACATGAGAGGAAAAGCTTTGCCTAAACAGAGGTTCTGCTATTTGGCTACTGATGGCAAACTCTGTTCTCAGCTAGGATGGTAAAGCCACAGGAGAAATCAAACCCCCTTTTCCCACTTTTTCCTGAAAAAGCTATCTAACATTAAAACATCTAAAGGATCCTCTGTGTGCCAATCTGTGTGCAGCCAGAGCTTTACAAGACATTTGGCAACTACTCCAATGCAGAAAAATGTCAAGCCTTCCCTATTAAAAACTATTGGAAGGAATCACAGAACTACACAGAAAACTCAAAAGGCATAACAAGGGCCATTTAAGACAATAAATTTACAAAAACCTGTAGGATGCTCCAGGCTCACCCTCTGCCCGGAGTCCTAGCAGGCATCTCCTGGGCTTCACTGGCCATGGCTCCCTCAGGTCCTCCTTGCAATGCAGCAGCAGCTTCAGCCTGTGCTACTGGTGAGCAAGGCCATTCCACCCTGTCACCACCCACCTCCAGCGATCCCTGGCTGCACACGCGGCATCGCTCTGCCCTTAATACAGAGGGCACGGGATCAGCAGGTCTCCAGTCAGCACCATTTCCCCACAGTCAGTCCCATGGGCAGGTCCCCTCCAAGGAGCGCACCAGCGGGCACTGTGGTCACAGGCTGTCCCCATGTCACCTTGTGGCCGAGGAAAAGTAATGTGGTAATCTTCCACCCCCATCTGTGCCTTGCTTGTGGGAAAATCCCAGGTCATGAATGTTATACCTAACACCTCCACACCATCTTGAGCCTTGGGCCAGAGGATTCCACCCCTGGAACACCTTCCTGCTTCTTTTTTGAGACATGTTAAGAAATAAAATAGAAAATCTTTTTTTTTTTTTCATTGTTCTGACGCAGGTGATTTAAGGTCAGTTCTTAAATCTGCCAGAAATTGTTTGATACATGAAGGTCACACAATATTCTGCACTTCAACCATCTATAAAGCAAGAATAGGAGAACCCCATACTGCAAAACTGTTCTGGAAATAACCTTGCTGATTTTTGGAGGCATAGAGAAGTCCCAGGTAGAAATGATATTGGTGTTTCTGCAAGGAGATAGCCAGGATTATGGAACTGCAAACTCTGTGTTAGTTTGCAGTGATTTGAGAGAAGTTAGACCCTGAATATTTTAAGGACAATGAAATTACATAAGAAGCAGCTATAGGAATTTTAGTTTCTGAATCTTTCCAGAACTCACAGGGAGTCAAGAAGAGGGACCACTTTTCATACTAGTAACAAGAGCTGGAACAAGGGAGGCTGACTGATCAGCACAGCTTCTGAGAGAGGGTAACACAGAAGTGTGACACAATCCTGGCTAACAGGAAGGTAAGGAAGTTGCGTTTACTAAGAAACTCCGTTACACCTGTGTTGTCAGTATTCATTCCTCCCACTTCCACCAACACACACACACACACACACACGATCACTCTTCTTTAGCCTTGTCAGCTATCAGGGCCAAACTTTCAAACTAAGTTTTTATATTTGAGATACTCAAATTCAGATAGGTGGAAGGAAAAACATAGCATCAAACCGCATAAAAACAAAAATCAGCCCTCCTCTTCAATATGTAGTATATGAACCAAATATATCATGTCCTGGTATGGAACAAAGGATTATCGAGCTAACTTCAAATGACTTTTAAAGAGTAAGAAACTAAATTCAAATACTTTACTCTTTAAACTTGTGTAGCTTTTGCTCATTTCGTGAATTAAATCACTTGTTTTACCTTGGAACAGAGTTTGCACAGCTCCTCCTTTCCCCACATGTGCCTTCCTCCTCCATATTTTTAACTTTGGCATATTCAGGAAACCTGGAGATCTCACTCTGTCCTCCTTTGGGCTAAGACAACCTTTCAATTTCTTTCCAGGTCTTCAGCTATCCAGATCTCTTCACTTCACTGCATAGTAAGGATAAATGTGACCCCCAAATTATTAGAGGTGGGTGGCAAGCTAAACAGCAAGTGATCCCACTGCTGCTGCAGTGGCTTAAAAAACAAATAAACAAAAAAACCAAGTAAAAAGAACAAATATTTCACAGTAAGTCTAGAGACTAGGAGTTTCCTTGGCAACAATGGCTGTAGGATTTCTATGGAATCAGTGGTGGCTTTTGCTTCCTAGGAAACCACTTGCTTAATGCTCAGAACTGCGATGCATCTCTGAACCCCACTTGCTCATCGAGCTTCTGGAGTGGGGCAGCGGAGCGGGGTGAGAAAGAAAGATCTAAGTGAAGGTGGTGGAGATCGCCAGAGGAACAGTGATGCACTGGAGAAAGAAAGGTTAGGGGCTGGACTTCACATCAGGCTCTGATCTTGAGTAAGCTGGCAGAGATCAGTCTACTCCCATCTAACATACTTAATCTACACAGAGCTAGGGTTCTTAAAATCAGGCTCTTAATTTATAAAAGCTATAAAGTTCTGCTAGAAACTAATAGAAGTTGTTGATCATTCCTTCCCTTCATCATTTTTAGCTCAACTCTACACTAGAAACATTGTTTCAGCAAACTCTCGGTGTTACTCTCTTACAGAAATCTCCTGCACACCTAATGATGCATTTTGTACAGTGGCTACAGAATTAGCTGGCTTTTGTTTCCTGCTTATAAATAGTTGTGCAACATCACACTGACATCCAGCTTCAGAAACTAGCAACCTCTGCATAGCAATTTATGTCTCAGTGTTGAGGATGATTTTCGGTTGCTGTTTTTAATGAGAAAATTTGAGACTGTGTGTCCTGATTTTAGCAAGCTTCTTCAAAACTGTCCCCATTCATCTTCTCCACCTAACACATTTCCCTCCCCTCCCTCCCATCATGTTTCCCATGGAAGATTGAGCAAGATTATCCTTTGAACTTCAAAGCACCTTACAAATTTAACTTACTCTCAACATTCCTGTAAACAGCAAGATCATTATTATCCATTCGGCTGATGAGACGTCCAAGAGCTACTACTGAGAAGCTTCTTATGTGGTTTATCTTGCCAGGAGATCGTAACAGCTTACATGAGCCCAGTAAAGCCTGAAAGTATGGTTCTTCCCATGTTGTTAATGCCTGGTTGGAAAATATACTTACAACATTTTCTGGCTCTTACAGTCTGTCATCACAGAAAGGCACCACGCAGATTTTGCATCTGTCAAAGTTTGCAAATGAGCCACAGGATACTGAGCAAAATGTGTGGCAAACAAAGGCAGAAACTGCATTGAGACGTATATTCACCATTAGAAGCTTAGTTATGGTGTTCAAGAACCAGAAATGAGCTATGGACAGTATGAGGATGAGGTACAGTGTCCACCTGCTTCTTCCTGGATGAATGAAGCCATTCAAATATGCAACAGGTTAAGAAAGAAACAGTGGAAAGGGCTTTGTTGCTGTTCCTCAAGTTGCAGACCAGCATTATTGGGGGCAGGGAAAAATAAATTAAAAAAATTGTCCAAAAAGGAGCCATCGCTTTTGTCTCCCCCCCATTGTTAGATGTGCACTTATCAACACCACGTGGAGCTCCTGCCACTTCCCTCCTGAATGCCCTGTATCATTGACAGGTACGTAAGTGGCCTTTCACTTCTCTCCCTCCAGCATAAAGGAAAGGAATTACCTTCTGGTGGAGGGAGAGCATTATAGGAGCTAAACTTTCAGATCAAAACAAAAGATGGGGCATCGTCTCTCTCAAAATTATACCCTGTATACTGCGTAAATAACCTACCAAATAAAATGGCTACATATAACCTGTTCTCTGCTGATGGTTTAGGAACTGCAAGCACTTCTGGACAGACCCATTATTCAAACTACATGGACCAGCACTGCCCGCGTAACTGTGACATACCGAAATTGTCATGTTCTGTGATTACAGTAGGGCAGGTTTGTTAATGATAGGATCAGATTTCTTTAAAGATAGGATGGCAACAAAATGGAGTGGCCTCCTGCACTGTCAATAAAATGGTACTAGCCACTTTATTCCTGTAGAGTACACTTCAGGGTTTTTTTGGTTTTTTTTGGGGGGGTGGGGGTGTTTTCCAAGCATCTCTCCCAGAGAAAGGAGGTTGCTAAGGTTGCTAAACAACATGGGGCAAATTCTAGAGAGGAAAAAAAATAGCAAATACAGGTGGATGCTTTTGTGCATACTGAATGGCATTTGCTGCACTGTGAAATGACTCCACTTATGTCCAGTGCCTCCCCAGCCATGTATAAACCACCTCGATGTAAACTATAGAAAGACAGAAACTGTTAGCATATACAGCAGTGTGCTCAAATACACACAAAAATAAGTTTTCCAAGTTCTGGGTGCCATTCCTCTACTTTACCACAAGTTGACGCTGGCATGGACCAGTTAGCTCCTTGTTTATTTTGCCATGCTCAAGCCAGAACTAAACATTCTCTAGGAAAGTCTTTTCCAGCCAAGGTTTACAGCTAAGCAAGTCTCCTGAAATCCCAAATTAGCAGATTTGCGGATAGCCTATGGATTCCCACCTCACCTATTTTAAGAAGCAGGCTTCATCCCTAGTTACCTACTGCAGGAAGGGGAAACAGATTGCTCTTTATTTTATCATACCTGCCATGTTTTCTCAAAACTAGTTGTGCACTAAGTAAAATTCATGCCTTCTATGTAGAAAGGATCTTTATGAGGAATTGCAATTTGCTCCAGACTTGCTATTCCTGAATTGGGTGTATTTTTGTGCTGTTTAGACTCTTTGATTTTATTTTCTTTTAGAGTCAGTTTTTCATACTCAGAGGAGTATACATTAAAGCCTGAGAGACTGTACAATTTTTATGTAGGGAAAATAAACCAGGTATTTCCTTGCTGAATGAAAGATACAGTTAAACACAGAGCTACAAAAATAAGCACTCTCAAACACCATCCGCTTGGTTCTACCAATACAAGGGGCATGGCCCATGTAAATTTGATGCAAAAAATTCTTAGCAGGGTGTTAGTAGGATCTAGGAAGTTGAACCATTTACTACTGGAGGTAAGCCCACATTGCCAAACATTTACACGCTCAGATCTACTAGAAGTATGTTTCCCATGGCTTCACCACCACCACCATTGGAGAATCACCTCCTCCTTTACTTCACCCTTAATTTCCGATAAGGGTAAGAGGGACCTTTGAAAACTATTGAGTGAAAAGGAGAGCTGCCTATCACACATTGCATCATATAAAAGCAGGGAGGTACATCTGCAAGCCCTGTTGTCTCATCCAGACCAGGAATATGAACTTCAATCTTCTACCTTGAGTTAGAGAGTTATGCCAGAGACCCACCAACACCTACAGCAGCCCTCTGGATTCTGAAAACCCAAGCCCACATCTCAGGACTGACCACAGCAGTGCTGCACAGTGTTGCCACCAGCTGTACTGTAGTCACAGCAAGGCCTTCTGCCCCACCAGAAGTTTCTGAAGGTGACAACCGTTCCCAAAAAAGCTACCAGACATGTTCCCACTAAGGTGTCCAACCTCCCACACATGCAGGTTTACACTGTTATTTTCGTACCTCGTTACACTGTTCGAGTGCCTGGCTGCTATTCAGATTTATGGTAGACTAACACTATTAACACTGAGACAATCCTTGGAACAAAGTGAGATTAAATATATGGTGAAGACTCCGGCGGAAACGTTTATCTTTTAACAGGCCATGTTCCAAACTCTGTGTGCTAATCTCATAAGCAGTTTTACTGGAGCACAGAAATTTAACTAGAGTTTATTTTACTTCTATCACTTTTCCTACAGAAAAATAAAGCTCTCTAGCTTGTATTTTGCAAACAGATTGTATTTTTTTGGGGGGGGGGGGGGGGTGGAGGGGAAGGGAAAGAAGAAAAAGGAAAGCTGAGTTTTGAAAATTACAGTTCACATAAAATGTTCTGATCTAATTTATTTCCTTTCATAAGTTGAAAGCAAGCTAATTTAAAAGTTTAGAAGATAGACAGACAGCACCATCATCTTCTGCTTAGGAGGAAATTAAGGCCAGCAGAGGTAATGAAATGGAAAGTTGACTCTGAAAGCGTAGAACAGAGCAGACACATCTCAGGGTATTACAGTTAAATCATGCAATACCTGGAAAACTCTGTCTTTATGCTGACCTATACCCAGACAGTTCTAAAGGTGAGAACCACTACGAGATAGCTGGTTTTAAAAATTTTGTTTTCTTGTAAAGTTGCAACATGATTCTACTGCTAGTGGTTTTTGTGGGGTTTTGTGGGTTTTTTGGTTGTTGTGGTGGTGTTTAGAGCCCAATCATTATTGCAGTCTGCTCTATAATGAAGAATGAACCCTTCACAGCTTCATTCACCAAAATTACCCCATTCTTCTGAATAAATTAGTTTTAAAGGTTCTGAAACACTATCCTTGGGAAAGGGGA
The DNA here is from genome assembly GCF_035582795.1 of Mycteria americana. Classification (NCBI taxonomy): domain Eukaryota; kingdom Metazoa; phylum Chordata; class Aves; order Ciconiiformes; family Ciconiidae; genus Mycteria; species Mycteria americana. The sequence goes on along the minus strand of NC_134366.1, from coordinate 94,895,504 downwards.
TGCCGTAAGGGAAAATTTTATGTGTAGATCAATATAATTCAATGCCATACGAAAACGGACATTTGAACTCTGAAATTCATTTGGTAGCCTTCAATGGAGTGTATTCCACATAATTCTTGCTGTTAACTCAGCTTCTTGCCAGCTTCTTTGCAGGAGAAGATGTGTGTATACTGGCACATAAATAAAAACAGGTAAGAAGAGAAGTCACAAAACAAAGAAGGAAACATGTTGACTCAACCCATTAAACCAGACACAGTGAGTCCATAAACAAGAAAAACCACTGTTACCACAAAACTTCATTGCTATGTATTAAACTGAAGGATGTGAAAATTATGTATTTTTCAACTGTTATGCAGCAAGTGTGATTTATCAGCAGCGGTACATGTACATGGTTTAACCTACTGTCAGTCACAGTAGGTTAAAAATGCAAAAATTAAGTAATTTACATGCGTTTGTCAGGTTTGTATTTTGGAGTAAAAATTGGAAGGCACACAGACTGACAATTGGATACCAGCATTTCTATTTCTAGGGCTCCCCAGTTCCCCTAAAGTCTAAGAGTAGACAAAGCTTAGATAATTTGTTGGTGCCAAGAGACAGATTAATCTTTCTTACATGAAAGTAGGCTGGAAAATATCACATGAACATACATTTCTGATACTTTAAAATACTCATGACTTCTCTCATTCACAGTTCAGTAGGAACTAAAAGCAAGACAATAATTAGAAAATAAATATTGTATTCTTTCCCTCCCTCCCTATACCACTATTTCATATAAGAGATTATAGCATGAAACAGTTTATATCACAGACCTATTGTGTATTTCTCTTCCTTCTTTGACATGAAGTACACATAAAAGAATGCTCTGAAGAATCAATCTGTAAATTATCTTTGATATTCAACTTTTCCATTTTCCATACGCAGAACTTAAGTTTTATTTCTGACAGGTGATAAGGGGCTTATGTCCTTCTTAAATAACAAAGCCTCAGACTCTCTGCCAGTGTAGATGTATATAGGTTTTACTGCCTGTTATATGAGCTTGTACCAGCTAACAGTCTACCTGCATAAATTCAAAATTATCCCCTCCCACAAACTTGATAATAAATATCTTGTTACTTTTTGAAAACAGTTTTTGTCCTAAAGTTTAAGTTAATGAACATTAAACTGCATTTTATGACAGTTGGATGATGCAGAACAGATGTTGAGCTAAAATTTCATTTGCCAAATGTCAGCTCAGAATACGTATGTAAAACTGGAATATTAGTAATCCAAACTACACAGTGAAGACAATGGAAAAAATTGTCAACTACTTCAGTGCCTGCCAACCATTTTTCTGGGACTTCAGATGGAAATTCCGCCTGAACTGAAGATTCCAGAAAATAATGTTCAGTTTTAGGAACTCTAATTGCTTATTAGGATGAGTACGTTCTCTTCTGGCTATCTGTTTGTCATCTTGAGCTGACTGACATATAGCAAATGCTAATCAAAAGCCTGCAATTAGTATGCTTTTGTCTTGCAGATTTTCCTCTGCCAGTGAGCCTTTGTTTGGACCTCTGGTTGGACAGGTAGGCTCAGTGTCTGAAAATGATGCCTGCCATTCCCCTCCACGATTCCTGTCAGTCTCAAAAAAACCCAACTAATCAGCCAACCAAAGCAGCAATAGGTCTGTAAGGAAACTCAAAACTTATCAGTTGACAAAGTCCATCTGCTGACCAACATGGTTTTTTTTTCTCTCGCTGTGTAAGATATAAATGATAGGCCCTTTGAGGAATACAATGCAACTTAACACAGCCATTGAAAGTCTTTCTTGTATTTGGGCCATGTTTTCCTTTCCCCAATTAAAGACAGTACTTCTAATTATACCTCCCATGTCCTACCCTAAATAATTCCTGTCCTTCCATAATATTTTTTCAAGCATCTGGAAGGTCTTCTGTCCCCTCCTTTCCACACTTGTCATTTATCCACATTTTTGTAATCTATCCATAGAAATCAACATTCTATAAGTCTCCTGGTTGCTTTTCTCCAAACTCCTTCCAATTTTTCAACGCCTTTCCACTAGCTGAATGATCAGCAACTGCTGTAGGCCACAGATAGTTTCCCAAGCCAGTCTGCCTACGTGGACTATATCTTCTGGGGACCAAGGCATAACATAATCAGGTGTGCTTCTGACATTTCTCTATAAGAATTATTCAGACCAACAAGTAAGGGCAGCAATACTAAGAGACACCACGCACAGTCCATGGATCAAATGAATGAGATCAAGAGTAATGCAAACCTCTTTTACAAAAGTTATTTTGTGCAAAATCCTAATCCATCTAATAGTAGTTAATAATAATATTTAATGATCCCCTCTAAAGAGTTTATGAAGTTCAATTTATACCTGGATGCCTGCTCGCTCCTACTTTACCTACAGAAATCAATACTCATGAATGCACAAATGGTATCACAAGACGAGAAAAAACCAAAAAGCAGGCAAATGAAAAATTCGCAAGAGGAAATCTTCTTTTACAAGCACATATCCTATACATTAACTGACTAACAGTTTTGAAGTGATAGTAGAGCAACTAAACAGAGATAACCTTTTCTTAAAAAGATATTATGTCTAGGATCTGTAGAGATATTGTAAATATGTCTTTCCTGGCTATAGGGAATAGTGCCTTCAACAACATCACGCTTCTCCTAAGAACATTTCATATAGATTACAGTCATTTCTCCTCTGGTTTAGTGCACTCCTAATGTAATTTTCTTTAAGTTCGAACATGAGACAATTACAAAGCAAAGCTCTTTTTCCTCTGTGGGCTTTTATATTCTGGAATACAAATATATCAAAATACCAATGTTTCAGAAAAAGACTGTTTCCCTCTGGTTACCAATGTTTGCTCTGGGGCAGGGGGAAGAAGGGGAGGAATTCAATTTATATTTTTTCAAATTTCTGGAGGAAAAGCTAAGGGGGTAAAAAAAAAAAAAAAGAAAAGGTTGAAGACATAAGTTTTCTCAACAAATAAAACTCTGCAATGGCAGAAGTAGCTGCAAGCAATGGTGTTTCTGATGCGCCACAAAATTTAGCTGCTGTTGTGTTCCTGGCTGGAGAGACAGAGAAAACTGCTATAATGCTAAACAAGTAGAGAGATCAGGTTGTGAATATTTGGTTTCTAATGCAGGGAAAGAAGTCTTTTCAAATTGTTGCTTAAACACCTCCAGCATTTCTGTTGGGGGCAAATTTTTGGGCTCTCCTATCATTAAATTACACATACCAAAAATAAATAAATAAATCACACCATCTGCCACAGAAAAACCTTGTATAAATTAACACTTTCAACAAGTTCAAACTTAAGTTACCAAAGAGACTTGCTTTCTTTTCTATCAGAAAACTGAACAAAATCACCAAGTGCATTGAGGCTTATAGTTAACATTTCCATTGCTGTTATGGAATTCAAATAATTTTCCAGAAAACTCTCTCTCTCTAATCAATCTGTCTGCTTGGGGTATGTATGGCTATAAAGTTTCCTCCTTGCACCTTCCCTAGGTATATGAGGGTGGTCATGCCTCACAGCAACACTAAAAGTTGTGCTATACATTTAAAAAGCATGCACAGTAACTACGATTTCTGCAAAGCTGTAACATGTACATTCTGTTACCACATACTGGCATTGGAAGCCTGCACAACACACAGGGTAAAGCAAAAGCCTGATTACGTGTTGCTTCCACACCGCTCAGTCTCACTGCCCGATACCAGAATATCCTTTACTGCAGCTTTTATGAATATTAACTGCAGACAAACCAAGAACTGTAACAATTTCTGCCCAATGAGCAACCTGAAAATTGAATCGACAAAACAGTCATACCACTCCTCCCATTTTCAGAGAAAATTACTTTTCATAAGCTTTTGAGGGGTGGCGCTACTGAAAGCGGACTACATACGCACATTTAAGACCACACCTATCATTTCATTTCACAGAAGAGCTCATGAGAGCCTTCCAAGGTAAAGCATTAGGACAAAGCTGTTATGCAAACAAAATCTTTCATGTACAGTCACTTTTTGGGGGGTTTGGTTTTTTTTTTTTTTTTTTTTTATATTCAACAGGAGAAACATACAAAGCAAACCGCAATTACAAACCTCTGCACGAGCAAGAAATAGTAGACAATGAAGGTTTCACCCACCTGGGATCTTTCTGAATGCTATCAATGGAAGGTGACCTAGCCAAGGTCCCTTCAGGTGGGATGGCTGGCCCAGATTTGCTGTATGGTGATTCAACAGAAGGACAATACTGCAGCTGTCGGTAGGGGTCTGCGTAATTGGAGGCTGGGCCGGCTGCATAGCTGGCCCTCTGGAAGGTCGCTGTTGCGTTCTGTGTGCCGTGTTGACTGCCTGTGCGCTGTAAGGGTACGGAGTCGACACCAGGGGAAGATGGGGCTACGACAGGAAAGTAGGGACAAAGTAAAAAATTGAGGACCTGTTCACAGAAATGGTTAACCAGGTCTAGGCAGAGGAAAAAAAACCAAAAAACAAAAACCACACACATATAAAACAGGGGTTCAAAAAGAATGAGAAAAAAAAAAACCAAACAACATTGTCATTTTCAAAACCATTGAAGTAAATAACCATCAAACGAATTTCTAAATGACATGCCACTTCTGGACTAGAAGACCTTTACACCATTTAAACAGACTGCAGCAGTGCTTTTCACTTGGGGTTTTAACTGCACTAACCCGAAATGAAAAAAGTGCAGAGGAAGCATGGGAATAGTCAAGCTAAGATTCACAGCCACCACCAAGTGAGACTTTTGCAGTCCTTACAGGGGTGGAAGTCAGTCAGATCCACCAGCAGAAGGAGGGTCACACCAGGCTCAAGAGTCCAAATTGAGACGGATGGCTCTACGGCAGAAGAAACAGACAGCCATAGCCATCCCAAATTTGTAGTCCTGGTATCCATAAAGCAGGTAAAACCAGACACCTGCTACTGAGAGTCACTGCATATGCTTCGTTAACCCATCTTCTGCATATTTCACCTTAAGACCTGGCAGACTGCTACTGCTAACTCAGTTTGAAAAAGAGCTAACCATAAGGTGATCATGTAGATTTCTTAATGCATGCCAGCAACGGCTGTGCTCACACACCACAGCTCAAGATTAATGCATTACCAGTTTTGAGCAGCTTAACCAATAGATTTAAACTGACTTAACTCTTTTGCGACTCAAAAATCTTATTAATGTCTCTGGTAGCCCATTATCTTTCTGCTACAGCACTGTGTACTAGAGATCCAGACTGCTTTATGATTCTTATTAAACATGCAATATTTTTGAACCAAAGTCCAGTTAATGGCAAATGAATTATCACTGTAAGGGCCAGAAGACCAATAGCCACATGATCTTTGGCCTGGAAACAAATACAAATTAAATGCTGGCTCTGCTCAGAAGGAAATTTGGACTGTTTGAAGTGGCACGTGAACTTGTGGTGGCTCCCATTTCCCCCTGTCCCAAGACAAGAAGAATACTTTTGCCAACAGGAGTGGGCCCAGGTCCAGGACTATTTTTAGCTGAGTCTAATTCACATGCTAAACTGTAAACAAAACCACATATTCAAGAGACAGGTTTTCATAATAGATTTCCCCAACATTTCTCATTAACATGCACATTTACATTTTAAGAAAATAAATATCTAATATATTATAGGTCCATGAAAGGTACTTTAAGCATTTTATCTCAAACTGTCAGCAAATGAAACACAGTGAACTTTAAATACAATTACAACAGTTTTGTCTGACCTAGTACTCGCCAAAGTTACAACACCTGGAAATTTTAAATTTGTATCAAATCTTTGCCTTATTTTTAATTTTTTCTTATGGTTCTGAAGTATATAATTTTACAATAACAATTCTTATAATTTTGTTACACATATAGATAAGTGGGTGATCCCACTTATCTATTATTTAATCCCATCACTGGGAGTGTTCAAGGTCAGGTTGGACGGGGCTTTGAGCAACCTGATCTAGTGAAAGATGTCCCTGCCCATGGCAGGGGGGTTGGACTAGATGATCTGTAAAGGTTCCTTCCAACCCAAACCAGTCTATGATTACGTTAACTTACATATATAGCAACATTTTACAATTATTGCTTTTGTTTAATTACTAGTATATATTTCCTTACGAAATGAGTAATAAGACACATACAGACCTTTTCATAAAACTGCACCAGTTAAAATGCAGTAGCACTATCAGCATACTGAAACATCTCATGCACAAATCATGCTAAATTCAGTGTTAGGAAGACACCAGGAAAACATCACATTTTAACAGAAAATACACACAGTTCAAAACCAAAATTTGGTGCCTTGTGAGAAAAAGAGTAAAAAAACAAGTTAGAGAAAATACTGGAAATATTTTCAAGTGAAAAAGCAAAAATGTAGTTGTATACTGACGTAGCATACTCTTAAGAACTGTCACTACGCAGAATATGCTGCTAGCTTTTGACACATCATATGGGGAATTGCGAAAAACCCTACAACACTAATACTGCTGGAAAACAAGAACTTCATTGTAATGTAGATTGCTTTGCAAAATATTCCACTGTATTTCCCTTCCTCTCCTTTGCAAGACAGTTCAATGGAAATCATGTTTGCTTTTAAATTCTTTGAAAACTTTTCTTTCTATTTTCTACTTTGTCTTGTTATCAAAATAGGTATTTATATGAACTGAAACTAGCTGTCACCCTAACACCTACATGCTTTTTGAGTCACTCTGATTCATTTCTCAAATTATCTTCCTAGCAGACTGTTACTTCCTTTTGAATTTTATCACAATGAACACAGAAGTGCCATAGTCAGAATACGAGAATGAGACAAATCTATGACTCAGTTAAACATTCACAAATAAGCTTGTTTGGCCAGTGTTACCCAGATCAATTAAAAGACAAACAGAAAAACCCAAACAACTAACACTTTAGAGTAACTTCTACACCTAACTTGACTACAGTCACCTTCATGGATTGTAAAAGGGTTAAGCTTTAGCAGACATTTTAACACAAATAGTTCCATGTAAAACTGAAGCAAAGCCATCTCCTACCAATACATTACTCTTGCTTAAACAAATCGTTTTGGCAGCCAGACTTACTGACTGAAGCATGGCTCTTTAGGCTATGGCAAACTTTCCATCTATTGAGATCTCCCTTCTATTTAGCTATTAAAACAGCAAAGCCATAGTGATTATGTTTATTACAATAAATAAATTCAGAAGTCCATTTGCCTCACCCAGGAACAGTCAATCTTCAGTGAGCACAGGGGCATCCATAAGGCGCACACTCGGAGTGGACCAGAAAACGTTCATCTATCAGCTATGTTTGCAGATGGTCATGCAACCTTTTTATGTGTTTTTAAATTGAAGACACATACCCCTTTCTCTAACATTCGCATTCGACTCTCCTCTCAAATTCAAGCCAGCTACACCTTGATCGGAATCAGCTCAGCATGGGTAAGATGCAATGCTACTTCAACAAGGACCAGGGGTTTGCCCCAGCAAGGGAAGAGAGGGGCAGGAAGGAGTTCTAACAGAAATGCTGTTTCTGGAGAAATGGGCTGCTTTCCCCTCTCCCAGCACCAGCGACCAGCCCAGCCTTCCTGGGAGGTGGCCTGGTTGAAGCAGGATCATGACCAAGTCACGTTGTTGCCCTGGGTCTACGGCTGGACCCTATTCTGCCTCTGCATAAAGGAAAAAACAAAAGTCATAATCAGACTGTGAAGAAGCAGATCTACTTTTGTGGACACCTTGACACCTCACTGATTTAACAAGAAGCTTGGAGGTAAAGGTGTTCACAAAACTAGACCTGCTTCTGGTCTTCAAAAGTCCCAAAACTGACAAGATCAAGATTAAAATCAAAGAAACAAAAGGCCTCAAAACCTTACTTATCCTGTATCTTGCTTTACCTAAGTGACCACCCATTGCTTTTAATAGCGACTGCTGCCCCCACTTTTTAAAAAACTTACATGGAATTCAGTGGTTGATGTCAGACGAATAAGTCTCTCAAGTTCTGCTGTGCTCCTTTTGCACTGGTCAGCCTACCTGCGGCTTCTTCCCAGGACCACTCGGCACAGTGGCCTTGCAGAGGCATGGGGAGAGGGCGACTGGCATCCGGCCACCCCTTCCAAGCGCCTCACTCCACGCACACGAGAGGGGCTTGCATGGACTGCAACCTGCAACGCTGAGGCTGGCTCACACTGATAGTAGGGTCACTCTGCTGCAGCACCCACCCTGCTGCAGCTAGCAGATACTAAGTATAGCAAATAACATGCTCAGTAGTAGGCCAATAAAACTCTATGCATTCATGAAATTCTAAACTTCAATGTAAGAAGCACGCTTGAAGAGGAGAATTTTAATTTTGGGTTGAGAAAAGGGTTTCATTGAGAATTTCCAAAATGAGCATTTCACACTGTGCAAATCAAGAACTATAGTCTCAGTGAAGAGATTTCAGTTTGTCACCTAAAGATTTAAAATCCTGTTTTAATTTGGCATGTCACTAATACCTTAAAAATACCGTATCATCTCAGCCCTTCACTACTGCAGCACCAAAATCACATCCCCAGAAATCAGAGTGTCTGGAGTACCACACAGACATTTAATATGTTCTTACAAATCTTTGCCAAAGATAAAGAAAAGGCCCTGTTAACTATAATGAGAACTCTCCAAAGACCTGATGTATGTCCTGATTATAGTTCTCTTGATTGCAGAAATAGCATAAAGAAAAGCCAGCCTTTATAATTTTCTACGGCTTTTGCACAGTATTAAGAAAGATACAGCAACTTTTATATTAATGGTGAAAATTTAGGTGTATGACTAAATATGTTCACTAAATACACTACGTCGAGTACCACACATGAGATACTCAACTCAGAAATTCACTTTCAGATTTTGTATCTTCTTTTCAAATCTGTGACATCTCTAGAAACAACTAATAAACCCCAAAAAGCAAGAATATGTTGCTTTAGGCAGGGATACTATTGCACCATACCTAAGTATCTTAGGGAGACTTAATTCACATAAGAACTGCTAAAAAGTTCAGACTTTCTAGAAGTCAGAGGGCATTTTGCCCAGTTAACGTATGTAGGATCAAACCTTCAGAAAGGATAAACTCATTTGAGAGACTTATCTTGCTACACCTTCTTGCTGGAAATTACTTCGCTGATGCTGCTGTTTCATTTGGGGATATTACCTTGTAAAATTTTCCTCTTATTATTCTATATTAGACATTAAGTTCCTGTGTTAACCTTCTCCTTGTGCCTTTCATACGGATTTCACAATTCTTTACTTTTTTTTCCTTCACTGATTTGCACCTGCAGTTGACTCTTACTCTCATGTGAAAGTTGAAAATTGGATCCCAGTAAGATGTCCTTTCAGTACAAGGTACGTCCACCATCCCTCCACGAGTTCATAAATGATACAAATGCAGGGCATTCTGTTGGTAGCAAATATATAGGAAGATTTATAAAACAGATACTTTTCCCATCTAATACACCATAAAAATAACACAGTGCATTCTCTGTCAGTTAGGAAACAGAATTCATCAGGTTTGGGGGATGCAAACAGATTTTATCTCTAAATGTTAAGTGAGTGTTTTAGAGCATGCACCAGCTTTTTTGCAAAAGAAGTTTAACAAAATAGATTATCATCAAGCTAGGAGCAAATCAGCAATCCAAAGTAATAAGCACAAGCAGTCAAGTTTAACACTGTTCAAGATGTACGATACATATATAATAATAATAATAGTAAGTTTGCTTAGCAGTTACTTTTAGCAGCACTTTTCCACATTGGAAGTGTAAGATTTTAGAGAAATATATGGTTGGGGGAACCTGAAAATATTTACCTAGAAAGGAAAAAAAAAAATATTCATAATTGTTATTAGCAGCTAACTCTAAGGTAGTTAAGATTTTATGAAGGCACTATCATATCCTCTGTTCAAAGTGCACATGCACAAGGAATTTCATACTTTAAACATGCAAACTGAGAGCAGAACCAAAAAAACACTAAAGGATTTCAAGATACAAGGCTCCAATTTAGATTTTAAATAGTCAGGATTATGCTGAAAATATCAACACCACAGAAGTCCTATGTAGCTTGGCAACTTTGCTACATAACTTCTTGTAGTCCAAACAGGAAAAACACAGGCAAAACTACCACATCTTTCTATTCCTCTTGTTTTCCATTTTCTCCTTCCTCGCTTCTCCACACTCTTTATTTTGTCCTACTTAGTTGCTGATCTTGCAATCAAAACTCCAGTCTCCAAATTCTCAGCCAGAGAAAAACAAAAAGAACCTGTAAGCAAATCTTCCCTTGCATCCTCACAGGACGGGCTCTTCTCCAGCCAGCCAGCCTTTGCTCTCAACACATCAACCTTTGAGGGCTTCCAGGATTGCATCAAACTCCCCACAATCAACTGGAAAAGCCTCTTTCTCTCTATTACCTCCACGTCCTCTCCCTCTCTCAGGGATTTCTAGTTATGCTTCAAAGACTCAGCTAGCCTTGTTCCCCTAATTCTTGCTGCTAGCTCCAGCGTTCTCCAGATGCTCATATTTTGTGTATATCAGGGGAAATACAACCTCCTTCCCCCCAGTCAGCTCCGCCACGCTCAGCTCAGTGCCTTCAACAGCCGGGCATGGCAAACAGCCAGTCTCCCTGCTGTACCAGGTATGTCTTTTTAAGGGAACATAACATGCCGTACAGGGGAAATGCAAGCAAACAAAAGCAATAGATATTGAACAGCATGGTACTTAGCAAAAAAGGTCTATTTTCCACCCACAAACATGTTAGTCACAATTTCCTCAGGTACTGGTTATACCTGGCTGTCACACCTACTTGTAATTAGTGTGTCTACATGCTGTTGCAAGCATGTATCCAGTAATATTTTTATCATCAGATGTTTCCATGACATGCTGAGGAGGAAGCCTTTTTATCAAGGCAACATCCATGTCTCTTCCAGATGGCATCATAGGAGATTTATGTTGTTCATAGTTTCCGATCCCATCTTCAAAACCAGAGGTAGCTGTTTAGCCGCTATGCTACGGGAAATACTCAGTGCATCTCATTCCCACTGCTGGCAGCTGCAGAGTACTAAGCCTAATGAAGATCATAAATATACTCAAAGTGATTGTATGCCCCAGTAATGAATTATTACCCATTCGCTATTTGATTCTTTCAAAAAATCTTAAAATCATCTCCTGACCATTGCTGTATTTACATGCCTCTGTTTTGCAGAACAACTCCTTGCTTCATAGAAACCAAGGAAACATCACTTGTGCTCTGCATATTGTCATATTCAATAAATCCTCTTCCAGTGCAAAAACTGACAATCTTTGAAGACTGAAGCACTGAAGTTGCTACTGCACTGATGTATGCTTTCATTTCAATTCTCTAAGAGCGTTCTTTAGATCTGACACTAATTGTTACAATAAGGCTGAACGTTCCTTTGCTTAGAAACTGATGTTTTTCCATAATGCAGAAATAATCGGTGAAAGAAAATACTGCTTCCTCGGCTTCTGAGCTATTCCCCTGTTTACAGAACAGCTGATATCTGGTGACTTTGAAGGCTCCTTTTGTCTATATTGTTCCACTTCAGTTTGCACATTCTCACGTTGTCTGTGTCTTAGTTTCCTTTTCGTGCTTATTTTTTGTTTGAAATACATGTCTTTTTTCCTTTTATTGAACAGTTCCACTGGGGGAAGATGTATAACTGCCATTGCCTAACCCTTAGCATATGGAATAATTTTCTTAATCACCAATTTAGACTTGGCATTTCTTTACTAGTAATTATTTTATTTATGGATTCAAGTATGTGATTAGCTGCTATCAATCTGAAATCACCTAGTTCCATTAGGGTTAGTAACGGAAGCAAGTACATACCTTACGAATAAAGTAATCTATCAGGATTTTTGTACCTCTAAAGCAAATTTTAATGAAGAAATAGGTAGGCAAGTAATTCAGTGAGCAGCAATGGTGACAGAGTTTGTATCTTAGAAATCTGTATTTCAGTTCAATAGATACGGTCCCTGAGATGAATGGGTCCCGATCAAAGTTTATTTGCAGTTGTGCTTGATGCAACTTCAGTGAAACCTGAAGTCAAAACTGGAACGCAGCCTCTTCCACAGCCAGGTCTGTTACAAGGCTTCACTGCTGCTCCCAGTCTCACGTCCCCACACCAAAACCTTCTCAAATTCTACATCCTTCCCTCCAGTCGTCCTTCACCATCAGGTTCCCGAGTTACGGGGTGTCCATCACAGTAATACAGCCTGTGTCTCAAAAGCATATATAGCTAAAGCATCATTTTGAAATCCATGTAGTCTGAGGGGACACCAAGGATTTATGCAGATATTAGGATTCCCCAAGCAATTACGTATTTTCAATTATTTCACATTCCCAACTCTCTGTCTTAATGCAGGAGTGACTTCGTTCCCTCTTTACAACCAAACAGGGCAGAAGCCATGTTTTTCAAGTTTTCAGTATTAAAAAAATATATAATACTCCTTTCCACCTCCAGGAACTGACTGCATTTTAAGTCTGCTAGATTTTAATCTCCACTAATATATGCAAATTCCATTCTCAGACTCAGCTTCTAGCATGTTTCAGTGATGCTGCTCTGCACAAAAAAATGGTGCGTCCACATAATGTGATAATCGGATGCCAACTTTCGCTGCTAAAGGTGTTATGCCAAGATCTTTTCTCAGATTGTCTCTTGTCTCTCTGAGTTGCATCCCTCAATTTGGGGAGAACATGCAGTTTAATTCATTTGTTACATGAGCATTTAAACAGAGAAAGTAACAACTGCCAAGGCCCTTAAAAGCAATTAACCTTTCAGAATCTGAGATACTAAAATTCATCATGCCAGTTTCCTCACCGGAGATAAAATTCAAGCCTGCGCAATGGCACTATACAAGACATACACATGACCTTGCTCCTCTTTGTAGTACTACGTGGTTTCACATTGTGCGCATGGGACATAATGACCATAACAATTATAAAACCCAATCACAGCAAAACCACACAGACCATCCTACTGCGCATAGACTAGCCTACTGCAACTAAATTTCTGCTTTCACTCCAAATTCACCTTCTCTTGAAAGCTCTCTATTAAAAGTTTCCTGTCCAGCTAGCCAACATAAAACAGAACACATGGACAAAAGTCACAATTATTATTAAAAAATGTATAAATATTACGAGACAATAATGGATTAACAGCCTGCACTGCATCATGCTACAGCCATCAAGCACATGGATGTCTTCTCCTTCAGATATTGACTTCTCCCTATTTAGTACACTGTAATCCTAAGTAATAAAATGGCTACTAACTGGTATTTTTTAGAACACCTTACTGAGCTTCAGCTATTTTAGTTAATAGTTTTCACTCTGGAGTAGAGAGTTATTTTACTATTAAGTTAATCACATTTGTATTCCAGTGCCAGATCATGTGATGTAAAAATTAAACATTAACCTAGCTTCTGCAAATGATAGTTTGAAAGTTGATGGACCCATATAGTAAAAACTAACATCTTTGAATACTTGCTGTACTTGTAAAAACTCCAACCCTACATGTAAACTGCTGAAATTATGATAGAGGAAGAGACTACCTCTAAAAGTAGACAGTCTTATAGAAAAAAAGAAAGATTACAGTTTGAATTAAAAAAAAAAAGGGGGGGGGGGCTGCTGATTTTTAAAAGAGTGCCTTTAAATATAATGCTGCAGAAAGAATGATCCTCTAACAAAAGCATCAGTCGTCTTGAAGACATTACTGGATAGTTACCTCAGGCACAGCATTGTGTTTTTGTTCAGCAAAGATTTACAAGAAGGTGACTTATGAAAGGTGTTTGAATTGCTTTTTATTTTATGAATGACAACCTTGTATTTCTACACAACACTGAAGTAAATAAAAGAGAATGGACATAGTCCTGCATCACTAAAGTCTAATGTGACCAGGCTTTAATCTGAGACTACACCTGTACAGTAAACAGATGAGAAATACACAGACAGTTTCTGGCACAGAAGTAGACACTATTTTCTCAATAGTGGCAGATGAGATTTACAGGGTATGTACTTCCCTGACCAAGATTTTATAATCGCGCTTCTCCCTCAATTGGTCCAAAAGTCAAGGGACATCTAAGAAGAGTTCAGACACGCTCTAGGTCATCCTTCTATTAAGAAAGGAGAATAGAAGAATTAGAAAATACATAGGACAAGCCACAAGCCTCCGGAGGTATCCTGTTCATGGGACAGAGGAAGGAGGCTGTGGATACCGACCATTTTAGCAGGTTTCTATTCTGAGATCTATTCTGAAATCTGGGCTGTCTTCAGATGGGTACAATTCCTCTATGGAACCCAACCATGGGCTCAGTACTTTGAAGCTACAAATATCTTATTTGGAGAAATGCTTCTCCATTCTAAGGGGCATATTGCTCACATTACAAAGGTGGTTCTGCAGGGTTTTCACCTCCTGCCACTTCCCTCCCTCTCTCATTGCTCTTGTCCATAGCTTTACAGCGACCGCTGGATACCACTGATGTTGAAAACAATGTCTTTTATTATACTCCTGCCCAAATTTTAATAAGAAGGAAATAAAATTTAAAAAAAAAAATTTTCAGAGAAGATGCCACTGTACCTGGAAAAAGAATCACCTAAAAACATATATGCAAGAATATAATACAGATAAGGCTATACCAGACACCCCGGACCTGTTGAATTAAATGGGATTATGACTTTGCATTGCTTTGAGGTGATTTGTTATTCACTATGCAGATCACTAAGGTATTTTGTGCTCAATTTACTTTGTACTGAAGATTTGTTCCCTGCTTGTTTCATATAATTCTCTCCCCAAAACAATGTTATCAAGTGGATGTCAGTTAGGAATACAGGTCTATTATCACAACATTACCAAACTAATAGAGATGCAGTGGTAGGAATAATTTTTCTTTTTAATTCCCCTGAAAACATTATGTCCTATAGCCAGAACTCCATGCTGTGTGATTTATCAGCATGATCCTCAATTAATCTGCAGCTGTGGCATCACAGTATGCCCCCTGCACAGCACATCAGCTTGTGACAACACAAAAACCAAACCAACATGTCCCCCAACCAGAAAAAACACACAACCTAAGCAGAAAGCAGTGATGTCTGGTATTTATAACCTAACTAGTGCACTTTATTTAGTTTTCGTTCAGTCCTAAAGTTTTGAGAAGCAGCATAACAGACAAAGGGTTTAATCCAAATGGGGCAAGTCAAAGCTGATTTTTCTGTGGTTCCTCCTTTTTGCCTGAAGTGACAACTTTAAGGCCAAATAAAGAAAAATATATCTGAAACCAAGGTTCCGTTTTTACTTTCAAATGAACTATTTTTAATACAGGAACTAGAATGTAACAAGTAGCTTTTCATTAATAGCTAGATGCTGCTCTGAAACCAAAGTAAAACTATACCAATGTACTCATTGATGCTCACTCTAAGAATTTGAAAACACCTAATTGCATGTACATAGGAAAAATACTTTATTTTTTTCCTCTAAGACCCTTAAAATTCCTTTTACTCATTAATCTGAAATCTGTGGAATTACAGGTGATACATCTGGTTAACTGAATTCCAGTTCCATATCAAGAAGCAATACTAACACAACCTGAGAAAGTATGAGATAGCTGTGGGGCAACTGGGATATAAACTGCCCTGTGGAACCTGCCACCGGTGATGTGCAAGGCTCAAACTCAGAGTCTGATTCCCAGCACTGAAGCTATGTTTGCACGCCTTGCAGGTGTGTAGAAAGTTGTGAACTAAGCCCTCTATATGGGATTCATCATGACAGTAAAATTGGACTCCCACAATGTCATTTTTACATAGTCTCATTTCAACATATGAATGCTTTCTTAATTTTCTACATATTTTTGCAGCATGTTTAAGTTATAGACAGCTTCAGTGATTTGAAACGGCTAAAGATAACAACTGACCAAGGGACTACTTGCTATGAGGTATTGTAAATGGCTATCAAAAGGATATCTCTCAAAGCAAAGTTTAAAAAAACCCCAACATTCTCATATTTGTTTCAGATACTATCTGAAATGACGATATACATGCAAGGTCCTGCACTTGGGTCAAGGGCAACCCCCGGTATCAGTACAGGCTAGGGGATGAAGAGATTGAGAGCAGCCCTGCCGAGAAGGACTTGGAGGTACTGGTGGATGAAAAGCTGGACATTAGCCGGCAATGTCCGTTCACAGCCCAGAAGGCCAACCATATCCTGGGCTGCATCAAAAGAAGCGTGGCCAGCAGGTCGAGGGAGGTGATTCTGCCCCTCTACTCTGCTCTGGTGAGACCCCACCTGGAGTACTGCGTCCAGCTCTGGAGTCCTCAGCACAGGAAAGACATGGACCTGTTGGAGCGGGTCCAGAGGAGGGCCACAAAAATGATCAGAGGGATGGAACACGTCTCCTATGAGGACAGGCTGAGAGAGTTGGGGTTGTTCAGCCTGGAGAAGAGAAGGCTCTAGGGAGACTTTATTGTGGCCTTTCAGTACTTAAAGGGGGCTTATAAGAAAGATGGGGACAAACTTTTTAGCAGGGTCTGTTGCAATAGGACAAGGGGTAATGGTTTGAAACTGAAAGAGGGTACATTCAGACTAGATATAAGGAAGAAGTTTTTTACAGTGAGGGTGGTGAAACACTGGAACAGGTTGCCCAGAGAGGTGGTAGATGCCCCATCCCTGAAAACACTCAAGGTCAGGTTGGACGGGGCTCTGAGCAACCTGATCTAGTTGAAGATGTGCCTGCTTATTGCAGGAGGGTTGGACTAGATGATCTGTAAAGGTCCCTTCCAACCCAAACTATTCTATGATTCTATGAAACTGTTATAAACTACTTCATAACTTCATAACCACTAAAAAAGAAAAATCTTAAAAGGTTAAAAGTTTAAGGTTAAAAACCTTAAAAACAGTTAAAGAACAGTTTATCTGTAAAAGCAGACACAGAAAACACTATCAGTTTGTGATGCCACATGACTGCAGTAAAGTAGGCTTATTCTTGAAAGAAGAGTAAATCACTCTATAGGATACGGACATCTAACTTTTTTCATATGGCCAATTTTTTCAAATACTGGAAAATAGCTTCACAATATGAAAAAATCTCCACCTTGAAATAATGACTTTAAAACTATCAAACATATCCAATACTTTATTACATATGAAGACAAATATTTACAGTCCCGTGAAGATTATGTACTTTGGCTCAATTCATGCATCCTTTGTAGCCTTGTGCTCCTTTTGTAAGGGACAACAAAGGAGCTAAGTGACAAGACAAAAAATATTGAGGATCAAAGAAAGCCTAAGCTGGACCAGCATAAAAAACATGCAGTAAATGAAGTAATTGGGTATTTGGAAGCACCATTAAGCAGTCCATGCAACACCCTTCTCTGTCCTTGCTGTAAAAATCTCAATTAAAATAAAAAAAAAAAATTGACTTGCACCTACTCAGCAGTTACTGTTCGCACAGACCGTTGGCTCTCTTGCTGGCAAGGCAGAGCCGTCTGGCCGCAGAGCAGCACTCCCTCTCGGAGCAAGGCAAGGTCTCTGCCCCACTGTGCCGAGCTGGCAGCAGAGGGAAGGCAGGGCAGAGGCAAGGAGCTGGTGGCTGGTGCAGCTTTCCAGCACCAGCAGAACTTCCAGCAGCACCAGCAGAACTCCGCAATGCCAGACTTCTGTCTACCGGGTCAATGGGATGGAAGTTCAAATGGGTTGGGCGTGCGGCTGCCTTTCCTACAGGGAGGGAGCCCCCAGGGAATGGGGGTGAATGGCATGTGAACCTGGCACTGAGAACGGGAAGCGATCGGACACCGAAGAGCTGGGACTATCCTGCTTCACTCGTGCAATGCAAACGAGAGGAGGAGGAGGTCGGCGCCATTTGAGCACCCACAAGCAACAAAACTAGCAACCTCCCCTCCCTGCAAAGAAACAAACCCAAGCAAACCAACAGTGCAATCAATTTTGTATGGGCTGCTCCTGTCTGGGGCGGCAGGAAAAGGGGGATTTGCTTCTCCCCTCTCCCACCTCTTCTTTACGTACCGAACAGAGACCTGATATTCACCACAGGCACCTCATAAGATGGAACAAGGAGGCAGAACAGCAACACAGCCCAGCCATGTTATGAGAAAGCCACCAGCTCAGTGACAAGAGAAGGAACGCCAACTTTCCTTGTAAATCTTCCCCTCAGACAATGCTTAACCTGCAGGACAGCAAAAGCCCAGGCCAAGTGCAGCAGGGGCGAAGCAACAAACACCAGCATGGCCACCTGGGTCCTCTTCCCGTTCCTCCAGCAGCACATCTAATCCATGAAGAAAGACTGGACTCTGGGAGCAAACACTGCCCCTAACCCACTAAAACAAGACACACTTTTACAGGAGAAAGACAACGTTACAAAATAACTAGGAGCAGTGCTTGACATAAGGCATCCCTCGGTGCACACTCCTTTCCTTCAGCAAACGAAGAACTGGGCAGGAGCGGGAAGGAAGGCAGAGAAGAGGAGGACAGCATCTGTCCAGAAACACAAGGGTAATTCTCACCTTCAGCAGTTTTTCCTGAGCTGCATCACAGGACAATGAAATACAGAGTTTTTCCCTGCTGCTGGCAAGCGCTTGAACAGAAACCATGGCCAGGAGCAACAGATAACTCTTCCCTCTGGAAAGGAGCCCCCTTAACTCTGCACGGCTCTCCTGACAGCACTCTCCTTCTGCACAGAAACGCAGCTCGCAAAGAGCCACATTTCTGGTTTGCACCTGCCATCACAAATTTCATAGGCCTCTTCTCTTTGATCAGCGCTCTCCGCCGTGGCACCCAGGAGGAGGTGCAGCCTGAGGCAGCACAGCTTTCGGCAACAGACAGCTTCAGAGGCGGTGGTGCACTGGTGGAACCACCCTAGATCGGCAGGAGGAACCTCGGGGAGACCTGGCCTGGAGGAGGCCATCAGAGAAGCTGGAGGGCAGCCTGGCAACCACCTGCACACGCAGGGACGTTGGGCAGCTTTGGAGGTAGCACGGGAAGTGCTGCAGGAGTGCCCCTGCCCCACACACACTCCCCAGGGGATAACCCATTGCAAG
The DNA here is from genome assembly GCF_035582795.1 of Mycteria americana. Classification (NCBI taxonomy): domain Eukaryota; kingdom Metazoa; phylum Chordata; class Aves; order Ciconiiformes; family Ciconiidae; genus Mycteria; species Mycteria americana. The sequence continues at coordinate 94,876,411 of NC_134366.1, read as the reverse complement.
AGCATGCTTTGTAAACCCTTCAAGTCCTGCACTAAGCCACTCTTCAGAGGCAATGCAAACTTTGACTGCTTATCCTTTCACTATTCAACCTCCTTTCAATCAATCTTTCATTTCAGGGTCCTCTTTTTAATTTCAGCACTACCAACCACAGACCCTACTCTTCCTTTTCCTAACCCTTTCCCCCTCTGTCTGGGAAGCACAGAAGAGTCCTCACAGTGTTTTGCGTGCCCCGTCTTCATCAAGGAGGCACTTCAGCTCTGCACACCCAGCACTCAAAACTAATGCCAACTGGCCGTGTAACCATACAAAGCTGCTGGACTTCCTACGACTCAGCTGCATCACAAGGCCTTCCCCACGGTGACCTTCAGGGGCCAGAGGCAGAGACTGTCCTCAGGCTGTGCATCCTGAGGCAATCCTTAAGCTTTCTTCAAGGCCGTCAAGGTTCCCCCCGGTGCCAATGAGATGCGTATGTCCTACACAGAGCTGAGGAGGACAGGTTCACTCCTCCAGTGTAATTCCTGGTTCATCCTTGCTGCTTGTGTGAGGCTGGGGACAAAGATACTTGCCCGCAGCCCCTAAAACCAGCGCGTGTCCTTAAAGCATGAGCACCCTGCAGGTTTTGAGGTCTAAATGTCCACAGCTCACCAGCGTCACCAGTGCTTTTAAGCAGCAGCACTTATTTCATCTGATAAAGGCCCAGTTTGTAGAGAGTTCAGAATAAGCATAGACCTCCCATTTACCACTCCTCCCTCCCAGACCACTGGGGACAGCACTCTTTCAAGGCTTTTAATAACTTTATCCAGAAATCACATCCTTTTTACAGAAGAGGGCTCATCTCTTTCACTGAGGGACCACAACAAAAGCAAGCGTCGTTCGGAGCTTCCAGAGCGCCGCCACCTCCAGAGTGTGATGGCAACCGGTCCCACAGACCCCACTGCTGCCGGAGCCATGCTCCCCTGCTGCAGGTCGGCACCGACAGCCAGAACCTGTGCAGCAAAGCTGCTTTCTCCTCAAGGCACCTACGGAAATCCCAGGCTTGCAAAATAGCAAGATTTTCCCCTTTTGGACTTGTTTCATGTTTAACGTGAATTAAATGCCAATAACTAAGGAACTAAATCACTAGTCCAAACTTCCAATTCTGCACATAAGTGAACAATTGCCGATTCTGTGTCCCACTCTGGCTGAAAGGCAATCCTTCCCTCCTCTTAAAGTAACAGCCCTCTTCAAGTTCCAGCAGTGTTCATGTAAACATCCCATCAAATAAGCTTATCGCTACCATTATTAACTTAGGATTTCAATCAATAATGCAAGGCCTTTAGGTTTATAAGGAAAATAAGTAATGCACCTGCCTGGACAAAAATTATTGGTGTTATTTAGTTGGGTTACAAATACAAGTTATAAGTTGCTATTCAGTAAGGAAATTAATTCATTATTTATATCATGTCCAAGTACTCCCTCCAAGCACATCTTTTATGGATTCCCATTTCAAAAGTAGAATTTCACATTTATTGCTACTTTTAGTGCCAAAGTTTGGGCTGGTACTTTTTATATGAGAGAAGGCATTACCCTTTGAAAACCAAAAGGGATTGTTAAGTAAAAGCTACCGACCAAAAAAGCCTATGCAGCTACCGCTGTTAAGTATGAAAGATTATTTTTAGCATAGACAGCATGACAGTAACACACCCGCTCATAATTTAAACCACTAAGTGATGAAGAATTCATCCTGCCCCTATCTAAAGTTATGCTAGTAAGGGAGATGTTCGGTAAGCTCCTACTATTTTCTACCTTCTGCAATATGTAGCCCTTAGTGCACAACTATCGCCATGTATTTCATTCACAAGTGAAATGCAAGGAAAATACAAAAGTTAAAAAAAAAACACCACCACCCAAAAACCAGTGAGTAAATAGAACAAACTTAATTTAGTTTAATTTACCTCATAGAGAAATTTTAGCTTATTGAATTCTGCTTACTGAATGTTGATTCACCTAGAGGATGAAAAACTCTGAACGGGCTTTATCCTTAGTTGTGTAAACATTCCTGAATGTAATAAGTATTTAAGAGCTCACAAAAGAGAGAGCTGATGTCTATATTAAAAAAAAAAAAAAAGCGCTTCCATTCTGTGAGTCAATGTTCCAAATTAAGTGACATTTTCAAATTCAGCAAGAATGTTATCTTTAAAAAAAAAAAACCAAAACCACAAAAGTAAATGGTTTGCAAATATAACTAACATAATTTTTGTTTCTAGCGGGCAACGTTAGCTGCAGAGAAAAAAAATCCAGGCTTTGGACAAAGTCCTTAGACTAAGTTTGCCTTCCTTTTTTTTCCATCCGATGTGGAAAAGCATGCACCATCTTCATGATTAGAGGTACTGTTGTAATAGACAAAAGAACGTGAACTATGATCTATAAAGGAGGACACTGAGGTCTTAAAACTCCCCCCCCCTCCACCAGTGCAATTCTTGCACACAGAAGATACAGGCCATGAACCCTTGGCACATATCTTCAATGAGTACACAGCAATCTACCTCCCTCGTATCTTATACCAATAGGCAAGACAAATAGCTATTCAGTCCTACACTTAAGACAACCCAATGAAGAAATAAAAAGTTATATGTGCCAAACTTCAGTTGAACTCCTTCCCCTCCTTTCTGCTAATTTGAGAAAAACTGTATGGTCTCCATCAGAAGGGATACATTCCTATGAGCATTTGTGGTAGAGGCAGGAGGAGTCTGAGAGCTGATCCGATCCAGCCCCAAATTCCCTCTGAGCACTGACAGCTCTTCAGCCTGGTTGTGTCTGGTTAGCTGTGGAGGCTGACAGCATCCGCAGCTAACAGTTATCGATGGAGCAACAGAATAATTGGCCTGGCACGCATCCACTTGCTTTTATTTCCCCTGACCCTGATGATAGGGGTGGAGGGGGAAAGCGAGGGAGGATCAACCCAACACAAAGCTGGACTGATGGGGTCATTCTTCAGAACGAGCCTGGAGCAACGGTCAAATCCGTATCCTAAACACCAAAACAAAATTCACCTTCACAGGGCCCATTTCTGCTACCCAAATCAGTGTATCTTTTCAGCTTTGCCTCTTCCCTTCCGAAAACCCATCTTCAGGTATTACCCATGAACATCCTGCGTCCCAGTTTCATTCACTATAATTGTGATCTACGTTGACAGGGTTTCCTTCCTTACAGAGGTGTTGTGAAGATTACAGTCGCAAGACAGCCTGCTACTTCAGCACGGAGAACCAAGTGATATTTTGCGAGCAAAACAAGAAACTCTCTTCAGGGCATGACTGGGAAATAGAACATCATATAGGAAATACAAGGCAGCCACATGTGGAACACAAAGCTTAAAGTTCAATATAAATAGTTGCTTCAATCACTATCACTGCCTCAGCTGCTCAGTGATTTAGGCAGAGGTCTTGTCCCCTTCCTGCAAAGAATAGTAATCTTTTCTCATACACACGTATGAATCTACACAAAACATATACTACGGTGGTTTCTTTAACAGGAAGGAAATGGTGTAATGATGTTCTTCAAAAAAGCATAAAGCTGTTACAGGTATTTAACTAGAGAATTCTGTGGAAAAATGTTTTTAGGGATTTTCTCCTGTATTCTGAACACCCAAAACTTGCATAAAGCAACAGAAATTTTTGGACATGCCAGCTTTGCCCTTGAAGAAATGATTTTAAAAAGAAAAAAAACCAAAGTTCTAAAAGAAAGCAAAGTGTCTTGCTCCAAAAAGTACACTTAACTTTTTCTTGATGAAAATGGGTGTGATCTGAGAATGGACATAATCTTCTGTCTTTGATGAACACAGCAAAGATAAACCACCAGAAATACTTACAATTCCCAAGGCAAGTTCTTTCTACATCTGCTTTAGGCTATTTTGGCTGTAGCATTTATGTACTCTAATTATTTTGTGCATTAAATACCATAAATATCCCTGTTGATTTGTGATCTATTTGTGGGTTCCAGCATACAGCTGTATTTCATTTGGTTGAGAGGACATTCTGCAAGTAGGACCTGTACACCAATGGATTTCATGGACAATCATTATTATTTATGGATAAACCAGTCATGCTAACAGCCTGTCTCTATGCCATAGTTCAATTTTATGTCTGTGTACCTATACCTAAGTGTACCTCTGTAGGAGAGGGGAAGAACATTTACGTATGATTCACTTCAAAAGCAAGTAAACAATCCTTTAGCTTCACGGGGAAGGAACTTTGCAGTCCCTTTGCAACACACAAAATACCTTTGCAAGCAAAAAACCCCTAGGAATTTCTTCAGAGACAACAGATTTTTCTCAAAGACAATACACAAGATTAATAAAAATATTGTCTCTCTCCTTATGAGTAAGCCTCCTCCCCAAATTAGCTTAACCTACTGTACAAATAGCACAACATTAAGTATTTCTCAGTTTTGTGCATGCCTTTGGGATTCTATTGATAGCCGCCATCTGCATAAGGTATTTTGTTTGACTGGCATGCACATAATACATTTTGTTTAGCACATCAGAAAGAGAGGAATTAGTACTGAAGAATAAGGTATATCTCATACAAAGACAATCATGCAAGTTACATCCACCTACCTGTACTAGTGCGATATGTGCCTGTGTGTGCTGGTTGCAGAGGGTCCCCCTGACTCTGGCTGAGACTCCTCATAGGGGGCTTCTGATAGACTCTGTCTTCGTAAATAGGATCTATATGGTGTTCTGGAGACTGCAGTGCCCTTAACTCGGAGCCAAGGTGGCTGTGCTGGCTGCTGTAAGATGCCCGAGACCCAGCTGCAAATAGATTCATAAGAGACATTTAAGAGAGAGAAAAAAGTGACAAATACAGGATTTGATGTTATTAAAAGTTTATTTGAAAGTAGCACTTAAACACAAAAAACCTCAAACAAAACAAAGAAATAAATGTTTTCAACATACAAATAGAAACAGCATTCAAGGGCAGCAACAGTTCCAGTTAATCACTTTAGCTGCATCATTCAGCTGCCTGCATCTACTACAAAACCTCATTTCTTCCAAGGAAACTACATATTTTGGAAAGATAGATATCATGATATCATATCTTCTTAAACAGAGACCAAAAAAACCCAACCCCTCTCAAAAAAGAAAAAAAAAAGAAAACAAACAAACAAACAAAAAAAAAAAAAGAAAAAAGCTGTGCGATCGAGGAATGCCCTAGACCAAAGGGTAAAGGGGTCCACAGAAGAACCAGGAATGGGGGAGAAGAAAAGAGCAGCAATCAGAACTAGTTTCACATGTTATGCCCATATCGTAAGATCTACAAATGAAATAAGCTAAAGCTGATGAATAGATGTAGCTATATGAAGGCTGATCTTTTTGCTGCTTCACTGAAGTACAATAGAACGGTCGTGCCTTATCAACATTTTGCCCTCAACAGTTCTAAAAAATCATATTGCTAAGACTTTCTACAACTTAAATATCCTCTGAGGATGAATAAATTAAACATGCCTTCTGGAAAAACTACTTTAAGGATACAGCTTTTTTGTGTTGTTGTTGTAAATAACTGGGATTATATTAATACTGGGATTGTACAAAATACTGGGATTGTATTAAAACATTTTCTTATTCTACTATTAAAAATACTATTTTCTATCATGATATTTAAAAAAGATACTTGTATATTTTCAGCTGTGATTACTGTTGTCACTTGAATCCCTTTGTCACTTAGGTGGTCCGTTAGCAAGATTCCCAAGGAGAGTCACGGAGAAGCCATACAAACATTACACATTTTGAAGGCAAGAATCGAGCAAGTACGCAAGCAACACTTGACAAAGGTTACGTCTATACCACAAAGTGGTAACATGCTATTTAAATGTTTAGAAAAACAAAGACACAACTATTACAACCATTGTGGATGCTCCTGTGAGGTCAAAATCCTGGATGTGGGCGATGTTCTACTAGCTCAGCTTGTACTGCTCAGACCATCAGTGTAGCCATTCCTGACGAAAATCTCTACCACATTCATTGTGTTGGCAGTGGTTTTGTTGCATAAACAAACACTAAATATTTTTAAAATGCAAAGCACAGATATAAAGTAATGTATGATAGCAACATAGGGTAGAAATGAGAAAGATACACAGACACAATGTTACTTAAACTTTAATACAAATTGTCTGGAGGAAAAGAATAATTTATTCTATTTCCTTCTTTCTAATCAGCTTGTGCCATATCTATGTTTTCTTCTGAAATTTTCAACATACGTGCATGTTTTCACTGGCATACCCTATTTGCATATTTTTCCCTTCAAACATTTTTCAGACTGACTTGCCATTAGCACACCACTGAAAGTAATTCTGTTGTTCCCCTTACTAGAAAGTCTGCCAAGAATCCCAAAGACATATTTTATCTATAACTACTGCAATTATCCAGGAAGTTGATATTACTATTACAGAATTAAATTCTTCATAGTCCGCATTTTCAAAATGCTCTTTAACCCTGCATCTTTGAGATTGATTCTCCTAACAGCTGAACGGCTCCACCAAAGTCTAGTATCCTTCAGAGTGGCCTAAAATACAGCCTGTTACGATTATGTCCATATTTCACTGTATATTTGGTTCAATCTGTATTCAGAGAAAAAAAATACAGAAAAATTGAGGGCAACATTTCGGAGGTTCAACAGTGCATCAAACCAGACTTGCTACAGAATAGAGAATTACACCCCCTTCTATAAGTACTACAATTCTTTTGTCCATTTACAAATTAACAATGCTCTTTGGAACAATAGATTTTCTTCTTAATTCTGCTTCCAGTGAACTGAAAGATTTTTCCCATTGAAGTTAGTAGCAGTATAACCCAAATATTAAACATGTTCTCAAACAGTTATGCTAGTCTTCTGGTGGGCTTCATAGTCTACTGATAGTCCTGAATCTCCAAGTGCTAATACTAGTCTAAAACTAAACAGAAGTTTAGTATTAGTTAATTATGCTAATACTAAATAGAGGTTTATTTGCATACTGTACAGGTAATTAAGGCTGCAACACTACTGTACTAAACAGTAAACATACATATAACCAGAGAAACTTCTTGACCAAAACACATTACAGTTCAAGCAAACAAGACAAGGAAGATGTGACAAACAATAAAAGAAAACCAACATAACTTGCCCGAAAACAGCTAAGTGGCAATCTAGAAATAACTTGAAACCACCTGAACAACAAGATTATGGGTAAACACCCCAAAAAAACATTTGAGATTTAAAACTATCAGGGAATAACTGCCACTGTTCCTCTAACATTTCAAGAAAACAAAGATTTCATCAGGTAATTAAAATATTTTCTTTTTAAAAACATAAACACTCTCAAATCTCAGAAATTAAGGCCATCAGAACATGAATATGCTTTTTAAAGCATGTCTCAAAACCCTTTAGTTTCAACAAAAACTGATATTTTTCTACAGACCTCAAGATGCAATTTTACTACACTATTTCCAAATTATCAGATATCAATATTTAAATGCAAAATATTAGCACCCTTTAAAGTTTTAAATCTAGTTAAAAAAGAAATCAGAAAACTTACAAAAAGATGGAACACCGACATAATTTTTAATGTTTCTATTAAGTTGGTATTTCAAAAACTGGAATAGCAAGTTCTATTTTTGATTAAAATCTCTTTTCAATTGCTCTTAAAATTCTTACATTTATTAATTTATTCAAGTCTCAACTCAGGAGCAACAGGTTTTTATTGCACATTTTATTTAAATATTACTATCAACTAACCAATAGCTGTTACACCAACAGTTATCTTTGTTGCCGGTGCTGTATCATAGCCAGTAAAGCTCACACAGATAACTTTAAGAAAAACTAACACACAATTACAGCTGAAGTCAACAAAAGACTTGTAGATTTTTGTATCGTTAAAAAAAAAGAAAAAGGGGGAAGTGTGATGGATTTCATACAACTGCATCCTACCTCACCTACACACTCAGCCCCTCCACCATATTCCTCTGCTACTTTGGAAGACACTGGAAAGATGGTTAAGATAATCAATCAAAACAAAGACCGTGAACTCAAAGAATTGATGCCACCGAGAAAGAGAGGTGTATAATATGTCTCTTGCCTGCACCTTGGGTTAGCAGCAAACAGCTACATCCTTTACTGCCTGAAGCTGCAAGCTGATCTGTATCATCTGCTTCAAAAAAACCTTGCATTAATGCAGTCTAAAGCTCACAGAGGTCGGAAAAGCAACAAGGTCAGAATGGAAAAGCACCAATCAATATACTACCAGGAAGCAATAAAACATTGGATTACCAAGGCCCATTAGCATTCTCGCATTCAAGGAGGCTCATCGCCCTCAGAAGCAGCTTTCCTAAACCTAGAGGCATCGTGAATGCATGGCTCACCCCAAACTGCACTTGTCCAAACCCTGTTCTCAATCAGGCGCCATCCCTTCACCCCACTAATAATGCTGCACCGCTCTGGGTTGCCCGAAACCAAAGCAGTGATGTACATCAAGGCCACATACAACTCCTACATATTCTGAAAACGGACTCATCCCCCCTCCCTGGCCAAGCTGTCCCTAACAGCAATGCTATTTTTCCCTTCGGGAAGTATAAGGCATCAAGCCCATTCAAAGACAGGCCTACATACAAGTTAAAAGATAACTCATTATTAAATTTACATTTCTGCAAGCCATTAATTACAGATGATGCATTTAACATCAGAGTAGACACAGAACTCTTATGACCATGGTTGTGAAGGAGTGGGGTTTTTCCTCCCTTCTAGATTAAAAAAACCAAAAACAAACCCCCAAAACATTGAGAAGATCTAAACCATTATTTAGGGGCTGAAGAAACCACTTGATAAGTCAATTCCTCAAACAGTCCAATCTTTAATTTGACAAAAGATTGAGAAATTATTTGATTGCAATGCCGGAGATGCATCACAGCAGAAAGCATGGAAAAGACTAAAAGGCTCTAAAATAGCTGAGAGAGGCATCAAAACTGAAGCAGACAAGTAAAAAAAAAAAAAATTAAAAAATTTTTAAAAATCAAAATAGGGTACATTTATTTTTTTAAACAGAAACTGATTAACTATAAGAACAAAGCATACAGAAAAGAGAGTCTTCTCTGTCTTCTGAAGTCTCCAAGACTGAGACCTGATAGAAAGTGGAACACCCCTTCTTCTCTGTCTCTGTGGAGCTTGTAAAAGTAGGCTGTGGTCAGTCTCCAGCAAGGGTATCTTGTGAGCCCCCAGCCAGGTGAATCAGATTAGGGCAATGGTGATAACCTAGAAGTTTTACCAGATGAAGATACCCCGTTCCTACAACCTTTGCTCTCCTCCCACATTCAGGAGAGGCAATAGAAAGAACCCAGGAAAAGTGCAGTCCTACCTAATTGGATCAAAAAGACAATCTCTGCCCTTTACACTTAAGAACTCTGCTAGCTGAAGGTTTCCGCATTATTCAGATATGTTCCTCAATAGCATAGGGAAATGGTTGTTTCCTAGGAAAATGTTCTTTTTTGACCAAGTCTCATTTTCCACAGGAAGAAAAATACTGTAATCAGACAAGTGTAACGTGAGAAAAATACACAAAATAATCCCTAATTGCTCTTCAGAGCTTGTGCGGGCTGTCATGGAAATAAATACAGCAGACACATTTGAATGACACTGCTAATCTGACAGTTTAGGTCAATAAAGTAAACCACTATATTGGCAGCATTTTTCATTTCAAGAAACTAAAGACATTAAAACTATTCAAATGAATGGACACACAGGCATTTGCATATGCTTTAATAAAGCCTGAACAGTTTTTATTTGTGCCCCTTGTGAAAGCCTTTACAACCAGTCATCCTGCCTTGCTGCAGCCCTAAGAAGGAGCCCTACAAATTCATGATACTCTCTAAACATCCCTAATAGCAAGAGCATAGGATACTGCCCACCTCTCCAGGATTTAAGAGCTCATTGGAAACATGAAATATGCAAGTGATCATCTCAACATGAAGAAAACCATCCAGATTTGACCAGATAAACCATTCAGCCCTCATTTAGAAATACTCCATCACAAAACATATTCATCAAGAGCCCTGTAAGGCAGTTTCTTTATATCTACGACACGGGAACATCATTAATGAGAGAGGAGCTGAGGATGAAGCTCAATGACCATTATATTACCACTTATCAATAATGTGTTTACACCATTTAACTTAACTTGGTTGCAACCCCACACATTTCAACACACAGTACCTCTGCCTACTTGAGGCTCTAAGTATCAAACTCAGACTCTGAACACACCACGACACATTGCACTCAGGAGATGACATTTTCTAACAAAGAGGATTGACCATCCACAACTGGCTGTATAGATTTTTAATTTAAAATATAATGACAACATTGCTCATGTAATTTGCACTGAGTTTTTCTTAGATTACAAATTAAAAACAAAACAAAACAAAAACCAACCCCACACGATGGTAAAATTGTAATAAGCCCATCAGTGAGATAAGAGACTGCAGGCACAGAAACTAAGAGAGAATCAGCAGTTTTGTAGCTTTGGTATGTTGCATGCTTTTCAGAAGACTGACAGAACTTTTTGATTTAAATGGCACATCAGGGCTGAAAACTCTTTCTGACATGAGTTTCTCTTAGATGCTCGCCCTGAAATGCTACTGTCCTTATATATAAAAAAAAAAACCCAACAAACAAATTATACAGTACATCAGGTCATAGCTTCACTGTCATTCTGAAAAAGCAGTATGTGAGAAAGAAGATATCAATAGTAGGATTTTTACTCTGAACTCATATGTGATGAAACCTATTTTACAGACACTAACCTGGTTTACTTTATGTGGTAAAGAAGTTAACGTGCACCCAAGTGCAGAATTAGAAGTGAACAGGGGGGAGAAGGAGAAAGGGGTCAAACATTCATAGCTAGAGTTTTGATATTGACCTTTTCTTTGCCAGAAATTTATGCAGAAACATCTCCAAAATGCTTGCCTGAATACATGCATCTTCTACTCACAACATTGGAAAAGGACAGTATGATCTACAACAAATGTTACTATAAATAAAACTAATAAAACTCAGATAATGGGAATATACCAGTACTGTGTGATGAAAAGTACGGTACCAAAGAGAAGAAAACATATCTAACCCAAGTACTGAAAGCGAATACAAATTGTTAAGGCATGACAGATGGTTAAATTAACCAGTAAGACACGACAGGCCATATGGCAGCACCAGCTAATGCACACCTTGGGTATGTCAGCTTGTGCCCCTAGCATACCAACGAACTGCATTCACCAGAACCAAAACACAGTCTGGAGTGAATTTCTATTAATTGGGTTTAGATTCTTCTTAAACACAGGTTTCTCACCTGTTTAGATTTTACACACACACAATGTAGCAATTTGGGTCTGAAGTTTTCCTTTCCCCAAATATTGAAATTAAAGATTAACTAACAAAAGTTCAGAATTAAACTAATTTTTGTCTTTATGCTCTTTTTCCATTCTCTCTACACTATTCTGTCCATGACTTGGGACTATTTCTACAAATAGAGAAGGAAATAATGCCATCACTGAATTGACTGATTACACATGATGCCTTTCAACTTATGTCAAACTCTGGACGTCCGGAAAAAACATGGATGTGCTACTTTGGCATCCCTCGTCCACACTATAGGAGATCACCACAAAAAGAGTATGTGCTACAACATACAAGCCCCCAGAACTGAAAGAACAGACTTGCCTCACCTGTCAGTACCTCAGACTGCTTTTCCTCAGGTTTTCTACTTAAAAGATTAAAGTGTAATACAATGCATGGCCTAGGGTGTTTCTTGTAAACTACCATTGCACTGTCAAACCTATCAGGAGTTTCACTGTCAGGATACTGTCACGTTCAACAGTATGGCTCACACTGTAGAATTTCCCAGACATGATTTGTCCATTAACCAGATTAAGTATTTTAGGAAAGTCTCCTCAAAACAGATTGGCTTTGGCTGCTTAAGGGACACCGCAAAACCAGCCTCTGACCTAGGGTTAGCACTTTTCACATCAGTGCTAAAAATAAAGGGGGGGGAGGGGGGGGGGGGGGGGGGAGAGATTGCCCTTTTTCAAGTGTAATAAACAGGCCAAAAAAAAACTTTAAAAATCATTTGATAAAGCTTACTATGTCTTAGAAGAAGTATCTGGATAATTTTTATGCTATTTAAACTAGTTTTTAACCAAATATTGAAATTAATTACACTCCTAAGTATATTTAACAGAGGAATAAAGCTAAAAATATTTTCTTAAGTTGTCTATGTTTACTTTGTAGTCATGCAATGTGACTTTACTGCAAAGTATTGTAACAGTTATTTTAATTCTACAAATCTAGGAAAAGCAGAAAAACCCCACACCATACATTTGTGTTTCCTCACAAGCATTTTCTTTTTCCTGCTACTGTCCTCATTCTGTTGAAAAGCATTCACCTGCTTAAAACATTTTATCAAAAATAAATTGTAGTGGAAGAACAGAAGTGTGACTGGGAGCAAAGAGATAAGAGGCGAAGATAGCCAGGAAGAAACAGCAGATTAAATGTGACAGACAAGTTCAGGGAGATAATTCCCATTTCATTTCTGATCTAGGGAACTGTCACTGAAGAAAGAACGAAAAACAAAAACTCCCCCAAACCAACAGCTACCACAGAGCAACAACTTGCCTTCAGCAAGGCAGAAAATGATAGTTTTTTTTTTAAAACTATTAACTGAATGATCACATTGGGTGCTCCGCCCCCCCCCCCCCCCTTTCTTAAGCGCTACCTCTTCCCTTCCCCTCAACCCTGCCAATTTTACAAAATAGGGCAAAGAAGTCCTATGCAGGAATGGGAACAGATACTGCTACCCAGAGATACAAATCACTGTTTCTAACTTTCCTGCTCACTAACCACTTTGACTGAGGGCTGAGTGCCTCAGCACAGGATGATGTTACTAAGCAACAATGCCAAGCAGCCACGCATATGCTGTTTGCATAGCTCACCACAGCTTCACGACAACTGAAAAGAATATTAAGCCTTTGTAGCAGAAGAGATCTTCTTTGAAGTTCTGCTAAACATCTTTATCTTAGAAAAGATAAAAGTTTATTATTTCAAATTTTGAACTGTAAAAGCTTGTGTTGCACCATGGGCTCTATGCTAAAGCATTTACTGTGGCAACACATTCAACTTGGCAAGTAAAGGAACAGAAATACTAGTGTATTTGGTGAGACGTGCCCCAAAAGTAAATATCCAGAAAGAAATCCTCTACGGGATATTTTGTGAAACCCTACAGTTAACACTTCTCTGACAAGGATTGCAAATCGAAAGGAAGACCAGTGCATCTTTAATTCCTCAAAGCTGGGTCTTCCTTCCTCCCCGAGGCACAAGGCAGACTTGGGGACCCAATTTCTGCCTGCTAAGCAGCACTGTAGACTAAACATCTAAAACCCCATACATCTTTGTAGGGCTAGAGACCAATTCCAGCAGCACGAGTGATTTGCTAAAAAGCATTGCTGCCTCCAGCAAAACAAATCAGGCACTATTCCACTGATGCCCGCTAGCGAAAACTTAACTTTCTGATCGTGTTTACATCATGAAAAAGCACGGCATCTAAAAAACCTGGCAATTCACAACCCTTCCCCCAAACCGAGCATCAGCTCAGTCAACCTTAAACAGAGCAAGTTCTTACAGCAGCTCTGGTGCAGGGGAAAGGGGAAAGCCTTTCCGCATCGACTCCTCCCTGCACATGGAACAGAAAAAAATATCTAGAGCTTAAATCCAACTAGAAGTGAAAGTCTCAAGATTGGCACAGCAAATTCGTTAAGGAATGAACGTGCTTTGTGGAACAGTAGTTCCCAAAGGGAAAACAGTCACTGTGTAACACTGTGGGAAGGGTAACACCAGAAAACAAAACTCACTTGGGTAATGAAGTGTCAAGTCTGTCCAACTACAGTATTCCTCAGCTGGCTTTTGCCGGGCAACCTTAATTTTTGATCTAATCGTACTGTCATTCCTGGGAGTTCACCGTTCCAACAGGTGGTTTTCCTGCTACCAGGGAAAACGCAAATAGATAGTTCCAATGAATCCTGACCATGGGCGCATCTTTTAAAAAGTATTAATTTATGATGAATATTGCACATACTTCTTTTGCAAACCTATGTTCCAGTCTCCAATACGTGCAGTTGAAATCCAAGACACCACACCTGGGGTTTGCTCACAGAAGAGTATTTGCAACTTATCTTTTGTAATTCCTTTTACAATGAGATCGCATATTATTAGACGTGTGAACAATATTAACTTTTGGAGATTTTATCTGTAACACTTTGTACTCAAACTTGCATTTCACTGAGAGAATGGAGAAAAGCATCAGATAGCATTTGTTCTTTTATGTAAAGTCATCTTTGATAGAATATTAAACACTTTCTCCTCCCAGTGGCTTTCTCCTCCTCAGTCAGCATTTGCTTGCAATCCCCAGTTTCTAGGGTTCACCAAGACCCAAGGTATAAGTCTGTGACGTGCCAGGGGAAAAAATGGGGTTCATCATCTTTGTCTTTCTTTCAGTGCCACATTCAAGAAAGGGAAAATCTCTTTGGATATTCTGTAACACACTATATTACTCATCAAGGTTTCATTATCCACTTGAGACTCATTGCATTTAAAATACCAGAGTGAAAACACGGAGCTTTTATTACATGTATACATAATCAATATGAATACAATCTAACTAAAGAATTTAGTTATGCCTGTAAAAAAGTTTAGACCAGCAATTACCCACTTTTACAATTACGTTCAATAGATTATCATAGCATTATTCAAGCTGGTTTTAGGGTGTTCCCAATTAGGTATACATTGAGACCTATGCTAAAACACTTAAAATAACCTCCTATTATTAAAATCATTATAATCTAAAGCAATTCTAACAGGCTTGCTCTAAATAAAAGAAATAAAAGAAATGCTGAATGTAGAGACAAAGAAAAGGAATACTGTTAACACCGTGATCATGAGGAGCTTAAGGACTTAGGCAAAGTTTATGCTGGAGTAATCATCGTATCCCATAAAATGAAGTTTTCTCTTTTAATTCATTATGCTTACTAATATAGCAATCACATAATAGTAAACATTTAGTATCCAACTTCCAAAAACTCAGAAAAATATCTTATGTAAATCCTTCCACAATAAGCAGCAAGCAAAAAAGGAAATGGATGGCTACATATTTTTTTCCAGGAACTTATTTAAAGCAAATAAGAGAGACAAGAAAAGAAAAGAAACAAAACCAGCACAAGAGACTTTGAGATGTGCCATTAATCTCACAAATTCAGATTATCCCCGAAAAGCACGGCAAGGAAAGGACCGTAAGCTGAAAGAGTCCTGTCACTCAAGCAGAGAGTCCATGCTAAAAAGAAATGGCCATGACAAATGCTGCAAGAGACAAATGGTGACAAGAAGGTCAGCGGCAAAAGGAAAGCAGACCTAAGATAAGAAACATAAGAAATGTTTTCACACCAGTTTGCCATAAAACACTGGAAGGGTTCAGCTTCAAGAAGGGCTTTAACAGTACTTTTAATTAGAAGGATGTGATGCATGTTAGTCCAAAGGTGACAAACACTTGAGGGATTCTGAACTGTCCCACAATTAGTTCCTGGTTATTCATAAATGCAAATTAATGTCATTTGCATGTCAAATAGCTGTCTCACCTGTGAAGCCAACACTTCCACGATCATATGGATCATATGGCTGGCTGAAGACATTTGCATCAAGTTTTCCCTGATTTTACAAAAGCAGTCTGAAACCTACTGCAGACTGAGAAAAGCAGTGACATGCGATCCATCACAGTCTTGATAAACTTCAGAGAAAGAGAGATTCTCAGCTAAAACAGTTAATTCTTGAATTCCCAGACTCGCAAGATAGGATCCTAAGCAGGGCAGGACACAAATTAGATGACTTTGGAGAAGACTGCTCAGTTATGTTCAGCATTAGCTTCAGATTCTTGCCAAAAGCAGCTCAAGGTGCAACACAGACAAGGATGACATGACCTAGACAGGAACTCCAACTTCAGACTGAAAGAAATGCAAAATTTTGAATAAGCCTCGTAAACTTTGAAGCTTGGACAGAGACCAGACAAAGTGCAATCATGGCTCAAGAGTCACTCTATCTTCAACAGGGCTACCAGTTTTAATTCTTCGAGGGAAGACTGAAGAGCATTAGTTCACAAAGATCCTCCAGCCAAACTCATCACGGCTGGTTAGTCAAAGCCCTAAAAGCAAAGCCTGCTGGTGAAAACAAGCCACTCACATGATACCTTTTGCCCTCACTCCCTCTTTGGTCAGATACTACTATCCTAAAAGCTGCCAGGGCAGGGACTCGACTGATCTTGTCTTTGAAAAAAAGCTGGCAAATCCTTCATCAAATTACTTACTCCTACCAGGATTCAGCAGTCTTGATGTATAACCTCCCTTTACTAATAGCAGCTACGTAAGCTAGCAGCCTTTCCTCTGTTAAGAAAAGAAGGAAAAACACTAAGTCAGGTCTGTGTACAACAGGCTTCTTAATTTCTTGATCATCCAGGCAGATCAGTCCAGAATAGAAGAGGGCTGGGAAGAGTCTGTCTTTCGCACAGAGGGTCACAGTTGTATACAGTTCCCCAGATGAAGTCCTAACCGTACATAATACTCCCAGTATTGCTTGATATGTGATTAGGCCATGAAATATCCTATTATGTTCCTAATATAGGTGGCTGAGACACACTGTGGTCAAGCAGGTCACCCAGGTCTTTTCCTACTCTTGTTTTCAGCCAAAGATCCCTAATTTGTAACTAGCTATTAGGTGCGTTATTAGCTCCGCTCCAATTGTACTCTTTCCCTCCGATCTGCAAAGCTCGTTCTACACAGGATTTATCTTCCTCTCTTCAGAAAATGCCTCCTAATATTCCACTATCATAAGTTTCCTTGGCATATTTCAGGGTTTTGTGCTGAGATAATAACATGAAAAAGTATTTTTCAAGTGGCCGAAAGAGTTCTCCTTGTGGGACTTTATTAGTAGCATCCTTTCTTTCCATTAATTTGATTTTCAGAATGACAAACTGACAATGCTCCTTTGCCCAGGTCCTCGCCCAACTACACTCTTGCAAGAACATCCATCTTCTCTAGCTTAACTAAACATTTCCCAAGTGGCACTACAGAAAATGCGTGCTCAGAGCCCTGATAGGAAATTGAAAGACATCACATATAATCTAAGAAAAGGTCAGTAAGCAGGTTATTCCAGTACAATCTGGTTTTGGCAGACTCATGTTGCAAATTATCCCATTAACCATTTACCACCTTCATGTCTTGTATTATCCTTTCTATCAGCTTTTGTTGTAATGTCCAACAAAGCACCGTGATTAGCTGGTCTGCAATTTTTCTTTCACTCAGTCCTCCCTTTCTTCAGGGCATATTAGCCCCAAACACGCAAAGGGCTGTCGTCTTGTCTCCCTCTACCTTCTCCCCCCCGGCCCCGTCAAATATCTGAAAGAGTCCAACTCACCCTCCTTCAGGGATCATGCTCCCAGGACTTTGGTACAAAGCCTTCGAAGAGCTTATGGCACCTTTTGGTGAGCAAACATAAAAAACGACTGCATCCCTGCTGAACTGGGATGCTCAGGGAAGGTGCAGGTGGGAAAAGGACCCCATGGAGAGGAGTCCTTTTGCTCTCCAGTCGCAGGAAATCTGCCCCAGTATCAGAGGGCCACAGCTCCTTCTCCACCCTTGCTTTCCTCCCAGGCAACACTCTTTAAACCCAGCAAGAGCTTTAGTCCTATGATCAAAAGGTTTTACCACCTGAGAGCAGCACAGCTGGCTATCTGATAAAAGGGATGGTTCGCACCTGGGTTGGAGGGGGAGGGTAAGGGGCCGTAAGGCAAGATATGGAAGGGAAATATAGAAAAGCGTATGCCAAAATTTCCTCAGAAAAGCGAGGGTTGCCTGAGATTTAACACTACTTGTATTCAAACTAATACAGCACTTTTCTATTCTTCACTTACACACTACGTGTTGCAACTTGATGTACTTATTAAAAATCTATGTCATCCAACTGGCAGCTTCATATGCCATGCCTTATAATTGTAAGATTAGTCATCACTTGGTCCTTCTCATTTCAGCATATTACATTCTGACTTTTGCTTCTACCCACTTATGATAATATACAGTTCCATGAATTCATTATCATTAGACAGTATCTCTCTCCTCTCAGTAATACCACCTTTATAAAAACAAAAAGTATTCTGTCTGTTCTGGGTCCATACCTAGATGATCTTCAAGTTTGACCCTATGATTACAGAAAAATTGCCTCATTTATCTCCCATGATTGCTCACAGAGCTAATTTGGTCCAGTGGAGGTTCTGGCAGCCACCACTGACAGCTAACGTATTTCACCTGTGAGCACTTTGCAGCTCAGCATGGGCAGCCATGGGCACCTCCCCACCCAAGTTTTGGCCTGAAATAAAGGGAACCTTCCTCAACTCACCAGTATGCAATCTTCTTCCTGCCACAGTTAATCACTTTACTTTTGATCAGAGGCACCTGCATGCTTTAAAGCTGGTGTGTGCCCACAACAACAAAAAAACTATTAGATATCCCAACAAATGAATGCTTATGTTACTGATGAGCTGTGTATTGACTTTCTAGATCTCAGCTACTCCATCTACTGCAAACAGTTTGTGTGCCACAGCAACTGGAAAGGATGAAGTTTCCCACCACAGTAAAAATGAAGGGCATGTCTCACTTCTCTTAAATACCCGAAGGCTGCAAGGGACTAAAGATTTCTGTCACTATTTATTGAGACTTCCGTGACAAACATTTCCAGTCTATTGGATAAGGCCTTGCAATGGGGCTTCAGACTCTGAGGAAGCTACAGCTTCCACATGTGCCTTCTTTGCCCAGTGCACAAGCGAGACAAACACAGTCATCCCAATTTAGATCGTTCAGCACGAGCAAGTATTTTCACTGATGCCACAAAAGCCTGAGTATCAGAAATTTGAGTTGAAGGGACCTTTCCCTTGCCTAACACTCCCTATCCCCTACCATAGCACTCCCTTCTGCTCTGAACAAGTGAGTTCAAAGCCAAAGACGTTTGGGAGGACCCAGAATCATGCTCCTGGCAACTGAAGAGGACACCAGGTATGTGAGGACACCATTCAGACCTGAGAGCAAAAGGGGTGCTAACAGGCACAGACAAGACTCAGCCTGACTAGCATGCCCTCAAGACACAAAAGTTTGGACATATCATAGTTCATCAGGCCCCAGCCTCTTCCTGTAACCTCACGTACTAAATATAATACAAATCAACATAAGCAAGACGTGGCTATATGAATTGGAGTGCCAACACTGGCTAATGTATTTCCATTGCTCTAAACAAAAGTTCCAAAAAGTTAGGTTCCCAAAACACTGCTCTTCAGCCCCATATATTTCATTGGATTTCAGTAGCCAAGAAAAATTGCCTGAAGAATTCCAGCTCCTTGGATTAACCATCTTTCTGCTATGGACACTGACTCTTCTCTGCTAGCTTTTTGCCAACTTCAACTCCTTCTTGTGCTTCTTTTCATCAGGCATATAAGCACAGACTTTTTAAACTCTGCTCTGATGCTGAAGAAATTCCTTCCAGTGGCTTGCATGCTTCCATTTGAATCCTGGCCTTAGGACCAGAGGCCAGAAACTGCATGCCAGGTTGCGTGGTTACAAGCAACAGCACAGGCTTCAGTACTGACCAGAACCATACCTGATGTTACATTCACCTAAAAGCCCAGAAACAGCCACTGCCACTCAGTTTCCCACAGTCATTCAGCTAAAATACTTGCAGCTTCATACCAGTTGAATCTATTTTCAGCAATGCTGCAGACTGGTTTTCTTTGCCTAAGAGCTTGTTATTTTGCAGTATTATTTGATTTCACACCCCTCTGAAAGACCATCGGGAGGATCAGTCAAACGATTTCCCATATCAAGAACAGGAAGCAAAGGGAAAGGTTATAGTCAGTATGAGAACAGGACCCAAGTTTAGACATATTTGTAGCGTTTGCTCGCACAGGAAGTCAAAGCGCAAGTTTGTTAGATCAAAGATATATCCATGTATATGGGGCCTCCGTATTTGGCTCTTGTCAATTACCTCTCTCCTACGAGCAAATTAATTTTATATAAGCTAGATTTGAAAGACTCAGGAACAAAAATCATGGCAATAAGAAGATATTTCAAAGACATCCATCTTATTCCTTCTGCTTTATTGCGGTAAACTGTCCATTTTGGATACCTTGTCCAAGTTGGAATTGAGCACTATTGTAAATGTTTCACTCGTAACAATTAATAACATAATTATCGCTGAGGGAATAGGTAGAAGTAGAACTAGTGGCAAAGAAAAGCAAAGTGAACATCGAGTTGTACATTTGTATCAGCTCCAAGACCAACATCAGCACTTCTAACCTCCAGGTCACTATGCAGAAACAAATAACTTAGTATCAGAAAGATACCAAATTGTAAGTCTCTGATTAATATCTGAAATATTACTGGATGCCTCAAAATCTTTTGTTTTGTTTTCTCGTCTGAAAGAAAGAGACTCAAAACAAACAAGAGTAGAAGGAGAAAAAAAATTCTAGGACTGCACTGTCTGTCGCAGAACAAAAGGACATTAACAATGTTCTCATGTGTAAAGGCTCTGACAGCAGATAAAGGAATTTTCTAGCTAATAAAAACAAACAAACAAAAAACAGAAAAAATCTATAGAAAACTATTTTGGTTAAAATTCATGAAGCAATTTTGTTCTCCCTGTAAAAGAAATACTCACAGGATTCTGTAAAAATACAAGAAAAACAGTTAAGGGAAACAACTGAGTGTCCTTTTTGTTATGATCAATCATATCGATAGTCCAAGTCTCACAGCTTATCTTAAAGCCAAAAAATCCAAATATTTTCCTTCCTTACTTGTCCAAAGAAGTATAACTGCACATCACACCTAGACTGTTTTACTAGCTCAGCCCTGTGTCTCAGGTAGGGGTTTTATGGCACAGAGAACTTTTAATTCTGAGGTGATTTAGATCCACTTTGGCTGTGGGTTAACACTTGGCTTGTACCTTTCTTATCAATAATGCCGTGCCCAAAAGCTGAATGATGATGCACGTGGAGAAGTCTTGTCTGCATTTGTGAATGTTGGTGGGAATTTGGGTTCGATGCAGTCTAAAAAGAGTATTTTACATGTGTACAGTTTAAATCCCTCAAAGAGGCTAATTTTAACTCAAGTTAGCACTAACATTGATTTTAATACTATCTAACTCTGCTAAGAGTTATTTCTCCCCCATGTAGAGGTATGAAAGAAGGGAGTGGATGCATGTATGCTCACAAGCAGTAATGCAGCCATTTTAGCACATAGTACAGCATGACTTACTGGAGAATTGCAACACTTAACCAGATAATTTTTTGTAAAGACAACAATGAACCAGAGATATATAGATGACCCAATATTTTCATGTAATTGAAAGGAAATGTAAATCCATGCTGGTGGTAATGTATATCAGTTATCCCATACACAGTCGTATAAGCTGATCTGTTCTGTGCCTGTATGACTGCACACCAAAACGCTAAAACATGTCAACACTCACCATCAAATAGCAGTCCTGCCATAAATCTCAACAGGAAACCAGGGTTCAACATGTCATATGCAATGAAAAGCATACAGAAGGAGAAAGGGCAAAGGAAGGTCCCCAGCAAAGAGGGAGAAGAGCGAGACAAGGCAGATGAAGGAGGAGCAGGAACCAGTTAAGACCCTGATAAACTTAGAACTCTTTGCTCAATAAAGAGTGGAAAGCGTATTTTATATATTAACCCATGCCACACTTTTATAAACCAGTGCTATTTTAGTATTAATACTACACATGCATACAAACAGTCCTACCTCAGAAAGGTAGGACTTTTCTTTTTGATTTTACAGGGACCTGAAAGAACATTCTGTTTGCAAACACGAGGCTGAGCACTGAAGTTTTCAGCAGCAGCACGAGGGCTGTCAGAGGGATGCTGCAGCTCTTGTTTCAGGGCAACATGTCAGCACTACAGGAAGAACAGCTGCATAATATTCTTTCCACTTAACATTATACAAAGTGATTCACACCAACACTCATTTCTTAAACCTAACCTTTTAGTACAGCTGATGGAGCATGATGCAGTCTTCAAACATATTTATTTTCTTTTTAGTTTTTTGTAATAAAGCAATGCATAAAATTACCTGCCATTGTCTTATGTGTCCATAGTCTGCCCTAAGCCTGGATGAAGAGGCAGGAGTGGCTCTGCAACACCAGGGCTGCTCCCCTGTCACATAACCTGAGGCATAAACTACCTCAACAACGCCCTTTCACTGCCTCCTCTCCCTTTGCTCCTAAGCAAACCCACTACTCCTTTAGTACCGTCTATCTGATTCTGGCCAGCAGGAGATGCTTCAGAGGGCTGTGAAGAGTGGGCACTTGTGCGATGACCTGCCTCTGAACAGTTTTCCCATGTTTCTGCTGCTTGCTGTCCTACACACTCCCCCGTCCAGGCAAAACGGGCTGCTTTGCTGAGTTTGGCTCCCAGCAGCACTCCACAGCTCGGTCCAGGTGTGGAAGCCGCAAGAAGGTATTTACAAACTGTGCCTTCCGGATTCAGATTGCTGCTTGAACAGACAGTCGAGCACGCTTTGGAGCGGCGCAGATCGGAAAACTACTTCCAAAACTGTAATTGCAGATCATAGCAATGAAGCAGCTAGACTAAAAATAAACACGGCAAGTGTAAACTCACAAGAACCACTACATACACACGTACACACATAACTGATACACGCAAACGCTTGGCAATGGTAGCAGTTCAAGTATAACTAGACTAAAACCCATTTCTGAAGACGTTTCTAAGGTTACTTGGTTAAAACTGAGACATTGCATGCTGTTGCACATCTTATTTTAAATTCAGGTCTAAGAATTGCCATTTTTATAATTTCAAGCTGTTTCATAATCGAGTTTGTAAGAAATTAATATAAATAATGCCATCTCTTCAATTAAGTCTTACACAGATTCAGTTTTGGGCAATCTATGTTTGTATTGTACATTTTCAATTACAATTTTTTTAAAAATTGATTATATCTGAGGGTCTTCTCTTTTAAACATCTAACCCTGGTACCGATATCGTTCAGTTTGTTTAGTGTACTGAGACCCAGTAGTATTCATGTACTAGATAGCTCTAATAGAAATTTCTAATATCATGCAAAAAAATTAAAACAAATGCATTATTTGTATCCTCGGTAATTACTACAAATAATTATTTTTTCTTCCCGGAGATAAAAAGAGATTACTTTGAGTAACATCATCCCTGTGATGACACATACATACCAATGCAACTTCACATTAATCACAGTAGGCAAACCATCAATCAGTGCAATGTGACAACTATTCTCCACTCCTCCTCCTCTCTCTCGGGGGGAGGGGGGGGGAACCCAAACCCCCCATCTTTGGATGTTGTGAACAAGAAGCAAAAATCTCATCTATTGAACATTAGCTTTTCAACATACAATTGCCTGCTCTCCTCCTCAATGGGTTTGATTTCTAACACAATGACTAGAAAACTCCTGTAATAGTATAATATACTTACAGCTCAAATACCAAACCTGTTCTGAGCAAAAATGCCTATAGAAAAAAAATGAAGATTGCCTTAGTAGTATCTGTAACATCTGATCCTGGCTAACTCTTAAAGCTTACATTACTTTTAAGCTCCTGTGTAGTCCATTGACTTCAGTGAATCCAGTGAAAGTCTAGAAGATTAGTCAGGCACTTAACACTGGTAGCAAACATGTAACTCCAGGATGGAGGGGAGGCCATGAGGAACATGCTACAGAATGGTAATGGAAAAAAAACTGGTGGAAGCACACAATAGGAAACTTTTGCAAAAGAATGGGTCATGTGATAGAGCTCCTTTCAAGGACTACTTGAAAGGCATGTCACCACTGTGGAAAAAAAATTGTATTTACTAACTTACAGTTTCTTCCACTTTGATTTTTTTTTTTTTAATTAGCAATACTATCTCTGCATGTCTGTCACCTAATACTTATTCAAGTATTAGGTTACAGGATTCAAGTTACAGGATTTTCCATTTGTTATAAAATAAGACACTAAGATTTTTTTGCATATCATAAAAATAAATCCCTATGAGATACAGTAACTCAGAAGCTCGTTATGTTTGTTCTGACAGCTACAATGCTTGGAAAAGTTAATGTTGCTTTACAAATTTTTAGAAACTTAATAGCAAGTTCAAATGATCAATCCCTATTCCCCTCCCATATGAAAATCCACACAAAAATACACCAGGCGTTTCCTAAATGCATGTATCTATAAGCTTTTCTTTCATCCGAGCCATAAATCAGTGACAAGCAACTCCTCGCAGAAGGTCCAAAAAAGAGCCAGGGAGGGAAGTACCTACATTACGCAAGAGGCAGAAGAAGTCTTATCTTTTATTTAAAAGCAATCCAAGAAAATGAATGCCAGTTTCTTAACTTTTATTCAAATCAAAGTAGAAAACCCCATTAGGAATGTCTGTACAACCACTATTGGTCAAAAAGCCCCCAAAAGTCCAAATCCATGTTGCAACCTGGGTCTAGCATAGGACGAACAGCTTCTCTAACACTGTAGCACTTCAGAGTCCTTATGATGGGCCTTAAGCTCTACAGAACAAGTTTTGACTAAGCTATCATCACAGGTTTAATGCTGCAATGCCATAAAAGATGTCTCCTTCAAAAAACAAAACCAAAACCCCAGAACAGTACAAATTCCAATGTTAAAAGTACATAAAGAGAAATATGGACCGTGCCTGTTAGAAACTTCCCGAAGCAAAGACTTCTATCCTAGAACAAAGGTAAAGAAAAATCAGGGAAATACTGGTAGTTCATACCCACAGGTATAAAAGTTTTAAATTGAATTACCCTCTGGTCCTTTGACGCTGCCAGTTCCCTCCATGCCTGTTTAGACTCAAACAACTCTTGCTATAGGATGAAGTTGCAAAACTCCCTAAAATACAAAGTCTGTGGCAATTCTGTATTTCCACTTTACTCTACATAGGCAGTATTTAATTCCTGTGTCCAACAGCGTGTTTAACTACAGCGGGGAGAAGTTACAATACTATAATTGCTAAATAAACCACTTGGTAATTTGAGACTGAGTATTTGACAAAAGGATTGATATAAATGTCCCGAGATCTTGACTGTGGCATCATTTAGTAATGCTATCTCTTTACACATTCTGAACTTCAAAGATAGTGTTACATAAACAAACAAACCAAAGTTTTCAAATCCCCACCGTTTAAATAGGAAAAAATCCCCATCAAATAGTTCCTACAAGGAGACATATTAGTACTATATTATCAGTTAATTTAATCTGTATGTTTAGACACTGGAATTACATAGGATGCCAACAACTGCTGGAGCAGGGGAGGGGAGATGGGTGAGAGGAGAAAGGGGGATGAGAAGAGGTTTTAACTCCAATAAGAAACTTGTGTACCTGCCTGATAAACACAGGCAAACCTCTTTATGTAGCCTATTTATCTTCAAATCTATTTATGTCACACAAGGGAACATATGAGCATAACAGCTGTTACTATAGCAATGAAACTAGAAATTTTGAGAACACAAAAAACCCACCCCTGAAGGATGCTCAGTTTAGCAGAGAGATGGTTTAGAGAACAGCGCACCAGTATCTCACTTCTAGGATCTGTTCAAAGCGTGCGGTCACAGAGACGTTAAATCAGCTGTAAGATCCTATTCTCTAAAGAGCACTCGGAGCCAAATCACCGCTACCTATTACTTGGCACAACTTCGCACACCGGGAGTTCCTGCTAAGTAACCCCAAACTTGTCAAACACCCCACAACCTGGGGTGTTTGACAAGTTCTGACGCCTGTAAATCCGGGGAAGAGCGATTCTCTGCAAAAGGCTCACAGTTTTTGATCGCGGCAGAGAAGGGATTCACCATAGTAACATCCTCCCCACCCGAACCGTGGGTAAGAGCAAGGAGCTCAGCGCCCAGCGCCGCCAGCCCCGCACCCTCCCGACACCAAGCACACCTGCCCGGCACCGGGAAGAGGGGATCAGCCGGAGAAGTAAGGTACTTTCTCAAAGAAGCAGGCAGGCAGCCTGCCTCTCCCCACTTACCGCTGCCGGAATGAAAACCACAATTCCCCCCAAGCGGTTTTCTGTCCAACCCACCCCCCTCCTTCCTCTCCTCGGCCGGCAGCCGTGCGCCCCCGCCCCAGACGCCGCGGCTGGCGGGACGCTGCCGCCCGGGGGCCGGCGGGGCAGGCGGGGCCGCCTTTCCCCCTCCCTCGCCCCCCGCCACCTCCCCTCCGCGGGCGCGGCGGCACCGCGCATCCCCCCCCCCCGCCCTCCCCTCCGCAGGCGCGGACCCAAGGTGCTGCCGGCCGCGATTTACCTGCGAGGGAGCCGGGTCTCTGCAGGGTGGCGGTGGCGTACAGCTCCTGGGAGTGCTTGCTGTACTGATCGGCAGCGTGAACCAGCCGCTTGGTAGGCGACAGGGTGGCGTAAGTGCCGATGGTGGAGCTTAACTGGTGGATAGGAGAGGAGGAAATGTTAGACTGGACGGTGGGCGGGGAGGTCACTCGGATGGGGGACGGCGACAGTCCCGCCGAGGAGACGACGATGTTGATGGGCGAGCTGGTGCTGTAGGACTTGGCCAGGCGGCTGGGGGACTGCTTCGGGGAGGAGAGGCGCTGCGCGGTGGCGTAGGCGGCGCCCTCGGCGGCGGAGCCGGCCCGCGGCAGCTTGGTGGGGGAGCCGCCGGGCTGGGCGGGCAGCGGGGAGCTCACCCGCTGCGCCGGCAGCGTGGAGCTGGCGTAGTAGAGCGCGGCGGCGTGCTGGGGCTCGGGCAGGTGGAAGGCGCTGCCGTGGCTGGGCGCGAAGGGCTCCCGCGGCTGCGGGGCGGCGGGCGGCGGCGGCGGCTCCGGGCCGCCCGGGTGGGCGCCGCGGCCCCCCGGGCCCTGCTGCGGGAAGGAAAGGCAGAGGCGTCAGCGGGGGCGGCGGCGGGGGGCGCCCGGCTCCCCCGGCCCTGCTCGGGGCGGGGCGAGGGGGCTCGCTCGCCGGAGGACCCCCCCAGCCGCACGCAGCCCCCTCGTTGCCTTAAAGCGGGCCGGCACCCGGCGCCCTCGGGATTAAGGGACTCGCTAAGCTGCTAAAGCATTTCCAGCCTTTGCGGGAAAACCGGCCGCCGGCTCGGGCTGAGCGGCGTAAAAACTCGTCGTCACGGCTGCAGTCGGCACCCGGCCCTAGGGCAAACCGCTCCGGGGTCTCTTGCTCTGAAATGCGCTCGCATACCTACCCTTCCAGCAGGCGTAGCTTAGCCCGACTTTAAATAAATACATACAGACAGACAGACATACCCCCCGCCCCCCAAACTTTTATTCTGCGTACATGAGAAAAGCGCAGTTGAAGCCACGGAAAGGGCTTTAATCGGGTCACTTTCCTCGGAGAAAAGCAATCGGTGTCCGTACGAGGAGAGCCACCGCGCCCCACGGACGCCGCCCCCGGCTTTCGCTGCTGCTGCTGCCGCCGGCGCGACAGGGCGCGACCGGCCCCGCCGGCGGCGGAATCGCGGCGCTCGCCTCAGCCCCGTCCTCGCGTGAAGAAGCGGAGGGGAAAGGCACCGCCCGGCTGGGCTGACGCCGGGCCCCGCCGCGGCACCGCGGCAGGCGGCCGCCTCGTACCTATGTACGCGGCACGAAGGGGAAGGAGGGCGCGGGAGGAGCTGCCGGGGCCGGGCCCTCCCCCGGGCCGCATCCAGCGGGGAATCTGCATCGGGACGGACGGAGGGGAGGGGAGCGCACCGCACCGCCCCGCCGGCCGCCTCCGCCCCACCGGCCTAGGGCAGGGCAGAGCAAAGTTCCCCTTAAGCCAGTAATTGGGAGGGGGGGAGCGAGCGAGCGAGCGAAAATCCTCGGCAGATGCTGCCTATTAGAAATTTCAGTTACGTCCCTGAGCCGCTTCTGGAGCAGCAAAGGATGGAGCGCGCCCTTAGACACTGGCAGCTTCCCCCTTTTTATCGGGGATCTTAGGCTCAAGGGATCATCTGCGAATCTGGTAACATGAAAATCCTCTAACAACTACACCCCGCAGTGAGCAAGAGCTCAGCGCCCTGTTGGAAGGACACACTCTTGTTTCAGATACTATTTTTTTCTGGTTATGCAGAGGATTTACTTGAAACCTCAGCAAGCGCTCCAGATCCTGGGAGTTGACAGCGCAGTTTGAATCAGTCTGACCAGTGCTTGGCCCAAACACACACACCTCTCGGCTACTGATTCCCTTAGCAAGAAAAGCCTTTAAAATGTGAATAATGAATTTTGTGACTCAATTCAATGAGGTGTGGTGAATGCCGACAGCAGCGTTGTTTCACATTTAAATAGCAACGTGCTTTTTTAGTCGCATCCTACAGGAGAAAAACAAGTAAACAAAAGCACCATGTTCCTGGTATGAAACTTAGTTTCACTAGGATGCCCAATAAAGGATTTGGTTGGGAACTGGGGACAAGATAAAACAACTAATCAGAGCAAGGAATAAATGAGGTTCAAAATGCCAGAAATGTGTATGACTTCCTATGTACGCCCACTGGAAATTTTTCTGTCCTTTTCTTTTTTTACTTTTGGAGCCCTGCCCCTCATCCTAAATGTTTTGCATCTGGGGGAAGAATATCTATTTTTCTAGACATGGACAGGAAGCAAGGCTTTGGACGAGGTGCTCCTGGTGCTTTGCTCCCAGTTGTTAGTAGCATGGAAGCTGCCAGCACTCGCAGCATTCAGGCATCTCAAGGGAGCACTGCCAGACCCAAACCTCACTGGCTTTGGGAGGAAGAGCAACGGCCTTATAAATAAATGTAATGTAAACTGTTCCCTCCAGCTGTTCTGTATGGTAAGTCCCAGGTGGGCAAGGGGGTCACAGATGTAAGTAGCCTGCTCGCTGTTGAGTTGGACTGTTCTGGTTGCGGCCGCCAGTTACAAACACCACAGCGTCAAGTACGAGCCTTGAAATTTTCACAAATCGCCAACAAGCTCAAGTTGCGTATTTGAAAGACTCGCAACAAAAACCAGGAAGGCAAACTCTGGGAACATCAATGAACTTTTAAAAGCTACTTTCATGCTGAGCTACTTACCGTCTCTGCTTTAAACTGGAAAGAAGAGCTAATCTGCAACTGACTGTCCAATAATGTATTTGACAGGAGTACAGTTTTCATTTTCCAGGTTTAAACTGTATGGTAACAACTTTTATAAAACAGAAACAGGCTAGCAAGATTTAAGACACCATGGACAGAGCAAGTATTGCACATGACGAAAGGTCATTTGAACCAGCTACGTCATCAATTGTTATTTGTTAATAAATTTTACTTTTTGGACTGTTGAGTGCCATAATAATGTATTTTGTAATATTCAACATTGTTCCAAAATACAGTCTTCTGCAATGTTACCAGTGTCTTCTGCAACACACTGCTAATGCACTGGTAACTTAGTTTGTCATTGATCATAAGGATTTTAGGCAAGCACCGTCATCAGGTGTACAAAATTTCTTTTTCTAATCTACTTCTACACTGCTTGATGTGTCAAGGATTTAGAGCAATTAATTTCAAGTAAACCAACATTATCCCATATTCCTAATAAATCTCTATAAAGCTGCAGGCATTCTCTAAGTACTAATTCAAAACAAAAAAAAATCCCACTTCACAACTGTCTGTTATAGGTAAGAAGGTGTAGTGGCAGGACACAAGAATTAAATGCTTAATTAAAAATGCAGTGTATAGCACTTCCTAAAAAGCTAAGCATTTGCTGTGTGAAGGAGAGAACTTTTGGATGAACAGATTGCAATGAAAACATTAGCATGCAGTATTTTCGAGGATGTGACTAATCTCAGACCTGTCTTAAATCTACTGTGAGGTTCTTATGTTTTTTCAAAGGGCCAAGCGTACAGTCACATTCTTCACTCGTGTTTTCAGAGGCAAAATGTGTTTTAGTTTCTCCCTATGTTTCTCCCTGTCTGTTGCTTAAGACTGCCATACAGACATGTCATTGTTCATTCTGCAATGTGACATTATACTTCATATGGAAGAATGAAATACAATGGTATTTTTCCCTTATTTTTCCATTTATCCATTATTGTTGTCAACCTGATAATGAAACTGTGTTTAAACTAATAAATTGAGAGCAAATTTGCTTCCCAGTTGTTAGATCCTCCTGCATCAATCTATTTCATAGATGTGAACAAAAATCAAGGACTTTCTTACTACAGCCCTGTAAGTATCTATTCTAAGACTCAGAGATTTAATTTTTCTGGTATCCCAAAGAAAAGGAGCCTGATTTGCTTATTTGGATTCAATATATGGATTCTGATATATCCTTTTTAACAGCAGAAATGTGTGAAAAAACATGAGAACATTAATACAGCTATGAAAATATTTTCTTTCCCATTTAATCTTACTGGAAAGATCATTCTCTACTGATACGGACAAAATGAGATCTATACAGAAAATTACTGAGGGTGTCCAGTTAGTTTATAGTAGACTAGAGACCAGTCTAACTGTTGTTTGCCTGCCATAATTCATGCATTTAATGCACTAAATTTCAGGACATCAGCTTTTTTTTTTTTTTTTTTTACAATTCCAATTGAAAATTTAAATCAGAACTTCAACAGGAAAAGATTAAATGAAAGACTGCAATACAAGATTTCTGTTTTATGAAGTGGAATTGAGAGGGGCAAATAACTGTGTTGAATTATTTATTCTGCTGAAAATTTTTTATGGATAAGGAATTATAAAATCCTAGATGGCTAGACAGCTTAAGCAAAACTTAACTTTGGGGTCAGCTGCTAATTACTGAAACATCAGCATGCTGATTCTTGGAGATTGTTCCCAGAGGGAAAAACGGCGTGTGGGACCAGCAAAACCTGAATAGCAAAAGTCTCAGAGAACAAGATGACCGTTATGAATATGTTAGCAGGTGCAGCAGATCTATTTCGTATATCATCTAAAATCCCTTCAAGCTATTTTCTTCTTAGGCATGCCAAAACACAAACCCAAAACCTGGTAGGTTTTGTGCATCTATGCTTCATAATTCACAGGTGCTAAGGAACAGAACTTCTGTCAATGCAACCGCCTGAGTCTTAGAAACAGAACTAAGAACAGAAAAGGCTTCATAGTCATTTCGTGGGAATGAGGTAATGATACAATTTCCAGGAAAATGCTGGAAAATTTGAATCATGGTATCAGTTACGCTTAAGAAATGACAATTTGTGCTCAATGTCCTGTATACTTCTCTGACAGATAATACAAGAAACTGAAAAGTTATGTTACATTTGAGTAAGTCTGCATGCCCATCTTAGGTCTGGATGCCCATCTTAGGTCTGGATGAACTTGTATTCACAAGCATTTTTAGTTTAGCATTAAATGCCAGCATCAGTTTCCAGCTTGTTTTGCTCTCTGGAACTTTCAGGGATCACTTGGCCCTTAAAACCTCAAACAAGGTCATATCTGATGAATATGAACATAGTCATATACAATACACTGTGGCCCATGATAAGACCCTTTCTCTTGATTCTAGGGAGGATTTTCCAATTGGATGCTCAAGTTACGTGGAAGACATCCCTGCAGGCTGCTTTAGCTGCCTGAATGTTGGTAGATGTTGCTAGCTTTAGGCAGCAAACTTCATCATCCTTACTAGGGTTTTTGAGAGAGACGGGTGGTCTTTTAAGGCTCCAGCTCTGTTTTACAATCTCAGTGATGCTCTGGGCTCTTTCAGTGACTGCAAGACTTTCCAGTCTATTGAGGGCTATTTTTTTTCCTGTCAGCCCAAAGAACCTTCCATGTGGCTTCACTCAAGGTATCACTCTGCTCTGGTCCAATGCCTCTATCAACACTCTTCTGCAAAGGGCAAGAAGAGGGTATGGAAAATGCTTAACATTCTCTAGTCTTCAGGATGCAGACTTCAGTCCTTGGGCAGCACCTGTGGAAGGGTCTTTCTTCTGCAGGACTGCTTTGCTGTCATTTATAAGTTCCTGACCTAACTAGGAAGATGCTACCTATGTTCAAATGCACTTAAATGATAATAATAGATGCCAGACTATACCTCTGGATCCCTGAAATGTGGCCTATTTCATCTGTTTCTCCTTATTTTATCACAAAGGTCATGGCTATACTGTGTTTGCAAAATACACCCCAACACTATTAGGAAAACTTGTCAGCCTACCTGATCCTAATCTCAAAGGTCACAGGTATAGATGAAGGTAGGTAATACCATTGCAGTCTTCTACATCCACAAACAGAATTGTGTGCAATCCTTTCAGAGTGTCCAGAGATGGTCAGTCTCTGGTTTTAAAGCAGCAAGGAAAGCTGCAATCATTACCTATTGTAGGATCAAACCAGCATTATGCAGATCAGTTCTTCACTTCCATAATCTATACTAGTGAATTGTTCTCTGTGAGTGTCGTAATAAGAGTGATCTGTCTTGAGATTTCATCTGCTTCCTTTAATGACAGAAAAATTCTCATGTTCATATTTGGAGTCCAGTCTTAAACACATCATCATCTGCCACATCCCACCAGAAGTGAAGTCCTTATTTTAGATTTTGTCTGGGTAGATTATCAAGCAGCCGATCACCTTGTGGCACAGATGACTGATGGCGGGAAAAGCCATGAGTCTAACTGAAAAAGGCCAGTATACAGTTTTTGCTTTACAACTGAACACATTCTTGTACTCATTTGCTAATATTCTAAATAGGGCTAGTAAGGTGTGGTGGTCTGATGAATGACAAACTTATGACTTGTTTATAGGAAAAAGGAGACAAGTTAGAAAATTAACTGTTAAATGATTTTTCAAGCCTTTTTTTTGTTTTTAATTACCTTTATTTTCCATCTACTTTTTGTTTTTAAGGGTTTTCAAATTCTGTGCCAGCTTGTTCAGTCCAGGAGCTTCAGAAGCATAGGATAATACGCAGTAGGGAATTACCTCTGTTGCTGCCTCAGCCTCTGAAAAGACCACGGCATCACCAGAAACTAAAAAAGGCCTCATCCAGAAATGTAAACTAGTTTCACTTTCTTTCCCCTCCCCTTGCAAATACATGGCAGAGCATGTGGAAAACCCCTATTTGTAGTACATGCTATGCTTTATGTTTCTACGATATCTGCAGTGTAAGCTGACCATTCTCAAGATGACAGCAAACCCAATCAATCAGTTGTTCACAAATTACATTGCCCAAATAAAAGATTCACTTTTGAGCAACTCATCTGCAAAATCTGCTACTTTTTGTAACAAGAGCCCCTACTGACTCTTCACAAGTAACCTTAATCGATTACTACAGGATACATCAGGATCTGGACACCAAGTTTGAAAAGCTGTTTTCAGTGGAGAAACAGAGTAATTCCCTGCCAGAGGAGCAGTTGTTGCTAAGAAATCCTATTCCAGTAGCATTTAGAAGATAAAAGTTTCATGTTCGAAAGTACTCAAAGCAGTGAAAAAACTCTACAATCTACAATGAAGTCCTCCAAATTGACAAAAATGTTAGATTGTGCTTTGCAGCACTATACAGGAAGTCCCAAGACTAATTAGTTTCTCTTTTTTTATACAATTGCATTTTCAGAAATTGTTCTTGCTGTCACAGCCGGCCTTGGGACTATTTACATATTTCTTCCATGCATTTGGGCTATCATTCATGTTCAGAGATAGCTATATTCCTTGCACACAAATACCAAAGGAAATTTTCACAATGTGAGCAGTCTTGACTCTTGAGGCTTATTTTAATTATAATAGGGATAGCAAAACAATTCCAAGGATTGACTTTTTTTTCTCTGTAATTGTGGGATCAGCAATGGTCATATTCAGAACTTTTTTTGTTTTAACTTTTGACTCTCCCTCTTCTTGTTTACCTCTTTTAAAACCTCCTTTATATGCCTTTTATGGTATTAATTCATAGTTTATATGGCAGTTTGTTAATATTTTCAAGATATATTTTAATTGACCTGAAGTTGTCAAGCATCCTTCGCAGGATGATGGTGTGAAAATTATGCTCTGTGAGTTATTTTCCTGCAGGAATATCTATCATACAATCTGAAGCAACACAGGAAGAAAACCTATTTTCTGCTCTCTCATACCAACAAAAAAAAGAAAGTATAGGAAAGGTTACCTTTCTGAAGGTAAGCAGTTCTCTGTGAAGTAGAAGGTTCATGAGAGCTTTTCAGATCTAAGCAATGGCTGTTCAGTGCAATTTCAATGAAAGAAATCTACATCATTAATTTTTTCTGCTCTCCATAAATTCATCCATTTCTATCAATGAGTATGATATAATTTATATTAAGAATATCACTACTTCTAACCCCTAGACAATTGCACACTTTCCCTTCCTGCCTTTTTTTCTTAAGATTCTTTCTCCTTCCCCTCTCATTTCTTCTTTGTTTTTGTTTCTGTTGCTCTCATAACCTGTTCCTTTTCCATCATCTTCCTTTTTCTAACTTCCTTGAAGAATGCATCACACCCTTTCAGGCTAACCCCCAGGGTATGATGCTTTTCACAAAGCACAACTCCTGATGACATCTGCCCAGGCTACAACTGGATATTATAGCCTCCTATTTCTTTCTAGCTGGAATCTTGCTTTCCTGCTGGCTCCCATGCCAAAGAACATCAGGGAGGTCCTCTTTGGTAAATGCAGAAAAACCCTAAGGCCTTACCGCTATGCAGGCTAATTTTAAACCCTTTATAGAAGAAAAAAAGTACCTACCCAATTTGAAATGAAATTTAACTGTGCTTTATTTCATTTTTCAGTCTTAGAGGATAGGGAGCTTTTCTGAGCAAATTGAGAGAACAGAATATTGTATGTCTCTTGGTATCCCACAAGCTGTGCAATGACTATATAATAGTTGAAATCTCTTAGCAATTTAAGGCTTTGAAATTCAAATACTACTCACTTCTACAGAATCCTGAATTATAAAGTGTCCCAGTGTCACACTGAGATGGTCTGCTTTGCTGGGGTGGTTAACATCTAAACAGAGAAAATAACCTGAGCTGACCAATGAAACCCAGTCAGACTTTATGTACAGAAGCATGAACACTTCTAGAAATTTTTGTCTAAACTGAAGCTTAACTTCCCAGTGAGAGGCTTTGATATCGCAGTGAAAAGCATAACAGGTAAGAGGGTTACGTGTCAGAGCTGGGAGGGATCATTTAGACAGGAAGAGAGAGTTATAGTTTTCATGAGTATCTGAAACAATCTTTCAAAATGTTTGAAATGTATGGGCAGCTGCCTGGTAAGTTGCTTGTCTTACAATATGGGGGGAAAAAAAGGCAAAAAATTATTCTTATGCTTGGGATCAGGCCACGGCACCAGGCGATGCATGGTATCCCAAGCAGGTTTCGCATCTGGTGTCAGCCTGGCTTTGTTTTTGTTTGCTGGCACTTACTGCTTTCAGTAATATCCTGACACCAACACAGGGAAGTCCTAGACCTTCGTCAGGTCTCCTAATCAGCACAGTCACAGAAATTTTCGAACTTAAATGCCTAAACATGCTATCACCAAAATATAAGTGCAAGCGAGTAAGTTAAACTGGCACGTAAATCTCCTTTTTAATCAGGATTATTTTATTACTATGCAAGTCAACCCACTTTAGATTTACGAAAATCAAGGTGGTTAACTCCACCCTGCTGCAGATGCATTGAACAAGACAGAAAGTAAAGGCAGACATTCATGCGCCAGCAGGCACCAAACAGCTCTGTTTCCTGGGAGCTACCCCACACGATTTCAGGTGCGAGAGACCCGGGCTGCTTAGGACACGTACCTGGCTGTAGCTCTGGATGGCACCTCTGGCCTGACCACTGCGGGATGGGAGCTGGGCAGCCGCTGTTTCGCCCAGAGCGAGGGTCTGGTTGCTGTGGTAGCTAGCCGAGTACTGGAAGGACCCTTCAGGCTTGGAATTGAGCTGGAGCGCGCTCTGGGAGAGGAGGCTGGGCCCTGCAGGGACAGGATTCAGGAGCAGTCAGAAAGTCTCAGTGAAAGACCATACCTGTATTATCTGTTGAGTGAGCCTCGAAATTATCAGATGTATGTGGCTTCAGCTTTTCACAGTTTGGCTCTTCAGCAATAAAAATCACATACATTAAATTGTTTCTTACCACTCAGTCATCATTATTATTGTGTTCAAGCTACAGACCACGTATAGTTTTGACTGGTGAAGGAATTCTAAGTCTAAACAAACTCAACCTATTATTTGATTAAGAAGTCTTGGTTTTCAGCTCAGAATAGTCGATGAGTTTTCTTTTTTCCTAAGGATAAGCCTTGTTTATTTCACTTAATTATATCCAGTCGTTCTGCATGGGAAATGCTAACTCGTCCCTCCCTGGGCCCCCAGCACATTAGATCTATTGATTACTGCCACTCTGTCCTGTACACACGGTGATGTAATACTTTGGTGCCTGTAGGGATGGATGGCAGCCTTTAAAATATTAATAGCTCCTCTCATCATGTAGGACTCACCCTGATCTCTTTGTATCTTTGATGACTGTTTTGTCAGCCTATCTTATCTTCCCCATCACAGCACTGCGCGGCAGGAGAGCCAAGTGCAGGCAGCTTAAATTGGGGCTGCCAGACTGAAGGGCACGTCGGGAGCATGAACAGTGACACCTTCCACAGTTATTTAGTTGTTCTGTGAAACTAAAACATAGGATCATAGAATAGTTTGGGTTGGAAGGGACCTTTACAGATCATCTAGTCCAACCCTCCTGCAATAAGCAGGCACATCTTCAACTAGATCAGGTTGCTCAGAGCCCCGTCCAGCCTGACCTTGAATGTTTCCACGGATGGGGCATCTACCACCTCTCTGGGCAACCTGTTCCAGTGTTTCACCACCCTCACTGTAAAAAACTTCTTCCTTATATCTAGTCTGAATGTACCCTCTTTCAGTTTCAAACCATTACCCCTTGTCCTGTTGCAATGGACCCTGCTAAAAGGTTTGTCCTCATCTTTCCTACAAGCCCCCTTTAAGTACTGAAAGGCCGCAGTAAGGTCTCCCCAGAGCCTTCTCTTCTCCAGGCTGAACAACCCCAACTCTCTCAGCCTGTCCTCATAGGAGATGTGTTCCATCCCTCTGATCATTTTTGTGGCCCTCCTCTGGACCCGCTCCAACAGGTCCATGTCTTTCCTGTGATGAGGACTCCAGAGCTGGACGCAGTACTCCAGGTGGGGTCTCACCAGAGCAGAGTAGAGGGGCAGAATCACCTCCCTCGACCTGCTGGCCATGCTTCTTTTGATGCAGCCCAGGATATGGTTGGCTTTCTGGGCTGTGAACGGACATTGCCGGCTAATGTCCAGCTTTTCATCCACCAGTACCTCCAAGTCCTTCTCGGCAGGTCTGCTCTCAATCCCTTCATCCCCTAGCCTGTACTGATACCGGGGGTTGCCCCGACCCATGTGCAGGACCCTGCACTTGGCCTGTTGAACATCATGAGGTTCACGTGGGCCCACTTCTCCAGCTTGTCCAGGTCCCTCTGGATGGCATCCCATCCCTCAGGCATGTCAACTGTACCACTCAGCTTGGTGTCGTTGGCAAACTTGCTGAAGGTGCACTCAATACCACTGTCTATGTCATTGATGAAGATATTAAACAGTCCTAGTCCCAGTATGGACCCCTGAGGGAAACCAATTGTCACCGATCTCCATCTGGACATTGAGCCGTTGACCCCTACCCTCTGGATGCGACCATCCAACCAATTCCTCATCCACCGAACAGTCCACCCATCAAATCCATATCTCTCCAATTTAGAGAGCAGGATGTTGTGGGGGACCGTGTCAAAGGCCTTACAGAATTCCAGATAGATGACATCCATAGATCTTCCCTTGTTCACTGATGGGGTCACTCCATCATAGAAGGCCACTAGGTTGGTCAGGCAGGAGTTGCCCTTGGTGAAGCCATGCTGGCTTTCTCAAATCACTTCCCTGTCCTCCATGTGCCTTAGCATAGCTTCTAGGAGGATCTGTTCCATGATCTTCCCAGGCACAGAGGTGAGGCTGACAGGTCGGTAGTTCCCAGGGTCCTCCTCTCTGGGTGCAATGTTTAAAATGGGTGGAATGTTTCCCTTTTTCCAGTCAGCAGGGACTTCACCTGACTGCCATGACTTTTCAAATATCATGGAGAGTGGTTTGGCAACTACATCAGCCAGTTCCCTCAGGACTCTGGGATACAATCTCATCAGGTCCCGTAGACTTATGTATGTTCAGGTTCCTCAGGTGGTCACAAACCTGACCTTCTCTTACAGTGGGAGGGGCTTTGCCCCCCCAGTCTCCATCTTGTGGTCCATCCACTCAAGAGGTGTGGGAAGAGAGGTTGCCAGTGAAGACTGAGGCAAAGAAGTTGTTGAGTACCTCAGCCTTCTCCTCGTCCGTCGTTACCAGTTTGCCAGTTTTGCTCATTGGAGGGGTACACTTTCTTTGACCTTCCTTTTCTGGCTGACATACCTGTAGAAGCCCTTATTATTCTTTGCATCCCTTGCCAAGTTCAGCTCCAGCTGTGCCTTGGCCTTCCTGACCCAATCCCTACACAACTGGGCAGCATCCCTCTACTCTTCCCAGGATACCTGTCCCTGCTTCCACTGCCTGTGCATTTCCTTCTTGCCCTTTAGTTTAACCAGCAGGTCTCGACTCAGCCAAGCCAGTCTCTTGCCTTCCTTTCCTGATTTCTTACACCTGGGTATCGAGAGCTCTTGCACTCTATGGAAAGCATCCTGAACGATGTGCCAGCTCTGTTCTGCGCCCTTGTCCCTGAGGGCAGTTTCCCAGGGAGTCCTGTTGACTAACTCCTTGAACAGCTGGAAGTTTGCTTTCCTAAAATTCAGGGTCCTGAGTTTACTCTTTACCTGACCCATATCCCTCAGGACTGCGAACTCCACCAATGCATGATCACTGTAGTCCAGGCTGCCTCCAGTCTTGACGTCACCTATTAGCTCACTTGTGTTGGTAACCAACAGGTCCAGTATCGCATCCCCTCTTGTAGGGCTGTCTATTACCTGGCTTAAGAAGTTATCCTCAATGCATTCCAGGAGCCTCCTGGATTGCCTACAGCTCGCTGTGCTATTTTTCCAGCAGGTGTTGGGGTGGGTGAAGTCCCCGAGCAGGATGAGAGCCTGCGAGCATGATGCCTCCTGTAGCTGGAGTAAGAAGGCTTTGTCAACAGGCTCACCTTGATCGGGCGGCCTGTAGGAGACACCAACCGCAAGGTTCCCTTTGTTGCCTCGGTCTCTAATTCTTACCCATAAGCTTTCAACCTGCTCATGGCTATGCTTCAGAGACAGCTCTTCACACTCTATCCGTTTCTTGATGTAGAGGGCAACCCCTCCGCCCCTCCTTCCTTGCCTGTCCCTTCTGAACAGCCTGTAGCCATCAATAGCTGCATGTCAGTCATGGAATTTGTCTCACCAAGTTTCAGTAATGGCAACTAGGTCGTAGCTTTCTAGCAGCACGGTGGCTTCCAACTCCTCCTGTTTGTTGCCCATGCTGCGTGCATTGGTGTAGAGGCACTTCAGCTGGGCTGTCGGCCATGTCACCTTCTTAGAGGAACACCTGTTAATTCCTTTGAGGTATTTCACTCGTGTTTCCCTGCTGACTCCTATTACCTCAGGAGCCCGTGGCTCATCTCTCTAAGACCTCAAGTGTGCTGCAGTGTACCCAGCAAGCCTCAGAGCAAGAGGCTGAGGGCACTCGTTAGCATCGCATACCTCAAACCTTGGCATGTAGTCCCACAGCCTGTCACAGGCAAGCCTGATATCATCTGCTTCCCCCTTCAAGTCTAGTTTAAAGCTTTGTCAATGAGCCCGGCTAGCTTGTAAGCAAAGACCCTCTTCCCCCCTTTGAGAAAGGTGAATCCCACCTGACGCCAGCAAGCCTGGTGCCACGTAGGCCATCCCATTATCGAAAAACCCAAAACTGTGGCAGTGACACCAGCCATGGAGGCATGTATTAATAGACTGGGCCCGTCTGTTTCTTCCAATGTCGTTGCCCGCAACTGCAAGGAGAGAGGGAAAAATAAGCTGTGCTCCAGATTCCCTTACCAACTGTCCCAAGGCCTTGAAGTCTCTTTTGATCACCCTTGGACTACGCATTGCAGCTTCATCGCCACCCACATGGAAGAACAGGAATGGGTAATAGTCGGAGGGCCGTACCAGGCTAGGAAGTTTCCTTGCATTGCCCTTAACCTGGAGGGAGGCAATTAACAGGGAGACAGCAGACTTCCCTAAGAGGAGGGTCTGTCTGGCATGTTGGACCCTCTGTTCCCCTCAGAAGGGAGTCGCCTACAACAATTATAACCCGTCTTTTCTTTCTTGTGGAGGTGGTCATGATACAGGGGGTAGGCCTTTCTGGCCTAGGCAACACCTCTGGTGTAGATGGACTGTCATCCACATCCTCCATTGACTGGCCTTCCACATCCAGAGCCTCATACCTGTTGTACAGAGGCACCTGGGAAGGCGCGGTGGGCAAGGAGGGGGTTTGCCTGCTGCCCCGAGCATGGACTTGCCTCCATTCACTCCCTTCCTTTAAGCTACTGCCTTCAGCCCGGTGGGAGAGGATACAGGATCCCCTTCATCTTGTTTTTTTTTTCTGGTGGCTGTTCCTGTTCCTGTCTCAGGGTGGGCAGAGCATGGCACCACCAGTCTCTCTCTTTCTCAGACCCCCTGATGCTCCTTAACCTTTCTACTTCCCTCTCGTAGCTCTGCCACCAAGCTGAGCAGATCACCCACCTGGTCACCCCTCACACAGCTGTTCTCCCTACTGCCTTCTGTTACCAGTGCTCTGGCACTCTCTGCAGCCTGAGACCTGGGTGGTTGCATGTTTTCGTGGGAGCTCTGTCTGGGTTGCAACATCCATTCTGGCGAGTGCAGAGGACATGGCTTTCTACCAGGTGGATACCATAGCTAAGCTCCTTCTGAGAGGGTGACGACCACCCAGGGAGCTCACCTCTTGAGGTGGCAGGGTGACTACGCCCTTCCTGCGCACCCTTCCGCGCCACGCCCTGGCTGCCAGGCCACGCTACGCTCTGTTTGCCGCTGTTGGCGGCGCTCCTGGTCGCTCGCGCTCCCCAGGCTGCTTTGTACAGGCGTGGGGGTGGTCGCGGTTGCTCTGGCAACGCCCAGGCCTCGACAGCGGCTCCCGCGAGAGCCGCCGGGTGTCTCCGCTGCCCTGGCGTTGCCCTGCCTCAGGAGAGGCCCCTGCGCGCCGAGATCTGCCGCTCCGCTGCGGATCGGGCCAGCTCCAGAGCAGCTCCCCTCGGCGACTGCCGCGTTCTACTATTCA
This sequence comes from Mycteria americana, assembly GCF_035582795.1. NCBI lineage: Eukaryota > Metazoa > Chordata > Aves > Ciconiiformes > Ciconiidae > Mycteria > Mycteria americana. The sequence goes on along the minus strand of NC_134366.1, from coordinate 94,835,096 downwards.
TTAGGTTCACGTACGAGTGATTTAGCTTATCAGGTACCCATAGCAAATTCCCCGGTTTTTGCCCTGAGACCATATATCAGACAAGGAAAGGCTCTTCCTACACCGTGCTGTCGCGTGGGTTAGACATGACCTCCCACAACTGCTTTTAACGGTGAACTCATTCTGTCTCCACACACGAAGAGCTACATTAAGGAAAACCCACCTAATCCTTCCCTATGCCTTCACTAGTTTTAGTCTCTTCTAATTTTCAATAAACTAGCTTACTCTTCCATGGTGTCTGGGCCCAGCAAGTGAAATGCAAGAGGAGAGAAAAGAAGAGGGTTATGCCTTGGCCACTGCATGAGTTACAAAGAAGTCTACCTTCAACCCAACAGCTATCATCTATAGCATATTCAGCGGCTCCACAGGGATGATAGGTTCATCTTCTCGTTAGCACTAACAAGCTCCTGAGAGCGTAGAAGGTGACACAAACCTTAAGGCATGTGAAATGATTACGTTGATTTTGCTCCTACAGAACACGTGAAAAGTTCAGTTTTAAAAAGACTCAAAATGGCAAAATTCCAATGAATTTTACCAGAAATAACTCCCAGTACATTCCTGATACAAAGGCCGAATTTTATGACCTTTAAGTCTTTGCTATAAGGATGTACAGCTGCTCCAAAAAGATTTCGACTTCGAAAACATGCAAATAACTCCACCCCCAAATTAACGTGGAGAGTATTTTTTCCCCTAGCCTGTTTCTCAGAAATGGCAGAACCATTATAACTGATATTTTCCAAAATCCAACCTGAACTGCTCATATGATAAACAAATCGTAGTAGGCTATGTAAAGTGGAAGTGTTCACATCTAAGTGTAGACTGGGATTATGACACTATTTTACATATCAACACAATTTATACTGCAAAGTCAATTGCAGTCATCAGAATATTCCAGATATAGGGCAAATTTAGAAAGTAAGTTCTGGTCCTTGTATTTTCCTTACAAGTACAGAAGGAGGCAGGGCTCCATGTATGCTGTGAGGTTAGTAAAAATGTATCAGATGCATAGGAGAGCTGACGTGAATCCTGCCTGGGTGCTTATAAATCCAACATTTGTTTGCTTTCCATTCCCTGACTCTGCAAACAGGGTTTACTAAGCATTTTCCATTTAACCGGTTTTGTTGCAAATTTTGTTCTTTAATGAAAGAAATATTTTCACAGATTTTTTAAAGAGCATAAAGAAAATACAGGCTTAGTTTTAAAATGTATCTGTAGACTTTATTTTAATCTTTTGGATTTTGAATTTTCACTGAGAATTTGCCTGTGATCAAGTGACGTGATTAAGTTCAGAAAATTCACAAAAGCATAACTTTCCCAGGAGGGGCAAAGTTGCAGCAAGAAAGCAATTTTTGTGCATGAAAGTGTTTGTACTCATTCTGAAAGTAATTATGCTGTGACATTTCTAAAGCTTAAATAATGATTAAACTATCACATGCTACGAACTCAATATGTTTAAATTTTCATTGCATCTGGCTTTCAAGTGTTCCTTTCATATTATTATGGGATCTAGATGCTAGAAAGCTCACTAGGGGATTTACATAGCCAGCTAGAATCACATACATGGGTTCCCTGCCCCATTTAGCCTGAACACTTCCATGCACCTTAAGAAATTTATCCAAACCATAGAAAAAAAATTTTAGTAAAAAGTTTGGAGCACATGGTTTTAAGTTCACTAGCTACTGTATAGCAGTTTTTATTTTGTACCTTAACAAGCAGTAATGAACAATTAAAACGTACATACATTTCAATAAAGTAATTACAAATTCATTTGAGAGAAACAGCCAGGTAGATATTTAAATTTTAAATAAGCCCACATTTCTCAAGCAAACATAGAATAGAGTTGCGGCTGCTCACCTGTAAATAACTAAGTCTAAACCAAGCGTAAAAAATACAAGATACATTTGAGATCAATCACCATGATCTTGAAAAAACATAAGTTTCTTTTTCAGGATTTAGGGACTACAAGCAGTCCTGTCTTGTCTGATATGGAAAAGATGGATTGCTTTTCTTGTTAACATTCTTGAGATTTCAATCTGAAGGCAAACCCAAACCTTCTGAAGAGCCCACAGCTCACCCAGAAGAGAAGAAAGCGGTTTGTTTGTGTACTTCTATACACTGATGGCTCTTGACAACAAACTACTGTTTCTTCCTGGCAAAAATTTAAACTCTGTTGTGTTGGTATAATAAAGTGTTCATGCAACTATTTTTCATTTGTTTTCAGAAGAGTTAAGGCAGCTGGAAATTCTCTATTTTCAGTTAGGCACTGGAAATCACTAGTTAACTACTAGAGCAATTCAGTCTTATTTTTTCCCTTAATGCTACATAATTAACTACCAATCTTCAATTTAAAATAAGCTTGAAAACAAACACTTCCAGCTTCATAAGGTTTAGTTTAGCAGATACAGAAGATTTGTACTACTGCTTTCAAAACTCATACTGCATTTTGTTTCTGTTTGAGGGTATGGGGAAGATATAACTAGCTGTTTTCCCCTATGTTTTTTCACCACCGCATAAAACAATCTATTTGCCTTGTGAAAGAATATTAGCGTTGGATTATTCATAGCGGGTAGTACCAAATTTTCACTGATTCAGTCAGTGCCACTTTCCTCCTGTATTAAAATAGTACAGATATGAGTGCCAAGCCAGGCAACTAAGTCAGAGCCATCATACTGCAAGAGACACCACTGTGGACTAACTTCAAAACATGGAGCAGGGTATAGTAGTTAACTCTTTAATTTGCCTCCAGTTTGGTGGACACATACTGCAGACAATACCTTCCTCTTCCTCTTAACCTTGAGCAGAGCAGTGTGCAAGGCTCCCCATCTTCCTCACCTTGGCTGCTGTAACTTGGCTCAGTAAGGAGCTCAAAGGAGAGGGACAGGGTGTGCACCTTGCTTGGAAAACAAAAGTGCACTTAAGCTGGGGAAAGCTGCTGGAGCACAGAGAAGACCAGGCAAGAAGAGAACAGAAGAGGATGGAGGACATGCCTACATCAGGGAGCCAACCCACAATGAAACCTCAGAGGTGATGGAGAGCAGGGGACTTTTCTAGGAATCAGAGAAAGGAAACAGGAATTTCCTTTGCAGTCTGGAGACGCAGGTGCTGGCAAGCACGGCAGAGTTAGAGGAACAGAGTCACCCATTCAGACAGTGAGGGGAGGGGGCAGGCTTCTTGTGGAGCCCTTTTAATTAGTTTGTATTACTCACCCTCTTACTGGCAGTTATGTTGGCTATTATATGGCTATTATTTTTCTCTTTCAAAAACCTAATAGTTTAAGAGATTTGGAGCACCTGAGAGTGCCTGGCACACTTACTTCAAGCAACACATGGAAGAGGAGCAGATGCAGTGCAGGACTCAGCCCTACCCTGAGTCCTATCACTAAAGAGAGCAGCACTGAAGCCCACGCTTGCTACCTTCCTGCCATATTGCATTCAAGAAAATAAGCATAGCCTGGCATTACACTGAACAGGCTGATTCATGTTTAGTATGTTGCATATGGCCATAAATGTAAACTGGTGAGTTATAGACTCCATCACAAGCCATAGCAGAAGGAGAGCTTCCACAGCATCTACCTGCTTTTGCCAAGGGGGGAGTCAGGGAAGCGGGAGGCAAAGGTTGCAGAATGGGCCCCACCACGCGCAGCTGGGGCTATTCCTATGCCCCTCACCTGTGAGGGATAGGGTATTGCACTGGCAGTATTTCTTCATGGGGCACTGTTTTTCTTTCTGAATAACAATACAATGTGTAATGCTGCAATAAGGTGCAGTGTAGCTATTTAAAAACCAAACCAAGCAAGTGAGTGGTCTTAAACAATGAGATTATTGTTAATTCAAGGACCTCACAGTGTCCTGGTTTCAGCTGGATAGGGTTAATTTTCTTCCTAGTAGCTGGTGTAGTGCTGTGTTTTGGATTTAGTATGAGAATAAGGTTGATAACACACTGATGTTTTAGTTGTTGCTAAGTAATGCTTATATTAAGTCAAGGACTTAGGGCGAGGCACACAAGAAGCTGGGAGGGGGCACAGTCAAGAGAGTTGATCCAAACTGGCCCAAGGGCTATTCCATACCATATGGCGTCATGCTCAGTATATAAACTGTGGGGAGTTGGCCGGGGAGGAGGGATCGCTGCTTGGGGACTAGCTGGGTATCAGTCGGTGGGCAGTGAGCAATTGCATTGTGCATCACTTGTTTTGTACATTCTTTTATCGTTATTATTATTTTCTTTCCCTCTGCTGTCCTATTAAACTGTCTTTATCTCAACCCATGGGTTTTACCTCTCCCCCCCCCCCCGCCAATTCTCTCTCCCATTGCACGGGGCAGGGGGAGGGTGAGTGAGCAGCTGTGTGGTGCTTAGTTGCTGACTGGGGTTAAACCAAGACACACAGTAACAGTTGATTACGGGAAAACAAAGTGACACAAAGAATCCAGGTTACTATTATCATCCATGGCTGGGACAAAAATGGGGAAAAAACTGAAATTATGAAAACATTTGTTCTTTTATTTTCAAGAGACATATTTTCTTTGGAAAGAAAATCTTTTGCCTGTTGTTTCTGCTCTCTTCAGACCACCTCCTCATCCTTCTTCCATCATTCATAGTAAAAAAAAACCACAAACCCAAACCAACCAAGCAAAAAAAAAAAAAGATCACAACCTAAAATTTTCATTTTGGCTATTTTTAAAAATAAACTATTGTTGAACAGCAAGTGTTTGCATGCAGAAATACTTTATATGGCTGTTTCAGAACAGCAGAATACTGGGATACTTCTCAGTACCTGCATGTACTGTTCTAGCTCTACCAGGGCTTGGTTAGGCAACAAAAAATTAGTTACAAGTATAGAACAAACTTCTCATTATTCTACTTCTTATGCAAGAAGTGACAAGATATTACAGATCAGTAAGTAAAAAAACAACAACAACAACAAAAAAGAATGGTAACACAACAATGAAATTCCACCAGTATAATTATTTTACAATATTTCTGTATTTAGGTCAACCCTTAGATTTCTGATCTAGATCCTGTTCCTCAGCATAAAACAGATCTAGATCCTGTTCCTCAGCATAAAAAAATATATTCACTTGTCCAACTGACTTTATACCTACATTTCATCAGAACAATCCAGCTTATACATTGAAGAAAGGTCCAAAATGTCCATTTTTGTATGCTCAGAAACTGCCAAGGGCTAAGACTATTATATTCAAATCCATTGGAATATGCTTGCCGATTTCAGTAGTCAAATAAGTTTTTAAGATATTCTAACTGTATTGAAGTGGTGCGTGCTAACAGAGAAAATGTACCAACTGAACGTACAGTATAAAATAAATTTTTAACAAATACAATGCTGGTAAAAGAGTAGCTGTATTATTAGAAATGTTTAGCAGACCAACTACGTCAGCACCACTGCTCCCAAGTGTAAAAGCCTGTTTCTTTCTGCTAGTCCTCCTGCGACAAGAGGGGATTCAACGCTCCCTGGCATTGCTAAACTCCAAGAGTACAGCACCTAGCTTTCCTTTCCTCACTCACTTGGAAGCAAACCCCAAGAGAAGCTGGGTGCTTAGCTGTCCACCGCAATCCACAGCCTCGAACAGCATGATGCCCAAATTAAGCAGAGAAAGAATTACATTAAAAAAAAAAAGAAAAAAGGAAGAAACAAAGACCAAAGTGCATCAGCACAGTACTGAATTTTGATTAAACTAATAGGCATTAATGCCAACTGGAGCTTCAGTGAGAGATTGCAAAAAACAGGCATCAGCACTGACAGTAGTTGAAAAGCCAGGGAACTTGGTTGGGAATCAGAGCTGGCGAGTCATGACATGTTTTCTTCCCTTCCCCCGGAGGGTAGGGCCTTGTCTGGTGACCACGCAAGTAGCAGAGCTCACCTGAATTCTATCCCATAGTGGTCATAAGCAGAGGAGTATCTCTCCTAAGAAACCCAGTAGGAACCTGGGCCCTAAGGAGCTTACCAGTGTCAGAAGTTAAGCAGCTTTCTAAGTGCTGAGAGACTGGTCCAGTACCCTTACACTGATTAGAGATGGGCAAAGAAGCACATCCTATTCAATTTTGTTATTTGTAATATTACTAGATCATGAGTGAGGATTTAAAAACAAACAGATGAAGCAAAGTCTGATAAGATTTAAGTACAATCAGTATTTGTGATACATATTTTTACCTACAGGACAGCAAGTTAAGGTAATAGGAATTTGTGGATTAACTCCATTACAAACTCAGATAACTTTATATTTTTTTCTATCTTATACTGTAGTACCATTGCTGGGTCACAAAGCTAAATAGCCAGATGAATGTGGGATTCTTGTAAAGAAGGAACTCACAAAAAGAAACCAAAGAAATTGTTCCCTGTGGGGATATCAATGACAGCCTATCCCTAGTGTCCGCCAAACATCTGAAAAGTTACTCCCGTTTCCTAATCCTTAGACTGCAGTATCTCACGGAATACTTCACAAATTGTAGCTTCACCCTATCTAACAATTCAAGGTGATACTATAGCAATAGCATGGTCAATCTTCAAAACAAAAAAGAGGACTGAATTATGAAACAGGACTAATATATTACATTACAGAGCAGAATTTATCATGGAACAAGTATTCAATAATACATAGTCTGCTAGTTGTTCAATTATAAAACAATTACCATATAATGACAAGTTACATACAGTACTATATTATTACAAGATAAGGGTATGATTAATTCAGTATTCTAAATCTATGCAACAATTACTTCTAAATTGGCTAAAAATAATTACACTACAAACTACAGAAACATATACCTAGTTAGCCCCCATGAGATAATTGCATGCTTGTTACTTAGTTTTTCATGTGAAGTTCCCAACAAAAACGTCATGCAAGTGAAAGGAGAAGGATTTTTTTCTCTCCTTAAGATTTAAAGTGTTACGGGGGCACGTTTCCTTCTCCAAGTAAGCAGTAAAGTGGAGCACTACTACTGTGTTATACATTTCCATTTGGTCAGTCATCTATTGAGATGCCAGTTCTAATTGACAAAGGAAATAGACCAAAACATGCTCGAACGAACATTTAATTAGCTCCCATACCAATTATAAACAACACTTCACTCACCTTCGATCAACTGACAGAAGTAGTAATGATAAATTATAGAGTAAGTGTAAATAAAGTGTTTTTAATTAGTGTAATTAATCACTTCACACATTCTTCAACCCACTTTGCTCATTTGGGTAGCAGTTGAAAGAAAGCACTAGCAAAACTCCTTTAATGTCCTTTAAACATTCATTTACAGAGTTAATAGGTTGAGGTGCCTCACATCCCAGTGAGAGGAACCATCTCCTAACTGTTAGTATATACCTAATTAAGGATTTCAAATACCAAAAAGCCATCACTTACTGTTTCTTCTGCCTCTCAGGAAATTTAGTTTGAGCATGAAATATTGATTCCTACCCTACAACCTACTTTTTTTGTTAGTTCATTTAAGTATGTGTACTCATGGTAAGTAGTTGCTAACCACTCCTAAAGCTGGGTTCTACTTGTTGCCCAGTTTTGCAAAGGAATGGCTGATCAAAAAATATGTAATAAAATAAAAGATCAGGTCAGGTATCTGTAAAGTGGTCACTCAATTTCTGAGTGTTCAGCTGTATTTGGGAAGCTGGGGGAATCCTGGAACTAGACTGGAAGAACAATAAAACCAGGGATAGCTCTTGATGGTAACCTGCCAGTGTCCTTCCACAGTATTTGACAGTAAAGAAGAGGGGATGATAGTTAAAGACAAGGTGGATGGACCTGTTCCTAGTGATACTAAACTCTTTGACATCTCACTGGTATATCCTGTTTTCCAAGTCCTGCTCCCAAATTAATTCTGGGAACAGGAGTAAACTTTCCCTCCAAATCAGAATGGTAAGGAACATTTGTTTGTCTGTTTGTTTTAAACCCCTCCATTGCAATATGGCTTATTTTTGAGGTCACCTGAAACATTCTTTGAAGAAATTCTCTCTTGCTGAGATAATTTAGGATGGTTTTGGAAAGCGGAGGAATTGAGTGAGGGGAAGGGAAGCCCTGCAAGTGCCTCAGGGGGTGGCAAGGAGCAGCCACCTTGCCACTTCAGTACAGACATCTCTCCCCTCTTCCCCATTTTCTAGTCTCGGGGGAACTTGCAAGAAGTGCAGGTGGAAGCAGCAGAAGCAGGGGGCAATTGTGGGGGAAAACCCTGGGAACTAGATGAAAGACCTTTGAGGCTATCATAAAAAGACAACATTTTCTTAATTACAGGCAGAAAAAGGAGAGATTAAACCAAGGCAAAACTTAAGATCTGAAGATGAAAACAAATCCTGTCAGCTACAACTGGTCAAACAGATTCTGTAGGAAAAGAAGGACCTTCAAGCCAACTGCTAGTCAGATCTCAAACAGAAGATAACAACTAGCTATAATATAACAATAGTAATAAGCATTTCCCCTATCCTCCCTCCAAATCCAGGATTAGTACTAGAATAGTACTAGGAAAATATTTCAAGATCTACCTTCTAGGAGATATTAAATATTAAAGATATCAGTACCTTTATATGACAAGAAAAAATGCCAAGGCTGCAATATACAAAGGTATTCCATACCCTAGTAATGAAGAAAGTTGGGAAAAAAGGGGGCAGAGAAAATGCATACTTAAAATGAAGAAACAGATGATAATACTTTATGTGCTAAAATCACAAACAGCTCCCTTGTTCCGAAACAAACACATCTCTTTAGATGAGAGGCAGGAATTCTTAAATGAGTACACTGAAAACAAACTTGTTTTACAAAAAAGGAAAGTAATTTATATGCAATACCATGCTCTACCAGCATCAAGAGGGCTATGTTCTACCTACAAATACAGAAAAGGGCTTTAGTGTTGCTACAGAACCTATTCTTAGGTACTAGAAAATAGGATATGGTGGAATGCATTCAGAAATGTAGAATAAGTTCATTTTCATCCAAGAATTCTATAAATTATATATATCTGGAGAAATGATGCAAAAACTGTGCTGATACTATTATGTAAGGGAACAATACAAGGATATCCCTTCTAACTCCCCTTCTGACCTAATTACTATTGGAATGAAAGATGAAGAACATTTTATTTCAAGAGTAATGAACTGGGAATAGAAAATAGTTTCATTAGATGTTGATTATCTTATGGTTTTTACACAAGATAAAAATTCTGCTATTATTGTAAGAGGAAAACAGAGGTGTTGGCTAGGATTTGAAATAATAAATCACTACTCCAAGGGATAGCAAAGCACCAAAAATGTCCCCAAGAAGTAGTAGAAAAACGTAAGACCTGAAGTGCATAGAAAAAAATAAGGCCTCCATCCCACCCCGAGAGTAAATGGTTCTTTTTTGATTCCTGAAAGATTTTTTTTTTTTTTAACGGTCATATTGAAATCCCAGAGTCAGGGCAGGGGGATAGCACTGATGTCTAATTCAGAGAGGATGCCTGACACTACCAGGTTTCCAACTACTGCATAACGCTAATGAAGTGCCTCCAAATAAGAGGAATCCTCTGCTATTAAACTAGGACTACGGAGTGGCAAATGGGATCTCCTCTTAGTGTTTGGTAGAATCATGTTTCAAAACTTTGGCACCCGCAAAATATTGCCCGGTGGTTAAAATTCGCTAACTGTGCACCTGTGAGGGACAGGAAGAAAACCAGAGAGAAATAAGTAGTTCTTCAACAGGTGAGCTTAGTAAGGAAGTATTTAACGGGGAAGAATTTCTTTAGCAATAGATAACTTTTATGGCAAAAATTGGAAGGCGATATATTATAAAGACAATGGAATTTCCAGTGAGTTTACATAAAAGTCTTCTGGAAGTTAGGAAACATGTTGCAAATACGAAATACTAGCAGACTCATGGAACAAGGTAACATAGCAAAGCCCAAGCAATCCTGACACAATAGGGTAACTTAAGTGTTATTTACTCAGTGTATGTTTTGCTTTCTATATCGTATCACACACAGCATTACTCAAGATGTTTGTATGAGATGTAATACAGCCAGATCTTCTTTCATAAGCAATATTTGGTAATGTTTGATAGTAGGAAAAAATCTGGAGTTCCATTACTAGTGAGAGAAATTACTGAAGATGATAGAGAAAAAGACCTAAAGACATGCACTGAGCAAGAATAGGTTTATAGATATTTAAGCTCAGAATACAGAAGTTGCCCTTGTCTTTGGGGTTTTTTTAATAGAAAAAGCTATCCTAAATTTATATTAAAAACAAGGATAACCTACTACTGCAAATTTTTAAATGACCCCAAGATTAAACAACTTCTTTTGTAGAAGGTTAATCATATTTTATGAAATAGCTTGCTAAACTCTGCAGATATCGAAATCGGATAGTCTCTGAAAGAGGTAATTTATCATTGGCCATTAGGATGATGTGCTTGATAGGAGCAATAGATAGAAACAACACAGGAACAAGATGGGCAGCAAGGATAATAACTAAATTACATTTCTGCACTACGGAGGACACAAAGAGGAAAAATAATATCTTCTAGCCTTCCATCTAGGGATATCTAAGGATAATCTGGAGCTCTTTTGGCAGTAAAATCTCTGCTGACACTTGTTACACCTCCATGAGAAGCCTCTGCCAACAAAACCTTGTCAGTGGCCTAAGGTAGACATGATGTGAATTACACAAAGAATATAAATCTCTTTTTCCACAAATGGCATGATTTGCTGCTGCTGCTGACCTTACTTCCGTGAAACTCTGCAGGTGGTACGCAATACTAGGAGTGGCAGAAGACATACAATACTTCACTGTAACAGAAGTTTGCTATCTATTAAAAGATCAGACTGTGGAACCACAGGAGAACAGTACCTGAACTGGGCTTCTGGATGGGATTAGATACATTTCTGAACGTGACCGTAAGAAGAAACTTGCATACAGGAGGAGGCACTGCATGAAGCGACACAGACAGCAAGCTCTGACTCAGAAGGAACTGTCATGTTTCCATTTGGGAACACTGAATTTTGGCATAAATAATAGTTATTTTTTAATTTGTGTTTTCATTATCAGTCTCCCATTTTGCAGAGAATAACTACATTTAAAGGGGAGTATGTGCTTTGTTTACAGAAAAAAAAGCCAAGTAAATTAAGAACATATTTTGCGTGATTAAATCCCAATTTTTGGGAAGAATTTTATACCTTTGAAGACCAACTGTGAATGTCAAGCGTTCCTAGTCACCCTCTGTGCCTAGCGCAGCCTAAAGCTGATAGTATTAAACTAATGTGTTCCCTTTTTATTTCTAGGAAATAAAATCAGATGGTTATAGATATCACACAAACATGACTCACATGGAAGCTGAATGCACTACCAGAAATAAAAAAATTAGACAAATCTCTTCTGATAGACCTAAATTAGACTGTTGAAAAATAATAATAATAATTTAAAAAGTGCCTACCAGCTTCTGAATATAAAGCATATAAAACTATTCACAGATATATGGATCTACTACAAAAGGCATGAGCAGACTTATTATGCTATATGTTGTTCTATGAACTTAACTACTAGCACGAAACAGGTTTCCTCTTCTTGTGCAAAGTAGATCTCAATTTTTTCCTGACCTTTGACAGGCTTAAATCTTGAATCTTTTCTGTCCACAAATGAAAATGGCTATTTGGTCTCTGAGGCGAGCTAGTTCAGAATGTGTTTAGCACTGCCTCAGAAGTAAATTATGAAGTAAGTCAAAAAGGTCAAAATTTTATGACAAACTTTTTCATCTGCCAAAAACTCCTCTGCCATAAAACAAAGTACGCCCTTTTGCTCCTGCTTTCTCTTTCTGTGTCCTCAAATATGCACTACTCTCTGCTCTCATGTTGTACTCAAAAAATGCATTTCTGCACTTATAAGGCCAGAATGGAAGAAATGGAGGCAACTCCCTACTCTGCGTGACTCATAGAAGTCAGAAGAATCCTACTTTATTGAGAGCTACGTAAACTGCATGTAGCTGCAAAAAACCCAAACCCATACCTGCTAAAATCTTCTGTTCCATCTATATCATTTTACACAGGCTAACAAGCCAACTACCTCTTTTTCAAGGCTGCATCTACACAACTGCTTGTGTTCACAAGCTGGCACCGGCGGATCCCAGAACGATGCGGCTCTTGGCACTTCCGAGCATGCCGAGCGCGCGGGCGCTGGCATGCCACTAAGGCACGAGTAGGGTGAGTGGTTTATCAGTCTGTCGTGGGGATGTGGGTGCATTTTGTTTCCTGGCCCGTACTACAGACACAATATTTACTGATGTTCTTTTGCGCTGTAGGTTCGGATGCCAAGTGTCTTTCTTTGTTCTGCTCCTACAGATGCTACCATAAGTCACTGTCATTTTCTAATGAGTTTCAGTAACTGCTTCCTGCAGTTCATGAGGGAACACCTGGTTGCCTGTGCAGGATTTGTGTTTGCCACAGGCTAAGCATTACAAGCAGATCACTACCTCCTTTCCATCTTTGATGTTGCTGCTAATTGTTCCTGCTTCCCTGGTCTCGACTCTCACCTTTCTATTTCCCCCCTCCATGTATGTTTTACCTGCTGTTACTGCTCCTGCGTTAATTTGACATTCAAATTTTGTACTACAGTAATAAAGCTAGATTGTGCGGGGTTGTTTTCTTTAGGCAAGGATTTTAAGTCAGTTGCACAGCATAAAATGACACCAGGTACCAAAGTCGGATTCATCTCAGGACAAGCAAGCTCAGAGATACGCACAGAGAAAAGCACATTTCATCGTGTAGACGTAATCAGAAATAAGGAAACTCCAAGAAACATGCTGCAGGTGACAGCACATTGAAACAAAAAATCATATAGGCTGCTGTGCAGAAATGGAGGGAAATTAGAAATTACTTCGTTGCAATGTTGTCATAGTGTTACCTCTGGGCTCCCAACATGAGACACCAATGAACAATGTGGATTCGCTTGACGTTACGTAAGCATGTAAAAAGTGAGGATAGCAAGGCCACTTTTACACAGAAAATGTGTTTTGATTTTTTTTTTTTTTTTTTTTCCTCTGAGGATGAATCATCATCTGTTTTGGGGACAAGACACTGAGGCTTTATTTCATTATGTCTGAGAACAGAAAAGATAAAGGAACTGCAAAAAGAAAAGATGGAATTGAAACAAGAAGGGAAGCAACAGACATAAGGATATGGTAAGACAGTAATGGGTAGTTTAGGGAAAGATGGGACAGCAAGAAAAGGCAAGAGAGCACAGGAAAGGAGAGGGCTAGGGAGAGATACTAAGATGGCGTGAGTGCCTCTGGCTGGAGATTCCTTCCTGAGGAGAGGAAATTGCAACTGCAGCAGTTTAGGTCCAACAGTAAGGGAACATACTGGACCGTCACGTTTTGAACAGTACTTCTGCCAGTGGCTTCTGGCGCTTTCTCCCTGAGAAGCCTATAAACCCCCCCAGACGCCCTACCAATCTACAGAAGGGCCGTGGAAGAATTGAGGCAATTGAAGCCCTGCACAGGACAGTGCCCACAGCAACCCCTGTGCCACCCCTGGGAACCAGGGAAAGCAGAAGCTGCTTCCCTGAGCGATGATGGTTCCTTCAGCCTTCACCAGGCCCCCTGCTTGTAAACAACCACACATGAACTTGAAGACAGGCGGCAAACCAAAGCAGAACAAGATCAGCTGGACCCAAGCCACAGTCCCTAACACTCCACTGTCAGAAACCCACGGTGGACCATGGCTGGTAAAGCAGATACCAAAGCCTGCCAGGAGTCCCGGTGGTGAAAGCCCGTACTGTGGCTCCACTCCTAAGTTTGACTCTTTGCAGTGGTCTCCTCCTGCCTGCATAAGGGAAGAGACCGAAAAGGAAAACTTCACTCACACTCTTGAAGTGAGAAGACCAACATGAATTTAATAGGGTGCGATATGTCAGCAAGAAAGACATGCCTGTTTTACCTGGCCCTTATCATCCTGATACCCGTGATAAGAGCAGAGGTGATGGAGTACTGAATGACAGTGTTTGAGCTACATCTTTTCATCTGATGCAATTCTCAATACCTTTGAACTCTGCCTCTGACAGAGGATAAAAACAATAAAGTCCAAGCTCATGATACTCTACTGATGGAGCATTTCCTGAGGCAGCACTGGCTGTAAACACTGATGCTGAGATGTAAGAGCTGGCTCTCAGGTCAGCGCTAGAGCCTGCCTCACATTATCAAATCTTAATGTCTTAGCAGGGTTTAGCCATGAATTTACAGAAACTTTACAGGTTCAGCTATTTTGTAATGACATTAATCTCCTGCTGAGGACTGCCCCTGGAAGCAGGTCTCGGTGTTTGCTACTGGCCAGTGGCTATTACAATGTTAAATGACATGATAATTATTTCATGCTCACACTTAGGCTGACTGGGGCTGGAAAGGGGAGGTGGATAAAGGAAACAACATCTTATCCCCATTTCTCAGAAATCTAAGTATTTAACAACTACTTCAAAAGACTGAACTTGACCCACAGTTGAGACAATTTCTGTACAACTTTGTCTGTGAGAACATACAATGAGTAACTGTGAGACCACCCTTTAACAAAAGGCATCCGCCTTTCAGAAGATTTACCCCATTACAAATTGGGCAAAGATGACTTTGAAACCCCAACGTTTTGAAGCCAAGATATTGAAAAGGCTTGTATTAGAAGAGATGGATGGAATAGGGAGAGGCATCCAAAATGCCCAACCATAAATATTTACCCTGAATATATTACAATACTGACAGAAGTTTCATCAATAACTCAAAATTTCCTCAGACCTCATACTCTGAGAGATTTATCTGGAGCTAAGAACTGTTGAGTCAGACAACTGCCAGGTTTCCATTAATGCAGCAGAAAGAAAGGTGGTGTGACCCGTGCTATGCACTTCTGCCACTCCTACTCCAAAGACTCCAATCCTAAAATGAAAGAGGGGCATGCACACTTCCTAGGTGTTTTTCAGTTCTGAAATGTACTCAAAGAGCACATGATTTTATTAGTGTGTATGTTTACCAGGAGATCCCACAAGAACACCTCCTTTGTGTGCACAAAGAATGACTCAGCTGGATAGCCCTGGCTCTCAGAGCAGATAATGACATGGAAATAACTTCATCTATCAACGAATCATGAGGTCTACTGATGCCAAATTTCATCTCATTGAGCATGTCAGCCATCTGACAGGTGGCAATTTCACAAAGGAAGAGCTATGGGATGGAAAACACATAAACACACATCCTTTTACACATTCATTGTGTAAATAGTGCCTTTTTGTTTCAATCCATTTTCAATATCTATGAATAAAGCAGCTGATAAAAGATGAAAATCATAAAGGTTGAACAAGGAGTGCTCTTTCAAACTGGGACATCTGCTTTCACACTGAGTAAGGAAGATCTCTCTTATTGTAAAAAATTGCTGAAGCAAAACTGAATTAAGAGAATAAAATAAGAGCTTAGCCCATCTTTTTAGCCTCAGAATTAGACCGGGTATTTAAGTGAAAACCACATCTGTCTAATAAAACAGCTATGTGTAATTTCATGTGATAAAAATAATCTGTTCTTGTAACATAAGTCATTCTTCAGAGGAAAAGAACTGACATCTAAATGGTACTACTACCCATTTCTGCTGCATTTTGAGCAAATAGTTTCAAGTGACTAAAAGAGTTAATATATTGTGGCATTGAGTCCTCAGTGGTGAGCCATGCTTTTTCTTCCCCAGTAGGACTGAGACATCCTTAACTGCCTGCATTTCTGTCAACATGTAGCTTCAGTGAAGTGCACTCTGAAATGGCATTAGCCAAGAAGACAGTGTTATTTAATCTACATTGTATTTATTCCCTTATCAGTGTGCTGAATTCTGTAATTAATCCTGAGCACCAAGACAACAGGGTCACAGATATAAATAAATATATATTCAGAAAATTTTGGGGAAAAAAATTGTCTGGAGTACTGGCAATGGCAGGTGGGAAAAACTGCAATTCCAATATAAACCATGTATTTTTAAATTGAAATTTAAAATGTAGCATTTTAAAAACATCAGACAACTGGCAGACTGATCCAAGAGGTTTTCTGATCCATGTCAACAAGAACGCTGTGGCTGCAGTCTGTGGTATCGATTTAGAGAGCAAAGAAGCAGGGTTGCCACATGAAGTGATTAAGCAAGTGAAAAATAGTGAAACGATTCCGTTTCAGTCAGAAACTTAAACACCAAAAGCTCCATAAATCTGCCCCATAATCCTTTTAAGACCGGTCTTATGCTCATTTTGTGGAGACTGAAGCAAAGGAAATAGCATGAAAGATTTAAGTATAGATACCTTAAATTAAAATTAGAGACTTCTGGATTAGGAGACATTTGAGCCTGTGGTTTCAGTTAGGAAGAAAGTGCCAATGGATTTGCTCAGTAATCTCAGCAGCCTGTCTAACCCTCATTTTACTAATGCCATGACAGAGGGAGTAACCGTTGCCTGTCTCCACCACTGTAGCCTGTAAGGATTCAATGTAGTCTGTAAGGATTCAATGAGCTTCAGCTAATTATCTCAGAAATGGTTCTGATGCCAGTATCATGGCAGTCCTCTGATGTGGCATGCTAATGACCCACAGGGATAGATGCACAGGGGAACTAGTAGGAAGGAAGGAAATACAGGACCAATATATTCCTCTCGTTCCACATTTATCTCACTCTTACACTGCCCATCTGTAAAATGCAAATTTACAAACATTGGCAGGAAAAGGTAGTTTGGTCCTTAATGATTGCTCAGAGGCCTCCAGTTTCTCTGTCACAGGATGGACATCTGGGGGCCTCAGGCAGTTCATCAGGACCTTTCCCACTTATCTGCAGGCCAGACTGTGACCTTATCAAGCCTTAATGACAAACGTCCTCAGCAATCACCCTTCTTCATTCAGAGTTGTATATCTGTGTTTACTCTCCTTCTTTCCATGAAGCTTTCTACCTTTTCAATTGTTCTTAAGTGTAATGGGGGGAAAAAAAAAGAAGAAAACAAACAAACAAACAAACAAAAACAAAAAAGGAGGTGTACTGACTAGGTAGTAAAAGGAATGAATCTGAAGTAGTTGTGTGATTTTGAGACAGTGGTGCGGTGATGGGAAGGGGAGGAAAAAAGTGTTATCTTTCCTTCATCACCCATCTTTCCAAGCTTTCTAATCTGAAATACTAATTTTTGGTCTCCACAATACATACTCAGCCCTCACAAAATGTTTTTTTCACGTCTTTCTCCACTAAATTAACCAATTCTGCCATGAAAATACCTTTCCTGAGCTACAGTCACTATTCAGTACTCCTGTGTCTTATGTCTGTCTGAAACATCCCTAGTATTATCTCTGTCCTGAACTAAATTTCGCTCCCCTGCATTTCCTTCCCCAGTGATTTCAGGTCCTACACTTACTGTGTATTCCCATCCCTCTCCCATGACTCGTCTACAGTGTCTTATATGCAATTAGCTTGGCTCTCACATGTCTGGTCTTTCCCCTGATCCTATTTAAAGTGACAGTTATTTATCTTCGTTTGTGCAAAAGCAGTATTTTTGAGTTCCCATTAGAAGGAGATAATGGTAGAGGGAAGAAATAGTTTCAGAGAGGAGCAGCCAGCTCTGCAGTCAGCTCCATGTTGCCACACTGGGTGTTATAGCGGTATACAGCAGGGAGGAGGACAGATGGAGTGCCCTCACAGTGACACTGAGGGACCAGGCTAGGCCCTAGCACAGTCCGTAGCTAATGGCTACTGCCACTAGCAGCAGCCTCTACCTGCCCACCCTCAGGGACTGGAGGAATGCATGCACCACCATCGTTCTGCTGGGGACATCCCCACAAACACTTAGGACAGGCTGAACTCCCCTCTGACTTTACAGAAACTATGTCAGATCATGTTTGATGTAAACTGGAGTGACACAGTGGTGACAGATCTATAGCTACATAAAGATAAAGAGAAATCACTGCAGTACAGGGGAACTGGACCACGGAGACGCAGGTTCAGGTCTTAACTCAGCTGCAGCTTCTTGTGTAATTCTGGAAGTCTCCCTACTTTTTATTTGTTTGCTTGTAACTGGAAACACATGGTTTTGGGAAGTCAGTTTATACTGAGTTGGGACAGAAGAAAGAAATGGGCAACGGTGCAAGAGTTCCCCTCAGATGCATATAAACTTGTCCCAGGCTCAGCGCAACCACAGAAAACTTGCATGAGAGCACGCAGCAGTTATGAGTCTGCCCGTCTTTGATAATAATTACTTTTAAAACAGTGATTGCTCTGCTTGCATTGCGCCAAATTAATAAAAGCTTTATATTTTTTTTTTTATTTGCTGATTCACACTCAGTAAAGATAATTAGTGAGCGTCTCTATTAGCAACACAGAACCCCTCCTGTGTAAGCCCCTTTCATGTGACTTGTCCCATTAGCCTTTTTTCATGGCTTTTATTTGCTACTAAAGGAATAGCACATGTGAAGTGATGTTTGGGATTTAGAGTATTATAACAGCTGCCTGCTATGTGACAACTTTTTAAAACTAATTCTCAGACAATCAGAGTGTGTGAAAATGAATCGTAAAGATTCTGACTACAGACACACTAATCCTCTACAAAGGCAGAGCTACTGATAGATTAACTCATTAGACTAGACGCACACAGTTCAGAAAAAGAAACTGTGGTCACATCCCTGGGCAGGCTTTCATATGATGATTTTAAAAAATCTGCCTCAACTAGACTAGAACTGCCATGGCAGGCTGGAAATGCTCTCCTCAGAGTCCGCCTTGTTACTTAAAATACAGCTATGCAGTCAAACTGCAGAAGTAAACATAACTAAAATTGTGAAGTTAAGAGCTCAAAAGTTAGGAACTGCCAGACTAAGTTGCCTTAGTCTGGCAGTTCCTAATCATCGCTCTTCCCCTCCTTCCTTGTCTTACGGCCAGTGCACACAATGAAAAACTATTCAGTGTTTTGTAGTTGCCTCATTTTTTAGTGCATGACCTCAGGCCTTCATTGAAAAATGTCCGACACAAAGGAAAAAAAAATAGCACTCTGGTGGATTATTCTATGACACTCAATGTTTACTTCAAATGCATCACAAATAATGATTTTTAGAACACCTGTAAAGTGAGACATTTATATAGATCTCATTTCCTATTTGGAGATTGAAGGAATTAAGAACAAAAGCGTCTATGAAAGACAAATGCTGTGCGTGAGACACCTCAGAGTGAGTTCTAAACTTCCACTTATATCACGCTTCATATTTTTGAGACTGTGCTTCCACAGTGTCCCATTACAGCTGTTTGATCTCAGCACACCTGCAAACTAACTGGAACCCCTAAAACTAAGTATCAGTAGAAGATTCTTTGAATGATTCCACAACTATAACATCAGAACTTTAGGACATGAAGGAGGGATACAATTAAACTTTAAGTGCAAAGCTGAACTGTCAAATATGAGATTTTTGTTTTCATTTAGTATGTGTGTTCTACTCATTGCTTAGAGAAGTCAGAAGCGCTCCAGATGAAATCCCCCTCTAGTATGCTGTGCAATCTGAGCCTTGGCTTTGGGGTAAATGAGGCATGGACAGAAAATGTACAAAACAGGGCATGATAATAATTGTTTTATATAATGCAGTCATAAGAAATTCAAATTATGTTGTACAGACAGCCTTGACTTTGGTACTTTTGACTTTGTAAACACAGTAACATTTTAGTTGTCTGATGTGTTCGTGATATTTTACTGTATATTGAAAAAAAGACACCCAAACCCAAAAGAAAACCCAGTATATGACATCTTAATTGCATTTATGAGTGATTAGCAGAGCTGCAACTGTTAGCTTTGGCATATATATCTGATTATTAATTAAAACCATAAATGGCAAATAGCAATTTAGTTTCATTATGAGGTGGGCCTGGAGCAGAGGAGTATGGGGCACTGTGACAAAATGCTTCACAAATATTTCCTGACAATGAAGAAGATCAAACTTGCAGCTCTGTGGGGAAGCCTGCTCCCTTGTGAACACATGCACCTGCCTGTTCTCTCCAAACCTGTGTTTCTTAGGGACAGCTATTGTCCTGTCCACAGCTCTATCACTCTTTCCTTTCTCAAATGTCATTCTCATCACCCTGTTGTTTCCTCTCTTTGCACCTAACTCCTGATCCCACGAACAAACCATCCAACCAAGCAAATTCAGCTTTCAACTTTCTGACTGGACCTCCTGCTTTAACAAATCTCAGTTCCTCCCCTGCTGGTCCCCCACACAATCCATCCGTATTGCTCCTCTTCTCCATCACTGTTTTCCATTTGCCCACGTTCCTTATTCTCCTTCCCATCCATCTACATTGTTATTTGTGTCTTACCTTTTTGTGATGCTCCCCAGAAATTTGCTTTAGTACTAGTTTTCTTCACATACCCAGACTTCTCTCCATCTACTGTCTTCATCTTTCCCTAACATTTTTTCTTAGTTTCCATCTCTTCAGCCAGTTTCTCATACAAGCTAGCACCTCCCTGCCCCCAATCTCCTCTATTGCCATCTACCCAGTTCAATTTTTCTACTGAATCACATTTTGAAGCCAATCCTTATCATGCTAGTCATTTAATCTGTTTCTCCTCACCCCCAAAGGAAGAAAAAAACAGGGCAAATTATAAGGGCTTACATTGTTTCACCAAATTTTCCCAATTTTGTTCAGACCAAGCAACATCTTAACAGATGTGAATCACACAGATTGTGTTCAGATCAAGCAACATCTTAACAAAAGTGTTAGTGACATTGTTGGCCCAGAAATCTTGTGCACATGAAAAGTGACAAATTTTCTACTGTCCCAGGATTGTCACCTGTGAATTTTACTGCAAATCTTGTTTTAAAATAATGAAAAATGTTCTGACAAATTTAAATTCTGCATTCAATTTGCAATGCCTTCCTTCTGTCACCTGATGACCACATTTCAGGTGATGACTCGTCATTGCTAGAGATGCTTTGCAGAAGGTGGCTGTCACACTCCATTAGCCTTTCCAGATAAAGGGGAGATCATCCCCTTTGGTTTTGAGAAAGCTGGATTTGGGCAGCCACCTCGAAAGACATGACTCAGTCAGAGGGTACTGGGCAGCAGGGAATTGAAAAAGACAAAAATGGCTCAACTGAGCAGAGGGAAGAAGATGTAGAGGAATACTAGAGAAAACTGAATAGCCAAGGTAGTGTCAGGAGCTGCAGTAGGAGTGAAGTGCAAGTGGGTATATATTGTGGCAGATGGGTATAGAGTATCAGATAGGAGCAAAAGGAAAGGAAAATAGGGAATTAACCTGCTTTTTCAATATCTAGTGCTACATCTGATAAAAGACCTGTTAACCTATTGGAAAACTTTGTCTTAGTGTATGTGACTCATGAGCACAAGCGTTTGTAGACATCTGCTGTACAAATACATTAAGTGGCGTATCCCTCGTTCACTTTTGCTGTTGTTTAGGCTTGATTCACTTCCCCAACAGCTGGTCCTAGCAGAGGATCTATCTACTCACTGCACAATTCTGTAAACAGAATGGCTGCTAAATAACCAGTGAGCCAACCTTTGAGAAAATACTTCAGCTTTCTTGCTACAGCTGCCATTCTCTGCATCATCTTTAAAAAGTTCACCTAACTATTTCTGTCTGTGTATCCATCGGAAAATTTTAGTCTTAAGGAGTACCAGCTACCTAGCCAAGCGGTTACAAAGAGACGTCAGGATTACTCACAGCCCCATGCTATGTTTGGTTTTATTACTTTTGCATACTGAAAAAGTGCTGCTTGAAAGTAGTGGTGATGCTGAAGTCTTGTGACATCACCTTATAGTACACTACAGCAATACTGCAATTACAAAATATTTTCCTTAAAATACATTTCACGTTTGGTTTTGTCCTCCACAAACTAGCAGTGATATTCCCTCTATTACAAACAAAACCAAAAATTAACTTGCAAAGGCAAGGAGGCAATTTGCCTGCTCGCAACTACATTGTCTTCTGCCGATATCAGAAAATAATCAAGAAAAACTCTATATAAGATATGTATTCCGTTTTAAAGCATGAAAAGTTACGAATATGTCTGGGTTCCAGAAAACCCATTTCTAGCAACTTACTTTCACTGGCTGAATAATCCTGTGGATCGAGTATCCCTGATTCCTGCAGTGATCTAATACAGGAGTCCACCAGCTCCAGACCAGTGGTGAGCTCATCTTCTATATCCTTCTGACCATCTGTAATAAAATTAACAACACAAAAATGTAAAAGAAAGGCAAAAGGTAAAACCAGTTACAAGAAAAAAGCTAAAACCAGTTACATGTGACTAAGCATTTACAGCTGATGAAGGAACGGAGAACACACCAAGATCACATATTCAGAGGAGGCTGGCCATATTGAAAATTATGCCATCCTTCGAAAGCATGGCCTTGGATTAATAAAAGCAAAATGAGAAAGTTCAGATCTAATCTTAAAAAAATTAGAGACACATTTATCAATGCCCTCTCTCAGAACTCTGCATTAGTCTTGTGTTCTTTTTGTCAACCCTAATAACTTTTGCCAAATTTTGCCAGTTGTTAAGCAGGGGTTTCACACACCAGCAATGAAAAAAATACTGCATAAATAAATGTTGTTTTCCCCTCCATCTTCTTTAGGAAATATGATCATTCTGGGAGAGAATATGTGTAATACATATATGTAGATAAGTACATTACCTTGTGTTTGCCAGTGAAACTGCTCTTCTGTGGAACTGAAAAGAGAAAAAAAAAAGTGTTAATTTTTTATTAAATGGTTCAGTAGTGTGCCATCAATATTCAGATCTAAATCTATTCTGAAGGAACTGATATAGGAATAACGGAACTGACTTAAGGATAAATAACTTAGTAAAAGTATATCAAGTATTATTTTACTTATTTTTTAAATGAATGACTTGCACAGCATTCATTCAGCAGGAGGGAAAGCATCTTCACTTCTTAATTAAGTAATTTAAAACATACATATAGAAACTGCCCTCTTAGTCTTGATATACAAATTACACTATTTCAAAGCAAAAACATTAACATTTTGCAACTTTTTGGGATCCTTCTATTTGTCTGATTTTCCATTTTTATAGAGAGTTATA
This sequence comes from Mycteria americana, assembly GCF_035582795.1. NCBI lineage: Eukaryota > Metazoa > Chordata > Aves > Ciconiiformes > Ciconiidae > Mycteria > Mycteria americana. The sequence continues at coordinate 94,812,006 of NC_134366.1, read as the reverse complement.
AATTGCTTTTTCAAGTGAACAGTTACATGTGATTTCAAAACAAAATTACGAGTATGATTCCCAGTTCTATTGATCATTATGTGCATTTTTATATTATTCAAATGTGCAGCTAAGTTAATTCCATTGGCCTACGCAATAGGGTAAATTTAGATGTGTTTGTGCTTCTATGTACAAGCACTTAAGCAATGGAAGGTCTTAATTTTAAAATAATGAGTATGCACACTAGAGGATGCTTTAGGTAGAGTTTTTTCTATGAAGTCAATGATATATTCAAGTGAATGATGAGATGAATGATATCTTTTACTAGGCAATGAGTACACTTTCCTCCAAGGCATGATCTGTTTATGCTTCAGTATAGGTCTTCCTCACATGCCAAGAATACAAAAAGGATTGAAGTTACTCAGTAATAATCATTCTTTTGATAACAGTGAACTGATTATTATAGTCATGATTAAAACATTTATCTGTACATTTTTACAAGATATTTATAGGGGAGAACAAAATCATCTGTTGCATCCATCGGTAAAAAAAAAACAAAGACAGAAATTATTTTAACTTTTCAAACTATAGATTTACTTCTTTCTGATGAATGCTCTTTTTAATGAGTAAATGGATTTTAAATCTTGAATTGTTTTCCCTTTTCCCAACAGATGCTGGATCTCTTATGAATATGTGAGTACAGCTCCTAGTATCTATGTTCTGAACAAGAATAATGTAAATGAAATTAAATGCTTCTTTTTGGAGGTCTCTTTTTACAGCAAAAGAACTTGGGTTAATTATTTATCAGATTTGATAGTGTTAAAAAAGAGGATAATTGCCTAATTCACATCTAAATAGTTCTAAAAGGACAACTTTTCATTCTAGCTGGTATCAAAAGTGTTAACCTGACAAATTCAAACCTATACATCACCATCTATTTCCAAATATCTACCATCTGTGGTTTATATTGACTCACTGTAGTGAGATTTCACAGATTAAGAAGCTAGCCCTTCAATGAGACACTCAACTGAAATGCTTGCATTCAAGTCCACTGAAGTTAATAATATTGAAGATCAACATAGTCAGAGTCCTCTGGCAAATAATAATGGCAAAGTGCTAAAATGGAAGAAATTACTTTACTTTAAATTACCTTTTCAAATGGAGCCCTAGTGGGTGGTGACTAGGGACAGTGGCTCTTTTTGAAATATTACTTTTTCCAATTTGAAATTCCTTTTCCCTGATTTTCAAAATCACTAAACAACTGCAGCTTCAGCTGATACACTGGGATTTGAGAGCGATCTGCCTTTCTGGAATTCGCATCATCCATAATAAGCAATATATTACTTTCCACTATACAGTCCCTCTTCCGGTATCCAGATTTCTGTGATAGATACCACCTCAAAAGACAGAAAAAAATGTAATATCTCAGGTGGCATTCTTCCTGGCAGAATGAATTACTAAATGTTGCCGGCAAGAACACACTGATGTAAAAGACTGTGCCATCTCATCCAAATCAGTGAGAAAAGAAAATCATGTCCATGCATAAACTGTGAATTATCATTTCCAGGAATTCCAGCTTAGCCCTTTTTAAGCAGTAAATTTGTGTAAAATGTAGAAGTTAATTATTGGCATAGTACAGATAGTATTTAAACGAATCACTAGTGGCTGATTAGTAGTGATCCCTAATATCACTAGTCTGACTTCCAAAGAAACATTTTAATGTATTCACCTTAAGAAATCTTAGATGGGAAGATCTAAAAAAGGCTTGCAATAAATTTTGACTATATTTTGGCTTTTCCAGTTTTAGTCAGGCTTCTCCTCACAACTACTGTAATGGTCTTTTAATAAATACTGTAACTTTCATAGTCAAGGTAACAGATTCACCATCAAAATTTTTATGCTAATGCTACCTTCTTATTCAACCTATGGAATATGGAACAGGCTGCCCAGGGAAGTGGTTGAGTCACCATCCCTGGAGGTATTTAAAAGACGTGTTGACGTGCTGCTTAGGGACATGGTTTAATGGTGGACTTGGCAGTGCTAGGTTAACGGTTGGACTCGATGATCTTAAGGGTCTTTTCCAACTTAAATGATTCTATGGTTCTATATTAAAAGTGTATTTGCTTCTACAAGGACATCGATATATTCTGGTATGAAGAGAGTGCTGTTTTCCCTAGTTAAATTCATGCTCTTTAGCTTTTGAACAGTCCAATATAGTTGCACGTTACAGTTGCCATTTCTTGGTTACAAACCGATGCCTCAGTCTTGCAGACAAATACATAAAGGGTTTCCCTAGAAAAATCTTATTAGAATTTGACATAGTTCAAATTTAGATACCCAGCTTTTTTTTTTTTTTTAACCTTTTTTTTTTTTTTTTTTAAATGAGCTTTTCCTGCTTTTGGCCTGAAAAGGATTCCTGACTGAAGCAACCTGACATGTCTGTGCAGGGAGCCTTTAGGCTGTCACACAACTATGCCAAATCTGCTTGAGTGAATAAAAGTGCTTTTTTTTCGTGCTTTTCTTTTAGGTGTTTTCCAGCTTCACAAGCGATCAGTAAAATTGACTGTATACTCACATCAAATACATGAAAAGACAAAAAAAAAAAATGAGCAGAAGTATTCCCCCTAATAAATTTTTCAGCATGTTCAGCAAAATAAAGCGTTCCGCTTTACAGTTTTTCTAAAGAAAAGGTTTTACATTCATTATCAACCACTTTTCTGCATATTCCTATGCCTCATTGTATAAGTTTGCAAACTCTACCAACTTCAACTGAGGAAGCTGAGCAATAAAATACTTTATTGAGAAGTTCTGAACAATGGAATCCTGCACCAAACTTAAGAGTTCGAGGAGGAGGAGGGAGATTTTAACCAGAATTACATTAGTATAGTATTAGAAAATAGTAGCATAAAATATTAATGACCTGAGAACTCAGGCAGGTATAATTATTACCTCCCTTAACCCAAACCCAGAAGAATAATTATGATTTATTTGCTGTACTCTTCTCTCATTATTGGTAGTCATTGCATCCTACATCTACTTCAGATGTTCTAGTACAAATAAGATGACCATTCTACTTAATTCTATTTGACTGATATAAAGAATCCTGTGTCACCATTCAACTATAAAAAACTTTGATTCTTCTATACTTATATTGTCTTTGGAAAATAGGATTTAATGAAGGAAAATCCCAGGGAAGCAGAATAACTTAAGAATGAGAAGATAATACTAAAAAACAAACAAACAAACAAAAAACCCAAACCAAACAAAAAAATAATATTGTCATATGTTTAGTTCTGGATGTTCATCTTGAAGCTAATGAGCCTATCTTCTGTAAGGACACACTATACTGTGCCTAAAACTTTACCTTTAATAACCACCTATGCAAGGAAATATTCCAGTAAAAGTTGTTTTACCTCCCTAGGCAAGAATGAGCAAAGTAAATATCCACAGAGTGGTCATCTTGATTCCAGGTGAACTCACATGTTCCCATTTCTGCACGCACATAATAAAAGCACTGAAGTAGTGAGAAACCTTCTATGTGTGACCTTGCATGCTAGGAGGACGAAAGGCAAATGAACATAGCACGCTGCAGGGAGCTCGTTTTGGGGAACGTCACATGAATAGAGCACTCGGGGCACTCTACCTGTCTCTACACAGTGTGGAAAGATCAGAAGCACAATGCATTGCAAAAATGCAGAGTTTCTACAGTCAGCAAGGGATGTCTGACTATTACCAGCAATCTGTTTACATCAAGTTTATCCCTTTTCAGGCTTGGATAGAAAAATCCCACTCTAAGCTGCAGTATGTCTATAAACAAGCAACAAATCAGGCCTTTGGGAGCCTTCATTATTTTTTCCTGTATCTCAAGCAAAGCTAAACAAGAAGTGGGTGTCCTTTTCAAGATGGACTTGACAGGAACCCAGCATGACAAGATGGGCTCTGTGGAGACAACGGTACTGTCCCACAACAGCTAGCACCAGAACAAGGCGAGCTACATATGACCATCAAACACCTCTCCCCACAATTTACGGGAGTTAAAAGCGGTTTTGGTGGCATACAAATGAATGTTCAAAGTGATACCAAAATACTACTTTCCTGGACCATGTTCACGAGCCACGTCTCTATAAAAGTAACCAGAACCCTCATAGGAGGTAACCCAGAGGTGGGGAAGGCTGTTGAGCACTTTGGCAGAAGAAAAACTGCCTGAGACATCCTCAGACAGCATTGCCATAGGGCCTGTACAAACACCCAAGGATTCGCTTTCAAAGCAGGTGCCGGGGAGCAGCAAGGGCACCTTGGAACTCAGCTGAACTCCTAGAAGTTGGGAGTGTGCCTGTGGCCCTGGCAGCAGGACAATGGTGGAGCAAAGGCAACTTACATCAGACCCACAGCCCCACACAGGCATTTTGCACGCTACCGGGTCACAGCGGTACTTGCAGAATCGCTTGGGTTTAGTTTTAGACATCGCATGGCCTAATGTGAGACCTGACTCCCTTCAGATAAATGCCTCTTGATAGCTTCTGAACTATCCAGTGCAAGAAGGAGGTCACCACACTGTACACACTTCTCCTAGCATAGTATTTATCATGCAGCCTGCAGAAATTAATTTTTCTTATCCTGTGCACCAATATACATCAGTGGACATGCACATCAGGCCTTATGATTTGGTTATTCAAGTCCTGTGCCTTACTGCTCCTTAAAAGAACACCGTGGCAAAGAAACTCAGTTCCTGCTGGGAAGGGATAGGTCTTCTTTCATTCACTCTTTCTGGCACACCTCTTGATTTATCACACAGCCTGCACACAGGCTGCCAGGGCAAACTCACACTTTTGCATTCCTTTAATTATGCAAGAAATGTTTGTGTCCCTCTTCTTTCTGTGAAGTCATTCAGTTTACAGTTGTCACTCATTTTTGGAGAAAGTGCTATAGCTATCTGCTACACAAAAATATTTCTTTTTATTGTTTTCTAAAACAATTCATGCAATTGTATCTAACACTGCTATAGAACAGCTATGGAGGGATTTTTACAAGAAGTTGTATCAGCACATGATCTTTTCAGTTATTTCTGCAATGGAGCCACACAAACATTGCTGTATATAACTACAGGCAGATACTGTCTCACTGGTTTTTAAATTGCTGTTCTGGTTGTGGAAGGTGGAAGAAAAAAGATTCAGAAGCATTTCACAAAAAGCGAGGAGGTTGAGAAACTAATATTCCATCTAAAGCAAAGGAGAAGCAGATTTTAAATCAGCAGTAGACTTCAGGTTATCTGCAAAATAGTAAACAATCTTTAGTATCAAATACCTGGGGGGAAAAAAAAAAGACCTAAGAATAAATTTTACATGAAATAATCGTGTGAAAAAGTACCAACCCCTCAATAAATTACCATAGAAAAGGTCAACCCCCAAGTGCAATTTTTTTGTTGTCCAATTTAAAATTACGTCAAAATCTCTGACTTCGCTAGTCACCTCTATAGCTGTGACACAGTAACCTCTCTCAAATATTTAATCACACTCTATTGGTCCGCTGTGGTATCAACTTGGCTACCACATCAAGAAGTCCTTTTGGTGTTCCAACAAACCTAATTCAATCACCTACAATGATCCTGGAAAATGTAAAAAACCACAACAAACCAAAATAAAGAAACAACACCTCCCACAAATCCACACATTTTTTACTGACAGCTGCTCTTTTGTACCCTGTGAATTTCAAACTGACTTTTTAAATTATTACAAAGTTTTTAGCTGTAGATGCCAGAAAACCATTCAGGTGGTTAATTCCCACCTTTATTAGAAAGGCTTTGCTAAAAGTTCCTACAGGGAAAGAGAATTGTCTATTTTTTTTCCCAAATTATTGTTATTCCCTAGGTTTTACAAAATCAATAGCAGAACTTTGTGGCTGTGCTATGAATGTTTTGTACTTCTTTCCAATGATTCAGGGAAACATTTGCAGCCAAATTTTCAAAAAGGTCCCAAGATCAATGCTTTCCTCTGCATTTAATGCTTGCAGAAGTTTGCAGACATGATTTTCCTTTAAAAGCAACTTTTTAACTGCTCCAGTCATATTTATATCCAATTTTCCTATACTTATTGTGCTTAATAATAACTGTTCTATTTATTCTTATTTAAATGCGATTTAAAGTTCAGTGTGCTACACTGCTAAGAGCACTATTTAAGTACAGAGCATGCACAGAAAGCCAGTAGCAGTCTTGCATTCCACACAGTGTGTTGCTTCGGTGCTTGCAAAGCAGACAGCAAAGGCTGCTATTTAACAGAGAGACCATAATACAGTCTGTTTCCCCATAGTTTTTGACCATCACTCCTGAAATGGTCGACAAGAGTATCAACTATAGTAATTATTTTTTTTCAACTGAATTAATTTCACACATACTAACCCCCCAAAAGCATTTACTAAAGTTTTGATCGCACTTAGCCACCTAGAAACAAAACACATGCTACTTAGCTTGCAATACCAGCCTGTTTCCTTTAGTTTCAGTTCTGCAGATATTTACCAGTGTGACAGTGAAGACAGAGAATCCTCTCACAGTGGAAGGCTGCAAAGCTCTACTATTCCAAGGAAAAGAATTTGCAGGGTAGCACATGCAAATACTTGTTATATTTTATTTAACTTTAAACTTGGAAGCAATGACAGCATTAGGAAAACAAGTATTATATGACTGCCCTATTCTCACTCTTCCTTTGGTGTTCGTTTCTGGCCCCTATGTATCCCAGACAGGATACTGGGCTAGATAGACCCTAACTCTGAATCAATACAACCATTCTTTTATTCTTATTTAGAGAAGCTAAAATCAAATCAAATTACTTCATTTTGTAATTTCCCTTTATTAATTAATTAAGTAAAAGGATGATGGTTTACAAAAAGAAGGAATTAGTTCAGGGCTGGATTTCTATTAAGGTAATAATGTTAGTCCTTCCTGTTTGCTTCAAACCTATTTTTATTTGAGAAAGGACCTCACTTCCAAAACTCAACTACTTCAACAGGAGCACATTTAGAATAGAATAGAATAGAATAGAATAGAATAGAATAGAATAGAATAGAATAGAATAGAATAGAATAGCTCAGACCAGACCAGGCTATTTCAGTTGGAAGAGACCTACAACGATCATCTAGTCCAACTGCCTGACCAATTCAGGGCTGACCAAGTTAAAGCATGCTGTTAAGGGCATTGTCCAAATGCCTCTTAAACACTGACAGGCTTGGGGCATCGACCACCTCTCTAGGAAGCCTGTTCCAGTGTTTGACCACCCTCTCCATAAAGAAATGCTTCCTAATGTCCGGTTTAAACCTCCCCTGGTGCAGCTTTGAACCATTCCCATGCATCCTATCGCTGGATACCAGGGAGAAGAGATCAGTACCTCCCTCTCCACTTCCCCTCCTCTGGAAGCTGTAAGAGAGCAGTAAGGTCGCCCCTCAGCCTCCTTTAAATTTTGCCGCTTCTCCACAGAGTAGCAGTTTAGATAGTAGTGTACTATCATATTTCTTCAGCCCCAGTGGTGATATTTGGAACTGATCCAAACCAAACAAGCATCTAAAATAGTATTTGGAAGGAACTTAAGTGCTCAAGAAATAAATCAGAAATTGCAAATTAGAGGAATGCAATAGTGGAAGGGTGGAATCATCTCTGCCTTGAGGCAACTGAACAGTTTGGTGCCTACATCACAATGCAGCCTATCAGTACCTGTAAAACTGTATTCTTCAAGCAAGCCTTATAGACAGCATTGCACATTAAATTTGGTAACAATTGTCAAGCTTTAAAGAAAACAACACCCTGAAAGATAAAATGTCTAGTTTCTTCTTTCCTTCCTCCCTCCTACCCTTAAGAACTTAGTTCAATTATTAAAGCATTTGTGCACAATGTGATAGAACTAGATATAATCCTGTTTTATTCACTTGTGAGAAATCAAAGCAATATCCAAGTTGAGCGTAACCATCAGGCTATTCCCTATCTTTCCTATGAAACCTCAATCCTGTATAGAAAACACCACAGTATTTTAGTTAAGGAACTCCATTGTAAAAGACGCCACCACAGCTACCTTCTCTTCGCACCAAATTTTGAAAGATGGCTTCAGAGGTGCAAGGGTGCAAGACAGTAACACCCACAAGAGGAAGGACAGTTTCCCAGTGGAGCAGAAAAAGCTACTGAAGATCCAGAGGTGAGAGTTAATTTCATGTAAGGTACCTTAAACATCCTGCCCAACATTTTGACATTGGGTAAGAAACACTCAGTGAATTGAGATCCATTCTGTTCTGAGGCACATAGTTCCCTATGCATTGTATGAGCCCTATAGGAACTCGACCCGAAGCATGGATGCACAGAGACAGTCACGTAAAAATAAGCATTACAACACACTTTTTCAGTACCTTTTTGGTTCTGGTCTTTGGTCCCAGAACATTAATTTCTAAAGAAATATGGTGCAATATAAATAAAATTTCTTTAAGGAAACCCACTTCTGTACATGAAGATACTGCAATATTTCTTCCGGGGATAGCTAACTGCTAGAGCAGGTAAAACCCCACTAGTAACATGAAACTCCTCATCTTCTTATTACAGACAAACTGCACAAGGATACTCCTTCTGCAGAAGACTTAATCCTTAACAAGCAGATCAAGCCAAGTGCCTCATGCTGACCATTGTTTTAGGTAAATTATTTTAAGCATGACCACACTTTTATATGACTATTTCAGCTACAATATTTGTTCTGTGTTGTTCTTGATAACTAATAAGAAAGTGATTTTCTCTAGGTTTTGAGGGATGATTCCTTTCGAGTTCAGCACTTCCTTAGGGAAATGATGCAGACAGAAGCCAGACGGCCCCTACCTTGAAGAAAGCGCATTCCACACAGGAAAATCCCAACACACACATAGCCTGTCACTGTGTGAAATCGCACGTCACAGCCCTTCCCAGTTCCTCTCCCCTACAGCTTCTTCACATTAGCTTCACTCAGCTTCTTCCAAGAAACCCCTTCAGGGCTCTTCACCTTCGCCTCTTTCCATGTAAACAACTCCTTTTCTTTCCGATCCTTCTCCCCTCCTACAGAAGAAAACACAGAGCCAGGATGTTTCTGCTTTTTATTTAGCTGATTATTTTGCTGCTCCCTTTCCTGCAGCTTATGCCTGTTCGGGCCAGGAGCAAACTCCTACTGTGCTGACATAGTGGCAGGAAGTCCCCTGTAACTAACAAAGAATATTCTTTATGTTAATATACGGTCTGAATTTTGGCATTGAACAGACTGCGTGGTCATAATTTCTACCTTACATGTAGAAATTTCTACCTTACATTTCTGCATGTTGTCTTTTATTTCTGTATTCTCCACCAGATTTGTGGACATGAAATATTGCCATGAAACAGGACAAGGTTCTGCAGGGAGCAGGAAAGATTTTGTTGATCCTTTTTAAGGGAAGATTCAGTGAATGATTTGAGGTGTACATTTAAAAAGCCAAGTTTAATAGATGTGTTGAACAAATTATTTTCTGTTGAGATGAAGGAGGAATAATCATAGAATAATTTAGGTTGGAACTACCTCTAGGCATCATTTGGTTCAGTCCCCACTTAAAGCTGAGCTAACTTCAAAGTACTGTCCTGGACATAATGTTGTAGCAAGGCACGCGGGAGACTCCTTCAGTATTCTGCTGTTCAGAATTTTAGTTAATTCTCAGTTTTTAAGAGAGAAAATAAAAACTGATAAAAGATAAAGTTAGAAGAGTTTGGCGAGCTTAGATGAGATCACTGAAGTCTGAGAAGGGAGCACAACTGGCTTTCATAATGTAGCAAGGCTAAGCGACAGGAGAAAAAGAAATAATCGGAGGAAGCATACAGGTGGGACAAGAACAAACAGGTTCAAACTGGTCGTTGAAATTTTTGCTGGTAATTTAAAAAATGTACTAAAACATCATGGAAGCAGCCATCCCCATCCAATTTGAGTTGAGGTGGCGAAACCATACCTACTCTTAGAAGGCTGTTTGGTAAGTTTATTAGAAAGAGCTGACGTTAGTTTCAGCTTCGAGGAACTGGACTACATCCCAGGATGGTCCCTCCAGCTCTGTATTTGAAAGAATCTTAATCTGTGATGTTGGCAATTTGATGATTGTTACATGAAGTAGTATACACACAACTGCATAAATTAATACCTTGTACCACCAGAAACACTGAGCAATAGAGAAACTCAGTTGTTCTAGAAGCAGGCAGTACCAAGAATCACGTATGCAAGAAATGATGAGTCTTAAATTTACATTTCAGTGGATGAATGTAAAGGCAGCAGAGAACTACTTTCTAACCTAAAATGCTGTGGATGAATGTAAAGGTAATTTGGCCTATTAGGTGGGTGATAAGCAGCTGGATCAATCCCTGAACAATTGTTATTGATTTATGATTTTAACTATGGGAGTGAAAATTCTTATTTGTAAACTGTCTGTTTGTATACAGAGTTGACAAATTATCCAAGTAACTAAAATGGCACATGGTAATAACAGCTATTTAGCTATATGAATAACCTTTAATCACACATTCATTACCGAAAATGACTAAAATTATATTAATGCAAGCTGACAAAAAATAAATGTAACCTTTAGACAGATTTGGGGCTTTGCTGTAAGCACATGGTCTTTTTATTCTGGCTTTTTCCACCACTAAGGCTCAGAGGGGAAAACAAGAATCAGTTCCTTAAGAAAATAATATTTGTTCCATTATTCATTGCCTACCAGCGACTAAAGAAATACAACACAGGAGATATTATGCATGTAAAACCAGGCTCATAAGTCACACATTTGCTGAAGACAGATGTAAGAAATACATTATAATTCTACTTCTAAAAATAGCATGTAGGCATTAAAGAAAATATTCCTAAAGAGTAAAAGGATATCTTTGTAGAAGCTTGAAGAAAATGATCTTCCAGATATCATACTAGTAATACTGAGAGCAATAATATTTTGAATCTTTATTCTTAGCAGAATATTACAATATAAAATGTTGTGAAAGTTACTTGACAACAAAAACAAAAGGATGAAATCACCTTTCTAGTTAAATATATTCTACATCCAGAACATGAAGTTTCACAAGATAGTTAAATATTGAATCTTTTAATCTTGGTATATGCACATAATCTACACATTTCAATACTGAGTTAAAACTTTGCAAGAGCACTTTGGGAATGTGATTTCCTGATCCCGTGTGCACCAATTTGTACTTTAAGGTCTGCCAGCCAGGTAAACCATGAAGGGCTGCAAGAGTAGCAAGAGTGAGACTGAAAATCAGATCAAATCAAAAGGCAAGTGTTCAGTCGATCATGGAAGTTCCACTCATTACTTCCTTCTTCCATTTGGCTTTTCCATAACCTATCTATTCCTCACTGTCTGCATATTGAAACAAAGTACCAAATTCCTTGTCTGCACCTACTGGCGTGCAGCTGATTTTGCTACAGCTGAATGGCAGATTTGTTTCCTAAACCTTGTTGTACTTCGACTCTCTCACTCCTGTTTTGGGCAATCCCACTACTATTCATTAAAAACAAAAGCATACTCCTGAATTTCCCTATTATTGTTCCTTTAAACTGCCAAAAAGACCATCTTTCTCTCCACAAATTGGGGAGACCAAAGCGGAGAGTAAATTGGACCAGTAGTGAAAGCTACTTGGTACTTAATCATTAAAAATTTTCCGATGAAAATCTGGCCCTAATATACTAGAGAAATGACTACACAAATATTACAGGTTCTCATGTTGCATTCAAAAGAAATACAGGAGGCTTAGCTATATACTTTTATCACTTGTAAAAATTTAAGAGGCCAGTTAGTCTATCACTTATGGTAGCACTGAGGTCGTATCTCAGAACCTCTCAATAGAATTCAACTGAGATGGCTTGATTGATAAAAATTCTACCTATTGCAGTCCTCAAAGCATTTCAAGTTAGAAAAATTGTAACACTTTAAAGTGTTAAGATAGGGCATTGATCTTCATTCTGCCCAAGGGGCTATCCAGTACTTTCTGGAAAGTCTGTATAATTATGCAGAAAAATGTTAAACTGCATGAGGTTAAATAAAAGCACTAATTTTCCCTGCTGACTCTGCTGAAAAAGCAGACAAGGGAAATGAAACACAGATCTCAAGTAACTAGCTGAGCTTTACATTGGCAGATACAACTTTTTAAAAGCCCTTTGTTTTGGTGAAAAGGTTCCTGAACCATAGGAAAATTAAGTTCTTGGCCACCTATGCAAATCCCTCTCTAGGATGCCTCTACATCACTTGTTCAAAACAATTCATTAAAATTCTTTCTTCCCCACGGCTGGTAGATCCAGAATCCAGTTAGTTTTCACTACAGCTCATGCCACTAAGTAATACTTTTCCCTCCATGCCCATCCTAATCACATGTGCCATCATCAGAAATATTACATATACATACAATAATAGTTACCAGCTTTGCATTTATTTTAGCTTTTATCTAATTACACTAAATTAAATTTTGAGGGGTTCTCAACTGAGTTATCCCATCCTTTCGCTAACTCTGCAACTTCTTTCTCTTTAAATATCTTAATCTAGATTTAAAAGCTGATTGTAAAATTAAGATTTTTATATTACATGTTCAGTGCATCTCAGAAATAGTCCAATCAAAAAGCTAAATCTGTTTTCACTTACAAAACAGAGCTAATATGAAAAGAGAGGAGACGGATTTTTTTTTTTTCTCCCCTAATATCAATCACATAAAACCTGTTCTGGACTTGCCAAAATTAATTTATCCCAGTATAGAATAGAAACGCTAAAGCTCATAGTTGAAACCAATTAAGAACACAATGTGTTCTGTGGCCATTTTGAGGAAGAACAGTATTTACAAGTTAGCTTAAGGGCAGTCAGTGTCAAAAGCAGAGACAGACTTTTACTCCCAATCATCTAGATCAAGCCCCTGCTCAAAGCAGGGTTGACGAGCACTGGTTGGGAGGTATTACCAGTCTTCAATTGTTATACATGGTGTCCAGATCTTAATGTTTTTCCATTTTAAAGAATATAATGAGTAAGGGAAAAGTCTATAAAGAATACATTAAAAGATCCACTGATAAAGAAAATTTTAAGAATTTCTAGTGGTCAAACAATTACAACAATTTTTTGTGTTTAACAATATAGTTCAACACAAAATTGTACAGGACAACTTAGTTTTGACTGCAATACAGGACAACGTTGCAGTCAGGATGGGACTGGAATAGAAGTGATCTATTTAGAGCAAAAAATTATGAGGGATCATGGTAAGGAGAATTCAAAGAATACCGTATATTCTACATCCCATGATGAAGTATATCAACTCCAGTCCAAAACTGAAATAACTATGATAACCACAGATTTTATTAATCTATCAAGCTGGGGACAGAACTTTCTCAACAGACATTACAAAGTATTGTACCTATTTAAGAAAGGGGGAAAGAAACTAAACCAACCACAACTCAAGCCCAGGCTGACTTCCAAAGTTAAAAATTCGCCAGTAATTCAAACTGTAATGGTCAACAGGAGAAGAAATAAATGCACTTGATTTTATTACGGTTTCACACAGCACATAAAATGGTAAATTTCTCTCAAAGAGTAAAAAAAGAAAATGCAGATGTAATATATCTGGAATTCCATTGGGCATTTAACCCGTTATCAGATGACATTGCCAAGTAAATAGCTTAAAAAATAAAGTGGGAAACAGTACAAGATTTGAACAGCGGGCATAAAAAAGGCCAGACAAGAGACAACCAGTGGTGTTAAACTGAAGTTGAGTGAGAGGGAAATGGTGCAGAATTACTCAAAATCAGTCTTGGGGGAATATAGTTTTCCAGAGGAGTGTGTAAGACAAATTCAGCCAGTCTGAAGATGAGGCAAGATCAGCACCTGAAATGTATTAAAGCAGTCTTCTGATACCAGATAAGACTGGACTTTTTGTTCCTTAGGTTAATTCCAGCCTCATCTTACTATGACTTAGATTTAATTTTTTCAGGAAACTAAGACTGAAAATTGTCTTCCTTCTCCTTGGCTCCTTGGACAAGTACCTTTTTTTTTTTTTTCCCCCCATAAGGAAAAAAAGAGGAAATGGTTTTTGAACAGGTTGTTGAAAGAAAGCAGGAATTCTGAAAATACTTTATGGTCATCTATGAAACAGAATATATAATAGCAATACAACTTCTATTACTCATAAATAGGTCTTTAATAATGTACTGCCAATAATATGGACAGTCAAATGGAGAGACATTGAGGAAACCAAGGGTTACTACAATTACCACTACACGCATAAAACAGTAAGGTAAAACACTATTTGGTCCAGTATATTTATTATTTTTTTATTCAACATGGAAACATTGTCTGTAATTGAAAGAGAAAAAAAGCATAGGACAGCAAAGAATAGATGCAAAACTGTATTACAAGCATAGCTGTTTGTTTCCATAAGCACTACAGTATATGCACGTGTTCCATCTGCACGTTGCAGCATATTTTCATCTTCCAAGATGACAAATACAAGTTAGTTTTAATTCCAGATTCCAGGCTTCAAGGAAAATAAATGCCTCTAGTCTCAGAGAAGGCAGCTCGTCATCTATGTGTATATGTCTATATGTATACATATGTATAGGTACCTAGACATAGCATTGACCCATTTGAGTATGTGAGAATCATATATCTTTGTATGAACCTTTATATTAAATCTGATGTTATATATATTTTTTTAAAGCCTGAAACAAAATTTGGCAATTATAAACATTCAAATGATTCCCTAACATACTTATGTACAAAAGTCAACATTTTAATTATCATGATGTCAATATCTTGTAGCTATTTATAAAGACTCGTGTCTAAAAATAAATACTATTAGGCAAATTGCATGTGAAGTTTAGGTGATGCACATTAATAGTGGATAAAAGTTTTCTGTCCTATTTTTCCTTAAGTCATTGTTTTCACCACTGACAGACTAAATTTGAAAACACGTTCTTCTGCAGCACTGTGAGCCCAAAACACCTTCAAAGTTTTCACATTACAAGGAAAAACTGTCTCCTCAAGACTCACGTGCACTACAAAGTCTGCTTTACAATAGCAGAAGTGCTTTGAAGAATTAATGTATAATTAAAAAAAAGTAGCCTGCACAAGAACACAGGTACCATTCCATTACAGACTGACTCCTCTGGGTGCCAGGTCAGTGCCAGGCAGCTGCAGAGCACAGAGCTGGAGACACGGACAAGAGATGACCTCAGCATGACTTCCAGCACCCTCACCTGCCTTGTTAACAGGGCAAGCCGACCTGGTGCTGAGGGGAATCCAGAAACACCCAAGCACATGAATGAGCATATCATCAGTACCAGGGGAGAAGGATCAAGAAGGATTTCCCAGTAAATCTATATGAGGAAAACTCTCCTACAGCAGATGGTGTTTGTAAAAATGGTGGCTTGACTGCCTAGTTCCTTCCTGTCCACCCCAACCCAAAACAATAGAGTCTTCTGACAGAACTGCAACTTTGCTGCTAACTGCACCTGTACTAGAAGTGCTGTCTTTCTGGAAACCTTGAACATGAGTTGCTTGGGGGTTTTTTAGGTCTTTTTTGTTTCCTTTTTTTTTAGAACTATTATCTCCTCTACCCATCTTCTGCCTATTACAAAAAGCATTAACAGAACCTGTGACAAGACTGAGCACACTGGAATCCCAAACACTATTTATCCAGTGAATAAATATATTTATCCCAAACAATTCATGGATCCTTTCATTTCTTCCTAAGCAGTTCAGATTTTACTCAAATCACTAGGAGTTGAAGAAGGTAGATTACTATGCAAGTGAGGTTGCCCATAAAACATGACATTAAAAATGGTGATTAAGTAACTTGACTCCAAGTATATGAAGCAGATATGTTTTGAGCATGTCAGCACTTACATTAGACACATAAATTTAAAACTTAGAGCCAATGCAGCTTAGAAAAAACAGGTGGCTTGTTCTGGCTTGTACAGTGTGCTCAGCATTAACTGCTGGTGTCCTAATCAGCACATTCTGTGTAAGAAGCCTGGCTGCCTTTAAAATCCAGCCTGAAGTTGCATTTCAGACAGGAAAAAGAGAAGGAAAATGTAACCCCTATTCTTATTTCTGAACTGTGAAAATATAACCTGGAATCACTGGGACACCAGAAGCAGCAGCCCATGATACCATCTTCTCAGTGTTGAACTACATTTTCGGCAACGTATTTGAAAGGAAAGGATTGTTTCAATTTCCTCTTCAGCAGAGGGTAACAAGACATATGTGCTATCACCTGAAAAAGAACTGAAACTCGACAACAAGCCCACCTTCACTGCAATTCACTCTTTAGAGCTCTGACACAAGGTATGTATGTGACAGATAAGGCAACCTTTCCCACGGCTGCGGAAGAAGAACCTGCCAAGAACAAATGGGGCATTATCTAAAGTGTAGGGCTGTCTGACAGAAGATGGCCTTCTTCCCCTTTTTCCTTCAAGCCCTTTATAAGTTTATATTAGAGCAAAGAATAACCTAAGACTCCTGGAAAAAAAATATAAATAAATAAAATCATTCCTTGTCAGTGTATTACTTGCTACAGGGCATTCGACATGGTTTCTATGTGTGGCAAGTTCAACTTCATGGGGGCTGCTGACCCCACACTTGTTCTGTAGTTTTCACTTTCTTACACAGGGCTCAAGCTTATCTATTTACACAAATGAATTTGTGACATCTGCCCTATTATTTTATGAAAGCATTGGCCACTTGAAAATGAGTCTGTAGAAAGCCGTGCCCTACCATGATGGGGATTATACGTGCCCTGAATTCACCCTTCTTTCTCTCCATATTCTCGATTGCCCCAATCCTATTTTGCATCTTACCGGGCCCTGGCAGGAACCCCCTCAGTTTCCACTGTCAGATTCCATATTGCTCCACTGCACTGTACGTTACCTGGGTCTGCATCTTAACTTACTGTATCAGAACAAAGGCAAAATCATACATTATGCAAACATCTTTCAAAAGAAAGATCTTTTTGCAGCATACGCTGTTACTTGTCATCTAACCACCTCTGTTTTATGTGGGGAAAGAGTCACTACATATCAAAGGGAATTAATTATGATATGGCTTTATTGCATGGCCTTGCTGACAGCATGTTGTAGAGATACATGGAAGTATATGACTAATTTGGGTTTATACATATGCCTACTACACAGAGAAGGAAGCTTGAATCAAACAAAGGCAGAACTATGGACAAGATCCACGAGAGCTATTTGGATGCTCTCATAATGATGTGCTTCTGGGGAGTATGAAGATCGAACAAGTCACTACTGGGGAAATGGAAAGGTCCCTGTTCTCCACCAGCAGTCCAGCAGAAAGTGTCATAGCTTCTCTGTGGCAGCAATTCATCACAGCTTGCAGAAGAGAGCTGTGCCAGGGAACTGCAACAACGGGCTTCTCTGTCAAAGTGGAGCCATCAGCCAAGGGTGACCACAGCAGCAGATCTGCACTACTGCAGATACTTTTCTGAGCCTATTACACTTAATTCAATGCATTTCCATTTCCTTCCTGTTCAGTGACAAACTGAATGTGTGTAAAATGCTCTGCATTGGAGTGCCAAATAATAGTGCCTTCCTTACCAGTACGAGCTCCTCTCAACTTCTCAGGCAAATACACTACCAAGGATCGGCACACCTTGTTGGTCCCACTCATGTCATATGTACCAGCAGCTACTCTACGTGACAGCCATACTCTTTGGCTATGGAAGTCACAGGCTACTAAACCTAAAACAAAACTATGTTCCCTACAAATTGGCAAATCTATGTAGCAAATTCTACACATATTCACAGCAGGAAAAATATCTGAATAATTCTATAAGACTAGAATACAGCCCAATCCGTAGCTAAGAGGGGGTTTTTGCTGGGTTTATTTTATTTTATTTCTGAAGCTACCATCGCTTCACACATCACAGTGTGAATCATATTTAAAATTAATTTAACCTTATAAATGTTTATATAACCTTATAAATAAACATTTTTTTCTCTCTTTCTCTGACTTCCAGGTTTAAATGCTAGTCTACCATTTTATCAATTTCCAGCTTTAAGGTTGTGAGTAATACTTTGATTTTTATACAAATGGATTACTGGATCCATAGCTGTCAGTACAATTATGGCCAAGACCCTTGTAGCCTGAACCACACTACAGAAACATTTAAACAGAGCCTACTTAAACGAATAACCAATAAATGAATATTCTTGACAAAAATAACATATCTCCAAGAAGATGGTTATTTAATAGGCTTTTATTGTCCATGAAGTATGAACTCTGAAACTGTGAACTATTATGTATAGACATATATAGGATATAGTTAAAGCACAGCAGCAGTAATGTCAAGATGTATTTCCTAAAATTTCTCTGAAGCAACGCATATAAAAACATTTAAATAGAATGAGCTACATACTTCACTTCAGAATCAAACACAGATACTACTAAATTTAAGAGAGTTCATGTGTGTGAGGTAGAAGGGGCATATAGTGAAAACCAGAAACACATGCTAGAGGTTATTTCCTTTTCAGTAAGACAGACCCAAAAACTAATACATTTGGTGCTCAAAATGAAGTCACAATGAGGCCTTGCATCTGAAAATCCTACATTTATATATGTATTCATAACTAGTCTCACCTAAGTTTCCAAGTCCAATATCCTTTACATCCAAACTGCTGTTTCTGGACCCCCTTGTCAGACTGTAGGAAATCAAGAAGTGCTCTTCAGTTGTTTGTGTGCAGCACATCTATCCCCTAAAGTCTATCTTCATTACTTCAAGGGAAAGGCAGCTGGGTGAAAATACCATATGGATTAGTATCAGTGTGGAGATGAGCATTTTGACCATCATAATTTAATTACGTAGGTGATAGGACAGAGTGCAGCCTCAGCAAGTTTACAGATGATGCAAAATTGTGAGAAGTGTTTGAGAGACCAGAGTCTTGTGCTGCCATTCAGAGAGCCCTCAACAGACTGAAGAAATGGGCTGACAGAAACCTCATGAAGTTCAACAAGGGGTGTGCCACGTCCAACACTTGGGGAGGAACAACCCCATGCACTAGCACAGGCTGGGGTCTAACCAGCTAGAAAGCAGCTTTACAGAGAAGGGCCTGGGGGTCCTGTTGGATAATAAGTGGAATATAAGCCAGCAGTGTGCCCTTGCAGTAAAAGGTGGCCAACAGCACCCTGGCTGCATTAGGAAAACCATTGCCAGGGAGCTGGGGGTGGTGATCCTTCCCCTCTGCTCAGCACTGGTGAGGCCACGCCTGGTGCACTGTGTCCAGTTCTGGGCTCCCCAGGAGATAAGAGACATAGACATACTGGAGCGAGTCCAGTGAAGGGCCACAAAGATGACAATTGCACTGGAGCCTCTGCTGTACAAGGAAAGGATGAGAGAGCTGGGAAGGCTTCAAGAAGGCCTTCAAGAAGGGAAGGCTTAGGGGGATCTTATCAATGTGTATAAATACTTGATGGGAGGGAGCAAAGAAGATGGAGCCAGGCCTCTCAGTGGTAGCAAGTGAGAGGACAAGAGGCAATGAGAACAAATTAAAATAGAAGAAAATCCACTTTGTTGTGATTTAACCCCAGTCAGCAACTAAGCACCACACAGCTGCTCGCTCACCCTCTCCCCTGGTGGGATGGGGGAGAGAATCGGAAGAGCAAAAGTGAGAAAACTCGTGGGTTGCGATAAGAACAGTTTAATAATTGAAATATAATAGTAGTAGCAAATAATAATAATAATAATAATAATAATAATAATAATAATAATAATAATAGTCATGAAAAGGAAAACAACAAAAAGAGAGAAACAAAACCCAGAAAAATCAAGTGATGCAACTGCTCACCACCTGTCAACCGATGCCCAGCGCATCCCCAAGCAGTGATTGCTGCACCCCAGCCAACTCCCCCAGTTTATATACTGAGCATGGTGTCATATGGTATGGAATAGCCCTTGGGCCAGTTTGGGTCAGCTGTCCTGGCTGTGCCCCCTCCCAGCTTCTTGTGCACCTCCTCGCTGGCAGAGGATGGGAAGCTGAAAAAGTCCTTGACTTAGTATAAACACTGCTTAGCAACAACTAAAACATCAGTGTGTTATCCCATTATTCTCATGCTAAATCCAAAACACAGCATTATACCAGCTACTAGGAGGAAAATTAACTCTATCCCAGCCGAAACTAGGACAACTTAAACATGAGGAAAAACTTTTTTACAGGTAGTACACTAGAACAGGTTGGTCAGAGAGGCTGTGGAGCCTCCATCTTCCAACCCCACTGGACACAACGTTGAGCAATCTGCTCTAGTTGACCCCGTTTTGAGCTGGGAGGTTGGAGCAGACACCTCCAGAGGTGCCTTGCAACCTCAAGCATTCAGTGATTTTACATCAGAATTCCAAAAAGATGGAGCATATTGGGATCTCTATGTGATTTTGCAAACACTCGTGTTTTGTAAAGGAACAGAGAGAAAGTGAAAACAGTTTCTAGATTACCTGGTTACTCTAAAACAATGTTACCAAGACCAGATAAAATCTGAAACAGAATTTAAACCCAGGTATGGTGAAAAGTCCAAAACAAAAGCAAATAAATTAACAAAAATCCTAAAAGATCATCGTCTTCAACCTTTACATGCAACTTTGTGGCCATGTGCAACACAGAGAAAGTATGAAACTTTGCACTTAATCACTGCAGCTATTGTAGAAAAACTGAGCTTACCTAGCTAGCTTCTTACTGGGCACAACGCAGACTTGAAAACTAAAAATTAGACATCAAAAATGCCTTGTCCTTTCTATAAATTTCACTACTTCAGCTCTCCTCCGGAGGCACTGAAAGTAAAAGCTGAAATGGAGTTGAAAGGTACTGGTGTCAAGCTAAACTTACCCTTACAGAGTGTCCCTGACAGTGGTGGTCTTTGACTCTCAAGCCTGGGCCTAGTTCAGTTCTTGGTTCCCCAGCACGTGCCCCTCAGCATGCAGTGAAGAAGCATGGTTCCCCATGACTCGTTGGAGCAGTCTGCAAAGTTTGCGAATTCTGCCTGTCCCATTTTCCTCTGGCTGAAGCTGAAGTACCATTCGTCCCTGCCAACATATGTATGTAGCTATACATCATAAGGAGTTAATGCACAAAATTGCTCTTGCCATTAGAATACAGGGATGTTACCGGCAGGTACGGCACTCTGACTACTTAACGACATATGGCTTTGTTTTGATCTAGTACCGAGGCTGCATACAAGGAAAAAACTGTCATGTAAGTTATCCTTATAAGCCTTTCTGAAATAAGACCTAACTTTGCTATAAATACAATGGTATATCTTCTTTTAAAATAGTATTAATATAATTAATAAACTATTTTAATAATTGTAAATCACTTATTAATAAGCATATAGTTTTGTAGCTATGTATTTTATTAATCTGTCAATAAGCTACTCGTATCTAAGTTTGTCTTATTTATGCAAAGCTACATGTTCAAAAAACCACAAATTTTCTCATTTTTCATCTTAGCTACTATATTTTTCCACAATAAAGTCCCATCCCTTCTGCCTGCTGCCTGGCTGTTTGCTATCACAATCAGAGACCTAATTAAGGAGACTTTGTATCATTAGTTTTCAAATTAAAAACATTTGGAAGACAACATAGGCACATTTTTCAGAAGACAGAAAGTGATGATCACATTTGCAAAATAAAATCCAACCCCAAGCAAATATTAACAAAGAACCTGAACAGAACCACACTGTCTTGGAACTCAGGTTCTTTTGAGTTTCTGAACTCAAAAGGGTGATTGCCCCATCGTCTAATGGTCAGCTGGAAGAAAGGGCGATTTGATTTCAAACTAAGAAGACATCCTGAAAATAAGAAATGTTTGCAGCTCCCAAAAAACCTTGCCAGCATGTATCAACTTAGCTGGATCATAAGCAAGCATCGGAAATACCATTTCTATTTTCAGAACATCATGCATCCAGGATGAAAGCTGGGTTCCTCCCACATCTAAATTGCTCAGTAAATCTTATATTTCAAGAACAGTCTTATGATAAATGTCAATTTTGTGCTAACTGCATTCTGCAAATATTTAAACTGAGACGTGTACAAAAACCAGATAAGGAAGACTTTTTTTAAACTGAGGATGCACCTTGGCCAAGCAAGAAAAACATTTAAGCCATGAGCTACAGGTTAACATTCAATCCAGACTGAGCTGGGAAAAGGTATTTTTGCATACCCTTGAGATGTGGAAAAAATAAAATATTTCATACAAGTGGAATGCTTAAACATAAAGCTGTGTGATACTACAAAATAATTACACTTGGAACTTGGGGAAAAGATTAATAGACAGATGGTCTCCACTTTCTACTCTGAAAAGTAAAAAAAAAAAAAGATGGTGACGATTCTAATCCCTACACAGCAAACTATTTTTAAATTCCAGATTTTTGTGATATATTAAAAAATAATCTGTTCAAATCAGATATACACAGAAAACAAAAACCTTATTGAAAGTTTCTGCAAATGTTGATTTAAGTTAAAACAATCATTATCTGACACTTGTACTATTAGAAATCTTTTCTTTCATGAAAAGTGCGGCACTCCCTTCACATCAGACCAGTAGTTGCTACTAAATAGCATCTTTTGTATCTGAGTTATGTTAGTATAGAAAATATAAAATTTACAACCCTGAGACAAACTTGCTTATCATTTAAAACAATCAAAATATTCCATTATTAGGTTCTAAATCTCAGAATTTAATAAATACCTACCATGATTACTCCTTCCCTAAAACTACCTGATTTTTTATAGCTATGTTCTTCTAGTGCACTCAGCAGGGTACAGGGCGATGATAGGATAAGGATCTCATTTTATTGTCTAAATTGTAATCCAAATTGGAAAGGCTGCCTTCTCAGATAGCTGGTCTGTGGATTAGAATTGAGTGGGTAGTTGTAGTTCAATTTCTTCACAGACAAAAATAGTAATAATTTAAGAAAGATACCTTGTTTATCAGTCTTGGTTCAGTACAAGGCAGGCCTGGAGATGTTCTCTGTCTCTATTACAAGATATCCTGGAGTATATTCTTGAAAACCAGCAAGCCTACCAAATAGTACCTGAATATTCAGAGCATTTTAGTCTTTCCTATACTTAATATCCTCTTTATGAAGTCAATATATTTCTGTTGCTTCTGGATATTTGTGATGTATTAAGACAAATCAGAGGCAATTAGAGCAAATACTATATATGGAAATTTCCAGTTTTGTATCTGAAGCAAATAACAAAGGCCAAAATCTGTGTGGTGCATAATAAGTATTGCTGGTAGAAAGGCATCTATCAGAAGTCAGGATAAAGCTACCAAAGATGCAAATAATGAGTTTCTCTCACTTGCAAAATATTGTCAAATCATTATGACAATGCATGCACAGCTGTACATAAATGTTTAGTAATGGTGTGGCAATATTGCAAGAAAAAAAAACAGTAAGGATGGAATAAGTGCCTCCAGAGTTAACTTGACAGAAAAAAAGGCTTTTTCTGCAGAGATCTATAGATACTAAATATTACAATTGGCTATTGGTTTGTTGGGGGTTTTTTTAATGTATTTGAAGACATTTTACAGCATAATCATTATGAGGAGGCCAACGAGAATTTTGGCTAAAAAATTCAAACTGCATGATCAGGTTGAGAATAAATATACATAGTCTGAAGGATTTTTTTTTTTTAATGAAAAAATCAGGGGAACATTTTTTGGATAACATTACCTACTACCCAGTGTTTCTTAAGCTCCAACTGCAAAAATCTGTAACATATTCATTAGATGAAACTATCACATTTTACTTGCTCCACAGAACTCAAGTCTCTCCTTGGGTGTCATTTCCTGGATTAAAAGATTAAGCTAAGAAATTTATCTTGGAATTAAATGTTTCAACAGGCAACTTTGGACAGGGTGCGAATCTTGAACTCCCCTATCAGCTAGAGGGAACAAACTCCTAGGAGAAGTAACGAGCTACACTCATTAGTTCTGGTAACGAATGGTGGATCAAACTGGTGGATCAAAATTTTGAAGAGAAGAAGCCGAGCTCTGCCAGTGTTTACAAGTGTTTCCTTAAAGCTAAGGAATGGTGAGATACATTATCACTGTATGTCTTATTCACAAAAGTCAGAAAACTGGCATTTAAAAGAAACTACATTCTGTTTTACAAAGGCAAAAGGCCATTTGTTGAACAGTTAACAGTAAGCACATACTGAAGGGTAGAAGCTATGTTGTTCAGATGAAAAGCCCATTTTCTCCTGCTCATATCTCTGAATATTATATATTTTAAGTTACTTATTGTAAGTAACATATAACTTAATCAGGCTAATCACCATTGAGTATCACGAAGTGCTGTGATGCTGTATTGTTCTTTCCTCATGAGCACATTCACCAGGAAAAATAAAAGTGATTACATGTAGAGTTCCCACCAAAGCAAACTATATGCATGTACAAACACTTAATTTTCATATTGTATTTTTCCTAGACCTATAACATTGACACTGGCATTATCCACATGCTCCCAGTCCCTTAAGTATTTTGGACAATTTCACATAAACAAAAAGAATGGTACCTCATCCTGTTAAATCAGCAAAATCGTGATGTTATTTTTTCAATGATGGAAGAAAGAATTTCATTGAAAAAGGAAAACAAAAAGGTTTTGGCTTTATTATAAATGACTGTAACAACTGTTCGTCTCAATGTCAAATACAATCTCACTTACCAGACTTGGCAAAAATATGCAAATTTTTGTATTTATTGTTTGGGGGGGATCATGCACCCTATCAGCAGCCTTCCAGAGAAGTCCCTGTATCCTTTCGTTTCTAGATTTTATATTGTGTGGTAATCCAAGCCATATGGCTCCTACCTGCATCTCCTTAGCTGAACTCCTGAACAGGGCTGTCAAGTAAGGAGAGCCTGCTTAGACCTGTGACCCCTTCACAATTGATCCTCAAGTGTAACTTGGTCAACCAGTGAATAATATTACAGGTTGTAGGATTTGCTGATCTTACTGCTGTGTCCCTTTGTCAAGCATGGTATAGAAAGATATCGTCTCCTAATACTATGTCTGGTGGTTAAAAAAAAAAAGGGAAGCTGGCCTCCTTTCCCCTCAGAACTGGTTAGTGTCACCAACATTTTGAACATCATGCACTCCTGCAGGCGTATTACAAGCTACAGAAACAGGTTTGTCTCAACTGAAAAGCAATCTTGACGCTGCTCTGATTCGAATTGAGAATCTAATATATTATACAGTCCAAACTATTTAATAGTTTGAATAATGAAAAAGAGAAGATTGGATTTTTTAATGGAAACAGGAAAATTTAATACAGGAAACCCTTTATTCAATTAACGGGTTAATTTATTCCAGGATCTTTTAAAAAGAATGATGAATTATTTACAATGGATAGACAATGCAACATCTTACAAAGCTCTAGCACGTGAAGGGCAGTTACAGTAATTCCAATACTGGTTCATTTGCCCGTGATCTCAAATGCTGATTACAAAACCCTGCTGTCTCAATGAATTTCAAAAAAGCTCAAGGTTAATCTCTTACACAATTTACACTTATAAAATGTTAAGATTCACAATGAAATTTGAACCATACAGTCTAATTAGTAACTTACATTTAAGCCTGTATCCTGGTAAGACACTTAACAATTGTAAACATAATGACTGCATGTTTACTTAGCATGTAATATTCTACAACCTCAACAAAAATTACATCCCAACTCATGTTTCATCCATGTATACTTGGAATCTAAAATGAAGAACAAGTTATTGGTACAACTCAACAAAGTACTCTTAAGTTTCTCTCTGCCTCATTAGGCTTTAGACTATGTAGCTACTTTGTACACAACTCTTGTAGTCTAGTTATTAGACTGTATCTTGGTTCAAACTGCAAATTGCTTTAGCAAATTCTGGCAAAAAAAAAGTATATTATTCTAAGCATAAATTCTGAAGTACATCATGCCTGATTAACAGCTGTTGAAGCTGAAATTCTGTTATGGGGTTATACAACAAGAACGAGGAGAAACAACAGCAGACTAAGATGACTGTGCTCTCCTCACACTGAGAAGACAGATCAAGTCTAGATGAAATATTTTTACAATTTTTTATTTAGTCTACCTTATTATTCTTCAATTTGCTGAAACTATTGATGGGTCTATTAAGGTATTTTCTGTTTGCATTGACCAAGCTAGAGCTGGTCCCAAATGTCAGTCAATAAGACTTTACCGAGAATAGGTCTTACCAAACTAATTAGATTGCCTTCTTAGATCTAAAGTTTCCTTTTTTAGAAGTAATGGAAGACAGAGTTTTCACAATGCCATTTTGATTAATATTTTCAGTTAAAAAATAGGACTGAGCAGAATCAAAGCACATGTAGAAAAATGGCTGACATCTTCAGTAGCAAATGGGGACAGTTTATGGGATTGCTAATACTATTTTCATTGATGAGCAGGAACTAAGCATTATAATGACTTTATAAAGCTTGCTGATGACTGGAATTGGCAAAATTGTTAGATACGAGGGGAACAAGTAGAAAGACTGATTGTGATTACTTTCCTAGGTATAAATGTGTTTTATTACAGCCAAAAGAAGAATAATTCATTAAAAAATCAGGAATTCTGGTCTTTCCTGCAGAATGGAGAAGAATGTATCTTGGAAAAGCAGTGACAAAGGATTTTAGGTGTCATGGTTAAACATCTAGCTAGTTGAGAGTGCTATGCTGTGGCAGGAAGAGCTAATATAAAAACCTTGGATATAAAAAGAGAATAAAAAATACTGGAGAAAATTCTATTTTGGTAGAAGGCTTTCAGAAATATTCTTGGTATTTAAATATTGCTTACAGAGATCAAATTCAAAAGGGGTCATTGAAAGGACTGGAGAAGAAAGTGAAGAATAAAACAGATTAAACTGATGAAAATGCCTCTGAATGACCTATATGATTAAAAGGCTTAGTTTGATCAGTTAATCAAGAAGATTGAGAGGTTGTCTGATTACAATATATATGAAACTATTTCTCCCAGTTAAGGCACTAGGGTTTTCTTCTAGCACAGAAAACATAACAGGAGAGCATTACAACAGCAAACTCTTCTTTTGAAAATCTGACATAAATATTCATGAAGGTAGCTAACCACTAGAGCTACAAACTAGCAAGGGCACTAATAGACTCTCCATTCCTCAATGCCTATAAACCAAGAGTTTGCATTTCTCTGAAAATTATGTTGAGGTAAACACGTGTTACTCAAATACATATAGGCTGACTGAAATTAAATGACTTAAGGTAAGTGAGAGGTCAGATAGATACAAACACTTAAAGGGTCATTTCTTCCCATGAAACTTTTAAAGACTATACCCAATATGTATCTGCATATCAGGGAAAATAGTCTATCCATTCACAAAATTCAGTGATTATGCTGAAAAACAGAAAACCAAAGGCAAAGGTTAGATACAATTTTAGCCATCGATACTTAGTAAGTAGATTCTTGAACTTCAGTAGCATCTATAATGTTCCAATGGACGTGGCCTAGACTTCACATTCAACTCCTCTCCTGCACCTCCTCCACCCCACCAGAATTCTGCCCCACTTGAAAATCCAACAGCCTGAAACGCGGTCTTTGGGACCAACTAATTGCATAAGAAAGGCAGTTAGTTTGTACAGCATAGTGTCCAAGTGCTCTATGAACACCCAAACAAGCTAGACCTAGTTTGTAGAAAAGGTCAGTTTCTGCTCTTTTTTATTTTGATTTATACTTGGTAAAGTATCAAAATAATACGATGATGGATGAAGGAAGAAGGAAGAGGTAAGAAAGGAAAAAAAAGGGGCACCATGAAGTGGCTTTTCTTATGTCACATAGACTGTCTTCCAGTTCTATGTGACAATCTTCCAGTTCTCATTATCAACCTTTTCTCTAACCATCAGAGAATGCTTTCAGTTTTAGTCAGTGACCGTAACAGAGTACAAGGAAAGTCATCCAACTTTTGCAGCCCCCACACAAATACAGCAGATATCTGAGCTGACAACTAGATAAGCTGAAAATTAGACTTTGGACCTTAGCAAACAGCTTGTCCTATCCCTCCGCAAAGAGTCTTCTACAAACATTTTTAAAGGACAAAAGTGCAACAATGCATATGTTGGAATCATTTAAGTCTTGTATGTACTTGCGTAAGAGCTTTAGATTATTTACATCAAGTTTTCTTAATTCTCAGCTAGATACCGAATGAATAAATGTTTTTGGCTGCCATCGGAAATTATGAATTAATGGAAAATCAGGAAATAATTATCAAATAAGGTGCTAAAATTCATAGCTGCAGATAGTGTCTATTCTTTATTTCTGATTTCACTTAAAGCATTATTATAATCACAAACACATACGTACTGCTCTTCCACATAGCTCATGAAATTGGCTGGATGATTACAAAGACTTAAAGATGAAGTGCACTACAACGGATTATTCTAACACTTGATTGGTCTCAGATAGCTGCAGGGCTTTGACAGCTGATATTTGGCAGATGTGCTTCCATTTTAATACTGTTTATCTCCAAGTGATCTACTTCGAGGCATTTTGGTCTTTTACTTGGAATGTGTGATTCTTCTGTAGGATCAGGCTAACCCTGTGTAACCACTAGACTGAATGCACTGAACTAGAACTGTTAACTGCACAAAAACTACAGACTTAGCTTGTAAAACCTTAAAAACAGGATTCATAAGGATAATTAATCTTATGACATCTGGCTCGAATGCTAATGCTTAATATTTTACAGGCTTTGGTTTTCTTTTTCTAGACATTTGTGTGCTGTCACATGAGCATTATTCTCTGTGACGTGAGAGTAACTACTAACTTTCTGGTTTGTCCTCCTCTCATTTCAGAAAAAGCTGGGGGAGAAGAAAATTACCATTCCTCCTCATAAGCCTTATACTCACTCTGGATCTGCTCTCTTGAGCAACTAAAATAATTTCTTGGTTAATTTATTCTTACAACCCATGTAAAGCTAGGTATACTTATGGGTAATGGGCACAGCTCTATGCTGTCCTGGACTTCAGTAAAAGATGCGTTTGTCTAAGTTACAATTACGTTCTTTTTCCCAAGGGCCACAAATGCCACCTGGGGAATATTCTCAAAACAGAAGTACTCAAGTCTGACATTTGTGTGTTGCCACCAGCACCCTAGCAGTGATGTGTAAGAAAGACCACACCCACAGATCCATGGCTGATGATTAAAAGAAAAAACACAAACCTTTTGAACAGAAAGCCTGTTACTTTAAAAAAACCCCACATTTGATAGATAAAAAGTGGTTAAGATCCTAACAACTATTTTAGGATATGAATATTTTGCACAGTAAAACTACTTCAAATTTTGTAAGAGGCATCATCCTGAGTTGAGAAAACTCCCTGTACTTGAAGGCACCCTGGATGGAGGCTAGAAACTATCACCTCACTGTGCCATTCATATTGAACAGCCTTCAGAGAGGCAGCAACCTCTAAAACAACTTCAGTTACACAAACCATATTCTGAGCTTCCCACAACAAAAGACCCACTGTCTTCTTTTACCTAGGATCAGAGCAATGACAATTACGACATCTTTTCATTTATATTAATATATTTGTTTACCTAAATAAAATTTCACTTTTAGCAAACATGGGGTTGGCCATAAGGGTGGGTGGGAGGGTCAGGGGGGGGAGAGCTTTACATTTTAAATGTTGATGTTCAAGTCCTTGAAACCACAGGACAGAAACAGTTCTGGAAGCACAGATGGGAATACAGGTACCTCCCCAGCTGTCAGAATAATGTTCCTTGACCTCTTTCCACTCTAATGAATCTTTAGTTCTGTGTATAGTAGAACAGCCATCACAGGAAGTGTAAAAATAAATCTCAGCAAAAATAATTTATATATCTGGTCATTAGAAAATTTTCCTAGCAGACTGGGGAAATGAATTGAACTTGGCTCTAATACATTTTCTACCTCAAGCATGGAACACCTTTTCTGGTGGCCTTTTGGAGATGGGTGGAAGATATGTGGTACATCTTTTAATATACAGGAAAAGATTTAGGCCAGCATGCCTCAGGTAGACAGAATTGATCTCCTGAAGCTTGCAGTGATGGACCTAAAATGTGACTACATGTGTACAGCTGCGTTCTAATATACTGTGAATTCAGGTGATGTCCCATTCAGTATGCTGACTGTTTCAGATCACACTGAGAAGCTCTTAACCTCATGTGGTTTAGCTCACAGCCGCAGTAAATTAAAGACAAGTTATGTCCATAGTAACCAGCACTTAAACTGTTTGGGGCTCAGTGCACTCAAGAAAAACTCCAGACATAACCAAGGACACACAGCAGATGTCTGAGAGAGACATCTGCTAACTCCACTGCTCTATGCATCTACCTGTCCAAACCACAAATGCCAGAGATGAACTTACAGACCCTCACATACATGAAATTAAAGGTATCAACATAAACATGAGTTGCGATCAAATGTAAACGCACTAAAAGCTGTGAATCTTTCCACAGTTGTCCAAAAGATAGGTTATCATTATTATTATGATGATGGCCTTAAAAATATCTGGCTACATGGCCTCAGTATAACAACTTATCCTGAGTTGGACTTACACTATTTTTCTGGACATTGAGAATTACAAATAATCTGTTTTGACGTCCTTCAAGCATTTCATGACAAATCTTGAAGCCAAAACTCCATTTTTTACTGAGCTAAAATTCCACTCATTCTCAAAGATTTTATCAAAGCTGTAGGATTTGACCCTCAGCTAATAGATGTCAGAAGAGATATGGGCACAAATTTTCAACACAGGAAAACAAGACAGGTAAGTCCACAATTGCTAGGCAGAACAAAATAAACAAATCATCCCTTAGAGGTATTTCAAGAAGCAAAATGGAAAAAGAACCGAAGCTTTTCTTTTGCTTTATACTACAAGTTATTCAACATTACACTTACCTTCATGACCACTATACAATCAGGAACCATAGATTTTGTCTCAAACTTGTGTGTTCTACCACTGTGACACCGGTTCTTGCATCAGCTGCTTATTGTTTTTAAGGGTCTGTGTGAATGCAGTGTTTAGACATCAGAAGAAGACCGGTCATCCAATTTATGTTAAAGGAAACTTTGGGGAGAGCCAGTGCATTTGCCTTGATTATTCCAAAACAGTATTTCAGTATGATTATGTACATTTTGGATAACACATTCCTTTTCTATCTAAAATTCCTTTACAGGTGGACCCTGTATCACTTTTACTTGATTTTCTACTGTGGTAGCAATGCTACTTAGATTTAAAACCTTAGAAACTCTGGCAAACATAAGAAGACTAAAGACTTTTTTTCTTTCTAAAGCATGAATGCATAAATAAGATGCACTATGATTTTAGCCTTCAGTACACAAATATCCAAAGGTCCTGCACTTGAAACATAGGATTAAAAAGTGCTCTGAACTTTCAAATCTCCTATTGAATGCATGTGATCATAGATGCTTGGATATATATAACGAATATTTGATTCCTCTTTACTGCTTTCTACTATTCATTCACCTGATGCTTAGTTATATGATTTCTGCCAAAAGGATGCTTTGTGATATTACCCCAGTCTGAAGTAATACAAACCTTAAAGCAATTACTAATGCTGCTGTCACTTCTTCTGTGTTTGTCATAAAAATTAAGAGTTGCTATATGTGTGTTCTCTTAGATAAACAGGTAGGAAAGTTAAGAGTATGAACCAGTGCTTACCTAGTAAGTATTAAAATGAACTTATACTAAGACTCAGTTGCTCTGGTTAAAGACAGCTTTTAAAAAAAAAAAGAGAGAGGAAAAAATACATTAGAATACATCAATAACTTCCAAGTGACTTGGCAGAGGAAATGTTTTTTTTTGTTTTGGTAATGAGAAAAATCATCCAGCTGTATTTTAGGCCTATTTTTAACTAACTGCAGACAACAACAACTTCACTTCAAAGGATCCATTTTATGTCTTCTTGTACATAAGTTCTGGGGGGAAAAAAAATGGGCCTGCGATACAAAGAACAAAAAACACCCATAAGCATATTACCCTCTATCCCCTAGCTGAACTTGAGATTTACTTTGAAACAAACTTTCTTACATCCTTCCCCATCTCAAAAGTCTTAGACCTCAGTCTTAGCCCTACATTTATAATTAATTTAAAACTGTTGTACCAAATCTTTTGGGAATTAAGACCACAATGCCAATGTAGTCATTTTACTAGTTGTCTTTATATTTAAACATTTTAATTGTAATGGAGTATAATTGTACCATCCTGCTTCTCACCGATTTACAAAACAGATTAATGTAAGAGAATGGTCCGATATGGTACTGTACATAGAAGATAGGACTTCTTCCATCATTTTCAGCACCTGAAAAATGCACCTTCCTACACAATAAATGAGTAAGAAAATATTTTAGGTGATTTTAAAGTTAAAATTAAGTACTATATTGAATTGAGAAACAAGCATTTTTTTTCTTCATTTATTTCTATGTTTTAGATGCAGCTGTATTTATAGGACCACGGAGCAGGATTATAGAAACTGGCTTGCATTAATATTCAAATAAAGCTGACTTGAGTCACCTCACTAAATAAGTTCCCATCTGACCACACTACAAAAGAGAAGGGGTTACCAAAAAAAAAAAAAGTTTCTAACTGTTATTTCTCTCAGAAAGAAAGACCACAGATAGAAAGTTTGATTGATATTTATCAGCAAGGCTTTTGTTCCTGCCCTTCTAACAGGACAGTGGCCTAGCATTCTTGTACCTTCTCCTGGGAAGTCATTGTTCCCCCCAAAATACTTTAAGCATTTATTTAGTCATCACCTGCTGTCCTTGGACTTAAGAAGTAGAAAAGTAGACCTGACAGGGCATCTCTTTGGCTCTAAAGGGATATCATCCAGACACAGCAGATCTAAATCTCTAGTTTCTTGGCTTATTCTAAGACATTCCCTTGAACAAGTGACAACTGCACCTTAAGCCCAGTGCGACATTTTTATTAGAGAAGTAAAGTAATTTCCAACCAGATAAACATTTGGCAGCATAGATTTTGTAATGTTTGCTATCCTATGGTCTCTTCTACTAAGGCAAGGGACATCTACAGGCACGAACATGAATATTCAGCGTTGACTCTTAACCACTTTTATCCTTTCTGGAATGGAGATTCCTATCCCAGTTGTAAACATACTACTGCTCCTAGAAGGGAAAATTAGAAACCATAAACACCTTCCTTTATACATTTTACTGACACACGTCAATGCTTGCATCAAATAGTGAAAGAATACCATTCACTTCAGCAAAGTAGAGTTGGCAAACCTTACAGCAGTAAGCTCTTTTGTTGTGGTGTAACTGTTTTCCCGTCTTCTTTTCCAAACTATTACCTGTTCTCACAGACAATTAGCCTGACATTTCCATCACAGTATTAACATGAGTTGCAGCCTGGGAAATAATAGTAAGGAAAAGAACACAAGCTGCAAATGCAAAAAAGCTGCAAGAACTGTGGCCTGGAGAATAACTGTTGGAAGCCCATGTATGAAACATGAGGCCACAGGGGCCAGCTTACATTCAGTGGAACTCAGATCATGTTTAAGCTCCAGACAAGGTGACATCAGTTTGAAATATGTGGTCATAATTGCAGAGGGAGGGGAAAAAAAACCATTGGGGTTCTACAGCTTTTTTAAGCCATTACTCAGATGAATACTGTAGTCTGCTACTTAAGAGTCCTGCTAAGTGTATGGCTAAGCTGGAAGAGTATTGGGTCTAAGAAGAAAATGATTTATGGAGATATCTTACTGTTATTATGTACCAAACGATGTACCTGGAAAAGTAAAATGTACCACATAAGTATGGACAGAAAGCATAAGTATTTCAAGGAAGCTTAAGAGATCATATCCAAAGTGAGTGAATATGCCTTGCAGTCATT
Source organism: Mycteria americana (assembly GCF_035582795.1). Classification (NCBI taxonomy): domain Eukaryota; kingdom Metazoa; phylum Chordata; class Aves; order Ciconiiformes; family Ciconiidae; genus Mycteria; species Mycteria americana. The sequence continues at coordinate 94,778,103 of NC_134366.1, read as the reverse complement.
AATTAGGGTATGTAAGAGACATGAAGATTCACACTGAAGACCAGCAGGAGATCAGCTTTTATGACAATCTTTGACCTAAACCTCATCCTCTAAACCATTCAGATCCTAGTACAATGTCTATTTTTCTGCATTCAAGCAAGGCACACTTTTTTATTAGAACAGCCAGTACAGATGGCACACAAGCCCCTTCTGCAAGTCCTACACCACCACCACCACCACCACTTTTTCTTCACAGAACCTTTCATGTTCCTGGTAGCACTCCCAGTAAATGAATGTTATAATTGCCAAGAGAACTTCAGCTGCTGACTGGGTGACTTCATTGACAGAGCTTTCGGAACAGAACAGAAGTATACCAGAAATCTTAGATGGTCTTTACATTATTTGACATTTTAGCCCTTAGAATTGCATTTTAATAGTAAAATTCTAAGGAAAATAATTCAGGGAAAGGTCTCAAATCTTTCATTAGCTTTTTTAGATTGAACAGAAAACTGTTTAACATAAATGCAGATTAGGAATGCAAGAGTTTCCGTGCTAATTGATTTGGAAGAGGTACTAATGCTAGTCAGCAAATCAAGATTTAAGACTACATCACACTTGGATATGTAAAAGCCAATGAAAAAAACCAAGAACTTATTTACTGCAAATTGTTCAAGTCCCAGAACTAATTTTAAAGTAAGTTGAGGATGAAACGCATTAATCTTGAGGGAAGCTGGGGGGGGTAAATGCACTGCACTTGTTTACTGAAATAAGAATACTTGTCTAATTTTCTGACACAGTAACATTTTATTTTGGGAACTAAGTACATCATTAACCATGATTACAGTTACTGATCATCAGTGATTGATACATCACCGATCATGATTACAACTATTATAAACTGATATATTTGCTAAAAGGGAAAAAATATTTGAATAGTAAGTCCATGTATGACTTTTTCACCTATGGCAAATAACTTACTGAATAAAAAGAGAAGGAGGATTTGTTGCTCAGTTTACAAATAAATTTGAGACATTGGAATACAATACTCTGAGGAAGTGACTAGTAATCGTAACAGTATCAGGTCATCTGGTAAGCAACTTCACTAGTACTAAATTGATTGAGGTTAATAATTACTTCACTCAAATCAACACACTGTATTATTTGTACCAGCAACTATTACAATCAGTAAGATTTCCCACATATACTACCCCTTTTAAAAAGTTGCTTTAAAATGTGTCTTTCACTGTTTGCATATAACTTACAGGAAGGAGAGAACATCTCTTTTCACTGTATAACAATTTGCGGATATTGAAACTTGCAGGATATCCTGATAGTTTTATTGCAGAGGCAATGATACTTATTTTCTGAATTCTAGTTAATTATTTCAGTTCTTACAGTTCTCTCAATGATTTTAAAGCATTTCTATGCATCTCTCCCCTCTCTGTAAACCTATTGTTTCCCCTATCTTCATTTTACATAAATTTCTTGCTCTGAAATTAATAAATTTATTTTATTTTTTTAATTTACCAACCTTCTAACCCTAGGACGAATTAGTCTTTCAGGTAGCATTCACACCTGTGGCTAGATACAGGATTTGAAGCCAGTGTCCTCAGTTAAGGACACTGCCCTACAGACAGTTACCAATGAACTTTCCTTAGTAAAGGTAAACCGGATTATGGATTATCAAATCTCATTTGGGAGTAGCCCATTTTATTTCCATAGTGAACAGATCAACAATGCCTCCCTGGGCTCCCCTCCTCCAGTTCAATTCATCAAATTAAAAAGTGGAAACCACACTACCAGACAATTTGTCACCTAAAGCAATACGGGATCAAGAAGAAATTTCCTTTTGAGAGACTAAAACCAGCTATGTAAGGTTTTTTTTGTTTTGTTTTCAGAGCAGCAAGAGAATGGAAACTGTGCAGCGAGATAAGCAGCATTATACATGGCAACTTCACACTAGTACATGCACCAGCGAGGCAGCTCTTTTGGTCAGATGGCCTAAGGAAGCTCCCAGAGGAAAGTGTCGTTACAGGCTGCAACCTTCAAAGCTTTGGGAAAATGTGTAGGGGCCTTCACATCCAGCTAAGGCCTCAAATCTTTGACCAGCTCATTCCCTAGATGGACGGCAGCATTTCAGTATTCGTCTTCAATCTGCCCTAGACATGGCTTACATCTTTATATGGACATACTGTGGTACAATAAATCTGCAGCCTAGCAGTTACTCCTGCAAGACTCTTCATTTCTGCCTTGGATTGCATCTCCATTCCAGGCTTTCCCCTCAGAACCTTCCTGTTATGCCAAAACACAGACATAACTTATTGAACCAACCCAATCTTATGCAGGTCAGCATTTCCTGCATCCCTCAGTGAAACTGAAGATGAATGCAATGCAGGAGAACCCTTGGCAGCTGCTTTGTCAATTTGAAAGCCAAGTGAGGAGAAAAAATAGCTTAGGAGTTTCAGATTAAAAAATAATACAGTATTTTTGCAGAATTAGTTGGTTATGGATGAATATTTTACACAGTGGTCTACTTTTTTTTCTTACAGTAAGGAGATTAATTATATGTGATAGCTATATATATATATATATGAACATCTCTTTTATATTATACAACTGAGATCTACATAATTTGATGCTGACTGCTACATCTTAGTAATATATGTGCATGTGAGCATGTATCTGTGTGTTTTCAAGGCCTATCATGATTCTACAAATCACATTCAGTGACAAGTATGCCAGGAAAACACTGCTAGATACCACACCAAGAACCTACATTCAATTAATTTTTCTCTTTGCTAAGGCTTCATAGCTGAATCAGAGTAGATGTAAGACATCACACACCACACAGGTTTAATTCAAAGCTTTTGAGACAAAGCCTTTTGTAAGCTAGGAAGAAGTAGACAGAACTACATAAAAGGCTTAACTTGGTGGAGATGTGCTTCCTCCTGTTAACTTTTCCCTTTCCTCACAAAGGTGTATGGAACAAACTGTAAAAGTGGGCACACCTATCGAGTCCTGCCTTAGGATCCAGCTTGTCCACTTCAAAGGTCGGAGCTTACAGGTGTAGTGAGCGACAGCAATGCTTATTGAAGTATTGCTACTGGTGAACCTAAGAAAGTGTGCACCCAGCCAACTTTACCCACTTTAAGATCAAGAAAAAAGCAGGTGTAAGACCAGGGCCCTAAATGCATCTTTCATGATGTAAGACATTACCCCTGAAGGCAGCGTGTATCAGCTCAGTACCAGAGGCCTCAACTTTCTTCCACTGAAGTCAATGACAAAAATGTTCAAAATACGCAACAGTCTACCTAAAGATAAGAAAATCAGAGCACATCTTTTTCTTTTGTATTCTGTAAGACTTTGTGACTTCCCATATTTTTCTCTCAATTCTTTCCCTTTAATCATGGCAGCTATTTAAGTTAGATAAATGGACTTCGTATCTGTGATTCCAAATTAGCAGTATCTAATTTTTATATAGTTATTTGCTATGAAATTTAAACACTAACCATTTATGGGACACCACCGAGGAGAGTGACTGTATACATATTCCAGAAAACAAAATGATTCACATGTATCGACTCAAATATATACTTCTGTACTTCTTATACATATATAATTTTCTCTTCATAGTCCTAGTATAATTCACATTTAAATTCTTAACTTTGTTCTGCAAACAAGCCCTAGAGCTGCAAGAGAGAGGATGGTGACTTCTTCAACTACAGCAACAAATTAAATTTCCTAAAAACAAAAGCTATACTCCAGGAGTAAAAGGCTGCCTGCAAGAAAAGTGAGGCTGCCTGCAAGAAAAGTGAGGCTGCCTGCAAGAAAAGTGAACAAGATCACACATACAGAGTTCTTTCCATTCACTCACTGAGATTGCACTAGTAAGATTTATGTTTTGTAATTAAATTGCACCATAGCTATTAGAGATTCTGGGTAAGTAGCTCTAACGAGTTTAAAAAAATGGTGAAATCTTTCCAACTTATTATTGTTCCTCATAAAGATGACATACTTTTTTCTGAACCTGCAGTGAGGAAAGATGAACCAGAAATCACACTGATAACGTAGGAAACATTTGAGAACTTGACTTTTCTAAAAAGTGAGTGTGCACTATGGTTGATTTACCACATAAGATTATGTTTAGAGATGTTACTATGGTTTTAATATTTATTTATTTATAGTTATTCATGTATTTTTAGACTATGCCTGGCCAAAAATTGCAAAGAGTGCCCGAGACACAGAAGGAAAGTGTGGCAATTCCATAGGCATCCATTAAGCTTTTTCCTCTCAAATGGCACAGTCCTGCTAGAGTGAAGAATACAGCGCAACTGGATTAATAAAATTTTAATATGCCTTACAATTAAATAACTTATACTGAAGCTATATTGTGGATAAATGTATTTTCCACTGACTTCAGCATTCGTTTATGCTTAAGTTTCTTTAGCCTAGTGACATTTGAAAGCAGCAAGTTTTATTTCTGAGAAAAATTGCCTGAGCTTACTCTATTATGATTTGACATTTACATCACAGTCATAGCCTGCAGCTCCAGCCAAGATCAAATCCCCACTGTTCATGCACATATAAATGTATGGTCCCTGCTCCAGAGAATTTAAATCTGAGGTCATCTGCTAAGCCAGCTACGGAAAACTAGAGAATCTAAATAACAAATTATCAACGTAGCCATTTAGACAACTGCAACCCTGAGGTTATTGTTACTGACATAGAAAAGCCTGAAGGAGGATTTTTGCTCCCCACAGTGAAACTACTTTTTATATGCAGCCCACATAATCTGGGTAAATATGCTTTCTAAGATGGAAACCAAACAACATAGATTTGTTGTGTGGCCTAATATTTGAATACAGTAGTTTTTCTTGTGCATAAAAGTCATGCTATGATTCAGACCACTGAGAAAGGGTCATTAATTTAGAATTCAATTTATTTTACTTGTACATGGAAGGTTTGCATTACTGATTTTGCTAAAGTTTTATTATGTTTGCTTTGATGAAGGCATACTTCTTAGAAAGATAGGTTTTCATTTTCCATTTTAAAAATGCAGTACTTGTTGAAGTCTGGACTTGGGCCTCTCTTTTGATTGTGAAATACACCTTAACTTTATTTCTGTTTCACCAAGACTGTACAAATTTTGAAGGGCTGTCTGCAAGCAAAAGACCTCGATTTTTTTCTTAATGCCAAGGCAGCTAAACAGTGAACTGGTTAGCTCTACTTCTGTATTAGTTGCTTTTAGTCCCTTCTAAGATCCCTTTCTCATCTCCTACCCTACAATATGCTCACATATATTCAAAAATTAAATTCAAATATGTATCAATAAATATGTATCAAACACAAAGCTGGCAATACTTAATCCTTTAAGTTATTTTACCTTGCCTAAAGTCTACTGCTTGATGTAATTGTGCAGCCTGCCAGTGAGTTGTGAGCACTCGGCATCCAAAATTCAATTGTATCCTACTTGGGAAGCCCTCACAGTGGGATGCTGATGAGGTTTCACAACTTTCCTTCATTCTGTCTCCCGTGCATAGGTGTCCTTTGCAAGAAATTCTCTGGTGTCACATAAAACACCTCCAGGCACTAACAGCATTACAGAGACAGTACTTTCTCAATCAGCATAGCAGCAATTGCTGGTGACCCAACCTGTTCTAATTCTGCAGCAACTAAAGTAAGACCCATTCTTTCTTATCTGAGATTTCCTTAAACATGTTAATGAAAGATTTTGCCATCTGAAACACTTTTTTAAACAAAATCTATTGAATCTATTGCTTCTTTCTTTGAAAGCATATCCCATACAGAGGTTCTCTACAGTATGAATTTTAAACTGTTTTCTTCAAGACTGTTAGACTGCCACTATATACGGTATTTTCTTCTATACTCAGCTTGTTGTTTACAGATTGAAAGACGGTGGGGCTTTTTTGTAATTGTACTAATATTTTGTAATTTATTTGCAAACTACTTCTCTGAATACTTAGGAAAATGGAAAGACTTGTTTTTTAAGGCTGGAGAGTTTTCACTTTAAATCTCTCCTTCTGACTAATTGCTTTCATATGCTGTATTTGACATTCCTTCATCACTTTATATCAGACAGACGAAAATGAAAAAGGTAGATATTTTGTTCAAATATAATTTTGTAAGGGTTTATAATTTTTTGGGGGGGAGGAATATGAATATTAGAATTGAATGCTACTACCTATTAAGAGGCTAAAAAGTTTAGCCTAAAAGCCTCAAAACTTACTACTACTAAAAGCCTCAAAAGGTAGTACTACTACTACTAAAAGCCTAAAAACTTACTACTATACCATAGTATTTATAATGTGAATTTACTTATTAGAAATTCCTTTTTCTTCATCTGCAGCTTGCATGAAAGTTTGTGGATTTTCTGTTAAAAGAATGCTTTCTTATTAATCCAAATCTGAGTTAAATTCTTGAGTTAACTTTTACTGTTACACTTGGAATACTTTTTGCAATGCTATTTAAATTCCTTTATTGCATGACTGCACATCTCTGTTGTGAAGGACTTTATTGGTTTGTTGGACATACTTCAAGTCCCATTAAAGATTATTCAGGATTTTGTTTCACTAGTTATTTTTCCACCAGTGAACACAAACTATTTCGTTGTACCTTTCACCGATCTTGATTTGATCAATTTTATGCTTTCAGGTCTTTGTTTCAAGTCATTTGCCAATTAAGTTGCTCAAATACATCCTTATTTATTAAAAGTGGCTGCATTTTCTGCTTAGTTAGCAATAGTGGATGAACCTATTATGAATACATAATGAATTAAAATAATGATTGAGGCCTTAACTACTATTATCATTTTCTCTGATTTGGTTTATATCAAGACCCGTATTATTCATAGTGGAATCCTTTGAACTCTGAAGGTTATGGAGAAACCGAGATGCCACTTTCAAGTTAGTGAAGCTCTGAAAAGCTTTTAGGCTTCGTGGTGAATTTGAAATCCAGTATTACTGTCACAAAGCTCTTGTTACTGTATGGTCTGAATACATTTCAAACACAGCCACTAACAGAATTAATGTCTCTGTCCCTGGCCTAGCCTGTAGACAGGCCTGTTAACCACCGTTCAGGTGAACACCTTCCAGTGTTCTCCCACTTGTCTTCATCTGTGGAAGTCTGTTGGACTGTGAAGCCCTTCAAAAGGTTCAAATTCTCCTGAGGCTGCTACTTCATTAACGACAGCACCCTCCCACTCATGAAAGAGGGAAGGGACATGTCAAGAGGAAACGGAAGGAAAAGACAGCATCTCTTCAGCCCAATTGCAACAATTCTTTTTTGCAAATTTTGGCCTTTTTGAATGCAGAAAACTCAGGTGGGAGTCAATAAGGAAACGAGTTGCTCATTTCAGTTGGCCTCCCTACTGTCAGCCCTGTGATTTTACTCCACTGGTCTCTCCACACATACCCACAGCAGTGTTAAGCCACGGTGACCCTTCTTTAGCATTGCCACTTACCAATCCTGATTGCATAACAAAGCTTTTTGCTTCGTTTTCTGCTTCAGTTTTTGAAAATATATCTAAGGTGTACAAACATTTTATTGTAATGCCTGTAATATCTACTTGCAGCTGCGTTTTTTTTTCCCAACTAGATGCTGCTAATAAAGTCTTCTGTTATCATGCTTGGTCAATTTATGAGCTGCCTGGACATGCCAGGACCACAAGAGGCCTTGCTGTCCCTGCCCAGTCTCCCTCGGGGCTCCCCCCACCCTGCCCATGGCCCAGGACCCCATGGCAGCCCCCCAGGGCCATCAGCCCCTGCCCCAGCGACACTGCAGCAAGGCCGATCTTCAGCTCCCCGCAGCCCTGCCCTGCCCAGCCATGGGCCCCACCGAGCCGGGCCCACCTGTGGGCCCACACCCCAACCCAGCCTCAGCCCGGCCCCATCCCCAGGGAGGTGCCCGCTGCCGGGGCTGCCCCCGTGCCCCCCAGCTGCCCTGCTTGATCCAGCAACTTGTACGTTTGGTACCAGCCCTGATCCACCACCTTTTTGCTGTCGTCAGTACAAAGCCAAGCCTGCAACAGGAAGCTCACGGGCAATATGCCCCCTCGTAGTTTGTGTCAATGAAAATATCAGTAATGCCGTAAGGCACAGATACTAGCAAAGAGTTATTTAAAAAGCAACCCAAAACTTATTAATTTAGACGTTTTGCCTTGGGTAACACTCACATAGAGGCCCAGATCTCGCCCAGCGGATGGCCAGTCGCTGCCTGCGTGGCAACAGCAGCCTCCCCTGCAAGCGTCCCTGCAGCGGCGCCTTCGCCGCCTTGGGCGAGACTCCCCAGACGGTTCTGCCGGATTCTCACCACCCGTCTAGCCCCTGGTCCTGCACGATCACTCCAGCACATTACCTCCTACCTATCTGAGCTTTCTACAGCAGGCTTCCTGGCGTGACCATTTCTGAATCTGAAGAAACAGTTTCCACTGACTATTTAAAATTATCAATGTGCAGTTTGGCAAATGTGGCCGTAGGAGGTGCCTGGTGACAGCCACTTCCACAGCAGTTGCAAAGAGAAATGTTGAAATAACATGACTCTAATTCTGAATATGGCTAATCATTTGGATTATATATTTTCTGTGTAAGAAAAAGCCTAAGTGCTTATTTTAAAATGATGATGGTCTATTCCATTCAGCAGCACTGCGGTAAGACCAAGTTAGGTGAGTACTGAAAGATCTGTAATGCCAGAAATAGGTATATTTTCTCATGACAATATTGATTTCTTAGCAGAGACATGGCAAGGTATTTTGTCAAATGATGCCAAAAAAACGAAATTCAGGCCCATGAACTTTCATCTTTTTTTCTGAATGTTTAGGCATACACGGATACAGAATTCTCATAATGTCACTCAGAATGAGAAGTTTTATGTAGTCTATCTTGGCAAGAGTGAAGGCACTAAAAAATTAATCGCAACCCCCAAAACTCAAAGATCAAGCAGCATATTGGTTGTTTATTTTTCTTGCAAAATGACAGTAAGAGGTGATCTGAAAGTTGGTTTGCTAGAAATGGATGTTGATTCTAGGAGGATCAAGCTCAATTTTCTTGCTTTTCAACATGACCAAATCTGTAATGAGAAATTTTGACACCGCAGCCATATACATGTTATTGACTTATTTAAATATAAAACAAAAAATGCTCACATTTATATGCAGAATATCAAACCTCACACTGTATCACAACCTATTTTATTTAATATTCAAATACTTCATTTGTAGTTTGAATTACCTCATTTTTACTGTCATCCTTTGCAGATGTCTACTACTTGCTAAAAAAACCTGCTTAAAAATAAAGTATGAAAAGAAAATTAGTTAATTAAAATTTTTTGAGTCTTTGTATATGCACAGTGATATAACGTGACCATTAATTACAGTGTAAGAAACAAAGTGATTTTATACAGCCTATGGACAATTACTAAAAATGCTAACAATCTCTTGACAATGTTAATAATTCTTTGATGGCTATGTCCCCTCGGGGTTTTCTTTGGATTAAACTGAAGTGATTAATGTTCATTTCAGAGAGGCTGAAGGCATTTAAGACCACTGGTAAAGAAACCACTAGACATGGACAGTTCAGTGTCCTATATTCTAAATCACATTGCCTGGTGAGGAAAAAAATGTTTTCTGGAGTAAAAATGGAATAGAAATAATTGCAGGGCAGCAAAGCAAATGAAGAGATGAGATTGCTCAGTCACACGGATCAAAGCAGCCCTGTGGCATTTAAATATTCACCGGAGTTCCTATGTCTGCTAGGCTTGTCCTGCTGCAGAAATGATACAGCATTATGCAAATTTGCAGTGGTAAAAGACAATTTCCATTAGCAGCAAGGCTGCTAATTTTAGTAGGTCTTTTGTTAAGAAAGACCTATTCACTGAATGGTAGAAATGTGTACCATGTATGAAGGGAAAAGTTCAATAGTATTATTGACAGATGTATCACTTAGTGTAGATTGTGCACACAGAATATTAAAAGCAGTGCTGCCATCTTTTGGTTGTTTTTGGGTGTAGTAAACACGTACTGTATTTGCCACATATTTAAAAAAAAAAAAAACAAACTGCAGAAATGAATGCCACAACATGACACTGTTCGGCAATGTCCAAACTACAGGACATGAAAGAGTAACATTCAAGTATTTCAGTAAATGGGGCTACTGCTGCAGATTAAGCTCGCTCCTCCCTGTCAGCCATACAGGAGACATTTATACAGTGGTGGTTTTTTTCCTCTCTCTCTTCTTGCCTTTGGGGTAATTTTACTTCCTGAAAAAAGATCACATTTGGAGTAGACAGAAGGAAAATGTCTCACAGAACATTTAGGACGTTATCTGTTAAATTCTAAGCCTAAAAGCATATGAGTCCCACAGGGAAGATTTCTGCTGGCATTCAGGTTGTTTTACTCAGGACAATATATAAATGTTTTACATTTATATTTTATATATATATATATATATATATATACAAATTTATTTATATATACAAGAATGTATAAGCAATATAGTTGCCCTGTTACACTGGGGCAATAAAAATCAGTTTGATCAATACTGCACAGATGCTGGGTCCTGCCCTTCTGGCAGAATCCCAAAGGCAAAACTTGCCAACGAACTGGCAGAATCAGAGCCCTGCCTTCTCTTTCCTTCTAGATTTCAAGCCCCCTGATATGCAAACAAGGGTTGTATTATATTTCCTTCCATAGGAAAAATATAATAAATCATGGTGCAACAGAAACCTGCATACTTACAAATTACCACTCCTAATACCCTTAAAATAGATGTTAATTGCTGTGGCCCTATTCACCTAAACTTTTGCTTGGATATAAAGTTTTGAGATCCCTAAAATCATCCAGTCTAAACTACTTTTTAAGACACTCCAAAGAAATACTTGTGTTGAGTATTTTCTCCCTACAACTCAGGCCTGCCATACGTCCTTAGTTGTAAATCTAAAACTTGAGTCAGTCACTGGTCTGTTCTACAAACCTGCTTAAAACATTTTCAAGAGAATTAGGCATACAAATAGTGTAAGTCGCAAAATTCAAAAGCACTTTCTGAAAAACGTGTCTCATTTAGGTTTGATTTCTTCATTTAGATCAAAAATTATATACATGAAAGAAAAAACATCATTTGTTATGCTAACTTCAATGATTAAATGAAGGTGCTTCATTAGCTACTTTCTGTTACCTTTGCGGGGCTCACCCTTGCTTATCATGAAACTATGGAGAAATTAAGATTGGAAAGGACCTGTGGAGATCATTTAGCCCAACTCTCTGCTCAGAGCAGGTCCAATTAGATCAGGTTGCTCAGGGTTGTGTTCGGGTGAGGATTCAATATCTCTGAGGATGGAGATTCCACAACCAAACTGCACCTGTTCCCAAACCTGACCACTCTTGTGGTGAAAGTAAAAGAAGTCCTAATATCTAATCAGAATTGCCCATGTTGCAGTTTGTGTCCATTGCCTTTCATTCTGTCACTGCTGGCTCATGTCCTACTTGCTGTCCACCAGGTCCCCTGAGCTGCTTTCTACCCAGGCAGCCCCAGCCCATACTGTTGGATGGGGTTATTCCATTTCAAATATGCAGGACTTAAAACTGCGTGCAAAATGGAAAGAACTGCAGGACATAAAGGACAATTGTCACAAGTGATTAAACAGAGTACAGGGTGGACACGTAATAATGAAACATATTCTTTCCACTGAATACCCACATCTAGCTTTTTTTTTACAGCAGCTATTTGGCAGCTCAGTTCTTTGTAACCTAGGGTGCAGGTGGAGGATGGGAGGATGGGAGATTATCAATTATCTGATGTAGCATGACACTCAAGTAACAAGTTGCAATTTATAATACAATTCTGTCACAGCTTACTACTGCTTTTTTTCTGCATGGATAACTCATGACTCCTCAGCTGCCTTTAGATTTGGATATATGTGATGCAGGTAAGCACTCTGTGGTACTGGAGCCCCTCTGTATGTAGTAAGGGAAGAAAAGGAGAAAACAGAGAAGCCAAAACACAGAAGGGAAAAAAAACCAAACCGAACAAACAAAAAAAACCCCAAACCCAAAACCCATGATTAACAGAATTTAAAATCTGCCATTGATCAAACTAAGACATTCTGCCTATAGCTGCAAAAGTAGGCTGGCAATTAATATGTCAGGTACCATAGGAGTAGAAAAGAAATGCTTTGGCACTGAGCTGCATGGAAACAAAACCAAAAACTTCAGTATGTTGTCGAAATTTAACTTATTAAAACTCTTTATCTCAATATCAGGAGATCCTGTATTATATATCAATATTGATACATTCAAGCAATTCAATTGGTGCACAAAGTCAGCATTTATCTTTTTTCTTTCAAGATCACATCTTTTTTATCTATGTGAATGTAAGCAAAGATTGCGTTTACATGAAGAAACTCATACTTAAGGCTGAATGGATACACCCACCTACTCAGCTGAGGTTTTGACCTGACATGTCCAAAATAAAAAAGGATCCTTAAGTCCAAAGTTTGCTTAACTGTTTAAAACCTGAGAAGTTGCAATGGAATCAAGAACCAGTGGGATATACCATTCTGAACCTACTTTCCAAATATTATTGAACCAAATGTTCAATAATAAAAATGGTAAGCGGTCCTTGATCAGGTTATACCAACTAGTCACAAGCATGACCAGAGAAAACAGATAAGCTGTGGAAGATGTAACATTATGCTATGTTACATACAAATTTTACTTCCAGATGACCATTAAGAAGAATACATCATCAGCTTTTCTACTCAAATAAATAATGTTGGTTAGGAGAACTGTTTAAAATAATTTCAAAAGAAACCATGAGTAATGCTTTTAAAGATATTATATGCTTGTTGCAATATTTTACCATATAGTTCAAGCACCATTTGCCTTGCAAATTAGCGTTTCAAGTTAACAAGTGGCACCCAAAGGGCATAGCCTTGTAGTAAGGAAGTCACCAGACATAAGAGCTGTAACTGTTCAGCCTGGAGAAGAGAAGGCTTAGAAGGAATCTTATTAATGTATATAAATACCTGAAGGGAGGGTTCAAAGAAGAGGGAGCCAGGCTCTCTTCAGTGGTGCTCAGAGACAGGACAAGAGCCAAAGGGCACAAACCGAAACACAGGAGGTTCCCTCTGAACATCAGGAAACGCTTTCTTACTGTGAGGGTGACCAAGCACTGGCATAGGTTACCCAGAGAGGTTGTGGTGTCTCCATCCTTGGAGATCCTCAAGAGAGGTCTGGACGTGGTTACGGGCAAGTGGCTCTAGATGGCCCTGCTTGAGAGGTCCCTTCCAACCTCAACCACTCCGTGATATCAAGTAGGCAGAAGGATAACTTGCACATAATATGACATTGGTGTCACAGTACCAAAAGCAAGCATTCTGCACTAGCCGTAGGGAGTTGATGACAATATGTAACCATCAAAATATTTGAAGACATTCTCCAAGCTATAAAGCATCATTTCTGTATGATGGTTACTTCTGTAGCTTTCCAGAGCATTATGTTCATTAGTTTCAACAACATTTGGGTCCTAAATTAATCACTGTTCTGCAAACAGACACCGTATTAACAAGAATGGTAATTACTACAGTGTTTTATATACTATTGACATTCCACAAGTATATAATCTATCTAACTATGAATTTTTATAATAGTAACAGTCTCTGACAATGCTTTTGTCTAGCATTGCTTTAGTTACAATATCTAACCCTGGTAGTTTATCTGATGGAATCAACAATAACCTGAAACTAAGTTTTCTACTTACTTTTTGATGAGACACATCTACTCTCATCAGTGCAGCGACATAATGTCAGTATTGTGACTGATGGTCATAATATGGAACTATCAGCGTCCTATCGCTCTGTCAACTTCTTTACAAAATATGACAGACAGTAGAATTTGCCCAGTTGGTCACGACGTATACAATGTTTGAAATATAGCACCTAAATAATAATGATACTCTAAAGACATCTTTCTTGTCACTGAGACACTAGAAAGGAAAACATTGCAACATCACCAGTCCAGAAATGTGAACAAGTAGAAATATATAATGCTCTAATGATGTGTTTCTGATAACAGGTTCTCCTTCCCTGAAAACCAATGGAAGCAATATTAAAACGTGCCCTAGAACTCTTCAGAAAAGGTTTCTCAAAGCTTCACTCATGGAGGCCCATTTTATGGGTGGGACAGTGTGCCAAACGGTAATGCAACATTCACCTGTAATCTAATACTGTAATTTTTTTTTCAGTATCATCCCTAAAGGCTTCCCAGGCTGCAATACGGGAATGCTTGATAGTCAGTATTACTTAATACTTCCACTGAATCTCATTTCTCTGTAATGTGTTATTGTTGAGGATTTTCTTAGGAATCACAGATATTATTTCCTATTTTTACTTAGAAAAATGGGGACAGCCCCTAATTGAAGAGACATTTTCAGAAACTACATAATCACATTTATTTATATAAGAGAAACATAAAAATACAGGTCGAGGGCAGAACTGTTGACTGGGAGAATAAAATGGAGCATCTCTTTTACTGCCGTTTTATTCACAACAGGTACTACCTCACTGCTCTTCGCTAATATACATTCATGGTTTTCTCATCTTGTACTTAAACTAAGACTGCCTTGCACAATGTATAAAGTTCAGTTAATGATGGTTTTGTCCTATATAAGGTCGGAGGGAATATTGCTCTTCCTAAATAAGATGTCAATATTTTTGAGTTTAAAGGTTTAAAGACAGCAGTACTTTTATCATCCATGAAGTGGCCAATAATAATGGCTTAACTATTGAAATGATTAACACATATGAGAGAATACAGAGAATGACATCCTCATGAAAGCTTCCTTAGTGCAGCCCATTTCTCACCTTAAATTCACAAAATTTCCTATTTTAGAAACCCAGCATGGCCTCTAGGATTCAACATAGCTCTTGGCTATTCTGTAAACCCTATGTCCACATGCAGGCTCTGGAGCCTCTGCATCCTCCAGTGTCATGACTCAAATGAAGCTAGGCAGTACCAGTTCTTCCTAAGTGTCTGTTAACCACAAGAGTTTCCTTAAAAAGAAGTCAGTTGCTGTGGAGACATCTATAGAAAAGGAAAATCCATCAAAATTTTGTCACTTTCTTTCACATCACCATTATAAGGCTAATAGACAGTGGTACCTTTTATACCATTTATCCCTATCCCCTTCTCAGCACTTCTCACAAGTGAGTTCCCCAGCAATAATGAAGATGAAAAATAAGATGTGCTCCTAGAAATTCCAAGATTAAAGGGTCTGTTAGAAAAATATGGTATTTTCTTTAAATTCCAGTGTTAACCCATTGTAATGTACTATTTGAGGTCAATCCACCTTCCTAGAATATCTGGGAGGCAAGTTCTACTGTTAGGAACCTTTTACAGACAAGTTTCCACAGGCTTGCCACCTTTAAGAATGAGCTTTAAGCTTAAGAGCTTATGTTATCCACAGCTGCAATAAGGATAAAAGCAAATGTTCTAATGGCTAGGTACCAGTCCTCTTTGATAGTGGCCCCATGGCATATTTTCTCCTAGGGCCTCATTTGAAAAAAGATCTGAGCCAGTCTCAGGCAAGGTTGTTAACTGGAAGCCAAAGAAGAAAACCTCAAAGGAGGGAACTGAAAACATTTTCAGGAATGTGAACAAGGCCCATTTTACTGCAACATGTGCCTCCATCCTCCAAGACAGAGAGAAGTGTTTGCCATGGATGTGGCAATTATTTTAACAGATCTATGTATTTTCAATGGTTTTGCTCTACAGCTGTCTTATCCTACTTCCCTACAGTGCTAATGTTGGATGTGCATTTTCAGGAAAAGATATGTGTCCAGATCTATGGAGCCTAAACTATAACTGTGAATCAAAGAGGAAATTATAATTGTATTGTGGCTGGGTATCGGGGCTCTGTCTGTGTGCACACCCAGGACTTTAGTCATCAGTTCCCTGGGGGGACCAGAACTGCCAGACTTCAGCAAACAACTTGAGACCCTGGACTGATTTGAGCCAGTGGACTGACTGATCTCCAAGCTGGCTGGTTTTTAACAAACATACTTTACATGTTTGTTTGTTTTAACAAACATACATGGACTTTAACAAGTCCATGAGTGTCTGTGCAACAAGTATATCCAGCTGATCAGATACTCTGGAATCAAGAAGGAACATTTCTCAATTAGGGTGAAAATTGCTAAAGGGCTGTTTTCTTTTCCCTGCCCCACCTTCCTAGAGAGCAGAAAGGCATTTAGATTAATTAACAGAGATGTATTAGTATTTTCAACAAATATGGTTTGTCTAAGCTTACTGCTACACTCTGTACAGAAAACAACTATTTCTCAGATGAAAAGACTGCCCAGAGTATTTCTGAGAGCACCCTCTGACTATCCAGGAAGACCTCAAAGCATCCCATGGAGGTGACCTTTTCACTTACCAGAAGGAAAGAGGACAATTAAAAGACACAGCACAATCACATGAACAGGTTGATTTTGATAAAACCACAGCCCACTGCTTAAAACCTGTGTTTACCTAAGACTTCAACTCCCTGTAAGTCCAATGCAGACTCACATCCTTAAATGTAAATTGGGAGTCAAGGTAGCACCAAGAACAGTTGTTTCTCACTGAGGAACTGGAAAGTGAGCTGGTCACTTCAGGTACACTTCAGGACCAAGAAACCCATAGCAAGAGGCTGTTCAAGCAGAAGCTAAGGATCTACTTGAAGAGTCTGAAGCTATCATTTCTTTAAAAGAGATTGTTCCATCAAGGCAATACAAGGTGAAAGATGAGACCTAAACCAATATGTAATTCTAAACACAGCAAATAACAGATTTACACATTTAGTCCAGAAGGAGTAGTTGAACTAAGGCTGTTTGACAAGTCAGATCTATCACCAGACTGATCACATAATCAATGGAGAAATAAAATCCTGAAATAATCATTAACCAGAAAGGGTTAAAAGACTCTCCAGACTGGTATGCTTTCCTAGATGCAACTAAAGCTGTGTTTGCAACATTATTAGGCACTAACCTATGCAAAGCAAAGCTCTCATAATAGATCCTCATTTATATCATCCTCCACTGTGCCAGGAGCTATTACATGTTGCATGTCTTTAAGAGGTATTGTAATCACATAAATCTTCATTTTTTTCTAAAACTCTAAAGGGCACATATATAATTATCTATAGTGGACCTATAATGAGACAGCTTTCTTTAAAAAACACTTCCATTTCAATTTCTAATAAACCATTTTTCTTATGAAATTCATGAGTAGCAACTTCACCCTTTACTACTTACACATCATACTGAATCATGTGAGATGCTTCTACTGTTTATTAGACATCAATTGACCTTGGGATAACACCCACCGCAGAAATAATTTCAGTGAATGAAATTATGTTTAGCAATACGTGAAAGACCTAGACAGTTCTGATGAGAAAGAGTATGCAGCTTAATAGAGGTCCAGGTTTGGGGAATTGCATTACCACTTGCATCAGCCTCAATGATCCTACAACAACCATCTCACATTGACACAGCTTGCAGATTTATGCACTGTGTAGCAAAGAGCCAGTCTTATCACAGCTCATCCACTATCAAGTGTTTGGAAAAGATAAGAATTCATTTGCATTTTTAATGACGGTTCAATGTCTTGACTTCTTTGCAGATGCTACATTGACAAATACAAATTATAGCTGCAAACATTCACTTCCTCTAGGCTTACTACATATATTTTGGGGATATATTTCTTCAATGAAGATCAAGTACTTGTATGGCACTAATTGACACAGGTGAGTAATTACACAGTATTTAAAGTTATATTAATTCTTTAACGGAGTAGTTTAATATATCCTACAACCTCCTGGGTCAGAGGATTACAAGCCTTATTTGCATTCCAAGTCCACCCTTTCAGTGACAGAGATCACTAAAAAGGGTTGTCAGCTGATATCCACAACACAGAAACGAATTTTCTCCATCCCTTCTTTTCCTCCTTGTTTTGCTCTCATCAGGAAAATATGCATGGAAGACTGCAATAGTACACATTCATTTGCAAAATTACCTAGTTATTAATGATAGCCATTGGGCAGACTTTTATACGGCTACCTGCTTTGTTTAGTTTTAATAGACACCCATCATTTGACCAAATGTCCTTGTTCAAAACCGTATAATAAAATGAATATGTGACACCCTGACAGAAAAACATTCACAAAAAGACAATCTAAGGTACTGTGAATGACCTACGCGCTACATATTTGCCTTTACTTTCTCATATATAAATACCAGAATACTACATTCTTACTACATCACTTAAAAAAGTGATGTAAATCTCCTGAGAAGCTAAGCTGAGATGAAGAAGAATTAGCAAACATAAGGGACTTTCAAGGAGTTTTATGTTAATTAAGCTTTTAGTTCTGAGACATTTCCAGGAATGTACACTGAGTTTATGTGATTTCTTAAGTCTGTACTCGATAGTTGTATATATCCTGAATTAAACACTAGTCACTCACTTCAAAGATGTCAACGTCTTATACTTTGTGACTATGGAACATTAACCATCCCTGCTCAAATCTCAATTGATTAACAAGGCAGCACGTCTTTTGAAGGATTTGTTAAGGCATGGTGGATAAAGGCATTTATCTAAATTCCATGCTGACATACACAATACACAACTTCACTGAAGTATTTAAATCAGCTCAAACATCTTGTATCATGTGCATCGAACAGCAGCTATTCCAAAAATGCAACAGCAAATTCCAGGAGGAGCTTCCATGGAAAATATCAGCAGCAGAAGAGGGAAGTTGTGCAGCACTCCTTCCACACGGTTAACTTACTTACAATTCCATTATACACTACAGCATGTTCCACTATACTGACAGTTGTATCTAATTCTCATTCACACTAATGCTTTGGTTTTATACCAAAGATATAAAACGTGGAATTAATTCACTGTTGACAGAATATACTGTAGGAGACTAGACTATGTTTTGCTATAATGAAAACTAACAGCTGGATGTAACTTGTGAAATTTAAGAAACTTTCACAAGATGTGTCTGGAAATACAGGCATAAATCAGGATGCAGTATTTTATTACGGTATAAAACTTGCCTCAATATTACCTACTCTATTATTAAACGCAACACTTAAAGCAGTAAGATGGTGCTATTTCACAAACCTGTAGCTGAATGGAAAACTTGATAATATCATGTTAGGCTAATTAATGTGTGTCCATCAAGAGTGGATAAAAACAAATATGTATTTGTTGGGCTGTATATTTAGTATTTGCTAACAACATATTTGTTAGCAAACAATCTATTTGTTTCCTTAGACTTCAATCTCTTAATTTCTAGATTTTTCCTCAGAAATTAAATCTTTGTCTTCTGTTTTATATCCCTTGCTCCTACCATATAATTTTACTTATCATTTATTATCATTTTATTTGCATTCTCAGACATTCATATTTTACATCAAGAACTTCATATTTGTACGACTGTTTTTAATTGTTTTCTCATGAGAGAATCATTTGCATCTAAGATGATAAGTCGAATTCTCTAGCTTCAAAAGAGGCTTAAAGTAATTAGGCCTGTAACTCTTCTTTAAAACCAAAAGGAGTTGATAACCTTATCAAGACTTCTTTGACAATCTTAATCAGATGATTAATTTATTAATTTTTAAAATTTTTCTTCATTTACCTAATGCACCTTGTCTATCCAATTTTAGTTCTTGTTTACGTTAGCCATAATCTTTTTCCCCCATATTTTTACAACTCTTTTTTTCTATTTTACATCATCTTCTCTTTGTGCTTCCCTTCGCTCTACATCTCCATTTCATTTAGCCACAAGACACAATGGCAAGTGTGGACGCAACCTGTGTATGCGGCACATGTGTGTGCCTGTGTGAGGCAGAGAATATACTCATGCCTTTTAGGATACATGAGAAAAGCATTTCTCCAGCTCAGTGCTCTCATCTACACACAAAATGAAATTACAAACTAAGTCTCTATCCTTCTCCATCTTGCCAGCAATGATTAGACAGATATCTTATTGCTGTAATGAAAAATGTTTCATCCACAGACATCCCCCCTCACCCTGCAAAGAAAAGAAAGAAAAAAGAAAAAAAGCCAGGTACTCACCCAGGCCCACAATGAACTACAGACTTGGAATTGCAAAACTGAAGTTAAATTGAAAAGTTCATTCCAACTTGTGAAACCAGTGAAGCAAAACCAGATGCTCTAAGCATTTTCTCCAGTCCTACACTCAGCCACCCCACCCTTTAGACATTTGTCCTGCTAGTTGATCTATTCTTGGTTGCTTTTTATCACTAATGCGCTTGATTTTTTTTTAATTTACTGCAGTTGAAGAAGTTTTCTATTGCTAGCTTTTGCATCCCTCCAGACTGATGTTAAATAAAGATGATAGGCAATGTCCACAGTATAGTACACATTGTTGTATGTATCAGAAATTTTTATCTGTAAGGTAAACTATTCACAATACACTAGGGACCGTGTAAACTTAATCTGAGTCACTGCAGCAATAATAGCTCCTTATTTTTGTGAAAATATTTCAGTGCAACATTTGAACTATTTCAAAAATGCAAAGAATTCTCCATGTTTGCTGTCAACGTCTTGTTCTTTTAGTAAAATATAGATGTAGTCATTCATGTCTGATTATGTGACTTGAAAGGCAACAAAATTATGCATATCTCTGGTGTCCCAACACCCCTTCAGGGCAGTGAGGAAGGTTGCCTTCTTTCTGAGGGAACCAGAAGAGTACTGCCGAAGCCTCTACCTCCACCACTCAGTTAACTAATAGGTTTAAATAGCATTGGTCCCTACACTCAAGGAGTTTTTTGAATTAATTCAATTTCCTCCCTTTGACCTCTATGATGGAGCATTAGTAAGTCTGCAGGCGGTGAAACAAGGTATTAGCATTGTTCTTTGAATGGTTTTATTTTTTAAGATTTATTTTTTATTTTTATTTTTTAAGATTTTAGATAGCCAACCTTAAGACTGCAGTAGCACATCTTTTTGCATTCAAATGCAAGTACTGTACACAAGCACTAACTAAATACATTGATAGAAAAGGATAAAATGTGACATTTGGGAAAGCAGGAACTGCTACTAAATCAAATTTTTAGAGTGGGATAAAATTCTGACTTTAACAGAAGGAATAAATCAACTAGTGTACATTCCAGTATTTAATTGTGTGCCCTGCAGCACAGCATCTGCATACAAACTGGAATTTTACTAGAAAACAAGGAACAATTTTCAGTAAACACAAGCAGTTAGAAATATGAAAATCACTTATGGAGAAAGGAATTATACACATTCTGGAACCATTACAAAGCTGGTAAAAATGAAGTTTCCCAAATAGTTCTTAACAGTTGTCTTGACTGAGACAGTTTCAGTTTGGCATGCCCAATAGCAGATGTATGGAAGACAACTCTCTCTCAGACAAACAGGAGTCATGAACATCGATTTAAGTTTCCAAGAATTTAAAATTCCTTGAAACAATTTCATCATTTTTCTTGTCATAGTATCTTCCCCTACTCCCTGATATAATATTTCAGTATTTCAGAATTTCAACTGAGATGTAAAATAGGTATCTACTGTTCACTTATGTTTCACTCATTTAGGTCCCCTAGGAGGAGAGCAAAATTTTTACTGAGATACTGACAAAACAATGGAAAGGAAAAATTAATGAAGTAACAGGATAATAAACAGCTTCAACCACTTTCCTCGTGTGCTCTTTACAGTATTTAAAATTTTGAGATAGCTTAAGGGTCCACACTGGATAACCAGTTTTGTATGTTACTGGTGGGGTGTTCTTCAGATCCTCAAAAGGAACATGTTTGTTATGCTGCAAGGTGTGTTTTTCAAATAAAAATTCTGCCAGTCTGGGGCTTCATGCTGAGCACAGACACATCAGTGATGAAGCTTTGATTAACTGATCCACGATAGGGCTCCTGAGGAGGTCAAGATAACTCCCTCTTTGATGGATTTACTTGAAGGCTACAGACTCAATGGCCATCAGTGTTTTGGAACAGTGTGCCAAATTCACTGCTGTCAGACACAGCTATAACTTCAGTGAAATCCACAGACTTCCATGCAGTTTTCAGTGGCTAGTTTGTTAACTTGACAGACAGAGTGCCTGTTGAAACACGACTGAGTTTTGTAATGTCCACCATTAATGACATTTACGAGCCAGTAAAACCACAAAATGGGATTACACAGTAAATAACATCACAAAAACTAAATATTGCTCATGGTAGTGTACATTGCTCTCTGTGTACAGAGAATAATGACAAACTGAAGTCAAACAGTCATGCATGAAATTTACTATAGCTAATTTCTCAGAAATGTAAGGTTTTCCTTTTTCTCCTCAATATAAACCCATTGCTCCTATTATGGTCCACATTCACACTTCCCACTTCTCCTCTCTTGAGAACCCACAGTCAGAAAGTGGTCTTGAATTAGTTTATTATCTCAAAAAAATGGATTTAAAAATCCTCAATCTTAAAACCATGACAGTTCTGGAAGTCACTACTGGCAAATAAACTGGCTATTCCCCTTGAGGCATGTGGGCTGAAGACCACGATTTTGACTTGTCAGCTGTAGCCTCAAGAGTGATGACTGAGTTTCAACTTTTGTTTGATTTAACTGCAGCGTTAAACCAGGAAAATTCCAGTGCAGAAATGCACTTGAAGATATGCTTAACTTGAAACAAATGCTATTAAGCTCTTATCTTGAATCAAGGCCTTACTGTTTCTCTCGTGAATTACAGAAAGGATTAAATTGAAGTCCTTTTGTTACATCTACATTTCTGAAATGTTTCTTGTCAATCACTGGTAGTAAAAGGAAAATGAACAGCAGTTAATCTTTAAAGAAAGAAAAGTTTGTCAAAACTAAAGGCATTATCCATACATACTCATATTTGTTTCTCTTTCTTCTTTGTGGAAACACCTCAAGTTGTGTGACTTTGGAAGTTACTCAAACTCATTTTATCATATCACTGTCATGCTGAAAGAAACAGGCAGTTAGAGGAAGCATCATTTTATATTTTTTCTGTTGTCACATTGTAGCCACTCTCAGCTCTTCTCCTGCTGACCCTCAACATATAATTGGAGTAGTCATCAATAAATATTATAGCTATTTGTTCCAACATGAAATACAGATATACACTACTATCCCAACATTTGTTCTTTTGAACTAGACATTTTTAATAAAATCCTGTTTTTTCTCTCAAGTCAGAAAAATTACTACAAGCAATAAGCATAATCTACAATATGTGTAATTGCATCCCTTGTCATCTGCCAAGCTGGTATTCAAAGGTATTCTCCTAATGTCATAGAATGGTTTGGGTTGGCAGGGACCTTTAAAAATCACCTAGTTTCAACTAGGTGACAATGAGATGGACTAGATATCCAAACTGATGACAATTACTACTTGCAAAATTAAACAGACAGATATTTACACATACTTAAAGAGACAATAAATTTAAAAAATAATAAAATTAGAAATATTTTTAAAATGAGAATTCTTTAAAAGCTGAGCAACTTCTATCATCTTTTCCTTGTAATTTTACCTGCTTATTTCTTTATCTAAAAAAAAATATTTTTTTTCTCTTCTCTTTTTTAGTTTTCATCTTCGTGCTTTTTCTTTTTCTACATATGTAAGTTCTGATTCTGCTGCAAAAACGAGGTATATCGACACACATGACAAGATGAAGTGGTCATCTTGTACAGGTATGGTCAAACATAAGCCAACCTGATTAAAAAGACTCTTCACTCTTCATGAAGGTGAAATGCTGCAAATTATACACGAGAACCTCCCCGAACCTCTACTGGCATGGAAGAAAACATCAGCACTGGAATTAAAATGGCAAGTCATACTTTCTGAATTATAGTAATGGGGTGCCAAAATACTCACACATTAGTTACTTTTAATGGAGCATCTTTTTTTTTTCTACATGTCTGTAAGCACTCTGAAAGAGCACTTTTCCTCTGAAAGACAGTTCAGAGTCCCGGTGTAAGACGAGGAATCTAACTGATATCCTGGATGGTTACAGTAGCTCGTTGCTCAAAAAAAAACTAATGTTTCCAAGAGCTTTGCACCTATTGCATGTTCAAGAGTGCTTTTCAAAAGCTTTGGCCCTACTACACATGTGCAGTATAGACTAGACGTCATGTACTGTGGATATCGTGTGTGACCTCCTCTTGATGAAAAGACCAATAATGCTAAATAAAGGCTCAGTCACTAAAGCACAAAAACAACTAAAATGTGCTTTTTGTAAGGAACAGCATTATCACATGTCCAGTTTCCCAAATAAACGCAAAATTCTTTTTAATCATCAAGTTAAAGAGGGTACACAAAGAAAAGTGAAGGCAAAAAGTGTTGCAAAAAGAATAGCAAATTTACATGCTTCAAGCCTATCATTCAAACACTTGGTGAAACATTTTTTCTCTCCTTTGAATTCCACTATGCCTTCACTTGTGCTTTAATTTCCACACTGGACTTTAATATCTTTGAATCTTACGCGAGACTGCAACCTAATACAACAGAAGAAAGGGTTAACAATGAGTATTTAAGAGACATTATCATGGATAACCATTTGTTCAAATAAGAGCAGCATGAAATAAGTTTGTTGCACTTTTCCAAATTTGGTCAATAAGAGCAAACATTCAAATCAAGAACTATTTGCCAATGGACTTTCATCTTTTCCAGAGGATGCTGTCACCTTAGAAGACAAAGTGGCCGTCTTTGAAAAAGAGAAGACCTGCTTTGTTAATAAAGCAGGACAAGGAGAGAAAACTGGGTAAAAGTGGCCTAGAAATCCAAGCTATTAAATTCAAAGCCCAAGGGCTTCAAAACTGATGTGTATAGTGGGGGAAAGGTTAATTTCTTCTGTATATTTTGTATGCCATTTTTTCTTGGTCTAGTTTCAGAAATCACTTCACAAAATCTGAGCTCAAATTTTTGAAATAAAATTGATGTCTTCAGAGAGCAGACTGGCATCTTAATTTCTATTTGGTCACTTTAAAAGATCTAGTTATAGCATCAAGTTTATAGTTAATTGTTAATTAACAACAAAAAAAGAAACAAAAAACCTTTCAACATATCATTTCTAGAGTCGTTTCAACTATGTAGCTATATGGAATTTCTCTTCAACTCAAGAAACCCTTTATCTTGTACCTTGTTTTTGAACGAGTGGGCATTACCTTATCTTCAGCAAGGTATTGTCAACTAAATGTGAAAAGAGGCCATTGATTTTT
Source organism: Mycteria americana (assembly GCF_035582795.1). Lineage (NCBI taxonomy): Eukaryota > Metazoa > Chordata > Aves > Ciconiiformes > Ciconiidae > Mycteria > Mycteria americana. The sequence continues at coordinate 94,752,855 of NC_134366.1, read as the reverse complement.
ATTCTGTTTTTACAGTCTACTCTTTCACTCAAGATTTTACACATTTAATGCCTTACTTAAGCAAAGCAAAGAAAATCATTTCTGAAAATTTCAAACATAAATTTTTATACACACTTTTATTACAGTTTTCTACTTGACTTTGTTCCCCATTCTTTGCCCATTCTTCTGTACTTAGAGAGTTAAGCTGAACCTTCATTTTAGCCTTTTGAACCTATGTAGCCCTAGAAATTTTATAGTTTAAACATCACTGATGGGAATCACAAAAGATGTTGTTAAGAGTGAGGAAAAATGAATGAGAAGTGTTTTCTTTAAACATCAACCCTAAATAGGTCACTGAATCACTTACTAGTTTGAATAGCTAAATGATTTTTTGTTCAGAATATATATGAAACTGATCAAACGGTTCAATTACTATCAGGATCTAGACATACAGTCTGTAAGTGAGAACAGAAACAAAGAAAATATGCAGGGAGTCCAGATGTACAGTGACGTTTTAAAAACAGATGCTTAAAATTAATACTGTGGTAAATACTAATGTTTTGCTTCAACAGTTTACCAATGCTTAATTTCTTTTGATATGCAATAACATTTAAATTGTATCATGTGTTAGAATTCAAAAGAATCTTTTAAGCACTTTCTTTTAAATTCTGTTTTCCAAACATCTGGGAGGTGGAGGGTATTGGCAAGGAGCAGGATAGTGGAAAAACTTAGGATTAAAGGGCTTGTATTTTATTTTTTAAAAGTCTATTTGAATATTAAGTTTGTTAGGAATAGGTAATAATTTTTTCTACTTATTTAAGGAGTTCTAAAGTTAAAAGAACACTGCCAAACTAGCAATTTGAAAATGTGCAGACAAAATGGGGGTACTAAGTCACTTTGCTCACAGGCAAACTGTAAAGTAATAGGGGAAAAAAACCCCAGCCAAGCTAAAAAGATACGCAACTTCAAGTATTTCTACCAATTATTTACTGGATAGATATTTGACAAATTCATCGTACTCAACTTGTGAAGAAGTACAAAAGATTCAAAATGTAATGTCAGTGCCAGCTTTTTAGTGAAAAACCCATCAAGCAGCAGTCCCGACAGCCACCCAGCCCGCTTCTGCCCGGTCTGGTGAGATGCTCTGAAAAGTCACTTGAGCAACCATTTAGCACAGGGCACCTTTTCTCATCTGCTTGCACTAGCAAGTTTCTGTATCACACAGCCCCTTATTAGCAGATGTGGTGTAACACCATGGAGAGGGCAGCCATGAGAAAAGCTGCTGGAGTTGCTCTGAGCTGCTGAGGGAAACCTCCACTAATCCTGTGCTCGGAATTAGGAATTTTCCTCTCCCATTTATTGCCTCTGGAGAAGCAGTGTGAAATTACACAAAAACTAGGGTAGCTTGCTCAAATGAAGAAATAGCAGCTTTATAAAGTGCCAGTTACCAGCAAATCCATATCACGAGTAGTAGTAAAGTGTTCTTCTCTTTGATTGTCTAGTGCTAACAGTAGGCCTTTAAATTCAAGAATAATTAAGGCTGCAGCCTGTTATTCCTGAAGTCAAAGGCAGCTTTGTTTTGCCTCCGCCTGAACTGTGATTTAGCAATTGCTGGAAAGCAACAAGCAGCTGCACGCTAAGTAATTCAGTGGCTCTTGGGGAAAACTATCATCATATACCTCTGCGAGGCTTGAGCTCTCGGGGGTACGCTGAGCTCCCTGAAGGGGCCAGGCTGGTGAGGTAGCAGGGCTGCAGCTGAGGGCTGGAGGCTGTGCCTCCCTGCCGGGACACCCAGGGATGCCGCTGGAAGACGGAGTGCCCTGTGGGGCAGGTGGGCACGGCGGGATGCGAGGTGTGGGGGGAAGAGAGGGAGCCAGAGGGACCCTGGAGCAGCCGGGCATCAGGGGTGAACGGAGGCGAAATGCAGCAAGCCACGGCAGGGCAGGGCAATGTTCACAGTTCCCTACAACTCAAGGTCACTAGCTGCCATAAAGCAAGCCCAGAAGGACTAATTCACTGTACTATGACACAGTGGGAACCACTTTCATTTCTATGCTGTTTTTCCTAGTCACTTGGAGTTTTCTGTATTTAAAAGATAAGTACTATAGCTTCCCCCCCCCCCCCCCCCCCCCCCCGCATTTAAAAGCCTTTTTGGCCTTCTTTGGGGAGCTCATTTTAAGGAAGAAGACTAGGCTTATTTATTTCACTCGAGATCTTGTCACAACCTCCTACAATGTACAACTTCTAATGGCAAGATAACTTCAGTAAAACCAAGGTTCTGTTCTGATGCATGGTTTTCATACTAGCTACCACATAATTTTTGGCTTAATGCCTTTTCCTCTAGGAAGCTGCAAATGCAAAGATGGGATGGTGGGTTCTTATAAAACAGAAGTTAGGTACTGGGGTGGTATCATCTCATTGACAGAAAGACTTTATCCTGTATGTGCATTTCAGGTCCATTATCCTTGACAATAAACTACTACTTCTATGAATCATTTGGGTGTCACTTTCAGATTTTGTAGAATTTTTTCCCAAAATAATTGAGGCTGCATATCCCTTAACAACTCTTAAACTGCTAAAACACCGTTTTCACAAATTAAAGTCAACAAAATGCTCTGTATTAACTGTAATAATCCTGGAATTTGGCAGCATCGCTTGAATGCACTCACCATTTCAAAATAAAACTTTCCAAGTTTACTTAAGTGGAACGGTCAAAAAAACCACACATGCAGCAAAAATGTTTTAACTTGGCATGCAAACCATGTACCACTCAGAACAAGCACTTAGACAACAATTTTACAGCTACAAATAGGTTTTCTTCATGTCCTGCTTTGCCTCTGGAAAAAAAAAAAGTCCAACTTTTATTCCTGACAAGTATGCATTAACATAACTATCAATGTAAATTGTACTATATAAATATCTTGAAATTATTTTCTTTACTATGAAATAACCTCCAGTTTTTCCTACTCAGTCCTCTCCAGTGCATCATTAATCTACTCAGAAAAACAAATAAATAAAAACAAGTAAACAAAAACGACTGAGACACCCATTGTAGGTCTTCACCGAACATACAGACAGTTTTGATTTAAAGGACTTCGTGTTTTTACTGAACTGCTTTGTGCTGTGTCATTGCTCTGTGCTGCTTTTGGCTGTTTCTTGTTACCTTTCTGCATGACAGAGGGGCTGCTGTTACAGCAAATAGATCCCAACACCTGTCAGAGTTCCTGTTGATCACAGAAGTTCAACATTGTCTACAGACATCATCAGAATAACTGGAAATCTCTCATTAAGCTAGTTAGTTAACTACAGAGAAACAAAAGCAGAGAAAATAAGAAAAAACCCAAGCCTTAATAGCAGCTGGTGCCTTTAGCTGGGGTGAACGCCAAAGAAACTTTGAAGCGGAAAAATACCCCAGCAGTTCCCTGCAGACTCCCTGCCGAATGTCCCCATTATGTACAGAAAGCTTTGCACAGGCCTTACATAAAACACTGCCTTGATTCGAGTAATGAGGTCCACAAAAACATGACACTAAATATCTATTCTGTTACGTCCTGGAGGCAAGTCACACTTGTCAGCAAGTGCCAGAAAGAGATACTGTTCCACCTCCAAAAGTCTGCCTGCTGAAGTATGCCCAGAACCCCAAAAATCTTCAGGCAGGAGGGCCGAGAGCAGGGGTTCAGGGCAGATGGGCCCACTCCTGCAGGGAAAAGCTACCCCATGCTTCCCAGTCACAGAAACGGGAAGCCCTGCCCAATGCTACTGTGCAGAAGGAATGGCACGGGAGGTGCAGCTTGCCCACAGCAGTGCAAGGCATCGCAGTCAACTTGCTCTGCTCTAAATGTCCACAAGACACTTCCTTGACAAATCTTCCTGCAGAGTTTTTGCTGCTCCACAACATTTACTACTGTGGTGTTGAACTTGGAGGGCTAGTCCTAAAAAATGAAGATGTAGGGAGCCTTCATTTATCCCTTTGGTATTTTGTTTCAGACCACATGAATGGATGATGTCACTTGTGCTAATCCTAAGGTCAGCAGCTGTGCCAGATCTGGTAAATCCAGTATTTGAGGTCCCATTAATGGTTTACAGAAACTTTTTTGTTGGAGGTATGTGGACTGTAAATAAGGAGAGGGGAGGAGTCCCTGCCCTAACCTGAGCTTTCATGGGTTGACTCGACCTCCATGAGCCGGGAGAGCAATTAACAGGGGCACACCACAGAGACCACCTGGCTTGCCTTCTACCGTTCCCTACCTGCTGCCTTCCCCATGGCAGAAGAGGGAGGGCTGGTCTATGCATAGTGATTGTCTGTAAGAAGAAAAGATATCCCTTTGCTGATAAAAGCACATCCAGGGGCCTGAAGATCTTAAAAATATTTCCTTTAGACTTGCTCTATGGCAGGAATAAGCTACTCTGCCTACAGGTACTTGAAAGAAAATGGCAGTCTCTGAAACAGTTTCATGTCTGCCTTGTCACTAATTGACATGTATGGTCTGCCTCCAAAATGGTACAGAGCAGAGACTAAATGTCATAGATCTGTGGATAAACAGTATGGACAGTCAGGAATATACTTGTCCTATATTGTTGTTTTAAAATTTTTAATAGTTCTTGCCCATTTCATGTGCTACAGAAGATATCCCAGTAGATTGTCTTTGGAAGTGTATCAGGAATGCTCTGACTTGGTTAAACATTAGTGAAAAAAGCATATTTTCTAATCACCACTACATAGGACACATAGACCAGACTTCCCAGTGACTGTCGGGACTGCAACGCACTCCAGTCCAGCTTTGTGCGGCAAAGGCCAGATCTGAGATGCCTTGGCCAGCCTTGAAGAGCTTTTCAAGAGAAAGCTGGAAGAAGACTCAGTGGCTGCCCTGCCCTTTGCGCAGGCACGGCCGCTGAGCTGAGCTATGCTGCAGCTGCACTGCATGTGCCCGTGCCTGGCCACGTACCCCACCGACCCAGACCCAGACTAACTTCCCAGTCTGACCTGGGAACTGCCTCATCACTGGGATCTTGCCTGGAGACCAGGGGACTCTGGCTGACCTGGGTTACTGCCTCTGGCCGTACCTTGTCCACGACTCACTGACTTGTGTTCCTGGCTTCACCTCAGACCTGCCTCATCACCACGAACTTGTCTGACCTCTTCACTGAACCTTGTGAGATCTCTGCTCTTCTCTGAATCTCGTTCCTGTCTTCAGACCTGCCCTGCTTGGGTCCTGCGGGATGGGGCCCCGGCTGGCGAGTCCCCTGCTCTGCCGGGCTTGTAAGCACGCTCTGCCCCTGGCTCCCCACCCCGAGAGCCAGCCGTCCCTCGCTGGGGCTGACAGTAATGCTGGAACTGGGAGTACAGACCGGATACCCACAAAATAAAGGTCTGGCACCGTGTTAGAGCCCTGCTGAGTTGGAAAGAGAATCCAAGAGCATCCTGTTAAGTGGTAAGAAATACTATTTTGTACTCAAACACTGTAGCCTTTGTAAGGGATGCTGGCAGAGCAGCAAAGTAAAACCTCTCGAACAGTCATTTCAAAAGCAGAATTTATACTCCTTCAGCTTGACATTGAGCAAAAAAGAACCTCGGCTCCCCGCAACTGTTTGTGGTGTGGGATGATCCCGCAGGACAGGAACAGACTGCCAATGCGCTGATTAGCCTGATCACAAAGGAAGTTTTCTGGGGATCAAATTTTAGTACTGGGCCTGTTAAACAGCAGTTGAACATAACCAGTGAATTGCAGTATCATCATCTGAATGACATCAAAAGCTAAGTCACATACACAAGAAAACTGTACAAGATTTCCTCCGTCCTGAGCAAAATTTAACATAACAAGAAAATACACTAATTTTGACAAAGAAACAAGTGGTATGTTGTAACACACTATACAGACATGAAGATAGCCTCCAAAATCCTGTTCCATTCAATCAAAATATTCAGAGCACTTTAAATTCTTAATTGAGAAACAGTTTTGTCAGATAAAAAAGAGTCATCTAGAGGCGGTGTGGTCCTGAGCATCGACCGACAACACTCAGTGCCACGCAGTATCTAACATTTACTGTACATTAGAACCCCTATCCCGACACTGGCATTTGACAAGTGAACAATTTGACAAATTTGCATGTTCTGATTCTTTCTGAGTTGCCAATTTTAAAGTTGCCCTACACAAGATAACAGAATATATTCTTCTCTTCCTTCTGTTAGTTCACAACTTAAAATAACACCATACATCAAATCCTGGTACTTGACATAGGCATCAAAACTTGTATTTCCCACAGTGATGGTAGGCATGCACAAGTTCTTAGAACCATGGCCTGACGTAAGAAGAAGGGTTGAAATCGGAGAAAATACAGGCCAACTAATTGTCCTTCATGCTTTTCCACTGGAAAACATTTGAGCTCATTAGAAACATCTCGCAGCCTAATCTGGATACATAAAACCAGTCAGAGCCACAGGTGCAGAGCCCCGGAGACAGTTGCTGAGCTGATTTTGTGAACTGCTTCCAGCATTGCCCTCACAGAACGGTCTGTGGCTCCTCCGCTACCACCGTACATACCAGCAAGTACAGCGAAACATAGCCCAGAGAAGCCCAGCCTCACTGAGAGTGGTGTTTCTATGGTCAGGGAGGAAACGAGAAGGCTCAGCTAGCTCAAAACAAAGGCACAGCAGTCACCTAGGAAAGGTGGCCCCTCGGCCCCCAAAATGCAAGCAATTCAAGTGCTTGGGCAGCAGGTCAGCAAAAGGGAATGCCTTACAAACGTTGCCACAATAGATTTTGAGTTATAATTTAAACTTTCTCCCTCCCCTTTACCTTTCTCAGTCCCTTTCCCTGGTTTCAGCATTTCAATTACAGCTCAATAGGAACATTTTTTCTGCAATTTCAGAGCTGAATTAGTCTGGCTGTGCTTTCCATGCCCAGAGCAAAAAGACCTAGACAGGGAAAGAGCCAGTATGTGCAAGGTACATGTCCTCTTTGCAGAGTTAAGTATTGAGTTTGAGCAGTCATCCCTGAATCACTTACTCTGCCCCAATAAGCATCCTTGAGATTAATCAAACCATCAAAAGAAAGCTGTATATGCACTAGGATTTCTTCCCAAAAGGCACAGCAGTGACCTTTTTCTAAAAAAAAAAAAAAAAAAAAAAAAAAAAAAAAAAAATTAATGAAGCCTCTCCATCAGTGACACTTACATTACTTGGTATTTTCGCACAGAACCTAAAATATGTGTGGGTTCTGAGTCATATTTTTTGAGGTCAATTTACCAATAAGTTAAACTGATGACTGGGTTGACAAATGAATCTTTTCTGAAAGATAATCAAAATGCATCTAAGTTAAGTACTTGCTTTACTGTACCGATATCAAACAAAATTATTATTACTTTTACCAGTCATTTAATACAGTGGGACCAAAATCCCTGCACTATAGCCTCAACACAAAACTTGTTTCTCTCATTACGAGTACATGTTCGGGCTTCATCCTCATCTATTATTTTTGCTGATAAATTCTTCAACTCCCAGAAAGGAAACAGCAGGAGGCTATTGTCACAGACTGAATACCAAATTCAACTGTCTTCTCTTAAGTATATCCAAAATATAACAAAAGCACAGGTGAAATATCACTTTTCATTATATTGCAACTTGCAGGCGCCTTGATGTGACACAACAAAATCTATTACTGCAAGCAAACAGGAGTGGAGAGGTGGGTATGCTTTCAGAGACATATATATATGAGATGATTAGGAACTCATTTTTGAGAATATCTAGCATAATACAAGCCATTTATTTATTTTTATTTTTAATTTCTTAATACCTTAAACTGCATAATAATTTTAAAGCATTCTTAAGAGCTGATCCATCCTGTTTACATGAAGACATAAATGTTTGTAGAAAAATGTCACCTGACCATGTTATTAAGGATTGTGACTTATAAAGTATAAAATACTGTTACCTCAGGTAACCTTTAACACAGATGCTACCTATTGCACAATTGACTCCATAAATATGGCATCATGCTGAGGTCCACGCAGATCAACAGCCTGACGGGGCTCTCTAAATCGGCTCTGCAATCTTCTGAATTAATAGAGTAGTTGACAGATTTAACGGCTGGTAGGCTCTGCCTGTATCAAGACTGGACATACCTTCCCAAGAGACACTTGCTGACAGCAAGGAATGGGAACGTGCAGGATCAGTCCTGGACTCCACCCCACTCTCTGGAAGGACATTTGTTCCTACTCCACAAGGCTCCTCTGTCTTTTCTCCAAGCCTGACCTCCTCTGCTTTATAGTGCCAAGCTGTTCTTGTCAGTTCTACCTCCTCCCCAGCTCTGACTTCTTAATCCACAAGTACTCCATACACTTAACTGACTCTGGCGTTTGTCTCTTGGGGTGGGGAGTGTCAGACCCATCTCCCTGCATAGCACCACGTAGGTTCACTTCTGAGCATTTTCTCCCCGTTTGATTATAACTCCAGCATCTTTGTCTTTTCCTTCAGCCTTTCTCCCATAGCTATGTAAATATGATTTTTGCCATCACTAGCACAAGGCCAGAGGCTTGGTGGGCAGCTGGCAGCATAGGCTCTCGGGATGTGTCTGGCCCTGCCTCAGTGGGAGCTGGTTTCAGCCATGGCAGCAATTGCCTGGTGGCCACATGCCTGTGGCCTCCCTATGCTGGATTCACTTTGGGAATGCCTGGGGCAGGGGGCTGGCACCCCTACCTAGTCACTGTGGGACAAACAGCCCCTCCGGGGTCATGGGGCTGGAGGAGGGCAGTGTGCGGCTCCCAGACTTTCCCTGGGAAGCAGGGAGAAAGAGGCAGGCTATGGTCAGACATTACATAAAAATATCCCCAAAGAAAGCCAAGGCTGAGGAGAAAGGGACCCCCCCTACAAATCTCCCCCAGCAAAGACTTCAGGCTGCTGAAAACACGTTCTAATCGTCCCCTCTGTCCTCCTGAGAAAGACTGACACTGTCAGCCCCAGGACCCAGAGGAACATTGGAAGAATGCACGTAGCAGCAGTGAAGGGGCAGCTACTCAAAAGCTTCTCTTGTATACAAATTCAAAAGATATTTTAAATGAGGTTTTTCTTATTTAGTTAATTTGGACTTTTAGACAATTAAAATATTTATTTAGCCTACAAGAAGTTCCTGTTTGTATAGATATGGTGTGTTCCCTTTTGGTGATAACAAGATTTTGAGTCTAACATTCATAATTTTGTGCTGAAACAGGTTTTCCCTATCTTTAATCTAATCTGTCTACCCACTTCCTTTGGCTCCCATCCACCTATCCTAATTCCTTTTATAATCTCAAGTTACTTTTTTCTTAAGTTTTGGTACACTGTTGGCTTGCTGTGTTTGCTCAGCCAGCCCTATTGTACCGTCTCCTGCTCTGAACTTACCCTCCTTACCCTGCTACTGCATTCCTGAGCCTCTCACCGTTAAACATCCGTTTACATTTCTCTGCCTCCTCCTCATTCCCAGTTTTGCTCTAACCAGTTCCTAGCTTCCCCTTTTCTCATAAAATAGTAAGAAACCACAAGGAGAACCAGATGAAGACAAATAGGAGAGGTCTGGAAGCTTGTGATTTCCACACAGAGCAGACCCTTCTGAAAGCCAGAAAAAGGGTCAGGGGCTGCATCCACCCTCCCCACATTCATCAAGGGGATGCAAAGAGAAGGGGGGCTCTCCTGCCCCTTTGGAGAGGCCGTAGCTATCTGTGTGGAGGTTCAAGACCTTAGGAAAAACAGAGATTGACTTGTTTGCTCAGGTGAGAAATAGAAAGGGCTTAGGAACAAGGAATTCATCAGTTCTGTCTCATAAGTTTTTAAAAGATTAAATTTACGTATGTTTAAAACAAGGTTTTCTCATACTATCTGCTCTTCTTGTTTGAACTGTAATTAATCCACATCCCTTTCTCCCACCTAAGCAAGATGCTACACTTACCCCATGCTACAGTCCCAAGCCCATGACATCCAAAGGGGCTAGGTTTGAGAGAGTGGCAGTTTTGATTTTTCCAACTTTAAAGAAATAAAATTATGGCAGAGAAAGAAAATGTATATTTATCAGGAGCAAATTTTGTTCAGTGAAAAAAGATGTCGAATGGAGGATTTGGAACCCTCAAAGCAATTCTGCTCTGCCTTCAAGAACAGAGAAGGCTGTCATTACTTGAACTACTACACTGAAACTGATTTATACTGGCCATTACAGTAGAAGACCAGGATGCAGCCTTGCAGATCTATATCCACACTTCCTCTTCTTTCTGTTTGGAAAAGGTTTGCAGAGCCCTAACAGCTCTGCGTAACTGTCCCTTTCTTCCCTGTTCCTTTGGGACCCTCCAAGGGGCCTGAGATTCAGTGCCTGTTGGTGCACAGCAGGTGTTAGTGCATCAGTCCTCAGGAGGAAAAAAACCAAACCAGACACTGCACTGAGCAGCTAACGCAGTTGAGAGCACACTTCCAGACAAAGTTGTTCTGCACTTGGAAACTCTTCTTTGAAAGGTAACCCTGAGAGATAGCACACAGTGCGGAAGTTTTTGAAAATGTGAGCCTAGAAGTCACGAAAAACAACAGGACACCCAGACTGTAGGCCCTCATCACAGGTCCCACAAGACTGTTGGGCATTTGGGCCCTTACATTTAGTTCTTCATTAGAGGATTTCCACAATACTGTATGGTCGAGAACTGTCTTAGAAACTTCTCCTCAGAGCTGGTTCCTGCAACCTGTGGGAATGGCCATGCCCCTGCTGTCTTCCCTGTAACGGGTATGTCAGCCAAACTGAATACACCGTGGAAGTATCGTCACTTCCCACCATATTCACTCCTTTTACGTAGCACTTACCTCTTCAATGATGTCAGTCCTCTGACATGACATACTGTTTTGCTGCAATTTTAGCTACAGGATGATGAGAAATATGAGCTGTCAGGGTTTGAATGCACCTATTTTTTTTAACTGAAGCAGCAGTCTCAGCATTATTTATTTAAAAATTTTGATTGGTTGTACCATCAACATATATTCTGGAATATACCCAGATTTACTGACAAAGTAATTATTTTCATTCATGTCATGATAAAATGGCTTCAGTAAAAATAATTAGGTAGCTGCAAGTACTTATATGCACAACACTAACATTTACATATACACATTCAGATGTGATGTTCTCTACAATGAAGCAAGAAACCCTGGGATCTCATAACACGGCTTCCTATCGAGGGGCAGCCAAAGCTCAGAACAAAACAACTGGAGAGAAGCAGGTTTAAAGCACTGAAATTGCCTACCTAAGGATAATGTTAATGATGATAATGATTTATACTGTACTGCAGCGACATGTATAATTCTATGCTGACTAAAATAAGAAAATAAAAATTATAGTTGGCTCAGTTTTAATTTTTCAGACTTAGCTCTTTTTTTCAACTGGTTTAGGAAAAAAAATGCTAATATGCAGGAGAGAGACTCTAAGCAAGCTGCAGAAGGGTGTATAGTAGCTTTGGATTGAAGTAGGGAGCAGTCTTGGGTCAAAAGCCATTCTGTGTCAACAGTGTACACATACACACACAAAAGCATGAAAAAAGAGGAACCATCCACACAGGTTCAGAGGCCCAGCTGTGCTTTCCATTGCCCCAGTTCTGGAAAATGGGAAAGCAGCCACGGGGTGCTCACTGCACTGTCGGTGACAGCAGCTGGGTTCCAGTGCCCACTCCTCACAACAGGAAGAAAGGCACAGAGAAGTGCCTTGTCTTAGTTTCTTCTTGGTCTATTCTTGATTTGTTCTGCCATGCTTATGCTGCTTTTTCAGTTGGACGAAACTCAGAAGTGCAACCAGAAGAGGCCCTTAGAGTAGTGTCACCCACCACTATGGGGACAGACAGGTTCTTTGGGGATCCTAGGCAGAATGACGACGGCACCAGGGGTCAGGAGCAGGGGGTACCGGTCACAAAGAGATGTGGGTCCTCCTTGAAGTTGACAAAATTTAGCTTGTGATAAAATGCAATGTATGCAAATTCTCTGTAAATGATGACCACATAAGGGGAAATTTTTTTTGTAATCCAAAAATATGATGACTCTGAAGCTTGTTCTAGCACAATCCTTAAGCACTCTTCAAAAGTACTGCCTTGGTAATTCCTGTGTAAAGCTCTATCACACAAACTAATATACTTCGATATAACCTGTCACAACCTTGCTGGACATATTCACATGGACATTTTCCCCTGGAGAAAAATCATTTCAGTTTCATGAATGGTAACCATGGAAATATCAGATCAGCCAAGGTTTCAGAAGCCAGACTTGTTTATCAGATTTCACTTTCCTAAAGCATGTTTAATATAATGGATATAATAAATATCAAGTACATTAAACTGTCCAAGCTTTTAGTTATAGTCATTTGACACAAACCTTGTACTAAACCTGGACTGTCCAAGTAGCTACAAGCTCTCAACAACTGTAGGATATAACTAAGGCCAAAGGATCTTCCTTGGTATCTGCTTTTTTCTTTAATGCTCTAACAGTGTGTTGGATGCATTGTACTGTTGAACATGATGCATAAACATTATCTGCTATTTTTGCTAAAAGTGTGTGTGGTTAGCTATCTTTTCTGGCTGCTGCACTCAGATTTAGAGCAATTATACAGAGGGAGGAGGAAAGGTTTCCAGGGTGAGGCAGAGAGGGAGAAATGCACAGAGGGGAGAGGCTCTGCTCAGAGCAGAGAGCAGACCTCAGACATACTGCAGAGAAATCTCGGGGGGGGGGGGGGAGAAAAAAACAACAAAAAACAAACCCTTAGGAGCCTAGAGGGATTGTATGGTATTTATTCAACCCAGAAAAATCTGAAAGCTGCTAGTGTACAAGCAGAAAGAAACAACTTACAGTACATGGATACAAAGGGCAGACTTGATTTTAGAACTTCGACTTTAATCTGCCTATACACCAGCACTGAGACTTCCCAATTTCCAGAACTAACATGCTCTAATTAGATAACCTTATTTCTAACAAAATGTATATTTAGGGAATAGAATACTCTCCTGCCTTTTGGTATGTTTACTTTAAAGTGAGGTGAGAGTAGTTCCAGCAGGAGGCTCAGATTCAATCATAGACTGAGCAGTGTTTTAATATGGTATTTTAAGTAGGGTTTTTTTTCCTTAAAAAAAGACAAATGGGTTGGGAAGAAAGCAGGGAATGTGAGTTTCGTAAAGTACAGGTAGAAAAATACAATGTACAATTTCTATTTTTATCATCTTCTAAGTACAGATAGACAAAAACAAATTAAAATTGGTAAGAGGATTGACCTCATACTAAAACTGATCTAAAGATTTTGGAAAGACTAATAAAAGAAGCAGAAACTTAGTGGTGGATTTGCTACTGTATCTGCCTATGAATATCATACTGATATATAACAGTTTGCTATTACTTTCTGAAATTCTTCCATTCTTCTGAGAAGGTCAACAAATAAAACGAGGACATCCAAATACACATCTGGTGTTTCTCCATTTGTCAGGAAAGACCTCCACAAAACACCTGAAAATGTTTATGATCTGCTGCAAAAAACCCTGAATGATTTGGGGAATTCCATGACATTTTTTAAACAGTGAATCCTCAGCTGTGTGAATTCTCAACCAGCAGCAACAGTGATAATCTTCTCTGAATAAACTCACATGCTTCTCCTTCAGGGTGTAGTTTCATATTATACTTAATTCAATCTAACAGCAGGCGGAGGCCAGAGGGGGTGGACCTGCTTTCTTCCTGCTTTTCTGCCTCTTCCCTTGTGTTAAATTTAGCAATTGTGCAACTCTGTAGTGACTCCCATCAGCTTGCTGATCTGACGGAAAACTCGCAGGTTTTCACGAGTTAGCTTTCCCTCCAAGCAGGGAAGATTTACCGTGACAAGTCAAACTCAGAAGAGGAAGCAGAAGCAGCACACAAAAAGTGATGTGAGCATGAGAGGGCTATTGCTCCTTTCAGTGGCAGTCATTAGACAAAACTAAGCATAATCTGAACTCATGTCCTAAGGCTGCATCTATGTTACTCTTTCAGTCTGAAGCAGTAGTATGATTTTGAAGTGAATCCATGAAGTAATAGCCCTACTGAATGCTGGCTCGGTTTGCAGAATACCTACAGTGCATGTGAACTAGATTTTTTTAGGAGGAAACTTAGCTGAAAACATTGTTCCAGAGGTACACCAAATACTTGCTCAACATTCATATGCCATCCAAAAGGCTCTTGAAAGGTTTAGGGGCTCAGAGCTACTCTGTAGTGCTTCTCATACTACACTGCATGTAGGTGCTGACCAGGTGCTGCATTCTCTTCATGAAGATGAAAGCCCTGGCCTTTAAAGACCCTAAACAACCACCATACTTTGGGGGTAGCAAAATAGACATGTCTCTATTACAGATCCTGAGCTCATTTTCACATGGGAACAAAGCACTGAGCTTTCCACTCATTTGCATACCCACACGCTCAGACCCAAGATCACCACATGGGAGAATCATCAAGGACAGTGAACTTTCCAGCATTACTGAACCCCACAGAAGATCCTTGTGAAGAAACATTTGGCCTGCTCTGTGCCCCACGCTGCACTGTGCCAAGGTTCCTCACTTCAGCCAAGGAATTGAGCAGAGCTGGGTGGTGGTAACAGAGTCTATCAACAGTTCCCGAAACAGTGAAGTGATCAGTCAGGTCTGGGATCTGTCTAGAGGCTTCAGTCATGAGCATCAGGAGATAGGGCTGGGGACAGGACTGAAGACAAGCTATACTGCATGTCCAAGAGGTCCATCCAGGAGGCAAGCTAACTATAACATATGTCCAAGGTCCATCCAGGTGTGACAGGGCCATACACAGGACCAGAGACAAGACTACCTACAGTGGGCGTTCCATGTTCATCCAGGAGACAGGACTGGAAACAGGTACACCTGAAAAATGGCACTGCGCCCTGAGGACGCTGACATTCAGTCTCAGTGTCATACATTTTCCAGCTGAAGGTTAGTCCACAGGACAGACATGTAAAGTTTTCCAGAAACTTGAGCATTACTAGTGCACCATTCTGCAAATGTATCTTGCAGGTGGGGGCAAGGATACCCACACTCTTCATTTATTACCATTGGCCCCTGAATGCCTTACTGATACTATGCTGACAGCAGACAAAGAATGCTATCATACCTAACTTAAATTGCTCTGGATAGGGTAATGAAATGGAAATAACTTTAAAGATACCAGTGTATAGCAATTCACTGGTCAACACATTCAAGCACAACCTGCCTATACATTTATAGAGTAATATAAGCAAACTGAAAAGCAAGTTCTGTGTCACTGTCACTCTCGCAGCCAGTCTGCAAGTGCAGTCATCTTGTACAAAGCTCACAGAGAACTGATACATTGTCACTTGGCTGCAACACTTGGTAAAAATTGACAACGCTATCTATCAGGGAAGCAGTATACATTTTCGGCAGGTAAAACACTGGAATACGTTCAGAAAGGCTTTTCAGGTCTAATTATTTCAGAGAACACTTAAACAGTCCCCAGTAAATAATTCCTGGCCTTTTCATTTGATATTGTTCTTCTCCTTTAAATGTACTCTCTAAAAATGTCTGTCAAAGCTTCATATTTACAGTCATTAGCTTTCACTGAAAAGTGATCTTTCCCTAACACCATTTACATTTTATTACACAGTTATCCTACGTATGAGGGAGCAATGATTGGTGCCTTGCCACAGTACAGTAACTGTCACTGATATTTCTTTATCATTATACAAGAATAAGCATAACTTAAAAGTTTCAAGTGCAAAACAGATTAAAACAATGAAAAATTCATAAGTGAAATACGAACCAAAAAGAACAGTTGGTGTTCTTAGCAGAATTTGAAGTTAGGAGAGATTTTAGTACTTTCGGGATGATAAACACCAGTTAACACTCAAGAAGGCCCACAAAACCACAGAAACAAGGGGTATATCAGAGCTTGTGGACCCAGGAGTGTTTCCTGGTTGAGACTGGCTGCAACGAGACTACCAGCTACAATGAGATATGAGCGTGCACTATGACCCCACACACCTTGGTTTCCACTTGAAAGAAACTTGGCTAAATGAACAGTGATGGAGCTACAACCAGACAGCCAGAACTCCATGTCTGGACAACTGGTGGACAAGTGCAATGAGACACAATGACCCTGCAGGTTAAATACAGCTGGTCACTACAGAAACCTTTAAGTGGCTGACGGCTCTGTTCCCCAAATCACACAGTATCATATCAGCATGCAGCCTGCAGTTAGTCTCAGTGTGTTCAGACTCTGCAGGGTAGAAACTCAATTTTCTCTCTATACTGCCACATGACCTAGGATTTCAGGAACAGAATACCCTAAAAGTCTACACTCAAAATATTAGTAATTACAAACAACGAGTTCCACATGGAAGAGATTTTATTATAATCCCTTAAATAATAATAAAAACAAAGATTGTATTTTAAATCAAGAAAACAGCTTAAATGTAATATTTTGTAAGTGGAGCAATTCATAGTATCCAAAATATCGTAACTTTGTAATTGAGCACTATCTTTAATAGCTATGAATTATTTGGAACACTTGAGCTTTTAGCTTTTTTTAGTTACTACATGTTCAAAATCTCAGAGGAAATCTGGAAATCACTGAAGGACTCACAATACCCTTTCAAAGAAACACCTGATATTATTTTCATTCATTGAAAGCATGATTTTGATTCTGGGAAACAAAAAAAAATGCAGCTATTTATGTAAATATATTTCCTGTAGTAATTATTCTGTAGCTTATTAACTTAGCAGAAATATGAAAAAAATCATATGCTGCAACATTGAAACATTTAATTTGAGAAGTAAGACATTTCTCTTCCTACAGCAATACACTGAAATCCCTGTGGTTGCTATACCTTCTTAGAATGTAGTGAGTTTGTTTTAATCCTGATTTTCCCTATATGTCTTTTTTTAAACATCAGCACTACTTAAAAAACCCAGTGCAGTTGAAACCGGCATTTGAAGGCATTTTGAACTGAGTTAGAAAAATAAGCAATGCCATTTTAGATGCTATATTTCCCATAAGATTCTGTTTGTCCTCATGTATTTGAATCTTTTTTTCTTAATGTTAATAGTTTTGCCCCCTGATGCTACCAAAAGGCCATCAAGATGACACTGGAAGAGATAAGAAAAGTCACACTGACTGTGTATAGTGTCCTGTCAAATAAGTAAAGAAACTTTATTCCACATTCATTGCTCCTTCCCTCCCTCCCCATTTCTTTCACTGCAAGCTTTCTGCTCAAAGAGAATACACCAAGCTTTTCCGAGCAGTAGCTGACGGTGAATCTTTCCCATCAGGCTTCATGCTATCATATTGCAAACCCATAGACCTAAAAGATCCTAGTTTTAGAAAGTCTCCAACTTAAAAACAAAGGAGGTATCACAGTGTGACAATCTTGGCAGAGCACTGATTCCACAGAAGAGAATGGATGCCTTGGCAGAACTGAATGCTTCATTCAGCCCCTGAAATCTTCCCTTCCTCCATGCTAATAAAGCTTATTTTTTTTCCACCCATTCCCCTTGCATGTGGGACCATCTAACGAAAGAATTGAAAGAAGGAAATCAACTTGTCTCCATGGGGTATGGAATCTAGGTCCCACCCTTTTAAAAAGAAGCATGACAACTCAACAGAGAAGTAAAACTTCAGTATTTATCTCTGTACAAATTGTGTTATGAAAAGCAATTAAGATTTCACCTTTCTGATATAAAAATGGTCCAATAGAAAATGACCTTGAATTTCTGCCTTGAAACTCTTCAAAATCCTATTCCTAAAGATTTTCAAGGGGCTGAAGTTCCACAAAAGAGAACTTGTAATCTAATACAGATCATTTAAATTTAGCTGTGATTGTATTGGCCTTTCAAAGCCTCTGTGTTCTCTTGCAACTCCATCTTAGGAGAAGGACCAATGTCAAACCAATGCTGTAAGGTGGGGCTTTTTTGAGATTAAGCTCTAACCATGGCATAGTAGGTCAAAGTAGATATTGCCAAGCTTGTGAAAATCAATACAGAAGCAAATCTACAGAATGTACTTTTAACCACGTATTTAGTATCTTTATTTTTACTTCCATAGTTCTTTTCCATAAGGATGATGCAACAGCTCCACTAGCAATTTAAATAGGCAAAATCAGAGGTCATTTTCTAAGTTCTTTACCCAAGCAATACGTTTGAAATTAATGAGAGGTCACTGAATTAAAGCCCAGCTGCAGGATTTGTATCTTCCATTAAAAGGCCTCCTGCCTGCTTACAAGTCACATTGCACAGTATTCCTCTTTGAGATTTGGCTGCAGTAAAATTAAACATCAGTCAAAATGGATTTAATGATTTAATTTTTTTAATAGATTACTTGCAAACTTTAACAACATTGGTGCAATACTTTCAGACTGAGCAATTCAAAGGAGCCTAAGGGAGGAAGGCAAGCATATTTCACTGAAATGGATAAAATGTCAGCTGCAATAAATGCATGTGTTTGCATATAATATTCTATTTATAGCTATTATCAAGAAATACAGCATGTAATATTTCTGACAGACCTTCATGGAAGTACTTTATTCACTCAGCCTGCAAGCATCTATGAAAGCATTATCATCTTTTCCAAACTTTACTACTTCTAGTGTTGCAGCCCCAGATTCTGACCTGGAAACCTTTATTGAATGGAATATGTTAGCAGAACACATAGGAGACTATGTACATATTTCTCATTGTCATGAAGTGATGATAAAGCTTAAGGACACAAAGTGATTTATTATTCCTGCAGAAGCAAAGAATGAGATACCTCCAAAAGCCTAAAGAGAAAGTCAGAAGGGGATTCTGATTTAACCGAAGACAGTAGATTGGAAACTCCCGTATCTATTCCTAGATCAGCTGAGAACCGGAGACGACCAACAGAGAAAAAAAAAAGCTCTGTCCTTTTACACACATCTTATTTTTCAGAGGGTTAATTGGTAAGGAATTACAGTTATTAAGACTTCAGGGCCCTTGGGTCTTGAAACTCATGAATATGACATCAGTCCGGTAAAATAAATTATTTACCTCATCAGACATTCCAGAGTGGCAAAATCGTTGAATCATTTGGAATAGATCACTGCTCATCAAAAGACCTACACCTTTCTAGTATCAATAAAAGAGAAAAGGAGGGAGAGAAGGAACAGCTATAAATATGACAAGAAGCTAAATCAGAACTGAAATGTTAAGAAAAATATGGAAGCAGTAGAAAATACTAGATTGCAAGAAGGCCAGAAAATGATATTAAGAATATCAAGTCACGTTTTATACCTAAAAAAGTGTATAGCAGATTAATTATAATTCCTTGTTGTTTACACCATCAACTATGTTGAATAAGAAACAAAATGGCAGCTCAAACTAAAGCACATGGATGCCTGCTGGGAGTTTGCAATGCAAGAATATGCCAATATGACCAGCTCAAGCAGCACTGGGGCAGGAAGGCCCTGCTTGACCCAAGGTCATTTCAGTTACTATCTGTCTTGGCGGAACCAGTCCTGATCCAGCTACCAATCCGCTCTGTGCTAGATTTCATCCTACATCACGCGCTAAACAGGAAATGCTTCTCGTATTTTCTTTGATGAAAGATACCTACTGTTATATTTCACAAGCTAAATTCAAGCCACTTGAACTCTGAACACCAAAACAGTAACATCAAAACAACTTATTCCTGTGTACAATTTGAATAAAAAAGCAAAATAAACCTTTAAAATCCTATCTAAATCATTGGATTAGATTAAGACTATTTAGCATCATTACTGCTTAGCATAACTTAATATAGCTTTAAATTATAACAGGATAAAGTAAAAAAAATAGTAGATCCAAAAATTTGTACCCCAGGCTGGTTGCACTCTTAATTAATGATATGCTACTGTTAAAATACCCAGGTAAATGTAGTACTGTTTTTCACTAAAGTCAGCATTAATGCAGAAAGCTGCACATTAACCATAATATCTTTCTAAATGACTAGCCACAACTATATGTCTTCGCTGTGTATATACTGCATTATTTTAAACAAAACAAAAGTCATCCATAGCCTACATTTTCAGCAAATGCTTTAAATAATCAAAACCTGACAAGGGTTATATTATGCATGGTAACAGGGCTTTCTTCAACTTTTACTCATCAAGGAATAAAAATCATGCTTATTTAAACATCGTTGATGTTATGAGGTTCATGTCACAGAATCTCTTAATAATGTGAACAAGGGCATTTATTGTAACTACATCAATATCCCTTTCTGTTGTTGGGATCTTTTTTTTAAGCTGAATATAAACTTTCATCTAAATTCATTGCTAAGGAATAAAGCAATGTATTATCAGTGCCCCAGAGATTAATCTTGAAACAGTTGTGTATTCCTGGGCCACAAAATAAATACATTTAGAGGCACTAACAGATTTTATTTTTATTTTGTTCCTTTCTCTGCAACATGGATCAGTAAAGACAAAAGCTAAGTGATTTAGGCGGAAACCTATGTAAAAATTAAAGCAGAAGGCATGAAAAAGGTTTTTAGTTAATTCTTCATTTCAGAGGTGCTAAAACTATGATTTTATTAGATGTTATTAGTAAAGTTGGCTGTAGCAACGTTTACATGGATTTAAAAAACAGTTCAGAATGAGAACAAAATTGAGTTATAGTACAATCAGATTCTTATAGTGGTAAGGAGGGTAACACACAACGTGTTGCTATTTCTATAACTTCTGATTAGAGCCAAAAATAAAGACTCAAGGAAGGTGAAGGCCTTGAAAAGTCTTTCCCTTCAAATGTAAATGCTATTGCCTTCTTAATTACAGTACTAATTAAAAACACTGGGGGGAGAGAAGTAAAGAGAAAAGGAAAGCAGAGGATGTCATATGCTCTTACTGGATTTAATTTAGTGCTTTATAGACAAATGTTTTCAAGAAAGTATCTGAGAATTATTTATTGTAAAAGCCTCAACTGTTGGGTATGTTGCTTTTTGTTAACATTCTTGTGGATGTCTGAAACGATAAAACCTTCAATCTGAAAAACTGTTTTGGTTGTAGTCTTGAGTCTTTCCTGTAATGGTATATATTAAATCTTGTACGTTGTAAATGGTATATATCAAATCACGTGCAGGCTAAAGTTTTAAAGGTGCAAATAGCAGAAGGGGCTCTGTGACATTGGGTATATCTTGTCCGGAGTTAAGGCAGTGGCTCAAGAAGCTCCATCATACACTTATCAGACACAGACAATGACAATTCTCCATCCTTGTCTAAACACAGTTCAGGATTCCCTTAAAGCAATTGGTGAGTCAGGGGCCATTTCAAATAAAATCAAACATGATACTTAAATTTGAAGACTGTTGCTGTAGGGCATGCAACTCTTTATTTCTTCTCTTACATTTTAGAATTTTATCAAAACAAGGTGGCATTCCATCAATTTGATGCACAGGACTCAATTGGGGGTTGGACTAGATGACTTTTAAAGGTCCCTTCCAACCCAAACTATTCTGTGATTCTGTGAAGGGAGAAGAGGTGGATGAGAGCAGAATACCCAATAATAAAAGTACTACTCTTTCAACATCTAACTTCAAGTATTTTTTTAAATCAGAAAAAAAAAATCTGGGAAACGTAAATGCTGCCGTAGAAGGTGTTTCAGACTGACTTTTGTAATTTACTACATAAGCTACACCTCCCTTTTCCAGACCAGATTTATTAACACCATTACATGTGGACAAGCTGTATCTCTTTTGCTCATTTCTTCAACAGTATTAACATGGACTGGACAGAGAAAATGAGAAAGATTTTTGCAAAAGCTTTTCATATATGAAGTCACTTATGCCCCGACGTTTATATATCCCTAGGAAGGAATATGCAATAAGTTATGATGTAATATATTTAGTAGTCTAGGATAGAAAGTGGAGGTGATGATTGCTTTGAATTATTAATAGGGTCTTCTGTTCTCATCAGCAACTTGCAATGATTATTTCCTCCTAACAGCTACATTTATCAATTTACATACACTACATTTCATTGACAAATTATTTGGCCATGAACTTCCAAAGATCTGCCAGAGCTTTCTGTTAATCAACTAGAAGGGGAAAATTGGATAGCTGAACTACAAAACACTGATTATAATTGGATCAGTTGTATGAGTGTAATAAAGAAAATTCTTTTAATGTTCTATATCTACTAGTCTAGCATTTTGACTAAAAGTGACGCAATATAGACTAATGCTTCCAGATCGACACTGTTGAAATGCTGTTATTGTATTAGGTTGAAGTGGTTGAAATGGGTTTAGATTAAAATACTACTTACAAACTGGGTTTTAGAATAAACACATTTCATAATGAGTAATATAAAAGTAAAAAGGAATTATTAACTTCATTATACCACCCCAACTATATATGCCTCAGCTTACAGAAGGGAAGGTGTTCCAGCATGGGCAACCACTTGCCTTTGGAGGGCAAGATCACGGGAGATATTGCAAGTACCGGGAGATAAATCCCAGGTGCAACACTAATTTATTGTGAAGATAACTGTGCACGTGTTATTCAGTAAACCCATAAACCTGAGCCAGGTTAATTAAGGACTAATGATGTCTCTCTTTTACACTGGGAGACTGGGGAAAAAGGGCAGTGACAGAAGGGGGAAAAGAAGAAAACCACAACTTTGGTGTGACTGTTGCTGCTGCATTCTCTATACGATCCTCAATACTATGAAAGGAAGACTGCAGCCTTCAGAGGGCCTAGGTGAGGGGGACACTCCCATCTGCCAGTGTTATCCTTCCCTTATGGCCCCACAGCCTCCTTGCTTTCAGCCAGCAAAGGTATCTTGCCAACGCTTCCGTCTTTGAATCCTTTCTTGCAGGGCCTGACCTAAAGCAGGGTTGTTTCTCCCAGGTTTTAATCAGACACCTCAGAGGAAAAGTGATTACCACTGTGATTAGTGGTCCTCCATCCCAGTGGTCTCCAAAGTGGGGTGCACACATGCCAGGCATTGCACAAGTCACTGGAGTGCAGGAAGAAAATTTTGTTGTACCATTAATACATAAAAGAAAATAAAAAATAATATTTCTCTCATTTTTATCTCATCCTTTTTAAATTTCTGATTTTGTTTATGTTTGATAAGGTTCATAATATATTAGTACAGTAGGACATGTATATTATCTATAAATAAATAAATATCCATATATTGCAGGTGTATGCTCAAAAATGTTTTACTGATAGGGGTGCACGATCAAAAAAGTTTGGAGAGCACTGCTCTAACCCAGCAGGGAGGCTGGTGCAGAAACACTGGCCAGAATCAACAGAACCTGCTACCAAGTTAGTCCTCTTGAAACTGATGTCTGATTTTTGGAGGGAGGAATGCCATTCCTGTGAAGCTAGCTGAAGCCCCCACTGAAGCTAGAACATTTCTACCAAATATTGGGGACCTGTATTTTTTTCTTTTTTCTGATAAAGCTTTGAAGAAAGTATTTTTATCTAAGCTAAAGACATTCCTTTCATGGTAGTCACTGGCTCCTGTTAGCCATTCATGAACACAGTCAAAAAAACCAGTAGCTATATTGGGAACCATTAAGGTAACTTTCACAGGATATTCGAAATTGGGCAAACGGCACACTGTACTCAGTTTGATGCTAATCCTATTGTAACTATATTCACAGCCATCTGTGTGATAACATTTATGGTGAAGACTTTCAAAATAAAATGCAGAAGGAAGATTTAAATGAAAACAAAATACAACTATTTAATCTTCATCTAGTTGTTTCAAGATAGCAGAGCAGATATAAATGTAAAAGTTGTACTATATCTTCCTTCTCTATACCTGGGGAGTTGGGGGATATTGCTCTACAGAGAGTGAAGAAGCAGAGAGCTTGTGTGCAAGAGTCTTTTTTTTTTTTTCCATTCTTTGTTTGTGCAGTGTGAAGGAACAAGGTGAAAATAAAAGGGGTAGAGGAAAGCCAGAAGGAGGCAGAATATTTATTCACAATTAGCAGTGACTGAGACTACATCTACTATGAGCTGAATGCACAAGGGATTTAAAAGCCCCTTTAAGTTTAATGTATTAAAATCTATAAAATCTTCCTTAACTGCTGAAATGGCAACATGCCTAGAGAGCATATAACATTAGCCATTCAAAGTATGTTGCTATGCAATTGTGAGATGCCCATGGAAACAGAACTGTGTTCATTCATGCAATTCCTGGAATTCAACTAAATACATTAGTAATACTTCTTGTGCACTTTTGATATTTGATATACTCAAGTATCAAGGAATGCATAGCGCAGTTTCTCCTACAGAGCAATCACAGTTGTAGCAGCACCATTAAGATGTTTATGTCAGTCCCTCAGAAGCATACAGACAACACAAAGGAAAATCAGGACCAATTCCTGTGCAAATTATCACATATGAACACGGAGAGATTACCTAGTAATTAAGAGTAATAGCACTGTTAATTTCTAAAGTAAGGGAAAAAAGACTGGAAAAAAACCTTTTCAAAGTGAATTTGTAAGTCTTAAATTTCCTGTATCAAACACTACAGCTAAATAGTGTTACTACAACAAAATGATTTTTTTTTCCAAGACAGATCATGGCAAGACACAGGATCCACTTTCAATGTGACAGCAGAAATTACTACTGTTGAGAGGAGTGTACTTTTAAAAGCCATGACCGATGAGAAGCCTATAACTTCCAACAATGCATTTCTATTAAACATCTTGAGTTTCTTAAAAGACTGCACTGGAAAACAGCTATGTTTTTATTAAAACCAAGAAAGCCAGCTTAATGCAAAAGTAACTTAGTCATTTGCTAGGGACAGATAAACTAGCCTGGGTGAGGTTTTGGCAGGAAGCATTAGTAACTGTTCCCATACCTGCACTTGGTGAAAGGTGATCAGGACTTGCCAAAGCAAGGAAGTGCTGAGAGCAGGAGGTAAGGGCTTTATTTTGGCAAACTGCAGTATTTAGTGAGTTAGGTGGAATATAAACTTAGGCAATGGAGAAGAAAGGTATCAAAAGAGAGAGAATGCTCAAGACAGAAGTCAAGGTCACCTACACAAGCTCAGATGGTGCGAAGCAGAAGGTAGGGGTGGTGAAGGGAGAGAAAACACTATGCCCAATTGCAATATTTCTCTGAAACTCAACACAAAATTGACATTGTTTCCTCAAGAACAGCAACAAGATAGGCTTTGTCTTCACCCGTGGAACAAAAAAAAATTAGTTTGTCTGGAGTTCTGAGAAGCCTTCAGCTGGCTGCATTTTGACTTACTCCTTGTAGAAATGCATTGTTACACAACTTCTGTTTCATGACCATTTCATTGCTAAACTGCTCTGGGGATAAATCATGTTTGTGTGGAGGGACACTGTTGTCTACAGGACCAATGGAGTTTCATAACTTGAAAAATGTGCATCAGGAAAAGAACTATCTATCTGCTTATAATAGCTGAAGGCAATCCAGTGGAATTGTATCAACTTCTGCTGCCTAATTCTGTTGTTGTAAAGATTCATTTGAATCCCTGTCAGGTATTCTCTGCTTCTCATTTCTCTGTACAGCCTTCCAGATATGCAGGGATCCTAATAACCAGATCAGGAACTGACATACAGATGTGACGACTACTCATAGCAGCAAATGAAGCCAGTAAGATCTCTTCAGCAATGAGTCCTAGATTCTCAGACTGAGTAGCCAGGATAAATAGGTATTTTCAGCTTTTGTCTTTGGTCCTCCAACTGTAAGCAGGGCATAATACGGTTCCCTAACTCCTCTGCCATATCCTGTCCTGCTCTTCTCTAGACTCTGCCCCCATTTCGTTTTCCTCATCCTGCTTCATCCCACTCTTCATTTCTCAGACCCTCTGATTCTGGTGTGTGACCATTAAATACAAATCTTCACTTTATAGACTGAATCTGCGTTCTTCCAGATGCCTCATCCACATTTTGAAAAAAGGTTCCTCCTTCCCAACTTTTCCCCCCATACGCGCATGTAACTGGGATGTAAAATGCACCTGGAGGTCTGCTTCTTGACCTCTTGCCATTGGATTCGGAAGGACCCCTCCTTACCCTGACAACACAGAGGGAAGGATGGGATAACACTGAAGAGACTTCCCTTCCAGCTCCAGTATTCTGCCCCATCGTACACCAAATTAGGTAGACGGCAACAAGCACTGTGGGAAAACGGGGATTTATCTCTGTAACTCTGTGCAAAGGTACATTTAGTTCCTCTGTTAATAGCAAGGCCTTTTGGTGCAAATCTATAACAACGATGATGATTAGTTGAAATTCCCTTCAAAACCTCAGAATGTGCATCTTGAGAAATATTCAACCTGGAAGGGGTACCTTGGCAAAATAAGGAACAACTAAAATCTTGGTTTAAATACAGACCAGCAGGCAACATTAATGACAGACACTACTACAGTCTCTGTCCGTGATTCCTCAGAACTGACTCCTTGAAGCTCCTTGGATACCTTACTTCTGTCTCAGTGTTTGATGTCAATTGCCCATGGCCATTAAATACTGTCACATGTTACAGAATTTGTTCTCAGCCGTAAACTAGCTACTTCTAAGATACCACAAAATAGTATCTAGTACCTTTGACCCACAAGCGATAAGCACTAAAAATGAACTTTCCTCGACAAGTTTTATCAAACTTTCCTGCAAACACTCTAAATTCAAGAACTTTATAATAGCAAGGCACTTTCCCTCAGCATTATCCTCAATCTAGTCTTCCTCCAAACCTATCCAAAAACATTTCAACATCTGGTAAGTAAGGATGGGGACAAAAAGAATGTTGTCAAATCATTAAAGCAGAGCCCAGCAAGGTATCATAAAAAGGAGACCTAGAAGGGCTGTAGAGAAATAGTCTTGTCACTCGTGTCCACATGTCCTTAAGCTTCAAATGATAGTTTTTACAGTCTCCTTAGGCAATCTATTACAGTGCGTATCCGTCCTTAATGGTAAACTGTATTGCTCTAATTTTTCAACAAATGCCTTGTCAAAAGTAGTCTGAATACAGAACCTCATTCTGTAAGACATAACCAAGTTTTACATTAACAACAATGTATTTCCTAAGATCTGTATTTCCATGTTTATTTCAAATTAGTGTAATATTCAAGTGTCAGGCTTGCAATAACACATTTAAATCGTGAATGCAATAATGGAAAGAGTTTTCCGATATCTTAGTATCATGCCAGAAGTGCACTAAGGTAATGAATACGCTATTAAGTACAGTCTTCATTGGCTTACATATCCGTAAATGTTGGTATGTAAAGTACCTGCTGTTTTTTCTGTTGTTGTCACTCTGCTTTTTTGTGGTTTTGTTTTTTCTTTTTCCTGGTATTAGTTAAACAGAAGAAATAATGAAAGACTCAAGCTAACTAAGAGAGAATCTAAGTGACACCTGGCAGCCCCAGATAAGGCTTTCAGCCTTTAAGAACCTTTCGTAGGGCACTAGAGAGAAAAATATCTATATCCTTATCATCATAGCTTCTCTGCAGTAACTTTGATGAGATTAAAATAAAATCTGATACCTTAATTTCATAAACATGCCAGTGTTATGAGTTTGGCAATGCTAAATATTACTGTGTTACTGCTCTCATGGAGGTGCTATCTCAGGAGGGTACTTGGCAAGCAGAAGAACAGGGAGAGCATCTGTGGAGGGGGTGTTTTAAAAGTCTTGTTGGAGTTGGTGCCTTCAGAGACATATCTATCTAGGAATGATACGACCCATAATACTATTGTAAAAGATATGGATGTACTGTAAAATAGAAAATTACACCAGACCTGATTGCTTGGACATTTGCTGGAAATTTGCCTTTCAGCAACAGAAGCTTATCTGCTGCAAAACTGGTTAGTTCCCTGTAGAGGATCAACAGGACTAGTCTGTTTTCTTGATGTGCCTCATTGTGGAGAACCATCGCAAAGCCCCCACAAATATTATATTAATGGAAATACAAAAAAAGTTGCACAAGCTTTTACTTTATCTCATTTTCTCGCTTTTGTACCAACTTCTCTATTTTTTTTAACTGTTTCCCTAAATACTGGACTTTCATACAGTGAGTACAGACAGGCTCAAACTTAGTCTTGTATCAGGTTGCTCTGAATGATCAGATCATAAGTCTGGTATTTTAATCCAATACACTGTCAATCTGCACAATATAATTAACTAATCACATTATTAATATGAATTGTACCAACCGTTCCAATTACAATTTATTTCCTATAATGAACATTTTCTTCAAATCTCCCTTTTTTGGTAGTGGTCTCAAACTAATTTATTGACCAAGTCTAATAGGATACAGAGTTCATCACCTTTCAGGTGTCTAAATCTCATAGCCAAAAGATCAAGAGATAGTACAAGGCAAAATAGGAATATTGAAAATACTAACCTCAGTATT
Organism: Mycteria americana; assembly: GCF_035582795.1. Taxonomy (NCBI): domain Eukaryota; kingdom Metazoa; phylum Chordata; class Aves; order Ciconiiformes; family Ciconiidae; genus Mycteria; species Mycteria americana. Next base: position 94,724,530 of record NC_134366.1, on the reverse strand, counting down.
TCCCTAATCATTTTCTCTTACTTCTAAAACATATTCCCTGACCCGTACACTCTTTCATGTGGTGGTACGCATGAAGCCAGCAACATCAACTATTGATGTCAAACTGGCATAAGAAATTAGGCTTAGCCTTCAAATGTACTGCTGTTAAACATTTCTGAATTGTTACAGGATCCCAAACTAGTCAAAACTTTGGGATGGATGTACATAGATCTTCTTCAAAGACAACTGAAAGGCTTTACACAACTCCCATTTTCCCACACAACTTTTATTACAGTAGAAAACAGAATCTTAACATTCATTCAGAAAATCATCAGAAAAATACACACACACCCTCCTCCAGGCAACTAAAAGCTTATATCCCACTCTTCTTTAGCCCATGTGTCTTCATAGCTGGGTCCTTGCTTTGTCACTTGGTCTTAGCCAACTGAAGAATGTTTTGAGTTGATGCAAGTCTAGACAGTCGCACTTGGCCCCTAGAAATTTCATTCCATTACTCTGAGGTTTGGCTGGCTGCTCCCTGACATTCACTGCAGACTGTGTATGAACTTATATATATTGCTGGTCTGTGTACAAACTGGAGATAGCTTTTGATTGTAACTCCTTTACCTGCTGTACCCTGAATTCTCTGACATCTTCCCTTCTTAACTAAGTTTAGTTGTTCCTCAGGAGTGGAGCAACCTGTGCATCTTTTTAAAGGGTTCCACCTGACTTGGTCACTTACAGCAAGATAAAAACATTGTGAGAGAATGGGAAAAAAACCCAAAACAACAAAAACCCCCCACAAAACGCTGTCTTACCACAGCTAAATATTCAGACTTGTAGAATTTGTGAGGAGTGTTTTCAGAAACTCACATTTTCAAAAACCTGCTTGCTTTTATTGCCATTTTTTATTTTATTTCAGCAAAACTTTTTTATTAATTCAGTTGACAAAAGTTCGTCCAAGCATGCCATGTTAAGCTTTACACAATCCACAATGAAGATGAGCAACAGTGTGTGACAAAACTTTTAAGCTTATTCAGATGCTGAACTACTGAGCAAACACACATTCCTGAATGAGATGAATTTCTGAGCTACAGCATTTGCTGTCAAAAGTTTAGTTAAAATCTCCTCTGTCCACTGGTGAAATGCCAATCTTCTTAAGGAATATAACTTTTAAAAATCTGACTACATTTCTTGACTGTAGTGACTATTAATACCATGTTATTGGCTTATGTTTAAAAAAGCAAGTAAAAAATTACACTTGGCATTTTCATAAGTAATGATAAAATATTGATCCTTTTTATTTCTGCTCTGAAATAATTCTTGTGCACTTTTTCTTTTTAAAAGTTAACTTTCTAATATACATTTAATTAAAAGGGGTTTTTTCTTTTTGTTTTAAATTTAGAAGCTTCCTAGCAGCCCTTGGAGACATCACTGTAACCAAAGCAATGTGAAAAAGTTTAACACGTTTAACTGATAACATGTTGAGTTGATGAAGAACCGCAATGCAGGCAAAACAGTTTTCCAATAATGATGGTGTATAAATTTTACTTGAAAGTTGCATTATTTTCTAAACGTGACTGTTGATCAAACTCTTTGCATACAAACAACTGTTCCACTCTCATAATATAACAGAAACATGTATTTTTCTTTCGGCTCAGGTTTTGCTCTGGAGTCCACACTAACCATCTATTTTTCAACTTTGTTTTTTTAATATCTACATTCACAGGCAAAAGCAAACCATACGTTCATTAGTTTAGAGAGGTTTTTTTAAAATACTTGAAGAATCTGATGTAAAAAAAATATATAGAATTCTAATACAACTATTTTCCTAGTATTTATGTGGAAATAATAACAAAAGGCACCAAAAGACTTAAGTGGGAATGGGAAGTCATGTTTTTAGTATCTCCAAGGATGGAAACTCTACAATCTCTCAGTGCAACCTGTTCCAGTGTTTAACCAAACTCATGGTGAAAAATGTTCTCCTTACATCTGCTCAGAATTTTCCATGTTCCAACTTGTGTCTGTCACCTCTCCTTCTACCACAATGCACCTCTGAGAACAGTCTCACTCTGTCTTCTCTATGGCCTCCCATTACCTGGGTGTAGACAGAAGACCCCTCCTGACCCTTCTCTTCTTATGGCTAAAACCTCTTTTTCCCTCAGCCTCTTCTCATACACCGTGGGCTCTCTAGTCTCCAACCTTCTTGGCAGCCCTGCACTGAACTCGCTCCAGCATGCTAACGTCTTTATCATACTCAAAACTGGATATGGTACTCAAGATGTAGCCTCATGAGTTTCAAATAGCAGGGAGGAATCACTTGCCTTGATCTGCTGGCTACACTTTTGCTACTGCAGCCCAGGATGCAGCTGGCCGCCTTTACTGCAAGGACACACTGCTGACTCCGGTTCAGTTTGTTGTTGAAGAGGTCCTGCAGGTCTTTTTCTGTAAAGCTGTTTTCTATCTAGACGGCCCCTGGCTGGGTTGTCACATGGGGTTATTCCACCCTTGATGCAGGAATTTGCATTTGCTTTCGTTTATAAATTTCAACTTTGTAAGGTGCCACTCAGACCATTTCTCCAACCTGTGCAGGTCTCGGCTGTAGCAGCCTCACCTCTACAGGCCTACTGGATTTGCCAACCTCTAATATTAAATATCTACAAAGACTGTTATATATACTTCTACAATAAGTAGCCTAAATTAGATCTAACACCCACAGCTGTACAGGAAAACTTTATAACTGCAGTTTTATTTACTTGACCAACACAGTGGAAATTGTCTACCTGTCACAGTGCATTTCAACTCTCTTTTCAGTGTTCTTGAAATGAAGGATCTTACAGGCTTATCAGACTTGCTGGATGTTTTTTCAGGGAATTTGCAAAAATTGTATCCTCCTAAGTAAAACATCAGTTTCCCCAGCAATAAGGTGTGAATAACATATGCATCTCCAAGAGAGAGAACTACATTGAATAAAGCATATACAAAGCAGGTAAGCTTTCCATGCAATTCAGTAAATTAGATTCTACTTGTGCTACATGTAAAATACAGAAACTTTAGCATGTTGCTTAGGACACTCATGCACAAACACCAGTCTTTTCAGGAGACTTTCAATAGCAAATGGCAAATCACTTCTACTAATTTCAGAGGCGGGTTGAAATTCAGTTGAGAAAAATTCTATTGCCTGACCAATTTGCAAAGTGTATGTTCAAAGACAGAGTAGGCTACGCTTGAGCTACACTCCTGAGTTCAAACAGTAAGGCTCCATCAAAAAGTAAGTAAACAAATACAAGTTGCTCACATAAAACAGTGATAAAGAATGTGAAACAGAAACTTACAGATTTACTAACAAGTAAGTACAGTTCTTCAATGAAGTCCAAAGGATATTTGTTTATGCAAAGACATAGCTTCCATGTATGTTACATGTGTATGCATGCAATCTATTTTCTTGCTTGTTGAGTCTTTCCATTCTGTGGCACTATTTTGTCTGAAGTCTTTCAAAAGAAAACATGAAAATGTGTAGCTGAGTCTTCAAAGTGCCTCAGAGATTTTGTTTTCATCTCTGGAAGGAAAAAAAAACCACTCTCGCTTTCATCAGCTTCTGTTTTGAGGAACTACATGATGTGGTCATGGGAAATTCAGAAATTTGAAATACATTAATATATGCTTAAAATTATCAGAGACTGAAGACCTCAAAGATATACAGGCATCTAATTGCCCTCCGTAAAAAAGAGCGTGACAGACTGATGGATCTGGCCTAGAAGGAATAAGCACCTCAGCCAGAGGAATGGAGCAGTATAGAACATGACTTGGCTCCTTATGCAATGCGTGATGAAATTTAATACTCAGCAGGCTGAATAATGAACTGCTCAGAATTTGCCAACAGGGAAACACTGTGGCATGTAAGAGTTGCTAAGTTTTGTCCTACTTCATGGTCTAAGCATTTTATTCAGCTTTATCAGAAGCCATTGATTCCCTCTTTGATTCACAGCCAAGAACCTCTTCCTGAAGAAAAGGCACTCAAGTCCTTTTGGTACAATTCCTAGTGAATACAGTCCCCTAACCCTCTAAAAAATGACTACCGATCAAGGATATGACAAAGCAAATTTACTTTGGGTATTTTGATGGGGCCCAGCTGCAAGATAGGTAGGCACAGAAATGATGAACACTATTAAAGCTGTGGTGTTTTCCTCGCATGCCCAAAATCAATTCTTCACGGTTAGCGAATGGTCCTGTGGAAAAACTGAGCATTTGTGTCCCTTCAGTTGAGCAAGACTTGTTGCAATCAGAGCTTTGGACAGAGCAGTCAGTTCTGGCTAACCCAATCTCTTCCGAACAAACTGGCACATCTACAGGCAACCTACAGTACAGAGGCATCACAGAAACTACAAATGCCAAATTCCTTCCTGGCTACTTAGACCTGCCTCTCACCAGGCTTGATCAATCTGAGCTATGGAGCTATACCAGTGTAAGATACAGCGATTCCCGTTATGGATCTAGGCTGCATAATTCTGTGCAGACTTGTGTTGTGCTGTGCAAATTCACCTCACGTTACTTTCTGGATCCTGATTTCTGTGACAAGAAAAGGTTATATAGGAAGTCCTTAAGGACTAAAAATTAAGCCACATGGAGCTTCACAGTACAGCTAGATACACAACTCCTTATGGGCCAAGCGTCACATATGCAAGATGAGTACAAAAGCAAAACTGAAGCCAGAAATAACAGCCCTTTAGCATGTTCCTAAAAACCTGGTTTCAAGGGCACAATCTTAAGGCATACAGGAAGACTCCATAAAACTACCATCCCAAGGAGGTAACGCTGAGATCAATTTTCCTGGTATCTCCACAGTGAAGGGCACTATAAGTACTTGTTATGTGGATCTGCCATTGTTTTAAGATGTTAGAGCAAGACATGGCAGAAAACACCTCCATAAGCTGCTTTAGCCTGACTAAAATTGCAAATATGGATAGCTGCTCCATGTACTAGTGTTAGATACTTGGTTACTAACAGACATAGGTAAGAAATATTAAGAAGAAAAGGTCCTTTTAGATAGTTTGAGTGAATTATTTTAAAGTGGCAAAAAAACCCCACCCTAACTTCCCAATATTAAAATATGCTGATTACAATCAGTCCAGTTTGATTATTCCTTGATAAGGAAAAGCATCTGAATAATAAACCTAGGTGTCATCAGAGAATGGTGACATCACTGAAGGATGTATATTCACTTCTACTGGAGACTTACAGGTAGGATTTCACTTTGAATAATGACAATATTTAAAATAAATGCAATTGATTTAAAGGTTGTTTTAAAAAGCTCTTTACCAATAAAAGCTTAGTAATAACAGCTATAAGTTCTTATTTTAATTTGTGTTCTGCCAGAAAAGCATGTTTAAAACAATTAATTAATTATTCAGTAGCTGAATAAAATCAAGATGGCAAAATCTTCAAATTACCCTGTATCAGTAAGAAACTTATTTTTAAAGTATTTACTATTTGCCACGAGATTAATTGCCTTGTTTTAAAGCAGGTATGTCTAAAAAGCTTAGCTTCACAGGGGGTCATATCTAAGGAAAAAAAGTATTTTTAAGCAAGCCTATTCTGCCCCCACAGACACCAAAAGACTTTAAGAAGTTAGATATTTTTTTTCCTTAACAGATATTATTCTACGACATAATTCTTTATCTTCCAAGTCTTTGTCTCACTATACCATGTCAAAGGAACATTCCCAAATCTGGATGAGCACTGGAAAGCCAGCACAGCAGCCAGACTGATATTTGACTTCACTTAATATTTGTGTTAGTTCTACCCCCTCCTATAATCATTTAGTATTTTTAAAACTAATGGAAAATTAAAGCTCATTTAATATGTATGGGAGAAACAATGACTCAACACAAACAATATTAGATTATTATTGATTTCCTTTTTAAACCACTTGCCAAGTCTAAGAATAGCTATCTAATTGTAAGCTTTCGATGTTGCCCTCTGGACAACAGTATTTCAAGCATTTCTTAAAATGTTTTTAGTTGAAATGCTAGAAATTTTAAACTCTTATATGTAAAACATTTCTGGGACAAATTACAGATGTCAAAAATTTGCATGAAATCTCCTCAGTTATTCTAGGTACTAGTTTATTCCACAGAGAGACTAGTAGTCAAAATATTAAACTTCTCAAATAACTGGAGTCTCTTAAGAAAGAGCTGACTGACCTTGATACCACTGATGACTCAAAAGTATAACTTTACCAACAGGAAAGAAGTTCACCAAGAAAACATTTCCTTCCAAACAAAAAATTTCCCAACCTCCATATCACTAGCTGGAATAACCCTAAAATAATAGTATTATTCAAACATAGCTTAGTATTATTCAAACATAGTTCAGATAGCTTTTTTGAAATGCAGTCATACCATACTTAAAATTTAAAGTGCTGGGGGCGTGCACTTAAGGTGCAAATATAGTACAGTACTGCATTGCCAAATTTTACCTACTCTGTGCTTAAATAATTCTAAGCAATATAGTATCTCTAATGTTAATGTAAGTCTAGTTGGTGGGGAAGATTATACAGAATAAAGATTTTATGTTAGGGAGTTACTTCTCACTTGATTTATTAAGAAGGTTACATTTAACTCAATTTCATGTACAGCTTCTGCTGAATTAGTGAAAGATTCTTCTGACTTCTGCCGTTTTAATTGAACTGCTACATTCAGTATTTTTGTTGCATCTTTGGCATTCTACTGAATAATTATTTCCTACTTATCATGGAAAACAATCATTTTTTTTATTGAAGTGTAGTCTGAATTGCTTAAACTGAGGAAGAGATTCTTCCAGTAGTGATAGATATTTTTTGTAGTTTTTCTACTAGTATCACACAAAACTTGGCACTAAGCTTGGCATATCATACTTAATCTTATGTATTCAAAAGATATCACACTTAGTATTTCCACTGATAAAAACAGAAGATACGTCTATACAACATACTTCTTCCTTGATCCTTGAAACTCAAGTACTATCATCTTTCATTTATTAAGTTCACCTGAGAAAAAGAAACTAGCATCAAGAAGCTCAAAACTACAAAATCTTTACTTGCACCAAACTGACCAAGAGATCAGCTTCCTTTTGTTACAATTTCTTAAATAACCTCACCATCATCCAAACAATGTACCAGAACAATTTCTTAAATTGAAAAAAGCCATTGTTTAAAAAACCAGTATGACTCATATCTTATCATTACATTTTAATGTCAGGTCAGCAGCTTTAAGTAATTATCTCTAAAGCTTTTAATACCTTGAATGATGAAGTTACGATAAAACAGGTTCACAAAACTTATCAATACGTCTCTGCAAATACGAAGCTAAAAAGCTCTGGCTGAAAATTACAGCTGTATTGGTAGTGGAAACGGAGTTCTGCTGTTAATCCATTCAGACTACAGCAAATTAATGAATTACAAATATGACTACTATTTTGTTACTGGACAAACCAGATACCAAATTGCATGACATTAAATCTCTTATTGAAATTCTCTTTTCAAAAACCAGATCAAAATGCAAATTTTAAAACTCCACTAAAATCCCTGGTGTATAATTTTTTTTTACAAGAAGATGATCAATCTTGTTCTCAGTGGTAAATTGTAACTGTGACAAAATTCATTACATTACAAAGAAATTAACAATTCGTACATTACCTAATGCTGCTCATGCTTCCAGTTTCTGATCCAAGCTTACATCTCTCCAGCTGGCTAGCTACAATCTGACGTTCAGCCTCAAGTTCTCGAGTCAGTCTCTCAAACTGCAGTTCCTGAAAGAGTAAGTTAAATCATTTGTTTTGACTTCTCTTGAGATTAAGAAGGATTTTCAGTACATAAAATTATGATTTGTGCAAGAACTGTTAGTATAATATCTTACTGAAAAGCTTTTTTTTTTTTTTTTTTTTCCCATTTTTAAACACATGCGCAGTTCAAATTTTTGTGGTAATACCTACTCGTTCCTTCATTCACTCTAATGATGTAGAATGAGCCGGTTTATCAGGAACGGAATTTCTAAATACATTAATTTAGGCCTACGTCAAAATCATTCATAGTTCATGTACACCTCTTAGTAGCATACAAATGTGTTCTTAACAACCTGTTCTGAGTCTGATCATAAATGAGAACAATTTGTGTTTCTTAAAAAAAGATGCAAAGTTCTGCAGATGATCAGGCGGTGACAAAAGCTTTTACACTCAAAAAGACAACCATCACGGTACACGCTAGTGAAATAAACTAAATTCAAGGTGTGTGGTTATGGACTGAACGCAATTTAATTTCTGCATTTAATGATGTGCAGAAGGGAAACTCAAGTAGTTTTGGACAAAAAGCCTTGTCAAAAATCCTACCACTAATTGAATGTATTTCCTTTTATTCTGTCAAGGAAGCCAAACCAGTCCCACCAGGTAAGATTTATCCACAGAGCTTATAAATGTACTTCTAAAGAGTTTTTCTTTTTATACACAAGAGATTATTTTTTTAACTAAAATGAAAAAAAAAGAAGCAAAATCAATACAAGGAAAATCCCCACTATTCCTTAAAGAGCTACATTTCCCACATAGGGCAGCAGTAATTTTATCAAATACAAAATTGAAACACTTTTAGGGAATTATGTTTGTTGTAAATTTGCAAAATGTTGCTACCCTTTCATTTTGGTCATAGTTCCATTAAGTCATTTTCACAGGTACATAGAAACAGCTCTCTTGCCCCTTTTCTTTGGCTTTGTTGAAGGCTGAAGGAGAAATATTTTGAGAATCCACTTGTTAAATTATTCCTGTGTCCACACAAATGCACACATTATCTCTTTCTCCCTCTTTTCTTTCTTGAAAGACCTCCCCATAATGCAGAGGTATGGGAGAGAGTCCCTTGAATAACTCCCCAATGTCTTGCCTAGCAGAAAAACAGCACTGGAAATTATTTGGGTCATGACTTACATCCACAAAGTGCCACTGAAGAACTTGGTATTTGAGAGAAAGGAAGAAATGGTAGGAGTAGAGAGAAGGATTCAAAAGTCTTTGTCCTATCTGCTACCTAAAACCTCTGACCAAGAAAGCCAAGGGTAATGGAGGCATTAAACTTTTTCAAATCTCTGAAACGAGGCAAACTATAACTGAAATGGAAGAAGAAAATGGTTGTTCTACCTAATCCAGCTGGATCAGTCCTCTTTGTTTCTTTTGTTATTGGCATGGAATAACTTCTGTCCTGCACTACAAGTAAGGGGGGAAGTCCATGCAGGCTATGTACAGCATGAAATAGCCAGTGTATACTTAAATGGCCACAGACTATTTGACAGCCTACTTAATTCTGTATTCATTATTCCAAGCAAGATTATCCAGAGTACAAGAACACCATCAAGAGTCAGACTGATGTAAAGAGCAAAACATCACTGCTCACTAAATGTTAAGAGTGCATTAGTAATCATAGTTAACAATATTCTCTGCACGTTTTTGTAGCACTCAGAAATGTCTTTTTCATCGTTGTTTGTAGATAAGACTATTAAAAATCACCTAATAATAATCACCTCTTTCAGATATGCCTCAGATATGCCTCTACTTCACAGAGAGCATTTGTCTCTCACCTAGTAGAATCAATTCTCTGAAAAGCTGAAAAGACCGTTGATCAACATTCCAAGAGTTATTATTCAAATTCTGGCCTAAAATAATACCCTTACTGCAGAAAGGATAGTAACAGAAATATTACTAAAGTTTTGAAGAACGTAAAATCAAAGTGGTATAGTATTTGCTATGCCAGCACGCTTATATCAAAGCATGTAAGCAGTGAGAAACTTTGATAGTATAAAATACCCAACAAAACCAAACAGAGCATTAAGTTTACTTTCAAAATAAAAGTAAAAGCTTTAACAGCTATTCTGTTCCACTGCATTTTTTAACTTACTTGATTCTATCATGACAATGATAACAATGCACATTTTGACGCTTAGCATACATTTTCATCCAGCCAGCTTCACTTCCTGCCATCCCAGGTGAGGCAGGTCAGGCATGTTCTTTGCCATGGCCTGGCAGATGGCACTTTTTTAACCTGCCTAGTGAGAAGATGCAGCTGTCCTCATAACGCTACTAAGAGAACGTAAGAATCAAGGATTCAGGAGCTAATGCTCCTGACTATCCATGCTGCCATTTGCCTTTTCCCAGACAGACAAGTGTAGCTCATTGTGTCCTTTTACTCTAGTAGGGGTGCAACCAACCTCCCTCCAGCTCCCTTTCATCCATGCTATCCCAAGTCAACTAAATATAAAGTGCCCCCAAACCTATTTTATTGAAATACTTTAAAAGTAAATATTATTTTGCCTTTTTCTTTTCTTCTGCTATCTGGATTGTATATTTTCTCATATATTTTCTATGCTTTGTATTCCTTCAGTTAATCACTATGGCTAACTACTTTCCAGACACTTCTGCATTTTCCCAACTAACACCTTTATGTCATGATTACTTTCTCTACAGAACATTTTTTGCTCATGATTCTAGTCTCCAAAACATACTTTTCTACTCTTGACTGTCATTATCTTTCATTCCTACTTACTCCTTTCTGTTCTCTTCTGCATTCCATCTTTCTTTCATTTCCTAGCACACTTCGTGACTAATCCTCCACTAATCTCTTTCAGTCCTACTATACAAATTGCTACTCTAGCAAGTGCCCTAAAATGAGTGCTTTAAGCAGCATCTCTCTCTCAATAATTGGTCCCTTATTGAGGGAACTCTGCTCTTCTTCAGATGTAGAAATTAATGTTTTCAGGTGTCACTGCCCACATTATTTAAGTCCTGCCCTGCAGAGATGACTGGGAAATGACAGTTGTGTGTATGATCCTCCTCAAGAAGGAAGCAGAGATGTGCTGGATCACTTAAGAAAAAAATAACCTTGGGGTTTGTGCTGGTTTTGGCTGGGACAGAGTTAATTTTCTTCATAGTAGCTAGTATGGGGCTATGTTTTGGATCTGTGCTGAAAACAGTGTTGATAACACAGGGATGTTTTCGTTACCGCTGAGCAGTGCTCACACAGAGTCAAGGCCTTTTCTGCTCCTCACCCCACCCCACCAGCGAGTAGGCTGGGGGGGCACAAGAAGCTGGGAGGGGACACGGCTGGGACAGCTGACCCCAACTGACCAAAGGGATATTCCATACCATATGGCGTCATGCTCAGCATATACAGCTGGGGAAGAAGAAGGAAAGGGGGGACGTTCGGAGTGATGGCATTTGTCTTCCCAAGTAACCATTATGTGTGATGGAGCCCTGCTTTCCTGGGGATGGCTGAACACCTGCCTGCCCATGGGAAGTAGTGAACGAATTCCTTGCTTTGCTTTGCTTGCGTGCGCAGCTTTTGCTTTCCCTATTAAACTGTCTTTATCTCAACCCACGAGTTTTCTTACTTTTACCCTTCCAATTCTCTCCCCCATCCCACCGGGGAGGAGTGAGCGAGCGGCTCTGCGATGCTTAGTTGCCAGCTGGGGTTAAACCACAACAGGTTTCTAATGCATGAACATGGCTAGAATAGGTAAACAGTAACTTCATTACTAGCTTGATTTAATTGCTGCTATTTCTCACTTAATTGTCTTCTGTCAGGTGCCATCAGAACTTAGGGGTGAAAGGAAGGAGATGAAAGGTAGTGGTGTAGGGGCAGAGCCAAACAATTATTACCTCAGAATTATTCTCTACATTAAATTTAACAAACAACTGTGTTAGATATTCCCTCATGTGATAACAAAGGTGCAGGTCTAGAGGGTTGCCTTCAGAATGAAAGAAGAAAAGAATAATTCAAGTAAGAGTCAGGAGAGTCTGCTATCCCTCCATATCAAGAATCCCTGGCAGAAAACAAATTAATAAGCTTCCTTCTCTTTGTTTGGGAAGCAGTGAGAGTGACTAATATTTGAATAAATCCATATGTTTAGATTTCAAGCAGCTGTCACAGTGCAAGAAGACAGAAACTAGAAATAGTATTTGCTTACATTTTATAAAAATAACCACTGAACCTGACTCCATCATTTGTCTTATTTGTTCTGTTTACAATAATTTTCACCAGCTCATGCCATGTTGTTTTATCTTCACAACCTTCTATTATTTATCTGAATCAAGCTAATCGGAACATCAAAATTAAAAACAAATTCCTACCCACTGATTATGCAAAGCTGTTGTCAAGACAATTGCAGAATGAACTGCAGAAACTACACTGCAACATCAAAATTAATTTAAGTAATGACACTTCAAGTGCAGCTTCATGGACTGTGCTGCAAAGGGCAATGATGCCAAAGCAAGTGCACATGCAAAGGCACTGCAAAGTTAAATGACCAGTCTGGCAGTCCTTAGCACCATAAATGGCGTGCGACTAGGAAGCCAACAGAAAGATTAGAGATAATGATGAGAGTAACCCAGAGAAATCACTCAAGAGCAGCTTGGAAAGGGAGGAACTTCATGATAAAGTTATCCAATTGTTTTTAAGTGATAAAAAGAGTGTGTATCTTCTAGGACCTAAAGCAATTTATGTTTAAAAGTGGTATTTGTCCACTACCATGAGGTTTTTTGTAAAAAAATATTGATTATTCCATAGATGGCAATTGGACGTATTTGCCTTTTCAGTATGAGATTTATGTTTTATCTACTCTCTGCAGCCACCAAAACTTCAAGCATTAAATAAGACTTGAGTCGGGTCATATGTTTCACAGTGGTCCAGAAACTGAATAAGCCTGATGGAAATCTTCACAGCCTTTGGACAGGTTATGGACTCCTGAGCTCAAGGCACATGAAGTGAGAGGGTATTTGGTTATTTTTATGCTTTGTATCTGCTGGGTGGTCTGTATTGACCCATTGGAACGTTGGGAGGGGTAAAACACGTCAAAAGAAATTTGGCTGATATTCAGAGCTGATCTCACTTTACTCTGTCCTTTACAATGTTAAAGTAATCCTTAAATCCTTTCACAGAGAGATGTGTATTGATGCTGAGCAAAAGACACAGCAAAATCAGTAGAGACAGTAAAAAGCAGCTGATACAATAAAAGAATATATCTAAATTTAGGCTGAACAGCCTTGCAGATTTATTGAATTCCCAAGAATCTTAAGGTCATAACATTAAAACAGGAAAAGTGTTTAGCTTTTGACTGTAAATATGCTATACAAAAACAAATTGGTGCACTGATGATCATTTGAATCTTCAAATACAGACAAATAACAGCACTGAGGTAAGGCTGGGAATCCCTGGTGAGATGAATAGAGAAAGCCTGATTACAGCCACACAAACAAATAAATCCTCTCCTGGATTGAAGTCTTTCACAGGAGTATCTTAGAAACCACAGAACTTCCTAAAGTACATAGGCTGTAGAAATGTACAACATTGGCTTCATCTTGTAACCTATTAAACAGGAAAAACTGTGTCTCAATTAATGTCACAAGTAGTATGTGTATATTGCTATGTACATCATATGGCATCATGCATAATTCCATATACTGCACATCTATAAACTCCAAGTAAATGCCACTACTTAGAGTGGTGTTGGCAACAAACTATTCTTAACCTATCATACCGGACACACATGAGCAGCTAAAATTGGGGCACATACTTCCTGAGGAAAACAGCAAAATCTAGGGAAGTTAAACTTGGCGGAAATCTAGGGACAGCATCAGACACAAACCAGACCTGACAGCCCGTCCTGTAACTAGAAGGAAAACAGAATGCCTTGATGCTTTCAAACAGGATAAAAACATCACTAGCAATGCCCCTATCCATCTGACACTGAATATTCCTTCAGAAGCTTCAAAACTGGGCTTTAGAATGTACCATTTGATTTCTTCCAGCTTCTCTACTTTCTCCGTTGTTGGACTATGTTTTCACTTGTACTGTTCTTATCCTTTTTCACTGGATTGTTTCATTCTTTGCTTTCACTCAGTAACATGGGGGTGAGGAAAAAAGCTCACAAGGTAATAACCAGATGAGCAGAGAGGTGGCAAATTCAGAAACTCAGTGGTGGATATGTTGTGGCACGATCTTAATGGAGGCCAAAAAAAATTTAAGATTAAAAAAAAAAGACTTTTTAATACCTATGACTGCACCTATATGCAACTGCAAGTTTCCAGGTAACATCAACCTGAAGGAAGCAATTCATACGTTGGAGGGCAGCACTACCATTCAGAGGAACCTTGACATGTTGGAGGAACAGGCCAACGATAGTGTCATGAAGTTCAAGAAAGAAAAATGAAAAGTCCTGCATGGAGGATGGAATCCCATGTAACAGCACAGCATCTCCACAGAAAGGACCTGGGGGTCTGGTGGACAAGTTGCGACTCAGCAGTGCATTCCTGTGGTGATGATGGCCAGCCACGTATTTCACTGCACTAGCAAGACAGCCGCTAGCAGAACAAGGAAGTAATTATTCCCTTTTATTTGGTACTCCTGAAGCTGCATCTTGGGTACAGTGCCTGGCTTTGGGCCACCAGGACAAGAGACGTGACAAGATTTTGAAGCAAGACCACCAGAGGGCCACAAAGATAGTTAGAAGATTGAAGCACACGTTGTACAAGAAGAAGCTGAAGGAATTTGGTTTGTTCAGCATGGAGAAGAGAAGGTCTAGGGAAGACCTAATTGCAGACTTTTACTTCTTAATGGGGGATTATAGTGAAGACATCACCAGGCTCTTGTCAGAGGTATACAGCAAATAGACAAAGGCAACAGTCACAACTTGCAATGAGGTAAATTCTGACTGGATAGAAGGAAAAAACCCACAAACAAAAAAAAAAAATCCAAACCCCAAAACCAAACAACACAGCAAGTGTGGTTAAACACTGGAACAGGTTGTCCAGGTGGGCTGTAGAATCTCCATTCTCGGGGATTTTGAAAGTCAACTGCACCTCTGATCCAACATTGAAGCTAGACCTGCTTGGGAGTAGACCTCCAGAAGTCTTTTTTTCCTCTTTTAACCTAGTTTTTCCACGATCCTACAACTGATGAGTTCTGGAAAGTTTTCCAAGGCTTGATGCCAATCTGTATTATGGATTAGAGATCAGTGGCTATCAAACTCTGTGATCATCATCATCATGCTTACATAAAGACACATTTGACTTGATGTAAGTGCTAGTATTTTATCAGCCTCAACCTGTAGTTCTCTAGCTTACTCCCTCACCTGATCTGAGGGTTTTAGCAATCCCATGCTTCTTTACAAGAGATTAGCATGGCATCTGGGCTATTATGCATATGGATTATTTATGGATTATTTATGGGGTAAAGAACTAATTTGGCTGATTATGGTGTTTAAAAATAAACTATTCCTTCTTTTTCATGTAAGATTACTTCAAAGAAGTCCCTTTCATGCCGCTAACAACTTTTATAGAAATCAGACCCTATTTTATTTCCTATTTTTAGGACCCTGATACAAATGAGGTCACAATTGCATTCAGTTGCATGTTTCAGCTCTCCAGGCACACTGCCCTGTTCCTCTCTGAGTTACAGGCAAGCCTTGCTCTCTGAAGGCACACTGCCCAGTTGCCTGGACTTCTGTTCCGAGGGAAATTGTATTATTTCTTCTCCAGCACAATCACCAAAGTTATTCAAATTATCTCCATTTTTCTGTTACAAATTGCCTGGTCCTTTTTTATCCCATTTTTTCTTCTTTCTGTTTTAGATTCAGCTTTAGTCTTTTAGCTCACTCCTTTCTTCTCCTTCTCACTGGTTTTTGCATCACTTGCCAACGCTCCCAATGGTTTATCACCCGCCGTGATTGCTGTGCTATTCCCCTTCCTCCCATGCAAACTACTTCAGTCCCCAAAGTAATAAAGTGTAAGTAAAAGCCTTGGAGTGTTAGGACAGGATTAGAACTACTAAGAGCTTTCTAATCTCATACTTTTGCTTCTCCACCCTCTGCAGCAGCAATTTAAGGAGGATATAAGATAAATTGACTTTCTAACCCACTAGCTTTGACTTGCTTTAGGGCTTATTGTTATTAATTGTAAAGCTCAATTTGGGAGCAAAACAAAACCTCAGAGATGGTGGATCTTCTCCAAGGAGAGCGAGAGAAACAGAGCTGGAGTTTAGTAACAGACCCTGACTCTTCAGTGTTACACAGACCCGAGCTTCTAATTCTCATTTACTTCTCAGTTGTCCAGGCACAAAGATTATTACATCTAAGTGGAAAAGAAAGTGGTAATTTCATTTACAGTAGCAGTTTTTGGAGCCTGACTTTGCATGTTCAGCAAATCTGATATATCAGACAGAACTGTGGACTGATGCTTTTTACCCTGATTTTCCAATACATGTCTGTAGGGTAATTTTGTTCTGAAAAGAGCAACACAGTCCTGTTGCAGCTGGAAGATGAGTTATTATGATGTAAAAAATATTTGTATGGTTTAAAGACATGTGAAAAGCTAAGAAAGTGAAATAATGTGGTTTCAAAAAGTGAAACTTCTAAAAATCTTCTAGACATTGAAGCACTAAGAAAACCTTTTTTGATTCTGACAACATACTCAGCTTCTAGTCTCCCTTTCTTCTCTGATCTGATCTGTGGTCTGATGGGCATTATGCCATGATGCTAGCAATAGCTACAGAGGTGTCAGTATACACACCAACATACGTGGATACCAGTAACACATAACACTTTTTGTGCAGTCTATCTACATGTTCAGAGATCTAAAGTCTTCTTCAGCATTTTATTCATGGAGTTCTCCCGTTCCCTATTTATATGTCTCTAAACTAGTTCTCTCTTCCAGAGTTTTGAAGATACACGGTCATCATAGGCATTGCGCACAGATAGAGAGCCAGTGTTGTAAATCACTAGCTTTACACTTGTCCAGAATGGTCTAAGAGATTAGAGACATCTAGTCCTTTCCTCTTCTCCTGCTTCCATTGAAGAAATTATTGTGGTGAACAATTTTATCTTGTGATTTTCCTTGCCTTGTAAGAGAGACTGATTTCTCAATCCATCCATAGACTGTCAATGCAGCATATCCAAGAACAGACTCCATAATTTGCAATTATCCTTGAATCTCTGAATTAATTAGGATACTACATCTGAATATTGCTATGAGTAGCTATTAAAGAGCTAGTCATTAGCATGTTCATAAGGGATTCAAAAGTTATCTAACAAAGCAAGATGGGTTTATTTTTTTTAGGGCAACCTACTGCATGCAAATGAATAGCTATAGGATTTTGATTTTTCTTGTCTTACAACTAACAACATAAAGCTTGATTTTCTGCATACTTGCAAGACTCAGTTTGCTACACTAACTGAATGTGGATGGACTTTCAAATAAATAGAGGATTACAACAAAACCATAAGGAAATTCAGCACAAATACAGGGATGTTCATAAACAAAAGATTCTAGTATTCTAGCAGACAGTACATTGATTAGTCAAATAATTCACCTATTTCTACTACTATTAAGGAAAAAAAACAGGCTTTCAAAAAGCACGGGATAAAAAATTTGAACTCAAGGACTGCAAACCCTCAAGATTTGCACATTTTCTCTCACAGATGATTCCATGGCAGTAGCAGTTAACTGTAATAGCCCAAACTATGCTTTTGAATCTCTCCTCTTTTATTACATCTTTTATTAGAAAGAAGAGAACTAGTAAAATAATTAGGCAATTCATTCATTTTCTGGCTACCCTGCAGAAATAGCACAGATTCAGGAAATTCCCAACAGATTCATATTGTTCCTTATGAAAGAGAAAAGCAATTAGTTATGAAAATGTTAGTTTTAAGAAGTATCATTATGATCTTATTCTCCTAATTTCTGGTACTAATAGCTCATCTTTTGAACAAGGTAATAAGGTTTTCATAATGAAATTACAGTCTAAAAATTACCTGTTTGAAAACAAGTAGGCAAGGAACACACAGTTCAGGATAACACCTGTAGTATGGGCAAAGATAGGGAAAGAGCTTAGAATCAAATTAAACAAACAATCTCACTGAATAAAAAGAACTTGTATGGGTTGACATAAGGGTTGACACAGTATGAAGTTGGTAGTACTGGCTGTCCATCAAGACAGAGACATATTTTGAAAGAAGGGTACAAAATGCGATTGTTCTGGGAGTCTTCAATTACCCCTGTAGTTTGTACAGTCCAAAAAAAAGGTGACAGAAAGAAATGGGACATAGACTGAATTTTGGATACTATCATAGACAGCTGCTTAGGATGCCCACAAGAAGAGATGCAATTCTTGACTTGGTCTCAGGTAATGCACAATAGATGGTTTGACATCTTGCAGCTGAGAAGCCACTCTTGATCATTCTGTGCTCAGATCCAACATCCCTACAGAAGGCAGAAAATCTGCCAGTTATGAGCCACATAAAAAGAGAAAATACATAACAAAAAATCAAAAAGTTTGTTTAAAGCTAAGAGTTAAGTCCTCATAGGCAGTATAGAAACTGCTCGATGCCCCCATATTAGAAGCACGGAGCCAATGCAGCGTGTCAAGAAAAGCTTATGATGTAACAAAAAGAAGTTAGCACAGTTAAACAGGAGGGCAAAGGAAGTTGTTAGAAACAAAAACGCTCTTTCTGAAAGCTGAAATAATCTTCAAATGAAGAAAATAAAGGACCATAAATGCTGACAGGTTAAATATAAAAACACAAGACAGCACAATGTGGTTTTAAGGGACAAATAGCCAAAGGCATCAAAGCAAACAACAAATCTTTCTTCAAATGCATCAGGAGCCAGAAGCTGCCTGGAGAGTCTGTAGAGCCACTGGGTGATCAGGATATAAAAGCGTTTATTGAAGAGAAACTAAATGAATCCTTCAGAAAGGTTTTGCTATTTCATGGAAATTCCCATGCTAAGAACTCACTGAGGGAGTCTTATCAGAGGATCTGCCTGAAATGGAAGTGACTGTAGAGTAGGTCATGAAACAAACTGACAAAACAGTAACAAATCGGAAGATCAGGTGGTATTCGCTCAAGAGTTCTGAAGGAAGTAAAAAATACATAGCTTAAAACAGATGTAGTACCTGAGAACTGAAAGACATCGAATGCAATGCCAGTTTCCAGGGTGATCTATAAGACCACAGAGCAGCAAGCCAGATAGTCATATCAGGCAAATTAGTGGAGCCTATAACATGGAACGGAATTAGTGGACACCGACATAAACATGAACTACTTATCCAGAAGGTTTCTGTATGGAGAAGTACTTTCTTAAATAGGAGGTCAAGACTAGAAATAAGTGGTAAATTCTCACAGCTGAAGGTGTCCACCAGTGAAGTTCTGGTTCTGTGTCCCACACTGTTCAATACATATATAAATGACTTGAAACAAGGAGTGAACAACAGGGTGACCACGTTTGGCAACAGTACAAAATTATGCAGGACAGTAATGCTGAAGGGCAACAAAAGATAATTTTAGAAGGATGTTTTCACAGCCTGAAAAAGCAGGACACAAAGTAGGAGATGAAATTCCCTGTAGACAAGCAGAAGGTGATCCTCATCGAGCAAAACCGATCCTAACTTCACATACCCTTCAACTGCCTGGAAATGCTTCTGTGAGTTGCATACTTTCTCCCAGAAACATAAGGCTGACTGGTCTGTAGTTTCCTGGATCTACCTTTCTGCCCGTTTTGTAGGTGCCTGTAATATTTGTTCTTTTCCAGATATATAGGATTTCCCCTTACTTCCATGACCCTTCTGAGATGTTAAGGAGTAGTTTTGCAATGATATCAGCCAATTCTCTCAGCACCCTCAGCTGCATCCCATCAGGTCACACAGGAGTTGTACCTGCCCAATTTGTACAGATGGTCCCTCACTTGACCCTCCTCTACTATCAGTGGTTTGCCATTTGCTTCGTCATTGCTTCCCTGAAATAGAGTTCTGGGGCCTAACATTACCTGTGAAGACAGGCCAAGTGCCTCAGCTTTTCCTGTGCCAGTTTTTATGAACTTGCTGGCCCTATTCAGCAGCAGGCCTACATCTTTCTTGTACTTCTGCTTCCTACCAACATACTGCAGAAACTTTTATGTTATTCTTGTTATCTCTTGCTAGTTTGAGCTCCAGCTGAGCTTTTGCCTTCCTAATTGCATCTCTGCACACTGAAGCAGTATTTCTATATTCCTCTTTGGGAGTTTGCCCCCTTTTGCACTGCTCTAGTGCTCCTTTTTTTATTTGAGGTCTCTTAGCAGCTCAGTGTTTTTCCAATTGATTTCTTTTTATGCCTGCTCCTTTTCCTGCTTAGGGGGATACACTGCTCTTGTGCTTCAAGAAGAAGCTGTATTGGGAAATCTCCCCAAATTCCTGAGCTTCTTTGCCCTCCAGGACAGACTCCCATTGGATCCTCCCTTGGCCCCTACACTCCTACAGCTGCTGCAGCCAGTGCTGCTGTTGACATTTGTATCTTCAAAAATGTCTTTATTAGTAAGCTTCAATCCATAATAGCACTGTTCCTACTTAGCCCGTCCACAGACTGCACTAGAAAGCTGTCCTCAACGCACCCTGGAAATCTCCTGTATTGCTTATGCACCACTGTGTTACTTTCCCAGTAAATTTCAGGATGGATGAATTCCCTTTTGAGAACCTGGGCCTGCAGGCCTGAGGCCTCTTGGAGGTGAATGAAGAAGGCTTCGTCCATCTCTTCTTCCTGATCCAGGTCTGTAGCAGATACCATGAGGTCTCTCTCAGTGGCTGTGATTTTGACCCAAAAGCACTCTACAGACCACAGCTCACCTCTGTTTATTAAAACTGTTCTTTTACACAGAGCACAACCCTTTCTTCTCTTCTACCCATCTTCTACACTTTCTGCCTGTTTTTATGGTCTTAATTGTCCATTGCAGGACTCCAGACACATGAGCTCTCCCACTGAGTTACTGTAATCCCAATGACATATTAACTCTGTGACTGTACAAGGAATTCCATTTCTTCTGTTTTCTTTCCCAGAGCGTGACGGTTGGCGCACAGGCACTTGAGATGATGTGTCATCTGCTCCTTGTCTCCGAGGGCAGTGCGGTAGCCTCCCCTACAGCTCTGCTTCTGCTCCACACATGCTTTCACCTTGCCCCCTCCAGCCTTGATTGTCTCCACTCTGCCTTAACCCTCATTTAAAGTCCACTTCAGTGTTCCCCGGTCTGTTGACAAAGGGATCCTCGCACTTCTTTGAAAAGTGGATCTCTTCGCTCGGTAGATCATAGTTTCTTGATCATGGAAGGAGAAAGAGTGTCAGTGACACCAGCTACACAGCTAGGTGTTGACCTAAACAATATGCCTGCTTCTGCCTGCACCCTTTCCTGGCAAGACTGAAGAGAAAATAACCTGAGCACCTGTCTCCTTTACTTTAACCCCAAAGACTCTGCAGTCCTGGTTAATTTTTTCCAGATCACACTTTGAAGTATCATTGGTGCTCATATGGAAGAGTAGCAAGTCCTTGGACTTGATGAGTCTTGCTGCCTATCTGTGCAGGATTTCGGCTGGATTTTGACTCCAGGCAAGCAGCAAACTTCACATGACTTTGTATCAGGTCAGCAGATGTGTACCATCAGTTTACGACAGAAGGGAGTCTCCTGCTGTTAGTACTTCTTTTCCTGACAAGTTAGACCCGTTGAGCTGTTGGTCTGGTTGTCTGTTCCAGGGTAATGTACTTATCCTTCCAGTCTATTCCCAGGACTCCAAATCTGTTCTTCAGCTGAATTTTTCCAGATGAGGGGAGAACTGCTGCCTTGGCTGCCACAGGTCACAAGCCTCCAGGGTACCTTGTTCTATGCATTGCTTTTCCTCCCCTGTTTAAGGTTGCTTCTGGTCTTCTCTTGTCTGCATACTGAGGCCTTGGCCCTTGCCCCTGCAGCATCGCTGCTTGACATCCTATTAGTTTCCTGCTCACTCCCCCTGCTACGGTATAACCTGCTGAGCTCTGCCTGCAGGTCCTGTGCCCGCCAGCTTCCTGGTCCATCAGGCAGCAAGTCCCCCAGGTGAGGTCCCCACCCTGCTCAGCCCAGCAAGAAGTACCAGGCCCTCCCCACTGTCCCTCACCCAAATGGCCACATCCCCCCACAGGAGCTCTGGCTGGTCAATGCCCCTGTCATCCTAGGAACAGCCCCATGGGCTGCCACAGGAGTGTCAAGTCACTACCATTTGATCACTGGCTTTCCTACCAAGACGCAAGCACCAACAGTCTTATGCCACTGAATAAATTCATGGTGCACTAGCATCTTGAAAATTGTGTGAAGTTCTGCTCTTCCCATGTCTGAAATGATGTGGCAGAACTGAAAAGAGAGGGAAAAAAAAGAGCTACAAGGATAATTAAAGGTATGAAACGGATTCTGTACAAGGAACAATGAAGATGGAAATCTTCAGTCTGGAAAAGAGACAGCTTAGAGAGGACACAGCAGAGCTCTACAAAATCCCACATGTCATATTCACCAGTTCTTCCAAAACAAGAAGTAGGACATAGCAAATGAAGCAAATAAGAGCCAGACTTGAAAACAGATGAAAGAAGATAGTTCTTCATGTAACAGGCATGCTTTTGATGGTTACTAAGCACATCATAACTTCACTGGGTTGTGGAAATCTGAAAACAGGTGGCTTTTGAGTATGAGGAGAGAGTATCATATATTCTTCCCCTGTTCTTACTCTTCCTTCAGCATATAGTTATGGTCATTGGTGGAGACAACTTGTCTGACCAACAGTGGCTGTTCTCATTAGCAAAACATACATTTATTGCCACGAAACAGAAACAAAAAAGCATAATGAATCAGGTTTTTTTATATAAAACCAGATTCTCATCCATAAAATATCCAGATTGGGAATCTGAGCCATCCTTCCAATAAAACACAAAATAATTTTTCTATTGAGTCCTCAAATAAACAAACAAAAAGACTCCCAGATCTGCACTACTCATTCTAAGTAAAACAGTGAATGGAACAAAATAATTAAATATATCGGACTGGATTTGTGGTATGGCTCTGGGAGATCAAACACACAATCAACACTTGCTGCACTGCAGTGTTACCAAGCCTCATTAAAATAATGGTGCTGCTTCCACAATTGCAGGACAGATTTCAGCTCAAAGACTAGTCAGTTTCCACCAAAATGCTGTTCAGGAAACTGTCAGTAGATTAAAATGGACAGAAGCATATCTACAGGTATGTTCCTTACAGAGGGGATATCAGAGTTACTGCTATGATACAATTATAAAATAAGAGAGCCATAGGAATCATTGTTGCTTTCATTGAAACAGGGGAAAGAAAACCTTAGAGAAAAGAAAGAGAGTAAAAATAAGGAAAGAGTCTACTTGTTCCGTAACTGCAATCAGGATATTTCATTGACATTACTGTGGAAGTCATCTGAAATGCAAGCCGTTATTACAGCAAAACACAGATCAAAACTGTATCTATCCCTGTGCGATGAACGCAGGAACCTTCTAGCAGTGTTGATAACCCCAACAACTTTGTCCAAGACCTGGCACATACAATGCACATCACTAAAGCCCCCCAACCCCGAGTGCAGAGTGAGCAGGTAGGAGTTGCAACTCCCTTTTCAGAACAGACCGGTTCACGATAGCGCAGTATTGAAAAGGAAAGGTAAAGTAAATAAAAACAAGCCAGCACATACTGAATTTTAAATTTAGTGCTTTAAGTGAATTTAATGGCAGAAAGGGGGTTCGAACCGATTTCCAGCCATGGTTTCTGAGCTGTGGTTTAGAGCCATATCTGTTCTCCCTCCTGCCCCCCATCTTAAATCCAACGTCTCTCCCCACAGTGGGAACTTGGCCTTGGTAAAATGCAAGCTCTCTCCTCCCCACACCTGGCAGCGGCTGAATGCCACACACATTCCCTCTTCTGCGACTGCAGGCACCGTTTCCATGGCAGCGCCAGGAAAACCCCTCCAAACTGGTCAGGGAGGGAGGCAAGGAGAACAGCTCACCCCAGCAAAGCTCCCTCTCACCTCCCTGGACAAGGCACTCTGAGAAATCGGGGCGGGAGCGGAGCTGATGGCACGGCCTGCGAGGCCTGGGAGGGATCGAAGGCACAGGCAGGACCATGCAGCGTGGAAACCTCCCTTCGTGTCTGATGAGAGCTGCTGTGGTTCCAACACACGTGGTACGGCGGTTTGAGTGCCCAGGTGTGCAGGTAAGTAGAAGGAGATCTGTGATGGCCGGCAAGTGCTCAGCTCTCCTCCCCTCCCAGGTCCTCCCAGGATACATTGCCTGGGACTCCGTAGCAGACGTCTTTCTGGACACTCCCTGGTTAAGGGGAAGTAGAGATGTGCACTTGCCATGAATTGAAACAGCACGAGGGGACCTAATTTTTACTTCACAAATCACCAACAGCAAACCCATGGTACCAAAGTCTTAACTGGATTTCTCAGCATCTCAGGACCATGTACGTCTTGGGATTATTTTGTCAAAGCCGTATGATTTGCACAGCTGAATGTCTCAGAGACAGAAATGAAATGAAATGTGACACTTCTGAATGATCTTGGCTAGCCTGAACTCATGAGAATCTAGAACTGCAATCTACGCTTGCACAACATCTCAAAGACGCAAGATTACTCTGGCCACTTCCAAACCCCAACCTGCTCACAAACAACGATGCAACGTATCAGCACCAGACATAGGCCCTAACCATGCACGGCAGGCATCTTCACAGGATCACAGAAGGCCTGAGGTTGAAAAGGACCTATGGAGGTCATCTGGTTCAACTCCCCTGCTCAAGCAGGACCGGCTACAGCCAGTTGTCCAGGACCGTGTCCAGGCAGCTTTTGAATATCTCCAAGGAGGGAGACTCCACAACCTCCCTGGGCAACCTGTGCCAGTGCTCGGTCACCCTCACAGTAAAAAAGTGTTTCCTGATGTTCAGAGGGAACCTCCTGTGTTTCAGTTTGTGCCCATTGCCTCTGGGCCTGTCCCTGGGCACCACTGAAAAGAACCCAACTCCCTCTTCTTTGTAGCCTCCCTTCAGGTATTTCTGTATATTGATGAGATCCCCCCTCAGCCTTCTCTTCTCCAGGCTGAACAGCCCCAGCTCTCTCAGCCTTTCCTCATGTAAGAGATACTCCAGTCCCTTCATGATCTTAGTGGCCCTTCACTGGACACCCTCCAATATGTCCATAACTGTCTTGAACTGAGAAGACCAGAACTGGGCCCAGGGCTCCAGCTATGGCCTCACCAGCGCTGAGCAGAGGGGAAGGATCACCACCCTTGACATGCTGGTAACATTCCTCCCAAGGCAGCCCAGGATACTGGTGGCCTTCTTTGCCACAAGGGCACATTTCTGGCTCTTGTTCAACTTGATGTCCACCAGGACCCCCAGGTCCCTTTCTGCAAAGCTGCTTGCCAGCTGGGTGGCCCCCAGCATGTACTGGTGCACGGGATTAAGGGGCATAACCCTGTCTGCAACTAGCATTACTAAGGTTACTGAGGCAAACACGTCACCCCAGAAGCAGAAAAATTTGACTAGACAGTTGCCATGCACACAGTACTAGGTAACTTTCTGTGCCATTAAAATTACTCTCCCTCCCAGAACACCTCTGCAGTAAGACAGAGAATTTCTACAACTTTTCCCATTCTGACCAGTGTGAGAGGTATAACATTTTCCTTGCGTGCCTGAGGGCTAGGAATGGATAGGATGTCCAATTATATGAAAAGTTATATGGGAGAATATTATTTTATTTTCCAAATTGATGTTCCATCTTGTCTTATCTTGCGAGGTTCATTCCTCTCTGTTCACGGACACTCTCTAATTTCAATAATAGCCTGCACTATGCAAAGCTATTGCAAAGCACTAACCTTCCCTACTCTACCTGAGAAGCTACACTGGATATAGTCCTGAGAAGCCTCTTTGCTGAATAAGCCTGGCTCCTTTGATTCAGACCCTTTCGAGGGGAGTCTCAGCAGCCTGGAATACACAAGTACCAGCAGCATTTGCAAAGCTAAACTCTAAGAATAGAAGAAAGACTACTTAATTTTCTGGGCCTGTTCTGTTGTCTATTCCTTGCGTATTTTAGATTATCCAACCACCTGACAAGCAAAATGTGACATCAAGCTGATTACTTAGCAAGTGCTGGAAATTTATAAAGTTATTTCCTCTTTGGCTTAAAAAGGAAGAGTACATATTTAGTGTACTGAAGTCAGGATTTTAAGCCAAATTTCACCCCTACTGAAGCTTTCTTATTACTGTGTTACTTTCCCGTTTCTAAAGCTTGATTTCTATTTGGTAAAGACTGATTTTTCAGATTACATGGCTGGCAAAGTGTGTATCATTTCCAAAAGCAAAGTCACTGGAATTAGAATGAAAGAAATAATTTAATGGCATGCACTGACTGTAGTCACTCTACTCCATTTCCTCAAACAAGAGACTGCATTGACTGAGAGACACTTCTCTGGCTCATGTCCATTGCAGAGCAAAGTCAGAAAGAGAGAAAGAAATACAGCATTCCCTCCCTTGAATACATTCAGGAAAAGTGGGCAGAGACCTTGCAACAATGTTTGGGATGCCTTTGACAGCATCATCGGAATACAAAGTGTCTCTAACCACTTTCCACATATTTTTTTGGAAGAGCAAACCCCTCTACAACAGTGTAATACCACTTACAGAGAAGGATTTTGAAAATTTAACCCTTATAAATCAGCTCCCTTCCCTTTAAGCAGCTTCATATCTCCACACTGGAAACAGTTTCTATCTTTTGTTCTTCCAGTTCACGTTCGACAGAGGAGAGGAGTAGGGAGCCCTTTCAGATTCAGTACTACCATAAGCATAAGGTACACGCTCTACAGCCAAGAGGCAGCCTGGAAAACCAACCCTAATTCTGTTATGAGCTTTGGCAACTTGATTATTGTCAGGACTGGACAGAGGGGAGCATAACCTCCTGGAGGTGTGCTGAAGGGGATACCAGTTTATTTTTAGGATTTTAGTTTCCTTTCCTGAATTTACAGAGCACTTCTCTCAATCCAGTAGAACAGGCTTTGTACCTGGTAGTGAGTGTACAGACAGTTTTATGCACACCACTACTTTGGGCATGTTTGGTACCATGCTCATCTGTGTATTTCCCAGGAAAAGAGGATGACGGGTATCTCCGTAGCAACTGAGTGCACATGGCTCTGGATACAGGACTTCAGGCAAATAACTTGCAACTATGTTTTACCTAAAAAAATACAGTTAGAATCCCACTAAAATGGAGACTACAAAATTATTTACAGTTTAACAAACTTGAGCCTGAGAAGCAGTCATGTGAGAAATAACACTGAAAATAATGGTTAGCACAACAAGACCTAAATTATAATTTTAAATATTTAGAAATGGGAAAGCTTTGGATAACAGATACCATGACATTGTAACTACTGAAAATGCTAACTTTTTGATGACAACTGCTGTATGCAAATGATCTAATTACAAACAAACATCAACACACAATGCCTGTTGAAAAACAGGGGGAAACGTTTTGAGCAGCTTAGGAAGAAGAAAAAAATTACACTTTGAAAATATTACTACATATATGGAATAATGAGGCCTCACAATAGATGCTGGATCTTATTTACTAAAATTTTGCTGTTTGATTCAGATGTTAATTTCATGCTGCATTAAATGAATAACAGATAAAACCCCTTTTCTGTAAATGCTCCCATCAGCTTCAAAATTACAGTTTGATACATTTTTTAATTAATCTTACAACGCACTGAATCTAAATTTGCAAGCTGTGATGATTTAGAATTTTAAAGGGTTCTAGTAGTGGGAATGAAGAGAGAAGAGACTGGAGCAGATAACAGACATGGGATGCTCTAACCATATCTGCATCCTGACAGCAGGACTTTCTGATTACAGGATAGCTGGATTCACCACCATGGATGTGAAGAACAATGACTCATAATTTAACAATCTGACTAAATTTTTTAATAATTATTGATGTATTTTAATATTCTATTGATCAAGTTTAGCCAATGTTCTATTTCAGTAATTTCAGAATTGACTATGCTCCTGGCACACATAGTAGAAAACCAAAACCAAAAGTATTCACTTAGATAAACCTAGAGGCATTTTTTTTAAGGGTGACGTTTGAAAAGTAATTTATCTTCTTTCTGTCTGTGAAGGTCTGCAGTATCCAGTCTCACTGCAAGAATAACCTGCTATATGTCAAAACCACAAAGCAATTCATCTCACTGTAGACAAACCTAACACTCAAATATTTTTTGAAAGAAAGATTTTTTTAAAAGTCAAAAATCCTGCAGCTAAGACACTGCAAAAGATGGCTGCTGCAACAGGTGGACTGTTTTGTAAGATTAGCAGCCTACCATAAAATCCTTCTCTGTAACAGAGCAAACCACAATGTGACAGTAGATAAACTCCATTAGAGTGAATTTAAGTACATGTAACCATGTAGACAGAATAAGCCAAACATCTGCCCATGTTTTTTTCTATACTTTGTTGATGTTGCTATCATCTGGACACATTATCCACATGTCCCCTGAAACCATGTATTGCGATTTCCATCAACTGGTATTACACCTGATGAAGAGGGCAGAACTGATCGACTACAGCTTCTCCTGCTGTTGAGCTCAGCCAACAAGCTGTTCGTGAATCCTTGCAGATGTTTTGGTAAACTGGGCCAAACTGATTTTTTTAAATCAGTTTTCAACCTAATTTAAAAAAAAAAAAAAATTACTGTTTTTCACAATTACACCGTGCCTTACTGGTGTCTGTTTCAAAACTTCAACTGAGGTGAATGAGATCAGCATGAGGTGAATGACAAAAATCGTAATGACCATTAATTCCATAATACATAAAAAAATATTATGTCATGACAGAAAGGTGTCCTGAAGCAATAAGGACAGTTCTGGCAAACAATAATGTCTGGGCTCCCATCCCCAGAAACACTTTCAATCCCTTCACAATGTACAGATTTCATTTTTACAAATTCCCTTCCAAGATATATTGATTTTTAGATGGAATAGCATGTATGAGGTTTTTTTAAATAAAACTACTCTGTCAATCAGAAAAATCGATCAGAAAATGCAAAGTCCCTGTGTTGACTGTCTCACATCTGCATCAGATTTCTCCCCCCAGATAACCAAATGGCTAATTATTCTTTTAAAGCATTCCATAAACATTAAAAATAAAAGCTTAAAGGAAGGAAAGAGAGAAACTTGCACAAGTAGGTTGTGTAAGAGCTTGGAGAACGTGCTTATGTCCAAATAGGAATTCCACTGATTTTATGGACAGCGTCTCTGTTTTTCAAGAGCCAGTATTAATTAAAACTTAGGTTCAGTCTGTTCCCTGTCATAGAAACGTAAAGACAGGGCTAGGAGGCCCTGGCAGGACAACAGGTTTAACCATAAAGCCTTTTAGAGTTTGTCCAAACAGATACCCAGAGTCTATCTCGAGGTCACAGCCAACCAGGCAGTTTCTTTGTCTGCTCTTCCTTGCAGCCATGCCACAGCCATCCGTATTGTACGACTTATTAGCAGAAGGAAGTCATTTCCAGAAACCAGTGTCTTCGCCTTTACACCCTGCCTTTACATTTATCCAAGCTCATTTCTGTTTTGAGGCAGTATAACACTGATGTCAAAGAACTAAAAGTAAGAACAGGGAACAGTTAAGATTATTGCTGCCAGACTTTCCGAGTTGAAACCATGCAGTAGCCCCGTGATTTCTGAACACACTTACAGAAAGAAATAGGGTAAAGGCATACTGACAGTCAAATAATGTCATAGGAGATTTTAAGCATTCAAAACACTGATTGGTAGCAGCCCGCTAACTAATAGTTGGATTCAATAATATCTGAATAATAATAATAAATAATAAAATACATAATAAAAATACATAAATAAATCACATTTTGTTTGGAAAAAGTTCGCAAATCAGAAATATACAAACCCCACTTTAATCTGCATGCATATAAAGACAAAATAAAGCCTCACTCTCTTAGGTGAGCACACGTACTATTTGTGTGTGCATTTCTGTTTAGGAGCAAATCAGTCCACTTATGTCTAGTACTGCGTTTACGACAGCCATATGTGCAATTTCTAAGCACTTCAATAACTAAAAAAGAACTTAGAATTTAGTTAGAATATAATTTCTGCTTCTAGATGAGCTCATGCAATTCCTAATGAAAAATATAACATATGATTTAATACATAATATCAGATAAGAGAATGACACCCCTAAGTCAGAGCAGCCTTTGAGAACTTAGCAAGCCTCATCCACAACAGGACAGGATGGCAGGAGTGAACACAGAGCAAAAGTTTAAGAGAAGAAAGAAAGTGGTGCGGCACTGCCTGATTCATTGCCACACTTGGTTACTCCCAATGCCACCAGCTTTATTCCTGGTAAAAAAACAAAGCAACAGCAACGTCAAAGAAAATGTTATGTTTCTGAAAGTTGCATAAGCCACAGAAGACAACTCTCAGAGTCAGGAGACCCAATGGAAGTAAGGCCACCCTGCAGCCTGCCAGAACAGACACCCTCCCAACTGCCTGAGACTTCCTCAATGGTCTGATCAGCCATGGAAACACTTTACATACGAGAACACTTAAAGAACCCCAATATGATTTTGACAGCTGCCCTAGGGATAGGTTTGTCCTTGCATGGTATGTTGGACACATATCCCTTACCTGACTTGCTGTCATTTGTTATGGATTACGATAACAACCATTTCCTTGTCAGTCCTGTATTTTTGAACCAAAACATGGGCTGCATATACCCAAACTGCTTGAGAACAAATGCAAAAATTCATACAGCATCCTCTTCAGCATGCCCTCCTGGTATCATTAATATGCTTTTACTGACCCGTAACTTCCACATGCTATGCTGGAGGCAGCCAGTCAGCACTCCAAGGACTAGATCTAGCCTGCGAGGCAATCTCACCTGGCTCCCAGAACCACTGGCTGCTTAGCAGACTAACCAAACTTGTCAGGTTGCTTCTGGATTTGTACTTTCTAGACAAGTGCAATAGTGCAAACTCAAGTCAGGCATGTCAAGATTTTTTAGCTCAGATGCTGCACCATACAAACAAACTTACTAGCATGGTACCTGACCATCCAGGTAGTAACAGAAATGGCCTCAAGTTGCACTGTAAACTGACCACTGCTGTCCTCTGCTGTCGTGAGCACTTGCAAGTGACGGGTGGCTGCTTTGTAACTTACTTGTCTACATATGGTAACAATGGCTTACAGTCCAAAGCATGTAGAATTTTGCTACTATTTAAAACAGTAAGCATCTTATGCTATGAAACACTACCATTTGCGTCTTAATGCATATCCCTGCAGGAAAACAGATGACAAGGGAGCCATAGCCAAAGTCATTCCCCCTGTTTTTCTCAAACATCACCAAGCACATTCACAAGGCTGAGATGCCTTGTGTCTTTCCAGATGGCAAGGGTACAAGTTTAAATTCATACACTTAGTAGTCTATTGGTGTTTCCAGAATATTAGTACAGGTGACATTTTCTGCAAAGAGAGAAATTCACACATGTAACGCATGTGCTCTGAAGCAATGCTGTTGCGTTCGCATGCAAGTCATTACTCATGAATAAACTGACAAATTTTTTAAAAATCCTGCCATGATAGGCTAAAGAAGACAGCCTAAAGATACAAGTTTCAGGAAGGTGCTATCACAAGAGCTTATCCATGAAAGGAAATCCTGTAACTTTTAAGGAATGTTTTCAGGTAATCCTCCAAATAGTGTATTGCCATAGTCCAGAGGAAAAAGATGAACTTTTCACCAGTTTGTTGACCCATTCCATTTCAGTGGAACCAACTATTAAGATGCATACAAGGACACTGGAAGGGTGCTCTGGATCCGATTCAACACGTGATGGACCTGTAATCCTTCCTGATTTCATCTTTGCTTGAGACTGTCTATACATTTTCACTGCTCTGTTAAAATAAGAACAGCCTTTTCCTTTGGTTGGAAGGACCAATATCTGAGCTAGAAGTCCAAATGAAAAATGTACCCCCAGCACCTTTTAAGAACGTGTACTTGGTTTCCCCCTTCCCTCCCTCCCTGAAGCTGTGACTTAGCTTTAGGTCTCCAGCACAGAGCTACAGCTACAAAGCAAATGAAGCTCTGCCCTATTTGGTCAACTGAAAGGGATAGTTTGGCTCCTCAGAACAAATGAATGCATGTCTGATTTACTGCAAGTCCTCAGTGTACCAAAAATTTTTACAATATAAGCTAGTTAGCTCCTACAATATTAGAAACAACTTATTTATGATGTGCTACACAGGTTCATTATCATAATTTAATACTAAGTTAAAGACATAGGTTAAATTACTATTAAATGCAGTGAAAATAACACAGATTGTCAAAGTAAAAGGTACTATGAAAATAACAGTTTGTTCGGAATATTGTTGTGTAAAACATCATTCTTCAAAGACAGGCAAGTTGTGCAATGAACACTGGGAGAGTATATAGATGCATGTTCTCAATAAAGTTCCTATTTAAATGAAAAGCCAATTTTGACATGGCTAATCTTGGCATCATTGTTTATGTAGTTCTGCACTGTATGTATATATACATGGGCTTTTAAACAACTGCAGAAGCTTATTTAAGAGGGACAGTGGCACTTGAAAAACTTGCTTACAGGTACACTAAAAAAAGTAAACTTTTTTGTAGTAAATATTTATTACAAATAAAGTGCATAGGGTACCTAGACCAATAGCAAAATTATAGCTGAAAAGCTAACAAAGTAGCAGTTATTTCATCTATGAAAAAATCAGAGCAATGGTCTTAAAAAAAAAAAAAAAAAAAAAAAGGGATTGCCAGCACATCAGTGAATACAGCTATCTGTAGTAATGGGAGATTGGAGGTATATCCCGATCTCCTCTAAAAATGGATGTGAGAAATATCTAAAGCCCAAGTCCTATGACAAAAATGAATGAGAAATCTATATACCCCGTTATGTTATTACTGAAAAAAATTCCCCAAATCTGTAACTACAACTTCACTACATTTCATATTTTGGTAGTGAATACACAGTCTCTCTTACAGAAGCTCTATTATTTCTGATGAAAATTACACAGCATTGCTGCACCAGAGCATATAGGCTTAAAGTGAACTGAGGCAGAAAAAATTAAGAAGAGGGAAATATGATTAATGCAGGGGTTACTCCTTACTGATATGTAATATTAATCTTGTATGAGAACAATTACATTAAAATAAAACTGCTCTAAATTCTTTTCTATATGTTTGTTCAATTAATAGTTTGAGGAAAGCAAGCTATTCATCTAATCCTAGCACCACCGTATCATTTACTGGGAATGACTTTTTAGACATCTGTGCTTGGTAAAAATTAAACCAAAAATATTTCAGTGTTTGAAGCTTTATGAATGTCAAGCATGTGCCTTTCCAGTGCAATGGCTAACCTTATGACTGTTTAGAAGGGAACAAATATGATCAGGATGCTGTAAAATTATTTACGAAAGCCCAAGGGCTTTTGCAGTTTATATATGATTTTTTTTTCCTCTTTTAATCACATCATTTTGAGTGAATGATTTCAAACACAATTCACATATATAAAGCTGGTGACGTTTCCCCTCCTCTATAGGATATGCCAATATGTGGTTTAGTTTACTATGTCTGAAGTTACTAAAAGCAGTTGTGTAACTTAGTTTCAGCAAAAGCACAACAAAACGTATGAATTCTGGAAGCTCAGGTAAGTCTCTTCCCACAACTACAAGGGTACCATAAAGCAACCCAACAGAGACTTACCTCCTCTGAGTCAGCCAAGTTCCACTAATTTCAGTAGACCTTGATACCTCATTTTTAAACCATCTGAGAACTTGTTCCAGCTTGTACTGCATACCATTGATTTGTTTAGAAAAAAAAGAAAATACTGGAGTAAAATAAAAGAGTCGTAGCCTAGGAGTATATGGCTGTGCACAGTTAATGGCTTTGAATGTCAGGGAAAGACAGACAATGAAAAATAATTGAGCCACTGTGGAGAGTGAGCTGAAGAAAAGGAGCACAGCCCAAGCACAAAGATGAGAACTTGCTCCTCCCAGAAAGCTGATATCGAGCCATTTCTATGCTTGACTCTCAATCTGAAATTTGGCTATTAAATTTTGAGTACATCCAAAGCCAGTTAGGAGAGTCAGCTGTGGAGCCAAAAGAAATCTAATCTGAAACAGGGCAGGGCAGACCCGTAACACTGCAACTTTGAAGAAAAGAAAAAAAAGAAGAAAAAATTGTCAAACTCTTTGTTGAGTTTTTGTTGGGGTTTTTTGTTTGTTTGTTTAAAATCTCTGCTAGCAGATCTTTTTATTTTAATTCTTCGTCTTTATTTATTGACAATCACCTCTTGCAGGAAAAGAATTTTTGAGGTTTTCTAAGTTAGTTAGAGGTTTCTAGCAACAGGCTAACTTTTCTGTTGCTTCAAGGCCAGCTTGTGACAACTAACAGCTTCAACAGGCTAAAAGATAAAAGCGTTAGAAGGTTCATGCTAGACTGGGCCCAGTCATAAAATATTGACCCTTCTGAAGATAAGGGTCCATTAAAATAACAGCAAAAAACTACAAGTGTGTAATATCACCTCTTCACTTTTATGTTATCTACATTTTAACCAACAGCACCCCTTCAATATTATCAATGATGGCTTAATCTTAATCCTGTATGCAACAGAATTTGTATCAGGTTTTGGCATGTCCCTTTTGCACATTCATAAACTCTGGCACTTAAGAAAAGTTGAAAGAGTTGGAAACACAGAAAAGCAAACTCAGTACTGGACCATATCAGCTCGTGAGAAATCAAAATACAACTGGCTGTTACTGTTGAAATAAGGTTACCAATAAATTAACTCAAAAAAAAAAAAAAAAAGAGTGGAAAGTCAAGCTGCAGAGACTAACTCAACCATGTTAGATTTGAGATTTACCACCAATTCCAATTGTGTAGTGGTTTCACAAAATAGAAGTGAGCAACTGCACAATCAAGGCTGTAATGAAGATGCTGTTACTTCGTATATAGTCTGCTGGGCCATCCTTGCAGGCTGGACAAGCAGTCTACCTTTTTCTCACCACAGCAGCCAACATCAGCTTCGAGCCACTGTTCATGCAAGACTAACAAGGAATAGGTACATGTTTCAGCTGAACTACCCCCATGCATATGCCGGAATGAGAGCCTGTATGTACCAGAAAGCAAAGGCATCTGCCCTCAGTTTCCAAAGGAACTATTTGCTACCACTCCAGATGTAGATATCCTTACACAACACTTGTACAACCCTAAGAGAATGGTAATAATCAGTGTTAATTTCTTTATTACACCATCAAAATATCTTAACACATGGTGCAGATACGTTCAGTGATAATACTATTTAGAAGAATGCAAGTTTTCCTTTAAACGAAAATTATCAGTATTCATCACTACCAGGAAAACTAAGGCCACAACTAGAAAAAAACCCCAACATGATGACATCTGAGTGCCTGGTGATGACCAAATGATTTAATGTTATAACTCAACAGTTCAAATAGATACTATTTCTCTGCCTACAGTTTCTGCTAAGAAACTGTCAATGAACACTTATTGCAGTCTCAATGACTTTTACAGCCTTTCCTAGCACAGAAGGGAGAGGTGTCCCAACTCTTAAGTTCCTCTGACAACTTCTAAAGCTGTGAAAGTTATTTGGTTTCAACATGTTTCAGTCCCCTGAGAATAAAACTTTTAGAACTGTTCTAAATACAAATTATACACAACTGTGATAATTCCCAGGTAATGTACTAAACGTATAGGCATTTTTTCTATCGACTCCCAAGTTCTGATTTGTTCCACCACACTGCCACAAAATCAAGGACCTTTGCTGAATAACTCAGCCACACATGCTGTCATTAGAAAGCATTAGACACAGGGTGTGTTAAGGAGAGCCTTACTTCGACTGGGATGTAGTTGTGTTTCCAACTAATTTTTCTTCCAGATCCTTAAAACTGCACAGTTTTGTAGCACTCAAGATTGACAGAGATGTGTTCACGGCTGGGAGGACAAAGTTCCTGCTTTAATTGTCAGGTTAGCTTTTTCAAAAGCCAATTAATGGAATGACCATTCCGAGAATGTCATACAAAGGTCTTGACCTCTGGCAGAAACTCTTTGTTACAGCATGAACTCCATGCTAAGAGTTTTCTGAAAGGATCTCTCTGGATCTCAAAAAGAAATATTTTAAATTTCTCATTAAAATTATCCCAATTATTTCCTACAACATCCATCTCTACTAAAATAAATAAAATCAAGAACAACCCCCCCCCCCCAAACAATAACCACTTTCATATACCAGATTTAAATGTAGGCATAGTAGCTTCCATCAAATGTATTATACACTCTGCCATCTGAACAGCCTGCCTAGTGTCAGCATTTTAAATCTAGTGCATGCTGTTACACCAGAGCTTACCATTTTCTGTTACCTCTGTCTCTCCTCATAGGTTAAAGCAAGTCCCTGATATATTTAAAGTACAAATATATGTACAGTTTGTGTACATATTTCTTTGTATATGTGCACACACATAAATGTAGCACGTGTTAGTATCACGGACCCATTGTATGGAAGGATGCTTAAAACATGGAGAGAGAGTTTCTACTTTAAGTAAGTATCATGCTACAAAAAAGTGTGTCAAGACCTTCTACTTTCGTAGGTTGTTAGGATGAATTTTTACCAATGATAGAAAGCTGTTTCATCATATCTCTCTGTCAGTCACTTTAGGATTCAGCAACCAGAAGACTGAACACATTTGGTATTTTTTTCAGAAAAAGGAGAAGAAAAAATAAATTATATCTTCTGCTTACAATTATTTTAATGAAAGAATGCCTAAGCTACTGAACATCATTAGTTAGTACATAACCAACTATTACCTGTATAATAAAATCACTGAAGTAATTCTAACTTTGCCTTGAACTTCCAAAAATCAAGATGTACACGTATGGTTGAATCAGTTCAGTTACTCAGAAGTCAGTGGAGTAATACCAAAGATAGATTTGGCCCATTATCTACCTGCACAGCACAAATGAATAATGCAAATGTGCATGCAAAGGACCATGAAGCATCTCAGCTTAGCAGTGCATTTAAAATGTATCACTAACTTTCAGCTTCTTGAAATATTTATCAACCGCAGGAGGTTCCACTGAGAGCACACTTTATTAGGGACTTCACTGAATTTTTATTTCTACACCTGACTCCAAGGACTTTAGAAAAGGAGACTGGAAGTTACAGCTAAAACAACTTCAGGTACTGCTCTGTCACCACGGGCTTCACGAGTCCCTTCATAACAGTTTCTGAGTCACTTTGATGTTCTTCCCACAGCCAAGACTAACCGGGGTCTTTACGCACAGCATCTTGGAGGGAAGAAGTGGAAGGTAACAAGTTTCTGGACACTTGACTTCAGAAGCCACTAAAATTAAATTGTATGCAATTAGAAAGCTACTGAAAGAATCCACAGTAACGAGCGTGCTTTAAGACACCACAGTCATCTCAAAAGTACCACATAATAAGTTAAGCAGTCTTATTAAAATCTGTCTAGTGGTACAAACTAGTCAAAATGACTAATTGGATCAACTAGGAACAAGCTTGGCTCAATCACGCAAAGTCTTCAAACTACTGAGCACCAGTCAAACATTGAATTAGTTTTACTAAACTTTTTTTTGAAATAAAATTAGTTCCTGATCTTGAAGTAATTAAAGTAGTTTTATTGGTCTATTAAAGATCGGAACATCTGAAGTAAGACTTTTTTCATGCTGAATACTCCTGAATACACCTTCAAAGAAAGAAGGGAAAAAAAAAAAAAAAAAAAAAAGAAACCCAGCCCTTAGCTTAAGATTGAGCAGTTAAACTAGTTTGATCTAAAAAAATCTTTTGTTTCCAATTTTAACTAATAAAAACTAACAGTTGTGGTTATATCAGAAGAGAATTCCCTCAAAGTCATACATTTTATTCATTATGGACTTTGGGAGGGTACATGCTTATTCATTTAATCTGACAAATGCAATTGCCTAGTAAACAGTATTACTGCACAATAACATATTTCAGCAATGTCTTGAGTCAGGAATATTGAGTCAGGAATAATATGCAAAACCAATCTGCTCTAACACCGTGTGTCCCCCCCCGCCTTTTCTTTTTGGTAGGAAGTACTAGACACAGTGGGGGGGGTTGTTTGTTTTTACATTTTAGATATTTCACTTGAATTCAGCCCAAGGTCAAACTAGTAAATAAACTGTTACCTTAACAAATATACAGATCTGTGTCAGAAAAGGCTGTTGGGACCTTTTCACATAACTGACTTCCACATGAAATTCATCTATTTAATCCCCTGAACAGTCAGTCACATTTCCCTGAGACTTGAGCAGCACCAGATGAACCTAGGAGGTCATAACCATGCCTTATTTTCACTAATCTTCCATAATGAATTTCAAATTAGCTGACCCATCTACACAAGAAATATACCTGAAAAGCTTACTAAAGACTTAAAGGTTAAACATAATTATAAGAGATGCAAATCCCATTCTCACCTATTTAAGACTATAATCTGAAAAAAAGATATCACTACAGTTGAGTACATAGTATTTATTGAGAACATTTTCTAGGGTAAAAGTACAAAGCAACAGGTCTGTAAGCTCAAAGCACGCGTCTACAAAAAGACATTTTTGCACAAGAAAGATTAGCCTGTTAAATTATTTTACCTCAGTGGAATTACTGATTTTCTTAAATCTTTGCTTTACACAAGCTGAAACAAGACACAACCACATAAAGTGGTTAATAAAGTGTGGCTGAATAAGGGACACGAAGCGTTTTCGGGAAATGAGACACTTCCACTAAAGAGTAACATTTACTTTCTTGCCTTTAAGGGACTTTAAAGTACCCATTTCCCTCTTTTTTTGAGCCAAGAACTCTGTTTTTAAAAAAACGAAAAAACCCGACCGAGACCTACCAGCCACAAGGTAGAGTGCATTTCAGGTGGACTTTAAAATCTAGCAGTTATGCTACCTATATGCCCTTGAGTAACCAGATTTAAAGCATTCTGAGGTCCAAAAATATTTCTGAGCCGTTCAGAGGCGACGTTTCAAACAAGTTAGATACCCTTTCACGAAGTCTCTCCTTTCATCTCAACCAAGCAAATTACAAAGCAGCCCCAAACAAGTGATCCATCTTTAACTCTTTACCTTTGTCGCCCACTTGTAAATTAATCTCCTTAATCACTTCAGCATTCGCTCTGGGAAGTCTCCTCAAAGCTGAGCTGCGCTGAGCTTCCCTCCGCTCCGGGGCAGCAGCTCAAGCAGGTCTAGTCATTTTTTTTCCCTCCTTTTACCACTTACGAAAAGAAACTTGGAAGAAAATCAGCCGGCGGACGCTGCCGGCCATTGGGGACGCTCGGAAAGACGACGACAGCACCAACAAAGCCAGCCCCCGGGCTGCTCCGCTGCGTTCCCAAGGCACGCCGAGGCGGGCGAGGGGCGAGAGGCGAGGCCCGGCCGCGGGCAGCTGCCGCCGGCCCAGCGGGGCAGCGCGGGCGGGGGAGGCGCGCTCCGCCGGGCACAAAGGTCTCCATGGCAACGGCGGGCCGAGCCCCCATCGCCCTCATCCAGGCAACACCTCGTCACCGCAGGCCCCGCCCACCCGCCGCCCCCCGCGCCGCCCGCGCCCTGCCCGCGCCCTGCCCGCGCGCACACACCCCCACACACCCCCCAGACCCCCAAACCCCGCAGCTGCGCCGCAGCCATGGCGCCCGGGATGGCAGGGAACGTCCCTCGCCCGCACCGGGCCGGGAACCGGTCTCCCAGCAGAAGCAACGACAGCAATTCAAATGCGGCCCGATCGGCGGAAGTGTAGGGCCGAGCAGATGCTGCCGGCCCCTGCCCCTGCCATAAATTTTCAGCATTTATTTTTTTCCAGAGTGCCGATCGATCGTGATACATATGTATTTTTATTTGGGTTTTCGAATCGAGAGTAGAAGTCGATATGCTACTTCTAGTAGCATAGCGTAACTTCACACTGAATTAATTACAACCCACATTCGTTAGCTTATCAGTCTCTTCTAATACAAAACACTGTATTTTGAGGCATAGGGTTTTTTATTTTTCTTTAAACTTCTGCTTTGTAGACTGTATGACCTGAAGCTATGAAACTTTCATCTAAAATACGCAGGCATATATAACTTACTTACACGCAAATATAACTTACTTACACGCAAATAAAACTTAATTACACGCAAATTTTTAGCACTAAATGGCAAGGTTAAAAGCTAAAGGCTACATGCCTGGCCTGGCCTCCAGCACGGCCGACTCCAAGGCTCCAACGCACGCCACCCGTACCAGCTTTACGTACGGAGTACTCCTTCCTACGCCCTGAAGCCTGAGGGGTCTGGGCTCAGGGATCGAGATGCCAAAGGTGGACATGAGGCTCAAGCAATATTCATGACAAATTCCTACAACCCCATGCAAGACGCCTGTAGATGTAATTATGCCTGTAAAAGACTACCATCCTTCTTTGGAGAGGTGTAAATGGTTAAGTCAGTCAACTATTCTGCGGAAGTCAAAAAGACTTAACTTGCTTCTAAGGATTTCTTGCTGAAGTGCCTTACCCATGCTGCCCATTTCAGTTGGTCAACACCTGCGCGATCTGAACACTGGAGGAGAACAACTGTTTGGTTATTTTGTATACAAAGATCCTGTCAGGAAAACTAGTCTTCCCTTTCTTTCTCATAAATATGAGCTTCATATTCAAACACTTCATGTGAATAAACTGCATCAGCTTAGACTCCAAAATGAGCCCTTCTCTTCCCAATGTTTTTAATGAAACTAAATGTGACTATTATACCCATTTTAATTTTTAAAAAATGTCATAGCACACAGCCTTCATTTTTTGCTGCCAACATTTAGGTAAAAGGCTGAAAGACTGGACTAGAGGCTTGCATTTTACCCTTTTATTTAAATTCCATATTCAGTCAGGATCTTCAAGAAACGGCTCCTTTCTACTTACAAAGAGCCACCCCCCTTTTCTGAACCTCAGTGACCATGTACCTAACATCTGCTATCATTAATATTTACCATTACTGACTGGGAGTCATAAAATCTCAGCGCACGTTTCAGTAGCCTTCTCTCGAAATGTCACAGTGAAGCTGAGGTCAGTTTTGCTTGATTTTATAGGACACCGTATACGCGCTGAGGAAGGAAGAGCGACGTTTCAGGATCTGAAGGGAAAAAAACACTGACTCGGCTTCTACCAACCTTCCCTGGGTTTCCCCACACTCCCTGGGGCAGACGTAAGCACAGGGGTTGCGGTCAACTTCCCCCCAAAAGGGGACACAGGGAAGAAACAGAAAGGATGGAAAACTATGTTGTAAAGCCCTTTATTTTAGCTCCTGAATGGCAAACCTACTAGCTTCCTTGTAACTCTGCCAAGCTCTAAGTGTCATTTAAGGAGAGCAATGCAACAATTTATCGTTGTTCTCCATTGCTGCCTAGGATGTAGAAAGAAGACTGTTTATGATAAATTAAAGGTCACAAATAAATGGCAATTTAATAGAAGAAAATCTACTCCACATGAAATAATATCTCCAAGGGGTAATTAATTACGCAGCAGTCTGAGCATGTTCTCTTTCACTGAAATAACGTGAATGGCCATCCTGTTTCATTTCAATGTGCTAATATGCATCACCGTTTCAGGAAAGCTCTGTTGAAAGAGTAAGAAAACAGGTACTATATAGGCATTGCATCTATTGCAGCAGCGCACAACACACACACAATTTTCTCTATATTTAATAGATAAATTTATCCTAACAATAAAATTCAAAGGGATTTCACTCTCATTGCCAAGATCAATGATTGGTATTAAAATGGATTGCCACATATTCATGAAAGAGTTGTTCAATAATTTGACATTTGTACAGACTGCTATCTTTATATAACGGGATCCTATCTCATAAAACTGATTGATGAAAGTGGAAGAAAACTATTTTCATTCCAAACCCATATACCCTTCCTGTTGTTAGAACATGTACTTTTTCTAGATCACAAAAATTCCTATACACTTAAAATTGATCAAATCCTTAAGTGCTCTGTTGATGTTTGACTTATTGTATGCTGAAGCTGTGCAAACTTTGGGAGTTTGGACAGGGAGACATAGAAGGAAATCTTATCGTGTATTTTAGGCTTTCCAGTAATACTTACTCAAGGAAAACTGCCTTTAAGTTGGTATACTGAGAAAGGAGGTTAGGTGCAGGATTTTTCTATTGCTTATGCAGCACATGAACGATTATCTCTGAACCACAATTCAGTGTTTTTACATCCACAGCCTTACTTTAATCTACACAAAGGCACATTCCCATCCTTTCCACACTGGTTCTTCAAGAATCATATGAAACATCTCCAAACATCAAGAGTGTAGCAACTAGGTGGATTCTTTATAATCTGAATGAAAAACATCAATACTCAAATCTATGTTCTTCAGAAAAGATAAATCTGTAAACTTTCAAGGCAGCCATACGAAGGCCAGAGTTAAGGGTTAGCTTGTGCTCTCCGTAATGTGTCTAGTGAGCCAACAGGATAAATTGCTGTACAAAGCAGAAGTAAGATTATTTCATTTAAAGTCACACAAATATTTACTGGATTAATTTCGTAGTGGTTTCTATAGTGGGTTGTGGTGGTTTCGGTTTGTTTCTGATTTTTTTTTTTTTTTTCCTACTAAACCCTTTCTAGGACACATTTAGCTGTTCCTCTGCTTGACAATCTACGCATATGCAGACAGAGATTACTCCAAAATCTTTCCCTTTTCTCTACTAACATTTTCTGGTTTGTGACACTGAAGTTACCACAAAATAGCACTGCAAGTACTGCAAAACCTCAGATGTTTTTCAGAAGCTCAGGCCTGTGTCACAATCTGTTACTGTGTTTTACTCATGTTTCTCTCTTGATTTGGTAACCCTGTGGGGAAGACCACTCTAAGAACAAGTAAGGGGTTTGTGTGATACCGTGCACGGTGGCTCTGCAGATGCCTACAATTTCTCTTCCATAAAATACTCAGCTCAGGCAAATAATGTAATCAGGGAATTTTGTTCTTGCATAATAAATGAAGAAAGCCTTTCTTGGAGTCTG
The DNA here is from genome assembly GCF_035582795.1 of Mycteria americana. Classification (NCBI taxonomy): domain Eukaryota; kingdom Metazoa; phylum Chordata; class Aves; order Ciconiiformes; family Ciconiidae; genus Mycteria; species Mycteria americana. Next base: position 94,681,576 of record NC_134366.1, on the reverse strand, counting down.
AACAGACAGTAGTATATAGCACATACTTCCACCAACTTTTGCTCTTTACGTTCTGCAACGCTAATGAATAGCAGAACTCTTTTAAAAAATATTACAGGCCACAGAGTCTTTAAGACTTATTCTGTTTCACTGTCTGTGGGAAAAACCAATCCGGTAACATTAAGAAAGAAGAGAACATGCCTAAGCACTTGAAGATTTGCTAACCGACTTTGTCAAAAGAGCTACCAAGACATTTTCTACCATTTTGTATCAGCTTTGTAAGTATTTCTGGAAGTTTTTCAACACCCAGCAACAATTTTGCAGAATATGAGCCACTTTTAAGTCCAACAGTAGAAAACAAAACAATTTGAGAAGGGTTGGGCATTTCCATGACTTCCTGGAAACCAGAAGTAAAACTCATTCTGATTCTGGTAGGAACAGATTTAGGTCAACTAGAATTAACCATGGAGAGCTAACGCTTATGGAAGTACTGTACTTAAATCCCAACTAATTGGGATTTGGTAGTGGTGGTTTCTCCAAGTTACAAAAGGATTTTCTGGATACATTGTTCAGAAACTTTTTGAAAATGAAGATTTGCAATTTAAGAAGTTCATTGGAAATTTCTTACGAGATTTCTAACCGCTACACAGTTTAACTAATGTCATGTTTTCTGTTTTAAAAGTAAGGTTATCATTCACGACAATCAAATCTGGAAGTGTGATCTGCTGGGGCAGTACGATAAAGTCAAACATCGAAAATACAGGTGAATTCTTAAAAAAGAAAAAGGATTTTGCCTTTTGCCAAAATTTACATTTATCCACATAACAGCTGTTCTCATTTCAGCTGTTTTCCTACTGTGGAGTCTGTGCTTGTGATACCTGAGAATTCTCTTCTATTTCTTTTTTGTACTGATTGTTTTAAAAGCAGTATGAAACATCTTACGATTTTGCTATGAGATAGGTATACTTATGCGCCCATTTGCAATATGAAAACACTTCCCCTACTACCTTCAGCCAGCTTAATTTTCAGAATTGGTAATCTGGAGGCAGTATGTTTTATCATTCCTATACTGACAAGCAGTCCCTTTTATAGGATTCATAAATACCTCTCATGCTGATGGAAATGACCAGCAAACCCTTAAAGGAGGGTTAAATGTAGTGGAAATGGCAAGCACCTGCCACAGTGAAACCTACAGGTGTCCAACAATGACAGAGCTATGGGTAGACTGGGAAATGCACGGATGCTAGAATCACTTCATATCACACATAAAATTTTAGCTGTATTCTTGGTAATTGACTTGGTAATTGCCACCTAACTTCTGACTGCCTGTGATTTTTAGATCGTACAGCGTAGTTATTTCTGCTGCTGTCCGTATTTTGAAGTATTAATAGAAAGTAAATAGGATTATATTTTGTCTCCCCAGCCTTGGGGACTTGTATCTCCTATTTTCCTTTCCTATCTGAAGTTAGAATTACTCTTTTGTAGCTCCCACTCTCCCTTGTCCCTGTCCAAAAGGGACCATTCACGCACCCACTTTCTCATCTTTCTATAAATGCTAAGAAAATAGAAACAAATCCATCTTGGATAAACTCTGCTAATGTTAGTGGAAACTGTACCCAAACAGGCACGCTGAAGATAATCCCAGATTCACAGAGAGAACATGGATGCAGCATCACCTGGTTTGTGCAGAGCCTTGTTACAGAAAGCTGCTCTGAGCACTGTATTAAAGAAAGAGAGGTGGGATGGGTAAAAACAGGGCAAAAAAGAAGTAGGCTATTCCAAACAGTGTAATCTGCATAATTTTTTTTCTGTTCTTGATTTAATCACCATGAGAACCATGGGGCCTGATAGATAAACTTAATCTCAAGAAATCCATACCACCTGCCTCTCATAGGCAAAGCTCAATGGTCAATGCTACTCTATACTATTTAGCACTCTATACTATTTAAAAGCTTTAATACAAGCATGAAAAGGGGGCACAGAAGCCATGACGCTAGGGAAATTTTTTCCCCTCTTGTTTTCAAATCTTGGTTATTGACCTATGCAGTGAAACCAGGAGAAATTGGAGAAATTCCCCCCAAAGGAATATTCTATTTCTACAATCTATGTGCATTTATGGCTGTATTGAGCACAAATGAGACTAGTTTGCAGTCTGTAATTTGTTAACAATATTTCATCTTGAACTGCTATAGTTAAACCAGAAGAAAATTGGTGCACTGATAGGCATGACTGCTGGTTAAGTCTTCCAGAATAAAACAGTTGCCTGTTCACTACATCAGAAAAATCCATTAGATGCCCAGCAATGCTGCATACAATGTATTAGGGTAAGAAGGAAGACTACCAACTCACTTCCCTTTCACATCAGAAAGTTGCTAGTGAAGATCTCCCAATCAACCAAAATTTGATCATTCACGCCGATTCAGAGCTCAAAGTCTCACTTCATATCCTTCTGATACATAACACTAGCTCAAAATATTAGAGGAATAGAAAAAGAAACATCACATCATAGGCAGTGAAAGACCTTTTTTTCATAACTAGCGGAAGAAGCTTTTTTCATTAAGCTGAAGAACTGACGAAGAAGGGGTGCATGTTACTCACGTGAGGAACTATCTTCTGCATTAGCAGAGGAAACCCCGTTGTTAGATCTGCTGTTCTAGGAGACCAGTATTTTGCACAACGGTAAGGAATGTAAGGAGGACAGGTGCTTCTGTCACAAATGCATTCATATTATGTCTCACCTCAACAGCTTGCCTGTCACACTGGCCATACAGAACCATGGAAAACCAAATTAATGAGACTATACGCTCGGTTGTATAAAATCTTAGAGGACTGGGTAGTGTGTGCTATTTTTCCTTCAAATACAGGGGGGGTTTAGTTAAAAATTATTCTTTCAATAAAGGAAACCTTGAAGTTGCTTTATTTAATAGCAAAGTAAGTCCAAGGGAAAAAATGGTATATCAGAAAAAGATTAAATCAATATTGGAACTAACAAATGGAATGTGAAAATGTGTTATTACAGCTGCGTACTCCATTGCTGGTGTGGTGATCAGTGACAGAAATAATTCATCACCACAACACAAAACAATGTCTGTAACCCGGTTTCACTTGCTACATCTTGTATGATGTATACAAATGTCAGGTAAAGTTCAACACCTGTGATGCTGAAGCTTTGTAATAGTCAAACATTATGATGAGTTTTCTATCAAACTAAAAAGAGTTCAAGAACCAAAGAGGTACTTTGAATTCGCAGAACAAGCACGCAGCAGCGTTGTGTGTCATACACAGTCTTACACAGTGTCAGTTCTTCAGCCTCTGAGTCGCTTTGAACAAGTAGAAGGCTTTTTAAGTCTGACTTTGTGTCACAAGGCAAAGAAGAAATATATCCTTTTATCTGGGAATTCATCTCTGACCAGGAATAAAGACTTGCTGCTCACAACAGGTTATTTTTCTTCTCTTTCTGAATATAAAAATACTCTACTGGTCTGGTACCATGAGGCTGCTATCTGCTCCCAAAAAGATCTTGAAAATGAAATTATGCCTTTCACCAAAGAGCATGGTGCAATATAGAAGATGAAAGCAAATGTGATACTTTGTATGGAGAACAAAGATTTGGGTTTTCAAGCAAACCAGAATATAAACAGGTCAGGAGCTAGTTATCAAAATAAAAACGTAACAGAAATCCATAGAGGGAGTGGAGAATATTGACAAACACGCTTTTCATTAGAAAAGACTTTTTGCATCAATTTTTGAACTAAGCAAATCAATCAGAAGCGAAGATATACTGAGAGCAGCACCAGGAAGCAGAAGAAGTTAAGTTCAACAGAGAGAAGCTGCGCAATCAATTTGACCTTTTGTCAGACACTTTACCAACTCTGCAGAAATGGGATATTAAGCAAATAGCCATAAAATAGGTTGAATTATTTAGCAAGTGTGGGACTTCTCAATCATCCTAGGCTATGACCTACCTGTGTCAGTGAATCCGGCTGCACTGGAAAACTGAATCTCCCAGGATGCAGCCGTGGTTTTCTGGGAGGGCAAGAATAAGGAGGAGCTCTCCAGGAAAGCAAGTCTGTGCCCAATTCAATTAACAAGCAGATGTAACTAAAATTTTAGAGGGAAAATAAAAGTGTTTTTAAAGTCAAAGATACGGGGGGAAAAATTGGGGGAGGGTGTGAGGGAGTAAAAAAGCTGTTTCAGGCTTCTCTTTTGATAGTTTCAAAACTGCACGTTTTGAAAATGGCTGTATGCTGGCTGCTGATTTTTTTTTTCCATGTATATTTAAAACAGACATTATGAAATCATTGGGCACAGACATAATGTTAACAACTTCTCTTTTTTCATGCAAAATTTCTTTGACAGCTTGGCATATAGCTAATCACTTTTTTAAACTGAATGCACCCCAACACGGTGGACCTAATTCTTCAATCTGTCAGCCAGAACTTGTCACTAACAAACTTTACAAAACAGATGAAATACTTCACTTTTTTCTCAGGCTTGTAACTTGGAAATGGGCTGAAGAAAATGTGTATTTCCAGCAAGATTAATGAGTAATTATTAGTTGAGATTAACCTGTTATATATATAGATTTAATGGATTTCTGTATTGGCTGTGGAAGTTCTCAGAATAAATTGATGAATGATTGCCACAAGTGAAAACAAGTTAACCTGACTGGAAGGAGTCATGGAGGCTGACGGAGAAAAGGAGAACAGATAAAAAAGCAGGGAGTGAATCTGATTTCAGAAAGGTATTTGAGCCATTGATACCAACAGAAAAGAGAGAGAGGCACTCGTTAATGACTGCACCCACCATTCCTTTTGGGGTGACAGGCACATTAACCTTCACTTGCTACAGCAATCATATCAGGTACAAAATAAATCTATTTCAGAGAATTCTTTGGGACAATCATGACTGCTTGGAAACTGGGATTTTAGTTTAGGCTTTTAATCAGATAGAAGTGTGGGGTTTTTTTTCTCCAAAAAGTACACAGTGCACCTGTTTCATAGGTTTTATTAAGGATATAATGATTTTGTACAACAGGAAGATATGGAAGTATGCTCACATACTACCATAGCAAATATTCAAGGCCTCAAATTCTATCTGTAGAACATTTTTTAAAAATATTTGCTGCAAAAAACAAGAAACACTGTTATGCACACCCAAGAGAAAGCAACTTGGCCAGTGATTAACAGACCAATTAAGTGACTTAAACTTCTGCTAACATTCTCCAGTCCATCATGCGTTCACTCTAACAACTTACTTACAATGCTACATTTAGGTAATGTCCTTTCCACACTGTGTCTTCACTCTGCAGCTCCATCTTTTTCTTCCTCTCTCCTCAATCTCTCTCTTTACCTTTTCCTTCCCTTTCCCTTTTCTCACCTCCCTCTCTTCAGGCTAAGTCCAGTTCCCTTAAGAAACAACAAAAAAATCCCAGCAACCCTCTGCAGGCACACTATTCTCCCTGCTGGCATGTTATCTCTCTGCCTGTCCCTCAAACAAACCCAACAATATTTTGGGGAGAAAAAACACCTACTGCCCTTTTTGTACATGCTATTGGAGACTATGTTGCCAGTTGTTCACAGTGTAGTTAAGCATGAACAGCAGTAGTATATTTTTTTTAAATCCAACTTGCTTTCTAATTGCTTCTTTACACTTCAAAATACAGCACAGGGCAATTAGCACCCCAAAAAACCCCATGCCCCCAAAGCACCCAATTCAGCCTGGAAGCCAGACCTACCGTGCAACACCAACAGGCTGCAGTGCCAGACCTTCACTGCCCGACCTTCACTGCCCACAGGGGACCCCCACCCGCACCCCTGCCCGTGGGCCCAGGGGCTCCATTTCGGCTCTGCCTGGGGCACCCAGTGCTGGCCCCAGCGACGACCAGGGAGCAGGAGGCCCGGGGCTGCACTGGGAGGAGGGAGAGGGTGCCCACAGCACGGGCAGGGCAGTGTCCTCCCCAAGCACGGTGCAGTCCTCCAGCATCTCTTTTATTTTTGAAAGGCAACCATACGTATCACTGCCCACAATATCCTTCACCCCACCTTTACCTGCCCAGTCAGCCATGAGTAACTTTGACCTAGTGGATAATTATTTTTCTGTGAACACAGTGCTCCACCAGGCTATTTTCTTTTCCCCCTTCACAAATTTCAAGAGATTTTGGTCATTGCCCCTTACCATGCAGAGATGCAAATTTATTGTCTCCTTTCTTTTTTTGGCAACACATTTTGCAAGAGTTTCTGCTTGTGCCCTGACCCATGCTGAGCTGTCTGTCAGCCTTTACACCTTGCCTGTGAGTGTTAAATTTAAAATCTGTTCCTAAGCTTTTCGAGTAGCTGCACTCGTGCAATATGTTTATAACTACCAGTAAACCAAGCTGATATACTGTGTAGAAAACATTAGTGGAAACTACCTAATGATAACTAAGAGACTGGTTGGTATAAGAACTTATTTTTATATTTCAGACCACATTATCTCTATAAACTGGAAGATGCAAAGTTACATTATGTTGACCCACATAAGAGCTCAAACTGACCTATGTTCAAAATATCTGCTGGGAGTGGGCAAGGAAAGGTAGCAACACATTTCCCAGGATGTCTTACTAGAGTAAGAAAGCTAACCCTCCTAATGAGAACCTTTTCTGGCTGTATACATTTATAAAAACAATGGCTAAAATCTTCCCTAATCACGCCTCTTGAAACATCTTTAAAATACCTAACAACAGCCGAATCTCAGGGAAGACTGTCTCCCTCCCTTGGCCTCCCAGAGGAAAAAGGTTGGCTTTTGGGTGCATTCACAAAATGGTCAATAGGGCCTAATTACTATAAATGAAGCTGCCTTCTACGCTTTGCTAGTGGCAGACTGAATTTCTCTCAACTAGGAAGTTATGCACACTACGACTGGGGGTATGACAGAGAACAGGGGCTTGCTGCATGAAGAAAAGCAATTATATCTGCCTAAAAGAATCCTGAGACATATTTTGCATGCATTTGGGGAAATGACTTTTTAAATTTCTTTCATGATGAGGAAGGAGATGCCTACTGCACATTCCTAAACTAAAAAACCCCTAAATTGGCACATGCTGCTTTTCTTCCACTTACGGACTGGGTTGCATTCCCTGTGACCTAGGGAGAGCAATTCTGCTCTCACTCACATGCAGGCATCTCCCATATCTGTCAGCTGGAGCTGTTTTGGAGAACAAAAGAAGAACTGATTCTAACAGACCTGCATGGCTTAGACAGCATGCAACTTGGCCTTTACTTATTTTAACAATAAAAATCAATGCAAATAAACTTTTATCCTCAGAATAAATGATCACAGAAAGAAGTTAGACTTGCCATTTTGAAAAGTTTGAAATACGTAAGTGTTTATCCAATACTGTTATGCACACACAGCTGCCATATGCATCCCAGGAGTAAATATACAAGCAGAAAGTGTTACACCCATTTAAATTACGTTTTCCATACTTGAAAAGAAATCTTTATGCAAACGATACCTAGAGATTAATCCAACTTAGAATTTACAGAATATTATACCACTTATAGCTGTAGGTAGTACAGCTTTCTAGCAGGTAATATATGACAACCACCTCAAAATACTGTGTTCTTAGAGACTGCATTAATACAGCAAGATGTACCAAAAGAATTAACAAAAAGTTGTGGGTTTTTAATGAAAAGATTTTGCTCATACTAACACAAGCAGACTTCTCAAGCACCTAGAATTTCAAGCAGATGTAAATAAGTGATAATCATAATTGATAATCATGTCCACGTTTCTGCTCCTTCATGTTACTGAAGACAATGAGAAAATGAGGAATGGTTCAGTTAAAAGAAAAGTCTTTTGCCAGCTGTTTAGCAGCAAGTAGTGGAATAAAGTCAGTCTAGAGATTAATTCACAGTACTTCATAAGCCTAAAACAAATTACTTAGCCTGTGGGAATGTAATTGAAAGCGGTGAGTAAGGAGAGCGTAGAGCCCAGTGAGGCTATTTCCCCAGCTCCCACAGCCTGTGGGATATTCGCTGTTAGTGTTACTGCAGGAAATCATGAGCAAGTGCTCATGGAGGTGTGCTTGTTGCCTTGCTGGTGGGTCGTCTTTCACTAAACAGGACGACAACTTGGAAACACCATCTTAGATATCAGCTATATTCCTTAAACTGTTCACCAGTTCACAAGCAACATTCTTTTTTGGGGTCCGTCATAGGCTTTGAAACATTTTGGGAACCTTACACCAAACACTGTGGAACATCATGGAGAAGAACATGAATGAGTAAATCTCAGTCATTCAGAATGGGCAAAGCCTTTTCGAGGGTTTTTGTCTCTTGATGACAGCTGGTACTGTTAATGAACAAAAGAGGTGAGTAAAGAGGTAGGCAGCGTTTAGTACTGAACAGGAGGCTAGCTGCAAAAAGCATTTGCTTGCTTTGTTTTTCCTGACTCTCTGTGACCTAACATTTTGAAGCTCTTTTTCTTATACTGCCTTTTCCAGTTTCTTTCCCCTGTCTCTCAGAGCTTTTGCTGTTTCTATTAGAGTGTCTCTCTAATTATTTTCCTGCACACTAAAGTAAGGGCAACTATGCTTTTCCTTCTCTTAAATCTAAAGTTGTATGAAGTTCACATAGAAGACTAGAGAGCTACTACACAGTATTTCTTCTTTTTAATTAAGATAACTACTTCACAAACCTATTAAATTCTATTGCACCTAAAAACGCCAAGTAATTTTTCAATTCAGGATTTTGCATAAAACAAAGAAACCCCAAGCATACTACTGAGTGCCTAATTAAGGAAAAATTGCTATGGCATAGAAGATTCAAAGAATTCTTGTTTGTATCCCATACATTTTGTCATCTGCTGCTATATCACTGGAGTCAGAAGCCTCGCATACCTTCATAATTTCTTCTATAACAAAGATATTTTGCTTTAGCGAAGTCAAATATCCAAGAGGAAAAAAATTCATAGAAAATACTGTGTACCGTATGTGAGACAGGTCATACTTTTCTCAATGTGAAGATATTTTTAATTTGATAAACTTACTATGATTAAACTCATAAAGTAGATGCTGGCCATATTGAGCAATTAAGGGTCAGTAAGGAGCTCTGTTTAAAAGTTGACAGTATTACATGGCCTTATAATATGCATGCAATTGTACATTTAGAGAAAATGTATGAGTATTATTTATCTGACTATAGATCAAAATACACTGATTCTTTTCCAGAAAAAGACACTTTAGAAATGGGAATAAGTTTGTAAGTCCAGACTATCCCTATAAATTAAAAAATAGTAACTTTTTGTTGAAAACTGAAATAGGCAAGAGTCGCACTTCTGAGCTAAAGAAAATACTGGAATATAAAAATTTAAAATTATATGAAGCAACAATAACAAGAACTGTGTATCAGCTTGGAGCATAATTAAAAAGAATACATGGAACGTCCACAAGGAATTTTAAAGTACAAGACTAAACAATGACACTTCCTTTCAATTCTACCATTATTCTATATATTTATACCTAAATATATGAAAAATACAGATGCAGTATATAGTACTTTATGTAAGACTGTTGCAACATGAGAGAAGTTAGGACTAAACTGTGGTGCAGAAGATAAGGAGAATTCACTTTTTCCTCTGTTATCCAAAAATAATTATTTACTCTCCAAACACAAAATGCCCATGGTGCCAATGCCTACTAGGCAGGTACTAGGAGGTTAACATATAGTTTCATCACTTCAGAGCTCCAGTTGATATTACTAGTGCTGGTCACATGTATCTGTACAGTTCAACAGTTAGATATGGCTAGAAAGAGTTACACATCCCCTTACAGTCACATTAAAACAAAACGTTCATTCTTTCAACGAGAAGGAATTTGGAATGAAATTATAAAATGTCAGTTACGAAAAATAAAGGCAATAATACCATTAAAGTAGCAGACTACGTTTTCAACTTTGTTAAACACTATCAAAATAATTATAGCACAGTACATTTATTATCTTCAAAATGGCTGAGATACAAAGAATAGTACTATGAGAGTATGACACATGCCATGTCAGGCTGTATCTGTTTGGAGACAAAACATTTAATTTTTAAAAGAAAGTTATGTGGCTTTAGCACTGTAATAGCCTTATGTATTGTAGGGTTTGTATCAGCACTCAACCAAAATGGCACTGCCATGCACTGCATTTTAAACTTACTTTATGGAAGGTTTTTAAAACCAACAAACCAGAAAATCTGCTGTTTGATAAAGGAACAAAGCTTTCCTAGAGTATTAAACCCCACAATGGTAGGTATTTGAGACTTAGTCTCAGCGAGAAGGATGGCAAAGAATTAAAAACCACTTGTGTGTCTATCTCTTGCATAGAAAACTTAGTTGCCTGAAGTCTAATCATGTGAAATAAATAGTAAGAAAAGAAAGTTTATTGGTGTGATGAAAACAGTATTCAAGCCAACATCAAAAGAGAAATGTATTCTGAAGGCAATATTTCCTGAAAAAATACAGCTTTCATTTCTTCCCTCCTTTCCCTCTCATGGCCTGACTTCAACAACCGTGAGCGCTCTCTTACTCTCTCAAAAACAAACACTAAAATACAGTTTCTCCATATTTACAGGATCAATGCTGCTAGAAGAGATGAAGTGCTTGGAAAAAATACAGTAGGCGTGCAATGTAAAAAATTTGCCATGCACAAAATAAATTTAAATATCTGCACCTCAACCTCGTCCTCTTTTTTATTTCAGAGGCTCTTTGAACCTCTGGCGTGCAATCTATACACACAAATCTGTTTGAGAAGGTGAGCTCCAGGTACCAGGGCTTTGGCAAATGGCCATTCACCATGTTACATGTTTTGCACAATGTTTTCTGTTCAAGTTATGAATGAAAGTAAAGACTGAGGTTGTAGTAACTCCAAAAATCTAAGAAGTTCTGTGAATTATTCTCACAGGCACATACACACTCTCACAAGCATCGTAAATTCTCACGATTTCCACATAGCAAAAAGCATTTTCATAAGAATGAGTGAAGCAGTGATAATTCCTGTGCTGAACCAGGGCCTCTGGCCTTTATCAGCTCATATCACACCAAAAACATTATTAGCAATCTAATCCCTCTGGGGGAAAAAAAAAAACCAGAGGGACATAATTTCATTATTATGTACCTCTTGCATCATTCACTTAGCACTGTGCTACACACGGGTTAGCGATACTAACATTTGCAATGGAAAAACACCTTCACTCACACCTTTTAGAAGAAGAATAGCTGAAAGATTACTTTCAGAATACACTTGTAACTTCAGACCAAGCAGATCTTTTCATTTTTATGAAGGCTTCCAACAGCATTGTGCAAAATTTTTCAGTCTTTTCCCACTTTTTCATCCATTCATTTTTGTACTGTCATACTGTGCTTATTATTTCACAACTCAACATTTAAAGATAAATTTAAAAATGAAAATAGTTACCAGTTATCTTGCAAAATTTTAGTTCTTTTATTTCACATTATATTGCCTTAATACTGTTGTTTTCCACCTTACCTGAAACATAATAGGAAAGCTTGCAATATGGGCTTTCCATCTCTGTACTAATCTCCAGAGTCCTGCTCTAGTCTCAACCTGACATCTCTTTACATTGAATGTAATGTCATGTTACTGTGACTTATGAAGGTGAATAATGCTGGGACAGACTCCTTTGTGCAGTTTCTACTGACAGTTTTTTGCTTGGTTATTATATTTGGAGTTGAAGATGGAAAGTAACATTATTAATGATGCCGATGCTTCCAATTGGCATTGCAAGCTTTATGACTGGGGATGCTGAGCCAATTTGGACAAAAAGACTGACAGCAAAAATGTAGTGATGCATGTACTGATCACAGACACCAAGGGCCACGCTGCCTCGAAGGCTGATGGTGCTTCCCAGCACATCTCAGATCATTTCACTGCAGAGAGTGGGGGTAATAAAGCCATAAAGAAACATTACAGTGCCAGGACCATCCCTGACATAACTCAGGACCCCTTTGTTTTCCCCCAGAAAGGTTTTGCTAGCATACCAGGAGAACCAGGATGTAGCTGGGGGAAAGGAAGAACATCTGCGACAATGTTATAGCCATGCATCTTCTGCAGCTGCATACACAGGAGTTGAGAGCCTTGAGATGTTGTTGCTCGCTGCTGGGAGAAGGTATGCTCTCCAGAACTGTCAAAAGACCAACAGGCTAGAAAGACAAAAATTAAGCCAAAGGCCATTTAAGCCAAATATCTCCTGAATCCAGTCCCCAGTTTCTATATTCAGCTGAGGTGAGATGAAGGATTTCAATTATTTCCAATAAGAATTAATAAAAATACTGTAACACTGTAAAAATATTCAGAAAGTCATTGAGTACTGCTTCTATACAATCATAAATATGCTGGATTCTAAAGCTATGACTTCTCCTGTGCAGCTCCTATAGTATTTACTCTTGGTGCCATCTATAGGTAGTCCTTACTGTAAAACGTTAGTCCAGTATGACAGTGAAAGGTGTTATGATCACCGATACATTTTTTTCTACTACAGATGCTGTTGGGCTCTTGTTAAGCAGAATTAAAATTGCAGTTGTTTTTAAATTACGTCTAAGCGTGATTTACCTAAACTCAAGACTCCAACTCATCTTCATTTCTTCCCAATTTTATAATTCACTCATATAGCCATTGAATGTGTTAAAACTGAAATTGTAATTTCACCAGAAAGTCAAGACACAAGACTGAATCTAAAACAGCTATAAAAGTTGGAAAACAATTTCTTCAGTCAGCATACTGTAAAGATGCACTATTTTGTGCAGGCATTGTTAGGCTGATATGAAGAAATACATATTTTGAAGTTGTACCTAGAAGAACAGCAAAACAAAACCTTCTAATCCCCCCTTCCAAAACACCTACACAGAAAAAAATCATCCTCCTCTGCCCCAGCAAAATGAAAAGGAAAGGGAAAATAAATGCTTTATTAATAGGCCATAAAGAAAGGAGCACTATAAAAGAACTTTAATATATGCAATATTGTTGCACTTATTTATAACGCATTATGTCTTGCGTGTCTTGAACACATGTACCATCATGATAACTCAGCTGTTTTACAATGCAGGAGAGAAGAAATCTATTCTTGAAGTCTAAATGCAAAACCTGTATTTGCCATAACCTAAACAGACAAAAAAAAAAAAAGAATTGATTCATGTGCATGTGGTGTGTACCAGATTTCAATATGTGTTATGAAATCTAAAAGTCTTAAAGGTAAAACTAAAAACCAAATCCATGACAATTCCACATATTCAGTTCAGGATCATGCTTGGTTTTGGTCTCTCAGCTGAACTAGAATACCTTTTACAAACCACTAGCATTTCCCGAACAATTCTTTTGAGTTGTAACCTTTTGGAATTACCTATTTTAAATTGTTATTTAGAAAAAACAGTATGAAGTGCTTCAGCTATGGTATATAAATAGGGTCTACATGAGAAGGAAAAGCTCTTTAGTTGACAGCTCATCTAGGCTCAGCTGAAGGAAAGCAAAATGACTTGAGAAATAAGATGTAAGCCTTTAACAAGAAAGGAAGCAAAATATTAGAATAACTTCCCGGCATTGTACTGGATTATGCATTACTTCCTATTTTCAGATTGACTATCTTTCTAAAATTATTCAATAGATCAGCCACAGCTTTTGAGACAAATACTAGGATTGTTGGCTGAAATCTTATGGCCTACAAAATGCATCATGGATTATCAGAATGGCCCCCTTTATCCTTACAATCTATTAAATCAAAATCTGAATGGATGACAGCAGAGACATCATATGAAGACAGTTGTTTATAATCATAAATACAAGTGGGTAGGAGGACTAAGCAGATAGAAAGCTTTTTTTACCTCACTTTACACCTTTAGAAGGTGTATCACCCTTAGGCTGTGAGTATACTCAATTATTGCATGTGTTCTGAAAGGTACTGATGTAAAGAGTAGGCTTTTCATGAAAATGTGTAATCAGTTTCATTCAACCAGAAATCATTTAAGATATGATAGAACTAGAAAGAGAAAGCAAACTGGAAAAAAAAAGGGGGGGGGGGGGGGGGGGGGATTGTAATATTACCACAAAAAGAAAATCTTAACTGATGTGTTCTTTTATATCATAGCCAACAATAAATACCTTTAATGTCTCATTATTAGAGTTGTAATGTATTTGCCAAAGACAGGCAAAGGTATAAGACATTCTGTTTCCAAATGCGGTATAGTCTACACAGTGAATTGTTATAGTTTACACAGTGAATTGCATGACAAGCTTCTATCAACATTTTCATGGCTTCATCAAGCCCTGTCAAGTACCCTCCTCTGGCATCCTTCCTACCTACAGTCTATTCCCTGTTTTATATGTACCCTGGAGTCCAGATTATTTAATTAGCCAATAAACACTAGCAGGAAAAGGTTTGCCTATTGCTCCTTTTGACTGTTCAACTGCATGGTATAAACTGATTACTTGTTGCCCAGTGATGCAAACTGATTACCTGATTTAAAGCCCTTAATTAAATAGCCATTCATTAAACCCACAATTAAATAGAACACGTTATATTTCATAATTAAAACAAATTGTTGTACACAATATGTTTTAATTCAATAGATTTATGTGACCTGTTAACAGTGTATTAAGCTTGAATACAAAAGAAGTACTGTGACTGAAGCGAGAAAGGGATATACCGTATGTTTCTAATTGGAAATAACTATAAAGCAACCAATAGCAAGTTATTATTTATAATAGCTATTATCATTTTATATCACTTTTAAAGTAGCTCACAATTATCTCACTCACTGGGCCCAGTTTTTAATACCTATACATATACCATGTGTTTTCCATGAGGTGATTGCTGCTCTCTAAATAGAATATTTGACTGGGGCTGCCACCTGCTATTATTAGAATAAAACAATTCAGGTTCTCCTTGTCAGAATATAAATAAGCACAAAATCATTCCAATTCAACATGAAAGTATTTGAAGTTGTTTCCCTTCCCTGGTAAATCAGTTTCCTTCCTAGTCTTTTTTCAACATCACCAATTGCTTTTTTAGCTCCAGCGCTGCTTCCTTTCTCTCTCCTCCCAACGAGAAGCACAGAGCTTCCTAGTTTCATCCTTGTCACACGGTCACTGCAATTCTCCTTCCTGAACTACTCCGTTCCCTTATCCTTAGCCATCTGAGGCTAGTCAGGTCACACTGCTTTTTCAGAAAGGAAGCTATTTCTTTTTCATCCTCCCAGGACAGTACATGGACCACTGGGACTAGACATAAGATGAGCGATGGAAGGGAGGCAATTTTTATCACAGCAGGGTAAAAGGTAAGATAAAAACAGCTTACGCAACTCAATACAACAGAAAGAATACCACTATGAAATATCTGGTTACCTTTGCCCAGGATACATATGAAAAACAATGGGCTTTTTTCAAGGCAAAAAAAAAGTTATCTTTAAATCACAAGGCTTTTGCTGGTTTATTCTTCAATAGCCCCTTCGCTGCCCTGTTGCACATAGGTAGATTTTCACCCTCTTATGGAATAAACCCGGATCAGCAGTGCAAATTCTGCCAGTTTTCACAGATGAACCGGAAAGAAAAAGAGGAAGACAGTGTAACACCTTTCTTCTTCACACTCAAAATCCTCATATTGTAGAGAATAATGACCCAAGAAATTGAAGTATGTTTCATGTGAATTTTTTATTACACGGCCCAGAAAAAAAAAAAAAAAAACCAAACCAGTTTGCCCAGCATGCTCTCTGTATAATACAGAGTACTTGGTTTTTTATATTCAAAGTAGACAAATAATTTCCTGGTTGGAAGCTTCTGAATAATGGTGCTTTCCTCTATTTTGAGTTCCTCTAATTTTTTTCCTTCTGTCAATTAAAAATAACCCGATAAAAATAACTTTATAAAGAATAACTTCATAAAATGCTTATAGTTTAATCCTCTAATGAGAATTAGCACAGAGTACCAATTTTATTCAAGTGCATTTGAAAATCTTACCTACTTGCTGCTAAAAATTGAGTTATCTGAAAGTCAAGTCAATGTCAAATTAGATCTTGCTTTTATCTTGCAACAGAAGGCTCATGAAGATCCAAAGGGCTGCAAGATTAAGGCAGAATAACTAATAACTGATACAAAAGAAAAATCACGCTTGATTTTACTTTCGGGGTACAGCACTCTCTGCGCACCATAGAATTGGACTCGCACCTTGACCAAAAGTTTCAAGCTCCATTAACACAGCTGCTGCCTATGCTAGGGCTAGAGCTGTGATCATGAAATACAGATCTTAGTAAAGCTGCAATCCATGTTTGTTACGTGACAGTACAGATGAAATGTTTTTCCTCACTTCCGTAAAAATGAAGGTAATTCTCAGACAAATAGTTGTAAACAAAGAGTTATAGTCAAAAACACAGTCTTTTAAAATAATATTAATAGAATATACTATTCACAATCCATCTTGACTATGGATAACTGCTATTAAGTTGCAGGCATAGTGCAACTCCAAACTTAATGACTCATTATGAAACCTACCCTTTTCTCACCTTTAACTACAAATATCAGCTGAAAGGTCTTGCTACGTGCCCTCTATTTACAATATACCCAAGCAACCTTTCAACCCTACTGGATTACTTATCAAGGAGATAAAAATCTGCAGTGATGAGAAATTTGGCTGCCTAGGCATCAGACTTAATGTGAAGTGAGAAGATTTGCACTAATTTCAGGGGTCTGTGTATCTGTTTCTAAGCTACAATATTTATTTCCACACAAGTAGTTCTGAGAATATCCCAATTCTGCTGGTAATGGCATATATTATTTAATACTCCTGAAATTGTGGCCTGTGCTAAAAAAAAAAAGAGTCAATTTCTCAAATGAATTTATTCCTGTAAAAGTGCTGTGTTAAAAAATTAATATTTTCCATTAGATAAAAATATAGTCCAGTAAAAATCACTACAGTTCTTGTAACTCCCTCCCCTATTTTGCCCCAGGGGAAATTGCGTGAAAAACCAAGCCAAATGGTAAATCCAGTAGTAGCCAGACCAGACATGCTCTGACTCCCTGTTCCTTCACTGTACCCCACACTTCTATCACCCTGTGGTTTTTTTGCTTTCTACCATCATCTTTCTCCCTCTCAGTGTTTGTCTCCATCCAACTACTTCCCCACTCAAATAAAATAGGATCACGGAACTTCCACAATATTTCTTCTGTTAGTTTTGTTTGGTGCACCCCTCATGCTATGTATGCTTTAACTGTGTGGCCAGTAAACTGTTCAGGATAGGACAGGAACTCTTTACTACTTTGTCTGCCCATACCCAGCATGACAATGTGCATCCTTGATTGCCTAATCAATGTAACAAGTAAGTTTAGGATTATGATTTAGGTGTGGCTAAATGATCTCTTTTACAGTAATATCTGAGTATCTGACCATTTTTTCTGTATTTCTCCTTACATACACCATTAAATAGGGAACTGTGGAGAACTGGGGAACAGATAAATTAAGTGTCATAACAATAATAACAAAAAAAAATTCACATAAGCATCTAGTACCTAATGCCTTGTCAACTGTGTCTCAACACCAAAGTCCATGAGAATCATTATCTCTTCTCTCAGGATAAAATTCAACCTCTGTATCACCAATATCCTCTTAAGTGCTCCCAATGGTCTTGCTTTTGATGCCATAGCATATAAAACTCTAAATACAGTATAGTGTATCACTAACCACTCTGCCTCCAGCTATTTCAATAATTGTCACAATGAGTATGGAGAGCAGCTGAATTGACCTACATTAGTACTCACTCATACAGTTACTTTATTTTTACAGCATTGGCACAATAGGTTTGTTTGCTGTATTTTCAATTTTTCTTTTCTTGAAATAACGACAACCTTTGCATTGTATTTTCATTGATATACATGCAAAAAAAATCAAAGGCCTTTGTTATCAACAAACATTTTTTTAAAAATGCAGTGCATTCAGTTTCCATTCTTCTCAAGAGTCTGAAATATGAGTTGCTATTCACATCTGCAATCTCCCTCTCATTGGGTGCAAGTGAAAAACTGCTAATAGTTCAGTGTATGAATATAGTGGATTAAATTATTCATTAGGAAAATATAGTAACCAAATAAAAGTAACTTAAGCTGACATAAATTTGTCAGTGTAAAGGAATGATCAGAGTATTTTCATAATATATTGTTTAAGAAAAAATTGCTTAAAGCATGAAAAAGAATCATACACATCTTTAATGAGAACATTGATCCATTTTCTTCCAGGCACCTGATTTTGAGAGACACACAAGGCCAAAAGTCCAAGAGTACAGGCTAGAGCAGGGCTTCCTGGTAAGGTAAAAAATTAAATAGTATTATTTCAGTACCATAATTATTCAGTAAAAAATTGTCCAACATACTGTCAGAAAACAGCATATATTAAAACCACAGATTTTGCTTTCCAGAATCTGATCTTTCAGAATCCAATATAGGCCAGAAACATGACAGCAACACAGATTATCAGATATGTCTTTCATAGATGATAAACCAGATTTGCGATTAAGTTTCAGTTACGTTCTACCTAAATTACAATCAAGTATATTTATATGACTAACACATGAACACTAGCAGAATTTTTTCATGGTCCAAAAAATGTGAGTTCCTGTAATGGGAACTGATAATGTATTTTGCTACTTAAGAAGGAGTGCCAACATCTTTCCCACTAGATGAACTTCCAACAGAAAGCAGCTGAGAGACACAATAGAAGTAAAGAGTGACTTAAAAACTACCTCCCCCCCATCTGCACATATAGATCCACAGAAAATGCCTTTCTTTGCACATCAAAAACCAAACTTGTTCAAAGCTCTTAAATAAAATAACTCAATGAGAAATTGTTTGGGTGCTTTTCTTTGCCCCCATTCACCAAACCAGAGGAAATAAATTGTTATAGATGTACTGCTGAACCCTACTAATCCATCCTTTGCAAAAAAGGTTCACTTTTGTGTGGTAAGAAAAATGTATAATTTTGTGTCCTAGAATAGCTGAGCCTCATGCCTCACATGATGACAGTGGGTCATGAAGGGGTGAAAAACTTGTCTTGACCAAGCAGACCTGCATTTTGACAGTCTGCTGACCATCACCTAAGCTTGTTATATTGTTCGGGGATTTCTTACATAACACAGTCCAAAAGATTAGTAATCGGCAAGAACTGACTGGAGTCGATTTAGCAAACAATTAAAATAATGGATTTTTTAAAATGCTCCCAATAAAATTCATTTATCAATCCTGTTTGATTCTCATCTATAGCAAAAGCTACAGAACTGTAACAGAGACGGTGATATGAAAAGTATGAGGACACCCCAGGAATGGGTAACTGCCCAAGCCAACACATTCTAGCATGGCTGCAAAGGATGACAACACCAATTAAAAGGATCACTCTGTGCACTCTATTAGATAATTAACCAGATAAGGTCAAGGCTCACATTCTCCTCAAGTGCTTTGATAATGGTTTATTACAGCAGCCCATTTCAAGTTACATTAGGCTGACAGCTGGTGTATGGAATACATTTCAGCACAGCTGCAACGAAACAATCTGGAGGTTAATGGGGGGGCCCAGCAGTCAGAAGGGCAGGCTTCTCCTCTCCCCACTTCCTCCGCAAGAGCTGGGAAAGCAGCACATAAGGCTGCACTTTCTGTGCAATCCCAACAGTATACGCACCCCCATGTGCATCACTTCTGTAGTCATAGGAGACCTGGGCATCGAATATCCATGGGGCTTCTGCTGATGGGCTTTGAAGACAAAACGTCTCTTGCGGCATTAGAATCCACCCCTGGGATTCTTGTTATTTGCACAAGCCCTGCATACTAAAGCTATTTAGTCGTTCTCATGAAGTCCTCTTTTCATCTACACTTTATTTATAAACCTGACTTTTCAGAAGCATATTGTAATGATTAAAAAGTACTTTAACATTGTTGTTAGATATTTAATTTTAAAATTAATCAATGCATATATGCACTTGTAAAGCTCTAGCTAAATATAGAACTTAATAAAAAGATATACCTTTTTCTTCCACTGATTTCAATGAACTTTGAATTATGCCTATTGGTGCCACTCTTTGCCTTTCAAACACCTGCAGTAGCTGCAAACTCTATTCATTTGATATTAAGTCCTGCTTACAAGAGTTTATTTATGGATGAAGTCCTCAGAGAGGGCACATTATGACTTCCCCATATAATGAAAGCCCTTCTTAATTTTTTTTAATATTCTGAGGAGGCCAAGATAACCAAAGTTAGCTTCTTAAATCCATACTTGAAGCAGCTGTTTAAGTGACCTCATTGAAACAAAAAAACCCAAACAAAAAACTCTGCACATTTCCTCTTGACTTTAGTGAGAGCTGCTGAGTACTCAGAACAGAAAATCAAGTCACATACTCAGCTGCCTTACTTTGATTTAATTCATCATGCCACGGTTCAGAAATCATAGTCAGATAGATTTTAAATCAAATTTTCAAATGCAAGCTGCAGAGGTTTTTCACCTCCCAGGATTTCACTTCCTAGATTAGAAAAGGAATTTGGCTCTCTGACATCAGTGAGATTGCTCAGATAAAAAACAAATAGGTTGTGCTCTCTCGTGTCTTAGATTTAACACTGTCCTATTAACTCTCCTCTTTGAAACTCTTTCTAAATGTCAACTAATTAATCCTTACAACATGGTGGGAAGAAAATACTCCATTTTACAAGTAGGAGAAGAGAAGCAACAGCCACATCTGCAAAAAGAAGTGTGTAACAGCAGGCATGAAAGCTCAGAAGTTCTGTCCTCAATCCACATCACTAGATCTGGGCATCCTGCTGCCCTGTGCACACTGGCCCCGTAGGCTGTCCTGCTCAATCGTTTATCAAGAGCATAAAGTAAGTGGTGGCAGTGCACATGCATCAACAGTCTTGCTGTTACTGCATAATCTTTTGATTACACCACTCTGTCAAGTGACTAAAATAGCTATCTTGAGACAGCATGCTATCTTGCAGCACACCTTTTGAGGTCTCATAGTAATTCCCTTTGTAACAAGAAAATTGCTCTCTACCTCCAGTGAAAGGACACTACCAGAACAGGTGGGCCAATGAAAGGGCTGGTTTCAAATAGTTTCATCAGTCAGCCTTTTTTTCCTGTTGGGAATTCGTGACAGATCATGACTGTTTGTTAGTTCACAGTATGCTTTACGATTTTGCTCGTGTGCCTGGAATGGCTGCTGCCTAAATTGTGCTGATTGTAAAAAAGGAGTAAATATTTATCCCAGTGCAAGAAGCTCAGATGCCTGGATACACCAGACATGGGCCCTAACCATGCATGGCAGGCATCTTCACAGGATCACAGAAGGCCTGAGGTTGAAAGGGACCTCTGGAGGTCATCTGGTCCAACCCTCCTTCTCAAGCAAGGCCACCTAGAGCTGGTTGCCCAGGATGATGTCCAGACGGCTTCTGAATATCTCCAAGGAGGGAGATGCCACAACCTCTCTGGGCAACCTGTGCCAGTGCCCAGTCACCCTCACAGTAAAAAAGTGTTTCCTGATGTTCAGGGGGAACCCCCTGTGTTTCAGTTTGTGCCCACTGCCTCGTCCTGTCACTGGGCACCACTGAAAAGAGCCCGGCTTGGTCTTCTTTGCATCCTCCCTTCAGGTATTTATAAATATATGGATGAGATCCCCCCTCAGCCTTCTCTTCTCCAGGCTGAACAGCCCCAGCTCTCCCAACATCTACTCACGAGAGATGCTCAAGCTCCTTAATTGCCTTAGTGGGCATTCTCTGGACTCTCTCCCGTATGTCCATACCTGTCTTGTACTGGGGAACCCAGAACTGGACACAGCACTCCAGATGTGGCCTCACAGTGCTGAGCAGAGGGGAATGATCACCTCCCTCGACCTGCTAGCAACACTTTGCCTAATGCAGCCCCGGATACCATTTGCCGCCTTTACCGCAAGGGCACATTGCTGGCTCATGGTCAACTTGGTGTCCACCGGGACCCCCAGGTCCTTTATTTGACATGATACTAGTGCATTTGGAGAAGTAACAGTGATACACCACAGCAAAATTCCGTCCAGCCTGTAATGATGATGGATATTCAGAAAAATGTGTGAAAAGCTCTCATCAGACAAGCTAAAATGCAGTAAGCACTTGTTGGGGCTTATCTATATTAAAGAGACATTTCAATAGGTTAAATTTTTCTTAACAACTTGTTTCCCCAAAACGGCTTAACTATCTGTAGAAGGTATTTTCCAGTAATATTTTTTTCAGTCAAGTGAAATTTTAGTTAATTTGTGAGTGTAGAAAGCATTATTAAGATATTTAAGTCTAGCAAAGACATAGTATGTGTTCCAACCTTTGTCATGCAATACTTCAGCAAGCATCAGTACATGAAAGCAGAGGTTTAAAGTATAAACATTGTGTGAATGCAGCATGAAGAGAGGTTGCTATATGCATATCTATCAAGCAGCAACATTTTTTCTTGAAGCTTAAGACATCTCCCCCACAGAAGGTTTTTACTTTTTTTTATTAGTTTCTTCCTTTATATTTGTGACTGTTAAGCAATAATTCACTATATAATTTAACAACAGTTTGATTTTGAATTTGAAAGCAAGAATACAAAGCTAAGTCCTTCAAGTGTTGAGTAATAAATCCAGCAGCTGTGCCCATGAGGCACCATTTTGAAGATCTGACTGTACCGGAAGAGCTAAGTATGCTATCTATGAATGAAACTTTTTGAAAATACTTAGACAATGTCTGTCTCAGATCTCATATGTTAAATATTTTGTCCTTACAACAGTGAAAGCCTGAAAGCCAGTGTTTAGAATACTCCAACCCAAAAACTTTTAAAGTACCTTCTAGACCAAAGTACTTCTGCTCTTTAGGGACTCCCTCCTCTCTCTTCTCAGCATGTCAAGACTGACACATTCACATTACAGGCATTCTCCTTATAAATCATGCCTGCCCACCCACGCACAAGATGAAATGCCTGTAAGTACAGCTGCTCCCTACTCCAGTGAAGACCTTCTAAAAAGAATGGTGTACAGGAAGCCAGTTTGCCTTTTAGACATCTTATATCTTACTCTGTATCTCACTCATATCTTACTCTATTTCTACAATGATTTCTTACAAAGATACTGTTATTCAGCTTCCTTCCACTTCTTTGGGGGGAAAATAGTACAGAATATTTTTTTTTTTCTCACACTAAATTATCTTAATGGAACAGGCCTTTATGCTTATAGGAATTCAACATACTACAAAGTGTTGGAGATGATCCAAGTTTTGATCTGTAAAACATTCACAGTAATGATCAACACTATACATATTAAAAATGTAGTGAGAAACAAAGCCTAAATTTGTGTTGTACAGTAAAGATAGGGTTGAAAATCCTGTTGAAAACTGCTGGTATTTCACTGTTCAAGTAAAAATTAGAGAAAAATATATTACCCAGTATACTTAAAACAGCATGATTATTTTTCAGTCTCATAAATCTCACTCCAAATCTTTTGCAAAAGTTAGACTCATCAGGACACAGTCACACAATAACATCTGCTGAAATTGTCAACAAATCAATTAAAATAAACAAACAAATGAAAGAATGAAACTGAATTATGCTAGGACAAGAGTGAAGCTTAGCTTATTCGCTTTTGGATGGACAAAACATAACTTGAAGACACTGTTGCTAGGAAATGGAAGGATGGAAGAGTAATGTAATTTCTCTTTCTTTTCTCCTGGTAAGGACCAATTGTTTATCTGCCAGAATTTTAGTACATCATTCAGTGTTATGTGGACAGAAGATGGGAGCAGAGTAAAGTTGTTTATCATTATTAACAGAACAAATCTATTTCATATTGAAATAAATTATCTAATATTACAGAAAACATTATGTTCAATACTGCTGCTGATTATCATATCCCTGTATTATGTGGTCAAGTTGACAACATTAAGGTTTACATTTCTCTTCTTATTTCTTATTCCTTGGCTGAAATAGTTGTTATCGTAGCATGCAATAAGCCTGCCTTTGTCTTGGGGGGGCTCTTACGTACAACAAATTCCCTATTTACATCACTAAAAAGGTCAATGCATATTTTACTTCACAATAGTGGCATCCTGCAGGATAAATAAAATCTGGTTATAAGCTAGACTGTAAGACTGATTTTTAGACAGGAGTCCTGCATGATTGCATAGAGAAGGTCAACTTAATAACAAATACCAGTCAATTCTATAGCAACTAAACTGGCTGCTAAAAACGAGCAAACAAACACACAAAAATTACTAAATGCTGGAACTGACTGTCCTCCCATCTGACTATTCTGCCAAAGTGGAGCCCTCACCAGTTTACATGGGACTTGGAGGAATGCATCAGCAAGAAGCAGCAGAGACTACTCTTACGGGAGTTTTGATCCTACCTCAGAAAGGAGTGAAATCCATTGAAGTCGATTAAATTTTTGACAATGAAAATAGTAAAACATACAGGAGCTACAAAAATATTGTGAATTATTTTTGTCATACTAAAATATAAAAAGTATGTCCTATTTATCAGGTTCATTTTAAATCAAGGAGAACTTTTGCATCCAAGTAGACAACCCTAGGTTAAAACATTCTAACAAATATTTTTTTTCATCTATATAGTTGCTTACAGTTCAAACATGCTGTAAGGGTTAACGCTATTATCAGTACCAATGGCATTTCCTCATTGTAAATGCACAAAATAGAGAATATTGGTTGAAGTGGCAATAATTATAAATTTGAATGAACTTTTAAAGTGGATCCATTGCATAGATTGTTGAAATGTTAAAGCAATTAGAACAGCTTTTTTCAGCAGATTAATTCAGGAAAAATTCCAAGCTACGGTGAAGTAGCTCTTGGGAAATAATTACTAAAATAGTAAATTGAGTTCATAATCAACAAAGATGCTAACTTAATGAAGCACAGTTTCCTCCTGAATAGATGATATGTCATGTCACCCTAACCAACCTATGATACTGCTCACTTGAAATCGTGTCTTGAGAAAAGAAAACAAACTGCTACAGGAATGCTGGCATACAGATCGCATTCCTGCTAGAACTGCTTTAATTTAGAGAAGCTGCAGCTACTCGTCACTGCAATTTACCCTCAAGAGAACAAAGGACGTAGAGGTAAGAGGAAGGAAGTGAGAAAGAGTTGTAGTCATGATAGTATCATGATAGCTATGAGAGCAATTACTTCAATAACTAGTTCCATCAATTTAAAAAAGCTCATATGTTCTTCTAAATAAATGCTCAGGCAAACTTTAAACAGTAAAAATTTGGGCCTATTGTGTATGCTAAAGCCAGAAGAAGAGATACATGGCAGATCACGTTTGCTATCTGTGAGAAAAACTAGAACTTTTGGATCCATTTCATGGAATATTTAAAATCTATTTTGTTACAATTCAACAGATTGCCATATTGTTTAAAATCTGTAGTGGAATGTTTTGTTACCATCCAAATACAGCTTGGATGCTGCCATTCAGTATATTGCAGATAGTTTTGAATCTCTTAACATATCCAAAAAAGGGGAGCCCAAGGTGCCAAAGCAAAAATACCACATCTGAAAGCTAGGTTGCAGTATTTGATTCAATACAACTGGGAGAACTGGGGGATATCAATCAGGCTGAAAGTTCATCCCTCTCCAGTTGAGAGGAGTCCTGACAGGCAAAACCAGGTTGCATTAGGAATCTGCTCTAGTGCCAGCCCTTCTCTATCTCAGCTGGATGCCACCGTGTATGTCCCCAGCTGCAGCAGCTGGACATGCTATGGTGGGGGAGTTACACTCAAAATGTTGCTAGTCCATTTAATGTTTTAACAGTCCCAACAGTCCTAAGAAAACCTACTACTCTTCTCTGGGGCTGTGCTCACGCTTTTGATGTTCCTCTGCATCCTAAGGTTGACAGTTTCAGCATTCTTCAAGATGAATGGGGGGAGAGACACACAAGTTATGGGCATCCTGACGTACTTGCTGAGAACAGTACAATGTTCACAGCGGGAGTCGCTTCTTCCTAAGGCTTGGGATCTTCTTGGGGCTATTATACATTTTCTTACCACAGCCTGCTTCCTTCTCCCTGCTTCCCAGGCAAAGTCTGGGAGCCACACGCTGCTCTCCTCCAGCCCCATTACCCCAGAGGGGCTTTGTCCCACAGTGACTACATGGGGGTGACAGTCCCCTGCCGAGGGCACTCCTAGAGCAAAGCCCACACAGGGAAGCCACAGGCACGTGGCCACCAGACAACTGCTGCCATGGCTAAAACCAGCTCCTGCCAAGGCAGGGCCAGACATGTCCTGAGACCCTGCACTGTCAGGTCAGCACCAAGCCCCTGGCCTTCTACTGCTAATGCCAAAATCATATTTACTGGTTTACAGGGTGGGAGAGATGATGGAGAATTCAGCTCCAGCTCCTGTAGAGTCTGCTTTTGGCCTACTTAGCCAAAACAAGACTTTAAATCTTGTGCAATACAGGATCAGTCAAAGGCACGAAAAACATCAGTCTGATTAGTGTTTTTAATTTGAAGAGAATGGCTGGCAGAAAGGCAAAGACTGCTCCCACAGAACCTTGGCTGTTGAGTCAATAGGGACAAAGATACAACAGCTGATTACAACCTCTGATGGGGAATATTTTCTGAGGAGAAGCCTAATGCACTGCCTAGGAAGACTGCCTAACGGGACATGCAGAATCCAGATCTAAATGCGGATAATGGGGTGGGGACCGGGTTGGGATTTTTCCTGGCCAGAGGCATAGGACTACAAGGCACATTTCTGCATGGGAGGCTCTTCAATGGCAGCTCTGCCAACATCCCTTCTCAGTGGAGTCAACAACAGATGCTCAGATGGAGACTGCGGCTGCTACAGGGGAGGCTCCAACATGTAGAGGCCACCTAGGCCCTGGCAGATGACTCTCAAGACAAAGGTCACAAAGAACATGCTCTGACATACCAGACAGCAGTGATAGATCCTGGACACCCATTCTGTGGTTGTGGGAGGCTGCACCCACATCCTGCAGCACACTTGTTCAGGGGGCCAAAAGCAGTTAAACCAGCTACTGCTGAGTATGGAGTTCAGAGTCTGGTTTGGCTCCTAGATACAATCAGCTTCACTAGCCTTGATAGTGGCACAAAGGAAGATGCTTCAGGTCAACGCATTCTCCATAATTCCCTGGCACAGTAAAAACACAGTGATATTCAGGTTATGACACCCATTTCAGTGGGTGTCCAGCCCAGCATGGCTGACTGGTGACCTTACACAAACTACCCAACATATGTTATTTCAAAACCAGCCCTGGTTTATGCTCTTTTAAAAACAGCTGAATTTAGTCCACTCTAACCCAGGCAAGAAGTTCTTTGCTTAAGGGACTCTATCTCCCTCTTCTGAGCTGAAGAGTAACTGCTTTTAAAGTATGTTTTCTCCTGGTTCTAGCAGACATTACTGCCATCTCTGAACTCAAAGATGAATAAGGGGAGCAATGGCAAAGGGTAGTGAGTTGCATTAAAAAGGCTCATTGGCTTCCAGATGTCAGTGCCCTGAGGGCACTAATGGGGCTTAACGGCCCTGACCAGCCTCACCCAGGGTCTTCACCCACCCCCTCTGTCCAGAGGCTTCATTTAAGATCAAGCTGGGGCCTTCAGGCTTCAGTCCCTAGTCCTGTCCGGACTGCCAGTAAGACCTCTTACTGTCACTGCTCTGCTTGCTGGGCTGAGGCACCACGGGGTTGCACTCTGGGTGAGGGCATTGCCCGTGCAGTGTTGCAGCCACCCTTGGCTTGCTAACCCTCAGGGAGCAGCCCTGCTCCTGCCCAGCCCTGACACCAGAGCCCAGCGTGACAGACAGCCTTAGGCTAAGTAAAAGACTGCCATTTTGGCCTTGGTGCCACCTGAGAGAAGGTTTCAGGTCCAGTCATTCTTGTGATCAGAAATAGGCTGCAGCTTTTGGAGGCCTCTGTGGCTAATGCATTGAAGCCTGCAAGTTCACTGAAGCCACTGAAGCCAGGCAAAGAACTGTGGCGAGAACTGCCCCTTCAGGGACTTTCTGGTGAAATACGATGGCTTAAAAAATATATAATAGCTGATGTTGGGAATAAATGAATGCATTTTCCCTTTCAATTAGTAAAGAAACAGTAAAAGAAAAGAAGAATAAAGAGCAGTATGTGACAGTACAGTATTTACAGAGACCACTATGGGTCTTTGTAACTGGGTCACTGCCTTCTGCATCTATTCATCTGTGTAACTCATCAAGCTACCCAAGCTGGAGGACAGTTCATGTTTGGGGACAATTAGGATATTTTTAAATCCTTTCAGACATACAGCTTGATTGAGATATGACTGAAAACAAGTAAGCTTGACATACTGACCCAGGAGGCAGGAGTTTTTCCACTGAAAACTAAATTTGATTGTGATGTCTCCATTTTTGTTTCCTTATTTCCTGATGCTCACCCAAAGTCCTTGCAGACAGGAGTGTAGGGCAGCACATTCAAAGACTATCAACTATAGTTGTGATTTTAATGAAAATACTTTCATACGCCTTATGAGTTTTCAGATTGCTGTATAGAATGTTGAGGTCCCCATGTAATCCCCCTTTACATCTAAAGGGATAAAGGGCAGACAAGGATTCAGGTGACAAGGCAGGTTGGGATGGGAAGCATAAAGCTCCAGTACCAAGGAAGAAGACCCTTTGAAGTCTCACGCTGAAGAAATAGATATTACCGAAAATTTCACACGTATCTTTTCCTGTGTTTAAAGATCAGGTATCAGGTTACCTAGAAATTTAAAGTCTGCTAAGGAAGTTAAGACATGAGCTCATAAGGAAAGGGAGAGTTCCACAGAGAAGGTTTTAGGTCCTTTTAAGATTTCGGTGTTTGGGACTCCATAAAGTTGTTAGCCCTTGTGTCAGTAAGCTCACCCATCCTGGCCTTGCTTCTGTGACTTGGACTGTCACCCTGATCTCACACCAGGCCAGGCTGGTGACAACTAACTGACTGTTTATAACCCAAGCAGGATCAACCCAAGTGGCTATGGCAAGTTGCCCACTAGTCTGTGATGTTGTCGTCCACCTGGGCAGGGCCAACTTTGCAGAGGTCCAAAGTGCAGATGGTATACCGAAAGTGCAGTCAGTGCCTAGCAGTGAAATTCAGATACATGCCTGGCAGATCTTAAGCTTTGAGGGAAACAGGTTAAAGTCTTAAGGAACCTGGCAAAACTATTTCTCTTTCCCCAACACTGTTTCTAATGAGATTTGGGAATGATATTTCCCAACAATGGCAGTACATCTGTACCTATGCAGTAATTATGACTGGATTTTTTATATTGCAAGCTGTGCCTTAGCCATTGCTTTCTGGTGTTCATGACATCCTTTTGCAGAACCTTGGGATCTGTATGGGTCAGCCACAGTTTCAGTTAACAATAATTTAACAAATTTTATTTTATTTTATTTAGAAATTGCTCCAGTATGAATTTGGCCAACTGAATCCAGGCAAGACAATCCTGTTACCTAAAGACAATATATTATGATATGGAGGAAAGATAAAACAGTTTGTGAAACTCTCGGAAATTTGGCTCATTTCTTCTTTGTCATAGTGCAGAAATACAAAAATATGAGGGGTTAAACCTTGCCATTTAATCTTTCTCTTTCCTTTAAGAGAAAACCAGAAATTGAAAATATCACACAGTTGGAAGAATAAGTTCTTTGCTTTGGATCCTCTCCTGCACAATAGAAAGATCTTCATTAATAGTTAAATCAAGAGAATAATCAATGAAAGACAATGAAAGTAACTTGATTAATAGGATATGAAAGACTGACAGATTTTGCCAAACCAGAAACAGGATACACATAAAGTACCACTTCACCTAGAATGTAACCTATTGTGGGTTTACCTAGTTTCTTTTACTATTTCAAATATGGATATTATTTTTGGTTGGAACAAAATGTCTGCACTGAAAAGTATCCAAAAAAGTCCTGCTAGTTTCATGAAACTTTAATTGCAACAGTAATTGCAAAGGCTTATCTTATTTGAAAAGACTATTTTACTGTTCTGTTCATGCAAAAATTAGAAAGTTCATCCTAAATTGTTGTAATACCTATTACTTACCTATGAATTAAATCCAGGAATAAAGAGCAAGAAATATGAAAATAACTGTAGCTTAATCCAGCCCTTTGAAATGGTGAATGAAAAGGTTTTGCGTTTTTTTTTAACAAACTGTTATGCCAGGATAAGATGGCACCTGTACGTTCAGCTTTCTGAACAGTGGAAGGATTATTCATGTTTATTTAAGAACAGACTCTGCCATCTTCATTTATAAAGGTAATTGCTTTTCTAGGCAAGTAGTCCAAGTCTCTCTGATAGAGCTTTAATGTGGAATAAGGTATAAGACACTGTGAATAAAGATGGTAGGAATTGGCACAAAGTCAGCATTTTCATTTCCTTTTGTGAGGAGCCAGATTTCATTTACCGTATAAATTATCAACCACCTTTTTAATGTGGTTATAAATTCATCACAGTTATTTTTCTCTTTAAAAAGCAACTGCAGCTGAACGTAACAATTGCAATAAAACTAATTTTAATTTAAGCGGAAAGGAACTTTGTTGATACTTCTCAGTAAATCCTTTACAAAAACACAGTTCTGCTGCAGAATACGTGTTCTGTGAAACCTAATGACCTTCTAACATAATAAGAAATGAACCTAATATACACAAATTTAGAATCAAATTTCAGCACAGAATTCTTTCTCATTGTTCTAACTGAAGTTTTTCAAAGATATAATCTAATGATCAAAGACATTCCGTTATCTAAATTCATTAGAAGTTTTCATTAATATTCATTCATTATATTTTAAGCACTCAGGTAAAGAACTGCAAGGACACTCAACTTGCAAGTGGTCAGAAAGCGAAGAAGTTTTACCTGTGCCATATGTCGACCAGATCAGATAGTCTTAAATTACATCAAATACATTAGCTCAAATTAACCCCTGCTGCTGCACGAAATCATCCCAGCCACTCAGGAGATGGCATCCCTATGCTTACTGCAGTGAGCTGCTGCTAGACTGATGGCTTTGGATTAGAGGCCAAGATAGAGACTGCGACCGGGGGCGAGGGGGGGACGACACCAACATAATCACAAGTAATTACTGCTCTTTTAGTATTATCTTCAAAGCTGAGAGGGAAAAGTAGGAATCTTAGCTCAGTTTCAGCACTGGCAAAAAATTTTGCACTCAAATGTCTTCTACTTCATTCTCCTTCAGAAACGATGGTTGGTATTCACTCCTGATGTACAATCAATCACATACAAGGGATTCTGTTTAAAAGGCTTATAATTCAGTGTTAGGTTGCAGTTCGGGATACTGAAACTCTTAAATCATGGAAATACTTCACCACATATTAGGTGAGTACGTATTGTACATACCTAATACAAAAGTATTACTTTTGCCATTTTCCTGTTAGGTAACAAGACCTAAATAATTCAGGAAATGCTGAATCCCAGCCTGGTGTATTACCTTCCTATATTATATATTATCTTGTGTATTATTTCACTCTTTCCACCAAAAGAAAGAAAAGAGGCAATAGTATATGCTTACACATGTACCAAAATGAGTTCACTATGTCAGTTGCCACAGCTGAAGGACTGCAATTTCTCCAAAACTGAAAATCAAATAAGAACTCCCCCTACATAGATTTTATTCCCCCTAGCTGTGGTCAGCTTACTTAGCTAATGCAGCTGCACTGCCCCACAAAAATCCAGAAAGATGAGAGAGTGTACAGATGCATTACCACTGAAGGGAAAAACTTGACTGGACCAGCAACACTTTGACCATTTCTTGCACCAGAAAAGTTATCAGTTATCCTTGCTAGAAGATGCCAAGAGGTGCAGTATATATTTATTAGAACAAAACAACAAGCTGCTAGCCAGGAAACCAGCCTCCATGTTCTAGACTAATAGGGAATTAAAGAGAAATAAATGCTGGTCACTTTTAAACCCGCATTTGTATTGCTGAACCTCATAGTGGCACTGAAGAGAAGGGAAGAATTTAAGTTGTTTTTGCAATGCTTTGTTCAGAACAGAGAAACTTTACAACATTCAGACAGCCTGCCTCTACTCCTTCATCTTCATCACAGCAAACCATTTAAACACACAGTTAGTTTCAATTGGCTTTATTGGGATTTAAGGGTATGTTAAAGTGCTTCTAATTGTATTCTGAATTGGCATCTCAATGATTAACAGACCAAGAATATTGTCTGTTGCCATTACTGGGAGTCCAAAGGGATTTCAAACAATAGAGTGGCCTGTCATGAGATGAGAAACTGCTTCACAACAGACTGGAAGACATTTCAAGCATGACATTTTTAACTCCATCGCTTTAAAAGTGGATTGCATGTACTAGGAAATCAACACACATGGCAGTGTTTCCACAGCCTTCTGAAATACCTTTTATGATATAATTAGTTTTTAAATCAGATTAGAAAAGGTGTTATTGAAAACACCATTCACACCAAGTTAATTACTGCCATGCTCCTGCAATTTAGATCCTGTGTGAGAGAAAAATCACTAGATTTGTGTTTAAAAATATATATTTTTTTAATTACAAGTAACAGCTGAGAAAATTCTAACTGAAAGGGATCTGTGAAAGACTTCTTACATGAAGATATGAAGGGACTTTACATCTTGCAGCTTTCTCTTACCAGGAAGGAAACACTCCTCCCACCCCACACGGAAACCTTGTTAGAGAAGCAGAGAAAGAAAAATAGAAATGATTTGATTTTTTTTTTTTAATGTACAGAAATTAAAATATAACCATAAGGAATTACTATTGCAAGTAAGGACTAGTCAAGTCTATGGCTCAAGGCCAGATAACAGTATGAAACTTAAAATTGCTATTATGTAACACTAAAGGTGTTTAAAAAGGTATTTAAGGAAGAAATTCCCTATTCCAGGTTTACAGGATACTCCAATTAAATACTGTATTAAGTGAATTCTTACTGACCAGGAAAAAAATTCTTTGTGAATGACAGGTAATTGATGCATTACAGAAGTAGTCAGGCTGTTCATACCCTGAGAAGTGTCACAGAAATACTACATTACAGTCCAAGACTACTACATTTTAAGACCCTTGCAGTGACTTCTCAGGTAAGATTACCCAGTATGGCAGTGGGTGGTCCAAAGCAGCCCTGTCTTCACTCCTTATTCCTGTAACAGATGTGGCTTATTTATAATACTATTTTAGACATTATGGCAACCTCCACCTGCAGTACTAGCTCTTGCAGGTGTAAAATTAGAATTCGTATTTCCGGGGTCAGCATGTAAGGCTCAGACTCAAGAAAGCACTTAAGTAAATGTTTTACTTCTAGCATGAGCTCAAAAGCATTCCTGCAGTTGTTAATGGGCTCTGGAGCAGATTTTAAAAATATCTCCTTTACTAAATGAAAAAAAGCTCACCATGTGGACATTAGCTAGCAGAAAACGAAGTGCCCCTGTGGAGCGAGAACTGCTCTTATATTAAGCTCAGCAGGGAAACTCTCAAGTTTCCCGGCTTGCTGGTACATTTCTCACTTTTTGCCAATAAACTCCATACATTTGAAAAACCTGATAAAAATAGATCACCATTCCTAAAATAAAACACATTAAACTGATTCTCATCACACAAACCCTATGACAAGGCAAGCAGTTAGGTAAATTTTGACGAACTTTTGGAATACTGGCCTTGGTTGCGAGAACAACCCTATGCATGGAAAATTACTGCACCAAATAATTTCTTCCTCACTATTGAAAAAGAAATCACTGATTCCATTCATCTCGATATTCAGCAGCTGACAAAGTTTTCCCATGTAAGTAAAACTCAGTTATCTAAATACCTACACAGGTTGGACTAAACAGAAAACTTTCCTTATTTAAATGCTGGCAGTGTTCTTGCATAACACACTTCCAACAAAAAGTGAAAGTTTTGAAAAGAAGGTTACACGGATATAATTTTAGTGAACATACTTCTCTTCAATGCTCAAACAACGATGGGTTGCAATGACATGGAACTAAACACAGCTTATCTGTTGGGAAATCTGATCAGGGCCTCTGCTACGGTGCTGGTGTGTGATTACAAGCCGGAGTCTTTAGTTCAGTTGAAGCAATAAGAGAAAAAGGTGAAATACACACAATTCAGGGGCTTATCTTCATTCACACAACTTTTATTCAGTTGACTACCATGGGCATGCAAGCTTGTGATACTGGTATTGCTTCGTACTTCTGAATGACTTCTTGCACATTTGAATTGTGCATCAATGTCCACTAATTTTAACAACGACTCATGTCCAGGACAGTTCCCCTCTTCCAAGCCATTGTCATCCTACTGCCTCCTACTGAGCCCAGAGGTCCATTTCCACTTCATTATATACAGGAGGCTTATAAGAAAGACAGAGAGAAACTTTTTACCAAGGCCTGTAGTGACAGGACAAGGGGCAAAGGTTTTAAATTGAAAGAGGGTAGATTTAGATTAGATATAAGGAAGAAATTTTTTACTATGAAGGTGGTGAGACACTGGAACAAGTTGCCCAGAGAAGTTGTGGATGCCCCATCCCTGGGAGTGTTCAAGGTCAGGTTGGACGGGACTTTGAGCAACCTGATCTAGTGAAAGACGTCCCTGCCCATGGCAGGGGGGTTGGATTAGAGGATTCTATGTCTATGATTGTATGATTCCATTTCTGCCTCCAAGGTCTGTCACTGTGGATGCTACACAAATGAAGGTTTTGACAGCCAATTCATTAGGGGAGGAAGGATAGCCATTTTGGCCTTGAAATGTTTTATTTTCTAGGAAATGTTTTCTATTTTCTACTTTTGTCCAGTTAATTACTGTTGTGGGGTTTTTTTAATTGAGTTTTGAGATCTGGTCAGTCTTTCCCATTTCTGTGTGTATCATGAAAGGATGCTGAAGCCAACTGAGCATTGTCTAGTCATCACCCTTTCTATTTCTTCAGGTTTTTTAAGCACAGGGTGAGTCTCAGTTGTATCTGTTCATACCAACCTTAGTTTCAGTTCTCCCTTTGCAGGGAAAGTAATAAAACCCAATCAAATTCTTTCCTAACAAACATATTTGGAAATAAATATTGTAATTACACCTCTCTAGAACGCAGAAAAATAATTTGGTTTCCTGCCTCAGGCAGTTATTGAGCTAATAATTTTCTAAAATCAAAATTGGGACTGCTGAAAAAGTCAGCTTCCTTTCTAATATTCCTGAAGACTTTCTCTATTAAAAAATAAAAAATCCTCTTATTTTCCAAAGGCTCCCTAGAGGCAAATTGTCTTCTAAACTTCAAGAAGAGTTTCTTTTATAACACAAAGATGACATACTCAATAAAATCTTCCTTCCACACTCTCAGTTTCTATTTAAACAGACATATTCCATCAAGCAGCCTCCAAAAATTGAGTGGAGAAGAAGCCTTCTCACCTGACTGAAGTTTTCCAGCTCACCAATTTCATTGCTAAAACTCATCAACTCTAACCATTTTCCTTATTTATAAAGAAAGAAAAAATCCCCTCACTTTTTACTGCTTCATCCTTGAAGAGAGTTTTACTGTTTAAGCTTTAGTATCTCAGCCCCATGGGCTGCCATCATCAACCCATGTAGAAAACAACAATAAAATGAAATCACCCATAGAGGTCATTCCTTTTGTCCTGTGATAATATGAAGAACCAGAGGACTAGCAATGAATTCCAGAACTTTAACAACCTGAATAAATTGTGAAGTACAAACCAGAATGAATATAGGATGTGACATTCATTTCACATGAGTCAATGCTCAGAGGTGCAGTCTGAAATCTGCAAAGATATCTTCCTGTTTTTACTGAGGAAAAATGACAAAGGAAGGGGATGATTGTTTTTTATATACACCTTTTTCAATAAGGCAAAAATATTTTTTTTTAAGATCTGAAAACTGTGAAAAAGTAAATTAAACACCATCTGAATGAAAGCACTCCAACATTGTAACTGAAGACCAGTGACTGGCCCAAGGCTTCTGATTGTTCCAGTTCCTCCCCCCCCCTCCCCCCCCCCCCCCCCCCCCCGCCTTCCTACCTCTTTCTTTTCTTTTCCTTTCTTTCGCTCCCTCCCTCCCTGGTTCCCTTCTTTCCCTTTCCCTGCCTTGTCCATTTTGTGAAAAACAAAACCAACAAGCCAAACCAAATCCCCAAACTCATACCCTAAAACTTGTTACACACCTAATTCTTGAAATAGACTTGTAATGACTCAAGCTGGATGATTACAACACAAATACTTATTTAACAGCACTATCTTTTGACTGAAAAAAAG
Source organism: Mycteria americana (assembly GCF_035582795.1). Classification (NCBI taxonomy): domain Eukaryota; kingdom Metazoa; phylum Chordata; class Aves; order Ciconiiformes; family Ciconiidae; genus Mycteria; species Mycteria americana. The sequence goes on along the minus strand of NC_134366.1, from coordinate 94,645,319 downwards.
CGTCAGTCAAGCCTGACTCATCAAAACAGTGATGTAACTGACAATTTTCATTCATAGAGTTTATCACTGTAACTCAAGATAAATATTAGCATCGCTTATGTGATAGCACAGAACTCAGCATTAAAAAAACATACAAACAGTCAACCTGTCCAAGTCCTCAAGATGATCCCTTAATGACTCAACTTCAAGGGCCCAAGCATGACTGTCACTTTAAGCTTTTTAGATTACTATAAAGTAAACACAACAGATTTCATAGATTCAGTAACTACAGCATCTTCAAGGCTTTCAAGTTGCTAATGCTTCCTCACATGACCCCATGTCTGTTTTTCTTTTTTTCAAACACCTATAATTGACACCTTTGATTCATGTCTATTGTAGAAATGCACATTGTCTCTCTGTCTGTGCATTCTGTTGCCAATTTGTAATTTTAAGAATGTTAAGCCTGAGTTGCCCCAGGAAAAAACCCATAGCAAATGTGCCTCAAAGCAAGGGAACACAGTATATAAACAGTCAGAATTTTAACATACTTCTGAATAGTTGTATATTTTATACAGAATCTTTTTTTTTTCCAGAAAATAATGTTTTCTGTTTGTTTATTTTTCAGATTCCATTGTTTATTTATTAATTCAGTTCCTGCATTAAATAAACCAGGAGATATATATGCCACATAAGTGTAAAAAATCATGCCCTATTTAGCCTCTTATATATTGCAGTAAAATTGTATTTTGCAGGGAATAATCTCTCTTGTGACAGAACTCATTGCAAAGACAGAAACACAATCTGAGTTGGACAGATAAAGATTTTACAACAAATGATATGAATTACATGATACTCAATGAACAGGTATCCATGACTTAATATCTGAAGCTTGAAGGAGAAGTGATCTCTTTATTTACACTGCTAAACCCAATGTTAACCACAACCAACAATTAGATGAAATCAAGCTTATAAAAAAACAAAAAAACCCCACTTCAGTTTACGTGTTTGTATCTCCTGCTCATCCTGTGCTGACATAACAGCAGTGTAATACATCATTTTTATTATACGAGTTCCAAGGGGCTTCAATTAAAATCAGAGTTCGAGTTTGCAAGATTCGATTTAAAGATATGAAAGACTGCCTTTTTCTTCCAGATGTTGCACTCCAAGGAGACAAAAGTCCACAGACTTATTGGAAGGGACAATGACAAGGAAGGTACATTTCAATAGACTTAAGCAGAATGGTTATTAACCAGCATGACGCTAAAAATACTGCTTTCTTCCAGCCAGGCCTGGACTTCAGAGTGGAAGATGATGATGCAGTATCCAACAGTCTTTCTTTGGAAATAAGAAACAGTAGCATTTTCTTATATGTAGAAACTGAAAGTAGTTACATCACATTACCATGGGACCATTTATGCAAAGTATGCAGAAATAACAGGAGAAACAGTAATCAGAAAATGTGTCACTGACTGTGAAAACAAAAATTAACATTTCCTCTCTCCTCAACATGCAAAAAAGCATGTTCTCAGCAGTGATTGTACGGCTCTTTCTAACTTTAGAGACTTTAATACTATGCATTTTAAAAACTGTACCATATTATCTTTTGAAACAGAAGAAGTGTTACATCCCGTTTCAGAAATCAGCAGTAGCTGAACTGATTTTCACACCTTTTCACAGAATTACAGAAAGGTTGAGGTTGGCAAGGACCTCTGGAGGTCATCTGGTCCAACCCCGCCGCTCACGCAGGGTCACCCAGAGCTGGTCGCCCAGGACCACAATTCTTTAATATCTCCAAGGTAGGAGACTCCACAACCTCTCTGAGCCAGTGCTCAGTCACGCTCACAACACAAAAGTGTTTTCCCCCCTGCAAAATAATAGTGTTAGATACAAATTAGGCATGATATTTATCAGATTCAAGGAATATTTTCAAAAAAATCTGACAGGAGAAATGGTAAGGAAATAGCCCTCCTTACCAGTTTTAGCATCTACTAATGTTACAGTTAACAGAATGCTATTTTAAAGGGGAATTTTCCAGAAAGAAAGAAATGTTATGCTTTTCACCTGAATTTTTATGTCTCCACAAGATACCTGAACGAATAAATCAAGATTTTTGAGAAAATTTTTACACATCTCTTTATCGGCTACATTTGAGTATGAACCCAAATTATCACAGAAAACTCTGAAGTGCTTAGAGCAGAGCAGTGTTCTTCCATCCTCCTCACTTGAAAGCCTTTCTTATTCAAGTGGACTACCCTGACACCAAGAGCAATTAGCATGATTTTTCCACACTAGTTATTCCCCCTCCTGGCAGAGAAAACAGAAGAGTATTTGCTGCCTTTCCTAATTCTACCTTCCTGTCTTGTTTAAGCTTCCCTTGGGCCATTCTGAAGAAGAAAACCTCTTATACTCCCTGATACATAGCATACATGTGTCTAGGAAAGTGAAGGAGAAGGAAACCAAAGCCCAGCTCCTCATACCACACAACTAGGTGGCTTCACGAAAAACTCAACTTCAGTAAGTCCTAGAAGGGAAAGACGTCACACGCTACAAAAACCCTTTCTGAAAGAAACAAAATGGTTCCTTTTATGTTTGTCAGATCTAAGTATGATAATCCCTCTAAACAATCTGTACAGATTTTTTTCTTCAAACTTCAATTTAAGAAAACCAGGAAGCTTGAAAATTATTTTAAAGGGAATGCTACCACAGAAATGACATTAGTCAGAACTGCAGTAATAGAAGCTTTATTCCCAACACTTCAGCTGGTAACTCAAATACGCTCTGTTATTTGTAATTTCTAATGAACAAAGATGGTGATTGATAGTAGGAAGGAGAAATAGATCAGCAAGAGACATCGGCAAAGACCTAATACATCATCTCATATTCTGTCCTGTATAAGCTCTGCTACCTGTAGAAAACAAACTTTTGAAGGAAGCAGTGGCAGGAGCAGTGGAATAAATTAGAGATGGCAAACCACAAGGCTGTGCAAAGAGAAAAGATGTGCTGCATCTCATTCAGCAGCTCACAGAATCAGAAAGAGCATCTTGTCCCGCTTATGAACTGGCCCTGCCTAACACCAGAAGATAAGTTCTCTGGCACAGCAAAACATCATGTTTACTGGTTTGTGCCTGTGCACACTAATCACGTAGTCCCATGTAGGTCTTAGAATACTCCATACCCTCCTGAACATCATCAGTATTTCATCCATCTGCCAGGAAATACCTAGGAAATACCTATGTCCTCAGTGTTGATCTATGCATAGAACTGCAATTGCTGTCAGCTGCATCCTTAGCTTCAGTAGGAGAAGCTTGTGCAGGGGATGTGTCGGTTCCAGCTCTATAGGTGTCAGCATGTTGCCTCATACTGAAAGGTACTTTCTCATTTACCTTTGGAAAACTTTCCTATCTATAAATAGAGAAAAGATACATCAAAATGCCAGCATCAAGATTGCAAAGCAACTCATTAAAAATTAGGAATTATCACAAAAAATGTTCAATGAATTATAATAGTTCTTCTTTAACAAGGGAAATCTACCTATTCCAAAGAATGGGTTGGGCGTATCCTGGGGATATCTAAGCTCTACAGTCAGTGAGACTATTTTCTTCCTTATTTGTTGAGGAAGTTATAATTTACAGTCTTTCCTTTAGTTTTAATGCATGAATAGATAGGATACCTAGATAGTTCAGCCAGTCAAATGCTGTACTAGACTAATTTAAATTTAAATAAATGTAAAGCTTTTCAGAGGGAGTCATCACAAGTTGTGTGTTCCTCACTTACTGCTTCATCCTAAGTAAACAGAAGTTGTGCTTTGAATATAAAAAATGCTTTATAAATTAAGTACAACAAAAGATCGTGTTCTAGGCACCTCAGACTGATAAGACAAAATAAGTAGGCACCTTTGACTGTAATTGCTCAGTGCCTCAGTTCCCCATTACTGAAAGACAGAACTTATATTCTTCCACTGCAGTACAGTGTGTGCTATTGGAAACTGTCATGGAAAAGGCAATGAGGAAATTAAAAAATCTATCTCAAACCACAAGTCAAGTGGTAATAATTAATAGGACCTGGGGCTGAATGAAGGTAAAGCAAATTACTGAATAGCCAAGTGAATACTAAACACTTTATACATTAAAGGCAAATGCTGTGGAAAATTGTGGTGTGATCATGTAACAGGAGATTATCTGAGTGTGAACATGAATAGGTACCTGAAAAATCTTAATCCCAATGACTCAAGTTTTCAGCAACTGATTTAATAACCCTGAGTTACTTCTGCTCTCTTTCTTCAGCCATTTTAAAAATTAATAATATCATATTTGGTTCTATTGTCCAAGTTTCATAAAACAGAATGACCAGGGGAACATCATTCAACTTCTCTGAAATTCACAAAGTTCCCATTTCCTTGCTTTCAAATAGTTTTCTACCAGCATCTTCATTTACCTCCTACTCCACAGTTCTTTCCGTAGGCATTTATCTCTGATGTGAAAGCCTGTCAAATTCTTTTTGAAATGTAAGGATGCTATATCCTCTAAAATTTTCCTTATCTTTCTTACCACTAATATCTTCAAAGAACTCAAACAGATTAGTTCAGCATGACCTCTTCTGCCTGAATTCATGCTGGATATCCTTTATCAAACTGTTTTACTAGGTGTTATTCTGCCACATCTTTAAAAAGATTTCCAAAGATTTTCTCAAAATAGGGGCTTTGGGATATTGTTTCTTCATTCTTCTCTCCATTCAGACAATTATTGTGCCATCTAAGAAACTTCAAGCATTGTATTAAATATCTAATTAATCTTCCTAACATCAAGTGAGAGTTGAGCAGGGTTTTTTCAGCATTAGATACTCTGCAGATAATTTAACTAAGACTATATACATTCTCACTGTACTGCATCTCAGGACTCTGCACAGAATTTCTGTAATTGGTTCTTGCACCTTTTGCTAGCACCATATAGTTTCAGGTAGTAAGTAAGTTGGCCCACATTCTCAACAGATACCCAAGCCCTCTGAGATGTTTTCTCCACGTGCACTTTTTAAGCAGCCACGGCTATTTGAGTTAGTGTTAGAATGGAAAAGAAAATGAGAGGGACCCATACTCAGATCACCTCTCAGTGCCTGAGATTTTTGCAACTCTTATTCTGAGCTGTGTTTCACTACAATTATACAGGACTGCCAACCATTTTTAGCTATTTCTAGCAATAATTTCAGGACAAGAAACCTACCTTGACATACATCCTGCCAGATAGAGGAGGACACTATAGCATTAAACTGCACACAAGCAGAGAAGTTGGAGTAAGTAGGAGCACGGACAGCTGACAGGAGCAAGACTACTGATCTTACAGAGAAGAGAGAGAGTTCATATGGAAAGTCAAACCACAGCAACAGATTTGGTTGCTACTATGAACGACTACAGTTCTAGTTTTTCTCTTAAATTGTGTGACTGTTTCTTGTAATTTTAGCCCCTCGCCTCTCAAAACCAATACTTACTTGCAATAAATCCATATTTATCCTCTACAAATAACAAACCACCTCACGCCACATCTTCAGCCTTTATAATACACATTTAGGCCTCTTTATGTGGTGACTCGCTTCTCTTTTTCTCGGCCTCTCATTCCAATTAGAAAATCTGCCTTTCATGGTTGCTGTCATCAGTTTACTGGTTCTCTATTTCATTCTACAACATTAATACTAAATAATAGTGTTCAGCCACTTTTCTTATTTCTTTGCATTTTAATGTTCTCAGTGTGTTCTTAATTCTCCTAAGACACAATTATTTCTGCTCCTTTCTCAGATATTTTAGGTTTTCAATGACTTCCAAGTATGGATTACTCAAAACTTTTAAATATCTCTTTACTTTCCAGTATGGATCTTTCAGACATTACTGAGTTTTCCTCACTTCATTCCATATTCTTTCAGAGTCTGTTTTTCTGAAGTAAAGTATTTTCCTACTACCGCTTACAGAACCCATTTTCAATATATTAAATTCTAGGTGTTCTCCCAGATGAACTGTATGTATCATACTTGACTCATAGCCAGTAATTTTTTAAGTCCAGTGTAGTTTTTTACTTTATCGATCGTTCAGCATTCTGCGTCTAAGACTGAAATTGCATTTGTGGCTTAGGTTATACCGTCATGATGTCTGGTTCCTATTTCTGAGAGGGTATTTCCCTGCATAAGAGGAAGCAGCTTCTGGCCTTTTGTGCTCCGCTGTATCTGCCTCTGCCAGAGAATTCTGCCAGCTTTGATTAGTATGGAGTCAGGACAGGACATTCATTGGCATTACTGGAGGTGAGTCCCAGACCAAATGGTAAAGCTTGCTTATTCTCCCCTCACACATTATTCTCCTATCTCTCTCTCTACTCTAACTTGTTTTTCATTGCTCCGTTCCCTTTGCACACTCCTGTCTCTTAACCTTCTATTTCCTTCTTATCTATTTAAAAACAAGAAAACACTCTTTCCAGCTTTGTCATTCTGCTCAAGAGGATGCTATCCAGCATCCAACACTGCAATACACTGTAACTTGGAGTCCCATTTTGGGGTTCACTCGGGACATCTTGCAGTGAAGCGGAAGAGGCTGAGAGCGCCCTCGCACAGCCTCTTGGCCAGCATATTCCTGGGACCAGCTAGACCCCGCTGTGTGTACCAAAAAGCTCCTGCTAAGCTGTTGTACTTATGAGATCATTTGTGGGAACACAGTGAACAAGAGTTGCTTGTCTTTGTCCTTATTCTGTGTTTAGCTGTCACAAATAATTTTTTGTGCCAACTGTTCAGTTTTTGAAACCACTGTTCTTTTTTCTGCTTTTGCTTCCTGCCAGATTTTCCTATTATTCTTATAATTATCTACTTGAATTAATTTTTTACTACTAAGGTATAATGGACTGGTTTAAATGAGTAAGTCATCACACAATCCAAAGACGGAATGGGTTAAAGCTTGATTTTATAATACCTATAGTTACATTTGTTGATTATTATACTAATATTTTATAGTATGAAAAAAGAATTACAAGAACTTCATAATAGTATCTAATCCTTAAGAATGGAAGTATTATATTAGTTTCCAATCAACTTCAAATACCGAAATCAAATGAATCTATCCTGGGCAACTAGCCTGAATATAACGAAGTGTGACATTTGCAGGAAGAATAGGCCTTTTTGGTATTATTCTTCAGCTCCCTGTTTGGAAAGCAACTATAATAGCAATACATTCTTTCCATTGCTTGTCTTTTTTTTCAGGAACAAACTCATATATATGTATATCTAGTGTCACCTTCCCACCACACACACAAGATATACCTTCTTTACCAATTTCATATGATGACACAGGCTTAATACCATCAGCATAGTGTTTTCTTCAAACAGTTCTCTTCAAGTTCTTTCTGGGTTGGTATGTTGCAAATAAACAGCTGAGCTCACCCAGTTTATGATCTAGGGCAAAACCCAAAATCAGTTCTCCACCAGGGACAGCCTGATTAAAGGAACAATCTTGTACTTTGGTTTCAATGGCAAACATCAGTCCTCAGTTCAGTAGAAGTGTCAAAAGTGTTAAAAAAACAACTTCCCTATCTGAAGTGTAGATTACATTCCCTTCTGTGTTATATTTTTTTTCTTTTATTGAGTAATTTTAAATACCTGAATTCCCAAAGGGAAAAAAAAAAAAAAACACAAACCACAAACCAACACAAATCCACAATAAAATATGTTAAAAAAGATGAACAAGTCTTGTCCAAAGTCTATTAAATTTTATATTTTGGTAATCATATGAGGGGTAAGATCACAAAAAGATAGCAAATCTTTCTAAAAAGGGGGAAAATACATCCTTGATTTGCCTTCTTTCTAAAGCTTTGCAATCTTTTTGTACGGACAGAAACACCCTGGCAATCAGACAATTTTGTCTAAAAATCAGAGTTAAAGTGTCATCCTTTATAAGATTTATTGTTCCTCGTAATTTATCACATTCAAAATGTAAACTTCCCAATGTACTCACTGGCTCAAAACCAAACAATGGTTATTTATTTATTTGTCTTGTACCGGCATGTTTGGATTTGGTTGAATCCCTGCAGCAGTCTGTGAATTATGCAAGTAAAAAGCAAAAAATCCCTGCACTGACTATCCACACACACAAAAAAAAAAACCAACCCAAAAACCCCTAGACATCAGGCTTATCACTTCTCTACCATTTGCTGTGAAAAAAAAAGATAAAATTTTCACTTCTGTCTCAGCCAAGATTGCCAATTCAGCTTTTACAATCTAAAAACACACTCATGTTTATTTGAAGTTCTAAAGAATTATTTAAATTGCCCTTTTTAATGTTCCCTCTTAGGCATTCTACATCTTTCAAACACCTTTATGCATAAATATCAATTGTGGTATACAAAGGATGCTGCTTCTTCTTGTTCACGGTTCTTTGATTTAAATCAAAATAAAATTAAGTCACTAAGTTTTAAAACTCTTTTTCTATGTTTTTTTTTATATCCTTCAAAAGAGTTTACTTCCTTTGGTCGGTAACCATTAAGACATATTTCATTTTCACTTTAAAATAGCTAAATAGGGATACAACTACTAAATACAGAAATGAACAAGGAAGGTTTTACATAGTGAGGTTGGGGACAAAATTAACGGCAATCAATATATAGCTTAAAAACTAAATAAGTAATTCACTCCATTTTTAGTAAGGACAACTGTTTAGGAAGGAGTGAAAGGAGGATGTCAAGTGGAACGAGGATATGGAAACAAACAGCAATGCCCAAATTGGGAAAAAAAATATATTAAAGAAAAAATCATAGAGCTTACCAGCCTCAAACCAAGAGATGGTGTAATCTCATGACTGAATACTAATGCAGCTAACATAAAGTTACTCAATGACAAGTAGCAGCAAGTGCATCAAGTGACTGTAAAACATCGTAACTAGGCTTCAGAAGAGGAAAAACATCTTACAGACAACTAGAGATATGTTAAACACATCTGTTCATAACAAAGACCAAGAGGTATTTTCACACTGCTTTTGGTGCCTTGCCTTTTGTATGGCTAAGAGCCCTTTAGCTGCGGCTCTGTGTCCTTCATGCAAGCTGCCAGAGGAGTGTTTTCTAGAGCCTCTATGGCAGTATTTTTCCCTGCTGTTCTCATGCAATTGCTTTTATGCTGTTATTCCCACGGCCTTGCACCTGCAAACCCCAACAGTGCTGTTATGGTGGCTCTCAAGGAGAGTGACTAACACTTGTCACTCCTTCCTTGCCCTCTTTTCCTAGCCTTTCATTGTAGCTCTTGGTTTACATTTGGGCAAGCAATATATGCATGCAGAGAGCTTAACTGCCAAGCAGCGTGTGGCACCTTCTGCTGATCTAAGTGTGCTCCAGTCAATGTTAACAGCAGGAACAATCAGCTGGGAGTCTGAGTGGGTCCTGAAGAAAACTACATAGTTACTATGGGAAAAATTCTATGGGGGGAAACACCTGCTGCACTAGAGAGCACACACAGGGAAGGATGCTCATCTGGGGTCCCCCTGGCACTTCTCCTCCCAGCTGGCCACTGGGGGAGTTTGCCCTTTCTCTCGTTTCCTCTCCTCTCCTCTTTTCTTTTTTCCATTTTTCCCCAAAGGTAACTTTCACTGTTAGAGTCAATATGTGCCATCAGCCACAGATCCCTGCTAGTAAATCTTCACGCATGTGAACTTTCAATATTTTTTGTGTAACAGCCTGGTTATCTGCCCCAGCAGAACACTGGCACTTTGAACTTGGAGAGACTCTGCCACTCTTGTGTCCCTGCTAATAAAGTTTCAAGATGACTGAAACCCTTCTTTGCTAGTGTTCTTCACTTCTCATTTTCTTGACCACCCACAGAAATAATTTTGTCAAGAAAAGTGTTTGAACCAAAAGTCAAGTAGACTCAAACATGATTTTGCTAAAATATAGATATGAGACTTTCAATACACTCTTTGGTTCATTCAGTGTATTTTGTACGTATCCTGTAATTTCAACACATATTCCCTTATATCTTATACCTAAAATTCACAAGATAATTTAGAAGCCCAGTTTGAATGATTACAAAACCATTGTGGTAGATGGTAAATGCTCATTTCCTTTCCAATCTGAACGTGTTGCCACAGTGAGAAACCATATGAGTTGTCCTAGTTAGGAAAAAAATTAGTAATGGAGTGCTTCTCTTATATAACCATGTACACTGGCAAAGATGACAAATGACAGAAAACAGCATCCGTGCTTTCAACACGCAACTTTTTTCCTGCTAACATCCAAATCAAGTGTCTTTTGCTGATATTGGCTTTTAGTAATATTCCTTTGGTCATCCATCGTCACAGTGATTTAAGCAACATCGTTGCACTGGGTAAGAATTTAGCTTAGATTTAAATATGCACTGAAAACAAAATTCTATGAAATCTTCCTTATCGTAATTATCTGTTGTCAGCGTAGAATGCATCAAAACTTGTTTTCTGAGATTCTGGGCCTTCAGCTGTTTTGAGGAATTACTGTGGCTGCAAAAGTCTATTTTCTCCGTAAGAGGAAGGTTTGGCTCCATAAGAGAATTTCCTTGGTTGCAATACAAGTTTGAGGTCATTATAACTTTTCAGAAAATATTTCAAAGAGGATGATCAAGTTTTTTCTCACTGGCAAGCAGTCAGGAAACTCACCTGGTCATCTTGATTACTATTCAGATCTGGTCCCCTCTTCTTTCAAAAGATGAGAGACCATAACATCAGATGAGTAATAGGAAGCTCAAAAATGTAGAACAACTATTTGAAGAGCAAGTAAGCAAGACAGAAAAATAGAACATCTAAAAAGGAAACAAGACTGAAAAAGAGTAAATAAGGAATTTCTTTTCCAGTACAAGACCAAGTGGTCATCAAATGAAGAGCTGTGGCTGAGTCAAAACAAGGTGGTGGTTCTTCTGACAAGACACAGTGAAGCTGTGGAATGCCTTAAGATACGGTAGCTGATAAACATGTACATGAGTTTAAAGGGAGAAAAATTCAAAATGCACCACTTCTGGTCCAGGATGTAAAAAGCATGCTGGGGAAGTATCAGTACATATTTACTCTCTTGTATTCCTTTTTCTAGACACGTGCTTATGACTTTTTGAAGACAGGATACTGAGGTAGGTGGAACTTTGCACTAGCTTGGTGTAACATTGCTTACTTTAAGTACAAACTGCACTGCTGTAAATCAGTGATCCTAATCCTTTCGTATTATGAAGGATTACCGTGTAATAAAAATTATTTTGAACAGTGACATTTGAGATTTTATTAATATTACTTCTCAAGTTTGCTGGACTGGAGAAAACATTTTGTAACAAGTAACTATATCCACTTTGGCTTCCAAAATAAAAGAACTTACAAGATTTCTCTGAACTAAGCACTTTCATTTTAAAATACAGTACACATAGTAGAATAATCTTGATGGTATATATGTGACAGTTCTTACAACAGTTTACCAAACCTTATTTACCTTTACCATTAACAATTTGTTACCCGAGTCTGAACTTGCATAGCTTCAATTTCCAGAGTTTGGGCAATTTACTTCTGGTGGACTGCAGATTAACCCTATTATCAGATATCTTTTTCCTAGGCAGGTACCTTTAATCACCCCCTTGATAAGCTAATCAGATAAAATTTCTTGAATCTGTCACTACAGAGGAAGTTTTCTAGATCTTTGGTCATTCTCATTCTCTAAATACCATTAAGTTTATCAGCATCTTTCTTGAACTATTGACACATAAGAACTAGCTAGTATACTTCTGTAGGAGTTGAATTAAAACAAAGACACTGTTAAAATAACCACTCCACTCCAACTAAATAATCTCTCTTGGCTTCAGAGTCACACTAGGAACTGTCCCATCATGACTTCCAATCATTTCCACAACAAAGATGGCTATTTTTAAGTATGGTTTGAAATCTTTATATATACAGTATACAAAGATATTTCTATATATTGATATAGATATATATGACATATGGCTTGTTCTTTGTCCCTTCTGAGATAATACTGATTAACCTGTCTGTAAATTTACCAGTCATGACTGCTCCTTTATCAACAATAAGTCCTTTTCAATTGTAGTATTCACCCTTAAGGTACCTGCAAGTATCTGAAGCAACAAATTTATTTTGGGACACTACCAAAAAAAGTGGGACACTTAAAAAAAGAAGAGCCAAAGTTTCTTCCTGTCCACTAGACATCAAGGCATTTGATAGCTTTTCCCTAATAATTTTGAAATATCTGGTTTTTAATTTATTTAATGCATGCCATGTTGATTTCTCAGTACAGAGGTAATATCAAATCAAGTGGATTAGGAAAGCCTGTTCTACCATTGCTGTCACCTTTATCAATGCAATTTGAATTAAAAAAAAAAAAGTACAATCATCTTGCTTCTAAAATTCCTGATTAAGTAGTAGTGATTCTATTTCCCCTTTGAATTGTGTAGTAGTAGTAGTAGTAATAATAACAATTAAAAAAACCCCTGTTAATTGAAATCACTTTTTGACTGTGAACGTGCTGTGTAATATCAACTCCTATTATCCTTCAAAAAACACTTTTTTTTTGCCTTAACTTAGCTAATTACACTTCTGTTTATAGTTCTTACCACCTATTAAGTTTTCTAGATTTCTCAGACTCCTTTTGATTGTACTTACAACCAATAGCTTGTACTTTTTATCTATTTGGATGTATATACATACACACAAATATATACCTATTTTTAAACTGCCTTCAGATCGCATTTTTCTTGCTGCTGTTCTCTTCTATCCCAGTTTATTTCTAACCAGCATTATTTCCTCATTACCTTGAAAATTAATCACTTCCCAATTATTATTTCCTTTTCTTGGTTAAATACTTTCTTCCAGACAATGTCCCTTATAATGGTTTTCACTGCTATGAAATCAGCTACTTAGAAACAGCACCTATCATTCCTATTGACTCAGATTTTAATCCATTTCAATACAGTAATTATTAATCCAGTATTTTATACAGAACACTTCATTAACCCTTATTTAACAGGCCAGATGCAGAAAGGATCTCTGAATCGTTAACTCAAGCTTTAAAAGTAACGTCTCCACACTTATGATCTGAGAGCTCTGGGCATACTCACTCTTCCTTTCCCCAGTCAGTATTTGCTGTGGCAGGATGGTTTTTTGGTTGTGATTTTCTGAGCTACTTGTAATTCTGGAAGATGACCATAGATGAAGGAAACCTTAAAACCTACCTCACTCACTGATATTTCAAGTCTTTGCATTTCTTTTGTGTTTCTCACTCATCTTAATAGGCCTTTCTCATTTTTGCTCTTAGCCAGCTTCACAAGCCAGCTTCATGTATCCCATCATGTAGGCAAGCAGGTTTTTACTGTTCCAAGTTATTTACAAGAATAAGTACCAGAAAAAGAATGGCATAATTGGGACTTTCCATTTTAATAAACATAGTCAATACAAAACGCATCCCTATTCCAAGGGCAATCTGCCATTAAAAGTAAAACTAATCCAGCTTCAAATTAATTTACTTTGACAAGTAATATGCAGAGTCACAAATACCAAATGTAGAACACATCTTGGAAAATCAGTTGTCTAAAACATCAATATGGAAGATGTATCACAGGGAGGAGATTTTAGAAGCGTTACGGTCAATGGCAAATCACCTGCACAACTCTATGAAAGAACCCCATGAAACCAACTTAAAATATTTAAAAAAAAAAAGGATTAAACAACCTTATAGTCTTGCTGAGGACACCATGATGGATATTATGAAGCTGACATTTTAAGGAGTACTGCAATAAGAAAAATAAAAAATAAATTATGACAGAAGAGATTAAAATATTTCTTAGAAATTTATTTCTGCTGTAGGGTGTTGCAGCTAAAATATAGAACTGACCAGTTATTCCCCGTGTGACGAACAAAAATTACTAGGACTATTTCACTTCACTTTTACCACTGAAGAAAACAAAACACCTGTGGTATTTTTTGCACTCTTCTCAAACATACTGATAAAATATCGCAATTCTGGTGTATTTCACTTCGATTGATTAGGGTCATCATTCTTTAAGCTGTACAGCACTGGAATAAGTGCCGTATAAGTGCTTATTCTGAATTTCTGTAGCTGAAATACTGTAAAAATCTTCCAATTCTGTGCCTAGCTTGAGAAAAGGAGGGGGAAGCTAAAATATGTTTGAGCAATTTTAGCATTATTCCTATCTTCTGAAAGTATATGAGATGAAAAACAGTTAGAAAACACATAGTGTGGGATGAAAGAAGATCAATGAAGGCTGCAAAAGGATTTAACTGATTATCATTATGAGCTGTAGTAAAATAGAGGTTCATTAAATGAGTGAATTACAAATAAATATGCTTGTAGTAATAATAATATTAAGCATTTATTTAACACTTTTTTGAAAAGTGTTTTGCAAACAATTAATTAGTCTGTACAAAGTATCAAACAAATTACATTGACTTGGGGAGAGCAAAGTTATGAAGGCTAGAAAGTTGATTTAATTCAATTTTTTCTTCAGTTTTTATTTCAGAGCAGTATTCGTTCTATTCTAATACAAAACAAGTTACCTTAGAATATGAAGTCAAGAAGACAATGAGTGCGAATTGGCCATGGCTCAACAAGTTTGAACTACTATCTCATTTTAAAACACTCTTTGTCTCTTGATGGCTAGCTTATACACAGCTGACACTGTTTTCTTAAACAAATGGAGAAATTCAAATGTCAGAACAAAGATGTCAGATATAAATGAAGTAACCTTTTAAGCTTGCAAAGAAATATTTCATGTTGGTACAGTAAACTGTAAAGAAAAAAAAGGCAAATTTATGTAAATGTAGATTTTTAGTCATGCATATTATGATCTGAGCCTGTGATTCAAATGCAATTTAAAGCTGTGTAAACCCATTAAACAGCTTAGATTGCTGGAAACAATACAGTGAATGCAAGAGTAAAAGAAATAAAAGCAAAGCAGGGGTGTTGGAAGTCAAACACTTGAACATGTATTTAAGAAAAATAATATCTGGAAAACTTAATTAAACAGAGATGTTTTGTGTTTGTTGGGGTTTTTTTGTTTACAACAAATGGTAATTTCTCCATTCTGTCGGTAGAATACAAGCATACAAGCAAAATGTGCTTTTTTGCCCCTTTTTTTTTTCTTTTTTAAGAGAGGCTGTGAATACATTAGCAATCCCATTTGGACAAACAGTGCAGTCTCAAACCAAATCCTCTGATTAGCTTCACCGCATTTCCTACGTGCTTGCTCAGTTCTCAGAGTAGTTTTGTGAACAAATTAGATTTTAGAAAACTAAACTAGAAGTACTGCACCAAAGTGCTCTATGACTTTGATGGGGATCGTTAGGTCCAAACTCACACAGAGTTGACACCACCACATGCAACTTCAGCACCACTAAAAGTTCTTAAACTATTGCAAACATGAGGAGGTTCCTCCACCATATAAAGTGACTGCCAATGACTGAGAGACCTCAACTCGTTCCTCAACTCTGCTGCTCTTTCTTCAGTCACACACATTTCTGGTCTGAAATCCTTTCTTTTCTTTACACCTGCCCTTTCTTCTACTGCAATCGCCCCTTGCTAAACTTCATTTTTGCTACTATAATTTATTATCCCTTTTTACTTTCAACTCTCTTCTGTCCTATCAGTCAATGGATACCTACCTCTTCCAACTCTTGGAAAAACAGAGGTGTGACTTGGTATCCCAACAATATGATACTTCTTATGAATCTTAACCTCTCCAAGAGGGCTGCAAGTGTCTTGGGCAGTAGCTCAGCTTGGTGACAGCACCAGCAAGTTTCTAACTTCTGACTGCAGTCTAGTATGAGAGGAATGCTTCATTAAACCAAAAAAGATGATGCCAGGTTTCTTGAAAACTAGGAACAATAATCATACTTTGAGGTCGCCAAGGCAGACTTTAATCTATAAAAAAAAGGGCTTCAGATAGGAGCACATCACTGAACCCTCCAGCTTATTTGGAGCACATTCCTGAGCTCTGCAGGTTGTTTGGACTCAAACAGCTAGGCTTGCCATGTGGGAGAATCTGAAAAGTCCACACCATCCATCACTGAAGTATTACTTCCTTACATGTTTATCCTTGGGGGCATGGGGACAATGCAGGGCAAGTGCTGACACAGGCCAAAATATGTCAGTGGATCATCATGAGTTGGGAAGGGCACGAATAGCTCAATCAATAGCTCCCTTTTGTCTCTGCTTAATGCTAGGTGTACCACAGCACTTGGATGCTAACTGTTTTGTGTGCAGAAATACTTTCTAGAACAGAAGTTGTTCCTCTGTGAGGCCTCTTCAGACCACAAGATCCATCTCTGCATGCCGATGATCCATCATAAGGTGGGAGAAGCATAGCCGCTCATAGGAGAGAGAGGCGATACCTCCTGAGAGTTGGATATAGTGTGGGTAATAGGATGGAAGCTCTTCTCTCACTAGGAAGAGAGGGAGGGAAAGACTTCCTTGTTGACATGGTTGTTTTCCACAGGCCTGATTAGCTGTTTCTCGCCTTGGTTTAGCCCTTATCAAGAAGTTGCCTTGTCTCTCCCAAGCTGCGGCCACTACTTTCACATGCTTTTTCAAGTCTCCTTTCCATTCTGTCTCACGGCACCTACTTGCAGTTCTGCTAGCAAGCAAAGCCTCTCCCCTTCACTCCTGAACAGTGACTACTGCTCTCACAGTTCTTTTGTTCCTTTTGCACTCCCTCCTCCTTTCCCTGGGTAGCACCTTGCAGAGCTCCCAGCCAGCAACTGGATAGCTAGAAGATCTACTGTTACATTAAAAGATTAAACAAAGAAAATGTGGGACTGTGGTTGAATGGGGTGGGTAATTAAGTGCCAGTGGATACTGCTGAGGCTCTTGGGCCTCTGTGCTGAGAGGCAGGGTTCAAGGAAGAGAGGAATTAGCAGCAGTGAATGATGATCAAGTAAGGGATTACTTGAGAGAACTACACTTACGCAAGTCTGTAAGACCTGTTGCACTGCATCCAAGGCTGCTGAAAGAGCTGGCCGATGTCACAGCATAGCCAGTCAGCCTCATTTCAGCCCAAGAGAAAATCATAGAGCGAGTCCACTTGGAGCAAGTTTCTGGGACATGAGGGACAAATGCCTGTTTGAGTAGAAGGTTGGAGTAAAGTCCCCCTGAAGTGCCTTCCAACCTGCATATCATCTGGGAAATTTACAGACTTATGCCAGCAACAGTGTTTTCTACATAGGAAGGTAAAAAGGCATTGAAGAAAATGTGCAGATAATGGAAGCATGACAAAGAATAACCTAACATTACAGAAAAGTCTAAATACAGAAGACGCATGGAGTGCATCAATGACTACAATTTATAAAAGAAATGCCAAGTGTAACCTCATTTTCTGCAATCTTATTAGCAATTTGCATAAACCAAATCACAACTAGAAAGAGCAGTGTGTCAGAAGGGGCACTGTACAACTACGTGTATAATCTTGGCAGGTGATACGTATCCACTGTAAAGGAATGTAAAGCTTAAGATAAAAAAAAACCAACTTCTAGTTGGTTTTATTCTCATAAATACTACAAATATCAGATATTGGTCCTCATAAACATAAAGAAACGTTTTCAAGTTGAAATTTTCATTACTAGAAATGATAAGCACTGAAAATTCAACATAAATGAGAACAGATGACAGTAACATAGAAACACTGAGCACTCGCATAAAGCTGATATAAAGAAGCCTTAAGATTTCTGGAGACTGTGATATGACACACTGTGGTATGCCACTACTAATGTGCGGACAGACAGCTGAAGTAGTGTAACAGCAGTCTCTAGGATGAGACTTTGCACCACTGATGCTGGATGTCTGAAACAAAATGTGATTAATGAAGGAAGGAGAAATGGGGCGGGGGGGATCCAGTAAACGCCAAGCCCCTTTTTATGATATCCAAGAGAATAATATCGTACATGTTAGTAGGCTTCCCATTAATGCTTTCATATGACATTTGAAGTGTGATTACATAAAGATACAACTGAAAACAAGATTGAGCAGCTCTTTCCTTGTCCTTTTACCAACAGTGCTACTAACTCTTCCTTCATCTTTTTAGGTTCTCTCTGATACTACGAGGTAAGACAAGACAAAACCTGTTCTACCCTTCAGGGAGATTCCTTCTTGAATCAACACACAAACTCACTGCTGAAGTAGCACGTATGCTTTGTTCAGCAGCCCCACGCATGAGCTTCTTATATTGTTACTAAAACCAACCTTTTTGAAAATATGAACTCTTCAAGATGCCAAAATAGGCTTGCTTCTACATTTCTTCTCTCATTTGATCTGACGTTCTCCCGGTCATGTATTTTTCCATGTATATCAAACTTACAATTTCCCCTTTTGGTTTTTTTTTTTCTTACCTATTATCATGCCTCCCATTGTCTCTTTCTGAAAGCACTGTTTTTAAAAAAATTAAATTATCTTAAAAATACTGCCTTTTTCTCCTTGGCAACAACCCCTCCTTTTTTTCCTTCCTTCAGTTGCTAAATTCAGAATTGTTTTGTTTGCCTTGACTAAGTTTGCAAAATCTGGGGGGCCACCAAGGTACGGGGATTTTTTAGGATTTTATGAAGGGTTGGGAACAGAGTGCCACTGAAACAACGGTTATTATAAGCAATTATGACAACATAGTGTTTATATTAATATTATTATTATTAAAATAGCAGAACTGAAAAGCTTAGGTTTGGCTAAGTATTAAAAAAATCAATGCTCATATGAATTCTGTGTCCCCCTAATAATTTAATGGAAGACAGAAAGAGACAGGATGTAATATCTTTATTGCTCACTGCACTAGTTGGCAACACAGTTGAGGCAGAATAACTTAAAACTGCAGTACTGCTGATACTGTTACATATGAGAAAGAACATGCAAATTGGTCACAATCGAGCTAATCAAACGTTTGCGGCAGGGAAAGTTTGAATTCAAAAGTGACATTTTACTTAATGGCAATAATAATTTAGTTGTAGAGTTACTTCTGCCTTTGGACTCTAGGGATGAACAAGATGACCTCATAGGCCTCCTCTAGCTCAATTTTTTAATGATTCTATAAAACAAACCAAATGAAACAATGTGAAATGACAGATTATATTAATCTTTAAATGAACAATAGAAACAGTATCCAATATGGTATGGAATTATGTTAATACAGAAAAAGACATACAAACTAAATACACCGTGAAAGCTTATAATACTAAACCTTTGCCAACAGCAGCCTCCCTCTTACTAAAAGGAGCTACTGGCATTATTGATAATAGGTCTGGCTACAGAATTCCTACATGAAGGGTTAAAGAAAAAATAATGACCTTCTTTTGAGAACAAGCTATCATACTGCATCATCTTACTTGGATATTGCAAATGAATGTTGATGTTGAGTTCCCTAAAGCAATCCAACAGAAATAATCAAGCCTAATGCTGTGGAAACGCAAGACAAAAAAAGTTTGAAAAAAGACTGTAACCATCTGCAGCAGCTTGGGGGGAGTATTTCAACTGAGAAAAAAAGTGAGAAGAATATGCTATGTTTTACATCAGTCATTTTCCACCATTTTAAAAAGCTTCTTCCATTTAAAGTCATTAGCCACAGCTAACATGCCATCCAACTGATCATCCTCTCCAAGTCTTCATGCCTTAAATTGTGATTTTTGAGACAATGAAGTAAAACAAAAGACTTTAATCTAGGGTAAAATACTAGTTACTGTGGTTCCAATGAAATAAAATACATAAGCACATACTATATGCATCTGTTTGGCTCAACACATTATGCACAAAGCGGAATTGGGGGCATGTGCTTAATATTAAATTCATATTTAAACTACGAAATGAAATGTGTGATTGAGTGACATTTCTAAGCAAAGAATAGAAAGAATACGAGCAGTTTTGTACTGTCAGATGTTGTTTACAAAAAGAGTTTCAAAACACAAAGAATTATTTAAAGAGAGAAAATTTGGGTGCACCTGTTAACATTGAACGGGACTGCATAATTCTGCCACTTGCGCAAACTCAAGGGAATGTGAGACAAAATTCCATCCTCCAGGAGAAACAGAACTGCACAAGCAGTCAGTCAATAAAAACTACTGAGTGATCAGGCTTTCTGCTGTTTTCTAACATGGAAGACATCCTGAAAAGCACCTTGGGGAGTTTGTTCTCCCACAGACGTTTTTCAAACACGTCGTCAGACTGCTAAAAAGAAAACAAGTTTGTGTAATTCATTTCTACCTAAACTTTGAGATAAAAAGGATTAAAATTGTAAGACACAGTCGTCAAAATACATTTAAAATGATGTGATAGACCATAGTGCCAGCTAATTGCCTAGATGTTATCTTTTGTCAAAAATAGTTCTTTTCCTACTCAATTGTAAATTGGGTACGAATAATTACACTTTTTGTTGTTTCTGTTGTAATACCCATACATTGCTACATACTCGTTTCATCCTTCTTATGATGAATGTGTTTGTGAAGTGCTTATCTATACTGCAGTTAGATTAGAAATACAAAAGCACACTACATGAGAATGTATCAAAAATTATAAAAAGGACAAAAATGTATTTGGTCTGTTAAGATACCAAGCTAAATTGTAGCAAAGCACGTTTCACATTTTTTTCTGCATGAAATTGCTCACATCATATGCTGAGATGCTACATACATGGCTATGATCTTTTGTGCATGATGTTAGCTTTGACTGTAACTATTTATATGCTGTCTGGAATCCTTGGTATAGAAGTAGAAATTTGGAGAATGCCCTTAATGGGCTCTTAGTCTATGCTAACCCATCCTGGAAAGGGTTTCTTTTTCTCAGTTGCCTCCCGATTACCAGTAAGTGAACAAAAAAATAATGTTTAGTTTGCAAAACAGTAAGGCTGCCTCACACACAACTAGCTCTGAACAGCTTGCTGGCTCCTGCGCAGGTAAATATAGTCATTACTGTCTCTGCCTTCCTACTGTTACTTTGTAATTCAATAATAGGCCATCTGTAGCTCACTGCTGGTGAATCATCTTGCATCTTAATGCATGGTTTGAATTATCTTCATACTACGTAGTGGACATGACGTAAACGCTCTAAGCAAAATATTTAAGATAGCTGGGTGTCTGAGTAGCTGCTCCTTATGCTACTAAAGGAAGGTTTATAAAATAATCTAAACCAATCCTATTTAGCAGAAGTACAGCTCACCACAGAATGCTTCTACATAGCCATACATAATATTTGCTATTAATAAACAGATGGCAATGAGATGATATTGAACTTCCCTTATATCACCAAGAATTTTGGAGGTGTCCTTGCAAGGGAAATATAAAAGAGCAAATAGATAACTAGCTAAGTTCTCAAAGCAGCCCCTTGCCCTGATATCTGTATCAGATGCCAAGCCTAAACTATCCAGTTAAAAGTACCAAAACAGTGTACTATTTCTCTAGATACCATCTCTGGAGGGAGAAGGGGGGAGGAAACCGGAAAAAAAAAAAGCCCCACAAAAAAAGCACAACAACAAATACAATACAGAATCCAAAATTTCCTTTCACAAACCTAAGCTATTAGAAACAAAATTTATAACAGTCATTTCCAAATCTTGGTAACATTCTCAGGAAAATGTAAGTGCACTACAAAAAGCTGAATTTGTCTGGGTCTGCAGCTTGCTTTCAAAAGCTGCTTGTGATTTTGATCTGGACTCTTATTTCATCCTAGTTTTATACCCATATTTTCCAGTCACCTCAGCTACCCTCCCTGTCCCCATATGCATTAGTGTAAAATGGTAACTTTGTCCTCTGGTCTTTTCTTTCAAGCATTTCTTTCCTTCAAAGAATTGTTTAAGAAGTTGGGGGCAACAGCCAACAGTTGTTGTTCATATGATAAAGAGCAACCATGAAAAAAAACAATAAATCAGAACCCCTCCAGTTAAAAATAGATATATATATTCTTCAGCAAATGCTGAGAAAAAAATTAAACCTTAACCTCAGAAGTGGCCAGCAACAAGAGGTTAATAAGGCTAAGGTTGGAGTATTTGATTTCCTTCCTGATTTAAATCTATTAAGACAAGTATTCTGGCACATGCATTTCTTTAACCTGTTTTGTTGTTGGGCTTTTTGTTTTGCTTTAGGTTATTTGGGGCATGTGATTATTCTTTTTTTCAATAGTCCACATAAATAGGTTGAAGGCTGCAGAATAATAAGAGCAGAAAGACCACTGGATCCTCTTCCCCTAATGATAATATATATCATTATACCAAGGAAACACAGATGTCCAATGCACCTGCACTACTTTGGAGAAGCAATGTATGTGGAATATAACCTGGGAAGAGAGTAAGAGAAAGGACTATTTTGTTAGAGGCTTAAAATATTCAATGTGTATCCTACTCTACCTTGCCGAACTCAGAGAACAGCTCTGTATTCATACAGGGCACCAGCCTCCTCTTTCCTTAACTTCTGCTTTACCATTCTGGCCCTTCCTGTGGTCACAATTCCCGTTTGATTCAGCAATCCAAAAAAGTGTCTGGATGCTGTGAGTTACCCTGAACACTCAGTCTTGTATTCCATGTATCACTTGTGCTTTCTCTTCTGTCCTACGTGCTGTAGGGATCAGCAAGCGAAAGCACTTCTCTCTGCCTCAGTTCTTTTCTTCACTCCTCCAGAACAGAAAGCCTCCTGCCATTCATTGGCAACCTCAAACAAGTAACCTAAAAATTTCCAGGATCCACTAGCCAGGGAACAGATTCCAGTGTAAAACCCCAGGGAACATAACTGGAGAAGGCAACAGAGAGCTAGTGCCTCCTTCTCCTCATGCATCTGCCAATAAACACCAGCTTTTTGTAATCTGCAGAGGTGGTAACAGGTAACAGAAAAAGGCCAAAGAGGGAGAGGAAAGCTGCATAATGGTAACAATGCTGCAGAGCAACTCCTGAAACAACAGCAGTAACCAAAAGGACACCAAGCTCTGGAGAAGTCCATGCGATATCAGGAAATAAAGTGATTTCAAATCTTCTTGTAGAGGCCATAGTAAACACTCACTGAGACACCAAAGCTTCCAAGATGTTGTGGTTTAGCCCCAGTTGGCAATTAAGCACCACACAGCCGCTCACTCACCCTCCCCCCCGGTGGGATGGGGGAGAGAATCGGAAGACCAAAAGTAAGAAAACTGAAGAAGAAGAAAGAAGAAGAAAGAAGAAGAAAGAAGAAGAAAGAAGAAGAAAGAAGAAGAAAGAAGAAGAAAGAAGAAGTAGTAATGAGAAGGAAAACAACAAGAGAGAGAGAGAGGAACAAAACCCAGGAAAAAAACAAGTGATGCAACTGCTCATCACCTGCCAACCGACGCCCAGCCCATCCCCGAGCAGCGACTGCTACCCCTTGGCCAACTCCCCCCAGTTTCTATACTGAGCATGATGTCCTATGGTATGGAATAGCCCTTGGACCAGTTTGGATCAACTCTCTTGGCTGTGCCCCCTCCCAGCTTCTTGTGCACCTGGCAGAGCATGGGAAGCTGAAAAGTCCTTGACCAGTGTAAACATTACTTAGCAACAACTAAAACATCAGGGTGTCATCAACATTATTCTGATACTAAATCCAAAACACAGCACTATTCCAGCTACTGGGAAGAAAATTAACTCTATCCCAGCTGAAACCAGGACACAAGAGTGGAAAGTGTGTTCACCAGCTTCCTAGTTTCAAAACAGTCCTCAGCTGGTGAAAGTCAATGGAACACAAAAGCTCTCCATTCACCTTCAGCTCAAGCAGCTTTCCCACCTGAGCTGTGTATGTCGTATGCTTCTGCAGAGCAGCTCAGCAGAAGAAAGTGCATGACAGTAACTCCCAGAGACAGGGTTCAGGCCCAGCAGAAAGGAAAAAACCAGGATTCACCCTGAAGTAGTGGTCACCTTTTATGCCACCAAGGCCAGATATCCTGCTTGTGCGATGCAGCTCAGTGTCACGCTCAGTACCAGGACTGAGTCTCCCTGTCTCTGTCAGAAACTGCTGCAGAATTAGATGACAAACTAATGCCTTTTCTGTTTCAAGCCTTTCTAGCACACTCTTTCCAGCAAGGCCAGCTGTGGACATACTTGCGTTAGCTTACCCAACAGTGCTAATCTTTATTTTTTTATCACATAAATCAGTTTATACTTTTAAAGTTGGTACTGAACCACATTCTTTAAGACTTAAAAATCAAAGTTTGTACTTCACCAGATTAAAAGAAATCTGCATCATAACAAAAGTAAAGCAATTTTTTTTTGTGTGATTTAGCCACACAAGATACAGGCTCTTGAATTTACTGCTTATTCTCAGTATGAAATTGGGGGAAAAAAAACACCATCCTTATCCCTATTGACTTATTATCGCATTGAGTCATGAAAGGGAAAGAAGCTTTCCATCAATTTTGCAAGGACTTAAAAAGTGCTATTTGTTTAACACAAAAAGACCCTCCAGCAGAACTTACCATTCAGCAGTGTGTAGGATACAACCAGACATTCTTTGCTTTTAATTTGGCATAGTGAATATACAAACCAGCTACTTCTGGCCTACGCCAACTCTTTTCTTAACTATGGGACTTGATTGGTAGCAGTTTCTAGAAGCCCTGCTAAGATGACACCAAAAATTGACAGTTGTTTTAATGCAGAATTTCTGAAAGCTTTAATAAATTTTACCACATCTAAGCCACTTTATGATTACACATATGGGGCTTGAAATCAGGTTTTCTTTCTTTTTCCGAGTCATTTTATCAAGCCCTTCTCTTCTAAAGCTAAAATTTAAGCCACCTATAAAGTCACCCACCAAATCTTTTTATTTGCATATTTAGAGAATTAAAATTTTCAAAATTACATAAGTAGATTTTAATAAATCTGTGATCCTGAGATATTTTGCCTCCCACTTTGATTTGACATCTTGCTTAGAGCT
Source organism: Mycteria americana (assembly GCF_035582795.1). Taxonomy (NCBI): domain Eukaryota; kingdom Metazoa; phylum Chordata; class Aves; order Ciconiiformes; family Ciconiidae; genus Mycteria; species Mycteria americana. The sequence continues at coordinate 94,620,466 of NC_134366.1, read as the reverse complement.
GATCTGAAAAGCTATGATTTTCTCTGTTCTGAAGCATTTTTATTACCTTGTTCTATCAGTCTACTTTATCATTTGCAATTGTATTCAGCTCTCAGCTGAATGTGTTAACATTTGTAGATGACACACGTTCCTTGTATCTTTATTAAAATTAACACACCCCATTTCTCACCTTGGTTCAGTGTCATTTTTTGCAATAATCTTTGCACATAAAAGGCTTTGGTATCTTCTCACAATGTCCCTATTTATGATTCCCATTGTAGTTTATAGGCCAAACGTGAACAGGTTGGCTTCAATGTGTATAATCTGCATTTGATTTGAAGCACTTATACTTGCAAGGGGCAACTACATATTAAATATTATCTAAGTGTTTAGGAAGATAATTAGTATCTAAGACAATTACTTCAGGCAAATGATGTGGGCCTAACACAGGAACAGGAATCGCGACACCTTGAACAACTGTGTCAACTGATGCTCAGAAAAGTTCAGGGTAATATTGAACAATGAAGTTTGATGGAATGAGATTCAGAAAGATATGCTGAGGTTGAGGTATGCAAAACGTGTAAGAAAGATGTATAAACTATGAGGCACCTAAGCCAAGTTCAAAGACTACTAACTCACCTGATCAGGAGTACTACTGTTGAAAAATGGAGGAAAACAATGACCAGCAGACCTAGATTTGACAATATGTTCTATCAAAAATCTCCAAGACTTGAACTGGTTAATGCTTATAAAAGACCAGAAGAGAACCAAACACTACGAAAAACAGAACAAGAAAAACAAGAATGCTACAGCAAGCTACCTAAAGAAGAGTGAGATAAGAAACAAAATAAAAGATTCCTTATTTTTAACAAATCTCAGTAAATTCTACCTATGTGAGGCTTGGGGAAAATAAAATAAATCTTCCACCACCTAAAAACATAGTACTTCACATTTCTGAGAACAGAATGCTATGATCTCTCTAAGAAGAAAACATTGTAAGGACAACATCAGATCATTTAAGTGTTAGAATTACAACACATCTTTCAAAAGAAGAGAGGCAAAAAACAATAGTCCCTAAAAAACTCACTCACTGTTTCTTCACACTAAATGTTTTAATTAAATAGAACAGATGAAGCAGACTTCTCAAGGTGGTTGTTTTTTCCACACTTTTCCAGGCTCCAGTCCTACAGTTATGTAAAATCTGTACCCATTATAGAATAAAATAAGTTTAAGGGAGATACAAATGTTGTATTTTTCTTTATCATTATTTGCTAATTTATTAACTCCAAACTCAATGGCTGATTGTTGTCACTTAGGTTTCTGTTCTCCTTTACCTCCATGTTACAAACAAAATCCATCTGTGTTCCATAATACCTCAGTACAATGCCATTTATATGGGCTACAAAATTGGAGGACTGCAGCAAGCTACTCTGTTGGAAGACTTCAGGTATGTCCAACAGACTTATTATTATTATTATTATTATTATTATTATTATTATTATTATTATCATTATAGGGGTTAAACATAACTTTGACTTTCACAAAGTGTTTCACTGGACTACTACTGGGCAATAATAACTGAGAAAATATATAGAGTCCTATACAATCAATGGTACTGTCCACACACTGGGTAGCTAGGGCAACTTTTTTTTGTGCATTTGCTGGCTGGTCTTAAGACACAGAATGCTGAAGAGCAATCCCTTCTTCTAACAGGAGAAATGCACCATGGTTATGCCGAACATGGGCACCTATAACCCAATCAAGTGTCCCACTCTCTAGAAGCTTCCTCTGAACTTCTGTTTGAAGCTTGTCAGCTGCCTTCCAGCATGGTCAGATAAAAGGGAAGTTTATTTGTGGGAAGCAGCTATACAGTGAGAATGGGCCATTCCCTTTTAACTAGTTCTGGAACCAAAAAATAGTACTGTTAAAAATTTAAAGCTATTGGGATTATTACTATAGAAGTCATGACAAAGAGAGAGATCATGAAGAAATCTAGTTGAAATCAGTCCTAAGCAAGATATAGAGAGCTGGCAAAGTAGGAAACACCACCAAGCACAAAAATAACAGAGAAAAATCTCAGTTTATTCTCTTGTTCTTCTTTAACTACTTAATTTGTTCTCTCTCTAAAACAGAACAACATTTCAATTCTAGCTAAGAAATCTTAGACAAGGTTTGCGTAGACAAGCAAAAAGAAAAAAATCAATTTCTATTCCTTCTCTTGTCTATCATGTGATCTTAGACATGCAGTTTTAGGAAGTTGTTTCCCATCCCCTAAAAAACCCTAAGCAGTTGAATTTCCTTCATAGATAGTTCTTCTTACGTACAAACAAAAAATTCTACAGCAAGGGCTAGCTATACTCCAAAAAAATACATCAGTAGCTTCAATTACATGAGGAAGCAAGAAAACTTAAGGAACTAAAGTATGGGTTCAGGAAACTCACAATATTTGTAACTTGAAAAAGATTGCCTATTCCATTGACCTTGTTCTTGTTTTGAAACACTGTAACTGGGGGGGGTGGGGGGTGGGGGTGGTGGTGTGTTTCTTTTAGAATAAATGCACATTCTCCCATACAATTCTGGAAATGAAGAGAATACTTTAGACTTTCCTGAAGTCTATTCTACACATAATGAATCCCTGAAGGTCAATCAAAACCAGATACGAATCCTACAGGTTGTGGGTGTTGTGTTTTGTTTTTTTTTTTTCCCTGGATCCATCTTTCTTCATGAATTTAGTATCATCAAGTGAGAATAAAAGTGTTGGGTTACTTAGCATAAATTTTGACACTGAGAATTAACATGTAGCTTACTTTGGTTCATTAGTTTACGAGGTACAGAAAGTATAGGGATGTACATCACATGTCTTAGTTCTTAGAGTAGAAAGAAAATCGTATCTCCTTCCTGAAACAGGTTTCAAAGTTGATTTTATTTATTATGCTATGCCTTAGGATACTGGCCTTTTTAATTCACAACTGATTTGACAAGGACAGAGTTCAAGTGATAATTAGATTCTCTTTTATTGATTTTTGGCTGGTAAGTAACCAACCTAATCTTGTTACATTCTGCCCTAACTTTGAGCCCTTTCATGATTAACTACTCTGGACACATATTTGAATTGCATAGTGGCAGAAGTAAATGTGACTCATATTCTGGCATGTAAATTAGTATAACAATTCAGTCAGTCCAATACATATGCTGAAACAGTTGCTTTTAGTGTGCATACCTTTTGCTGGTACACAAGAAATGAGACCTGTACTGAAGTGCATTCAGGAAGCTTTTGGGACAAAACCATTCTTTCTTTCCACTTCTAGTATGTTCTATTTAAGAGAAGATTCAGGCTACACACAAACTCTTAGGATACCCACATACTCCAAAGGCTGAAAGAAAAACTTATCCGGATTATTTGTTGAAATATTTAGTAATATACACAGCTTACACGGTAAATATTGGCCTCTTCCTGCTTCAGATGTGTAATTGTACTCTTTAAATGTTGGGTAGAAGGAGAGGAAAGATAAGCCACTGACAGCTACTAAACTCTGTTGCATGGGATTCAAACGGATAGATTAAAGGAACAAAAAACCCTATCTGTTTTCTGTACTAGCATCCCACATGGAAGGATGCAGCTTCAGTTTATATGAGGGGATGGTTACACAGACATGTGACTGCCACACTGATGCAAGAGCATCTGCTGTACCAACCGGTGTTAACAAAAGCCCGTGTGGTAAACCTGTATCTGCCTCACACCTGTCATGCCACGCTCTTGGGCCTGAGACCCCCAGTTGTTATTTAGAAAACGCTTACTATTTTTCTCGCGGGCTGATACTGCAATTTAAGTTCAGCAAATTATGTTAGCTTATCACAAAATATGACTCTAACATAATCATCAAAAGTTACCAAAATAAAGGAAGCGGCAACAATTTTCTGAAATCACGGAGATATTTTCTGAATCTGCTTAAGAAGCCAAAAAGCTGAAGTCTCTGGCATGCTTCCTTAAATTAAAAAGCCTCTCAGGAAAATAGTATTCACCATAATTACATCATTGCAGGCAAACAACAACAAAAACCCACAACAGATAAAACCAGAAGAATTAAGAAAGACACTCCTATGCAAATTCCCAAAGTTAAGAGAGTTGCGTCTTTTCAAACCTACGGCATTGAGAAACCATTTCTAATGTAAGTGAACAAAGCAATGGAAATTACTTTTTCAGTCAAGCTTCAAAACTATTTGTATTACAGCTTACTGGCAGAAATTCTGAATCTTTAGAAAAATAGTAAGGATATGAATTCAGCTAGGGACAGCTGATCAAAACGATTTCTGATCAATCTAAGATGTACAAATAATTTAAAAAACATTCCTAGGCAGCAAAATAAAACAAAATGTGCAGCTACAATAAACCTTATATAGCTAGATACTTTGAGGCCAGAACATGATATAATATCAACTCTAGTGTGGTCTTAAGTACAGCATTACTAATATTAGTTGATAAAATGAAATCTAAAGAATATTGAGTGGATATTCAATGGAGCTTCTAAACAAATTAATTAACAAAGCAACAAGATTACAAGACCAACCAAAATAAAAAGAAGACAATATAGATATATGATTTCATTTCCAAAGTCAGTTAAATGCATGTCCTTTATAAATAAAAAACCCTAAATATCCCTGGTGTTTTCATTACAGCCAAGATGCATATAAAACTTCAGGAAACCAGATAATATGAAACTATTTTAAATCTTTAATACAAAGACAGGTAAGATAACTCTCTTAAAAATATCTCCTACAAAAATATCTAATATCATCACCACTGGACATACTATTACATCTACACACATATTATATCCACTGTTTACCTCACATAACCTCTATTTTGAAGCTCTTCATACAAAGGAAATTTATCATGCGCAAACAAAGGAAGATAATTCCTTTGAGAATTCTACCTCTCAGCATCCTTAGGTATTGATGTCTCAGCCTTTAAAGACAGTATGTTGTAGGAGTTACACAGATGCAAGGGTCATTTAAACTTTACAGCTGAGTACAGGTCTCCTTTTTTGGCCATATAAAGGGAAAAAGTGGCCGTACCAAAGAGGACAAAACCAAGTCCTCTTTGGTGGAAGGAGTCAAGTAATGAGTTAAATTAATCCATATTAAAATAAAAAATACAAAATCTTGGCCACTGAGGAAAAACACAATATAGGAGAATAACATTTCCTCTTCATTACCCCTTATCTTGTTTCCCCACGCTATGAAGTCTGTCAGTCAGTGCTATAGAGGTAGGATTTACTCTTTAATCCCAGTTTACTCCAAACAATTACTCAATGCCACTCTGTGACACCTATTTTATATCCTCTCTTCCCAAAGAGGCTTGAAACATAGTTGCTAAGATCCAAAATCAAGCTATCATCCACAATAAGGCAGCAGAAGCATTTACTTAGTATGCTCCATGAACAACTATGTTACCACTTTTACAGGGGGGTAAAGATAGTGTTCTTCCCCAGATTTAAATGACTGGATCAAGACATGAAATTTAACACCTTCTACACAAAATTTTATGTCATATCTTTTTAACAACAAATTTAACCCCTCTACGAATACCTTCAAAAATGTCTGCTGGTTTTATGCAGTTTAATCCTGGTCTAACTGGCAATGTACTGCTATGGAGATACTTTGATAACTGGAATCTGTATGTAATTACTGTCAAAATAACAAATGGCATGGGTGGGGTCAATTAATCAATCAAATGTTTTTGTTAGTTTTTACCACCCTTCAATATGTAAACTAGAAAATCAATATATAAAGTATAGTTGTAGCCCCTCCCAGTAACAGCTGATTTCCTTTATCAGAAGACTCAATGACAGGGCAGGGAATCAGAAACTAGAAGAGGAGCTAGGAAATATCCTACACAAGGTATTCACTTGGCTAGTGAATCTGAAAGGAGCAGGGGTCAGTGTGGGATTTGAAAAGTATGTTTTATCAGAACATGCTTGTAGCTACACAACAAGCACAACATATGAAAAGAATCAGTATTATCTTCATCCAGAATTTTCAGAGCTTGATGCCTTAATTTAGGCTTGTAGATCTTTACTCATTCACCAAGTATGTAGGTCAATTTTAAAATATGGAGCACTCGCAGTATCTACTGACATCAATACTATCAGACGGTTCACTAACCAAAACCAATACCTTTTTCTTGATGCAAATATTTCAATGCCTACACAGAGGCTCAGGACTTTTAGAAACCATGTTTGAAAATTCCATGTTTTCCTTCAGTTTTTGCAAAACAGTATGTTCTCAGTTACATGGATATTTCATTTTGCTTTTATTCACATAGTTACATTAGTTTGACTATCCAAGCTATTTCTGACTATGACGGGTAACAGTTGTGTTTCCTCATTAGCAAAGGATATGAAGAAAACTTACAAAATAAAAGCAAATAACCCCTCATCCAAGCCTCGCCTATATGTAGACTAAACAGCAAGTTTTAGCAGAAATATGTAAAACCAAATCTAAAATATGAATGTGGGTGTGTTAAGAGAGAAATGCCAAATTTACAAGCAAACACTATACTCCATGTATTGGGATTTTAAAAGGGAATGTTCTGAGGCCAGACCTGCACTCTGTATTCTCACAATCTAACAATTACCAATAGCCACGAATAAACTTTAAAATCCATCAGGAAAATAAATCTGGCATCTTTTTTGACCTCAAAAATAGGAAGAGTTTCCTCAGCCCTTTTAATGGCACAGAACTTGACAGCACAGAACTGAAGTGGTCTCATTTCTCCGCCATATGACAGAGTTCAGATGAATCAATTATCAACTGAATTTAAGGTATTCTACGGCTGACATATAGCTGATACTTGCACTTCAAGAATATTGGCATATGCACTGCAGCTCTAATATTAATATGAGTAAATCCTAACGGAATATCAATACCAAGGACTGACCCACAAACTTCCTTACTTTTAAGGCCACTCCCCCAAGTCATTTCCATGTAAAACACTGTGTGTTTATATCTGCTCCCATACTGGTCCATGGACGAAGTTACTGGTTTTTATTCATAAAAATAGACTGTGACATGCATATGGCTGCTCAGCAGCATAGCTGCTCAGTGATATCAGCAGTGACACTCAGGATTTTGGAACCATTCGGTACCATGCTGCCACTCTTCAGGTCTTCCTTTTACTTGAATTAACACCTGTGTGATACTTGAGAGGCACACCCGGACAAGCTCTTTGCCCCTTATTTTACAATGTCTATTCTATTGCTGCAGTACTCTGGTCATGTGTCCCAAACAGTGCTGGAAGGCGTCACCCCCTCACACTGCTGTCTGCACAGAACATAGTATCAGATCTTCTCATCAAAATATAAAGTGATTTCGGCATAAATGTGCCTTTAATATTTTAAGCAAAACTTTTAACTAACTTTAGTTAAAAATTTTTTAAAAAATTTTTAGTTAGTTAAAAATTTTAACTAGTTAAAAAGTTAGTTAAAAATTAAAAAAAAATTTAACTTACTTAACTGTGAGCTAAACTTGATTTAGCACACAGAGCTGGTGCTTTGATATCCAATTACCCATAACTGCATTCTCAAATACCTATCCCTGCTATCTGCAGATTAAAAACTGCAGTCTGGTTTCAAAATCTGTCTTTAAAAGCATGAAGCAGAATACCTTTTAAGATCTACGGATGATGGTGACTTACCAAAATGTTTTCAGTTATGTAACAACCAACTTCTAAGTCTGACATAAGCTTTGCTCTACAAAAATAGAATTATTCCTGTGTTCAAATATATTCTGCCTTGAAGATTTCAGTAAAATGGAAGTGTGCGTTCAGGAAGCAGCTGTGATAAAGCAGTTAAGGTTGTGGGGGTGTTGGTGATAGGGCTGTTAAGTTTACATGGGTGCCCTAAGTGTACATTTTCATATCACAATATGGCTGACCTAATTTTAGAAAAGAAAGAAATAGCTGAAACTTCATGTATCTAAATAAGGCACATATCTTGCCATATGTAATGGCCTTGATTTGATTCACTGAATAACTCTTCTAAATTACTACATTACTACATAACTCCCCTAAAACGATGAATTCTAGAATATTCAGTATCACTTATTGTCATCTGTATTTCATAACAAATAAACAACATACTGGCTCTGTTGTGAGTGGGTAGTAACAAGACACTATTAAAAGAAAACATTTGATCACCATGTGGATTATAATTATAATCATATTGAATACCACAAGAGAGTAATTGAGCATCACTTAGATTATTATAATAAATATTTAGAACAGAATAACTGGTGATTCTTTAAGATAAATGTGTTACTATAATGGTAGGTAGAGACACACTAGATATGAGAAGCTACTATACAAAACAACTACAAATGAACATAACTGATATTTTTCAGTGTTCTTCCTTTTTAGTATAGTCTATATTTAAGATTCAGTGATCATACAATATATAAAAAACTTGTGAAGTAGTTGCCACTGGTAAAAAAAAAAATCTTTCAACTTTTTATATAGGTTTTCCAGTTTACTAATGTAGCTCTCCTTCTGAAATATCTTTATTTCATGTAAAATTTCCAAATCTATGTCAATACCTAAAGCATTTTAGTCCATGAGATTTTTAACTGAAGAAATATTTTAAAAAATCCATTTGCCCTCAAGACCTCAACTTCCCTGTCCATCAATACAAAACACATATATAGGACTTTCGGAAACAGTATCCAAAGAAAGCCATATTTTTCTCCAAGATAATTCTCAGTGGTAAGTTCCAAAAAGAATAGAACTATGATTCTAAATAATTTTATTACTGACTGGAATGCTAAAAGCACTAGTCAAATGCAGCTTTGTTGTACTGCACCTATAAACAAACTCGGCTAAATTACAGTCACTCCAGTGATGCTGAGGGTAAATTATAACAAAAAGCAAACATTTCACATTGCACATATCACATCTTTCATACAGAAGCATTTAAGACTGACTTTTCACATAGTAAGTGTTACCTAGAAACTGATGAGAGAAAGCCCATCTAAAAGCTTCCTTTGCACATGTGAAAGCACAAGCTGCAACTGTTTCTAGTTTATATGCAGTTTCCCAGTCTTCACACACATGCAGTGAGCATTCACATAACTAAAGCTAAATATTTGTGGAATAAAACTCCCTCCTCTGTCAGGAGATGGAAGCAGAGACAAGCTAGAAAGGAGGAGTTTGAAAACACTGCCTGGGCATACAGGGATGGTATTAGGAAAGGCCAAAGCTGAACTAGAGGTAAGATCTGCAACAGAAATTGAATACAACAAAAAGACCACTACATAACTAGTAAAAAGTGGAACAAGGAGCATGTGGGACCATGCTTGAACAGGGTGGGTGATTTAATGACAGCAGATATAGATACACACTGAGGTATCTGATGCCTTCTTTGCCTCAGCCTGAAGGTGAATCAACAAGGTCTCCCAGGCCTCTGTGCCCAGAGGCAGACTTTGGAAAGGAGAGGAAATACTAGCAGTGAAGGAGGATCAAGTCAATGATTACATGAGAGAGATACCTCGACATGGGACATGATGGGCTTCACCCAAGCATGCTGAGAGCTGTCTGATGTCCAGATCCAGAAGGATAGCTGGATAGTGGACTGCAAGCTAACGGGAACGATAATAATGGGAACGATAAAGGGTGGGTACAATTCTTGGGTTTTGTGCTCATCAGAGGGCGGGGGAAAGGAGTGTCTCAGACCTATCAGTGTGTTTAAGCCCTTTTCCTTTCTGCTCCAAGGTACTTGGATCTGATAGCCCTGTCCTCCAAAGGCATAGGTTCCTTCTCAGTGTACTGGAAAGACAAGCTCCTCCCCTTGTCCTTCCACATTTGAGGGAACACAGCCCTGTCACACTGTGGATGTGAGCGGTCCCGAGATTCACCCCTGCTCCTCTTGTGAGCAGAGCATGAAAGGCCTACTGAGGGGCACTCCGGGTGGAGACTGGGATGAACTGTGGAAAACAGGCATGACCGGTACCCGAGACAAGTGTCCCCAGCACTGGGAAAGGAGATGTGCAATCACAGAGCTGAATAAGCCTTTGCACTTTCTAGATCTCTAGATAACGCATCCTCATCCATCTGAGAACCCTTTGTGTCTCTGTCTTTAGTAGAGTCAAGGTTAAATTTAAGAAGAATTTGTAAGTCTTCTGAAATTTGCATGCTTACTAATATTCAAAAGGCTTGTGTCAGTGATCCAAATTTGGGAGGGGGGTGGTGAAGGGAGGGAAGGAGGAAGGGAAGAAGAGAGACTGTTAAGAAATGATAGATTTTCTGTTTGTTTTTTTACTTGTTTATTGGTTTGTTTATTGAGTTTGGAGGATTGTGTTGTTTTGTTTTGCTTGAAGGCTTAAGCAAAGGCTCTCATCGTGTTCTAATTACTAGATACATAATTTAGACACTAACATGATACAGGTACTATAAGGAATGAGCATTCAACAAAGAAATATGGCCTACAAACCAGTGTGGTGTAACTATATTCAGATTTGCATTTAGGCTCTACTCCCTGTTCTCCTATGTGACTAAGACTTCAGTGTCTCCCTTTCACTTTTTTTACTTTGTTGCCATACGACAATCATAATCCTCTGTGGACTTACTAAAGTGGAAGAAATGGTCAGAGAGATGAATAAATCCTAAATTTTGGCTGTGAGTGAACAGCTGAAGACATGGTAAATGGGAGAGCATAATTTAACATGTAAGCTAAGCTAAATGACGAACTAGTTTTTGCTGTGCACATAATACACTGTTGTGTATACACACTGCAAAAAAGAGGCACAAAAGAGAAAAAGGACAATGTTTCGAGTATTATCAGCTTCTAAAATGACTTAAAATGTTGTGGGTGAGGTAGAAGTTAAAAGCGATGGCCTATATGTTGAAAGGGATGAGAGATTAGGGAGTAGAGCAGGGTACTTAATCAGCTTAAATTTAAGAGTTATATGCCTAAAATTACTTTTCCCCACAGATGCCTAAGCTGTTAAGGCTGAAATCAAAACTGTGATTTCATTCACCAGTCTCATTAGTAGTTAGGCTGAAAAATTCCAGCTTCAGCCACTCCCACAGCAGTGCACAGAAGTGGGGAGAAGCCCTTTGTAACTGTGTATTACCTTTGATTAAATCGTGGTGAGAGCACTGCCACAACCCCTGGCTGCAATCCTAATTATCTGCCCTGTGTGCTCATGGCCTCCTGAAAAAAATACTTGCATTATATCTCATATTAATGACAAGATACATGGTTAAAGCATACTTAAATTTGGTCAGTGCTATCTATTGTCTTTGCAAACCAAATTCAATTACTTGTATACTCTGAAATCTGGCATTCAAGTTACCTGTCTGATAGCCAGCACTGTTCCCCTTCTCCAAAGACTGCTTCCAAACCTACACATTTTTACTAGAAATCTGCACTGAAGTAATGACTGAAATGCCCAGCTTACTCTATATAAAGAAAATAATGTGCTGACGCTTACACTGTTTTCAGCCTACACAATCCCTCCCATCATATACATGATGCCATCCACCACAGTATTTGTAATTATCAAGCATTACACTTAAGGACCTCATTTAACTTTCACCTCGCTGCTAATGATCTCTAAGGAAGCAATCTAAGGTACAATTTCTTTGTTGTGTTTTTGCTTTATTCTGACTTTAGCAAAAATAGAGGTACTATCCATATAGCATTATCCTAGCCATAAAAAAGTAATGAAATATTGTTTAAAATGAAATAAACCTGAGTAAGGGAAAGAGCCCAACTCTTCTAGATTTAACCAAAAATGTGAGAGTCTATGGGTTGTGTTTTAAATCCCTGAAAGAAGTAAGTGCTGAGATGACTTTATTTAATTCAGAAAACCTTCTAATATGTAGAATACTATACAATGATGATGGGACAATTTTATATAGCAAACTTTCAACAATCTAGAAGAAACAACTTTGTAAATATTCAATGAATTTAATTTTACTAATAATCATAAGTTTTGCCTTTCTACCATGCGTTTCTAGAAAACTGAGTATCAATGAGTAAATTAAATTTGTATCTATTACAAGTCTAACTACTTGAGCTTAACTTCTTTTACAACAAAGTACTTGTGAATGAAACATGTCAAACTTTATGGCACCACAACTCATAGTTCAATTTTGTACTGGTATTTTAGGTTCGCCTGCTTTTCACAGAAACTATTTCAGCAATCTTTCCTTTACATACAAATCAATGTAATAGTTACAGAGTTAATATGTCATAAAATACAGTGTTTTACAAGGAAAATCCCAGAGTTATTGCACCAGTTTTCTTTATGTGATGATTACTGTTCAAAGGTCTAAACAGTCTATGAAACAAGGAAGGTTTAAACAAAAGCTTTATTTTTTTAGTGCTGTAGTTAAAAAAAAAGCATCTCTTCTGTAATTTGAAATAAAGAGGTTTGGTGAGGTTTTTTTGTTGTGTTTGTTGTTTGTTTTTTTTTTTAAAAAAAAGCTTAGAAATTAATGACCTCAAGTTGAAACAGAGCCTGGAATAATTTCAGCCCCCTGAAAAGCACTTGAGGAAGTTACAAGCATTTAAAAATCTATGAGCTATGTAATGAAAACTGCATTTCAACATGACATTTCCTTATTAGCACTGTCTTCCACAGTCTTTCAAAAACTCCTTAAGCACTGCCTGAGCTTTGTATCTAAAAGTTACAGACACGCAAATCTTCCTCTGCTTCCCAGCAATACATAGTGAACAACTAGACACACAGGTGAGATTTGCAGCTGTATTCTTTTTGCAGATATGAACATGCTTAATTGTTAAAACTGCAAAGAAAGTAAGCATCCTACTGACTAATCTCGGTTTTCTATAGGCAGGTTTAGCTGTGTCCATCAGTACACAGCACTAAGCTCTTAACAGAGATAGCTGAGAACCAGGAACAAGGTGTCAACCTTCTTGAGGGCCCCTCTACAAAGCCTAGCTCTGCTCCAGTATGGTCAACACTGAAACAGAGCCAACAAGATGGCCTATACCCAAGCTGAGCTTTAATTAACAAGTTAGGTATTTGAACCATGAACCCAAAGTTCACGTCCATGGAGATTTATCAAAATAGTCTTGTTGCATGTACAGGGGACCAATTAAGTTGAAAAGCCATGTGTGAGCAAATAAACTTTTCTGGTTCCCAGAAGAGCACTGTAGAGCTTAACACACAGAAGTTACATAGGGGTCACCTGAGAATTAGCTAACCCATTTATGCTGCCTTGTTCAACATAGACCATGCTATACATGGGCTATCCTACTCCTGTGCAGTCACCAGGATGTGTGTGTGTGTGCTTAAGTTCCCTGGTGTGTATTTCTACAGGGGTTCCAGGGGACAGCTGCATTTCCAAGGGTACCCTGACACAGGATAGTCCCATTGCATCTCAGGTAACACGAAGCTGACTGTATTATGGAGAACTGCATGCTCCAAAATATGTTTACTAAAGAGGGGGTATGAAAGCAAAAAAAGCAGACAATGCCCCTAGGTGAAAACACATAGGTCTTTACTGCCAGAGTAAAGAACTATTTTTTTCATGAGTTACAGTAACAGGGAACAACTACAGTTGTTGGAAGACACTGATTTGGCTTTGGATTTGCAAGTGGCTGTTTCCATGAGTTAATATGGCCATTTGAAAAAGATTCTCATGAATAAGAGCATCTGAAAAATGTGAAGCCTGCCCATATGGTAAGTAGACTATACAGTGAAGATCCAGCTTATATAAAGTACTTTTTATTTGAAATTCAGTATGACATGGATTTTCAGACAGGAATGAATTAAGTGGAAAACTGTATTAAACATCTGTTGTGAACTTTTAGTGTTTACTCTACAGGGGTTAGTACACACAGGATCAACGCATTAATTAAGAATGAGGTGATAGTGAGTATTTCACATCCTCTGAGCCCCAGTTACCTGCAGAGCTGACTGTGGCTGGGGAAACCAAAACTGCAAATTGAATCATCCATCAGATAAAAATATCAACTTGCTTGTATAATGCGAGTTGTATTACACGGAAAATACTCTCTATAATCAATAGTCCTAACTATGACATGGCTATAGACTTCAGCTGGAAGTAGTTTTCACTTTATTCCTTATCCTATCATCAGAAATAGCATGTGGCAAAATCACGGTATTAAATTGTTCATTCTTACACACCCAGCATTTTTACCAGACATGGTTTTGGTGCTTAAAGGTACTTAAGACAGAGTCCTATAGAACTTGATGCATTTTCCTAGTGCTCAGAAGGAAAGATAAAAAAAAAAAAAACACACAAAAAAAACCCCACCACCCTGCACCACAAAAACTTATTACGACATTTTTTACCATAAGAAAGACTACATTTTCCACCCTCATTTTCACAAATTTGTTCCTCCTCCCTCTGTCAGAAATTTTGTATTCAGTTATTTTTGTAGTGACTTCCTTAAGCAAAGGAAGTCTTTATGTCTCAATGTAAGTTTTACTCTTACTGACTGTGATGACATAATGGATCAAATCCTGAACTATTCTACTGCATTGTCAAGGCTCCTTGACGTTTTCACACATTTTAACAGGTATCCGTTCAGGTCAAAATAGGTATCCACTCAGCTTTCAGTGTAACTTAATGCTGCACTAGGGTCTCTCAAAGTTATTTGTGTATGCCCCTTTAGAGGACTATTTTAGTAGTTAAGGAGTACTGCACCACAGAGTGTATTTCTGGTGACAGATCTTTTATTCATTTACTAGCACAGAGTTGCAATATGTTTAAAAATAACTGGAGTATTCAGTACCACTTGGACACTCCCTTACCTCAGCAAGAATCCTATACTACCTACTACTAGCACCAAGCACCACCCTTCCAGGTGCTTGGGTCACTGAGCTAAAACACCACCTAACACAACACAAATTGTTTTTAAGCTGAATCAAGATGAATTTGATTTTAACAAGAATTCAAATACTTTCATTTTAGTGACACTCAAAACGTCTCCCATTCTTCATTGTGCTTCTTAAAGTTGGACAGGTCTATCATTTCCCCATAAAACAAAACCAAAGCAAATTAGTGGCACTGGCAAAAACTATCGGTACCCATTTTCACCTTGCTTAATTATTTTCTAGCCTACCCTGAACAGGTGTCATGCTATTTTCATTTTCTGCCCAGGTAAAATTCTGCCATTTGTGCCACTGTATTCAGGTTTTGAGATTTCTGCACAAGCACAGCAGCATCCAGAAAAGTAGATTAAAAACTGTACCTGTGCTGGCCTGTCAGCATTTCTAATAAGACTGTTATTTAAATTCAGCTTTGACAGCAAGTTAAATATTAGTTCAATTGCAAATTACACTCTAAATCAAATTTTCTAGTAGGGGCAATGAATGTTTGCTATTGAGTGATGGTTTAATTTATTTCTAACAGGGACTTAAAAGACTTCTCTTGCAATTGTAACTCGAAACAAAGTGGAACAGACTGAATGAAAAAGAACACCTTTGTAAATATAAGTTTAAAGGGAATTTGGGGCATTACAAGAACACCAACTTAAAATCTTATAGAGACTCATAAGCTGTGAAATGCAAAGACCAGAAGTATCTTTTGAACTTTTTAAACCACTAACGGAAAGAAAAAAAAAAGTAATTCAGCAGGAACAACATTTGAGAGATTGCCTTTACATTTTGTTTTAAATAACTCCCTGAAGATTGTAAAAATGTTCTGAGTCACTTAAGAGTTTGAGGCCAATCCTCCCTATTCCCACATACTCCTACTACTACTACTATTAAAAAAGACTGGATTCCCCAAAACATTCAGTTATGAATTATTGACTTTTAGTGATCACTAGATGCTTAATATGGCTAGTTTCAAGATGTCCCACCACTATTGGATATTAGATCATTTATTTACACACCCAAACGTGAATTTGGTAGGCCAATATTAAGTTTATAAACCAAAAAAAACCCCAACACATACACATACAACTTGCCCCCCCCCAAAAAAGGAATACTACTACAATTAATAGACTCTATAATAAAGGGAGTGGAAGCAATAATGCCTCATTCTTATGCTCCCCAAAAGTCAAAACCATCTTTCATGTACACACTATTGCTCCCTGCTTCTGGGTGCAACACTCTGCATCATGGATTCTGCACTTGAAGAATTTACAAGACTGGGATATCAATTTGACTACCTGGCATAAGGAGTGCTATTTACTGCCTTTTTTAAGCAGTGGTGCCACTTCCAGTGTTCTGATGATACAAAGATTTAGGTCAATGTTAAAAATGGGAGGGGGGGAAGTATTCTTTCGTCTGCTACACTGAAGATCATGTTTATTAAAAGCACTAGAAAGTAAGAGAGAGACTTGAAAACAACTTAAAATACCAGTGGCTCCAGTGGCTGTTTTTCTTTCCCAGAACATTCTGAGAAAACTTCCACAAGCAATCACAGTAATTTTGCCTTATTTTATTTTTCCATCAAAATAAGTGGAATTCAAAAAATATGTAGTATCCATAGAAATGCTTAATTCTTTAACAGATATAAGGGTTTGGTTAGACTTATTTGAAACTAAACTAGGAATTATTTCTCATTCTGAGCTTAATTATTTTATTGTGAAATTATTTTACAAAGAGGAAAAAATAAATGTTATTTCTGACAAAGATTTTATAACGTTTTGTCATTTACTACTCATATTGTTAACTGAAATAAATACTAATTTTTTCCTTTGTGTTTAATCTAGAGAAATCAAACTTTTTACTGTATGTACATTCGTGCAATCTATCTGTATTGTGGCTCTTAAATGAACCCAAAAGTGGTTTACTTATACCTCAATAATACTCAACCTCTACTGCAAAGAAATAATTTTAATAAAGTTAAACACACACATTAACAGACCGAATATACAGTACCTGCTTATTTGGTATACAAATCATCATAAATGCAGACAGTTATTCTAGGAGTGCTAATATTGTAGAAAAATTACCTAAGTTCAGACAGCATTATAGACTATTTCTTAGTTTAGGATTCTGTGATTAACCCTGAAGAGTTATTTCCCCTGTAAATCAGAATTCATTCTGAAGAATTCTCAAGAATATTAAGAAATACTACTGTTACTGTTCCTAAAGGGACGCAGCAAATTTTTCACATACTTTATCCCTACCTACGACAAAAGCTAGGTAAAAATATAAGTCTTCAGTCATTTTGTGTCACATTTCCTGAAAGCTCAGCCTTCTTTGTTCTCTGGTAGTTGCAAGAAAATCTCATTTTCCAAAAAAGACAGGCCTATGTTTATGTGGAAGCATCAAAATGCAAATTCCTAAATTCAAAATCCGAAAGATTAAATAAAAGCAATCCAAAATAAGGATTTTTGTTGACCTATGTAGGATAGTCACATGCTTGATACTGAAAATCCTGTCTGTGGGAAGCTGACTCTCTCCCTCACAATACAGAAAAAGAAATCCTTACAGTCTTGTTTCTGTAGGTACCACTACGGTGACAGAAGGCAACAGGCCGTCTTGCTTCCCTTTCCTTCACTGAACAGCCTTGCAGGAGTCAGAAGCAGAAGTTTCTCTTTACGAGCTATTATATAACCTATCAGTGCCATTGAAAACACTGTCACTTTTCCAATTAAGTTTAAAGAAATACTGTAGAGTTCCAATTTTTACATTCTTTCTACAGCATTCTGCTTGATGTAGTATAACAGTGATATAAAAGCATTTCTTGCAACAAAAGATGAAATCAGCTGTTTCCATATGTGAATCATGACAGAAAATATACTAGTTTCAGTGTATGCACAAAACTAGTATGTGTGAACTTCGAAACAAACCACACAGATCCCTGAGTGATCCAAAGGCATATTTTAACCCTTAATAATACTAAGCAGTTCAAGCCTCAAAACATTTCACTGCTCCTTATCCTCCAGAGAGCCATCTGCGTATTGATCTCCCCAGTCATATAATGGCTGTTCCTTACAGCTCAGCCAAAGAAGATACGGTGCTGTACATTATGTTGCAAAAAGAGGAAACGCAATGCTTAGTGTAACATCAAGTCAGCAGCATGTGTGCACTGTCTTGCTTCCTCTTCCCAGGTAGCTTGTAAGAGGCAGTCAAGTATGTGCTGTTCTCAGTGTTAAACCATTTACTGTCATACAGAGTGTATCAGCAACAGCCAGAGATAATGGATTTAGCTAGCAGAGCTGAGGACCGTACCAGCTATTCATGCAGGAATTGAAGCATCAACGACAACTTACTCAAAGAATTGAAACAAAGAGTAAAATTCCAAATTAAAAAGAAAAAAGCAATATTTTTTCTCCTCTTGAGACAAAAGCACATTATCTGTGTAAACTTCCATTTTTATTTATATACCCATGTAGGAATAAATTTACCCTACTCTCCAAGCAAGTGAATACAACAACCTTTTTCCTACAGTACAATAATTTCTTATTCTAACAAAACAAACAAATGAGGATTGATTTTAGGAACCGAAAGCTTTCACCCCATTAAAATCTGCAGGTAGGAGGAAAGCATTTTTAAAAACTGTCAACAGGTTTACTTGGAGGATACACAAGCACATCAGGCAAGAACAGAAGAAAATGACAATCAAATCAGGAAAATATAATTTGAATTCTCACATTTTACTAAGAGCAAAGATAAAATATTTAGATGTTATTTCAAAATGCCTCTTCTGTTTATTACTATATTTGCTTGTTTCACTGAAACTGATACTAGGCAGATGAAGTATAAATACATACAAAACCAAAATAACCCATAACAAAATACTGAAAAGATTTGGATGGCAGATATTGTTCCTTCAATCCTCCTCTTTAGTTTCAAAAACTGTCAGTAACAGAAGGGAGAGGGGGAAAGAATAAACAGCTGCTCAAGTTGTTGTTTAATTTTTTAAGTACTAAAGAAACAAAATATTAATTTCATTACCTTGGGAATTAAAGACCAAAAAGCAAATAATAAATTGTTACAGATTCTTTTCTTTACAAAAAATTTAATAAATGATCATGTCAGATTTGATCCTTAGTAGTGTTCTGGGGAGTCTAAGGCAAAAATGCAAAATATATGTTCAAAAACTGTATTACAGTTCTTCTTTGTCCGAAATCTATTGAAATGGTGTTGAAAGAAGGAAGTCACAGGCACTGAATTCAATTATTTTGCTTCCTGATGCCTGTTCCTGGTAGTGTTACCATGGTTCACGTAATAACTTCATGTGTATGCCCATAAAATTGTTTTCCTGATTTTTAGTTTTATCAGATTAAAACAAGTACATTTGTTTTAATGAGCATAAGACTGGAAAAGAGGCTTATTGGTAGACATTTAACCAGTGCATTATTAATGTATTATTTTACTGTCCTTAAAGGTGTGTTATGCTGTCATAGCCCAACAAAAGCAGTTCGAATATTTATAATTTTGCAGTACAAGAAAACCCATAGCTAAGGAAGAAAATTCTTAAATTTACAAATACAATTGAAATACTTTTAAGACTAAGTATTTTTTAATACCCTACAGACACAACACCCCAGGAAATGTTGGAAATATGAATTTTATGTTCTAAAGACTTCACAATGTCTTTCTGACAGTAAAAACTGTTTATAAAACTTTAAAACTTTTTTGCAATGAAGGCAAAATATGGTGTATGTTTCTGAACAGCATATCCCTTCAGCTGTTCTACTGCTAAATAGTCTTTCGTTACCATCAACCTAGGATGGCTCTGCACTAAAAGTACCTGGCATCCTTTTGTGTCTACACAGACTATACGGCCCTTCCCGCCTATACAAGCTGAAGGTAACTGTACTTAATGGCAGTCCCATGACTTCCTTTAATATACTTGCTGTTTCATGTGTCTATCAGCTATTTGCAAAGCTTAACCTACACTGTGATTTCATGACTCTGTTGGAGTAATGAGACTGGTACGCAAGTCAGTACAGACACGTTGCACGTGTGAAAGCACACACTGTCTTTTCAGCTCTTACAAGTAATTCCATTCTCAAAAGACATACAACTGCCACCTGTTTACAACACTACCTTGATCTGTGCTGCTTAAGTCAACCTGCACCACTGCTAAAAATCTCAGGGCAAATCAGCTTGAAATCTTCAGGCATAGTTTTTGTGAACCTATGAAGTAGGAACCCCAGAAAAATTATTTACTAAACAAACACACTGAAGAAGCTCAGATGGGCAGGCTTCTTTTTCCAAAAGAAAATGTTAGTAGTGGCCAGCACTAAATAGGAATTACAAGCAGCAGCTGAATAGGTACAACCCTGCTGGACAGATGTCCCTTCACTCCAGTCTTTATGCCTGATGTAATACTGTGGAATTACTTAACTGAAGAGACAAAAGGGCTCATTCTGGAAGCTTAAATTATATACTTCTCTGTACACAAAAATAAATGGTTTTATTGTGATACCTGATATCAATTTTCAGGCACAGCTATTTCTGCCACAATTACACAAGCTCAACTGAAGTGCATTAAGATACACTTCTGTTACAGTAAGATAACTTAAATATCAATGAAGCTTTCTGCACATTGGTCCAATTTTTAAAAGGCAGTCGGAGCCTATACTTCTCATTGACTTCAGAGGAGAAGGAATGTTCAAGGATCTGTGAAAAAAGATACTATTTTTTCTTGATTTTTTTCAGGTTTTGTTTTTAAGATTCCTAGTGCAAAATGGTTCAGTTTTGAGGAAATCACTTGTATATTGGTTCTGGCAAAGTTCCCGAGACCTATAATCAAGCCCATTTTTTCCTGTTTGCATATTACTGCAAGTAAGGATGATGATGCAGTTCAGACTCATATCACTGCAGCTGTGCAACTCCTTTCATTTTGTTTGGCTTGCAGTGATAACTAATAAAAGTCAATGAGCTTGTAAAGGAGAAAGTGAAGACAGAATGCAAACATTCAGAACTCAGAGAAAAATCAGACAGCAGATGCAGGAGAACAAAAGGGATTTTGCTCACTCTTCCACAACACTACTATGCTACCAGGGATAAAATAACCTTGCAGTTTTCACTAAATGCATCAAATTTTGAAATGCATTTAATAAGCAAGATCCTTGAAAACAATTTCATCTTCATGTTGAATAAACAATCGTAACTTCTTTTATATCAGTACGTTGGTAATATTTATAATCTTCACTGTGTATATATTACACTTCCTTATCATATCGGAATTGGGTCATCCAAGTGGTCTAGAATTGCTTTTGCAAAGTGATTAGATAACATCAAAATCTTAGCTTTACTCATTATTAGACTGACTTTAAAATATTCCACTGAAATATTTTCTTGTTGCGAAACACTGATTAGTCAGGAGCAAGATATTACCTTGAAAGCCAAGGCAGGGGAGGGGGGGAGAGTATTTCAATAAGGCCAAAACATTTCACCTTGACCATTTTTGGAAAAGAGAAGTAGTACTTTGCTTTTGGGAAAGAGAAATTTGCACAATTCTATTTGGAACCTCACAATATAGAGCACAAGACTGTGCAGAGTTTAATTTTATTTTACTATAACATAAGATAGGAAAACTAACCTTGTTGCTCAGTGACAAGTAATCTTCAAAACATTAGCTGAGCCTAGACATCACAGCACTTTCTCTAAATCAATTGTACACTATCTAACTTTCTCCTGAGACACAGGTATTTATTAATCTGGATGGTTAACTAATCATTTGCTTTCAGATAGTTCTCTCTAACTTTCAGGTATTTCTTTCTAGCCACTGGGAAAAAAAAACCAAAACTACTTAAAAAAAAAAAAAACAACCTTGAAAGACACCAAAACGGAAGTACTTTTTACCAAGAGAGAAAAAACAAATGTTCATTCTCAAAACTCTGTTGAGGCATTGATTTAATTTCTCGGTTTAGTTTTTTTTCAGCAGCAGACCAGCCTTTCACATTCTACTGGCTTTTTACAGTCTTTTAAAATACATAAAGAATAGTTCCAAATTCTCTGCAAGCCTAACAGATACAGGTGTCTTAATCTTGAGACCGATTGTGAGTATGAAATATGTGAAAAACTAGACAAAACCCCTCTGAAAGCCAAACAACATACTACATACTTAAAGGTATATAACATGCGTTATCAGTATAAAATATTTACAAACAAGTTATTTCCTGTATTTCAAATTATGTCAATACAATGGCCTACTTCCTTTTCATACAGGAAAATAAGTTCCAGCAGTAGAAAAAAATGGAAGATGATGTAAAAAGTCATAGGATTTGGATATTACACCATTTACATTTGGAAATTCATATGCTAAAATTGCTTTTATACTTTCATATAAGGATTCATTTTTTATAATTAACTTCAACCTCATTTGAATCCCAGTCTTCAAGGCTGACACTTCAGAATTAAATCCAGGATTCAACTCAAATCTCTAAGCCCTCTGACTTGCAAATAACTCATATGAATAACTTTGTTAGTTGTAATATGATACTCAGGTGAGTATAGTTAGTCATGCTCAAGGATCTGCAGGATTAGACCCCTTTCCTGATTTATTTACAGAGAAACAGGTTGAAAATTTAACTTCTAACTATTCAAGTGAACACAGCTGCTTATTCCACAGCTACATTAGTCTGCCTGTTCTCCACATCCTCTGCAGTAAGGAAGTTCATGAGAAAGGACTTCCCAGATACACACATATAGCAAGGGTATGACAGGCAACTCAGATGAAGAACCAAGTAACTCCTTCTTGCCCAAGAGGTAAGATCATTTCGTATTTGCCATAACCAGACAACTAGACATGCTTTATGACCTCCTTTCGTATCATTCCTTTTTGTCCCATTTCTTTTTCTAACATTCCTGTAGCTGGAAACCTTTAGTACCTTTCACAGCTCAGAAGGCTGAATACAGCTTGGTCCAACACAGGCACCGTAACAACTTTGGAGCACGGAGAAAAGGTAGGTTTTAGGGAACTGCATCCCAGGAGACAGAAATACAACAAGACAAAGCCTTGCACCTAAGGAACTGTGGAAAGATGAGAGGTCAAGAGACAGTTCAGACCAACTGGATTTTAATTCAGATACAGGACCAAGCTTCTATAAGCCATCCAACACCTGCCGGGATCTAGAAGCAAATAATTTATTGTCTTTCATTTCTTTATTTTTGAAACTGCAAGCGCTCGAAAACGTGGTGAATTCATCTGACCACATGAAGCCAGCTCAGGTCTTACTCGGCATATTAACACAAGCTCAGTATTAGCCTTCCCAGACACTGACTGGCTGCCAAGCCACTGAGAGCGAGCTACACCTGTATTATCTATGTTGTTCCATTACACAGAGTATGCAGATAAAGAAGTCTTGTTTAGAACAACTTACTTGTAGAGACTGTGTTAACTTACTATGATAGTGTCAAAGATACTGAAGATTAGGTTATTCTAATTCAAAAATTGCATGACAGCATCCAGAGGTCCCAGCAATAGGAAAGGATTTTACTGTGCTGGGCAAAAAAATGCTAATGGAGAAAAGTGAGCTTTTTATACAATACATATGTTCCTTCTACAATAAAATAAATCTCACTTAAGAAACAAAATTAAGACACAGACATGGTAACTGGGTTGCAATTCTTGTGATGCAGAACTATGGCTTCATTAGGGCTAAAATTAACAAGTGCAGCAATAACCCATCCATCGTAACCAACAAGCTTTAAAAACCTAACCCTGATACAAAATCCTTCCTTTAACAAGCTCCAAGTCTTTATTCAACTGTTTTAAAATGTGTTCAGAATAGCACAACCTACTGAAAAAATAACACAATATCAGATGACGTCTGTAATCCAAATCTAGGCAGTATCTAAGACAGAAAGCATATTCATTTGTGTGATAACCAAGAAAACTATTGCAAAACTACCTTAAACAGCCAAAATTACATAAACTCATTGAAGACAATACAGCTTTACAAGCATATGAAAATGCAGAACATACTTCAGTTTTACTGACAGTGATGCAACAGAAGAAACTGGAGAAATTAAACTTTAACTGTAAACAGACTGCTGTAGAAAATGCTGGTACACAGTATATTAGGCAATACAAGCTGCAGCAGGTTTTGCAGAAAACTTCATTATCATTACATTCCCCTTCTGGGCACTGCTTAAATACATTGAGTCAGTAGGGTACAGCACAGAACTGAAAGAAAATATCCGGTAAAAGTAGCACAAGAGCTAAAACAGTACTGTTGAGTAACATCTCAGTAAACTACAAGATGCCCACCAAAAGCTGTTAAAGCATGGATTTTCTTTAAAGCACCAAGCATTTCTTAGGATTTAACCTGGAAGGAAGGAGGGAGGGAACAGGTATTGGTATATGGCTACTGTATAAACAGTCAGATGACATGGACAGAAACAGGCCACAATCCCGCTTGTGTTACATGAAATGCTCATCTGGCATTTTGACACTGGAATTTCCTCTAAATAACCCCTAAAAGAACAAGAACTGTCTCTGACTTGAACAATCATTTATTTTCATGGCAACCACTTCAGTATTACAGAGATAACAATCAATGTACTGTATCCTAAATTCCATTATTGCAACTATTACATTGTCTTTCTCCCTTAGCTCTAAAGAGAGCTGAACAAACACCAGGAAATACCCTGCTGAATCCAAGGATTAACCCAAATAACAGTCTCCTGCAGACCTGATCGTGCATTCAAAAAGTGTTGACTGTTCTCTGTGCCACTGAGATCAAGCAGTCAAAGACAGCTAGCTTACTGTAGCAGCATGAAGAGTCACTTGGTTTCCTTTAATGGGAATATCTTGCCCTGATTTCCGGTCTATTTATTTATATGCTATACACAGACTATGAGGTGATTAATTTTCCTGCTGAAGGTATAATTGACTTGTCTGGCCTCATTTTATGTGACCTGAGGTCCAAGTCACATGGAGAGATGCAAAGTGTCTATGAATTAGTTCTGAATCCTCAGAAGGGAAGGTTCAGCCCCCACAAGATAGGAATCTTCGCCATATTAAAGTGTGTAGCATAGTTTTTGTACCTGTTTTACTCTTCTACAGGTATTCAATCTGATACAAGCAACTGACAGAAAAAAAAGCACCCTACCTCCCTTAAGGGACCTATACTGGCTCCCTTCACGTAAGTATACATGCAACCTGTCTGAAATTTGGGTAACTGTTACTATTCCCAACTCAAAAAAACAGGGAGCTAAGGGATCGTGAAGACAATAGATCAGTCATATAAAGTTTGACAAAAAGGATATAAAAGCTAAATGCGAAGCTACCTTTATACTTTTGTATTATTAACATCAAGAAAACATTATTTATTTATTTATTTCCACATGTTGCTCTCTTGTAAATAGTAAGGTCTGGTAGAGTTTGAGAAGTAATAGCTTGGTCTCTAAAATCTGCTTAGGAAGTGAAATCTCTATGTAAAAATAAAGCTATAGGATATCTCCAGTAAGAAAAAAAGTAAATCTTACCAAAATCTTCCAATACCCCATTCTGCGTTAGCTAGTTTTCCCCTTCATCCACCAATCCTGTTGGCTGCTCTATTATTTCAGTCCTCACCACTTAATACAAACATTGAAAAGTAATGAGATTATTCTTCACTAATCAGCTATCCTCAGTTTCTAATCTTATTTTTTAAAGCATTAAAAGCTAAGTAATCAAACTGGGGGAAATTTTAAGCCACACTATCCTCCCTCAAAATATATTTTCCACGGTCTACATACAAAGGCATAAATTATAATTTGAGCAAAATTGTGCGTTATCATTGAATTACTATAGAATCATCATAGAACCACAGAAATTTTGGCTGGAAGTCACCTAGTCTCACCTCCCACTAAAAATATTATCATTCCCATAACAGATTAGGATTTGTATAGTTGACTAGAAAAGATCAAACTCACAACCCTTCTGGTCACCTCTTCCATTACTACAGTATCCTCTTCATGAAAAAGTTTTCCTGTGTCCAGTCTGAACTCCCCAAGCTGTGATTTATGGCTATTGTCCCTTGCTAAACTGTATGCCACTACTGAGAAAAGTTTGGTGCCATCACCTTTATCACTCCCTTTGAAGTTATTGTGGGCTAACCTAAGACCCCCCCCTTAGCCTCCTCTTCACCAGTCCCAGCTCCCTAAAAATCCCAGCTCCCTACCCTCTTCCATCACATCATGTGGTCTAGGCCTCTGTCCAGTTTGGTAACCCCCCACTGGACTATTTCCAGTTTCTCAACATCCCCTCTGTATTGGTGATTACCAAAATGACACACAGTTGTCCAAGGAGAAGCTTTACCAGCTCGAAGTAGGGGTGGTAACAGCTTCCTTCAGTCTGCTAGTCATGTTTCTCCTTCCTTCTAACATAGCCCAGTACACAGTTAGTTTTGTCTGCAGTGAAAGCACACCACTGGCTCATATTCAGCTTGACATCCTTAATGATCGCAGGTCCTTTTCAGTGGGTCTGTGACTCACCCAGGTGCTTCCCAGCCTGGACTGATGCGTGATGTTATTCCACCTCAGATGCAGAATTTCAGTCTGCTCTTTTTTAAATACGTGAGTTTCCTGTTGACTCACTCCTCAGTTTGTTCAAGGTCTCAACATGCTTAAGACTGAAGCTCTACTTCAGCTTTCCAAGCATCACCCTAATTTAGTATCATTCACAAACTTGCTAAGGGTGCATTCTGTTCAATTGTGTCATCCAAGTCACTGAAGAATTGAATAGCATGAGTGCCAGGATCAACCCTTGAGGTATTCCACTTCTTACTGTCTGCTAACTGGTCAAGCTATTGATTACTACCCTTTCAGTACAGTAGTCCAGCCAATTTTCAGCCCACTCAATACCCAGCCCACGATTCCTCAGCTTACTGTTGACAACAGTGTGGGAGAAGGTATCACAAGTCTTAATAAAGTTACAGTTATACCACATCACATGTGCTCCCCTCATTGCCTTCCAGGATGAAATGTCTTGACAGTGTTAATCAGATTAGCAAAACATTAACTGCACTTCAGAAATCTGTGTTGACTCTTCCTATTTATCCTCTTCCCCTTCACGTGTCTAGAAGCAGGTGCCAAGATGACGTGTTCCATGATCTTTCTGGGGACTGACACTGACCTGACACAGCCTGTAGATCCCTGGACTGTCCTCCTTATCTTTCATAAAGACTCGTAAAATGATAGCCTCCTTCTAGTTCTCAGGTCTTTCCTCAATTACCATGTTTTTTCTTGGACAATAGCTGCCTTGAAATCCTATCACCTGAATGAGCTCTTGTCAACCTTAAGCATAAAGCCCCAAGAAGCTGAATACATCCACTTTCTCTAAACAGTCCCTAACCTGTGGCTCCTCCATGTTACTGTCCCTTGTCTGGGAACAGTTAAAAAAAACATGGGAAATTTCTGCCTTTTCTGTGTTGTCCACCATTAGATTGCCTCCAGCATTCATCCACAGACCCACATTTCCCTGAGTTCCCTCAGGGAAACACTTGCAGAATCCTTTCCTGTTACTTTATGCCCCCAAGTTCAGCTCCAAATAGGCTTTGGCCTTCCTGATTTCAATGTGCCTTCTCCAGAAATAATGAAGGAGAAATTAAAGTTACCATATGAAGCACTCTACAGCATAATTACATTCAACTTCTAGATCAGAACATACATAAGGTTAGGAATCAAATTCAATATTCTTTGAAGAAATGGTGTAGGCTTTTTCTTCACTGTCATAAGACATTGCATGTTGAAACTTTCATCCAGCAGGGAATGCAGATGACAGAGTTCTGAAAAGTCTCAGGAAATTTTGCAGAAAAATAAATGAAAACAGATTACTTTTTCCCTACTATAAAATAACTAATATGCCATAAAAAAAGAATACAGCTGTTGATGATCTTTTTAATTCACTTATTACAGTGAATGGAATTAAGTAAGCTTTCTCATACTATGCTTTTCAGTAATGAACAGAAACATTTTGAAATTTGCACAGTATTATCTAAACCAATTAATCTTGAACTCCAGCGAAAAAAGGCAGTATTAGACCACAACTGCAAGGACATATTGACTCCATAATTTGATGACTCCTTCAAGTACCTACTGAGAAAACAAATGCTAAGAATAAACACACTCAACTAGGAAGGAATATGTCAAGAATATCCAAATTAAAATCAGAATTATTTTAATTTAAGTAACTTGTTCATCTTTGTCAATCTTAGTACAATCCTTTCAATGTTAACCTGAAGATTTACACTTTTCTTAGGTCAGTCCACTCATCCCTCACTTACCACAATCACTGATGAGAGGAAGAACCTTATACCTATTTCTCCCTTTTCGAGTAATGCTGATTATTAATGCAGATTAGGGATCAAAAAAGACAACTGAGAAAAACGTTCAAACTGAAGTTTGACAAAACAGAAATCTTCACAAATATCTAAAATATTGCGCAGAAGAGATATGAATTAATATGCTTTTATTAAAAGACTTTACTTCTCTGTATGCATACGTGTGCACTGCTATACTAAAAGGAGCCATTGACTATATTCATACATGCATGAACTATGCAAACAGTGCAGATACGGCAATAATGCCCACATATATTAACAACACAAGATTCATGAAACAATAATGTATTTTTTTAAAATATTCTACCAAATGAACCAGAAAAACATTACCACCTATTATCATATGACATCTTCACATCAGGGAAGGCTTGTAACGAGAAGGATTATATGCTATTAAAACAACTCACAGTGAAAAAAGTTAAAAGGGCAAACATTCAGGTGCATGTTAGACCCACAGAAAAGCTTGCATATTTTTTCCCTCTAGCAGTTGGACTCATAAAAGGTATTACCTATGCCTATAAATCTTGCATTATAACTACAGACTAACACTCTACCTTGTTAAATAAAAGGCAACAAAAAAATCATCAAGGGACACTATATACTATTCAAATTTACAGTGAGAAACCATAAAGTAACTCTTTGCATGACCACAGATAAAGTGAGAGGGAGTAGATACAGTTGTCGACACAAGAAAATCAGAAGTTAAACGGTATGTAGTGGGGAAAAGTAAGAAGAATAAGCTTCACATTAATCTCATAATAGAGGAAAAGAGGAGGGAACACATTGGTTTCTGTTCAGGCTAAACTGATGACAACCAGACAGATTTCTTTCAATCTTTTCATTCCCAATGCATAAAGGAAACGCAACTAGTTACAGTCTTCACAAACCAAAGTACACTAAAACTACCTGACAGCGGCAATTCTCTCTCTCTCCCACGGAAACAATCTAGCAAGGTTTTAAGTATAGGACAATTTCTCATGCCAAATTAGGGAATACAGCTGCATATCACCCACACACCGCTCATGCAGAAAGTACTTTTTCATTTGTATATATTTTTTAAACATTCATGGAATAAACTGTAGTTCACTTTCTAAAATTAAATGAAAAGCGCTTAGTGGACTTATCACCAGCCTTTAAATATTCACCTATTACTAAGGAAAAAAGTATATTTATTTGAGTCACTAACTTAGCTTAGCTCTTCTGCATTTAGGTAGGCATCACTGTGACATATGCTATCAATGAATTTATATTTCTGTGTCTGACAGTGAATCTGGCACATAAAAGTACAGCACCAGTAGCAATGCTGATTCAATATCAGCGAACAGGCACTGCGTCAAACCTCAGTTTGAGTGGCTATCAAATTTATTATGGACAACTGTCCATTTTCTACAGTCCATCATCCATCCTCAGCATGAAAAACCTCTAAAGGGGATGCTGGTGCTGCATATAAGCTGTGGGGTGCTTACAAATCTTTACAGACTGCAGCAGGGAAAAGTCACTGTTATGTACACCTTTTACAATGTTTTTCAATCCCAATATGCATCACAGTGGCACATCCAGTCCTACTTTCAGAGAGACAGGCACTTAGCTAGTGTTATAACTGGGTTTGTAATACGTTTGTTGTGCACACAGAAAGGATGTAGGATGAAACTGCATTGTTAATTTAATCTCAAGCATTTATTTATTCAGTATTTAAAACAGGCTTTAAAGCCTATTAGAGAATGTGAAAGCGGGAATAAAATTATGGTTATTCTACAGGTGCAGCAGCATACATAGCGGTCAAAGGTTTCAGAAAGGTGCCCACACACATGTTGCAGCCAGAGCTGCACTTAACTCCCTTCCTGCGGTTGTAGCCATACAGAAAACACAACCTATCACAGGTTTTTCCATGCCTGAAAATCTTTAGCCAGTAGAACAGCATCTTGGAGCTGTACCAGAAGGCTGCCTTACATTGTGGAAGGAATGCACGCTGGTCGGTTGGTCCCTGCCACAATTTGTGGTAAACTAACAAACAAAAACCTAATCCAAAGAATCATCTATTTTCACAGCCCAGGTTATTGAAAACATATAGTAAGAGGAACAGTATCCTCTATTTTCTGTGACATGGAACAAACAGAACAGCATAAACTGTGTTGGAACAGATTTTCATGTGCAAGCACTGCTTTGTGAAATAAAACCAGAAGTTTTAAAAAGTAAATTAAAAAAAGACATAGTTGAAAGGGTCCATTTTTCCCCTCCAAACAAAATTAGTAACCCTGTGTTGATTCAAAATTATTCAATTCTGGAATGTCAAAGTTTTGAAGATATCAATTCATCAAAAATTGGTATGCTACAGGTTGACAGAAGAATGCAATAAACCTTCCATTTCATCAAACCTAGTACAAAACTGAGAATTTTCAAGTGAATCTGCTGATGTACTATGAAGAATCAAGCCTATTTATAGTATCAGATCCACTTACCCTCAAGTGATCTGTCAACAAAAGCTTCAAATAATGACCTAGATTGACAATAAAGTGAACAAAGATGGGTGTAACTACATACAGGAAAGATAGTATTAAGAGGGGAAAAAAATCCTCAACTATTTTGAAAAAGGAAAATAGTGTTTTCCAGGGGTACCAGTTGTAACACCTGAAGCACAGATGTACTTCAGCAAATAACTATACACTAAAAATATAAACAGGATTTTACCAAGATGTGTTGCCATGCTGGAATCAGACAGGGGGTGAAAAAAACATTTACCAGTTTCAAGGCAGCATACAGTACAATTCTTAAATATACCTATTTACATAAAGATTCTGAAGACTATGAAATACATAGTCTTTCAGACAAAGTCAGAAAATTCTTCCATTCTGCCTTTTTTTTTTATTTTTCACTGAAAAAATTTCTTGAAAAATGCTCAGCAAGGTGAACATAATCTAAAAGACTTCCTAGATGAAGAGGCTGATAATGGTATACAAAAGGCTCGATTTAAATCTTAATTACACAGCCATGAACATAATTGCACTGTGCTGCTGTTGGGGTAGATGGATAATCGTGACCATGGGATAACACCGCAACATGAATTGCAGGTTAGAGTGACAGAATACCACAGAAGCCAACAAAATGTCATTCCAGATTAATCAGACCATTATATTGGAGGGCGCTAGATACCCAAGGAAGGAAAGCTCAACACAGAGAGGTAACTAGTTATGCCTAAGAGATGGGACTGTCTGAAAAATGTAAAGAATAATGCTTTATGAGGACTTAAGGAAAAACAAATGTGGCAACTGAAGGAACAGAGATGAAATTTGAGAAGTATGGCTCACATTTTGAAACAACTAAGGAAATAGACTACAAGCAGCTATTTGCTATATGACAATCCAGACCAAAGAAATTGAGGGAATACTAATAGAAATATTACT
This sequence comes from Mycteria americana, assembly GCF_035582795.1. NCBI lineage: Eukaryota > Metazoa > Chordata > Aves > Ciconiiformes > Ciconiidae > Mycteria > Mycteria americana. The sequence continues at coordinate 94,588,854 of NC_134366.1, read as the reverse complement.
TTGTATGCTGTCATGTAGATAACCAGTGGCAGTTTTTTTACTTACAAAAGCTGGTGTCACAAGTTAAATTTACCAAAAATGGTAAATTTCTGCAATTGAGAAAACAAGATTTCATACCACATTATGTAAAACAAGGGGACAATAAGCTGTGCCTGATCAGAGACACCCCTGCCCCACACAGCCCCTTACACACCCACAATGAAGGAATTCTCTGAAGAGACAAATAGAGAATACCCGACCTGAAGACTCAGGGGAAAATAAGGACATGATTGATCACAACTGTTGAAAAGGAAGCCAAACTTATCTCAGTGCCAAAGGAAACCCAAGGGTGCCTTTGTTTTAGACAAACTGACTATATCAGCAAAGTATTTCAACCGTTTGCATAACTGCCTGTCCCTGAATGAAAGGAATGCAGAGCCAGAGCAAAACAAAACTAGTTTTAGGGGTGCTTCTGGTTAAAATAACTTAACTTCTATAAGTATTGAATCTGCTTAGAAATTATGATCCTACAACTCTAATCAAGAGTATCTTTTAATCATATAACTGTAATAGATATATAGCTTGGTGTTTTATACTTTTCTGTAGAGCCCAGTCATTCCCTCAGCAAGTGACTTTGCCTGCTGTGATTCCACTGACAATTAGTGACTGAAGTCGCAATGCAACAGCACAGACTCCAGGCAAGTGGGCTGAGCTGGGGGACACCTCCTGCGAGAGGAGCCTCACTCCCCAGTGGTTGCTAGCCTTGAGCTCCAGGAGCATAGGACAACTCACTCTATTGGGCTCAGAGAGTGATGGAGGAAGGAATATGTTCCCCATCATGGAGCTTGCTGGATAGCTTTATATGAATTATATGGAGCACTTAATGAACCAAGTAATGGCTCAGCTTTGTACCAAGTTTGCAAGACATCAGGACTGAGCCTTGCCAGGCTTTCTCTGTCCAAACTTTTCTTGACCTGCCTGCAGCTTTGTTTTACTTGGTTTAGCTGTAACAGCAATTTTTGTCATCGAGCAGGTGCCTGTGGCTAATTTGTTATGGCCATAGTTTATATAGATAGAAGCATCAGTCATTCTGTGTAGAGCAAGGTATTTAATGCCACTAACATGATGAGATATAGGCCTGGCATGATAGCAGTGGCCTTCAGAAGTGAAGGCAGAGTAGCATAGCACAGCAAAGACATGAAGGGAAAAGAGATGGGCCACCAACTTGGCACTGGAGACCCCACGGCTATAAACAACTCAGCTAGACCAGTATGGGGAGTGTATATGTGGTTAAGCCCAATATAAAAACCAAACAATAAACAGAAGAGCTCTGAAGAGAGCTGTGGACTTCAGCTGACTTCAACACACATGTTCTTTTCTGGCGACTGGGGGATGCTCAGCCTCATGATGGTGAGCATATTCAAGATAATGAGATTCACTTTTATACTGCGTCAAATGTATATTGCAATTACTATACTCCACTAAGTGTAATTTCTAATTAAATTGTGATTTGAGTGCATTGTTGTGTCACTGTGCTAAATCAAAATCCCCTGTAACTGCAAGTAACTTCAAATTAATTAAACTTTGTACTATATATTAAGCCCTCCATATGTGGAATATATAAAACAATGTGGTCAAAGAGTATTGCACTATGACAAGGTCTCAACAACAAAAAAAGGCAACATCCTAGAAAAGAGATTTCAAAAATTAAGCCACTAACATCTCATCATATCTACCCCTCAAATAAAAATTAAAAAAAACCCCACAAACCAACCAACCAACAAACAAAACACCAAAAAAAACTTCCAATGAAACCTTTTACAAAATAAAAAGGAGAAAAAAACCTCTTTGGGCCTCAGGGCTTGGATTTGCCGTTTGCATGGAAAAGGAAATTTGGTGTTTCCTTTTCCATTGGAAAAGGAAAAATGTATGTCTAAAGAGCAGCAGGGAACCCATGCAAAAAGTCTGGCTCCACTGTTACACATGTAAAGCCTCCCTCCAAAACAGTGAGTGATCTTCTACCAAAAATGCAACGTTAACCTTGAGGGAAAGAATTAAGAATTAAGCAATTAATTTGTGTAGAATTTTACTACGAATCTTCAATTTTTTTTAAAGGTTAATGTCTTTTACTGGTCTTTTATCCCTTCACACTGGAAAGGTTCTCATCAGAGGCAACTATAGAATAAGTCCGTCACCAGAAACTTCAGAGATAAATACTTCATTTTCACAACAGAGGAGGAAAAAAAGAGAAGTACATGCTAAAATCACTGTTAAAATCAATTTATTGTGTGATTCTAAACTGGTTTAGTGTTATCATAACTACATAACTCACAGCTAAAGTTAATTTTATTAGGGTAGTAATGTACCTTAACTCTCAGGTGTAGATTTAAGTTTAAACTTAGCTTAGCATTTGCTGGATTCTAGTTCTCTTGTTTGGGGATAAACAGAATTGTAACATATTTTATCAAAGCGTAACATGCATAAGATTCAACTACCCATTAAGTAGTTTTTTCTAGGAATACAAAAAATTTAAATTACCCACAGAAAGATACAGTTCCATTTAGCAGTAAATGCATCAGGAGTAGAAAACGCCATCATGTGAGAAAACACACAGAAACAGATGGGAAAACACAATGGAAGTATTCAAGTTTTCAAAATGACATAAAAGGAACAAAAATAGCTAAAACAATGACGAAAATTAAATCTCCTTCAAAAATCCCTTTCAAAACCAAACTTGTAAGAGCAAGCTGCATGAAAAGTACTGGCAAGGCAAGTTAAAGGAGAAGGGTCACTGTGGGATTTGGAGAATGCTTTTAGTGTTTTTCTTTCATTTCCAGAGAACAGAAGACAGAAGAAATAAAAACAATCACTAACTGAAGTGTTCACAGTTTGGTCTTTTAACAGCACCTTCTCTTCTCTGTAGAAGAGGCATGCTGTTTTTGAAATCCATGGGCCTCACAGCTTCATGTATTTTCTATGCAAATGAAAATTACTATTGATGGATAGTGCTTAATTCAAGCGTAGAAAGAGAAAAATACTGGAAACAGGTAAGATAGCTAAGTCTCAGGAACTTAAAGTATACAGAAACATGATTGTGATTTCCTTTTAGACAAGGAAGTGTGGCAGAGTTGGGGGAGACACACCCAAAACCTCCACTGCCCTGTACATTTAAATAGGGATGTTATGTCGGACTTTCTGAATCAATTCCAAATACTACAAAAAAGTTGACTAAACCCATGGTTTGAAGTGTATTTTTACAGCAGCTGTGCTAAAAAGCCCAATCCTTGAAAACAAGCTGGCAAATTGATCCAACTGCCCTTCACCAAAAGAGAAAACAACACACTCAACCTTCCCTATCACAAAGCTGCCACCTTATCTTTTCGGATGGTTATTTCCAACTCACTCTGCTCCCCAGCAGCATTCCCCATGTGGCTGCTTAAGTCCACGTTTGTCAGTACAACAGAGGGGGCTGCGTCAGTACAGGAAAAAGCACAACTTGACTAGCCACTTCTAAATATTTTAAGTTCATTTAGATCTCCCTCTCAAGTGACTTTAAGGTGAGATCAAGAATCTATTCCACTATGCTGGTTAAAAGACTTGGGTTTAGATGTGAAAATATTTCACATTTTAAAAAGCCACAATGAATGATACCAGAGAAAAACAAATCAACGATGTTAAAATGTTACAAATATAATATGTTAAAATGTTAGAAATTTAATATACTAAAATTTAATTTCTATTGAAATTAAGATCAATATTACTACTTTCTTAGGGTATCTTTATTCCAAGTTTGAAATTCTTCCACTAATGGCAAAAAAAATAAGTTAAGGCAGAAGTGCTTGTGGATCAGCAAAAGTGTGCTCATATACTGGCTGCATGATAAGAAAGGATATTTGCCTTTCTTTATGATGGCCTTTAATAGTGCTTTAAATTAGCACTAAACCGAGCTGTCACTAAGTGGCATTCTACACAGCTTCTCTGAAATTCTTGGCTTTGAACTACTAATTTTTCAACATTATTTTAAGTCCAAATAGCATCATATTTAACTCTAATTTTATTCTGATAATTGGCATTTTCTTCCCTCTCTTCAAAGACGGTTTTGCTGGGAGGATATATTCCTTCAATACTCTTCTATCAGACTAAATCTTCACAGAAGCCTTTCCACTCCCAGCTCATTTCAAACAACCCCAAAAATACGTATTTTGGATTATCACCACATCCTTTTACCAGTGAAGTAATTTTTTAGTTTCTTCATACTGCATCTACTACGGCTACTGCGTCTTCGGCATGACTTACGGGATACGGGGTTCTGAATAGTAATTACTTGTCTGGGTCTCCATTCTTGTAAACTGCCGTTTCCTGAGAAACACGACATGAATACACTCACAGCTGCTCCAAAGAGCTACGTGAAACCAGTCCCAAACTAAATCAGGAACTTGAGAATCCTGTAGAGCAGGGTGTACAGTAAGTATATTAAATGTTTTCCTTCTTCACCAGCCACTGTGATGACACCCTTCAAAACTTCTCCACTCAGCTCCCCATTTCCAGTAGTGGAATCGTACATCTCAAAAGCAATCCTCATCAACTTGAGGATGCACATGGGAAGCAATAGCTGTACTCGCAAAGCTTCCTATTTCAATAATATGTTGGTCCATCCAGCAACTTAAACGTATGGTATCCACTCCATAGACTTGTGCTACTCAAAACATATCATGCAGCCAAGTCTAGCTCTTATCTAAAATCAATATATTAATGAAAATAACAGATGGCAAAAAGGAAGAGGAATATCTCTCTGGAATATTTTAAAACCTCATTGGAAAGAAAGGAGTTCTATAACTAAGGAAGTGCATATATTGACATGCTACTTAGAGAGATGATGAAAGAAATATATATTGATTGAACATAATAAGCATGTGTCTGAAATAGAGCTGCTAAAACTTTTAAAGGCAGAGATAGAGCCTGATGTTTGAGGGGAAGCAAGACATGAATATATCATAATTTAACCTGTTTAGAAAAGCTACAGAATACTTAAGGTTACTAGAGTAATTACTGGTTCCTATAAGGGGAGAATGAGATTTTATTTTGGTGAATATCATGTATTACAATATGGCATGCATTATATTAGGGAAAACAGCTGCAAAAGTCATTCTGTGATCAGACTTGGGGCCCAATACTTGGATGACTGTATGAAGTGGTGTGACCTGCTGGTCAGACTAGATGATTTCACAAGTCTCTTCTGGCCTTAAAACCTTAAAAAATAGTCTGAATTGAAACATCCATCTAGAGACACAATTTTGTTCTAAAACTTCAATCATGATATAAAGACATGGGAAAAACAATCTAGCAGAGCCAAGAAAAGAAATTAAATTTTCAACTTCTACAGCCATTTCTATCTGCAGCTTTACTTACATATACATACATAAGATGTGCCTGTTTCCAAAGAGTACTAACACCTAACATACAAGTTCACTTAAGTCATGTATATTATCCATATTTAATACTGACATGCATTACAAAGCTTAGTCATTATTACCCTGTATGTGGTTTTTGGTCTAGTTTTAACCACAATTTCTTGACAAATTAGTAGCTTTCTGATGGGAAAACTGGTAAATATTTAAAAGTAACAGATGTTACTTTACAAAAAATGTAAGTCTTATAAAGCCAGGATGTTTTTAACCCTAAAGATGACACTGTCATTCTTGTTTTTAAAAAAAAAAAAAAAAAAACAAAAACAAAAAAAAACCACTAACCAAAACAAACAAACAAACCAACCTATCAGCAACCATCTCAAAGCCAAGGATTTCTGTTTTCTCTGAAATCAGCACTCTGATTTAAAGAACATATTAATCAATCATTTACTTAAACAGTGTGAGAAATATTCCAAAAGTCTTAGAGTCTAAGCTTTTTCTGGAGAGAGGGGGAAATGAAGACAGGCATCTGTAACACGTATCTTTATCTGAAATAGGTAGATTTAAAAAGGATTCAAAAGTAATTTTCAATATTACACAACTTGTTCTTTGCATAAGTTTTCTGAAAGAGAAAGAGCTTTTCTCTGAAACAGGCTACTGCTGAGATGGTAAAGGAAACTAGAGTCACAAAGAAACTAAAACAAATGTATGATATTATTTCTGAGTTGAATATAGTTGTCAGTGCTTCAAGATGAATCTCACTCCTAGGAAATTATTTTATGTCATGTTCTCCAAGTGTTTTTATTGAAAAAATCTGCCAAAACAAGCCTCTGCTAGGTCATTGTCACTACATTCCTCCTCAGCTTCCAAGGGAGCAGTTTCTGTATGCCAAGAACCAAAGTACTGTGAACGACATACATGTGGAGACTTCCAGGAAAAGCATCAGCTTTACTACATACTTACTCAAAAGGTTCTCCAGCAGCTATTTCTACCTTCAAAACAGCATTATCAACAGCTGTCTTCCCAGGAATTTTTTAACACTGAGTGGGATCAGAAGTCTCTTGCACAGGTGGAAATTCCCAATCAGACATATCATGCTATTTGCAGAAGAAATAGTTGTATCTATCACATACGTTCTCACAAATCATAGAGTCCTGATATCTCACATTGTTTGTTGAAGAATTTTTCCCATATTTACAGATACAAAAGCAGATGACAAAGCAGAAACAGAAATGGCCTTATGTTTTCTAAAACCTATGAAGCATTGGGCCAAATGTGTTTGCCAGTCTATCATAAGAAAGAAAAAAAATCCTTCTTCATATACAGATATTTAACCACATTTTATACAGCATGGAAAACTGAGACTATTTGTCTAGTGGTCTAACACTAGTTTAACACTAAATGATTTCTCTTTAAAGAACTTGATTCTGACTGTCTAAAAACAAACAAACAAACCACAAAAAACCCCCAACAGCTTTCACTTTCACAGAAGTTATTAACCCTTCTTCATGAGGAGAGCTTGAAAACACCTAAGCCAAAGTTCACTGCCTGGCATCTCATGATTTCTTACATACGGTGTATGATTCTGACCTCCCTTCCAGCAGTGCCTGCTGACCTTAAGAAAGTTATCAGCAAGGGGAATAAAATGGATTCATATTCTTTATCCGTCGCTTCTTCTCAATTGCATCTCAGAAGTCTGAAACCCAAAGGTGATTCAGCACGCTTGTACAGAGGTAAAACACAAATGAAATTACTTATACATTAAATCAAGGAGTCCGGGATTTGAATTTCCTAAATTCAACCTAACTCCTCAACAACAAAATACAGGCTTCAATTTCTATTTTGACAGAAATCCTCACCTTGAAAAGCACGTGGCTAAATCTTCTGATCCAGTCATGACCAGCATGAATGCCACTTTACATTTGATATATCAAGCACAATTTTTAGACCCATTAAATCTGTTCCTCAAAATAGGACAGCACAGGGATATGTGTTTTTCAAACTAAGCACAGCAAAGCTTTAGATTTTCTGAATAAATCATTTGTGTTTCACATAGGAAATTTAAGTAGAGCAAACAAATATAACATCTATGACTTCTTCTCTGTACCTTCTTTCATGTATCCTGCCCTCTTCAAAGACTGCAAATACCTATTAGTCATCAATACCATAAATGCTACAGTTTACTCTGTTGCAGTCACTCAGAGACACTCTTCTAGTTATGTCATGAGAAGTAACACATGAAGTTGCCACAAGTGTTCCAAGAGAATTAAAAAAAGTAAGAAAACCTTTAAAAGGTAAGCATTTGCACAGATGAAGAAAACGTAACATACTTGATGCATCGAAACATACCTTGATTATGAACTCAATAATCTTTTTCTTTATTAGCAGTACTTTTGAATAATTGTCTGTGTTCATATTTCTAGAACTCTAGGTGTATTTTTGGCTACAGTCAAAGGGCACATAAAACAAAATCATAAACCAGGCAGTAAAGTAATTAATTCCTTCTTCTAAAAAGCAGAGGGCTACCCATCTGAACAGTCGGTTAAAAACTTACTTCATTTACTCCCCTAATGCAGAACCAGTGTAATGCATTTCATCTGCCTGAAGCATGGGATGGTGGCCTTACCTAGAATTCTTCCAACAGAACATTAAATAATGGAAGTCTGTCAAAACACACAATATTGTGGGGAATAGAAAAAGCCCAAAAGCAGGTTTGGGGTTTTTTTGTTGGTTTTTCTTTTTTCCTTTCAAATCTTTACTACAAAATAAAAAAAGAATATTGGAGTTACATGGCTTTCCCAGTAGTAAGTGTGGCTGAACATAATGTGTGCCATTAAGCCGAATTTACTGAAGTCACCATATGCTCAGAGGAATGCATTCAGATCCACAAAAAAAAGTCTCATTTTTGAGCTTAGTACAGTCTTCCAGCTTCAAGACAGGTCTGACTAGAGATCACCTGTCAAGAGAGAAGTATACTTAACAGAATATCTGTGAAATTTTGGTACCCTGTACCACAATAATTCAAGAGATTACCTCGTTAGTTAGCAGTACCTTAGGTTAGCTGGCTAGGCTGCTCTCGGTGATAAGGGAATGCACAACTCCTTTATTACAGGCTCCTTTCTGCTGTGGTTCACAGGAATCAGAAATAACTTTGCTAATATTTCACCACTTAAAATCCTTTTCATCTAGTGGACTCAGCATGGATTCCCTCTAGAACTCAATTCACTGGTTTATGGGGGTGGGAGGTTCAGTTGCAAAATACATCACCAGGTATAAACTAGCAATGTCATCACAAAACCCAACAACAGAGAAGAACTTCTCAGTATTCAGTGCTGTGTTTCACATTCTAACAGGCAGATGCAGCATATCTTCTACATATGTAACTTCCCTGTACATTTTTTTCAACATCAGAGAGTCAAAAGCTAAGGCAGGTATTTTTCTTCAAAATAATACAGTAACGCAGGCTGAAACACTGGTACATGCCCAAGTAATGCTATTGTCCTGGAAGAGAATATGCATACAAACATCTAAACCATGGGTAATTCCAATACAACAATATGCCATAAATCTTAAAACAAAACTCCACGTTACCACCTTTCTTTCTTGCACTGCTCTTTTCAGAACCAGAAAATATGACTAACCTTTAACACCCAAAAGAGATACCTGGTACATATCAAAAAGAAAAAATGAAGAGCAAGGTCACAACTTTTCTAAAAGCCTAGTGACTCAACAGCTATTACTCCAATGGTGTTAGATATCATAAGATGAATTCATGCAATAATTTTACTAAAGAAGCAGTGAATGTCTTAGGCAGGGAAAGATCACTACTTTATAATTGGAGAACCAATTTGGACACCTTCAGCAAAGAGAAAGCTGACTAAAAGCAGTTATCTTTTCATGTCTCTCTTTGGGATACCTATTGCTGCTGTTGAGCCAAGTGAGATAGTGATGGAGACCAGGTGTTTCCATGAACCGGAATATTAACTATCTCCTGATGTACGAAGAGGCACTAAGCAAAATCTCAGACAGTCAGCCCACGAAAATTTATATTAAAATGTCCAAACCTGTCTTATTAGAATTGAGCAGAGAATCACACTAAAGACCTTTCTTTCAAAAATTTCTAGTACTTTTGGTTTTAGTCATCCAAGGCTGAAAGCTTCTGTCCCTACCCGATTTTGCCCTAAAATAATCTCACATCAAGTTCCACACAAAAAACCTAAAAACATGTATATGTTCAATTTTAAAATCCTAGAATTCTTATAAATCCTTTTAACTAAAAAGTCTAGGATAACACATCTTCTCTACACCTACACATTTGTCTATAGTTCTTATATGCCATGCCTATATGCTGTAACGCCACATGCAGATTGCCAACAAGAAAAGGAGAGCTCTCTGAAAACCACCACTCACAGTAAAGTGTGAAAGTGGAGAATAGAATGAACAATTCAATTAAATTATATTAAATTTATTGTAGGAGAGCACATGGAAGTATACTAAGACATGAAGAAATATTTAACATTCTTTGCAACATGCATTTGTGAACAAAATTATTCAGATACCTTCTATGAAACCTTTGTAAAAAACCACTAAATCATATTATTGTTTTCTAGCCTGCAGATTCAGCACTTACATACCTGTTCTTTAACTGAAGCTAGAATGGCAGAGGTTGTCTCAGTTTCAGAGCCATCACCATTGGATGTGTTCAACACGGGACTAAGGGAACTTGTCTTGTCAGAAGACGAGGGCTGGTCTGGAACAGGCATAGTTTCTGCAGTTTATGGAAAAACAAAACAATGATTTTGTTATTAGAAGCCTGATACATGTCAGAAATCACATGTATATAAGAATAATAATATCATTTTAAGGAAAAAATTGTAGAACATGCTTCTGTTCTGTAATACAGAATTAATATATCACTTAAAACTAGAACTAGTTCTAAATTAATTATAAAGCAAAATATTAAATGATCTCCCAGTCTTACTCCAAAATATTCGCCACAGTAGATTTGGAGAGGATTCAAATCATCTACAGCTGTGATTTTTGTATAGTATTCCAGTGGCAGCATCCAACATGAAATTACAATATCATGAAAGTAATGAATCCTGAAATGCTTTGCAAACAGAAAGCCAACAAATGATACATGAGAGAAATATAAAATATCTAGTGTTGACTTTCTAACATGCATGATTATTTAATATGTATTATATTTTAAGCCTAGGTAACTAACTTCACCTTTCTTCTAGTCTAGAATGGGATTTTGACAACATTTTATCAGAATATTTTTGAGAAAGACAGCACACCAGTTGTTATGCCATTTTTGAGACCTGTTACAAAAACCAAAGATTCTTAGCACTTGAAGAATTCCTAGTATTCTTTTTAGAGAGGAAAATGGTGGCGGTGACTGTGGAAAGATTAATCCTTCTGAAGGCTAAGCTATAGTGTAGCATCTCTGTTTAAATGTCACAACAGGCACATCTCTGCAGGCAAGGTCTGCCACATTCCAGAAGTAAAGGAGCTCTAGAGAGGCAGCTTGCACGGTTATGCGCCGCCGAGTTAGGATAAGAGCACGTTCATGTGGGAGCTGGACAGAATTATTCTGTGGAAGAGAACTGGCCCACAGGCTGCCAGCTGGACAGCCCTCCTAAAGAGCAGTGGGGATATTCAGAAGGTCATCATCAGACGGTCACATGTGCACAACACTCGCCATTCACACCAATGGCAAAACTCCTGCCTTGGCTCCATTCTGCTTTTCAAAGTCCATGTTTTTATAAAATAGAACTTTTTCTGGAAGAAATAAGAAGTCTGAAAAGAGTGGGTAAGGGTAGTTGGTAAAAGCAAATATAAAATTCAATACACAGAGCAAGCATCCCCACACCAGTTAGCCATGGAAATTAGGGCTCTAAAAGAAGGGGAGACAACATTCTATAAAACTTTGGCTCTGAAGCCGCAGTGCTGCCCCAAGAATACTCATTCAGCCCAGCTGGGTAGCCTTTTCCAAAAGCCTCCTGAAGCTCAGGACACTGGCATACATATGCAAGAGAAAAACATGAAAACACAGGTGATTCATAAAAAAGTCAGTTATTTCTCATAAGTCTCCCTAAATCTCAGGCTACATTAGATTATATATTGAAGCATGAGATTATATATCATTTTAATTAAAGAAGCTACATACTTTAATATGGCTCACTTTTTGTATGCAAATCACTGAAAGTGGTAAATAACGAATCTCTGGCTCTGGTAATGTCCTTGCTCCAGATATGTACACTATTTGAAGTTAATCTTTAAAAACTCAGATGATATACCTGTCTCCTGCTATCACAAGAACAAATATACTGTACAAAACTTCTATATGATTCCAATACATCAATCTAAAAGGACTTTTGAATTACATTTTCTCATTTTGTGAAACAAAGGAGCCAGCTTCTATTATAACAAGTTACCTAGTTTGTGACATACAATTAAAGTTGCTACGCTCTTGTAAAGTTCCACAGAAAAGACATGTACACACATACATATACACGCTTATTCTATTATCTTACTTTCAAACAATCTAATTATTTTCTTTTTTTACTAAATTATTAACTGCATTACCATAACAGAAAGCAAAGTAATTTTCTTTTTGGTATCGCAATTTATCTGAAAAAAATACAAATAGCCTAACAGTTCATTTTGTAGAGCTATATCTGCAGAAAACACTGGAGTGCAACGCTCCTTGCTATCAACCCCATCGCCTGTAAAGTCCAGCTGAAAATTGTGCACAGGAATGAAAGAGACCACAGGATTCAGGAACACAAGGACACGTGAAGTGGCCCTACTGCCCTTGCAGATACTCTGGGCAGTGGGGAGCCACGCTTCCCAGTCGAGGCAGCTCACCAGGGAGACACGTGGGACTACAACAGCGTGAGGCGCAAAGAACTGCCTCCCCAAGACTGCACTGGGTTGGGAAGAAACACCAGAGCTGTGAGTGAGGCACCTGCTAAATAGTTTCAGGCACATTGGCTGAAAGCAGCTCCCCTGCTGCAGGATTGCTTTCTGTGCAGCTGTGAAGAAGCTTCCTGGAAAAAGCCCTTTTGTCTGCTTATCTCATCCTCATGCTCCTCCAGGGCTGTCTGACCCCCAGCACGGAGATTCTGCTGAATCAGCCTTTCCATAAACACTAGCCCAAGGAGGTAAAACCCAGCAAACTAAACAAGACTAGGAGTCAAGAACTCCTTGGTTCTGCTCCCATCTCTGCAAGTAACTGTCATTTGAGGTCCATCTAAATTTTCCTCTTCACCTGAAAAATTAAGAGGACTTTCCTGCTCCCCCCATCCTCAGCTCCCTACCACAGCACACAGTTACCAGGCCTGACCGGGAAGACACAAACCTGGAAGGCCTCTGACTGCAGTCAAGGAGACCCTCATTTCCATATTGCACCTCTCTGTATCGGGTAAAAATGTCAGGGTTTTGGCAGCATGCATGTTTGGGGGTGGGGGTGATCCAGGGCTGACCTGTGTCAGAGGACCTCACCCATCACCTCACGCAAGGGACCAAGTCTAACATGTAGCAAGGGGCCGTGACACCAGGACAGGGAGAGGTGTCTTCTCTGTGTGTTCACTTAATTGGTTGTCTTCTTTATTTCTCAATACCAAAATCAGTAATTTAAAGCTTATGTTAATTGGCAATACATCTAATTAAGTGAAATTCCCTGACTCAAAGACTGGTTTTGTCCTGTGACACTCTGTAAGAGCAAACCCAAATGAAGCCCACTGAGGCACAGTGGGTTTCTGTTCCTGGAAGATGGGGGGAAATGAGCCTGCCTGAGTTGCTGGAAAAAATTTATGTGCTACACAAAATGCTTGCCCTAGCACAAACACACACTCCAAATATTTAAAGTGTATTTGAGAGGGACAGCAAGGCCGCACTGTCAATGAGGAAGCCGCTCAGTGACCGAAAAGACGCTACTGATAAAACAACACCAGTTTCTGTGTGTTCAAAACAATTGCATCCGCAACGACACAGGCAGCAACTGCTTGCTGCTATTCTCAACTTGTTTTGGGACTGTATTCAACTTCTGTAAATTTTAATTTTTAGGCTGTAAGTTTTTGTAAACACTTTATTTCTACCAAAGAACACTTCAAAAACTGTTTGAGTAATCTACAATTTCGCAAGTATCAGTTTACATGGGGAAAAAAAAAATCTGATTACACAACTGAATGCTGCAATAAACTGTACTTCCTTCAAATAGGCTCAAAATCTGGACAGAACAGTAGCTAATATTCTACAACCACTGCACGTTTCCAGGATTTGGGGTTTTTTTTAAATATAGAACTTGGGGGTTGGGGGGGGATAAGAAAAAGGCACGCTGCATGTCCTCTTCATCTAGAAACAGAGAAATCACAAGAAATGTCCCTGACATTAAAAGTAATGTTTTCTGCACCTATTAAAATAGTTCTTCTGGACAGAGAATACAATTTCTAACATCTACCTCATTAGTTCAGTTTATTACTACAGTTGTTGGAGGGGTAAAGATTGCAGCCAATTGCACTTAGTAAGCTAGTATCATTAAATCTACAGCATGATGTTATCCAGCTGAGCTGTTAACAATATATATTTTAACATTTTTTCATTACACAAATTCATATGAGAAATACCATATAGAAAGGAAACACAGACTAAGTTTTCACAAGCCACAGAGAAGCCACTGTACCAAAGGTAGTTATATTAAAAAAATCATACATGAATCAGCAATAGTGTTTCAACAGCAAACACCAACATAGCAGAGGCCCGCATTTGCACTAGTCCATCTGCTCAAAGTAGGTATACCCTTTAATTTAGTTAGGTCTTCAGTGTAAGAAATGGGACGTTCTCAGGTTTTAATGGGACTTAAAACTGCCAGTACTGTAGAATTACAGAAAATAAGGCTGAAAGGGGCCTCTGAGCCCCTAGACCACTACTAAATCTCTAGACAAGGCAGATATTTTTCCTAAGCCATTCCGGATATTTAATACGCTTATCCAGTCCTTCACAGCTTCCCTCAGTGCAGCCTCCCTGGCAGCCTCCCTCTGTTCCAGGGCTCCACCAGCCTTACCAGTAGAAAACTTGCTTTAGTGTTTAATATAATACACTTAAGCTCAGTGTTTTCTGTACTATCCAGCATGGACACAAATAAACAGAATTATTCCATCAGTCCTCTTCAAAAAAAGCATTATCCCACATGATTATGACCACTGTACCCTTCCTTCTGCTCTGGCTTCTCTTCTCTAGAAAAGCTATCCCAATTCTTTTCATTCCTCATAAAATAAGCTGGCTGATAGCCTTTTAACCCACACTCATGGGAGCTTTGCACTAAAAATAAAAGGAAAATTAGACCAAGTATGAGAAGAAAAACAAAAATTAAGCAGCTTGAGTACACCACAGCTCAGTAACTACAACACAAAGTAAATCTGCTGCATTTAATTTCCACAACAGCAACAATACTTCCTTATCAGTGTCAAAAAAATACAAATGAGATTGTGTAAGTCAGAGCACATACACGCTCCTGAGACAATCAAATTAAAATCTTAGACAATCACAGATGAACAGGAAAAATACTACCAGCCTTTTGGGAACACACTGGCAAGTCAGACATAAATAATTCATAGATTCCTGTACTCCACAGCACTGGCAAAATTCTATCTGGAGTTTGACCCTTTTTTGTTGTTGTTGTTGTCATTCTAAGATTATCTAAAAACTTTACCTCGCTTTAATGAAGAAAAACCCCAATCCTATAAATCCAAACAGAACCATCCTCTCCCCATGTACCGGGTTCAGGTGCCCAGCTGCTGGCAGCCGGGGCGGCCCCTGTGAGGAGCGGCCGGGGCTGCCCCGTGCCGGACACAGCCGGTTCCAGCCGGCTCCAACGGCCCCACCACAGGGCACAGCTGAGCCCCTCAGCCACGGGTGGGAGCCTCGGGGAAAGCCTGGGGAAGGAAGGGCAAAACGCTGCCCGGCAGCCGGGGCTGAGGGAAACCGGGTGAGAAACAGCCCTGCGAGCCCCGAGGGGAGAGCAGGAGGAGGGCAGGAGCTGCTCCAGGCGCCCCGGCAGAGAGGCCCCTGCGGCCCCGGCAGAGACCCCGGTGGGGCGGGTGTTTCCCTACAGCCCGTGGGAAGGCCCCACGCTGGAGCAGGGAAAAGTGTGAGGAGGAAGGAGCGGCAGAGAGGAGCTGTTACGGGCCACTGCAGCCCCCCATTCCCTATCCCCTGTGCCACTCGGGGAGGGGAGGAGGTAGAGGAGTTGGGAGTGAAGGGGTGAAGCTGAGCTGGGGAAAAAAAAGAGGTGGTGTGGGGAAGGTGTTTTAGGTTTTCTCTTTGTTTCTCACTGTCCAACTTTATTTTAATTGACAATAAATTAAGTGAATTTTCCCCAAGTCTAGTCTGTCTTGCCCATGACAGTAATTGGTCAGTGATCTCCCTGTCTTTATCTCAACGCAGGAGCTTTTCCATCTTATTTTCTCCCCTGTCCTGCTGAGGAGGGGCAGAGAGCGAGCGGCTGGGTGGGCATCTGGC
Organism: Mycteria americana; assembly: GCF_035582795.1. Classification (NCBI taxonomy): domain Eukaryota; kingdom Metazoa; phylum Chordata; class Aves; order Ciconiiformes; family Ciconiidae; genus Mycteria; species Mycteria americana. Next base: position 94,572,940 of record NC_134366.1, on the reverse strand, counting down.
AGCCAGAGCAGGTCAACCCACCACATCCCACAAGCTGGTTTTGACTTTAACAAGAAAGGCAGGCAGCAGAAATGGCTTGTTTTTTTGTTGTTTTGGTTTGGTTTTTTATCTTGTGACAACATAGATTCCTGGATAGACAGATACAAGCTACGGTTGTGTACACTATACAACTATAATCTACAGCTGACAACTACCATGGTCACCATCTCATGAGACAATGAAAGCCATATGAAACCTCATCAGATTAAGATTCCTGTTAAATCACTATTAAGTACAGTGGTGGAAGTATTTTAAAAACTTGATTGGACAAAGTAAGAAACAGAAGAAAACAACAACAATCTATATAGCTATGGAAAACCAGTATGATAAACATAATGAAAATAAAGCCAAACTATGTAATTGAATTCCAGTTTATTGTCTGGAATACAGATGGGCAAACACTGGTCAGTGAGTAACTGAGTCAAAAGAAACTCAATAGCTTACATGGGTACACTGGGTATTTTAACTCCCCATCAAAATAACTTCAGCATTCAACACTTCTTTATTCTTTGCTATCTACCTACTATACTTCCATAATCCATAAACAACTGCCAGGCATCCATCTCATTCAGTATAGCAACTGATTTCAACAAAAATTGTTTTTCTTGTTTTGCTTTTTGTTGTTGGTTGTGTTTTTAAACTTTTTGACCTTCATCACTGTAAAATCTGAATAAAATCAGTCAATAAAATTAAAAATTATTTAACATCATTAAGGAAGCCACTACAGAAAGCTAATTTATTTGGAAAAGCAGGTTAAAAAAAAATCACTTTTGTCATGTAGCTACTTATCAAAAGCTTATAATCTGACCTCAGTCCTACTAGAAGCATTACTCCTAAGATAAACAGGACAGAGAGGGTCAGTGGGTTGGTTCTTGAGTCAGAAGATAAGTAAAAAATAAGCTACTTCTGAGACAGTTAAACCCCACTTCTCTCTGAACTCAAGCTATGGCTCTTGCAGTTCAAATAAGCTATTTGTACCTTCTCTTGTTAAGGCACCTTCTTGATGGAAAGGCAGACATTTCCATTCCAGCACAAAAGGTACTCTGTATTAATAATGATAAAAGCCCCAAAACTATCACTATGTAAAAATCACAGAATTCCAATGAAAAAGCTGTTTCTAAACAAACATTTTTTTCGATGCCTGGAACTGTAACATGATAAGGGCGTAAGTCTCAGGAAGACTGAGCATCAGTAAAAACAAGACTACATTATTTTCATTTTTCTAGCTAAGGGGTTAAAAAACAACACAGAAAAAAACCAATAAAAAGGATACATTATTTCAAGATGGTCTGTTTCAAAGAGCTGAAATACCACACGCTCAAAGTAATTGCACTTTTTCAAATTATTTTCTGGTTTTCACTGTTAAATTACATTTATGGTATAAGCTTATAAAACTTAAGGGGGAAAGGGAGAAAAAGGAATGGGGGAGGACCTCTTTTTTAAAGCTACCTTAGAATCATGGAATCATAGAATATCTCAAGTTGGAAGGAATCCATAAGGATCATGGAGTCCAACTCCCTGCTCCTCACAGGATTTCCTAAATCTAAACCATATGACTAAGAGCATTGTCCAGATGCTCCTTGAACTCTGACAAGCTTGGTGCCATGACCACTTCCCTGGGGAGCCTGTTCCAGCGAGCAACCACCCTCTCAATGAAGAACTTTTTCCTAATGTCCAATCTGAACTTGCCTTGACACAGCTCCATTCCCTTTCCTCATGTCCTATCGCTGGTCACCAGAGAGAGGAGATCAGCACCTCCCCCTCCGCTGCCCCCCTTGAGAAAGTTGTAGAATGCGATGCGGTCACCCCTCAGCCTTCTCTTCTCCAAGCTGAACAAGTTAAGTGGCGTCAGCTGCTCCTCGTAAGTCTTGCCCTCTACACACACTAAAAAAGTAAGAGGTTTCGCTAATTTTTTAGTGCTTACTCAAACTAAGCACTTGGTCTAAATTTAAAAATGATTTTTAAATTTCTTTTGCATTTCTTTTGAACATCTGCAATTTTGCTTTTTCCAGTGAGTTCTTGGGACTCTTCTGGGATATGGCGCTTGGGCTGGTAGCCCTTTCTTGGTCCCATGAAATTCTATTCAAACGTAAATGAATAATGAGGTGGTTTATATCTCTAATTCCTTTCTTACAGATGCATCACAGATGTTTTAGCAACATGTAAAAAAAATGGATACAAATTTTTATGACTAGATCCCACAAATGTCTAGCAACAGTAGTAACATGACATTCAGAACTGGGAGATAAAAGACTGCAAGACCACATTCCTTCTGTGACCCTTGGGATGGCAGTGGATGCTAGATGGTGGACACCTTTCCTTGTAGCAGGATTTCATGCCTTCTCTGAGGTAATACAACCAACTTAGCTAGTCCCAAGGTCAAATTGCAAAAGTCCATTCAGGCTGAACTCAGGCACAGAGGTACATACACAGTACACAAAGGTACATTCTACGCTATACATAAATACTTAGGTAAAACAAAATATTTATATGATTTATAAATGCACGTGAAAATGGTCATGTCAGATGCTGTGGTTTCACTTGGAAGTTTAATTTTGCATGCACACTTTCATAAAGATTTTAATCATACTGGGCATGGATTTCCCAGGTAGGGAACTAATGAGGTGTAGCCATGAAGACATCACTGGTAAAAGCATTTTGGTGGCATAGTTCACCCATGACCTTGCCACTCTTTCTCAGATGGGGTGGCTGCATCTACCTTTCAATGATCATATTCTCCTCCTCCTCCAGATCCGAAATACTATGCTTCATTCACTGCATCTGTGTAGAACACTGAAAAAAACCCTAGAACAGAAAACGCAGCAACATCAACTGTAAACTGAGCATTTCATTCCTTTGCCAACTTAAACTGCATTATTTTAATAGGTTCTTTTATAACCTACGCTTAAAGAAAAAGGGAATATTGCTTAAAGGGGCAGGCTTTCATTTTTAAATATTAGATTGATATGCCTTTAAAAGTCACTTTGTTAATGCTGTTTACATAATCTAATGTTACATCACCCTTTCATGGGGTGTAGATAGGTTGAACAAAACAAACAAACAAAAAAAACCCACCAGCTCTACAGTGTCTGGAAATCTATGGTAAAAGCCAAGTTATCCACTACGCTGGCAACTGCATCAAATCAGTGGAATCAGAAAATCCAGATATGTTTCTTTAACTAAAATGATATTGCGGTAAGGACTATGTGCTCCCCAGTGGGTTTTCCCTGTACAATGAACCATTAATCAGTGAGAGCATTCATTATAAAAGTGTAAGTCATGCTGTCTTACTGCACAGCAATCAAATTTGGCTTGTTGCTGAGCTAATCTGGAGAACCATGAATGACACTGAAGTAGTCTTGGATAAGAACCAATCATTTAAAATAATCCAATATGCAATTATGCATCTAGAATTATTTTTTGCTTCCTTTCCTCTACATTAGATATGCTGTATAGAGATCACAGTATGACTACCATTTAAGAATATGCATGTCTATTGTTCCTATTAAAGTTGCTCTTACTTTTTTGCTATTGTTTCAAAATTATGGGGACTTACTGTAAAATGAAAATACTAGAATACTTTTTTTAACCTCAAACTGCATGTTTATGGCTACACTCAAATTCACTGTTTATAATTTCAGTAACTCACATCAAGATTTCAGAAGCAAGGACTAATGCTGATCCTGTTTCTAGCTGGTTTTAATTAAAAATAAATACAGAAAATACTACAATGTTCTTCAATACAATAATAGCATGATTGCCATAGGGAACTTCTATTTCTCCCTGTGTATATGAACAACAGTTGTTATTTGAAAGCCTACAGTTGTGAACAGCTCCATCACACTAGCTGCTAACAACTGTGGTAAGCAAAAGAAAGAAATAGGTTTGGCACTGTATCTATGAACATGAAAACCACCAGCTTTCATGGTGTTCACAGAGTCATTCTGATAAGCTAAGAATTCAGTGGGTGTAAGTTAGGAGCCAGAACAATATAGAATACAATAGCCCTGGCAGTTCTTGCAAATTATTACCTATATCACAAGTTATATTTGGTGCAGATATGGAGGAAAACAATACCCAAAATAATCATTTTCATTGTTACATATTGTAAAGCCAATTCAAATATTATCACATACATATGACTATTAGACTAACCAAGATGTTTACAGTAGGTTTTTGGAACAAAATCCCAACTGGAAAAAGTAGAAATTGTCACTGCTTGAGAATTTAGACATGCGAGGGATCACCATCAGCAGAAAGATGACCTATTGCATTCCTTCGGTAATGTCAAACTATGGAGGTGACTGAAGGCTGAGACAGCATTGGCTCTAGGCAGCAGGATACATATCTACTAATGTTGCATTAAACCTTTCTGGAATGAAGCTGAATCCTTCAGCTGTGCAACAGTGAAACAGGGTAAGAAGTCTGTAAAGATGGGCTCTCCCTTCTCCTGCACACATAACCATTGAAATTGTAGATTTCCTTTACTGTCCTATCTCTGCTGACAGTTTGATACAATTTAGGGCTGGGTAAGTATTCTTAAAAATAGGTTGATAATCTCTTGAGTCAATGAGAAGATAAGAAAATCTGCCAGACCCTGCCAAATACCTCAAAGAGAAAAATTTCTTCTGATTGCCTAAGTAGTTATCACAACATCCTAAAGCATATATATCCTATGTTTAAATTACTAGATGGCAAAACAGATTAGTTATAGAAGACATGATATCTTAAAGACCTTTGCAAAAGCTTAAGCTCAGTTAGGGGTCAGGGATATGAGGGATCAAGTCAGCACTCTTCTTATTCTAGCTAACGCATCACAGGGGCTTTCCAAACAGCAAGGGCTCCGTGTTCTTCCTGAGATTGTTCTTTGTAGACCCATCCAGTTGCCTGTTCACTAAGACAGGCAAGCCCCCTCTTGTCTTGTTTTGTGACTTGAACTGTTGCATTCTCAGTTATTTTAACCATACTATTTAGGTATTTAGGGCCTCTAAATAGATAAAAAAGAATCCCCTGGTTTTACATTTCAGATAAAGTAAAAGTTCAGGTTCAGTAAACTATAACATGTCCCCCCTTTTTTTTCCTCCTGCTCTTTGCAAAAGTGTCATAGAAGATATAAAAGAACCTGTCACAGTAAATGATAAAGGCAACCATACTTTAAAACTTGACTGAAGAGAAGCTATATTGGCAAACATGCCCCAACACTTTCCTCGACTTATCCTACCCTAAAGTCCTACAGATAAATACGTAATACCTAAAATGGAAACCACAAATGTTGGCATATACACAACCAGTGTATATGAAACTTTCCTTTCCCTTCTCTTCCACAGATGCCTGACTCAAAAAGGCATTTGCTGAAACAATCCAAAGATTACAGCTCAACAGGAAAAACTTTTCTTCCTCAGGGACTCTCTACTCCTGCCCTGAGTCTGATTAAAACATCTCCATTTTCCTGTTTTCCAAAGAGGAAGCAAAATGAAGGGTCTTATGCACCCAGTAGCCAATACGAGGTCTCTGCAGGCTGCATCAAATATTTACCTACCACTACCTACATTAACCAGTGTCAGAACGTTGGAAGCTGGATGAAACCTAAAGTCTTACAAGAGCTTAAGCCATCTGCAATGCTTCTGAACTTTTTAGTTCAATATCATCATGCTAAGTACTGTTTTGCTCAAGTAATATGTCATAAAACAAGGCAGTTTTGCTTTTTTCTGTAAAAGTTAAAATTTCAAGTAGTCTGAATTACTACACAGCCTTCCTCCTTACAATCAAACAAAAAAAAATATCCTAAAACATTCCCAATTACGTTAGCAGGGTAACTCAGAAGTGCTTATGAGAGAAAAGCTACTGCACTTGGCCCAAAGGGCTTTGAAAAAAAGGCAACAGAAAGATGGCCCAATTGTACGTCCCTTGCTTTTTTCTCTCGAACTTGAGTCAGCACCAATGCTGGCTGCACAAAGATTTAAAGATGAGACCCAAACCACGAAGACAGTACTGTGTCAGTTAACTGCCCCCAGCCCCCTTCTCTGTCAATATATTATAGCAACTGAGTAAGTGATTAATCAGGACAGATAAACCACATGCTGGCTTGAAACATGTTCCTACTTCATTGGTACTGAAACCACCTACCTAATCTGTAAGAATTTACCCCAACCAGCTAGCATGCACTATCTGATAACTGAGCAACCTCCTAAAATTCTTATGAAAATATTTCACAGCTGGAGTCAGCAACACGATCACAAAGAGAAACCAGCATAAAAATTCATACTCCTGCCAATATTTTAGAGATCTCAGCATGAGGATTTACAATAATTGATTTCAGTTTTGCTGAAAAGTCTATTCATAAATCAAGCAAAATTGTTCCATTTATGGAATCCAATAAGAGAATATTGTTTGCTGGTGTTACCGAGGGAACGGGAGTTCTTATTTCAGTGACAATGCCAATATCCTCAAGCATACAGAGCAAAATGCACATCTACAAACAAAAGCCAGAAACACTCCTACAGTGAATTCTTAAAATCTTGTATGACCTAGATACCGTAAGCGTAGGTGATTCTAACATAATATGGGGTGCTCCTTTGTATTTTTTTTTTATTCATTGGTCATTTATTGACTGGGAATGACTTGAAAATTTAAGTGATGTCATGTTCTGGGTCTGGTTGGGATGGAATTAATTTTCTTTATAGAAGCTCACATGGCGGTGCTGTGGTTTAGATTTGTGACCAAAACAGTGTTTCAGCTACTGCTGAATGGTGCTTGTACAGCATTGAGGCCTTCTCTGTTTCTCACTCTGTCCCCCAGCGAGGCTGGGAGGGGACACAGCCGGGACAGCTGACGCCAACTGACCAAAGGGATACGCCATACCACGTAATGTCATGCTCAGCAATAAAACTGCGGGGCGGTTTCTCCAAAGTAGCTGTTGCTTGGGGACTGGCTGGGCATCAGTCTGCTGGTGGTGACTGAGTGCTTTTGTATCACTTGTTACTTTTTTTTTTTTCTTTTTCTTTCACTTACTAAATTGTCTTTATCTTGACCCACCAGGGTTGTTTTCCTCACTTTTGCCTGCCCAATTCTGTCCCCCATCCTGCTGCGGGGGGTTAACAAGCAAGTGGTTGGGGGCTTAGCTGCTGGCCAGGGTCAACCCACCACACACCATGACTAAGTAATTCCTCCCCAACACCACCAAGAGTAATAAGAGAAAAACAGTCTGTAGTGTAAGAGATGGGGTCAGTGGCAGCAACACTTGAGGACACAGACAGAGAACAGACAAAGAACAGAAATAGCAAGGCAAAAGCACAGCCCTTTGAGTCTGAGGCAAGTAATCCACTAAGGTTCTGTGCCAAAATAGACTTGTTTATTACTACTACTTTAAATTTAAATTGCAAGCTGATTCATGCTGACTACTCTTAATGTATCCCATGGCTCTGAACTTGAAGTAGGATAGACAGTTCTCATATTGGTGTAATCTCAAGACTAATCTACTTCCTCACTAATTCCTACAGTTAAAGAGCTTACTTATATATATCATGCTGAATTGCACAGATCCTCTTTGCCTCACATCTCACTTTTATTAGAGCCAGACAGCAGAATGCATACTTCCAAGCCCCGTACAACACAAAAGATGTCTAGTGGTTAGGGCTGCACTAGGGAACCAACGCGGCAGTCACTCTGGGACTGCTGTCCTGGCTGTACCCCTTAAACGGAGGGCTGGTAGAAGAGCATGGAGTGTCCTCGCTATGCTGAAGGAGGGACCTGCTGGGGTAAGGATGTCTTCTCTTTTAAATGGCTGTATCCACCTTCCCCAGCCCAAGATGAGCATGACAATCAAACATTTCCTTAGCATTTTCCTGAAGAGCCGAGGTGTGTCTGCAGATAAGGTGACTGCCACGCTTTTCTCTCTCTCCACATACAGTATCCTGCTGGTGTGATATTGGCAGGGCTGTCTGGTGGACGGGCAGAGTGCTGAGCAGTACTCCTGATGGGAACTGTGGCTGCTCGTCCCCTCACTCCTTTTGATATGGGCTTATGAGTACAGCCCAAGCCCACAAAAAGCACCAAATACCACACCAGATTCCTGGTGGTAAAATGAGCTCAGAATCCATCATTTTATAGGTGAAGTTGGGATGTTGTAATCTCCTCCTTCTCCATAAGTGCATCATTTTACATTTATCCACATGAATTTTTATCATCCATTATTTCAGGGGTTTTTTGGCTTCATAAACTCTTTACAATATTTTGAGACCCTAAGGCATCCCCACAAAGAATGGTTGCAGTATGGCAAGCTCCCCGAACATACTTCATGGCCAAGAAAGATGAAAAAAACCCTTAGTTTTTCTTCACTCTCTGAAGCAGCTAGCATGAGTTATGTCTAGACAGGATAGCTGTTAGCATAAGCCAGTAAATGTTAACCAGCTCTTTACTGTGGCAAAAGCAGATGAAATATAGTCAACCACCTGTCCCGAAGAACAGAATAGTTTTTGTGTGCTGAAGAAAACAGATAGCCAAACTATGCAAACAGCCCGTTGATCATCAAAAAGTGCAAACATGTCCAGAAGTATCTGGAACAAGCAGATTGTGAGCAGCAACAGTAGCAACCACAAATCAGAAAAAAGCACCTCTGAAAAGACTAATCACCAACACAATATTCCCTGCCCAATCCTGTAACTAAGGGTACTTAACATTGTGGGAAACCAGAGCACAAAAGAGAGAGGTGAAAGCCTCATGACCCTGCACCGGAATTTGGGACCATCTCACCAACACTCAGAGGACCTGAGAGCACCAGAGAGCACCCAGGGTCCCCATGCCCCCACACCAGGACTGCAGACAGCCCAGCTGGAAGCATTGTGCTGACCCACCTGACTTCTCTCCCGGACTGTGCTCTCTCCCCTGTGGAAAAGGGAAGGTGTGTGAGGAACCACTACGCTAACCTGCCCAGTTTTTCTCCTGGACCAAGTCCTCTTTCCTGTGGAACAGAGAAGTCATGTAATACTTAAAACCGCATATATATGTGATAAAAGTGTTTTGGTATCCGAATCCATTTAGCTTCCATACTGTCATTTGGTCTTAAATGGCAACAATCTCTACTGTCCCTATTCACTGCTAGCCCTACAGACTCGCTGCCAAGCTTCTTGCTCCAGACATTAGAAAGTTTTCATTAACTTTTTAGGCCTTTTCTTGTTTCTTAAGCTTTTTCTAATGTGCTTATTATGTTTTGTACATTTATCCTGCCAAACTGCAAAATCCCTTCTACTTCTTATATTGGAACTTGATTCTGCTGGATACCAACATCAGCCTTCCTCTGCTTTCTCGTGGTACTCAGTTGTTCACCACTCCAAAGTCATGTTGTTTAAGTAATCTCTATGCCTCCTTCAAAGAATTAGTCTAGCCTCCTTCTACAATTAGACCACTTTTAGCTTCCTTAAGAAATGATCTTTCCACATGACCTTCCAGAGTTGAAGCTCAGTATGACAGATACTTTGACTCTGCCAATTTCATCATCAGTAGAAAAATTGGAATACAAGCGGGCCAGTACCTGCTTTCCTGACGATAGGTTTTGATCATATATACCTTTAAAACTGAGGGGTTTATTGCTGCCAATATACTGCGTCTAAAATCATAACTGTACAGCTCTTCGCATCTTCTGCGCTTGGTATAGTAAGTCCAGTTCACTTTCTCTCTCTCTCTCACCTAATCAGCAGGTTAATAAATAGATACACTTGAGCAGTGGCGAGTGAAGATGTTTTAATTAAAGTCTATAAGAAAAAGAAATTTTCTTTTTATATAAATATAAATTTATATAAATTTTCTTTTTCTATAAATAAAGTTTTCTTTTATTATAAGAAAAAAATGCAGCTTTTAGATCAGAAGACACATGAAATGTTCACATGAAAGCAACAGTAAGTATAATACTATGAAGTTTGAGAGAAGACAAAGTAACATGTTATCCACACAGTTCTGCTTTAGGATATACATGGACTTAGTACCAATACCATAGTTTTCTTTGTGTCCATGATTGCTCATAAAACTGTAACTCCTAAAATGGTGACAAGAGAAGTATGGCAAGTGAATGGTGACAAAATGTATAGCTGAAATGACAAGTTTACAGAAACACAAAGGAGAAAATAAAAACTTCTCAGCTAAGTAAACATGAAAAATAAACTTCTGTTATCAAAAAAACAAAAGCAAAAAAATACACCATTAAAAAGAGATGGCATATTTGTAAGGATCTGCCTAGTTTTTCCACAGAATTCAATAGCATTCCTGACACTGTGTGCATCTGAGATGCCAGAGAACTTTCTTTAAGTAATTTATATTGCCCTACCTCATTATTTTAAAGGCGGGAGGGGTATAAGGAGTATTACTATATCAGCCATCCAAGCACTCTTGAGAAAAGAAAATGCTACTATTCCCTTTTTACAGTGTGCAGAGGCACAAAGAGGCCAAGTATTACACCTAAGATACAACAGAAATCAAAAGCAGATCAGAGTTGATCCCAAGAGTCAAACTTGTTTGATCTATATGACAGTATGTACAATTTAATGGAGAAAACAAGACAGAAATTCCATCAGTACAATCCTAGCTATTTTCTAAACTGCATGCAGAGGAATTTTTTATGTGGTCCTGAGCATGGAATCTGGATTTTCATAGAAATAAATGCTGAAAGAAATTTCTGCTGAAACACCAACTAAAGTGCATTAGGAACACAATGTTAAAAAAAGCCAGCAGAGTACAAAACTGTCTCTGGATCTCTGCCTGCCAGAAAGCAGAAGTATAAGTCCTTGCATTAATGTGTAAGTTTTTACAAAATATACTTTACATACACAAATTAAGTTTGCAGGTTTGGATTTAACCAGAATACACTTAAACCAACAATGACAATCATTATGAGAATGTGATGACAGCTCTTCTAAATCTGTTTGGTTGAAAACCTATAGCCAGATGTTGTGGCATTAACTGAGCATTTTACAGTAAAGTATATAAAATAAGAAGTTATATGTCTATTTGTATGTTGTGTCTTGCGATATAAAGAGAACAGTCATTTGCATTTTCTTTTCCATTAGTCGGTCTGAAAGTTTGGAAATTACTAATCCCCTCACGTAGTTATTCAACTGTACCCAGTGTCCCCACACAGTACATACCCTCTATTTTAGTTTCCTTCTAGCCAAAAAAATTATACTATTCAGGAGATAGCTAATTGACAAAAAGAATAAAAATATGTATGTTTAAGTTGTGTAAGACTGTAATCAGTCTAATAGTTTCAGTCTTCACTGTCACACTAAAAGGGTATCAATTTACAGTGTTATCTTTATACACATATGTTGAGCACAGTCTTAAAATATATCAGACAGGAGGAACACATCACTTGCAAGACTTATAATAGACTGGCTATATTAAGTCTTTCTTCTTCCTGTTTTCAATACATCAAGTTGGATAATCTGTTAAATGATAGCAAAAATTGCTGGGGGAAAAATACAGGCAAACCTAAACCTTTGCATAACTCCCTCAGAGCCAACTGTTTTAAGGGTCATTTAAGAATTCCTGGCCACCTTCACCACCAGCTTGGAACTTCTCATCCTTTGATCCTTCCAGATAAGGGACTTTGAAGCTTTGTTTTAGGAAACTAATTGTCCTGGAATGTACAAAATAAAATCTAATGAATGTGCTAATACTTAGAAAGACTACAAAGCGTACGTAAGACCAAAGAGTGCAACACAGCATAGGGCATCTCAAATATCTCAAGTGGTAGTCACAACTTGCAAGGTAGGAAGTGCAGAAAACATTCATTTAAATATTTTTGCTGCTAAGTGATAAAAGATGGGAAGTTGTAGTGGCAACTAGGCATAAGCAGCAAGTCAGCGCTCCCCTCAATAACTGGGGTTAAAACTTCTAGTTGCATAAAACTGAAAATTGCCTGTGACTTGTCTGTTCTAGAATTTTATTATACACTGTATAACTCTATTTTCCTAACTCAAAGTTACTAGCGGTAACAGAAGAGAAATCAATATATTCAATCCAGTACATATCCTCCAGCATCTACTTCTTCCATTTATTGTAGCCCTACAAAGATACACTAGGCCCTTTTTTTTCTAAACACTCTTTCATGGACTGACTACTTCTGTAGTAGCCTATCCCAGTCTCCATGCAGATTGACTTCTTTTAACCATTCCTTCTTTTCAGTTTATTATTTTCAAACAGGAGCTATTGTTCAAACAAGAACTCTTCAACAGAATTAATGCCAAATTACTGAAGTGTTTAAGTCCTTAAAATTTCCTTGCTGCCTATTGTTGAATATAATACAGGGTAAACTGGAACAGTATAACAACTGCTGTCCCCCATTTTCATTGCGAGGTTGATTTAAAACGCCACTGAATTCCTTTGCACTGTCAAGTGGCTGGAACAGCAGCATCATCCACCCAAAGCAGATCTATTTCACTGCACATGCAAAGACATGCACACAATTGCTTAAAGTTATAAAAGTTTTCCAATGTCTGTTTTGGCTATCTACATTACCTAGTTTTAACCAACTACATACACACTATATTAATGCATTTACAGGATGCTCTAATCTATTTATAGCTACAGAATCTAAATTGTATTTATGATTTTTATTTACAAGCTCATCCTGTCAAATTAAACATCGTAACAGAAAATCCAGTTTCTCTGTCTTACAAAAGTTTGCACAAATTAAGCAAATGTCACATTCAGGGATGTACTGCCAGAGATACAGCCAATGATTCTGGGGAGGAGGCCAAGGACATGGGCAGGAAGCCAAGAAGGAAGGTGCCACTCCTCCCTGTGCCTCCTCTTCCCTCTCCCACCCTTGAGCAAGGTGAGAGGCGCTGCCTCCCGAACCCAAGCCGGCGCAGAGGGAGAAAGGTGCACAGCACAGACCTGAGACGTGACAGCTTCTAGGAAGGCAGTCAGCAACAGCAGGGAGTCAAGTTTGCTGAAGTACTTTTCAAAAACAGCTCTGGTGGAATTCACTTATTTCATGATGTAAAGCTGGTGAGGAAGTTTCACAATTTTCTTTCTAGCTTTCTCTTTTAGTTATAGGCAGAGCTAGCAGTGCTTAGCACTTCTGATTTTAAGATCCTATTTTGAGCCATTTACACTTTTCACAAGCTCACTGTTTGGGCTGAAATACTCCATCCAAGCAGCTGTCTCATAATTAAGCACACACACACCCCCCAGTCTTAAACAGTTCAGGCATTTCCAAGAATTGTATTTCTGGAAAGTATCTTTTGCTGTTTGCATTATAAAAAATTCTCTCAAGAAAGTGGAAGCTCTGGAAGTGTTTATGTTCTACAGAGCATAGCAGCAAAATTATTATTTGTATTATAGGAGCATCTAGAGCCTTCAACTGTAACTGAGGATCCACTGGCCTAAGGACTGTATAAATTAAGAAAAGACAAGGCAAAAATATCATGAAAACATAATACACAGATCTCTACTGAATTCAATATGCTCAAACAAGCAGAATTTATGCAATTATTTTCTGACTACAAAATAAATTATTCAAAAGCATTATTCATAAGTTATTTGATACTGTTATTTGATAAGAGACTTGAGGTTTGTTAGTCCAAACATGCATAGGAAAAATAAATTTAAATTGAAGTTTACTAGCCTGCAATAAAGACAACTAGGACGAGCAGTGGATATTCACGGTTCTGAAGCCCCCTCATACACTTTACAGTGACTTAAAACTGAAGCATGAACTTAGCTTCAGCTGAAGCTTCGAACTTCATGATCTCTTTATGGCCAGTTATTAATGAAGATTGTATTCCCCCTCAACCTTCACTTCAAAAAAAAAAAAAAAAACCCACAAAAAAACCCCCAAACCCTCCACAACTCTTTAAAATCATTAGAAGCATTTAAAATAAATTAAAATAGGTAGGAAATCATTAATTGTTTTATGATCTGCAAACACCTTCAAGATTTACCAAATGAAAATACTACACACAAAGACTGTACAAGGGTAGAATTAGCTATTAATTTGCTGTATTCATGATTATCCATTTCCTTTATTTAATGGTGTTAGAATTTGCTAGAGATGTTTGAATACACAACCCCAAAAGAGCAGTTATTCCAGTAAATCCTCTTGACTTAACATTTATTACACTGTTGCCTACCAAAGATAAATCTTAACAACACAGATGGCTGTTTCCTGTCCTATACCTGAAATCATCAGATACATTCTGTATATTGAGCTGATCTGGTATTGCTTTCATTGTTCAGCTCCAGGCAGTCTTTGAACGCTAGGCATTATTACTATCACCTTTAGCCCATGAGTTCAAGTTGGGCTTTTAGAGGTGCTTATGAATTACATGAGTTTTCTATGAAGTATGCTCAATTCCACTGCTAGAAGAAAGAACTTGCTTTCAATTACTTTCTGAAAGGAAAGAAAGAAGTAATACTTCAGATTTCATCTGATTTAATCTGAAGTGGATACAAACTCATATATCTGTCCTGTCCTGAAGAGCACTCACATATTGCCAAGAAGAAGAGGGGCATGTACCCAATGTCGATCTGTTGGGTCTAGATACTAATCAAGAAAAAGAAGCAAAAGAAAAGGAAATTCCAGAACCTGTTCAGAGACTTATCTCACATGCATCACTTCTACAGTTTCCACAGAGTCTCCCAATGATACCTACCCTGCTTAAATATGTCTCTGGCCCATGAAGTAGAGATACTGCATGCGGATGAGCCTATGCTTCATACGTACCATTAAGTAGAAAACAAAAGACAGAAGTAAGCTTAGTAGAAGTATGAGCACTTCCTGTGTGAATTTAGCTCTTTGTATATTGGAAAAATCGTGTGGCCCGAGATGAAATGTTGCCTCACTGTCTTTTTGTTGACAACTCAGAGGTTGCCACTAGACTCCAGTAGTGAAGTAAGAAGGGAAGTAATGTCTCCTGTGAGATATCCAGAGAAGGGGAAGGTTAAAAAAAACCACACACACACACAAAAAAAAAACCCAACCCCCAAACCAAGCACCACCACTCCACCATCCCCTGAAAACAACCCACTCTATATATCTAGAAATAGAGAGGGACCTATGTTACTGACTTCATGTTTTCAACGAGTCATCACACCAGGTACGTATCTGCGCTTCAGGCTCCAGCTGGGATACATTCCAAAATGCTCTGCAGAAATGGAAATTTGCATCAGCTACCAACAGCCCTAAAATGGATTTAAGGAGTTTAAGATTATTTTTTTTTTTAGTTGGGTTCACTTCTGTTCCTCCATGGTGTTTCAGTGATGTTTGGGAAGGGAAACACAATACAGAATGAGTCTGGATGTAGAGATTTGCAAAATAAGCATATAAAACTAGTTGTCCTATAAGAGCCAGCTGCCTATAGCCTCCTCCTAGTTAGTAGGGTAACTCTTCTGCAGAGTGATTAATTCTATCACAAGACAAGCTTCTCAGGCAGACAGGATGACTCATGTTTGGGGAAAGGAGGAATCGTCTCTATTACCTGTAGCGGGTGCCTAGGCAACTATTTTAAACTCAATGACTACCTTTTCAGGTAGCTAAAATTAGGTGAGATGAATTACATCTGAGATGCAGAATAAATATACCAACAAAAAGCCCATCAGGGAAATTCTATATAATCAAAAGGTTATTCAAAACTTCTTCTGGAAAGATGAGTATAAATATCCAGTACTAGAAATTGTCCCTGACATGAAAACATCCAAGCTTTTCCTATACCTTTTCTGTTTCATACATTTCTTTTTTTTCATACATTAGTTTTCAGCAGAAATATCATGTGCATGCAAATTCAGTACAAAAATAATTATGCAAAGTATGCAGCATTTATGATAGCGTTGATTGTTTTTTTCCTTTTGAAGAGGAGATGATCTAATACTCCACCAGTGCAGGGGAGGAGGATTTATTCCTAACTAGAATCCCTTACAAAAATCACATTATTTTTACCTGTTCTTTAGTTATGTCTGTGTATTAAACCACAAGAACTCAATCAAGTGAGCGCTGAATGACAATAGGAACAAATCTTTTCTCCATAATATAATTATTTTTTAAAAGCATTATTTTGTTTTTAGCTAAGAAGTTGGATAAACATGCAAGTAAGAAGGTAGATATTAATAAATATGCAAGTATAAAATGAACAATGATCATACAGAAATAATTATTCACGTCAGAAGGGACCACAGCAAGTTTTCTTATCCAACACCCTGATAAAAGCAGATCAGGATGATCTGCTTCAGCCAGATGATCAACCTTCAGACCAGGTTGTTCAGGGCTTTGTCCAGTTGGCTCTTGAAACATCCGAGAATGAAGATCGTATATCCTCTCCAGGCAATCTCTTCCACTGCTTAGTGAACTTTTTTTTCCCTTTAAGTCAAGTCAAAATATCTCCTCTCAGTTAATGAGTCAACCTCCAGCCATACACCTCAGTGAAAGAGCCTGCCTCGGTCTTCTTGATAACTTCCTCACAGATACAAGAAGGTGGCTGCTAGGTCCCCCCTAAGCCATCTCTTTCCCAGGCTGAACAAGCCCCATTTCTCAGCCTCTCCTCACAGAGCAAGTGCTCCTGCCACTGACCAGCCTGGAGGCCTTCTACTGAATTTGCCCCAGTTTATCGATGTCTTTCCTGTATTGGGGTGTCCCCCAAACCCGTGCATGGTAGTCGAGGCGTAGTCTAATAAGTGCTGAGTAAAAGTGAATAAACTTTTCCCTCGATCTACTGGCTGTGCTCCTATTAATGTAGCCCCTATTAATGCAGCCCAGGATGCTGTTGGCTGCCACGGCGCTCTGCCAGCTCACACGCAGGTTGCTGTCTACCGTGACCTTCAGGTCTGTTTCAGCAGAGCTGCTCCCCAGCCAGCGAGTGCCCAGGATGTACCGATGGCAGGCGTTTGTCCATCCCAGGCTGAAGGCTAATTTATTTGCCCTTGAGGGTTTCACAAGGTCAGCGTCAGACCTCTTCTCAAGCCTGTGCAGGCTCTTCTGAATGGCAGCCAGGCCTGTGAGTGCTTTGACTGCACCTCACAATTTGTTGTCATCCACAGACTTGGCGAGAGTGCCTTGCATCTCCTCCTCCATGTCACTGATGAAGAATTAAACAAGACAAGGGCACAGGACACACCCCTGATCTGACGACCCCGCCAGTTTTTCATCCATCTAGCAGACCACTCATCTGGGATGTAATGTCCCAACCTGGATACAAGGATGCTGTGGCAGCCTGTGCCAAAGCCTTTCTAAAGTCCTTCATTGAAAGTTTTTTGGGTAAACTAGAGAGAGATCACATAGGATGGAAGGTCCCTTTGTGAGTGACTAATTAGATAACAGAGAACAAACAAATGTAAAGAGAGAGTAAACTTTTCCTATAGAGAGCACTGACAGATTCCCAGAGATAGCTGGGTTGTGAGCTGGGGTGTTTAACATATTCATATTGCTCATTCCCTTTTCTGGATCACAGGAGGCAATGAAAGGTGCTAATGATACTAAATTGAAAGTATTACAGAAAATGGCTAATTAGGGAGAACTGCAGAGGACCTTACAAGACTGAATGACTGGGCAATAACCAGCAATTTTTCACCTGCGTCTTGACTCGTGTGAGCAGCTCTGGTTCCCCTTCGTTAAAAGGATACAGCAGAATAGGAAAGGCAGAGAAGGGCAGCAGAGACAACCAGAGGCACAGAATGGCCCCCACGCAGGGAACAACGATGCATGCCAGAACATTTTGGTCCAGAAAAGGCGGGGCTGAGGAGAGAATAAGAAAGCTCTCTAAAATCCTGGGTAGCGCAGGCAGGGTGAATAGAGGATTAGAACAAGCAAGGACAGCAGATGAAGTGAGCGAGTGGTAAGTTCCACACAGACAAAAGGAAGGGGCTCTTTGCACATCACTGAGCCGTTGAAGTCCTTGTGAAATGATGCTGCACTTGCTAAACATGTACATGGTTTCATGTGAGACAAATGCACTGAGATTACTAAACAAACGCACAGAGCCACAGTTTCTGAAAAGTCCCTGAGGCCGATACCGTGCTAAAAAGATATGTAATGTGCACTTGCCTTGTTCAGATCTTCCTTTCTGATCGTCTGTCTTAGTGGCCACTGTTAGGGACAGGATAGTGAGCTAAATGGACCCTCAGTCTGATCCAACACAGCCATTTTTAATTTTTTTATGTTGACTTCTCACAATGACCAGTTCAAAAATAACCACACTAAAGCTAACTGTGGGTGTCTACTGCCATTTGAGAGGCCTTTGGGTAATCCTGCCTGGACTCCAGGTGGCACTCCAGGACGAGTCTCTTGTAGGTCCTGTATCCTATCTGCTAGGTCAGACCCGCAAATACTAGGGGTGACCCAAATGGCATTAGGCACCTATGTCAAAGTAACTAAATTGAGCCCTCCATTCCTAGAACACAGGGAAACAAGAGCAAAATGCCATATAAAGAGCTTAATACAGGGAAAATGTACATATTTTTCACAGAAAACCATTGTTTCCACAGTGCAGACCTAAATCAAAGAAAATTTATTACACCAGAGCTTGCTATGGAAACAAGACATTTATTTTTACGCCATGCTGTGGAGATACGGAATGGACTTTGTGCATAACAAAAGGAGCACTGCAACCCCTCAGTGGCTGCAAGTGACACGAGATTTAAGCAATGAACTATGGAAAGCTGCAAAGGCTCAAACCCAAATCTTACTAACCAAATGGACAAAAGCCACGTGAGCTCATGAATAAACATCAAATTGAGCAACTTCATATGAAAAAAAAGAAAAAGTAACCTTGATACTGGCAAGCATCTTGACTTAACTTCAGGACTATGCTAGTGATAAATTGATCTATTGTGAGCAAGGGGACAAAATTTCTATCAAAGCAAATTCAGACTTCTATCCCTCCGTTTTTAAAGGGTCTGATAGGGAATTTGAGTATCATTTTGGAAACATCCCACACAGTTATACAGTTTGCTAGACCACTAATTTAGAATTACTTTTTATACAAACCATGTTGCTTAAACATCTGTAAATTCAAGAATACTTTGAAAAATACCGTTTCAAAATTGTGCTTCATTTCCTAAGTTACTTTACTAAACCTCTGTAACTTAAAAAGAACCACTTAAGATTTTCACTCTGTCATTTTGTTAAAACGAATTGTTTTTTCCCTTTCCTATTTAGGCGTGCAATATAGCCAGCATATAGGAGCAGATCCACGATCTAGTAACAAATGCTAGCTGTTGCAAGTGCACAAAAAGGAAGCAAAAAAGATTCCCAAACACATAAAGCCCTAAGAATTTCAGAAGTGGCCAGTAAAATACTCAGAATTACTGGCAGGAAGCAATGGAGCATGGCCAGAGCACACACCGAGTGAATCAAAATTGCCTTCTTCAGAAGGGCTGGTGTTCAGGAGTTACAAGGCAAAACGCCATTAGCCTGTCACATTAGACAAGCACGCCAACTGGAACAATCGCACATTATTAAGCTCTATTTCAGCTGGTGGATATGAACTGAGCTCTTTCTGTACAACAAATCCTTTGACATAACTTTCTGTTCAATATTTTATTTTTGTGTTCAGGTGCAACTGCTTTTGAGACACATACTGCAGGATGATGTATGTAATTTTTAAAAAAATCTGGATCGTTTTTGAAATTAGGACTGGATACCTTGAAACTAAGGTCCAAAACAAGAAATCTGCAGCAAACAGAAATGTAAATAACATTCATAATACTTAAAGTTCTACTTTTACATTGCACATTCAGGGTAAGTAAAGTTATACATACACAGAGTACAAATAACAAATTGATTATACAATGTTATTGAGAATACAGATTTAAATTGATAGTTGTAATGCCAAAGTTTTCCTCAGAACTGAGGTTTTGCTTGACTACTTACATGAAGAATTTTTGTACTGAAAATAGTAATTCTCTGAGCACGAAGGTAATTGAGCACACATAACTTACACTACAGATTCTAGAAAACCAGATTCCTCATCATTTCTCTTTAAAAGTCTACTGCATTACAAAGCTTCTGCCTATCTGAGATAGCCCATACCCAGTACGAAGGAAGCAGCTGTGTTCACTGCGCAAGAAAACCGAAACCATTCTGTCTACAGTCAGTGAACCTGTGGCTTCTTGAACAAGACTGTAAGAGAGGTGCATCAGGATCAACAGTGGTGCACAATCTGCTGCCTGCTCTGTATTGTCCTACACATACATTCATCAACATTTGCCAACCGATAAACGATGGTCAGCTAGATCTAAACTGCTGGACTGAAAATAAAAGACCACTCCATTATCAGAGCTTTGAATTATTCAGTTTCTTGTGAAATTCTCCTCCTGCCCACATGGCAGACATCTCAGTATAAGAAAAAAAAAAAAACAAACAACCATTTATCGAACAGAGGTGATACTGCAATGATTTACACAGCTACGGAATTGGAACTGTATGAGTTCTCTCTTCTGGAACTAAATTTCTCACTCACGAACAGTTTGAAGTATGAAAACAGGTACATCAAAAGACGCATACCAAAGATGATGCGTAACAAAGGTAGTACATGCAATGAAGCATTATAAAGCTAAGCTTTACAAAAGCCTATGTAAATGTTTTGTAATGCATTTACAAATATGAAGCATTATTATTTTTCTTAATTGAATACAATTTGCAATGCAACACCACAATGTGCTGCTTCAAAACACTTTCTCGTTTTTTTGGTGACTTCGTTAAGAAAAAGAGAAAACAAAATCCAGTCATTTTACCATGTTTATTATTTGCTTATTGGCATTGACAGTGCTTCCTTATCCTTTACAACTACAAGCCTTGAGATCAGCTGGTTGGGCTGACTACATTGAATAGAAAAGAGAATTTCAGCAAAGTACACATAAAAATTGGTGTAATGGAAAAAAGATGAGTGATTTTGGAATGTCTTCTCTAAAACTGACCTCTGACACCAACACGAAGCAGTTACCTTAGAAAAATATAAATACCACAAAGTACTGCAAATTGTGCAAGTCTTCTAAAGAAAGATTCTTCCCCAGATATCAGATTTTACTGCAAAACTTATTATACACTTTTATTTTAAATAGTGAATTACCTGTTTCTGTGAACTGACAAAGCACAACACAAGTTTAGGAAACTTTTATATACTTTTTTTTTTAAAAAGCCCTTTGTTAGTAAATGTGTACCTATATGTAGCAGCAATTTTTCCAGTCCAGGTAAAGACAGGTTCTGTTAAGAGCAGAGTTAAGGTTTGTAGCAATGTTGTCTGAACTTCGAACCTCATTTTTCTGCACCGATTTTAAAGTGTGCATTATATTTAATAGCACATAATGATCCAGAAAACATTGGTGTTCACAGCCATAAGAATAAAGCTAATCTCCAACATGAATAACAGCAACTAGATCTAAGGGAAACACGTCAGGAAATCAGTCTTATTACAGACCAAGAAAAACAATACATAGCTCACTTGAAACAAACTAACTAATATGTGATTAGCAAAGATCAGGAGAATAGCTAATGAAGTCTAGGATGTCAACAGTTATAATCTAATGTCTTCATCAGATACTAAGACAAAAACATTATTGGACAGAAATCCGTATCCTTCTGTATGCTGAAATTGTACTTCAAGAACCTAAAGGAAGTGCTTACAAAGTCAATTTTTGGTAAAAATCAATCAGTCCAGAGGTTGTAGAACTGTAAAGGAGTCCACCTGGGAACTCTGTCATGCCTGCTTGGAAACCATAAGCCAAATAAACCATTTACTGATGTAACGCAGTACTTATTACCGCCGTGAGGTGACTTGCACTTAGTGTGGTCAACAGATTGTCACAAGACAGAGAGAAATAATGAAATTACTGCTGACAGCAGCCAGTCACTTTGAAAGTAGCTAATGAGACCAGGCAGAGAGTGGGACTGATTAGACCAATAAACAATGGAAGATTTCCACCAGAGCTGACATACAGATGCCCAGAACAGTGCCTTCCTACTGAAGACAGAGCTGAAGCAGGGTGCTGTTGAGGAAATCAGAAACTGAAAACAATTTCTAGACTGTTAACCAGGAGACCGAAAGACAAATCAGAGAAGGAACGGGAAGCCATAGAAGATGATGCTGGCACACTGGCTCATATCCTTTCACTACAAAGGATCCACACGCATTCAAGTTGGAGAAAACCACTGAAGAACAGGGATTTGTCTGTGTCTCTCCAACAGTGAACAAGATCCACTTCCACAAAAGCTTTGGGATTTGCTTTGATTCCAAAATGTTCGTTATGCTGAGTATTTTCTTAGGGAAATGCTGAGCTGTGGTATGTTGGGTAGACATCCACCATTATCATTCACTATGCCGTGAGAACCTCATTTACCTTTACTAAAAGCATGCTAGTTTTCATGCATTCATCTTCAAGGAACATTTAATCTCCAAGTATCTTCTCAACGCAAATAATTAACAACTGCAAAGTCTAGTGCTTCATTTAAATGTTTCTGAACCATTTAGCACTTTTACACAGTTGTGAAGCAGATCTGGTGAAATACAGTATATAATAATGCTATTTCGGCTATCTATAGGAAATCACTTTTCTGGCTTGTTTAGTGTAATTCTAGTTTTTCCTTTTTCTCTATCACTAAGACTGATGTAAAGAACCTATTTTCTCTCTCCATCCTCTTTCACACCCTGGGGATATAGATATGTTACGTAATTTGCGCAAAATTCCATTTTCCAAGATACCTTACTGGTAAAGAAGCTTGTCTGGGAGAGAAATACTTCCTGCCCTTTTCTTTTTTTTTTTTTAAATTACCACAGTATTATACCTCTGTCCTATAGCTGGAATGAAATAAGATTCTCTGTTTCTTTATTTCACACTTTACAAGAATAATTTCCTCTTTTTAGAAAGGCTTCTCTATTATTACTTCATGGTTTGTATTTATAGAACTTCTTTGGCTTTTGTTAGTTTGTTTTGTTTCTCCTTCCTCCTTTTCTTCATATAAATGCATTCCTTTCTGGTTTTGATCTTTAACTGGCAATTCCTTATTCCACGGTGATCCCACGTTCTGTGTGTTACAAACCTGTGTTTGTGAACTGCAGCCATATTTTTACTTTCTCATGATGTAGCTGTACCAATGTCAACAGGTAATTTGCTTTATGAAGAAGTCCATTATCACCTTGTAGGCTAATCATCCCTAATTAGTTGCATGACACCCCTTTATGATCTCCCTTGCCTTGGCTGTCAGCTTGTGCATTGTGCCTCGCCCTCGAATCTGAGAAATTCTCCTCCTCAGCTAAGATTACACAAACATTTAAAATACAGAGATGTCCTTAACACAAAGAGTTAATTTGGTTTAATTAGTCTTGTAAGATGCTTCACAGCCATCTCAGAATCAACACAGAGAATAAGGAAGATACTCAAAGGCTTTCAGCTAGGACCTCCTTTTAAGTTTTTCACCCATGGGGATGTCCGTGCCTATTTAGACCTTCACCATAGCAAGTTCAACTACACTGTCCTAAGTCCCTGCAAGTGCAGGGAGTTGGAGCTGCCTTTTAGATCTGCTTCATGGCGTCACTATAATCTGTCGTTTGCTTTTCATTTCAACAAAGGAGAGCTTAAACATAGACCTGCCTATCGTATCTTCCTTTTTCCAGACCCAATGTTTACCTTTCTCATCCTCCTATATTTATTTCAGAATACTTCTGAAGTATGGAGGATATGCATCCCCTTTCTAAATGGCTTAAGTTACTTCATTATGCCTCTCTCACATTCATAGTTTTTCTTTACCTTATTCAAAGGCCCACATACATTTGCCCTTCCTATTTACCTTCCCACAGAATTCTCATCATTTTTACTTCAGCAATTACGGCCTCTTCCTTCACCTTTGTACCTTCTTCTACATCATCTCTCTTTATGCATAACTCATCTAACATCTGTAAGATCATCTAACATCCGTAAGCAAAGTCGCATCCAGTGACAGCAAGACATAAAAATGACTTCTAAAAAAAGAAAGATTCACACATTTTGTACTTATCCCAAGAAATAAGTTTCAGCATGATTAAGATCAATTCAGAGAGCCTGTCTCATTTTTCTCCTATGGAACTCAAAGGCAAGTATCATGCTGTTCATTTGGTTAGGAATGGCACAAGCAAAGTTATAAAATCATTTCTGGTTTGCCTTTAATAATTTTTTCTAAAACATTTCACTGATGTTACATGTAATACTGGCTCTCTGCCTGTGGGTAGCTTTAAAATTTTTCTCCCTTGTCCTTTGTCTGTAAGTGAACAAGAGAATATATGCTACCCATGTTTTATATAACTATAGATACTTTTATAGGCTAACAGCTTGCTTTCTTCCCTTAGCATAAACTTTATCCATGACCCGTGTTTCAAGAAAAATAGAGATGGAGGCTGCTTATCTTAAAGTCCACTTGTGAGCATTGCTTATAGGTGCAAGCATTGCTTATAGGTGCAAGCATAAACAAACATTTCAGGAAGATTAAAATGCATTAAAAAACAAACTTCAAAATCAATCAGTTATGTGGCTCTCAATGTACCCAGTACTATCACTGATATTTAAATGGCAATGTCTTATATACAATGGATAGCAATGCTCCCTTTCAGAGGCATATGCAAAAGGGGGGGAATCTTTCTTTGGACATAATCTCAATAGAAGCAGAGTAAGTCAGAGATTTTGCTTTCATCTTCTACTCTGTGCAACTCCAAGTCTCTTTACTGTCCTTGTCCAAACTCCAATGAACATTATGTTTTGATTTCTGCATAATTTCTTATTTCTATGCAAATTCTCAAATAATCAGATACATAATTTGGTTCTCTGATGTACAAGATGTTCCGTTTCCAGCAGAAACCCCAAAATTTGCTTTACTAAGCTAGTTTGAATAAATTTGTATTTCAGCTTTTACAAAACTGCCTATGAACTTATTCCATGAGATTAGAAATCCCGTAGTCAGTGCATAACAGCCTATACCAGTTCTGCTAGAGGATAAAAATCTTATGAAATTACAGGTAAAAGATAAAAATGTTAGCACACGATAATGCTACATACAGAACTGCTTTCTTAATAATGCTGAATTAAAGACCCTGCCAAAGTAATTTGAACTGCATGTTTGAAACACACAAACTTGCAATTTAATTTTTGTCCAAATTAAAATAATAAATCCCTAACCTCTGCTGAAGGGTACACAATCTTCTCTTCTGTTTTCCTTCTGCATTTCCGCTTACTTCATACGCTCATGAGGAAGAGGTACCGACAGTATTTCCTTCTCTCTTTTTTAATTCCCCTGCTCTCCTCCTGCCCTCAGCCCTGTATCTGTTGCAACAGACCAGCCACCGCACCAGCAGGAACCCACCCAGCTGATGGTGCAGAGCTGAGATGATGCACTGTGGCATACGTTCTCATTCACAACAGAACAGGTACCTATCAACCTCCATTTCTGAGGGTGGCTTAGACTGCTGATTTAATGCATGTTTACAAAAAAGGCTTTCCAATGCTGTAACTCAGAGCACAGTGAGGCAGGCGTCTGACAAGCTGAAATATGTTGACGTCAAGAGAATTACTTGAGCACTGGTTAAGCTTTTACATCTACAAGGCCATGGTGAGGATCACCTCTAAACAACACAAGGTTATGACACTTCGGGCAGATAAAGTCATAATTTTCTTAAGCTGATGTGAAAACAGCACTTATACTAGGCACTGATTTTTACCATTCGCTTGCAGAATAAACTTTACCACAGTTTTTCTGCAACAGCTTGGGGTAGATGGAGTTGTATTGTAGAAATTGTATTTTAAAAGAATGCTGAAATCTACATGATGAAGCACAAATGAAAAAAAAAAAAAACTTTCTTGAATACTCCTGCCCTAAGTTCAAAATAAGCCACTGAAAATCCAGTACCCAAACAGAATACATCTGAAGTGAAAACTGGGGGGGGGGGGGGGGGAAACAGAGAAAGAAAAGCAAAAAAAAAATTTGGAACTTCACAAGATGGGTCATATCTATTGCATCCAACTGAGGCAAATGATGAACCCAAAACTTACACATGAATTAGCACAATGTGTCTTTTCTGCAAATCCAAAAGTATACCTTAAGGTCTTGCACAGAATTCTAACAAACAAATAGCAAACATCATCAGATTTCAGTATAACTTAAGAATGATTTGCTTCATGTAAATTTCTGCACCAGTGTGAGGAGAGATGTAGCTACAAACACTGGACAAAGAAATCATACTTACCACAAGAGTAGCCAAACGGGGTTCTTAAAGCTGTCTGTCACTTGGATATTACACAAACGTGCAAGACATAGCCACATTTTCTCCAGGGAAATTTGCAACAACAGAAACTAGCACCAGAGCAGCATTTAAAAACAAAACAAAAAATCCCCCGCAATCAGGTTTCCTTTCTCATGAAAGCAATTTTTAGGCTCTGTACCACTGTGCCAGCTGGTAATGTCTGCCAGGAGAGCCCATACAAGGTACACAGATCATACGCTGTTAAAATATAGTTACGCAGTGGACTACATGGACAGTGTTAGAAAGGCATCTCATTCCAGTAACGTTAAAATGTTAGTGGACATACTGAAAGTTTACGTCCAGTTTATCTTCTTTTAATAGACAGACTCAACACAGCAGAAGAAACTCATCTCAGTGCTGACAAAGTAGAAGGAAGGGTGATGTAGATGTTCTAGGAGGATGGCTATTAGTAATTGAAGAGGAGGGAAAACACACCTATAATCTAAATAAAGTGATTAATGGAAGGTATTGCTAGCAACATTTTTTAAACTAACTTTACGTGGGTGAGTCAATAAGGACCCTAACTGATATGGCTACTTTGCATCAATTTCTGACTGGTAATATAACAAAAGCAGTACTCTGTGACAGAGGATGTTGAGTTAAAAATGTCAGTTCTAATGAAGAAGCTCCAGATTTACAACAGAGTGCTAAACTTGTGGTTTAACCCCAGTCAGCAATTAAGCCCCACACAGCTGCTTGCTCACTCTCCCTCTCCCGTGGGATGGGGGAGAGAATCGGAAGAGCAAAAGTAAGAAAATTCGTGGGTTGAGATAAGAACAGTTTAATAACTGGAACAAAAATAATAACAGTAATAAATTGTAATGAGAAGGAAAAGAACAAGAGAAAGAGAGAGAGGAACAAAACCCAGGAAAAAACCAAGTGATGCAACTGTTCACCACCCACCGACCAACACCCAGCCAGTCCCCGAGCAGCGATCGATGCCCCCCAGCCAACTCCTCCAGTTTATATACTGAGCATGACGCCATATGGTATGGAATAGCCCTTGGGCCAGTTTGGGTCAGCTGTCCTGGCTGTGCCCCCTCCCAGCTTCTTGTGCACCTCCTCGCTGGCAGAGCATGGGAAGCTGAAAAGTCCTTGACCAGTGTAAACACCGCTTAGCAACAACTAAAACATCAGTGTGTTATCAACATTATTCTCATGCTAAATCTAAAACACAGCACTATACCAGCTACTAGGAAGAAAATTAACTCTATCCCAGCTGAAACCAAGACACTACTGAAGGCAGAAGACCAGAATTTAAAATCCAGATCTTGAATTCAAAAGCTCAATCCTGAACCAGAAGTGTGTACAGAAGGGCACATTCACATTAATCCTTTTCAAAAGGGGAAAAAAAAAGGAAAAAAGAAAGAAAAAAGAGTATTAAGAGTAACATTCTTTAACTTTCATATAGTCTATTGGTTTAAATGTCGTCATGTCTTTTTCAAGCTTGCACAAAAAGAATAACTGTTGTAGGACATGCACTTCAATGCAAAATAAATGGAGGCATCTTAGGAAACTGTCTCTCAAAGACAATTCTTTTGAATGAGAACCACGATTTTGGCTTTTCACCTAGCATATATTTACAGAACATAAAAACATAAACAAACTGGGCAGATGCAGTTTCTTCTGTCTCCCTTCAGACAGGATACAGTGGCATAAAGCAATGAACCAAAAACATACTGTTCCCCTGGCTTTGCCACCTAAGCTGACATTTACAGTATGCATATGCAGTACTAATAAGATCGAAGAATCACACATGCATCATTACTTCATAAAAGCATCACTGTAAAAAAAAAAAAAAATACTGGAAAAAGGAGGGAAATGGTTTCAAAGCAGTTTATGATCCCAGGCTGATTAGAATTTGGCAGTGATCCTCCCCACCCCTCGAATTCTAATTCAGTTATACAGTGAATCTGCAGTATTTCAACCAGCCAAGCCAGTTTGACAAGAAACAGACGTCCCTGTTTGTAATTACTTCCACAGAGTCTGAGTAACTTTGAGGAAAAAAGTATTTTGAAAGTTGGGGTACCTAGTGTTAACAACTGTTTGGGGAGAAGAATCTCAAACATACTTTTTTTATTCTGTTTTGACCAGAGAGAAAAGCTCTCTGCTATATAAATGCTGTTACAGCAGGAGCCCAGTGCGAAGCCCAGCATGGCCACCATCCACACTGTGCAACAGGCTTCACTTAATGTTCAGGCTTCACTTGGTTTTCTTTTATTTTCTTACATTACTTTGTCTGCTAACATTCATTCTTCAACTACTAAACTCCATGGTTACATTCAGCAACACCACCAGGATGGCTTGCTAAGAGGAAGAGATTTTATTATGACTTAGAGCATGATGGTTTGACCCTGTTTCACTTTTCCACCACCAAAGATAATTCGCACTGTCAGATTTCATTCTGATCATGTCCATAGCTATTATGCTTAATATCATCAATAAATTAGAAGCAAGTCATTGGCTTATATACTTTTAAAATAAAATATTTACAGTGTACTATTAAGTATTTGTTTTCTCCTTCCAGGCTCTTCTGTTAACAATATAAATTAAAAAGTTAAATTAGCTCTGCAGTTCTTTACAAATATGTACTTATTTCAAATAATTAGTTTTTTAAAAAAAGATCTCCCACTGATATTACTCCAATTCATCACTTGGCAAATGTATTTTTATTTTAAAGACTATATAAAATACTTTAATTTAAATAAATGCATATTTAAAATATGTGGAATTGTAGATTTTGTAGCAATAATTATTTTAAAGAGGAAATTAAACTTGGTACAGTTGATCAGCCTATTTCATTCACTATTTGAGGGAAAAAAGCATTCTCCAAAATCATTGTGCATGCAAAATTTGTCAAACATTGTTATAATGAACACCTCCCCTACGCAGAAAGGCTGAGAGAGTTGGGGTTGTTCAGCCTGGAGAAGAGAAGGCTCTGGGGAGACCTTATAGCAGCCTTTCAGTATAGGAAGGGGGCTTATAAAACAGAGGGAGAGAGACTTTCTACCAGGGCCTGTAGTGACAGGACAAGGGGCAACTGTTTTAAACTTAGATTTAGATTGGATATAAGGAATAAGTTCTTTACAATGAGGGTAGTGAGGCACTGGAACAGGTTGCCCAGAGAAGTTGTGGACATCCCATCCCTGGAAACATTCAAGGCCAAGTTGGACGGGGCTTTGAGCAACCTGGTCTAGTGGAAGGTGTCCCTGACCATGGCAGGGGGGTTGGACTAGATGATCTTTAAAGGTCCCTTCCAACCCAAACCAGTCTATGATTCTATAAAAATAGGTAACAAAAGAAAGGGAAACAGAAGAAGAACATTTATGGCTTTCCAGAACACAAAGGAGACAAAAAGATGTACTATATCCAGAGCGACCGTTTAGGGTCTGAGGGTATCTTATGATACTGGTACTAAGTCTGGAGGCATGTGAGGGAAGCCTGCTTCAGGTATTTCAGATTTAAAATTAAAGGAAGATATTGGGATTTTTCAGCCTTTAAAAAAACAAACAAACAAACAAACAAACAAACAAAAAAACCAACCATACTTCCCCACCCCGTTGGTTACTTTCTGGGATAAAAGGGAAAGGGTGAGTGGTTCCAGAACTGTGTTTTCCAACTGAATGGGACTTCTGAATTTTATTTATTTGCTTTTCCAAGAAACAGATTGCTCACAAGGTCTAGTGTTTCTCCCATGGATAGTCTAAAACACAGTCAGCTTAGTGGCACGGGATTCTACAGGACAGTTCACCTTGCTACATTCTATGAAATGTCTGTGGATGATGACATCAACGGCACTTCAAACGTCATTCCCTCTGCATCACAGGGTATGCAATGGCAATGCAAAAGTAACTATCAAGTATGAGACAACTACTAAGGATAGGAAAATAAAGAAAAAACAGTGACAATGGACTGAAAAAATACTCTTCTCCAGTGCAGCACACCACTTCCCATTCTGCCACCTGTAGAACACTACCATCTGCAGCACAAGAACCTTTGGAGACATCAGTGATGGAAAAGATAACCAAATCAAATTTCAAAAAAGAAATCAATCCATAACAGCAAGCCACATATTATGTAAGTTGCTTCAAAGAACTGTCTGGAAAGTCAGAAAAATTATAGAAAATAAGGACAGAAAAAAGAGCATGTAATATCACCCCTAATACCAGACAGCAAGAATGGTTTTCCTTCTGAGATGCCTTATATGAGGGTGAAACAAATGAAGATGCAGAAGAGAAACAGGAAGGAGTGTTAGCAGTAGTTCACCAGCTAGCACTTCACAACAAAATTATGCTTGAAAATATACTATAGCAAATCTCTTCACCCTACACGGGAGGAAAAGGAAGGCATTCAGAGCTGAATCAGGTGCAGAAGAACACTGAATTTTGCCAGCCCTTTTCAAGACAGTTAAACGAACAGAAGGATTTTTTCCCCTTAGGAAAAGCATCATTCTCTTCCCAGTGCGGAAACAAGCAGTTCTCCATAAATGAGACTGTTGAATGCTTTAGATGCACCTTATATATATTCTTACATATATATATGTATGCGTGTGTGTGTGTGTGTTTGTATATATATATATATTAAAAAAAAAAAATCAAATGAACAGCTAAAATACAGGATGCCAGTTGATCATACTCAGTAATATTTTAATACCTTAACAAAGAACAAAGTTCTCACAAGTAGTTTTGTCCGTGGTGCTCTTAAAAGTAAACTCGGTAATAAATTTATTGATCACCTTCATGCAAAGATAGCAGGTGTAAAAAACTCTTACAGCAGATGAAAGTCTCTCTAAAAACACATTTTCCCAAAGAAAATTGTGTAAACAGAGGTCCTTATAATACAAGAACTACAGAAATGTGTACCACAATTCCAAAAATTGAGTGAGGAGTCTCACTTCTACTTCTGTCTAAAGGTCAAACTTTTGGCTCCAACAAGACTTTCCCCTGTTTAAGGGGAAACCTTTCCCCAGGTTTAAGGCACGCTGAAAATATTCACTATTCCAGATGCCTTTCTAAGCTTGCCACTCTTATACTCAGAAGTCCTTTACTTTTCTGATAGCTTTGATACTACACAAGCCATTCTGATTGTTGATTTATACTACACTACTTCTTTCAAAACAGGTAACAGTATTGGGGGGACAGGGCTGACCATGAGGCCATGTATGTTGTAATTCTAACATCTATGTCATTCAGACTTCTGCTGCGATTCTGAAAAAAATATCCAGTACAAATGAACTGTGTATTCTATAGTCCTTACTCAAGATAAGTTAATTT
The DNA here is from genome assembly GCF_035582795.1 of Mycteria americana. Lineage (NCBI taxonomy): Eukaryota > Metazoa > Chordata > Aves > Ciconiiformes > Ciconiidae > Mycteria > Mycteria americana. The sequence continues at coordinate 94,541,382 of NC_134366.1, read as the reverse complement.
TTGTAGTGTTTTGTCTTCATTTTCACTATTTGTTCATAATTTCTTTTATATATCAGTAGGTTTAAGGCCATTTTAACACAGGCTTCAAAAATAATGCTGGGTATGGATACATAGTGAAGTGCTTCACTGCAAATTATTCCAAGTACACATTAATCACACACAAAAGCAAACATTCAAATATAGTCTTTGTTCAGTGACCACCCTTGTCCCAAAAGTGAATGATCAATAAAAAGAAAGTCAAGACCTCGACCACAAAAAAATCCATATCGTAACATTAAATCAACAGTCACTCAACCCACCTTGCATACATTCACGTATTCAAAATCATGCCTGCATAACTTTATGACTTTACATTTTGGTATCTTCCTCTACGCTTGCTCAGGAGAACATCACTCAATATTATAGCAGCCCTGCCAAACTAAACACTGAGGTTATGCACTAGACCGTGACTTGGAGGAATGGGAACAACGAATGATGACTTTGAAGGCATAAACAAGGGGAGCAAAAGCAAGGCATGGGGTTTTGGAAAACAGAGTCTAAGCTTAGGTGGGCCAGGAGTTGCAAGGAGTGCCTTGATGAGGGCTGTTCTGCCAGGCGATCTTGAGCAGCAAAGAAAACAAGCAGACAAGGCAAAAGAAAGCAACTTACTCTGGCTTGTCTGAGGCAAATCTCAAAGCAAGAAAATTCACATTGTACCTGCTTTTTCTTACAAGGCCTTTTCTTCTTACCAGCTAGGCAACATGCTGCAAGGCAGCTTCCCAGTTTCTGTGGGACCAAATCTTGTAGGCTCTGCAAAAGGGAAACCTTTTCTCTCTCAACAGCACTAATATCTTCTGCTGAGGATGTAATGCTTTTACCTAGATAAGACCCACCCAGCTCCACACAGAAGCACTAATCATCAACAGAGGGAAGTTTGCAAGATTTCCCAAAAGAAAGGTAGTGCACTGTATAACAACCACCAAAAATTTACAAGCCAATCTAAGCTGAATGTAGGATAAAGTTCAGATACCTAATTCAAACATGTCCTGTTTACTGAAAGAGCACAACACTGAAAATGATCTTTGAATTTTTTATCGTAATGTCAAGGAATTGAAGTTCTTCTTGTCATGCGGTATTCAGAGCCTCCTTAACTACGGGAGCACGAGATATATTGTTCTTTAATCTAAATGATATCTGCTGCTTAATAAATAACTCAGGTGTTATTCAGGAAGATAACATTTCTATGACAAATGAAGAAATAGCAATAGTATTTAAAGTCAACTTAGCGAAGCAGTTATCACTTCCAAATATACTACCAGTTTTGTTAACTATGGGGGTATTTAAGGAAAAGTAGTCCAAACTCATATCCACATATTATAATAATGTCTAAAATTTTACATTTAGAAATGTTTTATAAAGCATTTTGAATATTGATAAAATACAGCCAAATTTACAATTAAAAACATTGCCCAAACATAACGAAAGCTTAGGAAATACCAAGATACTGACTTACTGCTTTTGAAAGCTTCCATGTACTGCTTTTACACCTGACATTTTTTGCTCTGTTCGCTAAAGCCAAATCTGTCTCCTCTACTTTGGGAAGGAAGGCAGTAGATGAAAAATCAAGCATCATCCTTGGCAAGTACTCTTTGAGGGCCCTGAACTTCACAGCATTCATGATTGATAAGAATTTCTGACAGAGGTTTGTTGTTTGGGGTGACAAAATGTTGACAGGAAATTAATTTGTTCAGCCTAGACCTATACATATTTTTAAAAAGTGACAAAATGTGAAAAGACTACATGATATCTGTAAGTCAGGGATGGGGTTTTTCGTTTGTTTGGTTTTCTAATACACACAAAAGTCAGTGAAATGTGACTTCTGATGTTCTAGCCTAGGATTTTGCTGTAAAAACCGTATCGTGCTATCGATAAAAAGGTATGCACAGGAGGTAAAAATATGATACGTGTTTTATGCTGTGCTGCTGCTCTGTGACAGCTGGAAATACGTGTTCTATGTGAAATAGCCAGTGCTGGGCAGTCAATACAATTGCAAATCACCGGGATGCAACGTCTTTTCAAAGACCAACTGTCTACCCTTCTCTAACCCAACCACGCAAAGCGTTTGACGGGTTCCAAGCATTGTATTTTCTGCAGCCAGAAGGGGGGAATTCTTGGCAGATGATACATATCTCTGGGATTTGCTACTGGCAGAAATGAATTCAAGAGCAAACTTGGCTATAATCGGAATGAATTACAAGACTTCTCTTCACCGGGTTCCTTCTGACTACAGGCTATGACATCCTGCAGCTACGTTCACTGGCCAGATTCATTCCTGATCTTTCGAGATGTTCGCAATGTGGCCAGTATCTTGATTTTCTCTTTTAATAGGAAGCATTAACACCTCAAATTTATACTACTGAGAGGTATATGCAAATAGTGTGGTGATTGTCATTTTCTAAACATATCCAATACACATCACCTTATGAAATATTAACTCTTATGAAATGTCTCCCAAAGATCCAATTTTCTACTTACAGTTTACATCATAAATTGAAAAGGACTAGAAGCATAGCCACTTCCAAAAAACTAGTTTGCCTAAATTAAATATTGCCTCCAAGGAAAAACTTTTTTTTTTGAAGACAATGATGCCACTATTTAAAAAAAAAAAAAACCAAAACCACACACCACGCAAAACTAAACACCAAAAAAACCCCACCACACAAAAAAAAAAACGCAAACACCCTCCCATCCCCCCAAAACCACACCAAAGACAGAAATAGCTAAACTGGATTCTAAACTAGTTTTATCTTTTTCTTGTTTTGAATAAGCAAAGATGATGAAAGCAGTTATTTGTGATTCTTGTTTACAAGGAGACAAAGAGATTTAAAAAATGAGCTCAGGGTACCCTACAAAACTTAACTTTATATAGTAATATCATCCAGCAAAAGCTCATGGAAATCAAATATCTACTGTACCTTGTCAATCATAATTCTTTTGAAACAGAGATCAATGATGCTGCAAACTAGGGTCCTGTAAAATAATTCGTGCATACATCATTCCTACATAGTGACCTGGAAAACTGTTAACGTTCTTGTTTTGAAGTTTACTTTAAATTGCATGAAGGATATCTCTGAAAACACTGAAGTGAACTAACAGAAAAGAAAGCTGTTTTGCTAGGAGACAATCCTTGCCTAAAAATGTCTTATCTAGAACATGGACAGGGCCTTAAAGGTGTTAAAGTCACATTATGAAGAAAGCTCCCCCCCCCCCCCTCAAATTTATCAGATTATGAAATTACCAGAATTAATCCAATAATTTTTTTTCAACCAAGACTGTCAGTTCTGTACCACTATTATTTCAAACAGTACTCTGTAATGCATATTAATTGTGAAATATCATCACAGAGATATACAAACCACATGTTACCAGCTTTTAATTAGACCTCTGACCTTCATGAAAACTGCCAATTGTGCACCACCGTTCTGGTTCCTCCTGGCTCAGCGGCCAGCAAAGGATGTCATGGTTTATGGAAGACACATACTTATACGATAGGTAAGTCTTTTGCTACATTTACACTGCATTTTGAGCACGACTCTGAGCTTACATACATATCCAAATTCCCCCATCATGTATGTATTGTCAAGACAAGGTTGCACTACACAGAGATACGAATGGGCACTCCTGGGTCTGGCAACCACACAACTTTAGTCCATGCTCTTTAATCATGAAGGCAAAAAGAGAAATTAACCCTCCTAAGAAATCATCACCTTAACGTGCTTACCCTTACTGCAAAAATAAGCGCTTTCGACACTCATGAAAAATTAATTTATTGGATCAATATGCATGTCAGCTGAGGCCTGACTTTTATTTTTGAAAAATGTCTCATACTCTAATGACATTTATCTGGCAGCTTCATTATCTATAGTAGCATCTTTATCAAGCAGAAATCATTATGTTGCTACAACTTTCTATTTCACTGGTCAGCATTTTAATGAAAGAAAATTAGCAGTCACAAAGAGTACATCTTATTTATTTTATATCCTTGGAATTTAAGTGTTTATTAAGGGGTTGTTTTCATTTAGAGGGAGATGGATATAAGACTTCAATAGCTAAAATGACATCAGAACTTAGCTGTGAGGACCCTCAAAGGAAAAAGAATGGGAGAAGAGATGCTATGTCAGTTTTTACAGGACTCTGATTCACAGGACTCTCTGTAATGTCATTAGAAGGCGGATTCTGCCTGAAGACGACAAGAGACATAACCCACAGGGTAAAGAATGTTATACCAATCTCCAAATCGGTATCAATTTATTCATTTATTTTTAACCAGGGACTATGATGTGGATTATACCAATTCTACTTCACAAAACAAAAGTATGCATTTCTTTACTACTCATAGAGGAAGGAGAACAGGAAAAGCATAAGAAGATGATACCTGTGAGATGCCAATAATTGTCTACTTTTATGCTTTGTAGAAAACAAAATGAAAGCAAATTAAGCATAGTGCTTCAAGATAACCAGCTTAAAATGTCTAACTACTCCAGTAATCGCTATATATTTAATTTAGCAAAGGACTTTAAGTATCAGGAATGCTTTACCTGACTCTCTCAAAATCCAGCAAGTAAGAGCAGTGCAGCAAACAGTAAGCATCACTTGGGAACTCAGTACTAAACCCACCCCAAAGTTTAATTTTGCAGAGTCTATTCCCTTAGACACGTGCTCATTATTATCATCATGCCACCTTCTCTGTTTCACACCCACTAATAAAATCTGAATCCAGTTTGAACAGTAACAGAGATTGAATTCATCTAAACTGGCTTCTTTTTCTATTCTTGGAAAACTGTTCCTTGCCTGTGTTCCTGCTATCAGTAGTCTCTCCACCTCAACCATAAAAGCTATTAAAAACTCTATGGGAGTAACACTTGTCTTACCTGAGCAAAGTATAAATGGGCATCTAGCAAGACACACTGTTCAGAAGCATTTTCATTTGTTCTTGCAATGAACTGCAGAACTTTGCAAGATTTCACATGCAGTTAGCTATACACTTAATTTGAACTCCTGAGTGTGGAAAGTGCTTTATCATAACACAGCTTTGAAGAAAAAAAAAATAGAAGACTGATTCCCCCCCCCATAAAAACAAATCTCTCAAGAAGGTCTCCAAGATTTGCCTACTTGACATCTGTGGTGATGTCAGGAGCTCAAAAAATTCCCAATTAATTAAGAAGATAAAAAGTAGAATAAATGCAAAACCAAATAAACCCATGATCTTCTATTAAGAAAAGCTTTTGTTATTTAATGCTCTGCCATGAAAACAACAAATGTTTTCTGTTCTTTATGCTGGTCTCAGAGCAAACACAGCTAATTAATGCATTAAAAGCACTATTGTTGAAGGTACCAACAGACTTCATAATTTCATTTTCCTCATTTAATTACATAACAATAAGGTGTCATATCCACAGATTTACAGATCACAAATTTGCTACAAGCTGCAATTACTGTTTTTCAACATTATGACACACACTTAGACTGCATCTGCAATGTCATTATAGTACATAGAAAAAAAAAGGTAGGACTTTGAAAATTTACCTAAAAAAAACTAAGAGGTTCATATATCAACAAACAGAGAAAGACTCAGCAACTCAAGAGTACATCTTAGTGATCAGACTTTGAATTAAGTATCAAATTATCATTAAGTGACTTTTTCTTTGGGGCCTGTTTCAAACCACATTGGTTTTTACTTATTACATTTTGAAAATAGATCAAATTTATTACAGGAACAAAAGAAAAAAAAAAAAGGTGCTGTAAAAAAAAAATTGGAAAAGCTACTGAAAGAAATCAAAGGTAACTGCTGCCAGATTTCAAATGAGCATTTTTAGGAAGTCTGGGCAGGGGAGGAGAAGAGCTTGGCAGGTAGACAAAGGCCATTTTTCCCTCCAGCTTTCAAATGAGCAATAAACTAAAAGCTATTCACTTCAATCTCTCACTTAACATAGCCACAGTCAAAGCAATGATTTCTTTGCTCAGATGAAGTGCCCCTTAAGCATGCCCTAGATTTGCAATGAATTCAGTGTGATTTTAGCTATACAACTTCCACTGACTTAAATGGAAAACGCATGACAAAAAGACCAAGCAATTTTATACAGAACTTCTTGAAATGATCGCTACACTCATAAGTCAGGTTTTGGAAGCCTTAAGGCATCCAGTTCATACCACCAGCAAATTATAACACACGGTGTTTTAATTTAAGTACATGCATTTAGAGAATTACAGCAACTGTACTTGAACCACAATAAAATTCATGCATTTAGGTGATTAAATAAGATGGGATACTTCCATTCACTAGCCAATTAGTTTGCTCAATTTATTACATAATATTAGACCTGGAACAAAATTAGCATCCCCTTTTATATTTAATTATATAGAAATATACAATAAAAATAAAGTATACATCTGTATACTTGCAGTATAGCAGTTGTTTCTTGCATAGATCCCAAGAGAGCAGCTTTCAAATTCAGCTTGAACAGCTAACACCATATTGATGAAATGCTTCTATATTAGTTTCTTTATCTGTTTACGCTTTTCAGAAACAGGGACTGTGATTACTTCAGCAAACATATGGAAGTTTTAAGTAAAGGTAAAGGGGGGGAAAAAAGTAGGTTTTGTGGTTGGTTGTTTTTTTTTTTTAAATAACACATGTAGGCAAAGATTGGAAATAAATAATACCAACAGTTTGGTGCTGTTCAGTTAAAATTGCAGAGGACAGATGAGAAGCACCAATGAAGTCATTCAAACTACATGCATGAATGAGGGCAGTATAATCAGCTACAACAGATGCTTTATTATCATTTTTATACTTTTGCATAAGGTCAAATACTAACTTAGAATATTTAATATTTGAAGAAATATTCACATTAAATACTAAATTTATTTCAAAGTTATTGTAGTAGTGGAAGACATTTGATAACAAGTCTTTGTTCACTGCTGAAGCATTAAGAAATCTTAAACTTCTCCTAAGTTGCTTATCTTTTACAAAGTTTCCCATCAGAATGGAAATACTTTAAGACAGAGAGCAAAACCTTAACCATAGATGAATAATAATTTTTCATAATTATTATCTATACTTATGCATCCAATAATGGAAAAGAAATGGCTTTCAATAGAAAAAATATCATTGAATTAGAGAGTTAAGACCCTTACCTATTAAGTCTTTCTCCTGTGGCATGCCTTTTGCTCTGGATGCTAATGTGGATGAATGTGGATGAATAAATTGCATGATGTTTGGAAGAAACTGGTTTTAGACAAAAGAGAGCTGGCATCCCAGGCTTTCGTATTATGAATATCCTATGGCAGACTGCGTCACTAGCAGTTTCCAAATCATTCTCTAATCATAACGTAGCCCAGTTTTCAGCCTATGCCTAGGACTTCATGTTTCTTCCTAGAGAGCAGTGAAGGTGATGAAATCTCTTCCTAAAGGGATCCAATGAAACTAAATGGAAGCCTAAATAAGAGCTCACCTTTTACCTGCAGTAATAACTCCCTATAGTCAGTTTGTGTGAACCTTAATGTGAATCTGCTTCATGCAGAATACTGAATCCAAATGAGCCTAAATTCTGAAAAACATGGATAGAGTCCAAAATCATTTTTGCACTTTTTAAACTACACAGATTTCTAATTTTTGCACACTTTCTGACCAGAACAAGAGAGCCCTGTGGCTCCATCCAGGAACCACAGTGCAGCTTATACTGAAGCTGAAGTCCACTCAAAACATGGCTGATGCTTGCAACGCAAACAGAGCACATTGTGTGTGCAAGTGTCATTGTTGGGGAGGGTTAAATTGTTGCATCCAGTGTTTCATATCACTTCATTAGGTTTTACTGTATATGTAACAGATACATATCCTATCTTTAGAATGAGTAATAAAATAAAGGAGGGGTAAGATGCTGCTTAAATAAAGCCAACTTGCAAATTCAGCAAGCAGAAAGGGAAAATGCCAAGACAACAAAGAAAAGTGAACGGGAAGAAAAGAAGATGCAGTTCCTTGAGTCATCTCTTCCTCAAGCACAGTGCTAAAGGAAATGTTAGAAAGTGTTTTGGTTTGGGTTTTTTTTTTTTTTAAATCATGTGCCAACAGTAAATGGAAACACGTACAGTTTATCACAGCCATGCTTGGATTTGAACTTCTAGCCCTTCTTTAGTCCCTGGCTCAATTTCATGGTGCTGAAAACTAACAAGGCCAATGGCTTAGACCCCAGATTACCAAAGACATAAAAGAAATGCCTCAAAACAAGAGGCTCTGCATATAGCGCAAGCGGTGAGCAAAAGCGGATGAAAGCTGTTTTATCCCCTCTAGGAAGAGGGAAGGAACTGGCCAGGGATACAGCATATTGGTGAGACTGCCTAACAAAGATAACACTCGCTGTGCTGCTTGGTCTCTGGAGAAAAACAAACCAAACCAAAGAAACAAACCAATGCACTTCCAGGACACATCCTCTGTCCTCTGCCTCTCAGATGATTAAAGTCAGCTGGAAAAGTAATTTCAAAAGAAATGAAGGAGACAGCTTTAACTTTAGTTCCTTCATAAATTTCACAGGGACTGCAGGCAATTTGAAATATATGAACTTCAGGGCAAAATGTCTGCTTAGTGCCCACCTTGCCATTACCTCCTAGCGCTTGTAGCTTTCCATTACCATTACTTAAAAAAAAAAAAAAAAAAGTCAATGCTGGAGCACAGCTCCTGCTCCTGTGAGTGTTGTGAAAACCTAGTGGACAGCAATTAGTCATCCCAACACACAAGCATATGTTGCAAATTTTAAAACACTGTGTAATTAAAAAGACTACTTTAAAATGCTCACATATGGTGCTGCAGATTCACTTCTAAGAAAAAGTCAACAGTTTTCAACTGCCTGGTTTTAAACAGCCTTGCAACGTTACATTTTCACCTCTTCTTCCATTAAAAGATGCATGCCCCCCAGAGTAGTACAATTCTCTGAACTGTCTTTAGACCTCTGCTTGTGGATGAAAGCCTGAAACAATAAGCTTTATTATGTTTAAACAAAAAATAAATTAGAAAAAGAACCCAAACAAAAGCACAATATCACATAAAGCCAAATCTGTTACTTGAGTATTTCAGGATGATAATAATATTTCAGCATCAAAAGAAAACATCTGAACACTTATTGTCCCAAATGCTAGTTTCCATCTAGCTACACTTCAGTCACAACATGTATGATTTTTCCAAGCTATCAAGTACTGTATTTAAGCAATTTTTTCCCCACAATTAAAACTGCTTTGTTGTTTTCAGACCCCAAAAATGTTTAAGGGGAGATGAGTCATTCAACTGATTTTTTTTTTTTTTTTTTTTTAATTTGGAAAGCTCCTTTAGAACACGACTAGCATTTTTATGTTTCAGAAGGGTTCAATGGAAACCAGTGCCCTTAACAATTAAATAAACTGGAATATGAAATTACATTATGGTTTATAAACAGAATTTAAAGTCCTGCTGAAGGAACTCTGACATCCTTTTCTCATCTCCCTCGTTTCTTAATGACACCTTAATGAAGCTTAGAGATAGGACTAGTTCTATTTAATTAAAACTAACATTGCTTGAAAGGGAATTTGATTAGCAATAAGGAAGGTCGTATGACTGGGACTTCAGAGACCTGGGTCCTATCACTGCCCTTCTTAAAACACCTTGAGTGAATAATTATTTCTCTTCTCCTCTCCATTTCCCTATCTGTAAACCTGGGAATTAAAGAGAAGGAAGAAAAAAAGATACTGACCTCTGTCACAAAGTGTCTGAATTCTAAAAATACTTTTTAAAAAAAAAAAAAATTATAAATCCACAGACATTTCAGATAACAGGGGTCAGAATAGATTTTAAATACATCAATTTGCACATCCAACTACTTACATATGCATTAACATATGAACATTTAAATCAATGTTAGCAACAAGCATAGTGCAAGGTTGAGTTCACTTCAGAGTAAGTCCAAAGTTGTTCTAACAATTTTGAAGGAGTTCCCCTCATTTCTAGCAGCTACAGTGTTCTGTGCTGCAACCTGCACTATGCATACCAGTCAAATGCAACTTCTTTCCTCTGCAAAGAATTTTTCTTCAATATTAATACTATTTTTAATTGGAAGTGCATGTGGCATTTTCCAGAACCTGGGGGAATAAAAACAACGGGCTTTCTATTCTAATAGACACACTGAAGTCTCCTGAAAATAGTGCTTTGTTTACAATGACAACGTTAAACATTGCAAGCAAATACAGATAGATGAATGGGACAAGATATATCAGCTTTACTGTCATGGAAGAAATCCTCTAATTAGAAAGCAAGCTGCATTAAAGTAGACAGTAAACTATTCTACTGAAATCATCTAGCGAGGAGGTCCAAATTCCCCCACTTTTTTTAAATTAAAAAATGAAGATACAGGGGAGAATTTAAATAATAAATATCATAAACAATCTTAAGTTTTTAAAATATGTGCATTCTTAATGAAGATGACAAAATAGTCTGGAGTGTTAAACCTAATCATGAACACCACTACAGTGCTGAAAATGACCATCCTCCAGACAATGCATTCTGCCATCCTTGCTGTATACAACAACTGGAAATCTTGATTCAGCTGTGAAAACGTTGCTTTTGGCAGAAACTTCAGTTTTACACCATATGAAGTTTTTCTAAGCTCTGGGAATCTTACCAGTTGTTTAACCATACTAAATTGAATGTCATACTTTAAAATAGCGTTTCACTGTCCAGTAAGATCCAGTAAGACCACTGAAATCTTCATAATACTGAATGACAGTATAGGCAAAATACTTATATTATCAAGTCCTGTAAACTATATTATGTAACTTTATTAAATTTATTCACTCATTCAAAACCCATATCTGAGTGTATACAATTCATCTTTGCCACTAATTCAGATTAAAAGGCCTGTTTCATTAAGGGAGACGTTACACAGACAACTCTGAGCTTCATGTCATAAGAATTACAGCAGAAGAGTATTGAAATTTTAAACTTAAAAGCCTTTACACTTACTCTTTAAGGTCACCTTCACAAAAATAGCACAATGGACTTGGTTCAATCCATATCATTTTTCTGTTAAGATTCTGAATTGATTCCGTAATCATATAAAAACAAGCTCAATACACAATTAGAGCTAACTGTTGCCCTTGCCACTGAAATGCACAAAGCAATTTGTGAAGAAAAAATCATTTTTCTTTTCTGAGGTTCACTGCTTAAAAAGGTATTTTCCATAGTAAGTGACATTTCTCAGCATAATTCTGAGAACTAATCAGATCGGTTTCAAGAAAATGTCAAACCATTGCCCCAGGCAACGTTCTGAAAATTAAACTAACATTGCATTCAATTCAAAAGAAATGAATTACTTTTTTCTAATGAATGCTTTTTTATATATTAAAAATGAGCATATTTGCCATTTAATATAAATATGCTTTCAATTACAATCAGCTTTACTGTCTTGAATATCTTCAGTGTGATAACTAGTAACTTTGATTCTAATGTTCCACATAACAGGCAAGCAACAAATGTATTTCTGGTATTGTTGCATTTAAGAAACTGGTCTTTTGCTTGATAGACAGTTTGCCTGAACTGATTTTCATATGAATGTATATATTTTCTGCAAATTCTGCACTGTTCTGAAGGACAGGACTAGGGACAAAAACATGTATTTCAAGCTCAGTAAATGAGCTAAAGACCTCAAGCTGCCATATTTTGGAGCAGAGAAGAGTATAGCAACCCAAAAATATTTTTGACTTTCCACTTAGAAATCAACATGGTTCTAACTGCAGTGAAAGAGGCTCCTGTGTTATCAGAACAGAATCAGAATGATCCCTCTACCATCTCACATCACCATAAAATAAGCTAGAGAAACACGGTTAGATAAATTTTAAAAAGCAAATATAGAATTGTTCAGAAAACCATAGCAAGAGAAGTTGTCTATGGTTAACTATCGCAGGAGAAGGATACTTTGAGTGCAATTCCCATCAATCTGATCTGCTTTTATTCCCAACACCTAGGTGATAGACTGTGGTTATTAAACTTGCAGCTTGTGTGATGGAGTGCAAGCATAACAAAAATGGAGTTAGAATCCAACATGGTGTGGGGAGACAAAAAGGGACAGGACCAGACCCCACACAGACAACTGCCAGATTCCAGATTGAGGGAGAACTAATTACACAATAAGGAACAATCAACAGCAGAAGAGAAAGGAGCCCTCTAGAGAAAGGTCACGTAGCTACCAGGTGAATCTGCACCAAATTCATATGGTTGTGAAAACGCCACGCTGACGTGTACAGACAGCAGCAGGGCTACCTCACTTGTTGCTCAGCATTGTAAACTGTCAACTGGAAACATGAACATCGCCAACAGCCTCACCTGTTCCCCTCTCTAGCAGATCAGGATGAAGGTCCACTAGTGGGAAACACATGCTGTGCATCCCTCCAGTAACTGGCCTGAGATACTGAGTCTCCCCAGTAACTCGTCTCTGAATCCTCTCATCTCCAGCGGCCTCACGCACAGACACCCCCAACCTTCCCCGCCTCCACAACCCTACTGTCTCTACAGCAGTTGTCCTGGACCTGGTCACTCTAGCAGCCAACTCCTTCAGGAGTTCAGCACAAACATACCTGGCTCCCAAGGCACTTAACCTACTCGCTGGCTAGAGCAATCTTGAAATGCCCTTCCCTTGCAACCCCTAATGTGCCTCATACCCCTCACACACACTCTGATGGGTGGTCCAGAGAGCCGCTCCCATTGACTCACGGCGATGGGAGTCAATCCTAGGCCATGGGGCTGATGTCCCTCCTGGGACAGCCCTGGGAGGGGCTAGGGCAGGGGATCCTTCCTCTGAATGAGATATTGGGGTTCCCCTGCCTGCCGTCACCCCTCTCTGTTCCTTCATGCATGTGGAGATGTTTCTTTTATCATGCAACTTCATATTTTGAAAGGCAGAGTCATGAGATAAAAGAGTGTAAGCAATGCGTAGGAAAAAGTGAAACACGGAAAAACAAGCGAATAACCGAAAAACGTTGAAATAGGTAACATATAAATAATTCAGTTAGATACACAAGAGTATAGAAAGCAGAGAATTTAGCGGCAAAACCCACTAACTCATACTTTGAAAGATATTTTGAAGTCATGTAATTCACTAGTATGAAGTATTCAACATTTAGAATCAAGTAGGTGGTAAAAAAAAAAGCAGTTGCACTTTATTCTGTATTTAACAGTTTATAAATATCTAATCTATTGTTTCTTCCAGCGAGTCAGTCTGCTGATCTAGGATCAAAATATTGTTTTCAAGGTTTCCAAGTTCAGATTTGCCAGGTACCAAAGGTACTTCATCCCCCACTCAGTTCCCAGCCCACCCCACTCCAGACCAAGGTATTGGTTGCTCCCATGTACTTGGTTTCTGTCTAGGCTTTTTGTTTGGTTTTTGTTTTTTTAAAGAAAAAAGAAAAGAAAAGAAAAGAAAAGAGAGAGAGAGTACATTGCCTGGAGACATGTGTGTTACTCCAACAGCATCTTCACTTGCTCACTTTTTCAGGGGCTCTAAAGCATGGGTCAATAATATTTTCAGAGACAAATGAGAAGGGAAAAAGGAAGATGGCTGCTAAGCTGTAGCTTCCTACCTTTGCATGTCAGGGCTGCATTCACTACCCACAAGGAATTGTTGTAATGGAATGAAGAAGAGCACAGCTATTTTTATGCCATTATCCAGCACTTAGCCACAGAAGCAGCCAATTAATTTCCAAACACAGACTCTACTCATTCACCTGAAGTGTTTAAAAAGTTAAAATACTTCTCAACTCACCAAAGATAATGCTTGTTACATGACTTGGAATTCCACCAACTGAAAGTCAATCTCTCCCATTAATGTGCTTTAAAACAACAATTTTAAAAAGTCATTCTCTTGTTTTGTGAGAAACTTGAAAGTCTTTTCCCACAACTGCTAGGGAAGTCCAGCTAAGGCTTCTGAGAAGCATGGTACTAGGTGGAAAGATTCAGCTTTTAGAACAAACGTAAGCATCTTCCCCCCCCCCCAAACCAGTGGCATTTTAACTCCTTTTAATATGCAATAGAAAACTCTCAAACATTAAATATTTTCTCATCTAATCAAAGACTTCATTCAAATTGCAAATTTTAAGATGTTATTTTCTCTTCTCTTGTAAAGGACAGCATGTTAGAGATCATACCAGACATTTCTAACAAATAGACAAGAAAGCTCATTACCTGGAGAAGCTAAGTGTAACACAGTTGCAAAAGTATCTTAGCCTACTTGATTGATCTCATTGTTGCAGGTAGCGAAATATTCTGAAAAGCCTCCAGCAGGTTTATATTGTGCTAAAAATATGAAGGTCCTTGAGAAGTACAGACACAGATTAATACTGAGTGGCAAAAGTGAAGCCTGAGTGAAGGCTCAGACTACATATCAGGATGTCTACAGCACATTTTATTTATCCTCTAATAACTAAGAACTTCTATGGTACTTTCTCCTATTCAGAAATACAAAGCAGTCTGTTGGCAAACACAGAAGTACCTTTACATTCACAAAGCATACAAGCACCAGAGTTACAGGATGGAGCAAGTCAAGGGGCTATGTACCACCCCATGCACAGTAGCAGCTGGCATCTCCCATACCGTCAGGAGGCAAGAAAACAGGACAGCTCTTTCAGGTTATGGGGATTCCTTCCGAGGCCACCCCTCCTACTCACAAAATTTTCCCCGTGACCCCAACAGCTGTCGGGGGGAAAAAAATCAAGGTGTCCATTTTCCCTCCTGTCACTATTTATATCGTACTAGACCAGGGCTACCACAGACACTATACTAAAAGTAGTAACAACTGCACTAAAAGTAAGGCAACAGTGATCGACAAAAACAAAAAGCAAAAACCCACAACCAAAACCCTGGGAACTCTTCATTGCGTACGCAGATCACCTTAGACGTTTAAATAAAAGGATGTGAAAACCATTTCTTTGAAAGAACTCTTATGCGTATTGCCATTCTTGCCAAGAGAAATTAAGTAGCATTTTACATTATTCTAAATATTCTATAGCCTGGGCTCCAACTGCTCTCCCATTTACAAGAGAAATGCTTAGTGTTAGACTGGGTGGCTAATAAAAGTAAACCATGAACATTGCACACAAGCAAAACTACGTGAGAATTGCTAAAAACAGTATTTAAAGATCTCAGAAAGTAACTCTATGCATACCAAGTAAAGAGGAAGTTTATTGATTTTCCAGGTCTTTCCTCCTCTCTTGGTTTTCTGGACAGCATTCTGCAGCAAGTTCTTCAAGCTCAGTACATCTCTTCTTAATATCTAGAAATCTATCACCTTCCTCCAGATATATCTCAATTCCTATTTGTTTCAAGTACAGCACCCACTTTCTCACCAGAGGACTGCAAAGACACACCTTGACCTCTGACCAGCTAACCCATCCTTTCACAAACTGGGAATCAATAAACCTCCCATATTTGCCTGATGAACAGCAACATTTTGGGGCCACCAAACTTTCCTGACATCAAAAGACAACTGGAAAAATCTAAACATTCAGGGATGAAACGTTTCCTGCACCGTGCACTACATCTTGTTTCTCTCACTTTTCCATGTTCCTCCTTGGGTCTTACTCCCACTTCAGCTATCTTTGTAGAAGGTACAGCTGATTAAGAGAGCTGCATGTGCTACAACACATTCACTTCATTTTCAGTGGCAGCAGGTGACCTCGTCTGAATTTCATAGAATCAAAGGCTAAATCAGGCTGAAAGGGGCCTCAAAGTCATCCAAGCCAACCTCCTGCTCAAAGCAGAGTCAGCTGTGAGATCAGACCAGGTTGCTCAGGGCTTTATCCATCTGGGCCTTGAAAACCCCCATGGATGAAGGCTGCTCAACCTCTCTGGGCAACCTGATCCCCTGTCCAGCTGTTCTCATGGTAAATTTCTTTTTCACCAGAAAGAAGATTTTCCTAAACTGTGTAAATGATGCTGGATTCATTATTTGTGGTGACAGCTGTATGATGATAGTTATTTTTCTCAGACAAGAAAGTGAATCTGTAAGTTTTCTATATAAAAGTTATTTGCAATGATTTATTTTAGTTGGTTTCAAACAGTATTTGTTTTAACCTTTTGTATTTAAGCTACTCATCTTTCAGTGACCAAAAATACCGCCATGTTTAAAAGCTCTTGTTGAAAAAACTAATCTGTCACTATCACAGGATGATTTTATGGAAAGTTTTAAAAATGCCAAATGTAAGGAAAGTTGGAAGATAGAGATACATTTTAATAATGCTTTACCACATGGATTCCACAGTGTTTAATGTTCAGCTCACCAAGAACCTCCAACAGAGCCTAAACAGACCAAGGGCTGGAAAGTAACCAGTCAAAGCTGAAATTGCTACAGCCATGGAGACAGAGAAAACACTTGGAAAACATCAGTTTAAAAAGCTGTGTCTCAGACTTGGAACCATGTGCACTGACAATATTCGATACCAAAAATCTCTTATGGGAGAAAGGGAACACTGCATAACTATGCATGCAGTTTGAGAAGAGGACAGCCCTTTAACCAACACAGGCCTGTTACTCTGTGAGTTATCTGAATGGCTCCGTGGCTGGTGTCATTGCCACAGTTTTGATTTTTTTGATAACGGGATGGCCTACACAGCACCAGGTTTGCTGGCGTCTGATGGGATTCATCTTTCTCAAAGGGGGAAGAGAATCTTTGCTCAGGAGCTTGCGGGGCTCATCGACAGAGCTTTCTCTTCGCTGGGTAAAGAACTGGCTGGATGGCCAGGACCAAAGAGTGGTGGTGAATGGAGTTTACTCCAGTTGGCAGCCGGTCACAAGCGATGTTCCCCAGGGCTCTGTGTCGGGGCCAGTTCTGTTTAACATCTTTATCAATGATCTGCACAAGAGGATCGAGTGCACCCTCAGTAAGTTTGCAGATGACACCAAGTTGTGCGGGAGTGTTGATCTGCTGGAGGGTAGGCAGGCTCTGCAGAGGGACCTGGACAGGCTGGATCGATGGGCTGAGGCCAACTGTATGAGGTTTAACAAGGCCAAGTGCAAGGTCCTGCACTTGGGCCACAGCAACCCCATGCAACGCTACAGGCTTGGGGAAGAGTGGCTGGAAAGCTGCCTGGCAGAAAAGGACCTGGGGGTGTTGGTTGACAGCTGCCTGAATATGAGCCAGCAGTGTGCCCAGGCAGCCAAGAAGGCCAATGGCATCCTGGCCTGTATCAAAAATAGCGTGGCCAGCAGGACTAGGGAAGTGATTGTGCCCCTGTACTCGGCACTGGTGAGGCCGCACCTCGAATACTGTGTTCAGTTTTGGGCCCCCCACTACAAGAGAGACATTGAGGTGCTGGAGCGTGTCCAGAGAAGGGCAACGAAGCTGGTGAAGGGTCTGGAGCAGAAGTCTTATGAGGAGCGGCTGAGGGAGCTGGGACTGTTTAGCGTGGAGAAAAGGAGGCTGAGGGGAGACCTCATCGCTCTCTTCAACTACCTGAAAGGAGGTTGTAGTGAGGTGGGGGTCGGTCTCTTCTCCCAGATATCAAGTGATAGGATGAGAGGAAATGGCCTCAAGTTGTGCCAGGGGAGGTTTAGACTGGATATTAGGAAATTTTACTTCACTGAAAGGGTTGTCCAGCATTGGAACAGGCTGCCCAGGGAAGTGGTTGAGTCGCCATCCCTGGAGGTATTTAAAAGACGTTTGGATGAGGTGCTTAGGGACATGGTGTAGTGGTGGTCTTGGTAGTGTTAGGTTTGTGGTTGGACTTGATGACCTTAAAGGTCTTTTCCAACCTATACAATTCTGTGGTTCTGTTTCATTGCTGCCAGTCATATACGAGAACAAAATCACGTGTCTCAAACAGGACCCGAATAATCCAAAATACACTGGCCCATCTACATTGCTAAAAATACATTACTCCAGTAGCTATCTGCTAAGTTGTGCACCTAAGTAAAAAACGAAGCAAACAAAAAAATAAGAACACACCTGAAGAGCTAAATCCCCCTTTTTTAAAAAAAAAAAAAAGTTTTCATTAGCTTATCTATTGCAACAAGTAAAAAAGAAAGTCTGAAAATATTAGATCATTTACTCTGAGCAATTTATTCACAAGGACAAACAAAACACTTGTCTACAAAAAGACTAGAACAGACATTAAAAAAAAAATCCCATCAGCATGAAAACATTTGGTATTGCATTTATTACTCTCTTCCCTCATTTCTTTCTAGCAAGGTCAAATGTCACTATCAGGCTGTGTTATTGATCTCCTCACATTAACTAATTGCCAAGAATGTTTCTACTGACATAAGAAAAAAACGTCAGTGAATGATCAACGCCTGAAAAATCTTACACATTCATTTGGAAAAAAAGTGAAGGAAAAGGGGCACTCCTGGGTTGTCTGGGAGATGCAGAGATTTCAGTGTAGACTACAAATTAGCAGCAACATGATTAAAGTCATCTCTGATTTCAAACACAAAATATAAGGGACTAAGGAATACATACTGTCACCATTTTCTCCATAAAGTGTATAGGAAAACATATGCTCAAAATACATGCTTCAACCATAGCTTTGGCTAGCCATTACAATGGAATATGCAGTAAAATTCTCCAAGACCTTAATACCATCTCTTTCTGCTATGACCATTTGTCAAAATGAGGGTTCCTTTGATTTAAAAAGGTTGTTCCGGAAAGCTAAGATATATCCAGAAATATGATTCAAAACTGATGACTTGGAATGAGAACATACATATCTGACAGTCTACAAATGCTCTGAAGAAAAAAAATATTTGAAATTTCATGATTTGAAATTACATTATGCATCCAGTTATGAATAGGTATAGGTCCTGATCTGTGGAAATAGATTGTCCTTCAGAATTATATAATGAGTATGTTATCTGTCTCATAACTACATAAAATGGGAAATATAGCCTTAAAGGGCTTCCCACCCACACCCACACACCCCCCCCCAGCAATTCAGGATATAGATTGGGACCCAGGTTTGGAACTCTGTCACTTTAAATTACTGGATTAAGGTTTACAACCACAATTTGATTTCAGTGATTTCAGTCTCATCTACTATTTGAAAGTCCTCCAGAGTACTGATACATGGACTTTTTAAAACTATTTTTTTATACGTAGACCTAAACCCCTTACAAAGAGGGGATTACTTTTCAAACTTATAAAATGTTAACAGCGATAACTTCTATTTGTGTAGTAATCCCAGTTTACAAATGAAACATGATACAAAACTCAGCTGTTACTACTTTTACTAAAAATTGTATTGATATAAACCTTACAGATGTGAGGAATCAAGTATGTGCAGGACTAAGCTACTTGAGGGGGGGGGGGATTGTGCCAGATTTACAGAAGCACTTACATACCTAAAATTACTAGCATGGGAAGAATGATGTATAACTTCAATACCCCCAAAGACAGGACAGATAGTCTCACATATTCTCACGGTAAAGGCTGCCTGCCTTCATACCCCTGAGGTAATCCTGAATGTAGACCTAAATCCATACCTGCAGCTGTAATGCAAAGCAATCTCAGTGCAGCATACCTGTTCTATATAACAGATCAATCAATAAAACCCAAAAATAGCTGTATAAATTGATATGCACAAGTTAAAATGCCACTTAGAATTTTTCCCTGAATAGCAGATTTAATTTTACTGTGCAAGTGAAATTACTGAGAGCTGTTCTTAAGATAGTAAGTAGGCTGAATAAAAAGAATACCCCCTGTAAATGCTCTATTGATAAAATAATTAGAGTAATTATGTGTCTATCAAGATAACATTTTATATTAAGTAAGGAACAGAATACAGAAGGACAATCTTTCTCGGCTGAAAGCAGTAGTAATGTTGATGTTCCTCTCTAAGGGCACATGCCCTCATGTCCATTGAAAAGTTACGAAAATGGATCTAGAAAGTCACCATGGTACACACTAAATGGATATTGAACTGCTAGGTATATACAGATGTGAAATTTTCTGTTTAATGGCAATGAACACAGATAACACCTACAAACTGAAATGACAGTGAAAAGACAGTTAATAAACCCAATGCCAAACACATGGTGAATGTGTTAAGTTCTGATATCCATAGTACAAAGAAGGTGCACTGAAAGAGAGACACAGGAACACTTCTAGACTGAAAAAAAAAGCCTTACTTCTTAAATCAATTATCAATAACCTAGCAGGTTACAAAAAATCTTGATCGCCATAAATATATAGGAACAGATAAACAAGATAGAAATACTATCTTTATCTGCTAGATTAAGAGGGGGACCTCAAGAATAGCTAGATATTCTGAATCCATTTCAAGCTTTTAACAAAGAGGCTAATCATCCACAGCAGCAGTTTAACAAGGATGTTTACTCACCAGTGGACATCTTCCTTTAAAGATATAATAATGTCTAAATCAGAATTTTTCTGAATGTTTCAGGGAAAGACAATTACGTGAACTGGGCTGAGCTCCCTGTTTCCTGAAACTGTCTCCTGCAAAAGATTTTTCCAATTTTATTACTCTATTGCTGAACTTCAAAAAAGAAGGGGAGTTTAAAAAAATAAGTAAGAAAAAAGAAGGAAAAAACCCATCTATGCTACAGAATGTCCCAGACTGTCTGCTTCATTTACAGATTTTCAGAAAAATTTACATTCTGGGAAAACCCCCAAAATAAGGACCAAGTGAGGCTATGCCCAAAGCTAGAAGAATTTGGGTGTCTGCAGTGCCCTTGGAGGAATTAGAATGTAAGTATCCAACCCTTCTGAAGCAGGACTCTCAATTCTTGGGCAAAATAAATGCATCTTAGTAAAGGATGACACTATTACTCAAGCTCAAGTTATTTTTCCCTCAAGACAAATCAAATAATTTTTGGTTTAATAAAAAACACAGTAAACAAAGTTCCCTCTTCTGTAGTGAGCATTAATATCAGAATTATAATATTTCAGATTATTTTGGTTATGGCATAGCAATAAAACTGAAAATATCATTTCACATAGCCTTAAAAAAAATCAACAAGAGAAAATAAAGTTAAATGATTACATTTAAGTCTATTTTATTCTATCTCTACATGTGCAATATGCTGTGCAATCCCATGAAGGCACAGTCTTGGAGGAGATCCGAACTGCTGATTAGATGAGATTAAGGATAAATGAGAGACTAAAATGTAAGCATTTTGGATGGTTTTTGTTCAGGGGTTTTCTTGTTGCTGCTTTTGAGCTTGTTTGTTTTTTAAAGCAAACATACATCATATACCTAAATCTGCACTTAGACAATAGAGAGAGTAAATAAATATATTCTGGTTTCATCCTTACCTACCACTTGGAATGAACAGAACAATCCATTACCCTGAGAAGGAGTATTTTGGGATTATTTACCCACGCAAACATACATTACAATAATTTCTGTGCCAGATAAAGCAGATTATGGAAAAGCATTATATTCTACCAACAAACAGAAGGAAATTTGTGCAAGCAGTATTGGGTCTTTTTTAAGCAGGGATCCCTGATTCAGTGCAGGTGTTTCAGATATTTACTGATTTAGAATGCACTCTTTGAATAATAATGCAATTCACATTTTATTTCTTCTGAGAAATTACAGTGATCTACCTGTTTAGCTGGATTCAAGTTCACCAAGTGCAACAACAAATAAGAAATGTCTGTCTCAGAGACACTGGGGAAAAAAATTTGGTTGGTTGCTGTTT
This sequence comes from Mycteria americana, assembly GCF_035582795.1. Lineage (NCBI taxonomy): Eukaryota > Metazoa > Chordata > Aves > Ciconiiformes > Ciconiidae > Mycteria > Mycteria americana. Next base: position 94,519,676 of record NC_134366.1, on the reverse strand, counting down.
TATGGAAAAAAGGGGTACCTATAGCATTTTTGTTTCTTTTAACCATAAATTCTAAGTAAAACCATCTGCGAGGTGCCAGGCAACATGCCAAGGAATTCTCTAAAGTACAAACCATTGTACTTGTCTTATACCTGTTGAGTCACAGGCAATTCTCAGCATTTAGAACAGATCACATCCAGATGAAGGTATTTGTGCTTGTGGGCTAGTCTGTTCCTTAACTTTAACCAAAAGGGGAAAAGCCCTAGATCATCCCCAGGAATATTTGATTTCTGAGGTTCTGTCAGAGGTTGGGTAGATGGCTGAAACCATCACACAAGTCAACTGGAATCTTTTGTAAAACATTCAACATGCAAAAAGACAAACAAGAATCCCCAGCACCGCACACACTTCTTCAAGGATCTCATTCTAGGAGGGCTGTGACACCATCCAAAAATCAGTTTTGCCTGCTCCCCTCCTCCCACCCTTTACCTCAACCCAGACTCTCTGCTGGGTGAACCCTGACATCATTTATTTGCTGTTAACAATCTTTATAGATTTTTTTTCTTGTAAATGCCAGCTAATTACAACTGTGAGGTTTTCATATTGTGTTACATCTCAGGTAAGGATAGCAAAGTTCCAGACACCTTATTCTGATGCTTATTGTGTTCGGTATCATCCTTTCACTGCTAATGTTGCACTTTCATTTTTCACATGAGTGCATCTAGTCTTAAACAAGAAAACAAAAAAAACCCACACACTCACTGTTTGGAATAAAGACCGTCTTGTTTTATAGATCATTATCCTACTGACACAGTGAAACCACAGATACTCCCTAAAATAGATATCCAACATCTGTGTGTACCTACTCGTAATGATTAAGAATGAATCATTTTTCTAACTTAAAATTCTTCTGCGTTTTTAGAGTCAAATACACAAATGGTTTCATTGTGTATGGGGAGGAGGAGGAAAGTAGGGGAGAAGATTTTCCTGTTAATGTTTCAGAATGTCATCCTGGAATTAAAACTAGAGTAAGCGTGAATAGTATTCATCCTGCTATCACAAACAATTGATGAAAGCACCGATTCAAGATATGGAATACAAAATTTTGCCCTCATAAACAGGCATCTGATTTAGCATTCATTTTATTAGAACTTGTCAGCAATGGGGTTGGGGAATAAAGTTTTGAAATTAAGAAGTCCACAGTGTAGCAGGAAAAGAAATAAGAAAGGAAGAAAATGGTGTTGGCTATATCAGCAACCTACACTTCAAATTTGAATCTTCTTCACATAAAAGCAAAGTCTGGAAAGATTTATCTTTAATACAGATTCATTTCTGTCATCTTGTAATTATCCTCCAAGCTGCCTTTATGCTTCCAAGTTCCTTGAATTGACATTAGATAGAAATAAAGAATGAAATTATCTCCATCATCCCCATCCCCAATTCTTTTAACATCCTTTGCTCCCTCTTTCAATGACAGTTCTGAAAACATTGAAGCACTGTCCTAAAAACACTCATACTGAAAGGTCTGCAAAGTCATCCTGCTAAAAATGGAGTCCCTATTCCTTTTTTCAGACCCAGAAACCCTTCAATGCTGCATTGTCTAACACCCTCTTCTTTCCCTTTTGTTATTCATTACTGATTTGACTGATATTGCAACATCTTGTCCCCTTGGCTCTTGGTCTGTTTGGTCTGGTCCTTCCTTTTCATAAGGGAGATTGTATTTTTGTTCCATCATGGCAATGCTGCAATAGAACACAGTTTTCTTCTGGTACTATAATGTGATAATTTTATTATTTTTGTTACTATAGCAAAGTTCTGACATTATAGATTTTAAGAAAACTAATAAAGAAGTAGTTGTGCCACAAATTGTCAGCTCTTCCAAAAAAAAAAAAAATACAGTTCAGGTGAACTTTTAGCTGCTCAGAAGTATGATTAGCAGGGACACAATCACAGAAGGGTGGAGGCTGGAAGGGACCTCTGGAGGTCATCTGGTCCAACCCCCTGCTCAAGCAGGACTACCTAGAGCAGGCTGCCCCAGGACCATCTCCAAGCAGCTTCTGAATATCTCCAAGGAGGGAGACTCCACAACCCCCCTGGGCAACCTGTGCCAGTGCTTGGTCACCCTCACAGTAAGAAAGTGTTTCCTGATGTTCAGAGGGAACCTCCTGTGTTTCAGTTTGTGCCCATTGCCTCTGGGCCTGTCCCTGGGCACCACTGAAAAGAGCCTGGCTTCATCTTCTTTGTACCCTCCCTTCAGGTATTTACATATTTACAGAGATCCTCCCTGAGAGTCCCAGCTCTCTCAGCCTTTCCGCACAGGAGAGATGCTCCAGGCCCTTCATCATCTTCGTGGCCCTTCGTTGGACTCTCTCTAGTATGTCCATGTCTCTCCTGTACTGGGAGCCCAGAACTGGACACAGTGCTCCAGGTGTGGCCTCACCAGTGCTGAGCAGAGGAGAAGGATCACCTCCCTTGACCTGCCTGCAACGCTCCTCCTAATGCAGCCCAGGATACCCTTTGCCACCTTTGCAGCACAGGCACATTGCTGGCTCATGTTCAACTTGATGTCCACCAGAACCCCCAGGTCCTTTGCTGCAAAGCTGCTTTCCAGCTGGGTGGGACCCAGCATGTTCTGGTGCCTGGGACTGCCTTTCCCACTTGTGGGTTATGTAGCCAGGAGACATTTATAATGTCACACGACAGCCTTTTCAAAACATGACACGAGTTGACTGGAGTGGTTTTCAGGCAATAACTGTGGAGTGGTAACACAGAGATTAAGTTCGTTGCACTTGCTTAACTTCTCAGCTTCTGTTAGGGTCCAGCAAATCCTGCTTCATTTTCACCTAATAAATAGACTACCTATAGGCATGCAGACTTGGTAGCCTTGCATATGCATTCCTCATTGGTTTGTATCTCTGCTTCTGCTTGCCCTTGCCGCTTTCCTTTCAAGTACTTACATCCTTCTGACTGCATTCATGCTGACATGTAAGGTAACATAAAACTGCAAGAAATTTTCTAGACCAAGAGTTGGAGACGGAAATGTTACTACTATGAAGCAAGATGTAGAAAAATAGACATGCCACTAAACCCACAAACACAATCTGTGGCAAATGTATCGGTGTTCAAAGCAGAGCGGCTTTCCACTTCCCCAAAAGAACTCACAGGATTTGTCATAGCAGATCACATTGCTGCTCTGTGAAACCTGGCGTGCAGCCTCCAGCACCAGCCAATACCTGATGCTATACAGAAAAGTGAGTAGCAGCATATTGCACCTGGCTAATCTTGAGAGATGTGCTCTTTAATTGCTAAGCAGAGCAGAAGAGAAACGCACTGAAGTTCCTTTTGGGCTATGCAAGTCATTTTGCTTATGGTTAAATTTAGCAATATAGACACCTTCAGGTGACACTGCATTAAATGCAGTCAATTAGAATTAGCTTCTTGCATTTAGCTGATAGAGCCAATTTAGATAAACGTTTGAGTAGCTACAAATAATATAGCCATGTCTCCCATAAAAACTAACAGTTACTGATGCGACATCCCTAGTCACTACGTTAACAGGTAAAGCTAAAGGGATTTGTTTCACTTTTTTTCCCTAGGCAGGAGGAAGGGTCCACTCCACAGGTACACAACACTGCTAAAATTCTGAGCTGGGCTTCTATAAAGTTTCTCTCCTTAACAATAAGGAGGTTACTCTCCTTCTGAAACTCTGGAAAATCCCCATGGAACAGAGTGCAGCAAACAACAACAACAAAAAAAATCATTAAGGGTTATCACATCCGGTTCTGCAAAATTTTTCTCACCTGTTTATTGTTGCCCTCCCATCCCCCCTTGCCCCCAGTCCCTCTTATCTCCTGTTTCTGGCTCTCCCAGAGAAAACTCACAACAGATGAACTTCCACAGAAAATACCACTCATTGTATCCTGAAATAATACTCAGGCAGTGAAAAGAAACAATGAGGACAGAGAAGCCACATTTTTTTACTGAATGGTTACAACAACTATCTTTGACAACACGATATGAAAGTCATTTATTCAGCCCAACACCAACATAATGATTTCATGGAAAAAAATGAGAACCCTTCATAAATTACTTCTTATGACTACATTATGCCACATTCAGCTCACATTTTTCTCAAGTTATCTCATTTGCTTTACAGATTGATGATGGTCTTCATGCCCAAGCCTCCGTATTCTACAGGATAAACATTTCCAACCTACTCATCAATCTGTCACATTCCTCACGTTTTATGACCCTCTTCAATTTAGTCAAACTACTTTTGTTGGCAGAGCAGGATACAGTGCAATTGAATTTCTCACCATTTGAGATAAACAAGATGGACTTCATCCTTCCTTCCTCAATTATTTCAAGCAGTTTTGTACAGATATGATACTGTATCTGGTCTTGGTAGGCTGGGTTTTTTTTTAATAAGACTAATTTTGGTAATTTTTAAATGGCCAAAGACTGAATTTGAAACCAGAAGGAAACAATTAAGATTTAACACATTTTCAGGACACTCCCACTAAGTATTTCTTGTTACAATTCGCCTTTCACTATAAACAAATCCATCATGGACCACTTCAGCTTGCCAACTAAGATCCTTAGACTCAGGAAAACAATATTCAAAGGTCTTCTAATCCTAATAACTGACTTTAGTTTTCTGAAATTGGCATCAGAAGAGGCTACTAGCAAGGAAAGGACTTTGAGAATGCCTACTAGCTGAGGACACTGTTATCTCAGTATGATTTTTCCCAGCAAGACAGTGACAGATAGCATGTGTCCAAATAAAGAGGGATTACTATTTAGCATTGGTGGGTTTATTCTCATTGCTGCTAACATTATTTTTGTTGTCAAACTACTGCCTACTTTTTCCATCATATGTTTCTGAAAAAGCCATTTATTGTTTGGTGTGTTAGTCATGTAGTAAACACACACTGTCCAACCCTTTCAGATGTTTGTAATCAACAGAGAACTTGATATCCAGCCTATTACAGAAACAAGAGCTATTTCCAGTTCGACACTTCTTCCTTCCCATCTCTGCTACCTATTTTGTTTACAAAAGCTCTCATTTGTAAATGCTTTTATCTACTAAATATTGCACTAAAAGATAACAAGCTACTTGACTGCACAGAGAAAAACTGAACAAGTTGCCAGGAACCTCTCACTCATCCTCTCTGATACGGGGAATTTGAAAGGATATGTTCCTTAGCCAAATCAGAACATTTTCAATAATCTGGAGCATCTCTACCTAAGCCATAATTATGGATCTGTATTTAACCTTTAAATGAAGAAGCTCAAAAGTTTCACAATCCGTACACCTAGTGAAATGTAACTTACACACAAAAGTTAAGCCAAACGAAATTGGAAATTACAATGCAACTGGTAAAAGCTAATCCTCACATCTTCACACATGCAAAGATTTCTTCACAGAAATAATACACTCTGTATTTTGCACCTTGATAAATTAGTGAGTAGCAATTGCACACAACCAAAGATAACTAACTAGCCTTTCCAAGTTCATGTCCACTCAACTTAATTTGAATATGTTTCCATGTACAGTACTAGAAACTCAGTCGAAGAGCCTAATGTCTAAATTTCTACCTGTGTTTGCAATACTTTTTTTTTTGCTGATGCAAATCTCAGATATTATAAGCTGGTAGAAGTAGACAAATTCTTATGCCTGTATAAAATCCACAAGCCTGGTCTGAAGGCTCAGTCTTACACAGTCCTATGTCATCAGGTAGAAACGTACAGACTTTATATGCCAGGAGTCTATAAAACACCATATTTATTATACTGACAATTAAAAACTCCAAAACACTATGTTCCAGTACTGTGCTCAACATGGCTCAGTCTGGCTTCAAGAGAACAGGATCACGAAAATTACAGCTGTACACTGCTGAAATTCCCCCTTCTCCTCCACTCTCCCTGACCTCCCCAAAAAAGACAACCCCATTTCAACATTTCCAGTGAACCCCAGTTCCCACCATCATTGTTCTGCTTCCTGTTTTCCCTTACAGCCACCGCCATCTCTTTAAACTGCTGTTGCCAGTTTGGCTGTCAGGACTGATCACATCAGATACCCTAGAAATAGGTGCATTCAAAAAGGATGAAAAAAATAACATTACAAAGTGGGATACTGAAAGGAAAGGACCGTATTACACTTATCTTCTAGGAAACCAAATCTTGAGGGTAAACATTCAAAAATTGCCTCTGGAGCTGTAGTGACTCAGACCTCAAGTAACCCCTGTTTGGAAGTGCAAGGGCATCACATTTTCTGTGGCATCACTTGATCTCAAGTAGGATCAGCACTGATAACCAGGTGGGAAGCGATAGCTATCTTGCCTCTGCAATGGAAAGCCACCAAAGTACAGCACTTTTGAAAAGATGTTAACTTTTCAGATTAAAAGGTTACTTGAAGCCTGAGCCTAATTTCTTTAACACCTGGAGGGTGGTGGAGAGAATCAAACACAGGCAGTGGTGCTGTTTACAGGCTTGACTCCAGGAGCCAGGTTTTATTAACCTGTTGGAGCCAGGTGACCTATCCAAGACTTACCCCTCTTATATAGAGCAAACCTGTACTAGTTTCAGTGGGACTATGCTATTTATACATTAAGACCGTAGCGCAGATAAGACAGGATTACATTTTGCAGCAAAGTGTAATTCATCGTGACATATTCCAAAAAAAATTTAGAAACACAAAATCCAGTGAAAAATCCCACGTTGCATTTCTTAACCAAACCTGAAGACAGACAAAGAAAAATCTGATCATAGTTATACAAAAGAAGATGAAAAGATAAACTTTTTTTAGATATCAGTTATTTTCCCCATTCTACTGAACTACATAGTTAAAATTGTATGGACTCCTACATAGCTTTCAGGAAGTTTATTTACTTTCTAGTTGCATACTTAGTCATATTCACCTCTTCGTATATAAGGACAAAGTATACTGACAGAGATCCAAAAAAAATGGTCTCCATACTAACTGCTCCTGCCATCAGGAGAGATGAGTATGCCATACCCGAGCAGCTCTGCAATTGCACAGCTATCAAGGAACTGTCACTGCCGCATAGGCGGCAGCAGCTGCAAGGCTGCTCTAAATTGAGCCAAGGACTGAAGAGGTCTGCGATACAGATGAGTAACAAAATGATGCTGTAGTTTCCTTATTGCTAATTACCCTCCAGGAGTTCTCAACCTTGGAACCATTCGCGTTCAGGAGAAGTGACAGCCAGCCTTCCACTCCCCCCCGTCAGGCTGCAAAAGTAACCATGGGGTACCTACTGAGTGAACGGGACTCAACACTTTGCATGGGCAGCTTCTCAGAGAATTCCTTAATTTTGCTACCTAGTTCAAGCCGTCAGTCTTGACCTTCGCCTTTCACTTCCAAGCTCCCACCCTGTTCCATGCCTCTTGCAACTTTTCCCATTATAGAAGAATTTATAATTTTCCATGTCAGTGTTATTCAGCAATTCAATAGCTCCTTAAAAAGCTAATTTAGGATTAAATACCCATTCTGTCAACTGTTATATAACTTTCCCTATGTAAAGGCAGTATCAGTACAAAGTAATTTATGATTTCAGATTATCAACACTTCAAAATAATGTCTTCATCATTAAATTCCACACTCATAAGCTTTCTTGATCTCCTTAATAAACTTGCTATAGATAACTTGGAGTTCTCCTCTGAGTGGTAGTGGAAGAGAATCCGTTTTCCTCATCTTATATGCACTGTCTTAAGTAACTTTTTAGAGGTGGTCCCTACCTCAGTACTGATCGCACCAAAATATTTGAAATTTGACTGTAGAGGGTCTGACATCACTGCTGCTATTAATGGAACAGAGTCCAGTGATCAAATTGTAACAGGGAAAATGTAATCATATTTATTATTCTTTTGGGGTAAACAAAACTCAAATTGCTTGAGTGAGGTCTCCATGAAAGCATGCATGAATAGGTCAATGCTCTGCCATCAGCTTCCATACTAACCTCAGTTGAATATCTTGCTAGATATACATCACAGTAGCAGACCATATGCATCAAGTTCTTTACCCCAAATCAAATCCTGTTTCACTACCATGATATACGTGGGCAGTTCCTAAATCAAATCAGTGCATGTTCATGCTAATGTCTCTTACCACCACAGTTATTTCCACTGGCTGACAGAACTGAAGCAACAAACTCCCCCTGCCATAGAAGCAGTTACGGAGGCAGAGATGCTGGTTTGCCAGCATAACTCATTCCACAAAGGAATACGAAATTAAATTTCAGTCTACAGTAGACTCGCCAGTAACGTACCCCTGCTACAATCACATCACAAAGCTTCTTCAAGTTTAGGCATGTCCTTAGGAGCCTTTTTAGCTCAAAAGTCACAATGTAGGCCTTAGAAATAGGTGTTGATAGTTATACTCAAGCCCCCTTAGAAACTCTATACTAAAAAGAACCATCTTTCTGTAAAAGCCATTTCAGTAGAGCTAGCATGCTGACCCTTGTGATATAAATATGCAAAGCGATCCATCTACCAGCTGAGAAGTCTTAACGAAGGTTGATAAGAACTACTTATCTCAATGAGGCCCCCCCCCCCCCCCCCCCGAAAGGAAGGTCATGCCTAAGGATAAGTGATATCTTCCGATACGTCCACTCAAACTTTATAGTGTTTTTCACAAATGTTTGGGCTGCAAGCCTACACTGAAATATTTTGAGTTTCTCTCAAGCCAAAAATAAATCACTGTTTCTACTCAACGTAAAAATAAATGAATAAATAATTACATACAGAATACCTTTTGTGCCAGGAATATATTTTTCCCTGCCTTCTCTTCTCTCTCTTTTGTTCTTCCTAACATCAAGTCACTAAATTTTGAAACTCATGTGGTTTTTTGTGTTTGTTCCATTTTGCTTTTGGTTTTTAAATACTGTCTCATTTAAATTAATTTTGCAAATAGCAGAAATAATCCACTGTCACATAGCAGAAAACTTTTACTGGATGGTGGATAACCTGTTTCAGACTCATGCTTGCGGCGTGGTGGGGATTTGCAGGGGAAGAAGAAAGGAAAGGAAGAAGATTTAAAAGTAGGCCAAAAACCAGGCTGTACCAATAACACCAACATTTTAGGAATAAACACTATCACATGTTTTGGTAAAACAATGTTTACATTCAGTTATGGTTTTGGAATCCTCAGGAGTTTCTGATACTATAGGGAAACAAGCTGAAAAAATTATTCACATAACACTAATCTGTCAAGTGTAAGTTTTATGCATAATAAAGGCATATGCAAAGTAGGCAAAGACTCGGAGTTTCTTCACATACCATATTTTAAAGGCATTTAAAAGAGTCATTCTGATACGAAGTGTGACATTCTGATTGGGAGAGAATTTTCCAACTCATTTACAGCTGTTGGTTAACTCTCACAATTAACGCATCATTTCATTTAAAAGTTTTGGTTGAGTCATTTAAGCCCCAACCCCTCTGTCCACCCCCAATACTATCCATTACCTTAATCAGTTCTGGGTTTTAACCTCTGAAAAATAAATATCATTTCTAGCCTTCTGTTACTGACCCTTAATTTTTCTTCCCTTGACTAAGTGACTGGTTGCAAATACATGTTCCAGAGCTACACTTGTAGACACAGCCAAAAAAACTCCTAAGATACAGCAAGATTTTTTTTTCACTTGATGTTTACAAGCTTTACAAAGGTATGGTATTAGAACAAACTGACTGGGAGGACACAGCGCCCTTGGAAGAGTTAGGGTAATCTCAATTTTTCAAGATTCTTAGCAAAGATGGGGAAAATGGACTCGATTTTGTCCGTGTGCTACATAAGGCCATTTTTACATACCTTGAGGGTGGGGAGTAGATACAAAAAATTTTTTGAAGATTTCAATTAAGACCTTGAGATTTAATTTTAAGATTTAAAGAATATTTAAGATTTTCTCACTGCCTTTTCTGTTTGTTTAAATGGAAAATTTATCTAAACTGAAAATCTGTTGAGTGCTAGTTAGCTAAGGTAATTATTCCACTTGCATAAAGTAATGCAAATACTCCTTAGGTACATCTAATTTGGAACATAAATTTGAAAGTTATTAATTTACTGGCTAATTTGCGGTTAAATGGTGAACCAATTAAGTAAAGATCCTATCCTCCTTTCAAAGAGTAGTACTTCCAAGTCAGAATGATAAAGCAAACTGGGATGGGAGCTAATCAGGCTCAGCATGTTAATAATGCTTGAGTTACTTCCAAAGGAAAGTAACTGTTTTCTTGGTCAGAAAATAGGTCGGACATCTATAGGCCATATGAACTAAATTTCTGCTGTAACACGTTAGAGCTTTTTACACTTTAATAACTGTAAAGTTGCATGGGAAAAGATACCCAGGTATTGGTTGTCAAACTTGTTGCCTAGTCCAAACACAGCTGAAGCAAGCCAAACTCCTTCCAGGGATTGCTGCATGTAAGCTTCAGCTGTACGTCAATCTTTCCAACGTGTAGGAGACACGGCCTGAGCTTGCACTGGCCACTCGCGACTAACAACTCCATAGCTGCTGCAACACATGCCTGGAGCACCACTTAGATAAGCAAGCCTCAGGAGATCTTGCTGTTGGCTGGCACAGTTAACTGGTAGTCTAGCTCTATTATCGACACAGGCTTAAGTGATCTACTTCTCTACTTTCTGACTGTAAGTGTCAACATACACTGACTGTGATGTCCTGAGATGTATCCCAGCTCGCAGACAAAAAACTACCACTGAAAGCCATGTCACTGCTGTGCTCACCAAGTGACACATCAATAGAAGAAATGGCTCATTATCAATAAAATGCTGCATTTCCTTGAGAAATGTCACATCAACTGTATGTCCACCTCAGAATTGAGCATAACTCCGAAAGCATTTCTAAAGGCTGCTCAAATAGATTAAAAACGGCAACACCACTTTATAGGTCTCACGCCTGGAACCAGTAGTCCAGTCTGATCACTGTTTGTAAGCTCAAGAGCCCCCAAAATGCACCCTGGGCTTACAGCAAAGGAAGATAACCCTTGTCCCAAAGAGAAGACATGGTCCCTTCCTTGAAAACTCTGAAATTAAGAGACAACGTAGTTGTGCAGGGAGGACAGAGGCACAGGAGCAACAGCAGCACAACCACCTCATTATACAAGGATTAACAATTATACAACATTGAGTAGTGCTTACGTTAATCAGCCAGAGAGACATCACTCTATCAGGCAGCTCTGCAGCAACATACCATGACACCTCTCAGTCCCTCATTTTCACAAGCTTGTTGAAAGAGAGAGGCGAAATGTTTTCAACTGGGCCCTTCCCAAATACAATCTGAAAATGAACAGAGTATAGCTTGTACAGAGACTTATGCAGGCTCTTTAAAGACAGCTTCTATAAGAGTTATCAGGCAAAAACTGCTTCAGGTATTTCAATGAGATACGGAGACTGAAAGACAGATGACTATAGTATTATGGGGGGCAGAGAAATCAATACAGCCTACTTAGAGTAACCTTTATTTAAGACATGTTTTTAAGGACACTGTCTCATTTTCATACTTCAGCTGGGCAGACTTTTTTCCCCCCAGCAGTGGAACTGACGGGGCAGGGAACGACCCGGGGCAGAAAGCTTTAAAAGGGTTTTCACAAGGCTTGAAAATTTCTTGGAGTATTCTAACAATTCAGAGCTCTAAACTGCTGAACCAAGTTTGCTACACAAGGTTAAGTTGACAGACATTTGAAAAAAAAATTCTGTTAATGCCTGAACTACACACTTGGTTAGGGAAATAAAGCTTAGATCCAGATTTGGTTCAACTTCCTTTAAAAAATTTAGAATAAAGTTCTTCATATATTTCTCTCAAAGAAGAAATATTAGTCAATATGAAGTCATACCACTAAGAAACCCGCAAGATTTTTCCTCTATCACATTTGTACAGAGCGGCAATTAAAGACTTATTTAAGCAAAAGATCTTATTAATGGGTTGTTACTCTCTATAAAATCTATTTCAGTTCAGTAGCCCTGATGAAGTCCCAATTTATAAGACTGGAAGGAGGCCAAAATAGGAAATCGGTATAACTCCTTAACAACATTCCTTTTTTTTTTTTAAGAGAGCAGTTCTGACATGGATTACAAAGCTTTCTAATGAAAATCAATGGCATTTTAAAGTTAAAGGCTTAAAGCACAATCAAAGATTTAAAATGCCAAAAATGGCAACGTGTGCTTCAAACTTTGATTTTCTCTTGTGTGCCCAAATTGGCCTGGTCGGTTCATAAGCTTATGGCAAAAAAAAGTGACTTTTTGAACTGCTAGTACCTGGCCTAGGCTAACAAATGGTCTTCATAAACCTGCAAGTGGAGTGCCAGGTAACATCTTCTGATAGGCTATCCATCGCTGATATGAAGTCCCATTTTCTTTGCACCCGCCCTCGGCATCCTCGCCCCGAGCACCTCCTCTCCTCGGCTCGCACGGTGCTCGCGCCGTGGCCCACCGTGCCCCCCACCGTGCCCTTCCTCTTTGCAGCTGCAACCCCAGCAATGGGCATCAGCAGCCCACGGGCAGCTGCACAACTCAGGCCCCGGGGCTTCACCAGGGAATGCTTTAAATGGTCACGGGTCTGCTTTAGCTGTAACTGCAAATATTGATAAGGGTCAGGAAAGGGTCAGAAGGGTTATTTCCTACAGCTGAACACTGACTCTGCAATGACCTATTTTCTACAGCTTAACAGGAGCTTCCTTTGCTACAGCTTAATGCTGACTCTGCCACGACGCGCTTTAACCATATTGTGATAAAGGTCTAAGTGAAATAAGTAGTCCTTGTGCAATTACCCTGTGAGCCATTTAGAAAAGAAAGAGTGGCTGAACAGACTGCAAATATATAAAACCAGCCCCAAACAGACGAGACAGAGAGGGAAGCGTCCCCCGCACGCAGACAGTATCATGCCACCCCCGGAGAAGAGCCAAGGATGCTTACACTCCCCTGCCCCGCCATCCTCGAAGACGACTAACACCACTGACTTCAGGACCCAGGGGGATGTTGCACGGTTGAGCATCACATAAAAGGGGTCAATGCAAGGACATTTATGAACAACAACTTTAAGCATATTGTTAATGCTATAACAATATGCTTATAGTAATGGCTGCGTCCAAGATAACCTGGTATTATTAGTCCAATTAAAGTGTCACTTCCTGATTAGACTGTTACAACTTCAATTAGAATAACAATAAATTCCTGGCTTTGCGCGTAACGTGTGCTTCTTTGACCCACAAACTACATGAGGTTCAGTGCAACACTGTACGATTCTAACCATGATTGCTTAGCTTCTGCTTTCCGTATTCATGCAGACCACACAATCCTCTGCTTTCCCAAGAGTGCTCCCCTTTCCTGCTCTCCCTTCAGAGCGGCAGGGTAACTGGCTCAGTAGCATCTGTCTCCTCTGTGCCTCCTCTCTTTGTCTGTTGGCCAGAAAAAACAAACACCACCACCAACCACCACCACCAACAACCACTTCTCCATCCTCAGCTAGCATAAGCACTGATCCCAGGGTGCTGCCCAACAAAACTTTACCAGGGAAAGAAGGGATGCACGCTGCATCCATGCAGTCAAATGTAATATAGGGGTAGAGAGTGTGTAAACAGTATAGACGCTTTTTTCATGCATTCACTGCACTGAAAACGTATGTGATTACCTGCTGTGGATAAACATCCTAACTTCTTTAACCTGAGGTTTTATAATTATGAATGAATGAATAGTGAAATGAATACCAAATACTAAGAACATTGAAAATTAACTTTCAGGATTACCTTTACTTCACTATCAGGATTTTTATGCACAGTGCAGCATCTGCCATCCTTTGGAGTTCACTTTACAGAATTAAAAATTTAAGAGATCAAGTAAACTGTATGTTATCTTAGGAAGACTAATTCCTTCCTGTATTTTAGGAAATAAGTAATGTTAGTGTATCAGCCTGCCACAGTAGTTTTTAATCTCTATCAGATCTCCCACCTGCAGAAACAATTAATATTTGACCTTTGCATCACAGAAGATTGAATTCATATCAACAAACCGACTGTTCTCTGTATGAACTAATGATTTCCTTTTACTCTTAACTGTTTTAATGAATAAAAATGTTATTTTATACACAATGTATGTATCCATTATGAAACAATACGACTAAAGTAAGTTAAATTTACTTCTGCTTATTCAACCTGTTCATACACACACACTTGAACTACTCCAACCTTAACTACAAGCAGAAAATGAGAGTGGCAAATATTAACATTCCAGGTCTTCCTTGATCTGATGAATACTAGTCCAAATACAACTATAAAGACAGATTTAAAAAATTTTCTAGTAAAAGTATTTTTTCTGTTTGATTGTGGAGGTAGAAGGCTGTTCTGCAAAACACGCACAATCTCAGGTAATTTACACCACTTTGTCATCAAGGAGAAAGTTCAATTTTCAGCTGTGAAAGACAAGTTCATTGCTCTTTCCCCCCCGCCACACACACACACACTCTTCTATACAGGGCAGCAACATAGACAAAATCAAAATTAGTATTTGTTAAGGGAAATATTTTGCACAGCGTCAAGTAGCACCCCAAAAACTGAGTCAATTACTACAGAATTTTAGAAATAATCTATATTTTAATGTGTTTTAACCCATCAGAGAACTGTCCCCCTACACACTTCCAGTTCTTATTATTCATAGCTGGAGATGTATCCATCGTTTTCACTCCCTGCGACAGAAGGCCCACTCTGAGAACAGAGAGTTCTTCCAAACTCACTAAACAGACAGTTGTTAACCTATAAATACCTATAAATACCCTTCAAGCAATTCATACCACTGCCAAAGAGTACACTACATGAAATTTCACCCTCCCAAGATAATAATTTGTATGTCCATAAAAATATTGTAAGTAGGAGCTTATGAAAGAGGTGACAAATTAAATCCTGAAGCACTTTCAGAATAAAGACCACAACATCCCTACACCAAGTCCAAATAATCAAGACAATTCCCAGGAGAGACAGAAGCAGCAGAAAGAGCTGGAGAACAAACTCCACCAAGAACATGAAAGCTTGCAGTAGCACAGACGGTACCTGAGCACCTTCTCCACGAAAAAGAGTGGAACAGAAAGGAAATAAAAGGAACAAGACCCAGTCAATGGACTCCTAGATATGGGTCAAGTGTTTGATCCCTAGTTCTCGCTTCACCCCCTTCGGCTTTTTTCCCCCCAGTATCTTCTCAAGCACAGCTGAACAGCAGGACACGACATCTTGTTCATTATGGGGGAGTTGGGTTTCCAGCTCAGATTTTTCCATCCAAGGTCTCCCTTTTGGTAATCACATTGACATAATAAAACCAAGTTCATTTGGACAAGGAGGATTTTATTCACAGTACAAGCTTAATTCAGAAGAAAAAGCAGAAGTACTATCAATTTTAAACAGTACAGGAAAAAGTTGAGGAAACTGCAATACTGCTTCCCCTCCCCCCCAATCTCTTAAATAGTATTGTCTAAAACCTGTAGTTTCTCGCCATTTAATTTACAAGCTTTATCTTACTTCACTGTTGCAACTGATTAAAAAGCCTGCATGAGAGAACAAGAAAACAATATGAAGATAATCATATACTATTGCATATCATGAAACTAACTGAAGCCCAGGCTGCTTAGATATCTGTTTAAATACATTTTTTTCCTTAGGGAGCAATGAATAGCCTTTTCCTTAGAAAACAAATGAGGCAGATCGGAATCTCCTTGTTTTATTTTAAGATGACACCCTAAAAAAAAAATTATCATTCTTTAACATAAATCCATCACTACAGTGTGGATCTAGCAGCCTTCTTATTGCCATTGCTGCAAAACCTGCTACAGGAGACAAGTCTCTGCGTCAGCTGTCCCCTAGGCTGCTCTCACTCCCTAAATTGCTAGGAGCGAGCAGTAGTGACAGCCCTCTCTGTGGTATCATTCTTGGTAAAAAGGTTGAAGAGAATAACATAAATAGTGGCGACAGTTGTCTCCTGGCCATGCTGCTGAATCTCCCAGGAGAAAGGGCAAGCTCTAGAATTTAGGGACTATGTGCATTCCCAGTGCTCCTTTGTATTTTTATTTCTGGCAACAGACATGCACAATACATTCATGTAGTTAATGAAGGAGTGGCATGAAAAATGGTGAGAAATATTGTGGTGATCTTAAAAAGTTGTGAACCTTCAGCAGAGTTTGTTTTTCTCTTCTCATCCCCAGTTCTGTCCGTTCCTTAATCCCAGCCGTAACAAGGTAAGAATTCTTACTCTCAAATTCACCCAGGCAATAATTACCAGGGATGCTACAGTGAATAATTTAATTGAAGGAAGGAAGGAAGGAAGGAAGGAAGGAAGGAAGGAAGTCTTTATGAAAATAAAATATAATGGTATAAAAGTTATATTTATACTAAAAACAATTGTAATAAAATATAAGTATTTCTAAAAATAAACTAGAATAAAAATAAATAAAATAATATATTGATTAAAATATAATAAATAAAATATAATAAAATTTCACAGAACAGAGTAATGAGGGGGAAAAAACCCTGATCCCACTGAAAATCATCCAGAGGATATTTATCCATTTAAAGCAAGCAGAAAACATAATAAGGTCTGCAGCGTATTATAGCTTGATCCTGCTCAAACTACTTCAATAGATCTCTTCCCTTAGGGCACGCAGTTAGGGACAGCCGGACCAAGGCGCTGGTACTTTGGCACCGTGCTCCAGAACCCCTTGACTGTTCTGAACCTTGACTCTCTCCATTAACGGATTCTGCTTCAATTGTTTGTTTGAGTTTTTTCTTCCTTGCAACAGGAAAAGAAGTGGATAGAAGTGGATACTTAAACAAAATAGCAAAAGAAAGACAGAAATTATGTATTTTTATCTCAGTAATGAGAGTTCCAATAATATCTTATTAGGAAAAATAAACTGAACATATGCATACAAAACCAGTGTATTCACACAGAAGATAACCCTTCATTTTTCCTACAGAGAAAGTAAATACTTCTATCTAAAACTCTGGAGCTCACATTTCATATCATACGGTCTTAACCATGAAGCTGAGCAATTTCAGAGTTGTATCATCTGTTTTCAGAATAGATAAATGTAGAGAAGTACAATCTGTTTACATCTCATGACAGATCAACCTATTGCTTCTTGGTCCTTATGTGCTCCCATGCATAAACCTACCATTTACAAAAAAATTATTCTAAAACCAAGTGGTTACCCCTTTAGCGTTCCTTTTCTTGCCCCTAGCATGTGCTGACTCCTACCCTCACCTCAAGCACACATCGCCAGCCAGAAGAAACGTGCCAAGCACTACTCTAATGGTCCGTCTCATAAAAAACACAGTCTGTGCATGCACGTCTCTTCTGGAGAAGAGTATTTCCCAGAACCAAGGACCACAGAAGAATGGGATGCTCCTAGGGCATTTTTCCCTAAAAGTTTCTCCACCAGTAGAATGACACGGAGCCAGCATGCATATTTGCATTTTCTCAAAAATGTAACCTAGTTTAAGTTGAGGAAAAAACAAAATATTCAGGAAACTCGGTTTCATTGGCCTAAAATATTTGATAATTAATAGTTCGGGATTTTTTTTCTGGAGTGTCTCCTTATTAGCAATATCCCTCTTGTTCACTAAATAGGTTACTAAATTAAATGGAAATTCCTCATAAATGCTCAACCTGCCAGTTCTGCAGCACTGCTTTTTCTCTACAATTACATTTCACAGAGAAAATGCTTTGTTTTACCATTTAATTTCTATTATAGTGGCAATGGGGAAATATTAATTATATATTCACATTGCAGCTATGAAATTTAAGCTTTTCCATTCTTTCACAGACAAATACTCTCTTTTCCAGGTGGAGAAAACACTTTTTAACTGTTTTACACACTGGTATTACTAGAACAAATGGCTCCGTAATCGCTTTAAAAGAAAAAAAAGCAACAGTTCCACAGTCACCATGCAGCTTTCCTTGGGCACTAAAAAGTCTGACTCAGCTCAAAAAAACACCCCAGTAATTACTGGAGGATTCCTGAAACTAGGTGTTGGCTCGGAAAGGTGTGGCTGTCTCGCTAACCATGCAATGTCTTCCCTCTGCTTATTGTATCACCATGCCATCTGTCAAACAGACCAAAACAACCTGCCAAACCACAGAACACCTTTTGTCATACCTGTGCGGTAACTGGCAGCTCAGACTAGCAATTTCTGATTAAGGCAGAAGTCCCACAACACTATGTGTTACATATATAAAAATCCAAGACATAAGAAAATACCTGATCCTCACTATCCAGGTACTAGAAACAACAGATGAACAGAAGTAATTGCTGACAAAAGAACAAGAATTTTGCCAAACGTTTAGTGAGGGAAAGCAGACAACAAGGAGAAGTGAATTAGGTTCTGAATATGAATTTCCAAGATTTTTCTTCATAATGCGATTTAAAGGCCTGTTCCTGCAAGTCCTTCTCATGCCAGCAACCCCACTGATTCTTTTTAAAGTCTCAGTTAATAAAACCAATTCCTCAAACTTGGTTTAACAAAGCAGGAAACAAAGAAACATCAGAAAAAAACCAACAAGAGGAACAAAGATAGGAAGAAGGAAACTCGTATGCAAACTACAGGAAAGTGAAGGGAACTAATAAGTGTAACTATACATATTGTTCCTCCATATTAGAAACAAAAGATTCTTGTGCGGTATAGCTAGAGAGCTATGCTGATGCCACTGCTTAGTAGTGGTTAGTCCTATCAGGATGTATCTTATCACTATAACAGAAAAGTAGCCATCAAGATCAAGAAGAAGTTACAGAAAAAGAGATTAATTTCCAGTTCCCCTGTTAGGACAAGCTGAGGATTGTGCAGTCTTGAAGTATTACTTTAACGACGTTTCTGCAATAGCCTCTATAAGTCACTGTTTTCACAGTCATATTTTGACACCAAGGAGGAAGCTGAAAAATAAATTGAAGCCCTGATACGACAGCAGCTTCCATATGAGGTCAACCATGAATATTCTCATGTACATGGCTTTGAAGTGTCAGAAAGTTACAGAATGAGATATGACCATGTTTAGCACTGAAGAATTTTTTTTAATAGAATTTTTTCAGCTGATGATTGTACATATCCTAAATTGCATTTGAAGGGGCAACGGAAGTGAAACAATCTGACCTAGGAAGGATGTTCAACCCCCACCACCTTCATTTGCAAATCTCTTAGGGTTCCTTTTCCAAAACACCACTAAACACACCCAGCAACCGGTAGAAGTTCTGGTGGAGGCACGCGAGTAGCACATGGGGTCCTCCTCTCCTTGTGACTGATATATCCACTACATTACAAAAAAAACAACCCACAACACCAAAGGACTTCAAAACATCTCATCTTTGCTTTGCCCTGCACAAAGGCTCAAAGAACCAGTTCTCAGCATCATACAATTACAACCGTAGATCCCTGTAAAATGGACACAGCCAGTCAGCTTCAAGTATTATGATCATCTTGCAAATTAGTAAATTAGTTTTGAACACAAGCAGATTTTCTGGGAGTCCTCTAGCAATTAATTTCTAAATGCAAAACAAAAAGTATTTAATGAGTGCCCCAGTACCTACTATTTATCTTTTCTCACTGACACCTTTCCAGAAATCGGTGTTTTAAAAAAAAGTGTCACAGGCTTCCAAAATGGAAATTTTCTTCCAGCATAATTGTGACTTTGCCTATGTTACGGAAACTTGTCACATTTTTGACAGTCAGCACATACAGAATTATTACACTGACTTACTAATACCTTCCATGAGCAATTGCTTCACTGTGCCTTTTCCTGCATTCTAGAGCAGCACTTGTGTTATTATTTGGGGCTACTTTAACCTAATTTGATAGACACTGACAACACAACCACATTTGCTTCAGTTAGAAGTCATCTTCCTGTGCACAGTGATGTCATTTTTGATCCTCACTAATAAATTATAGTGAAGATATTTTAGTGGCAGATACATTCAAATGTCTCCTGTTGTCTAAATCAACCTGTTAATGTACCAGCAACACTCAAGAGTTTGGTAGCTATTTTCCCATTTAGCGCATGTACGTAATATGAACTGGTTCATAAAAATTAGTCACTAAGCACATCTTCATCTGACATTAGCTGTCAGTCATAAACATCTCATCAACTCCATCGCTGAGACTATTTCATTAGCCCCAGAAATATTTTCAAACAAGCATTTGATCATTCAACAGGAACAGACATCGTATGTGAAAAACAACATTGTTCAGAATACCTCATTTTTTTCTCTCCAAATGGTTTCAGATTATTCCCATAAATTCCCATTACACCATTTCAGGCTATTTATTAAATTCTTATTTTTGCCATTTGGGGTTTTTTTTGTGTGCGTTGGGTTTTTTGGTTTTTTTTTTAATAAAAGCAATTCTAATGAATGCATACAAATCAAATAATGACCATCTGAGTTGAACCACATATCATTACATGTGGATGTTAGGAAACACCAAGAATGATTTAGTGCACAGAAATTGGCATTAAAACAGAAAACTATATATGGTATAGAGACCTCCAATACAGAGACAGATAAAAGTAATCTAAAGTCATTAACACATTTTCTGTATAATGCAGTTGCATAAAGGATGCTAAAATTAGAAATGAGTAGAGTGTTTGCCAGTTGATTATTCACAGCTGAACACAAACCTCTGCACTTACAGCTTTGGGAAACAACATGTTTATACAAATTCCCTTTTTTTTTTTTTTTTTTTTTTTTTTAAATAAAAGCTAGTACAATGTGCCTTATACATGTCAACCTTCTGTTTCACTGCAAGCGTTTTCAAGTAGAAAGCATAAAGTGAACACAATGGAATAACTGTATTTAGGTCCTCTTAAGTATATATAAAAATCAAATGTTGTTAGTTATGAACTTCTGTGATCCAGTAATATACATAATCCTTTGTCATTGACTAGATTTATGGTTTTTTAAATAGATAATTAAGTATGTAAGACCAAAACCAGGTGAACAAAGGAGTGTATTTGCTTAACTGCATCACGTCTTACAGTACACAGTTTTACAGTACACACGCATAGGCACTTGTTTCTTCCAAGTGTTACCTCTTTGCTTAAAATACAATTTAATGTCGATGTTTGTCATGCCATGTGAAGACTGTACTAACAATAGCTTTGGGGATAGTTCAAAACTTCTATATTTATTTGTCAGCCAATGCCGATGCTGAAATCTGGAAATCCTTTTGATTAAGTATGTTTTCTAGGGATAGCAATCTTGGTAAAACTTCCAAGCTTTCTAAAACATGGTCTCTGAGCGTTTAAGTGGACAAAGATCACCAACAAGTAAAGTCAAGTCATCAATTAAATAGTAGGCATATATGCATACGCTTTCTGGCTTCTCCATATATAAATCAATGCAAAGGATGCAGCATGTGGGAGACAACCATCTTCCAGCCACAGGCATAATATGGTGACTACTGACATTTGTTTCAGCACTGAAGGGAAGAGGAGTCAAACACCAACAAAGAGCATGCCAAAACACAGCCTGTCTTCACTTGGAAAACTTCTTATGGAATATAGTCCACCTTTCAAGTTTTCATTTTATAAAAAATTATCCTGGAAGATGTAGCCAGGCCCATACTTACCTTTCACTGTCCTCTTCGTCCCACCCACACACTTTCCAAAGGCAGCTGCTGGATGCTATACCCACAGAGCAGATTTAATATACATCGAATCAGAAGTGGAAAAAATTGCATAAAGCTCTGGAAGTTCATTAGTATTTCTGGAGTTCTGCTCCTACATCTCAGGCAGTCATCACATATTTGCTATTAACATAAATTTATTCAAATATGAAGAAGCTGTTATAGCAGTTCTCTATCCGCAGTTTTTGAAACATGTTGTGATGATTAAAAATCCCACACACGTTGAGAAAAAGTTACAGTGAATAAATTTGTTACAATACCCTCATACCCTATGCTCACTTGCAGCATTCGAAGTGCATTATGTTAAATTACATTCCCTTGATTTTGTACTGGATATTTTCTATAGACTATTACATACTGACACCAACCACATCAGACAAAAGTTTGCTAATTTAAAAAGCTCACTTTCTTGGCATTTGGGCTTCAGTTGCCCACTCAGATTGTCCAGTAAAAGACTGGATTTTGAATATTATTGAATGTGATTAAACACTGAATACTTTGTATGCAGAAATTCACTCGTTCTTGATGTGTTGTCCAAAGGATAAAGTACTCCAAGTATAATTTTTTGCAGTCTGAAATAAAGTTTTCTTCTGACCTTATTACATCAAATTATCATAAAGTTACTGAGTTAAACACCTCTACATATATAAGTCTATTGACATCTTCAAAGGACTTTTTTTTTCCTTAATCAGAGAAAAATAAGCTTACAATAGGATGCAAATTCTGTGGAGAAGATCCAATGATAAAACATATTTTTGCCAGAAGGAATGCTGAACTACTGTCGAACGTCCACAAAACCAGCAGCAAGGTGGAAACTGTCTCTGTGCCCTCTTCCAGTAAAAAAATGTCCTTTTGATTTTATGCCTTTATGATCATTCCAGGCTCTCAGATCATCAGTATTAATCAACCATCGGTCAGTTGTCAGACTGTGACAGCATGTAATTTTAAGGTTTGCAGGTTTGGCAGATTCTGAGCTGATACAATTCACATTTAGGTAACAGACTGATCCTTGAACCAGGACATGACAGTTCTAATAGTCAGGTAGAGTGTCCCCTCCTGTCTCCAGTACTAGTCAAAAACAGATGTTTTCTCTCATATACTCTTCCCAAGTCTATGGTAGAATCCTGTTTAACAGGATTTCTAAAAATATATTGATTTTTTTTTCTTCTATTATTTTTTCCATTTTTTTTTTAAACACATGAGGATTATTTATTAATTTATGTTTAAACTGACAGCTGCAGCAAGCAGTTCCACCCAACTACCTTTATTAGGGGAGAACCATTTTCTTGTATTTTCAACCTGTTTCTTAGTTACTGCATTTGATGACCACGTTTTCCTGCTAGTGGAAGAGAGATAAGAGCTCCCAGTTCATATCCTGCATCGGATTTATCTTGCACTCATTCAGCTATTCCTTCTCTAGGCTGTAGACCCCAGCCACCCACCACCCCTCACAGGGAAGCTGTCCCATACTCTGATAATTTTTTCCATTTTCTGTACTTTCTTCATCACTGCCATACTTTTGGATCACCACATAATTCTGGTGGTCAGGGGGATGAATCTCTGAGAAACCTGAAATGTGGCCTCCTGAAAACTACTTGACATCTTTTTCTTTGATCAGCTACAAGGAAGTAGGCCTATCTTCTATAAACCATGATCTTTGACAGTAAACATTCTGCTTCCTGGAACCTTACTTGGTTCATAGAATCATTGTATAAATCATGTTGGAAAGGACTTCAGTGGTCATCTATTCCAACCTGCAGAAAGCAGAGTCGACACTGAATTCAGACCAGGTTGCTCAGGGCTTTGCCAGGCAGGACTTGAAAACCTTGGAGGACAGAGATTCCACAACCTTGCTAGGCAACCTCTTCCAATGCTTAATTATTCTCACAGTGAATGGGTATCTCTCCTTAAGTCTGAGCCTCTTATCTTGATTTACGTGCATTGTTTCTCATCTTCCAGCTAAGCACCTCAGTGAAGAGCTTAGCTCTGTTTTCTCAATTGCATCCTTGTCAGTATTGGAAGGCTGCCATTAGGTTCTCCCCGCCTTGAAGCATCTTCTCCAGCCTGAACAAGGTCCATTCCCTCAGGTTCTCCTCACAGGACATACACTTCAGCCTTCAACTGTTTTGGTGGACCTCCACTGACATTCCAGTCAATCAATGTCTTTTCTGTACTGGGCTGGGGGGAGGAGGGAAGGTGGAGTCCAAACCCCAACACAATATTCCAGGTGTGGTCTGATGCGTGCTGAGAAAAAGGAAAATGAAACACTTCCATTGGTGTACTGCCTGATATAGCCCAAGATGCTGTTAGCTTTCACTGCTGCCAGGGCACACTGCAAGATCCTCTTTTAGCCTACTGAACTTGAAAAAAGTTTGCTCATCTCTTGCCCACCGCTGATGAGGAGTTTGACACAGTTCCTCAGAGACAGGCTGTGCTTTTTCTTACATGTTTGCAACACTGTCCTTGACTAGACTTTCTAGGTGCTACTGCAAAATTAATTGCTATTGCAAAAAATGAATTAAAATTTCTCCTTATCTTTATGGCTTAACAACATTGAAATACAGCAGGGAAACATCTAAGTGACTTTCTCAGTTCAGCTTCCATAACCGTGCCTGAAGCAGTGGAGAATGGCTGAATTTGATGATTAGGGACAGAGGGAGAAATCGCAGGCATAAAAACTCCTGCCTCACCACGGAGCAGCCCTCCTTGTTTTTCCTACAGTGATGGAGGAGTAATTCTACTGTTCATGAGACTGAGGAAAATGAGATTGTAGAAATTTGATTCTGGCTCTGACAGGTATTTGATTGGGGAGATTATAGACTCTAAAATGTTTGGAATAGAGATTGTACTTGAGCATTGCCTATGTTTAGGGAATACATTTGCCAGACAGACAGTAAACAGTGCGGAAGAAGAAAATCTCAGCTAAATAGAATAATAATTTAAACAGCAGAGATGCTTGTCTTAAATTTTGTCAAAAATGTAATTGCTCACTGTAGTCTGACACGTTAGAGGCTAGGTTCTTTTGCTTGAACTGTTCTTGACAGATTTTAATGTTAATTGGTCTGGGGAAGATGCCAGGCAACCTAAAACATTTGCCGGAAAACAAATGTGAAGGAAATATGGCTCAGGGTGGGGAGTCTCACAATTCACTTACAACAGCAGAGAACAAGCACCATTCTCTACAATGAATGACAGAGCAAGCTGAAGAAAAAAAATAATTTTAAGAAGTGGCAAGCAACAAGCAACTCTGCCACAGGATTTACTTCCTGTACATTAAGCAGCAATAAAACATTGGTTTCACTATAGTAAAAATGCTGACTATAACCTCCAGCAAGATCTCAGCAGAAATACAAAGCAGTTGCAGTCAGCAGGATCTTTTCTATACACAAATTACCATTTATGGCTAGCCAAAAAAAATACTCAAGAAGGCAAAAGCAATGGAAACAGAGTTATGAAGATGTCCCTCAGAGAAAAGGCAACAAAGGTCGTCTCATCCCACATACTTAAAGCACTCACCTCAACTGCTTGTTCCCCACGCCATGGTTGCAAATACTAAACTGAACCAGAGACCATTAGCTTTCGTGTTGTCTAGTAATGTCAATGTACCTTGACACATTCAACAGACCTACAGCAACTACAGTATTTTTGACCAAGTCAAGGCCACCATTTCTGAAGGAAGGGACCTTTGAACAACACCCGTGTGCAGCACAGCTTGTGTTGGTTGTGAAGCCAGCGGTATTTCAGACTCCTCAGTGCATGCCCAACCAACAGCTCTGCAATTCCCGCAAAACCCCTTCTCACACGAGACCAGCGCATCTTATACTTAGAGAAAGGACGCAGGATCACAGGATGAAATGGAGGGTGCGACTTTGTATCACCAAGTACCCTGGATGCCCAGTTGTCATTCATTTTCATTAGAACTGTATGCACTTCTCTATTTAACAGACTCACAAACCCATGAAAAGTTGAAAAAACATCTTTGAGTAAAGCTGCACAGACGTGGAGGTTAGCCAAGGAGATCTTTCTGTCTGGATGGAGACTTGCCTCCCAGACCTAATGAGGACACATGAGAGCATGCAGCCTGCTGCACACCCTTCGTGCAATACAAACTTCTAATTTCACAGTCTTTCCATTTGCTCTCCTATCTCCATGTTGTACTTTTGAGTAATGGCTAAACTAAACATCTTC
The DNA here is from genome assembly GCF_035582795.1 of Mycteria americana. Lineage (NCBI taxonomy): Eukaryota > Metazoa > Chordata > Aves > Ciconiiformes > Ciconiidae > Mycteria > Mycteria americana. Next base: position 94,493,831 of record NC_134366.1, on the reverse strand, counting down.
CTCCAATGAGGAGTCAATATATTGACATTAAGAGGATTCTGACCAAAAAGAGAATAAGAACCTCATTTGTGCCACGTGCAGGAGCGTGGAGAAAAAATTAGCCCAAGAGATTTAACCCTGCAGAAAGCAGCAGTGAAACACAGGCACAACCAAATGCAAAATATCAACCTTCTCTTTAAGAACAGCAAATAAGCTACGCAGGCTGACATTCTCTCTACCATTTACAAAAGTAACCAGCTATTTATCCAAACACAAAGGCTCAAATGTTAACACAATCCACTGTTTAGCAGACAGAGGAAATAGAGAGATGACAGAAAAGGAACAACAATTCTGTAACGGCAGAGAATGAAAACAAAAGTGAAAGGCTTTATTTCTCTTAAATACAACTTAGCACCCACAGATAAACAAGGAAATTCTTCCATATACCTGACAATTTAAAAAAAAAAAAAACTTTAAGTCTAAATCTTCCAATATAAATAGCTTATAGTAATCAATTGCTGAATTAATTATCTGTGTATACAATTCTTACATTTCTTTGAAAGTTAAAATTCATCATTAAAAAATTACTGATTTTGTATCCTCCAAAGTTATTCCCCACATTTAAAATGTGGGTAATTTTTAAATCATGAGATTAAATTTAAACATAAGTATTACATTTTAAAAAAAGAAATAGCAATTAAAGAGTTTTACATAGAATCTTTGACATCATGCCACCTGTATTTAAAAAAAAAAGTTTATTGAAGAAATTGTACTGATGACTTTCTAAAGTCTGTTACAGGATATTCTTTTGTAACTTACTCTTTATATAGTACCAATTAAGCATTAACACCATTATAATGAAATTGTGTCTAAGCATTGTAAAAGGATCATCTTTATCACAGAACAACGTTTAAAATACAGCTTACTTCTTGAGACTGCTACTAATGAACTATTATGAACTACTATGAATTCATTAATGCTATTAATTCCCCCTGCCCCTCAACACAGTAGACACACATCTGACTTTCTTTCCAGAGCCATATCCTAAGGCACCTTCCCAAGAAAACACCTGCTCACTCAGCCAACACGCTTTCCCCCCCCAAAAAATCTCCACTCCACTACCACCAGTTTCAGGCTGTTTTGCAGGAATTGCTTTAAAATGTTAAGCAAGCTTACCTGTGTGATCCAACTACTAAATATAGTTATTATTTAGCTCTACATTTTCTTCAAAAGTGTATTTCAAAGAAAACAATATCAAACCCAACAAATCATGTCCTCTAGTGGAGATGTAAACAGGATCCATTCTGCTCATGATTTGTCAGTAGAGAGATTGGAAACTAAAGACATCCGTTTCATGATTTTCTCTTTTCTGGATGCAGTTGTTACACAACTGCTACAGAAGCTTGTAAAAGGGTTAGTAAATCTCATATACTTGAAGACATACACACATACTGTATTACAACAACATAGATCTTTCTGCTCTGCCTCATGAGACTGAACAACCAGGCTTGCCCACATGTTGCCAAGATTAGGACAAGAGGAAATGGCCTCAAGTTGCACCAGGGAAGGTTTAAATTGGGTATTAGGAAACATTTCTTCACCAAAAGGGTTATCAAGCATTGGAACAGGCTGACCAGTGAAGTGGTTGAGTCACCATCCCTGGAGGTGTTTAAAAGACATGTAGATGTGGTGCTTAGGGACATGGTTTAGTGGTGGACTTGGCAGTGTTAGGTTTGTGGTTGGACTCGATGATCTTAAAGGTCTTTTCCAACCTAAACAATTCTATGATTGCAAGTATTTTACAAAATCATGCTACAAAAACGCAGAGCAACATTTCTGGAATTACCTGGGAGACAGCTGCTTCAGACAGGTCTCTCTGACCAGGCTGGGAACTCAACCCATTGCCCATGACATACTTAATGCTCTGGTTAGCGTGCAAGCCATGAAAACCCAGCTATTCTTTAACCTATACAGGAGTACCCCTGAACCAGAGATATGCAAGCCTAAAAGAAACAAGGCTGCCTCTGGAAGGGCAGGTGGGCAGCCACGGTTTCATCTTCCCATACACAAAGCCTGCAGACCAAGAGCGAATCATTCACCCCCCTCAGCAAAGTGACCTGATATGTTTCAGTGCTTTTTAAGAAGCCATTGTAAGAAATATAGCACCATACTTGAGACTGCTATAACAAACCTGATAAAACAAAGATTAATACAACTAGCACCCTAAAAAGAAAAGCTCTATCCATTTTAAAGAAATATTCATTGAACAATTTGTAAAACCAAATATTTCAGCAGGTAAAATCTGATTATGATACTGCAATTCACAAGAATCTCCTAAGCTAAGAGAAATACAAAGCCAATACTTTAGCACAAGTATTGACAAACACAATTTTATAAAACAAAGATTTTACATTGTCAATTCAATGCCAGCTTTGTATTTCAGTCACTTTTTATGGTCACTTATTTTCAAATAAATTAGAACATACCATACTGAACTCTTTGTGTCCCATCCCCCCCGAATTAGCAACACAAGAACCCACAGTGGAAATATGAACTTAATGTTTCTATCAAGATTCAGTCCAGCGATGTTCTTCTCAGCCAGCTACTCCAGTCTGCCAAGGCTAAGCAATTTCTGTCAGCCTTGGTTTTCACTAAGGAAAACATCTATTCCAAGTACAGTTGGTCTGCACCATTCTCTATGATTGAGTTTAAGTTGACTGCCACATGGGGACAGGCATGCCCTACCTGACAGTGGTATTATACATCCTTCTAAAAATTCTGTACTTGAAGCAACAGAACACCAGTACTACATCGCCTGCAATTAACAGCATGTATACCACAACTTTTTACTTAACCCTAAATTCTGGCACTCACCAAAAATAGTAAAATTTTTTTAGCAGCCTAGGTGTGGTAACAGCAGACTCCCTACCATTTAGCATCCACAAAGCTCAAGGAGATATTTGGCTTCCAAGACAGAACAGCTCCTAGCATGTGCCTTGTATAGGGCAAATTGATGCTTCGCCTAGCATTTTGGCAGGGGGGGTGTGGTGTTGTTTTGGGGTGTTGGTGGTTTTGTTGGGGTTTTTTTTTTGGGGGGGGGGGGGGGGTTGGGAGTGGTGGTGGTTGTTTTTTTGTTTTTAAACTTCTAAGTTGTTCAAGTAGGGACCTAACAGAGCTGTAGCAACTGCTTCTCCATCTCCACTAGTGCTGACTGGTCCATGGATTTAAATCCTGTTATTTGGGATCTGACTATGTCTGCATAAATCTCTTGTGCCTTGACCTCCCAGATTCCCCATCTTGGAGAGAGGCTCCATAACTGATCAGTGAGGAATTCAAGAGCAGAGTAAGTTTCAAACAATCACCTCACAAGAAATATTACTGTAATTGGACTACTGCATAGGATAGATTTTTGATAGGGCTCTAAAGTTTCTTCAACACTAGGCAAGTACATTATTTAATGAACCATGTTGATATACCATACATTCAGCACCTCAGTAATTGGGACACTCTTCCCAGTTAAGAACCAGTTCAAAGCCCCATTGAAGCCAGGCTCAATGGCTCTATAATTAGCCTGCATGAAGTAAGTCAGCAATGCTGAACAGCATGAAAGCTGTACTGCTTCACATAACATGTATCATTCATAAAGACAGCCATGCCTTCCCATTCAAAGGTATCACACCATTTTTAAATATAAGAATTTTGTAGAGTTAAGACCTTGATAAATTACATTTCATCAATTATTTCAAAACAGCCAAATGGAGGAATTAGAATAAGAGGATTCTTAGCATTTTTTGTTTACTTCAGACAGTAAAAGGAAAAGATAATTGCTTTTTTTTAAAAATACCACCTGTGTTTCAAGCAATTTACAAACATTTGGATTGTTTTAAAATGAAATTACCTAAAATTTGCCAGATTTCCAGTGTCAGAAAAAAAGATTATGTAAAAAAAGGTTTGAGAGATTATTAAAGCCCGTGACATTCACAGCATTAAAAGAGCCCAAACAGAGCTCAATGTTTTGTAACACGACATTAAAGAACAAATGGAAAAAAACTGATACCATATAGTAACAGAGAAGAGACGCTACTACAGCTTTCCACCTTTGCAAGCACATCAGATATTCAGAGCTTCATAACATCACTTAAAGTAGGTAGTCTACAAGAAAGGTAAAACAGTAACAAACTGAAGAGTTTCACATGACCTGTGAGAACAATTCAATCCCCACAGCCACCTGGAATACCCAAACTCAGCAGCCAAGAGCCCAGCGGACGAATAAAAGCTCCAGATCCAGAAAACAGCATTAGCAAGGCAATTCTGTGCAACATACGCCTACTGCTCAGTCTTCAGCAGTAATTCCCTAGAGTTTACAAAATAAAGATGATAACGTATGGAAGAATCACAAGCAAGAGTAAGAGTTAAAGATATCAATGCATATGTCCATAAACACACAAGTGTCTTGAACACATAGGATTTATACATTGTAAAGATCAAAAAGACACAATTTAGTTTAAGTAGTATTTGACATACAACTCTGCCCCAATTAAAAAGGCCAAAGCTGTTCTTGTCTGGCCAAAGCAAGGCCAAGAACTACATTCCTGTTTGTGGAGAAATATTCTCCAAAACCCAAAATTATTTTATTATTGTCAGCATTTTGATGTACCCGGGCTTAAACGTTACACCTCTAGCAAAAGTAATTACAATAAAGAAAACAGAAATGTTTAGTTAAACTAGATTAATTAAATTCAAAACTTAACACACTGTCAGCCATATCAGGCAGAAAGCTGAACTCTGGCTGCACAGGATGTTGCCACAAGATCTGGAGCTCATTTTGCACATAATTTGTTAAGCATCACCACACAATAAGCCATTTTTCTCATCTTCAGGTTTTTCTCAGTATTGTTCAGTGCAGAGAGCCAGACATTTGCTTACAGAAAAGTCTTCCCTTTCTGCATTGAATACAGCTCCACATTCTCCTCAGCACTTTCTTCACCATCTAAGGCCATTTGTGTCCACCACACCTCCTCTCCCTCTGATAAAATAATGTTATGCCATCTATACAGACTGGGAGCTTAAAGTTAGTCAAGTTTAGTTGCATTAAACGAACCAGAGTCTAAAGGCACGCACTCTTCTTTTTAGAGGAAGCAAGCAGAATTGTGAAATTCTTGACTCAGTAACTTTCTAAACTAAGTTCTATAATACATAGCAGTTTTCCAAAGAAAAATAAAGTACTTGTATAAGCATCTACTTGGACAATATTTTCTTCTACCTAAACTGTAAAGTTTCTCAACTGCTGAAAATTAAAAAGCTTTTAATTTGGCTTTCAAAGTAAAAATTTGAGTTTTTTTCTAAACCTTTGAGCAAGCAAGCCTTTGTCACTGCTGAAAAGATAACATTTCATCAGTAGCTGTGGGTTATAAAGCATAAATCAATATTGCGTCAATACCATATGCATGTTAAATGTTTTTTCTATTGACAGCCATATTTTATAATTATTTGATGGCCATATTTTATAGTTATTTGTATATTTATTCCAAGACTAGCTTGTGAATTTATAATTTCTGCTATGTAAGCATTTCAGGAGAAAAACTGCTCACAAAGCAACATAGGACTCCTTATTCTTTGTACTAGTATCCTAGTCACTAGTTTGGATCTTTGTTATCAAATTAATTTATTAAACATATTTATATTACAGAAGGATCATGGTTTTGCATTCATAAAAATATCAAAAAGCTTAGCATCTTCATCCTGCAATAGAGTCTCTGAAGAAAAACAGAAACAGGATTCACAAAGAGCAAAAATCTTAATCTTAAATTCTTATGGAAATGTTTTTGCAGTAATTATATTAAAAGAATAGGCTAGTCCTTCAAGGTGCAAAATACTGATTTGTGCTAAAGGAAGCTCACTTTTCAGCAAGAGAAACTGAAGATGCAGAAAATGACAAAAAAAAAATCCAACATTTTCATCACGCAAAAAAAGAGTTAGTAGGGACACTGGTCTTATTCGACCAGTAGTGACAAGTATGTCATTAGTGTTGTCATCAACAAAAAGTACTTAGTCAATGGGGTTAAGCTTTCCTGGTGTATTTTGAAACAAATACATTTCAGCCTTCACAACAACAAAGAAATAGATTGGTAATTCTGTGCCATCCCTGAATGCCACCAGCAGATTGGCCAGTCTCCTAGAAAAGCATTCAGTGAATCAAAGCAAGTCAAAAAAAGACAAACCAAGAAAGAGCAGTAAATGCAACCAATACTGAGGTTACATGTTTTGTTTCCAGGGTATGGTTTTACATATGACCTCATTTTTTAATACTCCTATAGGTTTGCCAGAGCTCACTAGCCATTCACTTTACTTACTTATTTAAAGTTAGTCTAACCCTGGAACGTGAGTCCTTCTAGTATAGTAACAACTAGCAGGAAACCAGATGAACGCAAAACTTTTCTGCTCAAATGAAAAATGACAGATCAACTTATGACTAGTTCTGCTTTGTCTCCCCCCATCCTCCTTCAGGATCTAACCAAAATAACACACAGCTTCTTTCAGAATCCTGGTGGAATAATGAATAATTATCCTGATGGAATAAATTCCTTGTATGTTGTAGGAAATGGTATTTTAAAAGAATTTAAAGAAAATGTCATACTAATTTGTGGCAAGAAAATAGGAATACCTGAAAGAACAAACAAGGAAAGTAAGAAAAAGCTCAGACCGCATAACGTTGCCAATGTGCTAATTATTCATTTACCTTGTAATCTTTACATCTTCATAATAAATGTATTACTAGATGGATTATCCACAGCATCTTTCAGACAACTGAATTTGTTCAGCATCATTAGGATGTACCAATGGAATCACTTAAAAAGATCTCTCTCCTACGTAAGAAAATTTCAAGTCTATGCCCCTGCAGCTGAAAAAACAGATGACTAGACTCAGACAAATAAATGATCAGTTTACTGCTGGTGAAAATACATTTAACACTTTTAGGGAATTATCTGGAATCGAATTTTCAAGTTAATTTCCTTATATCAAATCAACTCATAATTCATGTAAACAGCAGAAATCTTTTCCACTACTATTTGCTTCAGTAAATTCTACTAATCTAGACTGATCTACGACGCAGAACAATATTCTGCCTCAGTGCAGACAAGGCTTACACAGGCATCCCAGTGGATAAACTTTTCTCATACTATTGCTGCATTAGTGTCCGATCTCTCAAATTTCATCATAGTACACACTTCAGCAGTTTTGGGGAACAGGGCATATACCACATCTTTCACCTCTGAGCTGCACGATAGAAAGGAATGTACAATTCCTCACTCGAGGGCTGGAAAGTCTTTACAACCTCTTAAGGAAACCAAACTGAGGTAGAACCATGGCATTGTCACAACCTCTGCACAGACCTATGAAACTTCTGCTACCACGTGTCCACGGTGTGAACAACCAACTACATCTTGGTTTGGCAGAACAAAGCATCTTCACGTGTGCTGGAGCATGTAGATGAGAAAACCTCATGAGAGCCCAAGTTATTCTTTAACTTAAAGAAACATAAAAAAATTTAAAAAGACTTCACAGAGCCCAACAGTGAGCAGTGACAGAGGCAAGGACTCTCCACATGTGGAAAATAGCCTGTTTTACAGAGTGTGCCACGGAAGAGGATGAAAGTTAAACCACTGATTTATTTCCTATTAATTCACCCAACTCATGGCAGGGGACAGAAAAAACAGAGCAAGAAATTAACTGTTACACACTCAGTAGACCACAGATGACTGTGAAATACACAAGATTGTTTATCATTTATCTCCTGCTGTAATTTTTAAAGAAGTATGTAGCTTCAAACAAAAAGAATGGAGTCCTGTAAACCCCATAAGCCATCCAAAGCTTTTTTTCAAAACATACAAGATGTAGTAAAACCTTCTCCTTTCTTCATTTAGAACAAACCGTTAACAACTTTTGTTATTGCTTCCACCTGATACCTACTGCATAAAGATCTCCCGCAGGAAGACACACACCAATAAGACCCCCTACCTCCTCACACCCCACCCAAGCCCACCAAGCAGCACCACCCACACAAGCAGCACTCCAGGACCAAAGCACTGAAGAAGCATAACAACATCTTGGTGATTGAGTTTTTCTGTTTATGTATTTTTGTTTTGGTTTTGTTGAAGTGTTTTTCCAGTACTTAACTGCTCACAGATGGAATATTTGCGGAGAACATATGCAACACCCCACAGAGACCCCATAAGACCCCCATAAGCTTTAGTTACGTCAGGAGGAATGCATGCAACGGTTCACTGGTGAGCAGATGCTGATTGCTGTCTGTATGTAGGAAATGTTGCTGCATTATCACAGTGTTTCTGTAGCAATTCTTATAGGAGAGGAAGGTGATTTTGTTTTAAAACAAAGCTGTCTTCACTCACCGTCTCACTTTGATACCCAAATATTCACCCGTAGGTGTGAGCAGCCTGCCCAGCAGCCCCTGAGCAGCGTAGGTCTGAGCAGCCTGCCCAGCAGCAAGGCTGCAGGGTCAATGAGTCGCTGGCATCCATCCAGGGCATCCCAGGATGAGCCCTCCTCCTGCCGGGATGGCAGCCACGGGCAGGTCTGGGTGGGCCTTTTGCAGCCTTCAGGAGCTGCCAATGATCAGTCTTCCCATCCCAAGGGTGATCAGGGCTTAAGTCACTGTCCTTTGCCTCTCGACATGGGTCTCAGGAAAAGCTGCATTTAGACCCGTTCATTCCTATACCCCCCTTCCTGTAATTTATTCCTCCCGGTGCTTCCACACCCATACATTCCTAACCAGATCACCTTTAAGGCTGCTACTGCAATCCCCTACACATGCAATAGGAGGGATTAGACCCCACTGATTTATTCTAGCTCCTTCTCAGTCCATGGCTAGTACAGGAGACTATGGGAGGATATCTTCTGAAAAATAAAACCTATTGTGGGTAAGCATGCAACAAATAGCCTTTTACAGAATTTTCTTCCTAATCCCTTTGTACTTAGCAGACACCCTAAAGTATAAGGACATATTTTATGTTTTAATCCCATCTAAGGAAACATTTCCTTGTACTTACAGTTTTTAAGGCCTGGTAATCTTTTTGCCCTCCAAATCTAATTTTTTACACAAGTTTATCACCAGTTACTTATACCTCATATAAATAAGTTAATCACCCTTTTTTATAAGAAGAGATAGGACTTAACAGCATTTTAATGTCCATTATTTTGTTCCAGAAAGATATCAGCCAGGCACAAAAGAGTAGAGACTTCCACAATCCCATGCACACAAAGCTGCACTCACTGCTTGCAGCCTACTTATTTTGCTGCTTTTGCTTCTCATCTCACATGAGAGGAGTAGAGGGCCAAATGCAGGACAGTGCATTACACTGGAGGAGACAGCAGCTTTATATTAAAAGTTTTATCACCATCTGCAAATTTACAATTCCTAACTAAGTAGATACTTTGGTTTGTTTGATTCTTTTCCAAGCATTCCTTGATGTAATTCAGAATGAGCCTCCTAGCTGAACTGGTTTGTTGTGCAGCTAGCTGATGCATTTATTCATTAGTTTTAGTGAAGCCCTAGGCACAGTGACAGTATGAATAATATACAGAGTAAAGACCAAAATGCTCAAGAAATACCATAGTTTATTAAGGAAAGTAAATAAGTTGGGGGGGGGGGGTATTGTTGGGGGTTTTTTCCCCTTTCTTTTTTTAAGAAGCATGTACAATCTTGATGGACAGGATAAGCAAGCTCCTTATTTTTCCCTAGATGCATGCATATTTGGCCATAAATCAGCTAAAATATGCATGGCATGTTCTATTCGAACACTCCCATAAAACTGCATACACTTCTATTAGTTTAGATTTAGAGAAATAAACTACCTGAATTTTAGTTCTAAAAGTTTATTCATTCTCTCTGATCTCCAATAATTTTGCTCATAACTCATAAAGGGGAAAGGTCACACAAACCCTGTCAAAACATAATTGGAAGCAACAGCCTGAATTAATTAGTCCTATAAACTTTGAATTTAATACTACAATACAACATAAGCAGTAACAAGTATTCTTATCAAGCTTAAACATATCTACATTTTTCAGCCAAATATCTTTTATGTGTAGCGCGGCTTACTCTCTACACTAGATAAAAAGAATCCTGACCTACAATACCTTCTCTACCCCCTCCTCTGCCTCATAAAGAACAGTTTATCTAATATTTTTCAGCAAAGTTCAGGTTGTATGGTCCTTCCAGTAGCATTCACTCAGTGAGTTCAGGGGTAGGGGGGTGGGAAGAAGGCTTTCTATTATACTACCATTTAACATTCATTTAAAGAAAAAAAAAAAGCTGTCAGCCAGTTTCATCTTCTCACTAAAGTCTCAATAATAAAAATCAAAATAGACACAATCCTTCACTATAAACTAAAACCATATACAAAAGTTTCTGGACAGCTATTAAGAAATATACAGTTTAATTTTTTCTTTTTTTAAAATGAATAAAGAGAAAGGAGAAAACATTTTGTACGCAGATCATGTAACATGCCAACTAATTCACAGGACTTCATATCTGCTGTATGACTTACGTTCATTGTAAAATTACCTTTAAAATACCACAACATAAATTGCACTAATTATATTGTGGTATTCCTTTAGTCATGATTGTGTAAATTTCAATTTAAGAAGTGCACAGTGGGGTTAGGTATACAGCAAAATTTAAGAGTCTTGATGACTTCTGTATCAGTGTTCCACAGGTTGGTTTACCACAAGATCCCACTGGACACTGAAATCATTGGCAGATAAGCAACATTTTTTCTGAAGTTTACAATAGAATCAGCATACAATCAGTGCACATACTAGCTGATGAAGCTGGTCATTGAATCAGCCATTTCAAAACATACTGTAGTATTTTTATGCTAATTTTTAAAAATCTGAACATTATATGACAATCTCAATATGTGGACCACTTTTTGCCCTTAATGTATAAGGTAGTTTTTCTGATTTTTTTAAACATTTACAGAGTAAATAGCAACAACCACGATTAAACTGAAGTGCCTGAGATCATTAGGCAGTATGTACACAGTCACTCCTTCATTAGCTCTCTCTTTCATTTGAACAATGAAAGATTATTTACAGATGCTGAGTATCATAATCAGCCACTCTTTACTTTCTATAAACCGGTGCCATAAAAAGAAATGGTCTATTGCAAACAGAAAAGAAGAAAGAGGGAAAGACAGACAAAAAATTGAAGAAACTGGAAAAAATGCAGCAAAAGAAAAAAAACCAACAATCAAAACACCCAGTAAGAACAAAATTAATTATATCATTTTACAGTAGATTGTAAAAAGTTTGTTCCTTACTTAGCCTCCTAATATCTCATCTGAGCTAATCCAGCACTATTAGTTAACATTTAGTAATGACCCATGAGTCTTTACTACCCTGTACTGAAGATCTTATGACAAACAGTATTTCTTCTGGGATTGTAAAATAGAAAAAACTTGCCCCAAATCAGATGGGACTCTGCAGTTTGCTGCTACAATAGCTAAGCCCAGCAATAAGGGGTGTCCTTGTCAGGACACACTTGAACAAAAACATTATGCACAGTCCTCCTTCTCTTTTATTCTTGTCTTACACCCATCACTTAAATTTTTAAACCAAGGAAGTGTCTTTTCTCCTAGTAAAACGTGATGCTTTCTTAACGTAAAAGTCATCCAGTCTTCTCTGAGGACCTCGTAAGAGAGGAAGGTCTAGGGAGATGCATATCAAAGCTCTGGTCACCTTAGAGCTACATGGTCAAAGCAGTCACATTCCTTTTACTCCATGTGTTTTCCTTACTACTTTCATCCTACATGCATAAACAGAGTCAACCATGTCTGGGTTTACTGTAGGTAGCAGCATACTTACAGCAGGTGAGATTTACTTTGAGTGTGCCAGAATTACAGGATTACACGCAGAGACGACTTCCACCATCAGCAAGAACCTGGTGTGACCCAGTGAGCAAGATGCTTCCATCTTACACTTGAGCAGCACTTGCGGTGGAACAAGACATGCAAGCAGAAAGCCGGTCACAGAAGCCAGAGTACTTCCAAAACCTGGCAGTAATCTAATACACCAGATGGGTACCTCACAGATGAGACCACCAGCTCAGTGAAAAGCTCACTTTATCACGTCCTGAAGAGAGCACAGACCGCTGGGACTTACCAGGGGAGGAGGACAAAAGGCACATTCTCTTCAGCTAAGACACAGTGCTATTTTGTTTGCAATGCGATAAAAACACAAAGAATCCTGTTTACACCGAATAACTACATCCTTCAACATGACATTAAAAAAAATTATTAATTTAAGGACACTTTCCGTACTTATAGTGAAATACACCTCAGCCAACAGCCCCAGCAGAGAGCTTGCGCTTCACACAAGACTTTGTAAAGCCTTCAAAATATTAGTGAGTTAGGATTCATATGATCTATAAGCTTTCTGCTTAACATATGAAAAGGACATATATCACAGCTACAGCAGAAACCCAAGCTCTTCACATCAGCAAAAAGCCCAGCAAAACACAGAAACGCAGAGCTGACCTTTGCTTGCTGACTCCAGCTAAGGCGCCTGACTGCATTGATGGACCACTGGTGGGCTTGCTGCTTTGATGAATATTCATCCTTACAGCCCTTTGCTTCACCTTCTCAAAAAGTTCCAAAAAATACCATAAGAAGTTATTTGCAACACAGTTACTCTGCTTGGCCAAAAATTACTTGGTAGAACACTAAAGCAGGGTTTAATTTTTAGAGTCGGGGAAAATCTGGAGCTCAGTGAAATGTCACGTTGAAAAGAGAGGCATAGAATAGAACAATGTCTCAAAAGGATTTTTTTTCCCCATGTTAAAAATCATATAATACATAAAATGCAATGCCTCTGCTATTGAAACAAAATGCTTCATCTAATTTAACTTTTCTATTTCATCGAAATTTCAGAAACTCCACAGCTCAAAAGCTTGCCCCTAAAACAAATTCCTGTTCCCTTCCAGCAGTTGTGATACTTAAGCTTACTAAAGTATAAGTTAATATCTGGTAAAGATCATTTCAGTTTATGAAAGGCTGAAGGTTGAGAATGAGTGAATTTATTTAAAGGTATACTTGAAAATTTATATTGACATTTGAATGCGAGTTTACTCTGTGCACACCAAAATAGCTTGGCTGTGTCACCTAGACACCTGAGAAATCACACACTTCTAAATAACAGCAAACAGATGGAGTAATTTCTGTTTTCCAAAAATTAGCTGCAGAAGCTTATTAAAGCTCTGTAGTAACGTGCAACTTCACATTCTTCCTCAAACTTCAAGATAAATATGACACTAAATGAAAGGACACATTTTAATTTAACATTTAGGAACTAATTTTGACTAATTTTAACTGACTTCTGAACAGTGTCTGAACTGGATGCAAATGACAAAATAGTTGGCGTTTATCTGCAAGTGTTGTTCCTGCATCACAGATACACTCATCTGAGACTGAAAAAATACACTCCATCTCTTCATAAAGTGGAAGCAGCTGCAATGACAACTGATTTTTGGCAACTTCAGTCCCTATCTACTTGTAGGTACCAGAAGCAGCCTCAATCACATATTAAAACTAATTAACAAACCCAATAAACTACATCATAGCAAATACAAATGCCAGCTTCATCAGCAAGAGCAAATACCTAACTTTTACATTGCATTTCCACAGCAATTTTGAAAGCATTTTATGGAAGGAGGTAAGCAGATCTGCTGTACATCTCAGATCTGCACATGGATCCTTCACCCCATCTTTCTCATTTCATTGCAAAGACAGGTAATCTGGGCTCTGGACATTAGACTATGGCATTAAAATAAACAAGAACTAATCATATTGCAGGAGCATCACAGCTCAGCAGATCTCACAGTATCACTGAAAATAAGATTCCATCTCTATGCAGTGCTGCAGAATGGGAGATTTATGCATTTCCTTCCATAGCTTCATGCCAAGTAGGAGAATTTTCTTCTTTCATGACAGGAGAGCACGCTGTGATCGAGCCCCCAGAATGGGGACAGGAAGAGCGGAGTGCTGTAACGGCAGCATTACCAGTACAACGCAGGCCACAGCGGGAAACAAAATCCTTTTCACACAACTTTCTTGCCCTCTGTAGTTGAGGTACTTGAGAAGAACAGGTTTGAATAGATCCTGGTTCATGAGAGATAAAAACATCTTCTTCGGATGGCCTGAAAGAGATCAGACCTTGAAATACCTGAAGATAATGATTTTTGGTCAATCAGCACAGAGCACCTCAAAAGCACGTTAAAAATGAGGTAGCCACTGTACAGTGAGACATCCACTAACAGCAGCAAAAGTCCTGCAGAGACTTTTTTCTTTTGTACCCTTTCTCCTACTGAGGAGGGAAATACGCTGCAAGAAAAAGCCATGAGATCAGGCCATGGATGCAACGCGTCTTGAAACCTTAAAAACGAGTGTGGGAAGCTGGAAGAGGAAGACCTCTTCTAAACCAGCAGCAGCAGTTCTGGTGATCCCACACACAGAAGAGACCACAGAGCCCCTCACCCTGCCCAGGGTGGAGAAGCAACAGCTGGAGTTCCTATGAGGAGAGACAAAAAAGGCTGCACCCTTTCTCAGTAATAGACTTGAGAAGGACAGTAACTAGTTTTCCTTTCCCATGGACCAGCAACAGCACACACACCCTCACTACTTAAAAAAGCAACATCCATAGGAATGTTTAAATTAAGCAAATGTGGCTGGTTTGCAGGACTAGCTCTTTATTGTCAAACCCTTCTCAGTTAGGGATTATCACTAGCACCACCACCATAAGCAGTCATTCTCCTGGTAGGAATCAGACAAAACGCTTATACAGATCAGACTACACAGCACAGAGAAGTTCCTAAATTTGTATTTTACTTTGCTAATTATCAAGGGGTAGAGCCTCCCAAAGCAAGCCAAGCAGCCTGACAGCTTTCCTGTGCCAAATTATTCCTCAATAATAATAATAATAATAATAATAAATCCTACTACATCATTATAATAGTAAACCTAAGCTTCCTAATGCAAAGTGCTGTAATGCTGTCCCAAGTCAGCAGACGGAAAGCTGAATTAATCTCCACCGTACACATGGGCTTGTTAAACCACAGCAGAGTGAAAACAAAAAGCCCGTGTTATTATCACTCAGCGCTGCCACTGAGAGCCCGGTGGGGAGCCACGACACCTCGCATGAACCACGCTTATTTCACAGCGCTGCTGTTGGCAAGACCCCGTGAAGAGCATCCGAAACAAGCGGTGCAGTTATTCATCAGCTAAATGGATGCCAGAAACGCCACGTAGAGGATAAAAGGATAGCGAAAGAAATTTGCACCTCTCTTTCCTCTGACAGGACTAGTAGGTGGAAGAGATAGACCTCTTACTCTCCATCCTGATGTCTGCATCGGCACAGAGGTTGTGGCCAAACCGGGAAAAGGCTTCTGCGCTCACTCACATCCACTCTAAATTCGGGCTTGAAAATACAGAAAAGCCCTCTCACTGCTAGAAGAGAGAGAAGGGAGCTAAGAACTTTTCCTGCATTTCCATGGATCAATACATATAGCCTCTAAATGCCAAAACAGAAGCAGCATAAAATGGAGCAAAACCATTTTACAGGAGATATCCTTACAGCATACACATAGTGAAGAGACTCCCAATAACAATGACCTAGACAGATATTAAACTAGCAGGTGTTTAGCATACATCTGGGAGACAGACAAAGCACTATTAATCTCAAAGAAAAATAATGCAGCGTGATAATGTGACATCTGGCCATGCACAATAAAAACACTGTAAAACATTTATTCTTCCCTATTTGCTAAGTAAGCAATGAATCTTTTAATTATCCACATCAAAACCAGGTTCAAAAGATGACAATGAAAACATTTGAAACAGCTGGGAGAGACTTTTTTTTATTTTATGTACTGTATTTTATGCTTAGTGAAAAAGGATGCTAGTGCTTGTGGACCTGATTCTGTCCATGTTTATCCAGTTTCCCCCTTGAAGTCAATGGCTATCTGTGCACATTTGTATAAGGAGGATTCTAAAAGTGAAAATAAAGTTCTACCAGCGTCATTTCAAATGATGTTTGAATCTGGCTTTGTTCTTTTGTTCTCCTCTTCAGCGCTTCTGGAGCCCTTTTGGGAGTTATTGCCTGTTCTTAATCCATTCAAAGAAGAGATGGTCTTAACGTGTCTTAAAAAAAAAAATAAATAAATAAACCATAAGATGTGATGACTCTTTGCAACTGCACACAGCAAGTGCCTATGTGGAATAGGTGTCTTTGGGCACCAAACATAAGCATTAATTATTCTGAAGACAGAAGCAGTTTTTCATAAAATAAGCTTGGGGGGAGGAAAAAAAAAAAAAAACAAACACAAACAAAAAACACCCCAAAACCCCCACCCTAATAAAGCTAAAATTCCTTTCTGAACTAGTCTGAACTCCACTAATAGCCAAGTATTAATGGGTGTTTATTTAGAACTAACAATTGGGTTATTTAAACAGCCTTGAACAGAATTGAATTTACTTTTTATAGTGTCCAATGTGCTTCTTGCTGAACTTTCTACTATATTTCTGAATGCTGACAAAATACTGTTTCATGTTTTCCATAAGTCAATATATTTCACCACTTTCAAAAAAAAAACAAAACCGAAAAAAACCCAAAAAACCAAACTCACATCCTCACAAGGGTATTTTTGGAAGATGCATATTTTATTTGTATTAAATTGTTAGACATACCATTTCACTCTGAGGTAAAGCTAGTCCGATAACACCAGCAGTTAATCACTAAGTCCTCTAAGTCCTCTGTTAGAGTGAATTTTAATAGATTTACCATAAGGAAGGATGCAGAAAGTAAACTGTCAGCAAACTGGACTGAATCTTGTCCTGATTACTTCATCTTGGGGATGTTTCAAGACCCCTTACATAATGCTATTTATTTCACCTGACATTGCAATTGCTCTTTCAAGCATGATTTGTACAAATCAAGAAAGCGTCTTCAGTTCCCCTTTCTGAAAGCCTTATCTTCAACACAGCAGCTTCCCCCGCCCCGAGTGACAGTTCTAGACCCAGACCATGGTGCAAAGTTGGTCCCTGCACCTTTCCGAAGACACTACTCATCCAGACCACGCAGCCCAGCAGCAGAATAGAAACCACGTCTCTCTTGGCAAAGCCCAAACTGGCTCAAGGAAAGCTACACACCATTGAAATGACTTCACGATTTATCCACTGCTTAAGAGAGAAGCTTTGACGTTTTACCCAAAGACCTCAGAGAATATTGCAAGAGGCAACAGAGAGAAGAATAGCTTGACTTTTTGACTAGCACGTAGCTGCTCAAGGTCCACCAGCACAGAGCCCTTCAGAACAGTGGAAATTACTTCTAGACTTTGAGACTCCACTTCTGCCTAGAGCAAGCAGAAGGAGACTGCAGTCATAGTTTCTTCCAAATTCTCCGAAACAAATATTTGGGTGCCTCTATTACTACAAAAAAAAAAAAAGAATCCACAGATAAAAAGTCTATTTTAAGAGGCCAACAGCTTGACAATCCAGAGTGATTACAGGACCGTGTTAGCATCCCCTGAAAAAAAGGATCCTATGAAAAAAAAGCGCCTGAGTAACCAAAATACAACTGAAGGCAATGCCACATCTCTCCAGGCAAATATGGAGCACTTGTGCACCGAAACACCGTTTGCAACATGGAAGAAGTAGTCCAGAGTGAAAATCAACTCAGAAGTTTATTCTTGTGATAAATAGCCCAATGTACTTCTTAAAACCCCAGAAGCAGTACTGCCTTTAAGCCAGGCTTCTAATTAGCCACACATAATTGAAATATGCAGCTGTTAAAACGCTGAGTATAAAAATAAGCACGAGAATCATTTTCTACTTGCACGTGCATGTCTCTCTCAATTAGTATGAGACGCTCTATTTCTGAACTCCTAGTTCACTAAAGAGCTGCCACTACCATAATTGAAGGAAAAATACTGAAGCCTCCCTATTATCCGATCCATTTCAATTTACAAGTGTAAATGATTAAAAACCACCAAAAAGTGACAGGTTGGGTCACTACACTCTTACAAGAATTACCTTGTTCTAAACTACATATCATCATATAACAAATCATTTCTGCATCATTTAAAGGTGCTTAGGTTACATCGGTCATTACTCTTCAGGGAAAACATAATCATCAATTGCCATTGTATTTTGGGGGAAACTAGGATTTAACAGACTAATGTGAGCTGTCTTGGTTTGAGCTGGACACAGGCACTCAAACGCACAGGCCCATGCGTTTCCTTTATTTAGGAAGCAATAAAATGCAACACTACAAGTTACAAAATTATGTTGTTTGACAAGCTCCCCATTATTCATAACGGGTACTACACTTTCCCAAGAAACATTTCTAACCACTGAAATTCTACTAAATTCACACAAATGCTCCCTTTGACAAGGTATTTACTAAGGTAAATCACAAGAAGTTACCTTGTCAAAGGAAACATTTGTGGGGAATTTAGTAAAATTAAAATGTCTCCACCTTCAGTGTGATAAGACACTATAAACACTGTACATATATTTCACTATACTTTAAACATCTTCCTGTCATATTACTAATTAAATAATATACTATAAAATACTAAAAAAAAAATTAGTATAAACTGAGTTCACTACTACAGTCATAATTCAAGTTCTTCGATTTCAATCCCAATATCAATACTCTCAAAAAAAAAAAAAAAAAAAATCACAAAAGCCTCACAAGTATTTCCCATGCACACACCAATTAGAGTTTTTAATTCCAGGACCTTCTTCACTACCTTGGAGATTTAGATTGTTCTTCCTCACACACAGGTAAATGACATCATGATGCAGTCATCTGATGGTAGGACCAGGTGTTTTAAGTACCCCCCTCCCTGCCAAGTAAAAAAGTAACAAGACTCACTCCTGACAAACAACAAAATGATCACAGCTGGATATAAACACTGGGAAATGGACTAGAAGGTAGATACAAACTATAACCTATTAATCAGCACTACCAAGAGCAGAATGCCAGGATATAAGGATTTAACACTAGTCTGATATGGCAGAAATTCATCATAAAGAGAGAGCTATCACTCTCTATTGCTAATAAATCTATCTCTGTGTATCAAAATTGATACAAATTACGCTAAATATAATTCTCTATCCTCAAGAAATAAAAATCCAGTGGTATACTATATGAGACACATCAAGGCTCATAAAAGAGAAACCTTAAAACCCAAGAATGAAAGTTTAACTTGTAAGTGTCTAGGTTGTTAAAAACCAAAAGCTACTCGCTAGTCTGTAAAGCTGGATTTTATAAAAGTTGTCTGTAGTTTTTACTGCAATCTGAGGAAGCGATCTTTATTTCTTAAATAATGCATTTGGAGAAGAACAAACTAGAAATACCAATCCCTTTTCTTCCCCTCTTTAAAACATAAACAAACACTCTCTTCCTCTTCATAACATAGTTAAGACATTTAAAATTAATAAAGTTTAATTAGCACACATGAGAAGCCTAAATTAAGTTTCCAAAGTGCCAGTCAGATAAGTGGTCGTAGCTGTAGAAGAGACACACTTACTCTTAAATTGCAATACCAAGTATCACCACACTTTAAAGCTGTTTGAAACCCATGTTCTACACAGTTGTCCAAGCCTATACTGTACTGTTGCATGGAATAGCTTAATCCTCATAACACTAGTTGTTTATATGATTATTAAGAAACTAAGTGGCATGTATCATTTTAAGTATTTGGATATTCAGGTATTGCCAAGTACCGAAATACTTACTAAGCCTGTACTGATTGTAAAGCCAGGTTTAGAAACAAGTTCTGAAGTTATCGTGACAGGAAAGCATTATACAGGGTAATCCTTATGCTAAGATGCAGAGGTGCTTGCACCAGTAGCTGAACACAATGGCATCATTTCAGGGCCACCTCACTGAAGTAGTTGAATTATTTTAGAAAGTCACTACAAACATCTATTACAGAAAAAAAACCATAATTTGACACCAAGTTCTGTCTTCCTATGTTCTTCAGTCTTATCTGGTGGCATCATACACACACTATGAAGAAATTCACGTCTGTAGCTTAGTGGACAATTCTAGTGGAGAAAAAACTAACTCCAGCTTCAGCAAGTTTCGTTACCAGTTATACTTCTTTGGACTTCTTTCTAAACAAACTCTTACTACATTCATTATGCAATAAGTAAATCAGCTAAAAATTGGAACAGACATCTATGACCATTAGTCTTCTAAGACAGATCTCAAAACAAATAGACAAACGAAAGACCAAAACAGCACATCATCGAAAGCATAGTCCCAGTACCTTTTATTGTATATTAGCAAGGATCCTATTTAATCCAAAGTCTCCCTTACACCCTTAAGAAGCGGGTAGAAGTGAAAACCTAGAAACAACCAGGTAAGGCAATGAAATGCTATGATTTGCCCTCTGGTGCTAGTTTTGAGGAATATTTAGAAGCAAGATGGAATTCAGATAGTTCCTGAATTTTGGATGGAGAAAGAACCAGGTCCTTAGGGTTGCACATGAGATTTTGTTCATGATTTTAAATTTGATGAGTTTCTTGCATTCCAGCATCAAGAAATGCAAGAAATTAAAACAGGGTTTACTGTATCTACAGATATATGATTCTCTTGGAATCATCCCAGAACCAGCGGTAATATAAGTAATACCACCAATAATGTAACCAGTGGTAATGTAAGTAGACATAAATTAGCTTCAAGTGCTACATTAAAAGAAAGGACAGAATATACAATTAGTACACTAAACACTAGTGAGCAACTGAGAGCAATTCAAATAACAATCTCTGAAATGCATCAGTTCAGTAATGAATTCATGGATGTAATGCCACAAAATACTATCATTTGATCTGATAGCCACAAGAGAATAGTTTACCAATCTATTTATGTATTTTAAATATATATATAGCCTTCAAGTAAATACATGAAGACTACTATCATTTGATAATTTTATTTCCATGATTAACTACAACCACTATTAAAAGTCTAAACTAATTTCTCAAAATCAATCTGTTTAATCTTAGCCTCCAACTCTCATTGTTTTATTTGTTACAAAATTAAAAAGCCCTCCCTCAAATATCACTTCCCTGAGAGGTACTAGCAGACTGCAATCAATTTATCCCCTTCAGCTGGCAAAAGAAGATAGCTTAAGCTTCTTTAGCATCTTCTGCAGGTGTGTTGTCTAGATCATGATTCACTCCAGTAAGACCCTTCTCAATACAACACTTGCAGTGTCTCAGCTGATTGCACTGAAGGGTAAGGATCCTTAAACTCACAGTTATTTGAGATCATTCAACTAATTTTTAATCCAGTGCATACCACGTGATTTTGTTTGGAAGAGATTCATCCCTACTCCCTTTTTCCTAATCTCCAAGCTTTTGCTCTTTCCTAGGAATGACATCAGATTTCCTCTGCACTCTCAGGACTAGCTGCATAAATAAACATATCTTAACTTTTTCGTAAAACCGATTGATTCCATTAGTCTTGCCATACTAACAAGCCTGCATTTACTGGGATAACCTTTTCTCTTTACCTAGCCTTCTCTCACCATTTTCACCGTGCTTCCCCAGCAGCCTATTCAAAATGCGCATCACAAGCTAAGAATACATACTAACTTTTTAAAGAAGTTTTTTTTCCAGGCACTTAATTTTGCGATGTTCTTAAAGTCCTCTTTAGGCAGGTCATGTAATAAATATACACACAATACAATTTCTATAGGCTAAATATTGATCTTGATCATGAACCACTATAAATGCTCTGTTAATACATATAAATTATTAAATTCATTAGGCGATTATATAATTTGGGGCAAATTCTACTGGTTTTACTCATGTAAATAGTCCCACTGATGTCAACAGAATTCTGAGAGTAAATATGAACAGGATTTGATTGTGTTGACCAGAATACAAAGATACAAAGAATTCCCATACCTTGAGGGGGCAGGGGGAAACGGTCCTAGGTCATATACAAAACCCCCAAACAATCATATGTTATAGCAGAAGCTTCCAAATACCTACAAAACCCCTAAGAACCTTCTTCCCCAATTTTTAATCTGTGCTGATGACTCCAACTTTGATATACCTCCTGATTTTTAAAGACACACATCATTACTGTCCACAACCACTTTAAGTCTGTTGAGGTTGCGTACAAGGCTGCAGTTGAGAAGAATTCCTAGGAATATTTCAAACTACAAATATCCAGATATTTTTGGCACACCTATATGGAGAAAGACGGGAAACAAGGCAAATTTTGTCCTCTGACAAGGTGCAGCAGGAGCAATTACTAGTGCTTCTGATAGTGTCCTCTTCACCACTAGCTGCAGCTGATTGACAGTGACACTGCTTGATAGATAGTCCAGCTGGCAATATTTTGTCATGTTGTACATGTTTAACTGCTATTAAACCGTTTCTTAAAAAAACCTGGTCTAGTTTCTCTTGAAATGTGGTTACATGTCAAGAAGTCAATTAAGAGTAACTATTTAGAGAACCTGTTCCTGGAGCTTCTACCCTGTACCTGTCTCCACTATTGAACACCTCCCCTCCTTCCCTCCCTTTTTTTGTTTAAATGCAGTGTGTGCCTAAAGCTAGCTGGGACTTTGAAAACCTGGCAACACCGAAGGGCGCAATGTTGGGCAAGATTAAGAGTTACAAAGGAATGGGAAAATCTGTAATTTGTAGATCCTGCTGTTATATGAAACTTTGGTCAAAGAAACAGTATTTATCTTAGCGTATGCTCTGTGTGACATTAGAAATGTCATGTATTCTTCCCGTTTGGAGAAATTACGAGTAAAGATTAAGTATGGTTTTAAAAAAAAATATCCAGAACCAGTCCTGTCAACCATACAGTTTGTGCCTAGTATAAAAAAAAAACCCTACAAAAAAGACTATCATCACAGAGTAGAAAGACTTCAGAACCAAAATTAAAGGAGCAGGCATTTCTAAGGCACCTGAATTACTGAGCGCAGGAAGAGCTTTCAGGAGCTGAACTTTGACCTGTACTTCTGACATTAGTAGTACAGGACCTAACAGCTTCTTCAACCAAAACCAGTTTTTTGGCACCCTCTAGAGGTTTCGCTCCCACCGAGAAACAACTCAGAAGATAGGTAATGATAATTATAGGTAATTATTATAAAATTTGGGAGAGCTTACAATCCAGAACTCCAGCCTGTAACCAATGCAGACTGGTACAAAAAGGTTCATGCAAGAATGCAAAAACAATACATTAGAGGATAGTTCTGGTTTCATTCTATGTGATCGGATTGCTCATCTCATTCAATTAGCCCAGGACTTCTGGGTCTATAGGAACAAAAACTAGAAAAACACATCACAATTAATACTACCCTGTTAAAAGACAGGGGAATCTAATTTCCACCACATAACTCTGGAGCTTTACAAAAATTAATGTTTCACTTAGTTTATGAGAAAATAAACCCAAAGACAGCTAGCAAAATAATAGATCACCCATCTATGCAACACGGTAAAACAACATTCCTAACCTTTAGTGTCACACAGAGTTTTTTTTTTATAAAGTGGAATTTAAATTTTATTCATGTTCCCTGAATAAAAACAGTGTTAATCATCCAATCTGTCATCACTTGTCCAGCCACTTCTTCTCCCTTCCCCCAAACCCTGCCCATACAAAGTCTGAAGGGGAAAAGGACTTTCTACTACAAAACTACTCTATGCCTTCGGACTTTTTGATCAAGTTGGCGTTAGGATGCAACTTCCTATATTATATAATGAGGAACCACCTGTTCAGATCTCAGTAGATCATGCTCTCCAGTTCCAAGATAAATGTGCTCAAACATTAAGCATTAATTTTCTGCTATCATCACCCCATAAGTCTGAAAATACAGCATCTTTCAAGCAGTTGTGCAGATTTAAGCAACTTCCTCCAACCAAAGCAGGAAACAATAAATCACTTAGGATGCTTCATTATGAAAGAAAAAAAATGAAAAAACATTTTACAATCTGAGTATTAGAAAGGCATTTTCTATCATCAATAATATCACAAAAAAATGTAAATTCCAACTGTGAAGTGTTTATTTTTAGGATAGTTTGAAACTGCAAGCCATTAATCCAAAGCTTTCTGACTCCGAGACCACTAGTCTTTTGTGGCAAACATCTCTCCTTGGTTTTGTTGAGAAAGCAAATAAAAACCACATGGATCAGAGTGTCCAGGGTATCCCAGGAGCAACAGAAAAAAGGAAGCATGCTACAGATACTTCTCCAGTTCCAGTATCAGAGTAATTTGAGACATACGTATCACTTTATTTGAAGTAGACTGCTGTATCAGTGACTGGTGAAATGAAATGAAGACCAATTGCTAACAAAACCATACAGCATCTGCTTCCGAGAAAACTGTAATGAGACTCTTGAAATAACTTGATGATGGCTCCTTGGGGTCCAGCTCTAGCTACTGTGAATTTTGAATTTCAGGAGACTAGTTCTTGAATGTAGAAGAGTTGGTCTCAGGCAAGACTGAATGGTGCTACACAGACACCCTTACTGCAGGCATACGGGCCCTGCTAGAAACCCTGCAAAGCTTTGAGCTCCTTTACATCCTGTTATGTCCAAGGTCTCAGGAAGCATCAGAACATTCATTTGCCATCTGCCTGCCAAGAAACTTCTCCTGCACACTGGACAAGCCACAATGCAACTGACATCCTTGGGATGATTAATATATCCAATGTTCAACCTGAATACCACACACAGCTTGCAGAGAAACCAGTTGCCTATTGTGTTCAAAGCAAGTGTCAGTGGGAACACATCAGGCCCATACCCAAGACTCTTCCCTGGTCCCAAACAGCTTCCATTCCCAGTTTAAAGCCTTGTTCCTCATTCGACATTAAGTAACAGTTAAACTGATACTACAGCCCAATAATACCTGAATTTCTCTGAGACAATGCAGATACCAAAGGAGAAGTCAAAGAACACTTGTGAATTATCTAGAATTGCAGCAGAACTGTGCACAGCTCTCCAGACGTGGCCTCATCAGTGCTGTGTAGAAGGGAAGAGTCACTTTCTTCCACTTCATGGTGATGCTTTTCCTAATGCAGCCCAAGAGGCTGTCTGGCTGCCTTTGCCATGAGAGCACACTGCTGGCTCATGTTCAACTTGTTCACAAGGAACCCCAGATTCTTCTCTGCAAAGCTGCTTTCCAGCCAGTTGGCCCCTGCATGTACTGGTGCAAGACGTTATTCCAACCCAGGTGCAGAATGTGGCATTTTGCCTTCGTTGAACTTCACAAGGTTCCTGTCAGCTCTTTTCTCCAACCTGTTAACATCTCTCTGAATGGCAGCACAATCCTCTGGCGTATCAGCCACTCCTCCCAGTTTTGTATCATCTGCAAATTTGCTGAGCATAACTCTGTCCCATCACCCAGATCACGAACAAAGATGTTAAACAGTATAGGACACAGTATCGACCCCTGGGGTACACCGTTAGTGACTGACCTCAATCTGGACTTCATGCTGCTGGCCACAAGCCTTTGAGCCCAGTAGTTCAGCCAGTTTTCAGTCCACGTCACTGTCCATTTATCTAATCCGTACTTCAAGAGCTTATCTATGCAGATATTATGGGAGACTGTCAAAAGTCTCCCATTAAGTCATAATAAATGATACTCACTGCTCTCCCTTCATCTACCATAAGTCATCTCATCGTAGAAGGCTATCAGGCTGGTCAAGCATGTCTTCTCCTTCATAAATTGATGCTGACTACTCTCAATCACCTTCTTGTCCTTCATATGTTTGGAAATTATTTCCAGGAGGATTTGCTCCATCACCTTCCCAGGGACTGAGGTGAGACTGACTGGCCTGCAGTTCCCCAGATCATCCTTCTTGAAGGCAGGAATGACGTTTGTTTTCCTCCAGTCCTAAGGAACCTCCCCTGATCACCATGCCCTTTCAAAGATAATTGCTAGAGACTTTAAATCTCCTGCAACTAGTACAAAAGTAGAATTTTTAATGTAGGTGATGGGCAGATGCCATGATAAAGTGCATCAGTACGAACTTCTCCACTCTTCAGTGAGCATACTGTTGCCTACAAGCTAAGTCTGAAACCCAAGTCAGCTGTTTATTAGTATTTGATCAGATACATTCTTGCATCTGTAACAGAGTCCACACTGTAATAAAAGGAAAAGCCCCACTGGAACCATCCTGAGACAGCTTGATAGTCACAGACCGATAATGAGGTGCCACAGAATTTCATGTTACCACGGCCATGAGGAGGGAGCTCTGGTTCTCTGTCACTAACAACAGCCTCTGCCTTAACTCAGCAAAAGGCAGTATCCAAAACAAGCCAGCTATTAGCTGAAAACACAGGTAATGAAGCCTAGAGCAAAGCTCCTGAGAGCAGGAGACTGAGTGATATCAGGGAAGGGTGCTCAGCTGTGGAACAGTCTGTGGGAAGAAGAAGAAGAAAAAAAAAGAAAATAAAAAAGATTCAAAGTCTATCCGTCCTCTGAGCACACAATAAAAAAAAATTATCTCTACCACGGATAAAAGAGATAATGTACTCTGCTATATCCACACATACCGGTAAACAAACTTATCTCCTAGAAACTATGGTTTTTAAACTGAAATTTCTCTTCAGATTATATCTGTAGGAAATACCATTGTCATTCACATTGTATTTACCCTTTTCAGGTGTAAGTGGTTTGTTAACTACACAAAAGTCTTGCTGATTGTAATCTGACAACCCAGAGGAACAATGGATAAGAGAACCAAAGCCAAGCTCTCATGGTTTAACCCCAGCTGGCAATTAAGCCCCATCCAGCCGCTTGTTCACTCCCTTCCCAGTGGGATGAGGGAGAGAATGGGAAGAGTAAAAGTGAGAAAACTCGTGGGCTGAGATAAAGACAGGTTAATAGGGAAAGCAAAAGCTGCGCATGCAAGCAAAGCAAAGCAAGGAATTCATTCACTGCTTCCCATGGGCAGGCAGGTGTTCAGCCATCCCCAGGAAAGCAGGGCTCCATCACGCGTAATGGTTACTTGGGAAGACAAACGCCATCACTCCGAATGTCCCCCCCTTCCTTCTTCTTCCCCCAGCTGTATATGCTGAGCATGATGCCATATGGTATGGAATAGCCCTTTGGTCAGTTGGGGTCAGCTGTCCCAGCCATGTCCCCTCCCAACTTCTTGTTCACCCCCAGCCTACTCACTGGTGGGGTGGGGTGAGGAGCAGAAAAGGCCTTGACTACTTAGCAACAACTAAAACATCAGTGTGTTATCAACATTATGCTCATCCTAAATCCAAAACACAGCACTATACCATCTACTATAAAGAAAATTAAGTCTATCCTAGCCAAAACCAGGACACATGCTTTGAGCAGCTCCTAGAATAGAAAAGTATAAAAATGTAAGGAGTAATCACCTTATGTACATGCACTTAGGATAGTGATATTTAGAATAATTAGAGGGTAGATGTTCTAAAATTCACTGTACACTTCAATAGACCATACTATCAAGGCTGACTACAAGTATATAAATGGATCAAAGTTGTGAAAATTAGATTTCTTCAATAAATTAAATTAATTTTGCTCAGCAAAACTTTTTTTAATTATTATTTTAACTGAAATAGCAGCAGCTACAAAAGCTACGACTAATGTTTCATGGAATTTGTTAAGTTCAACAAATTTTATTTTTCTAATTAATATTGCATTAAACATATTTTTGATTGTGTATTATATTACTACCTATAAATTACGCCAGAACAATAAACACAATCCATAATATGGCCAAAAACATGATTATACATTCTTGCCACTGAAGTCATTACCTATATTTATTGAGATATTTTACTTCATTTCAAACACACAAAGTCATAAAGGCAACTTCTACCTAATATACAAAGTGCAAAGAAAAGTCTATGGTTACCTTCTGATCCACTGAGTCAAAGCCTAGGGTGGTCAGCCACCTTGGCCCCTTCCCCTTTTGTTTCCTTTTTGTTTCTTTTGTGTTTTGTTTGTTTGTTTCTCCTTACAAAATGAATGTCGAGAAAAATGATGTCAAAAAAGACCACTTTTGAGAAATCATCTTAAAAGCTCCAAGATATTTTTAAGACAAACAAAAATTAGAATAGTATAGAATGTTTTGTGAAAGTGAGAGAAAATTGCTGAGAGGTTGTCCAAATATTGTAGGGCTTACCTATGCTAATTATTTTGCTGAAAGAATCTTGAATTACTTCAACGTCAACTTGACCCCTATTTGAAGAAGACAACCTATGGATATAGGAAATTCAAACCTTTGTCCCTTATCTTCCTGCTCTAACTGAGACTGTTTGCTTCTTTTTGCTGAAAACGAAAAAGGAAAAGATTGGAAAGAAATTATTGCTGGTACCACAATGAGGCTTGAACAGAAGCTGTCTGTCCAGTTCTCTCTCTTAGTACGTGATGAAACAATAGCAACAGACTCTTGCTCACAAATGAGTTTAATACCATTCCTTATATACTCTGTGTTAATACAGTGGTATTAATGCTGTGGTGAGGGACCAGCAGCAGGGTATTCACTGATACTTTGTACAGCTTCATTATTCTTGCAAAGGCAAGTTCTGGTTTTGTTCTTTAAAATTCTCATGGAGAAGGGACCTAGAACAGTTTACCCCCCCCCCCCCCCTCTTTTTTCCCCTCCAAATGACTCCCTTTTACTTATTTTTGTTTTTTTAAAGAACGGACACAAGCTCAGTAATGACATTTTCTGTTTTGGAAAAAAAGCCTCTTGCATCACATAAAACACGTTGTTACCTGCTTGGGAAAATGTCATAGGAAGTCAAGCAATAGTTAGTTTTATGCCATCCATGCACTGAGAGAAGTATAACAAGAGACAAGTATTTGTTTAAGCAACATGGAAAGGGCTACAAGTTCTAAGAGACAGAGTACATAAGCAACCAGGATCCTATTTTCATGCTTGTACCTGACCTGTTTTCCACCTCTCTAGACTTGTTTTCCCTTTGGCAGTTGTGTTAGCTAGGTTTTTGAACTTCTCAGCACAAGGACCATCTGTGAGTATGTTTTGGACAGCACCACTTCAATAGGGTTGTGATCTAAGTTCAGTCGTCAAAACACTGACATAGTACAAAATGAAGAGCCACCACTATGTTTGATTGCTTAGATGATTGATAAATTAACATTACAGTCTGTTACTCCATCTGCATTCTTGCACATGGTCGTTCATATATGGTACAACTAATGAATCTACAGCACACGATTTTCTAAACACGCCCTGGAAGGGAGTTGGTCATATGCCACTCTGCACAGGCAGAGAGTGCTGAAGTATAGTCCTGACTGGTTTTGGTGCCGGGATAGAGTTAAGTTTCTACATAGTAGCTAGCATGGGGCTATGTTTTGGATTTGTGCTGGAAACAGTGTTGATAACACAGGGATGTTTTCATTACCGCTGAGCAGTGCTCACACAGAGTCAAGGCCTTTTCTGCTCCTCACTCCACCCCACCAGCGAGTAGGCTGGGGGTGCACAAGGAGTTGGGAGGGGACACGGCTGGGACAGCTGACCCCAGCTGACCAAAGGGCTATTCCATACCATATGGCGTCATGCTCAGTATATACAGCTGGGGAAGAGGAAGGGAGGGGGGACGTTCAGAGTGATGGCGTTTGTCTTCCCAAGTAACCATTACGCGTGATGGAGCCCTGCTTTCCTGGGGATGGCTGAACACCTGCCTGCCCATGGGAAGCAGTGAATGAATTCCTTGTTTTGCTTTGCTTGCGTGCGCGGCTTTTGCTTTCCCTATTAAATTGTCTTTATCTCAACCCACGAGTTTTCTCACTTTTACCCTTCCGGTTCTCTCTCCCATCCCACTGGGGAGGGAGTGAGCGAGCGGCTGGGTGGGGCTTAGTTGCCAGCTGGGGTTAAACCATGACAGGTTCTTGTGTTTGTTACTGCTTGTAAAAGGTCACAGATTAACTCAGAGGTGTTGAGCCCACTCCCTGTTTCAAGGTGGGAAACACCGAGTTACTCACAACTAGCTTCAGGCTCCTCTTGTAACTTAGGTGCGAGATCCAGTTTCGTAACAAAATTAGCCTACTGAAATTCAGTATCAATACGAAGTGAATACAATTCCACTCAACCATTGAGAAGTTTGGTTTCATTTAAGTAGAACAATAAGAAAGTTTGAAATGAGACCTGCAAACAGGACGACTGAAGGAATTCCTGGGGATTCCACCACAAGCTAGCCTGCATCTAGAGGTAGCAGCTTCAGGCCCTTGACAACACCTTTTTGCACCATAAAATTATTTCAGCTATAAAGTAGTATCAAAAACTGCAGAGGGATGCAATATTTAATGCATGCACACTTGTTAACAAGTGATAGCACTCATATTCTGTCAGAGAGCAGAAGAGATGCCAGATGTTTAAAATAATTTAAAAAAAATGCAACAATAGAATTCACAAGGCAACAAAAACTTCAGTGATAGTCTATTTAAGCCATTAATTACTGTTTCAAGACAACTGAACAAAAAGTCTTTACAAAAAAGGAAGCCTCCCTGACACAAATAAATAATTAAGAGAGAGGCAGCATTATATGTCTGTTATTTTTTGGGTAATATTTGAATGTCATATTTGCGTATTATTAAAACTATGCATATATATTACAACTTCAAAAGTTTTGTATGTAGAAATGCTCAGACCTTAAATTGCAATCCCCTCTTTATTCTTGTTTTCTACACATGTATGAAAAAGATTAAGATTAAAACATCAGAAACATTACACAATGTTCTATAAATTCATTCAGCAGGGTAAGTCACCTTTTTGAAGAAGCTCTAAAATGACTGATGTGCAAAGAAGAAAAAGCTTTGTGCTGGCCTTCCTTTCTCCGACTGTTCCTGTGAAATGCAGATGTATAGCTGTGCTTCAGAAATACACTTTATATCTAAAACCTGGTATTGTGAAATAAATCACAAGTCTCTAACCGTTTCACATAAACTACTGTAAGTTGCACATTGAAGGGAATGGAGTACACAACTAAAATTATTTTTGCTATCCGCAAACTCCATTGAAGTAGTAGAGGATTTATCGCAGTGATGTTGCCTCCTCTAGCAGATCCAAAACCCACCATACGTCTCAACTCATACCATTCCAACAGGCAAGGTTCTTGATGAATTACACAGGCAATCTGAGGTGCTGTAGCTACCACTTAGTGCTGAGGTTGATTTCCCTTCTGAATGGGAGCAGCCACTGAAGGCCCATACCACACTTCTACGTAGACATTTCTACCTTTACATATGTTCCCCCACCTTGATACAGACCCTGAAGTATGTCTGTCTCTCTTATACCATCTACTTATTTTAGTTGTACCGTAACTGTTATTAAGTACTGTAGTCTTGCTGTTTCACTGTAAGAAAACAAATATTTTTGCTTTAAAAAAAGTGAAGAACTTAATCTAACCTGAGTTTCAGGTGGCTACCACACTTCCTAGCAACAAGAAGGGAAATTTACAGAGTTCAAATTCTCCCTCATTTTTCTTTTACAACTTTTATTCAAATAACAATAACCTACATATTAATATATGTGCATTCAACAAACATACAGAATAATGGGTATTTCTAAATGTGTTCTCAGTATCCAAAGCTTGCACTTCTATCCTCAGATGAATAGAAAAAGTTGAACCTAAAGTCCAACAGCTTATTACAGACCTGAAGACTAAATCACATCATTAAAATGTCAAACAAACTCATTAACCCTATTTTCAATGTAAACACCAATACAGCTTCTTTGTAGGGTGACAGCTTCCTAACATGTACAACACATATACCAGCACATGGTTTTGCTGGATAAGTAGGTAAGCATGAAAGAACAGTGGAACCAAAAAGAGCACAAACTAATATCACCTTGAATGTGTGCAGGGGAGGAAACCTGGCACCTACTTCTCTAGAGACAACCAGTTCAAGAGGCTCTACTTAGTAAGGATTCACCTGGATCCTTATAGTCCACTGTGTAGGACTAATGCATTTCAGAAAGTGGATCAACAGGTAGAACAGTTAGGGAAATACTTTTAACTTTGTAATCTCAAGAGCAATCACTCTTTTCCTTCCCATTCTCCCTCTGATTTCAGTTTTAGGGACTGCTTCACTTTTCCACTTGTCCCATTCCTCCTGGCTGACTCAACTTTTTCATACCAACCACTCATTCTCTTTCATTAAGCAAAAAATATGACCATATTGTATAGCACTACAAATTAGACACTCCTAAATAAAACCATGTGACAGAAAACCTTAATTTTTGGCCACCTGCCAATACTATGTAGCTACTAAATTCAAACTAGAACCAAAAGACCATATTTAAATAAAGATTTATTAGAAAAGTATTTGAAAAACATGGATACTTAAATGTTATGATGAGAATATTAAGCCCTTCAAAAATCAGGAGTCCTTGCTTCTTCATTACATTCCTGGTATTTTACTGGAGGCATGCTAAATACATTATGAATAAGTGAATTTAAAAACAGCAGAAGTGGGAGAAATAATTGCTTCGTTCCCAAGAACACATATTTCCATAAACTTAGTTACTTGTTTTAGAGGTCTACACAACTTTCTAGAGAGCAATACCATTTATTGACAAGCCTACTACAGTATCAGGTAAACAAACCTTATACTTCCAGCACTATACTGTTCTACAGGTCAGGAAGGATACGTTTGTAAGATAAGTTAGCTAAACAAACTAGCATTCTGGTTTTTTCCTTCTCTTTCCCATTCCTCCACCATTTTTCCCCCACCTGGAACTCATAAATTGATCAAATCTGGAAAATAATCATTTAACCCAGTATGGCAAAACTTGTGAGTTCTAAAGCATAAAAAAATTTTTATACTGTTTTACAATAACACTGTAATACCTCTAATTTTCTTAAAAAAAAACAAAAACAAAAACAACCCGCCCCCCCACAACTGTGTTACGACAAACATTAGATTGTGGAATTATTGAAAAGTCAAGTGAAAGAAGGTTGAATAAAGAGGAAAAAAAATATTTTTACTAAGATACATCTTGTAAAGCACAGGTCTCCCATTGAATCAGTTGGATTTCTGTTACCAAATTCAACAAGAGTACAGTTGGGTTTTGCCTGGGGGAAAATACAAAATTACATTGCTTTTGAGCTTTGTATACAAGTTATGTAACACTGATGCAACAGAGGAATTTTAACATTTGACACAGGTGCAGCTAATTCCATACCTGCTTATAGCATACGAGTAGAATATAAGCCTGCACGCATTTCTTAAACACGTTCAAACTGTGTTTTGCTTACTGTATCTGTACAAGAAGTCCTGTTAGAACTGGTAAACTTTTGTAAATAAAACACTCCTGATGTATTTCTAAATGTATTTACTAGAAATCACCAGACGGGCTCAACCACCTATGTTAAAAGATTGAATTAGCATCTTGCTTATCCATTGACAATACAGCAATTGTGCCTTCCAGCCTGTCCCCCTATCCCCACCTTCTTCCCCCAGCCTTTTCTGGTTTGCTATTAACAGTATCTCAGATCTCTTTGCCTGCTTTGGACACTAGATACACAGTTAAAAAAAAAGAAAACCCAACCAAAACGCAAAGCAATTTATACTGCAGACTTTTTGGCTCCTTGACAAACATCATCGCTCCAAGTCTGTTTTGTCAATAGATCACCAGCAATCTGTGATTTGGGGACCTGAAATATTGTCATCACCACTGATCAAAAGCCAGCTCCTCGCTGGATATTTTTAGAGGGGAGACCATGTTGACAGAGTCTCAGACAAAGCAATCCATCAGCAATGTCAGCCTGAGGACTCCGGTGGGCAGAGCAATGTTGTAGAGGAAACCCCTGCTCCCCCTCACCAGCCACTTCTGGTTTGAGTAAATATATTTAGGTAGTTCACACACAAATAGGAAAATCAGGTTCTCTGAAGTGACACTGCCCAGCCTGCCTTCCAGTGAAACACCACCACCGTGTTCAGGAGGTCAGACAGAGATGCCAGGTCTCAAAAATCCAAGATGTCCCGAAGTCCTAAAAGTAGGTCACGTTTATGTGGCACTTAGCTGGCATTAAGTATCAGGTACAGCATATTCCTCAAATACTAATGTTGCACTTGCTAAAAAAAAAAAAAAAAAAATCTTACTTTGGAAATCAAACTAAATTGCTTTACTTAATCTAATTGTGCAAAGTTTTAGCCATTCTAAGCTAAATTGGGGACATCAAACATGACCAAAGTCTACAATTTTGTTTTTACCACTCAAAAATAGGTTTCTTCTCTGCTCAGTTTAAGTCTTTTTATACTAATACACATGAAATAGAAGAAATATTTATTATCCACTACCAAAAATTCGCATCTCTTCAAACAGACTGGGGGGAAAAAAAAAAAAAAGACAGCAAGACCTATACATGCACTGTACCTCCTAGACTTAGAGACAGAAAAGGAAGAATTACAAAGCTGATTAATCTTGATTATTTTTAATTAAAAGGTATTTACAGAGAGGGAACATTTAAGACAACTGATCAAAACTCAACCTCAAAAAGGCAAAGAAGAGATGTAAAGGTTGTTTTACACCATACCTTTGCATTTCATCCACATAAAGTAATTGCTGCACAGACCTATGCTACATAAGGTGACGCAGAATTGAAATGTCTGTTTCTTTCTGAAATTAGGAGTATTATCCATCCTTTGAGTGCTCATTATGACAGTCAGCATTGAGAATTAACTGCGCAGGATCCCAGTGGAAACACTCAGAGGCTAACAAACTTCCCTAATTTGACCAGAAATGTATGCTTTGGAATTTGTTGTTATGGAAAAAAAAAAATGTAATGACACATATTAAAAAGATCTATTTACCTGAGAGTATTAAACAATTGCTTAACAGAATAGTGCATTAGGTTTCTCAGATACACTATGGCTTCTGTTCAATGCTCCCATTTATATGAAAAAGATTTCTTGGTATTGTGACTCTGATTCTAATGCCAGTTCTTAAAACTTGCAATTCTAAATTTACCCTTTCAGTAGACATGCATGTTTCTAATTAAGCTCAACCTGCCCATCCTTCTTTGAAGAGATTAAAGTCAGAGTCCACCAAGACCCTTGAGGCTTTGTGCAATACTTTACTTGTTCTTGGTAAAGACAATAGAAGTCAGAAGTGAAAAATAAGTGCAATAAGCTGCCAAGCTTGTCAGAAACACTTTCAACCAAAAATACATACTTGCAAACCTACAAAATCTTTAAGGGACTATCATATTTATACAGGAGAAAAAGAGGAAATGGTGTTGCACATCTCTCATGCATTCAACTATAGGATGCTGTGTGTCATTAGTAAAATAAAAGCATGTGTAGTAGTTAATCCTTAATGAGGTCTGTGCCAGATTACAAATGCTATTTTTCCCAGAATGAACCAAACTTTACCTTCTAAAAATCATGTAGACACAGCTGAGAGGCATTTGGGAATTCATTTGGTGACCCTGAAGCAGGACTTCCAACCCTGTTACTCAAAATCCTTCTGTTGGGCATAAACACTATGGATGTGGTTTAACAACAGAAATAAAGAAATCAAATGCAAGCGTCTTCTGGTTTTCTTATTGTAATGATAATTTTGAGAACGCATTAGGCCTTCTATATCATTGACACTTATGTAGAAGAGATGCTATCGCATTTCCAAGTTTCCCCCAGTACCACCAGATGACATACATCAGCACTGCAGTGGAAATCCATATATAAGTCACATTATTCTTGTAACTCAAGCTTCAAAACCATTTGCAGTAAGAATAGCAAGAATTATGCAATTCATCAATTACTGTCAACCTCCTTCATTAAAGCTCAAATTTTTTTAAAATACCCAAAGCTTTCTTGTTCCATTTACTGCATTTCTAAGCACACTAGGTCAGTCAAGGTTAGGCACTGAACTGAAGGTTCAGGTTACCATCATGTCATCAAGGATACAGGTTCTTCATCAGAAATATTCAGGAAATTTAACAAAATGATTAGTCATATTTGACAATTTGTCAAAATGCTCACAGACTGACCTAGATTTTGATTTGTAAGAATTCACTACGTTATCCAATCTGTATTTAGCATCTACACCGTTTAGGAGCCCAACTCCCACCTCCCGTGAGACTTCAGCTTCTAGATCACACAGAATCTCACTTTCAGAGGTACCATGCTATTCAGAAATGAAATGATGCTATCAGGCATGTTCAAAAGCTCTCCTGAAGTTGAGTTGTGTCAAGAAATGTAAGTGAGAAAGAGATGGTGTCAAGAATGCCTTCAGGTATCTGCTTATTTAAAGAACTCAATTTCTCTAAAAATTTTGGCATACAAGGTTTGCCCAAGCAGACTTTCCATGTCTAACCTTGAACCATTTCCATTGTTGAAAACCTTTAAGCTGTTGCTTCCTTAGATAACCGTTCTCTGACCTAGCCTTCTGCTTTTCATTGAATACGAACCTCCACATCCAATGCCATGCCATATTTCATGCCAAAAAATGAGCGTGAAAAGGCTTTTGCCTTTCCATATGCCAAACAGGTAAAGCAACAGTCAACCTCTTGGCAAGAAGAACCATTATTTTTAAACAAGCAAATTTGACTGGGACAACAACCACCTGCTTTCAAAGAAACCTGATTACTATCCTGCCAAGTACAACATTAGGAGAAAACACCAGAATGCCAGGACTTGATTCACATAATCGTGTATGTCATTTTCAGAGAACTGCACTCCTTTGTACAAGTTAGACTCTTCACTCAGATAAATCTAAAATAATGTAAATATTTAAAAAAAAAAAAATTCTGTAGATCAGCTACATACCAGAAATACACACACTCATGAGTTTCAGTATTTTGGTGGAAAGCTATAAACAAAAATTGTAAGGTTCACGTTCTATTTTCAACATCCAGTGCAGATTTTCTTGCTTTTCAGGTATCCAGCTTCAAAAATAGTAGAAGTACTCTCACAGGAAGCAGGAATTAAAATATAATACATTCCCTGAAATGTATTGTCTGGAGCCTTGAGTTACCCTGAGACCCTTGCCAGTCACCCTTCCAAACTGCTTGTTGGTTGTAATGGAAGGCCTGTGCCTTTACAGGATGCAGATTACAAATTTTAATAATCCTAGTGGTACTAAAAGGTACAGCAATTTTCCATCACCACATTGAAACTTATTTCTAATTATTTCCCCAAACATCTTAGTAATTTAAAGTAAATTAATCTAAGTGAATATGTAAGAGTTAAGTCTCATTCAGTGGGTTTAAAACAATTAAGAACCCCATCAGAATCCCTATTTAAGGTACCTCCCTAATTTCATTTGGCTC
Organism: Mycteria americana; assembly: GCF_035582795.1. Classification (NCBI taxonomy): domain Eukaryota; kingdom Metazoa; phylum Chordata; class Aves; order Ciconiiformes; family Ciconiidae; genus Mycteria; species Mycteria americana. The sequence goes on along the minus strand of NC_134366.1, from coordinate 94,456,524 downwards.
CCTTCAAAAATTCAGCCTTGAAGGGATATTTTGGTGTTACTTAAGTGAACAATAATTGACTGTGTTAGGACAGAAGAATGTACCTATGGCTGAAAAAAGAATACATTTATGTTACACTAAGCAGACAAATTTAAGTTTTACTCTCAGTTTCCAAAAGTAATTTTCTTGACCAAAAGGAAATTGCTATACTGTGAAGATTTTTGGGAGATGAAGAAATCAATTGCAAACTTGGCAAGAAAAAAAAAAGGAGGGAGGGAGGGAAAGGTAGAAGAAACAGGGGGTGGGGAAATGCAACATCTTCCCCTAGGGAACCTTTTATGAAGAGACAGACCTCCGGTTCTCAGATGTTCTTGATTTTGGATGTTACTACTCAAAGTGGACTCTGCATATTTGTGGCTTCTCAAAATGAATGAAAACAAGTGGAAAATAATGGTTTGTTATACAGTAGAACTGTTATGGCTAATGCATTAAACCATAATAAAACGTAACATCAAACATAGTTATTTTATATATGAATTTTAAAAAGTTACCACTTTTTTGGTAGGTCTGAGAAGTATGAAGTTTTAAAGTTTCATTAGAAGCCTGTTTTTTTTCGAGAAACTTCCAGAATAAAATAGGCGGTAGCCAAAAGGACAAGACAATACATACTCTTCCATGCTTTATGTCTCAAAGTTATTGCTTATTACTATAATTGAATTTTATAAAGTAGAATAGGCAGATTAAGAGCCAGTAGGATGCACTAGAAGTTAGCATGCCAAGAGCAATGTAAACAAATATTAAATACTTGCTCTCATAGATAATGAGATGTTTCTCCATTTCTTAGTTTTACACTAAACTGGCAACTAATACAAGGAAAAAAAAAAATCTATTAACATGGCTATCAGTTTACATATAAACAGACACCATATTTCCTTTTCAATTTTGTTGAATTTAAATTTTGTCCAGCATACTGCCAGTGAATCTGGTCAGGCAATCTGCTTTTACAACCCATTCATGACACCAAGTTAGCACATCCCAAGGGGACAGAAGAAATTGTTTCAGTGTGTCATGCTGCATTCAGACTTCTTTCCAAGTAAGCCTAACTACAGACCAGCCATTAGCCAAAGGGTCGTGTGGTTCTGCAGTGTGTGAGCAGAGCACTGCATGCCTGTCCTGCATGGGGACTTCCTATTGGCATAAAAGAAATAACTTTTCCCATCATGCCCCCATCAAAAAAAAAGAAAAAAAGTCAGAAAAATAATGTTTTTGCAGGTGTAATGACTTTTGTCAGGGGAAAAAAAAAAATCAACCTCTTATTTAAAAGCAAGGGTGTTTTAGTCCTATTTGAGAGTCATTCTGTCATTTAAAAAATAAATGCAACATATTTAAAAATGCTGCCTCCATTAAGGTTTATTGTTTACTTCTATGTTATTAATAATTAGACTACTAAATTTAATATTGTGCAGTTAAATAAGCTTCCAAAACTATTCCTGTAATAAGATCTTCCTGAGACCTTCAAAGGGGAGAAACAATCAATTTCATTTTTGTCAAACCTCAGCTGTAACTTGAAATATCAAACTCTTCATGACTTACAAGCGCAATCAATAAGCATCAAAACCACAGGTCCTTATTTAAGTAAAGAGTACTGTAATAATGTATTTTTCTTATCTTGCTGATACTCCTGAAAACAGTTACTTCTAGGAATTGTTGAAATGTATGTTTGAAGTCCTAACAAAGATATACTGGAATTTCCACAAGTGACAGGCTCTAAAAATCATATCACACTGAACCATAAAATAGAAAATGTATCTGAAATTTAGTGCAAGATTTAACACTCATGAGTTCTGCTGATTCTGTTATCTGCTCCATTTACATGCCAATCTACAGCCCTACCTAAAAATGCATTTCTTAAAACCCTTAAAATAAGCTGCTCCAGCACTTCCTTTGTAGCGTAAGTTGATTTTACACGTGTCTCAAGAAACAAATACTTAACACCGAACCACAGCCATTAAATTGATACCATCCATCAGCAAAGGTATATTATGCAAATCAGAACTATGCAAACACCTTTTTTTTAAGTTGCTACTACTTCTATTTTGTGCAGCTGTCTGTCAGAGTTCATTACGTGAGGATGAAATTATTTTAGTAGCATTATTCAAAAAAACCACAGAAAAAGTCACAAGCTTGTGTCACTGATGAGCTATTTATTGCTTTTAGCGTCCATTAAGGTACGTGACAAACCGAACTCAAGCACCGTAGCCGGAGTTCCCTCCCAAAAGCATCTTTCTTGCAACCCACAAAAAGTCATGCAACTGGCATTCAGCAATAAATACTTTGCTTCCTACCAGCAGCTTTGAGGGGTATTTCCTTTGGTACGTATACACAGCACAGCCCGCTACTCCTTTTTTCAGAGCCTCTCTTATATAACAGACTGCAAAAACCATCTCTGAACAACGTGATCAAGATGCGATCTCCTGTTTCGGCACTACAACATTCAACATTATCACATTCAATGCAGTCCCGAGCCATTAATCAACTTCTTACTAATGAGGATGATCTATCGCAAGTTCTCTGCAGTTTTGCAGCTGCAGACTGATAGCCAGTGAAGGCTCCCAAAGGCTCAAGTCATTCACAGACTGAAGAGAGACAGCTTCACCAACTTGGCTCAGAATTAGTCTTACAAGGATATCTGATCATCGTGGAATGTCCGAGTTTTGCTTATATATCACTGTCCTCCTAGGTGGTTTGGGTTTAGGGTTGGGGCTCCTCCCCAGATAACCTCTGTAAAGGTAAACAGGCTCACAAAAGCCCTAAAGCCATTTGAGTCTCAGAGGCCCACAAGTAGGGCACGCAGCAGCTTCCCCTGGAGACCTGCACCTAACTCCCTCACGCCATGTCATTTATACACTGACCAACTAACTAGGCTGTTTGAAAAGTACCGACCCTGCCTACATGAGTTAGTTAATCAGTTCATTTTTTAAGACAGGCTGAATACCTCCTTAAATACAGGATGACAGAGGTATTTTTCCCTCTCTCGATTTTGCAAAAGCCCATAACAGACTTACATAAACTCCATATAATTCTGGGTTGTCCTCTCGCTATCTTGAGGTACGTAAGTCTTGACGTACCCTATGGAGAGGTTTGCTACGAACCACAGCTCAGGCCGATGCACTGTTTTCACTTTACATACAGACTACCTACACAGACTGTGAAAACAAACCTGCAATGTGAAGTTTTTACTTTATCTTGGTTTTGCCAATAAAAAGGCATACATGTTTTAAGGGGCACGAGTACCAGTTACTACAACCGATAAAGTTAACAGCTGGGTGTTTAATAAAGGGGCCTATTCATTTCTAAATAATTTCTGCAAGTTTTGGATATTTTTCTGTAATGCATAGGGTTAATCATGACGCCCTGAATCCGAACAAAGCACACCCTAACACTTAAACTATAAGAAAGAAAATGTCTCTGCACAAGATGCTGTATTCCAGTCTTTCATGTATTCGTGCCTCCAAACCCTCCAGGGGAAATTTAACACGGTTTCTAAAATGATCCCTCTTCAGGGTTTTTTTATTTTTCCTCCAAGACCCCCGGCCAGATGAATTTGTGTATTACACGTACTGCCCGTAGTGCCGCACCTCCTCTGTGGTGACTTGATTCAGCTGAAGCTACGCTTTGACCGATCGATGCAAGCACATTACACACCAGAATAAGAGTAAGGTAAGGGTAAAGGAAAGAAAAGCATCTTTCCTTTCAGCCATTAAATATAGATCAACGAAACACCACAGTGCACATCGCGGCTCCCCTCCCCACCCCCTCCGCCCGCTCCTCGAGCGCAGGATTTCGCAGACGGTGGCTTCAAAGGAAGAACCCCCGCCCCGCACACACACACGCAGACACACAGACACAGACACACAGACACACACTCGCAGCAGCCGCCGCTCGGAGCCGCCCCAGGGCCCGGGCCATCGCGCCGGCACCTCCCGCGCGGGCTCCGCGCAGGGCCGGGCGCTGCCCCCGCCCGCGGGTCCCCGGGCCCCTTCTTCCTCCTCCTCCTCCTCCTCCTCCCCGGCCCATGACTTCACTGCCGTAACGAGTACATTAGTGCAGGGCGTCGGGAGACACAGTGCCGCCGATGCCCTACATAAGCAACGACTAACGTAGAAAGAAAGGGAGGAAAGAGATGGAGGGGGAGAGGCGCGGGAGGAAGAAAGAAGGGAAAATAACGCACTTTGTTGCCTCTCCGCTGAAGGCACAAACACAGCTCCCAGCAGCCCAACCCAGCCCGGCTGCCTCGCCGAGGGGAGCAGTGCAGGAGCCCGCACCAAGAAGAAATACCACGCAAGCGGGAAGGGGGGGGGGGGACGACGACCTGGCACCATTACGGTGCCTGTCGTACTCACCGATCGTCGCCGATTCAGCCTGCTTTCTCCCAAACATACACCAAAACCCAAGAGCAAATCCTCAGTCCGCTAGGCAAGGATGGGGCGGGGGGGGGCGAGCGACGACCCCGGGCTTCACCGCAAGGTCCTGACCTTGCCCAGCTGCAGCATCTTCGGCTTGCCCCCCCCGGGCGCGCGTGTGCCGGTACAGTGCGCCCGCGTGTCCCCGTGTCCGTGCGAGCGCGCTGATACGGGTCCGAGCGGCTCCGCCGCAGGACAGCTGCCCGCTGGCTGCCGGGGCGAGGCGGGCTCGGCATCCACCGCCCCGCCGCTCGGGCGAGGTGCGGGGCCGCTGCGGCGGCGGCGGCTGGGGCAGGCGGCGCGGCGCCGCCGTAGCGCAGCGCGCCTGGCGGGCGCACCGGCCGCGGGATGTGGCCGAAGGAGACACAGCCGCCGCCGCAGCATCTGCCGCCGCCGCCGCCGCGCTCCCTCCCGCCCTGCCTCCCTCCCCGCCTGCCTCCGCCCCTCCCTCCCCCGTCCCCTCCCCAGCAGGAGCGCGCCCGCCGCGGCCGAGCAGCCGGCGCTGGGTGGGGGGCGGCCCCGCTCCCGCCGAGGCGCCGCCGCCCGCGCCGGGCGGGGCCGAGGTAGGGCCGGGTCCCCCGGCCTCGCTCCGCGCGGAGCCGCGGCCTCGCCGCAGAGGGGCGCGCCCCCGTGTCCCCCCACCCGCCAGCCCCCCGCGGCCGGGGGGGCTCTGCTCTACCGGGCAAGGGGGAGGCAGGGCGGCGGGCCGAGGGCGCAGGTGTGGGGAGAGGGGCTGGCGGGGAGCAGCCCCCCGGCAGTGACAGCGGCTCCCGCCGCCTTAGGTTGGGTGACTGAAACTTGAGGTCTGAAGCCAAAACGGTAAAAGCAGCAGGGAAGCAAGAGCTTATTCCCCTGCTCGCTTCTCTCTCCCCATCCTCGGGAAACCTAGGTGGAAAATCTACCATGTTTTCAGAAGTCCTCTTGCGAGCAAAGAGGGTAAGGAATATGGAAGTCATGTTTACTCCTATGCACGCTTAACCCTTTACTGAGAAACTTGTGTAAAAATGCAATTGCAGCACTCACCTGAAAGTTGCCATTCCATTGGTCCTCTTAACTTGCTGCGCGGAGTTTTGGTATCTGAGGAAAAACACCAATTTTGTTGTTGTTGTTGCCTGGGGTAATTACTGCTAATTCACGCTCGCAGCGATCTGAATATCGGCGTAGCAATCAGGAAAGCCATTTACTCGGCTGAGACGTCAGGGCAACGCCTACAGTCGGTTACTTGCCCGCCGGAACCCCCGGCCCCGACACCGGCTTCGCAGGGACGAAACCCGCGTCTCCTTCGGGCGTGAGAGGCGGTGGCCGCTCCCGCGGGAAAAGGCGCGGGCGAGCGCGGGCGTCGGTGCTGTCATCCTCTCGGGCAGCCTCTCCTCGTCCCTTTCGCTACCAAACCGCCGCGTAGCTGGCTGAATAAATCATAGCGGGCGCTTTACGAACAGCTGTGGGTTTGAAAGATGTGTCTGCAGGCGGGTTGAGCCGCCTCGGCAGCGGCGAGGAGGGCCGCCGCCGCCGGGTTGCAGGGCGACTCGCTGCTGCCACCTTTCGCTTGCCGCTGTCGCAGCTTTCCCAAAGCCGGCGGTGAGCGGGAACTTCGCCTCGCTGAGGGCTGAGGCCAAGTTACCCTCGTTTCGTTTCGCGAGAAGGCCAGAGACTGCTTCTTCCCTTCATTGCGTTGCTCCTGCTGTGTCCAGCGACAGAAAAGTTTGGTTTCTGCCTGTGGTCTCTTTTTTTTATTTCCTTAGATAACTTGTCTTCCTTTTACCTTTGCTGTTTACCTGGGAAGGATTAAATGCAGGATGTTGTCTGCGCTGCCTGGAGGCCAGCTCATTCATCAGCTATCGCTAGCCTGGTAATAAGCACGCTTGCTTTCATCTACTCAAAGATGCACCGTAGGAACAGAAGAGAAAATTAGTATTCAGAGGAGCCTACTTGAGCAATTCAAGAAGCCATAACAGCAAATAGTTAAACAAATCTGTAGTAATTAAGAGTTTGTCCATCGGAATCTTTTCCTCATCTAATGAAAGAAGAAAAGGGGATTCCCCTGTCTGTGTCCAAACTTGTAACAGCAGTATCAGGCCTGCCCTGGCCATCTGAGGCTGGAAAAATCAGCAGCTGGAGGTATAAAGACTGCCTGCATAGTAGCCTAGCCCACTGATGATTAGGGCCCTATCCTGGGAAGCAGACTGGTCTTCCAGTCTGAAACGCCTAATCAGACATGGAACTCAATCTCTCTTGTTTCTTGACAAATGTTCTATCTTCCAAAGTATTGCAGAGTAAGGAGAGACCCACCAGCAGTTACCCTTTCACAGGGAGAAAGAAAAGAAAAAAGCAGCTCATCATCTGCATCTGGAGGAAGAACATAATGTCTGTTAAGTGCAAGACATTGGGTTTGTGATTCCCAGCCTGAGATAGGCATCTAATTCTGGACTGAAAGTAGTGTATTACCCAGTAGATACGTAGAGTCACTCTCTTACTGTTAAACCTCAAGATGTACTTGATAATACAATGACTGGGTGTCATAGCATCCTAGATCCACCATAGCATCATGTGATCCACCTTCTGCAGCCCAGCCTCTTTTCTTCTTTGGAACTGAAAGGTCTTTCTGTCAATAAAGGGAGAGGAGACAGAAGGGCCAGAAACAGGCTGTGTCTTCCTTTCATTCCCCCTGAAATATAGCCATGTAATAGGGGCATTTCATGGCCCTGGGAATTGTACACATCTGGCCTAATTGTAGGATGAGCAGAGTGTGCTAGTGAAGGATGCACCTAAGACACCCGATTCTCCCCACACTGTAAAGGTTACCCAGCTACCTATACCGATGTATAAGTACTAGTCTGGAAGCTGTTGGCCTGGCAGTTAAATATAGTAGTAATAAAGGTAGATAGCAATGCGGACCCTCTGTAGGGGAAGTGAGGGCTGGAGGCAGAAGGGTTTCGGAGGAATCTGGGAGGTGTCTGAAGACATCTGCTTTTCTCTCACAAGATTTCCTCCTTTCCCATCTCTGTCTTGCATGACAGGGCATTCATCTTAAGACATCGCAGGATTCACAGAGCCACTCCTTCTCCTACTGCTTATCTCCCCTGATTCTCCCTACATCACCTTTTCAAAGTTCCCTGACACCAGGGGAGGTCACAGAAGGGGCCAGGACTGAGCCCTGCTTATGGATATGGAGAAGTGGGACAAGAGAACTAAACCAGATTTCCAGAAATGGCTTTTTGCTCCTGTTGCTTCTGTCACAGAGGAAGGGTAAGGGAGAGCAGTGAGGGGTAGGAAGGTAAAAAGGAGTGGGACTGACTTCTGGAAGGGGTTGCCCCCTCTATAGTAGGTACTGTCTGCCTACTTCTTTCTCAGTGACTAAGCCTTTTGTTCTGACAAGCCAAAAGCATAGATAGGTGGAGGCTGTTCAGTTTTTTGGTCAGTCCCAGCCTTCTCAGATATAGGCAGTCTGTTATCTTAGGCTTACTTGGTCTGCACCTGGGGGTGGTGTATCTACCCTAATCCTCGGTTAACTTCCTTGAGGGTTTGTTTGTTGGGTTTTTTTTCTTCAAAAAGATGGGAAAAGAAAAGGAAATTATTATAATATCAAGGCAAATATTTTCAAGCACAGGAGTTGTAAAAACATCTTTGCCATTTATATTTGCCTGTAAGATTTACAAAGGTTCTTGAGGCCCTAAGTTTCTATTTGGTCAAAATAATGACAAGTAAAAATTTTAGAAAATAAAAAATGTAGTAACATGAATAGATTTAAATCCAGTAATAGAATTTTCATATAATTTCTCTTCTAAATGACTGTATTATAAAGAAAAATAACAACAACAAATTGTTTAAGCTTAGGCTCAAGGGTTGCATGTTACTATAGCTAGTTGCCAGTGATTCTTTTCCCGTCCTGTTAACTAGAGATATAACTTTCTCTTTGTGGAAAGTTTCATCTTCAGGTAAAGGATGAAGCTAGCACTGATGGAACACAGGAAAAAGTCAATTGCTCAGCAGTTGGACAAGGCATCTGAGATATGGGATACCTAGACACAAGCACTAGTTGTGTCTGCATGTTCTGTCTCAACATAAACCATATTTAATCTTGGTTTAATCCTTCCTGGAACAGACTTTGGGGACTTGTTTTCTGAATTTTTGGACAGAAGGGAAAGCATTTCTTGGCTGGTTTGACTCTCATATGTTTAGATTATGTTTCAAATTAAATGTGTACTTCATACAAAGATCGTTGAGATCCTCTGTCATGGTCAGGGTCCAGCACCCTATTTTGTCACACTGAAGTCAATGGGAACTTCCCATACTAAGAATGTAACTGAAGTAAAACTAGGTCTATGAAACAGATTAATGTTTCAGGCAATCTTTAGCGAGTCTGGAATAAAAGCAGGAAAACATGCATGTTTTTTGCCCTTTTTAATAAACTGAAAAATCAGCTAAGCATAATTAGTTTTTCAAGTTTAGAGCAATACTTTAAAGAAGTTATTGCAATTACTGTCTTATCACTTTCTAAGAATTATTTAAAGGTGGAATTATTAAAAGAAGTTGACAACATCCAATGAAATATATTTCAGACAAGAAAGAGCATGTTTCTTGCGACACACAGTATGGTGTCTTAATGAAACCAAAGTGGGAATGAATTTAAATAACTGATTCAAATTTCTTCTCTCTTATTTGACTATGATGTTATCTTTAATAAGTCAAGTCAACATTGAATTATAGTAATATTATTTGTATTTTCCTTTTTTCCTAAATTGTTACACAATATTATATACAACATTGCGTACCTAACAGGAAAGTGCATGTAAATCCTGGGATGAGGATGGTTTTCTATGCAACAAAGATAAAATGACAAGAGAAGGCTTGCACGATTGTATTTGCATAAGGTCATGTCCTGATCTCATGGAAATATTTTTTTAGCAGTAGTCTCTTAAAGAAATATAAGGTATTTTCTGTTCTGAGACACAGCTGGTTTTGACTCAGCCTCATTATGAGTAAATTACTGTTGAAGTGCTAAGCTTGACTGGCAATAGGAAGATACAATTGAATTTGTAGTACCTGCAGATTTTGTAAATGAATCTGTATTTGCATTGGGAGAGTTGGATTGTATGTACTGAAGACAATTCTCAGTTCCCTAGTATCTGACTGGGATTTTCTTATTCCCAGCTTCACCCATAGATGATCAGATAGGCAGTTATGAACAAAATCTCTCTGAAACAGCTGGGTTAAAACTTTTTTTGGACCTGCTCAACTTTAAAAAATCATTTTAATAATTATTATTTAGCTAATAGCTGCCATTAGTTTCCTAAGCAATTTGGCATTTTCAGCGTGTCAGATTTTCATATAAAATTATATAAAAAGGTAAAAATTCAATTGAATTCAATTGTCTGTCTCAGTCACAAACAATCGGCACTCTTATTCAAGGTATAGTAAGGGGACTGCATTATTTAATAATAAAACTTTATCTAAGTGTTCCTGATTAATGAGCCAGTTGGAGTTTTACTGAGCTCCAAGGAAAAACATAATGAAAATACTAAGACAGTGAGAGAGAAAGTGTCTGATTATTCCTATCAATTAAACACATCTGAATTAATGAGGGTTTGGGGGTTTTATGTGGTTTTTTGGTTTTTCTTTTAACTTTTTGGTATATTGTCTTTTGGAAGATGGAAGGCCAGAAGTTGAAACAAAATTTAGTGTAATGTAAAAATTGTTCTTTTCAGCATCCAGTAAAAGAAAGTTTGCTGTTATAGATTCATATCCTATACATGCACAGGCTATACAAAAGCTGAATGTTCTGAAACAATCTCTAAACCCTAATCCTGTGCAAGAAAGTAATCTCAATCTATCTTCATGTGACCCAGTCTTATGAGCAGTATGATGTCAACTCAGCTGCAAATTACAATCTAGTTTTAATAGTTCAAAACACGTTTATCCCTATTAGTGTCAATTGAAATGCCAAGCCATTCTCAGAATGTATCCCTTAATACATTTAGAGCTGCAAAAGCGTTTAGGATTAAGGTATAACACTTACAAAACTGTATTGTACCTTTTGGATTCTTTTTCCTTTCCACTGTACTTGTGTATTGAGTAAGTCCATCTCAATGATGAAGACCATCCTGCAAAAGGCCAAGTAGAAATCTTGCCACAGATTCAGAAAATGATGCTGTTTGAATAACAGTTAGTGAAACCTTGTTATACTGAGTATCCTTTTATTTAATCCAATTATGTGTGAGTTTTACTTCATATTTGTTCCACAGTGTAAAAGACTGTCAGAGTTCAAGGAACCAGACTGAGCATCTAGTTAGACCTCGTATTACGTAAGACTGAGATATTACCTGCCCTGAAAGCAAAATTAATGACTTGGCACATCTTGCAATTATGGAGTGCTGGCTCATTTTCCAATCTATTCTCTATTATATTTAGTCAGTAGCAGGAAAGATGAAGCTAAATTTACTTGGCTGTTAACTCCATGAACATCACGCTCCAAAAGTCACACTCTTCTGCTTTTTCCAATGAGCATGGCTTTAAGTTCCTGGAGACTGTTGATCTGTTTTCCCAGTGCTCAGGAGACTAGCGTCTCATCTGACACCTATTCAGATCCTTTTTCTCGGTTTCATTTGATAGTTATACTAGCAACTGTTGTGAAACCCCAAACCACTGAAGCTCCATGGGTATACAACAGCTAGCAAGTAATCCTTGCTACTCCTGCTCCTCAAAGCTTTTGCTTAGTCTTCTTGTGTGGCATGTACATTAATGTTTTAGTGTACAGGAGGACACTTTGTAATATTCCTTGCACCCACACCTGGAGTTTCTCGAGTACGCTCCTGGTGCATTTAAAGTGGTTCTCCCACCAGTGGCACCAAGGCTGAAGTCACAGACGGGTCCTGTCTAGAGAGCACTGTTTGCAATGTAGACCCAAGGTCCTCCAGCATGACCTGTACATACTGAGGCCCAGCAACTACTGTGAACTTTAGTGCTGATATAGATGTAATGTGGACATAGAGTCCTGAAACCTTAATAGGTCTCAGAAAACTGCACCCTACTTTTCCCCTCTTTGCACTGTACCAGCGAGTGATGTAGATATTCCCTGTTGGAGCAAAGGGAATTTCAGCCAAGTGGGACAAGAACTAAAACTACTTCATTCTCTCTTTCCTCAGCTGAGCTCTTTTGTACTTCATAGTTATGAAGCAGATGCCTGATTGTCTCCTGCTTTGACCTGATATTTCCCTCAGTCAGGCCCCAGAATTTGTCTCAAAAAATATTGGAGTGTATCAGGTCATCTGGTTCATGCTTGTTAACCAGTCTTACCACCTTTTCCTACAGGTTCTCCTGCGTAATTGGGTATCTCTAGTCCTATACATGATTTGTACTAGAGATGTGTTTGTCATCATCCTGTAGAGTTTTCGGTCATAATCTCACTTCCATCACCTAACATGTTTTGGAATAATAATTTTCAGCAATGAAGGAGCATCAATTACTGCAGTTTAAATTACCATCTACCTAAGAGTAGAATGGATGAGTGTGCAATGGATAGGTACAATGCTGAATTTTCCTTATGAAAGTTTTCAACATCACAGTTTTCTACCTGGGAAATTAGATTTCACAATGATGTTGTAAAAATGGAAATAATGAAAACATGAGTGAAAGAACCTTTAAACAATTATAAATTGTCCAGCTTGGTACCTCTGTTGAAGGCTGTCACTATCCTTCTATGTTCTATGCGATCGTTTTCAGCACTACTTTTAAATGCCTCAAGAAAATATGTGGAGCACATGGGGCAGGATGTGTTTTCCCTCACTTCCTGTTCTGCTCCTGCTCTTTTGGATTCAGGATAACAGCTGAAGGAAAACTTGAGTTTCTTACTTTTTCTGCTGAAAAAGCATAGAGTAACTGCTTATTTTTGTCTAATCCTGTTATTTAAATCTCTGTATTACTGCACACCTGACCTCCTTGTGTTATTTTTAACTTAGTGGAAAACAGAAAGATACCTTTTATCAGCACCACCTGCTTAAATTAAAAAGGAGAAGATAACTGAGTTTGGTATTTTCTTACCTTTCATGCAAGAAGAAAAAAATGGAAGTAATAAGCTGTTAAGTACTATGAAGTACTAAGAAGGAAATAAGATGTTTCTAAACCCTAATGTAAAGATTTCCTTTTTTTTAATCAAGACCTTATTAAAAATGTATTTATATTAAATCTATTTAGCCAGTGATTTTGGCTGGATTTTGGAATTCCCATAACTTCTACTGTGGCCGTACACTGTGAGAATAACTGTAGATGTTCGAAAGCAGCATAGTTAGTCCCAGCATCAGTCCTTTTGGAGAGATGTTAAAAGTATGCTGTGACAACTCTCATAAACTCAACAGCAAGAATACTTTTAAAGTGGTAAAACCTTTTAACTGAGTTACAAAAAATCTTTGACATTTCCCATGTCTGCTGTGTCCCTAAAATAAGTTGCTGTTGTCACATACAGAGTTCAGATGGCAAATCTTTTTCTTTTTTACTCTAGGATATCAATTTAGAAAATCATATTAGATTTAGTGACCTTTGGTTATGTTTATGTTATTTTGTGATGCCTGGGAGATTTTTCAGCTGTTATAAAGCAGCAGAGAATAGTACTGTGCTTTTAGAAGTTTCAACATACTCTGCAGAAAAATATTGGTGAGCAACTATCCATCTTTGGATTCTTTTTTCCTGTTGTTTATTCCAGTGAGTGACTGACAAGGTGGTTGCCAATTTAACCTAATACTGCATCAAGCAATTGTGTGACACAGTGTAGACTCTGATCTTCATATGCTTAATATGAATTTTAAGTTTAGAATGGACTTTCACTTTGTAGAGCTGGCGCTCTGTTTCTTGTAAAAAAACCTGTTAAGCCACAAGACCAAAATGTGAGGGATCTCATTTTGCTGCCATGTCATTTTAGTAATCTATAGTGGCTAAAAAAGAAACTTTTTAAAAGCCACAGTTTTTGTTTTCGTACACAGAGATCAAAAGAAAGAAGAATGCCTCTTTATAGAATGCAGTGTGTTTATAAGTATTAAACTGGCAAGCATTAATTTGAACAATATGTAAATTTTATCTTTCACTTAGGTTTCATGTGTAGAAGTAAAGGTCAGTGTATTACAGTGAAGAAAAATACTTTGGTACGTAAAGGATATATCATCAGTGGTTGTTTAGTGACTTGTTCTTCAGATATAACATTGCATTAGTCTATTATAAGAAATGTGATCTGGAATTTTAAAATATCTAATACCAATCTCGAGATTGTTACAGTGATAGGGATAACAGACCATTAGTATGTTCCATTTAATATATATAGAAGGCAGCCATTAAAACAGATGATTGAGGGTCAGAATGCTGTGTTACGGGTCTCCACTGAGTCAGGACATGTCCATAACTTCCATACAACTGGTTTCTACTTTTTCACTTATAGAGTGGGGATATCACACACACTAATGGACTAGACTGAGGTCTTTGGATGAGGGACAACATACAAGCAAGATACAAAAAATCCCTGAATATAGCCAGTATACTCCAGAGTGGGCAAGTACAAACAGCCACCACAATGCGAACTGCAGTGAAAGGTAGACAGCACTGACTATGGCTGTTGTGCTGGTAGGCTTCTCTTCTTCCACTGGTTTGTCAGGTGGTCTCAGCTTTCCCTCTTATGAGTAATTGGCAAAGAAGCATGATGTTACTGGAAGACGTGAGGTTGCCAAACATATACTGCAAATTACTGTATTTTGTTGTGGAGAATGGCCAAAATTATGTACTCCTGACCATTATGGTAACAGTCCTGACTACTCTTTCAGACCAGCGCAGACAGTGGAGCTTCATTAGCCTTCCAGAGCAATGGGGAAGGCTCTTTCACTTACTGCATCACAGGTGCCTCCTTTGCTCTTGATTTCCTGTCTCTGCAGATCTATCGTCACCTGATTTCTTTTCACTGTTATTATCTACCACAGCCAGCTCCGTCATCCTTCACATTTATTTCCTTTGTGCTACTGAGCTCTGTACAGACCTGTTGCTACTTTCAGGTCAAATTTCTTTTCCAGTACCCTATAGACTCTAAGCCGTACTCCTTTATCCTAAGAGACTATAGGAACTTTCATGCTTATTCTTAGGGAGCCTGTTTTCCTTCTCTGTTCATCATCACATTCCTATTTTTTCTTAAGCAGATGTAGAAAGCTATGACTACTTAGTTGGCAATACATTTAGACTTAGCTCTCTGCTTCCCCTGAAGTATTTAGTCCATTGTCTGTACCTAATCTTCAGTGGCTTAATGGAAAGATGGTGTATAATTAAAAGGTGAGGATACAAGAAGATTATACATCTGGCAATTCAAAACTGCTGCCTCTTCCCCCTCCTCCCCATCATTCTCGAACAGAAGTTATAACATAGCTATTACTTGAGGAATTTTGGGGTATGTATGAAGGGCTGCCAAATCCAGTGGAGTTTAAAGCCCAAGAGGTTTCTCCTACCCAGTCTGGTTTTTGGTGTTCCTGTTAGTAGGAGCATTTTTTAGCAAGGCTTAGCATGCGTTCCCAACAGACACAGTGGGCCACACAGATGGACAAAGTGTGCATCCGTGTAAACACCAACAGTACTCACACAGAAATGAACAATACGGTGCAGCCCCATTCCCCCCCAGCAGATGATCAGTTTACTAGTGGACATTCATACACCTTCACTCTTCATTCACAGTCACTCCTAAATTCATGGGTCCCTAGATCAGACAGGTCTGCCCAGGAACCATGTCCAAACCCTGGCCCCATTTAACCCATCTTCAGGTCTGACCTTGTGTCTTTCCAGATTCTGATCTCTTCCAGCTTGCCAGCTAGTCCAGCTTGAAGTGTGCTAGTGAGTCATCTCCACACACCTCCACACAGAGAGCAAGGTCACACAGAAAAGAGTGAGGAACAGGGCTCAAGAAGATAGGACAGACTACAGTGATCAGGTGTGGAGATCATCTGGACAAGGATATTGACCTTTTCCCTGCCTTTGGTTCTTTCCCCTAGACATCTTGTAATAAGTTTCACACATTCCCGTAAGCCCCTTAAAGACTCTGAGAATAAGTTTCCTTTTTCCCATGAGACCTGCGATGCTCTTGTTCCCCCTCTGCACCCCTTCTTATAGGTTACAAAAAGCTGGTGGAACCTCTCCAAGGCCTTGAGTGATTCGTTCAGTTGTGTTCCCTCAATCTGTGACCTGAGAAATCTGGTCTTTGATATTGTCTCTGTTATCTCTTGTTCCTTAGGTCTGTGTAGGTAGGTGGGGTTTATTACTTTTTCTGTCTCTTCTCTTTGTTTTTCAACAATATTCTCAAGAAATGTCCTTACATTACAGGTATCTACATGTCCTTTATGTTTCACATAGCTTTTACCTTCCACATATCCTTCCAGTACTTATTAATATTCCACCATGTTTGAGCAACTAGAGCTCATCTGCTTAAGAAAAATGATCTACAACCAAAAAATAAAGCCAATCCTCTTTGTTAGAGTCATTTATTAACAAGATTCTGAAGATAACATCAGCCAATGTTCTTCTGAGCAATCCAATGTGCTTTTTGCAGACTCTGAAGAGAGCAACAGCTACAGAAAATTACCTTGATTTTTACACAATATTTTACTGGTAGAAGAAATACACTGATATTAAAAGAAAAACACCTCTGGTAACAACAAATAACTAGCCACTTGGATTATATCATAATTTAACATGAAGACTCAAGAACAACTCCAGTCCTGTGGGCTTTTAAAATATCCAGTAATCTTCAGACCTTCTAGTGCTGCTTTGACAGCTTTTCTACAACAGCAACCAAGAAAGTCTGCGTATTCTGCACAGAACTCCTAGTATTCAGCAAAAAAATGGAAAGCCAGAATATTTTAGCTGCAACACTCTACGTTTCCCCAAGTATCTTCTTGAGCTGTTTCTTGGCAATTTCACTGCTGTAGTGCCTTATGTGAGAAGTTGCACATGAGACATCATTTCACATGATGTTCTTCAGCTGCGAATCTGAAATTATTGAAAAGCTCAGTGTTCAATAATTATTTTCTCCTACAGAAAGAGGATACTTGATGAACACAAACTGTTATGTGAAGGAAAAAAACCAAAACAACTGAACAATTTTGTCTCAATTTTGATTGATTAAAAAACTTTTACATGCTGTAGAAAACCTCAAGATAGTTCATAGACCCCAACCACTTCCCAGAGGCAGCTTACCCTTCCCTGTTTTGTCTCCGTGTGACACAAGCCGGAGCTGTTCCCTCACCTTGAGGCAACCAGAATTTTGAATAAACTATGGATTTGAGGGACTTCTTCGATCTAGAGCTCAAAGCAGTCAAAGAGTGGGGAGGTGGGATTTAAAGCCATTTTGTCCTTTCCAAGAATTACATCAGAAAAGCAGAAACTTTCCTAGATATAGGAAAATACATGGATGAATAAAAATGGTTTCTGAATGAAATGGCATAGACTTTTACAGCCTACAAACCTTAAAAACTCCCATGGAAAGGACCAGTATTGCATCTTACATAGCACAACACAAAAAGGAACGTATATTCCTAGAAATTGGTGATGATTTTGTTCATTGCAGATTCCTAAGAGTCCATAGATTAAGGTAACTTCCCTCTAAAGTCCATCCCCACGTGCCAAGACAGCCAGCCAATCTAGAGGTCAAGATATCCACCAGGTCTACTGCAGCTCCACATTGAAAAACCCAAGGAAGGAACAGTTGCTTCTGGAGGCAATATTTTGAAGGGTGTTTATCTCTTGCTCAGGTTCAAAATCCTAATAAAGAAGCATTATTGTCCAGATAACTATTGTTTTCTGGCATTATTTTTCCATAGAGTGGATCTCATCCTTTTCCCAAGTGTATCTAAAACCATTAAATACCCCAAATTAGATCTTACTTTGCCTAAAATATTCAGTGTACATAGTTGATATTAAATTTTCTCCTCCTTTCCTGGTATATGGAGAACAGGACTAGATAACAGGTGCACAATGTGGACACTTGGATGGCTTAGAAGTGTGCTGTCTTTCAAAAACAGTCCTCTGAGAGTAACCTTTTTATGCTCACATTGTTTATCTCTTCCCATAGGACTGATTTCTAACAGGTTGCTTTTCACCTTTTACTTGCACAACTGCACACTGCATTTCTCACCGCTGAGTTTCTTGTTTTGTCAGATCATTTCTGCAGTTTGTCAAAGTAATTTTGAATTCTAATGTTATGTTTCAACATACTTGCAGCCTCACCTGGTTTTCCATCATCTGTGCATTTAATAAGCTTGCTTTTTACTTTAGTATCAAATTCATTAATGACAAGATTTAAGTAAAAACAGATTCTGAGCAGACCTCTTCTACTGTGGGCGGTAATTCATTGATAGCTACCCTTCTGATTAGAGTTTTCCAACAAGATTTACGCCCACGCTGTAGCAGGTTTTATCCAGATCGTCCTGTAATAAATTTTGTCTAGATCATGTCTCCCTAACCTGCTTATCAGAGTATCATTGGAAGTTTTATTATTGTCATGATATGAAACATGTTTCTATGTTTCTGTGTTTCCATTCTCTCCACAAGTCTCCGTACCCCATGGCAGAATGAAATTATATTGATTTGACACATTTACTTTTTTACAAATCCACATTAGCTGCTATTAATCCTGTTATCTTTCAGTCTCTTCTCTACTTCAGTCTCTTTCTACTCTTCTCTTCTCCTATGGTTTAGTTACTTGTATCAAGGTTACTCAGGGTCCACAACGAAGCTGAAAAATCTGTAAAATCCCCAGGAAATCCTCCAGCTCACTTCCTTTTACCATTCTTAGGGTTAGCCTGCATTTAGGCTGCCTCTTGTTGCTATGAATTTTCAAAAATAACTGTTAGTGAATGTGTCTATTTCAGCCAGTTCCATAAATATTTTAGAATTAAATTTATCAGGGCCAGCTGATCTCCAAACAGTTATCTTGCCTAAATGTATTCATACCTGTTTTCCCCTTGCTCTAGGCTGAGATCTTATCCCACTGGAGGGAAGTAATCAATTGTGGAAGCCAGTGCTGACAGATGGGGGATTTCGGGGAGTCAAGATTCAAAAAGGGCACGAAATACATGGGTTTTCTTAGCTATTAGTAGTTTCCTTCTCCGTTGGGTAATGAGCCAGGATTTTTTTCTACTCTTCTGCTAGCATGCTGTGCATTTATTATTGTGATATGTCTTGTTGGTTTCATGTGGTTTATGCCTTGGTCTTTTGTTTCCACATGCTTGCCTATGTTATTCTGTATTCATCTTTAGCAATCTGATTTAGTCTTCACTTCCTGAATTCTTCTTTTGGTTGAAGTAACTGAAGAATTCATTAGTTAAATCAATCACTTCTTATCCTTCCTCTTCACTGCACTATAAGATTGTGTGAAAATATGACTCTGGCTTAGAAGTCATATGTAACCTGACATTCTTTTGGAATAGGTGATGCCTACACAGAAGCAGATGAGATGGATACAAATTTAACAGAGGGAAATATACAGCTAATAAAATACAGAGTTAGTTAGCTTTTTCTAAATCAGCCATACATCTCATTTACATAGCATGCAGAATTTTACATGGAATTGTTGGAGTTTATCCATTAAATATTTTAAGATTAATAAAATAACCTTGTCTAGTAGAGCATTAATTCCTTTTTTGTCTCTCACCTGTTTTTATAAAGTCTGTTTTATAACCCTAAAACTAGTTCATTAACTCTGTTTTGCAAACACTGCTAATACTAGTCAATTATACTAGCTAGCATTTGACAAGACCTAGAATCACCTTACAGATTACCAACTGAGTCACTACATGAGCAGGAATTTACAGATATGAACAATGCTGGCATTTCCATTTATAAGTGTTTCTGACTGTTTTTGTTTTGATTACTTACACACACATGCACATAAGCAGGACTCATCAGCTCATTGTGGCTTGAAAGTTGACTCAGTCTGGCAACTGATGCATCTACAGCAGATCTGCTGTTCCTTTGTTAAAAGCTGTCACTACGGCCTGTAAGAATTATTATAATTAACACTGCAGAATTCAGTATTGGTGGACAAGGGCAGGTCCCCTTATGCTGAAAGCCTTAAATAGCCTCAGTGTTTACATAATAAATGACATGTGACAAGGCACAGTATCTTGGTCCTTTGTAATTAATAATCTTTTCTATTAATTTTGGAGAAGAGATGACCATTCGCTCTACAAAAAAAAAAGATCTAACAAATAATATGCAAGGAAAATAAAAGATCTTAAGTTTGCACTGTCATACATGCAAACAGTGAGCAACAAATGAATGTCTGTATTACATGCCTCAGGCTGTGAAATATTGCCACATTTTATCTGAGAAGAAAGGCTTCGAGGGTCCATCTGACCTCCCATTCTTCTGTGATTTGGTCAGAAGAGAGAACTCATCAAACCTCCTTGTCCTGAGATCCGCAGTGAAACTCCCATAGCACTTCAGCACCTGCTTGTAGCCAACAATTTTTTGTACTCTATCTTTAGTCTCAAGACTTTTTATAGCATTCTTTTTCTGTTGGATTCACCTGTGATGTGCCCGATTCAGAATTCCAGTTGCTCTTGTGCAGAGAAATTCCTTACCATTTCAGGAGAACATGCTATTGCACAAAACAGCTCTCCATCAAATCCAGCCCCTACTTCATGAAGCTTTCCCCATGCCGGGAAGAACATAAGGATCCTTTATATTACTGAAGGTTGAATATGTATTTCAAATTCACAGAGCTTAGCTTTATAGAGTGTAATGCTCCCACAGGCATTGACTACGAGTAAAATGGGCTGGGTTTAATTTCTAGTGCTTCTTACTCATACACTCAAAGAATATGCAGGGGAAACTAGTCACTAGCTAGTCACCACTCTGCTTTTGGGAGGCACAGCAGAGGCGGTGCTCCAGGCTGTTGTTTATAGCTACCTTGTTTATAGCTACCTTATAGCTACCTATAGCAGGCTACCTTGCCTGCTGTTCTTCTTTCTGCTCTGTCAGAAGCTACCGCTATCACAAGGCAGAGGAAAAGGGTAAGCCGAGGAAGGGTGAAAATTGTCCATCAGCTTAGTAGGTGTGTGTGCATTTTAGAAACCCCTTCTGTCTTACTGGTTACGAAGGTCTCTTAAAACCATGGGGGCCAAAATTGTTTCTTCCCGCCACGTGCCCACGCCCACGCAAGCACACACACATGTACACCTACATCTAACGCACCAGGAAGGAAGACACAGGGAAACATGTTCACTGCTGTGGACGATGGCATTCTCCTATTATTTCAATGGCAAGATAGGAACCTGGAAATCCTTCACCCCGCACCTGTGTATAAAAGGGGAAGAAGGGAGATGGTTCTAAAAATGCACCTCAGTTAGGCAGGTTAAAAGTTTCTGACCCCCCCTCAAAGGTCCTGGAAAGTACATCTTCTCCTCCACTTCTGGAGCCAGGGCTGCCCAGTCTCATCTTCTGGCAAACAGTGACAGTAGCCGGGAAGAAAAGCAGGAAGCAATGAGCAGGGCTCAAAGCGGGGGACAGAGCACCCCAAAACGACGGGGGAGTGTCCAGCACTCTAAACAACAGGTCAGTGTCCCCCACATCTCAGAGACCTGGAGCACCCATGTCGCGTGGGTGCTCTGGCTGTAACTGGAAGAAGGTACCTGAGCAAGGAGTGGGCAGCAGAGGGGCTGGGATGGAAATACGGGCCTTACGTGCTCTGGACGTAGTCAAACCGTGGGGCGTCTGCAGCCTGCACAAGAGCTGCTATCACCTCTCCTGTAGGGCCTTTTTCCCCTCTCGTCCACCTGCTTTTCGATGCAGTGGCAGGACTTGCTTCTGATTGCATTAGAACAGACATTTTTGTGTTGTAAGATACAGTCAGGTATCATTTTTGGACACCATTTGGCAGCTCCTAGAAAACAAATAAGGGTTTTAAATTAGACACAAAATGAAGCTAGTATTATTTTCAAAGGGAAAAATGCTGAAAGGTTTTTCATTTTATGTTTGAAAACCATCTTATCAGAATGTGCCAGTGGTTAATTTTCCTAACATTTAATGTGTGTAACACAAAGGGACAATAAAAAATTGCGAAAGGTAAAAACAATCATAGATTGTTAGATAGACCATATGGTGAGGGCAGACCTTAAAGAACAATAAAGTAATCATCTTCTGGCCTTTAGTGTTCATTTGTTTTCCTGTTTGTTTGTAATGTGCCCTGTGGCAGCATTATAAATCTTCTTCCTGTGTAATAACTCTTACTACTTCTTTTCTTGCAATTACAAAAGGTGTTTTATGTTTATCAGCCATTCCAGACAACACAGATCCTATCTAATGTATATCTGGAGCAGTAAAAAGATTGAGTGTATCAGTGCCTCATATAGTGTGATACATAAAATCAAACATTAATAAAGGCTTTTGACAATCTCCATCTGCTTGATCTTCACACTTCTCTCTCTGCTTTTTTAAGAGATAAAGTCTTGAAATATTTCAGCATTTCCTCTAACTCATCTAGTCTGCCAATTTTTGTGTTGATCAGAAGATCTCAATTTATGAGTTACTTAGTCCTAGGACCAGAGCAGAGAACAGTGTTTTTGTTGGGGTCATGGGTGTTACTTTTGTGTCTCTGGAAAACATACAGAAAATATCTTGGAGCACTTCTGAATCTGAGGATGAGTTGCTGTAAAGAGTTGACTGTAGGGTCATGGAAAGCCGTGGAAAGTGTGATTACATATACTGAGATGTAGAAGGAAAAAAGATTGAGAAGCTCTTGAATAGAATATCCAGTTATAAGGCTCCACTTGAGCTGAAAATAGAATTACCATTTCACTGTTACAAGCATAAAGTATCAGTGCAGTTTTTTCTTGATGCAGTTTGTTGAATGTCCATCTCAGCAGCTAAAGCACAGGAACTGCAGAACTTGGTCACAAGAATTCTCTCTTCACAAGTGTAACCGTCTCTAACATAAATTAGGTCAAGAAAATTTAAAAGTAAGTATCTAAATTGATATTTATGTCTCTATATTTAGACCCCTGACTTAGCAGCTACATTTCATAATTATGCTGTCCCCCAGTTCAAAACTAAAATCAGAATTTACCAGGTTTTAAAATACCAGAAAATAGGAAGTATGAATCCATAGGCTGAAAATGATCGGGTTTTCCTCAGTTCTAGTTCTTGCTTGTCTTCCACACATTACTTGCTGCTTTCCTGTAAGCACAAGCATTAGGCTACAGTTTCATGCTCTCAGTGAGTTTAATGTAGAGGAAATAGATTTAAGATTCATACAGGAGAAAAAATATTAAAACCATATATTTTGATATGCAAGGAAATGGCCTTGCAATTAAACACATCTCAAGAATTTTCATATAAAACAGTGAAATCCTTGAAACAATTCAACCCTTGCCTTGTATTAATTCTCTTTTATATAAGTAATTATTTTCTTCCATTTGCTAAAAATAGTATTAATCTCATTTTTGGAAGGGTGAAAAGCGATGAAAAAATGATAATCAGAACTTGTTCACATCATGTTATGAGTAACAATTTAATGATATTATGAACTGCCTTAGCCTAGGTCAAACTTTTATTCTTCATGAAGATGTAATCTCATGTCCCACAGAGATGAAAAATCACTTAAATGATTCTGCTCTACTGTCCTTTTAAAGGTGATGCCATATGTGTCACAAAGAAAGTTTTCTTACCAATTTTAATTTTTTGTAGATCCTAATTCTGACATATGTTAGCAAGGGGGAATGTATTTTAAGAAGAAATAATGTAAGTCTTAGAAAGTAACTCTATCTGCAGAATAAATGTATTATGAATTCCTTTTCATTTAATAAAATTGTTTCCTGAATTTTCACAATGTAACACAGCACTTCTTAAGAGCATCAAAGCCAAGTAGTACCAAAACAAGCATCTGTTTGGTATTTATGAATGAAGATGAAGCAAACAATTTTATTTTTGTTAATTTCCTTAAGGAAGAACGCTTCCCTAAAACTGTAGCCTGTGGTTGCATCAACAAAACAACTTAACAAAGTACTTACCAGTGGACTATGGGTTGAAGTCAGTGCAGGAAGCATGTTTTGCTAAAATAGAAGCTATGGGTATTTCTGTAATTCCAAAAAGGAGCCCCACTAAAGACTCTAGAGATCAAAGAAAAATGATAGGTGTCTAACAGAATGTTTCTCTCACCCCACCAGTATGTTCAACACTGGTTCATAAACAAATACAGACAGTAGGACCAGGTAACCTATTCATATTTCCTAGACTGGAAAAGTGTAATTGCAGTTCTGCTGCAATGATATCCCCTGGAAAATTCCCGAGGAACTTCCTTGCTGAAGTAGCTCCAAGGTAATCTTTTTCTGAATCAATCCAGAAGGGAATGTCCAAAGAGTTGTCACAGAACTTTTACTGGTGTCCATGTCACAGACATCTCAAATAGCTTTAAGGAGGTTTTCAAGACCTGGTTGGACAAAGCCCAAAGCAGCCTGGTCTGTATTGAACATTGACCCTGCTTTGAGAAGGAGGTTGGGAGTAGGTGGTCTCCCAAGGTCCTTTCCTAACTGAATAAACCTATCGCTCTGTGACCTCAATCTGATTTTTAAAATGTTTATTTACAAGTATTCCATTACTTATGAATCAAAATTCGTTTTAGGAACCTGCAGCACTATCTACTTTTGATATATCAGCATAGTTCAAAACTGGCTTCTGGGCCAGATGTGGCTTATGGGGTGCTTCTGGCTGACTGACGGTTACCTAGAGAAGGATGTTACAATTGTTCAAAAAAATCAGTGCCACCTAAACATCCAAATACCTCCATATGTATTTGATCTCTTCTTCCTCTGTATAGCAGTCTGTCTCTCTTTTTTATATGATCTACAAGAATGTCTTTTGTTCTCAAGTGATGCTTCCATATATGCCGCTAGGTCAAATTTCATTTCCACCTTCTCCTACTTTATGATCATTGAAATTATTTTATTCTTAATGACTGAAAACAAATTGGGTCATTGTCATTGTATCTTAGAACTGCATTACACTAAATTTTCTTTAAATTCTAGATCTGCATATCTTCTCCCACATCTGTTAGGACAAAAATTTTACAGTAAAATAATGGTTGAAAAAAAAGGTGGAACCATGTGTTCTCATAATCCAGACAAAAAATATTGATCAAACGTGTTTTTTTCTTCTTTTTATGCACAATTTTGATTACAATGTTAAAAAATGTAGATTCTGGGGGGTGGGGGAAGGAAGGGGGAAGTTAAAATTCAAGGGTCTTTAATGAGGCATTGTGCTAAACCATGATATAGTATTCTGCTGTTGAAGCTACCTTCCTTTTTCCATACATATGGTGGGGATGTTTAAGCTATAATTTTTTCTTGTTGAGTAATTAATGTGTGCTAGCACCTTTATTAAGCCACAAGGAATTCTCATGGTAACAAGATCATTTCTCCAAAAGACAATGAAAACTCATATGCACTTTACCCTCCCCACTGCTTTTGTCCATCGTCCACTAACGAAGTGAGGTAAAGACCTTCTTGCATTGTCTGGGCAGGCTCTTCAGTGTGAGTAAATGCATATGACAACACACCAAAGGGTCACTGCTTCTATCATCCTCGACACTTCTACCATCATGCTTTAATATAGGGCTCACAAAGTGGACTTTACCTGCCCAATCCACTCATTATTGTTATTTATTTCCTTCTCATCTCTGTAGATCTCATATTCCGTGACTTTTCAAAAAGCCCTCATACCCATATTTTTCCTTCCAGGCCATTCCCAACAGATTGCACAGGATAACTCTGGTTGTATCCTTAGCCTCCTTCAGACTAAGGAAAGAGCCTCTCCAATGCTTTCCTCCCATTTTCTTGTAATCCCTAATTCCAGTGTTTGTCAGAGGGTCCCATTTGTACTACCAGTCCCAAAAGTGCTTAGAATATGAGTACTTCTGATTTATCAGAAATTGATCTGAAATTATTCATAAACTGATAGGCATAAACAGATGTGTGTGTGCGTGTTTGTGCATGCATGCGTATGTCTGTGTATTATAGGTATAAACAAAGGAGAGTTCCCATTCTTATGGGAACAGCAATGCTTCAAAGTTCTTGAAAATGGACAGAACAGAAATATCATCAATTTTCCTGACAAAAAAAATTGTCCTTTTTATTTATTAATGCTACTTTTTATGTAGAAATCTTACCTGCAAGAAGAGAGCCCCTCTCCTGCTAACTGCAAATCTCCTCTTTCTTGTTTTTAAAACTAAAACGAAGACTAAAATCAAAACCAGTAGCTATCACAGTAGAATTTTTCTAGGTGAATGGTTTCTGTCAGTTCCCTCTGTGCCTTTTCCAGACTAAGATGGCCTTTGTAGCAACTTCCTGAAAGCATAATCTGAATTGTGTTACAAACACTGCATAAATGCCTTCTGTGTTTAATCAGTTGGTTGCTGCTTTACCTTTTTTCTGAACCATGATGTTTTGTCCTTTATAACATTCATTTCAGCCAGATGGATAAAAGTCTGAGGATCCCTATCCATGAATGAGTATATTCCTATAGCACCATCATGCGAGTGCACTGCTGAATCAAAGATCAGAATTCTTGTGGAAAATCAATATGTTGTTTCATTTGAACTGAACTATCACCTTAGCTTCCATTTATGTAAACCTCAATGCTCTTTGGAGATTACTTTGCACAACCTTTTTTTCAGAATATAATGAAAAATTAATTCAAATTGGCTAAGCATTGTTAGGAACCAAAATCTGGTTGAAGAATTTTATATAGAGGAGATAATACTGACAATAAACTTCAAGTATGAGAGTGGTTGGTCATACTGCAGAGAATGATTTTTCCTTATTTTCCTTACTTAAATCATTTAACTCCATCATAACTTGCAAGTATCAGGTGCAGAAGAACAATAGGTTGAAAATAATGAACTCAGAGCTAATATAAAGCATTTAATAAGGAGTTTAGTTCTTGCAACTAAAGAATGTCATACATTTTGAACATTAGTGGCTGAAAAAAAGTGTGACATCATTTCAGCTGAACAAATTTCACAATGATTTAAAAACATTAAGAAATGAACGATTCATGGCCAGTTAGTACTTGCATTTTACAGTAATACATACTTTCAGGAATATGAAACCAAATGGCCTCATAACATTAGTTTCAGAATACAAATGTACTAGCAACTAAATATATCATAGTGTCAGCTGGTAAGGAAATACTGCGTATCCAGCTTGTTGAAGGTTCAATAATCAGTAAATATCAGTGCTATTTCACTGTGATGAATGACAGCTGAACAACCAGCCAACTGAACCGCCTTCAACCATAAAGCAAGCTATCATAAAGCAGATATGTTTATTTAAATCCTTGTTAATACAGGATTTAAATAGTTGTGTCAGCTAAGGAGGAGACAAGCCATACATTCATATAATAAAGAGAACTGTGTATTAATATAAACTGATATGTAATATTATACTGGGTGATGTAAAAATTACCCAGTGATGCATCTGACTCAAAACTCTTAAACTTTACCTGCTAAAATATAATTAAATTCTTAAGTTGAGTCGTATGCCCTGGAATGAATTCTGTCTAAAATAAAACATAAGAATAAATGGTTGAACGAGGTAAGAAATAAGAATGTGGCAAGATTGTGGGAAGTGCATGATAATGCAAAAGGAAGGTGAAATAACCTGAATCATGTATTCAGTAGGCAGCGGGGAACATGTCTGAGGAACAGAGATTTGTAAATAATTCATGGAGAAATTACCTAAGCATTAACATGATCATATGATTTCAGAATAATTTCACTTAGGGTTGTATTTGTGCTGCAATACCACTACATATGAAAGGAAGAGGCATTTTTCATATACCATGGTAACCTTTTACACTGAAAAATTTGACATCTCCTTTAACCCATAGAAATTATTATTCAGACACGATCAGTAAGACCCTCAGTGTTTTGCACTATTCATATAAAGGTAGGTGTACAATGCGTAGTTCTCCATAAACCCCCCACCTGTTTATCAAATGGAAATATATTTTAAGCTATCTGGGCTATTTAAACAGAACTTATATTTCAGTTACATTCTCCATCAGTAGTCATGGGGGAAGCATAGCGTCTGTGTTTCACTTACAGCAAAATGTGGATATTCTGAGCAGCATTCATTCGTCGGCAACAGCTGTATTCTGGCAAGGAAAGCACAGGCAAAAACTTTTCCAGGAATGGACAAATGTAGATTGGACGACAGCTGCTGCAGTGTGAACAGTGTCCTTTGTCTCCGTGGTCTGATGTCCTCTTATTTCTCAGCCAATTCTCTGCTAGCTCCTCAGACCTTCTGCCACAGCCCATGAAGGGTGGTTTGTTCAGTGGCATGATTTAGCAGATCTGGAGTCACATTGGATTACTCAGTTATACTTGAGCTTCTATACAACTGCCTTTATTCCCAAAGGATAAATAAACCTAGTGAATTATCAGTATTCATATGGCAATTCCATTGTAATGGTGTGTCAGATGGTAAATAGATTTTAAGGAGAGATACTTGTACTAAGTTACCATTTCACAAAAACTAGGAAATACATGTTAAAATAAGAAAAAATGATTAAAAAAAAAAAAGAAAAAAAAGAATCAAACCTGATTACAAAACTGAAAACTATGGCCAAAAAGCATCAAAGACCTTTTTTATGTAAGAATCTACTAGTTAAAATCTAATGTGTTGTCACAGGGACACACATCATAGGGAAAAAAAGGCTATTTCTGTTTCTCAGTTCTTTGAAAGATGGTAATTTTCCTTTTTTTTTTTTTTTTTTAAGGAAACAAACACATATGGGGAAAGTGAAATCTGGTAACAGAGGAGAAATACTTTTTTTTTTTTGCATGATTTTTAGCATCCAAGGCTGGAGCTCAATCACAGTAGATTCTGTTACCAAAGTCCTTCCCCTGGATCCTGGAAAGATAACAGAGAAGGAAGGCCTCACATTCATCAGGAAGGGGGTTTTGCTAACTTTATAATGAGCTAAACTGCTAACACCCTTAGGGAGGTGAGTTCAGGACTCACAAACAAAGGCCAAAGTCTCTGGAGTGAAAAAATAGTTACTGGTCTTCCTAATGGTTGGATTCTGTGTCCACCTGTTCCTTTCAAACTGCCTTTTTAAAGACGATTAAAAAGGCAGTGATTAAGGGCAGATGTTGAACAGACTATGTTTCCAACACACCAGTTTTGGTTCATTCATTTCCACACTGTTTTTTTTTTACCAACGGTGGCTTCAGTGCAGTCCTTTTATGGTACACACAGGCTGATATAATTTGTTCTTAGATTATTTTTTCTCTCTTTTCTCTCCCTTTTGTACTTTCCCCCCTCAGTATATGTTATTAACAGTTATCGGAACATTTTATAAACTTTCATTGACTTTGCAGCACTTGAGCTCACAACTGGGATAGGCTTCATGAGCCTCAGTTATTACAGTTGTCAGAAATAGATCCGTTTTTTTCTCAGTGTAAACCTGATTCAATACTACAGTTAACAAAATTGAAAAAAGTGAAAGCACTTGCTGCTACATTGCTGGGCTTGACATTTCTAAATAATCTTGGACTTTCCCTTGTCATGTCCACTGTCACTCAAAGGTCGAGGCTCTGGGAAGTTTAGTAAGGAAATCACTCCATTATGCAGGAGACTACATAGAGTGAATAAGGGTCAAATCTGGACCAAAAGGAGCTTCTCATAAAAAGTGAAGATTGTTGGTTATCTTTGTGGTATTGCATACATATAAAACTTAATATTATATCTCCTGAACCTAAGCTACTATGTTTGCTGATGGCTAAACTCTTGAGTTATAAGTAAGACTTTAGTGAAACTCTGAAGTAATGCCTGACACTGGAAGTTTGCTAGGACTCAGATAGATAATGGCATCCCTTTTTGAAGCAGAACTGATTCAGTAAAGTACTCAGCACGTTGCTTCTGTATGGAGCCCTAGAGCACAAACAAGTTGTTTAAAAATGCTTATTACAGATGGTGTGGGAATCAGTCCAGAAACAAAAGAGAGGGAACCCAGCTATTATTTCTCTTGTACTTGAACCTGAAGTCTAGAAAGGAAAAACTTGGAGAAAAGTCACTTTAAAAACTCAGCAGGAGCCTTGCCTGACTAAGGCCTGCACTGTGAGGCCCATAATTGCATAAACTGTTAAATAAGACAACTAATGACAACTGACTGACAGGAACTAAGCAGAAGTAAAGAGCAGCTACTTTCTGGGACTCTGCCGTATGTAGTCTTCATCCCACTCCAGCGGCAACTTCCCGTATTTCCCGCTCTTCACTGCTGAATGCAGGCTCAAACCAATACCTCATGATTCTTCCCTGGTCTGGCTTGGCTAATTCCTGAGATAAAGAAGAACAAGTCCTTTTGTTCCCTGAGGAACAGGCTTTGCTGTGCTGGAGAAGTAAAAAGAGAGTCAGGTAGGAGACGGGGTGACAAGGACAAGGAGAAAGACGACTCTTTCCAGCAGAGGAGAGGAAGAGGAAAATGGAGGCAGGTAGGGGCAGGAATCCCCCAAAAAATGTGAATTATGTCAAAGAGACTGTAAGTGAAAACTGAAAGTAAACTACTTGGGAAATACAAGGGCCTGTTGCAAACATCACAATTCTGTGTAAGTTTTTGCTAGTGGGGACTGCTGTTAAAGAACTGACAGTCCTGAAGCCAAAGCAGAATCAGAGAATGGAAAAATGAATTGTCTGCCAGACAGAATAAGAATAAGAAAGGTGGCTATAAGGTGAAAAAAAGGAAAAAAAAAAAGGATTCTGATGGAAACAAAGAAAAATCTAGTAATTGCTATTATAGAGGACAAATATTCCCACTGAAATGGCTCAAGCATGAGTGAGCTAGATGTTAAAAGGAGCAGAGGCCCTGAATTAATATATTAGTCAAATTAATTTTGGGAAAGGATTGCAAAAAATTAGTACCACTGCAACAACATAAAAATATTCTATAGATTCCAAGAATTTAAATCCATGGTTCTTCATAGTATAAATACTATGGTATTTATATTTGTGTACTCACCAGTTTTTTAATTTCCTAGATATGGATAGCAGAAAAAATTATTAGTAAGAATAGCACTCTCATTTCTGTTTGGGAAAGCTGAGAGATTTTGTCATTAAATAGTGATACAACATCAAGAAATAAAGCTATTCCAGAAGGCTGATAAGTACTAAGTACACAATCCAATACCTTGAGCTTGTTCAGCTTAAATTAAAAGGAAGGCTAAACAAACAGGCTGCTAAATAATGTTTTCTAGTTCAAAATCATGGATTTGAGGTATATAAAGGAATTCGGAGGGGTCAGACCGAAAAGATTTGTGTGTCAAAGGCTCTGGAATGATGTGAAGGAAACATACACAGAGTACTTGGAATTTGTTGCCAAGCACAGGGGAAATTCTGCAGGGCAGAGCTGTAGATTTAGCTGGATAACTAGACAGCTGAAACAGGAAACTAAGAAAAAACTGGAAACCTGTAAGAATGACAAAAAGAGAAAAGACTGATCATCAAGGAATCTTTTCAAGGAGATCAGAAAGTTAAGAAAGACAATAATTAACCAAAGTTGAGCTCATCCTTATCAGTGATGAAGGGGTCAAAATAAGTACAGGTGTGGCTCCAGCCTAAATTAGCACTCTGCTTCTGTTTGCAGAAAATGGGACATTGCTGAGTATGTAGCAGGAGTAAGATGGCTATGAGAACGATGGTATGGAAGTGGAAACTGAGACATATGAAATGACAGGAAAACTTGAGGAGGTCAGTACCTCCTCATCAGGTATCTGCTCAGGGTAATGAGTGGACTACCTGGTGGGATGGATTACCTCCAATTTTTAGATTTCTGACTGCAGAAACATAGGAAAGCACGCAAATGAGTCTGGTAGCAATGATTTTTACTAAAAGTCCGATGTTGTATGGCATCAAAAATAGTTCATGAAGCAGTAACTTTTCAGAAAGAAAAAGTTATCTAGGCAGATGCAGATAAATTACTTTGACCTCTGCAGTGTGCAAAACTTGGAATATATTGTCAAAGAAAAAGCAATTAAGACTAGAGAGGCAAATAGAAATTGGTATAAAATGCAAGAACAAGAAGGTCTTGCTAGTAAGGACTGATAAAAGAATTTTCTTCTATAAATGAAAGGTTCATGAAAAGGAAATGACAGTGGAGGAGAAAAGTTTGAGTTCATCAAGATGGGTTATAAGTTGTCAGTGTGATGTGGCCCAGAGAAAGGAAATGCAATTAAACATATCAGAAGAATTTGCAGGAGAGTAAGAAGTATTAATGCCAGGCCCTAGAAAATTATCGTGAAGAGTACTACATATATTGTGATCATCCATGTTCAAGAAAACAGAATTTTTATTAAAAGGAGTACAGAGACTTCTCAGAGAAAGGGCAGAATTTTCTGCAAACAGTGACTAACAGAATATTGTTTAATAGTCTCACTAAACAAAGACTGAATGACACACACTTGATCCCTCTGTGAGAGACCTTCACTTCCCTCTCTACTTTTCTAGAGCGAAAACTGTGGAGGAGTTTCTAAAGCCGAAAGTTAATATTGGTACAAGAAAAAAAAAATAGCTGGGTGCTGTGCACAAGTAAGTTTAGGTTGGAACTAAGAAGACATTCTTTAACAAAATGAGACTTTGAACCATCTTTCCAGTAGGAAGTGGGGTGAGAAAACTCAACAGTTTTCAGAATAGAATGTGGTTGCTTTATGAAACTGTTCAACCCAGCTGTTTGGCATAGTTGAAGACTCGTGATTTTTTTCCTCTTGATATTTTTATGATCTTCTTTTTATTGTACCAACAAATCATTGGTTCAGTTTACTATCCAATTGAAATGGCCAAATTCGGGCAGGTATTGTTTGCAATATTCATCCTTTTCTTCTTACCACTAGCATTCATTTATTTATCCCTAGCAGAGATGTAAAGTTTCTATCTGAAAGATGTGGTATTGGCCACTGCTAGATCTAGAGTGCTGGCTGGTCTAGATAAATTGGAAATGGTGTTCCCATGCTTCTCTACTCTTATTTGTAAAAAAACCCATTTGTTTGAACAAGGGAAGAAGAACAGAAGCCCTCTGATTGTCACAAGTATTAGACCATCCATTAATTGATTCATAAAAAACTTCAAATACCTATTTTTATTCCAGTTGTCAGATGTAGTGAAAATGTACTGAAATGTTCATTGACCACATAAGATTAAATAGATCCCTGTTATATTTTAGTAAGTGAATTGAGAAATTATAGAAAAAGTTGAATTCTTACAGGTCATAATTTAGTGATGAGAAGTACATAACAAAACATCTCCAGGAATATGTGTGTATTAAATTGTCTACTATATACCTAGATATAAATATGCTGATTGATATATGCATGTAGGCTAGTTCTTTTGCTGAAGCTTGCCATTAGGAGTCACATATTTATCTTAAAGATCCTGACAGTCATAGAAAGATGTGTCCAAGTGGCAACTAGATTCTTATGAAGCCTTTTTTCTAAGCAGCAATAAAAACTGACTATTGTGTCAGTGGCAGCATGAGAAAGATGCATTCCTTGCTCAAAATATGAAATGAAATATACTATAGCTGTGCTTAGTGCCTTCTGTTCCCCAAAAGACACTTTTAGTCATTTCAACAAATCCCAGTGATACTGTATCCTATCAAATAGTGAAAATGAGTTCATAAGCCAAGCTTGACATAATGCACTTCTTATTGCAGCATGTATACATGGCGGAGAGAAGTATTTTAGATGCAGCCTGTGTTTCTTTTTTTCTTTTGACAGCTGAGCATTTGGAGCCTTAGCATCGGATGCATCGGATGGCTGAGCTTCTGTCTTGACCCTCAAAGGTCAATAGAAGGAGACAGCCAGGTCTGTAAAAGACTCCAGCACTAACAGGTTAGTAACTGCATGCTAAGCAAGTAGGCCCCAAGAGCAGTATCCACTGCTCAGTGGTAATCATACATATACACACAATATTTATATACGTCCATATATATACGGACTGTATACTTGCATAAACATATATACCTACATACACACATATATATACTGCATATGTCATTCAGGCAGAGATGGAGGATCGTGTAAAGGTGATCCAAAAGACCAGAACACCAACTGAAAAAATGCTTTCAGACAATTTTGATGTCACCCAGGGTCTGAAGCAGCCACCTCTTTACTTGAAGCAGTTTCCGAGGCGTCTGAACGCATTGGGACGCAGTAGCTATTTTTTAAGCACGCCTGCAGAAGCCTTATATGCCACTTCTTTCTTTCTTGAGTTTTTGTTTGCTCAGACCAAGACCTGAGTCGTAACTCTTAAATGTTTAGGCAGGCAGGATTAGGTATATGCATTTTTGGAGAACTTTCAAGTTAAAAAAAAAAAAAAAGAAAGCTCTAGCAAGCTTTGTTTGCTCCAAGGCTATCTGGTCACCTGGTGTCTCGTCCCACTCGGTGGGTTGCGAGATGGGTGAATCTTTTTGATTCCCCGGGGATTTGTGTACCGACAAAGGCCGATCTCTGCTCGGCAGAGCCGCAGGCCGGTAGAGTCACAACAATGACTCAGAGAAACAGTCAGACTAACAACTTTATTAACTAGCAAACTACAAACTTAACGAACTAGCAAGCTCAGCGAACGAACAGAGGCAATTTGGCAACGGAGCTATTTTCCGGGCAACCCGTGACAATTCATCCAAAACTCATATGCCCAGATATATATATATAGTGGAAGAGTAGAGGAAAAGAGAAGTGAGAAAAGGAAAAGAGAAGAGAGGAGGATAAAGAAAAGGAAAGGTATCACCACCCTTGGATCCCGCGATGAGGGTGACAGACGTGGCAATCCTCCGGTGATGGGCGCGCGCCGTTCCCTGGGGAAGGAGTCTCTTTATACTCTGGTCCCTGCCTCGGGTCACACCCCTGGAGGATTTAGGTTGCTCTGGTCCTCAAAGGGTTGCAGGCGCTGGGGGGAGGCGGGAGGGGGTGATTTGCGAGGAGTTTCATTCCAAGTTTCGGGTGGTTGTAGGCCCATTCGTTAGATAAAACTCTGTGTGACCTCTGGCCATAGGTCACTGCGCATCCTCCGACGCGCTGTTCTCATCCCGTGCTAGCCGACTTGCTGCACCTTATCTCCATCTTTCAGTCTCTCCTCCTCCGAAAAGCTCTCCCCATCCCATGCCAGCCGACCTGCCCTCGCCATGCAAATCGCGCCTCATCTCTCCACGGTGTTTGAGACATTAACTCTTTCAGTCTCTCACACCTGGGTGTCAGAATCTACCTACCCCTGTTGCAGACATTGAGAGGGTGAATTAAAATCTGAATTACATTATGATAAAGAAGAAAATTGCCTAAAAAATGAGTGCAAATACAGACCTCTTTTTCTCTTTTTTCCTTGTAATTAATTTAGATCCATCATGAGGACAACTTTATTACAGAAATCTTTCCTCTCACTTCAGTGGCTGGCGAAGATAAGTGTGTGTTACACCTCTTTTAGGGAAAAAGCTATCTTTCAGTGCCTTCAGTAGCCTCTCTGTACCATCTCCACAGATGTGCCTTAATGATACAGTCTGGCCTGCAGTACTGCAGCTTTCAAAACCTCAGTTTTGACATAGTAGTTGTTAATATTAGAATGGGCTCTGTGCTACATTAAATCCTCTTACATTCTACTGCTTCTCTTTTTTTACTGTATTGCTTATTGCGGTGGCTAATTTTAATTTAACACATTTATCCAAAACAAAGTATGGCATGAATAAAAACCCAAAACAGAGACACATATTTATAAACAAATTAAATAATGTTTGCAAAGTACTTGAAATGTGGTTTGCTAAATCAGCACTACATATTATCAACCTGAAATAATTAAATCATAAATAACTAGGATTTCTTGTAATTCTGCTTCACATTATGTAGCCTGGCAAATTGTCAAGAACCATGACTGATTCCAGCTCTTCACCAAAGCATGGCATGTACCATTCAGCAGGAAATTAAGTTAGTTCTATTTTTCACCAACAGGTGGTACTCTGAATTTCTATATTCCTTAAAATATTCATATTGCAATATAGATTTTACTTAATGTGGAACTTACTCTTAGGGAAACTACTTAGGAATTCAATTTTTTTGTTAGTAACTGTAAACGAATTTGTATTTTCTAGTGAAAAAAAAAATGCCCGCATATATATAATGGTTCTGAAAATTTTACTGGTTTGCTGGCATTTTTATGGGTCTTCCAAAATATTTTTGCATACCGTAAAGCACAGCTAGATACTTCATCAACAGCTAGCCATGATTAGCTGTCAGTGTATAATCTTTAATGTCCCCTCTTTTCCTCGGGCAATCACATTCTGTATTTTGTGCCAGATTCATATAAATTCCGAACGCTCCCTACTTTGTTCAGTTACAAAGTACCTACTGCCTGAAAATATCAGGATATTAAGAACTAAAAGATTAAATTATAGTCCAATTCAAACCTCACAATTTACACTCATTAAGTACAGCATACAGTGGGAAATAACACATAAGAAAGTAGAAACCAGAATGTGAAGTAAAGGTAGAGGTAAGAATAAGTGGAATTTTAGTTTTGATTTAAATTGACTGTAGACAGCAAAACATTCTGAATGATGATTCTCTGGAAAGTGTTCCAAGTTTTATGTTACAAATTATGGAGGATTTGAAAATGCCAACCGTAGTAAAATTATGCATGTAACGATTGTTTTATACTGACAGATCACTCATGAGGAAAAATAGCTTAAATGAACCTTGTCCAAAATAAAATTCTTATAATTCAGGACAGGGACTCATATTGTTCATCACACCTACATTGAGAAATTAGTATACTCCCTTGGTTCCATAGATTTCAGGGTTAGATAGTCAGGAAGATGTGTGCATTCAGATGGGCTTTTTACTGATCTTTACTTCCACAAATTTTGGGAATTCAGGTTCAGACAATCATTCATAGGCACAGAATGGTGAAGCACACAATATTTTTGCAGTCCTTCAGGCCCCAGAGCAGCTTTTGGCTGAAACTACCTTATATTTCAGAAATGAAAGGAGAGGATGAAAATAAATTAAGGAAAAAAAAAAAATCACACTTCTCCTAGCGTTACACTTTTGATTTATTGCTACATTTAGAGACCATACCATGTCTTATAACTCATCACATCACTGAGTAAACTATAGAAAGTGATTCTCAATAGTTTTCTGTTTACGAGACTTCATCTTTTATTTCAGAGTCGTGTGGTAATTTAGAGATTCTACCATTAACTTTAATGTACCAAATGTATTTGTGCAAGAAATTTCTTTTTAAGAATATGATGGTCATTACACTTTTGTTCTGCAATGCAGTAATTAAGGTACATGATGAAGCTTTCATACAACCAGCAGATTCACTTTTAGCTCAAGTATGAGAGCTAAAAATGTGCGAGTCTTTGAATCTAGAGACCATGGGTTCTATTTTCAGTGTACATGTACTCACTGGCAGTTGAATGCTTGTGCAATAGGTTACATCACAATAACTTAATTTAATACTTCCTGTCTAATTGTCTATATTTGTTGCAGGAGGAGAATCTAGTTCATGCTAGATCTACATGAACCTTTCAGAGATTAAAACTCAGAGGTAGGTAAGTGTTCTGTGTTTTGGATTTCACTAGGAGTCATGGAATCAGGCTAGACTTGCTGTACTCTGAAGTATTAAAGGACCTACCCTAAGTTTGGGGCAGCCTGGGGCAACCTTTTTCATTTCTGATGCATGCATCATAAACTTAAATGTTAGACACATTCAACACCCAAAGCATCTTCCCACAACGCAGTTTAGAAAAGTGCACTGTCTTGAAAAAGCGGTGGCTTTAAAAAATTGTTTTCTTGTGTCGTGGAATCATTCTTATTCTTGTTTGATTTTTTTGGCATGTGTTTTCCATGGGATAGCAATGTGTATCTCTAAAAGACAACGAGGAAACAGTAAGATCTACACAAACGTACACTAGTTTATCTGCAGCTGATCCATGATATCACACAACATGGATACTTCAATGAGCAGGGGAAAACTGGTCCACATTCTTTCTTTTTGTATCTTTTTATTTCCTCTGTCCAAAATGTATTTTTCTTAAGGTATGGAGTTAAAGGGGTTTTTTCTTTCATAACCTTCTTTCATAACCTTTCTTAAGGTTATGGAGCTAAAGAAAATAACGGGTAGGTGTAGCCTGTCTCATTGATCTGAAGACATACAGAGAGAGGAAATTACTAGTATTGTGTGCCTCCCTGATCACTGTTTGTAGCCATACAAATTCTTAACCTACCTCAAACTGGATGACTGCTCAGAAAGCTTTGAGTTCTGTTCAGCACAGCTACTATATGCTTTCTGCTAACATGTATGCATTTTTCAAACTTGTACCTGCTGTACGCAGCATATCTCAGACTATCTGCTTGGAAATCACATGGTTAGCTGAGTTCTCACCCCGTTTCAAGTTTCCTGTTGCTATCTGCATTGCCAGCTTTCATGAGGATGCTGTGATTTTCAAGCTATTACTTTGTTTCTGATTTCTCAGTCTAAGCTGGCAGGCATCTGTTTTCGCTGATGTTTCATAGAGGGAGATTTCCCAAGACAAATAGTAGCTGAGAGTCAAGATTCCCTGCAATGACTAAGACATCAGATGTAGTTTCATGGATATGGTGTGGAGGACTTTAGAAAAGAAAAGGAAAAGCACACTCCAATGGGGCGGTGGCATCTAAATCTCTCAGGTCCTGAATATCAGTACTGGACAACAGAGGGTAAATTATCTCAGGGAAAGCACTGCTCTGATTTTCCTGTGTTAATTCCGGTACTCCAAGTAATTTGGGTATCTGTGTCTGTATTCCATTATATCCCAGAGTGTGGCATTTGGTAGGTGTGACTGAGGAGAGCAAAGTTTTGTTGGTTTGGGATTTTTTCTTTTTTCTGTCCAGGCTTCTCAAATGCCTTAACTACCCAGGTAGTTTTTTTTCAAAGAGACTTTGAAATTCTGTTCCCTCTAAAATAAACAGGCATTTTGCCACTGCTTTTAGTAGATACAGGTATCTGCAGCCAGCTAATGATGGGTTGTGAAAATAGCAATGAACTTTTATTTTCACTTCTCTTTCTCTTTCTTTGAATGTGAACTTTGCTGAAAAAGTAATAGTAAGGCTATTTTCCTCATTTCAGTTTTCTTAGTTGCTCTCGGTTCCTCTTCCTTGTGTCTTAGAATATCCCTGACAATGCAGTAGCTTTTTTAGCAAACTTTTTTGTTTCTTTTTAAGAAAGGATCTTCTGAGAAGCTCATTTTTACTTTAGATTCAGGTGCACTCTTTTTATGCAATTGTAGTCTGTACAGTCAAAAGCAAGCTTAGATGAATCTTCTTGCATTCCCCAACAACACTTGTGTGAACATTAGCTTTAAAATTAGCTAATCAAAAAATATACAGGAACCAAGAGCTAATAAAATCTTTAATCCTTGAACATGCAGACTATATCAGTGCTGTTCTGTAATAAATACCATTTTTATAAGTTCAGTGTATGACCAGGTTTTCTGGAACTCTTTATCAAGCAGATTAAAGAATAGGAAAATCAATCTTGGTTGTGGGGTTTGTTTTTTTTCCATGGAAGAAAATCTGTCTATTTCAGAACTTGTTGCTGAAGTTGTTTAACAGCTTGATTATTTTCCAGAAAATGTGGAAAATTATCCACCAACAAACTCCCTGATAGTGTACCTCAGTATTGGACATTGTCTTAGAAAAGATCTTGAAGGAAAGAGTGAGTAGGGACTAAGAGGGAAATGCAATTATCCCAGGTATCAGCATGTTTTTAGTAAAGGTAGATCGTGACAGACCAACTTCGTTACTTCTTTTGCCTTTTGTACAATGCTGTGTGTTTTGCTTTTTTGATTAGTTTGAACTCTGTTTAAATAATCATTCACTAGTATAGGAACCTGAGCCTTGACAGTTCTCAGTCTCTTCCAATCTTTTCCTGTGGCCATTATAGTTACGGATATTGATTAGAGATCTTGAGATTATTAGAAGATTCTTCATAGGTTTCTGTGGACTACTGTTTTCTGTGAAGCTTTCTGAAATTAATTATTTCATTGCACAGCTGCTATGGTACTAGAGTGGGACTGATTACTGAGGTGGTTCTTTCCAATTCTGCTTAAAATCTCAGGCAGGGCTTAAGGAGGTGCCAAAGTTTTAGACAAGTCACAAATTTGTTGTAGTTCATGAGTCACACTTGTAAAACTGCACAGCTTTGTTTTATAACTGCAAAAGAACTGGTGCTCTTGTAAATGTTTCATTGATAACAATGGGGAATCATTAGAAATACTTATTTTAATTGGCTTCTCAGTACCTTGTAAGAAAAGTTATATGCCTAATACTCCAAAGATTCCCAGTATTACAGTTTTATGATATCATATGAATATGAAATACTTTTATTGTACGATGTGGATCACTTCTCTAGTACAAAGTATAACACTAGAGAAAAATAACCAAGTCACTGAAAAATTTGAGCAACAATTTCTAGAATAAATGCATAGTCCCGCAAAAAGGTGGTGGTGGTGTTTAAAATTGTTTCCCTTATTCTGTAGTGTTTAGGTATTTATACCTGTGGTTTCACATGTTGATCTTTCAACCCCTCCTTTTGTTATCCTGAGCAATCTAGACATCTTTTCCATGCCATATAGTATTGTTTCCATTATTCTGTCCTCACTTTTCTTACCTGATTCCATTATCATCTTTTAATATTTGGCTGTACTTCATTATTTTTATTCTTAATCTCATGACAGTCTGCAGTACACTGGTTTTACCCTTTTTGATCACTTCTTGCTTTATGGCTAAAGAAAACATTAGCGTCATGTTTTCATTTTCTTTGCAAGATCTGGGTCCACAATAGGTTGTTTGTTTTTTCTGCATCTTTAAACTACCAAGATACAGAAAACTGCTACATTCCTATTTCCATGTTTGCATGCTGTATTCTTACTCTTCATCTCTGTAAGAACTGCTTAATCATCCTAGGAAGCCTGTAGCCCTGTCAGGGTTTTGGTTTGTTGTAGGGTTTTTTCCTGAAATTCAAGCACCAAGTGATGCTAGTACTTTGGACACAACAGGATTCTGCATCCTCTTCAAGTTCAAATTCTTGAACTCACTATTCTAGGCAACCTTGCTAGAAAATTTCCA
The DNA here is from genome assembly GCF_035582795.1 of Mycteria americana. Taxonomy (NCBI): domain Eukaryota; kingdom Metazoa; phylum Chordata; class Aves; order Ciconiiformes; family Ciconiidae; genus Mycteria; species Mycteria americana. The sequence goes on along the minus strand of NC_134366.1, from coordinate 94,415,928 downwards.
GTATTTATCAAAGTTTATTTTTCTAAAATTCCAATTGAATTGAACTCCTGACTTCCTAAGCTGAAGTTTCCTATTACTTTTGCAAGATTTTCTCTCCCCTCCCCCCCCCCCAGCATCGTATTTTGTTGTTATGACTTCACTATTTGATAAAGGAATATGGTTTTTTATCATATCGAGGATTTGATATTTGATATCTGCTGCTACTGGTGCATTCATTTTTCTATGTCTATGTTTGGGAAATTAAAATTATTTATAATCCCTCCATTTTCACTGTTATTTATTTGTCTTATAATCTTATAAAAATTCCTATCCATCCCAAGACTCAGTCCTCTATATTGAACCCTGCACACTAACTTTTGGGACATTTTTACCATGCCTCATCAAAAAAGACTTGTTTTGTTCAACCCTTAAATTCTTTACAATCAAACATTTAACTAAAATGTTCCTTTGACTCTACTTTCATGTATGTCTTTCCATAAATATGGTATAGGTATAGATATAGGCTTCTGTTATGTAGATTGCAGATCTGCTTCCTGTCTTGGCTTGTTGAAGAAGTATTTTTATTTGTCAATGTTTTTTATTTAGGACGTTGTACATGCATTTAGGACATTGACGTGCATTGTACTGTGATGTACAAGAGCATGAAATAGACTGCCCATTATAAATTGTGATCTCAGATTAAAAATAAGTTTTAAACAAAACATTAAATATTACATTTTTCTTTCCTTATTTTGATTTCCATTTTTTTACTTAGTTGAGGCTGTTTACCTCTATGTTTATTAAATCTCAGTCTCAAATACTTACAAAATCTGGGTTTTGCAATGGCCAGAGGTACCTAATTTTAGCTACTGAAAATAACATTAAAGTAGTTAGACTCAGTGTGCACTCATTAATCTGTCTGATCTGTCAGCCCTAACACTATACTCGGGTCTCTTTCTCCCTGCATTTTTATTTCCTTTGCTAGTGCTTCCCTCCTAAAATTTCCCTTCTGCTGCTTTCTGATTCTTCCAACTCCTTTTGCTTCCTGCTGCTCTGTTTACACTCATATAAATCCATTGACTTATTTGACCCCTGCTTTGTTCCACTGTCTCCAACATAGTCCCAACATGTTTTCCTTTTCCCTCACAAGTTCTCTGAATTCATCAGTTTTCAGTCTGCATCCAGCATGAATCTAGTGCTTGCAACAAACATATCTGAAAGCATTAAAATAGAAAGAACACTTCATTATTTTGCCACTCTTCAAGTAAAAAAAGCTAGCAGTGTTGTGATCACTGAGATTTTCTAGTTGACTCATCTGAAGTATGAGAGGCTGAACAGTAATGTCATTCTCCTTTAGGATGCACATTCTATGGTGCATTAATCTTGTGGGTCCTTGAGAACTCCAGCCTGTACCTAAGGAGGGGTAAAAGTTAATTATCCAGCAACCTAAAAAATATTTTTAGCAGAACTGAAGTATATGAAAGGAAATTTTATGTAATTCATTATAGCTTTCTTTAACAAGCAAGATCTTACCTCTAATGTATAGTCAGAGAGAATTCAGCTGACAAAAAGCTACCACCATATAGTAATTTATATAACTAATAAATAAGTGTATGACTAAACAAAGATACAGTAGAATACAGAATATTACAATATATCACAAAATGTCATATTCTAAGCAAAATGTACATGAAATCTAAACCACATTACATGCATACAGTGAAAACAGGGACCTAATAAAATAATTCTACATAATGCTAATATAAAACAGGGAGTGAAACTGATAATATGATTAAAAGAAAACTATGCCAGGCAGAGAAGAAAAGAGATGAGATAGGAAATAAATTGTTCAACTTGCTTGGAATATGATACAGAGGCAGAGGAATTGTGTATTTTGTTTTTCAGCTTTTTCAATTTTGAGTTGTGTTTTTTGATTTTCAAAACAAGGTGTTCAAATCAGTTCAGTCTGTCAAAGAGATTTTCATATACTTAAGCTTAATGGAGTTTACATGAACAAAACAAGAACCATGTTTATTTCCTTTAAATGTTTTATCCTATGTGTGTATAACTGCATAGCTATCGATAATATGTATTTTATAATGTTTTTATACATAAAGATTGTTGAAGACTCTGTAGTTATTCCTGGATAACTCCAGTATTTGAAAAGTAGAATGAATTAAAAGTACGCTCCACATTTGGGAAGGGAGTAAATTTTCTCTTCCTTTTCCTTTTTAAAAATAATCTTTGACACGAATCCTGCTACTGTTCAGCTGGGATTGCCATAAATCACATGTATGTCACTGTGGATGCTCATCTACCAGCTTGCATAAGATAGCTATATAAATGAGAATACCAACCTTGCATTCAACCTAGCAATCTAAAGTCTTTCATTCTGTATATGTTTGCCTAGTCCTTGTCTAATACATCCAAATGAAAAAAATGCAAAAGCCACTGTGTACTGAAACTTGTGACTCCTGCTTGCCTGCTGTGTCTATAAGTCACCTCTTGCTTTTGCATTTCACAGTACTCTTCCCTAGAGCACTTAAGGATAGGGTCCATTTAAAGAATTAAACAGTATTTTCTTCTGTTCTTCTCTTTCCAAAGAGGGAAAAGGGCTCCTGAAATAGGATAAAGGCAGAAATAAGAAGGAAGAATGAGCAGCACAGGCAAAAGTAGGTGAAAAATTAAGTTAAAAAAATCAGGGTGAGGAACTGTGGAAAAAAGTGTGGTTAATCACTGTGCATGACTGGTCGTAAATAACCTGCAAGCAGTTTAGAAAGGATCTGTTATCTTATGCAGGTGGTGTCCAACCGTCTCATGCGACAGGAGAGGCTAACCTGTTGAAATATGGAACGTCCTTTCAGACAAAATCACAAATGACAAGCTAGTCTCTGTCTTTTCCATGAAAGATTTTTCATTGGACCTTGAAGCCAGAATCCTGGCCATCACCTTGATATACACCCCACGGTGAGGGGAACGGAGGGGAATGGGGGAGGAGGGAGCTGAGGCTGACAAGCAGATGAACGGGCGAGAGCGATGTGGGAGTGATGGAATGAAAATTGCCGGCAGCCCAGTTCTCTCCAGGACATTTGGGCAACACGCACTCCCTTCCCTCCCTCCCCAAACACTGACACCCACAGCCACCCCTGGCCAAACAAAAACACACGTTGTGCATTTCAGGGCCAGGCTGCATGGCTCCGCTGTGAAGCAAGGAGGGCACTGCATATGTTTTGCAATCTCAGTACTGGTGCCACATTAAATCCTTAATGACTTTCTTTTTAAAGGTTCAGAAAAATCACTTGGCATGTGATCAGTGCTAGTGCTCGCAGCCAAAAGTTTTATAACTGGTAGTATATGCATTTGGGTTTGCTGAACTGATTTTTGTTCTCATTTTCTCCCATAAGCAATAGAGGAGTTATTCAGGTACCTAAAGGTAGGTTCCTGTGCCATTTTAGCACAGGGTATCCTGTTTAGCTTCCAGTTGCCACTCCAGAAGAAAAACAGTCCCTGTGCTTATCCCTGTCTGTCTCATATATATTTCTCAGATACCTCTGGACACATAAAAGGGGCTAGATCACCACGTTTAAGCCCCTAGATAGCCCCTCCTTACCTATGTCTAGGATAGGTCAAGATAAGTTGTCGAATCCCATGATCCTTTGTCAAACAAAATGTGGATTTATTCAATGTTAATTTTGCTTATTTCAAGAATCAGAGTTGTTATAAGCAGATTTCTCCTACCAAAATGTTTGGTACTACAGTTCCTTCTCAAAACCATATATATATATGTACCCAAGTATACCCATTTCACCCTGAGGTGACATCCAGCATGGTTAGTCTACTGTGAAATAAGGAAGACCAATATCATTTACAGGTCATGTAAATGTCAAGCTCAGCAGTTCCTTCCATAATGAAATATGCTGGGCTAGATTTACTGCTCCAGTGGGATACCTCTCTGCTAGTGCAAAATAATCTACTACAGCTGGTATATCTGCAGATAAGCTGGAATGGGAGATCCTCAGCTTGCCCAGTACCAGGACTGCAGGCTGCTTTCCCACTTCCCTGTTGTAGCATTCATTTAAGAATACTTTAGGGTTTATGGAATTAAACAAACCTTTTGGCTGTCTCCTCTAGGGTACTGTCCCTTGTGCCTCTGCCACATGGTGCAGTGTGAAGCTGGAAGTGGAGATCCATCACTTCAGCTTCCTTCTTCTACTGGGTAAGTCGCAAGTGATGCAGAGTGTGTGTCCACAGATTTTTTTGACTGTTCAGGGCATGCTATTCAAAGCAAGCCGGTCGTCTGATCCAACTAAAGACACAACATGGATAAGATGAGCAACCTGGCTTACAATTTTCTTTCGCTGCCAGCTTTCATTTCTTAATGAGGTTTTCATTTTCCGAAGAGTTTGATTTACTTTCTCACTAAGATCTTTTCATGTTCAGAAAAGGAAGCTTTTCACTTCAAGACTTGTATTTTTTGTGACTCTCTCTGCTTCTTTATTCTATAGATGCTCCCAAATTTGGCTTTCAAGACATTGATCAATGAAATAATTCAACAGAATTTTGTCATGTCAGCACTTGCTTACCAAAATTTCATAATTTCTTCATTCAGAATGTCACAATCTAATCAGTGTGTTTGCTGTGCAGAAGTAGTAAAAATATCTGTCTTTTCAACTTTATTCTTGGAAGTACTGACTCAAAGTTGTTACCTTTTCCAAGTCATAATGCTTAGTTGAGTCCAACCAGTTTCAAGGGATTATCAGAGAAGAAGAATACACATCTGATGGAATTACTAGTTGGTGGTAAGGAACAGACAGGAACAAATCTATAAGCAATACATATCCATTTATATTGTGAAATAAGAAATATCCATGACAGGGGGTTGCTAATCTCATTACATTTGTTCAGCTCAAAAACTGCAATGAGGCGATTTACTGTGAAATCAGGCTTATGCTCTGCAGATCATAGGATTTTAGTTTCTGAAGCTTATTAATGCTAATGCAACATTTTTCATTTACCTAGTGGGCTTTCAATGAATCCAGAAGTATCAATTCAACAAATCACTCTGGCACATGCTTCATTCTGATCGGACCCAAGGAACGTGGCTTCCCCCACATGGTAGGGCTATGTGGAGAATAAGCCCCTGCTTCTGTGCTTCGCTACTTGAGAGCTAAGATATATTCAGCTGGTCTCCATTTCTGGTCACCTAGCAAAGCTGCTTTTCCTTTGGGAGCTACACTAACATGGGTTCTCCTCAACGTTGGGTAGAAAACGTGCAGAGGTTGTTAATGCTGCTCAGAGACATTATTTGCACCCTGGGAAGTTTTCACCTGAGATGTACTATACAGCAGCTCATCTTTCAACTTCAGTCCTTTCCTATCCTGTTGAAATTCCTGCAGACTGGCTAAAGCCTGACACAGCTGCAAGGTGGTTGTGAGACTCTGTGGTTTCACAGCGAATGAAACATAGAGTTGCTGTTGCTTCCTTTCCACATACCCCTGCCAAGTTTCATCAGCTTTAGCTTTACTTTGCCAAAAAAAAAAAAAAACAACCCAGGAAGAACTTAATCCTCTGTTTGTAAAATAGAGTTAAATACAGCATTGGCAAAACAACTTGAAAACATGTACTTTTTCAAAGACCTTTTCTTCCATTAGGCGACACTCATGCCATTTAGAACACGCTTTTGATGCAGCATCTAAAGATAAGCAGGCCACAGGACATGACTGAAAAGCCTGCTGCTCATCACTGCATCTGCTAGTTCAGGAGAATGCTGCACATAAAAGGATAATGGGCACTGGAAGCTCTGGTGCAAACCTGAACGGCTGTTAAAGAAATTGTTTGATTTCGGAAATATTTTTGTAAAGATCCCAAAGAGTATTTTTATATGAATCAAACACTTAAGGAGGAAAACTCCTTAACATGGTAGCATAAAGAGCGCTCGCAGGGTAAAACAAACAAACAAACAAAATTCTTCAGAGACATTTGTTCTATGTCAAATTGTTGCTAGCTGGTTACTAGAATTAGGTATGCTCAGAAGATAATCTTTGCAGAGAGGTTTTTTGAGTTCTGAGTATGACAATATATTATGGAACAATATTTTAGGTACTAGATATTAAAATAACAGTACAGGTAGAGTACAGGTAACAGTACAGGCATGGCTGACAGAATGTTATTGCAAGCTAATAAGCTCCTATGGACCTTGCTATAAAGTTGATTTAATCACTCTTCAGAAATAAGAGTTAAAGAACAAGCTAATTTTCCACTTCTATTTGCTAATCACTAAGGTTGTGATTTACATAATTTCCTCAGTATTTCTTTAAATGCTTTTGTTTTCTGTTATTTGTAAATATTCAATATTATAATTTTAAGATGGACTGGTTTTCCATACTTTTATCTAATTCTGTATTTCTGTTTCCTGCATGGACACCTAACTCTTTTTTTATAATTTTCTTGTGGTGTCACTTACATAAGTGAAAATTTACTTTTCCAGGATAAGTTGAGATACACAATTAAAATCAGTACTTGGAGGTATTCCTAAGAAAATAATAATTTGCTAAATGTTTGTAAAGAATGAACATAGTGTGATGTGAAAGGAGTCAAAGTTATCATCAAAAAAGCTGCTTCAAAGAACATTCAAAACATGGGGATTAGACAGTTATCTCTTCCTTTCCTTACTACAGAGATATAAAATCAAGTTTTGAAAAGTGCCATCTCCAGAGACCAAAAAGAAAATCTGATATCCCAGGCATCTTTGCTAATTTTAAAGGTATAGGCTCTTCTCCATTGCCTAGAACTTTTCCTGAAAACCTATGCTCCTGATCTCCATCGAAATCATAATACATTATCCATACTTACTTATTTTATGCTTAGCACGTTAAAGGGATGTAATTAGTGCCTTTCATTAGCCTCATTCCTTGTGATTATAAATCTGAAATTAATTCTATTTTATTCACTTTGGACAAGTACAACTTAATTGTGATCCTGCACATTACTTTTAATCTGTTACTGTAATTCCTCTGAGATATCTCCCTTATTTGTTCTGCATACAGATACAAGAAGGAGAAGGAATTTGTTAGTTGAGAAACAAAGAAGATGAAAAGGGCTTGTAATGGAAGTGTTAATGCCCAAGAACACACAGACCTTTTGCTCTCGAACCAGTGATGCTGTTATGCTCTAAAAAGGTCTTATTGTGCAGACAAATATGTTAGAATAAGGCTTTCTACAATGTCATGTGGGGGTAGCTGTTTGATTTAAGACCCCTTCCGTCGGAGATTCTCCTGCTTCCTCATGTTAATCTGAAACTCCAAAATGTTGAGCCAGGGCTAGAAATCCTACAACTGGGTTTTAAAATGAACCAAGAATCTCATGGAGGAAGAAGGAATGTCAAAATCTGTGAAAGGCCTAAAGACCAAAGCTGATAAAATTAAAAGTAGCGGTTAAGAGTACTACGCTTGTATTTGAATAAGTAATCAATAGCATGTATTATTTGACTTGATTTTAAAATGCCTAGAATCATAAAAACTCTATTTAGTCTGATCCATGAAGTTTCCTTTCTTTGCTTCCAGAAGCAAAACAACACGCCTGCATTTCCAACAGAGAGGAGAAAAAGCAATTTCCCATCCAGTGCGTTTAAAGACATGGGAATACAAAGAAGGAAAAAAAGACACCTGGTTACTTTGGATTAATCAGACAAAAAAAAGAGTCATAGACAAAGGATCGCAGGACCTCTATTCTTATGAAAAAAGCAAAACAACAATAGAAAACACATAAAAGAATCTCAGCTTCTATCAGCTAGAAAGAAACCTAGATTACAAGAAAAAAGTAAACAGTTTTTCTCATAGCTTCTCAAATGCAAGGCTTTGAGGATTCCCCAGTTATCAGAAGATTATATATCAGTTCAAAATTTTTCATTTACCTCTTCATTTTTGTGGGGTTCACTTTTTCAGTTGTAAAAATGTGGGTTTTTTTCTTATTTCTGCATTCCTCCTGTCCTTGTTTTGTAAACACACAAAGGATCTACCTAAGTGGAAATACTATTCACAGTTCTGTAGCTGGACAGGGCACCTTTCCTTCTGTCCCTATTTATCTGTCTTCTTTGTGTTTTATTGTTTTGTAAGGAGAATGTGTTTTGTCACATTCATGAATTGCAGATCAGGTTCTCATGCACTGGCAGGACTGATAGCAGTAGTTTTTCTTCTCAGCAGTCTATAATTCCACTTCTTGCTCATTGCTTGTCTTTTATGTTTCCCCCTTATCTATTTCTTTCTCCCCATAGATGGGCAAAGCTGCCTGGAATACTAGATGGTAATTACATTCTGCAGATGATGTCTGTAAATTGGTCTACTCTTCAAGCACTTATAAGCAAAATTATTTTGGCTGAGAGGACATCAACTTAAGAAAAGGAGAAGAAATATATGCGTCATTTATATGGTTGAATATACAGGCTCCAGATTAGAAAGTGTCAATACTATTTACGTATGTTAGATAATGTTCATTGGCTTTATTCCTTAAAACTATTTGTTAACATTCCTATTATTTCAAAGCATATTTTTCTAGCTAGGGCTTTTTTTTACCTAGTTGTCCTCTGCATGTTTGATGTGCATTTAGCTATCTTATTTTTCTTCATTTGTAGCTGCAATAAAATATAAGAAGCAGATTTTTAGAAATGCTCAACGTAAATTAGTCATTGATAAATCTGGGAAAAATTACACAAAAGTAAGAATTTTGGGAAATCTCATTATTTACAATGCTACTGTGTGTTTCATCCTAAAGAACCAAAAAGTTGTTGTATTACAAACTATTACAATCATCACTTTACGGATCATAGAATCATAGAATCATGGAATGGATTGGGTTGGAAGGAACCTTAAAGATCATCTAGTCCAAATACCCTGCCATGGGCAGGGACATCTTCTGTTAGATGAGGTTGCTCAAAGCCCTGTCCAACCTGACCTTGAACACTTCCAATGATGGGGCATCCAGAACTTCTCTGGGCAACCTATTCCAGTGTCTCATCACCCTTATTGTAAAGAATTTCTTACTTATGTCCTCTTTCAATTTAAAACTGTGGCCCATTGTCTTATCACTACAGGCCTTCACAAAAAGTCTCTCTCCATCTTTCTTATAAGCCCCATTTATATACTGAAAGGCTGCAATAAGATCTTCCCTGAGCCTTCTCTTCTCCAGGCTGAACAACCTCAACTCTCTCAGCCTTTCTTTGTAGGAGAGGTGTTCCAGCCCTCTGATTATTTTTGTGGCCCTCCGCTGGACCAGCTCTAACATGTCCATGTCTTTGTTGTACTGGGGACCCCAGAACTGGATGGAATGCTCCAGGTGGGGTCTCATGAGAGCAGAGTTGAGGGGCAGAATCACCTTCCTTGACCTGCTGGTCATGCTTCTTTTTGTGCAGCCCAGGATACAGTTGGCCTTCGGGGCTGCAAGTGCACATTGTTGGCTCATATACAATTTTTCATCCACCAGTATCCTAAAGCCCTTCTCCGCAGGGCTGTTCTCAATCCATTCAACCCCCAGACTGTATTGATATTGGGGATTGCCTTGACTCAGGTGCAGGACCTTGCACTTGGACTTGTTGAACTTCATCAGGTTCACATGGGCCCACTTCTCAGGCCTGTCAAGGTCCCTCTGGATGGCATCCCTTCCCTGAAGCACATCAACTGCACTACTCAGCTTGGTGTCATCTACAGACTTGCTGAGGTTGTACTCAATCCCACTGTCTATGTAACTGATGAAGATATTAAATAGTATTGGTCCCAGTATGGACCTTTGTGGGTGTGCTGGTTTTGGCTGGGATGGAGTTGATTTTCTTTATAATGGCTAGTGTGGGGCTATGTTTTGGATTTGTGCTGAAAACAGTGTTGATAATACAGAGATGTTTTGGTTGTTGCTAAGTAGTGCTTATACTAAATCAAGCACTTTTCAGCTTCCTGTGCTCTGCCAGGTGCAGAAGTTGGGAGGGGACACGGCTGGGGCAGCTGGCCCTGGCTGACAGGGGGATATTCCATACCATGTGACGTCATGCTCAGTATATAGAGCTGGGGAAGAGGAAGGAAGGGGGGATGTTTGGAGTGATGGCGTTTGTCTTCCCAAGTAACCGTTACACGTGATGGAGCCCTGCTTTCCTGGGGATGGCTGAACACCTGCCTGCCCATGGGAAGCAGTGAATGAATTCCTTGTTTTGCTTGCCTTGCGTGCGCGGCTTTTGCTTTACTTACTAAACTGTCTTTATCTCAACCCACGAGTTTTCTCACTTTTCCTCTTCTGATTCTCTCTCCCATCCCACCAGAGGGGGAGTGAGTGAGCAGCTGTGTGGTGCTTAGTTGCTGGCTGGGGTTAAACCACGACAGTGGGACACCACTCATTACTGGTTTCCACTTGGACTTTGAGCCAGTTACTGTGACTCTTCGGACACAGCCATCCAGCCAATTCCTTATCCATCTAACAATCCATCCATCAAACCCGTATCTCTCCAACTTAGCAACAAGAATGTTGTGGGGGGCCATATCAAAGGCCTTACAGAAGTCCAGATAGATGACATCTGTAGCTCTTCCCTTGTCCACTGATGCAGTCAATCCATCATAGAAGGCCACTAGATTAGTCAGCTAATTCCCTCAGGACCTTGGGGTGCATCTCATCAGGTCACGTGGACTTATGTATGTTCAGGTTTCTCAGGTGGTCTCGAACCTGATCTTCTCCCACCGTGGGAGGGACTTCATTCCCCCAGTCCCTGCCTTGAGTTTCAGGGGCTTGAGAGATATGGGAAGAGAGAGTACCATTGAAAACTGAGGCAAAAAAAATTGTTGAGTACCTCAGTCTTCTCCATGTTGGTTGTCACCAGTTCTGTCTTATTTATCAGGACGGGGACATTTTCTTTAATCTTCCTTTTCTGGCCAATGTATGTATAGAAGTCCTTATTATTCTTTGCATCCCTTGCCAAATTCAGCTCCAACTGTACCATATCTTTCCTGATCCCATCCCTACACATCTGGGTAGTGTCCGTATATTCTTCTCAGGAAACCTGTCCTTGGTTCCACTGCCCGTGCATTTCCTTCTTGCCCTTTAGTTTGACCAGGAGGTCCTTACTCAGCCATGCTGATCTCCTGCCTTCCTTTCCTGATTTCTTACACATGGGAATCGAGAGCTCTTGTGCTCTAAGAAAAATATTCTCAAAGATCTGCCAGCTCTGTTCAGCTCCTTTATCCCTGAGGGCAGTTTCCCACAGGGTCCCATCCACTAACTCCTTAAACAACTGAAAATTTGCTCTCCTAAAATTCAGGGGCCTGACTCTACTCTTCAGCTGGCCCATATCCTTCAAGATTGTGAATTCCATGAGGGCATGATCAGTGCAGCCGAGGCTGACACCAGTCTTGACGTCTCTAACTAGTTCATCAATATTCAGATGTGTTTGTTACTTACAATGCCTAAAATAATCGTGAGACAATTATAAGAAAATATACTTCTGGAAGCTCTGAGAAAGTTAAATAAGCATGTACTCGGAAGATTTTGCCGATAACAGTAGTCAACTAAAATAACAGTATATACATATTAGAATAATTAATGTTTGACATAGAAATTTTAAACCAGCAAAAGTACTAGGGTACCCTTTGTTTCTAAAGCCTTTGAGTAACTTAATAATTTTCTTTAATATCTGAGACCGATCAAAAAGTTGTCCAATATGTACTAACTTGTTTGGAGAAAATGAAATTAGATGACTTAAAATGAACAATATTGCAGTTCTATAGTTTAAACTTCTCTTTTACAATTTCCAATATTTTCCCTAGCTCAGGCTTTTTTTCATGGTGACTTCTGAATTTGACAGATAGTCTCAGTTGAGTAAGTGTCATTCATGAAATTGACAAACTCATCAAACGGAAAGATATTAAAAAAAAAGCTGATTACGTTGGGAATAATAAAGCCTGATGGCCTCTAGTATTCTTACACTACATTTCAGGAAATTCCTCTAAATTAGATATTGATAGTTTAATTCAAGTGTTGCAAAGCTGTAACTGATGTATTTTTTAAGTGAAGAGAGAGACAGAGAGAGGAAGAGATAACTGAGATAAAAATATTATCTTTGGTTATTTTTGTTGTCGTATATTTATTTTGTTATCTTAAGTGGACCTCTCAAGTGTCATCTTTCATAATTATAAATTTTGGAAAGGCTGCAATCAAAATTATTCAAATAAGATAGGGCCAATGAAAGGCCGCAGTACTAACATTTCATCATACTAAATACAAGGCAACTAACTTCATTTTTTAAAGTTGCAATACCTTAACACTCTGTGATACAAGCTTGATAAGGTATCTGGAGTACTGGCATGACAGTCAGACACTGTTATGGTCCCAAAAATGTTCAAGAGATACATAAATCTTGTTAATTTTAGTGGAAAGTAAAGATGCTCAGCATTTTGAACTACGTGCACATACTGTGTATCTCTGCTCCAGAAGAGGAAGACAGTGTATTCTCACATTTAGTAAAAGTGAGTGAGGAGGCAATTAGCAATTGCTTGAATTATACCTGCATCACTGAAGAAAGAGACAGAAAATTTTAAAAAAGGAACTAGAGAGCACCAAAAAAATCTTGCTGCTACAGCTACCTAGCTACCTGAAACAGCAAAAATACCTGCAACCAATCACATATAATAATGTGGATAAAATATTGAAAGGGTCTAATAAAATAGAAAATTCCCAAATTCTCAGTATAAAGAGAGGATCTATTTGCTCTATCAGTCCCCTAAATAAAAAACGTAATGACCTGACAGAAAACGGGGAAACAATGTTAATCGGAGCAGTTTTTCCTAGTAAGACTTTGCTCTCATGCCATTTTCTGTTTTCTGTAGCACTGCCCACCCTTGATGGAGTTGTGCTTGTTAGCATGACAACAGCTTGGGTGCTGTATGTGGCCCCCTGTCTGGAGAGGCTCTGCTGGCACCACTGTTGCTGCAGATACATGCATTCCTCACGCTTGCATGGCTTGTGGCTTTTTCAGGTAACCTAGACAGGTAGGTGTCTTTTATCTTTTTTTTCCCTATAAAGGAATTTGCACATAATCCCGCCAGCTGTTCCCAGCTGCCTGTTCCCAACATCCCTACTCAGAGGTTAAGCAGTGCAGAAGGCTTTCTGCAAATTCTCTGAACTAAAGCTATTCAGAAAGAATTTACCAAACTTTTTTTTTAGACAGAAAAATATGCATAAACAACAGTTTCTATGAACTCATATTGACTGCCCTGCAGGGGAGAAATATGTAGAAAAGTTTCTCAGGTTTAGTTTCAGGAGATTTTTTTGCTTTAGGTTGTATTCATTATTTTATGATATGTATTAGGTACTCTTATTGTTAGCCTGGCTTCATAAAGCAGTTGCAATATATTTATTTAAAAAAAATCATTAAAAGTTGCAGTAACTTAATGGTGATTGAGACATTGTTTCTGGATCTTTACATTGGAAAGAGATATCAAATGGTTTATCCACATGTAAAATAAAAATTAAATTATAACATTTAATCAGAAGTTTTCCTAACTAGATTTGATTTAATAGAACAGAAATCAGATGTTTCAGTCTAGTCCATTCTGTCCGAAACCTGAAAATCAAGGGAAGCATATCTGTAGACTTAAAGATACAATTTGCAGATACTAATTTTAAACTGAAGTAGTGTTTTGGAGAGTTTTCTAAGGGTTCCATATTGTTTCTGAAATGGGTTGATGACTTTAGTTTTGTATTTAACTTCTATAAATTTAATTTATCAAAAGATTAATTAAAGCACACTTAAGGTAATAAAGTGGACTTCTACTTTCTCCTGTAATTTCATCCACCATTTTGTCACCTAGTCAGTCACTACTATTAAGTGCTTTTGCATTTTTCACAGCCATTGCTCATATATGTTGTCCCAAACAACTTATTGACAGACTTTTCCACCTCACTGCTCAGCTTCTTTTCAAGATCATTAATGACTAAATTAAAAATGATGGAGTCAAGTGCAAATCTCTGAGGGATTGTTCTGATAATCTTCCTCCCCTGTGAAAACTAACTATCTCTGCCACTTGTTTTCTTACTCTCTTAATGAGTAAGTCTTACTCTTAATGAGTAATTTATTTACCCATTTTAGTCCCCTTTTCCACAGTCATCTTCATCTTTTTAAGAGCCTTTGGTAGAAGACATTGTTCAACGCCTTTTCAAAATCAAGGTGCACTATATCAGCCTGCTTGCTCCAGTCTGGAGGCTTGCTGACTACTTCAGAGAAGTGGGTATTTGTGAGCAGTGCTATTCCTTTGCAAAAGCCATGTTGCTCTTCCCTAATCGTTCGTATCTATGAACCATAATGGTTCATATTTATGCAGGTGCACATTAATTCTATTTTTCAGCCAGTTTCAACTAATTAACCTGCTGGACACATTGAGCTACTGGTCAGTCCTGGGATTCCCCTACAGCCTTCTGAAATAATTGGTGTCACATGTGTCAGTCCTCTGCTTTTTCACTGTTTCTGACAGAGAGGTTTGTGATTTACTTGTTTCATCTTCAAGTCTCCCTAGAGCCCAAAGGTAAATATCAAACAGTCTTGCAAATTTTTTTACTCTTAATTTTATCTATTTCTTCAATAACTTCTTCTGACAGTTGAGCATATACTTTAATTTGTCTATAGCTAAAGAAAAGTTCAGCTCAGAAATCTCCCTGAACTTATCCATGTTAAGCAGGGATATAAACAAGTAATTTTTCCTCTCTTCTATGGCCTCCTTTCCTCTGCGTGCTCTTTTCATGCTTTGAATCGTTTCCTTGTGCTACAGACTTCCTAGAAGGCTTCTTCCTCATCTGTTTGAAAATGGATTTATTCTTTGGTTTTGTAATATCTGCAGATAATTTCTCAAACTCTTTTTTTGTTCCTGCCATTTTGTGCTTTTACATATAACTTACCTCTTAGTGATTATTATTCCTTCTATTATCCAAATTTCAACATGGTTTAAGGTTTTTAAAGGATTTCCCTTTCTAATGATACCCCCTAGCCTGTTGAATTTTCTCAAGTCTTTGCTAGTAGGTTGTATTCCTTTTGAGAAGCCATATGGTGGTACTAGATAGTCACTGTGCCACTGGGAATGATTAATCTCTTTAACCTTTTTCTAACAACTTTTCTCATTTATATGTGATTTCTCTTTTTAAAATCAATCAGCAGTAGACCTTTTGATTTAGTAGCTTCAAGATTTTGGAATCCAGGTGTCCTATGGTTATTCATTACACAGTGAATTCTAACGATATCACTTGATCCGATTCCTGCACATTAGTCTGGGCCAAACCTAAAAAACTGCCATTGACAGTGTTTAGATATATAATCCTGAAATCATACACAGGTGTGATGTTCACCCAGGCTACCAGGGAGCATTTTACTCTGTTGCCTGTTGCATTTCCTTTCAGGTTCCAAACTCTACTTCAGTATCGTGAAGTCACTGTCAACGTCTTCTGTCAGGTGAAGTAATATATTCCCAAGAGGTTTTTCTTTTTTTCTAATATGGTCCTGGAATATTTTACCAGATGGATTTTGCATTCAGTATGGAGAACGCAGAGTTTGAATTGTTTGGTTCTGTGCAACTTTGCAAAGTACAAATACAAGAAAAATATACAATAATAAAACAGATAGTCCTGTGACTGCAGCTTGCTCTTCTGTACGCACTGATGCATGACATTTTGTAGCCAGTTTTTGGCTGGTATACTACTGTGCATACTGCTTCGTATTTTAAAATCACTCAGCTCTCTTAGAACACTATCTGTGTGGACATTTCCAATATTGCAGTCACTTGCATCTCTGAATCACACACCAATGTGAAAAATGAGACACTAAAGAAATATGGCATACAGGAAAGTTTGTAGCATGACAAATTTATGAGAAAAAAACTCAAATGGTTTCCTTTAATGTGGTAAGTGGGTGTGTTAGAATCATAGAATCATAGAATCATTAAGGTTGGAAAAGACCTTTAGGATCATCTAGTCCAACCGTCAACCCAACATCTCCATGCCTACTAAAGACAGGCATTGCAAGATATCCCACTTTCCTGACCACATAAATCTTTGCAGTGGTTTTTCTGGGCTGTATTCAAGTGAGAGTTATACTGGTTCAATTGATATCAAACTCTCTCAAGTCAATATCAGTGCAATATAGAATTGAACTGGGGTTAATGTTCTAAACATATCCTAGAATCCCCTTGAATCCTTTCAAAACAAGAGACAAAACCACCCAAAGAAGGTAATTTGTAGAAGATTCCTGCTAAGGCTTGGACAGGTGTGGTCCAGTAAGTACTAATGAAAGTTCTTTAAAACTGCAAATACCAAGCATAAAACCAGGTTTATTTCCAAGGTGTATAACATAAAGCATTATATTTTTATGTATTATATGTTGAATGACTTCTAAAGTGAAAAGCAAACTGCTGGGCAAATCTATGATAAATATGTGCTATTTGTAAATGCCTATATTTATATTGACCTAATACCCTGAGAGTCTTAATTTAGTAAAGCTCTCTGTCTTCTTCCCCTCTTCCCCTAACTTGCATTTTGAGAGCTGTAGTCCTCCAAGCAGATCATCCATACAGGAAAAAGAAGATGAGGCTGACTTTCACGCTGGATGCCTATAGTACCTTGACTGATCCCTTCAGCCTGAAGCACCCCCCACAAGTGAAAACCCTAGTACCTTGTGGGTCCAGAGGGTCAGTCCCTCTGCTCTTGGCAGGCTATGCAACACAGCTGCCACCTCACTCAGCTGGGAGTAAGTTTTTTGTCTCATTAACTGCCCAAGAGGTTATTCATCGGAAAAGAGCCTGCTTCACATTTGCTGATTTCATATGTGAACATTCTCCGTACTGGTGGGATATGGTAGATTATTTAAATGGCTACTGCAGTGTAGGTGTCTGTCATTGGAGAAGACAGTGAGAGCTGGGCTAGGAAGTGGCTATAGGTTTTTAGAATGTGAAGACCACGTTCAGTAAAGCTCTTGGGTCTCTCCTTCACTAAGGCAGAATCACAAGATTATTTTCCAAACACTTCCTTGATTGTTATGTTATGTTAAACCTAAAACCTAGCACCATGCAGTGCTCTTTTGGGGGACAATAAATATAGACAATCACATCTATCTTCCTGAGTGAGGATTCAGATGACTACAGGCTGCTATTAAAATCTAGCTTAGTGAAGCTGTGGTAGATTTACTTGTCTTTCAATTGTCTTGTCTATGCAGTTTACATGAGATCTAGCTGAACACCACTGGTCAAAAACCTTTTAATGTTAGCCAGCAACAGATTAAAAGGTATTGTTCTACCTACCACTATTCTACAACTATGAAATTGTTCGACACCTCCTGAACAACAAATTGATTTAATAGGAATACTTAAAAAACCCAAACCAAACCAAAAAAACCCCTCCCAAACTGAAGACAGCCATCCATGAAAAAATAATTTGAGTATTACTTTTCTCAAACAAGCACAATCCAATGACATGGAAGCATCAGAGGTAAAAAACAGTACAGAATTTAAGAAAGAACTGTAGAAGCACACTGCATCTTGTCTGCTGCACTGCTCTGCTTAAGCTTGCACTGAACCAGAACAAGAGGAAATTATCAAACATCCAGAGGGAAGATAATGAAATGGGATCATGTTGCTATCGGTTAATGTCTTCGTCATATACATAGTCATCCTGTCACCATCTCCTTCCCTAAACTGTTGGTTCAGAGAGGATGATCAGCATTGTAAGAGATGCTGTCTTTATGCAGGAATGAGCTTCTATTTGAGCCGTGATAAATGCCATTTATATCTATCATCAGAATGCATAAACTTAGTCACAGTTATTGTGAATTCAGTCCACAATAGATTTAAGCAGATCTCCAATGAAGTTGCAAATATGATAATGGGTCCTTGTACCCAGATTCTACCTAGTCCCAGGGAGTAAAAGTCTTTAAAATAGAAATAATAAATCTTAGCATCACAGAATCATAGAATCATTTAGGTTGAAAAAGACCTTTAAGATCATCAAGCCAACCAATCAGTTAGGCTATATGGTTAAGTACACTAAAATTATGATTTCTAGTTCTGAAAATAAGCAAAGGTATTGCAAACTTGAAGTTTACTTCAGTTATGATCACTATATTGGAGTTGGTAAGTCTGAGTTTATGAGTTGAAGTAAGAACAGCTAGTGAAATAAATTGAACTTAGATCATTATAAGCAAGTTTGTTTACTCCAAATCCAATAATCTATTAACATATATCAGGGTCTAAACATTAATTGTATTGACAAAACTCTCCCAGTTTACTCTAGTACTTCATGACTTGTACAGTTCCTGTACTTCACATCTTCCCATTTTCATAGTACCCATGCTCCAATACCTTTCTAAAAGGTGTGTTGTGACTTTAGTTAACACAAACTGATACAAGATGTAACCATTTCAAGCTCTTTTTAGTTAAAATTATTCTGCTGTTACTTTGCGCTTTCTTAAATCTGTGTTTCAAGCGCCCTACTTGATTTTCACCAGTATTTTCAAAGCATTACAACGATTTTTTTACACAGTGGAGGGTAGTGCGACCATGCATATTCTAGGAACCTCTTCCAGACACCTTTTTAAAGTAAATATCATTCAGGCCTACATGTTAGTACTGGTTGTCTCTAATCCAAAGGAAGTCACAGTCACTTCATTAATTTGAAAATATGTTCAGACACTCACTTGGATGACACTGAAGATTTCTGGCTTAATGAACAAAGTAATGCATACAGACATTATTCATACATCTGTAGGAAGAAAGACATTGTTTAGTTACTTCAAAATATTTACCACACATGGTAAATCAGTGTTTTCCCTTTGTCTCTTTCACATAAAATTGCACTTAAATCTGAGGTTTCCTTTTGTTCAGGCAAAACCTGTTTTTTTTATTTTGCTGTTATCCATGTCACTCCATCTCCTCCTTAATAACAGAAGGACTAAAACAAGCCTGGTAAAACAAAACAGAAACAAACAATCTTGGAGTAAGGAGTGTCTAACTTTTGTACCATTTTACAGGAAATGTCCCCAATGGCGTACGTCTTGGGTTTCCATTGTATCAAAACTAGTTGTGTTTATTAATTTAGACCCCTGCAAAACTTTGAGCTGCCCCACCTCCCTTACCTTTTGTTGTGCGGTGCACAAGTACAAATAGAGTATTGACAGCATCTGTTATCTGCCTCTTGAAGAGTTAATAAATTAATAGCTGTTGCAGAGTGAACACTTTTCTTTTTTACTCTTCCAGCTGTGTTTTTCTTCATTCACTGGTTTCAGATGAATAATCTTTCAGCTTTTCTTTCTGTGAAGTTTACAAGGAATTTACAATTCCCAAAGGATGGCTGTTAGAACAATATCAGATATCCTATTACAATCCTTTTCTCTTTCTTCCTAACTTTTAAGGTATACATTTTGTACCTGAGTTATCTTCTTTTTTTTTTTTTCTTTATTTTGATTTCACCACTTGATGCTGATTGCTTCAGGTCCCAGAGGGAGTCAAGCTACTTTGTGCAAGATGAACTCCTTGGCAGTTTCTCTGACTTTGCTCTTAAAGTGAAGAAAATGATGGCTGAGCTGGGGCATTGCACTGACAGGCACAGCCTCTCTGGAGTTGCAGGAAGCCACAATGCCTTAGCAGAGAGCTGCAAACTAAATGGTTAAAAGCACGTGTGTATACTCTGGGCTATAATTAGAAGAATAAAGTAGAGTTGCAGCATGTCATGCCATCTCCATAGGCATTTCATGCAGGCAATGCTTATTATTATTTCTTGATGTTTGTTCACAAGGCCAGCTACTCTTGTAGGGGAACAACACAAAAGATTTTGATGGGAATGGCTATGAAAATAGATACTGCAGAGGCAAGAAAGGTTTTTTTCTTCTTTTGAATTATGTTTTATTTTTCCTTCCCTCTTCCTCTGAAGCGTCAGATATTGGCTATCTATGAGTGCAGGGAGCCCCAGAGAAGACAGCACCAGTGTTCTGATGGCATTCAGCAAATCCAATGGCCCAAAATGTCAGCTGTGCTATTTTTGCTCTTATGCTGCCCTGGAGGGAATCTGAATCGGGTGGACAAGAGAACAGAACCACACTACTCAGTGACACATAAAGTTAATTTTTATTTAATAAGCTATAGAAGGTGAGTAATACGTTCTAGCCTAAGATTTCTGTTCCGCAACACTCACAGACTTCTCACTCACAATAATCAAGGCCCTCCAGTTCAGCTCTGACCAGCACCACAGATCTGGGGGAGCATGACACTGTCTAATTTCTCAACATGTCCAAGTCTGCTGGCAGCCTGACCCCAGGGCATAGCCACCTTGGACTCAGTCTTCTTCACGGTGTTGGACATCTATGTATAGAGTTCCCCTTGCCTCCCCAGAGGCTATTGTTTTCACTATTTATTGCTTTCTAAAATGGATTTGATAAGCTGCTAATCATGTGGCCCAAAACAATTTCTTTGAGTTTCCCTATATTGAAGGCCAGTTAGCATTTTCTACCTGGATTTCTATCACACTCTGGTCTCCTGCCCCCAAATATATTACAAGGGTGTGAATTTGGCAACAGCAATGTAAGGAAGTTTATCTGTCCTTTTTTATTTTCCAGTGTATACTGGATTGGTATAGTCAGTCAGAGCTGTGAAGATATAGTCAAGATCTTATTTACCTGAGCAGTGCTTTCAGGTAAACTTTACCCCATGAGACAGACTCTGTGGAACATCAGTTACTGATTTTGGAGTGAGGAAGGACTTTTCTTCCAGGTCAGACTGGCTGAGACATTGGGCTTTTTTGCATGTTCTCTGCAGTATTGTGCAGTGGTTGTTGCCTAAGACCAGCACCTAAGCCTATGTTTCTCTAAACACTTTCTGCTGGAACATCAGACAAGAGTGTCCTCTTGCTTTCCCTCCTCCTGGGAAGGGAAACCTCTGGAAACCTCTTTGGTTTGTGACATGGTTGTCTGCACTGCTTAGATTAGGGAAAGAACTGTGATTTTTTTCACACTTTTGAAAAATGTTTAGCTTAAAGTATCCCAAAGAGCTGGAAGATACAGGGCAGAAAGTTGCCAGGACACTGGGGTAGGAAAATTTGGCCTATAGTTCAGGAAAGCATACTAATCCCTCAGTATGCTTATTTGCTTATCCAACTGAAAATAGTTAATTGGAAAAAAAATGCCTTTTGCAGAGATGACAACTCCTCTGATGGTAAAATATGGCAAATAAACCTGGTAAAAATCAATATGGCCAAGCTATTAAACCCCAAACTATATTTCTTATTTAAAATTTTTTTATTATTGAAGCCTTCTCCCTTGACTATACTGTCACTTAAAATATCACTGTAATACAGGAAAAATATGTTTTTTCTATACTATTGATTGTGCTCTGCATGAGTATAAATGGTGTCACCAGATGGAAGGCAGATCAATAGGTCAGAACTTACTGATGATATAAAAATTCCTCCAGGTTTCAAGATAAATACATCAAGTCTTTCAACTATGGTTATAAAAAACTGCCCATTTTCTTTTTACAAGTTGTCTTAAAGAACTAGAAAACAGTTACTTACCTTGCAGTCTATTCTGCTATGGCAGTTTTATTGTCTTCTTTCTGGCATGCGATGGAAAGGGTATATATTTTTCAGCATGGAATGGTTTGAGATATGAAAACACTAAGCTCTGAATAGCCCTTCATCAAAAAGAAAATCTCACCTCCAAGGTCTTTTAAGAGAAACAAAACACTGAGATGCCATTGGGGCAAATGGATGCATACAAGCAAGAGATGAAATACATATATAAAAAAAGACACCCCCCCTCCACCCCCCCCCCCCCCCCCTCCCCGGCGCTGTCATGAAAAATGGCTCTACCTCAAGTTTGGCATCTTGTCTCTTATTTGCACTTAGCAGCAAACTCATTCAAAAACTCTAGCTGAACTGAGTTAGATGCAGGAATACAGGTCATGCTTCTGTAATCAGGAAAGCCAACGTAATGATGAATATTAAGAACTACCTTCAGACATAAGGTCAGCTGAGCTACATTGCATCATTTTTACATTTTGCCCAGAGAGGATCATTATGGTACAATGAGCCTTCTCCAGTGATGTAAAAAAACTTTGTTCAGTAGTCCAGCTTGCTGCTTGTTATGAGAGAGACTGAAGTACCACAAGGTGATAAGGGCAGAACATTTGAATCCTACATTATTCTAGGGTACAGTTGCAATGCCACTCTACCAGGCTCTTCATCAGCAGATAGAGAATTTTCTTGTGAACTAACAGACATGCACCAGGAATAAAGATATTTAAAAAAATCACAAAGAAAATGAGTACGTAAGAATGGCCAATGTTATTTTAGCTAAACAGAGACCTTGACTAACTAACATATTCCTTTTTTTCCCCCACTACTGTCCTCACAGCTCCGCTGTTCTGTGCTTGACAATTGCAAGACAAGACAGGTCATAAAACTCAGATGCGTACAACTATCAATGACAATAGAAGTCTTTCCATAAGCATAAAGAAGAACAAGATCTGACCCTTTTGTAGCTTATGGCCGTGCTACTGAAAATATGAGATAGAAAACTCAAATATTATTACTTAGTATTTAATCAAAAACATTTAGTTCAGGGTTAAGCTGCAGTGATGTTGGCCCAAATTGTACCCAAATTGTAATGTTAATGCCAGCAATGGAGTCTGCATCACTTCAGCTTAGCTTCAAACTTCCAGCAGGGCCTTCTTTTCCCTGACAAAAACAAACACTAGGCAAACCCATATTTGGGTGACTTGTCACAGGCCTTTCTTTTCACAGAGTAAATAAATAACTTAATCGGACCAAGCATTTGGAAATTTCCAGAAAGGTACCTTGCTTTTGTTGAATGCTGCATACATTATAACCTTGATAATTTCATTGGAATGGGTTATTTTTACAGGCAAATGTTCTTCTGCCTCTAGATAAGCACCAATCTGTTTACTGAAAATAACAATTGGAATGCAGCAAAGACAAATTTTAAAATTTGAAGTCACTGAAGTAAGCCACTTCAGAATATGAATAAATATTCATTTGAGGAGCACAGTTTACTTTAATGGCTTTTTGTATTCTATTAAATGACCCAAAAGGCCTCAGTGTTTCCTGGTGTACTTCAGAATCAAGTATTTGCTTGATTTTCAAAAGGTGGCACCATAAAATAGTTACAAGTGACTTGTAATTGAAGAGCAACGTGAAAGATGAAAAGTCTAGAGAACAAGTCCTGTGAGGAGTGGCTGAGGGAACTGGGGTTGTTTAGCCTGGAGAAAAGGAGGCTGAGGGGACACCTCATCACTTTCTACAGCTACCTGAAAGGAGGTTGTAGAGAGGTGGGGATCGGTCTCTTTTCCCAAGTAACAAGTGATAGGACGAGAGGAAACGGCCTCAAGTTGCACCAGGGGAGGTTTAGACTGGATATTAGGAAATTTTTCTTCACTGAAAGGGTGGTCAAGCATTGGAACAGGCTGCCCAGGGAATTGGTTGAGTGACCATCCCTGGAGGTATTTAAAAAATGTGTAGATGTAGCACTTAGGGACATGGTGTAGTGGTGGACTTGGCAGTGTTAGGTTTGTGGTTGGACTTGATTGTCTTAAAGGTCTTTTCCAACCTAAATGATTCTACTATTCTCTGATTCTATGATTGTCCTATGAGAGCTTTCCTGTAAGAGTTCAGTTCTTTTGGATTGAACTTTAACTATACAGCTTATAATGGCTCACCATGTTCCCAGCTGAGTTAATAGGTGTTGTGTACAGACCTCAATGAAGACAACCCTAAATGAATATTGAGATTTTTGTTTTGTCTTGCCTTTTGTTTTTTCCAGCTACAGTCAGTTGGTAGCACATATTCAACAATAATAATTGTTAAGCAGCCATTAGGAATGAGTGACATGCAGCAATTTTACAGGTAGTCAGACAGGAATAACAGTTATAACCATTATATACCTTCAAACAGCCTTAGGAGTATAGTACTGTAATTATGGAAGCTTTCTTAGCAACTCTGAAAGTCTACTGGGTGTTATAATAATGTGAGTTTATTTTTATCCTGGTTTCCTAAGAAGAAAAGTTTTATGCAATCATATTGTCCATGTTCATTTATCTGTCTGTCAGTCAGTCAGTCTCCCCAACAACTTTCGATCCCGGTATCCAATTTCAACCAAATTTGAAAGTGCAGCTGAGGACTCAAAGCTATTAAGTTCCTACAAGCTTCATGAAAATAAACCATTGCATAGAAGTTGAAGGTTCAAATTAGTGTTCCCTCGAGGGAAAGATCACATTCTGAGTACAAGAGGTTTGTCTGACAACTGGCCAGTTAGCATGTTCATACAAATCATCTGTAAAGCCTGTTAGAGCACTTGCTGTCCAGATCAAATTATTTCAGTGAGGGAAAGAGAATACAGAGCCATCTGACACCAATCCACAAAGACTTCCCCCCCCTCAAAAAAAAAAAAAAAGGATCTGCTTAATTTCCTTTGTCCTTGTTCTGGATTCTAACACAGAATTCCTATTGCTTTCCTTGGAAATTTGTTTTATGCATTGATATTGTGCTAGTGATAAGTTTGCAGCAGTATTTTAGCTCATTTAAAACTCCTTTAAAAAAAATATTGCTTTTTGCAGTGAGCTTTTTATGCACTAATTAATTCTCACAGCATCCTTATGAGACAGCTACATGTTATTATCCATGTTTCTCAGAAATTGAATTCCAGTACATCATCAGGTTGAGTCTATGTTGAGGAGCAAAGTTAGTCCAGTGTTGTTCTGATCTTTGTCAAAAAGAAAAAAAAAGTTACTATCTCCCACAGAGCTATGCTTGATACTTCTAGCATGTTATTTATATCAGCATTTTCCATATTTTAAAATAAATTAGCAGGGTTTTTTTCCATGGTAAAGCTTGGTCAACAATTACAACTCATGGAATTTTCTTCTTTGCTTATTTGTTGCAGATTACTTTAATATGTAATTTTATAGGG
This sequence comes from Mycteria americana, assembly GCF_035582795.1. Classification (NCBI taxonomy): domain Eukaryota; kingdom Metazoa; phylum Chordata; class Aves; order Ciconiiformes; family Ciconiidae; genus Mycteria; species Mycteria americana. The sequence continues at coordinate 94,390,973 of NC_134366.1, read as the reverse complement.
ATTGTTGTGATCTGAGATCATCATAGCAATAAAGGAATTAAGAAATCGGAGAAATGGTTGGAGACCATTATTAATTAACTATACTGCTAACCATAATCTGGTAATGCTGTTTTTGATATTTGACAGTGTGAAATAATCCAGAAGAAAGAGCCTGGAAAAACTGGCACATGATAGAAGCACCTTTGGTCATTTGGTCCTGAAGAGTCAGTTTACAAACTTTTCTGTTTTAAAATTCTGTCTAGAATTTAACTACAGAAGTACTCACCAAACATGCAAGCATCCAATTCCCTTCCACTTTCAACTTAAAACTTTCTCCCAGTGATATTTTGTGGCAAGGAGTTCTTTCAGTGAATGACACACAGTAGCACCTGATTAGCTGCCCCTTTTTGTCTCCTGAAAGAAATGGCAAAGGGATTTGCCATTTTCTGCCTTTTCGTCTCTCTGGTATTCATTGTTGTGTTTGATACTATAATGCATTTTTATGCGTCACTAAAATAAACAGACATATTTCAGAAAAGCTTCTTTTGTGCTTTTTTATTGCTTCTGCTGTTTCACATTGACTCTTACTGAGCCTACTCCTTACGTGCTGTTTCTCTTTTTCATTAAGATGACCAGAACTGAACGTTGTCCCGCAGCTGAGCTGCATGACTGGTACCCAGTTCTTTTTCCTGAATAGCAGCGCCTGAGCAATGGCATGTACCCTGCAGTATACACAAGCAGTTCATCTTTACCCTTGCAGTATGCATTGCTTTGTACTTATTAACATTATCTTCCCGTGGTAAATACTGCACAATCTCTTGTCTTTATGTAGCTGCCCTGAAAACCTGTACAATGTATTCTACTGCTGCAGGCCCCAAACCTTTTTAATCATTTGAGATCGGACTCTTTTCTGCTTATATTCTGTTCTAAATCATTAATTACTACACTGAATTCTTCTAGAGTTGGCTTGAAATCTTGTGCCTTTCCACAGATAGAAAATATTATAAATGTTTAACATTTCTTTTCTTTTTTCCACACTGAATTTATGCACCTAGTTATTTGATAATTAGAGCTAATTATGCAAATTAGATATCACAAAATTACATTAAATCAACATTACATTTAGGGGCAAGGCTGTAGCTGTGAGACGGAACAATGGATAACTCTGCAGCTGTATCCAGGCCCTCACTGCCACTGCAAGGCTCCAGAAGCTCCATTTCTGTCCTGCAGTGAAGCACAGCAGGCAAAAGAAGTTATCGCAGTACTTTACTGACAGCACGTACCAACTGAGACTCAGAGCCGCTGCCTCTGTAGCCTTTACTCCTGTTCAGCTGCACCTTGATGGGAGCAGTGGGAGTACCTTGAGGTCCTGTTCCTGCATGCCTAGGCTCGTGACCTTGTAATTTGCTTTGAAGTATAAGGATGTGGTGTGAGCTCTTCTTTCTCCTACTGTGCTTAATCACAATTCAATTATTTGAGTTTATATTGATAAAACTTGAGCTAAGTTTCCATAGCAACCATAATGATCAGAACATTGTAATGTGGTATAGAAACACTGTTTGGTTTGGTAACTTAAAATGCGATGAAGCCAAGTAAAGAGCATAGAATCAGTGGCTTACATTCACTAATTTAGAATTGCTGACCTTTACTTAAACACCAAGTCATTCCTGATGCTTAAAACTACCTTTACATCTCATGGGGAGAGGCAGGACCCTTCAAAGAATGATTCTAAACTACACCAAAGTACCTTAGATCTGATATATGAAGTTAAGCAAGATCCATCCTCAAAAATTCTTCATCCCATTGGTAACATCGTCAGTTTTTACACTTCCACATCCTTTGGCCTCAAAATGATAATGCTACCTTACATGTACCTCCCTGCATTTAGACTTCCGTTCTAAGATCCATGGCTAATAACATGCAAAGAAATATCAGTTTTCCCATCTACTCAATTACCACAAAGGAAAAAGCAGGAAAATAATGCGAGGAAGAGGGTAATTGCTATATTTGAGGGCAAAGCAACATAGGATCCCAGTGGGATCCCATATGAGAATAATAATCCCAAATGTTAAGTGCCTATATTAACATAACTTATATAAATATTAAAATTTGCATTTTTAAGATGTGATCTTCATTAGCTCTTGCCATCTCAGTTTTCCATGCAAGTGGCTTAGACTGGAGGAAGTTGTCAAGGCCATAGTGACTTTATCTAATTTTAGGATGCAAGCCCTTCTGTTAGTTGCCCTTTTCAACCTATCTTAGTTAAAACAGTTAGAGAACTACATTTATGGTTTCTTCTAGCATAAATACAGTAAAGAGAAATGACATTCACAGTTTTATGTAGAATTCCCCATTTTTTTGTGTCAATTGAAATTCCTCCCATGTTGTTCTCTCTCCATGCCCTCTGTATTCATATTTCTGAATGTATGCCCTTTTATCAACAACAAATCCCATATTTTCACATAGACTTTTTATTACCAATGTTGTACTATGCTCCTTAGAAACTTTTATTTGCTTTAAACATAAACATCTATCAAAAGCACCTGGCACGTCCTTCAAAATGCCTGTGGATAACATAATGCCAAGTTGAAAACTTGTGAATTAAGATGCAATTAATAATAAACTTACACCTTTCTCTGTATTTTCTACATTAGTTATATTTATAACCACTAAAAGGTCTGAATTTTCTTGACCTCATTTGAAAAATTGAATGTTTTGTTAAAAGTAACTAACACTTAATTTTTGAAAGAATTATAGTTCCCTCGGCTGTCCTTTCCTTTCCTAGTTTTTTCAGGAGTGCTTTCTGTAAGCATTATTTCTGATGGCAAAACAAGGGATGTTTCAGGGTTCTTAGTGCAGAACTTGTGAGTTCTGAGATGTTAGCTAGTATCACCATTCTGGAGATTAGGCTTCATAGACATATTTGCTCAGAACTACCTTGATTTATCAAAGAGGAAAAAGAAAAATGTGGAAACTTACAGATTGACATAGTTCATCATAAAACTTTATATCAATAACTTGAGAATTCAAAAGAGATGACAAAATAATTAAAGGGATTAGAACAGATGAATTATGAAAATTTTGAAGAAATTAATTCAGTATATACATAGTGGAAAAAATTCTGTTCTAGTTGTCTAATACATTTGAAAACCTACTGACAATAGGTTTGAAAAATCTATTGACAATAGTGGAAAAGAATGGGAATGCTAATTAGCAACAGCATACTGTATAAAAAACTTGAGGCATCAAGCTTTTTTTTCCTTTTTTCTGAAGTAAACTTTTTTCTGACTCATTGTTCCATGTGATACAGAGAAAGTACTCTCTAGATCTTCTAATTTTCTCTTGTTAAAGTTCTCCTAGAAAATCTTAAGGAGAGGGTCAGCTGGGATAATTTCTTGAACTCCAACAGGGCACATAGTTGCTTTAGATAATTCTAAATCATCCTGGTTAGGAAAGATTAACTTCTGGAGACTATTTACTTGTAGGAAAGTATCAAACAATACAAACGATGAGAAATAAAAGAAAATATCTTGAAATTCGACACCTCTACTCATAAACACTCCCAAGCGAAGAGTTACGCCAGCTGAATGCTGTCTTATGCTCACTTCAGTGAAATTAATAGACTACCTAGACTTTTACTGTGCCTTTTTTCCATGTAGGAGAACATTTTTTAATAACCCTGTTAATTCTGCTGATGGCACAGCTTTGCCTTGCAAAAATTTTTCCTTTTGAAATACCAGTAAATCATAGAATCATTCAGGTTGGAAAAGACCTTTAAGATCATTAAGTCCAACCACAAACCTAACACTGCCAAGTCCACCACTACACCATGTCCCTAAGTGCTACATCTACACGTTTTTTAAATACCTCCAGGGATGGTCACTCAACCAATTCCCTGGGCAGCCTGTTCCAATGCTTGACCACTCTTTCAGTAAAGACGTTTTTCCTAATAACCGTTCTAAATCTCCCCTGGTGCAACTTGAGGCTGTTTCCTCTCATCCTATCACTTGTTACTTGGGAAAAGAGACTGACATCCACCTTGCCACAACCTCCTTTCAGGTAGTTGTAGAGAGTGATGATGTGTCCCGTCAGCCTCCTTTTCTCCAGGCTAAACAACCCCAGTTCCCTCAGCCGCTCCTTACAAGAGTTGTTCTCTAGATCCTTCATCAGCTTCATTGTCTTTCGTTGGACACACTCCAGCATCTCAATGTCTTTCTTGTAGTGAGTGGCCTAAAACTGAACACAGTATTCAAGGTGAGGCCTCACCAGTGCCGAGTACAGGGGCACGATCACTTCCCTAGTCCTGCTGGCCACACTATTCCTGATACAAGCCAGGATGCTGTTGGCCTTCTTGGCTACCTGGGCACACTGCCAGTTCATATTCAGCCAGCTGTCTACCAATACCCCCAGGTCCTTTTCTGCCAGGAAGCTTTGCAGCCACTCTTCCCCAAGCCTGTAGCGTTGCATGGGGTTGTTGTGACCCAAGTGCAGGACCCGGAACTTGGCCTTGTTGAACCTCATACAATTGGCCTTGGCCCATCGATCCAGCCTGTCCAGGTCCCTCTGCAGAGCCTTCCTACCCTCAAGCAGATCAACACTCCCGCACAACTTGGTGTCGTCTGCAAACTTACTGAGGGTGCACTCGATCCCTTCGTCCAGATCATTGATAAAGATATTAAACAGAACTGGCCCCAATACTGAGCCCTGGTGAGCACCACTTGTGACCAGCCGCCAACTGGAATTAACTCCATTCACCACCACTCTTTGGGCCCAGACATCCAGACAGTTTTTTACCCAGCAAAGCGTGCACCTGTCCAAGCCATGAGCGGTCAGTTTCTCCAGGAGAATGCTGTGGGAAACGGTGTCAAAGTCTAAGTAGACAACATCCACGGCCTTTCCCTCATCCACTAAGAAGGTCACCTTGTCATAGAAGGAGATCAGGTTGGTCAAGCAGGACCTGCCTTTCCTAAACCCATGCTGGCTGGGCCTGATCACCTGGGTGTCCTGTATGTGCTTTGTGATGGCACTCAAGGTGATCTGCGCCATAACCTTTCCTGGCACTAAGGTCAGACTGACAGGCCCATAGTTCCCTGGATCCTCCTTCTGTCCCTTCTTGTAGATGGGCGACCCCTTGCTAATCTCCAGTCAACTGGGACCTCCCTGGTTAGCCAGGACTGCTGGTAAATTATGGAAAGCACCTTCATGAGCACTTCCACCAGCTCCCTCAGTACCCTTGGGTGCAGCCCATCCAGCCCCATAGACTTGTGTGTGTCTAAGTGGAGTAGCAGGTCGCTAACCATTTCCCCTTGGATTATGGGGGCTTCACTCTGCTCCCTGTCCCTGTCTTCCAGCTGAGGGGGCTGGGTACCATGGGAACAACTGGTCTTACTATTAAAGACTGAAGCAAAAAAGGCATTAAGTACCTCAGCTTTTTCCTCATCCTTTGTCACTATGTTTCCCCCCACGTCCAATAAGGGATGGAGATTCTCCTTAGCCGTCCTTTTGTTGCTAATGTATTTATAGAAACATTTTTTATTGTCTTTTATGGCAGTAGCCAGATTGAGCTCTAGCTTGGCTTTGGCCTTTCTAATTTTCTCCCTGCATAACCTCACGACATCTTTGTAGTCCTCCTGAGTTGCCTGCCCCTTCTTCCAAAGGTCGTAGACTTTCTTTTTTTTCCTGACTTCCAGCCAAAGCTCCCTGTTCAGCCAGGCCAGTCTTCTTACCCGCTGGCTCATCTTTTGACACATGGAGACGGCCTGCTCCTGTGCCTTTAAGATTTTCTTCTTGAAGAATGTCCAGCCTTCCTGGACTCCTTTGCCCTTTAGGGCTGCCTTCCAAGGGACTCTGTCAACCAGTCTCCTAAACAGGCCAAAGTCTGCCCTCCAGAAGTCCAAGGTAGCAGTTCTGCTAACCCACCTCCTTACTTCTCCAAGAAGCAAAAACTCTATCATTTCATGATTGCTATGCCCAAGACAGCCTCCAACCAGCACATCACCCACAAGTCCTCTGTTCGCAAGCAACAGGTGCTGCGGGGCACCTTCTCTATTTGGCTCCCTCACCAGGTGTGTCAGGAAGTTATCTTCCACACACTCCAGGAACATCCTAGACTGTTTTCTCTCCGCTGTATTGTATTTCCAGCAGACATTTGGTAAGTTGAAGTCCCCCAGGAGAACAAGGGCTAGCGATTGTGAGACTTCTCCCAGCTGCTTATAGAATATTTTGTCTGCCTCTTCATCCTGGTTGGGTGGTTTATAACAGACTCCCACCATGATATCTGCCTTGTTGGCCTTCCCCCTGATTCTTACCCATAACCATTCAACCCTTTTGTCACCATCATCAAGCTCTAGACAGTCAAAACACTCCCTAACATACAGGGCTACCCCACTGCCTCTCCTTCCTTGCCTGTTCCTTCTGAAGTGTTTGTAGCCATCCATTGCAGCACTCCAGTTGTGCGAGTCATCCCACCATGTTTCCATGATTGCAACTATATCATAGTTTTCCAGCTGCACAATGGCTTCCAAATCCTCCTTTGGTTGTTGCCCATGCTGTGTCCATTGGTGTAGATGCACTTCAAATGGGCTATCGATCCTGCCACCTTTTGGGGGGGGAGAAGCCCTAATTCCTATGTGACTGTTCTCAGGTGCCTCCATGGTTTCTAACATATCAATAACCATTGGGTCTTTGCTGCCACATGGATCTCCATCCCCTACCTCCACTGAGACAGCAGACCGCAGGACCTCACTTGCACACTGTCCCTCAAACACTGGAGTGCTGTCCCCAGGCTTATCTCTAGCAAGCCTGGTTTTATCCCTTTCCCCCTTCAAATCTAGTTTAAAGATCTTTCAATGAGCCTTGCTAACTGCTGCGCAAAGATCCTTTTCCCCTTTTGAGACAGGTGTACCCCATAAGAGAGATAACCCCCAATGAGATAACATATATAGGAATGGACATGGAGGAGGAAGATAAAACTGTGTTTTACAGTTTGTTCACTGAGACAGCCAAAGAACACTTGAAAGAACAAGCAGATTTACACGTATATGTATTTAGTTTTCCAGCAGAAAAAGAAGAGTTGGCACATCAGTCCTGGAAGAGTGTCTGACACAAGTTTTTCCTTTGAAAAGATGACATAAATATGTTTCTCAAAAATAAGCTAAGGAAAAAAAGAAAAAAGGCAATCCATTCCTCAGCAAGCAGTCAAACAAAACCAACCAAAAAATGATAAGCATAATTGAAGTTTTTATCTTGCTCTAAGGACTGATATGTGGGTATTTTGCACCTGTGTTCCAAGTAAAGAAAGTCTTTACAAATGAAAGATATGGAATTTGCATTGTACTTTCATATAAAGCTTAAATTTTGTTGCATTATAAAAAAGGTTCTTGTTATGAGAGCCTAAAAACATGAGGAAGTGTTGAAGCAGATTGATTACTACTGTGAATGATTGCGTTTTGATTCAGGCAGCAATACTGAAAATATATGCAAGTCCCTTGGTCATGTAGTTAGAACAGCACTTGTAAACGTTTCAGCTTTTGCATATGGTGGAGGTAGCACAATTGGTTTAATTGTATTCGGCTTTATTATTTCATGCTGTTCCAAAGAAACCCTGTTAAAATATACCGGATGCATAAGAACTTGAACCATTTTCTAAGCTTCTCATGATAAATCTTAAGTAAATGTGTAGGGGTGAAAAAGTAAATGTAAAAGAATAGATGCAAATAAATGTTTTCATGCGTTAGCTGAATCTCTATAATAGTCTTCTCCAGTATATGCAGCAAAAACATCAACCAATATTTGACAGAATTGCCTGTATGTTACGTGCACTGTATATGCTGTGTACTTGTGCACATTCTACCAGGTGTATTCTGTGAAGATAAATCCAATATTGTTTAAACTCTGTTTTAGCACGTGTGGGATGGGAGAGGAAAAAGCCACAGAGGGTATATGTGAATAGTCTTTGTCTGAAGCACAGCTAGCTATAGGAAAACATGCACAATGTTAGCTGAAGTCAGTTTGCTCGGGCAGAAATTAAATAATTGCTCAGAGAATCATACCTCATTTCTGAACTTAATTGATAGTGTGTTATCCAGATCATCATGAAACTGAATGAAACTGCCGAAAACTGAATGTATTCGTTTCATATGCAGGCAACAATACAGGACTCCGTGGAAAAGGTACTTAGTGTCAGCATTGAAAGGCAGGGAATTATGTTTAAGCAAAAATATTCCTCACTTCAGAAATCACATCATGTTGCTGTCCCTGATGTTGCTACCCTGAGAACAGATTATTGCATTTTACCTTCACCTGTTCACAAAATGTTTTGCTGTTTTGACATCTGGCCCTGGAGAAGGACAGCCGTACTCCACTGACCTCAGGCTAGACACCAGCTACATTAGTCCCGTGTACGTCTAACTATGTTACTTACAATGATTTCAGAGTAGTCAGATTAAAAGAAGCCAAGCTGCATTTGGCCATTACACTGGAAAAACACACACAAAAATCTAATTTACCTTGAAGTTTGCTTTCAGCAGTGGACAGGTGAGACAATAATTTTTTTAAGTGTTTGCCTAGACTGTAGTTTAGTGGACTGAACCTTTTATAAATTTTAGAATTTGTAAGCTTGTATTTTCAACACACTTCCATAAGACTAGTTCTTGTTTGTTTTAACTTCCTCTTCAAATTTCTGGTTAAGGTATTTTAATACATTTTTCTGCTCCAAAATGCCTTTTTTTGGTGTGCTATCATATATCTTTCGCTGTCTACAACTACCTGAAAGGAGGTTGTAGTGAGGTGGATGTCGGTCTCTTCTCCCAAGTAACAAGTGATAAGACAAGAGGAAATGGCCTCAAGTTGCACCTGGAGAGGTTTAGATTGGATATTAGGACAAATTTCTTCACTGAAAGGGTTGTCAAGCATTGGAACAGGCTTCCCAGGGAAGTGGTTGAGTGACCATCCCTGGAGGTATCTAAAAGACATGTAGATGTGGCGATTAGGAACATGGTTTAGTGGTGGACTTGGCAGTGTTAGGTTTGTGGTTGGACTTGATGATCTTAAAGGTCTTCCAACCTAAACGATTCTATGATTCTACGATCTTCTCTAGTCACCCAAACCATCCTGACATTTGGAAAAACCTTTAGCAGACTATCAAGGGAGAAATTCTTCATGATGTTTCCTCTGAATACTTCTATTAGGCAGAAGAAGAGGAGACTGCATGGAATATGAAGTATTAGAGTTCATCTTCAAATCCATGGATCTGCTCAATGCATAGACTACTTTAAAATTGACCAGTGCTTCCAAGGAGCCTTCCTCAAAGTAAGGCATCAGCACAGATGTGCTGACAGGGCTTCCCTTGCATCTGCTACTAGCTGTACAGAACCAGACCAAAAAGCAGCCTGACTCAGTAGCCTTTTTGGGCAGTGGTCAGTAGAGGCGGCCTGGGAAAGAGTGTAAAAGCAGAGCTATCCTACAGTGATATTTCTCCAGTGTATCATCCTAGACCAAACAGTCTGAAACTCAGTGAAGCTGCTGAAGGCTTTAAAAACTTCTTTGTGAAGTCTGAAATCTTTTCATTGTGCTGGGACTGCAAAGTACCAGAGCAGTGCTAGAAGACTGGTTTTCATGTATAATTTCATGTAATTTTCCTGTCCTCCTGTTCTGGGCTTTTTAGGGGCTGATTCAGTGTTAATACAATTTTATCTACAACAGTGCATCCATCTGAAACAGCCACAAGGCCATAGGATAACACCTCTTGCCCATATCTTGTTCCAGGCTTTTAATCACGTTTCCTATAGTCAGACTGGAAGTGTGCTGGGAAGCTGTGAGGAAGATGCTGGTGCCATGAAGCCCAGAAGGGGTGCTGGCAAGGTGACACTAGGAGGCTTGCCTGGGCATTCCCCTGCTAGCAAGCGAAGTCATCTGGATCCCCTTGGTCCACCTAAGGGTAGAGGCAGGTTCACCACTTTTTGTACGGTCAGAACAACAGTTCTGTTTTGCTCTCCTGCCTCAGCTGTGGTAATCAAGCACAAGACAGCCTGACTGGTCCACCTAGATAGCCGCAGTTGCATCCTCAGCTGCTGATTTTTATTCTCTTTTTCCTCTCCTAGGTTATTCCTTTTTACTACTGTCCCCTACCAAATAAACAGCCTGTCCCTTATTACTTTTCACCCCATTAGTCCTCGTTCTGGTACATCTGTACTCTAATTTGGTATTTCTGATACTGTTAACCAGGTGATCTCAGCCACATATGGTATTGCTGACATGATTTCCTAGCTTTCCTAGGCCTTGCAAGATTCCCTTCCCTATACCCACTTCCTGTGAAATTTGGCTGTTTCTTGCGTATCTACTCCTGAACCACCAGTGAAATCCAGCCATCCCCTCATGGCACTTCCATAACTTTTGTTGGATCCCCATACGTCCATCTTATTACATCCAGGGGTTTCTCTTGTCCAGTAGTTTTCCAGGCCCATTCAGCTAGCTTAACCCCAGGCCAAGACCTAGGCAGTCATCAGCCTGCAGCCCGAGCAAAGTGGGGATAGCCTGAATGACAAAAATAATCAGCAGAAGAGGATACCTTTTAACACACATAGAACACCAGACCGAGTTTCAGAAAAATTGCTTAAGAAGGATGAAAATACCTGTTTTAACAACAAGTATGGCAATACATTTTAGACCCTAGTCTTGTTTAAAAGAATAAGTAAGACTCTCATTTGTACTATGCTCACGAGAACAATCCCCACTGATGGGGTAAACAGCCTGCAGAGGAATGATGCAGATGTCCTTGCTTACTGAAAGGAGAGGATAAAAGCAATGTGCTCCACTGCCTTATTCATGATGCATCACTGCCTTCACGAATAATAGCCTATGTGATTTAGTAATTAAATATCCTTTACTACTTCCCACCTTATGTAATCACATTTAGTTTTAGGACTATAGCGCTCGGGAAGACCTCCTGACCCATCAAATCCACCCAGCTGTAATTACAGCCAGCCATTTAATAAATATCTCATCTAGAAGGGGCCATACTGACATACGCTGCATCACAAAGCACTTCAGTGCCTTAGAAATTAAGATCTTTAGTGTAAAAGATCACAAAAAGAGGAGGAGGGCAGGAACAATCAAGTGTATCAGCAATCCCCATGTCAGTAGAATGGCAGATAACTTTTTTTAGGTGAATATGCTCTGATGAGCCTGGGAAATAGATGACACATGATGATACAGAGGAAGATAAAAATAACTTGGTCAACACAGCAGCAAAAAATACAACCTCATCAGCATGATGAGTTTTTCCATCAATTTTGTATCCATGTAGGTGACTACACAAAGGTATAATAATACCATGGAAGATTATAGTATGTGCCCTAAAGTGGAGAAGTAAAATTGTGTGAGGATTTTTAACTTACAATTTCTTTTCTTTTAAATTTACTACATGATCTTTTTACTGTTTCTTTTAGGTTTTACTTTTTCTTAAAAATTATGATGTTTGACTTGCTGTTGAAAGACATTAGACTGCTTAGTCCTCAGTAAGGGTATATTCATAAAGGTAAACATTAGAAATCCTAATTTTTGTAGGGAAACTTTAAACATTGCAAGTATTATTTGACAATATGTTTGTGTTTTCAAAAGAAATTCAGCAATTAGTTATTTGCAGTGCTTTTAAAGTGCATATACAATATGGAAACCAGCTAAACTATAAAAATAATATATATTAAATTTTTCTAAATTTCCCTGAGCTCTTCTTAAAGACAATTTTTATTGGAAGTAATAATTGTGTTGTAGTTATGCTTATAGAACAGTTAGATTTGTACCAGTGTGTCAGGCATGTAGTGGAGGACAGTAAATGGTACATCACAAAAAGAGCATGAAAAAGGAATATAGCTTTCTAAGAAATATGTTCTTTTTGCATTTGATTTCAGTGATGCTTTGTTGCCTGCACATATCAATTCAATTTTATAAAGCAGTTGCTTTGCTGTAAATTGTGTAATTTAAATGCAAAAAACAACAATTCATTATTAATAATTAAATTAATATAAATAATTAAATATAACTTGTTGGTTTCAGTAATGTTTGTTGAAATAATGGAAAAACTTTCCAAATCTTTATACATATCAGATCATTTCTTATCACAAGAGAAATATGATTCCTTTAAGTGGATTGTTAGGACCAGGAATTTTTCAATACTTAAAAGCAATGCAGTTTCTTAATATTTTTGCAATACATAGATAATAAATGTTAACCATAAGGAACAGGATCATGGTATTTTAATGTCTAATGGTATTCTGTGCTGTATATTTTTTAAAGTTCCTTCAACTAGATGCTTGTCTGGGCATTTTGAAGACTATCTTGCCACATCTCACTTTAATTATACATTTTAATTAATCATCTGAAGAATTTTCAATTAAACATATTTTGTGTGAAAAATTATTCAGCTCTGTTTTCTCATATAAGTTATCTGAAATTGTTTTCACTATTGTTTATGTTTATCTTGCAAATATTTACTTAGACATGGGACCAACTGTGAAGTATCTGTTTCCTGAGCTTGTTGCTGAGGATTTTTTCTGTTTCATGATAGACTTCCAATGCTTCTTTTGCTATTTAACTTTAAATGTTTTTAAATAACTCATTTAAGAATGACAGATGATATTTTATTTATCTTTGAAATTCTGTAATGGAAAATATGAAAATATTGTACAGAATTACTTGTAGCATTACTTGGTTGACATCACTTTAATTTGAAATGTAGACCTATCAGTTGTCTTTAGGAAGAGAAAAATTATATGCTTGGCTTCTGTGAGTTCCTAGAATATATCCAAGTCTCCAATCACAGTTTTTTTGCAAAATATGTTAAGAAGCATTCCACTGTACAGGTTTCCTCTCTGCCCAATAGGTCAGGTGGGTTGAAATATCTGCAAATCCGTGCAGTCACAATGGTTAAATTGTAAAGAAAAAATCTGAAGAATAAGCTAAAGAAATCTTAGTTATGAATCTGAAGGTAGAGCTCATTACGTCTGACGTAGCTTTAGAAACATGTCAAACCTACCCATCTTGTTCGATCACAGTCTTCCAAATATTTAATAATGAAAGCATGTAAAAGTCACCAAACATTATATTCAGAAGTGCTCTCTAAATCATAAACCTTATCTTGCAGCCATGACAAAGTTTCTTATAGATAAAGAGTCACACCTTAAGCATGATGCTCTGAGATTATTTCTGCATAGGCGTACTGGAAACTGGTAGTACAAACTGGCAGCTGTAGCAAGGAGTGACAAATTTTCCCAAGGGTCAGAGATTGGATAGTGAAGCTTTCCTGAACATTGCGACTACATCAAGGGTTAGCTTATGACTCCCAACACAAGTTACTACATGCAGTATGAATATTTAGATTCCGGAGAACTATTTAGCTTTATTCCATCTTTTCAGATATGCTTTTCAAGAACATTACGTCTTTGATGTTTTAGGAAAATCTACAGCCATATGTAGGGAAGGACTATATAGATATAGATACACTACTTTGTTCTTTTGAGAAATAAGATTTATGCAAGAAAAGAAAATAACACATTTGATAACAGTCAAACTTCTACTAAAAAGTCTAAAAACCTAAAAAGATTCAACAGAAAAGATTCAGTCAGTGAATATTTGTATTTTTCTAAAAATGAGGCTAAGTCTGTGTCAATCATGAAGAGTAAGTAGGGATGCATTTGAAATCTCATTTACTTTTACCTTTTTTTGGCTACCTAATTTACTTGCAATTAATAGTTTGATTAAAAAAATATAAGCATAAGACATGACAATAAAAAGAAAAACTGGACAATTACACCTTGCTAAAGCATCTGTTCTCTCTGATCAGATGAGACAGTTTCATTTCAGTCATAGAACTGGTCAACTCTGAATGGTTATGATTAGGACATAACCCAGACATCTCCACATCAAGTTTTAATTTCTGGCAGGTTTGATCAAACTTTCGCCACAAATAGAAAGAATCTGAAAACGCTGCAACTTGTTCTTTCTAAATCTTTTTCGTTCAAATCACCAACATGTTGGAGAACCAGACCAGGAAGCAAGGGATCACAGAACTGTCCATATAGTGTTAGAGAAACAAATAAGAAATGAACTCACTACAGTCACTGTATATTGTTTGCATTACTGTACGCTCTTGATTCTTGATGCTGTGAGGGTGTCTCTGCAGACCTCTGCAACTGTGGAATCCCAGTCATAACAGCCTATAGAGCATCAATTCATTTTTAAGGTATTATTTAATTTAACTCTGATAATTCTCTATGGCATCGTATTAGCAAGATCTTTCTTAGTGTGAAGAAAGAAATGTATATTATTTCCCTCTCCCACCAAACTTATTTCTCCCTCTGCCCAGAAATGAAACTTTGCCAATGTATATTTTTTTGGACCAAAATTCTATTTAGGTCAAAAGAAGCTTTGGGAAAGTAAGAAGCCATATAAAGAGATGGTCTATTTTCTCTTTTGATACAGAAAGTTGTTTCTTAGCAGCAGTGAGCAAAAAGGAAGGATGAGAGGGTAGTAAAGTAAACATGAGTATGAATGAGAAAGCCCAAAGAGAAAAGACTATATTGACTTCCCTTTTTTGAACAAAAGGAATTCTCTCACAGGTGTACTGTAACTCAGCTATGCAATGCCTTGAAAGCCAGAAAGCAGCAGACCAACACATACAATTCAGGCATCAACAGACACTAAATTGGCCACAGAAAGGTGTCATTTAGAATACAAAGTAAGATGAGTGCTGTCTCACTTAGTGAGTCTGTTTGAGGTCCAAAATAGTATGTGTGTGCATAGCATTTTTGCTCACAATCTGCGAATTTTAACTTTGCTAAAAATATCAGGCTGTAATCCATACTTGGTTATATTATCAAGTACATTAAAAAACACACCAGAGAGAGGCATGAGGAAAATCCTCCTAGCTAATGATATGAAAAGCTGCTGGTCATATGATCATAGGATAAATTCAGGTTGGAAAGGACCTCAGAAGGTTTCTAGTCCAAGTCCCTGCTCAAAGCCAGGTCAGCTGTGATATCAGACCAGGCTACTCAAGGCTTTTCCAGTTCGGTCTTGAAAACATTCAACAGTGGAGACTGCATAGCTTCTCTGGGCAACCTGTTCCAGTCCTTCTTATATGAGACTGGACCCTCTCTAGTTTCTGTCTGTGTCTGTCGTCTTGTGTTCTCCCACCATGCGCCACTGTAAAGTGCCTGACTCTAGATGTGTCTAGGAGAATTATCAGAAAATAGTACATTGCCAAAAAAAGATCCATGATGGTTACATGCTACGTCCTGGCTAACAACTGAAAGACATTTTCTGTTTCTTGGTAGTCTACACTTACTTTGAAACTGTCTGTTCAGGGCTGAGCAGAGAAGCCATTATCCACATGTACATTCAAAATAAAACTTTTGCACAGAAGGAGTTATTTTAAGAGGTCTCTACATACTCTTTCTGCTCATCTCAGAAGAGGAGTTATAGGTTGTCCAGGTCTAGAAAGGTAAAAAGCTAAGTTATTTTCATTCATAAAATACACTAACATTATTAAGCAGTATATTAAAGGTATATTAATTTTAATTTTTAGTTAGAAAGAACTCAAAAGGCACAGATAGTGTTCTAAAACTCTTCAAGCTGATGCTCTGCAGTGGCTTCAGCTTTTTCCTGTTTTTCCTCTGAGGTTTATAAGTTTGCTAATTCTTTTGTTTGGAAGGGGAGGAGCACCATTCATTGGATCCAGTGAGGCACTTGCCTTTCATGACCCTATCTTGTCGATCGGACCCTGACCTAATTATTGTTTTTGGATTTCAATTTCCTGTCTAATTTGGATCTCCCAAGCATTCACAACTTCTACCCCATCTAGCTTTGGCCTGTTTTCAGTGCTGTGGAGAGTGGAAATGGACTGAGGACAGATTCCACTTGAGATGATCCCTGCACTGACCATCAGGGAGCAGCTAGCGTGAGGTTGCTCTGCAAAGAAAGACAAAGGTGACAACATGGCAGGCAGAGGCAGATGCCTCATGACGAAGGGGTACAGTCCCACAATACCTGAGCATGGTGAGCAGAGCAGGTCTGATGATAGTAACTGGTTTCCGCCACAGTCCACAAACCAGCAGACATTCTGTAGTGACGAGACAGGTCCAAAGTCAAGCCAGAACATTAAGGCAGGTGGCACAGCACAACATTCACACTCTGGAGATCAGGCAGGGACCAAGGCAGAGGATCAGACATTATATGCAGCTCTCAGGCCACTGGGTGAGAATGTGCCTGGATGGAGGCTGATCATGGTACTTGGAGCCTGTAGGTATACTTATGGCCCAGCCATTGACAATGAATGTTTGATAACTACTTTGCAGGTTTTGTTACTAGTATTTCATACACTTCATAACAGTTTCTTCTAAATGTGTTTTCCTAGTTTGCTTATAGGAATTTCATATGCTACGGTCCCATTGAAATATTACTGAAATGAAGTTATATCTTATTTGCCATTCCTTCCATTCAGTAAACCAGTTATTCTGGCAAAGAAGGACATCGAGTCTCAGCAAATTCATGCCTGACATTTGTTATACTCTCATCTTTTACATATGCACACCCCAATTACTTAATTAGTGCTAATATCTTGCAAAGTTTGAAGCTAAATAGTCTCAGATTTCTGTTTGCATTTCCTCTGTTTGAAATATAGGTGCTGTGTTGCAGTTCCCCTGTCTCTGAGATCAGGCCTATCTTCCTGTAACTCCTGAAGTTAAGCAGTAAAAACATTTCTTTGACTGACTCTTAAACACCTTACAGTAAACCTTGAAATCTGACCTGAAATCTGACTGATTTATCTAATTGCTTATTAACCTATTATTTCCCTGTTCTGTCATTGTTTCTATTTCCTTGTCACCACTGATTGTTTAAAATATTGGGTTGTGAATATCCTTCTTTATGTGAAGACTGAAGCAAAAAAAGGCATTAAACTTTTTAAGAAAAAAAGCATTGGCCCATATCATTGTAGAAAAAAATCCAATACCTCATTGCTCTAATGAGAAGCTATCTATAATTCTGATTGATAGCTTCCGATAAAGGTTCTTAAATTAGAAACAATTCCCTCCTGGTCCAAAGTAACACCACATGAAGCATTAAAAAATGAGCTTTTCAACAGGCGTATCAAATTTTAAATAAGTAACTTATACTGGTTTAAAGATGCATGGGTATAATACAGATGAATCAAAAATAACACCTGATATATTTTCAATATACTATTAATTTTTTCAATGTTTCCAGTAAGATGGAATTCCTCCTACTTTTTTTTTGCAAATATATAAATCAGATGCAGCAATCTGATCTTTTAAAGAATTTCAAAGTGATTGAAACGAAATGTTTTTGTAATGAGCTCTGAAATAAAACTAGAAATGGATCCTCATCCCTGGGAAGTGTGAATGGAAGAAAGTAGAAATCGAAACATTATTAACTGGGACTAAAGGATAGCATGTGTACAATCTGCATGCAAGTTAACACCGAACAAATGGAAAATGCAACTTAGAATGGGATTTCTCTAAAACAACTTAGATGAGTTTGCAAACAGCTCTACATAGACATGACTAAAATCACATGCTGTCTCACTATAATATTAAGGGTTCATCAATTAGTTAACAATAATCCACTGTATACAGCTTGTATTAAAACAGAAGAGTAATGTTCCACATAAAACAAACTATCAAAATTGTACATAAAGCTAATTTTATTACTTTCCACTTATTTCTATGCATCAGCTAGCTAAACATAAATATTAAGGAAAATGACATAGCTAATAAGACATCTATGGGAAACAAACAAAATGTGTTCAACTCTGTGAATAATATTTAAAAGGTTATCAGTTTCATAATATGATCATTAAAAGAATAAGGGTCAAAAAGCAACATTTTGATGATACCAGGATTTTCATGGCTTAGACCTTCCAAAGTTATCTTTCAGTGGTTGCTTCAATAGAAGCATACGCTGCAAATTAATTTTCATCCTTTTGAAAAAGGGCAGAAGCAGAGCAAGAAGAGAAGAAAATCATTCTATTCTGAAACAACCTCTGCAAATACATCCTGTTTTCTGACTGTACTGCTGCACACCAGTAAGGGTGTGGCAAAATTTAGATGATCCAGAGCCACTCTACTCCACATCTTTCATGGCTAGTACAAAAATGGATAGTTGCCAGGATAATGTAAATTTCATAGAGATTTCTAGTCTGACTTCCTTCTTTCTTTTATGTCATAGGAAAATGTAATCTGGGCCACAGAAAGAATACAAACCAGACTTCTTTCATCTTAGAATAGATCCTGTTATCTAAGAATATGTGATTTTTTGAAAAAAGTATATAAAATAAACACACTTCCAATTTATAAGAGAATACAGTTTCCTTTCTCTGAGTGGAAGACAGCACATCCAATCCACCCTCTTACATATGACAATTTTTATTCCTTTTATTTTTCTAGTCAAGACCTAATTTACTAGGCCCTGGAGCTATAGATGCCTCTGAAGCTCTCTCTATTTTGTTGGATAGGCTGTGAACAATGAATTCTTTTGTATGTGATTCTCTAATATAATTTGAACTAAAATAGCTTCAAGACTCAGCAAGCAAGCAAACTAACTAACTGTCTGAATAGAAAACCAGGTCCATAATTCTAACATAAACAATTGTAGAGTTGAATAAATAGACATGTAAGCAGTTATCAGAGCACTCCCAATAATGCATTTTTAATACTCTAAGAAATGAGTGCAGAAAGGAATCAACATAGTCCCTCTGGCTATAAAGAGCTTCAAGTGGCTTTTATCTTGCATCCTGTTAGATTATTAAAAGTTTGTAATTATAACTATATTAATATTTCAAGGCTTCTCACCTTACACAAACACTCAAACAAGTAGAAATACAAGGAAAACACATAGTAATCATAAAGAAGAGTGAAAATGTTAAATTCTATTTATGACTTTCTGATCATATATTTTTGTAGTCTATTTTTAAATGGGGGAATAGTTATGAATTTATGGTTGTAAGTGCAGTGTTTAACTATGGAAGACAAAATGTAAAATCTCTTGCTGTAAATTTAGTGCAGACATTAGCAAGATAGTTAGGCATTTAAAAATTATCATCTTTGCTTGGGTGGTTTTGTGTTTGTGAAATCATTTTGGAAATATCAGTGGAGGTATGAGGTAATATGATAAATACACTGTTCTTAATTCTGTGCAAGGATGTGACAAATTGGGTAACAAGATGAGCTACACTTAAAACCTGGTATTCTATGTGTGTCATCAATAATTTTGAAGTTTTGTACATATCAAGCCATCATTGTCACTGCTCAAAGTTTCTTGCATGTAGTGAATGCTGCAATACACAACATGCTATGCAGACAAGTAATTCTTCATTGTCACTAATGTCTTAACACTCTCCTAGAGTGTCAGAAATGAATAGGATCCAATGTCAGCTAAAATTAGTGTCTCTTGATGGCTCACAGAACAGGGAAACTGGGAAAGATTAGTCCTGTCTCTGCAAATGGAATGAAAATCTGATGTTAACTCTCAAGTGCTGGAGCTGAATTCCCTTGATTCAAAAGAAACTTAGATTTACTATAGTAGAATTCAAAGTCAGGCCTGTCTTTAGTTCTGAACCCCAAGAGAAAGAACTTGTGTATATGAAGGGGCAAGTTTTTTAAATGATTGAGGTCTTATTTACGTATCCAAATGAATGGACAGGTTGCCGAATAGACTAGTACATCAGGTGCTAAGTTATGTTGAAAAATCAGACATGATGGTCTTAGTGGGTGCTGAGTACTAGAAAAAATGACCATATTTAATTGTCTGAAAGTTTTGCTGAGCTTTTGGAAAATCTGCATCAGCTTTCAGTCTTCAACACTCTGGAAACAAAGCACCACCGCATCCATATTGCACTTTGTCCCAGAATTAAAAATGTAAGAAATGTGTGTATAAAAGCATATGCTGTTCACGCCCACTTCTTCCTAAGAAAAAACACTTGCATATATCAAGAGTTAAGCATTGAAGATTTGAGCTATTCCTTTTTTTATGCTATGCCTCTTTTACCCCAAGAGTTAGCTGAGTGTCTAGAAGCTGACAGGCAGTGTGCTATATGTAGTAATTAGATTCAATACTTTGGCTGCAGTTTCCAGAGATAGATTCCTCCTGCTGATTTCTGATGAACACCACATTAATGGGAAACTAGGTAAAGTATTGAATTGTATGTAGCTGGTATTGTTTTCCAGCAAAAAATAAATATTTATCCCTCTTTTAAGAATGTTTTAAAATACAAATGAGGTTCTAAGTCCTGTTTAGTAAATTGTGTAGAGCAAACAGACATTCCTAAATAAAATAGCTTACTGCAAAATAAATGTGAAACCCAAATAAATGCAAAATAAATGTGAAAATCAAACATTTTAAAATCCCACAAGAACTTATCACATTGAATCCAGAGTCTACCTCATACCTTACAGTTGTGTACAGGAATAAAAGAGAATTCCATTCACTTTTAATCATGTGGAAGATGTGAGAAGTACAGTATAAGGTATGGCTAGAAAGCCATTTCTGCGACTGCCACTTTTTAAAAATGAAGTCAAAATTTAGTATATTGGGAGTCATGGTCATAACTCAAGGCAAATCAGAGCAGCGACACTGTTATTAGTATCACCGAACACTAAAATAAGCTAGAATATGCCTTTGGCAACACTGAATTCTAGTGATTCTTATAGTTCTTGGCCATCCAAACCTCATACTGGTTTCATTGAGAATTTTAAGTTTGTAAAGAGCATCAGTGTTTATCCAATTTTTAATCTTATTAAATTTTTATTCTGCTGGCATATCAAAGAGAAAATATGGTACCATATTGATATTTACTGTTAAAATATGTTAGAAAATAAGCTTTTTACCCAAGGTGCATACAAAACAAGCCATCTTTTTTTTCTTGTATGTTTATTATCACATGAATTGTTTATTATGTAAAACAGCAGCATAAACCTAACCAAAAATCTGTATAGAAAAAAAGGAAATAAAAGATAAAATGGTGAATTTCTTCACATAACGTTTTCCAGAATTAATGAAGTTAAGAAAAAAATTTTGTATTGTGTAATCCTGTATGTAATCTCTGAGTTAAAGAAAGAGAAACAAGGTGGCCCTGTTTTCTTCTGGCTGAGCAAATTTAAACCGATAACCTCTTTATAATGGTAGTGTTGCTGCTGCAATGACAATATAAGGATACAGGCGAGACAAAGTTTACAAGCGGCAGTAACACCTCTTTTATTACATTCACTGCCATAGCTAGAGAAAATCAGACAAGGTTGCAGGCAAAAAAAAATCCTTCTTCAGGTCAGTGAACAGAAGAAACAAACTTCAAAACTAAAAGCAAATTTGGAAGAACCAATTGGAATTTAATTTGATATGTATCAGTTAGACTATTTCTGAAAGATAAGGCAGCTGGTACCTGTGAAGTAGAAAAGATTTTTGGGGAGTGACTTCTATTTCTCAAAAAATCCATTTCTGAGAGCTGATAAGGTATCAGTCTCCTAAGGGAAGGAGAGAGACAAGTAGTTTATGGTCTTTACAATGTAGAGAAGTGAGGGGAGGAGGGAAAGACTGCAACATGCCATAAAACTAATATCTGTAATGAATCTGTAGCTTTAGACATCAAGTAAAAATATGAAACATAGTACTTGAGGGACAAGTTTGTACAGCAGGAGGCTGCCCGCTATATTATTTTTAAAGAAATTTTTTAAAATTTGTTGTTGCTGCTCTTAAATCCTGGTCTACTTCCTTATTGCATAATGTAACCACTAATTGTAGGACATTCTGTATGAGGTGCCTATAATCCAGATAGTTCTTGAGTCTTAATTCAAAGGATTTTCAGAAAAAAGCGTTGACAAAATCCTTCATAAAAGACTTTTAAAGAAAATAAATATGTGAAAGGAGTAAGAGAAAAAGTACCAGCATGTCCAACAATTATTTATAGGGTAGAAACCAGGAAATTAAATGAAATATTCAGCCCTCAGAATGGAGGGCAGTCATCAGTCAAGTTCTTCAGGGAACCGTGCCAGTTAGTGTAATCCCAAATACCCATGAAGAGAGCAAGCAGTGAGGTAAGAAAATCTGCTCAGCTGATAGTGTAGATGAATATAAAGGAAAGCACATGAGGAAAGTGGTGTGAAAACTTAACTGGGAAGTTGAAATGCTGGGCTGTATGCTGATTACTCACCAAATGGCCATATACCTCCTTCCCAATGCAGAGGCACATCCTCAGTGAAGTTTTGGCACTGGGAGCCCTGGTGAATGACCTTGGAGAGTCTATCTCCAGCAGGGAGATGGCCTCCTAGACTTTGCCAGAATGGCAATGCTGAGGAGTCAATGGGGTGATTGTTTTGGGGGAAGTGTCCCCACAATGTCAGATGGATGTCTTTATTTATTAGTAATTGTATGGGTTCATTTGGGTGCATATTGGTTGCCTAGTTTCACTAGCTGCTATAATAGCACCTAGCACACTGAATGAAGCGTATTATGTGACTTCTTTTACTGCTAAATTGCCCAGTAATATCACTTGAAGTGGGGGAAAAAGAATAATGGAAAAAAGCAAATAATAAAAAGCCATTAGAAGTGACTAAGACCCAGATTTTAAAGTTTCTGTGGGCTAAAAACCTAGACAGAAATTCTTGTGATTGGCAATAAATCTTCTGATATGTACTGTGAGTGTGGTGGGTTGATCCTGGCCAGAAGCTGAGCACCAACTCAGTCGTTGGCTCACTCCCTGCTCAGTGGGATGGGGAAGAGAATTGAAAGAGCGAAAGCAAGAAAACTTGTGGATTGAGATAAAAACAGTTTAATAGGTGGAACAAAGCTCACACGCAAGCAAAGCAAAATAAGGAATTTATTCATTACTTCCCATCGGGAGGCAGGTGTTCAGCCATCTCCAGGAAAGCAGGGCTCCATCATGCGTAATGGTTACTTGGGAAGACAAATGCTGTAACACCAAAGTGCCCCGCTCCTCCTTCTTTCCCCCAGCTATTATTGCTGAGCACGATACCATGTAGTATGGTGTATCCCTTTGGTCAGTTTGGGTCAGCTGTCCCAGCTGTGTCCCCTCCCAGTTTTTCGCACACCCCCAGCCCACTTGCTAGGGGGACAGAGTAGGAAAAAGAGAAAGCCTTGATGCTGTGTAAGCACTGCTCAGCAATAGGCAAAGCACTGCTGTGTTATCAACACTGTTTTAGTCACAAATGCAAAACACAGCACCATAAGGGCTGCTATGAATAAAATTAACTCCATCTCAGCCAGACCTAGTAGAGTCAGTAAAAAGAGTGAGTACAAAATCATGAATAATAACCAGCAGCCTATTTTCAAAGATACTTTTAGATACGTAAAGATAAAGCAAACAAAATTAACATACCAGGGAAAGGTTTCCCAACTAAGAATTTTCAAAAATGACTTGAGTACTTTTCAAAAAAGTATCATGGAATAAACTTCTTTGAGTTACAGTTTGAAAGGTAACAAAGCGACCTAACGCTGGAATTCTGATTTTCATGAACTCCTTTCCATTTTCTGTTCCAGTTTTGCACAGTGAGGGTTTTTGAACGTTCTTTGTTGCCACACAGAAGAAGGAAATAAACTGTCCCCCAGTTTCAGTGTAAAGAAAATGTAGAAAGTAGTATAGACCTTTAATTGCAGGAGGAAATAGGATTTCTATTAGGCATAAAGAAAACTCTAAAGTTAAGTGTACTTAGACACCAGTAAATTGTCTGAGAAAGATGTGGAATGACTGTCATTGAGAGTTTTTAAGAAAGGGATTGACAAGCATCTGTTAAGAAGAGATGGGTATGATTGTGCCGGCCCTAGGTCATTTGCTCTTTTCTCTACCCTCTTAGTTTCACTTCTTTTGTTATCGTTCATGATTTCAGTACTAGTGCTCTAGAGGACTGCTTCTCCCGATAGTTCAGATGAAAGAACTGTCATTGTCAGGAGGTAAAAACCAAGACACATGCACAAAAAGCTTTCCACTATCTTTGAAGTACCTACTTAAAAAATAGAATAATCCAAACACAAAGCTGCATAAGTTTGACACATGTTCATACACTGTATTTCATGCTGTTTACTTTTAGGTTTTTATTCCTATATTTCATGTTCCATGTTACTTCAAATAACTGTCATTTCCCTTTCATGCCTTATTTCCAAGGTCTATCAGTGGTTTAATTTATCCATTGAGAGGATAACAGGTGTGTTTTGTCAGATTGCAACAGTAATGTAAACATGCTTTCTTGACTTTCAAATAGATGTTTGATTTGCAAGTGTCAGGAAAAAGGTAAAAAGATCACAAACAGTGTAATCCTTGCAATGAGACCTCAGGAACAATGCGTTCAATAAATCAATACGAATACATTTGTGAGTAATTAAGGTCTGGAACCTTGGTTTCCTTAGTTTGTTTTCCAGTGCTATGTTGACAGACGTAAAGTTGAGCATAAGAATGACATGGCTATTTAAATTGGTCAGTTCTAGTAAGGTTCGTAAAGAATTTCAAATGCATCTACTCACATCAAAACAGAAACTGCTAAAATAGTGAAATTAGCAGTTATTACTGTAACAGTGCAATATATGGTATATTTTTTTTAAGTACAATGGTAAAGACCTTAGCTGGAATGACTGAGAAGTGTTAATGGACTATTATTTCACTTATCACCTTTTTAAATTCTCATCTCCTATGTTGAAAACTTTTTCTTCTAACTCATGCTTTTGACATACCGTGTTTCCTCTTTGCTTCCAGGTCGAGACACTGTCTCTATATCCAAGAATCAAGGGCAAAATAGAATACAGAGCAGCAGAGAGGAGCAAACAATTGCTACTGTTCCAGCTTTTTGAGCACACCAGATGTATAGCAGTTGTTATGGCACAGCATGGGTGCAGAAGGACACAGAAAATCCACTCAAGACTGTGTGAGGCTGCTTGAAAACTGTCCAACAATGGTTTCGGCATGCTGTGGGTACACTCTTCCATACCGACTGGTACAAATGCAATTGATGCTTTGGAAGCCTCTTTCCCGACAGAGCACCATGGGAGGGATACCACTGTCCAGGTGTGGGGCTGTGGGGAATGCCTGGTGCTGGGGACCTCTCATGTGGAAGATGTGCTTTGACTGAGGCACCAAATCACCTGGTGAAGGAGCTGAAGGAAGAGGTGAACAGGCTGTGTGTCATCAGGGAGTATGAAGAGAAGATTGGGTCTTCACAGAAAATTGGCAGAGATGAGAGCCTGAGCCATACAAAGCAATAAAGGAGGGACAGACAGAAGCCATGTTCAAACAAGCAGTGGAGGTAGACTGTCAAGATAGAGAAAGCTGGAATCTTATGACTTCTGGTTCCTACTTCACCTACAGATCTGAGACTTCAGAACAGGTACCGATGAGAACAAATAAGACCCATCAGCAGATGCATCAGAGCCAGCTGAGCCAGCCTAGTGTCCATATGAAGAGGAAAAGATGAATGATAGTTATAGGAGACTCCCTGCTGTGCGGGACCTATCTGCTGACCTGACCTGACCTGATAGGTCAGGAGGTTTGTTGCTTGCTGGAGCCAGGATTTGGAATGGCCAGCCTTTGGACTCTTTCCCCTTGCTGCTCTTCCATGTGGGCAACAATGATGTTGCAACAGGCAACCTGGAACATACAAAGAGTGATTACAGAACTCTAGGGGTGAGGTGAAAGAGTGATGAAGGGGAGCCTGATGGTGTCTTCTCAATCCTGCCAGTGAGGAGGAAAGGCTTGAGCAGAAGTGGGGTCATCCATCAGATCAAGACCTTGCTGAATGGCTTGTGTTGCACGTAGAGCTTTGGCTTGTTGTGACAATGGGACCCTGTTTGAAGAGTGAGGACTACTGAGCTGGGATGGGGTAGATCTGATCAAGGGAGGCAAGAGTATCTTTGCAAACAGGCTTGCTAACCTAGTGAGGAGGGCTTTAATGTAGATTTGTTGCGGGAGGGCTACCCTAAGTTGAAAAGAAGAGAACACAAAGGGCAGAGCAGATATGTCCAGGGGACAGCGTGACAGAGGAGGCTCTCACACTCCCCCTGGGAAAGCAGCATGACTTGAGGCTCATAATAAATGCCTGTACACAGCATGGGGAACAAACAAGAGGAAGTAGCAGTGTGTGTAGAGTTGCAGGGCTTTGACTTCATAGGGATTATGGAGGCACGATGGGATAGCTCTCATGATCGGAGTGCTACAATGTAGGAATACAGGTTCTTCAGGCAAGATAGGGTGGAAAGGCAAGGAAGAAGTAGTGTGCTCCATGAAAAGGAGTGATTTGCATGAATGGAGCTTTTACTGGGACAGGTGAAGAATAGAGCTTGCGGGTAAAGAGCAGAGAACAGACCAGAAAAGATAATGTAGTAAGTGTCTGCTACAGTTTTCCTGACCAAGAAGAGAAGGTAGGTGAAGCCTTTTTTAAGCAGGTGGAGAAAGCCTCACAATCACAGGTCTTGGTACTCATAGGTCACTTCAACCACCCCACTATCTTCTGGAAGAGCAATACAGCAGGGTGCAAGAGATCTAGGAGCTTGCTGGAATGTACAAAAGACAATTTCTTGATGTAGATGATCAGTGAAACGGTTAGGACAAATGCTTTGTTGAACCAGTTACTCCCAAACAAGGAATAACTGGTTGAAGATGTTGAGGACAGCCTTGACTGCAGTGACTGAAGTTTAAGATCCTGAGAGAAGTGAACAACACATACAGCTGAATTACAACCTTGGACTTGAGAAGAGCAGATGTTCACCTCTTCATGGACCTGCTTGGCAAGATACCCTAGGAAACTCACCTGGAAGTTAAAGGGCCCATGAAAGCTGGGACAGCCTCTTCAGAGGAGGCTTCAGAGGAGGCTTTGAGGACAGCCACCTCAGAGTGCAAGAATGGTCCATTCCAATGTGCAGAAAGTTGAGCAAGTACAACAGAAGGTCAGCATGGATGAACAGGAAGCATCTGACTGAACTCAGACACAAAAAGGAAATACACAGAAGGTGGAATCAGGGTCAGTCTGCTCAAAAGGATTAGAAAGGTATTGTCTGCATGTGTAGGAATGCAGCTAGGAAAGCCAAAGCTCATCTGGAGTTGAAAACAATGAGGGAGGTGAAGGACAATAAGAAATGTTTTTGTAAGTACATTGGTAGTTTAAAGGAACGCTAAGAAGTGGGTCCATTGTTCAGTGGGGCAGGGGCCCTAGTGAGAAGAGATATGAAAGATGCCTTCTTCGCCTCAGCTTTCAGTGATAACATTTACTAGTGAAATATTTACCACATTTACTCAGGCATACTGAGTCCCTGAGCCCACTAGCAGAGTCTATAGGAGTGAAGCAGAACCCACAGGGGAGAAAGAGTCCAGGATCACTTAAGCCAGTTAGTAATGTACAAGTCCTTGGGACCAGATATGATGCATCCCACAGTGCTGAAAGAGCTGGCTGATGGCATTGCAAGGGTGGTCTCTGTCATCTTCTAATAGTCATGACAGTTGCGAGAAGTTCTTAATGACTGGAAAAAGGCAAGTGTCATACCCATCTTCAAGATAGGCAAGAAGGAGGATCCCGTTAGCAGGCTGATCAACCTCACCTCAGTCCCTGGGAAGATTATGGAGCCAGTCCTCTTAGAAGTCATTTCCAAATATACGAAGGACAAGAGGGTGACTAGCAGCAGCAAGCACAGATTTACGAAGGGCAAATCATGCTTGAACAACCTTATGTTTTTTTATGATAAGATGCCTAGTGTGACTGGCAAAAGGATGGTACTGGATGTTGTATACTTTGACTTTATTTAGCAAAGCCTTTGACACAGTCTCCCATAGTGTCCTTATCACCAAATTGGTGACATATGGGCTGGCTAGTTAGGTGGGTGGAAAATTGGCTGGACTGCCAGTTTCGAAGAGTAGTGATCATTGCGAAGACCAGCTGATGGCCATTAACTAATGGCAACATGATGGATCAATACTGGGACCAACACTGTTTAATGTCTCTGTTACAGCCTGAATGATGGGACAGAGTGCACTCTCAGCAAATTTGTGGACAACAGCAAACTGTAGGGAGTGGTCAATATGTTGGAGGACACAGAGACCTGGGCAGGCTGGAGAAATGGCCTGATAGAAATCTCATGAAGTTCAGTGAAAGCAAATGCAGTCTTGCATCCAGAGTGGAATAATCCCATGCAACAGCACAAGCTGGGGACCAACTAGCAAGCAGCTCTGCAGAAAAGGATCTGGGGGTTGTGATGGATAACAAGTTGAACATGAGTGAGCAGTGTACCCTTGCAACAAAACGACCAACTGCATCCTGGGCTGTATTAGTAAGAGTGTAGCCAGCAGGTCCAGGGAATGATCCCTCCACTGTATTCAACGCTTATTAGACTAGATCTGGAGTTCTGTGTCCAGTTTTGGGCTCACCAGTACAAGGAAGATACTGACATCCTAAAGTGAGTCCAATGGGGCCCACCAAGATGGTTAGGGGGTTGGAGAACACGATTTATGAGAACAAGCTGAAAGAATAGTGTTTGTTCAGCCAGGAGAAGAGAAGGCTAAGGGGAGACCTTATTGCTGTCTAAAGCTACTTGTGAGGATACAGAGAAAATGAAGCCAGACTTTTCTGAGACCGTGACAGGGCAGGAGGAAACGGATGCAAGTTGAAAGACGGAAAATTCTGACTAGATACAAGGATTATTGTTTGTTTTCCACAAAGTAGAGTAGAATGAAGGAACAGGTTGTCCAGGGAGATTGTAGAAACAGTCCTTGGTGGTGTTCAAGACTCAACTAGACAATGCCCTGAGCGACGTGATCTAAAGAGATTTGCTTTGAGCAGTGAGTTGGATGAGACTGCCCTCTGGGGATCCCTTCCAACTTAAATAATTGTATGATTCTACAATTCTACAATCCTATGAAAAGCATAAGCAAAGCAAGAAACCTTCAGTTGCCTTTTATAGGGAGGAGTAGCATATAACAAAAGCACAAAAAGAAGAGAGTGGGACAGCATAAGTGAAATAGGCAGTAAGGTTAGTACCAGATGGGAGTTGTTAACTGATGGTCTTCCTGTACTTGGCAGTTGCAATACACACACGTGATGGAAATAATTTAAGGTACTTGGGGCTACAGGAAAATATTTAAGCTGCAGGCTTGTTTCTTGCAAAATGGCAATATAAAGCAGGTTTTAACTTTCCAGATGACTGGGAGGTGATAACATGCTACTTCTTAAATACAACTGCACTGCAGAAAAAGCTCTGTGGGAAAATGAGGGAAGGTAAATACCTGTCAGGTATCACAATTCTAACTTTTCATCCTTGTTTATGTTTAAATGCTATCCTGATTTGGCTTTCAGTTTCAAGCAATTTTTGTTGCTTCATTGTTTTTGCTTTGCTTGTATTTTTCTCATGCCTTTGTATTTTAAAAAAGGAATAAATATAAAATTCAATTACAACATTGGCATCCTAAGTCTTCAGTTCCAGTTGTCAGAATTTCCTTTTTAGTAAGGAACATGATTTTTTCTTAACTTCAGCTCTGCAAGTTCATTCTGGAACCTCAAAATCAAGTCCTACCTTCCCTTGAATCTTAAACCTTGTCAGTGATTTAAAGGAGAAGCTGTTCCTCCATTTACTCTGTGACCATTGAATGCATTTGCAGAATAAGTGATTGAGTCCATTACTGGAATTTACTAAGACATTTCCTCGATGCAAAGAGAGAGCTGAATTAATCTCATGACCTCTCAGCCTCAAGGCCTAAGAAGAGTCAACAGATAGAGGTTCATAGAGGTAAATCTGTCAGTTTGGCTAGCCATTCATTTTACACATAATTTTTCATATTGTGCCACAGTGGTGAAAAACACTAGTCAGGACTAATGGAAACAAACAGCAAACAGTGAGAATCTTAAAAAATAAGTAAGAGTAGCTATCCCAGTACAGACCAAGCATTTGTCTAACCAAATAGTCTGCCTCCGTCAGTCATCAAAAATAGATGACAAGGAAAAAAAAACCTAAACCCAGGATAAGCACATAGTGCAACGTCCCCTCAGAGCAGAAATTGCTGAAAACTGAGTGTGTGAGCCACGGACTTTCAGATCCAAAGCTAGTACTGTCATAGGTAAACTTTAGCAAGGAATAAAGAATATTAAAAACCTATCCTGTTTTGGTCACAGACCTGATGCAGTGATCCTTTACTTCAGTCTGTTTAGTCAGGCAGACGACGACACTGTAATTAAGAAAAAGTAGAACTGGTGCGAAAGACATCTTTACAAAAAAGGAAACTTGCACTTCTTCTTCAGATGTTTTTGTTAATGAAATATGGATGAAGCTGAACACCTGACTAATTTGTTTAGTGCTAAAACTTTGGTGAAACTTGTTTACATGTAGAAGGCTAAATAGACAATCCCTTTCATTTAATTACAGACAATTATGACTTTTCTACCATTAAGCTTTCTACATAATGAAGGCCTCTTTCTCATTTGCTTTCTTCCTTTACAGGTCTTTCTCTCTCAGTTTTGCTTTGACTTTTCTTCCTTTCTCATATATTGTGGTTATTTAGAAACAGAATAAAAATAGATGTTGTAACAGAATAAAAATAAGCTCTGTAGGGTGTTTACAAACACAGAGCAAATCTGAGCAACTTGCTACAAGTTGGCAAATGCAATCTGAGTGCCAGCCAAGGAAAATTTCAAACACTTTTGCAGTGCAAGTCAAATTGCTCAGATTGTTCTGATAACACTGCCAGTTGTTTTTCTTTTGCATTTTAAGTCTGAGTGTAACTGCTACTTTGTGATACCTTCTACTGAATGATTGCAGGTTGCTACAATCAGGCTCTCATTTTTGCCTTTATGTAAGTTTTTTGTTCTAGAAAGCTGCACTACGAAAAATATTAAATTGCTCATGCTATCTTTACAGGTTATTTTGCCCATCTGGAAGATGAAGTCAGTTCTTCAGGCTTGAATGGCTCAGTGCCAGTTGCTCACCAAGCCAGTCTCCCCTTGCTCTAGGATTTAAGGAGATGGGAAAAAAGGGAAGAGATGCCAAAGTTACTGTGGGTGGCAAGTTTGTTTTCAGACTAGTAGTGTAACTTCCCTGTTGTTTCTAATCACTGCACTGTCACCAGAATTGTCTATTCTAATCCACTTAGTCAAAATGATGTCTGCACGCTTCCCTGGCTTTATTCAGTTACCCTCTCCCAACTGCCCCTCAGCATCGTGTATGTGACCACTGAATACATTGTTTTAGACTGCTGCTTTGTTCCAGCTGGGCAGGTTTCTGAAAGTTGAAACCAGTTTTGGAAAGTCTCTATTTCAGTATTACCCTTTCTTCTTCCTCCCATATATTTACACTGATAAAATGTACTCCATATTGACTCAGTTCTATAAATTCTATGCATTATTGTTCCTTTTTTAGACTTTGTACCAACTTATCTTATGTTGCCACTAGGTTAAAAAAAATGGTTTTACTCAGTTTTGATTTAGACATCATTAATTTAAACATATGATTTAGCTAACATATATAATAGATTTAGAAGTCTGGAAATATATTTATATACATACAATAGATTTACTAATCCTACATCATACTTTATAATCCTCCCCTAGGCTTATAAATCCTACCTTCTATATGTAATTCCTATGATTAATTTACAAATCATCCCAATAAATCCTGAATTAAAATGGGTAGATTTGTAAATCCTCTCTTTGCACTTCTGAAGTACGGAACAAATAGATGATTTGTAAGTGAGGTCTTCAAAGCTTGACAGTTACAATTAAATCTATATCCAATCTTATTCCTCTTCCTTCTCTGCCTTCCCAATTTTGCCTGTAAATCCTGATCATCTGCTTCTTTCATGGAATTAAGCTTTATTTAAACAAGAGAGAAATTCTGTAAACCTTCATATGCTTCAATTGACTTAACCACATCACTGTAATCATGCTAACTTCAAGCCCTCCCAACTGGAACTGTATTGGAGAAAAAGGATTGAACCAGAGACCTGAGAGAGCATGCAGGATGTGTCAGGAAGTGGTGCTGGAAATTCAGTTGAAAGCATTTTCTTCTGAAAAACAGCAACTGCAGCATGCTCCATCATGATGTTTGATTATTCTATGACATTCCAGGATTCTTTTTAATGGCTCCCCAGGGTGTTATTCCTCAAAAACTTAACGGCTTTTGTGCCAGCAATTCTGGCTTTACAGACAGTTAAAACTCACTTCATTTATAAACTCAAAAGCAAGAGTGTCTTACTCCTGCTGTAAGTTACAGAGTAGCCGAGAAACAGAGAAGACAGTCTCTGTTGATGTCTCTGAAAGCCTCAAATGCATTATCCAAATTACTTTCATAGGTTCTTTGGGTCCACACACTTGTATAATATTGCCTGCGCACTTATACAATCCCCCAGTATGCAACTAGCAGACCTGCACAGCTCCAAACTGAATGAAAGAACCAACTTTATTTGAAAATCCTGTCTGTTTTTTCAAATATATATTAAGTGGTAAAGACCCCTTTGTTATTCTGTCAACATTTTTGAAGTCGAGGTTGTGTTTAAGTCTTTCAGCTTGTCATGCAGGGAGTGGGGAACATTTAATATTTCAATGATTCCGTGAAATCCTCCCGCCAACTAATACAACTAATGTGGTTGCTAAACACCTTCTCCTAAGAAGAAGGGTTGTCCATTACCTTTTTCTCTACAAGTGCATAACATTATTAAGCATTTGAAGAGTTTCATTCAGCCCTTACTCTCCTCAAAATTCAACAAATACCCTGGCCATCCCACATCCAAGTCTCACTTTCACATTTTGTAACCAGCTCCCTGTGGTACCACTGCCTGACTGCAGGGAGCAGGGCGAAATTCCACTTTTTCTTCTTGCAAGGCCACGTACTCCTACAGCTTGGCCTACACGGATGCCTTTGTATCCCTCCACAGGGTTTTCTTGCCTGCATCCCTGATTTCTGGGACTCTGTGAGAAGCAATTCGAGGAGCTCAAGGAGGCAGGGTAGTGGCTAGCAGGCTCGAGAAAAAGAGCTTACTGGCTTAAGGACTTCCCCAGCAGAAAAGAGAGACTGTGAGAAAGGTGTTACTCCTGTTTTTTAACTTTTTTTTGGGAGGGGTAATTTTCAATTCAGAAATGCCTATATTTGTGCTTATATGTGAATTTATATGCAGGAGGTATGGCAGGGAAGCTTGTAGAGTACCCTCACTTGAAGAACCTCCCCAGTCTGAAGTCCATTGCCTATTCAAGACAAATGAATTTTCAAATGTTTGACAGTAGTCATTTGACTAAAAACTGTTCTAGAAACTTCAGCTGGACACAGAAGGATGAGTAAGTCTAAATACCAATCATCTTGAACATTAAGCATACAAAAGAATTATTTCACTCCTGCTTTAACTAACAGGTAGCTTTGGCTATGAAGTCTCCTGGGTATCTCCATAATTCCTAAATTCTGACTAGTGAGCAGTAGAAACCTTAATTTTCAGACTGAGAAATCAGTTAAAGCAAATGGAGATCTCTAAACTGGTACTGCAAGGACTGTCTGGCACTTGGGGAAAAGGAACAGTTGAAGGTTGTTCCCTTCTCCCTCCCCTTCTACATTTAGATTTAGTCACTTCTGTTTCAGCAACAAGCTGCTAGTGTACCAGAGGCAGATCATGCACAAAGTTTCAATTAGAATAGAGTTTCAGACAGGTGATGTCCTCAGCCGTTCTGATACCTGGCAATTCAAAATAACTCTGTTGCTAGCTATACTTTCAAAGGCAAAAATATGTGTATTTCTTTACATATATGCAAACACGTTACAAGTACAGATATAATATTATATATTTATGTTAGTATAGGGTTTTGCATGTATGTATGTGTGTATATATATACATATACTAACATATATATACTGTACTAATAGTATAGATCATACTATACTTTACTAATATATATACCAATATATGCATCTATATGAATATATTCTCAAATATACATATACATACTATCGCATACTGAAACTTAATTCTCCCCCAGCATTAGAAGGAAGCTATTATCTATTCATTGGTAATACTGGCTAGTGTTAACAGCTCATCAGGGAGATGGTATTTTCTCTGGGTATTCATATGTTGAATACAAATAAGGAGAGGAATAGCTAGACAATATGTTTTACACAAATTGTACTGCTCTGTATTCTCCCTTGCCTTTCCTAATCACTTTCTAATCTCCTATATGACTTCTTAATTATACAGCTACACATTTATATCCTCTCTCACACCTTCTCTTCCTCTTCTTGCTACACCATCTTCAAAGACACTTGTGATGGGGGTGTTCTTTGTAAGTCTGTCTCTTTGCAATCTGTAAGTAGGGATGGAGTGAAGCTTTAGCAATAAGCCAGCTTCTCTGCAAAGGGGTTGGCAAAACCATGTCCAAAAAAAGTAAACAGGAAATTAAATCCTAGAACTACAAACATAAGATTAAATCCATTTAAATGTTTTTGAATGATAGAAGAAACAGCTAAAATAGAAGCCAAGAAGTAGGTTTAAAAGCTAGCCTGGAATTTCAGGAAAAAAGCCTGTATTGGCCACAAGGAAAGTGTTTCAGGCCAACAGAAAAGTAATGGGTTCAAAGAAAAGAACACTTTGTTTCTTTTTAGATAAAACAGAGAGGAAATAGTTTTATAGTCCAATTTTCCTGACAAAGCCAAAGAAAAATTAGAAGAATATATAAATGAAAGTAGCATGTACAAATACCTATTAACTTTTCAATAGTTAATTACTTACATAACACAAACTATCATCCACTGATGGCTACCTTAACATCTTGGTCATAGATAAGGGACAATATTTGTATTATGGTATAATTATAGCTCCAGACTAAATACAAGAAATGATGGATTTCCTATAGCACAATTCTCCCATCTCTGTTTTTTATAGTTTTGGTTAACACATTTCCAACTAGAAAAGCCTAAAAGCCCAATTCTGCCCTGACCAAGATGGCATCTTTATAATTGTGTCTGAAATTTTATAGTAACAGTTTACCAGATCTTTTGGGTGCCATTACATTTACAAATGAAGCCCTAATTGAATGCTGAAAAGCTAAATTCATTTGAATCCAGTGAAGTATCCTATTTATGGCTTGTGCCGAAAGCATCCCAACCTAAAGAAGAAACAACCTCTGTCCCCCAGAGCCGCCAAAGCCACAGTCGTTGGCCCAGCTTAATTTTATAATGAAATCGCTGTTACTATAATCACAACTCATAGTTTATTTTAAAGCTCTACATCCCTGTCCTTGTAACTGAACTTCATAATTGTTATAATTGTTTTAATTCAGCCTGTAGTATCAATGGTGAAGCAGGAGAGCCTAATTCCTCGTATTCTAATGATTTTGTATCTGCTTTGACAGGGGACAGATATGCACTTTGCTAAGAGAAAAGATAATACATAAAAACCCAGTCCATTATGGGAAAGAATACCTCTGATAGATAAAAGAGGATTTTTACAATACAATTGGAAATCTAGCCCTCTTCCTCCACCTTCTACCTGCCAATACTATTCTTTTATACAAAATAAGGATTTAAAGGCAAATAGTAAAAATATTTATGTAAAAATATAATATCAACTATCCTAAACATTTTTTTATTTCCAGTCTGGCAAATACTAGTGTAGCTGAAGTAAGCTCAGCATTAAGGATTACAGAAAATAATATTTGAAAACATTCCAAGGAAATGAAAGACATTCATTAGCCTATACAATTTATAGACACAAGTTCAAAAGTTCATTGTAAACAGTAGCAAACAAAAAGAAGTAGCTAAATAAGCACTTAGAAAAAAAGATTTTGAAATTAAAATGGGTGAAAAATAAGTAGAAACTAATTAATTTGCTAGAAATAGAATGCAGATTGGAATTCTCCACTTTATCTTAAGGAGAGTGGCAGCACCATCAACAGCAACGGGAGATTGCTGACATTATTTTGATACACTGAGGAACTGGACCCAGGTCCCGTTGCCTTTTCCACAATGTTGTGTAGCACCACGGTGTCAGGGCCCTGGCTTCATTCTGCCTCCTGTGGGTTTTGGCTGCTGGAGCTCAGGGCCAGCTCAGAGGCAGTGCAGCTGAGGGCTGCCCCCTTCCCGCTCATCTCGTTGGGGAGAGCATTTCTAGCCCCATCTAACTTCTCACATGCTCTTGACCCTTCCCCAGCCCCAGATGTGTGGGGCTGGAGCTGCCCACGGTGCCCCTCCCAGCCTGCCCTGCTCCGTGACTGGGGACAGGCCCTCACCGTGCCCCTGTCTGGGGAGTCCCTGGCCCATACAACACTATGGCAGGGTGTCTCTGACATACTCCCATTCTGGTGTAGCATCATTTCATGGCCTTTACTTCACAGAATCACAGAATCGTATAGGTAGGAAAAGACCTTTAAGATCATCGAGTCCAACCATAAACCTAACACTACCAAGTCCACCACTACACCATGTCCCTAAGCACCTCATCCAAACGTCTTTTAAATACCTCCAGGGATAGTGACTCAACCACTTCCCTGGGCAGCCTGTTCCAATGCTGGACAACCCTTTCAGTGAAGAAAAATTTCCTAATATCCAGTCTAAACCTCCCCTGGCGCAACCTGAGGCCATTTCCTCTTGTCCTATCACTTGTTACCTGGGAGAAGAGACCAACACCCACCTCATTACAACCTCCTTTCAGGTAGTTGTAGAGAGCGATAAGGTCTCCCCTCAGCCTCCTTTTCTCCAGGCTAAACAACCCCAGTTCCCTCACTCGCTCCTCATAGGACTTGTGCTCTAGACGTTTCACCAGCTTCGTTGCCCTTCTCTGGACACGCTCCAGCACCTCAATGTTTCTCTTGTGGTGAGGGACCCAAAACTTAACACAGTGTTCGAGGTGAGGCCTCACCAATGCCGTGTACAGGGGGATGATCACTTCCCTAGTCCTGCTGGCCACACTATTCCTGATACAAGCCAGGATGCTATTGACCTTCTTGGCCACCTGGGCACACTGCTGGCTCATATTCAGCCGGCTGTCAACCAATACCCCCAGGTCCTTCTCTGCCAGGCAGCTTTCCAGCCACTCTTCCCCAAGCCTGTAGCATTGCATGGTGTTGTTGTGACCAAAGTGCAGGACCTGGCACTTGGCCTTCTTAAGCCTCATACATCTGACCTCAGCCCATCAACTGAGCCTGCCCAGATCCCTCTGCAGAGCCTTTCTACCCTCAAGCAGATCAACACTCCCACATACCTTGGTGTCATCTGCAAACTTACTGAGGGTGCACTTGATCCTCTTGTGCAGATCATTGATAATGACATTAAACAGAACTGGCCCCAATACTGAGCCCTGGGGGACACCACGTGTGACCAGCCGCCAACTGGATTTAACTCCATTCACCACCACTGGCCATCCAGCCAGTTCTTCATCCAGCGAAGAGTACACCTGTCCAAGCCATGAGCAGCCAGTTTCTCCAGGAGAATGCCATGGGAAACCGTGTCAAAGGCTTTACTGAAGTCTAGATAGACAACATCCACAGTCTTTCCCTCATCCACTAGGTGGGTCACCTTGTCATAGAAGGAGATCAGGTTGGTCAAGCAGGACCTGCCTTTCCTGAACCCATGCTGGCTGGGCTTGATCCCTTGGTTATTCTCTACATGCCGTGTGATGGCACTCAGGATGATCTGCTCCATCAGCTTCCCCGGCACCGAGGTCAGGCTGACAGGCCTGTAGTTCCCCGGGTCCTCCTTCCAGCCCTTCTTGAAGATGGGTGTCACATTTGCTAATCTCCAGTCAACTGGGACTTCCCCAGTTAGCCAGGACTGCTGGTAAATGACAGAAAGCGGCTTGGTTAGCACTTCTGCCAGTTCCTTCAGTGCTCTTGGGTGGATCTCATCAGGCCCCATAGACTTGTGAGTGTCTAAGTGGTGCAGCAGGTCACTCACCATTTCCCCCTGGATTATGGGGGCTCCATTCTGGTCCCTGTCCCTATCTTCCAACTCGGGGACTGGGTACCCAGAGAACAACTGGTCTTACTATTAAAGACTGAGGCAAAGAAGGCATTAAGTACCTCAGCCTTTTCTTCAGCCTTTGTCACTATGTTCCCTCCCTCGTCTACTAGGGGCTGGAGATTTTCCTTAGCTCTCCTTTTGCTGCTAATGTATTTGAAGAAGTATTTTTTGTTGTCTTTTATGGCAGTAGCCAGATTGAGCTCTAGCTCAGCTTTGGCCCTTCTAATTTTGGCCCTTCCCTGCACAGCCTCGCTACACCTTTGTAGTCCTCCTGAGTTGCCTGCCCCTTCTTCCAGGGGTCATAGACTCTCCTCTTTTTCCTGAGTTCGAGCCAAAGCTCTCTATTCAGCCAGGCCCATCTTCTTCCCCGCCAGCTCATCTTTCTGCACCTGGGGACAGCCTGCTCTTGTGCCTTTAGGACTTCCTCCTTAAAGAATGTCCAGCCTTCCTGGACTCCTTTGCCCTTCAGGGCTGCCTCCCAGGGGACTCTCTCGACCAGTCTCCTAAACAGGCCAAAGTCTGCCCTCTGGAAGTCTAAGGTGGCAGTTCTGCTGACCCCACTCCTCACTTCTCCATGTACCAAAAAATCTATCATTTCATGATCACTCTGCCCAAGATGGCCTCCAACCATCACATCGCTCACAAGTCCTTCTCTGTGAACAAGAGGTCCAGCGGTTCCCTAGTTGGCTCACTCACTAGGTGTGTCACGAAGTTATCTGCCACACACTCCAGGAACCTCCTAGACTGTTTCCTCTCTGCTGTATTGTATTTCCAGCTGTATTGTATTTCTGGTAGGTTGAAGTCCACCACAAGAACAAAGGCTAGTGATGGTGAAGCTTCTCCTAGCTGCTTATAGAATAGTTCGTCTGCCTCTAGAGTCTGGTTGGGGGGTCTGTAACAGACTCCCACCACAATATCTGCCTTGTTGGCCTTCCCCCTGATTCTTACCCATAGACACTCCACCCTATTGTCACCATCATTAAGCTCAAAACTATCCAAATACTCCCTAACGTATAGGGCTACCCCACTGCCTCTCCTTCCTTGTCTATCCCTCTTGAAGAGTTTATAGCCATCCTTCGCCGCACTCCAGTTGTGCCAGTCATCCCACCATGTTTCCGTGATGGCAACCATATCATAGTTTTCCTGATGCACAATGGCTTCCAGGTGCTCCTGTTTATTGCCCATGCTGCGTGCATTGGTGTAGAGGCACTTCAGCTGGGCTGTATTAAATATAATGAAATGTATATTCTCTGCTATATTAGTGTGAGACATTAGCTTCCCCAAAATGAATAAACTGCTTAATATCTCTATACAGGCAAAATTCAGACCTTTGCAAAAAAGATTCACTTGCAGATACTTTCCTGGGATGCTTGATCATAAACATGCTGGAGGAACTGAGAGTGAGACCTACCCACCTGAGCGAGACTTAACACAAACAGAAACAAAGCACTGAAGTCTTCCCTGAAACTTGGAATGAGGCCATGGTGTTCCTCAGCCGTTTGGTTTCTTCCGCACTCTTTTTAACAGCCTCTTTCTGAACACTTGTTTGAAGAAAGGGAAAGTGCACTGGGAACCATATGGAGCCTACAGTTCCCCAGCCATTTTCAGCTCAGTTAGGCCCTTTATCTGATTAGTTATTTTGTATCTCATTAATCTCAACCCATTCCTAAATTAGCTTCCACCCTGCTCACTTCTAGAGCAGTCTTACCACTTTTATGTTGATGACTCTGGATACCCTCTGTAAATACTTCTGCATTTTGTATTCTCCACCTTGATTGTTGGCTTGTTTTCCATATGTACTAGTGTCAGTGGAGCAAAAGAAAGGTGTTCAAAGCAGCAAACTGAGATGGTAGCTCCCTATTGCCTTCCTCAGAAACCAAAATATTCTGCTTGTCTACTGAGCAGCAGGGGAGAAGTGGACATATTTTCAGATTGGAAACCTTTGACAGCAAAGAAAAGGTGTCATACTATATTTATAGCAATTTACATACGCTGAAGTGAAAGCTGTCATATTGTCGTGTCACAAAACACTAACACTTTCTTTATGAATCCTGCTGTCACAGGCAAGAATTTGCATTACTTCAGAATATTATTAATAAGTTCAAATAAAAAATGCCCAGTAATAAATCACAATTCTTAAAAGTCTCAGGAGTATTTGCAATTATCTTTCAAATCAAGCAGACTTTCAGACCACTTTACACTACAGCTTAGCTTACAAAATTGAGTGTCATATAAAAAATATAGCACTTCAGTGTTTCATTGAACTGTGAATCCATGAGACACAATTGTAGTGTGTATTTATATTCTCATATAAAAATAAAATGAAGAATCCATTCCGTGCTTTCATGCCCCAGTCACAAATGAATAAAAGAGAAATAGAAGTAACCAGAGAGCAGAACACTAACTTCACTTCATT
This sequence comes from Mycteria americana, assembly GCF_035582795.1. Classification (NCBI taxonomy): domain Eukaryota; kingdom Metazoa; phylum Chordata; class Aves; order Ciconiiformes; family Ciconiidae; genus Mycteria; species Mycteria americana. The sequence goes on along the minus strand of NC_134366.1, from coordinate 94,350,601 downwards.
TTCTCAGGAAGGCAAATAGTTTCCTAAAAAATTGAAATCTATAGATAAACAAGAATGATCACTTTCACACCCACAGCTATGTTAGACATCATGTACCATTCCCTTCCTATCTAGGAAGTAAAGAAGTCCTGGCACTAGCCAAGGAATTGTGGTTGGCAATACTTGGCAAGTGTTAAACAACAGAAACCAAATGAGTGAAAAGACTTAATTTGATTCCATTCTTATTGATGAGCTGGCAGCAAGACATGAAGCAGCCTGACTGTCTAAGCATAAGATTTTGTTATTGCAAATAGAAAAGTACTTGGGTCACGTCCTGATTGTCTCCTTTAATATATCCAGAGATGGCCCTTTCCTTTCTTATGATGATAAGAGAAAGTAGTTCAAATTTTCAAAACCAGAAACCTTAACTTTTACTTTACCAATCTGAAACATTTTAAGGACTAACTGTTGGGCTCTTCTGATGAGTGAGATGTATTCAAATTTACTAAGAGAGAGGTTTAGTTTGAGTCAGGTCTAAAACTGCAGTATTGGGTGTCAAAACTGTGAAAATCATTATTCCACTCAGGCTGCTTGCTCTGAAACCAGAGCAATATCCTGATGAGTTGGGTTTATGCCTCGGACAACATGGGAATAACACAACTAGAACCTTGCCACTCACTTCTGTCAGTAGGTAGGCAACTCTAGGTATATCCAGCACCAAGAATTTAGGTCTGGAATTCATGAGCGGAGGAAACACAGACAGCTACAAACTTTAAGGTTTGGAGCCAACACAAAGGGCTCAAAACAGATCAGGATCAGTTCTATGGCTCTGGAGTCAGGAGGCAGGTCCACAATGCTGCACTCCCTGGGAAGCCATATGCAAAATGCCACCTGGGAAGAGTTCTTGGTCCATACCATCCCTTGAACCGTCCATTGGCGTGGACAATACTAGCTGGCACAGGCCAAAATTGTGCCCAGGAATGTGCTAGGAGTTAAATGGTAAAGGTTATTTCATGCCATTCTTTCACTTTTGCCCTGGACCTCTGGAGATTACTGGTATAAATATAAATGGGGGACTACAGGTGGGATTCTGAAAGATCTAGAGGTGCCCCAGCTTAGAAAGCCAGAGACAAGAACTTCTTATCAGGGTAGGCCCACACACGTGTCCATTCTTTCAAAGAACAAAGCAGGTCTCCTGTTTTACACTACTGGTTACTAATGCTGTCTAACATTACTAACGCCGCTCATGTGGCTGCAGATGATTTAGTCAGTTCTTTCTCTTAAGTGAGAGAATACAAGCCTACATGTTCTATTTCCTACAAGACTGCTAGTATATCAGTAAGTATATCCTATTCTGGTTGTCTGGTTCTGGAGAAATTTCCCACCAATCTTTTGGGAGGTGTGCCATTGTGTAGATAATCCAAGGTCTATTTGGTCAGAGACCAATCACAAATGAATCATTAACCCAAGTGTTACGCTCTTACTTAGAAAAGGGAATAATTGGCACTGTGTTCTGCTTCTGGAACTACATCTCTTTTACATATTTACCCTTTTCCACTTAAGTCATTCATTCATACTTAAATATAGTATAGATCATGAGCTGTTCATCCATGTCCTCTTGAGGTGTTTCACTACACATGCAGTGAAGTAAACTGTGGAACTTACTGTGAGAAAAGGTTTCAGAACTGGCTAATGAACCTGGGAATTATGAATTCAGGTAGACATCCAGAAAGGACTTTCTTGTTCCCATGATTTGTGACAATTCAACAGGGGCTGAGAAAAAAATCTAAATTCTGGACTTACATATTAACAACCTTGGATACCTAAATTCTTTTGTGATCTCAATAACCACGGAGAGTCTTATTCTGTGCTAATGTTCTCAGCTAGTGATGCCCCTCATGTACTTACCCCAGCCCTGTTGGACTGCCATTGTCTAATTCCTGCTATTTCTTAAAAAACCAGGAAACTGGTCTATTTGTCACAAAAAAACCCAACACAGGTCCATACCTGTTCCTACTGTTGCTGACAATGATGTGGACAAAACAGAAATCTGCACACTGAACTGGGCTGTGACATGCCACTATAGTAATAAACGTGATATATGTAAGAGTACTTTATCTTCAATTTCATTTGTAGTAAAAACGCTCCTAAGAAATAATTAAGGGAGACATAAATGAACATGATTCTAAACTAAGCTAATTTAAAAAATTCTAATCAGCTTATAAAAAAAAAAAGAATCCTTATCAGCCAACCTGTTTGTTAAATTCGTTTATTAGATTGTGTACCTTGGTGAATTACCTATGGATTCTTCAGAAAAGCTCTGTTTATTCTTCTGGTTTATCTCATCCAGAACTATTAAAAGAACGCAAAAAAAACCCAACAAACAAAGAGAGAACTTACAAAAAGTTTAGAGTTCTTCAGACAACAAAGATGCTAGACAGCTACTGTAGTTGAGAGTCTTGTTAACTAGCAGACCTAGATGTTCACTTGAGCTTTTGCTTTATGTAGCCAACACTATTAGAAAAATAAAACCTAAGACTACCTTAATCATGTCACATAAAGTTGCTTGGTTTGCATTTGTTTTTGCTTCCATTTGAACATTAATTACTCCAGGGAAAGCATTGCTTCAGCATAAGGTAGAACAGTTCAATTATTTAATTGCATTGCTGATACTGACACAGGGACCAGCAGATATCATTGGTTTTTATTTCTTTAAGTTATTACTTAATCTTGATAGAACTCTGTGTATTAGAGTTCAAACTGGGACTAAATTTTGATTGCCAAGTGCATTTAATTTGAATCTCAGTTTGAAGCTCAGATTTATTTTTTTTTTCTTGGATTTTCAGTGAGTACAGGAGAAAAGGTTGCTGTGATGGAGAAAGGTTGCTGGAAGGAGGGGCTTTTCAATTTATTTTTAAAGTTTGGTTATATAATGTTTTCAAGGACCTAGCAAGACATTTCCACAATTATCTTGAATAATGCTTTACTGTGACTAAAACAAATGTCGCTTTAGAAAGTAATTCTATTAAAGCCTATGAAACTCATGAATACTCAGTACCCCTGTTTTCACTGAAATTTATGCAATTAATTGTCAAGTAATTAACAATAACTGTGTAATGAAACTTTCATATTTTATAAATTGGACAAAAACAATCACTGAATATTTGATACTGTTGACATTAAGTTCATTTATGGCTGTAATCATGAAAAAAAAGAGAAACTCACAGGATTAATCTGTATTGTCAACACAGTACCAGGATGATTATTTAACATAGCATATATTGCAGAATCATGGAAAGACTGAGGTTGGAAAGGACCTCTGAAGGTCATCTGGTCCAACCTCCTTGCTCAAGCAGGGAGGCGTAGAGCTGGCTGCCCAGGACCATGTCCAGGCAGCTTTTGAATATCTCCAAGGAGGGAGATGCCACAACCTCTCTGGGCAACCTGTGCCAGTGCTTGGTCACCCTCACACTGAAAAGGTGTTTCCTGATGCTCAGAGGCAACTTCCTGTGTTTCAGTTTGTGCCCATTGCCTCTGGTCCTGTCACTGGGTACCACTGAAAAGAGCCTGGCTTCATCTTCTTTGCATCTTCCCTTAAGGTATTTATATACATTGATTAGATCCCTCTGAGCCTTCCCTTCTCCAGGCTGAACAGCCCCAGCTTTCTCAGCCTTTCCTCATAGGAGAGATGCTCCAGTCCCTTCATCATTTTTGTGGCCCTTCACTGATCTCTATCCAGTAGCTCCTTACCTCTCTTGTACTGGGGAGGCCAGAACTGGCCACATTGTTGTTCAGGGCATACTTCATAAAAATTATGGAAAAAAATAATTTGGAAGGGATCACTCAAGTTTGCAGTGCAGGACTAGATTCTAAATTAGATTAGTTTGCTCAGGACCCTGTCCAATCTAGTTTTGAAAATCTCTAAGGATGGAGATTTTACAGTCTCTGCGGCCCACCTGTTCCAGTGCTTGACCACTACATTTGTTTGTTAAGAAAATTTTCCTTGTGTCCAACTGGAATGTCTTTGTTGCAGCCTATGAATATTGCCTCTCATCCTTTCACTGTGCAGCTCCGAGATTATTTTGGGTCCCACTTTTGCATAACACTTCCTTAATGCAGTGGGTGGCTGCAGTTAGATTCCCACCAAGTCTTCTCTCATCTATGTTAAATAAACCCAATTCCCTCAGTCTCTTTACGTATATCTGATGCTAGCCAGTTCAGTGATACTTCAATGGACTCTTTCCAGTCTGTTATTTAATACTTTAATTAGTTCAATATGGCATTATGTTTCCTTAGGGCTGACCTTGAATTTACTTTGGATAAATTCTATCAGTGCTTTCTTCTTGTGCTTTCACCAACTTGTGAAGTGTCAGTCTCCAAGCAAGGAAAACTTTTGCACAGGCTGAGGACTGGTCTGAACTAAAAACTTGAACCTTACAAGCAGTATGGATGTAACCAGCTCACACTGGCTGGCCTAGAACCCATATCCGTGAATAGCTAACAAATCACTGCAGGCTAAGTAAGACTAGCTGTGGGGACTGTCTTTTGAGATTCTGGGTGTAAAGGGAAAACCAAAAATAGTACATGAGATCACTCCCACCACGTTATTTAAAAAAAAAAAAATTGGACAGCAGGTCATTAATTGTCCAACTAAGAAAAATGCATTCACAAGGGTATCTGCTAGGCTTTTTTCAGCTAGGGTTCTATAAATGTCTGATATCTGAGGATGCTATCATAAGTGTAGGTGATAACACCACCTACAGAAAAGACAGCATAATCCTTTTCCTGATTAGAAAATGTTTACAGTGGGTTATAACTTGGCTGAACTCAAGATTTTGGGGTTAACATTTTTATTTAATGTGCTTCCCTCTGCCTTTTATTTTTATGTATTTGCTTTCATTAAGTTGCTGAAATTTCTGCAGCTAAGGAAATATGCCATTCTACAGCAGTCATTTCTGAGAAGAAAAATATGGTATCCTCAGCTGTTCTGTTAACAAACTGAACCTTGGTCTCAGGTTTTATGGTGCTCCATGAAATGTTATCAAGTTGTAGGACTCTTGCAAGACTTAGTTTCCTCATGCCTAGAAGAGCCTCTTTAGCATTTGGCAGCTAAATTTTTCTGCAACCTCATCTGCAATGGGAATGTGCTCTATGCCTTTCTAAATAGTATTGATGACAAGGTGTTATTTAAACTTCCTGACTTTCACTGAAAAAAAATTAATATATATTAAAAAATACTCCTTAGAACAAAAGGGCCGAACAAGTGATTCAGTCTTTTGATCTGTCTTGAGTTTTGTAAATACAGGACAAACTTTTATTTCTGATTAAAAAAAAAAAAATCTTCTCTGTGATATTTTCTGTAGGGTCTACCGAGACTCAAATCTTTCATGGGTATTTGCTTAGCAGTTGTAGCTATCCTTTCTGGAAGAAATGACTCACCATGTTTACCACATTTTGTATAGTTACAATACAGTCAGAAACTTCTATCAACTGCTTATCTTCCTCAGATAAAGTAGATATTCTTTGTGTTCTTTTGCCTTGAATGGAAAAAAAAATCCTTGATAAAGAACATTGGAGCTTCTGCCTCATTTTTAAAGAAAGTTGTAAGATATTCACCTCATATTTGGGAGTAATCACTGGACAGTAACAGACTGCTAAAAGGTAGTCTTGAGGTCAAATTTCAGATGCTCTAAAATGATAATAAAATGTTGCTTAAAGATAAGAAGTAGACATTTTTTATGATAAACTCAAAAGGAAAAGTCATTACCATAACAGCTACTACTGCTGATTTTCAAGTCTCACATGGCCTAGTCAAAGCTTCAGTAAGTTGTGGCATTTTGCTCCTTAACCCAGACAAAAATAAACCCACAAAACAAAATGAAAGTAATCATAATTTAAAAAATACAGATTTAGGTCTGTCTCCCAGTAAGGATAATCCCCAAAATTAAATCGGATCCAGTATTTCCTGGACTGAAATAAACAGATAGCTTGAGAAGCACAGCTTTCTAGCATACCTCCTTCAACTTCCACAACACATCATGTTTCTGTAAAATGAGCCAATAAAGTCTGGGGGCTTGACAGGGTTTCGCTGCCTCACTATCTGAAAAACCTTTCCATTATTCCTTTATAGGTAATGGCCTCAAAAACGGTGGATATTGCCTAGTTAAATGGAGGTGGAATCCTACAGTTCTATGGTTTGATAGAAGAAATAAATAGTTTGATCAACTGTTAAGGTCCGAATAAGTATGTGATCCTGTTTGTGGTAACATTATTCACAGCAGTGGTACCAGGAAAAAAAAACAAACAGTTTTTAAACTTACCTTAAATTATAAAAGCACAATCAAGTGAAAATTAACTATTGTTTCTACTTTATACAGTGAAAGAAAGCATATTCCTTAGCCACAAAATAATAATTCTATTTGGATCTGGTTCCAGTTTGCCGTATGACATGGTGGATTTGTCTCCTGTTAAAGTGTATAATACCTTACAGGATTCTTGCGGCTGAATTCATAATAATTTTTAGATCTCTTAGGTATCCTCAGTAGGATGCAATACGTGCTATTATCAATTTTAATTTATTATCACAGTATTGAAATAGCATTGAATAAGTATTTGACAGCAACATTTTCTAGTTTTACCTGAGGTTTGCATTCATTGCCTAAAAAACCTCCAATCCCCATATACAGAACAGAAACCAACTGCTACTTCAGAAATGGCTGTTACAAGAAATGTTGTTTTTCTGTTAAATTGCAAGGGGTGATTTCACTTATAAACAGATGAATTCAGAAAGTTAACAATAACAAAAGGTAGCAAAAGGAAATTTGTAAGAGGGGGTGGATGGCATACTGTAATACAGAAGCTCTATTTACTTGTGAATTATTTAAATGCAGAATAATTGAATGGGTACAGCTTACGGGAAACCTGAATAAATTATTGTTTTTCAATATTCCTGGATTTGAGTGATCAATACCCAATGTGACAGATGCTATAGGATCATAGAACAGCAAAAGGCTACTGTGTTAGTGCTATAAGTGATATACAGGGAGCCAGGAATTCAGTCAGCAGCAAGCCCAAAAGGAAGCCAGTGAACTAAAGGATGCTCCTGAAGAGTTTGGAAAATGTTAGAAGCCATTAAGACCACATCCTTATGGTGAAACCATGCAAGTGAAAAGTCTTTTAAAGTGTCCCTGTCCAAATCTCCTCTCCGCCAGAAGGAACACTTGAAATAGTTAAACCTAGTCAAAGAGGCAGAAAAGGAAATAGGACTTAAAACTTCCAAAATTGGCAGTCCTGTCCTGAAAAAATAGGTACTGTTTGCAAATGACTAGCCTGGGACTGTAGCAGGTATAACAAGCACTAGGAGCAGCGTCATGGTCCATTTAAATCTCTCGAATTTACAGGATGACATATTCTGTAAATTAAACTGCTTTATGAATGCATTGGGAAGGAAAACAAATAAACACATCAAACATGGGCTCAATCCCCTTTGTACAGGCTAGTCTAATGTGAATTCACTCATTCATCACTTCAGTAATTCATGACCCACAAGTTCTCTAACTTGTAACTCACGTGCCAATGAACAAAACTGTTACCTCGCAAAGGGCGAGAGTGCTCATTCTTCCTTCTCTCTCACAGCGCGGGTGTGCCCCCGTATCACATGGGGGAGCACGAAACCCTCAGCAGTCCGGCTGCTGTTGGATCCACTTCAAACTCTCTTTGAGTAAGCTGATGTGTTTATACCTCCCAGCTTGGAAGTTTGGTCTATACCATTTCCATAAATCAGTGGATACTAAAGAAACTTTGGGCAATTAATATGCAAGGATGCAAGAGACGATGACCGCCAGAGACAGCAAGCCGCAGGTGATAACAGCTGCATAATGACCTTTATCCCTTCCTGTCCATCGTGTCCTGCCTAAGTGTTGCTCTTGCATTGACCTAATGGTGCTGCTCCCAGCATATACCAGGCCTTAGCGTGAGCTGTGTGTTAGGACAAAACCTGGGCAGGACTTGAGTGAACAGTCACAGGGAAGACATTTAGATTTATATTTCCTTTGGGATATGAATAGACCACTCCTAAGCAAGACAGGCACTTACATCTCATTTTCATTTTCATTGTAATGCTGCTGTCCTGAGTAAACAGTGCTTTTCTTGGTGAAGGCTTGCTGATCATTTGCTGAACTTATCACTCTTCTCACAAAGGATGAGTACAAATACCGATCTGAATTGCATTTGTTGAGATTATTACAGCATTCTGCAAGAGAAAAATAAACCACGCAATTCCTCCTTTTCTCTGCCTAAGGCTGACCCCAGCTATACAGCAAAATATAACTTCAGCTTAGAATCAGAAAACTTATTACAACCTTATTTCTTCATATTTCTATGCTATCATGTCATAATGCTCTCGGCCTTTCTGCCCTCTGATGAGAGACACACATGCAGTCATCATCCTTTCTGGCTGACAAACTCCATGGAGTTACCCAGCTAAGAGTCACTGGAGCATCCCTGTTCTGCACCTGCACCCCAAAGTCTGTGTTTCAACGTGTGGGGCTTAGTTTGAAGAAATGAGACAAGTTTTTTTTTTTTTTTCACAAGGCAGGCTTTGAATTTGTGCACTTTGGCCACAGCTTTAAAAGTTAGACAGCATTTAACTAATTACAAAAGCAGCCAGATATTTCTGCCGTGACAAAGATCCTGCAGCCAGGTAAGGTATCTATGGCCAAGCAGACCCAACTGTGCAGAGAGTCTAAGCAACAGCAGCTTAAAAGATACCTCATCCAGTAAACATTAATTGCTATGTTATCTTCTATATTTTGCTACTGTGACTGGGTTTGCTATGTTATAGACTATGTTATAGTACCAGCAATGCCTGTCCTTAATTTTGATGTCATGACAAATCAGATCTCAACACTGTCTGTCTGCTGGTTGAATAATGGAGCATTAACTTCTAATATGTCCTTAACTCACATTCTAGTTTGTTCATCCAAACTTCAATGAAATGCTTTCTCTGGGCAGTCCCATTTTTTCTCTAACCAATTGTCCAGAACATGTAAAATTTTTATTACTTGCATTACTTAAACTTAAAGCTGTCATATCAATAGCAATACTTTTCAGTATTGGTACTCTATAGTACTCTTCAGTAATCATGTTATTATTTTTTCTTGTTACTCTTTGAATTTTCAGTAGTTTTCAGTATGATTATATTTCAAGTGTGGAGTCCCTGCAGGCACTAGGGACTTGTAATATATATCTTTCTAAAAATTTCCTCTCCTTTTATAGTAAATCTTTAAGTCTATAGTTACACTGTGTTAAATTTTGTCATACTAACTGTCCTACAAGTAAGTTCACTTAGGCTAGATCCAAACTGAATACAACTCTATAAACTGAAGAAGTTCTAACAAAATACCAGACATAAATAATTATATGACTATTTTCCTCATTATAACTGAATGACTGTACTGGTGATCTTTTGCCTCCTAAAGGGCCTCCTAAAAAGCTACCTACACACATTTAGAAGTGATTCCTACATGTTGTCTACCAACTGATTTTAACATTTATATGAAATTAGAAATTTGTTGGTGGTAGGGGTTTGAGGAAAAAAAATATGGAATGTTGTGGAAAGAATAGTCCTGTATTGTAGAAATCCAAAAGGTTTCTCACAAAGTACAATAATAGCCCACCCTGTCCTGAGCCTAGTAATCATTCCAGCATGTGTTTATATGACTAAATAAAAAATGGGAAAAAAGTCAGAAAGCTCCATTCACGAAGAAAATAACGTATGCTGCATGAGGGGGTGGGGAGTGGGGGGTGGAGAATTAGTTATGCTCTTGTCTGGTTTTATTATAATAACAAAGTTGTCTAAACTAGGCTTTTGTAGACAAAGCCTTAAAAAGAACCATGTCCATGCAGTCCACCCAACAGTATTGCTACTAGTGGAACATTACAAAATAAGATACACTAAAATTAAAGCTTCACATGTTTGGCAGTACATGCTAGTTGCGGGTAGCAAAGGTTATTTTGGTGTCTGATGTGGTGAGGAAAGCAGCTGACTCAAAGATATTTGAATTTGGGAGCAAGAAAAACAGATTTGGGTAGAAGAGTAAATAAGATAGGACAGGACACAAGAAGTAAAGGACAGGGCTAAGAAGAATTTTGAGAAGAAACTGAGAAGAAAATTATAAATCTAGGCGGAAAACGGATGTGCAAAAGATGTGAAAGTGTTACTATGTAGAGTGGTGCTGAAGATAAGGCAAGAGGCTGGGATTTGGATGGCTTGATCTTGTTCCTTCATGTTCCGTAGTTGAGTTTTTATTCATTCAGGCTCTGCATGTGATCAATGTAAGTATTCCAGGCCTCATACATAACTGATCTATTTGTTGATAAAACCACTAGTTAGGTACCCTTCTGCAGTAGTCTTTTGGGGTGCAGTTTGAGAAAGAAGGGATGCCTTTGGATAATGCAGTGCGCAATAGCAGCATGCCAGGCCATGAAAAGAAAGCAAAAAATAGGAAAAGGGAATTGATGCAGGAAAACAAAAAAGGGAGCAGAAAACAGAGTGCTAAGAAGAAAAAGAACGTTGGCAAGCAAAGATATTAAGAAGAAACATTAAAAATATGAAATACTAAAAGTACTCCTCCAACCAATGGTCAGCTTCCAGGAAGTCAACAAGAGGTGTTGATTGTCGTGAACAGTTAGAAGCTCTTATAAAACATTTGCATTTCTGAGGTGAAGGAGGCGTCAGTTCCAAAGCAATGCTTTTGTCATCCACCAATATACAGAGCACTTCTCTAGACAGAAAAGCCAGACTAAGAAAAAGTTTGAATTTCATGTGCAGGCAGGATGCAGAACAGGATTTGCACATAACCCCCAAGTCTCCTTTGCTTTGGCATAAGCACAAAATTTGTGCCAGCTTATCCTAAGCTTTTTGTTGTGCCAATTCAATACACATCTTATTTAATTGTTGAGTTTAGTTATTAGAGAATTTAAACAGGATAGCTGAAAGAAAGATAAGCTAACTCTATCTAACTTGTCTCACAGGGATAGCAGATCCTTTATTCAGAAGCTGATGTATATGGTGCATATACAGGCAACATTACAGTCAGATCAATTTATTTAAGTCTCTAACTAGGATAGCCTTGTGAAATAAACATTTTGTCCAGATCCTCTGTTGGTAGGACATGAATATGTTTCATAAAAATACCTTGATTTTTATGAACTAAGCACAGAGGTCATTCTTTTCCTTTAGGGATCCTGGACAACAGTAGTTATACAATACTGCAACATATATTTGTATGGAACAAATCAAATTAACCTTATCCGTTCAGCTTCTGGAAGACAAAATAAGTAGTTCTCATTTAAAGTCCTTTAAAATTACAAAACTTTAAAATATATGTAAGTGTATGCATATATATATGCACAGACAGATCTCACACAGATTTTACTTATAAAGGCCATTGCATAAAGACTCATAAACTGTCACAGCCGGGCAGTTTAAAGAGAGAAACCACCATATACTGACCCTAAACCCCTGTCCCTGCCTTTCCTCTGCCCATGTCCTCACTGAAGGGGCTGAGGGTAAACTGTGATGGTAATAAGGGTGGGAGGAGAGAAATTAAGAGAGAAGGAGTGAAGTTGAGCCTGCGAAAGAGGGAAGGAAGGGTGTTGTTTAAGTGTTTGTCTTTTTGTTTCCCACTACTCAAATTAATAATTCAATATTTACTTTATTTGGCAATAAATTAAGTTAATTTTGCTCGAGTTGAGTCTGTTTTGCCCACAATGGTAACTGGTTTTGTTCATTGGCACAATCATCCAGTTTTAGCTTGACCTATGAGCTTTCTTATTCCTATTCTTCCTATTTTCTCTCCCTGTCCCACTGGAAGTGAATGAGCAGCTGGGTGGGTGTTTGGCTGTCAGCTGGGCCAAATCCACCACACCAGTAAATCTCAGGAAGAATAACCTTTATTCTTGTAGAATAAATACTGAAACTCCCAACAGCTTTCATCGCACTCAGCTTTCACACAAATCATCTCTCAAAATCATTCTACCTAATTCTGTTAATTCTTTTTGTGTAAAATGTTCTCAATCTCATATGCTTTAAGGAGATATTTTAATATGTGCATTTGACAAAAAGAGCGAGAGAGTTCTAGGTAGACTCTGAGACAGGAATGAGAAAGTTAAACTTCCCATCTGGTATTTTTAAATGCTTAACAATATGGTCTTTCTCATCCTGGTCACTGAATTATGGGACACTTATTATGATGTAGTGTTTCATGTCTTGTGTCTAGAGTAATCCGTCTTTTTGTAAGGGACCCTGTGAAGGACAACGCTTTGACAAGTACACCTGTGCCAGTGATTTTTCTGAATTAAAGTTGAAGGCACACAGCAGATCTCTGTGTGCTACCCTACCCTGGCCCCTGCCCAAATAACAGAGCACTAGCCTGTTGGCTGCCTGCTGGGCCTATTGCCAACAGATCCATTTGACTGGATCCCTTGGGCTTCTCATTGCTGCCGGGCCATGGGCAGCACTGGGTGCTAGAGGGGAGGCAGAGCACCCAGGCTGCTGCTGTGGCGCACTGCACTCTAAGCGTGCTGCAACGCAGCCTGGAGGAGCCACCGGCTCAGAAGCCTGAGGCTGTGAGACAACAACACAAAAGACCTGACGAGGCAACACCTGTAGGACCTGGCCCTGCTTCCCTTGGTGTGTGAGCAGAGCTGAGACCTTGCAGAGAAGGAGGTCAGAGGTACTCACTGTTGATTTAGCTCATTAGCTCTTCACTCCTGCAGTAACGAAAAGCTTCTGTCTCCAATAATCTGAACAGGCTGCTCGCTTTATTCCTGGAAGGGTTTAATTCTTGTGTTTTACTGCATTGTACAAAAAACGTCAGACAGCACAAATGAAAAATACTTTTTGTTTCGATATTGTTACAGGTTGCTTTTAGTTAGCAGTGGCACTCAGCTATTAAGAACCCTTGGTAGCTCTCAGTTATATATAATTTATAGTTATTCAAGCAGGAAAGGAAGGAAAGCTGTACTCCATACTTGATTTTCTCTTCATTTGTATGCTGGTTTTGCCTGGGATAGAGTTAATTTTCTTCATAGTAGCTAGTATGGAGCTATGTTTCAGATTTGTGCTGGAAACAGCGTTGATAACACAGGGATGTTTTCGTTGCTGCTGAGCAGTGCTTACACAGCATCAAGGCCTTTTCTGCTCCTCACCCCACCCCACCAGCGAGTAGGCTGGGGGTGCACAAGAAGCTGGGAGGGGACACGGCTGGGACAGCTGACCCCAGCTGACCAAAGGGCTATTCCATACCATATGGCGTTGTGCTCAGCATATACAGCTGGGGGAAGAAGAAGGAAGGGGGGGGGGGGGCATTCAGAGTGATGGCGTTTTTCTTCCCAAGTAACCGTTACACGTGATGGAGCCCTGCTTTCCTGGAGATGGCTGAACACCTGCCTGCCCATGGGAAGGAGTGACTGAATTCCTTGTTTTGCTTTGCTTGCACGTGTGGCTTTTGCTTTGCCTATTAAACTGTCTTTATCTCAACCCACAAGTTTTCTCACTTTTGCTCTTCCGATTCTCTCCCCCATCCCACCAGGAGGGAGTGAGCAAGTGGCTGTGTGGGCCTTAGTTGCTAGCTGGGGTTAAACCATAACAACTAGGCTTTGCAAAACACTTAATGGGTGCAGGAAATCCCAGTTCTTACAATAACAGGGTGATACAGCTTGTACACTGGCTAACAAAATTTTTGGGTCTAAGTCTTTTAAGCCCGAGTGCCCACTATTTTGAACTGTGTTAGATCTTTCCTGCCTCTACAAAACAAGTTTCAAATGCCCCCCAGAAATCAGAGTTTTCCATATACCTATCTTGCATTTGCTGGGACAGACATCTGCCTCCACGCTGCACAACACATCGAGTCATGCAAAGGTAAGTGCGAAAGTTTAGTGCAAAGGTAAGTGCGTGTTCTCGATGCTTTCTGTTTTCAAAGGCTCGTACAGAATTACAGACCAATGCTAATGCCATTCAGGATGGTTCATCTCTCTTTCCAAACATATCACATTCTCGTTTTCAACAGCAAAGCATTGCTCTGTGGCAACTTTCCCATGGCTGATGCTTTATGTAATGAATGTGCCAGAAGTGCCACGGAGACAGTTCACAGTCCCTCACCTGGCCTGGCTCCTTCGGTTTGAACTGAGTATGTAAGTTTCAAGCTAGTGGCCACACAGGCTAACCTGCCATTGAAGCTGCGTTATCTAGGGAATTTTAACTGTTAGCAGACCAAACAGGCTCTGTCAAATTTAACTTCTGATTTTAAAGTGCATTTTTATGTATTAAATACATGCATTGCAAAGGTATTCCGTATCTGAGAGCAGGTATGTTTTCATCCCTTTTTTCTCAGATGTGGATCTGAAGCTCATTTTCCACATGGGGTATAATTAAAGGCTGGCTTCAAGCATCCAAATAGCTAAAAAGCAGAGAACATTCTTCCTTTGGAATTTTCTTGCAAAGCATAATAAAGTTGCTGATTGGCTTTATGGTATGAAGAAATGTATCTTTATCAAAAATGGAAGGACAAGGGAATATGGCACCCATGAATGTGTAGAATCCTAAGAAAATAGATGAATAAAGTGTAAGCAAATATCAAATTTGATCATCAAATACTCATCATATACATTAACATAACAAATGCACAGTTTTTGTTGTTTTGACCACAGACAGCTAAAGAAGGCAGAAGTTAGCGTAATAATCTATTAATTCAAAGAGAAAAATTCAGAGATGAATACCAAATCTATGAAGAGTAAAGTTTTAGTATGAGGCAATAAAAACCTAATGCATGAATACAGGTAAGATGTAGATGTACACTCTTGTAAAAATGAAATTTAATGGAAAGCAATAATGCATTTACAGCAGCTGGGAAAACAGAAGAACATCCTCTCATCTTCAGAAAAAAATAAGTGAGACACTGAGGATTTTCAAGGTGTCAGAGTGATTGATTTCACTCCAAATGAAGTCTGTTGAAGTTACTCCATTTAACTACAGCATTAGGTCACCTGTTTATACAAGTCATTTTAACTGAAGCCTGATATTTTCAAATTTTCTGGCTGTCCTGGTTTTGGCTGGGATAGAGTTAATTTTCTTTCCAGTAGCTGGTATAGTGCTGTGTTTTGGATTTAGTATGGGAATAATGTTGATAACACACTGATGTTGTAGTTGTTGCTAAGTAGTTCTTACACTGGTCAAGGACTTTTCAGCTTCTCGTGCTCTATCAACTGAGAAGGCTGGAGATACACAAGAAGCTGGGAGGGGCCACAGCTGGGACAGCTGACCCAAACTGGCCAAAAGGATTTTCCATACCATATGACGTCATGCTCGGTATATAAACTAGGGGAAAGCTGGCCTGGGGGGGCTGCTGCTCAGGGACAGGCTGGGCATCAGTCAGTTGCTGGTGAGCAATTGTTTTTCATTTGCATCACTTGTCTTTCTCAGGTTTTGTTTTTCTCTCTCTTTTTGTTATTTTCCTTTTCATTACATTATTATTATTATTATTATTTATTATTATTATTATTATTGTTATTATTATATTTCGGTTATTGAACTGCTCTTATCTCAACCTATAAGTGTTCTCACTTTTACTCTTCGATTCTCTCCCTAGTCCCACTGGGGCGGTGGGGGGGAGTGAGCGAGCAGCTGTGTGGTGCTTAGTTGCCGGCTGGGGTTGAACCATGACACTGGCAAATGAAAAATAACAAGAGAAGATGAAATGTATACTACAGAGTGGTGGAAAATAAAGCAAGGAGAAAAAAAAAAAGAAAATTTTACAAGAAATGGTGAAGTAATCAACTCACTGAGTAAATAAAAGCAGACAGAAAATTAGCAAAAACTAAATAAATATCCCTACACTTAAGGTGTAGTCAATTTGAAAAAAATAATCAAAGGATTAAATCAGATTTAACTATTTAAATATAAACAGAAAAAAACAAGAATATTTAATGTTAAATCTTGCTTCTCCCACATCTTGACTTATCCATCAGCACTTTCTGAAAGTAGAGTTTATGACTCTGTCCTGTGCTTTTTAGAGAAGTGAAGAACTGTACAGATAAAAATCACATTGTGATGGATGTATTATGTGCTGAGAGAATGTGATGACTTATGCTTGTACCTGTCATTATCTTGATGCACTGCATCTTTAGTAGTGAGAAAACTGTTCTTTACTATGAAATCAAATATATTCCTAGGAAAATAATGAAGTCAGAGAGGCAGAAATTGAAAATAGAGTCTAACTTGCACATATTATGTAAAACATGAACTAGTAGCTAAGCTATATTCGAATACAAATGTTTTCAGCAACTATGATTTTCAGATCTGTAAGGGGCATGCTCAGAATGGAGTTTAGTCTTCAGCTTTTGTCCTAGGCCAACAGGACAAGTGTCCAATTTGAAACTCACCTTAAGCTCTACCCACAAAATCTAATATTGTCTTCACATGCATGTATATAAAATATTAAGGTTTAAAAAACTGTCATCATACTAAAAAGAGCAAAGAACACTTCATACTATCAAGCACTGCCTCTCATTTTCATTACGTTCCTTTTGTAGGAGTTCATCACAGAATGAAACTGTCTCCCTGCATAGTAAATCTTGAGTTCAAAGCTATGCTGCTCCATAATTATTATGATTAGGCCTCTAACTGCAGCCTGACTTCAGCATTTAGGAATTGATGGCTAAAAGTTAAGACGACTTCTTGCCTTGCATTTAACATATAGTGAATCCTAACAATTAATAAACCCCAGAGTTCACTGAATGGAACAAAAAAAATTAGCCACTCTGTGTATTATTAAAGATAGCCTCATTTTCTTAAGTATCTGGAAGTGACTATAAGCACACTGAAGCTAAGGCACTTCACTGTAACTCAGAACACATATCTAGACACCTCATATTTTATACAACTCTGTCACCACTGAAGTGAAAATTTATTTCCAGAATAGGTCTCTTGTCCAAAAATATCATTGTATATATTCAATGCTTTGCTATTTAGATATTGTTAATTTCCTACAGGGTGGAGTAAATATTGATTTACTCCATGGTGGAGTAAATATTGGTTTTACAGAGCATGGAGTCTAGGCTGCCTTATCCCAAAACACAAGTGATAGTGAGCAGAGAGAGTAATTGATCATGTAAGGGTGAACTGAGATGTTTTTATGAGTTTTTAGAGGTAATTGCTACAGTAAGACTATCATTTCTACAGAAGAGGTTTCTCTATTGCTTGTGGTTAATTGGCAGAATGCCAGAAAAGTGTATCACTAAGCCAGCTACAGAACAGCTTTTAACAGCTTTGGTGCTTTTTCTCCCCCTATTGCTAGGAATACCAGCTAAAACTGTGAGTGACAGAAGCAACAAAAGTCAATCAAGTCAATCAAGATAAATCAAAGGACTGTTAATAAAATAATAAATTAAATTGCCACTGAAGATTTACCTAAAGCTAAACTACAACATCTTGGTAGTCCAATGCATTAACTTCTCTTCTAATTGAGAAGAACAAAGACTTAAATGAAAATGGCATGTTTTTCTCTGTGGCAACTGTTGCCACAATCCATGGAAATATTGTTGCATTTCTGACAGTTGCTCATTATTACACTATGGGAAAAAGGAATGAACTATTTCCTGTTTGATTGTTTTATGGACAGAAATTAAACTCCTTCAAGAATATCTGACAAAAAAAGATATGCCACAATCAAGTTATTTGAAGCTTGACACTGTGTCTTTATCTGCTAATAATTCAAAGTTAACTTTCAGAGGTGTCTGTAAGGAATAACTGAAAAGTGAAAAGAACCATTTGCTTCCAAAACCATTTTTTGTGCAAAATAGGTAAATAAATTCCAGACAAGTCATCATTCAGAGGTTCATTTAATAATCACTAGAAAGAGTTGCAAGTTGAGAGAGCTTTTCTGTTACTTCTTCTCTTCCACCAAACTCTAAACATATTTTCAAAAATTCTGGAGATACTGCCTTTGCCTGATCACAGTGGCATCTTGAAGCATCCCCTGACAGAGTGTTATCTCAATACCCTGTGATATAAAAGCCTTTGAAATAGTTTCCAACCTCTTGAAGCTAGTTTTATACAGTAGGCCAAAACCAAAAAACCCAACTGCATTTTCTAAATGCTGCACATTGTACAGGTCATGAGGAAAAGATGTTGTTAATGAAAGAAAATATGGCTATTTCTTTCACAATGCCAATGGTTTTTCATATTCTAGTTTTAAAATCCTATCCAATACATGCTTGCATGTTGAAGTTTATGATCATAGAATCATAGACTCATAGAATCATTAAGGTTGGAAAAGACCTCTAAGATCATCAGGTCCAACCGTCAACCCAACACCTCCATGCCTACTAAACCATGTCCCGAAGTGCCACGTCTACATTTTTTTTGAACTCCTGCAGGGATGGTGACTCCACCACCTCTCTGGGCAGCCTGTTCCAGTGCTTAACCACCCTTTCAGTAAAGACATTTTTCCTAATATCCAATCTAAACCTCTCCTGATGGAACTTGAGGCCATTTCCTCTCGTCCTATTGCTAGTTACTTGGGAGAAAGGACTGACACCCACCTCACTACAACCTCCTTTCAAGTAGTTGTAGAGAGTGATAAGGTCTCCCCTCAGCCTCCTTTTCTCCAGACTAAACAATCCCAGCTCCCTCAGCCGCTCCTCATAAGACTTCTGCTCCAGACCCTTCCCCAGCTTCGTTGCCCTTCTTTGGACACACTCCAGCACCTCAATGTCCTTCTTGTACCGAGGGACCCAAAACGGAACACAGTATTCAAGGTGCAGCCTCACCAGTGCCGAGTACAGGGGCACGATCACTTCTCTAGTCCTGCTGGCCACACTATTTCTGATACAAGCCAGGATGCTGTTGGCTTTCTTGGCCACCTGGGCACACTACTGGCTCGTACTCAGCCGACTGTTAACCAGCACCCCCAGGTCCTTTTCTGACAGGCAGCTTTCCAGCCACTCTTCCCCAAGTGTTGCATGGGGTTATTGTGACCCAGGTGCAGGACCCGACGCTTGGCCTTGTTGAACCTCATACAATTGACCTCGGCCCATCAATCCAGCCTGTCCAGGTCCCTCTGTAGACTCTTCCTCCCCTTGAGCAGATCAACACTCCTGCACAACTTGGTGTCATCTGCAAACTTACTGAGAGCGAACTCAATCCCCTTATCCAAATCATTGATAAGGATATTAAACAAGACTGGCCCCAAAACTGAGCTCTGGGGAGGAACACTGCTTGCGACCAGCCACCAACTGGGTTTAACTCAGTTCACCAAAACTCTCTAGGCTCAGCCATCCAGCCAGTTTTTTACCCAGCAAAGTGTACCCTCGCCTAATGATCCAGCCAGTTTTTTACCCAGTGAAGAGTACACACTTATGATGCAATACATAAATTTTTAAAATAATTTTTTAAAAGCAAGTTGAAACACTGCAGAAAAAAACTATCATCAACAGCAAAGGATTTCATTACTGGTATCAATATTAGGACTGAAATATCCAAATTGTCATCACAGTTCAGTTACTTCCTCTGGAGGAAGGTGCTGACCTTTCAGGAAAACACAAATCTTTTTTAAAGTTTGCAGTTCAACGACAACAACAAAAGTGTACAAAAATTATCTGTGTGCAGAACAGTATGTACTTACAAGTTTGGTAGCATGAGCATGCCAGTTTAGAAGCCTTGTATGGTCTAATTTTTTCGTAATCATATCTGACTTCTTTTGCCTCTATTGCACAAAATTTTATACCAATTCCTATTTTAAATGCAAGGCAGGCAAGAATGGTTTCTTTGGTAAAAGAGATTTGTGAAGTGCTGAGAGTTTTTATATAACAACTGTTTAAGACCGAGTTCACAAAGACTGAAATGTTTATCTGAGGAAAATAGAGACATACATTTTACAGAAATATAAGTGGTCTACTAAAAGAAAATAGTATTACTTTCAGAAAAGCTGAAAATGAATCCAAATCCTTGTGCTTTTTTTTTTTCTTATCCTTTGTTTCCTCCAGGAAAGATGGTTATCCTGAATCATTATCACTGTTCTCTTTAGCTTTATCCTACAGACATCCTTCTGTGAGGAAAAAAGATTGAAAGACTGTGTGTGAAGATGCATGTAAGTATTGAGGTCAGGAGAAGACTTTGCTGTCTGGGTAAGAGCAGTTTGAGGGGAAGTCCCATTAATAAAGATGAATGAATATACAGGGTTTGCTGCGAGGAGCTCTCCCCTCATGCAGATCTTCTGTGATTCATGCATGACTTCACTGATTTGTTTTTATTCAGTCTGAAGCCTATTCTCATTCTGCAAGTAAGTGAGGTGGTTAGGTAAGCTCTGCAGCCCAGGATAGAAGGGCTTGCAAGACACTCTGCTAATGACATCTTCCAACCCTGGCTCAGCTTTCCTTCTTTCCCAGACTCTCACTCTGCTTATTCCAGCAGAAAAGGGCAATCATATCCAAAGCAATTCTTCCCAAATTAAGTAGTTCTACGTAACTAAACAATCACTAGAAAATGACAAGGAATGATCTATGTATCAGTAGTTACAATTTTTTAGTATTTTTGAGGTTTAAACATAGCTTCTGGCTGCTAGAAATTGTCATCAGTTCAGATCCTGTGTAGAGAAATATTTTAATCCAAACAATAGAAATGTTTGGATAGATAACGATGTTTTAGGAGACCATGAGAATAATAACAAAGGATAGAAATGATTGTCCTTGCTATTTACTCTCCATTTAAAAATAAAGATTAGAAAGATCTAACAGGAACAAAAATTAACTTCAAAGGTTACTTGTTTGAAATAGTTGTCTGATATAGTGTAATACCTTGTGTAGGGAAAAAAAAAATCCATCTATTCAGAGGAAATAACATGCTGAGTCTATTGAAAATGAACAAAGCCAATCTTAAAAAAAGGGAAATTAAAAGAATCTAGCTTCCTCATATTAAAAGGCAGAAAGACAGAATCTATACTATTGTTGATCTGGGGATAGTAAAATCAGGGAAAGACTGCAATAAACTATTAACAACTGCTTTGTTTGTTTGAGGATATTTTTTGTCCTTGCAAACAATCGTAAAACACCTCTAAATCTGGATTATCAATGTTACAATCTGAATGCTTCTGTGGTACTAGAGAGTTCCAAGAAATAACTTTAAAACAAATTATTTAATGACAATCGGGCTGTAGCACAACATAGGGTTTTCACACAAGCTGAGAAGAAAGAGGAAATCTAAAAGAATTCTAAACACACTTGACTCAAAAGGAACTCAGGAGGTCCATTCAGTCTGTCCTATATGAAGGAAAATAAAAATACCTGAACCCATATCCTGAAAGCTGTTTGGCTATCTCCTTTTTACAAAAATCTGCAATGAATAAGATTTTTTAAACTCCCCAAGAAAACTTTTTTCCTGTTTATAATTAGCCTTGCAGGCAGAAAACTTTCCTTAATAACTGATCACCTATGATAATTATATTTTACCAGTCCCCTCTCTAAACCAACCAACCAACCAACAAACATAGGGAACAACTGACTGACCATTTTTAGAACGCTTGTCTTCTACGGAAACTTTTGTCCTCTTTTAGTGTCTTCTTTTCTACGGAAACTTTTGTCCTCTTTTAGTGTCTTCTTTTCTGGACCTAGTGAAACTTGATCTTTTGACTCAGTCCTTACATGTCAGTTTACCAAGTAGCTTACATCGCTTGTTAGGCTCATTTTAATTCCCTCTGCTTTCAGTCTCTACATTCTTACCAATCTAGACACAGTATTTTGGCAAGGTTTCAGTACTGGCCAGTGGAGCAAACCAATTATTGCACACTGTAACAATGATTGTTTTAAAACTTTTTAGAAACCCAAATGCAACTTTCCCCCCATCTTTTCTTCTCCTGTTAATCTAACAGTTGGGTATATGGGGCAGTGCAGTCTGCACATTACCTAGTTTCATCTCAGCGGAGTCCCAAGTGTCTAACAAGATCTTGAAGAAGATGTGAAGAAGGATAAGTAATTAATGTGTTTGTGGATAAAATATCTTTAAAATTTCTAGTTACTTTCTCTTTTGCATGCTTGTCCATGTATGGATTCACAGTGTGGGTGGTTTTTTTTTCATTTTTCCTTTTTCTTTTTTTCATTTTTTATTTTAAGGAGCATTATTTGAAAAGATGTTAATGGAAATATCACTCAGCAAGGCACCTGCAATAATATTGGCTCCGGTGGAATATACTCTGATCAATGAAGGAAGATCCAGTCGGGCATAAGATATTTTAACACAGTCCCTGATCCAGTTTTTCTTTGTGCAGAGATCTCTAACTATTGATCCAAACAGCCCCTGAGGTTTTCAGAACAGTCAGTTCCTTTACAGTAGGAGGTAATTCCTGCTATTTAATACCTGTAATCAGACATAAACCCTTTGTGGACAAAGGAAGAGTAGACTATAGACTGTTTGCCAAAACAGAAGTTTATATAAAAAAAATCCAGATCTGTGCAGTCGACAGGCTGTAGTTTATTGCTCAGTTGTTGCCTACATCAGATGGTTAACCCATCTTTGGATGGTTGGGCTTTATGGGATTCTTTTCTTACAGCCTCTTCTTGCTGCTTTTCAGGCAAATCTCAAGAATTCTTCTTGTGCTCCTTAATTAACAAACTTTCCTGCATGGCAGGCACATGCACTGATCCTCTTTAGCAAGCTATGTTCTGCCCTATCGACCTTATCTGCTAAATTCATGGAATATACTATTGGACATAAATTGTAATCTAGTTACTCAGTCCAAACAGCATGAGAAAAAACTCAGTGTCTTATTTCTGTTCTGAAAAAAACCCCAATGTCTGTGTTGCTTTCTCACTTCACACAAGTGCAATTTTGGTACAAGCCTTTTCAGTATCAGACACTCAAAAAATAAGTCAGAAATATATTGCAATGAGACTGAAGATTGAACTATGCAGAAAAAACAATGACTTAAGCTCAGAAATGTAAAACCAGGAAAAAAAAAATTAATGTCCGGATTCCATCAGACTTGGATTAGTACCAAGTCAGTTATTTCACCTTAGTTAGAACCTGGGATAAATTGTGACAGAGATCTTATTCATAAAGGAAACTATGTAAGAGGGATTGATTACCACCATGTGAATATCCTACTTCATAGCAGAAGAAATAGCCTCCAGAAAAACTGTCTTCGCAGACAGAAAGAGTAATGAGCAATTTCCAACTGTGTAGAGTATCAGGTTTAATTCTTTGGAGAAATAAGGTTTCTTGTTAGCAGGAATAACTTCACAAATCTCTAATAATCCAGTGAGAATAGCAATGAAATGAAATGAGGAGGAATGCAAGGAAAAGGAAATGGCTGACACAGGAAAAAGAATTCAAGGCTCTTATCCTTAACTTAATTTTAGCACCGGAAGGCAGAGGTCTGTGGCAATCAGCGGGCCATACCAGCTAATAGGTATTAATAAAACCAGTGGTGATCCAGTGATGATCTTCTCCCTAGCTGGTCCAGGGGCCAGCTATTGCAGTTGGGATTTAGAGGATCTAAATCTGTATCGTGGCCTGTTTTATGGTACCAAGGACAGAACCTCTGGAAACCGTGGTGGTGTGTTATTGTTAACAGAGTGAAGAACTCCATCAAATCTGCAGTTACATAGCTCTACTTCTGAGCCAAACTGATCATTTTCTTTGGCAGCCAAGATCCTTGCAACAAAAAACCAGTGCTCTGTAACAGTTGTTGCAATTATAAGAAACTGCACTTGCTCCATTTATTGTCTTTTCAGAAAGACGCAGACAACTTACTACTATGGTACAATGTTCTCTCTTCAATGCAGGGCAGACACTAGAATCAAACAGGATCATGCATATAACTGATCTCACTACAATATTTATAGCTAACCACTAATTTGGATCTTACTTTTCAGTGGTTAAGAAGAGAAGGATCTCATACCCAGAAAACTCCAGTCTTCTGGGGCCTTTCTCCAGCCTCTTACTGTCCTGTGGCCATTTCATTTACCCATGCCATTATGAAAGTGGTAAAGGCCAGGCGTAAAAAGAAACATACATTGTGCCTGCAAAAGGTGTGATACTTTCTGCTCACTCTTCCTGCTATTCTGCAAGTCTGGGTTTGGTAGATGCTGAATGCTAGATTCTTAACCACGTTGTTAATGAAGTTTATTTTATCTCCAGTAAAAAACTGAAGGATAACCATGTGAGTGAATTGGCTCTGTAACTTACTCTTTTTCCTAATGTTGGAGTTATCTTCGAGAAATTTTGTGAAGCTTCAAACTGTTTCTTTCCAGATAAGAGGCACTGAGTTTTCAACCTTGAGCAACCCTGTGTGGTGGTGTTAAATAACACAAGCAGTCCCTTTCTAGGGGAAAAGTATGAAAGCTGGAAACTTATCAAATGGTATCCACATGTTTATGGTTTCTGTTCAACAGTTATACTCAGAGTTAGAGGTGAGAGCCCAAACATGGCTCTAATGTGACAGTGGAAGGTTATTTTTTGTTATGAGTCTGTCTCAGGCAAACAGCATTTGGCCTTGAAATCTGCCTTCCTCAAGGTCTCAAACAATAGGAGCAAATATACCTTGCCTTTGCAGAGGAAGAGGAACTCTAATAGAATCTAAAGCTAGCCCTCTTGCTGGAGCCAGCCCTGGAAAAGGAGAGCGAACTTTTACAACTCAGAAAAACATAGCAGGAACCAATGAACTTAGTAGTGTCTTGTACTGCAGGGGTGAGCTTTTGATAGCTCAGAATCAAGAAGGAGGAAAGAAGATTTTCATTTAGACTTCCTGCCTTTGATTTTTCTAAGGGAGGCACCATCACTGCAGTTGAGGTTGGCACTGGGGTCATTGGCAGGGTCATCAGCAGGGTCATCCCCTTGTTGGCAGGGACGCGTTCTTGCTGTTTACATTCACGATGGTCCCCAAGCACAGAAATCCACAGAGCTCATTGCCTGCTGCAGAGCAGACTGTTCTCTTTCTGATGGATTGTCTGATGTCTCCTTTCTAGCAAAGTACTTGTTGCTTTTTATTTATTTTGATCTTGTGAATATCAGACGCATTTTGAATTCTCATCTTGTTCTTTGAACTAGCGACTCCTCTTAGACTGACATTTTCTGAAAATGTTCCAAACATATTCTTGATTCATTCTTTCAAGCCATGAATGAAAATATCGATTAGATCTTGGCCCAAGCCAGGTCCCTACAAGAATCCATCTGAAATATCTGCTCAGCTCATCAGTGAACCATTACTATCTACTCTGAGTACACACTGAGCTAGGAATTTGGCTTATGGCTGTGGTATCTAACCTGATCTTCCTAATGTTACAAATGTCATGTGGGCTAGTGCCAGCAAGCTTACTGAGATCAAAATATATCACAAGTATTGCTTCATCCTTACCTTCTAGGCTAGTTTTATTGTCAAAAAGGAATTGCAATGGTCAGAAACAGTGTATGTTCTTTACTGTTGTTGCCATTCAGTTGCTTATAAATTGATTACTCAATGATTTGAGAAGGGAAGTTGAAGCAATAAATCTGTAATTCATCATCTACGCTTTTTTCCATTGATACAGTTTCCTTTGGGATGGTAAAATTCCTGAAATATCACACCCTAACCATTTCTTCAAGAATAATTGTGAGATGGTCTCGATTACTTATCAGGTACTCCAGGATGAATTTTATCATTCTCTGCACATTTGAACCTCTCTAACTTACCCTATCCAAAGTCACTCTCCATACATTTTGTAGGACTGTGCCTTACATAATATTTTCCAATAAATAATTGGGTACTTAGTCCCGCATTGCTGTCATCCTTTGGTTGCTGCTGTTGCTTGATCAAAAATTTCATCTACAGCTTCTTTTTGATAAGGATATTTCTTTTGTTCTTTCTCCTTTTATCTTCACCCAGAGAAATGCAACAAATTTGCCTCTCACCTCTTTCTCAACTTCAGAGAGTGACTTCAAAGCATTCTTGATCTACAGTGTAATATTTGCTTCCTTTTTTCCTGTTCATGCTTCCTGAATAAACTCTTTCTATTTTACCAGCCTTCCAATTCTATTGAGTTGTTTCACCAGCTTTCTGTGATGTTGAATAACCAAGTTTTTTGGTTGTAAAGCAAGATTTCAGATCCTTTCTCTTCAGTTCCTGTGCTGTTTTGTGTTGATGTGTAAGTTATGTGTTCAAACAGACTCTTCTTGGTTTAAAGACAGCAGAAGAAAACATCTTTATACCTCAATACAAGATCAGTGTCATGGGGTAAGCCATATCACCTCCACAAGGCTGCATGATCGCTGATACTGAGATGCAACATTAGGAAACTTGGCATGACCAAGCTACCTTTCTTGAAGGTTCACACTAAGAAGGCAACCCTTCTTCTCAGAGGTGCTATTTCAGGCTGGCACATGGTTGTCTTGTCTTCTAGCAGGGTGATTATGAATACTGCTATTGTTCCTTTAGATGGTGATTTTGAATGCCTTGGCTTTAGGGAAATCTCATTATTAGGTGCTCCTTCATTTTGCAGACACATAATGGTGTGACTTTTTGGGCATCAGGGAGAGGAGATTATGACGCAAGTTCTTGTACATCTGATAGTTTCACCATAGTACTCTCAGGCCAGCTGATCTCTACCATCTTGTTTACTCATTTCTGCTCATTTATTGAGTCCTACCATTCTTAGTGAAATTATCTACTCCAACAGTTCAGTCTAGCTTCCTGAGAGAATCCTAGTGCAAACATTTAAATGTCCAATATGTGCTACCTGAATTCCTTCTTTTGGTTAGTTCACCAAAATTTAATGAAGTTCAACATTAGTTTCCCTGAGCATGGTATTCACTCAGTCAGTAACAATGCTGGAAATACTTTCATTATACTGAAAATCCTGTTACAGTCAAAAGGGAACATGGCATTCATATGAAGCCGTGGATTCACTGATAAAATAATCGAAATCTTAATAGTCTAATCAAAATATACCAAACAGTTATTTATCATTAGGCCAGTTAACAGCATTACTAACATGTATAGTCCAAATTAATACAGCAAAGCCTCATTAAGACTAATATCCCTAAAACAGTTACACAGGAAAACTGCCAAATATCTACTCCTTTTCTTGGGTATTGTGCTTACCCTTGCAATGTCCTAGTGGGTACTGACATCAATAGTGAGCACCTTCCTCAGAGAGACCATGGGTGACACAGTGAGCAGTCATCATCCCAAATTCTTCACCATGGGACATATAATGTTTATAGGTGGGATCGTCCTCAGCCTCAGAGTCAGCTAGGAGCCATTTTTATACATTGTCTTGTCACAGTGTCCCTCCTTCTCACTGCTTCCCAGGCAAAGTTACTTAACCACATGCTACACTTTCCCCAGCACAGTTGCCCCAGAGGGACTCTTTGTCCCCCAGTGACTACATGTACCCTGCCGTGGCTACTCTTCCCCCAGCCCTGTGCCCCAGGCACCCCCAGAGTGAATCCAACGCAGGGAGGCAACAGGCACACGGCCACCAGGCAATTGCTGCCATGGCTAAATGCAGCTCCTGCCATGACAGGCAGACAAGTCTTGAGACCCTGTGCTGCCAGTTCTGAACCAAGCTTGTGCTTACTAGTAATGATAAAGACTTATTTATTGCACTTTTTATTATTCATTGCAGTTTGCCAATAGAGATTATGATCAAAGCACCGGAAATCTTCTTTCCTGTTTTTAATCTGCTAAAAGTTATTCAGACAACTCCTACTTCAGCACATCAGGGAGGAGTATGCTTCAACCTAAATGCCACGTCTAATATGGTCTCTCTTTAAAGTAGTTTTGATGTTTTCATTGAGTATTGCTGTTTATATTGATGGATCCTAGTCTGCTGTCCTTACCTATATGGCTAAGCCAAACCTTAAAGATACAAATGAAATCCAAACTGACGGTGAGTCTAAGGAAAGATACATTTGTAAGAGGTTTGTAAGATCAGGATCAAATTTTTCCAAGGAGCTGATGACTTCAGATTTAGCGGTATAATCTTATGGTCATCTAAAAATGATACAGTGATTGAAGTCTTTAGTCCAATATCATGAATCAGTGAGTTCCTTAACCCTCTCACTAAAATAATGAATGCTAAGGATGCTAAACATTTTACTATATCAGGTCTTTAATTCTTTGTTTTGGTGGTTTCACAGGCTGTGGTTTTTGTGAGAGGTTTTACTACATTTTTTAACTTTTATAAAATATGAGTTTGAAAGTTTTATTTATAATTGAAAGTGAAAAGTCAAGATACAGAGGTGTATGCACAACTCAATTGAAACTCAAAATATGATTTATAAGTCCCTGGCTTCTTGTCGTGGTTTAGCCCCAGCCGGCAGCTAAGCACCACGCAGCTGCTCGCTCACTTCCCCCCCCAGTGGGATGGGGAAGAGAATTGGAAGAGCAAAAGTAAGAAAACTCATGGGTTGAGATAAGAACAGTTTAATAATTGGAACAAAATAATAGTAATAATAATAATGAATTATAATGAGAAGGAAAAAAACAACGAGAGAGAGAGAGAGGAACAAAACCCAAGGGAGGGGAAAAAAAGGAAAAAAAAAATATATAAAAAAAAATGATACAACCGCTCGCCACCCGCCGACCAACACCCAGCCAGTCCCCGAGCAGTGATTGCTACCCCCCGGCCAGCTCCCCCAGTTTATATACTGAGCACGGTGTCATATGGTATGGAATAGCCCTTTGGTCAGTTTGGATCAACTATCCTGGCTGTGCCCCCTCCCATTTCTTGGGCACCTGGCAGAGCATGGGGAGCTGAAGGGGGGGGAAAGTGCTTGACCAATGTAAACACCGCTTAGCGACAGCCAAAACATCAGTGTGTTATCAATATTATTCTTATACTAAAATCCAAAGCACAGCACTATACCAGCCACTAGGAAGAAAATTAACTCTATCCCAGCCGAAACCAGGACACTTCTGAAGGCTTGGCTTGGCAATACACCTATCACAGGTGAAACTCTGTTTCTAAATGTCCAAGCCTGCAACTTTGACGCTAGTATTACACTTGTTTCAAGCATACTATAAATCAGGGCATTATGCCATCATTGTAGAAACATGGATCCCAACCTGAAATTCTCTGTGCTGTAGATAGCAATTTTAAGACCTGCTTTGACCTCTCAAATTCTCCTAACATACTTCATGCCCTAAATCTAAATGAAGTGATATATTTTTTTTAGGCCTAAAGGCAACACAGTTTAAAAACATTTCAGTGGCAATCGTTGGTGCCAAAATAGAAACAGAAAAACTAGCATGCCTCAACCAGATGGAGATATCCATCAAATGGTTTAAATATTTATACTGAAATACATGTAAAATCTATGTATATTTTAGAAAACAGTAGTTAAGCAATGTAGTTTCATTTAAGAGCTGGATAAGGCAGAGGTTCAGTTTTGTGATTGCTCTTTGACTAACGAGTTGTTTTCATATCGTGCTGCTTTTCTAGGTTGCATGCTCTCAAAAAACACCTTAAAAGATTAATTTACTTCTATAAATAATCTCATTCACTTCAACCTGATGCTTTTCAGGTCTTACTTTCAAGAAGTTTTACTCAGGTAAATAACACTTAAGCTTATGTGTAACTGCAAGATCAAGGATTGATAAAACTGTGTGTAAATCCTAGTCTATCCTGTGACAAAGGCACGCATCCCTCTTTCTCTATCGCAAAGGCAATTTGAAAAAATCATAGACTGGTAGACTCATAGATTCATAGAATCATAGAATGGTTTGGGTTGGAAGGGACCTTAAAAATGATCTAGCTCCAATCCCTCTGCCATGGGCAGGGATATTTTCCACTAGATTAGGTTGCTCAAAGCCTCATCCAGCTGGGCCTTGAACACTTCCATCTTAGGGAGAGTTAAGAAACCCACGTATAATCCATGGTTTTAGATATGATATCCAAAAGCACCACTCCCCAGCTGTGCTTCTGATTGCTTTGAAAGTTCGCTGTATTTTTTTTTTCTCATTCTGCACACTGCCCGCTTAGGATGGCTTGCCATCTACTCTCCTGTCTCAGCCACAGAGGAAAGCAGATAGAGATCCAGAGAGGCCCTGGACCATGAGTAGAACCAGAGCAGATTTGGCACAAGCTCACATGCAGATTTCCCACTAAATGTCATTGTAACAACTCCTTTTAAAATGCTGGAAGAAAATACCATCATGGCTATAGCACTTGCCCAAGGGCTTATGCTCATCTAAGTTGGAATTGCTTTGAGCTCACACTTCTCAAGACAATTTCCTGTGGTTCTGGAGAGCTCTGAACGGTCAGGCTGCTTCACAATAGCAGCTGTGCTACTACTTGGGGAAGGGCATGAAAGACTTTTCAAGATTCATGGCATCAGTCAGAATAACGGTCATAGAGCCTGCATCTGTAATCTAGTAATGAAGCAACTTGCTTTTGCAATTTGCATTAAGTAGTTCCTGAATAAAAATGAAAGTGAAGTAGAGAACGCTCCTACGATACATGAGATATCTGGTTTGAATCCTGGGTGGTTCAGGAGGGGGAGTGTTCTGTTTCTAACAGTGGTATGAAGGATAGGCAGAGGTAATCAGGCGTTCTTTGGATGCTCTTTAAGAAAAAATTGTTAATACTGTTCAGTTACGTTTTCCACGTTAGAAGCTGTAACACCATTGTGGTTTAAATTCCACCCTAAGATTTAAGCATAAGTTGTTGCAAGTCCTAGCTTACAAGAATGTGGAAGTTCTTCTTTGCAAATGGTGCTGTGTTTATACCAAATATGACCAAACAGCTCTGTATCTTATTCATAAATTATCTTTTTATGGAAAAATGGCACAACACCTTATTGGTACTGAACATAGGTGTATATACGTATTATATATAAGTGTATGTGTATGATATATATATGCATATATATATATATCAGCTAGAGAAACATCATGATGTAACTGTTCAGAAAAGTGGCAAATCAGGCCAGCTTTAGACTGTAAAAATAAACTTTTACTCAATTTGTTCATTAGTAACACACCTGTTAATGGTCAGATTTTAATAGTAATCATCACCAATACATGTGCAAAACTCTTTGTCTTTTGACAGTCACATTCTAAATTCTAAGCTGTGAGTATATAATACCATGGAGTAGAGGCCATATAGTTAGTACTGATGGGTACAGTCCCTGGTGGTTCTTAGTTGCAGAGGTCCTGCTGATGAGGCCTGAGAGTTAGTCAACAAAAGTCAGAACTGAAGTGAGCTTGTCTTCCTTCAGTTCCTCCAGTTCTCCTCTCTTGTGTCTGATGTGTTTACGCTACTGTCCTCCCACCAAAAGAGGAAGGGGGTCCTCCTTTACTCCCATACTGTTTACCTTGTTCTCTTTGTCTTGCCAGTCATCCTTGTGTATTTGGAGGGATGTCCCTTGTGCTTATCATGTTATCTGTCTGGCACCTTTAGTTGTCTGAATGCCTTTTATGTGCAACCACACCTAGCTTTGTTTGCCTCTTTGAGTGAGCTGGCCATGGCAAAACAGCTTTGCTTTTGCTGTCATTAGTTACAGTGTGACACTTGAAGACAAATATGCTATTTCTCATCTACTAAGTGATTGTATCATTGTCTGTATGGAAGGAAGTATTAAGTTCCCATCAGGATCAGCGTGTTGGATATTAATGCCTTTAATGCTGAAGTGGTTTACTTCTTTCTTTAATCAAACAGCCAAGACAAAACATGATTATATAGAACAAGTCTGAATGGCAAATTAATCAAACCTCTTTAAAGTTCTTATTTTGCAGCTGGAATGTTGCCTGCTCTAGCTTAAATGCATTTTGCCAAGTACTTAAGGTGCTCAAAATTTACAAACCAGGAAGGATGTGCATTTTCTTGGCAAATGTCCTCTGGATCTACTTCAGCTATCCTTCTCTTAACTGTCACTCCAGAGTAACAATGCTTTGATAGTTCTCAAAGTATATATTTTGCTACCAGAGAAGAAGAAATGTAGTTAGTTATGTCTGGGTCCAGATGTATTTCCTACTTACGTGTTCTGAGTTGTTAAATTGTAGTGAATAGTGAAGCTTATCCTAAGCAAGGACTTGGTAAAAACTGAGAAGTAAATCACAGTTTGCTTCCATTTTATAAATGGTTACTCAGTGAGAACCAAGAAAGAAATCCGTTTTGTAAATATTACCCAGTTGTTGAAGTGCAGCTTTCTCACACCGCTGTGATCATGGCACACTGACTGGCTAAAGAACAAGCTGTTGTGGAGCCATTGATCATATATACTTTTTGATAACCCTAAAGTATTTATTTGGACTTAGTTTACTTTGACAGAATTTCTACTTTGGGAAAGAATGAGTAGCTCTGAAGAGACTCTTTTAAACACCAGCCTTGAGTGACGTTTTTACCAAAGCAAACCAAATGAATGTCAACAAAGTAATTCAGCCTGGGAACAACCCACCATCCAGTTCTTCTCTGACCCACCTCCCGTGTTAATGTGGGAAAGTGAGTGTGCCCGCCCCAGAGAGGAGAATTAGCTTGCATTGATGTTGTTTTGGCCACAGTTTTAAATTCTCACTAGTTAAAAGCTGGCTTGGACATCTACCCATTGCTGCCTGCAGAGTGAGACAGCAGATGTATACTCTCCCTCTCCCTCTCCCTCTCCCTCTCCCTCTCCCTCTCCCTCTCCCTCTCCCTCTCCCTCTTCCTTTGCTCCTCATTACATTCAGTGTTCAGGCTAAAAGAGAGAGTCTGTTGACTACAAAACTTTTCAGATGCCTTGTTACAATCAACCCCTTCTTCATTTTGGTATTGCTCTTTTACTTGGTTTGTCTGTCTATACGCAGGGACAGACAGAAGAAATTAATAGCAAATCCAACCTACATTAACATTAATTTGAATGAAATAAATGTTATTCCTGCTTTCACTATACTGTAAGAAAATAATATAAATTGAGAATTTGAAATCTGTTATGTAAAGCAATTTGTTTAGTCAGGCATTACACAGCTACCTCAGATTTTTTTTTGCTTTTGGCTCTCTCTGTGCAGGAAAAAAATGGAAAATTCATGGAAAGGATGCATTAGTCATTTTATTTGATTAAAAACATCTATCATTTAGCAGTGGCCAGCAACTTGCAAAGGCTAACCAAAGTACTGAAAAATCAGAACGATTAGTAGGCTAATAGTATTAAAATGAAAATTTGGATGAAAAATACCCTTAACACTCATCTGTAAAACAAGATTTGGACAATATAATTTCTATTAGTCTCAAGAAAAAAGTTTCTTGAAACGAGTATTTCAGATAAATGAGCTTCATACAAATGCATGAGGTCAGATTGAATTCGACAGGTACCCTATTGCATTACAAATCTCCTATCTCATGCTGGGTTGGCAAGAAAAGATGGGACGTGGACAACATATATTAACTTTTTCCAGAAAAACAGAATCTTCCCCAGTTATTTCAAGAAGAAAAAAGTCAACAAGGAGAGACATCCATAAAATTCCCAAATAACCAGATGCTCCATAGTTACTCACCATAGAGCTTGGGGGTGAAGAGGGGAGGGGGGCTGACTGGAAATGTCCCCTGCACATAAATATACTCAATTATTTGGAGACTGGGTGTTTCCTTAGTTTTGGCAATACAAAAAAAAAAAGAATAAAATAAAAGCCTAACAACCCCCTCAGGTCAAATGACATCCATACTATCCAGTTTAAATCCTTATCAGTTCTGCAAAAAACCAATGATAACAGAAATGGTGTTACACTTCCAGTAACACATGCACAGGGGCATTGGTATCTGCACTCACTGTACCTTTGATAATCAGACCTCAGACATGAGTTTTTCACAGCTAATCTTCAGCACACACACACAGCCAGTCACACACTACAAGGGATCTTTTGAACTGAGGTAGATAGAAAACACAGATACCACATGACCTCCATGTGGTAATAAAGGCATTTTATTCATGTGGTGGTGAGAATCTAATGACCAGCACAGACTATCTGGAAACTTATGGAAACACAATAATTACAGAAAGAATTCAAAAAGTATAGCATTCTAGAAAGTGGTCAGAAACTCAATCAAAACCACGCACATGTAATTATTTCAGAACAGTGCTGGCCCTTTTGAATGGAAGTGGCCCACTGGAAGAAATCAAGAAAATATACTTTCTGCTGCATTAGCAACAAAGCCTAAAACAACTGAGATGTGAACTGGAATCAACTCCTACCACTGGTGTCCAGCTTCACAACAAATTGGCGTAGTACATGACATACATGTACTATGGAAAACAACTTGCATGAAAAACAGTATCTGTGGACATTAAGAGAAGGCAGAACTCAGAAAGGTTAATAGATAGCAGAGCTTACTTTTTCCAAATATTTGTCTATTTTTTACAGCCCAGGAAATTCTGAAGTGCTCCTGGAATTAAACATTATTTATAAATAATTTTATGCTCTCAGTGGCTAATGGCAGAAAGAAAAGATGGTTATATTATACCAGGGCCCAAAACCGGTAATTATTCCTGCTTGTAAGATATCAAGAATAGGAAGAAAACCAGGTACACCTCTGCAGCCATGTGAACTATGGAGACTTCCTTCCACAGAGCTCAGGGGACCTGTCTTATCAGGGATAAGAAACAGCATTAAAAACTGTGAGACTTAGCAAAAATTCAGGATCTCTTTTTAGATGGGTTGTGCCGTATACTACTGTCATAGGTGCAGTAAAACACGAGATCAAGATGTGAGAAGTGCTCCGTAAAGAAAACACGTGCCTTATCCTTTCCTCATTTTGCGATCCCCTTTTAGGGCATCTCAGTGGGAAATGGCAATATGGACCCAGTATACTCTCTCTGCTAGCCTGCTTAATTGTGTACTCATTTCAGTTGGGCTGCTACGTTTCACAGACTTGCTGCAGTTCTACAACAAAGAAAACAAGTCACATTAAACTTTGCTCTTTAACTTCCCTTTTTTTCTACTCAACTATAACATACAGTGTTTGGCAAAAATAATTTTGCCTAGAGTGAAACTGATGGAACAGGACAACAAACCTTTTGTGCAGTGCTTGCAAATCTGGCACAATGCCTAGCTTTGCTTTCTGCACTATATTTATCACTGCAAAGACATATTATGCTACTGAGGTGAAACAAAACTAGCTCTCCATATCACCTTTTGCAATCTCATTGAAATAAACACAATGCCTTCTTCCACAAAAATTAGATTAATTGTTTTAGTCAGGCAGCACAATGTAATATTCATGTAATGAAAACTATCTTAGTCTACTCATCGAAAATACAACTACAGTAGGGAAATAGACTTTTCATTATTTACATAACACCGAGGACATTAATTTGTGTCTTTCATTTATCTATTATACTCTCCTAATGAATAAACAACCAAATTGAATACCTTATTCTCTAATTGCAGTTAAAAAACCCGAAGTCATCATTCAGGGGTACTACCAGAATTAACCTTCTTCTGTGGTTAATTTAAACATATGCAGTACAAATAATCTTACTTGAAGCAGCTGGACAGCTCAGAAACATTCATTCTGTTTACCAGAAAAGCTTTTGAGTTACAAATGTTCAAATGTACATATTTATCTCAGGTTCTGCTGCAGTTAAATTGGGAACTTATAGGTCTCCCATTTTACCATTACATTTCTTTTCTATTTCTTCAATCAACAACAAAGGGTAATAAATACACTGACCTCACAAACACACACAAAATTGGCTTTAACCTAAAAGAGAAATTTATTTTTAAATAAAAAAATCTATTTGGGCTAAAGTATTATTAAAATAACAGAAGCAAAAGTAGGGTTTTTTTCTAGAGACATCATGTTTCAGATTGTATTCCAACCCCTACACAGTTCACCTTGTTCTTAGTCTAGCTAAGAACACAGTAAAGTCTAGCTAATTCCACAGTAAAGGTCCTGGGCCCCATGGTTTGGATTTATATTCAAAGCAAAAGCTCTGATGGCTCAAATTATGAATAAACCAAGGGACTGCTACTAGCCGCCTTCTATATCAAATCAGTTTATGAAAAGACATTTCTTAGGCCCAAGTAAGATCACAGGAAGGCCCATGGCAAGCACTAATTTAAATCGCTCACTGGATCAATTACAAAAGGTGCCTGGGAGTAGGGAGCGAAGCTGAGGTTCTCTCTCCAAGTAAACACTTTAATAAGTAGAGACAGTAATGTAGGGTTTTAGCTTTCCTGAGGATGAACTTCTCACCTCTGTCTGGCCTGATGAGTGAGGTTCTTCACTGCGGAAGGGTAGAGCTTTAGCAGGAGCAGAGGAATTGCCTGACGCAGGTTGCCAGCCACCCACCTGCTTCCCCAGCAAATGGAGGGGGAGGCATGCTGCGGAAACGGAGTGGGAGGGTAGCGAGGGGGATGGCAGAGACCACTTCTGTTAGCTCAGCACTGACGTTTGCTGGCTTCAAGTGCTCACAGAACTGTTGTGCAGTACGTTAAAACGGCTTTGTCAGGCTTGAGTTTTTGTCGTCTGCTCAGCTAAGGTTTTGACATTCCTATCCTAGTCAAAATACAGTTTCCCAAGTAGCACATATTCTTTGTTGGTTTTTTTTTCAAGTGATCTGCTTTGTTTTATTTGGTTACTTTTCAGTTTTGACATATTTTTTATTTGTTTCTTTTTAACTGCCAATGCATCAGTAAGCTGTTTAATGTAAAGCACTTCATAATATACTAACAAATGTAACCTCTTGGCAATGTATCTTCCTTTATCCACTACTATATCTTTCAAATTCAAAGATGAACAATGAGTGGAGCTTTAATCCCTTAGAAATCAATTGGTTTATCATCAGACATAATGCATTTGAGTCTGATGCAGCATTCTAAAGCAAGAAAGCTTCTTAGGATTTCATTCTTTTCCTATTAGCAAGTATTTTGAATTCTGTCATATTTTCTCTATACCATAACCTCCACATTGCATATATTGAATTTGCATTCATGGCATGTTTCAGGTTGGAATATGGACTGACATCAAGTTAGTATAAACAAATTATGGTTTCAGTGGACTCAGGATTTCTCCAAGTGAATGCAAAGATCGATGCTGATATACAGCAACCTAATATTTGCCCCATATCTTATAGGTTAGATCTTTATTCTGACAAAAATGTAGCATAATGTCCACTGGTGTCCAGACGAACGAGTTTTCTAACTCTCAGTGAGGCTTTTAAGCTTTCATTCAAGACAAAAAAACAAGTATTTTTAAATTCTGAACTCTAATTCTGGAGTTTTTGACTGTAGACTTTGTAAGAACAATTTGAAATTAACAAATTGCATAGCACTCCTTTAGTAGTGCTTACAGACAGTAAGGAAAATAAAGGTTTTTATGATCCACCAAAGGCAGAGCACAACCCAGCACTTAATCATGACAGCAAGAGCTTTAATCTTTCCATTTTGTGTTTCCCTATCACCTGCTGTCTGCTTCAGCACAAAATTACATACATGACATATAACATTAACAGGAATAAGTAACAAAAGTAATTTGAAATAAAAAAAAATCTGTGATAATCTCAATTTTAGCATTTTCATACTAGATTGTTTAAAGAATATAGCTAAATCAGTACTGTAACCTGCTTTTCGCCAATGGTTTTCATCATATTTGAACAAACATTCTTACTTTGATGCTAAAATCTAATCTAGTATCTCTAACCCGCAAAGAGTGCATTCTTTATCAGCAAAAATATGACAATATTTTTACAGGCCTGTATCTTACATGCATATTACAGTTTGAGGAATATAGGTTATATGATGAGAGAACAATTTATTTGAACAAATGATTTCTCACTCTCAGTCACCCAGACTCTATATTTATTATGTGGAAAATACTTAATTTTATTTCATTTTTTAACATCTCTGACTATGCCATGATCTTTTTTAATTACACTTTAAACAGGGAATATGGAACAAATCTGCAACATTCGAAGCTGTGCAGGAACACAGAATTAAGGCTGTGCTTCACTGAGTAGTGAAATGAGACTTACTGTATGGTCAGAGTGATATATTTCAGACCCAGTTCTGATTTTCATCATATCTTCAGATTGTGACATAATCTGTATTTCAGAATGAGGGCATTCCTTTGTTTTGAGGAATGGGCGTGTTAGCAAGCAAACAAGAATGAGATCCATCAAACCAAAATTACTCTTTCTAAGCTAAGGCAGTGGATTTAGTTTCTCTATGGAGATGCAGTGACTATGTCTCTTCTTACAGGAGCAGCCTGATGGGAGCCTTTTGTCTTCTTAAGAAGTAATATGTCTGAGACTAAGAAATTCCTTTCCTCAGTTTATATCTTTTTTTTTTTAAATTGTCAGTTTGTTCTTTAAGAATCTAAGTACGCAGGGAACCTTGGGAAGGGAGTAATGGTGGCAGGGAAGGAAGATAATTGTACTTCTAAACAACTAGAGGATCAGAAGGGCAACAGAATAGGTTTGGGTGTCTATCATAGCCAGACTTCATGTCCCATGGACCAAGAAAGGTACTGGAAACTTAGTCTGCACTGGTAGATCTTGGACTTAAAGAGCAGTGATGTGTCCTTGCACCCTAACATAAGAAGACTGGAGTCAAATAGGAATCATCAGCAAGGGCTGTACGCATAGGACAGGTGTCCCATCAAGGCACAAAGGCAGGCTGTAACAAGCTACTTGTTGTGCTTACCAGTGTTTTCAGAAACTCGCAGAGCAAAAAAAGGTAAACTGTGTAATTCCAATTTCATTTTGTAAGAGCAGGGACTGCTACAGCATCCCCTGCTAGACACCAAAATCATCTGAAATGTATGCACAATCTCCTAAGCAAAAACCTGACACAGAGACCTTTCCAATTCTCTATTGTAAGTGTTCAAAACTAAGCCTTCCAGTATGCTATTATAGTATGTTTAAAAGAAGTCCTTTTGTTCAAAAGTATCCCTAATATATACCATTCAGAGGAGTTTAATAGAGCTTGCTGAGACTTAAAACACATCTAAAGGTAAAATGCACCTTTAAAGATATTCAGTTTTTCTGTCTGTCTACATACGTTGTCTAAAAAGTAATACAAAGGTTCACACATGATCAATAAGTCTTGGAAAGACTTTGTTGCTGGTCTGTTGTCAAAGCTGAAGTTTGCATTTCATCTTGGAATTCAATCACAGACATTCTCTCTAAAATTAAATGTCTTACAGTGTATATATAAAATACTCATTATATTAAGATCATTTTGAATTTCTCAGTGACTGTCAGCCATAATTTAATTAGGCGCTTTAAGAAATACATGGCCTGTTGTTGGAGCACTTTTTCGTGAATGATAATGACCAAACACTAGAGACATGTCAAACGTTACACAGAGCAGTGTAATTAAGCAATTAAAAAAAAAAGTTCAATGAAAAGAGGGAAGAGAACAAATACTTTATTGGGATAAAGTCTTTTTTTTAATATTTTTTTTTTCTGGTACGAAAGAATTCTGAAAATGGTTGGGGTTTTTTCATTTTTGTTAAACTATTCTGAATAACTATATAACCACTCTGAATAATGATGTAAGTTAATACATATAAATATGCTAACATGCAGTAAAAGTTTACGTTAGTGAGTAACTATTCTGAATAGCTTAGCTAATTAAGATGGCATAATAAACAGTTCAGGACGAAATTTTTAAATTTTAAAACATTTCTGAAAGGGCTTTTACCTATTTTTATTGCATTTTCCTGCCAAATCCATTCAAAAAGAACTTGTAAAATGTTTGGCTACCTGAATCTGTGTCTTTCAGTGACAATTTTTTGACTAAAAGAAAACTTTTCACTCCTATCCATATAAATTTAATTCACTTCTCATGTGCTAGCTACAGCTGACAGCTTGCTTTTTTTTGATTTTTTTTTTTTTTGGAAAAGGAGTAGTGGGTATATAGGTTTATTTTTTAAAAAACACTGAACAGTAATTTTTTAATATATGATAAGGGATTATTCTTGGTTCCTTTGTTTTAGCTTATATTTTACACTTTCATTTTGATGTAGAAAATGTCACAGAGACAAGAAAAGTCTCTTCAAAAGTTGATGCATAAAGTCTCAAGGAAAAACTGCCTGGCAGTTTACAGCAATCTAAGTTGGGACTAGTGTAGTGTTGCTCTCAGTCTTTCGTCTTTCCTCCCCATATGTTGCCATTCCCTCCTCTATACATTGCCATTCCCTCCATTATACTAACATTTGTACTTGTAAGATCAAAGTAGTGTAAGGATTTTGTTTTATGAATTTATTTTTTTTTCCAGGTAGTTTTGACTAGATGGCTTGAACCAGATCATCTCCTGAACACATAGCAGAGAGGACAGAATTTTATCCCACATTTCTGAGAATACCATTTTATCTGCTGTGAAACAGCATCCTAAATTTAGTCAGCTGCAACAATTTTTTGAGCATAATATGTTGAATTTCTCTTAGTAGTGTGCATATATCAGCTCAAAATTACACAGGAAGCTTGCTGCACATAAACTTTGGCTGATAAATATAGTACAGTGTAAATTCCATTCAATGTGCATGCACTTGTAAGAGTCATAGACGATATCACCAGGATATGTGTCCCTTTCATGCAGTTTCTGAAAACAAAGAAAGAAGAAAGTATATTCTTACACTCTTTCTGTATGGCATGGTTCATGCATTCTAATGTAACAACTGTCATACAAAAGTATGAAAAGCTTTTAAACTTGATTCATATTTAAAACTTTCAGAGCAGCATTAAGTGTTCTGTAAATTATGTTTCTCTAAAACTAGATTCAGATGGTAATTTTTCTAAGCTATTATACCAAAATAGTTTTAATCCACTTTCTTTTGTATAATGAACATTTAAGAGTTAATATTAGCTAAACGGAAGTTTAATAATCAATACATATATGTGTACAATTTGTATAAGTATACATATAAGATTAGTATATCTATTAAAATTCAAATTATCCTGACTTATGTCTCACCTCAAAATATATTTATATTGTTTCAAATAAGCAGTTCAAATTTTAAGTCCCTTCAAAACCAGAATGTCCTGCTAGCATAAAATTATGTCTTTTGGAAATTCTAGAATTTATGTATTGATAATTGCTTTAATTTCAGAAATCCTTTTAGCATTCTCCACCACAAAAATTTAGACTGAGAGATCCGAAAAAAGTACAAACCTCATTCTTATAGAATATTTTACCAGCTAAAACACTTACTTACAATTTTTTCTTAGCTATTCCTCATTGAGCTATGCTTGCATTGTTTCTTATGACAGATATACCTAAACAATACTTGTAAAGGAAACCTGTAAAAAACACCCATGTATAAAAAATTTCCATGTTATGAAAATCTGCAAATTATTTTTTTATCTAGTGCAAACAAACATAGTGACAATATTCTCATGTTTTATTG
This sequence comes from Mycteria americana, assembly GCF_035582795.1. Taxonomy (NCBI): domain Eukaryota; kingdom Metazoa; phylum Chordata; class Aves; order Ciconiiformes; family Ciconiidae; genus Mycteria; species Mycteria americana. The sequence goes on along the minus strand of NC_134366.1, from coordinate 94,309,267 downwards.
TTTGATTTTGCACTCAAAATTTTTCATGAAATAATAAAATAGAAAACCCAACAGTTTTATTATATAGATCATTGAAAAAAAACCCCTACAAAGTAGTTAGAAACATGAAAAATAAAAATAATTTTAAATTTAATGTTTCAACACTGTTTGAACTTGTTCCTCATTTTTCTTTTGAAATGCAATCACAAGAAAATTAATCTGAAGGGAGGAAGGTAGGATAGATTGAGCGATCTCCAACAGGCCTTTATGGAAGTATCATCTTCACCCATCCTTTGTACTTCTTTTGGCACAGTTCAGCTGGATTACTCACCTCCTCCTGAATTCCCCATGTAAAGAAACAAGTTAATTCTTGGCTAACCTTCCTGCTTGGCAGGCTTAGCAGGTTTTCCATGCTTTTCACTTTGCTGCATTTTCCCAGCCCCTTTATATCTGAATAAACTGGACCATGCGCTGCCATCGGACAAGATGGTACTCATTTTCTTTACTCCATAGTTCATTTATGAATTACATATTTGAAAGGTGAAATGAATTAAGTGGTGACTTTGATAAAGACAGTGCCTCCAGGAATAAGCCTGAATTCAGCTAGACCATCATCTTGGAACAACACTGAAGAAAATAATGAAATCCTAGTGTACTTTATTTTTAAAGTTTTTTCATTTCTTCCAAACTTGATGCAGCCCTAAAAACATCTCTGTAACCAATGTTTAGATTTTTTTGGTAACTGCCATTTGCCTAATAACTCTAGTTTCCTGTTCTCCCCCTGTCCCTTTAAAATTAGTGGCATGTCTGATATCTCAGGCTGGTATGTCTAATAACATATAATAAGATATGTCCATCTTTCCCAGTAACGTCAGCTGAGCTAATAAAAGGTACTACTTTTCTCCATAAATTTTGTTGTATTCAACTATAATGATTAAAACACATAGCTGAAGAGGAAGAAACAGTTGCATTGAATTTTTTTTTATGTAAGTATTGTATTTATAACATTCTTCTGATTACTATACCTAAAATTAACTGTTCTGTGCAATAACAGTTACATAATTCAAATGCTCAGGTAACTGTGTCTTAACAACCACCATCCGAGGCCTGTAACATTATGGAAATCCATGCAATTAATGTTTTTAAAGGTGCACTGGATTTAAAATCATCTTCATTAATAGTTCAGTTTCATTCCAACTGCCTTTCATGTTTTGCAAGTATGATTAATATTTCTGCCCACTAGAAAGACTTCTCATAAACATTCATTGCAATAAATTTGAAATGCAAAGATTCAGTTATACAGGAAGACAGGATGAAGAATTTCACCATACTGGTAAATACTCTCAAATCATGGATTTTGAATATTGGAGTTTCTATATTGCATATAGATCAGTTTGGACCGCGGGACATGTTATACTTTCTCCCTGCAGAACTGGTTATTCAGTGGTAATGACTCCTGCTTCTTGCAACCAAACGCATTGGAAAAATGTGTCAATGATGGTAGTGCGTAAAGCCATCTATTACAACATCAACTGCTATAAGGAGAAACCTGAGGGCTGCCCAGACTATGGCATGTAGTGTTGTGAGTAGCTTTATTGGGTTTCAGAGCTTTAAAACATGCTAGGAAAACCTCTTCATTGAATAGAAGATCTTGTGGCTCTTCTTCTGACAAAGCCGCATTACTTCAGGAGAAGTAAGCCTGAGTAAAAGCAAATAAGGTCTGTGGAAAACCCTGCATATCTGGCACTTAAAGAATCTTACTTTCTTGCTTCAAAGTTTAAAAAAAAAAACAACAAAAAACCAAACCAAAACAGTATAAGATGTTTTATTTTCCTTTTACATAGGTTTATGTGCTAGAATTCCTCTCACTTTTGTCCTACACTTATCTATTTTGTGGTGTGAAGGAAACACAGATTTTAGATTAATTTGTCTCAAACTTTTCCACTTAAGTGTTAAGATATTTCTAATTTTACAATAATTTTACTATTACTTATATTAGATGAGTTTTCCAAAGTCTACAGTCATCCTTCCAACAAAAAACATCTACTATGCCACTGAAACTGGAAATTGCAATCCTCTTAGTCTTAACCGTGGGTATTACGAGATAAGACAGCCACTTGCCAACCATTGTCAGACTAAGTCTCTATTTTTACAGAAACTTCAAAGCAGATATTTGCTACTGGCAAAGTACTGGGTTTGTCTCATAACAAATATTCGGGGCCTTACATCAAGTACAGTAGAGTACTATAAAAGGTAATTCTGTCGCTGTGGTTTACTGATAACCCAGCTGCCATGGCTTCTGGATGAGTATCAAAACTCTTCGAAATTCTGCATTGTTTTGTCATTGTTTTGGCTTGACAGCTGGGATAGTGTCTGTACCAGGTTGAAACAGCCCTCTTTCCAGAATTTCAAATGTATTCTGTGCTCTTATCTGAAAGAAAGCTGCTTCTCTGCCGTATGGATATGAAATGGTTCAGATGGGAACACTCAGGGAATGTGGGAGGCTCAGGGGAGTCATGACTCCTTAAAGAGGTACTTCTCCACATGCATTCATATAGACATTAAGCATGCAGAAGGCTGAACGTTGTCAAAACAGGTAGTGCCAAATCTGCTTGATGCCATTGCCAGAGCCTCCTGCCAGCACTAGCATTTTCAGTATATCTCTGTGCTCTGGCTTGTTTAGAACAAGGTTTGAAAACAGCTACAGTATTTCCTCGTTCTGAACAGTTTTGAAACACTTTAGCTTAAAAGGCATGATAGCTTCAAATAACTTCTTGATTTTTTAATAGTAGTTGGCCCCTTGTAACAACTGTGGGTACAGAGAGCTCTGTTCAGCTAAATAAAAATAACACAATACAAACCACTGAGACAATTTTCTTTCTTTTTTTTTTTTTTTAAAGCCATTTCAGTTCTATCACTCTCATATGTTGTAGAAGCCCCAAGAACACGTTCAGCTCGCAACTCTTGTGAGGGGCATTGTTTTGTATTACACCATTAGACATTTGCTGAGAGCTTGATTTCATGGAGACATCATAGATCACCTAGTGAAACTTAAACCCATCACCAGCCACACATCAGTGTCTCCACTGCGTTGTCCAATTACTTTTGTCATTAAAGAGTTGTAGCGACCTTCCTTTTCCAGCAGAAAGGCTACCCACCCCATAATGTCTCCACAGACTACTACATGAATCATTCTTTGAAATAGACAGTTAAATATCAGTGATTCTGCCTAAATCCTTTAAGTGCAAATCTCAGTGAATGCTGTTCTTCATTAAATACAATTTTGGTTAGGCAATCCTCTTAGCCGATTATGTTTCCTCATTTTACTATTTTATAAAAATCCCAATAATGTTTTAACTGTATGTCATGGTATGTGAAATCTACCATTTACCATAAATTACAGTACCAATTAGCTCATTCTGCACCAGTGAAGTTTCAAGTTTTATTGCAATAATTCTGTAAAATTTTTGAGAAATCCTGATGGTTCCCTTTGAAATCTCTGTATCTCTGAAAAGTGTATCTTCACTTATTAAAATGATCTGCTCTGGAGTCTATTCTGTTTTATTGTTGATAATTATATTTCACATCTTTGATTCTTCTGTATCTTTTGTGTGATTTTACGATCTCGGTTATCTGGATTAGCGTTTTCCAACTTCAGCTGGGACATTGGTAAGTGTACGAGCAATGGTACCTCAGTTACTTAGAGTATCTTATTACCTGATGACCCATATTGCACGTGTCACATGCTAGGGAAGAAAGTTGCACAAAACCCCACTTTCCGGTCACATTAAAAAAAAAATCATGTATGAGAGGATACCCTGGTTTACATAACACTCTCCACAGAATATAATGGACCGACAGCCTGCAAACTCCAGTCCTCCTTTGCTACCTGAGATCTGTGATGTTTTCTTCCAAAATTTCTTTTAACCTAGTGAGCCCAAGGCTTCAAAAAGTGATAAAACCTCAGGTTTCGCATGCTGGGAAACAACTGTTTCAGTATTTGGTCCTGCAGTGCATTTTGTTACTCCTTACAGCTGCTACTCAAGAAAAAGAAGATGATGTAATTCCAGTCCTAGGAGCACAGAAGGATAACCTGGGGACTGGAATAAATTTAATTTTTGGTCTGATTATGCTGGAAGAAGAGTTGCTACCTGGAGAATTTCCCAGTAGGAACACATGGAGAAACATGGTTCAGTAACCTCTGACAGAAACATAGAATAGTGCTGTTTCAGGAAAATGAAAGCTAGCTGAATGAAAGTCAAGGACAACAACCAGTGGCCAGGAAAATTTGTCTAATGTACTCATATTGTAATGAGGTCACCCAAAACTTCATCTGAAGAGGCATCAGTGTACAACACATTGTCCACAAATACACTAGGTATTGTGAGGCAAATGAAGACAGTCTGCACTCTGGGCCAACATTGAAATCTGGGGTCAAACACAATAAAGTGGACAAGGGACCACATTCTGGGGACAGTGCGTTAATTTTTCACACCTCCCTTCCCTGGCTACTTGACAGTGCTTGTCAGAGTGACCTAACATATTACAGCTTGTTCCTTACTAGCTCAGAGGAAACCTGGCAAAAAAATTCTATGACTGCTTCTGGAGAAAATGAACTAAAAGTGGCCCTTAGAAGAAATCTGTGCCTAGCCATGGATGCACACACCCAACACTCTTACCATTACCAGCATCTTACAGACCTCATGGTGCTACAACCAAAAAAAGCCACGTAGAGTGCAAGATGCTGCCATAGGGAGTGACATGCCGGAATGACAGATATCACCTCTCCCACGCACTACAGAGAGCAATGCAATTGTCAAAATTAATCTCCTAGGTGTAAAATTTCCATTTCACCATTCAAAGATTTCTCAGCCACAGGCCACACCATAGACCTAGTACCGTGTAGGGCGTACCAGCTGCCCACCTGGTTAGCATCCCATAGGCCAGCAAGCATCTGACCTCTAGCCGTAATAGCAGTGGGGTGTTCATATCCAGGCTTGTCTGATGCTCTCTCAGAGGAGACTCTCATGGTTTGCACAGCAAGAACAGAAACAATGACATAAGAAGCAATGGGCAAAATGATCTCAGAAGACATGGTAGCAGCAGTAAGATAAAGTTTCCAGAGTATCCATTTTCTATAATAATTCATGGTGTAACGACATAACAAGGTATACAAGTGGACAACTGTAGAACAATGTAAAGAGACTTCCCATCATATGTTTGCAATGGCCATCATCATTAACTTGTGTAGAAATGTATGCAATTTAGCAATGACCATATCAGGCCACTGGCTTGCTTTAAAAAACAAAGAAAAACTGAAGTGTAGATATATCCTACAGCAATCATAGTCTATTTCTCATCCTAATCTCCAGTGGCTGTTAACAACTTCCAAAGATGTAAGCAACTTTGTCTCCAAGCCAAAGGTCAGGAAACACTAGTCTAGATTTTCAGTTGTAAATTTCCTTAATTTTGTGCATTTCTTGAAATATTCCCTGTAGAACACATTTCACACATTAACACTATATATTTCTCTTTCACACTTTATCTAAAAATAAATTAGTAAATACAGAAATCACCCAGGATGCAATTCATTTCTCAAATATATTCCCAGCTAGAATTCCAAATGGTATTTTGCTCCTGGCTCTATAGGAGCATATTCCTATTGTATCTACCACTGGAGACCTAGCAGGTACTTCAGAAATGGTCAGGGTGGGATGGGGAGAAAGAAAGCATTTTAAGTGGATTTTCACTCAAGCCAAAATATTTCCTTCTAATTCTAACATTGCATAGTGAAAGGAATATTTTCTGCTAATCACCACTGCACCACAGGTGTATGAGATCATACTTATTCTCTCCAGGCCTTGCCTTTCCAAGGACCTGCTGTCCTTGTGTCAACCTGTCTACATCTCTGACTTTTCATGGGTCTAGACATATAACTGGAACAGAAGCAAGGACTCCTTGGGGAGCGAGAACATTATAGATCTGGAGGGGGGGTAGAGGCCCACAGCTGTTCCCTGTGGCTCACTGACAGTCCTTGAAAAAGTAAAAACACCTGTAAAAAGTTTAAACTTTGCCATCCACTGGAGCACTACTGGATTTTTCAAGACAGTATTGATAGGAGAAAATAACCTTGTATCTTTAAAACACAGTGTAAGTCATGTGGTACAGTCAAAAACAGTCGCCATCAAGGAACCAGTTGATCTTTCAGTTGATGTCTAAATCAGTACTTCTCTATAGTACACTCAGAAATGTTACTGTTTAGTGGAATAGAAAAGCATGAAAACGATCTTAACTGCTAACTGCTGTCATCTCTTGAATCGGATAGTTGGGGGTGGGAGGGAAGAAAGAAAGAAAAAAAAAAGCTCAGTATCAAACATTTACTTCATTTACTTATGACTGCATGAACAGATGTTTACTCCAAAAATTGTTTACTCAGCATAAGATGAAGTTTACCTCATAACTTTTACTAATTATCACTGTAGGGAAATGAAATAATCTGGTAATGTACATAATACTAAAAACAGTGTTTGGATCAGGAGAAATTGTCTCCATGCATGTCATTTAATAAAAATTATTGTAATTTAAGGTAGTGAAGCAGTGTCATCTGCAAACTTGCCAAGGGCACACTCTGCCCCATCATCCACATCATTAATGAAGATGTTGAACAGGATTGGACCCAGTGTTGACCCGTGGGTAACACCACTAGTTACTGGCTTCCAACTAGACTTTGTTCCACTGATTATCACCCTCTGGGCCCAGCGATGCAGCCAGTCTTCAATCCCCCTCACTGTCTACTCATCTGGCCCATGCTTTATCAGCTTCTTTATGAGGAACTTATGGCAGACAGCATTGAAAACCTTACTGAGGTCTAGGTAGACAATATCCACGGCCTTTCTACCAAGCCAGTCATTTTATCATAAAAGGTTATCAAGGTGGTAAAGCAAGACTTCCTGTTGGTAAATCCATGCTGACTACTCTTGATGACTTTGTCTTTCATGTGCCTGGAAATGGTTTTCAAGATTAGTTGCTCCATCACCTTCCCAGGGATCGAGGGGAGGTTGACCAACCTGCGTCCTCCTTGCGCTTCTTGAAGATAGGAATGACATTTGCTTTCCTCCAGTCCTCAGGTATGTCTCCCAGTCACCACAATCATTCAAAGATTATGGAAAGTGGCCTTGTAATGACTTCACCCAGCTCCCTCAGCACTCGTGGGTGCATCCCATCAGGGCCTATGGACTTATATACGTTCAGTTTGCTTAAGTATTCTCTGACATGATCTTCCACCAAGGGTAGGTCCTCTTTGCTCCAGTCTGTCCCCCTGGTGTCCAGGGGAAAGTCTTATCCTTCTCTTTCGTATTTAAAAAATTTATACAGGAAAAGAGAGAACTGCCACATGTTTTGAACTCAAAGGTTTGTGTGGTTATGGTTTTATGCATTTCAGATGAAGTGACACATATATCACTCCTTTGGTCACACACAATGAAAATGCTAATATTTAGATAGATGTAATTAGGAGTGCTACAGTTATTCTGGTAAAAAAGATTGAAATAATGTCTCATTTTAACAAATAACCAGGACTGTGTGAATTAATAAAATTATTTCACAAGAATGCATACATGTTGTTCTGAACTTACATAAACATTAGGCAAAGACATTCTGTACTGGGTTTGCAATGTACATATAAACCAGGAAAAGTTAAAAGCAACATGTGAGTTACTTTTAAGATGTCATATGCTTAAGGGTCATTATTTCAGCAAAGTGAGAAAGAACTTATAGAGGGCTCAGACAATGCAGTATAAAGTGGAAATAACTTCATGAGTACTGTCTCAGTTTGCAAAAAATGTCTGGAACTGCTTCTGGCTACCCCAGGGAAGAGTAGCAGCGCAAAGCTTTACTGGCTTGCAACATCACTGCTATGTCAGTACATCACGGAGCTCTGAGACAAAATGTGCTGCTGCCAGATATCCTCACTGCAAAATAATGTGCTTTGTAGAGAGCTTCAGTGTAGGTAAACTCATAGGGAGCCTAGTGACATACAAGCCCACTGTTTGGTGCACTAATACTCTCATAGCTTAAGGCTCCATTTCCGCAATCCCTCTTTAACTATCCTGTAATTTAATACTAAAAAAATTTCCCATCCTTCATCAAAGTTCTTTTTTCTTGCTGTCATTTTGCTGTCAAAACCCCATGGATCCTACACAGATCCATCAAATGCTTAATCTCAGCCTTTACAGAGATGCTCCTCAGAGACCATAATAGAAGAGGTAAGGAAATAGGTTAGTTCTGAGGTTTTTAATTATCTATCTTCTCTTCTCCTATGCTTTCAATCCCTGCTTTAGCTAAATTCTTGCATTGTTCCCACTATCTCCCTCTGGAAGCTTTCCTGTATTTAATTTAGCAATGTAGCTTGCACTACCCTTTCTCACCAGAGTTTGAGGAGGTCTTTGACTTCTTTCATAGTCTAGGCATTATGACAAAATTTAGCTTTTTCCCACAGAAGCTCCTAGTAACCCTGCTGGACTTTGAGAGTAGATGGAGAGGGAAGGGAGAGAAAGAAATTCAGAATATGGCCAGGTTTAGTTTATAGTCTAACTGAAAGGAGCAAGCCTGTAAAAAGAAGTCAGAGAAGCTCTGGAAATTACTCAGCAACTGTCCCTCCCCCATTCGAAGACTATACAATATATTAACAAATGAGAAGCTGTGTAATACGATAGATTATGAAATGAATATTTGAAAAAAACCCATTAATTTCAGTTGCACAACATTATTTATATACATCTAAATTAATTTTTGTTTTCATTAGGCTCTGAAATTGTTGACTGTGCTTTAGGAAGGTATGTGTACAGATATGTGTTCAGTAGAGAAAGAATTTATTTTCTGTGTTACTCTAATCTCATTTATTTTTAATGTGGGTAATGTCCTTTTTTTTCTGAGTACATTTTTCATATTATTTGTAGGAATTAAAAAGCATGTCATAGTTCAAAATAAATTCTTCTGTCATCCAAAGAAAATATTAATGAATCTTTAAAAATGAGCAGTTAGAAGAATTTTCAAACATTGGAGAACACTGGGCACAAAAATGGAGGTGTATGTATAGTAACATTCTCATTTTCTATCTAGTGAATAATAATCAGATTTCATCAAACAAGAACCTAGATATCCAAGAAACTTCCCAAAAGACAGGAATTATTGGACATCCTTTGGCTTTCTTCAGCAAGAAATAACCAGCTGATTCTACACTTTAAAAAGTTACCATTAAACATGACAATAGTTCAAATGATATTGAAGAAAAGAAATCGAACAACTTTAATTTGTGAGTTTTCCTGAAATGGGTGTGAAACTCTCGAAATGCCAAGAACAACATTGAACCCCCAACACAGGATGCAGGTCAAACAGTCTTCAGAATACAGGAATTTGGTTTGCAGCCTTATTCTATGACTTTCATAAGCAGAGGGTTTGAGTATATGACCTCGTGAAGACCCTTCCAGCATGAATTATTCTGTGTTTTCATTCTTTACTTTTGAGAAGGAGATGCTAATTCAGAAAAAGCTGGTTGTTCCAGCTCCAGTGAGAGACCCCATATGCTAAGGAATAAGCACATACCTATAATTTCACTGAATCAACAAGCAATTTTAGAAAAAATTCAAACATCTGGGATTTCTCTGAACTGATACAGAATTCAGATAGAGTTAAATTAAAAGTTAAAGAGGATTGGTGCTTATAGTGACATAGTTCATAGTTGCATCTTTGTTAAACTTTTGTAAAAGTATCAGAAAATAGTAGAACTTCCACAGAACTTGAGGTTGAACCAGGTACAGGAATCTCAAAACACTTTCTTCCCAAAAGTATTCAAGAGCCACAAAAGTTATAGCAGTGAAAAAGAGAAAACTATTCATTTTTTTGTTACCTCTCTAAGGAAAAGTTGGAGAAAATCAAGTCTGATTGCAGAGGAAAAAGTCAGTCTTTGCTGTGTAACAAATGTTGGTATCTGGAAGCTGGATAAAAGCTGTTCTTACCTTATGATATGTCCTTTTCAGACAGAAAATCTGTGTCCTGACCGGGCACCTTCTGTGCATGTTACTTTCTTGCCATGTAGGGGTAATACCAGTTTCTTAGTTGATCTTCTCTTTATTTACCAGATGTTTCTTTTGTTCCTCTAAATTGTCGTAGCTCTAGCATGTAACGAATACAAAATATAACTTTCATTTTGGCAGGAAATGCACTGAAATTAAAGCTGTCAATAATGGGAACCAGAAACAAAGGGGACATATGTTACGCATTATGGTAAAACAAGAAATCACAGCGTGTATTTTGCAGGTTACTCTTTCCTGAGATATGGTATATAAGAGGCTCACTTAGTACTGGTGAGATGCAAGAACAGTTCTGCACTGAGCTGTTCCTGATCATCAGAAAGCAACCTAAGACTCTGAGAAGGAAAACACAAAAAGTACAATATTAAAAAACTCTGATTGCACACCAGTGCTGGAGTCCAAGCTTATATTCAGTTAGTGTTTTTCTTTAATTCAGTGTTGCACAACATCAAGAAGATGTTGAATTTCCATCAAACATCTCTTGATCAGGCTGTTCACTGTTGTAATTTACTAGCTCTGGCCCTTACTGGAGAGCTTCGTGTAGCTGATGGTGGTATATGATCTAAAAAAGTATTGATGTACAGTAACTGATCTTTAAAAAAGATCTTTGACTAGAGCAAGCAAGCTCTTCAAAGACAGTAATGCTTTCTATTTTTCTTCTCATGCATTATTCATGAATAATCTGAGTGTATGAGTTGGCTTATTACTTGAAATAATCAGAGACTTTATATGGAATTGTAGGCCACAGATATCTTCATATCACTGATATTTATACTTAGTAAAAGGACTTAATTTTTCTTCTGATTTGTGATCAGTCCTTGGGCAATTAGACAATATTTAGACACATCTGCTCTGAAAGAATGAATGAAACATTGGAGGGAGGAAGTTAGAAGTTCTAGTGAAACCTTCTGTGTGAATATGCATTTTTAGAAATTTTTTTCAAGTTCTGAAAAATATTGAGTGCCATTTGTCACCAAAAAGTCATGAAAGAGATGGTTATATCTCTGAAGAATATATATAGATTAAAATTGAGGCTTAAGAGAAATCTGTAGAAAAATCATCATGACTTCAGCAGAAGCCAGGATTCTAGCATTTTTAAAATTTAAACAATTGTAAAGACTTACTGTATTTTACCATGCCAGCTAAAGAACATAATATGGTCCATACTGAGAAGAAAGGTTGAAAAATGATATCTGAATATCTTTTAGCTACTTTATTCTGTGCAATTATTGCTCAATTGACATAATTGCTCAATAAAACATGAGATTAGACTACATCATACAGATGGGAGGGAATATTTGAAAAGAATGTTCCATGTTGCTGAAAAGCTAAAAATTTTGGGCCAACAAAACAACAAACAAATACAGTCAAAGAAGGTGGGTACAGCAAAAGGGGGGGAATCTGTAAAGTAATATGTAGCATTTTTTAAGAGGCACGGATTATTCATGGCTTGCAAAAAGCTAACTAGGGGATTTCTATATTGAGTTACAAAGTCTTCATTATTCAAAAATTGTAAGATATGAACTTTTCAGTTACATGATCCAACGCAAAAGATGTAAGGAATGTTTTTAAACAAATCTGACCTCAGGTATTTGGAAAGTAAATAGTAGTATTGAGTGCAGATGTCAAGGTTTTGATAGTGGTGTGGGGCTGCAAGGGCAGCCTCAGTGAGGAGAGGCAGTGAGGGGTGAGGGAAAAAGTGTAAGAAACAGCCCTGTGAGCCCTGAGAGCAGAGCAGGAGGAGTAGAGGAGCTGCTCCAGGCTCCCCAGCAGAGATGCCCCTGCGGCCCCTGCAGAGACCCTGGTGGAGCAGCTGTTTCCCTGAAGCCCCTGGAGAGGACCCGTGGTGGAGCGGGTATCCACACTGTAGCCCCTGGAGGACCCCACTGAGCAGGTGGATATTCCCTGAAGGAACGTGACCTGTGGACAGCCCATGCTGGAGCAGGTTTATCCTGAAAGATTGCAGCTGGTGAGAAGTATTGTGATTCTCACATCAAAGGTCTAAGTAGCACATCCTGGTTTTATCAGAGTTTAAGAAAAGGAGAAAAATATAACTCAGTCATCCTTCTGGTATGACTTAATAGCTTCTGTTATGCAATGGTTTAAGGACCATCTAAGCAGAAAGTGAATAATTATTCCTTACTTTCTCTATATTGTTCATGATTTTATGATATCCCTCAGTTTTCTGCTGTTTAGCCAGAAGCATTGCAATTGGTTTCTTCTCTTCAGTGGAAAGCACTGTACACTTCTGACTCCCCTCGTTATCTTCTCCGTAGTCCTGGACAATGGGGAATTTGGGCAATCAAGAGCTGCAAGCAGTACACAAGATGTGGTAGCAATGAATTTACACAGTGGGATACCGCTATTTTCTGTTTTGTTATACCGCTATTTTCCGTTTTGTTCTCTGTAATGATTTTGAACACCCTGTGAGCAGTGAGATGATATCCACAATGACTAAGATCTCCTTCCTAAGCAGTGGTAGCGACTTTTGAACTACAATGGTCTGTGTACGGTGTTGTCTGTACTCCCATGTCTTATTTTTCTTACGTGGATATAGAATTTCATTTGCAACTTTTATTCAGCATCAGAAGATCCTGATGTAGTTCTTCAGAGTCAGTTTTAGTTTGGACTGTCATGAGGGTGATTTTTTCACTGCAAACTTCATAACCTTGTTACCCACCCTCTTTATCAAGCACTTACGAGTATCTTAAATGCATCATTTCCTCCTGCTCCCTCACTATTTTTGTCCCTCCATGAGGCAACCTTCCCTGCTTAGCCAGAGCAACGTAGTTTCTAAAGAGAAGAGTAAATATTTACTGCGCTACTGAAGGCCCATGGGATTATTCCTTGAAAACTGTGAATTACTTGCTCTGCTCGGAGGCACTCTGATAAGACAGTGAAATATCTACCTTATCAAGGCTACAGATTTTGGCCTGCACTTCTTTAAGACTGTAAGAAATTCTTCTGCATACATCAGTATTCCAAATATGCAAGGTATAACATTTTTATGAAACAATTTTTTTTTTTCAGAACCTGTTCTTTAAGCATTCTCAGAAAAGTATAGGTAATATTACACTTTTTGTATACACTGGTGATATAGATAGTCATTAAGAGAAATACAACAGTATTTTTGACTCATATCTTAGGGATCCCTAACACAATTACCATCAGAATACAAAAATAAACTAATAGAATTAAAATATAGAACTTAAGCACATATGGAAATGAATGAAATGCTCTACTGATATTAACTGGGTACGTAAACCTGCCAGACTAACTACGGCTGCAATATATGTATGAAACATCTAAAGTGAAAACATTCAATCACTCATCTATTGGAGTATGATCTATACAGGGAAAGGATGGAAGTTAAGAGCTCCCCTTCTTACAAGATTGTCTCTGTCAGTTTAAACCCCGCACTCTGAAATTCACTGAATACCAACCAGTCTCCAGGAATCCCCCTTCAAAGGAAACCTTAGGGCTTTCTTTAAATCCAAAGAAAACCCCAGGAGATTGCTACATTTCTTTTCCAGCTGGAACCAAAGAATTGCAAGAAGAATCTGTTTATACTGCAGAATCTCTTTATACAGCAGAAAAAGCTCCACGTTTATTTGAAAGAGTAAGTATTAATAGTAGCACATTCTGAGCTACTTAATAAGCTTATTACTATATCACGCTGTTACAAATAATGTTGCACTGTATCCCTAGGTTTGACTGAGTAGCATTCAGCGAAGGACTCGAAAAATCTTTCCGTCTTTCTTTCCCTGTTCTCCTTAATCCCAGGGATGAACTTGACCACAAAGAACAGTGTTTATCTGGCAGTTAAGCAGAATTACTTTGAAGAAAATGAGGCTTTCCACAGATTCAGGAACCTTTCACATCCAGGACAATTCTGGATCAAAACATTTTCCTGACTATGTTGCACATAATTTACATCAGTGTTTTAGCAAAGAAAAGATTTCCATTCCCATTGCCAATTCCCAAAGCCAGATACTCTTTTTATCTTCCCTGATATGCCCTTTGTCTGAATTTCCATAGCAAAATTACTGGATTAATAATTAAAATAGTATAACTCAATAACTAAAAAAAATAAATAGATGGAGGAAACACCTAGCAAGAATGATGAATTCAAAAGATAATATAAAATACAGCAAACTGAACTTCAGATATTTCAAATTTGATGCCTGTCAGAATAATTTGGACTCCACATGAATGGCACATGCTTTGGTGATTCATGCTGTAAAGGGATAATACAGTTATGGTAATTTGGCTCATGGTGAGAATCCATAGGTTCAAGCTGTTAATCAAAAAAAGTACACTTCAGTAATCTTAAAGAACAAGTACTTACAACTGAATTTCTAAAGACAAGCTACCAAATGAACTGAAGAATACTACATGGAGCTGTCTAGGTACCTAAAAAAAAAAAATATGGTCAGTTACTGTATCTTTAAACCCAGTTATTTAGGAGCAAAAGAAGCACAAAGAAGCACAGTGATATTTTAGAGTAGATAATTAATCTCAGGGGCCTTTCCATGTGTCAGAGCAACAACACCAACTGTAAGAGCTCAGCATTCTAATTGTAAATTATTTTTTCTCATTGCTCTTTTAGGAAATAGCTGTCAGAGTAAATTTTATTTTCCAAAAGAAATCCTATAATGTCTTTCTAGCTTTAAAGATACTTTTTTCTATCAAAATATATTCACTCATATCTAACAGATGACTGGGACTAACAGGCATAACTGAACATATATATGATTTAGTGAAATCTGTTCAGGAATATTTTTAGAGCTTTATTGAATCACAGTCTGAAAAGTCCAAACTGTTGAATTACTTGGGAAAAAAAATCTCATGTTAGGAGCATGTTAAAAAAACAGTCTATATCCTGCCCTTGGGGCAGAATGGTAGTACGAAAGATAAAAGCAAGCTTCTGAATTGTTCATATAAATGCATCAATTTTCAAATGCTTATGTAGATAAAAAATGACATCACACAGTACATATTGTCTTTGACTGAATCTCCAGGAATGGTGAAATACCATTCCACTTGTAAATCTCCTGAGTTAATCACCCCCTAAAAGCCAACGGGGGAAGTTAAAATTATCTGCGTTCTGAACAGGCAGCTACTTATATAATCTTAGTTGCAGTAGCACTGTCATGTGACATGATGATAAAATTAGTCAATCTGCCCTCTTTGCCAAGAAGAAGATATGCCCATTGTGCAAGTGACCTTCAGTTCTAATTGTCAGCCTTAATGAGTAAGGATTTACAGATATGTTCACCTATATACTTAGAGAATAAGGGGGAAAAGTTTAGAATTAAAAATTAGAGTGGAATTATTTTTTTTTTAAATAATGAAAAATAAGCACTTTTAAACTTTTTTTATTTTAACCAGAACTGAAAGTATTGCATGAAGATCTTCTGTTATTTCTATCTCACCTAAAGTTAGAAGACATTGAAATTTTCAGAGAAAAGTTTGATCATGAGCTGTTGGCAGACTAAATGTTTCAAAAGGAATCTGAGTATTTTCTGATTTTTTCCTCACTCTGCAATAATGCCTGGCTACACATTTAATCTTGTTTTCTGTCGTGGTTTAATCCCAGCCAGCAAATAAGCACCACGCAGCCGCTCGCTCACCCTCCCCCCCTGGTGGGATGCGGGAGAGAATCTGCAGAGCAAAAGTAAGAAAACACATGGGCTGAGATAAGAACAGTTTAATAATTGAAATAAAATCTTATAATCATAATCATAATAAACTGTAATGACAAGGAAAACAACGAGATAGAGAAAGAGAAACAAAACCCAGGAAAAAAACCCAAGTGATGCAACTGCTCACCACCTGCCGACTGACACCTAGCCCATCCTTGAGCAGCAATCGCTGCCCCCCCTGCCAACTCCACCCAGCTTATATACTGAGCATGACATCATATGGTATTGAATAGCCTCTTGGCCAGTTTGGCTTAGAAGTCCTGGCCATACTCCATCCCAGCTTCTTGCACACCTCCTCGCTCCAGAGTATGGGAAGGTGAAAAGTCCTTGACTTAGTATAAACCCTGCTTAGCAATGACTAAAACATCAGTGTGTAATCAACATTATTCTCATGCTAAATCCAAAACACAGCACTATACCAGCTACTAGGAAGAAAATTAACTATCCCAGCTGAAACAAGGACAGTATCCACACCTTATTCTATACCATCTATGTCATGCCCATGTCCTATACTTTCCAATACATTCCAATTAATCACCACTGCTTTTCCTGTCTTTTGATATATACACACAGATATCATTCCCTTGGTCTATGGGCCATCCCTCTAAAATGTCCATTGGGTTCATTTAGTCCATGCCTTTGGGTTCCATCTATCATAACAGTCTTTTGGGGCAGGAGAGATGGAGTGTGGTGTTGGATTGATGCATGCTGAAGCCAGTTCTGGTTCCACCACTGCTGCATTTTGCTTGGCTTCATCGAAGTTCATTCTTCATTAATCTGGGTGATTCTTACTGTAATACTATTGATATGGTGTATGACAACTGTATTAGTAATGATATACAGTATTACATAGCAATTAATATCATATGGTTCGAATCATTGGCTATTGTCATCCAAAACCAAATCCCCTTGAGGTACACAATGGACTTCCCCACCCTTTCGCATTACCCACCAAGTGCACCCAGGTCCTTGAGCAAAAGCAATCCCACGAATGGGTTTTGCTTTGCCCGAGGCAGGAGTAACCCAGATTGTCTTCCCCAGCATACTTTTTATGTGCACTACAGGGACTTTATCCCCCTCTACAGTACATAAAAGTTTTGACTGGGCAGGGCCAGCTCGATTGGCAGATCCCCTAGAATTGACTAACTAGGTGGCCTTTGCTAAATGTGTATCCCAATGTTTGAATGTCCCAGCACCCATTGCTCTCAGTGTAGTCTTTAACAGTCCATCATATCGTTCGATTTTCCCAGAGGCTGGTGCGTGATAGGGAATGTGATATAGCCACTCAAGGCCGTGCTCTTTGGCCCAGGTGTCTATGAGGTTGTTTCAGAAAATGAGTCCCGTTGTCTGACTCAATTCTTTCTGGGGTGCCATGTCGCCATAGGACTTGTTTTTCAAGGCCCAGCATAGTGTTCTGGCTGTGGCATGGGGCACAGGATATGTTTCCAGCCATCTGGTTGTTGCTTCCACCATTGTGGCGCTTGCGCTTGCCTCGGTGGGTTTGTGGTAGTGTGATATAATCGATCTGCCAGGCCTCCCCATATTTATATGTCAGCCATTGTCCTCCATACCACAGAGGCTTTAACAGCTTGGCTTGTTTGATTGCAGCACGTTTCACATTCATGGATAACCTGTGCAATAGAGTCCATGGTCAAGTCCACCCCTCGATCACGAGCCCATCTATGTGTTGCATCTCTTCCTTGATGGCCTGAGGTGTCATGGGCCCACCGAGCTATAAATAATTCCCTCTTATGTTGCCAGTCCAGATCCACCTGAGCCACTTCAATCTTAGCATCTTGATCTACCTGCTGGTTGTTTTGATGTTCTTCAGTGGCCTGACTCTTGGGTAGATGAGCATCTATGTGATGCACTTTTACAACCAGGTTTTCTGCTCAGGCAGCAATATCTGGCCACAATGTGGCAGCCCAGATGGGTTTGCCTCTACGCTGCCAGCTGTTCTGCTTCCATTGCTGTAACCACCCCCACAAGGCATTTGCCGCTATCCATAAACCAGTACAGAGAGATAAAGTTCTGGCCATTTTTCTTGTTCAGCAATAGCTAAAGCCAGGTGGATGGCCTTCACCTCTGCAAACTGACTCGATTCACCTCCTTGAGCAGTTTCTGCGACTTGTTGTACAGGACTCCATACAGCAGCCTTCCACCTCCGATGCTTTCTGACAAGATGACAGGACCCATCAGTGAACAGGTCATATTGCTTCTCATTTTCTGGTAGTTTATTACACAGTGGGGCCTCCTCAGTACGTGTTACCTCCTTCTCTTGCGATATTCTGGAATCTTTGCCTTCTGGCCAGTCCATGATCACTTCCAAGATCCCTGGGTGACTGGGGTTTCCTATTCGAGCCCATTGTGTAATCAGTGTGACCCACTTACTCCACGTAGCATCAGTTGCATGATGTGCAGAGGGGACCCCCACTTTGAACATCCAGCCCAGCACCAGCAGTTGGGGTGCCAGGAGGAGCTGTGCTTCAGTACCAACCACTTTCAAAGCAGCTCGAGCCCCTTCATATGCTGCCAAGTTCTCTTTTTCAGCTGGAGTATAGCGGGCCTCAGATCCTCTATATCCCTGACTCCAAAACCCTAGGGATCAACTTTGAGTCTCCCCTGGTGCTTTCTGCCAGAGGCTCCAGGTAGGGCCATTCTCCCTGGCTGCAGTGTAGAGCACATTTTTTACATCTTGCCCTGCCTGGGCTGGCCCACTGGCTACTGCCTGAACTATCTCCTGTTTAATTTGTTCAAAGGCTTGTCGGTGCTCAGGGCCCCTTTTGAAATCGTTCTTCTGGGTCACTTGATAGAGAGGGATTACAATTAAACTGTAATTTGGAACATGCATTCTGCAAAACCCCACAACGCCTAAGAAAGCTTGTGTTTCCTTTTTGTTAGTTGGTAGGGACATGGCTGTTATTTTGTTGATCACATCCATTGGGATCTGATGACGTCCATCTTACCATTTTATTCCTAAAAACTGGATCTCCTGTGCAGGTCCCTTAACCTTACTTTGTTTTAAGGCAAAACCTGGCTTCAGAAAGATTTGGACTATTTTCTCCCCTTTCTCAAAATTCCTTCTGCTGTGTTGCCCCATACAATGATGTCATCAATGTATTGCAGATGTTCTGGAGCCTCACCCTGTTCCAGTGCAATCTTTTCCATGGCAAATGGTAGGGCTGTGTTTCCACCCCTGGGGCAGTGGATTCCAGGTGTATTGGACGCTCCTCCAGGTGAAAGCAAACTGTGGCCTGTACTCCACTGCCAAAAGGATTGAGAAAAACACATTAGCAATATCAATTGTAGAATACCATTTGGCTGCTTTTGACTCCAGTTCATATTGAAACTCTAGCATGTGTGACACGGCAGCACTCAGCAGCGGTGTGACTTCATTCAGGCCACGATAGTCTACTGTTAGTCTCCACCCTCCACCCATTAGATTTTCGCACTGGCCATACGGACCTGTTAAAAGGTGAGTGAGTCTTGCTGATCACTTCTTGGTTCTCCAGTCGATGAATCAGCTTATGGATGGGAATCAGGGAGTCTTGGTGAGATATTGCCACCATTGCACTGTTGTGGTAGTGATTGACACCTGTTGCTCTTTGACCTGCAGCAACCCCACAACAGAAGGGTCCTCTGAGAGACAGGGCAAGGTTGACAGCTGTTTAATTTCCTCCATCTCCAAGGCAGCTATACCAAAAGCCCACCGGTACCCTTTTAGGTCCTTGAAATACCCTCTCCTGAGGTAGTCTATGCCAAGGATGCATGGAGCCTGTGGCCCAGTCACCATGGGGTGCTTTTGCCCCTCATTCCCAGTTAGGCTCACTTCAGCCTCCAATACAGTTAGCTGTTGGGATCCCCTTGTCACTCCAGAAATACAGACGGGTTCTGCCCCTGTATAGCTTGATGGCATTAGGGTACACTGTGCACTGGTGTCTACTAGATCCTTATACTCCTGTGGGTCTGATGTGCCAGGCCATCGAATCCACACAGTCCAGTAAACCCAGTTGTCCCTTTCCTCCACCTAGCTGGAGGCAGGGCCCCTCTAGTCCTGGTCATAGTATTTGGTACTAACTTCTTGTAAATGTGAATCAAAAGTCCCCTTATTAAGATCAGAAGTAAAATCATCCCTTTTGCTCTGTCTGGGGAACTGTCCACTGGAAACTGGAGCAGCAATTTTCCTGGAAGAACCCCCTTGTGTGATTGTTTTTCCTTGCAACTCATGTACCCATGCCTCTAGGGTTGAGGAAGATTTTCCATCCCACTTCCTCATGTCCTGTCTGCGGTTGTGCAAGTAAAACCACAGGGTAGCCCGTGGTGTTTATCCACTATATCCTCTCTCTTGAGCAGAGGGATCCTTACTCCTAATGGCTGAGATACTGGTTCGTACAGGCGGGGAGCAGGAGATATCCTCTTTGAATTGCTGGAACTCCTGGGACAGTTTCTCAGCTAGCACGTGGGGCAGTTTCTCCACAGCCGAGATGCAGGCCCATAGGGAGGAAGAGAGACTTTCTTCATATTGTTGGAGTTGGCCAGCCAGTTCATCCACCGTTGGTTCCTCTCCATCTTCCCAGGTCATTACTGCCAATGAGTTTGCGTGCAACAATGGTGCGCTCCATACAAACTTCTGCCACACGGGTCGTGTGCACTGGACTTCATCTGGATCTTTGGATAACTGCTTGTTGTCCAGGTCATCATAAATCACCTCCACCATGGCTAATTCCCTCAGGTACTGGATACCTCTCTCCATGGTGGTCCATTTGTCTGGGTGATATATAACATCTTCCTTGGAGGGTTACCTTTCCTTCATGCCTGACAGTAGTCACGTCCAGAGGCTGAGGGCTTGTGCCCCTTTTCCAATCACTTTTTCAATGCCCCCTTCCCTAGAAAGGGATCCCAGCTGTTTGGCTTCCTTACCCTCTAATTCCAAGCTACTGGCCCTTTAACCCAGCATCGGAGCTGCCAGGTGACAATGTGCTCGTCTGGACGATGGCTGAAATCATTTCGCATGTCTCGCAGCTCATTCAGGGAAAGGGATCCAGTGGTTACCATCTCATTTATGGGTTCTGCCTCTTCCTCCTCCTGTTCTCGTGATGGCCCTGGTTCATCTTTATCCCTTACTAAACGAACTGATTTTCTTGGGTATTTCCTTACATATAGGGGTGACTGATACTGGCACAGGTTGGTTCTCTGGTTCAGCTGCAGTACCTGTTGGGGGGGCTGGAGTAGCCGCAGTTCCTGCTGCCGGAGTTGGAGTAGCTGCGGTGCCTGTCGCTAGGGTTGGAGTAGCCGCAGCGCCTGTCATTTTGTTGTCAGATCCAGGGAGCTTCTGTTCACCTTGAGGGTTCTGAATAGTGTTGAACAAGGCTCAGTAGGCATGGGCCAGGCCCCAGCACATTGCAGTGATTTGTGTGTCTCTGGAGTTGCCAGGATGACAACATACTTTTTCCAAGTTACTAGTTTTTCAGGATTCTGCATTTGTTCAGGGGTGAAGTTCCAAAACATTGGAGGTGCCCACTGTCCTAGGTACTTGCCCACACTATCCCACACCCTGCCACTCATAAGCATCCAGCCTTGGGGCAGATCTCTGGATGATATTCTTAAATTGCTTATTACACTTAGACAAAACTGAAACAATATTTCCAAGAAATACCAATAGAAGTATCTTAACTACCCAAGGATGTTCAAGATAATGAAAAGTTATGGTAATGAAGGAGGAAATATCATAGAATAAGGTAACAAAGGTGCTGTTCTGTATTTCCTCCATAAAAAACCTCTCAGAGGAAGAGGTATAATTGCTAGTTTTCTCCATGAGGTGGTTCCTGAAGTACAGTAACACACTAAGTACAGTACCCAAACCCAGGACTTTTTCTCAAGCCTACCATGCTCCAGGAAGAAATTTTCTTTTCCTTCCTGTAAAGGGGTTGTCTGATTCCTGGATGTATCAGAATCACCTCAGAAACACCAGTACTTTGGATTCATCGCTTTTGAGAAAAGAATTAATCACATCCAAAAGCTGGCTGGAATCAACAGTAATGCTACTTCAGCGGAAAAAAACTGGCCATGATATTCAACAAAATTTGTACATGGGGTCCTGAAGACAATAACTGAAAACTGCTCATGATAAAACATAGCCTTTATCAACCTGCATCATTAGGCACTCTCCTAAACAGCAATTTTGGGGAATGGTGCCTATGACAGCTTTCAAATGAGATGACCCCTCTAGTTTTGGTAACTAGGACTGCTTTCATATATTTCAGCTTTCATCCTTAAGAAGTCTGGATTGTATGAGCCAAGGTCATTGGTAAATACTTAATAAATTACTTCAGTCAGTGCATAAGGAATTCGCAGTGTCGATGATTTCCAGTGGAGCAATTCACAGCTCTGATTTCAACTGGAATAGACACTTCAGGACAACCGTTGTCAACAAAATGCTCTCCCGCTTGTTCTGGTGAGCAGAATACCACATTTCTAAAATTTCATCAGGTCTCTTTGTCTTAACTCTTTCCTACTAGCACTTTTTTCCACTGGAATGACAAAAGGCATGCTTTTTCCAAGACATTCTGATGTCCTTCCAGCCAAGCACTCCAAACACAACCACTATCCTTTGACAAATTTGCTTGTCCCAAGATATAATGATGTAAGTTTATTTAACATTTAATTTAGCAACTTAAATAATTACGGCAGTAAAAGTTTGTATTTAAGGAAATAAACATTTGACATTTTCTTTTTCCTAGTACATGTGAAAGCACGAACTGATAATAGCAATGATAAGGCTTAATAGAAGGAAAGTGTTGACGCAGGTTCTAAAAACCCAAAGAAACAAGAAACACTGGACATGTCAGTTTATTGAACCAATGTTTGCACTGGACTGCACATGTATAACACACCCAGAGAAATACTTTATTTTAGCTGCTTATGTATCTAAGGTTTGTGATCAGTTAGTCATAAATCCTGACAAAAATTACCCAAAACTAAAATATCAAAACAAATCTAATAATCTTTAAAATTCAATAATTTGGTTCTTTGGCATTTTCCTTCTGGCTCCAAAGTAAACAAAATGTAGGTTTTCATAAACTATTCTCATTCATTTCCACATCACTGAAGCCTGAGTAACTGCTCCCACAATTAGTACTGAATGCACCTACAAGGGAAATTACTTGTTCTAAATGTAGAGAATGACTGCTAAACTTCCACTCTTTAATGCTCACAGCAATCACTTGTAACTCCTGTTTACCACTTTAAGTCCCGAATTGGTGTGCATTTAAACAAAGGTTAACAGTTTTCTCACAGGGGCTAACCTTGATGGGTTTATTTTCTGCTGATTTTACTGAGTCAGAAAATCTTGTTGATTAAATCCTGAAGTACCACAAAAAAGGTTGGGTCTTATTCAAGGTAACTTCTTTGACTTTTAAATTATTTGTAATTGTGTTAATAGCTTCATTGTGAACACCCTGGTGTTGTGTGGGTGGGCTCAAGAAACTGAATGCTGACAGTAAAATCTTGAAAGTTCTGCAGAGACTCAGTAGTTTCTTAGCAGAGCTACCTTTGCAGTCCCTGGTTTAAGCTGACCAGAAACTCCTGAGCTGCCTGACATTTAGACATTGCACTGGTAACACCGCTGCAATGTGCATTAGGCCTCTTGGGAAGTATTCGCTTGTGAGCATAGAGCATTACTCAATAACGAGTCCTACTCTCAACAACAGAAATATCTGGAGCAGGATCCCATAGGATGCTCAGAAGCCTCAGCTAAAAGATAGTAAAGGGGTGAAGAAAATGACAAAAAGGAAGAGAGTTACACCTCTATGACAATCTAGCAAAGCAAGTACCAAACCACTGATTTTGCATACGGGAGCTAGAAGCTCATCCCATTGTAAAGGGATCATTCCTACTTACGTGTGTGAGTGTGTGTGTGGGAGGGGGTGGTAAGATGGAGAAGAGGGAGCGAGAAAGCTGTCTAATAAACCTTACGAGTTAGGTTTCTAACTCTCAAATTTTGGATGAGTCTAAGAATGCCACACTGAAAATAGTGACAAACTTGGGACTGAAGGGAAATCCCAGACCTAGGTCTCTGGCAGTGGCACAGTCATGAGTGTAGTAGGTGTTATTGTTGTCGTGGTTTAACCCCAGTTGGAAACTAAGCACCACACAGGCACTCGCTCACCCTCCCCCCTCTCCCTGGTGGGATGGGGGAGAGAATTGGAAAAAAAAGTAAACCCCATGCGTTGAGATAAAGACAGTTTAATAGGACAGTAGAGGAAGAGAAAATAATAATAATAATAATAATAATAATAATAATAATAATAATAATAATAATAATAAATGTACAAAACAAGTGATGCACAACGCAATCGCTCACCACCTGCTGACCGATGCCCAGCCCGTCCTCAAGCAGCGATTGCTGCCCCCTGGCCAACTCCCCCAGTTTCTATACTAAGCATGAGGCCATATGGTATGGAATAGCCCTTGGGCCAGTTTGGGTCAGCTGTCCTGGCTGTGCCCCCTCCCGGCTTCTTGTGCGCCTGGCAGAGCATGGGAAGCTGAAAAGTCCTTGACCAGTGTAAACTTTACTTAGCAACAACTAAAACATCAGTGTGTTATCAACATCATTCTCATACTAAATCCAGAACACTGCACTATTCCAGCTACTGGGAAGAAAATTAACTCTATCCCAGCTCAAACCAGGACAATCGTTTATGTAAAAAATGAACAGAAGGGAAGGGAGAGGGGGAAGTGTGGGCACAATAAGCTTGAGCAATGGGTTTAGTCTGTACACGATACTCAGATGCCTATCCTGGAATGTCAAATTATTGCAGAGCTAGCTCAATTCAGCTTTTTTGTTTTGATCTTTTTTTTTTCTTCTGCAAAGCAGAATGCATCTTTCTTTCCAAGATAATCCATTTGTTTCACACACATTCATAGCCTTTCTCAAAGGTTCATAATCAAGAAACAAATCATCAATTAAGTGAAGTAAAATATCAGCTTACTGGCATACAAAATTGGTAAACAGGTAACTTATGTTCTACTTTATCCTTGAAGGAACAGAAGTCATGGTCATTTACATACTTAATTTTTTACCAATTCACATTAAAGAGCTTTCTATTCTACTGATTCTCACCTGCTGCAGCCATATTCTCTGTGCAAAGTGATGAAGTGATGTTAATGGTGAAAATGTGGCTGAAGTGGCAAAAATAGAGAAAGTAGATCATATTAATGGCTCAGTGAAATTTCATGCAACTTGAAACTGCGTTGCAGTTCATGTTCTCTCTCCCTGGTCATTGCCTTGCAAGCCTGACTCAGTTAAAATCTTTGTTAAGTATATGTATCTCCTGTTAATTGATTCTCTGCTTTTAGTTCTTGAAAATCTCATAGCTTTTCCCTGATTTTCTTATGAAGGGCAGAGATTTAGCTACTGTAATCTAAATTTCATTTATTCTGAATTATAGAGTTCAAATAAGAAACAAAGTGAAAGGAAATTACACTGTGAAGTTTAGATTTTTTTTGTGTGTGTTGTAGGCATCCTGATCTTGAAGTTCTGTTCAGTCTGACTGTTTTTGCTGCCACTTTCTGAATGCCTATATTCTAAAAAAAGTGAAATCTCATCAGATTTCCTCCAGTAATAATTTATTTTAATTTTTTGATGTGAAGTGAGAACTTGAAGAGGTTCAACTACATGCCCTGAACTGTTTGGGGCCCAAAGACCATTATCAGAGCATGCCACATAAAAACCTAGATAATGATTTAAAAAATATATATGTATTTGTTATTCAAGACAATATCTGCATCTCAAGTCCTATGTGGATATGATATTACTTCAGAAATTGCTGTGATAATAAATTCCTGATAAGGCTGGGAAGACACTTCGTTTCAATCCAAAGTGCCACAGGTAACACTGATTCAACAGGAATAAACTTTCTTTCAAGGGGGTACAACAAAAATGCATGATAATGACTTGAATTTTGCTAATCAAATTACTAGTTTCAAAATCGTGAAAGTTAAAAATTTGTACTCTGCAGGACTCTGATATTTAAACATACACACAGAGGGGATATATATGTATATATACACATATAAGTTATATCATGCAAGACATATCCATAGTATGTATGTAAAATATACACTATCCTGTGTACCCATATATCACATACATATATAATATTGAACATATATTATACATTATATATATGATATCTATAAAGGAAATACTATTTGTAAAAATGTTTTTTCCTTCTGAATTTAAAAAAAAGCATCAGGATTTCAAGTTTTTTATAAAATGAAAAAATACATACATGTAAAAATATTTATCTATTTTATGTGTTTTCTGATGTTGTTTGGTTTTTTTTTCTCCCTAATTCCTCAATATAGGATTGTTGTATGCTTAATTTTTTTTCCTAAAAGACATATATATCTTTTCAGGTACAATTACTTATGACTAGAACTTGAGCTTATAACTAGTAATTATTTTGGTAATCAGAATAATATATATTATAACAAATGTAAATGTTAATCGAAAGTTAATGTTGCAATTGATATTCTCATTGCTTTGCTGTCTGGTAGCTTGTTTCCTTGCTAGTTATTCTAACTGACCATTTATGATAGCTACTGTAAAAGAATTGCAATTTAAAAAATTTAATGCAAATAAAAGGGCAATTCAAAATAATTTTCCATGCCAATATATATTAATATATTTAAATATATATTACATATAGCATATATATATAGAGATAATGTAGCATTATTTCCTCTCTTCATATGCAGAATAAGTAAGGAATTGTTTAAAGGGATGTAAGACCCTCCACATTATTCAGACTTTCTGCATAGAATATTTCAAAGAAAATTATGGGAAAAAATCTTAAAGAAAAGTCATGACTCACTCCTTGTGATGACTCTGTCTCACCCATCATCGAGACTGAATGCTGAACTCTCCATTTCAGGAGAATGCCAGACTAGGCAGGTCAAGGCCCTTGAATGCCCTTAGGAACCTGATCTAAGCTGCCCTGCTCTGAGAGATGAGAGGGACTGGATGGTGTCCTGATGTCCCTGGCAACCCAAACTCACCCAGGACTCTATTCTGTGGCTCTCAGGAGAGTCAACAGGACTCCTCGCTGAGCTGGAGACTGAGCAAAGCCTAGCAAATACAGAAAATCTTTACAACTAAACCCAAAACTACTCAGGATGATGAGAGGCAAGTCTCCATAAAGGAACCATCTTTGTCAGTGCTACACTGACAAAATACAAGCAGCTGGTCTTCAGCATATAGATGCACTCAAAAGAAATGCCTCCGCTACGTAGTGATAACACGACATCATCTCTTGCTTTAAGAATAGCCGTTGACATGCCAGACTCTCACATCACCATTTTTTCTCAACAGGAAGCCATCACAAGTTCACACTATACATTAGCAATAAATAGTGAATATTCACTGGGACAGAAAAGTGCAAGGGAAGGAGTGCAATCCAAACCACTTCATACATTGGTTGTGAGCTTTGGCTTTGCAATGCAAGTGGCTGAGGTAAAGGTAGATGAGGGGATGGGTGCACTCTTCTATGTTTCCAGATATTGATCAGAGAGAGCAAGCCTTTTTTATGTCTCCTCTCAAACACATCCAAAGAAAAGTCGCCAGCATTAGCCACTTCCAGACTAAAGATCCCACCTTGTGTAACACCCTGTGTACTGAAGAGAAAGGGAAGGAAGGGGAGAAGCTTTTACAGTAGAGTGGAGTTCATCTACTGGGACCAAGACCATTGTCAAGAGCATATGCAGGAAGAGAACTGAGCTGAAGGATAGGATTTTTCTAGTGTAGCTATTCCTGAAGTAAGAAGGAATTTGGGGCTGACATCTGTAGTAGGTGTTTGCCCCATCACCCTTTTCCAGAACCTTCTGCATTTGCAACACCTGTGGTGGTAATATGCCCAAGATAAGTAAAAACCTCCTCCTGCCTCGCTACAGGCAAAGGTTACTATGCTGAGGCCCACCACGTCGAGAAGGCTGTACCGGAGCTCACCTCCCCAGTGCTACAGTGCTACAGTCACCATGGCCAAGATCAGAAATGTGGCCAGGTTGTGGAAGATTGGTGGCTGTACCTTTGTTGTTGATAAATTTTGTTCTGATGATTTGAATAATTTTGTAAGGAAATGTTGTTGTGTTGTCCCTGATCCTTTTTTTTTTTTTTTAACAAGTAGAATCTAAATTGATGAATGTTTCATCAAACTCGGCATATGGTTGTGCAGTTCATCAGTCCCAGTGTTAATGTTTTGGGTTGAGAAGGCAGGCAGGGCTGAATCCCAACTCCAGAAGGCATTATGAGTGAAAAGTGGTATCAACAGTAGCTTTGACTCTTCCTGTTAGGAAAGGAATTCATGGTTTGTTCCAGGCTCCTGGCCTCTGCAGAGTACATACCCTGAGATAAAGGCCGAAATTCAGGAAACAACACTGGGAGGAGTGGTTTTAAAAGGGTAAACTGTAGGTGTGAAAAAAAAAAGGAACGTTGTCTGCCAGAAGACTAGATGGGAGAGAGAAAGAGAGCAAGTAGTAGTCTAATACGCTTTCCAAGCAAGGAGAGAAAACTAGGAAGTAAAACAGATTTATTTGTTTCATTTTTTAGGCCAGACAGCTTAGCTACTGCAGTGGTTGCAATGCCTCTGTCGAGCTGGGCGTGTGGCATGCTGTGAGCCATCGGTGGACATGAGAGAGGAGCCAGGCTGGGCTCAGCAGTGCTGGGAGCCCAGTCCTGCAGGGAAAGCTGCAGCAGTTTCCATGCACAGTTCGTACAAGGTCTTGAAGGATGCAATGCTTTTTCAGTACACTGGCATGTGGCAAGTCCTGCAGGCTTCTCCATCTTGTAGCCAGCTGGCCCAGTGCAGTCATGGCTCTGCAAGACTTCAGTCCTAAAGTAAGGGGACATGCCAACTATCAGAGGGTAAGTGCTGTCTCCAGCAATATTGAGCTGCACTCGGCTCCATCCTTTGCGGGAGTGGGAAGGGGTTGCCACCAAACCCCAATAGGACGAGGTAGAGTTACAAACGGTGAAGCACATATTTATTTCTTCTGCATACTCACCTTTATGTGGGATGGATACTCCCCATAGAACAACAAAGTTTTCCACTCTGTGGAAAAATGACTTTTTCAGCGAAGCCTCAGAGGCGAGCAGCTCTGAGACAGAGGACCGCGTCGGGGGACCGCTGCTGGACCGGCAAAACCACGGCAAAACCGTGCAGGGAAGGGAGGAAAAAAAAAACGGGGAGGGCGCGGAGCGAGAGGGCTACCGCAGCCACCCCCCGGCCCCTGAGCAGGAAGGCGGGAGCTCCTGACGAGGGCCCGGCTCTGACTCAGCGTGGGCGGGGACGGGAGTGACGGCGGAAATTCCCTTCCTGTACAAGAGCATCTCCCAGGGAGCGCGAGCGACCAGGAGCGCGGCGACCAGGACGGGCAAACAGGGCATGGCGTGTCGGAAGGGCGTGGCGCGGCAGTTTGCGCGGCAGTTTGCGCAGGCAGGGCGTGTAGGGAAGGCGAAGTCACCCTAGCAGCTCAAGAGGTACTGTGAGAAGTGAGTTCATTCGGTAGTCCCCATCCTTCCAGAAGGAACTCAACTATGGTCCTCACTCGTCAGAAAGCGATGCCCTCTGTGCTCGCCAGAGTGGATGCGGCTACCCAGATGGAGCTCCCACAAAAACATGCGGCCACCCAGGTCTCGGGCTGCAGGGAGTGCCTGGGCCTCTCCCTGTTCACTCATGGCAGCTGTGCAGACAGCTGTGTGAGGTGCGACCAGGTGGATGACTTGGTTTGCATGGTGGCAGAGCTACGGGAGGAGGTGGAAAGGTTAAGGAGCATCAGGGAGGCTGAAAAAGAGATCGACTGGTGGTGCCATGCTCTGCCCGCCCTGAGACGGGAACAGGAGCAGCAGCAGCCGCCAGTAAGAACCCACGATCAAGGGGATCCTCTGTCGTCCCCCACCAGGCTGAAGGCAGCAGCTCAGAGGAGGAGAGTGAATGGAGGCAAGTCCGCGCTCGTGGCGGCAGGCGAACGCCCTCCCTGCCCGCCTCGCCCCCCCAGGTGCCTCTGTACAACAGGTATGAGGCCCTAGAGGTGGAAGGCCAGTCAGTGGAGGATGGGGACGACAGTCTATCTACACCAGAGGTGTCGCCCAGGGCAGAAGAACGTACCTCTCGTATTAACACCACCTCCACAAGGAAGAGAAGACGGGTTATAGTTGTGGGTGACTCCTTTCTGAAGGGAAACGAGGGTCCGATATGCCGGACGGACCCTCCTCTTGGGGAAGTCTGCTGCCTCCCTGGGGCCCGCGTGAAGGATGTCACGAGGGTACTCCCTAGCCTGGTACGGCCCTCGGACTATTACCCCCTACTGTTCTTCCATGTGGGGGGCAATGAGGCTGCAACACGAAGTCCTAGGGCGATCAAAAGAGACTTCAGGGCCTTGGGACAGCTAGTAAGGAACTCTGGAGCACAGGTTATTTTCTCCTCTCTCCTTCCAGTGGTGGGCAGTGACACAAGAAAGAACAGAGACACCCAATCTATTAATGCATGGCTCCGTGGCTGGTGTCATCGCCACGGATTTGGTTTTTTTGACAACGGGATGGCCTATGCAGCACCGGGTTTGCTGGCGTCTGATGGGATTCATCTTTCTCAAAGGGGAAAGAGAATCTTTGCTCAGGAACTTGCAGGGCTCATTGACAGAGCTTTAAACTAGACTCGAAGGGGGAGGGGGATAATATCAGGCTTGCCCGAGAGAAGCTGAGGGGCGACGTGCCACGGTTAGAGGGAGCGGGTACCAGCGAGGGCACTCGGCCTGAGTCCTCGAGATGTGTGGGGTACACTGGGGCACAGCCGAAGTCGAGCGGAGTTGAGCCAGGCGATACTGAGGCAACGGGAGCCAAGAGGGAAACGCCAGTGAAACGCCTCAAAGCACGCAAGGGGTGTTCTTCTATGAAGGAGGCACGGGTGACAGCCCAGCTGAAGTGCCTCTACACCAATGCACGCAGCATGGGTAATAAGCAGGAGGAGTTGGAAGCCATTGTACATCAGGAAAACTATGATATGGTTGCCATCACGGAAACATGGTGGGATGACTGGCACAACTGGAGTGCGGCGATGGATGGCTATAAACTCTTCAGGAGGGATAGGCGAGGCAGGAGAGGTGGTGGGGTAGCCCTATATGTCAGGGAGTGTCTGGATAGTTTAGAGCTCGATGATGGTGATGATAGGGTGGAGTGTTTATGGGTAAGAATCAGGGGGAAGGCCAACAAGGCAGATATTATGGTGGGAGTCTGTTACAGACCACCCAACCAGGATGACGAGACAGATGAACTATTCTATAAGCAGCTGGGTGAAGCCTCACGATTGCTAGCCCTTGTTCTTGTGGAGGACTTCAACCTGCCGGATGTCTGCTGGAAATACAATACAGCAGAGAGGAAACAGTCTAGGAGGTTCCTAGAGCGTGTGGCAGATAACTTCCTGACGCAGCTGGTGAGTGAGCCAATGAGGGAAGGTGCCCTGCTGGACCTCTTGTTCACCAACAGAGAAGGACTTGTGAGCGATGTGATGGTTGGAGGCTGTCTTGGGCAGAGCGATCATGAAATGATAGAGTTTTTGATACGTGGAGAAGCGGCGAGGGGGGTCAGCAAAACTGCCACCTTAGACTTCCGGAGGGCGGACTTTGGCCTGTTTAGGAGACTGGTTGAGAGAGTCCCCTGGGAGGCAGCCCTTATGGGCAAAGGGGTCCAGGAAGGCTGGACATTCTTTAAGGAGGAAGTCCTAAAGGCACAAGAGCGGGCTGTCCCCCGGTGCCGAAAGACGAGCCGGTGGGGAAGAAGACGGGCCTGGCTGAATAGAGAGCTCTGGCTTGAACTCAGGAAAAAGAGGAGAGTCTATGACCTCTGGAAGAAGGGGTGGGCAACTCAGGAGGACTACAAAGGTGTAGCGAGGCTGTGCAGGGAGAAAATTAGAAGGGCCAAAGCTGAGCTAGAGCTCAGTCTGGCTGCTGCTATAAAAGACAACAAAAACCAGTTCTTCAAATACATTAGCAGTAAAAGGAGAGCTAAGGAGAATCTCCAGCCCCTAGTAGATGGGGGAGGAAACACAGTGACCAAGGATGAGGAAAAGGCTGAGGTACTTAATGCCTTCTTTGCCTCAGTCTTTAATAACAGGGCCGACTGTTCTCTGGGTACCCAGCCCCTGGAGTTGGAAGATAGGGACGGGGACCAGAATGGAGCTCCCATAATCCAGGGGGAAATGGTGAGTGACCTGCTGCACCACTTAGACACTCACAAGTCTATGGGGCCTGATGAGATCCACCCAAGAGCACTGAAGGAACTGGCAGAAGAGCTCACCAAGCCCCTTTCCATCATTTACCAGCAGTCCTGGCTAACTGGGGAGGTCCCAGTTGACTGGAGATTAGCTAATGTGACACCCATCTTCAAGAAGGGCCGGAAGGAGGACCCGGGGAACTACAGGCCTGTCAGCCTGACCTCGGTGCCGGGGAAGATGATGGAGCAGATCATCCTGAGTGCTATCACACGGCATGTAGAGAATAACCAAGGGATCAAGCCCAGCCAGCATGGGTTTAGGAAAGGCAGGTCCTGCTTGACCTACATGATCTCCTTCTATGACAAGGTGACCCGCCTAGTGGATGAGGGAAAGACTGTGGATGTTGTCTATCTAGACTTCAGTAAAGCCTTTGACACGGTTTCCCATGGCATTCTCCTGGAGAAACTGGCTGCTCATGGCTTGGACGGGTGTACTCTTCGCTGGGTAAAGAACTGGCTGGACGGCCGGGCCCAAAGAGTGGTGGTGAATGGAGTTTACTCCAGTTGGCGGCCGGTCACAAGCGGTGTTCCCCAGGGCTCGGTGTTGGGGCCAGTTCTGTTTAACATCTTTATCAATGATCTGGACGAAGGGATCGAGTGTACTCTCAGTAAGTTTGCAGATGACACCAAGTTGTGTGGGAGTGTTGATCTGCTGGAGGGTAGGCAGGCTCTGCAAAGGGACCTGGACAGGCTGGATCGATGGGCCGAGGTCAATTGTATGAGGTTTAACAAGGCCAAGTGCAAGGTCCTGCACTTGGGCCACAGCAACCCCATGCAGCGCTACAGGCTTGGGGAAGAGTGGCTGGAAAGCTGCCTGGCAGAGAAGGACCTGGGGGTGTTTGTTGACAGCCGCCTGAATATGAGCCAGCAGTGTGCCCAGGTGGCCAAGAAAGCCAATGGCATCCTGGCTTGTATCAAAAATAGCGTGGCCAGCAGGACGAGGGAAGTGATCGTGCCCCTGTACTCGGCACTGGTGAGGCTGCACCTCGAATACTGTGTTCAGTTTTGGGCCCCCCACTACAAGAGGGATATTGAGGTGCTGGAGCGAGTCCAGAGAAGGGCAACGAAGCTGGTGAAGGGTCTGGAGCAGAAGTCTTATGAGGAGCGGCTGAGGGAGCTGGGACTGTTTAGCCTGGAGAAAAGGAGGCTGAGGGGAGACCTTATCGCTCTCTACAACTACCTGAAAGGAGGTTGTAGAGAGGTGGGGGTCGGTCTCTTCTCCCAGGTAACAAGTGATAGGACAAGAGGAAATGGCCTCAAGTTGCACCAGGGGAGGTTTAGACTGGATATTAGGAAATTTTTCTTCACTGAAAGGGTTATCAAGCATTGGAACAGGTTGCCCAGGGAAGTGTTTGAGTCACCATCCCTGGAGATATTTAAAAGACGTTTGGATGAGGTGCTTAGAGACATGGTGTAGTGGTGGTTTTGGCAGTGTTAGGTTTATGGTTGGACTCGATGATCTTAAAGGTCTTTTCCAACCTATACGATTCTGTGATTCTGTGACTTGGATTAATCACAGATCCCAGAAACACAACTCAGATGGTGATAACATTTCTCAGTTGCAGAAGCAGCAGAAGCAACAGCACCTTATCATCCCAACAAGAGCTAAACAGAGGTTGCAGCCAGAAAATGACATGACAAAAAGTATTTCTCTTATTCTCTAAGATTGTGGTAACATATTTCATGGACTTAGTATCACCTCACTCTTTAAGTTCTCCCTAGATAGGTTCACACAAAAATGCAGGGGGAGGAAATGGATGGATTAATCTTTCACTTCAAGAACGGTGAACTCAGTCCTTTGGTTTCATTACAAATAGATGTCAGTTTGATGCTCTCATCCCTGTCCCTTTCGCATCTTTTCAGTTTATAAGGACAGATTTATGTGTGCTTTTAAATTAAGGCAGTTGGGTACTGCAGTGCTGAACTGAAATGTAAATCAGAGCTGCAGAGATGTATCTGTCACCATACCTACATCGCTTGGAATAACACAACACATACAGCAGCTGAATTCCACTTGAAAACTTTAATCTTTGCATGGTCTTCAACAGTGTGGCTGAGAGGTCAGTCATGATTTTTCAAGTACAGACCACTGCTCATCTTGATCATGACAAGGCTTCATCACTACGTAGAAAGGAATATCCAGGTACCAAATGGGGTAGCAGATTTTCTTTTTCTAGCAGAAAATGAAAAAAATAACTGTAAAAAGGAATCAGTTTCCAGCCCTATGGTTGAACCAGTTCCATAGAGATAGGAAGCACTTTGCTTCTCTTGGGAATATCCAGAGAAAACAATTTCAAAGAACATGCCTAGGAAAAAAGTCTTAGAGAAAATAGTATTTACACATAATTATTTTTTTCTTCCTGTACATTTTGGAAGGCTTATTAGCATGTTCCAGGTTAGAGATTCTGGCTTGAATAAAATATTTTTTATACTGAATGATTGATGGCATTTTTCTCTAATTGACCAGCTGGCTCTTCTCAATGTTTTCAGTAAATAGCATGATGTACTGTTATTTTCACGTAGCATGATTACTATGAAGCAAGTATTGAAAGTTGTACAAAATATTTGCATTCAGTAATAGCTAAAATAGAATTTTCTTTGCTATGATAATAAAAAGACAGTTAAAGTTCCAGTGTATTATGGTAGCAGGAGCTTATTTTTAATTTATTATAATGCAATTTATTCTTAGACTGCAGTACAGTGCAATTTCTTGGAGATAAGTTGAAGAATTAGAAAGTTAGTCAGAAAAAGATATGTCTTTGTTAAGGTGGGAACAGATGATACAGATAATTTTCAGAATTAGCAATTCTGAGGAAACTATGTCAGAAAAAATATACTAATATTGAATGAATTTAAGATGTTTGAGATCTTAAAGGTGTATATCTGTGCTGCTTCATACATTAAAATTATGCATTTATACCTCAACCTCATTTCATAGAAATATTCCAAGACACAAGATACTGTCAGAGGAAAATCAAGTTATCAGGTAAATGAGCTCCCATCTAGGAAGCAGCAAATAGAGATGAAACATCTCAATGAAACATAATTAGCAGATGCTTATAAAAAAGCTGTGAACAAACTTGTAATTCTGACCCCATTAAAGTGAATAGAAATTTGCCATTGACCTTTGTATGTGTTATTTTTTTCCCGAAGAGTGAGTCACAGAAATTATTTAGGAACTCTATTTAAATATCTATTGAGGAAAAAAGTTTATAATTTGCTAGTAGACCATTTTTTAAAAATATATTTATTTATTAAGGAAATAATTTATTGCATCTCACTTGCATTTCAAATCTAGGCTGCCTTTTTAAAAGTTTCACCTTTGTTAGCTGAAATTTTCTTTCAAAGTTCTCTTCTTTCATGCTGCCTGTCATCAAGGTACTTGCCACTTAAATCAGTTGTTGAGAATCTGTAGACACAGAATTGTTTTTAAGGCCCAGATCTCATTTCTACATTACATTACATCTGTCCAGCATGCTGAGAGGAGGGAAGTGACATTTTCATGTAGCTTAAAGGAAAACTGCTCTCATTTCGTAAAGTCCATCTTCCTAAAAGTTCACACATTAAGAATCATTTGTCATCTGAGATACAGGATGACATTTAAAAAAAAAAAGTTTAATACTAGTTGGCATTGCTGAACAGCCATTTTATAGGCAAGTAATGTGTGCAATATATCTCAGTGCAAGAAACTACACAAAATTTTCCAGCATTATTTTGCTTATGGCATTAACAGAATTAAAAAGCAGTAGCCCCCCTGAGCGTTTTCATCTTAGGAAAGTTTATTGCACAATAATTGTCTGTGAAGTTCCTAAGCGTTCCTCTGAAGCAGTGCTGTAGACAGCATGCTGGACTGGATAGCTGATGCCATTTAGACTCACGCCCTCATATGTCTGTATGTGAACAGTGTCCTCTCTAAACTTTTTCTTAGGAAAAGGTCAGGATCAAACCCACAACATTACATGCACACCATTTTTTATGCTGAATAAAGAAGTGAGTTAACACTATAGAAAACCTGTGGCAAATGTTTTCTGAGTGGGGATGATGCAATGAAGTTTTTGAAAAAGGTAAAATTTGAGTGATTTGTAACTGCAATTTAATTTAGAGCTAGATTAATTTTGGTTATCCTCTGAGTAAGCATAAATTATGAAGATTCCCAAAGTCTGATTTTATATGATCTTTAGAGGTGGCCT
The DNA here is from genome assembly GCF_035582795.1 of Mycteria americana. Lineage (NCBI taxonomy): Eukaryota > Metazoa > Chordata > Aves > Ciconiiformes > Ciconiidae > Mycteria > Mycteria americana. The sequence goes on along the minus strand of NC_134366.1, from coordinate 94,272,978 downwards.
TACACTGTATTTTTAATTGCGCTCTCTTTTCAATTCTGATGCATGAACCTTACAAGAGTTGTAATTCATCTGATTTAAAGCAAGGGGTAGAAACAATACAGAAAAACTGAAAAAAGACACCCCACTTGACAGCTGAAAAAAACCCTAGGATATATATATGTGGAGTTTTATTTTGGACATTACTGCTACTGCAAATATTGAAGACAGATTAACTGGAAAAAATAAAGTGATTTCACAAGGGCATGTACAGATTTATGGCTCTCTTTAATCTGTCTGGGGAACAAGTATAGCTTTTAAAATATGCATTTAGATACACATTAAAGTTCTGTGATTTAAAAACTTTGACCTTAATTAATTAATTTATTTTTGTCCAGGAGCATAAATTCAGGAGACATAGGAAGGAATTCTAGAAAGGATTAGCAAGAGAATGTCTTTGAGAGGAAAAGAAAGGTTATCAACAGGATGAAGACGCTGGGAAAGGAACTGACTTAATATAATGGGAATCTGTGAAAGAGAAGTGGAGCGTTACAGATAAAAGTGTGATCTGTGGTAGGGTGATGTGGGTGAAAGAAGCAAAAACATCAGCACTGAATGGCAAGATGCGGATAGAAGAAATACCAGGTTAAAAATTAGGTAGGAAACTGGACGTGTAAGAACTTTCACCTGGAACACAAGGGGATAACAGAGGAGTGATTCTGGCATTATAATTTATCCCTGAACTCTACAAATCTATTCTGCCGATTGAAGACTGATTTAATTCTTATATTTCTGTGAACAAACATTCAAAAATATTTGGCAAAACATTCCAAACATTTCTGTGTGTAAATATCTGACAAAACAAATTTTTCATTTAATTCAGTGATAATGCTTTTTGCCTTCTTCTTCCCAAACAACTCATGAACCTCCTTCCACATTTTTATGAAAGGCTGCACTATTTTAGAATGTGTGTGTTACTGCTTTGAACACTGCTCTGCTTTATCAGCCATGGTCAGCATTTTCAGAAATTAGTATCTCCAGAAAGTATCCTAAGTCGATATTTAGCCTGAAAGCTTTTAAAAAAATACTGAATCCCTGGCAACTGCCTTCAATGACAAGCCCTCTGCAAAGCAAAAAAATAGACAGTGGCACAATTTTGGAAGAGATAAGATTCATTTAGATATCAGGAACTGAAGTACTATTTTTAGAATTGCTGTTTGAAAATATAAACCTTTTATATGCATATATAGACACACACACACATATATGCATATACCCATGCTATCACATTTTCAGTTAGCGTGCTCGATAATTGTTACAAAGGTGTAAGTTCTATTTGTATACTTAAATCTCAACTGTGATATATGAGAAACACACACTAACTATCTGATGATCAGATTTTTCCTGTTAATAGGAATAATACTTAAACTGAAAATTAATATAATTTTTTCACGCATGTTTTAGGCACCTGTGTTCATCACAAATGCTGCTATCACAGCTGTGTGACTGCTGCACATAATGAGCTAGTTTCCAGGCACGGTGCTTTATAGACATGAATTGGAAATGTTTAAGTAGGTCAGACAGAAATCATTCTCTTTTGACAAATAAACTACCTGACAGAAGCCTGCAGATTGAGGGGTAACCCTAAGGACCAAGGCTGCAGATGAGTCAGCCAATACTGTCAAGTGACATGGCACTACTGGTGGATCAGAAATCCATAGTAGGTCAGAGATAGCAACTAATACTTTAGAGATACTATTTTGAATTAAGATATAGTTTAATGGAATTTAAGAGGTAGTGGAAAGATATAATGGTAGCTGGTGAAGTTGAGAGCAATTGATTCCTGTTGTGTGGCATATGTTCACTGTGTCTTCTGTCCACTCAGAATTGAGTGACCGGTACCAGACAAAATGCAGTTTCTTGAAAGTATTTATGTTGTATTCTTTTGGTAGGGGAGCTTTAAATGGGCTTTTAACTATCCTGTGCCTTTGCACTTCTCAGAAACTATTCATGGTATTGTATTTCAGTCAGTTATCTGTATTCTCTCTGCAGAAGTTTCAGAACATGCCTCAACTATTTTACAAGACCAAGATTTTGAGGTCACATTCCTATGATATTTGACTGAGCTCAGGCACCAGGCTTTATGAAAGAGCTGAAAATATATCTGACAGATTTCGTCTTCATATCTGATATCTACATCAACAGTATGCTTGGCCTCTGGATTCTCTGTTTCCTTGGTATTTTGCAGCATGCTGAACAGAAAGAAAGACACAACAGAAAGCTGACCTCCCCCTACTCTTGTTCTGGTGATGAGTATGTGAAAGTCCTAGGATACTCAATTTAAACCAGACACATTCAGTGTATTTGCTAATGCAAGTCTCTAAACAATTCTGAAGATAATTATTGCATGGATTATGATATTCACTTCAAAACTGCGTGAATTCATCTGTGTTTCTCTTCCAAAAGTGGTTTTTATTAGTCGATGAACAAAGTGCACTGGAAATTATTCAAAATCAAAATCTTAACACTATTTGTTAAATACATGGATCCTTCCTACTCATTTACTTGCCACTTTACTGACAATTTGATTATGCAATGGAAAATTGTTGGCAATAGAGGAAACCTTGCAAGTACATCTCAACCCTCCCATGGTTTGTCTTTTAGTATATAGATTTAAACCAACAGCAACTCACTACAAAATGACAGTATCCAAAATATAATCCTGATTTCAGTGTAAAATGATGGATACGTACGTTGTGGTTTAACCCCAGCCGGCAAGTAAGCCCCACACAGCCGCTCGCTCACTCTCCCCTCGTGGAATGGGGGAGAGAATCAGAAAAGTAAAAGTGAGAAAACTCGTGGGTTGAGACAAAGACAGTTTAATAGGCAAAGCAAAAGCCATGCATGCAAGCAAAGCAAAACAAGGAATTCATTCACTACTTCCCATGGGCAGGCAGGTGTTCAGCCATCCCCAGGAAAGCAGGGCTCCATCGAGCGTAACGGTTACTTGGGAAGACAAACGCCGTCACTCTGAACGTCCCCCCTTTCCTTCTTCTTCCCCCAGCTGTATATGCTGAGCATGACGCCATATGGTATGGAATATCCCTTTGGTCAGCTGGGGTCAGCTGTCCCAGCCGTGTCCCCTCCCAACTTCTTGTGCACCCCCAGCCTACTCGCTGGTGGGGTGGGGTGAGGAGCAGAAAAGGCCTTGACTCTGTGTAAGCACTGCTCAGCAGTAACGAAAACATCCCTGTATTATCAACGCTGGTTTGGGAACAAATCCAAACCATAGCCCCATACTAGCTACTATGAAGAAAATTAACTCTATCCAGCCAAAACCAGCACAACTTATCACTACTGGAAATGCAATAATTTTTTCAGGAACGTGCCCTTTGGCTCCTGTTTGGTTATGCTCCTTCTGCATTTCAATATGCAATGAATTTGAGATTAAAACTGAGCATAGCATTGTTCTTCAAAAATGGTAATCTGTGTGTCCGCTGGAGGAAATTCCAGACCTTTTCTGAAATTTTATATTCTTCCCCTTAGTTAAGCATATGGGCAGAAGGGAACAAAAACCTGCAGGGACAAGTGGTGGTAAACTAGCACATCTTATGAGGTACAACTAGAATGAGGGTTTAAAAAAAATGTTGATCACTGAAAGCAAGTGAGAGGTATTCTTAAGTTTCTTCAGAGTCAAAACCAGCACAAAATACATCAGTTGCAAGTAAAAGAATCATTCAAAATCAGAGTAGCTCAAAGAGAATCACTCAAAATACCATATTGAAACTGACAGTTATTTTAGCATTTTGTTTTTTTGTATAATGCCATGATGATACAGGCAAGCATATTTAGCAGTCAGGCAACTCACTAAGACCCTGCGATCACATACATCCAGCTAAGTCCCTTCATAATACTGATTATACACCCTCTTAAAAATAGATTTTGGGCTCTTTTTCTCTGATCCAAGAACTTTTTCAGAACTTCTTTATTCTGATGGTCAGGCATCTTGCAGTATCTTTGCTAAATTTCATTATAGCCAGTCCATTCTCATTTGTATTTCTGCCAACACTGATATTTAGCTTTAACAGCTCCTCTCTTTTCTAAGAGCTTCCCTTATGATGTATTCCAAGACAGTAATCACACCCCTTTTCAACCTTTATTTTGCTCATACAAACAAGTTGTGCTCTTCTATCCGAATCTTCTCCAAATACAGGCTCTCCAGTCCCCTGATGTTCCTTGTTGCCCTTCTGTGTACATCTTTCCATTTTGCTAATTTTTTTGTGAATATGGCTGACTAGAACTTTACAGTTTTCCAGATGAGTTCGGAGTGGGACCTTATACAATGGCACTAATACTTCCTTACTTCTCTTGGAAATGTTTTGCCTGGAGCATCTTAGGATTGGATTTGCCTTTTTCACAGATGCATCACATTATTTCAGGAATTTGATTCCACTGAAAGGAACAATTAAATTAAAATGACATTGAAATAAGCTCATTCCCACCCTGTCGCTATGTTGACTCAGTAAACAGAGTACATTTCTTGCACACATCTTTCCTTCATTATGTATCAGATTCCATCTTTTTGTCATAAAAATAGAGTTTTCAGTTTAACAGTTTTATTTCCTCCAATAGATCTAGCATGATGATCCTCCATATGTGAAATTCAAATGTGGTTTAAACAAAAACGTTTAGAAAGCATAGAATAAATTTTTATGTAGCTAATTCAGTCTGTTCCAAAGCATTACGTAGGATATGTCACCTCTCTGGAAAGTACAGTTTTCAGAAACATATTGCAAATTACTTTAGATAGATAAGAACATATTGAAAAACCAAGGGAGTTTTCAATTGATCAACGTTATTATAAGAAACAGTAAGAATAGGAGGTGAGTACCTCCTTTGCAAGTACATAAATAAGTAAATATCCTATATACATTTTAAAGTTATATTAAATATATGTAAATAAATATTGAACTATATTAACATTTCAAAGCACATACTTATCTATCAAAATCCAGTAAAACTCCACTAATTGTGGAAGAGAAACAGTACTGAAATGACTCCTTATAATAAAACTGAAGGACAAAAAAGACATTTAGATTCAAACTACATGACAAAAGACAAACATAACTACATGCTGAAAGGCCAATGTTTCTTCTCAATGTTTGTTGTAAAAAGCACCCAAACCAAAACAAAAAAAACCCCACTTTTTTTCCACAGACTGTAGAAGAAATTCTTAGAAAAGAATACAATTAAAATAGAACAAGGGGTATGGTTTTATTAAAATGCCAAACAAATATATTGGCTTGTACAAGTGTTGTGGTTTAGCCCCAGTCGGCAATTAAGTACCACACAGCCGCTTGCTCACCCTCCCCCCCGGTGGGACTGGGGAGAGAATTGGAAGAGCAAAAGTAAGAAAACTTATGGGTTGAGATAAGAACAGTTTAATAATTTAATAATAATAATAATAATAATAATAATAATAATAATAATAATAATAGTAATGAGAAGGAAAACAACAAGAGAACGAGAGAGGAACAAAACCCAGGAAAAAAACAAGTGATGCAACTGCTCATCACCCGCCGACCAACGTCCAGCCAGTGCCCGAGCAGCAGCTGCTACCCCTTGGCCAACTGCCCCCAGTTTCTATACTGAGCATGATGTCCTATGGTATGGAATAGCCCTTGGACCAGTTTGGATCAGCTCTCTTGGCTGTGCCCCCTCCCAGCTTCTTGTGCGCCTGGCAGAGCATGGGAAGCTGAAAAGTCCTTGACCAGTGTAAGCATTACTTAGCAACAACTAAAACATCAGGGTGTTATCATCAACATTATTCTCATACCAAAATTCAAAACACAGCACTATACCAGCTACTAGGGAAGAAAATTAACTCTATCCCAGCTGAAACCAGGACAACAAGAATATCGGTGACAGAGGAATCTGAAAGAATACTAGGACTGGAGACTAAATGAGAGGGGAAAGTAACTGCTGCATCAGTCTTTACCAAAGGAAAGACTGCTTTTAGTCGTTAGTAGATGGTAAATTTATTGTGTCCTCCTCCTGAAATATTCTGGTTTCTGATAATTTTATTATGATGTATTATGACTAAAAGACCATTTTTCTTATGAAAATGATCATGGCAATAAAATTAAGTATAAGTGATTTGAGAGAATCAGGACAGAGGGAAGAAATTAAACTCTAAGTAAGTAAACGCACAGTTTTATAAATTAATTGATGGGTAAATAATTTCTCCTTCAGCAGATTACAGAAGACAGTACTGAATGAATTCAATGCATCAGACTATTCAAATTTTATTGAAATATTAGAGAATATCACCTCACCAATTTGACTGAGACCAATTTGTGTCATTGTGTCATTCATCATATCATGAAAATACAGAAGTCTTGTTGACAGTTCAATACAAAGTGTAATGATATAGAACAGTGGACTGAAATGGAAGACTCTCTAACAGAGGCTGAATGGATTATTTTTTCATTCTGGGTTTATCAAAGAAATAAAATACAATACGACCCAGAAAGGTTTGAATTATGGTTAAAATTAATAAAACAAGAGAACTAGTCATAAGGAGAAAGAAAAGGAAAGGAAACATGCTTGGGAGGAGATAGTATTACTGAAAAAACCAAGAGGGAGGCACTGGCCAAGGAGTGAAGTACATCATATATTTAAACTGAAATCTTTCAGCAACGTACTCTGATTGAATGATAGGAGGAATGTAGAAAATTGAAAAAAGAAACTGAAAATCAACAGGTGATATTTGAATTTGCGTTTATGTATGGTCATTGTGGGACACCTCAACTCATAGTAACCGGTGTGAAACCTGTAAGCACCTTGAAAGATGGATTAAAATCTGCAACAGAAGGGAAGTTCACCCTTCCTATACATAGTAAGAAGGAATCACAGCCCCTAAAAATCTACACTGATTGTGGCACAAAGTTTGATTACATACGCACACAGTGGTTTAGATTTAGTACATTAAATACCATTTTATTCTATTTTAAAATTCTATTTTAAATTCTTCCAGCAAGTCTCTCTACATTCTGCTCCTTGACAGTAAATATAAATCTGGTGCTTGATCCAAAGCCAAATGCTCAGTGGTTCCAATGGTGCAGAATCAAGCTCCCAGGTCTCTCATCTGTAATTGTTATTTTCAACCTTGCTTATGAACTTGTTCAAGTGAGCTGATTGTACCTTATCTGCAGTACCTTTCAAGGTAGAGACTAATAAAAATAGAATAGAAGGTAGGACTGCATTTTAAAGTATCATTGTACATTAATTAAAAGAAAAAGTAATATGATTGTAAATTATACAATTCCTGAATGAAGTGACTAGTCCAAACGCTAACTATTATTAGCTAGATTTTGAGATTAAAGAAATCCTTACCACAGCTCTTTTTGTCAGACTGTAGAATGGTGGAAGGCTCATTACTTGAAGAGACTCAAGCAAGACCAATACATTAGAAAATATTGTATGGAATAATCCTACAGTGGGGAAAAAGGACAAGCTAAAGTTATTGCTGGATGAAATCCCAGCTGCAAAGAGTCAGCAACAAAGTTATTTCATTGCCATCTTCATTAACACCTTTCAGAAAATTTCCAATATTCTATAAACAAGGCCTAAATCTGCCAAAAAAACCCCAAAACAACCCAACCAAAACAACCTACTCTTGCTAGGTATGCATAGAAGCTGGGCCAATAGCAGAGTTCTACAAGATTGTTTTAATACAATTTTGAAATTAATATTGTTGAAAAGGTCCAGATAAAAAGTTTTGGTATGGCTATTAACTCTGATTTTTTTAATAAATATCTTATTTGAGTTTTTATTCTGTACACCTTATTATTGTGCAATAATTTGTTTCAGTGTAGTTTTTAGTAATCCTTTTGATTCTTCAACCTCAGGTTCATTTGATCCCAATGTCAAAAGAATGTCATGATCAATATGAAAAAAAAAAAAAGAGCTCAATTACTTGCTATTAATTAACTGGATGTCCTATTTCACCTGAATCATGGAAGAACAGTATTTGGACCCTGCTCCTGAACTAGATATATGTTTAGCATTTGCACCTCTATTATATGCAACAGCATGTGCCTGTGCAACTGAAAGTAGCTTTTTTTTCCTTGTGGCTGACAACACAAGAAACAGAGATGAAGAAAGTGAACAGAATGACTACCAAAAATAAATTAAGTTTGAAGATTTTGTACTACAAAGCATCCCTACCCTACTAGTAAAGCAGCTAAGCTTGCAATGCTTTCTATCCTGAGTCTCTCATTATTATACTCCCTTGCAATTATATAAGCTTTCTGATACTGAATAAAGACTTACTGTAGAAAAAAAAAATTGAATACAAGAAACCAAGAAAAGTGATGTTGATTTGTGACAAACCAACCTCCTTACTGCTTGTGTGTTCAGCAAGTGAAACAAATCCATAGGAAAATCTTTACTGTCCGAGTGTTTTAAAATAAAAAAGTGTCATCTTTAAAGAAGGACAGTTTGTAGCTACCTAATGATATTGTAAGATCACAGACCTTAATGGTGTAAATTAAAGTAAGGCTTATTAACACCAGTGGAATATCTGGCTCCATCCTCTTTTTACTATCTTGGATATTTCACACATTCTTCATAGAAGTAAGTTAAAATGAACTGACCTCTCTGAATCACTGAAAAACTTCTACTTACTTCTTCTTCTGTAAAAAACCCAAACAATCAAAAAAAGCCCAAAGCTATATGGCTAGGCATATCAACCACTTGTAGCGGGTACCTGGATAACCAAGGAAAACATCTTCACATCTACCTTACTTTCAGAGTTCTGTATGTGATTAATCTCTTTTCTAAGAAAGAAGATCCTGTTCTGATGTGGACAACTAAAATCACCTTTTTCGTCATAGCCCATTCAGCCTGCAGCCCCACTGCCAAATCTGTCAACACAGACACTTTGTCTTTGTCAATGTAAGTACTCCCCCACTGGGAGCTATTTTGAGTTACACACAGATAACGGAGAGTGCTGAACAATAAAAACTCATAACACACTTCAGCAGGCTACATAAAAATGGGTCAGACCAATGGTTCCTCCATCTCAGAATCTTCCTTTCAGCTGTGCCCATCAGCCAGCTCCTTGGACCCTTTTCAGGGAGCAGGGTGTGCTGCTGGGGAGGTATGTGTTTTTCAGGTTATATTTCGTGTTCCTCATTCTTCCACTTTTGAGCCTTTGGTGTTCAGTTCATTCTGTGCCTCCTATTGCCCCCTCCCCCTCAATTTGTCTTGAACAAAGCTTTTTTTTTTTTTTTCCCCTTGATATCTTTTATTAGCCTCATTCTCAGGGAGGGCTCTGAGGATATATTAGAGACATATCTGCTATTCATCTGAAAGAGAAAACAAATAGGCAGAGTAAGAATGTGCTAATGCTTAGGAAAGAGTAAAAACAGGGCAAGAATACAAGACATTTCCTCTTAATACCTTCCAACCTTTTAAGTGTCATGAACTCAGGGCCCTGATAGGATTTCTCTTCCCATGAACAGTCTTTAGAACAAATGTAATCTTCTTATTTTCACAACAACCTCTGGAAAGGTTGCTAAATGTTGTACGAAGACTCATCTCTTTACTTGTTTTAACTTGAATCCTAATAGCTTCATTAATTGGATTTGAAAGGATAAGTAACAGCAGAAAGCCTCTTTATGCCATTACTTTCAGCTCTTCTTTTTAAAAGTGAAAACATGATCACACCCTTCTCTCCCAACAAGTTGAGTTTTAGTTAGCTCTAGTTTAATAATCATAAAATAGGCTAAATGAAACATCTTGCCTTATCTCCTGGACTTGATTCTTCCTTTTGTATAAACAACATTTCAATTCTGAGTAATATGGCACATTGCACAGTTATACCTCTGTTTCACGGTGCTAGACTGGCATAAATGAAAAGTCAACTTAGAGTTAATCAGAAATATTAAAGATCAATCAAGGAAAAACTGTATTTGTTTTGTTCAGCATTATTTCTAAAGTGATTATCACTAGGGGTAATACGGGCTGATACACTGCTTTTTTCAGCTATAATTGTCTTGCACATTTACCTGTATAATGTTAGTCTATTATACACTTTCAGCTTTAAATCTTCAAAAGAGATTTTTTTCTTAAACCAGAAAAGAAAGTATGGAATACTTCCTTATTAAAAGGTACTATCGGTACTGTTAAATGTGGGTACTATTAAAATGTAATAGTAATGCTACTTTTATTTAAATTTATTGCAGAACTTCCATCTTAAATCTGTGATACCTAGATTTGGTTATTGTGGAAGTTGTGGTATTACTATTTAAAGTGTACTTCATAATATAGAATGCAAGTAATTACCATTAAAGAACTAATAGAGTTAGTACTTTAGGGAAGGAACAACAATACTTTAATGATGGACATTGATTTTCACAACTCTTTTCTGGCTGGAAAAAGCTCAGCTCATGAACACATTGCAGGAACTACAGTGTGAGAAATTTCATGGTGCTTTCAGCCAGATCAGGTGAGACTCCCTGAACTGCTGTGCTGCTTAACCCTTATCCAGCTGGCCCACAATTCTGTGAGACTTCTCCGCATGCATGATCTATTGCTAATAATTTACTTAAACGGAGTACAAAACATCTCCTAACTACTTTACTGCACAGAAACTTTTTTACCTAACCATTTTTGCACTTGTAGAGCAATTTTCACTGACTATTTCCAAGTTTCTTACCTATGTACAATGGTGATTGCTGCATCAGCAACTCTCTGGGAGTCTCTTGATGGGATGTGTCTCCCTGGGATGTCCAGATTCTCCACCCAGGATGTTAATCTACACACTGAAACATACCAGTTGGTCTGGGTACAGCAGGAGCTGCCTGGGGGGGAATCTCCAGGGCAGTCAGAGGGGCTGCAGCAACTACTCAAGTATATAATTATGAAGGTGGCTAGGAGTTCAGTCAATCACTTGGTCTGAAGTTGGTCCACTGTCCCAAATTAGTCCATCACCTCATCTGTGCAGATGAATAACTGGGAAGTTATTAACTGAGGAGTTGTCCTGGTTTCAGCTGGGATAGAGTTAATTTTCTTTATAGTGGCTGGTATGGAGCTATGTTTTGGATTTGTGCTGAAAACAGTGTTGATAATACAGAGATGTTTTAGTTGTTGCTGCACTAGTCAAGGACTTTTCAGCTTCCCATGCTCTGCCAGGTGCAGAAGAAGTTGGGAGGGGACACAGCCAGGACAGCTGACCCAAACTGACCAAAGAGGTATTCCATACCATATGACGTCATGCTCTGTGTATAAAGCTGGGGAAGAAGAAGGAAGGGGGGGACATTCAGAGTGATGACATTTGTCTTCCCAAGTAACCGTTACGCGTGATGGAGCCCTGCTTTCCTGGGGATGGCTGAACACCTGCCTGCCCATGGGAAGTAGTGAATTAATTCCTTACTTTGTTTTGCTTGTGTGCGTGGCTTTTGCTTTCCCTATTAAACTGTCTTTATCTCAACCCACATGCTTTCTCACTTTTCCTCTTCCAATTCTCTCTCCCATCCCACCGGAGGGAGTGAGTGAGTGGCTGTGTGGTGCTCAGTTGCTGGCTGGGGTTAAACCACGACAGGAGTTAATGACTTAAGTGCACTAGATGTGGATGCGAGCATGGCCCTGACACAGCTATGCCATGATTACAACTATAGGACAAATTTTAATTTCATCCTTAAATCTCATTTGCAACTTACATTCCACTGCTGTTGCCGCCACAGGACTAAACCAAAATGTATGACTGCATTGTTGTATGCATATGTGCTTACTGTGTATGTGCACTTGGTCTCCTGGCTTGATTACAGTCTTAATCTACATAGACCATTATAAAACTTCACACACCTGCCACATGTTACAGCAACGCAGATATACCTGTTGAAGTAGCATGTCTTTTGAGTCCTACAACTAATGAGCTATAAAAATGTGAAGAAGGGAAATATAAAAAATTGGGCAACTTAACATGACTGGCAGTTCTTCAACCTTCTTCATTGCCCAACAAAATGTCTTTAAACTGCATATTGAATTAAGCAGTCCACCAAAGAACTTGGCTCAATTTAAAGTTTAAGAAATAAGGTTTACTCATACTAAGAGTCTACTGTCTTGAAAGCTGTTCTGTTGTATCAACCACTAAATTTTGTCATACTAAATGGACTATTAATTCCCATAAAATGCAATCAAAAGTGGAAATTAGGATGTGCTTGGCATGTGTTAAATACTTTCTATAGTCACACACACATATCCTCATGCACACACACATAATGGTCTACTTCTTTGACTGATATTTCCATTCATGCTGTCTTTTGCCAACATCCAACAAAAAGATCACCCAATTTCAGAACAGACACCTAACTATGGAGCTCATGAAGCTTAATAATAGCACAGAACAAAAACATAGGTGAAAGCGGTTCTGACCAAGGACTGTGTTTTAAAATCTCTTTACTGATATTCTTGTATCTAAGGACTCTCTTTTATTTTAAATTTAAGAAGGGAAAAGATCATGTCAGAACACAGGGGAATATTTGACACTGTAGTGGTTTTGAATAAATGCATGGCAGCTAAAGTAAAATTCTCAGGCTGGTGTAATATTTTCACCTGAGCAGTGCATTTGTTGTCAATGTCTTACATCATCAGTTTCCATGTTGCTTTAAAAATAGGTATGGAAAGTTATCCATAAAGTAATTTATTTCAGAGATTGCACAGTAAGTGCATAATGCTCCCACTCTAATTTCATACCTGACGGTCATTCCTGTCACCCTTTCCCCCATGGCATTTTGCTTCTGCAGCCTTTTCACAGAGTTTGGGTTCCAATCAGTAAAGCAAAGTAATTTGACGGTGTATTCTCTTTGCTTTTAACCACACTGCACAGCAATTAAGAGCTTCCATATATGAAAAACAAGTAATTTAGCCCTGTCTGTCATTTTACTCTCTGCTTTAGATGTAAAGAAGAAAAAAAAGGAAAAATCTTTCAGAGATTTGCATTTTGACCATCATAAAAATATACTGATAATGGTTGGATCCTAACACAGTCACAATAAAGTGAGTCATGTTTGCGTCTTCCATGAGTGAAGGACTGGGAGGAAAAGACCAAATCATCCACACGTTTTCACAGGCAGGCTTTGGTTTAAGTGCTTGTTCCTCCTTTAAGGTTTGTTCTTTTTCTACCACGTGAATAGGGACCAGGTCCAGTACATGTATTTTACAGCTGTTTCAAGATAGCTACAGTACACATATGGAGTATGAAATTTGAGAATCTGGGAAGTGGAGAATCAGGGACGTGATTTTCTAACCTATGCTGCATTCTTCCTGCTGCAGGACAGGATTTGGATCTTGGAAGGAAAGTAGTTTAGGCAGGGATTTTGACTTAACTTACAGCTGTCTACACTGCCTTTCAGCTGTCAGTTCAGCTCCCAGTCATTCACTTTCTGCAGTTTTTCACAGCTGGGCATCATCTTTACTACCCTGAATAGCTTAGCAGAATCAGCAACTTCTGTCATTTCAGTATTCACCTCCCTTTTCCAGCATGCATGTGAGTACGTTGAGCACCAAAGAAGGCTACACAGATATCTATGGAGCTTCTGCAGTGAACTGTCTTCCACTGCAAGGACGGTTGTTCATTTACTCTTGTCTTCTGTTTCCTATTTTTTGATTAGCCTTTATCCTTAAAAGTACTTTCTTTGTTTAGTTTTCTTAAAAACCTTTGGTGAGGTACATGAGTGAAAGCAGTCTGAAAATCCAAAGGAATGGTAGTCAGATCTCCTTTATTTAAATGCATGTTAATCTTTTCAAAGAACTCCAGTAGGTTTGTGACATCTCGTATTTATCCATATGTCCCTTAATTCCAGTCTTTATTCATCCATAGTTCCCCTGGAGCTCTTTTTAAAAAAATTGGCATTGTTTTAACCACTTTCCAGTCCTCTGACACTGAGTCAGTTTTCTACACACCACAGTTTGTAGTTTGGCTATTTCACACTTGAGTTCCCTCAGAACTCTGGGGCAGAAGCCATCTGTTCCTGGTGATTTGTTATTGCTCACATTGCCTCCTTGATCCATAATCTTTTCTGCCAATACTTCAGTTTTTAGACAAAGCCTCTGACACGTACTCTGAAAAGAAGGATCCGTGCTTCTACACTTCAAACTCCTCCATATTTAACACAGGTCGAAAAAAAAAAGAAAAAAAAAAAAGAAAAATCAGTGTTATAACTTTTGTCTACTTAGGATATTTTTTCATATTTCAGTTGTTCTATTATCTCTGCAGATTCTCTGGAAAGCTTCCTCTTTCTGTTGTATATGAAAAAATGTGTAGTATCAGTTTTTGAACATTTCCAAGTTGTTCTTCAGATGTTTTTGTGATCCATCTTGCTTTTACACTGTGCCTGTTGGAGTTTATGATATTTTCTTGGACACAAATTAATTTTTTTTAAAAATACCTTCTTCATTTATTAGCTTCCTTTACATTGCTGTTTAGCTATTTCTTTTTGTCATTTCTCAAGTCTTTATTGACAGGTGGTATGCTTTTGCTCTATGCCTCCAATATGGTTTCCATGCTGCTTTCAAATATTTTTCTTTTTTGACTGCTCCTGCTAGTTCCCTTATTTCCTTGTGGTTCCCCTTTTGAAAACTGTGTACAGCTATGCTGGATTTCTCTTTCTGTTAACTTCATGAAGGAGTCATGATGTGTATCTAACTTCAACCTTAGCATCATGCTTCAGTGTCACCTTTCTTCAATCTGTAGCAAGGTAAATTAAATCCTCTACTGATACTGTGGTTCCTGTTCTCATTGCCTCTTTGACTTCCTCAGCATGTTATTGGCACTGCTGTCATGCTAAAAAGATATGACACATATTCCTTTTCTATAGATGTTTGGGTGTGTCTGAGGTAGCAAAGGATAGAACTGAAAAATCAAGGAACAGGAGTCTTGGAATAGTCTGTTCAGTTCAGCTGCACCTCTTTTCATATACTTCATGTTGTTTCTTAATGACACTTAAATTTTCACAATGTGGACTTATTACTAAAAAAAACCTCGGCCAAATTCAAAACCTAGGCCAAATTCATGTCTCTTCTCTCCTTATACAGCAAATGTAAGCTCTCTCTTCCTGTCTTCTTATCCAGCCCTATGCCCGTGCATCAGCATCCACCGCTTTCCCTGTACCACACCCTTCCACATATGGTTCCTCTTCCTCTGCCTCAGTCTCATTTTCTTTCCAGCTTTATTGCAGGTGTTGTGCAACTATAAATTCAACATAAAGGAGTAGTTAGATGCTATGGTTGTAATTTGCTGCTGTTCAAACCAATGTGCATAGATGTAAATGATTAAATAAGTGCAAAACCCTTGTGCTGAAATAAATCAGACCACTTCATAGCCCTGAGGCAATGAGTTAATATTTATCACTGCAATATTTTACTGCAGTATTATACTGATAGGTCATACTGCACAGTTGCCTTCCATTTTTAACGCTCTTCTTCAGTGTTCAGAGACTTTTGTGTAATCTCTTTGTTAGTGAAAAGCTAAGTACCTATGAATATACGACCCTTTATAACTGCAAGATATAATATGTAAAATAAAACAATTTATTGCACATATATTCCCCTCACATTTTTCCGAAACAAATACATGGTCCAAATTAAAGCAATCTGAATCTTTTCCTCTCCTCATTTATTTATATTTACTCCATACTCAGCAGACTTCCCAAACACTATTTCCAAATATGTCCTTTCAAGTTGATAGTATTGTACACAATATAAACCTTCAGTCTACAGTGCCTATGCAAATATTAACTATCAATGAAAATGATACCCCGCGTTCCAGACCCAAACCAGCTCCTAGTGTAAATGACAGATGTTGTCCATCTGTTCTGGGAAGACTGCCACCTACAAACCTCAGTTACATTCATTCAACTATAGAAATGGAATGAAAGTCCTGGATTGTCAAATCCACTCTCAACTGTTGCAAGCAACAATGGTGTAGAAGTTTAGTTCATTGGAACAAACATAAAGCCAGCTGCATATAACATGGGCTACCAAAGGCTTCTTATTACCTTAAAACACATTTAAGAACTATAGCAATAGGTCATAATCCACAACCACACTGGCCACAAGAAGAGAAAAGTAGAGATCAAGATCCTCATCAATATCCTGCATTCCTTTGACTTGCTAAATTAAGCTGCAGTTTCATTTTTTACAACAGAAAAAAACACAAAAAAATTAGTTGGATCTGTCCTTACAGTTCTAAGAATACAAAGGAGATGCAAATCTAGGAATGAGGTCAAGGCTGAGGACAGTTTTAGTAAAGGCTGTTAGACAATGCTGAAAAGCAGGCTACTGGCTACAGTGATGAACAAAACCCTTTCTGGTCATCCTGTTAGTCTGACATAGGCCAAAAATCCCCTCCTGATCTCTAATCGGGATTCATAGAATAGCAGCTACATCATAAAATCACAGCATCAAAATCATTGGGAATCGTTGCTTCCCATGCTACAGCAAAGATTGAAAATTACCCTTGCAAACTCCACCACTCGAGATCTACCATCTTTCAAAGTGGATAGCATCTGTTGTGTCCAACCTCAAGCACCAAGAGCCAGGAAAAATCGGAGATGGTGGCACGTGTGTGGGAATAACTGGCTGGAGAAGATTATGGGAGTTGGGCAGTGTGATGCTGAAAGAAATACGATATGAAACTGTAGTCTCTGTCAGCAGAGGAAGACAGTGAAGGGTTTTACTGGTGGTTGGAGTATGTTTTGATGGTGAAACACTAAATTTGAGTAGAACCTCTGGATGACCCTGAGAAGAAGCCAGAAATAGTTTGTAAAACCAGCATGCTTCAGCAATGAATGCTATTGTCTGAGATGTACAGCCTGCAGTGCCAGGCATTTGTGAAAAGAAAATCCCTGTGAATCAAGAAAGAGACCTTCTAAACATAATTTTGGCTTCAAGTGAATAAGAGCCTTTTTTTTTTTTAATTGCCTTACTTTTATCTTAACTATATTTCTAAATTTGGTTATTATTTTGGATGTAGTAAATTAATACCTTCACTTACCTTAGCTCACTTGATTTAAGGGTGCTTTTCAAGATTACTGGTTAATATCAAGCCATTTGTCACACAGGGATATGTTAGGCAAACCTGGGGTATTTGAACAGCCTTACAAACGCCCCACTCTCCAGCGTGCTTTTCCAATGAATCTGAAGAAACTCTATGGTCTAGGATGATTTGATATCATAGGAATCAGAAGAAGTATCTTCTGGTGACCACCAACACCCATGTAGGAAGGTAACATGCAGTAGACTTGATGGGACCCCAAATGTTTTAGCAAGAGACATGAAAAAAATACCTAAGATATTAATTTCTCTAGGGTCCTAGGTCATCACCTAACTGCCCAATTTTATACCACATTTCTTGTACTTCCAAATCAAGAGATAAAAATGCAAAAATCAAGTTGTGCATCAAGAGAGAGAAATAATTCCTGTCTGGTCTCAAAAGAAAAGTCATTGCCTGTGGTTGCAATATTTATTCATTTTTAAAATTAATTTTATGACTTCTGTGCTTTTCTTCCACAAATCCTCAATCAGCTTTGCCAGTATGAATCCTTAAAGTCCTGTGAGCTTGAGTTTTCTCAGAATAACTTTGAAATCCTTAGAGATAGCGCAATGTTAACACACAATAGAAAAACAGAATTTTTCCTTTTTTTTTTCCCCCTTCTTTTTTTAATAAGAAAGAGGTGTTATTCTTTCTTCTGACAGATGGCCAATGATTAGCATGCTGTGGATATGTCTCCAGAATGGCCACATTATCTGCCTCTCCTAACAGGACACAAGTTCTTATATTTTCCACCCTTTCAGTCTAAGGATTAAGTTCATACTGAGCTTCCATTAGTTCATACAATTTTCTTCCTGCAAGCGATATTTTTATTAAAAATGGCTTCTCTAACTTAAATTTCTTTTCCTTATGAAAGCATTTTAAAAGTTAGCTTTCTGAATTCACTTGCCCTTTATTATTGCTTTCCAAACATCCTAAAGTCTCTTTTCAGTATATCAACCTCATTACTGCTATTAAATTTCAAATACATGTCCCCAAGATCTGGCCTTCAGCTAATGCATTTACAGCTTCTACCTTTTGATAGCAAAAGGCAGGAGGTAAGCAGGAATAGAAATTGCTGTAGCAGAGCTGGCCTATACCCCAGCTCTTCCACAATCTTGTCTATTGTGGTGGGCACCAGTTGAGAGTGAAAAGATAGAGACAAACAACTAACAGTCCAGTAGTTTAGTACAAGACAACTTTTCCTTATCTGACTTAGGGATTACTTCATGCAATGTGACTGAGTGTTTTAAACATAGATTGACAACAGTGGTGCCATCAGCACCAAATACTAAAAAGAAAGTTCTATTTACTTGCTGTGTTTTGGTATCTTAATAGGCAACCGGTATTTGTTTTAAACACCACTCTCTTAGGAGAAAACATCCCCTAAATGATTTATCACCTAGAAAAACTCTGCAGTTTTTCCTTATGTCTAATGTAAGTTACTTTCTGTTCGTGTGAACACACTTTGAAAATAAAATCTGCATTTCTGCGGGAACTGTGAACAAATCATCGATAACTACTGGGAAAGAGGAAGGCAACTCCTTAGGTTAATTTTCAGTCCCAGTTTACTGCCTCTCAAGGTGGAGGCATCTGATTAGACCTGTTTGGCAAGGAGAATGAACTCCAGCTTAGCAGTCTAGTGCTGCTCTTACGAGCTGAGAAAAAGGGACTGTAATGAGCCCAGCAGCTCTCCCACTCTCTCCACTCACTCCCACCCTGGGGAGATGCTTCCCCTGCTCTCCCTGCAGTGCAGAGGCTTGGGGGAAGGGAAGGGGGACATTGCTTCTCTGTCATTCTGGTGTCTCCAGAAATGAGTGGAGAATATTAGGAGGAGAGGAAAAAGGTCAGGAGAGGCAGAACATGTCACCCTGGGATTGTGGGGCAGATGTGGAATGAAACCCAGAAAAGGACTGAGGCGGATATTAGGCAGCAGGACCAATTCTTCAGCAGAGAATAGCTGCATGTGGGAGTGTGAGCTGTTGCACAACCAAAGTTTCAAATCTTCTTAGGTAAGATGGAAATAATAACAATTACCAAACACATTAATGTCTGGGTGGGAATGGAGAGTACTAAAAGAAAAATGAGGAAGACTGAAACCCAGAACATAAACTATCCAAGAATTTGCAACACTTCAATCCAGTGATCAGGAGATTGATTAATTTTCCATCTCTTAAGATGGGCTTTTTTCTGTCATACCTACTGCATTATTGAAGGTTACAAACCTGTAACTAATGAAAATAATTTACGAAGTTTTAATGGAAAGAGTAAGGATTTGTGAATGAAACAAAACAAAACTAAAATAAACATTATTCTAAAACAGTCTTGTAAAAGACTGAAAAGATGCAACATAACCCTTTTCCAGCAAAACTAGCTCTTCATAAAGAAATACTAATATGAACACAGCAAATGCAAAATAGAAGCCAGACACACACTTTAGGTATGCAATAATTATTAATCTCTCTTCTCTTGTGTAAATCTGTGATGGGTTAACCTTAGCTGTCTGCCAGATGCCCACCAAGCTGCTCTCTCAAGCTGCCCCTCCTCAGCAGGACAGGAAAAGAAAATAAATGAAAAAGCTCATGGGTTAAGATAAGGACAGAGAGATCACTCACCAATTACTGTCATGGGCAAAACACACTGGACTTGGGGAACATGAATTTCTTGCCAATTAAAGATCGAGTAGGATAGTGAGAAACAAAAACAAAACTAAAACCGCCTTTCCCCCAAAGCCATCTTCCCAAGCTCAGCTCCACCCCTGACTCTTCTACCTCCTTCTCCCCCTCCCTGAGGTACTTCCCCTGCTCCAGCGTGGGGTCCCTCCCATGGAATACAGTCCTTCATAAACTTCTCCAACATGGGTCCTTCCCACGGGCTACACTTCTTCATGAACTGCTCCAGTATGGGTCCTTTCCATGGGGTGCAGTCCTTCAAGAATGGACTGCTGCAGCATGGGTTCCCCACAGGCCACAGTTCCTGCCAGGAAACCTGCTTCTGTGTGAGCTCCTCTCCACGGGCTGCAGTTCTTGCCAGGAGCCTGCTCCTGCATGGGCTCTCCCTGGGTTGCAGTTTCCTTCAGGGCATATCCACCCGCTCCAGTGTGGTCTCTCCACTGGATGCAGTGTGGTATCTTCTTCGACATGGTATCTCTATGAGCTGCAGGGAAGTACCTGCTCCACCATGGTCTCTCCAGGAGCTGCAGGAGAATCTCTGCTCCAGTGCCTGGAGCACCTCCTCTCCCTCCTCCATCTCTCACCTTGGTGTTTGCAGGGCTGTTTCTCTCACATTTTTCTCATTCCTCTCTCTCACAGCTGCTGTGCAGCATTTTTTACCCTTTCTTAAATATGTTATCACAGAGGCTCCGCCAGAGTTGCTGATGGGCTCAGCTTTTGGTCAGTGGTGGGTCTGTTTTGGAGCCAGCTGGAATTGGCTGTTTCTGACACAGGGGCAGCCCCTGGTCTCTTCTTACAGAAGCCACCCCTGCACCCCCCACCCCCCGAAACCTTGCCATATAAACCCAATAGAAAGTCTGAACCCCAGTTCTAGTTTATTGGTTTTAGTCTGAGTGAAATGCAGCTAGTCCAGACACCAGCCACTCAATCTTAATTTGCTTTTTGTTCTCAATCAAATTGAAGAACAAAATGTTTTAAGAAAAAACCAGAACACTTCTATTTATTCAGTTTTCTCAGAGTGTAGCATAATATAGTTCTATAGAAGCCTGTGCATGCAAAAGTGGAAGGTACGAGAGACTAAATGGGGGTCCCTTTAAAAAAACTCAACCAAACAACTAAAAAGTTGAAACCAAAGAATCCTGTGTCTTCCAGTAATCATTCACTAGATTCCATTGAGTGGATTTTGGTGAATCCATTCTTTATCTATAACAGCTGAAATGTTCAAAAGGAGTTGCATTTATTGAAATTTCTCCATCTCTTGTTCTCATGCTTCACTGGAAAAAATTGAAGTCATAAAATCATGGAATCGTAGAATGGTTTGGGTTGGAAGGGACCTTTAAAGATCATCTAGTCCAACCTCGCTGCCATGGGCAGGGTCGTCTTCTGTAAGACCAGGTTGCTCAAAGCCCCGTCCAACATGACCTTGAATACTTCCAGGGGTGAGGCATCTGCAACCTGTTCCAGTGTCTCATCACCCTCATCATAAAGAATTTCTTCCTTATGTCCAATCTAAATATACACTCTTTCAGTTTAAAACCACTGCCCCTTGTCCTGTCACTACAGGCCCTGGTAAAAAGTCTCCCTACACCTTTCTTATAAGTGCCCTTTATATACTGAAAGGGCACAATAAGGTCTCCCTGGAGCCTTCTCTTCTCCAAACTGAAGAACCCAAACTCTCTCAGCCTTTCTTCGTAGGAGAGGCGTTCCACCCCTCTGATAATTTTCGTGGCCATTTGTCAAGTCCTAATGAAGGTAACAAATACAACAAAGTATGTTTAGCTTGTGGATTAAAAGTATAATTATAGTAAGTCCTCAAACATATTAAAAGGTTGGGGGTCTTTTTGCTTTTGTTTTTGTTTTTGTTTTTGTTTTTGTTTTTCCCCTGAAACTCAAATTCTGATCCTCTTTATTTCTTTCTAAAAGACTTTAAAAGCATCTAATGTAGTTTTATCATTCTGAGTTTCCAAAATGCTAGAATGTAAATGCCTGGACACCTTTACAGCCCTGACTTTTATCCGTTTACTTTTGCTCAATTGTGGAATTATCTATTACTCCTCTTCGTCTTCTAAATTATTAAAACTAGGCTTCTAAACTCACTTTTTAAATTCATTTACAAGTATTTTTAAATTTATAGTCCATCCTAAAAAAGAAGCTAGTGGAGACTGTCACATATCAAAAGCAGAAGGCTCTTCCATTGTACCATTTCTTGGTCATACCTGCTGTATCTCTTACACTGATTTGTTCTATTTGTTAATGGGAGAGCTTAAGCCAAATAAGGCTGAAGCAGTTTTTGTTTTGCTTTGCTGTGAGTGCTTTAATAGGATTGGTTCTACTATATATTGTCAATTTTGGTTCAAAGTGAAATTCACTAAAGAGAGATTTTTAGTAATGTAACAAGAGTGTAGAGCTGAAAAAGACAACAGCCAAGTTCAACTTTTTTGCTTAGATAAGTAGAAGCTTTGCCTTCCCTGGGGTACTTTACTGTTAGGACAAGAAAATCATAAATCTTGTCTTATTTTTGCATCACAAATAGGTCTAACTGGACTGGAAATAAGTAATACTGAACAAAATTGCAAATCGTTATTCTGACAAGAATTAAAATTTAAACTTTTAATATGTATTTTAGGAATGTGCCTCTAAAAAACTATGCAAAAAGATCTTTTCCATATATACTAAATATTACAACATTTTCAATATTGAAACAAAAAGGTTTCTCAGCAAACTGGTTTCTGAACTGCCACAAAATTCTTTAAATAAACTTCATTTTTCTGTCCTGGCATGGATTTCAAGAAGCGAGTGCTCCTAACTGTCACTCATAGCTAGATCTCATATTCATAACATAGCATGAGGACCCGACCGTAGAATTCATCTGAGTGCTCATACCTTCCATGTAGAAAGAATTGAGATAAAACAGTAGAATCAAATTATACTGAACTAACTTGAGATGGTGTGTTCCAGATCAGCTTAGTGAAATATTTTGTTTCATGGACGTTTAACACAAAACATAATATTTAACTATTTGGGGGTTTTTTAAATTAATTATTTTCCTTAAACAACGACTTTATATCACCAAATTTCAATTATCCATATAAAATAATTCCAGAAAAAAAATTTCAGTCAATGTGAATTTTAATTGAGTGCTTTTTGGTTTTTTGGTTTTTTTTTTTTTGTTTGTCTGTTTCTTTGTTTTTCTTGACAATAATGAGAAGGAAAAAAAAAAAAAGTAAATTCCAGCTAGTGGAAATATCACAGTTACTTAGATTCACATTTCTGCTTTACCCCATAAAGCTGGTTGCCTCTTTTCTTAGACACAGGAAAATGGTCTAATTTCTAATCTGCATCTTAAGTTCTGTTTGTATTACGGTCTAGGGTTGCTTAATACCTGGTGGTGGAAAACCCACATAAAGTATTAAAAATAAGAATAAGCATTCTACAGATAAAAAGCATGTAGTTCCTTGCTGAATGAGATTATAATTAAGAAAAAAAATCTTTTTCTGGATGCTTTCACAGCAGAGAGGAAATTACTGAACAGATTTCAAAACAAGGAGAGACAGCTAGAACTGCTTACTACCTGGTTATTGGTGTAACCTGCAGTATGGCTCTATTTTTTGATAGACTCACTGGAATTACTCTGACTAATGTGAGAAATAACAAGTTGAAAGGGACCCTGAAGTCAAAGTATAGATAGAAGGTCCTGCTTTTGCAATCAGATTTATTTATGAGGTATCATAATTGCAATTTTGCATGAGATGTGTTTGCTGTGTGTCTTCAGGATATACTACTTCTGTAACTGTGGAGTACTACCTTGATGAAGTTCTAGGAAATAAAAGTAAAAGGCAAAATGTCTGAAAATAGAAATTTATAAGTATTTTTATTTATTTTACTTCTGCCATTTTAGCCAAGATTAGAGGTTATTTCATTACTTCTTTTTAAGGGGAATGTTTATTACCAGCTATCAGTTACTTGAATTATAGGAAAGAAAGTCAGACAGGTTTTGTAAACAGAAAAAAAAAGCTAGAAAGAAGAAAATACAAATTACAAACCAAAAAATCAATCCAAAAATTTTTGGTTACAAAGATGAACTTGACAAATTAAATATAAAAAAACCCAGTGAAATATACAAATGTGCTGAAACTATACCCTTTGTTCTTCAGGAGAAAATTTCAATACTTTAGTCAAAAAATTAACATCACCTGAGGCACCTAGTTATAGTATACAGGTCTCTGAGGAAATCCCCAGTGTGCCATATAATAGTATCTTTCATGCAGACAGCCATTTGCATTAAACATTTTTCCTCATTTGAAAGAGATAAAGCATCATTACTAGAGGAAAAGTTGATACAATTCAAGTCTTTCTCTCCTGTGGATTCAGCTAGCTCTGATGTGGAAAGAGAAATCTTTTAAACCATCAGCACAATATCTCCCCCTCCCAAAAGCAAGTAGCTGATAGAGTAATAATGCTTAGATACTTCAGTGTTGCTACGATATAGGCCAGCAGACCTTCAGCAAATCTTAAGTGGAATTTAACAGGGACTAGGAGCACTGTGATATTTACATAATAAATTGCTCCATGCCAAGAGAGAGCAGTATTCTTTCTTAACCAGAATACAAACAGCAAAACTGTCTTGCCACAACTATTACTGAGACAGCCGCGATTTTAACAAAAGATATGTATTGGTTCATTTATCCTATTTGACAAAATGCCTGTTAAAATGCAAAATATTTAGTATTGTTTGTGTATTAATTATGCTAATAGGCTACAGTAATTTGATCCTCACTTAGAACTCCAGCTAATTGCAGCCACAACACACGTGGAAAATATCCTAGATGCTCTTTTCCCAGTGGATGATCAATTGCTTGGAACGATATTAAGAGAATGAAGAAAAAGAGCACAAGCATAATGCCTTCTCTGCTCTCTTGTGAGTGCTTGCATCAGTACAGGCGCATGAACGTCATCAGGTATTTACCCAATCCTCACATCGATGGCCCGAGTAAAAAGACATTACCCAGTGTTTGGAAGCTACCCCTTCCTAGCTCGACTTACTATCAGCCTATGCTCAGACAGTTAGTACTTTGAACAGATATTTTTGGTTCCTTAGTGGCAAGGGGCTGTTGCAGAAATAACTGGAATTGCAACTGAGATGCGGTCAGAACAGAAGCAGTTTTTTCCTGTAGCTGTGGGAGAGAGCACAGGGCAGCAGCCCCAGACTCTGCCAATGCCAGCTCTGCCCACATGGGGTGGTTACAGAGCTTGTACCTTTAGGTTATGCAACCCGTTCTTCGCCAAAACTGTGTCAGATACATAGGATATGGTAAATAACAACAGCAACTGAAATCTTTCAGATACTAAGGCTGCATCCTTTTACAAATAATCCACTCCTTTGTTAAATTGTGCTGACTGACAGACCATTAGCTGCAAATGTTTATCAAGTAGTGAGGCCTGCAAAGGTCCAACTAACTAACTAACTAGCACTAACTGCTTTGCTTCCAGAGGACATGTGCTGGAAAAGACAAGGAGAAGCACAACCCAAAAATGTGTATTCAGTGGAAAGAACCAGGCTAATTTACATCAGTATCTGGGTTTTAGTATAGTCGCATTTCATTGATTAAATGCCAAACATTTAGACAAGGAAATAACCAGTGATGGTTCTACGATTTCATTCTTTTGTATAATTAATTGATGTGTTAGGGCATAACATTCTTAGATACATGACTGTTACAATTTTATGTCAAAATCCCAAATGAATTCATGACTAACACTCATGCACAACTAGTGTTGTTCTCTCTATATGCAAGCACACGATTCACATTGATATACTGTTGAGACTCAGGAAGAACGGAATTTTAGAAGAAAGATGACAGTTTACCATAGGATATGTAAGGATCTTCTTTATTCTTCCTTTTTTATTTCTAGCCTTAGAAAAGCAACAGATAGAGAAGATGGAAATAAATGACAGAAAGCAGCCTCCACCTGCAGTCCAGGAGCATACAACATTTGTCCATGCCTAGAAGCATAAGGAATTAGTAGAAATAAACAACCCAGTTCTTACCAAAGGAAAATAAAACCAGTGCTTGAAAAGTTCATGTCCTTTGGACATTAAAAATTTATTTCTAAACTTCTAATTCTCATAGGAGTTCACCTCTGTACTGTCAAGGAACAAAAGACTGGAGAAGAAAATGAGAGCCAGTGGTTAAATCAGGAATAATTTTAATCTCTCTCTATATATAGATAAAACTCCATTATATAATGTAAAATGTACAGTGATCTCAACATAAACCGTTTTCTTAGAGAGATAAAGAAAGATCACTGCTTACCAAAGAGTATCTCTGGTTCTAGCAGAGGAGCAATAAATGCTTCCTTTTGTCACTGATTTTTAAAACATTAATACAAACTGGCCAAATTAATTGACAGATTTCATCACATATTTATGACCACTTGTAGTTTTTTTGAAGGGGAAAGAACATATAGAGGAATTGCTTGGCTGACTTGCTTTTTAAAAAAGGCAGGTTTCTTTCCCTAAGGCTCCCATTTTGAGAGTACAGGGTGAATTAAGAAATGAAAGCAAAATATTTTCTTCAATTAGTGTTTTAAGACACTATGCTAGGAAAGTTTATACAGCATTAAATGTATTATTTCATTATATTTTTCAAATATATTTAAAGTTTCTCTTTGCAGACAAAGAAAATCCCTGAAATATTTGATAACAGGTAGCCTGTAATCTAAATATGGGAGCAAAACATACAGCGAAGCACAGTTCATGGCTGTTCAAATGTTATCCAAAGAATGTGAGCACATAACACTTTTTTTTTTTTTTTAATTAAAGAACAATGACAAAAAAAACGTCTTCTCCTTTAAAGACAGGCACTAACAACAAGGGTAGTAACATTTCTGGGCACCTTTCGACTCAGGGTCAAATTTCAATTCAGATGAGAAAAACATTTCTGAAATGAATCTCGTTGTCCCCATTTACTGTATTTTGATCTCAAGTGAGCAAACTCTCACTTCTTGCAACCTTTTGGTTGCAACAAAAATTGGAAGATGTGCTCCAGGAGCACACCAACTCTTTTGCTGTATGCATCCCCTCTTTTGCACCA
This sequence comes from Mycteria americana, assembly GCF_035582795.1. Taxonomy (NCBI): domain Eukaryota; kingdom Metazoa; phylum Chordata; class Aves; order Ciconiiformes; family Ciconiidae; genus Mycteria; species Mycteria americana. The sequence continues at coordinate 94,246,138 of NC_134366.1, read as the reverse complement.
CATGATTTGTTAAACTAAACATAATTCGAGAGTCCCATGGCTCTGCAAACAGGAAGGATTTATACAAAGTCATGCACAGATCCTTCCCCCCACAAATCCAGGAGTACTGCACCTCTGCACCACGTAGCAGAACACTCCCTCCCCCTTGTCTTGTTTCTCACCTCTGCAGGTTTTGTTCAATAGTTTTCATGAGGATTTTGGGTGGGTTGGGGATGGAAAGGGAAATTCCGTTATGCACTTAATAGAGGACAAGGAATGGATAGAAAATTTGTATTCTTTTTTTTCCCCCTAACTTTCCAAAAGATTCTACATACAATAACATAGTCATAAAGTTTGGAGAGGGAGATTTCAGTAAATACTTGGCAAGCAGAAAACTTCATGGTTTTTTTACTGTGCTTGGAAAGCATTTGGGAACAATTTGACAAAAGAATTTGCTAACCCAATGCAAAAGTGCAGATAAATGCTAGCTGAGCTTATTTCACATTAATAAATTGTGCATGAGAGCTCACAGCTACATCTTGGTATGAGGCATTGGTGACCCCAAAATTAAGCAGAATGAGCTTTTCTGTCCACTTTCCCTCCAGATGCAAACTGCAACTAAATAAGCTTAAAAAGAAATGTTTGCTCCATGCCATGTGAGAAAGGCTGAGCCGCGGCTGTATGTCTCCAACAGCTGAATCAGAGTTCTTCCATAGGCAGACATGTCGTCAGGAAATTCTCTCTTTTCAGAACATGGATGTGGGTTGTAAATCACAGCTCAGCCTTTGTTCTTAAAAAGAAAAGAAAAAAAAAAGAGGAGGATTTCTGTGACAGTGTTTGTTAAGGGAAAGCCCCCTGCACAGCACTCTCCCCCTCATTTAATAACTACTCACAACTTGCCCCATTCTTTCTGCTTGGGCCTGTTTGCCTCTAGGCCTAGGAAGAAGAATTGACTTAAGTAGTATTTCACACCAGAAATTAACCCTTCCGTATGCCCTTCTCTACACATATAAGGTAATGCCACTCAAAGGCGTAAATGCTGCACGTACACAAAAGGGTGTATGGGAAGCCCTTTGGGGAATGTATTTTCTACAGTGACAGGCACTTATATAGGCACAAAATTGGTTAAGCGTGTTAATAACACAACTTGGAATATACCGTGAAACAAAAGATGTCTCTGTGAACTGACTGGAAAAAACAGTGGAGCAGCGCAGACCTGTAATCATCGCAGCTCACGCCACACACCGCTGATCGTTGCCATGGCAACGGATGGTGTTTCATGACATCACTGAAATCAAGGGGGGATAAGCAACAAGGGCGAACAGATACCAAACAATTTCTGGAAGGAAGGAATTTGTTTGAATATATACATCGAGCTATCTACAATGTCATTCAACCCAAAGGGTAAAGGAAGCAGGAAAAAGAGCGCAAAATGCAGGTACAGACGTTTCCAGTGAATAAACCAGGTTCATTTTAATCTTACAATTTTACCATGGAAATTGCATTTGTGTTGAACATCTTTAGTCTTCTCTGATATTTTTCAGAAAAGTGATATGGGACAATCTGTAAAACAAGCTCTCCAGGGCAGCTGTAAAAAGAGCAAGGCCTTTTATGATTTTGTTCCAGGATTGCGCTGTTTACTTATTTGTTTCACACTAGGAATGTCTACACCATTACCAAAGGAATGCAAAAAAAAAAGTGTGAGTTACGCTTTTACAGTGGGAGACATATCTTATGCGAATAGAGAACATGAAAAGAAGCAGCGTGGGGAAATGGAGCCAAAATACTGATAATGAGACTGTGAGAGGCAGCTGGCATGACAGCTCGCTACAATCCAAGTGATGAGCACGATGCTCTTGCAGAACTTAGCTTCATTGAAGTCTAAGTCTTTTCATTGATTTCCAATGGTTTTGTACCTTCCTAAAAAAAGTGAGTACTTTGACCTCCAAGGTATGCAAGAAAGAAAACTTAGGAACTGATCCAGATCTCAGATTTCCCACCTTACTGGTATCTTTCTGCTGTGCTGTAGGTCTAAAATACGTGAGTGAGCCTGGAAATCTAATTTAAGGGGATTCTTGTTTTCAAGTTTTTTTCCCAAACCTACTTCTTTATTGCAGATGGCTTTTTTGGTAGCTTTTCTCATTTACTGATAGATTTTTACACTGATATTTGCTGTCACATTTTTGCACGGTCTTGCACAAATTATATGAAAGGAGTGATCAATTATCAATAAAAAGAAGAGTCAAAAAGTAAAAGAACAAGTCCTTGAAACAAAAAAGTGTAACATACCATAGGATGCTGAGTATGAAAGGATTGCCTTCAGTCACCAGTATTCCTTTGGAGGATGAAGCAGTGTTAGTTCAGACATAAAGGTGGATATTACCTCATACAGATTTACCTGAATTTGGCCATGTATTATTTTCCGTATCATGATTGCTTCTACACCTTCTCCCATAATACAAAAGTGAGGGGTGCAATCAAGCCATGGCAAAAATTAATCAAATAAGAAGAAATATAAAAGAAAACAGGTGATTAAGAGGTTTAAAAATGTGCTTGGATATGTATATGAATAACAAATAACATGTAGTTATGGGCATATAAAAATTTCAAAATCTGTCAGTCGTGGCACTTACTGAAGAAAAATGTACAGTTTTTCAACAGGTACTGGAGTTCCTAAGCTTTTTTTTTAACACCTACTTGGATATATATAATCTAAATTTAATTTTTATCACTGGTACAGGAAGAGTGCTAACTGTATGCAGAAAAATCACAGAATATATGATTTCCAAGGTGTAAGCTTGGAAGGCTAATGGTCAGCTTTTTAAATTAAGCTTTCTTAGGAAAGCAGGATTGGCATTACAGAGGGAGTAGATTGGGATCAGGATGACAATATTAGCATGTGATGACATGCTAATATGATGACATTCTTCTTTTCATAGCTAGCTGAAGTGATCATTTTTCCTTGAAATAATACAATGATTAAAAAAAATAATTCAGGGTATTAATTTTACTGTTTTGTATTTTTAAAAGAAATTAAACCGTGGTATTAGAGATGGAGTAATTCAGTCTGCTCTTACAAAAAAAAAGAGAAGTTCTGGTTATGCTTAAAATAGTTACTATATAAATTTGCTTATGATTATGAGTCAAGCTTGAAAAGGTTTACTTATTATAAATATTCACAAATCATGTAATAGAGAGATCATCTATTTTAATAATACCATTTAAGACTGATATTGTGCTTTCACTTCAGAGCACTCACAAAATTAACCAATTAAATACAGTTTAGTTCATGCATTAGACATTTTCTGTGGAGCTGACAAAGCCTTTTTAATTCAGTTGACATGTGCAAACGCTTTTCTGTGTGTGTCCCAACTTTAGTTCCAGAGACCAGTTCTTTACAGACAGAAGAAGCTATAAAACTGAAAATACAAAAATACGTTACAAATGATATTCCAAAATCATCTTAAATACTGTCATCACAACAGACACTCAAGGAGCCTTATTTGCTTTATTTTAAGAGAGAAAAAAATCAAAGGTTGTGCAATTTCACTGTCAAGTCTGTTCAAGAGTAAAAGAATTTATTTCCTTGGTGTTTGTTCTGATTACTCCATTACAGTATGCCAGCAGGAAGTGTTTTGTTGCTGCTCCTTTACAGCAGTTTCTGACTCTACGCATATGTCAGTAAGCTATAGGCGACGTTTCTAAGAAACCTTAAAAATAAACCTACTATGCCTAGTTATGTACAAATACATAAGTACAAAGTAGGCAATAGTAAAAACCATAGCAATGGACTTTAATTGGGATTTCAGTAATAGCAAGCTGCTTATCTAGAAGAAATTACTAATATTACAGGAGAGAGGAGGTGAACCATGGCTACTGTTTTACTGATATACTGGCAGACCCTAGAAGAGTGTAGAGCTCTCTCAAAGAGCTATGTAGAGCTATGCACATACTAATCTTGCAACAAACAGTCCTACTGACTAGAGTGTCATCGTTCACATGGCTGACACTTAGTCAGAAGGAATTCATCTCAACTCTGGGAAAACCTCATAGGGGGAGCTCCTGAACGTCCAGTCCGTATCTCCACAGTGCTCACAGTGATGCCTACACAGTGCTGAACTTCACTGAAACAAATGTAAACAAAGTTGTTTAGCAGCTTGCGGTAGTGAAGTATTAATTTTGCTGTAGTCTTTATATGCTTTGACTTCTAAAAAAAAAGAAAAACAAACTGAAAAAGGTGTTAAGGTTATAGATTTGGAATGAGTCCCTTAAAATATCATGAAACTTCATTTTATTTGATTTCTTTTTCCAAAATTTTGTGTTTCCGTAAAGAGAAAACCTATAATTATTAAATGAAGGAGCTAAAAATCCATTTCTTTTAAAAGAATGTTACAATGAAAGTGCCTGTAAAGAGCATCAGGTCCTACTTTTGGCTGTGTTTTTTAAAACGTAGCTTGAGTTCCAAGTATCTAAATCAAGATCTTGCATAATAAGCCTAGCTTTTTTTTTTTTTTTTTTTTAATCTATTGATTTAAAAAATAGCCTGGACTGCTGGTCAGAAGCCTTAAAAATTGTGAATGTCCTATTTTATAAAACTGGAAAACAGAAAGGACAGTAAATTTTCAGCAATGTTACTTAAATATTATATTTTTTTTCCTTTGAGATTCCTTACACAACAGTGTTTCAAAAACACAAACAATAGTTTCCATAAAGCCATTTGATTCTATTTGGCTAGCATGAAAATATTGTTTACTAAAATGCAGAGTACATAACAAGATTCCAACCACTCTTAAGTTGAGCAGTTTTATTCCTTCACATAAGAGACGATTAATTATCAATTAGAACACAAAAGGCAACTAGATACCTCTGTTGCAAAATGCCTTGATCCCCACTATAATTTTCCTGCTATTCAGCTTTTAATATTGTTTTTTAAATGTCCCATCTGTTATAAATGAGAATTTATAACAGAATGAGAATTTATAAATGAGAATTTATAACAGAATCTTTTAGGTTCCAAACTGAGATACACAAGCAAATCTGATGCTCATTTTTGATATGAAAATATGTGAGGATTAGGACTTTTGGGTCACACAAGAAATGAGAAAGCTCCTAAAAATTTTGGGAAGGCTTTTCTAGAAAACAAAAATATGACCTTTTTGTTTCTTTGTTTGTTTGTTTTAGTTTATTTCATATTAATCATATTTGGTCCAAATTAAACTTAAATTTCAAGTGAAAGCAGTGATGTTCCTAAGCCAGGAGAACTGAAATGAATTTAAACATCATTAAACCCAAGGTATACTGAATCCTAGCAGGATTTTGAAAACAGATCTTTAAACATAAGATTAGATTGATAAGTACCCAAAAGAGCCTCCTAGAAGACCTCTCTTCAAGTGTTCTCTTCAAGTTGTATAAAAAGAGTTTGAAAAAGGCAGTGATTTAATGATATATATATTTATAGAAATGAATTCAGTGTGAACAGAAAAGAAAGAGAAAAATACATTTTCTCAAACTGCTCAGAATGGGAAGCATAGTTTGTTCACTAATCTGGCGTAGCTAGCCTTAGGAATAAGATGAATTATCATTAACAATGGAGATTACCCAGCACACTACAATTTAATATCCTTACAAAGATAAGATTATGCATTAATTGTATTACAGCTGTGACTTTTTCATGATTTAAGACAAATGCCTGCAACCATTTCACATCAGTCAGATGTTTGTGGGTCGGTGTTGTAAATCTCACTGTGTTGCAGTTTTTTTCCAGTGCTCAAGCATATATGTTGATGTTTTATCTACAATACAAGCTATACAGAAACAATGTTTCATCTGATTAAATAAATAGTACGAGTATTTCTATGTAAGAAGAGTTTTTATAGACAAAAAGTACTGCAAGCTGGCACTTGACTATGTTTTCAACTAAAATGCTTTAATAAGGTTGTTCATAACAAATATTTTGTGGGGTAAAGGACAGAGCTAAAGTATCAAAACACTCAGAAGGAGAAAGTTCTATCTGACAATTTCATTCAGAGCTTTACTTCTCTAAGGCAGTTACTTGGAGAGGTGACAATACTGTTGTTTTTTTCATGTGAAAAGGATACATCTAATTGGTAACCGGACTGAGATCACAAACTCATTCAGTCATGGTCACCGCCCACACAAGAGACTAGGAAGTGATCAGGCCTGGGCTTGCCTAAACAGCACTTAGTCAGAAGACCCGTACTTGTTATCAATATAGTGCATTTTTAATCTCTGTGAACAGGAAACCGTACTTGAAAGAAGAAAAGCTTCTTGTAAGGAGCTCACGGGGGAAAAAATAGTAGTTTGGTCATAAAAGGAGATCTTAGAAATGGTTTTTAGAAGTAGACTGATTGCTTTTGAAGAGCATGCACAAGTCTAGCATCTGGTGCCTCTGACAGCGTTTCCCTAGTGGTGCGGCTGCTTTTATTTTTTAGATTTAATTTAGAGCAGTTTAAACACTTTAAAGAGCCAAATCTGAATCTAATGTGAACCAGAATTCTTACTATTTCAAGTCACAAAAAAACCCAAACAAAAACAAACAAAAAGCCCCCACCCACACTGCAGAAGCTAAACTTATTTTCCTGTTGTGCTTATGCTAAAACTAAAGTTTTAATCCTTCTGAAAAGGGTTGCAAAATCTTGTGTTTATGCCCATTGTGAATAGGAGTGATATTTGTACTTACAAATTTCTCTGTGTAGTAGCACACAGCAAGCACACAGCGTGCTGTAGACTGACAACACCTAAGCAGAGTAAGCTGAAACTTCAGTAATGGCATAGTAATTTGCTTGCTTTCACTGCTACATCATTCTTGCCAACCCGTGCTGTGTTTTCACATTTTACACACACTCATTCTAAGAGAGATTGTGTCTTATGGTATGTCTGTACAGTGGCCAAGAAAATGAGATTCTGACAGGTACCTCTGGATACAATCCCATGCAAGTTATAAAGAATCGTGTCCACTAATCTGAAAGCACAGGTTTATTTGACCAATGTACTAAAACCATTTCTCAATGGTAATTTCCATATTGGAAGTGTCAGGCAAGAGACATACAATAGCCATATCAAAGCTTTTGGCATGGCATAACAAGGTTTTGCAGGTTCTGTACATGCAAAATGATGCCACAAAAAGAGATTATCTTATGAGGAGAGAGCTGCAGAGGACACTCCAAGGGGCAACTGCAGTTTCATACGACAAATTCAGATAGGGTACCTCAGTCTGTAAGTACTCTGGAAGGCTCAGATTCCTGGGTAGGTCCATATGAAGATGAGACCTTTCTCCTTCCTCCCTTCCTTTCCACAGAAGGAAATGGAGGAGGCAGGAGGACCACAGTGCAGCAAGACTGCTTCTTGGATGGATGAAACACCATGACACTGATGCCCACTGTAGTGTTCACTCACAGGTGAAGTTGAGCACAATGTACAGGATTAGGTGCATCTAATAAACCAAAAATGGTAAGTTTCTGTACAATAGCAAACAGCTAGGAACTATGCCTTCAGGGCTGAAAGGTTTGCGTTTTAAAGAGAGAAAAGCAAACCCTGGGGAAGTAGAAATTAGTTTCCTATATAAGATGCGTTGTGTTTGAACCTACTCTGTGTCTCATACCAGCTCATGACTAATTTATCCCACATTCTGTTGGAAGCATATTTTAATTGTATTGAAATGTGCTTGGCAAATGGGACCATTAGTGTATCTAATGAAGTGTCCACATTCACATCTGCAGGTGCAAGCTACCTTCATTTTTGTTGCAGAGTAAGAATGTAAGAAAGCTTAACAGTATGTAGAAGATTGATGTGTTTCACTAGACAAAGAATGGCCTCTCAGGCTTATGAAATCTTTCAAAACCTGATTTAGAATAAGAAAGGAATAACTGCTCTTGAACATGCCTAATCAGAATCAGTACCCAGTGTTTAGCTGTGTTTGATGAGCTATCAGACAGAAAGCTGAATCAATTTTTACCATTGTCTGTGTATTAATGGCTTCCCTACTGATTTTTAACTTAATATTTCCTCATCTGTCTGCCTAAACATAAATTCATTGAAATGCACATTGATTTCTTTGTAAAAACAAGTAGATGTATGAGCTGTTAATCCCTCTTCTGTGACTTTTCCTGCCTTGTTTAAGATCCATATGTTCCATAGAACCCCATGCAAAGCAGGCATAAAAATACCTTCCCTTCTCCAAAAGTGCGAGTTGTTTTATGTTTGGTGATAATAACCTACTTTTGAAGGAATGTTTCTCTGGAAGTCCTAAGTTTAACTATGTAAGTATAGTAACGTACTACCCAAAGGTACAGTTAGTACATACATACATAGAATAGCTATGTAAGTGTAACGTAACTATGTTTAAGTAAGTCTAGCATTCCCCTTTCCCTCCAACAAGGCGGCATCACTTTACATACTACTTTATGAAATCATCAGCTTTCTGTCTCCTCTATTTCTGTCTGGAAACCCCAGAAGATCAAATCAGGTAGGTGAAATTAAAGAACATAGGAAATTTGGGTCTAGTTCTGGACCCTAAAATTCCCACTCATCTACCACATAGTTTTTGCCATAGGCAAAACCACAGGTAAATCCTTCCACAGTTCAGTGTTTAGGCTTTTGTGAAAATATATACATATACATTGCCATGGGTTACATTATCTTGTTGTATTTATGTCTGAGTTTATTTACTTAACTTAGAAGTGTGCTTCTACTACATGGGTGAAATAGTTTTATGCTTTGGTTACAGAACACAGTCATTAATACATAACTTTCCAAAGCACTGTATTATAGTAATAAAATAATATGGGACAAAAAACTTCTTATTTCAGCGAAGCCTCCGAGGCGAGCAGCTCTGAGACAGAGGACCGCGTCGGGGGACCGCTGCTGGACCGGCGAAACCGCGGCAAAACCGCGCAGGGAAGGGAGGAAAAAGAAAAGGGAGGGCGCAGCCACCCCCCCGGCCCCTGAGCAGGAAGGCGGGAGCTCCTGACGAGGACCCGGCTCTGACTCAGCGTGGGCGGGGACGAGAGTGACGGCGGAAATCCCCTTCCCGTACAAGAGCATCTCCCAGGGAGCGCGAGCGACCAGGAGCGCGGCGACCAGGACGGGCAAACAGGGCGTGGCGCGTCAGAAGGGCGTGGCGCGGCAGTTTGCGCGGCAGTTCACGCAGGCAGGGCGTGTGGGGAAGGCGAAGGCACCTACTAGCTCAAGAGGATCTGTGAGAAGTGAGTTCATTCGGTAGTCCCCATCCTTCCAGAAGAAACTCAACAATGGTCCTCACTCGTCAGAAAGCGATGCCCTCTGTGCTCGCCAGAGTGGATGCGGCTACCCAGACGGAGCTGCCGGGAAAACATGCCGCCACCCAGGTCTCGGGCTGCAGGGAGTGCCTGGGCATCTCGCTGGTCACGCATGGCAGCCGTGTGGACAGCTGCGTGAGGTGCGACCAGGTGGATGACTTGCTTTGCATGGTGGCAGAGCTACGGGAGGAGGTGGAAAGATTAAGGAGCATCAGGGAGGCTGAAAAGGAGATCGACTGGTGGTGCCAGGCTCTGCCCCCCCTGAGACGGGAACAAGAGCAGCAGCAGCCGCCAGTAAGAACCCACGATCAAGGGGATCCTCTGTCCCCCCCCCGCCGGGCTGAAGGCAGCAGCTCAGAGGAGGAGAGTGAATGGAGGCGAGTCCGCGCTCGTGGCGGCAGGCGAAGGCCCTCCTTGCCCGCCTCGCCCCCCCAGGTGCCTCTACACAACAGGTATGAGGCCCTGGAGGTGGAAGGACAGTCAGTGGAGGATGGGGACGACAGTCTATCTACACCAGAGGTGTCGCCCAGGTCAGAAGAACGTACCTCTCGTCTTACCACCACCTCCACGAGGAAGAAAAGAAGGGTTATAGTTGTGGGTGACTCCTTTCTGAAGGGAACCGAGGGTCCGATATGCCGGCCAGACCCTCCTCTTGGGGAAGTCTGCTGCCTCCCTGGGGCCCGCGTGAAGGATGTCACGAGGGTACTCCCTAGTCTGGTACGGCCCTCGGACTATTACCCCCTACTGCTCTTCCATGTGGGGGGCGATGATACTGCAACGCGAAGTCCTAGGGTGATCAAAAGAGACTTCAGGGCCTTGGGACGGCTAGTAAGAAACTCAGGAGCGCAGGTTATTTTCTCTTCTCTCCTTCCAGTGGTGGGCAGTGACACCAGAAGGAACAGAGATGCCCAATCTATTAATGCATGGCTCCGTGGCTGGTGTCATCGCCACGGATTTGGTTTTTTTGACAACGGAATGGCCTACGCCGCACCGGGTTTGCTGGCATCCGATGGGATTCATCTTTCTCAAAGGGGAAAGAGAATCTTTGCACAGGAACTTGCAGGGCTCATTGACAGAGCTTTAAACTAGACTCGAAGGGGGAGGGGGATAATATCAGGCTTGCCCGAGAGAAGCTGAGGGGCGACGTGCCATGGTTGGAGGGAGCGGCTGACAGCGAGGACAGTCGGCCTGAGTCCTCGAGATGCACGGGGTACGCTTGGGCACAGCCGAAGTCGAGCGGAGTTGAGCCAGGGGATACTGAGGCAATGGGAGCCAAGAGGGAAACACCAGTGAAATGCCTCAAAGCACGCAAGGGGTGTTCTTCTATGAAGGAGGCACGGACGACACCCCAGCTGAAGTGCCTCTACACCAATGCACGCAGCATGGGCAACAAGCAGGAGGAGTTGGAAGCCATTGTACGTCAGGAAAACTATGATATGGTGGCCATCACAGAAACATGGTGGGATGACTCGCACAACTGGAGTGCGGCGATGGATGGCTATAAACTCTTCAGGAGGGATAGGCGAGGCAGGAGAGGTGGTGGGGTAGCCCTATACGTCAGGGAGAGTCTGGATAGTTTAGAGCTCAATGATGGTGATGATAGGGTGGAGTGTCTGTGGGTCAGAATCAGGGGGAAGGCCAACAAGGCAGATATTGTGGTGGGAGTCTGTTACAGACCCCCCAACCAGGATGAGGAGACAGATGAACTATTCTATAAGCAGCTGGGAGAAGCCTCACGATCGCTAGCCCTTGTTCTTGTGGGGGACTTCAACCTGCCAGATGTCTGCTGGAAATACAATACAGCAGAGAGGAAACAGTCCAGGAGGTTCCTGGAGCGTGTGGCAGATAACTTCCTGACGCAGCTGGTGAGTGAGCCAACGAGGGAAGGTGCCCCGCTGGACCTCTTGTTCGTGAACAGAGAAGGACTGGTGAGTGATGTGATGGTTGGAGGCTGTCTTGGGCAGAGCGATCATGAAATGATAGTTTTTGATACGTGGAGAAGCAGCGAGGGGGGTCGGCAAAACTGCCACCTTAGACTTCCGGAGGGTGGACTTCAGCCTGTTTAGGAGACTGGTCGAGAGAGTCCCCTGGGAGGCAGCTCTTATGGGCAAAGGGGTCCAGGAAGGCTGGACATTCTTTAAGGAGGAAGTCCTAAAGGCACAAGAGCGGGCTGTCCCCAGGTGCCGAAAGATGAGCCGGCGGGGAAGAAGACCGGCCTGGCTGACTAGAGAGCTCTGGCTCGAACTGAGGAGAAAGAGGAGAGTCTATGACCTCTGGAAGAAGGGGCGGGCAACTCAGGAGGACTACAGGGGTGTAGCGAGGCTGTGCAGGGAGAAAACTAGAAGGGCCAAAGCTGAGCTAGAGCTCAGTCTGGCTGCTGCTATAAAAGACAACAAAAAACACTTCTTCAAATACATTAGCAGCAAAAGGAGAGCTAAGGAGAATCTCCAGCCCCTAGTAGATGGGGGAGGAAACACAGTGACCAAGGATGAGGAAAAGGCTGAGGTACTTAATGCCTTCTTTGCCTCAGTCTTTATTAGCAGGGCCGAATGTTCTATGGGTACCCAGCCCCTGGAGTTGGAAGATAGGGATGGGGACCAGACTGGAGCCCCCATTATCCAGGGGGAAATGGTGAGTGACCTGCTGCACCACTTAGACACTCACAAGTCTATGGGGCCTGATGAGATCCACCCGAGAGTGTTGAAGGAGCTGGCAGATGTGCTCACCAAGCCCCTTTCCATCATTTACCAGCAGTCCTGGCTAACTGGGGAAGTCCCTGCTGACTGGAGATTAGCGAATGTGACACCCATCTTCAAGAAGGGCCGGAAGGAGGACCCGGGGAACTACAGGCCTGTCAGCCTGACCTCGGTGCCGGGGAAGCTGATGGAGCAGATCATCCTGAGTGCTATCACACGCCATGTAGAGAATAACCAGGGGATCAGGCCCAGCCAGCATGGGTTCAGGAAAGGCAGGTCCTGCTTGACCAACCTGATCTCCTTCTATGATAAGGTGACCCGCCTAGTGGATGAGGGGAAGTCTGTGGATGTTGTCTATCTAGACTTCAGTAAAGCCTTTGACACGGTTTCCCACGGCATTCTCCTGGAGAAACTGGCTGCTCATGGCTTGGACGGGTGTACTCTTCGCTGGGTAAAGAACTGGCTGGACGGCCGGGCCCAGAGAGTGGTGGTGAATGGAGTTTACTCCGGTTGGCGGCCGGTCACAAGCGGTGTTCCCCAGGGCTCGGTGTTGGGGCCAGTTCTGTTTAACATCTTTATCAATGATCTGGACGAAGGGATCGAGTGCACTCTCAGTAAGTTTGCAGACGACACCAAGTTGTGTGGGAGTGTTGATCTGCTGGAGGGTAGGCAGGCTCTGCAGAGGGACCTGGACAGGCTGGATCGATGGGCTGGGGTGAATTGTATGAGGTTTAACAAGGCCAAGTGCAAGGTCCTGCACTTGGGCCACAGCAACCCCATGCAACGCTACAGGCTTGGGGAAGAGTGGCTGGAAAGCTGCCTGGCAGAGAAGGACCTGGGGGTGTTGGTTGACAGCCGCCTAAATATGAGCCAGCAGTGTGCCCAGGTGGCCAAGAAGGCCAATGGCATCCTGGCCTGTATCAAAAATAGCGTGGCCAGCAGGAGTAGGGAAGTGATTGTGCCCCTGTACTCGGCACTGGTGAGGCCGCACCTCGAATACTGTGTTCAGTTTTGGGCCCCCCACTACAAGAGGGATATTGAGGTACTGGAGCGCGTACAGAGAAGGGCAACGAAGCTGGTGAAGGGTCTGGAGCAGAAGTCTTATGAGGAGCGGCTGAGGGAGCTGGGACTGTTTAGCCTGGAGAAAAGGAGGCTGAGGGGAGACCTCATCGCTCTCTACAACTACCTGAAAGGAGGTTGTAGAGAGGTGGGGGTCGGTCTCTTCTCCCAGGTAACAAGTGATAGGACAAGAGGAAATGGCCTCAAGTTGCGCCAGGGGAGGTTTAGACTGGATATTAGGAAATTTTTCTTCACCGAGAGGGTTATCAAGCATTGGAACAGACTGCCCAGGGAAGTGGTTGAGTCGCCATCCCTGGAGGTATTTAAAGGACGTTTGGATGAGGTACTTAGAGACATGGTGTAGTGATGGTTTTTGGCAGTGTTAGGTTTATGGTTGGACTCGATGATCTTAAAGGTCTTTTCCAACCTATATGATTCTGTGATTCTGTGATTCTGTGATTCTGTGGTTTTTTAATCTTGAATGTGTGGGTTTGGGAAAAAAATCAGACACAAATACATACTGAAAGCTGCAATGTGAGTTGGCTGAAAATTTACCTGAGTGTTAAAAATGTACTTTGCCAAAAGATACTCTGTTATTTCTTTCTAGATTGGGAAAGATAGTTTATAATTTTTACTTTTATTTTATTGAAATTGGAGTTTTAATCCAATGGTTATGCAAAAAATAATATCAGGACATGCAATTCATTTAGGAAACTAAAAATTAAGACTAAAATTTACTGACATTGTCAAAAAAATAAACCTTAAACAATGTATACCTTATTTTGGAAGCTAAAGGTGGTTTTAGGAACCTAATTTTTAGGCACTGGGATCTGAAACATGTCAACTGCAAAAATATTTTATTATAGAGAGAATGCAGGTTGCTAAATTGCAATGCAAAGTCAAGAGGTATTCAGGGTATGTGATTCATCTATCACTCCATTAAAAACATACGAACTCGCTAGCACTCTCACTTAGTTTAACCAGCAGAAGCAGCAAAGTGGTGGCTGAAAGGGTGGGAAATGTGCAGGTCACCCTGTGAGACTGCACTTTCTCTTGCAATTGAGCATGTTCACACAAAAGACAAAATATACTTCCTTGAGTGCAGGGTAGGGGAGCCCAGGAATGACTGTTCAGCAAGCTGTGCATCTGGACCGCAACAGAGACTGCTGAGAGAAGCAGGCAGCAGAAACACAGCCCAATTATAGAGGTGATGAAAAAAAAAGAAACTTTATCTGGAGACTTAGAGGAGACTTTAAAGAGTTTGTTGCAATCCAAAAAAAATTGCAGATGTTCTTGACCAAGAGCAAGACTGAAAGAAAAGAACTGGCCTTATTCCTGTTCCAATTCATTCTGGTTAGTCTATTTGCAAAACTTTGGGCTTTTTAGCTTATGTTCAAATACAAATTGATTTTACAATTTGGTCTAAAGATAAGAGTCTACTCAGACCCATCTAAAACTTAGGCCAACTCAGGGAGACAGACTTACACAGAGACAGCAGTGAAAGTTACCATGCAACAGAGCCAAGTTTGATCAGCCTGTTTGGGTGGCTGCAAATAAATACAATCAAACAAGTGACCTCTTCCCTTTCCCTCTTCCAAAACAAATGTCAAAACACAAAATCAGTATTCCCACTAAAATCTGTTTTGCCATCCAGTGAGCATGACAAATGATATCCTATGACCTATAAATGTAATTTGCCAGACATTCTGGAGATGTAACAAAAACCTTCTCAGTCTTTCTAATTACTAGCATGACAATGCGTGTAATTAATTTTCAATTTCATTGACAGCCTTGAACACTCAAAGTGCTCATTGTGATCCAGATTAATCTAGTCTCCTCCTGCAGCCTGCAGGGAACAGAACATCATCTATTAATTTCATTATCAAATCCTTAATTTCTGATTTAGTTCCTACAAATGTTTTAGAGAAATACCTTGACTGAAAACAAGGAAACAACTACTACGTTGCTGGGTCATTTGTTTCCATGTTTAATCTCTCTCACTGTTACACTTTACAATTTAGAATTAAGTGAGGCAAGAATTTGTGTGCTAGCAGAAGGAAAATTCACATAGCTCTTTTCATCCTTCATTACATACAAATGTATTGCTCCACCAAGTGTGGTCTACAACTTGCATAAGTCAGATAATAAGATGAAAAATATGTAGCTGAAGTCCAAAACACTCAAAAAAAAGATGTTAGGAAAACTGTTAGGAAAAGTTCATAGAGTTCATAGTCATGATATAGTGCCATTAGCTGGAGACCACCCTAGTTATTAGTCACCTCACTGATGGAGAGCTTTGCAAAGAAGCGCCCAGAAGTAATTTCCGTCCATAAGCTGATGGGGGACCTAATACAGCTTACTTCCAAAGGTGAAGAGATTTAAATATTACTAAATTTATACTGAAAGGAGAAGAAATTATGGGTAATTATGGGCAGTTAGTACGTAAGTTATTTACAATGCTTGAAAAATCTTGCCTTATTCCTATGTAATGTCAGAAACAACATAGATGACTGTTGCGAATGATTTAGTTCGCTTAAAAAATCACTGTCAAAGGTATTAGCAAAAGTGGTTTTAATATGATTTATAAAAGTGCGACTTAACAAAGTTCGATGGCAAGGTTCACTCTATTAATTACTGCATGGAAGAAACATACACAGGAAAATTGGGTTACCCTCGAGTTAAAATGATTCACAGAGAGACCAAGGATACAAAAGTGTACAGAGGACCCTCCCGTTGAGTCCCAAGGTTCAGAATAGACCCCCTTGCTTTCTAAACTCCTGATGAAGCTTAGGTGCAGTTAGGTCCCATCTTAGTCTCAGACTTGGACAACGGTTTATGTCTAAGGGATTATATATGCAAAATTTATCAATTCAGCATGCAATCCAAGTTACCAAGACAAAATCAAAGTTACCATACTACAAGGTTATGCACGATATTGGTTGATTACCAAAGATCTGCTGTTGGTGAAAGGTCTCTCTGCCTCGAGGAGCAACCTTGAGAGGTGTCCCAGCTCCAGGGGAGATCACCACCATGCAGCCACGCTGCCTAGCAGGGAGAGCTCAGAGAAGGCTCACTTTGGCTGTCATATTTATAGATAAAGTGGTTGGCTCGTAGTCAAATTACATGCAATAGGAAAGATATGCATGAGGCTCCTTGTACCCACAACTTTCTTTGTTCCTTGATAAATGAGTCTTGGAAAAGCCACCCACTATTCATGCATTAACTACATGATCGGTGTTCCAAGCTCATATGCATCGATGCTCGCCGTGTCACTCTGCTCCTTTGTGGGTTCTCAGAGAACAGATCAGGACCAGAGGAGTTGTGGGCTGGCCACGGCTCAGGCCTTTACCTCCTTTGGAGCCTGTACCAAACTACTGCTAGTTTGGTTAAGAGGTCGAGTGCATCCATCACAATGACTCACAAAATCCATCTATATCAGTGAAATATACTCCTAATTAAAAGCGTACACAAGACAGAACCTAACTGGGAGTGTCACGGCCCTGAGGGCACCACCGGCCCTGAGGGCACCACCAGCCCTGACTGTCCCGTCCCGTTGGGAGTAGCCACCCTCACTGCTGCCTGGCAGAGAGCTCCTGGTGCACCAGTCGCCACGTGGCACTTGGTGGGGTAGAGAAGTGGCAGGAGAGAGAAGCCACCTCTCATCAGAAATGGCTCACCTCCCTTTCTTCATCATGTCCCTGTTCTTTCACCAAGTAGGAAAGTCTTCAGGCTGGAGACCATGACCGTTGTGGCGGTCCTGGATCATTCTGCCAAATTTCAAAGTTAATGGTCTTTCTTGGTACATTTTAGCCCATGTTATTTTCCTCCACTCTTGGCCTTGCCACAGCTGAAAAAGCAAAATAAAAAATGGCATTTGCATTACCAATACACAAGCAGACTCGGCTGTTGCTTCACCTTCCCAAATATTTCTGTCTTTCCCCACACCTTCCTCCGGAAGTGAAAATTGTGCTTGTCATTTTTGAAAAATTACTAACCATCTCTCTTCGTCCCTTCCTCCTGCCCCCACCAAAAAAAAAAAAAAAAAAGCAGCAAAACAAAACTGCAACACAGAGAAGGAATGGCTTCACTCCCTGCTAACTGCAGATCGCTCCACAGTCCCAGAGGAGCACTTGCTGCCTCTGGGCCATTCTCACAGCAACACCTATTGCTGGCCAGGCCACTGCCCTTACTAGTAAGTGTTCACTGTTGTGTTAGTCAGCTGCACTGTAGGAGGCCTTGTAAATATAGGGAAACGTTCAAGGGAACACGATTCAGCTCTTTTCGTGGTAACAACTGCAGAGTAACGTTGTTACTATAATAAAATAGACTTTGCTAATGGTACAGACACACAGATCCTTACTGCATGGAGCAAGACACTCGGTACTTGCCCGCTACACAAAAATGCACAGCCTTCAAACTTCTGCATGGAGACATGGTAAGCAAGAAACTACTGAAAATTTCTTGGTATGTGGGTAGACAATACTGTATTTGAATTAAAACAGAATGCACCTCTTCAGAATTAGCTATGTTATTATTCCTTTGCCAGCAAGCAACCCTCCCATTTATTTGCAAGCTAAATTCTGAAAGATATCCTGCCCTTCTTTTCAAAGACTTTAGTGGGAGTTAAAATTCAGTGGGAGTTATAATTCACCCATGGGAGAGGAGGGAATCTGCAAGCCAAGGTAAACAAATCTTCTCCAAGTCATGTGTACAATATTTCTGAATTTCTTTTTCATGTCATCCAAACACAGGATTAGGGAGGAAACAAGAACAAACAGCTAAAACGGTGCAGGAAATACTTTTACCATCCCTGGGACAGACTTTTTATGTGTAAATCAGGTTAGTGCCAAACAGTGAAAGAAGCTGTACCAATTTGCAACAAATGAATGTCTCACTTTATTCTAGGTTAGGAGGAAGGTCATTAATATCTTTTCAGGTTTATATTTGAAATCGGGCATATTTTAAAAAGCTTATTATCCGTGAAAACCCTGGTGATATCTTTCTGTACGTGCTGTACTATTAATGCACAATTCCAACAGGTTGTCTGTGCATTGGGATGAGTGATAATCAAAGACAGATGTCCGTGAGGGACAACTCACCATTTCCAAGCGTAAAAGACAGAATATAAAACCAAAACGTTCTTTTCTTTCCTAAAAACGTACAATGCTTGTATGATCACAAGTCTTGCATAGCCATTAAATAACAAAAGCAAATCTAACTTTTACAGCTGCATTTCTAAAAGCAAGAGCAGGAAAGCTGATACAGTTCCTTTTGATCCTGAGTATCATAGGAGGGAGGGGTACAGAACTTCTGCATCTTCAGTTAGCAGTGTCTTTCCTTGAAGTCTTGCTTTTAAATATATCTAGCAATCTGACCCAGACTGCTCACCTTTCTCCACAGAAGAATACAGTGCTGAAAAATCCCAAACTGAGAAAGACTGTATTTAATATCTATTACAATGGTATTTCACAGATCTTCCACAGCAATTAAGCACCTAACTACCCTTAAACATATGAGGTTGAAAAGCTCGAGAAAAATGTAACCAGAAAAAGACCCTGAAGTAATCAGATAATGGCAGGAACAAAACACAGACTGAAGGTATTCACACATTCATGAACATGAATAAATTACTCCAGCACAATCCAATGCAGAGCACATAATGGTGCTCTCCTTCATAGCTGGAAGCTTGGCAAGAAATAAACAGCTTCACTAATTTCTGTCCTTAAGACACCTTCTCTGTACCAGGTGAATTCAACACAGTACAATTTCTTGAAACACAGAACTAAAACATACAGAAGTAATATACAACTAGTTGTAAGCTAGCTAGTAAATTGCTAATAGTACTCATCTTCTCGTAGAGGTGCTCTGCCCACCTATATAGTTCCTCTGCAGGTCTAGGCTGCCCTTTTAACAGGTAACTAAAACATGTCAATAGCGTGTGCCGTATCATTCAAGTGCTAGATAATACCCTTGTAAGAATAAAACTCTTGGTCTGTGCAGTTGGTATGCTGCACCTCAACTCTCTAACATCATCTGAACAACTCTTCACGGTCTTCTCTTCAGCCATATAACACAACAGACAGTATTTAATGGTAATCTGCACAATTCACGCCTCACTTCTCCTGTGGCCTCTTCTCCTGTTATGCTACTGCTCACTTTTAGTGTTTACCACCAGAACTTACTCACTTTTCCATAGCTATCTACTGCCTTTGGGCTTTGCTATATCTTATTGATGCAATTCTTTGTTCCAGTGAATTTCCATTCTGCCTTTCAGGGCCATCTGTTACACTCTAGATCTTCCCGTTTTTCCATCACCCCAAATTTTTTCTTTTTAAAGTGGAATCAGTTCTTTCTATTCTCACTTAATCTGTTGATCTCCTACTCCATCCTTTTATTCTAAAATTTTGTTCTTACATTTAATTTATAATTATTCTTTAGCTTTGTTTTACTCTGACCCAACAATTTCGAGCACACAGGCTCTTACGAGAGCTCAGACTTTGCTACAGGGAAATAATATACAGTTGTCACCAGGACAATTTGTGCTTATGCAATTCTCAGTAATATTTTTGAGGGGTGTCAAAATTAGAATGAGGACACACAGAAATAGAACATTTTTATTTTATGATGATAGAACAAAGTATATGGTACGTCGTCTTTCCTTTGAATCTACCATCTTCATTGAGAAGAACACAGAGACTAGCATGCCTGAGTTTCAGAAATACCTCTTCTGCCCTGTGGAAGAGGGTATTCTCATCTTAGTGAGGTAAGATGATGGCTCTAATTTCCAATTCAAGTTTCAGCAAGTTGCATACAAAATTCTCAATGCACTGTGCTGAGAACACACTTCTAAGTATGCCCCATATAAGGCTTATACCTCTATTGCCAAAGAGCAGATGGGTAGTAAACTGAAGCACAAAGCATCTGTGCTCTGGGCAGCTTATTCAGTTCTAAATAAAGTTTTTATTTTATCATAATGTTAGAAAATAAATATGAAAATATTAACCTGTATGCTGATGTTATATGAGTAGCTGTGTCTTATAGCTGTCAATAAAGTATTACTAAAGCTGAAACTCAAGCCAAGATATTTAATGTAGTTAACATTGGAATACTTGAGACAATTATATGATTGAAACAGAAAAGATGTCATTTTAACTCAAACAGTACTAAATTAATGACTATTGCATTGTATATCCTAATATCAATGAAGTAAATACACTAAGTCTTATCACAATAGCAAAAGTTAGTAATTCATGATGCACACACACAGGAAAGAGTAAATTTAGAAAATGTTTTTGTTTTGGACAAGTGCATTATTATTTAGGATGTTAGAAAATAATTTAATAGAGGAGAGAACAGATGTAACTTTTTATTTCTCTGTTAAATCATGTTAGCAGTTATTTACAATAAAATAAATCCTGGAATACTGTACCAAGAGATTTGCAACTTGCCTATTAGACACAATAAAAGAACATAATTTGTCCTTCAAGCTAGAAAATAAATCTGGTAACGGGGGCATCTCAGGCTGAACTGTAGTCACCTGCTTTCATTATCAACTTTCTTTTCTGAATAAATAAATAGTAAACAATTATTTATTTTTTTTAATATTATTACTTGAGTTAGTTCCCTGCCAGGATCATTCAGAAATAATTTGAGAATAGAAGTAATAAAATCTGATTTAAGGTAAATTATCTTCACCTCTTTGACTGCTGATTGAACAGACTGAGATCTTATTTGGGTTGGGGGTAGACATGATAACCACCCTCCCCTAAACTTCCTGGACAACATAAAAGTGAACTGTGCACAGTCAAAACTCTGTAGATCACAGGAGATGAGGTGTGTATGCAATGATTAAGCTGGACAGAGAAATTATGCAACCCTTAAATGTTCACTGATGCCTAGGGAATCCAGGATGTTTCTAGCCTGAAAAATGCCCAATAGTTAATGCTGTTAGGGTTGCTTTAACACTGTAGCAGGGCAGTACTGACAGTATTACATGGGATTTTGTTGATGTTACCTCATGATCTTAGAAGAAAAATGATGTTTCTGGTTATGGTAATTAAAATTCTATTTATATTGTAATTAGGCATATAGATTAGAGCGGGTACTTTTCTGCTGAATTAGATGGAACATTCAAACATTAAACACCGCAAGTAGCAATGATTCACTTCCACCTCTTCCATAGCCCCAAGTGTTAAATGTTAAATGCTGGTATCAAGGGGAAACAAACCA
Organism: Mycteria americana; assembly: GCF_035582795.1. Taxonomy (NCBI): domain Eukaryota; kingdom Metazoa; phylum Chordata; class Aves; order Ciconiiformes; family Ciconiidae; genus Mycteria; species Mycteria americana. The sequence goes on along the minus strand of NC_134366.1, from coordinate 94,224,879 downwards.
ACCAACAAACAAACCAGCTTTAGGTACAATTGTAAATTGCAATGTTATCATAGCAAAGAACAGATGGGCTGCATTTCCAGGGCTGCAGCAGGAGAAAGATGGAGAAGGAGAGAAGAAGATAGAGGCTGAAGTGGTAAACTGAGATTACTGGAACTGATTCAGGAGACAATTCAGATAAAAGCAACTTCATGTACTTCTGTATCAGAACTGTTAACTGGACATATATTGATTAGGTCAAACAATGCAAAGTCACAGCCTTACTAGAAGGAAATTTCTCATAGGCTGTCAAGGAAGTAATCTGAAATGACACATGACATCAATGTGAAAGTCTGAGTTGAGTTACAATGAAGATTTCCATATCCTAGTTGGTTATGGAGAAATAAAAATATAAACAAAACTGGCTTGACTTCCACCCATGTTGGAGCTGAACACATCATTGTGACTTATGCGGAGCTACAGAAAATGGTGCAGATTGCCTATAATCCTTTCCTGTGCACTGAACGCTGTATGTTGCTTAAGTCAGATCTCAGAGATGCTTAAGCTGCTTAGAGTAAAAGTGGTCACTTCTTTGGTGGTGTTGCCCAACTTCACAGGGAGTGCTCAAGTAAAATACCATGGGGCTGGACATAAGAGGCAGCGCAGTTCAGCATGTGAAGTCCTTGGCAGCAGTTAAGTGACAGTTGCTTGGTACCATCAAGGCAGGTCATGAGTGTGTCTGGTTATACATATGCATAGCATCATCTAAAGGAACTTTTCTGATGATGCTTCAAGTATGTTTCTGCAATGCAGCCCAGTATCATAAAACAGATCCATATCTACTTACACAGTGCAGGGCTGCATAGAGAAAGGAGCTCAGGTTCAAAAGTAGAATAGTTAAATCAGTTCAGTCCAAGCTGATGAAGCTGTACTGCTTCCAACCCCAGAGCTAGCTTTTTGGTGCTTGCTTCAGGATCTCTGATCTGCATCATGCTGTACGATATAAGCATGCTCTTGACTGTCTAGGAAAATTAGATGGCAGAGAAGAAGAGGGTTTGATAAGTTATGTTTTCAACTTGGTGCTCATCTCTATTTATGGATCTAGCCGAGTGAACAGATTTTTGCCTGACATGATATGTATTGTTCCAAAGTGCTCACAAATTCAAAAATCACTCAATATTTCACGTACTCTTTCCATTTCTTCAGGTGGTAGAAAATGTAAAGGCTGATTGCTACCCTTGTTTTGACAGTACTTTCACTATCATTAAAAATAAATGCTTTCTCTTCTGCAATATACTCTTTTAGCAGCCAGCAACAAAAAGAATAAGGCCCAGCAATACTATTCCCTCTCAGACTGCCTCTCTCACACCCACCTATCTGGGCCATTTTCCACTGCTGTCATCAATTACAGAGAAAGGCCTGTTCAAACAAATGCTATTGCATGAATGTGATTGATTTAAAGCAATGTATTTGGACATGGTACCTTAGTGGGAATCCCTGTTTATGGGATTCTGACAAAATTAGGGAAATAGTAGCTTAGTCACAAAATCAAATTGCTATTTTAAAACAAGTAAAGGCCTAGTTTGATGTCATAAGAGTTCCCATTTCCATATGAACTGAACTGTATGATAAATACACAGAAGCTAATATGTTTAAACACTCTGAACAAAGCACTGAACAAAACTCTGAAGTTAATGTCCAGTGTGCGTGACAGGAAATCATCATGTATTTATTCACATTTTGATTCAGAAGAGGTGCTGAAGAAAAAAAAAATGCTTAGGAACAGTAAGAAATGAAAACACACAGTTAACTAATACAGTTGATTTTAAGTATAAACAGAAATAATGTATATCTGACTAGTTCTTTTCCTCCTAGGCTCCCTGCCATTCTTGATCTCAATGGGATTATTTCAAAGGTCATTCTTTAAAGGTCTTTCTTTAAAGGCAAAGATACATGCATATTTTTATAGGATATGGGCATAAAATAATAAGCTCCTAAAACAAAGAATTAGCTTACCTCTGTTGTCTAGAGTACAGACACTTACTAAGCTGAACATAAATCCACACTGCCTTCATATCTTCTTAAGTATATAAAATGTAAGAAGTTTAGGAATGAATAGAGAACAGTTCACAGGAAATGTAACATCATACTGATAATTTTTGTAAGTATCCATCAAATGAACCAAAAGGTGTGTTTCATTAATTAGGTAGCCAGAATTAGCCAGAGAAGGCTTACTACACCTGGCAACAAGTCTGGCAACAATAATTTCCAGTGGCAGCTTCCTATGCAAAGGCCTTCCATTTCTAAATCAATTAAAACAAATAGAACTGACCTGCTGACTCAGCAGTTTGTGAGTAAACACGAGTCTTTCTAGAGAATGATTTGAAAGAACCTTTCAATGATGTAATATTACAACTCAAGAGTTGTTTGTTTTCTAAACTTCATAAGAGCATTTTTGTTTTGTGAAGTTTTCATTTCTTGTTATGCCTAGCAAAGTTTTATTGTTTAATTTAAAAAAAAAAAGAGGAGAATATTTGTTAAACTTAAAACTTCCAAACCTCTGTTAAATGCTTTGGACATTTTGCTGATCAAAAGAACACAATGATGAAAAAACTCTTACAAACAATAGGAGGGTTTTTTTTGTTGTTTTGTTGGCTTTTTTTAATTTTAAACTTTCTGACATTTTTATCTCTTTGTAACTAGTAGCTGGGAAATGTAGCTAGGATGACATCAGGTAGGCTATCAGAGTCTATGTGACAGAAAGGTTAACACATTTAGGACTTCTAACAATATGGAAACCAAGCAATCTCTAACAGTACAGTGACAGAAAATACTAAGAAGCACGTTAGTGATTCTTAACCTCAATATAGACCTTGCTACGTACTGGGACATTCTCACACTCTTCAACAATTTCTTTAACTGACAGCCTAGCAAGTCTTCCAAGTTCATGCACAATTTAAGTCTTCTGAATAGGCCAATGGATGTCAATATGACCAGTTACCTACTTAAATCTATAGATATAATTTTACATATCGTTGGGATTATTGGAGTAATTGTTTTGTAACCAGTGCTACCTACACCTCTTCAGTAGACGTTATTCTCAAAACTGTCACGACTGCCAAAGCCATGCTTACCAAAATATTAAAACTTTGAGGAAAGACTAGAAAAACATTTCTAAAAATTCACAGCAGTGAATGTTTTTTATGAAATAGAGCTCTGCAGGAAAACCATGGAAAGATCCAAATAGTCATCAAAGTGTTATGATCGAAGGATGAAGTACTGCAGGCAGATTACATCACACTTCATGGAAAGATCTTTGTCACAGTTAGTTTCATGTAAAGTAAAGAAAAGGTTTCCATTGAAGCTCCATTGAGGTGTCCATTAAAGAAAGGGTTTCTCATCAGCCAGTGATTCAGTCCTAATGCTAAAAGCACCCATACAAGTTCCTCTGCAGTAACTTGAAAACTTATATAATAAATCAACTGTAAAACATTTTACCCTATGAATATTTGAAACAGTGTCACTACTTTTTAAAATTTTCTAGTATGGCAAAAAGATGAGAGAACACAAAGTCCTGAAATGTTAACTTCAGGATTTTTTTTTTTTTTCATTGCTAGGAAGCTTACTGCACCCTCATGAAATCTTAAAATTTTATACAGAGAGAATTTCTACCAATCCAAGAAGTGCAGCCAGTCTTTTTTTTTCCTTTCCTTCTTTTTTTTTTGATTTGCAGTGCAGTGCATTTATTTACATAGATTGGTTCTAATTGTTTTCTTCCCCATTGCTAAAAAAATGAAGCAAGCAGATCTTGAAAAAAACAAAAACCAGAACAATTTAACAGATTAATAGATTACACTAATGAAGAATGTCCTGAAGCACAAAGGTTCAAAAAAACCCCCTGAGATTTTGACTTCAAACAGATGAAATATATCATTAGAAAAACTGTCTACCCTACAAACAGTTCACATAACTGCTCCAGATATGTTGATCAGCATATAGCCAGAAAGCTGCTCAGTGTACCTAGAAATCCTGATAAGAGGTTCAGCCTTCGTGCATGACATGGGGAACCTGCTCTTCACAGAGAGCATATTTAATGGTTGTCCACTAAATGAACAAAACTGAGCAGAGTGGTCAGTGCCCACCCCTGGCTTATGTTAAGGCAGGCATGGCAGAGTACAGGGGGATAAGATGTTTTGTCAATGTCATGAGACATAATAGCACAATTTTTAAAATATGCATCAACTTAAAACCAAAATTATATTGCAGCAGTAACAAGGCCATTGCAGAGAATACATTTTAGAAAGTACAGCCAGTTAAGTGAAAATTTATGAGACAGCAATAACTGCCTCAACAACAAAGCTGTACTTTTATGAGCATGCTTGAACTATTCTGCTTTAAATGCTAAGTGAGGCTGATTAGTGTAGATGATAAACAAAAATGAGTGTGTTCAATACAACTGATCCACAGCACAGTAAAACATTTCAGAGGGCATAGCTATGACAGCATGAACATTGCTAAAACTGACAGAACTTTAACTGTTTTCTGGAAGCTGAGCTTCCCCAACTACGACAAGGATGTATACAGTAACAGCACTTATTTTATCCCAGTCTTCTCACTGTACTGCTTGTTTTCCCACTCAAAAGGAAACATGAGACTGTGGATTGCTCTGGTGTTTTGATGAGTACAATCCAGTAGCCTGCTTTCAGTTTCCTACTAAAAATGGGTCTGTGCAACTGCAAATCATCTATGCTGCACGACCAAAAAATATTAGTGCAGATAATGGCATCTTTGTCTTCATTTGGTAACTGTTTTCCACACCTAACCAAGATCACCTTGAGTTGTCAGGAATTAGTTTTGCTCCCTTGCCTCTTACCTAAACCTCAGATACACATTAAAATAAGGTGACAGTTTTGGTGGATTGCTAAAATAGAGATCAATGAAGGACTGTAATCTGTTTAGAAACTTTTTAGCCCATGCCTGTTTCTAACTTTTTATATGTAAATATTCATCATGACATGAAATAAAGTCAAATCCTGAGGAACAGAAAATGCGAAAGCCTTCCAATACTATCAAGTGGACAATATTTATCCTCTGGCACCTCTGCAGAGTACCCCATGAGGAAGGTGGGTATGCTGTTTGTTCTGTTTGCACAGCTCCAGGTCCTCCAGATTAAGACTGCAATCTTCATACTCAGATTAGCTATCAATAGTCAGCAAGGCAAAATTACTTCAGGAGGTTTACTGGATTTAAATTATAATTAACCAGATTTAACTTAAAATTGTAGACTTCAGAAAATATGTATAGGCTTTCCTCCTTGGTTAACCCACTGTTTTGAAGGATAGGGATGAGGTAATGGCTCAGCTCCTCCATCCCCAGGGTAGACAGCCAGCTGAATATGAGCTGGCAGTGTGCCCAGGTAGCCAAGAAGGCCAATAGCATCCTGGCTTGTAGCAGAAATAGGGTGGCCAGCAGGACTAGGGAAGTGATTGCCCCCTGTACTCAGCACTGGTGAGGCCGCACCTCGAATACTGTGTTCAGTTTTGGGCCCCCCACTACAAGAGAGACATTGAGGTGCTGGAGCGTGTCCAGAGAAGGGCGACGAAGCTGGTGAAGGGTCTGGAGCAGAAGTCTTATGAGGAGCGGCTGAGGGAACTGGGGTTGTTTAGCCTGGGGAAAAGGAGGCTGAGGGCAGACCTTCTTGCTCTCTACAACTACCTGAAAGGAGGTTGTAGAGAGGTGGGGGTCAGTCTCTTCTCCCAGGTAACAAGTGATAGGACAAGAGGAAATGGCCTCAAGTTGCGCCAGGGGAGGTTTAGACTGGATATTAGGAAATTTTACTTCACTGAAAGGGTTATCAAGCATTGGAAGAGGCTGCCCAGGGAAGTGCTTGAGTGACCATCCCTGGAGGTATTTAAAAGACTTGTGGATGTGGTGCTTAGGGACATGGTGTAGTGGTGGACTTGGCAACGTTAGGTTAACGGTTGGACTTGATGATCTTAAAGGTCTTTTCCAACCTAAATGATTCTATGATTCTAAGTCTAGTGCATTGCTAAAGGAAACGCTCTGACCTGACTGTGGCCAGACTCCACTGGAGAGCACACAAATCAAGGGCAGTCTTTGACCTTTCCCAGCTCATGTGCACTTATAAAAAGCCCAACAGCTGATGGAGAATATTTTTCACTCAAGAACACAATGATGGCAGTTTTCACAGAAGTGTTTGTGTCATTAAGTACTTTCATTCTTCTCTCTTCAATGTTTTGTTAACACAGCGGACTTGACCCTGCAACCCTTGCTCACTCAAAACTCCCACTAGCTTTAATCAAAGAGAGTAGTTACTAGAAGATGGGGCTGTATAGTAGTAAAATCCGTTCACAGTTCTGCCATTTTTAAACATCCTTGAAGAATATCCAGCTCACTTGAACTTGGCATGTGAAAAAGCAGTATCTGACAAATGTCAAGGACCTCACTATGGTCCATTTTTTTGCCCAGGGTAAAGAAAGTAATGTGATATGTCCTGTACTACTCTAATACTCTGCCTTAGAAAATCCTCAGCTTTTCCAAGAGGCGCCTAGAATATACATTTTATGCATCACAAGACAAACAGATTCACACCCAAACAACTAGTGGAACGGTAACATTTGCCATGATTAATGCTACTAAATAGTCAAAGGATAACTACTTATTGGCAGTTTTTAATTCAGAGCACCACATGACACTGAAGAGAAGCTGACTAAGGTTTCTAAGTGCTTTCTAAGTGAATTTGAGACAGTTTTTATCACAAGAATACCAAGAAAGAATATTAAAAAAACAGTTGACTAATGAAAAAAACCCCACAACACCTCCCAAAGAAATTAGGTGAATTTACAAGAAAAAAACCATATATTCTGTGGAAATTTAACTGAGGCACAAGTGCAGGAAAAAATCTTGCTAGTCATTAATATGACTTTTTTTAAAAAGGAGTTATTAAAATGAAAAGTATGGGTGCAGATTAAGGGATGGATATAGTCTTTGTGGGAAAAATTAAAAAAAAACTAACCTGTGAAATCTAAGAAAAACAGATTAGCCTGAAACAACTTCAGAAACATCTCAGGTAGAAGGCTGGGCGAAACAGAACAAATATCCTCTGAAACTGCTGCCAAAACTGCTATTTTTGTTCCCTTTTCTGAAAGAGGATTATACAACCAGATTCCTAATCGCAAATCAAACTTTCCAAGATAGTGTAAATGAGTATGGTCATTATTTCCAGATATATATATACATTATCTGCTACCTGTGTTGCAATTTTAGGCAGAGGGTTAAGGGCACCTGTATGGAAATATGCTAGATTTTATTTCATACACTTAGTCTGATGACAAAATCAACTGAGGTCAACAAGAGTTCTTTCATTCATCCTGGGCAAAGTTTATTTTAACTAAAATGGGTCTTTAGAAGAGAACCAAAGTCACTGCTCCTGTAATTAAACACAGAAAGACACAAAAACTGTCAGCAGAGTGAATCCTACTGATTAGTCACCATTTCTGTTTGCTTCTGTAAGGCTGGAATAACAGCAATAGCTGTTAGTTTTTTTGTATCCTACAAAAGTGAGGATAACTATCAATTGACTCTACAGTGCTTTGAAAATTAAAATATAGGTAAATAAACTGTGAAAGAAACAGATGATTTTACTCCATTGCCCAGGGAATTACTCCTTCCCCCTGAAAAAATCCAAAACCAAAAAACCAACATGGATCCTTTTCACTAGGCAGTTGCACATGCATTCAGCATCTACCAGGCAAATGTGGAGATGGAGGGAGAAGAATAATTTGAGGAATTTTGGGAAGTTGGGAAAATAAAGTATTCCGCAAATATTATCCTTTTATTTTTCTGCGTGGCTGATGGCAGAGCTGTCTTACACGGTAAGAATATTTATTCCTTCCTGTAGTCAAGTTTCATGTTGCCCAGAACACGATCAAAATTGAAATCTTACAGACTGAAAAAGTAATAAGGAATTTCTTGGGGGCCATAAACTGAAAGTTATGAAGAAAGAGAATATATGTAGGGTAGATCCTACACAAGAACAGACTAAAGAAATAATTAGATGCATAATGTCTCAGGGAAAAAAAGAAAGTAAAGTTTTCTGAAATTGATCTAAAGTCCAAGGTTAGTGAAAATACTACAGTGAAACCATGCACCCTGAGAATGAGGGTTCTGGTGGAACCTGTTCCTTCCCTTAAAATACAATTTTGTATTTAAAATTCAAACTTGATTCTTTATTCCAACAGACAATTTTATGGAGAATATTTTCATCAGTTTCTGTACTGCCATCTTCCTTTTCTGATCTCAAGAAATTCCCTTTTATATACAATGAAAATTATCCTGTTCAAGCAGAAATCATAAGGACTGGTATTGTCAAATGTGTCAAAGAAACTTAACTGCTTTTCTTCTCACAGCGTATTCTACCCAGCATTTCTTGCACACTACTGGGATGTTGATTCTTTCTTCCACTTCAGCAATGCAGAACCTTTACTGCCAATTTAATAATTTTCTTTCTGAGAAGTACCCTTGCTTTTGCTGACATTCTGTTCCTGGGTTTGTGGTAAGCTCTTTGTAAACTCATAAATAAATGGACAACCAAATTGGCATCCACTATGAAAACCCTTCTTAAAACTCAGTTTTGCTACAGAAATACTCCACAGAAGTACACAGCTGGTGTCTCATGATTGCTCATTCTTAGAGCATTCATGAATGTTTCTGTTGCTTTGTGTTTTCTGTTTTTCTTTTTAAGCTATATATGGTTTAAAGTAAAGAAAAAAAAATCTTTTTTATGTCTAGCATAGCTGCAAACAACTTGTGATGAGGACTCCTACAGCAATAACAAATACTAAATAATATCCTTGAATCCAAACATCAATATACAAGCAGAGTTTATTTATTTCATGCCTTTAAGGTAGATACTTTCAGTTCCATGGACAGCGCGTGTTGGAAGATTCTAAAATAGTAATAATTTTTAAAAACTAGTTGAACAACACAGGGTTTCACTTGTATATAGTTGCTTTTGCTGTCCTTGCCACAGGCCAATTCAGAAGAAACTTCTTTCCAGTGATGCACTGAATAATGTGCAAAGTGCTCTGAGATGAAAGGTGCTATATAAATTCAAAAGCATTATGAAGGCTTAATGCCACACAAAGGCCAAATGCTGTTACCTCTCGTCACTTGGCACATGTCATTCAAATTAACCCAGCTTTTAGCTTTTCATGTTGCTTCTGGTCTGCTGTTGGAAAATCTGTATTACAGTTCCTGAGAGCTGACTGTTGAAAAACTGTAAATGAGGTCTTATATTTCATTCCCTTACCCTAAAGCAGGGTCAGTGGTACCTACAAAATTCCTGACAGATACTGCTATACAACCTCTTCCCAAAGGTCTTGAATGATGGAGAATCCACAGTCTCTGCAGATATGGCTTTATTTTCTATTCCATTCTCTGTCCTCTTCTAATTCCCATTAAGTAAACTGAACGGTGCTTGCTGCAATATAAAGCTACTATTTGTGCTCCTAATGGAGTCTGTTAAGTAGCCACAAATACTAAGTGGAGAACTTGCATGATACCACTATATTTCTTTCTCTAGCTTGCTGCTATTAAGAGTACCTGAGAGTGTTCAGCAAAGGAATTAAATACCCTGGGGTCCTGTCTTCTAAATTAAGGTCCATTTTAAAGGTTATCAATCCCTTGTGTAAATAATACCACAGGATTTTCAAACTCTGGAGACCTCTCTCTGTGATTCTTGTTTGCCAAATGTGAAGATTGCCTTTTTAATTGCTTGTTGGACCAAGTGGTAACATTTGTTGGTTTACAGAGTTGCCACACCCAAAAGAAATATCATATTATTCTCAAATTACCTTAAATCACAACTGGCATTCCTCAGTGAAGAATATATCTGTATATAACATGCTTTACTAACGCATTAAGAACATACACAGTGGAAAAAAATTCCAAGCCGGTGGAGCTTATGGCTGGTTCCTGATAAGCCCAGGCAATTAGCAACTCTGGTGCTCGTGGTGAATGACCATCGACCTCTTCTTCCTAGCCATCCCGCAGGAGCCTATTGCCTGGTACTGCCCAGCTGTGAGCCCAACTTCCCCTTGCTTGCCCACGCAGCAGGGAAGCAGGAGGCACCGCTGGATCCTGCTCCGTGCTGAGCAGCAGCCCAGAGGTGTCAGTCAGGGGCCCAGGGGAGCTTTCCAGGGCTGTTTCCTCCCTGCACACAGGGTTATCAGGATCTTGTCCCTAGCTCCGTTCAAATCCAGAATTGATTGCCCTTAGGTAATAGCAAGCCAAAAGCTTTAGGAAAGGGCAGGGTGGGAGGCAGGGAGGGGAGGGAAGAGACCACGCAGCTTTTGCTGATAAGTTTGTGGATGTTTGAAGATCTTAGAAAGATTTACAAGCTTCAGATGGTACTTTAGGGACAAATATTTTTTTGCTTTTCTATTTTTACCCAGAAGAATGCTTTTTATTTGTAATATGATACCATGTGTTGCAGAAAATGCTGAAGGGTTAACTATAGAGACTCTTCTTCCCTTCTAGTTATTTTTAAATATCAATAAATATTTTATGTCCCATATAAGTTAGTCAGCAGCACTTTTCAAACCACTTTGAAATTAACAGGTATTTAAGTTATTCAGTTGCCTTTCTTTTTACCGCAGTTTAATGTAAGGCTTTCTTTTGACAGTGGATAAAACCCCTGAATGAAGAGATTCAGATTGGGAAGGTTACATTGTCTTCAGTCAGTAAGGCTAAAAAATTTAATATCCCAAAATTGAGATATTACTTCTATCAGAGAAATTAAACTTCAGTGAGGAAAAATAATGATCCAGGTGACAACATTGAAAAGTTACCTAATTTTATGTTGTAGATAGGCAGCTTGTGAAGTTAAATGTAGACGCTGAGAAAGCAGAAAAAAAAAATTCTGGCAGCAGTGCTTTGATTCCTTAAAAATGTCATCTTGAGAGATCATGAAGAAAAATACTAAAGTATGATGTGGCTTATGTTTAATTAGCATTTTTAATTCATAGAGTTAACTATATAGCACATATGTGTGTGCATGCATAAAAAATAGTCATGTTATTACTAGTTATGCTATTAGTGATGTAACTAAAATTAAACATTCACAAATGGAACATAAACAGAGAAATCAAATGCTTAATAGGCAAGAAATCAGTGCGTCAGAGTCCAATACTCTCTGACCAGGTTCTTTTAGATATTCCATGAGGGGAGGATGTAATGTTTAATATCAAATTTACTTGTTTGAAGACCGTTGATGTTACATGGGATTTCTGATTTAGCAGAGTGATACAAAATATACTGAAAACATAATACAAATGTAAGTTACAGTTAGCAAAAAATAGCAATTGCAGTACACAGTTCAGTCGCAATACCAATGTGGTCCCCATTACCAGTCTCTATAATTTGCTCACCATAATGATGCTGAGTGTCCCCAGTCGCTGGGAAGGAAAATGTGAGTTGAAGCCAGCTGATGCTCATTGCTCTCTTTGAAATTCTTTTGTTAGCTGTTTAGTTTTTATATACTCTCTGTTGGGCTGAGCCATGTATTCACTTCTCCCATGCTGGTCTGGGTAACTCAGGGAGACATTCACAGTCTAATGACCTCAGGGAGAAACATTTACACCACCAGTTGATCCACTGAATGTTGATAGCTGTTTAAAATGAAAGCTACCCTCTGTTCCCCATTGTGTTGAGATACAGTCAGCTTCTGTGCAACAGCTGTGGTCAGTCACACCCTGCATTATTCCCTGAGCTTCATGGGCACATCCTCCTCGCCCATCTCCTCTGAGCTTTCTTCCATTGTAGGGATTTATTGGTCAGTGACACAGCGACATGAAGAATACTATTTACTAATAATATTTTTAACTATGCAAATCAAACATCCCAAGTCTCTGAACATGTATTTTTGCTTCTGAACTTAATATTTTTGGCTTACAGAAAGGGAAGAAGTTGATCAAATGGTTCAGGGTAAAAATTAGAAAGACTTTGAGGAAAGAAGATCAACATCACATGAGCTGCCTTGTCATGTTTTCATTAAAATCTTATTTAAATGACGAGCTGGTCTAGAACTTTACCTTTATTTTATCTCTTAGTTCCAGAAAAGATTTTTTCCACTACTGGTTACATAACAGTCATGTTACTAAGAGCCAAATCCTAAAGTTTTCATGTACTTTTTGAAAAGGATTGGCTAAGAATTCTCTATAAAAGCTGTGAGACAGACCTCGCTTTCTGTGAACGGTAACTTATCCATTAGAAATATCACCAGTACAGTTAAAAGTACATTGAACATTCACAAAGGGTGGATTTTACCCTTGTACAGAAAGCCAGTATTAGAACCAATGTGCTACTGCAAGCCTGTTTAATTCCAAGGCTCTGAGGATAATGTCTAGATGACTATTGTAAAACATCAAAGGTCAACTCAGTCTAGTATTTCCTTTATGAAAAAGAGGTTTCCCTCTCTCATTCACCACCCACGGATTTTTCAAACAATGTTTTGTCTTTTTTGTTCCTTAGCCTACCTTATGTATTCATCCCATAAATCCTAACAGTCAGAAATCAATGCTCATGTCTGTTTTGAAACTGGAGCTTTCATGTTCAGGACATGGACAAATAATTTGTTGCACTGTTTACATCATCCAAAACTGGCCTAAATACAGACGTGCATAAACATAGGTGCATAAAACACATGTAAGTATTGATTAGAAGTACATTAGGAGTGAAAAACTTAAAGACAAGTTCAGTCTGGAGAGTGTAATTTCTCAACAATTAGGTAGTGCCAGAACTGACCTATGCTTAAATGTCTTTTTAGCTGTAGCTGCTGTTCTTTACCTTTGCACTTGATAAATATCCAGTCAATGTATGAATAAGTTCTGTCCAGATATAATTAAAACATATTTAAAATACCTTAAAGAAATTAACTTTATTTCTTTTATTCCCACACTTCGGCAGTTGCTTTGGCTGCATACATCTCTCCTTACCCCTGCCCCCAAATTCATGTCACTGTATCAGATCTGAGACAAAGAAAGTGAGAAGCATATCTAAATACATGGATGTCAAGGGAGTGATTTACCTAGCAACAGTAACTATGTGAAAGTTTTTCAGAAATGTCTCCCTGTGCATGTGATGGTACCTTAATGGCTTGGATTTTAGAGGATTGAGGAAATGGCTGGGAGAATTCTAGCCAAGCAAGGCACCAAACGACATGCAATGCACATACATTCTGGGAAATATAATGTCATCAGTGCACAAGGGAATTTATGCACATCCTTTCCATTAATACTGTAAGGATTTTTGCTCATAAATCCATAGTTAGAAAAACATTATTCTACCCTGTGCTACATTAGATATAATAAATATGTGAACAGAGGAAACATGTTAGGATAAATGTTTCTGAGTTGTAATAGCCATCATTTTTTAAAAGCAAACCACCACATAAAGAATTATCTGAAGTGTTACAACAATAACCCGGAGACCAAGGAGAGGCAAAAAGCTGACATAGCACTGTGATATATAACTATCTACTGCTGTGTCAGTAATGGGTACTGATGACAGATGACCCAGGGGATCAAACCCCGATGTACAGTGAACAGCTTTGTCTTAGGCAACTACATTTGATAGATCCTACTGAAAGAAAACTGTGTTCACATCAATTCAGCATAGTAACAGGTGAGCATAGGTTAAAATAATGTAAATCCAGAATAATCCAACTGAGGACTTAATCAAAATCACTGTACATAAGGCTCCACACTATTTGAATTCAACATACAATCTAAAGCAGAATCTCCAGGTGAGATCATAGTTCTCCGAAAAACATCCCTTTTCTATTCCACCCTATCTCCCCTCTTCCTACAGACATTTGGCCTCCATTTGTGTAAATTCAGTGTCTTTCAAAAAGATACTGTAATGTGAGTCATCAGACCTTTGATGTAGATACCCTGTAGTGAGCCCCCAACGTAGACTAGAAAGGTTAAACAGAAAAATCTGCGTTTATTATAGAAAAGTAATTAACTTTTTAAACAGAGAAAGTTCAAATTAGATCAGACTGAACAGAAATAAAGAAGGGTTTACAGCTAACCCTGTCCACAATGTCTTTGCTTCCAGGTGTGGTTTTAGGCAACTTAATAATTTTCCAAACTGTAGCAAACTCAACATGTTCCAGATTGGTCCTTCAGTCATCTCTGAGGGCTATCAAGGTAGTTGCTGCTCCTCTGAGGAGGATTCTCCTCTCCTTTCCCTGCTGCACACTGCAGCCCTAAAACTTTTGCTCCCAATTAACAAACTCAGTTGCTCCCCAGGGACTGTCCCTGTCCTTCAGGAGTCTCCCTCTCACCCAGTCTTCCAGAAACTCACAGCTGAGAACAAACAGCACAAAACATAGAGTTCATCACACAAGAGATCATAGCAATGTTTTCTTGCCCCTTCTTCTAAGACACCATTTCTTCTTCTCTCAATATTTCTTCCGCCTTTTCCTCTTCTATAGCTCTGAGTTATAAGCAACCTGGCTTATCAAAACCGTTCCTACGTCTCTGCCTTTCCCACACTGCATTTCTTCAACTTTGAGTCTTTTGCACATAGTTTCACTCCCCCTCTTCCCTAACAATGATTCTGACTACTCGTCTTTCCCCTTCCCAACTCTTCACGTCTGAAAAGGTATCACCAACACAGTTCCTCTACCTCAACCAGTTTCTTCTTTCAGACTGTCTGATCTGGAGTGATCCCTTCAGATCCCTTTCTCCTTCAGGTCATCTTCCCACATCAGCAGTCAATTCCTCTTTCTTTTCAGACTCTTCCACTGATCTTCAAAAGGACAGAGCATTGTAACATTAAAATGATAGCATCAGGATGGACAGATATGACTCCACTCTTAATAATTTTACAAGTGATGGGAGAATGTGGCTTTCTCACAGTTTTCAAATGTATTCACTACAGATTAAGAGAATCTCAGGGAACGAGAACAACACCATATAGTAGGAAGCACTACCAACCAAACGCATCCTGAACACCAAAACAAGAGCATTTTACCTAAATTCGACTGAACTCATGCAGTCAGCAAAATTTTACTGACAGATCCAGTATCTTTGCTATTCTGTTCAATCCTTGCTGAAGAAACATTTGCAATTATGTGTTTTAAAGCACTCCAGGTTTTTACTTTCCAGAGAATTGGTAACTTTTAAAATTCTATTCTACAAACTGTAGCTAAGGTCCTATGATTTCTGTTATTTGGACATTGACTTCTCTTCTTTCCTCATCCCCTCCCAAACATTTTGCTTATTTAGTTCCAGTATATGGAACTATATATGGCTGGTTCTAGCCACATACTTGCTACCATCATTGGTTTCATTGGTAAGAATCAGTAAGTTGGCATAAATGAGGTCCATGTTACATGCTAAGAGATCTGTGATTGAATAGTCTCAATGTAGTCTAGCCTTAGCACTCCCAAGCTGTACTCTCTTTTTCCTTTTCCTGCTATCATGATCTGTACTAAGATATTGAGGTACATGGTTCTCACTCTATAGCATGCAGACCACATGCACCCACTTTGTTTGCCTGGATAGTTCATCTCATCTGAACAGCTGCAGAACTGAAGTACTAGTTTGACATGGGTGTCAGGCTTGTATCTGAATAACACCTCCTCCTCTTTTGTTTGTCACACCAGACTAATTAAATACTGGCTTTTCTCTATATCTAAACCAAGAAAATCACAGATAATCTTCACTGTTGTTCCTTTAACTGACAAGTGCCTTGACTGGAGGTCAGTGAGATCCCATTATGTTCTAGAAAAAAGGGTAGAAACAAAAAAATCCATGAAAAAAAAAATCAACAATGTACCACCTTTAGAGTTAGCTAGTACTGTTTTCCCTGCTAGCAAAGGATTCATCTGTTAGTAAATATTGATCTTTTGGGAAAGTACACACACATAATGCCTATTTTCCTTATAGCAAGGAAGGAAGACAGAGAGGCAGCCACTGTTCCTATGAGCGTGGTTCTTCCACTGGTTAGACAAGATTCTTGCCAGAACAGAGAATTACCTGCTCTGGTTGAGAAAGATCCTAATTTCAAACTGCTACCAGAACAGAAAATAATAGCCACTGATGACATCTATCTCCACTGAACTGTGTGTTCATGAGCAGCATGAAGAGTCAGTTTTCATAAAGTCCCAGATCTTGAAAGGCATGGTACATGAGTTTTGCAAAGGCTAATGGAAAAACCATTTATGCAATGCTATTCCTGGACTACAGTTTAGAGACCATGAATAAGGGTATTCTCTATTTTCCGTGGACGTTTAATGGTACGAATTTTAGTAAAAAAAAAATAAATTTGCAAAAGTTGTTAGTTAAAAAACCAACTACAGCACTGTAATTCTTCAAAGATTATTTTCTTCATTATCAGTGTATGCTAGCTGTGCATTTCATTTTACTTTAACTTTTTTGTCACATATTGGAAAGAACTGTAGACTGTTACATTCCCTTTCATATACCCGTCACTCAGTTTATAATAAAAATTCCAGTGCACATCAAAAAATACAACCTGTTATAGAAATTTGTTGTGACAGATTTAAAATGTATGAAATTTTACAGTATTTATAAAACTCTTAAAGTCATCTATTTCATTTCCAGTAAAACGACTTCTTTCTGAAGTACAGTGAGTGTACTATACATCCCGTCAATACTGTACAGTGTATGTTTACAAAAGTATCTGGGCAAACAACAGAGCATACACCTTACAAAAAGGACATTTTTTTAAACTGGCATTTATGACACAAATTTGTTGCATTGCCAAATGGCTCTGTTCATGATTGGTTACCAATTTTATATATGCATTTGTGTGATTTAGTAGGGTTTAATGTTTGTTGGTAGCTTTCAGTGGTTATACTTTCCAAGAAAAATTGTTTTGGTTCAGTGATTAAAATGAGGCCTACATGTATTTTCTATTAAATCTATTATGCAAGCTTATCTTTTAAAAGTATATTACAGACCTGCTCCCTTGGTTGAGATCCACTTCATATTCCCAGGTTAGAAACCACACCACACAGTAGAGGGGGTTAAGATCTGCCTGCTGCTGCACAGAAAAAAACAACTGTTTGCTAAGATTTAATTGCTGCAATAGGAGTCAGCTATGACTTCAGCATTAGTAATTGATGCAGTTTGAGAAGTTACCCCCTCCTGTGATAGGAATTGTGGTAACAGTGTTTTGCTTATAGTGGGTTACAGTGTTGTAATGTGAGTAACAACATAGTTCTTTTATATAAGTATCAGTCCTTTTTATTAGCATGATACAGCTGGTTTGATAAGCCTTTGTATATTACTTATAAGAATGAAGTTTACTGCTATACATATGGAAAGAGCTGAATGGCAACATTTGACCTCATTCTTACATGGACTGGTAAACCTAATTACAAGAATTTCTCTCTTATCAGGGTGTATGTATTCCTCTGTGGGGCTTACAATTCTCCAAGAGTCCTATTTATATTAAAGCTTTCATATAGTCAGCCTCATTACAGAATGTTCTTTTAATGTTCAAATACTTTGGATGATACTTACAGGTATTATTCTGGAAATTCTTCTAATAAAAACAATTGTCTGTGGATATAACTTCATGACACTCTGACAATTACTTAATTGGAACATTTTTTTTCCCAACATGATGTGCCATTTAAATGATTTTACTGAATTAAATTGTGAATAACTGGGGAGTGGGACGGGTACCCTCTGTACCCCCATTTTCAAATTTCTAAATGAGAAATAATAATGTTCAAATCTGCATGAAATGTATTGCACAGTATGTGAAACTGACAGATACATTTTTCTGTCTTTCCTAATGGATTATGAAGTAGTTGACTTTTTGCCAGAATATTTCCTCATTACTTGTTCAGCTTAGAAAAAACCCTCATCATCCACCCTGTGGCTCTGCATGAATTGTCAATAGAGAAATCACCAACTAAGCTGAACATGAGGAATGGAAGTTAGGGTTCTGTAAAGTCTACAAAAGACTAACTAACTAAGTAGCTAAAAAGTCCTACTCTTTTCACTGAAGTTAAAGGAAAAAGCACATACTCCTTGACAATACAGGACTGGCATCCCCTGTGTTTCAGCCATGAGATGACAGTTTCAGTGCAAAGGGTTAATAAGGCTGACTGAAAGTGCAGCAGAGAGAAGCCCTTGAAGTTGGCACAGCCAACTATTGGAGGATTGGTGTTGGAACGTGACTTGGATAAATGGAGTTGAAGGACAAAAAAAAAAAAAAAATCACTGTGTTTATCAGCTCATCATTGCTAGTCTGACCTGCTGCAAATGGCATGAAAACAAAACTGTGAAAGGTTGCTTCCTGTAAGCAGCTCAGGCATTGTAGTTGCTCTGGCTGTTAATAAGAAAAGTGCTTCTCTCCAAAAATACTCCCATTTTATATGATTTGTTGTAATACTTGGGAAAGTGGTGCAACTAAGATCTACAGAGACAAAAATAATTTCCAGATTACAAAGTAAAAATCTAACTGAGAAAACTACAAAAATTGAGAGTTTTGGCTGCAAAGCAAGAAAGAAATGTTTCCTGCTTGTGTATTTCAGGTAAGAGACAGTGCTGGGTACTGAATGCAGCTATAATAAAACACACAGAACTGATTCTTCTAAAGTGTCATGTTCTTCCAGAAAAGTCTGAGATCTAAAGCCAAAGCAAGCTAGAAATGTCTGGACCTTCAGGAGGTGCTTAGTACCTAGAATGATTATGGTTGGTGTGGTCAGAAGAGAAAGCAATGGTAGCTACATGCAAAATACCTTAAATTTGCTGTATATGTTATATTAGAGCACAAATAATTTAGCTGAATTCTTGTGTATATTGACATTCTGGCAATTATCGCCTGCAAAGATTACTGTCAAAACCTGTAAAACAATTTAATAATTAAAACCAAACAAACAAAAAATGGAATTTCACTCATACTTTCTGTTTAAATGATCACTGCGGGGGGGGGGGGGTGTCAGTTAAAGAAGAGCATCTTGAAGCATTTTAAGCACCTTTAGTTTCTTGTGCTATGACCATTTATCAAGTCAGCCACAAATTCAAGGTACTTTGCATTCACATGGAGCCCTTGAAATCATACCATTAAGACACTACGCCTTTGTAGTGAGTTAGTCAGTATACTAAAAAGATTCTTTTCCACATTCTGCAGGAAGCTTGCAGAAGTTGGCAGCTGCTGCTGTGTCTTCAAGGCAGTGCTGGAGTAAGGAACAATATAAAGACTCTACGTTAAGCTATGAACAGCATTATTCTATAGGAAATATGTAATAGGAATAATGGACTCATTGAGATCAAGTTATTTCACAGCTAGCATGTTCACATAAGAGCTAGCAAGCATGAATACTTGCTGTACTTCGTGCTTGTAGTCACTACTTCAAAGAATATGCAGAATTTCAGTTTCATTAGTATTATAATCTGTTTTGAT
This sequence comes from Mycteria americana, assembly GCF_035582795.1. Taxonomy (NCBI): domain Eukaryota; kingdom Metazoa; phylum Chordata; class Aves; order Ciconiiformes; family Ciconiidae; genus Mycteria; species Mycteria americana. Next base: position 94,205,430 of record NC_134366.1, on the reverse strand, counting down.
ATGGTGAGATTCCTATCACTGGAGAAAGGAATAAGCTATGTAATACATTTTAATGTTATCTTGCTGGTATTGCCAGTAGAAGGATCTTCAAACCATTCCTTCTTTGGGCTGCAGTACATTCAGGCACCTGAAGCAAAGCAGAGATATGAGCTGGTGTTCGATCTTTAATGAAAAACTTTGATGTCTTGGTCTTCTGCTGCCCCAGTGAATTTCATAGGAAGATGTCTGAGGTTCAGTTCACATACAAAGCACTTTGTTATTATGAGGAAGAAAAGTATCATCTGCTCATGCGGGTTACATGATGAATGTGTGACTTCGTTTTCAACTACCTTACTCTCTTTTGCTAATAGTCTAGGTTGCACCTGTATGCTATATTACTCTTGAATTTCATTACTTCTTAAATTCCATCTCATTCAAAATTAGTCACTACAGAATTGTATCTCTACTGGGTATTTCTGGAAAATAGGCTTCCAGCTGTTTGTTCCCCAAAGAAAACTATATAGCAGAAAATCTTGTATGGATGTTACAAGATCTAGTCCTCTTAATATCATGGATATATCTTATATTACACTGACATTGGCAACTCTTGCATGATCCACAAAGTTGCAGAACTCCCAGCAAATGGAGTCTGTATGAAGAAGTTTCTGAAAATTCACAGAAAGCATTAGAAAAGTTGTTTCTCTTTGTCCTTCATCTGTTCTGGTCCATCTGGTCAATTCCTCATGTTTCCATATTCATCCATGTAAAACAACATCTTGATAGATAATTTGGCTAATATTTCAGAGTGCTAAATGCTCTTTAACTCTTGTAGAGTCTTTCTCTCCATTTCATTGACTAAGCAAATTACACAAAAAAGCTTCCTTACAGGCATAATATTAATTGGTGCATTGCAGTGCAGCAAGATAGTTTGGATGATCACTTATTTTTTTAAAAAATAACAGTTTAACTTATTGAAGTTCAGTGGAAGTACCTTTTGCACACCATAGTTATGAAATGACTAACACTTTTCAAAAACAAGAGCAGGGTGGAGTCATAAGCATTCACTAAGTTCATGTCTCCTTGGATCTAAGGGTTGGTTTAAGCTTCTGTCTTCCAAAGCATTCAAAAAAACCACACTAAGAAATCAATATTAGGATTCTATCATCCCATCAAGAACCTGGACAATGTAAAGATAGAGTTGCTATGGAGCCACAATCTTTTTCTTTCTGGGTATGCAATAAAATTCTATTTCTCAAGCAGAACAAAGAAGATAATTTTTGTAATTACTATCTGGAGAAGTTATTCCCTCCTTACTCCAGATTTTGTAAGAACCTAGTGGATATTTTTTTTTAGAAAAAACCCCAAGGTATTATTATTAGATTCCCCACAATAGATTGTCTTTTATTACCACACATGATGACTATCTGTTTATTTTCAGAGCAGGGGATGAGCAGTCCATGGTATGTGCTATGACTCTTTTTCAGGTAGAGTCAGAGAGCAGCAGGAACCAGCTGCTCCAGAAGAGAAGGCAAGCCAGTAGCTGAGTGACAGCAGGGCAGAAGGGGCAGCACCCTCAAAGATAAAGGACGTAGTCCCACGGTATTCAAGAAAAAAGACCAGGTCCAGTGATTGTGTTCAGCTGACAGTTCAAATCACCAGGCTAGCCCATAGCCACAAGGCAGGTCCAAGGTCAAGCTGGAAAGTCAAGTCCACAGGTCAGGAGCCTCAAAACATACGGGTGACCACAGGCAAAGCTGTAAGACAGCTCTGGCAAAGACAAGGCTAAGCATCTTGGCTTAAAAACACCTCTTGTGCAAAGAGGAGCAGGATGCCAAAAAGGCTTCTCGCAGCCTTTTCTCTCCAAGCTCTTTTCCCCAGCCCTCTGACCTTGGGTCCCACAGCTGCACCAGATCAGAGCTGGCCTTGAACACAGGCAGTCAAACCCCAGCAGAGAAGGAGGGGAAAACTCAGGACTCTGACCCATAATTAGCAATGTTAATTTTTGCAACTGCCTGCTATACCTGGTGTGAACAGTTACTACTGGCTTTCATAAATTGAATAAATTAATAACAACTCCACAGCATTTATCTGAAGACCTCAAAGCAATTTAGAACAATTAATGAATTAAGCCTCTTACCATCCCTTTGATGTGTAGAATTAGTTTTATCTCCAGCATACAGATGCAGAAGTTGGACACTGCAAAAGAAATCCTAAACTCAACAGCAGTTTGACCTCAATGAGTGAGGCCAGAATTTCATCCACAGAAGTCAAATGAGTTTCCTAAGATCACAATAGGGGCCCTCTTTTTTGTTTCAAGTCCCTCTTTTTTGTATGGAAGCAATTCTCATGACAGTTAATAGGCTTGCATTACCTTTTTTTTTTTTTTAAGAGCTCAGTTTACATTTGTAGCAAAAACAAGGATAAAAAGTACAACCTCTTTACCTGAGGCTTACAATTTAATTCTAAAACTGTACTTGCTTCTAAAATGCATCCTTTATAACACAGTAAGTTTTTCAACTTCCTTCACTGGATTGAATTGCAGCCTCAGAATGTAGCATGTACTGAGTGCATGTATGTGCTGGTTTTGTCTGGGACAGAGTTAATTTTCTTCATAGTAGCTAGCATGGGGCTATGTTTTGGATTTGTGCTGGAAACAGTGTTGATAACCCAGGGATGTTTCCCTTACTGCTGAGCAGTGCTCACACAGCATCAAGGCCTTTTCTGCTCCTCACCCCACCCCACCAGCGAGTAGGCTGGGGGTGCACAAGAAGCTGGGAGGGGACACGGCTGGGACAGCTGACCCAAACTGACCAAAGGGCTATTCCATACCATATGGCGTCATGCTCAGCATATACAGCTGGGGGGAGTTGACCAGGGAGCAGCGATCACTGCTCAGGGACAGGCTTGGCATTGGTCAGTGGGTGGTGAGTAATTGCATTGTGATTTGCATCACTTGTTTTGTACATTCTATTATTATTATTATTATTATTATCATCATCATCAATCATCATCATCATCATCATCATCATCATCATCATTTTCTTTTCCTCTGCTGTTCTTAAACTGTCTTTATCTCAACGCACAGGTTTTATTTTTTTCCGATTCTCTCCCTCATCCCACTGGAGGGGGAGGGGGGAGGGTGAGCGAGCGGCTGTGTGGTGCTTAGTTGCCAGCTGAGGTTAAACCATGACAGCGGCATATCATTTTGTGTTGTCTGAGACATAAAACACTTTCCTGTTTCCATAGGGTCTGTTGTTCTGTTTATTAGTTCCTGGAAGTAAATAAGGCAAAATGTTATTTGGAAAGGAAGTACCTTAAGATCAGGAAAATGAAAACAGAGATAAGCATATCTGGTAAAAATTTTCACAGAAATGACTGAGAAACAACTGAAACAACTGAATTTGCTAGCATGCAGATCAAACAGGGTAAGAAACCTTGATAAGAAGAGAAAAAAATTAATATTAAACTAGCTCTTTATTTGACCATATAGTGTAACATTATGGATTAAAATTGAGTGTTGAAAATGAAATTTACCGTATTATGTTCTGGCTGATTTTTTTGGGTCATGTGACAGTAAATCGGCAGCTCTCCATGGTGCACACCTCCAACCTCCTCACCAAAATAAAATGGAAAGAATAAGTTCCCATTATCATTAATGAACTGGAGAAGGTTATAAAGAGAAAAAGATAAAAGAAGGCCAACTGTCTACACTGCAAATTAGAATCACCTCACAACCAGGTCAGGGCACAACAGCACTTTAATCAAATTCTGTACAGTTTGTGTTTGTAGTATTGACAAGTCCTAATTATAACGAAATACTATTTGTTCCCTGGTGTTGAATGTTTCTGTTGTAATGATTATAGTGATTTGAGCCAACTGAGCTTATAATTCACTTTCTTGGCTAAGACTGAAAAGTTAAAAGTGAAAGCAATAGAAAAGAGGAGGAAAAGAGGGTAAGTATAGGCGGGGTGCAAAGATGTTGAGAAGTCCTTTAAATCTTTTCTCTACTTCTAGCAGAGCCTGTCAGTTCAGCATCAGATTGTTATCCAAAGGCACTTTTAAAACTGCAATGCAAACTAAAAATGGCACATTGCTGATCACATTACTATCTCTTGAAAACCATTAATATTCATTAATATTAATATAATTAATATTCACAAGTTTTTAGTTATGTAGTCACTGCAAACTTGGATCACTGCAAAAATGTGTATCTATTTCTTTGACTCTTGGACCCTAATATGAACTCTGGTTATTTGAACTGGGGAGATGGTTTTGATAGTCATCACTATGATGCTCCAGCAGCAATGCTGGAAAAACTAGTCAGTAACATCATTCAGTTACATGGTAAAAAGGAAACAAAATATAATAGTGTTGTTGAGCACAAAAGAATAAAATCTTTCCTGAACCTCCATAAAGATGCTTTCCTATGCACACAAGTATAATCTTATAATTTATGTTTGACTTTCAAGAGAATTTTTTTTCTGAAGTTCATGGACTTTCTCAAGAACCCTCTCTTAGATTTTTGGTGCTTTAGAGATTGTTATCTGAATCATAAAAACTAGTAAAATTAAACAATTTTATAAGATTACAGTGTCATTTTCTACATGTTCAGAGCTTCAGTAGCCTCCTGAAAAAAAAAAAAAAAGAGTATTCTCTACCTCATAGCAGTCAGGTTAATGGCAAAGGTATGGAATAAACTACCAGGATATGGTAGGTTGTAGTCTAATCTTCCATTGATTAAGGGCTTAGAAAAATTAATCATGCCACCATCTTATCCAAAGCAAGAATGTCCTATTTGGCCCATTACCTCCAAATTACCTGCCTAAAATGAAATTTAACATATTTTAGTCAATCAATGTTAAGTGCAACCATCAAATACCTTACAACCTGATTGGATCTTCGTGATGTCAGTAACTATTTGCAGTGCATAGCGCCAAGTTTCTCAACCAAATAGAGCTGAAATAAAGTGGAAACCTAATGCTTTAAAACTGATGTAAGTACTCTCTAACCTTTACATTAGAAATATGTCTAGTATGTTTGAAATCTATTATTACTTTAAGACAATTTGAATATTTTTAGATTATGTAATTCAGCATATGACATTTATAACTCAGGAAAAGTCAGATTACAGCCAATGCATATTTGGCTGTTTCTAGATCAGATACTACAATATTCCGTCAGCGAGTAGTGTGCAAGATCAGCAGTGACAATAAACAACAGCCAAAGCTTTATGATTGTATGAAAACATCTTTCTGTGTTTCCTGGGCCTGTGAAATGCCTAAACAAATATAGAACATAATACCACTTATAACTTTTTTTTTCTCTTTTTTTGGTCTTTGTTATAAATAAAACTTAATGTGAACTGTTAAAACATTACAGCTTCTTTTATCCAGAAAATTTCCCTGTTAAAGGTGAGTTGCATATCTTGGTGAGGAAGCCAGTTATTTATGAAAATATTATCCTTCTTGGTTCAAGAAGTCACTGTTCAATATTTTTAATTTGTAAAATTTTGTTTCATATTCAAACATGCTGCATTTAGATTAGTTCAGAGTAAAAAAACTGAAAAAAAATGTGTTTTGGTGTTTGTGTTTTATTTTCCCTCTTTTCTTTTTAAATGTTTTTTCTTTCTATATTTCCCATTTGTAAAGAAGGAAGCTGGGGAAGAAATCTGAAAAACAAGGGAAAACTCAAAACTGGAAAAGAACTCTTCTTTTGTGCTCACTTACATTCCTTAGTGACATTCACATTTGAATTTAAATAGGAAAAGAAAGCAAGAAGTAAAAAAAAAAATCCAACCAAAAAACAAATCCAAAAGCAAACAGAAAGGGCAAGAGGAGGCAACCTTAATCACTGAACTGCGAGTTACCTGACCACTACTGATTACTTCTTCTGAAGTTACACCTCAGCAAACTATTTTAAAACAATAAAAAAAGAAAAATGAAAGTAGGTGTTTACTATATGGCAATGATAGAGGATCAAGGAAGAATTACTTGCTTCTAAAAGTGAACAAGTTTTATGACAATAAATGTAACAATCATGCCCCCCTCTTTGCTTCACTATGACATTTCTAATAAGATCTTTTCCCAGTTCCTTCCTGCCTGACTTTTTGCTGCAGTTCTAGAATGTGAAGGTACATTTTTAAGAAAAACAAAACTAGTGAAACAATATATTATGAAGCCACAGTAAAGGTTAGAGAAAAAAGATTAATTAAAAAAAAAGTTTTCAGAGACAAATTTTAACTGTGTTCTCTGAGTTTTGGATACAAATTGAAAGATGTCAAAGGAGTTTACATTATCCTTGTTCAGGGCAGAGATCATCTGAGAAAAGAAAAATCATCATACAATAAAACAAATATTAAAAAGCATAACTAAACCTAAATAACATAAATAATTGATTATAAATGTCAATAAAATAACTATAAATACAATTAATTTAAAATTACAATACAGGAGACACTGAAGAAAAAAAAGAATCAAGAACAGAAGAATAAGAAGTCTGAGGCAGGAAATTAAAAAAGCAACAAAATCACATAAGAATTAAAAAAGAAAAAAGAAGCTCCCAAGATTAAAGAAATAGGAACATGTACTGTAAAAGAATAAGGCCAAGCCTGGAGTTTTGAAACATGGGAAAGCAGAGAGATGGAAAAAAAAGACCAACTGACCAGCCAAACAAAAAAACTTGATTCACAGCTATAGAGCTTTTCTTTATATTTTGCACATACAATACCGCTAAAATCAAAAATATCTCCCTGTAATAGGCTTTGGACCTAAAGTGCACAGTCTCTGGACAGTATCCATGGCTTTCACTACCCTTAAGAGCATGGACAAGTTTTCCCACATAGTTTATGAAAGCACTCTTTGGAATGTATATTTACTATCAGAAAGAAATCACACTCAGGAACATTGATTTATGACACCAGTCTCACAGTTCTTATAGTCAAGCATAAAGTCCTTGGCGGAGACAGTCATTTAAATTTTCCTTTGAAGGTACGTTATCATCTGCATACCTTCTGGTACTACTTTGTCTAAATTTAGAGAGGTGCTATATACTTCTGTGGAAATTAATGGATTTACACCTGTGTGGCTGAATAAAATGTAAATATTATGGTTTCCTTTGCCTAATAATTTTTACACATAAAAAAGATTCAGACTACGTGTTAACAACTGACTTTATGTATTATTCCTCTTCCTCCTGTATTGTCTCTGGAGGAGCAAGATACTCATTCATGATATCTTGTAGGTGAAAAGTCAAGGAAAGAACTGTGCTGTCATGTAGTCAAGGAAAGAAGCATGTTGTCATGTAGTTCAGGGAGGTCCACACTTGACATAGCAGCAGTGGCTTGCATTCCCCAGAGATTTTCTGTATGCGTATACAGGAGAAAGTTTGTTTCTATCATCTACCTTGTTCTTACCATATGATCACAATCTTAACCCTTGGCCCTGTGAAGGCATCAGAGCAAAAAAGAGCTACAAGAGCAGTTACTCCTCAACCCCTCAGAGAAAATATGACAAAAGCAGCTGGATTTTGTGTAGCAGTCAACATTTGGAACATTTTATTACAATCTGGATTCAAGTGTAAGATGAATCTTTTTATACTGTTTTTGCTCTTTAACCTGAACAAACATGGAAAAAAACATAAATGAGTAATACTGAGTGACAACTATTCACAAAGGAGATAGAGAACAAGCTGACGTTATATTCTCTCTTTGGGTCATCACCCTGAAATTCTCTTGTGATCTGTAAAACAACATTTACACTGTGAACTTGTGCATTACAACCCATGACATGATTTTATTTTTTAATGACGAATTGTTCTGAACTAAAAGCAAGGCAAGTTTCAGAGTCACGGAAGAGTTACTCAAGAGTATGAATTCTGAAGGCTCAAAACCAAGAAAGATTTTGAATCCAACAGTATTATATTGAAAATACTTTACTTATTTTTAGCTGATATTATGACTTGATTTGTTGGGCAACCAGCGTGCTTTCTGGATACATGGTGCTAGCACTGCTGTATGATGTCTTGCATGCCATTGCCTGTCTAACCAGGCAGATCTTTAGGTGAAGACAAGCCTGGCACAAAGCTGGGTCTCTGCTCTCTTTTAATTTTTTTTAGCATATATGTCTTATGTATGTATTATTTCCTGCTTCCATAGGGAAATTTGCATCATGGTTAAGCAGAATCCAATTCTAAATCTCTACTTTATACTAGCACTTAGCATTGATAAGATCTGTTTCAGGGACCCTCACATTTCCCCACTAACTGGGAATAGTCTGTATATGATTCATGCAGCTGTATTTTACTCTGCTGTTTAAATAGCACACTGTGTGGGCAGAAGTGAGTGAAAAGTTACATAAAAGAAGGCAAGAACTGGATTCTGTCTGAAATTTGTTCTAGCCACCCTAAGTGGGCAGCTGGGCACAGCAGACTGGGTGGTGACTGACTCACGGAGTTCCTTGTTGAAACAGTTTTCATTGTGTTGAAGCTGGGAATTGGCCTTTATCTTCTCTCAACAGCTTCACAAATTTGCACTAAGTCTTCACTTTGAGATACTTTAAAAGGTTGCAGAATAACGGTTTTCTTTCATACCTTGTTTCTCTACCCTGCCTCTTCTATGCTTATTTCATTCTCCTGCCTTCCAGATCAGGCAATCTTGCAACAGCATGGATCCCATTTGAAATAAGTGAACGTATTTCAGCTGTAGCCCCAGCACAGAACAAAATATATGGCTGCTGACTTGTCACCGCATTGCCCCGAAAAAGTAGAGCTCTGGTGAAGTAGTTAAAAATCTGCTGCAAGTGCTGTTGAGAGTCCACACACTACCAGTATCTCAGTGAAGCACATTTCTGTTGCACTTATTGCAGCCATTTCTAACATTTTCATTATTACTACATGGGTTCTCCAGATAGGTGGGAGTGAACAGATAGGTGGAAAACAAGGCTCTTCCCTGTTCTCAAACTGTCTCCTCATCTCTTCTGAGAAGTCATCCAATACAACACAACTGGAGCAATAGCCAGGAAAAGGCCCCTGTACTTGCTTCCAACCCTAACTACCATAAAATGGGAAAGAAAGGTTCCCCCTGACTTACACAGCACTTAAGCCTTAAAGGTTAAATATTTGCCCACTGTTTTGTGGTTTAGGTGGTTTGTGAATGATAAAAATTAAGATAAGAATGCAAACTTGACTTTACCATAGAAATGTACTCTGGATAAATATGAAGACTTTTGTAGGCTTCTTTTCCAACAGCATCAGGAGCAAAATCTATCTATCTCCAATATGATGTCACAGCTATTATGTAAACAAGATGGGAGATATTTTAATTCTTTTTTTTTTTAAAGGGGGAAGCAGATGTCACTGAAAATTGAAAGCAGAGTTATGCTTGGATGTAACAGCTTGAATACCTCTGTAAATTTAGCATACTTGAAAAGTTAATTCTTCAGCTTCAGCAATAAGTTAAAAATGTCCTTGAATGGTAACAGCAATGAGTCTGCAACATGTATCACTGGAATCTTTTATTATGTTGGCTCCAGTCTTTGAGAGCAACATGATGTTGGTGAGCTGTTACTACAGAAGCAAGTACAGAAATGCTTTTGGATTGTTAGTTTTTCTTTAGTTCCTTTTGCAAACCTTGTGGTGCTGCTGTAGCCAGCTTGTGTGAACTTAGTTTGGTGGACTTAGGTGGACTTAGTTTGCCTTAATTGCCAGAAAAGGCTGCAAGCTGTAGTCAGTCTTTGCAAACCCACAGTATATAGGCTGTTTAGTGAGTTTTTCTCACTAAAGTTGTATCCTGATGTCAAGCCTTTCTGTACACTCAGGGAAAAACTTTGCTAGTACCAACATGGTAGAGGGGTAGAAAGGTGCCAATGGTGAAGTTCAGGCATTTTTCTGTGCTTCCCTAGCCACACATTCCTGATCCACAATGGGCTGATTGTCAGCAGCCATCAGCTAGCCTCAGCCACCACAGCATGCAGTGTGGGTCCCTTTCTCTGCAGAACTCTTTTTTTCTACAGACTTTTCTGGGCTCCACTCTTGTAACAGAACTCAGGGTAGTACATACTCATGGATCCTATCTTGCTGTATCTGAACCTTTGTGATTTTAGCTGCTACGTGTTGAAAAGAGACAGACACTTATTACTATCAAGCTTCAGAGATGTCCAAATCTTAACAGACAAAACACTCCTCCCCTCCACACTCAAAGTGAATGTGCTTAAAACATTGTCGTTAAGTCTTTCTTACTCTTGTGGGAGTTCATTGAAACAATAAAGTTGCACTTCTGTTGTCCTGTTAGACATGTAGTTGTCTTTCACAGGAAGACAGAGGCCAAGGCCATGAAAAAGCTTCAGACTGATGGATAAAACCAGGAGAAGCATGCTGTCAGTCTTCCAGGCTGAGATAATATGCTTCTAGAATAAAAGTGATGCTATCAGAGAAATGTATCTTTGTCAGATAAATAAAAAATAAGACTCTCAGTTTTCTCTATACTTCATCTTATGGATGACAGTCTATCATCATGAGGTACAGAGGAAAGTGTATATAATTAAATGGCTGGAGTCTGGACAGTGTTGATTTGCTGAACACTCTTTTGTGATGTTTCTTATCAAAGCAAATGGGTTTTAGAGTTGGCAACAATAAGATAAAATGACAAAAAATACTGTCTTAGAGTGATATAACCACGTGTTAAGTCAATGCCCTTAACGAAAAGTACCATAGACCTTGAAAGCAAATGTCTTTGAACAAGGAGTACACTGTAAGAAAACAAGATTGTAGATTTATTCTTTCATAAACAGCACCATTCTGTAGATATTTCTGAATTTGTGGCTCACTATACACTGAACAATGTAGTATAAAAATACCATACAGTCTTCTTTTTTCAAGATGGATGAAGTTTGCATCTGTTTTTGTTTTAGCTCCCATCCTGCACTAAATACACTACTGGGAGACAGAACCGAAGTTTTTAATGTATAAAACCTAGAGAATCCAGAAGCGTTTTTCAGCTCCAGTATCCGAATCGGTATAGCCACTTTGAGTTTGTAATGTTTGTCAGTGGTTAGCACCGATGCTTGTAATTTGGTTTAGTACACGGGACCATCTCAAGCACAATCTGCTGTTTATTAAGTTACTGCGAACCTTCTGACCTGCTTGGATGACATGGAGATACTACTTAACATGTATAGTCATTAATTTGGGGCTAGGAACCAATGTATTTGCCATAGCAATATTTATTATTTGCAATGTTACCAGAGTGCTAGTACCATTAACAGTTCCAAGCACATATTTAAATTCATTACATATACTGTAAGCAATAATTTGATATGTAAGGTCAGAGTCTGCCCTTGTTGCCCCAACAAAAATATTCTACTTTCTTGGGTTTGGGGCAAAAACTTTCCAAGCTCACTACTTCTGTAGGTTAATCTTTACCATTTCAATGGAAAAATAGTACACTGTTGATGAGTTCTGACTACCAACCACTAATGCTACCACTTTAGTATGGATTGTGCTGCACTTGAGTTACAGTACAGGCCCATAAAGGTTCTATAACCCCATGCAGGTCTGAGATTGTTTCACTAGGAAAGAGTTAAGCCTTTATGTATTCCAGAGAATATTTTGCCTTTCCTTATATAATCTTAAAGTTCACTACTTTAAAATGAAAGGTTCTTTAGTTGAGTGTGATTTTTCCAAGAATGTTTGACCAATAAATAGACAAATTAATTTTAGCCTATTAATTCAGTGTTGTGAACTGGTGGGGCTTTGAACAAATAAAATGCCACCTCCCCACCCTGCCCCATTATGGATAGTAAATCATATTGAATTCAAAGTCTTGAAACACAGGGTGGCAAGGAAGGTTGCTGCGACAAAAAAAGACAAAAAAGGTAGAAAAGAACTTTTCACTCTGTTCAGAAGACTTTCTGCGACCAAGGGGTTTACCTCTCCAACTGCCTTCTATTTCTCAAGTGGGCATACACACCAGATGAAGAAGAACAGTTTGTCAGTAATAACACAGGGTCTTTCTGCATGATAGAAGAAGGCATGATCATTTCTCCTTAATGTTTTTATCATTATCTGACTTGTCTCTTCAAGTTTAGTCCCTTGCTGTGGTTTTGTTCCCTTAATAATATCTGTTCCCATAGCCAAATGCCGAGGTGCTCCTTTCCATACTTTAAAAAGCTGATCTTTTTTTAAAATCAATTGGTTGACATTGCTGCTTGCCTTAGTTTCTTCACCAAACTAAGGTATCTGATAACTGCATTTTCACTTTTGCCATTATTATAAAAAAGTCTTCTTCAGTTGAGCTATTGCAGCTTGTCAGGGAGGTATTAGAATTTCTGGTAGTTCTCGGTCTGTGTCATGATCAGGACTGATTTTTTTGAGACCTGCTTACACCTCCCTAACAGTTGTAGACTGGTTAAATATTTGGAATAATTATTTCACCCCATACAAAGCACAGCTCAGTTGCATTCATCTTATTTGAAATTGAATTCTTGATCTGATTCTAGGAATATACATGTGTCACAACAAATATTACATGTTTTTATTGGTATAGTGTGGGCATTTATTTGACGGGACTTAAGACTGTCAGTTTTTTCAAGCTGAGTCTCAAATCGTTTTGTGAAAGTTGTGACTGCTACTTGTAGAAGTTAACTTCTTTTAGATCTGGTAGACAGCTGTCTAGTTTAATGTGAACTCAGTCATAGGGCTCAGGTGCCCTTTGAAATCTGAAGTTTCAAAAGGTAGCTTTGATCATTCTTTGTCTGCATTTTTTGCAACACACTGCAAGATGTTACCAGTCTGTCCACACCAAGTGGAACAATTGAGATTATTTTATTTCAGGTAATGTCATGATTTCTCTCTCTTTCTGCCTCTCGTTTTCATTCTCAACTTCTGTAATCAATGTAGTTTATGAAAGTTTCCATAACAGAAACTAAGGCATTTTGTTTGTTTGTTCCTCGCAACACCTGGTGATTTTTCTAATTCTTCTTAATAATTTCAATTGCAGAAGGTAGACCAGCTATCTCAATGTAACTCAGCACCAGGAATGTGTTATCATCAGACAAGTGGGTTTGTGCCATGTGTGTCCAATTCTGTTAGTCCCTCCATTGAGATTATGTTCATACACTGACAGTCAAATTTAGGCATACATCTTTTTTGTAGGAAATGTTTCCAAGGAAACCACATTATCTGCAGTTCTAGATACTGGAGATAGCATTGTGTGAAATACTAGTGACAGTGTGTTGACTTACACAACGCAACCGCAATGAGAACCTTGCAGGATCATGGTAGAAGAAGGAATGTAGGCATTTGTATTGGAATCCATGTCAATTTTCTCACCACTGAGGACTATCTCTGACAATAGCAATTTCTAAGCATCCCTTGTAAAAGCTGACACATAAATAGTTCCTACTTTCTATAAGACCCTCTGCAGACTTCAGTGGCTTATGAGTGGCTTCTACAATTAAGTCCAAACCCATCAAAGTTGATCTGTACGTGCTGGCATTTGACCTGATTAGTCTCTAATAAAGGAGGTAAAAACTATGGTAATAGATGCATGGAATAACATGGTAATGTCATTGAAATGTTGAGGAAGATGACCCCAGGTTTACTGCTCGTGTACTGGCAAATGTAAATTCAACACCAAAAAGGTGATTTAAATCTCTCTTCATCACAAGCAGAGAATCCCGTCTTTCACACAGTTACACTCTCAAAGAGGTCCTTATATGAAACTATCACCAGTAAGACAGCAGGAACTTTCCAATTTAATTTCCAACCATCTATTGTGAGATTCTAAGTTCCATTAGTGTTTCAGATGGACCATTTATTCTTACTACTATTGAAAAAACACATTTCACTCTTAAGGAAATCCGATGTTTAAGCCAGCTACCTCTTCTTTTTTGCTTTTTTGATGGTGGATCCTTCCCTTATTTTTTGTTCGTTTGTTTGTTTAGTTTTATATTATTTTCTACACTCCTTTTTGCAACCTGGAAACCCTACTAGCAACCCTCATAGACTCTAGGAGTTTCTGTGGTTGCCCAGATCTAGTAAATTTCTTACAAAATAATTTCGGCATTGGAATTAGATTTTAGCCTTGTTCTTCCTGTGATGTGATATAGGCTGTCTTGGGAGGGGGATTATAAAGGAAGAGAGTGTAAAAGAAGAGAGGAGGGGAGTAAAAGCATTTCCTGTCAACCAGGCAGTGTCACAGTCAAAAATCTCTTGATAAAACCTTTTTTTTTCTTTTTCTTTTCTTCCGCAAACAAGCTGAAAACAGAGACAATTCATTACACTTAAGAACAAAAGCAGTAACCTGCCTTTGCTCTGTTCTTTTCTCTTTCTTCATCAACTTCTATGAGATTGAGTCTCCTAGCATCATTGCCACCAAAGAATAGAACCTTTTAACCTCTCTTCTCCTTCTACCTAGAAGTTTGTTTAAATCAGACAGCTGAGAATTTTGGCACTCGTCTGAGATCCAGCATATGTGCCTAGTTTTCTTGTAAACTCAAACAAACCGTTCCTTTGGATTCTTTGAAAGGGCCCATATACCCCTGTATTTTATGACCAATACATCTAGATATTTTGTAATTTCTATCAAATTGTGTCATCAGTTTTTACTTTCGCTGTGTTTACTGATGCTCATATACTTACTAATGATTTATATGGACTAAATGCTGATAATTGTCTCAACATAATAGTGATTTCAAAGGGTATGAAAAAAACTGCTTAGGCCTTACTGGTCTCCAGTCTAAAGAAGATGAATTGGTCTCCAATGTCCTCTACTTCCCTTCTTTATCTCTATTTACAAAGTTAATATTTAGCTTCCCAGAAGTCATCAGCTCATGCATGGCCAGCCGTAGTAGCTATTTCCCATGCTGCATCCCTTCTTGCTTCCGCATAACTTTTGAGCTCTCTTCAGACTACAATGATACTTTCCAACCTTTTGTCTTTTTTTAATCCCTTATGTGGGCTTTACTTATCCTACAATGGATTCTAATTTTCTTCTGGGTTTCTTGTCTCACTTAGCAGAGCTTTTAAGCTGTGCTTTATGATTATGCTTGGCAGCTTATATTTCATTTACAAGTACTGCTTCCATCAATAACTAAAGGAACTTTATCCCTCAGACCAAGATTAAGGCAAGTAATTACCTTTGTTTATATGTTAAATTATAACAATTAGAAAAATCGATCAAAACCATATGATTGTAATTATTCTAACACCAAAACTCATAAACCAGTGGACTTTCAATGTGCCTGTGTTTTATGTTCATAACTGCAGGGCACAGGCTGTTCTCTCCTTGAAGTGACACAGGTGAATTCCTTTAAACTCTGCTCATTTCAAGTTTCCCATCCATAGGCTTCTGAATGCTTTCAAAGAGAATGACTTCCAAAGGTAATAGAGGTTCCACAGGCTGAACAATAGCTCAAATCTGTTTTGACGTGAGTGAAGGGATTATGGTCTCAGCAAGCTTTTCCTTCTCATTCACCAGCTTGACCCTCCCCCGTTGCAAGTTTCTATCTGACCTCTGATGACAAGGCTCACTGGTCTGAGACAGGCGTTGCCTGCTCTGGATTAACATCTGCACAATGACACTCATAATCATAATGTGGAGGAAGACATAAAATTCACATTTGTTTTCAGTACCCTCTTTTTTTCATCTTAAAGGCATTAGTTCCTACTATCGATCCTCAAGGGAAGGAAGGTACATTTACCCCCGAAACAGTCCATACATTGCATTATCTGATTTACCACCCAAACTGTTTCTAAAAGGTTGGCCTTATCTTTATATAACAAAGAGCTTGACACAAAAGGTCACAGGCTACAGCTGGAGTAGGTAAAGGACTTTAATACTTAATAGGAAGTCCTGAAAAAAAGATAGCAGGCATGAACAGGTCTTCTCTGGAAATTACTACAATACCTCAAAATTTCTTGGTGATGTCTTATATTGTGTCAGCTAGGTCTGTGCCTTATTAATGTCCCATTCTTACTAAGTTTCTGCTAACATAAAATAACAAGACATTACATGCATCTAGACTATTCCCTCTACACAAAAGCACGTGTGCTAGCATATTTCATCTTAATATAGTCAAACCTTCTGAGCAGTTGCAAAATCTTCACTGACTAGCAGACATGGTTACTGCAAATCACAGTTTCTTCTTTTGCCCAGGTCTTCACAATATCAGTCATGCTAGTTAGTATAGGAAATACTGTTCAAAATAATGACAATTAAGCAAAGCAAGCCTCAAACTCAATAACCAGCAATGTTGCTCAAGAACCTTAGGGGCATCTAATGAGATGCAGCCTGGATAGGAGCCTTCCAGACTCTCTGGTCCTGCCAGGAGGAGTAACCATAGAATCCACTTTAAAGTTGCACCGAGTATTTGTTTTGTGGAGGGACGAAAGAAGGGCTAACCAGAGTTTGCTCACCTCTGCTCCTGTATTGAAGATCCTCATTTTTGCTGTAAGGCCACCTCTCTGACATTCACAGTAAATTGATTAGTTGTGTCATTTCTTGCAGTGTGTCCTCTGTGTCATGTCTCTGAGAAAAGTTGTCTCAGTCAGCACTGTTTCTTATCGTCTGTACAATGTGCAGCAACACATGCCTCATGGGAGAGCAGTAACGAGCAGATAGTCCTTTTGAATAGAAGCCTGGCTGCTGAAAAATGAGCTCTTGAGTAAGAGACATTTTCTTTCACTGAGCCTTTCTGGGCATCCATTACCCTCCTAGTGTCTAAGTTCATATGTAGGTATTAGAGCTGCCTGGAAATTTTCAAATGGAAAATGTGGTTGCACTTCTAGTTAAAAAGGGATAAAATGCAAAACTTTGGCTTCTCCTGTGAAGTGGAAAATCCACTGCTCATCAGCTCTGATTGCTAGACTGCCTCTCCAAATATCCCTAGAGGAGATGTGAGTGGGTGATGTATGTCTTATACTTTTTCTTATTTTTCCACACAAAGGGAATAGAAACTCTTTCCCCTCAGGAATTTTTTGTCACTGGACTTGCATGGAACTGTCAGTCTTTGCAAGAAAACTGTATTTTCTGTTTACTGAACTCAGTTGCTGATAATATATAAACAAACAAAGCATTCTGAGGAAATAAGCATCTCACTGCTGTATTATTTATACTGTAAAAGGAATTATATTATATTGTACTTATTTCCAAACAAAAATTCAGTTTACAATTTTATCTTTCAGTATAATTTCCCACTAGATCCCAATAGTTCGCCATACATGTAAGTCAGAATTTAGTCTCCACTGACAATCAATTTAAGATTATGTTTGAGAAAACATGTGTCTTGAGTTACTGCACAGTGTGGTTGCAGGAAAGGGAAGTAGGAAAAAGAAGGCATACAGTCTACATTTACACAGGTAAACTAAACATATTCAGGAACATCCTCTGTCACTGATGCCACCAGCATGGAACAGCCTTTTCTATGTGATTTTAAGTTCCTGTTTCCCAAAACAAGTCAGCCTTGATCAGACTGAAAATTAGCTGACACAGAGCTGACACAGAACATATTCTACAGGCTTTTGTGACTGTTCAGAAGTATAATTGTCTAGCACAATATGCCTGCCATGTTCTGCCATTATCTACTGTCATCACACTTTTTTTAAGAAACAGCCTGCCCCATCCTCCCTAGGTCTGCAGTCCCTGATGAGCTTTCAGCACTCCAGCACACAGCCCACAGCTGCTACCAGTGTGCCTTGGAACACTCCAGCCCCGGAAAGTCCTGTTGCTCCCACTTTTATTGCTCATGTTCAGGCTAGATGACCTTTTGTATCTCCTTTAGCCTTTGTAGGAACCAAACCCTTCCTTGCTGTGTGGCTCAGACATCTACTACTCTCTGGTGTCTTCTTATCACACTGGATGGACGTGTGAAGTAGTTATGCCTACTGTGATACTGGTGGAGGGCAGTGGGAGAATGAGGACATTGAAGTGGCATAGTACCATCTATAGCAGCAAACAGGAATGCTCCCCAGAATGTGGACAACAAACTTGATGTGCAATCAATACACTCAAGCACAGGGCTGCCACTCAGGTGGGCCTACATAGGATAAAAGAATGACCTTTTGAAATTGAAGATGGACAAATGCAGAGTCCTACACTAGGAACAGACATACTCCCTGCATTGGTACAGTGTAGCGATGGACTGACTGGGGTTTAGATCCACTGAAAAGGCCCTAGTTGTCCTGGTGGACAGCAGGCAAAACACGAGTCAGCAGCATGCTCTGGTAGCAAAGGTGGCCAGCAGCATCCTGTATTGTATTACTGGGAAGTAATGTCACTAGGAAGTGATCACTTCCCTTTAGTTAACTCCTACAAGACCATGTCCTAAGTACTGCACCTAGTTTTGAGCCCTCCAATACAAGAAAAACATTAATAAACTTGTGTGTGTCCATTGGAGGGCCCTCAAGATGGTTGGGGGCTGGAGCATGTGCTCTGTGAGGAAAAGCTGAGGGAACTGGGGTTGTACAGCCTGGAGAAGAGGTGGCTTTGAGGGGACCTGCCAGTAGCCTTCCAACTCCTACAAGGAAGTTGTTGAGAAGACAGACCCAAGCTCTTTACTGAGATGCATGGCTGGAGGACAAGACAAAATGGTCTTAAATCATGACAGGGCAGGTTCCAAGTAGATTCAAGGAAAAAATTGCTCAGTATAATTAAGAACTGGAGCTGGTTTCCCCAAGAGATTGTATAATCTCCATCTCTGGAGGTTTCCAAGATCCAACTGGACAAAACCCTGAGCAATCTGATCTGAGTTGCATGTTGAACCTGCTTTGAGCATGGGGTTGGACTAGATGGCTTCACAAGATCTCTTTTGTGGGGTGTTTTCACAGTCTACCCTTGGCAAATGGCCTGGACAACAGCATCTGTTAGGGTAAGAACATGAAGATATTTAATGTGTGTGATGGGTTGAATATGCAAAACTAGAGAGCATTTGCCCACAGCTCATTGTGCTAAATAGAAAGACAACTATCAGCCCTCAAATGATCATGTAAAATGGGAAGACAGACATAAGCTGGAAAAAGAATAACCGAGGAACTACAGAGGTACTTTTGAAATGAAGCAGGAGTCAGTCTGAGAAGAAGTATAAAAGAAGTATGACAAGTTGTAACATGTGGGTAGAGACCTTGGAGTAGACACAGAAGCAGTAAAAACCAGGTTTGACACTGCTAGAAGTCATCCCATCAGCATCACACCTCGGCCTCGGCCTGACAGAGCAGTCTGGTCAGATGCCATAAGCTGCCTGCTCTCTGGCTGGGGGGCAACAGTAGAGGTTACCGCAAGCAGGGACCCACGCCTCCTGGGGGGCACGTGAGCTCGTGGGTGCAGCCTCACCAGCTGCAGGGAGCAGCACGGGGCCCCACAAGGTGAGAGCACCCACAGCTCCCGCAGGACGTGGGTGCAAGTAGGGGAGCCTGCACCCCCAGAAAGGGCAGGGACGTACTTGTAACCCACACGTGCTGTTAAGGAGGGGTTGTGTGTGTAACACTGTGTGTATGTTTGTGATTAGAACTCCTTGGGATTAGTTATAGAGACATATTCAGAAATTTGTATGGATTTATTAACATTTTGTAAATGTGTTCTGCTTTATCTGCTATATTAACAATATTCATCCTGCATATATAGTTCATTGATTGCTGGTTAATTACATGTCATAAGCAAACTAATAAACCATTTCAAACCTGCTCTTGGTTTAAATTATGCAAAACTAATAGTTTTTCTCTGTGACACCTTCCAACATGAGTGATTCTGTGATTTTATCCTGTGATAGCATTTCAATTGTCAAAGCGTGCTTAGGAATTCTTTGGGAAGGCAGTAGTTAGCACAGGCCAAATTCATGTCCACAGACATTTCTGCATGTGCTTGAATTCACCAGTACAGAGGTAGCTAGTCTCTTGCTCCATGCACCCAGCATCATGCCCTAATACTAATAAGTTTCAAGGGGACCAGATTTTCCAGAGCTGAGCCCTGTATACATTTAAGAGCGTGGTACTCAGTGCATTGATTTTTTTTTGGAACACAACTTGTCTGCAAGCATCAAATATGGGGAATAATCTGACCTCTTCAACCTTTCTGAATATTTAACCCAGTTTGCTTAGACACTGGAACTGTGTAATCTATTAGCTGTTTGGCGATAACTGAAGAGGCAGAAGGAAACAAAGGCGGAATTGCAGCCTCACAGCATTCTGACCTGTCCTAAAAATTCTTAGAAATAAGCCTACCATTATGCCTTAAGGAATTTCGCTGTTGTGTTTCTCCTTCCTGTTTTTCAAGACACCATCTAGCCCTTAGTATACAGCTAAATTGAGATTATGTTCTCACCCCCTCATGAGCATGTGCATGTCTTTTGGTTGGGAGAGCAGATATTGCGGTGAGTAGCTGAAGATGCCCAATCTTGCATAAGGGCTGCTGTGCTCTTTACATAGGAAAACGAGAAGAGTTGGGTTAAATTCTGAATTCACAAAGCTCAAACTCCAGATGACACTGTTGTTCAAACATCATTACACTTCTCATCTTTACGTAGACTGCAGGAGGCTATATTTTAGACCTGTCAACAGGGCTAAGAATCATAGCCAACACAGGAAAAGGTTTAAATTCCTGGCAGTATTAGATGTTGCTGGATCCAAGTGATGAATGGAGAAATGAGAAGATTAGGTAATGGACTCTTTGGAAAAAAGAGGTGAAAGTTTGGGTCAGTACAAAGGTACAAAAGTAAAATGAAAGAAGCATTTAGGAAATAAATTGCACTGTACATTATAGGGGGAACTCATCTTTACACAGGCAGGGTCTCCACAAGCCGTTATAGCTAGTTCTTCTATTTTTCTTTCTTGTGAATTCTTCCTCTTTCTTCTCTTTGATGTTCTGTTCTCTTACAGCACCATATAAGTAAATGCTCAGAGTTAAAGCTAATCCTCACAGAGAGATGTAAAAGTCTCTAAGTGAACAACCCAATGAAAAAGAAAAGATTGGCTGAGGCAGAAATGTGAGTATTATTTTAGTATCATTGGTACACTTTTTATCAGCTAGCACAACAGTAAAGAAGATAATCTGACTAGATCTAGTACTTAAGAAAGTGTATGCATTAAAAGAAAAAATCAATCTTGCACCAGGGACTATGGGAATCAAAAGGAAATATGGAAAGCCAAACTACAGGTCTGTACAGAATTAACTCCCACATCTTTAACTCACTAAGACTGCTGGACAGTCTCTGGACAGTATCACTGGAAAGTAAATAATGTGAAGAGGACTGATAAGCCAAAGTGAAGTGTAAAATAATAAGGAGAAAACTGTAGACAATTGTCTAATACTTGCTTCAGGATCCTAAGCAATGCTTTGGAAGATCAGTGCAATCAGGCTGAAAGAAAAGACATGCAAGATATGCAGAAGAATCTGTTGCTGTATCATAGTTCACAAGCATAAAAGTCCAACTACTTGTTACCTTGCCATTTTGCATGTGAAAAACAGGATGGAGCTCCAGAGCCAACTATGTGAAAAATTCAAGAACTGCTTCCGTCTAAAAATTGGTTTGAGCTAACCTCTACTTTGACTGCTAACCTCTACTTTGACTGTTTAATTTCAGAGTTCATCCCTAAAATTTCCTCCTCTTTCTTCTGTTTGTACTAAAATATCTTTATGATTCGAATATAGATGCTGCTAGTTCTGGCAGATATTTCTCTAATAAGTTTCACTGGGCATGGCTTGCTGTGTCCTTTGTGGGACATACTTATCTGGTTACATTTCTAAAATTCATTTTTTAAAATGACAGGTTGCTCACCTATACTGATAGAACAGTGAAATGCTTTCCCTCTTGTTCTTATCAACTTGCCCATCAAAACTGAATGACTGTTAATGGAATTAAAACCTTCAGGGAAACAGTTCTTGTAGTGAATGGACCATAAAATCTCATTCTGCTGCTGGGACTAAGAAACATCTGATTTTTCTTTCACTGCAAGTAAAAACAAATTGCATCAGAAGAATTTTCGTCAATAAAACACAGCTTCCATTTTAAGAATATAATTTTATAAAGATGACTTCTGATAGAGAAAAATCTAGACTATTTCCTTATAGACTCAATTTATTAACATTGAATGCTATTAGCAGCTCTTTCACTACATCAGGCAAATTCGTAGTGATCTTGCAGAATGCTTGGATATCACCAAATTTGATTCCTCTCCAAGAAAAAAAAACCTGCAGAAGTTTTTTGTTGAACTCCTCCCACAATCATAAAGTGGAGTCTCCAGACAGTAATTTAAAAGTGAATATATTGAGTTTGTTTTCAGTTTTACATTCTTGAAGGAGTATTTTTTTATTAACTGGGAATGACCAATTTCAATTTTATTGTTTAAATATATCACAACAGGTGAGACAGCAATATTGTTTGTGGCTGTGCTAAGATGTTAGTCAGCCAAATATCTTCTGTTTTTACAGGAATCTTTATATATAGAGGATCTTCTAATCATGAGAAAAAAAATCTGGATCTGGATCTGGCTCTGCAAGACTGATTGATTTATATAACCACTAAAGATAGAGGAAAGGCTCTTGCTGCTTTATATGTGGAGGAACATCACTCATTTCAATCACCACATTGTCACCTTTAAAGACCAATTTGTTACCCTTTCACTTTTATTGTTGAAATTACTGGCATCAGGGAAAAAATCATTTTATAGAGACTGCTATCTAGAATAAGTAACTACTCTAAAGCTCACTTTTAGGCTTGCATTTCTTTATGCTTTCTGCATGGATAATTCCGTATTCCTGTCATACATTGGATCATAGCTTTTGCCATTGACAGCTCCAAAGTACAGATTTAAAGAGAAGTTGGATGAGACTTTTAGGCAACTTATATACTTCCCTTTTCATTCCTCACTCACTTTTTACTACCACAAGAATAGAAGAATTACCCTAAGTAATGGCAGGCTCTTTGAACAAATGCATGTAACAAGCATAAACATCACAGCACGTGCCATATTCTTTTATAATATTATGCAAAAACGACTTCAATTTTGGCTACAGGCAGTGATATATTGACAGTGCAAGGCCAAATTAATCCTGTCTGCTCTTCATAAAAGGCAAGTAGTTAGAATATGCACACGAAACTGAAGCAACGGTTGAACTAACTTCCAGTGTTAATCCTTATAGTCTTTGGAGAAGTGTGCATCCAGATCTAAGTTTTATGAGTTTCCCCATGTCCCTGGCATAGGTCTCCAGATTACGGTATCAAAGAAAAAAATTCCACATTGGTTGGTTTTTTTTTTTTTTCTAAGTGGAAAAATAAACTTGAAAATATCATGATTGTACCTGGAGAGCCTACTATAGTGTTTGCCAATGACATGATCTATCTTCTGCCCTTTTTTCTCTGACTAATCTTTCCCTAATAAGGACTTTTTATAAAAACAAATGGGCATATTTTTTGTTTTCCTTTGCTACCTTTGAAAAAACAAAAAATAAACCAATTTGGACTGATTGTCAATATTTCCAGGTAAGGCGTAGTTTATTTCATGAAATTTACTCTATATGGTCTGCTGTCAATAAAGCTTTTATATGCATCTATATTTTTCTATCTGTCTGCCTCCAATAACAGCAGAGTCTGTGAGGATGATTCAAATAATAAAAAAATGAGTAATGTGGATCAAAAGCCTGAACACCACTATGCAAAATGATCTGTAAGCACCTATGTGGCTCTCCACAGTTGCAGAATTTCAGTCAGAATTCCAATTGCAGAGAGCCCTTTAGGGATCTGAAAGTAAAATAATTAATTTTTCTTCATATCTGCTTCTTTCTTTCCTTGGCAAGCACTCTCATTGACAGAAGACAGCTCCTTCTTAAGGCAAATGAAGTAACAGCAGCTGACAATGTGTGATTCATACAACCTGGGGTCTTTCAGTGATTCTGAGAGGCTCTGTCTACATGAATATAGTGATGCTTTTGGGTAGAGAGTGTATTGGCACATGGTCCTTATCACACATTAAGCCCATCATTGTTGGCACACAATATTCTCATATTAATAAATCCAGTAACCTTCCCCTTTCTATCTCTACGGTAGCCTGACAATAGCCTACTGTCAAATATTACTGATGGTCTTTTAAGAACAGAAGCATCAAACATACTGAAAGTATATGAAAAGTAATAAAAATATTGAAGAAATGAAAAACTTTGAAGTCTACATGTATAAAAGGAAGGTAAGACTACATGTTTTATGCAAAGGATCAATGATTACCAATTATTAAGAAAATAAATAGCTGTTATTGCTGGGATTTATAAAAGGGAGATGGTTGTAAACAACAGTTCTTCCATGGCATATCAGGCATAAATAAGAATATTTTATGAAGAAATAAGGAAAGAGTTTTTTCAGGGAATTTTACTGTCAGTGCCATTATAGCATATAGGATGTTTTCTTCATCATAAACTAGAATGTAAGCTATTTTATATATGTTCTAAAGAGACAGTTATGTTTCCACATCTGTAGCTGAATTGAAAAGCTAGAAACTGTTGAAATAGCTTCAGGAATATTTTTCTGAAGACACATTTTAGAGTGTTTTCTTAAGACATTTTTTTTTTAGATTCTAGCATGAATCCCATCATATACACAGTATGTAAAGATAAAAGTCAAAGTACAAATGTAGAAGAGCTTACCTTACCTCTAAGTTCCTTATCTGAAGTTCAATTAATTTTGAGTGAGGGATCCATGCCTTTGAAAATCTTTTGCTATTAAATTCACTTTACTCACAACAGAATAGGAGGGAATCTCCCTATAAAGAGATTAAAATGGCCTAACATTAAATCATAAATACATGTTGATAAATTATGATGCTAGTGTTGAACTAGTGGTGGTCTAACAATACAAGGAAGGCAAACTTTATGGGGAAAGTATCTCCTCATCAACTATAGCATTTCTTCTCAGGCATAGGATTTGTCTGTTTATTCACAAGTCGTCATTATGCATACATATATGAACAATCCAAATAGCACTCACTTAAAAGACAGTTGTGAAACACACAAATAATGTATTAATGCTGGGAAACAGCAGGCTAGTCACAGATATTGCAGAAGCTGAGCGAGAAGCCCCATGAATTATTTGCTGAACTCTATCTGGGCAGCAGTGAATCAACTTGACTACCACAGGGTGGCATTGTCAAAGAGGAGTTACATTAACATCTAGTTTATGACTTAAGCCAAACTGTTAAGTCAAAATTCTTCCTTCCCCTGAAGAAAGAGGGACAGTAAATTTCGGATAGTTTACAGCTGCAGTAAATTGGGATAATCTTTGCATTTATTCAGTGGTACTGACCAAGAAGATGGAAAGTCAGGCCATAACTAAGCCCAGTGCCAGCACCTTGCCAGAGATCCCATCTAAAGTGTGAGTAGCAGGCAGAAAGACAGATTTATTCATGTGTACTTGAACACCAAAGATGTAACAGGGCTTTCTTAGTTACCTGACTGATTGCCAAATCAAATTCAAGTCTACTCTTTACCTTCTAGCCGGCGTTTTGTCACTGACAAAATGAGTAACAGTCCCCACCATGAGCTTGCGGTAAGATGAGCTTTATTTTAATAATCACTAAATAAATGTTTCCATCCTATAGCTGCCTGAGTTTTTAAGCAGTTTGTGAAAACTGAGTTGCAAATACAGCTTCATTTTCTTGTATTCAAAAGATAATTTTATGCCTTCTTATTTTATACATGAATCTTTGCAGTTGGTCTACTCTTCTGCATTCTAACCAGATGGATGCCAAAGGGATATACATGAAGAAAATGTTTCTTAAAACTGAAAAAGAAAAAGCATTTTTTTTCTGGTCAGCAAAATTATGGTTTGATATGAACATGAAAAAAGCAAGAGTCCTTTTAAGAAAACATGTACTACTATTTGCTAACATTTTTTAGGTACATAGTAAATGTTATCTTGAGAAAACTAGATGAAATCTACAAACATTTCAAGAGAGAGCACTGTAAGCATAAAAACCAACAATAGAATAACAAAAACCTAACTGTCATGATGGCAAACATACTGTATAGAAGTAAGAGGATAGCTGTCAGTATTGCTAAAGTGGAAAGGTCACTTTACAATTACAATAGCTTCACTTCCTTTTGTCTGAAGCTGTCAGCAGAAAATAAATGCCTACATCCACCCTAATCACAACATGAGTTTTATCATGTGATGACATGCTTGCCAAAAACAATCATTTAAGCCTTGTCTAGGTAGAGACACTGAAGAAAAATGACCTGGTTTAAGTTTTTTATGACTTAAGTAATGACAAATCCTTGCATAGAAACAATAATTTAGGACCGAAATGTCTGTAATTTTGTTTAATTTATTCTTATTTCCAGTCTAAAGGAAACTGAATCATGCCACCAAATGAAGTTATGCAAACATACACATTTAGCTGATTTGCTTGGAAGCTACACCTTGAGTCAACTTGGATTCAGTGTGCCTCTAATAAACAAGCTCTTAGTTACTTTAATTAGAGTAAATACCACAAAGTACAAGAACTGTTAACATACAGTGGGCCTAATTCTACTCCCATGCCACTGAGTGGCAGAGCTTCAGTTAAGTGTAATAGGAATATTAGTTCCAAAGTCAAAGCGACAGATCTCTCTCATGTCATGGAAGCAAAAGACACTAGTTGAAACCAGAAAGGGATGCATCACAAGCTTTTGTAAAAGATGCTCTCAGACTTCAAATTTTTGCAACGCTGCAGGCCAAGACAGATCATTAGGAACGGCATCTATGAAGTTCCCATGTACCTGGACTAGTTACAAATGAATTTATTTTTTTTTTCTTGGCCTACCGGGGGTCGAGAATGAATGCTACCTTTTTAAGGTGCTGTGCTGTCTCCGAAATTATGAGAATCTAGATGGCTTGTGTGAAGCCCCAGGCTGATATGCCTAAATGGCTTCTGCTGGTGGAGCTGGCAGGTACCTTTGCCTGATGATGCACTGAACATTGTCCAAAAACTCTTGGAAGTCTTCCGAATGAAAGGCCCTTTTGCTGCACCCTACACTCGCTTACAACATAGCTATGTAACTAGCCTGCTCCACCTCTACAATAGATGAGGAGATATAATAGATCGACATGGGAGAATGTGGTGGGTTGACCTTGGCTGGCTGCCAAGCTGTTCTCTCATTCTCCCTTCTCAGCAGGACAGGGGGAGAAAATAAGACGAAAATCTCGTGGGCCAAGATAAAGTCAGTTCAATAAAGAAAAGCAAAGGCCAAGTGGGGAAGAAAATAAAAGCAAAAAAATTTATTCTCTACTTCCCATCAGCAGGCAATGTCCAGCCACTTCCTGGGAAGTAGGGCCTCAGTATGTATAGTGGTTGTTTTGGAAGACAAACACCTTAAAAACGAATGTTCCCCCTCTTCCTCCTTCCTCTTAGCTTTTATTGCTGAACATGACGTCATATGGTATGGAATAGCCCTTTGGTCAGTTTGGGTCAGCTGTCCTGGCTATGTCCCCTCCCAGCCTCTTGCCCACCCCCAGCCTACTGGCCTTTTGGGGGTGGGTTGTGTTGGAGAGGAAGCCTTGATGCTGTGGGAGCACTTCTCAGCAGTAGCCAAAACATTGGTGTGTTATCAACACCATTCTAGCTACAAATAGAAAGCACAGCACTATGAGGGCTGCTATGGGAATTTACCTCCATCCCACCCAGACCCAATACAGAGGAACAGCTTGCTTTGCTAAATTCTCTCTCTGCCTAAAGTCTATGAAATCCTTGGCTCAGCCAAACCAGAACAATAGTCAGTGGGAAGATAGAGAAAGCTGTTAATGAGTTGTTCCTCCCCTTTGCGCACCAAGAGCAGCATGACAGTATGAAGGGAAATAAGATTCAAACTAGGGTGAATCTTACGAAGCCATGAAGTTAGGAGATGTTAAGAGAGAAGTCTGAATTCTAGTAAATACTTCTATAATAAAGAAGACACTCCTAGATTGTGCATAAGAATATGAAACAGAGTATGGTTTTCCCTGCTAGGGAAGTGAAGAAAGAATAGGCAGCAACTTCTAAACAAGTTTCATGCAGTTTTGAAGACTCCAGAAGAAAAGCAAGATATTATACCCTCACCAAATCCAAATAGACCCAACTATTATGAGCACATGGGAGTATGGGCGGCACTGAAGGAAATTCTAAAGAAAACATAAAAGTTTGCAGGAAACAACACTGTAGCAACATTTCAGTTTAAAAACATTCCCCTCTGTTTCTCTAAAATTGTTGAAATTACCCAGTACCACCTGTCCAAGACTGTACGTAATATTGCATTAACATTTCTTTTTAAAGGATGTTATCTTGATGATCTATCTTACACACAGTGAAAAATTCTTATGAAAAATATGTCCATGACACATAAAATTAAAAAAATGTTTTTTGAATAGTAAGCTCCATAGCTCCCATTCTACTGAATATCTGTATATCTGGACCTGTTTGCATCTTGAGGTAAGAACAACAGCTGGCAGCCTTTGGCACCCTGGGAATATTTTCTTCACATAGGTTCTCTCCATCTGAGGTAACCTCTACTATCAAATCAACTTTTACAAAATAAAGAATGTGTTATATTAACTCTGAGGCAGAGAGGAACTGCTACCTGCTACCACTACAGAGCACAGCAAGTGTCATTTAATGACAAGAAACCACGAGCCTTTTATTTTCCATTTCTGTTGCTTCTAGGGAATCTGATTTTCCTTCTGAGATCTGTAGATTCCACTATTCAATAAAAGAATATCCATAGCTAGGCGCTGCTATATTTTTCTGTTTTTTAGACAGTACATTTTTTAGTAGTAATTCCATGTTAGTAGAATTTTTAACACTGAGAGTAAAAATAAAATCCTCTTTTATATGTGAATCTCTAGAACAATGTTGATTACTTACATTATTTCAGCCATCTTGTTTATTATTTTCTCTATATTATTTCCTCTATCTTTCTTTGAATTCTGAAGTATGGAGAAGACTTCTGCCAGAAGAAAAGCAATGTCACTTCTTAAAATTAATGTATGAAAATTTAATTTAGAAAGCAAAGGGTTGCCTAGTAGATTTCCATGTGGTCACCATAGCTATACTGTCAGCTTTCTTCAGATTTTTCTGTTGCTCTTTCTTGATAGAGGAATTCTTTCTTAGCTTTCAAATAATTGTGAGAATGAATTATGTGCTAATATTAGAAGTACAAAAGAGCAAATAAATAAAGATTATCCTTCCTTCAAGTGAAGAGTCAACTGATTAGGTCTACATTTCCAAGGTCTGCTTTAACTACTGATACCGTAAGGCAACTTTTAGTATACTACATCTCTCCCTTAGCATTCTGAGAACTCTACTATTGAGATTTACATTTTTCCCCCCCTACACTATAATTTACATACCTGTAATAAGCATATTGTGGAAGAATTCAAAGCATATTTTACCCATTTGACAAGGTATTTAAATTACAGACTTTATATTAGCTTACGAAGTAAGCTTTACAAAGTAAGCTTATTTGCTCTTTTGGGGCTCAGAAAACAATAATGGCTTCATTTAGGTTTTCATTTTAAATCCAGGTGGACGACTGATATTTTAATGCGAATGGTTAGAGAAATATCCAAATCTACCATAAGCGTTATAGCTTTCTATTCAGAAAGTCCTATGCACTATTCAAACTGCTGTTTCACATCTACTTTTTCCGTGGTCATGAAAAGCACCAAAAGGGTTTAAAATATATTGTATGGGAAAGAAGTTACACATCCTCCATTTGGCTTATTCTGATTTTCTGTTCATTCGCTGTGAGATTCAAGAACTCATTTACTTCTAATTCTTTGTCAAAAGAAGAAAGGGAAAGATGCGGAAGCCATAGGCAGGACTACCTGAAAGGTGTTGAAAATACGCCTGTGTGAAAGAGTAGGATCCATAAGAATAATTTGGGTTTTGTTTGTTTGTTTCAAATAAAACTTATATTTCATCTAGATAGCAGTTGGTTTTGTTCTTAATCTTTAACCAAAGTTTTGAGTTCCATACTTTATGTCAGTTAGGAGCAAAATTTAGTAATGAAGTCAAGTACCTCAGATGCGATCACAATTATTTATAAAAAATGGACAGTGGGATCTGAATAACAGAGAAGTCAAAAGACGTGGTGTTTTTATTTTTCTCTTGTTTCTCAGGGCTCTGCACAAAGTAGGTCCTCAAACTCTTTAGTGCTCCGAAGACACTCTGGAGCATATCTGGTTGAAGGCTTTTGACAAAAGTTGTACATTCACTTTTCTGTCCATAAGCAGAAGCAATTTGGTCCAGACTGACAAGTGCATGTGGCAAGGGATTATATGGGTAGAAGACAACAGCTTAATTTACACAGAATAGTTTGGGAGACCTGCAGACACCTATTTACTGGATCTGTGCTGTTTTAGCTCATTCCTCAATGCATTCTTTATCAAGAATTTGTTATCTGACACAAACAGAGAAACGATAGGAGTATTTCTGATCCTTGTTGTCAGAGGCACACAGCCTTAAAAAAAGCGGTCTCCTGGCTTTAAAGCCAGTTCTTTTTCAATCCTAATTGACTCTTTTTGGCTTGTGGAAGGAGCTCTTCACTGTCCTGTCTCCATTGGAGGGAACAGAGGGGCTTGCAGATGTGGTAAAGCTCCTAATGTGGACAAGCTTACAGCTGGCGGAAGAGGCTATGGGGCAGGTGGAAGTGGTGGAAGGGCTATGGTGGAAGAGGTGGAGAAGACACAATCCACTCATTTTGACTGTAACTGAATCTTTCAGGGCACAACCTGTCAAATACATCAGGATGAGTGTCCGAGTTGAAGACAGTCTCCTCCAAAACTAAACACAGCTTTTAGAACAGGGCTGGAAATTAAATGGGCCCATTGATGGTCCTCAGAAAATCTCTTGCCAGAGGGAAACCACCTGCTGCTGAGGGAAATGTAATTCCCTCCAGTTATTTCTGTACCCTTGCTGGTTGCCGGAGACTGATAAATCTGGATCCGTGCACAAAACGCAGGGAAACTGAAGCAGACATGGAAATGTATCTAAGGACCTCAGCAGGGAGAGTTACAGCCTTTTTCCAGTCACACTTTACCACAAGATGTATCTAATTTGCTATTCACAGTCACCCTTGAAGTAGGTTTTGAATGTCAGCTTTTCTTCCTTTCCTCTGAGTGTGTATAGTTCAGATTAGCTCAGATTGCTATTTCTCTCTTCAATGACCAGTATGGTCAGTCATTTTTTCCAGGTAAAATCTTAACCTTTAATTCCTGGTGATGTGAAGAGAGGTAACATTTTTTTAATTATTTTTTAAGATGAATAATAAAAATGTTATTTTAATCATGGTTTATTATAAAATTAGCTCTTCCCTCTCCCTTTAATAAGGGAGAAACAACAAAAATGTTTCAAAGAGAAAAATACAGAATCTTTGATCTTCTGGTGCACTTAGGTTCTTTGCTAATCCAATGTTGTCTATCTAATCCAGACACCACTCTAAATAAAAAAAAGAACTATACATACTGTATCTCAAAATCTGTCCTTCTGTAGCAAACCACAGCTGAAGTAAGCTGATGCCTGTTCTTTAGAAGACAGAAGATGAG
Organism: Mycteria americana; assembly: GCF_035582795.1. Taxonomy (NCBI): domain Eukaryota; kingdom Metazoa; phylum Chordata; class Aves; order Ciconiiformes; family Ciconiidae; genus Mycteria; species Mycteria americana. Next base: position 94,173,925 of record NC_134366.1, on the reverse strand, counting down.
CAACACATTATTATCTAAGGCATGCTGTATTTAGAGCTATTACTTAAAAATCTGGCATAATGCTAATACAGATGCTGTTATACATTGTCTAGTGCCCCTTATATCAGAGGCAGGATGCACTGTCATCTCTATCAATCCTAAAATCACTTATTTGGAAAAGAAGAGTTGTTTCTTGTTTTGTTTTAGCTGAAAGATTGTCTAATGCAACACATAAATACTGAAGAAAGAGTGTATGTGTGTGCATGAGAAAGATCTTCATGGAAAAAGAAACAGAAAAAAAATTACCAATCAGGTTGATAAATATGCATGCAGAAAGAATAAAGATTGTTTGTACTAAAGCAAAGAATGTATTGGGTTTTGGAAATCCTTCATTATCTGGTGTGCTGGTGGTGGCACCAAACATTCCTGATATTCCTAAGCGTTCTGGAAAATAGAGAGTATTAAAAATTGTGCTGGTAGTATGCTTAACTCCTTAATGTACAACAGTGAACATAGCAATGTACCACTGTACTGTAGCTAGCTAGCTGAAACAGTAAAAAAAGGATATTTGTTTCCCATTTCAAGCACTTTGATCTATCATGAATGGAATAAAACTTTGTGAAGAAAATAAGTTGGTTAAAAAACAATTATTGTGCACTTCTTTTGTAATAGGCAGAATAACCTTTACAGCATCCTATGATTCATTAGTGAATATGTCAAGAACCTGTAAATAACACTTGAAGCTTGCTTTTTCGTCTCTTAATTAAACTAACAGCAAAAGTCTTATCTCTTGAAGCATATGCTGCTACCCTGAATATTTTAAGCAATATTTCATTTCTTGCAGTTGTTTTCACTTTAAATATAAAGGTGAATTAAACAAGTAATAATGTTCCATTCAAACTCAAAATTACCAGATTAAACATCTTTAATATAACTAATTTGCTTGATCTACACCCAAGAATTAGGCCTTTCTGATTTTTATAGAGCATAGGTTGTCTTATAGTAATGGATACAAGCAGTCCCATCTACAGTTGTTTAGTAGCTCCAGTTATACAGTAAGATGAGCTTTTGGCCCTTTTTGAAATAATGAAGCTGCAGTTACATTTTGATCTAAATTTCAACATCTCTTTTCCCCTAAAGAAAGGCTTATATGACTCTTAATGATTTAAGAGAAGTCCTTAGTTTTCTGTTTCTTTTACACCCAAATAGATAGAGATCCCTATTTCACCACCTGCTGAAAGGTGGTGAAACCTCTTCAGCCATTGTATAAACCAAAATTCATTTTTCAAACTTCTATATTTCAGAAACATATCCGTCAAGGCTTAGAGAACAGCAACAAGAGTTTCTATTGCCTTTAGGCTCTACTCCCTGTTTTGATTGTATAATGTAGTCAGGAGATGCCAAAGGTAAGGCATAAGCGGAAAAATAAACACTGCACTTTCACATTGCTTTGCTTCAAACACATGACAAATACGGCAACAGTATTTTCCACCAGAAGGTGCCTTTGGCACCAACTGGACTGTTCTTCCAGCAGCTTCTTTCAGCCACTATTTACCTACTTTGCTTTCAGTTACAAAATACTTTTTTGTCTAGGATGAAGTTCCACTCTACTTTTCTGTTTGTATGGCAAAGGATTACCATACTCTTGGCTAAATTATTTTGTTACCTTTGAGTCAAATACTGGACACGTTACCCATCCTCTGTGACACCTCATGCAGCTTTATATAAAAATCTCATAGATATATAGTCATCTTAGGATGACTTTCATTGCTTTTTTGTATTTCAAAAGTCAGAGATGTAATACTATTAACTGCTTTTGCTGTGACTAATCATCATAAGCCATACAAACATGATTATTAGTATGCAGGATTCTTCCATTCCTCCATTCACTTCCACTTTCATTCTTGATTCCAACACGTTCTCCCTCATTTAGGGATCAACTATTTCAAAATTCCAATATTCAATTGTTGAGTCTATACACAAGATGGGAAGGGAAGCTAAGGAAGGTTTTCCTAACTGAATTTATCTCCCGTCTCCTTTCAAACACAGTATTAACTGGATTACCTATTCTTTTTCTTTAACTGACTTGAAAATTCCAACCTGAGCACTTTGACTGTAATCAAAAGCTCATCTGAGGAAATGGGAAGACATCAAATGGGTATCAGGACCTTGGATCGTGTTAATCTTATTTTTTTCTGAGTAACAAACTCAGTTGTGCCTATCCACAAACTTTAAACTTGAGCCAGTGAGTACAAAGGGACCAGATCATGACTTAAATCCTTAACCTGCCCCATCTGTACACAGATCGCTTCATAGTCACCATAAGAAGGTAAGGAGCTACTTTAAATCTCATAGCTTCCCCGCAATGGCCACAGTCTGCTCCATGGTGGTCAGGAAGCAGTCAAGTCACTTCTGCAAATAATCATTTAGGGTCAGATTTTGCTGTGCCCTGCTTAAAGGTGCAATGCCTTCCTTATACCCTCACTGTACAAGCAGAAACATGGTTCATTTGTCAAAATATGTCCTCACTTACTCATAACAGTAGCAAGACTCTTTCCTCTAATGTTTCCTAAAGAAGCTAACAAATTGTTCACATTTGCCTTTGTTTTTCACGTTTGCCTTTCTTTTTCACATCTATTGTGTGTTAACTCAGTTACCCAGTTTATCACAGAAAGACAATAAAAAATGAGAAAAGTTTCAAAATATTTAGTTTGCATTCAGACAAACAGCTACCATCAACACATAATAATGATAATAGACTTAAAGGGAAGGTCAAAGCAGTAAAAAATGAAAAGGCATACAAGAGTCTATAACATGAAAATTTTGAAGTCATAACTTTTCATAAAAGAGGGAAAGGATATCATGATAGACATTATTAAGACATTTTTGAAGAGTGGAAGGTCATTGCATGCTGTGAAATAATCTGTCCGGAGCATACAGCTAAGCTATCTATCGTTACCCAGCAAACTGCAAGAGACAGGAGAGTAGACAATATTTGTTTGCCAAAATTTCAAATCTTAACGTCTTCTAATTTGTGAAATGTTTATAAATTCCAATTGGAAATAGTTTTGTCTCATGAAGACTGAAGAATCATACATCTGTTTGATTGATTACGTGTTGGTCGTTTTCATGGTACTTGTATTTTGTAAGCATTACAGAGTTCATTTTCACAATGCTTCTGCAAAGTGAAAAAGCCTTGTTTCAGTTTTACAGCTTGAAGGTAGAGCCTAGAACTCTTAAGCTGAAGGAGTTGAGTTTTGGAAATTTGTCTCGTACTGTCCAATGGAGAAGACAAGACTTGGAGTTTTAGCACTTGTTAGCTAGAAAATCCAATTCCATTTACCTTGGAAGAGCAGAAGTCTGAACTGACACTAATTACTGACTTGAAACTCACAGTGCAGAAAACAAAGTTTTAAAGATGTTATGCTTTTTTAAAGACGTTATGGCTTTTTGGACCTGCTCAGGAAACAGTCTGATAGGCACCAGTGCCAATAGTTGATTCACACAGAAGTGAACCCCTATTTCTCCATTCCAAGGTGTGAAACAAGTCTCCACCAGTTTCTAGATGCTGGAGACATGTGAAATGATGCATGTAGAATCATGTCTCTGCATTTGAAATGTATATAGGAGTAATACTTGGGACTCCAAGTATTATTGAACAGTTTTTCTGCAGGACAGTGTGCAAGCAGAAGCCAGGAAACTGAAGTTCTAGAGTCTCAGTCAGTGAATTTACTGTGAAAATTTGGACAAGTCATCTAATAAATCAGTCCCTATTTCCTTATCACTAATTATAGGTATGCACTTTGTAAAAACAAAAGAAAACAAAACCAAAACAAAAAAAATTGTCGATAAAAAGCAATTGATATAGAAAAACTATGTAGTGTAGCCTATATGCACAACTACAGTCAAAAGGCAACCAAGAAAGCACATACTCATTTACCTAAATATAAAAGATGCAGCCAAAGTGTCCCATGTCCCAAAGAGCCTTTAAAAAACCCAAACCCAATTCCAAAAACCAAATAAACCCAACCCAATCTCAGAAAAAAGGTTCCTGTTCACCAGTAAGCGCCTCTATCTTTTTCTAAGTTATTTATAAAAAAGGTACAATTTGGGATTGTATTTACATGTTACAAGAACAGACTGAAAAATAAATTCCATAAGAAAAGAGTGACTTTTCCTGGTTTCTATATGTATGTAGGAGAAGGGTAAGACAGTTAAATCTGAAATACATTCAGCTTAAACCCCATTGTCACTTAATTTACCGTTTGTGTTCACCACCACCACAAGACCTCCACAAGCTTGTGTGGGCATCAGTACCAAAAATTATAATGCAAATTTGTTTTATAATTTATTCTAGTACATTATCATGTTTATTTATATTCTGATTTTCAGTGACTTAAGTGAACTTCATGGGTACATCCTATACATCTCTTTTACATGTAAAAGTGTTATTTAGGTTTTCATTGCCTTTAATTCATTAACCTGGTGCATTTCGTCTCTCTCAAATCGTACTCATTGGAACTATGTATCTTTTTTCCATTTTTAACACTGCCATCAGTGAATAACAGTAGTGAAAAAAACCCACAAATGAATATGTGTATCTTTCGATCTATCTATAGAATGACAGATACGTACATTGCTGTCTCAGAGATGGGAAATGTGATGCATTCCCTGCGGTCATTAGCCTTCTTGTGACAGCTGTTAAACAGTGGTAAGCTTTTGGAGCAGCAGAAAAGCTTTGGATGCTTCTGAAACCCTGGTTATCCCGCAGTAGGTAGCCATTCATCCTTTGCTGATGATACTGACCCCCTGCCTGGTAAAGATGAAGCCCATTGTTTTTTTGGGAAATGTTTAGGCTTCTCTTTAGCACTGAGCCATGGTCTCATGCAGTTTCTCTTGCTGACTGCCTGATCTTGAGCCCGGGATAATTGGTAGAGAGGTCACAGACTTGCAGAGGAAAAGAAACCTCTATCTTTATGGTCCTGGATAAGCATTATTTGATGGCAAAGGAGTTACTAAGCTGATGTATTACATGCTGTACCTAAACAGATATTACCATTACTGTATCATTTTAATACAGCAGTCTGTACAGCAGAGGAGGCGAAGAATGAGCTATAAAACATTTAAAGAACTTTAACTTGATGAAAGCAGGAGTATATCCGGCAATGACCATATTTTGTCTCTAGACACCTACATCTATCAAGAACAAGACAAGTTATAGGACAAGGATGCAAAAGAAAGTGAAGCAAGTGAAGCAAACCTAATTAGCAGTAATAGGATATTAAATCTATGGTATATCACTGACTCCTTGTATCCCTCTAAAGGTGATAACCAGGGATTACTCAAGTCGTATCATGTAATGTCTAGCCTATAGAACCTTTCTAAATCTGCAGTACAATGAAGTACTTTTTATTAATGTTAATTAGGTATTAAATGTATCATCTGATGTAACAAATGCTGCAGAGTTACTTGGAAAAAAGGAAACACAGACAGATAAACTTTTTAGATAAAAATCTCACTTTTGTCCTTCTTGTTTCCTTAAACGACAGAAGTCAAAAGGACTATTTCCTGTGGTTTATCCATGAAAGTTTGTGTTACCTTCAGATAATACAGCTGCAAGCCTGTATTACCTTTAAAACATGCTGCAAATGATGATTAAATACATATTTTTAAAAGACAGTAGTGATTTTTTTTTCTAGCTACATTATTCTAGTAGCCAAAAACCATTATCAGCTGAGTATTTGTGAGTACAGCGAAGAATACAGCTAGAAAGACGTAACATATGAAATTCAAATGGGGTCACTGTGGTTCTCTGTAATTGTCCACTTTCTGAAGATTAGAAAGTCATAACAAACTTTAAAAAGCCACTTTTAAAAATGAAAGATAAGAAGAGTGAGTACACTTCTGAGTGCTGTGGTATGCTGAAATCCTATGGCATCTAACAACAGAAATACATAGGGAATGAGACAAACAAGCAAAGTAAGAGCATGAGAACTTAGACATTAAATCCCAGATAACAGGCATACTTCAAGAACTATTTTTGTGCAATAATGGATCAAAAAATATGGTGAAATGAATTTTTACAGATTTTTTTTTTCAAAACTTTAAGAAAACAGGAACATATGTAAAAGTGAAATGACCTAAAAAGTAGAGTTTGGTCTTGGAAAAAATAATGTATTTTGTTATGGCTCAGTAGAAAAATGTAGACAAAGTTAGTGTTCTTGGCATAAACTCATGGTTTTATTTTCAATTTGTTTTCATATCTGAAAGAGGGAGAAACTTGTTCATCATCACCATGATGACAGGTAAGCACTTGAACCCATTGCCCAGAGAAGTCGTGCAGTCTCCAGGACGTTTTTAAGACCTGCCTGGATAAATCTCTGAGCAACTTGGCCTGACCTCACAGCTGACCCTGCTTTGAGTAAGAGGTCAGACTGGATAACCTCCTGAGATCCTTTCCAAGCCTGAACTACCCTGTGACTGTACGAATTGTGGTATGCATCTGTAATCTCTACCATGACAAGTTTTGCTATCTGTGGCAGCTGACAATTGTCATTCTTATTTACTGCATAAAGCAGTTGTAAAAGGAATGTTTCTGTCCTTCTCATATCCTAACTGCTTCTGCTTAGTGTGGGATCATGGAAAACAGGGTAGCAAGCACTTTTTATAATCATTACGAAGTACGTGGAAGCGGGGATCACCTGTTAGATCTAGGAGTTAAATCTCTGGAAAACCAGTATGAGCATAGCAGTAGTGTCTCCAAGCACTGACTGCTGAAACGGAAAGCATTCACCACAGTCCAACTCTTTTTCCTCTTGCCTTATGAAGGTGCATGCCTCAAAAAATCCATACTCAGTGTAACTTCTTATTTGAACTTTGACCCCTCATATTTTAAAGGAACTTTACTTATATACCTTTTCCAATACACACCGTGACAACCTTCTGAGTGTTATCACAGCTGCCATTCAAAAGAAAAAAGAATAGGATCATCTCTAACATTTGGGTGTTGTTTTTGGCTAACAATATAAAATCAAAGATTCCCCTATGTCATGTATATGGACAACATATCTCAAAGAACCACAATATTGTGAAGTAAGCAATCTTCTTTTACTTAGTCACATAAAATTCCACCTTTGGTGACTCAGAGGCGGTGACCTGGATCACAGGATGCTATGCACATATCTGCAGAAGAGCTGCAAATCAGGTTAAAGATCTTGCAACTTGACACCTTAAGTAAAAGCAAATAACATGACTTCTCTGTAAATAAACCACGTTGGCACCAGCAAGAGAAGACAGTTTAATCATCAAGAAACACAAATGAACTATGAATTCCTGATTCCATAAAATCTCCTGATGTCTGTGTGACACTCTTTGTAAAGCTTAGGATATGTTTTCTAAACAAAAATGTTAGATGCATAATATTTTATAAGATTAATCTTAACAGTAAATGTGACAGAAAAAATATTGCTATGATTTTTCAACAGAAAATGTATTAGGCGTGTTGCAATGAGAAAACTGAATTTTGCTTTATCAAAATACAATATTTAATATATAAAATTAAATAAAAACAGTAAATAGAAACTGTATTTCTTCCAGGTGTCATTAGTTCACATAGTTTACGCCTTATTTTCTCTTTTTGGCTACGTAGATATCTATAATACATTGTTTTACCTTGTGCTTGGTAGATTATGGAAGATACTGTACTCGAAGAAAGATATTACCTGATTGAACCATAATTGCCTGCAGCACTCTAGGCAGATGCAATTCAATGTCAAACTCTCTATAAAAAAATGTCTCCACATTTCAAAATGAGTATTTCAAACTTTGTTAAACAAAATGAGCCTCAGCCTTTCAATCAATAGGTTTGTACAAATTAGGCAGGCATTTAGAATTTTATTCATTTCTGTTTAAAGCATGCACTACTTCCAAACAATTCCATATCTTTCTACTAGGCAGGGAAAGCCTTCTTATAGGCTGCCCAGGGAAGTGGTTGAGTCGCCATCCCTGGAGGTATTTAAAGGACGTTTGGATGAGGTGCTTAGGGACATGGTGTAGTGGTGGTCTTGGCAGTGTTAGGTTTACGGTTGGACTCGATGATCTTAAAGGTCTTTTCCAACCTATACGATTCTGTGATTCTGTGAAAAAAAAAAAAAACACAAAACAAACGTGCCATCATTTTATACTATAGATCAGCATGGGATCTCACCTCTCCTTTCTGTCCTCACCCTCCCCTCCACCTAAGAAAGAGTGTTTCATTCTTCAGGTGGTACCAGCCTGTTGTTTCACACTTCCTTAGGTGCCTTAGCCTTTCGTATTGCTAAGGCCCTTCACTTTTCCTGCTCTACAACCTGCCAGCTCTGGCCCTCTTCACCCAAGCTGCTGTGACAACATTTTCCATAGCTTCTGTGACAGCATTTTCCCCATATTTTTCTCACGCTGTTGTTTTGGTGCTGTTAGTCCCATGGCCCTGCTCCCACAAACTCAGTAGTGTTGTTACTGTGGCTTCTCATTGGAAGCAGTTGCTGTCAGTGTAAGAATGACCCTTCTTCTCCCCTGTTCTCCCTGCCACCCCAAGCTACCCCTTGGTTATATAAGTCGGGACAATAATGTGCATCCAGAGAGGTTAACAGCCAAGCAATGTGCAGTACCTGCCCCTGATCTAGTCAGCTCTGACAGCTTCATAAGCAGGAACAACCAGCTGAGAGGTTGAGCGGGTCCTGATGGAACCGTATAGTCACTACATGAAAAGTATTACAGGGGGAATCACTTGCTGCATCAGAGAAGACACACGGAAGGATATTTGTCTGGGGATCCCTACTGCTTCTTTTCATGACTGGCCACTGGGAAGAGTTTTCCTTTTCCTTTCTCTTTCTTTTTTCCTCTTTCTCTCTTCTTTCTTTTTTTTATGCCCCAAAGCAACTTTCACCATTAGAACGGCTGTTTGCCATCAGCTACAGACCGCACTAATAAATCTTTGTGCATTTGAACCTGTCCCAACATCCTTTGTTCAACACTGTGTACCTCTGGAGCAGGTGCACTAACCTCTCCAACAGCTTTGCTTCAATGTTATAAGAACATCAACACCAGCTTGTACTGCACCTAGTTGGGATGTAGTTAATTTTCTTTATAGTACCTCGTATGGTGCTGTGTTTTGGATTTTGAGCAGCTGTGTGGGGCTTAGCTGCCTACTGGGGTTAGACCACAACACTGATAAACATTTTAGGTGGTCATCATGTTATTATACTTTAAAGTAAGTCCTGACATACACATTTATAACTTCAACCATCAGAGCGAGAAAACAGAATGAACTGAGGCACGGACATTTGCAGATGCAAATATATATTAAAAAAAAAGATGCATTGAACTGAGAAGAAATGAAAGCAAAACTAGATTTCATGCTGTGTTCTATAAATCCACCAGGAGCTCCAGGCAAAATAAAGCATTCTTATGATATTAGTATGGTATTAGAAGGCTTGACAGTAAACTCACACAATCTATGAAGTTTCTATGCATAATATACTCACAATATTTCAAACTTTGTTAAACAATTTTCCAGAAAAAAAACCCTTCTTCCAATAAGTATCAGCTCCAAAGCAAAATTATAACATATTTTCATATAAAATTAAGGGCTGTAAATGAGAAGACGCTATCCAAACATAGAAAAAGGTTCAGAGAAGATTAAATTGGAAAAGGAACAATAATTAATAGACTCCTGCTAATGTTAAGAACTCTTCTTCAGCAGAGGAATAGTTTCTGTTTAGTTAATCTAAGAAGAGATATTTCTGTAAAACAAGGAATTGGGTTTTTTTATACAGGATAGCAGAGCTAATTTTTAAAAAGCAATTGAGCTGGAAGAATACCCTAGAAATAAGAGTTTTGGACATGAATACAAAATGATCCTAAGGCCTGTTAGAGCACAGCAGAAACTGTGTTTATGCATGTCTTCTTATATGTGTCTGAAATTACTCTGGAGAAGTACTTCAAGGCTAATAAAATAACACACTACTTTATTAATATCAAATATTTGCCAGCTCAGATCTCCCACTCTCATTTTGCTTTTGTAAGGCCAGACCAAAACTTCATTAATATGACCACACAAAACAGGAAGGGAAAGTGAAGTGCTCTCTTACTGTCCAGTGTGATGTGCCTTATTGTTGTTGTTACAGGTCCTGTAAATAGGAAAAGGCATTGTGGAGGAGAGGGGAGAAAGTATACCTTCTTTATGGCAGTACACAGATTTATTTGATATATATATTTCTCTAATCTTTGGATTTTTGTACCCTAAGTTGTACTAACTCTGTAAATACACTGAGGAAGTTTTCCTGGAGCAAAATATAACCTGAGTGAAGAAATTCTCAGAAAAGAGGGAAAGTAAGACTTTCACTGTTACCATTTAATATATCATCTACTTTGAGATATTGACAATAAAGGAAGACTTCATTTGCTATTCTTGTCTGAGCTTCCTTTTAAGTCAGCGCAGTACAGGTCAAATAATTCTGTGTCTAAAAGATGTTTTTTCTAAATAATTTTGCTTGGTTTAAGACCAATTTCTAAGTATCCATCCATAGCTGCAACAGTTCTGCATCAGTCTATACAGGATCTGGTCTGTGCTACTTGAACTGATTACTTTAAATCACCCTTGATCTGCTGCCAAGTAGGTAGGAAAAAAAAAAAGACTAAAAATTTGTATTAACTGCTTGAAAATACCATCTCTGTACAAATCTAATTATGGATTAGATTTTATACCTCTACAGTCACAGATCAGCAGGATCAATGCATATCTACTGCCTTTATTGTATTTTGGACATAACTAGGAACATTTATAACAGTTTTATAAGGATAACATCTTCGTGTACTGCAATATCTAAACGTATCACCCTTCACAGTGTAGGTTTAGTCTTTCTATTTTAAGTGAGAATCATTCAGAGAGTCAGCTATATCAGCAGCAAACTCAGGCAGGAAATCTCTACTGCATTTCCCACACCCAATGGTTTGAGAACTGCAAAACAAAAAGAAAAACCCCACAAAACCTTCAGTTGTTGAAATATTTTATGTGTATGAACAGAAACTGTTGTCATTCACATATTTAAGAACAATAACCTGAGAGATTGATTCAATGTGTAAAAACAAGGGGTATGTGTATGTGAGTGTATTATGAACAGCTACTTCTGGCTTTGTTAGGAGGATGAGAAATTATTTTTCTTTCAAAGTATGTTATGTATTTTAATATAATTTCCATAATTCTCAACAATTTTGTCCGTATTCCAAAACCTCCTCCTGCTGCTCAAGATAAAGGTAAGCTTCCAGCTTTCTTTTTCCTTTATTTAAATAAAACACAAACCAAAACCAGCCTCCTCTGGGAGGAAGGACAGAAAATGAATCCCTCCTTTCTAGTCAGCTGCCTTCTGCTATAATTTGGCATTCTAATTCAAATTAATTGAACTTGCTTGTTTTCCATAAGCCAAGGAAATATTTTTATGTACATTTCATAATGTGTGACAAAATTGTGTGTTCTCTCTTATAATTGTAAGTGTAACTTCAGGGAACTTATATTCTACTATTTTTACTACATTGCATTGTATTTGCTCCTATAAGAGATCATGAAACTTCTGTTGTGATTTGCAAGGTCCTTAGTGTTAGTTTATACACGCATCTACCTGTGGTATTGGAGGTTCTCAGAACCTCAAAACCTGACCAGTTTTAGAAAGTGTTTTCTAACCTGCAGGATGAAGTCTCTGAACACATATTATGTTAAAAAAGGCTCTGTCAAAGCATTCTAGGTTCTTTTCCCGGAGTAGCATTCAAATTCTTATTTTACTTCAAAAGCTTACGTTCAGTTTCTGTTAGTTGCAGCCAAGTTACTGAGATAAGATGAATACTGATTTTGTATAATTTTTGTGTATCAATGAAAGAGGCTCTGGTAATAACCAGATAATGTCAACATCAAAGAATAGAAAGTAGCCTAAGATGATAGGTCATGGGGTACAATCATTAGCAACTAAGCTATTGAATCATCTGTCTGATATTCTACCTCCAGCTAAATGACCGAACCTGAGCAACTGAGACATGAATCAAGCCAACAGATTCCAAGGTTATAAAGACCATAAAGGAACTCACATTTCTTTTCAGGTGCTTAAATAAACAATGTAATATTCAGGTATAATCAGGATGATTCTGCTTTTTTAGAAGAATTTGGAAAACTAACTGTATGTAGGACAATATATCAGAAACGTGAAATGCCATCAGGTGAACAACAAGTTGCTGTCTGCTACAATTTGAAAATACATCTAAAATGAGCCTCAAATTTCTCTTCACAGGAAAATGTGCTTTTGGTGAAACTTAACATGGAAATTGTTAATGGTACTAGTAGGAACAGTGGTCTGACTTGTTTTGGATTTGTGTAGATGCTTACCTCTATCAGAAACAAAACTGCTCTGAGTAAGGGCTATCGATAACAAAACAAAACAAAACAAAAACCCAAAACCCCACCCCAGGATGCACTCAGTTTAGTTTTGATGGATATAACAGCAATGAATTTTAAAATAATACAATCACAGTTATGCTATAGAGATTAAAAAAGCTAAGAATTTATGCTACCAACCTTGATCAGCAGGGTATTTTTTATATAAGAGTTTTCTCTCACCTCACCTAAACAGTAAGCAACTGCTAGCTTGAAGGAAATAACAAAAAAAGAAATTACTGTATGTTTTTTTCACTGTCAAAGCAAGAATGACAACTGTTTTTATTTTTCATGACAAGCTGTCTTTCTCCTCCTGAAAGGGCAAAAAATGAAATAATCAATCAGTCTCATCTTTATTTAAAAGTGAGCTTTGACATTATATACAAGCCAGCCACGTATTCACACCTGTGACACTGAAATTACACAGAAGAAAAATGAAATCTAATGAAAAAAATTTCTTTTTTTTTTTGGGGGGGGGGGGTGGTGTTACTCCTTCATGTCTTGTGGGCTGGTGTTTATCCAATTGCTGTACCTCTGTGGGGTATATCTTTGAGTATTAACTAAGCCTTGGGCCGAACAAACCTCCTAATCTGTATTTATTTCTGAGTAACTAGCTGTACCTTCCTGGGTTAATCTTGTTCAACTCCAGGTGTAGCTCAAAACAAAGAAATTCTTATGCAGCTATAATATTCATGTCCTGCAGGAAAGCAGAGATGTTTCTATTAACATTACCAATAAAAAAAAAATTACAAATACTCCCTATTGGACTTTGCATTGAAATTCAGTGGTTACGCTTTCCATCAGTCTCTGTTATCTCTAACTAGTGGCATGTGTACTCCTACTCTTTTTCATCACTAACTCAAATGAGTTCACCTATACTGTGTCTTGTCAATAATCTATTTGATTTTGTACTGGAAGGGAAACAGTAGCCTGATATGATCACTTACAGTCAGGAGGAATTTCATTTGTTCCTCATCACCTCTCAAATTGAGATCTGTAGCTGATATCTTGGTTTGGCTCATGACCATTATCATCCAGAAATCTATACTGCATTTAGAAAAAAGTTTCAATTTGGCTTCTGGGTGACATTCCGGACTTGATTAGAAGATACGGTGTAGATACAGCCAGGACAACTGGCACTTTGGTTGACTCTTGAATTAGGGTTCAGTGATGGAAAGAAGAATCAGCTCTGTGAACACAGTGATGGAAATTCGGGAAGAACAGCAACATCTAGTGAAGTTATTTCCAACTTTGGAGTATAAAGCATTATCCAGGCATATGCTTGCATTTGTATATACTGTCAAATCACATTTTAATGGAGCCTACTTTGCTAGTAAAAGAAAATATTCAATGGTTATTTCCTTAGAGTCTTTTCATGTGAAAATAAGAATATACCTGTTCTAAGTTTCTTTTCTTTTTCCTTTCATCAAAAATTTCACAGTAGAGTAGGATATCAGATTTCTCTGTCTTTTTACTACTTCTCACCATAAGGCTTCACTAAACCATTCTAAGGGAGTCTAGAATCTACAAATGCCTTTATTTTACTCCAAATAAATTTTGCTGGGAAGCAATAGCCAGATTGGTGTTTTAATCTGTTCACATTGTTACAGGCTTTCTGCTGTTGACAGTAACTGCTTTCTCTAGTTGTAGGACAGGCTTCCTTGATAGCTAATAAATCATGTTAAAAAGTTAACTGATCATAATAGGCATAGTTTGTCAGTTGTTTGCCTTCTGAAAGTTGTCTTCAATACATTTTAATTATATATTTAAGTTAACATTTATATGATTTAATGCAAAACTAAGTAGTGATATGCATTCAGTGCAGGAAAGTATTTTTCTGCAGACTGATTCTACCCTTTGTTATTTATTGAGAATTGACCTTGACAAGGAGGCTTGGATAGGCCTGATATAATCTTGAATGAGAATTGCTGCCAGGCAACTCATCATTCCTCTCCAGGGTGGGTGAGATGCTACAATATTATGAGTGCTCTGCTGACTGCTATGAACAGGCTAGAACTAAATATGTCCATTGGATAGTGATAGGTAGCATTTGGGACCTTCAAGGAATAAAAAACAAAGCATGGAGAGATGTGATAGCAAGGGAAAAAAACCTTTACACTTCTAGGAACTACATTTGGCCCATGAGCTCCCAAATCTAAGAACTCATTTATGTCTTATGGTAATACACACATGCAGATTTATGAAGCTTTGAGTTATAATAATAGCAGATGTCATAGTTCAAGCTGAAGAGATGCATTTTTTTCAATCCTTAGTTCTGACTTATTGGCATGAAAGCAAACTAATGCTGAATAATGTTAATAATGGTATCAATTACAAAAAATGGAAAAGTAATATTTGCAATTCCAACAGACATAACTGGACCTGTAGATAGTAAGAAAAAAATAGTTTAATTGAGAACATTATTTGCAAGCCACGTTTGATGTAAACAAATAATAGATCATTTGACCAATGCATCCTGTATATATTGATTAGTATGAATGAAAGTGCTAAGTGCACAAGCAATCTGTGTAATTAGATTTCTAATTTCAATTAGAAAATGTATAATATAGTGTATTAGTATACATTTTATTTGGTGCTGCAGCTAAATCATAACCAGATTGTAGCTTATGATTCACTATATACCAGTATACAAACTCATCAGACACAAAATCAACTTAAAAAACCCTCTGTCTTCTCTGCTCTGAAAGAAGAAACGGAGAAAGAACTTCAGCAAAAAAAAGCAGGGATTATTAATTTTATTGCTAGCACCTCCTTCTGAAAAGATATCATACATATATGTATAATACAGACCACTTGTAGTCCTCAGAGGACATTCTAGCTCTTGAGAGCAGAGTAGCTGAACTGGAGAGGTTCACTCACAATAAGTTTAAGAACACCCTTGAGCAGATTATTCTCAAAGCAAACAATCCTCTGTGCTGAGAAAGACAGCAGAGCTTCATAGAGATTTTCAGGAACATCACACAGCAGAATCAAATTCAAGATAGCAGTCCCATCTTCTGGGAGGACACTGAACTGAAGAAAGGGGAAAGAATCCCTCTGGGAGACATCAGTGTTTCTTTTCTCATTAAAAGGTGGCCATTTAACCTCTTGCATGGAGGACATCTCTTTGGAATCAGAAACCCAAGCTGGAAAGAAGTACTTTAGTGGTAGAAGATGCTATTTCAACCAAATTGACAGCCTCTCATCCCAGAGAATATTTGATTTGTCTGCTGATTATAGAAATTTCTGATCTCATAAGGAATCTGGATCCACCCTAAAAAGTTCTGGAGAGAAGCCAGCAATCACAGTTTACATGGGTACTGCTGACAGAGAAGAGCAAGAGAGAATCTGGAGGCAAATTCAGACACTTTAGAAGGAAGATAACAGCCAGTACACCTACATTAGTGAAATGTTCCTAATCTGCAGGACCAAAGGAGATGAAGAACCTTAGTGTCTGGTTTAGAAGGTGCAAGGATTAAGAACTTGGATTCATCAAAAACCGGGGACACAGTGGATTAAAGAGCACCTATACAGAAGAAATGGATTTTAGCTCAGCGATAGGAGAACCAGGTTTCTCATGCCTGAATTAAATAACAAAAATTTGAGTTATGGAAGAAGACATGCACACTTAGTACTCAAGCAGAGGAATTAGGAATGGTAGAGTGCTTTTCATACAGGATGCGAAGACAAGAACCAAAGCAGCAGTACTTATGCTTCTGCATTGAAGTTGGAAGTTTAAGAAATTGTATGGATGATCTAATTAGCCTAGCGCTAAATAAAGACACATATAATAGGATGCTGAATATTTGTCTGATCTGTAGGAGACTAAATTGGGTTACAAAATATACAGGACTAATGCTGAAGTTCAGTATATATGAAAAACTACTTACCTCAGAGGGTAACAGAATCTGAATAGATTGAAATTCCAGGTCTCAGATAGGAAGACTATATTTTTTAATCTATTTTCCTGATACCACAGGATGGTGACACTGATTTTTATCTGCTTATAGAGATTAGAGGCAGGAAATACAGCAGTCATGGGAGACTTGACTCCATCTAGACTAGACAAATGCCGTATCAGGCTTTAATGCAGAGACCACATTTTTATGCACTATATCAATGACTGGCAACTGGCTGGAAGCTTTACAAGAAAACATGCAGTCTTTCAATTGGTCCCAAGTAACATGCAGGATGTACTTCAATATGTTAGAGTGCTTCCTCAGCCGTAACAGCAATTATAATGTATGTAAATGAGCTCTATCTCAAAAAGGGGACACTGCATAAAAATGAGGAAATTGTCAAAGAGCTGCAAGGGCCAGCTAAGACACTTAAATGTCTGCAGGTGGAAAGGCTTAAGACAGGATGAAAGGAACATGAAAAGGCTAAGCAATAGGGTAAGGGAAGTTATTGGAAGCAAGAAGACATCCTTCAAAAACCTGAAATTGCTTCCAAATGAAGAAAGTAGGAAAGCCCAAGTCTTGCAGAAAGGGCATAATAAACAGATAAATGAAGGTTAAAAGTTTGAGGAATGTCTAAACAAAAGGAATAAAAAATAACAGGCCCTCCTTCAAACACATCAAAGATCTGCAGAAAGGCTGCAGAGAGTGTGCAGAAGAGTGGATAATCAGGATAAAAAAAAGCATTGCAGAGAAGCTAAATTCATTCTTAGCAATGATGTTCACTGTGGAAGAAGTGGTGGAGATTCTAATGCCAAAATCAGTTCATAGGACCTGTCTAAACTTGAAATGATTGCCTGGGAGA
This sequence comes from Mycteria americana, assembly GCF_035582795.1. Classification (NCBI taxonomy): domain Eukaryota; kingdom Metazoa; phylum Chordata; class Aves; order Ciconiiformes; family Ciconiidae; genus Mycteria; species Mycteria americana. The sequence goes on along the minus strand of NC_134366.1, from coordinate 94,156,725 downwards.
AGTTAGGCAGTAAAGAGATAAAAAAGGAAGAAATACATGGCCAGTACTGAGTGGTATTCACACAAGAGTTTAAAGGAACAATTTGGGTGAAATAGCCAAATTACTAATGAAGAATGTAACATCTTACTTAAAACTGCCTTTGAGTGTGGCAAATACCATGCTCTCTTTTAAACGTATTCCAAGGGAAATCTTGGCAACTACATGCTTGCAAGCTTGTATTGGACAAATAAGCAGGAAACATAAGAAAAAAAAATAATGGACACCTAGATAAAAACAACCTACCATGAGGGAGGAAGGGGGAGCATGGCATTGGCAAAAAGAAGTACTGCCCCACAAACCTATGGGACTTCTCTGAAGGGGACAGGAATTCCATCAGAAAGGATGATCTGGTTATTATAGTCTTGTATTTATAATCCAAAGACAAATCCAAGGCTCATTGGAGCCACCGGCTCTTACAAAAACTCAGTAAGTATGGAATAAAGAGGAAGAATTCTATTCTATAAGCAGCTGGGAGAAGCCTCACGATTGCTAGCCCTTGTTCTTGTGGGGGAATTCAACCTACTGGATATCTGCTGGAAATACAATTCAGCAGAGAGGAAACAGTCTAGGAGGTTCCTGGAGCGTGTGGCAGATAACTTCCTGACGCAGCTGGTGAGTGAGCCAACTAGGGAAGGTGCCCTGCTGGGCCTCTTGTTCACGAACAGAGAAGGACTTGTGAGCCATGTGATGGTTGGAGGCTGTCTTGGGCACAGTGATCATGAAATGATAGCGTTTTTGATACATGGAGAAGCGCCGAGGGGGATCAGCGGAACTGCCACCTTAGACTTCCGGAGGGCAGACTTTGGCCTGTTTAGGAGACTGGTCAACAGAGTCCCCTGGGAGGCAGCCCTAATGGGCAAAGGGGTCCAGGAAGGCTGGACATTCTTTAAGGAGGAAGTTCTAAAGGCACAAGAGCAGGCTGTCCCCAGGTGCAGAAAGATGAGCTGGTGGGAAGAAGACCGGCCTGGCTGAATAGAGAGCTTTGGCTAGAACTCAGGAAAAAGAGGAGAGGATACTGCAGGACAGTATCAGAATACCTATAGCAGAAGTATTTCTGACAGTATCAGAAATATCATAAAGTCAAATATTTTAATTGGTAAATCAATACGTCAATAAAAGAAAATAAACATCTTTGAACACATAGTTCAAGTAGGTATCTTCTATTTCTGCAATGCGTACAGGTGCTACGAAATGCTTATTATATAGCTAATGTCTGTTTTGATTCATGGAAAGATATTACCCCTTATAAAAATGCAACTTACATTCTTTATGGAAAAAAAAGTCTGTTTTACTTTGCCTACTTTATCCCAGTACTGTTACTATTCCTTTGTCATCTTAAGGTAATTACATACAATATAACCTTGTTTTTGGAATGTTAGAACTATTACGTTCTTCTACCTACAAGAAGCATTATGTCTCCCTGGCAGGGACCTATTCCAAAGGATTTGAGTGAGTGATGTGAGTATTTGTTTTGTTTCATATCTAGCTTTTTCTAGATTTATTTATGCAACACACTGACTTGCACACATCAAGACAAAAGTATTTCCATTATTCCCTGCTCTTAAATAGCTTGATCTCATTCACTTGCAGGAGTATCAAGATTTGTCCAGTTTTACCTTTCCTTATCATTGATCCCCAATTTTCAGTTCTGCACAAATTTGCTACCATCTTTTAAACACTTTGTTTCTAAATCAACATGGAAATCATGGTGTCCAGTGTCCTCAACTTACAAGTCACCAAAATGTTCCGGTAGCTGTAAATTGTAAAGAGTATACCTCAAGGAGCTGAGCAGGGGGAAAACTCTGGGCTTAGTTACCAGGCATGAGAGACTGAGATAATGCTGTGTGTGGACGATACCACACTACTCCAGGGCTGCAACTGATTTCCAGGTTGACTTACTCATACTGGTTTACCCTATAATCCTGGGACAAATACAGTTCTACTACTGGTTGTGTAGCATCACTATGAAAGTTGTTCTCAAACCAACTGGACTGCATGCACATCTAATCAGTCGTTCTCTTCCCTAGTACATTGCTGTTGCCTTGCTTTATTAATAGACCTATCAACTATTCAAGATATTCCTCTTGTCAAATTGTGAACATACCTTTATAGTAGTATATGGTATACATTTTGTTTGTTTGTTTGTTTAGATAACTGAACCTTCTTTTGTAAACTCTCATTTATAGAAATAAAATTGTAGTTTACAATCATCCAAACATTTCTGATCACAGGAATCTGTAATAGTAAATGGTTATCTAGTTAATGGATACTAGTCCAAATGAAAATCAGGAATGTAACTTCCACCTTAGTTTAATTTACTGTGTAATCACCACGTACTACTTCACACAATGCATAAGAAAAAGCAAAGGATTTCATAACTAAAACTAGTTGCCTAAGCTATCTAATGATAAATATTGCTTTGATCATTTAAAATGCTCTGTTGGGTAAGAAAGTGAATTCAAATATTTTTGAGAAATGTCACTAATTTTATACTAATTTACAATTATGTTCCACACAAATCTGATTGTTCCTTGATTCTGCATGAAATCTATGTACATCTGCAATAGAAAGGAATGTAGCTGAATAATTACGGATGTGCTGGCAGACTGGAGTCCAATGGTTAACCAATGAGAATATATGCTTAGTGTAGATATTACATGGAAGATATAGTCTCATGTGAAATTTTTGCCATTTCTTTTTACATATTTACTCCTTTCCGTATCCCCTAACACAGACATTGTCAAACATCTAAGATCTTCTCCTTTGTTTTAGAAAAAAAAATAGACCAGGCAGTAACTGTTAAGATTATGATGGGCTAGTACCTCAACTTTGTAAAAATCTTTACAAAACATACTTTCAGCAGATACTTTTTCAATCCTTTCATTTTTTACATGAGGTTATATAAACCTGTGCCTGCTATTAGAAGTAGCTTCTACTTGTACAATTTTCAAGACTATGAAAAATACGTGTCTTGTTTCCTTGTTTTCTTATAATTCTGTGTGAACAACATGTTTTAGGCTATTTTCTTGTCATGATGGCTTTGTGCCTTGTTCTGTTTCTACAGCTGCAGAAAAGTAGGGTTGAAAATTACTAAGGTTATTTGCAAAGTCGCAATTATCTGACATAATGCTAAACTTCATAAAGGTTTGAGAAAGATTTGCTTTCTGCTAATAGCAATTTTTTTCCTCAAATGTGCTGGATTAGATGTTTGTAAGTAAACAGCATATTAAGAGAAAGATTTCTTCAGAAGATTGAGTATCTCATTCATGTTAAAATTCATTTATGACTACTCTGGGTTACGTAGCATTTACCTAGCTAACTAGTCCCTACTGACTAAACAGGAAGACAGGGTCTCCATACTTATATATGTGGATTATCATATATGTATAATTCACTTTGAAGTAAATAGCTGCTATTAAAAATTATAAATCCCTTAAATAAGCTAAGGGTTTAACATTAAAAAAAGTTGAAACATTTTTCTTTTCTAAACTTAGCATGAAATCTGGTATATGTTGAAGTCTATCTGGGACACTGTCTGTAAAAGGCAGGTGTTTCTGTTTACGTGCTACAAGCAAACTACAGCAAGCTCTCTAGCTGCTTTTTTTGTTTATGCCAGGTATTACTGTCATGGCTATTGATCCTGATGTATCTTTTTAATTTGAATTTAAAACATCACTCCATAATGATGTGACAAGAATGATCTGATTTCTTCGCATTCTACTATAAGTATTTTGAAGCAACTCCATTCTCAGTCAAAGCTGATGTTCTCAACAGACAATTAGAAAATCTACTCAGGACAGTATTAATTTCCTAAGTGAGGTTCCATACATCAAAGAGAAATGCAAATCCTGGTTGTATGTGTGATATATACATATTTTATAGAATTCATAAGTACTTGAGAGTTTGAATTCTTTTTGCCGCATTCTGATGCCATTTAATAATGCTCTCAGACTTAATTCTGTCTTTAAGAAATGGGAACTTGTAGTTTTAGCATAACTAAACTAAGTCTACATATTCATAGAATAATATGCATTTTTTAAAAAGTGTGTTTGTGCATACTGCATTGATAACTGAATGTGTAAATACCTTTTTATGTCCATCTTTTAGTCTTAATTCTCTATGAGTATAGTTCATCATATGTATACAGAAACTTACTTCGCCCATAGAGATTCAATGACAGAAGAGCCAAACATCATGGTGTGAATAGTATTGTTTTATATTGGTTTAGTAATTTGAAGTCACAGTGCTATTTAACATATGGAGAAGTGATTAGTAGAGCAAAACTTATGCACTTGTTAAATTAATGGTATGGTGAGGAAAAAGTGTTTTCCACTTTGATGTTGTCTACTACTAGTGACAATATGAAAAAATCATATTTTACTAAAAGTTTAAGTCTGCGTAGGATGTTAATAAGCGAAGTCATCCATGGGACTTTAAAAATTCTTCATTAAAATTAATAGCTCTCACACTCTGACTCTATTCATTTCACATCCAACATCCCCATCCAATTTGTGGAAGTCACAATCTGAAGTATGCCACTTGAGAACTGAGCTTAATGACTAGCATTCTTTAGTTGCATAAAATGAGAAGAAAAATGTGAACAATCACATTGACAAGTGCCCTTTTTAGAACATTTAGGAAAAAGTCCGTAGCACAAAAAAGGCCAAGCATGAAGATAGTTTGCATAATATTGGTCCGTTCACAGTTTTCTCAGTTTGGAAGTACAAACACACAGTGATGAAATCTGTCACACACACACACACACACACACTCCCCTCCTTAGCTTTAAAGAGACTGTTGAACAACTTTAATATAGTGACCAGTTATTTTGCATTATTACATTTTTAATTACTGTTTATGAACTTTCTTCAAAAGCGTAGATGCAAATATCTTAAAAGTAGAAGCCTTTAAGGATTCACTACATTGAAGACACAGAGTAACTAAATTAAAAAAAATTTCTACTACAAATCTAAATATCTAAATAGTAATGATAATGCTTAGAAATAACTCATTTAATTAATAAAAATAAATTCTACTTCCTATTTAGTTTTCAAGGTTATCCAAATCAAAACCCTATGATAAGCTGGGGTACACTGCATAGATATTTGTCTCATCTGTTCTGAAAAATCCACCAGAGACAGCTCGCTGTGGTATTTTTCCTTCCCCAGGGCTTTCTGTAGCATCTTAGTGTGTGCATATACAGGGATATGGACAAATTGGAGTAAACTACTACCATTTTCTTTAAAACAATTTTTCACATATTGATAGACATGCTTAATCTGTTGTAGATCATATTTGCTAAATCTCTGATCTTTCTTCTTTGGACTCTTTTCTACTCATTTATCTTTAAGGAATGTAGTTTAAAAGAAGATAATAGGCTGGTAAATTCTGTTCTGTTACTTTCACACACGCAAAAGTTATCAGTGACAAGTTAGCAACATTTCATAATTTCATAATAGACAATTATGACATCTCCCTCCTTTCTTTTGGTGGCTTTTATTTTCTATTTCACTACATTTCAATCTATTTAATTGTCTCTATGCTCTTTTATACTCTATTAGAGAATGCAGTATTCTATATTTTTGTTCCTTTTTTTATATGCTTCATGCCCCAAAAAGAACAATTGCTTACAATGTTCATGATCTGAAGTAGTTAAATTTCACGAACAGAAGATAAAGACTATATATACTGTACACATCTCAATTAAACATTCTGCAATACTTAAGGGTAAATATATAATGCTTTGTATGAGGAAAACTATATAATGCTGAGCTACTATGACAAATTTGCTATATTCCAAGCCTAACCTCGAAAGTTTTGTTTCAAATATCTGTACAAAAGGATGAAGACATAATCAGTCTAGATTAGTGACTTAGTGATTAGATCTTAGTTTACAAAGTTCTCAAATATTTAATTAAAATGTAAACTTAAAATACTTAAATATAGTCTTTAAGATTTCAACATATTCCATAAAATAAGGTTTCCCAAATATTAAAAAAAAAAATTACCATCTCTCCAATTAAACTTAGAGTAGAATTAATCTTCCAAACCAATTTTGGTTAATTTTATTTATTTCTCCAAAGTAACATTTTATTAGGCAATTCCAATGTTATTACTACCCATATAAAAATGTAAAAATGTATAATGATGATTGATTTTGGATGTTTGGACTCTAGTGCTTCCAGGAGTACCATATAATAATTTTTATTTTCTACCTATTAATAACAGATTAGTACTATTCTTCATTTAGTTTAAGGTTTTGCTGAATAGCAAACTCCATATAATGTAACATCTACATTACAATGGACAGGACCAGGGCATTTTCCAATACTGTTCTTGCAAAGAATTTTCTGTCTAGCTGGTTGACAGTGTAAACATCAGCCTGTCCCTTCACACTCAAGAGTAGTGAACCCTGCTGTGTTTCTTTTCCTCCACAAGAAAAGGCACAGCAATGGTCCAATCCTGATGTAAGTGGGGTGTTAAATAAGAATTAAAGGCTTTCCAAACAGGAGTCTTTGCTATAACCCCAGCCCTATAGCAAATAGAAACTGTTGGCTAGGCATATTCCTATTGTTATATTGCACGCTTAAACATCTGGTGGGGTTGAAATTATATAAGTTTAGCTACCCAAGAATATTTTATGCTCTTCAGCAATTTTTTTCCTGAACATGTTTTTAGCATTCTTAGTCCATTTGTTAAATGAATTTTCTGATGAGGTTGAAAGTTTGGTTCTAGCCATATGGGAGTACAAGCTGCTTTTATCTATTCTGAAAAAGAGGTAAAGGATTTTAGCCACACCCAGAATCATGAAAATTTCGTTTTGGTGAAAGGTTAGGGAATGAGAAGGCAAATCTTAAATCTCTGGTGTACCCTACCAATCTTACAATTTCTTTTTTTTTTTCCCATGTTATTTTATCATTCACTCCCCTCCAGCTCCTATTATCTGCCCTCTTTTCAAATAATCCACATGCTTATTTTTTCATAGAGTCATAGAAGTAGCAGTTTGAAGGGAATTTTGGAGGTCATTAAGTCCATTCTCCAACTCAAAAAGGGACTACACCAACACTGCATCAGGTTAGACATGGCTTTGTCTAGCTAAGTCTTAAAAACCACCCAGGACACAGAATCTGCAGCCTCTCTGGGTAACCTGTTTTGGTACTGCATTACCTTTCTGGTGAAAAAGATATCCTGCTGGCTAAACTGAAGGTCTTTTTAAGCTTTCATTATTCTTTACATCATTTTCTTCTGCCAGATAGTACTTCTTCCTCCTTAGACTCTACTTTCTTTCACTTGTGACAAGATCATCTTTCCATCTCAGAACTGTCTCTGTTATGCCTCAGTGTATCCATTTATGGCTGTTTTCTACTGTTCTGGCATATTTCAGTGATTCTTTTATGATCTAGCCTGGAAGACAAGAAGACAAATTCTATCTCTAATTCTGAAGATAAAAGTAAGTTCTGTGAAGTTTCTCCAGTAATGCAGGTCTATGAGGAATTCTCTAATCATCTCCATAAAAGAAAATCCTTAATTTCCCTGTCAGTAAGTAAATTGCATTGTTCTAGAAATCTTTATTACCATAGCTTACTTCTGGCAAAGACATTGCCTGTTATAGTATGACAAGGAATGAATTTTTCACAAGAATTTTGTGATCTTCTAAAGGCCACTGCTTCATACCTACAAGTACAAGGTACATTTCTGCAAGTGTTTTTGCTCTAGATTAGGTGTGTATGAATAGATACTTTAATAAACTCGAAATACTTTACTGCATTTATTTCTAGCAGAGACCAAGAAAGAAAGTTTCAGTGACGCTAGATTTCTTCTTTTTCATGACTCAGGAATCCTATTATGTCTTCTCCAGAACCTTCTTGGCCCTGCTGCCTGTACTATTCACAGTTGTAGTCTTCATTTTTTGTAAGTAAGTTAGACATTACATGATCAAGGTTTAATCTCCGGGTTAAACCTGTCATTTCACTACACAGATGAACAGTCTTTTTTAGCTCTTTTTTTACGTCCTCTATTTAGCTCAGAGAACAGCTCTTTTTTAGCTCTTTTTTTTTTACTCCTTCCTCTATTCAGATTTTTTACCATAAAGAGAATCACATTGTCTGTTCATTTGAATCTTTCAGTATTGAGCTGAAACAGTCAGGAGCTCCAGCTGTAGGGCTGATAGTACTTTCTTTTAATGAAGATACTCCTGCATTAGTCTCAGAAGGACATCTGTTTCCATTCTGCAGTTTCTTCGGTTCCTTTCCTTGTCACTGCAAAATTTCCTGGTTCATTAAAAAAGCATGTCTGCTAAAATAGGGAAAGTCCACAGTACAACCTTAGCCACAATGTTAGTGAAACGTTCTTCAGAAAGAATCTGCAAATTGGTGATATCTAGAAGGTGGATGAGCCATTGGTGATTGCAGTAAAGTAGTGGTATTTGACATTAGACATGGTTTCTTGTTACTGAGACTATACCTATAATGCAAATTATGCTGCTATTTAAAAACATACTATGGTTGAAATATATGAACATAAGCTGTAACCATAAAACTGCTGAAATGAAAGTGTGTGAGAAAACTTTATTTAAAACATTTGTATTCATAAATGTACACATTAACCTCAAGCACCAACATAGCATCTGAATCTGGCATGTGAACAACTGTGGGGTCAATACTTTTCCAAGTGCATTGAATTCACGGTATGAATACAAACACTTTGGAGAGACAAAGAAGATTTAGAAGCCAAACCTAAAAAAACATACTTAGGGTTTATGCACCTCTACAGTTCAATAGGGTTTTTAACTTCTCTGGAAATTTTCTCATGCAAATAGGCGAAATATGCTCCCTTAATTTGATTAGAGATTTATTCTGCAGGCTCTGAAAATTTGAAACAATACTTGATTAAGAAACAGACTTTTTTTATTAATTTGGAGACTGCCTCTATCACTGCAGATTTTTACTTTCTCTTCTTTTAACACCTATCCTGAGACCTGGAATTCTTTTAAATACTAAATTACTAAAAATAAGTATTTCTTAATCTTAGTGTAATGAAGCAAGAAATTTCTGTTGTCAAGAAATTACTGGCAATGAAAATATAAAAATAACCTGCCTTTGTAGCAGTTTTTCTAGAATTAATCTGAATTCTCACTTGCAGCAATAAATGTGTTTTATTTTTCAAAATAAGGTAATTTTTTAATAAAAGTAAAATACCCTCAAAGCACTGTAGTCAGAGGGAACTCAAAGTTTTCATGTCATGATCAACATTGCACTTAATTTTTTCAATAAAAATGGACTTCACACAAAATTTACAGAAGCATATAATGAATAATTTTGGAAAGGACTCCTGAAGATCATGTAGTTGTAACTCCTGCTCTAAGCAGGGCTAACTTTAAAGTTGATCACGTTGCTCAGGGCCTTGTCTTGTTTAGTTTTTAGTATGTCGAAGGATGGAGATTTCACAAGCCCATTGGTCCCTTCCAACCTCAACAATCCTGTGATTCTGTAAAATTCAAGCAAACTCAAACATTTTTATTGAAAGTCAAGAGATTAAGTCTATTCTAAGCAAAGAGTCTGTGCATTTTAGAGAGTGCTCTTCTGGTCTTTTCAAACTGTTCGTCTTACAGCTTTTTGAAGGGCTTTTATATTTGGCTATCTATATTCATAACTGAGTTAAAGTATCTATATAGCTATCTATATTTATTACTGAATTTTGAATTATATTTTTTAAATTATATTTTTATTTATATTTATTAGTGAATTACAGAGATTCTGTTTCTTTGTCTTTAAGGAATTTTTCTCCTGGAGAATAAAAAGGAGAATGAGGATTCCACATTCTGGAAGAGAAAGAATGTGAAATCTTCCTCAAGCCCTTCAGTCCTATGTCAATCACCCTAAGGAGAGATCCAGAGACCTGCACATACTTATTTTAGGTTTAATGGTAAGAGGAAGGAAAACTTCCTTTTTAAGTCACTTCCTGGAAATAAGTACTTTGTCTTTTTTCTCCATCTTACAATCACAAAATAATTCAGGTTGGAAGGGCCCTGAAGAGGTCATTGAGCCTTCTTCATTTAAGTAATATTTTTGTTGAACCATAACAATTTCATGACAAAGCATTGTTGCTCTTCTACAGTATTTTTTAATGTATTGGGTAAGAAAGATAAGCCTTCTCAGCTTTCTCTCTGGTAGTTTTGCTCAAGAAAGCTTTATAGATCATTAAAGCCTATTCATGTACAAAAGGTTGTCAGTCAGCAGTCTGCTGAGGGCACTAGCCACAACTGATAGACAGACATGACTGTTGCAGGTTGCAGGCAAGAAACAATATGGTCCTTAAATTAGTTCAGCATTTTCATTTAATTGTAAAATATGGCTTTTTAAAATAAAGAAAGGGTAGACCTAATGTATTCTGCCATGCTCCTGAAAACAGCGGCATGTGAACTGTTCAAGCAAACGGAAAAAATATAATGATGAAAGTCAGAAAAAGTCAAAACTTTTTCTATTGTGTCTGAATTGCTGAAACAACTTACTCTTTCTCAAGCAGCCACTATCATAAAAAGTCTCCCTTATTAAAAAAGAAGTTTCTCACCTCAAGCTAATCTCTGCTGAGAGTTTCAGTTCATACTTTCTGGTATAGTGGTGTAAGTCTGAAATAACTATATACACAGAGCCATGTTTGCACTGGCAAAATGAAAAGACCAGATATTACTGTCGTGGTGCTATTTCATTTTATTTGCTTTGGTTCGCATCCAAAATAGGAGGACACAATGTAATAAGCTTTACTCAGATAGGAAAAGATTTTGGAGACTTGATCTCCTAGAAAAGCAGATCTTAAAGAATAATATTCAGGAACTCAGAGCATTTCTTTGAAGTCCCCTTTGGCTTCCTTACATGCACCGTATTATAGCAAAATTTGACTACTGATGAACTGTTAGACTCAATTCTACATCATTATCAGCATACCCTATTACAATAGACCACCTCATCAAAAACAATAGCAGGAGCTGATTTTTGTACTGTGAAACAACATATTTTACCTAGGAAGAGCTCATATTTATATTGAATCCTATCACGAATAAAGGTACCAATACCTTTGCTGACATAATTGTCTAGTTCTAATGGATTTGCAGTGATGGGCAGGATGTGCATTCTGGTAAGGTTTTGGTGAGTGTTGGGGAAGTAAAAGTCCTAGTGCCTTTCTATTGTCCACCAAGTGCCACAGAAATAACAGCTCTGCCCTTTGTGGTGTGTCTGGAGAACATGAAATGTGCATGTTTTCCTCTTTGAATAAAAACTCTTAAAAATGCTAAAATACCATACTATCCAACAGGCTTGCTACCTTATTAAAAATAAAATTATTAAAATTGTAAAAAAGCAAGCAACACAGAAAATCACAGCTAAGGAAGAAGAGAAAATACATTCTCAAGAGTACCACCATGTGATCTTGCTGTCTCAAGGCAGGAGCAATGTACACTTCAAATTGAGTATCTCTGTATGTCAAGATTGTGAAGTTAGAAGAAGGATTTCATGAGTTTTGAAGATTTGCTTTAGCCAAGTGGCTTTAATGACATTTTCTTGTATATTTAAATATTCAGATGGATTGGTGTCTAACCGCTTGTGGCTGACTGGGCAGAACACAGACATATGACACATGCTAGGCATCTAGAATATAAAAAATGATGAATTCTCCTGGGATCACCTCATCAAAGTAGATTATTGACTTAGTTTTCACATGATGTCAAAGCAGAAGATTCCCCAAGACAAATGACTCGGTTCATCTAGCTGGCTAGACTGACTTCACAGAATACTTATGCAAGTGCTCCAGTTTGGCACCCTCGGGATGAGGGTGCCAAACAGGGCAGAAATCTTCATGAAGTTTCTGAGGCTGATGGGAGGAGGCAGAGATCAGATAGATGATTCTGCTTTATTGTTCATAGTCCATTGTTGTTCTAAATAAATGTAGTCCATCTTATTCCATAAAGTAACTACAACTGTGGCAATGTAGGACTTTTCATCCCAAGGGATGCCCTGGTGTTTTCTCAGGGTAACTTTTGGTTCATTTTGTAAAGTGTGTTTCCTTGCAAAGTGAAGCTGAGGACAAAAAGGAAGTTCACAATCTCATTAATTTCTTTAAAGCTTCTTTATCAAAGAAGGATCTAATCTAGTCTAAAAAATGCTTGAGCTAGCAAATTAAATTCTCTAACTTCAAGCAAAACCACTCATTAAAGTAAGATACCAGACTAAAACACTACCAAATTTTTTTAATATAAACTTACCTGAGGAGAGGTTGCACATACAATAGCCTGCCTTGCACAGAGAAGCTGAAGAAGCACATTGTACACCTTCAGTACCTTGAGAACTATGATCACCATTGTACCTGAGGACTTGACCTGTCACTAAGGAACACTGAAAAAGATCCAAGGTGTTATAAATCCACAATGATGTAGGGGTGGGCAAAACAGTCCAGAAATAATCTGGCTGATGTGTAGACCCAACCACACATTGGCCACATATATTGCCATAAATGTAGCATTGAAGTAGACCAAAACCATCTTGGTCAAGTGAAGATCAGCCATAGGCAAAGCCTGGAACTTAATGAGCTGAAAAGGGATTTTTAACGTGGAGTGAATGGGGCAACAGCAGGAGAATGAAGTCCAAAAGACTCTCCTTCCCTAACCTGAGAGACAAATTTACCATGAAAATTCAGTTAGATCAACTGGATACTTTAGGATAGCTAAAGTAATCACTCTTCATTTGAAATAGGTAAAATGAGCACTTAGAAACCCTTCAAGAGAATGGATTTCCAAGTTAACTGAATTGTGTCATATGTATTATGGTGTAATATGTATTAAGTGTCATATGTATTGTGTCATATGTATTATGGTCATATGTAAATGGTGTAGGCTACTCATGATCCTTTGAGTTACATCTGTGCCTTGAGACCAAGGTTACTGACTTGAAGGAGTTCAGGGAAATGGAAATGTTTATTAACCACAGGTTTGCAGACATCACTGAACAATCATTCCTTTAAGAATCTCACTTGAATCTTGAAAGATGTTATCTTCTTCAAGGGAAAAATTATTCCAGTGCTGTGTCCAGCCCAAGATTATATATCAAAGATACACCCCTGAAAGAAGAGATTACAGTCAAATGGAAGCAGCAGCTTGTTGTGTTATGTAATCCATTCATCAGGCAAAGAGACTTGACAAAGGACTACACAGCGCTTTCCATAAAAAATACAGAAGTGGCAGACCTTCCAAGGTGTCTGAACAGGCTTTCGAAGTCATATTAGGATGAGCTGATGGTTACAGGCTGCATAGATGCCTAGAGTATAGGGAGGAGAGAGGTTCTCAACAAAACTTAGGTTTTTCAGATTTAAAATTGGAGACCAAAAAATTCATATCAGACATACAAGAAACGTTCCAGACCTAACATATAGCCAGTAGGGAGGCAGAAAGGTAAGATTTAAGTTTTTCGTTGAGAACATGGTTCTATTGGCTCTGGCTGGGATGGAGTTAACTTTCCCCATAGCAGCCCTCAGTGCTGTGCTTCGTATTTGTAGCTAAAATGGTGTTGATAACACACCAATGTTTTGGCTACTGCTGAGCAGTGCTCCCACAGCATCAAGGCTGTCTCTCTAACCTGCCGCCCTCCCCACCACAGGCCAGTAGGCTGGGGGTGGGCAAGAGGCTGGGAGGGGGCACAGCCAGGACAGCTGACCCAAACTGACCAAAGGGCTATTCCATACCATATGATGTCATGTTCAGCAATAAAAGCTAAGAGAAAGAAGGAGAAGGGGGGACATCCTTTATTAAGGTGATTGTGTTCCAAAGCAATCACTATGCATACTGAGGTCCTACTTCCCAGGAAGTGGCTGACATCACCTGCTGATGGGAAGTAAAGAATAAATCTTTTTATCAACCCATCACATGGTATATGAAGAGATACTGAGATTGATCTCGTTGTGGGAGTACTTTTGGAATAAAAAAAGCTTGCAAAGATGGAACAAACTCTGAACCATAAGAAACCCAAGTTTCTGGTGTTTGAAATTAAGAAGGTTGGAAACAAGTCTTCAAGCTGAAGAGAGAGAGAAAGCCAATCCATGCAGAAAGAGGCAACCACACAGAGTATGTAAGTCACAGGCTGAGGAAAGACCAGAGCATGGCAACAGTCAAATGGTAAAGGAAAAAACAGGCCCAACAAAATACCATGGAAAGAGAATGCAGAACAACAGAACAATTTGTTGATATAAATGAACCTATGAGAAGGCTATTAAACCCAAGAAATCAATTGGGAAAACTTCACTATCCTAACAGACATATCTAACACCTGGTAGAAGGTGGGGAATAAGCAGGACAGTGCTAGATTACAATATAAACAATACATGAGAAATAAAACACGTCATGAAGATGGTGTTATACAGCTTTATGTTGAAATGCATAGACAAATCAAGTTAAGAAGCAAAATTTGTCAACAAGTGACATGAAATCCCTGTTGATTAGAAGTCTGGACCTAGATTAAAAAAAGCAATTTTGAGATAATATTACTGTCTCCCTGACCACAAAGGCAACAATGACAGTAACATGCAAATGAGATCAGAGATGCTTTGAGATTAGGACATGCAAGAGAAATGGTAGACTTCATTTACCTTATTTAAACTAGAAGGATCACAGGGTACTCCAGGAGAAGGGATAATTTTTTATTTGGTCCTCGCCAGCACAAAGAACATGGTTCTAAACGCTGATTTCTTGAGACCAATTCAGCAACAGTAACTGATTTTTCTAATTCAGTATTCTTTCAGAAGCAACAAAAGTAGACATTCACCACAGCTGCAGTCAATTTTAAAAAGGTGACCAACATAAAAATGAACAAACTTCTTGAAAAGAATGTAATAGGAAAAGAAGTTAATAGAAAAAGAGAAGAGATTTAAGTCTTTGCAGACAGCATGGAGGTTACTTGAGGACCACATTGGAAACACAAGTTATATGTGTACAAAGTATCAGGAAAGATTTTAGAGAGCAGACCAATATTAGCACAGCTAAACACCATGGTAAAGAGTTACTAGAAATGGTGTTGTATCTTTCAAAAAAAATGGAATCATGTTCAAATAAAAGCCATAGAGAGAATCAAAAATCTAGGAAGTTAAAAATGATAATGCAACAAAGCATGCCAAAAGGTTATTTTACTGAAAAACTAGTAAAAGATATGAAAGCCAACCACTAACTTTTCTTCAAAAACATAAGGAGGAGAAAGTCTTCAGGGATAAAGGGTGATTGAGACAGAAGATAATACAGGTCATGACTGGTGATGGTTTATTTACCAGCTGTTTTCTACATCCTGAAAAAAAAGGTATACACCAGCTTTTCTTCAAAATCTGGACTCTTAAATCAGGGTTTTGAACTTCCACTTATTAATAAGTAAATGCTGGCAGCCACACTCGTTCCTTCTTATTCTTGCATTTATGTTCTCCATACACTAAGGAGGTAAAGTTCTTGAAAATATGTCCTCAAATGACTTTCATGACCCTGCTGCTGTGTATCTCTCATTTCACTGTTAATCAGTTCCATAAAGCTCTGTTTTTCAAGTATTAGGTGAATGTCCCCGTTATTAGTCTCCTCTTCCTTCTCTTATACACCTGCCTCATGAGGACAGCTTAGATGTTAACCTAGTTACTTCAGCCTTGTTTCCTTCTGTTTTCACATCTCTTTATGGGTAGCTAGCCATCTCTACTGGCTACCTAACAAGGTTAAACAGCTGTTCTCCTGCCTCCCATTACTGAAGACATTTTCACCAGACTGCTTCTCAGTTACCCACATTAGCTTAGGACTCCCTTCTTAGACTTGCTGTGGGCTCTTATTGCCCACATGTCATTAATGCTTGCCAAGTTTTTCTTCATAACATATAAGCCATGACCTTTTCTCTTCAAATACAATGCTAGAACTTGTTCGAGTCTCATTTTGCATCTCATTTTCTATAACATGGCCTTGACAATTTCAATCTTTCTCTTCTAATCTATTTACAACATTGCAACAAAGATTGTTTTCCCAGTTGGCTTTAGACTTTTCATCACTCTCTCTGTCCTCTTCCACTGTCCTGCTATTTTGCACTACACTCAAATAAACTGCTTATCTTTACTTTCACTATCTTTCTTCTATTCTATGCCATATATCGTCTCTACTTTTCTATGAAGAGTGTGACTTTGGACTCCAATTATCCCTTGAAGCCAATATGCATGCCTCTAGATAGGTTGGGTTTTTTTTTCGTTTTTGTTTGTTTGTTTGTTTGTTTGTTTGTTTTTTAATCTTCATGCTTTGCTATTGTATTCTTCCATCTTTGAGAAATTGTATTTGGTTTATGTGGCAAGGTTTTGATAGCAGGAGTGGGAGACCTGCAGGGGTCCCTGTGAGGAGCGGCCGGGGCTGCCCCGTGCCGGACACAGCCGGTTCCAGCCGGCTCCAACGGCCCCACCGCAGGGCCCAGCTGAGCCCCTCAGCCACGGGCGGGAGCCTCAGGGAAAGCCTGGGGAAGGAAGGGCAAAAGATGGGTAAGAAATGGGTAAGAAATGGGTAAGAAATGGGTAAGAAACTGGGTAAGAAACGGCAGCCGGGGCTGAGGGAAACAGGGTGAGAAACAGCCCTGCGAGCCCCGAGGGGAGAGCAGGAGGAGGGCAGGAGCTGCTCCAGGCGCCCCGGCAGAGATGCCCCTGCGGCCCTGGGAGAGACTGTGAGGGAGCAGGTCTTTCTCTGCAGCCCAAAGAGGACCACATCAGAGCAGATATCCACCCTGCAGCCTGTGAAGGGCCCTGCATCACAGCAGGTGGACATGCCCTGAAGGAAGCTGCAGCCCATGGGAAGGCCCCACACTGGAGCAGGGAAAAGTGTGAGGAGGAAGGAGCAGCAGAGAGGAGCTGTTATGGACTGACCGCAGCCCCCCGTTCCCCATCCCCCTGTGCTGCTCCGTGGGGAGGAGGTAGAGGAGTTGGGATTGATGAGGCGAAGCTGAGCCTGGGAAGAAAGGGGGCTTGGCTAGGGGAAGGTGGTTTAAGTTTTGTCTTTGTTTCTCATGGTCCAACTTGATTTTTAGCTGGTTAAATTATGTGAATTTTCCCTAAGTTGTGTCTGTTTTGCCCATGATGGTAAGTGGTCAGTGATATCCCTGTCTTTATCTCAAGCCAGGAGCTTTTGCATCTTATTTTCTCCCCTGTCCTGTTGAGGAGGGGCAGTGAGAGAGCAGCTGGATGGGGTCTGGCAGCTGGAGCAGGTCAACCCGTCACAGGAATTACATATAAATATTTACAAACTTCTCCACCATCCATCTTCTTAAAAACCTTCTCTTCATACACAACTTTGATGTGGATTTTTATAAAACCCACGGTAATCATTAGTTTGATGATGTGTGAAAGGATTGGTAATGTTGAGTATTAAAGTTTTATGTATTATTGTGTACCTTTGTCTCTTTTGTATGTAGACTATACAGCTTAAAAAGCCCTGGGGGCAGGGATCATTTTGTTGTATGCAATTTTACAGTATGCATCAGACTACAAGTACTGATTCATGAATAGGGTCCCTTCAGGATACTTACACAGATAAGTATTTTAGGCAACTAAATGCAACACCCTTTGCTTTATTTCCCCTTATTTTGCATCACTTCTACTTAAAATGTTGACATTCTAAATACAAATTTAAGACTTTAATTTTTCATTCATTTGTATATTCTACAAAAGTCCCATCTTAAAATTGCCATCATACTAGTCAGTTATCACTAAAGACTATTTCTGTACAATGTAAAATAAAACAGGAGGATGGAGTAGGTGGCCACTGGAGGTCCCTTACAACCCAAATTATTGTATGATCCTAAGGAGTAAAAATCTCTCAAATCCTTATTGACAGGGAATTTTATGCTATTATGATCAAAGTACTTAAAAGAGTAAAGACTTTCCAGAATAGATCAGCAATCTGACTGTAATTTGAAACAAAATCTAGTATTTGAACATTCACATGTAAGAAATCATTCCTAAATCTCACGTTTTATGGACACATTTGTTCTCCTCCAAGAAAACCACCAGAAACAAATTAATTAATCACACACAGTACTACAGTGATACACAAAGAATAATTATTACCTATTCTCTAGTTATCCTTCAAATATTTTTCAACTATTTCCAAAACATATGTGAGCACACACACACTACACGCACACATGCACACACACATACAGACACACAGAGACTTTGGGGGACTAAATTTTTTTCATCTTTTCCTAATTCTTTAATACACACTGTGTATTTTGCCAGTAACCTTGGCAAATTTTGGCTAAAATATTTTGCTTTCATGTTACTTCAGATATAAAGTTCAAATATCTTTGTTGTGTCCATTACTTCCTTTTTTTCTGAAAATGTCCTAGGAAATGAACTTACTAACAAAAATGTTCCTAAACCAGCAAATTTTAAAAGGAAGGAAGAAAAAGAATTATGCACATAAAGACAGCATTTTCACAACAGAATCTAAGCTACTTTCATCCAATCAGGAAGCAGAAGAAATTCCATGTGATTTATGTTGCCACAGTAAGAATCAAATTATACTGAGTACAAATTCAATTAACTGCTTTTGAATACTGTACAGACCTGCAAGTGACAATATAGTGTATTCTGGAAATTGTCTGAAATAGCAAATAAATCTGAGAAGGGAAAAAATAGTCCATTTAGTCTTTCCTGATTTTGATGAATCCTAGATGGGACAAGCTGCAGTTTATAGCAACCACCATTCACTTGTTCTTTGATTATTAGGAAACGGTGTTGAGTTGTTGGTTTAATGAAACCAAACTGGCAACTGCTGAAAAATGATGATTGTAGCAAGTATCACTGATGTTGAACAGTACAAGCAGCAGTGGTGACAAATCAGGGGGAAACACCAAACTAACCAAACAGCTTGTAAGCTTACAAAGATAGCCAGCCAGCCCGCACCATTTCTTGCAGCAGTTCTACAAATAATGAGTAACTTACTTTGAGAAATGACATTTTCTCCTGTTACTGTGCTGCACATGGTTTACATGGAATGCATCATAATCATGACTGGTCAAATTTGACTGAAAGGCCTTCTAGTCAAAACTTTAGAGAAGGGGAGGAAGGGAAGACACTAAGGTTTTAATGATGATGTCCTAACATGGGTATTTTCTGCATACTATGAAAGAAGACTAATACTGTCTTTTGTGGAAAGAAAAAGGGAATATCTAGTCTCCTCATACATTTAGAAATGAGTAAGTATTGTCTAATGGATGTTTATTCTTAACTCATGAATATTATTCATCCATTATCTCTCCACACCAGATGGGTGATACAGAAAGACGCCTAGTATCAGATGTCTATAGCCATGACCCATACTGTTTAGAGCATCATCAAAGAGACAGTCAGAGGAAGAGTCTGTATACCATCAAATCCTTCTGTATGGCTTTATGTTTGAAAGCAAAGTAGCCTCCTCAAACCTTAGAGAAGGTGAGAAACACATAATTGCTAGATCACATATTAGTGGAGCATTCTGGGCACTCAGTTGTTTTTCACTGTATTGCGTTAGAAAATTATGCCGTTCAGCTACAGAAATTTCTTCGACGTTTCATAATTACTTTTTAAATCAGAATGTTTCCTGATTTGTCTAGTTAGAGTGGCTGACATTATCTTAAAATATCAGATCAGGTTTTCCAATAATTAAAACCTATATGGTGGTGAAAACTACCAGCACTTAAAAATCTGAACCTATAGTTTATTGTAGCTTCTGTTCTGTGTACATACCACACACACACACACAGAGGCACACATTTTGAAACCACATAGAAATGATACTTGCATATTTTGTTAGCCTGCAGGGAGAATTGTTCTAGCTTTTATCATTGAGGGTATGAAAAATTCAACATTAAATCATTTCAAATTAATGGGAATTTTTCTCTTAGGGCAGAAATAATCCTGTGTGGTACCTCCCGGAAGCCAAATAAGACGATTTCAGCCTCTTGGGAGGAGATACAACAGCTTCACAGAAGAAGCCTTTCTACTGACTGTCATTTAATTCCCAGTAGGTGTTTCATTTTCTCATAAAGATTTCATCATTATTTTTCCTTTTTGTTCAGAGCAAACATCTTTCCCTTCAGCTGCAATAAAAAGGATCTGAACTGAAAGAGCTTTTTTTCATAAAACATATGACATGCATTTTTCCTTTCTAGGAGCAGACTTCTGATTCATCTGAATGATGAACTAACACTGATGAATGAATGGGAAGAATTAAATGTATGTTTCTGCAGGACCCAATGAAAAAGGAAATGCTGAAAGATAAATATATGGATAAGAAAAAATTCAATTTACAACTTAGCTTATCTGCTGTGACACTTAACACTCCACAGATTAGAGTACCACATGAAAAAAAATGAAATCTAAAATGAAAGCAGAATAGTTACAGCTTTATCTTTTCAGAATTCAAAAGAATGTAAAGTGCTTTATGGACACATTAATGACATTATGAAGGAAGCAGGAGAGGGAAGGGAAAAAAAAACCCCATCCATAAACTCTACCAGATAGGTGCAAGAAGAAGCTACCAGATAGATGCAAGAAGAAGCTTGCAGGAAGAAAGGCAGAACAGGGATCTCACAAGTAGAGATACTGAAGAAAGATAAAATAAAGATTGATACATTAAGAAATGTTTTTTTGTTTTTTTTTTTTTTAATTTGGAAAGATGTTTTTAGTCAGGAAATTGAGATTTACTCAAAATGAAATAGCTTACAAGACAAGTCTCTAATTTTGAAAAAAAAAAAGTATCGAAATGACTGCAGCATATTATTGACCACTTTGAGAAGAAAACCTTTCATTTTGAAGATTATTTTGCATTCAAAATTTCAAGATTTTGGGGTTGTTTTTTCTTTTAAAGCATGAAATTGAACAAGGACTAGAACAGAGACTGCAAAATGACTGTAGCATTACTTTTTGGTCCAAATTTTCTCTTTGGCCATTTCTAAAGTTTTTCATAACCAATGCTCATTCAAAACTGTTAGGGAAGGTGGCAAACTTGGAAAAACCTATATATTTTTATTTTCTGGAATTTTACCTCTCACAAATGTGAAGTATTAACCACAGATGGACCCTATTCCATCTAATGATTGAGATAAAAGGAAAGATGAGAAACTTCAGCAGAATATTCTGAGGAACTTGAACTTTACTGGGAGCTACAAAGGGTGTCTCTAGGCAATATTTTCCATCACTTTGCTAAAGAAGCAATGAGCAAACATAAGCATGGGCCAATGAATAAGCAATAATGTTTTGCATCAAAGAATTTTAAAGAGAAAATTTCAATAAGCAGAAGAGATCTTAAGTACCACATGAGTTTTAAAAGCAAGAACTGCTGCCTTCAGAGATCTGCAGTTTTTCAGGACCAGGATGTCCAGGTGGTGAGAAATACTTTGAGTGCCTGTACTGTGTAAACAGGTTCTGGTACAGCTTGATACTTCGTCAACTAAATAAAAGACACATGGGCTAAATTGTTGTTGATCCTGTGGTTAAAAGGACAAGATTTTTTTTATTATTTTGCAAATCTTATTTTACAATCCATTTAAGACTCCATAGTGGAGAGGAGTCCCACATACATACAGACTGTGTCATATCAGAAAATCTATACCAGATAGTGCCTGTGAAATTTTTCTTTGGATATGCAGATAACTGCTCCCTTCTTCTGGTTACTATTAAAACCTATCTTGAGAGAGGTAGACTCACCTCTGCAGGTGTTCTAGGACTGATTATTTGGGGATTATAAGGGAGAGATTTTGTGGGTGTAGAATAAGGAAAATCATTTAAAGACCACAAAGCTAATGGTAGGAACTACAAGGTGTGTGAGCTCATACTTAGAGGAAGGGGCAGAGCCAGAAAA
Source organism: Mycteria americana (assembly GCF_035582795.1). Lineage (NCBI taxonomy): Eukaryota > Metazoa > Chordata > Aves > Ciconiiformes > Ciconiidae > Mycteria > Mycteria americana. The sequence continues at coordinate 94,134,806 of NC_134366.1, read as the reverse complement.
GAAGAAAAAACACTAATCTATTAAGGACAGGTGATGGGAAGCACTGGCAAGATACCAGAACACTGAAGATGTACTCGCTTAAAGGCACAATTCACATATGTAACTTCTGGTTTTGAAGCTCAGTAATAAATGCTGAAACACAGTCCAAATGATAGATCTTGCACCAGACACTATGGACTTGATTAAGCAAAGCATTTCATTTTACAACACATTTAAATGATGTCTCCGTAATCATTGCATGACTAAAACTAGGTTTTGGTACTATAAGTGAATGAAGGGAAAACCAACAAAACCAGAAAAAAAGGGGGGGAGAGGAGGAACAAAGAGTAGAGAATGTGAAATTTACCATATAAAATAAGCACATTAAATATTCTTTTATCTTTTAAATCATATAGATAATCTCATCCTAACAACTGTTGACTTCAGTAAAACAGGAGCAGAAGTGAATTGGGTAAATCGTTCTGTGTTTAATTTTCACCCTTTTCAAGATGGGCAACTTTATACCCAATAGTAATAATTAGCAGAAAGACTTCTACCACAGAAGTCATAAAACCATTTTCCAGGATCTTCAATAGCAAGAGATCTAAAACCAGATTTTATTAAAAATAAACTGACATAGAACAACAAATGTTTTTCAGGATAGACTTTGAATATTTCCAGAAAATATTGCTGTGGAGGAAAATATATATATTTTAAGAACGTATTTTATCATTCAAAGAAACAAATTTAAGTTTGGTTTTAAAACAAGAGTTTTCTTAAATCACTATATCAGAAATTCAATTTTTCCCAAATTGTGAATGTGTAAAGTTTCATTCTTTTTCTGTTAGTTGTCCTGTTCATCAGAAGTCTTTAGTTTTATCTTCTTTATTTGGTGGTATTTTGAGATTTCCTGTTTTTAGAAGATTATCGCATGTGATCTGAATCTCAAGTTAAGTGTTCAGTCCCTTCTAATATGGCTGCAAATATTTATTGAACACATGTTCAAGTTGAGTAAGCACAAATGTTCAGTCAGTTGTTGCATCTGCTTCCTTTCTGGGAGCTATATGTTTTAGATGCCCTGTAAACCCTTTCTTCTGCTACAATTGTTCTCTTTTAGCGATATTACCCTATTGTCTTTGGAAACTAAAAAAAGACATTAATACACATAAAGAAAGAGATACATAAGTATTCAGATATTTATATCTTGTTACTTCTAGTGGAAAACTCACTGTTAATTTTAATCACATCTTATTTTCATGCTGTGCTAAATGCATGCTTCTTTTCTCATTGTCTATTTTTCTGTCTTCTGTCTTAGAATTTTATCTCAATGGTTGTGAAATACAGTGGTTCTGTTATTATTTAAACAATGTTTTTGTCATATCACAAGCTTCAGATTTTGAAAATACTCCTGAACTAAAATGTGATTAAAAAAACCAACCAAACAAAGGTTTTGTGAACTGATACTTTGAAAATTAAAGTTTAATATGAAGAAAAATGTAATTTTAGCCTCAGAAATATAAACTAGTACTTTTATATGTGAAATTGTTTTGAGTATGGAAGGGAAAGTTTTTAAAGATTGGTGTGTTGGGGGAGACAGGCAGAAAGACACAAAACAACCAGGAGAAAACATATCTTGTAAACTCTTTCCTAAAACCTGTTTCTATCATGCTTGAACTCTGGTTTGTAAAAATATTTCTCTGGAAAGTGTGCAAACCAGTTCTACTTTTAAAACAACAAGAAGAGAAAAATACTAATTTAAAATGTGTCATTTTCCTAGAATCTCTTGGAGAAAAAAGCTGAATTTTAAAAATTATGTAAGGTAACCTGCATTTATGAAAAGCAACCATCATGAATGAATATTCACTGTCTATAATTTTTCTTTTGTACAATATTCAGCATTTTGTAGGCAAACACTTTACCTCACTGCAAGTAAACATGAACTCAATCAGAAGAAAAACAAGAAGAAAAATCCAGGTAAAAACAGAGGGGAAGGAAATAATGGGACTGTATGTCATGGACAAAAGAGTTGGGGAATGTCATTTTACTTAATTTTTTGCCAGCCAACACAAACCCCCAGTCACTGATTTGGGTAACAAGAAAAAGAACACCAGCACTTAGACAGACGTGTCTACCCTACCCTTTTCCCAGTCTCAATTTCTTGTGTCTTAGCTGGAGGTCCCAATCAGTGAGTCAGGACTCCCCCGGTAAGGTGGAAACTAAGATGGGTGGTTGAGGTGACCCGCCTTGTGGTTTCTTTCTGCCTCCTGACACTGCATGGTCTCCTGCTGTCCCATTCTATGAGTGCGTTGTTTAGGGGATGTGGTGCCTTTGGCAGGATATGTACTCCAGTCCAGCATGGAGTGCCTTTTTTCCGTTCACCTCCTGGACCATGACTCCAGACCCACCAACTGCCAGTGTCTTTCTAAAATTTGTTGGAGCAGGGGTGCTGTGCTCCAGAAGAGGAGAAAGTTCAGGTGTGCGATGGTTTTTTTCATGATGATAGAGCTCAATGGTCTGACATATATCCATTACAGTGTGTTGTGTGCCCACAACAGCAATCTGATCTGTATTTCAACTGTCCAGATATTAGCCAGAACTTACTGAAATCAGTGGGAACAGGAGCTGATGATGCAACATGCCTAATGTGCAGCCACTCCATAGGGACGAACTAGTGCTCATGGGCAGCTGGTGATTACTCCAAAATCCTGGGAACTGATGAAAAGAATTTCTTGGAGGACCTCTAAAACAGAAATTCACCTTCTCTACAACACCAATAAAGTACATTAGTGAGGTTACCAAATTTCAGATCATCACATTACAAAGTTGAGTTTTGAAAAGATGTCAGTTGTTTACTCATAGAAGTCCCTAAATCAGGAAGTTTCTGTATAAACATGGAGAGTCATCTTTCATGTCTTTCTCCATCAGTAAAAGCTGCATGAGCTACCCTTCCTCTTCTACACCAACTTGTCATACCAAATTTATACCCCATTCTGCATTTCTCAAGAAACAATATTAACATAATATTTTAGATTCTCTTGCATTGTGAGAATAGTGGCTCATATAGAAAAGTATTTTTGCATTCTCTGTTTTTTTCTTTCAGGTAGAAGACAAGAAAAATTAATGCAGCTAAGCTGAAGAATAAGAATGCATGTACTCCAGAACTGCTGTAAATGTTCTCTAGGGAGAACACCTGAGCTGAGCAAAACACATCCAGATGGATAAAGGTGCATGCATGTGTGCAACCAGCAACCAGCTCAAGCTCATGAAAAGTTGTGAAGCAGAACCACAAAGATGGCAGGGGCTGCTAGACAATCTGAACTAAATGGTTAATTATGATGTTCATGATAGATATGGCTTACGAGAGACTGCAAGATTAATTCTCATTATAGCTTTACGCACTTTTTGAGATCTTCTTCTGAATCATGGGCTGCCTTTGTTTCTTAGGCAAATGGCTTTTCTTGACCTATGCAAAACATCTACAGACAGCTAATGGCAAGCCATACAAAATTATATTGCAAAAAGACATCAGACTGTAGAGAGTTTGGTATGAAACAAATGCACTGCAGAATATCTATTAATCTTATACTGACTTTTCAGAAAAAGAAAACAAAAAAATGAAAAAAGAAGAAAAAAAAAAAGAAAAGAAGAGACAAAGAGAAAGTACTAGTTTTGAAAAAGGTACTGAAAAACTTGCAAAGTAAAAATGTCCTAAGCTTCAAAATGTTTGTATAGTTTGTCATTAGCTCTGGAAATGATGATCCCAGCTGCTACCACTGATAATAGTGTTTTGTTGTGTTATTGATATTTGATCAAATCTAGCTGTTAACCAACTCAGAAAACACTGTGATTTGAAATTTTTTCATGTATGTGCTTGAGACAAACTATATAAGTAGAAACTAAAATAAATAATGCTTTTTGGGTTTTTTAATTGGGCTTCTGCTTAACATTTTGATGCTGGGCAACTTACCATGGTAAGGAGGATATTGCAACTCAGCTTTCTGCAATTTGATAGTCCATTTTCTAAATCAAGAATGCTAGCTTCCACAGTTTTATTCCCATTAATAGATTCTAGCATCAGTAAGAAGTGGATGACTGCACGCAGAATTGTACAACTGTTAGGCAGTAATTGTCACCAAATTTTAAGAGACAATTTATGACTAAAAGAGGAAGTATTTCCAATCCATATTTATTTCATGCCTGCAATTTCTGATTAAAGAAAGTACTAACAATATTTTTGCTTCTTATGCCTTAATTTATTTAGAAGTTCATCTATCCTTTGAAGTCAGAAGGAAATGAAAGCAAAAACATATTGGTAAAAATTATCAATTCTTATTCAAAATTAACAAAGCTATCTCCCTCTTCACTTAAAAAAAATAAAGTTTTTGCGGAAAACATAATCGGTGATTCTAACCTGAAGAATATGAAATTCCAGAGTTATCTGTGCCATGATGCATGGGTTAAACTGCTGGTGTTCAGGAAGGATAATCTACCGAACTTTGCCCTTCTACCAGGTAGTTAACTGAAGATCTACTTTTCTTCAAAGAGAAGTTCAGCAAAGAAAAGCCCAGCAACTCAATCCATCTCAGTTGCCTTTCAGGATACTTAATAACTGGAAGAAATAGTTTTCATCTTTGCCTATTGAATTACTTCCAACTTCTTGCTATTTGGGAAATACCTGATTTGTTTATAAATTCCCAAAATACAGTAATTAACACTTATACAGAAGTTATAATTATATATTATATAATAATGAACTACTGTCCTTTCCCTTTCTTCGATATAGATACCATAATATCACAGCATCCAGGTTTAACATGAGCCCTAAATAAGTATTTCCTTTTTTCCTTCATCCATTCTCACTTTCCTATATAGAAAATCCTTTTTGTTATGATGCAGCAATCATCCATAACTTTCTGAAAGTCTCAGTTCTATCCACAATAATTACTTACAAACCCATCAAAATGCAGAAACCTCATTCTCGTTAAAAAAGGAATGTAAAAGATTTTTCAAACCCACCATATTATGTGTGACTTACTAGTGAGGAGGAAAAGTCTGTGTCTACTGGTTTGTATTTTAGAATCTTACTACCTAAATCTGTTTCCAGGAATGATTTAAAAATAAGCATTAGGCATGGCCAATTTTTAAGTTTTAACCAACATACAAGATATTAATGAAATAAACCCATGGCTTGGAATTCCTGAAAATAGACATATATACTTATCTGCATATAGTCTTTCTTTTGCAAGAAGCAATTTCAGAATATATGCAAGAAGCTTCTAAGTAAGATAGTCAAAATAATAACCACATATCCCTAGTTGTATTAATGGTCATATATCCCTACTAGCCACTAGTAACAGGTTAATTTTATTAGCAGGCAAAAACTGTTGGGACACTTTCTTCTGCTAGAAGAAAATGAATGGCTTCTGACTTCACTATCACTGAACTGATAAACAACTAAGAGTCTGGCCTATCATTTCACACACAAAACCCCAAAATTTGAAAGTGTAACTATACAACATGATCAGGTTATACCATTGGATACTCGGACAGATACAAGCTAGAATGACTCTACATGGAGTACATTTAAACTACAGAAATCTACTGATTTAAGATTGTTCTATACACATCAAGGAAAATAAATTTTATTTAAATATTAACTACTGAAAAATTAATTGTTCAATATGTAGGATAATGAATTGCCCTTTTAACAAAATCTCTGCACATGAATATAGTTTAGATAAATTCCTTTTCCCTAGACAAATAGTAGATACAATAACCCATAAAATGTATTTCTGAGAAATTAGTCCAAGAAAGACGAAGCGAATTATTTTCCAATAACTTATCACACAGTATACACTGGACTTACATTACATTTCAAACTATAAGCACTGAGTTTAAAAAGGAAATATTTAAAGTTGCTAAGCAACAGTGTCTTTGTTTATCATATTGTTTTTCAAATGAAAGCACTGGAAGGGGAAAACAGAATAAACAAACATACAAGAATATAATCTATTTCACAGTCAACACAAAAACCCAACTTTTGCTTACAGAATATAAATTAATAAATATTCTTGAAAACAACTTGATCTATGGTTCAATGGACTTTTTCTCTACTCATTGCTGTTGTTATTTTGACTTTGCTTTCTAAACATGTCAGTAAAAGGATATAGCTAAGTAAGAAATAAGAAACTACAGAAGAGGTTTATTATTGAACAGAATTTCTGAAAAATGTTCAAACTAAAAGATCATTCTGTATCTGAATTTGGACACAGACTGATAGAAACATAGAATATTCATTTATAGTAAAAATACCAAAGCATATAGACTTGATTGTCCAAATGTGCTTGTTTCATCTCTCTTTAAAACATATGTTTGCTTCTTCTTATAAAACAAATGAAACAGGGACGAATGCTTCACTGGCTCCAAACTGCTCATGTTACAAAAAGCCAGGTTAGTGACTGTGTATAGAGGGACTGCATAGAGCTCCCCAGTTGTGGAGCAGTGTAGCCTCAATGAAGGTGTAGCCACTTTCCCAAACATGTCTAGGCAATTGCTGAAGCTTAATTGTTCTCCCTCTGAAAGGTGGTCTTCTTGTGCCAAATCCCTTGCAGTGGGTGGGGAGAAGGGAAGTGGACCCACACACTGTGCAAAGGAGTGTCCCATCCTCATGATGATTCCCAGCTGGAGAGGTGCCACCAGAGCCAGTCTTTCTCAGTGGTCGAAAGCTGAACAGGAACTGCCTAATATGTCTGTCCTACCACTAATTGTGATTTTCCTGTTTATGTCATCAGTTTGTCTCTTGAAAAGACATGTGGTTCTCTTTCACAGCTTTCATTTTTTTCCCCACTGTAAGTAAATGAGGTCAAGACTTTTTGTATTATGGAAAATGAGACAGATCATCAGCCAGGACAGGTGACACTGGCCATCTTCTAATGTGCCTGACTGCAGTCACTGAGACTGGTATTTTGTACCTCTCACTCGATATGCTGCTGGAGTGGATAAGGCCTCAGTCCCCCTGAAAAAAGCACTTCAGCATCTACATATGATCCAAAGTGTCTATGTTTGACCTTTCATTGCTAACTGAAATGCTATATGTTAGCTTTTTTCCAGGGTAATTTAACGAATCCCCTTAATGTGTGGCAAAATTCTTGGTCTTTTGTGAAGATTTTCAGGTCTTCGAGAAGAGATTTCTTTGCTTTTATTTTTCCTCTTTTTTTCAAGTACAGTTGACTTTTACCTCGGTTGCTACAAGTGTTACCATATGTGTATAAACATAGACATACACATGGGCAGTGGAAATGCTGGTACTTTGTTAATCTTACATTCCCTGGACATTTTCATCCCAGATGGCCTGTTGGAGTCCTTCAAATTAAACTTCCAAAATCATCCCAAACTTTTGGGGTTTATATGTGATGTAAAAAAGGCAAATGTTATGATGAGACTTTTTTGCCTTAAACAAACAAACAAAAAACATTTTTCCATGCCTCTTATAATGCCCTATGTAATTTTTTGAAGAAAAAAGGAATGTAAAGAACAATTAAGGCTGACATTCCACTTATCTCTAGCTATCCACAACTACTACAACTACTGCTTTTAGTGGGTTTTTTTTTCTTTTTTTCTTTTTTCTGTATGTCAGTAAAATGAATGAAAACAGATTTTTGATCAGACAACTGAACTTTCAAATTTACAATTTTGGAGGTATTAATGAGGTATTTTTTAAGTTAACTCTTATTCTGCTAAGATAACAAAACACATCTGGCTTTAGGGGTTTTTTTTAATAAGGATTTAACTCTGAAATCTCTGAATATTTTTTGAAGAAAATGGGGCTTACTTGGCTCATACACTTTTGGGCTTCTGGAATAAATAGTCCATTTTGATGTCATGGCTGGGTACTGGGAGCAGAGCTCAGCCAGTCCAGCAGATATTTATGAAGATAATCAGTGACTGTAAGAAGAAAATACAACATGCATGCTAAATAAAAGCAAATCAATTTTTAAATGTTTCCCTTAAAATAGGAAAATACATTTGCAATCTAGTGGTTTGGCTTTCTTGTAAAAATGGGGTGAGTATTTGGCAATGGTTTTGAAAATACAGAACAGAAAGGAATAATTTTAGATTAACGTCCTCCGGGAAGATGCACAGTGGATCCAAATATGCAAGAACTATAAAACTCTGGTTCTGAAGCACAGTACTGACCTGTGAAGAACCAAGTGCCTTTACAGACATACAGACTGTCCCGATCTTTGATCAATGTTAATGCATAGCAAGATGAGAAGACTTTGTAGAAGCAGGTCCTTAATTTTGATCTTGGCTGTGTGGGAGATGTATTGAGAAGTTATAAATCCTTGTCTCAGAATATTAAGACCATGTTATGTAAACCCACATTTTGAGAAATATAAAGATGATGCAATCCTATAAAGTGCCAGGAGAAACTGGATCTGACTTCTTACAGCTCCCACTGGCATTCAGGAACCATTCCTAAAGCTTTAAAGGCACGGCTTAGTAAGCACCATCAGGAAAACATTGCAAGTTCCTTATTTTAGTAATGAATGATGTTCAAAATCACTGCTAAAAAAGAGCTAAAAAAAAAAATCCACCTGAACCCTAAAAATAGGAGAATCAGAAAGAAGAGTCTGATAAAGCTATAAAGTGTGTTTATTTTACAGAACATTTGTATTGGGTTATTAATCAAAGAGTTAGGTTATTAACCTATGAGTCAACTACAAATTTGGGGGCAGGCAAGCATTAGGAAATGATAAATGGGAAGTGGATTCAAGACAATCCTGTTTATGGATTAAGGATGTACCAAGTTATATTTCCATGAACACAGTAGGAAGCTGTCAGCAAGGGCACCCATCATTACTCACAATTAGAAACATCTTTCCAATTAGTATGGAGCTACAGGCACTATCAGCTATTTTCCCTTTTGTTCTTATAACTGTATTCTTGACTTTTTGCTTATTTTCTATGTCTGTTTTTTTTGCATTAAAAAAATATCTGTCTCCTTCTCCACTTTGTTAAAAGCCATGATCAGCAAATCACCTCACCCACTCTGTGCAAATTCTCGATCATTCTTGAGCAGTCTGATGTATTACCTGGCTTGGGAAGTAATATGCAGCTTTGTCCCTTTTGCAGGCCCCTTCCATTTCAACTGTACAAGACCTTAAAAGTAGTAGCAATACCTGCCACTTAATACCACTTAAAAAGGACAGAAAATATTTTATTGATGGAAAATGTTTAAGCTTATCCTTGCTATTCAAAATACTTCCGAAATTCTATTGAAAGGACACAACATAGCTGAACTCAAGCAATGTGTTTCTCCTCACCCAGCACTTGAAGGATCAAACTGTTATGGTGGCGTATTGTGACCTGAATAAATTCGGATTTAAAAAGAAATCACATTTGGTGGTTTTGAAGAGTACCACGCAAGGGAATAAAAAGATGTCTGCATAGTTCCTATTCCTTTAGATGGATATCTAAGCTTGAGACCACTTGAATTCCACATGTTCTGATGTTGCAAAGTACTTAAGCTACATCTTTTGTTTAATTTCTGTTCAATTTAGAGTCCTGAAGGAAGAACCACAGGTTCTAGTATGCACTGGTGCTTATAAAAAGATAGTATAGTGCAACTAGCTCAGACCTTGTAAACGACAGCCGTATGCCAGTAGCTTGTCTGCTATCATGTGTTACTCCTCAAAGGCCAGATGAGACACACGAGTGCTAAAACATGTCTTGAAAGTTGCGAGCCTACAACAGCATGGATGAAGACAAAAGAGAATCCTGAACACTAGGTATTATCACTGATATATCAAAGAATTTATTATCAGTGTCTCACTAACTGGTGTAGCAGTGCAACATGTGTAGACAATTAGCTTCCATATGCATAAATTGTCTGCATTCAAATCAATAACTTGTTATGAATTCAGTATGATACTGTAAAATTACCATACACTTACTGGATAAATATGACTACAGTTTCAACTGAAATCAATCATTCTTGCTATTTTGGTTATAATTTTCATTTACATTCATTTCAGGACTTTAAAACATATCATTTAAATCAGTTCAGACATTAACGGAAATCAAAGCTGTAGGAACTGTTTCTAAATCTTGAGGAAGAAATTTTAAAAACAGTTTAAAGATAACCTTTTTCACAATACAATGAAGACTAGTAACCTTTAGCATGGTGGGGACATGGAGTATTTACCATCTAGAAATACAGAGAGACGATTACCATCTTACAAAAGGAGGAAGTTATTTTTCTGTTTTCATACACTTAGATGTACACTGATCTATAGCTAGGACTCTTAGACATAATAATAATTACACTAATTATAAAATCTATCTTCTTATTAATTATAATAAATAACAAAGCATGAGAGCAGACATTTTATACTTTCCTCCTTCTAGTTTATTTGATATCCTCTTCATGCTTTCATGGTAAATAGCACTAGATAATTGATCCATGCTGTCTACCTCAGTCATGATTTTCTAGCCCTCTTTACCAGGGAATGTATAGGCCCTTCTCAGTTAAGCTGAATGGTTTTATTTAATTCTTCTTTACACACACACCTTCAGTCATACATCTTAAATTGCCCTGAACCTTCTCCTTTGAGATGAGTGGACTAGTTAAGAAACTGCATACAACATCCAAAAAGGCAGATGGATCATGGATTTGTACAATAATATAGCATTGTTCTTAGTTTTCTTCTCTATTTCTTTCCATTTAACTTTTAGAATTTGATTTGCTTTTGTGATTATGACTAATTCTCATCAAGTGACCACAAGTGACATCACTTAGCTGAATTTTCAAGAAACTGTGTGTCATAACCTGTCCTCTACAGTAGTAAATTTTAAGTTAGTATCCATTGTTTTATATGTGAAGCTGGGATTGTTTTTGATTGTTTTTAAGATCTTTTGCATTTATGTGCAGTAAATTTCACCTGCAGCTTTAATGCTCAGTCTTCTAAAGTCTTTCTGTAGGTCTTGACAGTCAGCCTTTCTTTACTATCTTGAATAACTTGATATTGTCAAAAAACCTTATCTCACTATTCAGTCCTTTTTTATGAGCTTTACTATTTAATGGCATAGGTCCCTACAGACCCTTGTGGGACTTCCTTCATGATGGGAACTGACCTTTGCTTCTTCCTTCTATTTCTAACCACTTAAACAATTTTTTAATTGATTTAATTCTATTTTTTAATCGTTCCCTCTCATGCTCCAGCTGTCAAGTTTCCTTGAAAGCCTTTGGTGAGAGACACTGTTAAAAAAAAATGTGGTAAATTCAAGTAGGCTATGTTAAAAAGATTTTTCTTATCCACATTCCCGTTGACTCCTCCAAAGAATTTTAATGTAAATAAAGTTTGGAAAAATACATAATGTTTAGGGAGGCTATCAAAAGTATCACTTTTATATTAAATCACAATTTATAGAGAATTATACAGTATTTTCAACAGTGCCTTTTACTTGCAGCTGCTAAAACATAAATTATAGTCAGATAAAAAGTAAAGAAGCTTCATTTCATTGGACTTTTGGATTTTATTTTTTTAAAATGATTTTATTTTTGTTTGTTTGTTTCTGAAAGTCTAAGACCTTATTAAGACTACCAGACTATTCTGAAATAGGAAGAAAATGAAAAGCTATCCAATCAAAATTTAAAATCAAAAGAGGAACCAGTAGAATGAACCACATATCCAAGACCCTTGGAAAAAATACAGATATCATAAGTGAAGAACAAGTGTATACATTTCCATTAGGTGACAAAGAAAGAAATTCATATCAGACACTGTTGAGTAATATTGTTGTGAGTATGAAGCATGAAGTCTTATAGACATAGTTGCTGCGTATTTCCAATATTTTTATCCAAGAACATTCACCTCACATCTTGATAAGTGCTACCTGTGTAATAAAGGGTACAAGGATCAAGTGCTATCTGTGTAATAAAGAATAGAAGGAGGAAGAACACATTCTCTCACTGTTAGTAACAACTCAAATGATTTAATAAACCGAGTCTTAGGTATATTGTGCCTTCCAATGAGGAGACTAAACTTTTAGTATGTGTTTCATAGATGATTTTTTGTCAGTTTCTTTTCAAATATGTAGTAGTGCATTAAAAATTATATAAACTTTTTAGTAAATGAGAACTGCAGTTTTAGGCAAAGCCACACATATCAAGTAAATCAGACTTTGTATTGAAGAATTTTCTATTATAACAAATACACAACTTCTTTAAAACCATTCAGAAATGAAAGAGGAAATACGGAAAACTATGGAAATATGGGATTCTTCAGTAGTGCTAATCAGTAAAGATTTTTTTCACATTGCTAATAAATTTGACAAAATAAGTATTCAATAACTTATATAGTATTGGGTGCATTGCTTCAATGTTAGCAGAAAAGCTAGATGAAAGGGAAAATATTTTTAACTCATGTTTTGATGCAGTAAGTGTTATCATTTTTTTCCTGAGGTTCCAAGTATAAACAGTTTGCTTTTATATGCAATTTGAAGGCAAGAATCTTTGTTTTATAAGGTTTAGAGAAAACAGAAGAGACTATGCAGAGATTCATTTCACAGTTTTTTAAGGTAGAGCTAACTCTGGAGGAAGATGGCTGATACGTCTACTAGGAATTATAGGTCGGTGAGCAGCTAGTAGTATATATAAACTTGTGATAAACCTGTACAATTAAGTACATACATGTGTGCACAGAGCAGATATTCAGAGTTTTAAGGAGTGGAGACAAAATTGTCTTTCTCTTTCTCCTATCTTTTCCTTATCATAGGTTGGGAGCATAAGGCAAAGGAGCTTAAAATAAAGGAGTCTTGATCATGAATGAAATATTTTAAAGGGGATCTTAGCAGGTTGATGAAAGAGGATGAGTCTAAAATTTCAGAGGAGTGTTCAAATTTCTCTATTATTACATGAAAAGATTCACTGACTGTTCTTTGCTTTATGCAGCACCAGTCCAAATGTAGTCAAAGTTAAATCAACCCATAACTGCACAATCACTGTTCTTCAGAGCATTCAATCCACTTCACTTTTTTTTTTTTTAAACCATTACAAATTTCCTACGTATATGTGAAAGTAATCTAAACTTTCTTTCTCCTTAATATGGTTAAAGTAAACAAGCAGGTGGACCATTTGGCATATTGTATATGGATGACATTTTTTTACCCCAAGGATTTTTTCAAGCTATCTCCAAGAGAAACTTTAGTAACAAGCAGTTACTCATAAAGAAATGTGTGCCAGCTTATGAGTCCTTGCCTTACTCCCAAAGCCTGAGAGAAAAATGTTGACATTAGATTCCTTTTCATCACAAACATAACTTCTTAGAAAAATCTGTTACCATTAAATCCCCTACAATGAGTTTAGCCAGCATATGGGACTGTATGAACCATACTTTCTATTCACACATCTTGTGCCTCTTTAACCAGCAGTGGTTTTGCTGCCCTACACAATTTATCCCTCATTACCAGGATGAATACAACATAAAGCAAACAAACTTTTCTACTTTATAGTTTTAGTTGGCAGCATTTAACATTTACATACATGGAATATTAGCACAAGGGATACAAAGTCATTATATACTAATGCTTTGCAAAGTGGAAAGACAATATCCTCAGCATCACTCTGCGCTGCATTTCAAATGGCACATTTCAGGCGATTTATGCTAATTTCCATCATTTACAGAACATAATGATACAAATCAGTTAGAATTCAGCACAACAGCCTCTAAGTGTTCAGAACTATGGAGAACACGATAATGGTCTCATTAACTGTAAGCTGAGAATTGAATTTCCATTTCTAGGCAAAACTGTTATTGCTCTACTCACGATCCACAAGACTTCTGCTGTTTCATAGGTTATAACAGCCACTGGTCAGCTACGTTTCTTTCCCTTAGTGAACTCACTGAGCCCACCCAAAGCGATAAAGAAAGATCAATTGTACTGATCTTACCTGAAGTGACCTTATTGTCTGCTTTCTGGCTGGTATTAGCTTGACAATGAACAGCGATATCCAACTTCACTTCATATGCTTAGGAGCCTTAAGTATATACAGAGTTCATAGTTTAAGCCTTTGATATATTGAGAGGAGATGGCAATAGCACAGTAAATGTTTGCCTTTCAATTTGACATTACAGTGAGAAGGATAATAAACACTGTGTTCATAAGTATAAGTATAGCTAAAGCAAGCAAAAAGCCATCATTTTTGAAGTACATGAATGCTGGGAGGTATTAGGAGAAAAAGGTCAACCGACTGTCCAAAGCCTATCAAAAAGGCTAGTTACATCAAACAGTACAGCTAAGATACGTCCTGGATCAACAGCAGAAATATTTTTCTTTTTTTTTCCTCCTTCTCCTCCTCAAAAATTTTTATCGGTAGTTTTGACTAGAAAATTGAAAAGGACAATGATGAGTTGAATAGACCCAAATTTATTCCAGGTTATACTTAAGCATATTAGTCTCGTCCCATCACACTGACACGGTGCTATACAGTTACTGATCCATAACTGCAGATATATCCCAATTATGTAAATCCCTAAACTTTTATTTGCTAAGGGAAGTAATTTACATAATGACTGTACACTTCATACTCAGTAACTATAAAACTATTTTTCAAAGCTCTATCTTCTGAGTAGTTAATATCCTAGGACCACAGGAATTTCTGCTGTGGCTTAAAAGCATAAACTTAACCTACATTAATCATTGGTATACAATGATTAATCTTTATAAATATAGATACTTTTGTATATGCCTGCATCAGGAGCATAGCAGTTACCCAACAGATTTATATCAATGGTTTATCTGATACATTATATGATAACGATCAGCACTGGTATAATTGTATAGCTCGAAGAGTACCAAAAAAACAAACAAAAAATCTTCCAAGTTCTTAAACAAGCGAATTCTTAACTGTTATCTTTATGTGAAATAAGAAAATGAGAAAATATTTAGGGTACCAAAGAGGCTAAAAATAATAAAATTTAGTAAACATCAAGTACTACCACACTGTAGAAATTGAAGGTATTGCAGTGTAGCAGAACTGAAATATCCTCCAGCAATTCTTTAGCAGACCATTTTCCCTAAGGAGCAGTCAATAAGCCACCAAAGGTGCAGTGCCACAAGAGCTTACAGAGTTAGCAATGTATAAATGCGACACTGAAAATCTACAGCTGTTAAAAAAGTGTATGCATTGGGAGCTATTTAAATACTATCACTATCAAAGAGCACTGTTTTACCCAAATTGCATTACATTTGGTCATGAGCAGTGTAAATAATGGCCAAACTATGAATAATGACATAAATAAGAGATGGTTGCTTATCTTGCTATTAGCCCAAAAAACTCCAGGGAGGTATAAGAAAAGATGTACAGTGTATTATCCCACAACTCTTAGAACATTCTTTCTTTTTCTTAACTCCTTTTCATTAAATCACTTTTACACAAACAGAAACCTATACTGGACTTCTATCTGCCATGTATACTTTTGGTATCCCCAGTGAGCTGTGGCAAAGTGTTCTACAGTTTAACTCCATGTTCTATAAAAAATGTTATTCCTTATTTTGTCTGGAACCTACCATTAGCTACATTCAGATGACATCATCTATTTCTTGTGTTGGAACAGAAAGTGAACAGTTTTTCCCTATTCACGTTCTCCAGCCTCTCATGGTTTTAGAGATATCTGTATTGACCCTCTAGCATGACTTCACTGCTAACTGCTTTCAACATGAAGACTGACTATTTATTTTCAACTAGTTTTCTGTCTTGTAACTTGTCTAATATGCTGTGTATATCCACTAACTCTACAGTTTATTTTCATTTTTACCCATTTGCTCAGTAAATACATTAGCCTTATTGAGGCATTCACTGTCCAGATAGCACCAGGAATGTGTTGAAAATTAAAGCAGGCTGCCAATACCTGTTTCTACCTTCTTTATTTTAGTTATTAGATTATTTTTCTTTGCCTAGTAGAAGTGGAGATCTATCCAATAGAGAGAAATCTATGGCAATAGAGAGAAATTTGAGATTGTTTATCATTCATTATCCATACAAACATATTCCAGGATCATCTTTTTAACACCTAGGAAAAAGAAACAGAAATATTAAGTTCATTTTACCAATGGTGTAATGAAGGCAGAAAATATTTATGTCTTAATAAGGCCACAAATGAAATAAATTCTGCAAAAAGGATAACATATTAGGAAGTCAGGAATGACAGTTTCTATAAGTAAATATTTATTCTGTATCTGGGGACCTTCCAGTTGATAGTTTTCAAGTCAAACTGCTATGACTTCTTTGTAAATGTTTAGTTAAATCCTTCCCATTGACTGTTTATATACCAGGATTTCTTGGCTGCCTTTATTTTGCATACTAATTGTTATTTTAGAATATTACTGATCTAGGAAAAGCATTGCTATTAATTGTTTCATCTAGTCCACTATGAATTTTGTATCACGTTTGATTTACCTGATTCAAATGTATTAATTTGAAGGACAGGAAGAGCTATAAAATAGCACTTAAAATATATTTTTTAGAGGGAAAGAAGCAAAATAAGAATTCAATTTCAAAAGATAACTGCTATTCAAAACCTTCTTAGTGCATTTATGACTTGCCAGATTTGTAGACAACATACATAGTGTCTAGAATATTTATGTTCTTTTAAATCTTCAGCAGGATCTAAACACCGAGATAAATGCAAATGTAAACTCTGTAGGAAAAGCTAATTCACAAAGTAACCATTACAGTATCAGAACTGGCATTGCAAAACCAGTATCTTCCACTGTGTAACAGTTTATAGAAACTAAAACCTTCTCACTCTTTTTTGCCTCATCTGAATTATATGGGTGGGCAAATAATCTACCAGAAGATGAAGGCTGAATGAGTAGCAAACAAGAAATATTATATTTGCCATGTTTAAAATTTTCGTCTTGCCTCAATTTAGAAACATAAGAGGATTAGACCATACTCTCAATAATACAACGAAGAACAAAATGCATTTTATTACTTTCATGAACCCTGTTTTTCTTGTAAAAGGGTAAAAATCATGTTAAGAGAACCACACTGATAATCAAAGACTTATGTGAACAAAAAGGAGTAACAGATTTGGAGAGACAGACTTTGGTTGTTATGGTCATCTACTTTTGGATACAGTTTGCCACCAGCTGAACCGTTTTGGGGTAATAAATGAATTTCTACATACATTTTCAATTTAATCTGAAAAACTGGAAACTTGCATTCAAATGCCAAAATATTATCTGCAGTCATAGCTTGGTGTCTGCACTTCACACCCAAACAGATGGAAAAAGAAAGCACAGGACAAATAACTGCAAACACGTCTCTCCTTAGAAAGACTAGTATTATTCTTATGCAGTCTAGACAGTATGTAGTACAAAGAGCTGACAGGGCAAAGCACTAGTCTGTGGGAGGAAGAAAATTGCAATGTTTTTTCTTACATCTTTTCTTATTCTTCCCATTTGCACCACAGCTAAGTTTAAGCAAAGAGCAACCATGTTAAAAGTAGGAAACTCATGGAGGTAAAAATTTTTGGCATACGTTACTCGTTAAGATTGGAAGCAGAAGCAACTATGACTGACAGTCACAAAACTCCAAAAATAAAGACTTTCCAAACTTTAATGATATTCCTTTGTGAAATAATTTTGTAAATTAATATATCAAATATGAATTCAACTGATATCCTTTTCTAGTTTCAGTTTGAGCCAGGCATCATTGCCTAGAGCATCAAGGTCTTGTTCTTAACATTCTCAAAATTATGCCTTAAAACATTCCTTTGATCTGTGTCTAATGGAACAAGTTGATTTATTATGACCTGAAGTAGTAGCCAATAAAAGGCTCATGAGAAAAAAAAAAAGAAAAATCCATTACTTTCTAGGCCAGTAAAAAAACCCAACGGCAACAAAAACTCTTTCTAATTTGTCCATAAAGCATTGCTAAATTTTTCAATTTGATCTTAAATGAATATTTGGTGTTAGTGTTGAAGTCTTACTTCTAGTTTCACCTAACAATGTGAACAATCACACTGCTTTATTAAAAAAAAAAAAGTTTGCTCTTAGAGCATGACCCCTCCCTCTGCTCAAGTTCATTTCTGAGTTTCTTGCAAGCTGGCTCATTTAATGGCTTGTATTAATATTATAGTTGTGGCTGCAAAAAGATAAGCCAATATGAAAGTGGATTTCCTTAAGCTGGGGTTGGGGGTGGGGAATCAGCATCAGTTACAGCAGCAAAGATTTGGGGTTTTCTGTCTTCTTCTGAAGCATCTGATCTGGTGAATGGAATGGGACATGTGTGGAACTGCAAAATCGGACTGTGGGAGAAGGCCCCTGCTCGGAGACAATGAAACACAGAAAAGGAAGGACAGAGGGGAGTTGGAGGAGGCTCGATGGCTGATGCGAAAAGGGTGCTATAAAAAGTGCTCCAGCTTAAAAAGCACTTAAAAAGTGCTCCCTTTGCAGCTCTAAAACAAAAATTCAAAAACATCCTCTGCCTTGCAGAAACAAAGTAATAAAACTCTGTTAAAAACAAACCTAAATAAATGTTAAATATTAGGTGAGAAAGGCCACATCATCTGTTACTATGTACAAGCAACAACACTATTAGATTATAAATAATGTATCGGTACAGAAGATATGTCTGCCTTCACATTATTAGGTTAGAAAGTCTACAGAAAAACTCTGTAAGTAGGAAAAAAGTATCACTTTTACAACTTAAAAATCAATCAGAAAAAAACCTTATTAAGATGCAAATGAGAACAAGACAGGTCCATGCCACAGAAAGTCATGAGCAGCAAAGGAATGAAATACTTAGTTATGATTTTAGGACAACATGTACAGATAGCAAAACTGTGAAGTTGGTGACGTCAGTGCATCAGTCAGTGCCCCTTGAGATACCTACAGTGAGTCAGACATAAATGATGGATGTTGTAAATAATTGTCCCTGGAACCACTCTGTCACAGATTCTCCTAAGAACAGTTCATCTTTGGACATAGCTTTGTAAGACACAGCAAGGAGATTAATCCTAATTGATGCAGCAGGCTTAAAAGATTTAAATATGATTAAATACAAATAAATCTAGCAATCTGAAAGTCAGAAAAAGTCATGTACCAACTAAAAGAATATGTAATTTGATAAAAGCTAAATGAAAAGTCAGTTTATTTTCTGTCACATGGAGGAAAAAAACCTTTAAAAATATAGTAGAAGAGTAGCAATGCTGTGTTTCTAGAAAAAAGGCTTCCTGAGCCTGAGTGAGTCTAGTAACAGAAAATATCAGTACTGTGGGATGTTACTGGTTTGTCTGTGTGTGAATGTGTGCATAAGAAAGCTCATTACTGGGTTATTCTAAGCCACATCAAATCTGGCACAGCGAAGAACTCAAGCATTTAGGCAACACAGAGAAGTTTGCCATATGTTCTCTGCCCCTTGTGCATATTTTATGTACTTAGATGATATGACATACTTATTTTTGCCTAATACTGTATAATGTGTCATTCAAACAGAGGTAGCCCTCCTCATGAAATATGGCTGTAGTTACAGACAGTATTTGGCTTACATTGTACTGCTGCACAACTGTGAGATAACCGTGTACCTTCTCTAAGGGTAAGGCTACATATTGCTGTTCTAGTCTAATGGAGCAAAAAGTAGCCCAGCTTCAAGCTCCCAAACTTGCTGTTTTTGACAAAGCACAGCTGTTAACACAAAACTTGTCCCTTTTTAACTCTCAGAGGAGATGGACTGACATTTTGAGGGGGATCATGGGGAATTACCAAAGAAATTACCTTAGTGCATTCAGCTATTCCTGAAACCATGAACATTCACCTGGTGTTTAGCATGTCTCTTCTGAAACCATTTTGTATCAACAAGTTCCAAGTGAGACTGGCTCTGCTGCTGCCAACTACACTTTGAGAGCATGAAATATCTGCATCACTTGAACTTATAGATAAAAATTGGTATGAGAATAAACTGCTAGACTGGGAAACTTGCAGAGCTACAATTTAGGCAAGACACTTTGTATATGAAATGAATAGGACCCAAGTTTTCAATAAGAACAATGTGATATGTCACTATATATAGAGAGAAATTGAACAAGTTTCCACTCCTACAAAAAAATTATAATTAGCAACCTAATGTGATAGGCTCATTTAACACTAGGCACAAGAAGTTCCTTGGAAGACACAACGAGCTTCAGAGTAGTTTATGCTGTCTTCTTGTTGTTATATCAATCCAAGCACTTTATTAGGAGAGAAAAGATCATTATTTTGCCATTGTATATATCCATGTCTCTCTCTCATCTTGAAGACCTTGTAGCATTCTTGTCTTTTGTCCTCAGAAAGCAGATAATAGTGGAAATGGTTCAGAGAAGGGTGTCGAGGATGATCAAAGGTCTAGAATGAATTCCATATCAAACACTTCTTCTATACACAGATGTTGAGGGTTGGTTTGTTTGTTTGTTTCTGAATCTTGAAAGAGAGAAAAATAAGAGTGGAAAGAGGAAGGGGATAGAGATTTGTAAAATCACGAGCAGCATGGAGAAGGCAATTAGGAAATATGTTTCCTTCTCCTCCAGTACAGGTAATGACAACATCCATTAGAGCTAGGAGGTGACAGGTTCAAAACCATGAGATGGAGGTGGTTTTCCTGGCACATTGTAATTAAGCTGAGGAATTCTTTGCTGCAAGATGCTATGAGTTCATTAATCAATTAGATAAACTCATGGAACAAGAGTGCACTGTAAAAACCACTAATATTTATATGAGTAAAAACAAAGATATAAATTATAAGGCATGGAATCTTCAAATCTTTAATCTTTTCAGCCTGGAAAATCCTGAGGATGCATCACTGTATGTTTACGCTGTTTCATCATCTTCTCTAGGCTTCTAGTTCTGATCACAAAATAGAGGGCTAGGCAGACTTCTTGCTTTCATACAGTATATCTGTCCTTATACCCTTATTTCCTCCCTTCTCTACAGGCTATGAATGTCCCCTGACTTCCTTCAAGAAGAAATGTAGTTAAAAAGTGAAAATAGAAGAGAGCTTTCTTTTACACTATGTTGTTGAGGCTGCTGTTGTTTCTTTCAGCTGATACTTCGAAATCCAGGTGTGTCATCATTTCCAAGAGTTATAGGGAATGGATAACATCACTCTTAAGAATTTACAAGTTTTATTTTTTTTTTTAAGCTGGATTGCAGTGCAATCCAATTATCTCTCTGTTATATATTATATAGCTTACTTGCATTCAGGGTATTTGAAAAAGAGTTTATTTTTATACTGGACAATTTCCATATTGTTGATTTATTGTGCTCAGTAGTGTGTATAATTCCCATTTCTTCTGAAACTTTCAACTTTTATCTTGTGCCTTCAGTGTGTTTACTGAATTTTCAATGAATTTTATATATAGATGTAGGTACTGCATGTGAAGATTAACAGGTCCTTTTTGTAAGACTGTTTCTTACAGAATGAGAAACCTTTTGGCATATAATGCCATAAAAATAAATATTCCACATTTAAGAATTCTTGCAATACCTTGCATTAAAATATTTTTTAAAATATCTGAAGGCTCTTTTACCTTTTACGAATTTCTAGGTAATGATGCTTTTCTATCAACTTCAAAAGAAAACAGGGACATCATTAGGATGTGTTATACCATCATTCTTAAACAAGTCAGGTTCATTTATGGCATTACACATACAAATGCATTTCATTGAACAAACAGAAACAAAGGTTGTTAAGAAGAGTTTATCCCAGGGGATGCTAGTTGGCTTCAGTGGAAGTCCCAATGTGGCATGCACACTATCATAGTAGATTTGGAATTCTTACAGAGCAGAGATATTTATAAACCATACACAAGCATACCTATTCAAATATACTCAAAGATGTGAACATTTCCAAAACTGAACCTTTTCCTCTGCTTATAAATTATTTGCAGATAGACCTTCTTTCTCTTCCTTGAAATTTTAAGGGCATTTTTACAGCAAGTTTTAAACCCTGGTTCATTTTTCAGCTATAGAATATTTGCTATTTGCTATTTTAAATTGCTATTAACTATTTGCTATTTCACTGATCACATTAATTTAATAACAATTTGTGCTTTGAAAGAATTCACATACTTATAAATTTTAAAATATATTGTGTAGATAATAAAAGACTTTCTAAAAATATTTCTAAAACCAGTAAAAATGTAATGAATTTGCAAGTAATCTTTTCATTTTTTCCCCCACCAATACTCTTGTAAATAAAAAGTGACTTAGCCAAGCATTTATAAACTGAGGTATTAAAAAGGATATAGATATTAGTAAAACATATTGGCTTTTTTTTTCACTGTACTATTTATGAATGTATTTTATTCTTTTTCTCTTCTTGGTATTTAACCTGCTTTTTCTGTTTTTGCAACATAGTTACTGCAAAGCACATTTTCCAGTAATTTTTGGTTGATAAAGCAAATCTTTTGCTAAGGCTATTACTGTTTTTCTCACACATCTGAACCTTGCTTTGGGAACAGAAAAAACAAAACCATCCCTGCAACACCACATTGCTGGGGAAAAAAAAAAACAACTTTTCCTTGTGTTTTCCCACATGCATGAGTTCAGTTATTCCTTCTGGCCATTACTTTTCAGCTAATCCTTTTCTTTCTCCTGTAACCCCAATTGCTAATGAAAAAACAATAAATAGAAAAAAGAAGAAATCGTGTTACACAATTCAATATGTCTATCCATGAAAATCAGAACATGAAAAATGACTAGAAGGAATAGGATTTGGTGAAGTAATGCCCTATATGAGTGGGTCTTTCTGCAATTTTCAGAGAAAACTAATGTTCCACAGAAAGCTAACACTATGTAACTCATAGGGTAATGTAACCAAAAAGAGGTATCTGAGCAGCAATAATAACGTAATCCTGATGTTCCACAAAAATTACATATGTCCTGCTCAGGGATACTATATTTATTTCAATTTAAATAAATGCACAGGTTCAGCAAATGAAAAAACAATGAATTATGCAACAAGGAGCATACAGGGTTCTTTTCAGGGCTGTAGCTAAGAGCAGATAGTGGGGACCAGCTAGCACTCATGGTGGTTTGAGTATTTGGTGGCCTATAGTGAAATCAGATTTCATGAGAAACTGCTGAAACATCATTCTCTTCTGGCTACATCCAGATGAGTTAGCTTCTCAATAAAAATGTGAAATGAACAAAAAGGAAAGTTTTTGGATTTGGTAAGAAAAGGAAGTTTAGAAGCATTTAAAACAACAACAATTTCTTACAAGTTCAAGATTACCCCGAGAGTTAAGTTACTTAGCACCTTTGGTATTATTCCCCAAGTAACATGGCATAAATCAGATGTCTCCACTGCCTCATTAGATTCACCATTTTGAATGTCCAGTTGTACCCTGGATAGCCTGATTGTCTAAAACCAGACTGTTTGGCAATACTACTTCAGTTTAGAAAATGGATTTCACGGATGTGTTTCGGGAGTTCTGTATCTATTGCAAGTACAAAAGCAGAAGCAGAAGTCTGACCTCATGCTAAAGACAAAGGAGAACTGCTTGAACTCTAAGTTTAGAGGGGAAAACAATGTTGCATTCACAGGTGCCACATTGAGTCCTTTCTTCAACATCAAAGGAAAATATTTTCACACCATATATTTATGTATCATACATATCATCCCTAAGGCACTGGTGGGAAAGGTGATATATAGTGGATAGAAACAGTAAAAAATCATGCAGGATTCAGCATTTTTGCTTAATGCTGAACCAGTAAAACCATTCAGCAGCCAAACTGAAAATCATTCAGCACCAAAGTACAGATTCTCATTTGCAAATTTGCAAAAATCCTTCTGTACATAAAGGAAGAAAAATGTCTCTAGCATCATATAAAGAGCAGGAAAACTGTTCTAGTCTAAGCTGAATGTTTTCCCTTTGCTACTTAATGGAATTGCACACCTAGTCAACACTGAGGTTTGTAATTCCTGCTATTTACAGTACAGTTAAAAGAATGGTATAGTAACAGTATTTTTCTGGTGGAGAAAACAAAGTTTTCTTAGTTTGCTATTTAAGGTGTTAAGAATATTAATCACTCCTATTTACATTAGCAACTGCGCTATGGCACACGCACAAACTGCTGCATTTTCCTGAAAAAAAAAATTACTTTATAGTGAAGAGGCTGGCAGTGCCAGGGGAATTGCACACACAGATCTGCAGGTTTGTGGGCTGATTATTTTATGTGCACTAAAAAGAGAAAACTACTAGACATGACTCAGCAGTCTTTTATTAGAGCACATGCAAAAAGACAGACACAACATGATTGCATAAGCTTTTGTTTTAGATGGAAAACTATGCAAAATCCAACATAAAACCAGGAATGGCAGCAAAACAGGTAGAAAGATAAGACTTTGAAAACCATCAGAAATGGAAACAGAGCTCCAGAACAACAGCATTTTTAATGAGGTTTTTGCTTTAAAAGAGATCTGTAAATAGATCCTGACAAGATCCATGTAAGAAATGCTGCAAAAAGCTCTCTTATTCCACATCCAGGTGGAACCAAGACCCCTGAAATTTAAGGAATAAAGAAGGAGTAGAAGGGGAGCTCATGCAGACACTAGCTATTCAAAAATAGCTACTAACCTGGTACATAAAAGAAGGACAAAGATGACTGTAGAAGGTGAGGGCTCAGAAGAACTTTTTATTCCAGCTTTGGACTGCTAGAAACATCCTCCTTAGTTCTGCATTACAATGAAGTCTTAAGGACGGCCTCTTACGTACTGAGTCATTTGGTCACTGAGTGACCAAGTCTCCAGACAGTAAATTTATGTTAGGTGAGAAATCAGAACCCAGGACAAATCACATAATGTCCTTCAAGTCCTCCCCAACTTGCTGCAAATGTCTTTTTGAGCAGGTGACATTAACTAACCGTCTCAAATTGAATCCTCACAAACTTAAAGAAAAATCAATTGAAGCTCAGTATCCTAAGGAAGTGGAATACTTTCCCTTCATGACTGTCAGTTCTGAGTTGATTAACACAGATTGACAATGCAAAGCAGACTAACTTCCTGCTGTTTGTGGGTTTTTTTTTTTAATTTTGTTTTTGGTTTTTTAGGTGAATCATTCATAGCAGCTTGCTCATTTTTCATCTTGTTCACATAAAATAGAATTATTCCAGACACAGAAAAATCACCTGCGTGTGTATCTCATTGCACCCTTTACATTTTCTCACAAACATACAGGACAGTCTGTGCTTTTTACGTGTGTCATTGCGTACTTTAAAGGCAATCTAAGCTGTCAGACACAGCAGAACCACAGACCTATACCTCCAGCTCCTTTTTGCAGTTGTATGAAATACGCTTTGATGCAAAGAAGCAAAATGACTGTTGACAGAATTTATTTCATGCTGTGGTTAGCAGTATGATAAGAAATATCCCTATGAGGAGACAAACTTCTATGCCTTCAGCTTTCCTGCATTTGAAGAAAAACTGGTCTCTTGTTCTTCCTCCATTTGCATCACAAAGAGCCTTAAAAGACTAGTTTTCTTCGCGTGTGTAAATAACAGGACATCCCTGGATGCTCCAAGAGGCATAACAATGTGCTATACTTTATGCAAACTGAAAATTAGGGAGATGACAGTGGACTGCCACCATGGACTCTTTTCTCCCGCTCAGTCCAGGAATGTCAGCAAGATATTTTCTTGCATCAAGACCCTTAGTTCATACAATGTTTTAGAAAAGTAATCTTGTAATACAAGGGTAGGTGCAGTTCTGATGGGAATATCAGAATATGGTTTGAGTTCTGCTGTAGCATCAGATCACATGATGGGGCAAAGAAGTAAGAGGCCTTGATTTATGGATGTAATAAAATCCCTCTGAGTCTTAGTAAATCAACACTCCTGTTATAATCTATGCTAGCTCAATTAGACCAGCACAGGCATGTGAATTTCTACTATAACACCATTATTTTCTTTGCAGATATTTTCCACTTATGTATATGGTAAACAGGTTATATTTACCCTATTGATTTTGGCTGGTGCTAAAAGAAAACTTTTGTTTCTTCTCTTTAAATTTGTAAGGTAAGTTTCCATGTGCAGTTACTTCTTCACAGATCAAGGCACATATTTATAAATCCATCGTAAGTCCATCATAAATATTTCAATTTTTAGTGTTGTTTTTACTATTAATGACATGAATTGCACTCATGTTGTGGTTTAACCCCAGCTGGCAACTCAGCCCAACCCAGTCGCTCGCTCACTCCCCTTCTGGTGGGATGGGGGAGAGAATCAGAAGGGTAAAAGCAAGAAAACTTGTGGGTTGAGATAAAGACAGTTTAATAGGCAAAGCAAAAGCCATGCACGCAAGCAAAACAAAACAAGGAATTCAGTCACTACTTCCCACCGGCAGGCAGGTGTTCAGCCATCCCCAGAAAGCAGGGCTCCATCACGTGTAACAGTTACTTGGGAAGACAAACGCCATCACTCCAAATGTCCCCTCCTTCCTTCTTCTTCCCCAGCTTTATATGCTGAGTATGATGCCATGTGGTATGGAATCGGCACAAATCCAAAACATAGCCCCATACTAGCTACTGTAAAGAAAATTAACTATCCCAGCCCAAACCAGCACAACTCACCACAGTTGTAATCTAAATAGATTTATCAGATGATCAGTGATGCTGCCTGGCATACTGAAGCACTCTGTACTGTTTGTCCTTTGCCAAAAACCCAGATGTGTTAGACTCAACCTGATATTAAATACTTTGTGTAAGATTAACAACTCTTCCTCTCAGTGGTCTCAGGAAGTTTGTATTCCTTCATTTTTGGTACAGTTAGAAACTTACCACAAGTAAGAAATGGTAACATAGCTCATTCTTTCTCTCTCTACCCTGTCTTTATTCTGAGCAAGCTCCCCAGATGTTCTGGCTGCACGCAGATGCACAATACAACAGTTGTGGCAGTGTCCTGTAGAAATCTATACTTAATAACTAAAAGTGACTAAAAAAAAAAAAAAGGTTGTTTAAACTGTTGAGACTGAATTATTTTGTGGCCTCAAAAAACCATCAATATAACTGACCAATCAAGTTGAGAATGTTAAAGCTTACAGAACAAGACTTTAGATTGACTCCTAAATTCTGAGAACAGCATACTTTATTATCTCTGGAGTTGTCTGGACTGCTCTGCACAACTACAATAAAAACCTAATTCATCACTGTGTCACTACAGTGTTATGCCTGTTTAACTTCAGTGGTTTCAGTGAGTTGCTGTGATAAATCAGGACCCCGAAGAGCACAAGTGTCAGATACCATAAATGTCCATCTGTTGGACCAAATCACACCCTCTGCAAAACAAGAACAGCTGTTGACTATGGAAAATTATTTTAAAATCTTTTACCACTATACTGAGTTGACTCCTGTTAAGCCATATAGCAAAACCAAGCAAGGCCTCGCAAAGAAGACTTTCATCACTACTGTGTTATTCTGGAAGTGGAAAAACATAACAGAACCTGGGAAGAATTTGCAAGTAGTAGAGCTGACAAGAAATGAAAAAGCTTGAGGAGCCTGCTCTAAGACACTAACTAGCACTGAAACAGCATGAGAGAGAAACACAATTTAAAAAAAAAAAAATTACATTCTGTAAGCAGAATAAAACCACTATGCATCATCATTTTGTCTCTTGAAAGTATTAAATAAGCTACAGAATAAATTAAAAGAACTTAGAAATGTCACTAACAAGTGACAAGTTATCTTTTTACAGAAATACAGTGGACACTCAGTAATGTGGGAAACACATATGCAAATGGTGTGTTAGAGAATGAAATAGAGCATATGAATCTTCAAAACAAATTCAAGGTATTATGAGAAATGGTTGTTTACAGAGTACCCTACTTGAATCAGTCACAAGTAGAAACATGTTCATTTTCCTTTAAAAAATTCTGGTGGTAAGCAAGTCAAACACAATCCCTTAAAAGGGCAAAAGTCTTTTAGAATACTGGTTTCCACTAAAACTTTAAAAACTAACAAGCAATATATAAAGCAGAAACATGATTATTTCCTTGTGTCTCCATGTGATGCCAATCTTTAATTGTGGCACATAACCATTTTTAACAGTCACAAGCTTCATGAAGAAATAGTTATTAAACTTCTATATTAATTTGGGATTTTAATAATACAAGTAAACAAAATCTCATATTACGTAAGTATGGTCACAAACTATAGACCAACATAACAACTGGTTAGGTATTAATAGGATTTCTGTAATAAACATTCCCCCTTCATTATTATGAGGCAAAACAAGCCCACTGTATTGAGCTTTCCATTAATTTAGGAACGCTACTTGTGCCTTTAAGTAAAATCCCTAAAAAAGTTAAAATGACCTTAAAAATAAAATTGACCATAATATCTGGATGTTTTTCATATCTCTGCTTCTGCACATAGACACAAAAAAGTCATGAGCTGTAAAATATTAGTTTGTCTCAGCATTTTCATCTCAGTTCCCTCCAACATCTCACACCAATGTAGCAAAGGAGGAATGTAGAAAAAATCACTTCTGCCAGAGGGCCCTATTAAAGGTCTGGGGCAAAGAACCATGGATTAGGTTGAATATTACAAAATGTAGACCACTGATCAGATCTGTAACAGAAACACCATTAGGAACTAGCAGCACTTACATGGTCCGTCTAGGGCATCAGACACTCACAGAAAACCTAAACCAGCCTTTTCAACTAACAACAGAGTTCAAAATACAAGATAAACACAAGTCCTGCAAACAATAACTTTACCGCAAAAGTTAATGAGATCAGAAATATTTCAGTCAAGACCTATTATATTAAGCTCCACTCATTCTTCAAGTTTATTGAGACTTGCCCTAATCTGCACCCTGTATTTTACCAGAAAGAAGTGTGAGAAAAAAATAAATCAACTCAGAAGTCCACACATTTAATAGCTAAAGCAATACGTTCCCAATGGTGCCATCACAAACACAGCCTTTGTGCAACCAGAGGTCGGGCTGACAGTTGGTAGGAAAAGAATCGCATGGCTGGAGATTCATCGCAAGAGTGTCTTCAGGGCTGGAAAACAAAAGGCTACAGCATTTCTTCCTTTATCCCCCTATTCATTGTTAAGTCTTCAGACAAAAATATCCTCAGGCTTTGCCGTGCTTTTCAGGGATTTACCACGTTCTTTCATAGACCACAGGAGGACTGTTAGTCTATCATTTTGTAGGATCAGAAAATGCCAAGGTTGGTCAGGTTCCTAAATTTGTCCTTCCAGAGTACAAATTCTGTGTGTGCAAAGGAAGACCTTTGCATTCTAGTTTTAAAAAGTCTGTGATAATAAAAGCTGACCAAATAACTTCTAATTATTCTTATGAGAAGTTTTTAGATGGAATTTTGCAAGGTGATGGTTGTTTTTTTTTAAATACGCTTTGCTAGATTAAGGGGTATACCGTCTCTGATTTAATAAAATAACATCCTCTTCCATTTCTTATCAGATTATGCTTAACATTAAAAATGAAGAGATATTTTAAGTAAAAAAAAAAAAAATGAACTGACTCCAAGCAGAAAAAAATTACAGTTTAAGAGACTTTTCAAGGCAATGTTTTACTGAAAAAAACGGCCATGTCCTTGGGTAAGAAAATCAATACTTGAAATTAGGATTAACCTCCAAGAATAAATGTATCTCTCTTGAATCTACATAAATCAAACTGACAAAGTATTGTCAAGAAGATCTATTATTAATTATCTGGTCCTTAAAAGTTACCAAGACCATTCTGGAAGGAGATAAGTTTTCACAGAATGATTTCATTCCTGTCATCTGTATGGAATAATTGGGTTACCACATTCTTTCAAATCACTTAGAATAAATAAAAATGTATCAGTCTTGCATGTTTTCCTGTTGCTCTGTCAGACAGCCTTCTGCTGCATAGTGGAGATAGCTACAAGAGCCCCTTTGAATGACAGAGAATGAATAAACTTGCAGAAGTAAATGTCAAATAGTGATAGAAGATATTTTTCCTTTTTTCAGGAAGTAACACCATGCATCCATACTTATCTGTGAGCAGTCTCTGTTTCAATACTTATTGTGGACTTGGCCTATGATGTTTTAGAATCTTACACAGATTTGTTAACCACCACCCCCAGTATTTAGAAAAAAGCCACCAACTTCTGAGCTACATTGTTTGAAACTCTTGAATAGTTTTCCAAAGCCTTAATTACTCTACATAGTACCCAAAGTCATGTAACTGTCCTTTGTTGGATTGTCTTTGTTTGGGTAACTCTATTGTTCACAGAGGCTCACGCAATTAGGAAATATATAAGTTAAATGCAGAATGACTGCCAATCCCCTAGAGAGAAAGGAAACTTTGAAGAGGGAAAATAAATGCTTTCAGAAGTTTTTGTTTGTTTGTTTGTTTTTGACTAAGTTTCTTTCCTGAGATAACTTCTGTTTCTTCAGACAGGACATCTGCACTGACATTTAAATGAGGAACAAAAAGGAGGAGGGAATTAATTGTTGTTTGCTTGACCGTCACTCTCAGAATTGTTGTATGTGAAATAAAATATTTTGACACTTTACATGAGCAATTTTCCTCATGAGGAAGCTGTCCTGTTAAGACCCAGCAGTTTGCTATTGCTCAGTGGAAAGAGAAACCATGTTACAAAAATCCCCAACAACAAAAAAACAATAAAAACACAAACAACCCCCTCCAAAGTATATAAGTTGTATTAAATACAAAGTTTTAGTAGCACATTCCTACTGTCCTCATCAATCTCTCTTTTAACATTTCTTTACGACAGGAACAATAAAAATTAGAAGGAAAGAATAAGGCAACAGTCACACCTGCTGCGACCATCAAAGTTTTCTTAATCTTGTACGTTCCTTATTTTTTTTATATCAAAATCAAAGTATTGCTATTGTCACTACTAATTTGTGATTTCCTTCCTTTTGTGAAGGCTTAAACTCTCTATAGTAGAGTATATGTCCTTCTCATTTCTTTTGGTTTGCCCAATCTGATCTTCATAGATTTCTGAAAAAATGACTGTAAATCTACTGACATTGTGAGGAGAAGCAATTCATAGCTTTGTGCTCCAAAAATATGGAAAAAAGACAACAGAAAGGCTTCTTTAGGTAACATGGAGAAAACAAAACCTATATGCATGAGGGATGGGAGAAAAGAGAAAAAGCAAAAGTCACATCTTCATCTTCTTTGAGATGAAAACTTGACTTTTTTAAAGAGCATCCATAAATAAAGCTTTATTTTTCCAAATGAATGTGGGTTACAGGAATATTTGCAGACCTAAATACTCATCATTTTTCAAGCTGTGAGCCTATTTACAAAAGACTATTTAAGTGAAGAGACATTATCCTGTTAAGAGTTATCTATTGAAGGGGTAAACAGCATCTCTGATTACTTCTTAGAATGTTATGCACCTTGACTATACACTGGCATAGCTATTACTGTTAGATACATATGTATGGCTTCAAGCCACTTGAAACAGTATAGGACCGTTTCTTTTGCTGAGGATCATTTAATGGTTTTACCAGAAACAGAATAATATTTAGTGATTTCGTCTTAGTTATATTGTTGACCTACAAGACAAGTATACAATACTCAGCTATTGAAAAATATGTTTCTTTTTATTTTTAAAGATGCTACAATTTTCCTTATCTCTGTAACTAAAAAATTGCATTGATATCATGCATTCCATGTGTTAGAAATGTATTTGTTTCTGTCATGACACTACAACAGTCTTAGATACAAGGTAAAGTTGCCATTCTCCAGAGGTGTTGCATCAGTGATAACTGGTTGTAATATCTGACCACTAGAGAAACAGCAATAGTCTCATATGACATTTTGATAGTTGGTGTTATGTTATGGGTCGGCAGTCATCCTCAGCAAGGTCTGTCATAAGTAAACCTTGATTAATGCAATGGCTATACATGGAAAATAAGAAAGAGAAAAGGGTTTCTCAGTAACACGACAAAATTTTCACATCAAGACTTTTTACTTGTAATGTTGTTTACTTGTTACTTGTAATCAGTTGTTTTAGCAACTGATATGATTTCAGTGTTTCTCAGCATATTTACATAAACGTATATGCAAATTCCAACAATTCAGGTTTATCAACAAGGAAAATTCAAATCCCATTAACTTATATAACTGGAAATCCAGATTGCTTACAACTTTTAAATTCTACAATAATTTCAAGATAGCTTGCAAAAACTGTTTTTCATTTGATTCACAGAATCACAGAACCGTATAGGTTGGAAAAGACCTTTAAAATCATCGAGTCCAACCGTAAACCTAACACTACCAAGACCACCACTACACCATGTCCCTAAGCACCTCATCCAAACGTCTTTTAAATACTTCAGGGATGGCGACTCAACCACTTCCCTGGGAAGCCTGTTCCAATGCTTGATAACCCTTTCAGTGAAGAAAAATTTCCTAATATCCAGTCTAAACCTCCCCTGGCACAACTTGAGGCCATTTCCTCTCATCCTATCACTTGTTACTTGGGAGAAGAGACCGACCCCCACCTCTCTACAACCTCCTTTCAGGTAGTTGTAGAGAGCAATAAGGTCTGCCCTCAGCCCCCTTTTCTCCAGGCTAAACAGTCCCAGCTCCCTCAGCCGCTCCTCATAAGACTTCTGCTCCAGACCCTTCACCAGCTTCGTTGCCCTTCTCTGGACACACTCCAGCACCTCAATGTCTCTCTTGTAGTGGGGGGCCCAAAACTGAACACAGTATTCGAGGTGTGGCCTCACCAGTGCCGAGTACAGGGGCACGATCACTTCCCTACTCCTGCTGGCCACGCTATTTTTGATACAAGCCAGGATGCCATTGGCTTTCTTGGCCACCTGGGCACACTGCTGGCTCATATTCAGCCGGCTGTCAACCAACACTCCCAGGTCCTTTTCTGCCAGGCAGGTTTCCAGCCACTCTTCCCCAAGCCTGTAGCGTTGCATGGGGTTGCTGTGGCCCAAGTGCAGGACCTTGCACTTGGCCTTGTTAAACCTCATACAATTGGCCCCAGCCCATCGATCCAGCCTGTCCAGGTCCCTCTGCAGAGCCTGCCTACCCTCAAGCAGATCAACACTCCCACACAACTTGATGCCGTCTGCAAACTTACTGAGGGTGCACTCAATCCCTTTGTCCAGATCATTGATAAAGATATTAAGCAGAACTGGCCCCAACACAGAGCCCTGGGGAACACCGCTTGTGACCAGCCACCAACTGGAGTAAACTCCATTCACCACCACTCTTTGCGCCCAGCCATCCAGCCAGTTCTTTACCCAGCGAAGAGTATACCCATCCAAGCCATGAGCAGCCAGTTTCTCCAGGAGAATGCCGTGGGAAACCGTGTCAAAGGCTTTACTGAAGTCTAGATAGACAACATCCACAGCCTTCCCCTCATCCACTAGGTGGGTCACCTTGTCGTAGAAGGAGATCAGGTTGGTCAAGCAGGACCTGCCTTTCCTAAACCCATGCTGGCTGGGCTTGATCCCTTGGTTATCCTCTACATGCCGTGTGATAGCACTCAGGATGATCTGCTCCATCAGCTTTCCCGGTACCGAGGTCAGGCTGACAGGCCTGTAGTTCCCCGGGTCCTCCTTCCGGCCCTTCTTGTAGATGGGTGTCACATTCGCTAATCTCCAGTCAACTGGGACCTCCCCAGTTAGCCAGGACTGCTGGTAAATAACAGAAAGCGGCTTGGTTAGCACTTCTGCCAGTTCCTTCAGTACAAGGGTGGATCTCATCAGGCCCCATAGACTTGTGAGTGTCTAAGTGGTGCAGCAGGTCACTAACCATTTCCCCCTGGATTATGGAGGCTCCATTCTGGTCCCCGTCCCTATCTTCCAACTCAGGGGACTGGGTACCCAGAGAACAATTGGCCCTACTATTAAAGACTGAGGCAAAGAAGGCATTAAGTACCTCAGCCTTTTCCTCATCCTTGGTCACTGTGTTCCCTCCCCCATCTACTAGGGGCTGGAGATTCTCCTTAGCTCTCCTTTTGCTGCTAATGTATTTGAAGAAGTGGTTTTTTTTGTCTTTTACAGCAGTAGCCAGATTGAGCTCTAGCTCAGCTTTGGCCCTTCTAATTTTCTCCCTGCACAACCTCGCTACACCTTTGTAGTCCTCCTGAGTTGCCTGAGCCTTCTTCCAGAGGTCATAGACTCTTTTCCTGAGTTCTAGCCAAAGCTCTCTATTCACCCAGGCTGGTCTTCTTCCCTGCCAGCTCATCTTTCGGCACCTGGAGACAGCCTGCTCTTGTGCCTTTAGAACTTCCTCCTTAAAGAATGTCCAGCCTTCCTGGACTGCTTTGCCCATTAGGGCTGCCTCCCAGGGACTCTGTCAACCAGTCTCCTAAACAGGCCAAAGTCTGCCCTCCGGAAGTCTAAGGTGGCAGTTCTGCTGCCCCCCCTTGGCACTTCTCCATGTATCAAAAACTTTATCATTTCGTGATCACTCTGCCCAAGACGGCCTCCAACCATCACATGGCTCACAAGTCCTTCTCTGTTCGTGAACAAGAGGTCCAGCGGGGCACCTTCCCTAGTTGGCTCACTCACCAGCTGCGTCAGGAAGTTATCTGCCACACGCTCCAGGAACCTCCTAGACTGTTTCCTCTCTGCTGTATTGTATTTCCAGCAGACATCTGGTAGGTTTAATTCCCTCACAAGAACAAGGCCTAGTGATCGTGAGGCTTCTCCCAGCTGCTTATAGAATAGTTCGTCTGCCTCAACATCCTGGTTGGGGGGTCTGTAACAGACTCCCACCACAATATCTGCCTTGTTGGCCTTCCCCCTGATTCTTACCCATAGACACTCCACCCTATCGTCACCATCATTAGGCTCTAAACTATCCAGACACTCCTTAATGTATAGGGCTACCCCACTGCCTCTCCTTCCTTGTCTATCCCTCCTGAAGAGTTTATAGCCATCCATCACCGCACTCCAGTTGTGCCAGTCATCCCACCATGTTTCCGTGATGGCAACCATATCGTAGTTTTCCTGATGTACAATGGCTTCCAACTCCTCCTGCTTGTTGCCCATGCTGCGTGCATTAGTGTAGAGGCACTTCAGCTGGGCTGTTGTCCGTGTCTCCTTCATAGAAGAGAAGAACACCCCTTATGTGCTTTGAGGTGTTTCACTGGCATTTCCCTCTTGGCTCCTATTGCCTCAGTATCCCCTAGCTCAACTCTGTTCGACTTCAGCTGTGCCCCAGTGTACCCCACACATCTCAGAGGCACGGGCTGAGTGCCCTCGCTGGCACCCACTCCCTCTAACCATGGCACGTCGTCCCTCAGCTTCTCACTGGCAAGCCTGATATTACTCCCCTCCCCCTTCGAGTCTAGTTTAAAGCTCTGTTGATGAGCCCTGCAAGCTTCTGAGCAAAGATTCTCTTTCCCCTTTGAGAAAGATGAATCCCATCACATGCCAGCAAACCTGGTGCTGTGTAGGCCATCCCGTTATCAAAAAAACCAAAACCATGGCGATGACACCAGCCACGGAGCCATGAGTTGATAGACTGGGTGCCTCTGTTCCTTCTTGTGTCGCTGCCCACAACTGGAAGGAGAGAGGAGAAAATA
Source organism: Mycteria americana (assembly GCF_035582795.1). Taxonomy (NCBI): domain Eukaryota; kingdom Metazoa; phylum Chordata; class Aves; order Ciconiiformes; family Ciconiidae; genus Mycteria; species Mycteria americana. The sequence continues at coordinate 94,099,264 of NC_134366.1, read as the reverse complement.
ACCTGTGCTCTGGAGTCCCGGGCCCCAGGGAGGCAGCAGACTTCCCTAAGAGGAGGGTCCGTCCAGCATATTGGACCCTCAGTTCCCCTGAGAAGGGAGTCACCCACAACTATAACCCGTCTTCTCTTCCTTGTGGAGGTGGTGTTAATACGAGAGGCACGTTCTTCTGACCTGGGCGACACCTCTGGTGTAGATGGACCGTCATCCCCATCCTCCACTGACTGGCCTTCCACCTCCAGGGCCTCATACCTGTTGTACAGAGGCACCTGGGGGGGCGAGGTGGGCAGGGAGGGCCTTCGCCTGCCGCCACGAGCGTGGACTCGCCTCCATTCACTCTCCTCCTCTGAGCTGCTGCCTTCAGCCCGGTGCAGGGGGATAGAGGATCCCCTTGATTCTGGGTTCTTACTGGCGGCTGCTGCTGCTCCTGTTCCTGTCTCAGGGCAGGCAGAGCATGGCACCACCAGTCGATCTCTTTCTCAGCCTCCCTGATGCTCCTTAACCTTTCTACCTCCTCCCGTAGCTCTGCCACCATGCAGAGCAAATCATCCACCTGGTCACACCTCACAGAGCTGTCCTCATGGCTGCCATGTGTGAACAGCAAGAGCCCCAGGCACTCCCTGCAGCCCGAGACCTGGGTGGCCGCATGTTTTCCCGGCAGCTCCGTCTGGGTAGCCGCATCCACTCTGGCGAGCACAGAGGGCATCGCTTTCTGACGAGTGAATACCACAGCTTAGTTTCTTCTGAAAGGATGGGGACTACCGAATGAACTCCCTTTTCACAGTTCCTCTTGAGCTGCTAGGGTGCCTTCGCCTTCCCTACACGCCCTGCCTGCGCCAACTGCCGTGCCAACTGCCGCGCCACGCCCTTCTGATGTGCCACGCCCTGTTTGCCCGGCCTGGTGGCTGTGCTCCTGGTCGCTCGCGCTCCCTGGGGGCTGCTCTTGCATGTGAGGGGAATTGCCGCCGTCACTCTTGTCCCCGCTCGCGCTGAGTCAGAGCCGGGCCCTCGTCAGGAGCTCCCGCCTTCCTGCTCAGGGGCCGGGGCGTGGCTGCGGTAGCCTTCTCTCTCCGTGCCCTTTTCTTCTGCCTTCCCTGCGCGGTTTTGCCGCAGTTTAGCCGATCCAGCAACGGTCCCCTGAGGCGGTCCTCTGTCTCAGAGCTCCTCGCCTCGGAGGCTTCGCTGAAATGGTGGTTCGGGTGTGTTCTACTCGTTCTACAGTTTTGCTGTTAAAGTTTCGCTGTTAAAGTTTTTGATGTTTTGTTCTAAGATTCGATGTTATATGTTTCACGTTAGTTTCTTTTTTTCCCCTTTTTGTTTTGCACTTCAATTTTTTAACTGGTTCCACAGCCACTTAACAAATGTAACATTAATATCGATACTAAATCTGAGAGAATACCTTAAAAAGTATCCATGTGTATCAGACACTACTGATGCATTTGACATGAGTTTATTCACAGTACAATGTAGACTGAATTTTAATGCTATGAAAAAATACTGCACTGCTATAATCAGAAACTGTGGGACCACAAGTTGTAATGATAATTACGGTGGGTGTCTGTAAGTCATCATTAATTACTTTGCTGCTTACCTATGTAATTTAACCTTGATGTGACAAGGCCACCATTCTCCAAGTATAGGCAGCATGGGAGGAAGTGGCAATTTTTATTACATTTTATGATTAAGACATTTGTCAAATGGGAATTCAGCTGCAATCTTCCCAGTCATTTTGCTTAGGTGATCCATTAGCCAACAGAAGCCTGCTGCAATGCTGTTGTACAAGTTGTGAGCGTAATATATTCTACACAGAGATTGCAACTAACGTTGTGCAGTTTAGTGGAGGTTGTACTAACCACAGCTAGACAAGGACATCACTACCATTCAGCCGCAGGCTGTAAATACATGCTGTTCAGCCACACACATTGTGCACAGCAGGTTTGGCATAGGAAACCTCAGGGCTATTTGAAGCACTTCAGCCTGAGACAGGACATGGGCCAAAGCCGACCAGACTTTTCAATACAATCTTATCCAAATTCCAGTAATCTCTTAGCAATGAAAGGCTCTTTAACATATCCCTGATTTATTCGGTAGGAGGCTGCTCCTTCCTCCCACATGTCAAACTTTCTAATAACCAGGTATGAACAGATGTTCCAGAGAGGACAAGGCAGAAGGGGAGTCTGTAAGGCTGCATTTGGGTATGTCTTCGTCAAATAGATCACGGCTTTCCTAAAACAGGGGTCCTTGTGTGCTCCACCCTGTTTGGTCTTTCTCACCTCCTCCCCTCTTAGAACAGACAGCCCTGTTCTGTGATACATAAACAAAAAAACATTGGTGTAGCTGGCAATGGAGCAGAGAACTGAAGATACAATCTCCAGAATCTAGTTCTAGCCTCCATTATACTACCTGGCACAACACTGAATCTTTAGTGCCCAAAACTGCAAGCCTTAGCAAATCTAGGCAGTCTTCATGAAAATAGTTGGAATATAACAGACAACTTGAATCAAAGGAAATATTCATCATTAAGAACATTTATATAGAAATAAGTCTTCAGGGTAATATAAAAATTTTCATATACTCAGTTAATCAGCTTTGGTACTTTAAGCAGCTTTGTGTTCTGCCAAACCAAAAGACATAAATCTTGCTTTGCATTCCCATGAAAACCCAGGTCATCTAAACCCCCTCCTCCTCAATGAAAATTTTTTATTGCAATGGGTCCAAGATTTTTTTTTCATTTTGTTCTTACAAAATATTTCCAGAGGTTTACCTTCACTATTCTGTCCATGCACCTAAAATAGTCATTCTATGTGATTAATATGAGAGTTTCTGATCAGTCTAACCTCTTTCATTTCTTTCTAAACCAAAACCATTGACTATAAGATTTAGTTTCAGGGGAAAAAAAAATGGCAAAAGACTCTAAAAAAAACCCACTACCACTAAAGAAACTCCTGGTTCTTTTCCAAATGTGTTGATAAACTTAAATATCATGGTTTTCTTGGCTGTTTTGAGAAACTGATCCTTGCTTCCCCTAAATGCCAATCCCTCCAACTATATTTAATTAGTTAATTTGTTGAATGTTAGATAAACAACAGGGTATATATGTTCTATCCTACTGAGCCACTCATATGAAAATGAGTATATTTTGTATGTTTATCCTATCCTTAACTATTAGACAAGGGCAGTTAAACTACAGTACTAACAAACAGGTTGTGGAAAGAAACTTAACACAGATACTTCATTACTTTCAAGGTACTGTTTCAGTTTGTTTATTTTCCAACAGGACTAATAAATTCTAATAATTTCTTTCTGAAATCCTAGTGCAGTCTAAGTAGCTGCAGTATGTACTATAAGATAGTTAGGAAGAGCAGTATTACACAGTGTGGACAAGCTTGATGTGCTCCTTAATCTGTGGAATAACTGATAGACTTGAACTCTGTTCTTTTTATGGACAAGCTATGGCAATAGGCTTCTGTATCACAGTGTGGTAGCTTCAGTTTCTCTCCTTCTCAAGAGTACACCTGAAATGTTACTACATTTCTAATCCTTCCCATGTTTTTGTGTGTTATGCTTATAGGTGACATGCCTATATCAATATATTCTATATGAATTTTGTTAAGAAAATCCACATTATGTACCACAGGATGTGAAATCCCTGTTGTTATGCAATTATGGCAAATATAGAAGAAACTGGGGGCAGCAGAGCTTTAAAATTATTGTTATGCTGAAAGACGTTGCTCTGTATGACAAGATAAAAGACATTGAGCTGTATGACATGATAGATACTCATTTAGGAAGAGTTAGGAAACTCTTTGCAATGGATATTGCAAACCTTTACATTTTTTTAATTTGTATGTAACAGCCTTCCATAGTTTGCAAACCGCACACTGTAAAGCATTAGAACATAATAACTAACGTTTGCTAAACACAAAGAAGTTACCAGAACACAACTGGTTATTTAACAAGATTTCTATATGGTGAAGAAGGAAGAGCTGTGACATGAAGTGATCATTCAGAGGCATTGAGCAGTTTGATGTCAGTTCTGTTGGTACTTAAGGGAAGGAGCAGAGGGTGAACAATTGCATGAGAAATTACATTCTTTTATTCTGCATCTAGTGCAGAATTTCAAAGTTTAAGGGCTTTCCAAACATGATTGACTGCTAACTGAATTCAGAATCTTTATTACAGTCCTGGTTTGTGTATACTTGACAGTTGTCATCCAAGCTCTCAATTCACATTCTTCACTCTAATTCTCTATAATGTAATGGAAAATAAGTAGTCTGTTGTTTTCACCACTCAAATTCTTCTGAACTACTTTCTTAGAGTTCACTAATAAACTGGGGCTGGCTATACCCAAAGATGTTCTCTCTGCTCTCCTCCCCGTTTGATCACTGAAGTGTTTTCAACACGGTAAGTTATTTATGGCTTATCTATTGCTTCCTTGGGCTTTTATGGTTTTGTCCTCCAGTGATTCTCCTGTTACCTCAGTCTTACTTCAGTAGCTCTTGCCATAGTCTTCCAGCAAGACCCCAACATTTCATTTACATGTTATTCTCTCCATCCCACTTATGCAGAGCTTTATGTGCTGCCATGCCTTAGATGCCTTAGGTCAGCTTCCAGTGTAACCCTCACCTTTGATATATCCAGTTTCTTTCCTTGTTAAATTTGCAGTTGTTTCTGGCTTCTCTTATATATTTTACCAATAGGTTTTAATAAAACTTTGTATTTGCTATACCATTAGTTCTCTGCTTTTCCAGTTAATTAAACTGTGAAACAGACAGTTTTGCAAACCATGCTTATGTGCAAGTTAGTCTTAGATGTTGATGTTCTTCCTCAATGTGTTCAGCATTCATCATTTTCTATTTATTCCTACTGATAATATTTTGGGATCTTATCTAGACTTTTGCACAAATTACTTCATTCAGGCTGTTTGTTGAACACTTGTGCCACTTGCTATGAACCACTGTGTGTATATACTTCACGAACCTTTGGTATTGTCCTGGTTTCGGCTGGGATAGAGTTAATTTTCTTTCTAGTAGCCAGTATAGTGCTGTGCTTTGGATTTTGGTATAAGAATAATATTGATAACACGCTGATGTTTTGGCTGTTGCTAAGCAGTGTTTACATTGGTCAAGGACTTTTCAGCTCCCCATGCTCTGCCAGGTGCCCAAGAAATGGGAGGGGGCACAGCCAGGACAGTTGATCCAAACTGACCAAAGGGCTATTCCATACCATATGATGTCGTGCCCAGTATATAAACTGGGGGGAGTTGGCCGGGGGGTAGCGATCATTGCTCGGGGACTGGCTGGGCGTCGGTCGGCGGGTGGTGAACGGTTGTAATTTTTTTTTTTAATATATATTTTCCTTTTTTTCCCCTCCCTTGGGTTTTGTTCCTCTCTCTCTCTCATTGTTTTTTTCCCTCTCATTATAATTCATTATTATTATTACTATTATTTTGTTCCAATTATTAAACTGTTATTATCTCAACCCACGAGTTTTCTTACTTTTGCTCTTTTGATTCTCTCCCCCATCCCACCAGGGGGGGGGGGGGGGGGGGGGGGGAAGTGAGCGAGCGGCTGTGTGGTGCTTGGCTGCCGGCTGGGGCTAAACCACGACAGGTATCTTCAAAGTATCCTGGAAACACTGTGCTGTACTTAGTTGCATTTATTCCTTTAGTTACTTCCAGAATTCACTACATATTTTGCTGACCTTACATATATATAACATTCATATATATATAACATACCTTTGTAAGCACAACAAGTTTTCTCTCTTTCATATTCATCCACAGAATGGTTTCTTTTTTTCATTTACCATATATTGCTGCCCTTTCATTAGGTACTACATCCTTTTTCTCTCAGAAACAAAAAAGATATGTATCAGCTACAATTTTAAAAAAGGATCTGAATAGATAACTAAGATTAGGTATAACATGGAATCTTTTCAGTGCAATAAACTTCACTTTTCCTGACAGCTGCCCTACTTATCTTTGTAGTCACGCTGCATGTCATACCTAATTTCAAACTGAAAATAAAATAAAATACAAATTAAAAAAAAACCAAGAACACAATTTAAAAACATGAATATCAACTCCCATCATACTACATGTATGAGGAGGACATTTTTCCTGTCACTGTGGTTCTAACCTTCCCACCATTGAAGTAAATTGGATTATTGCCATTGGTTCATCTGGAATAGGCTCTGAGCCACTTTAAGGAAGTGGCTGAGATAAAAGAGCTCTGCAGTCTGTCAGATGAATTCTCTTTAAAGAAGATAAACAGCAGTACACATTTTAGTAATAGCTATTATTAGAAGTCGATGTTAAGGTGATAATGTAATTAGTAGTGTTGGGAAATGTGAAACTTCACATGCTGAATATTGATGTTTCTTCTCAGGAAATCCTTGATGCTTACTGTTTCTGTCAGACAAGGTATTTCATCTGACAGAAAGAGCAACTCTGCATAAGCAGCTCTGGAAAACAACCAAACTGTGAAAAAGGGGCATCCAAATATTTTTAACGGAGCTCATAAAGTAAATCCATTCTGTCAAGGAGGTGTAAGGCTCAGTGTGAAGGCAGTCTATACTCACTTGAGACAAACCCGAAGTACGGATATAGAGAAACAGATAATATGCTGAAAGGGTTCACACTCATTTCCAAAGATTACTGAGCTTCAAACTTTTCTATGGAAAGCACAGAAGTTATTTAATGATGCTGCTGCTAAATAAATGTACAAAATGCAAATTACATTGTTTCCTATGACTTGTAAAATGAGATTATTAATGTGTTTTTCAATGCAGTATTTAACGACTATATTGTGTTAATCTCTTTACCATGGGAAAAATCATATGTTGTCTTACCACTTCCCACTAGGTAGACTGTGTGCTGCCAGTCAGTCTGTACAGCAACAAATGTCCAGCAGTCTTCACAGTGCTGGAAGACTTAGATGTGATACAGAATCAGGTTATACCTAGCAGAAATAAAAGTCTTACTTCAGTGCAGCAAACATCACTTTTTGACTTGGTGTTTATGCATAAAGCAACTGGGCAACTATTTTCCAACCAACTTCCCACTGACTGTGAAGGCCAAGACTTAAGAGGATGCTGATGGCCACAAATTGCAAATTACTAAAATAATGGGGAGATTACATACATCCCTTACACATAAAATTGCTGAAGACAAATCCACTGAGCCTCAAAGAGCAGTCTGTCTGCAATAAAATTTTAGATTTTGCAAGAACTCCAACAATTACTTTTTACTGTGAATCCAGTTAAGCTCTTTCTTCAAGAACCCAATACCACTCACTAGTATTCCAAGAAAGCATGATCACAGAAAAGACAATGTTATTCTTATCTTATCCCAGAGAGACAGTGGGACGAAAGAGAATTCCCAAGGAGCTGGAACAGACATTGTTGCACAGTCTTGAAAGTATTCAAGCAAGGCTCTGACACCTATATAGGAGCAAAGAGACTCTTTGAGAAAGAGAATTTCAGCATATAGCAACATTCAGAAAGTTACGTGAAACTAAATATGCTAATAGATTTGTTAGGATGAGAGAGTTAGTTATGAAATTGTGTCTAATAAGGTTAAAGATTGTAACACCTCAACAGAAATATAAGGCTATTATAAAATACATGTTTAATAGCGACTACATACACAGGCAGAATCCTTTGATTGATTTATTACTTAAACTAAATAATGACTCAGATAGACAACTATGGAACTTTGACAGAACCCATTATAAGACATCAGACAGTGACCAGAACTGGAGATCCAAAACCACACACAAGATTACAGCACAAGATAAACTAAGGAAAAGCTATACATCTCTGTCAAACTGCAAAAGGAAAAAGAAATTAGTCTATGTCTAGAAAGCAAGCAATTTATAGCTACACTCAGGAGACTGACCATCAGGAAATTGGAAGCTAATAACACAAGTGGAACAATTGACTCCCTAGAGCAAGCAACTGTTGAAGGAGTTTGAGAGGCCTCTGGTAGGCATTCCTTCCTTCTCCTGCAGACACCATGCAGAATGTCACCAGGAAAGGAGTGTCTACAGTTAGCTATATCTTTCCTCTACTTATACAAATTTAGTCAGATATTTGAAATCCAGCTATGCTGAAGTGGTACACAGAGAGCAGAGCAGAAGAAATGCAAATAGGCAGTTGAACACTTTATATGGAAGAATTGCTCCAGACTACATAAGCAAAGAAGAGAACTATCTGTGAAGAAACAAATTCTTGGTGGTTTGCCATTTTCTATATTCTTTTTTTTTTTTTTTTTTAAGTGCTGAATACAACCTTGTCTGTTGCCTTTTCCTCTCCTAATGCAGAACGTTGCACTCAACAGGTCAGATCTTGTTTTTATAGATCTGGTAATCTCAGGCAGATGCAGGAATAAGTAGGCTTAATATACATGTATTTTAAACAAGATCATTTCCATTTTTGGTTTGCTCACCCAGTAGCACATGTAAAGGACCTATTTTTGTGCTGATTAATTAGAGATAAAACAGCAGGTATTATAAAATCTGGTGTGAGTGAATAATGCAAGTTGTTTGAAGTGACATTAAGTTATAAAGCACTTATTATGGTGATAATTATTAGTAATGATTTCTTTAAAGGAGAAACTCAAGAGATATTTTGCTTTTCCTTTCTTATTTTCAGATAGAAAGATATATGCCACTATAATGCTTAGTCAGCATCCTGTAATTGGAGTAATTTCTAAAACCAGTAACAGAACAAATCTTATTGTTAATTCACACACTTTCTCTGGGTGTCAACCAATAAAGAGTCTATGCTTTGTTTTAAGGAGTGCTTTTGCATATTTGTGGTTTATTATAAAATCACAGCTTGCTGTTAATATCTTTAATTTGAATACTGGATGTTCTTATGCTCTGGACACCTTTAAAAGCTATGAACTAGTATCCCTAGATAAGAGAATGAAGAAGCCCTCTTAACAATATTAGAGTAGATACTATCTTACCAGTTTGTGACACACCTAGACAAACCTTACGGGTGCAAACTCAAAACTTTCCTCAGTTACTGAATGCCTTATTTAGTTGATAGATTAAAACAAACAAACAAACAAACAAAACAAAACCGCTAATGGGAAAACGCTAAGGAGAAAGATACCAGGCTGTGTGGGCCTAACAGTCAGGTTACATTGCAACTAACTTTACGTTTCAATGTCAGTACAGCAGAAAATACTGATACACAAAGTTTAACACACAGAGTAAAGAATGCTTACAGCTCTAAAAAACCAACATGCTTGGGTCAGAGATTTAGAACATGTTAGCTTCATACACATTCAGAAGAATGTTAGAGACCTATATTACCAGCTAACCATTGCTATGGAAACAGATAAAGTGACAGCATAACCACAAAATTTGACTTTTTCTGAAAATTTCCTTTGCTTGTGTCCTTTTCTCTTTTCACAGCCTGTTTTCTCATGCCTTTTATACTGATGAGTAAAGCTCATAAACTTCTTTCACATTATCATGAAATCTTTATTAAATGAAATCTCTATAGTTTTATCACCAATATGAACATAATCTACTATGTCTGATTTTATTATAGGATTATTCCACTTTTCACCATTTCCACATTGTCCCAAGGTACCATAGTGTCACGTAAAGCATCTAAGCAGGGGTATCTGCCAGTGCCCTTCCTTCCCAGGCATGACTGCAATTAACAGCAGCACCGAGTGAAGGAGGGAGACATTACTTCCTGTGCCCAAGAGGATGCTCTTCACAGCATAACAACACACTGTGTTATGAACCATATGCCTCACTGCTCCGTGACAACTGGTATTCTCAAACCCTGACAGATGCTTGCTAAGATAGCTTGAGAACTGAAATTGCATCTTCTTATTGGAAATACTGAAAATGATGCAGATTTCTTATTCCTTCCCAGCTGACAAAGTCAAAAGAAGTTTCTGTGTAGTCTCTTTTTCCATGGTTCTGCTAAAAAGCCTGAATTGGACTTAATAAAGAGGAAATTAATAACCTCGGTGTGCTGTCATGATGCTCTAGCTGTGTCTGATACATGATTGAAGTAGTATAAGCATATGCCACTTCAGGCTATTGCAGAGTAATTCTCAATCAGGTTAAGAATATTTTAAAGGCTTGTCTCACAGCTTCAGTAGCACTTGCAAAGTCCCTGCAACTGCAGTTTCTTTGTTGTTCTCAGGCACACCAAAACAGTACAAGATGGGAGGTAACGTAAAAGCTCCCACAGCGCTCTATGGTAGCAGGAAGACAGGTATTTGAAATCACCCCTGCTGACAATGGAGTGGCTGAGACAGAAACAGTAGTCTCCAAAAACATTAATGTGTATTAATGGGAGTAATTATTTGAAAGCGGAATAATAATTTAAGAAGGGTCATGACTGATCAGTCAAAGCTGATGTTTTTATACTTAATAATCCTTGAGGTATTCCTCTTCCTTATATCATCTATCCAGCTGATTTTAGTATCTGCAATATCCCATTGACACAATTGTGCTGTTTAAACATCCCATTTTAGGAAAAGCAACCTCTACCTTGTTTTGAACCTACTGCCTGCTATCTTAATTTGATACACTCTATTTATTGGATCAGAAGACATACTGGATAATCTTAGTAAGCAATTGTTTTACTTTATGCAGATCCTTTAAAATCACTGTGCAATAAGGAGCATGATTTCCAAATTTGTTTTAAGGATATATAAAATTTTTTGCCTTGGAGGATACAGTTAATTTGGTCAAAAAATATTCAACTTCAAAATTTCAAAATTGGTGTTACCTTGGACATTGCACCACATAATACACTACTTTTTGTAGTTTCCCATGATAGAAATATCTGCATTTTCTTTTATGAGTAACAGCCAGAGAAATCAATATTGTCTATTTTTAAACAAGAAATAACACACTAGTAAACATATTTCATTTATAAAAAATAAACTTTTTGATATGAAATGATAGTGAATTGTAGCAGACAGGTTTTAACAGCAAACAAAATTTAAGATACATTGACAATAGTTTCAGTCTAGGTAGTAATTTTTCCTTCCTTTCAAAACCAAACCAAACCAAACCAAACCAAACCATACAAAATCAAACCAACCTTAGTTCAAATATTTGGATATAAAGATTAAAGGGCAGATGCAACCCTAAAAGCAACAAATATGGTGATTCCAAAGTATGAGTTAGGGCAATGTATTATCTATTAGACAGCTCAACACTTTGCAGGGACAAAGGATGTAAGTGAAAACCTAATTCAACAGTGGGAACCAGGTGGGATCCTCAGCAGCTGATTTACTGATTATTACTGCTAATTACCCTAAAATATGTTCAGAAACACCGTTAGATATTGTAACCTTGTATTTGTGTTCTACCTGATTGGAACATGAACATCAATTGAGTTTCCCCCCAAACATTTAATGTCCTAGAGAAACGGTTTTCAGAGCATGGTCCCTGGATACCAGAAGTCTGTTGTGGGTGACAAGGGCCTCTGTCCTGCCCACCAGAATTCTTATTCTGAGATAGGAGGAAATAGTTTTAGGAGTGGAGAAAATGGGCAGCCTCAGGGGACACTCCTTTTGCTGGAGAAGGGAGAGTGTTTGATGACATTAGATGAGAGTTTAGAGAAGAGCAGCAGGAATTAAGTAGGATTGCCCACACTTGTCAAGTCATCTGTTGGAAAGCAGTGTCTCCCAGAAATATAATTAATTAATAACAGGTTTCTTGGTACAACAACAAAAAAACTCCTGGAATTAGTGATACAAAAGAACAACAAGCAACTTTAATAAAATTCAGTTTTTGGCTGCTAGTCATATTTTCATTCACCTTGGAAACAAGATAGAAGACCCAGATGGCACTGTTTACTTCTCCTCCTTGCCTTTTTCCAGACACATTAGATTTAATTGGACCAAAAATTCCTGAACCTCTGAGGGAGCAGTATCTCATCTGTATTATCTTGTTGATCTCTTTCTTGCTGTTTTAACTAAGCGTGATGCAGTGGGAGATAAGATGCAATTAGAGAAACCAACACACTGTTTCAGAGCCTACAGATGGTTTCTCCATATCACTTCCTTTCACTCCTCGTGTGCCTTTTGTATTAAACGTTCAAAGTTAGGATAAGACTTTGTAAGTGCAGTTTCACCATCACAATTACAAATAAATACAACACTTAAGGAGTATGAAAATTATTTGAAATCCTTTAATTGTAGGAGTGCCTCAAGGAGTTAGACATCGAATTTACACACTAAAATTTCCCCCAAAATGAGCACTTTACTCCTTTAAGTACACCTTGAAAATCGCAAGACTACCACCATATTTAGGCATTGTATGATGGACCTAATTCTTTTTAGATGAAAACTCATCATTTCACTCTTTCCAAAGAATTCCAACTTTCAGGTAAGAAGGTCCTTTAAGAAGCCAGTTGTGTAGGCATGTCAAAAATCCCAACACAAATTTCCATGCTCTAGTTTTTGACTGACTCATTTGGCAAGATTAGTTCTGCATACCTAAGCCCTCTTCAGTAAGGCCAGTCTATACTTAATGGATTTCACTGTGCATATTAAAAATGAAATCGTATTAGCCAGTCCTTTTTAATTGAAATAGCAACATGTGAGGCAATGACAACTTAATGGCAGATGGAGCTCAATGAACCACAGAAAAGAAAGGTATACCTGCAAATTCAAAACTAGATGACTGTGTGTGAAGTCATGTCAGACTGAACAGTAAATACTGTGTGATGCCCTCCTTAAATTTGATGATAGGAAAATAAAAGCATATAAAAGAGATCTGCAGAGTATGTTGTGCTCTTAATTAATGTGATGTTGTGATGGTCGGTGTGCAGAAAAAGTGAAGGTCCCAAACTGCTTGAAAGAGTGACATTTAAGTTGGAACAAATCTACTGGACTTGTATGCAGACTGCGTATGTTCATGTACATAGCAGAAAGCCAGGTGAATTTAGCCCCTTGGAAGGCTACTGTGGGCTGGTACTAAGTAACTGCTGAGAAAATTACTAGATGGACTAAAAATATAAAAACCCCAACAAACAAAACCCAAAATAGGGAAGCTCCATAGTTAAACTTCTTGGGAAGCTCTTAAGAGAAAACATACTGGATCGAGCAGTATCAAATCACTATTTAGTATCAACTAAAACAATTTATAGAAACAATGATCTTTGGTTTTGTGAATCCAAATAATTTCTTTTAATTTGAATTTATGTCTAAACTAATAACTCTTTCTATATTATAGTCCTAAATACTTTTTTATTGTATGAGCAAATGAAAGCCGTAAAGTCTAGCAAGAGTGAAAAACACAGCAGAATCTTCTTTGCTGCTTGAAAGCAGTAGTAGATTTAACACACTAAGCTACATTCCAAGTACTGCTCTTGGTAATGTAGAATTAACACCTGTTGGTTTTGACAGAAATTGTACATACAAAATAAAAATCCACCTTCAGTTGGCTGTGCCCTTCAGGGCTGTATTTAATTGCCTTTAGGGCAGAGAGAAGGGTTCTCTCTCTCATCTCATATACCAGCTGTAGTGCTGCTTCCAGCAATGAAACATTTCAACCTTCAGGAGAGAAATCCTTCAGTGAAAGAGTGCTGTTAAATGCTCTTGGTAATATTGTGAACAGGATTGTCACTGAATGCCCCATGTGACATTGGGATTCTGGCACTGAAGAATAATTTACCATGAAATAAATTACTTTTAGTCCTACCAGGATATCAGAAAGATCTGTAGTAGTTGCCCTTGAGCAAAAGGGCAAAAAAGAAAAAGGGCATTTGATCTTAATAATGCCTTGCTAATTGTCATTAATGAGTGGGATATCCTTTGTGAATTATAACAGGAATAATGAAATGAAAGAAAAATGTATTGATAAAAAGCAATTAGAATAAATCCCAAGAAGACCAACTCATGAGAATATGGAGGTTAGTTTAAGTTTGAGTTGTCAGAGCAATCATATACACATTTTAAATTATTACATTTTTTTTCCCAGGTTCTAGATTTGCAGATGGCCATGGGATAGTTAATGAGGTCATACTCTATTCTTCTTTTAATTCTTATTTGAAATTTCTGTAGCTGTAACAGTGTTTCAAATGCTTTGAGAAACTACTATGGCTATTTTTTTAAAGAGCTGATACTGGAAGAATTAAAGAATTTTCAGAAAGCTGTTTGGAATTACTTCTGAAGGAATTAAATAGTGGGCAAATAGAACAAGTAATTTTTAGCTACATTCCAAGCTACTGGGGTTTGTGTCCACAGTTGCAGATACACCCACATTTGCAAATGTTTACAGCAATACTTTATTCTTACAGTTCACATTTCTGTAACGTTTCTTTAAATGTTTTAGGAACCTGCTAATTTTATATTTCCTAATAATCATGCATAAATATTAAACTACATAAACACCACCCGAATATTAGAACATTAAAAAAAAGAAGGTTATCTGATAACAAGTGAGAGATGGTCAACTCTATAAGAATCAGGAATAGCTAGAACTGTGGTGCAAATAGGCCTGCAAAACTCATTTGTAAGAACCTGAAGTACTACTCATTTTTTATTCTCTGGAATTGAATTGAGCCATTGTTGTGGTTTAGCCCTGGCAGCCAGCTGAGGCCCACACAGCCCCTTGCTCACTCCCTTGTGGTAGGATGGGGAAGAGAATTGGAAGGGCAAAGCGAGAAAACTCATGGGTTGAGATAAAGACAGTTTAATAGGTAAAGCTGAAGTTGTGCACGCAAGCAAAATAAAATAAGGAATTAATTTACTACTTCCCATCGGCAGGCAGGTGTTGAGCCATTTCCAGGAAAGCAGGGCTCCATCACACATAATGGTTACTCGGGAAGACAAACGCCATAACTCCAAATGTCCCCCACTTCATCCTTCTTTCCCAAACTTCTATTGCTGAGCATGACATCACATAGTATGGTATATCCCTTTGGTCAGTTGGGATCAGATGTCCTGGCTGTGTCCCCGCCCAGACACTTGCCTGCCCACAGCCTACTTGCCTGGGGGAGCAGAGTGAGAAACAGAGAAGTCCTTGATGCTATAAAATATGGTACAATAAAATATAAGAAATAACAAATATAAAAATTATAACAAATGTGAAAAAAATGTATATGGATGAAACTATGTTACTCAAAAAAATCCTATATTCTTAACCTTCTCCTTTTCATATCCTAGCTTTTAGTTTTAATCTCTTCTCTTGCTATTACAAATCTAATATCAAATCAATAATCTTCTAGTCATCCTAGAAATAAACTCTTGCAAATGTTTAATTTAAAATTGGTGAAAAATTAAATTCAATTTTTTAAAAGTTCTCATATAAAACCAAAGTAAGAATACTTTGGAGTTGGTCTAAATTGGGAAATAATTTGCATTACACTTTTTTCTGATGAAGTCAATGAAGTGGTTTTTGAGCAGCCACAAATTTCAGCTATTCACTTAGGCACATCCCAATCAAAGGGGCTTCACAAAATAGTGGATGTCAACTGTGATAGTGTACTCTTCATAAATATCCATGTATGTCATATTAGCTTGCCCTCCTTGGGAGGTTATGCAATTGTGCTGAAACTTAATGAAAGAAGAGTAAGATCATGCATTTTACATCAGTGAGGGCAGACATAAGATATACACAAATGACTTAGTTGGCAGGGACTTATTTATCAAGAAAGACTGACATAATGTCTTTAAGTCATTCCAGTCTAGCAACTCAATTCTGAAAGACCATGCTGATGACTGCCTGATCACAATCTGTAATATAGAAAATAAGACAATCACAAGGTTAGTTCCATTGGATGGAGAACTACTGTATTTAATGGTTATGAAGGACTACACCTGTTAAAATGTTAAAAGTTCTTTTTGTAAAGTGCTGTTCATCTATTTCAAGGAAGATTTGAAACTATTATAAATGACAAAGAAGGTAGAAAATAAAAGCTTCATGGTTTTAGGCTTTGAAAATAAACAAATTACATTTCATTCGATTTTAAAGGTAGCAGGTTTAGGAGCTCTTTAGTGGTAGAATTCAATGGTACCTCTTAGGTATAAATTATTTGAAAACTTTTAATTGAATTGTTGTAAAAAATTGTGTAAAAAATTTACACAATTTTTCTTGTGTTTATAACACAAATATTTTAGATAAGACAGATTTCAAGTCACATTTATCTGGCTAGGCAAATGAAACCTGTATGTTTTCTTTAGATTATTTTAATAATGAATTGTGCCCATGGAGAAAAAAGAAGCTTCAGCAAAATAGTTGATGAAAGGCTGCAAATTCCAAATCTTAGCAGAGTTCTGTGGTAGCTGTATTATAGAGTATAATATTAATCAGCTCAGGGTAGATTTATGTGCTATTTATTTGTAACTCAGCACACATCCATAACATCCTGGTTGATATTTTAAAAAGAGATTTCAAGATTTAATCACATTTCAAATTTGATAATACTGCCATTTAGCTTATCACAATGCTAGGTTAAAATCCTCTTACTGCTGCTTACATTATATGTATAACCATACAAAAAACCCCCTAAAACAATCAGTGAGAAAAAAACCAAAGTATTGCTGGGTTTATTATTATTAGAATTGTTAGTAGATTATTCCAAAAAGGTCCAGTCAGAACCGCTGTTCCAGCTTCTGATGCAGAGGGATAGAACAATGTTAGTTTGTTCATCTGCTCTTTGAAATAGCAGGCCATTTTTTTTATAAAGGAGAAAGACTGAATAATTTGAGGGGAAGAGACAAAAGTAAGGTGTATAGAGCAGGACTGCATGTGAGTACAAAGAGTATTGACGCTGGTAGAGGATGAGATGGGAACTGGCATGTCATGCAGACTCTATCATAAGTCCACCAATCTCTTCCTCACTCAACGAGTTCCTGCACTGAGGGCACCTAACTGAAACCCTCTGGTCATTTATAGCAAAAAGAAATTCCAAGCAAGTGTCCTCAGTTCTTCATCTCATTCGTATCTAATGTGGTAATCACAAGTCTAGTGCACTCTCAATTTACTACTGATTCTTCCCTGGATCAGTATAGCTTAATAGTTTTACTATCAGGTAATCTGCTTTTCAGAAGCTCACTCTAATACTTCTCAAGTTCCCCTTGAAGCTACATTCCCTGAAAAATTGGTCCTGCAGTATCAGGTTTGACGTTCAGTGCTATAATTCCTAACTCCTTGCCAAGTCACTTATTGCCAAGTTATATCCATTGACCGTCTGCCCAAAGTCTTTACGGCAGTCCTGAGTCTAACTAAAACCATCCTAGCTCCCTGCTTAATTGCTTGCTGCAGGAGCAGTGCCTGCTTGCTTACAAGGGCCTTTCTCCATACTGCAATGCTTTTAAGCAAGGTCTCAATCATTTCTTATGGTCTCAGCCAAACATGTTCAATTTCTAACAGCCCTGAATTATAGAATATTTTTTACGTCAAAGCCAGAAACGTGGTCAGCACTGAGAGTCTGTCTGGAAGCCAACAGCACATCAGTTTCCTGTTCTGCAGAAAAACACCATTAATAGTAGCAGGATTCTGACAGCAATGCTTACATGCTAAATTTTCATTAATTGAATGCAGCAGTAAATAGCCACATCAATGTGTTCGATCATATAAATGCAGAGTTTTGAAAGGAGTCTCAAGGTCTGCATAACCATGGTTTATTGAAGAAAGTATGGTTTTGCTCAAAATTTAGAGTCAAAAAAGAGTTTCCTCCATGTTTCATTTGATGTAAACTCTTAAGCATATTTGTGTTGTAGGTTGTCTATGAGTCAGCTCAGACACCACGAGCAACTTATCAACCATGGATTTTGGTTTTGTCATCCATTCTATTAGACTCTATTAAGTCTAGAACGTGAAGAATAATTTTGGCTGAAGTACTTCAAAAACCTGTTAAAACAACCCATTTCATTTCCTTTCTTAGATTTCCCTGCAGCAAATCATATTCAGGCTTGAATATTAAAGTCCCCACATAAGTTGTTGCCTGAAGATGTTTTCTGAGGGTTTGGTATGTTGCTTTGGGGGAGTAATGAAAAAGTTTTAATATATATCATTTCCAAGAGATTCTCCAAATACATTAGTTAAGTTGGCTAAATTCAGTAAAAGAGCTTATTCCAGGCCTAGAAACATTGTCTAAAAGAAAGCCTAAACCTTTATCTTCATGTGACAATTTTCTTCCTCTCTTCACATTTCAACTGCTATATAATTTGACTATGAATTAGATGGTGTGTTGACAGTGAGAAAGTACTTAGCAGCCACCACGTAGCAGCCACCATGAGAAAGGTCCCGGAAAAAAACAGTCCAAACCAACATACCAGCCCATCCCACACCTTTCTCAGCAGACTGCCAATAATTATAATTCTTAGATTTTGGGATTATTTGAATGGTTAACTTTAGCTGTCAACTAGGGGATCAGCACAGCAACACCGATCTCTGTTGTGGTACATATAATTAATCCTATGAATATATATAAAGCTGCATCACATTACATTACAGAGATTACATTGTTTTGTGAATCTGTAAAATAACTATTGGTGTCATTGCTGAACTGTGTTGAATTGCCAAGATTTACACCACATTCATATATATATATAAAAATAAATATGTAAAAGCAAGTAAAAAATAACCTTCCTGTTAAGACGCCCAGTGGCTTGATATAGCTCGCCTCCTGTGAACAGCCAAATGAAATACAACGCAAATGATGGAAACTTAAGTGAGCGTGTTTTGCCAAATTAAATGATAGGAGTATACTTTCCAGGTCCTAAAGATTATCATAATGATTTTGTCAATGGAAATGCATATAAGACATTAATAAGAGAATCAGAATGAATAATCAGAATGCATATATTGTACAATATTATCCAAACCCCTGTATTTTGTTACTTTAAACTGTGAAATTATGGTAAAACCATTATCCCTTGTCCTATTGCTACAGGCCCTATTAAAAAGTCTGTCCCCATCTTTCTTATAAGCCCTCTTTAAGTATTGAAAGGCTGCAATAAATTTTTCCCAGAGCCTTCGCTTCTCCAGGATAAACAACTCCAACTCTCTCAGCCTTTCCTCATAAGAGAGGTGTTCCATCCGCCTGATTATTTTTGTGACCCCCCTCTGGACCTGCTCCAACAGGTCCATGTCTTTCTTAACAGGTCCATGTCTTTCTTGTGGTTCTCCTTTCCTTAGAGCTTTGCTAATCTACTTCATTGATACAGAGCACCTGTAAGCACTGAGAAGTCTCAAGGAAGTTTTAACTGAAGCCTCAAGCTGAAGACATCTCTTGTTCTTTACAAGTATGCCCACTCTTAATAGTGTTCTTCCTGTATATCATTATTCAAACTTAGATTTTGATGAGCCATTAGGATGAGCTAATAGATACCATCAAATACCAATAATGAAACTGCAGACATAGACTTCTAGTTTCTTCTGAAGTCTTATGGCAGCAAGTCCTCAGATAATGTAAATATTTGCACATTTATGTTGCACAAATTTATAACAGAAATAGTGAGGCTTGTATGGATGCAGAATGAATGAAATGCATGTGTGTAAGCATCAGAAGGAGCAGCAGAAAAAGGTTTAAAAAGGTGGCCTGCACTGGGAAGGAAAGGGCACCCTTCCCCAGCACTGTTCTCATGGGTAGCACTGATGAAGATGCTTATGTCAAGATGAAAGGCCTACATCTGAAAAGGTCACAGCCCAGATGACTTCCCAGCTGAAAACCACTACCATCACACAAGGAAGATGGCAACTAGGTTGCCACATATGGTACACACCATTCTTTTTTTTCTGTTTGCTCAAAAGAAGAACAGACTACGGAAACATATTTTAACCATGTATCCATAAATGAGGAAAAACATAAAATAGGCATCAACTTAGCCAAAGATTTATGAAAGCAGAAATCAGCAAGATTCTCAGGTGTAACATCTGGTGACTCCTAAGGGTTGCAAAAGAATTGTCCAGAAACTCTTTTGTCATCTCCAGTCAAGAAGAACTGATGAGGACTTGATGGCATACTTTTCATATTGCACATAAGTGATCCTAGCCAGACCATGTGAGCGAGAGAGTGTGAATGCGTAAAATCCACGTGCTTAAAGACTTTGTAAATAAGTACCATGTGTTGAGTTTTACTTCACTCATTTCCCTATCATGCCATTCCACTGTAGTGCCATATTATCACAGTAACTGGGTCATATATTTAAAGACAATTTTGCTCCAAATGATTATAGTATATTTCTCATGGTTATTCTCACAATGAAAGAAGGAAGATGTTGCAAGACTATGTAAAAAATTACCTTACTTAAAATAAATACTACACAGGCAATTCAGTATTTTTCTTGCCTAAGTTTCAACCATTGAATTATTTATGTTTATTGTAAATATACTTTGGTCATCTGGAACTTTTAAAGTTCATAAGTAAATATTTCACATTTGGTTAATTTTCTGCAGGTAAAAAGTTACCAGTTACTTCTGTCTGTGCAACTCTGTCTTCCAGAAATCCAGTTTCTTCACTCTAGCTTTGATGCAGCTGTAGTCAATTCAGCACTCAGATGCACAAATGTTAGCAAGAAAATAGCACAATGAATGAAGTAGATTCTCACTTGTGTAATTCCCCTGAAAGGCAGTAATCACAGCTAACCTTCTCAATATGATGTGACAGAAGTTCAATGAAAATAAAAATACTGCTTCTTTAGGAAGTTCTCAGGGTTTAGAGACCGAATAGTCACAGTAGGTCTTGAAGAAAGGCAAATACTAGTATTTAGACATCAGCATTTCAAAAACATCCCTAGGCAAAGCAAAAGAGGTCAACAATTGTATTGCCTCTATCCTTCTTTAATGAACATCTGAGAACTATTTTATGCTACAGAGAATGAATGCTTTTAACAAGTTAATATACTAAAGTTATATATATATATAAAAGCTAACAGTCAATCAAACAATAAAATATTAAGTATTTATCAAGTATACCACCAGTTAAGGTAAAGTCAGTAAAACCCACAAGTCGGTTTTGTGTGTGAGCACTGTCACACACATACTGCTTGCTATATAGGAAAATGATCAGCATAAGAGCCAGGCCAAGATTCATTGCTAATCAGGTGCCCTTATATTCTTGTTTAATTTTTTCTGTTACCTAAATACAGATCAGAAATAAAATGTCCCAGCTTTTAGGTGTCCAAAATGTGAAAAATTCCAAAAAAAAAACCCAATTTGAACATGATAAGTTTGTGTGTGAAATAGTTGTTCACATTACCTAGGGAGTATTCACAAATGACAAACATTAGAAGTAAACTGGGACTAGTCTGTGAATGAGTTCCGAACTAGGGGCTAATGTACTGGTGCTTAAATTATTGAATGCTTATTCTTTCAGGCTATAAGTCATGAAATGACAGACTAGATTTATAATAGATATGTTCTATCAAATTTAGTACCCAGAAACTGCTTTTCTGCTTAAAAAAAGCCAGGCTTCTACAGCTCAACAGATCATCCCCTTCACTATGGACAGAACCAGAGTTCAGAAAGGCAGGACAGGAAGAGCTGGAGAACTGGTCCAAAAAAGCAGCTCAAACTATGTAGGGACAAATGTAAGGTTCCACACTTAATCAGGTATCATAAGCTCCAGACTCATTCAGGACAAAAAATCTTGAAATATTAAAGCATGAAGATAAAAAAGTCCTTAGGTACAAATATCCTTCCCCCACTTTGGGCCTGATGAAGTCTCACCTGGAAAAAATATTTTAACTTTGGAAAAATCTCTTTAAAATAAATAAAGAAAAAGAGGAGCAAATTATCCCCAAGCTCCATTGTGGAAAAGGTAAATAGTAACTGTTCTGTAAGAATTTAAAAAGAAAAATAAAAACACAACCAGACTACAGGATAGATTTTTGTTGAAGCTGGAGAACTTCAGTTGCAAGATAGCTGTTTTGTCACTTAAAACAATGCAATTTCTGCTTTAGGAATAATTTATAGTGATAAAAAAATCCCTATCCCTGCATTTTTGTTGCCTTCCTTATTTTAAAAATATTTTTTCTCAGTTAGATTAGCCAATAGATAGAAGAATTAATTTATATAAAAATCCTTGCTCTGACATAACCGACAAATGATAAATGAATGACATTTAAAAAAATTTTCACTTCTCAAGGTGATAAACTTGAACATTTGAGACTACCAGACGCATTAGCAACAAAACACTAAGTGTTTCTGTCTCTTACATTACATTTCAAATGAATCAATACTTAGCCATAGTTATGGCTCTCACCAGAGCATTGCAGCTCTGTTGTCTGGCAGATTCTTACAAACTATCAATTAAGTTGGAAACTGTAGAATTTCCTAAAATATTTCTGAAGTATCTGTAGAAAGTTTTGCTTAAACACAGAACTTGGGATTCTACATTGCAAGTAGGGATTGTTAAAAGTTTAAGAAACCACGTCATGTAACCACAAATCTATGCAGAGGTCTTTGCAAGTAGTTTTGAAACCAATTTTTTTATCTGTATAAATGGCATTGGGTAGAGAAATTGTCTGTTAAGAAATATAAATTGTTATGTAAACTCTCAAATAAAATAGCAGCCCCATAACCACTCAGAAACAAACTATTTAGAAAATAAAAAATTGCAACTGCAAACACTGAAAATGTATATTCCTGGTATAGTAAGAACATTTATCATTGATAAAACCATTCTTAACAGCATCTTACAACTTTTATGCATAAGGTTTTACCTGAAATAATCTTTTCACTGAAGTTAAAAATATTTTTAAAAATACAATAAAAGTGCATGCATAGAGCTTATAGTACACATATATATGCATTTTCCAGAGAACACAATTTGTCTCAGCTGTTACTATTTATTATCAAGTTAACCAAAAGTGCAATAGCAAGGTGTAGAGACAGTAATACAAAAACATCTGATTCTATTTATCATATAATAAGTGGATGAAATGAATCTTTGTGCAGTAGAACATGTTTTGAGCAGTCAGAAAACCAACTTCCCCTCGCCCAATTTATTTACTTTTTTTTTCTGAAGAATGTCATGAAGTCTCAAATTTCTGTTCCAGGAGTCCTAGAAGAACACCATTCTTTCCAAGTTAAAAATTAAGAATTAGGCAAGAGCTATGCCTCATTCAAGAGTCGCTTATATTTTCTGAAGTTTTGGAGCAAAGTTACACATATGCATGACCCCATCATCTCAGTGGAGGTTCAGCAACTTATGAACTGTGTTACCCTCAAAATCTTAAGGGCAGAAAAGAAATATACCTTATATATAGCCAATACACTCACAGTCTAATACAAGAATCGTTATTAGTTCAGATCTAAGTACTACTAACCATCAAGCTAAAGGACATTTTGAGTTGGTTCTGTCTTCATAGCTTTTTTTTGCTATCACTGGATATAACTTTTGGCCTCTGTGCCGAGAGAATTTAGTGCTTACAGGAATAAGCAAAGATATCACAAGAGAAGGCAAAATGCAATGGAAAAATACTTAGCAAAGAGAAAGCTAGGCAAAGCTCATTCCTTCTCACACAATTTTCTTTTCTTGTATTACAATTCTGAACTTGGGCTTTTATATGAGTCTTTTCTTCAGATAGTGCAGCCAGTGACCTATTGCATGAGGTAGACATGTTAGAAGGTTAGCTTACATGTATTCCACAAGTTAGAGTTCTGTTCAGGCTGAGGACAATATACCTTTTTTTAGGATGGTACATAGCTTCATTTTTCAAGAATTTGGGGGGATTTCAGGAAATCTATAAAAACCTACCTCTTATCTGGGCTCCTTTCACTGTGGGGAACTCAGGGAAGTTTTGTTATTCACCTCTATGGACTTTCTTGAGCCAGATGATCATCTTCATTACATTATGAAGACCGTACAAGTATTCAGATCAAAGGCAAACAGATGCTGTCCTGGATTAGGCATCTAGAACATTTAAAACATAACAATTCAACGCACACTCATAAAATAAATATAAAGATGAAGGCTTCCACTAAACATAATTCATTCTTCTGAACATTTAAGCTAATTTATGATAAAAAAGACTAACTTTCCTTTTAAGAGTACTATTATTTCCTTAATTAATTTTAAACTAAGATATTTGGTTTGGTCCAAGTACAGTACTGCTAACAGTTTCTAAAACTATACCTGATGCACAAGAAATTGAAATTGTTCAAAATTTGTTTAGAAAGCATAGTTATTCAGCAATGACACTGATTAAATAAAAAATGCAATATACATATATGTAATAACACATTCATTTTAATAGCTTAAATTAAGTTAAGCTTTGCTAGAAATGACTGTTTTCCATTTCCAAAGCTATAAACAAAAGTGGTAATTTATTATGATCTTTGGATATTCTTAAAGTTACCTTTTAGGTAATTTTATCTTTTAATGGGCACAGAACTTTTTCATTTAGTTCTCCTCCCCTCCAGTCAGCTGTAACAAGTGTTTCTTTTCTTTTTTAAAAAAGAAAGAAAATTTAATCTAATTTTCAGATGAAAGGAAACAGAAGAAAACCAAAAAATATTCCGTTTCTAATGAAATGTAGTTTCACAGTATACTTCAGCATGTCAGCCTCTGTGGCCTTGGAAGGAAGAAGCTGCAGAGGATTCAAGAACACAATGCTCAAAAGATTAAGAACATCATGTATAGCCTTACAATTTTGTAAGTGTGCAACTATAAAGGATCATAGGATAATTCATGTTGGAAGAGACCTCAGGAGGTCTTTAGTCCAACTTTCTGATCAAAGCAGGGTCAGCTATGAGGTCAGACCATGTTACTCAGGGCTTTATCCAGCTGTGTCGTAAAAACCTTCAAGGATGGGGACTGCACAACCCCTGGGTAACCTGCTCCTTTGCTTGACTGTTCTCACAGTTAAAAAGGTTTTCCTTCTATCCAGTGTGAAACTTCTCTCTTATTTCAACTCACATTCCTTTTCTCTTGTCCTCCCACCATTTACTGTTGTGAAGACCTGGGATCCATCTTCTTGATTACCATTAACAACAGTCTTTGCAGGCTGCTGTTAGGTTTCCCTGAACTCTTCTCCAGGCCTGGTCCCTCAGCCTCTCCTCACAGGATATGTGCTCCAGCCTCCTGCGACAACAGTGGTCTTTGCTCAGTCTAGTTAATCTATGTCCTTCCTGCAATGGGTGTCTGGGGTGGAAGGGAGGGCAACTGGCCGCAGTACCTAGGTGTGGTGTCACAAGTGCGAAAAAGATAAGCTTAATCTCTTCCCTTGATGTACTGGCTCCGTTCCTGTGAATACTGCCCAGGATACTGTTGGGCACCTATGCAGCCAGGGGTCTTTCCAAAGCCCTGGGAAGCATATATTCAATTCTCATATCTAAATATTTACAATGTCTAAGTATCCACACATACACAACTAACACTAAATCTACAACTCCTAGTACTTTTCCTTACTTTCTAGCATATTAAAACCAGAGGGTTTAATATAATTAATATAAATATTATAAAAATATATTAAAACCAGAGGCATTAATAAGCAGATAAGCACTGATTATCAGAAAGCAGACTTCACACTGAGAAGTTATTAGCTTTATTGAAACTAGAAACAGAAGACTGTCTATCAAGCCACTTGTTGAGGGTTGTGTGAAGTAAATGAAAAACAGACTGAGTTACATCACAGTGGAGAAGCCAGGCTGCTATGAGGAAGTATTTTCTCTCTGGGAGGGCCCTTTTGATGCCTGTAGTGCAGAGCTGGAGCCTCTCTACCACTTTGTAACCCTTCATGCTACATGCGATTGGTTATGGGATTGCTGCCTAGATACACAAATACTGTCTAGCAGATGGTGATTTGGAATTAGAAATCACTGGGTACTTGCTTTGCAAATGTGAGATGCTGGTGCACAGGCAAAGGACCAGAAAGAGGTTGTATCAAAAAGAAATGAGAGGCACTAACCAATATGAGTGAAATTTAATCAGTGTTATTGAACCACCTTTGCACTCAACAGAAAAACTGAGACAAAAACCAGAAGCCGGAAACAGAGAATTAGATTGAAGATTAAAACAAATGAAGGCTTACATTCTTCAAAAGGTTGTAAGTATCACTTACAACTTGCAGTGCTAATAGTCATCACTGGGAGCTGAAAAGATTTCGTAGTGTAAGGTAAGGACCTACACATGTGAATTTTAAAGCCCAAATTCAAACCAAATTGCACATAGGTCATGGTTATTGGGAGAGGTTCCCACAGTCTGGAAGAAAGCAAACGTCAACCCTATCTTCAGGAAGTACAAGAAGGAGAATCTGGGGAACTACAGCCTTGTCAGCCCTCATGTTGATCTTTGGGAACGTGATGGAGCAAATCTTTCTGGAGACCATTTCCAAACACATGAAGAACAAGAATGTGATCAGGAGTCAGCAACATGGATTTACCAAGATTAAATTGTGCTTAATCAACCTGATATGACTGACTTGGTGGATGAGGGAAGAGCAGTGTCATAGCATGATAGAATCATTAAGGTTGGAAAAGACCTCTAAGATCATCTAGTCCAACCGTCAACCCAACACCTCCATGCCTACTAAACCATGTCCCGAAGTGCCACGTCTACACGTTTTTTGAACTCCTCCAGGGATGGTGACTCCATCACCTCTCTGGGCAGCCTGTACCAATGCTTGATAACCCTTTCAGTGAAGAAATTTTTCCTAATATCCAATCTAAACCTCTCCTGATGCAACTTGAGGCCATTTCCTCTCGTCCTATCACTAGTTACTTGGGAGAAGAGACTGACACCTACCTCACTACAGCCTCCTTTCAGGTAGTTGTAGAGAGCGATAAGGTCTCCCCTCAACCTCACTTCTCCAGACTAAACAACCCCAGTTCCCTCAGCCGCTCCTCATAAGACTTGTTCTCCAGACCCTTCACCAGCTTTGTTGCCCTTCTTTGGACACGCTCCAGCACCTCAATATCCTTCTTGTACTGATAAACAACAGTAGTTGTTTAGGCTTTCAACATTGTCTCCTGTAACATCCTCTCAGATAAATTGGCAAAGTACAGGCTAGATGAATGAACAGTGAATGGACTGAAAACTGGCTGCACTGCTGGACTCCAGCTGGAGGCCAGTCACTAGTGATGTACTCCAGGG
Source organism: Mycteria americana (assembly GCF_035582795.1). Lineage (NCBI taxonomy): Eukaryota > Metazoa > Chordata > Aves > Ciconiiformes > Ciconiidae > Mycteria > Mycteria americana. The sequence continues at coordinate 94,072,225 of NC_134366.1, read as the reverse complement.
GCTGATACAGAGTCCCATACCTTTTAACATCTTTGTTAAAGAGGATGTAGCAGAGTTAGAGGATGGGGCAGAGCGTATACTCAGCAAGTCTGCAGGTTATACAAAACTGAGAGGAGTGACTGATACACCAGAAGGTTGCACTGTAATTCAGAGGGACCTTGACAGGTTGGAGAATTAGGCAGGGAGGAATCTTATGAAGTTCAATGCAGGGAAATGCCAAGTCCTGCATGTGGGCAGGAATAACACCAGGCACCCGCGTACAATGGGGGCTACACAACTGACATCTTAAGTTCAGTATCTTCCCAAGCAAAGGCTTTGTTGTATTTTTCTGTAAGTAATAATATGTAACAAACAGGTCACTAAATTCAAGGCTGATTTTAAGGGCCAAGTTGAACTTTCAAAGGTGAAAATCCATTTGCGTGCGGCACAGATGGAAGTTAGGTTTGGAGATCGGAAAAAAAGAGACACTCATTTTCCTTTGAAACAGCATCACCAAAATAAAAATTATTTAGAAGACAGTCAATCTTAAAAATTAAAATTTTTTAAAAAGTCAATCCTAGTGAAAGTGTTAAAAGTTACTTCTTGCAACACTTTGGAATGAACTGTTTCATTATTCTAATTTTGAAGCACATTTTCTCTAAAAATTTTCAAAAAGAAAATTGTGCAAAAGAGGTTTTTCAAAATGTTCTTTGCCACATTTCAGATATGTTCATACCATGTTATCATACCATGTAGTAGGCAGCAGAGGAGTTGGTTTTGATAATTAGTTGTGTCAGAAAGCTTTTAAAACTCACCAGTAGTATCCCTATTCATTACATGTTATCATTAAGCTCTTTTCATACCCTACTGCAGCATCTCAGACAAAATAGTTGAACTCAAGTCCTTTGCCTAGAATACCTTTCACAGAATGTAAGCTAGAGGTTTGATACAGTTTCAGTGGCACTTTTGGAGCTACCAGCTTGCTAGCGGAGCTCCTGTTTGGAGCTCGGGTAAGGCAAAGGTAAAATAGCCACCAAATATTGCCCAAGTACTCCTAATAAATGTAGCGGTCCTGATAAGGAGACTGTTATACATTGAGGGGTTAATGCTCCACTAACAGTTGGCCTGAGTAGGTGCAGGCCTGTGCTGTGCTGTACTGCACATATTACTTGGCCTCAAGGACTGTGCTGTTCTACACATAGCCTCTGGTGTAGGACAAACTCATCTAGATAACTGTAATGGAAGATCCCATAGCTGGTTTCCAACTGGCATCAGTGATGATGCCACTGACATCTCCTTGTCTTTACCCTGAAATGAAAGAACATATTGTAATAAAAACATTGTCTTGAAGAAAATCCTAAAAAACTCTACAGACCGCAACAGCAGCAAACCTCACTGTAAATGGGAATTTTGCACAGAATGCCCTTCCCTGACCAGAGAGGTCTGTGTGATGTTGTATCATCCCAGGTTTCCATCATCAGGGATGTAATATTTTTTAACTTACTATCACCTTTTCTGGAATATTAATGTGTGGCTTTCTTGTTGGGATCCAAAAAGAAGCAACACTTCCTGGTGCAAAACAATAAATACAACTGTTAAGCCTATGCTAAAAATCAGTATAAAGCTCTCCTCTTCCTTTATTCTATACCCAGCACTGTTGTCCCTGCAGGGACCAATCCCAGGATGCTATATTAGTAATGTCTTCCAACATGACCTTTGCTACGTCATTGCAAGATGATAACTTTAGTCATGACCTGATGCTGAAAAGACAAAATTTCTAGTGCTACATGACCTTGCTATAACAGTGAAGCTCAGAATTGCAGCTGATGGCATTATACAAGAATAGGTCCCAGCGTGCATGTTTTAAGAGCAACAAATTCCTCACAGCATCTTGCTATTTCTTTGCGTACATATCTTGTACCTTTTTGGATTCACGCAAACCCACATATATCTACATGAGTAATAATTTCATGACTTGAATTCTTAGTTCTCTATTTTATTGACACCCAGGGCTTCTCTAGACATGCATTTAGTGTGACATGCATCACAATTCTTCTGACATTTCATGGAGTTTTTAATTGCTAATGTGATGCCAGATATTTTTTCAAATAATTTCTGAATATCTAGTTAAATCATTCTTAGCACAGTGCAGCACTTCCAAAGAAAAAAAGCAAACAAGCAAACAAACACCCCATGCATAATCTCAGTTTTTTTTCTGGATTGTTAGAGAGTAAACAGTTCAACGAATTTACAGATAGTTTAATCCTAAACATACCTATAATGCTATAAGAATAACACAGATTGAGTTATACAAACAGGGCATTAAAGTATGGGAAACAATAAAAGGCTCAAGAAAAACACACACACACAACCCAGACATTTATCCATTTGCTTTTGAAAGGGAAAGCTTCAAGCATGGAGAATTGCTGATAGATAAATAGCTTCCAGGCAGACTATGAAAGTTCCACTAGAGAGCATTTTTAGGAGTTTTGTTTGTTTGTTTGTTTGCGGGGGGTATGGTCTAGAAAGATCCCCTTTAACTGTTCCTACTGGTTCAAAGATTGTGGCAGGAGAGCTAGAAACACATGAGCAGTAGGATGGATCACAAAGACAGAATTCCATCTCTGATTATGCTATTTTATTCTCACAGATATTGTGAGACCCCTGTAGGTCATATTTAATGCTTATTACTCTGTTGCTTGCTCTTATGTACTTTTAATCTAGAGGTCTTTATCTGATATTTGGACTGTGCAGTTTTATTTCACGACACAATCCTAATTTTGAGTTGGCACTGAAAAGATTACGTAGAATGAGAGAATTTCTCTACCTTTCTGTTGTTTTTTTTTTCTTTATTAGGTCCTGTTTCATATAGACTAAATACACTGCCATTGTCCATTTAATAGTTAGACTAAGCCATTATTAAGAGAATCAACAGTAATTATGGAACATTTTAGCAAATGGAAAGCAGGATAAGAAGGTTTAGGTTCATAATGTTATTACTGGCACTGATAGTAGAAGTAATGAATGGTTTATGGATTCAGACAATCCAACAAAACTCATGAGACTAACACTTAATTACAGCATTGTAAAGCAAATGTTTTCTCTTCTTTCAATGTCTACCTTGAAAATGTTTTAAATTAATAGATACAATACTGGTACGGAACCTATCAGATATCTGTAGAGAAGACAGATTGATCATGACATATGGGGCTTCAGATCACACCAGCAAAAATCCATTTAGTAATTTTTTTCTCAACCAAAGTTTTAAAATATCAACTGAAAAAAATAGAGGTTTGTTAAACGTGTAAGTACCTAAAAAAAGACCCTGAGCCTTAAGGACTAAAAACTCTGACGAACCTCAAAAAAACCCCAACCTTCCCTCATGGATTTCTGCCACAATTATATGCAATTATATATAAAATTCTTCTGTTTCTTTTACTTGGCTGTGGTGAAACACAAATCATATTCTAAGGGAGCACAGCATACCCCCACGATTCTCTGAGGTACTCTATGGCTTTACCATGTACTTGGATAACTTTACATCATGGTGGATGGGGTGAGGTAGCCACAAAAACAGAACCCCACCATTCAGTAACATAAAATCCAAGCTTTATTTACTAAGCAGGACAATTATAGTGGGTGAATAGCAATTTAACACATACACACACATGCACACACACACACACTGTACAAAGCACATGCACACTGTTTAGGGTCTCCGGTCCAGCTTTGACCAGCACCATGGACGTGGTGGAGGACACTCCCTGCAGCTGGCTGAGGTACTTGAGTCCTAGCAGGTGGCCTGGCCTGTATGTGTGGCGGTTCCACCTTGGGCTCAGCCTTCTGCGTGGCTTCAGATGCTTGTGGACGTATCCTCTCCTGAGAGGCTAGTTTGTTTGCTATTTGTTGCTTTCTGACTTAGATGGTCTTGCAAGCTATGAGTGGCCTTGCTGGTTAAATCACCCCAGGCTAATCTCTGAATTTCACTATATCTAAAGCCAGTTAACACAGTTTCCTGGGTCATTTGTGTTACAGGGATGTAAAACTGTGATGCTTTGTTTCTTTCCCATTCATACCTAAAATATTAGAGCAGGGCAGATGTAATCCAGAGGTATGTGGCACATCCTCCCTTAACAATTATCTGTGGTTTTCTTGTTTTCCCACATCACCTAATGACATAGACCTGGGTAGCGTAGTCAAGGTCTCATTTTATCTGAGATATACTTTTGGGAAGGCTTCAGCCTGTGACATTTTAAATACTAGGTCAGTCTCTCACATTCATACACACACAATTTTGTAATGATTGAAGAGAATATATATATACTTTTGCAATAGCTTCATCCGTTTTCAAATAAATTTTTGTGACTTAATTTATGAAATTTTAAGGTCTATATGCCATGTACTATGTGTAATTGCTTAGATGATTCAATATTTAATTATCCTGCGTGCTATCAAGAGCTTGAACAGTTTAATGGAATTACATCAATACATATGTACAGTTACAGTTTGAACAATTATTTTTTGAGATAATTACTTTTTTCAAATTGTCATTTAACTTTCTTCTGAATTAGACCAATTTAGTATTCATTTTACCTAGCCTGGCATTAAAATTTGTTAAAGTATCCAGCTGGTATCATCTCAGTTTTGCTTTGAAGTTTGTTGGGGGTTTTTTCCCTTCCTTTTTTTCTTCCAGTAAATCAATCTTATTCAGAACCCACACTGTCCCCACTCATGAAAAGGACTGCTAAGATCTGCCACTTGAATCATATATGATTTATTATATCATGTGATATTCCTGCGATGGAAACAAATTGACATTATTGTCCCCTGCTTTATATTTAAACAACAAAAAGTTTTTAAACGGCTCCTGCATGCTTTTATCAGTACAAGTTACAGAATACAGAGGTTCCCTAAAGTTTGTTCTATTAGGCTGTGAATATTTCCTCTAATTTTTTTCTGTTGTTCTGTAGTTATCATAAACCCCAAAGCCTTCCATTTTTTTTTCTCTCCTTCTGTTTTCAGATTCTTAATGTAAAAAGGTCAAGCCTCAGTGAAGTGTTGATATTACTAGAAGAGATACTTTTCTGCTCTGTAATATTTTATTAGAAAACAAATGTCTGAACAATTTTATGCAACCAAAAAACCACAAGAGTCAGCAACTGGGTCCTGATAGCTGTAGCACGGTAAACTGAACACTTGGGTACTTAAATAGTTATGTTGTATGTACCACATCTCATTGCTTTAATTTGGGGAGCTCAGATTTTCCCAGGGAAAGAAAAATTCTCTTATATTTAGTAGTATGGATTAGTAAAGAATAATCAATTCCAAAAGGATTTGGTTGGAAATTCCCAAGGTTACTAGTTAAGAACCAAGAAGAATTAATCTCTTAGACATTCTCTCTTTTAATTGAAAATTTCAAATTCTTGAAAATTACACTAAGCTATAATTTCATGATTTTTTGCGGTTGAGACGTTCATTCTGATTGAGTCAACTTTGTTTACACATCTACCATGTCACTGAATATTAACTTCAAATATTTAACCATCAACAAACCATCTACTTTTCAATACTACTGCAATATTTCAGAGGAAAATTGTGGACCACTTACAAACTGCTATCCTGTTTCCATTACTTGCTATCCTAACACAGAATTGATTCATTTTCAGTACTATCTAAAGCTGTTCCAGTTCATGTGTATTCTTTAATATGGTATTTGGGACTTGCCTAAATCCTGCATGGTACCAAATTTAATAGATTTAACTAAGTACTTCTTTTTCTTACTGAGAATTCTATTAATTCCTTTTTAATTGTGAAATGTATTGCCTTTGCACATTCTGCAGATGCATTTTTGTTTTAAATACTGTGTTGTTGCCATGACAACCACAATATTAACATCCAGCCTGTGCATCAAGATGGCTGACTACTGACTACCTTTCGCTTTGTAAGACACTGTCTCTAGGACGTTATAGAAGGCTAACATAGCCTGGTAAAACTTAACAAACACAGAAGGCGTACAATGTACTGTACACTGTACACCACATCGCACTGGGGTGCAGTACTCACATGCTGTGTCCTTCCTTGCCATTAAAAGAACAGGGAATGAAAATGCTGAGAACCAGCCACCATGAGCTAGCACCTTTCAGAGTGAAAGGCAAGGTGCCTGTGTGTAAAACACCTGTGTGGCACCAAAGAGAAGGATTGGTCAGAGTTTCAGGGGGTTGCTACACCTCCTGACACAGCCCTCGCCTCTCTCAACGCTTTTTATTTTGCAGGAGCTGACCCTGCTGCTTCAGCCTTCACTTGCCTAGTAATCCAAGATTGAGGCTGTGTATTGTTTGCTGTGTAAGTTTACTCACATTACAATATACTGATGGGTGTGATCGCCACCACATCCTCTAGAAAGAGAACCTGTAGACACGTTTTTTCCTTGACAGACCCTATCTATACTTGCAGGATTTCCTGTGTCTGTGCAGTGTTGCCTACAGGTTGTATTGAGCAGCCACACTGGCTAGAGGACAGATAGAAGATACTGTACATCACCAAGACCTATTGCTTTATACTTTTCAAGGAAAAAGAACCAAAGTGGTTTTTTTCTGCAGGAGTCTCAAACAGAAATTTGCTCTACTATACATGTCTGTTAGTCTACTTTCTCCATACAGTGAAAAATAATGCTCCATTAAAAAAAAAAAAAATATCATGACTGTGTCTGGAGCTTCTACTTCATCCCAGGACTGAGAATTAATATATTCCCTTTCTCCCAGTTCATCTGATTATGCACCTCTGTTTCACATGAATAGTCAACGTTATTGTTAGCAGGTTCAATTAAACAGTCTTCTTTCTACTTCCTCACTGCCTTAGGCAGTAGGTCTCTAATATTTCTCAATTCTGAATAATAACATTTCAATGACAACATCTCAGAACAGAGGGAGCTACAAGGCAACAACCAAAGTTAATTTCTTTTTCAGTAGCAAAGATCAATCATTCTTTTTTTTTTTTTTTTTAAAAAAAAGGGAGTCACATTAACAAACTGCTCATATATTTGATATCTACAATTGATTTCCAGGAATAAACTGCATTAGAACCAATATCTTTTTTAATCCTTCACAAGACCTGATATTAAAATAGGTTTCTCTTTTTTAATAAAAACTAATACTTTCTAGTTTTGAGTTCCAGTGTTTGCCTCATAATCTCATTTAACTGCTTAAATCGTCACCTGACATATGCTGCGTGTAGACATAGAACATAAAACATCTGTTCAAAGTTGGGCAGAATAGCATTTTGATTAGAAATGCTAATCAAAACCTATAGAGTTATTGCTGAGGGGGGAAAGGCCCACACCTCATCTCTAACATCAGGCTGCACTTTGATAGAAGTAAATAAAGTGCTTACTCAGAAGGTGTCCAGACACACTGTCTGTAGAGGATATCTGCAGAGTTTCAGCTTCTATCAGTTGCAAAGCAGGTGCTTCTGAGGTCTGCCCACAAAACAGACCACAATGGGAATGAACTCATGCATAACTGTTTCTTCCTCATGCTGTCCTTGTGTAAGGAATGCTTCATCAGCATTTGCACTGCCCTTAAATGTTGAGGGCAATATTCCTACAGTGTATGACTTTGTTAATTACCTAATATTTTAAACTGACTGTTCTTACTCTAGTACCATCTCAAAAGTTGTCCCCTTTCTTCTCTTCGTCGACATCTTGTCATTTGCAATCTTTAGACAATTAGGATTTTCCCTTGTGCACGCAAAAAAACTATGGTCAAATGGGAAAGGACTACTGTGGAAACTATGCTTTGCTAATACGTGTGAACTTGTCTTTTCAGGTATCCCACATCTCTGTCATAAAAATGAAAGGAACATTCCTGTGAATTTTCCCAGTCAACATGCAAGCAGTTTGGGGTCAGAAAGTCCATAGCAGGCAGGATTATGGCAGATGGTACAAAAACCATCATACAGATCATCTACCCATGACTGGTGCATATCCATAATGTCAGCAAGGCCAAGCAAACCTAGTTTGAAGACATTGCACAAACCCAGCTGCACAAGGATTTTTAAAATGGGCACACTGGTAAACCCACTGAAAATACATACTCCTTCCCTCCCTCTCTGCAGTCACAGGCCTCTGCAGAATTCCTACAGCGACCGAAGGGCTTTCCAGTCCCGCATCCTGCGGGCTGCTGTTAGACTCTCAGGGAAGAATTACACATACTGTGGTTGGTTCTTCCTGAAGCTTGAAGCCATTCAAAACAACTGCAAGACCTGTGTTTGGATCAGGACCTATGCTCCTGTAGCATCTCATTGTGGTGTTTGGCCTGCTGATGTTGAAATAGAAAACTCTGAGGGACAGGCTGAACATCAGCGTGCTTAGTGCAGTACAAAACATCTTTTACCTTAAGAACAGGTAAAAACAGGAACCTGGAAAACATCTTTTACCATCTTTTATAAATTTGCATGAGAATGCAGGCAAACTATTTCAAAAGGAGGATTCACAGCAGGATTGGGTCCTTTAGCTCACGTACACCTTGCCTGACCTCACTGCCCCCATCTAGTTCAGGGCTCTTCCATCAAAATATTCATGAACATTGCAGCAGCGTTCCATCAGCCATACCCCAAGGCAGGTTTAAAAATAGATTTGGCTTCTCTCCCACGCTCTACGTGGCACCAACACATTCTCTTGCTGTACCTCAGTTCCTTTGACTTAAAAAAAAAAAAAAACACCAGAAGAAACAGACAAACTAACCAACCCAAAAATCTATAATGGGCACTACTTCTAGCCCTTGTCATATAATATGGACCATTTGCTTCTAACCACCCCTCTCTCTCCATTGCCACACCATCTGCTTGTAACACAGACCATCTGATAGGTAGCAATGAAGTGCAACATTCATTCTACTAAATCAGAGCCACCTCCCAGCTGTTCTAGCCCTTTCCCATGGCTGGTCTCCACCTGCCTCCACAGACTTCTCACACACAGACTTTCTGGATGAGCCCTGGGCACCCACCACCCACACTCAGCTGAGTAGTTTCTATATCCCACTGTTTCGAGCTGTCTGTACTGTACACTTGGAGCTTGTAGATGCTGAGTCAGACTTTGCTTGCGCCTCTATCTTAAGTGTCTTAAGTGCTGTTTCTCATCTATCTATATGACACAGACAGGCATTCTTATAAAATGTTTTCTTTCCTGTCATAGTGTTACAAGGGCTTTAGGAAACTTTCTCCTCTCCCCAGTTTATCACATTGACCTCTATTGCATGCTGCTGCTACTCAACATACCCAATCACAACACCCAAATCTCCTCCTCCATTTAAATGAATGCAACTATATACCCCACTTTATTTCTCAGGCAAAGGAAACCGTAACAACAATGGGAATTTTCCATGCTTACACTTCAAGGGATGTCATGGACTCAGGGAAAAGACAGGAGGGAAGCAGAAAGCTGGAAGAGGCTAGAGCATGAACTGCCTATCCCTTTCTCTTACCACTCATCTGCTCAGCAGTGTGGCTGTTCTCCTCCAGGTGAAGGAGGAGGGCATCCCACCTCCATGTATAGGCTAACCTCAGTACAGGTAAGGAGAGAGATCCACCAGAGCTGCACCGTTTACTCATGGCCAGTCTCCTCATAGACTGCAACTACAGTGTGCTTTCCTTGAACCTCAGGTTGCTTTCCCCTGCAACTCTACCCTGCTGTGAGAACGAGAGGCTGCTCTGCACCCCTAACGGTGGAAATACGTAGTATAATCCTTTAAATGCCTGGCCAGTGCAACCGCAGAGCAGCACAACAGCATGAAGGAGTGCATGGAGTTACAGTACATGGAGTTACAAGGCCTGCTTAGATATTGTTGGAGGGCAGAAACAGGTCCCAGAGACATTTTAACTGCTGAACTGTGTCTGGGAATTGTTTGGGAAGATTGGTGGTTAGCATGGGCTAAGCTGATGCAGGATTTCTAACAACCTACTTGCATAAATAAACTTGTTCTACTTATGGGGAATGTTCTCAGGCAATTTAATTTACTAATATAGCTGTAGCCCTCAAGTACACACAGAGGCAGTGGTGATTAAACTAGGACTTTGGTTTTTTTCCAGCTGTGGTTTTTTTTCCAGCTGTGCTAGTTTTATGCTGGTAAGTTACAACCTCTGTGTCTTTGTGAAATGGGTATAGAAACTATGTGCTGCATCAAAGATTTACCCAGAAAGAAGATCTATGGGAAAAAAAAATACTAGTGTAACCATACCACTGTATTTATAGCTCCCTCTGATGATACCTATTCAAAAATAAACATCTACAGGGAGAATTAGAGCAATGTAACTATAGCAGTAAAAACTATGCCAGTAAAATGTAGACAAACCCTAAAGGATTCATATTCCAATAGAAATGTGTAAAGGTTGCAATATTCTCATGACCTAGGATTCTTGAGAAATTGTATTTGTGATCATGAGTGTAATGACATTGTAGTTGTTTTTTACTTTGGTTGTACTGTTCAGTTTGTTAATTCATAAGACATAATTTTCTCAAAGACATTTTTATGCAGCATGACCCTTAATTTTTAGACTGTGGATTAAAAAAGCAAACACCTGCTTTGTTCAAATCAGATCTTTAGTTTTTGTTATCTGAGGGGTTCAAAATAAAATTTCTTAAGGTTGTTTGGAATAGGTAAGGGAGATAGGGGAAGAAGAATTAGAATAGGAGTGAAAAAAGAGGTGGCAGTTTTATAGATACATTTCCAAGTTGAAAAATGTGTGCATAATGATATTTAAGTTACTTCAGTACCAGTATTTTACAGCATAAAAAGAAATGGAAGTTGGTTGAGGAGAAAGAGATGAACCTTAAGCGGTCATGAAAGCTCTTTTCTGAAGTCTCATATCTTGCCAATATTTGGGTTCCCATATGCACCATTTGTACTTATCACAAACATGCTTGCAAATAAATTTAATTCAACCAAATGTTCATCTATAAGCAAACAAAAGAGGTCATGAATACGAATGAAATTATACGGTAGAATCTATTTATAACTATATAGTTACCAGCCAGCTTTGCCTGCAATATACTTAGTAATTAAGTGGATGTTTACTCCTATTATCTGTAATCAGATAGCAGGCTATGGAGAGAAATCTAGGTAACGAAGGTCCTCATTCTGCCACCCCTACTCATACTGATTTCAAAGGAAAGCAGTCAAAGAAAGCTCTAATACATAACATCTGTAAGAACAGGATAAATGGTATTTTGAAGAAAAATATAAGATTCCAAAGCAAATAATGGTTCCAAATGGTATTTTGTGAAAGATTTATGTTACTCTATATTGGTTAATAGTAGAACAAAGAAAGAATTCCATATTTGCAGGTGAACATCATTTTACACATCACTCAGAGAAAAAAAGAGGCCATTTAGGTACTTGAACAGAACACACAAGTTCAAAGTACCTACATTTGATCACAAGGAACTACAACTCAAAGCTGCAGATGATGAAGTACAAGGAACAAGGCTTTCTTGCACTAAGATCAAGATGTTTAAGCACTGTACAAATATTTCACAATAAAAATCTTCACAGGAAATCACAACAGGAAAAGGACTGAAATTCTGTCAGATGAAAGAGAATTGTGAGGAATGTGTTCAGAGATGCCAGTGCTGATTGAGTAAGCGCAGCTGCTGCCTTCTAGATTAGTCATCTATACAACTCTCAATATGTTATTTGTCAGATTGCCAAGTTACAACTCCAGTGAACGAAACTTTTCCTTTGTAGGAGAGGCACATAGTTGGAGACAAGAATAAAATCTGTGCACTATGCCCTTTAAATTGAACCTTATGAACAAACAATTATTCTGTTGCCGAAGTATTTGCCATCATTTTGTACAATAAATCAACACCCCAAAATACAACTCAAAGCAGCTGTAGTCACACATGAGAATTTAGATCCAGAAGCTCTTGTGTGATTGCAGTTATCCCTTAATTTGGATACTTAGGCAAACTGAAACTGGAAAACAAAGAAAATTCCTTTCTTTCAAAAAAACCCCCACACCAATCCCAAAACCACAACCAAACAACACCCCCCTCGCTCTTCTGTTTAGCCTTGTATACAGTGCAATAATTCAGACTGTGCAGCAGACCTCAGAGAAGAAAAAATTGTTGAAATCAAAGCAATGAACACATTTTTCCTTAGCAGTAGAAATCACTCTTTAGGTTATACATGCAAAATGAGTGAGGTTTCACAATCCCTTTCAGCAGCATTTCCTGCTGACAGTCAGAGGTGGGAGAAGAGGCTTGCACAAAGCACTGCAGCTGAGTCCCTGCAGGTAAAGGCAGCAGCAGGCTAACAGGGCTGGCTGCTGAACCTGCTGGGTAAAGGGCATTCGAAAGACACCAGGAAAGGCAGAGGGCAAGGGAACCATGGGTAATGGAGATTTGAAAAGAATTGTTTAAGGTAAATCCTAAACACAGGTTGGTATAAATAGTGAAACAATATGCTTGGTATAAGAATTTATAAGAGCATTTTGTGCTGGAAGAGAAATTCAGGTGCTGAAAACAGAAATATTTTAGCTCTAGAATGGATAGTGAAAGAGACTTCAAAGTTTTCCACTTACTCTTTGTTCACTATTGTGCAATTAACAAGAAATTAACCTTTTGCTCCTGCTAAGGCAAGGCTTCCAAACACTGTCAGATTAATAAATAGGGATTTATTTCTGAAGACACCTTGTTTGTAAAGTTCACATATCAACTCTCTTATGGCTGAGTTTCACAGATCATGGATTTGAGATAGTAATTTCCCATCTTGCAAGCCTTCATACCACTGAAAAAATGGCCTTTCCTTTGGTAATGAGTCTTCAGATGAATCTCTAGATACTATTTTTGCCATAATGTCTATCATTTAAATATGCTGGTTTAATTTGTACTATTAATGGGAGATCAGTAAAAACACAAGGTAGAGCAATGCTCCAGCTGTCTGGCATTCTGCAGACATTAACACCTGTATGCAATGGATAGATACCTTGTATTGTATTAGCTTCAGCTTTTAGCTGCAAAACTATAATTACTTTGGTATGACACAGCAGACTATGTTGGTGATAACATACTGTGAGAAGTGACATTACACAGATGGATACTAAGTGGTATGTCCCAGCTAGATGCCACTTGAAAGTCACAACAGCTCCTTTCTCAGAAAGCAATACAATTCTTTTTCAAAACTTAGAAAACTGAGTTTTGTTGTAGGACTAATGCACATAGTTACAATACAGCTCAAGGATAAAATATATTATGAGCTCAGCTGAAAGAGAACTTATTCACTACCTTGAAACAAAGATGTTAATGCTTTGTGCCATCACTGTTAAATCTAGCTCCTGTCCTTAATGGTTATTAAGATGGGAGGGAAAAACCTTCCTATCAAAGTCTGTAATGTCCCAGATTTTATTCAGATCACTAATAAGTCCTTCAAATTAAACCAGCATTATAAACTTCCCTTCTTTTCCAGAATGTATAATTAAATATATATCTTTTTGAATGTGTACATTCAAAATATATACATATATACATATATATAGATATATATACTTAAACAATTACAGTCCTTTATGGTTGTACTTCAGTATCATTTGTGCAAGATAAAAAAAAGAAAAAAATATCACATGGCCATTGAGAAACTGCAAGAAGTAGATTTATTCCCCAAAGTGAAGCCATGATTGAAAGGCAAATGATTCCGGTGTGTTTGTCTGCAACTTATTGTATTCAGGAAGTGGATAGACACACACCTAAATTACACATAAATATACAACTTGTGATGTTTTAGACAGCAGAAGGACACATTAGGCAGACGGCATTATTTTTAAGCACAAATGATGAAAGCATTTTTACCTGATAAAACTTCTTCAAGAAAGTAAATATACACTTTATTTCAGACAGTTTTGAAGTAAAAACATAATTAAGACTTACAGCTTTTGATGCATGGTAGTCTCTTCTGTCTCTTTTAAAATAAAACTTGTTTTGGCACTTCTACAGATACACTTCATTGGTCACAAAAATGCACAATTTACCTGCTTTTATTACGTAAGTAAACGTAGCAGCTTGAAGTCTCTACTCAAATGAAAGCTGAAATGTCTGAGTATTACTAAAAAAAAAGAACAAGGGTGAAATTAGCATTAGAGCAATCATAATTTCATACTTAAATGGGACTTGCAAAGGATATTGAGAAGTCCAGCTGAGTTATAGCAACACTACAATACAATCCTATAGTACCTTTCACAAAGAATCCCTAGGTGCTCTTGAACTTAGCACAATTCAAAACACCTTTAAGTAAAATTTTTCTCGGCAGTTCTATTTTGAAATAGCTTTCTGAAAGATGGTAAGACAGAGCCTTTTGAATACAAAAATTGAATTCCTTCTGCAGAACAGCAATATTCACTAAAAACACTAACTCCAAGATGTCCATGGTAGACCCCAAGCAATGAAAAAAATGTTTCCTTTAACAAAGGTTAATTAATAAGCTGAAGATACAGTAGATTGTTTTAGGTAGTAGATAGAATACCTGTAATAAAAAAACATCATTTCATGAAGAACCAGTGAAAACTGGGAAGAAAAAAAATGTTCCAAGAAACATAGAGCAAGAAGAAGCAAGTGCAGCACTGAGTGTCAGCCTTGATCCCCAAGAACATTATGATGGCAGAAAAGACAACATTGAACTGCAGTAAGAAACACTTGGATTTTTATAACTGCTAAAGAACCCTCAGTTTTCTTACTCTCCATTTATTTCCACAATCTGTCTGGATGTGATGCAGAATAGCAAATAAACCATTTTGATTTGAAAAGCTCCTACAGCTCAAACAATCTGTAAGCAGTGGTCAGAATTATTGCGGAGATGTCACCGATCAGTTCCTTTCTTCACCCCATTAGTGCTCAGCTTTTGTTGCTCTTAGGTCTTTGTGCCTTCCGGCCACCTTCAGCACATTTCTACATTGGCATTGAGGTGAAATATTACCCTGTTCTGCTTCAGTTAGTACCATTACAGCACCACCTCTCTTGAGAGCAGTCTCATTCAGAGGAGGAAAAAGGTAGAAAGACCAGGGTTTTCACCACAATTTTCAGTTCAACCATTTCTACATACAATCTCTGCTCTAGTAGTGCCTTGATAACAGAGGATGGGAAGGTGAATGCCTTTCTTCTTTTTAAAGAAGACCAGAAGATATCCAGCAAGTCATAGGCTGTTAATCCTGGTGTTGGCACTTGATAGAAAACACACTGGAAAATAAAATCAGCGGCCACATAAAGATAACAGTGTGGGAAGGAGCTAACATAGTTTTTTGAGAGGAAAATACTGCCTCAGGTCCCACTGGAATTTTCTAACAAAATCAAGAATCACGTAAGGAAAGGTGGTTGGGCTGACATTGCCTACCCAGATATAAAATGAAGTAAAGCAGTATATCTGTCTTTTTGTAACAGAGTGAAATACATCAAAAATCATGAATATCTATAATAGGATAGTTTTTTATATTGAAAAATAAAACAATGTTTTTTGAGAACATAAGAAATGAATATTTCTAAATTTTTCATGTCTCTCTCTCTGTTTTGTTTGTATTTGGATGCAAGTCAGAATTAAGTAAGTAAAACAAAGGTGTGAAGAATAACACACTTGCATTTCTCAACCTTCAAGTTGAACGCTAGAAATAAACTGCTGAGAATTCATTACAATGAAAATTGATTCTAGTTTCTCAAAAGTGTCCTTTTATGCATGGACCAACACATTACAATGTGACATTTCTAATGAAAAAAAAAAAGGCACAGAATATTTTGGAAGATTAAATGTTACATCTTTGAGGCCATCTCTGACAACATAAGGAAACAAAGGGCACAGTTCCCATTTTGCTTGCATTTCAAAGGTCAGAAAAGTAAGACATTTTTTGCTAACTTGGAAACAATGAGACAAAGGTCCACAAGATGTGCAGAACACCTTTGGAGACCTCTACAAATTGATGGCAAGCACTGCTGTCCAACTCTACTTTCATAAAAGAATGAGTGGCATTGTTTCGCAATAGATATCAAATGCTGCAGAATTAAAAAGAGTAAAGGTATACCATGCCCTTGGAAAGTGCTCTAAAGCACATTCTAAAGAAAGACCTTTTTGCGAAATCAGCAATATGTTTAAAGAGAATCATTATCAGAAGAAATAGGGAAAATTTTCTTTATTCCAGAAAGCAGTGGAATTATCAGTAATGGTACAAACAGCAAAAAATCTAGAAAACTCAAAAATTCAGTTAGAAAAAATGTAGATGAAAACAGCTTAGGCCCTTGCAGAGCATTTTCTGACACGAAGGTTGGATTTACAATTTATTTGTAAATTTAAGCTGGCAACATCACAGTAAGTAAAAGCAGATAAGGAAACAAAGCTTTCAATAGGAGATTCCAGATAAGCCACTCAAAAATGTTTGTCAAACACTGAAGCAAAATGACCTTTTACCCTAATGGTGAAGGAACAGACAATAAACTAATTCCAGCTCTTCATCTTGTATGGAGAATGTAAAGTGACCAAACACAGGGTTGTTAAGCTTTGAAAAATAAGTACCTCTCATATTTAGAACCTGTGTAGGAATACAAACGTTGAATTTGTGGAATCAATCTGGAAAGTAAAATTTCTAGGAACAAAATGTCTATCAAGGACTTTCTTGGGTTGTTTAAAGGGAAGTTTTAAAAGAAATTTACAGCTGTTACCAGGAGAGATACCTACAGATGCCCATATCAAAACAGTCTTTCTCAATTGCAATTTTTGCACCACTCAGAAAAAGTTGAATAGTCATTTATAATACAATGATCCAATGATCACTGGTGAGTGTCACTACTTATTTCACCAAAAAGGGAAACATTTCTTGGTTGCAAAATACTTTTCAGTCTTGACCTCATAGGACATCTGTGTTTCAAGAAGTGGAAAATCAAATGTGTGACTGTCTTCATTAAAGTTTCAGTGCTAAGCAGTCTGGTTTAAACCAGGTACAGTTTGAAAAGGATTGCTTGTTCATTTTCAGAGAAAACCAGATAAACACTTTTAGTCAGAGTAGTTTTGAAGAGATCAGCATAATCATCAACATTTCTAGAGTGGTGTACGAGATATTTCCTAAAGAATTAAGTACTGCCGAAAAGCTGTCTAACCAGGGTGCTGGAGTAATTGCTACTAGTCATATCACTTTTCATTAATTGCCAGTATTAGAAATGTTATAATATACAAGGCATAGGAAATAAAATCTGAACTCTGAAGAGCTTACAGCCTTGAAGCAAGCCACCCTGCCACAAACAAGTAATAAATGAATATAAAAATAGATATTAAGACTATATATATATTTAGGATAGAAGGCCCACATGTTCTTAGTGGTTTTTTTTCTATTTGCTGTATCTCTACCCTGAGGCTTCTGAAATATAGTATGCACATACTCTGAAAGATAGATTCCTTCTTCAACAATTTAACAATCAAAACGTGTTTTCTGCAGTTCCTCAGCATCCTTAAGCATGAGGCTAAATATGACAGACTATTTTGTATGGGACTAAACAATATGGATGCTAGCCTCATTTTCATTTCATGTGACAAAGTTGACAGCATGCTATAGAAATAAGATGATGCACAAGTATAAACACACATAAAAATTCAGTAGCTAGAAGATACAAAGCATGCCACATCAGCAAGTTTCTGCTGAGATATGAGAGCATATTTATCTGTCCACTTCCCATTTGCTCACTGCCTTCTACTTACGAGTCATAGTTAAACCTTACCATGGAAAAAGAAAAAAGAAAAAAAAAAAGAGGAATTACTTTGAGAGAGTTCAATTTTATCCAAGCTTATTCTTGTTAAGCATGAGCACAGTCACACTTAAGGAAAATAGGAAAAAAGTTTATTTCCCCTAATACCACAGCTAAATCCCATTCTATCTATCTCATTCTATTCCCAAACACATTAAGAAACAAAAACTAAACACGAAACTGGAAAATTAAGAAGAAAGGTAAATATAAAACTGGAGAATCCCCAAGAAAGGACATTTCTTTTGTTGTGGTGTAAGAGTTTCAAATTTTATTATCTACTCAATGATTTGAGAGGCAGTAAGGACCATAGACATCCCATCTTCATAAAAAATCATTAACTGTCAGTCCATAACCATGTTTTGTTGTCTTGAAAGTAGAAAAACTGTAGAAAAAACCCACAATAGACTATCTGATATTGGATGTGCGATATACTGCAAGAGTGGAAAGTTATGACTACACATGTTAATTTTGGTCTTCATATACTATATGAAGTATGTACTATATTAAAAATGTATTAGTCTGAGCAATCTGCAGCCTCATCCTGTTAGAAGGAACAAGTGGAAAACTGGAGAGCAGGGGTGATCCATCATTATCCTTAAATTATACTTCTAGCCAATGACATGGTACCAGTTCCACTTGCTAACAGAGAGTAGAAAGCTGAATAGACGATGGGAGGACAATCTTTCTCACAGTTCCTATGGTCTTACACATGAGAAAATGTGTAGACAAAGGAAGCCTGTCTCAGCAGTTACTACTGATAGTCAAAAGAACTCTTCATTTTCATGATTTTCTTTAACGTTAGGCTATTTTACATGGACCGTGAAACTTTCCATGTACTTCTTTACATGGAAAGAACTGGAAGAGAATGGAGGAAGAAAGAAATAGTTGGTTTTTGGTAAAATTCAGTAAGAAAAAATCTGATTGGAAAGACTGGTACCAGTATGAGATTTTGCAATCACAGCTCGACGTTAGTTATACTGAAAAATTTAAAAGGAAAAAATGTAGACAAAAGAAAAAAATAGAAAAGAAGTTTCCACTTAAACTCCTTAAAGATTAAATCCTTTGACAATTCAGGCATTGCTTTTTCTCCCCTCCCCCCCCCCCCCCCCCCCATTAGTCTTGTGAGTATATACTACTGTCTCAAAATTATCTTGCTGATCAAAATCAAATGCTGAATTGAAGGATGTCTAAGGAACACTGCTAACATGTGCAGGAGGTCTGACTGGTTTGCACTTATTAAATTGGAGCAGGCATCCCAGTGCCTTGAGAGCTAGTTTTGCATGACATGTTTTACGGGTTGACTGTACTTCACAAGTCTTATTTAACTTCCTTCTGTGGCACTATTTGGCATTATTTGCATAGAAACCATCTAGGTTTACATCCAAGGTAGACCCTTAACAAGGGTGAACAGGATAGAATTTTTTTATAATCTGAAAAACATTACAATATAATGATGTATTTGCTATGAAATCATTGATATAATAAAAATAAAACCTTTATTTGTTCATCACTTATCTGAAAATGTATATGACTAACACTTCTAATATCCAAAAGAAATATTAAGCCATAAGATAAATTTGCTGAACACACATATTCAAGAAAATACAAACAAAAAATCTACTATGAGGAATGTCCACATAGTAAAATTGTCAGAAAGCATTGAAACAATGTTCAAAAAGCTCTTGAATCCATATGAAGTCCAAGAATTAATTAGAAGAGGGACGGACAATTATTTGTTAGGAAGTACAGATAGCCATTTCCTTTTATCCACATGAAAATAATATTTACACTATTTTACTAAGAACAATATCTTCTCTTAATTATCAAAGTGAAAACATATGAAGGGCATTCATATGAATGGGTATGAAAGGGCATTTCTCACATCAGTATTTGTGGTCAGATTTCTCCATTAATAACATCACAAGACAAGCTATAAAATTTTCTTGTAAAGAATAGGGATATTTTTTCCTTTGCTGTTAGCTGTTCAGATAATTATGTGCATGTAATTGTCAATAACAAACATATCCCTGATATCAAGTACTTTGAATACTCTCTTACCAAAGTGATTTAAAATTGAAGTATATCCTTTATGATTTCATTCAGGTTAAATTTACATTACTATTTCTTTGCATTAAAACTAAGCTTCTAGAATTAATGTTTGGAAACTGAACAGTTACAAACAAAAATGCACAACTTCAGGATGTAGTTTATAGAAGATGATGTTAAACTGAACTGAAAGCAATTTAATCTTAAATTCACTTTCAAATAGATTAAAGCACATGGTTTATAACAGAATTTAAATGTTAAAACAAACAATTTTTAACATGTATAGGCACTAGAGCTTGAATTTAATTTCAAATTATTTTTTTTTTAATTCACATTGCATGTCGTGGACTTTTCATAACCAATAGAAAACATCTTTATTTATGTCAATCAGCATAAACTTTAGTATTTGAACAGCCTCAGAAAAAGACCACAGTAGCTGCGCAAGAACAGATTGTGGAGTCCATGCCCTTCAGCATAGCGTGTCACAATTTCTAAAAGTGGCTTCTACTTGTGTGACCTCAGTTACAAAGAATAAAAATATTACTATTATGAATTAAGCTAACTTCATTGTCTGAATTTGTAACTTTAGTTTTGTTGTCCTGGTAACTACAAAAACAGCCTTGTCATTTAAGTGCTCTATTTTAAGTGGTTATCGTTTATGCCAGTGTGTGGAATATGGCTCATTTCCTACTGTGAGTCCTTCTTACAATGATTGGAGTTACCTGTATTTTAATGTTAGTCCCAAACTTTTATTTCAGTGAATATTTTGCACACAGTTAAGTGATTTTACCAGAAAAACTTTGTAAATTTACTTAGCACAACTTAAAGCATTCAAAACAGATGGTATTCAACCAAATGTGTATTTCAAAGCTGTCACTACATGACTGATCCTATAGCCTCCATATTTCACTAGACACATAATTTATGCAATTTTATTTTTATTTCTGAACTGTGATAGCTCTGTTAAGAGATGAATGAAGTTGATCCAGGACAAATCCAGAGATGAGCTGGCAGGAAATAAATTTATGTCATCAGGAATTAGTTGATTTTTATTATGTATTTGACTTGTCATTGATTCCTAAATTTCCCCTATTAAGTCCCATCTTCATCTCTTACATACAGTATGGACTGACACGACAGCTTCTTGCCAGGATATTACTTGAAGTCTAATGCTAGCTTGCTGTTAGGAAAAAGTATGTCAACTTTTCCAACATTCTTCAATGAAGAAACTTACAATTTCTTTGCAAAATTGTAAATCCAAAGCAGATGAAGTAAACCAGAGATTTCTGATGTTCACATTGTGCCATACATTTTTAAGTGTCTAAATGTTGATCTTAAGCTAGATATCCCTTTAAAAACATCCTTATTTAGTCAGTATTGGAGAAATATATTTTTAATCTTGCTTGGTTTGTTTCTTGAGGTGTACCCTTCATGTGACACCACAATGTCATTGTTGCTGGTCAAAAACCATTCTTCTTCCATCAGAAAAAGAAACCAGAAGGTAGGAGGAATACCTGCAGTTAGTGTCTTATTTGTAAAACTAAGATTAAACTTCTTTCTTGTCCCAAATGCCACCCGTTTCAAAACAAACATGCACATTTGCCTTGCTGTAAGGTCTGTTATACATGTATCTTACAATACTTCATAGTTATTTAATCATAAAGGATTTGCTGTATTCCTTTGAGAGAGGCACAGGGGAAAAAAAAAGAAAAAATAATTGCTACAGCCTGATACTGAATGATAGTTGGAACAGCGCCTAAGTTTCTGTTCCACTGCTATAGAGCTCTGATTAAAGATAACTACTAGAAAGAGAAAGAAGTTAAATATATATAGTTTTTGGAAGCAGGCCCTTACCAAGTCCACATCTCTTCTCCATATCAAATGTCGGAATGCTCAGGCTGAAGTTGTAACACTGAGAATCAAAAACTGGCTGCTGTCAGAGACCCTATCTACTGTATAATGTTGGACATTTATAAAAATTGAGACATTTAAGATACAGAAAAGAAATACCTTTAAACAAATACATGAAAGTTGCAAAACTCTTTACATCAAACTGCTAATTAATTCATGACCACTTCAGTTAAACTGTGTTCTTTTGTGTGTCTACAGTGGGTTACAACAGCAAGACTCAGAAAGACAAACAGAAAGGCCTGCGATGAGCTACACAGTAGCAAGTACTTAAGGAAATCGCACTGGCAGTGACTCTATAATGTCTGTTTTGGCAACCTTTGGAGTTAACAGAAGTGATTTTGACAGTGCCATATGCTCA
Source organism: Mycteria americana (assembly GCF_035582795.1). Lineage (NCBI taxonomy): Eukaryota > Metazoa > Chordata > Aves > Ciconiiformes > Ciconiidae > Mycteria > Mycteria americana. Next base: position 94,050,167 of record NC_134366.1, on the reverse strand, counting down.
GGAATGAAGGAACTCTCAGGGGATAACAGGTGACACTCTTTCTTTCTCTGGAGAAGTTAATTCTTGAGAACTATTCAGTAAGACAGTTACCAAAAGGCTTTTCTGGAGTATCTGAAAAAGTTGGATTTGTGCAGGTGAACATTACAGAGTGGGGAGCATTAGGTAAGCTAGATATGAGATTTTAGAATTCGCCTTGAAAGACTTTTAATTCACTATACTTGTGTTTCAGAAAGACTGTGAGGTTGCTATAGAATATTTGGTCAGATTTCCTAAAAGAGGGGCTTTGATTTGCTAAACCTAAGTACAGTAAATATCCTGGGGCCCAGTCTAAGGAATGAATAACTTTGAATCTAATGCCCTAATTATTAAGAGAAAGGGATGATTTAGCAATTATCCAGATGAACAACTGCACCAGGAATTATTTTAAATGATGCTAATATACTGGTGTCCTGTAAAAAACAGTCATAATAACATCAAACAAATACTTTAGATTCATTTTCACCAACATTTCATGAACATTTGAGTAACTCTAGTCAGAGCTGTAAATGAAACTCTTTTCAGTCTGTATGGGAAAACTTGAATCAGTGAATCAATATTCTCATTTTATTTCCTGATATAAGAGAAACAGACAAATCTTTCCTGAAAAAGGTAGCAACCATTTCATATTTCTAAATGTAAAACACTAAGAGTACAATGCATAAGCAGTTGTATTTGTATTATCACCACATTACTCAGTTTACAGTAGATTCTATAAAATGCAATTAAGTTTCAGCAAAAAAATAACTTTTGACTTTATGGGGCAAAGAATCTAGTTCCAACTCAGTCTTCACAAAAGGCCAAGCCACTTGAAGTTCAACATTTCAAGTCTCAATAGAAATTGTATCTTTGAACAAGACCAAAACTGAAGTTTTATTTTTTGAAATTTAGACACTGTAAAATTCTCAAATGGGGTGTGGGGGGAGTTACCTTAAGTTAAATTTTGTTGGTTTTTTTTTTTCTTTAAATTATAGAGCAGGTTCTATCATTATAGCTACTAGAAAATGGCAACCCATATTTATAACGAATATAACAACAGGCATGCATGAAAAGTACTTTCCATTTGTCAGGAAAAAAAAAAAAAAGAACAATCTTTATTAAGTAAAGTAAATGCAACTGAGAAAACTAGTATACCAGGAACTTGAGGAAATCCTTGGGCATAAACTGAGAAAGTATGAGAGAACACTGAAGGAGCAGTGGAAAGATAATGTTGCTATAATCAAGATTAGGCAATACTTCAGTGAACAAAGCTCCTCACCTGAAATAAGAGGTTTTCTAGTTCTAGCCCACTTTTTTTGTCTAAGATAAAGATTTTAGCCTCTGCTACGTACACACCCAAATACTGTTCTAAGTGTTTCTACCCAAAGTTGACTTAGAATCTGAGAAATTTGATTTTTATCAGAATGTCTTTCTCCAAAAAGTTTCAGGTAATCTTGTCTGACCAATGTTCAAAGAACATCCTAACCAGCCCTTGTAGCTGGAATTGCTGAGTTACCTCAAAAATAACTCACTTTCACAGTGATAATTTATCTCAGCACAGTGGTTGAATTAAAAAATATGGAGAAAACTGATTTCATTGAGCACTAACAACTAATCAAAAATGCTAGTTTTAAATGGACAGTCAAAATATGGGCCCACCATGCAAAATCAACCCATGATCACTATATGAATTCAAGTAAATTTCCTGTCAAATTCATTGTTTAGATATACATGCATTCTTCCAGTAAAAAAAAAAAAAAACCAAAAACCAACAAAACCTGTTCATTTTTGTGACATAAAATAGGTTATGAACAAATTAACAAGGTTTATGAACCTGACACTTTATTTATGTTATTTTACATTTTTAAAATAACGCCTGTAGATAAACTAAAAACCCCTGTTACTGAAATGTTAAGATTCACTATCTCCCCACCTCAAAACATTCTGAAAAAGTTCTTTCAATGCTATCTTAGTAACTTTCATATAATTTCCATTTTCTGTCACTACATTGCATATTTCTGATCTTTGAGGTAATAGGTTTATTTCTGTAATATGCTGCTGGGAAAGTGTAATCAAAGATTTCTTCTATTATACTACCTACTTTTCAGTTCTCAGAAGCCATGGCTTCCTTTTACATAGTTCAATATCGATTATGAGGGTGTGATTTCGCAAAGTAAGCTCAGAACTGCACATTTAATATTTGCTGTTTTGTTTGTACAAGTAGACTTAGAGCATGTTCTTATGCATTCATGTAAGAACTTCCTTTTCTGTCACCCTATTTGCACATACAATTCAGAAACTGCTAGCTCAATTATATATATTTTTTGGCAGCCAGGTCTATTGTAAATATATATACTGATATATTTATCTTTAAGATATTTTATACTAATATTTATTATAAAGATTATACTGTCTCAGCCTATAGTCATGAACAAATGCAAGAGTTTGAAAGCACTTCTGAAAAATTCAAAGAAAGGTAAGATGCCATTCAAGTCCATTTGTTTGCACAACAGATAGTTTAAGCTTGCTGAGTCATTGTTAGGCACCGTTACGTGAAAAAGAACAATTTTCCTTCTTTCACATTCAAATACATGTAGTTCTTTTGGGACTCAGTCATCAAGAACTGAACACAGCACAGCTAAACAAGCTATCTATAGGGGTTTTTTGAAGGTTAATCATAGTTTCCACATAGGGATGTTTATAATAATGAAATATGTACTGCATTAAAATCCAAGAAGTAGAAGAATAATGCAGTCTACAGAATGAGAATAACACATTATTTAGAAAATATCACTGTATCTTGTATCTGCATTTTTGGATGCCTACTGCTTACTTGAATAATTTTAAGAGGAGATGCAGAATCACTTGCACTAAATCGTTAAAGATTTTTGAGTATTTCACCTCCTTCTGTGCAAGATATTGGATAGTTAGGACACCAGCCACGTAGAACTGCACTCTTTAGCAGTCAGACAGACCCAGTCCAATCCCAAGAGCCAGGTCTAGCAACAGCAGGACAGGTGATCTTAGATGGAAGCAACATGCATTGCTTACTCTTCTTGGGATCAGAAATTTTGACCCTGCCACTTCTCTGTCAGGTGATTGCCCACTGGAATGACATCTCAGTCCCTCCAGAGACTGGCTGTGGGGAAAAAAGGACTGAGATTTTACTTCATATGTTGTCAGTAAGCTGGAGAAATAGCGTAAGCTTAGCACAGGACTAGAACAACATTCAAAAGCTCTTCAGCACGTTAGTCATCTCAGATGTATCACAGCCTACAGTCTGGCCACTTGGTTCTGATTTTCTTCCTACTGAAAACTTTACTACTGCTTCCTTGTTAGTTTCTGAATTTAAGACTTCAGAAGAAGGAAGTTCTCTTTCTTTAAAAGAGACACGAGAAATATGCAGGTCCGTATGTCTGATGATGAAGTGGCAGACGGAAGCAGTGCATGAAACCCAGAACCAACAAAAAAGGACTACAAATTGTATGGAGTAAAGAAGGAGTGAACAACAGGAAACTCATGCAGAGCTTCTGCCGTTTTTTGTACATAAATCTGGAATATTAGTCTCTCTGGAAAAAAAAAAAAGATCTGCCATAAGGCAGTTTGCTGCGCAGTGGCATTGAAAAGGCCAGGGTATCCAAACAGGAAGCATCATGAAGTTTATTGGCAATATCTCAATGAGAGCACACACCAGCAAAAACACTTGAGCAACAGCACTGGCAGCTGCCTGCTGAGAGAGAATTCTGCTAACAGAACAGTTGGCTTGGAAAGGGAGAAGGAGGAAAAATAACTTCTGGGACTGGAAGCCAACCATCTCTCTTTCTCAGAATCAATCTCACTGAGAGTCACAGTAAGTCAGCATACTGGGAGACATCACAGAAAACGAAATAACTTGAGCAGCAACAGCAAGAATTTGGAAATTGCTCTTCAACAGGCATGCTAAAAGATCAACAAGTATAGTGAAATACGGACAAATTTTCTCTTCTGGAACTGCAGCCCATATAAGTCAAAGCCAAAAGAGTTACCTATTTTCAAAGTTATTGAAGAATTTAACTACTAAGGTTTTATGGTTTATAACTGTAATAGTTAACTATATAAGTTTTCACTAGAAATTGTTAGATGTTTTCTTCATTATATATTTGAAGTAAGTTAAGCTTAACCACGAGTAGATAACTAATAATAATACTAAATTATTAATCAAATTAAGTATGTGGGGAGAGAGGAAGTTTACCTGTACTACGACATAGATGAGAAAGAAGTTGCGGATCAGCATCCGAAACCAACTAAGGAGTATTGTGTCTCATGTCAGTCAAATACCAGAAAATAGGTATTGCCTATTGCACATTGCCTACTATATCAAAAGAGAGACACAATGGGCTCGTTTGAGCTGTATTGCCCAAAAAGTGTACAAGAAGAGGATTAATTTCCCTCATATTCTGATATGGACTCTGGGCTGCATGTTTGAATTCTGAAGCTCACAGGAAGTGTGCCACAGTGGCAGAACAGTGATAAATGAATGCTCACATCAATCTGCGAAAAGAAAAAATATTGTGCTTACAGAACACATTTATTTTCTGTGGTAACTGTTCATGCACAAAGCTTCTCCTGGACCTACCAGAAAGTTATGAAAAACACTACACCATGGATATCATCCTTGAAAAGAACATGTAGTCACATTGGAATAAAGTCAAGGATCTCTTTTCTATTAGTTCTAAGAGGACACTTGAAAAATTCCACTCTAATTTTTTCTGGCTAGTGAAAATGGAGTATTTTCATTCAGAGCTTTCCTGGGTACTATCACATCTTTTTATATATTTTGAGGTTAGAATATAAATCTTATTATTTTAAACCACAAGGAAAAATTATGACAGAAGGCATCACTACCACTGTGTAGATCATAATAGCAAATTACATTTTTTTTCTGTTCTGTGATTTGTGAATGAATGCACTTTCTCCTGGTTTGACCTCTTCTAGATGCATGTCACTTGGACTTGGAAAAAAATTGGAGATGGTTCCTAATTGTGACCTGGATAAAGGGGAGAGGAAGAAAATATAGTCCAGAGAGTGGCAAATTATTAAATAAGACAATATGCTTATAGGTAAATTTAAAGAGCAAGTCTAGTTTGATTAGTTTTATTCTTATTAAAATAATAAATGCCTCTCTCAAGTGAATACTACACAGACATGAATCATTTTTTGTTAACTCAGATGTTGTTAACATTCCATGGATAGTACCAGTTTATGCCACTCATTCCCCCAGGATTAGATTTCACTATGCTTATTCAGAGCAGCTAGTGAGTTACTATGCACGAGGATTAAATTATTCTAATGATACCACTCATAAAGAAAAGAACAACCAAAATGAGTGAATGTGGTAGAATTTGACTTCTGATAATAATGGTCATAGTTGAATCCAGCACTTCAAAATTTTCCTCTGCTTGCATTCCATCCCCTTGCAAACTTAGATATCCACTACCATCTTTCGTAGAATCATAGAATCATTTAGGTTGGAAAAGACCTTTAAGATCATCGAGTGCAACCATTACCCTAACATTGCCAAGTCTACCACTAAACCATGTCCCTAAGCGCCACATCTACATGTCTTTTAAATACCTCCAGGGGTGGTGACCCAACCACTTCCTGGGCAGCCTGTTCCAATGCTTGATAACCCTTTCAGCGAAGAAATTTTTCCTAACATCCAATCTAAACCTCCCCTGGCACAGCTTGAGGCCATTTTCTCTTGTCCTATCGCTTGTTACTTGGGAAAAGAGACTGACCCCCACCTCACTACAACCTCCTTTCAGGTAGTTGTAGAGAGCGATAAGGTCTCCTCTCAGCCTCCTTTTCTCCAGACAAAACCACCCCAGTTCCCTCAGCTGCTCCTCATAAGACTTGTTCTCTAACATGAACTGTTCAGGTAGACTGCTTGTTCATTAGCAGTCTACCTTCTACTTGCTTTAATAGAAAAGTTTCAGACCACTATAAGACATTCTTAAAACGGACTGGAACTTTCTGCCTGAAAAGGAAAGTGTACAGATTTTGGAAGCAAGGACAGGCTACACGGGAGGACTACAGAGATGCTGTTTGCTATCGTAGGGAGAAAATTTATGTGTCCAAAGCTCGAACAGAGTTCAAGCTGGCTGTTACTGTGAAGAACAACAAAAAGGGCTTTTTTAAATATGTTAACAGCAAAAGGAGGATCAGTGATAACATTGGTCTGTTACTTGATGAGGTCGGTCACCTCACAAATACAGACGAAGAAAAAGCAGAGAAGTTTAATGCCTTCTTCGCCTCTGTCTTCAACACCAACAATGGGCCCTGGGACCCCCGGAGCCCTGTGTTGGAAGACTGTGACTGAGGGGATGATAAACTCCCAGCTGACTCTGAAGTTGTTTGAGACTTGGTGCTCTAGCTGGATGCACATAAGACTGTGGGGCCTGATGGGATTCATCCCAGGGTACTGAAAGAGCTCGCTGATGTTATTGCCGGACCTCTCTCCATTATTTTTCAATGGTCTTGGGAATCTGGAGAGGTCACAGTCAACTGGAAGCTGGCAAATGCTTTCCCGCTTGTCAAGAAGGGTAAGAAGGAAGATCCTGGTAATTACAGGCCTGTCAGTCCCACTTCAGTGCTTGGTAAAATTATGGAGAAGGTTATTCTGGAAGTTATTGAAAAACACTAGAGAGACAATGCAGTCATTGGTCACAGCCAGCATGGGTTCATGAGAGGAAAGTCCTGTTTACTAACTGAATTTATTTTTATGACAAGGTCACCCACCTAGTCAACCAAGGGGAGTCAGTAGATGTGTTGGTTTTTTTTTTATTTTAGCAAAGCTTTTGCTACGGTTTCTCACAGTAACCTTCTGGACAAAATGTCCAGCTTACAAGTCCATAATACATTGGGTGAACAGTTGGCTGATGGGTTGGGCTCAAAGAGTTATAGTAAATGGGGTTACATCAGGCTGGTGGCCAGTCACCAGTAGGGTTCCCCAGGGCTCAATTTTAGGGCCAGTGCTCTTTAATGTTTTAATAAATTATCTGGATGCAGGAGTCGAATGTACATTAAGTAAGTTTGCTGATGCTACTAAATTAGGAGGAGCTGTGGACTCCCTCAAGGGTAGAGAGGCCTTACAGGGAGATCTGCATAGTCTGGAGAACTGGACAATCACCAACCATATGACATTTAACAAGAGCAAGTGCCAGATTCTGCACCTGGGATGGGGTAATCCTGGTTATACATACAAATTGGGGGACAGAGGCTGGAGACCAGCCTCAGGGAAAGAGGTCTGGGTGTTTGGGTTGATGGCAAGTTGAATATGAGTCAACAGTGTGCCCTGGCAGCCAAAAGGGCCAACTGTATCCTGGGGTGCATGAAGCACAGCATAGCTAGCCAGTAGAGGGAAGTGGTTGTCCCATTCTACACTGCACTGGTGCGGCCCCACCTCAAGACCCATGTGCAGTTTTGGATGCCTCAATATAAGAAGGACATAAAACTATTAGAGTATGTCCAGAGGAGGGCAACCAAGGTAGTGAATGGCCTCAAGGGCAAGACTTACGAGGAGCGGCTGAGGTCACTTGGTTTGTTCAGCTTGGAGAAGAGGAGGCTGAGGGGTGACCTCATTGCAGTCTACAACTTCCTCAAGGGGGACAGTGGAGGGGGAGGTGCTGATCTGCTCTCTCTGGTGACCAGTGATAGGACATGAGGAAATGGCATGAAGCTGTGTCAGGGGAAGTTCAGATTGGGCATTAGGAAAAGGTTCTTCATTGAGAGGGTGGTTGCTCACTGGAACAGGCTCCCCAGGGAAGTGGTCACGGCACCAAGACTGTCAGATTTCAAGGAGTGTCTGGACAATGCTCTTAGTCATATGGTTTAGTTTTAGGTAGTCCTGCAAGGAGCAAGGAGTTGGACCTGATGATCCTTATGGGTTCCTTCCAACTCGAGATATTCTATGATTCTATGATTCACCTAAAACAAATATAGTAGACAAACACTGAAAAATATAGGCAAAAAAAAATTGGGATGAAAGACTAGTACAGCTCTCTCATGAATACAGGACTAAATATTCCGGTATGACAGCCGTTTTCACAGTGAAGAAACTTCTACAATTATGCTAGCAAAAGAGCCTTCTGCTCTGGGTAGCAGTTAACTATAGTTCAAACTTAAGTGAGTTTCCTCAATGCATATGTGAAATTTTTGACTACATGCAATAATTTCTTTAGTCCCCATATACATGAAAGGCTCTCATTCGCACCAGATATTTACACAGGTACCATATCTTCTTGTATAGGCAATGAACAGTGGCAAACTTGGTCTTGCTTGTTCAGTTTTCCCAGTAGCTCTCACTGCTCCTTTTTATAGTTTTCTACATTTAGCTCCCACCAACTGAGGCATTGTGAGCATCAAAACATTTTTGCTGTTGCTTTCCCTCTCTTTCCTTTTACAGATATAGAAAATGGGGCTGCTATATGTTTTATTCCTTTTTGGTTCACTTGTTATTTATGCAGTGCTTTCTTCTCAATAGGGAATAACTCAGTTTATAGTAGCTAGGACTGTGACTCCCAGCAGTATATTCTGGGCTTTTTTTGCAGATGTTGTTCTGCTTTCTTTCTACTCAGTTATTCTGTCTTTTTTCATGTCCAGTATTCTCTCTTTCCAGATTCATAATAGCCTCCATGCCCTGAAATAGCTAGTTTTTAAGCTTACAATATTCTGCTCATAAACTGGTTCACCTCTCTTGTTAACACCATCCTTTTTTTATTAACAGGTATTAATACATTTACTTTTGTTTTGCCTTATTACCTGTACTAGCTGACAAAAGGTTTGAAGGGCAATCCATTTTCACCTATGGTCTTTCTCATAGGTACCAAGCTATTTTTCTGTAGCTCCTTTGGGTCTTTCATCTCAAATTCAAGTATTTCTTCAGATATAGAAAAGTACTCTAAGCTTTCAAGCGTACTGGAATGAGTGGGACATTATACCCAAGTCGCACTGCTAATACAGTAGCATGACTAAGATTGCTTTTTTATGAGAAGTAGAGGTGGCCTAATAGCTCACGGCTGTCAAAATGAAGAAATTTTCCTCACACTTCTCCCTCCTTCCCCTCACCTTGAACCATATTCTGCACATTTCTGGCTGTTCTGTAAGCTGCTTTAATATTATCTCAACAGAAAACAGTCCAAAATTTTGCCCCTACATAACAGTATATTAAAGCAGCCATGAAAGGATCTAAGATATGAAGAAGCTGGCACAAAGTACAATAAGAATGCAGGGCTGCTGATAGAGAAAGACTAACTGAAAGTCCTCCTTTAGAGCAGCAAGTTGTTAGATTACCTGTCTATAGTTTATGGAAGTGTATTCTCTGTCAAGTGAACTTTTCTTATCAAGGAAATGTACCTAAGGTAGTGTTTCCATAGCAAGATGGCAGACAGAATCTGTTCTATAAATGGCACATTACCTCACTGGATGTGTGACAGGGCTGATCCACCCACGTGGCCTTGAAACCCACAGAAACCTTCACAGGACCAGGAACAACAAAACAGGTTTTTTCCTTCCAAAACCTAGAGTTGATATACATCAGCCACCTCTGCATCAACAGAAGTCATTGTCATATCAAGGGACATTACTATAGCATGGGAACAAAACCTAAACTGTTCAGGTAGGTACATAGTCAGACTTAGTCAGAGAATTTGATTACAGTGAAGTTAGCTTATGCATAACATAAGAACACGTGATAATGTTAGGAACAAATGTACAATAAAAACGTTTGCAATTAACCATTAAGAAGTGATTGCTTCCATTTTCCCATTTATTGATTTGAACAAAGACTTTGTTCACAGCCTCTTGCCCTTCAAGAAAACAAATTATGGCCTTTCAATTTAATTTTTTTCTCTGAACATTCACAAATGTACAAATCGCATACCACCACCAGAAACCCCTTTATCTTCCCTGTAACTTGATTCCTGTGTGCAGAGTGTCATTAAATTAACACTGGTTTAGAGAATTTTGCCAGTCACCTCTATCATACAATTAAAGTTCTGGCTTTTATTATCTTTTTATTATTATCTTCCAGTTCTTTCAGTCAAAAGTCTAAAACTACATACCAGGGGCATTTTTCTGATCTGACCTCTCTGTTCAGTTAATTGGCTGTGCTATTTTTTCAGCATTTTATTCAAAAGCATAAGATGCTTTGTTTTATGATATGGTATGATATGATAAAAAGGTATAAAAATCCATATTTATGCATATTGTCTAATGACATTTTCTTTTCTCTCTCTGTCTTTCAAAAACGTATGAAGAAGACAAAGCTGCTGCTGACTGTCTCCATAGAGACACCATGACAGTATCATGAGAAAACATTTTTATTTCAGCACCTAATGGATTTGCCTTCTGAGCAAAACCACTCAATAAGGAAAGTGCCAGGAGTAGAAAAGCCATTCATTACGGTGTGCAGCTCATTGTGATCTGCATTGGCTTGGTCTGTGATAAGTGATTTAACACAGTGTTTAGAAATGTTGGAGAAATAGATTTTTTTCAGATTTGTTTACTTTGCTGGATTCAGAGCTCATTTAAGTCCACTGTCTGGTTTAAATGACACAAAAGAGCAGCCTATTTCTCTCAATACAGGAAAATGAATATTTTGCTTGGCCCTGGAACTAAACTTGGTTAAAAAAAGGAAGATGTGTATTTGAGGAGGCATTCTGTATAATTTAACTGATAACTATGAGAAGGCTTTTTTGATTCAGAAAGTAGAACTGGAAATATGTGATGACTGCTTGCAAGACTACCACTTCTAAACTGGAGTTTGCATGTGAAATCAAGGCTATCCACAAGCTAATATGTCAGAGCTGCAATTTTACATTCTGAAAGACAGAGGCCATACAGAGTCTTAACTTTTTCCAGTACTTTAAATATACAAATTTTTAAAAGAAGTTCATCACCTCTAGATATCTTGCCTATTAAATATTTCTAATTCACCTCCAAAGTAGAGTGTGGAGATATATAGTGCATATTAATATACAGTGGAGTTTTATAGTACATGTTAAACAAGTCAATTCATCATGTGAACAGAAAAAAAGACCAAAACAAAACAAAATAGACCCCCCTCCAGATAATTTAGGCATCTTAGACCAAAACTGATTCAGTAAGAATATATGCCATTTGGAAATTTTTAACTTCTTGCAGTGTTCTAATTTACTTATGCATTTTTTAAAGTGTGTAAAATGGATTTTAACTCACTAGATGAATTTTACATCTTCTGAGATATCAATTCATTGTTGCAAGGCATTTCAGGTAAAAAGGTATTTCAGACTGGTATTTCTGTAGTCATAATTTTATCAAGCAACAATGCCACCTGAGTGATCTGCAGCTCTCCCGTTTTTTAACTAAATATACAGTGATTTTGAAAGAGGATATTAACTTTAATTCTACTGTTAGCACTGAGGTTACATATCACTCTTTTCACTCCCATTCCCTTTCGTGGATATGAACAGACTTCCAGAAACCTCTTACTAAAAAAACCCCAACCCATATACCATCATCAATTTAGAAGTGCTGAGATTACTTCCTTACGTCAAGTTCCACTCCTTTTTTTAATACTGTAAAATAATTCAGGTTTGGTCAAGATACCTCAGCTGGCAGCTCAAAGACAGAGAAAAAAATCCTCTCCCCACTTTTCCAATTGTTTTAGAATAAAGATAGTTTACAACATCTACAAAAAATTAAAGCAGAGCACCAAGCATCACAACCAGATTTCCAGTAACACTGAACCATTTCTTAAACCATCTAAAAACAAAGAGCGCTGCTACTTGTCATTTTATTATGGTAACACTGGTAAACCCTACTGATTGCAGTATAATTATAAGTAGTCCCATTTATTTTAACAGGGTAAAGCCTCACAATTTGTTGTGAGATGGCAGTAAAAGAAATATTTAGGTTTGAAGCATTGGGTAGAAACTGCAATTTGCTCTGGGAGAAGGGAAGAAGTAAATGAAATATACTCCTGTTTCTTGTGGTATAAGCTAAAGGGTTAACTACAGAATTCTTTAGTTGGCCAAGCAGGAGAAGGATAACTCTGTTGTTTGATTCAGACCTGCTTGAGCAAATTATAATAAACTAACAATCCTACTGTTTTTGTGTTTCGAACTGAGTGCTTGGATTCTGAAATTTCCAAGGGACTGTATGAAGTAAGTCGGGTAAGAGTTTTGGGAGTGGACAAGAACAAAAATAAGCTAAGAAGACATACTAGTACACTTAAAAGAGGAAAAAAGAACCAAAACAGACTGGGCAGGAACATGATAAATACTAGCCACTTAAATAACAAACTCAACTTCATTTCATTGCATTAACCGAATACTTTAGTTATATGGCAAGTTAAAAGGTAAATGGGTGAAACAAAGGTACTAATAATTGCCTGAAAAAGCATTGTGACAGTTCCATGTTTATCTCAAGTAAAGAAAAGAATGCAGAAGCTTTGAAGAACTACTCAAGAGGAAATGAGCAGTTTGCTTATGCTTACCTTTATTGTGCTGCAATCTGAAGCGGAGAAAGGAGAACACTTCAATAAATCAAGACTGAACTTGTTATAATGGCAAAAAGAAGATTATTTGACCTTGTATTTTGCTTAATGTAAAAATAAACAAACAAAAACTTAAAATGTTTTTTATAAACCCACCAGAACAGTGGACATTAACATATGAATAAACACCCTCCTTCCCTATTTCTTTCCACCAGTTGTTCATCAGCATAGAACCATCAGGAAGAGACTCAGATTCTCTTCTTACTGGTCATTAGTAAGCTTTTTGGATACTAATGGCCAGTAAGGAGAGAATCTGAGTTTCCAAAAGTACCAAAAAATATTATGCAAGACATGCAGAGTTTACTCCTTTTATCCACACATAAATGCGGAGCTGTGGGCTATGGTACAGACACAGAAGATGTAAGAGACCTCAAAACTTTTGACGGCAATGTTGATGGCTGTCTTATAAACCATGTTCCAGGTTGGAAAATGGAGCTGAGGCAGCCTCACCTCCATTGGGCTGCTGGATTTGGCCCCTCCTAACATTCATTAAGGATTTGTCTGCATATCAAAGAAAATTTGCTTGCAAAATCGTTTCCTTTTGTCTTAACTGGGGAAAAAGGCTATTGAAAGTGATACTACTACTTAGAATTACAGGTGCTGTTGCCGAGATACCTATTGTCTATATTCTCATGTGTCATCTATGGATATTCATCCCTTCATCCACCAAAAGTAGACTTTTAAGTTCTCATTTGTTAACTCCAGCAAATACTGCTTTATGCTAAAGCAGTCCAGTATACCATCTGGTGTAAACTACTTTATTAAATTCTTCCAGTTTATATATACCACTTTGTCTCTGTCATTAGTCCTATCACACATATAACATTACAGAACATAGCTTTAAAGTACAAGTGATGGAGTTGGACAATAATATTACCATTTTAAGCTAAAAATAACAAGAAGCTATTATTGTCATCTCCCACAGCTTTCTGCGATACTCTCCGTTAAATGAAAAGCCACTACCAAGTTACACTTCAAGTCTGTCAGAAGAGTGTCATCCCTATCAATTTATGTCAAAGGCCAAACAGGCATACTTATCTGAGAAATACTAAACAAAATGCAGTACTTCATTGCATTAAAGAGACACTTTTGTTGCTTGAGAGAGTCACTGAGAAATGCAACTATTTTATTTTCTCACAAAGTAGTTCAGATCATGTGCTTCTTTGTTATGTCTATTTTCCATGAAGTTGTCAAGTCAGTGACAGAGTATTTAATGACAATTTTTTATTTCATACTGCAAACTTCAAAACTAATTTGTCTAGTCAGGGAATTACCTTCAGGAACAGACACTTTTTGTCTTAGTTTTCTACATTATTTTTTCTGTATGGCTTTAATTTAAGAATACCTTTGATTTATCCTGTGGTGAGGAAATATGCAATTCTGAAGTGATGGTACCATAGAAAATTATACAATGTAGTGGTCTAAGACATAAATTTTATAATACCTTACAAACATTTAGGAGGTAAAAACACTTCAGAATAGTACCGATACTGGAAGCAGGAACACTTAGCTCTAACACTTTGCATCAGTTAAGTGATGCACAGTTACATTTGCAAAATACAATCTCCAACTGTGTAACATGTGCTGACCTATATTCCATACTATATAGTGAAAATATAAATCAAATACGAGGAAAATGCCTTTATCAGACAAGAGAACAATTCTGTAGAATTCCTTAAGGAAGACGTTAGGCATTCACCAGAACAAACTCATAGGTTATACCTAAAGCTTTGTGATTACATAAAGTATAGAGTAAAAGGTATGAGTATTTCTCTATTCCTCACCAAAACTAAGTCCAATAAAATTCAGGTTAGCATCTGCTCAGACATTCAGGTTTTTAATAAGAAGTCTGGCTTATAAATGTAGTCTCAAAGATTTCAAGGAAGAAAGAGGCAAGGGAGGAGAGGACTATTTCCCATTATAAGTTCCAAGTTTCCTTTTAAGAGAGTCAGATTAAGTTTGACCAGTGTTAGCAGCTTGGCAAATTCAATGGCAAAGACTCAAACAGGTTTATTGCCTACATGGCATAATCCGAATATGTGCATTACAACAAAGTGTTAATGGAGGTATTCCAGTGGCAAGGCACTGGCACAACACTATGAGGACTCTAACGTTATAATAACAGAATGCTTATATATTTTTTAATTCCTTTTTAAACAGTAATCTATGTATTAAATGATGATCTGGATGCTGATCCAGATATGGATATCCTGATCTGGATGATATCCTGATCTGGATGCTTGTATTGCATACCTATCAGGCCATTTTGTGCTGAATGTCTCCCTTATTACTTTTACCTCTATGTTTTACTTGGCAGGACTGTTCGTTTTCCACCATTCTGTCAACTTTGTTAGTATATTTTTGTGTAGATAGTATATCTATTGGCCAGATTTTTAAATAGGACCTATTCTGAGTGATGCTTTAGCAAAGCTGTTATACCAGTATACATAGCAATCACTGTTCCTGCCAAGGCCTACAGTACTTAATTAATTTATGGGGAGTTTAGACTGTTGTAACTGTATTCGAGCTAGCTGGTTTTCCAGATCTTGTGGAACTTGTGGTACTTACAAGTAATGACCTGACATTTTGTCTCTGACTAAATCCACAAGACTAAATAAATTTGGGTCCTCAGTCAGTAGCAGTGATCATTCTTTATCTTTATATTTTTGATTTTCAGTGGACAGGTGATCCTGGTTATGTACACTTCTTTTAATGTAAAATAATACAGAAAGAGTTCTGATCCAACTATATCAAAAGTCACTCTAAGAAAACAAATCTTTAATGGCTTTTTCATCTAGCAGTCTGTAAAGGTCTGCCCAGGACTGTCTGATTAGAAAGGAAGGTAACCGACATTAAGTCCCTCTGCTATCTTCCTGAAGGCCAAGGTGCAGGTCTTCATGCATTTGCCAGCATCAGGTTTACTATCATGTTCCATTGTACTAGCTATTCAGGAGTCCAGTCACTATAATCCTCCTCCCACCCAACTTAACAGTTTCTTTTTGCTTTCAGATGGAAAACAATAAAACCATCTTTTCTCAATAACACTTTTTATGAAAAATGATCTGAGAAACTTGAAATTAGTGAATCAGACTGTTCAGACATTTCCTGGAAAATTAGTGATTTTTGTTTAGATTTTTATGTCCTCTGGAAAAAGTTAAGAGCTGAGAAAAAAAGAAAACTGTGGTCTGGAAAACCTATAATGGAGTATAGAAGGTGATTGGCCAGTGTGCCATTTATAATTTCCATTAGTAATGATTAGATAATAATAAGTCCGGAAAAGTTATCTGGGAAACTGGAAAAGTATTTTTCAAAGCACTTTATTCGTACAGAAAACCATGGTTTTGTCTTTAAAAGTTCTAGTTAGGCCTTTTGTAGATTATTCTCCAAAAAAATTCCTCTTCCATACAAATAAAACATTAAATCTTACCAGGATGAGATAACATTTGAAAATTTAAAAAAAATAAATAAAATAAAATCATGAAGCACAACTATAAGAAGAAACTATACTATGTGCTAAGAATAAACTTGCCTTATATACAATGAAATGCAATAGAAAATTAAAGCAAGACGAAAAAATTAAATAAGCCCAAACTCTAAAGGACAGTAGGGTTTTCTTTCCTCTGGAAGCAAAAAAAATATTTTCAAATAAATGCCAAAATTTATTTTCCTTCCAGTTCATACTGGCTTCCAGTTCACACTGGAATTTTTGAAAACTCTTTCTACAGCACCTATTATTTTTCAGGTCAAAAACTGATTGCAGTAGGACTGAAAATTCAAAAGTAGGCAAGAAAAAGATAGCTTAGAACAGTAAAATAATTTTTCAATAAAGAGAAAGCTGTCTTACCAATTTCAGAAATGAGGCAGATGATTTTTTTTTTTTAGATTTCTTCATTATTTCGCCTTCCTTCTTTGCACTGCAAACACAGATAACTCAATAGATGCAGTCTTTTAGTCTATAAACTATACTTATCTAATGTACAGCTGCTTTTCTAAAATTTGACCTTTTTTACATGACTGTCCCCTTTTATCCCTTTATCCCTCTATTTTCCCACATTTGTTACTCTCCAAAGCACCTTCATCCCTCCCTTCCCTTGCCTTTGGTTCCTCCCCTAAACATCTCATAGTCAGTCTTCTGCAATCCTGAAAAGTTCTTTCCCTCCATCCTGTAATGTGTAAGACCCTCTAGGCAATGACTCCCCTCAGTCTGTCAGGCAATCACGACAGCCTCTCCCATCGACTCATGGCGATGGGTGTCGTGCCCAGGCTATGGGACTGATGTCCCTCCTGGGATAGCCCTAGGAGGAGCCAGGACAGCATGCCCGTTGCTCTGACTGGGTTAATGGGTTTCCCCCACCTGCCATTGCACCTCTGTGCTCCTTTGGGTGTCTGGAGACGGGCCTTTGATGGGGTGGTGACTCCTGTGATGGGCCTGGGAGGAGCTGGAGCGGTGGATTATTTGGGTTCCCCACACGGCACTATTAGTCTCTGCTCCTTTGTGCGTATGGAAACAATCTTTTTGGCATATAACCTAACACCCTTCACCAGGCTTCTTTCTGAGAATTTGTAAAAAGGCCTACGTGAACATATCTCTGCGTATCATTTCAGCCTACAATGCTCATAAAGCAAATAATTCTCAGAACTATTTTGCTTTATTACAATTATGTGCTTAAAAGTACGAGGAAGATTTGAGGTTCTTGGTGTAAATTGTTACCTTTTGTGCTCTTTTAAAATAATAATTGAGATTATTCTCTATGGAAATTCTCTTTACTTAGAAAATATAGTTTTAGAATACAAATGTACACTATGTACACTATGTAACTATTTATATGACCTTAGTGTAAACTGTTTACGTGTTAGGTCATGAAGTTGTGCATATATAGCAGTGGTTGAAGTGATGATGCTGAAATCATCGCTTCATTTTTCTTCTCTGGATGAAAGCAGTTAAATGCCTCTTTTCAATGCTTGGAGTGTGCTTGTGGGAGTTATATCAATGGCAAAGAAATGAAATATTAATGAAACAAATATTGAGTAATCTTGCCCAGACTTATTTCTCTAACTTTGGGTATCCATAGAGGACTTTTACATATTTTTTTTTTGTTCTGTGTTGAGGAAAACTGTGGCTGCAGTGAGAATGTTTTGAAAAACACCGGATATACTACTCACAAAAGCCCTAATAGGAAAGTGTACTATGTTTTTTTCCAGGTGGGAAATAAAGTCATCCCAGTAAATTGAATTACAGACTGATTTTCAGGGGCAATCAGAGTGTACACTGCTATGTTTGAAACCTGGAAGTATTGAGAACTTCAACAAAAAAAGCCAGAACTACACACCGAAATAGATGTAACATTTTGCCAGGAGCATGGAATGGTTCCCACACACTTCAGTGGGGTTTGCTGGAATATAATTTCTGATATATCTATCTGTATCTTTTATGTGCTCAGCCTAGATCTAGTTCTTTAACTTTAGACTCCAATATTTGGAAAAAAAAAAAGTTCTATTCTCAAATAGTTTAAAGTTACCAGTCAGAAACTGAGTCATTGTCTAAAAAGAAGGGTTTGGTCCAACAGAAATAATTCATTCTAGAAAAAGCTCATGCCAGCCTGAAGATTTCTGTGAAGAAAAACTGCCCAGTACCTATAATGAGACTGAAGCTCTCTCTCTCCAGATGGGGGATCTGAGCTGTGGAGTCCTATTCTGCTATAAATGCAATTTACTGAGTTAGGATTTGAGCATCTTTACTAACAATTCTGTCACTTCAGCTCTTCTTTTCCTTGGACTGTATTATAGGTGGCCAAAAAAGAAATGTTCCATTTTAAGTAAAAGAAAAAATGTTCCTTGAACCAACATGAACTTTGTTTTTCTTCCAAGAATCTATCTATTCCTCAGAACCTATTGTTTTGCAGTTTTTATGACAAATCAATCACCCAAGAACATTTCTATAGTGCTAGTCTATACAAAATTTCAAATATAGAAAGATGGGAGTAAATCCAAGCTGTTTAATTTAAGATTTTTGGTTTTCATTTTTTAAGTTGGGCAGGCTTAACACCACAAATCACTTCCAGCATATATCTATAAATAGCACAGTAGAAAAAAACCTCAGCTTTTAATCCACAGATTTCTCCATTTCATCAATAACTAGTAACATCCAATTGAACTGTTAGTGCACTTTTCCAGAACACTTTCAGAATAGTCTTATTTATCCAAAACAGTTTGCACTGAAAGAAGAAAGAAGTAGGGGGAAAGGCGGTGGAGAGAGAAAGCATACGGGCGCATGTCCATAAGAATTCAAACCAGGTTAAAAAGAAACCAATAGCCCCCTAACACTGTTTCAGACTTTCCGGGCAGGGAAAAAAAAAAGCCACTCAAGTATTTCTTGTGCTTGTATAGTAATTCAGCATGGCAACACTATGGATCCAAACTAACAATTTTCTGACGTTTAAATACAGCAATTCAGTTCTGTTCAAAGACTTTGTTGCTTGTGTGTGTGAGAGAGAGAGAGAGAGATTGTGTGTATGTACGATGAGAGAGAGAAATCTGTCAGGTTATATATTTAAAAGATGCTCTTTGGCTACACCAGATGCTAGGAAATATGAACCCTGTAACTCTTTTTAGAAGTTAGTAAAACCTTAATCTTTTTTGAGGGTGCTTTTGTTACACTACTGTTCAATTAGACTCCATCTTGGATGGAGAGGCAATATACATGGTTTATCCACTACTGCTGTATTAACGTGTAGGGGAGGAGATAGATGCTATCTCTCTGTCAAACAATACTTGACAAACAGTTATTCCTACAACAGGAAGAGTGGATGACCTTGATAATATATATTTCAGTCACTCCATTATCTCTCCAACTGAGATAAAGAATAAGGTCAGTAAATCAGACCATCATTGTTTACCAGTCAAAGAACAGGATTCTGCACAATTTTCTTTCTCCTGTCTTTACTACTGGGAAATGTCAATAACTATATGAACTTACGGTACTTTTTAAAAGCCCATTTTTTAAGCCTAATTCTAACATGTTTTTTAAAATACCTTTTGTTCATTCTAAAGCACAAAGTTAACTTCTTCGTTATGCTAAAACAAGCAAAAAACCAAACATACAAACACCCAAAAGACATGCTTACAAAACTGATAAAAAGAACCCAAACTTCTCAGGGCTTTCTAGCGCACACAAGTGTGCTTTTTGAGATACATTAGAAGTCAGATTAGTACCACCCAAATAATCGATGGATGTGTCATTAAACTAGATGTTTAGTACAGATTATATCATATTTACTCTTCAGTATACATACTGTAAGCAGAAAGGGTATTACTGGTTTGAATAAAGCTAAGTAAAGAATTCAGTATGAATAAAGAGGACAGAAGCCATAATTACAGAAGGTCAGATTTTGCCATGCTTAGTCAGTAATTTTAGTAGTGAACTATCCTTATTCAAGACTAATTACTTCTAAAAGGGAAAGGTTGGAAACACCAGCCAGAAAGCTAGTTCTTTGAAATACAGACTTTGCTACCAGAATAATAGAATTCATCGGATGTTCTGAATATTAAATGTATTCAGGTATATTCACATACCCACTCTCCTGACTTTTTATATTAAGAACTCACATACTTTTGTATGTTTGGATGTGTCGGTAATCCAAACTAAATGGATAAACACAATGACAGCCATGCTATCACTATGTCAATGCAGAAGAAGAAAATTTCTAGGATCGACACAGGCAAAAAAGAGGGATGGAAATAGGCAATAAGGAAGATAAGATGTGCAAACACGGAATGACATATTTTCCAAAATGTTTCTGGCTTTGGTTAAATTACAGGAATTACAATTCTCAGGCATTACATTGTCAACTATGAATGGATTTTTTCAGAAACAGAATTCTCTTCTTTTCCTGCTTGTATGCAAAAAGATTCATTCGAACTGAGCCTTAATTTGTAATTTAGCTATTATAAATATGCCTTATATTAACATTTAAATAAGAATATATCAAAAGTTTCTGTGTGGCTGTTGCCTCAACTCAAAGAAAAGTTAATGAATGAAGCAAGAAGACATCAAAAGCATTAGCTGCACTAACTATATATTATCTTCCTTCAGACATATGTCTGTGATAACATTTAGGTATATCATATTCTTCCCGTAAAGTAAGAGCTAAGTCAGTTCTGGTACAAGAATGTAAATAGTAGTCACTTAGGTCACTGAAATTGAAGCCTAAAATGTAAAGGCTTTTTGCAAATGCTGATAATGATAAAAATAATACAAGCAATGAGTACTTGCACCCCCAGCTATTGGGGCAGGCCATTTTTACTCAGTGGCTGGGCAGTAAAACAGCAGATAAAATTTAACATATCTGCCACAGATGGATTGTGAGCTGACCATAACAACTCAAACAGACTTGAGGTTATGTGGCCTGTTGTTCATTTATTGTAAAAAAGTCCCAACACAGCCAACAAACCCCAGGAATTAACAGGAAAGATACATAGAACAAAAGAAAACTTCATTCTGCTATTGCATGAGCCCATGCAATGCTAGTGTCTGGATTTTGTGCACAGTTTGGGTTGACATCACAGAAAGGATGCAGTAGAACTAGTAGATACAGTAGAACTCATAGAAATTAGGGAATGGTCTATGAGAAATATCAAGTATATGAAATGGCTTCTGCTTTAAGAACAACAAAATAAACTACAAACATTCAGCTTGGAAAATAAAAAAAAAAGAATAAAGGAAATAATACAGATGATTACTTGTTCATAGGCAGCATAGAGATGAACTGGGGTCAATTTTTCACCTTGTGCTAGGAGGCTGAGGTGCTTTTACCTTGTAGTCTGAAAGGAAAAGAACATCTATTGTGCAAGGAAAAGCAAATTTCAGTTAAACTGAAATACAAGAGAACTTTACAAAGTGGAAATTAACTTATTCTAAACTGTGAATCTGAAGTAATCTTAAAATCAAATAGTTTTTACCTGAAGTCATAGAATACACAAGATGTGGTAAATGTAACCATATTATTTTCATTATATCTATGAACCTTAGTATTGTATTAGGAGTCTAATTATAATAAATCAGAAAAAGGAAAGCAAAGCAGAACTTTTGCCTATATCTAGCAACCCTAAAAGCACATTGTTTCCTTGTAGGTAAGATGTGTGTTTACTAAGTTCCGTGATTTTATGGGGTCTTTTCATTTGAAATCAACTTCTCTTCTGTTTTATATCATGATGTTTCCCCATATTGAACTTGCCATTAAAGTTAGATATGGAATATAGAGAAAAAGTGTTCTGAAAATTTATTAAAAGGTTGGATTTTTTTAAGATGGTATTTTCAGACCACATTAAATGGAGCAGGCTGGAAAGTACACCTTAGGCTATTACCATTATCAACCACTGATGTGAAATAGTTGTGTTAGAAATAGCTTATCTTTCTTTTTAGATTTTCAATCAATGACACAACTTTTTTATTTCAAAAGGGAAACAAACAGCCTTTTAAGAAAATTGCTGGAAACAACTGGTATTCAGAATCTAAGAAAATTGCTGAAAACAACTGATATTCAGCATTTTCTAATAGACTTCCAGCAGTATGGAATATTCTGAATACAGTTTTAGTTTTCAAACTATAAAAAATGAGACTTTGTTATTAAAAATTTAAGTCGTCTATAAGCTATGTCTGTAGTGATCCTTATTTAGTATCTCTGAAACACCTGCTTATTCAGCAATTTTAGTGAAGAAAAAACCCCACTCTTTTTGTAATTGAAATGGCACAGAAGATGTGTGGAGGCAAAAAAGTGTCCCAAGTTATTTTGACCAAAATATAAGGGCTAAAAGTAGAGCGAGAAAACAGAACTGTTTCCAGGTTTCAGGATATAAGATAGATAAAGTCTATTTTAAAGTTTTATATTTAATTTCAACATAACTTTAAGTTTTCAGACTTTTAGACAATACTGTGGTCCACAGTTAATGACAGTTATGCTGGAACTAACTTCTCAGCTTTTTTCCTGTGCTTTTCATGCTCAAAATATTAACTTTCATAGCTTTTCCCATATTGAAGAGATGATGTTAAATTATGCAGTAGACAAAAGGAAAAATCAGGGAAAAAAGTAAGTGGCATAGGGGAAAGTGCTCCAAATTTTGACTTATTCTCATCACATTATTTACTGGTCAGGAAAAGATAAAAGGAAAAAAGTGCAGAATTTAATTTTTTTTTTTCTTTTTTAAAGGGGCTTATTCACAGAGGAAAAGAAGACCTTTATTGAAAAAGTTTATTTTGAGAAACACCTTTCTGCAACATTATAAAATGTTACTGGTCAGAAATGTAGTACCTTCTCTTCATTAACTCTGCTAAGCAGGAAAAGAAACGTAGTTTAAACCAGCAGTAAGAATGTCAGAACTTATATATTTATTATACATGTTATATATTATTATCTTATTGACATATATTTATAGTTATATACTTATTTATTATATAGTCACATATTTATTAAATATAAACATATATGCATATTTATGTATAACTATGTGTGTGTGTATGCATGCATATGCCCTTAACACCTTGAAACTTTCTACTACTCTTCTATGAGACTGGAAGAAAAACCCACTATCTTCCACTTTTCTGAAGGAAGGACTTATGGAAACACAGGACAGTTTTAGGTTCCACTGAAGTTCTAGATTTGGGAGGATAAACACGTCAGCAGACCTACAGAGATTCTGAAGCTTGGTGTCTGTTTCACCTCCACAGCTTGCACAGATTTGTAGTGTGATGACACACAGGTTCAGTGCCAAACAGAAAATCTGAAAATGTTAAATTTGGGCAGACAACTCACCACTGGAGATACAGATGATACAACAGACAGCATTCAGACAAACCTGACTCATTATGCAGTCAGCTAGACCTACCAATCTCTTTTGTGCTGCTCAGAAACATCTCTTCAGTAGGATAACTCTAATTAAGACAACTGTCCAGCATCCATTCCATGAAGTGGAACACAAATACAATGGGGCAAGAAATATCAGTATTTTCTATTAGCCTCTAAGCACAGTGAGCCTATATTGAGTTAACTGCACTTCTGAAGCATCCTATGGACACAATGCTGACCCTATACTTATGGCTTAATAACTCTGTTCTGGGACATATGGGAGAATTGGAGAAGTAGATGAACTGCTGATAACTATTGCTTATGAACTAACAGGAAAATGTTTTCAGACAGGGTATATATTATTGATATTATAAAGGACTAATTAGAGACTTTACCATAATGACACTGTTTTCATCTCTCATCATGCTAAATTTTTCCTCATTTTGTCAAAAGGACTATGTTAGAATGTCATTGCAAGGAAGGTCATGTTGTGGTGAAGATCTTTGTCTAAAAGAAAGAAAAGCCAACCAAAAAAATTGTGAAAGCATCTCCAGAGGGAGGAGTAAATACAGGTGCCTTACGTCCCCTCACAGCAGAACATGGCAAACAGTGCACCCAACTGCAGTTCAGGAAAGTCAGTTGGATGGAAGGAGACTGGTTTGAAAGAGGCAGATCTAGAATTCAGCTGTCATGAAATGAGGCAGGTGACTGTTCCTATTGTAAAGATGACACCTCTGTTTTGTCTTCATAGTAAGATCCTCAAGATGTAGAGGTGTCCAGAGAGGATATTTCTCTCTGCATCTTGTCACGCTACCAGATGCGATTACACAGTTTCAGACATGCGCAGGATAGGAGGTACAAAAGAACACAATACTAAACTAGTGGAGACATGCTTAGGCATCAAGTTCAAGTGCCATGAAGTTCCAAACTGAAAACTCATTACTTTATTAGAAATGGAAAGGAAATCTCAGGAGATGATCCCACATTTGCCAGTGTAACCTACATATTCTATATGCAATATAGAATACACAATGCTATCAATAAGACTAATGAAAAAGGAAAAAAAACCCAACATGTTTGCAGTGCATGCCTCAGCTATAAGCAAGTGAAACATGTTAGATACTGCCCAGCAATGGGTGCTCGCTGTAATCCCACAGGTTAAGAAATTGACTCCATCTTGAAATGGAGATGATAAAGATGATTCTTCAAGGCAATCTTCCTATGAAGATAACAGCTCCCACTGTACCTGCTGTCATAGTTACCTTTGGTGGCTTACAGGGACTAACAACTTGTTGCAAAGACGCAGAGTCTGTTAAAAAAAACCCAAAACACAAAACCACCAAAAAATGCAAGAAAATAAAACCTAATTCATTGTGATCTTTTCGTAGGGTAATGCTTGCATGGGCTATGGTATGTCTCAAACACAATGATCAGTCACTGTCCAGATGGCAACTAGATGTCTTCTTTGCAAGGGTCCTGGCAACAGCATCTTCAGGTGGATCAGACAGGAATCCCCCAAACTGCCATTCTTCTGACTTCTAATATCCAGCTGGCCCATGGTCCTTTGGGACCATGCCAACACACGCATGGTCCATTGCTGTTAGAACTATTCCCTTTAAATTGTGTATAAACCATCTCTTAACTATGTACAAAAGACATGTCCTTATATGACTATTCCTGCATCTGCAGGAACAGTCTGTACTGACTGCTTACAAGAGTCTTATCTATGCACTATTTGGTCAATTCTGCAGCAGGAATCTGTTGGGATGGTCAGATTGTCAACCCAGGATAATGATCAACAGATTGAAGCATATAAATAATGCCTATTATTTGGTTGGGGCATATCAGGAACTTCCTGGGTAACCTCTGTGATTGTCTGAAATTTCAGCCCGGGGACCTCCTGCAACAGTTATTAAATGCTTTTCTGTGAAGCCAGTTAGGAGTTCAGTCAGTCCTCTTGTTTGAAGTCAGCCCATTATGTCAAATGAGCCCATTTGTCTCGTCTATACGAAGAATAGCTGGGCAATTCATAGACCACCCAGGGAACTGAAGACTAAATGTGCTGCGTGTTACACAATAATTATAACTATAGGACAAACTTGATTCCTATCTTTCTATCACACTTACAGACGTAAATTCTATAACTCTTGCCACAGGCTCCTGAAGTTGTTGTTTCCATAGCCCTTTCAAACAGTTTTCAAGCCCTTCCTGTTTTAGGTTAGATAACAACAGCCAGTGCACAACACAGTAGGTGAAAAACTATCAAGAAAACTTTCTCTCCAAGACAGTAAAGTCTTCTTGCATTCAGGTACCTGAAATGGATTTCAGATCTTCATGCTACACACTGTGAAAGGTCACTTCAGTATACAACAGTTGAAACAGAGATGAAGTATCAACAGAATGCTATTATTTTCAGCTAGATACTTAAGCTCAACAGGGCTGCTGAGAAAAATAAAATGGTGCCACACACATCCTGCTTGAGATGTCCTACATCTGAGCATGGAGTGAGGAGCTTTGTGAGCAATGAAAAGGAAAACTTCTCTGGTTCCGATTCCTCAGAAGTATGTATATCTGTATTGTTAATGTATGCGTGAACCAACATTTGAAATATGAGATGGTCATAGGTAAATAAAAGTTTTATTTCACTGAAACAAGAAAACCTACATTAAGAATGGAGTATTTTCTTTCTGTAGGTACTGAATGTCAAGTTCAGAGCCTTTTCACAGTATGGATCTCAGGCTTTGCAAAGAGAAGTTTAGCTTTTGAGCCCTGGCAGGATCCCTCTGAAACTTTCCTTTTCCACATCTCTTGAATATCTGCTAAATCAGATTTTCTCCTCTCTAGACTTCATCCTTCTCAGTGTCAATATGATCTCAGTTTCCTTGGGTGGGAGGTGGATGATTGGGGGTGATCCCCCAAATAAAAACTTTTCATCTCCTTTAATAACAATATGTTGGGGTTTTTTATTTTACCTTTGTTACTATCCAAAATGGATGTTTCATCATTCTATCATAAAGAGTTCTTATGAATGATAATCCTTTAATGATACTTACTCTAACCAACTAATTATCTCTCCTACTAATATACCAACAAGCACTGCTCAATTGAAAACATTAGTGTGTTATCAGCATTGTTTTAGTCACAGATCCAAAACTCGGCACCATATGGATTAACTCCATCCCAGCCAGACCCAGTACAGATATGAAAGACTTGCCACTGCATAGTTCATGTCTGAATATCGACAATCTGAATATTCAAAAGGCTAGCTCAGTAATGAAAAGTTTATTTTTTTGCATTAGTTTCTGTCCATATGGAATTCATTCTGAAAGTTTAGTGAAATCATATCACTAATTATTTATTAATTTATTCATCCAAGAAACTGTATTAGTTAACATTAAGAAATTAATCAGTTAAAGAATTCCATTGTTTGATCTCCTACTGCATTGGAACTGTCAGTTGAGATTTAAGTCCTCCTCAGAATACACTAGTCATCAGAAATCATGAGCGTGGCATGATTAGTAGGTAACAAAGGTCATAGAACACAGGTCACCTACATAGTTATATAGGTGGTAAAAATAGAGAACTCTCCTGACCTTAAAAAACCCACTCCCTCTATACTAGCTCACTATTTCTTAAAGTTACTAGTCCAAAACCAGACAACTATTCTGAAGCATGCTGAGCAGCTAACAAAACTATTTTATAGTTTGTCTTGTTTAACGGTTTTGATCCCAGTCTTTGATGATGAAAGTCCTCTCCTTCCTTGGACTGCAAACACAACTTAAAAAAAAACCAACAAAACCAAACAGCAAAAAACAACTCTGCTAGTAAAACCTCCATGCCTAAATCAGAATATATACAGGTGGTTTAAGGCTGCATATAATTTTCATTTTGAACTTATCTATTGAGGAGAGCAAGACATCCTTCATTATCCCTTGTGAGAAAAAGCCTGAAGGGTTTATACAGTTTCACATAACCTGCAAAAGCTCTTGGAATCAACAGGAACTAAGTCAAACACCTCTGCAATATTTGGTAAGTTCCCTTCCATTTTTCTTACTCAGCAGAACAAAAGAAAAGTCGGGACCTTGAAATTCCCCCCTTCACAAGCATCTGTAAATTCTACGTAAAATTCATATTAAATCTTGGAAATTATCATTGTATGTCCATGCCATGTAATATTTTAAAGGTGTTTCTGTATGAAATTTCACCAAAATTACCTGCCAGTCAATTTAAAATAACTTTCTCTCTCCCCCAACCATTTATTTATTTCACTTTAGACATACCTCCAATGAAATAAAACTGATTTAATAGTTGTCTAGACACACTTGAGTGAGTACTATGTTTAAGATGACTATATACTTGGAAAATGGGATTTCTTTTCCTTTTTTTGCTTCCAGTCATTCTCAAATTTAGAAATTTGAAACAATGGACTTACTTAAAGATTTCTAGGGGCAATTTCTCACATCTCCTCTCACCATCCAGTGCTGTGCAGAGTGCTACCTTTTCACAGAGACCACTCAGCTACACATTCTGAGACCTCTTCTTCTCCCTTCTTCTTCCTGTTCCACCCTCAGGTTTCAGCTGCAGTTTCCCCCAAAATTTTGCCATACTGGTACATATTCTTTTTAAAAATGTGGCAATGCAAATCCTATATGTTGAATTCCAGGTAATCTGTTGCTCTTGAGCATAAGAGGCACAAGAACTGTAATTCTTATTTAAGATAATACATCCCACCATAACTGAAGCAACTTGTGGCACCAAAAGTCCACTTTCTCCAGTTCAAGAGGAGTCTTCGTATGGTCCATTCACATTGTTTCAGTTAGTGTAGTACAAGTGATTGAAATGTTATCAGTAACTATTGTCACATAGCTGAATAAGAAGAAATACTAGCATTTTCTGTTTGCCTACAATCTCTCAAATTTGAGAACTTCAGTGTCCAGACAGTTATGCGTTTCCAATTTCTCTGTAAGGAGTAAAACTCTCAAAACTTAAAAATTACTGAAGAGATGTTGCAGAAGTAATCTAGCACCTAAATTAAGACTGGAAAGCAGCTCTGCAGAGAAGGACTTGGGATCCCAGTGGATAGCAAGTTAAACATGAGCCAGCAATGTGTCCTTGGGGCAAAGAAAGCTAACAGCATCCTGGTCTGCATTAGGAAGAGTATTGCCAGCAGCTCAAGAGGGGTGATCCTTCTCCTCTACTCAGCACTGATAAGTTCACATCTGGAGTATTGTGTCCAGGGCTGGCCTGGTCTGGTTTCTCCAGCCCAAGAAAGATAGGAGCTTACTGGAGCGAGCCCAACAAAGAGACACAAAGATGATTAAGGGACTGGAGCACCTGTCATATGAGGAGAGGCTGAGAGAGCTGGGACTCTTTAGCTTGGAGAAGAGGAGGCTCAGGGGGGATCTTATCAATGTATACAAATACCTGCTTTTGAGGGAAATGAGGGAGCCAGACTCTTCTCAGTGGTGTCCAGTGGCAGGACAAGAGGCAATGGGCACAAGCTGAAATATAGGAAATTACATCTGAACACAAGAAAACACTTATACTGTGAGGGTGGTGAAAGGCAGGCACAGGTTTCCTGGAGAAGTGGTAGAGTCTCCATCCCTGGAGATACTAAATACCCAACTGGACACAGACCTAAGCAACCTGCTTTAGCTGACTCTGCTTGAGCCGGGGGGTTGGCCCAGATGACCTCAAAAGGTCCCTTCCAACCTCAACCATTCTGTCATTCTGTGGTTCTTGCACTGCTTCCTCCAGTGCTTTCCCTTCCCTCCTCCAATACCTGAACTTAGGCCAATCTTTGATTTTCTTCAGGCTGCAGCTAAATCTCACAGAACAAAACTGACAGTATGCTACAGGGAACTCTTTGATTCATACACACGAAGAGACAATAAACACTTTGACATGAATTTGTGTGTTTTCTTTCAGTTTACTTTTCATAATAAATTGAACTATATCTTATAATTAGCCTTGAAAAGGATGCAGACTAGAACAAGAGCCTGAAAAGACTTGATGTCAAAGGTTGCGTTGTATAAAGCAATGCAGTTCAGCTCCTCAAATTCCTCAGTGTTTTCTTTTTTTTCTCACCATTTCTGGACCCCTCCTGAAGCTGACAAGTGATAGTCTTTGAAACAAGTGTCACTGTTGATCTGAGGACTTGCCACCTCTCAGATAAATGAATTCTCCAGCAGCCCCAGTGCACAAAGTCTGCAATTGCTTCAGCCCAGTTCTTGTTCACTTGCCAGAGGCAGGGAAAGTGCTACCACCACTTAATGGGAGAAACGTATCTTACGTTGAACTGTCAAGGAGGCATTGTTTTAAAGTGAACAATTCCAATGCTTTCTTTTACACATACTACTTAAAGGTGTTGTGGCATAGGAAACGTCTTTTTGCCATCATGCACAGCAGTAACACTCCACATTCATCCTGTGCTGCTTCTATAGAATCTGAAGACACTAATAACTGGAAAAACTATGAAGATGACCCTACCAAATTTAACCAAACACTTGATTTTCAGGAGCACCAGGTAGAACAACTTTTAAACCTGTTCTGATCAATAAAATTAAGTTGCATATTCTAAATTTTGCAGGGTTTGTTTTGTTTTGGTTTTTTTAGTGGTTATTTTAGGATGACTTTATCAAGTCTGGTACTGAGTAGTGCAAACAGGTGCTGAACAGCAAGCTCTATACCTAAATAAGAGCGTCTATCTTAAATAAGTATTAGATAACATATGTACATTATTATTCTTGATGATAATCAGAACTGAGTTTAATTTGGCAGGCTGTGTGGCAGACCATTCATTCCCATCACCCTCCACATCAATTCCTCTACCCATCTAAATCAAGACCCCCAGAAGATTTCTTAATCAACAGGTTGAGATGCTCGTAAAGTTTTCCCTGAGCAAGCAGTGGAATTGCCAATTAGTGGTGACAGGTATTTTGAAAACATATTCACATTGGGTAGCATTCGCTCTCACTGCATCTTTCCTACTAGTATCTTAGGAAAAGAAATCTCATTCTGTTGCGATACTATATGATTATTCAGTGTAAATTTTCATAAAACATATACAAAAAACAAACACAGAACTCTACTTAATACTTCAGAAAAGCACAGCCTAAGCATATTGAGTGAGCAAAGGATCATTTTACATTATTTTATTTCTTAATTCCAGCTACAGTGATAATACTGTCATTGAATCTTTGGATCAGAGCAGCAATATTCTTTTAGAGCTCCCAGCTTGTAGCATAGAAGTGTAGTTTGTGTTTCATTCAGTGGGGTTCAGCATATTAATGTGTTGATTCTGTTTAAGAACCTGTAGGGAGACACATTATTGATTATAGTCACTGTTCCTCCATCTCTCTGCTGACTTTTGTCCAAACCAAAGGATCTGGGAAGCAATTATTAGTCTGAGCATAAAGCTGAAAGTCAGAAGTTTTATTGAATGCAGTGAAGGGAGAGGGTAGTTTTCATCTTAATACTTCATCATATGCCTGACTAAGCAGAGCAAATGGATACTTTTTCATGAAATTTCAAGATGTTTCTAGATTAGAAGTCTGAGTAACATGAAGAACAGCAGTGGAAGCATGGCCTCATTTCAGTACTATTAGGTACAAACTAATGACAGAAATATAAGTCTTAATTTCATTATAGTAGATTTATGTGTAAAACATGCTTGACATCACACATTTAATCCAATTTCTGTATTTCCCTACTCCAACTTTGGCAAGTTATAATGCAGTTCAGATGAAAATTAAAGTAATTTTAATCTGCAGTAACAACTTCAGTTCAGTTACTATTAACTTAACTGCACCCTTGATCTATTTCTTAACTTCTTAATAGAAATTAAGAACTCAAATATGCAACTATTTAAATTAAATGATACTGAGCTAAGAATCACAGAATCATAGAATGAATCATAGAATCATGGAATGGTTTGGGTTGGAAGGGAACTTAAAGATCATCTAGTTCCAATCCCCCTGACAGGGGCTGGGATACCTTCCGCTAGATCAAGTTGCTCAAAGCCCCATCCAACCTGCTCTTGGACACTTCCAGGGAGAGGACATCCACAACTTCTCTGGGCAACCTGTTTCAGTGTCTCACAATCCTCATAGTAAAATTTTCTTCCTTATATCAAATCTTAATCTGCCCTCTTTCAGTTTAAAACCACTGCCCCTTCTCCTGTCACTACAGGCCTTGGTAAAATGTCTCTCTCCATCTTTCTTATAAGCCCCCATTATATATTGAATGACCACGATAACATCTCTCCGGAGCCTTCTGTTCTCCAGGCTGAACAACCCCAATTCTCTTAGCCTTTCTCCATAAGAGAGGTGTTCCAGCCCTCTGGCCATTTCCGTGGTCCTTCTCTGGACCAGCTCAAACAGGTATATGTCTTTCTTGTACCCAGAACTGAACTCCAGAACTGGATGCAGTACTCTAGGTGGGGTCTCACCAGAGCAGAGTAGAGGGGGGAGAATTACCTCCCATGACCTGCTGGCCACACTTCATTTTATGCAGCACAGGATACAATTGTCTTTCTGTGCTGCAAGCTCACATTGCTAACTCATGTCCAATTTTTCATCTGCCACTATCCCCAAGTCCTCCGCAGGGCCGCTCTCAATCCATTCATCCCCCAGACTATACTGATACTGGTGATTTCCCTGACCCAGGTGCAGGACCTTGCACTTGGCCTTGTTGAACTGCATGAGGTTCACAAGCATCCACTCCTCAAGCCTGTCGAGGTCCCTCTGGATGGCATCCCTTCCCTCTAGCGTATCAGTTGCGTCACTCAGCTTGGTGTCACCTGCAAACTTGCTGACTTTGCACTCAGTCCCACTGCCTATGCCATTAATAAGAGAAGTTTTGACTTGTATACTGAATGCCTGGTGAACTAAAAGGAACTTCTTCTCAGAAAAGGCATCAGTTAGGAGAGCCAAGTGGAAAACCACCACTTTTTTTGGCACAGCGGAAAGATTCATGCCAGCCCAGTATGTCAGCAAGAGAAAGGGGTTAAATCATCTACTCAACAAAAGCTTTTTTGTTGGTGACAAAAAGGCTAAAGAAGAAAAGTAAAGGAAAGAAGTACATCTGAAAATTGTATTGCAAATGGATTTTGTTTCTTCTTCCTAATATAGCTCTAAGGATAAATTTTAGCAGTAGAAAAGGGCAGTAATACTCACTGAATTTGTTCCTGTTGTGATACCAAATACAAATTGAAATTTTTCTCTTGAATAAAAATAAAGATTATATTGTTAATGGGATTTTTTTTTAAGTATTTAAGCTAATGACTAGCAAAGAGTTGCCTGAAGCATTTCAAAAATATTTGCAGTGAAAGAGAAACTGGCTTGCTATTTCAACTTTGCATTGTCAGACTTGGAGAGGTTTTGGTGTAGCACATGACCTAGAACTTAAACAGTCTGAGAAGTATTCAGATATTCTTGTACCTTTCTCTCATGAAATTCAATGCTCTTTAAACAAGAACAACTAATTTGGTGTTGTTTGATTATCTTCTCCTGAAGCTTACAAAAAGTCCTCATACAACCTAAGCATAGGTTCTGTTAGAACTCTTATGCAACCCATTCCTACATAAATGCTCTGCCTTCCCTGGGATGAAACCAGGAAGCTGCCTGTTAGTCCTATGCCTTTTCTAAACCTGCTAGTTTTATATTCCTCCATTGAGTGAGATTCTGGCTTGACATCAAGAATGATTTCAAGTCATACTCAGATATGAAAACTTGTTCTCCACATCCATCCACATAGACTCATTATGTATAGCAAAAAAAGAATTACATCACATTTTTGTTAGCTCTCCACAAACTTCAATGAATATTAAGTATACTATCATGAATATTAAAATAAACTTAAAATATACATCTTTGCATTCACTGTAATGAATAGAAGCAGCTTCATCCAGCAGCACAGGAGTACACTAGGACTTAGAAGATGCAGTCTATACATTTAACAATTCATTAGAGTTTTCTAACAAGTTGGTACATTTAATCTGTCATGTTTATTCAGTCTAAACTACTCTGGACTATTTTATTATGTATGTGTAAGTTACAGCAAATTAGGCCTGGTAAGAATTTCTAAAGTCATCAGTATTATAAAAAACCTTAAGGGCTAGATGACCTACAGATAGACAGCCAGTGCAAGATTTAGAATTAACTGCGGTCTTCAGTTTCAAAGCTGCTTTCTGAAAAGCCCTTGCCAAGTGCTGCCTAAACCTAGAAACACTTGGACACTTGCACATTACTGTATACTTCCTGTGGGTTGTGATGTCCAGACTGGCGCAAAATCAAAGAGAGAAGATTCCTGAGGATGGAAGTGGAGTAGTCCTTGTGCTCTCGCATGGAAAGGGAGCTTGCTAAACAAAGCAGTGTGATTGAATGATACAGAGTTGACTGTTTAGACTAAAATGGGGATACATCCCCAAGAAACAGCCAAAAAATGCATAGAAACAACCAAGTGTCCACCTAGAAACATGCCTGTAATCCAAATGGTTCCTATTTGTATTTGTAAAGGACCAGGGATAAAGCAAAGTAATGGTGCATAGAGGACCCCAGTGTAGAAGATCAGAAGCAGCACTGAGAGTGTCAGGACTTCACAACTCCTGCCAGACCTCCCTAGAGTCATACAGACCACAGTCCATGAGTAACCTGCCATCTCAAATAAAGAACAGCAGTACAGGAGAGAAATAGGGAAAAGCGTCCCTGAGAGAGAAGATGTACGTGTGGAGAGAGGAGATGTATGTGTGCATGTGCGGATGTGTTTAGGCATAAAACCTTGTATATCATGGGCAAGAGGATGGTCGTATTTATAATGGGTTATAAATAACCCTTGCATTTTTTTTAGTTCTGATGTACCTCTATTACCCTTATTTGCTTTTTTGTTATATTGTGAAATAAAAGCTGCACGTTTTGAAATGTTACATCTCTGTCCAGACTTTGTATTTTCCATACAGCGACAAAGGGTGTCCCTCATCCCTCTAGCTTGTGATTTTGAAGTATATGAAAATGTTATGTGCAGTAGCCATGAGAGAGGATTTCATGGGCTATCCGGAGACTTTGAGACAGGGATGTGGCAACTTGGGCTGAGCAATAAAAGGAGTGCTTAAATATTCTTATCATTGCTCATGAAGAAGATATACTGCTTTTCTGTGTGATTTTGTGCTCTTAAACATCTACTGTGTGCAAAGCCTGCACAAGCAAGCATGCACACGGATGTGTCCAAGCCTACTATAAGATTTTCTATTGAGATCCCTAGCAATTAAAAACCAATGCAACTGATTATAACTCATCAAAACATTAGGTTCCCTGCTAATCACAGTATCTAGGATTCATACCTATAAGACTGTAACAGCTCAGTGGTTGAAACACTTTGTAAGCTAAGTAAATGAAATAGTTCTGGTATGTGCCAAACCAGATGAGATTCAGTCAAGGTAGTTTTATGTTCTGGTCTCTGTACCAGGTTTCCTTTATGTGCTTAATACCAGAAAGAAGTGCATAAATTCCTAGGAATAGAAAGAAAAGTCAAAACCTCTTTCTCATCTGAGTATCCTAACAAAGTCATACTCCAGTCCTCATCAATGAGCTTTGAATTTTTTATAAATTATGAACTGAGCAAAAGTCCCTTGAAAAACAGGTGTTTGCAAACCAAAGCTGCATGTTAAAATCCTTCAAAGCAGAACTACCAGTGTCATTTAATTTCTCTCAATAGTTTGACAGCAGCACTTTTATTTTACTGTAGATATCTGAAGCCATTCTTTATAACTAGAACAGCTGGAAAATTTTCAGTAACCGATAATTACATTTTCCAGTGGCTAGCTGTAGGCACCTTTCTCTGTAGTCTAGTGTTTGGTTTAGGTCCTTTTCTGAAATGAAGAATGACTCACAGGTAAGTTCAAGTCACAAGAAAAGCTGCTACTACTCCCAGCTAATCTCTAAACCACCATTCCTTCTCTATGAACCTGCTGTCATTACAGCAGCAATTGCTGAGCCACATGTGCACTTGCTGGTAAACTTAGCCTGTAGCTAAGTTGCCAC
Source organism: Mycteria americana (assembly GCF_035582795.1). Taxonomy (NCBI): domain Eukaryota; kingdom Metazoa; phylum Chordata; class Aves; order Ciconiiformes; family Ciconiidae; genus Mycteria; species Mycteria americana. The sequence continues at coordinate 94,014,699 of NC_134366.1, read as the reverse complement.
TATTCCCTATCTCTGCTAAGGTAATCTAAAAATCCTCTACAGTTTCTTTTAATAGCCACGGATGTAAAGCGAAATTGAAAGCAGTGATTAATATGCAGTTTAGCTATCTATTCAACCTCTGAAAGAGGCAACCTAAAGAAAGGCTGGATTGACAGTTCAGGATACTGTCAGGATGCCTGCTTCAGTTGCCTGACTTGCATTTGCTTGTATTTGAGTTCTCAAAGTATTGTGTTCCTAAATGCACTTCTTAGGCAGTCAGGTCACCCAGACTATAGTTCTGGTCTCCAGGCTGTGCAAGAAACATTCAAGTTGAGCAATGCATGTACTAATCTTCCACTAGCTATACCTATTAATATACATATATCTACCATAAATTCTTGCACAGTCAAACTAGAGAAAAAAGAAGGAAAAAAAAAAAACCCTTCAGAAGCCATACTCAGTCCAAACTGCTTAGAGAATACCACCACAATAAAGGAGTATGTCTCAAGAAATTTTGCTAATAGAATTTGGTTTAGCTAACATGCAAGAGAAGATAGTGAACTTAATAAAAAAAGATTCTGAAGTTAGGTTACATTTCTATTTCCATTACTGTCATGGACAAAACAGTCTTGACTTGTGGAATTTCACTTCATTTGATTTATTGCCGATTAACATAATCTTTTAATTGCTGATTCTGATATTGAGGAAAAAAAACACATACAATTAAACAGACACCTAGGGTAACACCTTTTCTCCTGGCTTCACAGGCTCAACTTCAGTTCATCGTCTCTCCTTCCCCTTTTCTAGTCTATACTGCCACGGATTTCAGCAGTCAGCTCCACCATGGACTGCAGTACCTCAGGGTTGTCCCTGCTCTGCAGCCTCTCAGAGCTCCTACAGTCCCTCAGACCTCCTTCAGCATGGACCGTCCCCTTCCAAAAGTATATCTCCAGCTGCATCCCCAGCAATGTCTTCTTCCACGTGCCTCCTGCACTTCCTTCTCTGGTTTCTGCAAAATGTACCTCTTCACATCTCCTCACGTATCTGCTTTTCTGTCTCCTGTGCCTCCTCACGTCTTTCTTTTTATGTCTCCTCCTCCCCACAGCTACTGCCCTTTCTTAATGATGTCTGAGCAGTGGTGCCATGTGCTCGTCAGACTGAAGTTTTGGTGCACAGTGGGCTGTTTCTATCTGTTGCCAAGTCAGCTGGACCTGGCTTGACTGGCACAGGGTAGTTCCTGACCTCTTCCCACACAGGGTATCCTGCAGCCCATGATACCCAAACCCTGCCAGTTATGCCCAATAGTTGCCTGCCTGGGAAGAAACAAGGAAAAAGCAATCATGTTTTTAAATAACTGGAGAAAAATATTAATCTGCTCTGGAATTATCAGGAAATTAAATATTCCCCAATTACAGGTGCAGGTCTCTCCTGGAATACCAGCTCTTCTGACATCATTGAAAAGGTTGTTTATTAATGAACCCTAGTTTAATCATTTTCTCTTCCTAGATTTTTCTATTAACCTCTGAGGAAGGTTACATAAGAAAGAAGAGACCAAAATGTTTTGTACCATAACATCCTTGCATCTTTCAGCTGCCTTTTAAATATATTTCAAGTGAAACCTTCCCAGAGGCTTTCCTACAGGTATATTTATCACCAGGCCTTAAACAGTTGATATTATGCATAATTTTTATTGAACATGAAAGACTTCCAAATTAATTAGACAGCTGATTAGTTGGTAAGCCTGTTTGTCATTGCTATCACCCCCAACATTTTTCACTGCATAACTGATAAGTTAAATACCTGATTACACTGAAAGTTAATTGGTTTTTAATAGAGCATCTGCAGAAAAAAGTTGTAAGCTCTGAGGTACATGCCAATCAAAATGTAATATAGTTTTTAACTGGAGAAGATTAACACATGCCACTTCATAAGGTTCCAACCTGCCTTCCTCCTCCCTGTGAGTTACTTGAAGAGATACAATTCTTGGCCAAGGGTACACAGTGTGAATAAGAAGCATTACTTCTTTCTGCCAGTACAGTTTCTTTAACTTCAGTAGAATTTTACATCAGGGTAATGTGGTTAAGACTACTCTAAGGCAATTTATTACACACAGATTGTTTACTTCGGTACACCTTTAGAAAAATACCTCAGTCCAACAAGAAAATGGGGAAATGGAAAATTAGCTGCTTATAGCTTGAAAGAGAAGAACAAAAGTCTATGCTAAAGCTGTACTTCTAGTTTCTGCTAAAATGAAGAAAACAACAATAGTAAGGCATTTTTTTCAGGGAGGAATAAAATGCAGACAGAATAGCCTTATTCTCTAAGAATAAGGGGCAGCAGTCATAAGCAGGGTATTTTTTCAATAATTTTTCAAAATTATTACAGATCTTAGGAGCTGATAGAAGGAATTCTATACACTTAAAACATTCTTAATCATGACATTTGCAAATTCTTATGAGACTTTAAGTTTATGATATAATTCTTATAACAATTCATTTCAGTAAGTACAGGTTTTAAAAAGCACGCTTCCTTATGCTGGATAGCATTCCATTGAAACGTGGAATATCATTCCATGATATGATAAGGGCATTAGGGTTAAAGAACTTCATACAGAGAATACAAATCTGAACATGAAATACCCTGTAGGAGCACTGGTTTCCTTCATTCCATTTCTAGATCCACACTCCTACACACACTCTCTAAATCTACTGCGTGCTCTATCCATACTTCTATCCATAGTACAAGAGTTGAAAAATTCTGCATGCTTATATATAAATTCTGCTCTACTCCTGCATTACCAGTTTTAAACTTCTTTAAGGTTCTGTCTGGATCACTGCTTTGCTCTTTTCTCTCTTCTTTTACATTCCAGAGCCCTCCTCTTTCAGTTTCCTTAATTACTGCTGTTCATAGATTTTTAAAATGTCTTTTTACCCTGATCAGTCTTCAGAAAACCAAAATGTTGACTATATGCATTACAACATCAGTACTGCTCTCCTATCTAATGCCAACCCAAGATATTCAGTCTTGGTGTTTTTGACGTTATCTTGTTAAAACTCTTCGCAGAAAAAAGTCTATTTTCCTGAAGTCTTTCACCTGACCTCAGATATCCCCAATTAGTCAAAGTTAATTAAGCCTTTAATTATTTTTATATGCTTATGCTTCATTTTCAAATATGTAATATTTTTAGTTGTCCAAATGATCCATTCTTCTGCTCAAAAGAAAAAAGTGTAGTCTTAAGACACTCAAGTCTTTTCACTGAGGTATTTTTTCATAGCATGGTGGATCTCTCTACTAAGTTTCATCACCTTAATGGAACAGATATGACAGTGCTAAGATGCATGTTCAAATTCATTCCAGTGTTATCATAATAGTCAAAAGAATAGAAATCTATTACTGTAATTTTAATCAGTTTCATAGAATCTCTTGAGCTCTACTAACACTACTGATCTTGTCAGATCAAATTGTCTTAATTGCAAAGTTAAGATTCTGATATTCTGAAAAGGCTGATAGTTTTATAAGTGTATTTTGATGTGCGTGGATAAAAACCTTACATCATAACAGATGTCCTTTCAGAAAAAAAATAAGACAACAGCCTGTTTCTTACAAGCCCTTGCTTCTTTAATTAGTGATTGACAGGGTAGTTACTGACGTTATGTAGCAGCGGCCTCCAAGAGTACAAGCACAAGATGACAGAGAGGGCTTGAGAATACAGGTGATAACAGAGATCCCCAAGGGTATAACCATTGACCACAAAAAAATCAGTTTTACTTTTTATTAAAGGAATGCAACCTTGAAAGCTGGGATGACCAGTTTTAGGGCAATAGGAAAAGAACAAAACCCATGTATCCAACATGCATAAACATCCTCATACAGTGAAAACACAAAGGACATAATCAGAAACAGACGTAGCTCCACCTTTGGGACAATGCTGTCCATCTGCAGCAAAACTTTTTAATGCTTGTTAAAATCTTTTTTTTATTTCTTGTGCTAAGTATGGATGGCATATGTGCTGGCACTAGGCCCAACACCAGAACAGAAAATGTACAACAGAAATGGAAGTAACCTGTGCTTACCCTTTGAGATCCCCATCAGCTTAGAGGAATTAGAGCCACCCTGAGAATATACAGACCATCACAACCCCTGTAAGAGGAGACCAAAGGAAGAAGAGAGAGAGAAAATTTTCTGGAGCATTATGTCACTCAGTTGCACCTGATCAATGCGATATATGCATTTCATATCTTAAAGTACACTGTAGAAAGGAAGTCAAAACCAGACAGTAGTAGTCACAGTTTGTAGTCAGTCAATACCTAGAAGTAGCTGATAGTAATTTTTCCAGCAGCATCTGAAATCCGTGTGTTTTCTGGAATTTACACACTTTCAGATTGCAGGAAGGCATTTCCAGAGCCTTGATGACTGTAAGAGCTGGTATCTATTCTTGTTAAAATTGCTGAAATGTACTTATCTTTTTCTTCTGCATTATATCTAGTGGACAATAGGTTGGCTGATTCTTTGTTTAGCCTCTGAATAGTTCAGAAATTCTTCTGTTAAACTTGTGGAACTGTGGACAGACTCTGAAACACAGCTAAGGGAGCCTACAGAATCAAAGAGAGAGGCAGCTATGGGGTGGGAGTAGGGGGAGAGTCTCTTCATTGAATAAGAGTGGGACAAAAGCATAACAGTGTTTTCTGATTCCATTTGCAGACTCGGGGACAAGACTTCTATCTCCAGTCTTGTGCTAGGCAGCCTAACTCTTTTTATGGTTTTAGTCGTAATAATCCAGTCCTGCAGAGGATACACAAGCACTTCATTTTATACCTCACTATGATATATGTATGGTGAAGTACCAACATAACTTGTTGTGAGCTCAAATTTGTTTGTGTAAAAAGCTTCTTTATGGTGAGGGTAACCAAACACTGGAAAGAGTTGCCCAGAGAGGCTGTGAAGTCTCCATCATTGATGATATTCAAAACCCAGCTGGACACAGGCCTGAGCAACCTGCTCTAGTTGACCCTACTTCAGTAATAGTATTGGTCTAGATAATCCCCGAACGTCCCTACCAACCTTACCTGTTCTGTGATTTTGTGTGTGATTAACAGGCCTGGTTTAATATGAATTCAAATACACTAGTTCAAACAGAGAAAGCATTGTACCTAGCACAACTAGAAGTATCTACAGAACGTCAATGAAACCTCGGCTACTAGCGGACTTGTGATTTTTTTCCCATTTGAAAAGATACAATCTAATTTATATAGTGATATGAACTTCACCACATAAACCTTGTAAAAGATTTGTCGTGATATTACTGCGCAGCGTTCTCATGAAGACCTCAGCTTGCAATCAGAAGAGAAAGCTACAGCTGTTGAATCAGTAATTCTCAAAGAAGCTTATTCATTGACTTCAGTCCAGTGAGCGAGAATGAAACAATACATCCAACAAATCAGTGTCTGGATGTCATTCTAACAAGACAGAGGCAGCGAGCTGACAACTTCAGAAACAGCAGAGTAAACCTTGGAGAACCTCCTGGCTTAAAACCAAACATAACTAATCACAACAGCTGTGCAAATAAATTCAGAAGTCCTATTTTTCTTGACATCTCCCAGTAATCAAGAAATGTGTCAAAATGAGCCATCAGAACTGAGATGTGCTCACCGATATCAAACCAGCATTTCAGAATGACTGTCAGGTCCCTTATGCCAATAAGGCTGGAAAAGAAGCTGACATAAGGACAAACAGTTTTGTGCTTTGCCATAGCAAAACAGATTCTAGACAATAAACCAATTAACAGCTAAAAAATTAAAGTATACAATTGTAGAGTGGTTTTTTGTTTATTTTGGTTTTGTTTTTTGTTTTACCCCCCAAAATTATGAGCATCAGCCTCCCTCACCACAGGGAACACTTCTCCATTTTTACATTTTGAGCCATGATGTTTCTTTCCCCCTTAAAATTAGAATTTCTCTCTCACTTCCAAATTTTAGAAACAGGTATAGACTTTTTTTTCTCTCTTTCTGCACAGTGAAATTTAATCTTCTAATTGGAACAAGAGGACTAGTTGCAGAAGGAGGTGCGAGTGCCTGATGGCAATTCAGAAGGCTCCAAACCTTCCTACCAGTAGGTGGAGCAAAAATGTCATTAATATTGAGACAAACTTTGAACTAGGATTCTGCAGTCACCCACAGGAGGTGTTCCTTTCCGTTCTGTTTTTCAACTGCTCAATCCAAGGAAGACAGATTAATGCCTTTTTTAGCTCACTTTAAGAGTAAAGGGGGGATTCTGTCTGATACAGCGTTCAGAGCCACAACAAAGAAAAAATTGCTCTGCCAGTTCCTGCCCTCTTGCTCACTTGTCTTGTCTGAGTATGTGGGCAGAAGGACTGGGGACGTGGTTCAGCACAGCACTGCTGTGTATGTATATTCATAGACTTCTGTTTAGCTGGCGGTTTCCTTGCTTGTAGCCCTGAGCTCAGTCCAACAGATAATCTCTTTGTCCTTTAGCTCTTCCACGTACATTGCTTCATTTCCCAGAACAAAGTTGTTTCATGCCACATCAGAGATAATAGGCGCTCACTGAAAATAAACTCCTTTTCCAACATTGGTTTTATTTAGTCAGGGATGTGCTTATGCTCATGACAAAAACATGATACAAAATCATACATCTTTCAAATACACAGCCTTAAATCTGAAGTACCTCAAGTGTGCTAAAACGTTGATAGATTTTTCACTCAGGCAGTACTCAAGAAGCTATTAGACAGAGTACCTTATACATTAAAAGATCTTGAAAGCACCTTTCAACTTTGTTATGCTTCTGCAAGCTATGGATTAATGGGAAACAGCATGGGACTTGCTACACAGACAGGAATACCTACAGGAATTAACATTTAAACTGAAAACCTCACAATGAAAAGCCTTGTCATCTCCTGACAGAATCATGCCTGCTGTTTCCATCATTCACAACAAAGCACAGCTTTACATTAAATCACAGCTGAGCACCAGGATGCAAATATTCAAGATGGTCTTTGAAAAGGACATTGCAGCTAATCATCAGAGTCTTGAACAAAAATGCAGGTAGAATTTTATTATCAATCATTAGGAACTTCCTGCCTTTACACCCAGGTAGCTCTAAACTCAAACATTTCCTGACCAACTTTGACTCTTTTACACCAGAATCTTTAGAAAATGACATTATTGTGGTATTTTGTGTCTATTTGGGGTCAGTTTAGAAAGTGTTAATTGAGGAAAATTCACTGAATTTAATAGTGCTTTAGTTACTTCATCAGCTAATGTTAATTTCATCTTATAACATGAAAGATATTAATTCAATTTTAGTTCAATTGATTGGGCTTATTAGCAAAAAAAAAAAACATTTTCACATGGCAGTATTGTGAGGCTTTCTAAATAAAAGGAATTATACTGAAATTCTTTCAGAATTTTAAATAAATGGTGAAAGTTAAAGGATAGTGCTTCTCATTAGAAAAGCAATAAAGGTGGTGAAGGGTCTAGAAAACAAGTCCTATGAGGAGCAGCTGAGGGAGCTGGGACTGTTTAGCCTGGACAAAAGGAGACTAAGGGGAGACCTTATTGCTCTCTACAACTACCTGAAAGGAGGTTGTAGGGAGGTGGGGGTCAGTCTCTTTTCCCAGGTAGCAAGTGATAGGACAAGAGGAAATGGCCTTATTTTGTGTCCGGGAGGTTTAGACTGGATATTAGGAAAAATTTCTTCACTGAAGGGGTTATCAAGCATTAGAACAGGCTGCCCAGGGAAGTGGTCGAGCCACCACCCCTGGAGATATTTAAAAGACATGTAGTTGTAGTGCTCAGGGACATGAGTTAGTGGTAGATTTGGTAGTGCTAGGTTAATGGTTGGACCTGATGATCTTAAAGGTCTTTTCCAACCTAAATGATTCTATGATTATGAAATTAGGGCACTTAAGACTAAAAATCTGAGCTTGAGTGAAGTACTATCCCAGCAAAATGCTAGAAATTTACACAATTGAGATAACCTTCAGCTTTTTAAATTTATTATTTGGAAGCAGTACAGGAGCTACTAGATTTTTAAACATGAACAAGTTGCAAAATGTTTAATACTTTATATATGTTAATACCATATAGAAAAAAGGTGGTCAACACCAACAGATGCACCTTGGCAGAGTATACAAAGGTATACGTTCTGCAGTCTTTGCCAAAGCGCTTACTACCCGCTACTGATATGCATGAAATTTAACTGCACTTTTAGGTAGAGGATGAAAATTGCAATTCAGGAGTTTATGACTTAGTACACAAAGAAAACAAGACATATTCAGATTAAGGTTCATTCCCCCTCACCATGTCTTGGTTATGTAAAATTACACACAGAAAAAGCGTCCCAAATCAGTCTTTTACTGGCACAACAAAAACAAAAAAAATCACGGAGAACTTTGCAAGCTCTCTCCTGTCAAGCTACATGTTTAAGATTCTAAACTTACATACACAGATTTCAAAACCTGGTTCTGTAAAGCTTTGTGATAGGTTCCAGAGCTATAAATGAGGATAGTAAAGGGCCCCCAGGCACACTGAGTTGAAATAAATTGTTAATGTAAGCATTTTGACTTGCAGTGGAGTAGAATGATGCTTCCATAATTTTAATAGCAATTTCATTCCTTATTTTATTTTCTTGTTTTTGTGCCTTGGAAATATATATCTTGCCAGTCTATTGCTCCCACTAGCTCAAAACAGCCACTGACCATAATGCAACATCATTCACCTATATTTGACAAAGCAGTGACATTTAGCTTTCCCTGTTCATAAGCAAGTAGAAAGACTTTAAGGGATCGTCTAAATACATCCTATACTCAAACTAAAAGAAGCCTCATTTCAAGAGGTTAATAAAGGAAAAAGGAAAGTATGAAATACTGATAAATACTTTTAGAATAGACATACAGAGGGCATATTTTTTGCAAACGGCGCTCTCAATATTTCTTTAAAACCTGACTTGCAGTAAGTATCTGGAAGTACGTTATAGTAAAGGGATTCTTTTTATAATAATTTTTCTTATATTTTCCATAGTTTTCAAAAGCAAAAATGGCCAAAATTTCTCTTCAAATTTAACCATAAAAATATAAGTTATCGGTTTGCTAAATACAATCCTAATAAAACAGCTAGTTAATATATTTTACTACAGTTAAAATGGTTAATATATTCTATTAATTTTTAACTCTAAAGGGATTTTGTTATGAAGTTATAGAATCCAGCAACTCCAGACACCTTCTATGGCAAAATGAATAATCTTATTACTCCCTGTCATGTGTGCCAAAAAATACCAGAATAATACAAAGAAGCTCCTTAACATTTGGAAGAGTAATTATGCCCTGAACTATAAGAGGAAGAACAGGTGCTTGTGGAAGCATGTGAAGGACAAGAAAGTCAGTGGAAAAAGCCAACATCAATTTATCACAGTGTGCTGGTTTTGGCTAGGGTAGAGTTAATTTTCTTCACAGTAGCTAGTATGGAGCTATGCTTTGGATTTGTGCTGGAAACAGCGTTGATAACACAGGGATGTTTTAGTTACTGCTGAGCAGTGCTCACACAGAGTCAAGGCCTTTTCTGCTCCTCACCCCACCCCACCAGCGAGTAGGCTGGGGGTGCACAAGGAGTTGGGAGGGGACACGGCTGGGACAGCTGACCCCAGCTGACCAAAGGGATATCCCATACCATATGGCGTCATGCTCAGCATATACAGCTGGGGGAAGAAGAAGGAAGGGGGGGACGTTCAGAGTGATGGCGTTTGTCTTCCCAAGTAACCGTTACGCGTGATGGAGCCCTGCTTTCCTGGGGATGGCTGAACACCTGCCTGCCCATGGGAAGTAGCGACTGAATTCCTTGTTTTGCTTTGCTTGTGTGCATGGCTTTTGCTTTCCCTATTAATCTGTCTTTATCTCAACCCACAAGTTTTCTCACTTTTACCCTTCCGATTCTCTCCCCCATCCCATTGTGGGGGGAGTGAGCGAGCGGCTGTGTGAGGCTTAGTTGCCGGCTGGGGTAAAACCACAACCACAAGGGTAAATCCTGCTTGACTAATCTGGTTGCTTTCTATGAGGAAACAATTTGCTGAGAGCAGAGGATGTCATTTGCCTTGATTTTAGCAAGCCTTTTGACACAGTCTCCCATGACATCCTCCTCACTGACAACCTGGTAAGATCTGAACTGGACAGATGGGCCACAAGATGGGTGGGTATCTGTCTGAATTGTCAAGCTCAGGGAGTGGTGGTTAATGGCTCAAAGTCAAACTGGCAGCTGGTCAGGAGTGGAGTTCCTCAGGGGCCGATAATGGATCTGATATTGCCCTGGGCTACAAAATGGCAGATGAGGAGGATACTTTAAATAATCTTTTTACACCCTTGGACTGTTTATGTCTGCTCTCTCTCTCTTAAACAAGTTTTCAGCTAAAGAACTTTTGTAGGAATGAAAGTATAGCCATGGCAATATTGGGATTGTTACAATCTAGTAGCCTTATTTTATTTTAGTTTGGTTTTCTTTGGGAACTCCTAAAGGCATAGCAAGCTCCAAATCTGTCATTTTAACCCACCCAAGCTTGGCTAAATCCACATGAACAGCAGGACAGGCATAGCATATAGTCATGCTAAAATTCTTTCTAAAAAACATTGAGATCACAATTCCTTGTTATCACCCTCAAAGATTATTGACTTAACAAACTATTAGATCTTATTTCAGCAGGTCAGGAAATCCTCCTCATCTATAATTTTAAAACAGTCCAGGGGAGTTGTTCACATAATAGCAGCAGAGCTAGTGCTTAGAACTATTCAGTTTTATGCCATATTTCAGGGAATTGCCATAGAACAGTAAGATTGATTTCTAAAAATTATAATACACAACTGTAGCAACATTTTAACATTTGCATCTTCTCTTGTTCATCTCTATACACTTCTTTTTCATCAAGTGTAGTTAAACTTGATGTAATCTCTCAATTCCATCACTGTAAAAAAAAAAAAAAATCAGCTGTAAAAGGCAGCAAAAACTTAATGACTTGTGCTTGCCTTAGCAGGTGACTGTGAGGATCTGTGATATCTAAATGAACTGTTTGCACTTAATGCTTGCTGCAAGCAGTTAATGTCTGTTCAAGCATCCCAGTATCATGTGTCAGTATGAGGGTAAATGTTATATTTCTAAGGTAGGTAAATGCTTGGTCTCTCTGACATTAATTACTAGTGGCTACTTTTACAGAAGGTTTTGCAGCCCTTTAGAAAGTAATTTGATAGCTTTATCTCATTTGTGCATACATGACCGAGCCCGACAGACAACAGATAACTCAATCTAAGTTAAACAGCTCCTAAATTTAGGAAAGTGTGATTTGAATTGAGACTTAGGGCTTCTGTCCATCAATATTTTCACTCCATTACAGGAATATCAATAGTTCACCAGCAGCGATTCAGAATCTCACTTCTGTTATTTGCTCTGTAGAGTTCTGGGATGGTCTACTTCTGCTTGTCTGTGGTTTTGAATATCTAATTTTAATGTCTCTAACAGTAATTTGTTATTCACTGTAAAAGGTTAGCACAACCTCTATTGAATTTATAGAAAATCATGGCAATCAAATTTTAAAGGCAATTACTTCCTTTTTTCACTGCTTCTTGCTCTTTTCCACCTTATTCTTCTTGAAGTATATCAAAACTGAACTCTTGGCTCTGCTAACAGTAGTGAACATCCTCTTAATGATGTTCCTCTTAATGATCCTCTTCAGCCTTGTGTGGGTTTTTTTGGGTCCCCCCCCCCAAAAAAAAAATCAAAACCAACAAAAAAAAAATGAAAACCCAAACAAACCCAAACTTTTTTGAGTCTAACCTGGCGAACCACACAAGCTCATGTTGCTGGAATTTACAGAAGAACATTTAGGAAGGATAGCTTGCTATTTCTTTGGAATCGTGACTCCCTGGCCATGGAGGGAAAAAAATCTCAATGGTTTCTATGTTGAAGCAACTGGACTGTTCTTTGTAGTGATTAGTGCCATTTTTCTGTAACTCAGTAGAATTCCTTCAACATACTATCACAGCAACAAATGAGTCAGTACATCCTAAAATATGATAATGTAAATGAACACTTCAGCCATTTTACTGATAAGGATGTTTTGGTTCTGAAATTAAGCAAATAGAGCCTGTGAAGGGGCATGTCTACGAGAGATACTTGTCAATATGCTGTTTTGAAATATGAAGTACCATATTACCTTAAACTGTTTAATGTGTTGGAAGTAATTTATCTGGCCCTTATTTGTTAAGATTGGCTGCATGTTTGGCCTTGCCTAGATGGTGAAAACATAGTTCATCTTTCAGATCTGAAAAAAAAAAAAAAAAAAAAACAAAACCAAACAACCACCACACCCTTATACTGTGGTGTATATTTGCATCCTGAACACTGGAAGCCTGTCAGTATACTGAAGCACAATTTATTGCATGAACATTTTACATATTTCCTTTTAGCATTACAGCAGTTGTGAACCAAATACCTGAGGTATGGTACATGAACCTTCACCTTACTGGGACAGAGGCTATGGTATTATTGTGCCACGGTAAAGTAGCCATGGACAGCATTCTAACATATATGCCAGGATTTATTAACATATCACTCAAAAATTACTTCAGTATATTCTATTTCTTTCAAATAGGAACCTATTTGATATGGTGAAGTTCTTGGTTTTTGTAGAACCCTGACAGCAAATCAGAATGCTGATTTATAAACCAGATAATATTAACCAAAACTGTAACAACTGTAACTAATAGTTTGGTTTATAGAACTGCGAGTTACTTAATCTTTCTCTTTCTCAAGTTTCCCAAACAGTTAGATGGATTTAAAACTCAGTATTTAATACTTTGTTTGTAAAAGCCAGTGTAGTTTTACAAAGCTATGAAGCATGAAGAAATGAATTTAAAGCAGATACTGTATAAAGAAACACTTTCTTGTAAGTAGTGAGCTTCTGGAAAGTGTTGCTGCGGGAAGCTATGGAGGTAGATATTATTGGCAGCTTCAAAATGAATTTGTAGTATCTATGATTAGATAATAAAGGGAAGAGGCAAGGAGGTATCCTCTAAAATCCCTTCATGCTCTTTCAGCATCCACAATATTGTAGTAGGGAAGAGATGACAGAAAATGGGCAGATGGTAAAAAAATGGAACAGGTCCAGACATGGCCAGGGACACAGAATTTATTCTAACAGCAGAGGTTGCTGCCCAGCACCAATGGAGAAGGGGATCTCAGCAAGGGATGTTTTTGCTCACCTTGAGTCTCTGTGAGAGACCAGAGCAGTGATAAGTTCTGGTTGTCCACACTCCATCTCATCTTCTCCCAGCTGCTTTTGCCCATCAGCTCTTTCTCACAGGACTGCAAAGATTCCACTCTCTCCTACACACTCTTCTGCTGGCAAGTCACCATGAAACTACTACCATGTTGTTCCTCAGAGAGAAAATAGATCTGGAGGGGTTTTTTTAAATTGTATTTATTTATTTTTACACCAGGTATTACTTTAACAGGTGATTATTTAAGTGGGAATAGTCAGTGCATTTTCTATTGGCACTCCTTTCACAGGAAAAAGGAACACTGGTCACAGAATCACTGGTGGGCAACTCACCCACTTCCAAACTTGAACTCGGCCAATAACCTGTATAATATGAGCTAGGCCCTTTTCTAAAGTGTCAGATGCAACATGCAGGCCCAGCACTTACTTCCTTCACAAGAAGATGTTCTCCACGCTATCAGCATGGGCTGACCTGGGCCCGTTGTTCCTCCCTCAGAGAAAGTTTGGCAGATGAAGTCCAAGATGAGGGAAAGACAGCTGAGTAGAACAATACCACCTCTGAGCACTGGGAAGCCCTCCACTGAGTACCCACTTACACAGCTGTGGGTAGCAGTGGATCGCCACATACTCCAGGACACACTCAGTCTGGACATTGTCACTACCTGAGCCTAGTTTTTAGACAGCTGGTGCTCATTTTCTTGGTGAAGGAAGAGGATTTCTGTGATCTGGAAAAAAACCCTCATATTCAGTATTGTGTGTGTGGTACGGCACATTGCCCCCCCCCTCATTTTACTTGTAGCCTCTTCTCAGTGCCCTACCAAAGCTGCAGAGTTCCCTTGCCAGATGCCTCCTGACCCTGTCCAGTCCAACTGTTCACAGCACTGTGGGAAGGCATCAAGGTGCAGGGGAAACGAATTATTCTTTCCAGTTGCTTAGCTTGTCATATCTTTGGAAAAAGCACTTGGTTCTTCCTTGGCTACTTTTAGGCAGCAACATATGCTGCCAGGAGTGTTTCACTCAATGGTTTCCATTGATGCTCTTCCTTATACTTTTAACTATTTAATGCCTTGGGTTTTTGTTGTTGTTAGTGGTCCCTCATTGTAATTTTTCACCTTCATTCTTCTTTTCAGAAAGTGCTTTTTGGTTCTCTCAGGAGAGGTGAATCCATCCAGCTCTAGCAAAACCTAACACTAGTCATAATCAGATGCCCGGTTCCAAAATGGCACTGATATGGGTCTGCTCTCTCATAACTCCCTCCAATATTTAGCCCCTTCTATAACAGAACTGCTTTCATGTAACTAGCATACAGCATTAATAATGTCCAGCTAACGTATAAATAGAATGGCAGAACCACAGAAGTCAGCATTGCCAGGGACAGCACTCATATATATGACAGGTTTTATTACTCAAAAATTACTTCAGTATAGTCTATTTCCTTCTTTTCAAATGGGAACCTATTGGGGGAAAAAAAGTTTTATTTCTGAGTCACAGTTGCATTTGACATCCAGTGGCACTTCTGCTTTCCTTTCTTTTAAGGAAATTTGAATCACACAAGGGTCAGTAGAAATTAAGCTACGAGTGTCTAAACCAAATGCAGTTATGATCAAAACACAGAGCATGAGTTCCTGATAGCAATCTGCATCAGAGCCAACGTCCAAAAGCAAACACTTTTCTGTAGTGCATACATATAACGAATTCAAACCTCTTAACATCTGACTATAAACACCACTTTTTAAATAAGCTTAGATTTCCTTTACATGATAATGTCTTATTTTGCAAACAGAAGTTTGAAGACAACCAAGAATAGTTATTAGATATCTTTCCCAGAAAAAAAAATATTTATACCTGCACATAGGCCTTTAACAATCTACTGCCTTATGATGGCACAGTGGTTTTCTAACTGTGCATGAAACTGCCTAGGTGTAACAGATCAACACGAGTTTATAATGTGTAGTATCAAGGCAGTTACTGCACCAAAAATATTTAACTTTGGGTTAAGAACTTTCATTGTAAACCCACTGAAACCTAAAATATGTATGTTTGTAATTTTTCAGAACTTTCAGCAGTCGCTATTGAACAGGACCTCCTTCCATCTCTGTCAATGAGAGCTTAACTTAAGTCATTGCTGCTCAGCTGGTCCACAGAAATTAACGTGCTGCAAAACAAAACACTTCAAGCTAATACCATTTACTTCTACAGTTAGAATTGAAGCACTATTCAGGTTACCTCTAGTCATCTGGCAAGTATTAGATAACCAAACTATGACAATATGATTGCATGCTTCTCTGTGTGAAAACTATGGGAATTTTGATGGCAATCACAGCAGGCAGAACACATGTCCTCAGATATCCTCCTGTTACAGGAGGAAGGAAAATAAAGAAAATCCATCCCTTGCACCTTCTTAAGAGATTTGTACTCAGTATATAACCCACAACCACCTTTGAAAATGTCAGTTAAAACAGAGTAAAAAAAAAAAATTCAAATACAGGGAGTTAGTAAAGCCTACACAGAACAGTCTCTTTTCCACTTGCTTTTTAACCATAATATTTACTCATTTTCCTTCATCTACCTTAGTTTAAGTCTCTGCCTCCTTCCACAGGTGTTCAGATTTCTTCTACAGCTTTGCTATACAGGGAGCTATTTAGCCTTACTATGGCTCCAATCCTGTCTGTCCAATCCATTTATGTTTCTAGACAGGTTTCCAGTACCATAAATTTGAAATATTTTACTCAGGCTAAAAGTTAACACTAAAACTCCAGAATGTCAGAATATATTTTCTATGAATTACTATTGTCAGCTAATTAACCCTGAAACTAAAAAACATTTAGTTCTAAGTGTTGGATCAAACATATACACTCAATATGACTATCTACGTGACTGAATATTCTAACATCATTGTGAAGAAAAGAAACATTGTTGAGAAAAAAATACCAGTTTTCCCAAGTAATTTATTTAAAATAAAGTATCCATGGAGGTTTTTACCTCATTTTTCAGTAGTTCCTTGTATGACTGGGTAGGCCTGCTGGCAGCGGGCTGAAAGCTGGTAAGTAGTGCTGGTCCTGAATACCTGAACCCACGCAAAAGAAATTAATACTAAGAGTCCTTAAATCAAACTTGTTTTCCAGCATCTGTATTCATATACTTAAGAACTCTGGGTAATCTGATTTCAGAAGAAAAACAAATCTTTTTAAGGTTTATGATTTGGCATGCCACCATCACACAACGAAGTGGAAGGGACTGAAATATTATAGTAGTTTGTCCAAACACTATTCATACATAAAGGACTTTTCTCCCCCTTCACCTCCCAACCCCCCTTGTTTGGGGGGGTTGAAAGCAAACCCTCCCTAGGAAACCTGCTGCTCTGTTACTCACTGTTCAATAAGTTCTTTCATTTCTTTAAGCAAATTATTTTCAGAGGTACCAACTGTCTTAAAAACGAAACAAAACATACCCAAAAGGTATTTCTCCATCATGCAGAGAGGAATGTCACTTCTGGATTAGTTTTATTGCTCTTTGGAAAAAACACACATCACCATCAACAACAAAAACCATGATGAGAAAGCAGCATGACAGCTAAAAGTTATTTGGACAGCAATGCCAAAGCTGCTTACTGAAGGCTTCCCTGTGGAATTTTTTTATATTAGTTACATGCAAATTTATACAGCCACTGAAAAAAAATTGGCCCTACTGAAAGACAAGGTAAGAAATACAAGGCAAGAAATACAAGACAGGTAAGTCCCTATGAAATCATGTGCAACAATATGGAACAGATCCCACCTCCATCTTTTACAGTTAATCTAGATGATGAACATTCCCTTACTCCTCAAAAGGTGGATCTGGAAATTCAAAGAGGAGCATAGGTATAATTTCAAGCTATTAGAGAATCCATTGAGACAGGTCAGTTCAGGTTGTCCTATTTAAACCAGTTATAAACTACTGTTAAGAAAAACAAGAATAGCTAGATTGATGGAACCTATTATGCAGTTTCTAGAAATAAACAGGTTAGACTGAACACTTGATAGTTCCCAAGGCAGCCATCCTTACACTCAGCAGAGAACTCCAAGAAATGGCTGCTCACCAAGGGGCAGAGAAATTGAGATATTCCTCATGCACTGAAGGGCAAATTTGGAAGCCTTCACAGTACCACTTTCATAGCTCTGGGCTGACAGACAATTGGTCCCAACAGTCCCTCAGAACAACATGCATTAATCTGGCTTCACCATTTGTGTTACACCCCCCCACCATAAAGGAGAAGGGCTGTTTTTAATATGCCTATATGAAAGCTTGGAGGCATAAGAATATCCAAATACTACTGCCTTTTTTTTTTTTTGTATGGACATTAGCAGATAGAGGACTTGATGAAAGCAGTTAAGCCTGCTTTATGAACGACAACAAGATTCCTGAATAGGAGGTAATATTCAAGATACAGGAACTTTGAAGATCTTTGCCTTTTTTGGGAAGCAAAATCTAGGAAATGGTCCAATCTAACACCACTATGAGGAGAAGTCCTCATTAAAGCAATCATGAAAAGCAACAGAATGATTTTAAAAACAGAAGCTTTGAAGACATGGTGGTGAATTTTTCCAAACTTCCTGAAGATAGAACAGGGGTGATGCGTCAGAGGTAGTCTGATCAAGTCATCATTTAACCTTAGCATCTGCTCCCAGACCTGCAAAAAGCATAATTCTGCAAGCTCTGGGATTACCAAGACCTGTTTTTCTACAGACACATACTCTAGTTTGACCATGCCCCAGCTTTCCCAGTAATAACTTATTTCTCCTACCTGCCTGGCTGCAACTGTCCGTGAAACCTCTGTTTCCACAGAAGTTCAACATTTGGAGATTGCTATCCTTCCATGTGATTTGGCAGAAATGGCCCAAGAGCTGTGACAGAGACACACATGAAGAAATTTGTTTCTCCAGGGAAACAGCTGAGAGTTCAGGAGAGACAAAGCTATTCAATGTTGTACAGAAGATAATTTAACAATTCATTACAGAAAGAGTGCTCTTGATAATAACCTAGTCCACATTTTAATATTTATGGTTGGTATCTGATATGATCAGAAAATGTGACACTTGAGAACCAGTGACTGACTCTACCCTTTTCTAGATTATTTTTCTTCTGTTGAATCTGTCAGATTCTTGGAAGTGCCAGCATGGTTCATTGGATTATATTAATTTAATCCGAGAAATTCATACATCTGTGGCTACATTTGGTACCACTAAATAAGCCAAAAAGCTGTAGGAGCAGATACAGCTTGTTGCTGCTTTGAGAATTGTAACACCCACCAGTTTGTGAAGAGTGGTACCACCTTCCTGGCAAGTGATCAGGAAGGATAGATGCAAGCTTCACTGAGAATCTGTTCCTGCTGCAATCTAATATTTGCTAAATTTAAGAGAAAAAGAGAATCACGAACACTGGGAATTAAGGCATTATACAGTAGTTGTACATCTTAAGGATCACTTAATTTTACCTCACAGTTAAGAGTCTTGGGGGGGGTGGGGGGAGTATGAATATACTAAAAATGTAATTCTTTTCTTGATATAAGCTAAATTGACATGAACAGAATATCTGTAAATATAGAGGGCTGGGAACATATAATAAGAATGGAACATATAATAAGAATGGAAAGACTAGTATCAAACCTATAATAAGAAGATTAATTTAATATAATTTCCCCATTTCTTACCCTCTGTCACAAGAAAGGATTAATGTTGAGCCATTTTCTCCCCTCATTAGAATATTTGTCAAGAAAATGAGATATCACAATTTTAAATGAGTCATTTATTGAAAAAGTCCTGAGCTATTCTACTTTAACCTCTTCATGTTGAAAATTTAATTGGCCAGCAATTCTATTCCTTCTTTTGTTTATAGCTCTACTAACCTACCAAGAACATCTGGCATTTATCAAAACACAGCATTGCCAGGTCAAAGAGAAAATATGTTATGAATTATAATTCTATGTTAATCTTGTAAATATGATATAGTTTTAATCAGTAAGCATGTTTATAGTAAAATATGATCTGCTATACTTACAAAAGCAATTTCTTGGAATGAAATTGCAGAAATCTTCAGGAAATTAGAAGAAATATACATCTGAAAAATGTATCAATGTCCAGAAGTATTCAGACCGAGTTTTAAAAACTGTTGTGGTTTAGCCCCAGTCAGTAATCAGCAATTAAGTACCACAGAGCCGCTCGCTCACCGTGCCCCCCCCGCCCCCAGTGGGATGGGGGAGAGAATCGGAAGGGTAAAAGTAAGAAAACTTGTGGGCTGAGATAAGAACAGTTTAATAATTGGAACAAAATAATAACAACAACAATAAATTGTAATGAGAAGGAAAACAGCAAGAAAGGAACAAAACCTAGGAAAAAAGACCCAGAAATTATGTCACTATGTGTACAAGTGTCTTGTATGGTGAGGTTAAGACATTCTCCACATAGGAAAGGAAAGCAACATTTGAAGTCCTGCATATTGGCCTTTTGTCTTAGAATACGTAAGTGAAAAAGATAAATAAATTTACCCAACAATATTGTAGAACATAAAATTGTGTGGTGGGAATTGCACCAGTCCGAGCAAATATGTCGAATTCTCTGATTACATACATGCTCAGATTGCTTACTCTAGATTTATTTATCACTTAGAAAGTATCAAAATTAAGATTAGGTTAACTTGGCTTGCTTCCCCACCCCCATCTGTTACAATATTTTGTCTCCCACTGTACTTATGCATATCTACTCTTAGAAGTGTCAGTACTCATTTCATTTCAGTATTTAGTTTTCCATTGTTTATTGTAGGATATATAACTTTATATAATTTTTGTGAAGTCCAGTTTAGTAAGTTGCTTTGTTATTGATATTTCTATACAATGAATCATTAAATAACACACCAAAAAAATTATGAAATAGTATCATTAAGACACAAAAAGCAAAAATAGTCCATTTTGGATGCCCAAACAGATACTAATATGCTTTTTAATACCAGAATCATAACTGACTATCGAAGTAGATGTTTCCTTGATGACGTTTCTGCTGACTTCATTTGCAGCTGCATTGCTCATACTGCTGCCAAAGAGATTTCATGAACTGAGGAACACAGCAACGTCCATCAAAAATCTTTACATGAGCTGCTATACAAAAGGAAGGGAAGAATCCAGATCTCCATAGCAGCCTTTTTCTTAAAAACAAACAAAAGGCCCCCCCCCGCCCCCCAAAATCCACACCAGACCCCCCCCCCCAAACTAACTTCCCCCCTCAAAACCCCCAACTCCCCAAAAAATTGAAACAACAAAACCAAAACCAACACACCAAACAAAACCAAACAAAAAACCCCACCATAGGACATCTCTTCCAGCAGTCTTTAAATATGATCCCTAAACACCTTCTAGCTTGTCAGAGGATCCTACGTCAGTTTAGATTTCTTCACTAAAAACTTGATCCGAGTCAAGAGTGACTGTAGTGTAAATGACACTGATCAAGTCTCTGCCCAAAAAGGAAAACATATAAAGTAATGCAACTTGAAATGATATATTCATTGCACCTGAAGTAAAAGAGAAAATAACATACATGCATTCTGACTTTTTTCTTCTCTTCCTGAAGACACAGGGTTCTTTTTTTAAAGAGCTTTATGGTTCTGAAAGATTATAAGCAAATCAGACTTGTGTGGAGCCTGCAAAGTTTGTAGGAGTTTCAAGACCCATACTGTTCAGGAATTCTGCCTGAAGAGTTGCCTGGAGTGGCAATGTACTCTCTGTACCCCAAATCTAGCTTTGTTACATGCTTCCTTTTCCTCTGCTGTCGCTATGCTGCTATAAGCAAGTGGGTTTTACTTTTTCATTCATTGTATGCCAGGTTTATTAGTAATATAAAGATATAAGGCCAGTTCAAGTGGTTGAAGGAACAAATCCTTTTACCTCGGAAGACACCCTCAGACACTCAAAGCAGTTTAGTCCCGGAGTACCACTCTGCATTTACTTTTATCTTCATGAAAATACATCAGCTTTGAATTAAGATTTCAATATTACTTGTAAACATAGTATCAATGACTCAAGCAAATCTAGGTGATGTTTAATTGTGAGGCTTCTTGCCATGTTTCTGACTTGGTTAAAGAAAGAACAGCAGTAAAGTAGACTATTCACCTAAATTAACCTCTGGTGCCTTACAAACAACAGAATCTCTCTCCTAATGATACCTTGATTATTTTATTTTTTATGTACAGGTGTATGCTGCTAATCAGTTGCAAGCAACACTTGTTAATGGATACTGCTCTAGATATTTTACAGATAATTCCTCACTTTATAATAGCTGCTATAAATGAAATATCAATTTTAAATAGGATATCATCTTTGACAAGCATCTAAACTTCAGTTCAGCAGTGAAGAGAAACAAGATGATTGTGAGAGGGTGCTAGTACACAAGAGGCTATGAAGATATTTTCTGCATAAGTTCAACCTGATGCCTCTCCTTGGTTATGCTGCCAAGGCTGGCCTCTGTTTACAGCTTCAGGAGCAGGCATTCTGTGTTTGTAGCTGACAGAACATCGAACCTTTTTACCAAACATTCATACCTGCTTGTAATCCCAGCTGCTACGTGTATATATTTTGACTGTTGGATTCATAAATTATAAAGTTGTGCTATCAGGATTTGTGCTTTACTCTTAGAAGCAGCCCTTATTAGCTGAAAAATGAACTGGGATCATTCAGCATAGGTTGAATACACTCCACAATTTTTTTACTGAATGCCTTTTAAAGGGTGCTCCTGATTAACAGAAAAACTGGATTTCTGCTCTGATGTCATAAAAGTCTCTGAGCTTGATGCAAGTTACACAGGATTCCTGTTTTGCAATGATTCTCATACATGGAATCCCTTGGGGGGGGGGGCCACAACCAAAAACCTCAGCAAAATAAGGAGTTGGCAAAAGTACAATGCCTTCACTGTTTTTTCACTGCTATAGAAAAAAATCAAGACTAATTATGTATTTTCAGAAACAAGTATTTTTCAAGCTGACTTCTTAAGAAGTTTCTTATTTTAGGTAATTTCTCATGCAGTTAGGAAGAATAAAGTTTGTTAACAAATTCATATTTAAATGTTGAGGTAAGTGATACCCCCTTTATTATATATATCTGTGCATCGGTTTTAACTTTAAAGCCTTGCCTCAGGCTTTGTTCCTTGCCTTCAGTACTGTTAATAAGATAAAAGACAAAGTAAGCAATATGTCACTTGCAAAAGGGGATGAAAATAGAAGACCACTTTTCCCCAAATATTTATAAATCCTTATATTGGGGTTGGTAGACTGGAACAGTCATATGGCTGACTTAATACAGAATGACTAATTGTAAATTTTTCCCAACAAAGATATCCAGAGTTTACCAAGTAATAGCTAAGAAAACTGTTTCTTTTCTACCGAGAACAGATAGAACTACATTTGTGTCCTTACGAAGGGACAAGTTGTCCTGCAGAAATCAATGATGATAGAGTTCTTCATGAACAAGAAAACTAATCATCTAGCTGTTGAGGTTTCTCTTGCATTATCATTTCCAGGTATGTAGTACCAATATTTCATTCTGAGTATTACTAACAGTAAGAACATTTGAAAAAAAGTAGACATGACAGAATTGTTAATTCATTTGAAGAGTGCACTTTTTGTGTGTTAAATGCTCTGTTGCCAGAAATTTTCCTATCAAAACTATCAAATGCATGAGATAATCAGACAGGGACTAGCCTAGCCTTTTATTATACTGGATAAGAGGATGCTACATTCTGAACTAAATATACCAGTGCAATAACATTAGCTATCTTCCTTTCACTGTGCCAAGGAGAAATCTGAATTTGTGACTTCATGCATAATAGTTTTCAATATACTGTGAAAAAAACTGACCTCAAATATCACAAGGGAGATAACTATTTTTCTAGAATTTTAGAATGTTTAGTCGGGTAGGGTGGTTGGTGTTTAGTGAGAAAATTAAATTGAGTGCAAAGTCTACTTGGATACTAACTTTTAGTTCCTGTATCCCACAGTCCTGCCTAAGAAGGCATGGGCCTTGCCACCCCACAATACTTGACAATTTTGGAGAAGTGGGAGTGTGGAGCAGACAGTGAGGGAAGAAGTGGAGGAAAAAAAGAAAAAAAAAACCAAACCACTGACAGCAAAACACACACCTAGTCCTGAGTTGCTTTGTGAAGAGCAGAGGCACTAAAATAACTGAGCAATTAGGTATTGTCTTCTATCCTTTACCCTATACATTGACTTTTTTTTTCTGTTTAATAAAATACTGTTTTTCAAGATAGTTCATTACCATTTATGAGTAAGAAGAACTGAGAACCAAGTTTAATACAGGGAGTGTTCTTTGGAATTTGCTGCTTCCCCACTGCACTTCACCATTGTGCACAGGAGTTTTGCCGCATAAACCTTTTCCTTGAGTCCCCCAATTCCACAGCAGGTTGCAAAGAAACTACTGTGCTCTATATGCAATCACATAAGCCATAGGTTTGCTCTACATTTAGAATTGTCAAGCTTTGAGTCTTTGCACACGAGAGAGTGAATCTGACTTAAGAACCCAGCTCTAGGAAGGAGACATTGCCCTTTTATTGTTATTAGTTAAAGCTCTTTCATGATTTGAGAGGTCTTTATTTCAGTCCCAGTTTTGACTGATTTGAACCTTTATCTCCAGTCTGAGTTCCCAGGCCACAAAGGTACAGAATAGGTTTATGCTTTAATTTGCCCCAGATGAGACTGTATCACTTCTTTGCTTAACCCCCCCAAAAAACAACCACTGTGTCGGGCAAATCATTACTATAGAAAGTTACAAACCAAAGAATCTAATATCTTGGACAAAAGAATCCAAGAACTTTGAACTGAAGGAAGCGAATTCCATCCTAAAATTGGATATGAAACTCCATTAAGATATCTGGATTCAGTTTTCTTTTCTAAATTAAGCATGTGAAGATCTGAACCCAGATCTTGCATTGCAAGTTAGCCCTCTGTTCACTAGGGTAGATGTAAGAAAGCAATTTCTAAAAGTTGTCAGGGGATTTGTTGGATTCAGGATCTACTGACTAATATGGGCTTCACAGAGAATATAATCTGGAAAGTGTCTGTTATTACTCAAATTGGATTAAGGCACTATGCAGTTTAGCAAATGCTTATATGGGACATTTCAGTATAAGGACATGAATTATGTAATTATATATTTCTATGAATACACAAAATGGTTACGACAAATAGCTATCAGTAATGGGCAAGCTGACCTGGCAAAAGCAAGACTTCTGCTACCGGTTCAGTTCAGCTGTTGTGCCCTGCAGAGTTCCAGTTCAATAGGACCAAGGTAACCATTATTTCATTACATGGTAATAGATTAAGTAATAATTAGTAGATTAAGAATTTTGAGGATTGAGCACCATACAAGAACTGGCAGGTTTCTAAATTTGAGTTTCATTTCAGATTCTCTGCAGAAAAAACATCAGAACTTTTTAAAGTAGTTCCCCTCCTGCATTTTCTTCATTCTGGTTTTGGTTTTTTTGCCCCTTTTTTTTTTGATAACCCACAGAATTATTTGCATAAGGATTTGTTTTTGGTAATCTTTTCAATAATCTGATATTATCAAATATTAAGAACATAGGAAATTTATGATACAATTCTACACATATTGTATGTCTGTTTAGCAGAGTAACCTTGCACAGTTTGTTACATGACTTTGAGAAACTGAATGCTTTCACTCAAGTGTCAAGACATTTGCTAAAAATGATCAATAAGCAATATCTTCCATGGCCATATCTAGACTAGCCTGAAAGATTAACCAGACTCATTGACATATAATGATCTTTATCAGGTAATTTAACATACACAAAGAGACTGCCTGATGGAATAACTAAGTCTCACCAGACTTTTCCTGGATGAGTAAGTTAAAACCGGCAGCATTCAAGATGTCTCTCCCTTTCTCCTCCCTTTTCTTTTTTCTTTTTTTTTTTTTAAATAAACCCAGTTATTCAAGCTGTTGCCTTGCATGAAAGATCATACATGAAAATGAGGATGCAGTATATACACAACTGAATTTTCTAAAAACCTATAAAGCAAGACTTTAATCATATTGTTACAACATTGACTAGAAACAAAGGAGGCGACTTTTACTTACAGTTACTAGAATTTTTTCTGAAGTGTCTTGATGGCTCAGTCCTCTCAGAGAAAGCTTGAGAGTGCCCATTGTAAACTCTTTCAGATGAGGACTGTCTTGCTATGCCTGCCAAAACAGAGCCTTGATCAACATTTCAGCTTTTGTATGACAGTGTTTGTTTTCTGTACTGATGCGCTAAGCTTTGCTAGTTCTTTTACAAGTTTTACAATATGCAAGGTAAGTTTCATTCCTCAACGAAGGAAAAATATTCTTACAAGTTACTTCATAACTCTATATTACCTGGCTTCACAACCATCCAAGACAGTCAGAAGCCAGACAGAAAACCAAAGCAGTTCCTCATTTATATCATTGAAAAGCTAGCTTCCAACAGCAACAAGCAACTGGGGACAGCAACAATTTCAATGAGATCTGCTGTCAGCTATCATTCATACAATTGTGCTTTGATGTAATTTTATCTTTGTGCTTCCTCCCACAAGAGATCCTTTGAAGTCTTGCTCAAGTCTACTTTTACTCATGTATGAGATATATCCCATTTTTATTCAAGCAAAGCCTTAAGCAGCTGGCTATAATCAAGGCTAGTACTCAAAGAAATGTGTTGGAGCTACAATACTGTCCAAGATGATGTCTCGTGTCATAAAGCATGACAACTACTTTTAAAGGAATGCTCTTGAAGCATTACCTGAAATCAGATTTTAACTGTGGAACTGTCAATTGAATAAACAAGATTTTTAAAAAAAAAACCAAAACCACAAACTTGTTAAATGTAAGTACTTCAAAGAAAGCTGATAAAGGTACAGTTTAGATTTGTAATTTGTATTGAGGTCTCTGCTTTTCTTATAAATGGAGAGACTTAAATTTTCCATCTCAAAGCTACAGATACAGACCTGCTCACAACAGTCCCCAGGAAAACAGACCCTGAAACAGGTCACCACATACCATTTGAAATGTGCCAGAGAAAGCTGTCTAAAGGCAAAATACAAGCATTTCTGCCTTCTTTTGTTTTCCCATATATGAAAAAGTTTTATGAAATGTAGACAAGCTCAGAAAGTGACAGAATCTACATAACCTGTTTTCTCTGAGGAAGAAAAAAGCTAAGAGTACAACTGAAAATGCATACCGCTAGTCTATTACTGTGCAATATCTTGAAATATAACAAAGCACTGAATTTAAACTGGATTACAAAGAGACTTCTTTTGCCCTGGAATGTATCAGTGATCCTCTGACTCACAGATGACAAGCAGACAAAACTGCAAAGCTTTAGGTTGGACTAGCTGCCAGGAGTAGTAAACGATACCATCTAAGTGACCAGAGCTACTTTGAAATACTGTGTTCAAAGTAAAGATTCTGATACAATAATAGAGTAGCACATAATCATGTAGTGGGCTGTGCATGGGACAAGAGAAGGATAAATGGTTTTAAGCTCAAGCTCATGAAATTGCTAGCTAAAACACTTTTGAATTTAGTATGAAGTTGATATATTGAAAATAAAATACACTTTATCATCTATATACATCTTTTCCTTTTTTAGATTATATATTTAGCTCAATAACCTCTTAAAAAATGAAAGCCCATTAACATTAACTTCATTAAACTGAACACTAAACTGAAACAAGGATCACTAACAAAGGGGAGAAAAGGTTTATATAGATAACATGTATTTCTGTCTATCACCCAGTTAAAACACAGAAATACCATAAAGATAATACATGTATTATACTTAACTATATACCAAAACACTTCAGGTACAACTGTAATGTAGCACCAAACCATCTTCATCATCTCAATACCGTCATCGTAGAAACGATCTTCAGTATTTCAAGAGCAGCAAAGAACCAGTAAAAAAGACCAAATAGGAATCAGACCTTTTAAAGAAAAAGTATTTTTCTCCTAAGAGAGGAGAAGGGTGGGATATTGCCTAAGAACAGTCTTGTTTAGACCTTATTTACGATTCTGTGATTTAAAGCAGGAACTGTAATCTGTATTTCCACCGGCCACCATGAAGTTCGGAATCCAGTTGCACTCAACATTCACTGGACTACTTGTATTACATAGCTAAAGTATTTAAACAGCTTGCATTACCATGGATTATGAAAAACACAAATAAGCATACCATACTAAGAAAGCCAGGAATACAGAAACAGACGTCTAAAGTAACAGTAACATCCCATTAGTGGGCCTTGGGGCTTTTTGTGTTCCAGGAATTTTTTGCCTCTTCTGGTCCTTGATTAAGAAACCCTGCTAAACTCACCACTGCAAATTCCAGGGAGGAAGACAAAAAAAATAAAAAAATAAAAAAAAAAAAATCACTTTCTGAATCACTTTTGGATCTGTACTAAGGAAACACTGCGTGTTCTTCCTCATAAGCACAACGTAGCCTCTTATGGATTTCAATTTAAACAGTCAACAATCCTAAAATATTAGTTTCACAGAGTAATAGAACAAGAAATGTTAAAAATAACCAGAAGAAAGAAAATACTACAGAAACAAGTAAACAGTATTTTAAAAATATTCATTTTTCAAAACATAGTGCCTAAACAAAGTGATCTGAGTATAGTAATCAAGGGGTTTCTAAAGACTCGGACATTTTCATAATACAAAACTAAGTGTATAATTCCTTGTGTGTAATAAACTATAAGAAATGAAAGTAATCATTAAAAAGCATACTACAAGTAAAAGCAGAAGTCAAGCAGAAGCAGCTGCCAACTGTGTTTCTCTAACAGAAACACTTAGCAATGTATTAAAAGAAATTAGAAATTAAAGGAGAAACTGAAGAGCCTGACATACCCTGATAGTCTATTAAAATAGAATGCTATTAAACAACTTTACTAGGTGGAGGCACTTCATTCCAATATTCAGACAAAATAACCTATATTGGCAGCTTAAAAGGTCAAGTTCCATCAACAGTAGAAGACTTCAGTAAGATTTTAAATGGCTAGAAGAACTATGTAATGATATGCAGGCTCAACAATATATCCAAGTATAAAATTATGTGAATCTAACTAATCAGCTCTTAATGTAATCCTTAAGAACTAACACAAAAAAAGTAAGAAAAAAAAGAAAAGATGTTATCACAAAATCCTTATGAAGGGATGATAATCCTTTTAAAGCAGATACAAGTTTACTGCAGAAAGTAAAGGATATCACCCTCCTAAATAATTTTGCCAACTACAAGTAATTTTGTCAACTACAACTACAATTCTGCCAACTACCTGTGATAGGAGTGGCTCTGCCTCCACCTTGCTGATCTGCTGAAGTGAATCAGCTTTCAAGCAGAAGAGATATAGAGAGGGGTTTGAATTTTAATTTCACTGGAAGATTAACTGCTGCTGCTTCAGTTTCAAGTTCAGCTTTGTATGAGACAGATGTCTGCTTCAATGTCTAAGCTCAAGTTTTCATCACGTAAATACTTCAGCAAAAGTCTGAATTCACAGAAACAGTTTCCATTAGCTGAACTACTCAGAGATATATCCTTTTCCGTGTCAACAAGATAAAGTCTTGTATCATTACTTCTGCTATATTTATCTTTAGATCTCCTCATGTGGCTCCTGTAACCATGACAGGGTATGTTCAAATGACTGTCACATGCTCTGTTGAAATGACTAACCTTCTTTTGTCAGACAAACACTTCACAGACTGCTATGTTTTCCCTCTGCTTGTGCCACAAATATATGCTTGATTTGTTCTAATGTAAAATATTAGATGTAATTTTTTGGTGCACATACTGTACAGTAGGAAACAGTGGAAAAATATTTCTGAGAGCTGGACACTTTCCAACAAAACAGTCTGCTAAGTGATTCAAGTTTTTCTAACAAATAAGTACTTACATTCCACAGGATTATTACAAGTTTGGTGGTTTTTTTTTTTTTTTTTCTTTTTTTTTATGTGCTTAGCACACCCATACTAATAGGGAGAAAGGGGAAAAACCTGCAAACCTCCTGTTTTGACATCAGAATCTGGAAGAGTGAATCCCCCCCCACATTTTTGGGCAGTGCAAAAATTCCTAAGTTACTATGAGATTTTTCAGGATCATGGCAGATATAAAACCAGAAATACTTCTTGTTTGTAAAAATCTTGTTTTCTTTCCTTTAAAGTGTGAATAAAAAAAGAAATTCTTTCTGCACATTTCACAGTATTTCTAAACTGCATTACTTACTCTACTTTTCTTTACATCTTAAGCTGTACCATCTCACAATGTAACTTCTAAGTGAGAAACAGACATGCCACAGATTATTTTCTTTTCCCCTGGCAAGTGACATTACGATCCAGGAAATTAAGTTTCAGATCCATTCTTAGCATTGTCATAGTCCTGACTATACAAGTGTATTCATGCCTTTTTGGCTTTAAGACTTAAAATTCACGAATCGAACATCTGCTGATAGTTAGTTAGTGTGACACACGAGATTTCAGACAAGAAACCTAACATTTCTCCAAAACGTGTGTATATATATTTGTATATATGTTTGTCAGACAGCTAAATAAAGTGAACTACAGTTCATTTAAGAGTTATGTGCCAACTTATTTACTTTGGCCTAATTTATGAGATCTAGTTACTGCAGAAAGTATTCAAAGGACCTGGTTCCATTGAAACACTGGCTGTTCATCCAGGTACAGAATCAAGGAAGACAAACATTTGCCCTTGAAGCAGATTCCTATTTGCATTTCATATATTTCTCCATTGGAAAGTATAGTCATCGAAATCCAATAATGGGAACAAGTGCCATAAAAGACAGTCACAAAGTTGAAGCAAAAAATTGGTAGGGTAAGGATAGCAATGCAGGGACATTCAGACACACACTAAAATCAGTGACAAGCTACAATTGTTAGAATGGATAGCTAAAATGGCTAATTAAAGCCTTGAGGCAAGTACAGGAAGGGTTTCAAAATAGTTTTTCACATATATTTTTTCACCAAACAAGTTTTATAGAGCTATAGACTGTGAAATAGATTACTTAGATAGCAACTACTATTTGAACATTGGAAAAGCAGTACATCTGTTAAAAATGGCTCAATTTTCTTATTTAGGTACCTAAATTAGTGTGCTTTAATAAAAGAGCATCCAAACACTTCCAGGGAAACAGGTGATTCCTAGAAATGATCATGCAAAGTTAATGAGAATATACTTTCACACCTGTTCCTCAGGTTAGAGGCTGAACTGATCCGAGTTTACATAACTACTGAACTGCCAGAAAGTCCAATGTAAGTCATGGCATAAGTTCATATCAACAGGGAGGAGGAGTTCATATCAACAACATATGTACAGGGAGGAGACCAAACATCTGGAAAATGACTCTGTTATCTTTTCATCCAATTTCCTTAAACTAAAAGCCTGGCAATAGCAGAATAATTCTATGGAAGTCTACAGAAAGAAAAATGGGTACTTCATACTACTTTTAGCTAGACAGATTATGTAGCAATAAAAAGAAAAAGAAAAACAGAGGATGAAATGGTTGACAAAAAGCAGAAGAGTGGTACCCAGAAATCTTCTTACAGTTAGGGAGCAACAAGTGCAGGAATAACAGCTACACATGCAAATTTTGGCATGCTAATTTTGCTTGAGACTTGAGACAGAGAACTCAGGTCAGAGTACTGGAGAAACCTGGCCTTTATTATTTAGTTTATTTGAAATTCTCCTTCATTTACCATTTGAAGACTTGATTCATCCACTGTTTGGAGTTAGAGCTGTCATACAACACAGACATATAAAGTCAACAACATTGAAAGTTTCATCTGGTATACAAATGTTTGGGTCACCATGCACTATTTGATTATCATACTCCAATTCACTCTGGAGACTACTCTGAACACTCCTGAAGTGGAAGTTTACTTTAACTGTAGAGAAATACAGGGGCATTGAAGTTCTAGGGAGTCTGCTGTTGGTTCAGAAAGAGTGTACTAAATCAGCATTGGGAGAAGCACAAGAAGGTACAGTTTGTATTACTCTTCATATTCAGTGCGTTTCCAAAGCAATTGTCTGTTTCAGGCTCCATTCATTTTCCAAGATACAATTTGATTCTCGCATATAAGCTCTACAGCTGTGGCTCTACTTTGCATTGGACAAATTTAACAGGACATAGCTGGCTGAAGAGCAAGAAGATTGTAGTTTGAAGACCTATACATCTTTTTAAATACAAGAAACCACAACCTGCTTTGGAAGTTGTAAGCACCAACATTGTTTACCAACAGTCTTGATGTATTTGACAAACTCCTTTATCCTAGTTCTGTACAACCTAGAAATTGTTATGTGTGGATACATACTTTGAAGCAGATCTACTTGTGAGACACGCTGCTCTGAAGGGAAGGAAAGCATAGCCATTGAGACTGGAATAAGAATCCCTATTGCCTATTTTCTATTTTGAAGATTTACACCTATGTTTTAAGTCTCCATTTACCTCAAAGTAAAAGTGTGGTATTGAACCAAAGCTTATACAAAACAGTCTACTAATTTTACAGTAGATATTAACAGCAAAAGTATAAGTGCAAATGTTCAATATAACAAACAGAATAAAGACTAGTTATTGCTAGAGATTTCCACATAATTAAAGAATGTCTGTGGAAGGGACATATTACATCTCTTGCAACTTGTTTTAAAGACAACCAACACCATTCATGACACAAAAGTGGACCAGCAAGCACACTGTAAATCCTTCCCACTGCTAATTAAGTTTCATGTTAGGTTACTGGAGAAGAGAGAGTCCAAATCATCACTTGGATGTAAATGAACTTTACCCTTTTGCTTAAAGGCCCGTGCTTAAAGTAGCTTTGCACAGTTATATCATTAGTATTATTTACAGTGTTATCAACCATTTCCAGTAAAGTTTGTACTCATAATTAAAATTACACAATAGGAAACTGTATTATGTCTTTCAAATTAAATCTTATTTTTTTGTGTCTTCACTTATGAAGTCTCAGCTCAGATGTGTTACAGTAATTCCTTTTTGGTGACATCAGAATTAACTACGTTACAGTTTAGGAAGTTACATACTTAAAAAAAAAATCTCCAAATACAGTGTGTAACAAGCACTTGTTATTGAAAGACACTCAGTTTTCTTAGTACTGAGGTTTTTCCAGTTGAGAGAACACTATCTATTTCCTTTCAAGGACATACCATCTATCTTTTGTTTCTTCTCTCAGATGTAAAATTACAAATCATTCTGACTGCCAATTAACTTGCCATACGAACATGATTTTCCTTTAAAATGCAAAGGAAGCTGTCTAGAACAGCAGGATTTCAGACACTATTGGGACCCAGTTGAATCAAATAGACTAAAGATGTCTTGAAATATGAAAACTGCATTATATTGAAGTTTGTCATAAGAAAACAAAATTTGAGCTAAGCATAGTTAAACTCAGTCTAAGAAATTTTGTTTGTGGTCTGTGCCTCCCCTCCATTTATTGTGCTATTAGAGAAAAGAGAATTTATAGCACCTCTCCCCAAAATCCATGTTATAAAGGGTTAACAAGGAGAATGCAGTAGTGATGGCTTTCAAGACATATATTAGGAGACAATATCACAAGAATGGTGAAACACTTCAGAACTTTTCAACCCCTTTTCACACACTATACAATAGTCAGTTTTACCCAGAAAGTAATAGAGAATAATCTGTGGATTCAATCTTCTCTAATTTGTTACCTCTCACCTAAGGAGGCAGCCACTTAATTTTTAGTAAAGTACTACTTTAAGAAAAACTGGCATTAATATCTTAAACAACAGAATACCAAGTTTACATTAATATCCTACTATCGTCCTAAGTGACACTGATGGCTGCTCAGGCTGTTCCACCAGGGTTTTTTTGAAGATTCCTTTCACTACCCACACAGCAATTTGCATTGGCTACAGCTCTTTCTTATTTTCAATCCTTAACTTGAGTTCAGTTTAAAGCACATCCTGGAAGATATCCTACTTACTGTAACACAAGAGTACGTCAAGTTCTAATGAAGATTACAGGACCAATAAGCCAGTGTCCCATAATTCAGAATTTGTGTTCCTCCCCTTCAAAAGGAAAACAGTTCCTGAGAGTATTCAACTGCAAAATTACAAAAAAAAAAATTTAAAAATTACAAAAGAAAGTTTAAAAAAAAGCCCCATGTGTCAGTTGGTGCAGACAGTCCTATATGTGGAGACAAGCATGTCATGCAGTCTTCCACTCTTACAATTCAAGTACAAGAAAGTGGATAACTGATTAGAAGTAAAATGTCCTTTCCTCTCCTTTCCAAGAACAGAAAGAATTATTAACCTGTGATTTCCAGTACTGAGTTCTCACACACAGAGCACCTGCAACAGGTAAACGTGAATGAATTTTAACCAATGGTATTCACTGATCAAGAGCTATACTACAGATAAGTTTATATTTTTACTTGATGTAACCATAGAGGCAAGTATCAGTTTCTTTAATGGGTTTTAACTGGCTAGCATGACTACGATTCCCTGGAAAACAGGCAAGGCAGTTTTTGTTGTTAGAACAGATATCTCAAACACTGTCTACACTGTGAGTGCACACAACTACTTTTGTAAAGCATTTTAGTTTTGGTTACCACATAAGAAAATGGTCTATTTTAAGAAACGAATGAAGGCTGCCTAGAGAAGGCAATAATCCTTTAAACAGGATCTTATAGGCAAAAGAGTGAACTAAAGTGTAGTAGTGCTGAGATTTTAGATTGCCAGATGAGAAAGACTTCTTAAACTCTTAACTGCAGTTATGTGGAATGATTTTGGTTAACTCATTGTGTGCTGAACTACCTACTGAGACACTTCTGAAGATGCATTTTTACCATCTAAAAGGAATGTTATTGTCCAAATATATTAACCTCAGAATAACGCATTCAATTAGAATAAATAATCAGATTTGAAAAGTTGGACAAGCAAACTTACTTGGTTGATAAAAAGTTGGGGAAATCCTATGTTATCCTATTACTACGCCACTAGAATTCTAGACAGAGGCACTGTCATAGGTTAGTTTTACAGGAACAATATCACTGTTGTATCCCCCACCCCTTTTTACCTGTAATTTCTATTAGTGAAAGGGATAAACAAGATTTTTAAGAGATGTTCAGACATTTCAAAGAAAATGGAAACATCATTTCCCTTGAATATTTATGACCTTGTTCTTAAACTAAGATTAAAAAATTCTTGCTTTAACTGCTAATTTAAGCCATAAAAATTGCAGGTTTATGGCAATTATCACATCAGTGTCAGTTTTCAAAAATGAATCTTCTATGCCAAATTCTTCTGGGCTCATTGATTGCTTAGGCAAGAAAGGATAAAACAAGAGAGAATACCAACTGCCTGCAGCTTTTGTTTTAAATTACTTCCTATTCTGCAGATTCAGCTGAGGGATTACCTAACTTAAGTTATAGTAGGATCAGTGAACCATTAAATCAGTAGCACAATGCCACCTTCCACCAAGTATTTGAATAAGAGAAGCAGAGAGGTAGTTGTATGTGGAAAGTAAAGTAGCAGCAAGCCAAAACCTGCCTATTTTTGTATTTCATATTAGTAAATAGAAAGTATTATGAAAAATTAAGAAACTAAAAATATTTAATGAAAATGTATAGGTGTCGAGGTCCACTGTTACACAATACACAGAAGAAAGTAGACATCTGATGATTGAAGGGTAGGAAAAAGAAGTAGTTCACACACTGCATTTTAGGGAAAGTTGAAAGGCTGTGATAGGAAACATACAAAAACGGCCCCAAGCAAACTCCAGGATTGAGGAGTATCGCCAAGAGTGTCATAGTCCTCCAAAGAAAGACCTCACAGCACTGATGCCTTATGATAACCCTCCCTACCCAAGACTGCGTCAACTAGGACTTAAAAGATTTAGGTTTTACACTAAATGAGAATTACAATTAAATAGATAGGTTAGCCTTTCAAAGAGCAAGATGAAGTTACAGATTCAACTGACCAAATTACAAGGCAGTATAAAATGTACTGTTCTAACTGTGGCTATAATACATATGATAAAACATATACATTATAATATTTATATAACAAAAATATTTTTAAAATACAAATTTTACTAGGTTAGATTTAAGACTTGGAAAAGAATTTCAAAATTCCTATTCCATAGGAACCAAGAACAAATTGTTTTCTGTTTAGCCAATAAAGGAAAAATTTTCGAATTACAGAACACAATACCTTCATTCCTAACTATAGACAGTTAGGTATAATACAGAGTAGAAAAACATAGTGCTTTCGGAGAATCTCCCCCCCTGCCTGTGGGTGGTACAGGTCTGTTTTTCAATATAGTTCTGTTCTGCTTGGTACACACAATAAATCGATTAAGCTATAGGAATTAGTGCAAGTCAGAAGCAAGCAATACTTTAGTTCTGTATTTTGTTCAGCTTGGCTATAAAAAAACCCTAGGCATTATGAGCTCTCATTGGTATGACTCAAGAGTTTTCAGTGTTACTTAGGTAAAGCCTCATTTGAGGACAGAAGTTTACTAAAATAGAGTACATCAAATTAATAAGTATTTTAGAGTAAGCTATGAATCACATCTTCATAATTGGTTTTCTGCAGTTTGTGAGCAATATACATTTTCTTAGAGTACAGAAAAGTTAATGACAATAGCATGCTCTATATGGTAAATAAATACAGAGTAATAAAAACACTAATCATCTGTGTATAGCATAATTCTTGTTTAATACAAAAGATTGTATGGAATTAAGCTCATAAGAACAATGAGGATGTAAGAAAATATTGTACACAGATCATAAGATGTGTACACTGTTTGTTACACTATAAATTAAAAACAGGTTGATAACACTGATTCAAGTACAAATTCACACAGTAAATAGTTACATGTTTATTTCATTGAAATTGTCATAAACCTTTATTTGGATGAGTTTATGAGGTGGTATTTGGCTGCCAAAAGGATCTCACATCTTATTCATGCTGTATGTTGCTAGTGGTCTAATCTTGGAGATACTGAACACAAACTGAATTGCAACTCTGTTTTGTTCACCAGTCTTTGAAATCTCCTTGCAAGCAAATTAGCATTGCTCTGGGCTTGTAATCAACAAATGTTTTTATGATTATCTAGGTATCCACATTTATAACTTTAATTAGCTCTGGAAGCTGACTCAGCATTCCTAAATAAAGATAGTCACAAAAGATATCTAGTTAAATACCTGATAAGCACCATATACATGAACTTTGTTTCATTTTACACAATACTTCCACCATTGCACAATACTTCTATCATATGAATCATTAATGAACTCCCAGGCCCCAATAACAAGCTGTAGAAAAGAATCTTTCTGCAGTCCTAGTCTTAACTCAAAGGTCTACATGAGGACTCAACATCACATTTAGAGAGTGTCTGAGGGGGAACAAAAAATGTTATTGGCAACATGTGGGCAATTAATTTCTCCTCCCAGTGAGGTGAGCTCTAAACAAAAGACTATCAGATGACGAACTTCTTTTTCTGCTCAGCAAAGAAGAGAGTCCTACAGAAAGTGGAGACCACTGCTCCTTTTTGAGAGCACCTATTAAATTTGCTGGATACCAATAAGAGAATTTACCAAAGACTAAGAAAGAAAAGGCAGACCAACAAATTTATGTCTTCAGACTGACTCTGTAACTGAAAAGGAGCTGTTGTGAAGATTTGTGTAATACTTAGCTTTGGTATCCTACTATAACATACCTTGAGAGTAGCCGTATGTCCTCATCTCTCTTGCCATTTCCAGTTCAGACAAAACAATACTCACTGCACTGGTAAACTTGGCTGCCTTCTGGGGAAAGCTAAAGTATGCTTAACCTTACATTTTCAGTAAGTTATTGTAATACTATCAAAAGCAGAAGAGACTTTAGTCTAGAATTTATTTATCCTTAGATATTGATCCCTGCTACTTGTAGCTGAGTATCTTGCAGTACAGATATTTAACGTGACTTGACTTATACAACTTCTTCCATGGAACTGTCAGCATCCACCCTGGTTCTACACGATTGCTTTCGGAAATAAATTTTAAACCAAGCTACTTCTGACTACTGTTTCCTTTAATTAGATCCTTGATGAACTAATAAATAAAATCAAAACAGAAGATCATATTGTTTCCTAATTACCACATCTCCTTCCCTTCTCAGAAGAAGCCTGAGCACATTGTTCAGTTAACAATGTGCTAATACCTGTGGCTAAATGCTGTAGAAAACAACTGAAAGCAGTTTAGCTAAAACCAAGAAAAACTAAATATAGAAGGCACTGGTGATCCTGTCTAAACTGACAACGTTTCTGGAGCAGTGAAGAGCCAGGCTCCATCTTAACGACTTACACATGAATACCTGTAGCTGCTGTGGGTCCTCCTCAAAGCCTTCTCTCCCTCAGGCTGAACAAGCTCAGCCCCTTAACCTCTCCTCATAGACCAAGTGCTCCAGCCCCCAAACATCTGCTCCAGCCCTGCTCCCCTCCAAACTCTTTCCAGTTTATACATATCAATAATATGATATCATTAGTCATTCATAATATTATTCTTATTTTATAAAGGTTATGATGAAATGCCAAAACTGGACACAATGTTCTGGATGGGGGGGTCTACTGAGTGTTGAGTAGAGGGGAATAATCACTTTCCCTATCTAACAGCTGTGCTCCTTTTAATACAGCCCAGCATACCTTTGACCACCTTTGCTGACAGGGCACACCGCTGGCTCACGTTCAGCCTGTCTGCCAAGGCACCAAGGTCCTTTCCAGAAGAGCAGCTCCACAGCCATTCAGTTCCCAGCCTACACCATTGCAGAGAGCTCTCCCTCCCCATGGGCTGCATTTTGCATTTGCCATGTTGAAATTCGTGGGGCTCTTAAAACTTATTCTAGCTATGAGCAGAGTAAGATCATTAGCACTCTCTTTCATGAGACAGCATAAAGTAATTCCACTCCTGAATGCAGGCTTCTAACCCCTACCTACAAGATAAACAAGGTATTTCATATATTTACTGCTGCTGTTAGCACTTACCCTTTCAGAACCAGTCACCTCTCAAATACTGCTATAAGACATAAAATGACATTATGAAGTCTTTATAACAAGATAGAAAACAGGTAAACAGGGATTCAGTTTTGGCAACATATGCCAAACATTTGACTAGTTAATTCACAAGCTTGACAGAGGATTTGCAGATTGCCTCAAACACCACATGCTAGGTACCCTCAAGATTTCAGAAGTAACCCTTGAATATTATTAGGAATTACTTCTACCCTCAACTTCCCACAAGCCACACAACTCCACTATACTCACGAAAACGGGCAGTTACGTGGGGCAGCACTTCAATGGAAAGTTTTTGAATATGCAGAGGTTAGCATCAAACAATGATAGATAGTGCCATGATTAAAAAAGAAGTAAAACTATATCTATTGCTAGGACATCAACCAAGTCTTGCAACTTGGTGAGTCAGGGGTGGAAATAAGAGCCATGGGTGGTGGGTCAGTACTTGTATCCTGCCTCACTTTGCATTCCCAAGCAGCCACAAGATTACTTCTTTGTGGCAGCTTGAGTGGAATCAAAGATGGAAATTATTCACTACACAATGAGATCCAGAACACCATATTACTTGGTATCTCTAGCAACTAAGCTGTATTTCTTCAGCTTTAGTTGCCAAACAAAGCTAATTGTGCAAAACCTGTCTCAAAGGAATAGATGCATGAACACCTACATCTGTCACACTGATGGTGTTTATTTCAGATGGTTTGGTTTTTAAAGAAAAAAAGAATGTTTCAAAGAAAACAAAATGTTTCCAGAGAAACAAGCTTCTTGGTTACCAGAAGCTTCTTTCTCACATTCCTTTTCTTTGAAGACACAGACATATTGATAAAGTATCCTTAGGAAAAAGACTCAGTCCTAAAATGACGAAAGGTCGAATTCTTACCAGCACTATATAAAAACCATATGCCATCATATACTATGTATTTAGGAGCTGAAAATTAATATGCCATTTTGAAAACAAGTCATCCTAAACATTTTTATTTACAGGAATAAGGTTAAAATAGAGAACAGAAAGAAGAAAGTTTGGTTCAGGATTGAAGGTCACTTGCAACAAATTATACCTATCGAAGTACACCATAACTGGATCTTGCAACTGGCCAGGCTAAGTATCATCTTAATAGCCTTCTACAAAAAAAAAAACAAAAAAAACAAAAAAAAAAACAAAACACCTTGTAAACAAAGTCATGCCAGAACATAACAATATTAAAACAAACTAATAAGCCATGAAGTATCATTATTTGAGGACCTGGTACAGTGTGGTGATTCACAAGTTTGCTTTCTTTCAAAGGTTTATTGAATTTGAGTAGACAAAAATCCTGTTAAGCAAAACTAAACATCACAGTCATTGTCACACTGATAAGTTTGAGCAAAATAAGGTAATTAAGCACCCAAATATACTATGATCAGGTGCTACATTTACAGATGATCCAAGATACTAGCACAGAGTTTTATTAATCAGACAGCATATATATACAGCAAAGATCACTGTTTCTGAGCTTCACTGTTTCTGGCATATCTTTAACTGTGACAGCTTACAGGTGTACAGTGAAAAGCAAACCTGATGGGTTTTGTAACTTCAAGATATATCATTATGGTGACATTGCAGAAGCCGAGATGCTCTGGCTAAGTTTAACAATTGACTTCCTGCTCCTTTTGTAGTCTTGCATTATGAGAGACTCCTGAGCCATACAGGAGATCTTGCCAACCCATGGCCCAAAGGCAGTTTTGTTCCTGTGTTAAGATCAAATTACCTCCAGCAGCAAGAGCTGTGCTGCCTATAAAGCTGCTACATAGTTCATGTCCTTACCTTAATTAAGGTGCTGCCAAAGCTAACTTTGTACAAAACCCACCTGCCACCCAACCCTCATCTTCTAGGGGAAGAGAACAACTGTTTCTGGTCTATGGCCTACTTTTAGCTCTTCCCCAGAGCTTTCTCAGCTGAAAAAAAGGAGATAATACTGAGAATTTATGAATGGCAAAAGATGTGAAAAGAGAGTCATGTGGCATATGACATTTCTCTGATTTTTATTACTAAGCTTATAAGTTTTTATTCTGTAGATGCACCATTTTCCAAATAAAAAGATTAACAAAGCTAATCCTTTCACAAAGGGTTTTTCCTATCTTGATCTATAAACCATGTTTTTCACTTTCAGAGACACACAAAACATTCCCAGGAAATCTACTAAAACAAAGATGTTCAACTGCACAACCTCTACTATCTCTGCAATGCTGACTCTTAGAAGACAGTAGTATTAGCCACTATTATTCTTCCACTATTATTCTAATTCAGTATTAGCCACAGTAGTATTAGCCACTATTATTCTTACTCATATATTGGCAGTGCTTTATGGTAACTTTTAAAAGTATTTTTTACACGCAAGAGCAAGACTCCCATCAATTTCCTTCCATATAAAACAAGACTTCAGAATATGCAAATTTGTAAACTTACATCAGTTAAGTTTTAGTGTGCTTTCTTCATCCTCATTTGTACAAGATAATTTTATCTACTCAGGCCAAGCTTGCAGCACAATAGAAAGTTTAACTTATTTTCTGCCTTTGGTATGCATACTCTCCAACTTGAAAGTGGCTTTAACAAGTCATGAGTCATATTTTTTTTGCTTAGATTTCATGAAGAGATTTTGCTTGTGCATAGTATTTAGGAAGTCCCAGGTAGGTTGCCTATTTTAAATTTTAAAGTTCTTAAAACTAAGAGTTAGAGCAAGATTTAAACAACCTTGAAGACCAGTTCTTACAAAGCTTCATCCACTTCACGACACTGTAAGGGCTTGTTATATTGCTAAGGTATACTCCCATTTCATATAAGTTTTAGAGCATTAACTTCTTACTCAAGACCCTTTACCAATTGTCTCATCAGAAGAAAAAAGTGATCTCATAAGTTAGTTTCCAGTCAAACTTTCATACCTTAGTTTATACAGATTCATTTAGCCACAGCCACATTTTCAAACAGCCCTGTTGGCTTCAGCGTCATAGGAGAGTCAGGCATTCACATTCAAATATCTTTCAGTTGGACCAGGAGATATTTTTCCATGAAGATGGTGACTCACTGTTCTTCAGCTTCACTTTGAAAACTTGCATCGCACCCCAAAGGAATAATCACCACCAGATTCAAATTCAGGCAAGCTCTCGTTGCCTGAACACCACCTGTCATAGCTAAAGGAATGAGAGACTTCTGCTTGCTAAGAGAGCATTGGACTTTAACGCAGACTTTGAAACTGAAGCAAAAAAGAAAATCTGCATGGGAAGTTTTCTCCATACATCCTCTGCTCAGCAAAAGACAAGCTAAGAAACAAAAGTTCCTTTCTCTTATGTGAACAGGTAAAATTGTGACTGCCGCTTTCATTTCTATGTGTTTCTTAATCCATTTACCAAAGAGAAGAAAAACAGCTGATTCATTTTCGTGCTGCTTTCTCTCCTGTAACAGACTTTTTTCCTCCAGTGTTCCTTCAGGGTTTTATCTTTCTGGTTATCCCTTCCTTCCTGAAGTAATAGGTACCAAGCTATACTTTCAAGCATTCACAGGTCTGGTCACCTCTTCAACTGGATCAGATATAATTTTTTAATATTGTGTGAAAGTGATTAATCTCATCCAAATTTCTTTCCACAAACTTTTTGAAGTAGCATAGAAATATGCTGTAGGTATCACTGCCTAGCTGAACAGATTTTTAAACTCTATTAGAAGGCCTTAGTTTACGTGGTGTCTCTAATTACATGAGGTTTCAAGTGTGAGTTAAGCAGTGCTTCACACACTCTAAAACTGTGCCCCTTTAAGTTGCAAAAATTTAGTGCACTTATGGGTTTTGAGGTATCAGAATGAACTTGCTTCCTGCCTTTGGGAAGAGCGCGCTATACATGTGCAGACTTGTTTAGTGATCGCCACACATGTAGCTTTACCTATGCCAGTTACTCCCAGAGCAGTAACCCAAAATGTTTCTATTCAGAGGAAAAGAATCAAAGCTATTTGGTTAAGCTTGTCCTTCCCATCCATATCCTCTCTCCACCTTTCATATCACCAGCCAACTCATGTGGGAGGGCTCTCAAATCTCATAAGAGATCTTTCAGTAATGAAAGTCAACAAAACAGTCATTGCTCTTTCACTGTATGCAAATGGAGTTGATATTCAAACCCCACCATCTCAACAGTGGGAGTTTTGATACTAATTATAAAAAAGAATTGAATTGGGCACTTTTTCTTCTACCAAATTCTGTAGTATAGACATTTTGGAAGTTTCAGTAATCCATACCTGTCAAGCATAAAATCATCTAGGAGTCTGCATGTATAAACTTTAAACTACAGAACTGGTAAATATCTCCTACATCCCAATACTTTAGGTCCATTTTGCCAAAATTCTAAACTCATGCAGGTTATGCTATTCAAAAATTGAAGCTACAGGTGAGATGCTTAGCAAAGATATAACATAGCTAGTTTCTAGAGGATATATTCTACCAGGTGGCTATAAAGCTCACTTTCACCATCCCTCTTTTCTTAATATATATGTAAGAAGGATTACCTGCCAAAACCACAATTTCTTCTGAAGGCTGAGCAGTCTCTTGGCAGAATTATGCTGCCAGTACATTTGCTGTTGTTGAAGCTAATTTAAGTATCAGTACCACTAGTCTCATCCATCTTGAAGGTAAACCTTACGTGCACAAGGATTTCCCCCCCTACCCGCACCAGCGGATCAAGATATGAAGTTACTGTAGGTACGGTAGTTACTGTTTTACCTCATTAAAAGAATAACCAAGGGATTAAGCCCAGCCAGCATGGGTTTAAGAAAGGCAGGTCCTGCTAGACCAACCCGATCTCCTTCTATGACAAGGCAACCTGCCTAGTGGATGAGGGGAAGGCTGTGGATGTTGTCTATCTAGACTTCAGTAAAGCCTTTGACACTGCCTCCCACAGCATTCTCCTGGAGAAACTGGCTGCTCATGGCTCGGATGGGTGTACTCTTCGCTGGGTAAAGAACTGGCTGGACGGCCGGGCCCAAAGA
This sequence comes from Mycteria americana, assembly GCF_035582795.1. Classification (NCBI taxonomy): domain Eukaryota; kingdom Metazoa; phylum Chordata; class Aves; order Ciconiiformes; family Ciconiidae; genus Mycteria; species Mycteria americana. The sequence continues at coordinate 93,971,336 of NC_134366.1, read as the reverse complement.
GCGGTGGTGAATGGAGTTTACTCCAGTTGGCAGCCAGTCACAAGCGATGTTCCCCAGGGCTCTGTGTTGGGGCCAGTTCTGTTTAACATCTTTATCAATGATCTGGATGAAGGGATCGAGTGTACTCTCAGTAAGTTTGCAGATGACACCAAATTGGGCAGGAGTGTTGATCTGCTGGAGGGTAGGAAGGCTCTGCAGAGGGATCTGGACAGGCTGGATCGATGGGCTGGGGCCAATTGTATGAGGTTTAACAAGACCAAGTGCAAGGTCCTGCATTTGGGCCTCAACCATCCCATGCAATGCTACAGGCTTGGGGAAGAGTGGCTGGAAAGCTGCCTGGCAGAAAAGGACCTGGGAGTGTTGGTTGACAGCCAGCTGAATATGAGCCAGCAGTGTGCCCAGGTGGCCAAGAAAGCCAATGGCATCCTGGCTTGTATCAAAAATAGCATGGCCAGCAGGACGAGGGAAGTGATCGTGCCCCTGTACTCAGCACTGGTGAGGCCGCACCTCGAACACTGTGTTCAGTTTTGGGCCCCCCACTACAAGAGAGACATTGAGGTGCTGGAGCGTGTCCAGAGAAGGGCAACAAAGCTGGTGAAGGGTCTGGAGCAGAAGTCTGATGAGGAGCGGCTGAGGGAACTGGGATTGTTTAGCCTGGAGAAAAGGAGGCTGAGGGGAGACCTTCTTGCTCTCTACAACTACCTGAAAGGAGGTTGTAGAGAGGTGGGGGTTGGTCTCTTCTCCCAAGTAACAAGTGATAGGACAAGAGGAAATGGCCGCAAGTTGTGCCAGGGGAGGTTTAGACAGGATATTAGGAAATTTTACTTCACTGAAAGGGTTATCAAGCATTGGAACAGGCTGCCCAGGGAAGTGGTTGAGTCACCATCCCTGGAGGTATTTAAAGGACATTTGGATGAGGTGCTTAGGGACATGGTGTAGTGGTGGTCTTGGCAGTGTTAGGTTTACGGTTGGACTCGATGATCTTAAAGGTCTTTTCCTACCTATACAATTCTGTGATTCTGTGAATATTCAGTTCATTACTATCAGCAGTTACAGAAAAAACCTTGTAAGAAAGTGATTAAATTCAGATAGGGGCTTCATTTTTACCCTGTGTAGTGTTCAAGTCAAAAGGAAGACTAGAAGAGTATGCAGATTATTTTTTTTGTGGGATGCAACTGGCAGAAAAACTCACTGATTTTAATATCAAACTAGCAATATGAATCCCCATCCAAAGAAACAATATCCTGTTACACACTCTTCATAGGGTATGTCTTTCATATTATACTCCATTTTGGAAACCCATTTGGAAACATGAGTGCTATATACTATTTCACATCATAAGTGATTCTCTATTGGAACAACTGCCAATAAGAAGCTAGCAATAATGTCTGTTTTTCAACTTTCAGTGTTGAAAAAAGCTTTTCTTGTGGTTTTCCTTCAGAATTCCCCCTCCCGCCCAATATTTTTGGATAACTGTTGTTCTATGCAGCTAAGGTACCACGCAGCTGTGTGCACAAAATTGTTACCACATTGGCACATGCATATAGAGAGGTACACGTTACACAAACAGAGCTGTGGACACCTGGAATTTAAATATATGTAATTTGAAGATCTTCAATAACATATTTACTTGGTAGAACAGAAAGAACATATAAGTCAGAATTGTTGTAACAGTTTGGAGAGGCGAAGGTTGAAATAGACGTACTGAGATTTATACTTTTGTCAAAATACACTAGTTATCTTCAGAATTGCATTGATTTGCAGTTCTTCATGCACTAAATTTGAGTAATGCACGTAGTAAGAAATTAAACAATTTTAATTATAACTTCAACCTCTACGTAGTGTGTATGAGTGTTTAATCCAATAATGAAAAAAGTTGCTAGTCAAAATGTTGTATACCTCATGATCACTAAAAGCAACGAAATATGTTCTATATTCACAATTCCAAGGTATAATAATAGTAATAATGAATTGTTTTAAGTGATATCAGAAAGTTTAAATACAGTGAATTCCATGCCTGAATAATCAAATATTCCTGCTCTTTGACAGATTCCAGCATGATGTGAGTAAAGTTGATTTATTTCTGTCCCATGCATCAGCTTCAATAGGATATTAATATGTTAAATTATAACCCCACTCACCCTTCTACAAGCCCATTAATCAAGTTTCTTCCCCTTTCTTCCATATCAATGGAACAAAAATTAATTTAGAAGTCACCCTAAATCAGGTACCATATCCTACCAAATATCATGCTACACTTTGCTAAGTTATTTCTCTTTCCCTACTGTACATTTCTTATTAACTGGCAGTTTTATTGAGTAAATTTTTCATGTTAGAAAATACTTTCCTGAAGAAAACAAACCAACCATATTACAGTTTCCTTTTTCAGGTCCGTCACCTTTCTTGTACTTACCTGACACTAACTTTATACTTGTGTATGCTTTCTTAGCAACTGTGCATGGGATTTCTTCATCACCATCTTCTATTGTAGAAGTATTAACTTAAGTAAAAGCTAACAATGATAAAGTTTCCTCTCTGAGATACTTTGCCTTTCATGCAGCTGCACTGAAGCTTCAGTTTAATCATTAGCAAACTAATTAGCTTGGACTTAACAGTTACAGAATGACCATTAACTTACAAAGTTGTTAATAAAAATAAGAGATACATACACAGATATAAACCCCTGACTTTGAACCCATCAACATCTCCCCACTGCTTTATAACAAACATTTAAATGTTAAGACGACAAAGCAAAATTACTATTTTTCAGACACAGATGCTAAACTATTTTGTAATTAATTTTTATAACTAGTTTAATATTAAAGTTAGGTGAATAAAACCACCAAAGAACTGAAAATGCATATGGACCAAACAAAAAAAAAAAAAACCCACACCCAAAAAATTGCAGCCATAGCACTGTTTTCTGAACACATTAAAAAACCCATTCTGTTAAAGTGACTCCAATTGCCTGTATCTTCAGACTTAAATACAATTTTAAAAGTTCAAAAAACCAAAAGCTTGAGACAGAAGAAAGGTAAAGTTATTGCTATGCACAAAACTGAGTCCATAACTTTCACAACCTTGTTCCCAATATTATAGAGCATCCTCAAAATCCACTGAGTGTGGATCTTGCTTTCACTAGTGGAAATCAGATACCCTTCAACTTGCACTATAGTGTGCTTGTGATTGTTTCACACCTTCTGTGGAGCTTTTAGCATCTTGTTGGAATGGAAAACAGCTTAACTAGGAGAAATTATTCCTACCGATACATATTACAGATTAGCTCATTCACGTCTGAATCATAGCCTAATCAATTCTCTGTATCTTATTAAACAGCAGATTAAAGAATGTAGTCCATAATTCCTTTGCTTTTTGACTCCTTCCTTTTGTTACCCTAAGTTTATTGCAGCTGAGTCTATCATCATAGCATCTGATACTGCTAGAAATACTATTTTATTCATAATAAAGGTTTAAAATTAGCTGCTTCTCCATCTAATGAGGCAGTTCACTTTTGACAGAGACCGTTGTGATTTACCAGCAATCTGAGGTAAATGAGAAAGCTGGAAAAGCAGGCAGTGGTCACAACAGCAACAGTAATCAGATGTCATAAAAATCTTCCTACAACACGTTACTTCACACATTCTCTTTCAGAAAGAGATCAGTGTTGCCCTCGCTATAATCTTTCTTGAACTATTGTCATCCTGTTATGTTCCTCCCCTCCATACCCATTGTTTTAAAAGGCGAGAAGCAATCATCATGGTGCTACCCTGCTATGGAAGTTCTTAAATGTTTTAAACATAAATTAGGATTGGACAGGAACCTGAAACCCAATTGTGTAAAGGCAGGTCATTGAGAAAGCCCTCTATTCACTACAACACTCGTTATTGATAAGTTCTTCACAAGAAACTACATAAAGTTTTAGAATATGTCAAACAGTAAAATGGAAGGGGTTTTTGTTGTTATTGAAGTTTTGATTATCCACACCATGAGGAGATAAACAGAGTTTAGGAGTGAAATATATCAGGAGAAGGGCTCCTCTCATTTTTTTTTCTCCTCCATAATTTTTTCACAATGTTTATCCAGCCCAGGTAAAGACCCATAAGACCTGCTTCCCCAAGCCTGTTCAAGGTGCAAGAGATATATTGCACAGAAACCCCATAACTGTAAGAGTTATTGTTTCCCAAAAGCCTCTTCTGCTCCCTCCCAACAGCCAAAGCCATCCCACAGCATGTTTACCTGAGACTATTGCAACTGGACAGAAAGATAACATTCATCCATTTTTTGCTTCTTCTCCCTGCCTTTCCCCCAAACCAGAAGCCTCTCACCAGGAAAGGGATCCCTCAGAAGCACACAGGAAAAAAAAAAAAAAAACACAAAACCAGAAAGTGACACCATAAAGCCTCTGTTTTATCTTCCCTGTGGGATGCACAGCATTTCTTTCATACATAGACAATCTAAAGCACTTCAGCTATTTATGTGTATAGTCACATACTTTAGCAAGTTAAAGACTCACTAAAAATAGACCTTCCCACCATTTGGCACTCCTTATCTATCACAATCAAAAAACATTTGAAATAACATTGTATTAGGACCAGAGGACAACAGAACAGATGCATTTATCACAAAGACAGAAACACACCAGAAGGGGCACCTTAAAAAGGCTGAAAGTCTCAAAATACCTTATAAGACATCAGACAAGACATCAGTTCTTACTTAGAAAGTTATCTTTGTTTTTCACTAGTTCATCAGACATACCTTGTACATCTTACATTAAAACAGACATCCAATCCCACACCCCTCCTTTCAGATGACTACACTCCCTGCTAGCCTAACCAGCTCCCTAAAGACTGCCTTACTTAAAGAAGCAAAGAGAGATGAAAATACTTTAGAACACCAAGTGATTTCATTTAATAACCACACATCCCATGCCCCCATAGCAAAACATCATCATGTAAACAGAAAGCAAATAGGCAAAAAAACTCTCTAGATAAATTTGAAATACCCTTACAATGTCTGTGAGATCTACTCTATTTTAGCTATTATAACAACTTTCCCTCTTTTCCAACATCAAAACACAACCCAGCAAAACAACACTCAACTCTTACCAGTCTTACTCCTCAATACCATCTGTCAGAAGAGGAACCCACAGCTTCTCCTCTTTGAGCTCTTCGTATACCTTCGAAAGCCTGAAATAACCATGAGCTTCAAAGTTTTCCAGATACTTCCCTAACCTCTCACATCTAACCATCTGCAGCTGCTTCCCCAGCTGAAGGCTGATTGCCCCCACTGCCAGCCAGGGAGTATAGGCTGTGTGCTACATCAAATTTTCCTATCAGGATCAGCTTGATCCTAATGAATTAGACTGCAATTATCATTAATTAGAGTTAGATCAAAATCTATTTTAAGCACTGCATCCATTTTTACTTGGGTATTTTTGGCATTCCTTTCATTTAAAATTGTAATGATGCTGTTCAGAATGTTTTCTGGTGTTGATGAATTGTAATTGTCCAGCCTTGAAATGTGCCCTTTACATAGCTATAAATTGAGTGTACTCCAGAACAAGTTCAGAGGCTTCCCAGGCAGTAGTCAGCATTTAAAAACAAAATCACCCTTAAATCCTGTAGTAAAAAATCATGCTTCATATTTGCTGTTTCCACTTATGCATATTTGTTTTATTTTTTGGCTTAAATCCAGACAGGTGACAGGTATGCTTACCAGGGGTATTTACAGTAGGTCTGGCAGCAGACTCTTCCCAGTGAGGCTGACAAGAAAAGCAAAAGCATTTCAGGCACAGTGGAGGTGTTAATACTCAGGACTCAGTTTCATGAGCTCCAAGCGCAAGCCTTCAAAAGTTTAAAAGACCTCCAGCAGGAGGACAGCTAATAGCAAAAACAGTAGGAGACCCAACTATTACCTTCTGTTCTCTCCCAAAGGCTCTGAAGAGATTCACATTTCATTGTTCCAGAGCAGGAAAAAAGAAGTGATAAAGATAAGGAAAAGCAAACTGGGAACTGCTTTCTTTGATGCTTCTCATCTCAGAGAAATAGCGAAGACATGAAAAGCAAAATCCAATTATATATGACTAGCATGTTGTCATGGTTTAACCCTAGCCAGCAACTCAGCCCCACCCACTAAGCTCACTCACTCCCCTTCTGGTGGGACGGGGGAGAGAATTAGAAGGGTAAAAGTGAGAAAACTCGTGGGTTGAGATAAAGACAGGTTAATAGGGAAAGCAAAAGCCATGCGTGCAAACAAAGCAAAACAAGGAATTCATTCACTGCTTCCCATGGGCAGGCAGGTGTTCAGCCATCCCCAGGAAAGCAGGGCTCCATCACACATAATGGTTACTTGGGAAGACAAACACCATCACTCCGAACGTCCCCCCCTTCCTTCTTCTTCCCCCAGCTGTATATGCTGAGCATGACGCCATATGGTATGGAATAGCCCTTTGGTCAGCTGGGGTCAGCTGTCCCAGCCGTGTCCCCTCCCAGCTCCTTGTGCACCCCCAGCCTACTCGCTGGTGGGGTGGGGTGAGGAGCAGAAAAGGCCTTGACTCCGTGTGAGCACTGCTCAGCGGTAACGAAAACATCTCTGTGTTGTCAACACTGTTTCCAGCACAAATCCAAAACATAGCCCCATGCTAGCTACTATGAAGAAAATTAACCTATCCCAGCCAAAACAAGCACATGTGACAATTGCGGCACAATAAACTGAGCAGGGAAAACAAGAACAAAAACCCTGATGTGAACAATCAAAAAGGTATGAATCAAATACAGCTTGTTTCTTTTTGTTTCATATAGTATCTATCATATAAATACTGTTCCACAACTATTTATATGAATGTATATAACACCTACAATGCACACTAGTACATCTAGAGATGAAAGATATACAGGTGGTTTAGACAGTAATTCTTGCATGTTTGTCTCGGGATACATTAAAAATGTATACTTTGTTTATTTCATTAAATTTTGCTTTTTTACTGAATGTTCCCATTCGGAGAATGCAGCTTAAGACTACCTATTGCTGGAAAAAGTTCTCTAAATGGATCAAATAATAGTTCCCCTTCGATTAATAAGTTATTCAAAATTTGACCATTATTCAATTACTAATGAAAAGAAAAGTTGCCCTGATTTTTGGAAATGTGTATATTAATAAACATTTTCACTGAAGAGCTTGGACCAATGGTAATCAGGTGGTGGGTTATTCCTGAACTGTTTTAATAAAATTTTGATTATTTTTTATTTATTATGTAATTTTTCTTGTAAATCACATAACACTGCTTCTGTTCCCTGAACAGAAATGTTTAAAATGTGAGATTAAGGGCTAACAAATGCACAACAGAAAAAATATACACCAAAGATTTCTTATCTCTCTTTTCCACTTACAGGTACATTTTCACATCATGCAAATTCACTTTAAAGCATGAGATTTGAATCCACTGTTTATTTGTAGTAACCGTTCAGCACTTTTTGCTATTCTATATTTTTGTAAACATAAATTCTCAAATATGTATGGTACTTGCTATTTTTAAATCTACCTGTCCATTTTCCCAGAAAGCCCTCAGGTTTGAGCTTTCAGGTTTTTTCATTTCTCACCAATATTGTTACTTTCTGCAAACAGCTGAAATTATATGGAATGGGACACCTTCTACTTTGCAGCACAATTTTGAAAATCTTGAGTGACATGAGCTATTGTTCAGCTACAGGACCAACTTTTTTTCATAGCGATAAGGGACAGATTGTAAAGGCATTGAAACAGCTAAGCTTGAAAATAGGATGCCTTGTGAGATTTTTCAAATGCATCTAGGCTTATAACTTTTTGGAATTTACTTAGAAAACTCCATTTTTGCCTATTCTTGTTTTCATGCATGACCTTGAGCACATTATTCTGTGTCTCGCGTTCCCCTCTCTAAAGTGGATACAATAATATAATAGTTCCATCTCAATTGGTAAGGTCAGGACAAAATCATTCATTGTGAAGTCATCGGGCTAATTCATCAGCAGTGACTTTATTGGGCATATCCGCTATTGTGGAATGAGTGAGTCTGAGCAACATGCACAGGACAATAATTTTACCATTTAATTGCATCAAATACTAATGGGAAAACTAGAACATTGAAGATGTGTTCACAGTACATCTTTGTGTCCTTGTCATGTATGAATAGTACATTTCTATGCATCCCTTCCTGAGGATGTTGGAGGCAGTCAAACATATTTTAGGTTTACATGTTTCAAAATATTACTTTGTTCTCATTTAAGAAGAGATAGTTGCATGTAAAGAACAAACCTCACTTAGTTTGTGCTTCAATTTAACTGCAGAAATAGCACAGCTGACTAGCCCAATGACAAGCTTATATTTTTTTCCCTTAATCCACAATAGCTCTTCCTTTCTGTTATAAAATGCCAGAAATTTTCAGTCATGAACACACTGTTTCTAGGGGAGCAATGTAAAACAGTTCAATCCATTTTCACACTATTGAGGTATGCATCAGAAGAAAACCTATAATAAAACCCAGTAGTTCTCACTTCTGCTGAAATAAGTGCATCTGTGATCACAGGTGTATACTAATCTATAAGTACAGTGAAGATCTTCAGTTACTCGTCATTTTTATCTACATGGGTGACAGAGAAGTGGCACTGCAATGCTGTATTTAAAGTCAAGGTGGCATGAAGAACTTTTTTACCTCCTCTTATCTCAAGACATCTTTTGAGATCCACTAGTTTTGAACCGGTTGCAAAAGAGATAACCAGTTGGCTTACAGAAACATAAAAAGGTCAACAAAAAATTTCTTATCCCCCTCTGCGTGTTATGCAACTCAGACCTATCATTCCTACAAAGAACTTATTCCTGCAGCTGTTTTGCAAAAATGTAAAAAAAAAGAAACCCACAAAAGAAAGCATTAAAATGTAATGTAGGTAGTGGAAATATCAGTGCAAAGAACAGAAGGATTTGCTTAGAGCAGTTACAACACACATATGAAACTACAATCCCTCAAACTGTTATTGATTAAAAAATGACCAGCACAAAAGCAATAAAATCCATAAAATCATAGTATATACCTAAGTAAGGGTAGCAATATATGTCATAAAATAGGCTGTAGCATGTTTACCAGAGTTTTGACACTGCATTTATTAAAATAATTAATGCTAATTGCATAAGGATTTTGAGGATCCAAGCCTTGCTCTTGAAAACTGAAAACAGCCCAAATTTTCAAAATAAAACCAAATAAAAATCTTCCTCTCTTTTTAGCACACAGCACAAACAAATCTCAGTGAATTTGTACTTTCAGATATTTCCAAAAGTGGACTTTTCTGAAGAAATCACTTGCATAATCTGTCTCAAAAAAATATGTTTCATACTTGTGTGACCTAATGGGGATGAATTGCATGAACAAAATCTGGTTCCTGTGAAAGTTTTGTGAGAAAGCATGCCACCCCCAGGCCACAGAGCCACCACTGCAGTGGGACGTGGCTGCTGTGGGAGATCCTGGACGCCAAGATCAGCAGGTCACATTTAAGAGTACTAGCAGAAATATTTGAAATACTCTGAGAAATGTCTGCTTAAAATTTTCTTTCATTGGAAGCCTAATTATTCCACTGGTTGCTACTTCTCCCTTATCTCCAGTAACATAGTATATGCCTTTTAGAAGACCAGAGTAGAAGTAAGAGATCCTGAGCAGAAAGAAATCAGGTTCGGTAGTGAGGCTGTAGTCTTGTATATGACCATAAACTCATGCCCATTTTTTTCCTGAGCATGTGCTTCCAAATTACTTAATCATCCTACCATGAGGCTGATTCTTAAATGCTTTTGTCCTGACTATCGTAATCATGCTCAGATGGCAAGTCTTTAAAAAAACAGCCTGATTCTCATTGCATAGTTAATTCTTTTTCCTATATCCATTATTTTAGAAAGAAACTCATCAGACAAAATACATGACTATAAGCTAAATCAAGTCTCCATTTCATCCTAAAGTAAGTACAACTAAAGAATATTATTCAATTGCATTGGACTAACTGGAAAATCACAACATATAATTGATATAGTTGTCTGAGTCCTGTCAAACCAGCATGCGTTTCAGACATTTGCATCTTGTTCAGAGAAACACGAAAGATGCAGATTGCATTTAAGCTTACATTCAAACTTTGTTATTGCCCCAGACTAATAGCCTTATTAGGCTCTTTGTTTGAAAGCTTTATTATTTTCAAAGAAAATACTGTGGGCAAAGAAAGTTATTTGTTAAACAGAGAAAGGTAATTGGAAGCTTACTTTGCCCTGTCATTATAAATGACATCTCCTTTGAAAAGAACAGAAACACATTTTTTTTTAATTAAAATTAAGAAGATAACTATTCTTAACTAAATAGTTGAAATATAATTTGTATGCAGTCATATCCGTTTCTGTGCTGCAAAGTATGTAATTTTGTGTTAAAGTGAAAGAAAGTTCATTTCAAGAAATATTTCTTAATAGCATCCCTCCAATAGAAAGGCAATTGGCAGGTATTTAATCTCATTTAACTTTGGGAAAATAAAGTATAGGATTTCTTGTATTGATAAAAAGTTCAAGTTCAATGACAGTAATTCAGTGTTTGATAGATAAAGAGCTGGTACCAATAATTCGTATTATCTTTTTAAGAAATTGATTTGTTTGAAAACGGATGCAAATGTTAGGTATATTAATAATAATGAGAGATGAGGAGAATTCAAACAACTTCTTTACTGAGATTCTGCTTTCATTTGTGTTCTTGATCTCAACCAAGAATAAGCCCAGTAAAGTGAATTAAAATATTCTTCTTGACAGGAAAATAAAGAAGAACAAGAATTTCACTTTTTTCCTTATCCTATACAAGAAGTGGGCACTGGTTTTGGGGCTCAGTTTAAAAGAGCTGAAACTTCTTCCCACCGTTCAACAAAGTGAGTAGTTGTGGTAGGCATGGACACACAGCTAACATTTTCAGTGGGATGTCTGGTACCCAGCATGGCCAGAAGCCCTCAGGCTGACCTTTACCGGAGCACTCGGCATGCTGGATCAATGGACTGCAGGGCCAGCCTGCTCTGGGGAGCCACATGTTCCCTCTGATGCCACTCGTGGCTTCTCCATCACCACCACACAGCTGCTGTGAAAGCACTGCGGGACCGACCACACCGCCAGAGTCAGCGCTGGATTCGGCGTGGTTTTTCTAACATCCTGAAGCAATGTTGGACTTACAAGGAGAACATGGCACAAGACCAGGAGGAAAAAACGGGTTAATGTGACTGAACTGACCAAAATTTATAGAGAGCTGCTGGCCAATGATTAGGGTGACACTTCAAGCATTTCTTATTCTGTAAAAGGTAGTTCTCCATTGCCTTGCCTTTGAGTCTTCTTTAAGCTCCTCACAGAGATCAAATAAAGTTTGTTTGTCAAATCCCTATGTACAAAAAACTGCTCCTATATTAGACCTAAAATTGAGAGTGTGCTAAGCTCTCTAAATCCTGTTAGAAAGATAAACCCCTAAATCTTCTCCACTGTCTCTAACGTCAAGCAACAGCATTTGCTATTCTCTTTGTGTTGTTACTTTCAAGCCTTGACTTGGATAAGTTCAATCTACTTAATAAATACTTTGTTATATGTCCATTCCATCTGAAAATGCACTCTTTCCTAACTCTGGCATCTTCCATGAAAATTCATAAATACTGCTATATATTAGTACCTCTTAATTAATTTTTCTTTAATGTGGAAATCCACCTGTGCTTTTCTCTGCATGGAACATGTTCTTTATCAAAATCTGAAACTAACACCTCAGTGTATAATATTTCTTATGTACACTTATATATACTTAGATACTATATATAACTATATATTTATGTTAATATATAGTTATATCTATACTTACATATTTCTTATATATACCAGTTTCCCATTTCATACATATCACTGGTACACTCTTTGGAAATTTTAGCCTAGAATGGCCATATAAACTGAACTACAAATCAACAGCTGGGCATATTAAAACAGTGGGAAGTAAAAGGGCAAATACCTGGTTATTAAAGCACCAGTAACTGAACTACTAAACTTCTGTTGTGTTGATCTAAACTAACTTGTGTTGAAAATATAGTCAAAAGTGCACAGATACACCAGATTTTTCTAACTTTCTGCACAGTACTAAGAACACACGTGTACACCATCACAGCTTGTGCACTATCAGCTCATTTGAAATCCTCCTTACCTCATACTAGAACCACCAGACTAAACCCATGTTTTTACTGCAGTGCAGGCATGTACTTCTGGGACCAAGGGTTTTTTCCTCTCTTGTTATGTTTCAAGAGCAAGCCAGACTGGTTCACAGATGGGATTTCTAGATACGGTGACACAGAAGCATATTGGCTGAGTTCACACTGAACTAGAACTGTCTGACCTGGGTGCTTCTTCAGCAAGTGGATTTTCTACATACTCTACAGTCTCTACTATGAAATCTAACCAGCATTTTCTACAATGTGAGAAAAGGACCAAGAAATCTACAAGGAAAAACAATCTGCAGAAAAAATTGTATCAATAAAAAACTGTAGCAAGGTTTGTGAGGAGAAACTGCATTGTGAACTTTTATATCCTTATAGTGCTACAACACTATTACTACTTTAAACTGTCCCATTTTTCAAACTGCTGTAAGGAAGGAAAGGTGTGAGAACTGCAGAATAAGATTTTCTTTTTCCTTGTGGCAGAACCAGCATTGTTGTGGTCACATAGTAATGTCACTTGGAGGAATGGTGGAAGTATACTAATAAAAAACTTTAACAGGGGTTATTTCAGCATGGGGTGTTCACTATTGATATAACTGTCAACCAGTGCTAATTTTCTCCCTACCTTTCCTCACCAAAAGGAGGTTGTTTTTAAAAGCATGTTATTGATTCGTAAGCAATATAAACATGATTTTGCTCATAACTAAATGTTGAATCCTTGTGAAAAGTAAAGGATACATTATTCTAGTATAATAATATTGTTGGATAGACTAATTTTGCCACAACCTCATAGATTCCTAAACATTTAAAAGATTAGAAGTGATGCTTTTGTTTCATTTGCATTTTCATGTTTAAATGCTAATTTAAAGCATGAAAGCTAAATTTCAAACTTGGTTTGAAATAGATAGTTCTGCTTTAGCTTAAAGGTATTTTGCAGTCTTTATTCAATTTAGCAGCCAGAAACAGACAAACAACAATTTGAAACTTGACCAGGAGTAAAGCCTCCAGACTATGGGTTGAGAATTTCAGCCCTGTGTGTCTGCCAGTCTTTATAATTTATCAAAAGCCATTTTTAAGTTCTAGGGCAGTTTACAAATTGTGAGCTCTGTCTTCTTTAGAATTCCCAGTTCCTGTGTTGTTATTTTTTAATCACCATTAACAGTGCTTTGCCAGAATCTAAATTTCATTAAATAGCAATACCATGATGTCTGAATGATCATGAACTTTGCATTGCACTGTTTACAAGGAAAGGTAATTGTATGCTAAGTTATTGTTCGTTATTAAAATCTTTTTCTTTTTTTTTTTCATTCTCCCTACACTAAACATTAATATTTTGAAGACAAAGGCACAAGAAAATTTTATTAGCTTTCCCAACTTGCAGCTACTCCTAACTGCTAGTGATGGAACTAATGTTCCATTCAAAATAAATTTAAAGGAGAAATAATAAAAAAAATAATCACAGTATTTCAGACTAAAGGTAAAGTAACAACCTCAATTCTCTCTACATTATGACTGTTATGTTACAAGATGAGATTTAAAACCTACTTTTCGAAGCGGTTGAAACACTGGTCTCATAGTGCAAAAAAGAATAAAGCCATGATTTTAAACAATATATTTGTATTAAGCAGCAGACTTTAAAATAAAAATAATACAAGTATTGTGAGAATTTGAAGTTGAACTGCTTAGACACTAGACTAATACTGGCATTATAAATCATGTAGACAGACTTAAAGTTTTGGCCATTTTTTCTAGATTTGAAATCCAATATTCTCAGAAAAGACTACTGACTTTTGGATTTCCTATCTGAGTTCTCATCTGGGGGCATGATGTTTAAATAAGCATGGTCATCCCTTCCGGAAAAACATCTCTTTAAGCCTGCCACAAACTGACACTATCATTAGTCACTTCTGAGCATTTTACTTAGGAAATACTGCAACCTTTTAAGAACCAGAGTTTTGTTAGAATTGCAGTTCTTCTTAGATTGACAATTGTTGATTGTTGATGGACAAAACATGATTAAAAAGAACGACGTGGCTTTGCAAAATCCAAACAATTAACAGAATCATTACGAAAGATCTCCTGAAATATAATTGTTTCAGGTAAGTATTTAAAAATATAAATCCTGTATCTAGCAATTGCTGAAAAAGGAGACTATGACCCAACCTTCTCTGCTATTAGATTTTAAGAACTATAATAAAATTGATGCCATATACATGTACTATACACATAAAATAGCTTCCAGAATTTTACAAGCTTCCAAATTAATAATGCTGTACCAGTGGTCCATGGGCAGCAATACAAATTCTCAATGAAGACAATTCAGTCCTCTAATTGTTCATGAAACTGAAAGTAATGAAGATAACATAAACAATAATAAAAGGCAAGGTGTATTTGTTGGCTAATATATGCCCATCTAAGACTTAAGCTATCATTGGTTACGATGGCCTGAATAGGGACTAGATTTGGAACTGAAGCCACTCCCTCTTGCAAAACTCTACACTAAAGTGCATCCTGGAAGACGCCAGTTTCCAATGGATGCATTATTTTTGGTTTGATCTTTTTAATGAGGGTATAAAAAAAGAAATTTGTTTAAATATGTAAAGTTGAGCTCATTAATATCCTGAAAGAGGTGTATGCTTATAATCTGGAGGTATTGCTGATGCTGTGAAGAATGAGATAATACTACAAGAATAATTAGACCCTGCTTCCTAGTAGAAAAGGAAATAAAATTCTTAGTACAAAATTTCAAAGTCATGGACTAATGGCATAATAATGAGGAGTTCTACTATATAGAAGTACATCATTAGTTGAAGCTGATAGAAAACGAGAGAGATCTGAGTATATTTTTTTAGTCATAGGATCATTATAAGCAACAATGTAGGAAAAAACTAAGGGAAAAATGATACTAAGATCTGTCAGACAAAGTATCTGCCGTAGAGAAAGGCAATAGATAAGTACAGAAGACACAGAGAACATCTCAATTAGTATATTCAGTGTGGTTCTGATTATCTATGTTCAAAACCAAGTTAACTTGCAACAAGGGTAGTAATTGGCTGCTAGGATGATCAGGGAAGGAGCATCTATTTTAAGAAAAAAATAAAAAATCTTACCTAGTTCAGCACGAAAATGACTGAGAAAGATATTGAGTCTCTTTAAGTGTGTTTGGGAGTAACAAAAAGGGGGGGGGGGCAGGAATCATGTAACTATTCAAATGTGATAGGATGTGTTTTAAGAGCCTAGTGGAAATGATTAGAAATAGGTTGTCAGAGTCCAATACTCAATGTCTGGGCTCTTTTAGATATTCCACATGTGAATAGTATAATGTTTAATACCAAATTTACTTATTTGAAGTTATCTGATATTACATGGGATTTTGATTGAGCAGAATGATACACCAATGTACTTAAATCACAATATGAGTCCAAATCACACTTAGCAGAGTATAGTAGTGCTGTTATTGGTAACATAGGTTCGACAGAACATAAGAACAAAATTTTTTAACCTATAAGTGAGTGGAGTGCTAAAAAGATCATCTGAATGAAATAATAAAAGGAAAGAGCTTAAGTTATTTCAAGATGTAGTTTGTCTGTTAGGGAAGGAATTCTATAACAGGACAGGAGTAATTTCAAAGGTGGAATATTAAGTCTGGGAGAAGAGTATCTAGAAGGAAAATTTACTGTAATCTCAAAGAGGTCGCAGGAAAATGCATTAGTGTTTCCTGATTGTTTATTTGCACCATAATTTTAGTGCAACAACTCTGTGCTTTAGGATTCTAGCTGATCAGCTGCAGAAGACAAGGGCTCCCCCACCAGTGCATAAGCTAGGAGTTTGTTTTCTCTCTTGTTATTTTTTTGCTTATCTGTGTGATTTGTAACTGCAGTTCTGGAGTCTGTAACTCTCAGACCTGGAGTTTGTTACTTGTGTTAATGTGTTCTGCAGTCTTCAGTGAAGTCGGTGTGTGTGAAATAACTATTCTACAGGCTGTTGGGACTACAGCTCTAGCTACCTGCAGCTGTGAGCCAGGGGCCCTACAAACCCTGCCTAAAAATCCTTTGGAGTATTAGAACAATACCCCAGTAGAATAGAATTTTTCTTATTTATTTAAACATTAAATTTTATGCAGAAAAAATATTAGTAGGCCTGTTTATATTCTCTAAGTTCATACCTACAGAAATAGAAGGTTTTCCTGTCAATATACTGGAAAGAATTCTAGCTATTTTTAATTTTTTTACCTTAGTAATTGGATTTGCACTCAAGACAGTAGTTCACAAAGATGATAAAAGCAATTGAAAAAGATAATTGTGTGTGTCTAGATGGGAGGAAAAGAGGGAATTTTCCCACCAAATACTTGCATGTGGCTGATGATAGAGAGTCAGAGAAGAGGGGGAATAGGAGAGAGTGCAAGTCAGCTTGCTGTGCTATCTTTAGGATCCTGATTCCACCTAGTCATTCTTTCTGATCTATATTCATGGGTTTTTCAGAGACCTAGCAGTTACATGTCAGAATGACAGGTCTCAACTTTGTTTCAGGATAAAGCATCAATCTGCTTGTGAGCACCATAGCCTGACCTGACAGAGTTCTAGCGATTCTGCAGGCCCTGTGATTCCTGTGCAGAGGGTAATTCTGAGCTCGGAGCACAGTGATGGACAAGATATTCTACCAAAGTTGCTTCTCAGATTGCAAGCAAGAGCTGTCCCAGGAGTATCTGTTGAAGGTGTTGCCAGTCTATGTTTTTCTGAATGTTAACAGCACTTTTACAACTGATTTTTTTTTTTTTCTTTCTCTGCTGCCTAGTATATAACCTCTTGCCATTTATTCTATTTGCTTTTCTAAAGGCAACAACATAAGACAGGAGCAGGTGTATTCTTCTCCCCAGTATGAGCCTAAAAATACCTTTTCTTCTGTATAATATAAAGATTGCTTTCTGGTAGCCAGGACTTAAACATTTTAGTGTTTGCGTGTCAGGGCAGGGGAAGTAGACAAGAACTAGCTGAATATTTCATGTTTCATCCCTCCTAAGGTACTGGGATTGCACATCATTAACTCCAGATGTACTCCATCACCCTGTGCAGTGAAATTCACTGAGACTAAAGCTAAATGCAAGAATTCAAGACCTTGAATTTTTATTACCCATGTAATTCTGAGAATGTCCCATTCTTTTAAAGAGTGCTGATTCAAAAAGAAAATAAATTATTCTAAAGATTAAGAGAACATTACACAGAAAACATCTGTGTCAGTGCAGGATATGCAGCACAGTTCTTAGTATTACTTCTAGTATTTATAGCACACCATCTCAGAGGACAGAAATTGAGGGATGGTTTCAAAGGAAGGACTTCTAAAAACTGTGAGATATTAATTGAATACATTCAAGAGTTACTGTAGTACTGAAGCAACACAATTTTAAATCAAATTTAATCCAATAAAGCACAAATTTAGTGATGTTGTATAAAATAATTGCACAGAATATACATGCTTTTAACCAAAGGATGTGGTATTAAGCTGACAATACATAAAGAAAACATGACAACAAAATCCTGCTCCAGGAAAATGAATGCAAATTAGCATTATCAGCTTAACTTCATTTATTAAACAAAAATACATTTTTCTTATAATAGTCATTTTTTAGAGATACAATACCTGTTTTTCAATGGCAATGACAACATTGAGATTCAATATAGATTTATGTGACATATTGTATGTGTCCTAAACTAATTTGTTGCCAAATATTTAACTCTAAAATATTTACTAGTATATGGTAAATTCAAAGTAAAATATAATACTCAAATGCCAAATATATCTTTTCTAGGCAGAAGATTTGTTTTCAGTTCTCACATAAAATAACTTACCTCAGGTTTCTCTCAAGCACTATTGTGACTTCTCTGGGAGTATCAAAACCAGGCTTTGTTTCACCCTTATTTAGGTGGGATGCTCAGAAGAAAATTTTATATATATGCCCATACAGCACTACTGGGATCACCTGCATCTATTGTTTTTTCACTATTGCCTCAGGACAAGCAGTGGTTAAAAGTGGAGAACTTTGAGGATGTGGCTAAAAGCACTATAGACATTTTACAGAAAACTCAGTTGCTTTCACAAAAACTTTTACATGTTGCAACCCTTAGCTATCTTCATGCAAAACTGTTAACTGACGAAACTTCAGGTAGTTAGGTACTGTTGATTGAAGCCACCATTAATTACAACAGGGAAATGATTCAACCATTAAAGAGGGATCCAATAATTTGAAGACATCTTTCAGAGGTGACACTGTCAGGTAATTTACAATCAAGTCTGAATAACTTCATTTTACTTCTTCTCTAGTTATGTCATCTGCTGGAAACTCTGCTGGAGTATTTTAACATTGGAACTCCAATTATGATTCCTATGACATTCTTAAAGGTTCTCAGTTAAATGTTTACATAAGAAAGCTTAATGTCAAGTAAAACAAAACAAAACAAACAAATGGAATATCCCACCACAAATGTTAAAGCTTTCTAGAATACGGAGCTTCAGGAAAAAAAGTTTAGAAGATGAACTGTCTTCACTCTGGTGGCTCAGAGAACAAACTGAAAATAAGGAAATGCAAAGCTTATGAAAACATACATACATATATATATATATATATATATATATTTTGTTGACCCCAGCCAGCAGCTAAGCACCCCTCTAGCCATTTGGTGTCTCCTCACCCCAGGAGGGATAGGGGAGAGACTCAGAAAAGCAAAAGTAAGAAAACTTGTGAGTTGAGATAGAAATAGTTTAATAAGTGAAGAAAAGCTGTGCACACAAGCAAAGCAAAATAAGGAATTTATTCACTACTTCCCATCAGGAGACAGCTACAAATGTTTCTGCTTCCTCCTCCTTTCCCTAAGCTTTTATTGCTGAGCATGACATTATATGGTATTGAATATCCCTTTGGTCAATTCTGGTCAGCTGTTCCTTCCCAACTTTTTGTGCAACCCCAACCTATTCTCTGGGGTGGCAAGCAGAGTGGGAAAAAGAGGAAGCCTTGATGTTGTGCAAACTCTGCTCAGCAACAGCCAAAACACTGGTGTGTTATCAACACTGCTTTGGTTACAAATCCAAAACACAGCACCAAATGGGCTGCTATGAAGAGTATTAACTCCATTCCAGCCACACCCGTTACAATGTGTATATAGATTTATAATGATACAGATACAGAAGTAGATGTAGACACAACAATTTTGTGCCAGGCTTTTCTGGCATTCTGCAGTTGGCCACTCTGATTAAAAATATTAATAATTTTTAAATATCTATCATTCAGAAAACAAACTTTTTAATTCCAGCTAACAAAAGTGCTTTTTCTTTTTTTCAGTTTGGGGAATGAGGTTTCCTAAGACTTTTGTTGCCACTAGAATGTGCCACCTTGTGTTGGGCCAAGTTTTCTGGTTTCATTACAAAAGCTGTGTAGAGTGCAGTTGGTTAAGTGGTCAGTGCTAATTATTGAACAGAGTATTAGATATGCACAACTCTTTAAACTTCAGATAACTAAAATGTCTTATGTTCCTTCTTTAAAGTGCTCTTGAACTTAAAAACATTTTATTAGTTGGCAAATGAGGACTTGTTTGAGTAAGCGAGCTAATAATAACTTAAAGAGCCCATTCAAAAGGAAATAAATAATCAAATAATTAAATTAAATTAAATTACTAAATCATAAATCATTGTGATAGTGTAACTCAAGAATTCCCACCAACCGATGCGTTGGAAATCTTATTCCACGTACGTTACTCTGGAAGTAGTTAAATTTCTACAGACATCTGAAGTTCATCAGGTGATTATTGGGCTATGTTAGGTTAAAAATCACTCCATGGATTTCTAAGTTGTTAAGTAGTGACAAAAGTGGGGCTGCTCCTCAAGGGTCGGTGAGCTGGGAGCTGAGGGTGGCTGCGACGTGGATGGAATGCCCTCACCAATGGGCTCAGCCAGGGGAGCAGAGTTGGGATGAAAGCAATGTGTCCTGTTGGCAGGCCAAGGAGCATTGGGCAATGGTGGGGGATCAAGCCAGGACCAAGACAGAGGCAGGAAATCCAAACGATGAGCCAGAAACAGGGCTGGGGAGCTGCGCTGCTGCAGCATCTCTGGGGCAGGGACTGAAGGCCCCAAGCTGAGCTGAAATGGGGTCCTGGGCAATGGTCGGGGGGTGAAAGACCCCAGGGGAGGCTAGGCAGGGACAGAAAGGGCTAACAGTGCCCTCAGGGCCCTGACATAAAACTTCTAAATCGACATTTTAAAATATTTTTGAAAGTGTAACCTGATTTCCAATTAAGGAGTAAAAAACCCCAATATTTTAAACTATTGTATGAAATCAGCCACACTTTTTCCAAGTAACTATTGGACAATATTTCTTTATTGCTTGTCCAAAAATACAGTAACATTTCCTGCAGTTGTTAAACATTTTTCTGTATATACTAAAACACTTAGTTGATATAAACCTATTAATATACAAATATATTTCAGAGATGTAATTATCTGACAGCTTCCTAGATGTATTACTTTTTCACCTTAAATAGCTTTTCCCTCAGTATTCAGCTTTAGAATGAACTCAGAAAAATCAATAATTATTCTCTTCAATAATTTAATCCATTGGATCAAGACTTAGAATTTTTTTTAGAAAATATTGATTTAAATGTAAGAAAAAATATTAGCAAGACAACTGTTATCTCGGGAAATATCAATCATTTTCCATCTCTAACATGTCTCATGCCAGCTTTTACATATTTAGCTATTTTGGAGAGGGAAGGGGAATAACAGGTGGTTGTGCATTCTGAAAGACTCACAAGGTATATGAAAGATAAGATCATCAGGTATACAGTGAGAAATTTTCCTTAGAACAAAATAAACCTCTCTTTCTTTTAGCTCTTGCCAGGTATGACTGATGTGAATCAGGATAGATGCGTTAGCCATGGAGTTGAAAAATCATGAATGATATGTGGGAATTTTATCCAAAACTACTAAAGCTCCATTGAAGTGCTAAAGCATCAATTTTCTTCAAAGCTTCTCGAAACATTAGTATTAATCTGTGACTGTTCTGAAGGATTTAAAATGTGCTGAAGGTGGATAATGAGCAATATGCTTAGACTCAAGCATAACCAATTCAGTCAAAAATTTTTAGAGCTAGTGTTTTCAGAAAGTAATGCTATCTGACAAAAGCTGGCTGTTAATATTTATGTATTATGTCTTATTATTCTGTGCTAGGAAAAAGGCAAAGCAAAACAAACTAAACCAAAAAACATTCAAAAATCATTCTTATTCACTAAGACTAAAATAACTTTTGTACTACTACTGAATAGTAGTATCTGAGGTGCCTAAGTACTTCTGTGGATCTGAACCTATGCGCCTAACTCCAAGCTCAGGAACACTTAATTAAATTATTCACAAGTATTCTAAGTCAGCTAAGGCTGACACTGCCACTCCAATGGGATCAAATCCACTTCACTTTTAGGTATGCTTTCATATTATTTTTAAAGGAAAAATTACGGTAAGGGACAATGCCTCAAAGTTTCAAATACTACTCCATACTGTTCAGAACAATGAAAGTTCAGCATCTGTATTGTTCATGGGAAAACAAAGGCACTCTTAAATGCTCTCTTTAATCTAGTATGGCACTACCAACTCTTAAGACCACCAACACAGTTTAGTGTGGATTAGAAGCTGGCTGCCAGTCATGGATCACTTCTTCCTGTTCTTGGCACAACCTTGTCATAAGGAAGTAAGAAGTCAGTATTTCCTACAATAAAGAATGTTTCAAAGGGCTGTGAAGTCATTCTCTAACCACTTAGCACTGCTTTAAATTAATTTTTACTCCATTTTTAAACTGCCAACATCATGTCAGTGCAAAGAATGATAACCACATTAAAGTTGTGTGCTATCTTAGACTCCCAGGAATCATTGCAATGAGCAGCTTCTTAACGAATGAAAGAAGATCCCAAATCTAGTTATCATCCTCACTAGTGGTAGATGTCTGAAGTGTCCAAAGCAAGAGACAAAAGGGCAATGATAAGGTTTGATGTGTTGAGTCAGCTTTTCAGTCTCTCAGTTCTTGCCCAGTTCATACCTGTAGCATCACATTCCGTATGACCCTCAAAAAACTTTTGTTCAGACTGAGAGCCTGAACCTAGTACAGTTTTGCAAATATAATTGCAGTGTGCTAACCAGAAGAATGATTCAAACTACTTGAATTTTTCATGTGCATTTCCTATTATAGTACTATGATATACTTGTTTGGTGCCTCAACTCCCTCATTCTTGCATATCACTTTGATATCCTTTACCTCATCCCTTTAGAATAATGCTGCATAGAAACATAGATTTTAATACACTGCACAGAAATTGTGGTTCTCTGTCGGGAGAATGGAGTTTGGTTGGGTGCTTTGCCTTCTCTTATCAATGAGATGCACTGTCATCTTTACCCTCATGTAAGACCTAGACAAAACTAGTCAAAAAAATGGAAGCTGTAACTAGAACTGTCACACACTTAAGTAACTTTAGAAACGTTTTAAAATGAATCCTCAGGTTCATCATTATAAACCGAGCTGTTTATATATATAAGTGAACACTGTAGCATTGTGTGGCACAAATGTCTGCTTGAGATGCTGTGTTGTTAAACCAGATGTCTTCTCTTCCTGCAAAAAAGTATGTCATGTCCAATTTAGGCTAGAAGGGACCTCCACAGATCATCTGGTCCACCCTCTGCTCAAACCAGGGCTACCTTCAATGGCATATCCGATTGCTCAGCATGTTCTTCAGGTGAGTTTTGAGACCCTCCAGGAATGGAGTTTTCACAGCTTTCCAAGGCAACATTTTCCAGCAAAGTGCTTCTTTCATTAAGAATTTTTGTCTTACATCCAGTTGGAAGTTTCCCTTGTTGCAGCTTGTGATTGTTGCCACTATCTTATTAAGGTGCACTATGAAGAAGAGCCAGGCTCTGCCTTCATTATAACTTCTCTTTAGGTAGATGAGGATTGCAAACAGACCTTTCCTTAGCTTTCTCTTCTACAGGCTAAACAAATCCAGTTCCCTCAGTTTCTCCTGGTATGTCACATGCTCAAGTTACCAAGCCATTCAATGACCTCTCTCTGGACTCTGCAGTTTGTTGATATCCTGTACAGGGGGGCCAAAAGTGATCATTGTATCCCATCTGTAGGAACACAAGGGCTGCAGATCTTTGATGTAAGCTGATAGTAAGTTATTCATAATGCTACCTGACTTTGTATCTTGTTAGTTAGCGTAGTACTTTACCTCCTTGTTTGCTACATAACTCCTAGGGAGCCTACATCCAGGCGTCAGAACCTTTCTAGTGAAGAAATACTCTTTTGATAGCAATCATACTAGTATCACCTAGGCAAAATCTCTGAAATATTGGTGACTGACTCTTTGCAGTAATAGTATTACAGCTGTGTATCATGTTTAAACTAAAGATTCCCTTATAAATAAAAATTAGTGCAGAGATGTTATGTGTGAATGATGCTGCCTGACAATGGAAATAATGAAAAAACATAATGACAGTGGTGCACAATCTTAGTGTAATAGCTGAAAGAGTAAGCTGCATTTGCATGAACAGCTGGAAGTGGAAATATCAGCAGTGAAGCTGTTGTGTTTATTTTGTGTCCTCCAGTTTGTCAGGAAATTTGTTACTTTTTTCAAGTGACTTCTCATGCAGATTGCATATTTTGTGTCAGGAATCCTCAATTATAATGACTTAATATTTACATTTTTTAAAAGAATTTGCCAGTGTCTCGTCCTACTCGGTGGGTTGTGAGAGGGGTGAATCTTTTCGATTCCCCGACGGTTTGTGTACCGACAAAGGCCGATCTGTGCTCAGCAGAGCCACGTGGTCGGCAGAGTCACGACAATGACTCAGAGGAACAGTCTGGCCAGCAACTTTATTAACTGGCGAATTCCACAAACGGACAAACTTAACGAACTGGTGAGCTTAACGAACGAACAGAGGCGATTTGGCAATGGAGCTATTTTCCGGGCAACCCGTCACAATTTATCCCAAACTTGCACATATTGGAAGAGTAGAGGGAGAGAGAAGCGAGAAAAGGAAAGGAGAAGAGAGGAGGAAAGAGAAAGAAAAAGTATCCCCACCCTTGGATCCCGTGATGACGATGACAGACGTGGCAATCCTCCAGTGGTGGGCGCGTGCGTGGTTCCCTGGAGGGCGTGTCTTTTATAAGCTAATCCCCGCCTCCAGGTACGCCCCTTCAGGACTGACATGGTTCTTGTTCTAGAAAGTTCTCAATCTTCTGCGCAGGCGCTGGGGGAGGGAGGTGGTCGCGAGGGGGTCTCTCGGGCGGTTGCAAGCCCCTTCCTCAGATCAACTCTGTGTGACCGCTGGCCATAGATGGTACGGTCCGGCGGAACCCGGAACTGCGCGTCCTGCGATGCGCTCTCCACGTCCCGCACGTCCCGCACGTCCCGCTCTCGCTCTCCCCCTCCCCCTCCCCCACCCCGTGCTCGCCGCCCTGCCGTCGCCATGCAAATAGCGCCTCAAGTCGCCACAATGTTTGAGACATTAACTCTTTCAGTCTCTCACAGCCAGTAATCTCATTCTGTTTGTGAATTCTTCCTTAGATCTTACCTTCTTTTTTTTTTCCCCCATTTGATCAAGAAACTTCTGACAGCAAAAACTTTTAACTTCAAAAGTTTGAAGCTTTAAGGTGAGATATTGTATATATAACTTACAGTAGCCATCTTTAATTTCTCACCCGTACAAGTCTTTGAACTTAGTAACAAAACAAAAAAACCAACCCCCAAACTTACTTTATTATCATATACAAATTAAATTTAAAGTTTGTTATATGGACCCTAATGGTATGTACTTTGAAGGACCTCATACTGGCCTATCTACCAAGCAGGGATTTTCCCTTCAAATACATCAACTGCTTGGAAGAGGTATGAACAACTTTTGGAAGTGACAATGTCTTTTGTGAAGCAATTGAATGGATGGAGTACACAATTAGGTAACATGAATAGAATGATCTTGCTTAGAGTTTGTAGGGTTGAGTGAAGAACTATGATTGCATTCAAGGCAACATCTCACACCAGTTCTAAAATAAATAGTGTTTTTGTGCATTTAAAACAGTACTTAGTCTCACTTGGGCACTGTCTGCCTTGCATTTTCATCTAGTTATAATGCTGGTCTTTCTTGACTCCCTATTTATAGATTACTTCCATCAATCTTTTAAATTGCAAAACTCCTCAAAAAGTTTACGAAGATTAAAATTTTAGAAATGCCAATATCAACTGCTCTACATTCTCTGTGGATATGCCTTCTTAATAGCAATTTAAATTGAGAAGAAACAATTACTCGGCCAAAAATCCCCACTTTTAGCTTTTTTCTTTTTAATGTTGTTCAATTGTCTTTTGAGAGTAGGGCCATCAGATATACCACTCTGCTGCAAAATATCGATACAAATATGTGCTCTGTACTTCTTGTAATCATCGTGCTAAATGAAAAAAGACAAATGAGTTGTTTATGAAACTCCTTAAACCTGTAGGAGCTTTAAATAATGTTAATGATTTATATCTTTATATTGTAACTACCTTCAATAACTTCACCACATTTTTCTAAATTTTTAAATTGGTAAAGTTATTAAATTTTAGAAAAATTAATTCTATAAATTGGACATGGTTCCACATTTGTACAGGTATTACTTATAATGGCTGTAGAGGTTTCTTTTTCCCCAGACTTCACAGGCACATGTTGCATGTATGTGGTAAACCTCTTGAGCATTGTTTGTAGCACTAAAAAATCTCCTGAAGTCCATAATGATGGTACATTCCAAGACCCTTATTTTACTTGATGTCTAGTGGCAGATAATGCCCTCTAATTTAATGCCCTCCAAGTTAATCACAAGATTAGTGCTCAGAGTTTTTCACTGATTTATTTTGTCAGAAGAATTAACTCAATAAAACAATGTGTGTGTGAGTGTGTGTGTGGTGCACGCACATGTGCATTAGCACACACGCATGTTCGTGTGCTGGGCAGGTTTTCAGAATGGAACTAGAAGTAAAGCAAGAGCAAGGGTATAGCTTAGCTTGCTAGTGAGGGAAAACAAAATAAATAATTAGTTCCAAGTCTACAGGCCATTCAAATGGCACTGAAGCAATAAATTTACGTTTGTCTCCTGAGAGGATTAAATGGTTTTGTAGGAATTTTGCTGTCATATTCATTCTCTCTCTAAATGATACTTAGGCAGTATTAAGCAGAAAAGTATATTTCAAATATCTTACTGTTTTCTTTTTCCCTTCTCTTCTAGTTCCTACATGGGTTCAATAACAAGGGTTGTACAGGGCCAACTAACAATCATTAGATGAGTCTAGTTTTTCAGAGCGGTTTCTAATGTTCCTGGGATTATAAACAATTAATTCAATACAACAGTGTGCACAAGTTGTTCACGACAGACAGGATGTGTAAGTGGTTGATGATAGTTTGTCATCATTCAATTACCAGTAGATATTTAATCCAGAAAGTAAAGTTAACAAGGAAACTATGGAGATGAAGATGAAAACAGTACCTAGACGTGTTCTGTGTACATATGTATCTATGCATGAAAGTGAATATAGTGAAGTTGAATGTCCCATGCTTAATACTATGTAATCTGGATTCTAAATTTACCTTTCTGTACACGAAAGTGTACAAATGAGAGAAAAAAAAAAATACTGAGCATAACATTAATGCCAGAGCACCAGTTTAAGATGGTAGAGCTCAAAGTATGGGCTTTTATATTTCATACTTCCAAGAGGGATGGCAAGTATTATGTAAGTAACTCTTTAAGACACTAGTTTACAGTCCTACAATGCTTTCCAATACCTTGTTGTAAAGTAAAACTAATGCCTAATTTGAGATTTAGTTAATCTTTCCCCATTGAAGGATTCTTTTGTTTGTTTAGATTCTTTTGCTTGTTTGTCACAGAGTGAGTCCAAGCTGAAAATTATGAAGAAGCTGTCTGCAATCCTTTCAAATTTTTTTTTTTAAATACTGTTTTCCTGGTGGGATATAGTTAGTATAGATTTTGTATACTGGTATGTATCTACATATATCTCTGTATTGCAAAGTTTTGGCATGCTGTCTGTAGCATTATAGGGTAAAACCTAGTACTTCTTTTCTGTAAACAAATAGATATCTCAGTGGCCTTTTTGTTTGTTTAGTTGCCAGTGAATTTAACCTTCATGCAGCTCTTTTCAACCTGCTTGATGAAGTTTGGTGGAAGGAGAGGCTTGGTAACCTACGAAACTGCCTGAAGACTTATTAAGATGTTGAATTATGCAGACTCTATGGATCAAGCCATGAGAACTGAGATGGGGAACATGTCAGCCTTACTGACAGACTATAGAAATAAGCTGAACAACGTAGCTTAGCTGCTTGGTAAATACACTGGTGTTTGTTTAGTGCAGGTTGGGATAGGTTCTTGTTTGGAGAAAACTTAACAGGGCTTTGAAGTGTTAAAGCTACTGAGATGCCTCAAAATTTCACACAGCCCCCATGCTGTCTTACTCCATGCCAGACAGCTTGTGAATGTTGGTCACAGGAGGCTTTTTCCATATTACCTGTGTTTCCATTCAAAATGAAAATCTAGCAACAGGAACTTTCAGACAGGATATTAAATGCATGTTTGGTTTTTTGTTGTTTGGTTTTTTTTTTTTCCTAAGTGTTATATCCCATTCCTACTACTACTGAAGAATGCTTATACCTTTTGGGGATGCCCAGGTGTAACCCTCATCTACTCAGACAGTAATCAGCACCAGCTAGTGATTATCTAAATATTTAAATGAACAATCTGGTTATCACTTCTCCCTGTTAGGAAAACACTCTTCCATTTAGTAGGTATAGTTTGTCTTTCTTTTTATGCCTAAATTTGTTTTTTTTTGTCAACCTGCAGATACATTAATATATATATATACTTTGTATAAACCTAAATTACTTTAATGGCCATGGTTTGTGCTTAGCTCTGGTTTACAGATTTACTAATCTGAAAGCACTTTGCAGTGGCAGGACATTTGAAGAGCGTGATTCTAACTTGCCTTACAAGAATACCAGAAGAAGTGCCAATGTGTTTTAATACTTTGAGTAGCTGCAGCCAAGATGTTTTTATCGGAAAGTGCTGCAGGCATCATTTTCACTGCTTTTCCATCGGCGAACTGAAAGAGTTTAAAGGTGGGGTTTTTAATTACCTCACCCTGGGATCTAGTTGGACCAAAAGTGTTGTTGGAGTCAGTGAGTCTAGTCCCCTGCTATTGCTAGGCATCATGTCACAATTTTGATAAATGTGTTTTAAGATGAACTGCAATACTGCTGGTCACATACTCTCCAAGAAACTGGTGTCCTGGAAGCATCATCAGTAATAAATCTAAAAATGTTAAATGCACAGTTGTAGGGAAGAAAAATAACTTGGGAGAAACAAACAAAAACCATTTCAGTCAGAAGGTACCATGTGGCATGATCATTTTCTTAAATGTAACCACATTTGCTGTTTTGTCTTCTTTTCTTCTCCATCCTTGAACAGAAGAGAAAGCAAGCCCTGCCACTAATACACTTACTCCAGTTCCACTGTTTACAGGCTTAAAGACTTTCTTTCCTATATCTAGCACTCTTGCCTACTTTGTGAAATGAGTAAGCGTGTCAAGTAATCTTCTACTATTTCATAAAACGTTCAAAGCAGTGACACTTCTAAGATTCAGACACCTCTCTGGTTGAGATGTTAAACAAAACACAGCCACAGAAAGATAGTGGCTGTAGTGCTGACTTAACTTTTCATGATACATTTCTAACTGGACGTTTCTCCTGTTGATTTCAAATGATTTGGAATCACAAGCAACTATATTTTAGAGACAGAGAAGAGGAAGTGAAGTCTGCTTTCCTAATACCCAGCCCACTATTAAAAGAGAAGAAGAAGCAGCTGAGCTTTGAAAAATGATGTTCATAATGTAGTCACTCAGGAGCTGGTGGAAGGCCAGGACTTACATGAAGTTGATAAGGGGGATTCAGACTGGAACATGGACCATCTAATCAAAAATTATTGTTCTTGGGAGTGAACACATCCTGGAGAAATATGTAAGCTAATTAAGATGTTTTGGGAACAATCTGAAACTACTAGTATAAGTATGATAAGAAGTACCCTCACGTGAACTATCCTCATTATAATACCAAAAATCACACCCCTTGAGCTGGAGACCCTGGCCCAAGCAGAGACCCCTCACCTCTGGTCAAGTGGAGAATATTAAAGTAGTCCTGTAGCTTTAAGAGTAAGGCAAGAAAATGTAGACCAATAGAAAAACTGCTTTATGTAATTACTTATGCATATGTATAACTAGACAGTATAAATACGGCACCTGTATGAACGAGCCGTGTGCTAGCTTTGTGGAGCTACCACCTAGCACCTGGTCTTGCACAAAACTTGAAATAAACTGGTATCTTGGCTCTGTGTGCGTATTGGGTGTTGCACACCGAGTAATGAACTCCGTTTGTGATACAACAATAATCCTGCAAACCTTAACTCTCCTTACAAAATAGCGAAGTAATTGATAGCTATGAACTACAACAGTGCTGTTAACTAGTTGCACTAACACTTGAGAAACTTTATTTTTAAAAGTATTCATTTTATTGTTTCAGGTTTCAGTAACACTAGTTTAAGACAAAGTATATTTTTTTGTTTCCTTTCAGCCTGTGGAGAAACATTGTAGAAAACCTTCTTTCGTGTAAGAATCACAGCTGCTGGCAGCGAGTTGCAATAAAATTAGTATTCTAGTTGAAATCTGGCAACTGGGAGTCCCTTGACAGTGTTTTCCAGCTACAGACTTTGTAGCTTGTCCTCTCATGCATTGTGAGAGAAGAAACATTACTCTCACTTTCAAATAGCTGCTGTGTTAAAAGCCAGAAGTATTTCACCCAGCACTGAAATGTAGCAGAGTCCATTGTTCTTACTGAGATGCCTCTTGCTGAACCTCCATTAAAGTACCTGGGATTATGCAGGCTGCAGGATCTGGCATGGATAGGTTACCTGGAAGTACGAAGGCCACTATGCTTAAATCGGTGTTACAGCTACTACTGGATGTGTACAACTAATTAAAAACAAAGAAAAACAAAACCAGTGGGGATTGTAAAGCACTTGAAAAGCCTTTTGAATCCCTTTAAGTTTAGAATTTGATTGCTATGTCCATGAAGCAGAGTTTTATACACTTGCTGTGAAAAGTTCTATGCAGATCTAATTAATTCTTCAAAGCGAACTATTATTTGATGAAAAAAAAGTATAATGATCTCACTAAAGTAAGTGGCAGCATTATTCTACTACCCACTCACTTATTGTCACTTCAAGTGTGTGTAGTATCCTGTGAAGGGCTAAAGTTTTGAATTTTTTTTCTCTGATTTGATTTTTTAAAATGATGCACATATGCCATTAATTTTCCTCTTTTTTCCCTGAGATTCTATTTATTTATTTTACTTTGGCAAAATGACAAGAATACACTAGCGGAGGGAGAGGTGAAGCCTTCCATCCATCGGTTTGCTTTCTGGAGAGTAATCTGCTCTGATTTCCTTTATGACAAGAGCTCATCTTCCAGTATTCTAGAAATATACTTGTTAATTACTTTACCTACACTGATGGATGGTAGCTGGCTAAGTCAGTTGATGGTACAAATTAATCTGACAATTGTCTTCAAATCCATACTGTTTTTGAAAAGTAGTTCATTTGGAGACTATGCAAGGTCAACTCCAATGTAGTACAAAGCTCTTCCCATGACCAAAGCCAATTACCAAAACTTAAATATGACAAAATAGAAAATAATAAGCTACCACTTTGAGTATCTGCTGTTTTTCTGAAAGAAAGATGATGAAAATACAGGATGAAAACAGGCATAAGAAAAAAATTGATTTTTAAGAGAGAAAACCACTCTGTTTTGTGTATGCTGGTCTGTCCATCAGGTACTTCGCATGTTCCATGTAGATTAGACTCCTGGAGGACAACAGAGTGCATGTGTTGTGCTCCTGGGTATTCAGAAGTCTTTGACACATAGATAAATACTTTCTGCCTTGCCCAAATTTTAGGTTGAAAAAGATAGCATGAGAAACTCAATTGTTTAGTATATAAAATTCAAGCCTTGTGTGTTCCCTGAGTTACTGAGGCTCCCTATGCGTAAGTATAGAACTCCTGTGCTCAGGACATTTCAACATGTTCCTAACTACTTACAAGGATAAAGCCTGTAGTACAGTTATTTAACGTTGAAGGAAATATATAAACCCAGGCCTCTTAAACAATACTTCTTGTGGTGTTAAATGGTTTTTCTGTTCTAAGTTCTTCAGAAATGGTCAAACCTATAATTTCTTACAAACCTTTGAAGTATAACAGCAAAAGAATTCCTGGTAGAGCTGAGAGTTTGAAATATAAATAATGCAATGCAGATTTAAAATTGGGCTTTATGGTTCTGATCAGTATTGTTAAAGCTGTACAAAATGTCAGGGTTTTTTTTTTTTTCACATCATTCTGTAGAATATCTAAAAGATTAAAGATGTTGCAAAATAAGTTTCCAAATTAAGTAGTCAAATGAACACGTAACAGAAAAAGTCCTAATGACTTAAGCTTAGCAATCATATGAAATCCAGTAAAGACAATAGATCAGATGTTATTAAAAGTAATGTTATAATGCTAAATACTTTATTCCAATGGGAAACTGTTTGGGTAACCCTGAAGCTATGACTGCTAAAGAAGCTAGTGATATCCTTGGCACTTTCTGAATTCTTTTGATGCTGGTAAATTGTATATGTACAGGATGTGTGAGCAAACCCAGGGTGCCAGCACAAAGTATGTTAAAATTCCTTAACCCTGAGTCTCACATTGACAGCTGCTGGCATGGCTAGAGATGCCCAATCAGTCAGATAGGCTGGTACTCAGGATAGTAATAGTGATGTTGGAAATTGTAAGACACAGTTCATTTTAATAAACCAAATTCTTGAAAAGTCAGTCAATTGCAACTGGGGTTGATTCCTGACTAAGGGGATCACTTAGGAGTTTTTCTATCAGGCCCAGAGATTGTTAGCTTAATAAGTGTACAGTTTGTAAAATAATTTGTCTGCTGGTTAGAAACCCACACAGGAATCAGTACTCTCTCAGGGTCTTCAAGTATGTCTGGCTTAAGAATAAATTTTACTTGGCTGTATATATCCTCTGTCAAGCTCGGGGATTCCCATGTAATTTTTCAAGGTTTGTTGAAGTTGTTCAACCCTACTAGATGATTTTACTGTTTTTTCTTAAAGTGTTTAACCCTGTTCGTAACAAGCAAGCAGCATTTTCTCCTTCTACCGTAGTGTAGTTATATATTTTCTGTGTATACACACACACACACATATATTTACTCTCTCTATACATGGTATATATACATTGTATATATACAATGACCTGAATTTCAGTAAGACAGGCAGAAAGAAAGAGGGAAGGTAGCTGAGCCTGGAGGGTTTGAGAAGGTGATATCATTTTATATATATATGTACACACACACACACACAAACACACATATATAGCCCTGTTGAGCTTGTGCTACTGAAAGAGCAAGTACTGAAAAAAAAAAAAAAAGGGACACGAAAGGTAACTCAAGAAACCATCTTTTAGGAAGTCATTCAAGAAAAAACAAAATATAACTAACAATGGATACAAAGATCTACTCTGTTATCCATTACAGGTTAAGAGAAAGGAAGGAGCAGCATATTCAATAAAATATTTGTACTTGGTATCAGCCTTAAAGAAAAAATATATTACAATATTTCACAGTAAATCACTTCATTTAAAATGTTTTGGGCTAATATTAGACCTCATACAAGCATGCATGGGCTCTAAAAAAATAGTATTAGAGAAAAAATCCTGGTTTGGAGGCTGTTATGGAAGGCTGCTATATGCTATTTCAGTTTCACTGAGGCTCACAATAAGCTACCCGGTTTCATAGCATTTCTCAGTATCTCCATAATTCCTTACCCATAAAGATCTCAATTAAAATTCATTTATGAATCTTTAC
This sequence comes from Mycteria americana, assembly GCF_035582795.1. Classification (NCBI taxonomy): domain Eukaryota; kingdom Metazoa; phylum Chordata; class Aves; order Ciconiiformes; family Ciconiidae; genus Mycteria; species Mycteria americana. The sequence goes on along the minus strand of NC_134366.1, from coordinate 93,938,095 downwards.
AGAATTACTTTAGGCTAAGAATATTTCTTATACACAAAGAAGAATATGGTTAATTGCATCCCTCCCTCACCCCCATACTTTTAAATCAATTCAAGTAATGTGTACTTTTCAAAAGCAAGCATCTCTTACTGCACCACATGTTGTTCCATTGCTTTGGTGCCAGTGGTAGGTGGCCAGCACTTTACAAAGCACTGTATCTGTAATACAGTTGTGTTATTCACACAATTGCTTTTAATGAGCTGGCTCTGAGCCAATGGTATCAGTATCTCTGTTTGTGCTAGCTCTGTGGTGTACACAATGACATAATTGTTTCTTGACTAATAAGCTATAATGTGAACCACATGGACTGTGGAAATCCAATTTGCAAGCTAAGTGGTCGTTTTGACCATGAATTTAAGATGCCACCACACAGAAACCAAAGATCTGAACTACACGGTAGTGACATGCTCTCCACCTTGAACAGTAAAAAGCGTGAGCTGCTGACAAATGAAAGTGTTTCTGGGAGACCATTACAGAAGAACAATATAGGATTAATACTGTATGTCTCCTTAGCACAGAAGCAATTTATCAGTGACTGTGACAAGATAAACTCAAATTTTATGACTGTTTGCATGCTCTTCAGGCCATATGAATAAGTTAAGCAAAATAAAGAAAACAGCTGTTTTAAAATGTGAAACAGGTATCATGAAATACTGAATTGCTTTCACTGTTACTCCTAAGTATACGCAATTTAAGTCTGCTAAGTTATTGGAGACTTTTGTATTGTATGAGCTTTTTCCAGCTTCATGAATAATATAAAAGTGAAGATGCAGTTGGATATTTAAGATGCACATTTTTTTTTTTTTTAAACACTTGGAGCTTTTGTTTCACTTAACAGTATAGAAGAACTACCTTTTCTTGTACTGCCTTTTAAAAGATGGCTAAACATGTAAGAGTACATCTTTCCAAGCACCTCCAGGCAAAATGGGAAGTGTAACTCAACTAGCTTTTACACACTGAATGTCATCACTGCTCAAGTGAATCAAAAGTTAAGTAGGTTTTTTTTTCTAGGCAATATGGTGTTTTACAAGAGATTAGCACTGACTATTAAAAAATGTGTGCTAACTGCATTTTCTGCAAATTGCAGATTTGTTAACTTCTGAAGAAATTTTAACAATATTTAATTAAAACACTGATACATTTTTAACATTTTTAAGTTTGGGTTTTTTTTAAGAAGATAGTGCAGTCAAAGGTATTATGTTGCTTTTGCAGCTAGTTCTTTTGCCTGGCAAACAGGAAGAAAGTCAGGTTGCCTGCCTGTTGTGGATGTCCAACATGAAACTAAAGAACAAACGCTGGAGATTGTGTGACTTTCTGGACCTAAAAATGTGATGAATCTTAACCAGTAAGTATGCTGCCTAACAGCCTGCACAGAATCTTTCTGCAGTTTCTAGCAAGGGAGACAGGGGAGAGATGGCCCCTTGTGTTGCCCAGTTTCTTGCCAAATTAACTGTACTTGTAGTGAAAGACGGTACAGACTGGCATACTCTGCAGAATTTACCTATCAGACTGCACACAAAGGAGAAACTTTTTGGGGGTTGGTCTCTCCAGAGAGGTGTAAGAGATAGAAACTGAGTTTCCTATCACAGGAGAACTTCAGTAAGTCTTCATTTCTATTTCCAAATGAAAAATCTGATTTGTTTGTTTTATTTTGAAGGGAGAGGGAGAAAAACACAGTGAGTTAACAGTCTGGGGCATCATTTTTGTGTGTCACGCTCTTTGAGTAGAATATATTTTTCAGTGGCTAGAGACCTCACAATACTTTGCTGCTGCTCCTGCGGTAGAAGGCCTTTGATAGTAGTATCATTCAACAGGATTTTGCTACATACAGAAAAATTGAAGCATAAGGAAGCCAATCCAAATTCTTATTCTGACATTTTTAACAAATCTTGGTTGAAATATTTTTTCAGTAATGTTGACTTTTTTCTTTTTTAAATAGATTTAACTATGTGGAAATGCTTTGGTTTGTTCTATAAGCTGCTATAGTTATCCTAGCACTAATAAGTGGCATGTTACCTGGAGATTCAACACTGTAAATCTCCTTACCTGTACTGTAAATCTCTGACCAACTCTGATTCTTGTTAGTTTCTTGATACAGAGCTGATATATGGCAGATTTTTGTTTTAAACTCTTCATCACCATCAGATCATTCTGTGATCATAGCAATTATTCTGCTATAACAGCTATTAAGTCAGAATAAATATTTAATTGCAAACACACACAGCATGAGTCCTTAATGTAGTTCCATGAAGAAGTCACGGTGTGGCGAAAGACTGTTGCATGCTTCAGTTAAAACACAGGTTTATGGGTCAGTGAAGAAAACAGTTGACAATAGGAATTACAAAAGTATTCTAGGGAATATTTAAAAAATAGGTGTTTTTTAGTGGGTGGCTTTTGGGAACAGATTACTGTTCTGAAAGATCTCATCTTCTTTATCTAGGAGTCCAAACAGACAGCTATTGACCCATTTTTTCTGTTTTTCACTCATATAAGTTGCTAGCTTTTCATTTACCTGAAAAAGATGATGATAATGAACAAAAGCAACAATAATGCTCACAGCAGCAGACTTAGGTCAGGTCTTCAGCTTCTCACATCAAGGAGGTAACAGAATACAGAACGGTTAAGATTGGCAGGGACCTCTGGAGGACATCTGGTCAAAACCCCCTGCTCAAGTAGAGTCACTTAGAGCAGGCTGCCCAGGACTACGTCCAGACGGCTTTTGAATATCTCCAAGGAGGGAGACTCCACAAACCTCTCTGGGCAACCTTGTGCCAGTGCTCAATCACCAACGAAGTGTTTCCCAATGTTCAGAGGGAACCTCCTGTGTTTCAGTTTGTACCCATTGCCTCTGGTCCTGTCACTGAGCACTGCTGAAAAGAGCCTGGCTCTGTCCTCTTTGCACCCTCCCTTCAGGAATGTGTACATATTGATGATATCCCCCTGAGCCTTCTCTTCTCCAGGCTGAAGAGCCCCAGCTCTCTCAGCCTTTCTTAATCGGAGAGGTGTTCCAGTCCTTTAATCATCTTTGTGGCCCTTCATTGGACTCTCGCTAGTATGTTCATGTCCGTCTTGTACTGGGGAGCCCAAACCTGGACACAGAACTCCAGAGACAGAACTGTCTGAGGATGCTGTTTGCCTTTATTTTCTGCAAGGGCACATTGCTGGCTTATGTTCAACTTTGTGTCCACTAGGACCCCCAGCTCCTTTTCTGCAAAGCTGCTTTGCTGCCAGTCAGCCCTCAGCATGTACAGGCCCCGCATGTTCCTCCCCAGGTACAGGCTTTTGCCCTTACCCTTGCTGAAATTCACGAGGTTCCTGTTAGCCCATTTCTCCAGCCTGTCGAGGTCCCTCTGGATGGCAGCACGACCCACTGGCATATCAACACCTCCTCCTAATTTTGTGTCGTCTGCAGACTTGCTGAGGATATGCTCTGCCCCATCATCCATATCATTAATGAAGTGTTGAACAGGTTTGGACCCAGTACTGACTCTGGGGTTACACTGTTAGTTACTGGTCTTCAACTAGACTTTGAGCCACTTATCACCATCCTCTGGGCCCTGCAGTTCACCCAGTTTTCAATCTACCTCACTGTCTGCGCATCGAGCCCATACTTCATCAACTTATCTAGGCAGAAGGTAGAAAATGCCTAGTTCTCTCCTCTCATCTGCCAAGCCAGTCATTTCATTGTAGAAGTTTATTAAGTTGGTCATGCATTGTCTCTGGGTCCTTGGATTTCTGAAGGGTGGTCTTATTTATCAAACATATATAAAATTATCCATGTTCCTGTTCCAGGTTAAGTAAAAGTGGCTCATCCACCTAGGTAAAGACCGGTGATTAATGTCTTTTGGCAGGATAGATAACGCATCATGATTCCAAGCTCATAACATCCCTACAAACTACCAATACCCTAACACAAGCTTTTGTCACCCTTGGCAGCTTTTGGCACCATTTTTGTCACCATTGGCACTCCTGGGGGGGGGTCCGGCTCCCACCTTAGATAGATAGAAAGAATCAGCTTATTAACAATTCATTAAATGATAAAATTACAATTCAATAATTCATTAAGATGTTACAATAGTCCGTGATTGACTAACAAATATATGCATAATGTCCACTGAAGAAAATAGAGCCTAATTCAATAAACAATGAGCAACTTAATCCTGTCGGGAAGAGGAGAGTCCCAATTCTGTTAACAGCTCGTAATTGCCTTGATACCATTTCCCACATGCCCCTAACGGAAATCTCATAAATTTGATAATATTGGTATTCATCAGTTCTTGAATTTGACCTTTTAGGTGTTGATATTTCTTAACTTTCTCTGTGAAGAAGGTATTTGGTACCTCAGCTTTTTCTATGTTCTGGGTCAACAGGGCTCCTGACCCATTCAGCAACTGGTCCACACTTTCCCTAGTTTTCCTTTTGCTACTTATGTGCTTATGGAAGCCCTTCTTGTTGCCTTTGACATCCCTCACCAGATTCAACTCCAGGTGGGTGTTTGCTTTCCTAACTGTGTCTCTCCGAGCTCTGACAGTGTCTCTATAGTCCATACCTGTCGCTGCTTCTACTTCCTGTATACTTCCTTTTAATGTTTGAGTTTTGCCAGGAGCTCCTTGCTTATTCATGCAGGCCTCCTGGCATTTTTTACCTTTCCTCATTGGAATGGACTGCTCATGAGCCTGTAGGAGCTGATCCTTTGATTTTACCCAGTTTCCTTGGGCCCCTCTTCCCTCCAGGGCCTTATCCCACAGGACACTTTCAAGCATATCCCTCAGAGGCCAGAGTCTGCTCTCCTTAAGTCCAGGGTTGTGATCTTGCTTTTTGCCTTCCTCTTTCTTATCAGGATCCTGATAAGATCAGGATCCTACCATCTCATGGAAACTGCAGCCTAGGCTGCTTTCAACCTTCACATCCCCAACCAGACCACCTTTGCTTATAAGCGGAGATCTTTCAGAACAGAGATCTGCTCCAAAAAAGTCAGCATCTCCTCTGGCTGGCAAACCAGAATATGCTGGGTTTGCCTCTGTGTCCTCTGAACCGTATATATTGTTAATGTATATAACTCTGTGTACATTTTAATCTCTGGCACATGTTCCACTTGTATGGTATCAAGTCCTACATAAAAATTGTTTTGTTACCTGCCAGACTCAGAGGCTTACTTCTCACTATGGATTTGGGGTTTTTGTTGTATGAATTTTACAAGGTGATGTGTCTGAGGCACAACAGAAAGTGAAGGGAGAGTGGAAGGAACACAAAATTATAATGGCTGCTCTACCTGTAGAAGTAACAAAGTACCAAATTCAAGGACATGGAAAACCTGGTCTATTTCTGGTTTATACTTTTCCCCCAGTGAGAAATATTGTTGGTATGATAGGGATGCTGAAAACACCATCCTTTGGGTTTTGTTGTTTTGTTTTGCTTTTTTCTAAAAAGAATATTAATCAGAAATCTTCTATATGCGTCCAGAATGAAATGTATATCAAGGTGTGTCTGTGGTGACCTAACTATTCTCCGCATAGTGTTTGATACTGGGCTATTTTATCATCCCGTCACCCTGTTTCCTGAGAGTCTTCTGAAGTGTTGCACCCTCGGTGTCTTTCTTGCACATGGGCCCAAATTATTGAGTATTCATGTGTATCTGTGAAGCATTTTGTTTTATCTTGTGTTTGATATGGGCAAGAAGTAAGAAAAGTGTAGAGTTCCTGCAGTCCTCCAGATTTCTTGTGCCTTAAGACTGTGTGTTCAGGAACAAGGCTTACGTCTACTTCTTCTCCTTCATCCTCATGTAGAATGGAAACCAACCTCAATTGGTTATCAACCTACTTCCAGAATACATAACGTAATAAATGTTTACCTTCAAACAAAAATCAAGTGCCAAGAAGTCATAAAACAAACCATCAGAGCTCAGTTTCCACTATTTTGTAGTTGAAAAAAAACCCCAAAAACAACAAACCCCACAAAAACCAACCTTCATTTTAATGTAACCTTTGAAGACTGGACATTCAATAGTCAGCTTGCAAACTATAAAGACATGTCTGCCTGAAGGACTGAAAAGATCTTTTATAAGGCTATGAAGGGAGGAGGTTTCCTCATGAAAGGTGCCAAGAGAGCTATCCAAGCGGATCACCTGAATGAACTACCTGAAAGAACCTGCTAAGCATATGAACTCTCTTTAAATCCAGTCTTGATTTGAAGACATCAAGGCAAACAACAACATACTTAGGAAGAGTGTTGAGTGTCTTACTTCGTTTGCTGAGCTTGTAAGATTCACTGACTGAATCTCACTATAACTGTGTTATCTAAATAGTAAATTTATCTACTGGATGTATTTTTGTGCAGGTAAAAAAATCAAGAGTTATGATCAAATGAGCTTTTTCTATTTTGATTTAAGTCTTAATTTCTTCATGTGAGAAGGTCATGTTTGTGAGTTTACCGTATAGAGCAAACTTGCTGTTTGTGTGCTACTCCTTTTCACTTCTATTCATTGCTTACGCTGCACCATAACTTTGTACGTTTCTATCTAGTATAGAAGTTCACTTCCACGAGCAGTGACTATGTTCTGTTACCTAAATACCTTCTAAACAAAATATATCTGCTATTTCTCTGATGTGCAATATTAAAGATAGAGGTGGATTTCCATATATGGGGCAATGGAATGAATCCACAGGAATTCATGAGACTGCTACATTACTGTTATTCAGTTGGAAATTGCTAACTTTGACAAAGCATTACAAAGTTCCTTTTGCTACAAGAAAAAAAGAGTTCTTCAAAATACTGGAGACATTTTAATTCATACTGAGTTTCCTAGTCAGCAACAATGATTGTGATTCTAATTACAATCAGTTATATCAGTTATTAGTGTGTAACATATTTGTAAATTGACCTATCAAAGGTAAAATTTTCACTGATAAATCACTGATGGGTATTTTTTTGGATGATAAATTAAGGCTTTTATGTACGAAAGAAAAACCTTCAAATGTCTAAATCTTAACTGATGAAATCTAGCCTTAATATGTCTGTTTATACTTGATTTCTCTCATCCTGCTTAATATCTCAATATGCTTTCAGTGCACAGCATGACAGATGCTCTTAGAAGATGGTTCTCTTTGTGATCAATAAAGAGGAATTATAAGCATGCAAGTCCCTGTAAATGAAAGCTGGTTCAAGTTTCATGCTAAATGCTTTAAGTAATACATTACTTCCTGAAGAACCTAATAGGATAAATTAGTCTCTAAAGGGACCATACAAGGAAACTCTATGAAAGGGCCAGTTCTCACAAGGCTGAGAGAAACGCTGATGCAGGAGTTTTTGTGGGTATATGCTACCATTAAAATAGCTGGACATGACACCAGCCGTCTCCAAGAGGCCAACAGTTCAATATGGTTTCTTTTCCAAGTCATAGAAGAGCTATTTCTAGTTTGAAGATCATTAAATGCCTCAGTTGGCTTCTAGATTAGTTATTCCTTAGTTTAGTCTTAAACCTAACTGTGTTCTAATTTTACACACAATTAGTTTGCAATAATGTGAAACGTTGATTTTATTTTCTTCAAGGATCAAGGACTGGAACATCTGCTGAACAGAAGTTTCTTCTTTTTAATGCCATAACTGATGGAGAAAAAACTGCTATCCATCTTGGAAATATTAGAAATAAACTTTCAAGTACTTGCCCCCTGGAGAGTTTTTAAAAGCCTGGTCTTGCAAATCTGTCAGCCTCATAGCTCTGTCTTTGTCTCTGCTTCTTGTTCCTACTCTAATCTCCTGTTGCAGTGGGAGCTCCTTCTTTCTCTCTGTCTTCCTCTTTCTCTTTCTCCTTCTCTAGTCACTGCTTTCCAGAAACTTATCCCAGATGTGCTTGCTTAATGCCTCGTATAGAAATTGCTGTTCCTTCCCTGTAGAGAAGTCTGTATGATCCAAGGAATCAGACAGACAGTTCTTCTCTCTGTTGGTTAGCCATAAATTTTTAACAAAACAGAACATATAATAGATGCACCATAAGTGATAAACAGACAAACAAGAATGCATCAGCATTAATATCTAATAAGGATGCCTTTAAGAAGCATGAGAAACCCTAATGAGAAAAAACTTGCCTGCTAGAAAGAAGGCCACTCAGCTTTGTAGGAAATAGGACTTACACAGTTAGTCCTTGTTATAGAATCTCTACATGGGTGAGTATACTACTTCTGCATGAAATGCATATTGGTTTGACAACCCAGGCTAAAACAAGTTATGTTGTCTGCATCATTGTTAATTCTTAGAACAAAATGATCTACCTGCAAAGCCCCATGTAATATGGCTGTTGCTCAGTTAGCAATGGACCGCATTTATTCTTATGTCATTTTTAGTATAAAAATTATTGGGGTTATTAACTGCCTCCTCTGTTAACAGATCAGAAGCCTGTGCAATCAGTTTATTCTTTATATGGGTCAGCATTTTTACACCTGATTTTATTCCTACAAGGATAAAAATTACGTGGACTGTGTAATCGTATAGGGCTTCAAACATCTCATCACAATTAATGGGATGTGACATATTACCTTGACAAGCAGGTTGTTTGTCTCATCATCTTCTGCAAACTCACCCATCACTTTTCTTTCTAGTTAACATTTCAGCTGTTAGGAGTAGCACAATTGAGGCTTCTCCACGCATGCTCTCACCCAAATGTAGAGATTCTCCCTTGACAATATCTGTTGGATGTCTTCATGTTTTGTCTTCCCTAACTCCATCTCAGTTCCTGTATGTGAATTTGTGTTTCTTTAGACCTGACGTGAGGTCTATGTGCTTGCAGACTGGCAATTCCTCTTTGGTGTTCCTATCTGAAATTTTTATTTCGCAGCCTTCTTTTCCTTAAGGTGCTTGAATAACAACTTCTTCTGAGAATCCCCTTCTGCATGTGCTTGTTTTTGTGACTTGCTAACATTCGTTATTCTCATGTCAGTTTATTTCTCTGCAAATGACCTGACCAAGACTCTTTTTCAGAAATTCATAGGCAATTAAGGCCAAAGTTTAGGCCTCCTTTCATTGTCATTTCTGTTTGCCCTTTATTCCCTACCTGTCCATTCCCTAACACTTCCTTCTCTGAGGCAGCATACATCTCCTGTTACTTGTTATCTGTTGCTCTTGAAAATGATTTTGCCCAAAAGCATGAGTTTCAAGATCTGTTTGGTTTTTTGGGAAATCATATTGCATCTCTGGGTTGAATTTATATATTTAAGCTAGAACCTGCAGTAGCTGGCATAAAAGACAGCTTATATTTGATTAAAAAAAAAAAAAAAATCTCTGAATTCTACCTTTAACCCACGTCCCTGATAATGTGAGATTATCAAGGTCTGGTGGGGATGTTTCTTCAGGATCTTATCCCATGTACTTATAGCAGTAATCAAAGCAAAAGGCTGGAACGCATTTCTCCCAAAACAGGCACCCTGAGAAATATCTCCTTGCCTAAGCTATGCAGCTGTCAAACTTCAGAATGTGGTAAGGATAGCTGAAACCTTGTTTGCTCTTAAATCTTTTGCACTGACTATTACTGTGATAGCTGTGCTCCACATTGACAAAGGAAAGAAAAAAGTCTAAGAAGAATATATTATATTGCTTTATGCCTGCCCTCACTAGTACCACAGAAACAGAAGTTGTCACAGTGCTTTTCGCATTCTGCCATGGTACAGAGTTCCTTTGTACAAGTCCTGTTCAATGAAATCTTGTCCAAAGAGTTGAGGAATTTGATCTAGATAACAGCTAGAATTGCCTCAGATTTGTTGTTAAGATGGAACCAGGAAGAAATGCATATTCCACTTCAAGATTTCACATTCCCACCAACTTTTATTTTGTCCCTCAGAACTTCCTCTGGATAATCTGAAAGAGTCCTGTCATGGAAAGTCATCCCTAGACAGTGCTCAGGCTAATTCTTCAACTATGATGCCAGCTGTATCTCTCCTGCCTCCAATTATCTAACAGATATAAACTCAAGTAGCAGTTGATTTGTCTTTGGAACCTGCAAGGTCTGTGTAGATATATTATCAATAGCAAGAATGATGAATGTGTCCATGAGGCTTCTTCAGCCTTAATTTCTAGCACTGATACTCAAATTTTGAGTGAATATTTAAGAGGTTTTCATACAAAGTCTCACATTTCACTGGCCTGAAGAGCTGTATCTTTACTGCTGGACTGAAAATATATTCATACTGCATTATAGTCAGCTGAAAACTGAAGAATAAAGATCTTGATATGTATGCTCTCACTTAATGCTCAGGGGCAGGTCTATAAAAAAGAAAAAACACTGTCTAAGGATGGACTTTTTTGATGATCTAAGAAAAAGTGTTCTTTAAAAATCTATGTGTAGAGCTCAGCATAACGTGAATCCATCTTAGCCATTTTATTACACTATATGTTGCTTTTTTTTTTTTTTTTTAAATAACTTAGTCTCCTCATTTATTATGCAGGAAGCCTTTGCAGGGTGAGGAACTGTTTATAAAAGTGTAACCCATGGGTGCAATTCCACTACCTGGGTCAGCACCACAGGCTCTCTGTGGGAATGCAAATCACTAACTGGGGTTTGATTTTTTTGTTTTCAACCAAAAGTTGTTTTACACTCCAGGGGATGTACTGTGATGCTACTTGTAGTTGTTAATTTCTTTTAATGTTTATATGGTAGAGATTCTATCTAGGTTTGAATGTCTAGGCTATTCTGTCAAACTGAACTTTGCTGTACTGACTTGACCTTTTTTAGATTTGTGCTGTTACTCCCAGGTTCATGCAATTGTAAAGAAGAACAGAGATGGTTGTCCAAATCACAGAATACTGAAAAGGTCAAAGTAGCAATGCAGGCTTCACTGTTTCTCCAGGTATAAGGTGCTGAAACTGTATCCACATAATTCTCATGACTAGACTTGAAATAAGCCTGGAAAATGGTCTATGTGAACTCTTGGCTTTGATGGTGAGAGTGATGAAAATGCTAAATGTTAAGAATGCTGTTATTCTGAAGAGGGTCTTAAGATTTTGATCAAAAATTTTAACTCCTGCCATTCCAAAATAAGGTTATAAGCAATGTTTCAGTATAGACATTTTGGTCTTTCATATAGGTTTCCCACAGCTGAACCATGCAATACATGTTTCCCAGGTGATGGTAATGTCTTGCAGTCTGTATTGTGTAAGACCCGTCAAAAGAATATTATTCTTTTTCAATCTACCATGCTACCATAGAATTAGAATGTGTGGGTTTGGTTTTTGATTTTTCTTTTTTTCTGTATTACAACAAGCTTTCTCATCTTAAGAAAACTTTATTAAAAAAATTCAATACTCCAGAAAACTTTATTAAAAAAATTCAATACCCCTGCAGCCTTATGTGTGAGTATTGACTAGTATACAGCAAATAGAGTCATTATTTTACATATTTGACACTCCATTTTACACTCCTGGTAACACAATTGTTACCACTGTTAAAGCAAGCTAAAAATGTCTCTGGCCAAGATAGACCTCATCAAGTCCTGCAACTTTTCACTGTGAGGTCAGTACGAAGCCTGTGACCTTTTTCTAGGAATAGCAAAAGTTGTACCTGTGGGCTACAGTAAATATTAATGGATTTTTTTTTTTAAGAAACAAAAGATGCATAATTCCATCTGAACTTTCACCAGAAGAAAAATAAGGACTTACCTGCTGTGAAATTAGCCTTAATAAGTAGGAAGATAGTTCCCCTTTCAAACCCCAGGATAGTGTCTCTCTTTACACAATATATGTGTGTGGCTACAACGTGGATCTCCTCTGATGTTCTAATTTGGTGACAAGAGAACCATAGTTAATTAGAAAACAGCGATGCTTTTTCTGTGCCTGGTGGAGGGACAGAAACATGAGATAAAGTTTTGGCTTCACCTATCTCAAAACCGCCTTTAGGACTATTATTCTAAAGCCTTGCTTTCTACTGAAGGTCAGAGCGAGATTCATGAAATGAATTGACAGCACCCACCACTTTTCCTGGCAGCCAGGCTTTTAAGGAACTCTCTCTTTGCCTTTTCTCTCTTTTCTTTGCCTTTCTTGTTGCCTTATTTTTAGCTGTACAGTAGGTACTAACTGTCATTCATTCAATCTGAGGTTAAAATTTTTCTTTGATCAAGGAAGACTGTAGAGTTTTATGATTCTAAATAATTTTAAGGAGTTTTTTGTTCAGTAGTTGAACCAAAATATTATACGTCTGTAGTCAACCAAAATTTACTTGCCAGCAATTTCCACTAAGAAGTATTAGCAACAGATGCACATTAAAAATATTGATGAAGTCTTTAATCTTGAAGATAGAACAAAATCTAGTGGTACAAATCACTAAAGCATTCATGGAGTACGGTTCTATTGATTTTTACCCAACCCTGTCTTTTTCTCACTTTTTTGGTTGGATCTGCCAAATTGGGATTTCAGAGCCAAAGATGAGAAGTCAAGTCTTCCATACTGAAGGATATTCCAAACAGAATTTGGCTTATCTTTATCATTGTTTAAAATGGGGGTTTTGCTTGGGCAGAAGCTTCTTTTAATATATTGATAGATTTCTGTTCTTTTTGCTGTTCTGGAGAAGGTTAGTGAATCTGTCAAGACCAGTCTCCACATTGTCATGGTGTGGGGATTTTTTTCTTTTCCTGCTTAATGCAAGCCATTGGTGGTCACTCAATGTTCACAGTCTAAATTCAGTTGCTGCAAGCTGAAGAAGCTTGAAGAAACTAAATACAGGAAAAAAAGATCATAGGTAAGTTTAAAAACCCTCTTTCTTAATATAGAAACAGTTGGATACTTCATAGAGTATTGCTAATCATATATGAATTTCAAAATGTTTGGAAGGTCTCATGTTCTTGTGAACCAAAAAAGAGAAGAGACTTATACAAGGAATATATCATTCAATTCTGTGCAAGTGAAACCTGAATAGCTGAAGTTTCCATTAAAACATTTTTGGCACTTAGACTTTTAAAGTCTAATTATATTTTTTTGAAGCTGAAACATCTGGTGAAATGAACAAAAGAACAACAGGCAAAAAAAATCAAGCTATTGTTTCATTTTGACCAGAAAAAGTGCTAAACTAGTTAGTAATATGGATATGACATTTTTGCCCCACCATACAAATACACAAGGTAATGTGTAAAACAATATTTTGAGAGTGAGCATAGATGTTTTCAACATTAAAAATAAGAGTTAATTGGTGCCAAAAAGGAATACTCAGAAAACTGTAATTACATGAAGATTATAGGCAGGAGAAATACTTAGGGGTTTTTTTTCCCCTTTGAAAAAGCAGTAATGGAGGGGCTATTTTTATACAGAGAGGCAGAAATTTTATTTTTGTGGATACATGGATTACAAAATCAAAAGAAAAAAAACATGACAAAGCACTTCAGTCTCAATTATTTTTATGGAAGGATGACTTGGATATATCCAAGTCTTTCTCTTGAGGCTTACTAATGCAGGTCCCTTTCCCCCAACATTCTGCCAGTGCATGGTATGACTTACCCCAGGAATACTTGATCTCAGCTGCCATCTTGATCTTAGCATTTACATATATATAAAAGAGCTACAATATTATTGGTATAAATGAGACTTGGTGGAATGAGTCCCACAAGTGGAGTGCTGGGATGGAGGGCTATAGGCTGTTCAGGAGGGACAGGCAGGGCAGGTGATGTAGAGGTGTCGCACTATATGTAAGGGAGACGTTTGATTGTACAGCCCTTACCGTTAGCGATGATGTTGTTGAGAGCCTCTGTGTGAGGATTAGGGGGATGGAAAACAGAGGATATGTGGTAGTGGGTGTCTACTACTGATCGCCCAGCCAGGATGTAAGCACTGATGAGTTATTCTATAGGCAATTAAGAGAAATTTCAGGATCAGTAGCCCTCGTCTTTATGGGAGATTTCAACTTCCCAGACATCAACTGGGAATATCATACTGCTGTGACAAGCAGGTCTTTGAAATTCTTGAAGTTTGTAGGAGATAACTTCTTGTCACAGGTACTCAGTGAGCCAACTAGGAAAGATGCCCTCCTAGACTTGCTATTTGTGAATAGAGAAGGGCTCGTGGGGGATGTGATGTAAGTGGCTGTCTTGGCCACAGTGATCATGAAATGGTTCAGTTTAAAATTTTCATTGTAAGGAGAAAAAAGGACAGCAGAGTTGCTACCCTGGACTTCAGGAGAGCAAACTTTAAGCTATTCAGGGAGCTATTTAGCAGAGTACCCTGGGAATCTGCTTTTGAGGGCTTAGGAGTCCCCGACAGCTGGTCAGTCTTTAAGAACCACATTTCAGAAACACAGGAGCAGGCAATTCCACTGTGTCCTAAGTCAAGCAAGTGGGGCAGAAGACCAGCTTGGCTGAACAGGGAACTCCTCATGGAGCTCAAGAGGAAAAAGAAATTGTATAATCTCTGGAAGCGAGGTCAGGCTTTGCAGGAAGAGTACAGAGCTGTGGTTTGTATATGCAGGGAGAAGACATGGAAGGCCAAAGCTGAATTAGACTTGAAACTGGCCAGTTGTTTCAAGTGTTGTTTCAGATAACAATAGGGGCTTTTTTAAGTACGTTAATAGCAAGAGGAGGTCTAAAGAAAATGTTGGACAGATACTTGTTGAAGTTGGTCATCTGACTAATAGGGATGAAGAAAAAGGGGAGGCATTCAATGCTTTTCTTACCTCAGTCTTTAATAATACTGATAGACCTTGGGCTGCCCGGTCCCCTGAGTCAGAGGACCATGAGTGTGGGAACAGTGACTTTCCATTTGCGGACACTGAAATTGTAAGGGGCCAGCTGTATCAGCCGAATGTTCCTAAATCCATGGGGCCTGATGGGATTCATCCCAGAGTACTGAAGGAGCTCACGGATGTTATGGCAGGACCCCTCTTGATCACCTACCAAAGGTCTTGGGAGTCTGGGGAGGTCCTTGTTGACTGGAAGCTAGCCAGTGTTATTCCAATCTACAAAAAGGGTGTGAGGGAAGACCCAGAGGACTACAGACCTGTTAGTCTAACCTCAGTTCCTGGAAAAATTATGGAGAGGATCATACTAGGTACTACTGAAAGGCATTTAAAGAATAATGCAATCATCAGGCACAGTCAACATGGGTTCACAAAGGGAAAGTCCTGTTTAACTAATTTGATATCCTTCTATGATAAGTTTACCCACCTAGTGGATGAAGAGAAGGCGGTGGATGTAGTTTTTCTGGATTTCAGTAAGGCTTTTGATACTGTCCCTCACAGCATCCTTCTGGACAAGTTGTCCAACTGTGGGATGAGTGGGTTTATGGTGCACTGGGTGAAGAACTGGCTGAAGGGCAGAGCTCAAAGGGTTGTAGCAAATGGGTTTACATCTGGCTGATGACTGGTCACCAGCAGTGTTCCTCAGGGTTCAATTCTAGGGCCAGTCCTGTTCAATATATTTATCAACAATCCGGATGCATTAGCAAGTTTGCTGATGATACCAAACTGGAAGGTGCTGTTGACTCTTTTGAGGGAAAGGAGGTCTTGCAGAGGGATCTAGATATATGGGAGCATTGGACTATGATTAATGGGAGTAAATTTAACAGGTCCAAATTCTGGATTCTGCACCTAGGATGGAGTAACACCGGGCACAAATATAAATTGGGAGAGGAGTGGCTGGAGAGCAGCTCTGCAGAAAGGGATCTGGAGGTGCTGGTTGACAGCAGGCTCACTATGAGTCAGCAGTCTGCCTTGGCAGCCAAGAGGGCAAACCGCATCCTGGGATGCATCAAACAGTATAACCAGCGAGTCAAAAGAGATGATTATCTCACTGTATTCAGCATTAGTGCAGCCTCACCTTGAGTACTGTGTGCAGTTCTGGGCCCCACCATTTAAGAAGGATGTGAAGGTCCTTGAATGCATCCAGAGGAGGCCAACAAAGCTGGTGAAAGGGCTGGAAGGAATGTTCTATGAGGAGCGGCTAAGGACTTTGGGCTTGTCTAGTTTGGAGAAACAGAGGCTGAGGAGTGACTTCATTGCTCTCTACAGCTTCCAGAGGAGGGGAAGGGGAGAGGGAGGTGCTGATCTCTTCTCCCTGGTATCCAGCGATAGGATGTGTGGGAATGGTTCAAAGCTGTGCCAGGGAGGTTTAGACTGGAGATTAGGAAGCATTTCTTTACCAAGAGGGTGGTCAAACACTGGAACAGGCTTCCTAGAGAGGTGGTCGATGCCCCAAGCCTGTCAGTGTTTAAGAGGCATTTGGACAATGCCCTTAACAATATGCTTTAACTTGGTCAGCCCTGAACTGGTCAGGCAGTTGGACTAGATGATCGTTTTAGGTCCCTTCCAACTGAAATAGTCTATTTTATTATGTTCCATTCTGTTCTGTTCTATTCTATTCTATTCTGTTCTAAAAAAAAAAAACTCAGAAAAATTATTTTAGCTGTTTTGGTTTCCCAAGGATATTTTCATACTTCATTGATGCCTACGTTAGCTGAATAGGCACAGGATGCTTTCTTTTTTAACAATCAGTATTATCCACAGAATTGTAGGGAAAGGAAAATCTATTGTTAGTGTAAGTGTGGGATCTTCTTAGTTGTTAGCAACAACGTGGAGCAGGGACAGCTAAAAGTATTCTTGTCTTCTCTTATGATGGTGTAATTACATTAACTCTTAATCACTTTACAACTGTTTTTCACAAAAGATCCATGCTTCCATTAGTGGAAAGGATAGATCTCCATAGAAAATGAACTTGAAGCGTGCTTTAAAAGTAACTCTGTTTTTCACAAACTTTACACCCTTTGTTGCAAAAATCACAAGGTGAAGGAAACAATCCCTAGTCAACTGTATTTTATTATAGCTTTTCCTGTAGTAGCTGATGGATTCCTTAGGGGAACTGCTTTCTGTATGTCTCTATAAAATCTTATGTTTATGTTCTGGTTGCATTCATTCAGAGACACATATTGGTTCTTGGTCTCTGCTTTGTGTGGATTTTCCTGGAGTGAGGAAAGTTTTGTGAGATCTTATGTTCAAATTTTGTGGAGTCTGGAGAAGTTTCAGGAGATAAGTGTTTTTCAGGTTTGTGCTAGAACAGGTGACTTGCACTGTGAGGGAAAAGGAATTGGTTGAGAAATGCATTTTCTACATTTGTTCTTTTTGGAAAGGGTTCCTGAAAGTACAGGATGACTTCCTGTACTTCAGCCATGGTTGGAATTTTTAATATACATGAAAGGTAAGGGTAACAACTCAGCAAAATTACTTCTGCCTACATCTTTTCTTTTCTAGATGTGTGGGCTATACTAAGGCTCATATCTTGAAGGTATTAGAAGCTTCTCTTGCTTCTTGATTTTCAATAGAAACACTTACTTTCCTGTAATTCTTGTCCTTAATTCTGTTTGTATCACAGAAGTTCCAAACTAGTCTGTCCTTTGTCCCTTACCTCTGAGTCAGTTCTACATCTCTCTTAATCCCCAAGAAGAAGAAAAAAAATCTTTATTATCTGATTTTTATTTATTTTCCTAAGTAGTATAATTAAAATGATGTTGTGGAAGAATTAACTAAGTGTAAAATTACAAAGACACTGAGACAATCCAAGGAAACAAACAAACAAAAACTTTCAAGATATTTCTAGATGGATTAGCATTTTGGTTGTGACAGTTTTTCATGGTGAAATGAAAAAAACTTAACTTTAATTAGAGACAGTTATTTTCAAACTATGCCACTGAGACTGTCAGAGCAATATACATTGGGATTTCTGAGACAAAGTTGGGAAACAGAATATTTAATAAGATTGAATGGGAATATTTTTTTTTCTTCAAGTTAATTCAACATAATAATTTTGTTGGACCTGGAATTATCTCCATTTTGGTTTGACCTGACTGAACTTTTTCAGTTAGCTACAGAACTAGATAGGGAATTATTATCAAGTAAAGCCTTGCTCAACTGAAAAACGTCCTTTTCTTTAAGCCCTTCTTGGAAACCCTTCACTGGAAATATATCTCATTTCTTCTGTTGTAATATTTCCTGTCTTGTTTCTTCTATTGTAATATCTCCTGATTCTCTCAGTTAAGTGAGGTGCTGCTTTATCAGTATGTAATTTGCCTTCTGTACCTGAACTCTTTTAGGTATAGAATATGTCTCTAGTTGTAAAACACTGTACAAATTTATGATGCTTTATAAATTATTAATAGCAATAATACAGCTGAGTAAATAGAGATGACTTTTTTGAGGTTGGAAAATGCTGCTGCTTTATTAGAGAACAAAATTAAAAATAAACATTCTGGTGTAACTGCACTGACTTTGGAGACAGTTTGCATGAAGGTCACCAATGTTTGTCTGTCTTGCCATTTTGAAGAACACTTCACTTCATTCTCATTCTCTTTATGCTTGTTTCAACATGGTCATCTGTTCTGCTATCCTCTTTCCAAGCCTTGTATAAACAGAACTTTCATTCCTGGCAGATCATTTTAAGATCTGGTTTTAAAGTAAAGTAGGGAGAAATAGGAGTAAAGGAGAAGGGAAAAAACATTGGAAACAAGGTTGGAATGAAGTCCCTGTATTATAGTAGTCATTACTAAGTCACAAAGTTTTTTCCTTTTACAGCAACCCTCCCTTTCTCTGTAAGGGTCCAGCACTCCTGCTTACTAGTTTCTGCCTCTTTAAGCCTCTGGTGATAATTCTTGGAGGGATCTAAGGTTAGAAGATAGCCGGCTACAAAAGCCAGCTCATAGAATCATAGAATCATTTAGGTTGGAAAACACATTTAAGATCATCAAGTCCAACCATTAATCTAGCACTGTCAAGTCCACCACTAAACCATGTCCCTAAACGCCACATCTAGATGACTTTTAAATACCTCCAGGGATGGTGACTCAACCACTTCCCTGGGCAGCCTGTTCCAGTGCTTGACAACACTTTTGGTGAAGAAATTTTTCCTAATATTCAATCTAAACCTCCCCGGCGCAACCTGAGGCCATTTCCTCTCGTCCTATCACTTGTTACCTGGGAGAAGAGACCGACCCCCACCTCTCTACAACCTCCTTTCAGGTAGTT
Organism: Mycteria americana; assembly: GCF_035582795.1. NCBI lineage: Eukaryota > Metazoa > Chordata > Aves > Ciconiiformes > Ciconiidae > Mycteria > Mycteria americana. Next base: position 93,919,083 of record NC_134366.1, on the reverse strand, counting down.
GTAGAGAGCAATAACGTCTCCCCTCAGCCTCCTTTTCTCCAGGCTAAAGAACCCCAGTTCCCTCAGCCGCTCCTCATAAGACTTCTGCTCTAGACCCTTCACCAGCTTCGTTGCCCTTCTTTGGACAAACTCCAGCACCTCAATGTCTCTCTTGTAGTGAGGGGCCCAAAACTGAACACAGTATTCGAGGTGCAGCCTCACCAGTGCCAAGTACAGGGGCACGATCACTTCCCTAGTCCTGCTGGCCACACTATTTTTGATACAAGCCAGGATGCTATTGACCTTCTTGGCCACCTGGGCACACTGCCGGCTCATATTCAGCTGGCTATCAACCAATACCCCCAGGTCCTTTTCCACTGGGCAGCTTTGCAGCCACTCTTCCCCAAGCCTGTAGTGTTGCATGGGGTTGTTGTGACCCAAGTACAGGACCCAACCCTTGGCCTTGTTGAACCCCATACAATTGGTTTTGCCCCATCGATCCAGCCTGTCCAGACCCCTCTGCAGAGCCTTCCTACCCTCCAGCAGATCAACACTCCCGCACAACTTGGCAAACTTACTGAGGGTGCACTTGACCCCCTTGTCCAGATCATTGATAAAGATATTAAACAGGACTGGCCCCAACACAGAGCCCTGGAGAGCACCACTTGTGACCAGCTGCCAACTAGATTTAACTCCATTCACCACAACTCTTTGGGCCCGGCCATCCAGCTAGTGTTTTACCCAGCAAAGAGTAAAGTTATCCAAGCAATGAGCAGCCAGTTCATCTAGGTGACAAGGTAAAAAATAGCAATTGTTGGAAAGTGCATCATGAAGGAAGTTAACATAAAGGAACAGGAACACATTTTGGATTTATTTTTTTTCCAAGCATGTTATTAAAAGTTTTGTGTGTGCTATTCCAAGGCCTGTGCAGACAGTAGAGAAAAGATTGGTGGATCCCTTAGTGTACTGGGAAGTCAAATGATTATGGACCAATGATCAAACTAAATGACTACCTAGGCAGAAATGTGTGGGCAGATGAGTGATGATATTTCTCATTTCCTTGTAATTAAGAAATCTGATACTATATGTGGTTGTTTCAGTAATAACTGCTCAGCATTTCATTCATATAAGCCTCATATTAAAGAGGAAAACTATTCTAGCATTCAGTCAGGTCAGAATCTCTTGAAAACGTAGTGTGCTGGGTTTGCTTTTATTTGTTTCTCAGCTAAACTTAAGCATGCAAAGTTAACAAAAATGTCACATGCTTGAAACCAAGCTATTAGCTGCATGTGCTATATCAATTCAGTTATTCTCTCAGATGGCTTGTGCTGCTACAGGGACCTGCTGATGTCCTTTGGTAACACTTTTGTTCTGATTTGCAACAAATATACCTGTGGATATAGTCTGTCCCCGAACCAGCTGTACACTTTACCTACCTAAAACAGACTTGGCAAAATAAATAGGTCTGTCCTTATCTCCCTTGCCTTAAGAGGAGCCATTTAGGTAAAATTATATTGTGTGACTACATTTAACAGATGAACATTGAAATCAAAGACTTATGAGGTTGCTTCCAAACCTTCTTATTCAGTGTTTTTGAAATGTTGCTACATCTGTTCTGTAACATAAGGGTTTACAATGATGATTTTATACAGCAGTAGGATACCCTCCATGATATCACTATTTATGTCTGTGCTGAGAGGCCAGCTGTGGTAGCAAGGCTGCATACCCATGTCTCATATCTGGTTTCTTACCGGTGCCTTTACAGAGGCACTAGACTATCACCTAGTGCTATAAGCCGGTTCCTCACAGAAGAGAATCCTATTTTCACAAAACTGGTGGAGAAACAGTTGACCTGCTCAGTGCATGGGACATATAAGCAAGTGTATGCTTTTTCTCCAACCCTGTAAATGTTCTCATCTTCAAATTGAGCTGATCTTTGAACTGATGGAAATAATGGAATAGTGGAAATAGTTTAATCTTTTGATAAGATCAGTTACTAGTTGGCTATTATGTGGGACAGGATAACTTCTGTGCTTGCAAATGCTGTGAAAACTCCTGGTTGGGTAGTTTAATATTGCCTTTAAAATGAGTCTTTTGATTTTATTTAGTCACTCTTAATTTCATTCTGCTTTGATATCTTATTTTTTTACTGACTTCTGTCAGAAAGGTATTTGAATTATGAGACAATACTGCTTCTTTTTCTCTCTTATAACCTCTGTGAGTATATTCTTGGTCTATTTGCTCACTTCAGTCTTGGATAACTTGATTAGTCCATGTAACTGCTCTGTGAGTAATGATACTAAAAGCAATTGGGAAACATTTTGCCACTTCAATGAAATAAGTGCTTTTTGACTGTCATACAAAAACCTAGCCAAAGGTGGCTGGCTGAACAGTTTTTAAACTAATTAAAGGTGAAGAAGGTTGCTAAATGATGCTTATTTTTTAAAAAAAAAAGGAATATCCAGGGAGCAAGACACCAAAAAGCCCAGCAATCAGCAAAATAATAGAAGATATGGTAAAGAATAGAACTGGTAGGCATAAGTAAGCATAACTTCCTAGGGAAATGTCAGCATTGCTTGGATAAAGAGAAGCCCTGTCTTGCCAGGGTATTAGAACTCTCAAAAGAACTCAATAAACACATGGAAAATTATGAATATATGCATCTATTTATCTGAATTTCCCCAAACCATACTTGTTTGTCAGATTCCTCTAGCAAGGCACTTAAAGAATATATGCAATTATTCTTTAAGAGGGAAAATCTTGGCATAACTAAAAAGTAGCTTAAAACAGAGGACAGGGATAAATGTCCTTAAAGTAAAAGGAGGTCTTCCTACATTGCACAGGAACTTTGTCTGGGAGCTATGACATTCAACATATTAAGACATTATTAGAAAAAGGAGAGACTACTGAGGTGATTTTGTTAACAACATTATGTTAATTAAGGTGGTGAAGACAAGGGTTAATGGCTAAGAATTACAAAAGGACCTTAAGAGACCGGGTGACTGGACAGTAAAATGGCAAGTGATGTTTCGTGTAGCTAAATGTCAAGTGGTGCACATGGCAGGGAAAACATTCCTAGTTCATGTATAAAGTTATTTTCTGTGATTTGATCATTATCACTCAAGAGTGAGCTCTTGGGGTGTAATAGAAAGGCCTGTTATCATACAAAGATAATAATCAGCAGCAATTAAAAAAAGAAAAGTGTATGTTTGAAGTTATTGGGAAATGAATATAGAATAAAACTAAATAACATTGTTACACTACTGTATAAATCCAAATTTTGAACACACCTTAAACACAGTGGATAGTTTTGTTTCCCTGAGTGAAAACAGATCTAGAGGACTGGAGAGAATGCAAGGATTCAACAAAGACAGTCAAAGCTATAGAACAGCTCTCACAGTAGGAATGATGGAGTAAGCAAGGACTTATGATAGCATTTCTCAAATAGCATTTCTGTCCATAGTAACATAGAGACAGAGCAGGTTGAACAGATAAGCAGTTTACAATTGTTTCAACTGAATGTATAGGTATATGGCTCTAGATGGGGTGGAGTTAATTTTCTTCATAGCACCCTCTGTGGTGCTGTGTTTTAGATTTGTGACTAAACCAGCGTTGATAACACAACCGTGTTTTGGCTATTGTTGAACAGTGATTGCACAGCATTGAGGCCTTTTCTGTTTCTCACGCTGCCTCCCAGAGAGTAGGCTGGGGGTGGGCGAGACATTAGGATGGGGCACAGCCAGGACAGCTGACCCCAACTGACCAAAGGAATATTCCATACTATGTTACGTCCTGTTCAGCAATAAAACGCGAGTGGAGTCTTTCCAAAGTAGCCGTTGCTCAGACTGTCTAGGCATCATTCTGCTGGTCAGCGGTGGTGAGTGATTACATTTGCATCATTTGGGGTGTTTTTTCCTTTTTTTCCTCCCTTTGCTTAATAAACTGTCTTTACCTTCACCCACAAGTTTTTCTTGCTTTTGCCCTTCCAATTCTCTCCCTCATCCTGCTGTGGGAGAAAGTGAGCGAGCAGCTTGGTCAGTGCTTAGTTGCTGTCTGGGATCAAAGCACCACAGCATATATATATATATATATATACACTTATAGATATATATATTTATGTATATAATTATCAGTTGCGGAATTAGAGTTCTATGTGATGGGAGTGTTAAACAATAAGTCAATCATCAAGATCTGTTTCATACTTCAAAAGACATTTAGAGTGGCTTTGATCAGTAATAGCACCAGCCAATGGTTAGTTCTTATTCATTATCAGTCATTATCATTACATTTTCAAACAATTGGCCCTTCCCAGTTATACCCCACATCAGCTGTGAACGTACAGTACTTTAGAGCTGGTGCTGTGTAGTTTAGCACTGATGACTGTGGTCCTTGAAGGTCTTAATGATCAGGCTTGAGAGCTCTTCAGCGAGGGAAGCCTGAAATGAAGTGAACATCTTCTTTCTTCCCCATCCTTTCATTGTTGATTTTTTTATAGTCCTCTCCCCTTCCACAAAAATAAGGGGGTGATCTCATCTGCTCCTCACACAGACTACCTTAATTTTAAGACAAAGACTTGTTGTGTGTCCATCAGATATCTTTCCTACTACTTCTACAGGATTATTGCTGTTTCACAAGGTGTATTTCCTGGCTGTTCTACACCCTTTGTTCTTACCTTGCAAATTTTGCTACTCACACATGTTCTGCTGTACCCTGTTTGTGAAATTATACCACAGTCTCCATTTATCCCTTTGTGATTATGTATTATTTATATACTTCTGCTTAACTTTGTTACAAAATGTTATACAATGTCACTGGTTAACCTATTTTAGTGTGCTTATTTATGTCTTCAAAGAAAGCAAATATTAGTTATATCCTGCTTAGTATACTTTGAATTTATGGGTGCAACAAGCCTCTACATGTGCTATACAACTATCTGTGTCCTGAATTCCTGAACTAGCACATTGTCCTGAACACACAATGAGTCTGTTAAATCTTCTGAATTAATTACTCATACAAGGTGGAAAGCTAATCCACAAGTAAGACAGAAGAAGCCTCAAAGGGAGAGAATAAAGAGTTGATTCAATCCTTACCACCTGTGATGGCTCAGGATATTCAGCAGTGAGATGCCTGAGAACAGAAATTTCCTCTTTCATCTTTCATAGTGCTGGATGGAAACTACACCTTCTGGCAAAAAATTAAACTACAATTATTTTGTAATTTGAATGTGCAAGAGGCTTGGTAAGTGTTGAGAGAATTAGCTCATAGCAGCTGTGAGTGTAAGGCCCTATTCCACCATCTTTTATTTCCTTTGTTTATCATTTGAAAGGCTGAAGGAATTAAATGTTTTTTCCTGTACAAGATCCTGTATTACATCTCTGGATAATCCTTGTATTCTCAGCAAAATTTGATATCAAGCTTAATGGGACATAGTAATAGGATCAGAAATTCAATCTATTTCTAAATGCTTGTCCACAAGGTGCATAGACTGATGCACTTCCCAAGACCTTTGCTAAAAATAAAATAGAGACTGACCTCGAAAGAAGTAAACTGCGTCTATTCATAGAGGAATTCCTGGAGGAAAAAACACATTTGTCATGAAGTTACATAATAACAAGTTTTGATTTTCTCAGTTACCAGGTGTGAGTCAATAGCTTACGTTTCTCCCCATACTCTTGATGAGTGGGCTATAGAGGACAATTGCCATTTAATGCCATTTAATGGAGAATTACTCTTTTTTCATGTCAGACTTCTTATGGAAAAGAAAAAAAAATGTTATTACCATGACTGTCCTCCAAGAAAGTGTATTTAAAAATAGATGAGCAAATAAGATAGCCCTTACTTGTCACGGAAAGAGGATTGAGACTTCAACCAAGCTGCAAAACTCATGATATCATTGCAAGAATGAGGTGATCTATCATGAAATAAGCAGTGCGCTAAACTGTATCTAATATTTACATTAATAATTTTTAATGAAATTGTTAACTGGCCACATTTCCTCCAGTTTCTAAAGGAGTTTTCTCTCACCAAAGTTTTGCAGTTTAGAAGCATGGTAAACACAATCTATCTATGTTATTTCAAACATGAACCTTGTTTAACATTTGTTTAAACTGTTCACACAAGTCACTGAGCTGGTGTTTGGAGTTGAACAAGTCATGCAGTGAAACAGTGAATTGATATTGGGATTTTTATGATTAGAACAGAAATTGCTGATGGAATTTACATAAAAATTACTTAAATATAAGTTGGGGATCATTTGACTTATACTGTTGGGCTTTTGTTAACTTTTTTGAGTGGATATTTAAAGATCATGTCTTATAAAATTCTACAGCAGTAACAAGGACTAGAAGAGCTGTGGTAAAAGGTGTTGGATGTGACATGCTCATAAGAACATGATTTTAAGTACAAGGATGTTCTCTGAATTAATGAGATCAAAACCAGATTGCATTGTAATGTACTGATTAAAAAAGGAAAATAGCAGATCCCATGTTTAGCAAATGTTATTAAGTTCAATCATTTCAAAACAGCTAATATGTTACAGCTGAGACAATTTACTGATTAATTTTTACTCATCAAATAAATCAAATTTGCTAATTTTGATTGTTCTGTAATCAGAATTACTATAAAATGGTAAAAGCTTTCCATTACATTTCACATCAGCTCCTGCCAGCTAGTTTTCTGTGCAACTGTGAATAATTGCATGCTTAGGTGTTCAAGGGGGTTGGCTATACATAGAAGCCCAGAATGGATTTCAGGTTAAGAATTATAAACTGGGGTTAAATGTGAGATACACCCACAGAGCTGATGATTCTATCACTTTCTTTAATCACCATTTAATTTTTCTTTAGATAGCTCACTGACTCTGGGGTACAGAGGCAGAACTTTCTGTACCTCTTTAATGGACGGAGCATGGGAAATGGGACAGACAATGACTGTCTTCTAAAACATAGCTGTAGCAAACAAGGAGTTAAAAAAAGTTTAACTAGATTCAGTCGGTTACCCACATCTTCCGAAAATTACATGTCAGCATAGTTCCGGAGGTACTTCTGTTCCTTACCTCAACTACCACATCCAAAACTGGAAATTTTTTGTGAAGCAATAGGATGTCATTCTTCAAGATATCTACCTGTGTCCTAAGTCAGGAGTATAAATTGTCTGAGTGCAAGAGATTAGCTTTAGTACTCTTGGTTAACCAAAAAGAACTTGAGACATTTCCACCCTTGATGCTCCCATTGAATAATTTATGGCCTCCCATGCTGGATAAGATTACTTATTAGACAACAGGGTTTCTTGTGGTTGTGTTAATTCTCCATTCATCAACTCAGTTGAATGAGAAATCACTGTCTCCCCTTTTTTAAGATTGTAGGGAAAAGGTAAATTCAATCTTAGGAACTGCTAGGAAGGAAGAGAGAATGAAACTGAGAAAACTATTATGCTACTGTATCGACTCAAAGTCTGCCCACACTTACAATATTATGTGCAGTCTGGTTCCTGCATCTAAAAACTTTAAATCAAATTCATAAAGGTTCTCAAAAGGCCAGCAAGGGTGATAAAATGTATACAATGGTTTACTATATGAAGACATTTCTAAATAAACTCAGATTTTTTAGCCTGGAAGTCTTCAAAGGGAGATAAAGGTGACTTATTGAAGAAGAAAAGGTATTAGATCTTCACTCTCTATTCCAGTAAAAGAATGAGGTAAAATCCAAAGAACCTATCAAGTAACAGGTACAAACCAAATAAAATAAGTTAACCGGTAATTAAGCAGTAGAATTCCTTGCTACCACTGTTATGGATAATGTTTACTTACATGGGCTTGAAAAGACTTTGGACAAATTCATGGCAAAGAAATCCATAGAGAGTCCTTTACCTAGAAATTCATGGTGACTGTTAAATACTTGAGGCTAAGCTGAAAGTTGTTGGAGACAGTAAGCACATTGCACAGAGTACATTTATGTGCTTCCTTTGTTCTTTTACCCTCTCATAAGTATCTGCTTTTGGCATAGTTGAAAATGGGATGCAAGCCATGCTGGCCTGTGGTATAACGCAGTATGACAGTTCTTAGGTTCAGAAGATAGTTCAGAAGAGAGATATGGATTATAATGACAGGTTCCTCTTCAGACATAAGCAAGTATTCTTTTCCAAAACAGAAGCACATCTGAACAACAGGGTTTCTGCTAGCTTTTAACATTGTGGAATTCTCTTGTGTGAGAGGGAATGAAAAAGAGGTCAAATAGGGGAGCTTCAGGAAAAGAAAGATTAGCCAAAAAATGGAAAAACAGAAGAGAGCATTTATGTCTGGCTTTCAGTTTCTGGAAATTCTAGAAGCTGCTGCGTGGAAATAATATCTTGTTTTTATTTATGCAGTGTTCAAGAGGACAGGACTATAGGAAATACTTATTAATAATTACTTTACTGAATAATTTTCACCTAATGGTGAACCTGCTGATTCCTTAACATTGACTAACCGACTGAATCACAGAAGCATACACCATGAGAATCTGGGTCAGTTTACAGGCTAATGTGTCTTCAAAACAGAAGTGTTAAAAATTTTTGATTTATAGCCCTTCCTTGTCTTGGGAGAATCTTGTACATAAATATTGAAATTGACCTTCTAAAGTACTTTGCAAACATGAATCATCTAAATTATTTATGAGATAAGTAATTAAGGACCAGGAATTTTTTTTCTGAAGAATAAACCAGCTCAATCTCTAAATTCTACCTTAAAGAAAACCACATTTCAATGCCTGACAGAACAATTTACAAGTGTTTTCCAGTGCCACATCCAAATTTTCAGCTTCAGATTTTAAAGAATAGCAATGGGGTTTGTTTAGCTCTTGTAATCAACCAGTGATATTTACTTTTGTTTAATATTTTAAATTTACTAAGACCAGCTCCGTCCTCAAAGAATCACATTTTAAAATCAGAATTTAAATTCTCATTTGAAGGCAATTCATAATTCCACTGATGAAAGCATTGGAGTACAGTCTAATTTCTTCCCAGTCATAAGACCAAGCAAGCAACTCTTAAGTCAAAATTGCAATTACAAAACCATATCTCCATTTTCATTCACACAGAAAGTCACTTGGTAGCACACTGTTTTTTCTTGTGCTAATTTTTTGTAAGCAACAGAATAATGAAAAGAGTTGAGTAAGTAGAAGAGATTGTAGGATTGTATTCTCTAAAATATTTTGCTAAAAGCATATACTGCTTATATGTTTAGGCTATATTTGACTTATCAGTATTGAGAGTTTCCATAATTTCAGAAGTCTTATTTCAAATTCATTTGAAAGATTAGGATAAGAATTTACTTTACTTTCTTTAGATATAAGACATTAATTTTCTAGGCCTCAAAAATTTTGCAGTTGTTTGTTTGCTGGAGTGATGAAGCCATCCCCTAACACACTGGTATGCTGTCATTGGACAGTGGACTAGGACTGCCTGCTCAGCCCTTGAGCACTTACATGTTAACACAGCACTCTTTCTTTGATCTTCACAGCAATAGCAGAAAAAGACACTGGCGAGCATCTCAGAAACAGCACCTGGACAGAGAGAAAAGTGTGGGAGAAAACATGTGCTTTTACTTTCCTTCAAACATCGAAAACTCACAAGCATCATTCACTTCTATACATCCAGACTGCCTAACAAGCCCTTAGCTGTTACAGAGTTCTTTCCACTTGACATCAGGGAGCCTTTCACAGCCAGCCACAGAAGAGAGAAATTCTCGGCTAGCACTATAAACCACCCTCAGTGCAGAAGACACTGTTTCTCATTCCATTGTCCTAGCTGCCTCCTTCCCTAGACATCTTCCTTTCTTTAAGAGGTTAATAAAATTGCTGATATGCTTAAATACAGAGAAGAAAACTTCAAGCAGAACTTACAGCCAGCTATTTGGCTTCAGAGTGGTTCCTTTGTTCTGTTTGGGAAAACCAAATTTCAAGATATTTCATGCAGCTCTGTAGGGCCAAATTCCCTTCTGAGAAGCACCTGTCATCTAGTCTTGCCTTCTTTGAAAGAAGCATTGATTTTCCTTGGAACTTCCCTTACTATCTGAGTATAAAATCATCTGCGTAGGTTTCTGCAATCCCTACTTTTGACAAGAGAATCACTTCAGCCAGTAGTTTGTCCCTTCCGCGCCCCCTCTCATCCCCCACAGTGTTAACAGTTTTTGTTAAACAGTTTCCAAACTGACTCATACAGATGTGTTAAAAATGTTCCTCACTGTTCTGTGGGCTTTGGTTAAGCTAACAATATCCATTTACAGAACGTAAATGTGCCTATTCTGGCAGACAATATGTAGCATCACCTTGGGGTATATGTGAATGTCTATATACCTAATTTTAGTCTTTGAATTTCTTCTGTAACAGCTCCCAAATTTTCACTGTGTGCACACAGATGGGAATAAAGAATTCAAATCATTAGAAGCAAGGACAAACAAGTGTGTAGATGGCAGTATGTAAGATGTGATTGGTGGCGTGATGCTATGCCTCCTTGTTTTATAAAAAAATTGATATGAAACTCTACCACATTTTTTCTAAGAGCAATTATCAGAGCAGTCATGCTTTTAATGTGTGTCATTCAGTCTAGTGAAGAGAATATATTTCTGAGCTTAGTCAGGTTACTTGAGCCCTACCTTAAATTGTTCGTTTTTTTGTTTCCCATCAAAATACTCTGTTTCCCAGTCTGAAGCCTAGAAAAATAGTACCCTTTCCTTAGAAAATTGCATATATTAACTTTTTGCTATGACAACTTTTCTGAGAAGTGTACTTTCCTTCATGCCCAAGTAATTACATCTTTTCTATTAATCAACTAGCTTTGTCCTATTCCCAGGGTGAAATGTGTCGAAAAAAAGGTTCTGAACTTGTTTTCATTCTCATCCCTTACATCTTTACCAAGGAAAAACATTTAGTTGTTTTCTTAATCTCTTGGAAACATAAAAAAGAACAGTCAGCAAGTTTAAAAGTTGGATTTCTTCAGCTTTCTTTTCAAATATTAGGGAGCCTTTTCTTTAATTCACTGTTCGTTATCCATCAAGTGTTTTCATTGAGGCAACAGCTTTAAAACTTTGTTATCAATGGAGAAGAGAAAATTTCAAAGTAATTTTGTTTTACAGGATGAAGGGAAACAATATTTTTTTAAATGTAAATATCTAAAAAGTCCACAGAAGAGATATTGTGGAAAGGTATAATTTTGGCCCTTTTCTGACAGTTTTTCTCATAAAAGAGCTTAAAGATCTTTGTTTAGCTACTCTTCAGTATATGAATGTAACCCCGGTTTACAATTGAAGACTCACAGGAGTGCTGCTATCTGATTTTAAAGGCTAAAATATTCTTTTTATCAGTGCTTATTTCTTCTTTTTCTTTAACTTACATATTACTAAACCTATATATTACTAAAAAAAAAAAAAAAAACCAAGGAAAAAAAAAGAGACAAAGTATTCCCAAAACAACCCGAATAAATTGTGTCAGCTATTAGGTATGGTAGAAAATAAGTAATCACAAATTGCTTGCAGTATAGCAAGTTGTAATGCTACTTTGAAGTCACAAGTTGAAGATTGACAAAGCTGTTGTAAAAAAATTTCTTTGAAATGTTCCAAGTAGATCATTCATCTTGAATATGTCTGTGTTTGCTCTTAGCAATCTCTTCAGTACACAGCTATTATTAAGCTGAAAAGTAATGCATCCCTATGCATACTAATACGCTTTTCTTTATCTCTTTGAAAATAATTGGATGTTGCTTTGATGTTGTTGGTAGATATTTGTGTTCAGGAAATGCTTTACTGCTGGTTATTCATCAGAGTGCATAGAAGAGAATGGCTAAGTGTGCAGATACTTTTTACTCAAACATTTAAAATAGAATAAAAATAGAAAACCATTGATGCCAAAGATAAGTCAAGGCACATTTAACTAAGTTGTCAGATGAAAATCACTACTATATGAAAATCACATACTATAAAATACAATTTTTTAGTGATTCTACTTTTTTAATATAAGGAAATCCAACATAAGATTAAACTATGCCAATTTCCAGTGAATTTTTTATGCTTATTTGCGTTAATGGATAACAGTAGGAAACATGCATCCATACACCTGGGAACTTCAGGAACAGACTAGCAGACATAATTGAAAGAAGGTCACAGACAACAAAAGACGTTCTCCTGCATAAGAAATAACCTTAGAAACAAAGATTCTATAACTGATGAAACTATGTAAAGTTTAAATGTCTTTCTTAAAGAATTATTAATTTCTGTTGAAAAGTATCCGACATTATTTTGCATAAGAAAGATTGTCTGAAATCTAGGAAGTTGCCTTTCCTTACATGTGCTTTAAAATTAATGTAATAATGATTATAGCAAATATTTTCTCATTGGTAGTGATGCTACTGTAAGTTATTTCCCATGGAAATTTCTTTGTGTGAGACAACAGTTACCACCTGTAATAACAAAATAGCTGTGTCCTCTACAGAACAGTTCAGAAGGAACTGGTAAGAACTGCTAAATTCTTGAATATTGGTACTGTGTCAACATTTTCATGTTTTTCAGCAATCTTTTTTTTTTAAAGGAAAATCTGGTTAGTTCCTTCAACCTCTCACTTTTTTTTCCTTTTTCCATACCAGGTACGAAACTAAAGTATTTAGAGGACAACTTAATGTCATAACATATTTTTACAGAAATTAAGTAATCCACCTAGGAGGCAAGCACCTAAAATCAAGAGAAAAATCCCAAGTGATGTAAATTCCTAGTTATTACAGTAGGAGAAAGGACAGCAGTGTCATAATTGTACAAAGTAGTAATCTTGGAATTCAATGACTGATCCTACTTTCCTTCAGAGAAAAAAAAAAGAAAGAAAACCCCCAAACAACAAAAGCAAACAAAAACACCCAAAAAACCAAACCCTTAAGAATCCATCTGGAGGAAAGGAGGTCTTACTAAGAGTTTGAAGCATGCAGTACTTCCAGCATAACAATTTAGCTTTTACAGTATGCTTAAATCTGTGGTTGGATAGAGTAGACCTGGAACAGCCTCACATAGTGATACCAGGATACTTGATTCATCCATGTTGGTGTTCTCCTTTTAGCCAGGGAAAGCACCCCTCAGCCTCCTGACCTTGGTAGTAGGCTTGACTCTCATGGTATGATCTGTTTGGTTTATTGTCCTGATGTAACCTGTGGTAATCAAGCAGCACTAGGCTAGCAGCCTCCAGAAAGCCCCAATTACATAATATTCATACCTCCAGCTCCTCTGTGAAGGTCAGCTGTGTCTCACATAACTGCCACTGATCAGCACTGTGAGCTTGACACGTGTTCTGGAGCTCCTTTCCAACCTCCAATAGGTGTGCTCTTGGGGGAGCTTCTAGGAGCTTCTTGGGAGTCTGTTTGCCCTATTTGTTCAATTAGGAGGAAAATACTTGGTGCTGAGAGCATGGCATCCACAGTAGCTGTGTTTCACAGGGGTATAAAGGACTTGCTCTAGTCTCATCCCACAGGCTGAGTGTCTATTAACAATTGCAGTGTACTTCTGAAGCACATCTTCAGGTTTAGTTTCATTTAAAAAGAATCCAGGTCACGTTCTTGAAGATCATGCTCTTTGATGTGAAGCCAAATACAGTAAGTGGGGATAATCTGGAGATTCACTTTGCTTTTTGATCTGAACTGAAATGCTCATATAGATGAACTCCGAGATGTCCATTGATAATTTCTCCTTAATTGTTATCTCACAGGCAGCAGCCCTCATGCTGGAAAAACATGACACATTACTCCAGATTTCTTGGAACAAAAGTAGACATTGGGGAATGGGACACTAAGGGAAGGAGAAAAAGTTTGGATTTCTGAGTACTGATGTACTTTTTCCCATTTTTCCTCAAGTGCTAGGAATTTCAACAAACAGGTCAGTAGCTGAGTTCAGTATTATGAAATATATTAACTTACTCCCATGAGCTAACTTTGGTTATGAACACTTTCCAAATGATGTGAGAAAAATAACCTTGTAGATTTGTGTCTTCAGCTTTGAGCCCTGAGAATTACAATATCCCTGCATTCCTACAAGGATGGACTTCCATACTCTTGCGGCAGGTAAGACCACCTGGCTTCTGAAAAACTGAGATCTTGATGCTGAGTAAACATACTTAGACACTGATCAAAGTCATTCTAGGTAATATTTCTATATATTACTTCTACACATGAAAGTTACTTAAAATTCTCTTCCTTCAGTGACGGAAGTTGCAATACTCGTAAGTGCTTTAAAGCTGTGTCAAAATACAAAGTTTGAAATTTCTGATAAATCCTCCCTCTCTCATGAGCAAAAAAGTTACTGTTCCTTCATGTTTAATTAGACAACAAGAAAAGAAAGAAACCAATGGAAAATAAGAGTTATGTTGGAAAGGTAGGGAAAAAGTCTGGGAATGGGAAAGAACATTTCCTTGGCACATCAATTTAGAAGAAGTGCAGAACAAAAAGGTGCTTCTCCTTTATTTATTTTCAGGTTCATAAATTTTCTTTCAATTCTTTGTCTTTGTGTTGGTTTAATGCCAAATAAAAAGTTACTGGTGTGTATAAATAAGAATACATGAAATGGGGAAAAAAACTCATAATTAGACTCATAGGATGGCTGAATTTCAAATATGTGCTGAGGAGAAAAAAGAAGCAATTCTTAAAACCAGTAGCAGTGAATATGAAATCAAATACAATAATCATTCATTACTAATTTGCCATACTTGCTGTTGAATTTTACAGTAAAAAATAGCTGAAACTCATTAAAGGAACTCTTCATTCAACACTGTTTTGGTCTGTCTTTCAAACCACATTTGTGAAAGAGGAAGTCACTTTTATTGTGGGATTGGGTGCAATTGGTTGATATCGTATCCTTGAGCGATTTTCCTTATAACTAATTTTCTCTTTTGGTATTGTGTGTGCCTTGCTAAAAGACATTTTCCCTTCTCCTGTGGTTTTTTTTCTTTTTTCTTTTTACAATGTAAATTTTTTGGGATGTAGGGTACCTGTGTTTCTTTGCTTTTTGTTCAATAAGTTTATATCTTAATTTGTTTTACTTAGTTATTAAACTGTGATTGAGTTACAAATTGTGCATATTCAAGATTTGATCTACAACAGTTAGCTACACAGCCAAAAGCTGGTATTGTATTATATTTTTATCTTTTAATCATATTTTTTTCTGACTTACTGGGAAAAAATCTGCCTTTTCCACCTTTATTAAATGGCCAGAATGAATTGGTTGTGTCTTGGGGAGAAATGGAGGATATTTCAGTATAGTTTTGTAATGCAGATCAACAGTTGAGATTTTTCCAACGAGATTAAGAAGAATACTGAATCAAAAACAAAAGTGACAGAGTAACTTTGTTGTAGGAGACTGGGTGGGATACAGGAAAAGTAGGGACTGGAAAAATTCCAACACACTCATTAAGTATAGACCGATGGTAAAGGACTTAAAAATATTTGTTGTCCTTCCATAAACTAGAAATAAAACTTGGTGAAAATGTATACATTAACTTTAGAACAATCTTGTTGTTGTTGTTGCTGACTCTTCAATATTGCCTTCAATCTTCATTAGACTTCTGACTTTTATACTTCACAACAATACGTGCTTAAAGCTTTGCCTATTTTCACTGAATTTGATATATATAAAAACAGTCTTGTGTTGTTATAAAATTATGTAATTGTGATAACCAGAAGATATGCACCACTTTTCTTTCATGAAGTACATCTTTTTAACAAATCTGTGATTAGTAAATGCTCCTAGCATAAATATCCCACTCAAACTAGTTTAACTACAAAACTGGGTATTGTTTTATCAGTGTAGAAGTCACTGTGGTATAAACCCTGCTAGAACTCAAACCTAGAGTACTTTTGAGATTAAAATGGTAAATAAAGGTTTGCAAGGAAGCAGAAAATGATTACGTTTAGTTCATGCACTGAATCCATATCTTCAGGGATCCAAACTTCTGCCAGTTGGTTTGGAGAGTGGTTCTGTGTACAGCAAGGGCAACACAGACAAATCTGCAGGAGAGTTAATCCACCCCTGCTTCCTTTCAGTAGAGCATTAGGGCTCAGGCACATTTTCTTAGCCTCAGCATGAAAAACTGAACAGTTGGCATAATAGCTAGGTTGGAAATTGCCCAGTAAATGATCCATAATTTGGTTACATACTCCATGAATGGTGGGTGTACCTATGGATTATGCCTCTCCATATGTCAAAAGAGCCGAAAATCTGTGAACTCAGTCTCTTGATAAAGATTATATAGCGAGTGTCTTGTTAAGTAAATATCAGTTAATATTTTGTTTCTGAGATGAGTGTTTGTGCATATGTAATGGTTTTATGAGCCTCCTGGGGAGAAAAACTATTGACAAAGCAATGAGAGTGCTCTAAGCAACCTGTTTCATTTATACATGTGTATCAGTCCTGGATTACAGGCAATCAAACAACAGATATTTTATGTGTATCTCAATCCAATGGAATTCGGAGATCCTATAAACATTCCTCCCAGAATTCAATGTGCAGCATAAAGTCCCTTGCTCTTCTGATAAGTCACTTCCAACTTAATTCCAAATTGAAAAGAAACAGAAGTTTGTCACAAAGTGCTTTCATTCATGCACATCCTACCTACTGAGTGTCTGCAATGCTTCAAGTTGCATTTGGGAATGCAAGGTACTTACATTTAGAAGAAATACAAAAAGGGATGTAGAAGTGATAACATAATATCAAAATCTTTATTGAATTGCCATTCCTGAAATTTTTGTGTGTCTGTGTCTGTGTGTCTGTGTTAACTTTCTTATCTGACATGTTCCTCTGTACTATGTGGTACCCCAAAATCTGGTTTTGTGACTATCTGCTGAAACTTGGAAATCATAGAAATTAAGATTGCTACAGAACCAAAACATCTCTGCTTCCAATTGCCATCTTTCTTTGAAGTGATAATTCCAAAATTTAACTTGTTCTTCCCTTTCTCTTTTAAGAAAAAAAGTATTTGGACTCCAGGTGTACGTTAAATAATTGGTCTGGAATTTAAAATGGAAGCCTGTTGTGTTACAAGATATAAAATGTACCTATTAACTTCCAGCAGATATTTAAATTGGTCTTGGAACAGTAGAGTGTGTTGCAGTACCGTTTGGGCTGCTCCAGAATTAATCTCTCACTAATGTTTTCAACAGGTCTAGAATATTGCAGAAAGATACCTTAATGAATTCCTTGAAGCAACTTCGAGCAAGTTTGTAATTGCCTGAACAATTTATTGACAACTGATGTGAGCAAAATGTGTAAGCAACCCTGAAACTGCTTGCAGCTTCCCAAGGGACCAAGCAGGCTTTGAACTAACTTCAGCCTAAAAAATGACACTGCATAAGGATTTTTATACCCTACAGTTATACATTGTGAACTAGATTCTTAAGTAAGTTCTGTGGACAAAAATTTAATATGTCAAAATGAAGGCATCCATAACGAAAAATAGCAATTTCTATTCCATGAGGACATATTAACCACTTTTACTCAACCTAAAATGTAAAACAAGGTAATTTTAAGTATGCAGAAATACTTTTGTACTTGTTTGTTGTCAAGAAAATTCAAGGAAAATATAGAAAATTTCAATGAAATATAAAAATAATTCCAAATACACTTGGCAAGTTAATTCACATAGTAGATAACCATGTGTTGGTAGGAGAAAAAACATCTTGACAGTTACATACAGACATCATTTCTCATGTCATCAGATTTTACGTAAACTTCTCAGAAAAATGTGTTTTCCTGTTGTTTGATTCCCACACATTGAGCATTACTTACCACTTGGACCAGTTTATCTTTTAGTTTGGTATATGTACTGTAAGTTTTGAGTAGTCAGGCTCTTTGAATATCTGTTGCTTGTCTTCAATTTAAGTGGCTGCAGGAATACATTCAGAGTAACTCCACACTTTAGTATGTGCTGAACTTGTGATACTGTGTTTGGTAGATCAAAGGGCTCTTGCTTGCAAAATTCTGCAAGCTGAGTTTAAGAGAAGATTCCTAACAGTTTGCACTTCAATGGAGATAAAAACTTCCACTTTTTTTTTTTTAATTTTTTTCCCCCCTCTGAGTTAGGTTCCCTATGCCATAGGCATTGAAATTTTCTTGCTTGTCATTTTGTTTCTTTAAAAGTAGCTGTGAAGAAAACTATAACTAATGGTATCTAGGTTTATATTGTTCCTTACTTACACAAAAGCGTTTAAGTGGCTTACTGCTGATAGCAAGGAGTTTGTCCTTAACAACTTCCTTTACCAATTTCACATGCTTGCTTCCCAACATTGAAAAAGCAAACATTGGAATATAAATTAATTTCTATCACTATTAGATAGATGTTATAGACCTAAATTATGATGTAGATTTGATCAATGATTTTCAGACAACACAAATTAAGAAGGAAATAACACGAATTAGATAGGAAGCTTATAAGAATTTAATTTCATTGAAAGACCATTTATTTGGTTTTTAGGGTGGGATTTAATTGTGATTTGGTCTGCAGACAGGTTTGACACTGCAGTAGTCTGAAAGAAAAAAAAACATTTACCGTGTAGGTATTCATATGTGCTTTCTTATTGCCTGCTATGTAAAAAAGCTGAAGTGTCTCTTTTACTTCCATAGATGATCATTATCTTTGAACAGATTGCATTGATGCTCTGCCACGTCCTGTATAGGATTAGTTCTGTTCACTCTGTCTTTCAACAGGCTTGTTTTTGAGAGATTTTGTCCTTCCATGTTACAAGATTTTACAGTTTCTGGAATCTGTGTCTTTGTCTTAGTCAATACCGTTTGTTACAACCTACAGTGAAACAAGAAATGTCTCTTAAAACATAGTGTAAAAAAAGACATGAACATGATATGACCCTTCTGTAAAATTTAATCTATTTTGTTATTTTCATCTTTTAATTCTTCGAGTATTATCACAAGGGTTGAGTATAACAGAAACTGGAACAGAACAACTGTAAAAGGAAAGAAGTGGAAATCAAAATAATCACTAGCTAAGATGACGAATGTCTGATTTAGACATTAAAGAAAGCTTGATTGTTGGTTTTGGTGGTGTTTGCAATAACTCAGTACTGGATGATAGTATTGGCAGGCAGCACTGCTTATAGAAATTAAAAGTACTAGTTTAGGCCAGCAACATTCCAGGATGTTTAAAGAATTCAGCCACCAGTATTGAGTACAGTCTAGCAGGAGCTGGGAAGCAAACTGCAATAGATTCCTCAGAAGTGTTCCACCATGAAAATCCAAATATTGATTAGAATAATAGATTTGTAATCATTAGTGTCTTCCAGTGAAGACATTGTTCACTGGAAGTGAAAACATCGTCTGTACTTGGAACTGAGCAGATTTTTCTCTCAAAGTGTCAAACAGGCAAAAGAACTCTCCCCAACCAATCTCACTGATATAAAGTGTATGTCACAGTCTATAAGAACCAGGATTCCTCTTAATCCCTACTGACTATAGAATCCCAGCTTCAGAGCATTTCTTATTTACAGGTGCATCTCCAATGAAAAGTCAGTTTTGATTAAGCATATATATTTTTAAAAAACCCACTGAGTAGGTTATTTGTTTGTTTGCTTTTGAGGATGATGGAGTGAGCTGTGTGTCAGAAGGAAAGTCCTCTGTTATCTCTTTTTCTTCCTTTGTGACCCTAGTAAAAAGCAATTGTAATTTTAAAAAAATTTTCTTAACAGAAATTGGGAGAAGAAAAGGTTTGATTCTCACCTTGTTGTGGTTTAACCCCAGCTGGCAACTAAGCCCCACCCAGCCACTTGCTCACTCCCCCCGGTGGGATGGGGAAGAGAACCAGAAGAGCAAAAGTGAGAAAACTCGTGGCTTGAGATAAAGACAGTTTAATAGGGAAAGCAAAAGCCACGCACACAAGCAAAGCAAAACAATGAATTCATTCACTCCTTCCCATGGGCAGGCAGGTGTTCAGCCATCCCCAGGAAAGCAGGGCTCCATCACGTCTAATGGTTACTTGGGAAGACAAACGCCATCACTCTGAATGTCCCCCCTTCCTTCTTCTTCCCCCAGCTGTATATGCTGAGCATGATGCCATATGGTATGGAATAGCCCTTTGGACAGTTTGGATCAACTCTCTTGGCTGTGCCCCCCTCCCAACTTCCCATGAGCCTGGAAGAACATGGGAAGCTGAAAAGTCCTTGACTAGTGCAAACATTACTTAGCAACAGCTAAAATGTCAGTGTGTTATCAACACTGTTTTCAGCACAAATCCAAGACATAGCCCCATACTAGCTACTATAAAGAAAATTAACTCTATCCCAGAGAAAACTAGCACACCTAGTTAAAAAGTTCTTTCTTTTGAAGTTACAAAACCATCTCCAAAAAAACCCCAAACCAAATCCTGAACAAAAAAACTAACCCACAAATAATATATATAAAAAAATTAAAAATATACTTTTATATAAAATATATGTGGAAATAGAAACTAGATAGGAACATGGATCGGTGGTTTTAGTGCAGGTTTTGAGGTAGCAAATTTACACTGTAGAGTGTAAGCCTGAAACACAGTCATTGTTAGCATATAATCTTGTAGACAACAAATCCATCAACATATGGACATTTCTGTCCATGAAAGTTAAAGTGTTCACTTACAAACAGTAACAATTTTGGTTGTTAATAGTGATCTAAGGAAAAAGAAATTTAATGGATCAAGTATATACAATTGCAAGAGTTCCCTCACTTTCTTCTGCTCATTTTCTACAGTGTGATTTCATCCAACTGCAGTTCGTCTAATCTTCATGACTTTAAAAGTCTATTCAAGCAATAAACTAATGTTTGCGGGTCATCCATATTTCTGTGTGATTTCTACCACACAGTAGTTATGGAGGAAATTATGATGATTTAGATAGCTTGTTTTAAGCTGCTTTTTGGTTCTATTTACTTTTAGTTAAGACGTAAGAGAAATATCCCACAGAATAAGATAAAGGTTTAAACCTGTAGATCTGAAGGAATTGAGTAAGATGCATAAGATGTGTATGTAATAGATTTTTTAATTCATGCTCATTATTAGTTACTCCATCAAGGCAATTGAAATTCAATGAAGTAAAAATGGTATGAGGAAGATTGTGTGTTCCATCTTTTGGACCACACTGTTTAAATACAGAAATCAATATTAAGTTAAAAAATTGTATTCTCAACCCTATTTCAGACTTGAATTTTCAGCCATAAAACCTTTCTGTCGTCATCAAATGTAAACTGCAAAATTCAAAGTTCAATAGATAATGAATTGCTTGAGCAAATATTTTTGTTCTGAGGAGAAAATCTTTTGATATTTATAAATAAAAGTTTGCTGCTTGCAAATTTTTCAGACTTACTGTTGATCATTGATTTTTTTTTTTCTGAACACATTTCTGTCTTTTGAAGTGGGACAGCTTTTCAGCCATTTGAGTGCTACTGAGACATATGACCTACAGCAAGTGCCAATCCAGCTTGGGCTACTGTGGATATAAGTAGCCCAAACTGGATTTATAGCCCTTTTAGTTGCTTGGTTCCTATTCAGATAATCTGACATCTATAACTAAGATTTTTAGGTGAAACAGAAGGCGGAAACCATTGATAACTTTTGTTAAGGATAAAATAAACTGGAATAAACCAGGAAAATCTCGGTAGCTTTTCTCAAGGATAAAATAAAACAGAATCAAAAGATATTTGTAATGTTGGGAAGAGCCTGGATTCTTAATGCACCTTATTGCAATTCTGGTTAGTAAGTCAGGATTCCTAATTTGAAATTTCCAGTCAATAAGATGAAAATGCTATTTGCCTGATGTCTGTTATAATATTTCTTAAGTTTAATGAAATGCTGCAGTAGAATGTTAGAGATGTGTTAATGTGATGGAGCTAGTAACATAAGAAGATGATTCAATTATTCCCTGACTACTGTTTGCAATATGTGTGTGAGGATAGCATGGAATATTGTCTGTAAAGAATGAATTTGCCTCAAATTGAACTGTCTGTGTCAAAACCAACAATAGATCAAAACTAAGAATTTGCATCTTGCATTAACACCTGAAATTTCAGTAATAACTTCATCCTTCATTGGGAGCAGATACAGAAAGGTGCATGGAAGGAAAATATTGCATCATTGTTTTATAAAAGCAGCACAGAAGCATAAAATGAAGTGACGAAGAAGCTCAGAGGACATATGAGACTGCATTCTGAAGCTGCCCTTTGTTAAAGAAGTATTGAGATGTTCACAACTGGAATGATCCTGACTGGAACACCATTGCACATGGAGGAGCTGGTGACCCACATAACTGTCAACCCGAGTAGGAGCAGGCCTGTGCTGTGCTGCACATGCAGCTTCGGTATTCAGGCCTGTGCATTTGACAGTAGAAATGATGAATAGAGTTGTTTCATTTGAAGAAAAATCCTATAATAACTTGAATGACCAAAACAGGGTAACTCTTCATGGATAGGATCTTCGTAAGTGCGCTGCACCATGACTGGAGGCTCATTTGGTGCTGGACAACTTAGGGTTCCCAGCATCTGGAAGGGACATAAGATTACTTTTACTATCCTCTCTTTCTTTATAGTGTTAATAATAAATAATAAATGCTAACAAATGGCATTTTGAATGATACTTTATAGAGTCTCAGTGCCTTTCTTACTGGGATCATAATAAATCAGTACCTCCTGGTGCAAAACAATGATTCACTATATTTGACATGAAATACTAAAGTAGAAAGCAATCAGGTTCATAATTAAGTATTTTTGGTAGCTACTTGGTATTTTGGAAGGGAGAAAAATTCTGGTGGAATTCACGAAAGACATGTCTTTTTTCTACTAAGGGGGTAAAACATTACTACAGAAAACCCCGATAAATTATATATGTGCACTGGCTAAATAACTGTAGAAAAGAATACATTCCTATAAATTTGACTGGGCAACTTTCAATGTGTCTATTCACAAAAAAAACCCTCATTGTTTTGGCTGTTTTATTAATCTGTTATTTAGTTTATCTGTAGGGGGTTTATGTTTTGTTCTGTTCTGTTTTGTTTTTTTCATTCCAGTGAGATGGCTGGTGTTGGCATAATTCTTTTCTTTCTTTGCCAACTCACACAAAACTATTATTTATAGTTATTGTATATAAAGGTGCGTGCATACTTACACATTATAGCTATTATTTACCTAAATGCTGAGACATCTGACAGTTCCTGGAAAGCCATAAACCTTTTGTTGTAATTATTCAATAATTATATATCTTTGCATGCTCTGTTGTTCCAGCACCTGTAAACAAACAAGGTTGAATTTTCAATCAAATTTTAAATTGGTGGTGTATTTACCTGATAATCACAGTCAAAATGGACCATAATGGAACAAGCTGCAGTACTAAAAATAAGACAGAGACTTATGCTTAGTTTTTGGTGGAGGATTTTTCAAATGTTTTTTGTTGATTTTTCTAGAAGACTTTAGTATCTGCATTAAAACATTAATTTCTTTTTTACAATAGAACAGTCAAAACTTACCCATTAACTTATTTCTTTTTTTTAAAACTAAGATTGGTTATTCAAGCTAATAACAATTTTTTGAGAGTGACTTTAAAAGCATTCACTAAATAAAGGCATATAAATTAATCTAAATTAATTGAATTTCATTAATACTTTTCACAGTCTGAAGGCTTACCAGTGTTATGAGAAACCGCTCTCTCACCTCACCTCAGGTAGCTATTGGCAGCTTTGAAATTAAACTCATTTAAAATAACCAGATTAGAGACTCAGAATTTGAACATTATTGCAGAAGCAACGTGAACATATATCTGACTTTAAAACCATCATGTGACATCTGAAATCTGATGTCATGTGATTTCTCAAACACATCAATGCTTATTCCAGTAATTGTTGGAATTTGTTTTAAAGGCAGTACATTTGACTTCGGTAGCTGCAACAAAGTTCAAAGAAATATGCACTGTTCACAGACTTCTGGTAATATTTCACTTTAGATTTAATTTTTTTAAAAGGCTACCCAAATATACATTAGTTTGTAAACATCCCACAGAAGAACAGCAGCAGGTGTTATGCTACTGAAGAATCACTTTTCTAGCTTAATATGTGTTTTCCTGTGTGGGTTGCATTGGAAAACACTTCATAGACTCTGTACGTAGGTTGGATCTGAACACAGAACAGGTTAAAGCAAAACCCTTTAACTAGCAACGTGCAACCTTTCATCCCCTGACCAAAATCCTGGTTCATAACTCCTAACCTTTAAAGTGCATCTTTTTACATAGGATTCAACATACCTTTATTTCACTGGATGGGATCAGTATTGGTTAGGACTGTCTATATCACCTGAGCCATCACTAAGATATTGGCAGTAGTTGCTTTTTAACCTCTGACACAAGTATCATTTACTTTACCTTAATGATTTAGCGGTACAGGACCTAGTATCAGACGGACTTAAAATCACAGACCTACACATTGCTCTTTTAGCTCTGATTTTCATGGTCAATGTTTGAAAGTCAAACTTTATAACTTTGAAAACAATAGAGTTCACTAGGATGACTGTACATTTCCTCTTATCTAAAAATTTGCTTGCTGGTGAACACATGCAATGTATGTTTGTTTTGCGGTTTGAGATATAGCTCCTGTCATGAAAGACTGACATCTTCTGCTAGCTAAATTTGTGATAACAATGGTTAACTCTTGATTTCATCCTTCTTGTAAAACGTCACTCAAAGAAACATTGTTTACCAATTACAAATGATTGTTTGCTGCATGCATCTATTTTCTATACTTTCTCCTCTCCCTCAGACTTCTTTAAAGCTGATGCACTTGCAGAAGCCCAGTGTTGCAAGAGCAGGAATCTGTTTTTCCTCATTCATACGTGTGTCTTCGAGGGACTCATTTTTTTCTAGGAGAACTAGGACACATTTGTATTCTGAACACCAAAGATTTCTTGATATGCACCAGGCCACTAGGAAATGTCCAGTATGATTGCCCCTGTACAGGATGAAGGAATTGGTGCGTATCTGCATATGTGCATAATGTCAGGATTTTTTTTGACTCATACATAATCTCTGCTTAAGCTATAATGATATCATTCAGTAAAAAAACAACTTTACTGCAGAAAACCCATATGGAGTATTTTCTTTCCATTATGGCAAATCCCAACATTTGTAGCAATTGTTCAAGTCTATTGCTGTTGGACATCTAGCCTGATTTTATAGACCCAGATGATTCTAAAGTTTTCTGGATATTTATTTATTCTGACGTGCACCAAACTAGAAATCCTTTTCATCTTAGTCTATATAATTTTTCTTTTCATTTATTCTTTTATAATGGCATACTACAACTTTTCCTTCTTGTTATCCACAGAAAGAAAAATTAACTGTTTTGTTTACTGAATCTATTCTGGTTACAGATAGGATTGAAACTATCTTTTTTTGAATCTAAAAATGTCAGCGCTACTAAAGAAGTGTCTTTGATTCATGCCTTTACTCTGAGACTGAGAGGTGTTAAAAATATTATTATTCATATAGGTTTTGAGGCTCTCCAGGGTGCAACTAGATTTTAACCTGCAATTTGATATTTGTTTGTACTAAATGAAGTCTACAGCTTATATCAAGTTGTAGTTTTCCTTTAAAAATAAAATCTATATTTGAGGGGCTAAGGCTACTGTGACAGTTTCCAGCATTTACTTTGTCATATTAGAAGTTCAAACAGAACACTAGAAGACCTCCTGAAATCTAATCCAGTTTGGTTCATTTATTGTTTTGAAGGCTCAAAGAGGTCATTAAAAATCAACATGAGTGCTGGGCACTTTTTCATATATACAAACTTTTCCCATTGTACAATAAGTGTACCTCAAGGGCCTTCCCATATTGTAGTAAAAGTACTTTCTGACAAATCCAGTCAAATTGCCTCTGTGAGCCAGATGTCTCTGTTCCTGCCTTCATCAGCAAAAACAGTGTAGTATTTTAGTTACTGCTGCTGCTGCTGCTAACATCAGCATTCACAGAGGAGGAAGACAGGCGTTTGTATGAGAGAAGAGCACATTTCCGAAGTCATGCAATGCCATTAGAAAGTGCACTAAAGTTCAGTTGAATTCCCTGGAAGGGC
Organism: Mycteria americana; assembly: GCF_035582795.1. Lineage (NCBI taxonomy): Eukaryota > Metazoa > Chordata > Aves > Ciconiiformes > Ciconiidae > Mycteria > Mycteria americana. Next base: position 93,893,025 of record NC_134366.1, on the reverse strand, counting down.
AATCCTATAGTATTATCTGCCGTTCCTATTAATCTCTGAGGAACCAAAGATTGGCACACCTTTGAAAGTTGAATTATTCAGAATTACACTTGGTAAAGATAAATATACTAAAACAGTACTGGAAAAATTATTCCCTGACAATAGCAATAATCTGAATTAATCTCATGATCCCATCCAATAATGGGAAGATTATAATGATGTTGAGAACATTGTCAAACTCAGTGAGTGTTAGCTTACTTTGCTGACTCCCTGAAAGAGTCTTACTCTTTCTCAACTTGCTAGTGAAATTGCTGAAATCAAAATTACTTCTGATTTTTGACATGAATGCCACTGTTTTTTTTCTTCACTGTAGCTGCAGAATACATGAAACATTCAGTATTAGAAAAATATAAATTATAATGCAGCCAATTAAAATAATTCCCCTGTTAAAAAGGAGAAGTAAATGGGATTCAATTATGTATGTATGATTGTGTGTACAGATGAGGAATTTAAGGAAAAAATGCACTTTCTGATAGGGAAAAAAAAATTAGACCTGACACATCCAAGGATGAATACTGGCAAGCTGCTCACTTGGCCTGTTTGGAAAGGGGCCATACTTTGGAGTTGGAAGGCTCGAGTTGTATTTTGTCAAATAACTGAAAACTCAAAAGCTATTTCTAAAGAATAGACTGGATCTATCCTTGAAAATATAAAACCTTGACATAACAATTTCTGATTTAGACTGCCAGGTCTTTCTTCTCTCTTGGTTAGTCATTGGTTTTGTTCTTATTTTTTAAGTTTGTGCTGTTGCAACGCTTTATGTCAACACTAAGTGGTGTGTGTAGTGTTGGCAGTTGAAAGGTCAAAAAAACAAAACTCCATAGATTTTTTTTCTTAAAATAGTATTAATCCTCAACCACCTCATTGCACGGCAGATGGTCATAAATCCAGCCAACATTTGGTCACAGATCACCTTGTCCAAAACTGCAAAACAAGCATTATTTTTACGTAAAAGGTATTGCTTCATTTTTACACTCATAGTTGGTGCCTACAGAAATGTGAGCAAAATGATGAAGAAAATTATTCTGTCCAGCCTGCCAGATTTTTGTGGCATCTTCATTCTCTTGTTCTCCTTCTAAGCAGATTCTCACACCTGTTACCAGACTGTTATGCTTGTCAAAAACAATAAAAGCAAATGGTTTTAATTGTTAAGAACAGTCCTGAAGGCAGGACCATTAGGGAATCCTACTCATCATCCAGCTGGTCATCTAAAATCTATTTGCTGCTGCAATCTGTGAGCAAGAGGTTCTTTTGCATCCAGTATTTGAAAGTTGCTTTTTAATTTTGGCCTTGCTTTTTGGACTACAAATGTCTGTCATACTTCAAGTGCTAGATTTACTACCTGACAGTGAGAAGATTTTTAATTCTATTACAAGATTACTGGAAAAACAATGAAACTCATGCTATGTCAGTTTGCTCTTTTAGTTTCTCTGCATCCATAATTTTGACTGGCATGTAGAATAAAATTTTTCCTCAAAAGCATAAAACAAAATTGTAACATCTTTTGGCAAAAATATTAACATCTCTAAATGCATTTGGTGAAACCAAAATAATTTCAAGATTATGAATGTGGTTTTTAAAACTTTTTAAACCCCAGTAAATATCAGTAAAGAAGGCCAGTCATTGCTACTCTGTAAAAATATATTTCAAAAGTGAATGTTGTAGTATTCCTACCTATTTTAAAATAATGGCAAATACATGGTTTTCTTGCTTACATGTAAAGGAAAACTGGTAGGTGAGGAACGGATTGCTGATATATATATATATATATATATATATGAGAAAAGTACTTCATACAATCTGAGTAGCTAAATGTTCATATCGCATTTTAAATGTTTGCCTAAAATACTTTTGAAATAAAATACTCTAAAGAGTTTATCATTGGTAGGAGAAAGCATTTTTAATTGTCTCTTCTTCCCATCCCTCCTTTTAGTAATTTCCTGTCTAGACTTTCCAAAAGTTAAAAACAGAATGTGTGGAAGATCCTAAATGAGTCATTCTCTAATGTAGCAAGGAGGTAACTTATGCACAGGGTTTTTTCCCACTGACAAAAACTAAGCATCCACAGACATATAAAGTTCTGTTAGATGCACTGGCCAGCTTCCACAAAGTGAATGCATTAGATATATTTAACACTCCAAGTGGAAGTGCTACATACTGGAAAATGCTCCAGACAACATCTGGTATGATACCTATGCTAAGTAACTTCTGCAGACTCCTATAAAACCCAGGAGAGAGCTGATGTTGCTTCTCACTTTCTGTTACTGCTTATTATAACTATAACCTAAGAATATGCATGACAGAGACTGAAAAGACTTCTGAATACAGTAAAACCTGTGCTGCTTCAGCTGGTTCATAGTGAGTTGCACTCCCAACTGACTTGATAGAATTTGTTGTCTTTGCTTTCATGAGGGAGAATCCTACATATGTGATATGTGGAAAGGTATGACTTTTTGGGCAGCTGTTTAAGTGATTGCTTAAATACTATATCTAGTAGAGGAATGAAATTGTGCTGCCATTCTTAGGGACCTGTATAGGCTGGAGGAGTGGGCCCAGAGGAACTTTAAAAAGTTCAACAGGGACACAGGCGAAGTCCTGCCACAGGCTGGTGCCTGCCCGGCTGCAGGCAGTGCTGTGGGAAGGGACCTGGGAGCCCTGGCAGATGTACACTGAGCATGAGCCAGCAGTGTGCCCTAGCTGCAGAGGCAGCCAACAGTGCCCTGGGGGGTATTCACAGGGGCACAGCCAGGACTTCGAGGAGAGGGATTATCCCCTTATACCCAGCACATCTAGCATACCACATCCAATTTTGAGCCTCCAAATACACAAAAGACATCAACAGGTCCCTGATCTGGTCCCTGACATCAATGATCCCTAATCATCCTAGGCCTAGGGTGGTCAGGGACTGGGGCATGTGCCCTATGAGGACAGGCTGAGGGACTAGGGCTTGTTTGGCCTGGAGAAGAGATGACTTTAAGGGGACCTAACAGCAGTGTGCCAGGACCTACAAAGGCCTCTCAAGAAGACAGAGCCAGGCACTTCATAGCAGTGTATGATGGGAGGATGAGAGACATTTAACACAGTAAGGTCTGACTGGATTGAGGAGAAACTTTTCACCACTAGGAAACTCAAGTATTGACCAGAGACAGGATGCCCAGCAGAGTTGTGCTGTCTCTTGCCCTGAAGGTTTTCAAGCCCTGATTCAAGCCATCTGTAACTTGATCAGACCTGACCTCCTGTGAATAAGAGGTTGGACTAAAGCCTTTCTGAGATGCCTTCCATCCAGAATTATCCTAGGAAAATTCAAAACCTTTTGCTAAGCATTGAAGGTTCCACAGTCCTAGAATATTTCAAGAAGTGAGAAGCTCTGGATGCCAGGAAGTTCTCTGTTACGAATGTCACCTCTCCAACAGAGCCAGTGATTCTGCTCCTGCTACTCATGCTGACTACTTTTAAGTGTTCTGAGTACTTCCACTGAAATCAGTATGGTTACTGTCAGAATAAGATATAACCAGTGAGAAAGAATGGCAGAACTAAGCTGTCAGTGTTAGCTAAGCCTTGAGGGGCTTATAACTTCCTCTTTAGTTGTGAATTAAATGGCAAAGACTTAAAAAGCAATAGCACATATTAACAAAGCAAATTAATTTGCTTACTTTAAATTTTAATGATATCTAATATTTGGCAGGATCTTTGGCCAAAAAAGAGAAGAATATTGATTCTAGTGTTTTCTCCTTATTCAGAAACTGATCTGCAGTACAGAAGTACAGCTAAACTGAACAATAGCTAAATTGTAACTATAACGAATAAGACTTTTTCTTATTTAACAAGTGTTTTCTATCATTATATGATTTGATATATAGCTAATAAAGTTAAATTATGCTAGAGACATACAAAATTCACCCAGAGACTCTCCCATATTAAAATGCATCATAATTTAACTTACAATACACATTCACCAGAGTAGAATTCTACTGATTAATATTTGTCATGTAAACTGCAATATGCTGGTGAAGAATGAGTCTTACTGATTGACTATATGAATGGAGTAAATAAGAGTCCCACCTAATAACTCATCAAACTGATAAGTAATCGTGTAGAGAATTTACAAGTGAAAATTAATGTCTGCTACAATAAAAATGTGTCCAACAGGAAAGAGAAAAGACTGTTCAGTGTACAGTCATTCTTCTGGCTTTTTTCTTCTTTTTTACTAGGAGTAAGGATACCAGGTTCTTTGTTTAATTCTCACATTGTACAATAAACAGTTGGGTTTTTTGTAAGCCCTATGTTACAATGAACTACATTTAAGTTACAGTGAAATCCTGTGGGACACTTAAATTCCAAGTGTAGATTGCATGAAATATTAAGTTCGAAACGTAGTTGATTTGTGTGATAAAATCCACTCAGACAGGCTAAAAATTTAAATTCAATCTGCAAATACTTAGAAGGACAGGATCACAGCATTACAATACTAGCCTTAGCTGTTGTGATCCCAACACATTACAGAATCACAGAATCACAGAATTGTATAGGTTGGAAAAGACCTTTAAGATCATCGAGTCCAACTGTAAACCTAACACTACCAAGACCACCACTACACCATGTCCCTAAGCACCTCATCCAAATGTCCTTTAAATACCTCCGGGGATGGCAACTCAACCACTTCCCTGGGCAGCCTGTTCCAATGCTTGATAACGCTTTCAGTGAAGAAAAATTTCCTAATATCCAGTCTAAACCTCCCCTGGCACAACTTGAGGCCATTTCCTCTTGTCCTATCACTTGTTACCTGGGAGAAGAGACCGACCCCCACCTCTCTACAGCCTCCTTTCAGGTAGTTGTAGAGAGCAAGAAGGTCTCCCCTCAGCCTCCTTTTCTCCAGGCTAAACAATCCCAGTTCCCTCAGCTGATCCTCATAAGACTTCTGCTCCAGACCCTTCACCAGCTTCGTTGCCCTTCTCTGGACTCGCTCCAGCACCTCAATGTCTCTCTTGTAGTGGGGGGCCCAAAACTGAACACAGTATTCGAGGTGCGGCCTCACCAGTGCCGAGTACAGGGGCACGATCACTTCCTTAGTCCTGCTGGCCACACTATTTCTGATACAAGCCAGGATGCCATTGGCCTTCTTGGCCACCTGGGCACACTGCTGGCTCATATTCAGCCGGCTGTTGACCAATACCCCCAGGTCCTTTTCCATCGGGCAGCTTTCCAGCCACTCTTCCCCAAGCCTGTAGCGTTGCATGGGGTTGCTGTGGCCCAAGTGCAGGACCTTGCACTTGGCCTTGTTAAACCTCATACAATTGGCCCCAGCCCATCGATCCAGCCTGTCCAGGTCCTTCTGCAGAGCCTTCCTCCCCTCAAGCAGATCAACACTCCCACACAACTTGGTGTCATCTGCAAACTTACTGAGGGTGCACTCGATCCCTTCGTCCAGATCATTGATAAAGATGTTAAACAGAACTGGCCCCAACACAGAGCCCTGGGGAACACCGCTTGTGACCGGCCGCCAACTGGAGTAAACTCCATTCACCACCACTCTTTGGGCCCGGCTGTCCAGCCAGTTCTTTACCCAGCGAAGAGTACACCCGTCCAAGCCAGAACTATTCAGGAAACTATATTAGACTATATTCAGGAGACTATATTAGAACTATGCAGGAGACTATATGGAACTACTTAGGTAATTTTTAATGTCTGGTATTCAGTTTTGTGCTATAATTAAAAGATATCAGTGTAAAGGCTCCCTAAAAAAAAATTATTTATTTCCACTTTTTTTGTTGTGGTGTGTAGTGCTGTGAATGCAGCCGTGAAGATGATGGTGCACTCTCTCTCTCCCTCCTGTGTGACAGGCTATATGCTGTATTGGCTTTTAGTAAGTGAGGATATGAGCTTTTCCATCCCCCTGCAGCCTCCACACTGGTAAATCTGTACCTGTCTGTATAAAGGAAATGAGATTGGTACTGTCTCATCTGAATTCCAAAAATAAGTTTTAAAAAATTGCTTATTTCTTAGGTTTTCTTAGTCTAACCTAAATATTAAAGCATGTTTGCTATAGTTAAGACTGTAGTTTGATCATATGCCTTCCACATGATGAATCCTGTGATTCCTGTAAAATGTATAAATGCTTTAAGCAGAGGAAGAATATGGTCAGCAATGTTTGCTGCATTATCTCTTTAAATGCAGTGGATACTCCTTTTGATACAGCCATCTGGACTGGGAGGGATATTTATCCCCATGCGCTAGACTGAGAACACTGGTGCTGTCTCTGCGATGAATATCTCCCTACAAAGGGTTCTCCCCTTTCTACAAAGGGGAGATTTTCCCAAATCTACAAAGGGTTCTCCCCTTTGCCCGTGACAAAGACAGATCACCCATTCACATTTTTAATTCTTTCGAAGGTAGGATCCCAAGTGCTTATAACTTGCTCCTATATCAGAAAGGGAACTGATTTCATGTCATAATATCACTACACTATCACTCTTTATGATCTCACATAGTTTATAGTCGAGGAGTGCCGCATCTGGAGTGGGTGATTTCACAGGGGAAAATTGTTCAATTCACATAGTTTAAATTGAATCAAGACTGAAGAGGTTTATTGCCACGTAATTAATTGGTAATCAGTGAACTATACATTGAAGGTTAGTATCATAATTGCAACAGATAAACCACTGTCCTAGACACTTACAAAATGTCTGCATATACGTACAAATTTCTAAACAACCTTCTCTAACTAATCCTTAAGAGTTCTGTGAACACACAGAGACACAATTACATGCACACCCACCCCCTCTCAGAGGATGTGTGGGTCCAAAGCACACATTCTAGCTCCCCACACCACCTCCTGCAGCCCTCCAATGCACACATACAGTAAGAGAGCACCCCACAAGATGAAATACATACAACCGAGGTGTGGGTCCCTCTCTGCTGCACTCTGGCACGCTCATGCCTCTGACAGGAGGCAACTCCATCAGACGTTGACGGATGCCAGCGGGGTGACTTCTGGCAATATCAAAACAGATTTTCATTGCTGCTCTGTTACCCTCTCCTTTGTCTCCCCCGTTGCAACTTTTTATACTCCTTTTATACTTCTCAAGTTGAGTCTTTGTTTCAAAAGGCTTTTGATATTCCCCTGGTTACTGTTTATCCAATGTTTGTTGTTTTCTTCCTGTTTAGTGTCACTAGATTTGGGGAAAATGCCCTCCTAGAAAGTTTTGGGTGGTCCACTCAACCACACACTTGGCACACAGGTTCCTATCTTACCAACTGCTGTTGCCCAGGCCATATAGCACAGAGCAAGGACTGTGCAGGTTAATCTCTTGTGACTTGTTTGTCACAATAGTCCTGTGTCCTAGTCGAGGCACACCTGCCAGAAGTTTGCTACCCCTGCTGTAAGCTCTTAATATAAGTCTTTAGTTGTATGCTCTGTTGTCAATTGCATCACAACCCTACTGTGGGCAGGCTTGCAGAAGTATAAGAATGGTGACATTGGTTCAGACCAATGGTTTATGTGATCGGCAACAGTTGCCAACAGCAGATGCTTAAGGAAGAATATTAGTACATGGCAAATGTAGTAATTCTTCTTGAAAATCCTCTCCAGCCTCCAACATTTGTGGCTCAGAGACATCCTAAGCCATAAATAACATCTTTTAATCTGACGTACCTCAGTTGATTTCTCTTTCATGACTGTCTTTAGCCCCCATGAACTCACATTCACTTTTATCATGTACAGCTTCCTGTAGGAAGGTGCTCCACAGCTTAATGACATGTTAAGAATCATCTCCTTTTGCGGCATTCTTGTATTGCACAAGACAATGAACTGATATGCACCCCTGTCCAAGCAAATCACAATTTTGTAGTCTGTATCATGGACATCCTCAGTCAACTGTTTTCCAAGCTGAAGAATCCTAGTCCATTTATCACTTTTTAAATTTTTCTAATTGTCCTTCCCTGACCCTTTTCAGTTCTGTTCTGTTCTTTTTGAGGTAGGGCACCAGAAAAGCACAAAGTATGCATAAGGCATGACTGATGTGGAAGAAATTCCCAGGTGCTGGCTCCAGGTTCCTGATTCCTAATTGTTCTACACAGAAAGCTAAGCACATGCTTGCTCTTGGAAGAGTTCAGTATTACTTGGCCATTGCTCTTATCTTCCTTATGATTACTGTTCCATTACTTGTGATGCAGCAAAGAGTTCCTGTAGCTAGGAGTCTCCTTGTGATGGAAAAATCATAAGCTAGCATGAGCCATGTACTCTGTATCCTTTCTTGGATTAAATACATTGCTTACCTCAATAATATATCTTATTTGCATATGTTTAATAATGCTGTCCTAAAAAATGTAATTTATAAGAAGTTTAGTGGATTAGCTGATTAATTAAAGATTGGGGGAAATACACATTTTAAAATGTTAGCTTCACAGTATCTGTTTTTTTAAAAAATAATACAGGTGGATTTCAGTTGAGCAAATGCTGTTGCAGAAATATTGCAGATTTTCAACATAAAATAAAATAACTGTTGTCAGCAAGCTCAACAGGCGTGAATCTGATGCTAGAATGGCATTTGAGAGCTCAGGAAATTGATTTGTGGTATGAACTTTTGCATAAGTTTTCAGACAAGTAGTTTTAGAAGATGAGTTCAAGTGATCATTTTGATCATTTTCTATCATTTGGAATGTACATGAATGAACAGATATGTTTCAGAAGATGATTTTTATCTGGAGTACTTCTTACATGCTATCTTTTTTTTCTTCTTTTTACATGAAACTGAAGCTATTAAAGCTTTGCCTACTAATGAATGCTGAATAAAGGTCTGCCTTCTTCGTATACAATAATCGTTACATTGTTAGTAAACACAATTCATTCTTAGTCACTGTCAAACTTTTGGCTTTTGGATGAATTTGGCATTTTTCCTTGTCTTTTTTCATGTGGAATACTGGGAAATCAGACTCAATACTTAAAAGTGGCCACAGAAGTCCCTCTCTCTTTCTAAGCAGTCCTTTCAGGACTGATGCATCACTACTAGAAAATATTAAGAATTCTAGGTGTTTACTGGTATTTTATGTGGGTTACTCATAAAATGAGTAACAAACATGTCCTTCCCACATCTATATATTTTTCAGTTCAGTTCCTTTCCCTTTTTCTTTCTCCATTGCAAATAGAAAACAAGTATTTCTTTCCCACATATATAGATATATATTTTTTCCAGTTCAGTTACTTCCCTTGTTTCTCTCTCCAGAATCTGTACACATTTTTTTAATTATTTACCACACCTCTAAATTCACTCACCATACCTCTAAATTTTAAAATTGTCCAGTTTTAGAAGATGCTTTTTCATCTTAAAAGAGTTTAGTTGTCAATAGTTCAAGAAATGGAAGCTGCCTGACAAAAACTTTTATTTCTCATGGAACCTTTACTTAGTGTTGCATCCATCCTATAAGCAAAAGAATTCCTTTGAGCAAATTAATAAGCCAGGGAGTATTGATACTTATAATCTCTCTTCTTTTCTCTGGCACTTTAGGATTCGTTGTCACAGGTCGTCAAAGTACTCTGGTATTTGGTAAGCTTAAGGGAGCTTACCAAAAAAAATGGCTAAACCATCTGTCTTTTTTTTTTTTTTTAAACATAGAAAATGATGCAAGGTGTTCTGGTGGACATGTGGGCATATGTACGAGGAATGGGGCAGAGCATCAAAACTTCCATGACGGAGAAAAAGACAATACTAGCTCAAGAGAGCCTTGGGAAAGCATTTCTACCCTCCAGCAGCTCAGTAGGCTACTGAGGGCAGACAGCAAAGTTTTAGACTCCTACAGACCTAGTCATGATCCATGTACAGGTATCCTATCTAAATGCCAGTGGCAGGCAGGCATCTTGGCCTAGATCTGGCAATGCAGTATTACTGAAGCCATACTATCAGAAAGATAAGTTGCGGGGGTAAAACCGGTGGAAACACTGGCACTAGTGAGTCACAGTGAGATTTTGCAGAACTGCTCTGGCTTTCACTGTGGCAGTAAGACCATATTTGTGATTAACCTTGCAAAGCCTTTTCCCACAAAATGCTTTCTTAGAAAGTATTTGTTGGAAAGTTCCCTTTATTAGTTTTCTAGTGCTATTATTAAAATGGTAAAAAATGCTCTACAATTCTCTGTGTCAAAATGAAACATGGATCCAGCCTAAGTTGACGATCTGATTCCAGTTAGTATTTTGGTGTCTGTTTCCTGTGAATTCCTTTCACAGCTGGGATTGATGGGAGGAAGAGCTTCCTATTCATTTTTTATGCTGCCTGTATTACTTATTCATACAGTCTAGATCTCATTATGACTTTTCACAATTTTAATTTGTAGCACATCTTTCTTAAAATTATTAACATTACAGCAATTATCCTATTTATCCTATCCTGTAAATTATATAAAGATATGAATGCATGTGTATTGCTGTGATCTTATGGCTATGGATGCTTGTTCATGTTAAATCTTACCTGAATCTTGTAATTTTTATATGGTCTTCAGAAGGATATACTAAATTTAAAATTTGCCTGTATGTGATGCTAACTTGGAGGAGAGAAAGCAGATTTGAAAAACTGGTGTTGTTTGACTGTTTTTTCCCCTGAAAAACTTGAGGGGGACTTTGTGCAAAGCACTTTGCTACATTCTCCAATCAATTGACCTAAACTGAATGATTGCTTTAGATCTTCAGTTTGTCATTCTAACATACGCTTATGGTCCATAACTAAATTATCAAAACCCATTCCTAGGCAGGACTTTAAGCAGTGTGAAATTAACATGATGGAAAGAGCTAGACATTCTTGATCAAACTGCCTTTATTTGTCTTTTATAAATTGTGATCCCAAGTAATATTGCTCTACATGTCTTGATTCATGCAGTATGTATTCTGTATGTGTGAAGAGGTTTTTAGTAGAATCAGTTAAAACTTTAGGCCAGAAGTTCTGTGGCCCTTGGATTCCATGGTTTTACTTTGTATTTCTAGAATACTGTTTTTCCAACAGTCAATGTCTTATAATGAGGAATTGTGCTGCAGTTTAGTAATGTTACATACAAGTGCTTGCTTTTCTTCTTGTAGTTCCTGCTATGTGGCTCAGGCTGTGGAAGGTTGTTTGCAATGGATCTCCTGTTCCAGGCCCCTCCTCTTTTCTAGCATCATGCAGAGAAGACATGTAGGGATAGGAAACATGTAGACATTCCCATCAGACATGTCAAAGAGCAAACAAAGTCATCTTTATTTTTAGGTCTTATAACATAATAATAGTAATAGTAACAATAATATTAACAACAATAAGAGTAATAATAATTAAAATTATTATAATAATGCATGTTCATTAGATTAATTCTTTTTGTGGCTTACACTACATTACAATCGATATTTTAGTATTGTTGTAATTCTTTAAATCCAAAAAGCAACTCATTCTGGATCCATTAGGATGAGTTTGCTTAGGAATCTGACTTTGTTTTCGCTATAAACCAGTTGAAATTACAAATAATGGTTTTTGCTGACTTTTTTTTAAGTTAGGTGAGCACATCAGAATCATAATATATATATTCTATAATGCAGGGAGATTCTTAATGTCTGAATTGTCTCCAAGAGATTGAGCTAAATACGGTAGTCCACTTACAATAAAAATTGAGAAAATAGAACTGAAACTTGAGACCAGATCCAGTTATTTCCTATCTGAGATTTTAGTCCTAATTAGTGTCTAATGGTTACAGTTTGACCCTGTGTAGGGGTTAAGAAATTTACCTCCACATTTGATTTATGAAGGTAGGTTAGAAAAAAGATTTTTAGAATAAAAGTTTATCATTCTAAAAATGCAAATACCCTCAGCTACTTGTTAGCAATACCTTACAAAGCAAACAAATAAAGAAACAAATAAACTCAACATGTTATACATTACTATAGACAATATTAATAATTTTGGCTACAGGCATTAAAAATTAGGAGGATAGAAATTTACCTGGGGAAAATAGCTTAAGGGCTATGATAGACTTGGAACTTTCAACAGTGTAACTAATGAATTATCCAATTTTACCCCAAACTGAAGTGCATATCTTCACTGCTCAAAACTAATCAGGAAACGCTGATTCCCTTTATCGTCAAGGACAGTAATGAATGGCGAATTTAAAATATGAAATGGGGATCAGACAGGGCAGAAATATTACTCTTAAAACCTGTTACACAGTAATATCTGCATGTTTTGTGCCACATGTTGATTTAGTTTTACATTAAATAATTTTACAACATGTTAATTATGTCCTATGTGAAGTGGGATAGGGAAGGAATGCTGTCACCCCACTTAGACAAAACTAAGACCATGGCACATTACCTCTGTACAATGGCTGTGATAGAAGGTGGTATGACCTCCAAGTATCACAATATAAGTACAGGATGAAAGCTTAAAGGATTTCTTATTTTTCCTATTTGACAGGTCACTAAATGCACACCAGCTTTGGACAATGCAAGAAAATAATTGATTTATACATTAGGTACAGTTAGTACACTTGGAAGACAATACATCTTCAAGTAGTAGCTTATATACAATTACAAGGAGAAATTTGTGTAGGGAAGTTGTGGTTTGTTGATGTGGTCTGGCTGCCAGATGCCCACCCAGCTGCTCTCTCACTCCCCTCACTCACCAGAACAGCAGGAGAAAAAAGGATGAAAAAGCTCGTGGGTCAAGGTAAAGACATGGAGATCACTAACCAATTACCGTCACAGACTTGACTTGGGGAAAATTAGTGTAACTTATTGCCAATTAGAAATAGAGTTGGAGGGTGCAAAACAAAGAGAAAACCTAACACACCTTCTCCCACCCATCCCCTTTCTTCCCAGGCTCAGCTTCACCCCTTCACTCCCAACTCCTCTACCTCCTCCCCTCCCTGAGCGGTGCAGGGGATGGGGAACGGCGGGCTGCGGTCGGCCTGTACAGCTCCTCTCTGCCGCTCCTTCCTCCTCACACTTTTCCCTCCAGTGTGGGGCCTTCCCACGGGCTGCAGGGAAACACCCACCCCACCGGGGTCTCCCGGGGGGCCTCTCTGCCGAGGCGCCTGGAGCAGCTCCTGCCCTCCTCCTGCTCTCCCCTCGGGGCTCCCAGGGCTGTTTCTCACCCTGTTTCCCTCAGCCCCGGCTGCCGTTTCTTACCCAGTTTCTTACCCATTTCTTATCCATCTTTTGCCCTTCCTTCCCCAGGCTTTCCCCGAGGCACCCACCCGTGGCTGAGGGGCTCAGCTGTGCCCTGCAGTGGGGCCGTTGGAGCCGGCTGGAACCGGCTGTGTCCGGCACGGGGCAGCCCCAGCTGCTCCTCACAGGGGCCACCCCGGCTGTCAGCACCGGGGCACCTGAATCCAATATGTAAGTATACACAAAGGAAAACTAACGTTTTCTTAGAAGTCTATAAAGCTAGTCATCAGCTAAAATTTGGAGAGCCACTTATTTGTGGGAAGTAGCAGGCTTTATATTAGATTTAAATAGCATACACCTAGTTGGCAACTCACCTTTTTAAAAAATGTCTTAAACTGATTTTCATAGAGTTATTTTCCCTAGACAACGAATAGGATGGACTGTAGTAATGGCTTACCAGTTGTCAAGCTATTGCCTGTGAATCTCTAATGACCTGTGGAGCGTTTGCTACCAGCGTTCAGAAGAGTGCCTGCAGCTGCAGCCCTCTCCCTACAGCAGTCCAGTTGCACTGACGAAAGAGTCCAGGGAGCTGTAAAAGGCAGGAAAAAGGAGAGAGTACCGGCTGCCTTCGAAGGAGGAGGGAAGGAATTAGGAGGAAAGACTAGAAGAAAACCCCACAACAACACTCTCAACAACAAATAAAACCGAACCAGGATGAGGACAACACGGTGAGGTGCAGGAGAGGAAAATAGCCATAGCATGTCGAAGTGAACGAAGAGCAGAGAGGGGAGGGAGAGAGCAGGAGGGCAAAAAGCTTTACACAGACTTTGAAAGAAATATCTAAATATAGGCACATGCTTACAGTACTTTCCTAGCATTACTTCTCAATGTAAGCAGTGGGTGCCTTTGTCTAAGGACACATTGCAGTTGCAAACAGGAAGGGATGTGTCCCACCAGGGAATGGCTTTTCTAAGATGTGATGTGACTTCTGGAAACATCCACTAGCATTTGGAAATTGAGCTGTGTATTTCAAGCATTAAAATAATGGAAAAAGTTGGTCCTTGTAATTGGGAAGTAAATGTCATATAATCCTAATTATCTGCAAAGCATGAAAGTTTTTAAATTGTAAGCTGTTAATCCTTCAGGGATGTTTGCCACCAAGCTAGAGAATCATAGAATCATAGAATCATTTAGACCTTTGGAAAATACCTTTAAGATTATCGAGTCCAACCATAAACCTAACACTGCCAAGTCCACCACTAAACCATGTCCCTAAGTGCCACATTTACATGTCTTTTAAATACCTCCAGTATCATTTAATGTTACTCATCCAATGGGCAGCAAGTCGAAGCACAGAGGCAGGGTACCTTTCCAAAGAGTATAGAGCAAATCTCATGTCACCTGTCTGAACCCTGCACCACAGGAACGCCGAGCAGTTTGACATTGTGAGAAAGGGGCTCATCCAAGTTGTGCTGAAGGCACAACTGAAGGTACTTCAGACAACGCAGCACAAGCACTGTTGAGAAAAATCATAGACTTTAAGCATTAAATGTATTTTCTTTAAATAACCTGGAAAGAACACATTGTACTTGACCACACGGGAGTACGGAAAGATGCTGAAGTGCATACATTACCCACTTTAGTGTACATATCTGTTTTTGAAAATATTGTTTGTTATATATGGCTTTTTTATTTCTTTAAAAAAGTACTTTAAATTTATTTAAACTTAAAGTACTTTTGAATGTTACTTCAATAAGATTTCTAAAATACAAGGGATTTTGGTAAAAGAACTGTTTTTGAGAAGGTGGTTTCACAGAATGATATTACAGAGAAATCTAGTATGAATGGCTTGTTTATAGATTAGGTCATTTTTAATGTCTTTGATAAGCTTGCTCTTGTGTACAGCCACAAAATGAATTTCCTCCATCTACAAATCCTGTTAATAGGGTATTGATTACATATTTTGCCTTCTAAATTTTGTTTTTCTTAGCTGTAAATAACAACGTTGGTTTTAATTATGTCTCCAAATGAAGGATGAGGAAAACAAAACAATGTCCAAAAAAACCAAAGAAAAAAACCAAGTGCCTCTGGCTTAAGTGACAAAACAAGAAATCAATGGGCTGAAATATTTAATCTTGTGTGTTTGCATTTTCTGTTAATTATATTACAAGGGAAAAACATGTCTCAATCTTTCCTTCATTTTCTATGTATTATTACAAGCCAGTGACAACAGTGATACCTGTAGCAAGAATATATTAGGAGAAAAATGGTACATTTATCTTTGGTACTGTGACTTGATATTTAATTTAAATAATACTGGAGTATGTGTGCTAGGCTCTGGTAACGATTCACTGATAAAACTGAGAATTTGGCTATTCCATTCTATAGATACAGATGTGAATGCTCTGTTGGCCACAAATTGCAAACTTGTGTAGCTGCCAACCATTCATTTGCTTGCAATCAGTTTTGAGCCTTTAAGAGAGAGTACGTGGTGCTAAATGCAGCCCATTGGCAGCTGGTTCATAAGGAATACGGTGTGAACAGGCTTGGGAAAGTTGTGTTTTGCAATAGCAATGGGCCTCATACTGTCAGTTTTCTTTGTGAGTTGAAGATTCAAAATTGTAACTCCAGGGAAGCAGAACAGCCTCAGTTACTGTCACCTTCCAAAGAAGACAGACTTCATTAATGGCTGCCTGTGAGGAAAATGCATCAAAACCAGTAGACTACAGATGTATTTAATTTGTTCTTTTGTATATGGGGGATAGAGGCTGAAATTAGAAGCCTCAGTATATACAGAGTCTCTCAAGTCTATGCTCATTTCAAGAAATTAATGTTAAACTTCATTTGAAGAGCAGTGATAGGCTCCAACCACTTTTCTTAAAATGGTTATGTATTGACACCAGGTGTTTAATTAATCTTATCTGTAATAAATTTCTAATTTTACATAACTACAAACAGTTGCAGTGACTAATCAGGGCCACCTACGTAATATAGCTGGATGTAGAGGTGTTTTTTTTTTTTTTCCAGTCCAACAAGATTTAGTGTTTCTGCAAAATTATTCAGAGCAAAACCTGACTTACTGTGGTACATGTTGAGGTAGTGGGACAAAGGGGCTCCACCTGGCTGTTAGCCTGGGGAAGCTCTGCAAATTTTGCGTTCTGGAATTTTATAGTCCTCAATATACATATACATTCATCCCATGATCTGCGTAAATGCAATGGTCAATTGTATCTCTGTGGCTACTATTTAGACTGAGCTTGGACTGATGAATAGAGCTGATCATCCCTGAGTCCCATCTCATAAGAGTGGTTTCCATACCTGTTTAATGGTAGCTTGTAATTCATTTTATAGTAGCATACTTTTCTGGGCAGCAGAGCTGACTTTTATTATATAAATACAAGAATTCTGAGTTAGGTGCTCCTCACAAAATCTCTGCTCCCTGTTGATGAGAACCTTATTCTTTCCTACAGCCAGGATAACAAGTATTCCTAGACTTTAACTGACAATAACTAAAAATTTTCACTTGTACAAATTAATGATGCAATTTCAGCTTGGATATACATTCTGTTTACGTCTTTTGGTACTACAATGGTAAAAATGGAAGTCTGCATTAAATGAATTCCTGACATATTGAAATGCTTTCATAGGCACTGTGTAAGCTAACATCTGTTCCTTCCACACTGCCCTCTCCACATTTTCCAAGAGAGATCAGAAAAAGTAACTACATCAGTATGCCTATCACAGAACTGTAGCTGAATTTAAAAAAAAAAAAAAAGAGAAAGATGAGAAAGATGTTTTCTTTTCTGCTATATAAGAAGCAATGGTGAGAAAGGCTAGAACCCAGCACAGCATCAGCAGAGCTCCACGGGTAATAGCTTTGCTGACTATAGCAAATGATGTCCACTTGGTCCTTGAGCAATGCCAAGAGAATTTCAGGGACAAGGAATAAGCTTTTACTGCAAACATCAAAAGCCCATATTCTGAATGGACTGACAGCTGCAAACACTACATTTAGTGGTGCTTTCTTAACTTTTGTTCTAATTATTTTTTCAGTAAAAGTCTTTATAGCTTGTTTTCTCTGCAATCTGAAAAAAGCTATAAATTCCTGTTAAATGCTGTTCAGAAAGTCACTTGTCGCTGCTGGTAGCTCATTAGAGGAAGGGAGCTACTCTGTTACCATCCATTGGTGGACCAAAGGAAATGGCATCCATATGTTACCTCTGTGTTTGTTTCTCCTGTCCCATCATTTCCAAGAAGTATGAATATTTAGCTATTTAAGTGAAAGTAAGATTTATGGAAGGTAATATTGGTTTTAATATCTTGCAGCACTGGGAAATGTTGGCAAGAAATAAAGAAATGAAATCTTCCGAGTCAGACAGCAATTCCATTTTCTGCAACAAAACTGTTTTTTTCTTTTCTTTTTTTTCCCCTTTTAATAGAACAGTTATTAAATATTAAATGTTGACATTGTTTTTGCAAAACAAAGACTCGGTCCCAAATTTTCATTTTACCTTGTGAAAGCCCTGAAAGCACGTTAGGGACTCATGCGCTTTCTTGCTCCCAATTTGTTCCACAGTACTCAGTTTGTTCTTTTACAAACCCAGATGGCTAGACATGGATGGATTGAGACTAATCCCAAGACTGATGGAAGGGTGTTTTTCAAGAGGGAAGATATTTTCAGAGAAAGGAAGTAATTGCACCCAGTCATCACTAATCTTACATGAAAACTCTTATGGTATGGGACACTGGGTTGGTCAAAACTTTGAGTTTGGTCTGTTTAGACAGTTTTGTAAGGCTAGTTAGTACCCTTAAAAGACTGGAAAAGCTTTTAAAGTCAAAAGCGAGGGGTTTTTTTGGAACAGAAATACGAACAGGCAACTTTTTAGAAACGGAAATCAAAATGACGACTAGCTAGAAGTACATAAATAATAAATGATTTGTAAATAAAATGTCCCCTATCACTGTGTAACTGAGGGACAGGTCTTCTCTTTCAGGTTTGCACTCTAGGTAGCCAAGACCTTCCAGCTACTGCAAACTCTGCAGTCTCCTCTGTCTCCAAGGAAAGTCTTTCCCTACCGTCACCCATAAGGCCTGACTGTGTGTCTACCATGTGCTGCACTTTAATTTCCAAGCTTTCTTCTGTGCTGCAGGCTCGCTGCTTCCTGACCTCTCACTCACTCTCTGTTGTGTATCTCCTCTGCACTTTTGAAATGTATCTTGCCTGTGCACGTTCAATTTATTAGAGTATGCAATGCACTCTCCAGACCTAAAAACATTACTCACTTTTTAAAGAATCATGATATAGTTACATAAACAAGTAAAACACATGCCATCTTTAACATATCACTGAGCTGTTAAATATTGTTGGGTAGAAGGGAATGGAACAGGAAAGAAGGGGAAATAAAGGACCATGACAGTAACACAGCCACATAGTCCTTTTCTGAAGGGAAGCTGCCGTGCAACTCCTTCACGCTATCATGTCTCACAATACCTTTTGATTTTGGTGGGGTTTTTCCGGGTAGGGAGAGGCGTATGTGTTAGGACCTTCTTAGAAACCTCTTCTCAAGGCTATAAATCTTATCTGGAAGGAGGAAAATATTTAAAGAGATAAGGGCCTAAATCATGTCCCACTTTAGGACATATGTTTCCCAGGAGGTACACCAGAGGTGGCACAAGGTCTGAATATATTTTTTACATGTCTTTTTTTTTTTTCCTTTTTGAGATACTCACCTGTATATGGGTATGATTACTGTAGACTGCTAAAATTAGCTCAATGTTTAATTATTTTGACACAGTGATAGACATGATAAAATGCTCCCTGGTGCCTCAAGCAGATAGTTGCCAGAAGATATTAGATTTGACTGTGCCCTTCACAACTAGGAGTCACATTTATGTCTGCACAAAATTGTTTGTGACAGACTGAAGTGAATGGTTATACGTGTCAGAAGACTGGATGTGCAAATGTAACTAGTAACTTAAAATGTAAGAAAGAGCTAGGGGTGTTTCCTTAAAGTTTTCTGTAAATTGCCTTTAAAAGATCTAGGTTTTACTCCCTTGCAAATACTTGTCTCCCAAAATTCTATCACTTGAACTAAAAATTATTTCCCTAAAGCTACGATATATTTTGTTTCTGAGAGCTAAATATATGTGAAGAAGAGAGTGAGCAAAAATCCACATTCTTAAATTCTTTTAATTGTAACAATTTATATTTTTTTCAAGGACTTTCAGATTCAGAGACACATCGTCAACTTTAGAGGAAAAGCCTGAAATTTATCAGAGGTCATCCTGTTGGTAATACAGGTTCTGGTTTGGTATTTGATTGTGGAAAATGATGCTCATTGGAATTTGTTACTCTGACAATTATATTTTTTGTTCAATCTACTTCTACTTTTCATGTCCTAGCCAATCATGTGTGGGATGAGCTAGTTTTATCCTGAGATCAGTTCTTTCAGTAAAGCCATCTATGTTGCTGGGCTTGTAAATGAGAAAGATAATTCCTTCTAAAAATCTGAAAGCAGACTGGAGGACTAACGTGGCTTCAGGCAAAATGTTATGTGCAGTACTTGTGCTTTAAATGAAGAAAGGACTACAAAATGAGTGCTGTGGAAACGCTGTCCCAATACATTTATCCTGGCCACCTCTTTACCATTTGGGGATTTGGAATCTCCTTTCATATGGTGGAGGACATTTTCTATAACCTTGCAGAGGTATTATAAAGATGAATGCATTTTATAATGAGGAATTCTGATACAATGATGAAAAATCTCATATCTGTTTTCAACTTTAAAAAATTTATTTGTAATTTTTAAAATAGGTATATTGCTTATGATTTTGTGTTTACTGTAACTGTAACTTTTGTAGAAATCAGGCTTAAGCCCTCAAATGAGTACATTTGACCTGAGTAATATTTGATGATTTAGTGGCCTTGAATTTTATCATTTGGTTTTGCTTTAATGTGATGGTTGCATAAACTTTACATCACTCCAAGGGACTGAAAAGGAAAAGCTTTTTAAAAAACATTTTTATGTTTTAAAACACTGATAGGTTAGTTTTCACTCCAGAATATTTTCCTCACCCTTATCGACAACCAGAACTTTGACCTGCATCCTCCCTTTACAATTATGCACAAGATATGCTCAAGAAAGAAAACCATGTGAACACATTTTTGAAGATTAGAATAGTAGTCTTGGGAAACACATGCAAAAATTTATATGGAGTTAAATTATGACCTTAAAAAAAGGAATTGTGGTGTTTGTCCAAATGAACACTTGTAAATTAAAAAAAAAACCAGGCAAATTTTGATATACGACTTCACCGCTTTTTATTGTTGAACAATGTTCAAAATGGAGTGGGACTTTGAATAGGAGATTAAATGTTACCTAGTTTAATTTCATGCATAGAACATCTACAGTAACTTCCCTCTGTTCATTGATGCTGACAATTCAAATGTTCTTTTATGGCAAACAGTATTTACAGCTGTTCGTGTGAAGAAGTTCACAAGTTATAGAAATAGATTACCTCATAGGGAGAAGATCCGTGTGAGTGTTTTGGAACATAGACGTCAACTTCAGCTAAACTGTCACTGACACTGACAAGAAATGGAAGGTTGTGACATCAATAAGGCTGGGAGTTTCTTTTTAGTATTGCTGCTGGTAAGTTCAGATTTCTCTAAACTGTTATGTTCTGTAGTCTAATAATAAGGGAAACCAAATTATTTACCTGTGCGTTAAACACAATCCCCTAAACCCAAGTAAAACCTTTCTGTCATTATGAATGTTGCAGCGGAGGGGCACCTGGACATACAAGAACAGCAGGCCCACTTGCTGCCGTTCATCTTGCAAAGGTGTTGGGCAATGCCAGGAAAATTCTTTTTTTATGGTAAAAGTTGAATTCTGTGTGGTATTTTAAAATAAAGAATGTTACATATCAGTGCCATAAACAAGGTACTGAAGTAAGAGGGCCATGTACTTGAGAGGAAGTTATTAGGGCATGCGTGGAAATCAGGGTCAGCCTCTTTACTTGCAAAGACTAGCTGTTGTGGGCAAACCATTTAATTTGCTCATCCTGCATCTGGAACTTCATAGAAATAATTCTAGACAAATCCCTGTGAATCCAATCATGTTAAAGAGTTCAAACAATACAAGGTCAAGAGCGAATTTGAAGAGAATGAATCTGGAAGTAAGTATAGGCCAGTATCTAATAAAGAGTAATTACTTTCTTATTTATTTATTGACCTTGGTGTTTCTGAAGGGTCTGCATTTTGCTTCATCACATGGAGTGTTATATGTATTTTAAAAGTGTGAGTGCCTGAGAGAAGGGAGGCAGACCTTAGATAGAACTTTGGTAGTGAAACAACTGCAAATTTGCAAATTAAAAACTGTTAGCAAATCCTTTTATAGCTAAATGTTCATCTCCTTCTTGAAATTAGCTGTGGAAGTCATTCTATGAACACCAAAAGTGTGGAATATGAGTCACCATCTGGTTGAGTGAATTGCCAGCATACATATCCTATAGTCCCCAGGGATAAGATTTGGTTCTCTGGCATGTCCTTCAATGCCCACAAGAATTATAGAGTACGTTTTTAAAAACCTTTCCTTAAAATAAATAATTAATTCAAATAAATATGACATGTCACTGCAGTATGAAATTTGATCTGCCACCCAGGTTTACTGGTTGGTTCTGACAGGGGATGACATTAGGCAAGAAAATTCCTTTTTTTCATAGTTCAGTTTGCACAGGTATGAAATAGGAAATAATAATGCTCAATTTCCCTTATAAGCTATTTTGAAATCTCTTGGTAGATCACTAGATAAAGGTATAAAGGAGAATAGCCTTCTTCATTGTGAAATCCTTTTCCATTTCTCAAAAACCTTTCCTTTCTTTGCATTAATCAAGACACTAATGCTCTGAAAATATGTGCAAGAATATAATTCAATTCTTTGTTGTACTGCAGAAATCTGAGATGATGATTTAAGGCAGCTCAGAGGCATTTTCACTTTTCAGTCTTCACATTCCCTTAATATAAGTTCTTCCTGAGTAATTTCCATACCATGCAGATTGTTAAACATACTGAGGCTTTGCTTGCAGTTACCTAGATTTCCATCAGAAAGTCTTGCCAATGATGCAGCTGTAGATAACTACATCAATGTGTAAAAATAATCATATAAACTAAAATTCCTTCACAAATCATCCTCCAAATAAATGTGATCCCATGATTTTCTTGTGGAAGAAGAAAGAAAAGTTAGGCCAATTCTTATTACAACATTGTAATTCATTAGCTTTTGATTAATGAAATTTACGTTTCTTATCATCTTCAGTATTCAGTAGATCAGGTAATCTTTTACAGTATTATGTAATGGTGGTTTTTTCAGTAAAACTCAGTTCATATAAGTATGCAAAGTTGGAACCAGTAGTTCAGTCAGTCATTCTGGTAAATGGAGAATTAGCAATGCTAAAGTCAGGTTCCCTTCAGAATATTTCAAATTTAGCCTACCATCCCAGTCAGAATATTTGAAGTTTATTCCGTTGGGGTATTGTGTGTTTGCTATGCATGCTTCCACTTCAGAAACTTAAAGAAGAATGGTCTTGCCCAAGTATAAGTACACATTCTGTCCTGCCATACATGGTAGCTGTATTTTAAAGGAAAAGCAAGGTATATGTTATTGTTCTGAACTTTAAGGCAAGTCAGCCCTTCCATCTTTTTTTTTTTTTTAATTTGATAACTATATGAATTTTACTCTATCTGGTTGCTTTGCTTTTATGTAGCTAGCAAATCAGTAAACCACTTCAGTTTTAGTTAATGTTTCTGATATTACTTGATAAAAGAAAGCTACATTTACAAAACTGTACTTAGTTAATTTATTCTGCATTGATATTAGTTGTACGGAATTTCTAGAATTGTAAATCTGTTCTTTAAATATGATTCAGATAGAGGTTACAAATGTAAATACTGCTGCTACGTTTTTTTAAGAAGTTGCTGGAAAGGAGGTTTTTTTGCTTGTTTTGCTGAAATTTGAACTGAGCTACAAGGCAGTTTATAGCTGTTCAGTATACAAATATGTTTGTATACAAGTGTGCATACAAATATGTGACTGACAGACTGCTAGTTGGCGTGCATGGGACTCAGAAATATGACCTTTCTCTTTCTTTTTTTTTTTTTTCCTTACCTGATAAAATCTGGTACTCTGTTATCTATAAAGGCCAATGTTGCTGAGTGGAAAAAGATTGTAAGCATCCATGTTCCTTGTCTACAACAAGCAATGGGAAGGCTTTTGTCATGCCATCTCCAGGGTTTCTATAGAAAGATCAAGGAAAACATGGCCTTATAGCAGCTGCCATTTTGTTGGAATATTTGTCTCTCCCCTGTCTGAAGGGTGAAGAAATACTTTTACACAGGACTAGAAGGGAAGTCCTGATATTTTTTTAATGTTTGTTCTTTGCTGACTGCAGCCTAAAATGTCTCAGAAACTTGGCAAGAATAACTTTTAAATCAGTTAGGCCTGGGTTACTCCTGTTTCTTTTGAAAAGATGTTTAATGATTTCTCTTTGCTGACAGCTGGAAGCCATTTTCTAATTTACAGTTTGAATGTATCCATGGCTGTCTTGATTCTATTGGTCTGGTTACAAACAGTGTATTTCAGTTAAAAAATCCCTTTTCTTTCATTTGTTTTTAAACCCACTAATTAGTATAGAGAAACAACACTCTTATCCCTTACTCTTCTGATCTTCTCTGGGCCACTAGAGAACCTGTCTAATTTCATTGCCCTTCTCTGTACTTGTGTGTATTTATTTTCATCTTTTCTGTTCTGTGTGTAATCTCATTTTGTACAGAAATAAATTTCCTAGTAAATCAAGGGACTATACTTTTAGTTTTCATGGTAACATCACCTTATCATCCAGATTCTGCGTCATGAAAACATGGACTCATTATTCCCTTTTCTTTTACATCCCATATCATACCTGAAATTACTTATCTAAAGCATGGATGTGTCCAATTTCAGTTTCTTTATTCTAATTATCAAGCTGTTCCTGCATGATAATCCATTGCCTGTCATACTGATGATGTCTCCTAGCTTTTTTAACAGATGTCATCAGGAAGCTCCTACTTTTATGACCAAATAGTTAATGAAAACATTAATTACAACAAAGCCAATAGCTGAAAAATAACTTTCCACTTGCCAAACAGGTTGTCCATAAACTCTTATTGTTTCCTGTTAATCAGTTACTTCTTCATCATAAATACTTTGGCTAATATTTACAGGGTGCTTTTTCAAGTGTTTTACTGAAGTGCAATGATCTCTTCTATGTCCCTTGTATTGATAAGGCATGAATTTATCTGTATTTTTATCAAAGAAGAATGTTACTATGAGTCGGTGACTGCTGATGTCTACTTTTATCATTTACATTGCCCTGAGATGTGTTCCTTGAAAGGTCTTTCTTGTTTAATTGCCATTGTCTCTCTGTGGCTGTCACACTTCTCAAAGACAAACAGTGTGTTCTATCCAGTTGGAAATTTTTTTAATGCAATTCAAAGTGACAGCTTCTGCCAGACCTGGAAAATTTTTAGTGAACAGAAATTTCACAATCAGAAAAATTCCTATTTGTTTTGTCATGCTTTTAAAGATTATTTTAATAAGTATTAGTCTTACTAACGTCCTTCCTATTAATCTAGAGAATTGAGCAAGTCTGTATTACTCTAGTGTTTTGATACAGCTTTTCTGTAAACAAGCAGACAGCTGGTGAAGTTCTCACCAACTTGAAAATTTTTAATGTGATTTTTTTTTTTTTTTTTAATCTGCAGTAGTGAAAAGGTTCCACCAGCCAAGGAAATATAGACACTGAAGGATAATTGGCACTTATTCAAGCAGTAACACGCTGCACATTTATGAAATAGTAATTCAGTTCCTATGTGGACAATGTATTTGGCTTCATTGCATGCTTTGTTGGTAAAAAATTGTAACAGCAGCCAGTTGTTACACAGTGCAGACCTCCACAAATACCCTTGGAGAGACAAATACCCTGGAGAGAAAGCAATACTCCCCAAGAGAAAATCTTGGCCAAGTAACTAACCTAAATTTATAAAGAATAAGGCTACTGGATAGTGTGAAAATATCACTGGGTAGTAACGTCATTCCCAGGTCTTTTAAACAGTGAACACTGCAACCCATGTGCACCAGAAGATGTCTAGCACATGTTTTCTGCACCTCTTGGATTCTGCCATAAGTGTTGTTTGCAAGTTGGCTAATGGTACATGTGATACCCTTTAGCAAAACATGATTAACTCTTCTCCAGACAGTACCAAGAAATCTGTTGTTCACTGTTAAATCAACTACAGAGAACAATTTATGCCACTATACAAGAAATGGGTTGGTTTTAATTATTTTTTGCTTCTTGACTTGTTGCAGGTTGCCAAGAATGGCATGCTCCCGGACATTCTATGGTAATATCTGCCCATTTTGTTGGGTGAATGTGGCACCCAAAGGCTCTTGAGGGATGGGCTAGTATTTGCCACTTCCCATTCAGGTGTGTGAATCACTAGGGTTTTACTCTGGATTTAGGTCAGCTGTTAGTGTGAATGTATCACAGTGCTAGGCCAGCAGTAGAAGTAATGCAGCATAGAGCTCTGCCAAGGTTGTGTCCTTTAAAATAAAGATATTGAAACTAGTTAAAATTGCAGATGCTTAGTTCACTGACAATATCTAACCTTTCTTCTAAAAGAGAGGTGAGTACCTGTGAAAAAAACTTATAATATGGTTTTTATTGTGTGTAATTGTTATTGCTTACTTCCTGTGGAAGTAATTCAGATTAAGATATACACTGAAGTTCTATACAGATTAGGTTTGGATTTAATTTTTCGCTACAGATAAAGAATTATTCCTCCTCAGGAATCATTTACAATGCACTCCTGGGTGTTCTGTTTTATAAATATAAGATTTACAATGTAAGGAACTGTTTACAATACATTGGTATAGATACTAAAAATAAAGTTACTTATTCGCTCAGCTCAGTTCTGTCACCTTTTCTTTCCTAATGCCTAAATTATACCCTCTCATCTTAGCTGTTGTGAAGTCATATTTTGCAATAGAGTTTGTCTCCTCTGTCTAGTAAAATAAAAATAGTTCAGGAATTCTTCATTAAACATGAATTATATGCCACATGCATTATACATAAAAGAAGGTTAAATCCAATGAGCATGAACGAGAAATGACAAAGAAGGGTAATACAAGCAGAAGAGTTCCAGGAGGAAAACCAAAAAGAAAACTAAAAGACAAGGGGAAAAGCCAGGATACATAGACGAAAACTTGGAATCAAGAATTTTTTCTCATTTGCAACATCCATTCCCCAAACCAGACAAAATTTCAAGTGTTAGAAAACTGTTAGGTGAAGTTATCCTCTACATATGGAACACTGCACAGAATGAGAAGCAGCACACAGATACTGAGCTGACTGAAGGAGTAACAGACTGACAAGTTAAATTCTGAAGTTTAATAAAAGAATTGTCTATAAGGATATATTTGTATTAAAGTTTTTAAATCTTAAAAGTGATTTTTCTCCTAGCAAACAGAACTTACATGAACCTCTTTTTGACTCAGCATTTTCTAAAATCTACTGAAAAAATGAGTACTTGATCTACTTGTCTCTTCTCAGAGTTTGTAGTCTTTCTGTTATTTTAATGAACAGAGAAGAAAGAGAAATTTGATAATTTCAATCAGATTTTTCTAATTGTACATTTAAAATAGTGAGATAAGTAGTAGATTAAGCTGTAGCAAGAGTGTATTTCCAGACAGCTGTATTTAATATTTCCAAAACCGACTGTCCTTATGTTTTGATCATATAATCATAGAATCATTTAGGTTGGAAAAGACCTTTAAGATCATCAAGTCCAACCGTAAACCTAGCACTGTCAAGTCCATCACTAAACCATGTCCCTAAGCACCACATCTACATGACTTTTAAATACCTCCGGGGATGGTGACTCAACCACTTCCCTGAGAAGCCTGTTCCAGCTTGACAACCCTTTCAGTGAATAAATTTTTCCTAACATCCTAAACCTCCCCTGGCGCAACTTGAGGCCATTTCCTTTTGTCCTATCACTTGGGAAAAGAGACCGACCCCCACCTCGCTACAACCTCCTTTCAGGTAGTTGTAGAGAGTGCTAAGGTCTCCCCTCAGTCTCCTTTTCTCCAGGCTAAACAACCCCAGTTCCCTCAGCCACTCCTCATTAGACTTGTTCTCCAGACCCTTCACCAGCTTCGTTGCCCTTCTCTGGACACGCTCCAGCACCTCAATGTCTCTCTTGTAGTGGGGGGCCCAAAACTGAACACAGTGTTCGAGGTGCGGCCTCACCAGTGCCAAGTACAGGGGCACGATCACTTCCCTACTCCTGCTGGCCACGCTATTTTTGATACAAGCCAGGATGCTATTGGCCTTCTTGGCCACCTGGGCACACTGCCGGCTCATATTCAGCTGGCTGTCGGCCAACACTCCCAGGTCCTTTTCTGCTAGGCAGCTTTCCAGCCACTCATCCCCAAGCCTGTAGTGTTGCATGGGGTTATTGTGGCCCAAGTGCAGGACCCAGCACTTGGCCTTGTTGAAACTCATACAATTGGCCTCGGCCCATCGATCCAGCCTGTCCAGACCCCTCTGTAGAGCCTTCCTACTCTCCAGCAGATCAACACTCCTGCCCAACCTGGTGTTGTCTGCAAACTTACTGAGGGTGCACTTGACCCCCTTGTCCAGATCACTGATAAAGACATTAAACAGAACTGGCCCCAAAACTGAGCCCTGGGGAACACCACTTGTGACCAGCCACCTACTGGATTTAACTCCATTCACCACCACTCTTTGGACCCAGCCATCCAGAGAGTTTTCTACCCAGCCAGCAAAGCATACACCCATCCAAGCCATGAGCAGCCAGTTTCTCAGGAGAATGCTGTGGGAAACTGTGTCAAAGGCTTTACTGAAGTCTAGGTAGACAACATCCACAGCCTTCCCCTCATCCACTAAGCGGGTCACCTTGTCCTAGAAAGAGATCAGGGCAGTCAAGCAGGACCTGCCTTTCATAAACCCATGCTGGCTGGGCCTGATCACCTGGGTGTCCTGTATGTGCCGTGTGATGGCACTCAAGGTGGTCTGCGCCATAAACTTCCTCGGCACCGAGGTCAGGCTGACAGGCCTGTAGTTCCCCGGATCCTCCTTCCAGCCCTTCTTGTAGATGGGCGTCACATTTGCTAACCTTCAGTCAACTGGGACCTCCCCAGTTAGCCAGGACTGCTGATAAAGGATTGAAAGCGGCTTGGTGAGCACTCCCGCCAGCTCCCTCAGTACCCTTGGGTGCATTCCACCCAGCCCCATAGACTTGTTTGTGTCTAAGTGGTATAGCAGGTCGCTAACCATTTCCTCTTGGATTATGGGGGCTTCACTCTGCTCCCCATCCCTGTCTTCCAGCTCAGAGGGCTGGGTACCATGGGAACAACTGGTCTTACTGTTAAAGACTGAGGCAAAGAAGGCATTAAGTACCTCAGCTTTTTCCTCATCCTTTGTCACTATGTTTCCTCCCACATCCAATAAGGGATGGAGATTTTCCTTAGCCGTCCTTTTGTTGCTAATGTATTTATAGAAACATTTTTTATTGTCTTTTACAGCAGTAGCCATATTAATCTCTAGTTGGGCTTTGGTCCTTCTAATTTTCCCCCTGCATAACCTCACGACATCCTTGTTCATTCTGAGTTCATAGTAGTGATATCATAAAAGAAACTGCTCTATTCAAAAGAAATTATTTAAACAATGGACAAGGCATTGTTAGTAAAGAAATGGCTTTGACATGACTGCTATAATGCCAGTCATAATGGCTCAGTAGTACCTCCAGGAAGCAGTTACAATCACAAGATGATGAGTTGGGGTTTGGTAGATTATGAGTTAACTTGAAAGCTTATCTTCTTAAACCATTTTTGAACTAGGAGAACATACAACCCTAACTACCCTAACTACTTCTCATGATGGTAGATTCTAATCCAGCAAAATATTTTGAGATTAGGAACAGCTCATTTTCAAAGGACATTGTATAGCTAAAGAAAATTAAATGTATTTCACAAATGGAACCTGGAAAAGCATTATCTTTCCTGCTTGGAAAGGATTGCATCAGAGAATGTAGATGCTATTAACTTCTGCTTAATTGCAGAAGAAAATATAAGGGAGTTTCCTTCTCATCAAACACGTTTGAGAAATGCTGATTTAGTCACAGTATTATACAGTCATTAGTTCAACTCGGGGCATTATGAACCAGCTGAACAGACAATAGGCAGCCTTTTCTGGGCTGTGCCAGAATACATGAAGAATTTTGAGCAGAAAAGTGCTTTTATAAATATGTGGTGCTTAAACTGAGAATGCCTAGGCATTTTATCATGACAACAAAGTATTTATGCATTTTACTTCCCTGTCTCCTTCATACTTTTCAATATTTCTTCTTTTTACTGAATAAAATTGATTGTGCTGCCAGAGAAGAAATCACCAGTCCCAGTGGAGAGGTGCAGGATTAGAGATGTGAGTACTTAATTACCTTTTAACATCCACACATGTTCATGATTAGAACAATAAACAGATGTAAATGTCCTTTCCTATACTTCAAAAGGTTGTAGATGACTAACAGAGGGAAGAAGCAAAAGACCTATCCTATCTGAATTGACAGAGATACTTTTGAAGAAAAATGTCCTTCGGCTAGCTCTTCCCTCTGACATCACAGTTCCATAGTTCTATCTGACACCACAGAAGATCAGTCATAGCCTGAATATTAGGACTGTCTTTTCAACCTGGTTCTCTGCTAGTTTCTTTGTATAACTAAAGACAGTGTTTAAACTGTTTAGTGGGAACAAGTTTTAGAAAAAAATCTTCTATGTATATTGTGAGAATAATTCTAATACTTGAGAAGGGAAGTACTCTGCTGGGAAATGTTGTCTAGAGAGCCAGAAAATAAACAGAAATATCCTGTCTTATTCATAAACCTAGACTTTCCAGAGTAGGCCTCTACATACAAGCTAGACTGCAGAAATAATATGCTTAGAAGATAGAGATAGGCAGAATTAAACAGTCTATAGAATATATAAAGAGGCTGGACAGGATAGGAAAAGTTTAGAGACTAGAAAAGGTACAGGTTGGTAACACAAAACTGGTAAAGAATAGTGAAGGAAAACCATTACAAAGAATAATGTCTGAGAACGAGAATGTAGATCAGAGGCAAAGAAAGCTACTTTGCCAATTTCCTTTTTCTTTTTTTAAACCTTTTTGCTCTGTTCTAAAGCAAAAGACATACTTAGTATTCAGAATAATAAAAAAAAAAAGAATAAAAATAGTTCAATGGAGCCAATGTAAAAAAGGTGAGCTGGGAGCACTCTGTTTTTTGGTTTCTTCAACTACCCCATTTCCCTTTTTATTTTTACCCATTGCATGAGTTATTTGGGGCTTTTTTGTACTTTGTTGACAAGTACATTGACTATACGAAGGGAAATGTTATGGGAACTAAGTCTGAGAGATAATAGAAGAGGAATATCTGTCTTCAGTGAAAGTAGAAAACTAAAGATAGCAGTTGTTTTCACAGTTTAATTTCATTCATGTTTGATCTGGAACCTTATGTTAAACAATATTTGTCTTGGAACACGTCTTATGCAATGCATCTGAATTATCTTACTTGGTACATCCTCCCCTAATTAGTATCTTTTCCATGTGTGCAGGATATTAACATTGGCAAATGTCTAACAGTCTAACAAGGGACCTGTTAAACTGCGTTTAAGAATGTTCTGTTTCTACAGCAACTTTGGGACAATAGGAACCTATGTGACATATTTTGGATATTAAAATCTATTAGTATGCTTTGGGGACACAAATTTCATGTATCAGCTAAGCTTCATATGAATGGAAGCATAGCTTTATGACTAGGCAACAATTTAAGGTGATTGTTATTTTGATTGAGATAGAGTGTTGTCCACACTTATTAACTGTAGTCAGGCTATCACAGTATAAAGGTCTTTTCATTTAGAACAACACATTCTTAATTTTTAAGCACAAAGTTAAACCATTGCTGAATCAAATTCTCATTGTATCTAAAATTTTTTGAATTTTCAGAAACTCACTATATCTGAAATATACTGACCAACTTAGTACCACAACTGTTAAAGAAAAAATCTAACAAAGGGATGGGAAAGTACCTCTGTGTGATCTAGCTGAA
Source organism: Mycteria americana (assembly GCF_035582795.1). Classification (NCBI taxonomy): domain Eukaryota; kingdom Metazoa; phylum Chordata; class Aves; order Ciconiiformes; family Ciconiidae; genus Mycteria; species Mycteria americana. Next base: position 93,861,652 of record NC_134366.1, on the reverse strand, counting down.
GTGAATGTAGAAGCAATCTTCAATCAAGACAGTGACAGGAATAGACTAGTAAATGAACTTTTATGGCTCTGCTTGAATGATATGGAGGAGTTGGTACCCATAATGGGAAGGCCCCATCTTCCTCTGTTCCTACAAAAAAAAGACTGAAGAATAATAAAGTATAGGTTACAGGGTTATTTTACTAGGAAATAAAAGGAAAGAAAAAAAGAGAAGTTTATGTATTGGGGTTACAGGAAGAGTCTAATCTTTAGTTTTGTTAGGTTTACATTTGCTAAGTCATTCAAGGAGTGGCTTATATAAAAAATGTCCGAAAATAAGTTAAGGTATTGATAGGGAAGCTAATTATGCGTAGCAAAGTCTCTTGAGAGTTATTCGCTCAGAAACAACATCTGAAAGGATCTGCTTTGAATTTGACAGGTATGTAAAAGTGAGCAGTGAAGGAGGAACCATGCAATACAATGACGCAAGAGGATCTATCCAAAAGACACCTGAGGAAAAAGTGGAGAACTAAGCACAGAACTGTATATCTGTTCTGTGTGGGTAATAAGGCAAGACAGAAATAGTTTTCAGTGATGTTTAAGGAATGAGCAAGTTTCAGAAGGAGAATCATTGAATACAACACTAAGGCTTGGCCAGCAAGAAATGACTGGACCCTGTAGGCAGAGCAGTGACACTGTAGCAAAAAGAGCATCCCTGTCGAGCTGGAGTGCAAAACTATGGGGAACTCTAAAGTTCACTTTTTCAAAGGTAACTCAATTCAGATAAGATTTGATATTGAGAATATCTAAAAAGAACTTTTAAATAAATGTTATCCCCAGTAGTAGTAAGTCTATACCTGTGCTACAACTTCAGCGCTATTCACATTCTACCTAGAGCTCTTAAATAATAAACTGCAAAGCAGAAATAACACAGATGCAGAGGATGTTTTACATTCCAGTGTAAACTCAGTCACTATGGAAACTACTTGAGCAACGTTAGAAAGTCCTAGTTACAATTATGTTAATACCAATTCAGAGGGGACATTACATGTTCAATCTCTTCCTATTAAATATAGTTGCAATACTATTAGAATCTGTGTTCCTGTAAGAGGGGTTGGATGTGTTGATTCATATGAATTGCATCATAGCATCAATTAAGGTTCAGAAGAAGATCCTGTTGTTGGTTTGGGGGTTTTTTGTATTTTCACGCTCTTACGATTCATGCATAATCTAAAAGGTCAGAAATTTCTGGTAAAGCCACTGCAGTGTGTTCAATACGTCTGAACTGGAGAACTGCAAATGTAATGTGAAAGCTTTAGACAAAAATCCACTGTGACTCAAGAGGCTGATATAATTTCAGGTAATTGTATTAATTTAACTGGGCCATGCTCTGGGCATTAAATTCAGGACACTTCAGGTCTTGTATCATGGTATTTGGTTTAAAATTTTGTTCATTTATTACAAAATATTTCATTAAATGAATTCCTGTGAATTCATACTTAGCTTTTGGCTCCCAATTACCAGAATTTTAAAAACACTTTTTTTTAATGTTGTCAATTTCAAATTTTTCAGTCTTAGAGAGCTGAATTCTAATTTTTGTTCCTTGATGTAGTGAATAAAAGTCTTTCTTTCTCCTTTACATTCGGGTAATGTTTAGTTCTTAATATGGTAATAAAGAGCAGGGGAGAAAGAAGTGAGTGAAATAAGATTAATTATTAAAATATTCTGACCTTAAAGAGACTTTACTTTTTGAAAAATCTGTTCTGGGAAAACCAGTTGGCTATGCTTAAAAATCTAGCATTCATGAATGCTATGTTCAGAAAAAAAAGCCCACTTCTTAACATGGAAAAAAATGGGACACCTATGAAGCCAATTGCATCTAGAATATCATAAAGAGTCCCCAAATTGTTCATTATTTCCTTTCCCTCCTTCCCCATATCTGTTCTGGTTCTAGCTAACATGATTAGTAGTGACTGAGAACACTGTTACTTAAATATTTTTAGGGATTTTTTTGAAAAACTGCAGAGTATTTATATGAATGACTATTATGTATAAAATTTAAATTTCCTATTATATGTTAATTATTTTAAACTTTCAGTTATATCTCCAGGGTAAACAGAAGTTACTATCCTTCATTTAACAAAGCTTAGTAAAATTTTCAGGACTACTGCAATAGAACAGAGTTCTCTGAAATGCTATTCCAAAATAATAAGGTAGAAAAAGCTCAGTGAGACTTCAGTAGTTGCTTTCTGCTGGGTAATATGGAAGACCTGTACTAATAATAGATTTTTTGGTCTCTGATGATTGAAGTATACATTTAAAAACTAGGGAATCCAAATGTCTCAGCCTGTAAAATTAGAAGTATAAAGCTAAAATTTTCACCAGACTTGGAACAAACAGCAGGATTCAAAAACAGTCTTTAGCAGTGTATATTTCACTTTAGGAAAAGCAAGCAGAATAAAATAGTTTATTAAAGTGAAAGGCACTTATCAAATACTTTTCAGTAGTACAGAAGTGTATTCAGAACAGTCAGCCCCCTCATGATAGCCATTCCATAATTATCCTTGCCTTTATGCCAAAAATTCTGTGCTTTTGACAAATACTTTTCCTTACCATACGGTTGACTTGTAGTCCCATGATTACACAAAAAAGATCTGGAAAATGAGAGAAACAAAACTCTTCCTGCCTCAAGAATGTTATATAATGTAACTACACTGACACTAAATTTGGCTTTGGTACTGGGAAGCACACCCGAAGTGCCTAGTGGCACATAGTGCCATCACAACAAATACAAGATAAAGTGGATGACTTCAGTGCCTGTTTAATAAATGTTTAAAAAATGACTTATTGTGCCACAGATAGTGCTTTTCCTATAATGCACCCAAAAATGACTTTTGAAATGCACAAGTGCCTCATCTCTCTTTCAGTCCCTGGATCACACTAAGCATATTGTCATACTGGTTGTTTTCCAAGTGCCTAACTAGTCTGATATTTTCAAAAGAAATATTTAATTGTTCTGTGCTTGAGTTGTTTGCTCACTAAACCCATCTCAGCTTCACCATCTGGTGGAATTTTTCTCCTTAAATCTTAAAATAACTTTCAGACTGATGTGCTGCTGGCCCTAACTGACCTCCTTAAACATGGGAAAACAATGCTGAACCTAAGATGAGAGGAGCTAATAGATCTTTTCAAATATTTCCTTGAAAATAGAAAGGAACGGACTCAAATGAACAGAAACAGCACTCTTCCACAGCTTACTGACTCGGTCTTGTTAGCTTACTCCTTGATATGTTGAAATGCTCGGTTACTTATATTAGAATCTATGCTGAGTGTAAGTTATGATCCTTTGTGTGATAGCTAAACTTTCTTCTAGTACTTGCTTGTGAAGCTGAGAATTTTAATTCAATGTCTACCTTTTACTTATAGTTCCACAGTCTATCCTTTAGTTTATTTTTATAATTCCATCTCCGCATTCCTTGTCTACACTTGCATTCTTCAAGTGTCAGGAAGGTATAAGTAAACAAGTGCATCTGAACTTGTAGTTGCTCAAGGTGCTCCTTGTTAAATGTTTATAGGTATATATAGCATGGTTACAAGGTAAATGGCATATGGGATCCATGTGGGGTGGAGTCTAGTTCTCCTTTCTTTTGGCAGTCTTTGGGGACTGACTTTTTAAGCAGGCATGACTTAATTTGTCTCTTCCAGGCAGGTTCCTTCACCAGGAACTGCTGAAAATTTCTTTTCTCTTTTCCCAGGCTTTCTGTTTGTGTGAATTCTCTGTTTATAAGTCCCCATCTAAATGTTCTATCTGGAAATTTTTCATTCCCCAAGAGCCTTCCTAAGAGAGGAGATAAATGGCTTATCTACTTACTTTTAAATAAATGCCTAGTTCGTGTACAGTAGAGACAAAGGGGAGAATTTGGATTTGTCAAGTGTGTGAGGACTAAAACAAACCTTGTCAGTTCTTACATAATGTTCTCATAAAACTTGTGCAGTGAATGGGCTGAACTACCAAGTTCTGGCATCATTATTAGAAATCTTTGTGAAAGACAACTTCTCTACAGAAACTTTCATAACACCTACAAAAGCATTCATAACACTGTCATTTGCATTAAAAAGTTTTCAGCACTTTGCAATATCAGTAAAATAATCAACAAATCACCTCAACTTGACAATGGTCAAAATAATGCTGTGATATCTGGCCAAATACTCTAGGTCCTTCAGATTCTAATTTTATTACATTTGACATCAGATAGAAACCTTACATAAAATTTCATCTAGTAACGCAATGAAAGGAATGGCAAGTGCTCTGAAAAAAAGTACTTCTCAGGATAAATCAGTTTGCTTTCAGCTTAAGTTTGGTTGTTGTTTGCTTGCATTTAGCTCTGGAACCCATTGTTTGAATGGTGTATTGCAGCACTTTGCCTCTGAAAATTTGTATCATTTTTAGCAGATATGCCTAATTTAACATTATGTATTCCATTTTGCTTTTAAATGTAATAGCAGAGAGAGGTTGACTGAGGTTCACCTCATTTCTCTTGGTCTAAGCTCAGATTTGTAAATACATAGTATCTACATGAATCCAGATCAGAACTGACATATTCTATTACAGCATATAACAAACATTTTCTGAATTCAGATCTGAGGATATGTTCCATTCATCCCATGTTCTTACTACCAGATTCACAGAAATAATGCTTTTTTAGCTCCCTTCTAGGATTAATGGGTGATGGGGCAATTATAAAACATCTTTTCAGTTTTTGAAGGTTGAAGGAAATAAAATATCAAGGATGCAGACTAGACCTGTAAAGTGTGAGAGCTCATATGGCCTGTGCAAGCCAATTTTTTTGTTCTGCTGCCCAAAAAGAGACAGTAGCTGCTTGCCATCTCCTAGAGTTGAGAGGGAGCAGTCAGCACATATGTACCTCCTGGTTGTAGCTATCAAATAGTACTTGTCCTCTTTTGCTAACAAGACCAATTTATGGAAAGTCTGTGGACAGAGAGGTACTAGAGAGAGCACTGTACTGTCCAGCACTGATAAGCTGAAGGTTTTAGTGGACCCCCAAATCACTTGAGCTGAGACCCTTCATCAGGATCACAGAACACCAAAAAGAGGACAATTACCAAATATGGAAATCTTACATGTCTTGTCACCCTGCCTTTGTATAGATAAACATTCCATGAATGTTCATGGAATATTTGTCTTGGAATGTTGAAACATTCCAAGAACGTTCCATGGCATGTTCTTCCTTAAAGAGAGCTTGGCCAGCTTTACAAGACCAGAGTGTGAGCTCATGGGACCATCTCTTAAAGCTTTGTGCTGCCACTGGAGCTAGATAAGTCATGAGGCATTGTACCCTGCTGGCAGTCTGGAGACTCATGGGCGTTAAAGACTGAATGCGCCTTCTCTTCTTAGAAGTCAGAAAGGCAGTCAGAGCAGATCTAGATGCTACCTACTCAAATATCAAGTTCTTAAGAGCTCTACCAGCTTATACTAATTTCATTTTTCTGTCTCCTATGCCCTATTAATATTGGATAGGAATAGAGTATGATATATACTCCAGATTCCTGTATTGTAAATTTTATTTCCAGTACAAATTTGATTTTCCAACTATGCTTACATTTTGTTTGTAATACCCAAGTTTTGAAACATACAAATCAACTTATTCTAGCTCTGTGCTGCTTGATTTGTTAGTGAACTGCAGTTGTTGCATGCTTGAATTAGCTAACAGAAAAAAATGATTTAGTACAGTTAGTCTCACCAGTACCACCTGCCAGTGCCTCTCCTGCAGCACAAATCAGATATGCTAAATGGTCAAGCAAGAGATTTCTCACTGCATGCATAACCCTACAGCAGTGCATTCCTAATAAAACTGCTGACCAGTGTCATGTGGCATGAATGGCAGATAAATTGGTAGTGGTTTACAAGCCTATTGTGTGCTGTTTTCTGAAAACTGGTTGTAAAGCAGCAACACTCTGCTTTGGAATTCTTTCATATGGACCCTGTACATCTGTGGGGGTTTCTGTTCTGCACAAGAAGTGAAGAGGCAGGCAAACAGTCTCTGGAACACTGGTGCTGGGTCATCAGCTGCTCATCTGAGTGAGGAAATAAAAAGGCAGGATGCTTTAAAGTGACAAGAAATAGCTTTTGACAATCCACTGTTGTGGAACACCAAAAATCTGTCATTCATATGACTCCTATAAACTGACCCAAAAAGCTAGTTAAATGTTCAAATGAGCCTTGAGTGTTATATTGCTGGTCTTGGGACACATTTGTGCTTTCGCTACATACTCTTGAAGTACAAGACAAATAGATGGAAGCAGTGTCTACCCTTCTTGAAAACAGATTGCCACCTTGTATTAAAGGCCCTTCTGTTATAAAATGTTGTCCCATTGCTTTACAGCATTACAGATTGCCCATCATTTTTTAAAAGATCATTTGAACTAGTCATTATCCTCTTTGGACTCAGAAATGGCAATAATTTTCTATTGTTTCCCTGTGATAGTGAATACTGAATGAGATGGTGGTATCTTTTAATTCTGTTGTATTTTGCAGTATTCTATTTTAGTTTGAACTACTGGAGACAAGTGCTTTTTCAGGATACTAAACTCACTAGCAAAAAGCAGGAAGGTGAGATTGCTTACAGTGCGTTTATTGGCATAGCCATTAAATGACTGTGGTACTGTGAAGGAAGTAAGAGAATTCATCTGCATTAATTGTCATTTAATTTGCCTTTACTTCATATTATTGAACAACATATAAAGGGTTAGAAATACATTTTAGTAATACATTTAACTGAAATTCAACATTTTTTTGACAGTAAAAAAAGGAGAGAGAACATGGCCTTAATTTGAAAATAGACTGTGACAGAATTCACAGGTTCCCTATTGCTATGTAATCAGTCATCTCACTTATTCCTGCCTACTTTGTACTTGTCTCTTCTCCTTGTCATTCACATATGGTAAATGGAAACTGCACAATTTGGGGTGTTATAAACCGATTCTATTTCATTTTATTTTTCTGCTTCTCCAAATTTTTACTTTTCCAATGGAAAATTATCCTCCCCTGTACTGTAATACCATTTGGAGCAGAAGAATTCCCTGGTGCAAGAATGAGTAGGCAGCTGCTAATACCTGTGCTGTTCTTAAACAGCCATGGGTACACTCAGGGAAGAAAATTTACCTTCCAAATCATTTTGCATATTTCTTTTCCCACCTCTTTAACAGTTCACTGCTTCACATCTAGCCGATGTCTCTGTAGAAAGCTTTTGAAAGTATTTTAAACTGTGAAGTGCTTTCAGTAATATTGAAACCTTGGAACGTCCTGGACTGTAGCTTTGTCAGATTGGAAACTGAAAATGCCATCATGCTGTTAAAGCATTTCATTATATTTGAATTGTTATAGCTTTTGAATGAAAGTCACAGTGTTACCTATAAAGGTGTGTATCTATCTTGTGAGAGATGGCAACTCTTATTGTCATTGTCTGATTCTATTTCTTTTAACTTGCTCGTGTTAGCTGCAGATCATAAGCTTATGACAAACAAAAAAATGAAAAATAAATTAATACCATGAGGTGCATTTCAGGAATCCCTGATGGAGCATAGCAAAACCATTCAGAATACATTATTTTTCTTTTTTCTCCCATGACTGAGTGCTCATGACTGTAAAGGTCAAATGATTTGCAAAACTCAAAAGTAAAAATCCTGTATTCAGTTGCAAGACTTTTCCATGTTTAGTAATCTTATGAGTTAGTGAATTCACACCATTGTTGAAGCGATTTTAGTTTTTATGTAAAAAAAAGTGCTGGTACTAAATTCTTGTGTTAGAGAATTAGGTTTGTTCAACTGCTTGGGATAAAAAGACACATTTTTTCCTTTAGGACTGTGTATGTCTGACTCTGCTGAATGATTGTGATTTAAAATCCCCAATGAGTTTATTTTCAGTAAATAACTTCAGACTCCTTGCAGATACTGACTCCTCAATTAAAAATATTTTATCTTTCACTTAAGTCTGATGCTGTTTTATACATGCAAAGTAAAATGAGCAACAATTCAATTATTATTTTGTATTTTTTATGTCTTTATGTCAAAACTGAGATCCACAAGTGTATCTTGAAAGAGTTTGTGAAAATTGCATGTCTACCTAATCGGGACAGTATAGAATTGCACCTGAAATGATAAAACAACTTTGAAAACAGCCTCAGGCAGTGTGTGTTGCAGTCACCTGATTCTGGAGGATTGTGTACACAGGATATAAGGTGCTATGTACTACTATTTTTTGACATCTTTGAACAGAAACATGGCAGGACATGCTCTATACCAGGAAAATAAATAGTATGCCCACACTGATTCAGACTAACAATGAAAGTACATGAGACATGAATGTAGCGATACTTCCCTTTTTTTCATCTCCCAGTTTCAGCAAGTTGTGAATAAGGTACTTCATGAATCAGATGTCATCTCTTTGTATTTAATAGGCCAAGATAGTGGGGGTTTTTTCACCATTAATTTTCTTGTTTTCTGAATGCATGTACATTTTTGTCATCATCTACATCTGTGGTACTATCTAGTTACATATTGAATGAAGAAGTACACCTTTTATTTTCAACTTGTCTCCTGTTAGTTTGTCTTGATGACCTCTTTTTTTTCATACTGTGAGAGACAATCAGTAATCATCTGCTCTTTAGATTATTGTCCTGCCCCTGATGATTTTATAATCAATTGCATTTCCTTTGTCATCTTTTTACTTGGTAAGAGCCCTTGTTCCTTTAGTAGCTGGTCACAGAAAGACATTATGGACCTCTGTTGGTCCTTGTTGACCTTTCCTGCACTTGTTCTTTTCCAACTGTAACTCTTGAGGATGGAAAGTTTTAAAGAGTGTTATTGAAATATTTTGGTTTGGTTTGGTTTGGTTTCCTTATCAAAAAATCTTAATATTCAATACATTTTTTACTCTTTTTCACTGTAAGTGTAAGATAGAAATGTGATAGTTTAAACTTTACAAGGCAAATGAACAAGAAGATAATTTATGATCGTGTGCATCTTATTTGATGTGTGTTAGTCACAGACTTGAGTTGTTATCCAGGATTTATATTATGCTGGGTAGGAATTAATATGAGGAATTTACAAGAAGCATATAAACAGAGCTTTTGAATTAGTGCAAACAGCACACAGGAATATTTATGCTACATTCCTCACTGTTTCCTCACTGTTATGTATCAGTTTGCTAAATGCTTGTGGTTGGTCAGTGCACAGTTTTTGCCATTTACCTTTCCAGGCAGGAATAGCACACAGCTAGACTGAAATGTATATTCATAGTAGTGAATAACTGCAGATGTTAAGATCCACCCAAAAACCAAGACTGTTTTAAGAGCTGCAGATAAAATGGGCCAAATTACTCTGATAGAGCAATGTTTCTGATGCTAAGCCTGAGGGCTAGTATGATGGTCAGATATAAATGTTTTTATAGAAGCTTGACTACAAACCCTATTACATTTGGGAAAGTAGTTGTTAAGTACACCAATTTCTTATGGGTTTGAGTTTTTTGGGGTAGCTATATATCAATGAACCTTTAAGAAAAGGTGGGGTTTGGGGTTTGTTTTTTGTTTTGTTTTGTTTTTTCTCTGAAGAATTTACCTTTAAATTTTGCTCAAGCACAAGGGTGGTTTAGGCTCTCTGGGAGATTTGCATTTCACCTTCAGCCTGAGTCAGAGCATCTGTCATTTGGCAAAGAGGAGCACCTCCCTTGGAAACTCTCATAGCTCTGGAGAAGACTGCTGTTGAAAGAGAGGATTTTACACATTGATTTTTTTTTTCTCTGATAGATGGTATTTCTTTCAATATTCAAAACTCGGCTTCAAGAAGGAAGAAAACGTATTTTATATTTATTTTCTCCCCAACTTTGTAACAGCTTCAAAATGGCATTGTTGATGCTGATATCCAGTCCAAATAAACTGAAAATAAAATGAAAGCTCCATTTACAGGAGGCAACACAAAGTCTGTTACAGTACCATTCAAAATTTAGGAAAAGGTAGCTCAAAATCAAAGTCAAACATAGAGTTTTCTGTTGTATCTTCACCTGAGCATGCTAGACAGAAGAAAGTTGTGTGAGACTGGTAAGCACAGCAAAATGAGTATCTTACACATGCTATTGCTGGAGTGTGAAAAAAAAGGATCACAAATTTTTCCTCCTACTCATCTGTTAGCTAACTGGCACAGAAGCAGCAATGTTGTAGTTGGACAGAGAGTTCAGTACTTTAAAAAAGCTCAGTAGATTATAAAATCCCTTAGTAGTTTCCATGGAATACATTTTTGCCTCTCTATTTCTGAAGTGTAAGATGCATGTAGACAGACTTTGCCTTATTTCTACTCCTGCCTTCTGCTCAGCTGTCAATTTTTGTTGTCATTCTACACTCTCACAATTAATTTATATATATATGATGATACACAAATTATATTTATATATATTTGTATGCATAGATATTTAAAGTTCAACACCATTAACTCTGCAATATTTGTCTAAGCTATTAAGATTCAGAAATCCTAGCCTACAAAATGTATTAGTTTGCTAGGGAATGTTTACAACTCATGTCCAAATCAGTTCTTCCTTACAAGTCATCACAGTAAAGTAACAAGCTTTGAATATTTCAAAACTAGGACAACTCACTCTAGATTAACTTGCCCTTCAATTGGTCTTAACATCACTCATATTTTTTTTTTTTTTTTAATGAACCTGAAATTGAGAATTGCAAGTACTAAAAGACATACAGGCAGATTGGAAGGATTTGTGTTCATACTATTTCATTATTTCTAATACTATTTCATTATTAAGACAGAGATATATTCACTCATGTAAAATAACTATTTCTAAGTATGATGAAGTGAACGCTACCATTTTTAAAACTGTACTATGTCCTTGAAAACTTTCTGTAAGTAAATTCATTGTCTGCAATTAATAACATACATTTCAGAAATAGAATGTGGGTTGGTTTTTTTTAAATTATCTGTATCTAGTTCATTTAGAAAAAACGTTCAAACTATCAAGGAACTGTTTTAACCTTATCCTCTGTAAAAAAAGAAGTTTTGAAATCTCTAGCTTTTCAGAGTAATCTGATTTTAGTACACAGTGGTAGAGATTACAATGAGCCATTTAAGCATAAAAATCAGATGTAACAATTTCCAGGTTCCATCTTTCTCTGATCTTGAGTAGTTTGTAAACTCAGTACTTAAATTCTCCCTTTATCATTTGCCAGGCTGGACCAAATTGTCTTTTTTGGTTTTGAGCTCATTTGTTCTTCCCTGATTCTGTGGCATCTCTTGCAGAAGTAAAGGCTGCTTTAAACTGCATAAAGGTAAACCCCTTCAAATGAATGAGGCAGACCACTAAAATAATGAAGAATGGTGCATTAAAGGAAATGCACTGTTAGGTTAAGAGTACACAGTGTCATCATTTTCACATAGATAAATATCTTCCATTCAGAATCTTCTTAAAAAGGAGAAAAATGTACTAAAAGTAGTCAGTGTTGGATTGACTAGATTGTCTTGTTGGATGATTATACAGATGATACCAAACCACCTGTACAGGCAGGTGAATAAGGAATTCTGTCTTCTGTAAAGTGAAAACTCTCCAGTATAGGAGAAAGCACTGAAACATCCAGCTCAGAGGCTAAGTTCTTTTAGCTAATAGAGCATGAAATTATCTCAGTGTGAAGGAAAAAAGATTGTTCTCTATTTTCTGAGGTAGAGTCCTTAACTTTCGATTAATTTTTTTGACTCTTAAACTGAGCTACCCTAAATAATAAAAACTTCAACTTAAATGTATGTGTTTACTTCATATGAATGTATTCCCAATTGCAACATTTCTAAAGGCTGCATTAGAGATTTTAATGTTTAAACACTTTTCACATAATTAATGTGCATGCACACACACATGTAAATTTATAAAGCCATACCCTTTATCATGGCCTGTATTTTTTCTTTAAGAAAATATTAAGGTTTGTGACATAGTTAATTGGAGGGAAGAGTAATAATTTGAATCCTGATGGATATCAGCCTGTAAAGAGTTTGAATGGCTTAAATATTATATTTGTATTGTAGTGTTAAAAAATAGCTAGAAAAGTAACTACTGGAAGAATTAAGCTTTTTGCATAAACTGAAAAATATTCAGTTTGCCAATGTTTTCCACAGAGCAATTTTTAGGACTGAAAAATGAACTGCAGCTATCCTTCCATCATCTTATTTGCAATAAGGATATATTAAACAACGAAAAAAAGAAAAGAATATTGCAGAGGGAAGAAAGAGGGAGATAAGTTAAAACTATTTCTTGGATTCTCTTTATTGATTTATTTTTCTTAGATATGATGTATTTGGACAAGTTAAAAGGATTCATAGCATTTCTTGCCACCCTTGTTAGCACAGAATTCTTATGATGGTCACTTTGATTTTGACACTAAAAGGATGTTATTATTATGATGATGAGAGGTTACTGAGACAAGGGAAATAATGTTTTTATGTAAAAGAGAAGAAGTCTATTTGATGATAAGGAATGAAAATTTCTATTATCTGTTTTTCTAATTGCTTTGTTTCATCTTCCTTTTTTCAGGGTATGAGGGAGGGCAGGATACCATTAGCCTCTCTTTTTAAACCAGGAATTCTCAGAGAATTCACAATATCAGTGCTCATAATTCTAATCAGAGTAATCAACCTGGGGAATTTCCCATGGATAGGACAATCTTAAATTTATCATCTCTTGAGTGATATCCATTGGGCATGTCTGTACAGCTCACTGTCTGTATTCTTATTTAAGACCAGATTATTCCATCCTTAGTGTCAGTGATTGCACCCCAGTTTGTTGGTTTTACTTAAGTATGTCCTATCTCTTGATCTGAAAGGTTTTTGATAGGAATAGAGACAGAATCTATTTGATAATTTGCAAACTGCTTGGGTCACAGAAATTCCTTCCAGGAATCCCTTCAGTGCTAGTCACATCTATGGCAGTACCTAAATAATAGTAGAGCAGACTGAATAGAAAAATCGCTTAGTCTAATATAAAAATTCTTTTGCTTGGAATTTGGTAGCCCTCAATGAGCAATATCAGAACACAGTTGTCTAAGCCTAAGAGGAAATTTTCATGAGAGAATGCAATTCTCCAGTTAGACTCTGGCTACCAAACCATTTAATGAAAAGTGCCTCACAAGCCTCAGTGCCTCACAGGTTTGAGATATCCACTTACACTTAGTAGAAAAGATAATGAACAACAATACGCTGCTTTCTTCTTCTCCCTTTGTAAGAGGATAAGGACAGAATGAGAGGAGGTTTTTCACTAAGTCGTCATGAGGAACAAAGAAATAAACCAAAAACATAGGAGAGAAGTACAGTTTTGAACCAAGAGGGTCTTCCTCACAATCCTTTTTATCTAGACAAGAAGAGGTTTTCTGGAGATAAGATTTCTGAGAAAACAGACTATTGCATGAAATGACCCGGTTATCTATTCTTGTTTCATTACCTGTTTTAAATGGAACAAGAAGTTTTTATCATCTTTATCAAAACAGTCTCCTAGGTTTAGCTTTTGGGCTATGATAAATTGAGCAACACAGCCTAATTCCAGAGAGAGTTTTCTTGGAGAGAAGCAGCACAACCACTGGAGTCCTCTAGACAGGATGCGTTCTTCCTCCAACTGTAGCTGGGGCAAGGGCTACATCTCGGTGCTTTCTCTTTGCCTCTCAGAAAGTACAGAAAGGGTCTGAGAGGTTTTTCTGTAGTTCCCTGTTTAACAAGTTTATACAGTATCTAAGCATGATCAGCCTATGCAAGTTTATGGGTAACCACATTTTGTTTTTTGCAAAATGCACACAAGAAAAATCTTATAAAATATGAACAGGTTTTTAGTATTCACTGCCCCTCTGCTAAATGCAGTCTTTTTAGATTGTAATAAGAGGATCTACTTTTTCCGCACCATCCCATTTCATTTGTCTCTCTACTTCTTTTCTTAATATGGCATCATATTTCTTCCAGTTTCTGTAGTCTCATTAGTACTACTAATTTCTGAGATTGACTGCCCTCTTCATCTTTTCTGCACTACGAAATTTTGAAGTTTCTACTTATTAACCATTGCTGCTGGCTGTACCTAATTCACGAGAATCAAACTACTTTCTGCTGCTTTTTGTCACCTTCCTTCTCCATTCTGTCTTGACAGGTAAAGAACTTTTCATATTTACTCTCCTAACTTGTCAGTGCTGAACACTTTCTTACTCTTAATGTACTCTTCTACTGAAGACGACAAGCTGGCATGTAATTTGCATGAATTGCTTTCAAGATCTGCTTCTAAACATGACAGTCTGCTGAGCTGCTGTCACAGGTAGAGTATTAATACTTCTTCCCATTAAAGGCACAAACTGTGGAGGAAGCACATAGAGGAGCGATGGGTCAGACTCTAGTGGTGAAGCTGCTTCCCTTACACTTCAACAAAGCAGAATGCTTTGGCAAAGCTATTGCCATGACTATGTTAATGGAAAATAAATGTTCAAAACAAGCAAATAATCTTTTTTTCCCAAATGTGCTGTCATCTCAGAGAATAATGAAATAGAAAACAGTCTTGCTAGAAGGGATAACTTTCTGGATATCAGGATGCCTCTGAACTCAAGTGCTGCTTGTGAGATGCAGCCTCCAAAGCCAGTTATTGTGTCTGAGGTAATAGTGACTCACCAAAAGTCACTTTTGACTACCGGTTCTACAAAAGAATAAGCATCCATTGCGTAGCAGTAGACAATTCAATTAAATATATGATTTTGCTTCTTTCTGTCATGGTAAAGTCTGTAGTTGAATCAAGTATGTTGTGTCAAGTATGGCAGATAGGGATTTTTTTTATACCTAATTATGAGCTAGCCTAAAGGTTTTTTTCAAAAGATATCCCTTCAGTGAAGAAGGAGGGTCCCAACAGCTTTGGCAGGAAGAATATGGTTTAAAATTTTTGTACTCAGAAACCACCTTCTCTGCCTTTTGCTTCTGTCAGGGTGGTGATGACTAACTCAAGCCTACATTTTGTTTCATTCTGGTTCATTGAGCACAGATACACACACGATTTCAGTCAGCAAGTTTGGGTTAAGCAGGTAACTGCCATACTGTGTTCATCACAAGATACTGTTCCCTGTGTTCTGCTGGTTTAACCATTCAGTTACTGTGATCTTATCAAGTCCTTAATCCAAGTTCAGAAAAAATATATTAAAAAAAAGTTTCTTTTTTCACCTAGTACTACTATATCTATCTTGTGGCAATCCTTTCACCTGCAGATTCGAAACATGTTTACCTTCCCCAAGGTGTTTTACTCAAGCCTCTTTTAAAAATAAAGAATTCTTTTTGTCTGTTTCTTCTTTGAAATGCACAACATTTTCTCAGTTTTCTTTGAGTAACGAACTGTTAGGAGTCGCTGAATCTGGTGGGCTCCACGACCCAGCTGGATCCTGTCCACCCTAGCCTGACAGCTGGAAGACTGCTGCCTTTCTGTGCCATCACATCCAGGCAGCAGTGAAGCTGCGCACGTGTAAGACCCCCAGAGCGGCTGGCTCAAATTCAGTATAACAGTTCCCCTACACCCTTCCAGGTCTCACCTCCCCTTGTCTTCACCACACGTCACACTCAGTCCCTCCTAGTCCCTTCAGCGAGGTGATGGGCAGTGCAGGGGATCAGAGCATAATGATTTCTTTCTTGCTTCTTACTCATTTTCCCCAGCTCAAGGATGGGTTTCTCCACTCCATTGTCTCTTTGGGGAAGTACCAATCTTGCTGCCCTCTGACACGCAAATCATGTGGTCTAAGGATAGATGAGGTGGTTAGAATGGCTTTTTATTCCTAAAATGTTGTGGACTTGTTCTGAAATTTAACTCATATCATGCCTCACTTAACATATAGATAAAAATGATGATCTGTGTAATTAATTTTCTAGCTATGTAACTTACATAAATGAGAAACGTATTGTTTGCTCGTTCAAGAAACATATCCTTAAATGCACAATATCTGGCAGGTAAGACAGGGAATGTTCCAAAACTTCTTAAGTGAGTATAAGATTTATAGAAAGATTACAGGATGGGACTTCTGAGGAGCAGCTAGCTTGGATTCTAAGTGATAGCACCAGTGTGTAAGAGCAAAATTAATTACATTATGGAGCAGAGCAGCAGTAAAGGAGCAGAAAGCAGACAATGCAGAATTTCATATGGAAAGGACTGCAGACAGAGAAATAGTAAAAGCATATAAATGCAAAATTATCCCTACAAACAATCCACTACTGGTAGCTCTACTAAGCAGGGGAAGCAGTAAGCCTGATGGTAATTTCTGTTGCAGATGAATTCAGCTAGAAATTCCTACCTTGTTCTCTATACTAAATAATGTATTTTGAAAAACTTTATTTTCTTTAGTAAAGATCCTTGTACTGTCTTTTCAACTCTTTATGGGTTGAGGACAGAGGACCAGCCAGAGGACAGCTATATACGGAGATAAGTACTAATGCAGAAAAGGAAAAATTTGGCCTTTCTCTCCTGTCGTAGTTTTTTCTTTCTATACAAAGTGTGTTTTGTTGACAATGACTGTCCTTAAATTTGTTTCTACAGTTCACTGTTTGTACATATTCCTCTGCGGGCAGGTACTGAAATGAACACTTCATGTTTATCTTTGCTATAATTATCATCAAGCTACCTGATAGAAGAGCTACTCTCACTTTCTTGGGGTTGACTTCTTCTCTGGATAGTGTTCTTCTTGAAAGATTTATTTTCCTTCTGAAATTACATAGATTTTAGTTCTTCTGGGGACTAGCTAAACTGCATCCTGCTTTTGGTTTCATGAACATATTTTTAGTGTGGTTGCTTACTAATTTGTAGTATGTTGTACTTAAATGATGACTGTTCGTTATATACAGCCATTATATTTTGAAAACAAAAAAATGTGGCTTTTAAGTCCTCTTTTCTTTTCCGATTTTTGTTTGAAATAATTATCTCCCTTCACTGGACTCATCAGTCTCCACTTCTAATGTCTATTCTAATCCTGCTTCTTTTCATGATGTCTAAATTATTTTGATATTTTATGAACATAGAGTATTTCAGGATCTTGAACAGAATGCTAATGTGGACCATTGATGACAGTTTGAAAAATGGTGAAAAAGGCATCAATTCATTAAATTGGATTACAGACCAAAGCTAAAAGTTTGATTTAAATGTAACAAAGTTCACTACATTATTCAAACATCAGGAGTTTCTGTGTTAGCATTACTGACGATATTTAAGTGCAGATAGATTTTTCTTATTGGGAAGTGGTTAAGGAAGATAGGGTAGTTCTCCACCTAGTTACCTAGCAGGCTCTATTTCCATTGCTTCCCCCAAATCCCCAGTCAGATCTGCAACTCAGAATTTTCATTTATTTTTGCTTTGTTGATGTTTGCAGGTATAGCTCTATTATGGTGACACCTACGCAATTAGTTTTCATAGGGCTTTTTACACCCATTAAGCACCTTGACATCCACTGCCTGGAGATATCATCACCTTTCAAAAAGAATTGCACTTATATACAGGAAACAGTGTACAGGATGAAATAATACCGCGTACTAGACCAACTATTACATTGTAAAAAACATTTTAGTTTTCAGGTTCAGTCATGTGCCATCAGGGTTCTCAGACAATCACAACTATGCATAAGACTGCACATAAAAATACCACCCCATGCACACATCAATTAATGTATACATAATTAAAATACCATTCCAGCCATATGGAGAGAAAGACATGTAGGAGATAGCACATGGGATCAATTTGCTCTTCTATCAATTTAATCAGATAGTTTGTCTACTCTAAATGAGAATTGATGCAAAGTGTATGGGCAGAAGATTTGCTTGGATTAGTCTTTAGACAGCATGACTGTGTGACTCCTACTTTCCCTACCTGTTATCTGTGTGGCTCTTTATTAAAGAAGCATGCAAGCCCTAAGATTTGTTTAAAGGCAAACCAAGGGAAGATCTGATTTCTCACTTGGACAATCCAGAGCTGATGTACTTCTGTCTGTTATCAACAGGTTTTTTATGATTTTGAGAGCAGGGAGAGATCAGCTTGCTTTGAATAGCTGCTCTTGTGAGACAATAAAAGAAAGGAAAAAAAAAAAGCTGTATTGGGGAAGAGGTTCTCATCATAGATTACTGTACTAGTGGAGCAGATATAACAACAGGGCAACATTCAGTAAAAGCATTTTGAGGATAATCAGTCACAGGAATATTAGAGATGCCTGAAACTGCTGTGAATTCTGTTATCAAGGTCAGAACAGTGCCTTTTCATTTTATAAAACACATATCTTAGTAATAAGACACCATTAAAATTTATGTTTTGAGATGGTAGTTGTTATGAAGAAATGAGTTAATTTCTTCAAGTCTGACATGTAAAGCCTGGTAAGAAGCTGTTTAAATGTGAATTCCAGGGAGATACATACAGATTTCCTAGTGGTAAAAACAGGTTACGCTATTATGTTGAAACAAATGTATATACTGATCAATGAAATGAAATGACATTTCTTTATACTGCACAACAGTTACATCAACTAACAGTTGCAAAATTCTTAAACCGTAAGTAGCAGAGAATATATGAAGTAACATATTCATTTTCTGGGAGAAGAGAGATCTAATTCAGTTGATGAATTGACAAGCTCTAGAAAGGGATACATGCAACCATCCTTAATTTTTTTACAATGATCAGAAAGTGGCAAAGTGGAACCTATCAAAACTCAGCCTTGTAAAAATCAGTAATTATTAGAAACTGCTCATGAGGCTTGCTTTGATTTGTTTGCTAAATGATAATATAGTTGTATTCCAGTACTGATGGGACAAAAAAGGTTTTGGAAGTGGAAGATGTCCAGAAGCTTAATTTTACAAGCATTTTTATTTAAGTAATTACAATAACTTAGGTCTGCTGTATTTACCATAGTTCTCAAAGACAAAGCAAAAAAAAAAAAAGCATGAATGTGCAGGAATAAGATAGCTAGATTTTTGAACCACAGATGACAGTTGCCTCAGAAATGGTTCAAATTCAGTGTTCATCTCAATCTTTCATTCTAAATATGATTATTATGAAGAAGCTTAAATACTGGTATTTATTTGTATTTTTAGTCCAACTCCTTCTTACACCAAAACAGAGATCCTAAAACTACTCAAAAGTTTAATATGCTAACATCTTCTCCATCTTGCATGCTTTTACTACCCAAGGTTGTACAGTGGTATTCCATAGTTCTTGTGTAGCCTGTAGTCTTACTGTAGGTCCTTTTAGATATGATGCACAAAGTGGAGAAATTGACCCTTCTGCCACTGCTATGCAAATCCCCCTCATTGCAGGCAGGGCAGATTCTCCCCCTGGTATTTGAATTTAAGTTCCTTGGCCTCTGGGTAGTACTCCTGGGCTTATTTTGTAATGCTGTGATTTCTTCACATCAGGGTCCTAAGGCTGACAGTCACAGCTCAGACTGCCCCCTTTAGATATGTTTGTGTAGAAAAATCAGGGAGGTCTACACTGTGCAGTGTCTGCAGTCATGCAGTGCAACGCACTTGTTCCACACACATCTTTTTCACAGACATCCCAAGATGACAGCTTGCAGAGCAGGTGTGATGGCAACTCATTCTTTTGCAGACCATGTCCCAGGAGGACTGCATAGATAGAATGACCTTCAAAGTACTGGCAGGTGTCCCTTATGTTGGTGGGCATGACAATGCCATGGGACAGAGCTAGTGAGAGTTACACATCTACAGCAATCTGCTGCCAAGACTAGGAATGGAAGAGAAATGAGATAAATGTGTGCAAGGGCGGAGAGAAGCTGGGTTACATATTCTGTGAGAGAGATGTTGTGTTACTGGCATTTCTCTGAGAGGTCTTTCTTGCTAGCTTTGAGCATGAGCAAATGGAGAATTCCCTGCAACTGAAGGTGCTCCCCTGGACAAAAGAGAGTCCCTTTTGAGAGCAGCCAGCAGAATTTCGTTCTTGTTTGCTCTGTGCCTGAGGTATGTCATGTTGCTGGCAATTGACATCGTGGCATGCTATTGAGTCTTGTTGGATGATTAGGAGCTGCTCCTCTGGCTGTGCAAGTATCTGGACTGCCTGCTGCTGTAGAAATGCACCCTTACCTCCTATATTGAGTAGATGAATATTAGACCTCCTGTGAACAAAATGTTCTAGTAGAAATCTGGCTGACAAACAGTGGTGGAGACCCTTGCCCATGCCAGGCCATCCTGCTTCTGCCTTCGGATTTCAGATTTTCAGATTTTCCTACACAGATGGTGTCCATTTTACACTGAAGACTGCCTGGAACTTCCCCCATCTCCATCTGACATGCCAGCCACAAGGTTGTTCTGGAAAACTGTGGCCTGGGTGCTGGAATGAGAAATAGGAATTGAAAGTGTGTGATTTTTTTTTTTGGCACGGAGGGAAGCATAAGTATTAACTCTCATGGGAGCTGAGACTGATGCTACAGTAGTGTGTTGTCATGTAATCCTAATGAACTGTGTTTCAGTTACAGAAATTGTTTCCAAAGACTGCATGTGAGGTCTGGGAGTTGTAATCCCAGTATCCCTGCAAATTAATGTATGGCGTCAATTTTGAGAGTGGTGCATGTCCTTTTGTCATGTAGGAAAGCATATATACATGCAAAGTCATACCTAATTGTCATAAACATTCCGTACTGAGACCTGCAACTCTCTTCTTTATGATGATATGCCCTGCTATTTGCTGATAACAATTGCCATGCAAAAGTATTTCAGCACTAATGCCAGACTGCTCTTTCAAACAGACATGAGAGCCTATTTGGTGAAGGGCTCCCTTTTCACTGCAATGCCTGTTTCCTCTGCAGCAACAGCTATCTAGTCTCACACAGCATGCTTTCCATGGGAATATTCCTTCCATCTCTTCCATAAGTCTCTCTCTCTCTTCCTTCCAAAAATGTGAAGAAAGCATCATAGTCACCAGAGCTGGACTGCTCTTCTTTGATGGAGAGACCAGCTGATGGTTCTAGAGATGACTGTGAAGTGAAGAGAAATGCTGACCTCTGTGAAGAGAATCCCTCCTCTCTATAGTCACTCATGCTCAGAAAAGGGTATTTCTGTGCTCCTACTTCTCTCTGGCTTCACAGAAGTCCCGGTTTCAAACCCACACTTAAACAACTAAAATTTACTGCCCAAACATATTTTAACTGGCAACAAATTATATTAATTTTCCCCAAGTCAAGTCTGTTTGTGAAGCCTGTAATTGGTAAGTGATCTCCCTGTCTTTATCTCAACCCATGAGCTTTTTCATCCTATTTTTCTCCATCTGTCCCGTTGAGGAGGAGGAATGAGAGAGTAGTTGGATGGGAGTTTGGGCCTTAGCCAGGGTCAACCCACCACAATGCTAAATTCAGGTTTATTAAAAATCTACTTGCATATTCTTCTAGTGACATATGTATAGATTAACATGAAACACCTAGTCTCGGGGCCTTCCTAAGTATAACATAAGCCATATGAATTGTTCCTGTAACAGCAAAATCTCCCCTTGGCTTCCACATATGCCTGACACATTTCAAGTTACTTAAAAGGAGGGGCTTTGGGAATGGAAAGAGCTCAGAACAAAATTCCTTGTCAACAAAGAAATTAATTCAGTGCAGGATGAAGAAGTGCTTTGGAAAGATGGATGCCAGCTATACAATCTGTTCCAGTGGTAGGTAGCTCTTGACTGGTATTTTCCCAGTAGCAAGTAGGTTGTTGCAAGAACACCTGTGTATCCCATGTGTGACTAGTATTCCACAGAGGTCTTGAACATAATGTACATACAGAGATCACACCATGCATGTTCAGCAAGATGCATGCCTGTAAATGCTGTGCACTTGGTTTTCTAAAGCATGAGGTTTACTGCAGAGATGCAATGCGTTCAAATACATTGTCAGAGACAGTTGGTTTAGAGAGTAGGAGTCTTTTTAATCTGCTCAGGGAAATTAAGTTCCTTTATTGGTTGAAAAGAGACAGCTTAAGCAGCTAGTAGACCCTATTATTTGAATTCTACTTGATGCGGTCACATCCATGCATATTAAGAAATTTTGCAGGACCTCATGATGAACTGTACTTAGAAATCACCTTAGTATGTCCAAGACAAACAAATAGAAAATAAAACTCTAACTTATTCCAGAAAGCCATATTATGATGTTTGGTGAAATCACCTTCTGAAGAAAACAAATGCAAACCCCAACCAAACAAACAAAAAACACAAACCAAACCAAAGGATTTACTTTCTCGTTGAGTTCCTTTGAAAAATGATGAAATTTATCTTAGACTTTTCGCTCTGATGCTCTATCAGAAGACTATTTTGAAACTTCCCTCCTTGCTGTATCCAATAAAAAGTCAACTCTTCCTCAGGCTTTATTTTACTGTGCCAAAGTGGTTGGACCAAAAAAAGGCTAAGCTTCTCCAGAACATATTTTTTAGAGATTTTGTAGGCTCGTGAGGGTTTTCCCTGCTTGTTCTTGGTGTGAACATACATACTCTGGGGTAATAAACAGATTAATCAATATAGCTGCAAGGTTTCCAATCATACTAGGCTGCAAGGAGAGCTTGCTTACATATGCCTGTGAAATACCACACAGACACATAGTCGTTCTTGCTATAACTAACTCTTTCTTCTTCTCATCATCCTAATAGTTCTCTTTTACATCTGTTGCACATCCAATTCTTCTTTCCCGAAGCCTGTGTAATTACAGAGTTCTCATTCTAACAATTTCTTTGAACATCAAGACTACTTACGTGTTTTGCGTATCAGTTTATTTATGCAGAAGGTATGCCTCAGAGAGAGATTGTAAAGCCTGAACCTCAACAGCCTATATGAATAAATAAGTCTTAAAAAATCTGACTTCTGAGAATTATATTAAGTCCCAGGAAAACAGGTAGCAGATACCATAATATCAGCATATGATAGCATCTTTCTTCACCTTTCTCTTGCTTTTGCCCTCTAAAAATACTGGCATTCTGCTTCTTGCTTTTGCCTGGTAAACTAAAGTTAATGTCTAAGACTATCGGAAAGTAAGCTATGCTTCATGTTTATAACAAACATTTTTCTTATTGGACTGATAATGCTAAACTTTTGTAAATCTCTGTTGCAACTTCTTTTCTTTTAATTAGCTTAATTTAACAGATAAGAACTCAGTTGCATAATCAACTTTACTCCATCCTTTACACCACAGCTGTTAAGAACAAGGAGGAAAAAAGTTGTAATTCACTACAGCCTTCAATATTTATTTTCCAAATACAGCCCAGGAATGTCAGCACTATTGGGATTGAGCTGAAAGGTTATTCAAGATGGCTTACCACGCTGACCTTTATTTATGACTGGAGTAAACAAGTCAGTGAGGGTATACGCTATTCAGATTTTTATTCCTTCTTTCTTCTCACTCTGTAATTGTGACTGTCCATAAGAAATTTCCTTGAGAGAGTGATTGTCTTATAATAAGCACTAATTAGCTGTTGAACTGATTCTAGCATATGGTGCAGCAGAACTTCCCCAAAACTGGTTTGAATGGAATGGTGCCATCTGTCTGAGTTGAGTTCAGCTAACAATCTGTCAGATTTTGTTGTTTTAACCTCTTTGATAATTAAAGAGAAACTGGCATGGTCTGCTAAGAAAATGGAACCTCCCAAATAACTACTGGACCTTCACTTGCTGTGCAATCAAGGGTCCTAGTGAATCGTAAACAGCCTTTAGATTTAATATTAGTAAAAAGAAACTTTATGGACCATTTTCTCTCTCATCCTTGAAACTGGAATTCTTATGTAAAGGACACTTGGGCTACATAAGATCTGTTGATTTCTGTGTTCTAGAACATTGCCTAAAGCTGTAAATTCTATTTAATTTCATCTTCTTTATTTTAAGTACCTTATAATTTATATTAGTGGTAGCTAACTGTTGGAGAGAAATATGACAATTGAAACTTAAAATTCAAAAATATGTAAAATATTTGCCTGTCAGCAAACAAAACATGTAGAACAGACTTAGTTTTCTACCTTACTAATATCTATCAAAGATTTTCAACATCAGACATCATGTAAGTTCCTTCTTTCCTGTTTGTATCAGAAGAAATGGGGTAGGCCTAAACCTCAATGAGATTCAACTGAATTGCGTTACTTCAGAATGAAAATAACAAGCATGTATTTCTCTGAACAACTTTAGACCAATGCCATTACCCAGCACAGTATTTTATGCTCTACATTATGCACACTGAACTGATTAAAAATATAAAAATATGCAATTTAGCTTATTAAAGCAGCTACTGAAGAAAAGAAAGACTTTTTACATTAGCAGGGTAGGGGTAGATAATTCTTCCACAGGAAATAAAGAAATGAGAACAATAAACTGGAAGTGACAATTCATTGATGATATTTTTTCCTTCAAATTAAAAGCAGCTTCAGTAATACATGTTTATGTTCCTGGAGCAGCTAGTGCATGTTTTTAAATAGTTTACTAAAAGTAGCATTTTTAAAATATTATCTGCAGATAAGAAGTTCACCCTCAGAGAACATGTCTTTCCACCTCCTTGAAGCATACTTCTTCCCAAGGAGCAGTTATACAGTGCTGTGGTGGTTTTGGCTGGGATAGAGTTAATTTTCTTCATAGTAGTTAGTATAGGGCTATGTTTTGGATTTGTGCTAAAAACAGTGTTGATAACACAGGGATGTTTTTGTTACTGCTGAGCAGTGCTCACACAGAGTCAAGGCCTTTTCTGCTCCCCACCCCATCCCACCAGCGAGTAGGCTGGGGGTGCACAAGGAGCTGGGAGGGGACACGGCTGGGACAGCTGACCCCAGCTGACCAAAGGGCTATTCCATACCATATGGCATCATGCTCAGCATATATAGCTGGGGGAAGAAGAAGGAAGGGGGGACGTTTGGAGTGACGGTGTTTGTCTTCCTAAGTAACTGTTATGTGTGATGGAGCCCTGCTTTCCCGGGGATGGCTGAACACCTGCCTGCCCATGGGAAGCAGTGAATGAATTCCTTGCTTTGCTTTGCTTGCATGAGTGGCTTTTGCTTTGCCTATTAAATTGTCTTTATCTCAATCCATGAGTTTTCTCACTTTTACCCTTCCGATTCTTTCCCCCATCTCACCAGGGGTGAGTGAGCAAGTGGCTGTGTGGTGCTTAGTTGCCGGCCGGAGTTAAACCACAACAGGTTTTCATAATCCCAGATAACCCTTCTTCTTGAGACAGAACTAGCTGCCTTGATCTGTCACTTTCTTTCCCGTCAGAGCATGATGCTCATTCAGTATAAAGAGATATTGTAAATGCAGTCATCTTAAAACCCATAAGATTATAAAGCCATTAGTCTCAAACTTCCAGCAAATTCTGGAAGAATTTGTTCTGGAAGAACAAAGTCAATATAAATCATGCAGACACCAGAGAGGAGAATGTCATCCTTATTTGCTTCAGATCTCATTCCCGTGCATATGTGATGAGGCACAGAGTGACTTGACCACGGTGCTGACCAGGCAGGCAGCTGAACACAGATATCTTCACTCTTGCAAGGACATCTCCTTCACACACATCAAAGGTCTGTTCCGCAAGTCTTGTGTAGTGAACATTTTCAAGCTACAGAGAATTGATGAACCTCTGAATCCTTCCTAGATTGTTGTGTCAACTAGTATAATGAGAACAGAGAGGTCTATCCGCATCCTTCTTATTTAGTCTCTGGTCATCACCCTAATATTTCAACTGTTGTAGTTTAGATGTGTCTTATCTCTTATCTCATCCTTCTAGGCTGAAGTAAACAGTGATTCTAACCATTGATCTACCAAGAGTAGTTTTAGACTACTCTTTCATGATTTCTTTCAAATAGATGTTTTCAACTGAATTAGCGTGCTCCCATTCTAGAAAGTGTAAGTAACCATAATTAATTTAGTGTCCCTGTTTTCCAGCACTGGTAAGAGTACAATTGCACAACTGAAACTTTATTTTTTGTGCCAAAACCAAAAAAAACCCAAACCAAGCCCCAGGGCTGCAGCCATTCATTTTCAGCCTTTCATAAAATTCCATTAAACAGAGTGTAGAATCGGCAGCATTAAACTAATAGTATAATTCTTCTAAGCATACATAATTTTACGACTAAATGAGAATTATAAGAAATTTTTGCGTTAACAACTGGTTAGTCTGATTTCTTCTCAATACAGTAAAATACTTGAAAGAAGAGGAAGTTCTTCTTATTTACAGCTAGTAAAATATTCAAGTCCAAAGTCCATGAAAGTAGGAAACTGTTTTCATAACCTGATTTATTTAAAGTAAAATCTGCTAAAATACTGATTTCTGTCAAATATATCAAATAGCTGGCTACAATTTACATTAGCAGTTTAAAAAAATACATAAGCCTTCTCTTAGAGAAACAGAGTATACAAAGAAAAGATGAAGAGTAAGACAATAGGAGAAAACAACAAACAGTAAAATAGTGTTATCCTCTTTAGATTAATGAAAAATATGTTGGTGACCTAGTTACATCGAGAAATTTAATTAGATGTTAGATGTGTTCAATATTATTTTGTTAAATTTGTCTAAAATAAGAGTAACAGAAAAGGAATGGGAATTTTCAAAGTAAAGGCTCAATATTTCCCCCACCCCCAAAATTGAAAACTAAGATTAGATAGGCCTTTGCTACTTCATTGTATAACCTGCAAGTGTTATGCTAATCCTCAAATTTGTTTGGAATCTTCTCCCACACCATTTTTAGACAGCATTAGTGAAAGTGACGATGCAGCTTTTACAAAACTCAGTTCAAAACTGTGACAGATCTTAAACACGATACTACTAAACCATTTAAGTCTACAGAAAACAGCCTTTAATCTTCACTATTGGAAAACACTCTAATCTCAAACACTGCCTTGAATGTTGGATCATATTATGCAATGTAGAACAAGAGCTCTTATACCTGAATGCCTCAGTGAATCCCCCAGCTTAACAAAGAGCCTGAGAATTAATAGGTTATCTCCATCTTTATTTGAGAACTTTTAATATTGCCTCAAGTCACATTTTGAGATTGCTCCCTCTTTCCAACTATTGACTGAATTATTGTAACTGAAACGGTGCAAAACCCAACTGTCTCAAGTATAATTTCTGACTGAACTTCACTCCTTTGAGTGATTGCATTGTTATTTGTATGTTCCAAAGGGTTTCTTTCAGTTCAGAGTTTAATACAAAGGAGATGCCCAAGCTAAGTTGTATCAAAAATTTCAACTTACAAAGGGTTTTAGTATTTAGACAATTAAGTAAAGAAGTTGGCTATGTAAGTAGATAGACATTGAATTCATATGAACAAAAATCTAGTTGTGAACTTTTGATAGTTACTAAAGTTCTAGGGTGCACAAATCAATCTTTAATATATTTTTCTTTTGAGAAAACTGTCTCTGAAAATTAAGGCCCTGAGCTGTTAAAATTTGCAAAAATGGTTGTACACTCTGAAATGCTGGTGATAATTTAAAGCCCAATCCCTTCTTTATTTTCAACTGAACATTTCCAAATATAAATATATTAGTCTAACATATATAATAAAAATCTGTTTTTGAAGTGTTGTTACTTTTTTAGCTTATGGCTTGACTCATGGTAGATTTTCATTGATAAGATGACTTATTTATATGCAAATTTAAAACACTTGGGGACCGAGAGAGACTTCAGACACCTAAAATTCAAATCCTATAAACATAGTATGAAGATAGTCTTGCTGATTCTGTGCTGACCTAGAACTAACAAGTTTTTCTAGATTCAGGAGGAGGATGAAAATTCTATTGTTTGTCTGTGGTGGTAAATAACTTTCTGAGGCAAAGTGAGAAATAGTGTTAGTTCTTAGAGTTTTGTTTCTTTGCACTAGGTAGCTGCTGCATATCTCATCAATTATTAGAAATCACTACACTTTGTTGAACCTCATAGAGAACTGTGCAAGAAGAATCCTACGTAAACCACTTATGTTTCTTTTACAGGAATATGACCAAATAGATTAATTCTCATTTAGCACTTAAGCTAAGTGCCACCTTTGAGATCTGTCATGGTTCTCTTGAACCTCTTCAAACAAATACCTTTTCTTAAATTCTTTTATTTTCTTTTTTTTTTTTAACTGGAGAGAAATCACTGTTAAATTAATTTAGCTATGAGATATTAAAGAAGTATAATGCACATATTTAAGCAATTAATATATGCATGTCTTTCCTTTAAAATGAACATTCCTGTAGAATTGACTTTGGTTTTGTTTACTTACATATCCATAAACTGCAATTCTACTTCACATAAAAGTTCTCAAATAAACCCTCTCAGTTAAAACCAAACACAGTCTAGTTCAGTGAAAGCAATAAAACTAAGCATGCAAGAATCAAATCTAATTGATTTTTGGTCACTAATGAACCTTAACATAAAACAATTTCCTCCTTATTCCCATGAGCACAATTCCTACATGAGAACAGGCTTTTTCTGGTTTTGCAATGTTACATATATATAATGAAAATAATGAAACAAACTCCTTTCAAATTTCCCTACATGCATTTTGATTAAATCCAAACTGAAGTTCAAGAGAGGGAAAAAAAAATAAAAATCAGGATTTATTGACAATAAACTCCCAGCATAATACCTTAGCAAAGGAGACTCAAATATTCTGGCTTAGCAGATGCTAAAAGAGAGTTAATATCAAAATGACCCATAAAAAAGGAAGACTAATACAGAAGGTTTTTTTTTTTTATTACCTCCAAAAGATTTTCCTTTTTTTAATTCAGTATTTATTATGTGGCATTAGTGAAAGGTGGTTTTTAATTTGTTTTATAAACCTGATATTATGTTTATTTTCTTTAAATTAGCTAATACTTAAATAAATATTACATGGAATTAATAAAAAAGAATAGTAGCTTGGAGAATATGAGCTATAGTAACTCGTATTCTAGACTGACCAAACCAATTTATAAAACAACATAGAGCATACTCAGTAAACTAACATAGGTCAAATACTGCCAACTCGTATACACATTGTCTCATTTTGGTATGTGAAGCTCAGGCTGGATCCATCTGTTGATGAGCCTCAAATACAGAAGAGAGCTCTTCCTCTAGCACTCATCAAATAGGCAGCAAATCCTGATTTTTCTATCCTTCTTTATGAAAAGTTTGTACTATCAGCATTTCCTATATAATTTTCAGTGCCCTTTTAGATATTTGGATTTTAATACTATGTAATGCTTCTTGCTTTAATTCAGTGCAAGCATATTGTTCTGATGTTAATATATTGTAGTGTTATTATTCCTGCCAATACTATTCATATTTTTAGGCCTTAAAGAAGCACTCCCATCCCAACCCTCAAAGGTCAGTGATATGTTGTTGAAACTTTTACTAAATACTCACTGGAAATCTCATTATAATTGATTGGCTAGTTGCACCAAAAAAAAAAAAAATCTGTTTAAAACTAGTTGATGAGCAATAGTGACATCGGTTTAAGTTGCAATGAACACAGCTTCAACCAATCTTAAAGACAAATTTTGACATTCTATGTCTGCTACAGCTAAATTCTTAGCTTGTGACCAGCAGCTTCTAAATATTTTATCCAGATCATATTTATGCATAAATTCCTTAAGGATTTTGGTTTCCTAGGATGCCCCCACAAACCAAAAAAAATAATTATGGAGACTAGATAATCAGAGGATCTATAGTTCTCACATAGGCAGATGTTTGCTAATGTATTTTAAGTGTTTATCACCCTCTAGACAGAAGACTGTTGCCTCTGCTGATGTTTTTTCATCTTCTAACAT
This sequence comes from Mycteria americana, assembly GCF_035582795.1. Taxonomy (NCBI): domain Eukaryota; kingdom Metazoa; phylum Chordata; class Aves; order Ciconiiformes; family Ciconiidae; genus Mycteria; species Mycteria americana. The sequence continues at coordinate 93,831,889 of NC_134366.1, read as the reverse complement.
TATTGCTATCAGTCCTGAGTTGGGTTTTATCTGCCTGTCCTTTCTTCACACTGAGCATCTCAAAAAAAGCCACAAAACTTTTAAAGTAAAAAAGCATGACTTTCTTGGAATCTAAACTAAAATACCTAAGATTTAAATGGAGAAAGCTCAAAGTGACTAGGTCACATGGAATACTGGTAATATAAAGTTTATAAACAACTCTTCCAGTGTGCCCTTGTATTCAGGCTGTCAGTGGTCTCTGGCTTACTGAGCTGCAACAAACTCTATACAAGCTACCCAAAGTGCAGAGGTAACTACTCTGCACTGGTTCTCAGTTGTTTTTTTCTGTGACTTTCAGGCTCCCTTCTTCTATTTGACTCCTCCTGAGCTGTCTTCAAACTTCCTCTTAAGCTTGCTCAGCCACACCTGGGAAAAAGAGCAATCACTCGCCTCTAGAGGAATCCTCTCAAATATTTACTATAGCCAACAAATCTAGAAACAAATAAAGCAAATGTCTGCCATAGTTCTCATAATCCATTCCTCACCGACTTAAATGAGCCTTCATAATTTCTCTTCTAGGTCCACTCCTCTTTGACTACACTCATCTGTTATGCCTAAAATCAAGTTTCCAGCTTACAGTTACTACCTTACTATTCAAAGCTCAGATTTGTTTATTGCTGTGACATCTTCATTCCCTCTTTTCCAATTATCAGTGTTTTCTGTTGACTGGACATTAATGTGAGTGGCCAGTTTTTTCAGTTCAGGATTTTTCTTTAGGGTGATGATTGTGGGTCACTATTTTTGCCATTTCTAGCTGGCAAATTAGTCATGAGCCAGAAGATTGCCCAGAGTGTCAGGCTAATCAAAACAATAATGAGAGACACTCCCCTTCCCCCATCTTCCTGCCCCAAAAACAAAGATTGAGCAAAGCTGCCAAAAGTGTAAAAAACAATAGCTTTCTCTGGTACCGGTACACCAGATTAACCACCCACAAGTTACTTGGAAGTTGAGCAAAAAAGGAGATGCATTTCCATTCTCATTCTTTCCTTCACGATACAGCTACTTACCATACAGCTATTTGTATATAATAGAATTTTATATTTAAATATAATATTTATATATATTTATAAATAAATATCAAATATATACTCTCTCTCTATAGAATAATATATCTGTTATTATATATAAAGAGAATAATAGAACAGAGCATCTCTCAAATCTGAGTGGTTTAATCACCATGGGTCTTCAATGGGCTGTTTCAGAGCCAGAGCAGCAACAAGAAACAGGGAGAGGGACATGGTGTGGGAGATTTCAGGCTCAGTTGTGGGGGTCTCGGGCCCAAAGAGTACGGGAGCACAGACCACCACCGACAAGACCCAGAGGGGTTTTCTCAGTACCCTGGGGATGAGTAAAGCATCAGTGCTGTGGGGACATCAGAGCCCAGAGCAAGGCTGGTCAGTTGGGACAGTTCATAGGGGAAAGCCCCTGCACGGCCACAGACCAGGCTCCACAGTGCTCGGCTCAGGGCTCAAGACAGGCCAAGTGAGCTGTCAGGGAGCAGCAGGAACAGGGCTACTCCTTAAGGGATGGGAGCTGAGAGGAGTCAGATAGCCAGCAGAGCAGGGACCTCACCAACTGAGGCCCAGCCCTTCAGCCTGAGTGAAGGGGGCAAGACGGCCCAGAAATGACAGACACATTCAACCTAGACACAATATTATCAGGCAAGTTTGTGATGAGGAGGCAGGTCCAAGGTCCAGCTGGGAAGTCAGCCTGAAGGCCAGGATCAGGTCCAGGTACTGCCAGTCAGGTCCATGGTGACAAGGCAGGTTGAGGTCAAGCCGGGCAGGCAGTCTATTGGTCAGGACCAACATGGTCTATGGCCTGGCCCAAGCACAACAGAACTACAGACCAGCACTCCTACAACACAGCTTAGGCAGGGACTGAAGGCAAGGACTGAGCTTTAATGTTGCACCTGAATGGATGGGCAAGAGTCGTGCAGGTATGTCCCAGGTGAGGCTGGTCATAGCCATTAAGGCTTGTTGGTGCACTCGGAGCCCTGACAAACTCTTGGTAAAACCTTGTAAGTACATTTTGCTCTTCAGATCAGAAGGTTTTTTCCTGTTCATTTTGGAGACTTTGGGACATACTTTCTTTAAATGTCTGCTTTCCTTTATTGATTACCTAAAGAAATCTCATGGTTTCCCATTTTTGTCCTGAAAACAAATTTCTGATGGACATAGGGGATTATGGTGATTTTGGTTAGAGGGTAATTTGTATGAAAAAATGGAAAAATTAAAACGATAAACATTTTTCTTATCATTGGTCAAAATTACTATATTGATGACACTCCAAAATAAATTATTTTCTTTTTTTTCTTTTTTTTCCCCCCTTTTTTTTTTCAAATAGCACTATATCCTGCATTCTCTGATGCACTGGAGAGTTCTCAGTTTCTTGCCAAAGGCCGGAAGCTCTGCGTGATGTACAGAATTAGGTCGATGCCAGGTTATCACTTCAAGCCCCTTGGCTTTTTAGTGGGGCAATGATATTACAGGTGCCCATGTAACAGTTGAGAGATGGACTTTCTTCTTTTGGAGTTTCCACTGTATTGGGACAACTTTTGTCTTTCTGTATAGTTTCTGTAATAGTGTGGCTCAGTGTTAGTGAAGATTTACACTACTGTAACTGAGACCTGAAAAAGAGGCAAAAGGACAACTTATATCACTGGGAAGACAGGATCTGGGTGGACCTCAGTGGTTATAAGAAAGAAGAACGTTCATAAAAACCACTGTACTTCTAAATAGATAAAATGTCAGTTCTTTGGGGCAGAAAGAAAAAAATCTAATTTAATTCTTATCAGTTACATCGGAGATAAACTTCTACCAGGACTCATCTGCACAAATATATTGAAGAATACTTCCTTAACCTTTTTGTAGTAATAACAAGGGAAAATAACTATTCCCTAGCTTTGCTCTTATAAGTGAAGGGGAAAAAAAAATTTCAAAGCAAACAAAGGCACAAGCTGAATAAGGAAAATCAATTCCGCATACATACAGTAATCTTTGACTTGCCATTAAATGGTATTTATAAGTGCTTAAAGACTCAAATGGGATGATCGAAAAGAGATGATAAAATTATTTTATTTATTTATCAAATGTAGGAGAAGAAAAGAAATATGAAACGTATAGGTATAGATTAGCCATTCTTTAAAGCATCATCCCTGTTCAGTTGACATATTTTTCAATGAGAGAAAAAAGTTTTAAACAAGAGAAGGTCTGAAGTGTTGTTTTCTGTTTTTATCTCATCAACTTTTAGTCTATTCTGAATGGCTTCTTATTTTTGAAGTTGATGATCTGTTTATACCACATATCTGTACTTTCTTCTTCAAAAGGGAATTGGTAGAAATAAGAAGCGAAGACAGTAAGAGCAAGAAGACCTGTGAATTTTATTTAATAACAAACCACATATGTTCACTTTCTTAAACGGTGCAGCTGGAGAAAAGACATTCACAATTCTTTGTACCTTTCAAATGTGGAGTAGGCCCCCAGGTATAAACAATTGTCAGGCAATTTTATTTCCAATGAAAATTGGAACTGTTTCTGAAAACAAATAGAGACTTTGTCATACAGTCAGGACTGAAAGTAGGAATCTGATGAAAGAAAGAAATCTGGGGTTGTTTGCACTTTTCCTTTTAAGTTAAATAAAAGCCATTGTTTGCCTGGAAATATTTTAATGGGAGAAAATACAGCAAATTATGTATTTAAGACAGTCTACCATACCTCCACCAGTAAAAAAAAAGTCTTTGAAACTTTATTCAAGAGAGAAGAGGTGAACAGAAAAACATTATCATGATAGTCATGATCCCCTTTCCACTTTTTATCATTATAGTACAAGCATTTGTTAACTGGCAATTTGTTCTTTGACTCTACAATAGCCTTGTTTAACCTGTGATGACTGTTGCTATATCCTGTACCAGGTATTTATGAAATTATTTCCTTGTTATTCTTCTTAAACTGCATCTAAGACATAATAAACAGCACATGCATGAAAATTCTTATAGTACACTGATCTGAACTACCACTGATCGAGGCAACAAGTTGTGCTTCTTCTTACTGCATAAATGGACAGAATTTTTTCCCATGTGAGGCTAGAATGGAATTGTCAGAAAGGAAAAAAGTATGGAGAGATGCTTGAAATGATGATGTTTAATAGCATTAAACCTTATTTTGAAACAAAAAGACACAGAGTCCAGAAGTTGGCTTTTAGCTATTCTGAATAGTTAATTGTGTTTAAAATGCACTGTATATGTACTCGGGTGATACAGACTTAAAATTCCAGTCACTGGTTCTCACTAACGTTTTTTTCATACAGTAGTGTATTACCGTATGCACAGTAGGAAGAGCTTAATTGAAAGCTGTTCATCCTAGCTGAAAAACGTATCTATATGTATGTACATGCATTACATAATGGATATGGATAGTCTAGAAGCTACTTAATGATTATTTTCATAATTAATTAAATGACACATAGTAATGTATATGGTATACAACATTTATTTTCTCAGGAAAATAGTTCCAGAGTCCATTAGTCTATGAGTCAAAGTAAGGATTTTTCCACCTTCAGCACCTAGCTTATGCTTTTATAGCACAATTTAAAAAATGTCTTAACCTTGTACATTGCCAGGATTCCACTTGAATCTTTTTTCATGAGCAGTCCTTTATCAGACTCATTTCCAATTTTTGTGTCTTGCAGCATTTTTTATGATCTTTTTCTTTTGCTAGGTTTAAGATATGCAGTTTTTCATTATGTATTTTTTTCCATGGGACTTTATTTATGGAACAGCTTACATCTCCTTTACCCATCCTATTTGCATTCTTTTGCTTTATCCCACTTTTTTACATTCTTTAACCTCACTACTTCTGCCATGTTCCCTTCAGAGAATAATTCCCCAAAGACTTATTGAGCCTGCCTGCTACTTTGAAAGACAATGCTGTGTTTAGAAAACACAAGCTTTGTTTCCATGGCTGCTTGTAGGAGACTGTTATTTGGAGCACATTAAAATTACCAAATTAACACAACAGTGCTAAAAAGATATGTTTATTCTAAATGACCATTAAAAGGAGTTAAAGTTTGGCTCAAATCCATGTAGTTTCTGTTCTTTATTTAAATGGCAGAAGTTGAAATATTTTAGATCTATTTAAAAAATCTGTTTGTAGAATTTACTGTCTTTTTAAAGAAATCAGGGTTGTGAAGCAGAAAGGAATAAAGTTCATTGGAAAAGAGTCTCAATATAGTCTAAAACTGCAAATCACCAGAGTGTTTAAATTAATACAGGCATGATATTGTCACAACTGCATTATAGGAAGAGAAAGGTTGGCTTCATGTTAGTTTTGGCAACTGTGTAATTCAGCTGAGAGTAGATTTGCTTATGAAGGCTAGAAAAAACTTTAGAGCATACATCCAGACACTAATTTTTCTTTAAATTTAGATTTCTTTTAAACGCCACAATGTGTAACACCAATTTGGAGAGCAAAGATATTTTTCTTCATGAATTAATTTTTTTTTTAAATTTGAGAGGTCATTAATTTGCCTTTTTTGATTTAGTGCAACAACACTTCCATTTTTCATTAATGCTTTTGTTTTCTACCGTACAGGAAATGGAAAGGGCTTTAGGGTTTCTTATTTTAGCTCATTTATTATAGATTCCTATATTTGCCAAAAGAGAAGCACAGATTATTCTGAAAGGCATTCTGAAAGGTGAGTGAGCATGGGCTAATCATCCCCCCTTCATGAAAACAGCTCATTCTGACCTTTAATATTGACTGACTTTACCTGCAAATGTTGAAGGTCAAGGGCCTTCTGGAAAAAAAATATATATATTGTTCCAATTCAGCTTTTCTGTAAGATTATTCTCTTTAATCTCATGTCATATAACTTTTTTTGTTTCCCCTGCCCTTGATCATGCCCACTCTCTCTTCTTTACTCTAGTCCTGGAACCTTTCCTTCTCTTCCCTCCTTCTTGACCTGCTGCCAGACATGGTACTTACATTACACTGCATTGCAAATACTTAAGTGTTACTGGTTTTGACAACCAAAATATCATTTCCCCTCCCTTTCCTTATTTTATAGATTCCCACAGGCTTGCATTTATAAAAAATCAAGTTCTGGTATAACTTTGGTTTTTACAAGCTTGTGGCCTGAAGGAACAGGCATACTTGAAATGTTGTGGTTCATCTCTTGTGTCATTGCCAAATATTACTAAATGTTAACAGTCTAACCGCAGTGCCTAGAAAGTATTTGAGTAAGTCTATTGGAATAGAAACTCAAGCTTCCAAGTAGAAGTTAAGTCTTTTAGTCTCTAAACAATTAATTTGTACTTTAGGAATCCTTGGAGGAGAATATGTAACAGATATTATTGAGTCCTATCACTCTTGGGAAACAGACTATTTCAACATCCTAATAAAATCATGGCAATAACATATCCATTTCTTTTGTTAGATATTCTCTTTTCTCCTTTGTACACAGTGGGACAGATTACATGATCTTCTGACTCCATCCCACTCCTATCTCTAAGGAAATTTCCAGATATCTGTTTTGGGACTTTCAGAAATGAGGTGCCATTCCAAACCTATTTCTTTTTCAGATGACTGATGTCATACTCAGCAATCCAAGAAATCCTCGCTGTACAGTGGACAGCTATTGCACTAAGCTAATTTGCTAAATATTCCTTCCCTCTGGCCCTGCTTTCCATATTTCTGATATCACTTGCTAAGGGACTTTACCACAAAGCACTCTCTCTTAGACTCTACTTGAACTTTATCACCCAACTGAATTCAAACTTATCCTGCGTTAACTGTAGCCATTTTGTCTTCTTTTTGTTTTGCTATAAGACAGGAGGCCTGAAGATAACTGCTATTTCACTGAATCTTCACCCATTTATATCTGTCTAATTCTCCTTGGTTTTCTATTGAATCCATCAGTATAAAATCCATCCCCGTGGCATCCATCTTTTTAACATTACTTGCCAGTTCAACACCTGCTTAGTCTGTTCATGTTCACATCAAATTCCCCTTCTGTGATAATGCCAAGTGTTTTACATCCTTCATTTTCTATTCAGTTTTGGTGTAGTTGAAAACCTCATTTTTTATTAGTTAGCCATTTCTCCTCTTGTTGGAAAAGCTTTCACCATTGCCCTTTAATGAACCATTTTTCAAGGGAAAATTGACACTTCAATCCTACCTGAAAAATTATCTCAGATACTCAGCAGACCAATCTGTGGACAATAGAACAAAAAGTCAAGTTAGCTAGTGGTAACAAGCATATTTTAAAATTAGGAGTTTTCAGGTGAGGTAGGGGGAAACAATGGAAAAAAAATAAGGTGAGGAGGAGGACAAAGAAGCTGCCAGCATCTTAAGTTCCTGAATTGGCAAGAAGTAAATCATATGAGCATGATCTGTGCTGACAACGCCTCCCTGATGTCAGGGAAACATCTCCAAAGTCTTGGCCTGATTCTGAAACATAACAGACAAAAACTACTACAGTGAGCTACAGGACTTGCTGAATGGCATAATGCCATTCACAACATTTTTCCTGATGCCCTGCTGTGATCAATATCTAATGCTTCTGAGGAAGTGAAAGAAACATATATTGTTTACTTGACCAGTTATGAATGGGGAGAGGGTGGACTTCTGCCTTTTGCTGGCAACCACTGAATCCATGAATCAAAAGGATTGATTTCTGTGTCTTCTCTTCAACAAATACCATTAACAACAGCATGAGCAATTTCTGTATCTATGGCTTTCCAGATGAATCTAATTTATTAGACTTTGGGTTGTCCCTTGCTATTTACTTTTTATTAGCTTACTAAACAGTGTACAGTATCTTCTGAAAGACTCTCAAAGTCCAATACTGGTCACATTTAATATGATCTCTTAATCCACCACATGGCAGCCTAACCTGATACCCTTGAACAGAAGTGCTAATCTTGTTTTCAGCAGGAAGTACTATGTAGTAAGTTACTGGTACTCTAAGGTACCATTAGGGTACCTAACTTGTAAGGTACTTACTTGTAGGTACTTACTTGTACCTAACTTGTAAGGTACTTACTACTGTAGTAATGTCACTGAAATCAGGAATAAACCTCTTAACACCAATGTAGCATTAAGAAGCAAGCATTCACTTTATTGCAGCGCTGGATGCACGGGGGATCCTTCCACCTAACGTGCATACCAGTTTACACAGATCTAGGTCCATTTATACATTATATCTTTCCATATGCATAGGTTTTCATACTACTAGGAGGGACTATGTTAATTGGTAGCTTACATAATGATGATTTAGCATAACACATGCTCAGTTTTTCACATGGAGGTCTTCTGGAGGTCGTAGACCCCAAAACTATGCTTTTCAGGTCATGAATTCAGGGTCATTCTTCCTTTTAAGGCTTAATTTTCTCCATGGTTAAATATCACATGCTGGTTTTACCAGGATATTCTTGGGTTTTCTTTTGTTTCTTCTTGGTTGACCCTTTGAACTTTATTCTTTACATGTTCCTCACTTATTTTCCAACAGTAAGCCTGGCTCAGGGAAGACAGAATTACTAGAAACAACTGCACACTTAAGGAAGGAAAGTGAATAACCTCTCCACACTGACCTTGAAGTTATACCTTTTTCTTGTGATATTTTAATTGAATGAGAAATTACTACGTAGTGAGACTAATGGGTTCCACGTTTGGCCCAAAATGTGAAAATCTACTCCTGTTTCTTAAACTCATCTTTTCTAGAACAGTAGAGCCAGGACTGTCTCAGTGTTACATATCTGTCTCTCCAAATACATTCTACTTAGGTGCTTTCCCTAGCCTAGCTACCAGTTATTAGGGTATGTATTGTTAGGATGATGGTCTTCACTCTATTTTAGAACTTCATGTCTGCAAAAATACCTGAGAAACTTTTGTGCAAATCATAGAATCATAGAATCATTTAGGTTGGAAAAGACCTTTAAGATCATCAAGTCCAACCATTAACCTAGCACTGCCAAGTCCACCACTAAAACATGTCCCTAAGCACCACATCTACAAGTCTTTTAAATACCTCCAGGGATGGTGACTCAACCACTTCCCTGAGAAGCCTGTTCCAGCTTGACAACCCTTTCAGTGAATAAATTTTTCCTAACATCCAATCTAAACCTCCCCTGGCGCAACTTGAGGCCATTTCCTTTTGTCCTATCACTTGGGAAAAGAGACCGACCCCCACCTCGCTACAACCTCCTTTCAAGTAGTTGTAGAGAGTGCTAAGGTCTCCCCTCGGTCTCCTTTTCTCCAGGCTAAACAACCCCAGTTCCCTCAGCCACTCCTCATTAGACTTGTTCTCCAGACCCTTCACCAGCTTCGTTGCCCTTCTTTGGACACGCTCCAGCACCTCAATGTGTCTCTTGTAGTGAGGGGCCCAAAACTGAACACAGTATTCGAGATGCAGCCTCACCAGTGCCGAGTACAGGGGGACAATCACTTCCCTACTCCTGCTGGCCACGCTATTTTTGATACAAGCCAGGATGCTATTGGCCTTCTTGGCCACCTGGGCACGCTGCCAGCTCATATTCAGCAGGCAGTTGACCAACACTCCTAGGTCCTTTTCTTCCAGGCAGCTTTCCAGCCACTATTCCCCAAGCCTGTAGTGTTGCATGGGGTTTTTGTGGCCCAAGTGCAGGACCCAGCACTTGGCCTTGTTGAACCTCATACAATTGGTCTTGGCCCATCGATCCAGCCTGTCCAGGTCCCTCTGTAGAATCTTCCTACTCTCCAGCAGATCAACATTCCTGTCCAACGTGGTGTCATCTGCAAACTTAATGAGAGTGTACTTGATCCCTTCGTCCAGATCACTGATAAAGACATTAAACAGAACTGGCCCCAAAACTGAGCCCTGGGGAACACCACTTGTGACCAGCCACCTACTGGATTTAACTCCACTCACTAGAACTCTTTGGACCCAGCCATCCAGACAGTTTTCTACCCAGCCAGCAAAGCATACACCCATCCAAGCCATGAGCAGCCAGTTTCTCCAGGAGAATGCTGTGGGAAACCGTGTCAAAGGCTTTACTGAAGTCTAGGTAGACAACATCCACAGCCTTTCCCTCATCCACTAAGCAGGTCACCTTGTCCTAGAAAGAGATCAGGGCAGTCAAGCAGGACCTGTCTTTCATAAACCCATGCTGGCTGGGCCTGATCACCTGGGTGTCCTGTATGTGCCGTGTGATGGCACTCAAGATGGTCTGCGCCATAAACTTCCTCGGCACCAAGGTCAGACTGACAGGCCCGTAGTTCCCCCAATCCTCCTTCCAGCCCTTCTTGTAGATGGGCGTCACATTTGCTAACCTTCAGTCAACTGGGACCTCCCCAGTTAGCCAGGACTGCTGATAAAGGATTGAAAATGGCTTGGTGAGCACTCCCACCAGCTCCCTCAGTACTCTTGGGTGCATTCCACCCAGCCCCATAGACTTGTTTGTGTCTAAGTGGTGTAGGAGGTCGCTAACCATTTCCTCTTGGATTATGGGGGCTTCACTCTGCTCCCCATCCCTGTCTTCCAGCTCAGGGGGCTGGGTACCTGGAGAACAACTGGTCTTACTGTTAAAGACTGAGGCAAAGAAGGCATTAAGTACCTCAGCTTTTTCCTCATCCTTTGTCACTATGTTTCCTCCCACATCCAATAAGGGATGGAGATTTTCCTTAGCCGTCCTTTTGTTGCTAATGTATTTATAGAAACATTTTTTATTGTCTTTTACAGCAGTAGCCATATTGATTTCTAGTTGGGCTTTGGTCCTTCTAATTTTCTCTCTGCATAACCTCACGACATCTTTGTAGTCCTCCTGAGTTGCCTGCCCCTTCTTCCAAAGGTCATAAACTCTCCTTTTTTTCCTGAGTTCCAGCCAAAGCTCTCTCTTCAGCCAGGCCAGTTGTCTTCCCTGCTGGCTCGTCTTTTGGCACATGGGGATGGCCTGCTCCTCTGCCTTTACGATTTTCTTCTTAAAGAATGTCCAGCCTTCCTGGACTCCTTTGCCCTTCAGGACTGCTTCCCAAGGGACTCTGTCTGCCAGGCCTCTAAACAGGCCAAAGTCTGCCCTCCAGAAGTCCAAGGTGGCAGTTCTGCTGACCCCCCTCCTTACTTCTCCAAGAATCAAAAACTCTATCACTTCGTGATCGCTATGCCCAAGACAGCCTCCAACCATGACATCTCCTGCCAGTCCTTCCCTGTTCACAAACAACAGCTCCAGCAGGGCACCTTCCCTAGTTGGCTCGCTCACCAGCTGTGTCTGGAAGTTATCTTCCACACACTCCAGGAACCTCCTAGTTTCCTGTTTCCTCTGTGCTGTGTTGTATTTCCAGCAAACATCTGGTCTGATGATAATAAGTATATTTATACAGTTTTCTCTTCAACCAGTGAAGCTACAGTGACCCATCTGTTAGAAAGAAAAAAGAGATATTTTTAGAGTATTAAGGTTGTTGATAGGATTAGTTTTGGTGTAGTTAGCTACAAGAAGAAGTAAATCAAAATAATAATCACAGAATCACAGAATCACAGAATCGTATAGGTTGGAAAAGACCTTTAAGATCATCGAGTCCAACCATAAACCTAACACTACCAAGACCACCACTACACCATGTCCCTAAGCACCTCAATCCAAACGTCTTTTAAATACCTCCAGGGATGGCAACTCAACCACTTCCCTGGGCAGCCTGTTCCAATGCTGGACAACCCTTTCAGTGAAGTAAAATTTCCTAATATCCAGTCTAAACCTCCCCTGGCGCAACTTGAGGCCATTTCCTCTCATCCTATCACTTGTTACCTGGGAGAAGATACCGACCCCCACCTCTCTACAACCTCCTTTCAGGTAGTTGTAGAGAGCGATAAGGTCTCCCCTCAGCCTCCTTTTCTCCAGGCTAAACAATCCCAGTTCCCTCAGCCGATCCTCATAAGACTTCTGCTCCAGACCCTTCACCAGCTTCGTTGCCCTTCTCTGGACTCGCTCCAGCACCTCAATGTCCCTCTTGTAGTGAGGGGCCCAAAACTGAACACAGTATTCGAGGTGCGGCCTCACCAGTGCCGAGTACAGGGGCACGATCACTTCACTACTCCTGCTGGCCACGCTATTTTTGATACAAGCCAGGATGCCATTGGCTTTCTTGGCCACCTGGGCACACTGCTGGCTCATATTCAGCCGGCTGTTGACCAATACCCCCAGGTCCTTTTCCATCGGGCAGCTTTCCAGCCACTCTTCCCCAAGACTGTAGCGTTGCATGGGGTTGCTGTGGCCCAAGTGCAGGACCTTGCACTTGGCCTTGTTAAACCTCATACAATTCACCCCAGCCCATCGATCCAGCCTGTCCAGGTCCCTCTGCAGAGCCTGCCTACCCTCCAGCAGATCAACACTCCCACACAACTTGGTGTCATCTGCAAACTTAATGAGGGTGCACTCGATCCCTTTGTCCAGATCATTGATAAAGGTATTAAACAGAACTGGCCCCAACACAGAGCCCTGGGGAACACCGCTTGTGACCGGCCGCCAACTGGATTTAACTCCATTCACCACCATTCTTTAGGCCCAGCCATCCAGCCAGTTCTTTACCCAGCGAAGAGTACACCCGTCCAAGCCATGAGCAGCCAGCTTCTCCAGGAGAATGCTGTGGGAAACCGTGTCAAAGGCTTTACTGAAGTCTAGATAGACAACATCCACAGCCTTCCCCTCATCCACTAGGTGGGTCACCTTGTCCTAGAAGGAGATCAGGTTGGTCTAGCAGGACCTGCCTTTCCTAAACCCATGGTAGCTGGGCTTGATCCCTTGGTTATCCTCTACATGCCGTGTGATAGCACTCAGGATGATCTGCTCCATCAGCTTCCCCGGCACCGAGGTCAGGCTGACAGGCCTGTAGTTCCTCGGGTCCTCCTTCCGGCCCTTCTTGAAGATGGGCGTCACATTCGCTAACCTCCAGTCAGCAGGGACCTCCCCAGTTAGCCAGGACTGCTGGTAAATGATGGAGAGGGGCTTGGTGAGCTCTTCTGCCAGTTCCTTCAGTACTCTTGGGTGGATCTCATCAGGCCCCATAGACTTGTGAGTGTCTAAGTGGTGCAGCAGGTCACTAACCATTTCCCCCTGGATTATGGGGGCTCCATTCTGGTCCCCGTCCCTATCTTCCGACTTGGGGGGCTGGGTACCCAGAGAACAATTGGCCCTGCTATTAAAGACTGAGACAAAGAGGGCATTAAGTACCTCAGCCTTTTCCTCATCCTTGGTCACTGTGTTCCCTCCCCCATCTACTAGGGGCTGGAGATTCTCCTTAGCTCTCCTTTTGCTGCTAATGTATTTCAAGAAGTGTTTTTTGTTGTCTTTTACAGCAGCAGCCAGATTGAGCTCTAGCTCAGCTTTGGCCCTTCTAATTTTCTCCCTGCACAGCCTCGCTACACCTTTGTAGTCCTCCTGAGTTACCTGCCCCTTCTTCCAGAGGTCGTAGACTCTCCTCTTTTTCCTGAGTTCGAGACAGAGCTCTCTATTCAGCCAGGCCGGTGTTCTTCCCTGCCGGCTCGTCTTTCACACCTGGAGACAGCCTGCTCTTGTGCCTTTAGGACTTCCTCCTTAAAGAATGTCCAGCCTTCCTGGACGCCTTTGCCCATTAGGGCTGCCTCCCAGGGGACTCTGTCGACCAGTCTCCTAAACAGGCCGAAGTCCGCCCTCCGGAAATCTAAGGTGGCAGTTCTGCTGATCCCCCTCAGCGCTTCTCCACGTATCAAAAACTCTATCATTTTGTGATCACTCTGCCCAAGACAGCCTCCAGTCATCACATGGCTCACAAGTCCTGCTCTGTTCGTGAACAAGAGGCCCAGTGGGGCACCTTCCCTAGTTGGCTCACTCACCAGCTGCGTCAGGAAGTTATCTGCCACACGCTCTAGGAACCTCCTAGACTGTTTCCTCTCTGCTGTATTGTATTTCCAGCAGACATCCAGCAGGTTGAAGTCCCCCACAAGAACAAGGGCTAGCAATCGTGAGGCTTCTCCCAGCTGCTTATAGAATAGTTCATCTGCCTCAACATCCTGGTTGGGTGGTCTGTAACAGACTCCCACCACAATATCTGCCTTGTTGGCCTTCCCCCTGATTCTTACCCATAGACACTCCACCCTATCGTCACCATCATTAGGCTCTAAACTATCCAGACACTCCTTAATATATAGGGCTGCCCCACTGCCTCTCCTTCCTTGTCTGTCCCTCCTGAAGAGTTTATAGCTATCCATCGCCGCACTCCAGTTGTGCCAGTCATCCCACCATGTTTCCGTGATAGCCACCATATCATAGTTTTCCTGATGTACAATGGCTTCCAACTCCTCCTGCTCGTTGCCCATGCTGCGTGCATTGGTGTAGAGGCACTTCAGCTGGGCTGTCGTCCGTGTCTCCTTCATAGAAGAACACCCCTTGCGTGCTTTGAGGCGTTTCACTGGCATTTCCCTCTTGGCTCCTATTGCCTCAGTATCCCCTAGCTCAACTCTGTTCAACTTCGGCTGTGCCCCAGCGTACCCCGCACATCTCAGAGACACAGGCCGAGTGTCCTCGCTGGCACCCGCTCCCTCTAACCATGGCACGTCGTCCCTCAGCTTCCCTCGGGCAAGCCTGATATTATCCCCCTCCCCCTTCGAGTCTAGTTTAAAGCTCTGTCAAGGAGCCCCGCAAGTTCCTGAGCAAAGATTCTCTTTCCCCTTTGAGAAAGATGAATCCCATCAGACGCCAGCAAACCCGGTGCTGTGTAGGCCATCCCGTTGTCAAAAAAACCAAATCCGTGGCGATGACATCAGCCATGGAGCCATGCGTTGATAGACTGGGTGCCTCTGTTCCTTCTTGTGTCGCTGCCCACAACTGGAAGGAGAGAGGAGAAAATAACCTGTGCTCCAGAGTTCCTTACCAGCCGTCCCAAGGCCCTGGAGTCTCTTTTGATCGCCGTAGGACTTCGTGTTGCAGCTTCATCGCCCCCCACATGGAAGAGCAGTAGGAGGTAATAGTCCGAGGGCCATACCAGGCTAGGGAGTACCCTAGTGACATCCTTCACGTGGGCCCCAGGGAGGCAGCAGACTTCCCTAAAAGGAGGGTCCGTCCGGCATATCGGACCCTCGTTTCCCTTCAGAAAGGAGTCACCCACAACTATAACGCGTCTTCTCTTCCTTGTGGCGGTGGTGTTAATACGAGAGGTACGTTCTTCTGACCTGGGCGACACCTCTGGTGTAGATAGACTGTCATCCCCATCCTCCACTGACTGGCCTTCCACCTCCAGGGCCTCATACCTGTTGTGTAGAGGCACCTGGGGGGGCGAGGTGGGCAGGGAGGGCCTTCGCCTGCCGCCACGTGGACTCGCCTCCATTCACTCTCCTCCTTTGAGCTGCTGCCTTCAGCCCAGTGCAGGGGGATAGAGAATCCCCTTGATCGTGGGTTCTTACTGGCAGCTGCTGCTGCTCCTGTTCCTGTCTCAGGGCGGGCAGAGCATGGCACCACCAGTCGATCTCTTTCTCAGCCTCCCTGATGCTCTTTAACCTTTCTACCTCCTCCCGTAGCTCTGCCACCATGCAGAGCAAATCATCCACCTGGTCGCACCTCACACAGCTGTCCTCATGGCTGCCATGTGTGAACAGCAAGAGCCCCAGGCACTCCCTGCAGCCCGAGACCTGGGTGGCCGCATGTTTTCCCGGCAGCTCCGTCTGGGTAGCCGCATCCACTCTGGCGAGCACAGAGGGCATCGCTTTCTGACGAGTGAATACCACAGCTTAGTTTCTTGTGAAAGGATGGGGACTACCGAATGAACTCACTTCTCACAGTTCCTCTTGAGCTGCTAGGGTGACTTCGCCTTCCCTACACGCCCTGCCTGCACGAACGATAATAACACAATAATAAGTACAATAATAACAATAGTAAGGGCTGATATTATTTTCGTACCACAGCAAAAGTGTCTGTTAAGAGCCAACACAATTCAATATTCTAATATGCATTAGCCAGATAAGAGCTAAAATGTGACAGGAAAACAAAAGTGTGAGGTTGACAATGTATAAAAGACATCTTTGAGGAAGTGATTTGATATGTTTCTCTAAAGGTAATTTTGATACCTCTGCACTCCAGAGTGGATGCTACACATAAGAATAAAGAAGATATTTCTTCACACAGTGAGTAGTTCAGAAGTGGAACTTCCTGCTGCAAGATTATAAGTATGCTAAAGTTGGCATGCAAAAGATTCTGAAATAAAAAGACTGGAGGACTAGTCTGGAAAAGCATCATTAGGTGTTGCTTTGTTGTAACATTTGTCTCAAGGCATCTGCTATCAGCCATAGTTCCCCCACTGAGGGGGAAGAACAGGACAGGTATTGACATCACCTGTATGCCTACGGGCTAAAGGGGATAAGAAAAGCACTCACTCACTCAATCTCACATATGCTTTCCTTTGCCTCTTGGGCAGTGGTGTTCAACAGTAGGCAGAAAATCAACTTTTTATTTTATATATTTATATTTATAATATCTATATTTATAATATCTAAAATATTTTAGAAGCCATCCCCATAGCTAAGAATGCTACTGCTCAACACAAGATTTGCATATGTATTTCGGGGCAGATGTTCTGGAAGCTGCCTATTTAGGGCACATAATAGCAATTTTAATGGCTATATAACTACTGGTCTTTTTTTTTTTTTTAAGTCTCTGATTACTTGTACAGGCCATTTCACACTTAGAAATCAAAGACTACTCAAAGAAAATGAACAGACTAAGATGTTTTCAGAAATGGTTGAGCAGGCTTTCTTCCTGTAATGTCTGTGAAATGAATAAAATTATAAAATGTGAGGTTAGTAGCTACAGCTGTGAGTTAAAACAGTATTGCAAAACTGGGCTATCCTTCCAAGGAAACACAGTATAATTACACCTACTGTCTTTCATTATTCAATTGGTAACCTACTGGCACATTTTTCCTACTATATGTGAGATGATCAAGATTACAGAAAGCTATTGCTTTCTATTTCTAGAGAAATAGTGAACTTTCCTAGCCCTTAGTAATTTACCTAATTTAATCTCAAAGACTTCTTTTTTTTCCTCCACAAAAATTCCTTTTGAGGTAAAGAAATTTTCTAATCCAGGGAGACATACTTGATAGTCTTAGAAAAATGAAACGGTCTACCACTTGAAAAATAGTTCTCCACAATTTTTTGAGACAGGATCTTTCCAGGACAAGTTTTATGATAGAAAAACATATTTTGCTATGTGCTGGCTTAGAGCACAGATAGAGTAAAAAGTAGTTCTATTCTTTCTGACTCAGTCAGGGTTTATGATGCAGCTCTGATTTTCTCAAGAAAATTTTACTGTTTATTTTATTACAGTTGAGGGGATTCTAAAGAAAACAAACAACAACAGCTGATTTTTCTGTCAAGAAGAATTTAAATGGAAATATTTCTTAATGTTGGAAAAGTTTCCTGAAGAATGTCTAGCAGGAAAATTTTCATTCCTCTGACTTTTGTCAATGCCTGAATTACTCTCTCATTGTATGCTTAGTTATAAAAAAATGCACAGAGATTATTTAGCCCTGTTTGTTGAGATATGTTTTCAAGTTTTAATAGCAATCCAGTTCCCAATAGAGTCAATAGGAAGAATCATGAGCATGTAACTTCCATTGAAATCCATTTTTAGATGCTAGAGATCACGTCTGTATCTTTCTCAGGAGTCACAGATCATAAATATTTATGACTCACTGAAGAGAGTTGGGAAGGAGGGTGAGCTAAAATATCAATATACTGAAGAAGTTGCCTAACTTAGAAAAGAAGCCTTGAAACTAGAAGTAGCAAATTTGCAAATTGTTTGCTAATACATTTCAATCTATATCCCTAAAATATCAGGAAGAACGCTAGTAATATCTTTCCCAGCCTGGACCTTCAAAGACACCAGCTTTGTCATGGAAGGTTCCCTTTAAAGGCTGCAATCTGAAGTCTGTCTTGTGGAGAACAGGCAGATGTCCACAAGCTTTTGTTGTTTAGTTTTCACTGTTTCCAAGTTCAACACGATGTTTGAAAGATAATTTGTTACAAGAAATTATGACAATATGATCTTGCCCTTGCTATAAACAAAAGTTAGTGCGAGGACATCTCATTGGATTGCTGAGAGGGGCTGAAGTCTCACAACCTCTTTGTGTTGGAGCTGCCTCATGGAGATGGAGTTAAGTATTTTAACCTTAGTATGCTGATTCTGCAAACCTTCCCTTGGAGACACACTGTACTACAGCACCCTCTAGCCCACCGGACATTTCAACGTTTTCTTAGGCCAGATAGCTAGGGAAATACTCTCACTTTCCAACTCCATAGGACAGATGAAAACCTGGCATTTCCAAGAGGCAGCTGGCAGCTCTAAGCAATTATTCAGAATACAAAGTAATTACCTGTCATAACCACCTAACATAACCACCACAATGCATACTGATCACATGGCTTGCCTTTGGTAAATGTAAAATAACGTATACCTACAATCAGCTCTTTCAAGAAGGGTGTTTTAGAACTTGGAGAAAAGCAGGACTGGGCAAAGAATGACGGGATCACATAAGGGCTTAAAAAATTATCTTTAAGGTAGTAAAACTAACTTAAGGGAAACAAGAATACCAGGTCAGTGTGACGTTGTTAAGCTGAACTTTTAAAGTGGTCCAGATGATAGGCTGTGTCAGGAAAAAGCTTTGCACTCACACACCCCCACACATACGCGTCCACAGCAACTGAGAACTGCTCTATACATCTTTCCAGTGAGGTGGCGTTGTTGAATCTGGGGAAACTGCAACACTTGCTGCCACCAGTCTGAGAGTCGGGCTCCGGGCAGTGGCTTGGCACATATGTGCAGTTGCTCCACCTCGGGCAATTTGCTTCTACATGGTGTCAGGTGGCCAGGTAACAATGTTGCACCCATTTCTACTACTGGCAGCTTTTATAGGCAGAAGTCAACACAGGCTGCCAATCAAATCAGTCCATGATGATATCACAGTATACCTTTCCAAAATTTTAAGGCATTGTTCTCTTGCCACTTGTTGATCTGTGGCCAGTATCTAGGCTCACCACACTCAGTTCTTGCTTTTGTTGCCCTATTGGACCTGGCTTATTATACCCAGGGTTTTGTGTATATTGTCGTCTCAGCTGCAGCTCATTACACTCTGTTATTAAACTCATGACAAAGGCAAGTTCCCATGACAGGAGCTCTCTTACCGATTGTATGTCTTCTGTAATTCTTGGAAAATAGGGATATTCCAAAAGTCTGCTGTAGTTCCAATATTTAGAAAATGAGAAAAGAATTTGACTCAAAAAACTGTATCTGAGTTAGCCTCGGTTGGTTCTTAACAAAAATGAGACTTAATGTGACTGATCTTCTAGCATCAATCCTCGGTTCAACCTGTCTAATTTTTTTAAGTCTATAGCTGAAAGTCCTTTGAGACCAATTGATTTATCTTAATACTTGCTGTTCATCAAGGCAAACAGAAACCCAGATCTGAATGTGTATGCAGAGAGGTAATAGGGATGTTGGATGTTTCAAAAAGAAACAAATTACTTGCTGCCACTTGTTGAACAAAGGGAGTTAACTAAACAAGTGAATCTTCATTTACATTTCTGAGGAAAAATAAAAATTCAAGTTAATGGTAAAACAGGAGAAAGGGTCACCCTAGTCAAGCAACATCCTGGAATGCCTTGACTGGAAGGTAAGTGGGCTATTTTCACCACTAGAGATTTTGCCCTAATGACAAATTCTATATTAGGGATGGACATATTGCTAATACTCAATTTTAAAGCAGCTCCAAGATAGAATCAGCTTTGTGATGGCCACAAGCATTCAGATTGCTTTTGTTAATGTGGCAAAGAGATGCAAAGTAGTTGAAGAGTAGGAGCTTGCCTGTTCAACGTAAAACAAGAAATTGTTTATGAGGTGACATATGTTAGAAGCTCTGAAGCAGGATATCTCTTAACAGAAAGGGATGGACATGATCAAAGTCTGTACTCCATCAAAGTTAGGGAAAAACTCTGTGAGTGCAATGCAAAAGAGGAAAAAGCTGGAAATGTGTGGTTTTATTTATAGTGTATGGCTTTAGAAGCCTTTTAAGGTAAGGACTATGTCAAATCTGGCAGTTGTTTTTAATGGCCTGGTTTTTTCCACTTCCTACCCCTTTCCAATTTTTCTTTATTTTAAGACCTTGACTTGATATCTATGAGTGGAAGTGACTGATGAGCTTATGACTGGTGCTTTCATGTCAGACACAGTCAGTAAATTGGTGATTTAGTTACCCAAGTTACTTGGTAGCTTCTTTGGTTTTGCAAAGAAAAACTAGCCTTTTTTTCTTGAGAAGAGCATGCAAAAAGAGTGGTAGATAATAATCAGCCATCTAAGCAATTATATGAAGTAATTGATGGTGTAGCTTGATTGCTGGTGACTGGTGAGACAATATATTACGAGTGAGATAAAATACTGTTGCAGAATTACCTAAATCATAATTAAAAAATGTAAGAAAATACATTTCCAACTCAGCCATATGCAGTGTAGTACACTGGGAACCAAGAATGTAAGTAGCCTTCTATCATTTATATCTCAAAAGACAATGACAAATTGGTGAGGATGTCAGAGATAGCTTCCTCAACATGAAACCCTAATAGATAATTATGAAAAAGATGGCAAACTTTTTTCTTGATTCTTTGAAAAGGCAGATATAAAACTGATCTTATCTCTGTAAATGGCATTGTCAAAACCTTGATGAAATTGTCTCTCTGGTCTTTTTATTTGCTTTTAAAGAATAATTTAGAAATGTCAAAATGGTTTAAAAGAAAGCACACCTCAATGTCACCGAAGCTGTAAAACAAGTCTTAAAAGAGAGAGTAGGAGAATGATATGTTCCCTAAATAAACAGATGGAAAAGACACCCAATAAAAGCATGATAATTTCCAAGAGCTAGAAGTTGGAATTTACACAACTACAGCCTTAAAAGAAAGACTTTTTTATTTATTTTGGGTACCCCTAATCTCCGTTTCTGCCACTGGCTGTTGTCAATGCTTCATGTACTGTTGTGTCTCCAGAAACTCCTGGCCCACTACGGGCAAACAGGATTCAGATGCTTACATTGTTTGTTGTTGTTCCTGTCTTTTCAAAGAACCACAGCCACTTACCGTTTTGCCAGCACAAAGGTTGGCTTGATGCTGAATTTGATCTTAAAGCTTTGGTGTTTGTTTTTGTGCGGTAAAGCAGTAGGAAACAACTCTAATGCTCATCAGGCAATGATGCAGTGAAGTCAGCTGTCTAGAAACTTCAATCCAAGAATTCAAACTACAGCTCTGCTTTTTATCTACTGTCTTACTTCCTCATGCACTTTACTGTGCCCCTTCCTACTGCACATCATTTTCTATACTATCTGCCAAGAAAGTATTAATAATTAACTATAACCATATGCTAAGTATGGAACTCAGCTCCTGTTAATAGTTGTGGTATATGTTCAGTTCATACTGTGTGTCCTTTAAAAGATGTTTTGGGACATTTCAAAGTCTGCATGTCACCATCAGAGTTATAGATGTTCTCATTAGTCTTTTGAAGTACAAACATCTTGCTCATTAGTTGTTTATCTTGCTACTTAGCAGTCATATACTCAAGCTCTTATTTCTTCATTTACACAGCTGTAATAATCAGGCATCATATTTTTAGGCCTGTTTAGCATTGCCTTTGCCTACAGTTAGGAGGATAGTTCGATATTAGAACAACCTTTTAACACTGGTGTGCATCTGTTAGAAGATTTACATGTTCACTAGATGGAGCTTGACTCTCCCCTTGTAAGACTGCCTTAGACTCCAGAAATGAGCCTTTATTCACCTAGATGAAATAATTTTAATTGCTCCAATAACAGCAAAATAACTTCAGTGTGAGAGATAGGGAGCCCCTACTAAAAATACCCCAAAACTCAATGTTTTCCTGAATCTCCTGGAAAGTAGGACCTGGGGGCTCAAATTACCTTTCACAGAGGAAGAATTTGAACCTAGGCTCTCTATGTGCTAGCTTGTTTTTCTAATTACTTGACTAGTAGCATGTGGAAAAGGGGCCATACCTGTATCTGATGGGCTGACCTGGATCACCCATTTTAATCAAGGCTGGTGTGCCTATGAGTGAATTCTGAGGAGGTAATTATCACCTTTTATTAGATTTTTCTAACTGGGCAGTTTAGACTGTCCTCTGCTTACTGTATTGTTTTTCTGTGTGCTTGAGTGAATCCTGCTCTTTTGTAAACTACATTGATAGCTGTGGCAGCGGGAACATACACCCCATAGCAAGCATTTAAAATTCAGGCATTCAAACATGTCTGTCTCTCTTGTGTAGTTCTTAGCCTTGGTTTCCTGCCAATAAAACACCACAGTTTGATTTCATGGAAACTATGTCAATTAAAGTTTGGAGGCCTGATAGAGACTAACTAGATGAAACTTAAGGATGTTAGGTGACAGGTGAACAGACTAAATACTCCAGTGTCTGGAGCAAACGAAAGGTCATATGCAATGTGTCACACAAAGAGAATGTTCTGAAAGGTTTTGTTCTCTGTCTTGGAACATAACAAGATATTCAGTGACACTAAAAATGAACAAGCACAACTACTACTTTACAAAACATCCATTTTTCAGGAAAACACTGGGCCCAAGAATTTTGATTAAGAAATGGATAGATGATAAAATAGTTGTGTGATGTTTTGGGGGGTGGATACCACACAGCACTTTGTACTGAAGCAACTCTGTATTAGAACTGTCAGGGTCCTGAGTGCACTAACAGGCCTTAATGGCCCTGACCAGCCTCAGCTGGGATCTTCACCCATTGGAGACCCCACCACTGGGGTCTCGTACCCAGGGGTTGAAGAGTCCCACTTCAGCTCAGCATTGGGCCTTCAGTCCCTGCCTGAGATGTTATCAGAATGCTAGTTTCCAGTCCAGCCACAGCCTATACTTGCCCCTGCCTATGGACCCCATTGATACAGGCTCTGACCTGTGGATTCCTTTTGATTTTTCTGGAAGCATGTGTTACTGATTGATAGCAACAGCAAAACAGTGTCACCTAAAGCTAGCACTCTGGAAAGATCAGAAAGGTCTCTTTGTCCCACAGTTCTTGAGTTCTCAAAGAGAAGATGGATTTCCCTGGAAGAAGATATGGAAGACACATTTCAGCTAATGTGGTTTAGACTGAAAGTCTAACCAAAGATCCACTACCTTGCCTTTTATAAAACTTGTAGAGACATACTGATCACTGTAGGATCTCACTGTTTACAAATTATTTTTTTTAATGATGGATTTTATCCTGATTGTTTGATTGCAAAGAATCTGATAGATTTAAAACTGCACAGTAGATTTTGGGAGACCTGGAAGATTAAGGTGGAAGGATGGAATGAGAGAAAGAAGAAAAAGAAAAAAGTAGGATGGAGCTTATTTAAATGAAGAAAGAGAAGTGAAAACACAAGAGGCTTTACATTCTGATGAGTCAGGAGGCACAATTCACACAGACAGGCATTCTTGAAAACAAAACGAACACCTAGGAAAAACCCTGCCATGGGAGAGAGTATTTGCAATCGGTGAATCTCCTAGTACAGTCTCAAGTTACTCTGGCCTTGCTTGTTATAGTGCCACAGAAAAATAATGAAATCCCCCTGTAGACTGATTATCATTACATCTCATGCCTGGAGCCATTTACATTCTTTAATCCTATTAGTTTTGTGTTTTTCTTTTTTTTAATTATTATTTTTGTGAATATGAAGGTACTTAAATTACAGAAAAAGGAGATGTTATCATTCTCTTTCAGAAAATTTCTCATTTGTAGCTTCTTGTGAAGCTGTAATTCATAGATTTATTACCATTTACAGTTGAAATCCATTTATAAATTCCCATTACAGACTCCCTTATAAAATATTCTATACAAGACACAATTCACAGTATACTTTGTATAGTTCCCAAATATACAATAAAATGTTGTCAAAAATTTGGAGTGCATTTTTACCCCAGATTTTCAGGAAGAACAGTGGAGAGTAGTAAATTTGATTATGTCCTCTTTGATATATTTGGTACATATTATTTAAGTTTCCTACAGTTCCTACAATTTGCTCCAAACTATCATTGCATTAGACAACCAAAAACTAAGAAAGAGAGCCCTCATATTTTCCAAGTGCCTCTATGTAATGCGGTAATGTAAAGTACTTCCTAAAATACATTAAAAAATAAGCTTTTAATAAATCTTTTGGGTATAAAGTAATCAAATTAACTTACTCATTTTAACAACAACAAGTTTTCATATCCCTTTGCATCACAAACCAATGATGTCTTTCATTCTAAGTTATAGAATTGAATCTTTGACCACTGAAGTTCTTAAAATTAGTTTTTCTAACTGAACTTTTAAAATACAGATGAAGGAAGTGATGAGGTAATAGCTTTATTTCTTGAAGCTCTAACATGTAATAGCTTTATTTCTTGAAGCTCTAACATGTCACAATGTGATTGGAGATAATAACTGAAATTGAGGATAAACTGAAGTTATTTTCCGTATGGCAGTTCTGCAAAATCTTGGCTATAAACAACATTATTAAAATATTTCAATGACAAAAACTTGAGCTGTATCTGTTTCCCATTAGTTAGCTGCTCCCAAGAAAAAATACCCAAATACCATTTTAGTTTATTAGCTTATTTACAAATGTATTGCATACATTAAAAATAACTGTGCTGAGGGTTACTGATTCACAAAACTACCTTTCCCCTCCACTTCCTAAAGCAGAGATTTTAAATAGTGATTCAAAAGTTTTAACAATGTTGACATAGTTATAAAAACTGTTCTCTCTCATCTTAAGCTAATTTGTTAGGCAAAGAATTTCAAAATACTAAATATTAATTATTTATAATTTGTTATTTACAGCATCTCCACAATCAGAAATACTTCTACTGTTTTCTTGCACTCTGGGTAAGGTAGATTTGCAGGGCAAGACCACACTTTCCTTATGAGCCACCAAGAATGTGAAAATCAGAACGGCTTCTCCATTGTAGACTGAGGTGGGTAGGGAGGTAAAAGCAGTCCTTTGGGAGCCTGCAGCAACAGTCAGACTTGAGCCCAAAGCACGTCAGCACATTTGATGCAGAGAGCATGTTCAAAGTGAAGCCTTTGAGTTGATGGAAAGGAGAAAATTTTGCTATATACACCTCAAAGACTACTGGAAGGTCATTCACCTCAAGAGGTTGGGCCATTATAGTATGAATGTAGGAGAGAAAGTATTTTTTTCCCCATGCAAAAGTAACCTTTCATTTAATTTCTCTCACAGAACAGTGCTGAGTTTTCGCTATTGACAGATTTATCCAGTTCTAATTTGTGTATGTGTTCCAGTAAAACAAGTTGCATTAAAGGCTCAAAAATTCTAATGTCTGTTGATATATTAACTTCTGAAAAGTAGCAGGCAGCAGTTCTACCTCAAAGTTTTGACTGACTTGGGATATCATTGATCAAATACAGTTCAAACCTAGGTCCAAAGTGTACGGAACTGACCATAGTAGCTAAGAATTTATAAACCCTTAAGATATTAATCCTCTGAACAGCATATCACAGGCAAAGAGATACCATGATAATGTTTCTCAGATATGAACTGAGTAAAAGAAAGATGGCAATGTTTTCACAAGCAAAAGCAACTTGGGCCAGTTGCTCAAAGGCAGTATCTAGGGATGTAAATTGTCAGATCATGGTAGGGTATGCAAGGAAACTAGATGCGTAATTTTATAATATGCTCATGCAGGCTTTTAGAATATCTGGCTCTTCAGTGTCTAACAGTATATGCACACATCAAAAGTGGATCTGTGAGAGTGCAATGAAACAACAGAGACGAAAATTTTAGTGAAGTATAGTGGGAGTCATTTTAGCTCCTACTGTCAATGAGAAAGCATATTGAAGGTCCTTCAAAAGATTTTTGGTTTACTAGTATGAGCAGCAGTTTTGCCACTTTACTGCTAGTGACTTCTTTTAGTCACTAGAGTCATATACTAACATTCCCCTTTGATTTATAGACAAATCCCACATGAAATACAGTCCCAATGTATTTCAGAGACATGTAGGAGCCAAGTAACCTTGAAAACAGAGTCCCTTATACACATCTGAAATTTTTATTTATCTCCCTCCTTCCCCCACAAGCTGGAGAGGAAACCTGGAAATTAAACTTAAGCGTAAGCTCTAACTACTAAATTGGCCTAGCCTCTTACTCAGGACCATAAAGCCAGATAACGTTCTGCTGAATTCACTACTTTTGCAGGTTGGGTTTTGCTTTCTCTGAATTTAACTAAAAAAATCCCACAGAATAAAAATCTAGAGCGTTTTGGTAGTGGCAAAATGATAATGTATATACAATCTTCTTTTATTTTCCTGTGTTGACTCACTTTGCATATGGAAAGTGTCTTTTCATAGGTTCCCACAACAGACACGTGTTTGTTAGCGTTACTTATTTGTAATCATTGTGTTCTTGGTCAAACACATATTAATACTTTTCTCTTGCCTGCCTGAATATTTTCTAACATTTACAGATCACTTACCACATTTAGAGACTATTCTGTTGCAAGTATTGCAAGAAATTTAGTCTTCCTCTGATGTGTTCCTCCTTAATTCTTTCACTACAGTGTCATTTCATTCTTGGTTTTCAACCTTTTCAGAAAAAAGACTATGTGATTTTTTTACATATTGTGTGACGTGGAAAAGAAATGGTGGGATAATTAAAAAAAAAACCCACTAAAGAAACATTTTTCACTGAAGTGGTCAACCTGCCACTAGAAAATATGATAACGTAAGAATCTTACTTTCACTCTCTCTCTTTTTTTTAAAGCCACTGTGTTCAGGGCTCTTCTTATTTTTATTGTTACAGTAAAATATCTTTATTTTTTACATGTAAACAATTATTTGTCCATATATGTGCTAGCAGCATTGTATTAACTGCATTTTCATTTAAGATGTTAATGAATGGTACAAAGCTTCCCTTGTCTCCTAAGGATTCATTTTACGTATGGTGAGAATCACGAGAACAAAAGGAGAGTGGAAGATTCATGCATAATTTTCTCTTCATTAGCAATATTTAAAGCTTACCAAGCCCCTTTCCTGTAAGTTTTAATTTGCTTTAATTTTTTTTTTAAGCTCTTCTGTCCTAGATCTATGTAAAAACTGTTAAAAATATATATATACATTTCTTGCCTCATAAGGAAATACTGCCTGCTTTCTTAAAGACCTGGCTGTTCCCTTGCCATTGCTGTGGTTTTCCCCCTTCTAATGGCAAACAGCTTTGATTCAGGGACAGACCTGATATGGCAGGTTTTTTGCTCCAATTCTAAGGAGACAAAATGAATACTTATGGCTGAATGCTGCATTGTGGATAGGTTTTACACACACAGTATATAGCTTACAAAGCTGAAATGCTATGGTTTGGGGTCATAAGAGATGACCTATCAAAACTGGGAGCTGAGTTATGTAAAAATTAATTAGGATAAAGGATAATATCCTGTTCTTAGGTCCAGGCTTTAAGCTGAGATTCATAGCTGAGGGTGGGGGGGAGGGGGAAAGACTATGCATTATATTGATAAGTGTCTGAATTTCCCAGAATGTCTTGTAAGTAAATTTCAATGGAGCTGAAAATAATTACCACAGTAAGACTCCTTGTTTTAGTATTTCTTCTCCTTGCTGAAGTTTTTGATCTAGAACATTGTAATATGCAAATTAGTATTTTGCAATGAGATGAGCTATGATAATGAAATAGAAATAAGTTGATGTTTTTGTGTTGGAGTGTCTTATAGTGGCCTCAAGCCATATCAAAGATGAATAAGTTACCAGCATGCTGTGCTTTTGCTCCTTCTTATTTAGTTCACTTTTGTCCTTGGAATTCCATTTCTCTTTTTGGTTTTGTTGTTGTTGTTGTGCTCCATAATATCTGACATAAATTCAACTATCAGCCTAGTTATGTACACTTGTGCTCTGGCCTTTCTGACCTCCAGGAAACAGTGAAGAGAATCAATTCTTTCCTTCCTTGTACTGCCTATCTATTTCTTAGCACTGCAATATCATTTGTTCTCCTGAAGTGCACGCATTTATTAATATGACTTAATTCTGTATGGATGGCTTAAATTGTTTTTCTTACATAAGGCATGTTTGCCTTTTTTAATACAGGAAAGCAAGGATCACGTTTCTTGGTTAGACATGGTTCATTGTTAGCAGGAGAAAAACACTAATGCAACTCAAGTTATGTAGGCCACATGAAGCAGATGAGAGGATGCATCTTTTAAGCACTAAAGTTAGTGGAAGATTATGAAACCTCTGATTAGAAGTACATTAATAGTCAGGTAACTACTGAACTGCAGAAAGCATAAGATGACAGATCAGCATTTTGGGTTATCTAAAACAAAAGTGAGTTTGGCAAGAATTATTTGTACAATGATATTTTGACTGGTAGGAAAAAAATGATATCCACATTTGTGTATT
Source organism: Mycteria americana (assembly GCF_035582795.1). Lineage (NCBI taxonomy): Eukaryota > Metazoa > Chordata > Aves > Ciconiiformes > Ciconiidae > Mycteria > Mycteria americana. The sequence continues at coordinate 93,803,397 of NC_134366.1, read as the reverse complement.
TCTGTTATTGATCTCAGGAGCAGAGAAGTGTTTATATAAAGCTATTGCTTTCCATGGCAATGTTTGTGCCCAGTTCACACAACAGAAAAAGTTCTTCCTGAGAACAAACACATATTTTTTATTTTTTTCATTTGAGTTGTGACGATTCTAAATTTGTATTACTATATAACCTCTGCATTTGAGATGTCTTACCGGTTTGGGCAACTACCAATGTTCTATTCCATTTTTTCTGTAAGAAACATATATAAATAACGGTGCTTAAATGCTTAATTAGTTGCAGAGACCAAGCTGGAGACTTTTACTGGGAAATATCAGAGCATGAACTATGACTTAGAGGATACTATATTAAGAATGACGTAAAAATCAGAGTAAGAATGCAATGACAGCCAAAGAATGCTGTAATTTACCTTGCCAAAGGTTTGTGTCAAAGATATCTGACAGTGAAAGAACAACCAAAATGTAGGTTCATGTTTCATTCATATTAGAAGGGCCTTTTTCAGTGAAACAGAAATTAATGTCTCAGAATTTCAGAATATCATCTGGAAACACAGATAAGATCATAGAAATGTGGTTGGATATTAGATATAGTAAAAATTGGACAGGTAACTCTTACTTTATACTGAATATATGAATTTAAATATTTTAAAAATTGTAAGTAGATATAAAAAAATTACAGAAATCCTTTCATGAAGAGAACACCCATGCATGTGTACCTGTGCATACATGAACACATGCTCTTTGTGTCTCACAATGGTTTATCAACCTACCTATCTAAAAATTTGATAATGAACAGAAAAATTTGCTGGTGATTGAAATATTTTCAAATTTAACTTTTCCAAATCAGATTAAAAGTCTAAAACTTAAAAAAAACCCATTTTGTTAAGGAGAAGGGAGTAATGGTTATAATGCAATGGATTGGCAAATTGCTCAGGAGTTGGGAAATGGGGCTAGGAAAGAAATTCATATGATTTTGGAAGCTATCTGGCTTCTATTGGAACTTGGTAGAAATTAGTTCACAAGGTATTTGGAAGGCTGCCAAAAAATCCCAAACTTTTACTGGAGTTTTTCCCCCGATTTGCAAGACATAGTAACAATGCCCAAATAAAACAAACATAAACAAACATTTAGGGAAAAAACAAACAAAGAAACAACTTTACAGCAATTAACAGACAAAATGATGCAATTATGGAATCTAAATATCTTAAACTTTACATATTTTCATAAGTGTTCCATTTCCTTTCCTGTAAACACTTTCATATAAGTATGTTCCTTGGATTAAAGTTTCATGTGAGTTTATAATTTTATACATTACAAAAACCAGGTGACAGAAAATGAAAAGCACTAAAAATCCAAAGTATTTGAAAGGCACTTGGAAGATAACACATAAATAAGTCAGCATGGATCCATCAGAAACAGTTTTTGTCAAACCAGTCTAAGTCTTTTTTTGATGACACAACAGGCTTTGTAGGTAGAAGAGAACTAACGGTTGTCCAGTCTTCAGTACAACTTTTGATATTCAAGTAACAAGTTCATAAGCAATTTAAGGAAACAATGTCTTGAGGAAAACTACAGTGCAAGTAGAGACCTCCTTGGAAAACCATATTGAAAGATTTACCGGAGTTTCAGAAAAATGGAAGGATTTATGGGTTGGTTCTTAGTCTGGTAATGATAGGTGATTTCATAAATAATCTGACCAACAGAAAAGAGAGTACAGGCCTAATTTCAGATGATGTCAAACTTCAGGATAGTTCATATGGGCTGAAACACAAGGTTAGAATTCCACAATCCTGACAAAAACAGAGATAAGGGTTGAAAGAAAAATCCAGCTCCCCCCCCCCCGTTATTTTATTTAGGACAGCCTCAAAATGTGATTGTAGGAATGTTCAACTGTACTCAGACCACAAAGTAAGTGAATGACTAGGTAGGAGTTCTGCAGAAAGGTTTCTGAGGGTTTAGAAGTGATCATAAGCTAAATATGAATCAAAACCACCATAATGCTTAAAAAATAGTAAGCCTCATATTTTGTTGCATGAATAGGAGCATGGGCTGCAATATGTATAATATTATCCTTCAGCTGTACTCAACATCAGTAAAGTTTCTCCTGGAGTAATATCACACTGTTTAGTGACAAAGTTCAGAAAGAGGGGGACTGATATGGAGAGAATCTCCAGAATGAGAAAGGGAAGACTGAATTCATCTGGGCGTTTTTAGCAAAGTTTTGCCAAGAATAAGGGAGTAGTCTTTTTTCTTTTCTCTTTTTTTTCCTTTTTTTTTTTTTTTTCATTTTCTGTGATGTATAGAACAATAAAAAAATTGACTTAAATTGCAGCTGGGATGTCAGGTTAGACACTAGAGAAATTTTTCTATCACTAAGGATAGCAAGAAATGTAATAGATTGCCTGGGGAGGCTGTGGATTTCTCTGTCATTAAAGGCCTTTAGAACAGATGGTGAATATCTGACAGAAGTGATGTAGCAATGCCCAATTCTCTCTTGGGACAGAAGGATAAATTAAATGACCCCTTAACATTCTCTCAGCTTCCCCTGCCCTCTTTTTCTTTTCAAGTCTAGAATACTTTACAGTACATTAGAATTTCCTATGCACTTTCATTACTGTAACTATGTTCTGTATGGAGAGAAGCAAGGTACAATCTCTACATTTCTTGCCAGTATCCCATTGCCATAGAGCATTCTCCTCTCCCTGAAGACACAGAAGGAGGCATTTATTTTCCTAAAAGGTATTGGATAGACTAAAGGATGGATGTGTGCCCATGTCAGTTTGATTAACACTTCTCTGGCAAACAACTTTTGGCACATTGAGCCCAGGGAAGGGAAGAATGCATGCTAAATTTTGAAAAGCATGCCATAAGTAAGCCCTTCAAAGTCTGTGGTGTTTCAGAAAGTGTATCAGTATTATTATATTCCGGCATACAGTACTTGTAGGTACCAGAGTTATTTCAGCTGGTCCTCCAAAGTGAAGAGTGTTTGCCTGCCTTTTTTCCCAGGAGTTGCTTTCTGTCCTATTCTTATTAAGTCAAACAATGCAGGAAAGAACAAGTGAGTCTCCAAATACCAGAGCAATACCCAGTTAAACAGAAATTCAGCAAATGTATTCAGATTGAAAAATGGATTTTGAAGTAAAGGTAAGCTTTGGAGACAGAAGAGTATATTTTGTATTAATAGACACTGACTGAACATTTTTAAGCAGCTTATATTTCTTCCTCTATGTCTGATGAACTGTATTCAGTTTTTTCATGTGAATATACTCCTTTCCTGGTACTTAACTCAAAATCTGCAAATAAAATTTGTTGATATGTTGCTTTTCAAGGGAGACTGTGTAAAACATGATGTTTGTCAAATCTTCTTTTTTTTTTCTTGTCTTAGGGTAGAGAAATTTCAAACTGCGATGTAGTAATGTTCCAGTACTTTACTCTTCACTGTTTCAGTAGGCAGGGGAAAAGAAAAAGGAATTTTCTAGGTAAAGTTGGTTGTGGCTTCCAGTAAGCAAACACAGGAATTGCACTAAACCTTCCTATGATTAGAAAGCCTCAGAGACCATGTGTGTTTCTGAATGCTACCTCCATTCTCCTTTTGAAGTTTTTCTATTCATAAATAATTAACTTGTCACTCAAGACTATTCAAATTAGATATAGAGCAGCTTTTCTCTTTTTTTTTCCCCCTAAATAGCTTATAGTTTTTCTTCTTTTACCACTAATGAAGTATTTTACTAATGGTTTAGTATTTCTGAGTCCTAAATTGTCTTAAAGCCATCAATAGGAACACAAAATATGCTATTTAGTTTTCAGTATAAAGAAAACTAAGTATGATTTGGCTCTACATAATCAGAAGCCCACTATGTAATTCCACTGGGAAAAAAATGCTGCTTATTTTGAATAGCAAAGAAAAGGTTTGTTCCAGAGCTTGCTTTGTTCTGTAAGGGGAAATATATCCAGCCTGTTACTGCAGACACTCTTGAACACTGTTGTATTTGTAAATTTCAATTTAATTTTCTACACAGAACCACAGATGGAGTAATGTTATATGGATCATGATCACCAAGAGTCAGGTAAAAAGAATACTGAAACATTTTGTTCTGCTGTCCTGCATTACTGGTTATTGGCATCTTCTCTCTGTCCCAAAATTCAGTGAGCATATAGGGGTTTTGTAGAATACAGAGAATAAACTGTTACTGAAACACTATTACTTATTTTGTTTTAAGGGAAAATCTAACCAGAGCCTAACGGAATAAAATATCAGGTAATTAGGAAGCAGAAAATGCAAATGTCAGAGGATTTGTGTAAAGCAGTAATATACATTGTTGTTGTTAGAAAAAGGACGTGTGATCTTTCTACATAACATAAAAAATTGTATTTTCAAATACTTGCATCTAAGTGCCACTGTTAGAGAGATCAGTCTGAAGAATATCATACTTATCCTATTATATAGACCATATTTGCATCAAATAAATATGCTTATAAAAATCCCATCACAAGAGTAAGAAAACAAATGATCCATATCTGTAACAAATATTAAGAAAGAATATCTATTTATAGGTAGGGTCTTAATCAAGTGACTAATTATCCAAGTAAAATATATGTCTGTGGCTATAAGGACTGAGGGTAGAACACAGCGTGGAAGAGATTAGTGATTGTGGTATGGCAAATTGTATGGGACTTGTCAACCCACTTGCTGGCAAACAATGAAAGATGGAAAGCCATTTATTGTGTCAGGTGCTAGATAAAGATTTGTGCCATGGGAATCTCGCCAACCCTTCCTGAAATGAATGCAGACGGGGGTGGGAAAAGTGTTTTTGCTGTGGCCTTATCTCCTCCTCTTGTGGCTTCTATATTGGCCTTGTGGGCTTTCTGGCAGGAATTTTTAGTTCTTAGGACCTTGGCAAATTGTTCTCACAACTTTATTTTAAGTTTTGATCAGCCTTGTTTTAACCTTTCAGCTACCAGAAAATGTAGCTGCTTTCCTGGAACTTAGAATGACAGTTGTACAAGTATTCACGTCCTTGTCTACCTTAAGCCTGTTTGCATTTTCATTGTAGCTATACTATAGCTACACTGTAATTATCAGTCCAAATACTCTTAAAATACACAAAGGACTCCGTACTGCCAAGGTTCCAATTACAGCAGTGAAACCTCAGCGATCAAGCTTTCTTCAGTTCATGCAAGCACTCTATCAGTTCTGACAGGCCTGTGTGAAATGTACCCTGAGAAATCCCAGACTGCTGAATTTACCAGGTTTGATCTTCTGTTATAGTCACAAATACAGCATGGAGACAAATCTGTCTAACTCTTCACGGCAATGTACCTTACCCACGGCATTAGATTAATTAACCGTACCACTAACTAAATAATTTTCCAAAGGGTTTAGTACTATGGTGAGGCCATGGTGAACTAGTATTATGCTATGTTTGTGTACAAAATTAATTAATATGCTTGACCTTGTTTATCTAAATGTGGGGTTTGGCCTGAATTTCCATTTCTCATATGGAATAAAACGTTCAAAATACATAAATATGGTAAATCTCATAAGTAATGTATTGGGTGTGACTTTTTAAAGTTTTGATTTCCTAGTCCCTTTTTCCTTTTAGCCTCAAATTGAAATTGCATTACATAACCCTAGTGGTGCAGACTGAAAAATTATTTCTATCTTGTCTGCATCTTCTTAATTGCTGACACAAAATACAACAAATATCAGCTTCTCAGAGTCTTAATCTTTCTTGGAGAGACAGTATCTTGCAATCGAAGTAGCTTTACAAAGCTGGACACTGGGGGATTTCCAGTGACTGTCCAGTTTTGAGCTCCTGCCACTGGAAATGTGAAGGAAGTGTATCAATAAACTTTTGAATTTCGTGGTTTCCTGCTTGCAGTACAACCATATGTCTGGTTTAGGGCCCCTTTTCTCCAGTCTTTCCGATTGTAATCTAGACAGGTGGCTATCCCCATTTAGCCTAGAGTAAGTTTTATATTAAAGCACCAAGCAGAAACAAGATGACCTCTGTACATCACACACAGTGCAATGTCATCTGACTTTCTGAGCACAGGTAACTTTTTCCAGTGGCAAGTCTCACGAAAGGAATTTGCATGACTTTTTTGAGAGCATATACTTTCAATTCAACATATAACAAGTAAAGAAACATTTGAGCTAATTGCTTTGGGTCAGATGCTCAGCGGGTTTAGAGGCATTAAGCTATTTAATTAAATAGAACTATGTCAATTTGCAGAAGTTAAAAAGTTTGCACTCTGCTGAAAAAATATGTTATGCCGGGGACAAAAAAAAGCTTACAGACAGATGACTATTTTGGACACTTGTTTATTGCTCACATACAGCTACTGCAGTAAACAAGCTTAGCTGCTGTGGTGGATTGACCCTGGCTGGACGCCAGGTGACCACCAAAGCTTCTCTATCGCTCCCTCTCCTAAGCTGGACAGGGGAGACAAAATATAATGAAAGGCTCGTGTGTCAAGATAAGGACAGGGAGATCACTTAGCAATTACCGTCACAGGCAAAACAGACTCGACTTGGGGAAATTAGTTTAATTTATTACCAATCAAATCAGAGTAGGATAATGAGAAATAAAACCTAAATCTTAAAACACCTTCCCCCCACCCCTCCCTTCTTCTCAGGCTCAGCTTCACTCCTGATTTTCTCTACCTGCTCCCCCTGAGCTGCACAGGGGGACAGGGAATGGGGGTCCTGCCAGGAGCCTGCTCCAGCGTGGGCTCTCCACAGGGTCACAGCCTCCTTTGGGCATCCCCCTGCTCCAGCGTGGGGTCCTCTATGGGCTGCAGGTGGATATCTGCTCCAGCGTTAACCTCCATGGGCTGCAGGGGACAGCCTGCCTCACCATGGTCTTCACCACGGGCTGCAGGGGAATCTCTGCTCCAGCACCTGGAGCACCTCCTCCCCTCCTTCTTCACTGACCTTGGTGTCTGCAGAGTTGTTTCTCTCACATATTCTCACTCCTCTCTTCTGACTGCTGCTGGTGTTGTGCAGGTTTTTCCCCCCCTTCTTAATTATGTTATCACAGAGGTGCTACCACCATCGCTGATGGGCTCAGCCTTGCGGTGGGTCTGTATTGGAGCCGGCTGGCATTGGCTCTATCAGACATAGGGGATGCTTCTAGCAGCTTCTCACAGAAGCCACCCCTGTAGCCCCCCCGCTACCAAAACCTTGCCACGCAAACCCAATACAGCTGCAGTGTATGAAGAGGGTGTTGCACTCTGCTGAAGGCAGCCTGCATTTCCTCCTGCCCCATGAGAAGCATTGGTATTTGGGAGTGCAGTTCAAAAGAGGGGATCTTTGAACAAAGGGGACATTAGCTTTCTTCTCTGGGTTACTAAGTTACACTTTCCTGTGTTACATGATGCCAGTGGAGGCCCATGACAGCACAACCCTCGTAATCATACCAGGGTTGCATACACCTCGGTATATTTTATTTAACTAATGTACTGTATTTAATATGCTAAGAAAGAAAAAAAGAGGTAACTGAAGAAAGGAAAGCAGAGAGCATCAAAGGTTTTGCCTTAGTTTCCCAAGAAACTAAAGGAGCAGAAGACTGAGTTAGACAGCTGCTATAACAGAGCAAAAGAATTATCTAGCAGCTGGGTAAAGAGAAAACAGGTCTGGGAATGTGAGGGTTTCTTTTGGGTAGGGAAGAAGGAGTATATGCATTGAGAAGAAACTAAATCAAAACGGGACTATTTTACTAATCTTTAACTGGAATAATCTGAGCCTCAGTATATGCTATTAATGTTTAGTCAGCTATTAGCAATAGAATGGGGGAATCTTGATAAACTGTAAATAAGAACAGGAAACTGCAAACACACTGTAAATACCTTTCCTCCTAGAAGGCCCAGGCAGCTATGTGTTTTGTGATACATATGCATATGCATCAATATTTATATGTATATGTAGATATTTGACATTTTGGAGTTGTTTCTATTGAATATTTAAAAATAGCCAGATTCAGCATATTGAGCAGCTGCTAAATTGCTGGTAGAATAGATGCAGTTACTGGTAATTTAAAAAAAATAACGCCAGAAATTTTTTCTGTACTGCGATTATTTAAAAAATCAGATTTTTTTCAGTACAAAGTGCCTTGCCTATGTTCTTTGAAGGTGGTTTTACTAATTATGGTCGTAGAAGTCTAACCTTGCCGTAGTTTAACCCCAGCCAGCAATTAAGCCACTCACTCAGTCCCCCCCGGTGGGATGTGGGAGAATTGGAAGGGTAAAAGTGAGAAAACTCATGGACTGAGATAAAGACAGTTTAATAAGGAAAGCAAGAGCCATGCATACAAGCAAAGCAAAACAACGAATTCATTCACTACTTCCCATGGGCAGGCAGGTGTTCAGCCATCCCCAGGAAAGCAGGGATCCATCACACGTAATGGCTACTTGGGAAGACAAATGTCATCACTCTGAACGTCCCTCCTTCCTTCTTCTTCCCCAGCTGTATATGCTGAGCATGACGCCATATGGTATGGAATAGCCCTTTGGTCAGCTGGGGTCAGCTGTCCCAGCCGTGTCCCCTCCCAACTCCTTGTGCACCCCCAGCCTACTCGCTGGTGGGGTGGGGTGAGGAGCAGAAAAGGCCTTGACTCTGTGTAAGCACTGCTCAGCAGTAACGAAAACATCCCTGTGTTATCAACACTGTTTTTAGCACAAATCCGGAACATAGCCCCATACTAGCTACTATGAAGAAAATTAACTCTTATCCCAGCCAAAACCAGCATAAGCCTTAAGAATAGTTTGTTTGGAAAATATTAGGAGTATAGAAGCTCTTCTAGTATGAGAAATACAACTTAAAAGGTATGTATTCTGTTACATAATACTGTCCCCATGCTTTAAAATGGAAACCCCTTGATTTCATATGTTAAAGTTCAACATAAATTTAACCAATATTAGCACATATCTTTCCTGTTTCGTTTCTCTGAATCTCTACATTTCAATATTGTGCTGTCATATTCTGCTTCCTGAATTTAAAACTGAAGTATTTCAACAGAGATAGAAACTATGAAGATTATCCACATTACTCTCTGGCTGATAGCTCCGCCACACTTTGAAAGGGCTGAATTCCCAGTGTGCCAGTTGTCACTCCAGTCAGCAGCAGAGGCATTTATTTCTCTACTCAGTCTGTAGCACATTTTAATGATTCTGAAATAGAAGAAGACATGCAAAACTAATTTTGCATTCCATGCCCTTAAGCAAGCCTATTATCCATGTTGTGAAAACAGCAAGTTAGCATTTTTGTTGTAATTATTTGAGCTGATTACGTATTATGTTTCTACTCAGAGGCATTTTCTTGCAAAGCAGTTTATGCAATTACTAGCTGAGAAAAGGCAAAGCAGCACTCCAGAGGCATCTGCCTTAAGATAGCCTCATGCAAGTTTCCCCTTGACAGAGTTGACATGCTTTATCATTGAAAAAAACACACAATGTGCCTATTGTATGGCACAGATAAGAGTGATACAGGACTGTCTGTGAGAGAACACATTTTCTTTTTTTAACACTAAACTGATGATTATAATAATTCTTAAACTGTGTATGTTTATGCTGAGCAGGACTATGACGCTAGTGTCATCCAGAGATTTAAAAGGTACTGTTTTCATTAACCAGTCTGTTCCCAACAGTAAGGACCACTGTTTCAGTAATCCACATTTCCACACATATACATTTTGATGAAAGAAAAATGTCGTTTTCATAAAGAAATGCTTCTGCAACTATTAGGAAGAGGTGAAGCCTACTGCAAAGCTAGTATTTCCTTTTTCAATTAGGTCAGTTGTAAGACTTTTATCCTTCCTTTTCTTCATACTGGTCTAAGTATGAGCTGGCTTGCTGAAAAATGCAACAGCTGCACTACTTAGTGAAAAGGCCTGCAATTCCAATGTCTGAGGACACTGTAGCAAGTGCTCCTTATTGGGACCTGGAGCACAGGGATGGGGACATCTGGTTTCCTTTCTTCTCCAAGGATGAGGAGAGCTTGCTCACTCTGCAGAAGGAAAAAGCCCCCATCACTGTCATAAGAGAAGGACAAGAGGAAGATTCAGCTATATGGGTCCACACAAGGAACCAACCCAGTTGTGTAGCTGGGGGAGCAGGACAGGACAATCAGGTGGCAGCTGCAGAGCCCCAGCAGCTGCAGCATTACCACCCACCCAGGTAGAGCACAAAGAATGGGGGAAGAAGTGACTGTGTGACTGCTGAACTACTAGAATGGCAGATTCACAGGGATGGGTATAACCAAGAGTGAAAAGCAGCAGTTAGGAGCACAGGCAGGGCATGCTGCCATAGAGGGGCTAATTTAGCGTGGGGGAAACCTGTGGGATACACAGATTTTGGGAGCAAGGGCCCAGTACCCACAAAGACAAGACCACAAAAACAGCAGGACCAGAGCCAATGGCAGGTCTCCAAAGAGGATATGCGCCTACTGAGAGAAAGAACAGTAGAAGTGGGGTATGGCCTCAGCTTTGACCCCAGTGCAGACTGTCAATCAGTTATAGAATAAACATGAGGGAAATTAGTGAGAAAAGTACCCATGGTTTGCAACTGGTGTTTAAAGTGCCCAAGCCCCTGGACTGATAGTAGAGGAGGTCATTCAAGTGATCTGCCAAATGAGTGAAGCCTTACCGGATGACAAAGCGGGGGTCAATATACAATGCAACCCAACAAAGGACTCAAAAATTTCAAAGGACCGAACAATGCAACACAAAAAAGGAACTAAAGATGGCCAAAAAGTTGACCTGGTCAGGGGGACACTTTGGAGGTGGCTCGTGAGGGATTCAAAAGGAATGAATGGAAAAGTGGCATGAATGCTTGACCACCAAATTAGCAGCCCACATCTAGGAGTTAGGTGAACAGATGAAAGAGTAGTGGAAAGCGGATCCAGCTGCCAAAGAAAGCTGGAGGTGAACCTCTCCATCGTGGAATCATTACCACCAACCGCTTAGTGACTCCCTGTAAGGATGGTGTTCCCCTTCCACCCGGGAGGAGGAGGGGAACAACCATAATTGTTGGATAGTTTGGTTGATTATGGTTGCCTGGCACACCTGACTCTATCAAGCATGAAGCCCTCATAGACACCAGTGCCTGGTGCACCCTATTGCTCTTGAACCAAATAGAAGGCATGCCTGTTGTCAGCACTGGAATGACTGTGTGTGTTACTTAGGTAGTGGTCATGCATGGACAAATTAGTCTTGATGACGATCAGTGGGAACACATACCCATTGTGGCAGGCTCAGAACCCCCAAGATATTTAGGACTAGGATGCCTAAGGGGTGGATACTGAAGAGAATCATGGGGATATGAGTGGGCATTTGGCATTGCTGCTGGAGAGGAGTGCCTTTAATTACCTGTCTCTCAGGGCTGCCTGAAGGGTCAAGATGTGGCAGCTCTTTCGAAGGTCCCCCAACAGCATGTATTGATGACAACAAAGTGCTTCTGATGTCAATCAGAAGCACTGTTAAGTCAGTTGGGATGCTAGAACCCCCATTCAAATGCAGAAGCATTGCCTTAAGGAGTAAGGGGCTGTAACATGAGCTCATTCACCTTACAACAGTCCAGTGTGTTCCAAGAGAAAGCCAGATGAGGAGTGCTGGCTGAGGATAGATTATCAAATCCAAATTTCCTCTAAACAGAATAAGAAGAACCAGCATTGTTCATGTTCTCAGGGCACCTCTTTATGTAAGGATGTATCTTTATGTCAAAATGTGTCTTGAAGAGAAGTTTTAGAAGCCAATTAATGGTTTTGCTCCTAAATGAAAAAAAGTACCAAAAAAAATTGAGAACATTTCTCTGATGTAACATACTTTGCTTTTTAGATGTTTAGCTGTTCTGCTGTTGTTCTGTAATTAATTGTGCATCATATCTCATCCTGAGAGAAGAGTGTGGTTAGAAGTAAATCGAGTGAAACATTTTTGCCTAAAACTACAGATTCTGTATTTCTATTATGGTATTCTATTTTGAATACTAGCAATAACTGTAACTTGTTAAATCATTATGACACTTTCCTCCAAGACTACAAAATGACAGAAGGAAAAAAGCAGCTGATAAGAAGCAGAAACTGAAACATTTTGTCCCACTATCTAGGTTTCTATTCTGATTGAAAGAATATTTCTTCAAAATTTTCTAACCACAATTTTAATAATATAAAAAAGCTAAGAAAATTATATCCCTATGTTCAACTAAAAAATGGACATTAGTTCAACCCCAAAATTATTCTGGGGCTAGCATAATAAAAGAAAGACTAGCATAAAGCCAGTTGCCTTAAAAACTTTCTGTACAATGAGAGAGAGGTTTCAAATTGCTCAGAGCAATCTGTCGTTCTGTATCCCTCTGTCTTGGACAATGGGTTGGGAGACAACTTGTTTTTATGCATGCCTCCTCATCATTTTAATTTCAACTGCCAAAAAAGCTCCCAAACTGTTAGCTATTTTCTTAATTGTTTATGAAAACATATTGTGAACACAGAGGATCTGATCCTGATGTGGAGCAAGCATTTTAACTCTTAAGTAATCACAATTAACTCTTTTTTTCTCCTTTATTGTCAAAAATATTCAGATCCAAAAATCACCCTTTCCATTTGAAGTTATGTGTGACGATTGTCACTTTTCTTTTTGAGAGGGAAAAATGCAAAATTCTCCACAATTTTCTACTGCTTGGCTTTCATATCTTTCAGTTGAAGATTTTCCTGTAGAACGTATGCTGCCTATTTCCTGCATCTCCAAAGATGTAATGCCTTTATTTTTTTCAGAATTAAAGCAGCTAAGCAAAAAGACCTTTCAAAAACACCCTCACATAAAAACTAAAAGCACCAGCATTCATGTTCAGTGAAAAAGTAATTCCAGTAAGGATAGAGCATTTAATGATATAAGGTTTAATTATAAATAAATAAAAGTTTAGATGAAGCCTAATTAGTGCTATCTTCATTAGATTGTAGTCAATCTGTGCAATGCTAAATCCTGTAGCAACTTTCTTGGACTATTAAGGAACATCTGCATTGGAAAGAGGATTGAGAGCACACCTTCAAAAACTTTGGGGGTTTTTGTTTTCATTTTTTTTTAACATACCTCAGTGAGATTAATTACTTACTAAATACCTAGTTCAGAATAGAAAAAAAAATAAATTCTGTTTGGCTTCTTCTGCCCATACTGAATGTATGAGGTAGTCTTCATAGCTCTCCTATAAGAAAGAACCTAAAGAAAAATCACTGGAGTAAAATATTCAGAACCTGTGTCTGGCAGCACATAATTTACCAGTCACTGTATATTTTTCTCTAGACCAAGTTCAATATTATTTATAAAGCTTATGGAAATATATAAGTAATCAAGTAAGCTTTGACCAATAGGGAAAATATTCATCAAACCAAACTAAAAACCTTATAATAGCCAGATAGCTATATAATGTTTTTTAAAAAATTTAATATATTACACTTGCTGATCGCTGTCGCATAGAGCAAGAATGATATTCTGGGCTAAGCAAGTTAACAGAGCAAAGGAACGCCTCTCTCAGTAGATAAAAATGAGTGGAAATTTGAACAGAGAGATCAGTATTGCGTGGAGGCATACCTGAGTAGAAGCAAAAAGGCCAGACAGAATAGAGAGCCTAAATACATGAAAGGAAGAGGTAGATATGGCAATATGTTCACTCAAGTGTGTTTGCCTTGGCTACAAGAGAATAATGGAAGAACTGAAATAAAAGGTTGGCTTAATTATTTTGAGCAGTTGCCACTCTACAAGAAGAATGCAAAATCTGGTGACTCGGGCTTTTCTATGTCATTTTATTTCATCTGTGTAATGGCTTTTATGTTGCCAGGTGAACTCGACAGGCTGGCATTTTTTGCATGTGTAAAATAACTTTAAAGTGAAAGCCTGTGTTTACTGCAAGCCTCCATTTTTAGATGTTATTTTATTCTTTCAAGAAAAAAATGGCTGATACTTCACTTGTTTCATTACTTTTGGTAGCGTGAAAATTGTAATTAAGTACGGTATTGCAGCAATCAAAGAGAGCACTAAAACAACACAGACAGATAGAAGCTAATAAGGTTTTATGTCACTTAATCCAGAAGAGAGCTCAACAGCTCACTGCTTTGCCAAGCAGCAAAAATGTAGTTTGCTTTTATTTGAAAGTACTCTACTAATTGGAAGGAATAGGAATTGATCTTATGTAACATAGACTTTGTTGATTCCTGTGCACCACATTATTTACATACAGATTAATTTACAATTCAGCTCAATTTTTTGCATGTTTGTTTGTACTAAGAGACAAAAGTATGGTACGTAAAAATATTAATATATTTGGATCAGATGGTGAAAGAGGAATTCCTGAGCTCAGAATTCAGTTTCTGTTATCTGATCCCATTTTTGTCTTGGTTTAAATAGCGGATGTAGTAAATAATATGACGTAATCAGATAGCAAAAACAAATAATGAGCGTTGAATTGCTAATTGTAGAGGAGCAAAACTGAAGTACAGCTAAAGAGATGACATAACCTGTCCTTTTGTCAGATAAACTTTAGTCATTCTGCCATTCAAGAAGATAATATCAGATATACAAGACAATTATAAAGTTTCTACTTTTGAAGATGTGGGCATTTATGAAGGAAGAAAGAAAGGAAAAAATCCCCAACAACTGTGAAGATATGTTATGTTGATGCTTTCTGTATCAGTAGGAAAAAGTGAGTATAAGAACTACAGAAAGGACTTTGGAGATTTTTACTATATTTTAAATTATTTTTAGTTTGCATCCTAGCTGCTTTTTTGTAGTCTGTCTGCTTGTACGTAACATTCATAGTTCCAGTTGTGTGACTACTCATTTGGCATTGTTCCATTCTCTGGACAATGTACTGTTGCTACAGTCAAGAAGAACTGAGTGCATTGTTAAATTTCCGGCAGAAAAAAGACACTGAAATTTGCTCTTGATGTTGTTTCTTTCTCTTATTGGAACACTCTAGATCTCATTTAGGACATCACTTTGAGGAGCATTGAAGGTGCTTAGTTTTTTTATACTGGAACATTTTTTGGAGCAGAACTTTCTCCCAGAGGAGGTGCAAGTAGATCAAGTCACTAATTAAGACAGACTCATATTTAGGAGAAAATTTCCTTTAGACAGAGAGACTTGTTAGAAGGGTTTGTATTTGAGTTCATAAAACTGAACCAGTACAACAGCAAATATGCACCCAAAATGTGTTCTGTTAAAAAGGAGGAATGGTGAACTCCCTTCCTTCAGCTGCATATGAATTTGTATACTGCTAGTTCTGCAGTCATTTGTCAGAATGTCTGTCTCAGCTCAATTCCTCCACTTTGTATTAAGTATTTTAAGGCCTTTGAAATGTAAAATCTTCCTTAGAAAAGAAATAACATCAAAATTCTCTTGTAAAATTTCAAGACAAAAAGAAACATTACATAATTTTATACCAAATAGAACAAACATTGAATCTGGCAAGTTTGGAGCAACACAAAGTATGATTATAGTTCCATGACTGATTTCAGAGAAATCCACAGTCAAACTCAGTGCAGGTAGTCTCCAGGTTATGATGGTATTTAATCAGTTTACAAAAGGCAACAGGTGAAATAGTGGCTAGTTCTGCATTATAAGTTACCATCTGTGACAATTTGGTATCATGGTCTCATGCCTTTTCCACTGAATTCCCAGAGAAGTAACGGAAATACAACACTGAAATGTAATTACTGTAATTGGAAAGATGTTGGTAATCACTGTCTGCCTCCCTGTACACTTGTATTCTAAATGGCCATTTTTATATCTGTACCATCTTTATAGAATTCATGTAACACATTAGAGAAAAAAAAAACCAAAACAACAATCCCCCCCCAGAAAAACCCCTACTCTCACCAAAAAGACAAAGCTATTGAAATATTGTAAGACCTTGATAAGGGGAAGAAAGCAAAAAATGGAGAATGCAGAAGCTGAGATATCATTTATGTCAAATTTTACACTACATGGGACTCTTCTTCATGTTAACTGATTTATTTACTTAGTGATTTTTTTAATCCCTTTTAACTTAATTATGTCTGGGAGAAAATGTAAAAGACCTATGAAAATAGTTTCATATTACTCAAATGAGAAACTGAATTGTCAGCCTTGAAACTCAGGAAAACTAGCCAATAACTGATGTGATATAAATGTATTTATTTATTTATTATTTAATTTAGTGACATTTAACCTTAGACCAGCAAGTGGTCCTGTTCTTAAAGATGACTTTTCTTTCAGGACTAAATGGCTTAAGTTTAAAGTTACAGCTAAGTTATCTCAGTGTAATTTTGATGTCTTTATTGGACTTGCACTAGCCTGCTGATTTTTTGATTCAGTAAATCCTGAGGAGCTGATGCTATGAAATTATAGAGTCTGTTACAGTTTGCACGTTAATATATACTGTTCATGAGATACTGTTGCCAAAGTCTTTGTATCAATCAGGTGAGAGCAGATGGAAAATTTCCCATGTGGTTCTATAACTTTGCTTTTATCTCCAGTAATTCTATACAAAAAAAAACCCTTAAAATTTTGGTTTTACTCTGCCTGCTAAATATTCGTCTAAGTCATAAATCATCAAATTGTTAGAAAGTATTTGAAAGGTACGTGGTCTGTTTGTATTTGAAGAAAAGAAAAAAGCTATTTATGTGATTGCTTGCAGGGTGGTTTAGCAAATTGGTCATCAGACTGATGGACATTGATTACTGAAGATGTCTTTATGAATACCTGCCTTAGAGCCACACTAGCGTGGGGAATGGGAAGCATGCATACGCCTGGGCTGACTGCAGTCTCAATGTTGCATTGGAGCAGCTGGCATACAGTGATCCAGTTCTCCACCTGTGTGTGTCAGGGGTGGGGAGGGCAGGGGACATGATTGTCTTAGTGTTTATGGTATAGCCTAGTCCAATACATAATAACCACAAGACAGAACAGGTGACTTACTTACAGCATTCTTTAGATACATAAACATACACATACTTGACTGCACTGTGCAGGTTCTTTTCTACACATTGGACTTGGTGCTCTTGCCCATTCTGGAAAATTTATGCCTTATTATTTTCAATTTCTTTCCAGTATGTAGTTCTCAAGACAATAATGATGCTTCCTTTCTCCTATAATGTATTTTTGCATAATTACAGTGAAATTATTTTTCATCCCTGCAGCAACAACAGCTGTTTTGTGATCTTTCAAGCCTACACATCTTTGAAGAATATAACCATAGCTGAGAAATTGTCTCTGGTGAGATTCAGAGCAGAGGTATTGTTTTTCCCTTGGTATTCGTATTAGTGTGCATATTTTTATCTGCATTGAAATAAGTCAGGAATAGTCATCAAACCATGAATCTGAACAGGTTCTTTATGGTTCTTTAATCATGGACATTTCTGACTAATAAGTAACTTAGCTAAGGAAGGAATGATTAGCAGTTCAAACAATTGTGGAACAAGAAACTTTCTTAATATTTTTAATGTCTTTGCTAGCAAAGAACAGTTTCATTGCCATAATTTTCCTTTTCTTGTTTTTCTTCTGAGGACAGGAAGTTTTGTAAATCTGCATGGTTACATTTTCATTATTCGGGCAGCAAATATAAAGATGGAAGAATGTTTAATGTTATTTGGTTGTATTTGCACTGAAATACAAACTTTTAGGGATCTGATAAGGCTTTTCCTGTTACTGAAAACAATAAATAATTAGTGTAAATGGGGAGAGGTGTGGAAAAAAAAGAAAAAAATATGTGAAAATAAAATGTCAGATAAGGAATTCATAAATTAGAGGACATTCTGTAAAAATAAGAAAGAGACAAACTGTTATAAGGAAGCTAATTGGTCTAAAAAATTAATTATCAGGAAAAGAAATGTAAACAAAAAGCATGGGTGAATACTTATCCATAAGCATCTTTCATTGAAAGCAAGTAGACAGACTGAGAAGTGGAAAAGTATAAAAGTAAAAACTGAGATAAATCAAAATGGAAGTCATTTTAGTTTGGCTAAAACCTCTGATGTGGTTAGCAGAGTTACAGAGGAATATTCTTACTTTAGAGCAGAAGTTTTACAGCGATAGTGCTGCCAAACAGTTCACTTCTTTTGAAGAAAATGCACCTTTTCTTCAGTTTCTAAGACTTTTGCATACGAGTTTGCTTCAATGAAAAATAAAATTTCTTGAAGTTTATAAAAAGAGAAATGTTTCAAGCATCTCTTTGCTTGATAATAGAAGAAGCCACGTGCACTACAGAGTACGGACATGAAATGACAGATTTAAGTAGTACAATACGTTATATGGCCATAAATCAAATCTCTGATGGATACAATTAAAAAACACCCAAAAGAAAAAAGGGATGTGGAAGGTTATTATCTGCAACTAAAGTCCCAGCACTAGGAAACTGAAGAATAGTGCTTAAAAGGTCAAACTTTGTCCCTATAAAGAAGCTCAAATATTTTACGGTAGTTGGAGATCATTTAAAGGGAAGATAAAACCTTGATTTGAAGAACTCATATATGACCCACCTGATATTATTCTAAAAAAATAGCCTTTGGAAGTCAAAGAGAATAGCTTCTTAGAACTGGAAATTACAGCTAAAAAAAATGAGTATCATGCACAGCAAAATTGGTGGGTAATTGGTGGGTAACAAAGTGTTCATTGGCATGTTGCTATAAAGATTTCCAGGGCTTTTAGGAGTTAAGCACAGTCAGAAATTAGCAACAATTTGGTTAAGAGCTTGTAGTTAATGCTTGGTTTGCCCTACCAATATCTACATATTGAAGCCTTATATATCTATTTCAGAATCAACATATTTAAATTCTCATACAGGCTGTCCCAAGAGGTATGTCTTTAAATGTCCACATCTTTGTTCTTCATTCTGCTTTCCTTGGAATACAACATCTTTCCTGTTTCCTTTGTTATACTTTCCTTCTCCAAGTTTCTTTTTCTTAACCCACTTCCAAAAGCAGCATGTCAAGTGAACTTTCTTTAAAAAGTATACGGAAATTGAACAAAGATGAAAGCATCTCTTGTAATGATGTAAAAATTTTATAGCACGTCTCGTAAATGTACTTTTATTCATATATATTTTTCTATAAAAGTCTTTTTTTGTCCTGTGGATTCAGTGACACATTATCTTCTGAACCTCATCTGCATATAAAGACTGCTGTTCGATCTTAGTACAATACTCAGGGTTTGGGGGCCATTGATTGTTTTCCACTGCCGCATTTTTCAGACCATTGGTACAACCCCTAATATGATGACAACCTCTCATACGGTGACAACCCCTGTAGGGCACAGACAATACTGTTACCAGCCAGTGATGATGTTGCATTTCATCTCAACCAGGCTTCTTGTTGCCCCTAGAACAATGCAGCTGCAAAATGAAGTTTACACATGTCAGTTCTTCGGCCCTATTACTGAATATTTCTTTACTAATTTGTGTATAACACCGCTGTAAAGAATGTATCTGTGACTTTTCTCAGAATTTGATGCTAACTGGAATACTTGATGATCAGGAGCAGACTCTGCCACAGATATTAACATAAGAAAATTGTGTAAACATGGATGGAAGTATCCTATCACTTTTTTCTTGGCATGGTAAGTCAGGGTCTGACTATTCAGAGTTTATTTTATTAGCTTATGTATAAGCTGCTTTTCTCACGGAAACCACTCTTTCAGATGCTCTGAGTAAATGGATTTAAAAATGAAAATTATGTGTATGGACATCAGGATTTGATGCAGTTCTGAGGCAAATACATTTGGAACCTCTAGGTACCTGTGCAAGCTTAAAAAAAGCTTAAAAATGTATTGGACCATTAATTTAAATGGAAAGAAGTATAGATCTATTTCATACTGGATTCAAAAAGACAAGGTAAGAAGTACAAAAGTCTGTGTCCTTTATTGTTGGAAACAATATGTTGGTCAAGGAAGACAACATTATTTGTTACATATTCATTATTATTCTTTGTTTATGTAATTAGTATATTTGCGTGAAGATCATTGAATAATTTCTTAATCACTCCATCCCTTTCATATTTCAAAACTGCCAGCCTTGGCTTCTCACCATATTGTAAATTACTAACTCAAGCAGAAAGAATGCTAGTAAGAACCATATACTAACATTTTCCACGTTTTCTGATGTTATCAACCAGGTAAGACATGACAAAGGGTCTATGCAGGCCAGTAAAGACGTAAATACAACTTGTGAGGTGGCACACTCAAGACATAAAATGTTAGAACCATGTATCATTGTCTGGTAGGCAGCAAATGGTTATGTCATGAACCAAAAAAAATGAGCATATAGAAGTATAGTCACAGATATAGCCAGCTTTCTAGATATGAGGTAAATTCTAGCAATAGCATTGAAAAAATATTACCCAAGGAATTATCTTTCTTCTTATTTATGTTCTTTCCAAGCGTGCTATGAATTTGGGATGCTAATGTACATTAACTAAAACATTTCCTGCCCTATCTCATCTCCCAAGTCAAACCCAAAATATTTGGCCAAAGGTTTTTAAGGATTTATTTTTGATCTTTTCAAAGTGAGTGTTTCAATGTCAATAGCCAAAATGTCTTCCTACAATTATGAAGAACTATATGAAGAAGAAAATTCTGTAAGGGAAGCTTTAGCTGATATATTGAAATTCCCATGTCATCACAGTCATTGGTAGGGGGTTTTTTTTCAGTGCATACACCTCATTTTACCTACTTTTATATTTAGCACATTTGTATAAATACTTGTATATACGTAGTCATTTCACTGAGTTGCACAAGGCTGCTCATGTTAAGTGCGGTTAACTGTTTATACAATAAGGTACCTCTTTTTTCCAGTGGTTGCTGTAAAGTTCTAAAATTCATGATGTATCATGTATTTACTTCTAAAATAAAAGGCATATGAAATCTGGCCCTTTAGATCCAGGATCACTTTTCAGCAAGGCATTTATGTTACTGTGACTACAGTACATTAGCAAGCAGAACAGCATAGTAGGAGCAGATCTGTATAGTGAAACAATTGATAGAGGACTCAGTGTTTGCACCGTACATGTTTGTGTGAGGATGGGACGAAGGCGTGTTAATTTCAGACTTGCTCTGGTCTCACACCCAGGACTGAATGTTCATAAGTGATTGAAGAATATTATGTGGGCTCCTGGGGCACATTTTTCAATTTATTTCATCTGGAATTAATCCAGTTTGTATAGTCTGCAGCTACTCTGTGATATAAATCAAAGCATGGTAAGTGGCGACAATTAGGAGTTTCACTTCAAAAGCACATTCCAGATGTAAATTTACAACACTAATGTACACATACCCTGTTTCAACTTCAGCGTATGACTAAAGCCCACTGAACAAAATGGAACTGGCGGGGAGGCGGGGGGGAAGGATTAAAAGGCATATCTACTCTGAGGATATGAAGTATCCCAATCCATTTCCGTGCAAGCCACCCATGGAGCTAGATGTCTGGTGTAGAAGTGTTCAAAAATAGTTTGTGTCTGTCTTCAGGTGTCCCTTCTAAATGGATTAATGAAAGCCATAGACAGCTAAGACCAAAAAGCTTTTGCCCCAGTGCCTGTAAGTTATACCCAAGTTCCAAACACTCATCCAGTGGGAACACGGAGATGTTAGTTCTTCAGCTTTGTTCTGAAATATTTCAAAAATTTTGCATAACTTACTATCTTCACATCATGAAGACAAATAGAAGGTTTTCAGACAATATGGGTAATTATTGCTGAATCTTATGCTTTTTGGTTATTGTTTCTGCAATAGCTATTTCTTTGCTTGCTACAATATTGCCTTTCCTCCAACACTTGATCAAAATAAGGTCTTCTATAGTTTTAGCCATGGGAAATTATTAACTTGGTTCTCAGTGAGGATCTGGGCTCTGCTTACGGTTCTCTTGCCTACTGCATGAACAGCAATTTTTCACTTTCAGTGTGCATCATGTATATTTAACTACTTCATGTACTTCATTCAATCAGCTTCAAAAATTCAACCAGATTTTGTCTCATCACACTTACTGTGATGACAGAAGGTGGCAAGAGAATACATGAACAAAGCACAAAAAAATAGCCAACTTCCTTGAGTCTCCTGTTATATCATATTGAAATTTAAAGATCATGCTTCACACTGCTTTTTTACCATTTTCTTTTATAGTACATGGTATCTCATTTGGCTGTTGTGTGCCACTTTGATATGTCCATGATATATACTTTTCAGTGTAACTATCTTCATGATATGCTAAAGTTTCCAAGTAAATGGGATGGATACCTGATTTATTGGTAGGCAAGTATAACTTTTCTTCTTCTTCAAGTAAATGTAAAGAGAGATTTAAATCCAATCGTCATTCTAACTATTTCTTTCCAAGAGAACTGTCCTAATAAATTAAAATCTAAAGGAGCAGTCATGCAAGTTTTAACTCAACGCATTTGATTTTCTGCACTTAAATGATTAATTAACTTCCAGTTATATTCTGCTTAGTGAAGATATATTTGAAAAACAACCTGTGTTCAAAGAACTGTTGGCATAGTACTTTATTCTCATTTAAAATCCAAATTATAGCTCGTTAGGGATCTCATATTCTGGGGGGAATGCCCATCATTGGTTTTGTTAATGATTCTCTAATGCTGTAATTCTGTATGAGTACATGCATTAATTTACATGTAAAACTACCAGTATGATTAAACTAGATTTGCTCTAATGTCACAACCTCTAGAACTAAATTTAGATGAAGACAGAAAGAATCCTGTCTTTAATATGTAAAAAGATTAAAATCTTAAATGACACTAGCCTTGAACTGAAATGCTTTTACTCAAAATCTGAAGGACAAAAACTAATTCATCTATTACGTATTACTTTGAAAGCTTCCTATGGCTAATATAACAGGTAATATATAAATTACTACAAGACATATTTTTCAGCTACTGATTTTAATAATTATTTTACCTAGGTGAGGGGTTTGGGCTTTCTTTAAAAAAAAGCTTTTGTTAATGATTACTGAGGACAGCTCTGATTGATTATATTTTTAAGCTCATTTTGTGATTCAGAATTCAAGCTGGTAAAAACCAGTGTAATTCATTTCATCTTAGGATGTTTTAGATGTAAAAGTCAGCCTAGTTTTTGCATAAATGACAATCCTTTGGAAGTGTTGGTGTTGTATGAAAGTGCTAATGAAAAAAAAGATGACTTAGACATTTAAAAAAATCAGGACATTGATGCTTGTGACATTTTTGTTAAAAGAACAAGGATACAGAATTAAACATTTCACTATTGCCCTACACCTTTGACACTTATTTACTCTTGTACAGGGAGGTTGTGAATTCCAAATAATTCTGATTTGGTTTATATGATGCCCACTTTAATGCTTTCCTTTTAGAGCTTTAAGTTAGAAGCAAGTCATCAGAGAATTAGGGGTGTTTGGTCATTACTGTTCTATAATAGGGGATTTTTTTGTTTTTATGTCACACAAAGGTGAAAGATGCACTATTTTACCCTTAGGTCTGTCTAATATATCATCTGACTTACAAGCAAAAGCACAGTGGTTGTCATGAGATTTAATATTAGAAAACTGTATGTTACTATTTTAAATAAGATTAGTCTTATGTGCAATAAGACTCTCAAAACAATTTTATTAAAGCACTGGTCTTAGAGTGGAATATTAGTTTAAAAAATGTTGTATGCATCCATCAATAATGTCGTTTTAAAAGTGCAGTTCTTGTGTAATGTTCTGTAGGGTGGCCACCCACTTCAGATATGCTACAAGTATATCTTTTGTCACAGGACTAAAGGGCGGGATAAATTAGCTGTATTCTAACATGACTTAACTAATTTAGTTGGATATCTCTATACAGGGCTCAAATGTACAAAAAGCATATTTTAAAGCAATGAGCTATGCACTGATCTGCAAGCCGAGAACTGTACTACTTGTTCCTTTCTGTTCTCCAGTAACATTTTGACCTGATTCTATAATTACCAACATAGATAGGAGACAGACAGAAGCCATCCAGTATTAGAGGTAGTATTTTAAACAGGAAAGATGTAGCAGTGTCCAGTGGCTGTGAACTAAATTGGCGGAAATTAAAATTAACATAAAGCAGTTTTTTAATTCTGAGGGAAATTTACCATTCAGAACTATATAAATAGTGAATCCTCTGAATCAGATGAGAAACATTTCTAAACCATTATATTTTTAACTATAAATTGCTATGTTAGACTGAGGAATATGCTGCATGACTTCTCTAGCTTTATGGAGGAGTTCTAAGTCTCAACTCCCAGGTCTCAGTTCAAAGTCTTATCTTTGTATGGCTATTGAATTTGTCTAACATTATAGTAACAGGTTACAGATTTGCCAAAAGGGCAAGGCTTTGACTTCTATATGACTTATTAATATATTCCTTTCGGGAGCAAGATTACTATGAACATATTTAATGACAAAATATATTGGGTAATACAATGTATTTTTATTTTTTATGCATTTATATGCATTTATATTTTTAATACAACGTGTTTTGATATGTGTAATCAAAAGACAGCTCTAAGTCTTTGTGCACTGTAAATTTCTTTCAGACAAAACTGAATGCAAAATCGAATGTTTCAGGATATCACAAGGTTTTCCAAGGATCCTTTAGTGTGATGTTCACTTGAATTCATGGTTAAAATTCAAATTACCGATACTGAATCATAAAATCCAACCGGCAAAGGATCCTTGCTAACAGTCTATTGCTTTTCTTTTGCAACTGTAACATTTGCATTTGTTCTACGTGGTACAAGAGTAATAATGACTGGACATGCTGCGGTGAATTCTCAACCAAAAGCCCTCAACTTTGGGTTTTACTTTATTAAAAAGGTTTAAACAAGGCAAAGTCTGCCTGCCTTCAGAGCACAGGACATGGGAAAATTGTTCAGACTTTTTCAAAGGTGCAAATCTCTGAATTATCTACTTATTTTTAATCCTTTTGAAAGAAAACTCTTTTGAACCTGTTCTTTTTCCCCTGAATGATAATCACGTACCTGGCACATACTGTCTCTGACATATGCACTCACAGCTGTTTTAAAATACTAAATCCTTTAGCTATGTTTCCTTTTATACATAAAGAGGTATAATTTGTGCAAATGCAATTTAATAAGCAGCCCAATTATAATTTACAAATTTGGAAATACACTATATTTTGTTTCTGTTTCAATTAAGTAGTTGTCTAATCATTCTATAAACAGAATTAGTTAACAGAGAGGGAACCGAAAATGCAAACAGGAATTAAATCATTCACTAAGCTGTTCAGCAAAGTGAAAGGCACTGCATGGTCTCTTTTGGTATTTCAATCAACATGTTCTTGTTTATGTCCTGATTCAGCAATATTTTATGTGTCTGAGCAATTCTCAGGGCCTCGAGGGCACCGCCAGCCCTGTCCGTCCTCCCGTGGGTTCCCCTCACCTGCCCACTGCCCAGGACCCCATGTCAGCCCCCCGGGGCTGTCAGCCCCTGCTCCAGCGATGCCGCAGCAGGGCCGATCTCCAGCTCCCCACAGGCCCACCCATGGGCCCACGTCCTGGCCTGGCCTTGGTATGTCCCCGTCCCCAAGGAGGTGCCCAGTGCTGGGGCTGGGGCTGCTCCCGTGCCCTGCCCTGCTCCTGGTTGGGGTGGTGGGACAGGCCCTGGCTGCCAGGCCCTGCCCTGATGGGCCCAGGGGAGCCCCTGATGGGCCAGCACCCGGCCCCAGGTCACTGCCAGCCCCTGCGGTGCCCTGCAGCCTGTAGCATGGGTTGTTGGTTGTCATCCGGCACTCCACTGGCAAACTTACCCCGTATGTTCCTAGTCAAGTTAAGAAGAGGTCCCAGATACAGCACAGCAAACGTAAGAGGAAATGATCCGGAACATGCCGGCAAGGGGTGTCAGCCGTGTGAAGCGCAGACTAGCAAGAGGGACAGCATGATTTGAGTGCCTGGAATACTGTAGAAAGTTCAAGCTGTACTCCAAGCTGTTGTAAAACTGGAGAGCTCTGTTACGGTGATGAAACTCGGGAAAGACAAGGCCTATGAGGGTGGCTGTGGACCGTCTCTGACATTGTTTCTGGACTGGAGCTAGCTTACATCCCACCAGCTCAGAAAAACGTAGAAAGACCTTATGTCTGCCTGCATAATATGCCCCTGTGCCTCACCTGAGTATTTGGTGTGGTTTTCTCCTCTTAAACTCTGATATGTGCCCTGTAAGGGGACTGTGAGTCTGCCAGAGCTTTCAAGTTGATCAAATTAGATCTCTTCCTTTACATGAGTTCCCAAGTAAGACCAAAAAGCCTTATAGTAAAACTAAACTAAACTAAACCAAACTGAACTAAACTAAACCAAACTAAACTAAAATAACATCAAATCATTATAACAATATGCATCTATTTTTAAATAGAGAGAATGCTAAGCAAAGTGTTTTAACAAAATAAAATAGGTTTATATCCATCTTGCCTCTTGGTCAGTCCTGAATTGGTCAGGCAGTTGGACTAGATGGTCGTTGTAGGTCCCTTCCAACTGAAATAGTCTATTCTATTCTATTCTATTCTATTCTATTCTATTCTATTCTATGTAAACTTTAAGTAAAACGGATTTCCAGAGCTTCTGGAAATACAGGCTCAACCTACCAAAAAAATTAGTCTATTTGTTTCTCAAGTGTATCATATCCTGCATACTTCTTTCCTTTATAATACTCTTTAAAAAAAACCCAGAAACTTGTAATATTCTACAGTTACATTTCAATCTGACTGTTTTCTTTGCGTCTTTTAATGTATGATTGTAATAGTGCTTTTTGGATTCTTCACTTCCAAGAATTTGTTCTTGTAACTTGGCCACAGTTACTTTTTTTAAAACCTGTAGTTTCAATGGTTTTCACATATTGCTACAAATGATTTGTAATATTGTCTTTTTGGATGTAGAAAGATTAAGTAATAGAGCCTATAGCAAATAAAACAATTGAATAGAAAGGTGGGGGGGGGAAACAAAAACAAGGAATAGGTAGACTCCAACTGGTAATCTAGCAGTTAAATATAGAATGAGAAATGATGCACTGCATTATGTTCAAGTAGCCTTATTGAAGTAAATTGGCTTATTCCCCTCAGTAAAGCAGAACAGGATTTGGTCCTTTTATATATAAAATGCTTTGGTCTAATTTGGGACAAAAACTCTATTTACTGGCATAGATGAAGCAGGAGGAGGTGAATACTGTCGATCTTTTCCATACCTTTCTGCATTTTATATGGAAGGACTGCAAAATAAGTCAGCAGGTTATAATTACGATGAAATGGGACTATCTGTTAAAGAAGTGTCTCTAAAGCTGCCACTAAACTGTATTTGTAAAAATTAATTAAATCCACATTTCTTAATGTTGCTGATTACCAGGTCACAAATATAAATAATATGAATAAATATCTTTGACTTCTTCAAGATGTGCTTAAAAATACAACTTTCTTTCATTAACTTTAGAGTTGATTGAACAATGCACTTGAATATATGTTTAAGGTGAAGTTGAGTTTGCTGGGTTGAAGACTTTGGTATAAACAAGATTATAATAAGAAAAGTAAGTGACTAGATCAAGGTCCTCATTCTTTGCCTATTCAGATCAAGGGCAAAATTAAATATAGTGGAAGAAGAATTTGTGCCTAATAACAGACTACGTACAGCAACGTTCCTTGAAGTTTTGTGACACATTATGCACTTTTGGAAAGAATTTTGCCAATTTGAACACTTTTCACCAAATTAACTTTTCTAAGAAGGGCTTTCTAAGCTTTTTGTATCTCTTGTCAAAATTTTTTCCATTCAGATGTGGTGATCTATTCTGTTTTGCATTGTATAAAATTCGGAGAATTGTGTCCTTCTCCTTTTTCCCATTATATGAATGGTTACATATCATAGTTGCTAATTCTAATCCTGAGTTGACTCCCCAGGCAATACTTCTGTTGACATTTTAGACATTGATAAATGTAGTTCATGTTTTTTATAACTTTGTGACTAAATTGAGGGGCTCTCAGGCTAAAATATCTCAGAAAGCACAAGATGATGTTTAAGATTTTGCAGATTGGTTAAGCTTTGCAGGTAGATTTCATATTTTTTATTAGACCAACTACTGTCCTTAATAATACAGACAAACTTTAGGCACACAGCCTTTCTTCGTGTTTGAAATAAAAGCAACAGTTTTCAAATTAAATACAAGTTGAGAATAAGTTGCTCAAAGTTTAGTTAGAAACATACAAGTTATACCATCTTTGAAGGTAAACTGTTATTAACTGTGAAGCAGAGAGCCTGTTAATGTTGAGGAGAGGGAAATGAGAGGGAGGAAATAAAGGAAAAAGAGACAGAAATAATGCTTCTTAGATAGCTAATGTACTTATGCAGAGGAAAGAAAAACATGTGAGCAGCCCAGAAGAATTAGAGAGTGAAGAAATAGATAATGTAGTTTAAGAACAGTATTGCTGTTGAGGCAATAGCTGAGGCATTCAGTGTGGTTTCCAGCCTTTTCTTTGGGAGATGTTTCTCTTGCCCTCCCTTGAGGATTTGGGTGGAGTGATTAGGTGTATCATGATCCATTTTGTGAGAAATGGATGCTCCCTGGAGGATGACTACTTTATCTTTTATTGATTGTCAGCGTGCAGTCAGTCTTGTGAACAGTCATTTTTTAGTTTTACCTACATAGGTACCTATGAGGATATTTTGTGCACAGAGTGAAGCATATTGCACTCCTGGAAAATGCAAGTATAAATTCAGGAACGTTGAGGGTTCTGGTCTGAAAGTATTTAATGTAGCTGCATGGAGATGACGGTAAAGATTTACATTTTGTGGTTAGGCATGTGTCAGTGCAACAATTAGGGTAATTTGGACCATGGGGAATTTGCCACTGAGGATGTAGCTGGGTTTGAGTGGGGGTAGGGTGACACTTTTCGAAGGCTGAGATGAGTAGTTTCAAAAAGACTTTTTTAAAATTAAGATCTCTCATCCAGGACGCAGCTGCTTTCAGTTACGGCATTCAGGCAAGATGTAATGTGAACACCTGAAGTGAGTAATCAGCAAGGATTTTCTTTTCATATAGAGGTGATTCTTTACATAGAGTTCAAGTGGCTCTTTCAACAATGTGATCTCTTTTGTTAGAGGACTGTCCTTATTAAATAACAATCCTCTTGAGGTGGCTGAAGTGAGCATTCGGAGTGTACTCTAAACCTCAGATCAAATGCTGGACAGTGTGGTCATGTTACAGCTTTTGGGGTGTGTTTTGGAAAGAAGACTTTTGTATAAAATAGACCTATTAATTGGTTGATATTCTATGGTTTTGTTTATAAGTTATTATTTTTGCAAATTATTTTGCAAATCGGCAAATTAATGCTGATGTAAGAATATTCCAAAGACAGTCTGAAGAGGTGATGATTACCAAATTGCTGCCACAACTTGAAAAGAAATTCATGCTTTCAGTCAAGATGATGAAGTTGTCTACATTTCTGAGGTATAACATGGGCTTGGTTGGAGTTATTAAGAAATTCCTCTTCAGGGTGGTTTGTAAAATAATGCCATATTGTGGAGCCATTTTAGCATCCACAGGTATTCCCATAGATATTCCTGTAGTTTGGGGGAAGTGCTGGTTAAAGAAATTAGTTGTGAGTGAAAATGGAGTACATAATGTTGGCAACAGCTTTAAAAGAGTACTCTGAATGCTGGTCTTGGTTTTTTAAATTACTCAAAGTAGGTTGGGTGTCATCATTGTATTGAGTATTAGTATGCAAGCTAGTGGCTTCAAGGGCAGCCAGCAAAGAACTGCTGTGTGGCAACATTTTATCCTGTAGTCTCCAAACAAAGCAAGTTATAGTCGTCATTTGGATATCAAGGTTTAAAGAATTGTTTTAGTGAAACTTGTCAATTCTTTGGTAGGATTCTCTGGATGGATATCATACACCTTTGCTTATAGATCTCAGGAAAAACTAAGATGGGGAAAAAAATAAATCCCAGACAGGTGCATTACGCAGTACAGTTTCCCTGAGAATTGATTTTGAGCCCCAAGTGAAAGGTGAGTGTAGAGTCTTCCTTGAGTTTCTTATAGTAGACAATGTCAAACGGTTATCTCTTGGCCTTATTGATAAAATCCTTGGATATTAAAATAACAATTCCTCTTTTTTTCTACTGGCTTTAGAATCATTTTGTGCTTGGATCTCAAGGAACTTATAGCGCTTCCCTATAAGAAAGAGATTGTTACAATAGGGTTTTGGGTTTGGTTTTTTGTTTGGTTTTTTGTTTTTTGTTTTTTTCTGGACTGTTGATCAGGATTTATTTTCTGGAAGTGGAAAATAGTGACCCAAAGTAAGACTTCATCCACCACAGGGTGCCTCAACTATTCCTGTTGTGGTTTTGTTGTTTTTTTTTAAATTTATCTTCTCACTGAGGTTCAAAAGATTGAGTGGTGTTGAAAATGGCTTCATATTCATTATATCCAATGAGCAAGCACTTTATGTTGGTATAGTCCAGTTTATATCCTGGATCCCTAAGTTTTTTGCATCCATTCTCTGCACTTTTAACAGATATTCACAGAAGTTGCACTTTCAAACAGGAGCTAGATTCCCATGAAAAGGGGTTATCTGGAGCGGCATTTTCTGAAAGCCCTCAAATTTAAGAATTCATGTATTTCAAAGTAGTTACAAACTTTCCATTTGTCAGGCCATCTGAAAAAAACATTTTTCCCCTCATAGATGAGAAACTAAGGGTTAATCGAGGTAAGATAGATCATTGTCTAGACTAGATTTTTTTTCTCCCCAGTGTTACTAAACTGGGAAAAAAGTTTTCTTCTTAGTTTCTGTTAAGTAACAGAACTATGGTTCTTGGGATCTTTTGATAGACTTTTATATAAATTTTGTAGAAATCCAAATAAAATATAAATATAAGAAAATAATGAATTCAGGAGTTTCCCTTTTGCTTCTAGCATTATTTTACAGGACTGTTGCACTGTTCTGCTGCTGGACCTACTTTGTTAATCTCAACTTCCTATTTATAGGAATAGGAAGTTGAGACTTCCAAACTTCATATTTAACTGCCACCAAAATTCATTTATCTCAGATTAAAGTTTATTTGGTATTTTCAGCCCTTGTAACCTTAATTAATCAATTCAAGGGATATCATTGTGACAGGGTGCCAACATGATACTTCACTAAAATTAAATGCCAGTTGTTAATTATTTTAAAATGTCATGCTACCAAAATATTACTTAAAGTAACTGTTTAGCATATGCAAAAAATACTTAAGAAAACTCTTTGGTACATGCACATGTTCACAAGTGTAGTATGTGGGATAATTTCTGGAATTTGTTATACTGTTCCATGCTGGTAATCTTTCATAGCTATCGTAAGGAACTTATATGCATAGTAATCTTTGCTCTGAAATATAAATGCTTTTTTTCACTGTTTGAAAGAAACAGATCTTAAAAAAAATTCCAAATCAACTAAGACCAAATTGCAAGAATACAATGCAAGATTAACCTTTCTGATTTGTATTACTGCCTCTCTGATTTTCTGTAATTGTGTAGATCTCGGTGGTTAAAGTTGATTGTATCCAGGCTCTAACTGCTTAGCACTGTATAACATATACCTTTACATAACTTTCTCTGAAGTCTGTTGGAGCTACTTATACCTACTTTTCCCTGTGATAATCCTAAAGTTTCTATTTGACAATAGAAAGGTATTGCTGCAGCAAAAAATTAATAAACAATTAGAAAGAAAGCTTCTTTTTAATGGGTATTATTCATCGTGGAATATGTCAATAAGCCAGTATAGTGCAGTCATACTAATGTCAGCTCAGTATCTAACTCGCAG
This sequence comes from Mycteria americana, assembly GCF_035582795.1. Classification (NCBI taxonomy): domain Eukaryota; kingdom Metazoa; phylum Chordata; class Aves; order Ciconiiformes; family Ciconiidae; genus Mycteria; species Mycteria americana. The sequence goes on along the minus strand of NC_134366.1, from coordinate 93,771,605 downwards.
AAGAGGAAAACAAAGCAAACATAATTCTTATGGACTGCATTAGTGCTACCTCAGCTTTTCCTTAAATGTAAGGAAATAATTCTGCCTCCCACTAGGCAATAGTGGAAGAGGAAAAAAAAAAAAGGAAATTATCTATCTGGAGTTCCAGGTGAAATTTAAAGTAAGACATCTGGATTTAACAAACAAACAAAAGAAGATCACAAGTATGGAGGCAATCTCTTGAGATGCCAAAATTCTCTTTTAAAGCAGGTTGGAGTCATTGTGAATACTGTTTCATACTATTTAATTTCACAGCTTTGGAGAATGTAACTCTGGTCTACTGCATTTGGTGTCTATTTTGTAGAATTTTTACCCTGCATTCATATCTTACTATAGCATTTACTATACCTCAAGCACTTACACTCATTTATGATGGATCAGACAAAACGTAAAATCGTTTTCTTGGACAAACATCTGTGGCATAAACACTTTCCAAAATATGGCCAAATTTTCATAGTTTGTACAGGTTGAATGTTATCAGGGACTATTCTTAGTAACAATGGACAGAAGTGGGGTTTTTTCGGCCTATACAAAAATAGCTTGAAGCAAGACCAAAAGCTTTTGACCTTCAAATTAAAACAAATAGATCTATGGCAAGAAGTCTAATGCTCTATGTGTTGAACTGCATTTCAAGAGATGTAGGTTTCATTGTGAATTCTGTTCCTAAGAGTTTATATAAATGAAGGCAACTTGCTTAATTAGTCTATACTTTCCTCCCCTAAATGAACATAGTTTTGTACATTTTATAACAGTGGATATATTTCCTAATGCATATCAGGTGTTCTGATTGTACTCTGGGGAACAGGGAAGAAAAAATCTATAAATAAGCAGCTAAATGTAATTTGTTAGTCAATTCTAGCTGTTCATCAGAAATGGGGGCTACAAAATCACTAAATTATTTTTTATGCTTTAATTACTTAGTTGCAAGTTGAGATATGATAATAATTGAATAACAATGGTGTAAAGCATAACTAAGATGACATGAATTAGACACCTAATGTATTGTTATTTGAACAAGATGCTGTAGCTGGATCCATTTTATCTTCAGGAAAAGGAAGATATCTGATATTATTAATGTACATAAGTAACCAAAATATGACAAATTTGTCTTTAAAATCTACAAGTGGCTTTGGCATAAACAGGAGAAGATTTTGGCCAATAACTCACATGCTATTCTGGATTATAATCGCAGTTTATGAGGACGAAAATGTTTGTTTGTTTGATCTCAAAGACCCTAATTTCTTAATATATTTTCCTTAAATCATGTTCTAAAAGTTAATGGTAGTTTAAAAATGCATTATTTCAGAAACCATGTTTTCTCTAGTCATTCTAAATCTTGATCTCTTTGCAATGATTTTAATAGCTTAGTTGACTTTAAAGATATAGGTAATAGTTTTATACACAGGTCATTAATGTGGATGCTGTGGTGTCTGTGCATATAGATAATTTACCAATGCATATAAGGAGAGGAAAATATTTTTGGCTTTTGTTAATACATCTATATCAGATGAACTTGATTTCTCAACAGTGTTCCAGCTATTTTCAAACAAAAGAACCAAGATAAGTTATACAATTTAACTAAGATTTATAACAGAAAATTTCTATGAGAGCTAACACTGTAACTACAAATTTTTTTTTTCATTTCACCAGGCACAAATAAAAAATGACAAAGTGTTTGCAACTCACACATGCAGGACTGCTCTTTCTAGCGGACCCCTTAACTCTTTAACAAAATAAGCACCCATGCAGAGCTGAAGTTTAAAATTGCCTCCCTCCTATTTTTGTTCTTTTTCATGTGATGTTTCATAGTCTTGGAAAAAGGCAATGTAAAGTGCAAATGTTCTCTTAAACTGCTCTTCTAAAATAAAATATAAAGCCATTTCAAAGCAAAGCAAAAAAATTCCCTCCATTCTTTAATAAACTTTACCTGTACTCAGTATCTAGTCAGTAAAAGTTAAGTCAGTATAACCTCCAGACTGTCACCATCAGTTACTCTGTAACCCTTGTGGCAGGTGTTGTCAGGGAAATGCATTCCACCACGCTCATGCTGTGTAATTTTTGCAGTCTAGATTAAGAATAAATATCAGAAAGGGCTAATTAGAGTCATAGATACTTCCTTGAGGGCAAGCACCGAGGAAAAACTGGGACAAGCCTTTCTTGTAGAGAGGGACCTTTGCTCACCTTGCCATCTTTGTTCTGTGCTTTATCTTTTATAAGTAAACTAAGGGCAATTAGTGAAATGCCCATGATAGAGGGGATTAAGGATCCTTCAAAAGCAAGACTGTATTTAGAAAGAAAAGACTTATCAGAACTGAATTTTACCGCTCTTATGTAAGCTCCTACTTAAGTAATAACAGTAGTTCAGGAAAAGGGTTCATCTGAATGAGAAATCAAAACTCAGATCAGTGGCTGTGAAATAAAGTCTTGTCTCCAACCATTCATCAGTTTCTTTAGAAAGTGACTGTGTAATGTAGGCCATGAAAAAAAATGGAAAAAAAAATTCATATAGATATTGTATAGCATTAATTATTGTAAGGGTATTCTTTATTACCCTTGAGTTTCAGGAATTCTCTAAATTGGAGAGATGTGGATTTGACACATGGATCATTTGGTGGATAAGGAATTGGCTGGATGGTCACATTCAAAGAGTTGTTCAGGGGTGCTCAGTTCTCATTCAGAGGTGTTCCTCAGGGGTCAGTATTAGGACCAGGGCTGTTTAACATCTTTCTTGGCAACATGGACAGTGGGATTGAGTGCACCCTCAGCAAGTTTTCTGATGACACCAAGCTGTGTGGTGTGGTCAACACGCTGCAGGGAAGGGATGCCATCCAGAGGGACCTTGACAGGCTTGAGAGGTGGGACTGTGCAAACCTCATGAAGTTCAACAAGGCCAAGTGCAAGGTCCTGCACATGGGTCGGGGCAATCCCAAGCACAGATACAGGCTGGGCGGAAAATGGATTGAGAGCAGCCCTGAGGAGAAGGACTTTGGGGTGTTAGTTGATGAGAAGATCAAGATGACCCAGCAATGTGGGCTTGCAGCCCAGAAAGCCAACTGTATCCTGGGCTGCATCAAAAGAAGCGTGACCAGCATTCATTCTAATTGCCCGTATTGCAAGATCAAATTGTTTAAAGCCCCGGTCTGTAAGTAGTCTTATCCATAGTCATGCAGATAATTATACATACTTTAATATTTGTTACCTAATCTTTGGCATAGCTCTGATTACTGATGTTCAAGGAAAATTAGTACAAATAGTAGTTGGGATACAGACGGACTGACTATTAGGATGCTAAAGGATTTACAGGCTAGCTTACAAAAAGATGTATTGGCTTAATTTACAAAATGCAGTGTGTAAAATGATATGTTTGGTTTCCATGGTACCATCAAGAGGCTAAGCACTGGGGAAGGAAAAGTAATTAATTAACATATTACCAAAAAACTGGTTTTGAACACTTTCCAAATTGGTGACTTTTTTCATTACTGTCTTTGCGAGCATTTGTAGGTGTGGTGTTGATAAGTGGGATTGTAAGTGTTGTTGACTATACTTAACTTCTGTTAGTACAAACAAGAAGAAATGAAACACAATGGAAATCAGGGATCCCTACAGAGTGCATACAATGATGTTATTGTTTGCTTTCTTAATGTTATTAAACTACAATCTGAACAAAATTTGTTGAAGAAGTAGAAAATTCATATGTGTAAGTTTTTTTGTAATGCAAGAAATAGAGCATTCTTGAAGTTTGGCTTTCATGATAATACCAATTTTAATCAGCTACCAGCAGTATTTCTGACATTAATGTAGAGCTACCTGGCAGAACTTGAGGGAACAATGTGTCTTGCATGACTATATAGTTTATAAAATCTTTGTACTATTACTCAATTTTTCCATCATATAGTCATATTTGGAGTTACAGTCCATTCTTTCAAAAGGGATTCATGCAAAAACCATAACAACAAGTATCTAAGATGACGATAGACCAGCAGAATGAAAAATGAGTCTAATTCTTCACTGAGAGCCTTTTTACAGAAAGTATCTTATATACAACATATTGCTCTGTAAAATTGTTGGTTTGCAACTTTCATTTTCACTTTAATGTCTGCTGGACATGTAATACACAAGTCACTTCACTGAATCCTAACTAAGTAGTAATTGTTTTTCATTGTAATAAAGACTAATCAAAATCAGGTCCCATTCTGCTAGGCATAAAAATATAGAAGTGGAAGATTCAGATTCTGGCCCAAAAAAGCTTCACCTCAAAATAAATAAGGAACAGATAATACAATGAAGGGGAACTCATAGAAGAAGTATCATTAGTTACATGTTTTGGAGTTAAGAGTTAGTAATAAAGAGATCAGCTAAGAAAGGGAAAGGAAAGAAAATGAGGAGTAAAGCTCCATAGATCTCCATACAGGGGGTTTGAACAATTAGCCATTAGCACATGACAGAAATCTGGGTTATAGAGACAGAAAGTCTGATGATTGAATGTCCGATGATTGAATGTCCACTCATACTTGCTGGATTCTGTCTTCTCCTGCTGGAAGTCAATTCTGGCTTCTTCCTGACTGCATTTCTCTTTTCAGACTTCACACCAACATGTGAAGAGGCATGTTCTGGACCTTAGGCTTTCCCTAAATTAATTATATAGGAGGCGTCACATCTGAATAGGTCTATTATTCATTATTGATGCTGGATACTCAAGAGATATGAGGGACATCAGGTTTAGAACCCTAGCTGAGAGGGTAAGAGTTCAAGATGGATTATTAATACATACAGAAAGCAGAAATTAAAACAGGAAAACAACTGGCAAGCTAACTGGTTAGGAAACTAAGCAGCAGTTACTACAGCTTGAAGGCTTATAATTGTATCAAGAACAGTAACAGCTAGTATTGATGTATCAGAAGGTAGTTATTTGGAAGTGTGTTTAGTGATGTCCCAGCAATTTTGATTAGAATAATTTTAATAACTCTAAGTAATTAATAAGGACAAAACATTAAGCTGAGTCCACTTAATTATAATGACATCAGTCTGTATGTGCATGCCCTAGCGCAAGAGGTGCATCTAGTCAACTCTGTTCTCATTCACTGATGGTGAGCTCAAATTCCTGTTTCCATTTAGTGTTTTCTCTTTGCCATGGCACATTTCAGAAAATTAATTAAAGGACTGGAAGAAATGTAAACAAATGCATTTATTTTAAACACAGAATTAAAAAGAAACAAGCCATTAGAATCAGATGCTATGCTTATTACAATTGCCCATCTCTTTTGTCATTCTTATTAGATGCGAAGAAGCAATGACACGTGGCCACTTCAGAAGCTTGTGGAAAGGTTGAATGCTAGAGGTAAAGCAGGTAGAGCTAGAGGAAAACAAAGTTAAGGCAAGGAAGTCTGAGTGGCTTAGGAAGAGACACAACATGAAGGATGATGCAAGCAAAAGCTAGGATTTAAAAACCACCACCAGAAGAAGAGCAGCTGAGTGGCAGTGAAACAAAATTAACCGGGTAAATAGAAAAGTAGCCATTTAATGCTAAGTGGTTCTGATCAAAAATGGTGTCAGTGAATGAAAAGTAAAAACATGATGCATACACAAAACAACTTTGTGTTTTCATTTTATACTGAAGCTTCATATGCTTAATTCTTTCACAACCTTAGAAGCCTGCTTTTATAAGAAGGAAATAAGATGTGCTCTTAGAGAAGATAAGGAAATGAAGTGGCTGATATACTGATGCTGGCATGCATGTGACCAGTTCCAAAAGAAGTTCTTTAATAGGGAGAAGATTAAAAGAAAAGCCTTTTTGTTATCAGATGTTAGGATGAACTGTTTATATGAAGCTCCTCATTTTAAATAGTAGAACCTTCACAGGTGGTTAAAATGACCAGCAAAAGCAAAGCAGATGTGGAAGATAAAGAACTGCTTAAGAAATACATTTCTACAAGAAATTAAAATGCTTTACAAATATTCATGAAAGGTACCAAGCTTTTTAGGAAATCATGTCTATATTCTTGTCTAAAACTACAGATTTGCAGACAGAAGTGACACAGTTATGTTGTTAAGTTACTCCAGAATGAAATAATGTGCCAATATAAAGAACTACTTACCTCTAAAGAAATATTATTAAACTTTTTTCTCCAGGTCACTCTATTGCATGTTAAAGAACTCCTTTAATTATGGAGTCAGCTTTGGGATTTATCTAATACCAGAAATGAAAATTTCTTGTTTAATCAGCTTCTATAACAAATTATCAAGTCGACAGGATGATGAAAGAACTGTCACAATCTGATTGTGACAATGAGTTCCATCATCCATCCAGCTGTGACATCATCAGTCATCGTGGGAGTTGTATAACAGTAATAAACAATGAGTGATCTTGTCGCATTGCCTCTGCAGTGAAGCAAAAAGTAAAAGATGGGATCCTGTGCTAATGTCTGGGAATGTGAGGAGGTTGGAGGCTGCTGTTGGCTGGGGGAGCCTGTCTGTTGACAGTGTCTGGCTATGAGTGTCTTCGCAGCCATGGTTAAGAAGACCATGATTTTCTTAAGAAGACCATAAAAAGATTTTCTTACAACCTTTATAAGTCCTCTTTCCTCTGCTTCAAAAGGGCATGGGAGGGCAGAACAGTCATGACATGGCAGCAGGACAGAGGAAGAGATTGTGATTAGTTAATTGATATTTATGCCTGCCTATTGCTCATCACAAAAGGTCTCCTTAAGAATGGACTCTGAACCATTAGAGTTTTATTAAATCCAAATGTATTTTCTTCAGGATAACTTAGTAATACAGCAAGAAAACCATGTGTAAACTCTGCCTTCAGATCCATTCAGAGGGTTGCTGACAGTCCTAACGTTATACAGTCATTTGAATTTTAGTTTGCCCAAACTTCCAGTGGGAACTCGACTCACCTATGTGCATAAATCCATGGAACAGGCAGATTTTGCTCTTGGTGCCATGCACTGAGATTGCTTTGGCCTTATTGAGAACTGGTAGTCTTTCTCTTTTCTCTTTTCTAACATTCTGTAGCTCAAGAAACAATTTTATGTCTATACCTTCATTTCCCTAGGGATTTCTTCAGTGGCTATTTCTTGGCAGGCTCTTTGAAGGCAGAGAGACCTTTAGCCATTGATTCATTTGGATATTGGAATGCCACTACAGAAACTTTTGTGGGGTTTTTTTTTTTGGCTTTACAGTACCACCAACACAGTAAGGTCTGTTAAAAACCACAGAAATATCAAAAATACTGCAGCACCTAATGTTCAGGAAAACACGCACAAATGAAATATATGTCAAGAAACCCACTAACACAAACAAATTACTTAAAAATAACGGAAAAGTTCACTATTATGGCTTCTATCAGGGGCATAAATCAGGCCAACATACTGTTTGGAGTAAACAAGCACTCAAATTATACAATGGAACATATGTATGATAAGATAAAATATATAAACAGCCCAGGGAAACATTTTTGTTAGGCCATAATAGATACTGAGAATTCAGATACAACATTCACTGAAGAAATGTTTTTACACATTGAAAATATATAATTCATAGTAAAACAAATGTTGGACTCTTTTGTATTTATGGTAGTAACTGAAATATAAATATAGCACTGCCCACACAGTGTCTGGCATAGCATATGCATCTACTGTATATAATGTGGAAGTTAATGTTATGGGTGTGGAAAAGGCTGTAATATTTCATTGGCTTGTTTGGCTATAAATCCAGTGGCAGCATTTATTTTGAAGAAAAGTGTTCTTCAGAGCAAGTCACAGACTGTATAGATTTCACCCATCATGTGCCTGACATTCGAAAATAATTCTTCAACTGTTGCCAGAAAACATTTATTTGGCTTGTAAATCCTATTTGCTAAAAAATATGTCGGTAGGACCTATAACGCTGGTTTATTGCCCAATGGTTTGCTTTCCAATAATGTCACAGGATCTGAAATGATTAGCTTGTAGGCTAATCCTGTCTTGGGAACAAACTAGGTTATTCAATGGGATGGGGAAATAAGGCTTCAGCCATGAAGGAAAAGAAATTCTTCAGTCATGGCCTACTGAGACTGACTGGTTTCTTAACATTCTGGAAAAGAGAACATGGAAATTGCCTTCTTTCCTGGATGATTAGCACATTGATAGTACCAGATACAGATCATGTTTGTTCTTCTAAAAAACACGTAGAAAAGTGGAGGAGCCTGGAGTCCTCTGAAATGTCAGCCCTTCTATACCTCACTTTCTGGGGAAAGAAAGAGAGGAAGTTTGGGACTGAATGCGTAATTGTTGTGACAAGAAAGAAAACACGGGAGGAAAGGATACTGGGGGGTTAGCAGACTTTTCCTTTCTTGAAAAGCTTTATCTAGAAGGTAGAAACCAGATCTTTGAGTACTTGGAGCTACTCTTTCAGGCATGAATTTGTATCCACTGTTGTAAAAGCACAACAGATTTATTTTTTTGTCATTTGTAGTAGATAAAAAGTCAATATAAATGAGAATCCTCCTTCTCCCACCTTTTTTTTTTTTAGTATTTCTCCATCCTTGATGCTGATTATCTGACCACTTTGGAAAGGGAGTCCTGACTCCTACTGTAGGTTTGTACAATATATATGAAATATCTTCCTCAGTGTTACAGGATGTAGTACTGGCAGGAAGACAATTCTGATGTGATAGAGGAAACCGGTGCACTGAGTGCACCGGATTAAGAGTTTATTATAAACTAGCATAGTTTGTTAGCCTTTTTAAAAAATATGTTTTCCTCAGGAGAACTTAATTATTTGGGTGTTGTTTTGGATTACACTGACTTTCTTAAGATATTTTTAAGTAATTGAAATTAAAAGTATGACATAGTATTTAATCCTTCTTCTATTTGTATATACAAGTGTTTTTCCCCCATTGATTTAACAGAAAAGTTAGTATAGATGTAAACAGAGACTCTTTCAATTATTCCACAAGGGAATATTTCAACATCATGCATATATCATATCTTTACTGTAAATCAGATTGAAAAGAAAATATGTCTTCTATTCCATACCTTCTTATATCTATTTACTTCTTTTTCTGTCATAGTATAGAAAGATCCAGAGGAAGAAAAGGAGTAAAAGAATGAGTTTTAGTCAAACTTCCACCAATCAAGAAATGTACTTTGCAAAAACTCAACCTTTCTACATACTGCATAACACTAGTTAATGGGAATAGTCTGTTAACAATGAATTGCAGGTATTGCTTTCAGGAAAAACTGTGTCAGAAGACAGTCGCAGGCACCTTTTTCTTTCTTGCTGAGGGAAAACCTTTGGGATCACTTACTATAAGAAGGAGGTCTAAAATGGAACGAATACAAATCAACAAATGTGAAAGATGTTTAAACTGGTCTACTGTTTCACGGAGAAACTGATTTTGTAATCAGATTTTTTTTTTCTTGAAGCCTGACATTACTGAAGAGTAACAGTTCACTTATGGCTTAACCTTTCAGTTCTTAAAATTTGCTAAGGATTTTTAGGATTGAGACTAGTATCTTGCATATCATTCTGCTAGAGTGTTATGTGGGCATGTAAGAATACTCTGGTTTATGTGCCATTATGATGGATTATTTGATAAGCTGCTCAGATATGATGGAGAGTCTACTGTAAGAATACTTAGCTAGGAAGGCTAGCTAGGAAGTATGGTTAGCTACTAAGTATAGGCATACTAGGAAGTATGAACTTTCAAACTTCTTTTGAGTTTCTTTGTGACTACCAACTTTTCTAGCAGAAGGGACGTGCAAGTATAAAATACTAGTAGCATTTCTTCAAAACACAGCCTTTTACTTTATTGACAATAAAATAAGACTATGGGGCTTTTGTCAGATTAGTCACTTGCAGACTGTTAAAAAGTATTGCTTATAAGCTTGTAAGTTTATGCTTACATACATGTCTTCTAATTCCTTTTCCCATTATATCTGGATTATCTGAGAGAATTGGATTATTTGATTATTATTGAACTGCTCTGGTAGGAACTTTCAGCTTGTCCAAGTCTGGCAGATAAATTGGTTTACTGCACCTTCTAGACTAAAATTCTGCTTCCTTATAGCTATTGCTGTGGTTCCATGTGACAAAATCTTTTTCAATTATTATGTAAATTATCTCATTTTAAAATATATGTACTGGATATGAATTAGAAGAAATTAAATAGCTATGTTTTCAAGTGAGCGTTTGATGGTGAATGATTATGACCTCTTTAAGAGAACTAAGATGTAATTCCATCTGTCAGGAATTCCAGTTCACAGCAAATTTATAGAAGTTTTTTTAGATCAAACGAAAAAATGTATCAATAATTGGAAGAAGATAGAATTTCAAACCTGAGGCTTTTTCCTAAGAACTAATGAGTGATGCAAATAGAAAATTGAATTTCCAGGTGAATTTAGACTTCAAAGAGATGCTTGAGTTCAGTAAGATATCATCATACTGCCCCCTTAGTCTGACTCATTGTTGCTGAAAGCCGTTGTCATTGGTAGGGGTTCCCTAAGTGTTTGCATGTATATGTGGGTTGTAGGGGTTTTGTGTTGTTTTTTGAAGGCCCTGAAGTAGTTTGCAGTGAGTCAGGAGAGGTAAAAAAGTTATATTAAAGCCCTGATAGGACTAGACAACAAAAGTAGGAAAGAATTCTCTAGCTCTAACCAGAGCTAGGAAAAGAAAATTATATCTTCTGAAAGGTGTAGTCAGTGCTGCACTTTTAGGGATTTTTTAAAAGACATAGGCAAAAATTTAAAAAGAAGAAAAAATCCAAAACTTCCCCTTACAACAACAACTACTGTCAGATTTAACTGCTTTGGGTGAACTGATGAATCTGTGTGGTGTCAGTGAAAAATTACTGAAGTATGTAGCCATAATAATTGCAAATGAAGTAATATTAGCCTACTTTCACACTCAGATCTAATACAAATGGTTGAAATATTTTAAATACAATATGATAATTGACATATGCCTAAATGAAGTCTGAATTTAGCACCACGTAAATGGCAATATGATCCCGGTACTGCAGTCTAAGTCATTCACAGCTATATATGAAGCAACATAACTTTGTTCTTTTTGACTTACTGTCACACTTTTAGCAAAAGCCTTGTTTTGAAATTTCCTCTAAAAGTATGTCACTTTTAAAGCTCTTGGTTTTAGGAAGGACTTTGCATTTTAACACAAAATTTCAGGCTTAGTTCTTCACTAGTGTGACACAACTGATATGCAGGCTGAAGTTTGTTTTTTCTGCACTGGAAGCATTGGCAGTTTAATTTAATGCTTAAAGTATTCTTGAAGCACCTGTAGGGTACTTTGAATGTAGCTATTTTCAAGTTGGTTTTATTAGTATACATGAGGAGGAACTTTGCCTTTCTCACTTTCTTGGGTAAAAAATTAGAGCCTATAGGTGTTTGCCATACCGAAGATATTCTGCTGCTCCCTTTGAGCAAGTCTGAACTTGGAGGGTGATGGGCATTAACTAAAAGCAGAGCTGTTGAAAAAGTCCTTGAATGTTAGAAGTACTAAGTCTGGATTACTGGGTACTCCTGTACAAATGCATCACTATTCCTTTAAAACACCTTGTATGAAACTACCTTTCCTTACAAGATAGGTTCTTCTTAAGTTTCTTTGTGTGCATCCTTGCACAGAAAGCAAGGGTTTTTTAAATGAAAACTTGTCTGAATCTTTTTATTCCTAATAGAGAAAGAAAAATTAGCGCTTTCAATTTTGTAGAAAAATGTGGAATGCTGTATAATTAATTCATATTTTTCCTGACTGTGATCCCCCACGTTGAGGGTCAATGGATATTGCATAGTATTGCAGTTGGAGTATTGCATTGATTTCTACATCTTCTTGTTATATTTATTTTTCTTCATTGAGTGACTTGCTAGTCAGTGACAAGCTCAATGTTACCACTGGAATTTTTCTATTAAAAAAAAAAGGTAGTTAATTAAAAATTAACATTTATTAGGAAACTCTAAAAATAAAGGCAGTCCCTGTTCTCACTGGAAATAGGAAGAATTCAAGGGGAAAATTTGAGTTTCTGTGACATAGCGCTAGCAACAGAATGTGAATTTGAGAGTACAGCACTATTTATCAAATAAGAAATGCAGAGAATATTCTTGTCTATGGCAGAGGGAGTTTGTAGTAGTAAATCAAGCCTTACTGTGATGGCTCCCATACAATTCAATTATATTTTATGAAATGAGTTTATGTGGACTTAGTGAACAATACTTACATGCAGAAGTCAAAAGGATGTGTTCTTTCTCCAGTTATGGTTGCTTTCCTAGATCCAAGAAAAGGTATTGAAGATTGAGTTGGAAGATTCCCTTAACAAAGGAGAATCTGAATGGCATATCTATTCTTATTCTCTTTTTCCCAGTGCTACTCTTTATCCCAAGACAAGTTTATCTTCCAGAGAAGCAAAAATAACTAGGGTATCACAGTGAATTTTTATCGTTCATGATGTTTCTCGACGGCTCTGATGTGAAATTTGGCATGAAGTAGAAAATCTTAGAAGGCATATCTGATATCCTGTTGGGAATTCCAAACCCTGACTTGTAGGAAGGGCCTGATGCTAAAAATGACATAAGGCCTTTCTTGTCCTTCACACATAAAAAGTCATGTTGGGAAAGAAATAAGAACAACTCCTCCAATGATTAAGCAGGCTTAGATGGTATTTTATGGACCTTTCCTTTTACTGTACACTTCTGGAATTCCCAGTGTTCTTCATTTATTAAGTTTTTCCTATAACACTAGGTGTAAGTACTTTCTGATTTTGCTTTTCTTTTTTAATTTTTTTTTTCCCTCAAAGGACGCCTTTTTTTCAGTCAGTCCTGATACTTGAATGGGTATTACTCCTTAAATTCATATCACATTCTTAATTCCTAGTAAGGTAGGTTTTCTGCCACTGGTATATAAGAATATTTGATTGTGTTATTTTTTCTATCTAATAGTTTATATAAAAGTGCATTTCTCCTACCCAATTCAAGTTACTTAACTGAAGGTTCTTTGTCCACTCTTTCTATAATAATATATTTGGGATTGTATCCAACTCTTTTATAAAGTGCCCTCATCATGGAAAGTCAGGGCACTTTAAAACTTGAAAGAAGAAAACTTTGTAGTACTCAAAAAGGGGTGGTTAAACTCTATTCATTGTGCTGTTAGGGAAGTGAGACGCCAGCACTTTGATATGTAGTGATGAACATTATGTTCTGATCTGAATGGTGTTCTAAAGCCATCCCAATTGCTACTTTAATACAGGACAATTTTGTAAGAAAAAGAGGAGGAGAAGGTGCACATGAAAATGTGGGGAAAATCAAAGAAATGATGCCTCAGAGAATGTGTTAGGGTGAACTTCACCCATAGGCACTTGTCCAGTGCAAAAAAGCTATGAACTGCATAACATTTCAAAGCAAGTCTTAAGCAAGACTTAAATGATTTTTAACTATTTGGCCCATTGCCTAAGGGTGAATTCCATCCTTGCACACACACTGCAAATCTAGCTGTTCATTTGTGTCTGCAAGAAGCATTTCGAGACTTTATATTCATTATGTAGTGCAGTGAGGCACAGATGGATGCATAATTGAAAGCTCTCATTCCTGAAATGCAAAAGAATATTTAAAAGCATGGGTTCAAATCCTCACCACAGTGTATCCAAAGTGACTCTAATCACTATCTGAATCGGTATGATTTTAACAGGATATGCAAATAAGATGGGCACATCATCTTTGCTGCAGGTGTGTTTTGTTGGTATTTATGGAATTTTATCGGTATGATGTTGTTTGTGTTCTGTGTCATGTTTCTATGTGAATTCTTTGTAGTGTATGCACCTTGAACGTAGTTGCTCCAGTTTGCTTTTCTGGAGCACCATTTCTTTTTCCCTTGTCTGTTTATATCAATTCAGATGTTGAATACCCACAGGCAAGGAGCCAGACTTCCTACATGATTATAACATGGTATTATACAGATTAGTTCTGTCACAAATACTGTGCATTTTCTATGTATGTTACTGGGAAGATTTTCAAAAAGGTGAAAAACTATGTTTAGAGAGTTGGTTGGAAGAAGGATACTTATTTTCAAAGGTAATAAATACCATAGATTGTTATGGAATCAAATATATCTGAGTAGGAATTGAATACAGCTGATAGCAGGATTTTGCCAACATTTACCAAAGTTATCTTTACATGTATCTTTAGATGTGTAGCAAAAGTCTTTGGCAGCTTATATTTTGGCACAGCACCTGTCCTCTCTGGTTTCAGCAGCTTGCAAGATCCAATCCTTAGTTAGATATAATAATACCAAATTTTTGAAAGTGAATCCATATGTATAGTCTAATAGCCTATATGCTTGTGTCCTACTGTACGAGGCAGGAAGTTTTCGCTTTACGCTATAGTCCCTTATAGTCCCTTAAGCTGAAAACTCAGCTTCTGGAGATCCATATTCAAGTAAGAGAAGAAGCCTTCCACTGAGCTTGACTCTTCCAAAGAACCCAAATGCCCTTGGGAATATCAGCTCCAGGATCCTTGGCAAAAGACATTTTCCTCTTCGCCTTCTCCAGATATCACCAGTAATAACGAGTGTTTTTATATAACCAGTAATTCCTAATATTCTGCAGCTGTCTTTCAGTCTTTCAGCTGTTGAAGCTTACCCTGAAATCCTCTCTGGTGCTACAATACCTTGCTAAGTTTTAGACGACATTCTGCAATATCAGAGCCTTGCACCTCTCCACCAGCACCAGTTCATCAAGCAGCAGCTTTGGCTGCCTCAGCTTCATTTTCACTGAGCACCACCTTGACATTAATCTAATCTTCAGGTTCACAGCAGCAAACTTGTTTGGAGCCATCATCTACTATCAAGCCATCCCTTCCTGAAGCTAGTGAGAAATCTCAGATGCTTAGATATAGGTATTTGATCATCAATTTCCACCACCAGCTGTGTGAACTAAACAATCAGGGTTGCCATTGATAGAGGTTCTCTCCTGATTCCCTTCATTGCCCATCTGCACCAGTTTTCTTGATGTAATGAGAAGAAGATGGTGATGTTGAACAATCTCTCTTGCTTAAAAATGGTCACTAATTTTATCTTGTTTGCCTCTGCTGCCTCCAGACTTCCTTCTTCTGATATGTCTTAGAAGTTAAAAACCCTGTAGGCCAGAGGGCTGCTGCAGGAAAACGTCAAAGGTTTTCAAATGGCAATTTCTTACTGCCTAACTAGGAAGAGAGATAACATGCTGAATTTGTGCAAAATAAACGTCTGCATTTATGTGTTCTGACACACATCTTTCCAACAGTGCAAGAAAAGAACTGGTATACACCTCTTACGTTTAATGATACACGTTTTCATGAAGCTATTGAAGTGTTGCACCCTGCTTATATTCTCCAGGACACATTTGCAGTGCTGAAGGCCTCTCTCTGGGATGCTGAACCAAGGGTCCTTTACCAAATAGACCAGGTTTTTGGAGAGGCATATTCCTGGTCTCTTCTTCCCCATGTACTTTGACTCAGACTATCTTGAAATCTCTCTTGGAGAAGAATGCTGCTTTTATCAGACAGACAGACATTCTTCACTGGGACAGCTGTGCAAGATTTCCATTGTGCACATCTGCTGGGCACAGTTGACCTGAGTCCTAGTCACACCTCCATCTACAGACACTGTGATGTCTGTAAAACACCCAGAGCTAGGACAACTTTTTTTTGCGGTATTGTATGTCCTTTCTAGGTATTGCTGGTTTGCTAACTGTTTAGTGTCACCTATTGTAAGAATGTATATATGGACACTCTCTTCAAGAAAGGGAGGTATTTCAACTGTAACCAGGGATTTTCTAGTTGAGTCATCCACTTATACCCTTGCTTTCCATCTGCTTTTGATCTCTCTCTTTTTGGAGACAACTTTTTATTGAGAGAAACGGAAATAGCAACAAATGTGCTCCCCTTCATATACTATGCATTGAACAGCGGGAAGGTTTGACACCAGGGTGCATACCCTTTATAAACTGCAAACAAATCTCTCTGGTTTCACATAATCCATTTCACATAAATCCATTTAGACTGGATTTAAGAAAGAAATTTTTTACAATGAGGGTGGTGAGTCACTGGAACAGGTTGCCCAGAGAGGTAGTGGAGGCCACATCCCTGGAAACATTCAAGGTCAGGTTGGATGGGGCTCTCAGCAACCTGATCTAGTTGAAGATGTCCCTGCTCTTGCAGGGGGGTTGGACTAGGTGACCTGTAAAGGTCCCTTCCAATCCAAAGCATTCTATGATTCTATGATTAACCAGAAGAATACTCACTGTGTGCATATGTGTGTTGATTACACATCCTGAAGAACATACCCTAGCTAGAAGAAACTTGGTCATCAAACTGAGAATGGCTGCTGAGGCCACGAATGTGCTACATTGTACTCTGCAGTTAACTAAAGTAAAACAGTGCTTTGCAACCTGATCTGTTTTGCCCACTTACCGTAGGGACAGCTTGCACTGAACAAGTGTCAGCACATAAACATTTATATGCATTACATGAAAAAAACCTAGTTAACTACTGAGCAAATGTGAATATCTAATAGTTTCTTGTAGGGAACAATGGTGTATTTTAGCATTAAACTGTGCAGTGGTAATGTTGACTGAACCTCTGAAGCAATAACTACTCTTTAAAAATTCATGAAATTGACTCCTGAATACCTAACATAAAGTTATATTTTACTTCATCACTATGGTAGCTTGAAAACTATTTTCTTTATGCTAGGCTGAAAATTATTATTTTGAGTGGTGCAAAGCTTTCCATGAAGTATTTATTCACCTTTTTGCGGGAGGGCAGGTTAAGGTCTGAATTTCGGTTTCCATCATTCTTCTGAAGTTTCCAACACACTTCTCTTGTTTCTGCTTTCAACCTTACTATTCCTCTTCTGTTTAATGCTTCTGTTTCTTAAAGTCAGTAGGGAAGAACTGGTTTTGTAATGACAGACAAACAGTTAGACTCCAAAAGTATCTCTAATCTAATTCTCTACCTTTTAAGCAATAAGGCAAGCAATAAATGTGCAGGGTTTTTTATAAAGAAAAATTGACACAATATAAATTCCTCACTGTTGATGTCCAGTTTAAAAGCAGCAGATGAACATAAGTTTATGCAACGAAACAAACAGGAAATGAAAGAATGAAAAAATCTTGTAATAAGCAAAATATTGGGATCACAAAGAAATTAAGTTTCATGGATACTATGGTTACAATTATTGACATATACTTTTTGGTTATATTCAGGGGAAGTGAGTAACCAGTTTATATTGTAATATATGGAGCTAGATTAACAATCCTGCAAAATAAAAATGTGTCTGTTTTATACATGCAGAAAAGATTCATAAGAGTAATAACATGGTGGGGGGGTGCTTTTCTGAGGTTTGACATCTTGGCATCATCTCAGGCACCATCTCAGAAATTTAAACTAATTTAATAATAAACTTACAATTATACTCTTTTCAGTGGAGAATGGAAAAAAATCTTAACTGTGTAAATGGTCCTCTATTAGTAAAATAACAGATAGTAAAATTGCATTTGAGAAGCTTAATCAATGAAAGTCTTTTAAAAAATAATATAAATCTAGGCATATCTGATGCAAATCTAGTCATAATCTTGATGAGGAGAAAAGTAAAATATATTTTGTAAGACCGGCTTTAAAAAAAAAAAAGAAAAAATAATGTTTAAACAAGGCGAGATATAAACAGGATAGCCCAATAAAAAGAAACAGGTGCTTTACCAAAATAAAATCCAAGGCGAGGATAACAAGCCCTCCATCAAGTCCTAGCTTGGAGTAGATCAAGGCCTAGCTGACTGTACAGCTGGGCCAGGTGAGGATCCTTCCACCAAGAGAGGTCTTGAGGGGAACTCATACACCTGTTCTATTCTGTGGTAAACCTGCTCCTGGTGTAACACATAGAACATAAACCTGTGACGTGTAAGGGACCTCAAACTCATCTTTAAAGCCCCTTTTTTTTTAATTGGAGAAGATTATGAAGACAGCAATTAAACTTTCTTAATGACTGTGCATGTTTATCCAGGAGTGACTGCTGGAGCTATTAGGATGGAATGAGACATAAACACCTGTCAAGAAGAGAAGTATTAATATATTAGTCACATATATTTTTGTATATATTCATGAAATAAGCGATACTTCTCTTGGCCTTTTTTATTCTGATTTGGCAAATAAAGCTAGGCAATAAATTGTAATGTTTCTAAAGTTAGGAGTGAATGAATTGGAGTCTCTTCTCAGTTAACATTTAGATGATCTGACATGGAATGTGACTCAATACAATCGATATTAATAGACAGCAGAGGACTAGCAGACACAAGAGATTTTCTGTTTTCTACTTGAGTAGAAACAAACATGACAATGGCATCTTGTTAGAAGATTAATATAGGCCTCCAAAACTGTGTTTATAGTGTAATCACAGAATCACAGAATCACAGAATCATATAGGTTGGAAAAGACCTTTAAGATCATCGAGTCCAACCATAAACCTAACACTGCCAAGACCACCACTACACCATGTCCCTAAGCACCTCATCCAAACTTCTTTTAAATACCTCCAGGGATGGTGACTCAACCACTTCCCTGGGCAGCCTGTTCCAATGCTTGATAACCCTTTCAGTGAAGAAAAATTTCCTAATATCCAGTCTAAACCTCCCCTGGCGCAACTTGAGGCCATTTCCTCTTGTCCTATCACTTGTTACATGGGAGAAGAGACCGACCCCCACCTCTCTACAACCTCCTTTCAGGTAGTTGTAGAGAGCGATAAGGTCTCCCCTCAGCCTCCTTTTCTCCAGGCTAAACGTGTGTGTACACTGAGTGCACAGAACAAACAGCACATTCTTGGTGAAGAGATGAAACTGACTTTATATTTGTGACACTGAACAATTGGCAATAGTCATACTGTGAAATAAAATGTCTCCAATCAGTCTTTGGAAATGTTTGAGGGGTGATGTTCAACTGGTGAAGGTGAATATCAAGAAACCAGTCCAATCTGTGTATGTCTTCATACTGAGGGAAGGTAATAAGCAGTTTTATCTGCAGATTAGTCCAAAGGATTAATTCTGACCCAGCAATCTTTCATCAGTGGCTCCTATTTCAAGCAAAGGATTGCTGGGATTGGGAACTTAAGTGGAAGCTTCAGCTGGCCTCGCATAAAAACTCAGCACCCTTGAATCGTACTCAGTTGTCCAATGGTGAGATACTGAGATATTTCATCCTTTACATAACAGTTAAGGACATATTAATTACCATATATGCTTTCTGCTCTATTTTGAGCGTTACCTAGATAGTTTTCCCCTTATCTCCTCCCTAATCCTTTTGGTGTCTGACCCAAAATAGGCATAATGTTGTGAAAATGAGGAGCATCAAAAATATTTTTTCAGGGACTAAAGTTTATATTCATCCTGAAGTAAAACTTTACTTCCTATTCGAGGTACTTTTAAGTAAAAGAGAAAGCACATTTCACAAAACTCTGGAAGCAAGGAAGGATAGATGGTTGATTTCACTGTTATTTTAACAAGTACCCTGGTAGCTAAGTCTGTTACTGAAGAGCTATAGGAAACCCAAAGTCTTTTTATTTCCCTGTCTGAGCAGATTTCAGTATATACTGTCTAGACTCGTGGAGGTTGTCTTGAAGGAAGTGCCTCATTTTTTTTTTCTGTTGAAGCTGTTACATCTTTCACGAGTATTTGGATTTTAAGCCAAAAGAAGAAAATGAAAGTCACAGAATCACAGAATCACAGAATCATATAGGTTGGAAAAGACCTTTAAGATCATTGAGTCCAACCATAAAGTCATCCTATAATCTGGTGATTTGGGACTCATTTACAATTTTCAAGTTTTCAAACTTGTCTCAGTGTAATTCTGTACTCTTAAGACACCAGAAAAAGGATACAAAATTAGGTGCATCTTTCTCGGACAATAAGGCTTTGCTTTGCATAAACTCTTTTTTGATAGCTAGTGTCAATCTCCCTCTTCATCAGATAGTAAAAATTAACCTCGATTTCACAAGTAATTTTGGGTAGACTGTGGCAAAAATTTCTGTCCAGTAATGATTCACAAACCTAGCCTGTTGCTAAGGTGCCATAGGTTAGGCATAGGAAAGTTAAAATATTTATAAGCATGTCATTTTATTTACCAAATTCTTCATTTGTGGTAGGAGAAAAAATTCTGGATCTAACTTCTAACTTTTCCTTCAGTTTAGAGAAGCTGTATATATGAAATATATATACACACACATACATATATAATGTGTATACACATATGTGTGTATGTGTGTGTGTGTATAAAAATCTTGTGTGTATGTGTGTGTGTATAAAAATTGATAAATCTTTGTGGATTTCCTGGTAAGTCAGTGCCAGCTCATTAGCACATGCAATATTACTGATTCATTCATATCCTTAGTCATTGGTCAGTTTCTGAATAGACATATAATCACCTGCCTGGTAATTGACTGATGACTCATCTCTTCTTAAACCCCTGTCTGCAAAAGTATTTCCATTTTTCAGGAGTAGGAAGCAAATTCTCACAAGAACTAAGAATCATCACAGAGATGTGATGTAATTCTAGTTAATTTCTTATCTTCAGGAGCATAAACTTTTATTTAAAAAAATGAAAGTAGCAAAACCAAAGTCATAAGTCCTTACCAAAATTCAACTTTCCAAGCAGTTCAGATTGCATCTTGTATTTAAGTGTCAGTCATATTCCTCAATGCAGTGTTTGAAGACGCTTGAACAGTACAGAGATCAGTGCAATAACAGAGATTTTAGAAAACCACTGTAATTTTACTTTAAATGAGATGCAGATTTGGTATGTTTTACGTGACCTATCCTGTTGTGGTTTTTTGGAAACAGTGTATTTTAGACAAATAAAAATATTTAACTTAGGAAAGAAAGTGTTTTCTCCTATCTATACATTACAAAAGCAAAAAGGAAAAATATTTACTCTAAGCAATATCAGAGAGATTTATTTTTGCCTAAAATTCTTCTTAAATTCTCTTCAGAAATATTACACATATAAAGCTTAAGAGATGCTTTTCTAGTTGCTTCACTTCTGAAAGGATATGCCTTTTAATTTCAGATGTTGTGTTCTCTCTCCCTAAAGGTATTTAAGTATGTTCTCATCTCCAACTTTTTTCAGATAGAGTAACTGTGCTTTAAAAAAAAAAAAGGCAAATTGCTAGATGACTTGTTCTTAAATAGGCCTGAGCTGGCTTGGGTGGCAAGAGGGCTGCTCCTTGGTGGGTCTTTTAGCAGTTGTTTTGAAGAGCTGCTGCTTCTTCCTCTTCTCTGCCAGCTGACTCCCATTCCTTTCAAACATTAACTCTCCAGTCCTGTCTACCAGTGCCCCAGTGGCTTTTTGTTGTTTGTAATTACTGCTCGAAGCATGATTGCAATGATTATCCTTTTTTAAAGATGGAGTTTCATGACTAATTGAAACCGTTCTAAAACCTCGTTACTTTCATGAGAGGCAGTCGCTTTATTGCAGCAGCTCTGGGGCTTTTACTGCCATAGTGAATCCTACAGACTTGTTGTTCTGACTAAGGAGTAACCCTACCAGAAAAGAAATAAACCAGGGAAAGTTTTCAGGTGAACCACTAAAACCATCCAAGCCTTCATGCAACTTGTTCTTGCATTTACCTGTAAACCACAAAAGGAAAAACCATGTGCTAAAAAGCTCTTTTATGATTCAAAATATTCTCAGGTCTACATTAGCACTGCAATTGCAATTTTTAAAACAAAATATAAACAGGAAAAAATCTACATCTCTTAAGTAGAGATTTGATTTGTAATTTAACTTTTCTGTATACTCAGTTACATTTGAGATACCTAAAATAGTAATTAATAGCTTAGAAAATGTTCCTCTAATAAACAAAATATTTAATTTAAAACTAAATTCTCTTATGGATCTTTTATTTCTACTCACTAACGTTAAGTCTGTAGTAATACAGAATAATACTTGGAACTGCTCTTCAAGGTGTACACTAATTTACGGCTCAGATTTTTAAAAGAAATATATTTTCAAATCCCTCTGAGAGCTTTTTGAGGAAATATTTTGTTTTCCATGAAAAAAATTAAATCCCACATAGCCAACTTTTTTCAGACGAGGTTTTTCTGACATTCTGACAAAAAGCAAGCATGTAGTAATTTGTAAATATACAACTTCTTTTTGTTATTATATTTGGAAAAAAATGTTTTCCAGAAAAGTGTTGAGAACCTGAGTCATTTCTAAATTTTGTTCTTCAGGAAGCATAATTTTCATTTGTTTTTACATTTACCAAAATGAAATGTTATTGTACTTAAATTCATCTAATCATAGTCTGATCTCATCTGGCAAGGAATTCCATATGGTCTCAAAGGAAACATTTTCTAGATGCAGGCACATTAGGAAAGCATTTTAATTATGTGTCTGAGATCACTCATTCTCCCAGTATAGTATAATAAATCTGATTTACTCAAATCTACAGTTAGCAAATGCCACTGTCACTACACAAGAAATATGGTGACTACATTTCTGCTTCAGGCCTAGACAGTGTTTTAAAAAATTCAGTATCTCATTTTGCTTCTCCTTAATATCTCTTCCTAATATCTCTTCCTAATATCTCTTCTCCTAATATCTCTTCCTAAGCAAGCAGCTGATAAGTCAACATAAGAATTCATCTTGCTCTATGTATCTGTACATCAGGTTAGAGGGATGTTGAGAATCATACAGAGGTTAGAGGAGAAGTCTTCATGTTCGAAAGATCATTAATGCCTGCTCAAAATTCTGAATCTGTCCTGTGAGCTCTGCATAGGTGTGCTTTTTACTAGTAGTCATACATAATGCGCTTCCTGGCACTATTACAAGGGTCTGTTTGCAGGGATAGGTTCTGTCCATGCATCTGTTTGTGAGAAAAGATAATATTTGGATGCATTTATTTTTTTTATGAAATGTATTTAGGATCCTACCATGGGACTCCATCCTATCAAAGAGTTGCAATTGCCACTGGGGGCTAATTTAGATCTAGCTTGAAGTCTGAGTGACTGTGGTTTGTGGCTCCTGAAGAGTTAATTAGAGAACACCAGAACTATTCTCCTCTCTTATTTAGATAACAAATCGACAACTTTATAAATTCATGAGCTGAAATTGCTCTGCACAAATGCACAATATCCTGTTTTTCATTCAGCACTGTTTCCATTTTCCAGTGCCCTGTCTGACTTTGCTCATAGGTTGGAAAGTAGTGTGATGCATCATTTATGCTGCCTTCCACCTTTATTGACTGATGGCCTCCTTTGCTGTCAATCATTTCATCGCATTTTGTCAAAAATAATGTGAAAAATGTAGTTACTGATATGACTGAAGTGCATTCACCTGTAAACAAGTGCTTGAGACAGAAAACAGAAAGAATGGTTAGCTAAGGTCATTTCAGTTATGAGAAAGACCTAAATGGAAGTCAAATGCTAGTATCTAATTGATAAAGTGACAAATACAGTTTCCTTGTTTGATTGGAAGAGAAAAGCACATTATCAATCGTTATTAAGAAGATTTGGGGCTTTTTTTGAAAGGGGTTCACTTTGATAGCATGTGCTCTACAGCTCTATGCAAAAGGCACTCATGTAAGGTTGTTACATGACCTGACCACAGAACAGCCTAATTGCCTATCTCTTGCTTAAATCCAGAAGTGCTATATTCAAACACCAACTAGTCCATAGTAGATACATGTCAGAGAGCAGCAAGTTCAAGGCTGCTCCTCAAGGGAAGAACCAGGAGCTGAGAGTGACTACAGCATGGTGTCCCTACTGAGCAGGGCACAGTCCTGCAGCCCCTGAGCTAGGTGTGCACAGCTAAGTGCTGGTAACAGCCCCAGATAAGGGGAATGATTCAGGGTCCATCCAGGGAGTTCAGTCAGGAGCAGCAGGAGACTCTATTGGAGAAAAGGCTACAATGTGGGTCCAAGGTTCATCAAAAAGGCAGGGCCAGAAACAGGACTGGAGATGGCACACCCACAACATAGGTCAGGCCAGGTCTCGGAGCCCAGACCCAAGCTTAAATGGAGCACCTGGGCCCACGGGCAGAAGGTGTGAGTGGAGACTCCACAGAAGGCTGGTCAGGCCCTCAGGGCCATGAAGGCCTGGTTCATGCAATCAGGGCCCTGGGAATAAATGTATGATGTCAAAGGAAAGTTTAATCAGGCTTCTCCCTGTGGTACAGTGTAAGGCTGTACTGAGATAGCTGTTTTGCACAAGGATGCACTATATAGCTATCAAAGGTCAATGATTAGGCCTACACAGGAATATCTGAGGATATCATTTTCAAGTTGTATGCTTTTGACTACTATGTTTGACTATTGCTGCATTGTGGTTTAAACTTTGATGACTCTTCAGTAGCGTATACCTTTACAAACTGTGGAGTATAATGGATCAAGTGTGTTCCATCAAGCATATCAAGTATTTATAGAAGTCCTGGTTGCCTTTGACATCTCTTGCCAGATTCAACTCCAGGTGGAGCTCCTAACCATGTCTCTGAATGCTCAGACAGCATGGGCAATCCCAAACAACACTTCATGGAGCCCCAGCCTGAGCTTAAATGGAGGCCCTAGTGAGAGGGAGCATGTACGTGGGGTCATAGGTGAGGCTGGTCAGGACCATTAAGGCCTGTTACTGCCCTCAGGACCCTGATAAAGACATCAGAGGATACGTCACTGAAGTTAGAATTCACCTTTTTTTAAACCTTAATATTTAATTATTTAGATTCCAATACTACAGTCCTCAGGAAGATAAACCTGCTGTGAAAGTTAACGGTAGTTGTGCTAGTATCAGATCTGGAGAATCAGTGCCAGAGACTTTTGAGAAAGGCAGTTTGTACATTGAGAAATAAAATAATTCCAACTTTCTCATTTCATTAAATGTTTTAAGTGTTTTATAGCATTCAAATGACCAAGAGTGAAAGTTAAATTTTAAATCAGTAAGTCTAATATCACTGCATGGTGAGAATGATAAAAAGGTAGAAGTGGGAATGAGGGAATGTCAGTATTTGGTTTTCTTTGGTAAAAGTTGGTTATAGGCAATATCAAAATATTAAAGCAATCCGAATGAGGTATTAGCACATGACCCCCAATTTTTATATCCACAATTATTAATAAAATTAAGGAGCTTTGATGTGAAATGGCCCATCCCTGTGCCCTCTGTGCTTACAGCCTCTCACAGTGAAGTCGATCTTTGTTGAACCCTCATAAATTTTCGAAGAGCATATATGTGGGGTACAAATTCTTTGTTCCTTTCCTGAGGAAAAGGGGCCACCAGTAGGTTTTGAAAGCACATAAAATCTCTTACATTGCATGTGAAATAAATTAATTCACAAAATATTCCACCTCCACACACTGCCTATATTTTAAAGTGTGAGTCATTTCAGTTATACAACAAAAAATGTTGTAACATTGTTCATACCTTAACAATGCATTCTCTTTTCTCAAAAAAAGGGGGAAAAAAAGAAAAAAAAAGAAAGAAAACTGTTACAATCTCTTATCTTCACCATTCTCCAAACAAATCCAGCTGAACTTCTCAGAAGTACACACATTCAAATATACAAAACCAGAGAAAACTTTGGGGGAAAAAAAGTCTATTAAGTAAGAAGAAGGAAGGGGCACCAGGAGAAAAAGCTTTAGAAAAAGGGGTCAGATGTGTAGGAGAAAAAGAAGCATAAATTTCTTTTGAAGAATTCAACATGGGATATTTCATGATTTCAAATTATGAAATCACTCTCTTAATCTTTCCTCATTTTTGACTGCTATTTCCTTATTTATCCTCAAAGAATCTGTGATTTGACAGATGCTTTAATGAAATTGAAGTTTCTACCAGTTTGTAGTCCAATGTGGATTTATGTACAATTTTTCAGAAAAGCTTCATAATTAGACGACTTCAGAAATGGTCATATTTTTGTCAAAAATCTGTTTGCGTAATGTGTAGTGCTGTCCTATAGCTGGGAAGGGTCAGATGCAACCTAAGCCTCTTTTAACCCCACTCAACAAAAGAGTCTCCTGAAGATGAGAGAGGCATAGGAAGCCAACAGCAGACTAAAATTCCTAAAATTCAGTAACAAACCTAGCTCCTTTTACATCCACCGAGTCACACCGATATCCAGTTTCTGTAGAGCATAGTTGACAGATAAGAAAATGAGGATACAGAAAACTAATGAATAAAAGAGGAGATAATATTTTCCTCCCATCAACAGAGTAATGATATTTCATCTCTCTGAAAAAAAGACTCATGAGTGGGGTATCAAAACACAGGCTTTTGATTTCAACAAACCAAACAGTTTGTAAAGCAAAGGCAGATGCTATTGACCTGATTCTAGCTTGTCTGTGTGTTTGTTCATTCTTAAAGTGAGTCACAAGATACAGCTATGCATGCTCTTATACAAGAGGTATCATGGAGAGATTTTTCAGAACCCCTTCAGAAGACCGATAGCTTGCCCTTGTGCTGCTGAGGTCTAAGAGCTCAGCTGTCATTAGAGCATCTTTTCTCACGCTTCCTTGAAGATAACGAAAAGCAGGTACAGGAACACAGTCAAGATGTTGGTATGATTCTTGGAGACTTGTAGAAGAATATGTTATAGAGAATCTGCTATTCCAGCTTAATGTAAGGTTTATTGTGAAAAAGTGGCAGACTGGAATAACAGGAGCATATAGGCTCCTACAATGCAAAACTGGCTAGGCTTATGTCTCCTCAGCAAGAGTTCCTGGTGGTGCATGCAGAGTGAGGAAGTTGGTGATATTGTCAGGTTACCACAGGCCTCCTTTTTTCCTCTGTCTCTGCTGAGAGGACTGGTTTTATGCCTTATTCATCTGTATTTTCATAATCAATCATCATCTCTTTCTACTTTTCGACGGTAATCATACCACTATAGGTTTCACTCCATTAGGCAGCCCTTCTCATTACATTTCCCTGTAGATGTGCTGGGCTTTCATGTTGAAACAGTATCTGCCATCATCTATGCTAAGATGCCAACAAAATAGAGGGGGGGATCACAAGGAGGTCACTTTTTAAAAAGACACAAAATCCAAACTTCCAATCATTCCTAGCACCTGAGACTGACTTTAGATTAGATGATCATGCAGAAGACAAAATCCTGTCATTTTGCAGCTTAAACACTCATGAGTATGCTGCTGAAGGGCTATTTCAGAAAACAACAGCACGACGCAAGCAACTAAATATGAGTGATGTCTCTATGTCAGACAAGGAAATATGAAGAAGAAGAGGTGAGACAGCAAGACATCAGAACCATCTGTTCCTTTTATTTTGAGTAAAATGAAGTTTATGTGGAAAAAAGGTGTCCTGGGGGCTTCCTCAGACAGCTAAGCCACGTCTTTCAAACAGGTAAAAAAATGGGTTATACTAAAAAAGGCATCATTTAGGCAAGCACAGGAAAGACTACTGGGTGAACAAGCACACCTGAGGTCCTGACAAGTAACAGAGACCTTGTGTTAACAAATGGCAAAGGTAGAATTTGGTTACAGCTAACTGGTGACAAAGACGTGCTATCGCAATATTCAGTATGCATCCAAACAAATAAACTATGTATTATTAGATGAGAACTGAGGCTGCACAGGCTTAAAAGCTTATCACTGTTGCTGACTATAGCATTTTTTCCCTTTACTGGGTGATAATTATCATGTCTATTTCTCTTCCACAGACTGACTATTTTTCACTTGTTTCCACTGCCAGACTGTAGTTCTTTTACCAAGCGAAAACAGTAACAAGAAGGGCATGTTCACTATGCCAGCTTTTGTCATGTTGTCATATAATGACTATTGGTCCTTGGGCTACTGGAAAGGGATAGACAGAACAGTTAAAAAATAGATTCCCAGAAATTATGGAAAATCTACATATTACCTCACATTTCCATATGAGCTTACAATAAAATGAAGAAACAGAATTTCAGTATTTCACATGTAACGGTGTGCTGCTTTAGTTTGACAGAAAATGGACACTATCTTTATATTTTACTATACCTACCCATAGAAAGCAAATATACTTTTTGTAGGAAAGCACCTGTGTTTATATCACTATCCTTCAATTTACCTTCAAATGACTTCCCTGTCATTGTTCTAAAAATTGCTTTTCCGCTTAATGCCTGATTTCCCAATCTGTAAAATGGGAATAGCACTATTCTACAATGCAGGTTTTTTATGTCAAATACTCAAATAAAAAGGCAATATAGGTGATATAATTATCTTATATAGGTAAATTTTGATGAGGAAAAAGAAATATAAATATGTGTAGTTTGGAAACATAACTGCCTGCGCACAGCATCTAGAAAAAACATCAACATTAACCCAGAAAAAAGTAGTTTAGGTGATATATTCAGCTATAACTATGACTAATAAGATGAGGTTTTAAAAAGGAGCACTTGAGGTGAATATCAATAAAAGCTTTCTGAGAATGAGATTGGAGTGTGGCTTACTTTCAAATGACACCAACGGAGAGGCATCTTGTTAGAGAACTGAATTAAAAACCACAGAAAATACGTTGTAAATCATAGTGTTACATTTTTTTGATTGGACAGCAACTGCAAAATCTCTAATTCTAATTGCTCTGTTTTTTCTTTTTGTCTCTTTCTCAAAAAATGAATTTTAAAAACCCAAACAGATGAGATTTGTAGTAACTATTTCCACCCATTACTGTGACAGAATGTGATTAAATAAAGACCAAGAGTATTCTCTACTCGAAATACATTTTGAAATTTTTGGGTGTTTCAATCATAATAAAGCAGGCCTTTTGCTTTAACATAATATTTTAAGATACTATTGGGTTTTATGAAGTCATGAGTGTTATGTGAAATGATCTGAGACTTTCACTGAAATCTTCTCCCTGGAAATCTTCAGCAATCTAATCAGCATTTTAATCCTAATGATATATAATGTTGTGGGTTTTTGTTTTACTTAACAGGTTACAATAAATAACACGGACCTTTTATTTAATTACTATTCAGTGAAACCATTTATGTTTTACAAAGAGAAGGGGAAAGCATCTATAATAAACAAACTCAAATCTTATAGCTACAATCCTAATTTATATAGTAGCCTTTATATGAGTTTCCCAGAGTTCTTCACAGACAAATCATACAGAATTACAGGAATGAAAAGTAATCCATCTCAAAGAAAGCCATTTTGAAAAGACATGTTATCATTGTGCTTGTAAAAATGTTCCAAAAATGAACACAGTGAATATTTGCTGGAAGCAAGCAGTACATCCAGGATGCCAGCAGAGAAATCCTGTTTCAAATCATTATTTTCTTTATCCAGTGACTGAATCACAGAGTACACAAACTGAGATAAAAATAAATCATAAACATTACTGAAAACAAAATAATAGTGAAAATAAAATATTAAAATATTACAAGTAAAATATGGCATAGTGTGAAAATCATGGGTTCTCTTTTATCTTCTTAACAGCTCTGGAAAGTATGTTATCTAGCTTCACCTAACTGCAGCTTAATTTTTGGCAGTAGACAAATATGCTTTTGTTTTAAACCTCAGGTTTGAAGGTATGTGAGTCCTGCTTCCAAAAAGAAGATACAGTTTGGATACTGTGTATTTCATGAAACATGGTAAACTGACTATCCTACCTATATTCAAATTAAAATTTAAATTCTATATTTTGCATTGTATTGGAGTCTTCAAATTTGAGTTTGACTAAAATATGGATGTATTAATAAAAGATAAAAAGTTCATGACATATTACAAAAGTGATTGAGATTTCTGGGAAAATACTTGGGTGCCCCCTGCAATGTCTATGTTGCTGTAGAGCTGAATAACTTATTCTTATTTTAGTCTATCGTGTGAAGAGTTTGTATTAAAAAATAGCCATAGTTAGGATGAAACTGTGAAAACCGTGTATGAATTTAGGGGACAGTTAAAGGTTAGTTAATTTTCTTAAGCTAATTGTTAAATCAGACATGCATGATCACATTAGGAATCAACTTCTCATCCTTTCAGAAAGAAACAGAGGTGGTGTTCTCCAGCAGGAAGGTGGAGGGGAGGGACCATTTTACTGTGTCGAGTATCATATGAATGTATATGCTCTCCATGGGCAAGTAGCAGATGTGTATATACTGTAGGTAAGTTGTAACTAACAGGAAAAAAAACACTTATCTTCTGAGGCTAGGGTGGTTGAACTGAATGACCTCAGAGTCTGGAGAGAATCTTCAAGAGCTTTTCAGGTATTTAATCAGTCTCTTCTTCAAGCCAGCAAACCCAGTACTGCTGAGGAACAGCGCAGATGCACAGAGAGGTTCATAGTTTCACTTCAGATTGGCATAGAGGGACTGAGATCAAAGAAGCCCCCCCAGCTGGGGGCTAGGGAGGAAGGCATCAGGTGAGCAAAGGGCAAAGGATCCCAGTCAGGAGTCTGCCTTGCTGAAAGTCGCTCATCTGCCATCCTGCACCAAGGAAATGCCTCTTTAAGCAGAGGCTCTACTGGAAGCAACAGGCAGATTGCAGTGGTGGGCAAGTGCTACCAGAAAAATAGCAAGCTGAGTTTGTGACTGCAGAGAGAATTTCATGGTGACTTGCTTGCCAAGTGCACAAATGTGTCAGACCTTGTGAGATGTCTCTACCAACTGCTAGGAAACAACAGAGGGGGTCTGTAGCTGGTGTGCATGGGAATAAAAATAGCAGAGTGAAAGGCAGGAGAGAGATGGGGGGGAGGAGTGGAATTTAGGCTTTTAAGAATGTTTTAAGAATACTAAATCCACTAAACTAGTGTTGTTTGCAGTGCTCTCAGTAATTCCTGTGGGACCAAAGAAGGAAGAAGAGAGGCAAAATTTTAATGCCGGGTTGAGAAGCCAGCAGTAAGGATTCAGATGCATCAAAAGCTGGGGACACTTCTAGCATAATGGATGTCATGCAGGAGAGATGTACTTCATCTGAATGGTAAGTGGACCAAGCTGCTAGCACTTAATGCCAAGGAGGTTGAGACTGAACTTTTCATTGAAAGAATAGGAGAAAGCTAACAAGTACAGAACAGCACAGAGCTGAAGATGACATATGTATTATGGATGACGTTATGGAAATTTTGTTAGTCTCTGTGAAGGCTAGCGCACAGGATGGTGTATGACTGTATAACACAGAGTATGACTTAAACAGGATGCAGAGAAGAGAACCAAACCTGTACACTAACAATAGAAAGTCTAAATTGTCAGATTAAAGAACATGCATATCGAAATAGCAGACATACCAGAAACTTGGTGGAAAGAGGACAATCTGCTAGGCATCTTTCAGTGGAATAAAATTAGCAACGACAACAATAAAATGAACAGTGACAATTTGCCAGGATCAAATGATATGCACCTGAGAGTTCTCATCCTCTTACTTAAAATTCTCCTGGTGCTTGAAGTACTTGGCAGATATGAAGGTGCCTTTTAAATTGATCCCAGGTGAGATTCCAAGAAATACAGGGTCCGTAAGCCTGATATCTCAGCAGGGCAAATTAGTAGAACCTATAAAGCATATATTAATAACAACATGGATAAACCTGACCATATACTGGGCAAGAGTCACCATGGGTTCTTGAAGCGAAATCCTGCCTCATAAACGTACTGGAGTTATTTGAAAGTTCAGCACATGGGTAAGGGTATTCTGCCTGATATATCCTACCTGGACTCCCACAAAGTTTCTGGCACAATTTCAACCGAAGCTTTAAAGAACCTAAGCAGTTACAGCATAAGGGATAAAGTCCCTCATTTTATTTCATCATTTGGTTAAATGATGAAACAGAGGGTAGGAATAAATACTTTTTGCAACGAATTCCACACAGATCTGTGCTGGGACTTAGGCATTTCAAGATATTCATAGATGACCTGGAACAGCAAGTGATTAGTGAAATGGCAAAATTACTGCCGATAACAAGTTATTCAAGGCAGTAAAAATGAAGGCAGACTATGAAGAATTGCAGAAGGACCTTAGGAAGTGGAAATGAGTTGCCAATAAAATGGCAGATGAAATTAAGTATAGATAAATGTCAACCCATGCATATGGGAATGAGCAGGCCTATATTCACATACAACATAATGGGCCCTGAGCTGGCCGTTATTACTCAGGAAAAAAATCTTGGGTTATAATAAATGGCTCTATGAAAACATCAGCTCAGTAGTGGTTAAAAAGGCAAATCGAAGGTAAGACTTGTTAAAAAAAAGGAATAAAGAATAAAACAGGGAACATCATATCTCATTGCATAATTCTCTGGCGTCACCCCTCTCCTCCATTTGAAACAGAATCTATGAAAACTGGAAAAGGTTCAGAGAAGGAGAACAAGGATTATCAAAGGTATGGAACTGCTTCTTTGTATGAAAGAATGAAATAAGATAAGACTGTCAGGCTTGGAAAAAAATGATGAAAGAAAGAGGTTAAGAAAGAGCTCTTTATAAAAGAGTGCCTGGGAGAGGTTGGATAAGGATTGATAATCCATTGTAAATATAAAATTGTCCAAAATAAAAGAAGGAATAAATCAAGTTACTAGGAGTCAGGTTTGAAACAATTTTAGGGAAGCAGTTCTTCACACAGCAGCTGTAGGCTGGTGGAACTGCTCCAAAGGATGTTGGAAACACTAAAATGAACATGGGCTGAAGGAGAGGCTGGGAGAACTCATGGAAGAGGAGTCCAAAGACATCTACTAAATGCATATATACCATCTCTACCTCCAGAACTGAAAATCATTGGAAATAATATTAGGGGCAGTGTCAAAGACACTTCTCAATTTTGTATTCTTCCCTAAATTTCCATTTATGACATGTTTTATTTTGGAAACAATAGAAACGGGCATTTAGTGTAACTCAGGATGGCCTTTACTATATATATCCATTGTTCTTGATTCCTCCAATGACAGGCACTGCTTACATCTATACTGGTAAATAAAAAAAGATCAAGGGTAGAAACCAAGAGGCATGGCCTCACTGTTTATAGATTCGTTACAACTTCACTCTGATACTTATGTGACCTTACAGCCACAGTAATTTTGTACGAATTTTTCCTTTTCTATTCAAAGCTACTGGCAGTTTTTTATAGCCTGTCCAAATCTCGTTTTCACAGAGTGAATTGAAAAGACGTTTGTATGCCCTCATTTATGAGGCAAGTACGTTGAAGAGTGCTTTATGGTGTGAAGCCTGGTGAGGATAGCACTGGCGGAGTGTGGGAGGTGGAGACAGCCACACCTGGTGCAATGTTGACCGTTCTGCCTGTTATAATCAGTCCCAAGAATGCATAGTACGGCACCACTCTTACATGTCATTTCAGACGCTCACAGCCAAGGAGTGTAGCAGCACACGCGGACAGCAGCAGCCTGGTGCTTGAGCAGCAGCCCTCTCAGTACAGAGGCAGACAATGTGTGGTCTAACAGAATCAGACAGTGGTGGGCACACTGCCTTTTCCTGAAACTGAGCCTATAATTAAGACTGATAAATGGTGCCTGTCCCAGAAGGGATTTGGGCCGTCCCAGTAAGGAATTTGATCACTCAGATAACTTTGCTGTGTATTATTTTTTCACAAGCAGAGCCCATGTTATGTCCATGGAGAGAAACATAGGCTTCTCCTATACCCATTGATCCTGGAGAGCTGCTTAATACAAGATTTATATTCCCACGTTAGCGATAGCAACATTAATCTTCATAGGTATGGACTGTATACATAGCAAGAATAATAATTACAAAAAAGCATTTCTCCTCATACCTGCTATCCATCTTATCTCTTCGTTCATAAGCCACCACTCATTATTCAAGGCTGCTAAATCGAAATGTTCTGAAGGTCAAAATACCTCTGGTACCTCTACTTTTTGGGGGGACAAATCACTGCTTTCACCAATATGTTTTATGCCTCTAATACTACTATTACTGGTCTTTTCCATTCCATGTCAGATGTGTTTGAACACTCTAATAGAACCACATCTTGTTTTCCTAATACTAACAAACCAGACTGTCTCTAGTTTCAGGCTAACTGGTGCTTTATTCTTGCACAGAGAGAAAGGATCCAGATACACGTGATTTAAACCAAATATTTTTATGTTTTGCCAGCACTGTGCTCTTGGAAAGCAGACACCAAATGCTTGCAAAGATTTTAGTGAAGAGATTCAATATTTCATTCTCCTCTTTACTGATACACTTGGTACTTGAGTACTTCACAGTAACCTCTGGCTTCTGCTTCCCTCCATGGCTGCATTTTTCAGGATTTGAGACTTCTTCTCAGGCATGTATCATTTTTGTTAAACTTGGCAAAACAATTTTCTTCAATAGAAAGGGCACTGTTCCCTAGATTGTAACCAACAGATATTATAGGTGTTTATAAAGGCATTGTTTCTTCTTTAAGAAACAGCTTATAGTCTGTTGTTAGTTATAGATTAGTAACAGTTAGTTACAGTCTCCAGAAAAGTAGCACATGGGAGCTGTAGAAATTTTTACTTTCTTTTTTTTTGCTTACTTAAAGCTGAGAATGTTCTGCAGGATGATCACAGTTCTGCTCCACAGCTAGAAATGCTAAGCTAAATCTACTTCGTAATCTTTTTCTGATTAGGACTCAGTGGAAGATCCATATAATAATTCAGTTGAATTAGTGTACTTCACTGATTAAAGATTTCTGTCTAGAAAATAATTTTCCTCCAAAGTTATTATATTGATGTGACTAACAAAATAGCTTGATTAATACTGTAACAATGTCTACCAAAAGAAATATATAATGATTTGCTACTTATGGCAAGCTAAGAGAATAATTTATTAACAATACATGCTGATGAATCATTATCTAGTTAATTAGTTTAAAAATTGTTAATTTATTTGGCTTTTTGATCTTTTTCATTGACCAAACTATGGGGGGGAAAAAAAAAGAAAACCTTTTCATAAGTCTCTAATTCATTTGATATTGTTTTTATACTAATCACCATGAAAACATTTGACATTCATGTAGGCATATAATAATATAATGTCTTGCACTTCTATGGGAATCCCTCAATATTTTATCATTAATCCCTGTGTCATTGAAACACAATAATAATTTTAAAAAGACATTAAAGGGTATGGCTTTGAGTGATCAAAAGAACTCACATAAGGCCTAGTTTGAGTCTAAAAAGGGCTGATCAGTTCAAGGGCTAAGGCAGTGTGAACCTACACTATTGCTTAGGGTTTCCAAGAAAGCAAATCACTTCAAGTTATTATTTTTTCATAAGTATAGATTTCTGGCTAAGAACAGTCACACAGGTATTTGGGTGGTTTGGGGTTTTTTTTCCGCAAAAAAATCCAAAACATGTGCAAATGCTTTTGTACACCTATATCCAGTTTCCCAACAGATCAGACAGCTGATCTGACTTTAGCACTAAGAGCAAAACAAGGAAGGTAAACACCACATGCAGTAGGAAAGCAAAGCCGCTTGCCTTTTGAGCAGCAATCCACATTTGGATTGTGCAATCTGATCTCAAAACTGCATGACCATAAAACTACAGAAGACTTGATCTGAATGGGATCCTGGATTCAGTTCAGTCCTGGAGCATACACCTACGTCTCTCTTAATCATGTATAATTTAAAGTTTTGTTTGCTGAATACTTAGTGAATGCAGCGTGGTTTTTGTACAAACAGAACCTAAATCTCTATAGTGTTTCCATATTTTTCATTGTTACTGGTAAATATTTTCAGTGGACGAGGTATGCTACACTTTGACTTATTTCATGACTGAAGTGCCTAAGCATGGGTGCTTCTACAGCCATTAGAGACAAAGAATGGTCCCTAACATGATGACAAAGCAGATGATGCAAATATCTCTGTGGCATTGCAATTCTAAATTTATGGCATGACAGGTGACAACAAAATTACTAGTGCCTACTGATGTTAAAACATAATGAAATCACTGTTACTGATCTTGTACCCTGCTCCTTTGTGGTCACGTCCAAATTGTTACCACCTTTTCCATCTATCCGTGCAGCATCCTCTGCCTCCCTCTCTGTTTTTTTTTCCATAACAGCCTCAGAGGTGTCTGCACAGCCACCCCTCTGGTGCTGCACAGCAGCACTCTCTAATGAAGAAAGAGCATTCTTTTTCTTCCTCCCAGTAGTGACTTTTCTTCTCCCAAGAAAATTGTTGAAATGTAACATAGCAGCAAAATGTGGGAGATAGATAGTTTGGGAAACCTTCTAGTGTGCCAAGTTGCACTGCAGTACTTTCCATGTGAGTTTAAAGCAGAAGGTCAAACTCACATTTTCATCATATCCAAGTCCTCCATAAATCTCAGTGCTTCATTACTCAAAAACTGCAGTAATATTGCAGGATTATTTTTGGTATCAATTTTTTAGAAGATGTAAGGTTTTTTTTTAATGTGCCCCTAGGGTCCACTGAATAGGTGGGACATGGTAAGTAGCATGTTTGAAAGTGAGTGTGAAAATGCTCCTTTAAATAATGCAGAAACAAAGTGAATGCTGGATCAGAATCTGTACTTTGGATAATTATAGATCAGATGCACTACTACCCATATTTTGTTTTTATCTGCCTAAGTTATGTTACAGAAAACCTGTCTGACTGAGGTAAAATGATGAAGTATATTGCAGAATCATATTTCTGTTATTGCTGTTTCTTACTTGGTAGAAATCCTAAAAGAAAGATTTATGTCCTTTGAGTCATATAGAAACAAGTTGTAATTTAATATATACATCTAGCTCATAGTGAAATGCCAAAAAAACCCCCGAAAACAAACCATGTCAGATTTGCAACAGAACTCAGATGAAACCTGTGGAGCTTTAACAATATCTGCTGAAGTAGCTGAAGAATTAATCTAGCAATGTGTAACAAAATAAAGGAGTATTTTTCTTCCACTAACAAGAAAACTAAAAAGTCTTGCTACAATAGTTTCAAGACAGCTAATTTTTTGACTAGTTCAAAAATAATTTACTATGAATAATTTGCTGTTTCAAAGACTGCATGTGTGAACGTCAAAACATCCACTAATAATAATCTTGGTTGTGTTAAAGGCATGCAAACATTGTTTATCTTTACTAGCATATGAATAATTCATAACTGATCAAGAACTTTTCAAAAATCAGTTTATGGATCACAGATTTCTTTTAAATACTTTCAAAAAAATTTGCATTCTATACAGATTGCCTCTGTGTTCTGCAAACTGCTCTTCCAAAGCTTAAAGGTGTTCTGAAGGACCCCTCATAAAGCATGTGAAATGACAGTGAAACCCTGATATGAAATTATGGCCTTTACTAAACCTTTTATGCTTCACTTGTGCTCAGATTTCACAGGATTTACATAGAACAAAATCTCCCATGCATCAAGTTCATTTCAATTTTGAAGGTTTACTGCTGCCTGAAATTCATGACTATAACCAGATGCTTCCCACTTCTCTCAACACTGCAGCTGAGGTGTCTAGCTACCAGAAGCAGCCAAAACCCAAGGTTAGTAATTCACATGAAAGTTGGGGACTTTATCTTTGTCTTGGTTTCAATTTGAATCAAACCAAAAGCAGAAATTTTTCAACATTTTCTGTAAAGCAGGTGAATATAGTCAGGTGAACAGAATTTCAACTAGTCACTGAAATTAAAACAGTTTTAGCAAATAAATAATCAAGCAATTTTTAGCAATCTAAAAGCTAAAAAGAGTAGTAAATGTGAATTTCCCTGAGTAGACGTGACGTTATCTGGCATATTGGGCTCTGGAGTAACAGGATGACAGTCCAGACCAATAGACCTGGGGAAATAATTTTATGTCAAGCTTTGTAGCAACTGATATGTAAGGTCTCATCGTTTTGGCAAGAGACTCAAATAAATTATTCCCATCCTCACCAATCCTATGACAAGAGAATCTCCCACAGATGCAGTACATTACTGCAGCCTATGTCCCATTTTGTAATTCCTTGTGGTTGCTGGTGAGTAGAAATGAGGTTTGGCCTTGATCTGCATCCCACTGCAACTGAGACACAAGTTAGTGCTAAAAAAAGCACACTGAACAGCTAGTGAGCTTTGTGACCTAACAACCGGTTTTATGTCTAAAAACTTCAGATGATTCCTGTCTCGTCCCACTCGGTGGGTTGCAAGATGGGTGAATCTTTTTGATTCCCCGACGGTTTGTGTACCGACAAAAGCCGATCTCTGCTCGACAGAGCCGCGTGGTCGGTAGAGTCACGACAATGACCCAGAGGAACAGGCTGGCCAGCAACTTTATTAACTGGCGAATTCCACAAATGGACAAACTTAACCAACTGGTGAGCTCAATGAACGAACAGAGGCGATTTGGCAGTGGAGCTATTGTCCAGGCAACCCGTCACAATATTGGAAGAGCAGAGGAAGGGAGAAGCGAGAAAAGGAAAGGAGAAGAGAGGAGGAAAGAGAAAGAGAAAGAAAAAGTATCCCCACCCTTGGATCCCGTGATGACGATGACAGACGTGGCAATCCTCCAGTGGTGGGCGCGTGCGTGGTTCCCTGGAGGGTGTGTCTTTTATAAGCTAATCCCCGCCTCCAGGTACGCCCCTTCAGGACTTACATGGTTCTTGTTCTAGAAAGTTCTCCATCTTCTGCGCAGGCGCTGGGGGAGGGGGGTGGTCGCGAGGGGTCTCTCGGGCGGTTGCAAGCCCCTTCCTCAGATCAACTCTGTGTGATCTCTGGCCAGACATGGTCAGGTCTGGCAGAACCCGGAACCGCGCATCCTCCGACGCGCTCTCCACGTCCCACACGTCCTGCTCCTGTTCTCCCCCACCCTGTGCTCGAAGACCTGCTGTGTTTTATCCCTGAACATTGTGTGAAATAGATGGGAAAATGGACAAAATTTTCTCAGTGTGCGGTTCTTCAATTAATTTAGGAATTCATCACAGTTGTACACAAGTATGTTACTTAGCTGTATAATTACTACTACAGTGTTAGTTTAGGACAAGTTAATGTGGATAATATTGCTCAATATGAATTTTTTATTTTTCAGATTTGTGCCTATTGCTAAGAACTATCTATAACTTTTCTCATGTTAATAAATTACAGAGAAATGGTGTTAGAGTGATACTGGAATTCCTAAGTAGTTTCTCAGAGAGCATTTTTTTCCTTATTTCTTTTTTTGGGGCTATGAAGCGAAAAAGAAATGTAATGGTTTTTAACATGATGACATGACGTCTCACTCATCTTTAATCATTACTATAGCTGTTAGCAACATAAAGCGACAATTCTGCTTCAGATGATCATTACAATTGTACACAGTCACCTTTTTTTTAATATCAGACATGATCCAAGAGCTAATAACTGCAAGAGCAGTGGCTCTTGAATCTTACTCTTCAACACTTTGGCACAATATCATAAATCTTTTTTCTTTTTCCTCTAAGGAGCAATCTATTCAGTGACGTGAGCTGGGTGAGATTTGAAGAGGAAAAGCTATAAAAAGTATCTTGTATGCAGAGGAAGAGTTAGAGCTTGCTGTGATTCTTTACAGTAAATAGTAGGAAAGCACTGTTGCTCTCACTTCATGTCATATTATATGTAGTAGATAAGGAATGAGAAAATAAGAAATGGCAAGGCAAGGAACTGATTGCAGCAGAAGTTTGAATTCTGAAAATGTATACTTTTTTCAATGTGGCATAAATTAAAGCATTTTATTGCTACCATATGGTCCTTTTTTTTTTTTTACCTCTTTCTGTCATTGTCCATGCTCTTTGACTTCTTCAGGTCCTAGATCTAACATAATATCTCCCATATTGTTGTATACAAACCTCTAGACTTTTTAACTACTATTTATTACTGTTCTTTGGGTCCTCCAAATGATTTAGGTATTCATTTATCTGTCTAGGTGCCTAAGCCTAAAAGTTGGATTGACAGAAACTCTGTTCAGTTGATGCCTGGCCTGGAGAGGTTAAAAGTGTCTCACCACTTAAACATGAATTCACTACCATGACTAGAAATTCTTCTTACCCAAGAGGTCTGACACCTTTTCTTGAACCACAAATGGTGTGTTTTGCGTTATCTGCTTTCATTCAGTAGCTCAGTGATTGGAACATTTGTGCAAAATAAAAATATTTGGTGGCACAGAGGAACGCAGGTTTCCATGTTTGTCAGAGGAGTGCTTTCACCATTAGGCTATGTGGCATGATCATTTTTTCCCCATTTCTGTGTCCCAGTCACTAGTTATGGCATCTTCAGCACGAGTACTGAGTGAGCGTTGAACACATAATTCAGGATAATAGTAAAGCTGGTAGTTAAGTCACTCTCTCAGAAGGTGAGAAGATGATAGGAGGACACATAACTGTGTCCATCAAGCTGTAAAATTAAAAGAAGACTCATTGCTTTTTGGTAGAAAAGATTGACTCTCCTCAGTTCTTAAAGAAGAGGCTTTGGTACCTAAGTAGAGTGATCAGAGCCACAGAACTGAAGTTGAAGATAGATTGTTCCTGCAATTTGAGGCCCTGTTTGCCCATGGTTGATCTGTGTCAGGGCCCTGAGTGTGCAAATAGGCATCAGTTGCTTTGTGTCAGAGAGTACTGGGCTCTGACAACCTGATCATTATGTCCCACCAAGAAATCAGTGTCTCATTAACACACTTAAAAAATTCATGTCCTACTAATCAAGTAGAAAGGTTCACTTCAAATATCCATAGTTTTATCTTTCTTGTTAGTTCTACCAGCCAGGAGTTCAGTGATAGATACCTCCACCTAAAGACACAGAGAACTCATTTTATCATGTCCACATTTGGGACCCATGTTGCCCTTCACCAGCTCTCCTCCAAGTGAACGGATCTTTCAGCTCTCTGCCACAGATGCAAAGTGTTACTGTTGTTTCTTCACCCAATAAGTGGCTAATTGCTGATTGCCAGAAACTGTAAAAATATGTAAGAGATATAACTTCTCTACTCATGCTATGTTATTACACTTTTCCTTCATCATCTGCTGTCTCATGCTAACATAGAAAGCAAATTAAACTAATTTTTAGATTCTAATATCTAGTAATAGTAGTAATTGTAGATTCACAGTAAAACACTTGGCTTTACTAGTAACTTACATTTACATGAATACTTACAAAACCACTGCTACTTATCACAATTGTAGACTATGAATTAGTATGGTGTAATCTTAAGCAACATAAGTGTCTGGACACCTGACACTTATGGTCTGCCTTCTTGTGGCCATTCTTTTTAATTTATACTACTACAGTGTATTTGTTTGCCCACAGCAAAGCCATAGGTGTCGTGGTTTAGCCCCAGCCGGCAACTGAGCACCACGCAGCCGCTCGCTCACTCCCCCCCGGTGGGATGAGGGAGAGAATCGGAAGAGCAAAAGTAAGAAAACTCGTGGGTTGAGATAAGAACAGTTTAATAATTGGAACAAAATAATAATAATAATAATAATAATAATAATAATAATAATAATGAATTGTAATGAGAAGGAAAACAACAAGAGAGAGAGAGGACAAAACCCAAGGGAGGGAAAAAGAAAAAAATAAAATAAAATAAAATAAAATGATACAACCGGTCACCACCCGCCGACCGACGCCCAGCCAGTCCCCAAGCAGCGATCACTACCCCCCAGCCAACTCCCCCAGTTTATATACTGGGCACGACATCATATGGTATGGAATAGCCCTTTGGTCAGTTTGGGTCAACTATCCTGGCTGTGCCCCCTCCCATTTCTTGTGCACCTGGCAGAGCATGGGGAGCTGAAAAGTCCTTGACCAGTGTGAACACCACTTAGCAACAGCCAAAACATCAGCGTGTTATCAATATTATTCTCATACTAAAATCCAAAACACAGCACTGTACCAGCTACTAGGAAGAAAATTAACTCTATCCCAGCCAAAACCAGGACAATAGGGAATAAGGCGGCCATTTTTGAAAGGATTCATCTTTTTTTCTGTTTCAGAAGCATGTCCTTGTAAGGGTACTATGTACTTATTGTATATCCCAGTATACCAAAAAATGAGGAATTAGCTTCTACATGCACAGAACCCTGCAGGACAGAATAAGTTTTGTCCCCTTCCAAAAAGTATCCACCTGGAGTTCCAGATTAAGCACTCTGTACGTCTCCTTTTCTGGCCAGTGTTAAACCTGGGGGGTGCATGAGGCATGGCAGGGTGTTATCTGAGATAGTAAGAATATTATTGTACAGGTTTTGGTTGAGATAGAGTTAATTTTCTTCATGGTAGCTTGCATGGTGCCATGTTTTGGACTTGTGATGAAAAAGGTGTGAAAACACACCAAAGTTTTAGCCATTGCTGAACAATGCTTACACAGAGTCAAGGCCTTTTCTGCTCCTCACCCCACCCCACCAGCGAGTAGGCTGGGGGTGCACAAGAAGCTGGGAGGGGACACGGCTGGGACAGCTGACCCCAGCTGACCAAAGGGCTATCCCATACCATATGGCGTCATGCTCAGCATATACAGCTGGGGAAGAAGAAGGGAGGGGGGGATGTTCGGAGTGATGGCGTTTGTCTTCCCAAGTAGCTGTTACGAATGATGGAGCCCTGCTTTCCTGGGGATGTCTGAACACCTGCCTGCCCATGGGAAGCAGTGAATGAATTCCTTGGTTTGCTTTGCAGGCGTGTGCAGCTTTTGCTTTATCTATTAAACTGTCTTTATCTCAACCCACGAGTTTTTTCACTTTTACCATTCCGATTCTCCCCCTCATCCCACTGGGTGGGGGGTGAGCAAGCAGCTGTGTGGTGCTTAGCTACCTATGGGGTTAAACCATGACAATTATTAAAAAATTTCTAATGTAATTTATTTTTGTCGGCTAGTGAGAAGGAATACTTGTCCTGAAATTAATGCAGGAGTTACAAACTGAATTAACCTTAACAGAATGCACACTTCATCAGGAAGTATTTAACACAAAATTAAAATCAGCTTTATTCTAAACCCAACAATTTGTATTTTTCAGCCTACTCTATTTAACTATAAATTGTCTCTGAAATATATGGATTTCTGAGAAAAGCAATGCCCTTCCCTCACTGGTGCATATTGAAAGTGAATTAGAGCAAATATTTTATAGCAGCGAATGTTTCAATTAGCACTTTATATTTTTAACTGGTTTGTCAATTTACCTTATTGTATTTTTCATTTGTAGTCAATGTTCAATTGATTTCTATTCCCATTTATTTTACTTAAAAAAGCCCACTTTCCTACAGCATGTTGATGTGGTTTCTTCTCCCTGCATCTAGGCGAAAGACACTGAGAGCAAGGCAGTCAACCTTATGAATGTTTTGTCCAACTGGAATATAAGCATTGTTTCAGGAATTGATTTTATAGTGAATTCTGTGTTGGTTGCAACAGCCTCTTTTAAGGGAAACATTCTGTTGATTTATATAAAACATATATAATATTATCATAAATTCCAGACACTTATGTTGCTTAAGATTACACCATCCAATTCATAGTCTACAATTGTGTTAAGTAGCAGTGGTTTTGTAACTATTCACGTAAATGTATGTAAGTTACTAGTAAAACCAAGTGTTTTACTGTGAATCTACAATTATTACAATTACTGGATATTAGAATCTAAAAATTACTAAGCATATGCTTGCTGTATCAAAAAAATGTGTTAGGGCAGCTCATTTTTCTGACCCTCTGTTAGAAATCTGTGCTATTTTATGATTATTTTTCTGTTTCCTCTGTGCAACAAGGGATATGCATATCCACAAAGTTGAAATAGGACAAAAAAAGGTAAATAAAATAAAAAGGAAATATGTCATTATAATGTTCAGTCCCAGTCATGTGATGTCTTAGAGGAGCTCTTAAAAAGAAGATAGGGGAAACAGAGAGCACTGAGAATTGAAGAACAGGGTCAGCATGTTGTCAGAGATTTTAAAGATTTATTTTCCTCCTGCCTGAGTTACTTTAATCAGCGAACCATATGCCAGTACCATTATTAGGTAGTATCAGCAGGGCTCACAGCTATACAGAAGCTGAAGTAGGTAAAGCTACTAGCTTAGGCTGGGATTTGGCATCCTCAACGAATAGCTGATTCTGTCACCAGCAAGATATTCACCGTTGTACGTTTGCTGGATCATGTGGCTAAGTCTGTGACAACGGGTGCAGAATCTTGTGCAGCAAGTGAAGTGAGCTCTGCGACACTGAAACAGGGTTGATTTCACCTCCGATCCATCTGGCTAAGCCAAATGGTAGAACAGTGCAAGACTGCATTCCCCATATCCCTGTACACACAGATTTTCCATGTGGCTGTGCCTACTACCTCAGCACCAGTGTTACATGCAGCTCCTCAGGTTCACTCACATTTATTGACTTTTGTGGTGGGTTTGACCTTGGCTGGATGCCAGGTGCCCACCAAAGCCACTCTATCAATCCTTCTCCTCAGCT
This sequence comes from Mycteria americana, assembly GCF_035582795.1. Classification (NCBI taxonomy): domain Eukaryota; kingdom Metazoa; phylum Chordata; class Aves; order Ciconiiformes; family Ciconiidae; genus Mycteria; species Mycteria americana. The sequence continues at coordinate 93,727,286 of NC_134366.1, read as the reverse complement.
GGACAGGGGAGAGAAAATATAACAAAGGGCTCGTGGGTTGAGATAAGGACAGGGAGAGATCCCTCACCAATTACCATCATGGGCAAAACAGACTTGACTCAGGGAAATTAACTTAATTTTTTGCCAATCAAATCAAATCAATCAAATCAAATCAAATCAAATCAAATCAAATTTGATTTTGCCAATCAAATCAACCAAAAACTAAATCTTAAAAAACCTTCCTCCCACCCCTCCCTTCTTCTCAGGCTCAACTTCACTCCCGATTTCTCTGCCTCCTCCCCCGCAGTGGCGCAGGGGGATGGGGAATGGGGGTTGTGGTCAGTTCATCACACGTTGTCTCTGCCGCTCCTAACTCCTCAAGGGGAGGACTCCTCACAGTCTTCCCCTGCTCCAGCGTGGGGTCCCTCCCACAGGAGACAGTCCTCCATGAACTCCAATGTGAGTCCTTCCCATGGACTACAGTTCTTCACGAACTGCTCCAGCGTGGGTCCCTTCCACGGGGTGCAGTCCTTCAGGAACAGACTGCTCCAGTGTGGGTCCCCCACGGGGTCACAAGTCCTGCCAGCAAACCTGCTCCAGCGTGGGCTCCTCTCTCCACGGGTCCACAGGTCCTGCCAGGAGCCTGCTCCAGTGTGGGCTTCTCATGGGGTCACAGCTTCCTTTGGGCATCCACCTGCTCCAGCGTGGGGTCCCCCATGGGCTGGGTATCTACTCCACCGTGGACCTCCACAGGCTGCAGGGGGACAGCCTGCCTCACCATGGCCTTCACCACGGGCTGCAGGGGAATCTCTGCTCCAGCACCTGGAGCACCTCCTCCCCCTCCTTCTTCACTGACCTTGGTGCCTGCAGAGTTGTTTCTCTCACATATTCTCACTCCTCTCTATGGCTGCTGTGTCGCAGCAGGGGTTCCGGCCCCCCCCGTTCCCCCCTTCTTAAATATGTTATCACAGAGGCACTACCACCATCGCTGATGGGCTCAGCCTTGGTCAGCAGCTCTGTTGGACATAGGGGAAGCTTCTAGCAGCTTCTGGCAGAAGCCACCCCTGTAGCCCCCATCCCCCCTGCTATCAAAACCTTGCCACGCAAACCCAATATAACTTTATACCTGACATCCAGCTTGCCATTGACTCATGTTATCGCCTGTTCTCCCAGCAGGAAGAGCAGCACTGGAGCGTTCTCTGCTCCCAGATTTCTGCCACCTCATAGCTGCATTTCTTTCATCGTCATCTTGGTCAGAGCAGCAGGGGTCCTTTCCTGTATTGAGTTCAACCCTGTCCAGTGCCAGAGGGCAAGAACACATCTTTTCTTTTAGCTGCTTATAATGGTATGTAACCATACAGCAAAACCATCAGCCAGAGATGATGCAGCATCATCTGCTTCACCATCTCTGGCTGACAGCACCTGCTTTTTCTTAAAGGTCGTGTGGTGCATCAGTCCAGTCTCCCTCTTCCTCTCTTTAGTCTGTTAGGTATAGGGATCAGAAATCCTTCAGCCCAGTTAAAGGGCCTTTGCCCACATGATGCACTATCGGCAATCAGTGCAGTTCTCTTAGCTTGAGTGTTTTGGGTCATCTTAAAATCCTTTAAGGACAGGTTGTCCATGGTTGATGCATCCTCCTTCTGGACTTGAAAAGGAGCTGAACAGAGTTGCATGAATAGGGTATTTCAAAACCCTTATCAGGGTCTCTAGTCTGCCTCAGCTGTGATAGCTGATAGATGTGTAATCTGTGTGTAGAATCTAACACTAGCTATCGGTAAGTAATGTTTCTTTCCAGATTTACTGCATCTTGGAAATTATATTCTGCTATTTATCTTACATTTCTTGAAGGCTCAGGCTTGCTTGCCATGCATGGTTTGGATATATTCATAGGGGTCTGCTTTCCCTGAACTTGGATATATACATATCCTGCCTAGAAACACAATAAAAGGAACTATTTAAACTCCTTTTGACATAAGTCTGTGCTAGTGCACCACAGGAGCTACAAAATAAAATTAAAAAATTTATTATGCCTTTATATTCAAACACTAACACAACAGCACAGCACTAGGGTGTAATGCAGAAGACGGATTACTTAAAGGAATTCATAGACATTACTACTAAAATGCACTATTTGACATTACTTGCTAAGCTGTATTTGAGCAAGGTGCTTTTTAGCAATATAACTGAATTCACAGTAAATGAATAATTCTGTCTTTAATTCTGCTGTAACTTTCTGTTTCTAAGCATCCATATTGCTGCCTTGCCTAGACATATTGCTCAGGTAATGCCATAGTCTGATAATAAGAAGCTCAGGTCCTAAGGTCATTGAAGTCGGTGGAAGCTATAGACAGACTAACACCAACATTGCATACAAAGTATTGCTGTGTGACAATCACGTATTTTGTTGAAATGTAAGTAGAAATTCAAAACTCCAGCTAGTATCTACTCATGCTGATATTGCAAGTGTCTTGACAGTAGAGATGTGAAATAGCACCCATAAATATCTGGTCAGGGAAATAAAAAAGAAAAATAGTATTCTTTTCTGATTGATAATTTCTCAGGTAAAACATCAGGAAATGTTTATTTTCTTCTGCATAAAACAAGTTTCCCATTAAAAAAAGAACTAACTCAGAAAACAAAAATAATAATGCCCATGTCTATATCTTGGTGTTACACAGCCTGCTTGAGTGCTTGTGTCTGCACACAGAGGAGGGTGGAAATAAAAGAAAGAGGAAGTGGGTAACACCTTTGACAGTAGCACCAGATTAAAGTGACTGTAAAAATGACTCAGTTAGGAATATGTTGTCAACCAATGTTTTTTTTTCCGCATAATTTTCCCTTTTGATTCAAAAGTATACTCATGGAAACATATTTTTCTTTAGACTTCTTTCTTTTTATGAATCTGAATTACTAGCATCAGTCTTGTAGAACTTACTGAGCTGATGTAGCAGTCCTGTAACTACCAGCTAGTTTTATAAAGGAATGAATTTTGTCACCGTGGTAGTTAATTTACCAGTCTAGTAAGGGAAGTCTATGTGCAGTGGGTTAAGACATTACTGCTGTTAGCTGTTTGCCTTGCCACTCTGTCAGAGTTACCGAGACGCGTACTCGAGCCACGGCCTCTGCAGATGCCAGCATGTTGTCTTGGTGCAGCAGCACAAGCTGTGCCAGGGGGACCGGGCTGCCTGGGGCTGGCACACGAGTCCCCCTCTGCTGACTGGTGGGAGGCTGTAATCACTGGCAGAGCAGCAAGGAGAAAAATTTGTGCTTGCAGTGCCTGAAATTGTCGCTGCCCATGAAAATGTTAGATTCATCATATATAAGGTGCTAAAAAAAAGGCTTCCTGTTTACTGCAGTGTACTTTAAATGAGGTGTTGTACAAAAGCTGCTACAATGAGGTAAGGCTTTGATCTGTTCCTTCTAGAAAATAAAAATAAAAAAAAAAAAACAAAAAACAAAACAAACCATTGTATGGTGAAGCATAATTCAGTTTGGTCATAACATATTACATCCATAAAGGAGTTAGTCACAGTAATGCTGATTACTATGTGCTTGACTTTTAGGCAACCTGCCACCCACTCCTTTGGTGGGTGACCAAAGGACCACTCCATGGTCTCCTTTACATGTGTTTAAGACTGTACTATAAAGCTGCAGATTACTTCTCTTGAATAGAGATGTCTCAGTTTTACCCTCCATCAGGATGTAAGTATCCCACCCCCCAGGGTTCCCAGGTATAGATTATCCCTCTCTTTGGAGAGAGGAGCTGGTGTCTTATCTGGACGTAAGGGGAGAGCCTGATGTCATCTGAGCCGATAGATGACCAGCCAAATGGCCTTGCTCATGCATACCTCCTGTGCCCAAAGCACAGTGAACCCACAATGTTTCTAGCTCAGGGTATGTCTCGTCCCACTCGGTGGGTTGCGAGATGAGTGAATCTTTTTGATTCCCCGACGGTTTGTGTACCGACAAAAGCCGATCTCTGCTCGGCAGAGCCGCGTGGTCGGCAGAGTCACGACAATGACCCAGAGGAACAGGCTGGCCAGCAACTTTATTAACTGGCGAATTCCACAGACGGACAAACTTCACGACCTGACGAGTTTAACGAACGAACAAAGGCGATTTGGCAATGGAGCTATTTTGCGGGCTTCCCGATCCCAAACTTGCATATATATATTGGAAAAGCAGAGGAAAAGAGAAGAGAAGCAAGAAAAGGAAAGGAGAAGAGAGGAGAAAAGAGAAAGAAAAAGTATCACCACCCTTGGATCCCGCGATGACGATGACAGACGTGGCAATCCTCCAGTGGCGGGCGTGCGCGCGCTTCCCTGGGGGGGCCCAAGCCTTTTATTGGCTAATCCCCGCCTCCAGGTACGCCCCTTCAGGGCTTACATGGTTCTTGTTCTAGAAAGTTCTCAATCTTATGCGCAGGCGCTGGGGGAGGGGGGTGGTTGTGAGGGGTCTCTGGGGCAGTTGCAAGCCCCTTTCTCAGGTGACTGCTGTCCATACATGGTCAGGTTTGGCAGAACCTGGAACCGCGCATCCTCCGACGCGCTCTCCACATCCCGCTCTTGCTCTCCCCCACCCCATGCTCACAGACCTGCTGTCGCCATGCAAATAGCGCCTCAAATCGCCACAATGTTTGAGACATTAACTCTTTCAGTCTCTCACAGGGTACTACAGTACCTGTAAATACATTCCAAAATGAAATTATTTGTTACTTTTCTGCAAGCCGTCCCACTTTGAGTAATTAAATGTTAGGCTAGACAGAGATAGAGAGAAAATGGTTATATTTTAGGGCTCAGTTGTAAAATAGGTGATTTTAGTTCTTTAAAGGCAAAAGAGAGGTTTTCAGGGGGAGGTTGTTTGGGTTTTTTGGTTTTGCTTGGATTTCTGGGTTTTTTTTCTTTATCTGGGTCTTCCAATACACTGTCCAGGCTGGAACCTTTGAGTAAAAGAAGATGGTGGCATTACACTATTAGGAGTTTTTTAGGACCCGATAAATCTTCTGAATTAAGCCCCACAGGGATGATAAGGAGGGTATTGACTGGCAGGGAGAGAAAAGTGATGGAGCAGATGATACATATAACAGATGTTAGGTACACACAATACCTCATAGTCTTGTGTAGCACTAAAGATGTTACTAATAGCACTAAGCACCATAATAAATATCATAAATGTCTGTGCTGTTATATTATATGTTAGAACATATGTTGAAAGCAGTTGCCTGGGTCCTGCCTTCTCCAAAGTTGTGGGACTTAAAACAAGTATGGTGGACAAGTGGAGCTATTTGTAAAGATGCTCATATTTCCTCCAATTTCCAGCAGAGTGATCAGATTTTTGTTCAGAAATACTAAATGAAGAAATGCTGGAAGTGAGGACTTTGAAAATAGAGTACATACTGAGGCTCTGGTGTCTTGAAAATATAGTTTTGGGTACCAGACACTGAAAGCAGAAAAAATGCAAAAAACATATATGTTGAAACAAGCAAAATCTAGGGTATTTTTTCTTACCACTTGCTACTCCATGTAGCTGTGAATACTTGGCATTTTCCAAGGAATCATTATTCATTGTATTTCTACATTTTCTTTTCAGGGGTAAGAGAGAAATGTGCATATTTTATCTGCTCTTTCTAAGTACACCACACTGTTTCCTCTCATTTTCAATGCATGTCACTGAAATTTTCTGCTTCCTGTTAACACCTTTTTCCATTTGAAATGTAGACGTAATTTGATATAACTTTTTCCTGCATAAATTTGCTTTTGTATTAAGATATACAGATCATTCTACGATCTACATAGAACAATATTTCATATGGATTTTTTAACCATCCATTTTCTGATACCTTTACTTTTTCACAAGTGCTGTGTCTCTCTTCTATTAAATACTGTGTTGCATATGACCCTGTTTCTAAGCTTTTCCATTTCCTTGTGACATAGTCAACCATGATCTCAGCCTTTGCTGTACATGAACTATATCACCCAAGCTGAGAACCATGCTGAGAATTTGACGGAGTGGGAAGAGTAAAAGGCTGAGCTATATGTCTGAAGCATGCTTAACCCAGTGGAAACATCAGCAATAATCACGATTAGGTGCACTCTCCTCACACCTCTGGCAGCTGGTGGAGTTCTGTTCTATTGCTGGAACTCCTTCTAGAGTTCTTCATAACCAAGGCCTTCACCTTCCATCACTGTCACCTTCAACATCACCATGAGCTTCCTCCTAGCCCCCACTTCCCCACCAAAAGAAAACAGTATACGAAAACTACCTCTCAATTCTAACTGGAATAAGGTGGGAGATTTCTTTTGTTTTTTTTTTTTTACTTTTCTTTTTTTATCAGGAAGATCTTTAAATGAATCTCAGAGGTATTGTGTGAGCATGTCTGCGACACAAAAATAGGTTAGACACTTAAAATGTGATGTTAACTAGATCTGGATAGGATAAATGTTTGATTACACTTACATACAATGGGGGTAGTCATGCTGGTTGATAGAGGACTTCTCCATTGTTTAAGTCAGATGGAGCTGTTGCAATATCTGAAAATGCTGAGTTCTTCAAATTCCATTAACATTTATGTGTCTAATAGGAAGCAAAATCAATAGCTTTTTCACAGAATGCATTCACTGTAGAACTAAAATTAATTACTGAAAATATAATAATTACAGACAATCTTATTGGTGTTCTGGACAACTAATTAGAAAGATCAAGATATAGGTCAACACTGCTTTCTTGTTCCTGCATTTATTTTAAGGACTCTGGCTGGAACTTGCAGATATATGGGATACATTTTAGCTAGTAGTATCTATACCTTATTCTGCATTGTATCTTACCTGTATATAACTTTTGGCATTTCCCCTCCCTTCCTCTCTCTCTCCTTCCTTCCTTCCTCCTTTCCTACCTTCTTAATTTCCTCCCTTCCTCGTTGCCTTCCCTCTTCCCTTCCTCCCCTTCCTCCCCTTCCTCCACTCTCCCTCCCTTGGCCCCTTCTTCCCTCATTCATTCCTTCTTTTTTCTTCATTCTTCCCATAGAGGATTTTTAATATACTTTCCCACAGAGCTTTAATTTAATATACCCATTCTATGAATTGTATAGATTTGCTTGGCCAATAAATGGTCTTTCTGTTCTTCTGTTAGTGGGGGTGGGGGAAAGGAAGAAGTGAGTGCCTTTCCCTGTGTCTGCTCAGTTGGAGAATACTGAACTGGAAAGGACTTTAGATTGCTTTTGCCATTAGCAGTAATCGCATATGTAAATAAAAGCTCACTGAAAATATTCAACTTGCTAGGTATTAAATAGGTTGTACATTGACCTCCAGCTACTATCTTTAGATCTACATGTATCGGTAATCAATCACAAAGAATCCCAGATACAAGCACTTCTCCTCCAGAAAGGAGAGGAGATAATGATTTGCCTGTAAAATTTATTTAGCAGGCCTAACCACCTCAGTAAATTTATCTTTCCTTCAGAGGAATTGTCAGTTTCAGTCGTATAATTTGAGACATCTCAGATACATATTCTACTTAAAATTTTTTTTCTGCTACAATGCCAATAAATGGCTAGTGTTTAATAATTAGGTACTTGCTCTTAACATGAGTGAAGGAAAGATAAAGATGAAGTGGACAGAGACTTCTGACATGAGATTTAAATCTGAAAATCATCCTTGCTTGGAGGTATGAAGGAAGTGCTTTTCCTTTTCATTTCTTTTTAGCATAAATTCAGGAGTTCTGGATGAGGTTCATTCGCAGAAAAAGTCTTGACTTCAGGAATAGGAGGAAATTTAAACTCTAGTTTTGAGTAGCAGGGTCTTTTTTTCAGCTGGTCCTGATAGCCTCCAAAACTTTCATCTGATACTTGATATAGACTGAAACTTATATAATATTGTAAACAATACGTGAACAATCAACATGACAAGAAGCAGAAAATTAAACAAATATGTTTAGCTTTTATAGAGATTTTAACACCTCACCCTCAGTCCATTTGACGGACACTGAAAGGAGCAATGCCCTCTTTATTTGTTGCTGTTCTGAAAGAGAAATACCAAAATGTCTACTGTACTAATTGTGTAATTCCTGCTGTTTCATTGACTTTCCCTTTTCCAGCATGCTTCTGGATACTGCTTTAGCACATTGAGCCACTGGTACCACAGGTGGTTTTTTACATTCTAAATTAGTTTTCTGCATTATTTACCTCACGTTCCCTAATGGGCATGGTGAGGTTAGAGGAGAAGTAGACATCATGTTGTCGAGAGCAGAGTAGCGTGCCTGCACCCCACAGTGTATGCTGAGGCAGGAGCTACGTAGCTACTACCCCATCACTTGAGTCAGCTGCGTCCTTCCCTGAGGTGCATTGCTATGAGGCCGTGCTCTAGCACAACATGCAAACTTCAGCTCTGTCATCAAGCTAGGTAATAAGACATGAATTACTGAAGAGCAGAAGGCAATGGACAGAACAATGATTGCAGAATTGCTGGGTCATATAGCTAGCCTTGCCACTAACTTTTTATAGACTTTTTTAGAAGCCACTTTATCACTACTGCCCTAAGTTTATTTATCTACAAAATAAGATTAATGATTCTTTAAATCAGTCCCATAAGATAAGTCTCCATGTTATTTTCAAACTGTTTTCATTATTGATTACTTTACATAAATGACAGCAGTGACAATTTGTTTTTAACACCCTAATTCTGTGGAGTATGTAGTTGGTTTTCCCTCTATTGTGTGTGTATTTATTTTTAGTTGAACTTAATTTGTTTGTGAGACATGATGCTAAAATAATAACTGCAGAGGTCTACACAAGGAAAAACAGTAGTATTTTACAAGCTGGCAAATGATTTATTGGAATTTGAGCATTTAATCTAATTGCCTACCAGATGGTCTTATGGTTACTTAATATATTTAATCTAGTCAAAAATTGGCATCATGATATTCTGTAATTTTTTGTAATGTAAATAAAAATATTCAGTATAATTTTTGTCTGTTATAGAGACAAGCAACATTTCATACACTAGCAATTAAAATGATACTTTAAAAAGTAAATAATAAGAATCAAAGAAGCTAAGACCAACAAATAAAATCACCATAATTAAACCTTCCCCTGAAGTTTTGATAGATTAGCAATTTTCAATATTTTTTAAACTACCATCACAAATAAACAAAGATGGGACACAATGAGCTCATACAGTGGCAGTTTTGAGCTTAGCATTTTGGAAAAACTTGAGTTTCAAAGGGTTTTGGCTCAAAGTCAAAGACAAGCTTTTCTGAGTTGTTGTAGCTCAGACAGTTGTTTCTAAACATTAAAGGGTTTGCAAGAATTGTAAAATTAAAATATCTCATTAATCTTTGCAAGTTTATATAAATTTTTCAGGAGTTTTTTTCCCTAGTGTCAACCAAATTTTTGTATAATATTATTGTACAGATATAATGTTTCTATGGTTAGCACAACTCTCTCTTCATGTAAGACAATAAATTAATGCTAATGAACAGGAAAAACTCTCAACCATTTAACCTTGCTTCAAATGTCAGGGGTTTCAGCAACAAACTTTTCAGAAAATAAGTGCAGTCTCTGTGAGAAGACTTGGCTTCACTGAAATGAAAAGTAATCCTAAATTATCCTAGATGATCTCTGACCAAGTGTACTTTCAAGTGATCTCTTGCTTACCTGTGATTCAGGTCGGAGTTACTCATTAGTAAATATATACTACAAATCAGTATATTAAAACTACATATAAAATGTAATGTTAAAAGTTTCCTATAAAATATGCTGATAGAAAGGTTCTACATATTATTATTATTATTAATCATATTTTAAGTCATGTTTTGACTGTTTAGGTTTTTTAATAGCCTTTTGTGGGCAACTGCTCAGGAGTTAATTTTAATTCTAAAATCATATGCTGTATTTTATGTAACTATAAATGCGTCTTTACATTCACTATTATTATTGTCTTGCTTTAGTTGTACTGTTAAGAATCATAAATAATGCCTTTTATCTTCACACTAATGCTTGCAGACTGTATTTAATAAATATAAAGCTCTTTTAAACACAGATAGGCATCTGATGCTAGGTTTTGTGGAGCCATATCTCCTACTGATTTAAACTACAAGTAAAGAAATGCCTGTTGTATAATTGTTGTATTGAATGACTGCTAAATTTACACAAAAAAAGTATTTTTGAAGTTAACAAGATGATTTTGTGCTGTCAAATTTGTTACTAACCAGTTGCTTTTAAAGAAAAAGGAGAATGTGACCGAATACATGACTAAAAGTCAAATAAACATCCCAGGCTGTGCACAAAAATACATCTAAAAGGCAGAGAATTCATTTATCTTCCCAAGACAAGACAAACTGTTTAAGTGTTCCCAAGATGTAGGGAAATCCTTTTTTTTTTTTTTTTTTATATTGCCTCTAAGAAAATTCTTACTAGAAAACCCTGGTATTTTACATGCACTGATTTCTGTTTGAGGAACTCAGCTTTTGATTTCATTTTCTTGCCAGAGAGGGGAGAAAAGAGATGTTCATTTATATTCATCAGGAAGCATTAATGCATAAATTTTAGTCTCACCGTTGGTTTCAAATGTCAGTGCAGCTGCACTTAATGCAAAGTTACATTTACACCCTAGGAATTCTGTATTAGCAGATCCGTCTGAAGATTCCAGTACTGCTAAATTGCTATTTTGGTAAGGTTTTATAGAAGTAGTTACCTGCAGCATTATCATTAAAAGTATAGCAAACATTTACATAAGAAACAACTAGTTTTATTAATTGTTGACATATAGCATAGAAATTGTCTTTCTAGACTCAGTTTGGCTTTAAAAGACTAGATTCTCTTTTTAAAAGAAAAAGTCTAACATTAATGTTTTCCTACATGTATAACTGGGTTTACAATGAAGACTTCCATGGGAAATGAAGCATGTAATTTAGTCTCCTTGATATGTGCATATTCAAAGACTAGCAGTCATTTCTGCATGTAAGTTTTAACCCCAGGCTCAGCTTAGAGACAGTTTAGATCTATTATAGTGCCTATGTAAGAGATTTGCTTCTAAGCACACATCAGAGAGTATCCCACTTCTACAGGCTGTTGGTAGTGTTTCTGCTTTCCTGGCAGTCTTATTCAGTCCCAACGCATCATGACCAAATTAACTACTACTGGCAAGATACCTTTGTGTATTTTAATAGCACTAAACTGACTCCATGGTGATCTATTGGCAATAGAACCAGTAGGCACAAGATTGCAAAAAGTATCTTTTTATGTTCTGAGCATGAAAAAACCTCTTATTTTCATTGATGGTATTCTAGAGGCAGATACATTTCTCACTGTAATGTCTATGAAAGTGGGGAATGCACTTTTATATCCAGAATATGTATTTTAGGTATTAAAACCAGACAGAAAATCATATTTTTCACACATGTTCTTGAAAAGATTAATTAAATTTAAGTTTTTTCCTCTTGGTAAAATGGATTATAGCCTGATTATGTGAGAATATTTACAGATAATGCCATATCAGTTTTACTGACATTTTTAAAACATCTTATCCAAAAGGTTAATTATATTCTAAGAGCTTTTTAATATTTCTGCCACTTTTTGTTGTTTTTGAACAGAATCCTACTTGAAATAATCTCCCTAAAACTGTGGAACCATCACAGAATAAAGAACTTTATTATTTTGAATGAAATCTAAGTTATGATGTAACTTATTGTGTGAACATTATTTGCACACTTCCAAATTTGGAGAAGAACCTGCATACCCCTTCTTCTTGGTGAAGCACATAAATTTACTTTTATTTACATTTGTTAAGTACAGGTACTCCTGCAGAGATCTACATCAACAGTCTGTCTTGATAATTGCAAATCTCATATATTTTTTTGTCAGCACAACAGTGTGTTTCCTCCACTGTCAGGATATGGATCTGAGATATAATCAGATAAAAGAAAATTATCCCAGAAATATTTTCTTTCTTGTAGATGAGGAAGCCAAAGCACAAAGTTTAAGTGACAAGGATGTGAGTAGGAAGAAGAGCAAGCAAAATCAATGTGTTCCAGGGGAGAAAGTAGGAACTACAGGTTCAAACCGCATTTTTTTTCTGATTTCGTCTCTGATGTGACTCTGAAGAAACCATTTAGAGTTCAATTTTTAGAATCGCACTTTAAATTTTGGTGTTCACATTGAGATGGTAAGGTTGCTCACAGTTTTTGAAAATAAGGCATTCTGTGTTTCAACAGCAGTGCCACCTTCACGTATGAAATCCTTTGAAAGTATTCTGGTTATTCTGATGCATTAGGATTACTGCAATTTACTTTATAAAAAAAATAATGACTTGACACTTCTCTTTAGTGCTAAATAACTACTGAATTTCAAATAAAACTTTCTGGTAATGCTTCAGTGCTTTTTCCAATAGGAAAAGGCAAGGAAGGCATGTTTCTATATGATGAGAAATATATATCAAATCAGAAGACAAGAATGTGAGTGTAAATTTTGCACATCTCTGTGTGTGTGTGTGTATGTATCAATGCACAAAACTGCCTGGAGGGCATTTGTCCCAAATGGATCACGTTAAAGACAGTGAAACCATCATTCAATAGTAACTTGGAAATTACAAAGAAACTTTCAAAAAAAGGAAAGAGTCAGAAAGAGACAGAAAAGAAGTATAAAAATTTGTAGCAGGGAAAAGAGTCCTCAGAGTGGAAACAGCAGCGGTCAACATTGGTATGACACTGCCAGAAGACACCCTACCCCACTTTGCCTTAGCCAGAGAGAGACAGCTTCCCATCGGATGCCACGAGCTGCCTCAAGGACTGTACTCTGCTACACACCTTTCTCACTCCCTTCTTCATCTCCACTGTTTCATGGCCACTGCCACCAAGGCTGCCGTTGACTATCACATCCCCAACAAGTTCTTCCTTGCTAGGTGTCATGAAATTATCCCTGACACTCTCATTCTTGAGTGTTTACGTCCCACCACGTATTCCTTCTAGGAGATGTCAGAAAGGTTAAAATACCCCAGAAGAATCAGAGTTTATAAGTGATCCCTGACAGAAACACCAATGAAGAGAAGGAAAAACAAACAAGAAAATAACTGGCTTCTTTTAAAGAGGTAATGACTAAAATTCCTTCAGACTCACTTCCTTAATACTCCATCAAATCTCCAGTATTTGGAGCGGAGATTTGGGCATTGGTTTCTGAGAATGCTGTGGCAAAATACCTAAATCTTCCCTTCTTTTTTAACTAGCTTTCTTCTGAGATCCCATAGCAAAAGTCGTGGCACTCTCATAGACACCTCAACCAATACATGTTATGCTCTCCCCCTTTAAAGGCAAACTGTATGATGGCTCCGCAGAGGTTGTACAGGCAGGGCTTGCTGGAGGGGATGGATATTAAAACTGTGAACAGGTTGTCTGGGCATCTCCAGGCATAACAAACTGGCTTGCTGAAAAAGCAGTCAGTTCTGAGACTGTGAGCATAATATAGGAAAAGACTAAACTGAATTTTAGCAGAAAAGCTTTAACAGAGTAAGAGAGACTGTTCTTGAGGCAGAATAGGAACAGAAGGGACAAGTAGGAATTGGTCTGAGGAGAAGTGTAAAAGTTATTTTGCTACTGAAGTTTACTTGTGGCATATCTCTTAAGTCTCATCCCCTTTTGTTATCATTCCTATATCCAGTACTTGGAAATCATTGTCCACTGTCACCACATAGGCTGATTTTTTTTGAAGTTTTTTTGCTGCCTGACATTTTAGTTGGAGTCACTCCTCACTGTGCTAGATAATCCAGGGTGATGACTCTTGAGAAATGAGAAAAATCTAATTATTCTACTTGGCAAGTAGTGAAAAGCTTAGTTCCTAGAGGAAATGAAAGTAAGACAAATAGGGACTGATCTGTTAAAAACAAGACTGTGAGAGGACTTGAACGCTACTGGGAGCAGAATGAGAGCATTTGGGGACAAAAGGATTAGTAAACTTTTCCAAATGTTCTCCTAATGTTCTCAAAGCCACCATTCCCAACTATCTTCTTCCTCAGTATCAGGAAGCTGAAGGCAGCTGAAACTGTAAAAGTAAAATTCAGGTGGACCTACCTTAAATGGAAGACCTGTTATATTTTCTTCTTACCTAGACAGAAGGGAGTCTTTCCTGCTCCTGCTGGTTCAGGTTCTCTGGAGTGCCAATTACCTTTTAATAGTAAGCACTAAGCCTGGAAAACTGGGGGTCTCCAAACATTGTAGTATGCATTCGCTTCAGTAAGAATAAGAATCAAACTTGTATTGTGCCTTTTCTCTCTTCCAAACTACACTAATTTCTCACTTTCTTCAACCTGCATTGCTTTGACCTGCTACAGGTGCAGAAGACAGCTCAGTCTATATCCCCCAAAGAAAAAAAATGTCACTGCAAGGATTTCCAGTCTTTCTAAATCTACCCTGGAGATGGACTTTACCTGCCATGTTTATTGTTAATATTTTTGAAGTAGAAACTGAGACATTCTGAGAAGGAATCATAAGTTACTTAGGCAATTAGATGACTTTTTGCAAAATTAGCTTGCATTGGTGAGTGCTTTGAATACATAAGGACTCTTCATGTGACTCCACCTAGTGAGAGAGGAAAAAAACTTTTGAGGCACAGAAAAACAACCTGGGAAGGGTGGAAAATGCAGAAAGGCAGAATGTCAAATATTTGAGAAATATATGAGAAAAGAAAACAATGGATACTCTTTCACAGAATGTCTGTGACCAAAGGAAGTAGACACCATGGTTTTTATTTAGGCTCTTATTTGCCCTATGAGAAAAGGGATCCTTCAGTCTGTGGGGGGTCTGAACCCATGGCAGTTGCTGAGGTACTCCTGCAGTCTGTCTTCAGAATGATTTAGTTGATGTTCACACGTCAGGGAAGGGGGAAAGGCACTGTTTGGTTAGTGAACTATGTCCCTTCTGACTGTCTACAAAGGTAGTACCTCTGAAGTATTTCTGAATTTGTTTGTTGTCTGCAGTATACCACCGATGAGCATAGCCTTGAGGCAGCTGTGGAGAAGTTGCTGTGGTTTGTTAGGGTTGCTCTCAGGAGAAGGAAGAGGCCAGGGCCAGAAATCAAATGCCTCGCTACATCTATTCATGTGTATCCAGTTATCAAAAAAGAGATGCTTAACTAGTCTTTCACAGAAAGCATGCAATAGATGAACTCGAACTGGCTGGAAATTATTCTTAATAATAATAAATTATTTTTATTATATAGAGAGAGATTAAGAGGAAGGAGATTGAGAAATATTCCTCAAACACATCTGTGTTAGTGACTTCTTGATTCAGCATAACCTACTGGGAGCTGGAATAAGGTGTTAGCACAGTTATTAATTGAGACTGTAGATATTGTCAAGATATTCTGCAATGTTGATTTTTTTTAACTGTAAATTTTAAAATTTGTATGTTTGAAAGTGCATTTTAAGAAGGAAAATGTAAATCTAAAGAACTAATGGAAAAATTTATATAGATATTTATGTTTTAACACCATACCCTACAATGACTACAAAACATTCTTCATCTCATTTATGCTGTGAAAGACCTGTTGCTTAAATCAACATGAAAACTCTTTGCCCTTAGAGATGCATATTGATGAATATAATAGCCCTATTTCTTCAAAAGGTAAGAAACAGGCTATTGTGCTGCATTTTAATGGTGTGAAATATGAAGTGTTCAACCCGGAATTGATTATTGTGGATTGGATTTAGATATCCTGGAGAGAAGGTGATTTGAAAGTTAGATTAATTAAATGGACCCACGGTTTGTCCCCAGTGTTTGATTTTTATATTAAATTTGTTTTCTCCTGTCTTCTTTAGAATTTTACTTTGGCACTGTTCCTACACATTGAAAAATGATGATATAAAAAAGAAAGTGTGCTGTTTATTTTTCCTTTGTCCCACCTTGATTCTTTTACTGAAAATGGTTACAGTGAATGTAGAGATATCTAGTAACTGGAAGACTTGGTAAATTCACAATATTTCCCAATCAGTAGAGCACTGGTTGTGGACTGCAGATGCCTTTGTTCTATTTCTAGTTTTACAACTGGCCTGCCGCTTAATCCTAGCCGTGCTCTTTCACTTGTCTGTTCTTCTGCCTTTGAAGTGGGAAAAGTGACACTGAGAATTTTTGTAAAATGTTGTGGGATATACTGATGAGAAGAAATATGGTAGAGTTAGGCAGTATTTTTAAATGTAATGCCATCAGCACCTAGCCTGCACAACTAAAACCTCTCTGTTCCATCTTTGCTGCTGCAAGACTAGCTAGGGAGTTGTCAGCACCATAGGAGCCTGGTTCTTTGTTGCCCAGTACTCATCCAGAGAGTTGTTAACAATGAAAGAATCAGAAAATAAGTGCTCAAATTTTCTTCATATTTTTCCCCTTTATTTTATACTTTTCCCCTGAGATACTAAGAAAGCATTGTAAAACACTTTAAAAGCCACATTTTTCAACCCATTCTCCCTAATAGACCAAACAATAGTCTTTTATATAGAAGCTTTGACCCTAAAAAAAGCAGTGCTTATTACAGAACCAACAAGCTACATTGAGAATAATTTTTAACTCACGGTAGCCTTAGGGAGTTCTATATAACATGAACCTACATGATTTCCAGTTGGAAAACATTCACAGTTAAATCAACTAACACATTTATTACAGGCTTCATTAATCCAACACTTAAATTAATTTAATTTATGCAAAGAACATCTTGGTTTAGACCATACCAGGAGGATGATAGTGACTCTTAAGATTTATATAGTCTAGCAATTTCCAGTATAAAAATCCTTTGTATAATGCTCATGTCACCATTCCTTGTAGGGGAGTATCGGTACTGAGACTGAGGTAATCTCGAAACATGACTTTCCTTTGTTTCGCTTAGTTATAACTTCTCAAATGCTCAACCAAAATGCTGTGCCCCTCATGGTTGGTTGAAAGATATGGTCAGCTTTTCAAAGTGACAGAACAATAAATGTGCTAAGAACCCAGCTCATTCTTTGATTTATTGCCTACAACTTCTGGCTTGTCTCCCTCCCTCTGTTCTGAAGAAGAAACAGAAGACTGAAGAGATGGAAAGCATAAATATAACTCAGCCTCCTGGTCCATCCTCTTTCTCAGTCAGAGCAGTCCAATGAACTCAGTTCCTGGGAGCAGAGCAGAAAGAGGACAGGACAGTTCCAATATTGAGCAGGTAGACTGGCTTTACTGCCCAAAAAGTGACCTCTCCTATAACTAGTTAAGTTAACTATAATTGCTGCTTCACATGCCGCAACTGTGAAGGTTTAATATGAGGGTTTTACTGGGGAAGTGTTGTGTGTTGGAAAGTGATCAAGTCTGTACCAAAAAAACCCACCCAGTACCCTGCTATAAGTAGTCTAAGCTCAGAAAACAGAAGTATTGTTAAAAATTCCACTGGAATTTAACCTGTGAAATTTTAACTCAGCCATTTTGATCCTTAAATTCATAGAATAATTTAGGGTCAGAGGGATCTCTGGGTGAAAATCTAGTACAACCCTCTGCTCAAAGCAAGGCCAACTTTGACGGTAGATCAGGTTGCTTAGGGCTTTGTTCAGTCAAGTTGAATATCTCCAAGGTGGAGAGTCCACACCCTACTTGGGCAAAGTTTTTCAGTGTTTTACCACCTTTGTGATTTTTTTTTCAGCTTTAATATCTATATGGAGAATATATAATATTCATAATTCCAAATAATTTAGATTTCCCTTTCTGCAGCTTGTATGTGTTGCATCACTGTGCAGCTCTAGAAAACCTGTCCGTGCCTTCTTTATAGCTACCCATTACCTGAAAACAGCAGTTAGAATAGTCCTTAGATCAATTAGAGGAGGTAAGATGCTGAAGCGCCATTAGCCCTTTCTTCTCCTGGCCGAACAAAACCAGTTCGCTTAGTCTCTCCTCATACATCTAGTGCTCTAGTACCATAATCATCTTGGTGACCCTCCACTGAACTTACTTCAGTGTATCAATACCTGTTTTTATACTGGGGAGGCCAAAATGGGGTATGATACACCAGACTTGCATCTTCAAAAACTAAAGAGCCAAAGCCTTGAACTAATTGCAAGAGCAAAAGTACATTTTAAGCTCATACTTGGCAACTTAGGCTGCTGCTTTGAAAAGGAGAACTTAAAATGTAAGAATATGCATAACAATATGCATAATAATATTCATGCATAGTAATAATAATGTGCAAGCACAAATTAAAATGTGCATAAAACCTTTTCTTTAATGCCTCCCAGCAACTTTTATGGAATAAAGACAAGTAAGAACAGATGCTTGCTAGCAGTCGTTATCAGACTTGACATTGGATGTACACAAACCAGATTACACGGTCCAGCTGCAAGTTATTATTTTTGTGTTTTCTGTTCTGAGTTTTTCCTTAACTATCATGTTCCGTATTTTGCCAAGCTACAATATAGGAACAAAGGGCATATGTGCTGAGCCACAAAATAGAAAGAGTAATGCTGAGAAAATTTGTGGATTGAGATAAAAACAGTTTAATATAGAAAAAAAAGGGGGTGGGGCAACAAACAAAGAAAAAAAATAAAACCAAAGAGAAAAGCATGTCATGAAAAAAAAAACGCAAACAGTTACTCACCATCAGCTGATCGAGACCCAGACAGTCCCCAAGAAATGGCAGCCCCAGCAAACTTTCCCCCTCCCAGCTGTATATGCTGAGCACGACGCCATATGGTATGGAATAGCCCTTTGGTCAGCTGGGGTCAGCTGTCCCAGCCGTGTCCCCTCCCAGCTTCTTGTAGGCTCCCAGCCTACTCGCTGGTGGTGGGGGTGGGGAGCAGAAAAGGCCTTGACGCTGTGTGAGCACTGCCCAGCGGTAACTAAACATTGGTGTATCAACACTGTTTTCATCACAAATCCAAAACATGGCACCCTATAAGCTACCATGAAGAAAACTAACTCTATCCCAGCCAAAACCAGTACAAAGTGCCATATTTCCTAGTTATTTGCCCTACAGGAAACAAACAACTCAAACAGTTGTCTGAAAAAAACAGTAAAGAAGTGAACAGGAGAGAAAGAACCTAACATAAAATATAAATGCAAGGAATTTATATTCTTATCTTCCCCTTTACTTATTGTTATCATACTCCTTTGGACAGACAGGCAAGCCCTCTTTCCTCTCTTTTGCTGATAATATAGGCTATGGAAAGATTGTCTTTCTATCTCCCCAAGTAAATTTCCAACACGAGACTATAAGGACATAGCAACAACTGAGAGCAAAGTAGTTGACATGGCAACAGCAAATAGCCAGAAGACCTTATGCAGTCTCTCAAGATGGAAAAGGTTGATTTTCTTAAGAGGGGGGAAAAAAAAGAAAGGAAAAAATATCTCAAACTTTAGATACACAATTGCATTCTAATAGTGTAATAATCGAATTGCCTCATGGCCTGTTTTAGAACTGGCAGTGAAATTATAATGAAGAGTAGTGTTGGCATTGTAAATGAGAAATTATTTACTTAGAGGGCTATGTTCATTACTATTGTTTGCTGCTGACCTTGTGTGCTGGTTTTGGCTGGAATAGAGTTAATTTTCTTCATAGTAGCTATTATGGAGCTATGTTTTGAATTTGTGCTGAAAACAGTGTTGATAATATAGAGATGTTTTTGTTATTGTTAAGCAGTGCTTACACAGAGTTAAGTTCTTTTCTGCTCCTCACCCCACCCCACCAGCGAGTAGGCTGGGGGTGCACAAGAAGCTGGGAGGGGACACGGCTGGGACAGCTGACCCCAACTGACCAAAGGGCTATTCCATACCATATGGCGTCATGCTCAGCATATACAGCTGGGGGAAGAAGAAGGAAGGGGGGACGTTTGGAGTGACGGTGTTTGTCTTCCTAAGTAACCATTATGTGTGATGGAGCCCTGCTTTCCTGGGGATGGCTGAACACCTGCCTGCCCATGGGAAGCAGTGAATGAATTCCTTGTTTTGCTTTGCTTGTGTGCATGGCTTTTGCTTTCCCTATTAAACTGTCTTTATCTCAACCCACGAGTTTTCTTACTTTTCCAATTCTCTCCCCCATCCCACCGGGGGGGGGAGTGAGTGAGCGGCTGGGTGGGGCTCAGTTGCTGGCTGGGGCTGTGGTCACGACACCTTGGTATGTGAGATATTAGATTTTCCTTAACCTCTAACGACATATTGAAAGGGTATGACAGGTGAAGATATTAGTTTTCTGTGCAGCCTCAAAACAGTACTTATTGGACCTTTCTGTATTGTGCACTTTTTATTCAGTAATGCATTAAGGATTAAACAAATATCTTGCAAATATGAAAAAATGCTGTTTAATTCCTTTCCTGTCTGAATGTAAAATATGAGAGTCTACTCCTGAAAAATGTATACGAATTTTACTGTATTAAAACAAACTCTTTTTTTACCATAAGTGATATAGTAATCTAAACACACTTAGAACGCACTCAATTTTTATCTGTTTTATCAAATGTTCATTACAGGGCCCATGTACATGGATTATAGTGGAACCGCTACTGAAAATTAGTTTTAACTTCATACAATGTCTCCCTTTCTATTTAATTCATCTACAAATTAAAATACAGCAGAAATAATATTTTAATATCTTCAATGAAATCATTACCTACTCCAGGTTCTGATGCTCACATTGTGTAGTACCTTGCTTTTAGCTTGATCCAACACCCACTGAAAGCAGTGGGATATGGTGGAGCAAGTGTTTACTAAATAGTTCTATTGATTCTTGAAACGTCAAAGTGAAAATTATATCTTAGCCAGACTTCTGAGATTTAAATAACATTACGGTGTGTAACAAGCCTGCAAGTGCTGTACAAATGTGTTTCTCTTCCTGTCTTTGTAGTACCAACATATTTTAGTTATATTTTTTAATTTTTGGATGAAATTAAGTACTTGTCTGTTGTTGTTCTACCTTTTTCTTTTCAAGGGAATAATTTTTAATTGTTTCTAGCCCTAGATTCCTTTTTCTTCTAACCTGGGGCTGTTGGAGTCTACACGCCCATTTTTTATGAAGTAAGTTTGCCATTATGGCTAATCACATTACAAAATTGGCTTTGAGAAACCAAAGGCACACTTTAGAACAGACTGGAATATCAAAAGAAGTGTGTTACACAAAATATGGCAGATAACTGTTTTTCATTTTTGTAATATAGTGAATAAATATTGAAAATTTCAAAAAAATTGAATAAAACGATTTCAGGAAGACTGGGGACTCATAAATTTTCTACTGCTGTCACTACTATATGCTTTGTCCATTTCCTTTTGCTGCTGAGAAGACTGATTTTTGGACAGATATTGGGAAGGAGAGCCAGTAGGTCCTGAAAAGAATATCAACTCCTGGCTATAAAATGCAAATTCATTTTGAGTGAGAAATACCACAAATGAGGAAAGACTGTCCTCACTGGACAATGGTCTGCTACAGTTCAGCAGAGAGGTTTTCCATTTCCATGTATATATGAACTCTGTTTTGCCCATTTCTTTGAATGTTGGCAGGAATGGGAGCTTCTGAATATGTAGGACCTGTACCTTCACAAAAATTATTTTTGTGGCACACATAGCAATGGAGATTCGAAAATCAAACTCAGCTTGTGCATGTAGTTGCATTTCTAAATTTATTGGACAAATTTTTACCTGAAATCTGATAGTGCTTTTGTATTTCTTGAACTGGAGTGTCTATATTCATAAGGATAGTTATGTATGTATATATAATTGTGTATGTATATGAATTGCATATATCATTTGACATTTCTATTCATTGTTCTACTACTTAGTGCATAAAGCTAAGTTGCATTTGGAAAGTGAACAACTACTGACTGCAAATTCTTCCTCCACATCAGTATAAACCATGCTTCACTAAAAGCAGAAATTTGTTTTATTTGTAGGTTTCTCTTTTCTCTTTTCTCTTCTCTTCTCTTCTCTTCTCTTCTCTTCTCTTCTCTTCTCTTCTCTTCTCTTCTCTTCTCTTCTCTTCTCTTCTCTTCTCTTCTCTTCTCTTCTCTTCTCTTCTCTTCTCCTCTCCTCTCCTCTCCTCTCCTCTCCTCTCCTCTCCTCTCCTCTCCTCTCCTCTCCTCTCCTCTCCTCTCCCGTCCTCCCCTCTGCCCTCCCCTCCTCTCCCCCTCTTCCCTCCCTTGTTGTTGATAAATCAATGCATCACTCTTCCCTAAGATGTTTATCTAATTTCTAATACAGATATTTTGAATTTCAACCATAAGATAAAGTAAGTCTGTGCAGTTCATTTAGGTCTGATATCTAAATACAAAATATATTAAAAATATGTTTTTAGAAATGGCGTAAATAATTCTCAGTATGTTCTACTGTTAGTAATGAACTTGGTACAAAATGAGGTAAAAATTACTAAAAGTAAGACTCGAAAAGAAACATCTGTCTGCTGTGTTGTTCCTTTGGTCCTGTTTGGTCCTCCAATGACGTGCTCTGGTGCAGGAAATTTCTAATTCATCATGAGAGTATCAGTGATTCATTCGTTCTTTAGAAACTTCTTAAAAGAAACTACTGTCTTATGAGTTTGGCTAGCTATAACTCTTACCTGAAAGACGATGTCTAACATCTGAGCTTAATGCTGCTGCTTTTCACTTCTTACTAAGGATTAAAGGGTCAGCTCCACTCAGCTTCAGCTACAGCAGCTGCTGGCACCTGAAGTCTAGGAGATACTGCTGGCATAAAAAAGACCTCATGGTAGCCTACTATAAAATTAAGTAGAATAAATAATAATTCTCTATCTTCACAACTGTTTATTATCTAGGATTTGTAAAAAGTGCACATGAATATGAAGGTCTTAATATCTATTTCATGGTCTCTGGAGAACAAGTTGATTCTTACCAGGGTTATAATTGTACATCAGTCTGCAACCAGGGAAAATGGCACTTTTGTGCAACATCTTCATTCCTGTGCAACATAGTCCATTTCAAAGTCCTCCCTGTGAGGAGATACATATGAACCTGTCGTAACTGTGTGAGTACCCAATATCTATAAGGGCCATCCTGAGGACCATGAAATTCTGTGTGCTTCCATGACAACAGGAAACAAATTAAACCAGACTGTGTATCACTTTACATAATCCCAATTGCAACTGAAAACAAGAGTGCAAAGTAATTCCGTGGAAGAAGAAAGTCTTACAAGAACTTGATGGGCCACTACGATGCTAAGATACCACCTTCCAATTTAATAAAAGGGCTTTAAGCCTCACTTTCTGGCTGGTCCCTTACAAACCATGGCTCTGCCATCACCTGTGAGACCTATTTCTTTCCTGTCTCTTCAAGACAACTTCACTCCTTTCCTCTCAGAAGAAGACTCAGTCAGAGTGAAACTGTTTATGACTCAAATGAATTAGGTTCTCTAGATCATCATTAACGAAGTTAAAGAAGGAGCATATGACAGCTGCAGACAAAGCCTGTGTTTTTCAGTGTGCCTGGCCACTAACTGGTGCAGAGACTGGACTGCTCAAAAAGTTGGCCTTCTCTAGACTTCTCTTTTTCTTTCTTTTGATTTTATTTGGAATGCTTTATACGTTAGACATAGTGTACTTGCAAAAATCTTTCCTTAGGACTCAGGAAGAATGGAAGCAGTCAGTGAAATGTACACAGAACACAGTGTACAGGCTGAAGCGACCAGTGCAGTGCTTTGGCTTGCCATTACCCATGGAGAAAGGAAACAGGTTGTGTATAAACTTCTTCTCTGTGCTCCCCTTGTTTAGTAAGACAAACAAGCAATTGACTTTCACCTCTAACATGCTGATTTGCATTTGATTGAAGTGACTTCCTGTGAACACCATAACTGAATCCCTCTGGTATCTTTCTGTATGCGTGCGTGTATGCAGCAGCCTTTGGCAGAATAAAAAGTTTTAGCTCAGTAGTTTTCCTGCTGGGTTGTATGGCATGTTTCCAGATGATTTACCACACAGCTTCCTGTACTGTGATGAGGCATCATCTGTTAGTCTTCAAGCAATTGTACTTCCTGCTGGTTGCAACTTCCTACTGGGTTTTTTGACCAACAAAATTGAGAAGCCTCCAAAAATCCCCATATGTGTTGTCTGACTGTTATTGCTTTATATCAGATTAAGTTTTCTATGATTTATGAGTTTTCTAGGTAGACTCAAAATGGTAGATGGGCTACCTGAGGAGTGAACAGCACCAACCTACAAAATAGTTTGGCAGTATTAGAGCAGAGAGGAAGTAGACCAAGAAGAGATATATTTGATCATAATAAATGCAGATTTATTCACAGTGGCAGAATAAATAAAACCCAAGATTTGAAATCTACAATTCAGAATGAGGTAATGCCTCTAAGGAGCAATTGCAAATACAGCATTAAAGTGCCTCATTGACTCTGTGTAATGACCTAATATTGAATTTGCTAAAGATTAAGCTTCTACAAATTGTCTGGGGAGAGAAATGGAAGCATAAAGGTTTCTGACTGGAGTATTCCTGTGTATGTACCAATTCAGCAAAACACTGAATGTTGTTTACCTTTATGCATAGTTTCTCTGAATGAATGTCTCAGCCCCTGATGAACTAGAAGTGATTGCTTCTGAGCAGATGAGTTCATTTTGGTCTTTTGGTGTATACTCAGAAGGAAATAGTGTGAAAGAGAATCCTAATTTTGAGAGATTACCTACACCAGCATCTTCATTTGAATGACATACTAGGGATTTTCAACAGTTCCTTAAATTACTTGAATGAAACTCACATAGCACAGAGTGGAGGCCTCAAATAATATACAACATGATAAATACTTAAATTGAATAAAATTCAGGTTGCTTTTTATTTTTTTTTACTTGGGGAGGGGGAACATGAATCCCATGGTAGAGACTTGTTGCATGAGGAGTATACACACAGAGACTGAGAGGCACAGCAATCTTGTTTTGAACAAAACAGTCCTTTAAATAAATACATTCAGAAAACCACTTACAAATTATTCTTTAAATATGGTAGACAAACCATTAACTTAGTATGACATGATTTTATAGTTTTTTGTGGGTTTGGCACTACTACAAGCTAGATATTCAAAATCTCTAGTAACTTCAGCTAACTGTTACTTTGACTGAATTTTACTATTTAATTTATGATAACTTTTATTTATTTGATGCTTTTCCACACTACTGGAGACTTATTCTTTACTTTGCTCAGGATGGCATTATTCATATTTTGAAAACCAAACAGTATAAGAAATATTGAACTGACTAAGAAAGAGTGGTCACTACTTCATAGTGGGAGGGAACTGGAATGATCAATGAGTCTGCACTCTATTATTCCATTTATTTTAGGTAGGCATGGTTAACTAATGAGGGATTTGGATGAAGGAAAATGGAGAATAAAAAGATTGCTTTATTCCAAAGGGCAATATGAAAGCAACCCTAAAACAGAAGTATTTTAAAAAGAAAAGAAAGTTAAAAGCTCAACCAGCATGAGAGATTGGAAATAGATCAAAGAAGGAAAAATAAAAGTGTTTGAAAGGAAATTAGCTGCATTCATAGCAAAGAAAACTGGTTGATTTTTAGGCAAGACATATAAAAAGATATCAGAAGAAAGTAGTCTGGGTCAAGGTGCAAAGAGGTGACTGTATTAGACTTATTGTTTACAATAGGAATGGATGGCAGTAGGCCATGAGCACATTAGCAAAAGAGCATCACTGGAAACAGGTGAAACTACAGAGTAGGTTGCACATTACTATGATTATCTGCAGACATTTTCACTCATAAAGCTGTTGTTATAATGTACTATGTAATAATATCTCTACCGTAAACTCTTTGACTGGGATTGCAATACACAGTTATTTCTCTAAATTTGTGACATTTAGTGTTTACCTCTCTGTTCCCTTAGTAGTTTTTTGCTAACGTCTTGTGCTTTCCACCTGTTTTTCACTTCTATATATGATGAACGTTACCACAAATCACAACATCTGTTATTAGTTTTAGCATGCTCCCTCTTCCCAAGACACTTTTCTCAAGGCTGGTTAATTGCCATTTCTCATTACTTCTGGAAAAGCATTTGGCTATCTGGAGTTGCATATGAACACTATTATATAATCCAGCATCAGTTTAGTATCTTTGCTGAGATCTGCTTTTCAAAGATTTCCATCTTTATTTATAAGGTGACAAAAAGGAAAGCTATTTATTCAGCTTCCTCTTGTTATTTTTCTAATGCTTAATTAATTCATGAAGTGATGATTTTGACTTTACAATAAGGGTAGCATTAAAATACCTGAAACTCTAGCAGCTGCTTCCGCTAATTTAAATTCCACTATTATCTGTCCGGAGGAATGTTCATTACTACCCTAGCAGAGACAAAACAGATGCAACAGCATAATGCACCCCTGTTCAATGCCATTTCTGTCCAGCTATTTTATTTCCTGACTTAGGATACGATACACAGGAACTGTTGAACTGTATGTTGTCAGCAAATATTAACAAGAGCACAGCTGGTTTATTATAGAGCCATAAAGCTAAATTCCTAGGAAAAATATGTCATCTATATTTCATCAATATCACAAGCAATCAAAAACTAATCATATCTAAAGGAACAGAATGCAGTTTTATTCAATGTCTACAGATCATTAATTCACACAATCCTCCTCAATTTACAAAATCCTGAAATATTTTTTGAAGGTCTAAGGTACTCAGCTACTTAGCAGTAAACTATTCAATAGGAGGAAACTGAAAATGACAGGCCGGTGTATGTCTGTACCTGTCATTTAGTATTAAGGGATTTTTAACAGTTTATGATGTTTTGGACTATGTTAAAGTCATTGGAATGACTAGATGTGCAGTAACTTTGAAACTCAGGGTACTTCCCAAGATTTCTTAAGTGCATGAGATTTCTAGCCCTGTTTTTTGAAATCACAGTCTTTGAGTTTGGGCTTTTGTTTTGGAGGTTTTGTGGGGGATGGGGTTTGTTTTCTTTTGAAGCAGCTCATGTATACCTTGAACTACTGAATGGATGCATTAAAACAAAATATTATATTATTGCTTAAACATTGCTTATATCTACCTGTACCTACGTAATGAAGAGAACCAGTTCTCTCCATCTTGTACTTGAAACCAGCTTGTATTTGCAAAGAAACACTGTGTCCATTCATAATGAAAAAAAACCCCAACCTGATGAAATAGTGAGCTGTATTTGGAAAAATTGTATTTAACCATTAGTTCATGTCAACCGGTAACGACAGGAGGCATTCTGTTAAGGAGTTGTGGAATACTTGATATTCAGAACGTAGCATCAGTTTGATCTTCAGACATGTACACACAGTGGTACTGAAATATAAAAAGGTATTCCTTCAAGAAGCCTTTTGACATACCTTTAAGGTAACATAATTCAATGTATTTGCTGACTTTTGAACTTTTTCCTTCAGTTATAGTTATTCACTTTGAGAAACAAAGTCAGTCACAGAGATGATGTGACATTGTTTAACAAAGTAAGTCCTTCTGACACTACTGCAAACATCTTTTCTTGCTTCCAAAACACTGCTTTGATTCTTAATTAACCTTTCCACGGGTATTGTGTCTGTATTCTTGTGAGCTTTGTGTAGCTTCAGTGTACCAGCATGCAGTGTTTGATTAGGGTGTCAACTTGTTCATTTCTCTCCTTTTCCGATGTATGTTAGTGAGCTGTTCACAGAGTAACGATTCCATTGTGAAACACCCTACCAAAATACTAGAGATGCTTTTAAGGCAGAAAGTAACCATATTTATTGTGTAACCAGTGACATTCTCAACAAAACCATGACTACAAATATAAAAGGACCTTGCTTTCCAATTGGCTTTTTTCTTTACAACCTACATACTGCCTTTGGGGCTAAAATGAAGCAAGCTGTAAATGATGTATGAAATAAAACATGGAATTCTGGTAGAGAATGAGTTTTGGAGAAAAAAACCTGATTACTAGCATCCTTTAAAAAGAAAAAAAAAAAAAAGAAAAGAAAGGAACTTATTTCTAGGATTTATAATGTTATTAATAAAATGATGGTACTGAGGAATACAAATGAGAATTTAATAAGTAAATGACAAAGAGACTTAAAGCAACTACTAATGAAAAAATATTGGAATAGATGACTTATTTTAATAGAATCATCTATAATAGGTATCAAAATATAAATTACCCTACTAAGCATTATTATTCTTTATTATTTAGGTTACATTGTAAAAACAATCTTAGTGTGATGTAGATGTTATTAAAAAATGTATCTTCTATTGTTATACAGCAGAAGCATTGTTCTCTGCATTCTAGCAATGCCTTTGATATGCTGCTTTCAGAGGAATTTTAAAATTATTACAAATGATTATAAATTATAATAATTATTATCATAAGTTATTATTAATTAATATTAAACAAAATATTATTAATTCTATATTATTACTATAATTAAAATTATTAGAAACTTCAAAATCATTTGCATGTTTAGAAAAATACAGCATTGTAAGACAGACACAGACGACCTTTGAGGCTATCCAGGACAGCTTGAAATATACTGTTAAAATGGGGACTATAAAAGAGTATGAGTGAAATACATGGGCAACACCTAACCTTTTTGGTAGTATAGACCTGCACTTACTGAGTTCTTTTAAATGGTTTTAAACAGGAACATGCTGCTAGCTGCTCACTGGTGGTTTTGCTGGAGAACAAGTCTAATCTAGAAGGTCAGCATTTTGCATGTTCAAAATTCAGTCATTTTAAAGTATAAATACTGACTTAACTGTCTTAGCTTAGCCATGCTCCAATAGTGACCTTTACCTTTTTGTCCTTAACAGTTGCTATCTGTAAAATAAGAATAATAATGATAACCATACTGCATAAACATGTGGTAAAACTTACTTAGTACTTAAGCATTGTGAAGATGGGGCCTCCTACCTAAAATGGAGCACTTACATAGACACTTTCCCACCCCAAGTGCAGAATATTGGTGCTGATGTATAAACAAGAACATCTTGGTCCAGTTCAGAAATTCAATTTTGATTCGAATCTCCTGATCATCTTAATGAGATGATTAAGAGGAGTCTCATCTTAATGAGATGAGATCATCTCATCTTAATGAGATGATTACATGAGACTAGAGCAAGTGTAATGTAAAAACCTCTGAAATGTGTTTATGGCAGATTTCCACACTTCAGTAACAACCATTCAACTCCGTAAGTTAGTACTGTCTGATGTCAGAGCTGTTTAATTTAAAACCAGACCAGGTAAATCTCCAGTAGCTTCATACTTCTGGATTGCAGTGTGGGCATAGGCTGGCACAGCTCTTGCTGTTACTGAAAGTACAGTGAGTAGCCAAGTGTGCACGGAAAGTTTCAATGACGGTAGTAGCCAAAAGGAACTTGAAGCAGGTAGGAATCTTGTAGTTAGAGATGTTTTGGATGAACAAATTAATACAGGGGGAAATAGCACAGTTTGCCAATGACCCTTGGGAATCACGAGTGGCTGCTGCGTTCATCGTTGCCCTCAATATGGAGTGGTTTTGGGACAGTACCATCCTGCAGCTGCCTAGCTCCAGGGGCGCTACTTTCAGGGTATGTGGGTCTGGAAGAAAACTGCTACATCAAGGTGTGAGGTTTGGTTCTGGGGGCTTCACAGCTGGGCACTACAGAGCCGGGACTTGCAGCCTCAGGGCAGGTAACACCAGGCAGGGAGCAATGCATGACTTGCAAACTTGAAAGATATAATTTTTCACTTACCTTTACAGGAAATATTTGATAGTAGAAACCTATTTATTAACTCTTAATAAATACTTGAAGGAGTAGAGTTTCTGGTGCCTAAACATGGTCATTAATTTATAGAAATGTGTTTGGATCAACTGAGCTTGGTGAGCAT
Organism: Mycteria americana; assembly: GCF_035582795.1. Lineage (NCBI taxonomy): Eukaryota > Metazoa > Chordata > Aves > Ciconiiformes > Ciconiidae > Mycteria > Mycteria americana. Next base: position 93,697,506 of record NC_134366.1, on the reverse strand, counting down.
AATGTTTCATGAGAGTTAAAGTGACTGTTAGTTGAAATGTTGTTGATTGCTATATAAAGACTGGCCAGCTAAATCTTTATTCCGTACACCATCTACCATACGACGTATATATATGTCAAACTTGCATCTCACTGCTTTGGCAGGAGTAAGGTGAGATGTCAGATTCCTTTTCAGAAAAGCGCACACACAGACTGTCATGCAAATTTTTTTTTCTCCCCTAAAGGGTCTGATGCCCATTTTTTAAATAAATGGTATAGCTCATGTATCATGCAGTATACTTGAAACTTTTTCTATCACGTTAAACATAACATTTACAAACTTAAAAACTAGTGACAAGAGGGTTGCATTAACTCCTGTTTGCAAGTATCACAAAATGTGTGTCAACACATCCCAAACTCAAAAATATCTTAAAAAGACACTGTTAAATCAGTTTCATTACCTCCTCTGCACATGTTAATTGAACAAATTAACATTATAAGATTTATTATCTAATTATACCATTAACTGAAAACTTGTGTCCCATTCTATACTCAAAGTAGTATCTTAAATTTATTTCTATTCCTGAAATAACGAAGCATTTAATTATCTAAGCTTCTCAATATTCTCACAACTTTCTGTATGTGTAATTAAAATATTAATACAGGCAGGTAAAAGTATGATAAAATATTATTTGCAATATAATATACATACAATATCTCACAGTTATTCTTGGAGTGCCCAATAATGCCAGTCGATGTCCGTTTGTGTCATATGGCATAATCTACCCCTTCAAGCATTTAAAAAATACAATAAATGTTCTAACTTTAATTCAAGTGTTGATGGGATAAATTGTTGTTTGCTGTCATTTGGAATACCACAAAACATCTGAAGCAATTCACCATGTCTGTATACAAATTTCTTGACTTAATTAACATATGGCAAGTTAGCAGATTTCAGTTTAATGCCGTTTTGGCACATGATGCTAACTCATGGTTAAACAAAGCGGCTTGAGACAAGTTCACATACATGAAGATTTATTAACAGGGAAGTTATGTTCAAGGAAAATTGAAAGCAAGAAGCGGGGGAGAGAGGGAAAGGGGGAGTGGAGAGAGGGGGAGGGAGAGAGGGAGGGGGAGGTGGGAGATGCTGTTATTGCTGACTGGAGCATGCTTAAATCAAGGGCAGTTTCTGCACGCTGTTTGGCTGTTAAGGTCTCTGAATGAATATTATTGTCATCCTAAACTAAACCAAAAGCTGCAAGCAAGGCTAGGAAAAAGGGGGAAGGAAGGAGTGACCAGTGGCAGTCACTGCCCATGAGATCTGTTGTAGCAACACTGCTGGGCTCTGCAGGTGCAAAGCCATGGGAGTAACAGCACGAGAGCAATTGCATGGGAACAGTAAGGAAAAACACTGCCACTGAGACTCTAGAAAACACTCCCATGGCAGCTTGGGTGAAGGGGTATGGAGCTGCACCTGGAAAGCAGCCCATGGAGCTGCAGATGGAAGACCCTTACACTACAAAAGGCCATGTGCAACACCTCTCAAGCCAGTGGGGATCAGTTGTTTATGGGGCTAAAGACGTTCTTGAAATAATTTAGCCTACCCTTGTCTTCGTGTGAGTCCTGGCTAATTTATAAGCATACACAGGGTACAATCATTTTTGGCAGTGACCTTGGCTCGGAAGCTGTGGAGGAGGATGGCAAGGGGCAGAGGCACTCGCCCTTCTCCTGCAGGGTCCCACCTCCTCAGCAGTGCCTGATCTCCAGCCCCTCTCTTCTGGGAAAGTCGTTCTCATGGCTGTTACATCTAGGAAGCCTCAGCACTTGTGAGAAGGAAAGAGGTGACTGATTCTTCCATTACTTTCACTGTCAATAGATATTGTATAGAATATCTGATTTCACAAAAAATCATGTATATTAAAAAATGACGTATATAAAAAACAGAGTAGGAATAAGTGGCTCAGGTACATAATCATATCATAGTTTTAAAAGTGGCAGTGTTTGGCAATGGATTTTAACTAGATATCAGTTGTTTTCTATTCTAAAGCAAAATTTTAGGGCAGCTTTCTGTAAAGGGCTATGGGAAACAAATTCATTTTAATGGTCTTCTGGGAAAAATGTGGAAAGACTGTGTTCAAGCATGACAGTATTCTGTTATTTTGGGCAATGATACATCCATAAAATAAAAATCATCAAAATGCTTGTGAGTCTATTTTCTTTAAAATGCTTACATATTTTTTCAAAGAACAATAAATAAATATTTACAGTTACACAGATATCTGGAGAGAGCAGCAGTCCTGTTGTCTGATTTCTGACAACTCACAAGAGAGATGATCGGGTGTATTTTCTATCTAGGTCACTGACATGAATGACGCAGTATTTCAGTAAATGAAAAAGCTGCTATACAGTGTTTGTCCAAGGGGACGTGAAATGGATTTTGAATGTTCAATTCATAGAAAAGAGTATTTCTTTCTGGAATCAAGCTGTATGTTAGAATGAAACCTTCTGCATGCCTAGAAAGAATATTTCGCTAGTGGGTGTACTCTTACCTCATCACGTGAAGTGGAGGTGGGAGGAGGGAGGTGACTCTGGAAACTTCTCCCCACCACCAAAAGCTGTGGCTTTGTGGAGCTGCTCTTCTTGCTGCCAAAGGTTGACCATTGGCACAAAGCACTGCTCCTGTTTCCTCCCTTCCTCAAGCAATTGTAACCAAAGTGCGATGCAAAACCTGTGCCCAGCCTGCTGCCATACTAGTGCCAACCCCCCAGCCCCTGGGCCTCCCTGGTGGAGCTGGTGAGACTTATGGGGAAGGGTGGAAAAGGGTGAACCTGAGGTTGCTGAGATCTGGACAAGGCTTTGGATTTTCTGGGCATTGTGTGGAGAATCTTTCTGGCCCAGGACTGCAGAGGTCCACAACTCATCTTTCCTTGTCATCAAAGGTGTGGGGCAGGTCAGGCTGACAGAGATGCATCTGTTCAGCTGCAGCAGAGCACAAGCTTGAACTGTAGGCTTATGCACCTTGGCCACCCTAATATTTACAATTTCAAATGTTGTTGCTCAGTGCTGATCTGCCAGAAAACAGCAGCTCAGATGTTCCCCGGTATGTAAGGGAACCTCAGGTCTCTGTTGGGTTTTCTCTGTGTCATCTCAATGACAGATGAAAACACGTTGGGTGTATAATAAGGGCTGTTCCCAGGAATTCTTAACTTTGCTTTTATACCCTGTTGGACTGAGGATGAGCAGCATGTGGGAGAGCAGAGCCTGCTGCAAGGCTGCTTCAAGCAGAGGAGGAAATCGTGGTGACATTCATGTCCACGTTGCCCGCAGGGCTCAGGTTCCAGCAACCACCCCTTTGCCTACATCTGAACGTCTCTGCTCCAGGAACTCATTGGTTGCTTTGTCTTAGACAGTGAAATAAACTGTACACATTGGAGAGTGCTGGGGTATCAGAGCAGAACAGCAGACAAAAGTATTCCCTCAAAAGAATTCAAATAGACCTTGTTATTTCAAAATATAAGTCCTGATTCAAGGAAGCATCTTCTTGAAAGTGTTTAAGCAAAGTTGTAAAACGCATACATCGTCCTCCCATTCCCTGCTGCTTCTAAGTAGGTGATATTTCTCCTTTAAAGACTAAGAAGTAAGGCAAATAATTTATTTATTATTTATAAGCATTTAGCATCTATCATTACAGTAACAATGAAATGTGATGTGGAATTCACACCTACAGAAAATTAGGAGGCATACATGGCACTTTTAATCCTCTCTACAGGTCACTTGCATTTAAAATTATTTCTTGTGTCAGACATTTATACGTCAATATCTGGTTTTTGACAAGAGCAATTGGCTTTTTGGCGATGACATGTAAGCTGCTCTTCATTTTAAAGAAACTTCTTTTGCTCTGACATGGGGAGGTGGAAATTGTATCTTAACAAATACTGTTTGAAAGAAAATTGTTTCCCCTCCCCAAATCTTAATGCAAATTTTAATGCTTTTCTTTACACTTGTATACATTAATTAAAAAGCAACAGGAACAATTCATCTCTCATAACTCGCTGAATGAGTATCAGGTAATGACATTTATCTGGTTTCAATGCTTGTTGAGAATAGACCACTAGTTTTCATAGATTGCTGTTTAGGAATTGTCCAGTGAAACAATTTTCATTTTAAATTTAGGGATTACTGTGCTCATGATGCTCTGTAGTTTGACTTCCTTTAAGATACAGAATATTAATCTGTGCAATAAATGTCAGACAACTTCTGCCGTAAGGATCCTGTGACTATCACAACTTTACAAGGTCAAATTCTTTCATTTAATGCATCTGACTTAATTTACATGTGAAATGTTTTGGCCTAGCTGTGACCCATTATTATAGCTGAGAATAGGAATAAAAATGACTACATTGTTTGGTACTTTTTAATAGCATCTTTCACACCATGAAGTGCTTAACAGTCTTTAATTCCCTAGCACTACTGACCTATTCTGAACAGCCTTACTCCCTATTTGCTCCTTTAGTCCTGTATTTGCTACATGCAGTTTTACCATTTACCATGTATTTACATATCCGTACTTAAATTTCTCTGAAAAAAAATGGAGGTCATGCATCACAGAAAGTTTTTCTGTATTGTTTTTAATCATCAAGGGTTCTTTTCAAAGAAGACATACCTCAGAAGTGAATCTGTGTTTTTCAGTTTTAATGCTCTTCTGAAAACTGGTAGAAGTTGTGATGGCAGAAAGTATTTTCCATTGTGCCATTTTTATAAGTTATTTCTGTTGGTATGTAAACCAATGTTTAGCATTTCAATTGTTACTGTCTAAAAGAAATGTTAATTCTTTGCCAATTATTTTAGTAGCAAGACATGTTTAAATAATATTGTTTATTCGTGATTGAAAATTGATATTGCAAAATAGAAAGTAATCCAGAACACGGTAATTGGGAACAGAGTCTCACTTCCCTCCTCTGCATCTTCATTGTTCAACTATGAAATGTGGCAATTGATTAAAAATTTTCTAATAGCTTTTTATCTTTACTTTTGGACTTTAAAGGAGTGAAATAATCCTTTGTCTACTTGTTCTTTGACTTCAAAGATAAAAGATGTTTTATTTCCTTTATAGAACGTCACAAAAAGAAAGCAGATAATTATACCAAACGGTTATATGAATCCCAATAGAAAGAGTAAATCCGCTCTTATGAAAGTATTCAATAAGTTCTTGAATTCACTGGAGATAGCAGGTTTTCATGTCTTTACGAGTTAAAGTTATACAAATGTCCAATTAGCATTATGAAATATTATTTTTCTTTTATTTTAAAAATAGTTTTTAAGGTTTTCTTGTCTGATAACAATGAATGAGATATTAATAGAAAAGCAATATAGTGTAGGTGAAAGAAAGCAAGTGATGTAAGATGTTAAAAACAGTGAAAAGAAAATAATCTTCAAAGACACGAAAAGGAGCTTTCTAGCAATGCCCCTCACAATGTAAATATTCAAAATAATGGGGAAGGTAAATGGTGCTTCATTTTGGGAAATCTTTAGAGGCATTATTTTCCACTTGCTATGAATACATACTGAAAATATTACTCTGTGCTTGCACTGACTGAAACTTGCAGGAATCTGAGTTATGTTTCCCATAAAGCTTGCTTTAGAACTGTTGCTGCATCACATCATCTTTTTATGAACTGGTTTTCTGCCTCTATACAGTCACAAAAGAGCTACTGTAGATGAATGAAGACATCTCTTAGGACTCAAGTTATTTTCAAGACTCAAAGCTCATGAGTAAAAATAACGTGTTTTAGAAATACTTCTGCTAAGCTATGTTTCCACTTGCATAGTATGGAATGGAGACGAAGATTTTTATGTAGCTGAAAAAAGAATTGTTAGAATACAATATTCCTGTTATAACAATATTCCTGTTAGAATTATTATTCCTGAATAACAATATAATTATTATTCCTGAGTAACAATATTCCTGTTAGAATACAACTAACAGGAACCTACAGGGAAAATATCTTTCAAAGGAATCTACATGGAAACACAGGATTGCTGTGTGAATTTTTAGTGACGTGTTTTGCAATATATTTATGTTTTAGTCACTTTCTTCAGTTGTTTTCTGTGATTTGTGACAAGGAATTGATGATCAAGTTCACGCATATATCTGAGCCTTAGAACACACCTTTGACAGTTCAATGTCAATCATCATTCTATGAATTTCATATTTTCATAATAGGGATAAAGACAAGAGAAACAGTGGCTGACTTCAGAAATCCCTCTCCAGATTAACACTGAATATAAGCTTTGGGTAATTAATGAAAATAAACCTATACTTCAAAAGTATAAGGAAGAACTGAAGTTTAATTTTATATAATCTGTTATTTCCTGGAAAAGGAAGACCAACTACTTCATGGTCCTAATTTAGTTCTTTAAAAACTTTAAATTTAGCTATTTCAGTAGTAAAATAACAATTAGGCTCTTCAGCTCTTTTCCTGAAAAGAAAACAGAAGTGTCACTGTATAGTGATATGAGATAGAAGAGGAGAAAGGGCTGGAGTGGAGAGAAATCGATATTACTGTTAGTAATATCAACAACTTATTTTGGTACTTTTACCTGAAGCATCTGGCAGCAAGTAAAATGGATGTTTTTAATCAGAAGTATGACAGATTTCCATTCATTTTCTGTACTTGCTGTCAAATTGTGAGAACAACATTTCTGTGGGATAAGTGACTTCTGTATGAGTATCTCATATAATCTGTTTACTTAAATGTTTTTGAATGAAGGGAAATAGTATCAAAGTTATTAAAGTTTTATAATATTTTCTTCTTGAGATAATGACCATATAATTACAACAGTCGGTTATGTAATTGCATTTGTACTTGAGTTTAGATTGCATGTGAGTGGATCCAGTGATTCAATTTCTCCTGCATGATTATGCAGTGTCATAAAAATTCAAATAAATATGCTACAGAGCAAAATGTGAATAATGTAAGTTATTACAAAGAGAACTTGTTCAGTACAAAGTTGCTTAATCATCATATGTTTAGTTTATTACTGCACTTTTTCCTTTTATTACTCTCAAGAAATTAGAACAAACTTTATAGGCTCTTAAGCCTGTGATTTATTTTATTATGTAAACTACCCTACATTTCCATAGTCTGTAGATTTTCATTATTAAGCAGCTGATTCTTGGACTTAATAAGAATAATTTATTGAGAATATCTTCATCAGCCCTCCTGTTGATCATGCAATCATGTTGATCGTGTTCATCAGCATATTGCAAGAAGGCTGTACAGTAAAGAAAGATGATTAGAAAGTCACACTTTCATTAGACAAGTGTAAGAAGCTGTGGGGTATTCCGATATAAGCCACAGAAATTTTAAAAAAAAATATTTATATTCTGTAGACAGCATTGGCAAAAATATCTCTGTTTCTACATTAAACAAAAATATTTTCATTTGGAAGCAAGATTCAGACCCCAATTCCTGAAGCGGAATGGTTTGTCGGAGACTCCATAAGCAAAAGTAAATACAGACGTGAGTGGAGTTCTTGTCATGCTAAAAAAGCACACAGGATTTTTGGAGATAGTGCTTTTGCACATGACAGCTAAAGTTTGAAGGAGACCAGTTTGGTTCAGATGTGCCAGTAAGAGTAAATACTTTTTCACATTCCCCTTCTCCTTCTCCAAGATGGACATAGGAAAAAAGACATTACAATTAAACAAAAACCTTACAAAACAAGAATGAACAGAAACAGAGTTTCAGGTTTCTATAAACTGATCAGAAAAAGGAATGCAAAATTCCTTTGTTCTTCAAATACTTTATCTAGAAACTGAGATAAGTGAAGTCTGTTCAGCATGTGAAAAATGTTTAACTGTTCTACCAAATCTCTACAGATTCTAAGTCTCTAACTGACTTTGCCTTAATTTAGCTAGTTGCAAAAACTATCACATTCAAGTATATACATTTGTCACTCTGCTGACCAGACTTTTATCAAATGTTCTTCTGGTTGAGTATAACCATTATTCAGATGGAATTTTTATTCCGTGTTATGATAGAAGTTTTAAAAATGTTAGTTAATACCTATAAGGAAACAAAATTCTTCCCATAAGAAGAATACTGGTAAGTGGTAAACTCATCCTACTTATGCTAGAAAATGCTGAAAATAATTGCCTGTATGTTACTTATTTAAGTCTTTATCATCAGCATTTTAATATTTAAAATGTATTATTTCATGCTGTTTTTTCATATGTTAAATTTTGAGTGTTTGACTTTGCAATTTTGATTAATGTTCTTTTAAGATGCTTATTGGTGTGTTATTTCCCATGTTTTAGGAAAAGCTGTCTGACAAAAAGAAATTCCATGAATTGGCATCAAAATATTTAGTGTCAAAGCCATGTGATTTTCTAGTAATATTCACCCTTGCTACTGTGCAAACTAAGTTGTTACTTGACTTTTGGACCAATGTTAAAGACACATAGGAAATTCTGATCATGGGAAAACTGTTCAGTTCATGTAGTTTAAACCAAATCAGGAGTGAAGTGTTTTATTGATTTCTTAATGATAGGTGATTAACCTACAGTCAGTGGATCAGGATCAACATCAACATTGCAACAGAGAAATCACGGTCCTAGGGACTTGCAAAGTGTTAATAAATACCTGCAAATTGCTAAGCACACTTCTATAATTATTGTCAGAAAGTTCTAATCTCACGCATACACGGAGTGATGGCAAACCTCCCTACCCCCACAGGCAAGGGTTAGTTCTCCACTTCTGGGACTGTGGTTTTGTCACTTGCACACGCTTCCTGTGGGACACATGGATGCTCCCATTTGTGTCAACCTGTGCTATTCCCTACAACCCCCATGTCCCGAAGAAAGCACCCTCGGGAGGTCACACTCACGTTCCTGGCTTCAGGGGTGCTACCCTCCAGGCAATCTTGCCTAGGAAGCACCCTTACAGTCAATTTACAGGCATTTGCTAGTAGCAGGCAGACAAGGCTCAGAACCCCCTTGCAACAGCACTTAACTTGAAAACCTAGAGCCTTAATGAGAACTGGTGAACAGGAGGAATGGCTGACCACGAAGCATGAAAATAAACAGTCTGGATTTCTAACATAAAGCTTACAAGAGCACACAGGGCTCTATGGCAGCTCAGAAGTGGGTATTTGGGCCATTTTTACGCTGGTGACAGCTGAGGAGGAGGATGGGGAATAAGGGCACTATGAAAGACATTGCAGTTCAGTTCACTTGTGAACATGATGTGGACCCATCAAACGCAGTCTGCTTTTGAGAGAAACCCCTTCTCTCCTTCTGGCCACTCAAGTTCTCGCATGCAGTCTGTCCCAAGATGGATAGTCCTCCTCCTCCTCCCCCACGCTGGACACTGCAGCACCTCTCAACCCCTTCCCTCCCTCATGCTGTGTCCTGCTGTAAGCTTTAGGCCTAGGGCAAGCTTTGAATTAGGCAGTTTTGCTGGGCCAGTTGCTAGGATATTGGGAAGGATTGCCTTATGGCATTTTGCTTTCTTTCTTTTTTAACTCTTTTTTTTTATCCTAACCCCTTTAATCCCTTTCAAAGGATATATGGGGTGGGGGCAAGGGCCATCTTCTGCAACATTGCTACAAAAGCTTTCACTTACAACCAAATAAAATCAGGTTGCCCTTTCAGTATTCCTTTCATTTTCTTTCCATTTTTTGAAGTCCCTAGTTGTGTGCATAGAAATATGCATAGATGTTTTGTTTATTTTTTTTTCCTTCATGCTTAAATGTTCCAGTCATTTTAGGAGGTACCTCCTGCCACTTTAGTGACTGTCACAGGCTGGGAAACACTGACTCACTTTTAACTGAAGTATCTGGCATCTGGGTAATTTGGAACACTGATCTGAGGTTCAGCACTTGCTGGTTTTCCTGTCCAGAGCAGAGACTAGAGGGAAATGTTGTTTTCCTGCTGTAGCCTTGTAGAGCAGTGGAGAACATTGGGCTGTTTGGACTTTTTAGCACTGTGAGCTGAGAAAAGCTGGCATGGGGTCAGTATGGACAGAGCCACCTGAGATTTAAACTGCTAAGGTCCAGGAAGTCATTCAGGATGGTGATCTGCACTCTGCTTATAATTGAAGATTTGATTAATGACGATTGGGCTTTAATGAGGTTAGCAAAAGATGCAAAGGTCATCTCCTGGCAAGATTTCAGGTTTCTCCTTGGACTGCAACAGTAGAGAAAAAAAAGGTGTCACTTTTCACAGTAGGAGAACAAAGTTTTTCCTACACTTAGTCTTAAAACTGCAAGCCATTTCGGCTGCACTTGGAAGCGTTACACAGCCTTATTTGCAGGCAGTGTTATCCACCACCTATAATCACATGTAGAGTGTCCTTTGTTCTGTTCATTTTTTTCTGTCATATTAACACCTCTAATTGGCAAACCAGGCAATTTCCTAGCTTCAACTGTATGAGCCAAGGAAGAAACATTGGTAGTGAACAACTTGTGACCCTCTACCAATAATTGGAAGTGTTGACATTAATTAAAGGTCAACATTTTAACCTTATGAAATCACCTGCAAAATTGTCAAAATAAAGTGACTGAGCACTCAGTCATTTCAAAGGGTTGTTAGAAATAAAGGACTATAAGGGACCTCCTGCTTCAAAAAGCACAATCTCACGCTATATGAGAAAGATTCACCATAGAATTTCCTTGATTAATTTTGAGTTACTCTGAATATACTTATCCATCTTTGTAGTGGCAGCATAAATGTAACAATATCTTTTTAAAATACATTTAAATTAAAATATTAAAATGCTACATTGAAACAATGTTTATTTTCTTTTGATTCTAATATTCTGAGTCATTAGGGAACTTGAAAAAGAAGAATTTTAAAAAGCCTGGATTTTTACTTTAGAGTTGTGTTGATAAAGAAAAGTAATTTTCCACATGCTATATTCTACAATTCATTTATTCATCTTACATATAGAAGTATAAAACATAAATGTTTAAATATCAATTTTTAAAACATTGGCATTTTGTAAATGTCTGGGAAAATAAATTCCATTTTACCCTTTGTGGAACAATTTGAAATATACACTCTCTTTAACAGACTTAATTTTTCAAATCTGCATACTTAACTTCCATTTGGGGTCATAGTATTGCAATCTACTGCAGATAATACGTAAAGATCTATTTAAGAAGGACCTTGTATTGTGATAATATTGTAATAAAAAGGATTTTTAAAAGGGAATAATACCATAAGAAAGGGAAATATTTGCACTTTTGCCTGATTGTTAGAAACGTCTATCAGCATTAATTTAATCAATGGGACCAGTTGAAGTTTGTGAATGTGAAGAGAATACTTATTTCTCTTGCATCATTAGTATTTGAATATTAAATTATTTCAGATGTGTGAAAATGGCTGAGGAAAAGGACATGAAGCATGGTGTGAAAACTTGGTATTGCGCCCTGATTGCATTCACAAGAAGAAACTAAATAGACTAATAATGTTGCAGTGCTTTTTCAGAACTGCAAAATCAATTAAGTTTATTTGCCAGCATGCTCAAATCTACTTGATTATTGCAATGGATAGTAATTAAAGTATGGATCAACCAATTAGTTCTCATATATAATTACAGAGTTTGAATCTTAATGAAAATCACAGGTAAAAGTACAGATACAGTTACTATGCCTTTTTTTCATGCCTTAAGATTATGGTTTACTGGCACAATGCTTATGAACTGTCTCTATAGACAACAGGACAGCCATCTTGGTCATATTATTTTCCAAGATTTTTTCAGATATCATGTAATAGCTATTTGTTGACCACTTTTGTAAAATCCCATTCAATGTCTCCTATCTCAAAAAAAAAAAAGTCACATTTTTATTTGTCACAGTAGCAACATGAAATCAGGAGTGCTCAGGAATGAGAGCTCAGTTCTGAATGGAACAATACTTCAACCCTTACTGCTTTCTTCTTATAGGAGCACAATACAACGATAGCGGTACAATGCTATTCCCATTCCAATGTACCAATGTACAACAATGTACACAATTGTATGTGTACACATACAAAGATGTACACAATACAAATGTACACAATACAAAGATATACCAAGATTACGAGCTACTATACTGGTGTGCCATTATATGTTTCCTTCTGCCTTCTAGAATTAATGTCCATCAGTCATAAGGGTATTTGTTACTATGTGACCAATGACTTTACATGGGTCCACTGTCCCTCTCCTTCCTTATGTGACTAACTTTTTGTCCAGAATATTTAAGAGTACAACAGTAGTGGTAAATAAAACAGATAGACAGACAGGCAGACAGAGATATATTCAGCACTGAAAGTTAAGTGATACTAATTCTGTCTTTTTCACTTCAAATGTGTTGAAAGAACTTAATTCTCAGTTGTCTTCTGAACTCAGTCAAGTCAAATGGTAGAGGATAATATTTTTCCTGCAATTATCCTTACATGATGAATTAAAAGTTGTTAGAACTTTCTCTGCATTAAGAGTAAATATTTAGTCACACACCATGTGTATTTTCCTTCTGCATCAGACATGGAAATGGAGATAGACATCAGCAAAAAGATAAGTAAATTAGACATCCTGCAGGTGTTAGTTTTGGGGTTTTTTTTCCATTTCTGTACATATCCACGTAATCCATTTTAATCATATAACTTGATCTATGTTTTAAAGGTTATATGTGAGTAAAAGAAAAATCATCCAGCCTAAGGTACGTGCACAAAACTCCAGCAGTGGAAATGATTCTTCTTAAGAGATAAGAATAGGAGTTTCTATAAACAACTGCCAAGGCTGAGAATGAGTTATTCATGAGAATATAGAAAAAATAGAAAAAAATCAGAGGAAAAAATGCAGTCTTTACTAGCCTCCTAAATGTAGGTATAACTAGAGAATTTGGAATAAACAAACTGCAGCAGTTAAAAACATATATTGGTTAACTTGAGCATCTTGCTGTTATGGTGATTACTAAACACTTACTGCGATATTACATCTGTTGAGTGTTTATCCACTCTTCTAAACAACCTTAAAATCTGAGCACAACAGAGAACTGATTTTAAGGTGCTGTCCTCAGTGCTACAAGTTTAAATCAGACAACTGTCACATGAATGTAGGGGTGCTTAGAGTTTTACTGTCACGTAGCTGATTGTTCACCAAATTACTGAACAACATGAGACAGCTATGGCAAATTAATAAGTTGCTCACTGATTTTAACTTACACACTTTCTTAGCTTTGGTATTGGTGGATATACCAAAAAAAGTACAATAGGTGAGTGACTGCGACAAGGACTACGGTAACAGAAAGGCAGATTACAGTTAAGAGGAAAATATGTGTACAACACATCTTGGGAGTGTAATAGAATTTTATGTAGTAGACATACAAATGTCTAGCCACACTATAAGAAACTTGCTTTATTGCTACATTTAAAATTTGGAGGAAGAGAAATCCTAGAGATGCTATTTCATTTATACTATGTAATAAATACGTTTCTAGCAAAGCATAAAAGACTGAAATGAAGCTAAAGTTTTAAAAGAAAACTGATTGTGGAGTGGTGCACTTTGCACCTGAAAGAAAATATTAATAGAAAAGAAATTGCAATTAAAGACAGAAAGACCAAAAAAAAAAAAAAATCAGAGGTATGGTCTCAGAGCTTTAATTGCTGTAAAGGAGTATAGTTCAGCAGATTGTAATGGGACCCTGCTGATTTCTATCCAATAAAGATTTGCTACATAAAGTTAAGTACCAACTTGTCATAGAAAAAAGAAAAATGCTTGTCTGTTCCTATGGCTTGCCTTTACAGGCAGTCAATGCTGCTACTGAGCTCTATCTCAAGTACAACAAATAAACAGTCTAATCAGTTCCTTTTAAAGAAAGTGAGAAGATAAAAATTGCTACTCTTTCAGAGTTATGTGTTTTTTGAAGCATATGCCTCTTGAATTTGAGAGTTTTAGCATGCCTCTATTCTTGAAGGGTACCAGTAAGGGCAAATACATTTTACATGGAGCAGCTGTTGCAGTTTTCAATAACCAGTTTTTTGAGGGCACATATCCCTGACATTTTTTTCTTTTTTTTTTTTTTTTTTTTGTAATTTCCAGTGCTTGTGGTTCTTTTCTAGGTGGTTTCAATACATAATTTTATTGATTCATAAATAAGGACCACTGAGAACAAACACATGGCCAGAGTAATGTCTGATATGTTCTCTTAAACAGTAGAGTTCTGCCCTTTTGAAACCGTGACACTTGTAACAGAGTAGCAAAGGGAAGCACAAGCACTACCTGCAATTCTTGGTTTTTTTAAACAGAAAGCTATTGGGTTTTTAGCTTTAGCCTAAGATATTATAGATTCTTCTGTGTCCCAGTTAAAGGCCCAGTGTATGCAACACTCTGATGTAAAAAAGGGCTTGTATATACCTACCTGGTAGTTTTATTTTTAAGTATTTTACAGAGATACATCATTTCCCTTAACATGGCATGTTTTCTTGTCCTTTTCCTTCTCATTACTGAACATGTCTCAACATATTATTTCAAATACTTACTATCAATTTGAAAATGTGTGTAACTCTATTTGTAAACCAACTAATAATGTTCTTCACATGTAAAGGAAAATTTAACTGAAATTTGAAGTTGAAGCTTAAAGGAAACCACAGATGAGCAGATTTCTTAAATCTATTCAGAACAGGTTATAAAAAGCAGGTCTGCTTACAAAAGGACCAGTTTGGATAGGAATGGACATAAAAGCTGATATATATTTAGAGTAGGAGAGATAAGTTAGATCTGAAGATAGAACATTAGCCTGTTTCCTAATACAAGATTCCTAAAGAAAATGCACCTGTTTTATAGCATCTCTATGCTATTCCTCACACAGACAGTCCAGGCCTAGCTATTTTCAAGTTTCTATTTGAGATTAATCCCTAGAATTTCCTGTAACTCAATCCCCCTCCCCCCCCCCAAAAAAAAAAAAGCGAATCAAATAACAGTGAATTCACTGACTGAAACACCTTCAGAACAAGAGTTATTTGGGAACTAACACGTGCCAATGAAAGTAGACCCTTCCTGTTTTTCTAACCTTACAATTATTATTTCCTGATAAGGGCTAATATTCACTTTTATGGCTAAAGAATGAATCATTTTCAGTCACTTTATTCATATTGCAGTAAAGAGTGAGCTCAGTTAATAAAAGAGTTTCTCCAAGGGTTTTCAATTGCATTGTTTCTTAAAGAATTGAACATCTTATACTTAAAAAAAAAGTAATATCTTTGATTTGCAGATAGGAGAACACCAATCTACATTTGTTTTTTGCAAAACTGACAAAATGAGGTGTGTTCTGTAAATATGAGAATTCAGCAAGTGAAAGAAAATGTAAAGCTAGGAAACAAATTTAATATGGGACCTGCAAGATCAAATGTGCTGGTTTTGACTGGGATAGCATTATTTTTTTCCATAGTAGCTTGTATGGGGCTACGTTTTGGAATTGTGCTGAAAACAGTGTTGATAACACAGGGATGTTTCCTTTATTGCTGAGCAGTGCTTACACAGAGTCAAGGCCTTTTCTGCTCCTCACCCCACCCCACCAGCGAGTAGGCTGGGGGTGCACAAGGAGCTGGGAGGGGACACGGCTGGGACAGCTGACCCCAGCTGACCAAAGGGATATCCCATACCATATGGCGTCATGCTCAGCATGTAAAGCTGAGGGAAGAAGAAGGAAGGGGGGACATTTGGAGTTATGGTGTTTGTCTTCCCAAATACCCATTATGTGTGATGGAGCCCTGCTTTCCTGGGGATGGCTGGACACCTGCCTGCCCATGGGAAGTAGTGAATGAATTCCTTGCTTTGCTTTGCTTGTGTGCACAGCTTTTGCTTTCCCTATTAAACTGTTCAACCCATGAGTTTTCTCACTTTTACCCTTCTGACTCTCTTCCCCATCCCACCAGAGGGAGAGTGAGTGAGCAGCTGTGTGGGGCTTAGTTGCTGGCTGGGGTTAAACCACGACATCAAATGATGACTTCTCTGCATCAAAATTGTTGCATTCTGCAGTATATGATCTCAGCAATTAGCTAAGAGCAAATGTTCATTCTCATCTTTTCTTCAACTAATGGACAGAGTTTTGCACCCAAAAGTTAACAGTGGCAGTATCAGATGCAAATTATATTTAGTCAGGCTTCAAACCATAAGATTATGGTACACTTTTATATAAAGATGTTATTCCTAATCTATTTCCATTGCTGTCAAGAAACAATCAAGCTGACAATCAAGGGTTTGCCTTTCAACTTGTACAGGTAGCAGAAATATTCTTCTATTTGCATACTTTCCCTGTGGTATTGGAGGCCCCAGATACACCATTTTCATCCAAGACTTCATTTTCTCAACCGAGAGAGAAGATAACATTTCTCTGACAAAACATATTACATCAATTACTGATAAATCTGAGAAAACACTACTTAATTTGCTGTTACAATCAGCCGGCTTACATGAAAGACTAGGACTAATACCACAATATAATAGTTCTTTCAGTAAGAGCCCTTCTGTTATTTTTGTTCTTGTGGTTGTTCCAGGGTTTTTTTCAACATTTCTTCGTAACCAAAAAAAAAAAAAATTCCTTTCTGTGATGCATTTCATTTCTGCTCTCTTTCTAGCTGAACACAATCACCTGAGAAATGTCTGTAAACTATGAACTACTGTTAACTTCTTAGGAATTATAACTGTATCTTTATTAATTCATGAAAAAATAGTCCAAATCCTCAAATCCTCTAAATCCTCTTCTGTCTTTTTTTTTTTTTTTTAAATGCTTGAACCCTGACGTTTGGATAAATTATTATGCTTGTAATGAGAAACATCTTTCTTCAGATACTAACAGCTTGAGTGCATATAGTTGCAGCTTTTTAGGTTAACCATATTTAGAAGCATTTTTCAAATATACTTATTTTGCATTTAACTGCAAAGCAATTTGATATGGTCTTGTTGCAGCACAATAGGATATTCTGATGGATGTACTTTTTATATATTTTATATTTTTTAACAAAAATATGTTTCTTTCAACTGAATTCAACATTGAGATCAAAATATAACTACTAGTTACTTTGTATAGTCTTTTTCTCTACAAAATTTTAATTGATTTAGACTTGCACTTTTATACTAAACAAATAAATTAACGATGTAAAATTTGGGAATTTGGGAGTAAAAAGCAAGCAAGATTCTTTCATTCTGCAGTAGAAGCAAGTAATCTGAAAGATAATACCATAATGCATATAGAAAGGTATATATAATTTTAACAGTAATTTGGATATCTTTAAGATCATTTAAAATTTCCTGCAATAAATTTTAGTATGTGCAGTTTACCATAGAAAAATGATCAGGCAGGTCTAGTAATCAGTGTTATCACAATTGAATAACCCTAAGCAGGTTTGAATAATGCAATTCTATGATGCTCTGTTTGGGCACAGTTCTCAGACTGTATTATGAATTAAAATTTTCCTCTTAATATGATAAAAATATACCACTAAATCTGTTAACCTTTAATAACAATAATATCCATTTAAAATAATTCCCAGCAGAGATATTTCAAACGTGTATTTTTTGTGGACTTGAAGTCAATAAATCCTGATAGCATGACTAGCAATTATCTTCAGTGAACCAAAAAATGTTTTCCACTGAGAAAAAAGTATCTTTCCACGTTATTAACTAACATCACTATTTTTCCCAAATGATTAAAAACCAACAGAAGCCATGACATTCCATACATTTGCAAATGTCAGAGAATCTGAAATGGTAATAAAAATGTGCAATTGGTAATCCAATCTATGACTATTTACAGATTTACCATAGGCTTATAGAAAATCAGGTCTCAACATTCTTACATTTGACTAATTTGACTAAAAACCCTGTAATTTAAAATTATATTTAGAAAGCTTTGTTTCGACACAATCACATAATTCTAGTTAATAAATTTCAGCATCAAAGCTGTTAGCTTTACACTTACGTAATCAATTTTCAAAAGAAAATGTTTTCTTGGGATACTTAGAGAAGTATATTTTACTTTACTCAGGAAATGAGGATATGAATCTGGTACTGTTAATCTGCCTGGTACTTGCAACAATGGTTGTCACCACTTTGGGTGGTTCCACATTCAGACATTATTAGCCCTTAAAATATCGTGTACGTAAAGTCTGGGTGTTACTTTTAGCTTGAAACACTGATTTCCTTTTTTTTTTTTCTGCGAACAGATAGTGCTTATTGCTACAGTGAAACAAGCAAGTAATTGAAGATACATACAAACAATAAAGCATTGTTTATTTTATAGCACTACAATGGCAAGTTGAATAAATTCATCCATGTAGGAAAAGGAATACCCCTTTTCATATTAAAATGTCAGCTGGCAAGTTCAAACTCACTGTGATATCTCAAAAAAATGCAAATTCTTCTGTTCTCCTTTTACAATGAATTGCAAAGAGCCTAATTAGATTTCTCAAAAATATTACTCTGCTTATCAAGTGTGGACATTGTTGTTGCTCTTATTTTCTTTATGGTGTCAATATGCAGCTTTTCTCTTTGCTAAGAGATTAAAGACGCTTTTCTGGAAACATCAACCTCAAAGACATATTTTATCGTGCTGACCATTTACAATTTGACTTCTTTTTTTATTCTAAATTTTATATATCTGCTGTTACAATCCAAGCAGTGGTTCAAAAGCTTGCTTCTCTATCATGAGATACAATTATAAAAGCAATATTCTGAGGTTAACATTAGAATGAAAACTTGTTATCAAACAGCTTATTAAAAAATATGCAGGTTAAAATCGAGATCCCTCCAGGTCTTTTTTTCTATCCTTTTACATGAAACCTGTTATCGCTTTGAAAACTAATGCACAGGTAATGTAGAAAGAACATGAAATAATATTGTGAAACTAGAGTCTAACATCTCTAAATGTAATCTGTGTCTCATAACAATATTTGCTGTTGTCAGGCATAAAGATATTCGCTCAAGGATTTCCACAAGGATCTAGAATTTTACTGTGGGAATAAACCAGGTAAACACATGAACCATTAGGAAAAAAAGCTAATCATATGCTTAATGTTTTCTAGAAGCAACAACTTTCATAAGTCTGATTATAATGTAAAGCTAATATTATCTTGATCAATATGACAATTGCCCAAGTCATTTCAATGAACAGAAGATTTAGCTGGCTGTAATAGTATTCAGTCATAGCAATGTTGAAGCAAACAATAGTGAAGTTGCATTATATTTGAAATTGAGACATATACACTGGACTCAATTTAATTCCTGTAATATATACAAAATATGAAATATTCGAATAGAAGATTAAAAAAAAATATACCCATCAGCAATGAAAATATTATAAAAGAATAACTATTCGAATGAAAATGGTTTGCTATAGGAGATCTTGATGCAGTGGACAGTAGTACAGTAGAGTGAGAAACTAGAAGGACGTTGCAATATTTATGTGTAACTAAAGTTAAGCATATGAGCACACTTAAAAGATCATGTTATCATCCTTCAGATTAAGAAAAGGAAACATTCTTCTACGTTGGGAGACACAAAAGAAGCAAAGTTTAACAAAAGTGAATTTCATACTGGAGGAGACAGTCATGCATCATAAAAATGCAGAAAAGGAAACCAATGGGATTTGAAAGGCTTCACGGAGCAGTTTGCTATTCATACTGATGAGCCTGAGCTGTTTCAGTTTTTAGGACTCCACCTCCAGTGTGTACACACTGCACTGCTGTCACAGAAGTAAAGCTCTGTCTCCACCTGGAGTGGGAAACCAGAGAGCTCATCAGTCAGCTTTTTCAGAGTCCTTCCTAGTAAAATGTGCGAAGCAATTGTCTTAGAAAGAAGTACCTTGTTTTTCTTCAACTTTCTCCTGAGTATATTAACTGGGGTTTTTGCAAGTATGGACAGATACTTTTTGCATGGTTCTGTCTCTTGAGATTTGCTTGAGAATCATTTCATTTTACACCTCCCTAAAGCAGTGAGGTACTATTTTATTCAGGCTTTCATGCTATCTTCCCTGAAACTTCCCTGAATTTCTATTTGTAATTCAGATTGTACAACAACTTTTTTCTCAAACTCATAAATCCAGTTAGAAACAAACTAGTCTTCTACCAAGCAAAATGAAAAGAAGAAACAAAATCTTATGATGTGTAATTACGCTCTGAGAAAATAGGAAGAACATAGTAAGCCTATGAAATATGTTTAATTCTGCAACCAAAGTGCTTCCAGAATGAGAATATGAGGGTGTATTTAATATCAGCAGAATGCTTATAAATGCTTACTCACTATTAGAAAACCTTGAGATATTAAGTAATATATGTTGAGAGGAGATGAGTCAGAGTGAGGAGACCTAAATGCAAATTGTTTTCATTGTTCCTTAACCTATAGGGAAGAAAAGCTGTGTTCCAAAATTTGCTTCGTGAAACTTCATATGTTATTTTAGTTGGGTTTTCGAGATTTTTTTTCTAATTTAAATTTATGTTTATGCAGGATTACAGTTGTTCAAATTAAAATACCCCTTTCTTTCTAAAGACTGGAAGACTTCTTAAAATATTATATTTCCATCTGTTTCCATGTAAATTGAAGCAGCATCTGCAGTAGTACTAAAACTGATGCTTGTAGTTTAAAATATGCCATCAGAAGCAAGAGACTGAGGCTACAGGGATAACAAAACATAACCTAGACAGCAATTCTGTCTTCATTTAAAATCCTAAAATATCCTCCTGCTTTTGAGGAGTATCTTATAAGCAAAATTAATTTGTGAACATCTGTTCACTACAGGACAGAAGATAAGATTTGGTCAGAATATATTTCATTTTTATGTTTATTGTGTGTTATTTAGTACAAGCTGACTCTTTAAGAAATGTGTTGTACTACAGCATTAGTTTTAAGGTAAGATGTTTTATTTCTTTATACTATGCTACATAAATAAATGTAAACTATGATCTTACTCAAAATTAGTAGAATTAAAAATGTTGTGCTGTGCTTTTCAAAGACATCTAGCACTTAAAATACTGAGGGCTCTTTTAAATTCAGTTTTTCATCAAAGTACTCATAGGTGCACAAAAGTCTAGTCTAGAAAAATACTT
Organism: Mycteria americana; assembly: GCF_035582795.1. Taxonomy (NCBI): domain Eukaryota; kingdom Metazoa; phylum Chordata; class Aves; order Ciconiiformes; family Ciconiidae; genus Mycteria; species Mycteria americana. The sequence goes on along the minus strand of NC_134366.1, from coordinate 93,676,440 downwards.
GCTAGATGCATTCCTAGCCTTGGCCTGGTACTCTGCAGGATTTAGTTAGTTTAGGATTAGTTCTTGTGAAGAGAAATGCAATTTGTCTGATTGTCATAGATGCATAAAGACTTAAATGTTAGAGAACTTTGATATAATACTACTAAATCTCAATTACCTTTGTAAAATGACACTGGAACTAAGGTAAAACTAATCAGGATATATTTTCTTAGGCCTGTCAGTGTGAACTAATGAGTTTCTGCAATGGCTTTGATTACTTCATCAGAAAAAGCCAAATAACTTAATAATCCATGGAAACAAATGGATTGCTCCAAAGTTTCCACAGAAATACAGTATTAATTCCTTTGTCACTAAGCAGTGTCGACAGATTCTTTTGAACAGGAGTCAGTACTGATATGAATGAAATCTAATTCACCTAGGTAAACTAATTTTGTTACTTTCTGAACACAGAGTGCCAGCATGAAATTAACCAGATAATTAACAAATTTAGCACTTCGCAGAATCATACAGCTTTCTAAGAGGATCTATTATTGCATTTGTCCAATTATTAGTACCTTCTTTACACAGTCAGGAACCTAACATGATTATACCAAAAGGACAGCCTCATTAGTCCCCTCAGGGAATTAATTAACCTGTTTTATCTAGGAAACTGTAATAATCTTCATAAGTTATGAGTTGCTGTGTTTAATATTGCCATGTAGGTCCAACAAATGTAATGAATTATTGAGTTTTGGAAAGCCCAGTAACACATTTATCTTCTGTCTGAATGAAAGGAGAGACTTCAGAAAGTGAAAAAAAAAAAAAAATAGTTCCTTTCAAAGAGTGAGACATACAAAGGTATATAATTTCCTTCCCATATATTATTAAGAATTTCACAGAATTTTATTACTTAACTCCAGCACTTATCACCTTCATAAATCAGTGATCCAAATTCATGAAAAGATAACTGATTTAACCATGATTTAGAAGCTCTGGAGTGCAGCTGAAAAGCTAATCATTTTGCAACATCAATTTTGTGTTCTTCCTAGAATGTTTGACCTCACTGGGGGCAGAGCTTAGGTGGGAAATAAAGTGTGAACAAACAACCCCTGTGAAACTGTACTTTGGCTAGTGTTGCATACTGTAATATGCCTCTTTTCTTCTGGGCAAAATCAACTATGACAGGGCAGTCCATTATTCAAAAAAAGTCAGGGTAAGCTTATCAGAGGATAAGCTGAAGAGTACGTCTTTAGTTGAGTGCAGTGTGGAAAAGTCCAAACTGGGAAACCTCAAACCAGAAACGGTATAGTCACATCAGCATAAAGATGCACCTTCTGGTATTTAGTACTAGTAGCCACCTGCCAGGGCTATACTGCGTCACACCCTTTGCTTGGCACCAGCTCAGATGTCACCATGCTGTGCTTCTCCATGTATGGTAAAGGTGGCACAACCTGCTCTGACTGGCAGGACAAATGCTCAAAGAGATGTGGATCAGAAATAAAACAGGGAAAGGAAGAACTGATCCAGAAGACTTTGTTGGCTTGTGAACAAATGGCTGTGGAGGGGAAAATGCATTTAGAGAAGAAATGAAAAGCCTTCTACGTATGGGAGCAGCAAGCTTCACAGATATACTCCCAATTCAGAAAATCAAACTTTAGCCAAGAGCTCATTACAGCCAAGAGGTCTACTGGGACCTGTCACCTCTTTGACAACCGATAACAAGGATAGCATTATTAAGTCAGTTGGCATGCATAAGGCTCCAGAAGCTTTTGCTGGATTTATCAGCATCAGGTTCATGCTACATGGAGCTCTTACTGTCTTCTTCACAACAGTTTTATGAAATAATGAGGTCAGTTTCATTCTGATGCTTTCTCAGCAATTTTTGTTGATCTACTTCTGAAGGCATATAAAGGTGCAATGCAGCATAAATTTTCTATGACTGAAATGAAAGAGAAGAAATCTGACTCTTGGCTCAGACTAACACATTTGTTGTGTTTGTGACACAATGACAATAAATGACAATATTTACAGGCAATTCTTGTTCACCCATCAAAAAGCTCAATTCCTTTTCTTCAGGATATACGAGTATGGCGTCATACAGGTATGACGGTAAAACCTGATACTCTACCTGACAGTGTATAAATGCTCATAGTACGAGCAATTTGTGATGTAAAATGCTGCCATTCTAAGGGGGTTTTTTTTGGTTTTTTTTTAAGTTGTAATCACATAGCCCCGGCAAGTTTTTAACCAAATACAGGAAACCAAACATTCCAACTACTACTTTCTGCTGTATGGGAAACTAATATCACTTAATCTTTAAACTGCATGAAAATCTTGTTTGAACTTACACTAAGAATTAAAATGGCCTTTAGGTTTATTTACATCTGAAGTCATTTAGTATGGACAAAATTCAGACCTCTTTAATTCTTCTTAAGAGCATCCATTCAGGAATAAATTGTTTAGCTAATCTAGTTTAAATTCATACATCAACAATTTGAATTAAGAATCTTTACGCCCTCTAAATTTATATGCAAATATATTTTTTTCTTTCATAAATTTAAAAACAAGCTAATGAACCACCACTCAATAACAGTATTTTATAAGCACAAGACTTTCATAACAGGTAGTTGTCTCCATTATGATACTCAAAAATTAATTCAAATTAACTGAAATTATTATTGTAGAGGATTAGTTAATCTGCACTAGGCTTTCCTCTGTAGACACCTTTTTTCATAACTAAAGTGGCCTCATTTTAGTTTAACCCAAATCACAAATTTTAAGTATACTGAGGTCATATTAATTCTACATGAAAAAAATATTATTCAGACATTAAATGTTGTTTAACAATCTACTTTAAAAGTTCATTCATATTTATTTACCTGAGTGTCTCTGTATTTATCTTTAAGTTATAGGATAAGAATTGAAAAATCTACTTCTGAATAAAGTCACTGTATCTATCAAATACTAAGATTCTAAGATAACAATATATAAGCCTATCCAAAATTTTTGAGATGTGTTATCAGTTTGTTAACTTGGGTATCTTGATATAAAAGTTTTAACTCTAGTTAAATATATATACATTAATATCGTATTTCCACCAAACCTCATTTTCTTTTGTAAGAAAAAAAATCTTTTCATAACCCTAAAAACTTTAAGAAAATGCCATTCCTTCTGTACAAATGAATGGTAATTTCTACAGTAACTTTATATAGGAGTAAATCTCAGGGACTTCTAGAACTGAGCAAAATATTAGCTATAAAATTACTTTAGCTGGGCTGAGTTCATCCTTAATGGTATTTTCAGGATTGCAGAAATCTGAAAGAAACTATGTATTCAGTTTTATTTCTAGAGCTAGTGTGTTTTAGTGCTGGAGCCCCATAGCTGAATTCTGATCCACAAATTTGTCTGGATTTCTGGAGGTGAATTTTCACAAAAAGCAGAATCCAGCATTGAATGGGCCAAAGGTAGGAATTTACAAAGGGATAAACGAGCTCAAAACAGTGCCTGCAAGAAAAGCTCCGTTAGCTGAAAACTTGTTGTGCCATCTCCATTACACAGTTAATAAAAACAGTAAAGAAAATCCTGTGACTCGGAGCTCCATTGCTATTGGCTTCTTTACATAGCGGCCTGAGGTAGCATTTACTCAGTCACAATCTTTTTCTGCAAAGAAAAATACGTGCAATAACTGTCCTCCCAACAAGAAGAGTGATGACCTCGTCCAGGGTAGACTCATTTATTTGTCACAAAGACGGCAAAAATAGCACCAGCTATTTTGTCCTGTTGCACAACGTAAAATTGTCTTTTTAGTCGCAGTCAAGGAAATAACAACTGCAGCAGCAATGATAATCTCATTTAAATAGCATTTTATGAGTTATCTACTTAATGACATATCTAGATTATTTAGATAATGTTATCTACTTAAGCAAAAGAATAGTAATATGTGTAAAAAATAAAATATCAAACATTAAAAAATAATGTTTTTAAGAATAACTACAATTGAATTCAGTGTCTATCACTTCCAATACAAACTTAGGGGCAAAATTGGCAGAATTCAGCTTTGAGTAGCAGATTGGCAGGTAATACAGAAGGGGAAGCCTCACTTATACCTTTCCTAGTGAGGTCTCTGCCTCAGTGAGTCATTCACACTGCTCTACACTGATGTTTTCATCTTTTACAACTCTCTGTCAGGAGACTGTTTAGCATGAGAGTGGGTGCTGATGTGCACCACTTTCCCTTTTGGATTCCCTTAAGACTAAGAAAAACTTACTGTCTCTTTGATCAATCTTGATTCATGTCCAAATGGCAGCCCTCTGTCATTCAGAAGTAATTCATTCATGTCACGTCTTCATCTGCCCACTGACATTAATATCTGCACATTAACATTCAAGAAAACTAACCTAATAATAGCGCAGGCTTCCTGTGTGTCACATCAGAAATTTGACAATTGCTAAATTCACTTACATAAAAATGCTTCTCCTGCTGAAGTTTCACTCTTGTTTGCAGAGCGGAATGCCCACTATCAGAGTCTTGGCAGATGTTTTATTGTCTGTAATACACACAAAACCAGAAACAGATAGACAGCACCTCCTTTCTCTCTCTGGCTGCTGCCCAATGAGAACAATGAAATGGACATGATCCAAGCTCATTCTTCAGGAACAAGGAACATCCCCTGCATGAAACACAGCATCTCCAAAAAACAGTCAAATCACTTAAAGCTGCATGTCCTTAAGACGTACAGGATAAAGTCTGAGTTGCAGCAGCAGGTGAAGAGCAGAAATTGTTGCAGGTGTTGTTTATGGTAAGACTAAAATCACTTCATGCAATTTTCAGTATAAGTCTATCAAAGTCAGAAAGGTCTTCCAAGGAAAAACCCAGTTAAAATAACATGAATTCCAGTTACTTCCCCCAGCAAACCCTTGGAACATTTGGTAGGTCAATGTGCAGGGGCAAGTGATGCACTCACTCAAAAGACTTCCTCTACATCTGTACTGATTCCCAGACATCACCGTAATTTCTTCTCAAGACTTCGACGTGAGAAGTTCCTGGATGTGCAGAAGATAATGCTGATAAAGTGATTCACTAACCTCCACTGTGAATAGCAAAGAAATTTTACAGAAAATATATCAGAGGTATTCCAATAGAAAATAAATCTTCACAGTGACGTAGGTTAAGCACAGGAAGGGGTTGCCAAGAAAGACTTTGAAACCTCTACCCAGGAGGATTTTCAAAGCTCAACTGTATGACACCTTGCACAATTGATATAACTCTGAAGCTAGCCCTGGTTTGAGCTGGGGGCTGGTAAAGATGACCTGCTGAGATCCTATTCAACTTATTTTTTTTCTATGATTCCTATGGTCTACTTTTCTAGGGAAAAATACTGAACAGGTTTTAAAATAAAAGGAAGCAATAAATTGAAGAAAAGGTCAGTATGTGGAGAAGTAGGTATGTGTACAAAGCATAAATTTTAATTCTTTATTTCCAATGGAAATAGCATGTTTTAATAGCAAAAAAACCCCATTGGTAATGGCTATATTTGAACAGAGAAGTTCAAATGGCTACAAACAGAAAAGAATTGCATGTACTGCTGCAAAAGTTGAAGTGGTGAGCATGACACAGCAAGACTGTACTTCAGAAAAGGACTTCAGAAATCCATTCCTATTCAATATATGAAGAAAGAAAGAAAATATATATAGCTAAATAAATGCTTCTGCAATGGAGGAATGTGCACGTTACAAACTGCTTGATAGAACTGTGCTTGTGACTGAAAACATAGAAATTTGAGTGAATGTATGTGATAAAAATATTATTCAACAGAATTAATGTCAAAGGTAACACTTTGCTAAAAAAGATTAAATTTCACTGAAGTGAGTGAATAATGGAAAGAATACCATGAACTATGTCAAACTGGGAGAATTCTGAAGTTTCAATAAAATATGGGAGATGAAGAATTCTGTAAGGAAAAAATGGCTCAGAGTTTCTGCTTTCTTTGTTCATCAAAGGTTTCCTTTCCGCAAACATTTTGAAGACCATGTGTACATAGATAATACTTAAATGCAGAGAAAGAAAGAATGAGTAACAATATGACCAAGAACAAAGTCTAGCATATATCTGTAGGTAAAAAAATTTCTGTTTGCATCAACGACAATCAGTGCTTTTCTATATTTCACTTCCCAGAATTTCCAGTAAAAATCCAAAATCAAAAGAAAAGAACAGGGCTTAGGAAAATTAGAAGTAAGCGAAATGGTTTCTGTAATCTGCTCACTTACCAAGACTTTTGTAATTTCTTTCCTTCCTGTGCTGGGTTAGATAATCTGCCCTTCTCCAAAATGGCCAGAGTATTTGCTGAAAGAACAGTACCAAACTCCTGTTCATCAGCTTACCAGGATTTTGAGCATCAGCTGATAAAAGTGTTAGAGTTTGGGATCTTGGTATTGCATAACAAGACTTGTAGTCAAGCTTCATTTCACCAGTTTTCATGGTAATGGTGCTAGCATTTTCCAGCCAAAAGAAGCTTGTTTAAATAAATGTTCCTTGAATGGAGCAGTTGGGAAATCTGCAAACTTGACCAGAGGAGGACCACACAGCCCTTACAAATTGTTTAGAAAAGAAACAGAATAAAAGAAGAGATGGATGTCACCATCAGTTGACACTGGTGTGGATGAATACCTGTCCTTGAAGCACTGGAAGTGAGTTAGCACTAATTCTAACTGTAGATTAAGACATTTCTCTGTCTCTCACTAGATGTAGCATTCACCTTTTTTTGAAGTATATACGTAATCCAGTCCTACCCCCCTCAGTATGCATCAGTACTTTCCCCCCTACACCCTGCTTCCCCAGGCTATCCAGAATTAGTTGAAGACAGAGGCTGAAAAGGTGTTTAGGCCAAATTATTTTATGTGGCATGTGTTATTTAATTCATCTGATGTGTGCTTAGGGCAATGGCTGTGTTTCAGGTATCTTGATCTGTGCACGAACTAATAAATTTTTATGTATGCTTAGCCTTGGTCTGCTGTTACAGCAAAAATTTATACTGTATGTGAAAAAGAAATCTTATCAAGTGCATACACTTCTTAAATGTACATAGCCTTATTAAGAATTTATTACCAGCTGCAAGGTATTGGCAATAATCTCGAACATTCATTAGACGTTCATGAGTAAACCGTTTTAAGACATCAGTGCGTTGCTAACAATTAGCAAGTTTGCAAGGGTTATGATTACAAGATTTTGAACAGGAATATTAAACTATTTCATGAGACCTATAATTACAGAGCTAAGGTAAACCTCTTATCTAAATGGTTTAGTATTGGAATTTTTTAAAAAACTTGCACCCCGGTAGTAAGATTATCAAGTATTGCTTTTACTCCGAATGACCACCACATTGAGAAAATACTTAGGTGGTGTTCTGCTGCTTTGCAGTACTGTCTTCATTCATAATATGTACTAAACTTTGCACTGAATGTAAGGGGGGTGGTTTTTTATTTGGGGTTTTGGGGGGTTGGGTGTTTTCTTTCTCTTACCGTACCTGGAATGCATACATATGTCAAGGGAGCTTTCTTTGTTTATTTATTATTCACCTTCAGAGTACAGACGAGCAAAATTCATAATTTACACCCAGGGAACAAAGCACAGATATTTTAGGCTAGTGTTTGCAGAACAGGTATCTCCCATAACTAGTTGCCAGGAGGAACAGCTAGGCCTTGATATTTTGTTCTTTCTTTACTTTTAGTATGTCTTACGCTCACCTGCTGCATCTTCAATTACAATTTTAGGCATTCAGCCGGTATAGCTGCATTTTACTCATATCATAAATCTGACCCAAACAGGACCATTAGCTACAGAAAAATTAGGAATAAATCCTGTTCTCCTGGACAGCACATGGCCCTTTGAGTAATAGGAGGGTCCTTTCTTTCTCTAAAATCCCATGTTTTACATATGTACATTTCAATTTCAGCAAAGAAAGCAAGCAGGAGTCTTACACATTATACAGGCTTCTATTATCCTCAAAGTTGATCTAATTTATCCATTATAAATGAAGCAGAAGCCTGACAGAAAAACATGACATCTGATGGTCTAATTAATATAATCACTTCCTAATAACATGGTTTTGCAAGTTCAGAGTTTACTTTCATCATCCTTTGTGCAAATAAATTTGATAGATCAAATGTTGACACGAATCCACAGCAATGGTGACCTAACCAAAGCCTTTTTAGCAAGTCATGAATTTCCTGCTTGAAATCTAATCTTGGAGAAAAAAAAGCTGCATTTCTTTCCTCTCTTTCAGGACGTGAGCTGAAAGTAAAATGAAGCACACATACATAGAACTGTAGTCATCACTTTCAGCTGTCATTTTTCTCTACTTGGTGCTCTGCACTAAGTGAAAAACTGTGGAACAGCCTCTCACAAAACAGAGGAACTCCATTATTATTAATTTTAAATAGTCTTCAATAGAAAGAGTTGTAGTAGAATTGCAGTAGGGTAATGTTGCAGACAGCCTTTCAAATTGGATTGGACACCAACTTTACATGTTACATGCATCTTGGATACCTACTCACCTTCTGAAAACTAGCTATGCTACATTTCCAACTCTGCCCAGGTTTAACCAAGCAAAGTATTGTGCAATATAAATACATTTCAGTAACTGAGGCAATTCTGAGGAGAACATTTACTTTGTTATCCATGTATCCCTTTGGCTGTCCAAGCTCATCATCTTTACTCAAAAAGATCCACACAGTAAGTCAAGCAGTAACTGTCATGAAATTACACTATAACCAAACTAATATTAAGGTTTTTATTCCAAGCAAGGAAACACATTTATTCTAGCTAACCCTTGCTTCTACTGATTATGTATTCATAAGAGTTTGGCCATGTGCCTTATAAAATTATAATACTTGCATAACAAGATTTGCATTTAGTGAACACTGCCTGTCTTTGAGCTGTTATTATGGTAAGGCCCAAATTACTGTGCAATACACAGTGCCACAGAGAGAAGAGGCTGGTCAGACCACATTTTGTGAATGATGCCTCTTATTCTGAAAATCACTGCCTTCATTTTTCACTTTTTTCCTTCTTCCAGGACTACAAATTAGTATAACAAGGCATGCGTTGGCAAACAGCTTCTTAAAATAGTTGTTATTAAGACCAGATTAACAGTGAGAGAAGGTAAGGTAACAAGACTTTCTATAGTATACTCCCTTTCTATGAAACATATCCTAGAGCTTACTCTAGGTCACAGCTCTGCCTGCCCTCTTGGGACACATCCATTTGGAGTGCCCGTACTTTGCTGACCTCTGCAGTAGGCCACTGGTCTTCATCATCTTGACAATCAGATACACAGTGCTGTAGTCCAAAAATCTGTGAAGACAGTTGCTCACCTACAAGAATGCATTTCTCAAATTTTGACACTTCGTGCTCATTCTTGTTCCTCAATTTAGGTTTTCCATCCACTTCCTTGCCACAAGCAGTTAAATACAGATTCTCCAATTTTTCTCAAGTCTGAAATTTTGTGTATTTTCAGCCTTTCTCAAGTCTTAGGTTTGTATGTTTTATACAAACTTTTTATGAAATTATAAACTATATGTACATTCTTCTAGTCCTTGGTCTCCACAGTAATGTCAGTTTCTGCTAGAAGCTATATGCAGCACTTTTGACTCCACATATAATGCATATCATAGCACAAAGAATGAGTCACTTTGTTGAGAAAGACTAAATTCAGATGTGTTTGGGCATTGCTTCTCTTTTTAACTATTGTCATATGAAAATGCAATATTAAATCTTGACTATCTTTACAGTGTGTACATTCATTCACAAGAGCAGACATTTGCAAAGGATGCATTCATACTTTACTTGCATGAAGAAGCTAGATTTTGTACAGCACTGTGTGCTAATGTCTAGTTTTTGTTTAACTTTGGACACCAATACATGTACCTATCTCTTGAGCACTGAACTATGCTACTTTATACTAAGAACCTGGATGGCAATAAAAAAATGTTCCCACTAGATGTTTGTTGTGCATCTGTTAGGGTGATTGCCTTAGAGGCAGCCTGCAGGAAAATACGAACAGCCTCATTTGTTCAAACAAAGAGCAGTTTACAACACAGATTTCTAATATGTTGATATTGTCAATTTTTTTTTTTAAAGAAATTCTGTTTTATCTTTATTTTTCTTTCTCAAATTGCTCTTTTTTTAACATCAGCCACATACTCTGGATTTCCTGTTGTCATGCAGATCTCATCTATACAACTTTTCTGCAATTATAACATGAAACCCTTCCCTTCATTCTGTTGGGCTTCAAAAGTTTGATTTGGACTTTTTGTTCTTTAAAAATATCCCATCCCTCCACTTGCTTTTCTCTCAAGAGAAGAGCAAGGGAAAGACAAGAAGAATCTTTTTTACCTTTCTGTACTGTGCTTCTATCCAGTAGCATGACATTGCACTAACACTTTTGTTACCATATGCTCAATATTGATGGTATGTAAACTAAGGACATTAATTTCTAGATAACACAGGTATACATCTGTCCAGTGCTTGAGTGCCTAAAGCAGAAAAGGAACATTAGTCCTAACAAGCAGGACAGAGTCAGACTAATAGGGAAGAATGATGGTTAAAAAACCTAAAAGTAAAAATTTTTAAGGAAACAACTGAAGAAATCGTAAGATTTCTTACGAAAGATTTTTGTAAAGATTTTCATAAATAGTAAGATTTTCTTTTGTAAGAGCAACAATCAAAGATGCTGATACACAATCTGCCCTTTTCTTCAAACAGCTATTCTTGAGTATGACTGGACAAGTATTAGCTGTCTACAAGGCTGTCTTGCACAGAAAACACAACCAGAGAGACAAGAAAGCAGTTACTCTAGTTTTCAAGAAAGGCAAATAATTCTGTTATTTATACAACATCTGACATTTCTGCAAGATGGGTTGCTTTTAGAATCCAGTAGACTGGTGACCAGAACTACACCTGAACACTTATAAATAAATAAACAAAAAAAAACCCCAAACCCAACAACCTAGCTTTAAATGTTTTATTTAATGTATTCTGTATTTCTATATATATTAAAAAAATATTAAAAAACCGAACAACATTATGGTATTTGTATTGCCTAAGTTCCCTAAGTTTATGAGCTAATAAAATGCCCACTGCCAGCCTTTTATCACAGAAATATTGGTCCTTAAACCTTTTTCATTCAAGGAATAATTTGGGATTTAGACTGAGACTTTGCTATGCGCTACATAATATTTAAAAGTAAAAAAATAGAAGAAAACCTTTTTACAGAAATCATTAGTGGAATGATCACTGAAAAAAATAATATTGTATCTAAATCTCTGCACTTCAGACTAATAAAAACAACATACGCTAAGCAGGATTTCTACTTGTTTCAAAATTGCACCAAGTGCTCATCACTCACATGTTACATTTCTTAATCTGTAATCTGGATATATATGAATCAATTGAGTCAGAGCACCCCACAGTTCTATTCTCAGTCGCAAGATATAATTTCTCAAACGAGGAAAGGAATTTTCCCAACATTAACCTTTTCAGCTGTTTGTATTTTTCTAGACAGTTGACTGGGTTCCAGAGAAAGGTTGCTACAGTATACATATTAAGCATTAGTCAATAGGTAGATTGTAGTCGTGGTGAAGTCCTCTAGCACAGAAACTGAGACCATAATGCTTTTAGATTATTCAAATCATACTGTTGGTAGCACAAGTAAAATTTGTTCTCAAACTATTTGCACAAAAAGCAGAAGGCCATACTGTCACTCAGGTCTGCATATATAAGACAACTTTAAAATATTTACTTTAACTCTTCTTCATTTAACATAAGTTTTATCCCAGTACAATAGTTAACGAAAGGGAAATAATGGACAAACTCTGTCAAATAAAGCAAGTTAGACAGTTGTTACTTACAATGACAATGTTGACTGCAAGTAAGTCAGACTTGTTTGCCTAGTCAAAAGCTAGATTTCAAACCGTAAAAGCTACAGTATCCTGCAATTGAATTAAGAGAAATTATGTACTCAGGCAAAATGTAATTGACATGGATCACTTAGCAACAGAAAGCTACAGCGCTTCAATTTGCAGAGAGGAAAAGGACCTTGATTCTTGACACAAAAAGGCTGCTAAGGAGCTTTACTTACTTAGCGGTCAGGAGGCACGGAGGTCCTTGATAGTTCAAGTGATTTATTTTTTTTTCCCAGGTGTGCTAGTCAATTCACCTAGAAGATGCTTTTCTCTCCCACCTCCAATAATGGAAAGCACGCACACTGCTCTGAGAACAAAATCTACAGCCATGAAGTTTGAGTACATAGGAGTGTCCAAGAGAAGAGAGGCTTAGTACTTAACATGAGCATGCTGATGGTTCATGGCATGAGAAACTACTAGTAAACACAGAATGAAAAAAATGTATATATGTCACAGCTCTGAATATATATTTGGCAGTATAAATGAGAAAATTTGGAATCTCCACTGTCTTATATCACTAAAAGCACAAGAAAATGTACTAATTACCTGTTCTTTAGAAGGAAAAGAATGACAACAAAAGTTTGTGAGGCTCATGAAATGCCAGTTGATCACCAGGAAGCCTTTACTGATTAACAGCAAAACTTTTGAATTCCTTGAATGTGCCTACACTAAGCAAGAGAAGGCAAGCAGAGATGGGATAGATAAATTATATATTCAAGTCTATTTTTTTCTCCCTTGTTGATTATTACTGGGGGGGGTATTTTATTTTATTTTTATGCCTGCACTTGTGACGGCAGCCGATTTTTAAGTCCAGTGCTAGTGATCAGAGCTACCTGTTGATTGTATTGTAACATCCTGTTGTAACTGCAATGTTAGTGAGTTTGCCTTATTTATGAAGGCATTTGATACCTCCCTGATGGGTTACCAATGATATTCCATTAATATTGTATTTTGGAGCCACTTGTAATTCAGCCCATATGTCTAGGTTTTTAAAAGTGGTTTCTGGACCTAGGAAGGGTTCTTCTCCCCTTTGAAGCTGCAGGTATGTTAAAGACAAATGGAAGTTTGGGAAAAGGGTAGTGATCAGTCACAGCTAGAAACCAAATGGAAAAGAGAGCTGTGAAGTATCAAGTGACAATAAAGTCTCTCACCTGATTAGAAGCTGCTCTAACACATGAGATTAATTAGTCATTAGAAGTAAAGTCAGAGGTGAATCTGTGCCCTAACTCATACCAGTAGCAACTTTTTTTAAAGATTCTTTTGCTTCTTTTTATAGTGTAGGGGTGTGGCTTGCTTCCTCCTAAGGGAACCTGGATATGGTAGACTTCAAGGTCTGACAGGTACGCTTCACACACACACACCCCCCCCCCCCCAATAAAGATGGGGGCTTTTGGCATGGTGATCACCGGCTTTTCGCTCTTTTTGTGCTCTGGTGTGCCCCCTGGCACGTACGCACCTGGGCAGGGGGAGCAGGAGAGGCGGGACCCCTTGGTCACCAGATGGGGCCACAGCCAGTGAGGCGCCTTGGCTCGGAGAAGCTTCTAGATCATGACTAATTATGACCACAGCTCAGATCCGACCCAGAGTATAAATGGGGCACCACCAGAGACCCCCTTTGAGTATGGTCTTCTCGGAGCAGTGGGCCTGTGTTTGGGACCTCTCCCCTTGGGTTGGGATGCCGCCTGAGGAAACTTCCCGGGACTGAGTGCCCTCACCTCCTCCGGTGAGTGATTCCTTCTGGATGGATCCTTGAGTGAGCCCTCACACACACACCCCCAGGTGAGTGATTAGATCTTCTGGGTACCCACAAAAGAGAGAAAGTTTCCCCCTTTGTAAGTGTGTGTGCGCACTTTGGATCATCATTCTTGTGTGTATCACTGAGTAGTGACAATACCCTGACTGACACCTCAAACCTGTTATATGTTAAATGGAGTATTGGAGTGTTGATTGGTTTCGGTTTACCCCTGTCTCTCATTGGTTTCTGTTGTGTGGGTTTGGCTGTTTTGTGAAATAAAGTTGTTTGAGCTTGTCCCTCATTTGAGTTAGTTTTAGTGGACCTCCATGACACAAGGCCAAGGAGATTTTCTTCCCCAGTCTGTTTGCTGTGGCCTTTTTAGGTCCAACCAGCAGTGAGGCTGAGCATGTATTCTCAACAGGCACAAGCAAAATGCAGACAGCCATCCACAAAGTGAGCAGTGCCTTTGATGGCACCCATGTAAGCACCAACAGCACTTACAGAGACAACACAGCCCAGTCCTGTTCCCCCTCTTCAGCTGTTCAGTTTACTAGCGGACACTCACGTAACTTCACTCTTCATTTGCAGTCACTCCTACATTTGCAGGTCCCAAGAACAAACGCATAGGTTGACCCAGAATCTGTACCCAAACCCATGTTTAACCTTGGTCTTAGGTCTAATCAGGTCTAACCTTGGGTCTTTCAAGGTTCTGGTCTCCTCCCATTTGTCAACTAGTCCAGCTTGAAGTGTGCTACTGAGGCACCTCCACACAGACAGCAAGGTCACACAGAAAAGAGTTAGGAATAGAGTTTAGGAAGGTAGGACAGACTACAGTGATCAGGCACAGAGCTCAGACAGACAAATGTAGCAACCAGCAAGGAAGTTAAAATGCGACTGTCTCCTTTTGTCCTCATTTCCATTTTCCCATGCTTGTTCCTCCTCCCACCCACCTGGATCCCTCCCTTTCCCTGCCTTTGGCTCCTCCCCTAACCATCACAGAATAAATTTTTTACATTACCACGTTGCCTCTGATCTATAACATCCCATGATAAGTTTAACATAAACCCACAAGCCTTCTCAAATATCTCATATATAAACTTCCTCCACTTATCCGTTACAAAATGTTGGTTGAGCATCTCCAAGGCTTTGAGTTGTTCCTTCAGTTGTGTTTCCTCAACCTGTGACCTGAGAGATCTGGTCTTTGGTCTCCCTTATCTCCTGTGCCTTAGTGTTTGTGTATCTAGGTGCGGTTTATTACTGTTTCTATCTCTAGTCTTTTGTTTTCATGTTGAATACCCGTTAACCAGATATGCCCATAAACCAGATATGCCCACAAACCAGAAGTCCTTACATTCCAGGTATCTATATATCCCTTATACTCTGCATATCCACAGGCTTCCTAGAGTCATCTGAAAAACGTATTGAACAACACTAAGCACTAAGCAACCTTTGGTGAGTGCCTTGACACCTCAAGCTGGGCATATAATCTAAGTAACTGTTCCAGGTTTGTTGTCAGATGCTGTGAAGTTTTTTGTAGGCCTTTGTGAACTCAGCGTCTTTGATTTGATGATCTACATGGCACACTGACTTACATTCCTATAATTTTCTTTTCTACAGGTACCTTTTCGACTAGAACAATATTTTGTACAAGGACATGAAACAAAGACATGGAGATACTACAAAGCAATAAGGTTTGCTTTAAACAAGGGCAAGTAACTATGATACACGCTGAAAAGAGAGGGAAGTAGCTAAACCGAGATGTCTTTGGTTTGAATGCATAGAGGAAGCCACTAATTAGGTCTCATTGAAACAGCCTCAGAACTATACAGCGAATTACAGGGCTATACTATCACCACTGCCATTGAAGGCTCTCTGCAGGCCTGTAACGTCTTGTGTTTTACTGACACTGTACCACTTAGTACAGCGATTGTTGCAGTAGCACTTCATTAATCAGAAATTACCTGACTGAGAATATTCTCTCTTTCATATACAAATGTGACTAACCCAACCTCGTGTCCAATTTATGAACAGGTAAAGGAGAGTTTTTAGCAACTAAACCTGAAATCTCTGATTCTCATCCCACCCCCAGAAAACTCTGATTCCCATCCTGTCCCCTTAGCTTCGTCTTTTACTTCCCCAGCTGAGCCCCACTAACCGAAATGACTGTGTGCTACTTTGCTATCTACAGTTTCCCAGCTATTGATTTCAGTCTCATGCTACTCAGTGCAATACTTCAGCCTCAGCATGTGTTGTGGAGGTGCACAAAGTCAAATTAGGCAGGTGATAAACTCAAAATAAACTTTATTTAAACCAAAATTGTTTAACAGAAAACCAACTAGAAATGAGGCTTATCAAAATCGTTCAACGCTCTGACAACATCAGTAAACCACAGGTTCAGGATGATGTACAAGGAATTAATACTGCAACAGCCTGCTTTAGAAATGAGGATCCAAAATGTGCACAATCACTCACCTATTAGATGAGGGCTCTCAACCTCAAGGAGTTTCCTTGGGCGGCATCCCGATACAAGGGGAGAGTCCCCAAATGCAGACCTGCTACTCTGAGGAGAACTGACCCAACGTGCCCACCAGCGGGGCTCCTTTCATACCCTACTCGAATCTGACCTGTGGTCAGTTCTGATTGCCTGAGGGCCTCAACTTCTACTCCTCGCCCAAGGCGTGTACTTGCCAGTCACATCCCCATAAAGGCGTGAAAGTAAGAGCAAAAAGTAAGAACACAGTAGTCCTGATGCCCCCAGCCTTTTATCAGGGTGGATGCACCTGCCACACAATCCCACCGTGACCACAGTCACACCGTGACCAAACCACGACTTCTAGTTTTTTAATCCTTCCAGTTCCTCTCGCAGGGGCACAAAAGGGTTAATTGTGCTATCATGCGGAGGAGCGGTTACCTGCATGTCTCCCTGCCCCCTGTTTTTTCCTTCTAATAATTCCACCAGCTTCTGGATACGATCGGTGGATTGCCCATGCAACATCACCTGGGGTACTCCCAGTGCTACTGCCTTTCGCCAAAGGTCGTTCCTTCCTGGATCGTAGGTTCGATCCGGTTTACCTCGGGAGGGTTCAGACTCCCGGGAGGAGGGCCGTCCGGAGTGAGGTTTGTGACTGGCTTGTCAGACCCTCCTATTCCCATCAGCACCACCGCCCTCATCAGTCCATCCCATCGCATGCCTGTAACGATACTGTGTAATGTCTCCGCCCAAGTCAGCACATGCATGGACAGATTCTGAGGGTTTTGCTGATTGTGTTCTATGGCCCTCTGAATCCCTCCTCTGAGAGACTGAACATGTATTTTTAAAGCATCCAGTAGCCCTTCTAATGACAGGTCTAAGGTGGCTGGGGTCCACCAGTGCAGCCATCAGTACCCCGTGCTGCCCTCTTTCATACATTGCCTGGACACAAGCAGCCTTTTGCACGCCTTCTGCCAGTTCCAACAATCCCTTCACCTTGATAGCAACAGGCTCTCCTCTCTCCTTGGGATCCACACTCTCAGCCCAGTAAGCCACTCAGGACGTTATCAACTGGTCGCCTGCTGGCCCATCACTCAGAAACACTCCGGGGCCCCCAAATCCCCGAGCTTTATTGTCACTCAACAGTATCCAATCCCCCCCCGGTTAAAGAGACACACCACAAGTACTCAGTTTCCATTTCTCCCAGTCGGCGTGAAAACCTAGCTTGTAATTCACTGAGCTCGGGTCCCATCCAGGGGCGGGTACAGACAGTGGTTCGGGGGTTCCCACCTCGCGGACCTGTGGACCTTTCTGTTTTAATAAGAGGCCGCACTTCCTTTTCCTCCAATTCCTCCGTATTCTCAGAACTAATTTCATCAAAGTCTCCCCAAATGTCCCCATCCCAAACCTCGGGACCTGTGCCAGCAATTAACTTTTGAATTTGGACAAAACTGGGGGACTCTTTCGCTTCTGCTAGCATGATTTCAGTTTTTTGTGCTAAGAAACATGTATGCTCTGGTTGTCTTTCCAGTTCTCCTTTTAACCAATCAATTTCTAACTGTTTCTTTAAATTGTCTTTGGCTCGCCTTTCATACTCAGAGGATTTCTGTTCAGGTAACACTGGATCCAAATTTTGTCTGACCATGAACCAAAGAAGCCTTGGTTCTGGATTTGTCAATGCCTTATATGAGAAGATATCACTGAATAAGGTGCTGGCAAAATGGGCTAATCTGCAGGTGCCATTAACCCTCTGTCCTCCAGCTATAATTATGGATCTATATACAACTTACTTCACAAAGGCCAGTGTATAAATTGAGTGCTAGCTATCTCCTGGTTATGCCAATTTATTCACAATCAGCTGCATGTTTTGCTATGTCTGCTTCAAGGGCACAGTCATCAGCACGCGTGATTACCTTAATGATTTTGTGGAGCACTGTAGTCCGTTAGGGTAATTGGAAGCACATCCATATTCTAGCATGCATTCCTTTGCTAGCCAATATTCTTCAAAACATTTAAGAAGAAAAGAACAGTGTTGTACTCATCACACACCCTGATTCAATGATTGGAAGAGCATCAGACACCATACACTTTGACCTCAAATATCAGGGGGTGGAACAGACTTATTTTATCAGTTAATTTCTCTTGTGGAAGTGTAAAACACTGAAGAAAATCTATGCTATAAAAAAACCTTTTGTTTTGCAAATCACCCCATCGTGGCTGCAAACTGGGAACCTTTATGCTAAAAAAATGCATTGGCAGCTATCAGAAGGGAGTAGGAGGAGGGGGTTGCTCAGTAAAGGGAGGCAAGCTGGCAACTGGGGGTTACAGTGAGCCTGGCAGGGCAGCACCCTCATTGGCAACGGCACAGATTCATGGTACCCACAGAAGCTGAGCAGAGTGAGCCTGAGGATGGTAACGAAGTTCTGCTGAAGACCAGTGATATCCAGAGAAGTCCATGGTGATGAGGCAGGTCTAAGACCAGCCAGGAAGTCAAGGTGCAGCAAGACACATGGCCAGGCACAGGCACAGCTGCAGCATTGCTCAGGCAGATCCCAATGGTGAGAGCCTGAGCTTAAAAGCATCACCAAAGTGAAGGGGACAAGTGCCTATCAAGGCTTTGGAAACCTCTTGCTCAGACAGCTCACTAACTCAGAGCCATACAGATGCCATATCAAATTTGGTCTGGGGACTAGGCAGCCAAAACACCAGGATGTGGAAGAAGAGGGTGTTCACTGCTCTGACAAGTATGGTCAAGAAAACGGTAGTGCCGTTATATTCCCCATTGTCTCTCTGTTACGCTAAACAGACTATGGCAACAGCTTAAAAACTATACTAGATTATTCATTTCAAATGCCTTCCTCATGCTCTTTGTCTTTTATAAACTACTTTTGCTATAGGGAGGAAGTGAGGACAAAGCCTTTCCGTCACCCTGGTCTTTCCTTAGAACTCCTAAACTGTCTGTTGAGCAACACCCGCTGTATCTGGCTCAGATTCGGCAGGACACGGTATTTCCTCATCATTCCAGTGACTGTTTCCCTAACAGAAATGAGAAACGTAATAGCTTGGCTGGCTTCAGTTGACCACAAATGTTCTATCCAGCACTGCAAGACACTAGAAAGGGAGACCAGCAGCTGTGGTTTCTCAATTGTTCCTTAGACCAGCACTTCTAATAGTCAACATTAGCATGCAGTTAGCATAAAAACAAATAATCTTTATTACAGTACAGATCACTCCCTAAAGCTCATACATATCACAAGACAGCAAGATGACAAAACATTTGCTTTCAGAACTGAATACTCTTCTTCTGCCATTGGAATCAATATTAATGTTGTCCCTTGACTAGGGATTCAGTCAACCTAAGAAGCTCCTCAAGCAGTAGTTTCCACTGTCTTTTTTATTACCTACACAGTATAAATCATCCAGAGTGGTCCAGGCAATCTGTTCACTCATATTGCTTGCAGCTCTATGACCTTTTCATAGCAACTACTTAGGCTGTTATGCTTAAAAATTTTGACATCACTGGACTGCATCCTTAGATTTCCCTCCAGCATTCAAATTGCACCTAATGACTTTCATGGGTTCAGAGTAAAGCTGTTATACAGCTGAAATCAACCATCAAGGAGTTAATTTAATTCAGCCTTTACAGTCTGACTAAACACTATATTTTTCCTGGGGTTTAAATTTGTGCCACGGTAGAAACCTCAATCCCACTTAAGCTTTATAAGCACTACCCATGATGAACAGAAATAGGATGTAAATATTGTATCTAAATATACCTAGAATTCAAGCTACTCAGTCAAAGGACAAAAAAAACCCAGCCAAGAATGAATTTAACATAGAAATTGTCATACTGTTAACCATCAGAGCACTCAGGTACCAGAACAGACTTCCAGGGGAAGTGGCAATAGCAAAATACCCCATTTGTTTTGAGAAGGACATCAATGAATTTATTAAAGCAAACATATAAAACATGGTGACTACATAATAAGGACTGGACTTAATGGACAGGTTAAATTTTTGAGTCCTATCTGACTAAAATATCAAACAATATCATTCTGAATTTCTGACAATTGTACTGGAAGACTGAGTCTCAAGAAAAATGCTGGGCAAAGAGTGGGGGGATTGTCCTCTAAACATTTCTTCTGAGCGGCTAATGTTGATCCTTCCTCTTGCATGCATTGGAATATTTCTAACAGTCTCATTTTTAATTTTCTAAGATATTAAAGAAACGGCTGAAAGTTGTAGCTCAATGTGAGAGCAACTGTGAATTACCCTTCACTTAAATACTATCAAAAAGACACATTACTACACCACTACTGGCTTTAAAGTATGACAGCATCTCTGAAATAATGACAATTTCAGGCCAGTTTCCTAACCCAGGCAGTACACGACAACATTTCTCCAAATCACCAATTGCTCAGATGAGATAACCAATGGGTACATTCTGATGAAACAGATCATAGATGAATAGAATAAATATATACAATTTTACAAAACCTATATAAACAGCTCATTTCCACTTAGATATATCACCATTATTTATATTCAGATTTCAGTTCCTCCATTGAACTTTCTGTTCCTTTTTCCAAAAATAGATGATGAAGTTCAAAAATTACACTCCTAAACAATGCGGTATTTTCCCCCTTAAGAAATACATGTAGCTATGCAGGTTCCATGGTAGTTTATTAAACTTCCAAAATCTTTAGTGTTTGCCTGCAGCTGGCAATAATTTTAAACGCTATCAATTTGTCAAAATATTTAATGTAGCCCATAAATATAGGAAGTCGTGGAAGTAGAATAGAACAGATCAAAGTAAGAAGAGTTTATCATTTCACACAAAAGCTAGTAAAAATTTGTAACCTAACATAGGATTAAAACAAACAAAAAAAAGTAATAGAGCTACTTGTCATTAAGGCATTGGACCACAACTTTAAAATTTCATTTTGTGATCCTTTACCTCACCAGCTGAGTTAAGAATAGAAACCAAAACCATGGAGAAGGTCCTCTGCTATGCTGGTGAAGGGATAGCAAAGCTATCAAAATCTAGATATTTAAAAAAATAATAATATTTTAAAAAATCAAAAGAAGCCAGAACCTAAGTAGAGCATAAACTAAGATTTAGCAGTTTTAATTAGGGAGGGGAGGGTGGAGAGGGTCCTTGTTCACATTTCAGACATTCATGTCAAGCTCTTCTGAAAGAGCACTATATTTGCCAGATAAGTTCACCACTGCTCAGCTAGCACGAGGCTTATGGGAGCAATAGACTGCTGGAAGTTCATTATGTTGTCCACGGTGAAATGCTAACATCAGACAGCCATATGCTGCAATAAAAAGTTTGAGAGCCAACAAGTGCTGAACAAAACAGTGGGGACCCAGAGCTATATCACAGCATGCATGTCACCGGATTCTGAGACATCTTGCACCTGCAATCTTGAAAAACAGTACAGGACAGAATAATTACATCATTGAGCAAATCGTGTTATGCGAGACAGCTATAAAGGAGCCCCTCCTCTCCTTCCCGAAACCTAGTCTTCCCTTCCTTCCCTTGGGAAAATTTAGCATTATCTTTTACATAAAACTCCAACTGCTTTATGCAATATACAGCAACAAAACAAGTTTCTCCTCTCATCAGAATATATGGGCTTCAGCCAGTACCTAGCAAAGAGAAGATGAAAACTCCATTGCTAACTAAAGTATCTGAATTTACTGGAGCAGAACCAGCCACAGGGCAAAGTTTATAACCTATCCACAAGATGAAAGCTGCATTTATAGCAAGCCCAGCTGCTCTCTATTAGTGGTATTACCTCTACCTAGCCCTAGTTTAATCACAAGGATTCATAAAAGTTGTTCTTAAAAACAAATCATTAACACTTGACATAAACTACGAGGCTTATTTTTTTCAGAACATTTCCCAGAAGATATCAGGCAAAGCCCCATTCGTAATCTTCCTTTTAAATTGCAATGCCATATCAGTCCATTCGGCAAGCAATTAAGTCTAACACTTGATCAAAGTAAAAGAAAACACAATCTTGCTTCCTTTAGCTTAATTATTGAGAAAACATTTAAGTAAACAAACATGGATTTTAATTGCTTACAAAACAAGGAGAAAGGGACAAAAATCTCTGTGATTTATAGTTCACTAGAAGCTGATGTTTGAGGCGGATTTCTAAGGTTTCTTTTTTTGGAGCAGCACATAGCATTTTTGCCTGGGTAATGTACTGTTTGCCAAGTAATAACCTAGATCTTTGGCAAAATAGGGAAGTTAGAATAAGTGCTGAGATTGTTCAATAAAACAAAAATCTAATATCTAATGTCAAGCTTTAGCAAGTCTTTTTGTAATTAACTAAGAAAAAAAATCATGTTTATGTCTCTCTCCTGAGGTTTTGGAAAGTTCTTTTCCTAAACTGATGTACCAGTCATTAATTTCTGATTCAGGATAAAACCAGCATGTGCTCACTTATGTAGTCTGCATAGGCATCAAGGTCTAGACAACTGCCTACAGGATATGATGTAATGATGTTCCCAGAACTATCATGTGTAACAACAGGGCTTTGGGAAAGTCTGAGCATCCAATTCCATACCCAAACCCCTTAAACAACAAAATTACTTTCTAGTTGTATTAGGATCTCTACCTCTTAAGCCAGAGTTTAACACATGGTAAAAGCTGTACAAATATAGGAAACAATCACTGCTCTGAGAGCAGAGACAATAAAATTAACATAGATGTTATAAAAGGACCATTGGGACAGCAGCAGACAGAATAATACACTGTGATCTAATGTCACCAGCATAATACATGTGAATTTATATTTGTGCACATGGCAGAAAAGTTCATTACAATCTCTAAGCTTCTGCTTCAGGTATTTCCATGTAATCTACTGAGATACTATTCGAGTTCCTTTCCACAACAGGTTTCAACAGGTGATCATCAGGTAATTTCATTCTCTCTGAAGTGCTGTATTTGTGTCTATTATCCTTTCCTGGCAATAAGTAGGACAAAATTAGTTTCTTTTTAAACTTTCAGTCTCTAAATATGGTTTATTAAAATTCACAGGTTTTTTGTATTATTACTCTGTAGTTTCAAATGTTTTGGTTTTATTTTTCTTGCAGGATATTAGCCTCATCAGTTTGAATTTCCTATGTTGCAAACTGAGATTTTGCATGAAAAGTGAGGCAGGCAAGATACAGTAAACACTACTAAAAGGATATTTTTCCATTTTGAAAACAAAACTCAAGTGATTTTGATTTAGCTGGGGAAGAAGATGTATCTTTTAGTTTATATGAAATGGAATTGCTACTACTATTCTGCTTATACTCTGATTAACTTCAGGAGATGTAACTTTTTAAATTTCACTGTTTAGGAAAATTCTTCATGTATCAACCTAGATCACTGCACTGATTGATCAATATTAAATTAAGAACTTCTGAGGACAGCAATACCAAAACATTAAGAAAAAATAAACATAATTTGTGGATTAATCAAAGGTAATTTATGCTGAAAGTTATCGTTGTCAACAAATGTCAAGAGAAAGGCTCTACACAGAGGTGCTGTTTCGCAGTACCACCAAACCAATCTAGCAGGCAGCTGCTGTATGAAGTGGTGGTCCTGCCCCCTCACTGTCCCAGTCCCAGAGCCACACCAGGAACTCATCCCATTTTCTTCATATTTGTGTAGGTACCAAGTTGACTCTATGGCAAGCCAATCCTGGAAGCTAAACAACGGAGGACTAACCTCACAAAAAAAGAAATACTTTTCTTCCCTTTCGCGCCTTGCACCAGCTCACCATCAGATCAGACAAGCACTAGTGCTGACATAAGAGGCAGAGCAGGAACACACAATTCCCAAAGAGGGAGGATGGTGGAAGCAGGACGGTTCCTGTGAATGAAGGCTAACCAATAAGTCATGTTAATTAGATTATGCACCTTCACTAGAAGAAAAGTTTTGATAGGTTTCTTACACAGTGCTGTAAAAAATTCCACCTGTAACTATCAAAATCTGCAGTGCTGCTACATTGCGTAAGTTCCTGTGAAAAAAAAATTAACTCTCTTTTCTTGAGAAAACAATGGCTACATTCTGCAGATTGACTTTGTAACTGTTGGGAAGATTGTTCCAGGTGATCAAATACAGATTTTCAGCCTGGTGACAGAGGCTGAAGCTGACACCCATTGCTCTGACTGATACTCAGGTTCAAGATCTAGGGCAAAACACCATTAATTTATCTAAAAAGTGAATAGCAGGCTCCAGGTAAACTACTTTTCTTTAAGGAATAAACAAACAAAGAATAAATGTTTTTATTGTTTTCAGGAAAGAACTGACACAAAGAATGTCAGAAACCAAGTTTTATGCAGCAGGTTGTTTTTATTAGAACATGATGGAGGAGTTTACTGAAAAAACGTGGAATTACAATAAGGAACATTTTAGCCCATAACCTTTTCTTGACATTCTGTTTGCTCTTAATCACCCTTAAGTTCACTTAATAGAAGAACTATGTTTTCTTAAATATCATCCTGCATATTCGGGGGCAGGGGATGGGGCGGGGAGAGAGAGTACATTCTTAAGTGAACTCAAATAGGCACACTGGCATTTGCACAGAATGTCAGATGTTGCAAGAAATCAAACACCACTTTTCATCTCTAGCTGTCAGCCTTGCAAGGTACTGTTGCTGCTGCAAAGATATTTCTAGGCAGAACACAATTCAAAAAGAAGAGAAAGGGTGAAACAATCTTAAAATATGAGAAGGCTGTGTAATAATTAGATATTGGTTAGGCTAAATAGTCTTGCCTCTGACTTGAGCATGTCGTGTAAAAGGCATAGGGCATGCATTGACTGTCGCAGGCACAATTCTGCTGGTGCAGAGTGCTGGGCAACACAGAAATCAGCCACTGCTTAACTCACATCCATGCACAATAGGTGCTGATGGAGATTCTCTTGGCAGAGGGTGTTTATCCTCATGTTTGTTGTACTTGAGCATTAGTCAGATCATTAAAGTGACTGGCTACATTTAAGCTGCAGCGGTAGGGGAGGTTTGTGTTCAACCACTGAGACAGAATAGCAAATGAGCAAAGGAAGAGAAACAAGGAGCTGGCTTGCACAGATCACCACAGCACAGGTAGCCTGTCAGACACCGGATGATTTGCCTTATTAAGTATTCATTAAAGTATGCAGAGGGACTTCGTGGAAGGAAACTCAGCCTGACAGACAGACAATCTGTACACTACCTGAAAAAAATGCCACCTAAATCCCACGTACAGCAGGGAACTTAGAATCAAAAATTGTCGCTTATATGCAACTTCCTGCATTGGTGATCTGCATGCCAGGCAGTCCACAGCCATTTATATGTTTACAGAATAAAAGATGATGTAGTACTTTTGTATGCTATAAACAATTGCGTATAATATTAAAGCAATAGAAGATAATGGGGCAATTTAAAGGATAGCAGTATTTTTTTTCTTTCCTTCTTTAATCATGAGAGTATATACAGGAAATATCTCACCTGTTTGAAGCTGCCAATTAAATTACCCTAGACTTAAGTAGTTAAAGGATTTCTTTTATTTTTCTTTCAATAATTTGGAAGTTTCATATTGAACTTCAAAAGATGGCTGCCAAGGAAAAGTTTTAAAGCCAACATTTACGGATGCATTAATACAAGTTAGTACAATATCTTAACAGCCGGAGGCAAGGAAGCCAACTTCTTTCTATTCATCCAATATTGAAATTTGAATATTCAATATTGATACTTGACTACCTTGCACAAGGAACAACTGTTCTTCCCTTAAGCCCCCAGCAGCTTTGCCTCAGATCTATACCAGACACTCCAGTTCTAGCTCCTTACTCCTCAGGGAATTATAGCTTAATATAAATGAGCTGAAAAGCTGAAAAGAAAACTTCAGATATGTAACAGCATTTCTCCTGCAGACCCCTACAGCTATTATTCCATATGGTTGCTTATTGCAGAGTTAGAAGTGTATTTTCTTTTGCCATAATCAGACATGCATGCACTAAATTAGTTGCTGAAACTGTTCTCAGTGCCTCAGCTAATTTTTGCATTAAAGTTTGCTGTTCAGTTCTATAAATAGCTAGTTCACCAGATTCAAAGAACTTGTATTTCCTGTGCAATAACCTAAAGGATTCAGGCTGGGGAAAAAACAAAAACAAAAACAAAAAACCCCACATACATACAAAAAAATCTTTAGCTATCTACACAAAACTAATATTCAGTACTACTAATTTAACTACAAGACTTAGAAAAGTTGCAGAAGGTTATATCCTGCCATAAGAATACTTAATTGTATCTTCAAAACATTTAAAATGCCATCTGTCTCATACAGAAATGGTTTCTTTGTTGTTTCCTCTGTTTCTCCCAACCTTTATGTTGGTGGAGAGGGGGAGCAGGGGCTGGAACGGCTCTTTTGATTAATTTTATACCAGTATGTCTTAGGGCATCCCCTGATCTATTGAGTTCCTTCCTTTTATGATTTTAGCTTTGCTCTTGCAAATCATTCAGACACTTTCCACCAGTAGAACAGTAACCTTTAGCTTTTATAGAGTAACGCTGTACAGAATCAAAGTACAGGCAGCAGTCAAACACTGCTTTGACATTTAGGAAGCAGATGACGCCATTAGGGAGCAAAGGGCCTCACAGCAGGAGTAACACTGCTGAAGTATCTCTGGAAAGGTACCTTCCAGATATTTTAAACTAAATGGATAAACCTGCCCAAGGGCATGGTTACCTGGACTGTGGTTACAGCAGATCTGTGTTAAATTATTATCACCCTGGCTATCTCTCCACAACACACTGGTGGTTGCTGCTCCATCATATCAGTTTTACCATTCACTTGACAGAATGCTCTGTTTGGGTTTTTTTCTTAAAATCAGTTTATTTCACAGAAATGAGACTGAGAATGGATAGACAAATGTTCAAGCCAGGAAAAACAAAAATATTGAGAAGATATTGTCTCCAGCGTAGTGCAGAAAAAGATAGAACGTGGGAAAGGAAAGAAACTGGGAACAGAAATTACATTAACTATGTCTGTTTAGGCAGCATAATTCATCTAAGCAAGGAACTAACCTCCTAAATCTCTCATGGGGAATTTTACTTAATATTCCCCACATTTCAAAGAAACTGCTGTGTAATACATACTCCCTTAGACTTTCCTAAAAAAATTATTTGCAAATGTCAGTGTTTTCACAATATACCAAGATATAAATATTATAATGTTATTGACTCTGGCTCATCTCTCTGAGCGGTTGAAGAACTACAGCACTATTACTGAACAACAATTTCCTGTGAAAATACATCCTTCTGCTGCCAGTGGAAGGAACACATCTGTCTCCATTTCACAAGCTGTATCTTTATGTGCCAGTGGCTTTTGTAAGAGAGGAAGTCCTTAGTGAGAGAACCAACATTAAACAATTAGTTATCTCCTAAACTACCAGTATGTTACAATAGTATTGCACAAGACCCCACAAAACAAACAAACAAACAAACAACCTACTCATGTCAAAATATGTGAAAATGGCATCTACGCAATCTCCTCGTATCAGAGTGCCACCTCTGATATTCCACTGCTTTGGAATACTAGGACACTTCGCCCAGTTTTATATTAAGAACAGCCCTCCAGTTCAGTCTAAGTCTGCTTAGAGGCAACTTGAGGCAAAGGTTTTTAAGTACAAGCTTCCTTGGGAACCGTTAGTAT
The DNA here is from genome assembly GCF_035582795.1 of Mycteria americana. NCBI lineage: Eukaryota > Metazoa > Chordata > Aves > Ciconiiformes > Ciconiidae > Mycteria > Mycteria americana. Next base: position 93,648,599 of record NC_134366.1, on the reverse strand, counting down.
AAAATTCATGCAAAGATTAGCAGCTTACCATTTGGTCCCAGGCAATTAAAGAACTCTTGTCAAAACCTGTGTTCATTCAAAAGCTCAGTAGTTATGAAGCGGTGTTGCAATATTTATGTTACTGCAAGGCTGTTGGTCAAGCGAAAAAAAATAGTTAAAAACAGGTCTGGTAGAATGATAAATTGTTTGCCTGGCAGTGGAGGAACAAAGATCAAGAATGACTAAGCATCTTTAATAAACCTCTTTCCATTATCCGCAAGTTTGTGCATGTATGTACATGTGAAGGAAACCTAGGACAATTTGCAATTGCATTTGCAAATTGGTTGTCTACCTTTTTTTTTTTTTAAGAGACTTTGGTGAAAGGTGGCAAAAGAGCAGACACTAAATAAAGAATCTTATCTAACAAGTATGCGACTTCACCTCAAAGACTGAAGAATTTAACAGAAACCTGTCCCTGGCAAAACCTTGTTTGACATCAAGTATACCAAACGGAGTCATCTCCAGTCAGATACATGTGCAAAGTTTTGAGTTTTACAAATGACTAGAATTGTTAGAAATAAGATAAATCATTTTTTAAGAAAAAGGGGGGGAAAAGGGTTTTCAAGTGACCCCTTCTGGATACACTGTGATATATGATTATCCAGATACATTATAGTTTTCTGAGGTATCTATGAAATGCTTGGGAAATTAAAATCTCAAATGGGGCAGGTATCCTTTTACTACTTATGTATTACACAGTCCTTTCACACACTTTTGCAGGCTTACCTTAGAGCTTTCACTCACAAAAATAGCAGGCCTCTCCCTACACACACAAAATCACCTTCCTAAAAGTCACACACAGGAAGTCACAGACTGCATCCAACTCAGAAGACAGAAAGTCTTCACCTATCCTAAATCCCATTAGAATACAGCTAAAAAGTTAGCTTCCAGCATCCTAAAAGGAACATCCACAGACACAGTGAGGTTTCTGGAGTCAACAAATGCTTCTTGGTGCAACCTCCGCCTGCATAATTAGTGCATGGAAATAGTGCGGCTCTTCTTTCACACAGTTCTTCAATAACTGTCTACATCATCATCTATTTCTCCTAACTCTTCCATCCACTGCCACATCAACACTTCATGGAGTAAGTGCAGGCTTCTCCCGTTGGATTAAGAGGATCAGAGTATCGTCTCTCTACTTCTTTGCCTGCCACCTTGCCTTGACTCTTTCCTTCCTTGTGAAAGAAGGCTCCCACCTTTCAAGTGGGTGGATCATTCACGTAACAGCAAGTTGAAGTTTTTATTCACTGCTTCCCAGCAAGACAGTCACCAAAGTTAAAGCCATATACATCCATGACCTACAAAGCACATGATTTCTCAAGGATGATGAGTGCCTGAACATCCGCATGAAAGAGATTCAATATTATTTCAAATTATCTCATCTTTAAAAAAATCCAAATCTCCTTCCAAGATATTCTGATTCTTTTTGTAAAAGGTAAGCAAAGGAGTGTTACTGCATAAGATATGACAGCTGTGATTGTGCCTTGTAAAATATTAAAAGTGGCATTCAGCCTTCCCTAGCTGTTGATAGATTAAAAAGCAGCATTTCACATCAGACTGGTTAATTTCAGTGACCTTTCCGCATTTAGAAAGAAAGATGAAAAAGCCTACAGGAATTACTCTTGCAGGCAACTGACGAAATCAGGGTGCTCATTTTATGAAACTTTAGTGGCTTTCTTAACATGCGATCCCATCAGTAAGGACATGAAACTCAGGACGTTTGCTGCAATCTCAAGGATGAAATGACAGTAACTGTAGAGAGAATCTGTTTCTATACTTTATTAAGGTCCAAATCTAGAGCTGACACACTGCAGTAAACTCTTGACAAGAGACGAAATGGCAAGGCTCCACCAGCCAAGGAGCCATACCTGCTTGCTTCATTTTTCTAGGGACGACTGCTGTCATGAGTAGATCACTTTGTTCTCCTATCAAACTGAGTGGCAGGATGCCTGGTTCCATTTGTGGAAGTCATGCACGCTGTGAATACCAGCAAGTCAAGCTGAGAAAATATTAGCTGGAACAAAGATGACAAAAAAGTCTGGAAAAAAAACAGGTAAAAAAATGTTTTTACATCACTATTATAGTTTTAATAGCTACTGCATATCAGCAATGGAGGCAATTCCAGGTTATTGCTATGTAACTAGACAAATTCATTACTAAAATACACCCTTGGAAATAAATGAAATAGAACCCAAACTGATGATGTGTCCCACTCCTTCATTAAAAATAAAACAAAAAATGAAAAAAGCACATTTCACATTTGTGCATCTCAGTCATTAAATCATCTTAACAATTATCAGGTGTAAAATGCAGAACTATCAACAAAGCAAGGAAAAGCTTAAGACTGGAAAACAGTTTCTCATACACACACACATGCACACACACACACACACACATATATATATGCACATAAGCACGCTGTAACTTTGTTTTGACTAACGTAAAAACCTGTATCATTCATTACAGTACAAGAACTACTATGAATGAGAGTTTCAGCACCGTTAGTAAATCAGAAGGTCATACACTCTGCATCGGAGAGGGCTTGTCCAGTACAAATTTCAGCTGCAGTTGTTGTTAACCTGTAGAAGTCCATACATTCCCCCAGTTCAGGATCAAAAACTGTGACTAAGCTCCCCAAGAAAGACAACCACGCCTATAAAAGCAATGTACAACCACTATATAGTAGAAACCTAGAAGTAATTCAGGAAAGAGAAAGAGATATCTCCTACTGCCCAAGAGAAAAGTCTCACTAGTAAGAGAACAAAAAAGAAGTGTGTAACTGTTTCCCTTTCCCCCAATACAAAAAGATTACTTTTATGAACATGTCCTTAGCAAACTTCTATGTGAACATCTACCTCTAAACATTTGTTTGAAAGTATAATGAAAAATCTATTTTCTACACTCTCCTATGCAGTTCCTTAGAAAATCTGGCACGAACAATGCAAAAGTTTAGTTTGCATGCCATGGTTCCCATAGTGCAAGCATCTTCCCTTTTTTTATTTGTCATTGCCAGCAAAAGAAGCATTAGCATTGTGAAAGCCTTTTTTAAAATAATAGCTAACTGGCACTTTTTTCCTTCCTTCTTTTTCTTTCCTTCTTTCTTGCTTGCTTTCTTTCCTTTCTTTCTTTGTTTTTCCCTTTCTTTCTTCTTTTTTTTTTTTCCTTTTTCTCAGAAAGGAAGCTTTCAGACATTGAAAGCTGACCTCTGCTGCTCCCCTCTCAAGCTAACATGGACCAACTGCCATCTGGCTGCTTATTTTGATAGAGCCAAAGATCATAAAAAATGCTGCGTGCTTTGACTGTGGAAATATATGGAAAAGGCAGAACAACACTTGGCATTTACTTTCCCTTCTTGGTTCCATTCTGCTGATCAGAAAAATAATTGTTCCAGAGGAATTACTGGAACCAAGCATAAAACTGTTCCACTAGCTGTTCAAACCCCCTATGGTTGCTGACATGTTTAATTAGGTCATTTTGATCACAGGTGAAAAACACAGTCATTTTGTCAAGATTGCATATAGCTCAGAAACATGCTTGTATCCTGCTTATCTCACTGCAAGGAATGTAGCCAGCATCACCATTAGGCTTCTGAAGTGAGGCATTATGGGAAACACCTCAACACAACGCAAAAAAAGGCAAAAATGGTCTATTTAAATAATTTTAAAAAAAAAAAAATTAAAAGGAAGGAGGCAGGGGAAATATTCAAAGAGATGATGCCCAGAGTAATTATCCTGTAAAACACCATTAAAGCTATAATCAATCACTAAACTCAGTTTTAATACATTCTGATACTTTTATCATGTGTGCTGAGTGTACCTATACCTCTGGGATGCCCCCTCAAATAATGTGACCTGTAACTAATAGTTCCTGAAGATGTTTCAGGTTTCTTAGCTCTGTTCTTGCACAGCCTTCATCCCCAGTCACTCGTACAACTGAAACACTGCAGTTCCACAATAGCTCCCTAACTAACTACACAGACAGATAGTAAATATGTGACTTTTCTCGTATCATTCATGTCCTTTAATAATCACTGCCATAGCACTTGCAAAGTCATAGCTTTCATTTTTGTGTGGCTGGTAGTTTCAGCTTCACATTAAGAGCTGGAGATAACAAAAGAGGACAAGTGGTATATCATTGAAAAAAGAAAAAAAGGTTCTACCTTTGAGAGAATCCATCTTTAATCAGAAATTGTATATCATAGGGTTATTTAATATTTTTTGTAATAGAAGTAGTTAATATGAATGAGATATGTTATATGAGCATATGTGGAAAACGTTCTCCCATTCTCTCACTAAGCAAGCATATTCATAATCAGACACAAAGTTGCTATGGAAGACAATTAATATAATACAATGCATACAATATAATACAATGCTGAAATCAATCTGAGAGATTGATTTCAGCAACATGCAAGAAACCCCTATAGCAACTGTAATTCTGGGTCTAGGGTGGGGATGGAAATCCCCACTAGGTTGCATCTTTCACCATTCAGCAAGATTTGCTTATGATGCACAGAATTGAAGCTCTACCTTCCCCTGCTCCCAGATGCAAATCCATGCAGGATGTATTTTTAAAAGTTACATTTTAGTATGTGGCTCAGAGTTTGTAAAACAGTTCTTCAGCTTCTTCCTTGGAATAACTCTTAGAATGATGTTAATCTAGGAGGAGCTGTGGACTCCCTCAAGGGTAGAGAGGCCTTACAGGGAGATCTGCATAGTCTGGAGAACTGGACAATCACCAACCATATGACATTTAACAAGAGCAAGTGCCAGATTCTGCACCTGGGATGGGGTAATCCTGGTTATACATATAAAGTGGGGACAAGAGGCTGGAGAGCAGCCCCGCAGAAAGAGATCTGGGGGTCTGGGTTGATGGCAACTTGAATATGAGTCAACAGTGTGCCCTGGCAGCCAAAAGGGCCAACTCTGTCCTGGGGTGCATGAAGCACAGCATAGCTAGCCAGTAGAGGGAAGTGGTTGTCCCACTCTACACTGCACTGGTGCGGCCCCACCTCAAGTACTGTATGCAGTTTTGGATGCCACAATATAAGAAGGACATAAAACTATTAGAGTATGTCCAGAGGAGGGCAACCAAGGTAGTGAATGGCCTCGAGGGCAAGACTTAGAGGAGCGGCTGAGGTCACTTGGTTTGTTCAGCTTGGAGAAGAGAAGGCTGAGGGGTGATCTCATTGCAGTCTACAACTTCCTCGGGGGGGCAGTGGAGGGGGAGGTGCTGATCTCCTTTCTCTGGTGACCAGTGATAGGACATGAGGAAATGGCATGAAGCTGTGTCAGGTGAAGTTCAGATTGGGCATTAGGAAAAGGTTCTTCATGGAGAGGGTGGTTGCTCACTGGAACAGGCTCCCCAGGGAAGTGGTCACGGCACCAAGACTGTCAGAGTTCAAGGAGCACCTGAATGACACTCTTAGTCATATGGTTTAGTTTTAGGTAGTCCTGCAAGGAGCAGGGAGTTGGACTCGATGATCCTTATGGGTTCCTTCCCATATGGGTTCCTTCCCATGGGTTCCTTCCCAACTTGAGATATTCTATGATTCTATGATTCTAATTAATAACTAATTCAAATTAGTTTAAGAAAAGGACAGAGATTAGCTTGCAACTTAATATTAAGCCATTGTGATAGATAAGGAGTTCAAAACTGGCTCAGGTGAATTAGCATGAAATTGTTTTCATCTTGATCTATCCTTCTAAATTTAGATGTATTCAGGGTTAGGAACCCCCTCTATTCTGTGGAGAAAATAGCACTTTCAGAGTGATCCGTTCCATCCTAAAACAAGTGAAATGAATCTCCATCTGGAGGTATGTTTCTCTCTAGCAGACAGTGGAGTCTGGATGACTCTCTGATATTAGAAAATTAATTTTACTCAACTAAAAGTAGGTAAAAAGAATCCTACTTAAATGACAACTGGAAGCTATGATAGTTTAGGACAGGACAGGAAATGTTATCAGTTCAGTGCAAAACAGGCTGGCTGTCCATATCACAGAAAAAAACATCTTCAAGGGACATTGACATTAGATGAAGCATTTCAAAGAAAGAGAAATGGGACACAAGTACCCTAAGAGCATGTTTACTTTATAATTTCAGATCAGTTCAGGATTGTGCTTTTGAAACAAATCTTCTGACTGTCCCCACTTGCAGTGTTTTGCTTCACATTGTGGAGAAGTCTCTAAGCACAGGAGCAGCATTTCTTTCAGATGAGGCTGAACCAGAAGATGCAGTCCAATCTCTAACCCACATTCAGTCCCTGGGACCAGACTAGAGTTAGCCCAAAGTAAGTCCCCTTAATGTATATAGTGTGGGTTTCCAGTCCTCAGCTCCAGTTGTTTTGTTTTATAAATCTAGTCCTATAAAGATGCATTAATGTTAATTAATGGCCTTCAACTCAGTCTGAAGTGAGGGGGTCCCTCACATGTTTGCAGTGGTACAAAAAAGTTCACACTGCTGCCCTCTGTATTTGTATAGTAGACGTAGGTATAACTCAAAAGTGACAAGACACAATTACACAATAAAAGGAAAAGCTATCAAAATGTTTACTTCAGCTGTCTCATACATTACTCGCACTTAAGAAATAAGACGTAGAAATGCTTCCATCTGCACTTAGCTTTCTTTTTTCTCTAATGTCAACTTTTCTATATAGCAAGAAAGCTTTAAGTCATTATGAATGGGCTGTTTGGTTCACAACAGACTTTTAAGACCTGAAATCGTCAATCTAGAACACCATACTTAGGCAACCAATTTACTTCTCAGACTGTTAAAAATGGTTAAATGTAGCAAATCTATACTGCAGACTTAATATTTAATACCAGATTATAACATATTTCTCAAATAACATTGTGAAGGTTTGGAAAATATATTCATTATTCATATTTCTGAAAACAATAGAAAAGATTACATGAAATGAATCATACACACATTTTAAAGTGACCATAAAAAACCACATATCTAGAAACAGACTGTGCTTTGCTACATATTTGCCCAAGTACATGAGTGTTGATTTACTGCGTATTAACGTATGCCTTAGTTAACATTTTGGTATTTGGAAACAGTCTACAGTGAAAATTGGGAAAAGAGGGAAATCACTGAATTTTCCATCTAAAGTAAAAATCAAATCTGTAATGTGGTTTTGTTCTGACCCAGGCCTACTCTTCTACAAAACTTCAAATTCTTAATCTTGGAAACACTGAAACTCTACATAACAGGGAGATGGACATTTTTTTTTTGTCCTCACGGCTTCTTAGTCAAACTGCTATGATTTTTTTACATTGTCCATAACTCCAGTGATTATATTATCAGTAAAGTTCAGTTATGAAAAGCTATGAACAGGACAAAACATCATATGGACTAGAATGGTTTTATAGCCCCTAGTGCTGAGTAGCCCAATCAGAAAGATCTCCTGAAGCTGGAAGTTTCCAACCTTTGAGTTCAGTGGCTACCATTTATCCAACCCCAACATTGTAAATGTGTCAAGGACCCACTGACACGCTTGGACTGTCAGTCTTAGAAATCTTTCCCAGCACTTCCACCACTTTCTCAATATCATTTTGTGAAGCTGGGGTAATAGGAAGGATGTTTCTGCCCTGTTATTTACCATCCATCTTTTCTGACATTTATGTTTTATCAGCAAATTCCTAACCAAGTCTACTGCTGTTTGATTTTTAATACCATTCCTTTGAGGAAGTTGTGGTTAATACTAAAGATGTTAATTTGTTTCATTAATGTTTACCTTAGATTATTTCCAGAGAAGCAAAGATTGGTTCTGGACAAAAATCTTTTAAATACAAAATAGCCTCGATGAACTTTCTGGTGATCTCTGCTCCAAAGAAGACCAGAATATTTAAAGTTCCTTGGTTAAGCTAAGACATATCCAAGACTTGTTGGCATCTACTTGTCCAACAACAAAACAACCTGCATAGGCCTTGACATTTGGTGTCTCTGCTCCATGAAAGCAACATTTGTTTTATTTCTTAGAGAGGACAAAGTTATTTCACTGAAAAACAAAGCTACATGCAAATAATAATAACTCATAGCTTAAGGATGTCTTCTTCACAAAATCACTGGAAAAATATTTTGCCTAAATTATAGTGTAGAACACTGTCATCTGACCAGCTTTGTGTCCCCATCTAGCGCTACATACACAGGCTTAGAAGTCTGTTACTGTTTAAAGTTAATGATTACATTGTTCTGCACAAGAGCTAAAGCCTGCTTTTTTATATCTTGAAATCTCACATTCACACTCTGCAATGACACAAGTGGAACAATTACAACAAAGTTTTCAGAATGAGTTAAAATCTCACAATTAAACGGACCTGCAAAACCTGCTGTAATCTACGTAGGGAGAGGTTCTGAGTTTTATCTATCAGGAGTTAAACATCTTTCAATCAGTTTCAATCAGCTAGCAGTATGTTTTGCATTTACAGTTTGAGCGTTAGAAAATAGCCACTCAGAGTAATGGAATGAGAAAGAGCTATCATTTATCTTTTAGTTTACTGAAGGCTAAATCAGTTCTCTGTTTAAATAGCGTCTTGTTAAGGTAGACACTGTGCTTGATTTGTAGAGTGAACAATACAGGGGGACCTTGACTTCAGCATGGACATATAGGTATTGTTTTCATCTGTGTTTTTAGTATCAACTGCTGGTTAGTATCAGCAATGTCCTTTCCATGGGAAGTCTGACTTATTTTCACATTACTGTTTTGCAGTAGTAGCATCCCCTAGAAGGAATTATAGATTGTATAGAATGAAGTTTTAAGAAAAATGTTAATATATTTCAAGATTTTCATGGAACAAGGGTATGTTTCAATTCATCAGATGAATATACCTCACCCAATGGGAAAGATGAATTTGAGGAAATATCAGTCTTTGATATGTCTTTTCTTCGGTATACATTTATAGTATTTTTTTTGTCTGGGTTGATACTTTCCAAGATACAAAAGCTTAGTTTTTTATGTCCATTACCAGAAAAGTAAAATCGTTTTACAGTTCATGAGAGTGAAGAAATTCCCACAGACAATACTCTAGAGAGACTGAAGGTTTCTAAAATAAAAAAAACCCAACCTGTTGGATTCTTGGTCAGCCCAGACCATTTACTGAATCTGAAATGCAGAGAACAGGCTCAGCTGAGCCTGTTTCAGGAAAAAAACCCTTTGCAGCATTAGGAATGACACCAGTCGTAACTAAATCAACCCCAAATCTGAATGTACTGTTTACAGGGACCTTCAAATTTTACAGATATCACATGGGCAAATAATTTTATTTGTTTTTAATAAAGTGCAAGGTGTTTAGCTTGTATCCATGCATTGTGCTTTTTAGTAGCTTTGTCCATATATACTTACTCTTCTGACTTCTAAGAATCCACAGGAGGAGAAAAACCCAATACTATAATCCTATAATTGCAATACAACTCTCATTTGCAATTCAGGCATAAGCCTGAATATGAGCAAGTTAACTTACTGAAGCACAGTTATTGCAAGTACATATTTTTATGGTACTAACAATGTGAAGGTCAGCAAATAGTACTTTAATTTAGACTTTGGCATTCAACATCTTACTGCAGTCTCTGTTCAGGCATAGAAAAGTGTATCATCATACACTTGATATCAGAATATTATCAGGAGTATGGATTTGTTTGTTTGGGTTTTTTGTGGCCTGTTTTTAATTCAATAACAAAAAAAAGGATTTTTTTTTATACTTGCACCTGTAATAAGCTTTTTACCCACCAAGCCCCTAATCACTATAGCTTCAGTGTAGTAACAGTAACGAGATAGCAGTCAAGTATCAAGACCTAAAAAGATACCTAAGTATAGCAAATGCTATGATCATTCATGGACCTTTAAATCTATCACACACACAGGGATTTAAGAAATTCTGTTTCTAAATGTAGAACATTGAGTATTCCACTTATTCTTTTTTTTTTTTTTTCAGAATTGTTTTAGAGGTGGGCTGTGTTTTCCTCATCTCTGTTTTTAAATACACAAATATTTCTGTGAATTATCTTCCTTGTTATTGATGACAGCGTCTTACATACAGACTTAACAACACTTACCCACTTTCCTTAATGGATTTAGGTTTCAACTCCTTAGCATAATCCTACACATATTGGGAAAAAAAAATTACAGAATTAGGATTAGTATCATGCCTCATTTAATTTCATTTCCCAGTGAAACATCAAGGAAAAAAGTTGCCTGTGTCTGAAGTGCTGCATTCAGTTATTTCTCTCTTTTTGGTCATGATTTTCAAAAAGCATATCACCTTCTCTGTTTTACAGGTAGCTTCTGATCCTATTAGTTTCAATGGGAACAAGAACACATTCTTGCCTATCAGCAGTCTTCTAACTCATTCTCATTCTTCACTTTCCTACAGATCACACCTGGATACACACTCATCGATCATACCTATAAAACTGAAGCTTGACCGCAGGCCCCTTGTAAGCTCTCCCAGCCTTCACTCCTGTTGCACATACCCTGCCCGACACCTCTCTGACTCTGTCCCCTTACCACATTTAAGAAGCTTTTTCAAGCTGCAAGTTGTTAATACCCCATGAGGGGGAGTGAATGATGTTGTTATGTGGCTGTTTTGGGTAGATGAAGATTTTTTCACTGCCTATGATATGCAAGATGAAAGTGCTTGGCTGCAATATGCGTTTCCAAATTTTAACAATGTTGTCACAGAACTGCTCTGGCTGTTCTATAGAATATATTTGAATTGTTACTCCATTCATTTCTATATTCTGCCTTTCTTTCACGCGTCCAATATTCTGTTACAGGTAACCACACCCATTGGGTGCTGGGCCCAGGGGATTTCTCCTGTGCAGCAAGGCTGGTGTAGTTCTGTGTCTCTGACTGAGGCCAAGCACATTTTCCCAATAGGTGCAAACACACACACACATACACACACAACACAGTGTACATATGACCAGCCACACAGATTGAGACAGACAGAGAGCAGTGCCTTTACCTGCACCCACACGAACACAGGACTCACATAAATATCAATGATGGATGACTTGATCCTGTTTTTCCTCTCCAGCTGAGCGAGACTGGAGTTTTCTAGCTGCAACATGCACACATATACACATGTATGCATCTCTCAGGTAGCTAGTGTTGGACACAATCAATCCAGTGGCCGGCACCCACACACTGGTGTCCTGCAGTTATTGTCCCCCAGTCCCTCAAATGCCTCAGACCCATGATCCAGCTCTAGTGGATAGTACTCAAAACTCTCACCCTACTTCTCTGCTAGTCCAGCTGAATATTCGCTAGTGTTCACACACACATACACAGAGGATAGAGAGTGCACCCTCACAGAACATAGAATTAGGATTCAATGAGAATATAGGACAAACTGCAGTTCAAGCACAAGAGCTCTGTCACACAAGTTTACAGAGCAGCAAGCTGTTTAAACATGACCAGACCTCTTTATCCCCTCTTCCCTCTATTTTCCCATGCCTGTTCCTCCCCAACCCACCTGGATCCCTCCTTTTCCCTGCCTTTGCTCTTTCCCCTAAGCATCTCATAATACACTACACACATCCCCAAAATCCCCTTCCATAAAATCCCCAAAATTATCACTCCCCCATTGCAAATTGCTCTTTGCCCTTGCGATGGTGTGCTCCTGCCCCCCCCCCCCCCCCACCTGACCTTTATCTCCTGTAACCCTGCTGAAGCGATAACCAACAGTGGTAGTCGTAATGGATGCGTCTGGTCATGATGGCTGCATCCAGCTCAAAGTGGATTCAGAAGACAGATAACAACACAATAGCCAAGGGCTATTGTGCAATGCACACACCTAACCACAGTGAAGAAACTAAAATCTGTGCTCGGTATGTAAATATGACTATGGGTCAATCATCTTATCCCCCATAAATAGTGAGCAGCCCATGAGCCCTTGGAGCTCTCCTGCATGGCAGCGGGCTGCACGCCAGGATCTCCCCTCTCAAGGTTACTGCTCGAGGTTGAGAGATTCCTTGCCACAACAGATCCTCAGTAAGTGACTAATAGCACGCTAAACTTTGAAATATTAGCTAAGTGATATAAAGGATTGATTGCGCATGTATAATCCTTTAGATATAAACCACTGGCCAAGTCTGGGACTAGGAATGGATCCAGCTGCACCTAGACTCCTCTCTGAGAAGGAGTTCAGAAAGCAAGGGAGCCCTTTCTGAACCTCATGAGTCAACGGGAGGGTCCCCCTGACAGCTTTGTCTGACCCTCTCCTCTATGCAGTAAATAATCAAGTGTACCTTGCCATCGAATCTTGTTAAACCACTATCACATTGAACTTTGTTAACTCCCTGTCCTATATCAATAAAGTATATTTTTGCTTCTCTCTTACGAGTGAAGTGCACTCTCACTCCATCCATGACACCCCTGCATCCCATAGTAAATCCTATCCCCCTGTAAGCAATAACCCCTGTCAGTTTCAATGGAACTCTAGGGAGAGCATTTCTGTCCTTGTGTCATCCTGGTGGGTTTCACACCAGGAGCAGTGGTCTAGTCGCCCTCCTTGGCTGGCTGTAGGAGGAGCCAACTGAGTGTTCTCCACTCTTACTGATTAGGTAATATTGTGCCTCTGATCCTTCCTGGGTGTTCATATTTAATTTGCTTAGTATACGGTCAAATAACTTAAAATTTCCTACCACCATTAACTGTGTAACTTTTTCCCCACAATCACCAGCTTTAAATATGACTATGTCAACCTTGCAGCTGGTGGAAGGTGCGCTTGCTGTAGGCTGAGAAGGCAGCTCCTCCTTCTGTGTGTGTTGGTGCTACAGTGGGCACAAATTGACCCAACAGATTATATTTTTCCAGGCTCCTTAATTTTATTGATCAGATATTGAACATCAAAGAACCCCACCATGCCATAGGACTCTACTAGCATAAGCTTCTTACCTCTGACATATCTACCTCATACACCATAGTACCTTAGCTGCAAGTTTGGAAGGGGCTTATGAAAGCTGTCAGTGCTGGCTGCAGCATTTCAGAATCACAACATTAAGTCCCATTAAACTTCAGGAGTTTTTTGGAGTGTAAGCTTTAGGGTTTGGCCATGATTATTTATCTAAGTTTAGAAATAAAATTTGTTCAACGGAAGCTAATCCTGGCATTTCTATTTTTAGTTTTGTCGGGTTTTGTATAAAAGCAAGATCAAACAACTAAAGTTCCAGCATCCAATTCACTGTCCTACCCAGAATCTTCCTCTTACACTCTGTCTTTTATTCCTAATTTACTTTATTGATCAGGATAATTATTTCACTGCTGAGGAGTCTGACTTTGGCAGAACATATATCACCAAAGCTACACAAGTTTATGGTTTACAATCAACTAAGGGACTTTATTTAACTTATTCCAAGGTTGAAAAAGACATTGTGAGAAGGTCTTTTACATTTATTTTCATGAACACATCCTGGAATAAATTATTGCTATATCTATCTAGTGCAGACAGGGATTCTGGCTTGAAAATAGTTCTTCAAAATGAATCTGCAAAAGCAAATTAGCTACTTATTTTACATATTTTTTATTTCATAGTGGATTTTAAAAAAAATAGTGTTATAAAAATGAGATTAAGTTTTATAATTTAGGGTTTCAGTATTTACTGTCTCCACCAAAAAAAATATTTAAATAACCATACTCAGAATAACATCTAATATTTATGATTCATTCAAGTTAAATCCTATGTCTAACTCAGTTTATATAGCATTGTATAGACAGATTTACAAAAAAAAAAATCAAGCTGGTGCAGACCGATATAATTATGTTCAACCAGATTCAGTGCAATACAATGCCTACAGCACTCCAAAAATCCCTGGACTAATGCTGAAAGTAGTAATTTTTGTTAAGAAAATATTACAGGCATTCAGAAAATATTGAGAAAATACAATAATAACTTAATAATAATTTTAAGATAATAAAACTACCAATTATTTGGGTGAAAAAAACAAACCAAAAACCTGAAAGACACTAATGTCAGGGTCTAGTTTCATATTTAGATTTGTGTTATAAATACATGTAGCTCAAAAACTCCTCGTTCCAAATAGACCAGGAACCACATTTTGTTCACAGTTATTTCACCTATAAAAGAACAATGGTATAAATGGTCATTCTCATCAAGGTTGTGTGGGAAAAATACTTGAGTTGGTATATACAGCTACACTTTTCTAGAACATTTGTTTGAATTTGCATGTAATCAAGAATTAAAAATTAATTTATGTACTTGCTCTTTTCTTATGTTTCTTTTAGGGAGTCCTTTTTCTTGAGTATCTGTAGCAGTTTTCCTCACAAAAAAATGCATGTATATAAAAAAGACAGGGGTAGCTTCCCTTTCATTCTCCCTTTCACCAATGCTGTTGAAGACACACTTGCAAAACTGTAGAGAATTTTATTCCTCCCTTTAAAACAGAAACAATACTACAATTTAAAAAATAACATTCAAAATAAATATTTCATACAGCTTTTAAGTAATCATCTGACCAAAAGCATGTTTTTATCATACTTGTTTCAATGTTTTAACTAGTAACTACAAAGAGGGAAAAACTTCCAAGATGTGATTTGGAAAAATGTCCGTCAAACTATTCTCACTGCAGAGACTTTGAGAAAAACACATGTACTCAGATGTTCATGGTATTCAATCCTCTACTTGCCTCTCTCACAAAAACAATGCAAAAAATACCGATAGCTTTAAAACGTGCATGCAGTCAGATTGTCTAACAAAGACTTATGCGTGAAGCATCGAGTACACGTACACGGTTTCATCTAGAGTGTGCCAATTATTTCATAATAATGACAATGAAATGCACTAGGAGTGAGAGACCTCCACCAGGAGAGTGGCAGGTACAGCCGTCAACTGTAAAAATGCTTACATTGGGGAATTCAGATGCAGAATTCTGCCAAATTTAAAGATGCCCAAGAACAGCGTGTAGAAGGCAGCTGTACGGTGGAAGGAAGGCTACAGTCATAAGATGGCATTTCAGAGCAAGCCGTCTGTGCTACCATTATTGCACAGCACTGTTGGCACCTGCAACCATGAGTTTGCACATGTTAAGATTCCAGTATAGCAAGATATATTTAAGCTTTTTATGGCCAGCTAACAGCTGTTGCAGCTGAGAGGTGTGAGTCATTTCTCAGCTATACAAACACAATGTATAGCATCCAAAAATTCACCCAGTATAGCCTTCTGCAAAGAGCTCCCAGATGAATTGGGTAGTAGAACAAAAACTGAGTAAATGACATTCACATGGGCTTCCAGCAGGCCAATTTGAGATGAAGTGGGTGATACCACCTGCAGATGGTCAGGCTGAGAAGCTGACTACAAGATGCTTCAACAAATCCTCTGAGAAACCATTATAACTTCCCCAGAGGCATAATTTCAAAGTGCTGTTTTTCCTGCTATTGGTTATGGGCAGGAGGTCATTTTGCACACCATGTTGCCACTTTGGTGAGTGAAACAGCCTTAAGGCAAGTTCTCCCATAGAAATAATTCAAAATTCATGAAAATATTAAATGTGGGATCAGACCAGCACTAACTGAATCCAGAAAAGCTTTCATTCATATTTACCCATTTCCCTAGTAACTGTCATATAAAGATTTTTTAAACACATATGATTTTCAGATCTTTCTTATTTCTGTATAAATAGCTTTTTTTTTTTGTGGTTCTGTTCTGCTTCTTTCAAGACATGTGCAACATCATAACAAAATCTGTAGAGACTAATAAATGAAAGGAACATATAAAATTTCCAGCTTTGATTATAGATTTTCCTACATGTATCCAATGGGAAAGAGATCATTTAATAACTCTGTGCATTGGTTTTCATGTCAATATATTATTGTTTGCAATTTTCCTCAGAAATCACAAATAATACCTCACCTCGCACCTATGAAGTCTCATCCTTTGAGCCACAGATTCATTCAAACAGTCCCCCCTTTTCATGCTCCCACACCATCAACAGCCTATTACAGCTTACACACTTTTTTAATTCTGCACAAACTGTGTAGCTAAAAAACGTAGTAGTAACCTACATCCAATCCCTAGTTTTGCATGGCTAGGATTTGACAAAAAACAAACACAAACAACCCAAAACTCAGTGAGCTCTGTAATATAGTTCTCAAATGAGCTATTGGTACGTGAGAATATGCCTTGCACCGGAGCTGTGGGTTCTAAATACTTCTAAAGACATGAGCAGCCTGATCTCAGGTTGAGAGATACAGGAATAAAAATTACAAGGCTAAGCTAATTACAATCATTTTAACTGCAGTGTCGTCACTGCCAGAAGTAACATACAATATAGCAGCTGTAAAACATCTTCTATCTAGTAAGTGTAGATTCCTTTTTGCATTCTTTCTAGTAGACTGCTTTCTTAGCATTACATTGTCTTAGTTGGTATTTAGATGGTATTTCACATTCTCGGCAGATACAAGAGGGCTTAAGCTCATTTATTAGAACACATTTCTGACTTGAATTTTATCCAATAATATTTTTATTCGTCTAAGATTCTTGGATCTAACAGTCATCTATAATTCATTAAGTCCTCTCTACTCCACTGACTATAACTGCTGCAACAGTAAAAAGTACCCATTGAATATTGCACACACCATCCAAAAATAAAATGGAAAAAAAAACCCTGGGAAAATCCAGGATACATAAAGAAGAAAACGCTCGCAGAAAGAGAATAGCAGAATGTACCCTTCGCTGCCATTTATCATGAACCTGCCGAACGTATAATATCCTGACAGAAACCCTTTTTTTTTTTTTTTTGGGGGGGGGGGACTGGGTAGAAGTTAAACACATGCAATACACTAAAATACTTGCTCTACTACTTAGCAGTTAGTACTTTTCCCCTGTGATAGGCTCAAAACCTTGTTTATGGACAAAGAGGAAGAATGTAAAGAATGACCACCAATCATAAAGAAACCTGAGCTTATCTCAACACAAGGGGGACCGGAGGATAACCTTTGTTTTGGATATATGGCGGCACTAATTATCTCAGCCTTCCCTGAGATAATTAGTAGAGAGTAATGTCTTCCTGGTGTGTGACCAACCTAGTGCGTGGAGGGGAAAGCGTGTACATGGGTCAGCCCAACATAAAGTATAAAACTCGACAACTAATAAAACAGTCTTTGCAACAAACAAGTTTGAGCTGACTTCAACCCACAAAATCCTTCCCAGTGACTGAGGACACCCAGCCCCAATTGGGACAGTGAGCACATAGAGACCTGTAATAGAAATCACGTTCATATTGTGATTCAACCATATATAGCAATTGCTATATTATGCAGTATATTGGTATATTACTCTGCTGAATAAAAATCACACATAAATATATCACATCAGTAAATTTGATATTAAACTGTGGTGGGTTGACCCTGTCTGGATGCCAGGTGCCCACCAAAGCCACTCTATCACTCCCCTCCTCAGCTGGACAGGGAAGAGAATACAACGAACGGCTCGTGGGTCGAGATAAGGACAGGGAGAGATCCCTCACCAATTACCGTCACAGGCAAAACAGACTTGAATTGGGGAAAATTAATTTAATTTATTACCAATCAAATCAGAGTAAGGTAATGAGAAATAAAACCTAAATCTTAAAACACCTTCCCCCCACCCCTTCCTTCTCCCCAGGTTCAACTTCACTCCCGATTTCTCTACCTCCTCCCTGGCAGCAGCGCAGGGGAATGGAGGTTGCGGTCAGTTCGACATATGTTGTCTCTGCCGCTCCTTCCTCCTCAAGGGGAGGACTCCTCACAGTCTTCCCCTGCTCCAGCGTGGGGTCCCTCCCACAGGAGACAATCTTCCATAAACTTCTCCAACGTGAGTCCTTCCCACAGGCTGCAGTTCTTTGTGAACTGCTCCAGCATGGGTCCTTTCCACAGGGCGTAGTCCTTCAGGAACAGAGTGCTCCAGCATGGGTCACCCATGGGGTCACAAGTCCTGCCAGAAAACCTGCTCCAGCGTGGGCTACCCACGGGGTCACAAGTCCTGCCAGCAAACCTGCTCCAGCGTGGGCTTCTCTCTTGACACGGTCCACAGGTCCTGCCAGGAGCCTGCTCCAGCGTGGGCTCTCCACAGGGTCACAGCCTCCTTCAGGCACATCCCCCTGCTCCAGCATGGGGTCCTCCACGGGCTACAGGTGGATATCTGCTCCACCGTGGACCTCCCTGGTGTCCTGGTTTCAGCTGAGATGGAGTTGATTTTCTTTATAGTGGCTGGTATGGGGCTATGTTTTGGATTGGTGCTGAAAACAGTGTTGATAACACAGAGATGTTTTAGTTGTTGCTGCACTAGTCAAGGACTTTTCAGCTTCCCATGCTCTGCCAGGTGCACAAGAAGTTGGGAGGGGACATGGCTGGGACAGCTGACCCCAACTGACCAAAGGGCTATTCCATACCATATGGCATCATGCTCAGTATATAAAGCTGGGGAAGCAGAAGGACGGGGGGGACGTTCGGAGTGATGGCGTTTGTCTTCCCAAGTAACCGTTACACGTGAGGGAGCCCTGCTTTCCTGGGGATGGCTGAACACCTGCCTGCCCATGGGAAGTAGTGAATGAATTCCTTGTTTTGCTTTGCTTGTGTGTGTGGCTTTTGCCTTCCCTATTGAACTGTCTTTATCTCAACCCACGAGTATCTCACTTTTCCTCTTCCGATTCTCTCCCCCATCCCACCGAGGGGAGTGAGCGAGCGGCTGCGTGGTGCTCAGTTGCTGGCTGGGGTTAAACCACGACACATGGGCTGCAGGTGGATATCTGCTCCAGCGTTAACCTCCATGGGCTGCAGGGGGACAGCCTGCCTCACCATGGCCTTCACCACGGGCTGCAGGGGAATCTCTGCTCCAGCACCTGGAGCACCTCCTCCCCTCCTTCTTCACTGACCTTGGTGTCTGCAGAGTTGTTTCTCTCACATATTCTCACTCCTCTCTTCTGACTGCTGCCGGTGTTGCGTGGGTTTTTTTTCCCCCCCTTCTTAAATATGTTATCACAGAGGTGCTACCACCATTGCTGATGGGCTCGGCCTTGGTCAGCAGCAGGTCCATCTTGGAGTTGGCTGGCATTGGCTCTATCGGACACAGGGGATGCTTCTAGCAGCTTCTCACAGAAGCCACCCCTGTAGCCCCCCCTGCTACCAAAACCTTATCACACAAACCCAATACATAAACATTAAACCATCCTTGTGGAATATCTAAAAGAACCTGGTTAGAGAGCATTGTCTCTGACAGGCAACAGCTCACCCCTCACCTGAAAAAATTCAGGTGAAGAAGAGGCAGGGAGTCCTGGCAAAAGATGGGAAGGACAAACAAGCATCCCTGGAAGAGAGAACCAGGCCATCAGCTTCTGCTCAAGAGGACAAAATCCTCAGGGAGAAGAAGGAGAAGGTATTAGTATCACGAGACTTCCTTTCTGCGGGACACTGTGGCACCCATCTGGTGACCCGACACCCAGTCACAGAAAGTTTGCTGCTTGCCTGGAGCCAAAGTCCAGCAAGTCATGGAGAGACTGCCAAGGCTGACCCAGCACACAGGCTTCTACCCTCTACTCTTCTTCAGTGTGGATGACAACAATTCTGCAAAGCATGAGCCAGAAAAGAACAAGCAGGACGACAGAGTCCCAAGGGTGGGAGGAAAGAGGACCAGAACTAAGGTTGCTTTCTCCACAATCTTGCGAGTGCAGGGCAAGGGTGCAGGCAGGGGCAAGAATATCACCCAGTGACCACCTGCCTGCACGGCCTGTGTCACAGGCAGGTTTTTGGCCCCTGTGACCACAGGATGCTCTTTGAAGACAATTCAAAGGCTTCTGGGAAGAATAGGATCTGCTTACCAAGAAGGGGCAAGGACATTGTCAATGGGCTGGCTAACTTAGCAGAGCAGGCTTAAAACGCAATTTACTGAGGAGTCCTGTCTGAAGCCTGGAGGCAAGTGAGGCCAGAGGGGACGAGATGAAAGCACGCATGGAGCTGGGCCATGGGGGAGTCTCTCACACTCCTCCCAGGGACAAGGGGTAGACAGCATGTCATCTCAAGTGCCTGCACACCGACCCCTGCAGACTGGGGAACAAGCGGAAAGAACCGGAGCTCCACCTGTAGTCACATCGTTACAATGCCATTGGAATTACAGAAACTCGGTGGGAAAGCTCATGTGATGGGAGTCCTGCAGTGGCCAGGTACAGGCCCTCAGGAAAGACAGAAAGGGCAGAAGAGGACGAGGGGTTGTGCATTCTGTGGAAGAGCAATTTGAGTGCACAGTGTGTGATCTGTGGAGTGCCTTTGGGCCAAAATCAGAAAGACCACCAATGACAGAGACCTCATAGTAGGTGTCTGCCACTGGATCAGGCAGAAGAAGTGGAGGGAGCCTTCTCCAGATACCTCCAACAGGCCTCAGGCCTACAGGACTTGCTTCTCTTAGGGACTTTAACCCCCCTGATATTTGCTGGGAAATCAAAACAGCAGCACAGACCACAGTGACCATAATGCTGTAGAGTTCAAATCTAAGGGGCATGAGGCAGACAAGCAGCAAAGAAGACCCAGGACTTCAGAAGAGCAGGTATCTTCTTGCCCAGGGAACAGTGAGGAGGCATCTCATGGGTGTCTGCCTTGGAGAGCAAAGTTGCTCAGGAGTGTTGGGAGATTTTTGGAGACAGCCTTCTTGAACCACAAGGACAGCCCTATTCCCTAAGTGGGAAAAGGATCAGGCATAACAAGTAAACAGCAAGATACTGAGGCAGCTCCTCAGAAGCATGAAAGAAATGGAAAAGGGGACAGACTTCCAAAGGGAACATAGAAATATCAGTTGGGTGATCTGCAACTAGGTGCAGCTAGGAACACAGAAGCTCTGCTGGAGCAGAGCAAACTGGCAAGAGATATCAAGAATAACATGAAAGGCATCTAGAGCTATCTCAGTAGAAAGCAGAAGTACAAGGAAGATGGAGGTCTGCTGCTGAGTGGGGCTGGCAAGTTAGTTACAAATGACACAGCAGAGGCTGATGTAGCCAATGCCGCCTTCACCTTGGTCTTCATGGGTAAGGTAAGCAACCAAGTCTCTACACCAAGGAGCAGTGCCAAGAAAATGGTGAACCACTGGTAGCAGAGAAGGGTCAAGTTAGGGACCATGTGTACAAGAGCCATATACAAGTCCACAGGACCTGACAGGATGCATCTGAGGGTGCTGAGCAAGTTGGCTGGCATCATTACAAAACACTCCCTCTCATCTCTGAAAGGTCACTGGGATCAGGGGAAGTCCAGATGTCTGGAAAAGGGCAATTATTTTGCCCATCTGCAAACAGGGCAAAAAGAAAGATCCAGGAAACTAAAGTTTATCAGCCTTGCTTCATTTTCTGGGAGAACTGAAGAAAGGTCCTCAGGAAAGCTACTGACAGTAACACAATGGACAAGAAGGTGAGTGGGAGAAGCCAACACAGATTTACCAAGGGTAAACTGTGCTTGACAAATTTGGTTGCCTTCTATGACAAAACAACTTGCTGAGTGGATGAGGGGCAAGCTGTAGATGTCATCTGCCTTGATTTTGGCAAGGCTTTTGATACCTTCTCACAGAACATCCTTGTGAACAAGCTGGCAAGCTCTGAACTTGACAGATGAACCACAAGACGGGTTGAAAATGGCCTAAACTACTGAGCTCAAAGGGTGGTGATGAATGGCTCAAAGTCAAACTGGCAGACATCAGGCATGGAGCTCCCAGGGAACAGATACTGGTACTCCTGCTACTTAATCTTTATAAATGATCTGGATGATTGGATCAAATGCATGATCACAAATTGTGTGGATGACAACAAAGTGGCAGGAGAGATAGATATGCTGGAAGGATAAAACACCATATGGAGATACAATAACAGGCTGGATGATAGGGACAACAAGAAAGACTTTTCTGTCTTTCAAGCAGCATTGGCATCCAAAAGAAAGTCAAGGTCCAGCTGGGCCTGCTGCTTCATGGGGCAGGCAACCCAGTGACAAAGGATATGGAGAAGGCAAAGTGCCTCAAGGCTTTGGTGGAGAAGGTCTACTCTCAGGCTGACCAGGTGCGAAAGCCCAGCTGCAGAGTTCGGAGAACTGAAGCATGATCCCAAAACACCGTAACTCTCCTAAGAGAAAGGAAGGTTAAATCTGGGATCTCTTCAGCAAACCAGATGACCCCCAACTGCAGGGGACCATAAGGAAGGCATCCAAGGGTGCTGAGAGAGCTGTCCCATCGCACTGCAAGGATGTCATCTAGCATCATGGAAAACCAGCAAAACAGGAGCAACTAAGAGATGCAGCAGTTTGGGCAGTCATTTCTAGGCTCAGCTTCTAGGTCTTCTCCATCTTCTGGGAACTTCTGTGATCGTCAGAGGACTTCAAGGATCTCTTCCAGGTTCAGGGTGTCTGCTGCTACTGGGCAAGGGGAGTTGTCCCAGGCTTTTGCTCCTCACAGACTCTAGCAGTTTCTAATGATCTGTCAGCTGTCTCAGATCAAAGGGTGCTTTGACCTTTCATCTTCAGCCAATTCCTGTTTAGACTGTTTCCAGCAACCATTTGGCTGGTGCTAAGGATAACACTAGCAGGCCTAGCACACAGCTAACAGACGTGTCAAATAAGAGACACAGCAGCTGGTGCAGGAGGGAGCATGGCTGGGGGCTGAAAACTCTTCCCATAACAGGATATAAGTACTCAACAGTGATGGTGTCACAACACAGATCATGGTCCCCAGCAGCACCTGGAGCAGCTCCCACAGCACAGCAGAGGCTGGACCCAGAGGGGCTTCTGAGGGACGATGTGGCTACCCAGTGCCTTGGGCCTCCCCCCAGAGTGGGGCAGGTGGAGACAGTATCCTTGCTTGCAGGAGGTGAGGTCTGCTTGAGGAGCTGCAGCACCAGGGTATGGGGCTGCAGGAGCAGGTGAGCAGGCTGTGGAGCATCAGGGAGGATGAAGAGACTAATAGGATCAACACAGAATCCCTGCAGAGATGAACACCTTAACCCCCAGCTCCACAGGAGGAGGGCACCCAGAGGCTGTGGCCTAGGTCCCTACTGGGGTTCCTCATGCCAACAAGGACATGACCAAGCTGCAGCAAGTGTCCAGGTGGGCCCCCCAGGTAAGTAGGCAGATGGAGTACAGGACCTATAGGGAGATGCTGACAGAGCTGGCTTAGGTCACTCTGGAGAAGAAAGACAAAGAAGGCTTTCTCAGCTACCTGCTCTCTTCAGCTACCCTAGGAAGTCCAGGAGAGGACACAGACAGACTTCTTGCAGCTTGACATTGAAAGCACAAGAGACACCAGTCCTAGCTGCACCAAGGGCAGGACTGTGCTTGTCATCATTTTCCCAGGAGAGAGCACCCTGTTATTTGACGATTTTCTAGAAATCCCTGTCATGTCAGAAAACATGCAAATGAAAACCATGAAGGTGTTTTATTCTCTAACACATACGATCGAGAAACTAACTTCCTTAATTTGAGAAAATGGACATGAAGTAGTCAAGCAAGAGCACACTTCATTAGCTACCTCTGGTGTTCATTCCCAAAGTTTCTTCTGTGCTTCATTTAGCTATGAGCTGACAAGGGGGATTTTGTGTTTCTTAGATCTGAAGTCTGATTCATCAGAAAATATACATCCCTCTGGCACTGCCTCCCAGATTGGAACCTCTGACTTGAAGATTTCTTTGTTGGAATTCTACTTAATGTAAATATATCCATCAGGATTTCCTATAATCCAGAGTCCCCTTGATAAGTGCGATCAGGATATTGACTTATGAATCTCCTGCTAATGTAAGTGCTAGTGACATGCAGACATATTTTTGAAGCGCTAACTGCCTGGGTATCTGGCCTCTATTATCAGTTAGCTTGCCAGGGCACTTTTCCTATGGGGCAGATGTATTCCTTCTGGACAAACTGGTGAGAAAAGGAGACATTAATCACCTCTCAGTTTATGAGTCTCAGTACCTACACTTTTCATGTCGTAAAACTCCAGAAGTAGTTATACAAACACATCAGTGATATGAAATTCAGCTAATTACTAGTTTTATGGAGAGACTAAATATAATGGGATGCAAATGACTTATTATATGGGGTGACTGAATCATGGAAATAGCTGCTCAGGACTCTCCAACTCATTAAAGAGCCATCTCTTTGGGAAACTGAACAGGCTGAAGAGAAAGGTGCCTAGGAGTCAGGAAGTGGATCCCTGTGTAGTTAGCTTCACAAAGGAACGGAGAGTTTTGGTAGGACTCTCCTGTCCCCCTGACAGCACCAGGGAGCATCATGCCATGAAAACCAAGAAACAAGCAGGCTGGCCAGTTTCTCCCAAGAGCAGAGACAAAAATCAATATGTTCCCATCAAAACATTTCCTCAGAATCAGAAGGTGTTTTTCTTATGGAAAGTTTTCAGTGGTTCTTCCTAAAACATCAGGCTATTAAATTTGTCAACTGTGTCCTAGGTGTTTTCACAAAAGCAAATTCCAGAAAGTCTTTATTGTAATTATTCCCATCTCTCCTTCTGTTTTTACCCTCCCTTCCTGGATCTCGAAGTTGAAAGAACACCACTCCCTGTAAAATGATTCATAAATATTAATCAGAGGAAATACATGGGAAAGGAGAGCACAGTTAATGATTGCTTAGAGAAGGATCTATTTTATGGGAAAATTAAATTATTTTATTACATTATTAATATAAGTTGTTAAAATTATAATTAATTTTCATAAGTACTGTAGCAATAGTAAATTAATGTCAAAATGTGTTGGCTTTGCAGTTTTTTAATACAGAATAAGAACAATATACTGAGAAAAATAGTCTCTTCAATATCAAAACGTGGTTTTTGCTAAAAGAACCAACATTTTTACATAGACGCTCATGAAAACACAATGATGTCCAATAGTTAGGACAATTCTGAAAGTATATTTGGCTTTTTGCTGATGGAAACAGAGACATATAACTAATAATATAACAACTTGCCCAGTTTGCTGCGTAACAGCAAACTGGGCATAACAGCATAACAGCAAACTACAGTGTTATGTAGTTAGGGCCCCAAGAATGTTTTATTACAGCACTCTGAGGTGTGCAAGTGCTGCAATTAGGGCCCTAGAGTCCCTCCACTGTCTATGACTATCCTCCAAATGTAAGAATACTATGATTAAAATGTTATTATAGCAATAATTAAGACCCTTGGCAGCTTGTTTGATGCGTTATATAAGTAAGCTCCAAACATTGATCGCTGAGTTGAACACTCAAGGTGAGATGGTCAATATGTTCTTTTATCTCCATTTTCAAATATAGACATAGAGACAAATTAAGAGATTGGTCAAAAGTATCATGCTAACGATTCAGGGGCCAAGACAAAAGAGCTCAGTTTGAAGTTGTATTCTCAGTATCAACTGCAGGGACCACCACACGGTTCCACTATAAAAACTATTAAATAGTGGATTATACCCCCTTCTACACACTGAACCAAAAGATCTTTACCAACATTCTGGAAAAGAAAAACAGTGTCAAAAATGTTATAGAACAAAGCATCAGAAGAAATACAATATCCTATTTTCAATTACTGTATTAAAAGTGCTATTTTGGAAATCTTGAGTAGTAGAGGAAAAGAGCTAAACAGCAAGAAACTTTTTTTTACTCAGTCACCACTGTTCTCACTCAAATTCTGAGCCATCAAGCCAGGTCATACCTACAATTAGCAAGCACACACTCTCCTCATCCTCATACAACTACTGCAGCCCTATAGAGGGGACATCCTTTTTGCTACTGTACATCAAAAATTATGCTCATTTACATTGCCAAACACAATAACCCTGTTCATACTGGGAAAGTAGTCTGCAAAGAACACATGTTATGATGCCCAGCTAGAGAAGAAAGAGCATGACACATCAAACAGGTAGTCCTGTCTTCCCAAACAGAAATAGACCTGAAAGAGGTCTATTTATAAAGCTCCTCTCAGTAGTGAATGAAGATAAATTTAGGACTCTTCTATTTATAGGTGGCATGGTATTCATTTCTAGACCAGAAAGTGAGAAGTGCTTCCGGCAGCAATAGCCACCCAAGATTCAAAATTTCATTGTTTGCTGACAGAAAATGCTGAAAGAAAGGGGAGGAAGAAGAGGATTCAATATTAGGATACGTTTAAAGGTTTAAAGTTTGGCAGAAAGACAAAAAAACAAGAATGCAGAGGCAAAGAGAAGGAATGAAATGCATGGATGAGTTTAAGAAAAAATAACAGAAGGATAATTGGCAGCTTGTTATGCTACTGGAAACAGACAACTCTCAAGCATCCAGGCTGAAAATCCAGTTCCTCTGCCACAGCACATGCTATCTATGCTCATATTTTGCATTTCCACTGAGACCAGACTCCATTTTTTCTTTCCTAAACTTTATTTTAAAAGCTTAAGTGTAATTCCTATGTCATACACAATTTTCCAAAGAAAAGGGGGAATACTAAGGGAAGACTCATGCTTGCATAGTTGGTTTGAGGGGTTTTTTTCCAATTTAATAACTGAAAATCATTTTCCAGCAATTTCAGCATTGCAAAGTCATCTTATAAAATTCTTCACTATCTGTTAAAATCTGATACATGATTGGACATGTGGTGGGAGTACAAATGCAGTTGGCTCAGATCAGGTTATCCTAGCTCAAGTCAGTTAATTCAAGTTCACAAGCTGTTCATCTGACCTTAGAATAGGATGACAGAATAGGGATGATCTTAGGACAGGACAGTTTTTAACAGTTTACTTCTGAGTACAGAAGAAGTACTGTATTTGAAAAGATACCAGCTTGGACGTAGCACGCAAGGACTGTTTACATTTTGCATACAGTCCCTCTTATTGCTCTGACAAGGAACTGGAATTAAGCGGACAAATCTGGGAATAATTAGTCCAAGATCTCCCCAGTGCAGATGTACTTACATCAGCAGCTACAAAGACTTTTGTTACCAGCATCTCAACTTCTGTGACTTTTATGACCCCAAATGCATCAAGGATTTTTAACAACTTTTAGGTAAATTCAGATTGACTCCCAAAACTACCTGCTCCAGCTGTAAGTCAAAATCCCTCTGTTCCCAGCTAGTGCCGAACCTCTCATTGGCTGTCAAAATGTACATTGGGAGAGAAAATACTTTGAGATGGAAGCGTCGTTTCTCCATTGTATTCCCACAGGATATAACAGGGAACACGTGCACTACCAACATCATTTTATGATGGTGGTCCCACTTCCACCACTATCTGAGATACTTAATGCCTATCCACCTAATTAATGCAGCAGGTTAAAGGAGTAAAGAAAAACATGGAGAAAAATGCCTGTTTGCTCTGGACATTTTTGCATGTTTGAGCTAATCTACACAAAAAGTAAAGAAGGCATTTTTCATTCAGTATTCTGACCATAAGAACTTGTTAATTTCATTCTCTTAGAATTTACGAGTGGAGAAAAGTACAGTTATATCTTATAGAAACAAATGATTTTATGCAGATTTTTTTCTTCTGTATTGAATGCAGTGTAAAGCACTGAAACTATTAGGTTACCTAGACCATCTTAATCTACAAGAGTTTCAGGGAGTGAGCTCTTGGTTCTAATTTCATTCTGCCAAGCCTCACTAGAACTGGATTCTTTACCCAGAAGCTCACCAGCAGAACTGTTAACTAAGCTGGATGTATTCTATTTACCTATTCTTGATATTTTGCCAGAAGAAATCAAAATGAATGCAAAAATAAACCCCAAAAAACAACAAACCAAAACTTTTCCATTTTGAAAATTTAGAAGCAAGTTGAATTAATAACCAGAGTTAAATCTTCCCTGTGCCAAATTAAAATACTTGAGAAAACACATTGCTGAATTTCACAGTTCTGGAGAACTCTTTTCTTTTTTTTTCAGGAATTACAGAATATTTGTAAAATAAATTGTTTACAGAAGAAATCACCTCAAGCAAGAAAACTCCCACCATATTTTGGGGTTTAGCTTTAGATCCAGTCTAAGCCAGTGAAATTTTGGAGCTCTACATACCATCTTTGAGTTCCAGTACTACAAAAGCATTCTATTTCAGTACCTCTAGAGTCACCTTTCACTCAAATATAGCAATACAAGGCAGAAAAATAATCACTAAATATGCACATTTACTCTATGCTCACAGTACATTGATACTGCAACAAGGCAATGGCTTACTGTAGGGAAATGGCTATCAGCTCCCTCTGATGTGAATCAGCTCCATTTTGACCCAGTAGAATGGTTTTGTTTTGGTTTTTAAATAAGTCCAAATGCCCTGAGGAACACAAAAAGCATAGAAGTGAGTATGCACAGAAGCAGACTGCAAGAGCTGCTCCAGCTTTTGCTTTCAAGCTTCAGACTTTTTCAAGGAAAAAGCACTTTACACACTTGCTGTACCACATAAAGTCATTTCAGTTCATTGAATAATACCATTGTTTTCCATTTTCTCAAAGTGATCTCTCATCACTCTACATCATCCAGAGTAGAATAATGGTAAGATTATCCACACTTCATTGTCTTCTAACCACGAACATTTCTGAAATCTCAACAACTCAGTTAACCATTTCGCTGCAAAACCTGCAAGGGTAATAGTGTGCTCATTGACCTGTCTAGGATAGCACTGTACTCTCCCTAGCCAAAGATATTTTCCTCCTTCAAACCAGAAGCTTGCAACGCAGTCTCCATAAAGAACGAAGCATTATGAAAAAGGGTCCCTGCATGACAGGGTGCCTTTGGAATACATTGACATTATCCTGTCCAACTCAAAAGTAAACCAGTGTTCAACATCCCACTGAAGCCAGCCATCTAATACCCAAATGTGTCTGTAGCCATTCCACAGAAGAATATTCTGCAGTGCTAAGAACAACTAACAACTTTTGATACTTTTAAAGAAATTTAATACCTTTGTAATTAACAAGCAAATAGAGCTAGATTTTGCATCTTTTTTGCATATAATTAGATGACTTAAAGCAATATTTTACTATAAAGCCCCACTCAGAAAACTTTTTATTTGTATGATCAAATTGAAATCAAGATATCCGAGACTGACTCAACTAATAATTGCAAACACTGCAACAGTCGCTATCAAAGTGCAAAAAAGAAGAGGCCAGAAGGTGGAGTCCTCAGAAACCTGACCAGTTTGCTCAATAATTTTATACTTCTTATTACCAACTGTGTCGACACACCAGTTCTGCAGGGGGAGATTGGTGTGATGGTTAATGATTTTAGCCCTTTAATGGCAAGTTAGCATCAGAACACACTTGCCCTGCTGAAAGTGTGCAGCAGCTTACCTGTCAGTAATTTGAAAGGCAAATGGCCTTTCAGTTACTGAATGCTAAAAAAATCCACAAGGGCAGTGCTACACAATAGCTAAGTGACAGAACGCAGTGTTGATACCTTAGCTTGTTTCTAATTTTCAGGTAAGTTTATGAACAACTTAGTTCATAGTTTTTTTTTTCCCTGGAAACAATACTTTCCTTGCCAAGGTTTATACCCTGTAATTCATTTAAGAATTTTCTTACCCACAATTGTAAGATGTTCTATTTCTTATTTGAAACCAGATAGTTCTCTCAATTCTTACTAAAAGTCTCAGAAAATCATAGACAAGCTTAGTTTAACATATAGCAGAGTATGCATCCAAGCACACTAAAGTTTTTCTTGCTTTTGTCAGTCAAATACATCTCAATACTCAATTCACTCCATCCTGATAAAATAGCAAGATAATTCACAATACATCAAATTCTTCAGCTTCATGTGATGATCTAGTGAGTTCACAGAGGTAGAAAAATTTCTACGAAGATTAACCAGATTTGCATGCATTCCTTAAAGATGTGCCTTTAAACCCAGAAAATGTTTCAGGATCAGGTGACCTGGTAGCACATAGGTGAACTAGGTTTGTATGTAGAACATCTAACAGTAAAGGAAAGGAAAGCAGGATCATACAAAAAAAAGGTGACTAAATTGGGTTAGATTCAAATAAACATAGTTATTTCAACTTCTGTAAAGCTGATCATTAAGCATATGCTGAACATGAAGCAAGTGGTGCTTGAATACTGTAAAATAATATACATTATTATTGTATTTTATTCTTTATTATTATATCCTATATTATGTTGTTAACATCAAACCCAACAATATTTAATTGTGGTGTTAATATGAGCCAATAAGAGGGCATGAACTCGTGTATACTGGTAAATATCTGAAAATAACTAGTCTAAAAACTGCTATTATGGTTAGCAAAGATTATATCTAAAATGGATATATAGAGAGAATTTTCCTTTTGATGCCTACAAACAAATTCTATAGCCTCAAAATCCTGTTGAATTCGAGCTGGGAGAACACTCAAATAATGGGGGAATATCTCATTCTGGAGTAATGACATTCTTTTGAATTTTTTCTGAGCAAAGAGCAATCAAGTATCATTGGGCCAGAGAACAAGGGCACAGTGTACGGACTGATGATCTCAATGGGAGGTGCAGTAATAGAGGTTCTAGCAAATGCTCCTCTGAAGAGTTCCATGCTGTATATTATATAGTCATTTCTCAGAGTAAAGCTTAACTTTTTAAATTTTTATTTCAAGCAAGCCGGAGGTATCTAATCTGAAATAAATACAAGAAGGAACATAATAGCCCTACTTTACACCTGTGGCTGGTATTTATTAAACATATTTGAGGCTTGACAGTAGATAGCTGAACACCGAGTAGGTTTCATTCATTCCCTTTGCTTATTGATAAAAAAAATTGAAAATCACATCTATGCAAAAAGGTAAATTATGTCTTTCAAGAGCAGAATAACAGTGGTTATTTATAAATAAAAATGGCTATTTGTAGACCACCTGATCTCCATGGTGAAATTTTCTGTGCTTTTCCTACACTCTGCCAAAGCATTTCATCCTCATTTTAATCATAGTTTTTCAAACTTAGGAAAGACAAGAGTTGTACTGAAAGGTATTAACTGACTACTTGACCACAAATAATCAATACATGATAGTCACCTCCTGCACAACGCTTTAGGAATGCCACACTGAATTGTCATATTGGATTCAAGATGGGCTCTGCATAAGCAGAAAGAAAACCATGCCTCTGGTTAATAGTTAATGTAAAGCTTTCACATATGCAGGACACTGTGTGAGATCCTCGGTGTTCAAAAGACTGTTGTTCTTTTTCGCAAGCCAGGTAGTAAAGCCAGTTCACACCACCCATAGAGCACTATAGCAGAGAGAGGAAATTGCACTGCCTTACAGGAGAGGTAAACGACCAAGAGATCCAACCTATGGCAGCAGGCTGCAGAGGTTTCTCCCAAGAGGAAACAATATATAAGAAGAAATTTCCTTTTGGCTCAAAAATATTTTGATTAGGTCAGCCCTAATAATAAATACCTCATTGTGTTTCTTTGAAACAAAATCAGAGTGCAAAAATGTGTAAAATGTGTAAAAATGCTAGTTTAACAGAAACTACAGTCTTCGTGATACTAAGATTTTACTAGAATTTCCCAGCTACCTCATCTTGTTATTGTGATATTTTAGCTAACTTCATGGTATGACTTAGTATTAGACTCAGATTGCTTGTAATAAAATGTCACTTTAGAAGATGACTAATTAGTTGACTAATTTGAAATACATAAGACTTTTTTGCCAAACAATAAAAGCCATAGCAAACTTTTGTCTCAATAAGCCTATTTTAAAAATCTGGAATAAGTCATAAATGGCATAGACCAACGGGCAATAATTTTCTTTCTGCAAGGAAGTAGTCCACTTAAAAATAATGATGATTTAATAAAAAAAAAAATCCCGAACAACAACAAAAAAACCCTCTAGCCATTTCAAAGGCAGTCAAAGACAATAAAGGAGAAGCCAGAAGAAGAGATTCACTAGTAAGTATGGTATAGGCACTGATATCTATACTGCAATCAGCAGACTGCATATAAGGGAAGTATGTATTTCAGTAAAGCAGAAGAGAAGTTGCTGAGACAAACTGACAGCTGGTCTGTGCAACTCCTCTATGAATAGAAAGTGTGCATTTTGGCAGGGAATTAGGTGCACTCAAGTGCTTATAAATCTGAAGTGCTCAGAAAAAAAAAGTTTTTATTAAATCAGTACTCCCAGAAGGCATTTCCCCCTCTCTCTTCTTGCAAGCTCTCACTCCTCTATTCTGTTATGTAAGATAAATGAGGCAGTCCTAGCAAAACTTACATGGTGATTGAAAACAGAATGGCAAATATATACCTACAAATCGAAGAAAGCTGTGCCAAGCTGTGCCAGACTTTAAGTTTAGTTGAGTTTTACTTACCTCAAATTGTACTGTATCATGACCACTTTGAAAATGGGGAAGGAGGCAGGGGGGAAAGTAATGCAAGAAAGCAGTTTGAAAAGACATTACTTTCAACAAAGGATAGCAAGTTTATTCATGCACTACATCTTTTGATTTTGAGGGATGTTGTAGGGAGACACTACTGAGAAGCTCTGAAAACAAGTTTTCAAAAAATGGTATATTAATGTAAAATCGGAATTTAGGTTTTTTACTTCAAATGGGCCAGATATTCAGGGGATTAGTCAAGTTGAAGTTCAGAAAATTAAGCCTCTTATCTGGACACACAGGCTGCAGCACAGTGCACAAATGTAGCAAGTGACACGGGCTCAACTACTCAACAGTCAAAGTTCTGAACAGTTGCTTAGTACCAACCATTTGGTGCATGAAGATTTTCTTTCCCACCATCATCTTAGATTGCAGAAATACAAATACCATGTCCCTTCATCAGTGCAGTCCACAGGAGCAATTTTATAGTTCTGATATCAACTGACTTAGCTGTGTTTCTACTCGCAAGTCACCTCCTTAGTTCCCTTAAAATATGAGCTAAAACATACATTAATGTTTGATTCAACTGCCTTCACTTAGACCACAGTGTTCTTTGTAACCACCGCAGAACCAGCATAATGGCACAGATATGAGCTCTGCTTATCAGCAGCTGCTACACAACATCACAGCTGCTGTTCTCAGCTGCTGCTTGACCCTCTTTCCCCATTCAAATACGAGTCAATAGTCACATAATGTAAAGCTTCAAATATGTATAAGCAACCAAGGCACAAAGTTCAGTTTCACTTTCTAAATGCTTCCCACGCTGGTATCTACAGAACTCCTCCATAGGCTCCTTCAGTTTCTCAAATGTCTTAAAGATATTAGCATAACATTTGAGCAAGATGTGTTTGTATAATAGTCCTCTAAGGTCACTGACTTGGGCACATAGTTTGCATTCAGAGATCACTACATCAGAGAAATCTTTGAACTGATTCTTTATCTGTCCTGGCAGAAAAAAACAGGAAAATGTTAGCTTTATTATGATCTAGCCATTAATCTCATAACAATGATTCATCTAAGTATGCTTTTTTTCTAATAAATCAGTTTACTGGGTACCAGGTTCCAAATTCAAATGAACAAATGGCAGATCACCTGGTAGATTTATAATTCATTCATTTCCTGACGCACAAGTGTCTACTGATTTACTCAAAGTCTTCCTCTGTGCCAACAGAGCTGCGTCACCGTTATACCTCTTCATGCAACACAAATACTGCCCACCTCAACAAGCTCTTGAAGAATAATTAAATCTTGCTTTTTCCTTTTCCCCTCAAACACCAGGAAGCATAATAAAATATGACAAACACCGCATATAGCTCCACATACTACTTTTTAATCCAGACTCTGAACTGCTGAATTTTGCTGTGATTCTCTCATTTTATAACATTTTATTGTAACATTTTGGATTCACTTTACCAATGGCAGAACCAGGGCATCATCAGCTATCAGCATTTTCATCTATTTTGTCACTGATTGATTATGGTCTTTCCAATATCCTCAGAATTTTATACCAGAAGCTAGCATAACTTGAACTCCAGTTGGAGTCCAGACCCTTAAAACTCTAGTTTCCAGTCTTCTAATATATATGACATCATTTTTTTATATTCATTTTACAAACATGGAATACACATTACATTTTTGCAATGCCCATAGCATTTCCCTTCACTTCAGTAATAGTTTCTTTGCTGAGCTACCTGAACACTATTTAAACTCAAGTATTTCAAAACCTAGCTCTTGTCACTAATTCACCTTTTGGCTATTTTCCTTCCTGCTGACACCTGTTGGTTGTAAACAGAGGGTATTTAAACCTACTTCAGTTCTGATTCACATTTTAAATGAATTTGTCTTCCAGTGGGACTTATATTCTTCTGCTTAAGATACTTACTTCACTTATTTTACCAGTGATAATATATTTTGTTGAGAAATAATTCAGAGACAAGAAATCTGATGGATCTATCACACTGGGTTTTTACTGATCATTTTGAGCCTCTGCACAACAGAACAGCTTCCAGATAGCTCCTACAAGCTGCCTTTATAGATACAATGCCCGATTATTACAAATTTTTAAATTTAAAAAAAGCTAAAAAAATAAGAAGTAGTAATGGTAGGCCTTCACAGAAGAGGAAAAAACAAATGTTTCTGTATTTCACTGCCCAGGAGGAAATAATGCGGGCGAGGCTGCTGCTGCTGTGGAGAAAATTAGTTAGAAATAGTCTGCGTGCACACCGTGTACCGGCACAGGACAGTCTCTTTTGCTGTACTGAATCTGGAGAACTGCATTGACTCACAAATGGTGAAGAAGTCAGGCAGCTGGTCACACAAGCTGCCTCCATGGAGAACAATTACTGATTTCATACTATGTCACTATCCACATACATTTGAGAGATATGATTTTGAAAATTATTTCATTAGGTAATTAAAAAAAAAAATTGTCTGATAACTTTGTCTGCAAATTGGATTTTCTTAGTGTCTGAAATCTAAGTTTATGATCCTCAGGGGAAAAATAGGATACTAGTACGTTAAAGAAAGCCCTAAATACTAGTCAGAGTAGCTGTGGTGTACATAGGAATGCCACCATTTAAGATTTTGAACTACTATAAAGAAATTCTCAAATTCTGTCACATAAAGGACAGTTACCTAGATCTAGAGCATCACCATTGATGAAGCAGGATTCAATAGCCCCCATTCTGCTTTTGTGCCACAATGTAATTTGGAAAAATATACTATGTTTGGAGGAGAAAAAATACAGTTTCTTCTAAAACAACTTTTTGTTGAGAAGTACCTCTTTAGACATTCAGGCCATACCTAAATGTACTCTAATTGAGACTGATTTATAAGTGAAGTGCAGGAAAGTAGCCAAAAGGATCAAAACATATATTAAATATTTCTCAGGTTTGTCACATATCTATTAAAATCATACATACTCTGAGACAGAATGTATGACCTATTTTTGTAAATACTATTTAAGAAACAAATGATAACATTTAGTAGACATATATTACTATTTTTCTATCTTAGTCTATTCCCGAGTGCCACAACATAAAATTTAGACAGCTTTGGAAAAGAAGCTATCGTAAACATACACAGACTGAGAATGTAGTTTCCCTGGCAACCAAAAGATCTGAGAACAACTCATTCCTTCAGGTTGCAATTCAGTTTATGAGCTTCCACATCTGCTTGCACAGGAATGAGACACCTGGGATTACATTTCTAGAGTGATGAGTGAGAAATTAGACAATAGACATTACATAGCTAATTTTGTGCTGTGATGAAAATGAGTCCTCTGATGTTCATTGTCACGGACCACCCAGAATATCTGAGGACACCAGGATTCATACCCTGATTAAGCATCCAGTCTCTTCCCTACCTATCTCGACAGGAGCCAAGACCTGTAAGAAAACCAAAGAGGATGCTCTCCTGCTTTATACTAACACAGGTTAATGGACTATTTTGTTAAATAGAATGCAAACATTCCTTTCTGTTAAGGAAGAATATAAGCCAGAGGAAGGAGGAAATATTGCACATTAGACGGTGATCAGGAAGGAGCAGGCACTTCTGTTTGCTATTTCCAAGAACAACAGGTGCAAAAAAAGTCATTTACTATACAATTTTATTTAACTGTCAACATGAACAAAGTTACATGTATGCTGTTGGCTTGGATGAAGGGAATTACTGTGGCAGGATACTTTTATTTCCTGATGTCTTCTCTGCAAATACTCAGTGTTTGCATTCCTTTACTATATGCAAATGATTGTGTATGGATGCTATCTCTCCAGCAGGGTCATTTCATTCAGCCCAACATCTACAGGCAAACTACATCAGCTAGACTGCGATTACTATGTCTGAGAAGTAAGTGAATTTTCAAGACTTGTATTCAACACATTTTACTCAACACTCAGATAGTCCTACATGCTTCAACTGCAATTATTGGTTTTGCTATTATTATTAAGATTATTCCTTATCATTAATGAATTTTGTGGACAAAACAATTTTTGAAGGGGTTGTGGGGTTTTTTTTGCTTTCAAGATCATTTAATATTATTTCACTAGGTAAAGTGAATGCAAAAATGACTGCACTATTGCTCCTTTCCCTACTAAATATGTTGTACTTCTGTCTGAACACCTTTTTGTTGTAGATTTCTAATGCTCAGAAATATGCAGTAAGATGTCTATTGTATCATAACCAGAAACCAAAGAAACTGTCTTGTGAAGACAAGTATCCCTAAAAATCATCATGGCTTGCTTTTTAATTCTTTTTTTTAATCCAATATATACCATTTTTCTAAGACTTTTTTAAAAGTGAGGCTCAAGAATATTCATAATATCTCCTACAGAACTTCAGTAGCAAGTTTTCTAACATACACAGCCCTCAATGCACTCTACCAACAAAAAAGAAACAAACCCAGAAAAAACCCTCAGTTTTACAGTCTGATTTAAGGTTGTTTTGAATTTGATTCGAGTAATACCATTCCCTCAGTTTTTCACCTCTGCATGCTCAGACTGACTGAAAATTTCAGATTTTTTCAGAGTAAGAAATGCATTCGACCTTTAACTATCAATAACTGGGTAATTTTTTAGGTAAAATTCTGCTCTTAAACCCCTAACATGAGCACTTCATCTATGACCCCTCTTACCACTCTACTTGATCGCACTCATAGAAACTGAATACTGAGCTTCCTTTCATGCAGCAAATGCAGGTGGAACCTTCCACACAAAGCCTGGAGTTTATCCACCTGAAGGTGAATACAAAGTGGTCTTTCCTTCCATGGTCATTAACACAAATTAAATTTTTGCAATTAGAAGTATAGCTTCCTATTATATAAACTGTACATCAGTGCTAATAGAACCAAGCAAAATGTATTTCTTCCACAACAGAACAAATATTTTGAAAATTCAAGTACTTCACATTACACACCAGACTTCCCTGTACCTCTCAGGATTTGAATCTCCAGGACCTGTTTCACAGCACAATGTAACTCACGACAATGTGTGAGGAAAAACTGCTAAATCCAAAAAGATGCATTTAAACTGATCCTTGATAAAGAAGCTTCAAGACAAGCAGCAATATCATGTTGAAAGAAACCCTGCATTTCGGAATGGTTTCATAAATCTGTTACCTTCCTATTTTCATCTATCAGCAACTTCAAGTCTTTCTGGAAGTTTTATCCTCCCAGCATTTTAAAGCAGTTTCTTGCTTCCCTATACCACTGCTTCCTGTGAGAAAACCCTCTATCAGAAATCCTTTATTATCTTCCCCACATAAACACTCTCTAAACTACATTTCTTTATATTGTACAAAATAAGTAACTAAATTGTCACCCTTGTAATTCCTATAGGATAACAAGGCTATATATGTTCAAACAGCAGTGCCAAAGTATCTTACAATCCAGAACTGATGATTACCCCAAGTTTGCCCCCTGGCAGCACTTCTAGACAAGCCTGACCCCAAAAGTCTGTAGTGTCCCACACTGAGTCCTCTTACCTGCATGTCACTTAGATACCACCTTATAAACTATAAAAACATAAATTCAGTCAATAGCAAAATTTAACACCCCTATTGCTTATTTCTCATCTTTCTAAATGCCACTTCCGGGCTATACCATCTACAAGTGTAGGCAAACTTGAAAGGAGGAAAAAAAGTGATGCTTAATAGGACTCCCCTTAAGGAACAGGAAGCCTGTTATGTTGTCTTAACATATTAAGCAACTTAGAAGGAAGAAAAGTTCACATAGCTTGGGCTGAGTAAGGGTGCTTTCAAGGATTATGTCTAAACCAGGATATGTGTCTCAAGACATATGGGAAGAGGCAATCTTGTAAGACCAAATAAATAACAAAAGACTGCTTTTTAGTGCACAGACCTTTCACTAAGTCTGAAATAAAAACAGGGACATCTAATGCTAAACGTAAGTTGAGAAGAACTGCTCAGAACTTAATTTGCTAATATTAATTAATCAGGGAGAAAAGATTATTGGTACCAGCAGGTAAGCAAAAGCATATTAGTAAGGGGACAGATGATAAGATTCTTAGCACATTAGACAGATGGGCACACGATTGCCTGGGGAACACTGAGGTCTAAGTTGAAGGTGGGAAAAATTACAAGGTATTATAAAATCAATAAGTATTAGGATGGCAAGAAGTCCCCTCTACGTGGTCCCTTGCCAGCAGTAGGGAAAGCATCACAGGCCCCCCCAACCTTGGAAGTAAGTCATACATAAGTATGGTTGGAACAAAAACAGATTTATTGTCCTGCTCCAAGCTGCATTTATCAGACACAGAGCTGCTCAACAGGGACTCCTAAACCACCCTGATCAAAAGGTTTGCTTAACTCTATAGTGCCTTTCCTCCTGCCTCTCAAATAATTTCCCTATATCACCTCCATCCCCTCCCAAATACAGAGCATGCCCCTGTTTCCCCCTTCCCCAGTAGCCCCAGTTTGGTTGATTTTCTAGCATGATCTGGTATTTATGATATGGATACCCTGTTAATTTCTGTGTTGGTTACTAATTCTGTTAAGCTAGCACCCCTCCATTCTGTTGTCTACGGTATCCTGACATTTTCATATCACTGTCTTGTTAGTGATGCCATAGGTCAGGATGGGCCATCGGCACAAACATCACTCTCCTTTTGTAATCTGCAGCATCCTGAAACTCCTCATGTTGTTACCTTGTTAGTGGTGCCACAGGTCAGGGTGGGCCATCTGCATGCAAACCCTAATCCATAACTCAAGCAAGTTCCTGAATTTTAGAAGCAAATAAGGCAGGCTTTTCAGTGCCAAGGCTCATCACTCTGTATCTGTCCCTTGAAAATTGGGACTTAATGGAGCAATGGAGGAGGTATTTGTGAAGAATGCTTACTTATTGATAAGTGAGTGTTCTGAACATCATTAATAGGCTTATGCAGGTGATATCAACAGATTTAGCACCTCATTGTAGCCATTCCAAACATTGTTTATTTTCCAACAGATTGGGCTTGCTTGGGCTTGCAAAAAAACCCCTTTCTAGTTTCCTGCTTAAATGCAGCTTCCCTTAGTTATACACAGTACAAAGATCCATCTAATGCAAAGATCCATCCACATCATGTTGAATACGCAACACGCTAAGCAATATTGTTTTGCAGCCTTTGGATCTAATTTTTGTGGTGGTTGCTAATATTTTGGTGACTGTGGACTACCTGCCTTAAAATTTTCTTCAACTCATTTCATTCAACTGCTGATAACCTTTTTTATTACTAACTAAGAAAACGTTATTATTATTTAGAGAGCAGGGTTTAAATACAGTTTTGATTTTCATACCCACTTTTTAATCACCAGTCATTTTAATCAGCTATCCCCACTCTCCACCACCATGTGGACACAAATCTCTAACTGGAGTTAGAATTAGCACCTTCAAAAAACTTGATAACAAACAAACAAAAATACAATCGGTGGACATCTTTTTAGATTTCTGAAAGACTCATATTGTACTCGCCTAGCATCAAAACAAAATCTATTTTGCAAGCCCACCTCAGCACCTGCTTAGATCTCTTTTTCCCCGCCAATTCTCATTACCCTTTGTGCAAATAGTATAAGAACTCCACAGAGCATAAATATATTATCACTTCAATGTCCTAAAAATATTTTTAAAATGCAATTTTGCCAAAACTTGTGAGAAATAAAGAGTTGCTTCCACCCATTTTGTTGATTCTCTCCATACTGAAAAGTCATGTATAACGTTAAGTACTGGGTTATAGAGCTTTCCTTTTTTACATCTCTCAGTTAAATTTGTTCCATTTGGTTAGTAGCAGGAAGTTGTTATAACCTATAGGTCTGATCAATAGCAAGTGTAACTAAATAGTTCCAAATCAGGATTTCCTTTTTTTTAAATTTTATTTTATTGTTTTATTGTTTTAACTGTGGTTGATAGGAGGTATCAACTGCAGTTGTCACTCTAGGCAAGAAAAAGAATTATCTGGATACAGACACCATACCTGCCAAAACCTATACAAGTTGTCATAACAGCTAGTGTTATTGCAGTGACTTTTTATATGCAAGTAGATTAATTTCTTCTTTCAAAGTATATCTTCAGCTCCTTCAGTATACATTTTGCTTAAGTTTCAAAACCTGAGATATGGGATAACATTAGGACTTCAACTTTGGCAAATCTTTCCAGCCCTTGTTACTCAGGAAGGGTGAAGATGAAGCAAGTGAACTCCAGCAAATAAATATCCACAAAGAACATTGATGTTCTAGACCTCTCATTAAATCACTAAGTTCTTGAACTCTCAAAGGGGCAGTATCTGACGTAAGATCTTAGGCTCCAAAAAGGCCAAGTTTAGAACATTCTCATTACTGCATACAATTTTCCAAAACTCACAGAGTGCATGAAAGGGGGAAAATATCTGCCTATTTATTCATCTTGGAAAAGTGCAGCTCAGGCCCTTAAGTGACTTTTTCTAATAGGTGTTTTTTGTTGGATATTTTTTGTATAGCTCTATTAGATGCCTTCCCTCTACCCTCTCTTATCCTGTCAGAGTCCAATACTCTCTGACTACATTCTTTTAAATATTCCATGAGTGGAGGGTGTAAAGTTTAACATCAAATTTACTTGTTTGAAGACAGTGGATGTTACATGGGATTTTTCATTTAGCAGAATGATACAAAATATACTGAAACCACAATACAAATGTAAGTTACAATTTGCTAAGTTACACTTAGCAAAAAATAGCAATTGCAATGCACGGTTCAATCACAATACCGATGTGGTCCCCATTACCAGTCTCTATAATATACTCACTGTCACAACGATGGGTGTCCCCAGCCGCTGGGAAGTTGCTCATGCCCATTGCTCTCTTTGAAATTCTTTTGCCAGTTGTTTAGTTTTCATGCTCTATATTGGGCTGAGCCATGTATTCCCTCCCCCCATGCTGGTCTGGGTAACTCAGGGAGACATTCACACCATTTTAATGAACTCAGGGAGAAATATTTACACCACCAGTTGAGCCACTGAACTGTTGATAGTCATTTATCTAAAACAAAGGCCTCCCTCTGGTCCCCTGTGTTGAGATACAGCCAGCTCCTGTGCAACAGCTGTGGTCAGTCACACCCTGCATTACTCCCTGAATAAGGGGTCATGGGCACATCCTCCTCACCCATCTCCTCTGAGCTTTCTTCCATTGAAGGGATTTATTCAGGGAGTCACATTCTACAGCTAGGGTTCAGTCAGTCCCATATCTTTACATATACATTTCTTGTACCCCTGCTTACCTTAATAGAGACTTTTTTCTTTGCTAATGTGATAATGATAATGTGATTTATATAAACATTTGCTTGTTTAGTGTACTGTAATATTGTTTATCTGTTGTTAAAAGGTTGTAGCTTGGCAGTGGGAGGGAAGCTGCTTTGCTCTAGCTGCTGTGCTCTGGATTGGGTTGAAACCTCTGTAAAAGAAAGAGATGGTAACTTGCTTGAGATCAGCTGAGCACAGGTAAGTGCAAGGTGTTTTGAGAGAACAGATTGAGAAAGCAGGGAGAGAAGAAAAGACAGATGGTGTCAGTCCAAGTAAGAAGACCACGTAGCACTAGCAGAGGTTTATATAGTCTATTATATAGACTTGCTTGTTCAGTTGCTGTAGCATTCCCTCTAGTGCAGCTCATATACACTTTTACTTTAGTATACAAGAACCTACCCATTTCCTTCCACTTTCCACAGACAGTGTTTCCGAAGATGCTAAAGCGACTGAGTAGGCAACTAGTCCTTCATTTTTCCATTCTTGAGTTATAAGATCTTTGACCTAGCAGCATGCCCAGTCTTTGAGAAAAGGCTAGACTGATTTTGGAAACTTATATCAAAGCTGATGAGCACCTAAAAACAAGGCTACAACATCATATTGGGCAGTCAATCATCCCTAGTGTCTGTGGAGTTGTCTCCTGTGTCTACCTTCAACATTTTCTTCTTTGAGCTCTACATGGATCAGCTTCTCAAGGCTTTCATTTCGGAAGTATCCTCGCTCTGGGTGGAATTTTACTTTACAGCTTCAGAAAAAGACATGGAGCATGTCTAGTAACTATCAACTCCTTCTCTATACATTTCTGGGTCCTTCTGGCTAAAAAATGCTTTACTTATGATTCAGTGAAGATCTATAACCACTGCAAGTATTTCTGAGTCAGTAAACCTCACCACATGATGCACAGAAAACCAACCTCTGACATTGCATTCAACTCTAAATACTTTGTCTAAAATCCAAAGGATGAACAATATTTACATTCTTTTACACATATTCTTATTCTGCCACCATAGCAGAGAGACATATTTATTCACCTGCTGTGTTCATCAGCATTTCTCAAGTCTTACAGAATCAAAACAATTTCGATTATGCATTTTGGATTATGAATATAATTAATAGCTTTTTCAACAACAACTATATACTTCTGTACTATAAAGCCTTAAGTGTCATTTTTTGAGAACACAGTTGGTAAATTTAAAAACTGCTCCATTATTACTAGCTTTAACTATCTGGCCAAATGGTCGTTGTCATGGCTATTAATCAAGGTAGGAAGAACTACACTGTACAATTACACAAGGATCAGTACAAGTGAAATTTTTGCTTTATTGCTTTTTTTGCTTCAAATTCTGCAAGTGACAACCACACAGCACGTATTATTGTCTAATTAAGTGATTTTAGGGGCTTGGTACCATCCCATCCCTAGGGAAGGGAATTAGATGACCAACTGATTTATTTTGTTGTTCATCACTACGCATACTGCTTTCAGTACGACCCTACCAAAAAAATGCAAAATCTGGTAATGAAAAATACCAGTAATGAAATTGTATGTTTTACATTGAAACAAAGGGAAGAGATATTTTGTAGAACCACGGGCTGTAAGTGCCACCTGATGAGGCAGGAAAGGGACTACAAGATTCAATCTGGCTGCATACAACGCTGAAAAAAAGACAGGAACTATATTAGAAAGCCAAGACTATGCTTTTTTTTTTTTTTTTTTTTCATTTTAATAAAGCTCCATCTGTACAAAAGCTTCAGCAGTTGCAGAGATCATTTCTAAAGGGACAAGAATACCACATACAGTGGCTGAAGAAAAACATAAAATAACACCTGGAACCTTAAATCCCTTAAATCAGGTACTTGGTTCGAAGCAGTCCAATAGAGGCAACCTCCCCAAAAGGAGAGGTAATAAAACTATAAAGCAAAAATGAAAATATGCAACAGAAAAGCATGGGAAAAAAATGCAGCTATATTTTGCTACTTCCATAATAAAAATTGTGAATTCCTGCATGCTTGTATTCTAACACATGCTGCGGTAATAAAGAATAACTTGAAAGAACCAACACAAAGATCTTAATAAACAGAAGCAGGAAGTTAATGGAGCAATTCAAGGAACCTTGTTGTCTCCACAATTCTTTGAGGTTTATTTAAGAAAAAGTTACCTTGTCCCTTGTTGATACTGCTAGTGATCTTTCTTCTCAAATTTAAAAGTCACAAAAAGATGCTTTTCCTCCATTTCCTTTGTGAAACACAAAATCTGCCCATTTACTGATTCTAATATAAATATGCATTTTTCTGTTCCCAGCTTCTAGACTAGACAGTAGTCTAAAAAAAGTTTCAGAAATAAACCAGACAATTTTCCAAATAAATTAGGGGATTTATTAGCATAGATATCCAAAGCTCTATATCAGCTGGGCAAAATAATTTTTTGTTGTTAAAGATGTTAATGTCTGTATTTTTTTCTTGTACACAGAATTGTTTTACTTATTAGAAATCTCTGTTTCACTCAGAATTATTTCAATGATTGTATAGTACAAAATTTCTTTCCAGAAATCAA
This sequence comes from Mycteria americana, assembly GCF_035582795.1. Classification (NCBI taxonomy): domain Eukaryota; kingdom Metazoa; phylum Chordata; class Aves; order Ciconiiformes; family Ciconiidae; genus Mycteria; species Mycteria americana. Next base: position 93,604,446 of record NC_134366.1, on the reverse strand, counting down.
ATTGTGTCTTCACTATAAGTTGTTATAAATAGGTATATTACATATAATTACTGCTACAGAGCTTAATAGTTTATCTATAACATGATAACAATCTCCTCCGGGAAGAAAGGGCTGTTATTTAGGAAAAATATGAGTGGGACTATAAACTCTGACACTTCAACTACTTTATCTCAGGACAAATGAGCTAGACCTTCTCTCACATTTCACTTTTAGAAGGATTTGCCTATAATAATATTACCAACAATAGAATTTCAATGAATTTTTCATACAAATTTGATTTTTTACTTTCATTGATATAGTAAGCAGATCTGAAACCTGAATATTAAACTGAATTGGAGGAATGAGTAAATGAATACATGAGTTTTCTATACAGAAAAGGTGTCCTAACATTTATTCATCTTATTCATAGACTCTCTCTCCTAGACTATGAACCAAAGTTTTTGTCATCCCAGCTATTAAAGACCTGGTTTCACATTGATATGAATGCCAGGAATTTTTTATTGAAATTTTATTTGTCCTGACAGCATTTTCATAGCATTAAGAACTATGTTACACATTCAGCAATATTTTATATGTTTTATAACAATATTTACTGATTTCTGATTTCTTCTGTGCTCTCCATGTTTCCACAAAGCTTTTATTAAGTACATCACGGGCGCAGGCAACTTACAGTTTATTTGTTTCATTAGGTCAGTAGCTAGTTCAGTGGCAGCATTCCACTAAATGACAGAATAGGATGTATTGATGCCAAACTATTAGACTGGAAACAAGCCTGAAGATGCCTAGAGAGAATCTACTGCACTACATCTGGATAATTGCTCTGTTGAGAAGAGTTATTTGACAACCCTTTGACAGAATGGTTGCTGAAAACAGCTCTAAGTTATTAAGCAGAACAAACACCAGCCAACCCTCCATGGGACAGGGGGTTTTGTTTATTGTTTTCCCCTACTCTGCAGACCTGGGAAAAGAAGCTACGACTTCCCAGGTGGAATACATGGCATGCAGAAGCAAAAAGATCTACTTGATACAGATTTTGTATATCTATACAAGGTAGGTATCTATCTTGGCACAGGCATGGTTAATTTTACATGTAATAAGAACTTGTAGGAAAGAGGCAGAATGCACTCTGACCAGTTTTACAAACACTGGCAAATGTCAGTTTTACAGAAAGACAGATTTAGATTCACAAAGCATGCAAATCAGAATTAAGCAAAACTCTTCCTACAGCAAGCACATCCTTAACTTTCCTGAAGGAAGTGGTTTTTTTTTTTTTTAATTTTGCTTCAGTATTTTAGAAAGTAGGTTTGAACTGAAGCAAAGGTGAAATTCTTTCCTTTGTCTTACTGATATTTTTTTAAAAAGTTTTCAACAATTTTTTAAAAAAGGAAGTGAAAGACTGATTCACATAAGAGCTTAGTAGCACAGGGGCAAACACATGCGTGTATGATTCAGACTGGTTTCTTCTACTGCCAGAAATGATTAGAATCTTCATTTCCTCCTTCTCAGGAAACTGTCCAGCTCATCTTTCCTGGTGACATGGTTCAATTTTATATGAGCATCTGATCAGTAAGTAATTGGGTATCCAAGTCTCCCACTTCCCTAGAAGATCCCCTAACCATCAAACTAGAACATACTAATTTTTACCATTCAGATATAAGCATTTTATGAGATGAGGCAGAAATCTAATAGGACAGGTTGAAAGAACTCCACTGCAAAACCAACAGAGCCAAAGCCAAGACAAACAGAAGTATTCTTGCAGTCAGGATACTCTTTTAAAATGCGGTATATTGCTACCTATAGAAAGAGAAGGAAATTGAAATTAAATCTCCCATATCCTGGGATTAATGCTATAATTTCTGAGAACTTAGGCGAGAAGTGGCACAACGTCTCTAAAAACATTTTTGCTCATACTCAAAACCTTTTGCAAAATTCAATCCTAGCTTACGTTTAGTTTCAGGATGACAGAAAACTCGTGTCCTAGCAGCACTATCATTTACCATAGTGTAGTTGGTCATACCCATTCTAGAGGTTACCAGGAAAGATGACTGCTGAGATGGGAGTCTTCTGCTTATTCAGTAATGGTTATAATACCCCAAGGGATTGAAATGGAGATTCAGGTACCTCAGAGCCCATCTTAGAGACTGCACAGCCAACTGAAGGATGAAAAGATCTCAGACTCCAGGTACCTGACAACAAGCAAGTGGAGTCTTGGAGCCCAAGTGTGTGCCTCAGGCAGGGCAGCTGAGCCTAGGAATGTGCCTTCATAACCCACTAGGAGCAACAATTCATCTTTAACCAGACTAAGTTGTCACAAAAATAATAGCGGCTTCAACAACTGGGTTCACTTGCAATAGTGATGACCATATAACAGAGCACTGGGACAGTTGTCACTAACCATCTTCAATAAAAGATGTTCTAAGCAACTTTTCAACTCGCATTAGTGTTTCCAGTCATTTAGCTCTACCAAGCTGCCTACCTCAATGGCAATGAAAGCACTTGAAGGAAAATTTGTTCGCTTTCTCTGCTTCGTGGCACACAAACACCTTTCATGCAAAAGTCATAGCTGAAGTCAATCAGAACACAGGAGTAATATACCGAATTCACGAAGTTTCTTTGCAGGTTTCATTTCCTACAGAAGGCTCCTATGCTGAAGGAGGATCAGCCCATACTGTTTCAAAGATTTTAACAGATTTAAATCAATCAGAAAAATAAGAAAAATAAACCACAGTATTCATGAAGTGTCTGGTCCTATTCCAAATGGATATTTTCCCATCTTTTTCTCATAGTATAATTTCAAACTGTTTGTAGGGCATCTTATTAATAACCACCTTGGGCACTGCATAACTGAATGTAATTAACATCACAAAGAACAACAGTGAAAAAATAAAGACACATGCTATTCTGAAGAAAAAAATATTTGGATTACCTCGATTTTGAAAACATGTGTTTTACCTATTCCCACCTCTCACCATCAACACTTCTAAACAGCAGCGTACAAAACATGACAAGAAAGAAAATAATATTCTATTGCTACCAAAATAACTAATTCTAGAGATCTGTGTTTAGTGATGATAATGGATTTAGAAGTGGAAAGAATGGTTCCAAGTAGATAAAAACTGCATAAGGTTATTAATCCTCTCTCTTGCAACATGTACATCATCTTGAGTCTTTCCACCTGTAAAAGCAAAATGTCTTTTACACAATGGGCAATGAAAATATAGAACATGTTAATTACTCACACTGCTATGAATTTTCAAAAAAATGTGTTTTGATCGTAGGATGGCAGTAATACTGATGTAACTGAAGGGGATTTTGAATTCTATTCTGGTTAATGATACTAATTGTGTAATATCAGCTATAGTTGTGCATGACTAATGGAAGCTTGTTATCAGTATAAGACTGCAAATATTTAATGAAATAGAATGTTTTCTATTTTCTGTAACAGTTTATTCCAACCTCCTTTACAGTAGGATACATGGTGTCCATCTTCACTGTAGGACAGTTAACCTAAAGTCCAAACCTAAAAATCTAGATCTAAAATGTAGTCTAGAATCTGCAATACATTTCTGAAGAAGGTTGGATTTTTCCTGTTTGGAAATGAATGCTCAGTGAAATACCAAATTAATTTCCATTTAAAATTCAACTAGAAAAACTACAAATTTTTAAAGACTCTGCAGTAAGCAACTGAAAAAAACTTTATTTTTCCCCAAGAACTATAGTTCCATATTTCTAGTAGATTCTTACAGATTCATGAAACAACTTCAGAAACCTTCCACATCACTGGTAGTTTAAGAGTTTGCAAAGGATTATTCCTCTGGTTTTCTGTCTTTGTTCTCATGCAGCCTCTCTTTTTTAAATGCAAAGCTTTACAAACACAGTCAAGGAAATAACCATGGGCAAAAGCTGTTCAACTTCAGAAAATAACACTTTAAGTCAATTTGACAGGAAGTTCCAGCACTTTCTGGCATAAATTGTTGCATAGATACAACATGACATTACTCTCACAAAACTTTAAATTTGTCTATATTTAAGTGAAACATTATTGATTCTAGTTTTGAAACTTAATTGGCAATCACACAACATGCAAGGGACTATTACGAATATGTTGTGAGGGCTAAAACCACTTCTGGCATTCCTGTCAATGGAAAATCAGAGAACACAACATCTTCAGTATACAAATATTGTTAGAAAAGATAAGAGGAGGAAAAAAAAAATCATTGACCCAGGTGCCATAGGGTAGCTTCCTGCTTGTTTGGTGAATTCCCTTGGATCTCAAAATCAATACCAAAAACATTTAAGAAAATAATACATTTTTAAAGGAAGAATTTGGAAGTTTTCTTCAAAAGATATTAGTTCTAAGTGGCAAACAGTGAACATTTGTATTTCTGTAAGTTGCACTAGGACCACAAAATCTGTTCTATTGGACAAATATTACTAATTCATTACTGACTAAAGGCTACAATGAAAACCAAAGATTAATTGTTTCTCTCTTACTGGTGAAATATAATCTTCACAGCAACCCACTATGATGAATCATCAGCTATCTTGGTTCATGGAAGTTACTATTTAAGCAGGAACTTAAAAGTTATCTTCAGATTTGGTAAGGTATAAATTACAAGGAATGTTAGAAAGAAGACAACCATAACTATGTTATCGTATGTCTTTTCTTTGTAAACTCCTCCAAGGTTTACAACTTGAAGATGGAAGACAGTCTATCAGCTGACAGCCAGCTTTCCAGCTTTCCTTACGTACATTTTATTATTTTTATTATAATAGCAATCAAAGGCTCTGTCAGTATGAGTACATTCACATACTAAAACAACTTCGTGGTGTTCCCATCTATGGTGTGTCTATATATCTTCTCTATCTTGGCAATGGAGAGCTTCAATACGGATGCACTGACACCAAGGAATTTCTACAAGGTATTTTCAAGTTATTTCTAGGACATCTGTGGCAAAGCTGGATTCCTTGAGTCAGACATAGGCTGTGACTACAAATACCAGTGTATTTTAACAAATGAACTGCCCAGAGCGTAATGCGATAGCAAATAAGGGAAGAGTATGGAGAAAAAGGGATATTTCCCTTTGTTAGGCAACAGAGAGAGAAAAACATTGATAAAGTAGGAGACAGCATAATTAAATCGCAAAAAGTAAACAGGAAATTATGCTAATCCAGTTCCTCTGGGTATTATTAGTGAAGGGAAAAAGAATTTGAGAGACATCTACATTACTACAAAATATATCTACACCTTGATTATGTGTCACTATCTGGTCATATCTCAGGATCCACTCCCCAGCAATATACAATACTGTTCAACACGCAGTTCCTCATAGGAACCTGCTATTCCCTATGGACAGTAGGTCCTTAGTCCCAAGGTTCCTCCTGTCTTGTTAACTGGAGATATTTGGCTAACACTACTTAATGCATTTTATCTGCACTCTGCCCATATCCATTCCAAATTGAGGTTAAGATAGGAATGAACCGTTTCTGTTTGTGAAGTGTGAATGTAAAAAGATGTTTTCAGAAACTGAAAGTGATGTCATAAGCATCATTATCTGAATTGTAGAAGCTACCAGGGCTTGAAGTGTTACATTTATAGCAAATGTAATATTCATGGGGAAATCATAACAGATTTTTTAACAGTGTTTTGTAATGGAAAGTGATCGGTAACTAGTGTGGGACAACAAGCATAAAAGAGTAGTAGCATCTGAAACTCATATTACTTTAGAATTGCCACATGAAGAAAGAGACTTTTAGGCCTTCCAAAGCCCTTTTCTGCGTTCACCAGTAGCTGGCCACACAAAGGTGGTGATTACAGCTCAGAAATAAGTTTCAAACGCATTCTGAAACCGGTTTATGATTGATTGCCATTAAACTATGGGCTAATATCAAATTGACTGCTTGCAATGCATTTTAATATTGTATTGATGGAAATCTGAACTGATCAATGCTGTGGCTCACTCACACTCATAGACATTATGATTGACATAAATAGTAAACCTGAAATAACAGTTGGTTTTCGAGCACATAGGCTTTCCAAGCTATCCAGGAGCCAATACCACTTCTTTTCACATGCTCTGCACATTAGACTAAGTAAGTGAATGTCAAGTTCAAAAGATGCCACTACATTCTTCTAAAATTTGTGACTGACCAGAAGTAGGTTCATTGAAAAACTTCCATATAGAAAAAATAGACAGCATAGTGGCAATGAAATTTAGCAGCTATTTGAACAAGCAGAGGCCTCATTCTATCCTGAAGAAATGTCTTAAGAAATTGTTGGGAGTCCAGCTATAGCCTTATCTCAATAGAGTAAATTGAACCGTTAGCAAGCCAGGCAAAAGGTATGTTGTACCCTGACCAGAAGCAGCAGAGATCAATGGAAGAATTTTCACATTGCCCTAGGATGTAGCATTTACCATCACATAGCTGTTCTTCACCTTTCTCCTTCATGGGCTGAAGCTTCCCTAAAGCAGTCTGCAGGATGTATTTTTTTTCTTTTTGAATGGGTATGTGAGGTAAAAACACTTGTATTCATATGAGGTGATTCGGTATTTTATCTCAGTCTTTGATATTTCATTCTCTGCATCAAGTCTTCAGTTATAAATGAACATACAAGCCTTTTAAAAGTTTACTTTTTACTTTTTTTTCATGACACATTGAGCAGCTGCTGCCAAAGTTGTGGCTTTAGTAAGTAATGCAGATATTATGTGACCTAAAACTGACAGAGGTGGAAAGAGGAAAAAAGGTAAGAAAGGAGGGACAGCTGATTTCAACTGCAGAGCTTTGTTCCATGTATTGGCTTTAATATTAATCCTGGTTTGGAAAAAGTCTTTAAAAATATTACTAATTTAAGAGATCTCAAATCAGAACCATGACCAATGTTTCCATGCCTCAGCTGTCAACAAAAAGAAAATTATCTCTCATTTGATGAATCAACAGCGTACTAACAACCAGAGAAAGCCTTGTCTAGCAATACAGTAGGCAGAATTATCTCTGTTCATAAAATTTAAAAACTTTTTTTGTCATTGGGTGAAGTAGTAGTAATGGAAGTAAAATTCATATAATCATAAAAATATTATTTGGAAGGCACCTCGAGTCTCTAGTCCAGCCTCCTGCTCAAAGTTGGTCTATCAACAACTCAGGTCAGATGGGGCTTTATCTAGCAAAGTCTTGAAAAGCTCTAGGATCAAGATACCACTACCTGTTCCACTGCAGCACTATTCTACTAGTGTAAATGTTTTCTCCTAAAGTCCAATATGAACCTCCCAAGGTGCAACCTGAGGCTATTGTCTCTTGCTTATCATCTGCCATTGAAGAGGAGAGTTTGTGTCCATCACCTTTATCACACTTTCAAGTAGCTGTAAACCACCCTTCCAGGTTCCTCTTCTCTAGACTAAACAAGCCTACTTTCCTCAACCTCTCCTCATGGGACATGTGTACCCCAAATCATTGTAGTAGCCCTCCAATTGACCCTCTCCAGCTACTCAACATTGTTCTTGAAGCAGGCAGCCAAACCTGGACAGAGTAGTCTATGTGTGTCTTTACCTGTGCCAAGTAGAGGAGAGTAACGTCCTTCAAATCTACTACTAGCCATATTCATGCTAAGGAACTCCAGTACATGGTTTGCCTTCTTTAAGATGAGAATACATTGCTGATTCATATTCAGCTTGGCATCTACAAAGATATCCAGGTCCTTTTCAGAAGGGCTGTTTCTCAGCCAATCAGTTCCCAGCCATGGGAATAATCCATGAGAATAATCCATGCATGGATTATTCTACCCCTGGTAGAGACTCTTGCATTTCTTCTGTGCTGAAATTTATAGGTTTCTGTTGGCCCAGCCCTCATTTCCCAAGGTCTCTCTGGATTGAAGTTTGACTGTTTAGTATGTCAGTCATTTCACGCCACTTGCTGTCATCCCCAGATCTGATAAAAGTACAGTCTGTCTCATGACCCAGGCCAACGATGAAAATATTCAATAACCTGGGCCTTAGTATTGACCCTTGGAGAACTCTGTTTCTTACCAGCAACCAAATAGATGTTCATCCATGGATTACTACACTTTAAACATGAAGATCCAGCCAATGTTCAGTCCACTTAATTATCCATATTTCCAGTCCATATTTCATGAGCTTCCAAGTGAAAATACTGTGGCAGATGGTGTAAAAATTGTAACTAAAATTAAGGTATATTGCATGCACCACTCTTTCTGCTTCCCCTTCCTCATTTCAATGTAGAAAGCAATTACGTCAAGCGTGATTTAGCCTTCATAAGTCCATGCTGACTATTCCTGACTATCTGTTTGCCCAGACAGCCAAAATTTAGACAGATATTAACAGGATGTGAAACTACTTCATGCAGAAACTTACTAAAACCAGGACGAATTTGCCACTCATTGCCAAAGAGTGGACAATCCAGATAGGTTCTAAACACTGAGAAGAGATAATTAAACCATGAAATCTGTAATGGACTTGTGGGATGTGACTATTAATACAGGATTGTTAAAATGTATATCACCTGAGAGAATACTTTAATGCTAATTAAGTTTTATAGCACACCATAATTCTAATGACTCATGGCTCAGTTACAAGAAGGAAGAGCATTTGCTAACACAGGCACTTACTCATGCTAATTACATCACTCAGCTTAGAATCAGAAATCATTTACCGCTACCATTAACTATAAGCTAAATTCTATCTTTTTACCCTAAAACTCTCGTTTAAAACCCAGTTTCACACATATGCCTGTATGGAAGGAAAGTTTTTCCAGACAAACACCCTAGCTGCCATTCCCAGATAAAGTTATGTCATATGATTTCATGCATATTCTTCTGCATGAAAAGCTATTTTTGTCTTAAACCAGGTGGTCTACCCTGTAAGGCTACCATTTCTCCTATAACAGTGAAGTTAATGAGGAACAATTAGAAAGCAGGTGTTCAAGTACAGCTTTACTAAGCTTCCTGACTTTGAACACAAAACTTGCTAGCTTACGCTCCATGGACTGTTCCAGAGATTTTGCTCTGATTTCGCAGTGCAGGCCCTGGAGCATCTTCATTTTTTGCACGGCTCCACTGGTGAGACTGCACATGGCCAGGATTACATCATAGGACAAAGTGATCTCCCTGGTAACTGCAGATATTGAGTTCTTTTCCAAACAGCTTAGCTATTACTCTGATTATGCACACAGTTCTCTACAGCCCATTGGTATAACTCTCTGGTAGCTCACAGAGGAGCTAGCATTTTGCTGATTGGTAGACCTGGGCAAAATCTGGGGGTGCTGACTTTAAAATAAAGGTGACAGCTTTCAGAACAGAAACGTGAAGCAAAGTGAGAAAGAATAGAACAAAGGACTGCAGTGCAGGAGAACTATATTCATACAGAAGTGATACACTCTTTTTCTAAGGGGAAACCAAATTATTGAAATGAAATGTGTATTTTTCTTATTACAGAATAGCAGCAGAGATTCACTGCATTATGAGCAAATACAGACAAGAACACTTATGCATCTAACCTCCAGCACAGAATTAAAATCTCATAGTCTTCAGGTATGAGCAAAATGGGTTTAACTGACTACATGGCAGAGCCAGCCAGGTCAGAATACACATAACAGAAACAGCAGCAGAACAGCAGCATGCTGTTCCAGAAGGAGAATTGGTAACATTAAGATAACAAAGGACCTTATGGCGGACGCCTGTTTTTGACAATTTTTTGCTTGAATAATTGTAAGAATTTCAGACTTTTCTCTTGGTTGGCAGAGGAAACAAACCACGGGAATTTTGACCAGAGCAATTTCCAGCACCAACATAAAGCTTTGCAGAATGGATGCTGGGAGCTTTGGGAAGCAGGAAAACATTGTATTTCAGAAGCATTTGTACATTTGATCTTCTTAGAATGTATCAAAATGAACCAGTGCATAACCTTTAATTTTCAGTTTTGTAGTGATTTAATAGGAAAATTTTACATGTCAAAATGTGATAGTTTCTATTTAAAAGAAATCCAGAAGTTCATTCATTTTTCTATTCATCCTCTCTAAGGGTTTAAATATATAGTTTCACCGAGCAAGACTTTGGCATCCCAGTTGCAGTGATGTTACAAGATGTTCCTGTGAATAGGCTGTCAGAAAAAAAAAAAGAAAAGAAAAGAAAAAAAAAAGGGTGTAAAAGAAGTGGAGGGATGAAAAGTGACAAATAAAAAGTAAGAGCTGTGATGAAAAGGTTTGAGACAGAAAATGGTCCAGAGTTGGAAAAGGCCTTTCAAATATTTGTGTTCTTTTCAAAGACAAGGAAGTGAATAAAAACCTAAGTGAAAGAGTGGAGGGGAAATAAGAAAGTTTCACTGCTTGTAGGTAGAAAGAAGCAGTCTCAAGCAAAGACCTGTATGCTGCAGTTCATTGTGAAGAACAGAAACAAGTCAAATTATGTACATTCTACCATCTGATTAAAGTAATGTTGAGTCAAGTATGAAACACACTGTATCAATTGTTAGTCTAATTGTTAGTTAGACGTTTAGATTTACATTCGTTACCTTTAGCAGAGACTCCAAATTACACTGGGAAAATCAGAAAGATAACAGAAATTACCATCAAAAATTCAACTGTGATGGTAACAATGTTTACAAATTTAGACAATAATAATGCAATCAATTGCTTTACTGATGCTAGCACACATATTTAATATAATTGCCACCATTTACTTGACTCATCAGCATTAGTCTACTAAATTTTCTAACAATCAAGTAATAAAAAGATACTGTTCAAATAAGGACTTTCATTTCAAATTTTCAAATGGAGAAGGACACAGATAGCTAATCTGAATCAGATTCTCAAATTGAACATGTGCTTTTGGACATTTCTTTCCCCAGATGACTGACACAAGATCCCCCCCTGCACATCCTAATCTCTTCTCTCCTCTCTCAGAACCCTCTCCAAAAAATGAAGAAAGAGGTGGAAAAAACTTAAGGAGGAAAAATATATAATTTTCCTTAAGAGTTTCCTCTATATCTTCTAACAGAATAGGTATATTCCATTGTAAGAGACTTTAGAAGAATAGACTTACCCTGAGTTTTGTGGAAGAGATAAGACCATTATTTCCTAGATGCCACCATACCAATTACCTTTCCTTCCACCACATTGTTGCATCCTGCTCTCCCACAACTTACAAGTGACCACGTCATGGTTTAACCTGAGCTGGCAACTAAGCACCACACAGCCGCTCGCTCAGTCCCCCCAAGTGGGAGAGGGGAGAGAACTGGAAGGGTAAAAGTGAGAAAACTTGTGGGTTGAGATAAGAACAGTTTAATAAAAATAAAAATAAAAATAAAAATAAAAATAATAATAATAATAATAATAATACTTTGTAATGAAAAGGAAAACAACAAAAGAGAGAGAGAGGAACAAAACCCAGGAAAAAAGAAGTGATGCAACTGCTCACCACCCACCAACTGATGCCCAGCCCGTCCCCGAGCAGCAATCGTTGCCCCCTGGCCAACTCCCCCCAGTTTCTATACTGAGCATGGCGTCATATGGTATGGAATAGCCCTTGGGCCAGTTTGGGTCAGCTGTTCTGGCTGTGTCCCCTCCCAGCTTCTTGCACACCTCCTCACTGGCAGAGTATGCGAAGCTGAAAAGTCCTTGACTTTTAGTATAAACACTGCTTAGCAACAACTAAAACATCAGTGTGTTATCCCATTATTCTCATGCTAAATCTAAAACACAGCACTATACCAGCTGCTAGGAAGAAAATTAACTCTATCCCAGCTGAAACCAGGACACCATGACACAGAAGTACATTTTTGTATCACCTGCCTTTCAATTACATTTGAACAATTTCCTGCAATAATACCTCTCAAGTACAATTCTCAGCAGAAATTCACTTAACCGATAGTTCAGAATTATTGCCATTCCATAGATACTTCTTCAGAGTCACTGCAAGGTGTACCTGCACAGGCCTATGGTTTTCATCTCAGAAACCTGTGCTCTAGTCACACTAACCCTTTTCATACTTCATTGCCATACAAAGGACTCGTGCATTCATTTTGAAAAATCACTTTATAAACACGGGTTTAGGATTACTTAAGCTTTCAAGTTCATGACAAGTATGAATGACATAAGAATCTGGATTATTTAATCCTCTATTCCAATATTAAGCCATAACAAAAATGTTACTGCTCAAACTAGCAAAATTCACATGCCTGCTCCTTTTTAGAGACTATGGTGGTCAGATGGACCAGGACAAGACATTTTTATTATTCATTTATTAGAACTCTTTTTATTGCACATGTAGGTTCCTTATTCTCATTTCTACTTTCCTTCATTATAACCAGCCATTTTTTTCTACTAATTAAAAAAAAAGAAAAAAGATGCTTAAGACACATAGAACAGGAACTTTTGAACAGAGATTTTTTTTTTTTTTTAAACACAGAAATGTCTAATTTGTTAACAGATTAGTATTTTCATTAAGGACATTGTTAAAGATGGTTTTCCCATAAATAACTGTTTTCAACACTTACACAGGAGATTGTACTTTTCCTTCATTAAAAGAAAGTTACAGATGAAGAGTGTGAATGCCTTCTACTCTTACATAATCCTCCATACTGCTTACTGTTGGTAAGCTCCCAGCTGGAGTACTGTGCCCAGTTCTGTGCATCATATGGAAAATATGGGCACTTAAGAAAGAATTCAAAATTTTAAACTTATCAGAAAACGTGAAAACATGTTATAAAGTAAATAACTTCGATACTCAACAAGACAAGGGATATTCAAGATGTTAGTTCTTTGGGATTTTGAGTAAATTTATATATACATACTAACAACTGTAAAGAATATGGAGCACTGAAATAAGCTCCTGGGTATCAGATAGCATTGTCTCCAAATGCTAGAGCTTTTAAAACATATTAGATAACATCTGCCAGGAGTATTGAGGTAGTTGATATGTCTTTAAGATCCTACTGGACAGGCATTTTTTATTATTCTATTTTTTATTTTGTTGGCTGCATGAAAGAACAAAAAACTTTCCTTTATGTGGTTTTTACTTTCACAGGATCAATTGATCTCTCAGTTCACCTCAGAGATTACTTTGTGACTCCAAAGCCAGCTAAATTAAAAAAAAAAAAAAAAACACAAGCATTTTATCCAGACAAAAAAGCCCAGTTCTCCTAAAGTGACCAATTTAAAGTGTTAGGGCATAGTAGAAAGACTATCATCAAATGCATCAAATGATCCCTTACTTTTGAAAAACCAGCTAAGTAACACTCTAAACACTTCTATCCCAAATAGTCTCCTGTGATTCCAGGTGAGTACATCAAAGAATCACCTTCACAAACTAATCAAACACCACCCTAGGATTTAATATTACACCTATAGTTCAATTAATTTCTCTTATTACAAATTGATGAGCTTCCACTTGGTAATATGCACCATAAGAGCTCAGACTTTACTTTTTATACTGTTAAGTTCCATCCCTTCTATTATTCCAATACTTCATAAAATCTACTTCCTTCTGTATGAAATCCTAGCTTATTAATATACCCTCCTTTCCTGCCAAGACAGTAAAGCAAGTATTAAATAAAATTATTCCCAGAATGATCACTGACAAATTTTACTAATCACATCTTTCAATTCTGATACTTCCAGTTTAAATACAACCTGTTATCTCCATTGTAGCCAATTCAGTACCCATTTTATGGCCAAAGCTGGGGAGCTCTATATTCAAATATTAATTTGGAAGCTTCAGTCACCTGTGGGACTATTAATTTATAGCACTCATATAGTTTTCTGAATGTTCAAAGAAAACAGTAAAACTTAATTGTTCATAGATTACTATATTTTACCACAAATTTCTTAATTTTATATATGCCACATGCTTCTTCTGTGTTCTGTATAAAAAAAAATATTATGGAAGCAAAACTGATGCAGCTCCTTTAAAGAGCCTCACGGTATATTTATGATCATCTGAGGGAAATCTAGTTATTCTGCTGATAACAGTGGCTAAACCCAACTAAGGTAGCAGCAAATAACAGAAAACCAGTCAGCTGTTGGGAAGATGACAAACAAAAAGGACAAATTTAAGTCTGAAGAAATTGTTTTCAAATGTATTTACTAAGTTCTACGTACACTGCATAAAATGATAATTCAAACTTTTTTTAGAAAATAATTTTTGTAGCTACAATTCATACTGAGCAAAAATCTGTTACACCTTAAGATTACTTGCAAAAGGGCATATAAGTAGTTTATCAGTAGCTTAGTAATTTCACTGTTGGAGCAGATGATTTGATTTATTCTCATTCTAAATTTCTGATCCAGTCTCCAGTCATTGTTAATAGGCCGATATAGTCCTGTACATTTTTTAAGACTTAATTATCTCAAATTACCCATCAGTATTATGAAGGAAATAATACACAAAGTAATTTTAACTTGTATATTTTATTATAAAACCCTCCAAAATAAAAGGCCCTGTGGTTCATCACACAAAATGCAGGAAATGATAATTGCTCACATTTCTGTCGTTCTGTCAGACACATAAAAACCAGCAAGTCCAGTGTAATGATGACATTAAATGAGTGACTCTTCACTCCCTATCTGTCCATGCTATTTCCCCTACACAACGAAGGAGGAAGATAGACACATACTCACTTCTTGTCCATTTTGTTCTGATAGAAGCAAACCATTTTGAAGCAGAAAGGCCAATTATCATATCAAATAGTTCAGCTATGATGTAACATTCCTATATTTACACCACATGAACATTTCTTTGCCAAACACTCCTTTATTTTTTTATTCATTGCTAAGTAAATCCATGGAATGAATCATCAGATTGATTAGCATACTATTTTTTCATGTCTTTCTAAACAATTTCCTTGTTAAGACAGGTAAAAGAAGAATTTAGGTAACAGTCCTAGTCCAAAGAGACCCATATTACCTCTTATTTTTCTACTCATCCCATTTCCAATTTTAGTGACTTTATTTTACTTTAAAGAAGCCACAGGTTGAAAACCAGAGTAAATAAAGTGGCTATCTCACAACCTCCACACTACACCAAAGTAGCTACAAAACTTGATTTCAGAGCATCTCCGTCTCTGTCCCTTCTTTTATCAGGAGAGTACTAAAGCTGCCATCAGTTCACTTAATTCCATTAAATCTGTTAATCCATACTTCTGTTAGATGGTATTTAAGACTCTGTGTAGTTGTGTTTACATTGTTTCATTGATTTCCATTAGCTTTAAGAAAGTAAAATTATGTTAACCCTTATGTGTTCAACATTTTTATTTTAAAATGAAACCTACAGTTTTGGTTAAAAGAGTCAAGAAAACTATACTAATATAATGAACAGTTACAGGACCCTTTCTACCTCCACCAAAAAAAAAGGATACTGGAGAAAGAAACTGAAGAAAGTTGTACAAGCAGACACAACTGATTAATAATAAAACAGAAGAGAATGCTTGATCAACCTCATAGTCTTCTACGATGTAACGAATGGCTCAGTGGATGAGGGGAGAGCAGTGGATATTGTTTATCCCAACTTCAACAAGGCATTCCGCACTGTCTCCCATAAAGTTCTCGCTGAAAAACTGATGAAGTACAAACTGAATGGTGAGGTGGGTTGAAAACTGGCTGAACTGCCAGACCCAGAGGGTGGTGATCAGTGGCACTAAGTCCAGCTGGAGGCCAGTCACTCGTTCTGTACCCCAGGAGTCATTAATGGGGCCAATGCTGCTTAACCTCTTCGTTAATGACCTGGATGATGGGAGAGAGTGCACTCTCAGCATGTTTACAGATGACACAAAATTGGGAGAAGTTGCCAACACCCCAAATGGTTTTGCAGCCATTCAGGGGACCTCAACAGGTTGGAGAAATAGGTCAACAAGTATCTCTTGGAGTTTAACAAAGGGAAATACAATGTGCCACCCCTGCAGGCCCCTAGCGCTACCAAAACCTTGATACCTGCACATAATACAATGGCACATGAGCTGTTTGATAGCTATTACTTCTTTCTGGAAGACCTTAGAAAACAGCTCTCCAAGCACTAACTTGCAGCTGAAGCCCCTGGGGATTCATTACAACGTGGAACAGAGCAAGTTTAAAACAGAATATTGTCAAAAACAACCCTTATTCACGGTATTTTGAAAGAAGTGATTATCTGTCATCTCACAATACAGGCCATACAGTCATTTAGTCAGCTTTTCTAATTGATAGCACAGTATTGTGAGTGCTTAACTTCTAAGTAATTCATTATATTTCATAATGGTAGGTTAGATTTCCAAGACACTTTGGTCATGGACTAAAACTTACTCCTTTCCATCCATAAACCCTTGTGAGCTGAACACACAAACCTTCACAGATATTCCTATTTAAAATCTCCATAAAGTGTATTCCACTTCAAACATCTAAGGTAAATTTATGTTATTGCAATTTACACACTCATCCCTTAGCAGGTAGTACAAATTTAAATTACCTAAAAGATAAAAATAAATTTTATCTAAATCCTATATATGTTTTTCACCTAATATATGAAAAATAAATGTGCTTTAAATATGCATGATGTTAAGGAAAGCATCTAGGCCTATAATACTTAAGAGAAGAAGCATCAACTGTTATTTATCCTCCAATTTTAAATACAATATGAAGGTGTAGTCAAATATCTACACATAATTGAAGAGGGATTGCTTCAATGCACTAGTAAAAAGCATCATTTGGGGAGACGCTATATTTTTCCTAAAACAGATTAGAAACATGCACACAGAAATATTTTGAAGTACTGACCAGATGTTTAATTGTATTCACATTTACAAAACACAGTGCAGCTGAGGCTCTTTTGTCACCTCTCACTTGGATGCCTTCTCACTTGAGAGCATCATACTTATTTCATTGAAATCAAAACAAATCAGAGGAAAGCTATTATGGAAATTCAAACCTACAAATGGGTGACTAGCAAGTGATCTTCAGTACCCTTGCATTTGGGAGTCCAAATTTATTATTTATTATTATTTTAGTCTGACATTTAGTTACCACAGTTTATTGTCACTATTTTATGTCAAACACAAATAGTCCTCATATTTATTAACATATGGTTTTATAAGTACATGTATGTTCACACCCACCTATGCACACAGAAAATTAAGCAACAAATGCACTCAGCTTTTCTAGAAAATCAGCTGGAGTGTATAATCATATTTAGGAAAAATAAACATTTAAGTACCCTGGTGCCAGGGTGATGAGGTTCTATGTTTTCTCAATCTTAGATAGCTTCAAAATAATAAAAAATATAATATAAAAACTCTTTGTGGGGAAAAAAAAAAGATAAATTAATATATCTCATTACTGAAAATACTGGATAAAACTGAATGAGGCTGAAAACTGTTAATCCTTTTTCTGGCACTTTGTCTTCAGTATGCAAATTTGGGGTTGAAATCAACTGCAATTTGTTAGTTAGTCTTAGTGTTTTGGCAATTTCTTGATTTTTCTTCTGCCGCTTTCATTTAATCCATTCTTTTAAAAGAAAATATCTATGTACATTTTTACAATTGTCCACATTAAAAAACAAAAGAGGCTACATTTTCTTCCTGGACTTTATATTGTGCAACAAGAAATGAAGCAATCAAGTCAAATGTAAAGAGAATTACTGAAGAACCACAAATATAATGTGTGAAATCTCATAACCTTTAATGGCTATCATAAAGCCTTGTATGTGCTCACCTTCTATCTCTCTACATATGCTTATAAATAGTTAGGTCTATCATGGTGTCCTAACTGTAAAACAGTGACATAAAGTAATCCACTATTACACTAGTCCCAGCTAAGACAATTTATAATTACCATTACTTTCAGTAAATTTCCTGGCTTTGCTTACTTTATGAGTCTATAAAACACATGAACTCCAGCTTTAAATGAAAATAAAAATCCTAAATACTATAAATTCACTTTTGTTGTCTGGAATGAGGTGAAGGAAGCCCAGAAAAGCAAACTTTTGAGCACGGTTTCTTCAGAGACATATAGATAAGGTTGGTCAGCAGGCCGCTTCACTTCCTCTGTAGGTTAACATATCCCACCTGCCAAATGACTTGCTTTTTCTCCCGGTCCTTACTACTCCAGAATAAAGCCTCAAGAGTAGATGCCAAGATAGTGGGACTCTTTCCAAGACAGATCCGAGAGACAGGCAGGAAAACTAAGGTCGTCTGAAGTATCTGGTCTTTTCAAGTGTGCTTTCAAGGAACATGCAGCCAAGTGGTGAAAACAGATGTTTTTCAGTTCAAACTCCAAGGTCAACACAAAAGTTAAAGACAGATGGACTACTGCATTAGAGACACAAGTAGGCAACAAACTCACCAGCTTGCCAGGAGGATGGAGGCAGGTTGCTTCCAAGAGCATTCACTTACATGATCACAACCACAACGCAACACTCTTTGTTTGTCAGCTATTATTACCATTGCTATGGGCCAGTCCATGTAATTTATTTTTATTTGGCTCTACCAAGTTAATACAGTAACTTGCACTTTGTGGCTAGCTACCTTCCTTTTTCACCAGTTACCATGGTGTTCTTATATGCATGTCCTGACTTACCACAAATGAAGTGTTTCTGCTAATTTATACAAATATTTTATACTTGCCTGACAGCAGTTTATGAATCCTCCATTTTACCCATATGTTAAAAGCCCTGTCAGCTCTTACTTGCTCAATATTACACTGGACTAGTCCTAGACTGTCCCCCATTCCAGAAAGTTAGCACCAGCTTTCAGGAGTTTAATCCATCACTGGCTTCCTAGTGCTTTCCAAGAGACTCGCTATCAGGAGGCCCTTTCAGGCCTGCCCTGCGACTGACAAGACATTGGCCTACTATTGTGGTTCCATCTATTCAAGTAGCACAATACTGTCCTAGGTAGAAATATAAGCATTTGTTGAACAAACAAACAAAATTACAACAACCAGAGCATGATAACACATTCAAAATTCCTATGACTGAGTGACCACGGTGGTATCATTTAAAACTTAGGCGGAAACTTTCCTATGTGTCTATTTAATATGGTGCCATAAAGTCTCTTTGGCCTTGCTGATGAATCTAACAAACACTTTATACTCCTGTTCAAAATCTTGTAACATCTGCTTTCTCTCTTTGAACAGAAGATTTGGAAATTAGTGAAAGGAATTTTTATTCTAGGTAAGAATGTACCCTGGGCCATAGATTGCAAAGCGGACAGGAACAATTGACTGAAGTCCAAAAGCACTTTTGCCCAGATTAGAAGCATGTCCAAATTTTTTAATTAAGGTAGAGTCTAAATATGTATCCATGTCTGCAACTCATACTGACACAGTAGAAAGATCGGATAGTGACATGAAATTTTGCAAGTTGTGGGCTTTATTTCTGAATTTTATAGGAAAAGAAGTAAAGGTATCTCTGGTACCAACAATCAAGGTAGAAATTTACCATATCATATTAGAATTAAAATAAATGCTCAGTTGAGCTAAACTAGGAAAAAAATCTGGTACCTGGTCATTCTGTTTTCCTTGAAACTCTCAGTCCAACTAGCTCTACAGCAGAAGAAAGTTAAAAACACAGGAGACAGCGTATCTGTGTATGCTACATGGAAAAAAATCTAACAGACTCAAGTGTTATTCTCCCTCAAAAGAGGAAAAATATTAATTGATTTCAGGATCAAAGAATGCAGTTCATGAGTGGAAAAGACAAAACTGGAAAATTGAAGAAGCATGTGAAGCAATCACCTTGGCCCATGTCAAAAAAGAACATCAGGCCTTTGGAGTCCCACCTCCAGAGAACAGGACATTAACACTGATTGAATGAGACATATCGGGGAACTGGAAGGCACTGTCTTGCGAAGGAAGCACAGGCACCACAAGATTTTGAGTGAGAACATGGAGTGCTAGGAGATCAAGACAAAAAGAGACAGATCCAACAGTGTCAGATTCAACAATGAGAAATTGAAAGCTACGAAAAACATGTGAAAAACTTCTCTTGTTTTCATTTACCCCCCAGGAGCCAAAAGAAGATTGCATAATGAATCCCACCACAGGTTCATAAAAGCTTAATTTTTCTTGAACATCAAATTTTCACAGATAATATAGATTTTGAGAACTGACATCTCCCTACCTGAATAAACAATAAAGAACTCAGACTATCTACTCTCAATTTTGAAAAAACTGTTTTTCAGTTTAGCTGAAAAAGCTCTACGTATCTACTTCATGTTTCACTCTGTGCAGGAAAAAAAAAAAAAACACCACAAAACAAACCACAAAAAAACCCCAGTAAGTAGCCCAGATTTAAACAAATCAAGTGATTTTCTTGCAGAAATAAGAAACACTTTTGAATTAGTACTAATTAAAGCCGTGGTTTAGCCTTTGTAAATTTTGTTTTGCTGACAATGTTGTCATGCAGGTTGCTTAGGATATAATCACTCCGTTCTTTCCCTCCTCTAATCATTTGTCACAAACCCTGATGGGGAAAACAGTGTCAGATTCTAAAGGAGTTCCCAGCTAAAGTTTTAAAAGGCTCTTTCCACAAATAAGGAGCAATGAACACAGCAAACTGAGTGCAATACAATATATCTAGTGAATGCATGACAGTACAGAAACTGTAAAGAAAGTAGCACTTTACTGGAAAACACTATTTGTCAGTGGGCATTGAAAAGTTCTCATTTTTTCTACTAATTGCACTAGAATATGTAATATAAATGTGTTTTAAATTATTTAAAAGAATCACAACATTCTGAGCAATGCCGAATTATTTGAAGAGATACTATAATACATCAATAATTACACAACTATATAGTGCATTATATTTATCCTAGTTTAAAGCTTAAAGAATCCACCAAGTGTAGAATAGTTAACACATACCTAAACAGAATTAAAGCTTGTTGAGTAAAACTTCAGGTACAGGTCTGGAAGTTTGCTACATTTGACACCAGCAATAGAATTGTAGATTATAAGAAAGTTGTATAAAGTGATTATATAAGTGGAAAAATAAGATTTTTGAGTACCCTTTATGAAACATATCAACAGAAGGAAAACAAGTAATGTTTTTCAAAAAAGTCATTAAGAAATCATGAGACTACACACAGTTCACGATTTCTTCTTCCAATATACAAAAAAATAATATTGCTAAGAACAAGAACTCAGCAGCTGATGATATTGCTCATAGACATATTCTTTTTTCACAAGATACAGCTTCTATAGGAACACAACACTAATATTCAAAGTCTGAACCAGACCCTCATAAACTAGTGAATTTATAAAAAAAAAAAACCAAACAAACAAACAAAAAACCATTAAAATGCTAATAAGGTATTAAACAGGAATAAGGAGTAATGCTTGAGTACTTGGTTTAAAGTCTTATTTCCCTCACAGTTTAGTGGAGCCATCTAATCCAAGGGCAATTGACATATGTCCTATCAGAGGAGAATACTCTTGGCCAGGAAGAGCCTTGTCTAGTCTTCATGAGTTCTAAGCAAAGAGAAAGTTTTGAATATTTGAAATAATTAATAGAAGCCAATAAAACAAACAGTTATTGTCAGTTTAGCTCAGGCCACCAAGCCAGTGGATCAAATAAACAAGTTGTTCCATGGTGAAAAACATATGTGAACTCAGCCAAAAACAATTCTAAGATTCTTATGTGGCAAATTTAGCAAGTCTTTCTAGTTAATTGTTTTTCTATAGTTTTGGTTAAATTATAGCTTACAAACAAGAAGAGCGCTGCAAATACCACTTTGCAGAATAATGTTTTAAGACCAAAATAAATATTAATGGTTGTAAAAATAAGAATTTCTAACACAATCATTGAGCAGGTCATCAAAATCAATTGATAAGTGAAAAAACGCAAAAAAAAGGTACACATAATGAAATGCATTTCTGTTTCAAGTATATTTTCAATACAGTTCTGACATATCATGCACACTCTGACAAATACTGTAGAAAAAGTGTTAAGAATTTGTTGTCATAGTGCCAGCTGAAAATTTGAGATACAAAGTTGTTTTCCTTTTTTCTCCCCAAAATTAAATAATGAAATGGAACGTGAATCCAGATCACATTTAAATGTGTTTAAAGCTTGGATTGCTATCAGACACTCCAAAAGTCTGTAATAAAAGGTCCATGTTAAGCATGATGGCTAGCACACAAGAGGAGGAAGCAAGAATCATATCTAATCTGTTCCAGACTGTTATTCTTTCTGAAGTGCCAAGTGGTGAAGGTAAGGGTGTCTGGATAATCTTAAAAAACAGAAATGAAGTAGTGAACAAATGTTAAATGTATGTCATCACAAAGCAAAATCTTCTTATAATATACAGAATTCAAAGTAGACAGTCCCCTTCAGATATCTAAGTGTCTTCAGTTATTAAAAAAGGAAAAAAATAAAGTTTAAGGTGAATCACTATCCAAGGTTTAAGAGGACAGTAAGGATAGTTTAGGCTAACTAGACAGGGTGAAAACGTTGCATTTCATCTGAAGAAGAGAGGCAAAACATCAACAAAAGCAGCATGTAACATATTCTGTTAGGAATACTGTTTGACCTATTGTGTTGTGAGGAAAGGGGTGTATTTAGCCAATGGGAAGCTACCTTGAAGATGTCAATATACGCTTTTCTTTACAGCAACTGTGAACACTTTCCAGAAAAAAACACATCTTTCTGATTGCCATCATATTAGCTAACTGCTGTGAAGTGCAAAACAGCTTAGAAATGGACATGCATCCTATTCTTTACTTCCATATATTTTCCCTCCATTCACTCACATTTAAGTATCCCATCCCCAAAACAGGCAGGATGCATTTTAATTTAAACTTTGCACAGAATTTGTTTTGCTGTTCAGAGCAAAAAGCATGCATCCACTCCCCTCCCATTGAGTCTATAATTTAAAAGTCTTTTCTAGGGCAGAAATGTCACAAAATCCTTGACAATATCACCGTAAATATTTGACCTATCTGAATTTTTCTATTGTTACAGCACATATAATTTATTTTAAGAAGAATGATTGTGCATTATAGTTTTGGCACAAAATTACTCAATAGTAAAGTTTTTGAAGTATCATATATTCCATTTCTCTTCTTATGAGGATGCCAAAGTAATACATATAATTAGTTGGAAAGTAAAGGTAAATTTATGGAAAGTGAACTTCTAATATGGTGTTCTAGTGATAAACATTGTACATTGTTCTAGATGCACTCACAGAGTTAATCTCCAGCATTTTTGTCAAGCTTCCTATTTCTTGATATAGCAGCTTTCTACTATGTCTGCAAGAGTGCATAGTACTCAAGGCTTTGTTATTTATTTACACTTTTTAATTTATTTTGTTATTTATTCACACCTCCCCCTGTCGTTCTTCATGACACAGTGAGGAAAAAGCTTTTTAAAAAGACATTATTTCACACTGGGCTACTTCAATAGAATAAACCAGGTTATCTCTTTTCAATCTATATGACTTGTAAGAGTGGTAGAAATCTAGCCAAAAAATGTGTCTGTGTTTGCTATTTTCTGCTAATTGATAAAGACCTAGTTCTTTAAAATAAAACAATAAGGAAGATTTGACAGTATTTCAAAATTTAGAAGATAGAAGTTACATTCATTGTCACAACTTAAATTACTGATAGGCCTGAATAAGTTTGCCAGCCGAAAACAGTAAAAACAAAAGAAGACTTCCTCCCTGCAAAACACACTTATGTCCATACACTTTAATAAAAGACAATATTGGGCTCTTTTTTTATTTAAATGGTATTTATGTATTCTTTGATTTTATTCTCATTTTCAAACTGAATAGAATATCCTGGAGACACAGAAAATTATTTTTCCATGCTTATTCTTACCTTCTAATTTAAGAAAAATACACCAGTGCCATTAAGCTTATTCCAATCAGATGACTAAGGCTATTGATATGAGAAGTGAGCAGTAGTCTGATTTCTGTATTCTTCCGCTAAGAAGAATGATCAATTCTATTTCCTCATTTCTCTACACCACTCACTCTGGAATTGGATCTAATATCTACTCCAAATGTGACTTCCAGAAAAGCATTATTTTCAAAGACTGGAAACACATTTTAGAAATTCTGGAGTAATTTTTTGTAGCTTTCATAGCTGAAAGAACTCAAGTGCACTCTAGTACATTGAACTTACATTATGTATTATATTTACACAGAGACTAGTTCATCATTCTAACAATCATTTTTCATTTTTTTCAAAATGTCAAATTTTAGCAGGAACACTGGTGTCATTTCAGACTAGATATAAGAAAGAAATTTTTTACCATGAGGGTCATGAGGCAGTGGAACAGGTTGCCCAGAGAGGTGGTAGATGCCCTATCCCTGGAAACATTCAAGGTCAGGTTGGATGGAGCTCTGAGCAACCTGATCTAGTTGAAGATGTCCCTGCTCATTGCAGAGGGGTTGGACTAGACAACCTTTAAAGGTCCCTGCCAACCTAAACTATTCTATGATTCTATGATTTCTTCCAAGACATGCTTGCATAGAGATCTCACACTTGTGTAGACTTCTCAGTCTTTCAAAATTACTGCTATGGCAGCAAAGATAAATGAATCAGCATTCTCAATACACAGCAGCAAGATTTAGACTTGAAGTTGACCAGGGCAGGTTGTTTCTATCCTAGAATCATTGATTTGTTATTGAAATGTGGCTTTACTTTCTTTGGGAATATGATGCAACAGTAAACATGTTCCTTGTTTCCAATTAAAACATTACTACTGCAACTGCGTGAACATTAGTTCAGATCATTTGGAAGCAGGAATATAATTTCATGCACATTTTCAACATATGTAACATATGATACAGGCATAGTCTGTGTCTCATCTCTTTGGGAACAGATATAACATGTATGTACCTACCCTTATAGTTTGTTATGGGACCTGCTTCATTTCAGAATGCCCTCACTTGACATGTTACATCACTCCTTGACACATAGCTGGAATTAAAAAAAAAAGTTTCCATTGTAGATAAAACACTTATATAGAAAAGAAGAAATTCCACTCCAAGAATTCCCCAGCAAGAAGGAGGGAGCAGAGAGGAACAATCCATTGCCTTCTGACCCTGCCCGGCTCCACTTATCCCACCCTACCAGAAGGAAGCCTTCCCATGGTTACCTCAGCGTAAAAGGAAAAGAAGAGAGTTTTCAAGCATCATGAGATTCATTCAGTGGCAAGTTTCCAAGCCCAAGTTTCGTGTGCCTCTCTCTGCTGTTCATTCTACTTTTTTCCATGCTACTGGCTAGTTGTTATTTTCACCTTTTCAGATCTTTTTCCTCTTCAGCTCCTTCCCCCTTCTTTTGCCTACTTCTCCTCTTTTCACATGTCCTTCGTCTTCTTAACATTCTCTTCCCTTGTTTTCCCTTCTCCTCTAGAGAAGCAGGTGTGCCTGGCCCTCCCCTGAGCACTGCAATAAGCTGTTGTGCAGGTCGGACTGTGCTAGGACAGAGGCCCTGGTTTTGCAGCTCGGAAAATTAGGCAGGAGACAACACCAGGAAGTACCTACCCACACCTTGCTCTGCAAGCCTTGAAAGGATCTTCACATTTAAGAAAATGAAAACTAGCACTGGGCCAAACACCACAGCAACTTTCTTGAGACATATTCAGGCTTCGGCTTATTCCTTAGCCTCCCACTTCACCTTGAGTAGCTGCTGCCTCCACCTCCAGAGAAAGAACAATGTCTGCAACCACCTGGGTAAAGGGTTTCCTTTCTAGCCTTTATCCTGGACAAGTCTCTGGTCCCCTACTACAAGTTTCTACTGCAAAACCCTCCCTCCTGCGATACACAGCTGGAGAGTCATGTGTGGATGCTGCAGAGCACATGCCTGTTCTTGACAAAGATCTTGAAACAAGACACTCTGCATTCACATTTTCTTGCTTTCTTCTCTGGCTCAGACCTTCCTCTTAGCCCCTGGAGGCAGATCTTTGCCACAAACAAAGTGAGGGACAGGCAACACTGGGAGTTCTTCATCTTTTCCACCTGGAAGTCTTCATTCAGATGTGCTCAAAGAAGCTTTTCTTCACACGCACCCCCCAGTACACTGTAAGAATATTTCTAGGTCAGCATCTGATACATGCCAGGGCTTCACACACCACCTCCTGAAAAACATATATGATCCATTATCGGGAGTATTGTGGTACTGCGATCCCCAGAACAGAAGCAGAGAGAGCAGAAAGTAACACCAGCATGACTTCCTAAAATGACAGCAGTAGTAACCGCTGGCAGAAAGAAACACTTTAGTATCACTCTTCTGCTGCAGGCACTGGTGTGGTAACCTCATCTTTGTAAGACAGAAAGAAAACACAGTATTTGCCCACACCGTGAGGATGCAAAGGCTCATGGGATACCTTTCAAACCACTCATCTATGGACAGCTTGCAGACAGCATTACAAGCTAATACCAACCCACAGTAATACTCAGTGGGATATGAGCAGTTAGTCAATAATTGTTTTCAGCTCAGTGATTCACCTCATAAAGAAAAGGAAATGTATAAGGTAGATATACCCGAGAATGTTATAGTTGCCGCAAAAATAGTGAACAGGCTTGAAAAACATCTGCATTTAAATCCTGAAAGAGTTATTAATTTGTCAGCAGGCAGCGTAAGTGACAGAGTGAGATATGTCTGTGCTGAGTTACGATTTCTATTTGCATTCTGCTGAATAGTAGTCTGACCTTGTCTAAAGAATCTACTATACTGCATTGCGGTCACCCTGCCTGGAAATTTATTGAAGGAGTGTAACTAAGAGGCTTCTGGGACTGTCAGCTTCAGTACTGGCCTACCTCCAAGAAACATTTTATTTTATCATCAGGAGAAGTCAGTAGGGGAAAAAAAGAAACTACAATTAGTAGAGCTGTTGTTTCTTAGTCTCAGCATGCAACACCAAGAGGACATCATATCTAAAAGTACAGTTCTTCTGCAACAGGGGCGACCATTGCAACAAGTAAGAGACATGAAGGAAAGAGGACAGAGGAACCAGTTCAAAGGCCAAATCAGCAAAGCAAGTCATGCTAGAGGGCAGCATTCCGCAAGATTTTAATAGTTTTCAAGTGCTTGAACACATGAACATTCAAGTTCAGACAGATATGTCAATGAGTAGGAGACTTATTTGCTAAGCTTTAAATTACATCAAGCCCATCACACTTTTCCAAAATAGATTATACTAGAAATTCAAAGTACCAACAGCCTGAGTGAAACAGCTTTAGGCAATGTAAAGACTGAGGAGCTTGCACACCTTAGTTTCAGGGCCTGGTGTGAGGTTGGAGTCAACACCCAGAGGCAGGTATCAGCTGAAAAAGCAAAACTTGGGTTTGTGCTAGAAAGTCCCAAAGCTATTAACAGTGACTACACTTAACTGAAAGGGTGAGAAAAAGTTGACAGGTTATACAAATAGAAAAATGGAAGGTGGAAAACCTGTATGAAATCAAGTGCCTGAAGCATCCAAGTATGCATTTTCCAATGTATCAAAGGAGGAAAAGGAAGTACTACGGGAATATGATAGGATTGGCAGCCTGAGCTTTTGAAACATTGGATCGGATGGAGTAGTAGGGCTGGCAGAGGTGGGACTGAACTATGGAGCTTAAATGAGTTGTGGTGGAAATGCAGGTCTGGGAGGCCTTGCCACAGAAAATCAGAAACTCAGAGGTACTTACTTGCACCTATTAGAAGCCACTGGGTTTCATCATACCACATAATTTCTGAGATTCAAAACATTTTTTGACCAGCTTTAATCTCCGTGCCTAACTTCAGTTAGGCCTAATCAACAGTCTCTTCTATAATTCCCTAGCTATTGTACTCTCTAATGTCTGATTGCAGGCTCAGTTAGGTCGGTAATTCTGCATCTCGCTTGTACTCTTGTTGTTAGTTAAGCCTGTAGGATTAATTCAGTTCTCCTTTACGGCACTGACTCTAGAACCATGCCAAATAAGCGCGTGACTGACAGCTCAGCCCCTCCTCTGAGTGGATTATGTTCACACACAACAAGGTTTTTCACTAATAGATGAGTAACGTTTAAATTTCTCCTCCATGCATAATATTATCACAAGCTACTGTATACCATTATAGGAATATCAGTAAGATTTTTCCATAACATAGCAGAAGGGGAAAAAAAAAATCCCAAAAGTGTAGAGAGTAATTTATGGAGGAATGAATGTACAGTTTACATTTTACAAAACATCAAACCTGCTTGAAGGTTAACTAATGGCATAAATGAAGTCTGTGCTCTGTGCTGCAACAGAAATTCTGTGAATAGGGAGAAACAGTAAATGAAGGCTTTCTATCCTTGTTTTCATGCAAGGAAATTTCACACTTGCAGACTTTCAGCCATTATCTAGTAATACAATACCTCAGAAAGAACGTTCACAGAAACCATCCATAACTGAAATAAAATATTCACCTTATAAAATTATAAGATTTTTTTTCACTTCATATACAGAAGAGAATAAAGACAAAATGAGAATCCCATTAAAATCTCTGTTTAGCTGGTCAAAGAAACTATAACTGACTAGTAATAATATCATCTACTGTAGCAATCTCCGATATATTTCCTCCACTAAGATTCAGAACAAGTTCTATAGAAGGGCTTGAATACTGTAGTGAGATATATCACACAAGTATGCATGACTTTTTCTGTCATAATGCACACTATACTAATGATTCTTACATTACATTGCATAATACCACTGTAGATGTCTCTTCCAACAAAATGTAACAGTAGGTGTCAAGGTAAGTCTATTCAACATTTATGTTAGAGGTGATCATCTTCATCTAATACCTGATTTTAGCATGTAATCAGACAAGAACTCATAATAAAATGTGTTTTCAAAAATTATTGCCACTACCTTCCCATAATTTGAGCGTTTATAGCATCAATGTAAAGCAAAATAGGTTTTATTTTAAAAAAGCAGTGGTTACACAGAGAAATTGCTATATTTTAATTTGAGGATTAAAGACATTTTATTCTCCACTGCACTAGTTACCATTTGCACGACAATTCAAAAAAGCAGAGGTCTGCAGACATGCTAACCAGAACTTTAAGGATTAACACAGTGCTACTCCTGCATGCTGCTGACATTTCAATGGATGTCTCCTCTTTTTGAATAACAAGATTACTTTTGCTATATTTCAAAGAGCTGTAAATTCCTATTACTAAATCAACCAATTTGTCCATGTAACAGCTTGGAGAAAAAATCTGTTAGAAAGTAGAGTTTACATCCTAGAGTTAAGAGTTTATATTCTGAGTTCTTTTCTGTCTCTGCTTTCTACGCTTATAAGCGTAAATAGGCACCTACGTTAATTTTTGTTTCCACAATTCTTTAAAAAATGCCATGAGAAAGCATTTTTGGACACTGCACTCTTGACTCTTTTTAACTCTGTTAATTCAGCGAGTCACAGAATCAGGAGCAGGGTTAGCTGCAGTATCTGACATCATTTTGGTTCTCCATCTGTCTTAGAAAACAAATGAATTGTGACTTGATAGTACTCTTTCCCCTTTGTGCTATCAATCAACTCAGGTATCAACACAGTTTGTTTAAGCACATTTGAAGTACAAAGGTTAGCTTCCCAGCTTCTGCAGAAGGCAAATCCAACTTGTCCCTCATTTTTCATTATGGTCAAGAGCCATAAAAGTTTTTCATCCTGTTTTGCAAATAAAGCACAAGATCCCCTCAGTGTCATTTGACAGTAGCCTATTTCTCCTTGTGTGTGTGTGATTTCAGGTACGTTAAATAATTTGCTTTCATGTCCTCATGCTTTATCTAACATTGCCAAATTTCAGTATGATAAACAAAAAACCTTCAAAAGGAACCAGTTCTCCCAAGGAAGGCAGGAAGGTGGAGAGAAAATAAAATACAAGCAGTTCATACAGCATCTGAAATACTTGCAATATTTGATGTTTGTGCTGTATCACAGCTGTTCCTATATAGGGTAATGTATAATTTTTCTGGAGGAGGATTGTCAAGGCTGACTGCATTAACCTTGAAGTATTGTTCCCTTAGGTTATAAATTTCTGCAAATCCAAAGCATGAAGCTGTTTGGAAGAAAGGTAAAAATCCCAGAACTGTAAGCTGTATTAGTAGTCAAGGAGACTGCTGTCTGATACTAGCCTTGAACAAACAGTACAGAGAGAAATACAGCCTAGAACTAAACAGCTCCATTACAGTCTCGACAGTTAAGTCATACACTTTGCATTAATGATCTCCAGGTATTAATGCCAATGTCAATTAAGGCTACCTTTATGATGCACGGTCTTGAATAGGAATCAAACCAAGGTAAAAATGAACGGGCTTTCCAAAAATCAGAAGTCAGAGGTATTTGAAAAAAGATCCCTATTTAAAAAGAACTTAGTAAACATCCAAGATATGAGGACACCGAAGCAAGAACAGCCCTTATCTGGCACCTTCCCAGCTTTCTTGTAACTTCATGAGGAGCACAGGAGCAGCCCTGGGGAATATGACATGTCAGGAGTCTTTCTGCTTTTTTCAAGCTAAATACAAATGGATCTGCTCAGTTTCTCTTAAGCCACTTAAAGGTGTTTAACCTGCTCATTAGTAGGTTTACTGAGTAAGCTACAGTGGAACTAACATATGGAAGACTCCACTAATCTAATTTTTTGTTGTTGGTTGGTTGGTTGGCATCTGGGGGAGTGAGGGGGGGGCTGTAGGATATTAAGGAATGCTGCTGTATAAAAGCTCTATCTCTTCCAGAGACTAAAGGAAACCTGCTCTCTGCTAGGCCAGATAACTTCTGGCAAATCTGCTTATAAACTGTTCTTTTTCTCATTTATCCCCACTACGTAGCGTTATCCTTTTCCACTTAATTTCTCTGATCAAAAGAACAAGGCAAAAATGTTTGCAACCCAAACTCATGCTCAGAGTATTTATTCTCCTCTTCTCCTCCTATCACTGAAGGATTTCCCAATATCTGTATCAGAACAGCTGAATCAGCTTCTCTGAGCAGAACTCCATGTTTAATTGTTTGTTGAAGTTTTTTCATGTTTATTCTCCCCTATGTGTCAACCAGTAGCACCTAGTAACAAAAGTTTTAGTCCACAGCATATTGCAGTGCACCAGAATGCCACTTTTAAGCATGCCAGAAGTGAAGCTGGCATTAAATAAGTAAAGCCAGGTTTTACATGCAGACTTAAACACCTGAAAATTGGTATTTGGCAAAGGACTGTAATAAGGATTGTCCTTCAGAGACAGTTAATTTTGTCTTTAATCAGCTCCCTGTGCGTATATTTTATTCCAAATGTGTTCATTACACTTCAAAAAAATGGATTAACTTAATTCACAGAAATGGACATAGCTAAGCAAGGATCCTGCAACAAGATGGACAGACAATAATTCTGAAAAAGGAAGGGGGAGAATAAGGGAACAGAACTGAGAGTTGGCTAAAAGCAAGGAAAAATAGATCAGACAGGTTTTCCCACAGAAAAGGCTAGGGACAGCTGGAAAAATAAATTTAAAGTGAAGGAGGAACATTACTGCTTTGGCAAAGAGGATAGCCACCATCATTCCCTGGAGAAGTGACTTGATCTGGACAGAGGATTCAGGGCAAAAGATATGGACAAGCAGGCAGAGGAGGTAGTGGCTTGAGGATGAGTAGCTAAGGAATTTGCTTCTCACCAAAAGCCTTGTTTCCTCAGCTGCAGGGGGTTGTGCAGTCGTCCCGACAGTGAGGTAAGTTTGAGGAATAAAGAAACCTCTTAAAGTAAACAGTGCAGTCAGGATTTGGCTGTTCTGGCTTTTGCCATTGAGACCTTAACTCGATTTTCCACAGATGACTGGCAACTGTTGTGGGTGCTTGTTGGAGAGCTCTAGTATGCAGAAGTGCATTTGAGATGTACTTTCAATGTGAAGCATCACAGAACACTAAATACTTTCCCAAATCAAGTTCTAGACCCTTCTATTGAGCATTCCCATAAACTAGAATATTTTTAACTTAGTGCCTCAGTAAATTGGGAAGGGCAAAAATTGAGATGTCGGTCACCTCACAAAACTGGGGTTTTTCAAATACACATTTGTTGATATTTGTGAAGCATTGGTTACTATAAGAAAAAGGGCCATAGAAAAGCCAATTAAAAATTCAGTCTTTAAAGCAGAATCCATAAATATTGCACTGCAAACAAACTTAAAAATGGGAACCAGGAAAATCTTCTATATAGCTTACCCAGTGCACTGTAACTGTTCACAAAGAGGAGGAAGGGTAACTAACAGTAGGGAATTAGTCTTCAATGATTTCTTCAGCACATTTAGACTTCAGGACTGAATTCCAGTTGCACAGATCGTCAATTAAAAGACAATTCTAATCTCACTCTGATTTACGCGGCCTTGAAGTTGTTCAAAAGGTGCTTTCAGTTATATCATTCTATCTAATTCTCTGAAGAAAAAAAAAAATCCTTTTCTAAGTTCATCCCTATCATCCCTTTGAAAAATTTCTTATTCTTCTTTGCTTTTTTTCATTAGAAATTGAATTTAACTCCCCTTCTTTCTCCCTCAACAATCACAATTGCATATTAAAAGTACAATTATCCCAAAAGTTCACATGTTGTGGTACTTAAGGAAAAAACAAAAGCTGAAATGACTTGCCATTTAAAAGACTGAAACAGCTACAAAACATAAAGGGTAAAATCCAACTTTCATTCTTGGTCTAAGTTGTTATTACACCCAGCACATAAATGGCCAATAGTTTGTAGCTGTAGGACAGCCCATTAAAATCACTCAGATAATCTTTTTCCACCTGGCAATAATCACTACAGCCTCAGTTCTCAGAGGCTCTCAGACAAGAATTAAGGCCATCATCAGCAGAGTTCACTTCTGCTGACTCGGCATGGCCTGCTAGCCGCTATTAATTAGAGAATGATGCCATAACTTCTACATATCACTCAGCCACCACATTTCTGCTCCCCAGTAAAATTCTGGTTTGCCCACTAGATTATTTAGCAACCTTGGGAATGGGGAGTGCAAAAAGCAGCAATTCAACCAGAAGTATCTCTATTTTTAAGGAAGCATGCTGAAACACTTTTCCCCAGTATCAACTGTTACAGTTCTGCATGCGAACTTACATTGGTTATGTCCGCAACAATTTTGTCTCACCAAGAACTAAGTACAACAATTCACTCTAAAACATGAACTGCTTTCCCTGACAGTGTGATCTAAACCTAAAAGAGGAAAGTAATTTCTTTACATTTCTGACTTAAGAGGAGAACCACTTTCATCATCAGCTACTGATTAGATGGCTTAAACTTTTGGCAGATATTGCACAGGCATTTAAAATTGATTTAGGGTATTCCTAAATGCATCACATGAAAACGTAATAAGATATAACATTTAATGTTCAAAGTGGAAAACTCTGATCAGGAGAGAGATGAGTAACTGACCAGGGAAAAGTTTAACAAGTAATGTGAAAGGATGAACCTTGTATTAAGCTTTCTTTTTAAAAAGAAATTAACATCTCTGGAAAGCATGATTATCTTAGAGGCCACGGTTGCAGTAAAACTTTTGGAAAAATAATTTGCCTTGTAAAAATAAGGTGTCTAAACCATGTAGAAGTTGTTAAAAATACACCTTCCTTACCTTAACCTGTACGTGTTATGCTGAAATTGCTGGCTGAGATCCTATCACCCATGCTACCTGGGAGATCCAACCAATGGATCAGAAAGAGACATAAAAACATCCGTAAATTGTTAGGGCTGTCAACTCTGGAGCCCAATTGACACTAGGCTGCCTACTTGCTAGCTAGTCTAGCTTGATGTTCACTGGTGACCACACACGGACATACACCCCCACGTGTGGTATGGGTATGCCCTCTTCTCTCCCCAGTTGCTGCACCACAGACACATGGGCGCTCTGCAGCCTATGGAGGACCCATGCCAGAGTGTAGGAAAAGGGAGTGAGAGAAGGAGCAGCAGAGAGAAACCTCTATGCACCGACCGCAACCCTCCTCATTGTCTCGCTGAAGGGGCTGAGTGTGACCTGTGGCAAAAACAAGGAATTTTTTATCCTTAAAAACTCACGATTAATATTTCAGACTAAATCCACAAAATTTGCTGGCTATAAGTAGTATTCATTTTTTGTCATTAAGCCCTGAGTCAGCACAATAGGAGAAAAACCCACCTTTTGGGCCTTGGACGCCAAATGGACGCCACTGACGTACCCACTGGATTGTAAAAGGAAGTCTTTAGAAGAAATTGTTGATTAAAAATAGCCCATTCAATCGATAATTTCCCTTTTCTAGTTGGAAACTGACCAGTCGTTAGCCCTTTGACATCACACAGAAACAAAGAATTATATAAGCAAATTAAAACACCAGGTTATACAAAAACATCCCATTGTTCTTTACTGCAACTAAGTACTTCACCCACACTTTTTATCACCAAAGACCTAAAAAATAATTGCAACCAAACACATTTTAAGTAGAGCTAAGATGATATGTTTCCCATACATTATGTTATGCAGACATATTTATGAAGTAGGTGCATTTTTAATGTTTCTGAATTCATATGATCACTATTTTTAAGCCTGCAGAAAATATTTATTTGGCATACAATAGGACTGGATTGTGCATTTATTGAACATTGAAATCCTAAACTTTACAAGATAGTAATCTACTATTTTTCCATATCACTCTATTCAATAGCAACCCAAAGTTAGACTCATCATTCAGAAGAGCCTCCTTCTATTTTCAAACGATCATAAAATGCTATTATTAAGCAAATGCAGAGAACCAAAAAGCTCTTGCCTCAGGGAGCCTTGCCTTCTTTTTGATCAGGGAAATTAGTTTCTTTTTTGCTTTTTCTTCTATTTCTGTACAGTGAAGAGAATTTTAATAAAATCATGTAGTTCTGTTGGAGGTTAAAGAGCTATCTGTTGATGCATACAGTGCATGGGCATCTTGCAACTGAAAGCCTAGAATTTGTTCTTCAGCAACATAAAGGTAAAATGACATTTTTAGGATGTAAAATCAAGTGAGACAATTAGTGGATAATAAGGGGTTTCTACGCTCTTTATCTCAGCAGGCCCAGTCAGTAATGATCACTAATAAATCCCTTTCACTCTCAATGCTTGTAAAAAGCCTTCTTCATCATTTCTTTTTTGCAAAACAATTACCTATTTTTTCCCCCACTGTTTGAAATGTAGTTCAGGACACCATCCCTAGGAATCTGATTTACAAAGTGCTTAAAGAATCATCTGAGATCAAATACTGTTAGGAATACAATCAAGGTAGCAGCCATTCAGCTTTCTTCCTTGGTTGAGAAAGCCATTTCAGAGCCAGAAAAATAAGCTTCCCTTATAGTTTCCCTTTCAAAATGAGGCTTATATGCCAGGGGAGGGAAATAATTAAAAGAGAAGAAAAAAGAATTACTTCTTTAAAGAATGGCTTCAAAAAAAAAGAATGATCCCCAAATAAAAAATGGCCCTGAAGTTTTAAAATAAAACTAGCTTCAGCAGCTGTTATGTCTTTAATCTTTTTGGATGAAATGACATTAACTTATAAAAAGGGATTCTCAAGAAAAAGATAATAAAGTCACCTGAAATGCACTTCAGCTCTCATAACAGAGGCATCATCAAATACATTGCTTTGCAATTATAAGAAAGGTATTAATATAAGCATTTGTCAACAATTTCTCATATTTTTTAATTTGAAACAACTGTAAACCATTCCAAAACCATCCACAATTCATATCATCAAGTAAACTTTTAACTTTTATTAAAATAAACCACACATCAGGCACAAAGTCATTTATCATTGTAGCATATGTAAAACACAAATAATTACAGTAATTAAAAGGTAAAGGCTTATAAGCTGTACATCTAGGAAACGGGGAAGCAACATTAATATTTCAGCCAGACAAATAGCAACTTAAAAAACAGATAAAACTGGACAAAGACGTAGATATAGGACCAGAACCAAAAGTACTTATGCATGGGAACGTGATCCTGCTTCCTTCATTCTTAACAGAACCTCCATCTCTAGGTTGCCAGAGCAATATAGAAAATACTTCCACCTCTGATTTCTAGCTGATTGTGCTAAGGATGAAGGCATTCAGGGAGCAACTGTTTTAAAGCCACCTGGTAGCTCCCTGCCTCACAGACATTTCCAGAACCAAATTTCTAACTGGAGTGTTATTGGTGAACGCAGTATTACAGTGCAGTCTTAAGGTTAACATGCTAATAATTCTTAAAAAAGGAAAGTTACTTCTCCTCTAGTAAGCCCCAGGCTAGTCTGTTTTTCACCCCTCTAATTCCTTCCATGTCAAAATGAAATTAAATGTGGAAAACTATCAGTGTCTCATTTCCTGAGAATATTGGCTTCATCACAAGAGGGATCAGCACCTTAATGTTCTTTGGCTAAAATTTTATTTGTTTGCATCTATAGTTACGGAGAGAAAAATTGAAAGGTCACAATGATTATAACTGAAGAAGTTACTATTTTCAGTTAGCTCCTCATAACAGACTGGGTGACCTTTCCTAACAAAAATGCCATTAGGTTTATCTCGTTGTAGGTCATTGATTTAGTAAGTTAGAAGTAGGTACTTGGTCACTATGTCTCGGCAGACAGTGAAGCTAAAACCAGTAGCAATCTCCAACATCTTTAGTATGACAGAAATACCCCAATCACAATGTGTTTGCTCTCAGATCTCTCCAATGAGAGATGCCAGTGGGTGAATTTCAGCTATATGGTTAACTGATTTTTACATAGACTACAGCTGAAATACAGTGCACGATCTTATAATTGATGTTTTGGTCACAACTGGAATACGGTATTATTGAGACTGGCACCAATCTTCAGTTGCTTGCAGCTTTGTCAAACTTGGCACATCCTGCTGAACTTTAAAAAACACACTTTCCAAAATTTCTGTCTGCATTGGATACATTTTAGCAGGTTACCTGTCCCTCTCAACGATGCACTGCTGAAGCCAAAATAACACATATGAAGCTTCAATATGAAGCAAAGTGCTAAACCTCTGTGAAAAGGTTAGGTGAGCTGGCCAGGATGAACAGACAGGAGGAATACCCATGAATCTAAAGGTAATGGGGATGAGGGAAAACGGGTTTTCCATTGTGAGTTAAGCCAGCTGTAAATTAGTGGGACAAGATAATAGGTAAGAGGGAAGATACAACTCACCTTGTGAAGAAATAGCGTAGGCATGAGAATACTGCGAGATACCTGAAATCTGGGCAGTAAGAAGAAGAAGGATTTGAACATGTTGGAAGCCATGGAACAGAAAAGGTCAGGCAAAGGAGGAACGTGTCAAAGAAGGTGTGTGCAGCAGTTCAGTGCGTCCAGAGTCAGGACCTCCTTTGCAGTCTCAGCACTTTAGAAGTGCCAGCAAACATCAATGAAACCTACCAGCTATGCCACTCTCTGGGAACTTTGACACAACTTACGTTTATTACAACATTTCTGAAAAGATATTTCAGTTATATTTGAGAAAAGGAAAAAAAAAAAGAAAAGAAGAAAACTCCTCTTGTTTCTTCTCCAAATAAAAGACACTCTGTGAGAGGAAATGAAAAATTGCATCATTGGACTTGAGAGTTTGAGTGGATCCTAGACAAACATCTTGTATGTTTGACAAAAATGTGTTCTACCACTGGATGTTGTGAAGCAGCAAGTGAGTGAGGAAAATACACTATGATTTTTTGAATTACACTTTTGAATTACATCTGAATGCCTGCAGATCTTTGCAAAGTTCAGACAAAAATAACTTTTTTTTTTTAATTAACATCATAGAATTGTAATACAATTATAATTCTATAATTCAAGCTGACAAGATTAATAAAAATGTCAAGGAGGTTATCGCTATGCCAGTATCCTCACTCTGGCTGATCAGGCTTTGTCTTTTTTGTGTTTTGTTCTTCTTTCAGCATTATATTCTCAGAAGCTGCATTGCGTCTGTTACCATGGAAAATAAAAATGTTTTCAGCACTTTATTTACCTACCCACCCCTTTTATTAGTTTAAGTCTAACTAAATTTGCCCTCAACCTCATATATCTTAAGTAGTATAGAATCTACTTTGTGAATGTGGCTACTCTAGCTCATATTGTTGTTGATCTCTTTTCCATCAAAGGTAGGTGAAGATGAGAATTTGTTAAATGAGTCCAAATTATCAGAGCTGACTGAAGATAAAGCTAACATAACTAGTTACGTAAGTGACAGGGTCTGTATGGATCTTTTTTGGCTATGACAGGAATGATTGAGGATCAAAACTTAAAAGCTGGGTGAGAAAAACAGGCAATTTTACAGAGTTTTACAACTGTAGCACCTGAAGATACTGATGATCTCTCAAAATGGAGTGTACTCTTAGGTGCATATTTTTAACAGCCTTATTTTTCTTCTTTTGTTAGGCAACAGTACATTTTGTATCTCAGAAACAGTGGAATAGTATTTGGAGTTTGTTTCTGTTGTTAATAACCCTGGAGGGATTGCTTTGTGTTTCAGCATCCTCTTGGTTAAAGTCTGTAATGATTACAAAATCATCATGAAAAGTATCCCGCTGGAGACTCCATAAGATATTCTATTGCAATATTTTAAAGTTAAACTTTGAAATTGCCATACCAGGTAAAACTGCATTTCTAAAGTGCAGCTGACAAGATTAGCAAAGTATCTTTGCATCTTGTGTGCAGTGTAAGAGTTGACTACCCACAATTATAAAGAACATCTTTCTCCTCTCTCTCTAGTGATTTTACTATTTGGGGCATACATGCAGCCAAATTACTACCCTAAAAAACACAAAAAAAAGGAATGAGAAGTACCTTCTGGTCCAGTAAGTGTAATTCTCTGTTGTCAAGGCAAAACATGAGAATTTTTTTTCATTAACTGGTCAAGTTTAGTCTTAAAAGTGATTCAGCATTTACCTCTTCTCTTACCAGAAAGAATTTCATGAATCCATACACTCAAATAGTTGGTAACCATATTCAGTTTCCAGACTAAAATTATTCATGGTCACACAGATCAGTGGAGGCTGTAAAGCAGTCTGAGAAACTGAATTAACACCTGGGCTATTTTCTTATCCTGAACTCTGAGATGCTTCTACAACACTTACCTCCAACATTATTAAGATCTGCACTAACTAGCATGTACCTACCAAAGCCACATTCACAAATGACAGAAGCATAACCATATCTTCAGGTTCTCCATCCCTTTAAACCTTTCCTGAACCTGTTCCAATTTAATTCATTTTTTCAGTATTCCAGATGAGGTCTCCTGCCAGTGCCTTACAGGATGTCATTAATACTTTGCCATTTCTCCAGGAAACAACTTTCCTGATATAACCTAAGGTCACAATTACATTTTGCAAAGACAGATCACATGGACAATTCAGACTCAATAGGTAATTGAATAAATGCACACAGATTTTTATGCCTTTAATTATTTCCAAATTATAAGCTTCCTGCTTCTAGTAAAAATTCTCCTTGTCTCCATATGAACGACCTTGGATTTCATACTATTCAGTTTCATCTAATTTCTAACACCCTGTTCCTCAAAACCATCCAATTCATCATGCTAAAATACAGTCACTTTCTTTATACATGAGCTTTCTAACCTTATTTAATCAACAAGTTTGATTAACCTATTTCTAATTTTCTTTTTCTCCCTAGTACAGTCAGCCTGGAATTCTGCTTGTAAGTCAAGTTCAAATCTGCCATGCGCAGATAACACAGATAATATAATTCAGCAGATAACACTTCTCACCTGCACCCACTAAAACAAGTTTCATAACAGTCTTCATGTCATTGAACTTGAACTAATACTTTTGCTTTGTGATAGCATATCATATGAGTTATTGAAATCTTTGTGACTCAGATCTACCACATTTCTTTCCTCCAGGTAATCAGTTATATCCTCCAGACAATAAGTTATATTTGAACAGATGACAAATTAGTCTCATATAATCTACATTTGTGTGTATGTAATCAGTTTTCTACTGTTTCTCTTTTTCCTCGTTCTTCCATCTTATATTATACTGAATTGCTCTGATTCCTTTGCCTGCACTGCTCCTGCTTAAATATAGTTACCATATTTGTTATTTTCCATTCATTCATCACCACCTGTGACAAGATCTAAATGTAGCTACAATAAGAGCTATAATTTCACATGCTAGTAAATAATACATTTGCTCAAAACATAATTCATTAGCTAATAGCAAAAATTTAAATGTCTGGCAAAGGCATTTTTAAAGTGTTTTACTGCCACGGACTAGCATTTCAATACTTGAAACTGAAACTTGGGGATTTAACTAAGAATCAATGGAACAAATTTAAATTGTTAAGAATTTTGAGGTAGCAGATTGGTATCCATTTTTCCAAGCTAATGAAAATAAATTATTCCTAATAAACATTGGGCCTTGCTGCAATTAGGATATGCTAAAGACTTACAGAGGCTTCATAACTAACACATACGCTAATGTCACATGCAGGAACAATGAAAAACTCCTTCAAACATATTTACCTTGAAGATCAAAATTTGTTTAATGC
This sequence comes from Mycteria americana, assembly GCF_035582795.1. Classification (NCBI taxonomy): domain Eukaryota; kingdom Metazoa; phylum Chordata; class Aves; order Ciconiiformes; family Ciconiidae; genus Mycteria; species Mycteria americana. Next base: position 93,564,012 of record NC_134366.1, on the reverse strand, counting down.
ATTTCATGGCATAGTATGTTACTCTCAATATCTTATGCAAAAAATAACAAGAACAGAAATTTCCAAATCTGCATCACTGAGTACTACATACACCCAGATCATGCAAGTAGGTGACTTCATTTCTTATTCAGATTCATACTCGTATCGTACCTATTGTCTTCAGTGTTAATAAGGCCTAAGGCCAAGCAATATTAAAAAGTTCAGCACTGGTGCTTCATGGGCACGTCAGCAAGGCAGGCTTAAAGACCAAAAAGCATAACAAACTTAACCATGATGTAATGGTGTAACTCTTTAAGAATGTGTCCCATACTCACTTATCTGAAGAAGCACTTGTAGCTAGCTGCTTGCAATTAAGCCATGGAGTAATGGTGTGGTTAAGAGCATGACCAAAACAGGCAGTTTAGCCCAGGCTCAATACTCAAGATGTCTGTGCTTTGACCAGAGGAACTTCATATAAAAGACAGATGTGAGAGTCTTCCCTTCCTCCCAAGACTTATGGTAAGTGAAAGCTCTTTGTGAAAGCTCTCTGCTGGGTCAGTCCAGACAACAGTATTGTATAAAACTTCGGTGTGTTCTGCAAATTACATATATATAGTCAAGTATATGACTTAAAACGTACACTGGTTGAGTCACACAAACCGGACTACAGCTGGAAGGAATGTCAAAGTGTTACTGAACTTACAATTTTGACTTTCAATTGTGAAGATCAATTTGTATGCCTCTCCCTTTTTTTCTCTTCCCTTGTGCCCTTTTCCCTACTTTAAATGTGAACAAAAGTTATCAAGCCTTTTTTTCACTGAAAGCAAAGATATCTCTGCTTGAACCACTGAGAAGGAATGTGTCAGTGATAGCAATGAGAAGTACCTCTCCCCAGACGGAAAAGGCTGAGTGACACGAGTCAGTTTACCTCTTTGACACACAATAAAAAAGTCTTTAGAAATAGTTCCCATAGCTCCAGGGCCTGTTTCAAGCTTTTCTAACTTTACTCTAATACCAAGGTCAGCATTGTATTTTTCATTCCACAAATCCCATTCCCAGCCTGAATGAACACTGAAGGGTTTTATATCCTGCAGTATCATCATGATTTATCCACCAGAGACTTCTTTTCTCTCTTATCTAGGCTCAACCTGGCAACATGACTAAGCACTGCCTTTATGGATTTGCATAAATATGCAAGACTTTTTGTCTCTGGGGTTTGTGGTGAGTGTCCACGAAGGGGGCTCTTGACAACCGACTGTGAGGTCTGATGATTTAGTCACGTTTGAAGTAACCACCTCCATCCTAGAGACTGATGATGTACAGCAGAGCTCCAGGTGCTGCTGGCTTGTCTGCTGCCATTCTGACTTTGACGATCAGTTTGGAGTCTGTGCTGACCCATACGTACTGTTACATTAGAGATGGTTTTAACACAATATCATAGGACTAGTATATTCTGAATGACAAAGGCTTGTAGAAATTACACCTGTCTAAATTATGGCATGACAAAAGGCAAAAGTAACATTGATTGTGTCCATTTTTCATATGGGTTAGAGTTTGAAACTTGCAGATTTTGAATTTACCTCAAAGTGGCTAAAGCTAGCTTGCTGTACTGTACTGAGATTCAGCAGCAGCTTTTCTTTTGTGAGTAACAGAAGATATGAGGGAAGGAGACAATGTTAAGCTTAAATACAGGGTATCCTTAAAGTTTTGAAGACTGAGTAAAACTATCCAACTATAAAATTCTGGTTTGATAGTTTGACTAGAAAATTCCCTTTCCATTGGCAAGGGCAGATTGAACTATGAAAGAAATGTTGGACCTTTTTGTGAGATAATACAGGTACAAACAAGGTCCCAACACTGCTATTGAAAAGAAATACCAAAGTGATGTAGATGCCGACGTGAAAACTCCAAGTCTGGAGTCAAAATCTCTGCGCTCAAAACAAGGTCAGATATGATTCAATAGGTCAAAGTGTTATGTTGGGTTCATTTTCCAGAAATCAGCTTTTGGCAAGTACTACATAATGCAAATAAATCGATAAGTAAATTTAAAAAAAAAAAAATCATTAATTAGAAAGGCAGAAAACCACTAATAGATTTATTTGGTATTATTATCAAAAGATCCACACTGTCTTTTACTTCATAAAGTAAAGATAAAGTAAAAACTTCAAAAGTTTTATCTTCATAAAACTAAAAAAAAATTGATATCATAATATTCAACTCTTTTCCATGACAAAGAACAGGAACTAGCAAGGGAGAGCAGAGAGACAAATATGACAGGCTGACTTCTGCTCCAAAACTTCTTAGCCTTCAGAATGGATGATCAATAACCACCTAATCTATTTCTGCAATACCGGCTGATACCAAATTACTTTCCATTCATTAGAATAATTTACTCTCTTCGCTTTAGTGACCATCAAGAAAATACAACATACATGGATTTTCACTGGATATTAATCAGGAGAGAGCAGTGATATTACAAAAAAAAGATGAGCTGGATAATTTCCAGATGTCTTTTTCCTTTCTTCATGTTATATTATAGATTAATTTCTTATTTCATGCTCTGGACAACTTACAAATTCACTTCCCAGGAAGTTTCATCTGTGATTTCTTTTATGTACTAACACTAGCACTAATACTGGGCACACAACTTTCATTCCCTGAAGAATTTTATGCCCCACTCCAGATTTACACTTCCCACGCAGCAGCACTGCTTGCTTATGACCAGAAACTCATTAACTCCTTTTCCATTAAATGAAGGTCCTGTATAGCTAGGTACGAGAAGATGGAGGATCAGGTGGAAAAAATAGATGAAAAACACCTGGATGGCAGGCAGGTACTAATTATTAAGACCAGTACCATACACAGTAATAAATGTCCTTACATTCCTAAGTAACATGGATGCCAGGAAAGACAAAGTTGCTGGAAACTTCACAGCCAGCAGGATAAAGGCCAAGCACCTTTTTATGTATCAGCCAGCACATCCATTTACAGTGAGTTTGACACTGCACTGTTTAAATAGGCTCTTATGTCACAGATAAATATTCCATGTTTGTAGTATGAGGTAGCCTATAAAAAGAGATTTAGTTCCTCTTTCAGTGAAAAATGGCCAACTAAAGCTCATCATTCACCATTTAAATGGCCACCAGCCAGTGACTAACAGCCAGCCCATTTGATCAGAGTTGTAGCTTACTGATAGGCAGTCATATTTCATGGCAGCTGTTGACTGAGAAATAGAAAGAAAATGCAGGGCTCACAAGAGGGCTTTTGACAGTTGCTGCCATGAAATGTTTTCATTTGTCACTGTGACAGTGAACAACAAGATACTGACTGAAAAAGAGGGCCTGAGGACACAGCTGTCTTCAGCTAACTTTCACTGAGCCTTCATACGCAGACACGTAAACACACTTGAGGTTACTTAAATTTTCCTGATTGTCCTCAATAACCTTATTAACCATTTATATTTTAGGGATAATATACAGATAACCATGTATGACTGATGCTGCAGTCATGCATAACAACTATGGATGCAGTCCCAATTTCATTAAAATCTGTCAAAATCTAAAGGATTAATATTTGTTTTTTAATCACAGCTTTTCTTATGACTTTTGGATTAATTATTTCCCATGGATAACAAAGTTTTCCATACTCTTTCCCTGGTTCTCCCTACTATTCTGAGACATCTCCCAAGCTTCTTTTTTTTTTTTAAAAAAAAAAAAAAAGGAAAAAAAAGGAAATTAATTTTGCATTTCTAAAGAAAAATCTTTCCCATTCAAGTTTAACAATGCTTTTTTTCTACACCTAAAGTCATTCCTAATGCAATTTATCCTCAAGATAATCCTTAAATCAATGAAATAATCGTGAAAACACTAACCTTAACAGGATATAATAAGCCTATGGACTTAAACAGGAAAAAACAACCCTATTATCTCTTAAGTACTGTTAGCATCATGCCAACAGCAGTATAACATTTATAAGCTGTCTTACTTGCTCCTTCTATGACACTTTGCATTAGGCAAAACATACAGCTATTGTAACCCTTACATTTTCATAATATAAACCATTGAAAAAATAGGTCAAGGTAGCAATAGTCAAGCCTTATTTCAGAAAAAAAAAAAAAAAAAAGCTATTAATAAGCCATTCTTGTCCTGTAAAATTGCAAATAACAGTATACTTTCCATGAAGAAATTTTCTCACTAACTCCAACTGAACAAAAAAAAAACCGCACAAAAAAACAAACAAACAAACCAAAAAAATCAAAACCAGCTAAGGATTTACTCACTGTATCACCTGGATTCATAACGGCTTAGCCAAAAGCCAGTGTGTGATGTCATGTTGAGCAGCCCTAATTCTAGCTTTTACCTCTATTAATCTACCACTAAAAGCAAGCCCTTGCCTATCTTCCTACCTTTTTTTTTCTTTTTAAACTTTTTCCTCCAAACAGGATACAATCCTGTTCTAAAAGTGATGACCATACCTTATAAACATCCATTTCTACGTCACTGGTCTTCTTGAAAGCTTAGAAACAGGTGCCTTTGTTTTCTTGAGAAACATTCAAAAATGCCATCGATAAGCCTGGTAACAGGGCCTAGGACATATTCAGAGTCCCAGGGAAGACATAAAGACATATGACATAAACAGTCATATTCAGAGTCCCAGGGAAGAAAGGAGGAAATAATTGAGGTGGTCATGATGACATGAAAGGGAAATGAATAAGACTAATGAGCAGGTCTGAAACATGCAATTAGAGTTTTGTTTACAACGGTTGAGGAAATTCCAGTTTTAAAAAATTAAATTAAAAGGAAGTTGTCGCTAACCTTTATAATTGTAAAGATACATGAACATCTGAGCCAATTAAGTATGCCCAAATATGCCTAGGATTAATATTTGCCCTAATCTATAATACAGTTTGCAGACATCAAAACCAAAAATCAAACTGAAAAGCAGCCTGTTTAAGAGAGGTGGTTTGGAGGACCTGAGGCTTCTTTCAGGTGGGGTTTTCTTTGGCGGGGGCAGATCATGGGGGCTTGTATCTGATCTTGTACACTACCGTGGCTGTTAATAACACAGAACAACTGAAGAGTAGGGGTTGCGAAGGCTGTCCGAGCAGCCGAGCACAGCCATAGCCGGAGGGTGACAAACAGAGCTCCAACAGCAGTAGCTAGTTGAGCCCGAGTGGCCAGCTACCCCTTGGTGCAAGTGACACCTTGGATAAAAGGCAGTGCTAGTCAGGGGATATGGGACCTAACAACCACAGTTTTGAGTGAGAGCTTGCCTTGTAGATGAGCCGTAGAGAAGGATTTTAAATAACTGTAGACGCACTTCAGGAACAGAATATTTAGTTGTTATTCATTAGCCTGTTTATCTTACTGCTAAATTTATCGAAAGGAAAAAAGGAAAGACATCTATGAAGCCGCTTGATTTCCCTCTTGAAGGTGGTGATGGGGGAAGACTATCTCACCAGTATCTCACAATGTTTCAGCTTTCCCAGAATGCTGAGTACGAGCGCAAAACGGTGTTTATTATTAGAGACCTCCAAAATCTGTACCTATCCCTTGTTGCTCCCAGTTAGCTCTTGGCAGAGAGGTAATACAAAGAAACTCCCCAAGATGATCATGTTCCTGAGCCTACAGCTCTGTCTTTCTTGAAGTACTCCATAAGCTGCAAAGTATCATTTGCCACAGGACAGAAATACTGTGGATAGAAAAGAGACTGAGTAGAGCATACTGTTAGGGTACTATCTCCACTGTTGTCCTGCATGTCAGCAGTTCCAGGAGACCTTGCTCACCTAGTCATGGTGTTAACTTCAACTTCAAGCTAAAAAATAATGAAACTTCACATTTGGTATAAGATTAAGCATTGTTCTTAATAAAGAAGATGATATCTGAAAATATCACAGATCTCAAAATATCGTATTAATAATACTTTGTTGTTTGTAAGTACTTCTCCTGAACTCACCCAGCAGACTTCAAGTCTCACTCCCCTATGGTTAAGCCTCTCAAGAAGTGAGGAACCAGATACTCTCTCCAAGGAGTTGATCCACAGAAAGGTCAACATACAAGTGCCTAAAGCGTTGCATGTCACTGGCCTAAACAACTTTTCAAATTGTCATCATTACTCTGCCAATGAAAAATGTGGTCATTTCTATCTCTTCATACACTTACACTTCATGTTCCCATTTCCTCAAATGATTCTACTCTCTTGTCTCCTGTGCCTGTCTCTCCCACACGTTCATCAAAAACTGTTTTGCTCTGCACTCTTCATCTCCTTGGGTCATTCACTGTATTAGAGTAGCTTTCTGTTCCAAATGGAGAGAATATGGTGAATAATTTCTCCATTTCAATAAACACTTCAGAGAAAGCCATTTTAGAATACGAAATTGCTCCCAGGAGCACTGACCACTTTTCCTTCAAATAAGATCTGGTTTAGTAAAGGGACTGGAATTATCTTTAATAACTTTATTTAGCAGCTGATATATAGAAAAAAAAAAAAGAAAAAAAGCTATGTGATCAACTAAATATATCTGTATCTTGATTTTCCCTTATCTTACCTCCATAAAGAAACTGGGCTTGGTGCCAACTTTACTATGTGAAATGACTTTTCTTCACATTCAGCAAAAGCTCTCTTGATACAGAGCCCCAGAAGAATATAATATAAATTCAGCCTTCCTCAGCCACGTTACTCATAACCTGCAGACATTTTCTTTTAAATAGTGTCAAAATCCAATAACTCTAATGAAAGGTGTAAATTCCCAGTACAAACTAATGTAAAGTTTAAAACACACACACACAAAACCAGGCAACGATACTATAGTGCAAGTTATGATCCATTACCTGGCGTCTGTGATTAGTCAACATCTTCATGTGAATATGGTGCTTTTCTCAGTTACAGTTATGCGATCAAAAGCACAGATAGTTCTTTGAGATTTCTCATCCTCAGGTTAAATGCAGGTAGATCTCAACAGAGAATTGCAACCTGGCTTACTGAATTATCAATGGCAGAAAAAAAATAAGTTCAAAACAGTCGGAGGACTTTGTGCTGCCAAAGCAACTAAACACAACCACTTAGCTCCACTGAACAGCCAACGGCCTGATTCAGAAGCTGCACTCCTAGTGGGCAGCCTGAATGGCAAGCCATTGCCTTGCTGGTCAAGGGCCTGCCTATGCCAGTAAAGACTAATCCTACGTTTCTGTGTCAAGGCACTGCAGGGTCCAGTGGCTCCCCAGGACTGGGAATGCTGGGGGCTGCCCAGGATGGCTCATGGCAGGGTCTGGCAGCCAGGATTATAGTCCCACTGGGATGTTTTAAATGCTGACAAGTCAGTAGTGCTCTCCCAGTTCTCTCAGTTCTAGGAAGCTCTCCAGCTTCCTAGAAAGAGAAACTTTGTCAAAGTTTACTGGAAAAATTGTAAGGTGGCAATCTACTTTTTGCAGTACAGAGTCATGGAAAATACTTCAAATGTGCAACTGATAAGTACGACTTCAAAACAGAGTCAAGATCTTCCATCATGTAAAAGCTGGATATTTGGATCGTAGTGCCAGTTCATGTTATCTCAGCACCAGACCACATACCTGGAGACTGTGAATGTAGCTTCTGTTTGAGACCAGGCAAGAGTCACGTTTCTTGCTGTTAACACACCATACTTCAAACTTCTCAAACTTTACCCTTAGAATTAAGCAACAGTCATTACCCATCTACAGCTGCCTAACTTCAGTTTACACTCTTGCTTTGTTTGCTGTTTTAAAAATTTGCCTTATTATTGGTGTCATTATCAGTGGGAGTAAAAAAATTCAAGCAAGTACTTCATCCTCAGAAATTAACTACATAGATGTAAGCAACTGTCATCCAGCTGACATCAAATGGAAATTGCTTCACTAGGCTTAGCTCTGTAACAAAATATTTATCTAATCACTGTACCCTTTGTGTTGGCCACATGTTCCGAGACACCCACATCTGCGTATGAATAAAAACAACACTTTGACAAAAGACACCTTGAAATAGCAGGACTGAAAAGCTAATATAACTGCAAGGAATAGTGCAAACCACAATTTTTTTCCCTACCTGTTTATTGCTAGCTACATAATTTAAAAATATTTATTACCGTCCATGATTTATTTTATGTTTATAGACAGTCTATTAGGGAATGATAACATTTTCATTAATTTTTACTCTAGTGTTTGGGTTTCATTTTAAAATACATATGCCTCATTTTTTGGTGTTACATGAGAAGTGCAAAGCGTCAATATGTCATTTTAAAAATGTCTAGTTAAACATATACTCTGTTCTTTAGGGGAATTAAAGATTTTTGCTTAAGCCTCAGCTAAAGCTACTTTTCTTCTGCACTAGCGTGTAGAAGCGATACAAGAGGGATAATCTCCATCAGAGTCAAAAGCATGACACTCTTAATACTGACAGAAGTACTTTTCTTTAGCTTCAACAACACAACCAAATGACAGAGGCAGAATTCCTTAACTTCTGATTCAAAGATAGGATATTCAGAGCAGTCAGCCTGGGTGTTCTGGATGTGTGAACATGCACCTGTGTTATGAGCAGAAATGTTTAAATCAGGAGCTTAATGCTTATAGAAGGATTTAATTCACTTAGGTTACCTTGTTGAACTAGATATATGTAAGCTCTGAGGTTAATAAATCTTGAAACTGAGCTCCACATGATTCAATAGACAATACTGTGCCTGTTAAAGCTGTGTAAGCAATTTCTTCAATACATAGCATGCTTTTCCATTTTAGTATGTTTTATTACTACTGAATAAAGATGCTCATTCTTTATTGTTGGTTGCTCTTTCCAGTTGTAACTGATTATATATCTCTCCATCTGAAGTGATGGTACAGCTCTCAGAGCTACATGTGCCTCCATATTTTGTCTCTAAATCTGCATAGCCCAAATCATCAGAAATTCAGCCACCCCCTTCTTCTGGTGTAGTGCTAGCAGCCACTGGTGAGACTCAAGAGTATATACCCTCATTTAACACCTCCTCCTTGATGCAATAAACTTGCAAAATACTCTTGCTTCTCTCCTTCAGAATCTCTACCATTTAATTATGTCTGTCCTAGAAGATAAATACATACCAGCTGCTTTTACCCCGGTCATGCTGATTTCTTCATAGTCTACTGATGCTGACAAGTGAAAAGATGAAACCTTGCAAAAGACACGTAAATATAGGCCAGCTCTGATGAAATTAAAGCATCAATATATGAGGAAGAGCATTAGGCTACTGAAGAGTAAAGTCAACTTGTGAGAACGATTTCCTCCCACTCTGCCTTGATTTAAAGTGCGTAAAATTTCTCAGTCTCGCTCCCACCCTTTACTTGCTTTTTGCTGCATCACAGTAACATAAGCAAGATTAAGCCTTTTTTTTGCTGCTACTCCAATGAAGGTTTTTCTGTGATCAGTCTATAAGACAGACTACATGTTTTCACCAACCTTGTACTAAAAAGGAATCGACGCAGCTATTTCCCATCTTTTTAATATAACCACTCACGTAGCCACTCACATACGTGGCACCTAATCAGCCACTGCATTTGATACTCAATCACAGCACTAATCACCAGCTTTTTAAAATCCCTGTCTCACTCCTGATTTAATAATTAGCGATGCTCATGAAAGCTTAATGCATATGTTATAAAGAGTGAGCAATGTAACTATCCCAAACCTTCCCTTCCTCCTTGTGGCAATTGGGGCTGTCATTACAAATAAACACTCAGCATCCGTATCAATGTTCAGCAGCCCAAATGGCAAGAGGCATATGTCAGCAGCATCTGATTTTCGTTACTGCACACACCATTACTCACTTAGTTTGTTGTACTTGCATCTAAGCCTTTAAATTTGCAAACTTGCCTTTCCCACTGTGCATTCATTGCCTTTTCTGTCACTTCAGCCTTGTTTGGTAAGCCTCAGCACTAGATAATTGATTACTCTCCACTATCTCTTTGTGCAAAGAGTTATACTAAATCGAAACTGCCACCTTTAAATTATTGTGCAGCCTTCACACTTAGGTATTAGCAGTACATTAAAGTGCTATCTCCAATCTATACTATAAAGTTTATTGTTTTAATTAAAATGTTCTCTGTGCTCTCTAAAGGAGATGATCCTGGCTTTCCCCTTGCTGCTTACTCGTGAGTCATAAAATGTTTCTAATTATCCCATATGAGTTTTGGAATGAATTCACATTATTTGACTTGCTCTGTGTTACTGTGACTTCATGTCTGTACAGGTGTGCAGATGGATACTTTTCATCAGTGAAGTGTACTCAGTCGAATATGCCATAATTTACTTTTCCAGATGGGACATCAACAGAATGTGTCACCAAACATGTGCTGGCATTACAGTGACTGTAATGATTTTTCACCCTGTCTTTTGCCTGGTGCTGACTTTTGACTTGTTCTTCCTGGAACTCACTAGCTGATCAAGCTGAGTGAAGAAAAAAGGTGGGATCGGAATTTAGGAATATTAATCGTAGTCAGGATTATTTAGTATCCAAATAAGAACCAAGTACCAAAATGCCTGATGCAACCTTAGTACAATAAGGAAACACCTTTCATCGTTGAAGACTCATATCTCACGTTTCAAAATGACCGATGTAAACTCTAACCAGTTGTTTACATGGATGTTTGGCTACGCAGTCTAAAAAAGAAAGAGGGATTACACATTTACAGTGGGTTAAGAGTCCATCTGTAGTGGTGAGTCCATCAAGATTAACCACATATGCTTACTGCCAAATGCTGCTGTTTGCCATAGAGCTTGAGCAGTGAAGGTCCAAAACTGACCAGTCCAAATCCTTCCATCTCATGATTTTGAATGTTAAGGTTGCAAACATTAGCATAATGCAAAGACACCTGCTAAAAGTTTTTTCTCCAGAAGTTATCAAATGCATACAAATAAGAGCCTTGGCTAATGCATACATTCTAGTCTGGCTGCTATTCCTTACCTATTTTTAAGCACTGTGTCTTGCTCCACTCACTAACTTTCCAATAGCACATTGTACCAGAGCCACAAGCAAGCACTGGAACATTAAGCCTTATAAAATCTATTCAGGTGTTTCCTCAACATGATCAGAAAGCCTCACCACTGCGAAGAAAAGTAGTTTTAAGTTTAGAGGACACAACATTAGATCCCTCATTTGGAAATATTTCCTCTACAGATGGCTTACTTTGTTGTGACTTACTCTCAACAAGACATTCAAAACTAAAAGTAAGCTACTGTTGAACATAGTGAACCATTTATGCCATAAGATAATTGTTCCAAATTAAACAGACAAATCCAAAGCTCTGCAGAAAGATGGACATGTATTTCATTTTAGAAGTAGCATTTTAGTTTCACTAAGGACCTATCAATCAATCAAGTTTGGTGGTTTTCAGTGTTTGGGTTTTTTTAATGGAAGGAACTCCTATATCAAAGTTATAGTATTTAATACTTGACTGAAATACAGAGTTTAAAACATTTAAACTTTTGAAGGAAAATGTGAACATGGAGTTTTATTATAAATACACTTGATAATTGAAATTCTGCTAGGTCCTTCTATACAGTTGCATATAGTAGGATGTAGCCACATTAAACAGCTCCCTGGTCCTGAAAAATACGGACTCATTTATTAATACAATCTCAAAATATTATCTTTTCTGTGGTCTAATTCGAAGTATATGTTTCACTGAAGAAACAACAATACTTACGATCACTGAATGTTTACAGTTTTTTCATTTTAAAAAACTTTCTACAGTCTTTGTACTTTTCACCACTCAGCATGTGGCTCTTGCTATAATTAATGACAAATCCATTAATGAATGAACATACATAGAAAATTTTTAAACTCACTTTTATTTAAAATATTTCTCAAAACAGCAATTAAATTAATTTGCAGTTTTACAAGCAAAATAAAATTAAGCTATTGTCTTCTAAATGAAGGACAATTAAAGCAAGCATTAAATCCAAATTATCAGGATTTTATATTGAATTTATGAGCATACTTTTATATATGCAGAAACTAACGTTTCCAGAATTGCTAGTATTCTCATGTGCTTCTTTACTACCTGTCCTTCCCAAGATGAATTCCACTCTGAGCTGCAAGAGTGAGCACTCCAGCAAATGAAACTCCAGGATGCGGAGTCAGGCATGCAGGAATGAGAAATACGCAATGAATTACTCTCTTTGCCTCCTCTGGTCTCAGTCATTTGTCCAATGTCACAAAGAACTTCAAAAGCACAAGGGATATCTTTGCATTTCTCAAATGCAGAACTGAGTTACCTTTCCACATCTATCCTTTCTATTCCTATATTTCTTCACCTTGTTCCAGACATGCGCTCCAGCTTTGACAACCAATAAGAACCATACCCGTCAATCACCTCCATGATAGTATTCCAGTTTCTTCTCTAAACACTGTCTGTCCTGAACTGTAAACTAAATTAAGGATCTGAAGAAAAAGACTGTGTGATAACATAAATGCAAGGTCTATCATACTCATACTCAAAGGGAAAAAATTCAAGTCCTTTGTGTAAAATATATCTTTTATATATATATATATAAAATTATATTTACATGTATATAAATGACACCTCTTATTCTGAGATTTTGTGCCTACAAAACAATGGACCAAACTGATAGTACGGAGTTACTAATAAGTCTGATGTAATACTAGCAACGAAGACCTGAAACTTAGGATTCAAGGACTGACTATTGCACTCAGTCACAGCATAGCGGTGGGAGTCACCACCACGGTGGTGGCTAGATAGACGGCACTGTTAGTGTGCTCAGTCCAAAAGAGCCTTCTGACACTTACCGAGAAGTCTTCCAATCCTGTGCAGAGGTCAAAGTTTTCTGGCTATTTTTACACAACTTGGTAGAAGAAAGGGTAGAAAATGAAGAGCAGGACAAGCAGTAAATAAATTACTGGCATTCATATCACCCAAGACGTTCAAACTAGGCTTTTGGGTTTTGTCACTTGAACCCACAATCTTCTAAAAATAATATTGTGTGTGCAATCCGAAATATGCAAGCACATCTTTTTTTAAAAAAAGGATCATCAGCCTTTCAGTTCTCCCCCACGTTTAATAACAACACTAGTATAAACTCTGGAAGGTTAAAAAGCACCGTCTCACAAAAAGTGAGGCTGCTGTGCAGATACCAGACTGTTTCCACAGCATTTGGAAGTACGGAGCAGTCAGAAACTGCCGTGTATTAAAAGTGTTTCTATCAAGACATTTTTGCTCCCTTAAGAGTACGTAACAGTGCTGAAGAGGAATGCCAGCCCTCAAGAACAATGGAAGCGAGTTTTAACAGTTATCTTCACAGAGACACTCAAAGGTGGAAAAGCAGTCAGTGACGTCATTCAACAATTTACAGTACAAAAGACAATAGTACCAAAATTAAGAACAAAAGGAATTTTAACCCCATAAGTAGAATCCTGCTCAAACCAAAGCCTTTTTGACGAATAGAGTTGCTTGTTTCCGTCCTGTTGGTTTTTCCCTCCAGCACTTTGGTGTACCAAACCAGACTTGTATGTAAATCAGTGCTGCCATGAAGTTAAATACAATAGAATACTGTCATAACTTCAGAAATCACTTGATTGAGATTGTTAAACACACACACACCTTATAGTTTCCACTCTTCCTAGGGTTATGCTCACCCTTCCCCTGCTTCTCTAGGTCCTAAAGTTGGACACATCGGTCTGGTGGAGGTCAGGGGGCTATGGCAAGACGTAAGCATCTAGTGTACTTCACAGGTAGTAATGTCATTTTGATGACTTGCACAAATACGATGACTTCTTCCTCACCCAAAATCCACTTGGAGTCACTTCTATATGTTTGTTAAGACTTTTTTCACATCTTTTTCTTTACTGGTCTGCAATTCTGTGTTACACTCATATTAACTACATTTTACATCTGTTCGATGTTATTTCTTTGTTCTCTTTGTTACCCTTCAAATCCATTTTGTCCAGCTGCAGGTCTGCATTGTTTTAGCTGACCACTGGCGAGTTGTTTATAGCCATAAGCAGTGCCAATCTATACCCCATGTCTTATCATCAGCTGTCTGTACTACTCTACACTGCACTTGGTCTCCCCACTTCTTAAGGCCTCTGCTATCACAGCAGGCCTGTATATCTCTAAACTATACTGTTATATCAGTCATAAATGTCTCATTCTACACAGAATAACAACTTACTACTACTATCTCTATAAAATTATGATTGTACCATACAAAGATAAGGAAAGTAAAATAACTGCCCATAGTCACCTATGAAGTCAGAAGAAAAATTGCTATTACAGCTAAATCAAGTAAAAAACAAAGCTCCAGGCAGGTCAAGACAAACTCAAATAGAGCAAGCCTGACAACTTCAGAGAGAGTAAGCCTCAGCTCTGAGGTCTTGCAAACTCAATAGCAAGCTTCTGTCCTGTTGCTAGCAAAAGCATCACTGTATTACTGACCTACAGGATATTACAGCATATATGGTCAAAGTAGAGCTACAGTAACTCTTGCATGTGATACTATCATCTAACTTACCTGAGCAGGCCTATCTAGAGTGCTGTTCACTTTCTCCTGTATCCATGCCAAGGCTGTGCAAGCCAAACCATGTCATAAAAAAAAAAAGTTTAATTTATGTTTCAGTTTTGCAGTACATCTCCAAAAGATAAGGCCAAAAGATTACTGTCAAAATGGGGAACCCTATAAAGTGTTTATATCATGCATGTGACTGGTAGTAGCAAGATACAGAGAGAGGAATGAGTTCCTATACAGGAGAAGTTTTTAAATCCAGTCCCATCAGAGCAACAATCCCTATCTTCAATCTCTTATTTTCATTCCCCAAGCTTACAGCTGTGAAATGAAGTACCAGAAGAGTTTTGAACTTCCTTTGATCTGGTAAACTAAACCATCCTGTTATTATGATCTATAAGGAACCACTTCTGTTGTGTGACATGCAACCAAAAGTAAATCATCACAACACACTAAAATTAAACCCTTTCTAGATATTATCAACAACACAGTTCTGATTAAAATCTTGTGGTTTGAAATGATGTAAAAAAAAAAAAAAAAAAAAAAGTCCTGCCAGTATTCAGTTCCTAAACCAGAAGAAGTCGTCCTCAAGTGAGACAAATTACTTATTTACAGAGGGTCTAAATAATGCACCAGTAGGATCCAAAGTTGTTATCACCTAATCAATCTGAACAAAACTAGGTGATGAATTAATACAGCAACTTCATGTTTTTCAAGGACAAGTGGAAATGAAGAAAAAGAATCAGCATTAGCCTGAAATTTATCAGTTTAGAGAACTTTTAGTCAAATTGGTTTCACATTCATCACATATTTTAATCTTCCCTACCATTGTTGAAATACATCTTTTTCAAGCACAATTAGGTTTAGCATTGTTTTGATTACAGAAGTATTTTTAAATAAAGGGAAAATAATTAATTCCCTTCTTTAGAAAACATTACTTGAATGGATTTATGAAGCTTCCTATCAGTGCTAAATAAATGATAGGATATTTTTCTTCAGATAATTAAGCATTTTGTTTGAATAAATGAAACAAATCATATTAGAAAAGTAGAACACAAATTTTCCTAACTCTAGGCTTGACATTCTGGTGTATTCCTATTGAGGACAATGCCCTCTGAATGACTACTTCTACATCTTCAAATGTAGTTAAAAAGCAGTCAAAGTTTCTTAAAATCAAGATAATATTTCCTAAAGCCTTTGGGTTTTTTGCTCCATTCCTCTGCCCTCTCTGCAGTAGGACTCATGCGGATAAGAGACAGCCATGAACATCAACATCACTGAAGTCTTATTTTACTTCACAGTCTGTGCAAGTTCTTCAATTTGCATAGTACCCCAACTTGCTTTAAAACCTCCCATCTCTTCCACAAACAGTTTTCTTTCAGAATATAAAATACCCGTTTGGCCATTTGATTAAACAGGTATCACGATTTGGCTGTTGTTGACATCCCAATAATTGAAATCTTGTCATTTCCCACTACTACCCCTTTCAGAGCCTCAGACATATCTGATTCGAAACCTGTCAGGCTGCCTACATTTCCCCTTGCCCACTTACAGCGGGCCCTTTGGTTGGTTAGATAACTCTGGTTGATTAGCATTTGGATTTGATTTTTCTTGTAGCCCAACTTATCTCAAGATTTGCAGTGAAGAACATTTAGTTTTTGCATCCAAACCTCATCCCTGTTACTTACTTCTATTGCTATTATTAACCTGCCAATGCATATTAACCTCTGCTTTTCATCTTAGTTCTTAAAGAGCTCATACAACAGAGGAAATTTTAAATCTTAGCCATTTATGTGCACAAGAAATCAACTGTATGCTCTTTAAAATGCTGAGTTTTATTTAATTCACAGTTTGCTGAATCATTTCTGTGTCTATCATCAGAACAGAGGAGCCTTCTCACTAGTTTGACTAGTTGAAACATTTGCTTAACCTATCACCTAATATCAATCAGCACACCCAAATTAACTTGTAAAATGCTCGGCGCTAGGTTAACATCTTAAATCAACTGTCAGAGTCAGAAATCTATATTTTCAACAACATGATCTAGAGGGAAATTTACTCATTATGCTACTTTGATGAAGAGCCTCAAAGTAATAGAAAAGGTTTCCTGAAGCTGTTAAGAAAAATTTCTCCAGTGTTTCCTCTAGATTAGAAATTATTTTTTTTACATGTATCAGAGTCAATAGCAAAATAGTTTTCTTTCAATTGAAAGCATCTCTAGAGTTTTGATTTCTTTATATCAAACACTAATCTGCTAAAGACTACCAACAGCAAACCTCTTCTGTGGCCAATAATGTATCAGACATTGGAACAACATCATGGTGCGATGATTCATTTTTAAATAAATATCACTTCAACGTGGTTGTAGTTTCTGAATTAGCAATGCTGCGGTGAAGATTAATTACGTATAAATATCATGCAAATCTTACCTGCTTATAATTTCATTTTTCATCAAATGTCCCCAGGAGTTCTTCAAGTTTTTAAGACCCAAGGAAAAGAAAGATAGAAAGACAGACAAATACAGACATCTTTGTGTGTTATCTGCGCTAGCAATCATGGATTTTTTTAAATAAGCAGTAGTATAACACCTTACCTGGCAGAACTGTAGCCACCATGAATTTGCTCAAGAGTCTAAGTATATTGCATGACGACTCAGAAGATCTTGGTTCACACACCATCTTAATCATGCTTTTACTGCAGAGACACAGGTAAGTCATCTTCAGTGTTCATTTGCTTCTTACTGTATTTCATACTAATGCTTTATTATTTCACATAGGTTTTGCAAGGATAAAGGCAGTGACCAACAAGACACTTGTACTGTGGAAAGAAGCAGCGTTTAATACGTAACACGCTTTTTATATACTCTACCACAGACACAGGGAAGGAACATCTGCTTCCTAAAATGTTGGCTCTTTTCCTATTGCCAAACTATTCATGCACGCATGCAATATAACATTATGAGAACCTGACAGGAAAGAGGAACTGCAACATCTAAGAAGGCTGAAGGAGTGTGTCCTGGTTTCGGCTGGGATAGAGTTAATTTTCTTCCTAGTAGCTGATATAGCGCTGTGGTTTGGATTTAGTATTACAATAATGTTGATAACACACTGATGTTTTAGTCGTTGCTAAGGAGTGCTTACACTAGCAAAGGACTTTTCCGCTTCCCATGCTCTGCCAGCGAGAAGCTGGGAGGGGGCACAGCCAAGTCAGCTGATCATAACTGGCCCAAGGGCTATTCCATACCACATGACATCATGCTCATAGAATATGTATAGAAACTGGGGGAGTTGGCCAGGAGGCAGTGACCACTGCTCAGGGATGGGATGGGCATCGGTTGGCGGGTGGTGAAAAAATGAATTGTGCATCACTTTTTTTGTATATTCTTTTATCATTTTTATTATTATAACTTTTTTTTTCCTCTGCTGTCCTATTAAACTGTCTTTATCTCAACCCAAAGGTTGGGGTTTGGTTTTTTTTCCCCCCCGACTCTCTTCCCTATCCCACCAGGGGGGGAGAAGGTGAGCGAGCAGCTGTGTGGTGCTTAGTTGCTGACTGGGGTTAAACCACAACAGTCCATTTTTGGCACCCAACGTGGGGCACAAAGGGTTGAGATAATGACAGATCTGACCATAGCGTGTTAAAACAAATTTGTTATAAGCATTCACTATATTAGTTTAGTAGTCGCTGGTCACAACGTTGATTTATTTGCTTTTAAAGTTGTTGTGCTTGTCCTTAGAGTTGTGTTACGTAACACGTTACTTGCCATATATACTGTTTATTAGTATTTATGTGCTGTTTATCACCTCTGGGAGGTGGATTAAGGTTATCGCTTTGCTGCACTGTGTAACACTGGCTTATGGTATGATAAAATTATTGGTCATGAGATCAATCTGGTATTTGTACTCAGCATTGCAGTCACCTCTGTACTTCGGGAGCCATCTATTAGAAATTATTAATAATTACACTTTTTACTTTTTGTCCTCAGAGCGCCAACCTTTGACAAAGTGATGGGAAAAGGGGCACAAGTCCTCAGCCTCTGGAGGTGACTACTGTCAGACATGAAGGAAAGGTAACCCTCCAAGGAAGATGTTATATATCACCCAGACAAATGGACCACCATGGAGAAAGGTATCCAGCACCTGAGGGAAATAGCCATGCTGGAAGTGATTTATGATGAAATGGACAACAAGCAGTTATCCAAAGATCCAGATGAAGTCAGGTGCACACAACCCATGTGGCGGAAGTTTGTATGAAGCGCACCATCGTTGTATGCCAACTCATTGGCAGTAATGACCTGGAAAGACAGAAAGGGCCAAACAGTAGATGAACTGGCTGGCCAACTCCGGGAATACAAAGTAAGTCTCTCTTCCTCCCTACGGGCCTGCATCTCTGCTGTGGAGAAACTGCCAGACATGCTAGCCGAGAAACTCCCAGGAGTTCCAGCAATTCAAAGAGGATGTGTCCTGCTCCACACCTGTACGAACCAGTATCTCAGCCATTAGGAGTAAGCACTCCTCTGCTCAAGGGAGAGGATACAGTGGGTATACACCACAGGCCACCCTATGGTTTTACTTACGTGACCACAGAGAGGACATGAGGAAGTGGGCTGGAAAATCTACCTTGACCCTAGAGGCATGGGTACGTGAGTTGCAAGGAAAAACAATCACACAAGGGGTTTCTTCCAGGAAAATTGCTGCTCCGGTTTCCAGTGGACAGTTCCCCACACAGAGTAAAAAGGCTGATCTTACTTCTGTTTTTAATGAAAGGACTCTTGACTCGTATCTACAAGAAGGCTTGTAGACTACAGAGGACTAGAGGGGCCCTGCCTCCAGCCAGGTGGAGGAAAGGGACAACTGGGTTTACTGGACTGTGTGGGTTCAATGGCCTGGCACATCAGACCCACAGGAGCATAAGGATCTAGTAGACACCAGTGCACAGTGCATCCTAATGCCATCAAGCTATACAGGGGCAGAACCCGTCTGTATTTCTGGAGTGACAGAGGGATCCCAACAGCTAACTGTATTGGAGGCTGAAGTGAGCCTAACTGGGAATGAGGGGCAAAAGCACCCCATTGTAACTGGCCCAAAGGCTCCGTGCATCCTTGGCATAGACTACCTCAGGAGAGGGTATTTCAAAGACCCAAAAGGGTACTGCTGGACTTTTGGTATAGCTGCCTTGGAGATGGAGGAAATTAAACAGCTGTCAACCTTGCCTGGTCTCTCAGAGGACCCTTCTGTTGTGGGGTTGCTGAGGGTCAAAGAACAACAGGTGCCAATTGCTACCACAACAGTGCAATGGTGGCAATATCTCACCAAGACTCCCTGATTCCCATCCATAAGCTGATTCGTCGACTGGAGAACCAAGAAGTGATCAGCAAGACTCACTCACCTTTTAACAGGCCCATATGGCCAGTGCGAAAATCTAATAGAGAGCGGAGACTAACAGTAGACTATCGTGGACTGAATGAAGTCATGCCACCACTGAGTGCTGCTGTTCTGGACATGCTAGAACTTCAATATGAACTGGAGTCAAAGGCAGCCAAGTGGTATGCTACAATTGATATCGCTAATGCATTTTTCTCAATCCCTTTGGCAGCGGAGTACAGGCCACAGTTTGCTTTCACTTGGAGGGGTGTCCAGTACACCTGGAATCGACTGCCCCAGGGGTAGAAACACGGTCCTGCTATTTGCCATGGAGTGATCCAGACTGCACTGGAACAGGGTGAGGCTCCGGAACACCTGCAATACATTGATGACATCATCGTGTGGGGCAACAGAGCAGAAGAAGTTTTTGAGAAAGGGAAGAAAACAGTCCAAATCCTCCTGAAAGCCGGTTTTGCCATAAAACAAAGTAAGGTCAAGGGACCTGCACAGGAGATCCAGTTTTTAAGAATAAAATGGCAAGATGGATGTCATCAAATTCCAACAGATATGATCAACAGAATAACAGCCATGTCCCCACCAACTAGCAAAAAGGAAACACAAGCTTTCTTAGGCATTGTGGGTTTTTGCAGAATGCGTATTCCAAATTACAGTCTGATCGTAAACCCTCTCTATCAAGTGACGCAGAAGAAGAACGATTTCAAAAGGGGCCCTGAGCAATGACAAGCTTTTGAACAAATTAAACAGGAGATAGTTCAGGCAGTTGCCCTTGGGCCAGTGTGGGCAGGACAAGATGTAAAATATGAGCTCTACACTACAGCCGGGGAGAATGGCCCTACCTGGAGCCTCTGGCAGAAAGCACCAGGGGATACTCGAGGTTGACCCCTAGGGTTTTGGAGTCAGGGATACAGAGGATCCGAGGCTCCCTGACTAAGCAAGAAATATCCACATACAAGCTTCTGCCAGTCTGGCACCTAGAAAGTGAACGTACTCATCACTATATACACACTTACTAAGACCTATGCTCTTTCCACAGAATCCTGGGCAACCCAACCCACCAGCTAATGTTAAAATGTCATAGTCTGAGAAATTTATTACTCGGTAAGAAGTACTAGTCACGCACAATAAAAGTCTAAACATAAAGTAACATAATCAGCATCCTTCAGGCAGTGATTTCTGTAGATAGTGTCTACTATTGGCAATTCCAGAAATTAATTTTCAAGAGATTCTACTGTTGGAAATTTAAAAGAAGAGCTGCTCAAATTTAGAATAACAAATGTGGTCTTAGTGAATTTTTATTAAAATTAATACAGATGGCTTGTCTAATGATAGAACTATGATAAACAGTGAACAACACAGAGCCATTAATAGTACTGATTGTCCTTCAATTGCACCATTTCAGATTAAGCCAATCAATATTAGGTGTTAGTCACAAAATTAACAACTTGCTCAGAAGTGTATCTTCTAGAAAAGAATATAGTATTTACAGATATTAAATATTACAGTTCACCATAAAAGCAAATCCCAGTGTACTGATTTTTTTCAAAAAGACCTTGATTTTAAGCTTACAGTCATATCTATTGCTGTATGTTTTACTTTATACATTCAGAGGCTACCTGAAAAACAACAAAAATTTACCTCAGAGATATATGGATTGTTCTGCATGATTGCTCTTGGCCAGATTCTGTATCTCTTAGAATCAAGCAAAACAAACAAAAACTTTGCAAAAAAACAATCCTATAACTCATATTTTAAGGTACTTAAAAAACCTGTAATGGTAAGTATTAAGACTGCCTTATCTATAAAAAGTCTCTATTACGTTTGAGCTGACCAGTGAGTTTACATAGATTTCAAATCTATACCTTCAGTAGAAACCTCTGTCTCTCTTGTTTTTGTTAAATAGAATCATAGAATTGTTTAGGTTGGAAAGGACCTTTAACATCATCAACTGTTAACCTAGCACTGCCAAGTCAACTACTAAACCATGTCCATAAGCACCTCATCCAAACGTCTTTTAAATACCTCCAGGGATGGCAACTCAACCACTTCTCTGGGCAGCCTGTTCCAATGCTTGACAACCCTTTCAGTAAAGAAATTTTTCCTAATATCCAATCTAAACCTCTCCTGATGCAACTTGAGGCCATTTCCTCTTGTCCTATCACTTGCTACCTAGGAGAAGAGACCAACCCCCACCTCTCTACAACCTCCTTTCAGGTAGTTGTAGAGAGCAATAAGGTCTCCCCTCAGCCTCCTTTTCTCCAGGCTAAACAACCCCAGTTCCCTCAGCCGCTCCTCATTAGACTTGTGCTCCAGACCCTTCACCAGCTTCATTCCCCTTCTCTGGACTCGCTCCAGCACCTCAATGTCTCTCTTGTAGTGAGGGGCCCAAAACTGAACACAGTATTCAAGGTGCGGCCTCACCAGTGCTGAGTACAGGGGCACGATCACTTCCCTAGTCCTGCTGGCCACACTATTTCTGATACAAGCCAGGATGCTATTGGCCTTCTTGGCCACCTGGGCACACTGCTGGCTCATATTCAGCCGGCTGTTGACCAACACCCCCAGGTCCTTTTCCACCGGGCAGCTTTCCAGCCACTCTTCCTCAAGCCTGCAGTGTTGCATGGGGTTGTTGTGACCCAAGTGCAGGACCTTGCACTTGGCCTTTTTGAACCTCATACCCCATCGATCCAGCCTGTCCAGATCGCTCCGTAGAGCCTTCCTACCCTCAAGCAGATCAACACTCCTGCCCAACTTGGTGTCATCTGCAAACCTGCTGAGGGTAACTAATGAAACATATTCAAGTAGAATACCAGCTGACCTTAGCTTTCTTCCTTCGTCTCCCTGCTTCATCCAATATGTTGTCCTTAAATACACATTGCACTGTTTTCCATCAATACAGAAACATCTAAAGAATGAGTGAATCTCTAACCTGATGAAAAAAAACCTATGGACTGATGAACAGGTTGTTATGGTTTTACAGGAAGTAAAGCACAGTTCAAGACAATCCCATAACACTTACACCAGCCCCTTCAGAAAAGAAGGGAAAGTAGTCTATTACCTGTCAAACTTGTTATCATACGTCGTGGCAATATAATTAGCATTTCTGTCTACCAATTATATACTAGGGTAACTGGAGACAATCCCCTTTTTACGTGGTAAAAGCTGAATAGGGTCCCAGGTAACACAGATCCAAAGACATTCTTGTTCTCTGTTGTTGCTACTGGAAGTTTCCTAACATTTCAACATTTTACTACCACACTGCAGGACAGTGGGACAACTTCCAAGCACAGAACATATTTGTCTCCAGAAGGTTTCAAATGGTTCCACAAATTCTTAGCAAAATAAAACACAAAAAAATCTTATTCCCTCTCTGTAAGGAAATACAATTCAGTGATAAAAAGAAAGCCTTTGCCTGGGATATCGATCCTATAAAACCATAGCCCCTCTGGATATCAGTGCAACCATCACAATACAATTTATTAGCCAAATCATTTTTCTCCATCTTCCAGATGGTTGGGGATGGGAAGCAGCGCCGGGGAGGGAGGTGTCCCTTAACTGCAAAGAAACTTAACTGTTGAAGTTTCAGAATGTTACAAATTCCCATATTATCTCTACTCCTTGCTAAACAAGTCTACATCGCCTGTTATGGAAAGGGAATGTTAATATTCCTTAAGTACTCTGAATGGGAAAAAAGTTGTACTAAAAACTATCGCATGGCCTTTAAGAAAGAATTCATGCTTCTTTCTAAAAGACTGCAATACCTTTTTCACACTGTTAAGCTTCCAAAAAATAGGCATGTCCATGGGGAAAAATCCACCAGCTGTATTTCTCAAATATCACAAAAGAATTGAAGGGAGGTAGGGAGGAATGCCATACTTTGCCATAATAGTTTCACTATATAATGGCAAAGTGCAGCATTACAACACTACCTCAGTGGGTATCTTTCCCCACACACTTCACTCCCTGTGACGTTTTAGGATATAAGGAAAAAAATGTACACATAACATCTTTATCAAAAAGAGTAACTGTACACCTCGTCCCCTCAAACTGCACAAGGGCTTCACAGGGAAAAGTTTTCAGGAACATCAAGTGATCAGCATCATGCTTCTGATTCCTCAGGCACAGCTCCTGTTTGGTAAGTCTTCCTAATATGAATAGACAAAAATTTTATGTTACATGAGACTATGTAGTTTCAGTAGCAGATTCACAGTACGTACCTTTTGCCCTCTTTTGCTATATGTTTCAAAGAGACAAGTTAAAATAAAGAGAACGTATATAAAACCTCAGAAATGAAAACCCTATTTGCTTACATCCCTGGCACTCAGGTTTATTTCTAGCCATTAGGAATAAGTGCAGCTTAGCTCAGATAAGAGGATGTAGTAGTCCCACATCCATTCAAAAGCTGACTTTATCGCATGACTTCCCTCCATGCTGTCAGTTCTTAGTCGTAGCCCTACTGCTGCAGTAGCACAGTCTTGTCAAAATATACCTTCACCTTGCTTCCATTACTAAGGCCCTTGCAACACAATTTATTTGTCTTATTCTGACTCTGAACAGAGAGCAAACTAATCTTTTTTTTTTTTTTAAGTTTAAACATTGTACTGACTTCATCCTCAGCTATTCTAACTTCAGCTCTGTAAAACCCAGGCAAAGGGAGCCTCAAGTGATACTAATTTTGAGAAGCATATGCTATCAAGCATGGACCCTACCAAAAATTTAGGAGTTCTCTGTGTTTCTTAAGTTTAAAGATAGAGTTATGGAACTGATTTCATGACTGTACTGAATCTTCCACTCACAACAGGCCCTTTACTGTTCTGTCTCTCAACTCAAAGGTCAAAATTTCATTGATCCAAATGAACCAATTCATTAACTTAATTTTAATCTATTTTTATCTAGCAGCTTTCTAGCACTCACCAGCCTACCAGGAAACCTCATCGGTGATGTCTTCGATCACTTTCACAAGATGAGGATACATCAGCAAGAAGATTGAATGTTAGTGAAACTGGAATTTGACGCTATTTTTCTTCCCCTTAAAAGCTGCTTCTAATGGTATCTCCATACCAGTTTCTTTCCCCAATTTGTTCTTCTATTTTCTTTTCAAAAGAGAAATTTTAATGAAGACAAGACTTTCCACCAGTGTTCAGGTGATCTTAGAAATGTGTTCCCGTTAGGTGGACATGAAATATCCATAGTTCGTAGAGGAGAAGAGAGAGTAGAATCTCATCAGCAGGCAAGGACACAAGAAGTATGAACTAACATGTAGCAAGTGAAGTCACACATTATGATGTCTAGTGATGCTGTGGAAAGAAAAAAAAAACAAACAAGCAAACCAACCCTCTGTTCAGTACTAATTCAGTAACGGAGATATTGCTGTCAAAAACATAGTACTGAAGGTAACTATACCAAAGATAGTAGCTTCATGTGGCCAAAAGGTCAAATCACAAACCAGACGTATGAAGGCTGTTGTCCCAAATTATCTATTTAACCACAAGTGGAGACATTGCTGCGTAAAGCAAAAAATCTTTTTGACATCAGGAATGGTATATGAGTCTCCATTTTAATTATCATCACTCTGAATAAAGGCGCATAAACCTGCCATTATCACTCTCACCAGGACACTGCTATTTCCAAAAGGTAATCATTTTAGGTAACAGTGAAAGATTTTTTGCTGACCTTACTTTAGCTTCTGTATTGTCAGTTCAGGATACCTTTCATGGCTTGTGCATTTCTATTCTTTTCAAGTATTTTCTGAAGCACATTTTTATCAAAGTATGATCATGTCTTGACAGTGGTTTCAGTTTTTTCTGATTAATGCTGAGGTGCCTTCATAGTGTATATATACTCCTTTTCACAGCATGTCCAATTATTCTGGTTATAATGTGTGGTGAGGGTCTGTCTTTTCAACCAGAATTTCAGTTAAGCTGTATCTTCATAGATTTTCTAACTTTCTAAACAAATATCTGTCATCTCTTGGTTTACAGGAGCTATGTGCATTTACTGGCTCCATAAAACTATACCACATTTTTAAACCTGCTTCTGGCAACACATTTGTTCACATGCATCATGGTAACAGACTTGTCCATATTACAATTTCTTCCAAGCTTAGACCTCATTTGAGAAAAACTATCAAAATACTGAAGTTATGTAGCAAATTATTCCTCTCAAAAAACTAAAGGTCACTTTGTACCATTTTAATGAACTTCTAAGCTCAAAGCAAACAGGAAACAATAAACAGTGGATATGGAGTATTCACAATTTAATAACGATCCTCAGATGCCCATGATCTCAGTACAATGTGAACACTGTGTCGCCAGGAGTTCATTATGCGTTTGGCGCAGGACGGCATACTGGCAAGGCTGGCACAGAGCATTGATTTCAACTCCTTTGCTGATATTCCATAACCCTGTTATTCCTAGTTGATCTTACACAGTCATTTCTATAGTAAAACTTTGACTTTGTAGAAACAGCTGAGTTTTCATCCTGCTGTATAACTAAAACAGTCTTGGCTATAAGCACTGTCTTCCCTGACAAGCTTACCCTCCAAGCTCCACTTCCCTCTCTGAGGTGCTACATTTTTATTTTACGTCCTCTCTTCAGAAATGGTGGTCTCTAGTAATTCAGAGACAAATCTGTATTTGCAGAAGCCTTCATTAAAATGGATGCTGCAAATGTGAATTCTTTCTGCTGACAGGAAATTCTTGGCATTCCTGAACTCTCACTGGGCTGAAACTGTCCCTGTGCAGGGATCAGAATTCAGCCACAGCAGCACTTGGCAGTTCATATCAGCTCCTCTCACCTCTGAGCTGCTTCATCTCTGTACTACATTCTGTCTTGGCTCCATTATGAATTTTCTTAAGGCACTTTCTCTGTCAGCACGATATTCAAGATGACAAAATTCAGTTTCATGCTCAAGCACGTTCTAAGCTGCAAGGCTGTGGGATCCAACTGACTTAGAAATTCAGCAGCCTGTGAAGAAAACTTGTACAAAAAATAAGAAACGCACTATTTCTTTTTTGCTAGTTTATATGTTACATTCAGCATTTCTCAGAACGATGAAAGGCAACACCTGTGGCCAAAAGTCAGTGGTTGAACACAACACCGAAAGTGGAAGAAGAGGATGTAACATGCCAGTTTTTGCTGGTGACGCATTCTTCGTTTCTCTTCCTCTCACGTCTGTGAGAAACAACCCATTAACTGTTAAAAGTTTCATGGCTCAAAATACTTCCCAAAAGCTTGCTGTCAGGCATCTGCATGCCCTTTAGGTAAAAGCGCATCCATCTGAGCGCACCCGTGAGAACACAGACCGAGAGGCGGTTCTTCTAGTTGAGTTTATTCAGCTATGGTAGGTAACTACTTAACCTGTCTGACTGTACAGTATTGATTAAAATAATTAAAGGATCACTGCTTCATTGCTTTAAAGATTTTAGATTGATATGCATAAGTGCGCATTGAGTAGTGGCAAAGCTCAGGACACCACAATATCGAATATTGTTCAGATTTACTTCCCCCCTGCCTTTTTTTCCAATATAAAGGTTGTTACATCATCACAATTAACCATGCCTTGTTTAGTTAATTACTTGTGATTATGCCATTGCTAGAGAAATTTAAACATTATAGGGATTTTTCTAACTCAGAAAGCTGTTTCTAAAATACCTCCTCTAATCAAGCAGCAATTATGTTATTCCCCGCTAACACCATGAGCATGTTGACCCAACTAGTCATGTTCTGGCAACCACAAAGAGAAAAAATACATAGCAACAGTGACTGCTCCATAGAAACAACAGCTATGGAACAAAAGGAAAATCCACAGAAACATTTTAAAGGCTCATACCTTGTCATTTCACTGCTTTGGGTTCTATCATTTCAGCAAAAAAGGTTCTAGGAAAAAAACCAGTTTTGACTGAAACAATAAACACATTATTTGTATAAAAATGTTTAAAATAATTTATTTTTTTAAAAAGCTTAAAGTTGTAAAGCCAGGTGATAATAAATTGGGAAACTGGCCAGGGAGAGGTTGTCTGAAAGAAACAAAGAGGCACAGAGCTAATTACTGGCTCCCAATTGAGACTACAAAACAGCAGCAAACACTTCAGGGTGACTAACCACCCAGAAATTAAGTTTAGGGAATTTCATAGTAATGCTAACATATGGGGGAATACACTTATAACTGCTAAGTCTCCTTCCATTCTTCTGCCAATAAATTAGTATCAAAATACAGGAATCATTGGTGTAAAGGCATGCTTTGCAATAGAAGCCTACAGCTGTTGCATAAGGCTGTTCTTGTTTCTAGGCGCCTGTGCCGATTTTGTTACCTCATTGCTCCACCTCCTTCATCTCTGTTCATTATATTCTTCCCTGTTCTCATAGCTTAAACCTCTACATTCCCTATTCTTCCCCTACTCCCACTTGCTTTTAACTGTACCCTGGATCTTCCTTATATTGCCCTCTACCTCTTCCATATGCCAATTTCGGCAATATTCCCCAGTCTTTTACTCTTCTCTTTCTTGACATTCTCAGTTACTCCCCTCTCAGCTGGTACCGGTGTCCTCCTGCACGTGGCCAGGGCACCCTGCAAGGAAGCAGGACCCCAAGGAGATGTTTCTCACCCTCAAGGAGTCAGAAGAAATGACTCTGGACAGTGTCTCCAGTCAGAGGAAAGCCAAAGTTGTCAGAGGAAAGCCGAAGACCAAATGATCCAATTGTGCTGGGTTTGGCTGGGACAGAGTTAATTTTCTTCATAGGAGCTAGTTTTGGGCTATGTTTTGGATTTGTGCTGGAAACAGTGTTGATAACACAGGGATGTTTTCGTTACTGCTGAGCAGTGCTCACACAGAGTCAAGGCCTTTTCTGCTCCTCACCCCACCCCACCAGCGAGTAGGCTGGGGGTGCACAAGGAGTTGGGAGGGGACACGGCTGGGACAGCTGACCCCAGCTGACCAAAGGGCTATTCCATACCATATGGCGTCATGCTCAGTATATACAGCTGGGGAAGAAGAAGGAAGGGGGGGACGTTCCGAGTGATGGCGTTTGTCTTCCATATGATGTCATGCTCAGTATATAAAGCTGGGGGAAGAAGAAGGAAGAGGGGGATGTTCGGAGTGATGGTGTTTGTCTTCCCAAGTAACCATTACGCGTGATGGAGCCCTGCTTTCCTGGGGATGGCTGAACACCTGCCTGCCCATGGGAAGGAGTGAATGAATTCCTTGTTTTGCTTTGCTTGTGCACACAGCTTTTGCTTTCCCTATTAAACTGTCTTTATCTCAACCCACAAGTTTTCTCACTTTTCCTCTTCCAATTCTCTCCCCCATCCCACCGGGGGGGAGGGAGTGAGCGGCTGGGTGGGGCTGAGTTGCTGGCTGGGGTTAAACCATGACATCTGTAAATGCTAATGACAGCCCTGACAACTCTCTGCACTGCATATGTAAACCACAGTTTCATCCTCAACTGTAAAAATTTGGCCAAGATACCAAACAGTATCTTGCGAAAACAATATCCTGCATGAAGTATCAAATAACTTTTCCTATCAACTATGGCTTATGTGCCCCTTACAAGTGGCACCAGCTGGAAAGAAATACGTTTAATTCCTACATTGCTTTCTCAGGGAAGGTAGTTCAGAGAATTTCTATCAAGCTTAAGACTTGCTGTGTAGCCTGCGTTCACTCAAATAACCAGTTTCTACTCAAACATTCCCCGTGTCTTCTGTGGTCAACTGCACTCAATTTCTGTATTTCCTTACAATGTGTTGGCATTGTATGCAGTGCTTCTTAAGGAACTTGTATACCTTGTTTTAAGAAAATACAACTTTCCTGCTGTTAGTTGTGGTTTTTAGCATACAACATTCAAGACACTATGGCTTAAACCAACAGCTTTTAACTTCTAGCTAGTGTCAGTTCCAGATATAACAGTTTTGAGAAGTACTGCACTAACTTGTGCTTTACATTTCTTAATGCCACTTTTAATTTTCATTAGAAATACCTAAAGAATAATTCTATCCTGCAGGTTTTCTATAGTTAAATTGCCAGTATCTTCAAAATTTCCTGTCAGCCAGTACAATAGCATAATATGCCCCTCAAAGATAAGCTGAAACTCAGCTGTACTACACTGATTTGAAAACCATATATTTTTTTATTGATTGAAATACATAACCCAAACATATTATGATTAAGAACTTTCATTCATACACATTCAAACATATTGATTAAGAACTTTCATTTTTAAAAAACACTTCCACATGTGCCTTTGGAGCACTCTTTCAAGAGATGGTTATATCAAGGGGTTTGCCTTTTTTTCTCTTTTTTTTTACATAGCAGCCATAAAATCATTCAGAATCCCCTCTGCTTCTTTTTTTCAGTGGTTACTATTTTTTCTTTTGCACTCTTGTATAGTATTCTCAATAAAGAAAGGGGAGTGAGAGAAGCATGGAACTCTGACGGTTTGCTTTAAAAATAAAATTTCATACTAAACACACTGTATGTAAAACAACAATGTACCCAGAGGTTTTAAAAACCAATAACTTCAAGGAAACCTTTCAGGCTAATATCTTCAATGCAAGCAGGTTTTGAGTTTTTTTTTTTTAATTCATTTTTTTCTCCAGAAGTTATGTTGCATTCAAAGGTATGCATGATTTTCTGTCTTTTTTTTTTTTTTTTTTGGGGGGGGGGGGGGAAGTGTCTGTAAAAATTGAACTTTATTATGCCAAGGAAGCAATCTGCACTGTTAACACAGTTCTGCCCTAATTATCTAGCTTTACAAAACTCTTTTACACACAATTCAAAGAAATAGCAGCAGAGGCCTGAACCATGCTCTTAATTCACCTCAATAAATGCTTTTATGAGCAGAGGTACACTTGGAACGCACATACCAAGATTTTATTCTACTATTGTCATTTTCCATCATGACTGTTTAGCTAAAGCACCAAAATAAATGTGAAGAGTTCAGGAAGTCAGAACATGCAGCATTTAAGACAAATTTTGCATACAAAAGTAATGTTGAACAAAATAAGGAAATCAAGGTTATTAAAAGCAAGTCAAAGCTTTACGACTCATTATTGCTACCAGTTTTTCTGCAGTGAGCTTCTTCCTTGTTTTTCCGAAGCCTACCTGCTACAAAGTTACACACATGAGACCAAGCTGGGGTGCCTTCGACAGCAAAAAAACCCTGAGAGATGATGGAAGGCTGCGCACCTCAAAAAAATAAAACACATTTTGTATGGGATGTCCATCTGTTCATCATATTCCTGAAACTAAAGACTGACTGCTTCACAGGACGCATACAGCAATGAACCAAACTCATGAGTCCCTTATTAGCTCTATCCCTGAGAAACTTCGCTAGCTTGGTATGCCCGGTTTCAGTGACAGCTATTCTCTTGCTTGGGTACTTCTGCAACTTCTCTATAATTAATGATATTATCTCTGACACCATAATGTTCCTATGCATCAAAAGCTGAATGGACATCACGTAGCAATCATGCTACACCTGCAATCTGTTGTTCCTGTTTTCCATTTGCCAGCAAAATCGATTTCAGACTTCTACAATAACCCCTAGAACATTTCTTACAATATTAGATATGATTTCATATGGTGTTCCAAAGTTAACTATGGAAAGATAAAGCAACTGCACTGTCACTGCTATTATTCAGGGCACTTGCATCAATGCTAGATTTTATAAAATCCCTTTGTTCTATAAAGAACAGTGCCAACATGATTTGAAATCTAACTTGTACAGCAAAACCCTACCTTAGGCCACAAGAAACACTGTGCTACACAGCATTTGAGAGATCTGCAAACAAGACTGTTAATGATTTTTATCACTAGCACACCTCCTTTAAATCTCATGGAGATTAAATTGAAGGGGTCTGAAAATAGGTACACTTGACTTACACAGCGTAAAGGATCCACTCCCCAGCATGCAAAATGCTACATATAGCTACTTGATCTTATTTGTTAAGTTTAAAGCAGGAAGTGTCCATACACTAATGCCAAACCTGAGAAGAGAATTAATTTTATCAAAAGCTAACATAACATGGAAACTTACCTCCTGATAGCACATATTTCTGAACAAACAAGCAAGCATGAAGCCAGTTATGGTGCCATTCAGGATATTTAAAAGCTATTTTTCAAAAATTATACAGATTCTTTTTTTTTTTTTATTCCTGTATTGCTGTGCACACCTAAAGCCATGAATTTATAAGAGTTCCTACAGTTCTTATGAGCTACACTTATCCACTTATTCAGTCACAGCTTAAGACCTAGAAGGTTCCCTCTCTGGTGTTACTGACACTGAAGCTCACACCATTTTTACATTCTCAACAATTACACCACTAATTTTTCATACTATGTTGCTTATTTTTAGCATAGATTATATTTTTGTCAAAATAAATAATATACTCTTTTTCCCATGTTAAAAAAGAAAAAGTTCAAATCATGATAAACTTCTGAAACCAGAAAACCCATATGTTTCTTTACTGAATTACCATCAAAGCAATTATTGCATCTTGGGTCTCCTCAATTTCTGGACAAATGTTCCAGATATGGGAAAGGCAAAAGACAACATTTATTCTCTGTCCTGTATACATTCGTCCACTAACAACAAAGCTTATATGATCCATAACTTTTTAAATAGGTCAGTTCCCTCTAACGCAGCAGAAAAACATTGCGGTAGTCATGTAGAGCACTATCTTCAAAACTGCCTCTTCAAAAGTAAATTTAAAGCCTTAAATACCAGGAATTATCTGAAGGTAATAATAATTAAATTCAGTGCTTTACTTCTTTAGAGGATGCTTCCTCATGAACATTTGTAGCAGCTTAACATTAAACAGCAGTTTCATAGACCATATTTAACACTGCATAGCCTTAGATTTGGCCAACTAATTTTTTTGGGACTCTTTCTTGAGCCTCAGAGGTCATTACTTCTTGCCTTATAGTATCACATATCTCTAACTCAACAAATTTCATCAGACACAGAGGATGAACTTTTCAGCCTCCTCAATAAGCCAATATTTATGCTTTCCTGCTTAGACAGAGGCTGAATCGGTTCCATAAATAAATATAGAAATAAGCTCCACTTTCCACAGACAATTCCCTAAGCCACTTAGCAACTGCTTCTATATGGATACCAAGCATCCAGTTTAAAAAATAAAGGAAAAAAAAAAAAGCTATTTGAGAGAGAATCATATACCAAGTATTTCAAAATCTTTCAAAAACTATCTTTTTCATATACACATAAATGCGTATATACTGAAATGTATGCAACTATGCACCCTACATGTGGATTGTATCAGTTACATTTTATTGCATATCATTGCATCATAGTAGAAGCTGCTTGTTCTTCAGGTGCAAGCTATGGCTAGTGCTACAGTAGTTCCAGGTAAAGCTAATTTTGTGATGATCATAGAAAGGCTTTTCTGAATTATTTGGTTCTGAACTGTTTGAGTGGCAAGGTAAGCCTTTGCAAACACCCCTAAGAGTAGGCCAAAATGTTAAAAAGGCATTGGGAAATAAAGGTAAAGTTCTGAGGGAGATATCAGATAATGTTTGTCAAGGAATAAAATAAAAGCCCACTGTTGAGCCCAGCATTAGCCAGAATGAAGCATGCCAGTGGAAGATGGCATCTGAATGGCTGGCAAGCACAATTGCCTTGAGTGCAAAGGCAGATGCTACCTTCTGTGGCAGGAGCTAGGTGAAAGCCAGAGAAAACACAGAAAGTTTTATCAATTAGTGGAATCCAAATAAAAAGGAGGCAGAATTTCTGTGTGTCTTTGCATCTTTAGAAGAAACCGTGGAACCTGATAACACACAGGAAATGGAAGAGAAAGTTATTCATGACAGACTACACACTTCATGTCTGAGCAGACAGGGTATTTTGAAAAGTTCACAGAGTGATCATTTTTCTAACTCATAGTCTTTCTCGTTTACTGCCTAAAAGGCAGCACGTAGTCACTGTTCCCTAGACAGACAGATGATACTTTCTATGTATGGAAAGCAGTTTGACTATGAAAAAAACCAGAGCTAATGGCATGGAAAGCACAGTAACACTGGTTTTCTAGGTTAGGTTAACTTGAACTGAAACAACAGCCTAATATGCTTTAAAATTTCTGCTACATGCATGAAGTTTTAACTGTCACTGCCTTTTTTAATTCTCAGAGAAAAAGCTTTTTCTGGACTCCTTTGCTGACACCTAGCGAGCCTCGGCTCGAACAGCTTCAGCCACACGAGCTCCTAGGAAAAGGGGTGGTAACAGAGCGGCTGTTCTTTTCATTCCACTTGCAGTGAAATATTTTATATGGCCATGTCTGTGACTCAGCAGAGTGCTTAATCGTATATCAACTCAGAGGACACTGTAATACTGATGAGATGTAAAAATGTGGAAAGATGGTAAAGAGGAGAAAGGGAAAAGAAGCACAATGAAAAGAAGTAACGGTCGGTCTTTCCCTCCCAGCCTACATACCTTTTACAAGGATGACTGACTCAAAGAAACTTGCCACTGGTTGTGACTCCAATCTTTTCCTTTTTGTGCCCCACATATTTAACTGGGATATCTCAGTGCCTGTAAGTTCCAGTTAATGGCTCCTTTGTTGTTTGTTTTTAATGTAAAATATAAACTACAAGCAACTCCTTATTATTGTCTCAAAATTAATTCCAATCTTATCCTACCATTACAATAGTATAAACATGTCACTTTACCCTTGGCTTAGTTTGGGAGAATGGCGATTTCACATGAGATTCTCAGCTTCACTGAAGTGGCTTAATATTGCCTAGGAAACAGGCATCAGTTAGATGATATGGCATTTTCTGATGTCAAGGAATTCTGCAACTTAAAATGGACACAAAAGCAATTAAAAAAAACCCAAAAACAAAAACAAACAAACAAATCAACCTCCTGTTTTAAATAGAAAATGAACAACTGAACCTAAGTGCTGACTACCTGAGATAACAATAATGAATAAGATCGCATTTTACTTCCCTGAAAAATGGCTGCAAGAGGCCACGATCACTAGCCTTGCATAAAAATGGGAGAACACATACTGCTACCAACTGTCATGTAAGTTAGTCTCTTGAGAGCTGCTGGTCAGGAATTTTCAGGTTTCCCTAAAAGAACTTACTATCTGTCTTTCTGAAATACATGGTTTAACTAACCAAAATGTTACAAAATGCACAAATGTCTGGGTGCTTAAAAACACCTATGCAGAGAGAGTTGTGCTGCTCTAAACTTTCAGTATAACAAATTTAGGGTAATTAAACTTAACTTCACTTATATAAAAGAAGCCACTAAAACAAACACTATGTAGCTCTTTGTATCAAAAACATAATAGAGATGCTAAGGATTGCATAGGCTGAATATGACTACAAAACAGTAGAGAATACACAATTTCTGTTAGTGAAAGAAATTAGCTAGTGCCTACAGGGTGCACTTTTCTTACAATCCTCATGACAGGAGATCAGCTTCTCTTCTCAGCCACCGCTCAAGCTGTCCACTGTGGTACCAAAACAGTCACTGCTACTTTCCTTCCTCGTCAGCCTGTTATACTGGCTTAGGCACTTCAGCCAGTCAGAACTTAATCCTGCATTTAAATAGGAAGTTCAGTCGCTTTATTTCTTTCTCCAAGGCACAATAATAAAAATAAATATTTCCAGCTAGAGAAGAGAGTGCACTTAAAAATGCTCTGGGATTATCTTAACTCACATTCTGGCTGCTGAACCTCTGAGACTAAAAAGCAGATTATGTCCAAAACGCTTATAACTGTATGTGTATAACTTGTATTTTATGCATGTAAGATTACCAATTATCTATGAAAGATAAAACTGTTCAGACAAAACATCAGGTTTTTATATACTTTTGCCTTGCAACTATATTAGGAATACTCTATTTGAGCATTTAGACCCAGACCTTAATCAAAGCCTGTGTTTAAGCAGCTTTTTGAAAGTTGCAATTAATTGTCTATAAGTGTAATATACACTTTATTACTTAACTACATTTAAGTGTCATTAATTGAACTTTTTGACTTACAGGTCAGACACTACCACATGATATATTTCACCTTTATCCATAATAAATTTTAGACTCAAACTCTATTACACAAAATAAATAATTACCTTAAAGTTCCCAAGTAAGTGATTTTTCTGTTGCTAAATTTCAAATAAAATCTCTGTCATCAAAAGGCAAATTAAAACTTTCATTTTGTGCAAAATTTTATTTTAATTAAAAGTATGCTTTTACTCTATACACATTTAGTATTTTTCATAACTCACTTGGTTTGGCCTGAGTTGCAAAAGATTATTGTTATTAGTTAATGAAAAAAGTGGACCATTTAATGTCATTCACCAAGATGTGCATTAATTGTAACTGATATATCCAAAATTATTACTTCTACATTTACCCTTTACAACATTAATTATGGGCTTTAAATAGTATAATCAAGGAAATAATATATTCCGACTGAAAAAAAAGAAAGTGAGAAGAGAAACAGACCAGGCAAGATTATTTTATCAAACAAGTTCAGGAGCAGAGCTGCTTTTATTTCAAAAGGTTTCACCCCTTAGCCTTAACCTTGTTTAGATGAATGGCAGAAACTGCTTTGTTCTCATTTCGATTGTCTTGATCCCTCTTCAGATCTCTCTTATCTCCACTTAATGCAAGGAAAAATTTCTTCTTGAGAAAAGGCACAAAGGTGTTTTTTGTCGACTGTCCCGTTGCCATAGCTTGGTTTGTAAAACCCACAACGTGCAAGATACAGTAACATGCACCAAAGCCCTGAACTGTCTAAAAATAAAGACATTTGTACTGTTTCTATGCTTTTCACTGTCAGAGCCTTTTGCAAATACCAACAATTTAATCCTTGGAAGATACCCGATTTCCATATTCCCAATGCACCAATACTAGAAAAAGAAACAAAACCGGTGTGATTAAATGCACTGAGAACTGCATCCAAATTCCAGATGCCCCCAGTTCCTCAACATAAACTGTTAAATGCTGCCGCTTTTGGTATAGCCATAGGCACTGTGAATCTACCATGCAATCAAGCCATCAGGAAAATTTGGAATGGTAACAAAATTCTCAATTATTTGATATGATAATTGAAAACAATATATATGCTTGAAACTTTCCTATCTAGTGCAAGAAAAGCAGAACTACGCTATACATATCTAACATCCAGCACCTGCATAACGTATTGCCAGTCCTAGTAACTGTTTTGTGGTTCATTACACAGGTGGCATTAGGGACAAAGTAATGTCTTTTAATTTCTAATGTCAAAAAAGACATTAGAAAATTCACCAATTTTCATTACAACGCAGCCAACCAGCAATGCCTTAACCAGACTAAAGAGGTAGGCACACCGCCTCTTCATACAGAATACATTTTTGATTCATTTGAATAAATGCTTCTGGTAAAAGCACAACAGTACAAAAACTGGAATAGCAAGCCAATTACCCTGTTGTATTTAAAATACGTGCTCTTGTAACACATAGTTAGGAACCAAATTTATGCCAACTCTTGTAAAAGAAATCTACCATAAATAAATCTACAGAGATACTGGAGAGAGTCCAATGAAGGGCCACAAAGATGAAGGGATTGGAGCATCTCTCCCATCAGGTAAGTCTGAGAGAGCTGGGACAGTTCAGCCTGGAGAAGAAAAGGCTCAGGGGGGATCTTATTAATGTATATAAATACCTGAAGGAAGGGTGCAAAGAGGATGGAGCCAGGTATTTTTCAGTGGTGCCCAGGGACAGGACCAGAGGCAATGGGCACAAACTGAAACACAGGAGGTTCCTCCTGAACATCAGGAAACACTTTTTTTACTGTGAGGGTGACCAAGCACTGGCCCAGGTTGCCCAGAGGGGTGGTGGAGTCTCCCTCCTTGGAGAAATTCAAAAGCTACCTGGATACAGTCTTAGGCAGCCAGCTCTAGTTGACCCTGCTTGAGCAGGGCGTTGGACCAGATGACCTCCAGAGGTCTCTGCCAACCTCAACCATTCTGTGATACCACAACTAACAACCCTAGTTACAAGTAATAGACTTAGAGAGCATTTTCCCTAAAATAAAACTAATTCAATAAATAGAATGTACAATAAAATATTGAGGTGACTCTGATCTACCCCAACTTTCTCACATAGCCCTCCCTCTTCCATTTTTCCCTAGTCTTTTTTCTTCTTCTCAAACAAAAGAACTCATTCAACACATAGTGCAAAAGAGCATCCTATTCATGAAGTAGTATTCTGAGAAGATCTCTGGCTGTACAAGACTTCATACACCAAACACATGGGCGGGATATTTCCAGGGCCTGGTTTTCCATCTGGCCATTTCAGTGTAACAAAGACCAGAAACCACTGCCCATCTAGTGAAAACAACTAGCTCCTGTAGCATTATTATTACCTTTTAAATTTTTTTAAAGGATAAAAAAGGAGGAGACTCACTCAAACCTGCCTAAAATCAAAGCTCAACTCAGTATTAAATTTCTCACTCAGTATGTAGGGATCAAGCATAAGTTTTACTGTGCTGACATAACGCTGTGTAACACTAACACCAATTGATCAAATTTTTGCAACCCAAAGATCACCAACCAGCATTTTTCTTCATAAAGATTTCATTTCCATTCTGTTCTGTCATACCTCCTCCTATTGTGAAATTTCTCCTGTTATGCATAGATCATGTATTTCCTAATTGGCTTCTCACTGTATCCAAATAACAAACATACTGCACTTTAGACATGACTTACTTGAGACGTCTTGCTTTGGAAGAATAAAGAACAGCCCTTGGGAAGTAAGAATTACTATCCAGAATTTAGAGACCAAAATGCGAAAAGGAAAACATACTTCACGTGTTCAGTGATTTATTTTTTTCTTTGCAAAAGTTGCTTCTTTGTTGGCTCACTTTTTTCCAGAATGATAAAATATCTTCTAAATGCTTAAAATGAAAACTCAACATGTAACTGTTCGATGATATACATTTTTGAGCTTTATTATTTCACAACATAGTGTCAAGAAGAAATGCAAAGCAACTTATTTTATGGGCGAAATGAAGTAAACATTTTTCTTTGAAGGCACAAAATAATTTGAGCTTTGGTTGCAATGATTATTACTTTTTCTCATCTGCACATTTTATGCAAAACATTTTAATTGAAACAATATTGATTTATGCAAGTTGTAGAATCATAGAATAGTTTGGGTTAGAAGGCACCTTTCAATGTCATCCAGTCCAACCCCACTGCAATGAGCAGGGACATCTTCAACTTGATCAGAGCCCCATCCAACCTGACTTTGAATGTTTCCAGGGATGGGGCATCTACCACCTCTCTGGGAAACCTGTTCTAGTGTTTCACCACCCTCATTGTAAAAAATGTATTCCTTATATCTAGTCCAAATCTACCCTCTTTTAGTTTAAAATCATTACCCTTTGTCCTATCGCAAGAAGCTTACTAAAAAGTTTGTCTCCATCTTTCTTATAAGCCCCCTTTAAGTATTGAAAGTTAATACAAAGGAATCATTTTTGCAAATGACGACTCAGAAAAGGGAGATGTATTGAACACATCTTACTTCACAAAGCATTTCTAGACATTCTTTGCACACACTCTCTTGTCACAAGGGCTCCATCCTCAGTTAACACTTACTTTCCAAGTACTTATTGATCAAATTAGAAAAGAAACTGAAACATAAGATGAACCACTTACAGTGCCCTTCCCAAACTAATCTACCATTATTTTGCTGGAATCGCAGTTCACTCAGAGCAAGTGAGGTAGATAGGAACAAATTCAACTTAAATAAAGAAAAGCATAACGTGACGTACGATATAGTAAGGTCAGTTAACAGGAAAAGATATTCCAGGTTATGTTTTTCTCAAAAAAATACACCTTTTATACTCAAGTTATACAAGCTGGTGGGGGAGAGGCTTTGGGGGAGGAGCTATTGGCTGCCATTCTTGTGGCAGTTTAACAGAGAAACTGAAAACTTTCAGTTATTTGCAGGCAATTCATGTAAAAACAGTGTCTTAACAAGTTACTTTGCCTTCTGTTAAACCACTTTAAGCTCTTTTCACAGAAGGTTACAGTTTCCTAACTCTTCTTTTTTTGTGTACATTTTCTTGTTCTAAGATAGCACCTTTGAAAAAAAAATCATGTTTTTACATTGGCAGTCAAACATCTGTTGTTTTTCTTGCCAAAGTATGATATCTCATACCCTCTGACAGCAAAAACTAAAATAACTTCAGTTCGCTGAGTGATTGCAATGTAAATAATAGCTTCACTAAAAAGTTAAAGGGCAGTATCCATTTCAAATAATAGCTTTAGCTGAAAAATATTTTAACCATGTTGTTCTTCCCACTCTTTCTTCTGCCAACTTCTCTAGTGTTGGTTCAGTAGTTTTTCATTGGTTTGGATATTTGTTTAAAAGATTGAATATTCAAGTAAATACCAAGAAATTTCTATTTCTGTGTGCAGACTTCACAGGCAAATTGAGATTGGCAACATGTATTTGCTGTTTAGGTTTAAAAGCCCAGATTTTCATTTTCCTTTTTCTATATTAATATAGACACACATAATACATTATCACTTACACTGGATGTTTTAACTTTATTATAAGAACAAAAGGTATAGAAAAAGGTAGTAAGGTAGCTGGAAAAGTTTGAGGGAAAGCTACATATTGCAGATTAAAAGATGCCAGAAGCTCCAGTAAATGGTGCATCGTGGGATCCACAGACATATCAAAAATTATGTCTTTTTTCTTTATCTCTTTAATAGACCATTAATTTTACACAACTGATAAGCAACTTGTCTCATATGAATCCACCTCTGCAGCACTGGTTTTTTTAAGCGTTGTATATGTTCTAAAAGCCTTCAGATGTTTGTATACGCCTATAATGCTTACGCAGTGCAAACATGACAGTTAAAAATTAAAATGTTGTATATGAGCACTAATCAAGCTCTATCTCAAGATTCATTAGGAAGCCACTTTGTATGTCCAGCTTTAGGTAATTAGAACAGGGTAACTGTCCAAGCAAGGAATGAAAAAAAAAAAAAAAACACAACCCAACGACAACAAAAAACACAAAATAGAGAAAAATTGAACTTTCTTAAATATTTGAATTCATTATCAAAAGAATAGTTCAGAATGAGAAATACTTTCTCTATAATCCATTTTGTACATATACCATAACAATGTACTTTTGATAAAAATATCCTTTTCAATGATGGCAACTGTACTTACTGTTAATTTGGAATTGTACTGCCTACTGTTATAAAAACTTCCCTTTTTCTTCTTCCTTATAATTTCTGAAAGTGGAACAAATCACAACAGTGAGAACAGAGTTCAATGTGAGTGACCTATGAACTAAAAAGTATGAATGTAGGCACAGAGCTCAGGGAAAAAAGTATTTCTGAAGAGAAGCTTGCAAGACAAGACTTTTCTATGTAGCATAGCCTACACATCATAGCATATATTTGAAAGATTAGGTTGCTTATTTTAAAATACTTAAAATTTATGAGGAATTTCAAAGGATTCTGATGAAGCCGTAATATCTCCACATTATTCAGAAAGTTATTTTAACATTAATTTCTAAGATAAATTTTTATAATATTTGTTTTGAAATATTCTCCAAACTACATGTACTTATCTTGCCAAATATCAGAAAGAAAAGAAGGGAATACCTTCTGTAATCCTGCATTTTTCCAGCTCCTCAAATTTATAGTGCTGCATGCTTAATTACAGCACAATTGATGTCTGGGAGTGGTTTTTCTTGAGTAGTCCATTCAGTACCAATTAGCAGAGTCAAACGTGGAGAAAGTACATCCAGTTCTATAAGTCGTCAGGGCTGGTTATTTTATTGATATTCCTCTCTATAGAAACATCTTCTTACCCACTTCTGCTATGAAGATGAATAAGAAACAGTTCATTTTTTCACCTGTTTGAAGCCACATGTCAGGGAGCAGCAAGGGCAGGCTGCTTGGAAAGGAAAGTGGAGCTGGGAGCCAAGAGTCACAGCAGGGCAGGCAGGGCAAGGCACTCTCTGACAAGGGCACAGTCCCACGGCACCTGAACAGAAAAGCAGAGCAGGTCCATGACAGCAACCAGGGTCAGCTAACATATCAGTGACTGCCAGATGAGGCTGTAATAACAAGGCAGATCTGAGGTCATGCCAGAAAGTTGAGTCAGCAAGGCAGGGCCTGATCTGATGAGGGTAACTAGAGTCTGCCACAGATCAGCGATTGCCAGGCAAGTCCATAGTAATGAGGCAGGTCCAATTCCAGCTGCACCAAGTTGTCCCCCAGCCCAGGCAGTGAAACCCCTGGGAGAGCAGTGTTATGCACTCTGGCCCCTAACATGATACTGCATTTCAAAAGAGCTTTTCACTGAACTTTCCCATGCCTCATCATTCCATTCCTGCTGGTGGTTTCACGGACACCTAAAGAGCCAATACCAAACTTCTTAAGAAACAGAGCTAACAGAACAGAAATAACAGTGACTGCCAATATCAGTTGCTTCACTGATCTAAGAGTCTTTGGCATAATGAGGATCACCACTGTATATTTATTTGGGGAACTACCCTTTTCCCCATCACCCTCATAGAAAATCACACTGAAAAAAATGTGCACAGTTCACTCACTGAGAATTACCATGGGGTTTGACATCACCACTGTGTCTACAGCAATAATGGTACAATAAATCCACTGTTTGAAAGGTGGCATTTGAAGTGTACGTGGCTTGAAAATTCTCAGTGTGAATGACTTGCACAAGAACGAAGTATGTGCATCTCCTTCAGAGACAAAGGTCTTGGTGAAAGTCCACAGCAGCTCAGAACTCCAACGAGCATCTGGAGGATCTCCTGGAAGTCTGAGTATGGTGCTCCAAGGTCCAGTAAAGAACAATTCAACCCTCCCATCTTTTACTTATTTATTACCATGTCTAAATTAAAAATATTTCCTAAAGGAGATTTTCATACATTTCATTTGTTTCACTGTGAGTTTTTTAAAAGAAAAAAAGAAATAAAAGAATAATTCTAAGACAGAAAGACAATGGAAAGACCTCTACAAGTAGAGTTTCAAACAGAATCAACGTTCCACCTAAGTTTCATAACTGGTTTGACTGTAGAAATGAATGCTGAAGTCTCCACTAAAATACAAAGACAATTATTCTGTCTTCTACTAATTTTTTTATTTCTTTAAATATTAGCTTTAGGCAAGAGATATATTTAGCATGTTTATTTAATAAACTAATTAATGCACCCTTCAAATTCCATGTATTGATTTGACATAAAATTGAAAACAGCTTCTCCATTGCAGCATTTATTTATGACAGATGCACCAGAAATATTGGTTCTTTCTGCTTCTTCTTCTGCAGCACCTGTTATTGTGAAAGACTAGTGGACCACTAAGATACATGACCTATTGAACTCAGCAACAAAAATACACTGGCTTTTTGATTATTAAATGAGTGTGCTTGATGTGTGAAGCCAATAGTGTTCAACTAAATGGAGCTGCTAACATTTCTTTCTTAAGATGGACTCCCATGTGAAAAGTTTCCTATCTAGCTGAGACACCAAAAAGGCTGCAGCACATAAGTGAGAATGGGAAAAAAACCCACAATATATAAAAGCACAACATTGCAAAGTTAGAGCAGAAACAAAGCTAAAATTGATGGCATAAAACTAATAACCTTGATGAAGATGGAATCAAATCTGGTGTACTAGCACATGAAAAAATATCCAAGAATTCTTATGGAACTATTTTTTTCCTATCCATTACATATTTATAAGTCATGAACCAGATAGTAAGGAATTCTGGCAGCTGTCAAATGCTTGTTTTCCTATGTAATACAATGAAATTGTTCTCCAAGTGGTGAAACAGGTGTGACATTTTTCCAGTCTCACCTTCCTTATTTAGACAGCAAGCAAACTAGAAACTATGAGCTAGGAGATAAATCTTGGAACATCATCTTGAGGTATATTAACTCATATGAATGAGCAACTGGGCTTAGAGTTCCATAGATACACACATACAAAAAAAGCTTTGCATTTAGCTACTTGAAGGTAAGCCCTGATACAAGCATATTTACCACTGAAGCATAACAACATTCAAGTCAATTAATCTTTATTCAAGGTAAAATTAAACACACAATAGTGAGATAGGAACACTAAATATTTGTCATGATTTGTCAAGACATCAAAAAGTAATACTTCAATCTATTTACCAAACTTAATATCACTCTAAGATTTAACATTTATAAGCCTATTGTAGAGGTTTATTGAGAACAATTTTCTAAAAATACCATAACGGAGTCTATGCCTTAGAAAATATATTTTTAGAAGTCATCCATCATATAGCTAACTACATATTGATGTTTACACTTAAAAAAAGAAAAAAAATCTTAGAAACCTTTTTTTTTTTTAACATTACTTGACATCACACAGAAGTGCTACTCCACGGAGTACCCAGTGCTCTGGAGGCTGAAGGGTTTTAAGATCCACAGCAGCAATGTAATTCATATCTGCTCGAATGGTCTTTTTGTAGACTGGACATGAATACAGACGTGGATCTTTTGAAGCTGAGAAGACAGAAGAGACATAAAAAACAATGAAACTACGTTGAAAAAACAGGGCTCTAAGGGACTGGGCATAAGGCAAATGTAAAACTGAATCAGAGTTCAATAGGACACAGCTCTTCATCACCACCAAAGAAAACTCTTACTTGATTCTCACACTGTTCGCTACTGTGTTACTGCCAGCTGAAGCCCATACATGGCTTGAAATTCCTGTAGGTTTAAGATTTATCATCAGCACCGAGGAACTGGATGTAGCAAGAAATGTAAATGGACACTCTAGCGTGATTAGCATTATTATTAGTTCAATCTGCCCACTGAACATTACTTCTTATCAATATATTATTAGTGTGTCAAAATA
The DNA here is from genome assembly GCF_035582795.1 of Mycteria americana. NCBI lineage: Eukaryota > Metazoa > Chordata > Aves > Ciconiiformes > Ciconiidae > Mycteria > Mycteria americana. The sequence continues at coordinate 93,519,271 of NC_134366.1, read as the reverse complement.
AAAAATGCCTATTTTGAACAACCTATTTTGAAATGCATTTAGTATTTTAGAGTATAAATTGTCAACTTCTTCACTGCAGAATTCGAACAGTAGTCTAGTCGTTCTTAATACTTCAGTGTTCATTATTTAGCATCTTGGCTGCTTTCACAGTTATCATGCCTCTTATAAAAGATCAGCTACACAAAATCCTGACAAAATAGCATGTAAGCAGGCTTTGCTTTTGGAGGTGGAATGCTTTTCAACAGAAATTTCCAATTTTACATTCAACAGTGGATAGTCCTATCCTATTTTACATCCCTATTCAACAGCGTTTCCTATTTTATACACAATAAAACTCCACATTAACTAAAATTATACATTTTCACAAAAAAACACTGTCCTTCAGCCCCCTAAGTTTCCTTTCTGTTCTTACAGCCCTTTTCTGCCTCAAAGACAAAACATCTTCCACCACCTCACTCCACCTCTTGCTTGCTTCTGTTAGCTCAAACATAGCCTTGCCCACAAAAAAAAATGCATTTTAATAAATATACATATTATACATATAACATATTATCTATAAATACCTTACATAAGATATACATGGCTTTTTTGTATATATATGTTGTGTATATATACTTACATAAGTTTGAGAGAGATATATATATATGTATAAAAATTACATTGGTTTTTGGGGTGTGGGAAAGAGGTTATTTGGGTTTAGGTTACAGAGGCTACAGAGGTTACAGAGTTTATGTATATAAATGTTGATCTTCTCAATCTAGGACACATATTGTTGATGGAAGACTGAAAGCAAGCGTCTTTGTCAGAGGAGGCAGAGAACAGCTCATCTGTAACACCATTAAGACCAGAAGGTAGAGACCGACACAAATATTAGGGAAAAAAGTGCCTATTATCAATTATCAAGGAAGGCTGAAAGCTCATTTTATATGGAAGACTGGGAAGTCTCCCCTGTTGAAAAAGATTCAGCATGTATACAATGAATAGTGTCAGCCTCATGAAATCCCTAAAGCCCAAAAGACTTCCACACAGTTGAATAAAAAGCTACATTGAATTCTATCAAAAAAACATCCTTTACAATACAGTTACTTACTGTTATTCTCTGCATATATCCTTATAACCGGCATCATCTCAAAGAGCACCTTGGGCTTAGATTCAGTCAGTCTCATGTTTCTTCTGTCCCAACCAGCTCCTTCCAAATATAGACCATATACATAGACACCTTCCAAAGGAGGGCTTGTGATATCATCCTTCATCCATTTAGTGACCTCATTGCACAGCACTACACTGTCAAGAGCCCACCCTTTGTTAGCTCTTGTTATTTCCTGCCCAAAATAGACGAAAGTATGGAGGTTACATTTTTACATGTGCACAGAGGCATTTTTTCCAAGCATTTATTAGAAACATATTTGTATGGTCACAACTTATCCTCTTCAATACAAAAAAATTAACTTTTTATGATATCCATGTTTACAGCAGTTCGACTTCTCTCTAAGCTAGCAATGCCATGGTACTACAATAAAGCTTTCAGTACTTTATCCGCTATATTTGATTTTCAATCTTTCTATTATATACAACATCTTAAGACCATACCAAGTAACACAACCACTGAATGCCAATGGTAACTGGCTCTTGCGAATATGAAAATTTCACAGCTTTCATGAGATGAGAAAACATTAACTGCATGTGCTACGTAAAACAGTTCCAATGACAAAAGCAAAATGCATAATTTGCTGCATATTTTCTGGGGTTACCTTCCTTTTCCTGTACCTATACTCTTAATTAACTGTATTCATAATAATGAGTGAGAGCTCACTCAGCTCTAAAGCTACATAAAGAGACTGCGAAAAAAACCAGAGAACACTTGGAGATAGATGTGCTTAAAATTCAACATATACTTCAAATTTAGTCAGTTAGTGCACTGGACAACACTCCTTTATCTTGCCCAATCCCTTACTATCCCATGCTATTAAGTTATGCCAGACCTAAGTTTTATGCTGGTCTTGTAAATGTTTTCCAAGATCTTTTTTTAAGTAATTGGAATTAATGTTTGTCCCATACTGCAGTTAATTAGCTGCTTTAAAAGAACAGAAGGGTTATAGTTCAGCGATCATTCTGGTTCTTCATCTTTCTCATTTCTATTTGTTCCACCATAGAACAAAGCCCAGAAAGTCACTTTGGTTTTTACTTGGGACATTAGGTTGTTATGCACACACATTCTGTTTTTAGGGAACCAGAAAAGTTCTGTAGATTCCAACTGTTTCAGATCCTGCTACTAAACCCTTTCCACAAGCTCGGGTCCAAAAGAAAATTCCTGTTTAGGACTGTTTACTCAAAAGAAATATCTTGTTATATAATTCCAAGGCTATATGCCTGCAATTTTAGTAGACGTAGGTCACCAATTAGAACTTCAGTTTGACAGCTGAAGATTACACTGCCCAGACCTCAGAGCAAGAGCAGAGATTTTTTCCTTTTCTGCAAATCTTCATTCTCTCCTCCACAAGTCAGCTTCTGTCTGAGGTCCCGTTGGATTCCCACCTGAGTATTCTTTTCCAATTTTACACATTCCAGACAATTATTGTCTCCAATGTGTCCCTTTATGCTGACCAACGTAGGTATTTATGGCCTCCTTTTGAAGTAAAAAGTAGCTCACTTGTCAAATGCAACTAGCATGCTGAGCAACCAACACAATCACCAAGTCGACAGAGATACATACATTAAAAAATACATCAAACTTCATAGTTAGTAGGCATTGATGAAGGAAACTCTTTCCCACTTCATGAAGAGAGACTGAATCAGCTACTGAACTGGAGAAGTGTAATTTAAGACTAATTCTGAATAGCTGTTCTGGCAAGTCTCCAGCCAGGGAAGTACTGAACACAGACCAAAAAGGGAGGAAAAAAAGGAAATGCAATTCAGGGGCTTAAAACCTCTTCTCAGGGATATCTCAATGGTAACATGAGACATCACTTTTCCAGCCTACCTTAATAATGTTGTAAGGTAGTCCCTACATACACGGGGCTCGGATCGAAGTAGGAAATATATTTTAACACATTAGTGGTTGATGTACTGAAAAAGTATGTGCAGAGGAAGAACACTTCACTCAGGAAATGTTAAGCAGTTATACAGTCATATATCTTCCCTGCTGACACGATGGAGCCATGTGTATAACTCAGCCTTCATCACACAATAAATATTTTTTTTAAGTATATCAAAGAATAAGCAGACTGAGACTTTAAACACAATTTACCTGCCTCATTGCAGTTAAAAATCCTTGAGGATTAAAAAACCCTGTCATCCAGAAGCAGTTTGGTCGGCTTTCAAAAATCCAATTGTAAAATTGGTGGTTTCTTTCTAGAAGCTCAGTAAACCAGAAACCAAGTGTACTGGAAGCCCAAGATGCCTAAAAATAGTAAACAGTGTGTTCATTTTTTAATTTTATTCAACAGTTTTAAAACATCATATTCATGTCAAGAAAAGGTAATTCCTCACAAGGTAGTAAACAACATAATACTAGCAAAGCATATTTAAATCTCATTTTTCATATCTTAACTTTTAACCTGATAGATAAATGTTGCATCCCACTGAAACCAATGGACAGAGCAAATTCTTGCTCTGTTCAAATTCATGTCTACCATTCCATTTAGACATGCTTAATGCTCCCTGTGGTAATGGTCCATTTTATGACTATTTTGCAAAATTACATAGCTGTGTGAACTAGGAAGAAATATTGTCTACATGTCTTTCTAAAGCTAAGGTCAATGCATCGAGACAACAGGGCTTCTGCCAAAACTGTTCTGCTTTTTCTGAAAAAAGCTAAGGAAAATTGAGCTTGGACTATCTGAAGATTTATGATGATTTTTCTCTTTGAATAGCTGTATCATACTTGTGCTGTGAAGCATCTGCTTTGGTCTAGGTTTTGTACCAAGAAAATACTTTGTCAAGAAAAACAAAACAAGCAAACAAAACCACCAAAAAACCCTCCCCATTTTTCTTTCCATCAGTTACCATAAACAGCTCTAGTTGTCCCTGAAAACAATTTCTATGGGGAGAGGCTGAGAGAGCTGGGATTTTTTTAGCCTGGAGAAGAGAAGGCTCAGAAGATATATTATCAATGTTTATACCTCATGCATGGAGAATGGAAGAAGTTGGAGCCAGATCCTTGTCAGTGATAGGAGAAGAGGGAATGGGCACAAGACAAAAATGTGGGAAATTCCATCTAAACTTAAGGGTTTTTTTGGTTGGTTGGTGCTTGTTTGGTTGTTTTCACTGTGAGGGTGATCAAACACTGGAACAGGTTGCCCAGAGAGATTGTGGATTCTTGATTCTGAAGAGTCCCGGGAAATCTGCTCTAATTGACGCTGCTTTTGGAAGTGGGGTTAAACTAGACTATCTCCAGAGGTCCTTCCAGCCTCTACTATTCTGTGATTCTACAACTACAAGTCTTAATCTCAAAGAACAGCAACAGTGTAGTCCACGAGTGTGGGTGCTATTTTTTAAAATCCATCATCACATTTTAAATTATTCTCTTCTCTCTAGCTTTTTATCCTGCCAATATGCAACAGGCTGTTAAAATGGGAAATACCTGCATCTCCCACATTCATTTATATTTTTATAAATGAAAGAGGGCTTGTTTTGACTGCGTTTATTTTAGCCCAAAATCTACTCCAGCAGTTGCACAGCCCTGGTTAACACTTCTGTTTGAAAAAAGTATTTCCTGTAAGTCTAGCAGTTTAATCTAGCTCTACAGAAATTTTTTTTTTTCTTTACAAAACAAGTGATGTACACCTACTTTTTTCCAGCTAGCAGGAATCCTTCCATCATACATGCAGTCTAAAGCATCCCTCAAATTTTCACTCATAACAATTGTCCCATCAATGGCAAGTTTTAGATCAGTCAGAGTGCTTCTCACTAACGAAATAACTCTCTGCATTTGTTCAATCTCCTGTCGCAAAAATATGTTCATAGGCTGAAAAGGTCCCATGTTCTTTAGTTTCTCTTTTACCTGTAGGTAGAAAACCAAAGATCCTTCAACAGAGATAAAACACAAAGGTGGCTTTATGTCAAGGTTAGGCCCCAATACAATTTCTAAGACATAATACTTTTATTGAGGAAGTTAAATGGTCAGTTTGACATCTTCCTTGAATCCTCTGCAAGACAGAAATACAGGATTTCTTCCAAGAGAAATCTATGATGCTGAGACTAGCTATGTTTTTAGCCTAACTCATTTAGTCTGTATATCATTCTATGAGCTAACGTCATTTAAACAGCATGTAGGCCATACCCCACTTCAAGGATTTGGGCTTTAATTCCAACAGACAGTTCCCAAGGTTCACTTTGCACAAACAAATCAAGAGTGATTGCCCCAGCCACTTTGCCTCAGTATAGTTTATCAGCAATGCCTGGGAACTATCATAATGCCAGGCAATCTTGTATTCTAATAAAACCTGCTAATATATTTTAATCACAAGTGTAAAGTTAACAAATTAACAACAACTGTATGGACATAACTAGAAATTTTGTAGTCAATATGGTCCTATTGGGAGATAGGTGAATGTATGTATTGAATCCTATACAGGGTAACAGCCCTGTTCTTAGTAATATGCATAACCTTTCTAAGTTTATCAGTATTTTGCCACACAAAAAGGAATTTAAATAGTTTTCACCATGTGAAAAAGTTTCATGCTCCACATTCACTTTTATTAATACGAACTAAATTTCAATTTGTCATTTCTGATCAGAGCTGATCTGCCCAAAAAGATCTCTTCTAAACTTAACAGGACTAACTGGACCTATACAATGACAATAGATGTCTTTATTAAGCCACATATCTGTTCCTGGAGATGTCAAGTAGAATTTGAAGAGAGTTGGACTAACAACTACAAGGAGATTTAGCCCATCATTAAAGCAGTACACTTCTGAGAAACTCAACAAATTGCAGTCCTTTGCAGATCTCAGACATCTGGTCCACCCTTTTGGAAAATCATAAACCTCAGGCTTCTAGAAAGACAGTAGGTCAGAAACTTCAGCAAGTGCAAACTTTTGGAAGACTGCTAGATAATCAATATTCCAAACTCAGATACCTTAACTCATCTGTTCAGATAAAATACATTATCATAATTATGCCATTTGAGGGAAGATTTCATAATACAGGATGGGCTACAGAACACATAAAACAACAGATGTAAGACATGGGTACCTGAAGAGAGTCTGTACTCATGAGCATACCCCACATAAGGGAAACATTACTGTGTAAAAACAGAAAAGAGTGCATTAGATTGTACAAGTCTCCTTGCTCCTTCTCATAGCTCAGCATCCCAACAGGAGTATTTTGGTGTTCATAAGCCACCTAGCCTTGTATCAGGTCCTCATGCTAATTTCCATTAAAGAGTAAGTAAAATGGCAGAAGACTAAGGATAAGAGATTTCACTCTCCTCAAGAAAGAGACAGCAGGCAGATTATCTAATTAATAAAACATCTTACTGCCTAGATGAGCAGGTGGCTACTTTGGGAATCTGTTAAAGCACAAACATAGGTGTGAACTTTTTTCTGATGACACATTGGGGTGATTCACATCCATTTCATAACAGAAGTGTTGTAAATGCTTTATTACTGACATAACCAATCTTACTACTTTTAAGCTTCAACAAACATAATTAAACACAAAAGTTCAGCATCCCTGATACAGGAAATATAGTAACCTTAACTATTTTACAAGCATTTTCCCCTCATTTATCTGAAGTTTATAACCACCTCCACCTGGGAAGAACTATAATGTCAGAATCCTAAAATTCTGGGGCTCTAAAGGACAGCTAAGAACTATGGAAAGACCCAGGAACAACACAAATTGTCCAAACACTCAATTAAACTTTAGTCTCAAGGATGGAGACACAGAATACAGTCGATTGGAGTGCCCATCTATCTAGTCATCAGAAAATGTTTTCTAAGTGTAAGAAAACCTTCTGACCTTGAGAGACATTCCATCTTCCACATAAACAGAAGGAAAGCTGCTATTTCAGAAAATAAATGGCTGCAAGGCAACAGGTGTCCATTACAAATATAATTACATGGGCTATTATGTGTTAATATGGATCTTGAGATACTAACACTAGGCTTCAATCAACGAAAGCTATCACTTGACAAGCTTTTCAGCATTCACTTCACTGAAGAAGAAAGCAACCTAAAAATATCTTCAGGATGTAAGCTGAATCCCAAAGTAATACATATGTTAAAGCTGTAATACTTTTAGAAGCATTAACACACTTGCAACGCCACCTCAGTTCTCTACAGTGTCAACAAGCTTAGCTTAAAAACTGATGAACCTACCTCCCCCATAGTGCAAATAGCAACTTAAGCATTAAGTGGTTTAATATTTTGAAAAAGCTCTTACAAAAGCACTTCAGTGCACATTTAGTGACTTCATTATAAATGTTAAGAGTCTGGTCAGGCTTCTTTAAAATATGTTTTTGAAGTATTGCCTGTATGAATGAATTCAGACATGCTTTTAGAAAAATTAATATCATTACTTTTTTTTTTTAATCCACACAAAGCAAGATGGAGCAAATGTTCTTGACAGAATTTCAGTAACTCACTTCAAATGGTACATAATCAGCAGGAAGCTTTTCCAGCATATCATCAGCCAGTCTGGCTACAACCGCCTCTCGGGTTTCACCTCCTCCACCAGAGCTATCTTTAGGCTGAATACTGAGGATGATGTCCAATACATCTTTTGAAAGTTTACTTTGGTAAGTGATATCTGCATTGGGGTGCAAACCAAACACCTCTGGTGTGTCGTAAGCAGGAAGACTCTACATAGTAAAATACAAAAAGAGCACAACTGGAGATGGGTTTATAAACTAATTATTAAAAACAAACAAACAAACAAAACCCCACACAACAAAACCCCACCCTTGCATTGTAAAGTAAGAGGCTAGATCAAACAGTCTTAGGGCAAATAACTTGCTGTGACCTATTTGTCATGTCACCGCCCAAATCACACCAAGGTTAACAACAAATTCAGTTTTAACCTCTATACACTATATAAAGAGTTAGCTTGTACTTTCATATATCTACACCTTTTATTTCTGTGAGGTTGTGCCCAATGTCTGGACTCCATTCTATGCCCTCTTTAATAACTGTATGCCTTCAGGTATGTCCCTCAAGCAAATCGCATGAAAAATAAAAGGTTACTGTCACGACAATGATGATAACATTGACGAAAAAAATTAGCTGTCACTAATAGATATGCAGACTGTTAGAAAGCAATAAAGACTCTGTCAATAAAAGACAAAATACAGGTACTCAGAAGAAAAGGAACTCAGAAGGTACTCAGGAACTCGTGAGAAACAAGTGAATTGGGGTTTTTTTGTGCTGAAAAGCTTTAATTTACCAACCTGTATGTACTGAAGGTATTGATCCACCATAGTACATTTGGGTATGCTGTATCCTTTGTAGAAGCTGAATTCCTGACTGAATGTATTTTCACTGAACCAAACCTTTACAAAGGTGTTCATGAGTCTTTTGTCATAGTCATCTGTCACACGGCCACCATACTGGATCTCACCTATCATGTAACAAACAGTACTCCAGGAGATCCCCTAAAACCAAGCAGAAAGCACTGACTTTAACTAATCCTCTTCTCACCTATTTATATCTCCCTTAGTAAGAACAGCTGATATACCAAGTCCTGCATCTCTGTCCCTTTTGGAAGAAAGTTATTTCTTACTACTCTTTTTTCCTATAATCCTGCATTCCCAGAACACCTTCAAGGGTTTCTCAAAATAGAATTAATTGACAACTAATTCAAGAGGCTATTCCGGCATTTGGGCAAGAGGGATACAGCTACATTCCAATCATGCTTTCAACTTCACTTAAAATGCCAATCGCAAAGTGATCTGCCACAGACCTTTATATGACAACTGACCATATGAAAGTGAGGAACGTAAGAGGAATTCTTACATAGTCTTTTAAAGCAACTTTCCATTTCTTTATGCTGCTAAGATAGGTTGGAGGAGCCAAATCTTATTATTTTTACTCAAAATTGATTTAAACAAAAGAATATTTAAAATACAGTGGTCCATTTCTATCTGGCTTAATTAGCATTGAAAAGAAGGTCTATACTTCTAAGGTTTATATTTCTGAAATTTTGGGGGGAGACAGCTGGGAGGGATTTTTTTTTTTTTTTTAATGTACAGGTTAATACAGAAATTTAATATGCACAGGATTAAAAGTCTAATTTAAGCCTGCTGCTCTACAGACATGTATACTTGGAATGTTGAATGTTTGTGGAAAGAAACAAAAGAATAATTTAAAATCACGTTTGTGTTTCAGTTATTGGGAACCATGTATATACGTTCCACTACTAGAAAAGTCCATCACCCTTATCCACCTTTCCCACAAAAACATTAATTACCTTCTTGGCATCCATGCCATCCAAGTGGTTTTGAATGAACTGCACAGTAGCATTGAAATCAGCTTGATTAAACTCATAGGGTATATTCCAACCTAGAGATCCAAACTTGCGTCTTTCTTGAACAGTGGAGTGTAGAAAGGCTACAGCATACAACATTGGTTTCCACTGTACCATGTCACTGACATCTAGTAAATCCTGGCTGACACCTATTGATTGTAAGCAGGCTTTATAAGAAACACGATAATAATATTTTTCAAAACCACTTCAAATCAGTACTAAAATATCACTCCTAGAGATATTCAGTTGGCTCTCTGCCTCTCCCAAGACTAAACTCTTGTCCTACAAAGTGTTCTATGCTGGAGACAGCTTAGAGCATGCTATTAAGTTTCTCAAATTAAAATATTAAACTTCAGGAAAAAAAATCCCACAATTTACTAATAGCTGAATTCACATTAAGTTGCTTTCTGTACAGACTCTTTGACTACAACCTTTATTTTATGCAATGTAAAGAGTACTTAATAGCCAACAAAGATTAACATGTTGCTTTTCTGCCAAAAGACACAAGAAGATTAAGAATTTAAACACTTTGAATTGAGATATTAGAAGCCAACATTCGAGAAAAGAAAAGCATTTCCTGTTTTGTTGTCAGTTAGTTCTGGCAACAGAACTTCAGCAGATCTTCTCTCCCTTTTAATTTTCACAACTTCTAGCTCAAACCAAGGATCAAGTTGTGTCCCAGCATCATTGTGATCAGTTCCTCATACTACCTTACCCCTACTATCAGTGGCTACAATGCGGCCACATGACAACACCAGAGAGTCAAAAAATGAGCAAAATTTAACTTTAAATCATTACTACTCTAGCACTCACCACTGTATGTTCTCTTTAGTCCAGCTCTCAGCCCTTGTGGTGGCTCATTGGTAAACTTAATAGACATTTGAAGAAGGGTGATGGGGAACTGTTTGTGAATTTCAGTTGTCATCCACAGTCGAAAGCTTTCATGGACAGTCTCTGTCTCTATTACAGTGTCCATCAACTCATCCAAAAAGTCAAGTCCAAGGTGGCAGTTCTGCAGAAGTGCCCAACCTCCCTATTTTAAAACAACAGAATATAAAGTTAACAACATTGTTTACAAACTGAAACCACTAAAATCACTCTTTGCTTATGCTGTAGGTTAGGAACAAAGCCAACACATCTAAACTATAGCAAAATATAGCATATTTAAGTGCTTATGAGAGCTGTTAAAGGAAGATATCCTCCACAGTCATTTTTGCACCACTGGCTTACCAAATCAAAACCAAAGCCTTAATCATTTGTTTTCATGTACATTTCATGTACAAACAGAGACCAGTATTCCTAGTAATGGTACACATGCAATTAACAAAGTATTTTTTCTCCAACAGAAAGCTCATGTTAGCTAAGATGTGGGCTGTTCCTTATGGAGACATTGTTAGCCTGTTTGGTTTTATCATCTAAACAAGCGGTCCTTACTTGTCCAATCTGGTCTTCTCAGGTAGTGCTTACCTCTTCCATTTCAGTACATTTAAAACATATCTGGACATGACTATAGTGCTGATAAACACTGATAAATTTTGACTTTCTAGGTGAAACCATGATTTCATTGATCCTAAATAAGGGAGCTCAGAAATAGCTCTGTAGAGCAAGCTGCTAAACCTTGTTCCTCACAAGGGTCACAGGCTTGGAAAAAAACCCAAATATACATAATTAATCTATTGCTATCAATCGATAGATATCAAACTTTCTCATATGAATTACCATACTTCATATAGACATCTCACATACCTCTTCATTAAGAGGGTATATGAGACAGTGAGGGAAAGTAACTGCATTTCTCTTAACTAAACAAAAAGTAGCTCTTCTTCCCTATCTTTTGAGTGAGTTTCTTCTCATCTGATCTGCTAATTAGCTCTTAGTATGAAGTTGTCAAACGAGAATCTGAGGCAAAAGTCAGAGGAAAACTGGTTATATAGACAGGAAAGAAGCTCATAACACAGGATTGTAAGAAGTTTCATCTATTCATATCAGCAGGCATATCAGTACTACCACCTGATGGGCAAAGCATGCTAAATTGGAACATCTCAGCTTTTCTTTCTCACACAGGAAATTTTATTCTTTAATTCTTCCATGTTTCACTTGTAAAATGCCTGTTCTATCACGTTGTCCATCCCAATTCAAAATCCAGACTACAGCAATACAAAATATTTTGCTATACAGCCTTGTTTTTCTCAAGGTTATGTAACTATCAACAGTATTAACAAAATATGTTTGTAGTACTAAAAATACAAAACTGAAAAAGATGTTGTGAAATGCTTGCTGAAGAATATTTAATATTTGTGCATTCCAAACAATCAATTCAGCTATGTTCACCAGTCAACAACCTACAGCAAAAACTCCATTTTATATGAAAAACACTGATGTCTGTACAGCATCAAAAACTTTGTTATGGCTAATTAAATGACTGTGAAAAGACAGTTCTATTTCTTAGGACACTTATTTATATGAATAAATATAGGTTCTTGCATCAGCACTAACTACCCACCAAACAATTTTATTTCATGACAGGATTTTCATTTCTAAGTGTTTAATACAGATATAAAAAACATTCAGATTTTTGTCTCTTACATGAGCCATTGTCTGCTGTAGAAGTTTACGAGCATGGATTTCTTGCCCCTGGCCCATGGAAACATAACGTGTCTCTGTCTTCAGTCTTTTTCCCAAAGCAATAATTGAGTCTGTAGGATCAGAGCCCATGGAAAGAAAGCATATGAGAGGAGTACGTGGATCTGACTCTTCCCATGTCTTCTCCAAGTCCAAGATAACTCCCTCTGCGTATTTCTCCCCCATAGTGTCAGTGATGTATTTTCTTGCCTGTATTAAAAAGGGTAAATTTAACCTGTGACATAATCATTTAATACTGTTTTCTTCCCAGTGTAAATACAATCAATAAGTAAACTAAAGAGCAAAGGCTGCTATAAATTTATATCAGAAATACAAATATGCAACAAATTTATTTTTACATGTTAACATATCATACTGTCTTTGAAGGTATTATTTCTGACAGCCTTATAATACCAGTTAAAACTTAAAAAATAATTATTCTATTACATAAATCTGCATGTATTGTTATATATAATACCTATAATTACAGTATAATAAAAATAATAACCTTACTAAACCTTTAGAAAGGTTTTAATGACTTAAAGATGGTATCTCCATTAGATAGCATAACTCCTAACCTTAAAATCTAGCTTTCCTTTACGAATACTAGAGAAAAAAAAGGAGGAAAGGATAGAAGATATGCTTCAAAGGTGTTAGGTCTTTCCCACCTTCATGCTTAAAGAAACAATGAATTAATAATAGTGATGATGAAAATAACTGTCACTAAGCAGAAGATCCAGAGGAACAGGTGAAGACCATCTCTGTTATTCCTTATTTATTTCAAAAATTGTTAGATTATTGTTCCTTTTTACAAAGAAATAGAAAAGACTTTCAAACAGTCTGAGATTATCTTTCTTGTATTTTTTCCCACCACGTTGCTTTTGTCTTAGACCAATCTTCCCCTTAATACCTCTGGGTTACTTCTCAAAGACAAAAGATATTCAGCATTTAGCATTTGATAAAGTATCAGTTTTCATAAAACCATCGTAAGATGGAAGTGTATCTTGCCCCCTGTTAACAGAACTGAGGAACTAATTTTGCATGATCAGTTTCAGACACATAGCACACATCTGAAAGATTCATTATACAGTACCATTTAACCTTCTATTAACTGCAGTTACACCAATAATTGGCGAGACTTTCTCTGAATCTAGTCACAATGTCTAAAGGTTTGTACCCATAAAATTAATACCACACTTTTAGTGATGCATTCTGACTTCAGTAAATTGCCAATCATTGCTCTTAAATTGTCAGCAATTGCATAATTTTTATTCTTTTGCAGTGGAGAAGAACATAAAGATTAAAAATAGGCTCCTAGAAGTTGATTTTTCTTATAAAAATAGTCTAACCATTTAATAAACTTTAAATTTATATTTCTCTCCCTTCTAAATAGATAGCAATAAATTAAAGATTTTGAACAGACCTTAATACAGATTTTTCTAAATTGGGTCTAATTCTTCCATGCAAGAAATGGTTCCTCAATTAAATTGTTTTCATGTTTTGTTTTCTCTCAGCCAACCGAGTTCATGAAGGCCTAATTTCTACAACTCCAGTGAGTAGTATCAGCAAGGACAGTCAAAAATACTTTCTGAACTGATAAAGCAGAACTGGATAAACACATACGTTTCCAGATTAAATCCTATCTCCATAGTAAAATCATTGGCTAATGTTCGTTCAATATATTGGAATAATTTTGCTTACACTGCCCTTGTAACAAATGCATAAATTGTCTGAAAAGAATTTCAAAAAATGCAATGCAAAGGTCCATTACAAAAAGGAGTTTAGCATTAAATAAAAAAGTACTGAAGTGCAATCCTGTAATTATTATTCTAATGACACCTAAATAGACTATGTTGGCTATATAATGTACCTGAGCTATGGTCCTGTCAGGACACCAAGATCTGATAAGAAGAAGATGTCCAAAGCAGTCCAGGGATTGACCATAGCCACTAGGAGCCAGTTCTTCTTCAGGTTTCTCACTATCAAACCAGATTTTCCACTGTTTCTCTGCTCTGGAAATCTGCAGTTGTAACATCAAAGGAGTAAATCTCACTAAACAGACAAGTCGCGTTTCAATTGCCACTAGGTCACAAACTCATGAGGGTCAGAGACATGTAATCCACACACAGGCATTTGTTTAGCAATGTTAGTACACAGATTTAGTAAGGCTATTAAAAAAAAAAGAGAGGATAAGCTTCAGATTTTAAGTACAAAATTGTAGAATGCAACAATGCCCTTAAGTATTCATATTCTGAAAAAAATGAGCTACTACTCAGTATTTTCCATTAATGATATAATGGCATAGCAAGGTCAGAACACAGATAGCTAGGCTCAGACATAGCTCTGAGCACTAGGTACATTTCTGCTCCCCACGTGACTGTACAGAAGGTACTTTTCACATGTATCAAATGCTGTTTACTTACTCCATTAGCTACTATGCACTTCATATCCATTAAGACTATTCATACAAGTGTTGAATTTACTAAACACTCTTTCCCTAACTCTTACTTTATGTAATCAGAGAAATATTGGAACAAGCACCAGAAAACATAGTTTAAGAAAGCACAACAGGGATGCAAGAAAGTCTAACAACCAGAAGAAGATTCAAGTTGAATTATGTGAGTTGGTAATAGCAAGTTGTATCCCAATCTGAAAGTATTACAATTATATACAGTGTGAAACATTCTACTTTCTTCTTCTTTTCCCTGGGTTTTTTAAGTTTTTTTATCAATACAGGTTGCTAAGCAGTCAGGGCCGCAACTGTGGCTATCTGCTGTCAGTTTCATTCTGTTCTATAAAATAAACCAGTTTCCCACCACATGCCTTGATCACTACCAGATGATCACTATCACACAAGAGATTCCTTTTAAAAAGCTCTTACTTACTTGATCAAGAATATCTGAAAATTGTTTAAGCTTACTGAGCTCTACCAAGTTCAACCAAGTCATATCCAGAATCCATTTAGCTGGCTTAGGAGGACAAGCTTTAAGGTCTAGGGAAGCACCACCTGCAAGAAATTAGGAATTATTTATAATTAGAACTGTTGGAGACACCCAAAAGACAAAAAAAAAAAACAAACCACCTATTTGGAAAATGTAAACTGGATACTGCAAGGCTGTTTCACATGACTAAGTCTTCCCAGTCTGGAGAAAGAGTACTTAATAACTAAGGACAGTCATAAGAAAATTTCTGAGTTAGGTAACATGCAAAAAATTATTTTCAAATCTTATTTTTCATCCTACTTTAAAACATTTTTTTTAAATCCATAACATTTTTTTAAATCAGTTTTTTTTCTTTGATTTTTTTGTTATTGTAGATAATGTAATAACTTTGCCAATATGTACATTTCCCTACTTTGGAATTCAAGTGAAGCTAAAAGAAAGCAAACACAAAATAAAAAGAAAACACAAGCTACAAGAATCCAGATCTTTAATCATGAGGTTACAGGGGTTTTCTACCTTATAAAGTCACACCATCTTTGGTGGAACAGAGGTTGTAGTTTGGTTAGTTTATATTAATTTTATGATGTACCTTAAACTTAATCTTTGTTAACCAGTTTCTCTTTTGAGGATTTACTATTTCTTTGTGCAATGTGCCTGGAAATAAATGCTTGCTGGGAAAAGATATTCTAAAGGGTCAACATGGAAAAATTAACAGTTATAATCCATAAATAAATGTTGCCTGGAAAATTAAGTATCTTGGAAAGGTAATACAAAATGATTCCAAGCTTTCAAGTGAAGATACACAGCGCTTGCATGCAGTTAAGACTAAAGCCATGAACTTGTCACATTCAGCTAAGAGTCTGATATTCTTTTAAACTGTTAGCATCACTTTCTGTTCCTATTTGCTTGCTCGTCCTCCTGCAGTTACCAAATAAACTAAAAGATGTTTAGCATAATAATAATTTTGCTAAGTCAAACATATACCCGATGGTATTTGAGCAGTAGACATAAGCACCAACTGAAAGGACAGTTAATTTTTCCTTTTAAATTCTCGTGATTCTCAAAGCTATATTTATCAATATTCAGTGCGCTGCTACAAATTAAAACTACCATACAATGTTGTCTGTCACCAGAACAGAATGATAAGCATGTATTCTTTCAACTGACTGGCTTCTCGTGCAAAAGGAAGCAGCAGGTTGGCTAGGAGATACTAACTACAGCTAACAAATTTTCTGCCATAATATATGTGCTCTACTTAAAATTGTTTCATAGTTCCAACCTTTAATAAGTGTCAGAAATTCTTCATGCTTCACTCTGTTTCTTTGTATATCAATCTTCAATGTAAGTAATAATGTGAAAAGAAATTTGTGCTCCTCATAGAGTCCTCGGGCAGCATATTTGAACACTTCGTATGTCATATGTTCAATAATATTAGTAATCCTCTTGCTAGTTATAGGGCTCTTGGTAGACCTGTTGGAAGAAAGGTCTGCAGTTGAATGTCGATTTGCATAGGTTTTATTAAAGGGAATACTATGTAAAGACAAAAAGCCATAGTTCAGAACTTTCAAAACATGAAAAAATAATACATCACAAACAGAGAATATCAGACAGCAAGCTAGCAACAACTTTCAGATTGAAGAAGCAACAAGAAAAAATTCCTTTGTAATCAGGCCATTCTGCATAGCTGAAAATCAACACAATATAATGGTTTTTAATTACCTAAAGCCTAATTTTTAAGGACTGTAAGTATATTTGAAGGTTCTTTGCCTTGGTAACTAACAGACAAAGGCTTATGGGTATTTAAACTGTCAATTCCTGTCAAGATTGTAATGAGCAACACTCTTCTTTCTGACATTAGTTTACAACAAATCTTTACTGTACTACAATCATCCCCAGGATCAGGTAAATAAAATTGATACTTATTGTTAGCTAAATTACCTGGCTAGGGAGCGGTCAAAAAGCCCCAAAAACTGCCGAAGTGAAGTCTGATACATCACATTGACCATGCTCATCTCAGTAATAAGGAAGTATAAGATGCTACCTCGAGTTGCAACTAAAGGACAGGAAACAAGATTGTGTTCAAAGTAGAAATGCAGAGCAGAAAAGCTTAACTCACTACAAGAAGACAGTGAGTTTAACACTAATGCTAACTGAAGATCCTTCAGTTGCTCCATTCTTTACTAGCCAGAAAAATAATTAAAATGTTAATTTAATCCTCATTTATACATCAGGAAAAAAAAAATCTTTTCTGTAATAATGCTTACTATGCAAAGCCCCGTTTGCAAATAGGAGCATATTTGGAGAGCACCTGGATAGTATACAGCAATATTCAGATCATCAGTAGAACATACAAAAAGTAAGATGGTTTGAAGTACTGTTTGAGTATCCAAACAAATTTCTCTTTACAGACTTTTACAGGAGTCATATAAAAGCCAAATGAACTATATTTATTAAACTTATCCAGCACTGATTTAACATACTTTCAGCAGTCATTTAGTTTTAAATACAAAGGTTTTACAAAATCTGCAATGATTTCTGGTACAGTAACTGTACCATTTTACACATTTCCTAAAATGCAGCTATAACACTTAATTCCAGAGAGCTTTTTTTTTCTTCACTTTTTTCACATGTTTTCACCTGACAGTTAAAAGCCAAAAGACTGATTAAATGTGCTGACTATAATAATTTAAGGATCTATGATAGGATAAACAAAGCATTCATCCAAACAGATACAAAAAAGTATTTACAATTATACTGTCCTCCTAAAAGAATGTCAACATGTTGAACTCAAACATACAGCTACCTAAATACCCTAATGACTGGTCTCATTGACAGTCCGTAAAAAGTGTCAACATTTTAACAGCTAAGAAAGAACAACCAAGCCCTCCCAAGTTTCTTACCCAGTAGACTAGTTGGACAGGTACACTTGTATATAGAGCAATGGGAAGTCTAGGGAGAGAATAGATCATTCCATTGTATAAATTCCACATGAAGCATAACATTGACTATTTTCTCCACCATAGCTCAATATGACATTTCCTAGATACGTTTTACTTACAGGAAAACACAGATCCTTCCCAACCATTATGGTCTTCGTCATCTCATCCTACCATTTCTCTTACTCTAAGTATTGCTGTTTTAACCATACGCTCCAGTCATTTGTCTTTCATCACTACCTTCACTCACCAGGTCTGTACTCTTCACAGGCTGAGTTGATCTGTACTTCAGTTTCAGCAGAAGTTTGCAGTTTCTGTGTTACCTCCTCAGCAGTCGTCTTAGTGTTACTCAATACAATTATTAGACTTTCATCATCTGCCAGAGAACCCTTAGTGCTTGTAAGTCGGAACAAAAGGTTATCTTCTAGGTCTTTAATCCTCCTTTTGTTCATAGTCACATCTTCAATAAGATCTGTTCTTTCTTTCTCTAATTCCTGTTGGAATACATCGCAATATTTGGAAAACAGAAGAGTAATAAAAAATAAAAACAAAATAAAACAAGGTATTTAAAGTACTGATCCTACTAAAACAGTATAGGTCAAGAGTAACTGCACTAATCTGGGGAAAGAATTCCAGTGGTATTTCTGACAGCAGGTCTATTGCCAGGTTTCTGAACCTGCTACATAAGTATGCATTAACAAATCATTTCAACAAATACTATGGAGCTTGCTCATATCATGCCCTAATAGAATTAGAAGTTCAGAATAGTAATTGTTTTTCTTCTTTTTCTGTTTCAAAGTGCAAACACCTTTCCAGGCATTGGATTTTATTTCACCCCATCTAATGCCATCTTTGTTTACACCCTGTTTTCAATATGCTTCACCATATTGAAAATAGTCTCAGTAATAATGAGCACCCTTAGTCAATGAATCAAGCACCAAATATTTCAAGAAGCGCATCTAAAAATACTCCTCCATCGAACAAGGATAACTTCAGTCTCTCACTAAAATGCTTCATTGATTAAGAAAAGAAAGCATGTAGAACTCAAATTGAGTTGCTTCACTAGAAGTATTTAATTGAATACTTTTAGTAATACAAACTGGGTGGTTTATATACCTACTTTGTTTCCCAGCGGTCATATATAAAAGATGAATACTTCTTGATTAATAGCTTTACATTTAAAAAAAAAAAAAACCCACTGTTTAAAATACCTAGAAAAATATGTTCTTCAGAGATAAAAGGCCTTTCAGTTCACTCTTATGCTACTCTTAAAATTAAACTTTAAAAACTTATTAGAAATTAATCCCTCAGAGATAAAAATACTTCATTGAAACAATACAAAATGTTTCAATACAGCAAAGTAAAAAGAAAGAAAAAGGGAGAGGAAGGGTTAAGAGTCTTTCATAAGATAAGGATAATATGAATCTTATGAACCAACAGTAAGTGAGCCACTTGGTAGAAATATTAGCTATGTCTACAGAAGTACTCCTCCACTGTTTACAAAGGTCTGGTGTATAGTTTTGACAATGTGTCTCCAAAGTTGGAAGCTGTGTGTTCACTCCACCTTTGCCAAGTCCAGTTCAGCACTGCAGACAGGCGGCTGCTATTCCAAAGAAACAGGGTCAACACTAAGAAATACATGATCTTTCATACAGCACTAGAGGCATTATGATTCTGAAACCTTAGCAAGGCTTAAGGAAAGGTTTTACTTCCCCATTAGATATCCTTCATTTATACACCTTTGCAACACTGTTACAACTTCTGAAATTGGTTTTTTGTTTTCCCACATTCTAAACTTGCGGTCTTCTCACTCTTACATTCTGCTAACATTCCTAAGTATTTCAAGCATTTGGTTCTTGTAAAGAAAGTCCTTTTATCTTAAAAAGGAAATTTTAAAAAAATCATCTTCATCTCATAATCAGATTTAGGTTCTTTTCTTCTCACTGTACAAAAGGTATATTGAAACATCATCATCATCAGGTAGAAAAGATTTATTGGGACCGTAGTCATAGAATAATGTAAATGTCACATAACTTAGAAGATATGCATACAGATTCAAAAGATTCTGACAAAAACTGATGAAAAAAGACAAGAAAACTACAGTTAACTCCATTTTAATCAACTGATGCCTAATGGAACTAAAGAAAAGCAGGTAGCAATTATGAACTAAGACAAGCATTATGCAAGTTTGATGAAGCAGAAACAATTTTTTAAAGTATAGCATTAAAAGAATGTTAGCATCCAATTAAATATAATAATTATCATACTGAGAAATCATTCTGAGCCAAATTAAATTTCATGTTTTGCTGAGTTCAATTTAAAAGGTTAAACATATTTTAGAGTGCAACATATTTAAAAAAACCAGAAAGCTAAGTTTTCCTCACAAGAAGAGCCCAAGAAACAAGTTGGAAACAGAACAACCAAACTAAAGCAAGTGAAGTAACCTTAGATGAAAACCTTAGTGAAAAATCCATCTATTAAACTTTTAAAATACTTTTTGCAGATCAGGAAGAGTACACAGTTGAAAGTTTTCTGCATGTCTCCAAAAATTTCCAGTTGTAACATCAAGGATGAAAAAAAACTAAGCCAAGTTACCATGTATGTAAATTCAAGGAACTTGCACCAAAGAGGCTATTTCAAATCCAGCTTTATAGAATTGCTTTCACAAGCTGATATCATTTTACAGGCTGTACCAAAGAATGCTAGGTCTTGTAATATTCATAAAATATAAAAGCTGCTACCTAGCTTATATCATTCCATCACAATATTATTCATAAGTGCAAGAATTTGCATCAACTGATCCTTACAAAACTTGAGCCTCTTTCCACCACAAATCTTGAAATATGAATGTGAAAATTCCAAAAGCCATAAACAGTTCTTGTATATTATAACTCCAGTACTAATCTGACATATCTATTTCTACAACACTAAATAAGTAAGTTTTTTGTCAAATTATATAACAGCCAATGCATCAAAACAATCATATCATTAAAACAGTATGTTATACTACATTCAGACATATATCAAGTCTCTCAAATCCAATTATTCCAAGAAATAGAGTAGAATGAAATTTATACAGATATACTAGCTACCCTTTGACCTTCTTATGCTTAGCTCACATCTTGCAAATTGGTTTAATATTCTGGTGGAAAAGAAGTAGTCAGTACCAGTATTCTTATCAGTAATCAATCAATTCTTTGAAGTACGCCACACAGATTCTACCAATGGGCATACCAGAGAACACAGGAACGGAAAGTCAGACTTTGCAGAATCTTTAAATTATGTGCTGTGAACCCCCCTTTTCCTTGCTGCGTGTCTAAATCTCATTCATTCTAAGTGCAGAACCATACTAGAGACAGTAGAATGGCAAGGAGGATATAAATGTACATACAAGCCTTGAAGAACACTAACTTCGGATAAATAATCTCTTCTCTTTTGGAGGCAGAAGTTCCACGCATACATTCTAACACTGGATATCACCAAGCAGTCATACTGCTCAAATCATTTGGCAAACTGTCTCATGGTTAAATAATTCCACCACCTCCCTACCAAAGGCTACAAGAAGGTAGGAAGGATCTAGACACTCAAGAAATCCCCAAATTCACAAAGGTGCATAATTAGATATCATAGGAAAAAAAGGTTTTGGACAGTGGGATATGTCCAAATTGACTCTCCAGGAAACCTTGAACCACAGGATACAAAAACATAGGTCAAGCAAACTGAAAAGTGGTAAGTATATTCTGTGAAAGTCCCCCTGTCTGTCAAGTGGGGCACTCGTCATTTACCTGGAAGAACTATCCTCAGGTGGTTACAAACAAAGTAGTAGCGAGTACACCACTCTGAGAAGCTGGTTCACAGAGCACAGCATGTCCACCCATTAGACATTCCAGTTAGTGGCAAAGATACCATAGAATAGTAGAATAACGTTAGTTTGGAAGGGACCTCCAGAAATGAACTAGTCCAACCCCCTGCTCAAAGCAGGCCTAAATAGATCAGTTACTCAGGACCATGTCCAGTTCAGTCTTGAACCCCTCCAAGAATGGAGATTCCACAACATCCCTCGGTAATCCGTTCCTGGTTTTGACCACTCTCAATGTAATTATTTTTTTCCTAATATCTGATCAGAACTTCCCATGTTCCAATCTGAGTCCATTACTCCTCAGTCTATTGCTTTGCACCTCTGAGAAAAATTAAGCTCCTATCTTTTCTGTGTCCTCCAAGCAGGTGTACAGCAACTGCAATGACTGGAGAAATTTGCTGATAAAATGACTGTCATCTTGAGGAATGTACTGTATTGCAGGGCCCAGAAGTGAAGTTTGGCATAAGGCTTTGTGAATATACACATCGCAGTGTGTTTCAGACAGTGATAATTCCATTACATAGTGGGCTGACAAGCTGTTACTGGTTGAAGTGAAGCTGATGGTGCAATGAAGCTGTCTGACAAAATATAAGCCTTCATAGAATGAGTATGATTTCTCTCATGAGCTCCATGGACTGATCAGGAATGAAATGCAACTACTTGACATTAACAAGATGACTGAGGCCATTAAGAAGGAACATCTTACACTGGGGGGAGGTGGGGCAGGAGGATGGGAGGACCTCAACAGATGCCACAATAAGGGAACAAACACATTCCTCTCTAGTGAAGGTAAACTGAAACTATTGCCAAAATCTTAGTAAATACACAGTCATAGATGCATAGTGTCTCATTTGACTTCAATATTGCCTGACCTCGTAGTTACAGTGATTAGGTGTCCAAGAGTTGAAAAGATTCTTTCTTATTCACAGGATCTAGTTGAAGATGTCCCTGCCCATTGCAGGGGTGTTGGACTAGATAACCTTTAAAGGCCCCTTCCAACCCAAACTATTCCATGATTCTATACCAACCAGCCTCCCTCCAGAACTACTGGTGGCATGTTTATTGGGATTGTCATCCTGAACTTGGGCTTCCTCAACTAATACATCTGCAATGTCAAAATAGGTAGTTAGCCCATTTCCCCTTGGAGCAAGGAAGTAACTAAGTCTGAGTCCTTTGCACCAGGTTATGTTGCCATGAGCTCCACAGTGTGTAGAAAGAAGAACATCAGTTTTTATTGCAGGCCCTTTTCCTTTTCACAGGCCATTCTCATGAGGTTATAACTCATTGAGGCAGGAAAAATAAGGTGAGTGTGGTGCAGTTGAGACAATAAAGACAAATAGAAACTTCTACTTGAATGAGTCAATTTCTTCTGTGCCAGCTTTTAAACCATCATAAATAGATTATATTAAGAATAATCACAATAGAGAGAGCCAGAAAGTTACCCTGCGATATGGGAATAGAGAGTAATACATTAAAATGAAAGTAAAACCTTCTACAGGTAAATGTAAGACATATAGCCAGGAAAAAGATATAATTAATCCTTTTACCTGTTTCTCTGTGAGAATGACTCTGCCTAAGAGTTGATTTTCAAGACCTTTCATGGTCACAGTAAAGTCAATGATGGAGGTTCGAGCACTAATTTCAGGAGAGTAACCTGGATTTGGCAGTTTTGTAGTAATGTAAAGTCTGAAGCCATTCATAACATCTACTTCCTTATCACCAACCTTCACCTTAAGAAAAGTATTAAAAAGAAGTCCTGAGATATCAAGAACCAGTACACACTCTTTCAGATACTGCATGTAGAAACAAAGGTTACATTTTTCTGTTCAAAGGCATAAAAAAACAGCTTTAAAACATCTGACACAAAGAATTTGTTGATAATATCTATGGAACACTTTAAATTACTCATTCACAGATTATTTCAATTTTTAAAAATTGTCGTAAGCAAAGGGATAAGGAACTCCATAGGTTATATTAACTATTTGTGATCTTAAACTTTAGTCTTTTTTAGTATTAGCATTAATCAAATTTAAACATGAGTTTAATCTTTTATAGTCATAGATTTATTAGGAGTTACTGGGGGGGGGGGGGGGGGGCGGGGAGTGGCTGTTTCCACTTGTTTGCTCATTTGTTTTATTTTTACCTTGTCGGCTGAACCCGTTTTAATGAAGTTTCTTTCCAAAACATTATCAAGTGCTGGGTCAAGCTCTTCTCCAACATCTTCTATCAAAAGAGGTCTTCCCAAAGAAAGGCTGTCTTCTAAGTGATTTCTAAAATATTTGTGATTCAAAGAAGTGATCTAAAAATACAATCAGGGACCTATATATTATGTTATGCCCAGTTACTAAGTTTTTTGTTCAGTGTATATTTATAAAATATTTTGTTTTATTTAAATTACTGACAAAAACAACAATCCTATGATTAGACTAGGATTAAGGCAAAGATTGTGACCACAAGAAAAAGTAGCATCAGTGTACTATATTCTCAGATGTCACTGAATTCAAACTTCTATTTTTCAACTGCAAAAGCAGAAGCAAAGCAACACTGAGTACTTAAAGTTTTGATATCTTATGAGTGCAACTAGACCAGAAATTCACATGAACCTTTTATCACCTTCAGTTTTATCTTGGATAACACCCCAAGTCAAACTGCAGCAAGGTCAATTCCAAGATTAGGGTGCTTCCCCCCCACCCCCTTGAAAATTAGGGGTTTATATCTAACAAGCCATTAAATAGTCTTTGCTTTAAAAAGTAGTCCTCAGTACAATTGTGATTAATTTTCAACATGTACACAAAGCACATTCAGCTTAGTTTGTTTATAACTCCATAGTTAAAGTCTAATTATCATTTTGTAACGTAACTAGCTAGGCAACCATTAAAGGGTTCTGCACTGAGATAACAATCAAGATGAATGAAAGTAGTTTCCTAGGACTACTCTCAGAGCCACTCTGTTATCATCCTTCAAAATCCTCTTTATCTTTTTCAGGGATATCTTTTAAAAAAGCTGGTTTATTGGTGTAATTATAATTGTAGCAAGCAAGGGCTTTCTTTCTCATATTTTCCCGTTTGCATCGAATTGGTGTATCTTGCCTCAGACCGTATGTTGTTGCAATATTGTCTTCCCTGTATATTTGCAGAATATTTAGCACCTGACATTCATGCTAAGGCAACACAAATTATCAATAATTTCTCATTAAAAGATGATAAAAATATCATGCTGTGCATCTTAATTTTTAAACATTTATATGAACCTGTATTACTCACTTATTTGGGTTTTTTTCCTAATGCTTACAGTATCCTGCAAACATGCTTCAGCCTTTATCAGACATTACCCATCCACCCTATTTTCCAACAGTTTATGTTTCATTAAAATAAATTCATTAAATAAATGGAGCCACTGGTACTAAAAAGCTTCAAATGTACATTTTCATATCTAGACAAATCTCAAATCTATGAAAATATATCTGAGATGTCCTTTATATCCAGACAAGGTATTTATATAAAAGGCATTTGCTAAGTATTATTTGAATCACTGAATTGTAATGTTTTGTGAGCTGAGTTTCTAGGGATTATGAAAGCACCAGCATTCCTATTACCTGAAGTTCATTTCTGCCTTCCTTATTTTTAATCCAAATTTTACCCTGTGTCTGTGGATCAATTAATAAAGGATAACGAGATGCTTTAGTGGCGATGATTCCATTCTGTATGGATAAATCATCATTTGGTAATCCTTGCAGGTTCCATTCACTGATAGTGGGAGCATCAGTCAACATTTCTATGAGGTTCAAATTGTTACCAAAGGGGATTTTCCGGCTTTTCATTTCCTTTTGCCAGTCATTTAATAGCAGACTGCGGAACTCTTGGTTAAAAGGACCAGAATAGGACAGAAAAGCTGTAGCCAAGAGTACATCACCTTAAAGAGAAAAAGGAAAAAAAAGAAAACAAAACATTACAGCTTTGCCAATTCTATTAATGAATAAGCTGCTTGTTCTCTAGTTGTTATATGGTTTCGCTGGTAACTGAAGAACACACTTTGATGCATAAAGAAGGCTGATTACATAGCAAGACAATGCTACATTTCAGTAGATACCTTGTTTACTTTATCCTTACAACACAACTGTAGGAATCAAGAGGTGGGCATCTGGCTGCCAGCCAAGGTCAATCCAACACATGCACACACAACACTATTTCAAACACTAAATCATTCACAAGCAGGACACAGCAGAATAAATTTACTCATAAACTTCCAATTTCATAATTTCCTTGCGCAATCGTAAGAACAGGCTTAAACAATATTTTTGGGGGAGAAAAGAACCTTTATTTAGGAGTACTAATTAAGAACAAATCAATTACAATTATTACTACTAATAATAAAAAATTGTAGCAGACACCATTATGGAGGTATTAAGTGTGACAAGTTTTAATCTTCTGGTCAGCTTCAAAATTGCCCCCCTACGTTTCGTGACACCATACTTGTTGGGTTTTTTTGTACCTCTGAAGTAAGAATGCAGAATTCCAAACTGGAGAAGATACTGTACTTTTATACTAAGTACTTATATTTTTTTAGACTTTTTCAAGTTATCTATAAAAAACCATGACGACTGCATGGGGAAGGTATTCTGTATTTTTAGTAAGTTAATAATACCCATATACATATTATGATAGCAAATAAAATACAACCTATCAACAATACCTGCTTTTTACAGCATTTCAAGGCAAAAG
Source organism: Mycteria americana (assembly GCF_035582795.1). Lineage (NCBI taxonomy): Eukaryota > Metazoa > Chordata > Aves > Ciconiiformes > Ciconiidae > Mycteria > Mycteria americana. Next base: position 93,492,725 of record NC_134366.1, on the reverse strand, counting down.
TCAGAGAAGAAACTTCAGACCACAGTAAAGGACAAGATAAATTTCATTTACTTGATCTAACTAATAAATTAATTCTTTATTACAAAGTACTTTACTTTCCAAGTGCATATTTATAAAATAAAAATGAACTTCTAAGAAACAAAAGTTTTATGAACATTAGTAACTGCATTTAAAAATATCGATTTCTACATATAAATGTCAGTGCCCAAATATCACACTTCCTCTCCTCCATATGTATTCTCAGTTATAGACATTTTATTGGCACTTGCTAACATATCACTCTCTTTGGACTGCTGCCTACAAACATCAGTCAAGTGAAAACATCAGTGTCCCAAGTATGCACTGCACGTTATACACATCAAGTAAAAGCCCATGCACAGCATACACAGTTACTGTATTATTTTATTTTTTTAAATATGAACTTTAGTCTCATACTGTATTTTCTACCTAGCAGTGCTTTAGCAAGAGAATTCATAACAATTACCCCCATTTTAGCAACAGGGAAGCTAAGCTACAAAGGAAAAGTTTGAAATTTCAAACATTTTCAGTTTCACTATCCATTACAACTCAAGTGACTAACTTCCAAGTTCAAAGGTGTGGACAAAAGCTTACCCACTAGCCTCTTGGTCTGCACAGCAAATTCCTTACTCTGCTCTGTCCACCTCTCTTTTTCACTTGCTAAACCACTTATAAGACTTGAAGCAGTTTGCATTTTATGACGGCAACGCTCAGCATCTTCAAGCAAAGTCTAGAGAAAACCATACACCAAGAAATATGGTTTACAGTCATGTATCTGATAGGCCAGAAAAATCTCTACATCTAATTAAACCAGTAGTTAAACAACAGCTCAAAAATATATTCTCAAACACTTATATCACCGTGCAGAGAAGCAGGGAAAGTGGGATGGAAAAAATATATTAGGACAAACTATCAACATCTGTCATAAATGTGATCAACATCCTCTCCAAGGAATAACAGTGAAATTGAGAGAATGCATTAAGTTTTCCTTAAAGTAAGGGTTGCAACTTCTTTTCTGTAAATAGCAGTTCACCTGTTTTTCTCTCATTGCTTTTTCATACTCTGCCTGCACAATATCTAATTCTTCTTGTTTGGCACTCAGTTCTTCTTGAGCTTTCTGCAGGTCCAGCATAGCAGTGGTTAGGCGATTCTCCTGGATTGCTAAATTAGCCTGTGAAGCATACAAATAGTGTATTCATACGTACATCTTAAAGCATTTGCTATAATGTATCTCAAAGAGTTTTACTGTACTACATTTCAAAATCAAACTGCTCAGCAGAGATTTCATAATTCATTAAAACCTTTTATTTGAATTTTACAAGAAACTAACTTCTTATTGCAGGTAGCTGCAGTTAAGCAGTTGGTCTAACATCAATTAGAAAAAATAATCAGAAAACCTTCTGGGATACCAGCCATTCTCCACCTGACACAAAAGTTAACCTGATCTGGCTTGCAAAAAAGGTGCCACTACTGCTGCCACTAGAAGCCCATTTGATTTCTCCAACCAATATGCTTTGTCTAATGAAAGACACTACCTCTAAGTACAAATCTGGCTTCCCTTTTGGTCATTCCTATTATAAATATAAGCTATTCTATGTTAAAATCATGCTTGACCATGTTCTTCCTGACTTTCATTCTTACCTTCTAACAACTATTTAGGCCTGTTTTTCTCTAAATAACACTGATGAACAGAGTCTCTGTACAGAATTCTTATACACTGAGATCCCGAACATTAAAAGAACCACATCTCGAGCTTTTTCCTACTTAATTCTTAATTAAGGTAAAGCAATTGAAATAGTGAATTGAATTAGATGAAAGCTGCTTCAACCCCATTCAGAAGGGGCCCAGAGTCATAAAACTGCACAATCTCTTTCATAATTTTGACAACTCACAAGTGGTAGTACATTTGAAATATACTTTACTGTAGAGTTACTGTTTTCTAGATAATAAATTCCTACAGAGGCATGCACCAGTTGGAATAAGGCAGCTGATGCTTCCAGCAGATGAAATCCTCAAGTGCACACAGGTGGGGAGGAGAGGGAGCAAAGGGTGTTTGTGTGCCTCCCACTGATTAACAGACTTACCTTTAAAGGTAATACTTCTTTGTTGATGGAAAAAAATACAGCCATAGCTTTGGTCCATGAGCAGAGGCCAGCAACATTCCCACATACTCTCTTAGCTGTTTCAATGTTGTAGTCCACCATTTCAAAATAAGGACTCAAAAGTTCTACCACTTCTTCATTAATTGTGTCCTTTGGAAATTGCTAAAAAAAAAGTGCAATATACATAATGTATGTAATATATGTAAACTATACATATATGTACTTCAGCACACACAGAACCTTACCAAGATCACAAATGTTACTTACAAATACCTAATATGAAGTTCTCTGTCTCATGCATCTTTGAGAGCTTGCAAAAGTCATTCCTCTCTGTTCTATATTCTTACAAAATGGAAAAAAGTTTGCCTTCATTTATGAACTTCGCTATCTTACACTATCCATTACAGTTACACAGCTAATTGTTGATACAAAATATCACTGATATCCTGCTTGAAATTCCGTTTTTCTTAATACTGAATAAGTAACTTAACAATCTTCAAAAAGAAAAGGAAAAGCTTAGCTCAGGTTCATAAACGTACATTCTACAAGACAGTCCTTTCAAAGGGCAAGCAAGCTATCTTCTCCTTAAATTACCTTATCTCATTAGTGGAATGTGTTTCAACTTTATAAATTTATTTTGACCCTCTCTTTTCTCCAAAAAACATCTCTTCGATTTTTCATCCCCAAAAGCTCTCAATTTTCTCCTTCAAATTTATTTTAATGGTCAAATATTCTATATAAGTTTGGTCATCTTTAAAGATCTATTTACAAGGTATAATGGAAGTCCATCACTGGTGAACTTGACAAATAGCTGTTCCCTGAAGCACAAATAGGTTTATTTATTCACAAGCAATGAAATGTTGAAGCCCTTCAGTAAACTAAAATTCCTTACAAGTAGATGCAATGTAAATACTATATAAATGGCATCCATGGCACTACCAACCATACAAAGTTGGTCGAGCCTGGCATCTGTGATTTCCCACCGGACCAGAGACAGATTAAGTAAACTCCTCAAAATGCAGAAATTGGAGACAACAACATCCAGTGGGGCAGGACAAGGTATAATATATTCAGAGTAGATTAATCATAATATTATTAGTTTAAATTATGAACAGGGATTTATTCATTAGTTACTCTTCCCATTTCCCTAGACACAAGCTATGGAGCTGAAAAATCCCACATTTCAAAAAATTCTGATTTTGTATATCCTAATAATCAACTATTCTTTTGCAAGCCACTGCACAAGTTGCAACGCTGAAAATTAATGAAAAGTTGGGTACCAGAAAAAAGATGTTTTCTATCAGCTTTAATGAAACACATAAGTAATGGCTATTCAAACCAAATGCTTAAAGCTTTGAGTCATTTGTCACTGAAAGTAATTTCATTGCTTTACTTAGGAGAAACTATAATTGATTTATGACCTGACTTTGCCAGAAGGATTCAAGTTTATTTCGTTATGACATACTTATTTTTAAGCGCCTAACGTTTTCGATCTATTGTGTGTCTGATTCCTATTGCACATTTGTTCTCCTATGAACACCAGAGAAAACACTGTCCCCCATTTTCTTAAATTAACAAAATATCAAAAAGAAGGTTGCACAAGCACCTGTAGGTTCTGTAAGAAGTTCCCTGCTGTCATCAGTTTCAAAGATTCTTGCCATGATGGGATGGCACAGCATTTTTCCTGATCAATTTTCACATTGTTCACTTTTCGCTGGAAGAGCAGTAACACACAGTCCATGATACGCATAATGAGGTGAGGAGGACGACCCAGTGTGCGGACAGTGGCAATATCTGTAGGTTTTATTGTCTATGAATTTAAAACAAAGTGTAAAGCAATTACTGTTATTTTTTATTTAAGAAAACATAGAGCACAAGCTCACCAACAGTATTAATCCACTGGAGAAGAAAAAAATTATTCACATTATTTTTGATTGAAAATAATTTTACTTCTAAAAAGCATGAAGCTAGAAGGACCCTCAGATTTTCACTACTACCTCCTAGCAACTACTAGGAAACCTCAGCTCAGCTACCTCTACAGCAGCACCTAAAAGCTTAAAACTACTATGCACATTTTTGACAAAACAAAATGCAAAACAGAAACATCTTGAAATTTTGCCTATTTTTCTAAAATGCAAACCTATTCACCGGAAACTGAGTCTAGAAAGGAAAATAGATTCTGTTGATATTTGGCAAATGAAGGTGAATTAAGGAAACCAGTGAGAAGGCCTGATACACGTATAGATTTGCACTTTCTGATTCACCTTATTGGGAACATTCCTGTTGTAGAAGCTGGCCTGTGAGAAAAACAAATAAATTATAATAACGTATGAAAACCTAGGCCATATTAAGTAAGGCCAAGTAAGCCTATGGTGCAAATCTAATACTATAACTTGTAACTCTAGTGCACATCATAAATCAAAAAGGACTATCAGAAAAGTCTACTGAAGATGTCTCCTTCAAGAAGCACTGATTTGAGCAGTAGTGCATACTGCACCACATACAGAGCAAAAAAACCACTGAACGATGGTAACTGCTGATGGGTGCTCCTATAACAGACATAACTTGGATCAGAAGCTTTGCTTATTCACAGGCAGTTTAATCAGCCTGAGTACGACAGTGACAAAGGTAAGCAACAGGTTATTGCAGGAGTTATGACACCTTGCTTCTAGCCTTGCACATGCCTCACTGGGAATTCATAAAGGAAGATTTTAATTACTTGTGTTTATACTTCAAGAAAGGGATTGCAAATTATTGCAGATTATCCTGATCACCTTCCTTCTGCCTGCCTTTTGTTTGCCTTCAATATTTTGCTGCTCATTGGGTTCAGCGTGCACCTGATAATTCAGCAGAGTTTTTCCAGATATCCGCGTGGAAACTTTAAACAGTGTTTCTTAGTGACCTTTAGGAAAGTCTGCCCAGGCTTTTTGCTACCATTCAAATTGTGGCAAAAGAGTTGCACTGAATTTTCATTTATTTATTTATTTACTTCTAGTCGTGCATTTAATGTGCCATTTTTATTTCAGGGCAAAGTGCAACTAAGTTTTATTGAACTTTGACAATTCTTACTCAAACTTTAAAAAATTAATCTCACTATATGTTTAAAAATGGTTATAAACTGTTCTGTACCTACCTGTCTCTTAACATAGCATTTAGCAGTCTTAAAATATGTAAAAAATGGAGCGAAATAACCAATCACAGTTTGTTTTGTTTTTATCTGGGAAGTAACCTTTATATTTATCAAACATTTTAATAGACATTTGTCTACACTGCAAGCAGAATTCCATTATAGGAATCCCTAGAGGGAAGTTTGCAAACCCATAATGATTGTGAGATTCATTTTTTGAAAGATGCAGCCCTATACAGGCTCATACAGAGAATTTTCTTGCTTAAAGGAGTTTCTGCTGAGAATACAGGTATGCATACTGATAGGCTTGCTTTTATAATAGTTTTCCTTTCCCCCTTAGACACAGGCAAAGCAATTTATTATAGCAAATGCAAGAATTTCAAGATTAAGCCCAACTACCTTTCCCCATTGTGAAGTCTCACAATAATGCTAGTATAGCTTTTCCTGAAAATCGGACTTTCATTTATTAGAATCCAAAATTTCAAGAGTAGTAGTATTGTTTTGATTTGGTAACTTCAGCCAAAACCAGAAAGTAAGCTGTAATAAGATGCAGGACAGGACACAGGACACTGGTGCTCTTTTCATACCTCAGACGCTGCCCACTTAGCATTGTTTGTTTATGCACTTGTCAGAATGCTTGCCGACCTCTGAGTTTGGTTTTTTTTTTTTTTTTTTTTTTTTTTTACCTTTCTCCTGTAGCTAAGTATCAGGATCTTATGATCCAGACTTGCTCTCTTATTCCACTCTTTTCAGCTGTCACGTCATCAGCCTTCATTTAGACATTTCCACTCTGCCCTTCAAGAATCATGGCAGTTAGAGACTGCTAAGCACCTCTCCCCTCAAAGTGAAGTCATACACTCGGAAGATCCATGAAAATTTATTAATACTAGATTTCGAAGACTTAGATTTGAAGGAACGTCACAATAGTCTTTAACTATCACAACTGTTGGCAGCCTCTCAAGTGGAAGGAAAACCTTCCAGTAAATCTACATAACAATCTTTGAGTTTATCTGTCCTTCAGGTTTTTCGTTCATTCTCTTCCATTTCTTGAGATGCCATCTCCCTGCTAGCCTCCAGTATTAGGTTTACTTCAGATCCCACTACTGCTGCTCATGACAGAAAGGCCTTGAGGGACATTTTCTTATAGTCAGCCAAACAGACATTAAAAAAAAATACTACACAAGGTCAACAAAAATTAATCTTTTTTCATCACTAATGATTCATCATGTAAAGATATGGGCAGTATTAAAAAAGCTTTACAAAAAGAGTATGTTGAAAGACATGAAGTCCCATGGTGAATGCTAGAAATCTGGGTAATGCCACAACTCATAAGAAAAAATAAATTTTTTTTTAAGAACACAGAAAAGAGTGGATTAGCTAACTTATTCAAAATGCAATTCATTGGTGAAAACTGAAAATAAAACAGGAGGTTTAGATTTGGATGGAATTATAACTGTTTTTAAATGGAAGGCACTTCTTCACTCATTGCACACAAGCTGTTTTATAACAGTATCAACATTCAGTTACTGGTCTAATATCAACCTCCAGCACATCATATATCAACTACAGTTTCAAATGAAAGTTAAAACTTGCCCTTTTCTGAAAAACTGCCTATTTTGGGTTAGTGCTCAGGTGGAAAAAGAAAAACAAAACTGAACCTAAAAAGCCTCAAAATATGTATATTTATTTGCATACATTTTCTGTCAACTGATGAGTTATGCGATGCACCTGCAACCTCATATTTGTTTTCAAAGAAGCCCATCTTCTTAGCAGTGAAATAATGTTATACATGGTCCAAGTACTAACCTGTAAGGCTGCTTCTGCCTCTTCCAAAGCAGGCTTAGCAGCTTCCAACTTCTCTTCAGCAATGGCTTTGTCAACTGAGATACTGTCTACAATAGCTTGAGCTTTGTCTTTCACTTTCTGAACTTCACCCTTCACCTTCTCAGCAGCCTGTGCTTTTACAGTAACTTCTTTCAATACCTAGAATGTGAGAAAACCCACATGCAAAATATTAAAGAAAACACCTAGTTGAAAGAATGTATTAATTTTTGTTGTAAAATTTTATCTGTTGAATTCCAGAACCAGAAAACTCAAACAAGATTATTTTCGTCACTGTTATGTTTCCAAGATCCCTTTTTTCCCCAACACTTAACTTCCTTTTACTTCATTAATCTTTTCAAAATAGAAGAAATAAAAAGAGGGAAAAAAAAAAAATCAAACAGCAATACATTTTGAAGGCTGTACATACCGTGTCAGCTTTTTCATTGGCAATTTGAAGTTCCTTTTCTTTTACCTCCAGCTCTCTGCTTAGAGCAACCACTGACTCAGAGGCCTCTCTCAATTTTTCCAGTCCAGTATTCATTCTGGAGTTAAAAAGCAAAATAAGAAGCATGTAATTCCCTATGTAATTTACACGACGCTTTCCAAATTATTCCATCAATAGAATGAATCACATCAATCAGAACAAACACTAGCAAAAGAAGTTTTACACCAAAAATAAAACTTGTATAGGAACTTTCACACAAGTGTCTAATGTCTTCAGAATCAAGAAAGCAAACAATAAATTACATAAAAAGAGTGTGTGACTTGAAATTTTACCCACTTCTAACTCAAACAGTATGCCTTTATCATTGCATAAAAATCCTATATGTTGGTTCCATATATGCCACCGTCCCTGTTGAGCTCCAACCTGATACTCAAAGGACTAAGTTCTATACAGCGGAAAGCATTTTCTGATCACTAGAATCCTGAGAAATATCTCAAATCACTATTTCTTGTTTGAAGAGGATATTGAAAAGGCTAATAAAATCAAAATATTGAAATCAAGACCAACCCAAAGAGATTAACAGAAAAATAGCACTAACATAACACTTTTCTCATTCAGCATAAAATGCCCCTTCAACAGTGCTTTTTGTCTATCAAAATGTAAGTCCTCACTTGGGACTTTTCAGACAAGTTTAAGTGGCCTCTACTGAGGCTGCTATTGCAAAAGTTAAGCAGTACTTGGACAGCTAAACAAATAGAGGAGAACAGAGTAACACCTGCAAAAGCAATTCAGACTATGCAACTAAGGTTAAGTGAAACAAATTGACATGCATGAACTAATCTGGTACATCTGAGGCGTCAGAAGGTAGGAAACAAGACCAGACCTCTCTGTTTTACAAGTCTTCACCCAGAACATAACTACAGATTTCTAACTCAATTTGGCTTTGAAGCCAAAGAATGTTTCAAAGTGAAACAAACTAGTTTGAGTCTTTCTTAAAGGCTTCCAGCTCTTTGTGCCAATCTTTCAAAATTGGGAAGACAGTTTTTCTTAAGAGTAATCCAATTGATACACCAAATGCTAATTTTACATTCTATTTGAGTATTTCTGACATGAAGATAAATCTGCAAATAGACTTCATCAGTTTAATAAAGTATCTGAAAAGGAGAATTAATATATCAAAACCACTTTAATAATCTACAAGTAAAAAGTTCAGCAGCCTAAATTATGCTCTATGATCATAAAACCAAAAACGCCAAAGGTATTTCTTACATGTTCATATCAGGAGGATACAACTGTTTAGCAAGAAAACAAAAGTTGCTCTCTAGTAAATTAAATATTACTATGAATATATTATGAAATTACATGTAGATGTTTTCTTTTACTCATTAAAAATACAGGTGAATAATTTATATTCACTTTTTTTCCCCACCACCTTGCTTTTTCATACGTCACTACCCTTTCTCCCCCTCCAAAAATATATAGTCTTTAACTTATATGCCAAGAGCAACTACAATATTTGATCAAGTTACACCTTTACACAATTTTAGGAAACTTGAAAAAAAAAAAATCCTTTTGCTGTGCAAAGAGACAAGCCATGGATTGAAATGAGGCGTATCAGAATATACCTACCTGGGGGAGAAAACTACAGAAAGACAGTAGTAAACCAAGCAGTTTACCTGTGTGCTAATGTCTGCAATTCAGAATGCTTTTCTTTGTATGTGGTTTTATATGCCTGAATAAAAGACAGGTAGGATTTGGGAGTCACATGTGTAGAACGTCTGTATCTTTGAAAGTAATCAGAACACTTCTCTGCCACTCCATCCTGGAATGAGCCCATACACTGCACAATTTCCCTCTTTGTATCAGCAGTGCAGTCCATATCAAATGAGGACAGGAAATGTTCAGATACTTAAGAAAGAAAGAAAAACATAAATGTAAGTAAATTTTCAGGAAAAAGTCTTAGCTTATAAACAAGGCAATATAAAGGCTACGTACCATGACAAAGAGAAATATTTCATCTAATTTAAATCTTCATCTGCCATTGATCTGTGCACCACCTACTCATATATATTTGGCTCGGTATGTGGTTGAACTTTAAATAGTATTCTATTTTTAACATTTCACAATCCAATATGTGGTCTACTAAAGGATAGTATTGATTATACCAGGGAATAGTTGCAAAGCAGAGAACACCTCTGGAAGTAAAGTCTTTATACAATGTTATTGGCAATTTGAGATTCATCTTCTTGATGTCTTCTACAAATTTAATTTAAAATGTAAATACTAATTATCAACCAACTTATTGACATCTGTGACATGGGAGATGCTTTCACATTGCGTCAACAAGATATTATGCCAGCTTTCACGCAGCTTCTGAAACCCCAGTCTTCTTTACTCTCCACCATTAGATTCTTAACATTATTCCACACTTCTCAGTAAAAAGTATAGCCAAGGATCTGGTATTCTTTCACCTCCAAAGTGTGCAACTGCTTTTTCTCTCTGAACCTGTCTAACTGCTAGCTACCAGGGATTGGGTAATCACAGCCTTCCTCTGTATGCCTGATCACAGGCACAGTCACTAATAATCACTTTCTTTAGTAGTATTTTGCCTGCTTTACCAATGCATTTAAGCTATCTTCAAGGGGAATTTTTCTTCAAACTGTGTTCAAAGCCTTTCCTCTGTTAGAAATATTTCAGCAGTTTAATACAGCAAGCTTTAAAGAAGAAAACATCTATATCAAATTTTAGAAAAAAGTAAGTTTCTTCTGCCAGTGTGCTGGCAAAATTCAAAGCAATTAAAACAACTTCATGACCACTGATCAGAGAATTAAATATGTGCAAAGACAAAACCTACACCTACCTGCCACTAAAGCATCCTTAGGCCACCGGCTGAACCAATCTATAGTGCATCCAGAAATGAGAGCAGGGAACTTCAGGGCCCTATTTCGGAATTTTTCACCTACTGGTGAAAAGCAAAGAACCACATGAAGGTTCTGACGGACTCTGGACATGAAGTAGTCATACAGAACCTCACTGGTTGGAGGTCTACGTGGATGTTCCTTTTTGAAGGTGGGTATGATGTCACTAATGATCTCATCTACTTCATCACGTGCAAATAAGTTTGATACCTTTGAGAAAAAGGAAGATTTTGTTCACGCTTTATGAGATGATCCAAAATAGAGTGTACAGCATAAGGTTCATTTAACAGATAGCATTTCAGGAAGGGACATACATTTCAGACACTGAAGTTATTAGGACCCACGTCACTCCTTTAAACCAGAACTTTTACTGAAGTGATTCTGTTAAACACACTGAAATCTAACATGCTGTAAAAGTAAAACCCACTCTCCCATATAAAAACCCAAAGAATCCATGTACAATGGCTTTGCTTTCTTCTCAATATTCTAATAACTAGTAGAAGTTACTCTGAAACACACCCCTGAAATAATAAATGAATAAAAACAATAAAAGCCATCCCATCCATTCTGGACATAAATTTACCATACAAAAACTATTTGTACACTAATGAGGTATTTAATTTAACAGATAATTTTGTTTAACTTCAGTGATGTTTCCCAAGTTCAACACAGCTTGTCAACACATTTAAAAGGGTCTGACTTAGACAATTTCTCTGTATGGAATGATGATGCTCATTCTTAATTTTACAATAGCTTTGTCTCACTCTAACCTAGTATAATGGATTGTTTCCATTTTTTATAATAGTGTAATGATAAAAAGCACTTGAGTATTAGTTTCTGAAAGTGTGCCCCTTGATCTATAAAAGAATATTCAAATGAATTCGGTTATTTTACTTCAGAATTATAACATTTAAAAAGCAGAGAAATTATCATGAGAAGGCATCTTACTTCTCCTGACGATAAAACATTGTTCAGGTATTCCAAGAAAGACTCATCTTTGATCTCATTGTCTGTAAAAAGAAAACAGATGCCTTTCCCTTGCAGTCCTGCTGTTCTGTACAACAGTTTCAGATCTTCCATCAAGTTTAAAGTGTTGTACGATCTACAAAAAAGGACAGTTGTACTAATATTCATTCCTTTTAAAAAGGGCTTCTGGTTAAAAGAAAAAGAACAAGCAAACTTCAGTAAGAAACAATCTCTTGGAATTTAAGGCAAAAAGGTGCCAAAGTCCAGGAATTTTCATTTCGGTTAGGAGGAAAGACATAGCTCATTTCAATATCACACATTAAATACCTAATCCATTCTTCACTTTCCTGCTCTCTTTTTCACCTCCCACATCAATTAAAAAATAAAATAATAAAAAAAAAATACCCCACAACCCTGCACCCCAAAAGACGGACAGGTGTTGTCTCACATGATTTTGTCATGTGCTGGGTGCAATAAGATATGCTAGATTTTATTGACTAATTAAAAAACTCAAACTAGTTGGCCCTTCTGATGAAAGTCATCACCAATGCTGGCACTCACAGTTTTACAAAAAGGAAAGAGAGCAGCAGCAAACTAAGAGATTAAAAAACATAAAAATTATTAGACAAGGTGTGGTGAGTTGACCTTGGTGTCTGCATAGTTGTTTCTCTCACATATTCTCGCTCCTCTTCTCCGGCTGCTGTTGCACAGCAGTTTTTTTCTCCTTCTTAAATAGGTTATCATAGAGGCGCTACCACCATCACTGATGGGCTCAGCCTTGGCCAGTGGTAGGTCCATCTTGGAGCTGGCTGGCATTGGCTCTATCAGACATGGGGAAAGCTTCTAGCAACTTCTCACAGAAGCCACCCCTGTAGCCCCCCCGCTACCAAAGCCTTGCCACGCAAACCCAATACGCAAGGTTACACTGGAATGATCTCTCTGGCTGGATAAAGGAGTGCAATAAAAGCTGAGGTTTCTAGGATGCCCACTGGGAATTAAAACAGAGAAGTGATTGCGTGCAACTTTATTAAGAGTTTCTTATGTAACCGTAATGATCTCATGTATGACCTGAAAAATCAGAAATTGTACAACAGTTCCTCATTACTAGGGAGGAGCTCAGGAAATAAATACATAGGTTTTGCAATTTTTTTTTCTTGATGATTAAGACGATTATTTTTTGTGTTTCAACAAAGACATCGTAATCACCAAGATAAGGTTCCATACATGTGTTTATAAATAAGACACTTCAAAAGCAAAGACACCACTAAAATTAGGAATGGACACAGAGAAGACACAAATATTCTATGCCCTTTTGTTTCAGTTGCAGGGGGAAATAATGATTGGAAGAGTTATTCAGTTAATTACTCAAAATTAGACAAAAATACTGACTTGAAAAAAATACTTTAAGTTACACACATTGAGTTAGCAATATTACTATCATCTACCTTGGTGAACTAAATGAAACCATTTTAAATCCAACAATTATTCTTTGTAAGAACTCACGGAATAGGAAATTTTGGATTAACAAAGAGCAAACAATTCTATCCAAGAAGGATTCAGAATTTTTCCCAGAGGTATTTTGGCACAAATTATTAGATGGGTTTTAGATAACCACTTAAGGTTAGAAAAACACAGAGTTTTTTTATCAATTTTATCAATCACTTCTACACTTGCTTCACACTATCTACACTTGCTTCACACTATCTACACTTGCTTCACACTATCTACACTTCTACACTTGCTTGTTGACCCACATGAAGAACTCCAAGGGGTTTGTAAGGTGGCATTAGGTTTTATCAGAATCTTTGATGAGTCTTTCCTAAAATCATGTTTATTCAAATCTTCACTCAGTCTGTTTTTCACTCAGTTTCTTTAATTCATCTGGTACGCCCATCGGGTTTAAAAGTCTTCAGATGTAAGGGTTCCCCAGATCTTTTCTGGACTTTTTTTTTTTTTCATGACCTTTATATAGGCCTTCTTATGATCCTCAGGTGCCAAAGCAACTTTAAGTGGGAAGCTGCACACCACTTTTTTAATTCAGTATTTCACCCTTTAGTGGCTTCATAATTCTTTGTGAATGATATCCAGCAATTTGTTACTGCTTGTTTTGTCAACTGTACTGTAATCTCTCCTGAAGTCATTCCTATTTCAGATAGATCCTCTGATGAGATACTCATCAAGAGGCATTCCCACATATGAATCTACAATTTCTTCTGCAGCCAACACAGCTGCAAAAGAATTAAAATAATTTCACTTCTGTACAATGACATCTTATTTGCGTGCCAAAAATATTTCCTGATCATTGACTTGTCCTACAGACACTTTAGGAGGCACTCATATTCTAAAATATTCAGAGAAGGATTTATAATTTATTTTTTATATCTTTTGTGAGTTATTCCAAAAGAAACCACATTGGGTTGAACAATATGAAAGAAGGCAAGATATGCTTGGAAAAGACTGTCAAAATTCTGACATATACATAAGATCTACCAAATTAATGAGCAGGGATAAGGATTCCACCTCCTCACACAGGTGTTATTTCAAATATTACAAGATAAACTCATAAAGGCATTATGGATAGATAGCAGATACAAATACTTTCAGTACAGTTTAGTGTACTGTGTAGAGACACAAAGTAAAGATAACTTGACGCTACCAATATTCCTTCTCATTCTGTGAAACACACAAAACGGTTTACTACTCCAAAGATGGTAAAAGCTCAGACTTGCTGTAGAAAATCAAGCAAATTTCAAAGGATTTTCATGTCTTTCTACTCGAGGCAACAGTGCTCAGCCTATGTTAAGCTTGTTCTTTCTCCCACTGCAGACTGGGAGCCTGTTTTATTTATAGGAAGAGTTCAAACACAAAGTAGTTATTTGCTTAAATTTTAATTAATACTCACCTTGTTAACATTATCTGGAATGTATCATAGCCAGCTATGAAAGATGCCAGTCTTGTCAAGCTCTGCTTTCCTGAGCCACCAACTCCAACTAAAAGAGCATTTCCACGAGGAGTGCGAATCACCCGAGAAATCTGTGTAAGATCACAGTCATTTATTGCTACAATGCAATAAATTTGCTACATTTGCTACATTTTGCATTGCTACAATGCAAATTGCTACAATTCCTCTAGAAATTAGAGGAAATTTTAAGGTTTAAGGCATTCTATATTACTATTAATATATTCTATGGACATTTGCACTTTCCAATGTATTCTGTAAACCTTCCAATAGTATAGCAACCACTTGATTCCATCACTGTGAACTTTCAATTATCAGTAGAATCGCATCTCACGCTTCCACAAAGCACAACTAAATCTCAACTGTGATCTGTTAGCAACATGCTATCATAGCATGACAGATTATTAAAATTGGGAAGGAAATAATAATTTCCCCAATACCATACCCTCTGGACAACCGTCTGGAGAGTTACCTCTCCAGGCCCCTTCATTGTGACCAGAAAGACAAGTTGTCCCAGGCGTGTTAAATTCAGGAGAAACAGTCTCCAGTATTCTCTGCAGCAGGTAATACTACTGCCTTTATAATCAAACTTCTTAAGCTTCTAGTTTACTTGATTATAAAAATGCACAATATCAGTATGAATATTTGGTCACAGTGAAACATCTCCCAGATAGATCTCCTTTTCTTTCCCATTTCATTATTTATCTTTTAAAGCAAAAGGCAGTAGTTACCTACTACTACACATTTCCTTTCAATTCAGGACAGCGCAATTCAGAGCAAAAGAATTTTCAGCACTAACTGTGAACTGCATGCAGCACCCGTCCCA
This sequence comes from Mycteria americana, assembly GCF_035582795.1. Lineage (NCBI taxonomy): Eukaryota > Metazoa > Chordata > Aves > Ciconiiformes > Ciconiidae > Mycteria > Mycteria americana. The sequence goes on along the minus strand of NC_134366.1, from coordinate 93,477,540 downwards.
CCGTCCACAGTCAAAAAAATAATGCCAAAAAATCTGGAAACAGGTAGAAGATGTTACCTGATGCTGAGAAAATATGCCTTTAAACACAGGAGACAAACTTGCTCCACACCCCATCAGTTGCACATGGACAGATACTCATAGTACACAGAAGAGCCTACATTAATTTCCAGAACAGCATGGAGCCACTTGCCTCTCAAAGGCAAGGTAATACCAACCAGCTGGTTAGCAGCTGGTCTCCTCTGCACAAGCAATGATGCAGAGTATTGGCTCCTGTTCTCTTTATTATCTTGAGCATCCCTCTGATGCCCTTAGAATTCCATCATGCAAATAAGCAGCCTAGAATACCCATTTACTTGCCTTTCCTCTAACATACTTTTTTCCAAGTTATTAAAAATAGTCATGTCAATTTCCTGCAGTTTTAAACCCATGTATTTTACATATCGAGTGCAATGTACTTGTTATTTTTCATAGGTTAATGTTTTATAAGCAAAGATAAAATCAAGTATGAAGGCTTACTCTAAGCACACTTAGTATTTAACCAGAGAAAGAAAAATAGATTTGCACACCACCCTTGGAATATTGCTGATTACTTCAATTATGGCTACTAGATCTTTTGTATGCAGAGGCACACAAGCTGTAAATTGGAAGCTTTGTTCTCTGTTTAAGATACTGCTCAGCTTTAACTCATTCAAGTCATACTACATCGCTCAGATTAGGCATTACCTTAACTGTGCTTACCTAGCCTTCTCTTAGAAGCTGTCTCAAGCCTAGCTAATGCATAAAGCTCAGACCTGCACAGCTGTAAATGCTGCTTTCAAGAATATGGGATCAGAGAAGCACTATATATTAATTTTATCCAAGTGAAAGTTAAGATAATGTTTCAGGTATTTACCATCTAGCTATCCAAAGAAGAGATTCCTGAAGGTGGGTGGCTTTTCAGTGAAGAAAAAAAAAAAAGAAAAAAAAGGGGTTTTTTGTTACATTCTGAATTTATATAGATTTTTTTTACTAAGAATAAACCAAAAACTTGTTAGTGGTTGTGATGATGATTTCACAATTTTCCTAAAGAAATCCATAGCCAAACATCATTCATTTTGCAGAAAAGACCTTAAAAGAAAGGGACTAATTTGCTGAAATGACAGGAATCCACCCCAAAAGTTTGAAAACTGCAGATGCAATGTGTTTGTCAACTGTAATTAAATTTAAATTGTTTTGATATTTATTATATTATTTGTTAGGATGGTACAATCCAATATTCATTTCTTAATAATTTATGATAAGAAATACAAATAACCTTACTGTGCAACCGAGAAACAATAGGGGGTTTAGTTTGTTTTTTTTTTTAAAAAAAAAAAAAAAAAAAAGCTTCTCCTTTGTATGAGGCCTATTCTGTGTGGACAATCCTATCAAGCTGTGCTGTGCTAAAAATTATGGTCAGCTCCAATCCATATTCAAAGGAATTTTAAAAGAAGTGAGCACACTGTGGATCAACAAAGGGAGTTTGGACTACATTTATTCCTACTCTGCTGTGTCTACTCCTTCATAAGCAACCAATTATGTCCTAATCTGAATTTCATTTGACTCATTCCAAAGAGAGGAAGAGCTCTCAGAAGAATTAATAAGAAGAAAGGTTAAAATAGAGTTAGAATAGTTAGGACCGTGATCCCACCAGACATATAGATAGAAAAGAATAGTTCCATCCGGTGCATTTTCAGAAAAGTTGAGTTTTAATACCTAGTCACATAACAGACAAAATACTTGCTAGCAATAAATTACTTGCTTCGGGTTAGAAGTAATTTACCTTGATTCGTGCATACCTCCACTCACAGGTGCTGAGGGCAAGTGAATGACAACAACAACAAATGGCAATCCAGTAAGACTGTACCTTGACTAAATGAATCATAGCATCTTCAAAGAAAACCATGTCCATTCCAGTACCACGGACGTTCTCATTGTATGTTTGTAAAAACATATTTAAACAATTCCGTAGCTGATGAAAGGAGTAAATTGGCTCATAGATTTTGGAAATATCTAAATTAACTTCCTCTAATTTTTCACCTAGAACAAAAAGCAAGTAACAAAACCTTAGCAGTTTAAATGATTGACAAAGGCTCAATATAGGGATGAGTAAGTGAAGGTAATTAGAAGTCTCGTTAACCACCCAGAACTAGGTTTATTATACATAATACTACTTATTAGATGTACATATGAAAGTGCTGCCTATACTCTGCGTATAACGAATGGTAAATTCAGCTGCTTAATCCTCACAAAACCAGCAAAAGCTAAGGAGCCTTCTTTCTCTACGTCTGAAACTTGAATGATGAAAAACTGAAATTAACTTAGCTGTTTAGAAGCAAAAGCAGCACCAGAGCATGAAGGTAAATAAATACTGCAGTTTAAAATTGCAAATAATGTTTTTTGTAAAAGAAAAACACTCTAAGTTGATTAAATCATTGCACTAGTGAAAAAGAATTATTACTAAAATAAATAATTACCACAGCAAAAGAAGTACATTCACTGTGAAAAGGCATATATTTGTTTCATCAAAAGATCTGAAAGCCACAAGTAATTGTCAACTCTTCTCCACCCAAAGGAAAGGAGGAAATAGTGCTGCTGTCTCATCTTTCCATTCATAAGCATTAATCGTGCTTAAAGGTGACATGCCCTTCATTAGTAAGAACTGTTACTCACAGCAAATAAAATCACAGAAGGGTTGAGGTTTGCAGGGACCTCTGGAAGTCATCTGGTCCAACCCCCCTACTCAAGCAGGGCCACCTAGAGCCGCTTCCTTAAGACCATGTGTCCAGATGGCTTATGAATATTTCCAATGAGGGAGACTCCACAACCTCTCTGGGCAATCTGTGCCAGTGCCCAGTCACCCTCACAGTAAAGAAGTGTTTCCTGATGTTCAGAGGGAACCTCCTGTGTTTCAGTTTGTGCCCATTGCCTCTGGGCCTGTCACTGGGCATCACTGAAAAGAGCCCAGCTCCGTCTTCTTTGTACCCTCCCTTCAAGCAGTTATACATACTGAGGAGATCTCCCTGAGCCTTCTCTTCTCCAGGCTGAACAGTCCCAGCCCTCTCAGCCTTTCCTCATAGAAGAGTCCTTTAGTCATCTTTGTGGCCCTTCATTGGACTCTCTCCAGTATGTCCATGCCTTTCTTGTAATGGGGAGCCCAGTCCTGAACACAGCACTCCAGGTGTGGCCTCACCAGTGCTGGATAAAGCAGAAGGATCACCTCCCTCGACCTGCTGGCAACTTTCTAATGCAGCCCAGAATGCCACTAGCCTTTTTTTCTGCAAGGGCACATTGCTGGTTCATGTTCAACTTGCTGTCCACCAGCACCCCCAGGTCCTTTTCTGCAAAGCTGCTTTCTAGATGGGTGGCTACCAGGATATACTGGTGCATGGGATTTTTCCTCCCCAGGTGCAGGACTTTGCACTTCCCTTTGTTGAACCTCATGAGGTTCTTGTCAAGGTCCCACTGGATGGCAGCACAACCCTCTGGCATATCAATCACTCCTCCCAGTTTTGTGTCATCTGGGAACCTGCATTTATACTGCATTCTGTGTATGCCTGAAGTCACCTTAATTTTAGAATTCTTTAGCTCCGTATTGTTTCTGTATATATGAACACTCCTTTAGATTAAGACCTAATTAAATTAACCAATTGCTTATTTTAACCTGCAAAACCACTAGTTAAACTAAAGGAGTATTGCAGGTGGAAGTAAGTTTCTTACAAGGTGAGCGAGACATTTAAACAACTCAGCTACTGATAAGGAACTCATAAGGAATACAGCAAGGAGTTAAACTGTACTGATGTTTTTACAGTTTCAAACCATTTAAGAGAATTATATCAGCTTAATCCTGTTCCTGCAGTTTTACTATTAACGTCAAAAGACAGCATGATCAAGTACTAAACCTAAGAAAGGGCGGACATTTACACTATTTACAGAGGCAGCTGGTGTAATACATTATTTTAAACTTTTCTCTAGTCTCAAGATTCAGAATCGCAAGTACTAAATAGCAATATCAGAACTAACTGATAAAAAACACCTTTGAACAGTTTGAGGGTCTCAAGAACACTAGCACCACTAACAATTTCTGTGAAGCTAAGATCTAAAAGTTGATGTTTGAGCTACTTCATCTCGAGTCTTCGTATATGTATCTCAGGGACAAATACGTTGTGACTATACAACCCTAAGAGGTACAGGGAGTATAGGTAAACATATCACTAACCTGAGCATAAGGTTATTTGAAATTGATGTCAGATGTATCTTTTTTATATATTTAAGAGCTCAGAAATCCAGTTCCTGATCTTACACTTCCATCGTAATAGGCAAGACTAAATTCCATTAAAGGGACAATTAAAACAAAATTACACTTGTTATTCTTTTCACTTAAAGCCAAAACAGAAAGGGGTTCTCAAGGCTCTGACAAACATATTGAGGACAAAACATACCCTTTCTAAATGAGGGCCTCTTACTTTGTATTTAGATGAAGTTTCATGTTAAAAGGCACATTACAGGGCAGGTACATTTAAACTGTCACCAGGAAGCAAGTTATTTTGAGAAATACATGCTTCTTTTTGCATTTATTTTCAGTTCAACATAATGGCTTCTAGTGTGGATTCAAATTTTCGCCTTAGAAGTCACTCTTCACTCTCTCAGTATGCATTCTGACTTACATTTCAGTCCTCTCTACATTGCTGCAGTTTAGTTTAAGAATGTATTTGATTATTTAAGAATGTATTTGACTACTTTCTCACATCAGTTTGCTTTTTACTTCTATTTGATTCCTTCCAATCAAACATTTCCTAACCTTTAATCTCCTTTTGTCACTGCCTTCTGACTACCTAAATTATCCAAGAAGAGATTAAATGGAATTTGACCACTCATGCCAACCTTTTATTGCCTCCACTATCCATCATCACAGTGATATGAACACAGATAACTGAACCACCCAATGGCTTAAATAATTACTTCCTCCAAAACCCAAACAACTGTTTTCTGTTCTTTTGCATCAACTAACAAATATTCCCAGGTCATTTAGAAAGGTCAGTGACACAAGGTTTTTGTTTAAAAGACCCAGAGACATTGTTATAAGCCATATGGATAATTCAAGAGGGTTTACTAGCATTCAGGAGATTTTGAAATAATACTCATTTGTTACAAAATCATGCACCAGGTATTTCCAAAGAAGTACTGGATTAGCCCAGAGCCAGTGTTCTTTTACCAGGTTTATAGGGGATGGTAGCTAGAGTGCTATCGTTTACCTAGTACTGCAACCCCACCACTTCAAGTCATTCATACCACACTTCTTTCATCATTTTAGAATAATATAGACTCATGCTCACTATTTGGCAGTTTTGTCTATCTACCACATCAATGGAAATGGAAACAAGGCTCTTCTATACAGATAAGCCAGATATAAATACGGACTTAAAAATCCCATGAATATAAAGATGTGCCAGAGCTGGTAACATAGACTACCTTCAAAGTCATTGGACAGAACAGCCAGCCTTGATGCATAAACTTACTATGCATTTTTAAGACATATTTCTATTATCATCTATTTTGTCATATCCCCTTCCCTCTTCTTGCCATCTCCATGATTACCAGAGCCTATCTTTACCAGATCTTTCAGGTGCATCCCTTAAGAAGTCAACAAAGAATGCATCAATTTCAGGATCCAGCAAAGCATTTGTTTCTTCAAATTCCTCCTCAATGAGTTTTGCCACAGCTGCATAAAACCAGTTTACATCTTCTGAGGTTGTGAAACGATCAGCAATAACGCACTTGCATTCATGCTTCCACAGTTTTATCAGTACCTATATATTATAAAAAAACAAAGGCATTTCAGTCAGATTAGGCTTGCAATAAAGCTACACCAATTTAAAAGCCATGCTTTTTCTTATTTATTTATTTTAAAATCATATTAACGCTAGAAAAGAAACAGTAGTAATTTGGGGTTTATTCAGGAGAGATACCTTGAGCTTCTCATTCCATCCAATAGCATTTTAAGCTTATATTCAGTTAACTATGCAAGAAGCCTTAATCTAGCATTCCAAACCAGAGCATGTTTACTAAATTAAGATTTTATTTCCCCAGCCCCAAAACCATATCCATACCTGTTAACACATGTTTGTGCACTGATAAACCATGTTTTTAACTGGTCATTAAGTAGAAGGTGGGTGGAAATAAAAGCATCACAGCATGAATACTTTCATGCCAAACACAGATGTCACTCCCAATACTAAATCCAAACAACTTAGGAAAAAAAAAACCCGTGTAACTGTTTATATTATTCCTTCTCCAAATTCAATACCTTTAAAGTTCTTCAGTTTGGTGATAGGATGGAGAAGGAAAACCTGCCATGTTCTTAACCCCAGCAGTACTGGTTTTAATCCTACACTATTACTACACAGTAGTAGAAAAACTTCCAAGTACTCCTTGAAGACCTCTTGTTTGACCCTACAGCACTTAGTACAAATGACACATACTATGTCAAGTCTCAGAACTAATATGTAAATTTATACAATCAGATTTTGAGCAATTGTTTGTTATACTTCAAAAGACATTAATTGAGAATATATATACATATAATCATCTTTGTGCTGTATATTTTTAGCTTCAGAATTAAAATCAATTCTAAAATTTAAATTTTAGATGTAGTAGAATTCAGGATCTTATTCAACAAGTAGGGAAGTACATTAAACATGAAGTGATTATATAACCCAACTGTATAACAAATTTTCCATGATTACCATAAACATTGCTTTTCTAGCACTTCATGTTTCAGTGCTCAAAACTCTAAATGACTTTTCCTTAAAATAATTAAAAGAGAAATGAAGCATAAAGTATTGAGCTTTTCTGGAAGCAAGGTGGATTATGGAAAAAAAAATATCACTATGACTCGTTACTACTTCTTCCTTTTAAGCCATAAGCTAGAAATCATTTGTTAGACAGATATTAGGCAGTGACTGAAAGCCTCAAGATACTAGTGGAGAGAGGGCAACTGTCTATTTTTTTAATCAATATATACGCATTTTCATTGGGTTAAAATAAGTTCATTGCTTCTCACAATTTTCTTTGTTTGCTTCTTTCAAACAAACTAGCATTTGTCAGAAATAGAACAAGCAGATAGAAGCAAACCCTCTTCTTTCAAAAGCAGCAGGTTTTGTTATAGTTATGAAACAAAGTTATCATTTCAGTTGGCAGTGTAAAAGCTAGACTAAAACATCTTTGCCTCAGGAAAACACTGAAAAACTTTTGTAATCAGAAATTCTATTTTTCTAAAGCAAACTCAAATGCCAAGAAGGTAGACTCTTCATCCTCTTTGCTACACTAATTATACACTAATTATAACAAAGCCACTGATACGCTGCACTTACCTTTGGTTCATTGATCACTTCTGATGTAGTGTTCAGCATTCCTTGCCAAATCCTTGAGAGGTCTCGAAGGTTGAAGACATAATGGAACTTGGCTGGTGTGGGCAACATTTTTAGCTTGGTAATCTGCCACAGCCTGCGTGTCAGTGGAACCAATTTGGCTACTGTTTTCTTCACATCTTCTGAAAATCCCCGCTCACTACAATAGTGCCCTTCTCCAATTACACCTGTCAAAAAAAAAAATTGCCAGATGAAAGATTTTTCTAAGACACACTAGCACAACACCAAGAGCTATGATCTTCTTAAGCTTCTTTTTTTAATCCCCAAAACCTTTTCTAATTTGTTGAAATGGATTTCCAGTCTGTATTCAAATCTTGATTCACCTGCTCTTAACACCATTCTGCCACCACCTCACTGGGTATTTAGCTCTTAATTAACTGTCTGTTAAAAATGTTCTTTTGTCTACCAAAATAGCTTCCACAGCCACTGAATAGCTAATATCTTCTCTGAGACCAATATGATCCTGTCTTTCTGAAAGTCTAGTCATTAATCACTCATTCTTAGCACCAGTAGCACCTTAGCAACGCTCCAGCATTGTCAGGAAAACCAGGAATGGCTTTCATGCTATTCCCCCTAACACTTAGCATACCAATAGATTCAGAGATGTGACTGGACCTGAAAAACTTACGGATTGATGAAGTTGCAGGTGGGGAGTGATTACTAAAGGAAAATGTGCTGGTAAGCAAATCAGAGGGAGAATTAAGCCTCAATTTTAATCATAATGTTTATAAATAGAAGGATAAAGAAAAATCAACTACCATTTTCAAAAATAGGATGGATACAAAGCTAATTTCCCTTTACCAAAAATTTTGTCAATGGATGAATTAGAAGGCAGAGTACAGTTGAACACAGAAAATTGTCTCTTGAGCCTCTGTGGAATGTCATTGCGACCTCCGCCAGGGTGGATCATGGCAGCCAAAAACTGAATGTCCACAATGTTGGTAAATTCACCAGGCTTTTCCAGGTTATACAGTCCATTCTGTTCCATCAGCTGTCTAACTATCTCATTAGTGACCTGTAAAATAACCAGCATTATATAACAGAATATTATACACACAACTAAATAAAATACAAAACATACTTATGTACTTGGAAGACCTAATAAACAGTATACCATTATTTTCTCCCCCAAACCCCTGCTTATTTGCTTCAAGAGAAAAATGCACTGCTAGGAATAAGCATATTTAGATTGTCCTTTTCATTGGCAATATCTATGGACAAAAATCCTCGGAATAGAAGGGAATCCCTAGCTTACAATTAATCCTTCATACTTCATTCTCACTTGAATGCTGCATGATTTCCAATACTGATGTATGGGAAATACTTCTCCCTTTTAACACAAAATTTCCAGTTTGTTCTAATCAAGCCCAAGATGATGCATCTTCACATGTTGCATCCACTACCAAATATTTTGATGAAATTTCCATCTGTAACAATCACAAACATGTTTTTTCAAGCTGCAAACACAGAATTACTTCTATACAAAAGAATGTACGATTCCTTTCCTTAGCCATAAATGAACCCCCTGCTTTTCTATTTGACCAGCTGAAAACATCCCACAGACAGTACATTATATGACTATACTTCTTCAGAAATTCTAACATGTTTCCAAAGCACTATACTTCAGAACCATCTTGCCAATGTACATAATGATTACTTCCTTTTTTTCCAAAGCAGAGAAGTCACTTCTTACCTCTCAGCATTCACAGTATTTTAATTATCGTCCACACAGCCAGTTTGCTATCACAATTTGGCACCTTGTGTGACAAAGGGTTTTTTCTAACTAATTTTTTAATTTTTTTTTTAATTAAAAAATGAGTGTTGGTAAAAAACGTTGTTAAAATTATACAGGCATGTTTTAAGGAGTACTCAAACTGCTTCTTGTAGTCAGTATATTTATTTTCAATTAATTCACAACATACAACTAGACTGGTTCTTTAAGAAGACTGTTTAAAAATTAAGCACTACATATCAAATTTACCCCCTACTGCCTGATTGAGAAGAGAAGCCAGTTTTACAGTGTAGCAAGGAAAGAAAGAAAATATGTTTTGCCTTCTTTTTTCCTCTTTTACAAACTAACCTGATCTCCCCACTCATTTATTATGGGCATATTCACATCATCAATGAAGACTGTCATCTTTTTGCCTGCAGGCGGACCATAAGTTGTGCCCATGCGCTTGTCCACATAACTTTCTATTGTACGCTGTTAAAAAGCAAGTATTAGCATAGTTACAAAGAGCCCTTCCTTTCATACATGATTCAATCATTTAAACATATTGGATGGTTTTATTACACAGAATTTTATTAAGGAAGGTTTAGACAACACATCTGCTGGAGGTAATTGCACTATTTCAACTAGAATATCTGAAATCTCATGCTATACAACATTAGGTTGGTATCAGATATAACGAATGTCTAATGTAGACAACCATACCTAACAGTTTCATAATTTTGAAACCATTTCAAACTTTTCCTTCATTTTTTTCATTTATCAGCAAAATTGATGGTTACTAGCAATAAAGATTAAACTAATAATCTGTCAGATCTGAAAGATGTGATTCTTGAAGACCTTTCCAGCAGACATCAATGTACTTCATAAAAAGCATATGGTGATAATTAAATTCACATACATAAACAGACTTGATGAAATAACTTTTCTTAATAGTAGACTTACCACTACTTTTCTTCCCATCATCTTTCCATTGCTCTGTTCTTCTTAAAGTCCAGTTTTTATTTATTCTATACCAAGTGAAAGCTCACTTAACCATGCATAGTTATTCTTCAGTGCAAATCTAAATATCTGCGTTCTTACATTGTGCCCAGACTCCTGTACAGTAGCCTGGAAAGCCTTCTTACACAAGTGGCATCAGTTAGACCAAGGTTTTAGAAAGTCAGAACGATTTAAAAGCACATGTGTCATAACAGACAATGCTTTGGTCTAGATTGTTATCAGAGACTTGACTGTTAGACTTGCACATCTATGTCAGATGTCTTGACCATCAACAGACCATCATCTGTCATCAATAAACTTGACATCTTTTTTATAAATATAGATGTACCGACACTACTTTTTGTTTCTATAGCCCAATCAATAGAAGGAAAAATACTAAGGAAAATAAGACCTAAATTACATACTTGTATATTAAACATGTTAATAGTTTCTACTATGCTATAGAGCCAGATGATAGATGATGCAACAAACGTATAGACAGCACTTCTGATTACAGCACAGACAGTGCTTTGGCTTGGCATACCAAACCGCATTAAAAATATTTCCCATAAATATTGCCAGCAGGCTAAAGAAACTTGAAATAATTCAAAGTAGCTCAGCAGACATTTGGACAGGCAGTACAGTTCAGGATTTAAGTATTCACAGTTCTATTTAGAGCAGCTGCACTGCATGTGTTACTTTTTTAATGAGTATTTTAATTTACTGAAATTTAAATTGCAGACAGCACACTTTCTATGACAGATTGTTTTGGGTAACACTTATCTTACACGTGGCTTTTAGTGAAATCTGAGGGAAGTCACTGACAGCTCTACCCAATTAGTGAGAACTGATACATTTGACATAAAAACATGAAATGTGATGAAGCAAATAATATGCATGGTATTGCAATAGTCCAAGAACAGCTCAATAACTACTGAAGAAGTTGAAGGGAACATGGTTTTTACAGAAGTCTCTTAAATCATGTGTTAGGACACTTAGTCCATTTGAGCAGGTGCTTTTTTGTTTCTACATTCATTTTCAGTTAAATAAACCACTTTCAGAAGCATCCTCCTGGCAAATTCTCAGAAAAATCTCAGAATCCTGTCACGTTGTATTAGCAAGTGCATGACTACTATACCTGGAAAATTAACGGGGTAGTTGCAGATGAAAAATTCAAAGTCTTAGCCATGTGGTTTTCAGGGTTATATTTTGACATAAAACCTTTGATGATAACAGTCTTTGCAGTGCCTTGCTCACCAATTAGTAGGACAGCCTAGACAAAGACAACATTGAAATAAGATGAAACGCAAGAGCTGGGTGTCTTGGCAAAGCCTCAGCAATCCCATTTAGCTTTTAAACAAACTAGAAAAGTTACGTAAAGTGAACTCTCAACAAGGGACATGTGGAAGCAAAATAGTTAATGTCTCTCAGTCTTTTGCAGGCTTCACAAGTTAAAAATATTTGCAGTTACTGGTCATGTCAGCCAGCACGATTTAACTAACAAAGGAATGGATTATTTGTAAAAGGAGTTGATTATTTGAAAAAGGATGTACCGTCTAGAGCCTCTGTATCTGAAAGATTTCAATTGCTGCTGTTATTTACCATATCATGCTTATCTGAAACAGTTTTGGTGAAGAATAGGTTGCATAATCTAAAGGTACATAAACTCTGTAACTGCCCCACGTGGGCAAAGTCCATATCAGCAGATTCCGGCACTCTGCTGCCTTGTGTGCTGCCCCGTGTGCTGCCCCCTCTCCAACAGCTACATGAAAAAATTGCTTCTGTTCTGACCTGATCTCAGCTGTAATTATGGTTGTTTCCACTACAGAAAGGATGGGTGAAGGGAAGACAAAAATGTCTGGAAGCAGTGACTATTCAAAAGTTCAAGCATATTTACATGAACGTAGCTCCTGGAATCACCATTTTACATTAAAAAACCCGAAGTTCTTCCTTTTCAATAATATAATATTTCACTTCTAATTAAAAAACTTTATCATGTGTACTCTTAGCACTATTTAGATGTGAAATATAGAAAAAGTACCTTGCCCTGTTTCGCAATGGTTTCAATAAGGAAATCCATTCTCACATTGTCAACATTAGGCACAAGAATGGAGCCATACTCTGGAGTGCTGCTACTGGGATATACATACTCTTCAACACACATATTCCAGTGCATCCATTTACCTAATAAGAAAGAAATGAAATTATTGTTTTAGAAATACAAGACGTCATCGCTTCTTTTATTTTCCATTGACTTGACTCGTCTGTCAGTGCCTTTGTCTCACATACAGTAATGCCACTCTATAAATTCAGACCAAAATTATAGAATCATAGAATCATAGAATCTCTCAAGTTGGGTCTAAGAGGCTTACTCCTCTTTTTTATATAAATTATGAGAAGGACAAGGCTTGTCTATTTTTGTTCACTTGACAATTCATCAGCACAAAGTCCATGCAGCTTTCTGTAGCAATATATCCACATTCTGATTTCTCACAGGAAACAGGGAGAAAGCTTTATACAACATAACCAGTAAAGTGTAGCTGTAATACAAAATTTGCTAAGGAACACAAAAGAAGGTAAGCTGCAAAAAACTTCTGAATTAATTCTCTAAAAGAAGCAAAGTTTTAAAATTACTTTTAAGTTTTACCCCGTACCACCCAGCTGGGTTACTAACCGTCAGATGCCACATAATAATCAAACATGGTATCTTCACTGCCTTCTGGGATACAGGGAAGATCAAGTTTTATCGTTGCATGGTTTCGAAGCCAGTGCTCCATTTTGCATCTGTCCTCCAGTTCTAGTAATGCTCCTACACTCCACATAAGAGAGAAGATGTACAGCCTTTCCAAGTATTTTGGAGTCAATTCCCCTCCTTGCTCCTGAAGGATTGAGTTAGGTTTTTATTTTCAATAGCCTAAAAATTCTACTTGATAATCATTAGTAACATCAGGTTAAAAGCCTTCAGTCATGTTTAAATTTACTGATGTCTTCATCGATCTACAGACTAAATCAATACCAAGTAGGCCACAAAATATAGAAAAGCACCCTGTAGATATAACTTTTAATCACCCGTTATAGCATTTGATCTGTTTAAGTTCTAGTTTATAATCCGATAACAATTCACCCAAAAAACCCTGAATGAAAACTGCTGTCTGATGCATGCTACATGTCACTGCTTAACATCAAATCCAAATGTGAAAGAGGGCACATCCTAGCTATTATTTTCTAAAGAAAAAGAAGGTATTCCTTACTAACCTGCATCTTCATTTATATTCCAAGTCATCAAAGAATCTCCTTTCTACATAACCTTATGACTTAAAATTATCTCCATTAGATTAAGTAAATATAAAAAAATCCACACTACCTTAGGTGGGATAAGGCCCTGCAGCATATTAATGCTCTGCATAATCACAAAGGCTTCCAACATCTCAATCTTGCATTGCAGAGACTGAATGCTGAAGCGGTATAAGTCTGGGAATGATGAAGAATACAGCTGACGCAGAATTTCAGCTTCTTGGAAGGAACGTCTTTTCAAAAATCCCTGTTCCAAAGCACAGTAAGAAAATAAATTTAGTTCCTAACGCAAGCTTCAGTAAGTTCACCTCTAGTAATTCAAAAGGTCCGGTGAGCATGGAAAGTTGATTTCTTTTTGGGGGGCTCAGATTCCCTGCCTGTTAGGCAGGGTTTGGCTAGCAGAAGGTCAAACTTTACCCAAGTATGCATAATTCCTACTGGATGTTAAACATAGATACTGAAGAAAAAAAAGCACTTTAAAGTTTTCACAGCACAAAAATCATTCTTTGCAAATATTTTTTAATCACAACGGCTGTATAAGGTATACAACAACTCTGCAAAGAAAAAATATCATATGTACTGAACACAAGTTTGCTTTATTCTGCACAACGTTAGTTTCTAGCAGCAATACAGGGTACCCCAGAAACATCTGGCAGTTGCAGAAAAAGAGGATATCAGGAGGGGATGTCTGCTGGTGTGTATAGTATTTTTATTGTGCATCTCAGTAACTGTAATGCTGGATAAACAAAACCTAATTAAAACTACCTATTTCTCAAGATCATAGAACAGGATTTGTTCTTTGAGGCCTTTAGCTCCAAGTAGTAACCTGCTTCTTTGAGTTACCCAGAAGTTCTCTCTCATCTGTGTGGCAGAATGCTTCTTTTACTTCCCATGAATTTATTTCCTACATAAAATACACTCATCAGCAAAAACACTTGCAGATTCTTCCCCAAAATTGAAACTAAAATTGAAACTAAAATAAACTGATATCAAATAAATTCCATTTAAACATAAGAAAATTTTTTTTTCCTTGTGAAGGTGGTCAAACACTAGAACAGGCTTCTCAGTGAGCTTCTGGAGTCACCATCTCAAAACTCAAGAGGACAGAGTCCTGAGCAACCTACTCTAGTTGACTCTGCTTTGAGTGAGACCTGTTCAACTACACAATCTCCAGAGGTCCCTTCCAACCTCAACTATTTTGTGCTTCTGTGATTCTTTTCCACACTTTTATCTTCATAATCTTTTTTAACTCTTTTACTGCCCAAAGTAAATAAACTCTGGGACTGATTACAAATAGGTAGATATATAAAAAAGCTTTCTAGAAACACACAGGTGGAAAAAAAAAGTGCTAAAGATTAAACGGCAGAACTACTTAAAACAGATATCTGGACCCTCACCAGCTGTTCAGAAAATATTAGGGGTAAGTTGAGAAGTTGCTAAAATGTTTTTGCTTTGGAGGAGGTTGATGAGTAATGGATCAAATACCTTTGATCACTTTGCAAAAGCTGCTGAAGAAGCACGTTAGACAAGAACAGCAATATAAAAAGTTTGAAATCTATTTCACTGAATTTGGAAATTGCTTATGTCATGATATTGCATCCCAATACGCTGCTATATTTAGTTGTTTATAAATTGTAAGGATGGGAAATCTAAATGTATACAACTTCCTGAGCTATTCATATGTGGTTTTAATTATTTTTCAAAGTTCTTCTGAAATATCAACAAATACTATGTTTCATTCAGCATCTGAGAATTAGGAACTAAAGAAAGAAAACTCCATTTAATTCTGTTACGAAAGTAAAGAAATCCTCTAGTGAACAATGCGAGATTAACATCTACCCTGATCTGCTGGAATATGTAGCATATTGCACTACAAAATAGATTTAAAGGGAGATGTACTGAAAGAGCCATCAAGATATTTTATTTATGAAGTAAAAGCAAACCAAACAAAAAACAAATAAATGCTATTGGCTCAAATGATAAATAACTATAGGTTGCAATTTTATAGCCACTTTTTTTTTGGGGGGGAGAGGAAGGGAGGTTGGAAGGGTTGTTTCACAGCTGAAATGAATGTAATTTGTTTTGTGTTATCCAAAAGCAAAAAAAAAAAAAAAAAAAAATCTTGTTTTCCTTTTTACTGTTGCTACCACCAAAATAAATTAAAAGCATAAGGTCATGGATTAAGTGAAACTACTTTCATGCAACACTTACTTCAACACAACTAAATTTAGTCTGCACATCACTTTAAAGTGCAGAGGTAAATCATGACTGATAAGGCAAAATAAAATGTTTTTCTTTGTTTTTGCTGTCTTTGCAGCTGAATCTATAGCTCAATTTAAACGGAAATGTTCAAGAAGTTGTTGTCTGCAAATTAACCAATGCAAGGAGGCAGAGCTATGAGAACCTAATATCAGTAGGTCCTATGCAGTGCTATAAGTACAGAAAGGAACAACACAAGTGGAATCTCATGGGAGCCACTGTCCTATATGCATACTTTACACTTAGACTTTCCCAAGTATCCATACTAGTTAAAAAAAAAAAAGTTAAGCCTTGCAGTAATATACATAAGGCACTTGTGTTGACTGCATATATTTGCATTAGTAAAACTTCAATAACAGCCAAATTTTTAGGAAACTTATTAAACATTTTTTTTCCCTAATAAGAATGCAAACATTTGGACTTGGCATAGAACCTATCAAAGGAATTAGTGATGATCCTCGAGTGTTGCTAAGTAGCTGTGATTGAACAGCCAGCTCCCTATGATTTAATATCATTCTAAAAGGGAAAAACTCTAGGCACTACTAGAGAAATATGGTAACAACCCTCTCCAGCAACCTTTAGTCCCTCACAAGTAGCAAACCTCCATAGGCAACAAGTCACAGCACACGGGTGGCTCCATCACAGGAGGGAATCTCTGATGCAGCCACACTCACAGAATCACAGAATCCTTTGCCTCTTAATTGGTTAAGGCTAAGCTGGGTTCTGATGCCTCCCCTAGTGGATCTTGTTACTCCTCACCTATTCTCAGGACATTATACCTGACCTTTCATTTCAGATCTGCAGGTGGAAAAGAAACCTTTTTTCTGTTGCCAGAAATCACAAGTTTACAGCCTTCCTCATCTTGGGAGTTTCCGTTCACCAAAGCTTTGAATGCAGTCTTTCACTCACACTCCTTTCCATTACAGGGCTAGGGATCTTGAGTCTGCAGTGTCTCTGCAAAGCCGCTGCTGATCTGTTTATCTTCCCTGAAGGCACACAAGACTTCTCACCCCTTCCCACAGCTCCTTCACCTGATAACTCCATGCCCAGGGCACACTTCACCCCGGAGAGCTTCACTGTCTCCAGCCCCAGGAAGAAACACCAGGCACTGCCTGCCACTCAGGGCTTGGACAGCAACATACTGTCTCTCTCTTGATTTCCATCTATGCTGAAACCTCTAATATGCTAAGGACATTTGTTCTAGGCAGTGCCACAGACCATGCCCTGTGGCATGTCAACGTTTTCTCCATGTCAGACAAATCAGGGATTTATGGACAAGGAATCTGCTTATAAACAAGCAAGCTATATAAGACTTCCAAGCATGAGAAGCTTTATGGGTTAAAACAATAAGAAATCTGAGGATAATACAGAGTAACCATTACAAAAGACTTCCTCAACTACTAACATCTGATAGTTAATATGAAGCCAACTGTATTTTCATCAGGCTAGTTAAGCAACACTGTCTACATGAGCATTAGTTGTATTTTCCACGGGTATTCTATTTGATTTGGAAAATGAAATGAGTGAATGAGACTGCGAAACATTCATTTTAAAAATTATTTAAAAAAACTTATTAGTGTGATGCTTTCTAGAAAGGAGGACAGTAAAATTCAGTCTGTCAGCTCATAGCAACCTGTAAAGTTTTGTTCTTTTGAGTCTGCAAACAGAAGGGTAAATACGCTACAAGGGCCTGGATGATGTTCTAATTTCATAAACAGGAAGACTAAATTATTCCTACCTTAAAATTAAAGTTTAAAGACCATATAAAGGAATGTTAATTTGGGATTATATGAAGAAAGGTATATTAACTTGGTTTTCAGGAAAAGATAATAAAGTAATTCTCTCTATGATCACAGGAATCAGTGTCTTAGCCTCAAGGAAGAAAGTTTTAATTTTTGATACTCATGAGAGAGTCCATGTTTCATCAAAGAAAAATAATGTCAACAAAATATTCTCAATAAGACTGACCAGACAAGAAAAAAAAAATAAAGAGAAAATAAATGAATATTTCTTTTAATTTAAATTTTTTAAAAGGGTTAATCCTGAGGAGGCTACTTCACCAATAAATTTCTAAGGCAATATAGGGCTTAAGAATAAAAATTAAAAAAAAAAAAATCAGAAACCAACTTTTTTTTACTGCTATTTTCTCCACTGTTTTCTTAAAAGGGAAAAAAATTGGAATTAAATGCTGAAAGTTTTGTTGAAAGATATCACTACGGAATATTAGGTAGATTCTTGGGAACTTATATTTCATCTTTACCAAGATATTTACTACATGAAAAAAAATCATAGTATGCTCAAGTCTCTAAACATATTATTCACTATATCGTTACCAGCATTCAGTCAAGATAAGGATTTATTTTTTCTGGTTTTTGGAAGATGACATATACAAGAAAAAAATCACTTTATAAATCACTTTGAAATTTGAATATGTAATATGCTGTTCTTCCCTCCAAAACACACCTACAACATGTTCTGTTTTTCTAAAGTATTCATTCCATGCCAGAGAGAGTAACCACTGCTTGGCTCTTCAGACATTTTGCTTCTAGAAATGTTAACAGACAACTTAACCAATTTAGAACATCAATTTAAAAATTACATACTTTGATGCTGCATTGACTTTATTTCTGGTTCTAAATACCAACTGCAGTTAATTTTAATAAATATCAATAGAACTTATATTTTCTTGAGGATTTCTAGATTCCTGAATCAGCCTGTTTACTCTTTCTTCTTCCTTGGTCTGAAGCTGTACTAGGGGCTGCCAGGTAGCTGGTATTTTGAGTTGTTCTTCAATTGTATCAAATACCTTGAATTGCAAATTTGTCCCAAAGTGAAATATCCATGATTTTAAAAGTGTAATATGTTGACTATGTTCCTGAAAAAACTACATTATTCACTCTTGTATAAACTACCAGAAACATTGCTATATTAAATATTTACTGTAAGTATATACAGTAAGTTTATACAGTGTAAAAACTATTTCATAGCAAAAAAACATAAAATTAGGTCCTAAAGTAACAACAGTGTAGTGTTGAATAAGTAACCAGTAGAACTTTCAATACATAAACAAACACTTAGCTATTGTACCTCAAGGATAGGGCTCCAGCTGAGAACTGATGAGCTCATGAATACCATCCCATTCCTTGAAACTGTTGCTGGAGACGCGTTATCAATATTATGAGGTTCAAAGACTATTTTGCAATTCGGTGCCATAGGTATCCGATCTCCATTTGCTAGTGTTAGAGTTCTGTTATCATCCAGGACAGAATTAAGGTTCTCAATCCAAATAGCATCAACCGGACCATCAAGAACTATCCATATGTGGTCACCTATAATCCAAAAAAAAAGATAAAAATGCCCATGGAGGAAGTTCTAGTTTCTTTCAAGGACCAGTTTCTTCTCTCTGCAAACAAATTTTGAACTAATTCTGAATTCACACACACAGCTAGAGTCTCAGCTTTTAATACAATTACCAATTCCATCACTCAATTTCAATTAAGTACTTCATTTCATCACCTATTGATAATAATTATCCATTGCTCAGTATATAAAGTGTCATCAGCATAAGTCATGTTTGTAATAGCCTGAAACAGTTTTATGGATCCAGTCTTCAATGCAGTAATAAATTAGGTTTATTTCAACTTACATAAAACAACATAAAGAAGATAGAATCTATAAATCTATTTAAAGCCACCATTCATTTATTTCCAAAGAGTTTTTGTAAATGTAGTGAGATTAAATGAACAGAACACTTGAAAAATCACTCTCTCAAATAGCATGCTCACTTTCATAAGTAAAAGAGGTCCATTAGGGAAGATTCTTCTTGTTTGTTCTCCTGCTTGTAAACTTGATCCAGCTCCTTTTGAATTTTTTCCAGCTCTTTCCACTTAGTAACAGAAATGTATCTTAAAGCCTGCCTCTGTTTCCTAGGAGGGTCTGGGTCTGTCCTGCTCACCTCACGTGGGTACTGAGCAAGAGGCCCTGGCTGGAAAGGGATCCCCCCTTGGCTTCTGGCTCCCCGTCCTTTAGGGAGTAGCCAGCCCTTCTGTGCATTGTTAGATGGCCCTTCAGTCAGAGATAGTCCCACCCTCATCTGCCTTCAGAGCGAGTCCTTACTATCTAGGCCTAGGTGGCTTGGTGCATTGCTAGGTCTGAACCAAGAAGGTTCTGGATGAGAAACTTTGTCACCTCTGAGGCAAATAGTTTTATATTTAGAGGATTTTCATAGCTACAGTGCACGCATCTCAGGCATGAGATGGTCTGAAGCTCACTTCATAAAGAGACATTATAGAAGTGTTGCAAACAGTGAATCTCAGGAAGTCATTGTGAGAGACTGAAAGAGTTAATGTCTCAAACATTGTGGCAACTTGAGGCACTATTTGCATGGCGACAGCAGGTCTGCGAGCACGGGTGGGGGAAAGCAAGAGCGGGACGTGGGCCATGGAGAGCACATCGGAGGATGCACAGTTCCGGGTTCCGCCAGACCTTACCATCTATGGCCAGAGATCACACAGAGTTGATCTGAGGAAGGGGCTTGCAACCGCCTGAGAGACACCTCGTGACCACCCCCCTCCCCCAGTGCCTGCGCAGAAGATGGAGATCTTTCTAGAACAAGAACCATGTCAGTCCTGAAGGGGCGTACCTGGAGGCGGGGATTAGCTTATAAAAGACACGCCCTCCAGGGAAGCACGCGCCCACCACTGGAGGATTGCCACGTCTGTCATTGTCATCACGGGATCCAAGGGTGGGGATACTTTTTCTTTCTCTTTCCTCCTCTCTTCTCCTTTCCTTTTCTCGCTTCTCTCTCCCTCTACTCTTCCAATACATGCAAGTTTGGGATAAATTGTGACGGGTTGCCCAGAAAAAAAGCTCCACTGCCAAATTGCCTCTGTTCGTTCGTTAAGCTCGCCAGTTTGTTAAGTTTGTCCGTTTGTGGAATTCACCAGTTAATAAAGTTGCTGGCCAGCCTGTTCCTCTGAGTCATTGTCGTGACTCTACCGACCACGCGGCTCTGTCGAGCAGAGATCAGCTTTTGTCAGTACACAAACCGTCGGGGAATCGAAAAGATTCACCCCTCTCACAACCCACTGAGTGGGACGAGACAGTCATGTGAGTGTGCTAATTTATATTTCATGTTGAGGGAAAAAATAGAAAAATCAACAGTTAATGCTATGCTATATTCTCAAGGGTGCTACATTTCTAGATTTAAAACAAATTTAACAAAATTAAATCCAAAACTATTTTCTATTTGCATCCCTAAAGACTAAGAATTTTTGCATGAAAATTGACAGTGCAACAAATGTTAGGATTTTCTCCTTTTTTGTTTCCTTTAGTCCTTAAGGCCTAATGATAAGGTCACATACTAATATTCAGACAAAACAAGGAAGAATCCATCTAGCATCAAACCATCAAGGCCTCTCCTTTAATTAATACAGCAATCTAAGAATATAAGCCAGCATTATTTTAGGCAGAAATTGGTTGCCTAAATAGAATTATCTAGTCCCATTTCAGGTGGACTATGGTATGTGCAGGGCTAGCAGGTATGACACAAAGGAGATTCACACCCTTTTAATATGGTGGCTGGAGACTAGATAGAAATCCTGACAGCACCAAAATTTTTTATCATATACCCGTGTTGGGGGAACTGACTCTTATCTTCTACTTTTCTTCCATACAAGGGCCTATCATTTGAAAGAGAGAGATCGGCAAATTCAGTGAAACACGATTTGCTACACTACACAGTTTGAATACAAAGCATTTAGAACAGAGACTATACAATAGACAGAAGTTCTTGCAGCAATATTCCAGTGCTTTCATGTAACTTAAAAAAAAAAAAAAAAGTCTGCTAATGTGCTTTAGAGAGATGCCCTGCAGCTTGTTTTGTTTTGGAGGAAATTGTTTTTCATTATACCTTTCTTGGCTCTTAAAGTTTTTCTCCAGAGCGTTGAAAATATTCCATCTGTCCAATCATTTGTTGCCACATCGAGACGACCAAACATTTGCGGAGCAGTTATAGCTTTAGGATTCATTCTCAATTCACGATGTGGCTGTCCACAATCTATGAAGGCAGATCATCAGTTAGTTTTGGTATTTCTTTTCAATAGTCAGAGAACTTTGCCAAACTCAAAATCATTACACCCAAATGTATGGTTTAATATGCGTTCACCATTATAAGAAGTTGTGTATTTACTTGGAAAACTTATCTCTTGCTATATATCAATATTTGTTAATTGCAACCATCAAAATTTAAAGTAGACAAAGTTCTGAAACTTGAAAGTACAATTTATGTTTCATAGATTCATTGGGAACAGAAGACCAGCAAGATGAAATTTATTCAAGGTTTAGTTTAATATTTTGAAGGCTTATCAAACAATAGAGTTTCAAAGCCTTTGGTTTGGATGCACTTCTTTAAAGCCCAACGACTAAATACCATACAGATGGCTCCACATGATTGATTGTTTTAAAAGTTTTCCCCCATTGTGCACTTACATACACCTTGGAATAGGCAAAGTATATGATATTGGCATATTGCTGTGAAGTCTCTTAGGCAGCTAAATTCTACCTAGCCATACCATATAAAGATCACATAATCTTTATATTCTCCTCATTAACAACAGCTTAAAAACTCCTATGCCAGATATCTTTAGAAAAGCCAATATTAAAAGTTAATGAGGATCCAGTAACACAATGTTGAAAGAAAGAGCTAAAAAAATGGCTTATCTTAAAATCTTAATTATAAATAGAGTTCACTAACATGTAAGATAGGAGCCTGGCAAATCACGTAGTTTTACATTTCATGAGGTTATGCCAGAAGATCAGCTTGAAAATGTATTGCAGCAGCTTTATCTTGGTAGTAGTTCACACCTCAGTGCTACAGAAATATAGGAAAATAGTATAATGCAACTATCTGTTCTTTCTGCTTTTTTTCCTAAATGGAACAGTCATTTACACTACAATGTAGAGCTTACAGTGTTTCTTAATCACACTAAAGTACTACATGGATGAGAGACTGGCTGAACCATTTTTTACAGAAACTATCCATTTCTAGAAAACTGTATAAGCAGCCTACTGAAGCCTGTGAAATGGGGTAACACAGGCTTACCTCAAGAGAGATGTTTTTTCTCCACCAGCTATGAGCTTTTAGTTTAATAAGATCAAACAGAAGTTCTTCCACTAATATTTTTGTTTAGAAATACAGAGAACAAAAACACACACTCACCAAGCATCCAGCCAGGACACAAAATTAATACCCTTGAAGACTTTGTCACTGCCTAAACCAGCCACTATCTCCTAGCAGCAACCAATTATAGAAGTAGTTATTTTATACTGCAGATAAAAACCCTGTCTTGTGAATTGTGTTCAAAAAGGACTAAATACTTATGATTAGGGGAAGGTTTCAGCATTACCTCAGCCAAACCTGGGAGATGCTTTAATCACTTGTCCAAGCTGTCTACCCAGACAGTACTGTTCTTTCTCAATGTTTCTAGAATAAGAACTTCTGAAATAAGTATCATAATATGGAAAATAGGATATGTATTATATTATATGATTTTGAATGTCAGACATTTTTAAGCTTTTAAAAGATACTACCACAATAATTAGTATCATAACATACAAACTGATTCTTCCAGTAATTTATTCTCACAGTGAAGTAATTGAAGCTTTCTATGAAGAAACAATGTGGTTCAAAGTTTACAATATAACAGTTTAACAACAGTTTACAATATAAATACTCACATACCTGTCATGGCTTTCATCAAAGTGTGGATGCAAACAGTTTTTCCTGCACCACTAGGTCCTAGTGTCATCAATCCATGCCTTACTCTCTGGGTTTCAAAAAGTTGGATAACTTTCAGTTTCCAAGGAGGATGACAAACAAGTCCAGCTTCCTCCACCTAGAGATAGTGACAGAAAACCAAATTACTACTATTTTAGTGCACAAGATATTTTTATGCTTTTAAAAAAAAAAAAATAAAAAAAAATCTATCTTCAGCAGAAGACTACACTCTTTGTAAAGGTTTTTCACACACAAAAAAACTGGAAAATGAAGGAATATTTGGTATTCAAATACGTACTTAGAAAAATAAAAGAATATAAACCATCCTTTTTTTTTAGCTCTTCTTAGGGTTAAAACATCATTTTAAGGAAAAGCCAAGAATTTTAGAAACACTCTTGCTAGCAATGCCTTTTATAGCCACACAGAGTTTTCAGTTGCCTTTTTATGGTAATGATAACTTGTGTTTCTAAATGCTTACAATAACCAAGTTTTTCTGTAAAATGTTTTGTTAAATATTTCTCAGTGTACAGACAGACCTTAGAGTAACTTCTTAATAACACCCTTCTAAAAAAAGACATGATGTTTTACTATCAAATATCATATGATTTTTTACTACTTTTTACTAGTTCCAAGCTTAAAGAAGTTATCTCATTATAATCGTATTGCTGTTGCTTGTGAAAGTGACTCAGCTGGAAGTGAACAAGAAAGTTTTTAGCCAGTAGAGAAAAGCTACAACTATTTCTTAACGATTCATAGCACACGATATGTTTTTGACAGTCAAAAAAATTTCTAAAAACTCAAGATCATGTTATAAAAGTGAAGCTCTCAAAATAACAATTATATTTTAATTCAACTATAATTTCTGTTTTTAAATTACATTCCACAAAAAATCTCAAAAAATATTATCAGTAAAAAGAGGACTAACTTTTTACTGATAAGATAAAACTCAGCTTTTACAATTACTGTCACATAGTCAGTTAGAACCATGGAACTGGCACTACCACTTGCTATATTACTCGCATATCAAAGCTCATGTCAGTTCAACTTATTTATCTCACTCTGCAAGGAAGCCAAGAACAGAAGGCAGCACAAGATTAATTCATCAGCAGCAACCATGAAGCATATGCTGTCACCAACTCCTCATTGCCATGAAGACGACCACTGTTGAAGCAATGGAGTTTGCAAAGCACAACAAAGACATCAGATGTACCATTTTCATAGATGCACAATAAAATTCTGTTGTCATTCACATCTTAACAGGTCTCTCAGTTGACACCAAACCAGTCAAGCTGCCTTTCTTTCCAGTACAGAATATAGCCTTCTGACTTGTTTCCAGAGTCCGCATAGATACAGTAATACATCCAAAATCTAATGATGCACCAACAGAACATATCTGAACTGATTTCTTCCTTCACATAAAACAAGATGGTCATGTTAGCTATTCCTTCACCTTAATTCAATGCCACCAGTGGAGACTTATCTTTTCTTAACAATTTCTAACACTCATGGATTCTGTAATAAACTTGTAGACTAGACATTTGCCTTATTGAAAAAGAAGTATGTTCACAAGCAGACTTGACATCTTCTCAAAAGATCCTCTGTTAACAGTTGTACATATGTACCGGGTCTGGTTGGGATGGAGTTAATTTTCTTCATAGTAACCCATATGGTGCCATGTTTTAGATTTGTGATCATTGTTGATAACACACCAGTATTTTGGCTATTGCTGAACTGTTTCTCACACTGCCCCATCAGCGAGTAGGCTGTGTGTGGGCAAGAGGCTAGGAGGGAACACAGCTGAGACAGCTGACTGACTGACCAAAGGGATATTCCATACCATATAACGTCATGCTCAGCAATAAAACTGTGGGGAAGTTTCTCCAAAGTAGCCATTGCTCAGAGACTGGGTGGGCATCAGTCTGCTAGTTGTGAGCAATTGCTTTTGCATTACTTGTTTCTTTTTCTTTTTTTCCTTCATTTATTGAACTGTCTCGACCTAGACCCATGACCTTTTTTTCCTCTTTTCCCTTTCCTAATCTCACCTCCAACCCACTGGGGGAAAGTGAGCAAGTGGCTGGGTTTTGGCTTAGCTGCCAGCTGGGGTCAACCCACCACAACATATAAAAACACTTTAATTCAAGTAACAACTATTTCTTCATTATGATATTTTCCCAACAATTCCTGCCTCCCTTCCCTAATAAAAATAGTCCTCTTGAACTTGATTCTGTCCTAACCTAGCTGTTTTCATTTTACTGAGTCA
This sequence comes from Mycteria americana, assembly GCF_035582795.1. Taxonomy (NCBI): domain Eukaryota; kingdom Metazoa; phylum Chordata; class Aves; order Ciconiiformes; family Ciconiidae; genus Mycteria; species Mycteria americana. Next base: position 93,451,792 of record NC_134366.1, on the reverse strand, counting down.
TTATAGCTCTGAAAACACAGCAAAGAACTCCATTCAATAAAACCTTGATTCACTTCCAAGACAAACAAGATGGCCTACCATTTCTGGTTTCTCCACATTTTAAGTTTTAGCAATATGAGAAAAATATGCCAAAATACGCTAACAATATTTCCAAGCACTGCCATAGCACTAAAAAGGTACCATGAGATCCCCAGATCTGAACTTTTAACAAATTTTGTTTTACATAAGATAATCACAGTGCCTAAGGCTCTTCAAGTTTCCAACACTGCTTCAGTATGGGCTGACATTACACTCTACTTACAAGCAAGTGACAACGGTTTGTTAAAAGGGTTGACACTTTCTGTGTCTGGCTTCACAGATCACCAACAGTAGAGCTATGAAGACCACATTATTAAGACCTCTTTTTAATTTATTAGGAAATGACAATTTAAAGCATGAGATTCAAGTTCCATAGTTTCTCCTAAAAAAAAAAAGCTTAATTTGTGAGTCCTTTTTTAAAGCCAACTGTATAAACTACAGAAAGCAAAACAGTTTTATAAACATTAGCTAATGAGTCAACACTTCCTTGTTAGGAAAGCCAGAAGCCGACCTCTTTACTTGTATCTAATCATATTAGATATAAGAAAATGAAAAGTCATATATTCAAATTCTTCAGAAATGCACTTCTGAATTTCAATTTTTTCATATTGGAGGTTTTTGATGGGTTTTTTGAGTTTTTTATTTCTCTGTTTAACTATTAGATAATTATCTGAGGAATTATTGAAATTCTGGGGAAAAGTTTAATAGATGTGATCATTTAAGTGTACATATTTCATTAACCTTCTGTATCCCACTGACGTTCTTAAGTTGGTCCTATTGAAATGTTACAAAAGATCTAATGGGAGATGAAATTGTAGAAATGTCATTTTAGGTAAATCTTTTCTCAAGCTTATGTTCCGATTGTCAGCCTTCATACAAATATTAAATCTTGGATCACAGAAGGGAAGCGTATATACATACATTTTTCAAACTGGTCACCACAAATGCCTCACAAGAAAACCACAGGACACCACAATCACAATTCAGTGACATCCTTAAAAATAAGCTTAATAATAATATGCCAATGGTAAAGATCTATGGAAAAGCTTACTCTTCCTCTAAATAGTAAAACATATTATTACCAGCTGGGTAGATTCAACACCAGTAATTTTCTTAGATGTCACATCATGATAATTACGCCACAGCAGCACAGATCAAGAGAAACATTACCTGTTTGTCAATGGCAGCTTCCAGTTCAGGATAGCCTACTTTATCAAGCTGGATATCTGGAAACAGATCTTCAATTAGACTCAGGAATAAGGGTTCATCTTCATCAATCTAGTGAAAATTGGCAGGGAAATAACCCACAGATTAAAACCTATTTTATTTATTCTAGCACCATAAAAAACAATCCCTAACTCTTGTAGAGCTAAAGAAATATTTGAAAACATCACAACCCATCTGTGGTAACCCTCTAGGTGCTAAGCACTCTAGCAGGACACAGCAGAAGGAGATCACGTGATGCTTCCAATAATCAAGTTACTGAAAATAAACCACTAACATACAGACTGAATTTATTAAAGTAGATTTTAGCAATAACATTTCTACAAATAGTAAATTATTTGTCTAAGGTGTAAAAAAAGATAATAAAGGAGATTAAGTATCACAGCAACAGAAGAGGTTTTGTTAGCTATTTAAGACAGATGACATGGTACTCATTACTACGAGTAACATTATTTCAAAAGAGAGACTAAATACTTCAAAGGTTCTAAAGAGGTTACTACATAGGCTTCTGTTTGGTCACTTATTTCTACAGGTAGCAGGGGAAATATGTAAAAAAAATTCTGAACAGTTCAAGGTGTTGTGGTTTAACCTGGGTAGGCAGCCAAGCACCACACAGCCCCTTGCTTACTCCCTCCCCTGCCCCATACAAGGCACTATGAAGAAAATTACCTCTATCCCAGCCAAAACTAGTACCCAAGACCATCCAGAGAATAGAACATTTCCAAGCTAGTTTCAGTGTAAAGGCCACACACAATTTTCTAGTGTTCACCTTAACAGATTTAAATTGTATTAAAAAAAAAAAAAAACCCATGCAGATCCAAAGTGCAGTTTAATTAATTTACCAGGCCCTCAGAACTTACCAGTTTAGACAGGTTCATGTCTCTCAGCACACGCATGACAATGGTAGATTCAGTATCTGTAGGGTTTGCTCTCTTTGCTGCTCCTAAAGTACGTAGCACTGACAATATATTCCGCAAGCCAAAATCATAATGCACCTAGAAGATACGCAAGGTTTGGGAAAATTTTCCCCAAGTTAACGGGGATGAAACAATTCTTATTTATCACTTAAGATATGGATATGTATGAGAAGTGCTATATGTGGCACAAATGCCTCCTAACATCCAACAACTAGTCTTTGGCTGTATGACTATAGGCAACTTCATTCCCCGCCTCTGCTACCATCTACTAAACTGTAAGGTGTGACAGAAAAAAGAAATGTAATCACAAGTCTCTGAACCAAGATAAGGTTCCCAAGGACTATTAATAAGTAAACTAGCAGTATTATTTTGAATTCTCTGTGGACCTTGGAAACTGACTTTGAGAAACATCTAAACAAGCACAGGCAGCACAAACCAAATGCCTCTCAATCCACTCTATAAGACCAACTAATATATAAGCCCTTTATTTGCCTTCATCATCATTCACTAAAGTTAAATCTTAATAATAAACAGTGTTCTGAATGACAGTCCCATTCTTGTACAGATAACCTGTAGCAGGAGTTAATCCTCCAGCACAGCTGAGGGCTGCACTACTAAACTGCAAGTATCATTTAGCTTACTTAGTGAACATGAAGTTTTCCATTTTCTTCACATAGATACTAATAATTTGTGACATCATATATGGTTTTTCCCTAAGATAATTTTTCCTTATATGAAAATAATCACCTGCTTTGACAGTTGTTCTTCACATAGCTTGTACAGGGTAAAGAATTTCCTTGCCAATACAACATTAGCAATGAAACCACAACTAGCCAATTTGACACGAATTATGATTTGACGATCAGGAACCATCATAGCCACCGAACGGAAGTTGATCTTCAAGTTTTCAGGAAGTTCCTGCCGTCCAGCATATCCTGGATTCTGGAGAGAAGAACAGGTTTTGAAGTTGACTGCACCTTGCACAAACAGAAGAATCAGCAAAGGAATGTGTAATCTGGTTAGACGAAAATAGCTTTTTAGCTTTAAATCACATGTAAAAATGAATTGCCATGCAGATTTACCACCATATCTCTATAGCATTTTAGCCTCTCTTACATCCATGAGGTATGAAAAATGTTCCACTGTCCTGGTTTTGGCTGGGATAGAGTTAATTTTCTTCCTAGTAGCTGGTATACTGCTGTGTTTTGGATTTTAGTATGAGAATAATATTGATAACACACTGATGTTCTAGTTGTTGCTAAGTGGTGTTTACACTAGTCAAGGACTTTTCAGCTTCCCATGCTCTGCCAGGTGCACAAGAAGCTGGGAGGGGGCACAGCCAAGAGAGTTGATCCAAACTGACCAAAGGGCTATTCCATACCATAGGACATCATGCTCAATATATAAACTGGGGGGAGTTGGCCAGGGGGTAGCGGTTGCTGCTTGGGGACTGGCTGGGCGTCGGTCATCAGGTGGTGAGCGGTTGTATCACTGTGGTTATTTTCCTGGGTTTTGTTCCTGTCTTGCTCTCTTGTTGTTTTCCCTCTCATTACAATGTTGTTGTTGTTGTTCCAATTATTAAACTGTTCTTATCTCAACCCATGAGTTTTCTTACTTTTGCTCTTCCGATTCTCTCCCCTATCCCACTGGGGGAGGGAGGGAGGGTGAGCAAGCAGCTGTGTGGTACTTAATTGTCGACTGGGGCCAAACCACAACATCCACCGAAACACGTTAAATCTGTATTTGTCTTATAGGTCCTGTTTTTACTGGCTACTTCTACCGATATCTCTATGGCCATTTTTCTGTACTTGTAGCAAAAAGCATACTTTGGGAACCAGAATGTAGCATGCAGAAGTAATATGACATTGAGATGATAACTTGTATTTACAATGCTGGCTGCATTTGTTAATTGCATGTGCTTGATGTCATTGAAACAAGACCCTGTAAACTGTCTGTGTAGTAATGCTCAATGTTCTCAAACTGTCAGTGAGTTCTAAGAGCTGAGTGACATAAGAGTTAGCAAGTACATTTAACATACCAGGTTAGAAGCGATTATTGTACAATCATCACTGGCATATTAGAAACCTACTGAATACCTACCATTGTAAGAAAGATGCCAAATTCTGGGTTCATTTCCACATTATCTCCATCAGTAAAAACAAAGCTTTTTTTACGCTCCTTCTTACATGTCAACACAATTGCAATTTGCTGTGCAGCTACTGATAGTACTGGTAAATCAATACGATTGAATTCATCAAAGCAACCCCAGGAGCCAGACTGAGCAAGACCTTCAAAGAGAAAAGCAACTAAGCATCTGACCATTACATTGTTAACCCATTTTTGGTGCAATTCATAAGCCAAAAATCAGGTATCTACCTCAGGAAAAAAACTATGTTTATTTTGGAGGGTTGGGAAAGGGACAAGGAGAAGAGTTTAATTCTTTTTCAAGCAAGAATGCACAAAGTTACAAAAGTCCTCAAGCTTGTCTAGGATACTACATCCTTTGATTTCTGCTCCTTCTCTCAGCATCTTGAATGTTTTCCTGTTCCTCCCTAGCCCCCCCAAAAAAAATCCCTGCAATAAGTCTATGAAAATATGATGGGTTGTCAATAGCTTGTTGCACAGATTAAAATGAACAATAAAGTTGCTTTCATCTGGAAAGAAGTTAGGGGTCAGTCTGTGCCAGAATGGCATTCTTCCTCAGATATTTTGGGAAAAACAAAACAAAACAAAACATCATCAACACAGTCACTTGCAACAATACAACAGTCAAGGACCTCCACTTGATCTCCAATTCAATGTCTGCCATGACTGATAGGTATCAATTTCAGGTGCCAAAAAAAAAAAAGTGTCTGCATCTAACTTCAGTGAGTTGTGCCAATTGTTTTTAACATATGTAGTGCTATTCATGCACTTCCTTCAACTGATAAGAACTTCGACACGTGAAGGAGACAAAATACTGAAATCAGAATCCAACACATTCCACCAGTTCAGCAAGAAATTTCACAGCTTTTTCTTTTTGTACTGGAGTCCTCCTTGATTATTTTAAGTGTCTTTATGTATCCTTTCATAAACTGTCTTATGTTTGCAGACATTTCTATTTCTTGGAGACAGTGTTGCAAGTGTATTTTACATTCATAACAAGATACTAATTACTTGCACTTATCAAAAGGCTGAAAACCACCTGCTGATTATGTGTTGACCTTGTTTTATAAAGATGTTCTCTTAGCATTTGTAACTTTCACATAGTTCATAGAATCATATAATCACAGATATCCTGAGTTGTAAAGGACTCATGAGGATCATCAAGTCCAACTGGTGACTCCATACAGGGCTACCTAAAAGTTAAACCATATATTTAAGAGTGTTGTCCAAACACTACTTGAACACCAACAGGCGCAGGGCCCTGACTACCTACTTCCTTGGGGAGCTTGTTCCAGTGCTTGAACACACTCTCAGTGAAGAACATTTTCCTAATATCCAATCTGAACTTCACCTGATGCTGCTTTAAGCCATTCCCTCATATCCTACCACCAGACACCAGAGAGAAGAGATCGGCACCTCTCTCCGCTTCCCCTCATGAGGAAGTTGTAGACAGTAATGAGAACACCCCTCAGTCTCCTTGTCTCTAAGCTGAACAAACCTAGTATACTCAGCCGTTCCTCATAAGTCATGCCCTCTAGTTCTTTCACCATCTTTGTTACTCTCCTTTAGACACATTCTAATATTTTTATACGCTTCTTATATCGTTGACCCCAAAACTGCACACTGTACTTGAGGTGAGGCCACTCCAATGCTGAGTATAGCAGGACAGTCACTTCTTTTGTCCGGTTAGTTATACCACGCTTAATGCACCCCAGGATACAGTTGACCCTTGTGGCCAATATCTTACTTTTGGTCCACATCTTACCTTTGAAGATCCTCCCAAGTCCTCGGAAATCCATCTGGTCTGAACAGTTGAAGACCACTACATATTTTCCAAGGCACCGTCCCATGTCTTTGATGGTTTCAGTTTTTCCAGTTCCTGCAGGTCCCACAGGTGCTCCACCCATGTTCATGCCTAAAGCTTGAGCCAAAGTGATGTAACATCTAAAAGGCAACAGGCTATCATCACTTAATGGGCTGCAGCACACAGTTTTCTGTGTCGTTCCAGAGGAACTTACTCAAGTGTGTTACATGAGGAAGGTCTGATTTAAGGAGACAAGGAAACAGCTGAAATTATATGCATCTAATTACAATTTAAATCAATAAGAAGGAAAACCTTTCACTCAGCGTCTGATGCAGGTAATATTAAGGTTCGTCTCCTCATACATAAAGTGGAAGAACAGATAATCCTCAATAATCAACAACCAGAAAGATCACAAGAAGGGAAGAAAGCAGATAGAGAGACACTGGCTAATCTAGTTTGGTTAGCTTAGTTCCTGAATTACTTTAACTGAAGTAGTTCTGAACTACATTACACTGTGGAGTACAATCATGAAAGACAGTTAATCTTTCCTTTCTCATCCACCTTTAAAATTTGATCATACAGGGCATCCCATTTTCATAACTGAAACTTCTATGCGTAATGCAGTAAAACACCACCTAACAACTATATCTAAAGAGAAGCTCTAGAATTTGCGGTATGGAATAGTTCAAACAAGCAAAAAAAACCACACACAAAAAAAACCACCCAATGTCCTTATTTTGCCAATGATAGCTTATAAAGCATTCTTTGTATTATTCCAGTTAGGTAGGTAGACCTCTCTGTTAATAGGACAGCAATTCTTTCAACATCCTTCTAGGTCAAAGATCTCCAATCTATTGCAGCTGAATAAAACTGTTTTTGCTGTCTGTTCTTCCTTAGCTGTTTTCATTAGCTTGCCTGTAAACACTTATTTTTGTCCTCTATCTCTCTCTGCATATTGTATCTGTTGGATGCACCAAATCCTCAGGTATACTAGCCTCACATACAGGAGACTGAGCGCCCCACACATCATATATATGGGGATCACACAAGCATGTGGAAGAAAATAAGCTGGAAGTTATTCATATTGTAAGACACAAACAAAAATATTCATGTATTCCATGTAAAATTATTGACTTTGAGAAGACCATGAAGGATAAATTCTGCAGAGATCTATTTTGCATCCAATAGGAATGACTAAATTGCCCTTGTAAAAGCCTAGGTTTGGCATCAAAGAATAAAGGATTACCTGTCTGTAAGAGGCGTTATGACAAGCCTGTCAGTACAGCCCAAGAATTCATTCTGGTATGTGAAACCCACATCAGTGATCTTAATCATCATTTTATCATAGTCTTCATTAAAATAAAATCTACACTGTTTCAGCCACTCGAAGTCTGTAGGGCTCTTGATATGCATGCAACACTAAGAAAAGAGGGGAAAAAAGGCTGTGGTATTCATGGTTAACATTTATTTTCGCATTTATATTATCTCATCTAAGTAGTAATGCAAAGGCAGCATTGCAATCACAATGAAAGACATAAAGAACAGCAGAATAGTGGAGACCCTATCTTGGTTTTTACCATAAAAATTGCTAATGTGTTATTGCTGTCCCTGAAACCCATACTAAGGCAAAGGAACTTCAGGCTTTAGACAAGTGTGTCAAAACTCTAAATACAAATCAACAGTCCATAAGCCTCAAACAAAAGTCATTACATTCAGTTAACATTAAAACTGCCATTTCTTTTACCCCTCTCTACCATTTTATTCTTACATATGAGTAGGAAGCATGTAATGTGATACTTTATTTTAAAAAAAAGTCCTGAGAATTGTATGAAACCACATGCAAACTGGAAAAAAGGTATTTCAAGACAGTGTCATGGTGCAGATATTAGTTAAGAAATTCAGCAGAGCTGGGAGTAATTCAAAGTTGACCAACTGAATATCAAAACAGGATTAAAAAAGATGGCCTGCAGGTTGTATCTAAAAATTATACTTTACATAAGATGATTATAACAACCGGTTCCACAATGAAAAGATAGGTGCCTGCCAATCAGCAATGGGTTAAAACTCAGTAATTCTTTTCTCAGACAGCTTAATTTCAGTCAGGTCCAGAGCTTCCTATAGGTAAAAGGGTATGATAGCTTTTAAGTGTGATTGTTTAAGCAGTAAATGCTTTAATTTTCCTATTTTTAGTATCCTGTGGCAGCATGAAAAGGTGTGAAGTGAATAAATAAATCCCTAAGTACTAATTAGGTATGCTATTGAAACTAGAATAGAGGGGATAGCAGCTTCAACCAACTTCAAACTTTTTCCTGTACTATAACTCTACATTCATTCTATTTACTCCTTGAGACTCACAGCGTAGTCCAGAGAAAGGACAATTACTTGCAACACAATGTATGAGGAAAAAGTCCCTAACTGATCATGCAATAGAGGCATCTAACTTAAGTGGGCCAACACAAAGCATTATAAAATTCTACTATTGCTTGTGGGGGGGGGAAAAAACACTGAATTACTTAAAGGGAAACTAAGACATGGGAAAATAAGACATGGATTGAAGCAACATCAGCATTTTTATAATACTCCAGGTCACATAATCATTACAGTCCTGAAATTAAATGTTTAGCTCAAGAGGCAGGAGTTCATAGGTATAGTAATATTTCCTTCTTGTCCTTTCACATTGTTTTACATGGAAACCACCTCATAACTCATTATAAATTTTTCAATACTTACCAGACCATCAAAAATGTCCCTCTGATGCACATGAATAGTGATTAATGTCTCATATTTAACTCGCTCGACTGGGCTAAGGTCTTTTGTTGTTGTATCTATCAGCATGTTTAGAAGATCCAGGAAAAACTGGTTCGTCTTTCGCATAATTTTTTTATCATACCTGGCATTAGTCAAAGCTTCTTCTGAGTCTCTTGTCCAAATCATTTGGATCCCCAACAACCCAACCTTAGGAAACACAAAGGTATATGCTTCATAATCTTTTCTCTTTCACCTAAAATGTACATTCACAGACACAGATAAACTAAAGAAATGGTTCTGCTACTACTTGTATAAAAATTATTTTTTCATGCATCCATATAGAGGTCATTCAACCCATGCATTTGTTTTATGTGTCCCAACTCCATTCATAAACACATAGTTAAGTCCACACTTCAGTCTTGTACATACTGCCTATGGTGCACCACTGATACAACTGTTCAATATAATTTACAGCATATATATAAATACTGTATATAATTAATATACTTTATATATATATAATTAATAACTAATCAGTGAATAATTAATGCTTCAATTTAAAATATTTTTTCAATACTTCACAAACTCTTTATCCCCTCTCCAGCAACATTCCTGATCACAAGTAGCTTCTACTACGAAAATAATTTTCCCTCAGCACTACCCTCAGCTCCCAATCTTTAGCAATAGATAATGTTTTCCTGAATATATAAACAAACATACAGTTTTACTACTTTTTCTTCAGTAGTCAAGTATTAAGCTTGTAAAGAAATAGTGTTAACTCCATTGCATTAATTTATTGCATTCAGCATTATTTTTTAACAAGAGCTTAAAGGTAAGTCATCTTCTTTTGGCTTCAGATATGTAAAGTGTAACTAAAAGTCAGTTTTGCATTTATAACACTGGCTGCAATTCTGATTGCAAAGACAAGGAAAAAACATCAATGTACTACATATCTGTGAACAGTTCATTGATTTAACAATTATATTACCTGGGCTGGGTAAGTAGAAAGAAATTCAGTCAGCTGGAAACTAGTTTCCTGGATGTGCGCAGCTGCCTGGCGAATAACATGATGCAGTGACAGCTGGGATTCCTTCAACAGAGAATTGAGCCAAACTTCCACGTTACCTTCAGCCATTACAGGTCTAGTTAGCTCTACTGTCTCACCCTCTCGTGAACTAATCGACAATATACGATCATATATCTAATAAAAGCAAAGCAAGAACATTTTGTGATTTATAGGTGTATTATCTTTACCATAACTGTCTGAATTTCTTGCCATCACTCCATTAAACTTATTTGGGTAACTAATAAATTATATCAATCTGTTAAGCAAAATGTAAAAACAATTAAATCATTACTTTTGGTGTGCAGAAAGGCTTTAAACAAAACTGTCATCTGAACAAGGAGACAAACCCGAATACACTGACAATTCCTGAATTTCACTTAAGTTTCAATGACAGCATCCACTTTCCAGTCACAATAAAGGAAACCTTGCCCCACTACTAGTGAGTTAATATACTAACAAAATTTACAGCCTTACAATCAAAAATAATGGAAACACAGAAGTTATGGAACATGGTCAATCAAAGGAGTTCCAAATGCATGGGAAGTTAGTGAATTTCTAAGAAAATGTACACATACACAGGAAAAAAAATTGTTGCTATCTGTTCTTGTAAAGGGTATAAGAAAATTGTTCTTCAAACACTATGTTTGAAGGGATATTAAGGATAACTCAGAGAGACACTAGATATACTTCTTCTTACAATCAAAAAATGAATGAAAAAGTACAAAGACAGGTAATCTAAAGATACAAATATGCTCATAAAGAATCAGAAGCTTATCTGAGAGGACACTAGCCTACATTAAGCCACCAGAAGACAGTTCAGTACCTGGGTGTTTTTCTTCTGAAACCTAAGCACTGGTGCAAATTTTTGTTTGTTTTGCTATTCTATACAGAGTTTTCCTATTAAGTAAATGAGGGTATGAAACTAAATCTTAAATGAAGAAAGCCTACGCAGCATCAAATAATTTACGAGCTTGGTAAAACAGCTGAATGCCCCATGCACCCAGGTAGCTTTCTTATTTAACAAGTATCATGCAGGGTTAATTTGAAAGAATGTAACATTGAGGTGTGAGCAGTACATACCCTTTCATGGAACCTGACAGTTTTAATGTTGTCAAAGACATTCAGCAGATGTGCCTGTATATTGTGAGAGTCTGATGCCTGGCCAAGAATTTCTAGGAGAGCAGGATCTGAGACAAAGAAGAATCGTGGAAATAGGAGGCGCTTTTTCTCCAGGTATCTGCATTTTAAAAAAAAAAGGGGGGGGGGGGGGGAATAGATGGTAGGTGAATTAGGTTAATTTATACATCCTTTCCTCTTTAAAGGTGGCATTTCTCACAACATATCATTGCAATTTTTAGCAGTGGCAATGACAACAATTTTTATCCATCATACCTTCATGTTAAGCACCTGCTTTAAGGCTACTCTTTTAACATCAAAAGCCGTTTAATGGAAAGCTTTTATTATTTGCTATATTGTAAGCACCAGTAAAAACAAAAGAAACTAAACCAAAATAAAATGTTTTTACATTAAGTCTGTTACTTGCTATTTAGGTGTCTCATGCTGAATTTCTCCCAGATTTGTGAAGGGTCTGAATAGGACACACTGATCTAGACTGTCTTCTGGATTGAAACTAGGCTGAAACAAGCTTTGGTTTCAACAGAGATAGACAGTGAGTGACAGCTTAGTCACAAATCAAATACTTATCAGTGATCTGGTAGCAATCTCTTTGGAGGTGTTTTATCATCCTGCTAACTTGTTTGCTCAGTTTAACTGAATTCATAGTAGAATAAGAACATGATCTTTGCAAAGTCCATGGGACAGTACTCAAGCAATTGCTCTTTCCCTAGTTACAAGATTCACAAACATCTATCTGTGAGACTGTGATCTTGTAGTAATCTTACCCTGTTAGTGATTTCTGACAGATTTCAAGCTGTTCTAGTAAATGTGGTAGTAACTGTCCCATGATTTCATCTCCAATGCAGCACTGAACAACATTAGGTGTTTCATGAGCTCGGGTCATGATCCTCACCCAGGATTTATCGATGTTAGAGAAACGCTTTGCTTCCTGTTGAAACATGACAAGGAATGTGGAACGGAAGAGATGGAGGAAGGAAGAGAGAAGAGGGAAAAGGCACTTGCTTGCAGAATTGGCACCCAGTAATCTCACTAGTAATCCTGTGTCCAACTTCTAAAGATTTTTCATCTTAGAAAAACACAAATGTTTCTGCTTACACAATACAGCTTATTTTATACTTGACTGTCAAGCCTGCTATCTACTTTCTCTTTCAATCATTTTTAGAGAAAAAGACAGAAAAACTCATTATGCTTGAATTGCATGTTTCAAATGAGAAGATTTTTTTCTAAAAAGTAAAGTTAATTTTTAATTTGAAAAGCTATGTAGAAAAGTTTAAGATAAGGATTCCTAGCAAAACCATAGGTACTACTAGGCTAGTGGTAGGTACTACTAAGCTAGCCTAACTAGGCTAGGCTACTACTAGGCACAACACTTAAACACATATTTGTTAACAATTTTACATCTAGAAATAAAAAGATCAACTAGCTTACACAATCTTATTATTCTAACACAATACTTCTGTTGGCATTGTTTACCTAACTTCTTAGCAAGACTAGTTTTGTTAAGTACCAAAAAAATAAAGTTTATGTTACTACATCAATTATGACATCACAGTTAAGTTTTATTCTTAAAATGCAGAAAACCAAACTGAAAAAAGGCATGTCTGAAAACCTTTGGAAGCTGCTTTGCTATGTCACCACCAACAAAAACAGCTTCTAAATAAATCCACAAGTTCTGCACAGTCATCCAGTTCTCAATGATATCTGTTGTGTTGGAAAGATAGTGCACCCATTTCTGAATCTGTGTCTTGAAGGGTGTGTTGTATCTAAAATAAAAAGAAGACACTTACTCTATTTCAAGAAGGAAACAAGTCTCTTGAAAGCCAGCACATTACTCACAAGGATGAGGAATAATTTTGCTGCTCATATCTTTGTCAAGTGAAAGTATAAAAACCTACACTTGACTCAATTCAGCTAGTTAGCAGCTATAAACCAAATCAGCTCCAACTTGCTGCTTTATACATATGGTGTCTAGCACAGCTCTGATCCAACAGAAGCTGAATAGGAGCAAGATTTCAATTTCACTCTAAGGCAAAGTGGTTTCAAAAGGGGACTATGCAACATCTAAAGGGGACTACGCAACATCTTGAAAGCTGCAAGACTCCCAGAGGTCCTTATCAGCTGAACTCTTGCTTTTGAAGATCTGCCTGATGATCAGGTTCTGTGTTCCTTATTTTATCTGTGGGCTTTGGCATGTGAAACCAGACAAACCGAAGCTCATTTTAACTGGGATTTTCAGCACCTTCAGCATGAGGCAGTGACCTATCACACAGGGCAGAGTAGCAGTGCCTGTAATGCCCGTAGTACGCCTGCCACAACCAGGCAGCATTCCCCTTTATGCTCATCACCACTTTTTTGCATCAATGAAAACTGTCCAGTTGATTATTTAGGAAGTCTGAAATGCATCCGCATGCTTTCAAAAGAACTTATTGGAAGGATACAGACAATAAGAACAAGCCCATGAACAGTTCAAGGACAAGCAAGCTCTTAGTTTTTATGTAGATGTTTATTTTCCTTCTCCTCTGTGAAAGATTTTTTCAATAAAACAAAGCCTCTTGCAGATATTTTTATCTCCCCCCCCCCCCCCCCCCCCCCCCCTTTTCCTGTTACCTGTTACTCATGAGAGAGCCAAGAATCATCAGGCTGTCTTCCATGGCAGCAATTGTTTCTGATGTGCTGTCACCTCTTAAAAGAAGTTCCCCACGGGTTTTAAAGTTTGCGAAGATAAATGTTTTGTTGTCCCATTCAGCTATCACTTGTTTTAACTTCTGCTCAATGTCTCTCTCCTTCACAGCACTTATGCAGATATCCTTTTAAATAAATAGGATGTCAAAACAAGCTATGAATGGTTCAAGTCTCCAGTATACAAATCTAACTCTTATTTCCTTTAACCCTAGTAAGGCTGATGAGCAACTATTTGTCAAGTGGAAAGATCTACAGACATACAAACACCATAGCTAATAATCTGTATACCACATCATGATATGGCCAGCTTTGGGGGGAATAAAAGAATAATACAGTGATTACTTTTCATGTCTTTAATGTTGCAAAGCAAGGCACCCTCACAAATTAACTCCTGGGCCAAGTTGCATGATTTCAAAAGAGGAGTTGACACCAAAATATATTTGTGTCATTACTTTATACAGAAAGCTGAAGTGGTTGTCCGTTTCTCTGTTCTTTAGAAATATTCTGTTTTCCTTCTTACTACTGTTTTCCTATACTATACCAGTAGATTGTTTTGTTTCATGCATCCATTTCTCTTCCTTCACAATACCTCTATTTCCTCTTTGTATCTTAATAGCGGAGCTTCCATTATATTCCTCAGTTTGAATGTTTCACTTTCCACATCAAAGTTGTGTTCAGTGAGATCCGTAATCCGCTTCCAGTGCCGAGGCATCATTGCTTTACTTGACATACGCTCAAGCAATGGGCAACATTCACTGAAGTCCTCAATGGTCCTCTTTAGGTCAAAAAAGGCCTGCCATTCCTTTACACCACGAGGAAGCTTACGGCATCTACGCAGAAATAATGCAAGCTTTTTCAAACAGTTTCAAATATTCTTTCTGTTACCCATTTAACCACAGTATATGGTTTTAACAGTAGACCACATACCTTCCACATTCAGGTTACCTGTATTTTGAAGATTCTGTATGTGATTCTGCATGTGAGACAACCTGTTTCCAGTCTATTTCATTGACTGGATAGCTGGGCAGGCACCTATAGCCTCCCCCTAAGCAGTGTAACTGCATAATTCCAATACACTTTGTCCAAGCAATCTTCAAAAACAATTGAACCGCTTTACATCTTTAATTCTTCTTTTGGTGAGGCTCATGATATGCACTGCTCTGCACTCTAGAAAAAACCCTGTTCCTCAGAACATGCAAGTTTAATTCTTTAAATCATTTGATTCCTGGTTTGATGAAAAGTTCAGCTTCTGTGCATGCAATATATCCCATTTTGTAGGAAAACTATCCAGCAATTCACTAACTTGCCTTAGACATCTAGGGTGAATCTGTCTCTCATTAATAATAATATTACAACAAACAAGTGAAATTTCCCTTCATGAACAAAATAAATAACAATTTTAACATATATTCCAATCTCATCAAAAAAAGTTAACCAAGAAGCTTTCTAAGGAACGATAGTCCTTAACTGGCTGTTTTATTTTATGAAGTTGGTAATGGATATATTTTTCAATTAAAATTCATATTTTTCATGTTTCAATGAACAAATACATGCTCAGATATGATTATTGGTACTAACCAATTATAATCATATTTAAGAAGTAACAAAAGTATTTTGGGCATCTTTACCAGAGCAGCAGTTTCTCACCTGTTCTGAAACTCCAGAAGTTCACTGTTAATTTTTCCAGTGTCTAATTCTGACCAAAGAATATCATAGTAGCCACTGACTGTGTCAATGACATTGTTATATAGATTATAGAGTTTCTGTAACAGATTCAGTTGCTTCTTTATTTCAAGCAGCTGAGGATACCGAGTAACAGGCAAACCAAAAAGATCTTCCCCACTAGTATAAGTAATATATTTCCGAAAGAGATTATCAAATCGATTCTAAGAAAGAAAAAGAAAAAGATTGCATTAAATAAAATTAAATAACTAAATATTCAAGATCTGGCATTATGCTTAGAGCTGCATTAGTGATTAAAATCGAGTAAATACTAGAGAGATATAGAGGAGATACTAACAACTTAGACTGTCAACAGTTTTGTCAACAATTTTCATGAGAAAAGTAACTTTTATTTAGCTGGAGGCACATCTTTCGAAGTTGACAGGGAGGCCATTCACTCCATGTGGCACAGTGATAGAACAATAAATACTAAGCTTGCACTTGAAAGAGGTATAACATGACATACAAAGTAAAGAAAGGTGGATGCAGCAAATTCTACCTTTCCAAGTATGCTGTGCAATTCTTTTATTGAACAGTTGAAGTAAGAATTACTATTGTTTAAGCAGCAAAGAAAAACAAAATTTAATTGTCAATTGCAATATAACTGAGGGAACACAGTAGGAAGCCAAATGAATAGCACTATGGGAAAAGGAAAACCATTAGAAGTCATCATTACAGGAATAGAAATTAATCATGGTACGAAGAAACATTTCAACAGGAAAAATAGTCAGTTTAAATGGAAACCTTTAATACATTTTTTTTTTAAAAAAGGGAGGAGAGGGGAAGAAGATTGGGCAGAATTGTATTTGCGAGGAAAAGATGCAATAATGAACACAAGAACGGCCTATAGCTAAACACACTAAACTCGAGAGTAGGCCCTCATCAGGATACTTGAATCTAGTAATTATTCCTCATTTTCCATGCAGCCTTTCTCTTAGCTCCTAAAAAAAAAAAATCTAATTTTAACCAGCATTCCTTGCAAATGCATAGAAAAAATACCAGCTTATCTTTCATTAAGTTAAAACAGACTTTGCCCAATGAGTAACCCTATGTATCAATGAAAATTAGTTCAACTACTCTGATTCATTCTCAGAGCCTTCAGGTGTTAGTTTACTTGCAATAAGCATTAAGCAATTTCTTAGAATTGACAGTACCTGAAATATAGTAAGCCTGTCACTGGCTTCCTGAGGCTCTAAACCAACCACCATTGGCCCATTCTAAAAAAAGAAAAAAAATAAAAAAATAAACAGTGAATTTAGAGGGTGAAAAGAGCCACAACTTATTTCTAATCAGCATTTTCTAAATGCTAAACTCAAACATTTTTGCAGCTGCAGGATTCCATCCCTACATCAGATAACTGAACCAAGAGATCACACAGCTACCTACTAGAACAAGGACTTTATTTAAAAAAATAAGAACAAAGGCAATTAATTGTCTTCTTAATACAGAAGTTTTCATAACAGTATAAAAATTAGTCCATGGTAGCTCATTTTTCAAGGAAACATCAGCATTAATTAGATGATACAAGACTGGTTCATCTTGACTCATTTAAATTCTACTGAGAAAGAATATAAGACCTTAAGTCATTAGTACTTATATCCAACATCAGAAAACACTTCTTACATTCTAACATAATTTCTCATTAATCCCAGTCTCCACACTTGCTCATTCTAACTAGCTGTTTATCATAAACCCTAAATGTCTCAAATGTTAATCTTTAAGAGCTGATTACCAGCATTACACACTTTAGTCACATACAAAAAATAGCCAATGCCTGCCCTGCACTGAAACTCAAATACCACATTAACAAGAATAAACATATTCTTCAGACAGTAGAGGCACATCCCATTAATTAGTCAACTCCACAATCTTTCCATGCTCCCACTGCTCCTCAAAAACTTGCCTAATACAATACACCATAAACACTTGCCTGATCATAATCTGAATAGAACTGTGCACAGTCTTCAGTAAAAGTCTTCACAGTGCTAATAAGCTCGCCCCTGAAGTTCGGCTGCAAAGCAATAAGCTCATTCTGCACTTCATTTGCACGGACTAGCAGTTTCTCCCAAGTGTAGTGCAAAGTGTCCACCTTCTCTGTCTCTTCCTTGGCCACAAGTAGATCATATTTGTTTAACATAGCATAGGATTCCTGTCAGAAGGTTGGATCAAGATACACAAAATGGTAACTGAAGTTAGTTTTACACATACATGTATGCTAACATTTTAAGTTTTTACGAACAGAGAATGATTTGTTAGAAGAAGAAAATCTGTTCTTTTTGCATAGCAATTATCACAATCTAGCAAACCAATACCAAACCAGAAGAAACACTGAAATGAAAACTAGCTAGTTCTCCTTAACTCCTTACCTTTCACATAGCATTCTGCTTTCTGATAGATTATTTGCCCTAGTGCAATCTGCCTCTCTAAAAACCTATTTCCAGTTAAAGTACTCCTTAAGTCTACAGGTTTTAGTTTCATTTTAATGAGAATATTTTTCTGATCCATGTCTTCAGTTATCTGCTATGACCCAAGCTGAATATCACGGGAGGTGAGCCATGAGAAAACATCTAAGCACGGGCCTTCAAGTAAGTGAAGCAAACAAAATTCTATTCCATAAAGACCTTTAAGCCCTACCTCATGTTTTCAACAAAAAAGAATTAGGAAATCACATCAAAAGTTACCACAACTAATATGTTGGAACTATTTCAAATGTTATAACTATTCATCATTCAGAATGAGGAATCTACTTAAAAAAAATCTATGTAATGGTCCTTTGTTTTCTCAGAACATTGATCTCCACTTGTACCATCAACATATAAACACTCCACATACTGAAACCCTTAGTCAAGTTCCACAAAAACACAAGTGAAATTCACTTACTGTAAATTAGGATAGGGTAGGGTAGCAATGAATCTTGTGGCATAACAGTTTCCTCTGAAAATTTTTGTATAAAGTGGAATTACTTCCATTTACATTTTCCAGTTCAATCAAATTGCAGACAAATTGCAAAAATTGAAACAACTATCTGTCTGCCACCCCACTATGTGGAAAATACATCAACCTCCATTTCAAAAATCTGAAGCATGACTCCTTGTGCCTAGGGACTCAAAGGTCCTGCTTGCAGAACTGGAAGCTTAGGAATCCTTGGCTACCATGGCTTTTGCCTTGGCTCCACATCACATGGCAAACTACAATAGGTCTTAGCAGGAACTTCCAAAATGTCACCTCCTAAGAGAACCCATTACCTATGACAATTTCACAGAAGGTTCCAGCTGCAGATATGCTGTGCTTTTTGCCATAAAATACTTGTCCTATTTTTGCTCCTTCACACAACTAGGAAGACCCTCACAGCTTCTAAGGCTGAGAGGTATATTCCTTCTTAGCTGTAATCTGCGAAATATGGAAGGAATCCACACTCAATTCCATTATTTGCACATATGAGTACATACTGAAGTCCATAATTTACCTCAGCTCAGAGAAAACAGAATCAGAAAACACAGGTGCGAGACATTTGTCTGACAGCAAACACAGTTTTTGCATCTCCAGAACAGAATATTAGATTTGTCAGTATTTGGTAGATAAGAATTTTGTGTTAAATTACTTTAATTTAAAACAATAAGGACACAACCCTGACAATAAAATTATGGGCAATCAGGAGTCATGAACAGGTCCCAGGAAAAAAAAAAATTCCTCTGAACATCTATTCAATGGTGCATTTTGCCAAACTATAGTATTCTTAAATCCATACTCAGGTCAGGAATGTGGAGAAACAGTTACTATCTGTTTTTAATTCTGCCATTTGACCAGATGCCCCTACATTGTCAGATGTTCAATAAATGTATTCTAGTAAGTGAACTTCTTTAAGGAACTCAATTGTTTATGTTTATTTCAACCCATGATATAGCTGATAAAGCAATCACTCTCACACATTCTCATATAATCCGCCTAACATTAGCTTTCTCCTTTTCTGTAGGCTAAGCTAAAAAAAAAAAAAAAAAAAGAGGAAAATCAATGCTTTTCATACACAGACTTCTTTCACAAAGTACCAAAAGCTTTCTTGCATTAAATATCTCTATTCTCGTCTTCCTCTTACCTAAATCACTCAGTTTCTGCACTATTCACTAAACCACCTCTTGCGTCAAGTTTACATTTGTCCAAATCAGAGTTCCATGCAGAAAAGGTTTACAGGAACACAGCAAGTCTGCCACCCAACATTTAACACATATTAAATCATACCTTTTCAAAGTGCATTGTTAAGCTTTAACCCAGAAAATAACTGTTCTGTTGAAACAGTACCCATACATGCAGCATTCCTGTTAACTACCTCAATGGGACCAACTTGAGAGTCTATGGAGATCTGTAGTTCTCTGATCTCTTTTAAAGCTGACATGGCTGTTCTTATATCATCCAGATCCTTGATGCGGCGATTTAACTTCTTGCCAGTTTCCTCTATAAAAGTGAAAATTGCTTCCATCTCTGTTCGGTACTTCTTATTACAATGACACCCCAGTAAAGTCATCCAGGCTTTGGTTTCTGCTGTCAGTGCTAGCTTCAGATCAGCTAAAAACATTGAACAATCAATAGATATTTAGATATTGTAAATATTTTTTAAGAAGTACTTTTAATCTTTTTTCAGTATGTGTTCTCTTCGCTCCCAGTTCTGGTTTTTCAGTCTAACCATCCAGGTACAGAGAAGATGAAATCACGTTGACACCTTTGAGTGGTTTATAGGATTGCTTGCAATTCAGGATTGCTTTCCTCCTTCTCAGAATGTACCATCTTTCCTGCTGGAAAGATGAGGCTGGACTCCACACTTCTCAACTTGTTCATATATCATTATACACATTTCTGTCCTACACATCACTAACAAATCGGTTAATATTCTCATCTCAGTCTAAAATCTTTTAAAAAATCAATCTTTAAAAAAATAATGTGGGCGGAAAAAGTAAGAGTCTGATTATGGAAGCTGAAGAAACAGAAAGTTTGATCTGACATTTAATGAAACGAAATGGTCCATCAACTATTTAATTTTTATAAGTTTTATCTGTATCATCAGTGGAACCAAGTGACAAACATTTAGAGAGAAAATTGCAGTCTTGCTGAGTTGCTGCCCAATTTTGCAACAATCCAGTCCATTTCTCTAAAGCTCTGCCTTTAAATTCAAATTTCTTCTGCACAGTTCTCAACAGAAGAGTCAAAAATCAATCCAACACAAGCATTACATAAAATTTTAGCTGGATATAATTTCAACCCTGTTACCTATTCATTCCCTGTGCAGATTTCATTTGTGTGTCTTCCTTTTTACACAGTGCCCCTCTTCCCATGCTTAGCTCTCACACCTGATGGTCTTTATTTATTTATTATCAGAACTACCTCACCTCCATTGAGTTTCAACAGCCAGCTTGTTTCTCTAGTTCTTTGCCTTACAATATAATCAAAGACATTTGGTTGACACTCTTTCCTAATGAAGAAAACATTCTGCTTCCTCAGATTTGACATCCCCTGCAAAATCAGCTGCATGCATTTTTACAGTCCATCATAGTTCACAACTGTCCTTTCTATTATACTGGTGTAAAATGCTTAGCAAAATTTAGTTAGGTGATGTGAAACCTGAGCTACAAAAAAGTAAAGATGTGAGGCCTGGCTTTCATGACAAAAAGGGAATCAGAAACAACATGCACGCTTCACTTAACTGTGTTAAATAGAAGGCTTTTCAGCTGTCTCATTGCATGCAACCAGGCAAGGAGAAAAGCAACATAAACATATCATCTTATTCCCATAAAATATGTACCTATGGGGGTCAGAAGGATAGGCAAACATCTACCATCCACCCCATAAGTGAGCAGAAGTATCCAGGTGGGGGAAGAAATTCCAGCTGAGCAGATACCGTTGCGTTAGTGTTTTGTTTGCATGCATTTACAGCCAAAACAGCAATTCTCTCTCTTTTTCCTTTCCATCTTTAACCTAGTTCACCCATCCAAAACTAAGCACCATCTCTCCTTCCTACAGGAGTCAGAAAGTATATGTCTCCAGAGAGAAGTGGAAAGCTGAACTCTACCAGTGTACAGTGCAATAGCTCCCACACAGATGTATTCAGGCTCAGAGTTGATTTTCAGCTCCAAGTCTTGGAAATGCAGAATTTCAGATTCAAATTCAGAGAGTAATGGGTTTCCCATCATTAATTTATCAATGGTTTCCTCCTTGTCCCTCTGCCATATATGGTGGTAACAACTAAAACTCTCCAAAGCTGCAAGAACTTCCTGAAACACATTAGAAGTTCAAAGAAAGATTCTCAGCATTATATGCGTAGCATACATACAATTTCTTAGCATCTACTAGTCAGAATACATTAAGAACTCCATAGTGGAGCAGGTTGCATCACCTCAATAAAAAGATGACTTCTGGTAAATTTATGCTAAAGCAAGTCCCATTAGCAACCACAGGCCTTGCCAGGAATTGTATGCTAATCATATTCAATTTGTCAAATCAGTTACAGTATTTTCTAATGAAGTGATTCTTCAGTCAATAAAATCCTAGGAATCAGTGGGAAGTAAAATACTCCTTTAAGACTAGGATACAGTACCCTTGTTCTTCCCTACCACTAGCAACTGAAACCTGATCTCCAGGGCCCAACATAACAAGAACAGCAGTAACTCAATTCATTCTTGAATAATGAAGTTATGAGACAATTTTTTTTACATGTATGACATTGGTGATGTTAACATTAAATTCTACACTCAATTCAGGTATCTTTGATTTGAATATCACTTAAGGAGTGTGCAACAGAATTATTTTTCTGGTTCTCAGGAGTTTGGGAAAATGTCAAAGTTAAATCATCATCACTTCAGCTAATTAAACAAGTAAATGAGAGATGACTGCTACGAGAGATAATCCACATCATGAATTATGATAAACATAGTGCTTCCAGGCATTTAAACCTGGCTAAACAATAAAAGTTTCCAATTACAAAATATTGAGTATCAAAATACTGAGATAACTATCCACCATTATCAACTGCACCTTCATCTTCAGCACAAGCCTGTATGTCATTGTGCTAGTTACGCTTTAGTACCACTGAAGTTACAAGGCTTTGAGTCAAAAGGCTCCATTGTAAGGCTGGACTGGCCCCAGAAGGAACTGATGCAGAGTTCCTCAAAGAAATATCAGTTCAATACCTGCCGTTTACTACAGAGTGTATAGAATAAGAAAAGGGCAAAGAAATGATGCATATCCCTTAAGCTATCTTCTAACCTCCAGTACCAAATCCTATGAGCACTTTACAAATGCCAAGCTGACAGCCAGTTTTCTTCCAAAAACCTTCATAAACTCTTCATAATGGGCCAGAAGTCATGCTGGCTTCATTAGAATTTCTATGTGAATAAAACTGTATTTAACACACTTGTACAATTACTACCAGTTCTATATTAAATACACACAACTCAACTATACCTAGAGTTTTTTATGATGTTTTACCAACTGGAGATACGTTTTTAATCAGACGTAAGTTTTACTTTATGCAATATTCAAAACCGCATAAATTTTTGAACAGAGTACACTTAACGCATGTTACACTTTCAAAGCATATTTGCAAATTTGCAGCCACATGTTTTCCATCCACCATCCTACACTTTTTCATTCATATGTTTAATCACTGCTTTAAATGCCTACCCTTATTGCCCAAGGATATTAAAAGTACATTAATATCCCTTGGATAGTGATATTAAATTAACATCTCGATTGTCTTACCCTTTTTGTAGAATTAATAGCAGTGCTGAGCAAAGATACTAATTTAATAATTTCTTTGTTCTCTGAAACACTCTTGAAGTAGTTCTGGCTTTGCACTGGATCAGACAGAATGAGCGATGCTGCATCTGACATACTATCTATAAAGGCAGATTCAAATACAAAAGCAGTTTTAGGACATATTGTTTAGGCAAAGCAAATTTCTATAGACAAAAAACTAATGACTGATTTTTCAATAAGCATGCATTTTAAAGTTAAGTGTTCTTATTAATCAAAAAGGCAACTAGAAGTCTAGGAGGCCAATATAATTGCCACAAATTCATAAACCTCTCCATTTTAGGAAACTTGCTTCATCTAGGTACTCTGTCAAATTTGGAATAAGTTCCACTCCAATCCTGCAAATATAATCTTTCCCTTTCTCTCACCCTTCCCCAGGGTTTATCCTGTACACTTCACCTAAGTGATTTACTGATATGTCAGCATTGAGAAAATCCATACATATTTTTATTTTCTGAAATAATGTGGGGTAGACCACAATTGACAATTTGAAATACAAATTAACATTAAATCCGAGCAGTTGATCACAGCCAGTCCTCAAAAGGAAAGAAAGATAAAAGGAGGGTCCATTGGTTAGCAAATACTCACAAGATTGAACTTAACATCATTTCTTATTTCATCTTGGGCAAGAGAAGCTCTTAGTTTTGAAAGAACAATCTAATTTCTTAACCAGTTCAAGTATTGCTTTCCTACTTTTTAGGTGTATAAGAGGGAGCTAACCTAAAAAGACTCAATATATTTTTGAAGTACTTCAAGTAAGAAGTAGAACAATTAATTTGGCTTGATTCTAAACCATTTCAGACAAGAAAAACCAGGCAAACAAAGATACCACCTTAAATTTTCTTGAATTAATACCTTCAATAACTTAATTCCATGTCTGATCACAAAACAGATTAAGTTAAAATCCTTTTAGAAATTTTAGTCTATTCAATCCTTTGTCCACCAATACTGCAATTTCTATAGACATTCCTATTCAATACCAGGTTTTGTTTAAGTTCAACTTACCCTTCTTAAAGGAATTTCAGCACAAGTTTTAAGATGCCATCTGAACATGTCAAGTTACAAACCACACTCGCAAATCATGAAAGATCTTTTGTGTAGCGATAGTGACTATAATTGTTTTCCAAACTCATTCACAATTTCTACTATGCTGCCCAAGCTGGCACCCTAACAGCTTTTCACATGCTGCAGGTAGAACCCAAAGCAGTACAACACTCTGAGAGGCACAAAAAATCCCCTTACTCAAATCCACACAAAGACAACTATCTTTGGGCAAGCCTGGTTGCTAATGAGAAGCTCTGGCATTGTTATTATATCCTATTTCTTCTCCGAGGTAGTTTAAAACCTATCAAGTCTTTGTTCTATTGCTTTCTATGCATTTTGTATTTAATATCCTTTAACACATACTGTATAAATCACATTTACCTAACATTCAAATTGAGTGATGTCAGAGTTTATCATTACCATGGATGTTTTTCTTTCCAGTCTCTTTCATTCCATCATCAGAATCACTGTCTCTGCTCTCACACCGCAACACAGCCACTCTTCTCTCTAACATTTTCTTCTGGGGAAGAAATAAAATTTCATATTCTATTTGCAGTAGTTTTGAAACACTAGTTGGAAGTAAGGCTGTTAAAGACACAAACCTTGGATATTCTCTCCTTACTCCACTGTCCAACTCCTTTCATTACTTTCACAATACTATCTACAGCTTTATTAAGTGTCTGCTGTACCTCATCCAAAGAGGGTGTCATGATGATATTAGGGATAGATAGGTTAATACTAGTCCTAATTATAGGATGAGCATTCTTTTTCTGCTTAGAAGCATTGTCATTTTCTAAATGAAAGAAAAAAAAAAAAGGTTGTTCACATTTTTTTCAAGACATCAAACTAGGCATTGTACTAATATAAACCAATATATACATCCTAGTGTTGAGTAGTGAGTGTAATGTCTTAAGGAAAAAAAGATTCCTGAGTAATTTACAGGATGTACTGGTAAAGTCTATAGCAGCACAAGCGAAAACTAAGTACCATGCTATTTCTCTCCATGAAGCTCCTCTTCAACTTGTTCTGTGTAGCTAAACTCTGTTTAGCAGAAAATTTTGTTATCTGGCTTGTACTCCCAGTCAGCATATTAAATTGGGCACAAAAACTCCTTAGAATCTCATAATATTGTATGCCTTATATGCTATAGAGACCAAATATAAACACCTTTATTTTTGTTTCTTAAAAGTACGTAACAAGAAAACACTTCAAAAGAGTGTTCCATCATAATGTATAGAAAGATCTGAAGGCAATTAGTAAGAGAAAGAGAACACACCTCTTCCTCTATTATTTTTTTCAATACGTATTATGTAAAAGACAAGGTCAAACAGGTAACCACTTATCAAGTCCAGCTCCAAATATAATATCCAGCTTCAGAACAATACAGTCAGTCCTAAGAGAAACAGCATCACAATGACACATTCCTGCTCTCACAGGAAAAAAAATTCCTTTGGAAATATACCATGTTATCAATTGTGATTTAACAGGAAAGCTTATTCAAATTCCCTTTGGTTTCCCCTCTTTTACATATGTGGCTCTTTTTTATACAGTTCTGGGATATTACATTTACATATTTCTTTCTATAAGCTAAGAAAGCAAAGTACTGCAATATGGCTACCTAAGAAGTTGATCATGGAAGATGCATGGATGCGTTTGCGTATGGTCTCCAGAGTGGTTCGAGTGACTTTCAAAAGGGCGTCAATATTACAATGATTGAAGTAGGAAAGCAGTTCATTGGCTTCTTCCTCTAATATTTCTAAATCTGTTCTCTTCCTCTTTGCTGGAGGAGACAGTCCAGCCCATATCTCACGGGAATTGTGGCCGGAAGTCAAGCTTTTTGATCTTCTTTCCTCTTCAGTTGCTAAAACATCATACATCTAGTTAGTTAAATTGACTTAAGGGATTGGAAACACAATAAAGCGTGTTGCTTTATTAGTATTATATTCAGTTATATAATATATACTGATATATGCATATTATATTAGTATTATATATTCAGACTCCACAGGTGTCTGAAACACAGCTAAATTTTACAGAAGTGCAGATTATACTCATTTGTAATCTGTACCTCAATGTAACAGTCCTTTCACTCCTGTCCACCTTCTCTTCTCAGTACAAACTGGCATGACTATTACCAAAATTTAGGTATTATTTATTATATTCATTCTCTAGGAAGTCCAGATATTAACCAAGGCCTGTAAGTAGCTGCTCCTATGGCATTAACATTTCAACATGCAAGTTAGACTGATAATATTGACATATTTTGCAGATGATAGATGATTGTTAGATGATCTGTTATCCTGGCAAATTCAAACAAAAGTCTTTAGACATTAGATACTGACTGATACTTCAGTCAGCTAAGCTACACTATCACCCAACACATACTATCAGCATGCAAAAGAAACATAAGCACAGAGCTACAATACAGTCTTCTTACCCGTATTTTTTCCCCTTATTTCACCAGTGGGTACAACTGACTTCTCATCTGCTTTTCTGACCTCTACATCAGTGTCAAGTAGCATGTTAATCAGCTCATTAGCAGCGTCTTCCACCAGTGAGCTTTTTAAATGTAAAGTCCGAGAACCTTTTATACAGAGCTCCTGTTATCAAACCAAAACAAACATACGTTCTCATCTTCCCAGTTCTCGTGTCTATTTCACTGTCATAGCAGCCTTTATTAACACAAATGTCAAGGGCTCAGATTTGTGAAAAACAAGATCAATACACAACATTATTTTTAAATTGGTTTGTTCCAAACCATTTAGTGTTGGATTCTTTGTTGTGCCAAACAAGACATCATAAATGACTTTCAAAATTGCTGTGGCTTGTTTCCTAAATCACATGACTCATCCATAGTTAATATCATGAATCAGCATTTAAAAGCCTAGTCCCATTAAAGGGCTCCCAAAACCAAGTGCGTCTTAATTTTCTTAACCGTCCAATGTAGACATAGAATATTTAACCTTTCTTTTAATCATTGCCATTTTACATTACTTGGCCATGCCATAAAGAGTATTAGCCAATCATATTTCCCATTCATAGCTAGATAGGAGATAAAATCTATCAAAAGCTGTATGTATGATTAGAATAAACAAGAAAATTATTAACTGGGAGGAGAAGGAATCAAAAAATGAGATTTAATAAAATTCAGAAATATATTAAAGTACTGTGCAGTTTTTTCTTTAATACTTACGGTAAAATTGATCAAGTATGGTTTAGCCAACTATAATTTTTAACTATAATTGCCTTTTAATTTTTTTTCTTCTTTGTTATCTCCTATTTCTTTAAGCTGAATCAAATCTGGCTACTTCCATTTACTTAAAAATCAATAATGGGAAAAATTCAGCCATTAGCAAGATTCAGTCCTTTCCAAATTTTAAGATACAATCTTTGATCTTCCTAATGGTTCAGTCTAGTTAAGAGAGAAGCCAGATCTGATTTGCAGTATCACAGCAACTACTAAACAAAGTACTGTGGTTTTTTTTCCCCACGGTATAAGTATTTTTGTTGCAGCAATTTCTTTAGAAACTTAAAGACACCTGTTAGGTGATAGAGCTTATTTCTAGTCCCTTCTAATTAAAAACTACAATAAGCTTACAAATGCTTTTACTATTTTCATTGTACCCATAACTGGGATTAGTATACCACTTACTCTGCTAACTCAAATTGATTTGCTCTTGTGGTGTAATTGCTATGTAGCAGTTCAAGTTTTCTTGTAGAAGATGAACATTAAGCAATATCAATTATCACACAGTGCTGAGAAGTTTTTTTTGCTCACTCTCACGTATTTTTACTTTAGCAATTATATGTTTTAGTACTAGCCTTATCAGGAAAGCAGCAGCAGGATCAACAAAAAAACCAATGGACTGTGAGGCTTACAAAATACCATTAATTCCATAAAATGTTATTTTAAGTTTTACTTTGTATTTAACCACAAGGTGAGCTGTTACAAGGGACAAAAGAGGAAAGGCCAAAAAGTTAAGTACACTAAGAGAAACAATACTTTCATTTCTAGTATTTATTGCTACAAGGAGGCCAGGGATGGGGATTATCTACATGATCTTCTACACGCTTTTCCAAAGCAAAGTTTATTTCAGGAGAAAACACAAGTTAGACATTATATCCTAAAGTGCCAGAATATCTCACTATTGCCTCATAAAAATCATTCTGTCATTCAATTTTATTACTAGCTTAATCAGCTTTCTAACTGACTAACAACTCACATGCTTACAGTTAATCCTCTTCGACATAAAAGTACTTTGATGGGGTGAAGGAAGGGGCTGTTCCCAGAATACCTTCGGCCAGGTACTTCCGAGTATATTTTGCACATCCCATTACCAACTCAGGAGAGTTTGAGATTAACAGAGATACTCGGTGCACAATAATTTCCATAGTATTTACTCTCCCAGGCAACCAAGTGCACTTGTTATGGAGCTATTCACAGGCATCAGATGGGCAATTCCCTTATTTAAAGGCACTAACAAGCAACAATGACAAAAAAGATACTATCACAGAGGAAAAACATTTAAGTTGAGTGATATCAAAGCATAAAAGAAATATCATACAGTAGTTGGCTTGACATTAATAAACTCAGAAAAGAACACTTCAGCTCAGACCTCTTTGCATTTGGTATTTCTGTTCCTTTTTAAGGTTCCAGCCAAGCAAGTGGGGATTTCCTTACTTCAGTTTCCCACAGATGCTTCATTAATTCTGCACTATTTTTGTCTCATAAAAAAGGGAAAATATCTTAATTCAAAGTCATTGAACTCTTCTTTATGAAAATTTTATCTAATAACCTTAGTCTTCTGGAGAAATTCCTCACAGCTCAGTGGTTCATCTTCTGGCAACTTACAGAGTGGCACTCTATTCATCTCTTGAAGGACAGCATCAATACGAAATTCAACCAAGTCATTCACTTGATCAAGCAATAACTCGAGCCCAGCTTTTGAAGCAAACAGAAGATTCAAGACAAGCTTAAAAGTTTGAAACAATAGCCTTTGCAGAGTCTTGCTTAAATTTTTACTTCAACAAACATATTCAATTTTATATGAACTCTACACCTTAACCAGCTTACTTCAAACATCTAAACTTTTATGACAAGATTCACCACTGAATTCATGATTAATTTTTTGCATAACACATGCTCATCTAGCATATGCTATCCATATCCTAAAAGATAATAGGCAAAATATTATAAATATACATAAGATGAGCTTAAAGTATATGCATTTTAAACACAAAGACATTAAAATTCAATTGAGGTCCAGGAATACTTCTCCTATAGCTTGAACTAGTTACAACTTGGAGAACCTACTAGCAACAGAAACTTTTGACAAATAAAATGTCTATCCTTCAAAAAAATGTTAGAAGCCAAATAATAGTTAACAGAAAACAATCACTAGAATTTTCACAGTTTAATAGCAATTTGCTTTCAATACTGAAATTGAAATAGCAGCAAGGTGCCTGTTCCAGACTCAAAGTACTTGCGCTATTCAAAATTAAATTTAGTGTAATGTCAGATTAGCATCCAAAATGCATTTTAATTTACCATTCAACTAAAGAACATTCCCACTATAACAAATTACATCATTTCAAAAAACAAAATCTATGTTTGATGTAGTAATTAAGCTGAAGCAAAAGGAACTTGGTATCTTCAGAAACAATACGCATCTCAGTGCAATCTTGTGATAATCTTTTGAAAAGGCTACAAGCTCATCTGTTTTCTAAAGCTGTTGCCCAAGATGTGTATGCATTAGTTTTAAAGAGACTGATGTTAAAAAAAAGTTTAATATGAAAAGCTATTGAGCAGTGACAGTACCAACTCAGTCGAGATACTATTCCCTGAGAACTTGTTTTGTACATTATAGAAAAGAAATGCAAGATTAGGAAGAGACTGAAACCTAGGAGCTCTTTAAAAAAGTAGCTATCATTCTTTGAATTCAGAACACACAGGACCTTTTTCACACTACTTTATGCTTGGTTTAATCCTAACTGCCATCTCATCCATGTTAGTAAAAATTTGACAAATATGTGAGACAAAAAGAAGGTGGTGTTATAAAGGTGAGGTTTCATGAAGTACAGGACAGGTGAAAATTCTGCTTTCACGTATAAGTCAATGAAGTGCAAATCATATAAAGGATAGTAAACTTAATAATGTAGCTTGTATTTGTATAGAAAAAAACAAGCAGAAGTTAGTGGAAGGAGGCAAGTGACTCACCTAGCTTGTAAAAAACTGTATTAATATATTTCTCAATATTAAAGGATGTCCAGGTCAGTAACATTAGACCTGGCTGGATAGCATCGTCTACATTTGCTAACCGAGGAGCCATCAGTTGTTCAATAGGGTGTTGTATTTTCAATTTAATTCTTTTATATTCTGCCAGCATCATCTGAAATAAACAGAGAATGAAAGCATTAGTTAATATACACTAGTTAATATACACTGATTTGAACCTCTTCACATACACATTTATCATAACTTAAATTAAGAAAATTCCTCTGGATGTACATCAGTGAAATTCTTAAGAAATTATAATTAATTGTTTGGGAAATGTTTTCATTATTTTTGGCAGAAGTTCACTATTTGTTGCTTTTTATAATAATGCAAGTACTACTTCACATGGAAATTCATCTTTGTAGATTGTACTGGTTTTGGTTGGGATGGAGTTAACTTTTTTCATAGCGGCTCATATGGTGCCATGTTTTAGACTTACGACCAAAACAGCGTTGATAACACAACGATGTTTTGGCTATTGCTGAACAGTGCTCATACAACATTGAGGCCTTTTCTACCTCATGCCCCACCAGTGGGTGGGCTGAGGACATACAAGAAGTAGGGAGAGAACACAGCTGGGACAACTGACCCCAACTGACCAAAGGGATATTCCATACCTATTGCATCATGCTCAAAAATAAAAGCTGGGGGAAGAAGGAGGAAGGGGGAGGGACATTCAGAGTAATGGCGTTTGTCTTCCCAAGTAACCGTGATACAGCCTTCCTTTCCTGGAGATGGCTAAATACCAGCCTGCCGATGGGAAGTAGTAAATTAATTCTTTATTTTGTTTTGCTTGAGCATGCAGTTTTTGCTTTCCCGATTAAATTGTCTTTATCTCAACCCACACGTTTTCACACTTTTAACCTTCAGATTCTCTCCCCCATCCCACTGGGAGGAGTAAGCAAGCAGCTGTGTGATGCTTAGCTGCCTACCGGAGTTAAACCACAACATGCATAGAAAAAGGTTTGCAAATTTCAGTCTCTAAATGGATGTTCCAGGAGACGAAAAGCCCAAGGGAAAAAAAAAAATGCATCTAAGTGAACTTTTCAGCAGTTTTATTAGACCAGCCTTACCTGAACTTTAATATGGTATTTGGTTTCTAATGCATCTTTAACCCGCTGATCTAGTTTCACATATTTTGCAAAAAACAATCCTTGCAATAACTTCATGACTTAATATGACTTTTTTTTCTCATTTCAGAATCAAGTAGCCCTTTGAAGCTGTAGTTTTCTGGACACCTAGCTTTGAATCCTTGTCTTGAGTCATTGAGAACCTTGTCTGTTCATAGGTAGACAAAATGATCCAAAGGATTTGAAAGATGAGAGAAAGGGAAGTTTTAGCTTCTCTTTTTTAAACTATTCCACAGACATCTGTGTAAAACACTGGTGCGGGAACTATGCTGCTACTTGCTTGATGCTCTACACTTTTTAAAGGCATACCACCTGTTCCTCCCTCCCAGTGATCCTCTCAAAACAAACTGTATCTAATGTTGACTGCATTACTGGATGAGAGATAAATTGCTTATCATTTAGAAAGCAGGCAACAGAGCAAGGCATCTTGTAAACCTCCTTTCCTCCCCATCCTCACCTCTTTCCCAAGCTCTGCAGAGCTTCCCTAAACCTATGCATCTTTGAAGTGACTTCTCATAAAATACAAAGCCAAGAAATTATTTTTAAAAGTGCCTCAAGACAATCATAAAGATAAAAAATAGATTTGCCAATGTTTTCCTAATGCATAATAGTTGATCTTCATTTTTTCTCTTCCATATGTATAGAACCTAGACATTTTAATGCACACTACACATATGTAAAATAACTAAAATAAACCCACCTGCAAACTGTTGACAATTTTCTTATACCAGTCTCTCTTCTGTTGAATAATAGTTGCAAATGGTGGGATTTCAAGGCACATGTGAGCCATGCAATCTGTTTCTCTGATTAAAGTTAATATTTGAGGGTCAAAATTCACAAATAATTCTCCTGTTTCTGGAGCTTTTACCAAGAGAAATTCCTGAAGTCCTCTTTTAGTTAATTCAATCTGCAGGAAACAAAGCCATCATTCCTAATCAGACAAGCCAGTACAATGAAATACTTTGTTTTGGACATAAATATCACTTTGGCACATACTAAAATCAGGTATTGCTGACAATAAAGATTGATATGTTAGGAATCAACAATGAAACTTTATTAACACCACCCGTATATACTCAAATGCTTAACAATCAAATTAACTGTTCTTTATCTGACAGACATTCTTCTGTTGGTTCTTGGATATCATAAGCTGCATTCCACAGTCCAACATCAAAAGCAGAGCCACAGACCTTCTTACTTCAATCCTCTTAAATCTGAATTCTCATTTCCTTAAAACTTAAAAAGCCTTAAAAGAAATAAGGCTGCACACAACCTCCTTTATGAACTAAATTATTCTTGGATAACTTCTTCAGATATCTTCTGAATAAACTTATCCTCACTTCTCCTTTCACTTGTTTTCCACTTCCTAACAGATATACCACACACCGATCTTAATGGAACTCCCAATTATATCCAACCTCTGGGCAAATTTTTAAAAACACTAAAATTAATCTTTATTATATATTTTTTTAATTCTTAAAAGGGAAGCCTAATCACACTATTGGTTTAACTGCTGTATTTGAATATTAGAATACAATTTGTGCTCCATGTGATTAGAAGGGAGAGCATTCATAAGACCACCACACATGGAAAATTTGGCTGATACCAGGAAGAAGTCACACCTTAGGTAAGAAAATTTTTCCTACATGAAAAACTTTGCTGCTATTCTATTTTCAGGTGTCCTTTTGCTGACATAATTTTATTGTTCTTTATTCACTTCTTGGATTTCATGTATTGCATTACGTTGGCGTGGAGCTTGTTTTTAAGCAATAGTTTCTTAACCCATTGATTTCTTTCAGTGTACTTTTTTCTTT
Source organism: Mycteria americana (assembly GCF_035582795.1). Taxonomy (NCBI): domain Eukaryota; kingdom Metazoa; phylum Chordata; class Aves; order Ciconiiformes; family Ciconiidae; genus Mycteria; species Mycteria americana. Next base: position 93,418,207 of record NC_134366.1, on the reverse strand, counting down.
TTTTATGGAACACACTGAAAATTTGCACTCCCTTTCAACGTCTAAAACATAGCTGACTATACTGCTTGCTTTAGCTGTATCATGTATTATCATGACATTTTACACAGCGTTTTTCAAGAAATCATCTAATCAAGTTTTGTCAGTGAAGTTGTCATGTGCTATCCACTAGCATCAAAGTCACTCAGCACAGCCGCCTTAAATAGGAGCGGAATATTTTTCTGCAAAGTTCACCAGCAAATATTACTGCACTTTTCTTTGGACTTCAGAGACTCATTATTCCCATTATCAATCTCTTCCTCTCCCATTTATGTTTTCTTTCATGCAATTTTCATTATTAAGGTAACAGAAATAAGGAGTACATTGAAGCCACAAATCTTACACAGCCATAGAATTACAGCAACTTTCACACTTCCCGGTATTTTATTATTTTAATATGTCCAAGTTGAACATCATTGGCTATAGCACAAAAATAATTACTTTAAATCTTATGCTATTAAATAAAGTGGATAAATGAAGTGGTAACCATCCAGTAACAAACAGACAAAGGGGGGGGGGGGGGGGGGGAAGTTCAGAAATATCAGAAAGTGACACTAAACTTAACTATTACCACTGTATAGAAGAATAAGAAGTAACAGGAGCTACAGCCCTATTACCGTTGCATTTGTATTCCTCACAGGACGCTTGCCCCCCCTCTCTTTTCTTTTGTTCAGGAGTAGAGCAGGAGCTCCACCTTGTGTTCTATGATGCTTACATCCACATCGGTCTGCACTCTTGTTGCCTCAGGAAGACAGAAGAGACTACTGAACAGTAGTGTCCTGGTTTCGGCTGGGATAGAGTTAATTTTCTTCCTAGTAGCTGGTATACTGCTGTGTTTTGGATTTTAGTATGAGAATAATATTGATAAGACGCTGATGTTCTAGTTGTTGCTAAATGGTGTTTACACTAGTCAAGGACTTTTCAGCTTCCCATGTTCTGCCAGGTGCACAAGAAGCTGGGAGGGGGCACAGCCAAGAGAGTTGATCCAAACTGACCAAAGGGCTATTCCATACTATAGGACATCATGCTCAGTATATAAACTGGGGGGAGTTGGCCGGGAGGTCGCGGTCGCTGCTCGGAGACTGGCTGGGCATCAGTCGGCAGGTGGTGAACGGTTGCATCACTTGGTTTTTTTCCTGGGTTTTGTTTCTCTCATTTTCCTTTCATCACAATTATTATTATTATTATTATATTTCAATTATTAAACTGTTCTTATCTCAACCCATGAGTTTTCTTACTTTTGCTCTTCCGATTCTCTCCCCCATCCCACGGGGGGCGGGGAGGGTGAGCAAGCAGCTGTGTGGTACTTAATTGCTGACTGGGGCTAAACCACAACAAGTAGTCACATTTTTTTGCCATATCTGGTAGATAAGTGCATTGATGTTAAAGTGGATATCCTTTTCATGTATTTTCAATGCATGTATGCTTGTTTCAAAAACCTGAAATTGCGTTCAAATCCACTTCCCTTTGTTCCCACCTAATGAATATAATGTTGGAGCAGGCTCTGCAAGTTTATAAGGCTGCCAAGTGGGATTTGACTCTGCTATAGGAGAAATCAGATGCTTACTTTTAGCACAGATCAGAATCAGATCACAGATCGCTAGGTCCTCACAAAGAAAAGCACCAGTTCAGGGGAGATGCCTTGGATGTTACAGTCATTTTGTAAAAGATGAAAGGCGAATGTACTTGACTACTACGTCAAGGCATGGTACATGTCAGAAAATCTGATCACTAGATCATCTAGCCAAAGCAGAAAGATGTAGCCGCACAAAAAGCATACATCCTCCTTAGACATCATAGCTGGGACAGGGAATAGATCTTAAAAGTGCCCAGGCAGGGACATGATATTGGCAGCAGGTACAATTCAGTGAAAGCTATCATCCGTATATTTGGAACCATGCAGGTATCCAGCACAGTACTGGCATCAAAACAGAAACTGAGTCCAAGATAGAAACACCAAACAAATGCCAAAAGCTTCCTGAAGCATCACAATTCCTCTTCCATAAAAGAGGATACCCACGAGGGATACACATACCGTATCAGCTCTCTGTGAAAAGCACATGAAATCAAAGATGGGCTTCTCAAGTTACCAGAATAAGCACTTGAAGTTAAAGACATTTCTAAGTACAACAATGGCAACTTTCATTAATGCCTGGGAGGAGGACCAATTATACAATAATTGGTATATATAACAATTCGGCCAATAGTGCCAAACTTAGATCTGATGTACCTGAAACATAATCTATAATGAAAGAACAACTGAGGTTCCTTGATTCTCAACTGGCAGTCAATACCAGATTAATCATCAGCAACACATATCCAGCACCAGAGCCAAGGGAGTCTGAATACAGCATATTATACAACCTCTAATACTGTAGTCACTTCTCCTGTTTTAGTACACCAAATTGACACAAACACTTCAACTTACAGTATCATACAATCAAATCTGATGATCTTTTAAACCTTCATGGCAAATGCAAGTGTGAAGGGGGAAGTAAGAGTCAGGAAATCTTAGTATATTCAGATTGAACAAGAGACAGCAGGAACCTCCGATCTCAGGTCTGGTGTAAGACTAGCTTTGAGAAGACTGATGTTTATCAGCACCAGAGATTTTCACATTGTACAAAATTTGGGGCTGAGCTCCAAGAAAAAGAGGCAGATGCATTGCTAATTGTGCCACCACCTTCAAAACAGTCATCTGGAGATTCTGATCCTTCTTTTTGAGATTTGGGAGGCTGAGGCCAATTTTTCTACAATATGCTTTTTGGCAAGGCAACAAAGAAACTGGAGGTGGAAAATACGCCAATAAAACAGTAGAAACTTGCAGTTATTTCAAGGCTATAAAGTAGTCCCTGCAGAAGCCACCTGATAACATGAAGGCAAACAGAGGCTCTATGTACAAAATCCAAAAGGGCAAAATCAGTCAAATGAGATTTAGAACTTAAGGTAAACCATGTTTTCTGAAGAATATTCAGACTACAAAGTCTTCTGCCTTACCAAATGGTTGATAGGAAATGAAATGGCTCTGTATTGGGTCTGACTGAGATGGAGTTAATTTTCTTCATAGCAGCTTCTATGGCACTGTGTTTCAGATTTGTGATCAAAACAACACTGATAACACACTAATGTTTTCACTATTGCTGAACAGTGCTTGCACAGCATCAAGGCCTTCTCTGTTGCTCACCCTGCTGCCTGCAGTGAATAGACTGGGTGGGGTGCACAAGAGGTTAGGAGGGAAAAAAAACAGGCAGACGTCCCAAAATAACCAAAGGGATATTCCATGCCATATAACATCATGCTCAGCAATAAAAAGGGAGAGTTGGAGGTTGAGGGGGTTAGCCATCTGGAAGTGGCTGGACATCGGTCTACCCATGAGAGGTGGTAAGTTTTGCCTTTGCAAGACTTATTTTGTTTTCTTTCTCTCTTTCTCCACTTCTTCACTTACTGAACACTTTTTACCTTGACCCACAAGTTTTCTTGCTTTTACTTTTCATTTCCTCTTCCCTACCCTGCTGGGGGTGGGCAGAGGGAAGTGACCAAGTGGCTGTGTGATGCTTAGCTGCCTACCAGGGTTAACCCACAACAGGCTCAAGACACACTTGTGCACTGAGTATGCTATTAATTCTACAGGATGCTCTGTCTGTTGAGACTGGATGCTTTTTACACGTACATTCACTCGGAGTGTACCCATGGATTATCACTCACAAACTAAATCCATATTGTCCCGACCAGAAGAAACCTCTGTGTCTGCTTTTACCTTAAGCTAACCAGCTGACAAAACTCCTCTCCCCACACATGATCTTCTTGCACCAGAGTCAGTAGGATATGGCAGACACAGAGGGGCAGCTAAGGCTACCACTGAATCTCCATTATACATTTCCATAAGAAATATTTTTAATTATAACTTATTAGTTATAATGAAGGTCTTTCAATTGCTCCTAAATTCAGCTACAGGCAGTACAGGCACTGTTGAGTAATAGAAACACTTTCTTATAAAGTATCTTCTCTTATTCATCCCTCGCTTAAGAGGCATCCTAAGTCTACAGCTTAGTATACCTGACTACTGCTATTAACCAGAGATTCCTTCACGCTGCTGTAACCCAGTGTTTCACTGAGGCCTGAAACAACAGGAATCCAATCTGGTCTGTAAAGCTTGATGTTACTAGTCCACCAACAACAAAAATCCACCACATTTTTTTAAAGAAATATCCTAATCAAAATCAGCTGGTTTACCTGGTGAAGCCATCCCCTGTGGTATATCACCTCAAACTCCATAAGAACTTTTGCTACTTTGTTGTAGTTTCGGATTATGCGCTTGCCATCTGGTGTTTGCAGAACAGCCGGGTGCCGCTGGAAAGACTCCATGGGCTCCTGGATCCTATGGAATAGATGGCGTGCCCACAAGATCTTACCAGCTATTGGAGGCAGATTACGAGCCAGTGGAGGGTCCTGCTTCTGCCTAGTGTAGATCTTACAGACTGTTTCTATGTCATGACCATAGTTTTGAAGTATTTTCTGATACTTTTCATCAATGCCAAGATTCGGAATTTGTAATCTGCTTAGAAAAATAATAATCATTAAAAAAATTCCTTCAATACTTCTGAAATTCTTCTGATGCGTTGTTGGCAAATACAATCATTCCAGATCCCCTTGCGTTCTTTATAAAATAACTACTTTAGCAGCAGAGTTTTCACTAAAGCTTGAACAAATGCTGTCACAACCTGATTCCAAGCAACCAAGATTTAGACCAGATGATAAAAGTTTCCAAGTAAGCCTACACATTTTCTGTTTTGTCACTGTTTTCAAACACTGAGCTAAAATTATGTGCAATAAACTGTAACCAATCCACTACTAGCAGTCTACTCCATTAAACAGAATATTATAAGGAAACTGATGCAATAAAGACTGAGGCTGCTTTGCAACAATGTGAATTTATCAAGATAAATTTCATTGTTTCCTAATACAAGCATTTTACTCTCTTCTAACTGCACTGTGGTAACAAATTAATGTTCAAGGACAACACTAAGGCAAATATGCTAACAGCCATAAAGTATTCCTGTACTTGTGCTAATTTTGAAATATGAAGTTCAAAATCCACTTATATTTTGCATTTTCTGAAACAAAAAAATATTCTTTTTATTCATCCATGCTGCTAAGAAGACATCCCTTAACAGAGCTGAACAGTTGAGTGAGAGGAGGTTGAGCTGGTTTTCGTTTGTATTTAAGGAGATGCCTCCTGCTCTGCTCCCCGCTCTTTCCACCATCCTCAAAGTGTTATTTCCACTGCCTGGCAGAATTCTAGCAATCTAGATAGGACATAGTACCTTTCAAATTTCTTCAACATACTCAGTGCTCTTTCAGTGTTCAGAATATTTTCAAAGGTGATGTCCATGAAAATCCTTAATTGATCCTGAAGGAGAGCAAATAATTCTACAGCAGAGAACTACGTAAGACACGCATTTCAAATCCATCAGGTATTATTTGACAGGATTTATCATGCACTATATTAGAACATAATTTGTTTATATGAAACTAACCTCAATAAGTATCAATTTTCCCTTTCTGCCTTCCCTCAAGAATTAAACAAAACACAACCAACTTTCAAGGCATTTTCTTTCCAAGTTCCCTCTGTAGCTGTGCAACCAACAAAAGCTTTTGTACCCTCAAATGTTCCACTATGCTGAGAGCCCTCAAAGAATGCTTGCTTACATCTTTGGCAACCAAAACAAGCCAAGCATTTACTTTAATTTTTTTCTTCTACAGATACCCTTTCCTTCCACCAACTTGCGATTTCAGAACTACGCGAAAGTTAATTATCTGACTTATTTGTGCTATGCTCCCATTCACCCAATGAAATAATCCATTTCTGTGTTATTCTTGCTAGCATAACTTCCAAATAAAGTACAGTATTGAAAAATCCTTTTGCTGGAGGCCCTCAAGGCCCCTTCTGGTCTATTCTGTGAAACTGGTCTGAAAGTTAGAGAATAAATACAAGCTTTAAAGTGGAGATACAGTAGAATAATTTTTCAATTTTGTATTACAAACTTTGAGATTTGCATAATTTCTTTGGTGGTAACTCAGAGGTATTGTTGTTTTCATGAGGATTCATCAGTAAATTAAATTCTTATTTGAATCATAAAACCTACATGAAGATCATTTATCTCTTTGCAAAATTCTTCATAGTCTTGGTCAAAATCAGTCTTCCGTTGATCCAAGAAATTGTAATGCCTTTTCTTCATGATGTCAACAATGGTCTAAACAGTTTCACAAAAAAATAAAATTATCACCAAAAAACTGTCTTATCAAAAAGACTTACCACACCAAAATATTTAGCACAACAGGCTGAGCACATTCACATTTTACCTTTGCCATTAGTTACCAGTATTTGCTGAGCAATATAAGCAAACCACTTAAATGACATATTTTCAGGAAAGAAGTTGGTGCAATGGCCATATGAATTTCCTTTATATTATTTACTGTTGTTTAAAGTGAATTAGAACTGACAGAAAATTCAGACTCTTGCTTTTCATCTAAGACATGTGTTACCGAGTAAATATTCTCTCATGCAGAGGTTCATTATTTCTATTTAAAAGTTAACAAAGTTCAACATAGAAAAATATTTTAACATTAGTATTTTCCATGTCTTTAAATTAACTGATTCCATAGAAAAACAGACTATTCAGAAGTCACAGTAAGATGCAACACATCACCAGCCCAGGACTTATTATTCCTGGCGTCTCTTACATAGCTGCTGTCCACTCAAATGAAAGTACATCTTAATCAGCATCTCCCTTGAGCTGTACACACAGTTAAAGGATTTCTAATGATGAACCACTGTTCAACATCCTAGTAGTTTACCACAGTACAGCTATGAAGCTCAACGTATTTTCAGCACAGCAGACTTCCACCATTTTATTATAAGTCAACTGAACTTCAGTTTTATTGCTTTGCTGTAAATAAAAATTCCATCTTTTCCTCTAAAAAAAAGCAAATCCTCGATAGCAACTAAGTGGTAAAGCATAAAGAACTGCAACATAATAACTTTCTATTGTAAAAATTTTTCAAGTCATATAATCAGTCACGTAACTATAGCTATGGTCCATGTCAAATACTTCAGTACCTCAATTTTGTCACTGTTAAAAAAGTACAATCACTTTCTGCCCTTTATGCATACTATCCAGAACCTTCCATGTAGTATTTTCTACCTAAGCATGTATAATTTCCCCTTACCCGCTGCATCCCCAAATGAAATTGACTTCACAGTAACTAGGTGTTACAGAAAGCTCTTACTTTAAGACTCGAGTGCTGCAATGGATAATGCGGTATATCTGTATAGAGTTGGCAGACTGCACCAAAGCCTGGGCTAATGGTCACAGAGCTTTTCAAATACAAATGCCCCAAATAAATGAGATGTCTGTGTTCCAGCCTACCAAAATAGTATCTTCATAGCATGACCTGAAAATTCTCAGCAACCCAAGTTGCTGAGAAGCCTGCTGGCACAGCTTTAGAAAGCAGCTCTCAGTGAAGGAAGCAAATTTAGAGCAGCCCACACCTGCCCATGCGGAATAGTCTTGGACCAAGCTATCCTTCCCATTGTGCCTAGGTTTCTTCTCAGAAGACTGCAGAAGAGAAAAAAGGAGAAAACTGGCTACTGTGAAGGATGCAGTCAAGGAATCAAAACCCCAGACTGCAACAGGGAGTGAATCGAACGAGGACGGACCATGGAATGCTCACATTTTACCCTACAGTTATTTAACTAAAGCAAAGTGATGTACTTATGGCCATAACAAAAAGAAAAAGAACAGGGTAAAGCAAATTAGAATGCCACATTTGCCTGTACTCCACTGTATCACATGTGATTTCTAAAAGTAGTCTACAAACTCCACATATTGAATACTTCTGATTTATTTTAATATTTACAAGTGCCATAACTATGATACTGCACTAAGAAAGATATACAATAAGGTAAGTTAACTCAGGCTCAGTAAAAGCAGGGAAGACTTTACTTGCTAGAAAAGAAAGTTAATCTTGGAAAGAAGGAAGGAAAAGAATGCAATTTAGTATATTTATATTCTTAGAAGAGCTCCTTGTTGTTCAAGTCTCACTCCTACTAAATAAAAAGACGAGGAAAGAAACCTGAATAGTAATACTAACAAGCAAAGGGATTTTGCTGTTACAAAAGAAAAGGCCTAAACTTGAAGAGCTTTCCAGAGAAAACCAGCTAAGTCATTTCTCTTCCTCCCTCACCCTAAAGATAGCCATCTGTGAATTAACTCTTTCTTCCCTCATAAAACACAAAGCTGATGATTGTACTCTAGAACTAGAGTACGGATTTTAAGTAAACCTAATAATCTGTTTTGCTGGAATTAAGCACATTATTTCCTTAAAGAAACAAATCTAAGAGTCCAAGTTTTTTTCCTCTTTTTAAAAAAATACTTATTTCAAGAAATCAAAGTCATGTTTATTGGTAGTTATGCAGCACAGAAATGGAACTGGGGCTTGTTTCACCCCGAGCTGCAAGGAAAATCTGACTGCAGCATTGACCACCAGGCCAATGGAGCCAGCCTCAGCAGTGGGCACTGATCAGGTGCCCCTAGAATAAAGGGCAAAAGATGAAGATAGTCTGCAATTTTGGTCACAGTACACTTTCATAGCTAGCAAAACATTTGTAAAGACAGAAATGTTGCACTTCTCACTGTTTCTCCTGATCATAACACAAAACCATGGCTCCAATTACTCCTGTTACAAAGTCTCCCCATTTTGTTGCTTTTTTCAATCAACTTTGATTTTAACACACCTCTTTCAGATGTCCACCTGCCCCTTTTCATCTTGTCTGCTCACTTCCCCAGCAATCATATATTTACTTTGTTAACTATTACCCAGTAATTTTAGCACAACTTACAGAGTTAGTTTTTCTCTTGATAAACACTTTTCTAATTTTCATAATTATTTATTGTTTAAAGTTCAAGTCAGACTGACAGGATATCCAAAATTTGCTGTGTACCTCATATTTTGTGATCATTCCTTCCAATCCATCTATCTGAGACTCCTGTAGAACCGAGTAGGTTTTCATAGTATTGAAAACATCTATTATCTTTACCAGACGTCGATGAAAGGTTTCAAATTTTCCAAAGATATACATCTCACTAAAATCAAACTGTCTTTCCGCTGGATTTTGCTCCAATTTCTCTTTTATCTTGTGAAAGCAATTTTGATACTCCTAAAAACAAAAGAAGAATTTAAAAGAAGAATGTCAAGCATATAATAAAAGGCACTGTCATCAGCTAGAACAATATTTACCCAGACAGATATTATCCTAACTTGATAGCAAGTAGAAGTTTCATCAACAAACAATCATGAACACTATAAAGACAGTAACAGAATTTGTCTCTGAAAACTAACCCAACACCACCATTACAGGATCACACATTTCATCAAATGAATGAACTGCACATATATGTGTTTGTATGTTCCATCCTTAGCTAGCGTGAAATTCTGTTCTCTCCATTTTATAGCAGGGCTTGATGTGTTTACTGAATATCCAAGATGACAACCCAGATTTCAGTTTTCAGAGACTGAAAATAATGATTGTGTGCTGAGCAGTTTTATTGAGTAATAATGTTTCAAATTTTCCAAAATCACTTTCCAGAACAAAAACCCTTGTGAAGTTAGAATGCTGCTCCATAGCAGCTTCCAGTTTTCTTTCTACTTTCTTCACTGGGCACAAACCTTACTGCAAACATGTTAAAATTAAATTCTTCCCAAAGTCAGATTACACAGTCAACAGACTTGCCTGAAATGGTTTCTTTCAAGAGTAGTTATCTTTAAAATACAATGTTCATTATTTTTTAGCACATATATGTATGAATAACCCCACTTGGAGATATTAATACAAAGGGCCCAGAGTTTCCTAAGCTGTTAGTGATTTGAATTTTAAGTTTTAATCTATTGACTTTCTGAAAGCTTTTGGAACTCATACGACTCAAATAAAAACCTAACCCTTCAACACATTTTAATGCAGCAACTGAATAATTTGCTGTATCTTTATATAAATATACAAATTTACTGCTCGTTGCTGATGGTAAGACATCTTATAAATTTACACTAATTTGTGCTAGAACTATGCAAGATTTGTTGTTTCAGAATGTCTCAGGATAAAGTTCTAGTCTTCCAAGCACATATTATCAGGAAATCAAAATGTAATAATGGAGGAAACCTAATATGAACCTTCTGACACCTACAGGGAGGTTATCAAGAAGACAGAGCTAGGCTCTTCACAGTAACACATGGACAGAGGCCTAGAGGCAACGGGCATAAATTGACACAGAAGATGTTCTGATTGGATGTAAGGAGAAAATCTTTCACTATAAGGACAGTCAAGCAGTGAAAGAGGTTGCTCAGAAAGGCTGTGCAATCTCTTCATCCTTGGAGAACTTCAAGACAGGACTGGATAAAGGACTGGGAAACCAAGTTTGATCTCATAGCTGTCCCTGCTTTGTCTTTGAGCACAAGGTTGAACTAGATACCTGCTGAGGACCCTTCCAAGCTGAATTATACTATGATCCTATGTTCTAAAGGGGGGGGAGGGGGAGGAGGATCCCAAAACAGTCATAGAAGCATATGCCAAAAAAAAAAAAAAGGTTACTTTCCCAACAAGTCTATGCAATCTGAACAGCTGAATTCTTCTCAGTTCACTAAACTGCCCTTTCTAAAGGTATAGCTTGTCCATATATCTTTGGAATATATTCAGCTCAGTAATTTCCTCCGTTTTCATTTCTATTACACGTCCCTCCTCATCATGTGAGAAGAAACTTTCTAGAGAAACTCAGGCATGAAAATCCAAGTAATTCTCATATAAGAAGCATAGCTAAGTTAGGCTAAGCATCGAAATCCTGTTTCTGGAAAATCAACAGACACTGGACTAAATACCTGTTAGCTCTAATATAAATACTCCAGTTCCAAAGGGTATTTTTTCAGTTGCTTCATTTTCCTTCATTATAGCATTGCTTCCACTTATAAAAGTTTTCCTAATTATGCCCTCCTAAATCTCACCTTATATTCTGTTTTCCACATGCTCTTCCCACCTACCTGTTTAAGTCTAATGGCTGCTTGTAGCTTTTCCATAACTCTCTCCTGAGGTTGATTCCAAATGGTGGCCGTATTGTTGTTTGTAATGTAAGATTTACATGCTGTGATCATCTGATTGGTCACCTAAAGGCAGTTTTAACCTTGTGAAAAAAACATTTCAAGACAAAGCAGATCTTGCCCTTCTTTCAGTCTCATCCCATACCTCTGACTCCACCGGCCTAAAGCCTGCAAAACATCAGTACCAAATACCAGCTACATAGACAGACTGTTCTCCTGGCAATATCCAGCCTCCAGATCAGTACACCACCAAAATGTTGTTGATTAACTACGTTCATCCTAAACCTAAACACCTTGTACCAACCTTGAAATGATATTGAGGACTACAAAGTCATAAGACTTAGCACTTCTGAAAGCAAAGGTAAAATCAAGGGCCCATGAGACTATGATCATTAAAGAACAGATTGTCCTTCCCACTCCATTTCCTTCTTTATGCAATCATAAGGAGGCTTAAGGGCTATATAAACTTAACAGAACTGGTTCTACAAAAAACAGTTCACCACAGGCAAAACTCATTGTAACAAAAAGTTCCTCAATCTATGCATGTCAGGGTTGAGATTAGCCCTGATCTTCAAGAAGTCTGAAAAAATTCTTACAACTCCAAATTATGGACAGTAAAATAAGTTCTAACTCTGAAGTAGTTTTACCACTATTTCCAATTCTCTATATATTCTATACAAAAAGCAGCATTAAATTGACCAAAATGCTGCCTCTTCAATTGCTTGGTCCCTTTGTGTTTTCCGTCTCTCACTCAAGCAACACCACACAAAAAAAATCTGTCAAAATTTCCTTTCATGCTGTAGCACCAACCTTCACAAACAGCGAGGATATCTTTTCGGACGTGTTGTAATACTGAGAGATACTCTGAATCATTTTAATTGCATTTATGAGTCCTGGAATAGCATCCACCATGGACACCTGGAAAGAAACACACAGTCTGAACTCTGCTTAGGACTTCTGTTACCATACATCAGCTCAACACCTAATCAGAGAACCCAGGAGCCTTATGAGCATGGTCTTCCTAACGTTTCTGCCTCTTGTTTCCCTGGGCCTCTCCTGCAGAGCTACCTGTCCTACTTCACCCTCCAAGCTCTACAATTCAATTTTGGGGAAAAATTTTCACTAGAGTCTTGGCTAGAAGAATTCTGGTCAGTGAGTAAAATTTGATAGAGACAAAGGCCTCTTCAGAAGTACCACTTATTTTCACAAAAAGTATGTTTGTACACTCTTTTGCTAAACCTGATGTAAGCTTGCATATAAAGAGAGCCCAAAAATTGCATTAAGCCTCATAGCACTCATTTGAATAAAGGAACTATGAAGAAGAACTTTCCTGTAGTACTGGCATTTAGATCATAAAAAATTATATTCAATACATTAAGTGCCTGGGAGGAGGTGATCTTATAGCTCATTGTTTGGAGTGCAGGTGCCCAGGTGCTGACAGCCGGGGCGGCCCCTGTGAGGAGCGGCCGGGGCTGCCCCGTGCCAGACACAGCCGGTTCCAGCCAGCTCCAACAGCCCCACTGCAGGGCCCGGCTGAGCCCCTCAGCCACGGGCGGAAGCCTCAGGGAAAGTCTGGGGAAGGAAGGGCAAAAGATGGACAAGAAACGTGTAAGAAACTGGGTAAGAAACGGCAGCCGGGGCTGAGGGAAACAGGGTGAGAAACAGCCCTGCAAGCCCCAAGGGGAGAGCAGGAGGAGGGCAGGAGCTGCTCCAGGCACCCCAGCAGAGATGCCCCTGAAGGAGGAGGAAAGTGTGAGAGGAGGAGAGAGCGGCAGAGAGGAGGTGTTATGGACTGACCACAGCCCCCATTCCCCATCCTCCTGCACCGCTCAGGGGGAGGACAAGAAGTCGGGAGTGAAGGAGTGAAGCTGAGCCTGGGAAGAAGGGGGGTAGTGGGGAGATGTGGTTTTAATTTTTGTCTTTGTTTCTTACTATCCAAACCTATTTTCACTAGCAATATATTAAGTTACTTTCCCCCAAGTTGAGTCTGTTTTGCCTATGACGATAATAGGTAAGTGATGCCCTTGTCTTTGTCTGAAAAATCCACCACCTTTTTCATCCTATATTCTACCCCTCATCCTGTTGAGAAGGGGGAGTGAGAGTGGGTGCTTGGGTGGGAGTTTAGCCCATAGCCAAGGTTAACCCACCACACCCACTTTAATTCTCCATCCCCTCTATGATTTTTAGTAAGTCTTGTGTAGAAGAGAAAAGCCTTTTGCTAAATACTTTGAGGAGAAGCATCATTTCAAAAGTCCAGCAGTCCTGTCTTCAGCCCATGAACAGGCCCGATCGAAAGATTTTTCCAGACAGCTCCTCCTCACGTCTGAATGTCCAAAGCAATTTCAGTTTTACTCTATTGACAAACCAGTTCTCAACATTTTACAGGTAAATATCAGTAAGGGAAGGGTTCACACTCTATGCCTCCATGGCTTCCACCCTAGTGCTACACCTTCTCAGAACAAAACAAAACATCTCTGAAGCTGGCACCACTTCCTCCTTGGTAAAAGCCAGTACAGGGAGCACAAAGCAGATCAACAGACCCTGCACAGTGCCAACAGCAAGCATATTCACTTTAACTCTGTTTTGCATGGGTATCATACTAACCTTTCATCTGAGAGATTCAAATATCAGATTGGGAAACACTGAAAGACGACACTGTTCTAACACCATCCAGTAAATGCAAACAAACAGAGCCATACTATGGTTGCCTCAAGCACTGTTTGGAGGCAATTTCACTTTGGGAAAAGTACGGAGAGAGAGGTAGCTAGGATGGTCAAAGCTTTGAGGCTTCATGGCTACTCGTCATATTTCTCTGACTAGCAAGACACATACAGTCAGTTGCAAAACCAGTTTTAATAAAAGCCACCATTTGCCACCTACAGTAGCAGATAATGGGACAGTGAGAATCCTGCCTCCTATCCATACTTTAGGTTGGCTAGTTTTGTTTGCTACTTGTTATGCTTGCGTTATCCTGTTACTATGATACGAGAAGGTGATTTATATTTACACCTTAATATTTCCATAACCATATTTATGTTTTCCTAACCCAAGAAGCTGAAAATTGCCTTATAAGTGTTAGGCTAAGAGTGACCTGGCCACCAACACAAAGACAAAAGCCCAGCCTTCGTCTTTAGCATAGCACCAGGTTCACTTTCACCTGCCCCCCCCCCTTTTTTTTTTTAATTGCCAAGATTTCACTTCCTCCCATAGCACAGAATCCAGTGTCATCATCAGAGCAAGAGCTTTATAGATACCATGGCAAGAAAATAACAAGCCAGAAAGTGTAGCCACAAATTCCCACTAGGCCACTTTAAGCATAACTGAACAAAGTCTCAAACTAGAGATGCATACCTAAAATGCTATCTGTGTTATTTCCAAACTGATCCTACAAAATACATTCATTTTAGTTGTCTCAAGTGATTCATGTTAAGAATTTAAAAGTTCTGCTTACAGGATCACTATTGTATAATGGGTCACAACATTTTTCCAGAGAATATAGATACTTCACGTTATCTTTAGCTTCATTTGCTGCATCTGTGATGCGAATATCCAATGCTCGCCAGTTCTAAGAATAGAAAGTTGAAAAAAAATAAAACCACACATTTCAGAAAAAACTGTTTTGAGATCACTCTGTTTTGTCCTTAGCCTTTAAACACATTTGAAAGCACAGATCTGTTACTTCAGAGTTGCACTTGTTTACCCAAGATGAGGAACAGGTCCTTGTTTTGCTTCAATAACTTGACTGTGAACATACAACTAGTTTAGACCACTCAGCTCAACAAGTTATGTCAGTAGTAGTGTCAAGTCAAGCTGTTGTAAAATATATAGACATCATCTGTTAACTATTTTTGCTTGATGGACCAATGAATATATAACCATGTATGTTTCACATCTCTCATTTGATGAACCAAGACTTTTTGTTTTATTCACCTATTTTTGTGTTTGTGATGGGTCTTTAACTTTGTTATGTCAATGTGAGAAGTTATGACCCCACAAGTGGTTTTGACAGACACTGTAACAACATGAGAAAGAGGTTTAAAAATTGTGGTTTTTTCATTTTCTTTTCATTAAATACCCAGTTCATGAATTCAATTTTCTGGTTTAATAATCAACTTCTCAAAGATTTATAAGTATTTATTCCTGTTGAACCATGTGGATGCAAAGGGGATGCCCAGTCTTTTACAATAAATTAAACTAGATTTAAACTTTATCTACTCAAGGTGAGGAATCAGGAAGGACACAGAAAACAAAAGTCAAAGACGCTTCAATATTTTCCCCACGAGCAATGTTATGTACATCAAAATGAACTAGGGTATACAGAGCATTTCTAGTCTTTACATCTGTCATAATTCAAAATAGAAACCTTCAGCAGTTTGGATTTAGCAGCAGTGAGTACTCCAAGCACTGCCTTCACATCTGGGCTCTTCAGCTGGTCCGTAAGGTAGTTGAATTTTGACACTCTCTTTTTCCAGTAATCAAGCTCTGCTCGTGGTCCAAGGTCATCAGCTTCCTTTCTCAACTGGTCATTTTCTGCAAGAACCTTTTATCATACAGTAATATTAGTGAGTGATGCTAATATTTTTTATCTGCATGGATAGCATGGATTAATTCATAATTTAATTCATACTATTAACCTCCCATGATAAATTACCTAACTCAGCGACCACCTCACATAAGAGACTTTAATTTTGCTTGGCCTTCTTAGTTCTGAGTTAAAGAGGGAGTAGTATCTCAAGAGCACTGTTACAGACAATTACAGTTTCTGCAAATAACCTGCAAAGCATGTTTCAAAGTACAATTTTGACCACTGAGAATATAGTTCACTGAATTACTGTGTTCCTTTTGCTTTCATTAAATCCACTGGGAATCACTAACTGTTTTCTATTTTCATTTCTTGGCTAAGGTGAATCTTTCGAGCAGTTTATTTCTTACAAGAGGTAGAGATGCTCACCTTAGTAACCATGATATAAGCATAGACAGAATACTTTCCCTAATGCAGTATGGACACAAGGAGCTCACAGCAAATGTTGAGGTAAGAACTGGAAGGAGCATATTTACTGTGATCCTTTCTCCAGTGGGTAATCCAACTACCAGCAGCCAGCTACTTAAGAATATTCTGAAGATTGCTTTAGTTTGCTTCACAATTTTTTTTATGAGTATAATATTCACTGAAAATTGTTACTATCTGTAACTTATTCTACATAATATTTGACAACACTTCAGTCACAACAAATAGAAGAACGCATTGCAGATCTATAATAATGCTGAATGTGAAAGCTTGCATCATGGATGTAATGAATGAGTTGTAAAAGCATAAACAACTTTGAAATGGTAAAAAACCTGCTTTTACTGTTTTGAAATGCATCACTCAAGATCTTGAGAATTAAGGTAGGTTCAGGTGCACTTCAAACTACTTAGGAGGCTTCCTTATCTCTCATCAGCTCAGTGGGTTCAGCTTTTCTCTCTGAGCTGGGTAAGGTGGATTGAAATAATTTCTGCCCATATCCTTATGTTTTCTGAACAAGCTGAAGGGGAGACTGGACAAGTTTACATGGAAAAGAAAACCACAGAAAGTTACAGAATTAAAAAGGAAAAATGAATCTGGCTTGCAAAATCTCTGAATTACAAATTGTTAGAGGCTGGAAGAATACTGATGGAAAGTACGGCTATCAGCTTACCCTGCTTTTATACTGTTCCCCAGCATCCACTTTTGCCTGTAGTCAGGGAGATGTCATTGGTTTAAAAGGACCTTTAATCCAAACCAGTAATGGTGGGGTTTGTGCTAATTTGTTTATAAAGGATGAAGCCATCTTCCCAAGAGGCAATACAAACTCAAGTCCCTTGGAGAACCAGGTGATGTGGGGACAGAATTATTATGTAACAATAAGTTATTATAAGCTTAGCTATAGATACACCTCTGCTTGCTCATATCCCTCATTGTTGTAAGGGGTAAAGCAGCACCCTCATGAACCTTGCCATTTGTTAAGTCTTTCCTTTCCTAAAAAGCAAAAAATAGCTATGAAAACTTCTGTCCAGTCAAAAATTATGCTTCCAATCCCTCATACAGTAAAGAACAAGAAACATTTAATGTCAACTCAAAACATGGCTCCCTTCTTCCTCCAGTTTCTGAGCAAATTAACATTCTTAAGTTTGGTATTGAAATCCATAAACCCATAATGCAGTTCCAAGAATGAAAATAAACTAAATTATCCTTCTTTCACCAAAAAATAACACAACTAAAAATCTCTCCATGACATCTGGGTTCATTAGACTAAAGATCTTTCTTGCTTTGCTAAATTAATGATAGCAAATGCTTTAATGACTATTTTAACCTATTTGGCAAAAGGTGAGTAGCAAAAGAAAATAGAGTAAATCTTTTGGAAGAAGTGCAGCTAATTGCAATACACTCTCCCCACCAGTTTCAGCTCATGTGTTTATAAATTAAAGAGGTTTCTTTTTTTAATTTTCTTTCTTCCTTTTAAGAGGTATAGGCTTTCATAAAAGTCTTTCATGGAGCTGATTTCTTAATTTGCAGACAAACATATTTCTCTGATAAAATCTTAGCAGTAAATTCTACAAGCAGAACAGAGAATAAGGTAGCAGCTAAGTTTCCATTTTCCAAGTTTAAAAGTTACTCATCCTGTCCTCTTCCTCAATGCCTGCCTGTACAAACATTACAGAATTTGTTTCCCTGAGCTCCTATGTTTTACATTGAATGGATTGCTGATGCATAGACCACAAGAACCGGATATTAATTTCATGCAACAACTCAATCGGTAGTTTCATTTCTTTCTGAAAAGAACTTTAAGATCTATGGATTAGGTCTATTATATATACTATGCTTCTGAGATTTAAAAAAATTGCAATTACAAATCTTAGCTGCATTTTTTAAATTTTATCCACACTTAAAACAAGTGCACTAAGTTTACAATACTTCTAACCACATGAAGAGGTTCCATCAGCACTATGTTTTCCCTTCAAGATGAGGTGATTATCAAAAACAGGGAACTAAGCTTCCAAAGACATGTGTACACTCCATTTACTAGTAGATGAAAAAAGCTCTCTGTAGTATCCTCATTGAGAAGTAAAAGCACACAAAACATGCCAACAGTACTTTAAAATACAGGGATTGATCACATCTAAACTTATCGAAAGGTAGCTATATGCCAACAGGATAAACTCATCATCTGCCAACATGCAGATGTTGTTATATTTCACAGTTGTCCAGTGTATCACCTGTTCAATTTGTTTGGTCCACCCTTTCATGCAGACTTCTATTCTTTCAAGAGCATCTATGCTGTTAGCAACCGTCAGATAATCTGAAGGTCCTCTTAGAGTTTTCAGATCATATGTTTCACATTTCTTCAGATTGACCTAAAACAAAAGTTAAAAAAAAAAAAACTGAAATGTTCGTGAGAAATAATCCAGGAACTTTAAAAAGTAACTGGTTTCCCCACTTGGGGTATCTCATTTCATATCCCCACTTCAGTTTAAATTAAACTGGTTTGAGCCAGAACTGGACTCCAGAATCTGGAGAATTCCCCAGCCTGGCAGCTGTGCTCTCAGCCCGTGTGAAGGACAGGGCAGAAGTAGGAACTAACAGTTAAAGCAACTGTGTGTTATACATTAAGCATTCTTTAAGAAAGGCCACAGCCATTGAACAGTCAAGAGACATTGAAGTTGAGCCTCAGAAACATTAAAGCCACAGATCAACATATAACAAGTTACTGATGACAACAAACAAAAGTAGGGTTCTTTTCTTCAGTTTAACAAAAGTAATTTTTAATAAGTATTCTACAACAGCAACTAATTCAAAAGCTCCAGAGCAAGAGACATTCTACAGTTAACTCAATTTCTAGTTGCCACATGAACATACTACCTTTTCCAACAGACTTTGCTGAGTTCCTGATAGCACACTAACAAACGCTTCAAGGGAACCAAGGAAGTCCTGCTTAATATTGGAAGCTTCTTGAGGTTCACCAAGTTCAACCCAGCCACAGTCCATAGTCTGTAAGGCTGGAATGAAGATTTCTGATATCAACTGCTCAACACTTTTTAGTAAGCCATCTCGACCTACATTCATCATATTAAAATTTACTTCCTGTAAAAGAAACACAATACAAGTTAAAATAGAAAACAAAATTTTGCCATCATTACATTTATTCCAGTCCTATTGCCTTGAGCACCTCAAAAATTACCAGCGTGTACAAGTGCTCTTCAAGCAATAACAGCACAATTCTTGCTAGCAGAGGCTGCAAGATTTGCACAGGGTGACAGTTTGTCATACAAAACTGAGGAAACAAAAGATCTGAAAACACTTCCAAAATATAATGAGAGTATAAGAGACCTCTATTTATAAAGCACAGTTTATATAGGTGAGTAAAATTATCCCAGCCTTCCACTTCTAAATCTATCAGGAGTTATATTTTTGAGTACATTCATACATGCATATATACATATAGGCAGAGATCAGTGCACTTAAAGGGCTTAGATACCAAAAGAGTTATGAACTACAGTTAATTCTGACTTGCAATTGCCCAAAGATTTTGGTCCAGAAAGAACAACTCTATACAGTTTGACAGAGAGCAATTCACAGAACATCTGCTTTTTAGACATTCTGAGAAAGCCTCTGAAGACTTCTAAGGTAAATTACATGAATCTGCCAGCCATCGTTTGCTTCATTAGAAGGTACCACAAGAATTTTTTTCAGCAAAATAATTTAACACCAAACAACTTGTATTTAAGTGTCACACATTAGATGTGTCTTCAGACTTACCATTTTTACTTTTCGACTTGTCTTTCCTAGTTTTAAGGTATTATCTACTATCAGAAAGGACCTTATCATTACTTGTGAAAAAGTCTGCTTTACACATCTTTCAGTTGCAATTACCAGCTTGCAAGCATTATTAATAAGCAGAAAATCTTCAAATGTTAAATAGTATATAATTGACTAAAATTTAAGCCAAGTCTTTCAAAATAAAAAAAAAAGAGGTTAAACATAAAACTTTAAAGCATGTGTCTGTAGAAATCAAATAATAATCTAATAATGACAGCCAGGTCATCCACCCTTCACTCTTCTATTTCTTGCCTACCTGGGCAAAATACAGTTTTAAAGGTTTTTCCTAGAAGAGATGGGGGAAGTTAAACTTGCTGGCTTAGGAGCTGTACTTGAAAGTTCCCATTTTGAAGTGTATAGAAAGTTTTCCACAACACTAAATTCTCATTTAGTCCATCATTCTTATTTTAGTGCTCCAATTAGTTTGTCTACAACTATAGGATTCCCTACATTTTACTCTGTGTTCATCAGTACTGGAGCACTTGATCCAGCTTTGTTCACACCAGACTATCATAGATTTAAGGAGTCTTTCACCAGTAAAAACTTGTTTATATATAATTTGCATATACACTCTCAAAAATAAAACCATTTTTGTTTGGGTTAATGGATTTGCTAGCACTTACTGAAATTTAACAGCTTATTATTTAGGTATTGACTAACTACTCTTTGTCATTTTGGATTGTCATAAATTTTCTTCCTTAGCATCATTTCTTCATAGCAGTGATACACTTCAAGTTGCTGCTGCTAGATAATTGCTGCTGCAGCTTTTCCATTTCCCTCCTCTTTTGTCCTGTGTTTCATTTAGCCAAACTGTGTCCTTTTGCTCATTCCTCCATGTCAAAGACTGTCCAATTACGTGCTGAGAGCAAATACCTCATGATGAAAATGAATTTTAAAAAAGATTATGTACAGCGATCAGCAGTAACTGACTCTTACCCGATAGATATTCTCAGTTGTGATGGGTTTAAAAAGACTAGATCTAATGAAGAAAATGCATACACCAGTCAAAGCAACTTCTTTTCCCTCTGTCACAAATACTTTAGGTTTCTTCTTTGTCAAATGAGAGTTGAATCCTGTTCCTGGAAGGCCAAAATGCTCTGTAGATTCAAGTAAAAGAAACATTTAAAAAACACAGATTATTTATTCACAGAAAAGTTTTCTAAACAAATAGTTCAGTTATCATTTGTGTATCTATGAGTCCCAGTCCCCTGGAGCCACCCCATGGGACTACCCACAGACAATACGTAGCATCCAGAGTCCTCACAGCACAGTAAGAACCATTTCATCTAGTTTTGCCATTCTCACATCAAAAGCCTTTCATTTCTTTTCATTTATTTGTTTTCTATTCCTTCTAAGCAAAGGTTCAGGCTCAAGATCCTCTTACATGGCGCTCTCTCATGTAGTTGCAGATAATGCTCTATTGCTTAAAAAAAAAAAAAGTCAGCAAATGTCATTTACCTCAGAGGAGCTATTATCAACTGTCTTTCCTTAAGAACATGTAGACCTAGGTCTAACATACAAAAAAAAAAAAAAGAAATAGAGTGCTTGTGGAAGCAAGGAGGGACAGGCCACAGCAGATTCTTTGAGTAAAAAACAAAACAAAAAAAACAATAAGGGACCTACAAGGGACCTCCCTGTCCTTTCTTCTTCCCCCAACATGAACATGCTGCTCCCATGTTTTACAAGTGTTACCAACAGCCTAAGAGTCACCAAGAAGTAGCAGTGTCTCTGGGGGAAAAATAATTCTCTTAAATTGTGTTTTTGGCCACGTTACTTCTCTGTTACTAGTTTTCCAGTGTTTTCTCAGAGTAAAATGTGCACACACACGCATCTCAGTGAGACACTGCAACAGAAAGCTCAAAAAGCGAATTGTTGATACCAGTAGTTAAAGGACA
Organism: Mycteria americana; assembly: GCF_035582795.1. Taxonomy (NCBI): domain Eukaryota; kingdom Metazoa; phylum Chordata; class Aves; order Ciconiiformes; family Ciconiidae; genus Mycteria; species Mycteria americana. The sequence continues at coordinate 93,396,295 of NC_134366.1, read as the reverse complement.
ATATCCAAAAAATTGCAAAAAGTGACAAGCCCCCCACCCTTTTTTTTCAGGCACATGACCATCTGCCCCAGAGATCCCTATTTTAGATCAGGTGGCCACCCATAAGTCCCCTCCCCACTCTTTTGTTCACATCACCTTTCCCCCTCCCCTTTTTCACCACAGCTCCTGCAGAAGTCTCTCTCTTGTTTACCTCAGAAGTACATCAAGGGCTCTGTCACCAGCAAAACAGTCTTGACTGAGAATTTTATTAATTTGATTTATTGCCAATTAACATAAACTTGCACTCTCCTTGTACTTCAATAATTACAGAGGCTAGACCAGCAACAGTTATCCCAGTTTTCAGGACATTCCCACAATGTATGGAGCTAGAGTAAGTAGTATACTATGCAGTCTCTTTAGAAAAGGTGTACTGTTACTGAAAAGGGTGCTAGAAGGTGTTAAGCTGCATATTAGAAGTGCCATTCAAAACATTGCAAAAAAATCTGCACATAAGGGTGCAGATGAGGGTGGGCATAAAACCAGACTTTGAAATGTCCCCTTAGGGCTCTGGAGTACATCTTCCTGAACTGAGAGATACACAGTCTCCTGCTCTGCAGGGGCACAAAATATCTTGTAGGTACCCTTCATGGTGTCATCTTCTGCCCTAACAGAAGTGTTTGCTAATCCACATCAGGGTCAGAAAACCAGCTTATATTTGAGGTGGTATGTAATAAGTGCCTTTGCCAACAAGATGCATGTAATGCCATAAAAATGCACTTAACTTTACTGATTAGTAGCCACCACTATAGCTGTGATTTTCACTTTGCTAGCCTGAGAATCACAGCCCCAGAACAATCAGCACAAAACATTATTTTAGAAACTCTGCCCCCCCCCCCCCCCCCCGAAGGAAAAATGCACAGCACAAGCTGCACACTGTGTACAAGTAACTGTAGTACACTCACGGCTGTGGGCAAAGGCAGCCACCAACACACCCACTTCATCCCACGCTCACCTGTATTCTCTTCCTTCACCACCACTTCATTTTTTCTTACTCTTTTTTCCCCTCCAGTGTGCATGGTCTTTTGGGGACTTTTGCTTATTCGCTCAATGCACACGTTGCTGTGAATTTGGGGGTTTTTTTGTTGTTCTTTTTTACTCCAGCTTTCCATGTTGCCTGCATCTAGCAGCACATCTCAAAGACCAAAGGCCAGCACAATCATACTGTAGGATCATCTGATCAGTTTGAGGGTGGGTGACGGGGACTGATTATATTCCCAAGCTTTGCCCCTTGCCTCACACTCTCTCCAACATAATTCCTCCAGTTCAACTCAGACATGTTAAAACTTGCTCAGCAGATTTCTAAATTGGTGGCTGAGTTTGTATTTTCATTTAATTTTTATGTACATTTAAATTTTAATAATTAAAGTTGCTTATATCATATTAAACAGTCTTTTTATATCTTTTAGGTATATACATACATATATACTGAAAATACATAAGGTACAAACACATATTTGTACACTCATATAGGTATATGTTTACATATGTATAAACACAGGTATTTATATTTATGAGGCCCTTCTTGTACACCCCACTTGTTTACCCTGGATGAACTCCCACTAACCCAGCACAGGGTCTCGAGGCCACATGGGGCCTGGCTAATCCCAACGGCAGCAGCACTGGAAACTCTGGGACAGAAGCCATGGGCAAAGGGAGGATGTCCTTGTCACAGGGGTCCTGAGCTGCCTCCAGGGTAAGCGAGAAGGAGGCTTCCCCAGAAATGTGGTAACATGGGGGCACTGGGGAAGGGAAGGGGATATAAGCAGAAGGGACTCCTGGGGTAATGGCCCTGCTACCCATAATGCAGGTCTCCTGGGGCCATTTGTCATGCGATGGGACCACCTGGATGGATGGTCATGTGCCAAGAAATGCCGAGGGCTTCTAGGGCAGATCAGTGGTGTGACTGGAGGGGAGGGGGCAGAGCATCTGTCACTGCTCACCTTGTGTGAAAGTCATCTTTTAACTATCAAAAACCATTTTCCAACCCCCCAGGCAAGAGTTGCTGGGCTCTCAAGGAAGTACCTTGCTGGTGCATAGTAGCAATATGCAGAAGTGCACTAATAAGCTTCAGTAATTTCATCAATCCTCATTTCATGAGCAAGGACAGATGTCCCAGTATGACCAAACTTGACTTGCCTTAAGCCCCAGTTTATAAGAACTTTACTATCTGCTTTTTCCTTGCATACTTGCTCACCACAACTATAATATGTTGCAGGAAAACCTAAGTTGCTTTACCTGTATCTGTTGCCTCCACATCTTGATAGTAGAACATCAGATGACGCAGACCTCCAGGGGCCAAGAATTTGTCAATGCGCTCTACCTGTTTGAGAGCATGTTGACATATTTATGCATAGCATACCCACTATCAAAAGTTTCACTTGCTCAGATTTTTAACATACAGGGCTGACAAATACTCATCACATTGTCATTGTTCAATAATAAAATTATACCAGGCCCAGTTACTACCGCCCAAAAAAAATTACTGAGTTGCCTTGTCCTTTAGCAGCACACACCTACTAAATTGAATAATTTAAATTTTTCCATGCTGAATACAATTGAATATAGCCAGGCCATGCTTCAATTTACTGAAACCACTTGCTGTACATGCTGTATATCGTCTCTCAAACTGAGGGCATAGGGCATTTCTTCATTTACTGAAGTGCAGCAGCACCTCATTGAAGTCCCTCACCCATGTTATTGTTACTGCCATTCAGCTAACTAGCTGAAAGCAGAAAATACACAGCTGCTATTATTCCATATCATAGCAACAGATGAAGCCTTTATTTATTTATATTTTAAGCATCAGGACAATTTCAGTTATCCATCAATTTAAGGCTTTCATGAAGCATTCTTGAACCATATATTAGTAGTGCAGTCCAGGAATATCACATCTAGGCCATACAAGCCTAGGAAGAAAGTTAATTCCTCTATGCCAGTATGCTGATCAGTGTTTCAGCACTTGAAAGTCTGAGATCTGAGTCCTTGTTTCACATAGTCCCTAACTACATTGCAATATTCCAGCAGAAAAGGCTTCTACTTCTAGAAGTTCTTCAGAAAGATTTGCTGGTACATTTTTGCTTCCTAGTAGAAAACAGGCTTTCTACTTCCTAGTAGAAAACAGGCTAAGAGATCACCAGCAACAGGAAGAAAGCTGCATTTATCCCTTTTCCATTAATAATGGGCCTCAGTTACACCAAGACCACATAAACTGCTAATCCAGAAAATCTTGGCTGAGCCCTCCAAGTTGAGGTCAAAACAACTATTACACTTTTCTCTTTCCAAGTATAACAGCTGCCAATATTTTCTTCGTCTGACAATTTTTCTCAGGCAATACAGTTTGCAAGGAAACCCATTCAGAGATAAAATGCACAAAGGCTGAAATAAGCTCTCCTTTTTAACTTGCATGACAGTGTTCTGCACAGCTTATTTTCCTATATGACATGGAATCACAAAAATGTTGAAAGGCACTTCTGGGAGATCTTGAGGCCAGCCTCCTGTATCATCAACAGCAGATCAGGTCATCCAGAGCTTTGCCTAGGCTGAGTCTCAAAAACCTCAGGGATAGAAATTACACAGCTCACTTGATTAACCTATTCCCATGCTGCATTACCCTCCTGGTGAAGAAGGGTCTCTTAATGTCCAATCTGCAACTTGTCGCTATTGCCTTTGTTATATCATCTGCAACCGCTGAGAAGAGTTCAGCTCTGTCATCTTCGTAACTACTCTTCAAGCAACTGCGGGCTACTATTTGACTTCCCCTCAATCTCTTATTCTCCCTCGTCTCATATTTTACATATCCTATGGCCATCACTATCTTGGTAGTCTTCCACTGGACTTTCTTCAGTTTCTCAACAATATTAGCACTGAAATGGGAATGCATAAATTGAAGGTACACAGATGGAAAGAGAATGCAAGATAAAACAAAAAAACCCACAACCATGTTTACTTTAGTGTCAGGGAGTAAAACACGATCTACTTGCTGTCTACCTAGATTTTAAAAAAATAATGATTTCTTTTCAAATCACAAAATTTTTCTCCATTGCGTATAATACTTAGCATCAACTTTGATGCACCGTTTCCTCAATATACATATTTCTAACGGCTTAGCCCCTGCATTAACCCTCATGTAGTCAGTCAAATCACTCAGCCATTCTATTTTGTCAAGTAGTTTCCACTTGATTTAATTTCCTAAACTAGATCACAATGTAGTCTCACAAATGCTGGTGGCAGCCTAACGGAAACAACAATAACATGCAGCCTGCTGTGGACAGGACTCTTGAATCTATATGCACAAGGATTGAGAGACTTCATGCTGTGGATCCAGTATGAAATAGTGTCACGGGTTTTACCGTACTATCTATAACCATTGGAAAGCAGAAATTCTAATCAATTTCAAAATCAATATTGTTGCAATAGGTCCTGAAACTAAGGACACTTTTGTTCAACTTAATTACAAAATGCTGAGAAATATTATTTCAATGAGAAGACTTGAGTAATCTCAGACACAAACTCTGAGAACTCTCTCAACTATCTCACTGAGTATTTGATGGTAATATCAGTTCTAAGGCATCCTATGAACTTCACTATCAAATTAATCAGATTACCTGGTTACCGTCAAGAATAGCATCTTCTACTTCTGCTTTGTCCAGATTCACACAAGAGGCAACAGCATCCAGTAAGTAATCATGCCTGCCATCCAGCCGAGCACGTTTAGCCTCCCTCTCTTCCTTGAGCTTTTGCTGTTATAAAACACAAAGTGGACAATGAATAATTCACAATCTATTTTGAAAACAAAAATAAAGAAAATTCTAAAATTTATTTTAAAAAGTAAAGGCTACTACATTCTTCCGTACTTGTGGTTTATGTTTTTAAGGCACTCAAGTGAAATTGTTAGAAGCGACCCCTGTTGTGATTTTACAGTTCATTTCCTGTGTTCTGTTTTCAGATTTAGCACAAAATTTCTATCATCAGTCTTTTGCACAACATTATTTATTTGTTGAAAGGCTCTGTAGGAAAAAACAAAAAAAGGTATTTTATATGCATGGCTCCATCATTCTGCAAGTTACGTTCAACACCCTAAGTCCTTAGTCCCAGCTTTTCAGTCTAGTCACATATGACCATCAAGTCAAGACAGGATTCTGACCCATCTTTGTTATTCATGGAAGATGTTGTAAGCATTTTCTAATAAAGACAGATGCTGCTGGAGAAAGCTAGGGTTTCATACATTATCTCTTTAATATAATGAGAAGTAAAACAAGCCACAAGCCTCAAGGTACACAAGTGTTTACAAATGTGCTTAACTATAGCTATTATACCATTCTTCAAGCAGTATGCCTACTCTTCTAATTAAATTGAATTCCCATATGTAATACACCTCATTACATTATAGACCAAATAGCCTTCTGGAATAGTTACTGGTATTATTGTGCTTGTGGATTACGAGATTTAATATCATTTCATTTTCAAAAGAAATTTAGAATTATGTTTCACTGGTGGTAAATTCAATCTTTATTTCCCCAGTGATTATGAAAAATCTAGTAACTCTATAAAGTATGCACAAGTGATTTATCCACAAGCTTCTGCAGAGCCAATAGGACTTGCATAATATACTTTATACCGTTATGTAAATATCTTTCCTACCTCCTGGAGTAATTTTCAAATATTTGGTAAACTCGTAATTACTAGCATACCTTCATAAATGCTGAATGCACTGGAAAGGTTTTTCCATGTAAAAGACAAACATAGAAATCATGTTCTTTACACAGATATGACTGAAGAATGCAGTAGTACATTAGTTTGTACATGTACTTTATGCTATTTTACCTCTGTCATTCCCTAACACAGTCTCCACTTTCCCAAAAGTGAAATGTCATCACAGGATTGGCCTTTCCTACATGTTCTCAAATCAGGGTAGAAATTTTCCCCCTAGTTAGACATACAAAAAGCAATGATTTGGGGCTGAATCAGCTTCATGCTAGATAATAACACTAGAATCTTAAAAACTGTTGTTTCAGTAATTTGAACACAACTGATAATGCATCTTTAACATAGAAAAATACAACCAATACTCTGCCAATTAGTTAGCTTCTATTTAAGCCAGCAAAAAGCTCTTTCGGTTTTACTTAAACTACAGAGACACTACTTTTGTACCATGCTGTGTTTCCAGCATAGAACTCCAGACATACTGCTACACACGGTATTCATCTTACACTGGTTATGAGTTCCCAACTCCACCTATACAGATGACCCTTGATATGTTCATAGCCTCCATTTCTTCTACAAGTTGCTGTTTATGTAGGCTGAAATCATAAGCACCTTCTTCTCAAACTGGGCAATCACGCCCTGATGTTTGTTTCTGTTCTTTTAATGCTTTCCAATCCTTTAATTGCAGTCTCTCAAGCCCTATAACAAATATACTAGCTATTGTGTATAGCTGTTCACACAGAAATCAAATATTATCTAATGCTAAGTCCAGTAACAAGAGCATTCATTAATATGTCACAAAACTTTAAAAGTCTAGTTAACTTAAATTCTTTTAATGAACTGTACCTAGAGAAAACAGGGAATTATTAACTAGATAATAAAGCTATAGTTTTATGAAGATTAAGACATTCACTTGTATTTATCACCTGTCACTTCTGGAAGGCATTTGCATTCTTCTGGTGGATATCTCTCTAATGCAAGTTGCATGCATGTTTTTCCTGATAGTAGCTAAAATGCAATTCAAGAATACACCCTGCCTGTCATGCTTCCATATTTTGATGATCTGCCATTTCTAAGAACAACTTCTCCTCCCCAACTCTCACTTCTCAGTTGTTGCAGCCATCAGAAGACACTTCTAGCTCACTTTTAGGATTAGATTGTCCCCCAAAAAAGTAGAAGAAAGCTAACTTCAAGGCTTTCAATAGCAAGTCATTAATTTAAATATTTAAAAACACTCAGAAACTAGACTGGAAAGCAGTCAAAATATCACTTTCCATTTGCATACTACTTAAAGAATAATTTTTTAAGATATTCTTTACTTATGATTAGGAATCTCAGAGAATGAATTGCAAGAAAATGTTGAGCTTTCTACCTCTTATTCTTCCCTTCCCCTCCTCCCCATCTTTAAGGGCCAGACATAAACGAGCAAAAGGCTCATGGAGGAACAAGTAGATTTCTATTCCAGATTTGTTTCCTTCCCAATTTTTGCATAGGTGTGCATTTCAGGCCCTCAATCCTTTTGTATCAAGCAGAACTTCAGTGAAGGAATTCACTAACCTGTTCTCAAAATTCAGTCTTTGGACTTTAAGATCCTTTAATTACCCCCACATCTTGCTTCAAACCAGCAATGTTGTGCTGGTCATAGCCTAGGAGTTTTTGTATATTTTACATCCTGCAGGATTCACTACAGAAGTACATATCCCTAAACAGCATCTGTACGAAAAAAATACCAAAACCCAGGTAGGTTTATGTAATTCAAATAAACATCACTTAACAGAACATTGCAACAGTAAGATTTTAAGACAGAAGGATTGCTAAAAGACATAAGCTATCATTTATGTAGGGAAGAGCGGAATTGCTAGTACGTGCAGTAACACTTACATGCAAACCCTGAAAAGTATCAGCAGCAATTCTGGTCAAGGTCATACAACAAAGCCTCCTCATAATGTCCCATGATGTAGGAGGATTCAGATGGAACAGTAATTTACAAGAGATAAATGCTTTCTCACTTAGATATCCGGAAGGATTGTCCAAGTTTTTATATGGTACAGCTTTACCTTGGTTCTTCATTTAAAGAACAGCAGCACAGCCACCTTTAGTTTTGGGTTTCTTTCCCCCCCCCCTTAGTTAGTTACAAAGGTAAGAAAGGCCATATGACATAGTCCCACAACAGATGCAAGTCCAAAGCTAAACTAATTAACCAAAAAGTCCTTCTTTGATTATTAGTCTACTTATAACAAGTAACTTGTTTTATGTTACATAAAACCTTAAAATTCCTAGTACCTAAATACCAAAAATTAAGCACAGGAAACTTAATTTCAGTAGACATCTGCTCCTGAAGCAGAATAAAGGGCAGATTCCTAAATTCATTTTAACATACGCCTAAACCCATAACCATCACACCATCAATCTGAAGCAACAAATGGGGACTAAGTTAAAATTAAAAAAGTGTTTTCTAACTACCACAAGAGTATATAATATATATATATATATATATATGTAAGCAGAAGGTACTAAAAGATCAGAAGTCAGAGATGCCAGGGTCCTTCCTTTGAAACAACAGCCTCAGAAACCAAATATTGACTATTGCCAACTTCTCCATTACAGAGTGCAGTTGCTGATGTGTCTGCAGACACTCTAATCAGAGTTAGCATGAATGTTATTTAGTATGCAAGTCATAACTGCACAAGTCAAAACTTGTTCCTGAACACAGTTTATCCAGCAAATGATGCCTTTGGTTGTCAGAATACTGTGCATTACTGAATTTAGACACTCTCAGATCAAAGTCTTATGGATGAGCAATACACTTGAACTTTACTGGGAAGTTCAATAATAAAAGAGTCAAAAAGTTAAGTGTTCTATTGTTAATTTACTGTCTCATCCAAAACTTATTTAACCAACATGGCATTCCTCTGTCTCTCCTTTAACTTGCTAAGATGTTTTATATTTCATAAGCATTACTCATGGATTTCCCTGTAAAAGTAAACTGCAAACCATTTTACACTTTCCAAGCACCCCGAGTTTTCAACAGACACACACCTTTTTATTCACTCCTCTCCAAAGAACAGACACCCTACGAATTAGGATAGTCCCCTTAGCTGACTCTTAAATCTCAAATATCAGAGCTTTCCCACATTTTTTATAACACTGCATTAACTCAGGAACAGTTTGTTCAAATAACCAGCTTTTAAAACAAGTCTAAGGGTCTTAATGACTTTATATTTTATTATTGTTTCTCAATACCATGTAGTACCTTCAAAGTTCTGTTCCCATTTTACAAGTATAGGAAGAGTGAAGTTAAACTTCAATTTTCCTTGGTGACAGAGCCCACCCCTGTTTTGTTGCCAAATCCAGCATCAAGCTCTTTATTGTACCGGTATAACATTTGTGAAATTATACCACGGCAACAATCTGGACAAGATACAAGTACTAGTAGCCAAATGCATAAATATCTCCCAGTGCAAATTCACTCTTCAGAACATATCATGCAACTAAGCCTTTATTGCCTACCAATTAACTTACAAGACCAGTTACACAGAAAACCCCTACGCCTTATGACAAATACCTATCCCAAATACTGTGTTTTGCTTTAAAAGGCATAGTTTATCCATTTTTGTGAAACCAGTATCATCCACTTAACACCATTTTAAAACACACCTTTTTCTTCCCCTCACTCCCCTGTCAATTTACACCTTTATTCAAACTATACAGTTACTAGTCCGGACCTCATCCAAAGTTCAGTTTTCCTTACCTTTATAACTCTGCCAATGCTCCGCTTCCAAAGTTGCTTTCTTCCAGCTCTAAACATTGTACTATTCGATATAAGCATCAAGTACTGTTTTTCAGCAATAAGCCTTAAACCATGGAGCAAGCTTCTTGATTCATCATTTTGAACTCTCCCCCCAACTTTTTGTTCATATTTGTTTCATTCCTTATCTGTAGGAACACCAGAAGAGCCCTAGAAAATACAGTAAGGTCCTCAAAAGCCAGCAGCAGTTAACCTTAGCTCTGTATCTTTTTTAAAATTCAGTTCTAATGTGCATTTAAATTACTTGAAAACTAAATCGGACTACTTTAGAAACTAGAGGTCTCTAACCATCAGTTTACTGCCTATAGATGAGGAGTTGAAAATTACTGCTACCAACCACAGTGTTGTTAAGGTGATATTGTTTATATACAAACACCACTCGATACGATTCATCGTGCTCAAGGGCAACATAACCATTTGCAAAAGTCAATTTTATAACTGCTTATCTGATTTGTGTTTAGCCTTCTTAAGTAATCCTCATGTCAACAGACATCTTTGTTTCCTTGTCACAGATGATTGTTTAAATATATAGCAACAACAGTCAAGCAGCTTTCAAATAGCTTTTACCTACAGACTACTAAGAGTTTTCTATTCATATTTTTTTATACAAGTACATTCAGACTCAGTTATTTTTCAGTTGTACAATGGTTGCTTAATACAGCAATTTTTCTTCAGCAAGGAACATTAAGGTTTTTCTTCTTAAAATACCCTTAATTTTTTCCATTTCAGTGACAGAATCTAATCTGATGTCCTCTTGAAAATGCCAGAAAAAACAAACTAATGATCCAATATTAGGAACAAGAAAAACAAGACATTTTTACAGCTATTTCAGGCTTAGAATGCCCCTAAATATTTCTGCTTCCACTCATATCAATGTGAATCATGCCTAAAATCACTTGACAACCTCAGTGTTGATAAAAGTCGCATGAGTAAAAACCATTTTCCCCACATTATCTGATTTTTTCATACAATTTTCCCCACCTACTATAGTCAAATCTGATTAGGTATATGTTTGAAAGACACTGAAAAAATTTGCATATAGTGTAAAAGTAAACATCCATAGCTTTCTCTGAACCCTTTACAGCCTTCTCTCAAAATTAAACATGCTATTAAATATTACATACTGAGCTAGTTCCTGGACCTGACCATCTTGGTGACCCACTACTGAACTTGCTCTGTCAACGTGCTGGCTATTTCAGCCCCGCATGTGGTCAGCATTCTTTGCTGCAAGGTGCATTACCGGCTCGTGTTCAACTTGGTGTGGAACAGAACCCTGCAGTCCTTCTCGGTAAACCTGCTATCTAGCAAGTTGGCCACTGGCCTGTACTTTCATACAAGGTTATTCCATCTTACTGTAGGACTTAGCATTTGCTTTCATTGAATTTATTTTATGTTCCTGTCAGCCCATTTCTCAAGCGTGTCCAGGTCTGAATAGCAGCCCTGCCCTCCACATATCACCCTCTCCCCCCAGTTTGTTATTGTCAGACTTGCAGAGATAGCACTCTGTCCCATCATTCAGGTCATTTGTGAAGACACTAAAGAGTATTAGCCTCAGTATCAATTCCTGAGGGACACCACTAGCAACTGGCCACCAGCTGGACGTGGTGCCACTTGGAGCCCACTTATCCAGCCAATTTTCCACCCAAATTATCAGACAATTATTCAGTCCATATATCACTGGTTTAACTCTAAGGATATTATGGGACACCTTGCTAAAGTCAAGATAAAGAACACCATCACTGCCTTCCCCTTGACCACATAGCCAGCCACCTCATCATAGAAGGCAATCAGGCTGGTCATGCAGGATTTGCCACTCGTAAATCTACGCTGGCTGTTCACAATCATCTTCTTGGTCCTTCATGTGCCATAAAATGGCTTCCAAAACAGTTTGTCCCACAATCTTACCAGGAACTGAGGTGCAACTGACTGGTCTGTGGTTCCCTGGATCTTCCCTTTTCTCCTTTGTGAAGATGGGTATGACATTTGTCTTTTTCCAGTCACCAGGAACCTCCCCAGATCATCATGGCCTCTCAAAGGTAAGAGAGGCCTCAGAATGACACTGGTCTCCTCCCTCAGCACTTTCAGGTGCATCTTATCTTCTCCCATGGACTTCCATATGTTCAACTGGATTAAGCACTCCCTAATGCTGTCTTTGGCTACAATGGGTAATCCTTTCCATAGGATTCTTCCACGCAAGAAGGCTCGAAGACCTATAGAAGGTCAGAGGGCAAACCCAACTAGTGAAAACTGAGGTAAAAAAGGCACTGAATACTTCAGCTTTTCCCATGTTCTTTGTTGCTTAGTCCCCTGTCCCACTGAGCAGTAGGGCCCACATTTTCTTTTGCTGGCAATGTACTCAGAAAAGCCATTCTCATTTCCCTTCACCCTCCTCACAAGTCTGAACTCCAGCTGAGCTTTAGCTGACTTAACTCTATCTGCGCACATTCGGGCATTGTCTCTATATTCCTCCTGGGTGGCCCATCCCTGATTCTACCTTCTACAGAAGCTGTGTGAGTGTTTGAGCTCAGACAGGGTCTCCGTGTTCATCCATGCTGACCTTCTGCAAGGCCTCCTCTTCCTTCTACACATTGAATGACCTGTCCTTGCACTCCAAGGATGATGATGTTGCAGATCAACCAGTTTTCCTCAGTCCTGTTTCCCCCCTAGGGCAGTCCTTCACAGGATCCTGCCAACCAGATCCCTGAAGAAGTCAAAAATCTGCCGTCCTGAAGTCTAAAGTTGTGACCCTACTGATTGTCTTGCTCCCTTCTCTCAGGGTTTTAAGCTCCACAACCTCACGATTGCTGCAGGCAAGGGTTCCCTCAACCTCCACATCCTCAACTAGTTCTTTCTCGTTTGTGAGTGGCAAGCCCAGCAGAGCATCTGTCAGCTCATCATCCGCAAAAAGAAACCATCTTCAAACTCCAGAAATCTGTGTCATTTAAGTAACTTGGAATGCGGCATTTCTACATTAATTAAAAGACTGGCAAAATTAAAATGACTGGCAAGCATGACAGGGAATAATCTAACCCATGGAGTGGACCCATATATGTGTTAATATCAAATAATCACAACTCATTAACTTACACAGAAAACCTTTTTGCAGCTGTAATGTACCCTAAGTCAGCTCTCACTCAGAACCTTTTAAGTAGACTGCATTTACAGTACTACGTAATATGCTGATCTTGGTTAGAGTCCTGGAAAGGTTTTTGACATTTATGAAAAGCAACTTCTTGTGATCTTCCACCTCATTATGTGTTAAGAAAGAAAAACGAAAATAATGAAGTGGTTGAGACAGTACGTAACTGCCATTGTCAGGTCACTATTGTCTTCGTGTCAAAAGCCAGACTTCCAGCAGACCTAATTTAACACACCACTAATACAACCAACAACTCAGAAGGCTAAGCAGCAACCTTTTGGTCTGCAACTGTTCAAGACTTATCACCTGTACCGCTTGTTTGCCTTACAAGCCACAAAAACAAATAATGCTCAGCCTCAAGTTTGGTGTAGCTGATAACTGCCGAAATTGCTATAAAAACATTGCTTTAGGAATTTGCTTTACATCCACAAGAGCATTTGTTTGAACAGTGTATCATGGCTATGTAAATGGGCCCAATAAACCAGGGTCATTCTAAAGATTTTTTAACAGAACAGTTCTTGCTGAAGCAGGGTCATGTAATCAAAAACTTAACAAGGACTCCTTGGTACTCACAGTACCAGATTTAACACTTACAAAAACATTTTTATCATTTGTAAAAACAGGTTTTCCTGCAGTTTTTAATCAACTTAAAAAAATCTGCTCTTCTACCCTTTATTTTATTGGTGATCCACAATCAGATCTGTGATTTGAAGAATACATTTCCTCCCCAGATGCTCCAGGAATGTAAGATCCATTGTGAAGTTGCATTATTTTTAATAATGTAATATTATTAAAAATATTAAGGAGGATAATATAAAACATCAAGGATGATATGCAATCTTGTATTATAACTCAGCATTCCCAGAATAATTTTAGTCTGTCATGTGTCTCTGGATAGCCTTGGCTATGTTCAGCACTCTACAAAACATTCTATCAGATTTGGGGTAAGTCACCACTATGCGGGTCAGTAAAACCATGAAGCACACAATCAACTGCATTAGACGAAAACTTTTTAGATTAAAATATTAAGTTATCGTATTACTTTAGGAATTATGAAAGTTCATTTCACAATGTCAAAAGATTTTTTTGATAGTGTTACACTGCACAGCTTCAGCACCGAGGTTTCTTTTACTACGGGTAATGACAGATAGTAGTTAGCTACCATCTAGTGGTTAAAAGCTGAAAGTATATATTACCTTTATGCTGTTTTTCACAAGACCACAAAATACAGTCTATACAAAATTTGGCAATTGAAATTGTCCTTTATGGAGATGATCACTTACAAACCACAGATGAAAGTCTACACTGAACAGAAGTGGAGGAACTTAAAGAAAAGCATATCCTATTCTGCTGCATTCTCTCTCATACAGCTGCAATGATAACAACCAAAGCTGAGTGGCCTTTCTTACCTTGCACTGCTTTCTAAGTCAAATAACACTGAGGCTTTAATACCTTTAATTAAGACAAGGATTTTTACCTGCTTTGCTGAGAAAAACTAAAACTTCAACATACTTAGTGATTTCCTACACTAGTAAGCATTTGGGTTGCTTGTCATTCCAAAAAATGCTTTTTGCCTTAAACACCTAACAAGTGTACAACTTGTCAGCCACCTAATGTCTTACTTCAGCTCAAACAAGTAAACAAAAAAAAAGGCTATCATAGCTGAGAAATATAACTTCTCTTCATCTTACTTGTTTGACGAGGTAACAGATATGACTAAGATTTTAACATATAATAATGTCACCTTACTGCCCAACAAGCCTTTTATGGTGAAAGATAGTACTGCTTAAAGAATTAACCTGCCATGTAGGAAGCCCTAGTGTAATTCCCTGTTCTGCTTTAGACAAGACATTTGTCGTTCAGGTTCTGCTTGCCTATTTGATCCAATGCTAAGAAAATAAAATTTAAAGATAAAACACTGACTATATTAAGTAGACAGATGATACACAATTAGCCTTCTGTTTACCAAGACAGAGAGGATGCATAGGTCTTGCCAAATGAAGAAATATTATTGTGAGGACAGAAAGTTTCAGTTCCAGTAACCATGCCAGTAATACATTTTCCATTTTAAGAAACTACAGAATCTCACACCTTCTCTGCCCTTCTCCTATACCAATTATGTGGACATTGTGCCCATCAGCTTCGGTCGGAGTAAGGATCAAAGGCAAAAATACACTACCTCAGGTTCTTCAAACATCCCCAACACTGCTCAAATGTTCCCAATATCCTCAACAACGCAGACTACAGACTGCAATAAATTCTCAACGTGCAATTGAAGACCAGGAGGGCAACAAGGTCCAGATTCACTGGAAGCTGGGGACGCTCCTGAAATGAAGGGAATGGTTTTGAAAGACACAAGTTAGGTAAACTTTGTGGGTTTTACTCTTGAAAAAATCAGAGGGGTGTTTTTAAACCTAGCCTGAGAAAAAGCTTTCAGGCCCTAAAGATCAATGTGGTCTCAAAATACATATCCACTTGCATGAAGTACAGGGAGCCCTAACGTGATAGAGCAGAGGCTGCCACCTGCCACACGGCAAACCATAGCAAAAGGCTGGAACAGATGCTGTCCCTTTGAACAGTGTGGAAGGAAATAGAAAACCAAAACAAGTGCATACTGCTTCTGCCTAAGCAGAAGTCCTAGAAACAAAGTTGGGGGAACCAGATGCTCTCTTTGAACAAAGACATTGCTATAACAATAGCACTAGAAACTCAGCATAAGGAAGGTATAATTGGTACCTTCTGCCATACATCAAGGTATTTACTGTACAGGAAACATGGAAAAGTCTACACTGCTGTAAAAGAGCTCAGTGTTCAAACAACTTAGCAAGCAAACCAGAGCCCAATGGAATAAAGTTTCAGTCATAAACAAGATAGACATAGCATATGATATTACCGACTGCTTGATTAGGATGGAAGTATTGACTGTGACATGTTGGCAGTGATGAGAGGGGCTCCCATGGCTGGGAACAGTATCAGCAAGAAACTTCAGCTCTCTCCATGTATGCTAGGGAAACACCATCTCAGATTGTGAGGCCGATACTAAATTTTTTAGGCATTATTAATAGTCATAGAAAGTTTATAATAAAAAAAAGACATACAAGAGGGCAAGTGACTCCTACCTTGGTCCCTAAAAGGGCACAATATCAGGTTCCAAGTGTTAGTGTTAGCGAGAATAAAATACAAAATTCAATAACCTCACAGCACTAACAAAAGTTAAAAAAAAAAAGGCAAAACAAATGCCATGCAGTCAAATGCTACTTCAACATGAGGAACCACTAAAAATAAGGTAAAAAAGTCAAAAGAATAGAATCCTTGCAGACAACATGCAAACTATTTAAGAACAGCATACTGCAAATACAGAGCAATTGCACAGCTTCTACCAAGAAAGACTTGAGAAAAACCATAAGCCAGCCAGCATAGCAGAGTAAACAGTAGAGTAAAAGCAAGAAAGCATCCTCCAAAAAGCTGGAATAACAATGATATGGAAAAAATCCAGACTAATTAAACCCCGACAGCTTAGACAAAGATGCAAGGTGAAGCAGTCTGAATAACAGCTAATAAGAGATACAAAGTGCTGATAGTGAGGTCCCTTTCACAGTGCATCACAGAAGTAGGAAACTTCTCAGAACGTCTTCCAAAAAATTCATAATATTGCAAGAATGCAATAGAAGATTATGAAATTTGTATACATTTTTGCTGCAGAAGAGTTCAATGTTTCCTTCATAGGAACCTCCCACTTAAACAGCAACACGTTAAAGCTCAGGAGACGAGTTTATAAGCTGACAAAAAAAATTTTTTTAAAAATCAATGGTAAGTAATGCATCAGATGGGTAGTCACCCAAAAATTCTAAAGGAACTCAAAGACAAAAGAGAAAAACTGCTTAACGTGACATATACTCTGCATCAGTATCAGAGGACTGGTCATTGGCTTATAAAATGCACACTTTCAGGGCTAGGTGAATGAGAAACAACTGATGAGGAAGCCTGACTAGGTAAAATAATAGGTACTATAATAAAGAACAGAATTAAGGGGCAGCTCAAATAATTTAATTTCCCAAGGAAAAGTCAACAAGGTTCTTGTGAGAGGGAGAAACACTCATCATGAACTGCTGAGGTTCACCAAAGGGGTTAATAAGCATTAGTGTAAAGAAAATTGATCTACATGACCTGGATTTACAAAAAGCTTTCAGAAAGATCCATTGTCAAATGCTTTGAGGAGAAGCATAAAGGAAATGACCTTTCAGAGATAAAGAACTTGATTAAATGGTGGGAAAGAGAGGATAGGAATAAAATTAATAGTTAGCTTACAGCAACTGGTCAGCAGTGGAGCTCTCCAGGCACCCACACGTAGTCAGGTGGAAAAGGGAAAAGCTGTGAGAGGGGCAAAGTCTGCAGGCAAAACTAAGTTTATCAAGGTAATAAGGGTGACATCAAGGTAATAAGGGTGACCACAAAGAATTACAGAACCTTCCAAGACTGAGCAACTATGTTAGAGTGGCAGATGAAAATTCAGTGTAGGCAAATGGAAAAAGAACAACCTTAATCCTGATTTCACATATAAAGTGATGGTCTCTGAGCTGATCATTACTACCATGAAGTCTATTTCTACCTTTGTAAACAACTGGCTAACATACAGAAATCAGTGATCATCCTGGATAAGGGCTCAATTAGAGACACATGACATCACATGAAATAAACAGGCCCCAAACAATCCATTAAGAATTAAGGCAGACAACTGGCAGACAACTGCTCACTTTTAAAATAATAACTAGGAAAAAAGGCAAGGTTTTTCTTCATCTTATTATCTGGCTCACTGAACATGTTTACTCCATCATCACACAACTGCTAGGCCTGGGACAAGGAAAGGGCAAGATGCAGACCATCCTCTCTAGTTTTAATAAAGCATGAGACAGGATCAGTCTCAATGCAAAACTTCATCCTGAAGCTCTACAGCCTCCCTAGCTTGTCTGGATTTCTCTTCTTTGTGAGTAGCAGTTAAGCATACATTCAGAGTTCTGGAACCCACCCTTAATTTTGCACCTATTCTTCACATTTGCCTAGTTGGATCAGTTTATCACATAAAGGTTTGCTAGTTGGTTAGCATTTCATGAGAATGTGTTTCCATCCCTTTTCTTCATCATACTGATCCCTCAGCAGAAAAACATCTCTGAGGTTCTCATTCTCTCATTCCCTCATTTCTGAAGCAGAAATGCAGGCCTCCAGTGTAAAACAGGCAGCCAAATCCAAGGTTTCTTACGGAAAAGTATCCAAGACTTGGACTGCTCTTTTTAGAAGAGTTCTTGAGGATTACTTCCCTTGGGAGCAATGTTTACCAATTAACAATTCAGCCTTGAAGACTTTTCGAACTACTAGAGATTAAAAATATAAATGCAGTGGCACCTACTTTTTCTTTCTTATAGCACCCACTAGTTTGACCCCATTTTTCTCTGTCACTGCAAAAGTTCTTGGCAGTCTGTATCAAAAAAGGGGATTCAGCAAGTCTTTGGTTATAGTTAGAAAAATCTCTAACAGACAGCATTAGATACACATATATGTATAGACACACGCACGTACATGCCAGCCATTCCTACAGCAAAGTAGCGCTCAGATTCCTACACAGCGACAACACTGTGATACCATCTGCAATGGATGTGCAAGTGATGCTATTCAGTAGCTGTTGTCTAGCATTAAACAATTAGAAGATTCTCTTTTCAAGCTGTTGCATGGCAAACAAAGCATCGCTGTAATAACAGCTCATGGAGTAATTAACTTTTTGCTCATTTAACCTTAGAAATAAAGTTGGTTTTCTTCCCCTCAGGCCTCACCAGGAAGCAAAGGTAGGGTATTCTTCCTCATTAACTTGGCAGCATATTTTTTAATTCAGCATTTTTGATTAACTCAGAACTGCTTTAGTATTAAGTCAGGCATTTTAAAAGTGAACTCTAAACTCAAAAGATTCACACTCATCCAATTCCACATTTTTTCATTAATTGGTACTAATTTATACCTCAAAAGTTCAAGGACCAGTTCTTATGAGATTTCACTGATGTGTTGTTTTTCTTAGGCAAATGCTCAGTCCAGCTTAGAACCCTTGTCTCAGCAGTCAGCAGGGCAGGCTAAATGTCTTTTTTCTTTCCATACTGTCAAAAGGGAATACCTCCCAGGTCAGATTGCATATTAACCCAAAGCTTACTCAGAATGGTCACAAAGTTTAAGCTGTTCTTTAGCTCCAGTTACATATAAAATCTTGCTTTGCTTTAGTGGAATTTGGAATTACCACTTCCTTCCCAATTAAAAAAATTGAGCCTCCTATGGCCATATATCTCTACATATTAGTAGAGAAATATTAGTCAAAACATAAATTGACTTGAAAACTGTCACATCCATGTGAGATCTAAATTAGAATACAGCTTAACTTCCTTTCCAGTTGCCTATGCGTTGTTACGGAGTTTCATCAAACTGCAGTTAAGTACCGTGTCCAAGGAAAAAAAATCCCAACTCTTGCAGTTCCATACAAGAAATCCAAGCCACCTGCCTACTAAAATGCTGCACTGCAGGTATTCTACCACAACCTTCAAGGGTTTTCCCACTGTCCTGAGTTCACACTGAGCAAGTTAGCCATGCCTCCAGATCACTATGTATACTTCATAGTAAAAATACAGTTGACATTCCTTTTGACCCCTAAGGGATTCACTTGCTTGTTTTACAGGCAGCCTAACATTATGTCTTTTTTTAATACAAGCAGTCATGCCTACACAGCTGGGTAACTAGCACTACCAGAACACCAGATCCAAACAGCAACACTGAAAGCACTTCAGCCATCAAATATGAGGTTTTATAACAAATTAGGTTTGTGCTCTGACCTACCTTTCCAGAACTGCAACTAACTAATCTGCTCAATCCATTCAGGATTCAAAATCATGTTATTTTACTGCCTCAGTGGGTCACATTGATATCTTACTAGTAACCAGCTCCAGATTAAAAAAAAGTATCACTCTTGAAACAACAAAGCTCCTGGTTCTGCCTTACCATTTGCTACCTACACAGCTACTAGAAGCTGCTAAATCAGAATTCTGCAACAGGGCAAAAATAACTGAGACAGAAACTTGGAAAGAAATAGTGATGTAAGAAGCTTGCCAGCATCACAACAGAGGACACAAGTCCTGAAATAGATGATATTGGGAGGGTGGGGGATGTGTTTCCTGTCTTAATTGTTCTGTAAGGCTTTTCCCACCTAGATGAAGACAAGACGTATTCATACATTTAATTTCAAAACCATCAGAAGATTACTTTTAATAAGTTGATTTCTGATAATTAGTTAGCTGTAAAAAGGCTCCATATTCACATCTACATTTTATAGCATCTTGAGTGTTTCTACTTGATACTCAAGTCCCCAGACTTTGGCCACTTGCATTAGATATAGACCTTTCACAGATACTTTCCTGCAGCTTGGTTCGTTCTTGATGGACCAAGGAGCAATCTGTCCACTTAGCTCAGTACAAACACACTAGCATTAAGTGCGATTATACCATCTCTCATCAGACTACATGTTTTGTATTACAGACATACATTCATTTTTATATTGAAAATATAATTCACTATTAAGACAGCAAAGCCTCCAAAAGTCAAGGCAAATACTTGCGAGATAGGAGGAACTTAAGAAAATATTATTTTTAATTGGTTGTAAACATCCTCTTTGTTCCATGTTCACAAGCGTGGATGTAGGATTAATATGTTGTGTTATGACTATCCAAATTGTCTAAGCAGTAATGACAGTGTTGAAACCCATCCCTGAATTCTTGTGTTCATCAAGTGGTCTGTGTGCAGTTACCTTAATCTTTACATCAACATTTAAAGGTATGCAACTACTTTACAATCCTTGAGGACTCCTGCTCAAGGAAGGGATGAAAATTAGTTTTCAACTACTGTGGTAAGAGTTCAGCAATAAGAAGAAAAAATGAACAGTGCATGAACCTATCTGTAATCTATACAGTGGTATGTACTATACAAGTTGGTCCGTGATGGCAAAATTTATGTTGAGAATTACTGTGTCAGAGTGCTACATTTTACAGCACCTGAAATGTGTGTCTACTCCTAATACAGTCTAAGCATACTTTCCTTCTGCAGGAACCTCCTTCAGATGCACTGTTCGTCACCATTTCTCTATGAGAATTGACCATCTCGCTCTATGACATGCACGTTATCCCGCAGACAAGTTAGTATATCATCATAAAGGTTGTAAATACATCTTTATCCATCCTAGAACTAGAACTTCAACTTCTTAATCAGCACAACAGCAGAAATTGTAATACTGTATTTCCAAAGACGGCTTTGTCTTATGCCACGTGGGGTCAACAATTCAATGCTAATAGATGATGTTGCTGTATATTTTCTAGAAAGCCACAAAATATTTCCTTTCTGCCATCTACAGAATTTCAGTACAGTAAGTGAAGCATTTATCTTCAAGAAAAGAGCATAAATAACTATGATTTTTATTGTAAAGAATTGCTAATTATCTGTGGAGCACACAGTGCTAAGCCAAGCAGTGTTTCCATTCTGTCTGCTTCATGTTTGGAAGTTATGGACTCTCCAATAGGCTGTAAACAGGCCATGCCAACCTGAACAATCGTGCCTTACAGAAACATTGCTTTTGCTTTTCCGTTTTCAAGGCTATCAGAGCTGTCCAGATAAATAGTGCATCATCTTTACAGCCAAGAGCTGAAGAACTGTTATAGCTTTGTTTTGGATCATGTCTCTGCTCCACAGCTTTTTAAACATCTTACAGTCTAAACATTAGCCACCTTTTGTAGCTCTTGAATTGCTGAATTACAGAATGAGAGTCATCATCTGAGAAGGACCTCCAAGACTTACCATTGGATCTCTAGTTAAAACTTCTCTCTTTCATTAAGCCTGAGAGGACACCAAGTCTAACAAATATAGAAGATTCCAAGAGACAAGTTTCTAAAATTACAACATTTCTATTTTAGGCAAATTAGATGAGGAAATACGAGTTTGTGAAAAATGCAACTTTTTTGCTGAAGTTATCACTATAAAGATAAAAAAATGTATTTGTACAGATTAGCAATATACCCATAATAAATAGACTTAGCTTCCAGATTGTTACCTTTAAATTTGGGAGGATGCAGCCTATCACGACATAATTGACCTAAATTTGCCAGGTCAGCGTGGCAAGCTGGGCAAACTGACTATTTGGTCATTTGTCTCTTTTTGATGTAGTAAATACTTTTACAGGTATTCACTGCTTTCTACAAGCTGCTTTGTAACCCTTTTAAGTGAAGACAGTGATGTAGTCGTTCATATTTTCTGTTCTACTGCTCTTTATTTACTGTACCTGGAAGGGGATTCAGCAGCATAAGCCTTAAAGATTCACACCTGGTTTTTTGCTGATATGCAAACCACATAAGATAATAAGTAAATCAATAATAAAAGCTTGATTGTACTAACCTGGGATGTTTCTGGGTAGCTTAGTATTAATAACAAAGTGTCCATTTTGAGAATTTGTTTTCCATGGAATAACCAACAAAAAAGGTTTGTCAATTAAAAACTCACATTTTTGTCTGGCTATCAATGGCAGTCAAGACCATTTGATTCGGGCCCTGCAAGTTGCTCCACGGCCCAAATCTATCTTAAGCTTAGTTGCCAGCACCAAAAGCGTAGCTGGATCAACACAGAAGCAAGTAAAATAGTTCCAGTGATGGAATTTTTATGTCCCTTTTAATAAGTAATTTTGAAGTTTTGATTACTTGTGCTGAATTCAGGCTTTTTCACTACACATGTTTAGCAGTACTTTTGTACTGCAATCAACAGCTATTACAGTTGTTCAGACACAGCTGAACTAAATTGCTGTAAAGCTTTTTAAAACTCCACTCACAGCTGCACTGAGCTCACAAGAGGAACTCATCTGACCTATGGGTCAAGAGAAAATCACATCTTATGCTGCAGATACAGATGCTAGCTATGCAGCTAAGACATGTATACTCACATTGGGTAAGTTATAGAATCATAGAATCATTTAGGTTGAAAAAGACCCTTAAGATCATCAAGTCCCACCTTAAACCTTAAAGTTGGACCATATAGCAATCAGGATGGAAATAACCTGTGCACAACATATCTATACCATTACAGATTTCAAGAAAAAGGTATTTCCATTGTACTCTACCACTCCATTATAAGCAACACATTCATTAAAACGGTCTAGTAGCTATTCTGAGCTTGGTGTTTTCTTTCCAGACACTTGGAAGTTATTTAAACCTCCAGCTGCCCTGTGGATCATTCCTACTAGTCTTAGTTTGAGATGGGCCTACCATCTTTGAAGAGAGCTATATGCATTAGCTAAAAATAGAAGTTTCATGGCACTTCTTCCACAGAAACTCAGAAAGAGCTATTTGTTCTGCTGTATTACTAGCTCATATAAGAAGTCTTTAGTTTGAAAACATTGCAAGTAAAATGTCTTCCTTCTTTCCTCTCCCTCCCCATAATTTACTAATACATGCACAATTAAAGGAAATTAACTCCTTCAACACATACCTTTCAAAAATGTATAAAGTGATGGGGGGGGGAAGTGGTTCTTTTATTTAAAAAGGTTATGACCTTCTTAACTAATATTTACTTCCAAGTAGACTTTAAGAAAGTCTTACTCATTTTTCAGTCTATACATTTGGAGTTATTCACCACCAAACAAGACTATTTAATGGGAGTCTTTTTTACCTATTCATTTCCATACAATTTAAGTATGATAAAAATTCAATTCAATAGAACTGCAACAACTAAGTAGATTTAATCTAAGCTACCCAGTTCTTTGACTAATAACAAAAAGCACCCTCTTGGCAAGTTTTAGTAGTAGCAGCTGCAGCATGAAAAACATAATGCTTACCAACCAGCCAACATAGTAGTGTCTGCTGTCATACCTTTTCTCTTTCTCTGAAGAAATAAAAAGGTAATCATCACAGGCCATAGATTGATATTTCTTTTCTGCAGTGTAATTCATTTTTTCCATTCCCTGCTTGGTAAAATTTTTGTCTTTGGTTCTTTCTGAAACTAGTCACCTTCTAACAAGACACTTCTTGCTCTAAGCCTTTGGAGGTTTATTTATTTATTGATTAACCAAAGTTTTAGATTACTACTTTTACTGCACCTTTGGAGGCTGTTCCCTAACATACCATTGTATCAACATTCCTCTTCTACTTAGTACTTCCAGGCCTTTTTCTGAGTATGATCCTATGACTGCTATGCAGCAATTTGGGGGCAGGGCGGGGGTAAGTTAACATCCAACCCCCGTTATTCACATTTTCCTCAAACTTTAAAAGGATTCTTTTAATTGGATACTCTTGTAACAGTGCTCCTCAGAAAACAAAGATTCCAAAAGCTTTTCCCTGAAGTTACTGCATTGCCTGCATGCAGCTAAACCAACACTGATGAAACCCCAGCTTCTCAGCTTTTAGCAGGCATTCCCCCTCCACCACAGTTAAGTAATTGTGCAGAGGCTAGTCGGTATCATCTGGGAGCGAGATACAATAACCCCGAGATACAATAACCAATAGTGCTCTTATGGTGCTTCTCATGGGAAGCCACTCCGGCCAGCGTAAGGATCACCCTTCCTCACTTTCTCCTTTCTTTGCCTCTTGTCTTTGAAGGTTTTAGTTTACCTTAGAGAAAACCAAACGTAACGTGTGACAAAGTAGAACGTAGTCATAGAGATGCTTGATAAACATTACTGGATAATATATGTGCACAGATATTTAACAACCAATGTGCAACATTTGCATTTGATTAGCATACTCCAGTCAGCAGTAACAACCAACAGGGAGTTTGAACAGATCCCAGGGAAAGACAGAGCAGAGAGTCATCATCTGCCTCATCTTCATCATTGCCACATGCTGCACTGGAGGCAGAGACAGCCCAGCCCAAGAGGGTGCCCAGCTGGGACCCATCACTGCTCTACCTGGCCACACTGGGAAGAACCCACTCTCTCCCACCCCCTCTTCCCCCCCCTTCTGTTGTTGTTTAGTCCCCTCCCCCCCAAAAAAAAGTATCTTTCAACACTAGAATAAATGTATGCCATCAGCTACAAATCCTGCTAATAAATCCTTGTGGATATGAACTTCTTGCTTATACATCCTTTGTACAACACTAAAAATTTACAGAAAATGAAAATAGGAGTAAATGCAATGATTTAATACAGAGGAGCATGTGCTTCTTGACCTAATTTATATTAATAAACAATTCACCACACATAATAAGCATTTTTCTTGAAGGGGTCAAAAACTTTTAAAACAGAAAACAATTCTGAGCAGGAAGGTGGTGAGTTTTATTTCCTTTTCAAACTAGTGATCTTCAGAAATATACATGAGAAATCCTGACTTCCACGTTTTCCATTTTCCTGTCTTAACATAAATTCTGCCTTTTATAAAGTTCATTTGGCATATTTTATTTTCCTCATGCTGGAGGTTTAAAATGGTTTTGGTATACAAAATTTTAGGTATCAAGTGGTGATGAAACAGAAACTACACCCTACTCCCTCCAACTTCTGACACCTGATCGCACATCCAAGTTATGCTCTCATAATCCCTTCACAGTTGTAGCTTGCATACTCCACCCACTATTATCTGCTAAATAAAGCACTTTTTTTCTGTAGTAAAAATCTGATGGCTCTTTAAATTTGCCATGTTCATCTATGCTATAGAAAAACTCAGTATATTTTTTTTTTTTAAATAACCTGTTATCCAACATGCAGAGGCTCAAGTCACATATTTCAGTCATAAAATACCAGCTTCTCCTGTGTTCTGCTAGTGAAAGTAAAATCATTTAAGTTACTCTAAAAATTGCAATTTAGACCATTCTTCAACATGCTGTAGCAACTCCAGTGGGTTCATGGGTGCAAGGCACAAGAACAACAGTATGGGAACTGCAAGAGAAAAACCGTTGCAGTATACAGATTAGAAGATACAACTCAACATTCAATATCATTAAAGATTTATTGCTTCAGGAACCTGAAGTTTCTAATATTCTTTATACTATGTACTGATATATTATTTTTCATCATGATACTTTAGCAATGTCTTCAGCTTTTCTAGGAGTCCTGAATGCCTCCAACATCTTCACAGAGGGCACCTCACTTCTGGTTCTTCAGCCAAGCAGGAAAGGCAGCTCCAGCTGACAATTGATTTGAGTACAGATGGAGTAAATACTTGAGGGCCAATCTGTACTCAAAATATTAAGGAAATGAAGAGGGGTTTTTTGGTCCTGAAAGAGCCCCCAAGAACTCTCCTGTTACTCTGCCTGCCCTTCTTCACCCTAGAAGACACAAGCAACGCCAAGTGCCATTCTCTGCATTTAGACTTTTTGTTCACTTTTAATCCACTACTTACAATACTCTACAATCCACTGGATATCCCAGAAACACAACAGTATGTGAGCCATGCTTTCATTTCCCAGAACTGCTGATGTCATCACGCCCGTTTTTGTTGTGTGGTTGAACTGGACCAGCTGCAGCCTTTTGGCATCGGCGGTCGGACTGCACGGAGCCAGAATGCACACCGTGCTGGCCCCTGCCCCGCTGTTCATTCCTAGGTCCTCACTCCAACACCCTTCAGGTATTTCAAACCTCTACTCAGAAACCCAAGAACAGAAACAGAACTACATTTGCCAAGAACCAGACGTTTCCCTTCACATTTGGCATTACAGTGAGCATAGATTTCAAATTTCAGTATCATATAAACAAATGCCAAAAGCATTCCACTCCATAAAAGTGGCAATAATGCAAAGTTATAAGTTACCCTGGGCTTTCAGGGGTGTATGCCGGCAGCCTATGCCTACGTGGCATACCTTCCAACTGTGTCAGAGAGCAACTTACTCCTTGGCAATAAATGAAACCCTTCTGGAAACAGCACGGCTGCTGCCGCCTGGGCAAACACACAGGTCAGAAAGCTGGAATTGTTGCTGAGCAACTAGAGCCGTGCAATTGCTGCTTCCTCGGCTGGCCGTCTCTCCCCTGCATATTCAGGGTGGAGGACGCAGGATGCCCTGTAGCTGACAGCCTTATTAAACCTCTTTCTACTTCTGTGGTACGGGATAGTTATTTATCATGAAGTGTTATCATTCTTGATACAAGTGTTTGGAGTGTGACACACTGTCTGATCTAGATTAAGCGACAGAGGTCTTCCCTACCTGTAAATCTTTTGAATATTAATTGTAATGATGACATACTCCTCCACTACCAGTTACAGTTCTTTGGAAACATGTCCTGTGTCTATTAGGCATTTCCAGATATATTATTTGGCTACTGAAACCTGAAATCAGTGGGGATCTCCAACATTCTTTTAGCCAGTCACAGCCTGATTGTGACTAAGAAAAATCCTTCTTTCCCTTCTAAACATTTGATGTCATGCTCTGTCCAAATATATTTAGCCAGTATGATCCATATTGATATATTGCTCAACTGTCACCGTATTCCAAACAAGACAGCATAGTTGGTTTTTTAATTTTCTAACAGGCATTTCTAACCAAAAGAAAACAAAGAAATCTACCCATAGCTCTCATGCTACTGCATTGGTTTCTCTTTCCATCGCTGCATGTTCTTTTAACTTCTGGTGATGAAAACAAAAAGCAGCTTCCCCTGTCCTCCAGCAGGTTAGCTATCATTAGCCATTGTTAAGATTACTGCAGCCATCTTACACTACAGCTGTCCCATGCAATTTGCTGCATGCTTTGATATTCAGTAACTGTATCCAGTGGTTTATCTGCCACCAGTTAGCAAGCAGATAGTTTTAAATCTGATCAAGAGACACCCAATCATTGCTCCAAAAAAAATACAAGCACAAAAGTCAGCAAATTTCTCTCTCTTCATTGCATATTAATGAAGAGGTTCCATCTTTTAATCCACTTTTTCTTTCCAGTTTCCACACCTTAAACCATCTCTCCTTGCATCTTTGCATGCTTCCTCAGCGAGACACAAATTATGCAGTTTTCTGCCCCTGTTCATTTTGATGTATGTTGCTGAATGCAGGATTTTTCTTAGGAATGACTTGCTGGGTTATAACTGCTGCAACATGTGTACATGAATCAGTGACTTACAGCAACCTGCCTCCAGCAGAAGCTGAACCCATGCCCTCTTCTGTATTTTGTTTGTTTCAGAACAGAAATACTGATAAAGTTTAAGGATCATTTCCTATCAGGACAATACCAAAATTATGGCACATAGAATTAGACTGAAGTTGTATCCTTTATTGGAGAGGAGAGCATTTTATGTCTTTCAATGAGGTTATTGCCAAACAGCTGTCGGTCTTAAACATCTTCCCTTATTTTCACTGATACATCAGATGATTTTCCCTGTTTACACTACTTTACTCCTGGTATTAAGCAATTCTTAGTGTCCTAATTTTGTTTTCCTGAGAAAGTGCCAACACTGGAGAGGCATTCATTACGTATCTCCCATTATTATTTTACAAATCCAATGTAAATCCACTGAGGAAGCAGTGGAAAAGGAATCTTCCCTTCCATGGGGGCTACTGTGCCTGAACCTCCCCAAATTCAAGTTAGAAGTGAAAAGGTTAATAAAGATTATGTTGGCCTGTTTGATAAAAACTGCCATTAAGGCAGGTCACCCTGCACAAAAGTGTTACACAGCTGCTTTCTTGTCCTCAGTGGTTAAACTGCAAATTGCTCATGTGTGGAAGGAATCCTCCTTCATCTCTACCTTCCTCCACGCCATTCACTGCAAAATATAGGCTGCTAAAACGTAGGAGGATACTTTTGGTCATTGAGAAGTTACATCAAGTCACTTCCTAGAAAAGAGACAAACCAAGGCACATGTACTTACCAGTGTGGACTTAATTCCCAAGTTGCACAAGAGCAAAAGTTTCCAGCCCATGAAGGTATTAAATGATAATCAAACTATATACTTAAAAAAAAAAAGTTCTATTTAATCTCATAGCCACATATCCATGAAAGCAAAAGGAAAAAGAAGCAAATTCTCAACTGAATAATGCTATGATCAAGATTTAAATGAATATTAGTAAAGAGAGAGCGGCTTCATTTTCATCCTTAGCGCCACATATCAACTAATTAATTAATTATATTTTCTTAGTTAATCTCTTGTAAACCAAATAATGTCTTTTTATGAAAGTTTAGGGTATTCTAGATGATATTACCACAGCATTAGGCTGACTCTCTTGCCTTGAAAGTTTTATGTTTCAGTAGGACAGGCCTCCTGGTAAACAAGTTACTCTCACGAGAGATAGGCACAATAACTTGTTGTATTCGTAATTGTACAGAAATATCAGCCTGAATTGTTTGG
This sequence comes from Mycteria americana, assembly GCF_035582795.1. Lineage (NCBI taxonomy): Eukaryota > Metazoa > Chordata > Aves > Ciconiiformes > Ciconiidae > Mycteria > Mycteria americana. The sequence continues at coordinate 93,367,291 of NC_134366.1, read as the reverse complement.
GAATCTGTCCTGGAAACTACTGCAAAAGTTAAGAGTGAGGTGCATTTGTATTGCTTTAACACTATGGAAATCCAATGGAATCCAACCATCGCTGGGATCTATTAACTACACACTCCTTCCAGGAAAAGGTCATCAAGTTCACTTACATTAATAGCGAAGGACCATACTGCAAACTTTCTTGCTTTTAGATACATTGAGGACTCAGCCAAAACAAAGGGGAAACAAATCATTTACAAAAAAAGTAGTTTCCTTAAATGTTAACACTTGAAAAAGCGTTGTATAATTAATTGTTTCAACCCTAAAAACTAGTAATAAAATAGTTATCAGAGCAGAGCTGAAAGCAACAGACTTGCAGCGCGAGGCAGGAGACGGGATTTGTCAGTGCACGTTATGTTATTCCTCTTCTTTTACGGCAGGTCTTAAGAGCATCCTCTGCCGCTGTTACTGAAAGACCCTGAAATGTTTTCGTACCTGAAGTCTTGTCACAAGACAAATAATTAATATTAGAAACAGCTGCCCTCATAAAAACACACCACCACGTACTTGGTTTATAAACAACAAAAGTTTGTGAATTTCATCAGAGAAAAACACCTTCTCAGAGGAGGCAACAGGGGAAATGACCCCTGGTTATCTTCTTTTATCACCATACGTTGGCACCTCGGAGAAGCAAGAAGAGATAACCAGTAACGGCTGTGCCGTACAAAATGAGTTCGTACGTGCAAATGACCTCGCAAGGCCGTCCTTGCGGGACGCCTTGTCCCGCAAAAATCTTACGGAAAGAGAGTTCCCAAAGAAGAGCCGCTCTAACGCTGCACTTCCCACGCAGACGCCAAGCGCTGGGCACAGCGCTTCACCCGCACCGCCTGCCCCGAACACGGATTCCTCCCCCGGGCCGCCTCTCCCAGGCTCTCGGCCGGCCGGGCCAGGCGGGCGGAAGGGCAGGGCGGGGAAGGGCAGGGCAGGGCAGCGGGGGCGCCGGGGGCAGCGGCGCGGCCTCCCCCGCCCCGGGACGCTCGGCCGCGCTCCCTCTCTCGCTTGACCGGTTTGCGTGTTTGGTTGCCGCAGCCCGCCCGGCCGCCCCCGCCTCACCTGCATTTCCTTGCCGCTCTCCGGCGGGGCCAGGGGCTGTCCCGGCCCGTCGCGGCGGCGGCCCGAGCCGGCGGGGGGCTGCGCCCTGGGGCCGGGCCGGGCGAGGGCGACCGGGCCCTGCCGCTGCCCCGCCGCTGCCTCCATCGCCCGCCGCCGCCGCCGCCGTTGCCATGGCGAGGGGCTCCCGCCGCTGTGTTGGTGGTTCTTTAACTTCCCTTTCCAGGCCGTCGCCAGCCCCGGCTTCCAATGGAAACGAGCTGCCGCTCGGCTCCGGGAAGCTGCTAGAGTTGCTGCTAGAACCCAGCCCGCAGCGACGCTAAGTCCCCCGGGGCCGCACGGACCCGCGGGGGCACCCAGCCCCGCCGCAGCCGGCTAACGGGGCCCCGGCGCCACCCGCCGCGCCGCGGGGGTCGGGACCCCCGTGGGAACGCAGGGGTCTCTGCAGGTTTCGAGCGTGCTGTAGAGCGACCAGCTTCTCCTGCCTTCCTCGCCAGTCCCCCAACAGCTAGCCAATTTTTTTTTTTTTTTTTAATTTATTTAATTTTTTTAGGGAGAGGGACCTGAAAAGTCACACCTTGTTACTGCGCTAAAAAGCTGAAAACTTGTATCAGGTGCAACTTTAGTATTCAAGGCGTAGCGAAAGAATCTGACCTTTAACACCTCGTTTTCAGCGACTCCCAAAAGCATGTAGTTATGCAGCCCTCACACCTGGCATTGCTGGGGGGAGGCAGGAGAGTTAGAAGCTCCACAGGCTGCTCTTTGAGCTGCATGACAAAAGGGCAATGAAATTCCATGCGCCTGGATGCTACAGGTGCACTTAATACAGCTTGCTCCTAATTAGGTATCACAGTGAGGGCTGCTCTCTTAAATGACCAGAGAATCGCCTTGTTATCAGGTTTCTGGTGCTCCTTACTCTCGGAATATGATAGTGAAAATAAAGGTCTTGCTGATACTCTTAGACATACTGATCATTTATGTATAGATTAAATTCCAAATGTGTTCACAAACAAACCTTTCCCCAAGGAAATCTCTTTCCCCTTAACTTCTGATGGAAGAAAGAATTTAGGGTGGTAATAATGCTACAGAAAATAGTTACAATGGATATACAAAAGTACTGAAAGCTATCTAAGATTAAATATACATGAAGAACAGACTAAATATGTATGACCTGGTACTGAGGCATCAGCAGCTTTTGTTCGTCCAGAACCTACATCAACATGTTCATGGGAACGTGAAAGCTAAATACTAGGAGTAGAAAACCTGAAGTATTTTACAGAAGTTTGTAAGAAACCCAATGCCCAGGCTTGAGGTAGGTATTTCACCTTGGAATGTGTTTCTCTCCTGCTCCTTTTGATGTAATTTGAACTCTGGACCAGGGAGCCTCCTGCTAGTCTTTTATGGAAACGTGCATATACAGGACTGCAACAGACCTGCAGGAACTCCGTATCTCAGCCCAACAATTCCTAAACATTCCCTAACAGGGTTTTTCCGCCTGCTCTTGAAAATCCCTGAAAGACAGAGACTATACAAACCTCCCAGGGAGCATGGGAGGTTCTCATTTATCCATGTCTTTGATTTTTTACTAATAACAATTATTACTTCAAAGTACACTATTTCTCATCTATCCTTCAGTGACTAGGCAGAAAAAAACATCTTTATAATCATAGCTTTAAATGTGTTTGTTGTGGGTTAACCCCAGTAAACAGCTAAGCCCCACACAGCCACTTGCTCACTTCCCCGCAGTGGGAAATGTTTTCTCCCTCATTTTTTTCTCTCCTAGAAAGAAGCTAATTATTTCAGCTAAAAGCTAGTTATTTCAGCAGTTATTTCCTTGGAATTCATAGGTTCTGTTCTTTATGATTTTTCCAATTTGTTGGTACTGTTGCCAAAATGTGACGTGCAAAACTGGACATAAAACTCTTGCGGTGGCCTTAGAAGCCATAGAGCAGAAAGGAAAGCTTTCTACTGATGGTTTGAATATAAACTTTCAAAACACTTCCAGACAACATTTCTCCTTTTTACTTTGGATTGTTTCAATATTCACTTTGACACCCATGGGATCTCACATACCATTTTCTGAAACACTTTTGTGTATCGATATTTATTCCCTTTTATACTTGTTCATTTGACTTTTCCTTTCTTGAATACTTCACTGAATTTCCGAGCTTTTCTTTCATGCTCTGCTTCTTTAATGAAAACTAGTTTGAGTTTGATTCCCATCCTCTGATTCACATATGGATCAGCTCTTCCAACCTAGTACTGTATGTGAATACAAATTCTCAGTTCCCTTACGAACAATATCCTGGGAAGTCAGGCTCCTTTAAGACCTCATATAGTATCTTCACAGAGTTTTTCTGAAAATAATTTACAGCTTGTCTTGAGCACAGTCTTTCAAATTGTTGCTGACCTCCATCATAGTAATTTAAACTAGATCATACTGTCTTGTTTCTTAAAAAATTTATAAATGGAAAAAAAAATACTAATTACAAGAGTTGTGTCAGAAACTTTGCTAAAAATTAGGCATGTGCCAGAGGTGGTAGTTCCCACTAGGTGAATACATGACTGTCAAGCAGCTAAACTATCAAAGAAGGTAATTGGATTGATTTGACCTAAATTATTTTTTAAAAACCCATGTGGTACATTTTCTTTCCCATTCTTGTCCCCTGAACTATTAGAAAATGATAGCATAATAATTTGTTCTAGTAATCTTGATGATTCTTCTCTCATTTTTCAAGAAAGGTGCTGTGTTTGATATTCTTTAAGACTCTGAGACTGCCCATCATTAAGTAGTTCTCCAAAAAACTGATCTTGTTTGGGAGATTGCTCTCAGTATTCAAAGGTAAATGTCATTTCCTATTGTCTTGAATAGCTCTAAACGATGTAGATATTTACAATATTTCTTTAGTCTGATGCCTTCCTATTCTTTTTATTGTTTGTTACAGTCTTGTCATAAATAGCATTTTATTAAGACCAAAGAAAAAGGCATTAAGCATTGTGGTCTTCCCTAGGCTTCCCACTATTTGTTTACTCTATCCTTTGCTCATTCTGCATGACTGCTCCTGATTTTATCCCTCCACGTTTGCTTATTATAAACATCTCTATATTTTGTGCTCATCCTTAGCACCAATATTCTCCATATGATTATTTTTTAACTTTCAGGACAAACATACCTCAGCAGTCTCCTCACTGAGATTCTAATATCATTAAGGATACTGAAGGTACTGAAGGTGCCGCTGTAACACAGAATCACAGAATAGTTGAAGCTGAAAGGGATCTCTGGAGATCGTCTAGTCCAACCTCTGCTCAAAGCAGGGTCAGCCAGAAAAGGTTGCTCAGGACCGTGTCCAAATGAGTTTTTAATATCTCCATGGATGGAGACTCCGCAACATCTCTGAGGAACCCGTTCCACTGCTTGACCACCCTCACGGTAATTTTTTTTTTCCTATGCTTGAGTGGAATTTCCTGTGTTTCAGATTGTGCCCATTGCCTCTTGTCCTAAGCACCACCGAAGAGCCCTCTTCTTTACAGCCTCCCTTCAGGGGACTGATAGGATCCCTCTGAGCCTTCTCTTCTCCTGGCTGAACAGTCCCAGCTCCCTTAGCCTCTCCTTGTAGGACAGATGCTCCAGTCTCTTCATCATCTTTGTGGCCCTTGCTCTACTTGCTCCACTATGTCCACGTGTTTCTTGTACTGAAATGGACACAGCACTCCAGACATGGCCTCACAGGGGTGAGCAGAGGGGAAGAATCACCTCCCTCAACTTGCTGGCAATGCTCTTCCTAATGCAGCCTGGAATGCAGTTGGTCTTCTCTGGTGGGTTACTCCCCATGCACAGTCCAGCGGCAGGACTTGGTAAATCCTTTTGTTGAATTTCAGGAGATTCCTGTTGGGCCATATCTTCAGCCTGTCAAGATCCCACTGAATGGTGGCACTGCCATCTGGTGTATCGCTCCTCCCAGCTTTGTATCATCTGCTCATTCACTGAGGGTGGACTCTGTCCCATCATCCAGATCATTAATGAAGATGTTAAACAGTATTTGACCAGCGTTGACCCCTGGGGTACACCACTTGTGACAGGCCTCCACCCTGGCTTCATGCTACTGACCACAACCCTTCTAGGCCTGGCAGTTCTCCCAGTTTTCAGTCCATGTCACTTTCCATTGATCTCACCCATACTTTATCAATTTGTCTGTGGGGAACTTATGGGAGACAGTTTAGTTAGTTAGGCTATAACTAAAGTCTATAGTAAAGTCAAGATAAACAACGCCCACTGCTCTCCCCTCATCCACCAAACCAGTTACCTCATTGTAGCAGGCTGTCACGCTGGTTAAGCACAACTTCCCCTTCTTAAATCCATGCTGAAACATGGCAAAGGCACAAAAATTTCAGCCTTTCGGAACTGATAGTCATGCCATTAGGTAACCCTTTTTCATCAATGTAGTAAGTACTTACATTCGGTATATAGGGGGCTATATAGGTGTGTATGCCCAAGAATACCTCAGAAAGCCTCAGCCTCTGTCACACCTGAGTCACTGCAGTCACCTCAGTCCCTCAATCCGCTTGTGTCACTTTTGACTTCAGTCACACCAGTTATTTACTTGACAGTATTCACCTCAGTCACTTACCCAGGCCTGCCTGTCACTTGATCAGCGCCTTTCAGCTCCTTTCAGCAGTCACTTCACTCATGCCGGCTCTCCGTTTAGTCAGCTCCTTCAGGTGGACCTGCTGGGCAGTCACTTGCTGCCACCATCATCGCCCTCAGCTCCGCTAACGACAACGTGCAAGGGTATGACGGAGCTGGTGTCCAAAGCGATTTGTACAAACATTTCTTTTTAATTTCAGATTGTTAAAAAAACGCTGGTACTTATAAAAAATAGAAAGCCATTTCACTGAAATAGTCACTAATACAAGTTTCTGTAACTGAAGATTAGTGTGCATTTTTACAGGTATTAGCCATATGAAAGTTTAAGTATAGAAGTGTTTTCTGTTCCCACTTAAATTATAGAAAAAACAGCATTCCAGCTGTTGTTTTACTAATTCTGGGTGGAATGAAAGGATTAGTCACATGTCATGCTCTTACTTGTGTGTCTAAATGAATTCAGGAGAGTGTTTTGGGGAATAACTCCAGAGCTCGATATTCTGTTTCCGAAAGTGGTCACAAGACACCTTGGGAGAGGGAAGAAGAGGGCAAGTTTATGTGAAATTTTTGCATAATGCTATCCCACGCTCCAACCATCTTCAGCTTAGGCAATTTTCTGAGCCTATTGCCATGGTGCCACCAGGTCACCTCCCTGGGGCTGGGCACCGGCAGCTCCCCGGTGGGTGATGGCAGGGCCCGGCAGCCAGGGCCCGTCCCAGTCCCAGCCCCAGCCAGGAGCAGGGCAGCTGGGGGCACTGGGGCAGCCCCAGCCCCGGCATCAGGCACCTCCCTGGGGATGGGGACGGGCCAAGGCCAGGTTTTGTCTGTTTAGGAAATCACGGTGGAAATCTCTTCCAAATCCTTCTCCAGCCTCCCTCTAACCCCATGCAAAGTTGCTGTACCCACATCGTTGTTCAGCAAAGGGATCCACAGGTTTTCTGCCTGTTGCGTGAAGAATAACTTTCAATTATGTCTTTTGCACCTGGCTCCCACTAGCTTCATCTGATGGCCCCGACACTTGTATTTGGAAAACATGGTGAACATTCAATCCCTATCCATTTTCTCCACGCCACTCGTAATTTTGTAGACTTCTATCATATCTTGCTCTGAAGAAACACCTCTTCTCCAGCCAACTCAATCATTCTCCTTATGGAGGCCATTCTAGCTCTTTGATCACCCTGCTGTCCTTCTCTTCCCTTTTCTAGTTCTTACATATCTTTGTTGAGATGGAAGAACCAAAACTGCACAGGATAATCAAGGTGCGGGCAACCAATTTATACAGTGGTGTAATTATATTTTCCATTTTGCTCTCTATTCCCTTCCTGACAATTTCTAGCGTGTCATTTGCTTTTCTCACTGCTACTGAGCACTGAGTGGATGATTTCGCGTAATTCTTTATTGTAATTGCAAAGTCTTGCTCCTCATTGATAATGTTTTAGGATCCAAATGTTTTTAAGGACTGATCTGGGACAGGGGATAAGACTTCAGACATGATAAGACAAAAATAAAACATTAATGGGTACTGCCTCACTTGGTAGCATCTTGGTAGCACAATCCATTCACCTTCCTCTAGCATATCACCAGCAGTAATAATTGGTCACCCAGCATGGATAAAACCCATAACACCAGCTACCATGGCGTTGTACATTCCTGAAGATAAGTTTTGAGCAATACAAAGTAAAAGTGTAAGATCATAATGCAGCTAAAGAAATACACAGCTGTACACATCCAAAAACTAAAGTTCATAGTGAATTAGCCTGTGACACATCCAAATCACTGTCAAGCTTTAAAGAAATTCAAGAATTTCAAATATTATTCTGGTTTACATTAACACCCTTTTACTTGAATCCAGCACTGTAAAAATGAACAGACCACTTTGGTCACTTCTATCTGAACCCCTGAAATAATGATAGTAAATCTGGATAATCCCAGGTTTTATATTTTTGCATAAACCAGCCACTAGAGGGGGAGATAATCCCAAACACTCGAATACATCTAATCCTAGCTAGCAGAGGTTCTACATTTGAATCTGTCACCATGACCACAAGTCCAAAAGCTACTTTTTTTTTTAACAGTACAAGTATTCGTTTACAATGAATTACATTGAATTCCTTGTTATTAGGTTGCGCAGCAGATGAATCAAGAGTGCTTCTCCAGAACAAAGGCCGTTCCTTAGAAGGCTCTGTTTATTTATTTATTCAGTAATCGACAAGTCATTTCAAAATTGTAATTTCTCTATAAAAGTGATTCTATTTTGAGACTGTAAGGTTCAGCAACGTTCCTTTAAATCATCTTATATTCTTAGGAACTTCAGCAATCTTAGATTCACTAATTATAACAGTTATAATAATAATTATAGCAAAACTATGACATTTTGCAGTCACACAGTTCCCTTATTAAGGCAACAAGAAGTATATTGCACCTCGAATACTTGCACCTCGAATACTGTGTTCAGTTTTGGGCCCCCCACTACAAGAGGGATATTGAGGTGCTGGAGCGTGTACAGAGAAGGGCAACGAAGCTGGTGAAGGGTCTGGAGCAGAAGTCTTATGAGGAGCAGCTGAGGGAACTGGGGTTGTTTAGCCTGGAGAAAAGGAGGCTGAGGGGAGACCTCATCGCTCTCTACAACTACCTGGAAGGAGGTTGTAGCGAGGTGGGGGTTGGTCTCTTCTCCCAGGTAACAAGTGATAGGACAAGAGGAAATGGCCTCAAGTTGCGCCAGGGGAGGTTTAGACTGGATATTGGGAAATTTTTCTTCACCGAGAGGGTTATCAAGCATTGGAACAGGCTGCCCAGGGAAGTGGTTGAGTCGCCATCCCTGGAGGTATTTAAAGGACGTTTGGATGAGGTGCTTAGGGACATGGTGTAGTGGTGGTTTTGGCAGTGTTAGGTTTATGGTTGGACTCGATGATCTTAAAGGTCTTTTCCAACCTATATGATTCTGTGATTCTATATTATAAATTCAAGAGGCCAGATTATGACACTTAGAGCAACTGTCAATGTATTAACCAAAAAAAAAAATCAAGCTCTTCTATCTATTGTGATCATGAAAAAAATTCCAGTGATTTGTTAATGATGCTAGTGGTACTAGCATCTCCACCTCTATGTGTGTCACTCAGATCAGAGTATCATCTCTATCACTGTTGTTAGCCCACGGTAGTCAAGGTAAGGAAGCCTTACGTTGTGTCGTATGACAAAGCAATCAATACCAGTGGTTCTCCGTAGAAGAGGAACATAGTAATTATCCACATCTATGATGTTAATAAGCTTTATCAAACACAATATAGCTATTATAAAAATCTTCCTCTGAGGCAGCCATGGTCACACTTGATTATGGGAGGAATTGCTTTCTATTTTATTGTAACTTGTTAGGCAAATTTGTGAGGCTGACGTGAGATAGTATGTTGTTATAGTTCCCCAAAGGCAATCCGTCAAGTAAAACTAAGGAAGATGTGCGCTGGCACAGATATGTACAACCCCGTACCAGCTCCAGGAGTTCCCTGGTCTCACTTGCTCCCCCATCAATCAGGGAGGGGAAACGGCAGGCCTGCAGAGGCTGATTACCCACCACAATAACGATCATAACCAAGGTGAAGAAACAAAAGAACACTTTGTGTCTTTTAGCATCCCACATGAGTGGCCAGGAAGAACCACAACCTGAATTATTATTTTTTTATGACTTCTTGCCTGGGTGATGTATGCACCTGGAACTATTCTACCTGGAGATAAGCCGGTAATTTACAGAGGGATAAATATTATTAAACAATACATATGTATAGATATAAATCTACATTATAAAAATATATTCCCTTAGGCGTGACTGTCAGGTAGCAAAAATTAGTGTACATTTATTTCTCAGGGGAGGAAAATAAATATTGAGGAAAATGACAACTACGTCAAGACAGGAGGACTAAGCAGTAATCACAAAGAGAAATTATAATTATGATATAGATCAAAAGGGCAAGAAGTGGCAACTGGAAATAGAAGGTGTTACGATCAACATCAGAAACAGACAGGAATTTTTCAGTGAGGAAAGTTTGGGCTTACAGGGAGCTAAATAACTCATGAAACATACTTTAAAGAAGAGAAAGGGAAATTAATCTGTTGTTGGAGTTATAAATCTGATCTCTTTTTAAAAAGCAGCAAATGAAAATTTTATTCCAGTTTTCTGAAGGCAGGAGACCAAGTGACTCATTTCCCCATGCCCTTTGGTGCGGGTGTGGGCTACGCTGAGTAAATTTGACATGGTAGGAGTATGGAGCATTGATAACAATTTAGAGCAGCAGCAGTGCTGTGGGAATGCGCTCTCCTGTCTCTTCTCACTGGTTCTCTGCAAAGGAGGAACCAACAGCTGGAGGAAGGAGATGCAGTAGAGCAATGAGGGCAGCAGAGAAGTGCCTGGAGGACGGATCGGAAAGTGTCAATGCTGAGAAAGATGAGAGGAAGCCCTGAATCAAACGGTATTGTTCATGAGGGTTGGAGATCCTTTTAATTAGGAAAACTGTCTGGTAGCTGGAATGGCTAATGTTATAGAATATAAGAGTCTGCATGTGATTGCTTTCCAGCTTCTAAAGAAAACCTTTAAAAAAATGAAATGTATCAAATTTTAACAGAGGAAAAAATATTTGAACATCCACATGGCTATGACCATGCAAACAAATCCCATCACTAAAATCTCAGTCCTTCGTTGCCAAGAAAGGTCATACCAGAACGAAGAGAAGAGGACAAAGTACCGGCTAGAGTGAAACTCAAGAAACCCCCAGAAAGTTAGAATTTAGCTGGAGATAATTAACATAAAGTCACAGAAAGGACTTCATCTTTGACAAATCAGGCTGCTTTTGAAAAGCATAGCTGAGTAAGCGTGCTCCTAACCTGGTCTTTTAGAGCACTTTTGCCTTACAACCTCTTTAAAAAGCTTGTCAAACACCTCTTCATGAAGTAGATAATTAAATATTGTAAGGGTCAGTTAATTGCACAGATAAAGGACTAGCTTGGATAGCAAAGGCAGAGAGCAATAATGTAAAAAAGAGTTTGGGCTAGAGAAATATGAAGAGCTGTGTGCCACAGAGACCAGTAATGGCTGGGAGTGACTTCATTCCTCGCATGCACGTCTCCGGCCAGGGCGAGGGAATATGGCTGTAAGGGAGTGGAGTCTGCTCATGACACATAACTGGGCAGAGATTCAGCTCAAAGGAAAAGAGTCATAAACATCAGAAGGTCTTGGGCAGAGCAGGAGCAACAGGATATGAGTTACTTGTGTGCTTTAGTTGGGAGCAATGGTGGTATTAAAGACCGGACAAGTAAAAATGTCGTACCATTGCCCCTACGTTGTGCTTCTTACAGGCTTTTTACTGACCAAGTACAGTGAGGGAGAGGGACTGCTGGTGCTGAGGTAGGAAGTTCTCAAGTGTTTAGCACTAGACACAACTCGGGGAGATACAGTCATCTCCAGCAGCGCTTCCAAAACTTTTTTGAACAATGTTACAGATGTAAGCCTGATTTTTTTCGGTAACAAAGGCCAGGCCAAAAGAGAACATTATGCAGGAGTCTGAGCAAGTTCTCATTGGATGCTTTGGAATAATATTTATTTTTAATGTATCTAATATCGCTGTTTTATGCAGACGAGGCTACACCAAAACTGAGCAAGATAATAAACTAAAAACTCAGTATTAAGGATGCTATCTTGAGGTTGAAGAGTCTATAGCTTTGGCTGTTTAAAACCACTTTTATTTAGCAATTTAACTTTGCTATTTAACAACTGCATGTAGAACACATGCTGTAGACTTTTTAAGTTTCATTGTTGTGCCCCACAGGCCTCTTTATTTGTATTTTTAGATCTTCCAAATATTTGTTTACACATTTCCTGTGGAGAACATACCTTCTGTAACACTGCTTCTGCATCATCCCGTTCCCGATTTATTTTAGTATCCCCCAGCTGATGGGGGACAGATGGGTGAGGGCTGGGAGCAGAGGAATGCTGCCCTGCCTCTGACGGCCGTGGAAGCTATGCAGCTCGCCTCCCCCAGACAGCTCTCAAATGCCTTTTGGGAAAGGGGCCAACATGACTCTCTTGGTCACCAAAACCATTAAAGACCTACAAAAGACTCGAGGATAGGGTGAATCAGCTTTCAGTCTTGAACAGCAGGGCACAGGTCACTGGGAAACTGTTGCTGCAGATTCCCGTCCCAGAGAGGTTGTTTAAGATTGAGGGAACAGGCACACTTTAGTGCGATTATACAACACTAATTTGAAAATCGGTGTGTAGTTTGGGCTGTTCATAAACTTTTCCTACAGTTCCCATCTTTACCTTGTCTGGCTATGGAATTTAAATTCAATTCTTGCCTTAGCAGACTGGGAATTATAGTTCGGATTAACACATTTTGGATTAACACCTTGTAAAATTAATAGCGTCTAATATGCACCAATGTTTGCAATATTTCGTGTGCGCAACACAAACCAGTTTGCACTATGAGCCCTTCTCTTTTCTGGCCACAACGGTACAAAATCCCTCTATACTGAGATATGCTTGTCTGTGTCTCCTGATCCAAAAGCCACATCATCGCTCGTCTCGCAGGAGGTTGGAGCAGCCGTCAGAGAGCTCCTGCCGTGGAGCTGCACTGACCGTGTTGTGCAGATGCCATAGGCAGGGCAGTGAGCAGAGGAGAGACCTCTAAAAGCTTTACTCAGTGCAGGCCATTTAGACGTGGGCCATTGAATTCCCTTAGTGTAACAGAAGTCAAAACACAGGGTAAGACTCTAATCCCACAGCTTGCTTTGGGAAATGTGGATGATCTCAAAGATAAATGCTGTGGAAAGTTACAAGTGTAGAAAACGATTTTTAATGTAGAAATTCTTTTAAAGCACTGTTTGCAAACTCAGTTTATTATGCTTACCAGTTAGTTTTTCACCTATAATGAGCATAACATCTTTCCAAACAGAAGGATGGGATGATTCTCTAGGGAATAAATCCTGACATGAATGCAGGCAGCTGTTAGTTCCCAGTATGCGGACGTGCACGTCATGCCTGCCTATCTTCCAGATCATGGCACTCACCAGTGATGGTAATCAGTATAAACCCAGGCTACAATTAGGCCAGGTCCTCTGGGAGGGTCTCACAATCCTGAACTTTCAGACCCCTCAATAAATCTGTTTAGGACTCGGACTAGCTCCTGGTTGGCTCCTCCCTGGTTTCTCCCGTATCCTCTGGAAAGCCGGCCAAAGGCAGCTGTTTCCCCTGCTATGGCGGCTTTGTCCCTTGACAAATGACTCAAGCTTCCTGCTGTCTTCTTCCCTCGTGTACAAGATTTCGGGACTCGAACAGAAACTCCTGCTGCCTGGCTGCACAGTCCCACACATCCTTCTGGCTCCTCCAGGACTGCGCGGGGAATGAAAAATTCCCCTGCTTTCCCTCACAGCTTCTCCCTTCAGCAAGCGTGTGGAGATGGCGGTGGAAGGACCTGGGGAGAGGAGGTTACGAGGGCCGGCAGAAAGGAAAGTTGACAGGCTAATGACAGCAGATCCTCTGCCACACGTTTAGTGGGAAAGGAAATTTTATAGCAAATGTTTTGTGGGAAACAGGAGGAAGTCATTTGAGGAGGAAATAAAAGATTCAAAATCAGAAAAAAAACAGAGAAGGAAAAATTTTCTTCCTCATATCTTTCATTGTTCCCATCCAGAAGAAAACATCTTAGATGCTCCTCACCACCAAACTGTAAACACATTGAAAATCAAGCGTTTTCTACTATGTAGTTCCCACACCCATAGGACCTTTTTCTACATCAAGAACATAAAAACACTGCCTCAAAAGGTAAAATTGTGTATAAACTTGTTTACAGTTTTTATCTCTAGGATTTTTTGGTTTTCCCCAGAAAGCTGGGTAAGTATGAAACCCTACTGCTAATGTGAACATTTCACCAGTCTCTCATCTTCAGGATTGCTGATACAAAGTAGATAACCATAACAAAACAAAGCTTACACGAATAACAATTGGCGATTCTTTCCTCTGTTTTATCTGTTAATTTGTTCCTTCAACTTGCCTTATAGTTATTGCTATTAACATCACTTCTGGTTTTCCACCTGAATAATTTGTTATTCTCTAGACTAAGACTGCTTTGAAAATAAAAATTGAGTCTTGGTAAGTATAATATTCATTCCTTATTATTAACCAACTAAGATCTTCTTTATTTGTCTGGAATACAAATGCATATTAATAATGCCAGTATACCTTTAGGAAATGACTGTCATCACTGTAAAACACTCCACTAAATATAACAGTATGTTTCACGTTCACAGAATAGAACCTGGGGATAAAGTATAGATGTTTGATTATAGTAACATTTTATATAAAGTGTTTAGAGGCCCTAATTTGTTGTCTAAATGTTTTTGAATATTAATGAAGCGTTGAAGGCTGCAGAACTGATGAGCGACTCACATGAAACACTAATGCAGAACTGAAATCCATGGGCAATTACTTTTCATAATTCTCTTTGATTTTCCAGGAGCAGACCTGCTCTCTCAGTGCACATAGGAAATTATTCACTGGGCAGCAATATCTCAAACTGAAGGGAACACGGGCTTTAAATACAAAAACACTTAGGGTTTATAAATACTTTTATAGGAAAATAACAATACATAGTACATTTATAAAGCTGACAATACATATATGGACCATACGATTAAAAATCTGGTTCCAGTGTTTGTGACCGACAGAAATATACTGTAAACCAGAATTATTCTGAAGCCTGACATCTGTCATATGGCTCTATGTGTCAGTCTGACCAGAAGCACCATTCTAGAAATCTACCCAGTGATCTGATGTATTCTGAGGCTCTGTAATGTGCAAGATTAGGAGAGCAGGTCAGTAAATAATAAAGTTATTTTGACTGAGTTCACATAAATTATATTCCATCATATTAGGTTATTTCTGTTTTGCAGCAACAGCAGGAGAAAGCAGTCCAAAATTTGCTAGGCTTCTGTTAAGCTTTCCTTATTGTTCTTCAGCTGGGACAGGAAACAAAAACTAGTAAGCTATCGTCTCAAATTGCACAAGCAATTGCATTCTTTGAAAACCATTATCTGCATGAAATCTTTCATGGCAGGAAATTACAAACAGAAAGAAATTCCTTCACAATGAGAGAAAAGCCCAGACTATTTTCAATACTTGTTTTAAAGTACAAAAGGTGCCGCAAAAATGGATTCAGTGATTGCTGTGATTCCAGATACCTGGCCTGACAGTAGACTGATTCCTTTAGAAAGAGACTAAGGGTATTAAGTAAGGAAAAAGAGAATTGTCTGAAATACTATTAGTTAAATTTTCTATCAGACAATCTGTAATTTCTCACAACTGCTCACTGAAGAGAAATACAGAGAAAACAGAACAGGTGATCATACATGTATTTTAGTTCAGACTTAGAAACAGTGTTGTGCAACAGTGAGAAAAAATGCCTGACCATTCATATCAGCATTTATGACTGTTTTAGAAACATTTGCCTAACAAGAATATTGGAGTAGAAACTTTGGTTCACACTGACATAGAATACAAGCCAAGCTACCAATGGATATTACGGTGTCACTCACCGCAAATGATGGTAAGTGGCAAAATAAAATTTAGAAAACATAATGGCCTAGATTCTAAAAGTTACGTTTTTTCCAGTGGACTTTTTAAAGCCATACACTTGAAATGATTCATCTATAGGCCAAGGATTCATGTTGAGAGACTGATTTTTGTGAAAAAGAGAAATACAGTAACTGGCATTTTACTATCTTGATAAGAGGCAGAACAGAAACACCTGAGAGAAACGCTACAGGAAGGAAATCACTGGCTGCTTAAATGCTGTTGTTAACTGAACCAGACCACGTTTCTTTACGCTAACTGGCAGGATGGTACATATTCAAATCTTTTTTCCCTTTTACCTTTCCTTACAAAATTCACATTTCATGGTGCCAATTCTGGAAGCTGCTGAAATCCATCAGTAACTCCTCATTTTATAAAAGGATTGTATGTTAGATGTATCTAATGTACTTAGCTCAGTGAATTTACTGAAGGGCAAAAACCACACCAAAAAAATTATCAAAGTAATTGTCCATAAGCGTCTCTAGAGATGATCCCTCCCTACTCAAAATATGTAATTTTTAGCTCTATTCAAAATGAGTAGATAAGACTGAAGCGAGAGGATCGGCGAGGAGTTCAGGCTGCTGCAGACATCTGGAGGCTGTGGTCAGTACATGACCTTCCTGAGCTCGAGTGGGATATCCCAGGAAACTCCGTGTTTCTGAAAAAGAGGAACTTTGCCATCTTCAGAGCTGGGTCATGTCCTCATCTGCCATGCCGCAACGGCAGTTACAGCTACTCACATGATACTTTAAAAATAATAACAGCAAACAATAAGAATGCCACCCATGTAAAATATCTATCAGCTTCATAACATTGCTATTTTTTTTTCAAAGCTGCATCAAAGAAACTTACATATTTTAGCTCTTCTCTTTAAGCGGATTCTCTAAAGAGGATAAAATGAGGAAGTCACCTCCATATGCGTTTTTCCTTGGCGTGCTGCTTTTCCTTAGGACTCCTGGACAACCTCACCTCCCTTCCTGGCTGTAATCATCTTGCTCTGATCTTTCTGACCCTGTCTGCCAGTACCTGCTATTACCTTTTTTAACAGCACTGCAGATTTCTATTAGTCATAAATTACAGTCTTTACACTTAGTCATGACTTCTTTGATTCATTTATGTCAATGGCATGATTTACATCACCCTTTTTACCACCACAAGGGTTGTCTCTGTGTCCAAAGGAACAGATATTTTGTTGGGCTTATTTCTTACCCAATTATCAAGCTAGGATAAAAATGAGAAAAAGGTGATTTTCTGTGACACCTTTTCTTTTTTCTGCTGTCTTGCAGCATCCTTCATGCCTGTTACACTGTATAGCAATTCTTCTTAATCATTTATTCTGTTAAAATTCAAAGCGTGTCAACAAGTTGCAGTGAAGGCGACTAAGCTAATTCTGAAGGAGTGCATACCATCTGCTTGGTCAAACTCTGCCGGCAAGAAATGTCTCTTTCACACCTGTATTAATCATAATTTAGACATATGTGTTCTGCCCTCATATATCAGGAGAGGTATACATTTCCATGGATGTAATTAACTCGGTCTTGCCTGTGGCAAAGTGCACAGCGGGTACGTCAATCTATAAATGACTGAGCTGGCTAATTCTTCTCCCTTCATGACGCTTCCTGGACTTGGAAGTGTGCACTCAGAAAATATTGTATTTTCAGGTTATGCTTCTGGGCTTTCTTGGAGACAGCGACCTCTGAACTGCCACCAAAGCCAAAATAAAAGCCGATTTCAGTGCAGATAACAGCATTTAAATGCTAGGAGTACTTAAGTACTGAATGAATAAGTTATCAGTTATATTTTTTGTTTTGTCTCATACAAGCTTCCAGAAGGATATTGAATTAGAAGTTTTTAACTCACTTTATGCTTGGAACCTCGTTTTGCACAAACACAAAATTACCCCAATATTTGGGATATAAGGCAGTAAATAAATAAAGTCCTGAACTTCTCATTATGAAGTGATATGATACACAAATATTTATGCTATTAGACATGCTTTTTTATGACTGATCAAAAATGTTGGGAGAAAGTAAGTAACGGGTGAAAAAGATAACTATATTGAGATGGCCATTGTCTTCTGTAACTGATGTCCACAGTCTATGCCTCTACTGTTCCCTTTGCTGACTCCTGAGGGCCACACCAGTGCAGACCTGGCAAGGTGAAGCATCAAGAAGTTAATTCATTCATTCATTCATTCATTCATTCATTCATTCATTCATTCATCTATCCAGTGCAGCGCCTGGCTCCACAGACGGCTGGCACAGCCCAGGGGACTGAATGGGGAAGAGAAGTCAGGGGGTACGGGGTGGGAACTGGCACCATTACCAAGGGGAAAAAACCTCCTGGAACAAATGCTCTCACTACATAGGCTTAAACAAAATGTCACATTCAGCCCAGCAGTAAGGGAGCAAAAATATCTGGTTGTGATGAACGTCCACTCAGTCAGTATGGAAGCACTTGAAGAAAAGATTTTACTCAAAAAAAAAAGTCTGATTTAAGTAATTAAAGACTTGTAATTTATTCAAGGGCTCAAAAATACAGGAGAGGTTTCTGATAAAGGAAAACAGGAGTGGTTTTCAGAATGACATAGCTTACTGCTCTGGCTCTGCTGTCTTCCGGGCTGCAGAGAAATGCAGCAGATTTTTTTTAATAGCAGTAACATTGTACTGAGATGCTGGCACATCAGCGGGGACACACAGATACAAAGGCACTTTTTGTCCCACCTTCTCTGTACATTAAGCAAGGGTAAAGTGGTTATTTAATTTGCATATTTAGGAAATGATTGTGTCCTTATACAACAACAAATATTTCATTTATGTACAAGAAGGCCTTTATTTTAAAATCCAGACAAAAATTCCTGTGGGACAGTAATTCCACAGACTGTGGAATATTCTTAACAGGGTTAAGCACAACTAAGAAGGCTTGCTTATTTCTTTAAGCTGTTAAATTAGATGGACACATATCACATAATATATACCATGTAATATAATTTTAAGAAAAAAGGGAAAACTGGACAAGGGGATATACATTTGATACACATTTTTATTTCAGGAAGGCTTCCTAAGCTGAAGGAAAACATGGAAATAAAATAAAAATTTAAGTACAGCAGCACTCATTTATTTAAACAGGCATCTCATTTTGTAATTATACTTCTGTTCATAATTACTGGTTTTAATATGATATCTATCATTCGAAGAATTATGTATCAAATATTATGACCACATATTTCTATGTCATATAGCAAATATCACTCAATTACTCCGCTTGCAAAAAACAGAACGAAACAAAACTAGAACTATGAGATAGAAAAATGGATAGATAGATAGAAAGACAGATAGATAGGTAGGTAGATAGATAGACGGATACATAGATGCATAGATACATAGATAGTACTTGAGATCTATCAAACAACACATGCTCTCTAAAAAAGCCCCACACTTAATTTCCTTCGTTAAGATGTCATTGCTTTGTAGATCATATATTTAGAAAAAAAAGTGGGGAGAACTATGTAATTCTGATGGTTCATCCATGGACGTAAATAAATGTAGAGTTGGGCCAATTTGCAATCTGTTGTTTCTGGGGCCAGAAGGACCCACTTGATCGCCCACCAAGTAGGGGCTTGGCTAGTTCCTAACCCATGGGGGGTAAAGGAGCACTCTGGAGGGCCCTGCATGGTCAGTGGGGGCAGGATGAGGATGTGCGGGCATCGACTCATCTGAGGATGAGCCATTTTGCCCCAGAGCTGTAGCAAGTGGACCACCACGCAGCAAAGCCATGGCTTAGGGCCAGGCTGGAGTTGAGAAGTTTCTTAAGGCAGCTATGGCAGCTTGAGCCTTGCAAAAACCCATGTGTCCTCTAGACTACTTGGGGATCCTTGAGTGGAGAGTATAGGTGGTAACCCAGAGGTAGGAACTGGACTCTGGAGTTTACCTGGGTTTTGGCTATGTGCTGAACTCATGGACAAAATTTTGCCCTGCCATATCAATGCCATAGGAAGTATCTCTGTCATTCCTTTGGCTATAGGCAGAGCTGGTGTTATTAGGTGTGGTAACTCTGAAGTTTTATGCTGAATGTTTGTTCTTCCCTGTTTTCTTATTTTTCTGTGCTTGTTTCTTTGGATTGCTAGCCCTCTCTTGGCATGAATCAGCACAACATTTAGGCACCAGCCCTGACTGAATTCACTGAGATTTCGCATTTGCTTAATGTCAGGCCCATCAGAACAGTTCAGTCCAACAGCAAGCTCTGCGCAGAGTCCCAGTGGCTATGTCAAAGAGGAGTCAATGCCTCTCTGGTGTGAAACACGGAATTTTACATTTCCACTTTCTGCCACACTGAGGCCCACAAAGAACTTAATTCTGCAGTGCATTTATGATAGAGTTCATTGTCCGTCTTTTACTGGAGCCAGAACCTATATTCATGGTTACAGAACTAAATGTGTATTTTCAATGTACTTAGTTCAAAGAGTATGTTCATGAATAAAAAACTTCTGGCTGTTTGCTACTGCATTCCAATACAGAGTGTAAGCAAATAGACAAATTAAAGTGAATTGGAGCTTTCAGTCCCTTCTCCTGTGCAGCTATCCCTGGTGAATTTAACTGCATAAATGAATAAACCTCTTCTTTTAAATGAATGCTGGAAAAGAGAAAATTTTGAAAATAGTACCAGTGACTGACCGTAGTTCTCGTCTATTCAGAAGTAGTCTGTAATGAACTCTGAGGATATAAATGGACCTCTATGTCTTTCAAAAAGGACTCTTTAAAACAATAGGGAATTCACACAATTCTATGAGGTCTAACCATGAATGCACAAAAAGATATATGGGACTGGTTTTCATTTGCTCTGTTGCTCTTTTACATCCTTCCAACATTTAATAGTGCTTGGGGAACTTTGTATGTCCATTATATGTAGAGGTGCATACAGCCTCTTACTTAGATTGTTACAAAGGGAATTTAGTGTAATAATGAATAAAAAAACCCCTACATGACAGAGGCAGACTGTGTTTCAGGGTTGTAGGTGTTGTGGCAGAGCTTCAGTTATGACACCCAGATAATTGCTGATGACAAACTGTATATTCTGAAGCTGCTGCGCTCCCACAAAGGACCTTTGTTTGGCCCTGTGGATGTAAGCAAGACCTCCTGCTGCTCTGCCGCCAGCACACTGCCATCACTGAGCCCACACTTCCAGCAAATGCTAACCCACCCTCACACAGAGCGAGAAGTCAGAAGACCTCACACCGAGAGTGCACAGAGAGCAGCTGTACACAAAACTCTGAAGAGAAAGTTTGCTGGAGCCCCACAGTCCGTTATTTGAAAAACGTAATGCAAATCTGCCTGCGCGCTCGTGAAGCGATGCTCTAGAGGCAATTCCGCAGCACGTAAATGCAGTGCTCTCCATACACGTCGGTGCATTGCCTGACTGCGCTTAGGAGACTAAGCCTGTTTCTTCAAAGTCTCACTTCCAGATGGCATTGTCTTACCCAGAGCAGTATCAGAAATAACCAACATTTCCAAAACCAGGAGGCTAAAGGAGAACTTCTTGCTAAAGAATGCCATGCTGGATGTCTCTCAAGCGTGTATTTTCAAGTGGTTTTGATTTTCGGAAGGTTTGAGTGTATGTCAGTTTCTATACAGGGGACCGCAGTGTATTCTGCTCTTTGAAAAACAGGACACACACACACATATGTGTATATATATATATACACCTATCTACACAGACATACAGACTTGGGAGTCTATTTTCATGCTTCCAGGTGCAAATATTTTGACCCGTGTCTTTTGTATCCACATATCCCATGACATGTATCTACATAACACATATACACTAAATAAACATATGATGCTGCTAATAGCCCAAAGGTGTTATTTCCCGTATAATAGACACTATTTGCCTTGCTGTATAGAACGCCTGCCCTAAACCCCATGGCTGCTTTGTATCTGTGTTGCAGCGAATCTATCTCAGAAGGCTGAGGATGGGCACCACGCCATCCTAACAGATGGGTCTGACAGCCAGGAGACCACGTATGTGCATCCAGTGTGGGTGAGACCGATGGGATCCTTTGCCAGGGAGATCTAAACAGCTGTCTGTTTTGGCTGTACCTACTCCAAGGAGAAGGATGTAGGCTTACATTACATGAGGTCTGTGCAAGCGCAGAGATTGGAGGGGGCGTGTCACGTGTGTAAAGAAAAAGCCATTCAAATAGCCACGAATCAAAGACATCCACTGAGAAAAAGTGAGGCAGCATTATGGCACTCCACACCCCTCTGCCTCCCCTCAGGAAAACCAAGCAAAACTCGTCATGGCAAGTTAATTTGTCTGAACACATCGGCAAGGGTGCAGAAACCTGTTGCGCAGGCTTTCTTCCTGTCCCAGAGGCACGTAATATTCAGTAAAACAAAGGCCTAAATTTCAAATACTGTGCAGACACTGCTCTTCTATATGGTATAAAAATCTGCTGAATGAAGGAACAAGTCCTTTCAGTACAAAATTTAGCTTGTGTCTTTTAAAACATAACTTAAAATGTCCTGTGAACAATTAGCTATTTGCATGAGTAGAAGTTAAAATACTACTTTCAAAAATCATCCCCTTATAGAATATGCATCCTCAGGTCAGGCCTGTGTGTTAGAACAGAGCTGAAGAGAAATACCATACAAGCTGTATTTATTCAGTCCTCTGAAAGGTTGAAGCACAATCAGTGTGTTTTCTTCATTGTCATGCATTTCATTCATACCCACACCCAGAAAAAATCTACATAAAAATAAAGTCTGCCATCTAAAAATAATTAAGTGGTACTTCAACTATTGTCTTGAACTATTTTTTAATTAAAATTTAGACAGTGATTAGAGATTTAGCACAGTATATGGAGTGACCAGTGCAATTAGGTTATGGAAAAACATATTTCAATATAATGTATACATTTTTTAAAGCACTTAGCTGTTCAGCAAACCAGCTGAACAGTAAAAAGTAAAAAATGCATACAGAAAAAAAAAAGAGGGAAAGCATAGCCATACAAAGGCAAATAAGATACATGAGGAAAGTGATAAAAGTCCTTCCTACACACAAGCTTAAGTGCCAGGCAGAGCAAGGGAGCTGGGAAGCATGAAAAAAGTTGGTATAAGGTGTTAGCGGTTTTAAAAATATCCATGAGGTTTTCTTGTAAATTAAAAAGCCAGATTCCTGTCCTTACAGACATTAAAGCAAATTTTGTAACCAGGTTGCTTAGGATGGGTGTTCTACTCCGCCCCCCAGTAATCACCCACGATGGAGGATATTTTCAAAGGAGCATCTTCCCACCATGAGTACACCAGCAATGAAACTCTTCTGCCCCCCTCCTCCTCCCATGACAAGGGCTCATGCTTTTAGGACTGATGTATTAATTCTTAATTATGCTTAGAAAATAAAAAAAAAAAAAAAGAAAGTTAAATTCTAAGCCAGCTGTAGCCACCTTGTTGAAAATGGCAATTTATTACACTGGCAGCATGGGAAACCAAGGAGCAGTAAGCCAGCTTCCTTCCTGCACCAGACTTTTCAGTAGCTTTTATTGTTTTTTCTTTATTGAATTAACCCTTGAGAACAGTGAAAAGAGGGACGTTTCGGAACGTGCTCAGTATTAAAGAACTCAGCCACAATGCGAATATGTGGCACCAACAAATTTGGACTTGTGCGTGGCCTGAGGGTGTAAGAAGAGGGCAAAGGTGATGCAGAGGAACTTTATGCCTTCTTATTTGGTGTATTGATGTAGCCACCAACACAAGCTACCCGCTGCCTCAAGGGCTGTTCTGGCATCTGAGGACAGCTGAGATGTTTATACACTGCAGTTGGTCTTTGGTTTTTGTATCACTGCCTCCTGCATCGTGAGGTATGGAGCTGCCACGGGAGTCCTACAGGCCCACTTATTCCTTGTAGAGGAAATTTTCTCAGGAAGAGAGTTGATCCTTATGGATTCACTCTGCAGCTTCATCAGGGCAACGTAGTCACAAGTGCGTGTATGCATATATAGAATCATAGAATCATGGAATCATTAAGGTTGGAAAAGACCTCTAGGATCATCTAGTCCAACCATCAACCCAACACCTCCATGCCTACTAAACCATGTCCTGAAGTGCCACATCTACACGTTTTTTGAACTCCTCCAGGGATAGTGACTCCACCACCTCTCTGGGCAGCCTGTTCCAATGCTTGACAACCCTTTCACTAAAGAAATTTTTCCTAATATCCAGTCTAAACCTCCCCTGGCACAACTTGAGGCCATTTCCTCTTGTCCTATCACTTGTTACTTGGGAAAAGAGACTGACACCCACCTTGCTACAACCTCCTTTCAGGTAGCTGTAGAGAGTGCTAAGGTCTCCCCTCAGCCTCCGCTTCTCCAGACTAAACAACCCCAGTTCCCTCAGCCGCTCCTCAGAAGACTTGTGCTCTAGACCCTTCACCAGCTTCTTTGCCTGTCTTTGGACGCACTCCAGCACCTCAATGTCCTTCTCGTACTGAGGGGCCCAAAACTGAACACAATATTCGAGGTGCAGCCTCGCCAGTGCCGAGTACAGGGGCACAATCACTTCCTTACTCCTGCTGGCCACACAAGCCAGGATGCTGTTGGCTTTCTTGGCCACCTGGGCACACTGCTGGCTCATATTCAGCCGACTGTCAACCAGCACCCCCAGGTCCTTTTCCACCGGGCAGCTTTCCAGCCACCCTTCCTCAAGCCTGTAGCGTTGCATGGGGTTGTTGTGGCCCAAGTGCAGGACCCGGCACTTGGCCATGTTGAACCTCATACAATTGGCCATAGGCCATCGATCCAGCCTGTCCAGGTCCCTCTGTAGAATCTTCCTACCCTCCAGCAGATCAACACTCCCGCACAACTTGGTGTTGTCTGCAAACTTACTGAGGGTGCACTCGATCCCTTCGTCCAGATCATTGATAAAGATGTTAAACAGAACTGGCTCCAACACAGAGCCCTGGGGAACACCGCTTGTGACCGGCCACCAACTGGGTTTAACTCTGTTCGCCACCACTCTCTGGGCTCAGCCATCCAGCCAGTTTTTTACCCAGCGAAGAGTACCTCTGCTTAAGCCATGAGCTGCCAGCTTCTCCAGGAGAATGCTGTGGGAGACGGTGTCAAAGGCTTTACTAAAGGCTTTACTAAAATATCACCTATTTTTAGGTACACCTTTTAAACTATAAAATGTACTTCATAACTTTCTGATACCTGAAAAATGTAGTCATTTTAGTTCTCAAAGTTTCTGAAAACCTCTAAGTTCAGGAACATACTGTATTATTATCCAGATGATATCAATACATTAATATCCTGCCTTCTGCCATCTCAGATATTTTTTATTTGGTCTTTGGAGCCATTTTATTATAAACTCAATTCATCAAATAAAAAGCAATCCTCTCCATGTACCCTTCAAAATTTCTAGTGTTCTTTTAAAAGAAGGAAAAGCACAATCTAAAAGGCACTGCATTTTAAAATATATTACATTATTATATATAGTGCCTTATTTGTAATTGCAGAACCTGCTGTCTATTATAGACCCTGTAGATACATAGAAATTATTTGAAATGTTAATGTTTAACCACATATTATCATTCAAACTGTAAATTAATGGTTACATTGGGAGAGGCAAATGAGGAGATATTTCCAATCAAAATAAATCACATAGGCTAAATGATTGTACCGTTTAGAGATTCAGATAAATTGCTTTTCTCTTGTACATGGCCATGTTCTACAGATTACAAAGCAGACATGTTAAGAACAAGCTAGTGGTGTAATTCTTTGATGTTTGATTTAATCCTGCATACCTAATTCCTAGAATACCTTGCATTATTCAGTAAACTCTACTTTAAGGGACTGATCTTCAAAATGGAAAAAAAAAGCAGATTTTAAAAAATTTCACAGTGAGTCCACTACATTATTTCCAGCAAGAAGAACCTCATTAGTCATGGCCACTCTTGGACTTTCACAGGCATCAAGATACTCTGATTTAAAGGATGGGCAAGTTGGCAAGCTGTGAAATAAAAAGTTACAAAAGTTGCCTGGTAGAAAAACAGTTCTTTGCAAGCTAGAAAGTGGTCTATAACATTGTCTTTGCCTCCCCACCCTCCCAAAAAAAAAAAAAAAAAGAAAAGAAAGCTTGCAGCTCCTTGATGCTGTGGTCCAGAATCTTTGCTTTAATGCCTGTGTATATCTGTAGCCAAATAAGCTCTTTCTCGTGGGTAAGTATTTTTAATAGGCTGCACATTGCACAAGTAATGCTCTCATTGCTAGTTGAATTGCAGTGGAAGCCTCAAAATTCAACCAGTATTAGACCGTGGTCCTGCATGCACTAGCACCTTCCCTCTCTTCAGCCCCAGGGATATGCTTGGGGGACCTCTGCAAACCAGATTAGAACAGCTCCTAGGATTGTTTGTTTCTTTGGGGCAATAAATTAGACTCCATCTCCTGAACTCAATCTAAAAAACCTCAAATTTTGAAGGAAATCTTTCTTATGTTTGCAAATCTGGATTTTTTTTTCTCTTTCTCACTGTGCTGCCTAAAACTGAAGTTGAACAAAATACTAGATGATAAGAGAAAAAAGTGTCAGAAACTGGAAAGTGAGTGATGTCACACGGTATTCTCAATAAAAACATTAAATATTGTAACTATCAGTTCAGGAAAATAAGAATAGTAAGTGTGTGCATTTCATGTTTAACAGAGTTTCAAAAACCTTAATCTATTTTCTGGCCAAAACCTGGTTCTTCTTTATATTCAAGGGATCTGTGAAAACAGATCTTCACTCTTCTGCTCAGCAGTAAGAGTAATATTTTTTTTCAGAAGACATTCTGCTATAGAAAAGAAAGAGAGGAAGGAAGCTGGAGTTAGAATAAAAGTGAACATTATAAACGAGAAGAGAATTTGTAAAAACACAAACATTTATTTTCATGTTTTATTTTGAAAATATTCCATATGTTCATATTAATACAAGGCAAAACCACGAATTGAAATTGTTCACAATTTTTATCCTGCTACTCCTTTTATCACCTCCAGTTGCCATTTCCCTGACAAGACATTGTACGTCTATTAAGAATGGTAGTAATTTCTGATGGAGTGGAATAATTTGTAACAGGAGCAAAATGTTAAATACCATGCTAAGAGTATCAAAACTCATAAGGTACCAGATGTTCATCAGTAGGCTCCCTGTGTAGTAAAACAGGATCTCATTAAAAAATCAGGAAGTATGTAAATAATCCCAAAATGGTGAAAAATTTAATAAAGATAGCTCATCAACAGACTGATAGGAGTGGGAGTAATGTTATGCAAATTAAGCTTACAGTTCTTCTACATCAAAGGAACTATCAAAGCCAAATCAGAGAGGAAGGAACCATTACCATCTGCAATTCAGATCATCACTTGTGGTCCCATCATTAAGAAACCTTGGAGCATCCTACTATTACTTCTTAACAAATAGTGAAGCAGCACCGCTCACCCTGTTACCTATTTTGGCTCACATGCCAGAAGTTATTGAGAGCAGAGGACACTAAAGGCTTCTTAAGGCTGGGGACTAACTTTTAAAATGGCAAGACTATCCCCTTCTGGGACTGTGAAGGAGAATGGATGCAGGCAGTTCACCCGTCTTTCTCCTTTTCACTTGCCAGGTAAGAACAGATAATTCCTACAGTTTCTTTTAAGATCATGTCTAAGCATGGCAGCACCTGCCCAGCCAAGTCCTCTGTCATGAGCTCCAGCCGTCTGAGAGTGCTATCACATAGCAGAGCCCTCCTGCAAGCCTGAACTTGTAGAAAACAAGGGATCGGCCCACATCGTGACCCTGCCCTGCCTGACGGACAGGACAGTACAGCGAGGAGGTTAAGTATCCTATGCCTTGTAAAGCACCTGAAGTAGATCAACTGCAGAAAGATGGGAACCTAGGGGGGAAACTAATACTTGGACAAGTCTGTGCAATTAAGCTGCTTGTAGGCTTCGACACTAGCTTTTGAGTTTTGCCTCGCTGCATTTTATTTCTGGATGTGCATTGCTGTGCATCACAGGGACTGTAAAAAGAAGACAGGTATTTGTTCTGGAACGGTCCTTATCACGTAAGTCAGTTTGCTAGGTAGCTGTTGTGAGAAAGCACTTCTTTGCTATGAGAGTGTGAACTTTTTGGCCAGAGTGTTTCCATTTCACACTGAGAGTGGCTGAGCTCTTCCCTGTTGCCATCAATTGCTTAGTGGTACTGCACCCACATGAGACTAATGTAAGGAACACTTTATTCTGTATTCTTAAGCTGATAGAGCCTCTCTTCTGGCCACGAGAGAAAGTACTGGTTTACGTGTTACGGGGCAAGGTCTCAATGGTGTCAATAAAAAGTAGCTAAAAGTGCAAGATCCATCTCTGGGATCTTTTATTAAGTGGTAGAAATTGCCTCTGCCTGGAACTTTTATGTGTCCATTTGATCTATACCTTATCAGGTGTCATCTAGCTCTATTATGATTCAGATAGCATGAATTAAAAACTCACCAAGGAGCAGACTCTAACAGCTGCTAACTCAGCAATGAAAAACCTGTTCAAATATTACTAGCAATCAGTGAGCAAGATCACCTCTTTACATGGTGCTCTTGTGACCTAAAGAAGAGGCAGCAAAGGGAGGAAACCTTTACACGTATATTGGCACTTCAGGATAGATTATTTTTGGACCTCTTTAGACATCTTTTTTCAGTCTGCTCTCAAATATGACAGCTCACTACAGAAAGACAAAGGTATCCATGAAGCCACCGTGATGGCTCCCGACCCATCGTCTCCTCAGTGCCTCAAAAGTGGACAACTCACAGAGCCTTCCTCCGCCTCTCTTCTCTACTGACGACAAGAGTCCTTGCAGATTAGTAGCTCTCAAATTGTATCGAGCAGATCACAAGGCATCAGAAGATAGTCTGAAAAAAAAAGTGAAATAATAAAAAAGTCTGAACAGACTACGCATGGATTCCCAGGCAAGCAGACAAGAAAACGGGACAAAAAGTAAAGTACTAAAATAACATCTGAAGTTTAAACTAGTTTAATTCAATTGTAAGTGAAGACCAATATAGTATCTTCATAAGCTTGTCCATGGATTTTTAAAAAAAAGGAAAGGTGATCCTTCAGTTTACAAAGGTTGAAGAGCCCTGCGCTGGAGGACATGGATACATGACTCATACAGATGTATTTTTGGCTGGGAAGTGTGCATCCAGCTCAGAAGGTTTCTTGCCTCATAGGATTTAGGCAAAGGGTCTGGTAGCACATGTACAACTGATGGAAAACAGCCCCTCCCAAATTATTCGACCATTAAGACAGAAAAATAAACAGCACAGCTTACTGTGAGGCAGATCTAAAAGAGCATTAACATTTGTAATGGACTTCGAAAACACCTAAATGTATGCTATCTGGATTTACCTGTAGCCAAGGCTTGATTTGTCAAAGCTTCATTTTAACCACTTGTAAGGGTCTCATTGATTCTCATAAGGAATCTAGAGGCCTTTTTTTTTTTTGTCACAGAGGAATGCACCTACAATGGTCTACTGAAATATCTATTTATGTAAAATTAATGAATTTTAATATATATATTAATATAATATAATATACCAGTTCTCAGGTATGACTAGCTTGCTGAAGGTAGGTGATCCAAATAATCATATTACAGAGAAAGGTTCTGTCTACACTGGAACATTTGACTGTTTCTACAGGAACAGTTATATCACTATACATTTTATAGTTATATTGTTAAATTAATATGCAGCAATTAAAATGGCATCAATCTTTGCACGGCTATGATTGTTCTAGATTAATAGAAGCCTTTTCACTTTAATTAAAACTCCTTCCAAAGCAACATAGTATAAAGTGAAGAAAATACTCTCGTTTTACAAAAGGAATCATGCTGATATAAGAATTACTGTATAAATGGACATGTTAGCACATGCAGTATTATTTTTTATGTGAAAAAAATCTCAGATAAATTCCCTCAAAGGAGAAAAGAAGCAAGTCGTACAGTAAAGGGCAATTAGAAAAAGGTAAACTGGGGAAAAGGAAAGAAAGAATAAGAGGAGTTCACTGTTCAACTTCTGTTGTGCTGGTATTTGATTTGAATGAGGAAAGGCACCATATGAGGACCACCATTATCTACTCAATTTATTAGTGATTTGCAAGAGAGAAACGACTAAAATGTAAATATTCATAAATTACTTAGATTAATGCATGTGCAGGGAGGTCTAAATATTTTAATGATGCATTTCATTCTGTAAAATTACAGGTCTGGAAGGTACTTTAAGAGGTCATCCAATTTAGAACACCCTCCCAAGGCAGGGAGAACTAAATCTGTTACAGTGCTTACACTTATTTGTCCAACCTTTTCCCAAACTTTCTGTGTTGATGGGAGTACAGATTAAATGTCCATACTTCTAATCAAATTAGTTCTATTTTTTAAATTTTATTTATTTCTAAGCTTTCTTACTTTGTTGGTATTATCATATCAGTACTAAAAAAAAAAAAATCTTATGAAAATGTAAATTTTTTATTCCTCCACCAAGCTTAAGTAATAAATACCCAATTTTGTGCATGTATAAGGATATTATAAAGGTGCAACAAATGTATTTATTTTTCAATGGATTGACCACAACTCACAATATAGAATAAAGTAAGATTATGTCACCAATTTATATAATTATGACACTAGAACTTATAATACTATTGCATAAATACATAGGAAGCCCTCAGCTTGAGATGAACTATGAAATATGTTCATCTTTTAGTACACCTTCTGATACAAAAGATGAAGGAGCAACAGAGTCCAGAAAAAATAAACGAAATTATTTAGAAGCATAAAATTGTACACATAGGAATGCATGTAAAAGATTAAGTCCATTTAATACACAGAGAATGATAACTGCAGATGTGGTCAAACTTTAATTTGGTAAATGGAATGGAGAGAGTAAGTAGGACTTGCACCTCTACTCTTTTCTCTAATGCAAAAGGGAAAAGAAATAACCTATTAATTAAAAAACAGTATGTTCAAAACCAATCAAAAGAAACAATTTATAGACCTTGTAACATTTTAAAATAAGATTTTTGTAGCCATGATATTCTAAGGATGTAAGAGAAACTAAATTTTTAGTGAGAAGAAAGTCTTTTTAAGCCAACTAATGTTGCTAGCAAAAAAATGTTAAGCCATACAAGACTACTTCAGCTGGTTTGAAGAACGTGGGTGTCTAAAGGCTTCTCTAGCTTTTCCAGTTGTACCAGCTTGTCTGATCAAAGATACCACCTTTTGTTACTCACTTTTCCAATTAACTTCCTGTCACCTACAGGTACAAGAGTCACAATGTATATATAGGTTAAAGGATAGCGATACTTGTGGTTTAGGATTTATGACAGCAGTATGAGGCCAGAAAGAAGCTTCCAATATTGGTAAAACTATTACTTTATTTCTCTGTAGAATTTGGTATCTATTCCTCTCCAAAACAAGACAGGGGACTACATTACAGATCAGCATTTTCACTCTTTATGGCACATGGCTTGTGTTTAGTGAATAGAGAAGAAACCTTCCATTGTAATCATACTGCTCACCATTTCATATGAAAGCCACCAGTCACTGAAAAAAACCAGACATTCTGTCATTTATAACTGTTCGTTTTGTGAAAAACATGAGTATCAGTTAAGTGCATGTTTATCCCGGCACAGCAAACTACCCTTTCTCCTCACCTCCTTTCCCATCCACTCATTCAACTCATTAAGTGTGTTACAAAAAGCCTGCTGACAGCCTTCTGAAGCAGTTCTGCATCTCCACTGCTGGTCCTCAGCTTCAGCTGCCACCACATTCCTCCACCGGTAACACTTTTGGGAGGAGTTTTGGTTTGTCTATTCATGGTGTTCTGACCAGCCTTGCTCACAAAACCTCAATATTAATAAAAGCAAAATTTCATTCTTTGGGATGTTTGTAATATTCTGTTTTTCACTGAATAGTTTATTACCTAGTTTTAAAAAATCTAAATATCTTACATTGTGTGAAAATATTAATACTCTTAGATACATGAAAAT
Organism: Mycteria americana; assembly: GCF_035582795.1. Taxonomy (NCBI): domain Eukaryota; kingdom Metazoa; phylum Chordata; class Aves; order Ciconiiformes; family Ciconiidae; genus Mycteria; species Mycteria americana. The sequence goes on along the minus strand of NC_134366.1, from coordinate 93,335,917 downwards.
ATTAATAAGATATAACTATTTCCTGAATATCATTTAGAAATAAAAATACTGTTGGTGAATCAATGGGAAACAATAATGTCTCTAAACGTATTACAAGGAATGAATGTGCCTCATGAATGAATGATGAAGGAGTTAATTAATTTCATTATGTATGAAAAAGGAGGAAACTAGATTTTAATCCTGCTGAAACAATCATAGTTGGAGAGAACTGATGGCTTAAAGCTAGTACAGAAAAAATGGCATAAAAGGAGCAAAGGCTTGATTCCTCTCACTTAGCAAAAAAATATGGAATATGTTTCTGAGAAAACCCTCATAAACAGATCTTCATTGACAGATACAGGAAATTATTTTGAATCCTTCACTGTTGAGCTTAATACCATATTTAGGGAAAACCCTAAAAAAGCCCACCAGTTTTGAAAAGTCAGTATAAGTATTTCCATCTTTGAACGTTATATATAACAGATTTAAAACAGAATGGTTGTGTTCAATAGTAGTTCCATTTATCAAATACAGCACAAGATATAACAGTGAAGAATGAAACCCACAGTGATGCATAGAATTTGAGAGCTTGTGAGTAATTATAATCCTTGTAGTAGATGTTCATATGGAGTGAAATGATTAGAAATACAATTATTTTTTACCTCAGAATGATAAAGCTACATGCTTACTCCCTTGCATGCTATGAAATATGACAAAAGTTAAGCCAGTGGGAAAAAAAAAAAAGGAATTAATGAATACGGTAACTAAAGTAGTTGGTACTGTGATTTTATCATGAAAGTTGGTCTAGGCTCTAGTTAGTCACGGAGTGACACTTGTTGGTGAAAATAGCATCACAGTAGATCATTTCCTACAGGTCTCGCAATTTTAGCTTCTTACAGCCTAACATTATCTGCATTTATAAGAAAGAAAATATTTTTGTGGCATGACAGATTTGTCAGACCTGTGCAATATCTTTTGACATTTACCCTACTAAAAAGGGCAATCAGTTAAATCAGAAATTATTACATCTAGGTGAACTAACACTTTAATAAAACTAGTATCACCCCAAGATGGCTGACTGGATTTGCTCCTCTCCTGTAGCATAACAATAATTTTTATATTGCATTGTTGTTAGACCTGACTTCTAATTATTACAGAAGCTTAGAAGTTAGTCACTGTAGTCAACAACAGAAATAGACAATAATTCAAAGAAGTAATCAAATTCCACACGACAAACATGAATGGAATGCCAGTAAAGTGACAAAATGCAGTATGTATTGCAGCAAGTTCATAAATAAATGCTTTTTTCTGACAAAATGTAGGGAAAGGTTGCGATAGCAGTGGTATTGATTCATGGCTCAACCCAGCAATCAAAGTCTATGAAGAATGTTCTAAATGAGCAGACAGAGCTTGAAGCAACATGTTAGCTAAACACCCAAGCATGGAAAAGTTGCTTTTATAATGAAATGGTTGTTTGTCATGCAGTCTCCATAGTGTGATCAAGATGCTGAAATTCCATACTTGGCTAGAGGACACAATTTGGACCTAAACTTCACTGCATGCCGCAAAAACAAGTCATCACATGAGCTGCTGTTGTTCGTATGGAAGGCACCTTTGTAAAGCCCTTGCAGACATGACAAATCAAAAACTTCTTAAAAGTTGTGCAAACTTCCAAACCTATTGGACAAGTGTCTAAGTCTAGGGGAAACCTGGGCCAATACAGTCAGTAGGTGTCATGCAGGAAATACTCCTATTAGGTGAAAGCAGTAAACAAGAAAGAAATTTAGGCAGATAATTTGAATAGCAAAACTTCAGTAATTGCTTCTTGAGACCTAATATGAAATCTTTCACTAAGGAGTATTGATAATTTAAATTTTAGGGCTTAAGTAAAAACATTAAACATTTGCTTAGTAAATGAACTGAAATGGGTATCTATGGCATCCTGTTTGCTCCTGATCTGGCTGCTCTATTGCTAGAGATTTACTGTTAAAAAGTCATTTCCCACCTCTTATCGATATGAAAGAGACAATTGGTGAAACCTCAAGGCTATGGACGAATAACAATGACAACTAGAGTGACTGGATGTAGCCTTCCACCTGTAAAAGGATCATTTTGGGTTATTAATCTGTACCAAAGGGCAGAATCATTTTAGCAAAATGCAAAAATAGCTTGTGTCCTACAATTATGCTAGGGCCCAGAAGTTTGTAGGCATTTCCTGGGAGTGCTGCCAACTGAATACAGCTCCTGTCCCACATTATCTGCTCCTCCTCTGCGAGAACTGAGAGGCAGGGATACAGCGTAAGCCATGCTGAGCACGTGATCTGTAAACCTTCTTTGTGTACAAGTGAACAGTCCTTTATCCCAGAGTGAACACATGCACAGATGATGTCTTCAGTCTTGTGTACGAGTATTGGCAAAGGGGCTAAGGACTAGAAAGACTTGGAAGCTGAAGCCCTTCTGCGTTTCTGTCTTTAGAAACAGCAGCTGAGACCTTGGAGGGAATGTGGAACACCAAGTGACTCTGCAGGTCCTGAATGGTCTCCCAGTTGCTGAATGTCTTAGGAAGCAACTGGCTCTAACTGGGGTTAACATGTCAGTCGCAGTATGTGCTGGATACCTTTCAGGGTCAACATCAAAAACTTACCACTGTTGTACCCAAGGGTTCCACTCCAAGTAGCCTATTCCATTAAAAATAGGAATACCTGTGCAATTAGCTGGTAAATAGAAAAGAGAAGAAAGCAAGCACATGAGGAGCAAAATGCTGGCAACAGTTGCATTTTGCTCAATTAGCCTACTGTGGTACAATGGGGAGAAGGGGATATACCAAGCAGGATGAAGGAAAATAAAAGAGGACTTGTCTTCTAACTGAAAAATTGGATAGGACAGAAAAAAATAAAAACAGTTTATTTACTGTCCTCTGCCCACATAACATTGCTGCAGCTGCTGCTTTTTTGCTGCTGAAAGCCAAGTGGCTTCCCAAGCATGGCAAGGAATTTGACTTTCTGATTATGAGCAAAGGAAACACTAGGAAACTTTGTTCTGCATTGGTCAGTTCTTTCCCATTGCAGCAGCTCCTGGAAGAAGGCAAGGCTGGCAATTCATGGCTGTGCACCCTCACAAAATTCATTCAGACTAAGCAATGTCAGGAATAACATCTGTTGCTACTGTCTAGCTAATAGCATAATCAACTAGGATGACAATGTTGGCCAACTGGTACTAAGGAATGATAAATCCTCGCCTAGAAGTTGACGTCCCTAAGCAAAACCATTCACTTAGCAATCTGAACAAATCACATATTATGTACAAAGACCACAGGCAATAGTGAAATATCTGCAGAAATGAAGGATATGCTAAAAAGACCGATCAGGAGACAAAGCCTTGATAAAACCAAGGGAAAGTAGACATCATTATAAATGCATAAACCTAGAAATAAATAAATTAGATTGCAAAATGTGGCTTTGATACCAGAGATCACCCCTTGCAGCAGCAGGTGGTGATGGGGAACCATGCCATGGGTCTCAAGAAGTCTCCCTGGGAATTTGGAAGGCCTTCTTCTGAGCAAATCCATTCTTTCCAAATGAAACAAATCTGGGGGATCTGTTTGGGCAGTCATGCAGTCTAGATCCACTGCAGCAGAACAGCCTTTACTGGTACCTTGACTGAAAATCCTGTATATCTTGGAAGTGTCTATTTATTGAGCTCTCAAATGAACCTGGAAAACCTCAAGGTCCAATTGTAAATATCACCTGGCTGAAAAAACTATACTCCTCTTTCAAAGCAGTAAAGTCAGCAAGGACTGAATGCATTCTTGGGGAATCATCAACCTGTGAAGACTGAAGTCATATAAAACCAACAAACTTATGAGTTACATACATTACTATCAAAACTAACTCCCTAGCACCAGATGCAAAAGTATTGTAAATATTTTAAAAAATTGTCAGTTTTTAAATTACTCAAACTGCAATTCAGTTCCGTGTATAGAAAAGGAACTATGCATTTTTGGTTTGTTTGTTGCATAAGCAATTACTCAAATTTCTTCAATCCCTGTTACAAGATACTGATTGACAGAAGTGATACAGACATAGGCATCCAAGATGCTTTCCAATCTGGGCAACTCTAAACCAGCATGCTGATGAAGTTACATGCATACAAGTACACAAGCAGCAGAACTGATTTAAATGCCCTCTTCTGGGAGATAACTCTTGAAGCAGGATGCCATTTGTTTTAAGCTTCACTTTTGATTGACTTTTCACTTTGCCTAGGCTCATAAATTACAATTCTATTTTACGCATGGCTCTTGTGTGCTGCTCTATGCCAATTCTTGCACACTATTTTGACAACTGATTGTAGGCGAGCCAGTACAACTAACAGACTATTACTGTTAAAGCAGAAGGATAACTGTCAACTGGACTTAACACTGCTTTGATACGAAGTGAACAGTTTTCTCATAAATGTAGTATGGGGTGTGTCAAAATGCTTGGTATAAATAAGTGACGTAATGTAAGGCTGTCTGCTGATCTATTGGCAATCATTAGCGTAATAGCTTAGCTTAGTTGGTGACCTATGTTTTTGAGTTTCCATCACGATGATACAAAGCAGTGGTCTGTGTTTAAAGATACATATGGTACATTTTTTCTGTATGTACAGTGCATTTTTTTTCTGTGGACATGCTAGTGCTTTTTAGGCATGAAGGGCAGAGGTTTTTCTGACACAAGTTGTCTGTATATCATGATCAAATAAGTTATCACTGATTCCTTCAATGCATAAAATGTTATGATGCTGGAATACTGTCCAGTAGTAATCACACACACACAGACTGTTGATGGCATTGGTAACATAAGCTTGATAGGGGCCCCCCTTGCTGTTGGCAATCTTTTATTCTATGTTTATAACATCCCCTGAACAGGAGCAAGAAACGGGCAGATCTACGGAGGATGTCAGGCTTGATGTAGAAGCTTTTCTTTAGGGCTTAACAGGGTTTGTATGTAGAGGGTTTTGGCAGTATGGTACATTCAGAACAATAGGAATGATATGACACAAGCCACTGAGTAGGTTGCACCGTTCAGTTGCTTAAAGAGTCAAAACTAGGAAATCAAGATTCTGGAAGCCTAAGAAGGAAATGCATACAGTGTTAAGATCTTTATACTTTCTGAAGTGTAAGCAACAACTGTGTTACAGCTTTTGCTTTGAAGCCAGCCATGCTAACTCTTCATTATTTCAGTTGATCTAGATCGCTGGAGCCCAGTTTCTTAACTTAAACTTATGAAGCCTTGAAACCGGATGGTTTACCTTGTAAGGATGAACATGTGAGACAGTAGAAGGTGGAATTCAACAAGAAAAGGAAAATGCTGAATTTGTCTCTTGAGCTTTTTTCCTAAAATGTTCCCAAAGCTAAAGAAAGATTGAGGAGACGTATTTAACTCATCAGTTAAGACGAACTCATCTAGTGTTGCCAGTCTCCTTACCCAGGGGAAAAAAATCACGTCCCTCTTCTTTAGTTACCTGGAAGCATACCCTAATCAAGACTTAGTCTTCAAAAATTCAGGGATGAAAACAGTGGTATACAAATGTTAAATGATCAAGAATATGCAATTTGATTTGTTGTGAAGTGAGGAGCACACTGCAGAATGTCTAAAGGGAAGTTTTTTTACAAGCAGCATAAGAGGTCATGCCACCTTGAGAATACCTGATTAAAAAAGGGGGAGTAAATCACCTATAGAGGCTTTAGCATGCATTGTCCTACTGTTAGGATTTCTGGATATGATCCAGCTAGGCTGTGATCTTATAATGAATGTGCATGTTGTTTTCAACCAGGCACAGTAAGTTCAATTCTTTCAGAAAGTGTCTGAAGCACCACACACATTTCTGCCTAGAAAATATTGGACAAATAGGAAAATACTCTTTGAAAGTCCAGTATGGCTTCAGTGTTAATGGTAGTGATAGAAAATCTGAAATTAGGGTGTGCATGCGTGTGTCCATTTATGTGTATGCATATTTCCTTGTTGAGAGAAAAGCGTTTCTGATAACTTGGATAGGAAAGGCAATGGGATGACTTGTCTGAGATGCAGCTGAGTGGTTCTGCTGCCAGTGATTGTACAATAATGCAGAATTATGAGTGTCTAAGTGTAAAAAGAAAAAACAACACTTCATTAGGCTGAGGTTAGTCAACAGATGGTGTATAGACCACCAAAAGTCTATAAAACATCAGACGGCTGGTGTGATTTCTACACATAACAGAAGTGTCCTTGACATTGACAAGTCAGTACATGCCACGTAGCAGAACTGGGAGCTGGATTTTTATAGAGATATCACACCATCGGAATGGTGAGAATTAAAAAAAAATGTGGTTTGGTTATAAATAAAATCAGGATGGTTAACATTTTTGGTAAGCGATATGCAAAAACACACAAGTTGGTCTGTAGGTTATTAAAAACCCACCTCATTCTTTGCTTAAGATTTGACAGTCATGACCACATAAGCAGGAAAACTTTAGTTGTAGTGACCATCAAACACTGGCCATATGCAGTTTTTGACTTAAGTGTACTAGACCTGTCCTTGCAGGTGCTAACTAAGAGTATCTGTGAAATGTTATATCCTGGTGGGTGCTGGCAGTGCTGCTCTAAGTTTATAAAGGAAATGTAAGAATGTGGAAGGTCTTGCCAGTGGAAGTATGGAGAAAATATGTTCAAGTAGACCGGCAGTATTTAACATAGGTGATAGGTAGTTCATCTGCTATCAGACACTAAAAAATTTTACTGTTTTTCAGAAAAGCAGAAAAACCAATGAAGAGGCAAAGACAGAAGTTCCAAAAGCTGCCAGAACTCATACAATGAAACAAGAACTTGATTTTATAGTATAAGGAAGTGGGGCACATAGGCTTAGTACTGTTCAAGACAACTTTTCAAAAAGACATGGATGCTTCTGCAGAAAGAGGGAGATAATAACGATAACGGTTGGAAAATGCCTCAGTGCTAGTCTACAGATAAGAGATGCATCTTGTGCTTGGAGAATAATTTGAAACTGACAAATGTTGCTATAACACAAGCACCATTTAGATCAGAAACCAGATAGCAACTGGGAGGTGGTACACATTAATAACTTTGATTGCTTTTCTTAACTGCTACAAACTTAAAAGAAGCCTTGTCATCTTAAAAGCACAGTAGCAACTGGTATGGCCCTCTCTACTACTTACCACAAGTGCTTCTGCCTTGTTTCATAGCTTCATTTGGAATCCCCTGAAAGCCTGCTGCAGGAAAATAATGTTTGTAAGAAGCAGTTCTTACAGGCTAGCTAGGCTGAAGAGAAGTCCACATGCATTTTCCCTTCAAGCATTTTCCATGTGGAAGTCTTGTTGTCACACTGTCTTTTATGTTCTGTGTTTTGATTCATGAAATGAATAGTGAAGCTTGTGAACAACTATGAGAAGAAAACTCCATTGTAAAAAACTGGTTGTTGGGCAGTTTTTGTGGTTTTTTTTTTTTAATAATTGAAGGCTTTTTTGGTTCTGAGCAAGGAGACAACTCAGACTGGCCGCCTAGGTCAGCATCATCTCCTGTCTGGTAGCTTGTCCAAACTAATGAGGTTCTAGTTTACTTCTGAAGCTTGTAAATATCAGTGATTTTAAATCAAGCTGTTGCTCTGCTTTCTTTAATGTCTTATAGAAAGGGGGCAAACTTGTTTTTTGTTTTCTTCATTAAGTGGACAGCAAATGCTGCAGGAAAAGAACTCAGGCAGTATCCAGTTTGCATATTCCTTTAGGGATGAAATGTGAGGTGACATGTGATACTTCTCAGCCTGGATACTGAAGGCTAGGCACAGGGCAAGCTTCTTTCCTCACAAGAGGCTTCTTTGACAGGAATAAAGATCTTTGTGCATTGATATACTGATTTTAGAGTGACCATTCAACTAGAGTAAGACACAATACAAGGAAAAATAAAGGACATTCAAATGAAACAACACTTCTCTTAGGGCATTTATTTTACTGGGGTGTAAATCTTTTTGAACAATTTTTTTACATAAAATGAAGTGCTTTTATATATATATAAAGTAGGCACAGAAATTAAGCATGATTTCAACATCTTTAGTTTTTAAAACTCCTGGTGTAAAATTTAAATAAACTCTAATTTGAATCTTGGCCTTAACACTATTGATATTTAGCAGGTCACAGCACCCTTAAAATATCTTTTTACATGAAGAATAGTATTTTTTCCTTTCCTGCATTTACCATTGCAATTGGTGCAAAAACACTCACAGGTTGACAAAAACCGAGACAAGCGAAGTAGGAGTTGAGGATGGAGAATTTGGCTATTCCCCAATGACGGGCTTCCAAAGTAGGCAAACTCATGCAACTTTTCAGCGTGCAACATTCTCCACATAGACAATTCATACCTTGTTTGTTTGTTAGTTTGTTTTGGTTTTTTTGAGTTTCAAGCCTAAAATGATCAAGAAGAACCAGACTAAGAAACTTAATTTCCTAATGTCAAAATATTAAATCTGGTATTTGATATCTGAGGTGGGTACCTGTGAATGAAATACTTGTTTTATTACAGTGCATTAAGTAACTTTGTCATAGTGTCATTTTCCTATCTTTGTCTCTTTCTTTTAACTCACCCTTCAGTAAATATTGCAAACCTGAACATTAGCATGAACACAACTGTATTGCTATAATCCTTTTGAATGCTGCAAAAGATATAAGCATATTTGGCTGTTAAAGGTTTCTCTGTAAGGGCCACCTTTGCTGCAGGTGAAGAACTCGAATTGCAACTAGTCGATCTCAATCAGTTTCACAGTGATGAGAGGGTCTTGTATTGGGGGACATGGCTCAGGACATCCATGTGTCAGAGAAAAACAAAACCAGCATCTCCTGCAATTCAGCAGATGGAGGGGACAGGGGAAGGGGCAAACTTTAGTCATACAGCCTTCAAAATTGTTCAAATGAATCTTGGCTTTTTAGCACCCACTGACAAATTGTACAGTATGCTGGATGAGCAACTAAGTGCAAACAGTCAGTATCTTATTTTCAATAGCTGATGAACAATCTTCCAAAGCTTCTTCCAGTGTTGCACAGCATATCAAAGTCTTAATTAAAATTCAGAAAACAAATAATCTTGAGCACTTCTTGCTCTCCAGCCACTGAAAGCTCAAATTATGGAGATTCCAGGAGACCTATTTTTCTTTACTCATTATATTAACTCTTTCCATTCACTTATCCTATTTTCTCATATTCTTACGCAGTTTTTTTCTGTGCTGATGTACAATATCCTATTTCTACTCCCAGGCCAACTCACTGCTTGCTAGAGGACAGCAGCATTTGTCCCAGTCGTGTTTTTTGCTAGGTGGATGCTGCCAGGCCAGCTAGAAAGGAATTCACGTTGCAACCACTTCTGCCAGTGGGGTGCTAATTTGGAACTCTTTCCTGTGCCCGCTGCCTGAAAGAAAAACATTAAAAAAAAATCTTTTCAGTCAAACTAATCTCTTAAGAGAAATTAGGGCAGGGATAGTTGCACAAAAGCTTTTTCATCAAGCTATACGTCAGATAAATACAAACCTTGGGAACCTTGTGGATGACTGCCACATCATCTGACTGCAATAAACTAAGAGAACCACATTTCTCTTGAAGTTACCTTTGCTTTTAACACTTATCAAAGGTTCGGGAGTTTAATTCCTGAAGCTGTACTTCTGCATTGAAGCTGCATTGAAGCTGTACTTCTGTGTGCTAATAAGCAATGTCCCTGACCATTTACCACAAGCATTTGAGATGCGTTACTCAGCTTTACCAGTTTGTGCAACTGCTAAAATTGCCTACTTCGCCACTTTCTCTTGAACCTTATCTGCACACAGTCTTATTCTAGCAGTTTAACATGAGGAGCACGACTGTGCTGGGATGCACCTTAACCAACCATCCGATTGCACTTTCCATTATAAGCCGTTTGCTTATTTTATGTTAATTGGACTGGTCCATGACACAAAATATTTTGAAGTGTCCCTGTGATCACTGAAGACAAAATAGCAACAATACAGATAGCAACGTAATGGATCGTTTCGATGCGTTTTAAAGGCACCTCTCCGAAAAATTTGCGTACTCTTTTTTTTTTTCCTTCGAGCGGCAAGTGCCTCTTCTTTGAAACCACGGGTAGAGCAGCTCTTACCAACCACGACCCCTCAGAGAGAAGACAGAGTCGGTGCGACCTCGTACCGAGCCTCCCGGGGAGAGGCAGGCAGGACCACGGGGCACGCGCCACTTGTCACCTCCCGCCGCGTTGGGCGCGGCCCCCCGCGCCCCCCCCCCCCCCGTGACGGACTGACTGACTGGATTTTTTAGTACCCCCAGCTCGACCTCCGCGCACCGGCGAGCTGGCAGCTGCGCTGCCCCGCAGCAGCTGTGTGCGAGGGCGAAAGTCAGTCGGAAGCGGTTAAAAAAAACCAAAACAACAAACCCAACCACCCCCAGGCCGCGGCCGCGCCTCCGGCAACCGCCGGGCAACGGCCGCGAGGGACCCCCGCGCCGCCCCCGCCCGCCCGGCGGGCTCCCCCGGCAGCCGCGCCCCAGCCAATGGGGAGCGGGCTCGGCGGGAGCGCTGACGTCCTGCGCCGCCCCGCCCCATCCCGACCGGTGCCGGACGCAGCCGGAGACTTCCGAGCTCTCCCCCCTGCTCCCGCCCCGCCGCCCTTGTTCCTCGGGCGGGGACTCGCTTCCTTTCCCGGCTCCCCCTTCCCACCCTCCTCCTCCGCCTCCCAGGCAAGATGGAGGACGGCGGTTGCTGCGGCCACCGGCACCACGGCGGCTAGCGCAGCTGCTGCTCCTCCGGCTCGCTCCTCGCTCCCTCAAAAAAAAAAAAAAAGAGGAAAAAAGGCTGGAAACGTTCCTTCTTTCTCCGCCCACCGGCTGCTGGCTGCGCGGACTGCTGGCCCTCCCCATGCCGTCGTCGTCGTCGTCGCCCTCCTCCTCCTCCTCCTCCCGCGATTGTCTACGCTCTGGCTGCCGCCCGCCCGCCCGCCCTGACTCCCTGCATGCACACGCCGCCTCCTAGGTGGCTGCGGGGGGTGGGCGCTCCCGGAGCTGCCATTCCGCACATACCTTCATGTCCCTGCGCTCGCTGTGGCCGCCCGCCGCCGCCCCGCATCTCTCGCCTATTCCGGCTGCCGCCCTAACGGCCGCTCCCGCGCGGAGGTGAAGCCGGGACCCGCGGAGGGGGCGGTGGGGTTGGCGGTGGGTCTCGCCCGGAGGAGCCGCCGCCGCAAGCAGCAGCCATGAGCAGCGCCGCTACCGCCACCTCCGCCGCCGCCGCCACCACGGCCGGCAGCGGCGCGGGGGAAGGGGCCGAGGAGGCGGCCAAGGACTCGGCGGACATCGCGGCGTTCTTCCGATCCGGTGAGTGCGGCCCCGTCCCGGGGGGGAGGGAGGAAGGGGCAGCGGCGAGGCCGCGGCTGGAGATGGTGGCGAAAGGTAGAGGGAAGCGACGTCTTCCTCCCGGAGCTGCGAGAGGGGGCGAGGGCAGCCGGCTTTGTCAGGTGGCCCCGGGGAAGGCTCGCTCTCCCCTCGCCGGCGGGGCCGCCTCGGCAGTGCCCGTCCGTGCGGGGCGCCGCCGCGCTTCCTCGGGGAGGCGGCGGTGCGGGGCTTGGCCCGCGCGGGGGCGGCCGGGCCGGGCGGCAGCGGGGAAGAAAGCCGAGACCCCTCGTCCCGTGCCGGGGGGCAGCGGGGCTTCGTCTCGGGCCCAGCAACTTGCGGGCGCTGCTGCGGGCGGGACGCCACCCTTGCCGGCAGAAACGAGGCGTGAAAACGGGTGCGGCGGGCGGCCGGGGCGGGTGCGGGGGCTGGGTGCTGCCCCGAGGGGGTGTCGTCGGTGACAGGTGCGACTCTCCCTCCGATGGCGGCCCGATAAGGGGCGTGTTACCGGGGCCGGGCGGCACTACCTGGCACCGGGCGGACCCCATCCCGCCGGGAGCTGCGTGGCGGGACGCGGGCGGAGGAGCCGCCGCGGGTCCGGGCAGCCCTCGGTGTCGGAGGGGCGGGGAGGGTGAGCGGGGGCAGGGGTGCGGCGCGCCGCAGGGCTGCGGGGAGCGGGCGGCGCTGGCCGGGGCCCCCGGGGGAGGCAGGCGGGCGGGCGGGCAGGGATGACACCGCTATAAAAGGCAACGCGTCCCTGGTCGCGCTCCGCCGGTGCCGTGCTGCTGGGTGGCGGCCGAGGGCGGGGTGGGAGAGGGCAGTGTTCACAGCGGGTGTTTATAGCGGGAAGGAGAAGAAAAAGGCAAAAAGCGAAGCCCACGTTAAGAGGTGTCCCTGCCTCGGCTGAGGCGGGGCGGCAGCGGGGCCGGGCGGCAGCGGCTCTCGGGCGCTGCCGGGCTGGGAAGCCAGGCTCGGTGCGGAGGCTCGGGAGGGGAAGGGGGGGAGCCTGTTGACAGGCTGCCGGGATAAAAAAAATGGAGGCCGCCTTCTCCCTCGGTGTTTACTCTCGGCACGCAACCGGGCGGGGAGGGAGGCTGCCCCCGCCACCGAGACGTTGTCCCCAGGGGAATGGCGGCGGGGAGGACAGGGTTGCCCGGGCGGCACGAACCGCCGGCGGCGGGGACGGAGCCCTGCCGGCAGCCTCGGCGGCAGCGTCGGCTGAGCCTCCCTCCGGTGCCGGCTGCCCTCCCCCGAGCGGCGGCGGCTCCTCCCTCCGCTCCGCCGGCGTCTCCGCGCCCCTCCGGACACCCCCGGCCATCGCTCCCGGGCGGGGCGGCAGGGCAGGGCTGGGCACTTGCTCCTTTTGGATGCCTAAAAAGGAGCGGCGAGCAAGGAAAATGCAGACTCACCGCTGGAAAGATGAGGGGGATTGCCGATTTCGTGTGTAAAAAATGATAATGATGGCAGTAGTAATAATAATAAAAGCTGTGTTAATTGGGTTTTTAAAGGGAAGTCCGTGATGGAAGTGGAAAACGGTGTAATCAGTGCTGCTAGCGGTCAGGGCCTGTTGTTGAATATGTTTGATTTAATGAGGGTGAAGGAGGAGGTGTGATTTGCAGCAGGCATCGCTGAAGCAGGTTCAGAGCTTCCTTTGCCTGGACAGATGGTCTGAACAGGGGACTGTGTCCCGTCTGAAGGACCTGATGCTCCCTCGGAAACCTGTTTCACATGACAGCTACGAGTGCAAAACTCCTTGTCGAGTCAAGATGCTGGCCTTGGTGGGTTTTGTCGTGGAAGAAGGACTGAGCTTTGTCGTTCTCAGAAAAAATCCCGTTGAAAGCAAAATGACAGATTACAACAGTAGACTTACAGTCTGCCTGGTGTAGTTACAAATGGGTACATGTGTAGTAATCTTGCAGTTTTGGAAGACCCTGCCAGCTGTATTAATAGTCAACTTCCACAGTTGTGTGTGGGCAGAGGGATGACACAGACTTGATAAGCTTGTAAGTGGTGCAGTGATGACTTCTGATACTGATAACTTCTGATAACAGGGAAGTTGCACTGAGCTTAGTTGTGCAGCAACTGAAAATCCTAAAGCAGTAGAAGGACATGTCAAATGCTTATCGAAAAACTCTTAGAGCATATTTAACAGCTGGCATTCTCATTTCCGTATTTACATGTGGAGGTTATCTGGTTCAGTCTGGGCTGTGACATACACTGGAAAATGTTCTGGCATCTCTTGGGGGTGTTCGGTATTGGGAAGAGCTCTTTAAACTCCGCCTCTGTACATGATCCACTCTTTTAAAAGGAAAGGGTCTATTAAGAGATCTCCGGTGCTTCCCTTTGTTTGAACAGGAGGCACAGTTTTTTTCAGTGAAACACAACGGACACAGCGATCAATGAACAAGCGAATAACTTCATTTAGTGTACATGGGAGCAGACAAAATATTTTTCTCTTTACAGTATTTACAATGAAAAATGCTTCCTTTTTCCTGTCACTTGCAGAGAATGTCAGCAAAGCTGTAGCTGTTACTTAAAAGAGAAAATGAGTAAAACTGTTACAAAGTTTTCCAGGAGGAAGAAAGAGACCCAACAACAAAAAATCTGCCTGAACAATCAGTTCTAAGCTTACGTTAGTTAAATTGGTCAGTTGAGCTGCCAGTGGGGTTATTGGCTTTCCTCCTGTCCTTTTGTAAGCCTAAGCCTGAAGTAGAATTAAAGTAGCCTAAAGAATGGAGTTCCATTATTTGGAAGATGTTTTGTTAGGATATTGAACAGCAGCTAGGTTCACATCACTTGAAATGTGTACGTTTCCAGTTTTCACTTTGATTATTTAAATGTAAACTCACTCTGAGTTGTTGTGGAAATAAGTTGCAATTGAAATGTGAAGAAAGCAGCTGAACTAGAAGTGAGGTAGTAGTATGAAAACATAAAGATTGTGTGTCTTGAATTTAAATAAGGAATCCCTTTATCGGAATTAGAAGAAATTGAGGCAGCTTACTTTCCATTATCTATTTGGTATCTAAATCTCATTATTTGAAGTTGAAAAGACAAGAACACCTTGTTAGATCTGTCACCTTCTTTGTGGCAAGATTAAGAGTAAAACTGCTAAGAAGCAGAGTTGAGTACCAAGCAAAGTGATTACATTTTGACGGAGAAAACACAGTGGTTGTAGGAAGTGCCTTTCTGTCCTATATGTAAATTGGAGATTAGAGATGACTCTAAACTGACAGAAGGGTTATGTTTTGAGATGAAGATGTATAGACAAGCATCCCTTTTTTTCTTACTAAAAAGGGCACTGGTGTGACTTGAAAGGACTAACAAAATCTCTTAGAATTATGGAAAAACAGACTATAACTGTATGAGAACCCAGTGGCACAGAGTGTAAGTGACTGGGTAGAGGGGTGTTAATACATGTGTTAAGTATACAAGATCTATTCTGTGTGAAAAGGTATTCAGATAAAACTTTTCAAAATGTATTCTAAGTTTCAACTTAAAATCCTATGTATTCTGAAGGGCTGAAAACGTTGAATTTGAGGGACTGCCATCAAGTCATGGTTTACAGAGCAGTAACCATCCAGAGATTTTGTTTGGTGGTTGTTCTTTTGTTGTTGTTGCTTAAATCTTCGTCTTTGCAGCTTTAAGCCCTCAATACTTTGGGAAGGGGCCTGTCAACGGACATCTTTAGGATGCAAGAATGAGCGCTGTCTGTTAAGGTTAAATCATGCTATTATAACAGTGTCCTGCAAACCAGAGAATTTTTCTTAGTTGAAGGTAATGAATTTTGGTTTTGAGCATAGAGAACAAAACTTTTTTCGTCTAAGTAAAAGAGGTATTGATCGTACATTTTGTAATTAAACTTACCTTTCTGGGATGATGGAGAAATCTGTGAATACCAAAGGATGCAGAGGAAAAGGCTTATAAGCACTTCAGTCGACTCCTGGCTAGACAGTATAGCAAGTGCCTTTATAAATGACTCTGATAAGTCCCAGTGGAAAAAAACCCCAAGTTATCAACTGGTAACTCTTCACAGTTTTGTGATGAAAGTGGATGTAGTTATTTCCTGTAAGAGACATTCAGTGTGAGTGGCTTCTACAAACTGTGCAATAGCTTCATTCATGTATGGACAAATGATAGAGTTTTCAAAGGCATTGAGGAGATTTGTGTCATCACCACCTGTTTATTAGAACACTTGCCATGTTTCCAGAAAGAGCAAAATTTACATACTGAGCATGGGGCGGGGACCTTTTGGCGAGACAGAAATGGCAAAACAGAGGAAAAACAAGAGGCCCTGAAAGTCTTGTCACTAGGTTGAATAACTACCTAAGCTTTGCCAGGTCAAATCTGCATATAACTGTTAATCGTACTTCATCATTTAATCTGGGAAAACAAAAAGATGGAGGGTTTTCCATCTGAAAATGAATCTATGCAGGTGGCAGCAGTCCTCTCTCAGGAGGAAGAGTAAGTCTGGAAGATGAAAGTGGGTCTGGAGGAAAAGGGTGTCCCGAGTAGAGAGCTCAGGTGCCACCTCTCCTGAGGTGAAGTCAGAGAACAAGCTGGTAGCCAGAATAGCTTTGAATAGCACCTGGTTCTAACATTGTACACTCACTCTTTCCTGCTTGTGTATGTGCTTCTTAATGTAAGCTTAATGATAAGAGAATTTAAAACTCTGTTTTGAGATGTATGTAGGTACCAAAATATCCATCTGAGTATTTTAGGAAAATGGGGTTCTGAAATCTATCGTGATTTTGGACATGTAGTTGAAGACTTCTGCAAGTACTAGTGACTTGACACTTGGATCAATCTGGGTTCAACCAAGTCTGCCTATAGCAGCCTAGGCTGATAATTGCTTGAGTAGCTGAGACCATATAGGAAGTATTAATGAGTATCATGAAAATATGATTTTTTTTTTCCTCTTAAATAATGATCATGTGGTTTAGTTAGTTTTCATGAACATCACTTAACAAATAATACTGTAAAGATAAAACCAAAAAGATTTATTCAGAAATTTGGTATTTCAAGTATACAGGGAGGACCTATGTTTTGCTTTTTCCTGATCACATTGTTTTATATACTGTTGCCTTGTTTGCTTTACATTAGTGTCCTGTGTGATAGTGGTTGGGAAAGCTGACTGCCTGTAGTAGAGAGCATTAAAAATGCTAGTGTAGCAGAGAAAGTCTCCTAGGAAGAGGGGAAAGATTATAAGTAAAAGAAAAAGCAAGCATACTATTAAAAGGCAGCAAACTTTTTCATTAATACTACTAATAAAAAACATGCTAGCTTTTAGATCATAGGCAAAATAGCTTCCATATTAGGCATCAAATGTGAAAAACAAGCTCAATTTTCAGCTTAAATCCATGGAGCAGAACACACGATGTATAAAGTTAAGATAGTGTTGCTCTAAGAAGGTTCATCCATCTCCTGCCGATACGTAGTAGCTAACTTACAGAGTAGGTAGTCAGAGCTGTGGTTGCGTGGCTTGCTTGGTGTGGCAGTTGGAGTAGTGACAAATGTCTATCAAAAAATAATCTAACAGTGGAGCCAGAAGTGAAGTGTTGGCAGGCAGCACTGATGGTACCCCACATGGTATGTCCATGCTGTCCTCTGCAAGTATTGATTCTTGGCCCTGTGGCTGTCAGGAGCTGAGGTGTGTTTGGGGGCTGTAAGAAGTGGTGAGCGTGCAGAGAATGTAAAATATGAAACAAGTTGGCCATTCTTTCATGCAACTTAGAGTGGCAACAGCATTTGTATTAAAAAAATAAACACAACAAAAAACTTAAGATGTTGTGCCTGCTTTTCAAGAATCTGTTACTTTGTCCTCCGAGTTGCTTTAGTCAGTGAGAAGTTTGTAGTAGTGGTGCTGTCATTAGTACTGGTTGACCCAGGCTGGAAAAAAGTGGGTCCTCTTGTGGAGTTTTGAATCCAGTTCCAGCAGCATCCATTTTAATAAGATGGTTAAAGTGTGTGTGGGGGGGAATGATGTTTTGAAAAACACCATAGAGAAATGTCACAACTTGATAGTTGCTGATGCGCAGTATCCAGAACAAAAATAACTACAGAAACAATGAAGTTACAATGTAGAAGTTACTCTGGGAATAGCCTTGTTGGATTGACGCTTCCTGGAACAATGAAGACGAGGACGGAGCGCTTCAGTGTGAAATGCAGCAGCTGTTGTGCAACTTGGCTTAGTGTGGAACAGCCAAACTTCTCTGGTGATAGCGAAGGACAGAGAAAGTTAGAGGTTAGGGTGTGTCTGAAAGAGTCAGAGGCAGAAGTCATGAATATTTCTAAGAGGAGACAGAGAATTACTTGTAACATCTGTGATAGCTGACAGTTGATAAACTAAATGCACATTTGGAGTGGAAGGTAAATGGGAGTTAGAGAAAAGCCAGGCCCATTCTTGAGAGGAGTACGTTTGAGCTGGTATGAAGTGCTGATATGCTCAGAAAGGAGCTGACAGAATTAGGAAGAGACTTGGTGCAGCTCAGGCTTTCAGTAATTGCAGAGCTTGGTCACTGTGTAGACAAGGTGGGTAGTAAATGCTTCTTAAAGCAGTGGTCCCTCTCCAGTTAAATGCCTCCCACAGCAACGTAGAAGAAGCAAGTATGAAATGTCAACCTGAAATTTCACATGCCTTCCAAAAGCTTTTCATTGTAAAATGACCATCTAGGTGAATGAAATCTGAACAGAGACCAGAAAGACTTTCCCTACCCCCATATAAAGAGAAGATATTAGTGTTGCTCTACTCTTTTTCAATGAAAAACTAAAAAAAAAAAAATTCTAGTGTCAACAAATAGGCCTGTTTAGATGCAGACTATTAGGTCAGTTTATTAATAGGGTGAAACTGCACTGTGATTTTGGTGTGCAGCTTGAAGGAGGTGAGATCATTGAAATAGCTGTTTGTGGTCAGCAAAAGTGTTAAAATAGGAAAGGCACACTGAAACTTTGGAAATGCACTGGTGGTTGAGGGATATTCTTCTGAAAGTGGGTGATGATTTTAATGAGAACAAAGGCAACTAATTTTTGTGCTTGATGTTGGTGAGAACCAAGTCTAGTCTTAAAAAAAAAAAGGCTACTGGGTAAAATTAAAAAAAAAAAAAATTGAAGGTCATAGCAGGCTATTTTAAATCTAATGACTAAAATGCTTACATTTACTTGGTTTTTCTCATAAAGAAATTTGCTTGATTTGGAGAAGGACCTTTGTCTAACTTAACATTTTTCTTGGTGCAGCAAAATCAAAAAGTAGACTACTGGTGAAGTAATACTGATGATCTGCAAAGCTGAGTCATACTCCTTCAGGAAGGATACTGCTGTTTTGAGAAAACAGATCACTTACCCAGTAGTGAGGAGGAGGAATTGAAATGACAAGGAACAACTCAAGTGCTTTTAGCAGTAGACGCTACAGTACATTAAAGCATCCGATTTTTAGCCTCTAGAGTAGGTTGTTATATTGATATACAAAGAGGAGGGTCATAAATGAGTTGTGTCCACAAAGTTTCACCAAAAAGTCTGAGTGACAAGAGCCTGTAGACTCTGCTTTAAAGATACAAAGCCCTTTCCAGTGGATTCTCTGCCAAATAGATGCTCTAACTCATCTGAAACTGGAGCTGTTGATCCCTGCCTCTTGCAGTTGCACAGAGGAAGAGGAGATAGCCTAATTATCTTTGGACATTTGTTTAAAAAATAGGGTTATTTTCCAAGATTGTTGCGTGGAGTCTTCTAAAATCATTTAGTCAATTTTTTTTCATCTCCTGTGTCACTGTTACTGCTGTGTGTAAGTGGCAGTAGCACTGGTTAATTAAAAGCACTGCAAGTATCTGACAGGTTTTCCTACTGACCAGTGCTCAACTGTGCATCTTGCTGGTGCTTTGAATGTGATATTTTGTAACCTGGACCTTACTGAAGAACAGAAATCAGTATTACTGTTTTGTAATTGCTTTGTTTTGTGTTTTTGTTTTCTTTTGGTTTTTTCTTAAGAGGAAAAAAGGACCTTTGCAGGGAGATAAGAAAATTCCTTTAGAAGTTTTTTGTCTCTCAGGGCCTAAGATGGTAAGGAAGCAAGATGTAAATGATAGGAAAAAGTGTAGGCTTCCAGCACTCAAAATATGCCAGTAGTTTGCTTTGTCTGGTACGTTTTATAGTATAGTATTTTGACAGGGTGCTTAGCTAATTCTTACAAATCTGTGTAAAAGTCAGGTTAATGTTATCAGCTTGGGTAACAGAGTCAGAACAGGAGGATGAGATTCAGAAGGTTTGTTTTACCAGTGTGTGTGGAGATATATGTGTGCATGTATACACTGTCAAACTAAATTCTGTGTAGCTTAGAAAACTGAGTTTGCATGGTGAATCTTTTTAACAAAGTTGGAGAAACTATTCTGGGCAGCAGGTGCTGAACAGGGCTATTGTGAGTAATCCTGATGCGTTCTAGTCATCTGTGAAACTACCCAGAGCTTAATTACTCATGTTTCCTTGTAGTCTTAGTGCGTGTATGAGCAGTAGTAGTTATTCGTGAGGTGTCTGCAGACTGCGTAAACAATCAGTAGTGATTTTTGCGGGTAGCTTCATACATAACTGTTTAGCAATTAGACACTGAGGGTCTGGGGTCATAGCGAAGTGAGATTTCATAAGTGCTAAAAATGAACAGGGAAATATACTGCAGCCAGCAGGGCTCACAAGGACATGTTAAATACCTACTTGTTTTTATGTAGTCCATACCTCACTTCTTGCATAGAACAGTGAATTAAAATCCAAAACATTTAGATTTTATACTGAATGCCTGTATTTTTGTGCATCAATGAAACCTGCAGCTTTATGAGATGCTTTGTCAAGGCGTTTGGTCAAAGGCTTTTCACTAAGCTTTGTGATGGTCACATAGCTGGTCAATAACTTTGAGGCCATCAAACAATGAGAAATGTTACTGCTGAGATTTCTTGAAAAAAGAAAAGCCTCGATCCTTGAAGTTTCAGGGTCTGCTTGTTTTCAGAGCCCAAGCAGATGTTAAATGTTGGGATGAAATGGGGTGATGTTTCTTAAAACTTGGCCCAGATAATAAAGGGAGGATACATCAAAACCAGCAGGAGAATACAGCAAGAACATCCCAAGAAGTGAGTGGGAATAAATGGAGTGTTTCAATACTAAATATTACTTGGCTAACCTCTTATGCCACACAGTGGACTTTGCTGTACCCGTTGTGTAGACTTGGCTGTACACTATTGGATATAATTTTCTACAAGCATTAAGGTAGTAAGTCCTTCACTTCCTGAATGTTTATCATGCCACTAACTTTTGGACATGTTGGGTTATGCAGCATTGAGTGCAAAGATGATATCATTTCTGAGATCATAAAAATGCTCCACCCTCTTCTAAAAAATTTAGGGTAAGGTTGAAATGTCTTATCCTTTTGTAATTCTTTGGAATTAGAGGAATAGATATCTGCAGCTGAAGGCACAGAAAAAAGGAAGAAAGCTGTCAGCAAATCAAGGTGAATTGAAATATAAGTTGACTGGATTGTCCTATTCTACACAAAAGCTGATAGTACATAGTGCGGTGAAGATCAGACTTAAGATGTCAAACCCCATCTTTAGAGGCCTCCTTCTGTCTGTTACTATAGGGAAATAAAATAGGATATGATTTCTCTGCTAAAGAAATGGAACAGCCATGATTTTTGTTTTTTAAAAAATAAAGCTTTAATCTCTAAGCTTTCATCCGTGTCTTCATTTATTTATTTGCTTTATTGATGTTAGGTAGCAAGTCCATTTTGGTTGCATATTGCACATCAGGTTGGTCCTAAAAGAATGGAAATGGGAGGGCTACACCAATAGCTTATGCTCTTGCTTTGCACCCCTTAAAGTCACACTTTGTGTGCCTCAAGTACTTGTTTTCCGCAGTTAAGGATAGTTGTTAGACTTGAACTTGCCATGGCTTGCAAAGTTCCAAGAGGAAATCAGTGCTGTGCATTGCTTAACTGACAGGGGATTATGTGAGCCAGGCTTCTGTAAGGACAACAAAAGCAAGCCAAACTAAAATTTATTAGGACAGTGGCACCTTTTCAGATGGAAAGATGAGGTCAGCCATAATGGCTTATCTAGTAACTTGTTGATTGGCTTGTTAATGCTTTGTATTAAATAAATAAAGATTAAGAGACCAGCTTCTCCAAATGTAGTGGAAGGCTGTCTTTGGAAGGAAAACAAGGACACTCACTTGACTGAATTTCTTGCCTGTGGCTGAGCAGAAAGTTACAAACCTGAGTTTCATTTCTGTTCCCATAATGGGAAAAATTCTACTGTTTGTCTACTGAATTGTCAAGGCAGCAGAGCCAAGTCAAGCCTGCTTATAAGACAGTGATAAAATATGGTTTTGCTAGTGGTGATCCTTGCAGAGGATAGCCATGACATGCTGTTATGTGTCAGTGCAGAAAGAGCAGTATCTTTTGTAGTGCAATGTGAAGACTGGAGTCAAACTTGCCTATCCTTAGCTCGGAACAAGGGTACAACTTGGCCAACAATAACCACGTGGTGTGTGTGTTTGTTAACTTTTTCTTTTTTCAGCTTGGAATCAGATGCATCCTTCCCTAGCCAAAGGGAAACATTTGAGAAGCTGTGACGCATTTACACAGATGAAGGAAGGAAATGTCCAAAAGAGTCAAAAGCTAAAAATAGATCAGTTTACTGAGTTGAACTTTGGGTGGGAGTTGAAGAACTAAATATAAATCTAAGTTTGAACCTTTGTGACTTACATAACTGAGTAGTGTAACCCTTTCTGGTTTTTTTTGCGTTAAACTTTATAGTGGACAACTGCAGCTGAAGACTTGTGTCAGGCCTTGTGAGGTGGCTTTCTGGTGCCTTAAATAGACAGCACTGAGAAGTCTGACCATCTCTTGATGATTATTGTTATAGCACAGTTTAAATCCCTGGAGAAATGGACTGTGGGTTGTTTGTTGGGGTTTGTTTGTTTTGAAGAGTTTCTCTGTGGAAATGGTATCTCCTGACTCTACTGAACAGAAGTTTTAAGCCAGTAGCTATTAGAACCACTATCTGTGAGGTTAAAAAAAGAGGAGTATTTCCCCCCCCCCCCCCCAGCTTCTTCAAGAAGCAGTGAATTTGCCTTTGTCTGATCCATATGTAAAAAGCAGTGGTAACCTGGACATTTAAGAATTGATGTTTGGTTGTCCAAAAAGGTTTGCCTTCTGCCCTGCAAGAAACCCCAGTTTGGAAGCTATCAGCTTTCCTCTGTGGTAAAGAAAAAATAAGCTTGTTGGTGTGTTTAAAATTTGTGTAATGGAAGAGAATATTGGAAAACTCTTCCTATGTGAGAGTGTTCTAGATTACTGTCCTTAGATGACGATGGTAGTACCATGAAAATCAAGATAAGCAAATCTTCTTTCTTTCTCCCTGGAGTAACACTATACATTTTTTGGGCAACTGGGGGCAACCTACACAGTACTGCTGACTAAAAACTGGCCTTTTCCAGTCCGATGAAGCGGGGCCAGTGCAAGTGAACACTGTGGTTTAGTGTTTGCCAGCTGCCAGTGAAGAGCAGTTCTGTCATGATGCTATACCTAATTCTAAGCTTTGCATTGGAGAGGTGAAATACATATACATAATGCTTTGAGTTTGTCAGAAAAACAAATGTTACTATTAAAATAGATGTATTTACAAATACAGTAAATGTAATAGGAAATTATGGGTAAAAATGGTAGCATTGATTAGATTAACTTCAAGTAGTAACTGTCTTCCCCTCCACACCCCAAGATGGGAGGGTTGGTTTTTATTTTTAATACTTTCCCTTTTCTTACTATATTGTCTGCTGTAGAATGTTTGCTTGGCAGATGTATAAATAGTTGTGCTCTTGTTTGCTTTTTGTTTTTGTTTGGTTTTCCAGAGGAGCCTGAGAATGTTTTTGCAAGGTTGTTTTGAACAAATCTGGTGTCTTTGATTACTAAAATAGTATTTGTTCCAAGCAGCAATTTATCTGTTAAAGCGATGAACAGTGTGTAGCAAAATGACCTGACTACCTACAGTCGTGGGTATATACCAATATGCCAATTTAAACTTTGTATTTATAGAAGATATTGTTACATAGCAAAGCATGAGAACTACTATTTTTAAAATCTCATTTTTTCTAGAATATGCTTTTGAAGTGGATTTGTCCATGTTGCTGTCCCCACTGTGTTAACCCACAGTTAGAAAGTTAAAGCTGTGAAAACCTTTTGCAAGACCAGTTGCTTAGCTGGGCAGCTACTTAATCTGTGATGTTTCTGCTTGTAGGCAAGATCGTGACAGAATCTGAGCAGGACATGACTTGCAGTTCATGTCCACTGAGCCGACAAGAGTGGGTTCAAAGAGCAAGAAGGTGCTGCTCTCCGTAATCATAGAATGGTTTGGGTTGGAAGGGACCTTAAAGATCATCCAGTCCAACCCCCCTGCCATGGGCAGGGACACCTTCCACTAGACCAGGTTGCTCAAAGCCCCATCCAACCGGGCCTTGAACACTTCCAGGGATGGGGTGTCCACAACTTCTCTGGGCAACCTGTTCTAGTGCCTCACCACCCTCATAGTGAAGAATTTCTTCCTTATATTTAATCTAAATCTACCCTATTTCAGTTTAAAATCATTACCCCTTGTCCTGTCACTACATGCCCTTGTAAAAAGTCCCTCTCCAGCTTTCTTGTAGGCCCCTTTTAGGTACTGGAAGGCTGCTGGAAGGTCTCCCTGGAGCCTTATCATCTCCGGGCTGAACAAGCCCAACTCCCTCAGCCTGTCTTCATAGGAGAGGTGCTCCAGCCCTCTGATCAACTTTGTGGCTCTCCTCTGGACTTGCTCCAGCAGGTCCATGTCCTTCTTATGTTGGGGGCCTCAGAGCTGAATGCAGTACTCCAGGTGGGGTCTCACGAGAGCAGAGTAGAGGGGGAGAATCACCTCCCTTGACCTGCTGGTCATGCTTCTTTTGATGCAGCCCAGGATACGGTTGGCTTTCTGGGCTGCAGGTGCACATTGCTGCATCATGTTCAGCTTCTCATCAACCAGCACCCCCAAGTCTTTCTCCTCAGGGCTGCTCTCAATCCATTCTCCGCCTAGCCTGTATTTGTGCTTGGGATTGCCCTGACCCATGTGCAGGACTTTGCACTTGGCCTTGTTGAACTTCATGAGGTTTGCACGGGCCTTTCTCTAGCCTGTCAAGGTCCCTCTGGATGGCATCCCTTCCCTCTAAAGTATCAACCACACAACTCAGCTTGGCTTCATTTGCAGACTTGCTGGGGGTGCACTCAATTTCACTGTCCATGTTGCCATTAAAGATGTTAAATAATACTGGTCCCAATACTGACCCCTGAGGAACACCACTCATCACTGGTCTCCACTTGGACATCGAGCCATTGACCTCAACTTTTTGAGTTCGACCATCCAGCCAATTCCTCATCCACC
Source organism: Mycteria americana (assembly GCF_035582795.1). Taxonomy (NCBI): domain Eukaryota; kingdom Metazoa; phylum Chordata; class Aves; order Ciconiiformes; family Ciconiidae; genus Mycteria; species Mycteria americana. The sequence continues at coordinate 93,311,131 of NC_134366.1, read as the reverse complement.
GAGTGGTCCATCCATCAAATCCATGTCTCTCCAATTTAGAGACAAGGAAGTTATGCGGGACAGTGTCAAATGCATTGCACAAGTCCAGTTGCTCTTTCCTTATCCACCAATGCTGTAACCCCATTGTAGAAGGCCACCAACTTTGTCAGGCATCATTTGCCCTTAGTGAAGCCATATTGACTGTCACCAGTGATGTTGTAGATGGCCTCTAGGCAGTGAAAAGGAAGTGGCAGAGTCCTGCATTTTAGTGTGGGAAGGTAAGGATGGATATACGTTGATACTAAGGCAGAGCACTTAATGGGCAGCCTTTAAGTTGTCTGGGCTGCCTGAGCTCGGTTCCCTTCTGTGCATATGCTGCAGCTTTTGTACGTGTTGACATAGCAGAGAATAAGAGGGAGGTTTTTTGTGGTCTTGAGCAGCCATCATAGTATCCTAGGCTTTAATTTGTTTTTGTGTGGAGTGTTTTCAGTACTTGGGGTAGGATTCTCACTCCCGTTTGCCTCCTTTGCTAATACTTTGTGTTCTGGCTCCTGTTCTAGCTATAAAGCTTCAGAGGTGGGGTACGAAACTGGCTGGTTTGGGTTCTGCTAGTTTAACGAGACTTGCCTAACTGCAGGAGAGATGAGTATTAGAGGAGAGAGCGCCATCTTTTTCTAGAGTGGCTTTTTACTGTCTTAATTGTTGTCCTCACTTGTGTGATGCCTTCTTTTGTTCCTTTTCCTCAATAAATGAGACAGAGGTCCAACAGACAATAAGCTCAATCACTAGGCATCCGTGTTCATCTCCACAGGGGGTCCATTATGTGTACAGAGATAAGTAGGGGGTCCTATGGAAAAGCACTGCATAGTTTGAGTGCTACAGCATGTGTGCTACACTGACAAATAAGGGTTGCACAGGCAGCCTTAATGCTGCATTACCTAGTTTTTGAGTGCTTTTTGTGGCAGCTTCAATCAAGTCTGGTCCTAGCTCAATTAAGTCATTGTTTAGCGTTTATGTAAAGTTTTCATTAAATGCCTTAGTGGATGACAGTAGATGACATTGGTTTTAGCAGACTGCACTGGATTACTATGTTACATCAGAGTTATTTTGGGAGTAGAAATGCATTAATTCACTATATAATATTAAGCAAGGCAGATGTGTAAGCTGCTTTATTACTTAGACATGTTGAGTAAAGCATCTCTTCAAACACAAATTAAGTACTTGGAAACTGTTTTTTGGGTTTTTTTTTTTTTTTGGATGAACAGCCTGAGTATGCTCTACTGTTAAATTTCTTAGGGTTTGATTTGTGTCACTTGAGCACCATGTTAGTTCTGCCGTGCTAGTAAAAACTAAATGAAGCAAGATGTAAAAATTGTCAAACGTCAAGGAGGAAAAAGGAACCAAATGCTAAATTATCCTTTCATAAGCTTACATATAATTAAGATCTAAAAGACACAGTGTGTTCAGGTGAGGGAAGCTTTCCACAGCGTAATAGGCTAGGTTTCACGTGCAAAACCCCCATGGAAGAGTAGATGACACTGAAGGACTTAATTGGAAGTACATATTGATAAGGGACCTAAGTTACTACCCTATTTTTTTTGCCAGCTATGTGGACTGTATTAAGCACGCAAATGGTAAAATTGCTGGTTTAATAAGAAGCTTTCTGAACTGAGCTGTCATGTAATGTCTGAGGAAGGATCCAAATGGAGATGAAGGGGTGCCTCTCCTCAGCATGGGAAAGAATTATGTTGCTGTGTAAAAGCCACATTCCTCCTGTTTTGTGGAATAGAAATTGGCTGAATATGTGAAATAACTGTTTCCATAGTAAGCTAAATCTCTTAACAATGAAAGGGATTCCTTATTGAAAGGTGACTGGGAAGATCGGTAATTATCAGAGGCAAAACAACCCCGTATCTCCATAGTGGAGTTGTATGTCAAAGGTGACAAACATCTGGAAATGTTACAGTTATATTTAAAACTTCAATATTAATTGGTTTCCAAGTCCTCTTGTTGGAGATTGGTTCTCTTAGCTTTTGAACAGCACACAGCATAAGGTTAGTATTACCATCCACATTAAAACCAAGAATGAATTTATTCTATTTAAGTGGCACATTTCTCATGCAAGCATCCATTCCTTTTGAAGAAAATTTGAGAATAAGGCTAGGATCCAAGTCAAAATTCGTGTTTCTGTTGTGCTGTTGATATTGTGGGGAAAGGGAGCGAGAAGTGAGCAAAACAGTTACTCGTGCTGGGGACCAGTTGAGCAATTTCTAACCAGTGAGGCAGGACTTCTGTGTGAATTGTTGAGCATGTGCTAGTTGAAGTAGAGCTCTGGAGAATAAGCTCTGCTGTCCTTATCTTGGTTCTGCCCAAATGTATTGAAGTTTGCCACTGATGTGAGATGTAGTCTTCGAGAAGGCAGCAATACTTGGCCTAGGGGCAGGCAGGAGCGTATCTAAGATGATGAAGGACAGAAGAGAAGATCGAGGAAGGAGGAGATAACTGACAATTCAGGGTGAGGGTAAGTTTGCTTATAGAAATACTGGAAATCGCCACACTACCTACCTACTGCAAAAGCTGCTATCTCTTTTGTGGTTAAGGTCTTACAGTAATACTGAAACAGAACTAACAGTTCTACTGATGTATGCAGGCAGATTAATAGATGCAAGGGAGCCTGAATTTTCACAGGCCATTTGACAGAAAATGTACTGTTTCACTGAAGCAACTACTGATTTCAAGGCCAAAAGGAAGGTTTTCTTGTTTTAAAGCAGAGCATAAGAAAGACGAGCCTAGGAAGAAGAATGGGAGGGAGATAACGGGTGTCTGATGCAGAAGAATTGGGATTGCAAGTTCGGTGAGGTCACGAAGAGAACTGAACCTTGAAAGGAATGGGAAGGTGGGTTGCCTTTTTATGTACCGTGCTGCTCAGACGTTTGCTTTACAGGGATAATCAGAGAGACAAGCTGTTAATAGGCCCTGCCCTAGATAGATCTAATGTTTCTTGATTCCCTGAAGAGAAGAGCAAGAAACAGAAAAGGAACTTGCATAGAATTCCTTAATTTTGTACTGCAAAGTACAGTCTTGATGACATAGCTCAAGAAAAGGTTAGTTAACCTGTTCTTATCTTAAAATTACCTTTTTCTATACCACTTTTCCTCAAATTACTGCCACTCACGGTAGAAATGTATTATTTGGGCTTCTGTGGAAGGAGCAGCTCAGTTATTCCAGGAGGTCACTGACACAGTTTTAGCTCCACAAGGACCCCAGCACATGAACAGGTACGTGGTTAGTCCCCTCGCTCTAGGCTCTGATCTGGCAGGAGTACTGCAGAGGATATGTGTAAGAGGCTGTACTGATCTCAAAGAGATTTGTTGAACTTTATCTCTAGGTAATCATCTTGTTGTGTTCAGATGAGATTACTAATCACATCTTTTAATTAGAGAAATGTCATAGCTGTAGGAAAATAAAGCTATTTGGAAACGTTGGTGGTTATTTTGCTGACAGTCTCCTCTGCTTAAGGAGGAGAATGTATGCTCCTCGGCAAATGTATGCTCTTGAATAAAAAGGAACCGTGACTAATTTCAGCCTGACTTCTTCCCAGGGACGACGACTTCTTTGTGGTCAGAAGTTGTTCTTGGTGAAATAGTGAGAGATGTGAAGCATAAATTGCCTTGTATTGAACCTATGAAGAGGCAGCTAAATCACCCTCATTTTGATTGTTGCCTTCTAGTAAAGTATGTTGAAGGAACAGCTGACATTATTAATGTAAAGATAGGTTTCCAAAAAAGGCAGTTCATATAGCTGAAAAACTGAAGCAGAGTTAAGAAAAAAAGAGCTAACTTGAGTTTATTCCCTGTGCTAACAGTAATTTCAAGGTTAACGTATTCTGAGATGTTGCTTTGACAGCAATCTTGGATCTAATCCTGCAGTATGCAATTAGAATTGTCATTCCCTGTGATATTTAAAATGCTTATAACTGGCTTCAGTTTAGCACAGAAAGTGAGTGTGGTTGAGCTATTTTTTCAAATAACATCTACTTCAGTAGTTGCTATCTGTGCAGTTTATCTAGTGTTAACAGCATTCAAGTGTCTAAAATTAGGAATATATTGCCGTAAGAAACAAGCAAACCACAACCCATACATTTTGCTCACTGCCTTTAATTTAAGCATGGTGTTACTATTGGGTGTCCTGCTTTTGTGGCTTATTTGGTCAGAGTTCTGGGTCCATGGAAAGTATTTTGGTCCATGTCTTAAAGATAAAATAAAAATCAGTACTGTGACATTTCAAGCTGGTGGAGGAAATTGTGAGTTAGCCAAATGTATGAAATTACTAATTGGCTGATAGCTTGAAAATGGTTCTTAATTAAAAGCATAAGTTTTATAAAGATAGCTATGTATTAATGAGGTAATTTTATATTTTCCTTTACAATGGGCCTCGCCAAAGGGAGGCTTTGTGATGGCATCCTATAAAGGTAGGAGTGGAAAAAATGGTTAGTGGAATGGAAGGAGAGGTAGAAAGAGGCTTGTGTTTATGTGCAATTGAAAAAACTAGACTTAAAAATGCTGTAACAGAAGAGCCATACTGATAAGAAGGAACAAAAGTATAAGGGTAGTAACTTACAGCAAATATAATGCACAGTTCCAAACAGGATCAAGAAGTCCTTAAGAGCCTAGCTTAGATATAAAATGTGAAAATAAATGCTGTTGTACCCCTTCTGCTGCCAGTGGTTCTCCCTGTGAATGTGTTCTGGTCTGACTTTTAAGTTGTAGTTGTTTCTAAGGCTAGAAATGGTTAGTCAAGTTTTGCTGAGGCTTGCTGTCTGATAATACTGCACTTTTTCTTCTTCTGGCTCTTTGGATATCTGTGGTTGCTTGCTTGTTGCCCGACTTCTTAGAGCTGGTGTGAAAGTTTTTCCTGAAGCAGTGGCTGTATGCTGGACTTTGCTGTGCTTAGTACAGTGATCCTGTGGTCTGACTGGCTCCTGCGTGTTGAAGAAATAGAGTTGAATGTAGGCTACACAACTTGAATTCCTGAGGAGAAAGAGGTCGTACGTGTCGTCTTTAAAACATTTTTAGTTACTACATCTCTGCCTTTCCCTTAAGCTTTCAGAGACATATCTGAATATAGCCTCAATTAAATTACTGTCCTTTGATGAAGGAAGTCCTTTGCTTAGTGCGTAGCTGATATACTTGGAACATTAGGGCATCAGTCAGGATCCAAAATTAATTGCCACTTGGGACTGATAGTGCCACGTGGGCATTGGAAGGAACATTGTCTCTTTCAAAAGCCTTCTGAAATGGTCAGCTTTGAAAATGAGGCACATCCTTATAATGCTAAAGAAAGTATTGTGAGTATTGAATCTTGCTTTTGTTGTTACAAAGTGAAAATAAGAAGCAAATAAATATTTTGTCTGTTGAAGATGGCACAAGTTGAAAGAGGAGAGCCGTAACTTCCTTACTTGCTGTCGTCTTGTGCTCTCTCTCCCCTCCACCAGCTCCCAAATGTAGGAGGAAAAAGCCAAAAGCTGGCACAAAGGGAAGAGGGCATCTCATTCCAAAACCAGTGACTAATGCATCAGTCCGTGGTAGAACAATAATTGTTTTAATGTGGCTAAGGCCCTGTTCTTTTCTTTGTATTGAATTCCTTCCTGTTTAAGAACATTGTCTTTAAAGTACACTTATCAGCTTGAATGGTAGGAACTTTGTGCTTATTGCTATAGTATCTGTATTAATTGGTTGGTGCAGCTGTTTCAAGTAGCAAAAAAGAAAAAGAGTTAAGCAGGCATTGGCTGTGGGCTAGCAAGTCTATTCGCAGAGCTGTTAAAGCATACTAGATGCATGTGGAGTTAAAAGAAGGGAGAACTAGGGAGGAGATGAAGCTCAATTTGCCTTTGGGAGCTTAACAGTAGAAGAAGATCCAGCAGTTGGGCAAAACTGCTAGATGATGTGTATCCAAACATACAGCTGTCAGCTAAGTAGCCCAGATGAATCTCAAGTAACTGATGGGTGTTAAGTAACTCGATGGCAGCTTTCATGGCCCCTTGCATTGTATCGGTCAATATAGATTAGGCTCCATTTGCTCAATTAAAAGAAACAGCTAATTTTCAGTAATGCTTCAGCTAATATCCAGGCATTTCTGTGACTTGAACTTCAAAAGTAAAATTGGAGGTAGCTACTCTACATGTTCTCTCTGACTAATTTCTGTGACTTGTGTTGGACTGGTTGTGGACAAGCAGGGAAGGGAGAGCGCTGCGTTTTTTCAATAATTGTATAATTAAATTCATTGATGGTAGGCCAAGAATACTGATCACAAGGGTTGGTGCTGAATCAGAAGGAATACTTTAAATGGCGCTCTGTTGAACAGAGCCATAATTGACCTCTCTTTCCCCTTCTTGGCTTATTGGATGGCTGAATTGCTCATTTCATATGTGACTTTGAGTGTGACTGGAGCTGTGAATCAGTGTTTGTTGGAGTTCTGCATCTGGCTTATGTTCTGACTTCCCTTTTATGAGCTGGAGAGGCTGTCTCTGTTATTACTAACTATGTAGTGAAAATCCTCTTAAACTCTCCTTGTTATGAGTGGGTGAAAATGTTTGGCAAACAGACGAATCAATAATTGCTTATTTGCCTCACTGCTGCTTTTCAAAAGCTTCACTGTCCTTTTCTGTGTTTGCACAGATAATCGATGTCTGTCCCCAAACGGTAATTAACAGGGATAGATAACTTTGGGGCCTGCCTTTACAAAGTCACCCTGCAACTGCGCCTCTCTGAAACCGCTCTTGCTTATTCCATTTCTGACCTTTTGTCAGCAGCAGCAAGGCTTGCATCAAAATTGCAACAGCTTATATGCAGTTAGAAAAACTTGCTAATTATTTTAGTTAAAGGTATTCACTGGTTTACCATGCTGCTGAAACGCCCGGAGCTCTGTGCGTGACAAAAAGAATAAGTAAACTGAATGAAGGCTATTAAAAGGGAAATAAACACTTGTCTCAGTATGAGGAAAAACACTGCGTGTAACTTGACCTGGTAAGTTTTCATAAAGAAGACGCTGGCTTTTTAATGGCCTTGTCTAACATGTCCATTTTGTTCTGCTGTTGCTGGCTGAAATTGAAAATTAAAATGAGGGAAAAATACCTTCATGATTACAGTTTTCCCTTGGGAACTATTTCAGTTGTGGCTTTCTCATAAGAGAGATTGTGGCTTCCTTTCTATTTCTGTGGCATGAAAATTCAGATTTGTGTAGCCTGTTTCTAAAGTTAAGAACATTCTAGATGCCAGTCTTGGGACATACAAACAACTTCCAGGTGCCTGCAATTTGAGGAAGTCCCTAGCTGAATCAGATTGCCATCTTGATGTGACCTTTGCCAAAAATAACTGCAGTAGTACATGCACAAACTGTCTGTGCAGTATAGTAAGGAGAAGACAAAGCAATCTATTTTAATGTACATGATTTGTTTGCTTTTTGAGATTTCCATTTCTGTGGTGGAAAGGCAAGCTTTCAAAACTGTCTATTTTACTTTCTTTGCTATTCAGGTCAGTGGCATCTTATTCCACTGGAGGACTGCAAGATAGACTTGAGCTGTTCACACTGTTCTAAATCAGTGGGGGTGACTTGCTTCATTCCAGTGCTTGGCATCGTCATCCACTGAAAAACTACTTTTGGTACCATAATTTATGCCACTGAAGAACTACTTTTTGGTACCATGATTTACATTAGCTAGATGCTAATACAATTAAAGCTTCAAACTACATTGTTCCATAGATCAGATGAACCATAGGTAGAATCATAGAATTGTTTGGGTTGGAAAAGACCTTTAAGATCATAAAGTCCAACTGTTAACCTAGCACTGCCAAGTCCACCACTACACCATGTCCCTAAGCACCTCATCCAAACATCTTTTAAATACCTCTGGGGGTGGTGACTCAACCACTTCTCTGGGCAGCCTGTTCCAATGCTTGACAACCCTTTCAGTAAAGAAATTTTTCCTAATATTCAGTCTAACCCACCCCCCACCCCAACCAACTGGAGGTAATTTCGTCTTGTCCTATCACTTGTTACTTGGGAGAAGAGACTGACACCCACCTCTCTACAACCTCCTTTCAGGTAGTTGTAGAGAGCAATAAGGTCTCCCTTCAGCCTCCTTTTCTCCAGGCTAAACAACCCCAGTTCCCTCAGCCACTCCTCATAAGGCTTCTGCTCCAGACCCTTCACCAGCTTTGTTGCCCTTCTCTGGACTCGCTCCAGCACCTCAATGTCCCTCTTGTAGTGAGGGGCCCAAAACTGAACACAGTATTCGAGGTGCGGCCTCACCAGTGCCAAGTACAGGGGCACGATCACCTCCCTAGTCCTGCTGGCCACACTATTTCTGATACAAGCCAGGATGCTCTTGGCTTTCTTGGCCACCTGGGCACACTGCTGGCTCATATTCAGCTGGCTGTCAACTAGCACCCCCAGGTCCTTCTCTGCCAGGCAGCTTTCCAGCCACTCTTCCCCAAGCCTGTAGTGTTGCATGGGGTTGCTGTGGCCCAAGTGCAGGACCCAACACTTGGCCTTGTTCCACCTCATACAATTGGCCTTAGCCCATTGGTCCCTCTGCAGAGCCTTCCTACCCTCAAGCAGATCAACACTCCTGCCCAACTTGGTGTCATCTGCAAACTTACCGAGGGTGCACTTGATCTGATGCAATAGCTGTACCTGCCCAAAACTTAAAGTATGTGCAGATTGTTTGGATCTCAGTGATATGATCTAATGGCAAGAAAGTTTCTTCAGTGGACAGAAAGTAGGGGGAAAAAAGATGACTCTACCCTGCTTTCTGTAGGCCTGGAACTACATATAATCTGTTTGGGTATCTAGAGCCTTTTAATGGCTATTTCCATTAGCAATTTAGTTCAGCTCAAAGTGTGCTTTTGAAGTGCATCCCTTGATTGTCCCATTTTACAGTTCTTTGCTCTCTATTGTGGAGCATCTCAGGTGCACAAATAGGATTCCTTTCAGATGAAATTGAAGACATGCTCTAGTTACAAATAGATATTAAGTGCATGGAACCAGACAACAGCCAGTCGAAAGTAATACTTCCTGCACAACATGTAGTTTGGCCATTGAGGCCTCTGCACCAAGGTTTTGCTGTACTGACCCTCTTCTATTGTGCTGTGCGACAAGCAACTGGAGACTCAGCCAAAAAGGGCCAGCAGGTAAGTCCTGAAACTGAGCAGATGCTGTAATGAAGTAACAAAGATCTCGTAGTGACAGAGAGTTAATTTAGTGTGTGAATTGAAAGAAGTGGATCATGCTTCAGAGCAAGGGCAGTTAACCCTTCAAAATAGTCCTGGGACTGCAAGGACTTGGAGAGCTGAAGGAAGGGAAGAGATGGCTGCTCAAGTTACAGGTATGAGATGAGGGGCTTGTTGCTGCGTGTGGCACAGCAGCTGTTGCAGTTGTGCTTTCTTCTGTGGCAAGGCGCTTGGATTACGTGTCAGCACCACCCTAATCGAGGTCCCAGTTTTGACTGGGACCTGTACTTCAACTTTTGAAGAGCTCTGCATGTCTAAAAAGCACAAGTTGGTCACTAATGCTCTAGAGAGGGGCAGACATTCAAGGTTTCTCTCTACCTCATGTGACTGGATGAGAGGTGTTTTCTTCCTCCACACATTCACTCATAGAGAAAACATGGTTGAGGTGTGGATGGGAAGATAACCATATGCTTCCCACTCCTGTGTGTGTTGGAAATGGTGAGTTGTTTCTCTGTAGAGCTGCTTAAAGCCAAGAAACAAATGAAATCCTGTAGGAAGAAGACAGCCAGGAGCAGGCATGTGAACTGACTCTCAGATGCAGATATGCTGGAGAAATCCTTCTCACCTAAAATCTGCTCCAAAGTTATTTATTCAGAAAGGAGTTCAGTAACTAAATTGTCTTCAATAATTGAGCACTGGTCATACCGTTTGAAAAATTTTAAATGTTATTGTAGAATTAATCATTAGTTGAAGTTTTTTTGCAACAGGATGGAGAAGTATAACTGTCCGGTGGATAATGTTATCCTTTCACCATGCCCCTTCTGATGGGCATAAATTGTTAGCTCCTAATACTTAGATTAAATACTGGAGTTGAATGCTACTAATTGGCCTAGCATCAGTGTAAGACTTAGAGCTCAAGTAGCCTTCCTGTGATAGCTAGGTTTGACTTCCTTGCCCCACCTGCCAGAATTTTCATCTCTGTAGTAGAGTTATCTGAGAAGAATATTTTCTGAAGTCTCAGCTGCTCGATTGCAGCATCATTGTAGCCTGGTCCAAATGTTACTGGCTTATGGGTTTGAAAGGTTGCGCTTCGGTGGAGGTGCCAGCATTCCCGTTTGTCTTCTCTGTGGGTGGCTTCTGGTGCAGGAGCATGTCAGGATAACTCCAGAAGGGAAGTAGCCTTGGAAGCTGTAGGCAACATTGATCAATTCTGATTAAAAATCCTGGTGTGGAGCCCTTGTACTTAATGAAGACATGCTGAAGGGCTTAGTGAAGGACACTGCTGGCAGTAAGGATTTGTTGAGATCCTGGCTCTTTAAGGGCTGCTGCCAACTTACAAAAAATTCCAAGACCTGGGTTCTTTTGGCTGCTGAGTGTGTTTGCATTGCCCAGGAGGGGGTGACAGGAGACTAAGGTGAAAATTTGGATTTCCCAAGACCTACTGTGAGTGAGTTAACTTGCTTTTGGAGACTTGTCTGGAGAGATGGTAAGCTCTGGCAGATGAGTGAGACACCTTATTTTTTAATCTATCATGAGTTGTAAGTTTACACTATCACATGAAATTAGAAAAACTTTTTTTTAAAAGTTAATTTAATCTTGAAGGCCTGAAGTGATGACTCTAAAGAAGTCCTTCAGTCCCTCAGAGCTCCCGGTGTAAGTTTCATATTTAGTTCTGATATAAAAAGACTTAGCCTTGAACTTGAAAAATGGTCGAAGTCTTTGGCACTGTCAGTAAGATTGCCTGCACAGTCAGAATTATATACATTTTTGGCATTATATCTGCATCTTTCAAACTTGTGTGTAATATGTCTTTCTACCTTGTGTTTAGTGCCTTAATATTGACATATTTTTTGCTGGAGGATGATGCAAACCTTGATCCTCTAGCAATTCTTTTGGTGCCTGTACATTGATGCATCAACAGCCAGCAACCATCTGTTTCCTACTGGACTTTAACCCTAACCTGTCAACTCTAAGCAGATCTGGTTGTACAGCTTCATTTCGTGAGAGGTAGGCTAATGTAATGGCGTGACTTAGTGGGTCTTATAAGTACTTATAAGTACTTGTATCAATAGACTTAGTTTGAATTTTGAATAAGCGAATATCACTAAAGAGCATTTGTGAAAAGAATGTTTATTATGTTTAAGATGACAGTACCAGTGATTTTGTGGAATAAAAATGGCATATTTTTTTTTCATCCTAGAATCAGAGGTGTGAAGGAACACGTATGAAAGGAGGGAGGAAATCTTGTTTTAGAAAAGAATTCAATTTAACTTTACTTTCCTTGGTTGCATTTACAGCTTGAGCTGTTGGTTTCATAAACCTGTTTGTAGAACTCAGCCTGGACTTTGTGTGTGTTGTCTAACAGCACAGCACAGTTACAATTTGAGGTGATGGTGAACTTCTGGCACCTCTTTGCCTCTTCCCTCCTCAGGGAAAGGAAGACGTTGCGACTGGAAGTCAGTTTGTGACTTCTCAGGGAAAGTGGCTTGTGTGGATAAGTGTGGCTGGATCTCCTTCAGAAGAGAACAGACTCTCACCCGGTCTGTTACTGCACCTCTTAGTTCAGAGAAAGTGAAACCGTATTTCTAAAGTGTGCTTAGAGGTCAAAGAAATCAGTGGCCTGAAAAGGGTACCTCAGCCTGCAGTATATTCTGGCTTCCTTGTGTGGCTCCTGGTGTCCTAAACTTTGGCGTGCTTTTCTCTCCTCTGATGGAAACTTGTAAGGAGTTGTAGCCATTTGCATGACTCTGTTAATAGAGGATTTGTAAAATCAAAATTGTCAGGCGTGATTGAAAACACTCCCTACAGAGTCAGAATTGCTATATTTGGAGTTGTGTCTAGAAAGAAAAGAGGAGAGGGAGTATTTGTGGGGTAATTTTCTTCTCTCCTAATACAACCTCTTTCCCACACCATCACTCCCTTTTGCAGTCAGTGCTATGAGGGCAGAAGTCCCATGGTGACAGAGCTACTGAATTCTGTAGACATGTATGTTGATACCAAGCAAGAGATCTCAGAAGAGGTTTTACTGGAGTACACAGAGCTCCAGTGGGAATGTTGGCTCAGTTAGGCTGAATTCTGCCTCTCCCCTGGTGTAAGTTCTGTTACAGATTGCCAAGAATTGAGTGTTGTCCCTTTCAAAAGTATCCATTATCCCCAGTTGCTTATTTGACTAAGTTTATACAGATAAAAGACCACACATTGCTTTCATAGTAATTATGAACATTCAGTTGAGAAGAGCAGTTGTTCCTCTAACTTGCATGCTGTAGCACAAACATGTTTCTCAGGTAATAGTAAAATGACTAAAGCAATCTTTTGGCCACCTTTCATTTTAGGTGATAAATTGTGGACATGAGTTATCACAGAATACTACTTATTTCATGTTATGGTGTTTGGCTGGTATCCCAACAGGTGCTGTTAACTATGTAACTTGTTACTGGCAGCTGAAATTCCTGTCTGTAAATTCTTTTTAAATGTCTTAAGCTACAGGAACATGAAGAACTGTTGTCCCTATGGGTCAAACCAAATGTGCATCTGTCCCATTATCCTGTCTCTGTTGGTGACCAAACCAGATGCCCAGGAAAGGCCCCACAAGGATAGGATAAACTTCTGCGGTGCTTCTCCATTGTGTTGCCCCAGCATGCAACTGGGTCTTCCAAAGCCAAATGATATTTCTGGATTTTCAGTGACCTGCAGAGTTTTGCTTTTCTACTAACTTGTGCACTGTCCCCTTGGGCTTGTGTATGCTTTTATATCTTGGAAATCTAGTGGCAGACAATTTCATAGCTTTAACTACATATAGTGTGAGGGACCACCTCCTTGTGTTGTTTCAAATCTGCTACCTTCTAGTTTTGTTTGACAGCTCCATCTCTTGTGTTGGAAGAGTTTGCAAACAATTAATTTGCCCTGTCCAAGCCACTCAAGGTTTTATAAACATTTCTCATGTTCCTCAGCTTTTCCATGCTGAAGAGTCTGACTCTGGTTAGCCACTTTTTGTGCAGAAGGATTCATTTTATTTATCCCTGTTGCTCTTTGTTGAACTTTCTCTAGTTTTTCTATCTTATTTGAGAAGGTGGACCTAGATTGTGTTGAAAATGTGAGCACACAGCAACTTTCCACAGTTGTATAATGTTTTCAGTGTCATTCTTTCTTCCTTTACCACTAATTCTGAGCATTTAATCTGCTTTTTTATAGTTTTCTCCCTGTGTGCATGCTTTTGTTTTTATCTACATTGAGTATATCCTTGAAGGTATGATGACCAAAATACTTAGTTAACTTGTAAATTAAGCTGAGGCCACTACCACATCAGAGCCAATATAGTTTAGGCATTAGATGCCGAGTTAAACTTTTCTTACATGTTGTGGGTTTTTTTTAGTATTTATAAGCCAGTTGTCATGAAAGTAAGTCAAAATGTTTGTGACCTTGGATTGCCTGATAATGAGCAGTAAGCCTCAGGTCTAAGACAATCTTGAAATTAGTTTTTAATGTTTAAAAGTAAGATGGTTTATTTCTAGTCTCTTCAAATGCTGTCTCTCGTAGTTGTTAACTCCAGTTTGAAGTAACTGACCTTGGGAAACTTTTGGGACTCAAGTATGAGGTTTTTTATTTGCAAGGGGATAGTGTGACTTCTCATCCCTTTTGCATAATAACTGTAACATAGTATGCCTTGTTTAACATGTCATTTAAGGGTATGCAAGCTGTTGCATCTGTTGGTGGAGTTCATGAACAAGACAATGATGCTGTTAGTGAATATAGAAATAAAGGGCTGTAAGGTGTTATTCATTCTAAAATAAGCTTATTAGTTTATTGTAAAAAAAAAAAAAAAAAAAAAAGATAACCGCTTACATACAAAGACAGCTCTTGTTGTCTAGCTTAGTTTGGACCAACACTATCATAATTTCCTCTTTGTATTTGGACATAGGGTGAGGTGAAACCTTCATGCCTGGTGGTATATGCATATGGCAGTACCATTAATAATGACATTCAAATGGTTCTTGGAAGTGGGCTTGATATTTAAGCTTTGATAAGCTCAGTTTCCAAAAAGACATACTGTGAAATCTTACTTTGTGTACTCATGGTATTGCAGGATGTAATTTGATTGCTGAGACCGAATGGAGCTTTTTGTGAGTACTGGCACTTATATATGTAAATATGTGGTCATCTTTGAGGAATTATTGCACATGGAAGAAAGTAGAAGGAGTAGTTGGTCCAATGAAGGATGCACTTTCAACTTGCAAGATTTTTCTATTTTATTTTATTTTTCTCCCATTGAGATATCTCCTTGTGGTTTCAATGCCAAACCTGCATTAGGGAAACATTTTCTCTCTTGGTGAAGCACATAAAACCAGTGGCCATGAATGGTTGGGAATGTGCTTCATGCATATGGGATGGTGCAGAGGAAAGCAACACTAGCCGCAAGTGTCTTGGAGAGGAATTGTCATAAGGCCATGCTGGCCATTCTCTGGTAGCTAGAGCCAGTTGTAAGAGAGCTTATGATTTGATTTGTTGGAATAACAAAGAGCTGATGTTGCACACAAATTCCACTTGCTTATAATGCTTTATACTGCACGGATGTGGAAACAGATTTCTTCCCAAGGGTTAATAAGACAACCCTGTAATAATATTAGGGCTTACGCTGTGTGTATTATTTACCTTATCCAGATAATACTTTTTCTGCAACAGTTGAATTAACTGGTTATTATTGGAGGAGTTTGGTATTTATAACAATAAATAATGATAAATATAGATTATCTTTATTTGATAATTTTATGATTATTATAATAGTTTATAATAATGTAATTTATGATAGCAATAAATATAATTGATGATAAATTTTAGTTTAAGTGCCCTTAAAATAC
Source organism: Mycteria americana (assembly GCF_035582795.1). Lineage (NCBI taxonomy): Eukaryota > Metazoa > Chordata > Aves > Ciconiiformes > Ciconiidae > Mycteria > Mycteria americana. The sequence continues at coordinate 93,296,067 of NC_134366.1, read as the reverse complement.
GAGAAGTTGTAATAAAGAAGCAAAGGCACCTATAATCTTTTACACTGCTCAAATTACTATATCCTCTAGGCAGTGTAACCTGTATTCAGTTTAGTCCTGCAAAATTAATTGTGAAGCCTAATGATGAATTAAAATACTAATGAACTGAGTTTTAATAATCTGTAGACTATTTTTCTTACGTAGAGGAGAAGCCACAAAATCTCTTACAAGTTCTCATCAGAATCCAATTTTTTTTATCTATGCCACCTGTATTTGGTGATAAAATGACAGTGCTTGATTAGCTGCAGATACTTAAAATTCAAAGCGAAGTTTGCTGTCTTTTTTATTTAGTCAAGTATGTCACTAGCTTTGGAAAATGCTGTGTCTTTAACTGTACAATACAAAGCAAATGAGGAAAATACACTTGTAAACTAGTAGTAATTTGTATTTAGAATTTCTTTTTTTTTGGGGGGGGAATGATCCTTTTCACGGGAAATTAAATAGACAGGATATATGGAATTCCAGAATTATAATGTTGTAAAGGAATTTGGAATGCATGCATAAAATTACTACATTGGTTCATATTTACTTTTATCCTGGATGTGGGACAACATGATTTATGCTTTATGAGGAAGATGCAAATAACTAGCTGTTTTGATTTTTAAATACTTGTTCACAAATAACTTAAAAAAAAAAATTCCATAATTATCCTTAATCATACTGTGGTCCTCGTAAAATAAGCTTAACACCAAAGCTATTGTTCCGGCTACAGAGGAATATTTTTGGATTAAGCTTGAGTGTGAATGCACATAATTACACAAAGGGAAGCATCTGCCATCTGCCTTTCTCAGGAAATACTTGATGCTGATACCAGTTGGACTTCCATGTTCCTCCTAGTAATAGCATCCTAGAAAAACTTGTTTATGCCCCTGCTGAAATATGTATGTACCCAAACAGTTAGAAGACCTTCACCTTAGTTAAGAAGCACTTATATCCTGAATTTAAAGTAGGTTAGGTGTCATTAGTTAGCACAGTTATAAAAGGGTCTGTTTTATTTATTTGTTCGTTGTGGGTTTTTTCTTCAAGTTTGTAGTAATATCTGTAGCTGGGTTGGAATTAGCAAGGATAAAGTCAGTGTTGTTTTATTTCACATCCCCTTTGCTGAAGTTTTTATAAGAAGGGATTTAGCTAATTAGATATGCCAGATAGCTCAAAATAGTGCAGGTAGGGAAATGTCCAGTTAAAATAAGTGCATTCTGATTAAATGCTTTTAAAGTGAAAGAGTTGTTCCCAGATCTTCCAGAGTGAAAGTGCTTTTTAAGCAGTACAGCAATTACTCATGTGAGTCATGGTTGTACATAAGTTACCTGGTTTTGGTTTTTTTCTTGGGGGGTGGGGGGGTGGGGGGTGGTGGTGTGTGTCTCCCCCTCCAATTTGCAATATTGCTGGGGGGGGTGCATGATAATTTTTTTTTTTTAATTACAATAAAACAGAGAGACGAGGATGTTCCTTCTCAGAAGAGGGATGTTATAAACAACTCAAGCACAAGGATGAATAAAAAAGTTGGTATATGTGTAGTTCAACATAAACTGTTATTTTTGGATGTTATTGCAGTAACAGAACTACTGATTTAAGTCTCTCTCTTCACAGCATGCTGACATCATCTCAGTCAGGCTTTAGCTGTTAGTTGAACTTCTTAGTTGTTCCTAACTGTACTTCATGAAAATGTAAGCAGCTTTATTTAAATTAAATATTATATTTTAAATACTAAGTTAAGTTAGTAATTTGTTGACGTGATTGGGTACTCTCCAGAGGCAATAGGCAGTCCTGTAATGATACATTAGGTAGTTCTAATTGTTGAAATCAAGTCGAGTAACTAAAAGGTTGTTATTGATCAAGTGCAATGTATGTAGACCGATTTGAATGCTATTTGATTAGAATAACATCTGTACTGTCTTTAAAGCACTATTAAAGGGAAATGTCTTAAACACATGTGCGCCACGCGTCATGGCAAGCACTTCTCCGTGGCCGGGAGGAAAGAGCATCCCTTTTGTGTTGCCCAGGCCTGAGAGAGTGGGAGCGTAGCAGAGCTCTCAGAACAAGTCCAGAGGTTGAACGGTTTAGTTAAGTGAACTAAATGCTCAATTTTGAAATGTAGTCAGCCTTAAAATTGAGATCTAAAAGGAACAAATGCATATTTAAATGGTAGATCCCCAAAGGGGAAGGGAGCAAAACCCACTGGCATGAAGACACAGAACTGTGGAGTTGAATGTGTCCTGCTCAGTTATGTAACAGGCTTTTAGCTTGGAAATTGCATGGGCCTACCAAAAGTTTGCAAAAGTTAAGATTGGATAAGTACTTCTGTTTATTTTGACTAACAAGTAATGGCCTAAAGATTCTCTGAATCAAGAAGTAGTGTTATTTTTGTAATCTGTTACTAAGTGTTCTATATTACAGCGCAGGACCCTTTAAAGTTAATCTATAGATATTAATTTTGCTTTAATTAGATTATATAAACCCAGCCACTAATTTTTTTATTATGCTTGTATTAGTTTACATCTTCTGATACAAGTTCATGGTAGCTTTGTCACACTTTAAAAAAAAAAAAAAAAAAAAAAAAAGGAAAGGGGGGAAAAAAAACCCCAAAAAAGCTGTGTTGTGTGTCCTGGAATTATGAACTTGTCTTTTTTCATGTTCCCAGATGTGAAAAACTAGGACATCCTTAGTACTTGTCCTTGATCTACTGCTTAGGATGTTAGCAGTGGATGTAATAGTTGATTGTATTAATTGCACAGTGGCTTAGTGCAGCCTGTCTGGCAATAGCACTGCTATAGCCAGCACACAAATAACATTGCTGAGTGGATAAGTTCTCATTTAATGGGAGTGACTTAATCCCCTCTCCCAGTTTGCTCTAGGGCTTGGATTTGTAGCAAAAATGCTAGTTTCTTAGAGCTTTTGTAGTTGGAACAAGTACTGCTCTTACTAAAAACTAAAACTAAAAAAGTAAATGTGTTTTGTAATGAAGTTTTGAAAGCATTTGATAACTTTAATGTTTAAAATATTACGATTTATTGCTGTTACTAGTAAGATAATTTTATCTTTATGTATGATAATAAAATTATTGTCTGAAACCTGAAGATTCAAAACACAGAAGTGATTTTTGAAGCACACGAGAGATTGTATTCAAGTCCAAAAAAGAAATTTACTTTCTAATTATTTCTTCTCGTTCAAGAATCTGTATGTTGGCTTGGTTTGGCTAAAATATGTATTCTACTAAGAAGCTTATGTATACTTAACATAAATAAAAGCAAACTGTCCATAACTAAGAACTTTAGTAAATTGAATATAAATAAGTATGTGTTTCAGTTACTTTCCCAAAGAGTCAATTTTAAGACAGACTGCATGGAAAAAAAAAGAAAATTATGTAAAAACACCCACCTAGATATTTTGGATTGCAGGCTAGTTTAGTCCTCAGTGATTTCATATGTAATAGTGAAAGCATCAAAGCCCAGCAACTGGTGCATAGCTGCTGTGTGATTTGACTGCCAAGTAGTCTAAGAGTTCATTTTCAGTACCAGCTATTTCATTGTGGTGTTTGTAATACATCTGAGTTTAAGGCAATAAAGCAAAAAAATACCATAGGATAAATGCAGGTAAGAATGGTACGGGCTTTGGCTAAGGGAGTGCTACAGCTGAGTGAAGTAGCAATATTTTGAAGTTGAAAGGGAAAAAAATGAATACGGACAAGAACAGAGAGGGGTACAAGTAAGCCATTTCCTGACTCGATGTTAAAATGTAAGGGGCAAATGTTTAAAAAGGGATTGTGTCTGAATTGTTTCAGACTTGATCTGGTCCCCAAGCACCTTTGGGATTAAACCAAAACAGGTAAGAATTATTGTTCATTATTGTTACGGAGGCAATATTGTAACAGAGCAATATTGTTCATATTGTTATGAATTTGTTCTTTCAGGGCACTTGAAAGTTGGGGTAAAAACCAGCATACACTTAGAAAGCAACTGCAGTATGCTTTCCTCTTGAAACAATAAATAATTTTGAAACAAATTGAAGGTTAAATACTGCATCAGGAATACCAATTTGTGATGTTCTCCAGAAAATGGCATAGTTAGAAGCTTATAAGTTTTAGTTAAGATTCAAAATACTTACTGAAAATAGGTAATTCACTTAAAGCACAGAATGAGGGCTTATTTGCATCACTGAAAAATGTGCAGATTTTGAATGTCTTACCTTTATTTTCCATTGGCAGACTTAATGTTCACGGTACTGACATAGTGCTGAGTAAAGTTTTAAAACATCTTTGTGAGTGCTTGAGTCTAATGGCTCTGAAAAAAATAACAAGTGTGCAGAATTTTTGTAAAAGCTAATCCATATTTTTATTTTACTTCTAGGGGAGGCGAATATAATGTAAGATTATGAAAGTGACTTTAATAGTTGTGTAGCAAATAGTTTTATTTATTTATTTTCCAGATATTCTAGTGAGTGGTAAGCTTTAAGAAGACATTTTTGCTTTGCTTAGGCTTAGTTACTTGAAGTTGATTAAATTTTCCCCTTTTTTTTCCTCTTTAGCTTGTGAAGTTCCTCCCTGAATATAGTATTAGTAGCTGCCATAGAACAGTGAACTTACAGCCACTAAACGATTAACAGTGTTTCGAAAACGGTCTTGAAATGGAAGAGGCATTTCTTTAAGGAGAACTGTAGTAACTGCAGTGTTCATTTGGTTTTGGGTTTTTGTTTTTTTTTTCAGGGTGGGCAGGGATGCTCAGAAATTTCGTTTCAGATAGACTCATTTCAAAGCCTAATGTTAATGGACAAAATAAATTGAGGGGGCTCTGAGAGAAAGGCAAGATATCCATGAAGTGATGGAGGAGGCTGTTTAGTAGAAGGGAGTTGTATTGTCCAGAAAACAGATTGTGAAGAAGTGGTGAGCTTTGAAACTTGACTCACTTAAATACTTAAGTGATCACAAGCATATAGAAAACAGTTAATTTGTTAAGCTTCGATAAGTGCAAGTGTCACATTTTATGTTTAAGCCATGACTTTATAAGAAGGAACAAACCTGAAAGATACACTAAGCTGCTTAGGAATATCTGGCTCATCTAAGATAAAAGAAAATTATTTATGTATGATGTTAAACAGCAGAAATTAAAAGAAGCACATATGTATATGTTGGGGTGTGTTTTGTTTTCTTTAATCTGAGAAATATGACAGCTGATGAATTATGAGTTTGAGGAGCTAGAGGTGCTTGCAGGCATAATGATGAACTTATGTTTATAACTCTATTTTCCTCAGAGTAGTAACCAAGCATGTGCAGAATGACTTTGCTGAGGATAGTCTTAACTTGTGGGACAGGATATGCTTTGGGTGTGAAATGATGTGAAAGAATAGAATGGAAAAAGTTGACCCTCAAGTAGGGATGTTGGCTTGTAAATGAATTTTTAGCCAGCAGGAGAAAATTTGACAAAACGTTCAAGAAAGCCTTCAAAGAGAAGGCTTAGTATGTGCCAGTGTCGATTACCCAAAGGAACCACCATACATATTAAATGGTGGGTCATCCTTCTGAGTTGACTCCTGTGAGCAGGTGGAAAGTAGAGGTGCTAAAACTGAACAGGGACATTGGTTGTAACCTTGTAGAAAAGGAACGTGGTGATTTACTGAATACTGTCCTTGAAAAATGTACCATAATGTGCCAAGTTGGTGTTTGCCCAACTTGGACTAGGTAAACCAGTAGAGGCAAATGCTGGTTTGTTTTCCTATTGATACTGAAGTGAAAGTGGTTGGAATGGCTGGTGTTCAGAGGGGGACCTCACATATTGTAGGTCTGAACAACTTTCTAAATGTTTTTTAGGTGCTGCCCCAAGTATGTCTTTCAGTCATGGGAACAGAAGCTCCGTGGACTCATTTAATATGAATCTGGCAATGTGAATTACCTGCTTAAATGTTGATTAACACAGATTTTTTAGAATTTAAAATTTATTTTGGAAAGAAATATTTTTTTCTTTATACATGTCTGTGCAAAAAAACCTGCTTCTAATGGTAGCATAGAAAAGCATTGGAAAGAGATTTTGGTGTAAATATGAAGCTGTACCATTAATGGAATCTGGATAAAATGTTTTTTGCTTTTGAAATGGATTATTTTAGGGGTGATCTCAAGTAGCTGAAGTTGCTTGCAAAATAGCCTTTATTCAGTTTTAACTAGTTGCTAGAAAGCATGCTGGCAAAATGTCAACATTCCTAAATGCAGGAATAAGAAGAGACCAGATCATAATCAAAAGTGGTTCACACCAAGTAAACTTGTAAAAGGTGAGAGGGTAAACTAAGTGTGTGCAAAGAGGTAAGAAGCAATCAGAGATGCTCTGGAAAAGCTAGGAAACAGGTTTGTTTGACTCTGGGAGATGGTTCAAAGCAGGATTGCTACTTAACTGCATTGAAGAATTAAGTCTTCTGTGAAAACACAGTGGAATAAAAATAATTATATAATATTGGTATAATTGTATCTACATGTAAGAACATACAAATTGGTATTGATAGAAAGGAACTGACAGAATACAGATAGAGCTATCCTTGCAATGAGTATTGTCTTAAATCCTTGCTGGTTGAAAGTGTAAGGTAGAGGGGGGAAAAAAGAATAGGTGAACAACTTTGATTTCACAACCAAAATAACTGGAGCTGTATTTTTATGACCAAATTTGGAGTTTTGTGTCATTCTGTAGTATATATTTTTCTGTCCCGCCACAGGAAAACACTATTTAAAGAGCAGGACTCTAGAACACATGATTATAGTGGTTTTTTTGTTTTGTGATGTGGTTTGGGGTTTTTTGTTTGTTTGTGCCTTTTTGGGGTTGTCTTTGTTTTTCTTTTTTTTTAATATGGATGTGCAAACATAAATTAAGATCAGTGCAGTCAGTATGTTGAAGTAACATGAAACTGAAAACAATGCTGGTGATTACTGCTTAAGAATGTGTGTTAAATGTCAGCTTGAGCAGCTCCAGATGACATCGAGGAAGAGGAGTCAAAGTTGTGTGTGAGAGCTTTGGACAGTCTGTGAGCAAAGAATAAGAAACACATCAGAAGGATTTTTTTTGCGATTAGGAATTAATACATGAAATTTTATAGGTAAAATGGGGGCATTTTGAATACTTAAGAAAAAAAAAAAGTCTTGACCTTTCTCAGACTGAACCATTTGGGCTTCATGATGCTGGAGTTTGTAATGCCTGTCATTGACTTGCCAAACGTTGGCAGCTTTTTGGGCAGCTGTTGGAAGGGGAAGGAAATAAGTAGAAATTTGTAGCGGTTCTTTGGTAGTTCATAGCCAGAGAAGAATAAGTATATATTTAAAAAAAAAATGGTGTTATTGCAGTTCATTAATAATTTCTCTGAATTGCTCAGTCATGGCCTCTGATCATAGTATTAGCTATGAAATGAAAGTGCTGGGTACGTCAGATTTGTTAGACTGCTCAAATTGAGCTGAGACAGTCATCTGGCATTTTATGGGCTACAGAAAGCAGGTGATGAGATGCTTCAAAGAGAATAGTTACTAGTGCTTATAGGGGTATTTTCATAGCTCGTACTTCTCCTTGGTAACTCCGTGGCTCAGCTGAAATTAAATTTTGAAGCAGTACATCCCCAATGATACACTCTTTCCTAGCCGTGCAAGCTCTTCTTTTCCATCAAATAGCACCTGGGGGGAGCACAACTCTATTGCCAGGCATTCTCTTGGTACTGTTCTTCGTCTTGTGATGTTACCAGCATGAGGTCAATGCTTGGTGGTGTTCTTTTCCACTTTGGAGTCCAGTAATTTCTAATAAACATAGAAGCTGCTCAGTGGTTCAGAAGGCTATAGGTAGGATGTTGTTGAGCTAGCAAGAACATGGGGAGGGGAAAAATGGGAGAGGAAGGGGTTAAATTTTGAAAGAGAAATTTGGATGTACACGTGAATGTATTTCTTGCAAGTCATAGGTTTAAGGTATACATGTTCTATGTCCAATCTCCCTAGTCCTAATGTGTCTGGATTTTCAATTTGTAGTTTAAACATGCAGTTTTGTGGCAGATTGAACGTGAAAATATTGATGAGGTTGTGTCAGTTCAAATCACCTATCCTGTTTCTGCAGGATTTAAAATCTAATTTTGAGACTGTGCTAAAGCAGAGTGATACTTCGTATGTGTACACACGTGACCTGCTGGTTGATCAGACACTTGTGGAAGTGCATCATGTTAATGTTACTATTCAAAGATACTCTTCGTATGCAGGCATGGCCAACGCTGTGGAGAAGGGCGGTGTTTTGGCCGAGCGTGCAACAGTGGAGAGACGGATCCAGATTCTCAAGAGTTTAAGAAGAAATGAAGCCTTGCAGTGTTTCTGATAATTTGATTAAAATTTTAACTTACTTGAATTAATGATGAGTTCTTACTGTTTAATGAGCTCTTTCTTGTCTCTTCGGTTAAATATAAAATAAGGGAGGGGAATTTAAGCATAGATAATTGTCTGTTTGGCACACGGAGGAATTAAAGTGTAGACCTGACAAGAGGATGTTAGAACAATTTCTTAAACAATTTGTCTCAACCAAAAAGCAAAGGCCATAATTTAGCTTGGTGAGTACATCTTGAATTAAGCCATGTGCTTTTTTCCTTGCCTTATACGGAAATGTGTAACACTTGATACAAAAGACTGCGTGAGTTTGTTTCATACAGGGAGAGTTGAGTCTTGCTAAGGATGTTTTTTGCAGCCATTTTGCATATTGATAACAAAGAATGTTCAGTCTCTTGAATAAAGTATTAACTCATTCAAGTTGGACTTGGTAGTGGCTTTTGGAATTGTTATTGAGGGCTCCCACTGATGCAACAGAAGCTGCACAGACATCAGGCTTGTGGGTTGAGGATAGAAATGATACAAGTTGTCATTGAACAAATTTAATTTGAATGTCAGTATCTAGGTGTTAAGATGAACAGTGGAAAGGAAGTAGGTAGTTTTTTAGATCCAGGAAAAAGGTAGGAGATTGTTGGTGAGGAACTTTATTATTTTTATTTGTAGCTAAATAGCTAGCATTTTGGTTTAAAGAGTATGGATTCCTTGTCCCTTGTCATGAGACATATCTCCTGCCCACCCCTCAGCTCTGTTGCTTTTGATTGTGTCAACAGAAGCTTGAAGATTGTTGGCTGGTAGCTGCTAGAGCGCTCTCTTAGTAAATTTGCTCATGATTCAAAGCTGCTTGGGCAAATAGTACAAGTTGCTGGTATTTGTGATAAGTTGCACTCTGGAGCAGTCAATAGTATTATCGAGGCACTTATGAGTGCTTTCCGAGGGGTTTTTGTATGACTGGGAGGGTTATTATCTTGTGGCTTGTTGTTAAGCATGTGCTAATTGCAGTACTGTACAGACAGGCTACTGGGAGTAGTGATGGTGCACCCAAGTTCTGTCTGGTGGAAGGCACGCCAGAGCTGAAGATGCTGATTAGTGGAATCATAGCTAGTGGTTTCACAGGAAGAGAGGAAGAATATGTGGGTTGTGTAATTAAATATATAGTCAACTCAAAGTACCTTCCGTTGCCTTATTGCCTCAGATAGTTGAATGTATGTAGAATCAAATGGCATTAGGTAGCCAGTTTGATTAATGATATTCAGTACATGTTATCCTTGGGGGTTTTTTTTGACCTGCATCTTCCTGTGGTAGTAGTCTGGTCATGAGACAAAAGTATATGCCACAGCGACCCTCTGGAAGGGCTTGGCAGCGGATGAAGTAACCCCTATAAAAATAAGATTTGGGTGCGAGTAATATCATGCTTACACAACACAGAGGCCATTTCCCATCTAGCAGAATTTTATTTGCTCTTGTTTATAAAATTTCTCAGGCTTAGGGGGTATTGTGGCTCTTTGAAAATGGTTGAGATCCAACAGGGTTGAGGTTGAGTCTGTACTAATTAGCATGGTTTGTTTCCATGCGGGTGGTGTCTTCAGTCAAGGTGCTTAGTCTAAGAGCACAGGGTTCACACCAAAGTTTGGCTTTGAATGGAATCTGCTGTGGTCTGTAAGCCTTCATCAGATAGACATTTCATAACTTAAAAAGGCTGGTATTTCTGGATCTAAGCTGACTCTTGAAATAACTGAGCACCATCTGCTTGATGATGCATATATTTTGTGCATTCTGGACCAGAGCTTGATCATGCTGGTTCAGAGCTGGTTCTCTTAACTATGATACTGTTCACCTGCAATCCCCAGTGACTTATATATAGTGATATGAATTACTATTATTTTGAAACTCCTGGTTGGCACAAAAACTGTTAGTGCGAGAGTAAATAAGGAAGCTGTCTTCTTTTGTCTTCAAGATTGTTTGCTGTTATCAAAGCCTGTGAAGGATACCTAGAGGGTACTAAAGAGAGCTCTGACCAAGTGACAAGCTGGGAAGCATTCTGTAGGTAGAAATTGCATGTACTTTAGCAGGCAAAAGCCGGAAGATACTCAATGGTTTAGTTTGTAGAAAGAAATTTAAATCCTGAGTCTTGTATCTTAAAATTACTATGATTTGGAATGTGAAGATTCAGTGCAAATCAGAATTTACTTGGAAAAAAATACTAAATTTTACTGTCTGAGTAGAGTTGAGGCATATGACTTGTCATGGAAGTGTCACATTGAACCTTGGGTTGCATGCTGGATGAAGGCACGTTAGGAGGGATACATCAGGTCCGAGTTGCTGGCAAACAGCATGTTAGAACTGCAGGAAATGCTTTCTTAAATCCAAAGAGAAGGCAGTATTCGGCAGCAACAGGTCTACTGAATTGTATTAGACAATGGAAATGTCCCTTACGTATTAGGGGAGGGGGAAGCATTTCTTACCTACGATGGAGTTCTCCATCTGAGATCCTTATGTCACTGATAAGTACAGTCCAGGAACAGCTGTTAGTGTTCTGGCTGCAGATAGCATCTCCTGTCTCTTAATCCATTGTATAGTTCAACCTGGAAACTAACTGAGCACTTTAATAGCTAGAAGGGCAGTATTTGGAGTAAAAATATACCTGAACTGTTAGCGGTTTAGAAACTCTAGTGCAGTGCTAGTGTGTGGGGAATCATTTGCAGTGGCTCAATGACAATTAGTAAATGAGCTTTTCTCATCTTGCAGTTGAAATTGTAACAGCACAGAAAAACTGCTAGCAAATGGGTAAAATGGTTTACGTTTTTAGCATTAATTCTTGTAAAAGGGTAACAGATCCTTGAAGGAGGATAAAGGGACTCATTTATTGATTTTAAAGGCATGCAGAAAGCAGGTGTGTAGTCTTCCTGATGTAGATGGCTTGGCTACTTGAAGATGCTTTAGATGGACTAGCAGTCTTCCTTGTTTGAGTGGGACTAAAGGTTTGGCAGTGTGATCAAGAGAAATGATTTTTTTACGTTAGGGCTTTGAGAAGCCTTCCCCTATTAAATGACTTCAATTACAGAGAACTGTAGGAAGAAATTAGTCATTGATCAGTTCTTCATTGCTAGGATAAGGTAACTTTTTATTACACTTTTAGCTATTTGAAGCATACTAGTGAGTGATTTGCTTGGTTTATTTGCTGAGTACCCTTAGAAAAGTCTCTGCTTCAAGGCATGCTTATTTGAATGAATTGCTACAGCTCTTCATTTCAATGCCTTATTGTTCATAGTGGTATTCTAATAGGGGAACTTTCAGGTTTTTGGCTGAAGATGTTTGATGTAGGGGGGGTTCCCCCTTATCCCCTGCTGTTTGGATTTGTTTTAAACTTTCTGTTCATGGTCTTATAATTGAGTCAGGATAGTGATTTTAACTGGGACAAATTAGCCTTTTGTTGCATTGTACAGGCTAGGATACTGAAGTTCTTAAAGATTTTGTTTAAATAGATACACTTGCAAGGACAAAATGAGACTTGTTGAATTTCAGTGTAGGGTTGTCTTGTTCCCTGCTTAGAAATAAGCACAAGATAAGTTTTATATTTCTGTTAAAAAGAAAAAAAAAACAGTGTCACTCGAATTCCTGGCATTACATTGTGTTCCTAGAATGCACAACTGAAATGGAAATTTATGAATAAAATTAAGACAAGAGCTATAATTTATTGTAATGGAGGGGAAATCTGAATATGTTATGCAAAGGATATTTTTGGAATCGGTTGATCCTAAAAGCTGACAGCTTTTTCTACTTTGAGATTATTTTAGTCTGAAGAAGGAAGTAGTGTGTTTTGTTAGTAGAACAAGCCTGGTATGTAACTCAAATTATTGCTCTTAGGAGTATTTTCTTCTGTTGTACTAAAACTTCTCCTTTCCCCCAATAGGGAGGTCTTCTCACAGACTTAATGTAAAGTTTTTGTGTGAGGGATTTTAGATTTGATGTAACTAAGAAGATATTCTGAAATGTTTCTACCCAGCCTTTCCAAAATAAGAAAGTTTTCAGGCAAAGTAGGACAATACATGTCTGAGGTCAATTATTAGCTTGCACGGTAACTTGGAAAGATAGGAAAAATGAAAAAATACAATAGTGCATCTGAAATAGTGAAAATCACAGGTTTGTGAGCCTAAGACTAGCTAAAAATGTGGCAGAAACAAACCAAACACAAAACCATCCAAACCAGCCACCACTTCACAATTTAACTCTTTCTGCTGTCACTCAATATATTGCCAAGCAGCCACAGTGCTGTGAAGACCTGGCTCAGCGTTTGACATCTGCTCTCACCCCAGCACCTTCAGTTTCAGTGTACCTCCTTCATGCTTGACCTCTTCTGTCACTCTCCTCCTGTACTTCCTCTCCCCTGCCCCACACCTCCACTGTTTCCATAGCATATTCTTCCCCTGCCTGGATGGAGTCACACCTACAGCCTTTGCCTTGGATGCTGCCAAGTGCTTTCCACATGATGAACAGGAGCACAGCAATTGGAGGTGGCTGCACTGGTTGCGGAGGTGAACCATCATCCAGTGCTGCATTCTTCTTCCATCTCTTGCTCCTGGCTCTCTTTCCACGCTCGAGGAGGACAACTTCTGCTGCGGCTTTCCTCTCAGCTTGACAAGCCATTCAGCACTTGGTGGCCTCACTGCAGCATAGGAGATACATACATAGGTAAAAAGGCTGTAAGGATCTGCTAATGGTATGCTGGTTTGAGGGCTGTGAGGCAATCCAGGGGAACTCCATAGGGCATGGCCTTGTGATGTACAGCTTGATTTACTAATATAAAGAAATAAAGCAAGCATGTGGCCCAAGATTTTATGCTGTTCTACTCTTCCTATAGGTCTCAAAAGAATCTTATTTAAACTTCATTGTTTTAAGTTTCTTACAAGGTGTTGAAAAATTATGCTCAAATGTTCTCTGTTTTAATTGCGCTGCTGCTCAGCTCTAGTGGGCTGCATGTAGTTACTGTTTCTGTGATCAGTTTTCCCCAGCCTCTGGTCATCCACTCTATTACTACATCTACTCATAGCACTATTTTTTTTTTTTTTTTTCACGCTTATGGGAGGGGAAGAATTTTTATGATTTTTCTTTGCTACTTGAGGGATACATGGATTTACAAGTTGTTACGATTTGTAATGGCCAGTAATCATTGCATCTTCTATCCGTAATGTATAGTTCCAAAAATTAAGCTATAAATATTGTCAGTTGAATACTTGCAGTCATTTGCCAGGGAGAGCTGCAAGTGTACTGTAAGTACTGTTTTTGGGTTATTGTTGAGTTAAGTATTTATCGTAGCTGAAGTCACCTGCAGGGAAAAGCATTCCAAAAGCCTTCTTTTTGTGATACCGTCAGGAAAGCTGTTGGCAGGATTTGGTTAGCGTAGGAGACAAAAGTGGGGCCTCGACTAAACCAGCTCATAATTTAGGGTGGCAAGAAGTCTTAAAGCTGATTTGGCACTCAGCAGAAAGAGCCTGCTGAGAAAGAGGATAAAAAGGATCTTCACCTTAGGCTATAATTCAGTTTGCAATTTGGAAACAGTGCCAGATTGAGCTTCCTGGCCGCTCACGCTGGTTCCTATGCATGCTGGATTTGAACACAACTGAGTCGGTATAAGACCTTCCTCCCCCTAGTCTTTTCAGCAGATTACTCTTTGGCTGGATCAGTTCCCTGCTGCTTTTCATCACGCAGCTGCACAAATACTTCTGTTGGCACAACAGTGGGAGCAGTGTAGGGGCAGGAATGAGCAGCTGGGGGCACAGGCTCTTTAGATCAGCTTAGGGATCCACCAGCCGCAGTCTGCATCTTTGCTCTCTTTAAGGAGAAGAAAAGTCTCATGATGGGGCTTGTCTGAAAGCTTGTCTCCCAGCTCTAGGGGACTGCATGAGTAGTCTAGGGTTTTATCTTGCACAGGCTTCTAAAATATATTTCAGCTGAATCCCATTTTAGCTGGAGGAGGCTGGACATCTGAGAATGCCATACTGTGTCAGTGACTTTATTGTGCCTTGGTAACAGGGGTTGAGATGCCCTCTGTAAGCATTGCTGCAGCCCTCAAATGAAACTATCTGCGGCATGCAGAGGGTATTTCTAATTCAGTCCTGATCATCTGCTGCAAAATGTCCACAAATGCTCTTAGTTCCTCTGTAGATAGAAGGGGACATTGGCTTCATTGGGTGCTTTCTTTTTGCTTATCTCACTGAAAGCTGAATTGTTTAACTGTGTGGACAGCTTAACTTGTCTGAGCATTGATGGGGAGTAGAGACTGCTTGGGATTGGAGCACCGTTGAGCAGAGGAGATAGAAGATACCTGATTTATTTTTGCTTTAAAAGTCTTTGTAACCCATGCTTATGAGGGTGAGGTCCTTCTGGCTGGGATCAGCTAAACAAGCTGTTCATTACTCTATCAAATGATGCATTCAGTTAAGATTTCTTGATAACTGATGTCACCAATAACTTCAGCAGTGACAACTGTCATTAATTTGTTTCAGCACCGTTGGCATCCCAATGCCACTTTGCCATTTTGTTTCTTGAACACTGGTAGGGCATTAGGGTTTTTATGCTTTTTCTATTAGCGTATTCTTGCTTTTTGCAGTAACTAATGAGTGGAGATGCATCAAGGGATGAAGCTAAAGTCAGAACAGGTTGGTTTGTCAGTGGGCTGGTTATGGAGAGATTGGCATGAGTGGACAACACTGAGATATGGAAAGTAACATTAGGGCAACTGACAGCTTAATATCACCAGGTTGAGTGGAAAGTAATACATAACATGCAACTGGCAGGAATATGGCTAGTCAGGTAGCCAGTGAAGAGGCATCTTGCGGGGGGGGGGGGGAACAAAACAAAACAAAACCCAAAACAACTGTTTCCAAAAAGTTGTTTGTGATCTTCAAAACATGAATGGCTTGTTTAATTGCCTGTTGATGGCTGAATTGTTGCATCACTTTAGCTGGTGCTCAGGAACTCCTTGAGAGACAGTAGCTGAAACACTTTTACTTGCTTTGCTTTCAAAGGGCATTAACTTTCTGGAAATAGGTTTTAGAAAGAATGTTCCATGTAAATTTTAAGTGGACTCTTGAACGGTATCCCTACAGTGATGCAATATGTATTTTAAGAGACTGACTCACTTTTGAAATACTGCCAACATTCTGCAAAAAGGAAGATCTGAGTAATATTATCAGTTAGAAAATATGTCTACAGGGACAGTTAATAGCAGAGAAATTTTTTCCCTATAAGATATATCGCCGGTAAGTAGGGTGTTGTCTGAGGATGAAGCTCTGTCTACCAATATATTTAGCATTGTTAAAGAAGATGAGCAGATTTTCTAGGTTGGTTGGCTGGGGTGGGGTGTTTTTTTTTTGTTTGCTCATTTTTTTTAAAGAGATTACAGGGTTTTTTAAAAATGAATTTTGAAAGTAAGTTCTTGAAAAAGTGTGGAAAACATACTTGAGAAATCCCATCTGTAAATACAGTCTAAGCAGACTGAAGAATTACAGATGAAAACTAATATGAAAGCTGTTTCAGCAGGAGCAAAAAGCTGCCAGGGAAGGTAAGTGACAGGATCTAACTGCAACACAAAATGCACACAAGAAGATTGGACTCCTTAGAGGTGCTGGAAGCTACTGGAGTCAGTACGTGAAACAAAAAGAAAAGCTGTGTCAATTAAGCTAACTTCTGAAATTTAGCTCAAATTTTGTATTTCTGCCAGCCTGAAATGGAAATGAAGGACAGTTTTACTTTTTGTCTTCATTGTTAAAGCACGAAGCATAACTAATGCTGTTACCACTACATGTAGTTTTAGATGTGCATACTGTCTTGACTACCAGCCCTTTGCATTTACCTGAGCTCTGAGCTGAAACAGTTTGTAGCTCCCATGTCTCTTAGTGTTCTTGAGTACTATGGGGAAAAATGTACACAGTTTCGGCTTCGTGTCCTATCCAGTGAATGGTTCATGGACAGTTCTTTTGATTGTGAAGCCTCATTTTCAATTCAGGGTGGGAAAGGGAGAAGAAGTTGGTGCTGTACTTAGTGACCCAGAACTGTACCCTAGTTGTTACTAATAAAAAGGAGAGCCATGACAACCTTATTCACTCTGATCAGATACTTTCATGTCTTCCTCATTTCATTTTGTGCTAAAACCAGCTTAAAAATCACTCTAAAGGAGTAAGCTTTCTTAGGCTGTAGATCAAAGAAAATTAGATAATAGCTATTTATAATAATCAGACTGGTTAGACAGAAGATGATGCCTGCTGGTAGTTGGATATGTATTGGTCAAGACAATGAAAATTGGGGAGTGGTGGGGGAGGCAAAGGGATGTTTCTTCTTATTTTCCCTGCCTGTTTATCATAGCTGCAGTTTATGGCCTCTCTAAGTTCCTTGAAATGAAAATAGTCTTCATGGGATTGTTGACATTTTGGCCTTGAACTTTTTGAACTCTCATATGGTGGTATGGAAAACTGAAAAGATAGGAGTCTGTGTGTCAAGATTTCTTCCTTGTACACAGATGTGTAGGTAGGGAGGCATTGAAAAGCTGAACTAACATGTGGACTGTGGTGTTAAGCTTCTACACCAACATGCTGGTTTGGCAACTTTGCCTGTTCTTTATCAGTTTGCATGTGTGTATCAGCCTCCTAAATAAAATGCTCCAGAATTTTTGTTGTATTTGGAAGCTTATGTCAACATTAGGTTTGAGCCTGTTACTATGAAGGGAGCTCTGATTCTGTTGAGAGTGAAGCAACTTTGTTCAACAGGTTAAATGATCTAGGAGCACTGTGGGAACTTGACAGAAGCCACAGGAACAAACGTTGTGAATGCTTTAAATTATCTGGTAATAGTGGAAATGTGTCTCTTCAGATGGGCAGGCTGACAATAATAAGGAAGGCTTCCAAGGAAAACCAGATCCCAACTTAATTGTTTGGGTACTTCTTTGGTCACTTAAGTGCCAATATATAGCTTGGTAGGCTAAGCCTTGTTTTACTTGCAGCATTTCAGCCTAGCTTGAGTAGATTAAAGCTGAATCTACCTAGATATCTTAATTGTGCAAGCCCTTGGTTGGCTGTATCATGAGAGGAACAATAAAAACAGTTCTTAAGATCTTTTAAGACTAAAAAGGAATCTTTTAAAGTTGGAATAGGATGAACTAAACAACAGTGGCTTCTGCTACCTGGAGGGTGTGTATGCTTGAGGTATAATGTTAAGGTGTAAGCTAAAGCCGTAGAAGATGCTAACAGTTCAGAACGTGTTACAGTGTGAAAGACATTTAAAACTATAGTAGAGGGCAAAGACTCAAGTCTCTCATTGTGCTTCACTGTGTGCCTAGTGGATTTCCATTTGCATTGTTAAATTTAAGCTTGCTGGCCCTACTGTCTAATAGGCATGTGTGTGACAAAGCTGGTGTTGAGTCAAGCTGAAGGTGACTCGGGGTGTTGGAAGTCTCTGGAGCAGTCAGTATTAACACTATCAAATAAGTGGCCTGTTCTGGAAAAACAAGGAAGGGGCAGGGTCCCTTCCATACAGTTTGTGGCCTGTTTTATAGATAGTCTTTTGAACAAAGAAGGGTGTGCAAAAGCCAACTTTGCCCCTGGCAGAAATCTAAGTAAATAAAAATATTTTTAATTTTATTTTTATACTGAGGTTCTCTGGATTAACTTGCTGCTGTGCCTCTGGACTGTAAGGTCTCTGCTTAACAGCAA
Organism: Mycteria americana; assembly: GCF_035582795.1. NCBI lineage: Eukaryota > Metazoa > Chordata > Aves > Ciconiiformes > Ciconiidae > Mycteria > Mycteria americana. Next base: position 93,278,001 of record NC_134366.1, on the reverse strand, counting down.
ACAGAGAAAGTGTGAACCCTCTTTCTCTGTACACTACGTGTGTGTGTATATATACACACACACATATACATACATATATGCTGCTACAAATCATCAGAGTTATTAAATAGTATAGCTTAGAATGTAGTTTATAAATTAATGGTGTTTATCAATTGAGTGTAAGAATGTGTAAGAAGGAAGAGCTTTGTAAGTTAGTAAGTGTGCTTTCTTCCTGTTTATAACCAGTAAATTCAGTCTTAACAAGTTTTAACTTACAACCAGGCTTTAATGTGTCCTATGTGTAGCTTTTAACCAGAAGCTGTTTCATCTTTGTATATGGCAGAGAATTTTACGTGAGATCCATTGGCTTAAAAGTAATTGCTAGCTATTTAGTTTAATTGGGAGTTTATATAGATTGTCTAATGATTGTCTTGGTGAAGTATAGCAATGCCTAGAAAGGTGCATGATGGCTATAGGTGAATAAAATGCAGGTTAACTATTGTACCTGTTTTACAAGCTTTCACCAATCTTTATAAACGGAAATTCTTGAAGTTCTAGTATTTTATGATTTTTTTTTTTCCTCAGTGAAATTTCAGAGTTTTTTCATCTACAACACAATGTAAGCCAAGGAAAAAACTTGCTAATAATTCAAATGGAAACTATTGAGGGGGGAAATATATTTGGGTGAAGCTCAAAGGTAGGTGTTTGATTTCTCTTTGCATCATTTTTCTCACATGAACTCTTTGAAATGGAGTTTGTTTTAACTCAGATATATGTTTGTATGAGAATTTGCCATGTTTAAACACCTTTGTGGATTGCTTTTGATCAGGTCTGATCCTCAGTTGTCTGGTGAAAAGCTGGGATGTGGAGTTAATCTCTGTGTTCAGGAGCTAGAACATTTTTTTTTTTCCAAACTCAATTTGCCTTAAGCAGTCTTGGATTTCACAAAGTCTGGGTATGGGCTAAACCAAAGCCAATTTATTAATTGGTAAGTGGGTATTAAGAAAAAAATCAATCAGTCCAACTATTGACTAATATTTTGGAGAAACGTGAAATTTTTTTTGACTGGGTAATCTTTTCCATCAATGGAGGGACATTAGTGAGATGCTCTAAAGTGTCAGAAAGAAATGAAAACATCTTTCAGCTCAAGTCAGCATGATTGCATGGCTGTTAGCCTGTCTAAAAAGATTTGCTCTCTTTAGGTTTGCTTACAGTACATGCATCATTTCGCAAAGAGATGCAACTGGCACAACTACCTAAGGCATAATGTAGGCCAGTAGCTGAGGTGGACATACAGGCTAAACTAACTTCGTGGCTCTTGATGTACTTGATACCTCCAGAATTGTATTTAAGTTATGTTACAGGTTGTACTGTGTGCTTAATTTGTGCATGTGGAATGAATTTGCATAGTTGTCAAGTCAACCATGACTTAAAAAGTCCTTTAAGTTGATAGTTCAGAGAAGAGTCCGTACTTCTGAAAATAGAGAACCTTTGTAAAGGTTAGGAAATGACTACAAGAGTACATAAAAGTTCAGTATTTGACTGCTATAAAGATATGGGAAAATATCGTAGATTATAGTTGAATTCTCCTGCTTTAAAAAAAAAAACAACAAACAAACAAAACCAAAACCGCCACCAACAAAACCCAAAACAAAACCAGCAGATCTTTACACTGTGAACGTGACATCTTCTTGAACATGGGTGAATATTTGGTAAGGTAGAGGATACCAAAGGCATTTTAGCTTACAAGCTTTTAAATTTAACTAAAGATTTGGTTAAATGCAATAGAAAATTTGCAGGTATGTTTACAGAAAATTTTTGCATGCTTGAGAAGCTTTCCATGAAAAATGGGGAAAGAATTATGTAGCGCCTTCTAAGTGTACACAGAGTTGTTAAGCATTAGTAATACACACCGATCTGACATGAATGTTAGATAGCATGTATGTTGTGGTTGGCATTTCACACTTCAAAATTAGTCTGTCAATGTTCATTTTTAAGTGTTCTGCATGCTATGTGTTTCAAGACGTTAAAGAACTTTCTTACTGTAATTTTTACCTCTAGACCTACATAGATTTTCTCTGAATAGCAGTTTGATGCAAAAATTTATGTTTAACTTCATCTCTCTTACAAAGTATAAATTTTGCCAAGAGGGCAACCTGTAAATTATTTTTGGACTATGTCTTATGCCCTTGCCACAAGCTAGACACTTTTAAGACATTCTTGTTAGCTAACTATCTCTCTATCTGTTTCAAACAAACAAACCTTGCTGATCTTTCTGAAACACCTCCAGAAACAATCTCTTATTGCAATTTGATCTGAAATTTCCAATAAAAATAGTTAAAACATTAAACAGAAGAAGGTTTTAAGGCAGGGAGATCATTGACAGATTCAACTGCAGTGTTACAAAAAGCACTGACATTCTGGCTTTGCTTTTCTTGATTCCGCAGCATTACTGTAAAGCATGGTCTGGTGGTTGATGTTAATTTCCAAAGTTAAATATATTTCATCTCAGTGGGACAGAAATGAAATGCCTATCTCAGACCCATTAAAATCTTTTGTGAAGGTTAAATATCATTGTATATGCATAGAATCGTATCATATAGAAATGTGATTAAGTGAAGCTTAAGCTTCAGGATGCTAGAAACACTAAATGCAAGAAACAAGGTCAGCATTTACAGCATTCTTAGAGTTAACAAACAATTTTTAGAAAATGAGTTATCAACACATCTTTAAATCAGGTCTGATATTGAAGTTTGGGAATGTTTTAGCTGGACAGGATTCATATTTCCAGTTATATAACTTCTGCAGAAGAGAGATGCATTTCAGTGGCAAGTGAGATAGAGTGGGTTTTTTATATATATATATATGTATTTTTTAAAATAAATTGAATAAATGTGATTGATTTGGTGGGGTGAACTCCTTAATGTAGATCATTGTGGTTTTAATGGAAAGGAAATGAAATGAGGTTGGGATTCAAGTGGATGAGAAGGAAAGCTAGATGGTGGAGAAATTTCTGCTAAAATAGAAGGTTCCAAGTATCCAGAAGATAGAGGTGCCTAACCTGAAAATACATTTGAGGAGTTCTTAATTTAAAAAAAATACATTTATTTCAGGAAGGATTGTTGTGCAGGGCTGACCTGGTTTGCTGTCAATTCTCAAGGAATGCAACTAAACCAGGTGTTTAGTCCCCCATCAGATGAGCATTATAGGTGGAGGTATGGTGATTTGTTGGTTTGTCATGTTTACACTTCTGTGTACTTGAAATGGATCAGTTCGACTAATTGTATAACTAGAATGCAGATACCAGCAGTTTCACATGGCTATCTCTCTTAAACTGGCAGTTTACAGTGTAAAAGCCCTTGCAGCAGAGCCATTGACTAAGTGAGGTGAGCTCCCTTCTTTTGCTTTGGGCCAGAGTTTACAGTTGGTGCATTGTAGGGGTTGCCACATGATTGAAAAGGCTTCCTTTGAAAAACTAAACTGAGAAATTTTACACTAAGATGATATCTTGAGAGAGTGGAAAAAGTTGAATAATGAAAGGAAAGGTGTGTATGTTCAGAGCTGTAATATTGTTGCTTCACTGACTTCTAAAAATTCAGATAAAATAAGTCATTTTTCATGGGTGATTTGTTGGAGGGGTTTCCAACCTGAAATCTGTTACCATGTGTTCTCTGTGATAATCAAACTTGCCAGATACAAATTAGTTCAGGTATTTGCTCACCTACAATGAGGAAGGATTTTCCCCGATACTGAATTGCAGTATTCGGAAGACTGAAGTCTCGCCCCTGTGCAACTTGGCAAGAGGAATATGAAGCTACTGGAATGAAGTGCAACTGAACCTATCATAATCATATTAGCTTAAAGTGCTGTGTTAAGCAGAAGCATCAGTTGAATTATGCTTTCTGTGATACTTGTGCTGATTAATGGCAATGTAATTAGGAATGGCAGTATCGGAGTTGATCCAGCTTGTGCTACTAGTGCTGTTTTACTTACAGGAGTAGTAGAAGTAACTGTGGTCAAAACCAAAGCAAATGTTCAGTTTAGCACCTGACTTCAGTTGTATTGTAAATAAATAAGAAAGTAGTTTCACCTATTTGTCAAATTAGAAGCTGTTTAACTTTTCTTCCAGTCAGGGAATATAGATGTGTTCCTAGAAAGATGATGTCTTGTGGGCTGTAGTTTGCAAGCATAGCATTTTTGATCTAACCATCCATTACGTTTATTGTATTTCTCAACCTCCCAAGTAGAATGCCTTATTTGTCTAAAAATTGACTACAGTTCCCCAAATAGGCTATGACTCTATCTGCTGGATTTTTGGCTTGTTAAACTTAAATATGCAAAAAGGGCACAAACAACATTTCACACACACACACACACAGGATTTGCCGGTTTTCTTGGTCAGAATGTTTGAAATTACAGAGAGCTGCTGTTCTCTCTGTTAACCTTTGGCAGAAGATTACTAAAGGGAGGTGGATGCAAATGGCTACATTGTTGGGTTTGCTTCGACAGGAGTGAATAATCTAATGGTAATTTATGATGTTTTATTACAACCTTATATACGATAGGTCGACCACCCATGTTTTTGAACTCGATGGCTCTCTGGTTAGCTCAAGATTTAATTGTTAAAAACATGGCTATGATTCAATGGTCAATAAAACAATCTTTAGATCTTCTTTACATATTTACAATGCTAGTGCTTCCTCTGTCAGTTTTTCTTCAGAGATCAAATTATAGGCCTATGATATTGTTGGCATCTTTTCCTGTTTAACAGCTTGCTTGCTGCAGTCATCTGGAATTGTAACAGGAAGGTTAATAGTGTGATAAATAGATGGGGTTTTCTGAGATGGTTCACTTGAAGAGGAAAATAACTCGGAACTTTGGATGCTAATATGCAGTCCTAACAGTGACCTTGTTAATATATTAATTTAATTTTGTTTACATAAGGGAGCTCAAAGTTTGATTGCAGATTGTCCAGTCAGAGAGGTTACTCCAGCAGAATTAGAATTGAGTTATTCCATCATACTGACAATAGTGCTATTACTTCTCCCACAGTTTCCTGTAATTGTTCCCTGTTTTAAGGATAAGCTGCATTCTGGGTGTTTTTCAGTGAGCAAATAAGAATATAAGAATGAGATAACTGTGGTAACTGTACAAAGTTGATCTGTAGACTGGCATTTTTGGAACAGGTTGTGAAAACTAAATGGTAAGAAGGAATGTTTCAGTGCGCAATGAGATGGTCATGCTGTACCTTCCTCGCCAGGTCCAACGATAAATTAGACTTTAGGAGCAATCAGTTCAAGGGGAAGGTTCTTGGGCTTCACCTAATTCACTGTCTCAAGAAAGTTTATGATATCAGTTTATCTGCAGGAAAAATGCCAAGTAGTAACACAAAGCAAAGCAAAAGTTCAGCCAGAGTTGAAATAAGAGATGGACGTTGAGAGGAACAAGAAGAGCTGCTGCTGCTACATTAACAGCAGAAGAATAAAGAAGGAAGAAATGTGCCTGCTGCTGAGTGGGGTGGGGTGATTTAGTTACCGTTGATGCAGATGAGGCTGAGGTACTCAATGCCGCCTTTTCCATCAAGAAGATCTACCAGGTCTTTGTACGTACAGACAGGATTTGGGGAGGAGAGGAACAACCAGTAGTGGAAGAGGCTCAAGTCAGGGAGCTCTTGAAGTTGTGACCTATGCAAAGTCCATGGAACCAGGTGGGATGCATCAGAGGGTGCTGAGAGATCTGCTTGACATTAGAATAGCCACACTCTTATAATCTTTGGAAGGTCATGGAGATTGGAGGAGTTTCTCAAAGACTGGAGAATGGCAAATGCTCCGTCTGTCTTCAAGAAGGGCAAGAAGCATTATCCAGGGAACTATATGCTGGTCAACTTCACTTTGGTCCATGGAAAAATCAGGAACCAAGTTCACTTGGAAGTCAGTTGTGGGCACGTGAAGGTGGTGCTGTTGATTGGAAATAGCCATCATGGGTTTACCAAAGGTAAATCGTCTTACCAACGCAGTCTCTCTCTGTGATGAAATGACTGGGTCTGTGAATAAGGCAGAGAACAGTGGATTGATTTCAGCAAGGCTTTTGGTATGGTCTCCCCACAGCAACAACCTTGTATTCAAGTTGGGACACTGTGATCTAGACAGGTGGACTGCTTGTTGAGTAAAAAACTGCCTGAATCTTCAGGCTCAGAAGGTAGTGGTTAATGATTCATTCTGTACCTGTTACAAGTGGAGTTCCCCTATTCTGAGCCCTGTGCTGTCTCACATCTTGATTGGTGACCTGAAGGAGGAGACAGTGTACCTGCATTAAGTTTGTGGGTGTCCATATGCCTGAGGGCAGGCTGCCATTCAGAAGGGCCTAGACAGGTAGAGTTACACGCTGACCTCATGAAATACAACAAGGACAAATGCAAAGTCCTGCACGTGGAATGGATTAGCTCCCTGCATTGATACAGTCTGGGAACTGGGTGGTTGATAGCAGCTCTACGTAGAAGGCTGTGGCTGTTCTGGTGGACAGTAGGCTAAATGTGAGCCAGCAGTGTGCTCTTGCAGTGAGGGAGAGTAACAGCATCCTGGGCTATGTTAACAGGAACATAGGCAGTAGATGGAGGTGATGAATTTTCACCCTGTACTTAGTATCTGGAATATTGTGTTGAGTTTGGGCCAGTTCAAGACAAATGTTGGTAAACTTGACCGGGTGCAGCTGGTGAGCCACCAACATTGTTGGGTTGGAGTCATTGCCATGTGAGGAGGGGCTGAGGTAACTGGGCTTGTTCAGCCTGGAGACAAGAAGGTGTCAGGGGACCTAATAGTAACTTTCTGATACCTAGAAGGAGGGAACTGAGAAGAAGTCAGGCTCTTCATGCAAATGGTAGGAGGAACAAGAGACAACAGTCATGAACTGAAGCATGGCAGATTTTCACTCTAAGGGTAATTGAGCACTAGAAAAGGTTGCCCAGAGAGGGTATGGAGTATGGTGCTTGGAGGTTTCCAAGACCCAACTGGATTAAACCCTGAGCAACCTGGTCTGACCTCAGAGCTGATCCTGCTTTGAACAGGAGATTGTACTGTGGGCCTCCCAAGGTTCCTTCCACTCTGAGCCGTTCTGTATTTGGAGCCAGCATCCAAGTTACACAGAGCCAACAGGAGCTACTTGGTCTTTCAGGGTCCTAAAATGTTTCAGGTGCCCTTGTAGTACTTGCCTGAGAATTTCTGGATTACTTGTTTCAAGTTACACGCTTCTGTTCACTTAAAGGGTGTAGAGAGAATCTGAATATCCACTAACATCTTTAGACCTTAAAGTATAGTTGGTTAAATATAGGTCTAAAGATACCAGTAAAGACCTCATAAAGTACTGGCTGATGTGGAAATTTTATTTCTGCAATTGGGTGAGTGAAGAAAATGTATCACTCGGAGAACTGAGGCAGAATAGGGAACTTGCTTCTACATTGGCATCATAGATGTAGCTGCAGGACCGCTCCTGGTGAAAGGAAGCAATATTGAGAAAGAAATGCAGCATAATTTCTGCTGCAGGTGGAGAGGAAATAATGGACTGTCTATTATGTCAGAGAATTCCTGTATAGCGGTGAAGAACTGTAGGTGAAGACACAAATCTAAGTATCTTTTCACGTTAAAAGCAAATCCTTAAGACTACCCAGTTTAACTGCTTACAGGTCCTTGTTATCCTGTACACCTTCCTGTGCAAGTTTAAGCTACAAAAGTCTGATATGTAAACATTAGTTCTGAGGGCAGAATACTAAAGCTGCAGTTAACGGTTGTGACAAAGGGGTACTAAAAATCCCAAACTCGGGCAGCATCACAATGCTGCTCAAATTCAGGTGGCTTTATGCAGGTAGGCCTCTGTAAAGTTAATTCTAACAAACTGCCTGAATGTTGAGTGTGAGGAATTTTCCTAAGATGGAGCATGAGATGTATAGTACTATGAGCTATAATTGCTTTTCAGATATGCCAACATTGAACTAATATATTGTTTTTGAGCAAGAATATACTGAGAATTAATTTTAAATAAGATTTAATATTAAAAAAGACTTGGAGAATGCGAATTGCTTCTATCACTAGTGAAAGATTTACCCCTTACCCCCAAATCGAAATCTCTCTCAAATACTCATGTAAACTAAAAAGAATGATTTAAGAAAGAAATTTAATTAGGAAAAACAGAGCTCTAACTTCTAATTCCGCGAATTAATCCTGCAATGATACTTCAAGAAAAAATAGAAAATGAGCATGGGGATGAGATTGTATGAAAGGATACAGAAAATGAGGACAGTGGTCAGTATATAACTTTTTTTTACTCTTTTACCCACGTGTGCTTTTGCTTTCTGTAGGTGTGCAAGCTGTTAAAGCACGGTGTGGTTTTGTGCCTGTGCGGGGTGTCTGGGTGTGCTGAGGAGTGGAGTGACCTGCTGGTGGTGGTCTCTCAGGCTTACAGGCAGGCGCAGCTGGACTCCGTCCTCCCAGTCCCCACGGTGGGAGCAGCGGGCTGTGCCGGACAGTTGCTGGGGAGAAGTCAACAGTTGCAGGCCTGGCCCAAATGTGCCTGCAGTTGCGAATGAAAGAGTTCCCTATGTAGCCCGTGTTTAGCTTGGAGTTAGGTAGTGTGTTTAGACTGTCCTTCCCCCTCCTTCCCCCAATTCTTTGGGGGATAATTGTTTCTTTGATAGGTTTGCCCACACGATGTTGGTGAGGCCAGCGAGTAGCACTACATAGATACTTGCTGGCCCGTCACAGTGAGCTTCATTCATATTCAGCAGTAAACCCTGGCATCCTGTTACAAGTTGAATTGCTTACATAGTTGGCATAGTCCTACTGAAGTAATTGCTGATGTATGGAGCAGTGTTTCATGGTAAAACAGTCTTTCAAGTGCCTGAGTCATGTTAGAGGCATGTTGTCTGGAAATGGCTAAAAGAGATTCCTTGTTGGTTTCCTTTGTACTCTCATTTCCTGAAGAACAACAGGGGGGTTTAGTAATTTCTTTTTGTGTAGCAGACTGACATGGAATCACGGTGGCCCTCAACTAGGACAGCCCATGTCCTAGGTCTGTCCGGAAAGGTATCAGTGCTGCGGATTGACGTGCTTGCTGTGACACAGATCAAACGTTTTCCCATTCGTATAGCTAACTGTCAGTGACACAATTCCTGATATACGCACCAGGGAGGCATTCTGTAACATGGTGAACACAGACAAAATAGTAGAAGAGGATCCTGTCTTTCTTGATTTGCTTAAAAAAAGGTTTTCTTGGTCATATAATTTTTTACGAGCTAATCTGCTGTTAGCTGCTTTAACAAAATCATGCTGCTTTGTTTGGAAGTCCTGGAAACAAAAGGCAAGGTTCATGAAGTATTGGCAAACGTATGCAGAAATCTGGAAATTATCTGTCTTGCTCCTAGTTTTGCTGTACAAGTTGTTAAACAAGTCTGTGGAAGACCAGTGCTGACAGGGAAGCTGGAATCTTTGTCTGCCCAAATGCTTCTGCAATACAGAACAGCAGTGAGTAATATTCCAGATTACAATGAGAGAGAAAGGACTGTCTTATTTGGGGTCGTAGGCTTAAATGCTTTTGATTTCTTTAAGCACCAAAGTGGCAATGTCTAATTTAAAGCAAATAAACACACTCCTTTTTCCTTGGTGTAAGATGGGTAACTTAGGTAATGCAGAGGCCAAATATGGATTCAGCTTTTCTTGGAGCATTAAGACAACAGCCTGTGAATAAGGCTTAAGCTGTAGTCTGATAAGATGTGGCACTTCACCAGAGCTGTCGTGGAGTAGAGACGTTGAGTCAGTTTGCCTAGAAGTGCTCCAGTTACGGCCTGGATTTCTTGCGCTAGCACGTGTGTGCCCTGTGTCACTGTGACATGCTGTCAGTCTTGGAAAATGGCAATTAAACTGAAATTTTTACATTGTTTTTATTATCTTGTCATTGTCAACCCAACCCAAATGAGCCAGTTTCTTTTAACTAAGTGCAGTAATCTTTCATACTCATAGCTGGCATTAAGAAGTTTAAATCCATCGGTCATATTATTATCCAGGTATGTTGGCTTTTTGATTAGAGATGATGAAATAATGGAGCATTAGATATCTGTAAGGTGAAATCAAGCAGAATATTTTGTTCTTCTCCACTGTAATTTATCTTAGGCTTTATCGTCTGCTGCTGTAGGCAGAAGTTGTTACTCACCCTACTACTGCTTAGTTTTTTCTTAATTAAATTGTTGGTGTAGGACATTACCTAAATCTTAGGTATGTGTTACGTTGAAATGATAAATTCATCAGACAGTTAATCATTCAGGTTATTTTTTTTATACCTGTAGAGTAGTAACTAGACAGAATAGTGGGGTTTTGATAGGGTTTTTTTAGTTTTGTTTTGGAAAGGATTTTCTAGTGTTTTAGAGATTGGGCTAAACTTTAAATATATCACTTCAGTTTTAATTTTCTAAGGCAGTGAGTGTGTATGTCGACTTTCATTTAGATCATGGCAATATCTTCTTCAGGAGGATAAGCATTTCAGAAACTGGGATGTGGATGTTCAGGGATAATTGAAGGATTCTGTTTCATGTAAACATAAGCAGAGGTGAAATGATTAAGGAAATAATTTTGGATTTTGTTATATACTTATGTGGATCTCCTTGCTAGCAAATTCTCATGTACACTGAAGCTTTTTATGTAACAAATGTTTATTATTGTACCATGATGATGAGATAGAGGAATTCATAAGACAAAGCATAGGATTAAGTTTACAGATGATTGAAATAAATAAAAAAAAAAAATTGCAAATCCTTGAAGTTGACAGCTCTAAAGGTGGCAATCATAACTGAGAGTTGCTCGTGAATGTCCACCTAGTGTTCAGCTTCTACAATTGAAACAGTGGGCTTCTGTAAAATGAATGGGCAGAGAGAAGGTTAACTGTTGAGTGTAAATTACATTTGCCTTGCATATTTCAGGTTTTGCTGTTTGTGGTGTACTGTATGAAGGGTGGCTTAAGTCCAGACACTCAGGTGGTGAGCTCTGTTACTCAGTTTTATTGGAATGTCATTGCCTAAAGTAAAAACATTTAAAAGTTCAGATTATTAAACTGAAATTTTAAATAAGGGATTAGAAGCCTTATTTATAATTATTTGTTTGTCATAGATAAATATATAAAAGATTAATAGCTTTTATTTGCAATAGTGGTCTTTTGTATTGTTGAGTCTTGCAGCTACAAGATTTCTAGTGCATGACTCCAGACTTGTATGTAGCTGGGGAGGAGACTGTGTTTTTAAATTGTCCTCCGATCTGGGAACAGTTGCATCTGGGTATTACATAGGATTAAACTGCAATCATTGTCAAAGCCTATTTGGTAGTAAATCCAGACAGAGCAACTGTTAAGCAAACTGACAGTCAAGCAAACTGTGCAGGCAGAAGATATGCACTGACAAAGATGACTTGGATTTTGAACATGCATTGTACCTTTTTTCATCTGACTGCTCAAATAAGACTAGTTGAAAAATGTTTTGACTTGGAAATAGAGCTTCTTGGAGAAGACAGAAACCTAGCAGTTCTGGAAACTATATCAAATTCACTGGGGTCTTGAACTCAAATCTGAGTTTTTGAAATCAGGATTCATTTTTCCTGATAAAGGGATAAGGATTTAATTTGCTGTAGTTCCTAAGCATCGTTTAGTTTATCCATTCTGTTGGCCACAGACATACTGAGCCTCTTGGGTATGAACAATGTGTTCTTATAAATGGGATACAAACAAAAAAACTGATGTACTGATACTTCTGAATGGTAAGTCACTTGAATATTTCTTGAACTTTGTCTTGTAATGACATGTTACTGTATAATATTCAAAATTAAATTGAATGTGTAGCTATAATATGGTAGAATCCTCTCTACTTGTATGTTAGTTAATGACCTTGTAAGATGGAGAAACAGAAAACATAGCTATGGTGGGTGAAGCTTGACAGTGCTTCTTGACAATGTGTCAAAGCAATTCTGTATTCTTTTACTCTCCAAATAGATGTGGGTAACACTTCATGTTTTAGCATGATGTAAGTGATAATGGCAGCTATGGTATTAGGTGTCAATCAAAATAGTGTACTTGTAATATTAGTCATCTGCTGAAGGGAACATAAATGCAGATACTGAGCTCATTATGAAGAAGGAATGCCTGTGGTGTGTTCGGGGCGAATAGCTCTTCCAAGTAAATGAAGAAGATTCTGGAGATAAGGGTGTACACAGATAAGCTAATGGCTGCCTGTGTCAAAATAACATTGCTCACCTGACAACTGTTCATTCAAAGATGATCTTTGAGCCAGTAGCAACACAGATGTTTTCTTTCTCTAAAGCTGCTATTCTGGAGAGTGAAAATTCAGAGGATGGCATTGCAGCTGACTAGTGTAATGCAGTAATTCTGGCTTTTGTAATTTGATCCATAATCTCCAGTGGCTTTCCAACAAGTGCTCTTGTCTGCTTTAAGTTAATTTTATTGTAACGCAGGGTTTCCGTGATACTTCCCTTAAATTTCTTTATCTCTTTTTGGAAACAAGAAGGACCACTGAAGATCTTTCCCAATTGAAGACTCACAGTTAACTTTGCTTGGGCTTGCCACAGTATGTTCAAATTCAAACTTACAGCTGAGCTTCTAATGTGTGGTACTCTTGAATAGAAATATGTATATGGGTGCAGTTGGTTTATCTAACTTGGTTCATCTTCTGTTTGTTTGATTCTGGGCTGGAATTTCAGAACTGAATCAGCTCCATGGTCTGGTACTAGAGCCAGCTCTTAGTCTTCACTAATATGCTTCTGTTCTACTATACTTTATAAGTGTGCAGAGATACCAGGCATGTATTGAATGAGTAGATCATATTTTCTCTTGGTTTTTGACTGTAAGTTTAAGGATAAAGGACTTTTTTTTTTTTTTTTTGTCTGCATTATGCATTTCTCTTACTGTGTGATGTATTGATTTCTGTTAATTATAGGCAGTCACTTTGTTAGAAGTTCAGTACTTTCAAGACTATTCCACAACTGAAATCACTGAACTTGTTTCTGTATACTTTACAAGTTGGTTAATTTAACTTGGGTTTTGGAAGAGAACTTGCAGTTTCACTCAGAGGTAAAATACTGATGATTCCTTAAACAATTTGTCTAGGTGCTTTTTTAAACACTAAATTGCGTTTCTTTCATTTAAACATAGATCTGATTTAAGATAACTTCCTAAATCATGGACTACTTTGTCAGCCTTAGAAAGTTGGGTTTTTTCTAAATTCAGTTGTGTTTCTTACAAATTCATTGTGTATCTGAGAGATTTCCATGGCTGTCACTATAGAAGTATTTTGTCTTGTTTTTGCAAAATAGCTCTCCAACCAGCTTATTCAATGTTTTAAAGTTCATACCCTTTCGCTCTTGATGGAGCAGTGTGTTAGTAAGAAGGATGCTTGTTGACATCCCTGTGTCTTCATGTTGCAGATGCACATACCCATGTGGATGGGGTGCCTTGATGTTGACCAATAACTGTCAGTCAGCCTTCTCTTAAGGAAGGCAAAGATGAGTATTTCAACTTATATTTTTTTAACAGTAGCCAAAATGTGCAAAATCCGTTACAGATATTAGACGTACACATAGAAGTCTGTATGCACTTGGCTTGAACAAAGGGTTGTTTTCTTTCACCTTGTATTTATCTCAACTGTCTGTCCTGCTTTAAATTTGTATTTGGAAGCCTGCATACTTGCCTGCCTTGTGTGTTTGGATTGTGTTTGTGAAGAGAGTCTCTTCCTGATAGAGCATGGTAGTTTTAATAGCCTTTCTTTTTTGAGGTCCTAGAGAGTTCTATTTATACTGAAATTTTCCCCTTTGTCATTCTCTCTTCTCCCTAAAAGTGAAACTTTCCTACAATGTTTTTATCCCAGATGACAAGTCCATTTCGGTGGGGAGATCTCTCTTTGTTCAACTTTTTTATTTTTAACCAGTTTGTCAATGGACAGCTATACTTGATAAACAGGATTTAATGCATGGTAGCCTCTGTTCAGACTACTGGCATGGTTGTGGTTAATCAAACTAAGAATCCCCAGCCTGCTTTTGGTAATTATCATAAAACTTTGGCTTAAGCTGGCACTGCCACCAGAAGGGAATATTCACTGAATTATGCCCTTGATAGTATGGTTGCATGGAACTTGACAGAACCCATTCCTTGGCTTTTGCTGTGTGCCGGTGCATGTATGCACACATGTAGACTCTCTGCAATCATTTAGTGAGCTATCAGTAACTGTTTGCACAGACATCTGTACTAGAAAATTAAAATATCTTGGTTTCGTAGTGGACTTTTGAGTTAGTACTTTGATTAAGGCTTAATGCTTAATAGCGGAGTATCTCCTTTTTGGAAAACTATAAGTAACTACGAGTAACTTTCCTCTAGATCTTTATAGTTAGTCCACCAGCTGCCAGTAGTTACTTCCTGCCTACTCTAACTGTATCATATTGCATTAATATGTTGATAGAAGGAGTTACAATGCCTAGTATAATTAAGCCTTTAATTCAGTTGTAATCAGTTGGTAGGTGCTGGTAGACTAACAAGGAACAACGCTGGGCTGAGCTGGTAAAATGGAAGCAGACTGAAAAGTTTTACTTCCTATCTAGAGGCTCTGTAGCAATTCTTTCTTGCTATAATTGTACTGTAAGAGTGATTCAGTTTTTTGGATATTTCAAAGAAAATATTCAGTGGTGGCAAAGGGCTACTGCTCAGAATCATCAACTATTTCAAACCTTAGTTCAAGAGGAAAAAAAAAGGAAATCGCAATAAACTTGGCTGCCATGTTTAATTGGAAGTCTTTGTGAGAAATAAAATTTTTAAATACCAATATCTTTAATGTGGAATAATATGCTCTAAATTGGAAAGATCAAAGAAAATCTGATAAGGTCAGGGACCTTATATTTGTAGAAAGTCATTGAGCCAAGAGCTTGAAGAATGACAGTTCAAAAAATCTGGACGTAAGAATAGTAATTTGAAAAGTTATTTTAATGGCAATCAATTACCCAAAGAGGTCAAAAGCAGGCCTTGTGTAAGGATGGGATTATCTTGCATCTGCCAGTGATGAGCTGCTTTCATAGGCAACTTAAGCTTCTCATATTGGCCCTGTCTGAGAAGTATTTTGGACTCATTCAAAGTATTTTCTCATACAGCCAAATAAAGTTTAGCTTTGATTTTGATTCTTAAATTAACTTTCTTTATAAAATGATTACTTAATAACAAAGCTATCAAGAAGGCAAGTAGAGATGCTGTGTTATGGTGCTGTAACTTGGAGCCTTAGTGTCATCATGCATATTGTTATTTCAAGCATAAGTGACGGAGTAAGTCCTGTTAGTTCAAAACTTTACTTCTTATGGGTCTCAAGTACTTCACATTTGTTTTTCCCAGATGTTGAGATGGTAGTACAATTTTTAGTCTGCTTTGAAATCAGGGCAGTTTTGTTGCTGCTAACAGTATTAGCGTTCTGACAGAAATACATCCTGCTAGCTTGCTTGCAGCTCTTGCCTTGAAGAGTTACAAGCCATGGAGTTTGTGTTTAGTGCTCAGTTACTGAATTCAAAGCTACGTTGGCACTGGAAATGTACTGATTTGAGCTAACTGGGATAAATTTGTATACGACTGAGTTGTATATCATAATGGTCTAAGTCTTGCTTCTAATCCTCATGAGAACAGAAATATACTGAGTCAAAGCATCTGCTGAAGGAAAGGGTCTCCAGACATCTCAAGCTGATGTACATATGCTTCAAGTTCTGTTAAGTAACTTCTGAAGAGTAGTCCTCCTGATACATATTGTGAAGAGTAAATGGATAGTAAGATAAAATGCTCCATCTACTTTTATTACTCTTGTAGTTCAAGTAGTGCCAATGAACTGACATATCATTAGTACGAGCAAGGTTGATGCAGTGGTAGTGGGGATAAAGTATGACAGGAAAACTGTGTGCCTAAAGGACTTAATAAGAATGTTCTTGTATATCGAAAGTACTAGGGGATGCTAGTCACATAGATTTGTGCTTGGATAGGGAGGCATGAAGGGAGGCTGTTGTGATGTATCAGCTATTGAAACTTTTGGGGAAGTCTTTTATAAAGAAGTTGCAGTCCAGGTCTTGCAATCTTCTAATGGGACACTCAGTAACACAATGCTGGATTCAACACTTTCCCCTGTGCTGAGTCCAGAGTGCACCCATTATCTGTCTATACAGTTTCAAATACCCAAATGAATTGTGCTGGAAAAGGACATGATTCATGTTCATGAACATGCTTCATGTTCAAGCTTTCAATAGCTGCCAGGCTAAAAAGACTCTGTAAACCTCTGACATGACTTAATTTCTCAGGGGGTTTTTGTTTGTTTTTTAAATAATAGTAGGTATGAGAGTTTGGCAATTAGAAGGGGATATCAGGGTATTGGAGCTCAAAAGCAAATAAGAATGCTGCCGGGTGACTTGTCTACAACAAAAGTGGCTCTACACCAAAAGCACTGCAGCAGAGTGCTTCTCATTTAATAATGTGTAAAAATAAAAATATTTGCCAAACTAAATAATGTATCAACTGTTGCTGTGCTGTGCTACTCCCACAAACTTGTGTTTTAACCTGATGAATGGTGTAAGAGGAGGGGGGGAAATAATAAAATAAAGGTGAAAACAGCTAAAGAGAAATGTGATTTCACATTTGTTACTGTTCTACTCTACAGAAGTTAATATTTGTAACTAAGCTTGCTAGGTCATTTAGAAGTACACTTATGGACTGCTAATTGGTTTTAGGGTTTAAAATCTTCAGAGACAACTTGGGTATCTTTAATCATGTCAGGAACCAAAGACATGAAGGCAGAGGCATGGTTAAATCTTACCTAGTGCTTTTAAAATACATTGTAGACTTCTGAAGTAATGCATTTACATATATGCCAAAGTACATTGCTGCTTTTTAATGCAATTAAAATGTTAGCTCCTATTGTTTTCTCGAAGAGCTTTTCCAGGAAATCATATGCATTTGGAATTTTGTGTAGAGTGAGTCAGTGTTGTAGAAGACCAACAAACCCATTTTAATTGAGCTTAAATTAGGCCGTTTTTGTGAACTTAATTAAAATATTATAACTTACAGTGCTCGAATCATTGTCATTATCCTGATTTGCAGATGGTATCACATGGTATCTATACCATACTACATAGCACTTGGTAAGTCTGAGCATGTTCTTTAAAGGCATAGATCAGAAGTGCTGTAACATGCCCATGTGATGAATGCCCTCTATTGAAATAAAATAACATGGAAAACATGTGCTAGTGATGGTATTTTGCCGGTAGTGTTACAGAGGTGGATGACGGATAGTTTGGGCATATAACATCTTCGTATTGTCCGTGCTATAGAAGGCTAAAGGCTAAAACTGATGAGTGAATACTTGCTGCCTGTGCTAACAAAAAGTAACCGTCTGCACTTTCTTATTTGAACAAGTGCAGGTATATCGGGGTCCATAGATTTGATGTTAAAACTTTGACCATGAAATAGTGAGAGCTCACAAGTATTTGTTAGACTGGCTTTGTTATGCTGGCAAGTAGTAGGAGGTGGTAAGTTGCAGTCAAGTTTAAATAGCTTTTGTCTAGTTTGGTCTGTAAAATGAGCAAGGTTTCATATGTGATTTTTTTTTTTTTTTTTTTAAATTGAGGGAGAATATGATTAGCACACTTGTGAACATAATGCAGTGTCCTACTTAATAACTGTTGTTCTTAAAGAAATTTGACACTGTTTGAATAGGTATCAATTGTTTCAATATGCATGTGAATATTAAAGCTATAGAAACAAACAGTTGGATATCTGAATGCCTTTGGAACATTACGTCTGCAGGCTTCTGTCCTAAATAGCATTAGGAGCTGCTTGCTTTGTCTTGTCTGTCTCAGTATTGCGTATGGTACATAGCCTTAATAAAGATGAGTTTGAAGCTAATTTACTCATGACTTGAGGATAGATGAGCTGGTGAGAAATCCTTCCCTGGTTTTGAGTGCTGAGTTTGGGAGTATGCTTCTGACCAGAGCCGTCAAAGTGCACATGCTGCATTTATAGTAATGTGTTTCATTTACAGAAAGGGATGAAAGTGAAGGCAAGATGTTAATCTTCTTCTCATTACAGTAACATAGAAGGAGCTGAGTAAGTGGAGTTCATGGAGAACACCCAGCCTTGATTTAGGTTAAATTTGTGTACTTCAGTAGCTGTGTTAAATGTAGCTCTAATGAGATTCAGGCTGCTTGCCTTTGTCATCTGAAGGAAATAATCTGCTAGAGCAAATTTGATAAATGAAGAATGAAACCTCCCTCTCTTAGCCATGACAATCTGCAAAATCCTTTCTGTTGATTCTCGAGTGAAATCCGTTTGCAAAGCGAAACATGGTAAAGGTCTTTTGTTTGTTTCTAATGAAATTTGCCAGAGGGATCAGATGGGGAGGATTTTTGGCAAGGTGGGGAGAGGGAGGTTTGCGTGACTTCAGATCGCTCGTATTTCTGCCTCCGTAAGGTCTGGGGGATGGAGCCGGGGATGCAGCTTGTGGCAGCACTCCTCCCGGGCTGAGCGATGGCTCAGCCCTGCACAAAGCTGGTGATGTAATGTGTGCTGCTGCGAGTGCGGCCGTCATGTGGGAGCCATGCTGTCATCGGCTTGCATGCAGATCGAGCTGTGCTGCACTGCTTCCCTACCGCCAAGCCCGCGCGTGGCTCGTTTTTGTCTCAGTAGAGCGATTGCTTGTTTGCTTTCTTTGCCTTCTATTGTCTTAAACCTGTATTTTTAATTAATGTGGTATGTGTGTTAAGAATACGTACACACCTGCTCAGAGTAATTCAAGCTATAATTTCTAACGTAATCCTTAAGCAAATGAGACGGGTATTGGACATCTCTTTTGGCATTTCATGCTAATCTTGCTCTCCCTTTTGGAGGGAGGGAGGGAGACAGGTTGCTGTTAGCAACTGCTCGCATATTAAAAGTGAAATACCCAAGCTTTAATTCCCCTGTGGACTCCTGATCACTATTCTTTTTTTTTTTCCCTAAGAATTGGTTCATTCTAACCAGTAGCATATGTTAATCAGTGCTTTAAATAAAATCGCCTCAGTAAAAAGATAAAAAAGGAGAGCAGGGAGAAGCTCTGATGTAAAACTTTATTTGCCCCCCTCTAAATATTTGTAACAGTCACACTTCTGAAGCTAAAGGCTGTATAAAACAAGCTGCGGATGATTCTTTTTCTCTGTTGTTTGAATCAATATGAACTTGACTGTTTTTACGATGCAGGATGAAGAGAAGTGTCTCCCCCTTCCTCCTCACGTTGATCTTTTCTATGTGCACTGTAATGTAGCAGAGAAGCTCAGATTCATCCTACATTTCCTGTGTCTCAGTGCTCTTAGAGCTCCATCTCCTTACAGCTGCAAACTAATAAAATGGGAATTTGAAGGAATGAGCGCTGTGCACAAATCAAGTTATTTGACATACATCTTGTTGCAAACTGCTAGTTTTGCCACAGAAGGAATATAAAATGTTATGCAAAAAAATGGGGGGGGGGGGAGGAAGGATTATCCAACAAAAAACAGTTGTTTAAGTACTAATGTCTCCAAGAATGAATGTAACCTAGTCTAATTTTTGCATATGAATCTCCATGAGGTGATGAAAGTGTGAAAATGTGTGCATATTAAAAAAAAAAAAAAAGGGTGGAGAAAAATAAAAAAAATTTAAACCAGTAAATGCCTAATCTTGGAGCCTATGAATGATAGGAAGCCCAAAAGCAATACTTTGTGCTATAAAAAGGCATTTCTTCTGAAGAATATGCAGTTTGTTTTTTGGTATTTTTGATTGATTTCAAGGCTGATGGAAATAGTTCTTCCTATTGTTGCTCAGGATAAAACAATGCAGGACAATTTTCAATCTGTTTTAGCTTGCTTGTTTTTACTGCCCTTGCTGTAGTCTTCATCAATTTCAGTGTGGAAAGAGATTTCTCCAGATGGTGGTTTGGAACAAGAGCCAAAGGACATGATCTAAAGTGTGATGTTCCAGCTGTTCCTGCGCAGAATTTAAAGCTACTGCCTATCTGTGTTTTGAACAGAAAAATAAGTAAAATTGTTCACAGACCTTGTTGTTAAGATTGGTTTAACACGCAGTGTTTTTTTCACAGGAGACTGGGTACCCTCCTAATAGTCCTGACAGTGTAGACCCCTGAAGCCATGAGTGTCTGTAGCAATAGTGAACAGGGAAAGTATCTGACTGCAGTGAGAGCAATGTGCTACTGTTGTATTTGAACACCACTACAAAAAGGTTTGCCACCTCAGCAGGGCAGTGAATTGGAGTATTGCAGCGCTTAGAGATGGATGAGCAGTTCCTACCAAAACAAATGAACTCCCAACGACGTCGGTAGGACAGCAGGAACAGATTGAACATCCCAAATAGATAGATAAATTTAAGAACACAGTTCCCCTAGCTTCAAAGGGGGGAAACTGGTCAGATTTTGATAGTCTCACGTTAAGTATCAATTGAAAAATAGACATTTGTACTTCTGGCTCGCACATTTTTTAGGATCAAAGGGTAATTCAGGTTGGAAAGGACTTCACTACAAAATACGGTTAACTAAGGTTCCTGTTACCCAATTAAAAGGAAATTGCAGATTTTTAACAGAGAGATTTAGGATTTGGAGTTTTCTTCAACTAAAGGCAGCTCTTCAACAAGTTTTGCAGTATGAACTTGAGGTAGCTAGTTTCCCGGTAATTGCTCTTTCTTAACTGAGGAATAGATGAGTATGTAAGTTTCCAAGAAAAGGACGGTCACTCAGTCAGTGAATTTGATCTTGCTTAAGTGTTTGCTGTCAGCTACCCTAGTAGCCTTTTCTTGTCCCACATCCCTCTGTATGGCATTGTGCTCCCCCCATAACTTATGGTCAGGAGAGGTGCATCCTGGTGTCAGGACAAACCACAGAGCTGTTACAAATGGTAAGAGAGAACCTTTTACACTTAGCAAAAATGCCAAAAACTGAAAGTGGCTTAAAGAACTAGTAACCTTCTAATGAATCTCATTTTCTTACTTCAAGACAATTTCTAAGCTGTCCACTTCTGTGAGGTCCTAGTTGCCATGTGGTAACACTGCATATCAGCTCGATACTGATGTGGTACAATTCCCTGCGGCACATATGCAGAGCGCATAGGATGCAAAACGTAACAGGAAGAGGAGGGACGTTTCTGTGAGCTGTTGTGATTAAAGGTGAGGGTTTGGAGGTGTAATGTTTTCTGATGAGTGGATCTTGAGCCTGATCAGAGCTGAAGGGAGTCAAAAGCATACTCACATCATAATCCTGGAATTGCTTTAAATTCAGGACTGGGTTCTTAACATTAAATGAATAGCTATTAGCTACAACAAATACTTTGCTTAAGCTGATGATTGTGGCTGCCGGAACAACACTGAAATCATGCCCCTCTGGTTATATGCTGTGTCTGTGTTGGAGTCACCTGGAGGCTTTAGAATCTGGACTGAGAAAAAGTGAATGAATAAATTATGAATGCCAGGTTTACTAATGTTGCCCAGTGATCTGTATGTCATTTAAAAAAGCTGCCGATAGTTCTTCATTTGCTCCTAAAAAGAAAAGTGTATGGTCTTAAAGACGCCATGACAGGCATACTTAAAGCTTAGTGTTCCTGAGATGAATTGCCATTATACCTTTTGAAACTGGTCATCTGCAAGCTCAGGAAGCTTCAGAGAAGAGAAGAGAATTGCAGTCTTTGCCATAATTTCCCTGAATTCTCTTGCTTTGTTGCAATATGAAAGATGGTGTGGGATTGCTGAGCAGCAATGAATATAGGCAATGTCTATAATGGGAAGCGGTAACAGCGCAGTTGGTGAATTGACAGCTCTGATTGCTCTATGAATCCTTTGCTTGCATACAAAAGTATGAATTTATAGTTAAGCCTACCATAAAATTGAAATTAGCACTTAAAATACTTGAGTTAAAATCAAGAAAAGCTATCAGTAATCCCATACATGCACTAACTTTAGTTACCTTTTGCTTCCCTTTGCCAACCCTTTGGGTTGTATTCTCAATTAGTGCTGGTTTTTGCCATTTTCTGCTTTATGAAAGTTCAGTTTTCTTTCCTACCTCTACCTCAGTAGTATGATTTAATTTGTAAACCCAAGAACTTGTGGAGTTCAGAAATCATATTTTCCAAATCTGATTGAAGGAAAGAATCAAATGGTTCTACTGACTTAATCTGTACTGGTTTCTATGTAGTAACTTCAGAGTAAAGATGTAAAAGGCTTCACAATGGCTGCTTGTGAATCTTCTCATATCTTGTTTAAAATTCTTTTTCATGGAATAATACCATCTTTAGAAATTTGCCCACTGTCCTATTTTAAAAACTTCTCCATGGCAAAGTGGGAGAATAAGAACCTGCTTTGTTCTCTCTTTCTTTTTCCGGACACTTGAAAAAACATGGGAGGGAGTGTATAAATGAACTTGCAGCTGAGGTTTATCATATATAGTTGTTAACTGATAAACAAAGTTGAATAAACCTATGTATTTCCAGGATTTAAAATCAATGTCATCATCTTGTGATATGGGGGAGGAAAAAGGGCAAATAATTAAACCTTAATTAGTCTAATAATGCACTAATTTTATTACATTTGAGCTTCTTTATTCCTTCTTTTGTTTTGTGGGTTTTTTTTTTTTTTTTTCCTTTTTACTTAATTAACTAGAAAGCAATTTCTCTTGAAATGTAGCTAGGATGGCTTTACAATTAAAGGGAGGAATAGCTCAGATTTGAGTCATGTAGTTGAAACCATTCATGCCGTGAAATAGAAGAAATGCTAAAGACAGCAACATCTTGAATTCTTTTTGCTTAAATGTTGACTAGCTACAGTTTTGAGATTTTCTGGCACAAAGGCACCAGTGGATGCAAGGAGTTGTGCAGATCGGTTTACAGTTCCTGCTGCCTTACCTAGATGCAGGAAATTGCTGCTTGGCTAGGAAATGGTCTCTTCCCCACCTATGGAAGTTGTTTTATTCCTCATCTTATAGCAAATATTTCTTTCCACTTATAACTAACCTAAATCAGTCGGATTATTACCCAGCTCCCTGATTACCTGAACTGTGGTATTAATATAGGAGTTCTGAGTGCCTCTATTGCAGTTTCTATGTGATTTTTTTTTTTTTCCTTCCTATAGAACTTCGCATAGCATGTGGATTCTTGAGCAGAAGCCTATCAGAGCAGGTCCTTTGAAACAGAATACTCTGTTGGAAAATAACTCGCTGAAAGAGTTTTCTCTGGTTCAGGATGGGATTTCTGTCAAAGGAGAGGTGGGGCTTAGAAGGCTGGTGCTGGAGGGAGCAGCCTGGCAGATAAGGTACTTGCTTACTGTTGATGACAGGACTCATGGAGTCATTCTTCTGAAGTCTGAAGAGACCCTAAAGCATCGACACATTCTGGGTTGAGTCTGGCTCTTTTTGTTTGCACCTGTGAAAAGGTCTTGTTTTTATGTTGCAAGGTGAAAAGCAGTTGCATTCTTAAAGGTGCAAGTTTTCAGGATGAGAGCATTCCCTTTTTTTGCTTGTGTTTTTTTCTAGCCATGTGACAGAAAAGTTTCAAGTCAGTTGTGTGTGACAGCAATGGATGAGTGCTTCATGAACCTCTTGGCAAAGAGATGCTGCTCTTAGCCTCAATTTCCAAGTCTTTTTGCTGTGTTAATTTCTGTTTCTGTAATTTGTTTGTTGCCATAACTGAATGATGTATGTTACTGAAGATACCTTCGAAGTAACAAAGACTTCTATGTTCCTGGGGCAGCGATGCAAACAACTTCCCCAAAGATGCAACGTTGTTTTGTATCACAGTTCTATGATCAAATTGTTAGCTTAAAAGATGGGTTTAAGGCAATTTTATCTGCTCCCTTTAATTGTGTGGCTGACTAGTTACTCATCATTGTAGTGCAAGATGATTAACAGAGTTACCTTGTTTCCTGTGTCTGAAAGATGCCTCTGTCTGAAAGATGCCTCAGCCTTAGACTAGTAGAGCATTTGTCTTTGGATGTGTGAACCACCACACAGGGTACCCACTTTCTGTTACTGCTGTAAAGGTGACTTGCTCGCTGTATTTCAGTGCCCGTGGGAAGTTTCAGCAAGTTAGGTACCCAGGGGAGCAGCAGAGTTATAGGAAAGCTGCGATTTCCAGGCAAAAGGTGGCTCCTTTATGCTGGGTTACTCTCCTGTCTCTGGGGCAGGCGGACATGCAGCTCTGTAGCCAGGTCTTCGCCATGGGATTTGGGAACGCTTGCAGCCCAAGTGAGAGGGGGCTGCCCTGGCCGTTTGGGTAAAAGGCTCTTGGAAACCTTCTAGGGGTGATACCTCTACCCAGGAATGCTGTTTTTTCATGGGTCTTTCAACCTGGATAAATTGCAGCAAAATATCTTAGCTTCATACAGCATGAGAAAAAGGATTAGTACAGACAACTTTGTTAAACTTGGCTGGCTGATGGTGTCTTCTGGCTCTGAAGTTGCGGAGTCAAAGAGGAGATGGTTTGTTTGTGGGAAAGACTTATTCATTTTCCAGTGTATACATCTGTATAAAAAGTTTAGGTGACTTTCTTTTGCTTTGTTCTTGTTTGCATGTTTTAAAGATCTTCAGTTGTGTGATACAACATTTCAATAACTGCTCTGTGATAACAGACTGTTTTAGTAGAAGGCTGTATTGCTATAATTCAGGGGATTGTGTAATTCTGAAAGCTTCGTGGGGGGGTAGAAACCTCTTAAATTGAAATGGACTACTCGTGTGTTTCTTAATCTCCTGAAGTTGAATATTAATTAGCATAATTTGAGCTTCTTCCCTCTTGACTGGTAGTTAGGGAAAAGTGTCTGTATGATGTATGAGACAACAGAAGGGCATATACTACCTATTAAAAATCTGAAACTGTAAAATGAGTATTCCTATAATAGGTATTGAAAATATCAAGGGTGGTTTTCCTGTTTAAGACTAAAATTGTCTTTAAACGATACTAACGTAGGATTTATTATTAAAAACCACACTTTTAAAATTAGGTGAACTGGATAGTGAAAGGAACAGCATAAATACATGCCATGTATGCATATGCATCCTGCTTTCAAGAGAGAAGCGTGTGCCATAGGAATGAAAGCTCGTTTGTATTTCATGCTTGCCAAGCTGCGCTGTGCAGGCTTGGGTCATGCTCTTCCATGGAGCGGGTCTGCCGCCAGCACTCTGCTCGCTCCATCACTGCCGCGGTGGGCTGGGCGGTGGGTGACGGGGCTGCGGGCACTGCAGCGGCACCGCGGTGGCGGGAGCTGCAGCCGGCCGGCCAGGGAAGGATGACATCACCTCCAGGAACATGTGATGCAGCCGGCTGGCGCGGAGGTTGCTGAGCTGTGTAGGGAGAGATTGGTGCAGATATTTATGGCATTTCATTTGAGTGTGGTAAATGCCTTTTAATTTTTTTTTTTTAAATGAAATCCTCACAATCGCAAATGTTTTGTCATGTAGAGGCTTTAAAAAGGGGGGGGAAGACCCACCCCAAGCCCTTAAGACCTGCTTATATTGCTGTTTTTTCGTTTTATTATTGCTCTGTTGGAGATAAAAATACGATACTTTCTTGCCGTATTCACCCTCTTTGCTCCTGAGCATTCTTTCCTCAGTTGTAATTCCCACAGTCTTTTCAGTTAAGCTTTAACACTGCAGAACTGGAATAAAAACAGGCTGTTTAGAGCAGCGGGAATATGATAATCCAAGGCAGTCAGCCTTAAGGATATGCAGATTCAGAACATGAGCCAAGCACTAACGTATCTGCTAGGGTGTTTACCTTGAGCAGCCCCTTAATAGTCAAGGAAATGTTAGCTAAATGTTTCTCGCTTCTTACATGCCACAGGCAATGTCAGATGATGTGCAGTAGCTGCACATTTTAGGTTCAAGTAGTTCAAGGGCTTAGAAATCTGAGCAAGCAAGTTGCGGTAACATCAGTGTCTTGGGTAATTTTGAGCTAAGATAGATGGCAAAGTACAGCACCAGTTTCTGCATGCTTTTTAGGTGAGGAGAAAGTGTTTTCTACCTCTAAATTTACTGTAAAGAAAAGGAATCGCCATGGTTGATATGAAAGCTGAGCATGCTAAATTGACATTAAGCTTATGGTGGGTAGCTCAAAGCACGTTAAAAAAAATTTAACTCTGGAAGTGTGCCTGTATGCCTTAGCAGTCAACTGAAGCCCGAATATTTCAAGTTGGAAAAAGGTATTTGCTATCTTTTTAAAACGAGTTATTTAAGCCCAAGGTTTTTCTTAAAGCCTTGTTTAAAGCTTTAGTCCATACTAAATGAAAACTTAGTAGGAACAAAACTGTAGGCAGTTTCAGTAAAAGCTTGATAACCCATAGCCAGTACTTTGGAGGAAGGAATAATGCAAGAGGTTCCTTTGGAGCTGTCTTAAACTCCTGAGAATCTAAGTGCAAATGTGAAAGAAATAGCTGTGTCCCTCCACTGGTTTGCTGGTCTGGAGTTGCTGTGTAATTGCAAAATATTGTCCATTGTGTAGAAACCCTCCATGCAGCATGGTTACCCAAGGAACCGATTTTCCTGGTTTAGCCTTTCTGAGAACACGTATCAAATTTTGGGTTTGTTTTTGGTTTATGATGTTCCTGGAAAAACAGGGAACTAGCCAATGGCTGGAAGAGGATCTGTTTAGTTTTGTTTGTAATCTGTGGGTGCTGAGACAATGTCCTGGTTGAACACTTCAGTTACAGTGAACTGGAGGGACCCACTGCTGACAGACATTTGTCTAAATGCATTTTTTTAAAAATCCCCAGTCATGGATAGTCCATAGTCTTCCACAGGCAATCCTGTGTGCTGCTTCATGGTTCTGTGCTTTTACAAAACTTCCTACCATCTAAAGTAAACCTCTCGCTGTAATTCTAGCCATCTTACTTTTGTCACCACTAGACTTCATGTGTTTTGAGGTCTGCTATGATGTCTCCCCTCGGTTCTTCAGACTAAACAGCGTCATTGGGTTTAGTCCTTCCTCATAGCTCATGACATGTGAACACCTGGCCATCTTTGTCCCTTGGGTGTTCTGTTTGGTGTGTCCTGGGTCTGTTTTGAAGGGTAGCGCCCATAACTAGATACTGTAGTGGCAGAGAAGTCTTGGTATTGCGGGCTGGAATAGAAAACCTGTCATGTAATTTACGTATATGATGCCCTTATTTACAAATCTTATGTTACTTAGTGACACCAGTATGATACCTGTAGGTTTTAGCTCTGAAGTGCATAGCTCTTGTTAAAGCTCAGAGCTTGAGACCAAAGGATATGAAACATTTGGATATTTTTGAGGAGGAAGAGGAATGATGGCCTCCCTGCTGGGCATCAATGACAGCTTCTGCTGCCATCTCTAGAGGGATTGTGGCCCTTTTGTACGGAGGAAGAACAATATGTTTTAGAAAAGACTGGCACATGTACACTAGACCTTGCACTTGTGATATTTCCCTGAAAGGATAAATAATTAAGAAGCTTATTTTACCTTCTAAATAGCTCAAACTGTTGCTTTTAAGGAACACAACTACTGGTTTGTAGCAGGCTATTTGGGCTGTGTTACTTAACAGCACTTCTGGACTTCCACAGTGATAGAGAACTAAGTGCTTCCCACTTACCCCCGAAGAGGTACTTTCTTCAGAAATGAGATTTTTAAAAAAGCACATGAATCCAAAGAGATAGGGAAGGATCATACAGACAGTTGAAGTGTGGGTACAAAACCACCCAATTTTTGTAAGATGAATAAGACTGGCCCAAAAGAGACCAATTCTGTATTGTACAGGTCAGTAGGGAATATAAGGTCATAAATAAAATGCTTCCTAAATCTCCTTTATTAAAGAAGGGAGGAGTTTAGAATCTGGCCACAGAAATGTAATGGAAGTATGGAGGAGGGACAAGCTGGTGATGTGCTGCTTTGCAACATTGACTGTAATCACTCACCTTGGGGTCCATTTCAACTCCATGGGTGTATAGAGTTAACATGACAAAATGTGCTCTCTCGTAAAATGCTGCTCCTGTCAGGCAGCAGCAAAGACACGGTTGAGAGCTTTATCTCCCAATTCTGCTTACAGAAGTGACATAAGGAAAGCTACATATAAATAGCGTTGGGGCTTTTTGGTGGGTCTTTTTGTGTGGTGTTTTTTGGGGGGTTGGGAATTTTTGGGGGTTTTTCGTTGAGTTTGGGGTTTTTTTTGACTGGTAATCGTTCAAAAGGTACCTACTCTTATTAGCTTGATATTGCTCCTCTCTGCTGGAGCAAAAAGTGAAAGCAGGATTTGGAATGCCTAAAAGCAACAGGATCCAACTGATATTTTTTATTTACTGATGAAAACAGCTAATTCCAGTGTCCTATTATCTACTGAGACTTGCTAACAGGCCATGCTATTTGTGTTAAGCTAGTCAAAGCGATGACTTGTTCATTAATATGTTTTAAAAGTTTATTTTGGTTTTTTTTTTTGTCACCTTTTACTGTAAGGTTATCTTAATTCCTGTAATCATAACATTCAGATTGTATTCCAAAGGTAATTGTTTTACAGTGCATTCATTAAATGTAGAAGCTGAGCTTGTCTGAATTTCTGACTAATTATCTTGTCTTTTCCTTTTTTCAGGGTTTCGCAAAAATGATGAAATGAAGGCTATGGAAGTATTGCCAATTTTAAAGGAAAAAGTTGCATACCTTTCAGGTACAGTTATTTTCTTCTGCTGTGGAATGCGTTAGTCACATGTAAAATCGTATTTTAAATACTTCAAATATCATTACAAGAGTTATGGAAAGCTAGGGTAGCACCTACTCCGGTTGGATATCCCAAACATAACATGAGCATTGTGAAAGGATCTGTAATAAATAAGTGTTTTGTTGAACGTGGAACATACTGCTTGTTGACATCCCGGTCGTGTCCTGTCCCCCCTGCATATCCAAGAGCATTGTTTAGAACAACCTAGAACAACCTGCTGTACCATAGTCATATTCCTTCTCTTATTTCTGGTTCTTCTGCTGGAGAGTTTTACAGAGATGGCTTTGTTAGTGGCCCATCTGAAGCACTGGAGAAATATCTCTGTTGCAGAGGTGAAATTTCAGTGCATATCTTTTGAAACACACTTAATATCTTCATGGTGAAATGAGTTAGTATCTAATTTTAGCTATCTCTAGGATATACCTTGAAGTTGGTTGGTTACTTAACGAGGAATAGCAGAGGATTTAAAAGTGGGGTTTAGATGAATGAATATCACAACGTATTCTATGACTTGATAAGTAACTTTACTTGATGGAATGATGGTTGAGGTGCTTATTCTTGTGAACTGCATTTTGGTGTGACTTTCTGCAGTAAGTACTTCCAAATCTGTTGGGATTAAACAACATCATTCTCTTTGCCATAATCTTAGTGTCAAATGATTTAAGAGGACAGTCTCATATTTGAAAGGGGTTTTTTTTTATAAATAATTTGTCAAGAACTCCAAAAATAAAGCTCTTGTCTGTAAATATTAAACCATACAAAATCATCCCTGAAATTACACTCTTTAGAGATTTGCTGTGCATGGATGCTGATGCTTGCAAGTACAGTGTGTAGTTCACAGTACTTCATCCTGTCCACTCTGCTGAGTTAAGTAGAGGTGTAAAGCAAAAAAGATGTTGTTTGGTTTTGTTTGGTTGGTTTTTTAAAAGGTCCTGGCAACTGTAATGAATGATAAAACAGACTGCCCAGAGCCAATTTCCCTGGTAGTGTGGGAACTCCCACTTCTGCTTATGAATTATAATGCTGATGAAGGCTTGCTTAAAACCTTATTTTCAGAGGGAAAGAAGAAGAGAAAAGGGAGTTAAACACAATATTTCAATCCCTCATTACTCTTTTTTGGACGTTGCTTTATGGCACTTAATGAAAATGCAGTCAGTTTCCATTCCAAAACCTCTGAATTTCCAGGTTGTGCAGAACTTAGTTTAGACCCCTTAGATGGATCTGAAGAATGATAGGTGTTCTCTAATGTTAATTTGTAAGCATATGGCATTCTTGAAAGGCATTAATTCAGTGGAAGTGAAGTGGGCCAAATGAAAGCTGAAGGTAAATTTAAGGGGAGATGATGGATTATGAACCAGAGCAGATGAGGTGCAGGCAGGAAGAAGTGGTTGCCAACTTGCCTGTGTGAAGGTAGCAACTTTGACAGAAGAATGGAGCAAACAGCTGTGGGCAGCAAGACTGTCTGGAACTGGTCTGCCAAAATCTGTAGTTTCACATTTCCATTGCAAGTGGAGCTCAGATCAAATGAGATACATTAGTAGTGCAAGTGATTTGAAAAAAACCCCAAACAACAACCCACAACAAAAGAAACAAACAAGCAAGCCCCTAACAAAACTACCACCACCACTAGGGCTTAACCATTGTGGAACTAGAACTGTCAAGCTTTATACTTGGGAACACAAAGGTAAGGAAGATTGTTGGATTATGGACTGAGAGAGGCTTTCAATGTACCTTGGTTTTTTGTTCAAAAGCACAACTTTTGCTCAAGTACTTGGTTTTAATATTTGTAAGTACAATAACTGGTTAAGGTCTACAGAAATAGGACAAATTGATTGGGGATATCTCTACTAAAACTCTATCTAAAGATAACTCTGAGTTATTTCTACTACAAACTCTAATAGTCCTATTAAGCCTAAGGCATCCACAAACAACACTATAAATTTTTTATTTTGTTCTCCCTCATTTATATTGGAGTTCTGGTAGAGTTGTTGCAACATGTTCATTGTTGATTGTCAAGTACCTTCTCAAGTAGAAATAAAGTATGCCAATCAACAGTGCAAAGACATGGTTCTTTTTTTGTAGAGCAGGAAAGTTACACAAATAACACAGTCTGAAAAAAAATTCATGGAGTGTTTGAGATCCTCAGTTCACTTCCCCAGTCTTTTCTCTGCCTTTCTCTGCTGAGACCTTTCTTCTCCAAGTTAAATGAGTAAGTATGGGCTGGATAGCAGTATATTCATCTTTGTGTTCTTAGAATACTAAAGACACTTATCTTTCCACAATGCTGACTTTCTTAAGCACTTCTTGAGACCAGCTTATTGTGAGGCAGAAATATAAGGTTGAGCCATCTTGTGGAGAGACCTGGACAGGCTGGAAGAGTGGGCCAGCAAGAACAGTATGAAGTTTAACAGAGACAAGTGCAGAGTCCTGCACCTGGGTTGGAATAACCAAATACCCCAGTACAGGCTAGGGTCTGTGTGGCTGAGGAGCAGCCTTGCTGAAAGGGACCTGGGGGTCCTGATGGATAAAAAGCTGAACATAAGTCAGCACGGTGCTGCTGCAGCAACAAAGGCAAATTGGATCCTGGGCTGCATCCACAGGGGCATTACTAGCAGTGAATATCCCAATCTACTCAGTGCTTTTCAGGCCGCACCTGGAGTACTGTGTCCAGTTCTGGTCCCCACAATTAAAGAAGAATGCAAGCAGACTGGAGAAGGGTCCACAGAAGGGCCACGAAGATGGTCAAAGGGCTGGAGAACCTGCCCTATGAGGAAAGACTGAAGGAGTTAGGTCTTTTCTCCCTGGAGAAGAGAAGGCTCAGGGAGTACCTTACCACGGTATTCCAGTACGTAAGGGGCAGCTACAAAGAGGATGGAGGTGCTCCCTTCGCAAGGAGCTACATGGAGAAGACAAGGGGCAACAACTGTTTCCACCATAGGTATTCTCCGAAGCCATTCTTGAGATGATGTTTTGATCCAATCAGAAATCTTGGTGTTTTAATCAAGTTAAAGCTCTTGATAACAGATACCTCCCACTGAGGTACCACTTTTACTCCAAGTGTACTACGTTGTGATTAAACTGTATATATGAGTTTCCCTTTTCTCTTCCAACAGGTACCTCTTTGATCTGTGTTAGCCTGAGTTAGGCTGTAATTCTATATTACTTTGTTTCAGTCTTTGCTTTTCATTTATTCCTTTCATTTGTTTTCAGGTGGATATATTTAACAGATTTACTCAACATAACTTCTTTTTCTTGGCACAGCCTGAGTACCTCATCACTTTGAAAAAACTATTTCAGTAGTTGCTTTTCCTCTGCCACAAATCGTAGTAGATCTGATGTGATTCACTTTTGTTTTCTCCTCCATCATCACAATCCAGTTTAGCCCCCTTTATTGAGCTGCTAATGATGTGTTTTTGTAACTGAAGAAAATGAGTGGATTTTTCATAATTTAGCATATCTGAAGGTGCATTTAGATGGAAGAGAATTCTTTCTACTTGTCTCTGTTATCTGTAGCACCAGCCAGTATAGTTGAAAAAAAAAAAATTGAAAAAAGGTGAATTTAGAACTAAATTTGTACAACAAACAATGTACAAATGAGGACTATGGTGCAGATAAGTCATCTGGACTTGTTAAAATGTGTGTGTTCCTTGCATATCTTAAAATATGTTAGTGTAGCTGTGATGCTCAAACTGTTAAAGAAAGGTAAAGGTAATGATTGGATGACAATTGGAGTGAGAAGGAGAGATGTAGTCTTTGAGAATTCAATTCTGAAACACATCGTGAAGCAGCTATTTTTTTGCTAGGGCAGGAGGCAAGGAAGTACAGCAGAACAAATACTTCCATGAAGTGTTGTGAAGTACATCTTGCTGTATGTGGGTCGATAACTGCAAAGTCTTAAAGCTCACCAAGCTAGCCTGAATACTGATTCTGGAATAAATACTGTATTGGAAATACTTGTTCTTCCTGAAACCAGTCTGACAGACTGGACTGCTTTATCTTGTATTGGTGAAAGTAACAAAAACAACTTGATGTGTAGAATGCAAATGCTTGGGTGCAGCTTCCCTGTGAATCCTGTGTTGTTTTTTGAAAACTGCGAACAGAGTGGTTCTCAAACAACAACAACAAAAAGGGGCGGTGGGCAGGGGAAGAGAAAAAGCTTCCTTGAACTGATTTTTCACCTAACTGGGAAATAATCTGTTTGAGTATTGGGTGTCTCACCACCTGAAATCGAAAAGCCTCCTAGAGATGTAACCATGAAATACAAATGGAGTCCTGGATGCCATTTTTTTGGTTAAGTTTAAACTGAAGTCTTTTGAAGTACAGATACTCTTGTATCTCTACACATACGTGCACGAGGAGAGCATTTTCTTACAAGGTGCAATTATCTTGGTTTCATATGAGGAAATATCACTTGATAACTTGTCCTGCTTTTGAAACGTGCCATAAAAGCCCACTGTTTAGCTTTACTTACATACTTTGAAACTAGGTAAAAAGGCATTTCCTGAAAAAACTGCAGTACTCAGCCTGTTGTTTTTTTGTGCCGTTTGGAGCCCATTGACAAGACCTCTGTTAGTGATGTGCACTAGACAGAAGCGATTCACGTTGGGTGACTCGCGTGAGTTGTTCCGCTACTCATATGACACATACTGGCATAAGCAGAGAGAATATCTCAGTAGGGTGGGGGTTTTGTATAAAAGGAAAGGTGTAAAAATGGAAGTCTCACCGATGAAAGTAGCAGCTTAATATGTTTTTGTTAAACCAAGACAAATAGGGGGTTGAGTTGGATAAAGACTATTGTGAGACAGGAAATTCCCACCTGATGCCTCATACATTGTTGCTTTTAACATTCCTGTTTGTGTATGACACAGAAGCATCAGGAACAAAGGAAATGAGAATTATTTATTAGAAAAGCCCTAAGAAAGCTTTCAGTATAGCTGGTGGAAAAAAACAAGTCTTAGGGACTTTTTTGCTTAATATTTACAATTTTGGTATCTGACTTAAGACCAGGTAGTGAAATTCTCTTCACCAAAAATCAAGACCGTAGTAATTTCTTCATTACTCATCTAGAACTGAACTTTGTGGGACAGATTTTTGTCTCCAATGTACAAAAATTTCAGGATACGATTTTTCAGAAATTTAAGCACCGTACGTTAAAAATGGGTTTTCTCTGTGGTGTATGTGGAGCTGGGAGCCAACCGAAGTGGCATCCAAAATGACATAAAGAATACGGGTTTCTTTCCTCTGCCATGGTGGAAAATCGCATGACACGGGAGTTGCTGTGTGGGAAAGGCCCAGAGGACTGATCTGAGGTGACTGTGCGTAACAAGGCATTTGTTTAAAATGCTTAGAGAGTGTTAAAGACAATTCAGTGTATGTTCTTCCCTCCTAGCTGCTGCTTTTTAAAGAAGAATTTCCACCCTGAGCAATCGAGCACTTTTTCTGGGGGGTTCGAATCAGTAGCGTTTACCAGTTGAAATGAAATTTTTAAGATCTGTAGCTGATGGCCTGCGGTGCACTGAGGGGAGCTTTAAAGGCTGCAGCAGACTTTCAGCGGAGTTTGGTAGCTTTGGAGCCCAGTGATCGCTCTGGAGCTGAGTGGAGGCCTGGGCTGTTGGACTCTGAGTCTTGTCATTTACCCTTTCTCTCTTGTGGCGTCTGTCTTGTTTTTATCCTGTCACTTGCTATGTAAAAATCCTCAAAGTTCTCTGCTTGGCAAGTGGGTCAGGATGGTCAAGACCAGACTTGCCTCTCTCCATTAGAATGGGACAACTCTGTTGTTTTTAATCTCACGTCCCACTTAAGAGGGTCATGGAAGATAAGAATATGAATTTCCTTTTAAGTTTAGGTTTCTGGCATTGCAGCTTGACAGAAATTCAAAGTTGCTTTTGCCTCTTCTGAGTTTCATTTGGTGCCTCACAGGGAACATGTCCAGCGCAGAGAGTCCCTGGAGGCTTAGTGTCTCTAGCAAGCACACACAGACTGTGTTGGGGAGGATAGTGACGAATTTTTGAGTGACTGGTTTTATTTATTTGCTTTTGGCCTTCCTTTCTAAGGGATTTTTTTTAAAACTTTGTTTAGTAACATAGATTTACAATGAGGAGCTGATTTACAATGAGAAATCATTCAGGACAGAGGATAGTGTTTTTCTGCGTTTCCATGGGACAGGAGAAAACAGTCCACACATCTGTGGTTGAGAACATATATGTGAAATTTAGCTTGTAAGAATGTGTCTGTCCTATTACCCAAGCGTTGATGAAGACAGCCTACTGCATTTAGTAATAGTAACTTTTTGTTTTTACTCACAAGGGGTTGGATATAAAATTGCATTTTAATGTTAACAACAGTAAGTCTGTGCAATTTAACAAATGAGATGAATACATTTAAGTGGAACCACTCAAAGTCAGGTTTTTTTGCCTTGCATATTAAGTGGATTCAGAATTTCCTGCATTGCTAACAAAATTAAAAATTATAAACTGACAATTCCAAATCTGCACATCAGAACAGGGTAAAAATGTAAATTAAATGCTTAAATAGTGTCCATCTACTCATCTAGTATATGCACTGGGTGTGAAATACTATACACCTAAGCTCTGTGCTAGTTAATGCTGAGTATCCTCTAAATACTTCCATACAAAGTCTATATTTAAGTTTAATCTGCACAATTGGTGATTCAAAAGTTAAATATATAACAAAGCACCATTGTTGGACATGTCACACTGCCAGTCAAATGTGACTGTAATGTGTAAGTGTAATGCTATGGTTGTTCTTTGTTTCACTTTTTTTGACAGATACTTCCTTATTGTAGGAATTATGACAATATGCTGATTGATACTCCCAAAATTCAACTTTAAGCTGGTCTCTAAATGACAGTGTTGGCATTTAACTTGAAATCACTTATTTTTTTAAGTGGATATTCATGAAACAGTGCAGGACTTAGGTTTTCCAAAACTATTCTGAAGACTAGGTTTGCAAACAAGAATGGTGTTATGCTGTGGGGTTTTTTTAACATGTTTAATTTTGCAGGTGGCAGAGATAAGCGTGGAGGTCCCATTCTAACGTTTCCAGCTCGTAGTAATCATGATAGAATACGGCAAGAAGACCTTAGAAGACTAATTTCATACCTAGCATGTATTCCTAGGTAAGTCATGGTCACTTGATAAGCTCTGAAGCTATAAAACAAAATAAATGGATTAT
Organism: Mycteria americana; assembly: GCF_035582795.1. NCBI lineage: Eukaryota > Metazoa > Chordata > Aves > Ciconiiformes > Ciconiidae > Mycteria > Mycteria americana. The sequence goes on along the minus strand of NC_134366.1, from coordinate 93,242,058 downwards.
GTTGCAGTACACCTGCAAACTAGAAGACTGAACGGGTTAAGAAAATGAGCAAATTCATACCAAGTTTTGTCACTTAATGTTTTCAAATTGCTTTTTGGAAGAGACCGAAATAATTACTCTGCCTTATAGAAGGAAGGCTGTTGGCAGAAAGGCTGGTGTGCTTTAGCTGGAAGTAGTTTGTGTCTTGGAAATGGCACTGCCATGCCATATTGCTGTCACTGTGTTGAACATTACGAATACAACTCAAAGGCTTTCAGTACATCACTAATTAGAAACATGCTGGTCATCACTCATAATATGCCTTGTGCAGACTGAGGTCAGCACAACACTCCTAACTGTTATTTGTATTGGATAAGTTATAGTGTCCTGATATAGCACAGGAATAACCAGGAGAGACACAAGTAAAATTGCTTGTAGAGGTCTCGGATAAACCTGTGGAGAGATCTGTGAAAGTACTGATATCATTGTGTTATCAACAATTTAAGCTATGAATTACAATGTGCTATTTAAATAAATCGGCAGAAGTCAAATCCAGTGCTGGTGTGTTTGTATATACACACACCCATATATATACATATATATATATATATGAAGTTTTATGTATGTATATTTTTAAACGTTATCTATTGTATATATGTAAAGAAGTTTGTTCACATAGGACTTTGTTCCTAGTAGTAACTGAATTAGGGACAAAAATGATCGTAAGGCCCTGACTTTAGGTCCATCTCGGAATCTGCCAGCATTTGGTAGACTGGAGCAATGCTGACTGTGCTTGAATATGTTTGCCTATGACCTCAAGGAGCAGTTGTCATTAGAGTTGAAAAAAATCCCTTGGACAACATCCCTGAATGCAATATCTTCCATATTTTTGTAATGTGTTAATTTATAGGCAGTCGTCTTTGCACCTGATGTAATCAGGTGCCGGTTTCAGATTGACAAAAGTGCTTTCATAAAAGTATCTTCAGGACATCTAGTTGACTGTGTATGACCTTCCTTAAGAGCAAGTGTTGGTAATTCAATTATTCTAGTCTTCATTTCACTTTGAAGTGTAGCAGTGTTTAGTACTTTTTTTTTTTAAGTTAACTGGAGGATTTTGGGGAGGCAGAGGAAGGAGGACAGGAAGAGGGCTTGAGATTTTTACTTCTGAAATAATTTGACTTCACATTTGAATGTTTGAGATGTATTCTAGCCTTCTACAGCCTCAAGTTACTAGAGAAGTTAATAGATAAATATATATCAAAATATGCCTAAGAGTTTTCTAGAGATAATCTAGCAAAATACAGTGGTCCTCTGGCAAAAGATGTGTGTTAGTTTAGCATCAATGGATGTAAATTGAAAAGAAAGTTAGTGCAGGTTTTATATCTCTGTAAGCATGGCAAAGCTTTGAGAATAAAGGGAGCTTTATTAAAAGCAAGACTCATTTTCATACAAGTCATGTTTTAGGAACCGATCATGCAACTCTTGCTAATTAAGAAGTCCCAATTAGTACAAATAGCCCTGAACATTTGGTCTGTGTGTTAGTTATTGCAGTACTATTACTCTATGTAGCTGAAGATTCAGAGGTATCAGTTGTTTGGCAAGAGATCTAAACACTTAAGGTGATTCAGTTTCACAATTTTACTGATTTAACAATTTATCCGATTTTAAAATATTGCTAAACTTAAGTCATCAGTGCTGACTGGACCAGGTACTAGTGTAGTTCAGGTTTACCTTACAGATGACCTTGGCTGACTGAAGCCTTCGAGAACAATTTCTGTGATCCTTGGCCAAAAGGGATTCATCTTTTCTCAGATGACGGAGCCACACAACAGAGGACACATCTGCATTGTATCACGTGATGAGGGGCTGCTTTGTACACCCCAGTAGATGTGTGCCTCATGTGAATTAGTGACAAGCACTCATCCTTACGCAGTGCTCAGTTTGTGTGGTAGGATAGGGATGCGCTGAGCAGCACTTGCGTAATAGCATGCAGCCTTTCAGTAATGGGTAATGAAGTATGAAGATACTTCAAAACACTAGTTGTTTTTGTCCTTCAATCCTGTGAGGCTGTTAGAAAACATTTTCACCACTGTCAGAAAATTGTACGTTGTAGCCTACATGTATTCCCAGCTAGTCAATTTTAATGTATTTTCCTGCTACCATTGCCATTTTTGGCATTCCTATGGGCAGGTGGGACAGCCAGCATTTATCTTGATAAGCTCCTTTTTCTAAATGGAGGATTGTTTTTGCTGGGTTTTTTTTTTTGTTTTGGGGTTTTTTAAACCAACTTTAAAAAAACTCCTCTTCTAAGGAACCTGTATTATCACTTCTTTCAGAAGCTCTTCTGCTCTCCTGTATCAGTCATAACTCATCTTTCTACAATGTGGCCAATGAGACTGTGTAAAGTATGCCAGTGAAGCTTCCCTACTTCTTGGACACTCTGAAAACCTCACCACATGAACTCCAGAATTGCATTTACATTAATCACATCCCTGAAAGTGACTCATGTACTCAAACAATGGACATTTGGTCCCTTTTGATAGTCCATTGTCAATGATGCACTGGTTTTGAAATATTTTCCCTTTCCATGTTAACAAGGTCATATAGCAAATTCTACTGGAATGAAATCAAAATTTCTGGTGTTGGTGGTGATTCCTGCTTTTGATGAGTGGCAAGCACTAAGTGTACAAAAGGTATTGATGAAAAGAAATTAAATCTGCCATTCTCAGAAGAGTTGCCAGAGAATTTGAGTGTAAGGTTTTGGACAGCAAAATTGAGCTCAAATTTTGTAGCAACAGGTTGATGCGGTTTTCTTCACAGCCATAAAATGCTTTCTTATCCATTAACTATCCACAGATCAATCCTGTTACAGAAGGAATTGTCAATAAAGGGTTTTTTCCTTCTACAGACACTTTAACTCTCAAATAACATGGGACTAGGTCTGATACAGTTTTAAAAAGTTGCAGAAGTCGTAGGAAAGAACAGTATGCCCTATTCTGTCTTTTGGAGGATCCCCTCAGGCACACAGAATCATATAGGTTGGAAAAGACCTTTAAGATCATCAAGTCCAACCGTAAACCTAACACTACCAAGTCCACCACTACACCACGTCCCTAAGCACCTCATCCAAACGTCTTTTAAATACTTCAGGGATGGCGACTCAACCACTTCCCTGGGCAGCCTGTTCCAATGCTTGATAACCCTTTCAGTGAAGTAAAATTTCCTAATATCCAGTCTAAACCTCCTCTGGTGCAATTTGAGGCCATAATAAAGGCCTCAGTCATTACAAAGGCATGAGTATTGTAATCAGTAAAGTGTGTGTGTGTTCTGAAGAGTCAATTGGAAATGAATTACATATTGGTGCTTCAGTAAATGCTGTGTTTAATGTGTATGTAAGGTGAAGAAGAAACAAGACTGGAAGATGAGTCATTGTGAATATAAACAATGAAAATGAAAGAGGAGATAAAGGGAGATTATCAAATCAGCAACAGTTGTAAAACTATCACCCACAAGGAGTTTGGCAGGGGGGTGAGAAGCTTCCCGAGAGGTTCGTGAGATCTGCTGTACGTGTCAGCTAGTCAACAGTGAGACCCTAGGGTGTTACAGTTAGCGGAGGAGACCTTGTTTATTAGGCAGTGGGGTGCAGTGGAGTGCTGTGTTTGAAGTTGTAACACTTGCTTGATAACCTTTTTTCTTTCTTCTGCAGTGAGGAAGTATGTAAACGAGGATTCACCGTCATTGTAGATATGCGTGGGTCAAAATGGGACTCCATAAAGCCTCTGCTGAAGATTTTACAGGAATCCTTTCCATGTTGTATTCATGTTGCACTGATAATCAAGCCAGACAATTTCTGGCAGAAACAGAGGACTAACTTTGGCAGCTCTAAGTTTGAGTTTGAGGTAATTTTCCCCTATGGTATACAAATTTACATTTATTTCATGGTTTTAAGTGTGCTCACTACTGATCAGCATCTTGAAAACTCTCAGATAAATTGTGTTCTAGATGAGAGGAGGGATACGTTAGGCCAGTGGCGCTGGAGGGAATGTGGTTTTCTTCGTGTACTTACGCTAGGTAGTTGTGCATGTTGTCATTTATATTATTTTTCTGCGCATGAGAGAGATGGAATTAGGGGTTTACCCCTAATGGTAAAAAGTTAGGTTTCATCTGTTTGTTGTCGTGGTCTGCATTGCGGTAATCGTGATATCACCAGCATCCAGAGGAAAGCAGCCAACTGCACCTTGCTGTTATCCTCCTGCTGCTGTAGAATACAATACACGAAGTCAAAACTTAATCAAAACAGTAGGCAGAAGAGCAGTTGCTGTTTTCTCCTTAAGTGTGGCGAGGTAAGAAAGAAATAAAATGCTTCTCTCGTTTGGGGAAATACCTGCCAGACATGAGGCTGGTCACAATTGATATTTGAAAAGAAGAGTATGAGAAAAGTTAAGTCATGTGGACTTCATGAACAAAATGATCAACTCTTACAAAGAGAAAAACAAAAACTTGAAAGAAAATGTCAAATTCATTTCAGTAACAGCATTTTTTAAATTTTCTTTTTTATTTTTTAGACAAATATGGTGTCTCTGGAAGGCCTTACCAAAGTAGTTGATCCTTCTCAGCTAACCCCAGAATTTGACGGCTGTTTGGAGTACAACCATGAGGAGTGGATAGAAATAAGAGTTGCCTTTGAGGACTACATTAGCAATGCAACCCATATGCTGTCCAGACTGGAGGAACTGCAGGATATATTGTCGAAAAAGGAAATGCCTCAGGACCTGGAAGGTGCTCGCAATATGATAGAGGAGCATTCACAATTAAAAAAGAAAGTCATTAAGGCCCCTATCGAGGACCTTGATGTGGAAGGACAAAAGCTGCTCCAGCGGATACAGAGCAGTGATAGCTTTCCCAAAAAGAACTCTGGGTCAGGGAATGCAGATTTACAGAACCTTTTACCCAAAGTATCCACCATGCTGGACAGGCTGCACTCAACACGGCAGCATCTGCATCAGATGTGGCATGTGCGGAAATTGAAATTGGACCAATGTTTTCAGCTCAGGCTGTTTGAGCAGGATGCTGAAAAGGTAAGGCATTGGGGGAGGGGAGTATAAATGGGTGCTGCTTGACAGACTTGAAAGAAGTACCAAAGATAACTGCAAATCATAATTTTTGTCTTTAATCACTAGCCTTTTAATGAGAAATAAAGGATTTCTTGATTGAGAGTGACTCTTAGTCTTCTGTAGTAAAGGGGATGGGGTAGTAATTCTAAGCTGTGAAGAGCACAGGTAGCTCTCGCCAAAGAAAATTTTAAGTGGTAGTGACTTTAAAGCTTTTGGTTTGGTAAGTTTTTGTTCCAGACAGATGCTTTTGCATGCATCAAGTGAAGATGAACGCTGTATACTTTATAAATACAGATGACTAAGGACTACATTGGTCTCCTTTTGAGTGACCCTTAGGATTTGAGTGACAGGCAGTTGACAAAGTCTGAAGAGGCTGTCATGGACAACTGCTTTGTTGGTGCAGGATTTAAAGTCTCAGGCTAAAACCTGATATCTCTCTTTTGACTGTGCATATGTCATTAACAGGGGACTGAGTGATCTCAGAATGTTTTGGGCTAACCAGTCCCTTCAAATGAGAAAGCCTTGATTGTCATGGAATTTGAAGAGGAAATATGGCAGGCAGTGCACTTTTAGATGAGCTCAAATAAGATCTATTTTCATATAGAATGGTTTTGCAATCACTTATTATTAACTTGTTACCATAGAACAAATAGCTTTAAGGAAGGGTGAGGAGTTTTTCTCTGGGAGAAGAAGTAACTAGACTATGCAGTCAAGTGGTAAGTATGGTCTTTGTCAGATTTCTTAAAATATTTTATGTAAGAATGCCTGAACTGGATGAGACCAAAGGTCTGTGTTAAACCAGTATCCTGCTCTCCAGCAGTGGTCATAACCAGATGCATGGAGAATAATAAAAGCAGAGCAAACATATATAATACTACTTCTTCCTTCTTCCTCTGTTTTCTTCCCCTGTACTTCCCCCATCATTTCAGCTCAGGGACTTTCTTTACACTACTCTTAATGTTTTCTGCTGTGTTTAAAAAAGAAATCATTTTTTTAAAAAATACCATTTAAAGTAATTGTTTACTGAATGGGTATAGCTGAAAATAGTAGGGACGTGTAAAGAGTGGGAAAAAAAATCTGATCAAGTGACTTTAGAGTTATAAAATTATTTAGAAAATAACAAGCTGTTGGTCTAGTATTGCTCTTTCAGGCCCAAAATGCTTTTTAGCAACCTTTCAGTCACTTAATTACAGCATTAATTATTCTTTATTACAGCATGTACAAAATATATTTTGATGGTGCTCACGTGGTATTGAAAAATCTGTTCTTCATTTGCTCATCTAAAAGTTGCCTACATAACTTGGGCTTTAAGAAACTCCTTGTGAAATACTTGAGCCTAGGGGATTGATCTCTGAGCTGCCACGTGGTTGCATAAGCTCCTGCCTGTGTTTTCTAGGTTCCCAATTCCGAGAATAAGTCTGTATTAAATTAATGCATCTTTCTTTCAAAATAGAGGGAAATGTTAGGCACCTCAAAATGGGGTTGACAGCAGCTAGCATACCTGGGACTTTATTTTCTCATCAACCAGTAGAAAAAGATTAAAAAAGAAGGTTTGTGTAGTATCCCAACTCACTTTTGGATTAAGGTCCTTGCCTTAATCTGTTTGCAGCCCTTATTTCACTGCTTGCGTGGGATTAGATTTCATAGCTCAGGGCTTCTTTATCAGTGTATGTCTGTGTGGTTTATTTAGGTGCGGGAAAAGGCTGGATCTTTGTTGGAAAAATAAGGGGTATTGAATGGGGAGAAATAGAATTGTTAATTTTGGAGGACTTGCACAACTCTTTGCACAAGAAATCTGGGCTGCTTCAGGAGAAGAGAAGGCAAAAAAGGGGCGAGGTGGGAGGTAATCTGATTGGAATTTCCCTGTAGGTATCTGAAGGCAGCAAAGTCAGACTGCCTAGAGAAAGGTGGTCACGAGCAGGACCAGTGTCTATTTTGAATAATGTTCTAACACGTCTTCACTGTAGTCTAGATAAGAAACTGAAAGTTTTAGGAGTATGTGATCAGCTGTCTCAGTTGTCGAAGCTCTTAAAACTTTTTTTTTGTTTACGGTACTTAGCATATTGTGGTCTACTTATAATATGATTTGTCATGTACCTGGGTGGAATAACAGATTTGATAATATTGCTCTGTTAGCCAGCGTATTTTGAAAGATCTTTAAATGAGTACTTACTACTCATTGCTACCATTTTTTTCTGAGCAATCTTTTTCAGCTTATCCAGAGAGTAGGTGAGTCTTTTGAGCTGAGATATAGCAACGATTTCAAGACCTTTGCGGTGGGGGATGGGGGCGTGGGTGTGAGTGTGGTGGTGTTAAACTTAGCCTTTTGCTGTGTTACTTGGTCTTTGAAAACTTTGTCTTCCAGTGCCACTGTTAACATACCTATGTACCTCCACTGATGGTCACTGTCAGATAAGGTCTTCCCTAAAATTTGTTTGAATATTAAAATAGTTTAAAAAAAAAAAAAAAGGGCACAAAACCAAAAATCCCAAACATTTAAAGATTATGCTTAAACTTCTCTGGAAGAAGGTAACGTGTCACTCTGTGCTCAAGTATAGTTTTTTTAATTTGTTTAGCAATAGAAAAGTTGTTTTCAAATCTGCTGTAAAGTTATGAACTAAAAATATTAAACTTGCTGCTGAAGTACTTGATCAGCAAGAATTAATTTATATTTCATTTCCATGAGTTGCCATTTTCATTCTAAATTACTGAGCTGCTGACATCATGAAATGCTGACACTAGGGAACGTATAAGCTTGGTAACTCAGGGCTGTGCTCTAAGCCTGTTTGTTTACTATGACTTTTTTGTAGTAATGAAGTTTATGACTTTATGATTATGACTTTACTGTAGCTTGTTGAGAAAAACAACTAGAGTAAAGATTTAACAGCGTCAGCTGTTTGGTCCAAAAAGACAGATTTCAGCAATGATTTGGTTAAAATGTACGGTAACTTACAATGGAAAGAGCATCAGTGTTAATTTTCATGGCCCTAGATTCTTTTTGTCTTCTGGGTTCACAGATTTCTCACATTACTTGTCTATGGTTTCTGCCATAACAAATTAGTGATTTTTTTTTTTTTCTTCCCTTTCCTTAATATTTTCTTGTAGATGTTTGACTGGATCACACACAACAAAGGTCTGTTTCTGAACAGCTACACAGAGATTGGAACCAGTCACCCCCATGCGATGGAGCTTCAGACACAGCACAATCACTTTGCCATGAACTGTATGGTAAGAACAGGCCTCACTTCACAGCACTGACACATTGTCTATTTGCTCTGTGTTAAGGTAGAATTCATAAATCATACACATAAATCATTCCTTCTGGTACAAGTAGTGCAAATTTGTATTTGAGCAGTGAAATTATAAAACACAAAGGAGGAAAATAAAGGGTAGCCATGTACAGAGGTACTGTGATCAAGCAACAAAATTATTTTGACAAATGGAAGTATTCAACACAGCCTCAGCACTTCTCAAATATAAGCATCCAAACTTCTAGAACCTGGGATGTGTGTTTCAGTACTGCTTTGAGTCTTGTAGGAAATTTCAGAGAATCGTGTGTAATAAGGAATTTAGCACTCCATGCAGAAAGAAATAGCCCTCAGGATCTTCTGAATAGATTGCAACTCAGACAAAAAGCTCTGAGAAGTAGTGATCAACAGCTGAGCCTAGTGTAATAATTTTCCATATTTTTAAGACGACACACGTCTCAGTTCTGGCACAGTAGAATGGAGCTAAAACAAACAATTTTTTTGTCTAGTATCATCTTAGGATGAGCTATCAGTAGGCTGCAATTAAAAGTTTAGATTTTAACTGGCAGTGAGTGAAAGCGGCTTATTTTCAATTTCATTAATTCCTGTTTGAACATGGGGACTAAATTCCCAAGTACATTTTAGGTCCTTTTCACTAGGAGGATTGGAGGTGTTTAAATAACTTTGGGAGTCTGGGCCTGGGTCCAGTCCCTGGCTGTCAACTCAATGAAGGAAGAACACTACCAGTCTTGTTAGAAATTAACATCCTTGGCAGTCCAAGGATGAGAATTGAATTAAAATATGGTCGAAACAATCAGCTTTTGCAAGAAGGTGTTTTTGTAGGACAGGACTACTAATTGTGGAAAGAGAGAGTGGCAAAGTTATGTGTCTTGCTGAAATAATGGAAGGACTAGTAAGGCAGCTCTTATGAATGGTATAGCTGGAGTTAAGGCAACAGAAGACACAAGCAGAGAAGGTACATTTTCTTCTTTTGCAACTCGGGTATGTTTGCGAAAGTTTAAAAAAATAAAAGTCAATATGAACTTTTTGAAAAGAGTAAAGCAAATGCTGGGGAGCATTGTAATTAGGTAACATCATATATGGATGTAATTTTGACCGCTAGGTTTGGAAGGTATGGGTTCACTCTGTGGGCACGGGGAATTGCTCCTTTATGGAGTACCTCATTGTTATTGCTCATTGCTCTGCATATGAAGTACAGCAGAAAAACTTATAGAAGGACAGTAGGTGTCATTGACATGGGATGACTTTTGGAACTTACAATTTTTGATGGCCTTCCAGGCAATTCTTGGGCTTGTACTCTAAAGATTAAATTCTTCTTCTGTCAGCCTGTCCTGGTATTAGTCACTGTTGTCCTATTTTCTTCAAATTGGATGATTCCCCTGCCCCCCCACCCCCCATACTGTTCAGATGCTATCAACAGTAGGAGGCACTTGAGCGATGTAGCATAATCCCTCCTGCTCTGTTTTTGCTGTTAGTCTTTTGCTGGTAATCTCTGTTTTGCCTGTAGTAGTCAAATGCATTAATTACAGGGGACTTTTTCTAAGCCTGTACAATGATTTCTTGAAGTATGTGAGGAGCAGCTTAAATTTGGGGCAAATTAAACAGTCCAAATATTCAAAAGGGGAAAGAAAAGCTACAGTTTTTCAATGTGTTGCTGTAGCATAGCCCCCCAAAAAAGTCATTCTTTGGCACAGAATAGGAAAATACAATTTCAAAACTATCAATTCTTGGGTTTGATTTAAGCAGAGTTCAGTTTTTCTGGGTTTTATTTGGTTAAATGGCAAAAGCCTTACATATAGATTGGGAGAAAGATTAAACTGAATGTGACATAAAAAAAATGACATTAACTGATTGAATTTTGGCAGACTTTACTTTTCATTAGCATTTATCTGTAAAAATGTCAGGCAATCTTAACTCTTGCGAGCATGTTCAGCTTCTCCCTGACCACTCTTCACATACACTCTGTGCTTAACAAACTACTGTTTGTTCACTGTTCCTGTCAGTGTAACTCTTCAATAATCAAAGTTGATTTAAGATCTCTTATGTGAATGCTCTAACACTAGAGGTGGAATTTAACTTTTAACCCATCTACAACCATGCAAATTATTTAATTGGATGGGGTAGAAGAAGGAAGAGTGGCAACTATGTATAAGGTTTATTATATGCAGGAGATTTTGAAGGCTTTTCATTGTGGCCCTAATTAGACCCTAATAGATCTTGCTTTCTGGGCAGTTTCCTTAGGTTCACTTTAGGTGGGAAAGGGCTGTTCAAAGGATAAATGCTGCCCAAGCAGCTAAATGCAACCTCTTGCACTTGCTCACACATTAACCCTGATAACTGGTGTTGCAGCTGCTTTTCCCAACGCATTGTGGTTGCCGCAGGGCACATGCTCCCTTCACAGCAGGTGCTACCCTCTGTCAATAGCTGGCTCTCCCATCTCCCCTTCCTTCCCAAGTAGCAGCTTGGCTTTCTGAGGGGTGCAGGAGGGCAACTTCTGCAGCTGCTTATGCCAAACTCGGGTGAGAAAGAGCAACAGCGTTTGGGTGAGATGCCAAAATTTTAATCTGGTCTTCCAGTCTTAAATGAGCCACCTGGATGTAAACCATTGTGAAAGCTACTTAGTTCCTGTCATGAGCAGGAGTTGGTTACATCAAGGACAAAGAGGATTTGCTGAATATTTCTTTTTTTCCTTGTAATGGCTTTCCGCCTCTTTTGGAATCTGATTTTCAGTATTACAGCACAAAGTAGTTGGAAGATTAAACCAAATGTTGTAAAACAAAAAGGTGAAGAATACATTGGGGGAGGAGATTTAACTGTACTTTCAGCAGTTTCATTAGCAAGTGATATGTCTAGGAACCTTGTGTATTCAGTATGTAATAGACTCATGTGGCTGCACTTCAAGGTAATAGGAATAAGTTCGTGAAAGTCTTAAGCTTAATACACAGACTGGTTCTCATTGCAATGAAACTGTCCCAGAGAAAAGCTGGATAGGTGCAGTGATGTGCATTGAAGATGGACATACATTTGGTTACCATTGCTTAACACACAGGTTGATGTGGCTAAAAAGGCTGCTGATAGTTCACATGTGCAGCTGTAGGTATGTGACCTGCTATTACTGAATTCAAGAGGCTGTTCACTGATAAATGTCAAGGCTGTGTCTTTATAGGGCAAGTAGATCCCATGTTCCCTAACTGTGGGGAAAAATAAACTCACAATGATTCTCCTCTCTGAAGATGAGGATGGATTTTCAGTACAATTTAAAAGGCCCACTTTCAGCAACAGTAAATAGCTATTGTCAAGTCCTGAGATTTGAGTTAAGCAATACTCAGTTTCAGCTTGAAGTTCCTCTTTTGGTGACTAAACCAATGCTTCACTTCTCAAAACAAGCTTTTAGTACCTTTTAAGGGAGAAACTTGCAAATAAGGCAAGGAGTTGCAAATACAAAAATTATCTGCTGAGTTTTTGAACTGCGAAAACAAAGTACCCATGATTGTATGATTAGTCAGTCTTGCATGCAAGAGTGGGAGAGACTGATTCTGTGTCTTTCCACTCTTTTCCCTGCCATTTTCCATACGCCTGCTGGGACACAAGGGAAACAAAAGCAGTCATGAGAAATATGGGTGAGGAGGAGGGGGAGAATGTTGTCTACTTGAATATTTTCTTCTACTCTTCTTGCTAGACCAAATGGTCTTGCTTTCATTACAGCTTAACTGTGCCCCTCACTGCACTGGTGAGGGTCCAAATGATTGGAAAGTGATGTAGGGAAAAGGAAACTTTCTTTGGAGAAAGCCAACGCTGGCTACTATGAAAGGGTGTGCTATGACTACTTCTTGTCTCAGGGCTGACAGGACCATCAGTAGAAGCTATGTTTATTAACCATAATCCAAAAAGTCCTGTGTCAATTGTAAGCATATTGCTAAATTGATTGATGTTCTCAGAACAGGCTGTTTGCATATACTAAACCACTTTATCAAGGTAGTAATCAAATAATTTATGTCATCCAAAAAGAGAGTGCCAGAAATGAGCACTGGTGAGAGTTGTGGGAGGTTAAAATAGAAGTATGAACACAACACTTGAATATCACTGGGATTACATAGTTAAAAGTTGGCTTGGCTTGCTCAAATCCAGCCACAGGGACTGGTGCAAATGAAAACATTAGGAAGGTCAGGTGAGGAAAAATCAGCTTAGCTGACAGCTAGTGTGACTTTTTCCTCTTCCTTTGTACTACTGATATATTTCACTCTGAGATTATTTTTATTTTAAATATATATTTTTGTAACCATACGGAGTTGTCGCTTGAGATAGCCTTAAGCCCCATGTAAATTCTAGACTGCCCTGGGTCCCTTGAGACTTCAGCAAATGAGAGCAAGACCACAGGTTGTGAATTGTGCGTTCTTTCTCAGATTGCTTTGAAATACAGATTTTCACAAAAGACTTTGTGCAGAGTGGTGAACAGTAGCAAGCTAGCTCTTCTGTCTTAGGGGGGACATGTCTGTTCTGTGCATTTTGGTGGGGGGGTTTTTTGTTGTTTTGGGTTTTTTGTTTGTTTGTTTTAAACTAATAGAGTGCTCAGGCGGGTATTTCAGTAAAAATAAATAAATAAAAGTTAAATGGTAAAATCCATCAACTGTCCAACCAATCTAACATCCCTAATAGACAAGATAAAGACAAATGGGGATGGGGCAGTAGAGTAGGTAAAATGTATTCAGTCAAGTTTTTGGTAGTTCTGAATAACCACAGTTTAAGAAAAACATGGATTTGTGATGTTCTTGAAGTTCAGGGAATGCACAGCTGTGGATCCTGGTCAGACTGGGAGGATGTTTTTTGAGTGCACATCCGTAAGGGCATCTTCCTGGTGCCAGAGCAGTTAATGGTTAGTCGCAATATCTGGATGCCACCGACCTGCGAAGAGACTGAAAAAATGAAATGACTTCAGGCTATTTCCAGCTTCTGAGGAGCACTCCAAAATCAACAAGATGAAATAGAATAGGTTAGATGTGCAACCCTTAAGAAGGAAGAAGCAAATAAACAGATTTTTAAAAGCAGTCAGCTGGTGAGGTATTAATACAGCAACAAGTATGTTCATGTCAATGGATCGTGAACTAAAGGAATAGACAGTGGTGTTACCACAAAGAAGTGAATCTTATTTCACTCTTGATACTTCTTGGGGGTGCTGAACTTAAGACTTGTAATGAAAGTGCTCTGATTCAGTTGGTCCTACTAGAGAACTGGGTCCAGTTTAGAGCCCCATACTTAATGTTGTAATGGGGAACATTCAGGTGAAAATGATGTGGCTGTAAGGAGAGGTTGAAGGCATGGGCATTTACTATAAGAAAGTGAAGGTAAATGAAAAGTAAGAGAGGAGAGAAGGTGGTGTTGGTGTTGGACTATATAGTCTTGCAGTAAGATTCCCCAGGTCCACTATGAAAAATGTAGGAAAGACAGATGATAAATTTGAAGAATGTTAGAGTGAAATTATATTTCACTCGTTCCAGTGCTGATAGCAGTGGTTGAATAGTTACCTGAGCATATTTTGAGGATCATTGTAGTTGAGGAACAGGTTAAACACTCTCCTTAATTGTAGTCTGGATGTTGCTGAAGTTTTTTGTTTTGCTTTGTTTTGTTTTTTCCAAGGGAAGAGATCAGGTGATACCTTTAGTTGTTCTGCAGCCCTCATCTTGGAAGTTTGGATTCCCAAACTGCGAGTGTTACTGTTGCTGCAAGAGCGAGAATAGAAGAGATGTTAGAAAACATTTAAATAATTAAAGCAGGTGTTATTTCATACATTAATGCTACACCTTGTCTTGCTGGCCATTTGTGTGTGAAGTGGCAGATGATTTGAAAATTCCACTGCTAAAATACTTCCATCAGACGAATAGTTCAAACTCACTGCAGTCTATATAGAGGTGCCAGTTATGATGCTTATGGACCATGTCACTGAGGTGGTTGTTTTTAACACTGAATGCTTAATGGTCTCTGTGGCAGAAACTACTGTCTGAAATCTTAGAGCTAAACAAACATTTTCTAAATGGGTCTGGGAAAATCAGGAAATAAAATAGAACCTTCAGGGCATCTGCCAGATTTATTTTGTATTGAGTGTGATAGAAGTTCAGTTGAGCTGGCAGGCAGTCACCTATATTTTCCCCTGTGTACTTGCCTTTCAGGCACACACCAAAGAATGACACCGTGCACTACAGCGCTACAGACTACTAACCTGTGTTGCCTTGCTGAGCAATACTTCTTTATATGTACAGTCCCTTTAGGGAATAATTCTGCAATGAGGAGCTTTCCAGATATTGTAAGGTGTCTTTTCAGCTTCTGGCTAAAGGGCGTTGTGAGAGAAAATAATCGTACTAAGTACATTCGTGTACTTACTGTGTACGTACTGTAATGCAGTAACTTGAATTGTTCCCGTTTTAGTTTTGTTACAATAGTCACGTGTAACGCAGTGAAAGAAATGCAGTATCACTTTAGCCTTTCACTTTTTAGACACTTGATACGTATTTAGAAGGTGCAGATGTTTCATGCAGATTCATATGATGTAAATGAGATGACTGAGTAAGTCTAACAGTTACTACCTGATAGCTGTTGCTTCTTTAACTAAAACCAGGATGTAAATCCATGCAGTAAGATGTCAGTCCCTGGGGAATGAGCACCAGCTTACTTGGAACAGTGCTTCTCAAGCAGTGCACAAAATATGCATTTGCCATATAATAATGACAGTGGACCTGCCTGTCCTTTTAGAAAATTGAACAAAATTTGTTAACGTTCAAGGATCAGTTAAAGACAGTCCAATTGTAGTGAGTTGCTATCTGAGATTCTTTTTCTCCTTAACTAAATCTGTCTCTTTTGGGTCATTGCATTCTAAAATACTGAAACTTAAACCTTCAGTAGATATATC
Source organism: Mycteria americana (assembly GCF_035582795.1). Classification (NCBI taxonomy): domain Eukaryota; kingdom Metazoa; phylum Chordata; class Aves; order Ciconiiformes; family Ciconiidae; genus Mycteria; species Mycteria americana. The sequence goes on along the minus strand of NC_134366.1, from coordinate 93,226,795 downwards.
AGGTAGTGAGGGATATGATAGTGGAGGCGGGGGGGGGGGGGGAGGTTGAGATTATTGTAAGATTATTTTTGAGGAAAGGAATGTGGTATACATAGCTTGGAAAGTGTTCAACTGTCAGCATATTAGTTCATATTCATACTGCTACATGGGGTATTCTTTCACACTTGTGAAGCCAGACTGCCATGGGAAAATGAATGCATTTTAACCACAGCTCAGTTTTGATTTCTTTAACTTCACATTTATGGTGCCCTGTCCTTCATATCTAACTGATGTTCCAGAATTTCCAAAATTCCTGTATTATGATACTCAAACAGTTCAAATGGCAGTCTAATATAGCCTTTATTCTTTTCTCTTTTGATGCTTGTTTTTTTTCACACCACTGTAAAGACCATGTAACGGCTTTCTGGATTCATTTAGTGGTCTTGTATTTGTGCTGCATACGCTTTAATAGGCCTGAATGCTCTCCAGTCATTTAAAATTTGTTGGAAATAGCAGTTCTGTTCTCTTCCAGTTGTTCAGCTGTGCTTAAAGAGGAGAGCATAGATGTGTGGGATAACCTAAAAAATTAAAAGGTAGTATTGTGCCGGAAGGAAAAACAGCCAACATGGCACTGCCGTGCTCAATTTCTTCAGTGGACCAGCTGAGGTGTAGGCTGTGTCAGTTATGCACCTGCTTGCGTACGTGCATACGGCTACAATTAATAGAGACTTGTGCCAGTTGCTTGTGTCAGATGAGTCAGCACAGTGAAGCCTGGAGGAACTGCAACACTTGCTCCAGCCAGTCAGTGTCAGGCTCTGGGCAGTGGCTTGATGCCAACAGGTAATAGTTCCACCTCAGATGCTCAGCGTCTACGTGGTGTTGGGTGTCCACATGCCAGCGTTGTCCCTTGACCTCTCTTACTGGCAGGGGTATAGTCAGATTTTGGCACAGGTTGCCCATCACGTCTCAAGAGTAATACAGCCATACAGTTTTCCAGCAATTTCAGGTTTTGTTCTTCTGTCACTTGTTGATCTGTGGCCTTTACTGAGGCTTGTTGCAGTCAGTTCTGTCCCCCCTGGCTCACTGGACTCAGTTCCTCAACCCTTCATCGGGGAAGGTTGCAATGCTGTTGCTGACAGGTAGCTAACTGCTCAGTGGCATTTCCCGTGTGATGGCATTCCAGAAAGCACTGCATGGACAAGAGGGAAAAATATTTCACTACAGAATGTTGAGATTTTAATGGTGTTTGTTGTTTTCTTCCCAACTGTTCTGTGTGATAGTGTTTGGCAGTTTGGCCCCACACGTAGATTTTTAGGATATAGGCAAGAATGAGTTCAGCTAACAGAAGTAGCCAATGGACACAGCAGTTTGTGCTGCAGTTCATGCAGAAAGGGCCAGCAACTCTGCTCAGAACAGCATCCATGTCCTTGGCAATGCACCCCAGGGCACAGTCCCCAGCTACTGCTGGACTGACTATGCCTGTAACATCAGAGGCCTCAACCCAGAGGGAGCTCCAGAGGAAGGATACAGCTCTGCAGGTCTGGGGCTGCAGGGAATGCCTGTGGCCTCTTGCCAAGGTTGGGGCACCAGGAGATGGTTTCCTTGCCCACAAGAGGTGTGCAGTTATTAAGGATCTGTGCCACCAAGTAAAGGAGCTGCAGGAGGAGGTCAGCAGTCTGCACAGTATCAGAGATCATGAGAGAGATTGACCAGATCTTTTCCAACACTCCGCAGCTTTAGGAGCCCAAACTACCAACTGTACTGAAGGGAGGAGGGTCAGGCAGAGTCTGTGCCTGTCTGTTTGGGAAGTGGAGACTCCCATGATGATGAAGGTTGGAAGATAATGGCTTCTGGCACTAGGAGGAAGGTTTCTGCTCCACCTGAAGATTGGCAGCTACAGAATAGGTTCACTGACCTCATGGCTGATGAGGAGCTGGGAGCTGTCAAATAAAGCATCTGTGCCATCTGAGTCTGAGCCACACAGGAGCACCAAAAGGAAGAGGCGAGTGATAGTAATGGGAGACGCCCTTGTGCAGGGGACAGAGATGCCCTTCTGCAGGGAACAGAGACCCCCATCTGCCAACCTGACTCATTCTCTATGGAAGTTTGCTGCTTGCTGGGGGCTTGGATTTAGGACATTGTGGAAAGACTGCCAAAGCTTGTCCAGCCCTTAAGACTTGCCCCCTGCCGCTCTTCTGTGTGAGCACCAGCGGTACTGCCAGGGGTGACCTGGAAAGTCTCAAGCGTGACTGCGTGGCTCCAGAGGCAATGGTTAAGGGCATGGCAGCCCAGGTGGTTTTCTTCTCAATCCTGCTGGTGAGAGGGTAGATGGATCCTGCAGGTCAACAACGCTTTACACAGCTGATGTTGGCAACAGGGTTTTGGTTTCTACAACCATGGGACCCTCTCTCTGAGTATCAAAGATTGCTGTTTGACTAAGCGGGGCAAAAGTATCTCTGTCAGCAGGCCGGACAACGTGATAAGAAGAGCTTTAGAGTAAGAATGACGGGAGAGGGAGAAGAGGACCAACAATCAAGTGGGAAGTGGAGAACTGGGTTGGCAAGCAAAAGGTCTGCAGTGATGTGAACAAAAGGGACGCTGTAATCAACAAAACAGGGCTGACTTGGGGTTGCTCCAAGTGTATGCACACAAATTAGGATGTGCCTACAGGACAGTATTGTGTGGAAAGCTCTCATTCCCTTTCTGGGAAGTCACCATGACCAAGTTCTTCTCTGAAGTACCTGTATGGCATGCTTGTGTTGTACAAGGAGAGGCTGAGAGAACTGGGATTGGTTACCCTGGATAAAGGAATGCTTAAGAGGGATCTTACGTATATAAAAACATAAATATCTGGTGGGAGGGAGTAAAGAAGACAGAACCAGACTTTTCTCCATGGTATCCAGTAACAGAACAAGAGGTAATGGGCACAAGTTGAAATACAAGAAATTCCATTTAAACATAAGAAACACTGGAACAGGTTGCCCAGAGAGATTGTGGTCTCTCCATCCTTAGAGGTTCTTAAAACCCCACTGGACATGACCCTGAGCAACTTGGCTCTGATTGAACCTGCTTTGAGCAGGGGGGTTTTGAACTAGATGATCTCCACCTTCAACAATCCTGCAATTCTAAGAACTTCATTCTAGATGTATGAGAGTCAGCCCAATTGAAAGAAGCGTCAACTCAGCATTATATACATGTAGTTCTGGAAGAGCTACTCAGAAACCTTTTGGTGGTGAAGTTGTTCTTGTTTCTGGCTTTGCAGGAATCAGAAACTCTTGATTGCTTCCTTTGAAAAATATTGTGTTTTCATGCAGAATCAGAACAAGAACAGATTTTAGACATTTTAGGCCAAAATGCATATGTGACCTAAAAGGAAAGAAAATTAGAGTGACTAAGAACCATCAGTGAGTAATGCCAGTATGCTAGAGAATCTTTCTGATCTTTGGCCTTATTTGTCCAGTTTTCAGTGCTAGCTCTGAGGCAATATAGTGGCAGGAAAATAAAATCTAAAACTGTTGAACTCCTTAGAACTCAGAGTTCTGTATTTGGTTACTTAAAGTAGAAATACTTTCAGAAGTTGATGTAAAGATTTGTAGAGTCATGTTGCACTCATGCATATCATGGATAGATCAAGTGCTTACTAATTATACTTTGATTTTCCTATATTGTGTGTTTCTGAATGTCTTGTTGACTTGAATGTCTGTAAACATTCTTATTGAGGCTGTTGCAAAATATGGTTAGCTTTTCCTCTTCAGTGTAATAATGGGTCTTCATATAATATTACTTTGTTTAAGCTGACTGTTAATGTTAGCTTGAGACTGTCTGGTCATTTCAAGTTTACCTTCTCCCTTGTCAATAATACAGATAGGCTGTTACATTATACACCTAGATTCCAAAGTTAGGCATGTGCAAACTTGGCAAATAAAACCAGTCTATTAAGCAGTACTGTAATAAAGAAGAATTTTGTAGAAGTATACCTCTGTATTTAAGTGGTCTGCTAACTTCCAGTAATTTTCCCCTCCTTTTTCTCTATAGAATGTGTATGTAAACATAAACCGCATCATGTCAGTAGCAAATCGCCTGGTCGAGTCTGGCCATTATGCTTCACAGCAAATAAAACAGATCGCTAGTCAGTTGGAGCAAGAATGGAAGGCGTTTGCTGCAGCCTTGGATGAACGTAGCACGTTACTGGATATGTCGTCCATCTTCCATCAGAAAGCTGAACAGGTTAGTGAACGGGGAGGGTGCCAATGAAAATTTCCGTGCTGGAATGGTGAGTTGTACTGTTTGTTTTTGATTTAGACAGAAGTACAAGAGAGTGATTGAAAAGGTCGGCAAGAAAGCCAGAGCATTCATTTCTGCCAATTTCAGCTGATGCTTAAACAAAAACTTGTTCTCCTCAGGACAGCCCACTGCCCTTACATTCTCCACAAAATGCCTTGCCCATATCAATGCAAGATAAAACTTAACCAAATTAGCTATATGAATCAAAATGAAGTGGGCATAAATGCTTAACTAAATGAAGCTTTTAAGTTGAAAGAAAGATAGGAAAAAGATTAGTATAGTCAGTATTGATATAATGTGTTTCCTACATCCAGAAATCATCCCTTGGTTGATTGTCCACCCCAATCAGTCCCTGAGTGTCAAGATTTAACTCATAGTAATTGCTTATAGAAAACTAAGTTGAACTGGTCTGAAAGTTGAGAAGTTAATTAACTGTCTTCTGAATCTGAAATTGTGGTGAGAGATGTTTACGTAGTATCCCATAAGAGATTCCTCCTATATTAAACAAAAATTTTAGCTTTAGGCCTATACCAATTATTTTAATTAAGTCATTAACCATGTGTAACTGCCAGAGATGAGGTATATGTAGGGGAAATAGGATAAATATCCCCAAGTTAATAGTCTTGATGGTGAAAGCATGTTTTCCGCTCAAGGGAATTCAGTTCTGAAGGAGTTGCTGTGTGTGTGCTGTTGAGTCACCCATTGATATTATAGACTGGCTGCTGTGTACATCTCTGGTGAATTTGGAGAGCAGCGGTTCTTGGATGGTTATGGCTGACTGAAGCTCTGGTGTTCTGTATGGCTGCTGTAGATACTTTTCTTTCCATTTGACTTGCTAAATTTGATCCAAGAAAAGGTCTCATGTCTATTTTAACTTCAATTTGGAATAAATGAAGGAACCACTTGGGAGTTGATAACTGCAGAAATAGAGAGAGGCAGCACACTTTAAGAAGTTTTTTTCCTGGTTTCTCCTACACAGATATTCAACTTCATAAATGTCCAGAAATTACAAATGTGAACGTCTTAAGATGCAAATACACGTTGCTTTTCATTATGTTAGCAGTGACATTGGTTTAACTGTCCTTAGACAGACTAAGGTAAAGTATATAAACTGATGCCACTATAATAAGTATTTTTAGCAGGTTTTACAGAAAAGCCACATAAAAAGGAGACAAAAGAATTGTGTTCTGGTATAAAAGTCACCAACCAGCTTGAAGCATTTGATAGACACAGTGTGGTATCTTACCAGTATTGATGCTTTTCTAATTGCTTGGGTTATTCAGGTTTACATTTAAGCACTGTCAGCCATACACGTAGGAGAGATGGTGAAATATGAACAGATAGGTATACCCTGACTCAAATGCTGTCCTTTTTCATAAGAAAATGATGTTCATCAGAAGTCAGGGGAGTGAATTTTGTGTGTGTGTGCTGGGCAGCTGTGGCAAGGGTCGGTGTTACTTTGTTCAGCACTAAATGTAAGTGTAAACAGGAGGAAAGAGAAGAATGAGAGAAAATAGCGCAGCATCTGCTGGGATTAATTTACTTTTTAATTGCTCCTTCTGTGGTTCTTATTTTATGATTAACTGTGATGGATTGTCATAGTTGCTTTGTAAGATACCTCGCTGTGATATATTAGCTGTTTCATTAACAGCGGAGAGTGAGTTCAAGGAAAGAGGGTTTGGAATGAGAGGAATGACCCCTTTAGAGACTGGTGATGCTTTACCTACATAAAAAGAGGATTAAAAAATAAGCAGCCAAAGAAATAATACACCCTTCTTGAATGCATGTGTTCCCTTGCAAGTGACAGGTAAGTGTCGCTGCCTACTGTCAGACACAGTGAAGATTGCACCCAGCTGTCAGTGCCTGCTGACTGGTGCAGGAGGTGTAGCTCTGTGGTCCCACATGGAGCTTCTTTTAATGTTCAGTGCTTAATGTTAGAGATTTTTAAAATTGTCCCTTGATGAAATGAGAATTAAATAATTATCTTAGAGTTATGTACTCTATCACCCTTCCTCCCAGCTTTCAAACAATAATGGAATACCAGAAATGGTCTGCAGATTACTTTTTCTTCAAAAGACTACATGTGTTCCAGGATTTACGATACATATGATAAGAGAAATGTCTTGGGTTCTTGAAACTTTTGAGACTTGAACTTGACATGAATAGAGGACAAATTTAGTTTACAGATACCACATGTGCTTGGCTGTACTAAGTTTAACAGCTATGAAAAGTCCTAGAAAAGCACATTCTTTTTTCCCTCTTTCCTCTCCTAGCATAACAAGGGTATAAAATTCATGCCCCCTAGCTGTCAAAAATAAGTTGACAGAACTTCTGCTGTGCATACAGCTATGATGGCAGTTTCTTGTCTGTCAAGACAGCTTAGGCTTCAGAGATAACTTAAATTGTCCGCAGAAAAGATTCTGTTGGAGTATCCTCAATTTCCCCTGAAAGGCTTGACTTGAGCTGCTATGCTGACATAGCTGTGTGCTCAAAGTTAGTCCCAAGAGACCCCTGCTTAAGTTGTAAATCCCTTACATGCTTGCTGCTGTAGTAGCTTGCCAAATGGATTTAGTGCTTCTCCCTGTGTAGAAGTTAGTGCTCTGGGGACTGAGGTGTGAATTTTCTGTGCTCTAACACTGCTTTGCCTCCTTGATGATCTCTTTCCAGCAAAAGACAACTATGGAGTGTTTCAGTGAACAATTCACCATTAATGCTTTCGCACGTGTGTGCACATGCACACACATGCAAAGTAACTTGTTTTTTTTCTGAAGATTTAAAAAAGGTGAGATGATACCTCATGATACCATGAGTATCTGCACAGGGAGTTGATGGGTAAGAGCTGAGGGTCTGGACTTGAAAGTTGTAGCATGTTTTACCTCTTTGTGTAGATGAGACCTTAATTGGCTTTCATGCATCTGAAATGGTAGGTGCAGGGTAAAGTAAACTTTTTCTTAGCTGCAAAGTCAAGAAAAGGAGCAAGAGTAGACTTGAAGCATCAGTATAGCCAACAGTTTAATTGGTTCTGAGTGCTGCCAACATAAAACTAAGCCTGCCTGTCTGTGAAACGGCTCAAAGTTCCATATAACTAAAAGCAGAAGTATAGTCAGACTTGAATATCTGTTTCTATTCTGATATAGGCTTCATTTTGGTCAGTTCAGAGAGAAATACATTAAACATTTTCCCTTCAAAAAAGTCTTTTCAATGGCTGTCACACAGATGCCAGTCCTTTTGTATATTACCAACATATGTGTACTTACTGATAGAACCCAAAATCAAGCAGAATGGTTTTTCTCTGTTGCAGTACATGAGCAATGTGGACTCATGGTGTAAAGCTTGTGGTGAGGTGGAGCTTCCCTCAGAACTGCAAGATTTAGAAGATGCTATCCATCATCATCAAGGGATATATGAGCATATTACCTTGGCTTACTCTGAGGTAAGTGTCTTGTTTGTTTCCTTAGGTTGCTGACTTGATAAAATGGTGTAATGTTAAATTTAGATAATGAACTAGCATCGCTTGTTGCATAGTGCATTAGTTGGAAACTCAAGTGCCAGGTTTCTTTTTTAGTTTAGTATACTGGACTTTGCTACTATTGTTCAAAAGTTAAGTGCTAAGTCTTCCCCTTAACCTTCTGAAAGAAATTTAAAAGGCAAGATGGAACCATGTGTGGTACAAACAACCCATGCAGTGTACTAAGTATGTTTTAATGTACATTGGTATATTACTACCTTTTAATAGCAGTATGATACTATGGTTTAAACACTTACTTGAAGGGAAGCTAGCTGGGTATTCTTTGGGAAAGTATTCTGTTGGTATGGATTGCTTTAAGTGTGTTTTGAAAATCCATCTCTGAAATTGCCTCACAAAAAAGGCTTAACCATCAAAGGACGTCACTTGACAAGCTGGAAGTTATATACTTAGTTCTGCCAACCTCAAAGACACTTAAATAAGCCAGCATGCCTACGTAGTCAGCATTCGTAAGATTAGCATATCCTATGCTGCTGCTCTAATCTTAGATTCTGCACACAATGAAGTAATAATATTTCTTAGTATTTCTAATAGATGTATTTACAACTTAAGATAAAATGTTTATTCTGAAGGTGGCCTAGAAAGTGATGACTGAAGTATCTATTGTTTTTCTTCAAATATTGAGTCCTCTCATGTGCTTTAGTTAGCTGAAGTGAGAAATCAAATGGTTATAGACTTCACTATTAGGTAACAGATATTTTCTGTATTTCCTGTTGAGCTTTTCTTGCTTTCTTTTTCCAGGGTTGTTCTCATCACAGGGTAAAACTATTTTTGTGGTTAAATTGGACTGGTGTTATTCTGGATTAAATACAGTAGTTTCTGTTCTCATGAAAGTTGCATAAAGTATTCATTTGATAAAATCATGGTAAAAAATGGTCAGTGGACACAGTGTAGCTTAGGCCACAGCTTGCACCTTCTTTTAAAAGGAGGTCATGTGGGATTGAAATAATGGTTGTGATTTATACATTACATTAAAGATAAAACTACTTTCTGATGAACCAGCTCTATGGGCAACTGAATCATTAAGTCTGGTCACATTTCATTTAGCAGTAGAGGAGGGTAAGATTATTGCTGATGATCAGTCCTATTGTTGGTGTATCAAAACTGGATTTTTTTAATACCTGCCATCTTAGGGCCTGCATAAACTTTATTGCCATGAGAGGATGTCCAGAGCTCACATGAGTTGTTGTTCTTTTATGTAAAATACACACTGATATCCCCGTTCCTGATGTATGCCACCTTGCTATGGCAACTGATGTAATAACATGCTGAAGCACACCTTTGGTGATAAAACTTGTGATCTTACTACACATACCTGTTCTAACTCATTCTTGAGAGCATGTTTTGTAGGAAGATTTCTTTTCTTTGTTATAACCTCTTCATTGGGAGGATCACTTTGTAAAACAAGGGACAGAGATGTAGCATGTTTGTAGTAGATTTATGTGAAGAGAGGCAATCCGGGGTGCATGCTCCATGAGAGTGCAGCAAGGAGTAAGAAGGCTAGGGCTGTCTGGAAAAATGATTATAAAGCATTGAAGTTAAAACAGTAGGATTTTTTGGTTTGGTTTTGTTTGGATTGGATTGGGTTTTTTTCATCAGGGATGTGACTGAATTAGGGCCTGCAGTTAAGTGTAAATAAGTACTGTGGAATAACATGTTAAATACTGTTTGCTTCCTGGTGATACATAATGAAAATAAATTAGATGGGTAGATTATAGGATTGCTCTTGCAATTGAAAATTTATTTAGGATTTCAAAGCTGTAGCTTTTGACTTTGCGATAGCTACAGAGTTTAACAAAACCTTCATTGGTACTGCTCAAAAAAAAGAAATTAAGTCCCTTTCTTCTGATTTCAGGTCATTACTTTTCCCCACCTGGCAAAGCAATAGCTTTGTCTTTAGCAAACAGAATTGGTGCAGAAATTATAGTTGTATATGTATGTACAAGTAGTGTTCCTCCTCTGGACAGAAGGTTTTATTTTACCTTATTTAAACACACATTCCTTTTTGAAGATTGATGGAGTTGTCTTTCTGTGTAAAGATATTACAGAACTATTGCTTATCATTATTAGATGTATGACTTCATTTCTGTTGCAGGACGAAGCTCCTTTCATTTTGTGATGAATGAACAGTGGGGGGAGAGAGAGAGGAACACTGGAAATTACAACACTTTGTCATTCATCTTAGATTACAATGTCTTGACAACATGACTTGGTTGCAAAGTAGAAGACAGTAATTTTAAGAGAGTAAATGCTTTGAAGACTAGACAGTCTGATTTTACTGAGGATAATTACTGTATATTACTAGAAAAGTAACTTACTAGCTTACAAGCTTAGATCTGGTGTGCTTGAAAATCCAATAGCTGTCCCTTAAATGAAGTTATATATATAAATGAAGCTATGTATCTTACTGAAATCTTAAGGTATTCATGCACTGGGAAGGAAGAAAACTTTACTATGTTAACTCTAAAGAGGAAATGTGCATGATCATTTGTTTGTAAAGCTAGTAAACTAATCGGATCAAGGGGCTGTCACAACTAATTTTTTTTTCCCCCTTAAATTTCATGGACTCTGGACAAATAACTGAAGTCCATTATCTTGAAATATTTGAAAGACTTGTACTAGGTAATTGCTTTGGATACAGAAAAGAAAAAAATCATCATTATAATAACTACTATGGACTATACTCTTTTTCTGCCTGACTTGACTTTATAGGAGCTACTTTTCCAACTGAGCTTCATTCTCTGCATTGATACTTATTACTAAAACGAAAAAGCTTAAATTGGAACTCAGAAATAAAATCACTTGTAAACTAATTATTAGAAAAGAATTTTCATTCCTATCTGACTACTGAATAGCAAATTTTAAATGTGCCTAGATTTAGTGAAAGTTGTTGAAAATAGCCACTGGGGGAAGGCCTTGACAAATTTTCTGCTTCTGACATGGTGTTGATTTGATGGATTCAGACTATTGTTTACACTCTAGTCTTGTGGTTTCGGTTGAATTTTTCCTGCTTGTTAGATGAGCTATTAGAAAAGTTCTTTACAGATAGCTGAAGATACTGAATTGTAACAGTTCTGAGCTTCATGCTAAAAGTGACAGAATAGTTAAATGGCAATGAAAAATGCTTTCAACAGCCTTGGCAAGTGCTAAACATTAATAATGACCAGATAAGATAGGATTATTGCTTTTTAATTAGCATGCAAGGTAAATCTGAATATTTTTGCTGTGGTTTGAATCAGAGAAGACAACAATTAGAAATGACTAAGGTTTCTTGTCAGCATCAGTAATTAAACACATTTTGGAAAAAAGTATCTTTCTTTGCTGCATGGAAAGGTTTTAAGTGATTTAATCAGGTTTAAGTTTGCTGTAACAATAGTTTGCGTTTGGCTTATCAGTAACAGTTATAACTTAGAAGTTGTAAATCATGTCAGATCAAAGCAAGTCCTAAGTTCATATCTGTTGGTCTAAATGTATTCATCAAATTAATATTAACCTATAGGAAGTAATCTCCCTGTTCACCTTTACAGTATATGAAAAGAGAGGGTTGCTCCTGGAAGGATAATTCTGGGCAAATGATTAATTTTAGGTGCTTTGTTGACTAGAGAAGGAGCTGAAGAATATTTATTCTAAGTTAGACTTGACCTGTTTAAAAAAAAAAAAAAAAAAAAAATCACCTTAAAGGAAAAGCACTCTTAAGGTAATTGAAAAACAGGCTGTTATTTAAGAAGAGTGCTGCTACTTCCAATTGTCTTACATAGAGGGATAACATACCTTTTTTCTATAACAGCTGCATGTAATCATGCCTGGAATAAAAAATCTTTGTCACTGCTCCCCGAGTTCTTAAAGACATCTAAAATGGGGAGAGGGGGTGGGGATTGAAATAATCTAACAAGCTTTTGGCAAGACAAGTAATTCTTCGTCCTTTCTCGTGGTCAGGTGAGCCAAGATGGAAAGTCACTGCTTGACAAACTTCAGAGACCTTTGACTCCTGGGAGTTCTGATTCCCTCACTGCTTCTGCCAACTACTCAAAAGCAGTTCATCATGTTCTGGATGTTATCCACGAAGTACTGCACCACCAGCGCCAGCTGGAAAATATTTGGCAGCATCGAAAGGTCCGCTTGCACCAGCGGCTTCAGCTATGCGTTTTTCAACAGGATGTTCAACAGGTAGGTTTTATTTCATGTTGTCTAAATGCCTTTCTACTCTGTCAGCCTGCTATTTGATGCTGGTTGCAGTGACAGGTGGGTTTTGATTGCCAGACCCCATGTTCTTCTATTCAACAATTGAATAGTTGCATTGGATTGACTGACTGATTCCAAGTTCTGTGTGTTATGAGAGGATATTGTCTGTTACAGGTAGAAATTATATTTGTAAGTTAGCTTTGCTTCAGTTTTTTCTTTTTTAAAATTATTTTTTTAATTTACTTTGTCAGATACAATAAAGTTTTTTTTATTCTAGATGGTTATTCTGAGCTTGTGCTGGAAGCTGATGTGCACATTCTAGGTAAAATTCTGGACTTGAAGTGTCAGAAAGACTTACAGGAGTAACATGCAAAAAAATTAATGGTGTTATTCTGTAACATTTTTAGTTTCAAATCCTCAGTGGTACTTAATTGACTTAATGGGGTTTCTTTAAAACCTGAGACTAGTATACAAAAGAGGTATAAAAATTACAGATAAGATTACTTTCCGACAATGACGCTGTTCTTGAATTAATGGTTATTAGCTGCCATTTTTTTATTATTATGATATCCATAAAAGTTAGTAGTTAAGCACAGGAATTAATATCTCTGTGATTTTAGCTTAAAAAGGTAAAGCTGTAAAGAATTCCTTTGCTGATAGATTTTTAAGAAGCAGAAAATGTTTGCCTTAGGCTGCAATTGACAGAGACATTAGTAATTTATCCCTTAATAGCTCATCTTCATAAAAAAGTAAAGATGGCCAGTATTTGCTGATCATGTTCTTTCATTTCAGTGTAAAGGAGTTCACAAATCAGGACCTTCCGAATGGGGTTTTTAGATAGCCAGTCATACATTCTGTTTAAACTAATCTGGTTTCTTCCAAATTAGTTGCACTTTAAGCCAAATTTTTTGTACTCACCTGTTTCAAAAAGATGCTGGATGTGAGCAGTTGGCAGTGAAATAACCTGGCTTCCATCATTTACAGTAGTTGACGAAGATACTTAATTCAGGCAGGCGGTGGGGAGAGTGAGCAATCTTGTTAGCTCAACTTTCTTTTATACGCAGTGCCTATCTCTTCGTGTAAGTTAAAGAAAACAGCTTAAAAAATACTTAAGCACTAAATTAAGTGTAAAATTTATTACTTAATTTTTGATGTAAAAAGAGGCATATATTGAAAGGCAGGCAGTTACCCAACTTCTCAACAATCAGATGTGATGAAGGATGCAGAAAGGCATGACAAATGTTAGCTGACAAAAAAAAGTGAAAGAAAGGAGGGTCAATGTTATGAATGGTCAGGAAGGGTATAGAGAACCAAACTGAAAACACTATTATGCCATTGTATGAATCCTAGAGGCTCTTCATCAAGATTACTACATAAATAGTGGCTAGTCAGGAGAGTCCAGTGCTGGTACTTGCATGAGTAGTCAGTGAAGGGCACTTGTCAAAACTGATGAGGCACAGTCCACAAACGAATGGCCTCTTAAACGTAAAAGGCTTCATAAGGAACCTTCAGAAACTGAAATTAATACAGTGCTTTGCTTCTTGTAGAGAAAAATGTGGGTCCTCTCAGTGGTAGCCTAGTGCCAACAAATGTGAATTGGATCCTGGAACTTTCTCCTCTAGTTTGAATTCAATCCAAGTAGGACCTACATAGGCAACCTAGGCCAAGGGATCCTCTGGGGTTATTTACCAGATATATAATTCAGGTTTCAGGCCTGTCGGCCAGGTTGCAGGCAGTTTTTTTTCCCAGGGGAAGGTGTTCATTAAATGCTATGGAGAGTCTTATTGTGCTGTTCCTACTCTTTGCTTTTATTATCTTGGGACATAAAATGTTTGTAGGAAATTCTTGTTTTCTGCTTCTTCCTAAGTCATGGCTCTCAGAGTGGAGGAGTTAGCTCAGAAACTGCTTTATTCTTTGAAGCTGGCAAATAACACGTCATTAGGCTCAAGTCATTGTAGAGTCACCACCAGGTTCTTCATCAAGAAGCTGGATTTTCCTTCCCTGTATGAGACCTGTCGGCCCCTGCAACTGGTGCATTTAACATCAAATAGTCACAGGTTTGAAAACAACGAAGTAGACAGCTTTACCTATTTTTTATAACTTCCAGTATCAAGAATGTTATACTCACAATCCACCTGTGATTTGGATAACAGGAGTTTTCAGTATGAACCAATTGGCTCAAGAGGATTAATCCATCTAGGCTCATTTTTCAGTACATGCCTTACCTACTGGTTGAAGAAATTTCTTCCTGTTTATGCCTCTGGTTTCTCTATATGCTTTGCAAGGCAGATCTTGCATTAAGATACCAAGATATCCTCTTTACAATTTGAAGGTGCAGCCTTTGGTGCTAATGCACATCTTTATCAACCACTTCAGATTTCAAACTAGATCTTATGCAGCCCCTGCTTGCCATGTTCCGAAGCCCTTCCCTTAATATCCAGTAGTTATCACTGCTGGAGACTGGATTGTCCCTCGGTTTATCCCTGTAATGACCATTAATATCCACATTGGAGGCTTCTGAAACGTTGCGTATGGAAGTATAGCTCTTTGTTATGTTACTTTAACTTAATTTTCAGATATTGGTGTATTTTGGGCACTGCCTTGTTAATCACAATGTGAATTGTGGTTAATATTCCCTTTTGTAATACAACTTCAGTTTGTATTACAAACTATTTTCTATATTTTCTATAGTTATTTTCTATAGTTATTTTCAATTTCTATAGTTATTTTCTATATTTCTATAGTTATTTTCAATAGTTACTTTCTATAACTATTTTTCAAACTATAATTACAAACCATTTCAGTGCAGATCATGCTGCAAGACAATGATAATTCGACATCCCTACCAGACAAATTAATCTAATACTAGCCAGGAGCAGGTGCCTTAAAGATAATGGCAAGCACATAATGGTATTTCCCTGGAATAGCCTTGCTTTAGCAGATTGTAGCATGCTCAGCTTTGAAAACCCAATGGGGCAAAAGTGAACTTGAATAATAAGGATTCTTTTTTCTTGCAAAGCAAAACCAAAACAACCTCATCAGATCATGTAATTTATCTGAGAAATGTTAGCTCTTCAATTGAATAATCATTGACACCATTCAGTGAAGGAAATCACTCAGTTTTGAGGTATTGGTTAAATTTATATCCAAGACAATTCTGGAATGGTTTATGTAGAGCTCCAAAGCAACTTTCTAAAATACTTTAGTTTTCATTTGCACTTTCTCTTGGGCTTCTTAGTCTTTGTTCAAACCTTGAAAAATTCAATTAAGATTATCTAGCATGATTTAGAAACTAGCATGAAAACCTTTTTTAATTATTGTCAGTAAAGTTACATGTTTGTGGTCTTTTCATGTCAAAATAAACTAAGTGTGGCTCTCTTCCACTGTTTATGGTTAAATTGCACATAGTGGCAAGCAACCAAGTGCATAAGTGAATCTATAACTGTCCTTCAGCATGAATCTGTGACTTCCTCCTCTTCCCTCTGCTGGCATAGTTTTCTGCTGGATTAATGAAATAAATCAGTTCATGGAAGTGTTAAGTGAGTGACAGAGCTGAGTTGGGGGAGGGAATTGGCTGGGTTGACCTGGTACTTCATTTTGTGTTACTTCCACCTTAGAAAACTGGTAGTGGTTTTTTGGGTTTCTTTTTTTGTTTTGCTTTCTTTTCATTCTGTCTTGTATGTTAGGTATTGGGAAAGTGTTTCTAGTGAAGCTTTCAAAATTAACGAAAACACTGTGGTGCTAGCTATGTACACAAGAATCATCTGCTAATTTCTTGGAGCAAATAGGAAGGTAGCATATGAAATATTAAAAATATTAGATAAGATTTGAATTACAGCAAATCTGAAATTTGAAATGTGAAAACCTATGACAGTCTTAAACTGAACAGAATTCTGAGTTTCACCTTAGATAGCAGAAACATGCCAAGAGATCTAGTTCCTGGTTAGTTTGTATATTAATGCCAAAAAAGAGGGTGTTTTGTTTGTGTGTGTTTGGCTTTTTTTTTTACTAAACATTAGGTCATTGGCTGTTGCATTCAATTGTTGAAAATAATCCCTCTAGTGTAAAATATGCTAATAAAAGTATAATTTTATGCTTAAGAATTAACGAGCTTACCAAGTGGATATTGTACACCAGCCTTTCACCTAAGGAAAGGAAAGGAGCTGGCTCTGACAGTTCTGATATGAAGCAATAAAGCAGAGTTGTAATAGCAACGTGGGTTTTTGTGCTGCTAAGCCATTGAAAGGTCAAAATTGAACATTATCTTTATGTTTCTGGTAGAGCAATACTGCTGACACTCCTACGGTGAAAATTTTTGGGCCTGAAAAACACTCCTGATGGCTTGCAAGCCAGAGATTGGTAAAACATACTTGTAGGTTTTTTTCAAAACATAAATTTATTAGTCAAAACATAAAATTATTAGTAACCTCAAACTCGCTGACCTTGGGTGTCTTCTCTGTCCATTCTGGAGAAATGTACTGCTTCTCCTTCCTTGATCTGCCTGCCTCAAAGACTCTGTCTGAGTTTTTGTCGTAACAGTCACTTGTTTCAGCCTTGACTAATGAAGGGCGGGCCAAGAATTCTTGCTACTTGCTCAGTGTCAAAATAATACTGATTTCACTGCGTGATCCCCCTGTGGTTTTGGAGGTGGTTCCAGTGTGAAATGGTTCTTTTTGGGAGAGAGTTATTTCCACATTGTAACTATCCGAAGATCAGAAAGGCAGAGATTTCCGTCCTCCCCTTCTGAATGTTATGTCAGCACCAAGTAAGTGGTGGAGATCAGAAAAGTGAGACTGTGCAAAGTAGCTAAGGGAGTGGGGGGGTAAGGACTGGATAGTGATGTGGGGAAGACTGGTGAAAATGAGCATGTTGAGTCTGCAAAAGGTCAGATTGTTTATTTCTGCAAACAGCATGTACAAAACACGTTTTACAGCCAGAAGCAATGAATTTGTCAAGATGAAACCATCTTTCCATAGTAGTTTCTTCTATCATATATTCAGTATTGGTGTTTTAAGAATAAGCATTTTTTCTAGATTCTATGTTGGGCATAAAGATGGTTCTGCTGAGACTGTAGTTAGAGCTTCATTGCATCATTAAAGCAAGTTGCTGCAGTGGAGGATTAGCAATACTGAAAAGTGTTGAGCCTCTTAAATTCCTGTGTATTACTGACCTACTGGAGTGAATTCCATGTGCTTTCAGTATTAGTAGACAAGTCCTTAGTGGGTTGGTATGGTGGCTTCTGTAACTCTTACCTCTCCCAGGAAGAGGAAGAAAATGCATCATTTAAGATTGCTAGATGGCTAATATCAGTGCCAGCTAATGGTATTGTCCTTTGGTCGAAGTGGTATGCAAAAGCTCTCACTGACAGGCAAGAGCATACCTTAACTTTGACTCTTCTTTTACATGCTGTGGAATTCCCAAAGAGTGCTTCCTCAGTTTTGTTAAGAATCAAGGTAAGAAGGCTGAGCACTAATAAGACTTGTATTCATACTGGTTTCACTTAGAGGCAGCAATGTTTCTCTAGTT
This sequence comes from Mycteria americana, assembly GCF_035582795.1. Taxonomy (NCBI): domain Eukaryota; kingdom Metazoa; phylum Chordata; class Aves; order Ciconiiformes; family Ciconiidae; genus Mycteria; species Mycteria americana. The sequence continues at coordinate 93,209,298 of NC_134366.1, read as the reverse complement.
GACTGGTTTATGTCTTGATCTGTGTACTGGATTTCGATGACAATTTCTTCTCTTGAGAAGTTACTGAGCATTATTTGGAGCAAAAATCATTCTCCCTGGGCTGCTTTCTGCTTTTCATCCCATGCTTTCTGGGACAGATTTTGTTGCTGATTTCATTTGTTAGCTTATAACTGTTAGTAGTCTCCAGAGTCCAGTCTAATTCTCTCATCCAAACGTGTCTCTCTTTAGCTCTTTTTATAATGAGAAAAGCAGAGTAGTCTCCTGAAACTAGTCAAAAGCATTGGTAATACAAACTTTACAGATAACTGAGGCCATGTTTGGCTCCTCGCTCTACCTTCTCTGATCAATACTTTCCCTTGAAAGAAGCAAATGAAAAGGTACATTGACCTAAACCACGATAATATTCTTTTGGCAATACTTACTAGGAAAAACAAACATTGCATAAGTGTTGGTGATTTGAGATGGCTGTATTATGTGGTGTTATGGGATTGTTTGTTGTTTTGAAGATGTCCAGTAGGAGAGTTTGCAAATCAAAACAGATTCTGACAGTCAGGATAAACGAGAAAATCACACCAGATAGTTTCCTTTTGTCTACTAAAGAAAGCATGGATGTTTTGTATGGGAATAGTGTGTGGGATTACATGTGTATTGAATGTAGCCATGAGTGATGTTGCAGGAATGGTTCTCAAGTCTGTTTGGAAGCAAGTTTGTCTTTCACTTTAGTTACACTGTCAAATGCTTTCAGTACAGGAAAAGGGGAAAAAAACCTCACTCAACTTCAGGAATCAGAGTAAAGGGCACTAGTAGATAAGGAGAGATAAGGTACAGGTTTCTGGCAGGTATATTCAAAATGAAACAAAATACTCAGGTTTTAAAGAAACAAGAATGCTGGAGATAAATGTTAGGTAAAGTATTCCACACCACTACGTAAATACTGTATAAAAATGGTTAGCTGACTTGAGAAAATTGCTTATATGCAGTTGTCTTTAATTCTGAACAGCATTCTTGAACCTCTGAGTATCATCCAAAGAATTAAATACTGTATGCATGCTAGCTAATGAATGAATGAAGATATGGCTAAGATGTATTAGTTTGGAGAGAGACCAGATGTTTTTGTTCATTCACTCATCGGAAACTTGGTATGTGTGCAGTAATCCTTTGTGTTAACTGGCAGGAACTAATTATATGTACAGTTTTTACTATTTATAAAGCTGTCAGCCCAGTCATTGTGGTAGAAGCTTTAATGTCCTTAAAATGTCTTTCGTTCCTCACTTTTTCAGCTATAAAATTTATAACACACAATTATGTCTATCTGAAGTTTTGAGGAGATGCTTCTTCAGAATTGGGGCAAAATGCTTCATATGCTCTGAATGCAGACGTTGAAATCATTACGAGATGAATGACAACTCGATTTTATTGTGTTAGTTAAAAATTCTACTACTGAATCTTTCTTCTTGACTTAATAATATGTAGTAGGAGAAGCGACTTCTCGTCTAAAATAAAACTTCACCATGTCATTCACCAGCATTGTTGGGGAATGTGCAAACTCCATTAGTGTTACATTACAGAAAAATGTCAGCTGAAAGCATAAACAGATTACAGAGACACCCTCACAAGGGGTCTAGCCACTTGGATCAGATTACTGTCAAATTGATGAATGTGTAGAAATGAGGTTGTCCTTGCTAGGCTTCAAAATAAACATATAATCTTAAATCATATGATTTAGCTAGTTTGAGGTAGTTATTGCCTTGAGAATAGTTAATGAGATGTAATTAATGTCCTTCAATGGCAATACTGTGTTTTAATCCAACAGTACAGTTCCTTATAAGCAGTCTCTTTACAGCTTCTTAGTTTCTTGAATAGTTGTCTTTTTGTTGCAACGTTCAGTACATTCACTCGGAGTTTTTTTATGTGTCTCTTCTGTACCACAGGTGTTGGATTGGATTGAAAACCATGGAGAAGCTTTTCTTAGCAAACATACTGGAGTGGGAAAATCCCTGCATCGGGCTAGAGCTTTGCAGAAACGCCATGAAGACTTTGAAGAGGTTGCGCAGGTAAAAACAATCACGTGAAGGGACTGTACATTTGTCATGGAAATATATGAAAAATTCCTGCTCTGGCACTGAAGGACTGGGCAGAAGGGAGCTCCACTACAAAAAATTCAGTTCCAAGAATGAACTATTTTGTTTCTGTTGCAAGCTTTTATTTCATTTCTCCTCTGCTCTCCAGCTTCAAATAAGAAAAAGGCTAACTTCCACAGTCCTACAGAGAGTGGGAGCCTTGAAGCCCAACAGAGCTGCTGCTGCTATTATTACCTATTATTATTATTATTTTCAAAAGCATGCTTTCAAATGTTGAGTTGCAGAAGAATGAAAGCTCTCCTTTTAAAGTAACTTAATTCCATGGGATTCTAGGATTTAAACTTCTGTGCAGCCTGTAAGAGAGGATGGAGATGAATTGAAAGCCCTGCTTCCTGACTTTTAAGCTTGGGGAGCTCCCAAATCCCAACAGTCTGATGGGGGAGAAGGGGGGGACTCCTAAGAAACAAGGGGAGCCAGCAAACTGGCCAACCTGGCTTTGGGTTTTTTCTTTAAATACAATTGAATTTGTATATGCCCTCCTGTTCTGAATCAGTGATACCAACGCCTTTTCCATAGGAAGACTCTAGTTTTAGCCTTAAGTGGAACTGATGATAGAAGTTCAAAACACACTTTTCTGTGAAAAAGAGTCAAGCAGAAAGAAATAGAGATACTAAGGAATACAGGGAGCATAACACGAGGAAGTTGGTTTGGGTGGCAACCTCGAAAAGGGGGCATGAGGTGAATAAAATTCATGAGAAGCTGAAGGCTAGAATCCTCCCCATTAGTAACATGCACTGTCTGTCCAGTCTTAATGGTTGATAAGAGTAAACACCTCTCAGATTCATCAAGAAAAATCTCGTTAAGATAGGGTTGATACAATGGTCCTTCAGTCAAAACAGAAGATGCATTATTAGAAAATTCTGAAGTGACATGCAGGAGCTCAGCAGTGACACCTGCTATGACGGATTCATCAGAAGTGTATTGACACTGCCTGTTTAATGGATGATTAAGCTCTTAATAAAATTTTATTGTAAATACGGTCTTAGAGCACTCCAGTGACTGAGGACTTGAAATAGCATCAGAAAGCTTCCTCAATATTGATTTCCTATAAAATTTTCCAAAATAATAAGCGTTGTTAGTTTTGTATATACACATTCTGGATTTTCCATATGCATACCTAATACTTATTTTTTAGTAAAATCTGTAATATTTTCCATGTGGAAATACTTATTTTTCTGGGTCAGACAAGCAAGAATCTCTTTCTGTAAGACACTTAACAAAACCTGGATGATCTCATACTTAATACTGTGTTATTTGAGCAAAGAAGAAAAAAAATGTTTGAGTAACCAAAGAGGATGAAGTGTGTAGAACTGTTAGTGGGATGTAAACTGTTAGAAAAGTTAATTTGCATTATAAAGTAGAAAGTTGTAAAGCAAATACTTAGCAAAAACTTCCTAAAACTGAATGTTACTAGAGTTTAAAATTATGTCTTTAGGGGATGGGTGGAATTTCTATTTTTAGAGATACCGAAAACTTAGACTGGTCGAAGAACTTAAATATACTACAGGGGACTATCTTCCACTGACAGAAGGATGGACAAAATGATCTAATAAGTATTTTTTTCATCTCTTAACTTTTGAATGTGTAGTGACTGCCAAGAGAGGCACACCCTCTGAGTTGTTCCTCTTACTTGCTCTAAAACTGAATGTAAGCAGGCCCTAAAAGGCATTCCTGTTGTTGGTGTTATAAGGAAGATTATGTTCAAGTATAAGACAGCAATCTGCAGTCCTTGTTAAAGCATGAATAACTTTTGGCTGATTTATTCTCTGCCTACATTTCTGGTCGGTCCAGGTTTTTGTTGTGTTTTGATTTGGGGTTTTGTTGTTTGTTGTGGGGGGGGTTTGTTGCCTTTTTTTTTCTTTTTTCCCAGCAGGACCCTAGGCATAATCAGGGGTTTTCAGACAGCTCTAGTCAGAACTTGAGAGGAAGCAGTGTCAAGTGAACTGTCAGTGGCATGGCAATGTTTTACCAAACATTACCAATAGTAATGTTGAAACGTTCCTGATGGAAGGCTAACTTCTGATTTTGAGAGGAGCTAAAATTATTATTTCTTTTTTCTTCCCTTCTGCTTCCTCTCTTTTTTTTTTTCCCATGTGAATGAGGTGCCAATTTCTCAGCAGCATTCAAAGAGATGTTAAAATAAGCTGTGTGGAACAGAAAAGATGTTCCAGAGTCAATGGGCCGTGGGCTCATAAATTATTCACTTTAAAATTCATGTGAAATGAAGGCTTGTTTCTCTTTATTTGGCACTTTTTGTTGCTATTACAGAAACACGAGATAGTCAAAACTCAGCTCACTAATAATCCTCCCCAAATTCTGATGTATTGACATCCGTGCTACATATACACGTGTCGACTTGCACCCCCTATTGTAATATTGAGTATTGCTCTTTTCATGTGAAGCCTGTCCAGTTCACTTTCTGCTTATCTTTTTTTTTTTTCCTTTCCTTTTTCCCTTCTCCCCATGGTCATCTTTGTACCCATGAGACCATCTAGTCAAAGTGTCAAGACTCCAAATTTTGACGTAACTGATTCACTTGTGGGCACAGATTTTCAGCTTAGAAGCACTGGATGCAGATTAATAGTATGGTTGTAGTTCCCTATGCATTTTTGTACAAAATTCTAAGCCAGCTTCTCCTGTTTCAACTACGATCGATGTCTGCTTTTTCACAGTAGTCTACATTCAAAAAACATGAAAGGTGTATGGCAAGAATTAATTAGTGAAATCTTCTTCCACAGATAAGTGTTTGCTTTTTCTCCATCTGCAGACTGCATCTGAGTAAAGAACTCAAGTCAGCTTGGTGCCAGAGATGCACAAGAAATATCCTACCAAACCTCATTTGAATACACCTACCATTTCCTTACCACCACCAGTTACCACCTCCTTTAAGGCTGTAAAAAAAGTTTCTGTATTTGAACTGGTTCTTCACTTTATGGTACCCATGAATGGCTGTAATACATCAAACTAAAGGTCCATATCTTACATTAGCTTGTGACCATTGCCAGATGCACAAAGAAACGGGACTGTATGTGTAAAAAGTTACCTTTAACATCCCAGTTGTCTAGGCTTATTTGGTGTCTGTAACTGAAGGATGCATCAGAACCAGTGTTTAATAGTCACTGATGGAGTTTTCTTCCCTTAATTAGGCTATCTACTTTTTGAACCCATTTATGCTCTTGGAATCTATGCCAGATCTTGTGGCAATGAGTTATACAATTTAATTGCTCCTTAGATGAAAAGTACTTTTGCTTTTTCATTTTAAGTGTGTTGTCTGATGCTTAAACATGATAGCATCCACTGTATTTAATGAGTAATCTATCTTAATTTTCTCTACCTTTAATGATTTGTGTACCTTTGTTAATCTCCCTGCATCCATGTGTGTGTCTCTCTTTCCCCCTCCATAGGGGGAAACTCCATCAACTCCAGTTTGTATGAAATTCAGTCCATACCTCTGCTCACTTCTGTTGCCGTATTTATTATCAGTAGTACTTACTTCTGCACTGGTCTCTTAAATTTAACCTTTGACTTTTCTATGTTGTGTCATTTCACATGCTTTCTAAAAATATGGTGTTTGTTTTTTCCTGAAGAATATGTAGAGAAGGCTTCTCAACAGGAAGACTAGGAAAGTGATGGGATATGTTGTTGGGGAAGGTGGTAAACTCTCCATTATGGAAAGTCTTTCAGCATTTTGGAGAAGAATGCCTATTAAAAGACTCAAGTATAGCTGATTGTGCCTTGGGGGACAGAGGGATGGACTAGAGGACTTCTTAAAGCTCTTACCTGGCTGATTCTTTTCCCCCAGGATTTGGGGAGGGTGTGCTAGTGGAGAAATTCTGAGGAAGTGTTAATCTATTTCAAAACTCTTTGTTGAATTTGTCACTGTGAAGGCTCCTTTGTCATTTTAGGAAACTGGCATAAGCAGCTTCAAGGGAGAACTCCTGCACTTCTGCCTAACCTTCTGTTTTCTAACTGGTGGCTGCCCCTTGGGAGCAACATCTTAAAAATCTTCACATTACTACTTTTTGTCCCTCCAAGCATTGTTTAGAAGTAAGCAGAGAGTTGGGAAAGGCAGTAGTTAGTATACCATGCCTATTTGTTGCAATTCCTATTCCAAAGGGCAGTTATTATCTACCAAGATAAATATTTATATTATATTTCAGCTCTACTTGGAAGAGAAATTTTAGTGATAAGGCCTGTGTCTGCTGTTAAGGTTTGAGAATTTCAACCCCTTTTGAAGCAGCATCTAGGTTGTGATCGTTTCTAAGTACAGGCAGTTCACCATCCAGTTTACAGAAAGAGAAGTCTGATGTGCCTGGGCCTGTGTTACACAGAAGATGCTCCTGGAATTCATAAACAATGCTTCACATGTGAGATAAAGTTTTCATTAAAATGGGAAACTTCTGTTTCAGCCATCTGCAGCTGGGTGTGGCTCTCTGGGTTGATGAAGTAGTTGTTGTTCAAGCAGTGCCTTAAGGCTCTTCAGCCTTGCCCCTTGAACACGTGTGAACTGCGACCGTGGAAGTCAAAACACCAAAGCACAGATCAGAGCGTGTTCTGGGCCAACATGGCCTGAGCCAGTGATCTGGAGTGTTCAGTAGTGCACTCCCCACTGAAAAGGGTAGGCTTATGTTAATCTCTGCAGGCTTTCCCAGGGAAACTGGGGAGGAGTTCTCTACCTTTCTATGCAATTAAAAAGCTGAAGGTTAAGGAAGGGCTAAGATGCACATAAGTCAGAATCAAGGAGCAGCATGGATTGAATTCCTTACATAAATAGATCATAATAAATGAAGGGGGAACTCCCCCTGAGTATATGAAAGCTGCACTGAGTCATGTAATCTGTCCTGGGCTTGCCTGGTAATTTGCTTGAGACCCTGGAGGAGAGCTCTTATTTCCTGCCCCTTAGTTGAGTTTTACGGCCGGGCTCAGATTTAACTTTTGTGGATATTATAATGTTAATTAGAGGTGTGATACCACATTTATGGCAAAGAAAAGCACATTTGCATAGCCTTAATTTATCTTGGCAAGCAGTGTTTTTACCTGATGTAATTGAGGTTGGGAGAAGATGGAAGGGCAGAAAGGAAAAGAGAAAGATGTAGTTTATACTGTCAAGAAGTTTTTTTTTATAGTCTGTGGTGCAAATGTATCAGGAGACCTGATGTGGTGACATAAGCAAAGCTTCTTTAGTGTAGACTTGGCTTCAATCTGTTTTCTTGAGAAGTTAACATCCTTCTATGCGTTCTTGATGAGTTTGTTCTGAGAACCATTCTAAGGCATGAAAACCCAAGGTTAGGCTCAAAAAGGGCACACAAATTATAGCAAATGTTTGGAATCAGTCCTGTTTTGAGTTAATGAGAAAGGTACAGATGCAGGCTGAAAGTTCTAAGCTTTAAGAGTTGTTAAACATCTCTCTCTTCTCTGGACCATAGCGTGGTCAGCACATCAGGTACCATACTTCTCCCATTCTGTTTTATGCTGTGACCCAGGGACTGTTATCTGCCTTTGTTAATCCTGTGGTGTATTGGGACAATATTCGCCTCTGACACTCAGCCATAGCTGACTTCTAAACCTTCCTCTGTTGCTGCTGTTTCACAAATGGTGATCCACTTGACACGTGAATTTTGGATACCTCACTTCTGTAAGGATGGAGAGAAATTTTCTCCTTCTGTGGCTGGTCACTTTCCACTGTCCTGCTGGATGTGTCAATTTGATGCTTAGTGTTGTCTACCAGCAGCTAGGAGTTTCTTACCTTTAATAATACACATTTCTAAAGTCTTCTGGCCTTGACTGTAGTGATTTTTCCAGTGTTGAAAGAGGCCAGTTTGCAAGTAATTAGACATTTAATTTAGGCTGATCTTTATTCTAGTTGTGAATATAAAATACTAATTCCAAGGAATAATAAATAGGCTCCCAAGTTCTGGATTGAGGAGACATTTGAATAGACATAAATAAGGAGGTAAGGAATGAATTTATCCACAGTTGAATGAAGAAGTATTTAGAAATATAAAAAAATCTTTAGTAAGTTTATATTCTACTAACTTTAAAAAAAAGAAAAAAGAAAAATACATTCCAAGGGCCTTTTTGTCTTTTTCTTTTCATTAGTTGAGTGGCTTTAAAATATACTGGCTGAATTTTCTTTCATTTAATCTTGTGAAACTGACTTTTTTCTCTACAGAACACATATACCAATGCAGATAAGCTCCTAGAAGCAGCCGAACAGCTCGCTCAGACTGGCGAGTGTGACCCGGAGGAAATTTATCAAGCTGCCCATCAGCTCGAAGACCGGATACAGGATTTTGTTAGGCGTGTGGAGCAACGCAAGATCCTGCTGGACATGTCCGTGTCCTTTCACACTCATGTTAAAGAGGTAAAACTGCTGCTAAGTCGTGGTCATAACTTTAAGCCTTAAAACCAATATTGTCCAATGTTACTTTCATCATTAGAACCTTGCCATAGCAAGTCATGAACCCCTGTTGTACGATGAGTTTTGGCTTGCAATTCACTGCGGATTGGGGGCTGGGGTAGGGTGGTGGTTTTGTTTATGGATTTTTTTTAATTTACTATTTTATTTTTTTAATTTTTTACTTCCACAAGCAGCTCCTACCTTCTTTGTTGTGCAGGTACACATGCTTGTTCAGTCACGGGGGAGGGTCAGATCAGGGAACTGATACAGCTAAAAGACAGCATTGTTGGGAGGAGATACTGTGCACATTTTTTTTAATCTTTTTGGTTTTTTATCCAACCAGCTCTCCAGTGCAGTTAACTGAGTTGTCAGACACATGCTTAGACTGACACAGTTTAGGAGACTAAAGCACAAGGCTACTTAAGGCAACCCTGCTGCCCAGAGAGACTTTGTTTTCTTTCTCTGTTTTACACATTGCATTTTGATCTTGTATATTGATGGCTCTTCACAACCTAAAGAGCTTATCTGATAATGACAATGGTTTGCCTCATGTTTGCAATTTTTATTCTCCTTCAAAGGTTGAACTGATACACCAGGAAAAAGAAAATTCAGCCAAACACACTTAATTTTCAGCAAGATCAGTTTTCTGCTCTGATTCAGAACACAGATAATACAAATTTATAAGCTCATGGGAGAGGGTGGAATAGGCTAGAGCAAGAATAAGGACTTCAATAAGGGATTTTGGTTAAAGGTAGTGGCAAATTTTGAAAACTGTAGATGACTTGTTTTCTGTTTAGAGCTCACGTTAAATCTTCTCACTGCTCAAACTACATGAAAATATGAAAGGCTTCTGGATCACAGCATGTCAGAGTATGTCTTCCTTCCCTTCACCCTACATCAAGAAGTGGTCTGTTCAGTGGAGAAGTGTAGCATTCAAAGTAGCTTCTTCAGTAAAACCTTGTAGAGGATAAGGGAGTTTTTTGTATGTGAAACATCTGCTTTGCACTTGAAAGAAATGCACAGGCAGTTGGTCTTTGAAGGAGGTCAGGATTGAATTCCTTCTTAGCTCTAGAGTACATAGCTTCCCCCATCAGTTTTCTGTTAGATGCTTCCTTGCCGATATTCTCCCAGGACTCTGCTTGTTTAAACAAAACATAAATGCTGTATCGTAAGCTATTCTTATGGGACAACTTTTTTGTTTCACTTTTCTCAAGCACATAGTGCTGTTCCATAACCTGTTGTGAAGCACAGGAGCAGTCAGCTGCTGAAACATGTTCATTGTTTCTATAGATTTCTTTATTACCTGTTTTTCTTAGCATCAAGAAGAGCAGCTGGAATGGTATTTGAATGGATACAGTTGGTTGTAGTGATGAAAGACAGATACTGTAAAAGGATTTGCAAGGAAAGGGCTTTAAAAAATCAAAAAAACTGAAAGGCAGACTGATCTGTGAGTCACCGTTGAGTAATTCTGGGAGGCTGATCCAGATGTGCTGGAATGTTGCCACTGCTCCCCTAGATAATAATGTTTTATTGAAAAAAAAGATATTCTGTATCTTGATTTATTTCTTTGGGAAAATGGGTATTATTGTGACCCTGTAAGTGCACACAGCTGTTACTGTGGCAGCCTCTTTGCAGCCTGGACTTTGGGGGAAAGGTATTGTGGCTGATGTAGACATGTTGTGATTTTTTTTTTGGTTTTGTCATGTGGCTGACCTCTATGCCTAATAAAGCAAGGAAAATTAAAAAGAGTACTTATTTATGTAAGCAAGACTATCTTTTTATTTATTTGCATTCTACTTAAAAATGTAGATGGGAGAGTGAGGCAGGTGGTTCATATTTAGTAGACTAGTCTTTTGGTTAAGGTGCAAAGAAATGACAAGCTCAAAGCTGTCTTTTGCTTTCTGTATTCTGATCTGTTTTCAGGAGCATGTTGTTTGTTATCAAACATGTGTGTGGAGTGCTGAGAAGGCATCACAAAGCAGATGGGAGATAAAAATGCCCTAAACCTGAAAGTCATCCATGCTTTGTTGGCAGGAGAACTGCATTTCTCCTGCAGGATGTGGAAAGTCACTGAATAAATTAGTGTGTACCTGTAAGCACGTAACCTTTCTGCTGTATGGTGGAGTGGAGAAATTAATGTGCATGCCTAGCTGGTGAAGAGAGGAGTTCAAGTAGTAGGATAATATGCTAGTTGTTGAACCAGAAAGAGATGTTTCAGTTACAACACACAAACAAACAAAAAAACCCAAAAAAACCCAAAAAAACCCCACCCCCCCAACAACAACCCCCCCCAAATCAGAAAAACCCAAACAAACAAAACAAAACAAAACACCACCAACGTGTTTTGCCCTTCAAGTATTTAGGGTGAATTTTGTTTCTTGTATCTTTTTTGTGTTTTCTGAGCCTAAAAAAATAGGCATGAAGAATTAAAAACCCTGTTTGTGTGTGACAGTTTGGAGGGAGCCACAGAGCTGAGAAAAACTGGTAATCTGAGTTGTTGGCTCTTTTGAGGCTTTGAAATCTGGCTCCGATATCCGTCCAATCCCTTGATTTTTTGAAGTAGGATGTTTTGTTGTGTTTTATTCTTTTTCCCAGAAATACTTCATGTTGAATGAATGCTCCTCATCTGGACGAGAGCATTCCAATACTACGAGTCCCCTGTAGCTTTACATAATCTTTATGCTTGACACAGAATTTGCCTGCAACTTTTTCCAGCTTCCCTGGGAAGCATCAGCCCTGCAGTGTCTGCGCAGTACTGTTACTCTGTTCACGCTTAGTAAATCAGCACAGTTTCTACTTTCAGAAGCAGCATGCTTGCCACAAAAGCAATAGATTGGCTTGACGTGTCCTGGAAGTAAGAGACTTTTGCTATACCTGTGCACAAAGTAGCTGTGTAGTACGTGTGCAGCAGCCTGTTACAATGCACATTGGAAATGCTGGCCATCTTTAACATATCCAGAAGTTCTGTAGCCAGGTGGTTACAAGCTGGTAGAGCTCCCAGTGGCTTACAAACATCAGAAAACAACATATAAGTTCTCAGACTCCTCATAGACTAACCTCAATAGACCACATTTCTTATTGGGGAAAAAAAGGATGTATTCAGAGAAGCCAGAAATATGATGTTATGTAATGGTATCGCCATTACTCATTTTGCTTAATGGTGATCCAAGAAAATCAGTTGCTTGCTATATATATAAATTGTGATTCCATGCTGTTACGTTATTACTAGTTTTAAGTTTGTAAGGTTGTGAATATTGATTTTTAGCTCCCATGCAAACAGTGAGAAATTTCAATCTATAAGCCAAATTTCTCAGTAAATGAGGTACTGAAGTTAAGCCATGCACTGGCGAGCTTTAAAAGTGTTTGGGACCATAAATATCCCTATCAGAATCTTTGCTTTGAAAGTACTGTGTCCTGGCAGGTTCCCAGCCTGAGGATGGATAAAATGCAACTGAACATCTGAAACAGTTGACCATTGCAAGACAGTGAATTCCTTATGGCTTTCGTGCCTTTTGACATTTAATAATTTGAGGAGGGACAAGGTGAGAAAAAAATTGCACGGAAAAAAGATACGTTTCCTAAATAAATGTTATCATAAAAGGTTGTGCGCAAAACATAGGAGCAAGAGTCACGGTAGTCTCTAACTGAAATCTGTCACCGAGTAGAGATGAACAGGATTTTGGTGTGAATTCAGATTCTTCCATACACATACATACAGACACACATGCACACACGCTCTCTCTGAAATGGCTTCCTCAGCATCTATGAGTGGGAAGACTGAAATCCTGGGCAAGCCAGGTGTTTGTAGTAGTGCCAAAGTAGAGCAACAGATATTTTCCTAACTGGAATCAAGTGTGGGAATACAGCTCAGGGCTGAATGTATGTGGAAAAGAATGGTCTCTTAAGAGCCTGTTGGCTTTTTGCGTATAACCTTCTGTGTGTATTCTGACAAGTTGATTATGAAATAGCTCAGAGTGCTTTTTATGTATACACAATACACTTAATGGTGTTACTAGATGTCTCTTTTTTTCTTTTTTTCGTCTTACTCAAACTAAACTTTACACCAGAATAGGCTGAGGTTGAAACAAAGAAAAAGGAAGTGGAATTGGTTAAGATTTCAAATACAAAACCTCACTGTTCCTGAACAAAAGTAATGAAACAGTAGTCTGTGCAAGCTGTTGAAGGAAGCTTGCATTGTTTTGAGGGTGCCAGTGCATTGGAAGGCCGAGGAGGCCTTGCTCTGGCCATAATGCTGCAGATTCACTCATATCTAGCTGTGAGGCATGTGTATTTGATTCAAAAACGCTTGTTGATAATGGTCTCACTTTGTCGCGTGACTCGCTGACAGAAATATGCCATTCTTTGCATTTTCCAGTATGGAAGGGTGTCCATCCGTGCAGCCTTTCATTTGTTTCATCCCAGGGTGGACCCTGAGGTGACAGACCTGCTCTGCTGGTTGCCTGTCACTCCTGAGTATTTCAGTCTTCTGTGCTGGTGGTCTACAGCTTAAATGTGGATGTCATAATAATGCTGCTCTATCCTCTGCGTGCCCTTTCCAGGCAGCAGAGCAGCTTTTGGATGCCCCCATCGAAGTGTGAAGGCTCTGTCCCTTGGGCTTTTGTGCATCTCTAACTTTATCGTATCGTTATAGCACAGCAATGCTTAGTGTGACGGGTCTGGCAAAATATATGAAGTGCAGTCTCTAGGCAGTACTTTAATATGCTGGTTGTCTTGAATCTGAGAGTTGAGGAGGACAGTTTTTAAATCTGAAATAAGAGAAACACATTCAGTGGCAGCACACTAAAGTGTGTTGTGGTTTACTGGTTTGGTAGGACTGGAATCCAGTTACCCAGCACAGATTTTCTCTTGTGAGTTTTTCTATACTGGTAGCTACTTTGCTTGGAAAAAAGGACCAAACCTAAGTCCAAGCTTTACTGAAATAGCACTAAGTGCTTGAGAGAAGCGAGGCAGAAATAGACCTTTAAGCTGTGTGAAGCTATGGTATAGGCATTTTTTTCTTGTTCAGTTAAGAAATGGGATGAATGCTAAGTGTACTAGTAGTTGATGTAATTTTAGGAAGATGTGAGAAACTTGGTTTTGCTTCAAGGATGAATTTATTCTGAATAGGAAACAGATTCCACTATAATTGTATAATAGATAGGGATATTTGAAGCTTTTAAAGATAATTAAATCTAATTTTCAAAAAACATTCATGCATTTAGTATCTTAAATGTCACTGACAGACCCTGGAAGACAAACTCCTAGGGATTTAATATCTTACGTTTTTTGTTTTTAAAAAGATGCAGGTTTTGTCCACTGCATGTCCTGAAAGCCAAAGCTTACGGGCAGACACACATACATCAGTCCCCTTCTATGTCCAAATATACTTGTTAGGGAATACTATTGCGACATTTGGCCCTGTACAAATAATAGCTCCTTTAACAACTGCGCCTGTGGTGATATACGTACTGCAACGTTGTGCTGGGGGGCAGGGGCAGAAAAGAGGAATTGGCAGTTTTTACATGCAGAAACTGTGTGCCTTTCTTTGTCTTACCCTGCTGAAAAGGCTTACTGAATATCCAAAAGCCATTATTATAAAAATGAAAAAAAAAAAAAAATTGAAAAAAAAAAAAAAATTGCAAAAAAGTGTGACAAATATTTTACCCTAATAAAATAACTCTGTGCACTTGGGAAGGTATTTAGTCAAAAATAATTGTTCTCTGATTATATTTGGTAAAACACTGTAGGGTCTTATTTAGTTGCAGTCTTTCAGGAGATTGTAGGGATGGGACTTAAATGGATAGAGGCCCATGATGGAAACACTGAAACTTCCAGGATGTTGCAGACAATTAAAATAATACCATCTCGATGACTAATGGCATGCTCCCAAGAACTTAGGAAAGAGGTAGCACAGGATGCAGGCTCATTCAAGCAGATGTTTCTTAGTCTGTGCTATATTTAGATCAATAAAAAAAATCTGCTGGGTGAAACATTTGCCTGTCAGGGATTCAGAATTTGATTTCCCTCTCCAATTTTAATTCTGATAAGATGTGAAGAGCAGATGAAAAGAGCAGAAGAGCCTCCTTCTGTGACTGGATTGAGCTATTTATATGGTTTTCTCACTGTATGTTAGAGCTGTCTTGCTGCTGGATAAAGTTCTAACTGAGGTCACAAGACTCAGTGGTTTGTTTAGGGATCTTCGTGCTGCTTGTTTTACAGAGAATAGAAAAAAAGAAGTTCACACTGAGAGAAAGTTAACAGTTTTTTAATAACGAGTTTGGTTTTGGGGTGTCATCGTGTCCGTCCCTCTGCCCCCCCCCCCCCGGATTCTTGTTGCCAAGCTCTCTTTTATGGAATAATGCGTTACCTCAGAAAATCATTGCACTATAACATCTGTAGTTCTGCACTGCTGAACATGTATGGGTAAGCTCCTGTCTCTGTTCATCCCCCACTGTAAACTGGCTGCTTTCTTTTGGCTTTGCTGTGCAACCTTGTACTGTTTTCATCCTTAGTTTTGTATCTGAAAACAAGGTAATTCATGTAGTTTCCAGTATATCCAGTGCTCATTCTGATTTTAAAGCTGTATACAAGCCAGCTGGCTATTGCCACCCGATATGAATTAAGCTCCTCTCAGTAAATTGCATGAATTTCTATCCAGCTTTAATAACCTGGCAGTTTTGTTCATCTGTGTTGGCTTTGTTCTAACTTTTGTGTATAAACATCAAGATTATTTTGAGGGGAAGCTGTTTGGCAGAAACTTACTTAGTGGAAAAGTGCAAAAAGCTTATTTGGTAATGTATTAGAGTAACTTTTGCTATGGAAGTTTAGTCACTTCAGAAATGGCTTAAATTGTTCCACTTTTGACAGCGTATGAATCACAGCTAGACAAGTAATGCATACTAATTACTATCCTTCTCTTTCTGCACTTTTGTAAAATGTTTTTCCTGCCCAAGCAGTGGGTGATTCAGCTAATGAAGTAGGCAAACACAGTGTATTTTTGAGCCTTTTGGTACCCTGGGGGCAAGATACCATGTTTACAGTCATGCCGTGCTGACCAGGCATTAAGCCAGTCGGCATAACACTCTGTTGTGCTAGTGCACATGTCTTTCTGCTCTAGGTGGGTGGTGTTGCTTTGAACTGGCTACGCAGAAGAAGTCTGCTTGTTCTGGGTTGGCTTGGTCTCCAGCATCCAGGGTGAGCTTTGAGGGAAATACTCACATGCACAGTACATCACCAGCCCAACACTTACAAGTTTTGTTGCTCCTGCTGGGTTCTCTCCACCCGGTTACAGAAGTGGCTGAAGTGTATGTGAAGAATCAGAAATGCAGAGGTGAAGTGTCCCTTGTACAGGTGTGACAACCCAGCTGCAAAAGACATATTGGAAAAAATTGAAGTGGTTCTTAGACCTGCCTTCAGCCACGGTGCAGGTGCTTGTAAGGGAGGCAAGCGGGAAACTCGATACCATCCAAGAGACTCAAAATGGCTTAATTCCAGTTTGCCTGTAATAAACATCTCTGAAAATTGGCCTTTTATAGACAGTGCAATAAGTGTGAGGTAGAGCTCTTCCAGCTAGCACCAAATGCATGAGATCTGCAGTCAACAACGAAGTGTTACTCTCAAATGAATATATTTGCACAGTTGCAAGCTGTGCTGGTTGTGTGTACATGCCAGCTCACATGGAAGGTCTCTAACACAGTGTCCTATTATTACGGTTCAGACATAAGCTTCATAAGCTAAGAGAGGAGTAAAAACATGTCTGCTGGGTGTTGAAAACTGAGTAACATTTTCAGGTTGTATTGTCAGCCTTCTTGCTCTTAAGTTTAATTTGTCTTGAAGTGAAATTTGCATTCTGAAGTATGCATTTGGGGAAAAAAAAAAATTGGATGCTGCATTGGGTTATGCTGGAATGAATGTTGACGAGTGCTTTTGACCCACTTGCTAAGTTCTATTGATTTGCGCTCCTTTTAATAAGAAAGACTGCTGTGGCTTGAGCTTGTGGTGTTTACAGCTATGGAGTTGCATTCAAATCTGTGAGAGGCATTGTCTTTGAAGCATATGACTAGTCAGAATAACACAGTGTGTATGAATAGGCAGTTCCGTTTTGGGGGGGGGGGGGGGGTGTCGTAGATTTGTAGAAAAGGGTCTGGTTAAACGTCATTAATTCTTCCCAATTAGTGAAATTTTAGCCTACGGCTTGGTTAACTCAAAACCTACCTCAGGAGGCATGTAAGGCTCTAAGATACAAAAACTAGCATTTGCTTTTAAAGTAGAGATTCAAAGGAACTGATTAATCAAGATCTAGACTCCTTCACTGAGTTTCTATTTTAATGTAGCTCCATTGGTACTTAGGAAACCTTTATGATCAGAACATTATAGAAACAGCAGTGTGAAATGGGTATTTCTGTAGAAAGTGTTAAGCAAAGAAATAAAACATTTGTTTTTCTGTCTTTTGAAATTAAGGCAGTTTGATCGCTTACTGTCTGTATTTTAACAGTTAACCTTTTAATTAGGTTCAAAGTTAATAAAGCGTATTTTATCTCTAAAATGTATAAAAGTAGAGTTTAAAATGTAGTCGAAAGATCTGACTACTTTCAATCAGAATAGAGCTCTTCTTTCAGCATAAAACCCAAACTCTAATCCTTGGTCTTGGAATCGCAGGGTTTGGGATGTGATGGTAAAATAGAGAGGAGGGACCCGGTTTGAACGCTTCCTGTGAAGAGTAGCAGTTTCATTGTGCTGTGAGTGTTGCTCACAGGAGTGCTGCAGCAGACAGCCGTGCTCCCTCTCTTCAAGCAGTGTTTTTATCAGTGGCACAATAGATGGCTGATGGTTTGTTGATGAATAATTTTCACATGGAGCTTAGGATGCAACAGCTTGCCTGATGAAATTGTGGAAGAGAACACAGTAGGGTTCAAGTGACCAGTAGCGATACCTAGCTAGCATATGCCTATGGATTTTTCCATAAGCTGCAATGCGTGGGCAGTTCTGAACAGGAATACGTGCACATGTTAAGTAGGGGGGAAAAACGTTGAATTAACTGGTGGAATTACTTGTGATGATTTTTGTTGTAATAGTGTGAAACTGAGATCGAGAGGGTAAACAGCATAGCTGTAGAGATCGTGATAGAAAAATAACTTCTCACATCTGATTTCTCTCTGTATTTTGTTTTCTGAAATGCCCTTTTTCCTTTTTTTGAAGGCCACTGAAAAGTGTTACGTTATCTGTGTGCATGTGTCAGCCTGGCAGTGTAAATTTGATGGTGGCTACAATACATCTCCCTTCCTTCCTTCCTTCCTTCCTCCCTCCCTTCTCTCAGGGAGTGTTACCATAGCATTTCCCTCCCAGGGACACTCTCGCAGAGCTGCAGATGGGATTCTCGCTATGAACTCTGTGCTGCTCAATCGGATATGCTCAGTACTGTAGAAGGAAAATGGGAAAGAAAGGGTGACTTAGCAACACGGACAAAGCTTTCCTGGTATTTCCAAGAAGCGAAAACCTTATGTGAAACAAAGGCTTGTTTTCATTAAATTGAGGATGGGATTTTTCTATGAAGGGAAACAAATCCTGTTTCTCCCCCCCCCCTCAGTCTGTTTTCTCTTGTCCAGGGAGATTGATTTGGAATAGTGACTGCCTGATCCTGGGGCTTATGTTTTTTGTTTTGTTTTTGTTCCCCCCCCCCCCCCCCCCCCCCCCCTCCTTTAGCTGTGGACATGGCTTGAAGAGTTGCAGAAAGAACTGCTTGATGATGTCTACGCTGAGTCTGTGGAGGCTGTCCAAGACCTGATTAAACGTTTTGGTCAACAACAGCAGACCACTCTGCAGGTTACAGTCAATGTCATAAAAGAAGGCGAAGATCTTATACAGCAACTAAGGTAAAACAAATTTTTATTTAAATCTCTTCTGGTGTACGTCTGATGTTCTGTGAAGCTCTTTCTGTTTTGAGGGTAGAGATGATGACTACAAGATATGACCTATAAATAAAACTTATAAATATTAGGACTACAATGATGTTTCATGCTGTACTGATGGTCTCTAACCCTCTGTTTACAGGAAGCTCAGTTTATAAACACTACCTCCACAAGAAGGAGGTTTTGTTTGCATAAGCTACCTTTGTGATAGGAGCAATCGTATGTCTTTGTAGTCTGACATGCAGGGCTCCCAAGTGTTTTGAGTTCTGAGCAGCAGCCTTTTTATAAAGAGACACTTGAAATTGTTTTGCAGACTGATAAGTAACTTTATTGTAAGTTTGCAGTTCATTTCATTTAGTTACAATCTAAATAAATTTGGGCCCCAGCTGCACTGGGACATGTCCCCTTTGCTGCAGGAGCTGATATTATCATATCTGAATTTGCAGGTTTTATACTAAAGTAAAAATTAAGTAATTTTTTTTATTATTATTATCTAATTTTGATTTTTTTTTTCATTGCCAGGAAGGTTCAGTAAAGTAAATAATTATTATATGCCACTTCCTTTTCACAATATAAGGGTTTGTCTCTGGTTTTAAATTTTATTCTTCTGTTAAAAAGAATGTTGTTAAATGTTGAATTAGTCAAAAAATGAAAGTAATCTAATTTCCTAATGCTTTTTCAAGTACTAAAACATAATTTGGACTTTTATTAACAAAGATGTACAGACTTAGCTTTCATGTAATATGACTTGCACTGACCTTATCTGGAACAGTCTTGCATTTTGTGGTCGTGTATAGCATCCACATTGTATGGGCTTTTTTTCAATAATACTCTTTTTCTCCCCCCCCGCTTTGAATAGGGATTCTGCCATTTCTAGTAACAAGACCCCCCATAACAGCTCGATCAACCACATAGAGACAGTCCTGCAGCAGCTGGATGAGGCCCAGTCTCAGATGGAGGAGCTTTTTCAAGAACGCAAGATCAAGCTTGAGCTGTTTCTGCAGCTCCGGATATTTGAAAGAGATGCAATAGATGTGAGTGTCTGCTCTTGGAGTTGCACTGCACTCCTCTTCTCGTGTAGGAATGTTTATGCTGAGATGGTTGTGTAGTTGCATTGGCATGTGGCTCAAATGACTGATAGACTTGGTTCTTACCTGAACTAAGGCTTTTGTCTTGTATATGAAAGTGTCAGGAGAGTGCCAAGCTGAGCTTTTTGATATTAACTCCAGCTCTGATTGGCTCCCAGTGCATCTCTAAACAAGTGTCTTGTAAAATCATAGTGTACTAGTTGCTTCATCTGGTAAGTTTGGTTTGAATATCAACCTACCTTGTTATAACAAGTATGCTTATATTAATATGAATAAGACTTGCAAGATGGTTTAGTACAAACCCTCTAAACCGTTGCTTTGTAGTAACACCCCTCTTCTCTTTTCCAATTCAGCAGTCTTTTTTCAGTTGACAGCTACAAGTGCTGTTTTGAATTCTGTTGTAATCTTCGGGGATGTTATATGGGCTATCTGTTTGTTTTTTAAATAAGATTCTTTTCCACCTCTGAAAATAATGCAAAAGCAGTTTAGTGCCATACCCCTGCAAAACTTCAAGAAGTTTTGAGACTATCCAAATCTTGGAGGAGGATTACAGCTTATCAGTTGGAAAATTTCTGTTTATGTGTGGGGATGTGCATACAAACAGACGTGAAACTCCACATGGAGCTTAGCTTAATAGAATTGCATTATAAAGCTTCAGCTAAGTTGATCATCTGACTTCTGTAAAACCACTAGTGCTGTACACAGTGACTGAAACTGAGTTGGTGCCTCAGAAGGTTCAGGGTTATCCATTGGTAATGATCCAGCTTGAGTATATAAATGGCTTATCTCGAGACTCTGGAAACTAGGAGTTATAGTGGTAATTTTACCTCTTTGCTGGTACATAGTAAAAGCTGCAGCTGTTGGTTAGGTATGAATGGTGTAAGGGCAAAGAGGCAGTCGGCAGAAGTGATAGCGTCTTGGTTTTTTCTGTTTTGTTCCACCACCACCACCCCACCCCCAAAATCAGGTTTAGATATCATTGCTGAAGTCTGGTTTAGCTAAGCACATTGTTAGGAGCAATGCAGGAATAGGCAGACACAGTTCCTTGATCCGTGCCCATAGAGGAAGTGAGAGTGTGTGCTCTACAGTAATAACAACTCTGGTGTAAAGGAAGACTAAGAAGGTTCTCTATTTTGCAATTCATGCTGAGGAGGTGAAACTAGTCTGCAGGGAGTTTGCTGCTTTGGTTATGTGAGAGTAGCTGTTGTGAATATGCAAGGGAAAGGCTTGGCAGAATTGTGATTGCAATAATTAGTTGGATGACTAGTATATGTGGAGGAACGTAGACAATATCCCCTTTTATAGGATTGTCAGCAACTTTACAGTCCCTGCAGAAGTGATCTGCAGTGTTCGATGGGGTCTGTGATGTTCTCAGAACACTTTTATTGAGGAAATGGCAGCTGTGGGGGGCAAGGTATATACCAAGAAAATTAATGGAAGAATTAGGTTAAAGGTTTGAGTGAAGTTCATGATTAAGGTGATTGCTCTCTGTTGTAGGTTACCTAAACCAGTATTCTACAATAGCAGAAGGCTGGTTGCAGGAGCCCTGCTTTGCAGATGTGTTCCAGTCCTTCAGTACAGGATAGCATCTGTATAGATAGTAGTACTTCTGTGTATGTTGTTTGGTGATGGCAAGCCGCATATTCCAACTTGACAGGTCTTGCTTTTTCTGAAGCTGACACTTGGCATGCTTTGCATTGTGCACATAAAACGTAGCAAAGTACCAATTACCCTGTTGAAAGAGTAGGTGTATTTTGTTTATATGGCTTGGAAACAAAAATCATGCTTATTTAAGATTGCCAACGAGCCCTCCAGGGAACAAAACGACCCTGGCTGCAGAGGGTCTTCAGCAAAATGTTCATTGCTTTGCTGTCTCTGTACCATGTCCTCTCTCTGCTTCCTCAGCAAAGCATGCTTCTCTTTTCCCTCTCCCTGAAGGCAGACATCTGTTTGGAAACTTCTGGGAAGAAAACACAGGGACTAGTTCCAGGTCAGTTGTTTGAAAGCAGAAGCTCAGCTGAAGTAACATGATAGTGAGGAGGAGCCAGATGCCAGCTAGGAACTTGCAGACCTTGTTTTGACCTCCTCCTTTGTCCTGGATTTTGTGTGACTGGCCCAGTCAATTAAGACTTGGCTGTAGGGGCAGTTCATTCAGGGGAGCATCCTGTGAGGACAGTTTTTCTGGAAGGCGAACAGGGTTTCTAGCTTGTCTTACTGCTTGCAAAATAACATAGGTTAAAATGGGACAAAGGGTTCCCCTAGCACTGCAGGGTCATACCGTGCAGCTGTGCTTCTGGGGACAGTGGTGAGATTTGCTGGCAGGCTTAGTCCTCTTCTTGCCCTTACTCTTCCCTTATTATTGGCTGACAAAATACTCGGTTTCTTTTAGTTGCTGTCTTTTATTCTGCAACTTTTCAGATTCTCTTCTGAAATTGCTATAACTGCAGCACTGTCTCTGTTTTGCCCCTTGCTCTTGGCATATAAACTTGACCTTCTCTATCCTTAGTAGACTTTTAAGTGCCATTGGTCGTGAGCTATTTGAAGGACTCTGTTGTGAAAGCCTGTGTTAACTAAAGGCAAGAAGGAGCAAAATATACGCGAAGGGTCCCTTGCTAGGGGCTATGCTATTAGTAGCATAAGGGAAGAGGTGTATGGACCTAGCCAGTGGGTAGGTAACACTGGTGGCAATGTATGCAGCCTGAAATGTGTGTCTCATCTGTGTCTGTGCATTTTTGCTTGTCTGTAACTTAAATGCCTCAAGGCCTGTGTCAGGGCTCCACACAAAGCATACCACACACTTTTCAACTTGCAGCTTTATCTCTACTCTATTTTTGGACCGTACTTACAAGATGCCTGTTAAGTCATAGAGCTGAAAAGGCAAGGATGCAAAGTGCTGGATCACAGAGACCTAACTCTTCTCCCTTGACCATTTTACCTTTTTCTTTCTTCCCAGCACATAATATTTTCCAGGTCCTGGTTAGTATTCGGTTGGTACAAGGAATGCTAGTTAGACCCTTCTGAGAAGAGACTTGTGGTTCTTTATTTCTTTCCCACTCAGTGCAAAAGAGTCAGCATCCCTTCTGTGTTATACTCTGCCTTGTGTCCTCTCAGTGTTACCTTTACATTTGTTAAAACCTGAGAATGTCAGGCAGCGCAGACTCTGCACTAGGAACTTCTTGAGCACATGCTATGGTAAGTAGTTACCCTGTGTTTGATCTGGGTTGTCCGTTTCCTGAGAGCGGTATTAATTTGTGATTCAGTTGCTTTAGATGTCTATTAGTCATTCGTCTTGGTTCTGTTTGTTTAACGCTAATTGTCTTGACAAAACTTTAAAAACAAAATAGAAGCCTGCTCACTCTAAAAGTGTTGCTCGTAAAGCAGAACTTCAGGGGAAGCCCTGAAGAGTGTGGGCAAAGAGTGCTTAATGCATGTTATTTTTGTTTTAACTCTGCCCTCAATGCATTTCAGATTTGCACGGTGGGTGCAATGGCTGAAATAGATTACCTTGAGACATCCAGTTACTGCTGAAAAAGTGTAAGGATTACTGCCCTTGCTAGGAACCCCAGCTGTAATGTGCACTGACTTCTTATCTTTTGGATGAATGTGGGACCATGCTGGAATTATTTATTTTGAATTGTGGGCTTCCTGGTCTTTTGAAGGGGACAGGGAATGTATTGCTCTTATATAGTGTTTCAGACTTTAAACAATGTGTGGGCTATGATCTTAACCTCAAGGTTGCATGAAATAACATGGGAAGAAGTTACAGTTCTTACTGTTGTTTGTTGCTTGGAGGCAGTATCACTGAAACCTCTTGGCTGAGGTGGTCGCTGTCGTTCATATCAGGTACAGTGAATCTCAGGATAGTCTGAGAGGACATAGTGACTATAATCTACTTAAGCCATTCAATTACTACAAAAATACTGACACTTAGCCACAGCAGTCTGCCATTGTGAACTTATGGTGTTTATTACTTTATTTACACTCAATTTGATAGTAAGAAAGTTAAGGTTTTGGCATCTGTTCTGAAGGGAAATAGACTGGCTTTGTTTTTATAACAGTGGTACAAGTGTGCCACGTAAAACCTTAATCTACTTTTTAATAGTGTTTAGAAAGACCATGGTGAAAGATGATGTTTGGTGGAGTTTCACAACCTTCTCTAACGCTCGGATTTTTCAGTTTGACCAAGTCTAACTACAAGTCTAACTGAACTGGATGAAAATAAGGTGGTTAAATCTGATTTGTGAGAACAGCTGTGGTGCAGTGGGTGGTTTGAAGAAACAAGTGTTAGGTGACCTCTGCTGCTTTTGATAGTGAATGAACATAGAGTTTTAAAGACGAGATGGGAAGAGCAGGTCTGAGGTGCTTGAGAGCAGGAGAGGTGGTTAGCTGGAAGTAGGCAGTTTCTCAGGTTGGACTGTCAGGAAGACTTGAAGTTTCTGAATTATTTCAGGTCAGTTAAAAGGAGGTGAAGAGTAGAGAGAGGTGATGAGACATGTTGGGCATGGACCGAGTAAAAGGGAAGTTGTGAAGGATTTTGTGGGAGGGGAAGCCTGTGTGTGTGTTGAGAGAGGAAACCACTCATAATGCATAAATAGATTGTGTGTGTAATGTTTAGAGCACATGGAAGAGAGATGAAAGAAGCTTTAAGCAGTGGCTAAAAGCCTTGTCCTGTAGTTCTTCCTGCATCGCTTGTCCATCAGCTTTTCAGTGTTACCCCTGAAACATGAGTTTCTGCCTGTTTTCACTTGGGTAGAGCAAGTTGATTGGGGTTAGGGATTGCAAATAGCTATCCCAATTGTTTGGCATCTCCCATCATGGCATGTTGCAAAACTTGAATACTTAGTGAATCAAGTAAACTTTTGCAGAACACCTTTAAAACAGGAAGTAAACTCACTGATGCCACAATTTTAAAAATAATTGCTTGATGTTTCCATTTTTTTTTGTGTGAGCAGAATGGAAACAACCCTTCAAGAAAGATTGTAGCTGACCACAGAAACTTTATACAGATGGTTTAATCTTGCTTTCTCCTCAGTTTTGTTTTTTCTACAAGGCTTGTTTTTCTGCAATTTCTCTTGTAGTTTGGCTGCCTCAGTAAACTTCATAGCTCTGATTAACCACTTGGAAAGCATAGTGGCATATTCCTTTTGCTGACAGCAAATGACTTTGGTTAAATATTTATGCAGCCAGCTACTTTGTTGCTAATGCCCGTTTAGTCAGATCCTCTTTTTGCTGTGTCTTGCTGCATAAATAGGTGTTTTCCTGTCATTTAGCACCATTCACATCAGTTTGTCCTACTCCTGAAATCATAGAACTCTGCAATAAGCCATACTTGGTTTTTTATCTATAATTTTGCTTTCCCAATGAACTGCAGTAGTTTGTGGCAAAACTCTGCTGAAAATTCAGAAAAAAAATTGATTATAAGCTTGAGGGATAAGTGTATTAAACAGACTCATTTGAAATACGTAACTGATGTGTCAAACCTGTGCCATAAGAACTAAACCCGCTTTGATCAATGGGGATTGTAAGCATTATCTGTTAGACTTAAAAACAGTTTTGTATCCTAATTAAAAGGAGCATTTTACATTTCAGCCAGGTTCTGGACTATGATATGAAAAATGCACTTGTGTGAGCAGACAAGGAGGACTTACTGTTGCATTACACATGCTAAAAAATACTTCCTTAGCTACCCTTTTCTGGACATCCGATGGCTGAGAGTAAAATCCAGAATTGAAGTGTAAACTGAAGTGCAGCTGAATAATTTCAGCATGTAAATTTAACTCTGACGTTACAGTAGTACTTTTTGGGTTTGCTTCATTTACTAAGTACCCTGCCTTTTGTGACAAGTAGCGCTTCCCAGTTGTCTGGCAAAAGTTGAAGGTGCTCACAGAGGGGTAGAGCTGTGGGGTTTTTTTGGTTTCGGGTTTTTTTGTTGTTGTTTTGGGGTTGTTTTTTTTTTTTTTTTTTGTAAAGGAGCTCGAGACTGGTGTAATTGAAAGCGAAGCTGGCACTTGATGTGTGAATTATTACTTGGTGCAGTCTGAAGAATTGAGAAGATGTTTTAGATGAACATTTTCCTTTAAAAGTGAAGATAAAAACATTTTAATTTCACCTGTTTCACAATCAATGTGTTGGTGAAGGAGTACCTTAAACAAGGCAAGGGTACCCATAGTGTTGCAAGCAAGCACTGGTTGAAGGAGAGCTGTTGTGGTTCTCAGAGATTCTTCTTCTTTAAAACTCATGCTGAAGAAGCCCATGTCTGAACCGTGTTGAACCTGATCAGTGAAGTCAATTAACAGTGAGCAACTCGAGTTCCTGACCTCCATTGTAAGTGCAACATTCAAAATAAAACCACGTTGTCTAATGAGTAAGTGAACATTGTCTTCCTCCTTTTTCCCCCAGATAATTTCAGACCTTGAGTCTTGGAATGATGAGCTCTCTCAGCAGATGAATGACTTTGACACTGAAGATCTTACAATAGCAGAACAGAGGCTCCAACATCATGCAGACAAAGCCCTGACCATGAATAACTTGACCTTTGATGTCATCCACCAAGGGCAGGATCTGCTGCAGTATGTCAATGAAGTGCAGGCATCTGGTAAGATGGCTCCTTCGTGCTATTCTGGGCAGTGGCTTTATAAGAATTATCCAGTTGTCTCTCCATGGGATGTGTGAAAGTGACAGAGATGCTGGTTAACTGTAAACTGGAGGTGTGGACTTCTTTTCCTTTTTACTCAAATCATTTGTGTTCATGAGAATATGTTGTCATTATGGCATGTAATTTTTATCTAAGAGTTGGCAACACCTGAAAAGATTTAGGGTTTTGAGAAAGGGATTCCACTCAGGAAGTAATAAAATTAGAGTAAATAGCAAGGAATTAATTTTACAGTTAATCGGAGCAATGCACTCAAGCCATAATTCTCAGCTTCCAAGTGATAAGTCTTCCATTTCAGTTTCTTATGCCCCTTCACTTAATGTTTTTAACTATATACAGTCACCTAGGGTAAATCTCAGGCTTGGGGGGGGGAATTGCATTTTTAAAGAGTGCAAAGACTACGCTCGTTTAAGCAAATGCTCCAAGGATTAAGCTGAACTTTGAGAAGGAACTGGAAAAGTAAGTGTAAAACCGTGGAAACGGGCTGTTTGTCTTCGGAAGGCTTGTAAGTCATTTCTAAAGGACTGGCTGATTACAGGTGTTGAGCTGCTTTGTGACAGAGACGTAGACATGGCGACTCGCGTCCAGGATCTGCTGGAGTTCCTCCACGAGAAGCAGCAGGAGCTGGACGTGGCCGCCGAGCAGCACCGCAAGCACCTGGAGCAGTGCGTGCAGCTGCGCCACCTGCAGGCCGAAGTCAAGCAGGTACGCGTGGGCTCTGCCCCCGCGGGGCAGTGGGCCCCAGGGCTCTGCCGCGCCGCCTGGAGAGGTCTGTGCCCACAAACAGAGGTGGAAGACCCATTCCTGCTGTGTAAAGGCTTGCATTTGGAGGGGGGGGGGGGGACTTTGAATCGAGCACCTAACTTCATCCTCTGTTGATATGGGGGTTTCTACCGTGTGTTAACAGTCCGTATTTCTACCTGGATACAAGTCCAGTATTTGAAGTGTAGAGCAATTTGCACCTGCGTTAAATAATCCATACTTTTATCATTTCTGTGGTGGTTAATAAAAATGTTCGGTGATACTCCCTGAACGCTGACCTAATACATCTACAAATGGCGATAACATAATATCGGCAGGGTTTACTTTCCGGGAGAAGAAAAATGAAGTTTTGCTTTTCCTGGCAATAAAGTGGCAAGTTTTGAGGTCCTTATCCGATAAACACCTAAACTTTTGGTGAATTTAAGATGCTGTGGGCAAAACCACTGAAGTAGGTGAAAGTTTAAAAAACAAACAAACAAAACACTAGAAAGGTAAGTGCTTTTGAGCTTGCTCACACTTGGCAGCATCACAGAAGTCTGCTAGAGTCTGTTGTATTAGTATGTCCCATAATGGCTCCTAATGCAACTTGTCCTTTTTCTGTTTGTCATGAGCTCTTACAAAAATTCATCTTCCTCATGAAACTGTGAACGAGAACTCCCAAGTTGCAAAGTAGTACCAAAGGGGTCCAGTTAGCATAGGAGAGGTGAATAGAAGGTTCCCAAAGTATTTCCAGGCAGCAGTTGGTTACTCTATAGTAGCAGACCCAAAGTTTCTGTGTAGTCTTGAATTCAGGGAATGCAAGGAACTGGTAGCATCTGCTGTCAGTGCAATCTAGGCATTAATCTCATATATGATCATCTAGTTCAAGCCTTTGCATACCTTACTGAACTATCCTGTGTCTGTCTTAGCACTTGTTCATGTTTGTAAATGCAAATTACAAATGACACCTCTCACATGAGTAATGTTTGAGATAAAGTTATTACAGATCAGGATAGATTCTGTATTCAGTTGCATAATATCTTGAGGATGAAGGAAAAAAAGTGCACATTTGCAAAGGAAAGAAAAAATGACAAGAAAGAGTGTGAAAGCCAGCTGAGGCAGTCTCATCCCTTTGCGGTACATCAGCGGGTTAGGATGGGATAGGTTAGTAAGAAAAAGAAATTGTTAATTCCCATGATACTGAAATAATATTCAGTTACAGAACAGAATATAGCACTTGAGTAACATTTCAAAGACACACTATTAAATAGTTATTTATATTGCATGCTGCCACAATAAAGTGAGTACCTTGCTCCATTAGCTTTGTTTGTATGCAAGTTAAATGTGACAAGAAAGAGACGCATGTTTAAAACCTGTGTTTGCAGAACAAGTGTTCTGTATTTTGGCAGATACAAGCAGATGGTGAACATCATGGATTGTAGATGAATATCTATGTTGCACTTAGTATGTGGTTTGTAGGTCATTCTGTAAGATCTTTGTAACATTTCTGAACCACTGCTAGCCCTGACTGAAACTGAAGCTCAAGTTTAGATTTTTAAGAAAGCACTGGAAAAAATGAGTTAATCTTGCAATAAAGATATAGGTAGTATACTATCCTAGCCAGCTGCCTTTTTTTCAGTAGACTGAGATTTTGGAGAAAAAATGGAATCTATTTATATTCCTAGTACATATCTCTATTGAGTGGGATTTTATGTTGAATTAAATGCTGTAATAGAGGTGAATTTTCAAACAAGCTTACATGAACATGTAGCTGACAGAATGTTCGTGTGTTACAAACTCCTTTTCCAGATTTTCATTGTACAGATTAACCTGCAATACTTCCCCAGCGTGAAGGCCTAAAGATCGAGTGGAACTAAAACTGAATGTGGTATTGTCTCACAGGATTTCTTTTGATCCCCTTTGGAATGCTTTGGGGCTAGCAACTTTTAGTTTTGTGATTTCAGTTGCCTTTTCAGAACACCACATCTGATTTTAGTTTTTATTAAATATCAGGAAGCATGATCTTCTCGTGTTTCCTCTGCACCAGGAAAAACTTCATAGCTTAAGCAGGTCACAGAAGGTGCTTTACCTGAGAGTAAAATGACATGGTAAACCTCCTCTTCAGTCTGTTTTGTTTGTATTTTGTTGCTGGAAGCAGTGAACACATGGTTTTCCAGTTCAATTACTGTGATTTTCTGCCAGATTTATTGTTGGTGAACTGGATGTAAGCATACTTATTATGTAGATGGGATTCTGTCTCCACAGCAAGGATTTTAACAAGGTTTCCATTTGAATTTTTCCTGCCAAATTGACATTACTGCTACTGTATTTTCACACGTGTGAAATGTGTGTGTGTGTGTATATATATATATACACACACATGTGCGTGTGTGTGTGTATATATATATATTAAAATATATAGCTTGTATTCATGTAAAAAGGTTAGACTGGAATACTGCAGGTATTTTTCCATTGGGTTCATCTTTCAGATTACTGTAATGGAGACCAGCAAACTGTCTCCTGGCTTAGTTTTTTAGTCAAATACTTGCAAGGAGTCTTTTCAGTACTAGGTAGTGAAACTTCGAGTTTAGTTAAGTCTTATCAAATAAGCACAGAAAGCAAATGAAAACATCCAGTGTTGCTTCTCCCTTAATTACCGTACCAGTTCTGCTTTGTGGCATTAAAGTTCTGTAGATCACACGTCAGGACTAGGAGGATGCAGAAGGGCCAGAAGACAAACAGAGGTTTAAAGGAAACCTGCAAAGAATTTGCTTGTCAACTTGATATGTAATAGGTGCAGAAAGGGCAAAACCAGGCTGAAGATTGCAGTGTAGGAAAACCTCAGCAGATAGATGGGAGAGGATGCTCACTGAAATAAGAAGGGACAGTTGTACATGGAAGAAGCAACACTGAAAGGAAAATGTGACCATTTTATACAGGGCAGGGACATATGAGTAGGTAGAAGCAGAGAAGTAGTTCAGAGAATATCTGTCTCATCCAGAACTCCACTTGCATGTTTGCCAGACAAACTTTTTTTTTTCTTGCCTAAAATATAGCTGCTGGATTACTTATTTCTGCAATCACTCCCACGTACTCACTTTGGAGAATGAATGCTTTGCTTTACTTAACGTGCAGCATCTGCTTGGGTCAAAATCTCTACCAAGCTCCAAAATGAATTGGTTTTATTATGCTCATTAAGCCTTTTCAGTGCAATATTGTCTGCTGCTCTGATGATGGTGTATGTTCTTGGGTATATAGCTATATATTCATGTCTGTACAACAGTGTACAGATACTTGTACCAAGTACAAGCTTGTACCCTCAAGAGTACCTTGAGCAGCCTTGTGTTCTCACGTGCAGATCTTTTGGCTTGGTTCAAACACAGTCCAGTGCTTGAGCTCTGATTGTCCCAAAATACTACTCCGGAAGAGTATCCTGGCACTCCGTATAGTGCCATATGGATATGAAAACATAGCTAGGACAGCAGGCTGAAGCAGGTGTGTCTTATGATCATGTTTAGTTAGAGTGAAAAATCAGTCCAAGAAACTAATCTTAAATCAAGCATTTATCTATAGAACTACCTGCTTGACCCTTTCAACTGTCCCAGACTCTCAGTTTCATTTCCACAGTTTTGCTGATGCTCTGCTGATGCTTTTCTAGCCTGCTGAAGGCTGGGAGGGGAAAGATGGGGTGTGTGGTCCACCCAAACAGTGAGGTGGTGGGAACATGCCAACAAACACTGGAAGGCAGCAGCCCTGGAAAAAGATCAGGTTTGCTATTTACTAGTGCCTATGTTTTCCCCTTGAGTCAGAGCAGAGGGGAGGGGAAAGTGCTGCTGGCAGCTTTCCTCCTGTGAGTTCTACCAGCTTCTGCACTTGCACCCTAACCTGCAACAAACAGGAGGGCAAATCAGTGTTGTTTGAAATGGCAAGTTCTGTACTAGCTGTCTCTGCTGTGTATGATGGAATGCCAAGTCAAGAGGAGCTTTGAATTGGTGCTGCATATGCATTCTCCTTCATTATAAATTCTCTGGAGAAGGCTAAATGTGTTTTAACCCTAAGAAGGTATGTTTCATTACACTATACCCGGCAGAATTATTTTGTAAGGTAGAGAGGAGGGGGCTTAGAACTGCTTTCATAAGACAAAATAGAAATCAAAAAGGGATTTAAAAAAATCTTCTGCCCCCCATGTTCTTAGAGTCAAATCCTTTCCTTCAAGTGTAGTTTCTGTCTACAGTCTGTTGGACCCATCTGGTTCCCTTGGAAGTTTCCCTTTTTCTTGCTCCTGAGGCTTACCTGGGCTTGCTCCCTTGAGTATTAAAAACCCACAGGTGTCTTAACAACCTAGAGACTCCCAGCTCCTTTCATGGTCCCTTTTGCCTGCCCCACACTGTGATCTGGAAGTGTCTCGTTGCAGCAAGAGACATAGTTCCAGAAGGCCAGAGCTATCTCCCCTGCCCTGCAAGGCTCCACCTGACCCAACGCTTTGTCCCCAGAGGAGCAGAATGTGCACCCAGGTATACATCTGGGAGCTGCTGTCATGTCGCACATCTACACTGCAGACTTACTCTTTTCCACAGACTTGCAGGTTTTGTATAGAACAATTCAAATACACGCTATCAGGGGAAAAAAACATGTTAGCAATTAGTTGTGCAGGCAGAAGTGGGGAAAACTGCATTACTAATACAACAATACTGCAGTCTGGATAAACATAAGACAAAAGGTGAGATTGCGATGCAGATTTGAGGGAATGGATGTTGTGTTAAGATGGCTAGACCTCAGTTGCTTCAAGCTGTTAAAGACATGTTAGAGTATACTTGGGAAGTAGACCACATGTGCCTTTGTTTTTAAGGATTTGTGTTTTAATAGGTCCTTTGTCTGGTTTCCGCCTGTGTTTTCACTCTGTGGTTATGGTGTGTAATAACCTGGCACAGTAGAATTAATAGTAGTGTCGTATGTGGATTACTAGATGAGAGTATTTAGAGTTAAGAGCTGTGACTTGGTACTTAATAAGTGTTAAGAGCTAACTGTGATTTGCTAGTTAATATAAATATTACCAGTAGTTAAAGGTCTAAAATCAATTTGTAGGAAAAGGTTAGAGAAGGTATGCTTAAACTGGTTGTTTTCAAATCAGCTGGGCCCAAATGAATTCACCCTAGAATACCTAGAAAACTGCCTGAAATAATGTCATAGACATTAGTGCTTATCTTCTCCAAACTTCTGGAGACTGGATGAGATTCTGGAGGCCTGGAACTCAACATCTGCTTTTCAAAAGTGGGAAAGGATTAGCTAAGGGAGGATTATAGGTCACCTAGTTAACATAATTCCCAGGAAAAATACTGAAACAGGTAGATTATTAAACCTGAACAGTGATGAGAAGTGGAGAAAAGGCTAACATAAATTAGTTAAGTATAGCTTCCCCTTGATAAATCTCATTTCTTCCTGACAAGGTAACAGGCCTTCTGGGTAGAGGTGAAAAAGCAGATGACACAGATGTTCCTTCTATTAAAGCTTTTAAAATAGTTTAGTTCAGTCTATCTGGCCCTAGTTTACTATGAGAATGTCATATGAGACTACATTACCATGAATGATAACTTGCTGGAAAACTTTACTCAGTAACAAAAGTTACTAAGACACTCACTGGATTGGAAAACAGATTTCAAAATTTAAAAAAAATATGTAGAAGTCTGTTTGTATTTGGATACTAGTTCATGTTTTCAGTCAGAAAATCTACATGTTAGAGTAGAGATTATACTTTTAAATTTGAAGATAAAGGGAAAAGAAGATGGAGAAGGGATTTGAGTTCATCAGAAGACACTAGACTACAGTTCAGAATTGTCTTGATGTATGGAGGATTGTGCTGCAAGAAGGATATGAATTTCATTAGTGACAAATAGAGAGTATGATGTACTGGCAGGAATAATCAGCTGAACAAATATAGCACAGGGGTAATTACTGGCTGGGCAGCAGTTCCCTATAAATGTTGTACAGATGACAGTGGATAACCTGAATTATGCCCAGCTTTACTCAGTATTTGAAAGATTTTCATCAAAATGATTGTTATCAACTGGAGAATGCTCGTAAAAGAGCAGCGAGAAAAATTAGGTGGCTAACTTCACATAGGAGAGGTTTAAGAGACTGGGGTCAACAAGAGAAGAGGGGCCTAGAGGAGGGAATAGAGTAATGTTCTTGAGAGAGGAGAGGGAAAAACAAAGCTGATGCTAAGAGGGAGGAAATGTTTGGGGTTTTTTTGTCTGTCACGGGCAGGAAAAACAAAATGAGCTGAAATTAAAGTGAGAAAGATGTGAGTGTTAGATGTTAGAAGACTTATGGTGATAAAAATGTCTGGTGAGAGTGTAGGATGTCTGTTATTGGAGTCTTGAGTAATGAACAAGGCACAGATCTTTTGGGAGGGGCCTTAAGGTTGCATGTTCCTGGTGTTAATAAGGAATGCACTAGGTGGCCTCCTGAGGCTTCTCCCCACCTGCGGATTCTTCTGGTTTCAGTGGACATGTCAAAGAAGGCACATGCTGAAAACAAAAACTCTTTAAGCAATTAGAAGACGCTCAGTGGTCACATTTTTCTCAACATTAATATTCAAAATTATTTGCTTATTTTTTACGAAGCTGCATGTCCTCAACTTACATTACTGACAGTGGCTCTTAGGCAAATACTGCTTGTAACTTGTTCCTGTTTTCCAGGTGACAGAAATGGTATTCAGAAACACAACCTTATTCAGAATATAAACCGAAACCAGAAGCCTGTAGTAGTTGACTGAAAGATAGGAGTTGTCAGCTAAGTGAAATTATAGTGAATGTCATTCACTGTGTTTATTGAATATGTAATTAACTGTAAATATATAATTAATAAATTATTTAGTCATCAATTCCAGTACTACATGTGACCCTAAATGTTTTTGTCCCTAGCAATGATGTTTTTCTTGCTGGTTGGCAGTGGAATTGCATATTTCACGGTCTTCTCTTTTGCTACAGGTTTTGGGCTGGATCCGAAACGGGGAGTCAATGTTAAATGCTGGGCTTATCACTGCTAGCTCTTTGCAGGAGGCAGAACAGTTACAGAGGGAACATGAGCAGTTTCAACATGCAATAGAGGTAAAAGCACCATTTCAGTGACCATAGCCAAGAAGTCCTGTATTACAGTTAATGAGTCTCTGTAAATAGCACTGCAGTAAGGAGATGTATCTCTTCTGTCCCTTTTCATACTGTTGGGTTAACGCTACAATATTTTGAGTTTAGGAAAAGCTGTTGAAATCATCTTATGGCAAAGAGATAAAAACACTTACTGGGAAGGCGAGGTTTTTGTTCTTGTTCATTTTGGAGCTGCAATTCCAGGTGAACACATCTTCTCAGTGCCTTTTTGCATCTTTGTAAAGCGATAGCCATTTTCTGATTGGAGAGGAATAAAAAAATTGTAATAAATCAAACAAGTCTGTTCACAGCGATTTTGCCAAAAATGGTGTTTCCCTTTGTTAGAATACAACAAAATAATGCTAATTGTTAAAGTTAAGAATAAATGGAACAGCAAACATCAGTTTTGTGTATTCTCATATGGTCCTCTAATGTTTCCATTTTTGTTTGATAGCAGGTTTCACTGAAATTTGTGTGTGGTGGTGTGTCCATACTCCTGCCATGATTTCAAACTAAACCTATCAGATTGGTCATATCTCTGCAAAAAATAGGCACAGATCTTAAGATTGACTGGAATGCAGTATTAGTAAATTGTATGTGTGATTGAGGGACTTTAAGGTGATATTGATGATATATAACACAATTCTTTTTAAGAACTTTACTGTTCTTGAAAGAGTAACCAAAGTTATGATTGTTTGGGAAAACTATTTTCAGCAGCAGTCTGTTGTGCAGTAACTCTTCATGTTCGTCTGCCATTCTGGGTTGGGGGTTTGTTTTTTGGGGTTTTTTTTTGTTTGTTTGGGGTTTTTTTTTTTTTTTTTTACAGTTTGCACTGTATGTACTCTCATTTTGAGAGCTTTGGTAACTCTTAATTATAAAAATCATGAGACCTCTAGT
This sequence comes from Mycteria americana, assembly GCF_035582795.1. NCBI lineage: Eukaryota > Metazoa > Chordata > Aves > Ciconiiformes > Ciconiidae > Mycteria > Mycteria americana. The sequence goes on along the minus strand of NC_134366.1, from coordinate 93,174,326 downwards.
CATCTGTCAATTTAAGGAAAGATTATTAGGAAGCTTAAATTCTGAGTTTTCTGGATCATTCTGTACTTGGATATAATAATATTTATTAAAGTTAGAGGTTCCAGATTTTAGGCAAGTATATGTTCACACAGAGAACTACAGTTAAAAATTTGCTTACACTGAATGGAGAATTGTCTTTTGTATTGTCCTGCATGCCTGCACCTTCGTTTACTCACTACTAATGTACAAAAGACTCTGGTAAAGCTGTGAGGACAGTAACAGCAGTCAAGCCAAAATAAGATACACGCTTCCATCTTCTTCTCCCCCACATGAAGGGAAAGAAAATGAACCTGAAATTCAAAATTATAACAAAGTGTACTGCAACATAGATATGCCATGTGTGGCTTAATACTATGCAGTGGCTGTTGCTTGTAAACTGCTACTCGTTGATTTGATGATAAAACTCTACAGGATTTATTTCCTTTGTATTTGCATAAGTGAAGTCATGCAGTGACTAATATTAGACAGTTATTTTTAGTTAATGGGCGTTCATGCATGTGTATAGAAGTGTCATTGACACAGTGGAAATGTAAGCCTTTGAGGTCTTCAGGAAAATGTACTGAAGTGTTCCACTGAACTCCTGAATTTTCACCTCTTCTCAGAAAACGCATCAAAGTGCCCTGCAGGTTCAGCAGAAGGCAGAGGCAATGCTGCAGGCTAATCACTATGACATGGATATGATCCGGGAGTGCGCAGAGAAGGTTGCTTCCCACTGGCAACAACTGATGCTGAAGATGGAGGACCGTCTCAAGCTTGTGAATGCCTCTGTTGCCTTCTATAAAACTTCTGAACAGGTACAGAAATGCTACGTGATCTGTGTCTGCCTTGGTTAATTCTTCAGTGTGGCATAAACCAGCATTACCTAAAAAAATGGTTGACTAGGTTTGGTTATATTTACTAATTTGATAACAGCTGCAGTTATACAAAAAATGCAAAAAGCAAATCCTCTTACTAGCTGCCTTAGAAAGAGAAACCATGTGTTACAGCCTTTCAGTATATAAACTGGTCTTGTAAGACAAAGGCTTTTTACCAAGGCCTGTAGCGACAGGACAAGGGGCAATGGTTTTCAACTGAAAGAGGGTAGATTTAGATCAGATATAAGGAAGAAATTTTTTACAATGAGGGTGATGAGGCACTGGAACAGGTTGCCCAGAGTAGTTGTGGATGCCCCATCCCTGGATGTACTTGAAGTAAGGTTGGACAAGGCTTTGAGCAACCTGATCTATTCAAAGGTGTTCCTGGCCATGGCAGGAGTGTTGGACTAGACGATCTTTAAAGGTCCCTTCCAACCCAAACCAGTCTGTGATGAATGAGTCATAGACAAATTGTACTAACTACTAAGAGACTACAGTGTAATTGATCTGGCTACACTTGCTTCAATTAGCAAACTTCAAAGAAGGTACACTACCAAAGTGCAGTGGTTATTGGTGAAGACTCAAATCTTCATCTGGCTCTTCTATCACTCTCCCCTTTATATTTCTCAGATTCTTATTTTTAATCGAGAAAAGTCTTGTAAAACATTTTCAAGATGAAACACACTGTACAAGTGCTTAGTTGGATTTCTGCTTGTTTCAAGAAGTTTTGCTTAAACCATAAAAAAGTTACACAGAGGTTTTAATGGAAGTACTTCAGGTGGCTAATTCTGGTTTTTGTGTGGGAGTCAGAGAAAAATCAGCTTCATCCTACTTGTCCACAGAAGAGTTAGGGGGAAGGTTGGCAAGGTTGCTTCCTCTGCAATTGTATCTTAAGCCCATCCTGAACTATGCAGTCACAGAGGCGGAGAAAGATGAGCAACTTTAGGGATAGCCTTCTAAGCAATTCCACGTAAGCAGGCCAATGCTAGCAAACCTGCAGCCAAAGTTTGTTGTCTTCTCTTAAGTCCCAGTCAAAACATGTCAGAAGCTAAGGTAAATGTAGGGGATAGACTGGTTTTCCATTTTTTTGGCTTGAATTTGGAATTTTTTGTCTTACTGAATTATATTCGAGTTGGACTACTTCTTCCTGATAGGTGTGCAGCGTGCTGGAAAGCCTGGAGCAAGAATATAAGCGAGAAGAAGACTGGTGTGGGGGAGCAGACAAACTGGGTCCCAACTCTGAAACAGATCATGTTACTCCCATGATAAGCAAACATCTGGAACAGAAGGAGGCATTCCTAAAGGTAGGGTTTGCTATTTTTTGTGGTCTTCTGTGTCTTGAAAATCATGCAGTCAAACGCTCACTCCTACAGTGCTGAAATGTGTGTGGAAAGCAACAGTGCCACTCAAAAGCTACAGGTATGTCCCAAACTGCAAAGATGTGGGAAATAGCACGTTAACTGCTTCTGACAGTGATTAGAGTACTGCCAAGTGCATAAAATTGTAGCCAGTTTTATAAATATATTTCCTGTTGAACTTCAATAGATGTCAGGTCTCCTACTGTGACTGAAGAGGAATTGGGAATCACTGCTTTGAGCAACTGTCATTCTAAAGAATGCTTGAAGGCTGCTGCTTTGGAAGAGAAGTGACAGTCACATAGTGCCATTGCTGCCTGTGCATCAGAGCAGCTCTCAGATGTACTTGGACTACAGTAGAGTATGGAAGGAGGAAATTGCTAGACAAGCGTTTGGGAGTAGTTGGGTTTGTGTAATAGTCTGCAGATAAATGAAAAGTTTTTGTTCCAACTAATGTCCTAGTGAAGACGGTTATTGATCATACTGAATATATGTGTAACGGATGCTTGCAAAGCAGTGTAACTAACCTTGTAACCAAAGGCTTTTTCCAGCATCACCTTGAAAGACGTCAGAGTATAAAACTTAGTTTTATTAAAAATCTTTTTGTTCTTGGTGCACTGATGAGAACATTCAAAAACGTATTAGCATAGCTCTAAGTATACTGTCAGCCAGATCTTTCTGCAGCTGGCATGTGAGTTTCCAGTCTTTGTGTTAAAACAATTTGAGAAATGGCTTAGTGTCTCTGTTACTGGACCTAGCCATGCTACCTTTATCTGACCTTTTAAAGTAGCATTTCATGTTCTGCTTATTAAAAATAAGGCAGCCAGCCCATATGTAGTACTTGGTGTACATTAAGATGAAGGCAGCAGCTGAGCTGAGTGTTGGCAATACAGTGGTGAGGACTGAAAGCTCTCAAGGCCTTGCCTTAATATTTTAAGGGCATGTCTCAATATTTTAGCACTTTGGTTTCACTTCAGCAGAGTGTTTACTTTTTGTTTAAAGTAGTGGTGGATGTTTTGGAATATCCAGGTGATTACAGAAGCATGTGAACTCTGTTTATGCAATAAATAACTTCAAGTGGCACATGGCACATACACAAAACAAACTTCTCTGTGAGCTCTGAGTCATGCTGAAAGTTCTAGAGCAGGTAATTGCTTTTCAGGATCTTCAGATAAAAAGTAATAGTATTTTGTTTGGGTTTTTTTCTGCCAGATAAGTAAGGATTAACTGTTATTTGTTGGGAAAACTATTTTAGTGCTTGGTTTGGCTTACTTGTAGACACATTTAACAAGCAACACTTTTTAAAATTAGAGAGGGTGGGAAATGCACAAAAAGGGGATGAGGAAGGTCCTTCATCAACTTCTGGATGTGTATGTGTGCATCTTCAAAGAAAGTAATACCATTGACTCTCTAGGCTTGCACACTGGCTCGGAGGAATGCTGATGTCTTCCTGAAATACCTGCACAGGAACAGCGTAAACATGCCAGGGATGGTGACACACATCAAAGCACCTGAACAACAAGTCAAAAGTAAGGGGTTTGTTGTTCTTTTTTTCTCCAAAGAACATGATCGTCATGTATTGTGGTGTGTGTGATGATGGGGGAGTGAAGCCTGCCCAAGTGGAAGGGGTTCTGTCAGGCTTAACAGGAAATAATTAAAATTGCTCGCACACTTTGAAGGAGCTGCCGGTTATTAAATTCTCTTATACCCAAATGAAGTTACTTTGAATTTATTTATCTCCTGCTTACACTTAATCTTCTTTCAATTTGAGACTCAAATGTGCTCCTTTTGTTCAGAGAATGAGATAGTAAACTTCCACATGATAATGTTTGGTCTGAAGCCAAATGGGAGCTGATCACTGTAAGCTTACTCAGTGTGTTAGTGTGGTACATTCTGTGAGTTCCTTGGGAGTGCCAGGGTGATAGAAGATAATCCCTCAAATGATGCCCTTGGACCCTTCATGTAGTTGAATCAGTATTAAGGAACTTCATGAAGTATAGGATAACTGACATCATGTTTAAATTAGATGTGTAATAGGTAGTAGCTGAGGTGAGGCAGGAAAGAACTAATACAGGGGGCTTGGGTTTTACTGGGATTAATTCAATATAGTGCAGCTTTAAGGTGTAACATGCGCTGTGGGGAATGGAGTAGAGAGAAATCTGTAGGGCTTTCCAGGACAAAAGGACAGAAATTAATAGTGTATGCATAACTGATGGGTGAGGTAGGCAGAACAGAGATCAGAGAGAGATGTTCAGAAATAAATATTGCATTTTACTCATTTATGTGCCAGTTGTATTCTGCTTGATGCATTTTGAAGCTGTGACTCAACACTCAGACCGTGCTACAGACTTAGAACCAGAGAAGTCTAATTGTCTAATTAATTGCTGTTTGCAGCTACCCAAAGGGGAGTTATGCAGAGAATGGAGCCAAACTCAGAGGAACACAGCAGTAGGACCAGAGGAAACAGCAAGGAAAATTCTGACTGGATATAAGGAGAAAGTGTTACAGCAAGAGTGAGAAAGCACTGGGTAGAGCAGGTGGCCCAGAGAGGTAGTGGAATCTCTGCCCTTGGGAATTTTTAAAACTCAGTTGAACAAGCCCCTGAAAAATTTGGTAGTTAGTCCTGCTTTGAGGAGGAGATTGGAACAGATGGCCTCCAGAGGTCACTTCCACCCTAAATTATTTGATGACTCTATCAGAAAAGGACATGCTCACTGCTTCACTTTACTACAAAGGGAAAACAGTTTGTGTTAAACTTACCCACGTATCTGACAGTACTCAAATTGAAAATCTCCCTGTGTTGAATTTTTTGTGTTGGAAAGAAAATAGGGTATTGGCCATACTTTTCACCCTAAGGAAATAATTGGATTGTGGCAGTTGAAACTTTGAGCATGTAGGGCTAAAACAAAGGATTGTTTTTCCTCTGTCCCCAAGGCTGTACAAGTTATAGAGCTGTACAAGACAAAATCTAAACACAAATGCTGGCAGTCTCAATAACTGAAGAAGTGTTGCTGACATTTGCCACTTAGCTCTTCTCTTAGTAGTAGACAAAGAAAACAAAGCAGAAGCAGGCAGGAAGTTGTAGCTACCACACTTACTCAGTATAAAAAAAAAATGTTAGGGCTTTTAGACAAACTTTTTAAAAATTCGGATTTGAAAGCTGTGTAGAAACAGTCATTCTGAGAAAGGTAAATGTGTTCAGGTGAGGAAAGAGTAGAAAAGTCTCTGCTAATGTCCTTAAGAATAATTGTATGTCAGAACCATAGTGCTGTGCCTGTTCTGTGTACATTTAAAATCCTGGATGAATAATACATGTTTAAAAAGCAACAAAAAAAGCAACAAAAATCCCCAAGCAGGGAGAAAAATAAGCTATATGCTCTAATGCTTTTTCCCCACAAGCCATGTAATATAGGCTTCTGAGAATTAAACATGAGACAAGATAAAACTAGCAAGGACTCCTTCCTTTTAGGTCTCTGGCATGGTGGTAGCTGACCAAATGATTTAAAAGTTCACTCTGATCTTCCTGTTCAAATATGCATGTAAGGAAAAAAATATCTTTTCATCTCTTTTCATGTCTTTTCTAAATCGATGGAGAAAAAGAAATAATAGAGTGTTATTTCATTTTGGTGAAATAGAGGTTACATGTGTTCTTCTGGACCATTCTGGTGGACACACTCATACTCAGCTGTATGCTTGAACCAGTGTGTCAGACTGATCAGTATATAGTATATAAATGAACAGTTTAAAAACTTGAGTAACCCTTGAGTTTCTGCAGAACTGCTGAATGCTTTTCAGAAACCTCATTCAGTGGCATACTTGATCCTTATTCGCAGCTGCAAATTATGATATCTAAAAACACAATGTCTTAATCTTGGCAAAGTTTAGCTAAGCACATGCTTCACGGGAAACGGGAATCACAACGGTACTGAACTCTGAGAGGTGTCCTTCTGTCCCTTCACACCAGCGTAAATAATTTCCTTGACCTGGAGTTAAGAGTATTCAAATACTTTATTGGACACCATGTCAAAGCTGAATTTTAGGAAGGAGTCGTGGCCTGAACCTGTCCTGTGGCTGGTGGATTCAGTCGGTGACAATTGCTGTAAGCTCAGAAACGGAGCATCTTCGTCTTTACTTCTGCTGCTAATTTCGTGCGCTTCTTTGTTACCTCTGTCTCTGCTATATGGGCTGCGACTGAACATGGTGCGGGAACTTTTCTAGTGGTGCTCATATTTTTAGATAGGCTGATAGAGAGTGCAGGATGCGTAGAAACAGCTGAAAGCTCTCCAAGCCTGGAGAATAAGCTGGAAGTTTGGGAAACAATCCTAACAAATGTTGGAATCAAAGAAAATAACAACAACAAGAACAACAGGGACTATAGTTCAGAAGGCTTGAGATAGAACTGCTCGTCCAAACCTAGTATTAGATGTTGATGTTCTATAACTTCCTTTGGATATTTTATATAATTTTTTTTTCTCTTCCTTGTCAGTCCAAGAAATTAATGGCAATAACACTAACAGTGCCCAGCCAAATGTCTCTCACTGGCTTGCCATCTGTATCATGTCCTGACAGGACAAATGCTGTTCCAATTAGCTAAATTCACCTTGCTTGCTCTTTGTCAGAACTACTTCACTTGCGTCACTATCAAGATGTCTCTTTTTATATGGGGTGTCCAGTTGGGTGTATTGCATTGTATAATGATGGTTGTCTGTGTGTGTGCCCCTCCCACCCCCCAAAACCTGGCATATATTCTGGGTAAGCGTTTTGGAGGTGGTGTAAGGCAGAAATAAAACTGAGAAAGCAGGTGAGGCTCATAGCAGATCAGCTCATGGCTTGGCTAAGGAACAGATTGGTTGAGGCATATTTGAGGGTAGCCTGTCCAGCAGGAAGGAAACCTTGGCCGCAGTAACCAGATTCCAACCAAAAGCAAGTTGTGGGTGATCTCAACACTCCGTGGCAAGTGGGAATACGGCGCTTCCAAGCAGGAGGATGTTGGCAGTGATGCAGACAGGTTTCATAGTCCTCAGGGAGGCTGTGATGAGTGGTTGTACTTGGTCCCAGATCACTGAGAGAGAGAGAGATGCTTTTCCTCTCAGGCTCTCTTTATTTGAGCTTCTCTGTCAAACCGTTTCTTGGAGTTGTTAGCTTTTGGGATGTACAGCATGGTGGACCCGCACAGTGGGGCAGGGGAATGCAGAGGCATTAAGAGGCCTACCACTTGAGAGCCTCCATTCATAATTATGGAAAATAGCCAGCTGTAGGTGTGAGTAGAGAAGCAAGTAAAGTGTTAGGGTGAAGAATGAGCCTTTTTTGTGGTCTCTTCTGCTTCTGGTAGACCTCCCCTTGGGTCCTTTGCACTTCCAACAGAATCACCTGGCAGAGACGTCCGGTGTCCTCATTCCATGTATTTCAGATTGCCATCTGGGTTTGCTGTAGCTACAAAGTCTGGTAGGGCTGCTGCTCTGGAAGCAGCTTGGGTAAAGTGAGCTTCACAAGAAACTGCTAGGATTTATTTGAAGAAAAAAAGCCAATAAACATTAAAGAAGTAGAGTTCAGATAAAATCTTCTGTATATGGTAAGCAGAAGGTCTTCGCCATCCAGGAAGAATTTATATGCCAGACATGAAATTGCAGGTTCATGGTGGAATTTGGGTGTGACTTCCCAATGGCAGACAGTTTCTGATACTCAGGAATGGAATAACAAATTGTGGAGTTAATTATTTGATTACCTGGAAATTCTCTCAAGGCTCAATGAGTCTTCTTACTCAACAAGTCATCTTACTCAATTATACTGCTGTTGGTTTTGATTAATTTTTTTGAAGGGGAATTACAAACTTAGTAATTTTGTGTATTTGTTATTAGTTGGGTTTCTGTACATTTAGTATCTGCTTATGTTGCATTTGGTCTTGTAGTGACCTAAGGTTATTTATTTGCCCAAAGGTATTAAATTATTAAAATATTTTAGAGGAGACTGGTAGATTGAGAAAAGTTATTCTTTTTATTATGATTAATATGTTAAGCATGTTGTGATTACTTGTGCATGCTCCTTCTTTCTGAGGAAACCCCATCAAGAACCACCTTTATCATACTACATTTTCAATTCTGTTATAAACAGTGGCAGTTCCCGTATGAAAAATATTTGAGAGGAAAAAGGCGTTACTAGTAAGTTTGAATTGCATCTCTAGTTTCTTTAACCAACATTTCTGTAAATAATAATGAAATGGGAACACTCTGTGTTTCATGAATATCAGGAAAAAGAGCAAAACAAAGAGTAACAGAAAGAATAAGTGTATTGTAAATTCTACAGTATGAAGTACTTTATTCTGCTGATTTTAATGTGATATTTCAAAATTGGTTGTCATAACCTCTGTTGAAACTATTTTCATTTCTTCAGATATCTTGAATGAACTCTTCCAGAGAGAGAACCGCGTGCTGCATTATTGGACCATGCGTAAAAGACGTCTTGATCAATGCCAACAGTATGTGGTGTTTGAAAGAAGTGCCAAACAGGTAGGGGTTTTATATAAAAATCCTTTGCAGTGTGATTGAGGTTTGACATACACTGGCTTGTCCCACAACAACAAATTTGCCATTGACTTCAATATTTCAGATGGTTGAAAGATCAATGATTAAAATAGAAAGTAAGTTAAATTATTTGCTTTTCCTTTAATACAGAACAATGAAATCTGTTGAGGCAGGGTGTCTTTACTGCTGTAACTTAAAGGTAGTGTTTTGCTACTGCCAGCTTGATCTGGTACTGGTGAATCTGATTTCTGCAAGCTTGTGTTTGAAAATTGTTACGCTTGTTAACTTTTACACGCACACCTAATTTGACCAGGGAAATAACAGGCAGCAACGTTTTTCTCTGATGTTGGGGGGGGGGGGGGGGGATGGGGATATCCAATTAAGTTGATTGGCAGTTCTAGAAAACTGACAAGTTGGATAACTCATTAAACAATAATAACTGAATGACTTTGGAAAGTTTTTGCAGTTCTGCGTGTACTTGGTTTCACGGTTTCTTGCATGGTAGATCCACCTCTTTGTATTTTGTTGAATTTATCAGTCTGGAAAGAACTATTAAGTAACTACCACACACAGAAAAAATCCACTTCACTAATCAAAACACAAGCCATAAAAATAAGTAGGGGGTTCCAAGGCAGAATTAGTAACTGGAATGATCTGCAATGGTGTTTTACTACTTTTTTTTTTTTTAACTGGATATAGGACAAAGAAAGGAAGCTATCTGTTCCTGTTCTACAGAAAAGGACACAACGCCCATAGTGTGAAATATAGTTAGAGCTACTTTAAAGGACTCAAAAACCTAATTTTTCATTTCTTTGACAGCCAATGTAGACAGAGGCATAAATACTAGTGATCTGTTTTGATTTCTAAAAAAGATTCCTAAAGTCTGCCTGTCTTGATTTCACGAAGAAAATAATTCGAGATAAATCTTGGAGTGAAGTTAAAGATTAATACCTCTTTAAAACACCATCATCACCCCCTCCCTGTCCCCCACCCCACTTTTGAATAACCTTAACTCCAACCTCTGCCAAGCACATGACCTACTTGCTTTTGTATAGAGATTACTGAGTAACAAACACCAGAGATAAAGATCTGTCAGCATTTTCATTGTAAATCCCATTTTTCAGCAATCACCAGTTCAGTCATCGCAAACCCTATAGGACTCCACACTGATTAGCCAGAAAATGGAAATGTTGCTGTGTTCATTTAGATTTTTGTTTGGAAGTTGAAAGAACCCATTCTTTGTGCTTTCAGAACTTGGTGCCCTGCTATGGGAGCAGATACCATAGTATTTTGTGAGGAAAATGGTAGACTCAAATCGTTCCAGAGTTAAGGGCTCACCTGGTCACTGAATTGATTTCTTCATTTATTGTTTGGTGATACGTGTCTCCAACATAAAATCCTGATCCTCACATGAAATCAGAGCTGATCTAAACTGTAGGAATTAACATCAAGATGAAACTTCTGTCATATTGTGGCTCTAGAGAACTGCCAAAAAGTTATGAAAGGGCAACAATTGGGGAGGGGAGTTTTTTTTGTTTATCCTTCATTCCAGCATTGTGTAATAAACTCACCAAAAAAAGGTGGAGGTTAAAAAGTTAAAAGTGAGAAGTATCAATATAAATGTTGTTTGTAATATCAACAATAGCCATGCTGCTTGTCCATATCAGTCTTCCAAAGACTGACATTGGAATGACAAGGGGCATCGTACAGGTGGTTGGTTGAAATGTCCCTTTTCTTGACACTGGTCCAAGATTTGTTGGTTTGTTTCCATCAGTGGCACTTGAAAAGTACAGGCCCATCTCATCAGGCTTGTGTCTGCACTAGTATGTGACTAGGTAAATGGTATCCTAGCATTCATATTCAGTGTTGAATTTTGAAGGCTTTCTACTCACTTTAGCTTTTGTACCAAGAGGCAAAAGCATCCTAAGTGGAAGGAAGAGAATCAAAGTTGTTCAGTCACAGCCTTGATGAGCTTAAATTGTTGGTGGAATTATAATACAGACGATGCCTTTTCTGATTCAGTGTAAGTTTATGCTCTTGAAAAATACATATCTACTCTCCACCCAGATAAAACTTTTCCTGTTCTTGCTAATGTGGATAGATAAAAGGGTAAACTGAAAGTATGAGAGAGAAAAGGAAGAATGAAGCCTCACTAGCAATCTACTACTTTTTCTATTGGGGTATTACATTTTTGTCTAGTGCTGTATATATTTACTGGAGATACAGAAGGTAGACATGCATTTGGTAATGACAGTTCTAAGCAAGCTGTATTAAACTCTTCAAACATTTGATATTGACTGTCAGAACCAAGAAGTTTCTAAGTTCATATGCCTCTGTATACTGCTATAGTAGCCTGTATTAAAGAGCTGCAAAACAACTTGATAATGTCAGTCTTCACTTGCATTTTTTATTTTTACTGTTATGCGGCAGTTTGAGAGGACTCTTCCACCCCCCCCACACACACCCCCAGTAGTCAGAGAGTAGGATTCCTCACAGCCACTGAGTTATTCTTAAAAAGGCAGCAAATATTAATGTGGGTAGAACATAGATAATAACCTGGATCAGCATGGTTTATAATAGTGAGAGAGTAAGGTGCCAGGATGCGGAAGGGAAACAATTTTAGATTGCTGTTCTTAGTTCTTGTCTTTTACTACCTATACATACATTCATTGGTTTAACTGATACATCTCACCATTCCTCCTCTGCTGCAGGTTTAATTTCTAGGAGTACATGTAACTACAGACCATGCTTTGTGAGGCTGGAATACATGTCAACTAAAGAGTGAAATGATAGCTAAATCTTACGTGCTTGGAAAGTTTAGCCTACACATTTGGCAGTCTTATGTACATTTTTACAAGTTGGAAGATGCATATTTCTGAGTACATCTGTCCTGTGTTGCACCAGAGAAGTGATTTTTGCTCAACTGGGGAGTATACTAACAAAACTGTAGACATGGTTAGTTAGAACCTTTTACTAGAGGACTACTATAGTCCTGTAGTAGTGGACTTCCCTGAAGTATTTGGATTCATGTGTCAGTTGTTTTCCTTTCATTCTTTAAGCATTGCTTCATAGACTAAGTGAATTATTTCAGAGTTACAAACTGTTTGATATTGTAGAGGTATTAGATGATTGCTATGAGTGACATAGAATAAATTTGACCTGTGGCCAATCCGTGTTTGTGAAATACTGATTACAGATAGTTTCTATTGGCAAAAATATGTTTGCCTTCTCTCTTACTTTTCCTTCATTATTGCTTTATTTAGGCTCTGGAATGGATTCATGACAATGGAGAGTTTTATTTATCCACACATACTTCCACTGGCTCCAGTATTCAGCACACTCAAGAATTGTTAAAAGAACATGAAGAATTTCAGATCACAGCAAAGGTAAAATAAATAAATAAAATTATGTAAGACTTAAAAAAACCAAAACAACCCAAATTCCCCCCTCCCTCCAGAAAAAAAACCAAGGATGTGTCCATCAAGATTTGTTTACTTGCAGTAGCTTTCTATCTGTATTTCTGCTGTGAACAGAATAAACCAAAAGATAATTAGAAGATAATCACTGTTATGAGAGCTCCATCAGCCCTATGTGCAGTTGATTTCTTATGACAGAATTGTAGTGAGATAGCTTAAAAATGTTTTTAAAAAACCTACAAACCTTGCAGGGCCTTTGATTTCTACTTTTATATCCTCATGTCTATGGGTTACTGCAAGTTCATTTAGGATATAAAATACAACAAGGCATATTATTATTCGGCTGTGATTTAATTAGAAGATAGTAGAAAAATTAAAGCTTTACTTGTTAGGTTACTCATTTTATTAAGGTATTCTGTGATTCTGCTGTAGCTTTTCGAGCCATGGCAGCATTATGTTTTTCTGCATCTCTGGAGGCCTATACAGAGATGCAGATGTCACCTGTGAGGCTTAAAAGTTTTCACATGTGAAAGACAGGCAACCAGTGCATGACTGAAGTACCTGAGCTTACGTAACCTTGTCTGTGTTTCGTTTTGTCAACTGTTCAAACTGTCACCTGGTTCCACATCTTGGCTCTCCAGTCTTCATAGAGAAATAATAGAGCCCAAGAAAGTAAGCAAGTGTTCATTTGTCTGAAGGACCGCCTCAGAAGAGAAGAGACTTGGAGATGGAGCTGGTCGTGGGACATGTGGGAAGGGAGAAAAGAGAATCCAGAAAGAACAGAGATCACTTTTGCTTTTCAAACCCAGATTGTCTTCCTTCTGAGTTTGGCTTAAAAACTTTAAGCAAAAAACTTAACTTAAAATCTTTAATCCAGCCTTTGTTCTGCTGGATCCCTTCCAGCATGCAGAGCACCACTGCCCCCCTTGTTTCCTCTGTCAGTCAGCGGATGACGTGGGTGCCCCTTTTGAAAGGATGTTGTTAGTGCCACTCCCTTGGCGTTTTGCTACCTTTTGGGAGGATGTATTAGCCCTTGCTAATTCCATAGTGAAAAGAAATGCTCAGATGAGGGACCATTAGGAAAGAAAAAGAATAAAAAAATAAAATTTAAAAAAAAAAAAAAAGGACAAACACTGTTGATTTTCCAGCTGACGTAGAAAAAGTCAAGTTCTTATTGACTGATTTGCTTAACTCCCTGCTACCAAGGGCCCTGACAGTACACTTTACTCTGACATGGTATCAGAGAGAGAAATGGAGGTATAAACTCATCCATTGCGGATGATTTATGATATACGTGAAAGAAAGTGCATACTCTTAGGCAGCTTGTTAACTGGGAAAAGCACTTAGTACAGATTTGGTGGTGGCTACTTCTTTTCTTAGTTTCTCTCAAACAACTGTGTGACAACATAATATAAAAAAGATCTGAAGAATATAGTCTTAATCCATTAAAGTGTAAAGCACATAACAAGACTTATGTCCATCTCAACATTTCAGTGATGTCTAAAGGAAGTAGATTCTTGAGGGCCAGGCCCAATACCAGTGCTTCAGTGGTAATGAACAAAAGACTTTTGATGCCTCTTTGGCATCAAAAATCCCTTTGTATTGATGCGAGGAGAATACCCATGCTCTGAAAAGTTTGCCTAGCAGAATTTAATCTCTGGGTTAGATATGGAGCACATTTTTGAAAGAAAAATAAACAACCTGCTTCTCGTCATGTAATAATAAAACCCAAGGAAACGTATATTCATCTTGTGCTATTTTTATTAAGAAAACAGTATCTGCTTAAAGGAGTGCTAGGAGGAGAGGGAAGGAAGCTAGCTTCTTTAATGGCTTGTCCAACTGCACTTAGTAGAAGGTTAAGCAAAATGATCCCCTTCATCACAGGTAGAGCTAGTAACTGTTCGATATTTTCCTGTTTTCATAGCAAACCAAAGAGAGGGTGAAGTTGTTGATACAGCTGGCTGATGGCTTTTGTGAAAAAGGGCATGCTCATGCAACAGAGATTAAAAAATGTGTCACAGCAGTGGATAAGAGGTACAGAGACTTTTCCCTGCGCATGGAGAAATACAGGACCTCTTTAGAGAAAGCTCTGGGTATTTCCTCCGATTCCAATAAATCGGTAAGAAAAATTTGAGTGTGATGACAGACATGCAAGCTTTGCTTGCATTTGATTTAGCTATTGTTTTCTCCTTTCTCCTCCCTTAATCAATTCTTCCTTTCTTTAATAAAGAGCAAAAGCTTGCAGCTGGATATAATCCCAGCCAGTGTCCCTGGGTCAGAGGTGAAACTGCGTGATGCTGCTCATGAGCTTAACGAAGAAAAACGAAAGTCTGCCCGCAGGAAAGAGTAATAAATTTATTTATTTTTAATCAATGAGAATGCATAAATCAATTCTGATAATGAAACAACTGTCATGGCTTGTCTGGCAGCTTAGAAATTGGATAAATGGTAAAAAGAGAGTGATATTACTCAATAGCTCCTATTGCCTTTTATTCACATGCTTGTTCTCACAGATAATTCTAGCATGTCAGAATCTTAAACTTTCAAAACTACGTTAGACTTCTTTTAAGATGCTTTTTAGAAATAATGTGAAATAAACGTGTAAGGGGAGGAGGGAAGACAACAGTTAAATGACTGTAGCAAGTGAAAAGCATTTGAGCAAAAATTCCATCTCCTTCCCCATTTCTTTTTGTGCTGGTTAATAATGGAGGCATGTTACCTCTTATGTTTCCTTCATCTGTCGTCTCTCTTCAGTTCTCAAATTTTTCTTGCAGCAGTGGAAAAAGCAAAAGCTGATGAGGAGAAAGATGTATTCTGGTTATTATGCATTCATAATGATCTAACAGACTGAGATTTGATTATTCTTTCTGTTGTCACCTAAGGTTCATTATGGCTGAGCTAATTCAGACAGAAAAGGCTTACGTAAGAGACCTCCGGGAATGCATGGATGTAAGTTTTCTT
The DNA here is from genome assembly GCF_035582795.1 of Mycteria americana. Taxonomy (NCBI): domain Eukaryota; kingdom Metazoa; phylum Chordata; class Aves; order Ciconiiformes; family Ciconiidae; genus Mycteria; species Mycteria americana. Next base: position 93,159,180 of record NC_134366.1, on the reverse strand, counting down.
TTTTTTGCTAATCTTTGAAGACAGGATTCAATCCGTTGCTTTCTGTTTCTTTCTGGTTTTAACAGCCGAGCATGATTGGTTTGCAGTCATAGGACCAAATTAAGTATCTTGTCTGCTATTAAGAAGAAACTTAGAATTACATCTGATAACAGCCACTTCAGAATTCATCCTCTATGTTTTGCTTTTGTCAGTACTGAGTTTCAGCGTTTGCTCTCTTCCCAATTCATAAACACATGGGGTTTTTTTTGTTTTAGAGAGGGGAGGGAAAAAGGAGGGTTTTACTTTATTTGCTTTGCTAGCAATAGAGAAGAGCTTGTGCTAATTCTCTTGTTATCTGTATCACATGTTCTGCTACTAGCTGACTTTTTTTAACAGAAATTCAGAGAGAATCCATGGAAAAGTGCCCAGTAATTGTTAACACTGAAGCAAGTAATGTTCAGTGTTAGCTGTTGCACAAAGCATGAACTTCTAGACTGCAGTCATGACCTTGATAAGGAATATCCTGAAGCATTAGAGGTTGTCAAGAACACTATGCATTTTAAATGATGAAGTCTCAGGGGCTATGTTAAATTGTCAGTTTTAGAACTTGGAATTTAGTGTCAAAATCACAAGGTATATTTGACACAACAGGTGCTGTCACAATTGGAGATGATGATCATGTGTGATCTTTCCCCGATTTCTCTTCAGGAATGCATGCTTACAGGTACCTGGGTGCTTCTATTCAGAGTTTATCATGACTTTTCATGCATCTTTTTTTTCTGGGCAGACATATCTATGGGAAATGACAAGCGGAGTCGAGGAGATCCCCCCTGGTATTGTAAACAAAGAACACATTATCTTTGGAAACATGCAGGAAATCTATGAGTTCCACAATAAGTGAGTGACTTATCTTCCATTTCCATATTACTGCTAAATCCAAATGATGACCTGAGGGATTTCCTAGTGAAAATACTGTGTATGAATAATGGACGCTTTTCCATAAAAAAAAATCTAAAGGATATCTTCTTGCATTGCTAAATTGTTTCAGTTGTTGCTTTTTGCAGCCAGGTAGGTACGCCATTAGAAACTTTTTCAGTCTTGAACATCTTTCAGCTTCTAAGAAATTACTTGGATACATTAAAATTTTGCTGTAGGTTTTCCAGCTGTCCTAAAGAGATGGAAACCACTGAATTCAGTAGAATGCAGGTATAGCACAAACATCAATTTAAGACTCTGTCATTCCTTCAGAACCCTCATTCCTGATTTCCAAGTGCAACTGCTAGTGGGAAAGAGTAGGGCTCCCTCCTCTTTCTTGGCTCTGTGGAGAAGATTCTGTGGAGATGCCCCTCAATTGTTACATTTACTTGAGTACGGAGCATGAAGGAGGCTTGTCCACTATGTTTCTTCTGACTGGAATGGTTCCTACGCAGATGTGTATACAGAATTCTTGTTCTGAATCTTCTGTCTTTGTTAATTCATTGGCATTTATATTGGGTTATGATTCTTTTAAGTAATAAAATATACCTAACATATTCTAGAACCTGATTTTACATTCCTTTCTATGTTTTGTGTTAACTTGATCATCCAGAAAGCAAGTTACCTCTGTTTTCTCTTGAGATGAAGGCTAAACTTCTCTTGAAACTGAAACAGTAGGAAACCTTCTTGATGGAGAACAACAGCAGTTATCAAATCTGTGTACTCTTATGTGTTAACTGCATGTCTTCTGGATCAATTTCTGATCTTCACATCAGAATTTGTATTAGATTACATTTTATATTAATTCTGTGACTACACATTTTTATCCATTCCTGTTATCTTTATTTCTTTAACTCATGCTCTTGGTATGAATTACAGCAAGTTTTCTAACTGCCTTTATTCACAGACAATAGATCAATATCAGCTGCTCTAAATGTTTCATTATACTGTTTTCTGCTTTTCTACCCATAGTATATTCCTCAAGGAGCTGGAAAAATATGAACAGTTACCAGAAGATGTTGGACACTGCTTCGTCACATGGGTAATGAAGTCAGACTTATGTTTAGAAGTAACAAGGGAAATAGGAAGCATGAAGGGAAGGATTAAATTTGTAAAATTTGTAAAAGTACTTCTTCCTTCAAATTTGAGTAAAAATGTGTGTATCTTTAACTGGGGGAAAAAAAAAATTAAGGCGCTGCTGTCAGATGCCAATGCTTAGCTGCTCTTTAAGTTCTGCAAGTTGCCTAAACCTGTGTTCAGGTTTGGTTTGGTATCTTTGTCTTAGCTATGAGTAATCTACTTTTGCATACATTGCTGCTGTTTTCAGTCTTACTTGCCTGATGGATTTTCTTATGCCACCAGTTTGAATGGGAAAATAATTCTGTATAGTTCAGTTTCTTGAGAGAGAAGATATGGTCTCTGATAACTGTGGAAAAACTTCTTGAGACAGAAGTTATGCTCCCTGATAACCTGTGTAAATTTGCATTTTGTTCTGCAGGCAGACAAATTCCAAATGTATGTTACTTACTGTAAAAATAAGCCAGATTCTACCCAGCTGATACTAGAACATGCAGGAGCATACTTTGATGTAAGTACTTTGTGTCCATCTTTAAAAGTATGCCTTGGCAGTTTGAATAATGTACTTGCAGTTATGCTGAGTGCGTAATTTCTTAAGAAAATGCAGGTTTCCTCGTACTAATGTTCCAATGTAGTGTCAGCTTAAGAAAATCAATCATACATCTCACATGGTTAACTTATATTGCTTAGTTGGTCTCATAAAGCTGTCAAATCAAATGTAAGAAGTCGCTGTCACACGTCAGAGCAGTTCAGAACTGGAAGCAGGTTCAGGCAGCAACAGCTGAGACATGAATCTTCAGCTCTCACAAGCACATTCTGCAAATCTTAGCATTTTGATGTGCTTAGTTTCCATTGTATGTAATAAAGATGGAAATGTATTAAATTTGTTGGAGCACCTTTAAATTGTAATCGAATGTAGTGGTAATTCAGTTTACTGGCATTATTCAGAGCTTCTAAACCACCCACCTTGCTCATTCAGTTCCTACGTTACTTGGTCTACATGTAATATTCCACTTAAGAAAGGACCAAAAGGTAGCAGATGTTTGAAGTTTTAGGGAACTGCGCTACCTGGGGAATTTTGGCCACACTGAAGGACTTTGTGCGTTTGCTGAGGTACTTTGGTTGAACATGTATTTACAGCTGATTCAATTACAGTGCTCTCTACTTCTTTTTGTTTCCTGCTCCACTGTGCTGAGCCACCAGCTGTGTAGTGACACCACAAATTTTTTTAGGATTGTTTGTAGAAGTAGAGGGAAGGACATAATAAAAAACAAACAAACAAATCCCTGAAGCTCTTGGGCTTAATTTCAAAAGCCTTATCACTGAGTAGATGTGGATTCTAAACATTGTAAGGTAAAGCCTTTCTGTGAAGCCTCTGTTAAGTTTTTTCAGTGCTTGAAGAAGAGCAGGTAAGTTACAGAAAATCAGGCAGATATGACAAAAAAAAAATTCAAATAAAATTTACTAAATACTATTTTAAAAAATAACAAAGGGCTCCGATAAAACTATATTAGAAATATGTTCTTGCCGCCACCTCCTTTGATCTCTCTGTCTTAGCCAGTGTATATCCAGAGCTCTCCATCCCCTAATCCACCTGAAGTGGATTAGAAATGTGAAGACCTAATTCTGTGCACAGGTAACTTCAAGAGCTTCCATTGTCCACCACTGGACCATGTCAAAATGTCATGTTTATCCCATCTTGGGAATTTCTCATACCGTAATCATGGTTAGAAAGCACATAGCTATGGTGCGTAACTTGCTGTTTGAAATTGTGTGGTTAAAATATATCCGACACTGTTATAAATGGCAAGCACTGGCCATGAAGTTCAACCATGATCAGTACTTCAAATCTGTAATTGCCCCATCTAATTATCATCTAATTCTGTTTTCCTCCTTCAGTTTTGTGGAGGTCATTCTTTTTTTTTTGTTTATAAGTGGCTGTTTTCTTTTTAAGTGTTTGGTAACCTCTTTCCTTTAGTTAGAAAATGTTACTTCTTGCTCCCCCTTGTGGGGAAAATGCTTTCTGTGACTATTAACAGTTAAACTAGCAGGTGATGCTAAGAAACCTCCACCTCAGCCTTCCTGTGATAGTCCTGGCTGCTCACCAGAGCACTGAAGTTTGTTTTCTTTTCTCTCTTAAGAGTAACAAAAGAAATACAGATTTTAATTTTTAAAAAAAGGCGTTGCCACATGTTCAATATCCCTAATCGTTGCTATCTGTATTTAGGTTTCTTGAAATGCTTCACAGGTACCCTTGGAGGGAATAATCTTTTGTTTATACAAAGTGAGCAGGCAGATGCACAACATAACCATTTGCTGTGGCTGGAATATCTTGTCATCTTGTCTTTTTTTATTTCTCCTTGCTAAAATAGAATTTGTAGTTAAAGTATATTATTGCATAGCCCACAAAGCAGTCTATATCTGAGTGTTGGTGCTCACAGTCCTCAAATGTTTGTGGTTTTCATGTAGGAGATACAACAGCGACATGGACTGGCCAACTCTATCTCCTCTTACCTTATCAAACCTGTCCAAAGGATAACAAAATACCAGCTTCTTTTAAAGGTTAGTATTAATTTGAAGGTCTCCGTCCGATTCTGCTGTTCTTAAGAAGGCAAAGCTCTTGCTGAAATCAGAAGCATTTTTTACTCTGCACTCTGAGACTACAGCATCCTGGGCAGCCTCAAAGATTGCTGTGGTATTTTTTAGGAGACCACTGAAAATGAAAGAAGGCATATATAAGCAACCTTTTGTCCAGATTCCTGTAAATCAAAAAGATACCTTTCTACTAATGTTTACTTAGAAAATGTAATTTGCATTTGCAGAGTAAAAAAGTAATTCATGGCCATATAGACAGGCACATCTTTGTAATGGTTTCTGCAACAAATTTTGGCAAGCCATTAGCTATGTTTATGGTATTAAGTACTGTAAAATATTTATTTTTATATATATAAACTATAATATAAAATATAGAAAAATAAATGTGTATATATACACGCACACTGAGTACCTGTAGGGCTGTTGCACAAACAGTTCTTACTTGTAATGTTGCCTGGAAATGTCAAGTAAATAGTAGCTGTTAAAATAAACAAAACTTTTGGAAACCTGTAGTTAGAGCATTCACTCAGTGGATAGATGTCTTGTTGACTGAGCAGCAGTGTTCTTGAACTGTGCTGGGTCTCTGTTAGCTGGCATTGCTTGTTTTGTAATAGCTGCCTACAAAAGCACTGTAACTGATCTGTGTTTCCCCTTTCTACTAACTGCCATGCACGATCGTTTTTAAAATTTCTGAAAAACATTGTGGTCTGTTTCAGGTCAAGTCGGATGGAAACAAGTCTGTCATTTTTAACTGAAACATATTGTCTGTTCTCCCCTTGCAAAAAGGTGCAACTTGATTAAGTTATAACTTACAGAAATACTCTAGGCTGTGCTGTTTCAGAAATTTTGTGGTATTGATTCCAACAATTATTTTTTTAAATGTAAATATGCCTTAGCCAATACATTATTGAAGTGATAGAATAGATTGGTTTCGCCAGTCTTTGCAGAGCCAGATGGCTTTGCTGCATAGCAAAATGGATTTATGTGGTGGTAGCTTTTCTCCCCCCACCCACCCCCACCCCCACCCCCACCCCACCCCCCCAAGAAAAGAGATGTAAAGCATGTAAAGATGGAGAGCCCAAAACTTGAATGGTAGCTGAAACATTTTACAGTTTTAGAAGTTCTGCTTATTTTTGCAAATGGTATTGAAGCTGCTCATCTTCTGTGCCTCCTGGACGATATTTAGTTACACACACTTTTCTGTGGAGTTGTCATGCAAAATTTAAGTGTGATGATGTAGTGTTTTTCTGTGATGGTGGTATTGGTAGTGTAAATAAAAATAGTGTAATGATTATAATAGGAGGAATCACCTGGCTTTCTCTTTAAAAAGGAAAAGGGAATTTAACCTGAGGGAATGAATTAAGTGAGCCTTTTGAAATAATAGAACATAACATGCCCTTTTGGTTACATAAGCTACATTTTATCTTGATACTGTTCAAATGCTCAAAGGATATGAGGAAATTTGAGTATCAGCTCAGGCACTGTTATGTTAATATCTATGGGATGTTGAATGGGCAGGGAACTGCATTGCCCTAAATTCCACTACAACGTGTCAGCATATTCCATTCTCTAACTTCTGTCCATTAGTTAATGCTTGTTTGTATTCAAAAGTTTTGTCTGTAGGATACTTTTAACTGTGTGAACACAGAATAGGGTAATTCATTGAATACGTGAAATGAAACAATGTAAATCCTCTTATCAGCCGTAGTACAGAGCGGGTCTTTGGTGCAGTGGAGCAAAGATTGACATGGGGGGGTGGGGTGATCCTTTTGTGTTGTCCTGCTTTCCACCATCTTCATGACTTGGCAGCTGTGTTGTTCTCGGCATTGATGTAGCACTGCATCTGATAGCTGTGTCTGTGCTTATCAGAAAAAATGTTGCCCTTAATGTAACTTTTAAAGATTTCTTATTAAACAGATGATCTTGCTTAAATTAGAGGTGGTTAACTGAAAGCTTGGGCTGCTCCTTGAAGAACAGTTTATGATAAATACAAAGTATGCTCTCATGTCATTGGCAGAGTAAGTTCAAAAATATTTTATATGCCAAAAATGATTCTTCGCTTGTTAGAAGTAGTATTTGGTTGTCTATCGTATTAGTGTAGAAGCACATGATAGAGAGTACTCGTGTCTGTTCGTCTTTTGCAGGAGCTGCTCACGTGCTGTGAAGAAGGTAAAGGTGAGATTAAGGATGGCCTGGAGGTGATGCTTAGTGTGCCAAAGCGAGCCAATGATGCCATGCACCTCAGCATGCTGGAAGGTAGGATTCAAACTGGCTTTCCAGTTCAGTCATATGCTGTAGATTAACTTCGTTTCCTAACTTTTTATATTACTATATGTTGAGAAGATCTGAAGAATGTGAACATTTTCTTATCTCTGGGTTTGTATTTTATATGCCTTTTATTTGGAGGTATATAAAATGCAAACTTATTTAGGAAAACAAATTATGACAGACAACTGGTACAGTTTTGTTAATTTTTTAAAATATTCTTTCATCCTGATCTATAGTTCTGCTGCTGCAGATTTGAAAAAGATGTAGGCTAACAACGTTTTCCACTACTCACCTAAAATGAAACAGGTGAATGGTCAGATACAATAGCTTCAGCTACATTTTCCAACCAGTATCCTTGGCTTCTTTATATGAGGAGCATAAGAGTATTAGAGGTGATTTTGCTGATTTATGTATCAAATAATTGCCTCCAAGAAGTTTGTCGTTTTCACATCCATTTGCTGCCTGTTCCATAACAGACTTCTGATTGAAGTGAAATGTCTATTCTGGCAGTAAAATGTCAGCATAAGCCAATTTAGCCTGAGCCTTAGCCAGAATATCATAATCATGTTCATGGCAGGCAGTGGAGGTTGGATGTAATTGCTTCTATATGCTTAGAACTACTTTCTGCCAAAATCTGTTTTGTAATTGGCACGTTACCATGTATGATGGTGCCATCATACATTTACTAATAAAGGTGTTTTTCTTTGGCATTGAAATTTTTTGAGATAAAAGCAGAGCCGCCTTACCTTGTAGCTGCTGAATAAAGACTTATAGGTGCTTTTAGTCAATATTCCTTTCCCTTCTCTCTGCCTTCTAGTAGTAAAATGGAGCTTGTCATGGAATTTCCAGTATCATGCAAGTTACTATTAAACTCATCTTCGTTTGACATGTGATCCTCAATCACTTGAATGCTCAAAATCACCTTTCTTCCCTGATTTTGAACAATAGCAATGTCGGTCAGCTTGCAGGATCAGTTCCAAATGCCTTGTTCAGGAGATGGTGTTAGAATAAATGCTGACCAGCATTGGTAATAATCTTTTAACACTGGGAATGCGACTCTGGAGAATATCCTAATCTTTTACATAAGTTGGTTTTATATCAAATCATGCGTGTATCGTTGAGTCATTCCATGTTAGACAAATATACTGAGTGAGCACATTTCCTTTTTATGTCTCCGGAGGATTTTGAATGAACATCCTGATGCAACTTGCCTCTGATGCTCTCCATACTGTTGCCCTGTTTAGAACAGTGAGAACTGTTGTTTTCTTGAGAAGGAGGGTGCTGTCTGTTCAGAGAATACTGGCAAGCAGTTTGTATTTAAAATGCAGTTTAATACCACTCAGAAGAGTATGGTACACTAATTTCTGTTGTCCTGCAACTCTGAAGCTGTGTATTAAACTGGGAGAACACTGTACCACTACAATGGAAGTAAAATTGTTGATAATCTTCATCTTTACATTATGTCTCAAGATAAGTAATCCAGCTGCTATTTCTTTGTTGTGGATCAATGCTGGAGTGACTCAATGGCAGGCTGATCACACGGCAACAGCTCCAAGCTGCTGTCTTTTTTCATCTCCTAATGGAACATGTTTGCATGCTCATTGCATACATGGTAGGGAAGGTGTACCACCAGAAAAGGTGGCATTTTGGAGCTTGCCTATGTCAGAACAACCTGATGTGCTCTCTGTGTCCTTGCAAGTTGCCCACTTTCTACAGTGGAGAAAAGCTTATAAGAGAAATCATTTTCATCATGGAAGAGGTTACCAGAAGCTGACATAGGGAGATCTGTCATTTGTTGGTGAAATACTGCCAGAACAGTTGATAAACTTAACAGTTGGATCTCTAAATTTAGACATAAACTTGAGCTACAGTTACATTTAGAATATTGCAATATTGAAATCAAGTCTTGTTTTTAGTATTGCTTCCTTGGAATCCCATCTTTTGCAATCTGTATTTGGAAAAAAATCAGATAGATTGCTTAATAAACAGAAGCTGTGCTTTTAAATTTCCTCATATTATCAACTTTTCATGGTGAACCTTTCCTCTCCCTGGGTTTTTAGGCTTTGATGAAAATATAGAATCTCAGGGAGAGCTCATCCTTCAAGAATCCTTCCAAGTGTGGGACCCCAAAACTCTAATTCGAAAGGGAAGAGAGAGGCACCTTTTCCTTTTTGAGATGTCCTTGGTTTTCAGTAAAGAAGTAAAGGACTCCAGTGGAAGGAGCAAGTACATTTACAAGAGTAAACTGTTTGTAAGTATGGGAGAACAAGTGATCATATTTAGAAAACTGTCTAGATTAGACTGTGGCTAAGCTCAGATGATTTAAATGTGCCTAAAGAACTTGAACAACTATTATAGTGCCTAGAAAGAACAGCCTTTGAATGTGTATACTGAATCTTATAATCTGTCATGCTTTTGAGGAGAAAAAGTAGGCGGAAAGCAACTACTGAAGGCTATGTGTCAGGCTTGGTGTGTCAGGACAAAGGAAAATCAAGATTGGGCTGGACTGATTTTGTGTTAATTGTGCTTGTGATTGCTGGTTCTTTAAGGCTCATTTGTATAAAGTAGAAGGATGGAAGGAGTTGACAAGCTGCCTTCATCTTGCTTGTTTACTATTGCTGTTGTAGTAATGTCCATGTTAAGGATTCATTTTGGTGGATATTCTACACATACTAATCTGGAAAGGCAAGAACTCCTTGTTATGGAAAAGTTCATTTGAGAATGTCTACTGAGACTAGTAGTCTTATAACATTTTGTAAATAAAATGATAGTGCTTATGGTCTACTGAAAGGATGTAAAGGTGGAAATGTTTTTCTCCCCATTTAAAAAAAAAATCCACTCTTGCATTCCTCATCTGTAGCATGTATGCTTTACAAAATGTGACCCTGGAATTCGTATCCTTCCCTTCCTGTCTCATTGGATGACTTGGGTGAGAGCAGTATTCACACACTGTAAATTTAGGTAGCCAAGTGAGAAGACAGTCTCCCATGGCTTGCTCTGCATCTGTTGGAGGCAAGATTAGCTTTTCTGCTAGACGGTTTAGAACAAGTACTTGAAATTACTTCTCAGAATCATGCTCTAAAAGATGACATTCTTCTATTGATCCTGTTGGGATATATGACTAAGCCTAGATGGTATAAATACTGAGTCTTTTCTCCCTGCTTCAGCTCCTTTTCCTTTGCTCTTTCCCCCTTCCCACCTCTGTGTCCAAACTGGTAAAGCAGGTTGGATCAAAAAAACCCCTTTTTTCCCTATCTTTGCATATTCTGTCACTTCATTTCCAACACTTGCTCTCCTTCCTGATACAAGGTAGCTAGCAGGTAACAGAGCTGCAGCTGTTTTGTTGATCACACCTTTCTTTGGTGCTCTCAAGAACTTGAAATACAAAAAACTTCTGGTGTACTGGAGGGTAACATCAGCTGCCAAGGCATTACATGGGAGGAGAGACAGAGCTGAAAAATGGGTCCCGTAAGCTTGTCTTGTCAGTTCCTCTGGCAAGAATTTACTAATAGCCTTGGGTCCTAGAGAAGTGGCTGGAAATCTTGAAGACTCTCATTGTGCCTCATTTTTAAAATACAAGCATATCTTTTTGTCTTCATATTCTATTGGCAAAATATCCTGTAGTGCAGCTTACTATTATTGCAATTCTTACAGTTCAATCTTTAGAAAAGGCATTCATACAGATGTTTAAAGTATGTTGATTTGAGCTAAAGATCTTTTTTGCACATAGTCCTGTCTCCTGCCTCTGGAAGGTGGTGGTAGAGAAGTGAGGTCCTTCTCTTTACTTTGTGCGTGATGACCATCATGAGTATCCAGCACAGGATACTCAATGGTATGACTTGTATTAGTGGAAGAATGTGTTAATGAACTCCTTTGGCAAGAGATAAAATGTCCAAAAGCAAATGCCTAAGGAGGCTTATGGGAACAAGGCAAGCAGGTGTTACTTTGCCAGAATACTCTCCCAGTCACCAGTAACTGGAAGTTGAGGGGCTTCCTCACCTGAATGTGGTTTCTATGCATTCAATAACCTGCAACAGCTTTCTCTTCCATGAGCTTATCCTTGGACTTAATGCAGACTTTTAGCATTTACAGTGTCCTTTGGCAAAGAGTTGTATTGCTCAACTACATATTGGGCCCAGGCCAACCTCTGTGTGTTGGGTTTTGAACCTGACTCCCTCGCCTACCAGTATTGAAAGGGACAGTGAACAACGTATGTTGGCTTTACTACTCCTTGCTGTACAGACCTCTACTGTATTGTCCCTCAGTTGTGCCTTGTAAAATTAATAATATTCACAAGGGTACGAAGACTTCTAAATTTACTAGGCTTTAAAAAATAAACAATGTTAAAAACTGTACTATCTTGCCCATTCAGACTTTATATTGGGCAGTGCAGTAGGGTATGTTTTCTTTGACTTATGTAATGTAAAGTTGGATTAAGTATTTTACAAGCTTTTTAACACACATAGGAGTTGTTGGTGAGTCAAGTTTAAAACCCATCGCAGACTTTTAAGTATTTCAATGAAGAAGAGTTCATTGTTGTCTCAAGAAGAGACAACAAAGCTGAAAGGGTGGATGTGTTGGGTTGGGTTTTGTTGTGGGGGGGGGGGGGGGGGGGCGGGGCAAAAACAAAAGAATCCACCACCAAACAACAAAACGCGATGGCATTTGGCATCCAAGCGAGACAAGAAAAAAATTACCTTTACTCAGGTACTGTGTATCCAACATCTCTTATAATGAGCTGTGTATATGCTAGGGATGATGCGTATGAGGGGAAAAATACAGCTTCTAATAGTGTAAGAATGCTTAACAGCTGTCTTTTGGAGTGAGGGTTCTTGTAGTTTGAGCTGTATTTCTTAGTTTGTAATTTTTTTTGGAGCAGAGCCTATGAATTGTTTAATTGGAAGCCAATTCACATGATTGAGATGTTGTTCCAGTGGAAAGTGAAAACATTTTGGATGATTATTAGCTATTAAGGTCTGACATTAGAACATTCCGAAAGACTGATTGTTAATGTAGTTGTCCCACAAAAATTCTCCAGGGAAACTGCATTTCTGAATTATTTCATCTGTTTCACAGGGAAGGAAACACACTCGGAAAGGCTCTTCTGGCAGAAGAGAGATCAGAGTTTTAGAAGATATCAAGAGAATTCTTAAGCATATCTTATCTGAAAGAAAACATAAAAATCAATAAGTAATGGCTGTTCCCTGATGGAAATCAATGAGGAGAGAAGCCAACACTTATTTTTTACCAAGCACCTTTTTTTAGAGTTATAAGGCTTTTATTGTCAAGTCAAAAATGTAAAATAAGCAATTTGGTGTTTCAGATTATAAATGCTATTGTTTATTGTTACTTTACAGGAAAAAGTGTTTAGCTTGCAATTCTTCCTTTTTTGAAGAAACCCCACCACTGCCACCAGAATAAAGGATTCTCTCTAGCATATGAGTTAGACTTAAGCTTCTAAAAATCTCTGTAAATAGCAGAGCTCAATTATTTAGAATATCAGCATACCTTTGTGGCTTCTGAAAAAAATTGCCATGTCGTCCTAACAAATTTTTCTTGATTCCAGACTTCTGAACTGGGTGTCACAGAACATGTAGAAGGAGATCCCTGCAAGTTTGCTCTATGGGTTGGAAGAACACCAACTTCAGACAACAAAATTGTTCTCAAGGTAATTTTAGCAGATGTGCTTGTACAGTCTGGTCAACTAAGTCTTGTAGTTGTTGTTCATACTTGTTGGGAAGGCAACAAGTGATGACTTTTCCTGCTCTGAGAGGGACAGCTGCTGACAGATAATTTTCCTTTGTGTGTAAAGGACGTGATGTATATCTAACTCACATGGCTTGACAGCAGAGGGGAATCTGTGTGGTCTACTGAAGGATTAAACAAACCTGCTTTCACAAATGGGAGTAGGAAGAGGTTTGATACCATGGATTTCTATAGCTTGAAGACTTCAGCCACTAGCTGACAGAGCAACTGATAAGCCACAGACAAATCATGGTATAGAATCATAGAATAGTTTGGGCTGGAAGGGACCTTTAAAGGTCATCTAGTCCAAATACCAATGTTCAAGGTGTTATTACTGGAATTCTTTAAGTCAATCCACCATGTCTCGCATGAGATACATACAGGGCTTTAGCCTTCAAGTTATGAAAGAGGAATCTGAATCTAAAATAAAATGTTTTTTAAATGAACAATATTAATAACGTTGAGAAGTGTAAAGTAGTGTTGGCGATTCAAAATGAAGACAACTAGCTTAAATTTCCTTTTCTCCGTTCAAGTTTTCAAAAATGATTCACAAAGTCCTTCTTTATGCCTTCCTCTTTGTGTTTATTAGCTGACTGTACTCATGGATCTTCTCAGCTATAATAGTCCATTGTGGGGGTTTTGTTTCTTTTGCATATCAAAGGCATCCAGTATAGAGAATAAACAGGACTGGATCAAACACATCCGGGAAGTGATACAAGAAAGGACCATTCATCTGAAAGGAGCATTGAAAGAACCAATCCACATCCCCAAAACGGCACCAACAACAAAACAGAAAGGAAGAAGGTAAGTAGTAGTTAAAATAATCAGATTATTTTAAGTATTCTAAGTACACAACAGCACTCTTTCTTCTGTAGTGTTGAATTTCTAATGACTTTCGGTGAATCGGACAAAACCAGGAGTCATTGTGGCCAGCTTTATCTTATAATTAATTTCCACTTTCCTACAATGCTGAATTTGTTGAGATTTCTGCTCTGAACAGTCCCTGACTTTTGTACATTCAGCCATTACGGGATAGCTGTACATTTTTAGATTTTTACAATTCTGCATGTGTTATTCAGGTCCTTGGTTTCCTTTCATGGAGCTTACAATGTGTGACTCAGTAGTTAGTCTGCTTGCTAGCTTTGGCTAAGTGGCTATGCCAGTTTCTTGCCATAGTTCTGGCTGGTTGGTTGTTGCCTTAGTTCTACATGATGTAGACCTTGAGCAAACAAATCTGTTCTCATAAAGTGTAGAAGAAAGTATTAAGTGCTGAATATTTGATTTTTGCATCAGTTAGTTTGTCTGGCTGGTGTCTGTTGACAGACCACACTGTCTAGGTGCCCCTTCTTTAGACTTGCAAGTAGGGAACTAATATGTTACAGAAGAAGTGCTAATACTGTAATAAAAACTGAATTATTTGCAGAGACGGCGAGGACCTGGACAGTCAGGGAGATGGTAGCAGCCAACCTGATACTATTTCAATTGCCTCACGAACCTCACAGAACACGCTAGACAGTGATAAGGTAAGTTTCCCAGGTCTTGCTCTGTTCTGAGAGCAAATTATTCATCCCTTAGCGTGAGTTAGCACCCAAGATTAGTTCTTAGTACCTTCAGAGAGGAGGCATGGAAATATTTAATCTCTTAAAAATAGCTGTATGCAATAGAGAAAATATCTTGATACCATGGGGGAGCAGGGGTGATTGTTTAAATCTAATAGGTCATGAAGGAATTATGTTCCAAACTGAAACCATTTTGGTCCCCCCTCTTCTGCAGTTTGTTCAAAGCTTTGACTGAGCTTAAAAACAAAGTTTTATTTTCCATATAATTTGATACTCATGCACAGAATTTTTCTTCATGTCGGTCTCAGCCTTTCTGAAAGCATACCATCTGCTTTTCGTATTAGCTTGAGGTTGGTGGTTGCCACGCAGTTACTTTTGTGAAGGAAAAACACTATCCAGTGTTCATGGGTTAGAGAGTAAGAGTGTTCACTTTCTGCATGAGAGCTAATGTAAATCACCATATTAAAGAGGAGTAACGCACAACACTATGATATGATACTAGTGCTAGTGTTTCCTTTCCTCTATCTCTGCCTATAGATTCTGGCTGGGTTATCCTATAAGGATAACACAGCCAGAGTTTCTCATGGGTAGAAGAAAGATAGGCATCAAAAGAGTAAAAATTCTTACATGAAACATGTCTGTTACTTTGGAATTGAAAGAAGATTTCTGGCAAATGAGAAGTGTTAGGACCTTGGAGGGAGGTAGAGATGGATAATAGAAGTTTGTCAAAAAGAAGAATGAGTTAAACATAGAAGCTGCATAGCACATTACTTGAAATCGTGGTTAGGGATTTCTGGCCTGTTACCTCATTGGGTAAAATTGTTCTGATGAGCCACTCAAACTACACAGGTAAGTAATCAGTATATTACAACAGCTAAGTGAATAGGTTCTCAGAGTAATATTTTGACCATTCCCATCGTCATCTAAAAGAGAGTTAGTTTTCTGTATTTTTGCATGTCACTTAAACTCTATGGTTTTAATTTTTCCATGTAAAGAAGAGGAATAAAGAAGAAGGGAAGTATAAGGTGCTTAGGGTTGCTCTTGTATTTGTCAAAAATAGCCTATGTTTTGACCTTGTGCATTTGTGCTGAAGGTGGTCTGTAGTTTTGGTGGTGGTTTCTTCTAAGGATATCTGTAGGAAAAATGGTTGGTTAGAGAAAAGAAGTCTTTCCATGACTCTTGTTTTGCTATTTTATTCTTTGCATTCTTACTTCACTATTTAGTGATTTACAAAAACTGTGTTGTGTATACTAGCAAACAGTTTAGTTCATTTTTTATGTGTTCCTAAGAGTTTGGTAATCTATCACACTCAAAAGCAAGACATGCTCTCTCTGATTTCCCTGATTGTTGGCTGAGATATCAAGCTGCGTGCACTTAGCCTGGCTGGATTGTGCTTAAATTCAAACGGAGGTGATGCAGTCCATCCCTGCCATGCACAACCATTGCCCTTCTTCAGTTGTTTGTGATGTACAGTTTATTGGGGAATAGCATGGATTGTCTCCCGTTGCCCCTCCTGTTATATTTCATTCATCATGTGAGAATGGCTAAGAAAGTTGGCCAGGTGAAATGCCCTCAGGATTGTCTTCCAATCTGACATGGGGAGGAGTCTTGCCAACAACTTCTTAAACAGAAGTTCTAAGTTAAAAGGAGGAGGAATGGAGAACGCTTTTAAATATTTTCCTGACAAATTAAGTTTTAAAGTCAGTTAGTGAGCGTAGTGGTGTTTTTAAGGTTTTGAGTCCTTACGTTAGCATGTAAAATTTTTGTTAGACTTTTCTTTGACAAGAAAAACAAACTGAAAACTGGGAGACTCACTGGAAGTTACTTGTGCTATGTATTGTATGACCAAGGAAGAAATTTACTTTGTGCACTCTTTAAAAGTGTGTGAATTAGCAGAATAGCTTTTAAAAATGTTTGTATTATATGTTTTGATTTGTTAAATACATTAAGAAGAGAAAATTTTTAATCTGTTTAAAAATACAAAATAAAAATTATTAAGGAACAGTAACAGGCAGAAGGCCAGTGAAATCTGTAGGGTATCTTAATACTCTTGCTGAATCTGAAGTAATCTCTCACTTTGTATGTTGAAAATTCATCAGCTGAAGGTTTAAAATTGACTCTGTTTTCTCAGCCTAGAAGCTTGAAGTATGTATGAACGTCTTAGAGATGGAGTGAAACAGTTTTAGGGATTTTAGGTGCTGTTGATGTGGTTAGCCAGATGGAGCAGTGGAACTCCTCGGTCGAATTTGAAGAATGTCCCAAACTGAACTGGGATTCCAAATTGAGAAACATTAAACATATCACGTAATTTAAAATAGTGTTAATTAAGTGGTAAAAATGTTTAGCATTGTATCACTTATTATGCTGTTGCTGAACATTTTTCTGTTCATGCATATCCGCTACTGTGATTAAGAAAAGACAACAAATAGCAAACATGTCATACTAATCAACAGCCAAGTAAAACCATTCTTTTATTTTCTCCAATTATATGTTCAGACGGTTGATTCATTTAAAATAAAATTTTTGGTTAGAAGTGCTAAGATACAGGGAGAATATCAAGAATGAAATCCTTTATCTACAACTCAATACTCTTTCTGACCTCCTCAGAGATATACTTTGAAAGAGCTAAAAATCCTTAGCATTGGTAGTAGGTGGTTGAGTATTGTCTAGATGAGCTTCTTTCCTTGCATCCTGTTTTCTGACATAATTAGAAATGCCTTAACAACAGAGAACAACTTCGTGATTAGCTTTTTTCTTCTCCACCCTGGCTTTTTGGGCTAGAAATGTAACTTTTGACTGTTGGCTCCACTGTTGCATGTTGCTTTTCAGTAATGACTGGTATGATGTAATAGACTGTATGTTTATAAAGCTGACATCCTTCCCAGCTTCATGTCATCTGAAAACTATATTGGAAAGCAGAATTAGAATTCAGAATTGTCTTGGCAAATGGGAGAAATTAATTGGCAAAATACCATGCAATTGAGTAGGAACACATTTGAGCTAATGTGAATAGGTGGAAATAGTTAACTACTAATGAAAACAGTGAGAGTATTGAACAGTTCTTGAGAAGATGATCTAGAAGCTATAGAGGCTCACAAGCTTTTTATTATTTTAACAACATGATGCAATTATGAAGGGGAGGGGGAGCAGCCCTATATTGGCTTGTAGAAATAGGATGCTGAGCTGCAGGACACACAGTCCTCTATTCTTTACTCAGCACTCATAAGGCCTCTATTAGATACCACATCCAGTTTTGAGTACAGAATTTTAGCAAATTAGTGGGCCATTGGAAGAGTTCCAGGGGAAAGAAGAAAAAAAAAAGACTGATTAGATGTCTACCAAACATAATTTCCAAGGCAAGATAGAGTTGGGACTAATTAGTCTAAAGAAAAGAGGCAGGAGGAAGAGCGTCAGGTCTTCAAGTGTGTAAAAAAGCTACTACACAGAGTTACAGACCAGTCTTTTACCCATATTATCAGTGGATGGGATGAGATCAAAGGACTTACCTTTAATAAAAGATTGCAATATTTTTTTTTTTTTTTATGGGTATGAAAACGTGAAGACCTAGAGCAGAGTAGTTGTGAAGGCTGGGGAATCTCCCTAACTGGAGATCTTTGAGAACAGTTTGGATAAATGTTAATCATGATTCACATAGATGTAGTTGATCATGCTCTAGAGGGAAAGAAGTGGACTAGGTAACTTAAGATCCCTTTCCAGCCTATTTTCAATATCATGGGGTGTATCTTCATATTGCAAGACATGCTAAATGCATCCATAGCACTGACCCATCCTGAAGTACTGAAAGCTATAATGGAGTGCAGAGTGAAATACAACATTTTTTGAGAGGAGGACTTCTACTCCATCAAAGCATCTCAGTTTTCTGAATGAGTGCTCTTATTGTACCCTTCTCAGTAAATATTTTGCCTTTCACCTTTCGCAGCATTCCTTCTATCCACCTTCTGTAGCTGTGTAGCCAGCATTTTAGGTGGTTAACGAATAAAAGAGATGACACTTGGCCCATTTGTTCCACCTATCAACAGTTCCTAGCCTCAGAGCTTGATCTGATTTTTAATGTTGTCTTTTGAACTTGATCCAGGGCATAGGAAATGAAATGGGGAGGCTGAAGGAAACAATGTAAGTCAGATAGGTCTTTTCATGCTTGTATTAAGTGAGCTGGCAGAAACGTGAACTAATCCAAACTACTATTTTGGTAGCTGAGATGATGAGAGGCTTTTAGAAGAAGGGCTGTCATAGGATGTTATCCTAAGTAGTAGGAATCATGCTAGCTGCTCTGGGTGGTCAGCGGAGGAATATTTTATTTTTAACAAATTGCCTTTTGTGCCCAGCTGGTAACACTTTGTACTGCTGTCTATGTGAAGTTGTATTTCATTCTCATGCTTCTTTAAGCTTGTGTGTAGTACTTTGGAAAACAGAAAAAGGACTGAAGCAGCAGGAGACAACCAAGTATTTAGTTCTGCCAGCTGAGACCACAGAAGAGAAAAGGCTCCCACCAGTAGAAAAAATGCTAGTAAAAAACTAGACGTGGCTCTGAGTATACACCTCTTTTCAAACTCAGAAACCAAGTCTGGGCAGCTACCTGGTCAAAGCAAAATACCCTTTATTTGAGACAGAACTTTTATGTGTCTCCCATTTCTTTCCTCCCACACTGCACTTGTTTCCATTTTAAAAGGGGATTAAAGATTTTCATGCTTGAAATAATTGAGAAATCTTTCCTGCTCTCTTTCCTTTCCTTTCTCCTCAATGTAAAATTACCATGAGACAGTAAATTTAATTTGCAGTCCTAAGAGGAGGTTTTATGGCCTGATGTAAAAGGCCATTGTATGTGGCAAAACTCTTGTCAGTGGTGATCTTCCCAGGTACTGGTGGTAGATGAACTCTTGGTGTGGTGTCTCTGACTTCAGCAAACCTACGCTAAGAGTGTATTCAGCCAGTGAGTGTGTTACCGTTTGTTGGTTTTTTTTTCCTCTCTACAAGTGACAATGATTAAAAGGCCCCAGAGAGATGAACATAGATGGTTAACATTAATTTCAGCAACAGCAAGACAGTATGTCCCATGATAAGCTGTTTAATTAAACCTTGTGCCTTTTTTAATCTGCGGTTCTATTTCTGTCTGGCTTTTGTTTCTCATCTCGTCTCTGTCTCTCCAGTTTCCATGTTTCAGACATAGCCTCATTTATTTTTATCATGCATGATTAATTCAGTTTACATAAAGGGTTTCTTGAGAAGGATGGATAAAGTATATAAAGCCCTTGTTCAGCCTAAATTTGGATTTAGATGGCTTGTAACTCTTTTCTCTTCAGTGCAAGTCAGTCTCCCGGTTCTGCTGTGCCTCTTGCTCTTCCCTCCAGCTAGCCTAGAGAGCTTTGCCAAAGCTGTCCAACAACAGCTGTTGAGCAATGCGCTTAATCACAGACACTCCTTGCTGTCCAACTGCATTTAATCAGTGCCAAAGATGAAACTGCTTTCAGAAAGTGTGTTATGGAGAGAAAATGAGCAATTAAACAAAGAGGAAAGCAACATTTCCTAACCATAACTGTTGTGGGGAGAAAGAAGGGATGTTATCCCAAAGGAGGGGAAAATTGGTAAATGCCTTTTTTTTTTTTGGTCAGTTTTCCGTGATGACGTAGATGTGTGCTGGGTAGAGAACATCATTGTTTTCGATGTGTTAGGCAGCAGTGGAGAAGTCCTGCACTAAGTTGCATCTAACAGCATTAGTGCATGTTTGAGGATGGTGTAGAACTAACAATGGTGTGCGGGAAGTATCTTACACACTGTACTGGAGTGTGATTGAATATTGAATTTCAGTGGAATACTGATCAGCTGGGATATCTGATTCCCACACAGTCTGAAAGAGTGGGATTTTTTTTTGTACTTTAATAGGTTCTGACATAGCCACTGACAGCCTTTGCTTTTTCCTTTAGCTTAATCCTGTATAAAATACTTGGTGAACATAAAATCTGAGACTTTTTTTTTTTAATTAGGGGAAGGAGAAGAAATAACATGTATATTAAATCAAAAAACATGTGGCTGTTGCACCAGTCACAAAGTATATTTTAATCTCTATTTGTAGGAAGTGAAGGGTCAGGAAAGCAAGCAGAGCACCAAAGCTATGCTCCTGTAGGTATTTAGGAGAAAATACAAAGACTAGATGCAGTTTCTGGAAAGCGCCGACTTGTTACTGTCTTAGTGCTTGCACTGATTAGGGATGGATATGGCCTCTCCTGAGAAAAATTTGGTCTGCATTGGACACCTTGTGAAGTCATACTTCATCAGCTTCTTTGTTAGTCCCCATCAGGCATACAGATGGTTTCAATTGTTTCTGAGTTTGTCTGAAGAAGGCTGTAACATAAATCAATACCAGAAAACAGGGGAAAGCTCTTTACTTTATTCCCTTTGGCATAGTTTTGCGTGGACTGAAAACTAATATAATATGGAGAAAGAGTGTAAGGGAACAGGAAACTTTTTAATGAGGGAGGAGGTAGCATGTTTTGAAGATGTACCCACCCCCCACCAATCATTTGGGTATTGGGGCTGTCTGGAGGGATGTAGTAGAAGCAATGTGATGAATTTTTAGCCTGGATCTAAATGGGTGCAACCTGATTTATCTTCCTGAAACACTAGATGCATGAGCTTTTCTGCCCTTCTTGGCCCCTGCATCCCCCCAAGAAAACTTTTTTCTTTGTGTGCACACAGAAGCAAGGGTAGATGGTGAGATTAGCAGGCAGAGACCATGGGAAAGCTCTGGAGTTACTGCAGACCATCTGCTAGGAGTTAGGTCCCGTAGTTTGTTGCAGGCTTGAGGAAGAAAAGGTTGGAAATAGTCTTTGAGTCTTACTGGGGTTTTGCTGGTTTTGTCATTTGCTCAAATTCTTGCTTGATAACAAACAGTTTTATCCTAGGAAAGTTTCTATCTGGTGCTTCAGTTCCAGGCTTGTAATGAAAACTAATAAATAAGTAACAATGCAGTCTCTTATCTCCTTTTCCTAAAGCTCATGGGATGTAGCTGGCAGCTATAGAAGAGCCTAAATGTAATAGTCAAAAATAACGTGGCAGGAACTATGCAGTACGTTGGTGTAGCACATGCTTCTGTATTTGCTGCAGTTGGAACTCTCACAGGGTATTTGTCCTCCTTTGCCAGTGTAGAGCATTACAGGATTACCTCGCTGAGTTGAAGGAGTTTAGTGGCTTGGTCCAAAATTACTGAATTCACAGAAGTTGCCTGCCAGCTGAGATCTGATATGAATGTTGCACTGAACCAGCCTGAGCTATAGAAATATTCACACATGAAAAGCTGAAGTAGCCTGGAACGCCATTGCCGTATGGAAGGAGAAGGAATTCCCAGGATGTTTGCTTAAGTTGGATGGGTACTCTGGCGCTGAGCAATCTTGGGAACTTTGCAAAGTTCTGATAATAATTTTCATTTCACATCAAAGCAGATGAAACA
Organism: Mycteria americana; assembly: GCF_035582795.1. Lineage (NCBI taxonomy): Eukaryota > Metazoa > Chordata > Aves > Ciconiiformes > Ciconiidae > Mycteria > Mycteria americana. The sequence continues at coordinate 93,137,517 of NC_134366.1, read as the reverse complement.
ATCAAAGAGAGGAAACTTAAGCTTAGGCAAAGTAATTCTAATGAAGTGTTTCAAAGAGGGGGAGGAAAACCCTGAGCTTGCATGCTTTTAATTCAAGTTTATATGTTTTTATTTGGGGAATCAGCAAAAATGTGAAAGTTGTAAGTCCGTGTGGATTTTGTATCAAATAGTTAAGTATTTGGGAAACTTATGTGAAGAACTTTATGCTGATTTTTATAATTATGTATGGTATATCCTGGATGATTTCGTGACCTGCGTATGTAGAGAGTAAACTGTGAGTGGGGTGGGAATAAGGCACTAAGCTCATGCGAAAAAGTTTTTCTTTTTGCCTTTTTTTCTTTTTGCCCTCTTTCTGCCTTGAATTTGCAAGATAACAAAGCTCATGAGTGACTGTATTTAGTAATAGCTGGCTTTTTGTTGCCAATTATCACCCATAAAACATATTCTGAAGCAACTGCTACTTCAGCTTTCCGGGTAAGGAGCAGTCTAGCAAGAAAAACCGCTTAAATCCTCCGCCCAGCACTGTCACAACCAGTGTGCTTTGAACATAGGCAGAGACAAGCAGAGTTAAAAATCTGTTCTAAAACGCCAGAACTGCCTGATTTTGAAACGATCTCTTCTTGATGTGGAAAGTCCCAGAAGCTTGCTATCTCATCCAAAATATGAATCCTGCCAGGAATCCTAAATAGGTAATGGTGCGTGACGGATGGCTTGATAACGAGCATTCATCTGGCTTCTCCTTGTTTTTCCCCTGACAGTTGTCTGGTGGGTGCGAGCTGACGGTGGTAATCCACGACTTCACTGCCTGCAACAGTAATGAGCTGACAATCCGCCGTGGGCAGACAGTGGAGGTCCTGGAGAGGCCCCATGACAAGCCCGACTGGTGTCTGGTTCGAACCACAGATCGGTCCCCAGCTGCAGAAGGCCTGGTCCCCTGTGGGTCCCTCTGCATTGCTCACTCTCGCAGTAGTATGGAGATGGAGGGGATTTTTAACCACAAAGGTAAGAAATGATGGAGACAAAGTCTCATTGTCAGCAGTACAAGTTTTGGGTAATGGGGAGTACTGTGCAAACAGGCACTTCGGTATTCTAGTGCTGTTTCGGGTTCTAGTTTTTAATTAGATAAAACACAATGCTTTTAGCAACTTGCAGCCACTGTCTATTCCGAAATAAGCAGTCAGCAGTTATCAGTGTTGAGTGAAAATGCAGCCAAAGATAGGGAAGAACTTTAAGCAAATTATGTCTTGGTCAACAGAGTTATATATCATGTTAGATCAAGCTGCGACGATAGGAAAATCGTGCCTGTTGTGTGCTGAAAGGGGGGAGGGAAGAAAATCTCCAGCATGTAGTATCAATGGCTTCTGAGAAATCCTGCAGTAAGAAGTCCTGACAACATCAGGCTCAGTGATGGAAATACACACATTCGTATGCCCTGGCACAGGAATTGGTTATTTGGACTTCTGTATTTTACTTAACTGAGTTTTCCAGAGTAGCAGTGGCACATTCATCCCTTTTTCCCAAAGCAGCTCTGAAATCTTACTTTGTTTTTTCAGATGCATGAAAGAACGTGCCCCTGAAAGGTGCAACAAAAAACTGATAATTTTTTGAAAGCTTTTAAGGTTTGGTGTGCTGTAGTCCTTTGGCTCTGTAAACTCCCCATGCTCACAGAGTAGTTTGTTATTAGAGAAAATGCTTGTTTGCTTCATTTGAAAGTACTGGACTTTCCAACCTGTGAACAGAAAGCAATGTGAACTAAAAAAAAATAAAAAACCCACCAGAAAAACAGTTCATTAGAAGGTGTTTTATCACATGCTGGGGGAACAGATGCATTTCAAAAAGTTTGTTATTGCAAGTAACAAGATTAGCAGGAAAGTGGTGTTGGGAAAAACTTGTTTTCCAAAACACAAAATTCTGGTTTTGGAGAGTTTCTCATAAATATAACCACAAATTTTTCTATTACTCAGTCCATCCCAGCTATCACATTACAATTTGTCCCAGTTTTTTTCAGACGCTGTGCTTGGCTGTGTCTTAGCTACCAACACAAATGTGCCTTGGCTAAAGGAGGGGAGAGTTTGTGTTTCTTACATTAGGAGCATGCACAGCAGGAACTTCCTGAATGCAGGGTGATTGGGAGGGGAAGTCTGAAGGATTGAGCTGTATAGTTGGAATACTTTTTCATCCTCTTGTGCCCTATAACAATTTGGATAGAGAAAGTTTCCAGTTGTTCTGATGATAAAATTGGAAAATGTAGTTAGGTGTCACTGAAACATTTCATCCTTTGACTAGGGGGTAAAATCATGGAAATGTCAACAGGATTTTTTTTTTTTTAACAACACAGAATTGATAAATCCAATTTTCTTTGGAGCTAGGAGACTTCACCTTTGAATGCAGAGAATTTTATTAGGAGAAGCGGATTGTACTGGGCAATATACAGTACATGAAGAACATTGAGCCTGTCAGACTCCTGAGGGAGAGACAGAGCTGTTTTTGTCTTTGAGAGGTTACTTTTATTAATCAAACCAGTGGACGTAACCTTTTATTCCCCTGTAGTGTTGGTTTGGGGAAAAGGGGGCAGAGCATTGTAAAGTTACTTTAGTTTCTCTTTGACAAGTTGTTTTGAAATAAAGAGCATTAATTAATTATATTAGTCATGGAGACTGAAGAAGAAAAGGCCATTGCTAGAATGAGCACGATTTGCAGGGTTGAATGCAGCTTCAGAAGTCACTTCTGTCCGTGCGTCTGTCACAGCCTTCCTGTGGGATGTTATGGCATGCCATCTAAACCCCAGCTGATAAGAAGCAGCTGCTAATTGTTTATTCCCACATTACTGGGTGTCAGGCTTTAGGAGCTGGATGTTTGATTTGTAAAGTTTCCCATGCATGTGACTGTGACTGAAGTCAGTGTGAACTGAGTTGAACATGCAAACTATTATATAATGTTCAGTAATCTGGGGAGAAAAAAAAAGGCAAAAAACCAGACAACTTTAGACTGGGTACTTGAAACTACTGGATACGTTTCACTTCAGGCTCTACTTCAACTTTCTATTGCTTGAAAGAGGTTGATAGTGTTCATTTCACAGAGGGATTACAAAAATTAAGCAAAATTAGTGGAGTGCTTTGATTTTATTTTTCCCCCCATAGTGAAAAGTACCTCAGAATCCCACAAAGCAATTATTCATTCTCAAGTGTTGCATTTGATTAAAGACCTTTAAATAAGGCATTGGGAATATGCTAATAAGAAGAATGGAAAAACAATTAGATTATATTCTCAGAATTGTTCGTTGTGGGCATTGATTGAGGTATGAATTCCTAAAAAACAAAACAAAACAGAAAACACAACCCCTATAACAAAGAGCAAGTGAATGACTTACATAATTTAAGGCAGTCCCATATACTTGGCTGGACAACTCTTAAATGTTGTATTTCCTAGATTTCTAGTGTTCGATTCTGCAACTTCAGTATTTTTAATGCAACTTCAGTATTTTTAATGGTTTTTTTTCTTTCTTTTTTTGACCATAATTCAGTAAAACTTTCAGAGTTTTTGAATGATTCATCCTAATGATTCAAAATTAGGATATTGCCCTCTGGAGTTTTTAGGTCTGAAAATCCATGTGATATGTCAGACTCGCAGTGTGAGCATCAGGTCGGAGTAATTCTGTACAGTTCATGGGCTAAGCCATGTGCAGTAGACATGAGTCTGGAATTTGTGCATATCTGGCATCACAAGCTGTTCTGAGATGCTCGGGGGAGAGAGGTTTTATGTAACTTCGAAGGAAAAAGGGAGGTGATCACCATCAGAAGTGGTGGGGTTAGCTGCTTGGATGTTGTGTGCTTAGCCTATACAGATGGCTTGTTGAAGCAGAGAGTTTTGCACTCCTTTCAGTATCTATGGGCCCTACAATTTTGGTCTTTTCAACAGTGTTTATCAATACCGTTTGCCAACTAAACAAGTTGGAAAGCCACGGCATATCAGAAGTGAAGTGAGCTTCAAAGTTTTGAAATGGCAAACCTCTTCTAATTTACAACTGGTTCTTACGTTGTGTAAAACCACATTTCATCACTGAGTAAACAGAAATGTTGGGTGGTATTTAATGCCTTAAATAATCTAAAATTATTATCCCAAGTAGGGTAACATGAAAGATTATTAAAGCAAAAAGTATGTTCAGTGAAGCCTAGTTCTGACAGCTGGTCTTGGCCATTCCTTGCCGGTCCACATATTATCTGTCAACCATGAAAGGTAACATTTTATTCTCATCTTAGAAGACAGCCCCAAAAATGACCCTTATCACTTGCCTACAAGTGTAGTTGTTAACTTGTCCTCTAAGAATGTGTATTACTTTAAATATCTAATCAGTATCAATGGTTAAAAAAAAATGCATATACAGTCTCTTCAATCTTTAAAATTTTATAGTAGTTAAGATAAACATTTTGTTAAGAGTATGGGGAAAGCATTACATAGTAAAAGACATTCACTAGGTGGATAGTCATTTAAGGGGAGGGTTGATTGCAGGTTCCAGACCTCTTGCTTGCTCTGCTGGATATCAAATCTATTTTTGTAAGTTATTTGGGTCATTTAATCAATTTGACATGCAGTTTACAGATGAGTACATTTTAAAAAAAAAATCTAAATCCCTTTTATAATGGGGGAAAAAGACAAACAAGTGGGTAGTGAAGAGGTTGAATAACAGTTGGTGCATTCTACAAAAAATAAATTACTAGCTTTGGAAGAACATGTTTTTCACAAGTAATACATAAGGCAACATTTTTTTTTTCCAGTGATTCTCCACAATTTATTGGGCATGGGGGAGAAAGAATATTCCTGTTTTATTTAGTGCTTCTCTCTTTTTTTTAACAAGGGTTTCTTTTAATTCTGTGGTACATCCTTTTTATATGTGCAGTTCTCTTTCCTTTGTTTGCATGGCATTTTCACAGCCATAGAGCTTTGGGTAAAGGGCAGGGGACAGGATTCAGTATAATGAAATTGAACTTGTAAGCTCAGAAAAATTGGCAGGTATTTAAAATTGTTTGTGAATCTCTTGCCTCTTGAGATCACAAGTTCACTGTCTTTTCCAACTTCATGAGTACTTCTGAAGTCTGAAGAATTGGTGCTGGTCCATCATATCCTTTCTGTAGATGCTACTGTTTGGAGAGCTACAAAGGCTACAGCAACCCCTTGCTCATGAGGCTTACACTTTCATGTTTTCTTTATAAGTTATGGGTTTTTTCGGGACCACGTCTAACTGCCAATTCATGTTACTCTTCGTTTGGTTCAAAACTTGGCCACAGAGATCTTTTTGTTTACCTGGAGGTACAATGTCTGCCTGGTTTATACATTCTTATAATCCAGGTATCTGTATAGTTTGTTCAGATCTGAAAGGTAGGTGATATCTTAGTAACATGGTGACATACCATGCACCACTTCAATACTGAATCCTGGCTTTTGATTTTACTCTCAGGATACTGTCTTGACTGGTGCCATAAACAGAAAAATGTTATTTCAGCAGTTGTCTTTTTTTTTTTTTTCCTTCCAACTGTAGTATCTCAAAGAATCTACCATAATGAGGAGTCATTCATCGAATGGCTGACGCTTTCCAAGACAAAAGCTGACAAATTTGTTTAAGGAGCTGTGTAGTAAGGCCTTTCCTACACCTGCAGGATGGGAAGGAGTGATGTAGGGCAGATGTTGGAGATGTCAGAGCTCTTCTTGAATTGGTACGGGGACCTCCTATTCAGGAATTAAGAAAAAGAGTAATTGCACAGATGATCTAGAGATATTTCCCCAGAAAAGAGATATTTTATAGTTGAGGCCACAGAATGGGATAAAACAGAGTCTTGTATTTGTTACATTAAGTAACCTTGCTCTTGCAAAACTGGAGACCTTCTGGTCAGAATATTAATTTTAGATGGGAAGGGGAGAGAGTAAAGGTAAAACATCTCGCATATGATCGAGAAATGGAGTGTTTCCATGTTGAGTCCAAATACTGTTATGTAGGAAGAGGGAAGGTCTGGATAGCAGCAGCAGCAGAATTTGATCAAGTAAAATGGGAATCCGGTTTGAATAATTGAAGAAGGACACCCTGTTTGTAGTGGAAGAGAAGAAGGATGACTTTGGGCAGCAATTGTTTGCTTGCAAGCAGAGGGAGGCTGTAGAAGGGGAGGATTTGCTGTTTTGAGACTGCGAGCAAGCGAAGCATGGGCTATATGTAAGGAAAAAGGATCCTCACCCATGGCTCAGAGCCAAAGTGCTGCCTGTGAGACTATCTGACAGCATTTGCAGCTGCAGGAAATGAAAGTTACGGTCCAGGCCAGCAGGGAAAGTAACTCCTAACAATGAGTAGGTATGGTACTTGCTTTGCCTTGTTGCCTTGGGGCCATGTGGCAAAAGGTGGGAACCGTAGTTTCCAGGACACCATACAGAAAGGGATCTGCTTCTGCTACATAGTCAGATGCAATCACGTGCAGAAAGTGATATCGAGGAATATGTTGTAGTTGTACAAGACACTAAATGTTAACCTAAAAATTCTGTTTCTTGATGAATCAGTTACCTCCTCATAAAATTTCCAAATAACAGGCTGCCTATCCAGATAACCAGCTAATAGAAAACCTTATGAGGAGCTCACGGGAGGCAAAGCCAAGCAGTCAGTTGGATTTCACACTCCGCTCGTCTAAATTAGCAAAAAATTGTAAAAGCCATGCTGCAGCATCAGATCGACTGGTTTATCAGGCAGACTTAAGCTTGAACAGAGGTACAGGCATTTTAATATCTAAAGTTCAACTTCACAATTATCAGTTGTTTTGAAAGCCTAATAACTCATAAATTTCCATGTAATCGCAAATATTTTGCCAAAAAGCATTACTAGTCTGATAGCGGCAAAGATAGTTTGAATTTAGGTCGTGTGTGTGTGTGTGGTTTTTCAAACATGTTCTCATGCTTTAGTCCAGGTAAATAAAATAGCTGCACTATAAAGTAAAAGAAGAATTCTCTATCCTGACTTTCCCACCTTGTGGCTTTAGTTGAGTTTGCAGTTAAAAACGTGGTTTGAGCATAAGTAAACTTAAATAAAATGTCAGCAACTGACTGTAGTCCATTAGATCATAAACTTTGCATTGAACTTCATAGCCAAACTATATCAGATGGTCAGGGTTAATAGCCAAATTCTAATTCAGCCTTGAATAAACACTAAAGTCTTGTATGAATTGCTTCCTTGGCGTTGTGCAGTCTTTAACTAGATAAGAAGATTCAATGAATCTCACAATTTGAATTTCTAGAAGAAATCGAGTTTAGATGTGCTCTGAAACATTGTAGGATTGATTTCTGCATAAACCTGCCTTTAACTCCTGCACTATTCTTTTATCATTACCTGGCCCAGGAAGACCTGTCAGATAGATCTGTATTTCCCATGCTGACTCTATTTGTGGGCATAAACAGTGGTTTAATTTGTCTTTGGAATTTTTGTACGTCGGTAATGAAAGCTTTTTGCCCTGCTTGAGAGCTCAGTATTACAGCTGAGAAAAAGAAGAAATTTTATAATAGTGGCTTGAATGTACTTTTGGTCCCAGACAGCTGCCAAATATATTTCTTTTATATATCATAGTTGGAAAGGAAATCGGTGTGTAAAAAGTATCTGCCTCGGAACAGATGTATTTGCACAGCTGATCTTTGGGAGGTAGAAGGTGGATATAAACCAGTAATTCTGATGGCTTTAGATTTCCCAAGAGAGTTGTTATTTTGCTTGCAATTAGCCTTTCTCTGACAGCAGTTTCTTTTTCTAACCAAGGTTTTGAGGCAGAACAGAGTACAAACTAAAATCATATCCTGCAAATGTTGTTCATATGTTGCAAGTGAAGAAAAACATCCTGGAGTGGTGTTTATTTTCCTTGACTGTCCCTCTTCAGGTGCAACAAACTGTTGAAAAAGTTGCTTCAGTGTTGAGAATTACTTCTTGAGGGTGTCTTTGTTACCCATATTTTGCTTTGGATTAAGTAAATCTTCAGAGCTGGTGCTCTGAAGAGCACCTGAGAGCAACCCAAAGAGTTTCTCTTCCATTTCAATGAGTAAGTAGCTTGGCAGGGTGGTGAGGGACAGGGAGAGTGGGGCTAGGGACACCTATTTGGACAGGAGAGTGCTCCTAGAGACATGGAGTTGTCACAGCTGTGTGGTAACTGCCTTGTTAGTGACAGATGACAAGGAGCTATTGGTGTATATTTTTCTGCAGCTGGGGTGGCTGTTCATTTCCAAGGACCATCTGGGTAATTTTACCTGATGCGTTTTCCTTCTGTCACAGAACTGTATAATATTGACAGTGTCCATAAGGTCTTCTGTTCTTTTTCCAACTCTAGTTTTCGGGCACTTTTGCTGTTGTGGCTCATATTCTTAAACTTGGTATTGGGAGGAGTATTTATGTGTTTTGCGTTTAGTAGAGAGGAGAAAATTGTTGAGGAGCAGGCTAGAGCTGATGTTCTTGTGTGCCTTTCAGGACATCCTCACATTACATCGCATCATCTGTCATCATCACTGCCTGCAGATGGAAGTAGCAGGATTTAGCGTTCCACTGACTTCCTCCAATTCTGTTTTTGTGAGGAGGCTGCTGAAAGTCCATGTCCCATTGACTTCATTGCACTTTTGCTGCAATCAAATAGTAAAATATTAGTCTCTGTTATGGATGCTAAACCAGAAATGCTGCATCACTTTTAACACAACTCTATCAGAAGCTTTTTAACAGATGCCCTTGACATCTCTTTAAGTTGTTGGCATCGGTTTCAAATCACCACTTCATTATGCAATGTTTTGCTTCTATTTTGAGTGCATATTCACTGATCCAGGTATAGTTCCAGTTTGGGACATGCTTGTGTTTTCTCCTAGCTTTGAGTTGAGTACAAATAGCAAGACATTTTTCTCTATCTGGGACAACTATTGAACTTAAATTCATCATTTTCTAACACAGAAGTTACCTGACTAAGTAATGGAATTCTTAGAGCAAACTGTAAAAGAGGCTGTTGTGATAAGTGAATAGCACCATAAAAACATTTCATGATACCAGGAAAAGAACTTATAACACTTTTCAGAAATTTGCAGTATGCATTTTCTAGGATGGATGTATAATGGTTAACCCCTATAGCAATAGAAGACATCTGTATAACTGACATGCAGGCATAATAGTAAAGGCTGTCTTGGGTAAGCTTGTTATCAAGTTGTCAGTGATGACCAGAATCGTGTAGTCATTTTCCCTGTGGTCATAAACCAGTTGTGTCCAACCTACTGTATGTTAACCATTTACGATGCAGCAGAAATAGTCCCTGTTACACAAAGCGGTTAAAAGTATGTCAGGTTTTCAAGAGCAGATTGGACAAAGCCCCAGGTAGTCCGGTCTGATCTCATAACTGACCCATCCTTTTGAGCAGAAGGTTGGACTATATGGATTTTTGAGGCCCCGTTCAGCTTGAGTTATCCTGTGATCCTATGCTAAAAATTAGAATTGCCGGCATGGACTTGTTATGTTCTAAGTATTTCCTGGAGTCTTGGACCCCCTTAGTGTCTGTGGGGATGTTGGAAATGCTTAAGATTTTGCCCCAAAAGATATTCATTCCATGTAAGAAATGGAAAGGAGTCATAAAACATTATTTCTGCTCATGAAAAGTGCTAGTTATTCTTGTTGTACCATGCTGGGTGTGATCATAGCCTTATTAGGCATATGTTCATTTGTTAATGTAAGTTTTAAAGTATTAGTGATATGGAGATTCCTTAAACACAGTGTCTAGGAAAATCTAGTTGCATGTAAGAACCTGCAAATATGCTTGAAGGAAGCAAAGCTACTAGGGAAGCCACCTGCAAAGAGGAACTAGTAAAGCTGAATGGTCATCGGTTGCTTTCTACAGAAAACCTTAAACAACATGGAAGTAAATGGGATCGTCAAGGTCTAAGATCAAGCTCTTGCTCTTCCCCTTACTAATAAGAGGAGAGGATACTTAGGAATGTTAAATGTAGGGAATTTGTAGTGATGAAAAAGATCCTGAAAGCAAAGGAGAAAGAAGGCAGGGCTCACTAGCAAAAAAGTGTATCAAGTGGAAGGGTCTTTTAAAAAACACAAAAAACCCAAAAGACTGAAGACTGGTTGAGTGGATTGCTTTAGGCAATATGAAACAGAAAAGCTTGATAGGTGAAAACCACCAAATTGTTAACCATGTATCTTAAAATTTTTATCTCAGTAGCTAATATTTTTTAAAGGGTTTGTTTATCATGGCTGGACTTGGTTGTTGGTCCGTCCTAGTGTGTCTTGTGCTAACTTTTCTCATTGTCTCAGGGGTAACAAAATGCATGCACTCTAATTGCTGGTTGATTTGTAGAACAGGCTTAGGTGTGTTTATCCTTTCATCCTAAAGATGTGGCAGGACTAAATGCAGTCGTACCAGAATCAGTTTGGAAACCACTGACTCAGAGCTCTGGTTATAAGCCCAGAGTAACATCTAAAGGAAAGGTGCTTACAGCAGATCGTACCCTGGAGGTGCGTGCTGTGTTCTATTTGTATCCTGGTTGCTTGCTTGAGTGAAAGCCCAGGCTATGAGATCCAGTGCTCATTCACATCATCTTCATAAGACTATGCTGATATTACAATCCTCAGAACTGGAGTAAATTAGTAGTAGTATTATTTTGCGATCTCCTTGTTTATGGAATAACAAGGCCTTACGCTGTTATTGAAGTTCTAGGGGTGATGATAAACATTTACCTTTCTGTAGTGATTTTCATTTGAGAATAAGTATTTGATCTATTTTGACTCTCATATTTCAGGTAGAAGCATTTTATTATTTTTATAAAGCAAAATACCGTTCTAAATTGCAGAAGGAGATAGCACTCTTGTCACATTGTGAGGTTTTGAAAGACAATATTACCTTTTGGAAAACTCTAAGATCTTAAGAATACTAACCTCATATTTTTGTCAGCAAGAGGCATGTATATTGGCATATAGCATCTGTTTAGGTCTTTTTGTGTTAGGCTTCAGGACGTTAACATTATTACCAATGTAAAACTTCTACCATGACAGCATGCTTTGTTCAGAAGGAACTAATTGGGAAAAGAGAATGTGCAAAAATTCTGTGGCAATTAAAAAAAATGTTCTTGCACCTAAATTTTAATTGCTGTCCTAAAGGACCGTCATTGTCTTAACTGAGTGTAGTTGCTTTGTGAAATACCTAAAGCATAGAATTAGAGTGGCTATCCCATAACTGCATTTTCATAGTTCTAGTAAGTGGTGATGATGTAATTTGTAGAAAGTGTACCTTTTCAATTCTGTGAACTGTGCGACCATGTTCGTTGTTTGGTTCAGAGCTAACTTTCTTTTAAATGGAAGTAAAGCATGTACTGTGTAACCAAAACAGTAATGTGTTATCTTTTTCAGGACTGAATTATTCTACATCTAAAATTCAGAGTAGATATAAAAAATGTTAATTACAATGCAGAAACACTCTCATTTGTGAAATTGTTTGGCAGAACACATTTTCTAGTGTTTCTGTGTTTTAACATCTGATAGGCAATGTAGAATAATAAACCCCTGTCCTGTGGATTTTTTGCCCCCTTCTTTCTCTTCTCCCTATGGCAAAGCTAGCCTCCAAATATACTTAAATCTATTTAGTAACAAATATGTGTTTATAATTTACGAAAATGCAGCATGTGAAATCCAGGCTCAGAGGGAGAGAGAGAGAAAATGCCCATTTCTGATTTTGCTCTCCTTTTATATGTAGTGCAGAGGAATTGTGGAGGTTGCTTCATTTTGCTGAAGTGTCTTTTAATATAATAAGGGAAGCTGTGAAAGTATGTAAGTGTTTTGTGTTAAATGCTAATGTTTGAAATCCAGACAGGTGCTTTCAGTGCCCATGTGCCTTTCCTGCTTCCAGAAGCAGCAGGCTGTTGGGTCATGGCTGGGCTCCATCTGCCATACCTAGCAGTGCTGTGCAACTTAACCTCGTCTGTTACGTGGACGTGACTTCTGGTAGGCGGTACTGAGCAGAGACAAAAGGAGGAGGGGTCTTGATGAAAACCCTTTGTGACTAACCAAAATGCATTTGTACAATTTGAACTGAGCAGAAGGGGAATAAGAAAAGTGTTTCAGTCAGTAATACCAACCAGCAGGTAGCCCACACAGCTTGCGTTTGGCCCTCCAGATGCATATGTATGGAACTCCAGCATCAGTATTTCTTATAGGGAGTACGTGTCCAATTTTAAAAGCACATCTTTTATTATTAATTACCTAGTTTGGTTACTAGAACTGTTCATTTTCCTTTTAAGTGACTTAAAAGAAATGAATTTTAAGTCAAGAACATAATTCAGTATTCTGAACACTTCTGATGAATATATTCTTATCCTTTCCTTTTGTCTTTGCATGCACTTCCAGTTAAGATAATTAGCTAAGAGATTTATGTTAAAAAGATTCCCAGCTCCTGTATGTGCAGTTACAACTGGTTTGGAAAATTAAACCTTGTTTTGACCAGTTTTTTTTTCACGCCAACAAGCTGATTCCTTTTTTCTTTGGAGTGGGAAGGGAAGGAGAAAGGGTGTTTTAAATATCGTTAAGGAAGACTACATCAGAAAATTCAAATGAAGGAAAAAAAGGATGATGAAGGGTAACTTGGATAATAAAATTAATGTCAAAAATGAGCATTTCTTCAATGTCTTATTAGGACAGCAAGTATTTCTCGCTTGGAACACTTTTTGTGTTTTCTCCAACGTAGAGACGAGGCATGGCATATTTCTTCTTCCTTCCCACCCTTCGCTAAGTAGTGAATGTATGTGGAACAACATTCCTTACACTCATCCAAAAGATTTTGTTTGAATTATCTGAAGCTGGTTTGTTGTGGTTTTGCTGACAGTGGCTGGGATCCTTCAAGCTGATTTGGCATGCTGCAGTGGTGACTGTGTTGAGGAGTTAGAAATTTCCCAAAGCTTTTCCAGATAAACAGAAGACCAGGGACACTAAACATCTCATCATTTCTTTGAAAGGCCTCTTCATTCTTGGGAGTGGTATACAGGCTCCAATTCCTTGGCTACAGCACAGAACAGAATTAAAAACTCAAGAAAATAACAGTCAAATGATTAAGATGGGAGGGAATTTACGATGTCATGTGCTTTTTGGTATTCTTTCTTACTGTAGGCATGAGCAACAGCTAGGGTATGTTCTGCAAAGCTGGAGACAGGAAGGGACTTGTTTAGATCCTGGCCTTGGTGACTGAATAGTTGGATAAATGGTTCATTTCCCAATATTTTTAATTAAAGCCTGAGTACTTCAGTGTCTTGATATCAGTTGCTCTTGACAAATGCTTTACCCAGGATGTAATGATTATTAATCATGCTGCTGAAAATATCTCTTTACCCTCAATCAGAAAACACTTTTCCCAGGTTTGCCAGCTAATTAGATAGCCTGCATGGTTTGTTAGAGGTGGTTGTTGGTTGGTTTTGTTTGGCTTGGGGCTTTTGGGGTTTTTTGGTGGGTTTTTTTTGTTTTGTTTTTTTTTGTTTTGTTTTTTTTAATTGGAACACCCCAGTGTTTTGAAAGGAGTTCTTGGAAATCTCAAATTGAGGATGTTCACACAATTCATTGCAAAATACAATTTCTGACTGATTCAATTTAAAGTGTCTCTGGCAGCTGGCAGCACTGGTAGTAAAGAACAGGAAACAACGTGCTGAATGTAAGTCCAAAGAGCCACTGTTGTAATGATTCCGCTCCTTGCAGAGCAGCAGTGTTATCTGCGAGACTGAAGAGCAGCGAGGCTGTTTTTTGGGAACAGGATGATCTTTGTGCGTGGGGCTGAAGAAACCAGATCCTAGTGGCGCAGCTGTGCTCCAAGCAGTTAAACTGTGGACACATTGTACACTGAGGAAAAGGCAAAGTTAGGCTGCTTTCAGAATTTTAATCATAGTATGGGAGCTCACCTTTGAAGACTGAACCTCAGATTTATCGATGCATTTTTGCTGTTCTACAATTTCTTGGTTGTGTTAGAGTATTCTGGTGTGAGGCAGAGAGTCTAACTTGCCAAAGATAGGATTTGTATGCAAAGTCTGCCTGTTTTGTTGTTTGTTTGGTTTTTTTATTGGGAAATGCATATTGTAAATAAAATTCCTATTGCTTTGTGCAATGTTAGTTTAGTTCAAGAATTTTAATAGTTATGGATTTATGTCTAACTTTTGGCTCCTAGGTCTGGGTGGTCTTTGGTCCTGCACAGTTTTGGAAAGTCTGAATCTTTCCTCTCCCACATGCAGAAACATGACTCAAAATTGTAAGAACTGTGCACCTAAATGATGAAAGCATTTGTCTCATAGATCGCTTCAAAAATGGTTTTAAAATGGTGATATTTGCATGCTGGCAGAACTGGATAAAGAATTCACTCTTCTATTAATTTCAACTTTTTTGTATACGCTTCTCCACTTTTAAGATGAACAAAAATTTTTTAAATAACTTTGTACTACTGACTTCAAAATCTATGAATTGCTTTTGTAAATGGAACGTCTGGAATATGAGGGGAAGATTCTGGATAAGACAGATTTAGATTTGCTTGGGAACAGCATTGAATTTTGAAGCTGTGTTTTTAATGCTATAATCTTTGAAACTTTTTTTTTTCACAGAAGGCAGATATTAAGGAAAAAAAGGTTGGCCCTTTTGGCTTCTTTTTTAGGCTCTAAAGCAACACAAACAGGTGTTTAAAAATGAAATGTCTGCATTTTATTAGCTCCCTTTCTTGTTCTGCTTGTTTTCCCCAAGATGGTGCAAAATCTAATGGGCCCTTGCAAAGATTACATTGGAATGCTGTTTATCCTTGTTTTAATATAAGTTAAGTTGTTATTTCTATTACCATGCAGATGTCTTGGAGTATGAGAAATGCAGTCAGTTCAACTCCAGTTGTCATCTTAAACAAAAGAAGGGATTAATGTTTCCGTTCTTACGTGCAAGGCTAGTAGTACCCACAGATGAGGCAGCACTTCCATAGGGAGGTTAATACAGTGGCAAACAGCGGTTGCAGATGCTGCAGGTAGGAGCTGGACCTTGTGAGAAGCTGAAGCTGTAGCAAGCTAATTTCTTGTCTGTCAGTGGCAGAGACTGATGAGCTGTTTCTTTTGTGGTGGGGTGAGCTGGCAAAATGTTAATACCTTAAAATGGTTTTGGCAGTCTGACATTGTCCATCAGTGAGCCCCAAGATAAATTGCAGAAAGTTGATCCCATTTCTTCACTGCAGTAATAGATAAGGGCATGTGATGCTTCATTTACGTATATCATACAAAGTATGTGCTACATTATCTACTGAGGATATACACTGCTCTTCTAATTGGGTTGGATTTTTTTTTTGTTTCATTGTTTACTCACTGGGATATAGTCTTCCTTACAAAATGTTGCCTTAAAAGTGAGGGGGCTCTTTTGCCTGGAATTTTAAAATCTTCATGAAATAGCCATTGACAAAATTTTCACCCGGACACTTATTTTGTCACAAGTTTAAGTAACTGAGAAATGTCTTAAATTGCTAGAGGCCTGAAGGGCCTTTCATCAGTACTTTGCTTTCAGAAGTGAGGCAGGTAACTGTCCACTTTTTTTAAAGGAAATGATATAAAATGTACAGCCAAGAAAACTCCTTTCTCTTTTATGCAGGTAAGGTGAAAAAAGAAACAGTTAATTTTTCCTTTTTAAAAAAATACTATTTTAAATGCTGTCAAATGGCATGGGTCAGTATATGAGCTTTTTTCTTTGCTAATTTGATCAAAGTTTGTTGTCCCATTCGGCTGGGGTCTACCAATATTTAAGCAGAGGATGAGGGTGGGGGCAGCTCAATGCTGCCGTGCAATGTGCTGTGCAATCCAACCTCTTCTGTGCTGAGCTTGTGCTCTGTGCCCAGACTCGGTTTTGCCTAAAGGTGTTCTCCACAGAGACGTATTCTTGCCTGCTGAATGAAGATTACCTGACTGGTTCATTATTACTGAGGATGAGTTCCTACAAAAAAATTGCTGATGCGAGGAGCCACAGGAAGAGCTGTCGAGCAGACAGGGAGAGCTAATGCAGGATAAGGCTCTGGAATACAGAAAACCTGATGGAGCTAAAGGACAGAGAGCGCTTTGTGGTAGAGCCTGAAGTAAACTGTAGAAAGGCATTAATAGGCTGCTTGTTTAGGCTTAAAATTACATATATTGATACAGGTCACTGTTTCAGATGGAAATTGAGAATTGGGGTACATCTTTGGGTGTTTAAGTCTAATCTAAGATCATAATGGTTCTAAATAAGGGTCCCTGCATGTTAAATTAAAAAAATGATGGTTTTGTGATGTAGAAGTCATCTCCCTTTTGCTTATACTTCAGTAGGAGAAGTTATGGGTCTGAGCTTTCTGTCTTGGACCATAAGAAAGTTGTAGCTATTTTTTTAGTATATGCATTGAGATGTTTTTCAATCAAATTCTTACCTAATACCCACAGTCACTCTGCAGCACATTCACGTGGAGTCTGCTGTCTCCACTCCAATGTTGCTGTGGAGCAATTGCTTTTTACAACAATTGTATACATCGAAGACAGCTGAGTATCCATGATCCTTTCTTCTTAACCATGTAGCCTGTGAAATATGCTTTATGTAGTGGTTCACGTGGTCGTTCTCTCTCCCCCCACCACCTTGATCTCCTTGTCAGAATTGTCTTCTGAGAAGAGAAAGGGCCAAAGCAAAACCTAAAAATAATGATGTTTGATTTGAGTAGGAACAGAAGAACATTTTGCAATAGCAAGCTGCAAAGATGTGGTTCCCAGAGCATTTAAAATATCTTCCTGCCTATATTATTGGTGTTATAAGGTCAGTTTACATGCAGTTAAAAAGCAAAACAAAACCAACCCAAAACCAGTTTTTTATATAAATTTTGCTGTGTTTCCGTCAGAAGCTTTCTTACATATGGAAATCACTATTTCAAAGCTATATTGATAACTTCACTAACTTTTTCTAAATGTTAAAGATGTGAGAGTGTAACTACAATAAGAATGGCTGGATATTATTTAGTATGCTTGATGTGCGTGGGAACTGTTGGGGAGCAGAGGAAAGGGTTTGTTTCATTTATTATTTTTCTTACTCAACTAGAAACTAGAATCATTTTCAGATGTTCTACAATTTCATGAAGAATAAACTAGCCTTAGTGGAAGTCTCACCGTAGGTGGCAAACTATAAAAATGACTTATCCTGAAGAAAGAGGGTTTTTTCTTCTGCTGCCCCCCTCCCCCCCTCTCCCCCCCCCTTAGGAATTCAGTGTCATTTGAAAGTTGTCTTGGGTCAGAAGAAAAATGTTAAGGAATCAAAATTAATGGTTTCAGTGCAGGAAGCTATGAAGGAGAAACTAATTCAGAATTTAGGGTGGCTTTCCTTAGAAATGTGAAGAAAGCAAAACTTTACTCTTAGGTGGTGGGTGAGGACAGCTCTTTAACATTCTAAACGGGATAACATGTGTGTACCCAATTTGTGTTAACTGTTAATGGTAAGCCTTCTTTGGCTTTGGGACCCTATACGCTCTCAGCTTCACATAAAATTCCTATTTATCCTTGCATTACATGCATTTGTTTGTGCTATTATCATTGGCAACCCCCTCGCTACTTTATTTTCTTCTTTCCTGCTACATGCTTGTGTATTTTACAGTACTGTTTGTTCCGTCTCATTTTAGGGCTCTTTTTTCATGACAATATGATGAAAGCATTTCATTTCTGTTTTTACAGAAATTTAATCCTTGGTTTGGCTTCATAGCTGTTTATCTATCTACTGATTGTAGCTTTTTGTATGTCCTTTAAAATTAGATGATAAGGTCTTCAGGGGAAGAAACCAAACATCTTTTCTACGTTTGTAAAGTGTTTGGCTAAAAAAAAACCATAAATGAGTATTTATGGACAAATGCTTGCATGGTGTGCTAGGTGAAGAATGCGTAGATAAAATAAAATACATGCAGTTTCAGTTTACTGAACAGGAGGACAGCATGATGAACTAGAAATTTATCTTGCAGAATATGAGCTTAGAAGAGGTCAATAGATCTGAAATGCATTTTAAAGCAGGGCAAGATCTTAAATGAATTTATTAAAAGGTGTGGATTTTCAAGTGTTTGGATTTTTTTATTTTTCACAAACAAGGCTCAAGAGAAGATGAAGGTAAGGGCAGAATCTGTTGTTTGGTGCAGATTTTGCCAAGGAAAATGGAAGTTATAGGGCAAGTGCTGCATGGTTTAGCTGACCAGAAAATGTCCATCTTTTTTGTATTTATGGCTTTAGCTAAAGCATTAAAAACTAACTATGCACTGCAAAATAAAAAGAGGTGTTAAAGGTTGGTTTTGTGCGTGCCAGTTACTATAAAGCTTTGCAGAGGTACTAGACTGTATCTTTTCTGAAGGCTGAGAGGGAAAATAGCTGATTTGCTGTATTTTTTAAGATCATCTTGAGCCTCAATTAGGGTAGTTACGGTAGAGTGTAATCTGCTGCATCTGGCTATTCCCACATGTGAATTTAAAGACTGGAACTGTGCTCGGTGAGTCAGAGGAGAGCATCCCTAGAAGAGAGGAGCTGCTCTGACGGCAGGGCAGGGGGCTAAACCAGACTGAGAAGATAACAGCAGACTTCCTCAATCAGATGGCATTGCTTGTAATGTTATCTGGGTGAACATCTCCAGGAGAAGCTGGTACACATCCCTGGGGTGCGGGCGAGTAGGTTATTTGTAAGCTGTGGGTATCGGAACAGCTGACTCCTCACCATGCCAAACAGGATTAAACAGATTGACACTCTGGGATCGCTTCACTCAGTAAATTCTACCTGCTGCGGCAACGGGCAGCCGAGTGGCTGTAAATACTGGATCCTGGATTTAGGTACAAATACGTGCAATAGAGATAATGGGCTGGGAGGAGGAAGGTTGGCTGGTTGGGGAATGTTTTCAAATCATAGGAGTTTAGTAGGATGCTTTCTTTTCTCCTTCTCTCTCTTCCTCTACTCTTCCTTCCCTCTGACCCCAGTTAAAAAACGGAGAGTATAACAGAAAGGACCTGTATGGGAAAGGGAGCAGTTATGGAATGAATCTGCTCTGTAAACTACTAGGATGCTGTACAGTAAGCTCTTTCAGAAAAAGCATGTAAAATGCATGTGCTGCTTTTTGTTGTTGTTGTTGAACTGTGGAAATGAGAAATGGTAACTCTTGCTCTCTGAAATGTTATTAATGGTAGTAATTTGTTTTAAGAGCTTAGCAGAAATATTCTTAGAATGTTGCTGCTAAACCAAAAAATCATAGATTGTTTAATATCTGTCACTTCTGTTAAATTAGTGTTGAGAAGTAATGTTTTTAGGAATAGAGCTTGAAAAAAAAGGGTGATTGGGAAATAAATTGGTCTGTATGAAATTTATTTAGACACATCATTGATTCTGAAATGTAATATGGAGGAAAGCCATGCTGTTTCAGTCTCGACTGGAGAAGCACAGAGGTTATGGTAGGGATGTTCATGTTAAAGTCAGTTGCGTTGGGTCGTCTTCTCCTCCCTTGTAATTTTAACAGGAAACAATATTTGTCCTTGACATTGGACTGTTGCTGCAGAACAAGTTCGATTCTCATACGTAACAATCTGAAACGTCTGCAGGACAAAACAGTGCTAACCTTCAGTGTCTGGAGCTGATGCAGCTGTTGGGATGCTTCCTTTTCAGATGCAAGCTGTTTGCAGCTAGGTTCAAGTCTTACATACCTGTTGCTGTACGCTGTGTGCATATACTCAAAATAAGCAGCAGAAGACAAGTTATAATCTGAAGTCACTTGTTAGTATCCGATCTGCTGTTACAGATGGACTGAGAGGAGAGGGAGGATGGTAGAAGGGTTGCAAACATGAAATCAAGGATGTAATGGAAAGTAATCTTATAGGGAACATCTGAAGATAGGGTCGCATGTCAGTGGGATGGTAGTAACTCTTAGTAGTTCCTCGAAAGATAATGGGTACCAGCCAGAGGGAGTTAATGTTAGCAGGCTGTCATCTCTGATCCCAGCAATAGAGCTCTGTTCTCTGAAAGCTGTTTCGTAGCCCCCAGTGCTGCGCAATCACTTCCTAAAACGATAATTATTCCAGTATTTAGAAGTAAACAAGTACAGTGTGTCTTGGAGAGAGGTGGAGGTGAAAGGAGTCAATTATAAATAATAATTGATAAGCAGAATGCTCTGCAGCAAAATATTTTACAGCAAGGGCTCACCCAGAGCTGTGACTACCTAGTCAGCTGGAGGTCTGTTAATGGCACATTAAGAGTCTTTTCCCCTTTTCTGTTGCTTCACGTTCTCCTGCCTTCACTGGAGCTCACTTGCTTAATTTTTGAACTCTTGTTGCTGCAGTCGTTAGTCAGGCTCAGATCTATCTGTTTTTTACTTTCAAAGAATTTTTAGAAAACATGTTTATAAAGTGCTGGGTGTAGTCAGTCCCGATCAGTGAGGTGCTTTCCATTATTACCATAAATTAAGATCATAGACATGTATGAAGTCTTGTTTGGCAAGCATACATGATTTCACCAACATTCTTCATTGTTCTCTTTCTGTTTCTTAAAAACAGATGTCCATGTGTACAGACCATGTTGTAAGGAGGCTCAATAGCTTTTCATAATAGGGGAACAAAGCTTACTTGCATGCCACAGTATAACTGTAGCTGTGTCATCTCTTGAACTGGAAAGAGTAAAAATTATCTGTAGTATTTCTGGCCACTGCAAACTTAAAACTGGCAATTTGGAATTTAGGCTGAATATTCAGAATGTACTCTAGTGCATGATTTTATTTATAGAAGACTTTAACTGAGGTTTTGACTTTGCCTAAAGAATTTTTAAGGAATTAAAAAGTTTGGTTTATTCTTCATTAAAATGTTAGCATGCATGTGCAAGTTATAATTATGTACTCCTGTTTAATTAAACGATCTGAGTTTTTTCCCCACTTATTCACGAAGTCTGAAGGAGGAAAAATGCCTTCGGATTTAGGGAGAAAGACAATAGGGCTTTGAGTAATGAATTGGCAAGAAACTACTGAAATTAATAAATAAGTATTGTATTTTTGCCTTTATCTGACATCAGTTGGAGAAAGCAGCAGTGATGGTAGGAGGAAACCAATTCTCATGGTAATTCCACCCATTCCTGTAACTTAAAAATGCTCTGCATTTGAGACAAGTGGGGATAAATATCAAAAGTTGTTTATGGTTATCTGGCTGAGAGAGACTGTTGCGTAGTTTGTCTGAAACTGAATATTGGAAATAATAACATCTTTTTTCAGTTACCTTATGAGCTAGAAGAAACAATAGGATGTATGTGTTTCAGTCCCTAAGTGGATCTTGTGAGTCTGTATTTCACTTGGGAAATTTGAGAGGCAAATTTCATGGATAAAATCCAGGGAATAAATCTACAAAACCAAAATTTATCCTGAAGTTATTAACCATCTGGGGGCTGGGTTTTGGAGGAGGAAAGGTGGTTGTAGGAGTAGACAGAGTTCTCATTTGGCTTTGAAGAAATACATTTATTATATGTGCAATAGATTGCTTAAAAGAATGTATATGAATCAAACTAGCTTTCTTTTTCCTCTTTCATAACATTTTATGGTATAGCAAGCCTCAGAAATAATTCATCCATAAAACAGGATGCTTTAACTATAGAGTAATTGTTAGCAAATGGTGTCCAAGAGAGGATAAGAGGTCTCTGAGGACTGGACTCAGAGGATGCAGTGGGAGAGTCCAGTATTACTAATGGCTTGGTGTAATTCTTGGCGTAGATCCACCTCTACACTTTGAAAGTCTATTCTTTTAGAATACAGATGGAAGCTGTTAAGTATGTGCTGTGTGTGCTTTTCCATCTCCACGAAGAGCATGCAACAAAAATCCTCCTGAAACTGAGCTCATGTATCAGCTATATAGTTACATATGCAAAGGTACTACTTTCCTGACCTCTATGTCCTTCCTCACTGTTCTTGCAACATGGCTTTTTCGAATCCTTAGGCTGCAGGACTTGCAAGAGAGTTAGCTGAAAGTGCTGTTTCGTGGTAAGGAAAAACTAAACTACGTGTCGGGTACTGCCAGCTTCTTTACCCTGTTCTCACCTGTGTGATCCAGCTGCTTCTCTTGCATCGACTCTAGCTATCACACAGGCAGCCAGACTGGGGAGTTGATCTGGCAGAAAATGCTGTACCCCTCCCTCCCACCCCGCCCCAAAATAAAAGTTTTCAGGTGTAGGAGCTTATGCAAGAGAGATACTGATGTCCTTTCATAACTGCCATCCCTACTCGTGAACCTGAAGATTTGAGGCTTAGGTTTTTTGCTCTGAGTGAGCTAAGATCCACAGTTATCCATAGTTTCCTCTGAACTTCTCCTAATTTTTGTCTCCTGTAATTTGGATATATCTTTTCAGTCACTGGAAAATGCCATATTTTCATTCGTGTAGCTGTCAGGCAGGTTACCTGCTTTGTGAAATAAGCCAAGACTGAGCAGCAGTGCGGATCAGATGTGTCTATGGAGTTAGCCCCAGGCAGCCTTCTGCCTCCAGTCCTTGGAAGTCTGCTCCCTCCACTGCAGTGCTTTCCACTCTGAGCTTGTATAAGTACTGCATGGAAATGGAGTTATTTAAAGTGGGTCTGTTACCTCCAGCTCCTTCTCAAACCAGCTACTCAGCTCCTAGTTTTCAAGACTTTTGAAAGATGTGAAAGGAAAATGTATGCTCTTCTGAAGGAAATATACATAGGTTTATAATGCAAACTTCATGTACTAAGGACTTGTAACTCCATTTCTGTAATAAGAAAAACACTTGTATATAAGCCTTTTTGGATTTTGCTAAGATGACTGTGTTCCTGTATATCACTAGTGAAGCATATTCAAAATGCTAAGTGGTGAAGAACTCCTAGGTTTAACTTCAAAAAAAGGTGGTGGGAAAACGAGTAGTCAATACCGAGAAGGCTTCTGAGAGAGAGAGAGAGACCAGAAGGATTATTGATAAAACTTTGAAAAGGAGGGTGAAGTTTGATTACATACCAGGAAAAATATGGCTGCCTCTTCACCTGCTTGTAGCATCTCTCGGAGCATACCTGTTACAAAACATTTGATGCATACAGTTTTGTATCATGGTCAAAAATCTGTATTGAATGGATGGGCTTAAACTGAGCAAAGCAGAACTGCCTCAGCTCGTATTTCAATTTAATTTGCCTCTTGCTATATTATAGCTCTATTTTAAACAAATTACTTCAGTGAGGCAGCAGCATAAGAACGAGCTATCACCTTACATAATGAAAGTTTCCTCTAGGTGCTCGTTGCAAGACTGGTAATGAACAATGTGTTTGTAATCTGCTTTTGAACATGGCTACAAGCAGCTGTAACAATCCATTGAATTTGCTCATCAAGGCTTGTGCTGACTCTCTCTCCTTTAATGGAAGTAATGAGAAGAACAGAATTTAGGTGGTGTAAGTATATTGCATCCTGCTTTGAAAAGACGACATCAGTAATGTAACAATCCTTTCCCTGTAAGGACTGGTTTTCCTTGCAGAGAATAGTAAAGTCTGTTTATTTAACCTTTTTTCATTTTCAAAAGCAAGGACACAAAAAAAGGGATTGAACACCTCCAGTCAATCTTCTTGAATGAGTGGTTAAAAAAACCAACCCAACATATCCAACTACATGGGATAGTTTGCTCTAAGAAGAGCGCTTCATAAAGGTCCACTGTCTAGATGCATGTTATGAAGTGCTGGGGACTCGATGAAAAGAAGAAATGTTTTTTTCAATAGAAAAAGGAATAGAGGCTAATTAAATTCCTTATCTTATTTCCTCCATATAACTTATTTTTCCCCTAAATTTAGCCTTATAGTTGAGTCTATAACTTTTAAAAGGTGATTAGCTGTAACAGTATTGTTGTGTAGAAGTTATTATTGATACCAATTTCCTCCCTCCCTCCCCACACTTCATGTCTGATTAAAGCAAGTAATAAGAATTCTAGTTTATTGCCTTTCAAAAGAAGTGTGTTTGCTCTTTTTCTTTCCCTTTTTGTTTTCCATTGATTCCTATTTCCAAACCAGTTTTGCACAGCTCTGCCATGATCCTATCACATCATTTTCCTGTGGCCACTCAGGTAATATTAGGTGGATGGGAGCTGAGGAATGATTCAAGGAATCAAGATGTAGATGACTGGGTGGACAAGGCAGTTCACGACATCACCTTCCTCCTGAGCCTTTTTTGGGAATATTTGAAGGAAATAAAAACAACAGAAAAGTTGCATGGCAAAATGTAGCTCTTTTCTGTGTGTGATGTGGGCTTGATCATGCCAAAGAAAATTCAGCAGTGCATATATTATTCCTGAAGAGACTGTAATCAAGTTAATGAACATGGCAATGATGGATTCAGTTTTTAGTATTCAGTGTATTTTAATTGCACATTAAGATAAAATGTCACATCTTCCATTAATTTCTAGTTTGCTTGTTTTAAAATACATCTATACCAAGGAGTTATCTTTCCCCTTTTAACTCGGTCTTATTGATTGATGAAGTTGTGGAGGAGTATCTTCCCCTTTCCTAATCCCTTAAAATACTTCATCCTGAAAAGGCATCTGTGCAGAAGTTTA
This sequence comes from Mycteria americana, assembly GCF_035582795.1. Classification (NCBI taxonomy): domain Eukaryota; kingdom Metazoa; phylum Chordata; class Aves; order Ciconiiformes; family Ciconiidae; genus Mycteria; species Mycteria americana. Next base: position 93,112,950 of record NC_134366.1, on the reverse strand, counting down.
CCATTATGAGTGCAATAGCTATCTGCTAGTTAACCTTGACTGTGAGTCTGTTTAAAAAAAAATTACATTTCCCGTGTGACTGACCTTTATTAAAATCATGTGTGCTCTCGTTGCATTGCTCAGGTTACATTTCCATCTGAAGACAAAAAGTTTAAAACCAGTTCGGTTTCCAATCACTGTCATCTAAGACTGTTCTTGATAATGTAGTTATTGAGGTGGGACTGAACTCGGAGGAAGTTGTCTGTCATCACCTACAGTCATCTAGTTATGCAGCGTGGGGGCTGATAGCAGTGGCACGGCTGCGAGGGCCTGACTCTGCTCATTAATACTGCAGGTAGTGTGTGCACTGAAAGGTTCAACTTTTTACCATTCAAAGCAACATTAGTACAATTAGTTTCTATCACTAATACCAATTAATTGGATAAGAAGGAAACATCGGGTTTTTTTTATATGGGAATTCTGGAAGACCAATTCTTGTCACTGTTTCAGCTGTTCCATCTTCCCTCCCAACTCCTTTAATTACTTTCTCAATTTATTTTTTGAGGGCTACAGCAGTATAACATTTGGAAAGAGAAAATGACCAAAGTTGTTGTATAGCCCCAAAGCTAAACAATATGAGTATATTATTATTAAGCTTATGGCAGAGTTCCTAACTTGAGATTGATGTGTTTGTACAGCTGTTGCTAAAGCTGTGGCTCCAAACAATCGCTAGTTGTTCTAATGAACTCTTCTGCTTTGAATCAAGAGGATGGGGGAAAAGAAAAAAAGACTGTTGAAATTGCTGTTGGATTAGTAAGTGTATTTAGGTTAACGTGTAACTGCAGTAGGTGAAGAGAAGAGGAAACAAGTATTTTTTTAGTACAAGTAGTCTAATAACTTGGGGTTTTTAAACAAATAGAATTTGATGAAGTCATTATTTCTTTTGTATGATTTGTTCTTGTAACTCAATACTAGCACTCTGTACTGTCTCTTTATGAACTTTACTAATACCCTTGAAGATATGCTTAGCAATTATTATTAGTATCTACCCTTTGTGTTTCAAAGTGTGTTTATTGACTCTTGTCATATATTCGTAGTTTTGCAAGAGAATTTTGGAGGTTTTCTCATGTGTTGGAAATTTTTAAGGCATTTGGAAAAGAGAGAGAGAATAAAATACATCTACTTTCATCTTCTCCTAGAGGCCACTCATTTGTAAATACACGGCAGAGGTTATACTTGCTCAATTTTTTTCAAACTTCTGGACAAAAGAAAAAAAAATAATGTTGGCTCAGCATTTTATGCTGATTTTTAGGTATGATCGGTTTTGTCTTCATAATTGTGAAGCTTGTTTTTATCACTTACATAAGGGTGGTAGTAGCTAATTTCCTCCCTATCTATGTGTATATTCTCAATTTCAAAAGTGCACCAGTAGAACTGTGCGTCCCCTATTTCCTTTTGAGATCAGACTTGCTCGAACTTGCTTGCAATAGCCTAGTTAATATGCAGCCTTTTTGTTGGAGTAGTGGAGGATGTTTTAAAATCTGCATGGGATAAATTCCTTCCATTGGGATGCTCTGCGTTGCTGAGCTTTTGCACAGGGAAGCATGAAATGTGTTGTTTTAAATAACGTCTGCGATCATGATTCTTCGTAATGCAATTTCTGCAGGCTTGCTTCTCTCCCTCCCCCCACATCTTTCACTGCTTTCAGTAGAGCTGAGGACTTGCTGAATGCATCTTTTTTTCCCTTTGGTTGACTGTTCTGTTATCTATATTGATACGGACGTTTTAGTTTCATATCTGTTCATATCTTCCTCTTCTGGACTGATGCACACAGCATATCAGAGATGCTGCTGCACTGCTTCAGATCTGTATTTCTAGGACTGGCGTTTATTTTTATCCATTTCCTAGGGAAAAATTATTTTGCAGCAAAAATTAAAGTAGCAGATGATAAAACCCTACAGCTCAGTAACAGATGAGCGAAAATGGATTGTGCAGTTGCCCCAATTAAAATCTGAAACTGTTTATCACAAACCTTGTGTCAATAGCGGTTCCCATTTGTAGTATGTGACATACAGCTCTCCACCAAGAGCAGAGCCGCATCTTTGCTTCTAACATCACGCAGCATGGCTCTTCAAAAGTAGGTTGCACACAGCATGCAGGAGACAAATAGCTTGTCAACAGTCTGCAAAACTCTCTGTCTAGCGTCTTAAGCACCAGCGCTGCCTACGAGGCCCGGGCCCAAAGCTTCTGCCTTCACTCTTTTCCCTCTTTGGCTCAGACCTCGCTTCTCCCCACCAGCTAGCTGCTTGTTTTTGTCAAAGGCGGGGAGTGCTGTAACTTGGAGCAGTTGGAAGGAAGCTAACGCTGCCAGCTCCCACTGCTTCAGGAGCTGTGTTGTGCCCTCAACCAGCTTCTTGTGCTGAGATCTTAAACTAACGAGCAGCAGCAGTAGTGGGGAGCAGGCTAGAGGCGAGGGGTTATGTGCAGCTCTTCTACAGCTCAACCTAGCGTGGAGGCAATGGCCCTGGGCCTGGAACGCAGTCGTTCCTGGCATTCACCGCTCCTGTTGCATCCGTTCTTCTGGAGGGAGGAGTGGATGGGCCATGCCTTTATCTGATCTTCTACTTCAGTCATCGTGAAGTAGTTGGATATTGCTGATGCTAGGCATCTGGCAAAAATAGCATATAAATAAGACTTTAAAAAATATGCATGACTCTGTAGTAAAGCTCCAGAACACCCACACTTTGAAAATGGGTGATGTAGTTGAGACTTTGTGAAACATCTCCATGAGAAATTGATCTTGAAAGCTACTGTATTTAAAGGGAAACAGGGATATTGCATTGGTGCTGTGGGAAAACTTGCTTTTTAATAGAGAAAACCAGTATTTTTCTTACTTTCTTTCTCTGTTCGCACTGAAGAACTTTCACAACTATTTAATGAAAGAAGGGTGTCACCTTAATATTCTTAATTACATGGTATGTGTCAGCCCCTATGAGGGAGTTAACTTAAATCTGTCAGTGAAAGTCTTGCCTGTTGTAGCTCTGCAGAGCAAATAATGTTATGTGCTCCTTCATGGTGATGTAAAATGATGTCATGTATCAGGAGGCACAGGTGAAGTGGAAGAGTTAAGTAACTAACTGATGGCCCCAGTTGGCCCAAAGAAACTCACTGGAGATTGTGAATCGAAAAGGAGAAAACTTTGCCTGAAAATTAGAACATGGGCTTCTGTTCACTAGCTCTTATGTAAAAGCATGCAAGCCCCTGTGCAATTAGTGGTTACTAGAAATACACCCCCCCTTCCAGAGGGAGGTAATCATATTAAAATGATCAGGGCACTTGCTTTGATCTGTAGAGAGATGAGAAAGGGTGGCTCAGTGCACTGACATCGAGTGAGAACTTGACTGAGAAACAGTGCTCAATGACATGAATCTGTCCTTGGCATGTCCTGCCAGGCACATGGATGTAGCTGTCTTTAAATCTGAGCAAACAGGTGGTCAAAAGAGTGCAGCTGAGATCAGGACATTGCCTGTTAAAATATAAGCTGCGTACAGGGAAGCTGAGGTTTAATCTATTAAAAGCTTGTGGTTTTCACAAACTGTGAAACTAAATTTCAGCAGTGTGAGTAACTTTTAATGCTTCCTACTCGTGACACAAAATATATTTCTCTCCAGAAACAGGAGAGAATAACAGCTTATTGCAAAGAATGAAATGCCCCACAAAGTCCACTCTCCGCTTCTGTAGTGCTGCCTTGCGCTTGTACTAATATACAAGATTTAGGTTTGGGGTTTTGTATCCCTGTGGTCTGAATTCCAGGGAACACAAACAGAACTACTTCTGTTAACCTGGGAAAGTTTTTTCTGGCACAATATCATGCCTTCTTCCTGCTTAAAAAAAAAAAGGGGGGGGGGGGGGGGCAGAGGAGAAAACAAGTGTGGATGCAAAACTGTCCAGCAGTTGTAAGAGGAGTTTTTCAAATCTAAATTTTTTTGGTGTTTAGCTCCTAGATAGCAGTTTATGTGTTTATAGCTCACTCTCTCTGTGCAAGCTATAATGCATGTGAAATTATTTAAAAGTTTAAATGTAAAACCTTGATTTTACATTTACGGGGTAGGAAGGCAGGAGAGGATATTAAAAAAAAAAAACCAAACCAAACTTAAAATAGTAATAACAAGTAATAATAGTAAGTGTATTAAACCTTTCAGGCACATGCCACTAATTTTCTAACTCAAATGAACAGTATATTCTTTTTGCCCTTAATCGGAGAATTTCTTCATTCCTTTCTCTAGTGCTGTTGCAAATATGTCTGTTGGATGACTTTTCTCTTCAGAAAGACCTTTGGAAGTTGTTATGACGACAGTGTCTGTCTTCGGGGGAGGGTTGTTTTTTTTTGTTTTGGTTGTTTGTTTTTTTTTTTAATTGCAGCCATGTTTGTGGGGCAGCTTAGTATCTCATTAAGAGAAGCTGAAGAGTATCTAGCCTCAAGCTTAAAATTCCAGTCTATCTGATATTAACACAGTCAGCTTTTGATGACTTGGAAGACTTAATTATTTAATACATTTAAATCCAAGTGCTCTGGACTAGTGTCTGTATCAGTCAAAATTAATATAGATAACTCATTAATCAGAGAAGATATACTAAGGAGTTGAACTCTTTGACTATTCACACACTGAAAATATTACAAATTGTATTTCAGCATAGTGTGTAACTTGAAATAAAAGGCAGGAAAGGTTTGCTGACCAGAGATGAAGAGTGTGTTTGCTCCACTCCAAACACAAATGCGATTGAAGGATTTTCTTTTATGTATTGAGTACTAGCTTTCTGCATTTTGTGACTTTTTTTTTTAAGAAATGTTTCATGAAAATTATTGCACAATCTCTATATCGTAAGTGAAACTCATGCTTCCCGAAGGGCATGGTGGAAATTCTCCATTTGCAGGCCTGATAAAGCTCAAACTGCATTGTCTTTAAATGATAACTGCTTTTATGGTGGCTTGTTAAAGTTGAAACATATCTAATGCCTTTTGATGTATATTCCAGTATTGGTTTACAAAAAATACACAGTGAGGGTAGTCTAAAGAGGATACCCAGCAGGAGAGAAATAAAATTCCTGGCACGTACAAAAGTATCTGAATGGTCTTGTACATGGCAGATTGATAGCCTCTTACTTCAAAAGCAGTTCCCAGGCAGAAACTGTGCATGTGTGTGTCCACAAATAAAATAAACCTCACACTCTTTTTTTCAAGCTTACCCCATCTCATCTAATCACAAATGATGACTGTGTACACGGGCAGGGTTTTATGGGCTTTTGTCATTAGATGCTTGTAAACTGTTTTTACTTCCCCTGACGGTACGTTGACTTGGCCCAGATTGGGGCATGTGTGTTTGTAGGTGGATATGGGCTAGGGAGATCACTGAACTTTAGCTGTTTCCAATTTACATATTAAACTTGCAAGTGCATCAGTGTAGATCATGCTCTCTGTGGTTTGAACCAACAAGCAGCTCTTGTCCCCAAATATTTGTAATGTACCTGCATCAAATCTTACTGATCAGCTGGTTAATTGTCCTGTGTGGTGGGTTTTGTGGGCTCTCTGGTCCTTAAAGTCTGTGGTGGATGGCAAGTCTTCACTGGCAGTTTGACATGCCAGTTGGGGTTACTAGGTTTGCTTTGCTCCATTTTTCACTCCTTGCCCTATCCCTGCTTCATAGTCCAGAGACAGTGAAATGTTTTTATTTTTGGTTTTGCAGTATTTTAGGATTAGAGATGCAGAGGAGGCATCAAACAGGCTCGGTTTGGTTCCCTAGGTTAGGAAATCAGGTTTTTGTAGCCCCTTGCTCTACTTGTAAATACTAAAGCTCTAAAAGCAGCAATATGGAAAAACAGTTAATATGAAGCAGAGTCTTTCAAGTCATCAACTAGCTTAACATGGCTGATTTATTTTTTAGGGGAAAAAAACAGTTTATTAATCACAGATGTGCATGTTTCTAGTGTTAAGAAAGCTGGGACTAGAATGAGAATTCCCATTTCCCTTCCAGTTTCAAAAATTTGCCTGTTCATTGGAGGTAACTTTATCTTCTGGTTTGAGGGGGTGAGAACCCATGCTGCCTGTCCTTTTTCTTTAGCTTCAAAAATATATTTATGGACTCTCAGTGAACTCTCTGACCTCACCACCAGAGCAACATATGTGGTTTTTACTTTGAGAGAAATGGCAGTTAAATGCCTTCTTTTCTTATTGTGGCTATGAATTATAAAACAAAGCCCATCCATTAGGTTTTTTAAAATACTTTATTGAATTACAAACCTGTGTCTACTTGAACAGATAGTGATTTTATTAGATTTGTTGGTTTCTTGTTGGATTGTGTTGCTGTGTGTGATTGTTATGCGTGTGTTGGGTTTTTTTATCTCCAAGATGGCCATCTGTTGCATTTATCTTTTTCTAAAAGGGAATCTGACACTCAACTAGAAAGTTTACTGTACTTGAAACACAGTTGGGGTTAGCATACCCCAAATTTATTCCATCTGTTTTGGTTTTAAAAGTCCATGTTGTTCTTGGTTTAATTTTGAATACTCCTTTTTCCTCCTAGCATGTTTTAGTGATAAAATATTCTTGAGCAACCCTAGAAAAACAATTTGCTATGTAGTCATAAAGGAAACAAAGCCAATTTAGTGTAAACATTCCCAAGCATGGTAATCAATCAAACCAAGTCTATATCGCTAATTATATAGATAGAAGTAATATATCGTGATGGGGCAAGGAGAAATAAGACACACCCATGTGGCTGTTCTCATAGTGAAGATGAAAGGTCTTTCTGTGCTCTTGAAAATGTCTGTATTGGATATTGATATTCCCTAATGTTTGGATCTGGCAATGCCTCTACTTAAATATATGAACTTGAGCACCAAGGTTTTTTCATGACTGTGCTCTAGTATTGTAACTGGTCTCCTGAGGAAGCAGATGGGAGTAAGAATTGGAGAATCTGGACTCCTGTCAGCTGGGATGGAATGGGAAAATGGACAGTAAAGGGTCTCACTGGGAAAATACTGGCGTGGAATATTTGTAGTGAGTATTAACATTGACCTATGAGGCTGTAGGGATGTTTTCTGCAAATTTAAGGAGGGGCAAAAAATCGGGTCTGATCTCTGAAGAGGCTGGTGGGTTGGTATTCTGTTGAGGTTAACACCGGTGATGTTAAGCCTCTCTTTTTTTTCTTTTTTTTTTAAACTCCTTTTTAAATAAAATTTTATATCTAAGCTGAAGCGTTTATGGCAATGCAGTATTTCTATTCATTTTAAGCTTTTCCTTCTCCCCCAGTGCTTTCATGCTTTAAGGAGCAAAGTGGAACAGTGCTATCATTTTGGTGTACTACTTACACTTTGTCCACTTTTATGATTCCCTAAAGCCCTAATAATACTTCAGTAAGTGCTTCATACTAAATCATGCAGAAGAGAAGATGAGAAGCAGTTACATGCTGCATGCCAAATGAAAACTAATGCTGTGTGGGAGGATATGGCTAAAGTATGTGCTGCAAAACATGTCTGGCTAACATTGTTTTGTCTCTTAGATCCTCTCCACTTGAGCGGAGTGTACGTATTTCTTCCTGCTCTCTTCCCTCCTTCTGCCCACAAACTCTTGGCCGACTTGGGTTAAGAGTAGGAGTGGTACAGCAAAAGTGCAGTCAGACAAAAGTACTCGTCTCCCACAGTTTCAGGGGCTCTGCATTGTCCCATTCGGTTTTACAAGAAACTTGGTAGTTGATAACCATTGATTGTCAAAAGGATGGGTGAGAATTTGAGGAGGTGGAATACAGGTTTTATAAAAAGAAAAATGGGTTTATTAACTGCAGGCATGTTACATGCTTAGGGATAGGCATGTTTATGTAAAAGTAACTCTTACGCAATCAGTTACTGCTTCACCACACTGCCTTTTTCTTAGAAAGGAGTAATTGTAAAGGAAAGAAATGCAACAGATACAAAAACACAAAAGAGTACATGGTGAACTTCTGTGAAGGCTTAATTACCTTTTTTATATATATTTATAAACAAGTGAATGTGCTGTTTTATTTACATGGAAGCAACTTGTATGAACCATTATTGGGATGAAAAATATATACAAATGAAAGAAAAACTTGGCTGCGTGATTATAACATCTTCAAGCTTGGGAGTCTTGAAAACAAAGCATTTAGTTTGTGCTTTAAGAAACTTATTTGCAAGAACACCAGCACTGTTTCCTCCTCTTCTGTGTTCCACTAGCAGAGTGGCAGAAAGTTATTTATTGACATACCCATCAGCTGGTTTGCTCTGATTTCTGAAACAAGGTATCTGATAAAAATTAAAAGCTGCATGATACAATGAAGGTAAAGTTGAGTTTGGTGAAAGAGAAGTCAAGCTAACTTCTTACAGAGGTTTAATAGGAGATTGTTTGGATTCCTGTGGAGAGCTTGCAGATGGTTGGAAGTTTTGTTTGGAATTTTTTTTCATAAGCAGACCACTTTTTTTTTTTTAAATTAGAAAAAAAAAAAATCTGTCGTGATGTGGATGCTGATGGCCAGTAGGCTTGCTTTTCTTACATATGTGCTGAGGACTCTTAAGCAGTAATCCAGGGGCCTTGAGGGATACTCAGATTGCAAGTTGAAAACCATTGTTATAGATAATTAATTTCTTCCTTATGTTTCCTGCTTCAACAAGAAAATAATGTGGTAATTCTGTAGCACTGCTATCCCAAGATTTAGAGACAAAGCCAACTAGTATAACTCTGCATCTGCCTTTTGGTAGTACCCATTACTTAAAGCCTTGAAACCAGGTTAATGGCGTAATAGGAAGTCTCCTTACCTGTGTGCAGCATAGCTACAGCTGTGGTTAGAAGACAATTCTGTAGATGAATCCTGATTCTTGGTGACTTGATTTAAAGGTTAGCAACTAGCTTGTTGGAGTGAAAGTATGCTTTATAAAACTTGTTTATCTTCTGCTTTATGGAAACATGATGAAAGTAGTGCTTAATAGCAATTATTATGTATGTGTTCATACAGTATAAGCTATAGGAGTTCTCAGCATCAGAGCTGATGTATCTTAACGGTCACATGCCATTCAGGTTTTATTAGAATAGAGAAAAATCTTGACAAACAGCCTGATAGATCACAGGTTTGGATTCCAAGGAAGGGATGCCCTTTTTGGAACAGCTTGAACAGCAAAGGAAAAATAAAAAGTCCTAACTTATTATGTTCACATTTTATGTCTCTTTTCCCGTCTCAGTTCAAAGCCATAATTTGCACTTAACGCTTTGTGGAAACAGAGCAGGCTCACACGCTTGTGTGTAGATCCAAGGCATTTGGGTGTTTACAGTGAAGTGTATTGCCACATCAGCATTACCATTTTATTCTACAAAATTCAAACTACCTCTGGTCAGACTGGCAATACGCCTCTTACGGAAAAGCTGCCAGAAGAGGTGACCTGAACATCTGTGTCAAGCTTCAAGAAGGAACACAAGCACTGCATTTAATTCCCAGCAGTAGAAACATTCAACAAAACATTATTTATGTCATCCTAATATAAACTATCTATCTACAAAAGTGCACAAACAGGGGAGGAAAAAAAAACATATTTGACAACCTAGGAGAGTCTTGTTAATACCCTAGTGATAGATAATATTCATAGGAGTGGTGTTACAAGAATGTGTACAGAAAAAAGGTATGTTTTTAGGAAAAGAAAATTGCTGGGGGAAAAAACATTGTGCTGCATGGGGAAAAAAGAAATGTAATCTCACAATAGCTAACCAGTGGGTGTTTATCATAAGCATACGGTCCAGTTCAAGTGACAGGAGTCTCAGTGGGAAAGTAGTATTGACCTCATGCACGTATAACTATGGCTTGAGAAAAGTGTATCCTTTGTTTGACTACAGAACTTCAGGCATTGTCACGCTGAGAAGTACTGCTGATCCTGAGATTTGAGCAAATGGGCTTTTAAACTTAGATGTTCTGTGCCTTTTTAAAAAACAAACAGAACAACAGCCAAACCTCTGAGAAGATTTAAGCGAAAGACAGACATTTAGCTGTTTTCTGGATTCTGCTTCCCCCTTTCCCAAGGGTAGGGGAAATAAATAAATAATGAAAGTAACTGGAGCATTTGTAATAAATTATTTTTCAAATACCAAATTTTACTTACCTCATTGAGGCAATTATTTTTACTCTTCATGTCCATGCTCAGAGCAGTATACATTAAAAGATAAAACAAGCATATGCTTCCATAAAATTAGATGACATATGGAAAGTATAATCCACTATCAAATAAGTATCAGCAGTGGTAAGTATGAATTATAATTGAGGCAGGAGTGACTTAATGAAGCTTGACTGTTGCAAGGATATAAATGATGCTTATGGCCACATGCAGCATGAACACTGATAGTTATGGGGTCGTTAAAGGCTGGGTTACTTCAAAATAATCTGGTCGATTTGTCCATAAATCCAATCTGATATCCATTATTACATATGTCGTTTGCCTTGTTTCTCACTTACCAGTGTTTCAACTTTAAAATGCTCCCTTCGTTCTTTTTGCAGACTCTCTTTCGGTCTCCAGCAATGATGCCAGTCCTCCTGCTTCGGTAACATCGCTTCAGCCCCACATGATCGGTGCACAGAGCTCCCCAGGCCCCAAGCGCCCCGGCAACACTTTGAGAAAATGGCTTACCAGTCCCGTGAGGCGTCTTAGCAGTGGAAAAGCAGACGGGCATGTAAAAAAACTAGCCCACAAGCATAAGAAGAGTAGAGAGGTTCGCAAAAGTGCCGATGCAGGCTCTCAGAAGGATTCTGATGATAGTGCAGCAACCCCACAAGATGAAACTGTTGAAGAGGTAAGCGTTCAGGGCAGCTTCCCAGGACTTGTTTTTATGTTTTTCAAATAACTAAATGTTGTCAGGTGAAGGTTGTCTCCTCAGTTGACTGTCCAGCAGTTGAGCAAAGTGGCATGTGCCTTATGCTCATTCTTGATGACTGCTGTACTCTGTATGAGTACTGTGCCAGGCACAGTTTGTGCCCTTCTGCATGGAGAGCGTAAGTAAAGCTCTGTGGAGAAGGATCTCTAATTGAAAAAGAGAAATGGGAGAGTAACAAGTTGTTCTTTGGCTTTGCTCTCTTAGCCCACTCAGGAAAGCGGCTTTGTGAGTAAAGGTGCTTCATGTTCTGGGAATAATCAGGTCATTTTGTATTTCCTTTCCTTTTCTTGTTGGTGGATCAGGGAAAACGTAGGGAGAGCTGCTTAACTGCTTAAAGCTGTATTTACACCTTGAGTAAGAGTTAGAGCACAGAAAAATTACTGGCCCTTCAAATCAAAAGGTAGTTACCATTGGTCAAATAACAAACATGGCAGTTTTCATTGGAGGGAAGGAAATTGTGAACTATTCCAGATTTTGCCACCAAGGACATCTACTGAACGTTTCCCTTCGTCCCACAAACATGTGGCCATCCTTCTAAGCCTGGAACTCACCTATGAGCAAAGCCTGCCTCTGGTTAGGTGCAGACAGAGCCAAATTCTCTTCTGTTACAAACCTATGGTTCCGGCTGAAATGAATGGCATCTTACTTCTTCCAGGGGCACAGCCACTTACATGCTATACAGTTATTCCCTTTTACCAGGCTTGAATCTGACTAGCAGTTTTGATAGTTATCATACAGAAAAGTGGTCTCAGATGCCCAGTTAATTATTTAGTACATTTTTTTTCTTGTTCCCGACATATTTTTCTGCAAGTTTGGAACATCAGTGAGGTTATACAGTAAATGTAGGGAAAGAAAAGACTAGAGACTTGGCAGCATGGTGAATTGGGAGATGTGGTTTGGGAAGGAATATTGGCCTCTGTCCTTGAATGTCAGGCTGTAGAAGGAGACCCTCTGTGACGCAGTTGTAGCATTGTTTTGGAAGTATCTGTTATTCTGCAGTTCTGTGAGTGAGGGAAAACCTAAGGCCAGTCAGGAAAAAACAATAATCAGCTATGCTGTCTTCCTTTTAAAGACAGTTAAATTATCCTGTGAGATCAGTTACATTAAACTTTGGCTAATTGAAATCATAATTCCTTGTATAATTGGAAGGACTGTCTTTCAGCGCAACTGTAAAAATTATACAAGCAGTCTGCTCTCACTACTTTGGGGGCGGGGGGCAGAAAGGATAATTGATGAAATTCTTCATGTGTAATGCGGGGTTTTTTATATCCTTTAGAAGCCTTGCTATGAGGGTTGGTACTTCAGATACAAAGCTCTTGAGTTTCTAAGTTAGAGGACTGTGGCTCTTTACAGAACTGAACTTGGAAAGCAAGCATGGCTTTAGCAACACTTCCCTGTAGTAAATTCCAAGCTCAATGTCTTGTTCTCAGTATCTCAATCCATCTGCTTTTACCAAGCACTGAAAACATTGTCTTTGGCATCTGCTTTTCTCCCCTTTGTTGAGGAGCAGCACTGTGTTTGTAGGATCATCTTGACTCATTGGGAGAGAGGTGAATCTACAGAACAGACTTGTTTACGACAAGTTTGTGTTGAACAAGCTTCATGCTGCTGAGAAGGTAACAGAGCTTGAATGGCTTGATTTCATTTACAGAGAGGTCGGAACGAGGGGCTGAGCAGTGGCACTCTCTCCAAGTCATCCTCTTCAGGCATGCAGAGCTGTGGAGAGGAGGAAGGTGAAGAGGGAGCGGATGCTGTACCGCTTCCTCCTCCAATGGCAATTCAGCAACACAGTCTTCTCCAGCCCGACTCGCAGGATGACAAGGTAGGAGGAGGAAGCGGAGAAGGCTTCACGTGTTGAGAGAACCTCTGTTTGCTCAAATCTTTCTTCTGTTTCCAAAATATTTGTAATGTATGTAATATAGCTTTATGGTAGACAGAAGTAATCACTACGCCACTTTAGACAACGTTAAAAGGGTTTCCTGTGGGAAGAGAGTGTGAATTAAATGTGTCTGTATTTTAACAGCACAAGTGCAGAAATTTTTCTACTAGCACTTTAAGTGTGGCAGTGGGCCGCTTTGTGTGTTTGCAGGCCTATTTACATCTGTTTAACAGATGCCATATTTAGTGATTAGAATTTAATTGTTTTATAATCATACCTTTGGGTACTGAGGTTAAAATACTATGTGCAAGTAAAGTTTATCTGGAGAAATTAACAGTTGTACATCATGTTTTTAGATCATAGGCTGTTTACCAAGCCCTAGTATTTTGGATAGTCTCAGTTCAGGGGAAAATAACTTCTAGGTACGTGTCTTAGCAGAAGGAGCTGCTCATATCAACTGTAAGGTGTTTCTGTATAGCAGCATAGTTTTTTTTCTTTTTTTTTTCCTTTATTTTTTCTTTTTTGGTGCCTCTACAAGTATACTAAGAACTTAATATCCAAATAAGGGTAATAATCCAGCTTTTTTTTTTTTTACAAATAAAGGCACATTAAAATGGAGGGTAAAAATTTTGCATCAGTAATGAAATTCTGGATGTACTTAGTAACGGCATGAAGGAGATCTTACTTGCATGTTATTTGTTTTTCTTAAACGTTGTGATGTTCATACATTGGGAAGATTTATTTCACTTTTCAACCTGGATCAAATGTTTAAGGGACAACTATCAAGACTGGAAATGAAGGTTTTAAAGTAGAAACAGTGTGGACTTGTGCAGCAAATACATTCACTGTTTACTTCCCATTTTGCTGCTTAAAATTCTTAGCCATTGTAATCTACAGCATGAACATTGTTAGTGCATTTTGTGGGTGGTTACTCGCTGTTCTGAGTGATGCAGATGTTATTGATAACTTTGGCTGATCTTGTCAGCTTCTTTTTTTTCTTCCTTTTATCCCACTGCCTTTCAGTGGGGATCTCATCATCCCCGAAGCGATCATTTGTAGGATCAAAATGGCTGGCTCCAGTGCTCTATGTGTATTTAATACCTAGATGTTTTCTGAATTGAAAAAGTGTAATATATGAGTTGGAGGAGTTAATGTATTGGGAAATATTCTTGAAACAAAAGAGGTAAAAAATAGGCATTTTAAAATTTTGCCAGCCTTTAGACCTGAGAGAATATTTTATTGCTAGAAAATAATCATCTCAGTTTGAGGTTTAGAAATAGAATAAAAATAACATTGGTGAAAATATGTTAAAGTTCCTGCTGATAAGCTGCCATATTTGCATGTCCCTTCAGTGATACTAAAAAAATTTATGTGTAAGCCTTATAAAAAGTTCTCCAGGGAAAAATGGCTTTTGCTTATATAGTTCTTTTTGCACAGTAAAAACAGTTACATGAAGGGATATGCTTGTAAGTTAGTGTCCATTCACTTTTGTATTTCTGATGCAAAGAAAGAACCTTATCACGGTAGAGTAAGAGGCTTTGAGTAGCTTTCAATCCCCAGTAAAATTTTGCTTTCCACTTCTTAAGAGGTCAACATGCACCCACTGCAGTAAAAACATGTTGGGACAGTTTTTTAAGTAGCTTAAACTGCATTCTAGAAAAGACTTCTGAGAAGTTAAAATTTGGTACAGTTAATATTATACCATAATTTTTCAAAACATGTAAATCGTGATTCATTTGTGGTGCATTGGTTTTGTGCAGTATCTGTCCTACTGCATGGTGGGAGGCAAAAAAGTCCCCTCATGTGGCAGCCTGGGAGGTTGGGTGTGCCTCCCTGAAATCCACGCACCAAGACATACCACCGATTTCCAGTACCTAAAGCAAATGCTTTACTGGAATGCAAAAGTGAGGAGCCAGAGCAAAGTTCTACCCAGCAGAAGTCAGTTGGCCCTACTGATGGAGTTACTGATTAATAAAAGGCTTGCAAACAAATTCCCGGTTGTCTGCCTTCTGGGTGGAGTCCTCCTTCGCATTCCTGCCACACTCAGTGGTTTCTTGGGTTGCTCAGCTCCTCTGGATCCCGAGGAATGTCTCCTCCTTCCCGTGACCTCAGAGGCTTGGCTTTCATCTGTGCCTCACTGCAAGCATTTCTTCCTCTCTAGGGCTCCTGCTCTACACTTAGTGCTGGAAACTCCCTGCTCACTGGGTTTCTCCCTCCCTACCCAGCCCACTGTGGGCTCCAGCAGCATCTCACACCTGCACGTGCTCAGGTGCTCCCTCCACCTTTCCTTATTTTCTGGGCAAGGAGTGTGCTCTGCTCCCAGAGTACATCATTGGGAAGAAGGTCAGCAGGCAGGCTTCACCTGTGCAGCCTGGCAGCTCCTTCTTTTTCAGATAATATGAGATGTAACCATATGAACTGGAAAGCAACCAGTTCTGAAGTTTTACCAACAGTCACACTCCATATACTCCCATAGAGCAATAACAGGGAGAAGGGATCTTGACCTAAATCTGATTCCAACACTGTCAGCATTTTGTAAGGCTAATCTGAGCTCCACATCCAAAGTGAAAACCCGCATACAAGCACAGCTTTGGAAAACATAGTCAACAGTCAGATATCAGGAGCATACAATTGCCTAAAAGACATACTAGCTGTGGGATTGCTCAGTTTTTAGTGTGCATGCAAACATCATGTGCTAGGCCATGCTGATTTGTCTAATATCACTAAATATCACAACCATTTTCTCCCCTAAGAGCTCATCTGCACAGTATGCATTCTTCTGTTCAGTAGAATCATTGCGCACTTCATGGATTTGCATTTGATGGCAGTTTACAAGTTGTTTGCATTTAATTTTTGGATAAGCAGTATTAAAGTTTCAAGATAAGTTATGTTAATATGAAACTAATTATTTTTGCTTTTTGTTTTCTCTTTTTGTAAATTCTGATGCAGCATTATGTTGACTTGTGTTCTGTCTCTGCTTTGGCTCAGTTCCCATATCTTTCCATTTAAAGTTGTCTGTATATCCTTTGCTTACCCAACCCCTGTTTTTCCTTTCTGAATAACACGAATACAAGGCAAGCTACCTAAAATCTATATATTCTTTTTTTGTATTGACTTATGGGGAGCCTTGTTACACCCATGCTTGATTTGAGCAGAACCTCTTGTGCTAAGTCATTATACGTGCCATTTCTCTGTCCAGTTTGTTGGAAACATGTGCAGGACAGCTTACACTGTGCTACATGATGCTCACTGTGCTGTTCGTAATATGAAGTAAGGTTCATATTACACCCCGTTTCCACTTTCCAGTTATTTAATGATAAATGTAATATGCAAACAACTCTGTTTGCAAATTACTGAGGCTGAATTTAATGGCCCTCTCCCAGAATCCTTTACTGTGAACACCTTTTACCTTCAGTTGTATCTATAAACTGGCATTTTATAGCTTATGAGGCCAGAGATCTCCTGTGCTCTACACATACCATTGGGGAAAATGGATGGCACAAGGAATGGTGAGCTCAATTTCCCCTCTGAATCTGAGCAATATACCCCAGCTCCTTTAGAAAAGTAAATGTCCCTGAGTTACTGGTGTGTTTTTTCTTAGCTTAATGATGCTTCCTCCTTTATTTCAAGTCTTCTTGGTTCCTGTTACTTTTCTGCAGTTGTTGCTTTGTTTAACCACCAATAACATATGTTAACTGTGTGTTGTCCATTGGGTCAGCTCAGGTGATTTTTATAGCTGTTTGTCAGGCATTATCATAACCGGCAAGATGAAGGATATTTCCTTGACTTCTATTGCATGTAGGAACAGGAATTTTTATCCCAGCATTTAACTTCTGTGGGGGTTACTTAAAATTTCCAATTCCAGTTGCCCAGGTTGGAAGGGATGGTCTTAGTGTTATATTACACTGACAGTTACTGTCAGGTATCTTTGTCTAGCAGAGAAGTGAAGGAGGTCTCTTGATCCTTGAGCAAGTACCAGGCTAACTCTGGGATTCTCCTTCCTTTGTGTCATTGCACAGACATCTTCTCGATTACTGGTGCGGCCGACCAGCTCTGAGACACCCAGTGCTGCAGAACTAGTCAGTGCAATTGAAGAGCTCGTCAAGAGTAAAATGGTGAGGCTGACTGGCAGATGCATGTGTTTAAAGAAGTTGTGTCTTCAAGTCCTGACTTGCTATTCAAAGAAAAGCTACATGCCCATCCGAAGCATACACCTTTGACTTGTAAAACTTGATGTCTGTTTCAAAAGTCACTTTCCAGGCTGGTGTACAGGTTGCTTTGTACACCCTCTTTTGTGAAAGCACTTACTGAATAGGTAAATGGCTGTGTAGAGAAGCAAAAAGACAATAAATATGAGGGAGAGGAGAAGACAGAAAATGTATTTCCTATTAGTAAAAAGAAAATGTCCTATCAGTAAAATGAAGGCTAAGAGCCAGGGTTACCCTGATTTGCCTGTTAGACCTTTATGAGAAGAATCCCTGAGGCTGAATTTACAGCAAATCTTGTAGAGTTCAACAGTAAAGCAGATAACCCTTACACAGAGACATTTATGCTATCTAACTGTTCTTTAGGCAACATGATAATGAAGAAATAAGTAAAAGAGTAAAAGGATCATTTTGTATGTTAGCAGCTCCTTCCTTGCTTTGCAGTGTTTGCTAACAAATTAAGTAGGAGGAATTTGTGTCAGCTTTTGTGTCAACTGTGTCAAACTAAAACACAGTTTCTGTGTTTTAAAATTTTTGTTTCTGAAGATGCTCATTGACAAAGAATAGGGAGTATGGATAATACCAGGAAGGCCCTCCTTCGTATTCAAAACACAACTTGACCCGGTCCTGGAAAACCTGCTCTAGATGACTCTGCTTGAGAAGGGGAATTGAACTATATGGTCTCAGGAGGTCCCTCAGAGAGTCTGTGATTCACTCAAAACCTTTGAGTCTGGCTTTTGCAACATAGACCCTGTTGGGCTTAGTAGAAATGCCACTGTGAAAACTCTACCGAGAATTGCAACATGGCAGCCCCATGTTACTAGAGGTTGAAATTTCCCAGGCTTGTTCTGAATTTAAGTAGCTTTGAATTTCAGAATGAGAAATTTGAATTTCCATTTTATATTTCCTCATTCAGAAAGACTTACACTTCACTTGCATTACTGCATGAAATAATTTCTGCACTCTCTTAGACTATTAACTTTGCTTTTTACTTCTGTTGCACCAGAAGGGTGAATAAGAAGTAATCTGGGGGAAAATTCAAAGCAGCCTTTTGTAAATGGAAAGTTTGACAATCCATGTGTCTTACAGGCAGCCTAGCAGTGGATATAACTTAATGATCCGTGCATGTAGTCCCTGGTGGAGATGTTCTCATTGCACAATTTTAGCCAAGGGTCAGCTTCTCCTGGTTTTTGGGCCAGTCATATCATTATTGGGTTTTTATTTTTTGTGGGGAAACAAAAAAGATTACAGTTGAACCCCACCCTGGTGAAATAAATGTGTCTTGCATTAAAGCCTGTATCACATTCAGGGAAAAAGTGATACATAACTGTAGCTTCATCAAAGATTATGGGCTTGAATTGAAGAAGTCCAATAAATACTTCACAGAAGCTTGTTCCTATTATTTCTCCCATGGCTTCTCCATCTTTTGTACAAACAGAAGGCTGCAGAGTCCATGCAAGGGAGACGGTGTACCTAGCAGAAGAGATAGGGTCTCTTTCCTAGGATCTGAACTGTCATGAAGCTCAAAAGCAACATGGACTGTAGAAGTCATTATTTTCTTCAATGAGTCAGTATTTTGGCTAGTTGATATGAAAAACAAAATGTCTGACAAAGAATGCCACTTCTGTTGTAATAAAAAAATGCTACATCCAAAGAATCTCCTTTAAAGATGTCCCATTTATTATTGAAAGTAACTTGCATACACCAGAACTAAAGTGTGACAAATATAATTTAATCCCCGCCAATAAGCACACATCTGTGTAGCTTCTACCATAGAAGTACTTACATCCTGAGCAGGATAGTCTGGTTTTTATCTCTTGCTGCTTAAACCAACTGAACTCCTTTCTTTTCCTGTGAAGGAAAGACTGATGTATCTCAAATGTGCTTCTTTAAGGTTAGGTTATCTGTCCTGGAAAGCCAAGTTGTTGTTTGGTTTCCTGGAAGCTTGAGACCACCTTTGCCAAGATATATTGCAGTAATTGATCTCCCATAGGTTCCCATATACAGCTGCATGTAAATGCATCTTGTGAATAAAGGGGAAATAAATCATTGTTGCTGTCTGTCTTGAACACCTTCTCAGGCCCTGGAGGACCGTCCAAGTTCCTTGTTGGTAGATCAAGGTGACAGCAGCAGTCCATCCTTCAACCCTTCAGATAACTCCCTTCTCTCCTCCTCATCACCCATAGACGAGATGGAAGAAAGGAAATCCAGCTCCTTAAAAAGACGACAGTAAGACCACATTTTCAGTCCTTTTTTGACAATGTTTTGAAGAGATAAATGTTTTAAAAATGTCCATTTTGAACTGGCAGCAGAAGCTGTTAATCTGGAAAGGGGAGGACTTGTGTCAGGTGTCAAGCATGCAGTCACATTATGCAAAGAAAAAAAATTTTCTTAAAACAGTCACAGTTTCAATTTTCTGTGATTTTTAATTTTAGTTATACCTGTCTTTGACTTTTGTCACGTCAGTCCCAGTTATGGAGGAAGATGCTGATCTTTAAATGTTTAGAGGGTGATTAGGCTTCAAAAAACTGGTTGTACCCCTTGTTCTGTTCCACTGCACTCTTAATTTCTTTATGTAATAGTAAACTGTTACCATGGTAGAACAAAAACATGCCTGGCTTCAAAATTATTTAAATCTATGGGTAGAAATAACAGTTCATATACTTAAGAGTCTCCAGACCAGAGACATAATAGCATTTTATTTTAAACAATAGTTAAATGTTTAATTTTAATGATGCGTGTAAGAAAACATTTTACTTTAGATAAACAGAAGTAAGCCTGCTCTGGTTCCAAAGTCAAAGCAGCATCTTGCTTAGAAAGAATTTGCATTAATTATTCTGTTTCAGCTCTGCTTATCAAACATATGTGACTCCAAATGTCTGCAAAGCTGTATGCCATTAATCCTCTTTAAGAATCTGTTTCTTTTTTTTAATGATATGCGTGTTCACCATTTTCTTTCCATTGTAGCTATGTCTTACAGGAATTAGTGGAGACAGAGCGAGATTATGTACGAGATCTGGGCTACGTAGTTGAGGTATGATGTTTTTCATTCTCTTGATTTTTCTTTTTTCTTCTTCTTTTTTTTTTTTAATGTGGTACTGACCAGCTGTGTAGCTTGAACCTCACAGTTTTTTCAAAACAGAACACAGGAAGAAACTGAAAATGTTGAATGTTTGCATTCTGAGTTTTCCTTCCTGTAGGATTTTAACATATTAGAATTATTGCATCAGATCTCATTTCTTTTTTTTTTTCCTGTTATCGTGTGCACCTTATTGTTCTTCTGAAGAGTGTAGTTAGTAATTTTTTTAAGATCACTACC
Source organism: Mycteria americana (assembly GCF_035582795.1). Taxonomy (NCBI): domain Eukaryota; kingdom Metazoa; phylum Chordata; class Aves; order Ciconiiformes; family Ciconiidae; genus Mycteria; species Mycteria americana. Next base: position 93,092,647 of record NC_134366.1, on the reverse strand, counting down.
TCTGGCCTCTGGTATATTAGACTAGATGGTTTTATTTAGCACAACTAAATTCAAAAAAGCATTGTAACTCAGCAGGTAGAGGAACTATTCTGGATTTGAAAGACTTGCTTCCTCTCCTACTGCTAGGCTTCTCTTAGACTTCCTAGTTTCCCCTTCTGTAAAATGAGATAACATCACACATCTCCCTTCAATCTTCAGCTACCAACAAAATGCATTTGGAAGAGTAGAGAGAATGAGCATGACTGAATTTCAGCCTAACAAGGTTCAATTCTTAAACTCTGTTTTAAAGGGAGGGAGGGAAAGAAAGATTGGCATTGTGATGGTCTTTTTACAGTATTTAAAGGGTGTATTAGAAGGCTATGAACAGATGTATTTTTGTAACTAACAAAATAATTCCTGATTAAAATGCTAGACATCAAAACATAAACTTTGCAAACTAAACCCAAACTTGGCTAATTAGGAACAGAAGTATTAGGAAAAAATAAAAGGAATAGAGTTGCATGAATATTACAAAATTTAAAAACACTCCCAGCTCTAACTATGTGATAGAATTGTACAGTGAGATGAGTATATATATACACCAAAAAAGAGAAGATGGGACTATGGGAAAACATAGAAGGAACTTTATTGCAGCCAGAATGCTTGCTAACAGAATTGACGTTCAATTTTTTTGGTGTTTGGTTTGCTCATACCGCAAGTAGTAGTCCATGCAGTGCAGTCCCATATGCAGTGCAGCTGCTTTCTTTCTCAGCGCACTTTGGTGTAGCGTTAGTGTGGCTGACTGAAATAAGAAACACTGAGCAAAGGAGTGCAGAAGCCAGTTCAGTTTTTTGGTTTGTTTTTGTGTCCCAAGCAAGCTGTTGTCATGGGCAATTTGGAAAGCTTCTGGGACAAGGGGAATTAAAAGCTAGCTCACTTTTTTTAAGTTAAAATGTTCACAGTGAATTTCCTTGGACTGTTGCAGGGTTATATGGCACTTATGAAGGAAGATGGTGTACCTGATGACATGAAAGGCAAAGACAAGATTGTATTTGGAAACATTCACCAGATTTATGACTGGCACAGAGAGTATGTATTAACTTGAAAACCACCTGCTGAATTCTACCTAAAAAATACTAGATTGACTTTAAGAATTTTTTTTTTCCCTCAAATATTCATATACAAGGTAAATACAGTTGCTCTTGTGCTTTGAGTTGTAGATACTGTAGATTCAGCTTACAAATGTTGGTATGAAGATTTGCTTTAAACAAGGTTGCTTATATATACCAAGTGCTTCAACTGAGAATCTATAGTATGGATAGTATTATGTACAGAAGTTTGTACATTGTTTGAGGCTTTGTTTTCAAAAATGTTTTCTCTAAGAATACAGTCTAAAGAATTTATTGGGGTTAGCATGGCAATATGAGCACCTCAGGCACTCAGACTAGGAAGGAGAAAAGTTTCAATCGATATATGAAATTAAAGAATTTTATTAACAAACACCAGTATTTTTTCATCTTGGAATGGATTCAGTGTGTCCTTTTGGAAATGTGTATTAAGATATTACACTGTTAACATTGTCATTTTGGACTTGCATTAATATCCAAAGCCACTGATAGGGGACACAAAGTGGACCTTGCAGTAAGACCACTTTACCTTGCAATCACCTGTTGCTATAGTGTGTGCTATCAGAAAAAAAGTGCTTATTCTGTTTATGTTCAGCTTCTTTTTAGGAGAGTTGGAGAAGTGCCTTGAAGATCCAGAAAAGCTGGGATCCCTGTTTGTTAAGCATGTAAGTGCAAAGGTTGTCTTTGGTAAACCCCTGTTCTTGCTACTGACCAACATTTGTGATTATTCTATGGTACAACACAGTTAAAAAAGTGCTGTAAAATATTCCTCACTGTAAGAGGTGGAGAGATTGGTTATAAGAGCTTATAAATAGACTAAGTATCTATTTTTTGTTCCCAATATCTTTCTGTGGAGAGGAAATATGAATGTGGACCCTGTTTCTCAGTTCAGTTCCAGTTCTGTGTGAGAAAATTGTCATTTCGTATGACCAGATACACCTGTCTTCTAATCCCAGGTATCCATGCAGTACCATGGAACATAGGAACCAAAAATAGGAAAGCAGTTCATTTTTCTTACTGGTTTCAGTGTATTCTAGTTCTGTATCCTTTCCCTTTCTGAGAATCACAGCAGTGACTGAGATTCCTCCCTCTTCACTTGAGGGAGGAACTGAGAGTGCCAGAAGTTCATGATGTTTAATTTTAGTCCAACACAGTACCCTTTATAGCTTTATACAAGTCCCTGTTTTTCCACTTTTCATTTATTTATTAAAAGGAATGACCATGGTGATACATGTGGATATTATAACACTTTGAAAGGAAATTGGATGAACTAGTTATCTAGAAACTAGATATCAAAATTCAGGACACGTCAGACATGCCACTAATCAGTCATTTTGGTGTCTCTGTATAGAAATACCATTTAATATGGTATTTCATCAAGGTACTCCAAATCATGCAAGACAGCAGAAGGGAAACTTGCCTGCTAAATATGATCGTTTGCACAAGTATGCAAAGACTGAAGACAGACTGGATTAAAGCAGATTTAATGGGTTTCAGATTTTCCCTGCAGTCTGTGTTTGAAGTCAATACCAGGGTAGCAAAAGAGCACCAAACATTAATGGAACAGTAACACTGGAAGCCAGGCCTAATTCCTGGACTAATGATGAGGAATGAGCTGTTTCATTTCTGAGGGATTCTTATTATTAAAAACAAACAAACAACAAAAAAACCCCAACAAAACAAAAACAAAAACAACAAAAACAAACAAACAAAAAACAAAAAAACAACCCAGGCATGGGAAGAGGGGAGAATTCTGGCACTGGTAAAATGGGAAGCCTGAAGGGAGCAACTCTCCCTGTTTCTGATCGCTGTTTTACTTTCTCCTGGTATATTTGTAACTGAGTTGTCTTTGAAAGGCACCCTTACCACTCCAGATGGAAAGGCAAGCTGTGATGCTATTACAACCATCCTCTAGCAAAACCCTGACTATCAGCTAGAACATGACGATTCAGTTCCTCCTCTTAATCTCTGTTCTGTGTCCTTTTCAATCTCCATCTTACTTCTTCCTTTTTGGCTTTCCATTTGTCTTCAATGGTCAGTACTCCATAAGTCTCTGAGCAGCAAAGCCTCTAACAGCAAACCAGTCCTAGCAAAATGGTAAGGAAGATCTTGGAGTAGGTAATAGGCACATATGGTATGTCTGTGTTTCTTAACCAGCAAGGTTGGTAATCAAGAATTAATCTTAAAGGCTGAAGTTATGCTCTCTCTCTTTTTCTTTGTTCCTTTGGTGTTAAAAGCACATGCACAAAATACAGAATCAGAGTTAAAAAAATACTAGCACCACCATTTCCAGGTTACATCACCTACATCTCCCTTCAAACTCCAATAGGACAGCTAATACTAAATAGACGACTGAGAGGTTTCTCCTAATGGCTCTGTACAGCTAAACAGGAGGAGGTCATTATTCTAATATATTTGAATAATAATCTGATTATTAAAATCAAATTAAAGATATGATATTTCAAAGGCTCCATCCATTGCTCTTGCTAAAAGAAGAAGATAACCATTTTCCTACTTAATTTTATTGTGGGACCTGCTGAGCTATCATCTCTAAACAACTGTTGTTCAGGAATATTCGTAACTGGCAATTTTCTGACTTGTGTTGCCTTTCTAAAATCATCATGATATGCACAAATAAATGTGTTTTCAGATCTGTAATTTCTGTGTATGTACCTGCTTCTTTCCCTCAAAAAGGACCTTTTTAAGTTCATACCTTTGAACAGCTGTACTTCTTAAAATAATACTCTATTTATTTCAATCTGGCATGCTTTTTTCTTGATGTTGATGATGTATCCTGTATCTTTGTTCTTCTAGGAGAGACGGTTGCACATGTACATAGTTTACTGCCAAAACAAACCAAAGTCTGAGCACATTGTCTCAGAATACATTGATACATTTTTTGAGGTAAGTTTCTGAGAGAGGATATATGCAAGGTGAAGGGTGTGTACAAATCATAAGCGTTATCTTATCTGTTGACCAAAAAAAAAAAAAGGCAGCACGTATTGTTGTTACTGTTTTAAATTATAATTTCTTGCCACTTCTGTTCTGATTTCTCAAGTCTGATACAGGCTCCTAGAGATGTATTTATCTCTAGGGGAAGAAAACTAAAGTTTAGGTATAAGATATTAATCAGCAGAGTCTCATCCTTACTAGCCCTAGCCCAGGCACTTAACAGTGCATATTATATGAAATGGCAATTTTGGATGAGCAAAGATCACTGTCGAAAATAGACTATATACAACCTATGATTGAAAAATTACATGTCACTATACAGTTGTTTCAAAAAAAGATATGGAAGATGCTTGGAGGAGGGAATGCTTTGGAAACAAAGCTGATACAGATAAGGGGAAGGACTCTAGCTTTTGCTAACTGAAGATTAGGTTCTGCTCTGACTTTTGCCAATTTCTGCTCTGATAGCCATTAATAGTGATATATCCTGCTGTGTTTCTAACTCAACAAAACAGAACAAAGTTGTTTCTAACGGAACGAACAAAAAGTGTTTCTTTTACAACCCTCAGGATCTAAAGCAACGCCTGGGCCACAGACTTCAGCTCACGGACTTGCTAATAAAACCTGTGCAGAGAATTATGAAATACCAGCTGTTACTAAAGGTAAAGTGGTGCTGAGATGAATGATTCAATATATGTGTTAACAGATATGTTTTCTTTTTTAAATATCACTGATGCTTTTCTACCCTCCTCCCAAACAGAACCCAGATTTGTAAGCGATGTAATATTATTATTTTCTGAGCATATACAGATAGTTATAAAAATTGTAGTAAAAAGCTTGGACAGAATTTTGTGGGGGTTTTTTAACAGTTAAAGACCAAATGAACTCAAGTCAGTGACATGGAAATGTTTAGAATTTGTACCAATGTCCTATGAAGGGGACAGGGATCTCCCAACTCTTTTCAGATGTAAATGTGATATCAGTTGTTGGGACTCATCCCAACTTTTCCAACTACATCTGCAACCATTTTAATATCACATCAATGTTTACTGAAGAGCAAGCCTTTGTATCACAGAGGTCATTGCCTTAATACATGTTCTTGTATGATCTAAATCAAAAATAGTGAATAAACCTTAAAAAATAAGAGGGGGAAAAGCACTGCAGCAGAAGCTTTAAAAGGAAAACTTTTCTATGTGTCTTCTGCGGTCTGTCATTCTCTGATAGAGAATAGCAAATGCAGATTTTGAAGATTTCTTGTTGCTGATTAATGAAAAAAGAACTCATATTACTGGTTTTTCTTTTTCCAGGACTTCCTCAAATATTCTAAAAAAGCTAACCTTGACACAACAGAACTAGAGGTACTTGAGACATTTTCTCTTAGTGATTCGAATGCTCTTTAAACTTCTACTTGTTTTGACATAGAGTTGCTTTTCTTTCCTGATCTTCTTCAGAATGTGATTATGATAAGTGTTTACTTTTCACATTTCTGTTCTAAAGCAACCATAGCAAATGAAACAAAATTTTATCCTGCTAACTCATTTGGAAAATAAAGCTTTGACTTTTTATTTGTCTTGAACAGAGAGCTGTAGAGGTCATGTGTATAGTACCAAAACGGTGTAATGACATGATGAATGTTGGCCGCCTGCAAGGATTTGATGTAAGTTGGCTGGGGTTTTGCTTACAGTTTTTGTCAGGTTCTCCAGAAATTAACCATTAATGTTGTGGGGAGAGCTGGGGGGGAGAAATGAGGTAGGGTGCTCTCTCACTATCTGGTTAGCTGGTGCAAAAAGCGGTGAATGAAAAATCAAGTCTTAGCCCTGCCAAGGACTTCTTCCTGGGAAGCTTTACCTGTTGTGTCAGTCACACTAGGTAAGTCCTTCTGCAAAATCTAGGAAGGGCTAGTGTTATTACAGTTCCCTTATTGACTAATGGCTTGCAAAATAGTGAAGTAATCAGTTATAAGCAGGTGAGCAGACCTGACTTCAGCAGTGTAGGCAAAGGAGGAGTTGCTAAGGTCAGTGAAGTACCTGAGGCAACTGTAGCCCTTCTCCTTGTTTTGCTAAGTCTAGAAGAGATGGAAATTGGCTATCGATGCAGTATGCATCGGCCAGGGTATAGTCACATGCTGTACTTGCAAAGCCCTTTCTGCTCTGTCATGCAGGGAATGAACTCGAATTCTTCCCCTTTTCAGCACCCTGGAAGACATGAGAAGAATATATGAGTTCCTGTGTTGGGGGTGGCAGGGAAGGAGTTATTGAGACTAGAGAGATGAAAGCCTCAGCACTACTAAGCCTCAAACTGCAGTATGAATTGAAAAGGGTGGGGTGGATTTTTGGGGGGGGGTTTCTTGATGATGTTTGGGTTTTGAGAAAGGGCATAAAAATGTCTTGTGTATAAGAGGATTAATTAATATATACTGGTCAGTGACACTCAGAAATTGGGAGATATACAAAGCTATTTTGGCATGAGCATCTGCTCAAAAAAGTTGATTGGGGAAAGAAATCAAGAACTGCACTAAGTGTCTTTCTGCTTGCCTCTGTGTTTAGGGTAAAATTGTAGCCCAGGGTAAGCTCCTGCTGCAGGACACATTCTTGGTTACAGACCAGGACACGGGACTTCTGCCACGCTGCAAGGAGAGACGGGTCTTCCTGTTTGAGCAGATTGTCATTTTCAGTGAGCTGCTAGATAAAAAGAAAGGTTTCTCCATGCCCGGATTCTTGTTTAAAAACAGTATCAAGGTAACTGTTGTGCATGAGTCTTTGTGTCCCCTGCACAAACTCTGCTAAGGTAACAGTTTCTGATTCAGTGTGGAGTCACTAGTGACACATAGATGTGCAATCATAAAGCATAGTGAGGTGTCGGTCATTTCCTGAAATTACTTCCTACTGAATTTCTGCTCGCTCTGATGATAAATGAAAATCTTTGGATCCCAGCACTCTGATGCTTCCCATGTGAAGCATACCAAAACTGGTGTTCTTATACAAAGCTGGACAAGCATTCACAAAGGGTTTAGTTTTCAGCTCTGTGCTGTGAGTACACCACATTGCAAAGGCATTGCAAATAAAGATGATAACTCTACATATCCCCTCTTTTGAGTTTCAGCTGAAATTGGTTCAAATGTGTAGGTAACATATGTCTAAGAAGGCAGCACTACTTACAGGTCAGCTCTTCTACAAGCAAGTCCCTCAAACAAAAAGTGTTTGCTCCTGCTTCAAGCCTTCTCTGAAACAAAAACTGTTGATATTAGTGCCCACCGGCCCTCCTGGTGAAGCATTTTGTGTGGACTCTACTTCTGTTAATTCGCCTCGGTGCTCTCCCTGCCAGCTGACCATCCTGTTCAGCGCTGGCTGGACAGCCTATTCCAAGGCATTGCTGTCTCTGCAGCAGAAGCCTTCAGTGTGGGCCAGTGGTAGAGCTCCACAGCGGGCTCAGCATTTTAAGTAACGTGAAGGAAGAGTGAGGGCTGATGGAGAACATTGGGCTGTACTGACCAGTTGGAGATTGTTTAGGCACAGTGTGTCAGTAAGCTGTACACTAATCTTTAGTTTACTGTAATCCTTCATTTTGTGGTATTATTTTACTGAAGGAAAGAATGGTCATCATTTGACGATCTGACTCTGAGCTCCTAAGTAAGAGATTTTAGAGGTATGTTTCTCATAAAATACATGAAGGAAATTCTCTCTTTTTTTGTTTTTTTCTTTGTTTTGTTTTCATGAAGGTGAGTTGCCTTTCCCTGGAGGAAAATGTGGACAGCGATCCATGTAAATTTGCACTAACATCAAGAACGGGCGATGTCACAGAGACCTTTATTTTGCATTCTGCCAGTCCAGGAGTCCGCCAGTTATGGATCCATGAAATTAACCAAATTTTGGAAAACCAGCGCAACTTTTTAAATGGTAAATGATTTCCTCTCACTGAAAGTTCATAATTGAACGACTTCTCTCTCATCTGTTGTTTCTTGGCTTTGAAATGTTTTGCGAGTTTCCTTTTTCCTGAGCTAATACGGAACAGTTGGGGCATATGTGCCACATTTCTGCTTCAGAACAGATGCTAGCATTTATTATAAGACTGGTAGTCTGAATTTACATGGTGTTCTCTTGGTGAAATTTTCCAAATGTTTTGTAGGAGTGACTCAAGATTGGCACCATCCATTGAGATGGAGAGCTTGTGTACCCCTTTTAATCAAATGCAAGCCTTTAAAGGCTAAACTCAAGTGGCATTTTAAGCATCTATTCAGAATATGTTTTGCTTGTGTTTTTTGGTGGCCATTGTTGTCACGTCTTACTGTGGCAACAACATTCAGACTCTGCAGGAGAAAAGTAGAAGACGGTAGTGTCTTCTGTGACACTAGAAGGTTCTTGCTGTATTTTTGTATCCATCAGTTGTTGCCCCAATCTAGATATTTTTTTTTAGAGTTGTAATGGATGGAGTAATGAGCTGAGAATTTGGAGTCACACCTGTTTTTTCCCAGGTTGGCCGCTGACTGGCAATGTGATCCTAGAGGAAAACATTTCTCCCTGGTTTCAGATTTTTCATCTTTAATAGAGGTACCTATAGCAGGCCATGGAGATGTGATATAGGAAAGTGAATTGAGGTCTACAGCATGACCAGCATTGCTAAGGGAATCTTTCTTATTTGAACAGCACTCCCCTTTTGCCAGTAAACATGTCTGTTTTAAATTGTTTCTGTTCCCTTTCCTCCCTTCCTGTCCCTGATCGCCTCCCCTCCCTTCCCCATTGCAGCCTTGACATCCCCAATCGAGTACCAGAGGAACCACAGCAGTGGTGGAGGCGGCAGTGGGAGCAGCAGCGGTAACAGCAGCGGCCCCAGCAGCTGTAGTGGCATCCCCAGCTCCAGCCGTAGCCGGCCATCCCGGATCCCCCAGCCTGTCAGACACCATTCCCCAGTCCTGGTCTCCTCTGCAGCCTCGGCCCAAGCAGAGGCAGACAAGATGTCAGGTATGTCCATTCACAATCTCTCCCTGCCACACTACAACACCTCCTTAGAAACTGGCCTGACCCAGCCAGACAGGCACCCTCCCAATGCAGAACCGGACGGTCCTCAGAGAGAAGCTGAGCAGATTCCCAAGATGAAAGTTATTGACAGTCCCAGGAAGACAGCGGGAAACATTTCTGGCTCAACTGACGGAGCCCAGAAAGACTCACGTGGAAGCTCAGAGGACAGTCGCTCAAGAAACAGCATAGGATCACTGACGCTCGGGAAGCAAAGGCCAGGAGCCATCTCACCAATGAACTCTCCTCTCTCCACGACTTTCCCTTCTCCTTTTGGCAAAGAAACCTTTCCACCCAGCAGCCCCCTGCAGAAGGGCTCCTTTTGGAGCTCCATCCCAGCATCCCCTGCCAGCCGCCCTGGCTCCTTCACTTTCCCTGGGGACAATGACTCCCTCCAGCGGCAGGTCCACCGCCACTCTTCACACAGCAAGGACACAGACCGCATGAGCACATGCTCCTCGACCAGCGAGCAGTCAGTTCACTCCACCCAGAGTAATGGGGTAAGAGCGGAGCACCTCTGTCCTGCGAGCTCTTCTAAAACCTTCCCGTGCTCCCTTTCTGTGCGTTGCCATCACTCTCCGTACTAACTTCTGGCTCTCCAGTGCTGTACTGCTCTGAAATAATCAACTGTTTGAATATCTTCTGCACATTAAAAAACCAAAATTACCTACCTCTCTGTGTATGTATACATACAAACATGGATATGTATACAGACACAAAGCAACTGCTAACATTAGATGCAACTTCTGCCTCTGCTGAAAACATAGATCACTAGGCTGATACTTACTAACTTGCTCTCCTTGCTTTTTTTCATCTCTAATTTGAAGGCACATAATTAACATGCTGAAGCGTGGCAGCCAGAGCACCTTGGGGTATGCACTGCGGCTGGCACTTAAATCTGACTTCAAGATTTTGGCAGATTGCCTTGGGGCTTTTTTTTCCCTTTCACACACAAATCCGCCACCATTGTCCTGTTGAGTTTTAACTTCGTGGAGACATCTACAGTACGTTCTCTGGGCTGCTTGATTTTTATTTTTCATTAATTTATTTCCCCCCCCTCTCCTTTCAGCCTTAGTTGATGTACAACATTCTCTTTTTAAATCCTGTGTCTGGGTCAAGGAAGCTTCCTGCAATCCACTCAAAATAGGCCAACAAAACCTGGCTAAAATAATCCTTCTTCTACTACAACCAAAATAAATAGCGGCTCCACTTGTCTTTTCTGCTTTGTAAGAAGAACTGGTTTGGGGCATCTGGAGATTCAACCTTTTAGTATGCACTTGGTGTGTTTGTGCGGAAAGCTGGGGTATCAACAGAATCCACATTCTCTGTAATAACGTCCACCAGGAAACGCAACACAGCAATCACAGGGGCATGTGCAATATAAAACAAAAATTTCAAGGCACTTGCCATGGATGTGGTAGGCAGGCTATGGTGCCTTTCTTTTTAAACTCACATTTGATTTTCTCTCACTAAGTGTTGTGTTCACAAATGTTTGTTCTTCCACTCTCTCACAAATCGTATGCAGTACCAATTTTGCAAATCACCTAACTTGCTGGACCTTTTTTAAATGCATGCATTTCTTTATAGAACTCTTTAACACACAGAGCTTTCTTGACTTCTTAGTTCTTACACTTACTTTTGTAATAGCTTCAGAAGAAAAAATTATGCTTTGCATGTATTGTATTTTTATCCCAATATTGTTTCAGCTTTTCATTTGGTTTAGGTCTGTCTTGTGTTTCTCTTCAGTCTAGCAAATTGTGATGATGATATAATATCTGGAATAATTGGAGTATTTTGCAATGACTACACAGCATGTGAATCAAGATGGTGGTACTTTTTATATGCAGAGAAGACTTGCATAGTATTAATTGATGTCTTTCCATTAAGAAAAGAGAGAGGGAGAGACAGGATGGCACTGGCTTTCCAAAACATTTGAATTTTGATACTGTCTTGGCAAAGACACCATTGCTTGGGTTTTTATCTTACTGTAAAACGTAGTAGCTGAATGCATGCCTTCTGCTTCACAATCATGTTTCTTTTAGTTTGATAATTGAGATGGGTCATAATTCTTCATTTATAACCTCATTTCTAGACCATACTTTAGCAGGATTTCACACCACATTCAACAGGCTAGAGAAAATGGGTTGTGAAGGTTTATTTTGATTTAACCATTTGTGTGTGTGTGTTTACATGCATATATGGTTAAGGTTGGTTACTTACGGAAAAGTTACTTCTAAAAAGAAGAAAAAGGAATTGGTTTTGCTAGTATTTCAGGAATATGGGAGGAATTTTTAATATTTTGATTGTAAATCCTACTCTAATCCCATAATTGAGGTCAGTGATGGCCAGCAGAACTTGCAGTAGAAAAACATTAACTGTGCAAGAATAATTACTTCCTTGCAAGGCAAAATAAAAGGCTATCTTTCTGTGGTGAGAATAAGTTCTGATATAAGCACATTCACAAGAACATTTGTCACTTAGTAGTTACCAGACACTTGTGTATTTAACAGATTTATCTGTCCTTGTTGAAAATAAATGTTCAGGCTTTAATATGATCCTTTAAGACTTAACTATTAAAAAGAAATGTTATGTTACAGGAAGGTCAGTCCTGCAGTTATACAAATTCTGCTGCATGCTAAGAAACAGTATGTTCGGGAATAGTGTGTGGGGCAAGGTTTGGGGCTTAGGTTGGTTTTGCTACTTCAGCCTTCCCTTCCTCTCCTCCTGTAAGTCTCACTGAAGGAGTTAAACCAGCTTTCTCTGAATAGAGTTGTTTTTCATCTAGCTAAAAGAATCTAGCAAGTTGTAATCTTAACTTAAACAATGACTGAAAATGAGACTGGTTTTTTGGTTCTACTATTCCCAGTTTGCCTGAATCGTGGAAGGGGCTTGCTAATAAAAAAGACCACGCAGACAGTCCTCTAAGCCAGACAAAATGAGTTCTCTCACTGGAAATACAGCATTTGGAATTAAACATAAATATCCTTTAGTAGAGGTATAATCCAGGATGAGATCTTTCTCTGTGGTAGCATTTACTTCATCATCCTAATAGGGGAAAAAAGACAGAATGGACTTGACTCACCCAGTTGAATAAAATAGTTCAGCTAGAATAAAATGTACAGACTCACTAGAAACCCAAGCATCAATATGCTGCACATGCTATGAATGAGTAATCTGAGACTATTCCTTTCCAAATGTCTTGGTTTCTCAGTAGACTAGCCAGCCAAAACATTCCTGGGGAATCACAGGCACCAAGAGATGGAGTGGCTTCTTCAAGGCAGGTTGGAAGAGAACGTGGTTTTCTGGGCTCTCAGCGTACCATGCTGTCCACCGACCCCTGCTGTGTCTCCTCAACACTGAGGGGAGAAATACTTGACAGTTTTGAGAAAAAACAGTGACACTGTTTTAATCCTGTGTGCCAAGCTTTCCACTCACTGCTAGCATGTATGTGGTGCTAACATGTGGTTATGCTATATAAGCCATAAGTAGTCTCCAGCTACAGCTGGGTACTGATTTCCTTCTTCAACTCTACTACTACTAAGCAATAGTGAGCCCTCACTGGTAGTGAACTGAAACAGTTTGAAGTAAGAACAGAGAGAAAACATAGGCACACGCACATACACACCTCATGCCATATCATTAATAGGCCATCCACTTTGTTTTTAACTTGTTTCAAGAAGGAAATAACTTATTTCAGGGAATAGGTTGCATAGTCTGATAATAGATTTCACGCTTCCATTTACTAAACCTCAGGTGAGAAATGCATGCAAATGGGCAAAATGAGTCTTACTTTTAAAAAATAATTTCCAGTGGATTCATGTCCAGGGGAAGGCTTTTTGTTTTGAAAAGTAGCATGACTTTTAATGTACACCGGATCAGCCATAATTAGCTTTCTGCAAATGCTTGGTGAAGAAACAAACAAAATTCACGAACACTAGTTGAAAGTGTATGATAAATAGCTAACAACACTCAGCTATCGTAGTCATTAATCAGTTAGGAGTGAGATTTCCAGCTTTATTCACTGGGCCTATTTTGCCCAAGAAATGAATAATTTCTTATTTCAGTAATTTACCTCATCCTATGCTTATTTCAGTAATTTATCTCATCCTATGTTTAAAGGAGCAAACCTGATCATACAGATTTAACCAGGGACAAGCCCTGAGGTTTTGAGAGACACTGCCAAAAGCCTGTTTTGTTCTTTTGTGCCTTGACATGTTTTGTGTGCAGAAGGCTGGTGTCTGAGATCTGACAAATAGTGCTAGGAAAGACTCTATATATTTTTTTGTTGTTGGAATTTCTGGTCTTTATGAGGTAAAGTCTTGACCTGTTACGATTTTGAAACTGCACCTGTAAGACCATGAAAAACTGTCCTATGTGCTGTACTGTAGTTTTGTTGCCTGATAAAGATGCAAGGTGCAGTGTCTGAGCTTGAAAGGAAGACCAGTTGAGATCTATGTGTAAACTGACTCTTAGTTAAAGGAAGTAATCTTGAGTAAAAGTAATGGGGATAAATTTCTGCAGCAGCTGTACATGAAAGTAGTCAAAGATCAAACTAGTGTGCACAAGACAAATAGACACAGGCAGCTCTAAAAGAGAAATCGTAGCGCGCTCTGACTACAGCTTATGTGGATCATGCAGGTAATGGTGGTAATGTCGCAGGCCAAGAACAGCCTGTTGTCTTCATGAACTTTAAACTTGATTCTTTTTTCTCCCCCTCTTTGTGCTTCCAATTGACACTTGCAGAGTGAAAGTAGCAGCAGTAGCAATATCTCCACCATGCTGGTGACACACGATTACACGGCAGTGAAGGAGGATGAGATAAATGTCTACCAAGGAGAGGTCGTGCAGATTCTAGCCAGCAATCAACAGAACATGTTTTTGGTGTTCAGAGCCGCCACTGATCAGTGCCCCGCAGCTGAGGGCTGGATTCCCGGCTATGTCTTGGGGCATACCAGTGCAGTCATCATTGACAACCCTGATGGAACCATCAAGTGAGTGCCTGGGTGTGTGTAGAAGGGAAGGAGGAAGAAAAATTTCCAGTTTAGACAAGGCTTTGAACCTTTTAAGCCAAAAGTTGATGTGATCTTTGAGAAATAAACGAACATGAAGCAGAATGAGTACTTGAGGGGTCCCTTAGCAAACTTCAAAATATAAGAAAGAACCCAGAAGCACATATTCCTTATTAAAAAGCTGTAGTAGGGCAATCTTCTGCAAAAAGGTGATGAAATAATACCTGATTTAAGAGCAACAATAGTTACTGGTTTATTTAATAGAATGAGTTGTCAGGCTAGGCTCCTTTGTTTAGGAAAACAGTCATAAATGTCTGTTTCAAGTGAAATGAGATTTCAGAGTTCCTAGATCTCCTCTTTGAGCCACAAACATACTGAAAATGTCTGGTTGTGCTAGGAAGATCTCTCTCAAATCTGCAAGGGGAGAAATAATATCAAAGTTCTTAGCAGTAAAACTTTATGTAAAGCTTCTATAGGCTGTATTTGATACAGATTTCGTACTGATCATTGCTCAGTTTGATTGACAGTTTGTATTTTCATACAGAAAGTTTACCATTCCAGCAACGATTTAAAGAAAGACTGAACTACAGACTAATCTTACTAGCTTGCTTACAGTTTTAACCAAGGGTAGCATCCCTTATGGAATACTTAATTTCTTTCATTTCAGTATACTTTAATACAATGAAATAACATTTCAACATACTTTTCCAAATCTATTTGAGACTAGAGAGTATAACACATAACTTAGAGTTGAAAAAAAATTGATCAAAGTTTAATGTTCTGTATTCAGGAAGTCAACATCTTGGCACACAGCACTCCGTTTAAGGAAGAAATCTGAGAAAAAAGATAAAGACGGCAAAAGGGAAGGCAAGCTAGAAAATGGTTACCGCAAATCCCGAGAAGGACTTGCCAACAAGGTTTCTGTAAAGGTAAATGTTACAAAGATGTAGTAGTTTCCAAAAGGAGCTGTGTTGGGATTTCTTTAAAAGTAACTTTTGTCGGAAATTCACATGAAGGGATTGGAGGCGACAGTAGTTTTAACGAACAGTGTTTGCCAAATCTGAAAATGGGAAGATACAGTCTTTGAGCCTGCAAGCGTGATATAGCATAAGGATACTGCAGAAAGACCAGAGTGGTGCAGAAATTCTGGTGTTCAGATGTTTCTTGGATCTTTGTAGATACAGCTAACTTTGAACCATCCCTGTACTTTGTTTTCTACCATTCTTTAATTTCTTATAATGTTATAAGGACATTAATTCTTTAATTTCTCCTTTCTAGCTTCTCAACCCCAATTACATTTATGATGGTAAGTTGCTTTAATTTTTAAAAGTCCTAGTAAATATAATTTGATTAAAACATGATTTACTTTGTTTAAGTTTGCTTGACATGAATTACATCAGGAACTGAGTGTTTTCTATCAAAATATACATAGGCTCTTTTTGGATAAGGGAGACAGTTAATGAAATACGTCATATTTATTTTTTAAGATGCAAGGAACACATTTTTCTTCCCAAGTCCAAAACAACATAAAATGCAAGGACCATATGACATCTTCAGAAAGATTTGCACTCTGCTGCATTTGCATGGAGACTGTATGGAAGTTGGGCCTTGCTGAATTTGCAAAATAACAAGGGCAGGAGTTGGAGACCACCTGCTTCATTTTTAACCTTGCACCCTAGGAAACATTCAGGACCTGTCCAGTGCAGAGGCTGATCAGGACAAAGATAGTGGCCCTCTGGGGTCAGAGCCAAACTGGGTTTTTATCTTAATAAACAGAACCAAACTTTTTGAGTTTCACCTGTATGCAAAAAGGGAAACCGCTACAGTGCCCCAGTGGATGAGTGAGGTGTTTTGTGTTCCCTTTTGCAAACTTAGCTGGATATAAAGATAGCCTGGCTGAGCACATCCTTAAATGCTTTTCACTGTAGGGTTTCCTCAGCTTGCCATAAACAGGGTATTTGGTTCACCATGGTAGGCTTCAGGGTTAACCGTGGCATAGCAGTTGTGTCCAAGTTCATGCAGAGAAAAATTCACTAGCTCCGCAGAGCCCCAGCAAGTGGCCTAACCATGGATGTGCTCCAAGGGTAGCTACACCTTGGAAATGTAAAGTACCATACTACTTTGCCTAATAGAAAAGAGTGCAAGGAATAGAAAAGCAAATTGATTAACTTCAGTTGACCTAATGCCATTTATTTTTTTTTTCCAGTTCCCCCAGAGTTTATAATACCATTGAGTGAGGTAACATGTGAGACAGGAGAAACCATCGTGCTTAGGTGTAAAGTCTGTGGTCGCCCCAAGGCTTCAGTTACTTGGAAAGGTCCTGATCATAACACACTGAGCAATGACGGTCATCACAGCATTTCGTACAGGTACAGTAATTTGTGTAATGTTCAACAGGAACTGCTGAAACTGTTATATTTTCTATTTGCACCCTTGGTGCAGGATAGCTTTTGGCTTTGAGGCATAAAGATAGGATTGCCCTCAGACAGAAATATGTCACAGCTGGGATTTTCTGGAAATGTGTAACTTCCATGTATTGCTGGGGTACCCAAATGTCATATTCAGTTGATTTTTAAAAACAAAAGAAAATTCAGCTGGTACTTCTGATTAGCTATTGGAGAAGCCATTGTGGTTCCGTCACGCTGACCTGGTGCTTGAACCAGAACGGTATGTTGCGACATGCTAGTGCTGTGACATGCCATCTGCCAATCCCTTATTTCCATTAGTAGCATACCGTCATTTTTGAGGCAAATGACTGCTTTCAGATAACACTACAGTATTTTGCAAAGAAAAGTCTCTGGTTCCTACTGACATGGCAGTGTCGCTGTCTTCATTGTTGAAGCACGGAAGTTAAGTTTTTTGTCTGTTTTTAGCTTTGCTATGATAGAACTTAACAAACTAACTGGAAACTCAAACACCTGATTAATAAGAGAAATTGCTGTATTTTGGAATGTGAAACTGCATGTTAGAAAAGTTTGGGGGGGGGGGTTTGTGAAAATGCATTATTTTATATACATAAAATGTTGCTTAATGAGTAACTTCAGTGTGAAGAAATGTCTTATTTATGAATTACGCTTTCCGTTCAGAACTAGGGGTTTTTTTGTGAAAACTTTCCTCATCAATAGATAGAAGAGTATGTCATCATCTTAAAGGTTGTGTGGTATAGCCCAGCTTACCTGCAAACTTGATGGCATGTTATACTGTTCTTTTTTACCTCCTGCTGCTGGTCCTTTTTCCTTTCACTGGGTATAATTTTTTTTTATGGGAGACAGACATTGTGGCAGCTCTGCTACTGCATCCAGGACCATTGTGAGAGATAAGAGTTAGATTCACTAGGTTTAATTCACTGTGATCCATTACTGTTACAGAATTATATTCAGTAAATCATGTTGGCTGTGGCTGACAGATTTTTAGAAATAATAATCATGAAATGTTCTTTGAGCTGGGGGAGGGGAGTCATCTTCTTATGTTCCTAAAATTTACATTCATTTTTTTCCCTGAAATTAAGTCGTGTGGTGAAGACCATGACAAATAGTTTTTGATTCAGTCAGTCAAATGACTTGCAGTAACTGGGATGGATCCAAAGGAAAGTAATAAGAATGATAGAAAATCTTGAAAATATGCCCTGTTGTGAAGGAGTAACACAATGTTAGGGTTGTTTTGAGCCTAAAGGTGAAAAGCGTAGGGAGGACTTGCCAAGTATTCACATCTGTAAGAGACTTCTGCAAATAGAATTATCTGCTGTTCATGTCCATGGTAGATGGTCAAAAAAGACATGAAGTGCACAGAGGAACAGTTAAGTACATATTTAAAGACAAACCATCAAACAGAAAAGGTGCTTGGGCAGTGAGAAAGATTAAGGAAGAGTCTGCAGAATCTTTCTCCTATGGTCTTACATAGCTTATTGCTGTCTCTGCCCTGGAGACATTCCATCCTCATTCTCCCAGATTCTCAGGTCTCCAAAGTTGTGGTGAGGTGCACCTTTTGTATTGAAGGTGTAGTCCTCTCTTACAAGGGATGGATGCTCTGAAAGTACAAATGTTAGATCAGCTTCTATATGCTGGGAGTCAGGGATGGAAATTAACCTTTCAGAAAGAACAGTGATGGATGGTTGTCTCAATACGGCTTCTCATAATTGGAAGGAAGTAGAGGAAGCAGGAAGAAACGGGGGAAGCATTTGATTTTTCAAACACAATGGAGCCTAGGACGTGCTGAGACAGAGTGTCAGTGAGGATGTTTTTCTAATAGTCTGTAGGACATTCCAAGATACTTGATGGACACAAAGTGCTCAAATTCTGGTAGACGATTCTGAAATGGCAGGGACAGGGTTTGTCTAGAGAGAGATAGGGGCTGGAGAATAAGAAATATTAACAGTATCTATCTAACTTTGTCTGATTTCCATAACTTAAGGTCTGTAAAATTAATATAAAGTTAATGGATGCCTTTGTGTTTCCCAGTGACTTAGGAGAGGCTTCACTGAAAATCATTGGCGTCACTGCAGAAGACGATGGTATCTATACATGTATAGCTGCAAACGATATGGGTTCGGTTTCATCTTCTGCCAGTCTACGAGTTTTAGGTAGGCCTGTCTCTCTCTCTTTTTTTTTTTTTTTTTTTTTTTTTTTAATCTAATTACATTCAAAGTGTCTGGTACCCATAGTACAGGAAAAAGAAAACTCTGGCTCTTTGGCATCCCTCTGTTAAAGCAGTATTATAATAAACATTTTCACCTGCGATATATTAGTTGTTTCAGCAGGAATAGGTGGACTTCTAGGATATAACTAATTAGAGGTTCATACAGACAAGATGCCTACACAGTACTGTCAATATTCATTTACCTTGTGTGTCAATACTAGTTCAAATGTAGTATGATAAAATAACATTTTGTCACCTGCATTCTTACTTTAGTCTCAACGAAAGCTACTATGCCAACATGTATAATTTCTACAGTGTACAGATAAGAAAAGAGGAGCGTTGCTCTGTATTTTAATATGTTCCTTTGCTTGAATTGTAAAGCCACAGTGTTCAGGAGAACATATAACTGTTTCTTGTCTTTGCGTCATGGATCTACACTTAAATTACATTATTTCAGTACCTGAAGTGAGGCAACCTGAATGTCTGTGAGAGAATGAAAAGGAAACCCGCAAAGATGAAAAATCCCTGCGTTTTGGAGGCAAACAGCAAAGGAAAAAAAAAGTGGTCTTTATTTGACGTGTTTGATGGCATAAGTGATAAGTTTCAGTGTGTGCTTGTACATTCAGTTATTCTTCTCTTAAGTGTTCTGGATCCTCCATTTTTAGAAATGTGGAAAACACTGAGACAGCAGGATAGCAGGCTTTCTTACATGTAGTTTATAACAATTGATGCTGTCTTGGTCCTTTAATCTATTGAGAGGCCCATATATCTATCCATTGGTGAGAATTAATTAATAGATTTTAGGTGGAATGGCTCTGTCTCAAATTGACTCATATAAAAGAAAATAAGATATGAAGTGCTGCATTCTCTCTTTGTATGTCTGTCCCAGCTGATATGGGGACTTGTATAGTTGTCCCAAACCTCTCCAAAATATGTTTTTTCTTCCCTTTTTTTCCAAAAAACTTTGCCATTTTCCTGGAATGTTGAAAACAGACTGTGAAAGATGTGTCCCTTCTAAAACTTCATCTGAAATTTTTGCGTGTTTATAATCAGTGCTGCCACTTTGAGCTCAGCTTGTTGGCAGCCACAGTAAGTGCCTTACTGTCAACATATTGAGGTGGTTATTATTCCCAGCACTTCCTGCTAACTGACCCAAGACAGCCAGTAGTTAGCCCTAGGATGCATATGTTGCAATGTATAAAAGAGGCAGAAAACAAAATTTTGGTCTTTACACTAATGTTTCCTGAAAAATAGAGCTTTTTTTTCAGGTAGCTGCTATGCTGTCTGATCACTTTTTTTTTTTCCAGTGGCAGGTGTATTGTTGATAATGAGACATAATGTAAAATACCTATTCTTGTTGCTGTTTCCTTCAGTTTGCCAAGGTTACTCATTCCTGTACAGACAGCTCCCACTGCACCTGAATTAGTTCCACTATAGAATTTGTTTTGCTGCATTGGCCGGGCTGCTTTGGCATGTAATCCAGTTCATCTTGCTGCCACACTGTGTCATATGGGGATTAACAGGACGGGGTGATTCCACTGATAGTGTATCAGCCAAGGCAACTTTCTAGTCAGGGGAGTAAAAAGCTTTCGATGGACAAGAACCAATGTGAAACTGTGTGCTTTAAGGAACTGGTGTAATGAGTGTCCTTCCTACACCAGTACAGAAGCCCAAAACCGTGATTTGGCCAGAATCAGAGTCACAGAAGTCTTCTAGACTAAACTACTGTCTTTCAGCCACAGACCTTGGTCTTACTGACCTTGCCCAAAAGTAAGCGTTCACTTTTCAATCAAAACTAAACCAGAATTTGTCATGTCTTGGTTACTCTGCAACTAGACTTCAGAAGACAGGCGGCTGTGTTTCCCTAGCCCTTCTACTCAGCTCTACCAATACTTTTACAAAGTTCTGGCTCCAGTTTTTCTGCAGCCATCCTACCCTCCATTTCCCCAGTCCATTAGAGCAAAATGAAAACTCTAAGGCTGTATCACAAAGTAAGGTTTCAACATCAGTCTATGAAGTCTTTTTCAGTCCATTGGACTTGAAGGACTTGCCATTTGATTGCAGTCAATTCTTGTGCGTTATCTCCTCCAGAATACTCTTCACCTTCTGTTGCTGTAGTAGTCTTCATAACCCATCAATAAAGTAGTTGATTACAGAAATAATTTTCTTTCTGAGCTGCAAGAGGATGGACAATATGAGGCCATGAGTTTCTTTTTAATATGCACACTCAGCTTCAAGCGAAAGATGATAGGGGCCAGTCTGACTGAGGCAAATTGCTACTGAAATCTATTCCCAAACAATATGAAGTCCAAATATTTCTCCTTTTGCAAACATCTGAAATAACCATTGGTTATAATGACAACAATTCTGAGGAGGATCTGACGATATTAAATGTTGGCCATACTGTCTTTTTCTCTCTCTCTCTCTCTCTTTTTTCTTCTTTCCCCTTTTTTCTTTTTTTCCTTTTTTTTTCCTTTTCTTTCTTTTTTTTTTTTTTTTTTCTTCTAGGTCCTGGAAGTGATGGGATCATGGTAATCTGGAAAGACAACTTTGATTCCCTTTACAGTGAAGTGGCTGAGCTTGGCAGGTGCGTTCTGTATGCTGATCTCCAAAGTTGTCTATGTCAAAATATGAACTTCTCATTCAAAAAATTAAATTATCTTTGAAAATACTTATCATATGAGCCCAAGAGGCCAGAATTACATCAGATTAAATAGAGATGAAGAAGAGAAAATCTTGCCAGCACTAGATGGCACTGCATAAACAGAACGTATTTAGGCTGAAGTGGTATCATACCTTAAGGGATGTGTGTTTTTCAAATACTTTGGAAGGCTACATAGTCTTTTTTTTTTTTTTTAAACATGCCTTACAGTGACTGACACTGCTTCTGTAGTGAAGCTCTCCTAAGCCTTTTTATTTAGGGTATGAAAATTACAGACAGAAAAGTATGAAAATGAGCAAAATGCAAAATAAGTCACATAGAATATTCATTTCTCCAGCTTAATTATGACCTTTGAAAGCTGGATGCTACTCTGACTTGAGGTCTCTGCAAGTGTGATAAAACAGATCTCTGTCAGAAGCTAATTATTTATACAGACACATTTTATAGAAGATGCATGTACTTAAAACTCTTCTTTATGTCCAGAAACTACTCTGTAAGGTTAGCTTATTGGAGACCTAAAATTAGATCTCTCTCAGGATATCTTTCAAGGTAAAAGTATGTCCTTAGTGCATCTCTCAGTTAATTCTTTCCTTCCAATATTGTATTCCAGGGGCAGATTTTCTGTCGTTAAGAAGTGTGACCAGAAGGGAACCAAGCGAGCAGTAGCCACTAAGTTTGTGAATAAGAAGTTGATGAAGCGAGACCAGGTTACCCATGAACTTGGAGTCATGCAGAATCTCCAGCATCCCCAGCTCATTGGCCTTCTCGATACCTTTGAGACCTCCACCAACTACATACTAGTGTTAGAAATGTGTGTGGACCATAATGTTATCTGTAAAATACAACCTGTGCAGCTGACTTTCCGGGGCTTTTATAGTGGTTTATGAATAAGGAACTTTAAGGTTTCACAGAATTTTGAAGACACCTAAATAAAAGATTGCAGGGGTCTCATGCTGTTATTAAAACATTGAGTTTAATAATATACTCAGAAGGAAATAAGTTGATACATTAAACTGATATGTAGGTGATTATCTTAGTCTGAAGGTCCAGAAATTATTTTATGTCAAGCCATTATACAAGTGAATTAGGAATATTGTGATCTGGTAGCTTGATATCAAATCTCCTCTTCATGCACTAGTCCTCTGTCTTCTAGGTGCTGCAGGCTATGGTTATTCCTGTAGTTTATGGCAGGATATATCTGGTCTTTCAAGTCTGGCTAAAATTACAGTATTCCTTCCTTTCTTTCTCTGCCTTCACCCTCTGCTCCCACTTCAGAATTGTAGGTGCAGGTCAACTGTAAGTGACATAGTACATTTTCACAGATGATCAAGCCAAACATCAGAAACGGTGATTACTTGATGCAGTTGTAGTTTTTAAGAGACACTTGCCTTAAGCATTTTTTAATATAACTTTCAAAATTTATGTTTTCCTTTCAGTTCTGATATCTGAATTGAAACAAAATATAACCCTTGTAATTCCAATAGGGCTGACCAGGGTCGCCTTCTAGACTATGTCGTGCGATGGGGAAACCTCACAGAAGGGAAGATCAGACTCTACCTGGGAGAGATTCTGGAAGCTGTGCAGTATCTTCACAACTGCAGAATAGCACATTTGGACCTAAAGGTGAGGAGTGAATGGGATTCCTGGTAGTGTGTGCCATTGCAGGCATAAAACCCTCCCTCTTCTAGGAAACTGGCAGATTGGAGTATAGAACTGTGAATTGCTTTGAGACTGTATGAAGAAGGGTATGGGGCGGTGCTCCATCCCCAAACGCTTTAGATCACTCATAGCCAGCAAAGCAGAAACTTTGAATTCCCTGTGCTTTCTCCTTAAAGCTTGCTGGCCACATGTGTTCCTTTTTGCTGGAAATAATTGCTGATAGGAACAGTTTTGTTTGATTATTTTTTATTTATTTATTTTCTGAGGAACTTGCAGCAGAAATCCATTTCTTTCTCAAGAAGCATAGAGTTTGTTGTGAAAGAGACTGCTTTTCCTCTGTTCCTGCAAATCTGTTTCTCATCATTGCACTTTGAGGGTTGTGGTATCTGTGTGAATGGTACCTGTTGGTCCTCTCTTCTGCCCTGTGAATTTTACTTGAGCCACAAGGATTTGATGCATTCTGGTAGAAAAAGCTATATAAGAAGGTCTTAAGGTGAATATTAATTACAAACTTATTCTTTATACTCTTATTTTCAACCTGTATTTGAATAATAAGGAATTTTGGCATTGAAAAGTCATCTTTGTAGGCAGGGTCTCTTTAGCAAAAAGGGGTCATGGTGAGAAAAAGCAAAAAGAGCCGGCATCTTCCCTCCACATACTTCTGTTTTCCAAGCAGAAACAGTCTGGTCTGCATATCATGGAGTTTAAACATTTAAAGTTTTCTAGTGCTCTGTGGAGTTCACCAGTACTTTTTGCAGTCTTAAAAACTAGTTGTAGGTAAGTCACTCTTATTTTGCTAAGATCACAGGCACAGCAGCAGTAGCTTCAGAAATAAAAGCATAAAAATAATTCCACTTTCAGCTCACCAATCGTGGGGCAGTTCTTTTGAAGCCGTGTGCATCCAACAGGATCTGCTGCTGCCATAGTGTCATTAACAGTGCTTGACTTCATCTGTACAGCTGCATTACGCTAAAGAATCACCAAGTAAAGCTGAATTCTGTTGAAAGCATCATGAAAATTCTGACAGGGTCTCCCAATCTTTAAATGCCAGGGTTTTGTCGTAAAGCAAATAGAGCAGTTGCTTTATTCACCCTCTATTTGTAATTGCTGTTCCTTAAGCTTAAGTTCCCAAACACAGGTTCCTGGGAAACTTTGCAGAGCTGTTATTGTGAACATCTGTAGTATTATCTGGCAGAACTATATTTCCTGCAAAAATTATAGTGCCAGCAGCTGAAACACATTCGTTGCATACTGTAGTTGGCAAGAGACTGCCTGCCGGTTGGTCAGGGGGAAGCCTTGGTAGGACTGCCTAGGAGCTTTGCAGAGCTGGCCTTCGGCAGTGATCCTCATAGCTTGTAGCTGTTTGTTATGTTCTTGAGCTGACAGCACTGGCTGGGAAACAGTAATGTTGGAGCGTTAAACGTGTGTTAGACTGACTTGAAAGAAGACATTTTAACTTTTGCTTTTATGTTTTCTAGCCTGAAAATATTTTGGTGGACCAGAGTTCCACTAAGCCAACAATAAAACTGGCTGACTTTGGAGACGCAGTCCAGCTCAATACCACGTATTATATCCACCAGTTACTTGGAAACCCAGAGTTTGCAGCTCCTGAAATTATTCTTGGAAATCCTGTTTCCCTCACTTCAGATGTTTGGAGCATTGGAGTGCTCACATATGTCCTTCTTAGTGGCGTCTCTCCTTTCCTGGATGAAAGTGTGGAGGAAACTTGCCTGAATATTTGCCGCTTAGACTTTAGTTTCCCAGATGACTACTTCAAAGGAGTTAGCCAGAAGGCCAAAGATTTTGTATGCTTCCTACTTCAGGATGACCCAGCTAAGCGTCCCTCAGCTGCACTGGCCCTCCAGGAGCAATGGCTGCAGCTGGGGAATAGCAAAAGTGCTGACAGCATTGATATATCCAGACTGACTTCGTTCATTGAGCGGCGAAAACACCAGAATGATGTTCGACCCATCCGTAGCATTAAAAACTTCTTACAGAGCAGGCTCTTGCCAAGAGTTTGACCTTGCTTGAAGTTCTCTCTCATTCTCTTTCACCTGCCAATCAGACTGGAGATGGACTCCTCCTGCCAATCAATCAGACTGGAGATAGACTCCTCCTGCCAATCAATCAGACTGGAGATAGACTCCTCCCGCCAATCAGCTGTTGACTTGAATTTTGAGGAAAGCAAACCCCGAGCCAACCAGCTGCTAGCAAATGTTCGTGTGCAAACGCATTCCAGGGGGACCCGCGCGGGTGGCACGGGGGACTGGCAATGCAGACTTCACTGGGGTGGAGGACGATAGCACTGTACTCTGCAAAAAGCAGTCACCCGCGATACAGTAACAGTATTTTATTCAGGTTTCTGCAAAAAAAATAAAAATAGTTTTTTTAATAAACAAGAGTTGAATTTTGCAAGTGAACTTACCTACCGTTTTCAAGATTTATTCAAGGAAGAAATGCCTATGTTCAAAGCACTGGTGTTAAACAAAAACGAAATCATGCCTGGAGAAGACTCACCAAAATGGCTGCCCATTGATACGGCCTCCATTTATAACATCTGGTTTTCACTCGGTCCTAGAGCTTTCCAGTTGCCTCGCCTGTATGTATCTCACGTAGCAGTGCACTGAGATCAGACTCTGCTTTTAAGTGCATCCAACCTCAAAGTTTTTGCATACAAATAGAATGAATCGTTTTGCTCTGATAAAATGTAGGCCTTACTTGTATATAGACTGTTACCTGCCTTCGGTCTGTAATTTTTTTTTTTTTTGGTCCCCTCCCCTTATCCTTTTTCCCCCTTCTTCCTAAATGATGGTATACCACTGTGCGGGTCTTCAGTTTGGGTCAGTACTCACTGTCCCCTTAGAAAATGACTTCGGGTTGGTACCCAGCTTGCCAACCCAATTGTCAAGCAGTATACAGCAGGATGAGATACTGTAAATGCACTCATTTGGGATTTTGTTTTCTTTCATATCATGTGCAATGTTGTGGCTTTAACATTTTATGCAACTATTTATGAGGACCTCTGTTGTAACTGTAATAAATATATAGAAAAAGCACATACTTAGTACGGCGAGCTTTATGGTTTTGTTTGTGTGTTTGGGGTTTCTGGGTGGGCAGGGGTGGGTGTGTTGTACCACACTGTCATTATTAGTTTAAGATGAGGGTTAGTGTAGAATTTAGTCAAGACTAGACAGTTTTAAGGATTGTTAAAAAAAAGAGAGAGAGAGAGAGAGAGATTCGTATCCCAAATCTCAAACTGGTTAAGAAGTAGGGTGACACTTTTTAAAATTTATTATTATATTCAAAATGCCAAAGTCTGACTTTCCCAAAATCGGTCTCAACACTTACTACTTTTTAGAATTTTCAAATCTGTGTTTACTTCTTTCTGTGAAATGAACAAATGAATTTTGTGCTCTTTGGTGAAGAATACATTCAGAAAGTAGTGGTCAGATGAGGAGAATCTGATACGTAATGTAATTGTCTTAGTAACTGTTTTTAAGGTTGAAGTAATATTAACGTGAGCTATTTAAAAAGACAGAGATGGTTTTCTGTGCATCACTGAGTTCATATGGGTGTGTTGTCATCTATGTTTGTGTGAAATGCCGTGTTTAAAGAAACCAAGCCGACATCCCACAATAGTTAGATATATGGGTCTTAAGCCATAACCTAGCTTGGGTTAGTTTTGAGCTTTGCGGCTTCCACTGTATTCTATTTATTCCTTTTTTGGTTTTGGGGGTTTTTTTGTAAAGTTGTACAGAAACTTTTTAAAAGAAAACAACTGACTTCAAAACTGGATGTGTATTCGTACCAACCTCATATCATTATGTTTGTGTATTATTTTCCTTTATTGTTTTAGTTAAATTTTTGCTTTATTTTGCATGTATATTTCTTTGTACAGTGACGTTACATGTTTACACAGTATGACGTGATGTAAATATTTTATTTTGCCATCAGTTATTTTGAAAAAAATTAAACATATTTGACATATTTGTCTGATCTCTTGCTTTAAGGAGTTTGAAAGTTTAGGTTTGGTTATATTTTAATTGGGCTCTGTATTTAAAAAGAAAAAAGTACGTTATTTTAATGCCATAAAATTCATTTTAAATTGCAATGATGTATCTTTCATGCCTTACAAAATAATATTTGCCTTTGCTCTAAGTGTTGAGTGCTTTGTAGTGTCATGATTGCTTTTATATAAAACATGCGTAACTCTCTAACTGTGGAAATTCATTATAGTCTTTATTAGCTAGTAAATTTTGACCAGCAGAGTTTTCTACCAGATGTTCTCAGTTAAAGACTGAAGGATCATATTTCAGTTTAATATTAAACTGGGGAACAGATTTCCCACATCTTTTAGGCAATCCAGATTCATTATGAAGAAAAGTTACTTTCAACCGTTACATGGGTTTTGCAGCTAAACTCTGTTCGCATCCTATAAGGGATGAAGCAGGAAAGTTTTTCATTGTGTATATTTATCTCTCCCTTTTTCTGCTATCTTTAATCTATTTGCAATTCAGAATGAAGTGAAAGGTCAGGGAACGATACAGAGTGTTTATGCTTGTTACTGCATTGTATACATGATTTTTTTTTCCAGTCTTTATTCCGCTATTACCTGTCAAGTGATGAAACAGTCCCTTTATTCCTCACAATTTACTACTGAGACAGACAGTTGAGAGAAACATTTTACATTGAGACAGAGAATATTCAGGAAGGATGTACTGCAAGGATGAGCCACTGGAAGCTTTTCCCGTGACAGGGAAATAGATGGCAACATGCTCCATGGAAGAGTTTGTATCCTTGAGTTCTCAAAAATACTTTTTCTTGACTGAAGATACACTCAAGTGGGGAGAAGTTACCCAAATGCTATACAGAGAAATAATGTACTTGTAGGTGTTTTAAGTAGCAGAAATAAGTTCTTCCACTCATGTGAACAAGAGTGCACTGCTTCTGGCCCTCTCTGTGAGCCCTGTTACTTGGGAAAGCTATGATGTAGTGGAGTTTTGCACTAAAACCCGCTGTTCAGTGCAAGAGCTTCCAGCTGAAGAGAGCTTGAATGATGGGCTCCTCAACGTGGATATCTCTTCAAATGCTTTGAAGAGATAATGTATGCGTAAGGTCCTTTCGTTTTGCTAAATTGTGTAGTTGGGGCTGCAAATGCCACTTGGATTCAGTTGCGCACAGTTCTCCTTGACTGTCCTGCACACAACAAACCAGCACCACAGAGAGTGGAAACCAAAAGCATGGGTGAAAGCAGCTGGTATGAGGTTCCTGATGTGGGAATGTTGTAGAGCATAGGGAATGGCAGTCAATATTATAGCTGAAAGGGGGGAAAAATAGCCAGGGAGGTTCAAGAGAAGAATGTGTCTAAATGTTTTTTTTTTTTTTATAACATTCCCCAATCACTTCTTACTGATGGTTTAGGAAGAAGAGAAGAGGTTGCCAGACTTTGTCAGTGCATGTGTCAGTACTTTTCAAGCGGAGTTTGGGAGTGCAGGAGTTCTCCATTGCACATTTGATGAATGCCGCTTAACTTGAAAACCACTGTGTGGAAAAAAACTGTTTAGCAGAAAGCCTGGCTAGATAACATTTCCATGGTCAGGGAAGCAACCTGCATTGTCTTTCTAATGGGCAGAGGCCTAACACATACCTGCCTGTGCTCCTGAGGAGTAGGAGGGAGAGTCTGGTTTTCTCTTGTGTGAGTATAGAGAAAACTTAACTATGTCATCCTCATGCTCAGACGGGCCTATTAATGTATTGATGAATAGAAGAAAAAATAATTGTTTTTCTCTTTTTCCAAATCCAAAACCATGTTCAGGCTAGGGTGCAACAGAGATCCTCCAGAATGACACAGCAAAAGCATGTGGCCTCCTGAAAAGATTTCAGTACCTGTGCAAACCTGATTGGTAGTAGAAGATGCCTGAAAAGATAATGGAATGTTCTTTGCATGTAACATACTGCATGATGTTGTCAGGAAACATTAAAACCCCACTGCTGAGGCAGTCAATGTAGGACTCCATCAAAAAGAGGGGCTGGTGAGTAAGAAATGAATGTAACCAAGGGGAAAACCAATGGTTGACTTGAGGTTAAGCCCCATGGTTCTCAAAATCTTGAGAGAAATGAAGACAGGAATATACTTATTCACAGCCACTGGTTAGTGAAATCTATGAGTAGCTGGCATTTAGTGAAGTATTTGGACAGCCAATCTTTGCTGCGAACAGCAGTGTATTTGTGTGCAAGGAGTGTTACCGTGTCTGCTCCAGTCCAGAAGATGAGCTAAGCTTTATATACCCTTTCCATGTGTGTATAGACTCAGTGTGGGTGTGTTACTAATTTCTCTGCTATAGGGATTCGGCTGCATGTGGAGTTAGGTAGAACCGGGTAAGACCAAGTTTCTGTATTTGTTTAAACCAGCTCCAGGTATTGTGGTGGTTTTGTCAGAACCACTGCTTTATCCCTTAGGCAAAAGGGATTGGGCAAATAGGTTTGAATTTTTTTCTGAAATTAAATCTTGCTGGAGGTTATATTAGAGAGTAACAGATAGGGTTTGCATCTGCAGAGGTTGTACTTCCACTACTTTTTGCACATTCACATCTGCCTAAGCAGTCAAGACAAAAGGCTTTTTCTGTGTGCACCATAATGCAAGAGCATGAGGTGATGGTGCCCACTGTTCTCTCTCCTTCCTGGCAAGCAAAGACACGTACCCAGCACCTCAGGCTTCACATGTCTGGCGGTAACCTCAGCATGTCCCAACTAGATGCACTCAGTGGTCCGCCATGCCATGCCGTAACACCGAGCATCAATACCAGAATGAGATCTCCCATTTTGCTGACCTGTCACAGGGACAAAGAGCCTGATGCGTAGAAACATCAGAATATGCTTCTCTCATGATGTCTTTTGTCCTCAAAACAGGAACGCTTCTCATTTCCCCTAATTCACTCCCCTTAGCCCTACCCAAAAAGCTTCAGGGGAATGGGGGTGGAGGGGCAGCTGGATTTATTGAGGAGAGCAGTCTGATCTCCTCCTCTTACCCTAGTAGTGTCAGGAGAGCCAGCACCAAGCCTGCTAATAATAAACTCCCATCAGCCAATGTATGCCTTCCAATAAAAGAAGCCATTATGAACCCTAGTATTAGAGAAGAGCACCAAGTTTCCAGTTTTCCCCACTGGTTGTAGGTTAAAATGATGAAATGTGCTAGAGATACATCTGAGGTTTAATACGTGAACTCTTTGGGCTATCTTCAGGAAAGATGATACTCATGATGTTTTCATTGTCTAATTGTCATGAGCAGTAATCTGAAAGCTGCTTTTTTAACACATTTTCTTCTTAACACATACATTGTCCTTTTGACTGCTAGAGGGACTTTTCATCCTTGTTGTTTGAGGAAATGTGTAGATGAGGTACTTGAGACTGCATCAGTTGAAGCGGATGAAGCTTTAGATTCCGTCATTATGCCTGTGGTAGTCTATTGGTTCTCATTGCTCCAAATTTCTGGGTTTCTCAAGGAAAGTATTCATCCTGTTTGGATGGAAGATACATTGAACTACAGAAAGGATGAAACCTTAACACCAAAGCAACGCTTTAATCTCTGCCGACTGAATTTCCAGCCTCCCAAAGACATTCTGTCCATTACCACCCCAGTGTATTCTTCTCTGTCATACTAAATGGTCTTCCTGACAAAATGATGTCTTTGCATCTCGTGGAAGAAAAGTACATTGAGGATTATGTAATATTTAATTATTGTTTTAGAATTGCAATAAACCATTGATATCCATAACTTTGTGTAGCAACAGGTTATGCAGTTGAGCTCCATACTGTGCGAAGAACCCACCGACATCTTCCTTCGTCTCTGAAGTTTTGTTTTGGAAAAGACAATGAGCAGTTCATCTCCCCAGCTTTTGTGTCCTACCTCTGCTTTTACAGTCTTCTACCTTAATTTTCATTTGGACATCTGTTTACCAAGCTAAAGAGCACAGGTCTATTTATTCCTCATGGGGAAGCTATTTATCATCTTAATTGCCTTTTTCTGAACCTTCCCTAGTTCCAAGTTGTATATTTTCTGTGATGGGAGGGGGCAAATCTCACGCAATATTCATAATACAGGTGCATCATGAGTTAGAGTTGCAAAATGGCACTTTGTTCTCTATTCCTTTCCTAAAAATTCTAGGTGTTCACCTTGCTTTGACTTCTTTTGAGCTGATACTTCTTAGAATATTAAATCCTGAGATCATGTTCCCAAGTTGAGTGGCAATGGTCAGTTTAAAGCCTATGCTCATTTATGTAAAACTTGGATCCCTCTTTCAGCACGTCCCCCATGAGCATTCATTTTTTCTCATTGAATTTTCTCAGCCTCTTTATTTCAGCCTACAAAGCTGAGGTAAGTATGATTGCCTTAGGGAGAGATTGTTCTGATGGAACTGACCATGGAGTCTCTTATAGTAAAAAAAAAAAAAAAAAAAAAATAGAAGCTGACTACTGCTGGCCTTCATTTTACTGCTCAGATAGTCAGCCTAGCTCCCCTGACTTTTTCAAGAACTCCTTTCACAGGAGTCTGTCCTGACAAGAGGGAGTTTTCTTGCCAGCTCCTGGAGCCATCAAACTCATTTCCTCTCATCCTGAGGGAGGAAATTGTAACCTGCCTTGGACTTGATTAAGCTGAAAGTCTTCACTTTCAAATTAAATTTCAGACACTGATTTTAGCAAGGCTAGCACCCTCGCTTCAACAAGAGGATTTACTTGGGTCTCAAGCAGGAGGTTTGTTTCCACACTGAAATTATGCATCAGGAGTATTTCGAAAGATTACTTGCAGAAATTTCACATTAAGCTTCCTGAAGACTCACCTGGCAGTAGTCAGCAAGAGGAATTCACTCAGCACACCCTGAACTCAGTCTCTGCGGGGGCTTGCTATCCCAAGGGCTACTCCCAAATACTGAAGAAGAGCTGGCACCAGCTGGAAGTTTGCCCTGGGGAAGTCATCTGCTTGCTGTAAGAGGCTCTCTGTTTTCTCTCATCCCACTCTATAGGAAATTTTTAGGTATGAAAATCTTAGCTGAATTCCTGTTACACTGGTGGTCATGGTATGGATGAGGCAATCATCTGAGCTTGTAACAGCTTCACCTTTTGACAAACTTTTTTTCTTCCAGGAGCATGAGAGAGATTCAGGTCTAATAACTGTTCCTTCTAATGTTGGTTTT
Source organism: Mycteria americana (assembly GCF_035582795.1). Taxonomy (NCBI): domain Eukaryota; kingdom Metazoa; phylum Chordata; class Aves; order Ciconiiformes; family Ciconiidae; genus Mycteria; species Mycteria americana. The sequence continues at coordinate 93,060,424 of NC_134366.1, read as the reverse complement.
TTTCCAGGTAATTTATTGGGTTTGTTTAAGAGCTTATGCTGGGCCAATAGCTGTGTGTTGTTTCTGCCAGGAGTCAAAAAATTAATGTCATTGTTTTCTTTTCCCTCTAGCATATTTCTGTGGTGAGAGAGTTGCTTCATAACTCACACAAAACTTCAGCTTTGTCCTTTGTTCTGCAGAAAATCCAACCTTTCAGGGCAATCTTCATACATGGTGGTTGCCAAAACTAAATGATGTAATGGTGTGACCCTGAGGAAGTTGTCTCACTGGCTAGCTGGCCGTTTCATGACGGGCAGCAAGGCTGTCAAGGTAGATCGCTACCTTTGCTGAGAGCATTCTCCACTGCAATTCAGGCAATAGCAGTGGAAAATGTCCTTGTCCTTCTGATTTGCAAAGCCATTGCTGGGGAGTTGCGTTTACACATAGGCACTACACTGTTCCTTAGTTTCCATGTATGGTGCTTCTGTTGTTGCTCAGTAAAAGTCTCAGATACACATTCAGTTACTAGTTACTGTGCAAATGTGTATGGTGTTGCCTGGATTTATCACACAGTGTGGGGCATGTATGCAAGCACTCACAGGAGAAAAGAAAACTGGTCATTCATTCACTGGAACTTGTTAAAAAGAATGTTCTCCATATGTTGCTGTTTTTCCAACTACCTTACTTCTGAAGGATCATCAGATGTGAGGAAATGAAGGATATAATGTCTGTACTGCTAAATTACATTGGCACACGTGGACAATGTTGTGCTGTAACAAAGGGTGGCGGCTGCAGTCAAGTGCATGCAAGCTGCAAATACTGCAAGAAGATGTACGTTGACAAAGTGTATAGATTTCTTCAAGGTATGTTGACTGCACATACAATTCGTGGTGGTTTTTTTTCTGAATTCAGGGGTTGCAAACTAATGTCATGCATAAAATGATATTTGCCTTGCCTTTGCTTTCTCTGCAAGTAGAAATACAGCAGTGGTGAAGAGAGACATAGGTGATTATTTATATGCACAAAGAAAGGAAGCCTGGTTTCACAGAATCACAGAATCGTATAGGTAGGAAAAGACCTTTAAGATCATCGAGTCCAACCATAAACCTAACACTACCAAGACCACCACTATACCATGTCCCTAAGCACCTCATCCAAACATCTTTTAAGTACCTCCAGGGATGGTGACTCAACCACTTCCCTGGGCAGCCTGTTCCAATGCTTGATAACCCTTTCAGTGAAGAAAAATTTCCTAATATCCAGTCTAAACCTCCCCTGGCACAACTTGAGGCCATTTCCTCTTGTCCTATCACTTGTTACCTGGGAGAAGAGACCGACCCCCACCTCTCTACAACCTCCTTTCAGGTAGCTGTAGAGAGCGATAAGGTCTCCCCTCAGCCTCTTTTTCTCCAGGCTAAACAACCCCAGCTCCCTCAGCCGCTCCTTATAAGGCTTCTGCTCCAGACCCTTCACCAGCTTCGTTGCCCTTCTCTGGACTCGCTCCAGCACCTCAATGTCCCTCTTGTAGTGAGGGGCCCAGTGAGGGCTTTGCCTCAGAGTTGAATTATGTGGTAGTTCATGGGAAAGAAATTAAAGCTTTTCCCAAATCTGTGTTACTCATGATACTCATGACATGGTAACAGTATGAGCTTGTTCTGCCTGATGTCTTGGAGAAGCCAAGGGTGCTACGTCCAATTCAATGCAGCCAGCAATTCAAAATGTACTCGGGGAGGCCAATACAGATGGAGACTGGGGAGAAATAAGACTACAGAGAGAAACAAGTGAAAGAGGGCAGGCAAACACAGAAAGGAGGTTACTGTACATGTCTTACTAGGATGCCAATGATGTTAGCCTCCTTAGGAGCAGGCATGGACAACGCTGGACTTCAACTGTGCATCTGATCCCTGCCACCGCCTCAGAGTCTGACCAAGGGGAGAACAGTGCACCTACAGAAACCATGGCAGGGCTGCCTATGCATGTTCTGCTTTTTGGTATGGAACTTTACAACAGATATCTAATTTACTTAAACGTCTTTCCACACTGATACAATGCTATTTGTTACCACTTTGTACTGGTTGTAAGTTGTCTGTTACTAGGTCACGACTGGCTTTAGAGAGTGCACTGCCATCCAGAAGTTCAGCCATGAGAAAGACATTGCAGCCAACTTTCAACATCTTTAGAGCAGGATGGAAGAAATGCTGAAGAGGATGGTAACCCCTGGAGATGGGAAAAGAGGAGGATTGGCTTGGAAACATGTTCGAATATGCAAAATAGTGATCAAGATTTTTACTCTAAAAAGTATTTCCAGTAATTTCTGATAAGCTAATGGGTCTAGTGGAGGCAAGATAAGAGTATACTGAGAATAGATGGCATCCCTTCAAAATAATTCACTGTGCAAGTTAAAAGCATTCCCCTAGAAGTATTTGCTGCTTGTCTTGGAAGCTAATATCCCAAAGAGACTGCAGAGATAAAGTTCAGAGAGAGGAAAATATCTTTATTTGGTATTTAATAAAGATATTATAAGTATCTTCGAGTAAGAATTTTCTGGGATAGTCAGTACGTGGCCTAGAGGACTATGATTCCTTTTGATCTTCCGAAGGATTTATGGATGGGCAGGGATGGCATTTGTTTGTGAAAGAAAACATCTGTTTCTGTTTGCATGCTGTGACTTTTCCAGTTGTGAGTGGTTAGGTAAGTAGTGCAAGTACTTGATTAAAGTTAAATCTTCCTCTTGAGTCTGTAATGTTTGGTCTGACAAATAATCAACATATTTTTCTCTGTTAGTCAACTGCAAGAGTTGAGAGGGGTAACCTTTTACAAGGCCTAAACACCATCTGTCGGTTTTAAAAAAATGAGGAGGAAATGGTAACACTCTTTTCCATTAGTTCAGATGTGAACTGTTTCTGTACTTAAGTGCTCCACAGAAACTTTATCTGCTTTACAAATCTATTCCCAGATTACCTGAGTATTTTTTCTAGCAACCTTGCTTTTCTAGTTTAACATTTCTATCACACATCAGACCCTGAATTAGCAAGCAACCATTGTGATAATCTATTTATATTTGAAGTGGCTTTTTTAAAAAAAAAGTAGTATTGAAACCACATGCACATGCTGTGGAATCTAATAGCATGAAAGCTGCAGCTGAAGTTGTAAAGGTTTTTTTTTTTTTTTCAGAGCCTTGGTATTACTGTCCTATGTAATGCAGGGTTTTATTTTCCATGGTTAAGTTTGCTTGACGTCAAACATCGACCTTTTTGCCCAAGTCAGGCAGAGAAGTATCAACTTCTACCATGTTACTTGAGCTTCCCCCTCTGTTGTATTTTAGAGGTGCAAGGGAAAAGCTTTCCAATTGGATAAAGGGGTGTTAGATGAAGAATGCATCTCTGTGTAAATGTTGGAGGTCTTCTATAACAAAGTACTGTAAGGGTGGGTTGTCCTAAGTATAAACAGCTGTTGTATTTCTCTTTCATGCTGTGGTGCTGTCATGGGGCATCTGCCACCCTGCCTTACTGCAGCTATTTCTTGTCATCAAGGCTTTTTTTTTTTTTTAAACATTTAAGAATTTCTCCAGCCACTGGAAGTGAAAATGATGTTATTTCGTTGTAGAGCAGTGTTGCACTGAAAGGCGTTACCTTTAGCAGGGATTGCTGTTCTAATCTTTCTGCTGGAGAATGCAACCCCAGAGCTCTGTGCATCACTCCGGGGAGCTCTGCTGGAGCTGGTGTCCCAAGATGTCTACTCGTGTTTCTCCACATTCTTCCCTTCTGAGGATACTTACGGCTCTCCTACACCACTCTGTGGGAGGAAAGGTGAAAGGGCTCTTTGCTAATTATGAAACACTTAAAAAGGTCTTTCCTAGCTGCTCTTGGGAGGGGGGATGTAGAAACACTTGTGTCGGGAAAAAGAAGAGGCACAAAGGGCAAATCGAGAGAGCTGTGGGGGAATTCGTGCTCTTCTGCTGACTGCCTATCCTCAGTTATGGTGATGGACATTAGATGGGCAGGAGGGATGTACTCACCACAAGGACTCAGCTCGGTGTCCAAAGTACCCTGTCCTAGAAACAAAGTGCTCAGGTGTTGAGAGCGGTTTTGTTGGGAAGAATCTGTGCACATGGAGATCCAGCACTTAAACAAGTTATGTATAAAAATTTGCACGTACTAATGTTGTCACCTTGCAGTGTTTTAAAGCACACTGCATGTCCTGGCCTCTTTCTGAGGTGACCGAGCAGGCATTACATCCTACCTCTGCCAGTGTGACAGACATCTCAGCTTTCTGTTTCTGGCAAGGCATTTCTAGCAAGGCAGCTGACTTTGCACTGTTGAGCTCCCATATAAAAAGCCAAAACTGCTTTAACTGTTCGTGACAGCGGCGTTTGGCTTAGCAAGTCTATCACAGCAGTTAGGCGATGGAGGCAGGGAGGTAGCTGAGGTCTCTGCTTCGGTTGCACTATGAAATCCCATCTTTGTTTCCAATGAGGAAAATACGAGGTACGGCAGCTGGCTAGGGTGTATTCGCCATTCCCTCAGCCATACTTAGGCTGTTTTTTGAAATGTTTCAATTAATTTCATAAACAAGACATATCTAATGTTACATCTGGGGGGGAGGGAAGCTTTCAAAAACTATAGGTCCATGTATGGAGACACAGGGTGTTCAGTTTGCAAAACCTACTACCATCTGCAGCCTTAACTTTGGCATTTTAGGCCTCCTGCTAGTTTGACTATACAAATGTCTCAGCTTCTGTTGAGTTGCTCATTTGCAGCTGACACATTGCCACTTAAAAGCAGTGGCTCATTTCTGGCTGAGCTCCATGTTGGACTTTATAACAGTTCTCTGTATTTGTTTATTGAGCACGAATTATTTTACTATTGGGTGTAGCTCTTTATGAAGTCTGTCTCCTGGAAATATTGCCAATGGAAGGAAGTATAACTATATGATATTTACCTTACCATGATGCTGTTGTAATTATGCTGTTTGAGTCAAACTAGTACATTTTGTGTCAGAGCGATACTTGAAGGTCAGTGGAGGAAGGACTGCTACGAGTCGCTTGGAAAAAAACAAATGTAGCAAAGCATAAAGAATCGTCTGCTTCGGGTTTTTTCCCTTGTAATACACAATTAATGGCAGAATACAGCTATGCATTTGACAGCTACGTGAGATCTAATAAAAAAACTTTAAAAAAGAAAATCCAGCAACATTATGCTTGTATGACCTGTAGAAAAGTGCTCCAGCACTTCTGGAATAGCTTACAGTAGATGGAGAAGGAGGCAGAATACCCTCATCTGACTCGACTTTCTGAAATGTCCTGAAGGTGAGGTGTTTTTGGGACATGAGGCGTTTGTCAGAAGAAGAGACCCCAAGAGCAAGGCTCTTCAACACCTTGGAGCTGAGGATCTATACTTAACAGCAGCAATGGTTGTACATTCTGTTCCTCATTGGTTTCCTGCTGTGCCTCTAGCGCGTCAGATTCCTTCCCTCGCAAAAATGGAAGTTTAGATGGTCTCCCTTTCATTTCTCCTCCCAGACAATTTGTCATGCATTTATGCTTTCAGTGCTAAAACACGTTTATTAACATATGTAGAAACCATTTAAGCATTTCAAACAAAACCTGTGACATAAGGATCCAATTATGTGATTGTATAGTTAATGATCCTTTTAAATGTAAAACCTCCCCATAAAAATTTGGTGGCAGCTTTGATTATCTTCAAACTGTCATCCTGAAGTGCCACAGAAAGTAGCATTATTCTGATGTAATGTAAATCCAGATTGTTCAGAGGATATGATTAAATCTAGAAGTAATTTTGAGGAAATAAAGGCAGAATCCAAGACACAGTCCTCCTCCTCCTGAACGTAGGAGGAAGACTTCTGTTTTGTTCTTCTAGTGCTACTCAAAATCCACACCTTCCTTCTGTAAAATGGATGCAAGAAGCTGTGGTGGAAGGTGGGTCCAGGGAAATGTGTGTCTGTATGTATTTGAGAAGAAGCCACATGGGAACAGCCAGGAAATTTCATTTTTGCATTCTCAACACGGGCTGTTTTTTAAATAAAATGTATGTCATTTACTTGCCAGAAAAGTAGAAATCCTAATACTTGCAGTCTAAATAGCAGAATGTCAAACGGGGTAAGATCCATAAAAAACTACAGAAAAAGAAATCATCGAATCCTTTGTGAGGAAGGTGCTGAACATCCCTTGCAAGTAGGAGAATTCTGTCTTTATTGTCGCTGGCTGCAGAGGGAGATGAGAGTGCTGCTTGTCGTCACAGGGGGCTGCATACTCAGCTGAAGAGTCTCCATCACCATGGTATTTTCAGCATCTCTCAATTTTAATCATCAAGCTTCGCTTTACAGATGGTGAAAGCTTCTTACTTCCTTTCCCCTGTTTTAACAGGTGGTGAAAGGATTTGCTGAAGATGCATAAGATTTTGGCAACTGCAAAAACAGAAATTCAACCTCTGAATTGCTGTCCCATATCCTAATTAAAAGAAATTAATGTCATCCTTTCTTCTGTGTTTTGAAATATATAGGCAAGTATAGCATATATTAGCTTAGCAGGAGGTTGTTTTGACCTGCTAGGTGAAGCAGCACATATATTAATTTCAGCTGTCAACATGGATGGTGATTCTGTTAGGAGATGCAGGAAAGAAAATGGCAAATAGAACCTGGATGTTTATCTTTGCAATCCAGAATAAGCAAACTATCAGCTGCACAAAGTATCTTTCAGAAAGGAACATCTTCTGTTATTGTTTTTATTAATCTAAAAGTCCTTTAAATCAGTAAGCTGCCTTATGAAAGGGGGCATGTATATGCTCAAGCCCTTGTCTCTCCATGACTTTTCGATCAGCACTGTTGCTCCTTTGTGTACAGGCTACTGCTTTCTCTTTCTGGCCTCGGTTTTTACATCTGTTTCATTTTCCTGCTTGTTGCTAAGTTTCCCTCCGAAGAAAGTTTGTTCTATTCACTGATGGCATTTGATGTTTTGGGTTGGGGTGACTCCTTCCTCCGAAAAGAATAAGCTCTTTTCTCCCCCTTAGTGATCCTGTTTTGCTGTTTCAGTACAAAATAAGCCATTGCTGATGACTGCTGCGGTTCTTAGCGGAGGTGGCAGAAAGCGGCTCGCTCCCCCTCGTTCAGAAGAGAAGCCCAGGGAAGGGGGTGTTCTGATCGTCGGATCTGTAGTGAGTCACTCGCAGCACCCAGGTCTTAAAATGCTTACTTAGATTTGCTGCTACGCACTTTTGACAGCGAAACATAAATATTTAGTCCCTGTTGCAAAGCCAGGCACTGACACTAGACAAAAAAAAAAGGGCAAGTGCCTATGAATAGGCCGTGTCTTGTTTCTTCTGGCAGTAATGTCTTACAGCCTGAAGGAGAAACAGCGGAATTCTGAGTCTTTGCATGTTGATTTCTAAAGAAAAAGAAGCCATAATATGGACTCTTATTCCAAGTAGGAAGTATCTGATTTACAAGGAATTGTCCAAAAGCAAGGCCCGTCACAGAGTTTATGACAGGGATTCCTTTTCCCAAAGATGTTGGTCTCCTGTGCCCAAGCCCAGGCACAGGAGGCAACTCTGCACTAACCACTTGCTTGATGCTTCCAAAATCCTAATCTGTCCCGAAAGCAGATTGTATTGATGCTAGTCCTGTTATTAGTCTTCAGAAGGAAAAGGATAACCTGTTGACCCACTAAGTAACTCGTTGTGCACCTGCATAGGACAGCACCTCTCCTGCCCCCAACCTCTTGGCTGCAGCAGAAAGTTGCCAACGATAAGGATAATTGTTCCTAAAAGGGTGATTTTCTTCCAGCTAACAGACAAGAGGGTAGGACAACTCGTTACAGCAGAACAAAAGTGACTACATGCAATGGGAAGTTGGGGATATTTGTCTCTGGAACCCTACCCTGCTTCCGATAGAAAGCGATCAAGCAGAAAGAAAGGAAGAAGTTGGCTCTAGAGCTCAGTAATAGAGATGAAACTGCCTGCAACTCTGGGACAAACTCAGGCGGTCATTGCGTCTCTAAAGCATTTGCGCTTAAAGCTTTCAGATAGCTGGATGATGTTGTGCCACGTCATGTTTGGGTTTCCAAACTGCCGCTGAAGACCAAGAGCTCTCCTATCATTTGCGAGCAGGGAAGCAAGCTCGTTGAGCTGTGGTGGTGAAGTCAAATGCAGACTTCATTTTCTACATCTCACAGAACCACAAGGGAATGTCACGGGTAGGAGAGGCCATCTGATAACACCCGCCACAGAAGCGTGGGGGTGGACAAAGGAAATTTCCTCGTCAGCTTGTGAATGCGATAGAGTGCAAACAGGCAAGCATGCAAACACCAGCTACTTAGTACAACACAGCCATTCTTAGTTTGTGGACTCTATCAGCCCAGGTGGTCACTGCCTCTAGCACACCAAACTTGTCATCTTCCATTTTAGGTTTGTCTTTCTCTTCTCTCCATGACCCTGCATAAACCTCTTAGTTGTTTCTAACAAAAAAAGGCACGGGGGTGTGTGTGTGTGGAATTTATCCTGTATTTTTTTGTAACTTAGCCCTGTGCCAAAGCTCAGCTGAGGCTTTCCTGCAAGGAAGGGGTGCAGAAGGTCCTGGTCTGTCCTCTTCTCCCTTTTGGAGCCCTTTTTTGCCTATAGCCTGATCCTGTTGGAGCAAAGATGGCACCACGTTCCAAAACTCTTCCAAGTTCCTAGATCTCTGCCACACAGAGTGTTCAGGTGTCCCAGCATTTTCACCATGCTCTAAAGATGCTCACAGGTCTATGGAAGAAATGCAGAGCTCAGGCAAATATTCATACCCCAGCACAGCAGGAAAGTGAGGTAATCCATGCTTTTCCTGCTTGGATAAAGCCTCAAGAGTTATTAAAGACTTATCCAGGTGAACCATCTATTCTTGGTTGAGAAATATGGTATATGGGCTAAAGAGCGTGGAAACTCCAAGAAAAGAGGATGAGTAGGCAGTGCTAAACATCCAGAACTGCTTCTGGTTGAACAAAATGGATTAGGAAGTACAACAGAGGAATTTAAGATGATGAAAGATGATGAAATTCAATGCAGTGAAGACAGTTAATTTTCACTGTTTAAATATTTAAACAGCTTGCTTTTTTCTTTATTTAAAAAAAAACCAGTGCTGAGCAAGTGAAGCAAAAGAGGGCATGTGCAGTGTTTCTTTCTTCTCTCCTACTAGTTTTCTTTCCAAATCTCCCCTTGGAGATGCACTGGTCCTGTAGCCAGCCTGCAGTTTTTCCCCTCTCAGAATTATCCTGTTCTACTAACGGAAATGGAACACAAATACATACATACATATAAATATGTGCAAATATATATATATTCTCTGTCTTCAAGTGTTCACTTGCTGCTTCTGGATGCTCACTGGCACGGAGCATAAGTAGCACGAGAGCATTCAGAGGCAGCAAGTGAACACTTAAAGACAGAAAATTCTTCATTGTTCCTCTCCTCCTTCCTCCACAGCAAATGGTGAAATAAGAAGTGTTTGCAGGCTGGCAGTCGTGGGCCCCAAGCCTTGGACTGGAGCAGGGAGAGCAGATTTCACCTTCAGCTCCTGAGGTGCCAACAAACAATATTTAGGTTCTCCCCCAACCCCACTTTTCCAAATTTCCTTTATTGTTTTAAGCAAATGCTCCTGATCCACGGATGATGGAGAAACAGCATTTTAAAACTAATTTAACAAAAATAGTGTAATAAAAGATGTAGAAAGGGAAATCAACATTCCAGTGAAAGGGAAAATGTGAGTCAGTAACCATTCGAGTTCCAGCAATTTTGTTTTAAATCCATCTGAAACGTGGAGCAACAGTCATCAGAAGAGGAATCTGGCAGGGAAAATGGTTGCTTCCGCCTCTGAAATAAGAACTTGTGGTATTTTCAGACCGGGAGGCTTGATTTAGTGAACTGGTAGGCTACAAGCATTGGGATATATCTTCCTACCATGTAATTAAGAAGCAATTAGTAGCCTTAGACTGTAAAGAAACCACTGGTCTCATTTAATTTAAAACGATGAGTGAGGAGGGGAAAGGAAAGAATCTCCCCAAGGGCCCTTTGCTTACTCTTAATAAAACTCCTGTATCTATGAAGTGATTTAATCATATCTGTGTAAGCTTTGCTTTTACATAGCACGGTCCATATCTTAATAGAGAAGGGATGCTTGTGTGGACCACCTGTTTCCTCTTCACGGTCACAATGCTTCTACAGAAAGCACATTGATTGCATGATAAGTAATGTTAAATGCTTCGCAATCAAACGTGACGTGAAAAGAAGAGGCTGTGACTCTCTGAGGACTACCGCTAAGACAGAGACCACGTATGGGTGGTACATCACAGTTTGAAAGTCACCCTGCAATCTCCATCCCTCAAACAACTTGGAAGATGTGGAGGGAGGTAGCAATGTGGCCTTTATAAATAGCTGAGTTATGCTTGATTTTTTTTTTTTTCTTGTGGCTTGGATATGGAGAAGCATACACAGCCTGTGTGACTTTGAAAACTTTAACGGAAATGAAACAGGAAGCCAGATCCTCTCACAGCTTGTTGATCTGTGAAGACGAGCTGAGTCTGTAGAGACTCATTTTCTACGCCCAGCACGAGAAGTCAGGGGAGAGAAATCCATCTGGGGGGGATACTCGGGAGAGGAGATGCAGAGGCGACATGACAGAAAGGCAAGTAAGAACAGAGACCAGTTCACTGAGCAAGAAAACCAGAGCAGAATTAACCACTCAAAGAGAAGTGTTGGTAAGTGCGTAGAGCTGTGCTCTAAATTTCGGCATCTCACCAAGCTGGTGATCAGCTATAGGAAGCTCCCATGCTGCAGATCATAGCTGCATGGGCACTACTTTTATCTATGCATTGAACTATACCTGGCCTTAGTGGTAGTAATAAATGATGATAAATAGGGAAATGGTTCCTGACTGTTAATAATGGACTTGAAAAACTGAAGGGTGAAGCTCTCACCATTCTGCACCCAGGTTTCCTACTTTTACTGGGTGGGATGCTGTTGCCTTTGTCTCGGCGGACAATTTTTGCTCTCCTTTTGAATTGTTTACGTTCTTTGGGCTGTGGTTATAATCCTGCTGCTCACCTGCAGATGAGAGCAAGAACACGGCACTTGCTACTGCTGCTAATTTGTGGGTTTAAACAGGGACGGTTAAAATGTCTTCATAATTGCTTAGCGTGGCTTTCAGTATAAGCTTTTGCTGTAATTGCTGTGCAGTCTCGTGTGGGTACAAGCGGAGGGAGGTAGCCACAGTCATGCCTGCAGCTTGGAGATGCCATGACCTGCAGAAAAACCTGGAGGTTCATGTTACGGGCAAGTTCATAATGCTCCCCTAAAGGAAGGAAATATCATAAGTATCCCTAAGCGGTAGGGGTTTGCCATCAGCACATAGCCTTGTCTGAGTATCATAAATATGTGCAAAATGCCATGACCAGAAAGTCTGGAGGAAGAGAATCAAACTTAGGCTGCTTCCAGTCGGAGCTCCCTGGAGCTCTCCCCTTGTCCCCGCGGAGCTGCTGCCTACTCGGGAGCAAAGCAGGGGAGGCATTGCTTCTGCGGAAACACGTTGAATGCATACTCTAAGGCCTCCTCTAGCTCCCAATATTCTTTTCCAAGGTATTTTGGGGACGTTCACACTTTCTGAAGCTTTCTGAACCCTTGCAGCAGCATGTTTCCCCTTCTGCACAGCCCGTAACAGAAACTGCCTTCGAGTTAGCTGCTATCCCCTTTTTGCAGTTGATCCTGGCTCAGACCTAGACCTTGCTTGCTCTCCTTAGGATTATCCTAACTCTTGTTCAGCTCGCAGGAGTGGCATGAGCTCACCCCAACCAGTCCAACGCAGAGTGCAGGAGGCCTCTGCATTACTCAGCTCAGTCTCGCCAGAGCTGTCTGCATCCCAGGCCGAGGAGAGGCTTGCAGAGGAGGTAGAGGCTCTCCCGTGTCAGCGACTTGCAAGGAGGAGAGACTATATTCTCCTGCTGAAGCCCACAAATGGGAAAGGGTAGTAGAGAGCTCTCCCACAGCGGCTCAGGAAAGAGGTCCAGCAAGAGCTTAAGGAGGAAGAAAAGGCAGACAGACAGTGTTTGTTAAAAAAATACCTCAAGAGGTTTCAAGTAAGTGATCGCCATGTGACTGGTTGCCCCAGAGCTTATTCCCAGCAAGCGCATGCGTAGAGGGGCACAGGCTATTCTCTAGGTTGCGCTGAAGTGCTGAATAAACGCCCCGAGACGAGAGCAGAGAGCCGGGAAGCGGGAAGGACTCACTGATGCGGGGGTTGATCTGCAGTGTTGGTACTATGCGTGTTTCATCTCTTCCCTTAATGAGTCAGCGACCAGATAAACATTAACTTCCAGGCCTGTCTGCACGAGGAAATCACCTATTAAATCCTAGGATTTTAGCACAGGTTAGAGAGGGCAGAAGGAGGCAAATTTGGATTTGGCTGGAACGCTAAACCATCAGGCAGCACTGACGCTGGCCTGGCCAAGGCTAGAAGGAAGCTGGAAAGGGAAGCTGAAGCATGTGATAGCTGCAGGCGAGACGTGGCTCAAACAAATCCCAGGTACCGTGGAGCCTTGGCAGGTGGATGCCGCGTCAGCTGTATCCTAACAGCATCTCTCTCAGCTGCGCCTCCTGACAGACAGCTATGTTAAACCACAGACTGCATGTCCGAACGCAAAGCACCGGCTAGCTGATGCTGCGGAGAGGCATAGAGCTGGCACTTGGAAGTATTTTTTTTTCCAAAATGGATTTTTCTATGGAGCAGCACACAGTGCTGCACAACTGACAGCTTTAGGCCTCTTAAGTCAGCTATTTACTCTTGCTATTCTTAGCTGTTTTTTAAGCCTAGATTTTCTATTACTTGGGTAAGTGTGCTTGTGGCTTTCTATGAGTGTGTATGAGTGAGCGCTGGGCACACCAATATTTAACAGGTTTTGTCTGTTTCGTTCCTTGCCCAGGTTAACTGAGATAGATGGAGAAACAACCTGATACTCATGCCAGGCAGTACAAATCCCTTCACTGTTCCATGAAAAGTGTTGATTTTCTATCTCTAACCATTTTAATAAAAGAAAAAAAAAACCCAACCCTGTAAGTTTGTCCTAGCTCTGTGCTGGAGCAAACTGCTTATAACTCTAGATTTAAGTCTGCGTCACTTGTTCAGACCATTACAATTCCCTTCTGTTTCTCCTGCAAAGTCCTTAGTGAGATGGCAGAAAATTGTTCTTTAATGTGTAACCAGAAAATAAATTACACCAGTCTATGCAAATCCTCTACATAGAGCTGGGACAAATTACACCTAAAAGACCGCTAAAAGGGAAGGTACCTCGCAAGGGTGAATTTCTTTCAGGATGAATGCACTTCATCTCATTAATGAGTGAATTAGTGTGGAAATGAACATTTAACGATAGGGGGAAAAGAAAAACAACAACAACAACCACTCCGAAGTCGATAAGTTGTGTTTAAGGTTCACGGCTAGATCTCCTACGGATGCTGATGACCTCGGTCTCCATTAAGGGAACTGCTGCTATAAAATGTAAAATAATGTAGCGTGACACCAAAGCACAAATTCTATCCAACTGATGGAGGAACTGCGGGGACTGCTGGGGAAATGGAGAACTCCACTCGTTCCTTAAGCTGAGGACAGGCTGAGAGATGGGTGACAAGGGTTGGCCTCCCTCCCCGAAACGGGGTCCGCGACCACCAGGCTGCCTGGCTTACCCCTCGGTTTCGGCGAGGGGTCTCAGGCCTTCTCAGCAAAGCGAAAGCAACCCCCGCCCGGGCGAGAGCCGGGCCGAGCCGAGCCGAGCGGAGCGGAGCGGAGCGGAGCACCGCTGGGGGCCGCCGGCGGCAGCAGGGCCCCGGGCCGGGCCGGGCGAGCGGGGGGGCGGCCCGGCGGGATCCCCGCCCCGGGCGGTGCCGGCCTTTCCTTGGCAGCCGGGGTTTGGTCCCCGGGGAGGCGCAGGCGGAGGGCGGCGGAGCGGTGAGGGGCGGCGGGGGCTGCGGGGGGCTGGTGGGGTGCCCGCCGTCGCGGCGAGGGTTTGGGGGCGTTTGTTGCTGCTTTATTTTTTTTTATTATTTTCTTTCCCGCTTGACTCTTTCGGGGCCGTTTTCCTGGAGCGGCGATACCCGGAAAGCGGCTCGAAAGCCGGTGCGGCTCAGCCCCCGGCGCACCTGCCTCGGCGGGGCCGGAGGGCTGCGGGGCACCGGAGCCACTCGGGGCTGGGGCTGGGTCTCCAGAGGGGCTGAGGGGTCTCCTGGGAGGAGTTTTATGGGTTTGAGATGGGTTCGGCTTTTGTCTGGGATCTGGTGTGTTCCGAGTGCTCTGCGCTGTAGCTCCAATGTGCGTGGAGATCGTCCTGGTTGTAAAACAACGACCCGTGCCGTGTTCACAACAGGTGTGCCCTTGGGGTCTTGCTGTTTGTTTTCTGGGCTTTTTTGGTTTAGTGGTTTGGTTTGGTTTTTTGTTTGGTTGGGTTTTTTTTTCTTTTTACTGTGTGGAATCTGAATTTAAATGTTGCAGACTGGTTTCTATTGCCATCGCAGTGGTGAAGGCTTAGGAAAAAGGGGATCAGAAATGAGGACGCGATTCGGGAAGACTTGGGAAGATGGACACGCACCCCTTCTGATCTGCTTGCCGGTTGTGTGTAGCTCTGGGTGTCAGGCATCTCTCATGTCACTGTGAAGTGGTCTTTTAGATGGAAGATGCCATGCCCTGCCAGCTTGCTTTTCTGCTGTACATTTTAGGATACGTTTCTGCTTTGATGCTTACTGGTCCAGCTCTCTTTTTGTGCTGCCTTTCATACTAACCAACTGGTTTGCTTTTTGGAGGAGCTCTACAAATTGTATTCCACTTACACTTTCATTTTCTGCAGTGGAGAAAGAACCAGATCTCTCTGGCATTTAGTAAGCGAGTTTTAAGCTAGCGTGGTGCTAACTGCTCTGTTGCTAATCCGTGCAAGGACAGTTATTCCCGCTTCTGTCCTGTGGCCCACTCCCGTTTCCGCAAGTGATAAAACACAGAGGTGAAGTGTGTGAAACAGGAAGAAATGGCCCATTTTGGTTTTAAGGCTCAGAAAACTTCTTTGTAGTCACTGAAGTTTGCTCCTTTAAGAATTTTATTTCTTTACTGCTGGACAAATAATTTAGTTAGAAATTGAAGGGGTCACCATACAGTGAGAGGAAGAGCTGCGATTTTGCATATCTATACAAAATGCTGCCAAGTGAAGGGTGTTAGAATTTATTTTCAAGGGCAAAAGCACCATTAAAATGCTGGCCAGCGTATTAAATGTAAGTGCTTTTATGGATAAGTATCTGCATTTGGATTTGGAATTCTGAAAAAATTATTTAATTTTTGCAGTTCTGATTTTTTTTTGCCACTGGGATAGAAGTCTTTTCATTTTGTTTAACTTGTTGGACCAGGTTGCCTGACTAGATGGTGTGGATTTCCCATTCAGCATCAGGACTTTCTGTCCACCTTTTTTCTTAGATACAGCTTCCAGGTCACATCCTATCTACCGAGGATATAACAACAAATATTAAAGGGTTTTTCAGTAATGTCTGCAGTTTTTCTTGAGCTTAATGTCTGAAAATGATTGACCTTGCATGATTACCCAGGCAAATGAGTTTGAGATTTCAGAAATAGCTCTATGCTGTACCTCCTGACCCCATGCAGCTGAACCGTGGGAGTCACGGTGCCAAACTATACTAGGGGAGATGAGTATGGTTATAATTTGGTTGTTTTGAAAACACAAGGGAATAACCAGTGCTCAGGAGTCAAAAGGTTGTATAATTACGCTGCTTTCATTACACTTGCATAACTGAATTTGTGGGTGTGATTAGAATTGCATAAAGTTTACCTTCAGGAGCTTATTAATTTTGTCTTGTTTTAGGCTGTGAAATTATTTTTTAAAAAATTACCATTGAGCCACATTAGTCCTATTCTAATGATGTTTTTATTCAAGCATTCTGACTTCTAAAGGAGTTATAGTACTCTTTAAAGTCAAACGCTAATCAGAGTTGCTGTCTGACATCTGACCCCGGATCGTTTCAGGATCTGTTTTCTGCTTTGAGGGAATTTGGGCGAGCATGGTGGACACACGGCATCCTTTCTGCACTCCTGGGTTGATACAGCTGGCATAGTGCCGGCACGTAGCCGTGACAGGGAGCTTTGCCCATGTGCTCTGCTCCTGGGATTCCCGGTGTGGCAAACGCCGGTTCCTCTGTGCATGGTTGCAGCGCCGGGGATCAGACACGACAATGTTGTGCCTTCCAGAAAGACAGAGAAATAGCTATTTATTAACTAAAATGTCAGTGTTTCATGATAGAAAACTGCTAGGACTCGTGTACTTCAGCCACAGCAACATAAAAGCGGTCAATGACAGTTTTAAGAGCGGAGTTTGTAGCTGGGGATCTTGTACCAGTTCTGATGTGCGAGAGAGAGTTTAGTTTGTATATTACAAAATCTGGTTTGATGGAAAGTTTGGTTTTTTCCCATGAACAGTATAACTCATGGTTGGGCTATCTGTTGCCTGATCCTATAAAATCATGTCAAAGCTTTGCCTCAGCATAAGTGAGGAAAAAAAGGAGATAAAGAGGAAAAGGAGGGAAAAAAGGATGTCCACTTCTTGAGAAGGCTCCAGTGAGGGCAAACTTTGTAAAAGACTCCAAAACTGCTGCAGGCTACTTCATGAATTTTCTGAGAAATTTTTAAGTCAGCAGCATTTAGCTTCTTTTCAGGCTTACTCTGTCTTTGTAGCTTCTTCCCACTTTTTCACTGCTGAGGACTGATACTGTACGTTTTTGGCATCCTCAGGATCCAGACCCCAGTGCTTGGGATTTCTCTATAGCCTGTGTGGAGGTGCTGGAAGCTCCTGATGGAGAGAGGAGGTGTGTCTCCAGCTCCTGTCCCCATGTCACCGGCGGGGACAGATGCCACTTACAGCATGTACCCTTGCAGAGGGATGTGGCTAGCAAGGCGACTTGTGCTGCCCAAACATTTCTTTCAACAAACATTTCTCTGAGGAGAAGGCTGTTGACTGAGCAGAAGAGTTGTGTTGTCTTATTTGAGCCACATCACGTTAAGGTGGAGGGCTAAAACTACGGGATGATGTGGCTGTACATATTCAGTCTCTAGTCCTGTCACTAGCTCTGCATGTGGTCTTGGGCCAGACCCCGTCTCAGATTCCTTGTCCATATGTTGCCAAGATTTTCCAGATTTTTTGAGTGTTTAGCATTCATGTTTCCAGGGCGGGGTGGTCACATTGGGTGAATGGTGCTATGAAAGTAGGAAATGTGTACCTTAGCATCAAACTAGTGCCTTGATACTGTGTGCGTGGTGGGGCTTTGACTGTCATCAAGTCCGCCCTAGCATCTGTGCAGCGAAGAAGCATCATGGCAAGGTGCTTGGCACTGCCCGCAGGTCAGTTGCCACCAGGGAAATGCTGGCAAGTTTTTAATTGCCGGTTTTGTGCAAAATCAGTCTTTCTGCAAACTTAAAATACTTGTTTTAGGTGTGTCTGTGTGACAAAGAGACGTCCGACCGGTTTCCCCCCGTTTTGCTCTGAGCACAGCTCCACGCCGTGCGTGTGCCTGCCGCGTTTGTCCGGGAGCGACCTGCGGACCCCTTCGCTGTTCCTCAGTTCTGGTTTCACTTCGTGTCACTTCCTGCGCACGAATTTCAGCTGTGACATGCTTGCCAAAGGCTGAGGTCTTAAAAATAGGAGATTTCCTATCATTGTAAATCTTTAAAAATTACGCTGCCAGGTTCCAAGCTTAGAAACTGTCCAGTACTCTGTATTTCATTTTCTTAGTTTACAAGTGAAGTAAGTTGTGCCTCTGCCAAGTGCCAGCCCCTCAAGAAGAGCTCGATATGCAGGGTCACACTTAACCATATTTTACAGGGCTGCGTAATTTGTGTTTTATATAGACCTTGCCACGTAACTGTCCAGTTTTTAGGCAGTTCGTGCAAATGCAGAGGTGTCAGGGAACCGTGGTCTCTTGGTCCCTGCGACCGATGACCAGAGCACTTCGCTTGAAGAGTCTCCTAGCATCCAACTGTCTGTAACAACACCAAATGTGCATTAGCAATAATAATACTGTGTTTTTACAAGCAGAGAGCTTCCACACAGAATATTCTGGGTTCTTGAATCACATTTTTATGAAATGTTTGTACTAGCTATGACTTTGGTATTACACTGAGTGATAGTAACTGAAATTTAAGTTATCTTGATGCATGCCTTTTTTGCTTAAGATTTTAGGCACGAAGCGCCCAGTAATGCACTCTCAAAAAGGGGCAGAGGACTCCTATGCGTGTGAGCTAATTAAAAAATGCCAGTTTGAAACTGTTGCCCTTTAAAAGATGAAGAGAGAGCAGGGTTTAAACACCCCAGCTGCTTCCATCCTAATAGCATTAGCTTGGCAGAATAAAGCTGAAGTTTTGACTTGCATCAGACTGGGCGTTGAGAGGCAGGGGGAGAGATGCGAGGCCAATTTCTGTCGTTTGCATTCAGAGTGATGGCTTTGATATTTGGCTGTTGCCTTTCCCTTCTGCTTCTAATCTGTCTTGGAAAGAGGAAGAGAGACAAGTACAACTCCCAAGCAAACAAATAACACAGCTGGAATAACCTCTGCACATACCGAGTGGGAAAGCACAGGCTTTGTGATCTGACACACCACCAGGAGATGTGAATTATTTGTGATTATTAATGCGAACTTATATGTGATTATTAATCCATATGAAAAATAACACAACTCTGCATGGCGCTTCACTGCACGCAGAGTCTGGTACGCTTGTGGAGAGGGCTATGCTCTGAAGGCAGATGTAAAATCTGTGTCGCGAGGGTGCAGCAGTTGGAGCCTGTACGGGGAGGGGAATGACGAGCTACGGGGATGCAGCCTGGCCAAAGGCTTTCCAAGCAGGGTCTTTACCTGACGGCAGATGTACGCACCACCTGTAAGAATGAACAGCTGTGACTGATACTGCTTAGACGGTAAACAAGCTCAGATGAGTTGATTTTTTTGTTTGTCATGGATTACTTGATGCTGCTCTTTTCCCAGCTATCAGTTGGGATAACTGTTTATCGACAGGTGGGAACTTAAAATTCCTTGGACTGTCCCGCAGTGCGTGCCTACCAAGGTGACTGGCATTTCTTGCTGCTTTCTCTTCTGGGCTACAGCACTTCAGCAAAGGACCCCTCAAGGTGTCAAGCCACTGTTTAGGAATGTGCCAGCTGGTGACCACCGAGAGGCCGGGGACTCACCCGGGGCTGTCCAGGGGGTGTTTTGTCCCAGGAGCGCTGCCGGTGGAGTCCAGTAAGCAGCTTGTTTTCCTCTATGCTGCTCGCATTGGGATCTTTCCCGTGCGGCTTTCTGTTGACGTTCCCTCTGCCTCGATCCAGGTGCCTTTCACCCCTCCTCGTGTGCAGCCGGGGGGCTTCTCTGCTTTGCCACTTGCATCCCTCCTCCAGTGCCAACGCGGTGGCCGCTGCTGCGGGTCTTGCCGGAGTCGCAGAGCCCACCAGTCCCTTCCTTTGGGGGGACGGGCGGCAGGCTCGAGAAGGTCCCGCTCCTCCTGGGCGGCAGTGACCTGGCACCTGCGCTGCCGGGGGTCGGGCGTGCATCCACCCCCGTGCCGGGGAGCCCTGGGGAGGGGGCAGCCGCCGCTGCAGCCTGCTGGACCTCTGCCTGCGCGGAGCTGGAGGGATGCTGCCTGTGCGGAGCTGGAGGGATGCTGCCTGCACAGAGCTGGAGGGATGCTGCCTGTGGGGAGCTGGAGGGATGCTGCCTGCACAGAGCTGGAGGGATGCTGCCTGTGGGGAGCTGGAGGGATGCTGCCTGCACAGAGCTGGAGGGATGCTGCCTGTGGGGAGCTGGAGGGATGCTGCCTGCACAGAGCTGGAGGGATGCTGCCTGTGGGGAGCTGGAGGGATGCTGCCTGTGGGGAGCTGGAGGGATGCTGCCTGTGGTACCACCCAGCCTCGTCAGCGCCTAATGACGGCACACCCTTGGAGGGCTGGGCTGTAGGTACAAGTCTTGTGCTGTCTAGCAAACAAGATTTCAAAAAAGGAGGAGGAAGATAATTCTTATTGCTGAGTAAGACTTCAACGTTTTTTTCCCGTAACCAAAGCTTCAGTTGTCTAGGCAAATCAACAGAAAAACCCAAGGCATTTACACCACTTAGCCTTTCAGCTAAACTTAAGCGTAAGAAGATGTTCAGGAGGAAAATATTTCCTTTACTGTGTCAGTTTGGATTCAGCACAGCAAAAAAAAAAAATTATAAAAGGCATTTTGAGAGTTGTGTTTGCAAATAGATAAACCAGAAACAAACATGAGCAGCATTAGGGATGACTCAGCATGCAACTCAGCAGCAGGCATAATAAGAATCCTTAGAGTGGGCTTCCTTCAAATAATAGATTTAGTATTTACGTAAGTTCTGTTTGAAGTCTACAGGCATTAGATAGCAATTCTGAATGAGGATGGATTTTTTTCCACATTAAAAAAAAAATCATCACAGTAGCAAAAATTTCAGAGGCTCCTTCTTTAAAAGGAGGTTATTTTATTTTTTCATTATTTTTTACTCATACTTAGGAATAAGAGCTTTAAAGAGATACTTGTTTTTTATGGCATGAAATGCTTTTCACATCTTGCTCTGGACTGTAAATTCTCGGAAGGCTTCTCTCATGTTTTTTCTTACATAAATGGAAGTGTAGCTGAGCTTTATTCATCTGAAAGTCCTGGATGCAGCACCCCGTGCCTTAAAAAGGAAGCTGAATTATACACGAGATCAAGAACAGAACTTTCCTTTTGTTCTAGTAGGGATTTGGAGAGAGGGGAATGGTATGTGCAGGCTAGGGCATGCTTTAATATCTTGATTATATAGATGAAATGGGGTTTGTAAAGGTAACTCTAATAGGGTATATTTTAGATAATCACACAGTAGGTAAGAACGCGTTATGCTTGTTGCTACAGGGTAGGAATAAGTAAATGTCACAACTGGATAGCTACCTTTACAGCAGCAGTTCGGCGACCATCTGGGAGCCCAGTCCTGTTGACGATCAGGGAGTCCAAAGAAGGCTGCCAGCCTTTCTACTCTATTTTTTGTGAAAGATCTTTGCAGAAAGGGGACAATAGCTGAGAAAGCACTTGGGACTCCTATGCAGGACAGCTCTGTAAATAAAGCCTTTTTTGCAAGTGATGGGCCTCAGTGCTACCGAAACTATTCCATTTTCTAGGTAATTGTGTGATTCCAGTTACGGTTTGGGGCTGGGGTTCTGTTTTGTTATTTTTTGGAGTAGAAATTGAGATCTGATCAGCAGACATGGCTGAACTTTCGATAAGTTGCTGACGATTACTATCTTTCCTTGTAAATGATTTTCTTTTTCTTCTTATACCAAGTAGAGATCCTCATCTCTAGTTGTTGTATTACAACAGGTGAAGAAGGTTTGCTTAACACGTTGACATTGCTTTGCTCTGTAAAGTAAGGGTTTTGTAATGAAATAGTTACTGGATTAAGCAGTGCTTCCTACATACCGTGTTTTGTGCTTGATCTGTTTTCAGTAATTTTTCATTTTTTTGGTGTGACACTGATAATAAACTGGGAAATCAAAGACTCTGTAATGACTTGGCACTACTTAAAAAGGCACATTTCTCTCTTCTAAGCTGTTACGGGGTATAATCTGTTGTAGGTGTTGAATTTGTATAATTAATAGCTTTTTGTCTGTCTCTCCCTCTTGGTTCAGGCAGTTGAGGTGTATGTGTGCCTCTGTGCATCACGCTGATGCCTGCTCTATAAAGATAAGTTTGCTTGTTTTCCCGTAAAAGAGGGACTTGGCCTATTTTATAACACACCTCGGTACTGATACTACATGGTCTGGAAAAAAGTGATGTGCAACTGTGAGGAGCTCTGCAGGCACACGCGGAACGCAGGCAGACTTGGACCTCCGTGCCAAGCCTTGCATCTCTCAGTTGAGGGGTCTGTCTTCCTAGCTCTGGATCCAGGAGAGGAGGGAGAAGGAGGGGTACGGGTGGGCAGCAGAAGGGTTGGAACAGAGGGATCCCAAATTCTGTCTCCCTCTTTGAAGGAGGGGACAGCTGCTTTTCGGGAACTAGGAACATAGTGGTGTGTGATGGGAGTATGAAACTTGGCCGCTTTATGGTAACAAGTACTATGTCCTGCTTTCAGTACCAAAAAGACTGTGAAGAGGAACGTCCTGAAAAGACGTCACATGGTCAGCTTTTAATTTTGGAAGACACTCTGTTATCTTCCTGTTGGCCTTTTCAGGGAGGGAGGAAAAAAGTAAAAGGGTGAATGTGCCATGAGACTTGCTGGAATATTGGATTGTGCTTCAAAGCTGCGTACAGTGCTGCCTGCTAGTTCTCAAGCTGATCCCTTACATTTTGCATTTCATCAGTTATGCATTTTTAAGGTGGCAGCCTCCAAAACAGTTGTGCGGGAGTCAAATGTGGAGCTAATCCTTTAGAGACTCTTCTTGAGTTACTTGTGAAAGAAGCAGATGTTGCAGATGTCTGTTACTCATCTTTTTTCTGGCCTTTTTTGTTGGGGGTTTTTTGGTTTTGTTTGTTTGTTTGTTTATATTCTGCATGTCTTTCCTGCTGACTTTGGGGGGGGTGATGGTGGTGGTAACAGCTTAAGGTTTGGCACTAGCAGGAAGTTGATGATGTGGCATGAGAAGAAAACACGGCGTACTACTTGCATTGTAAGATAAACACTGCTATCAGCTCCTACTTCAGCGCTGTTCAACCTCTGTTCATCCAAATTTCTGCTAGGAGCTGTGTTAGAAGTCCCAGGGCTCCGTTCTCCTGCGTGGGAGAAGAGTCAGGCCTCCCTGTCCTCGCGGTGATGCTCGCGCTCAGTCTGCAAAAGGATGTGAGCCCAGCAGCCGGTTGCAGCACCCACGGGTTGTCACCGTCTCCTGAGGAACCGGATGAATTGTGTCCATATGCCAGGGAATGAATTGGGTTTAAAAATCCATGGGTTTATTTTATTCCCCCCGCCAGTGTGTTATTAATTTAATTGCTCTTCGGTTTCTGAAGAACTTCGGACGGGGCAGGGAGGGGGTGGAAAGATCTATTTTAAACTGCCCTCTTCTTTAATTCCTGTCTTGTTCGTGATGTATTTTTACCAGCAGCACTTTGCGATCCAACTGCCACTTCTAAATGTCATTTACTTGAATTAAAAAATGTAATTATATTTCTAAGTGTGACATAAGCACTGAAAGTAGTAACTGAATCACGAAGTGCTGTTTGAACAGCAGCTTTCCCATGACAGGAGGGAAAGTTTATGAAGTCCAGGGTATGCTGTAATACAAGCGTAGCAAAAGTACTCAAAATCACTCGTTTGCAGGTTTTCCCATCTCCCATTGGGCTTTTTATTAGGGAAATACCTACTTATAAATCCCCCATATTAAATAAAAATGGATGAACAATGTTTGGTTATCTGATGTTCTCTGACATCGATTTGTGGTTTTGATTGAAATCAGTAAGCCAGTGCTTGCCAGCACTCCTTGCAGAACAGTTGCTCATGCACCTGTTAACCATATACCTGGGTTTGTGGGACTCCAGTAGGTTTTTTTCAGGATTAATACCACCAAAAGCTTTTTCAAAAGATTGCCTGATTCAACTTAAAAGCTGATGCAGACCTCTCATCTTTTTGCCTGTAAAAGGGGTAAAGGCAGAAAATTTTGCATCCACAAGTATTTCTGGTACTCCATAAAGCAAAGCACGTCATTTTAACAGATGGACCAGCTCTCACTTTTTATAGTCTCAGTTTGTTCAAAATCAAAAGAGGGGCCATACGGTCATTTTAAGTAATGAAATGAAAGTCTGCTGCATCTTCCTTTTGATACTATATGCTTAAATTGCTGTTAAGGAATTTCATTGGTTTTCGTACAACAGCGTGACAATGTAAATCCAAAACACCCACTGATCCATGGGCTGAACAACATTTGTAAGCCTTCAGGTTCCATTCTGGTTAGCAGAAGGTTCAGTTACTTACAGTCTACTGAGGTTTTTTCCAATGCTGATGCCTTTATCTTAAGAGAGAGAAAAAATTGTGGTGGCTTGATTCTGCCAGGACTGTCATCTGTTACTAATTCTCAGTCGTTGTTCTCTAGGCAGCAATTTGGGTGCTTATTGAGAACGTGCCTATTGGTGTCCATCAGCAGCGTGCGTGTGTGCTGTAAGTGGGAGTCTCCTGGTGTTTCCGTGAGTTATGCCATTTCCAAACCTTACAGCTGACGTCGTGCTGTCTGTCACTTGGCATCAGTAATAAACGTTTCCTGCAGCTTCAGATTTTTGGTCTTTTTGGTTGTGCGTGAATGCATGTCTTGCTTTTTCCTACTCAGCGCGTGCAGGCGTAACCCCCGGTCGTGCCAGGTACGCACGCGTTGGTGCAGCCTACGAGTAGAAGCTGACAGAAGACCTGTCCATCGTCTTGTATGTTCACAGCATATGGGTTTTGTGTAAATGGGAACTAGCACCCCAAAAGCTTCTCCGATTACCTCTTTAAAGTTTATTAACACCTTTTCATTTACAGATCTTAACCTGCCTTTTGTTCATGGGAGACACGAGGTTTGGGTCTTGCCTCCGGACAACTTGCATATGACATCCTGTAATAAAACTTCTTCAAACAACAGAATGTTGGAAAAGGCCAAATACAAGCAGTGCTCTGTGTATATGCAACAGTGCTTGTAAAAATGTATGCGTGGCTGTTTATCTCGTTGCCAAGGTTGGGATTCATATGTAATTCTTCGGCTGGATAGTTGTCCACAGTGCATGGGCTTAACTTCCTTGGAAAACTTAAGCCCCTCTTAAATTTCCTGTTAAAGCCAGGAGGGGCAGAAGTTCAACTGACATAAAACTATGCTGAATGAGTAATTCCCTTTGTGGACTCTCTGGAGAAGGATCTTCTCAGCCCTCTCTGGGGATGCCTTTATAAAAAGTTGAGTTCTCTTAAAGTTTTGTACTAAATCAATAAATAAGTTAATAATAGAGCAGCTGTTGATCATAAACTCTGGGAATTTCCTATACTCGATTTTCAGCCAGAGGATGAATTTCTCACTTAGGGAGCCGATACTGCCTTTGTCAACTATTCAGTCTCCAGGCCCTCTTTCAATTCTAGGTTTTCTTATCAACAAAAGATAACCAAAACCTTCCCCAACCCTGCCTGTATTGCCAAGAGAGCAACAGAAACGTGTCCTGGTTTATGTCTGTGAAGAACAGTGAGAGCGCACCCCCTTTGTGATGATCTCCGGCGCTTTCTACCAAATCCCCAGCGAGGAGCTTTCTCTGGAGTTTTAAATTGACCCTAAGCTTACCCAAATTGAGGCAGGAACATTCCTTTAATTCCCTGGACAGTCGTATGATGCTTAGTCAGCTAATATTGCCTTATATGGCCCCTTTGTAGACTACAACTCCCAGGAGCCCCTGGTCTTTAAAACCTTGACTAAGTGACAAAGGAATGACAGTACAGGTCTCTGGATCAGCACATCCTGAAGCAAAAAAAACCTTTTTTTTTTTTTTGTTATTGAACAGTTGCTTTGATATCAGTCTTCCTCTGGCTCCATTGTAGCTACGTATCTAGCCTTCACTGGGTGGAGGAAAGCTGGGAAATGTGAACCACGTGCACCCAAAACCCTAGAAACGTGAAAAACTAAGTATATAAAGTATGTATATTAAATATATAAAAATATACTCGCCTTTTACATTTCACGTTTTGTGTTTCATTTGGAGTGGTATCGTACTTGGATGATTTTTCTTTTTGTAACAAAACAAATAGAAACCAGTATTGCAAAACAGTGACAAGATTTTTTCCTCTCTCTTTTTTATCCCTCTTTTAGGAAGGCATGAGGTGCGGCCCTGGACAACAGCCACCAAGCAATCCTTGTGTCTCATGTGGCAAAAAGTGAAACTGCAGCTAATGCTAAGCATGTCTTTCCTCGTTGCTGTTTTTTGGTATTGCAGAAGGCTATACAGCTTTTTAGCACAGCTCCTGAAACGGTAGGTTTTTATTATGCAGGCTTTAATCTTCCACACCATTGCTGCCATGGTTTAGCCCCAGCTGGCAACTCAGCCCCACGCAGCCACTCGCTCACTCCCCCTCGGTGGGATGGGGGGGAGAATTGGAAGGGTAAAAGTGAGATACTCGTGGGTTGAGATAAAAACAGTTTAATAGGGAAAGCAAAAGCCACACACAAGCAAAGCAAAACAAGGAATTCATTCACTGCTTCCCATGGGCAGGCAGGTGTTCAGCCATCCCCAGGACAGCAGGGCTCCATCACGCGTAACGGTTACTTGGGAAAACAAACGCCATCACTCCAAACGTCCCCCCTTCCTTCTTCTTCCCCAGCTGTATATGCTGAGCATGATGCCACATGGTATGGGATGTCCCTTTGGTCAGTTGGGGTCAGCTGTCCCAGCCGTGTCCCCTCCCAGCTTCTTGTGCACCTGGCAGAGCATGGGAAGCTGAAAAGTCCTTGACTAGTGCAGCAACAACTAAAACATCTCTGTATTATCAACACTATTTTCAGCACAAATCCAAAATATAGCTCCATACCAGCCACTATAAAGAAAATTAACTCCATCTCAGCTGAAACCAGGACAGTTGCTTATTTCAGTAGATACTGACCTTTGACAACTCCTGTTTGACACCTGTTTTATCCTTTGGATTTCAGGTGGAGCAACTATCTTCGGAGAAAACTCATAAGTAATCTTTTTGTTGTCATTCCGTATTCATTAACCTCCCCCCCCCCCCCCCCTTTAGATGCAGAACAGCAGAAGGTAACTAATCTGTGAATTAATCTTGATTTAGGGAATCTCAGTGTGCTGACAGAAGTTGATCTGCTTGGTTATAGTGCGAGAGAATGGAAAGGAGAGACAAAGCAGGCCAAACACATGAGGGAGGTAAGAGTTAAATTTTAATCTCTGCATGAGGACGGGGTAGAAGTGCCTGGGAAAGGACGAGCACTCCTAGTGCAAGCAGCTGCCGCAGCTACCAGAGCCTGCTACACCGGCTGGTCAGATGAAAAGCAAAAGGGACAGCATGAACATGGGTCTAGATAAAGACTGCAGCAGAGCTGGTCAAAATGTAGATCAGGTTTTAGTCTTGCATCTTCTCCGAATTCCCACCTGTAGCGCCAGTGACCCACGCAGCGGCTTTAACAGGAAAAATCGTCCCTAGTACCACAGTACAGCTTGGTCTTAGGCGCGGTCTCTTGGCCAGCCTTTGATTTAAGGTAAAAACTCTCATTCCAGGGAGGAATGAAACACACCCATGTCTCTGAAGGTCCACGTGAGAGCAGCCAGTGCTTGGCAGCCTCCCCAGCAGCCGGCGAGACCCGCTGTCCGGCTGCCTCGGCTGCAGCTGGGGGCCGGCGGGGCCGGAGCTCACATCTGACCTGTGCCAGGCCAGGTCGGTGCTCAGTGGGCGAGCGAGGACCAGCGTGCTGGATGGTGGCCATCCCCTGCCTTCGCACAGCCTCCGTCCGCGGCGCTGCCTTGGCCCAGGCCCTTCTGCGCCGGCATCTTCCCCTGCAGGACGCGCTGCCAGCAGGGCACACGCGGGCCAACGACACCCGGCAGCTCCTGCTGCCTCCTGCCACACGTAGCCGGGACTAACGAGCTGTTAATCTCACAGTTAATATCCTCATCATCCTCAGCACCCCAGTGAGCCGCTGAGGGGTGGCTGGAGACAGCCCTGGGCTGTGTGGGGAGGTGGCAGCCGCCGCTGCTTGTGGGCATCAGCTAATCCTCCGTGCTGCTCTTTTCTGATTATCTTTTTTTTTTCTTCTTCTGTGGTTTTTATTCCTTTCTATGTAAGGTGTTTTTTTGTGGTTTTTTTTTTCCCCTCTTTTTTCCCTGTTGTATCTTTGAGCTGCTAGCTGCAACTATCTTAATAATTATACTTCTCCCTGGATTTTTATTTCTCTTACCTTGCATCATTTTAGCTGAAATAGTTTCTTGCAGCTTAGTAAGTTTTCTTCATAACTGTGAGTCAAGGTGGCAGAGTTGTGCTGCATTGAACCGGGCTTTGGGTCACGGATAGCTGAACTCCTGAGCCAAGGACCTCGTAAATTCATGGCTCACCCACACTAGACACACTGTTTTCTGTCAGCTCACCAGCATGTTTTTCAGTTCTGTACATTGTGTGTACGTCCTTACACCCGATAGGCAGAAATGGCAGCTGCCCTTCCCGCAAAAGACGTATGTTACTGCACACGCAATGATATCGTGGTGCCATTAACGGAGGCAGCGTGGCAGGGGGCATGGTGGGAGCAGCGGTGCCCTCCGAAGGGCCCTGACCGGTGCCTGAAGTTGGAGCAGCGCTACGGTACGCTAACTTGTGACAGGGGTGGGCTCAGGAGCAAAGAGGAGCAAACGCGTGTTTTATGGCTCTCTGTTTCAACTATGTTAAGTCTCAGTCACCAAGGTAGGCTCAAAGACCACGGGCTGGATTTTTACTTTTCCCATAAAACTTACAGCTAAAGTAGCTATACCGGTGGTAGAGTGGTAGTATCCGTTGAAGCAAGCTTAGAGTCAAATCCAGTGAATCAGCTAACTGTGACATTATATCCTCCTATCCTCATGGTGTGGCATTTCAGATGAGTACTGGACAAATACAGCACTGGGTCCGTATTTCCGATTATCTGATGACGGTGGGAACCCTGACTGTGAGACGCTGAGAGAGATCAGAAAGGCGGGGGGGCAGGAGATGCAGCAGTAATGAGAGACACCAGCTAGCCATCTGCACTGGCTACAGCTGTGGGGCTGAACTTCGAGGTGCTGCCGCAGACTGTTTCATGGATCAGCTTTTCAGGGAGCCTTGAGGAAAGGAAGCAACCCTTGCCTTGGTCCTGAGTAGCGCACAGGATCTGCCTCAAAGTGTTGCTTTCTCATTTCTGTTGCTGTTCTCTGGAACAGGAGACAGCATATACTTGTATTCAACATCCTTGCAAGAACAACAAAGCAAAAAAAATTATTACAATTGCATCTACCTTCAGAAAGGGAAACTACATAAAAACAAGGAATTATGTTAAAAAGAAGCTAAAAGACAGCTAAGAGTCTTGAGTATTTATGGTCGGTATATTTGACATATATTTGACGTAGCTTTAGGTCATGGTATTGGAATCACAGAGCAAATGCATAACAAGAAGGACTTAAGAAAGGGTATAATGAAGCTGCTAAGGCTAAACAGCAGCATAAGGGAGTTAAGAGAAAAAAGAAGATAACTTTCAAAAAGCTGCAGTTGTGTCCAAATGATGAAGAGAGAAAGGATCCAACTTTGCCAGATTAAATGCAGGAACGCAGCAATGCCAAAAGTGCCCAGAACAACACGCAACAAGGCCAAAAGTGATTTGGAGGAACAAGTAACAGAAGATAGCAAAGCTTTTAATAACTTTGCAAAAACATACTGGGCAACAAGCCTTTCAGAAAATCCATGGGCCTTCTAGGTGATCAGAGCTGAAAAGGAGACTCCTTTATATAGAGCAGCCAGTGGACCGGTGGTTATGTCACGGAGAAGTTATCACAGTAAGGAGCACACTTTAGGATGAGGTCTCATGAGATCTTGAACCAGCCTAACCTGCTTGCTGTGCCCAAAAGTCCCTTGCTTGTCTTGTCTCTCCCTTTTCCTCACCTCACTCTAGCTAAGCAGTCTCTCTCCCTCTTTTGTGCTGGCTCTTACATCTTCTGTTGGATGTGGTTCACCAAGACGGTGAGCTGATAGAGCCGGTCATCCTGAAGGACCCTCCTCTGAGCCACCTGAGCTTGCTGAACAGCAGGAACTCCCCCAGCAGGATGAATTCAGTAGGCCAATGCAAAGTAAGAGTGGGGGAGACCATGCAGCTGAGAAGTGGTGTTGGGATGGGGTGAGGAAGCAACTGAGATGAAAGAGGACCAGGAATTGAGACCATCGTCCTGCCCCCTTCAGGAAGCAAACTGTGAGACTGATGCAGCCGCCTGTGGAACTGTAGAGTCTTCTTTCTGATTCTCTGCCAGTTTATTGATCTGAATTGTCTCACCAAGGGCTCAGGTGAGAGCCAGAGGTGATGCACAGGAAATAGCGGGAGTGTGTAGCTGGAAGAAGCAGCATCCGCTTCAGCAGCGAGCTGCCAGATCTGCTTAGGTCACCGTTGCATGACGGGTTCAGGTCAGTGCAAGAAGATGTTTCTGCCAAAAGGAGTTTCCTCCAGACGCCGGTTCCTGCCCTTTTGCTGCTCCTTCCCATGTGTTGGCACACGTTGTGAAGTGGTCGGGGTTAAAGCTATTATGGCAAAGAAGTCTTCACTGATGGGTTCTGCTTTGGTTGACCATGTGAACGTTTACACCAGCAACAGTGCAGAGACTGGAGGAAGTCGCTGGGTTTGGAGAGAGTGCAGAATCACTCTTAAGGGGCAGTGCCAGTGTAAGGTGTTTACAGAACCTATGAAGTTAGAACATTTTTGTGTATATAAAACTTATAAATATACTCGCTCTTTCCCCTAGCCCCCTCTTATGAGTAGTTTGGAATTGGATTCCAATTCAACATGGTCCGAGATCTAAAATGTTTATTGCTAAATTTTTTTGGTCTTTTTCTAGGCATATGAAGAATTGTTTTGGAGCTATCATATCAAATATCTGCGACAAGTCAGGAGGGACAACTATTGTGTACTAAGAGCAGTGCTTTTTCAGATATTCAGCCAAGGCATTCCTTTTCCATCATGGATGAAGGAGAAAGATATATTAAAGGTAAAATTCATTTCCTAAATGAACATGATTCAGGTGACCTTGCACTGCAGAAGGAAGCTTTGTTCAATGTGAAAACTGACATGTCTGATATGGAAGTAGAGGGCAATTTAAAGAGAAGTTTTTCAAACTCTTTGAACTACACTTAATTGAAAAAGTGTCCCTGATCTAAACGTACTGAAGTGAACGTGAGGCTAAATGGTAAAAAAAAAAAAAAAAAAAAAAGTGGATGGATAAATGTTACTGCCACCCTGCTAGATGTCTCCTTAACACAAAAGGATATTTGGATCCTCCTCGTCCACATCCGTGCAAAGTCCAGTGGCTTGCTTGGGAGCTGCTGAGCGTGTTGCTGGAGCAGCAGGAATCCTGCCCTGGGCTCCCGGAGCTCCGGCAGAAGACAGCAGCGGGGAGGTGGGCAGCTATAGCTGCTGCCTGTGGGACGTGTGTGCAAACCGGAAGGTGTCTGTAATCCTAAAAACCTCACTGAGTTCGGATGTATCCAGCTTTTCCAGAGTGTGGGTTATATATTTTGCTGAGAGCATATTTTCTTCTTTTTTGGCTGGCCCTGTTTTAAAAGTTTCTTAAGGACTTGGCAGTCAAATGGAGTCTCCTTCTTAACATACGAGTTGTCCTGAAGCCCATTTTTTTGTTGTTGTTTGAACTGTACAACCAGAGGACAGAACCACATCGTAAATTAAAATGTGTGTAGACAAGTTTATATAACTTTATATTCTACTTCTTGTTATGGTTATGATCTCTACTTAATTAGCTTTTTTCTTTTTTCCCCCTCCCCAGCTCCCTGAAAAGCTTTTGTACTCTCAAGGTTGCAACTGGATTCAGCAATACAGTTTTGGGCCAGAAAGATACACGGGTCCCAATGCCTTTGGTAAATTGCGCAAATGTATGGAGACATTAAAGACAAATGTGAGTATTTAGGAAATGGATGGGGGAATAGAAGCCCTGAGAAATGAGTCGAGACAGAGTTAGGGAACTGCTCCTTGTTACGTATTTCTGTGGCAGTCAGCCTCCCTCCCAGGTTCATAGCGCTGAGCTGCTGAGCAGGCCATCGCCTCTCCTGCAGGGGAATCCAGCTTTTGGGGATCTACTAGGTTAATGCTTTCCCCCTCACTAGGACCCCCTGAAAGTTAGGGAGGCCGTCCTCCCCACAGCTGTTAGCTGCTACGTGGTTAGTTGCCCTTGCCATCAAGTGGCTCCTGCAACACCTCATCATTTCGATTAAAAACAACAGCATGCTGTATGAGATCCTCCTGGATTCCCTCCCCAGATGGGAGGGAACAAATGAATCATGCATTTTCTTCTCAAACTATTGTCTTTCCTCTGCTCCTCTCTCCATGAAACGTTGTATTTATCCAGTTTTACTATAATTTCTCTCTGTGACCTGAAGCACTTGATTACATAGACCTGTCAGCCTCACTGCCCCCTCTGCTCAGCAGATCCAGATTGTTTGCGTTCCCGACCAGAAGTCTAACTCTTACTTACATATTTGAAACTTTGGGAGTTTTAATAGCCCCAAAGCCTTTTTGAAACAGATAAAAATTCAGCCTGACAAGACCTTGCACCTTCCTTGAGCTCCTCTGGGGTTTCTGCATGTCTGCAGTTGCATAAGCTGTGGACTGTTCCTATTTGCTTTGCCACAAGCTGATCCTAGCACACCACCACCCCTCTCCTCCCCATCCAGCTCCTGCTGGGCAGTTGCTTTGTGTGCTCTCCTGGGTCACAGCCATCAAAGATACTGGTATTTGCTGGACTCCGGGGTTTTGGCCAAGACTGGGTTGAAATGCTTCTCTGAAGGCATCCATTATCCAGTATATCAGACCTTAAACTGTCGTTTTTAATTCTACAATACACCTTAGGATTCTGGGTTGTCTTACCACAGCCACAACAGCTTATTTTACTGGTACACATTTAAGCTAGTTCCTTTTATTGGCCCTGTGTATATGAGCCACAACTTTTTTAAACCCTATTTTCAGTGACAGTAATTGTTAGTTAAAGAAAAACAACAAGCCACAAATAGACTGATTTAGCTCTAGAAACAAAGCATTAGTAATAAAAAGAGGGAATCAAAATAGAGATCTGGTCCTTGTCCCTTGCCTGCAACCTTGCTGCGCCACAGTGACAACTGCCTGTCGTCTTGAGACGTGCCTGGTACTTCTCGCCTGCCGTTATCATTTTGTTCTGGTTGCTCTTTGCGTTTGCCAGTGTTGGGTGGTTAGGCTTTTATTTTTATCTTGTTGTAATTCTTTGTAAGTTGAAGTTAGTTCCTTAGCATGAAGCATTTAAACTGGATGTTTGTACAGAAGAAAGTTTCAAGTCAGCACGGTGAACTAATCTGTACAATTAACAAATTGTTGCAGAGCAGCTGTGTTATGCATTATGCTGTTACTGGGCACGAGGTCTAGCTCCCAACTTTATTTTATGTTTATAAAGATGCAGTTTGGCCAGTGAGAGGGATTTTTGCCTATTTTCACTAACAGGGTTTTATGGTAGATTTAGTAGTGTGAAAAGTGCTAAAGAGCGAGCACTAGGAGTTCGGGTTCTGCTGTATTTAACTGTCTGCTTACTTCTTTATTTAGCTGATACTCTAGGAAACCTTGTGTGTTTCCACAGAGTTCGAATAGCCAGATTTAGTAAATATTACTTAGTGTCTGAGGCTTATAGATGCACGTCTGCTCCAGCTATGGTTTTAAGATACAGGGGTGGCAGGGAGTCGTTACTGCCAAAGGTATTTTAAGCCTTTCAAGGAATATTAGTCATATATCTGCACACTTTTTTTTCAAGAGGCTTGCTACGCACCCCAAACTCATGAGTCTGGGCCTCACTCCAGAGTTGCCTCCATTGACCAAGCCACAGAAGAGTGCCTGGTTGTTGGGTAAGCTGGAGACGTTTGCCTCTCTGCTGCCTTTCCCAGCTCCGTCATCATCTGGTGGGCTGCTGCCTGCAGATGCTGTTGTGCCTGGGCCGTGTTGGTTAGTAGGTGCTTTACACTCAGGACAGGCTTTTCACTTGGGTAGTAGAGGTCCTCTGGCAGAGGGGCAGTTCATCCACTTGGTCTCATTTTTAACCTGTAGGGAAAGTCTTCAGGAGTGCATGAAGAGATGGGGGATCTGTTTCTCGATTTATTATTATTGATGGCTAAATTAGGTTTTTGTTGTTGCACTTCCCAGTTTATGGCCCCTTCAATATATAAATAATACAAGCACAGAATTAACTGAAATTCATTTGAATCCCAGTCACTGAGCATCATCTCTTATTGTGATCCCAAAAAAAGCCTCCGTTCCAGATGACTCTTTTTAGCCACTGTGTTCAGGACTGGGTGCTTTAAGCTTTCTGATTTGATACCCAGTCCAACATTGTCTCCTGGACAGCCCATTTTCTGGGTGTGAGCACTGGCTTTTGACCCCTCCAGAGCAACAGAGAGCTCAGGAGCTCTCATTATCACCCGTGAGCAGAATGAGAAATTCCTACCCCATTCATGTCCCATGCATGTCCTTGTCATGTCCCTTCTTGTGCAGCCAACTTATCTTGACCTCATGAAGCAGAACACGCTAAAGACGTACAAGTGTGTACAGTTCATAACACCATGCTGGCTTGTCCAGTTTGTATAGGTTCCTTTTAATTGACATGCTTCTGAATTGGGCTCAGCATCTAAAGAATTGAAGCTAGGATAACTTTAATGTAAAGGGTATTATAGAGGAAAATCACTCAATTTTGGAAGCTGTAAGTTACAAACAGGTCAGGAGTCATCACTTAATCTAACCTTTGCTTACGGCCTAGTGTGTATGTCTGATGCACCCACACAGATTTCCTGTAACTTTCTGAGGTCCTTTTGGTGGTTACGCTCCTGTCAGACTCTTTCCTGACAGCGATACCTGGATTTTCTGTGGTGATGGAGAGTGGCTTTTGTACAGGGGAATTACATTTGATGTCTCATAGACTATCATTAGCATCCAGATGCTTGGAGCTGTCTGTAGCAAATAAGTTCAGCTGGGTAAATGGAAACTGAAATGTGTAAGGCTTCAAATTTCACTGCGGATCCCAAAGAGCCACCCGCTTATTTGCACCACCATTTGGCCACAGTAACGGTATAGTACAGACTGGCAATTGTTCCTGTTTTGGAATCTTTCATATTAAATAGAATTCTTAATAATTTGATTAATATTCTTCTGTGTGCTTTCCAGTGGACTGAAATAAGTGCTACTAAAGATCATGAAGAAAGAGGAAACCTGTGTAATACACTGTTTTCTGATGAGAGCAAGGAGCACAAACTATATGAGGCCATAAAATTCATCATGCTCTACGAAGTTGTCGAAGCCTATGAGCAGATAAAGAACAGGGAAGAACCCATGCACAATCTTTTTAGCCTTCTCCTTGCTCGTGATTCTTCATCTGACCCTTTGAGTTTCATGATGAATCATCTGAACTCCATAGGTGACTCTATTTGCCTAGACCAGGTAATGATATAAATGAAAAATACATCACAAAACTTATATCATCTCTGAAGTGATTAGGTGAATATATCATACATCATCCGTGATAGCTAGCTCATTTTTTTCATTGGGATGTGGGGAAGTGAACTGAGGATAGTCATTTGTCTTCCAGGAAAAAAACTGTAGTAGAGTAAAATGGGGTGGATGGTTTTCTTGCTGGGCCCAAAATAAATGCTGCAAGCTATAAATGAGACATAGTTTAGAACAATGATACCTTTGATACGTAAAATAATTTTAGATTATGCACATTTGACCTGTTGTTTCACTTCTTCTATCTGTTCCACCATGCCAAACCCTCTATCAGCACTTATTTTTTCCCCTCTCTTTGGTTCCCATTAGATCTAATGTCTCTTAAGAGCACATAATGAGAACTCTACTAATTGTTCACCTTTATATGTTAAGATTTGTCTTTCAATTTTATATTTAGTGAGGAGTTAAGTACTGACATCTAAGCTCCACACTGCCACTCTGCAAATAGTTTCACTTTCCAATGGGTGAAATTATTTTGTATAATCAATTTCAGTTATCAAGTCAGCTGTTACACGTTGCAGTCACCTTCAGGAGCAGTTTGATTATAATTGGATGAGTTCTGCTCTGTCTGGCTGTGCCGAAGCACATGAGCTTTTTCCAAAGCATTTTTCCAGATTAAACAATCCTTTGCAAGAAGTGTCAATAAAGATGCCAGTTCTCAAGTTTCATATACATGAAGAACAAGGATATTTTTTTCCTTTTACTATTATATTTCCCTCATGTAGCAAGTGATCACAAGGTGGCAGGCTTCCCATTTTTCAAGATGTATCAATCTTTTAGTAATAGCTAGTCCCTTCGTGCTCCCCGCTAAGCTGTGAGCTGGCTTTGGGAGCAGGTGATGTATCGTGTCCAGTGGAAGAGGGATGTATCCAAAGTGTCAAGCATTAACCAGAATATCCTCTACATGCAGAAGAGCAGTGGAAGGACTGTTGGAACACTGAGAATAGCCTCCAACTTTTAATTTTCTTACTTCATTTACAAAAGGGCCCCTTTTATTCCTTGTCTACTGTTTTGAGTCTAGGTGACTTGCCTTAACTTCGATTATCTTCTGTTTAGTTTTTTAAGTCTAAAAATAAATGTCTTATAGACTTCTTTCATCTTTAGGTTGAACTGTTTCTTCTTGGATACTTACTTGAAGTAAAGATAAGAGTTTACAGACTGCATAGGTTTAATACTGAGGAATTTCAAGTAAACTATCCAGATGAATACCGAAGGGAATGGAATGAAATTTCTCTCCTGACCGAGGACGACCGCTACTATCACATCCCCCTCTTCAGAATGTGAAGGACCAATGACTTTTTTTTTTTTCCTTTGTATAATATAGTGAGTGACCAGTTCCAGTGAATTAGGTTTCTAATTGGCAGCAGTAAGATTTTGAGAATGCTTGTTAATGATTACAAAATGATTTATGGGTTTATTGTGTAAACATTTTGCTTTCCCGTTACAGCTCACTTCACCACCAGTCAGCCATAAAAACCATAAAATATTTTGCTATACTGTCTGGGGGAAAAAT
The DNA here is from genome assembly GCF_035582795.1 of Mycteria americana. Lineage (NCBI taxonomy): Eukaryota > Metazoa > Chordata > Aves > Ciconiiformes > Ciconiidae > Mycteria > Mycteria americana. The sequence goes on along the minus strand of NC_134366.1, from coordinate 93,023,660 downwards.
GTCATATTTGAGGGTTGTCAGACAAAAAAGCTTAGACTGCATGACAAAGGCGGCAACGGTAATGCTGGGTTTTTCATTGTTAGCCTAAAGGTTTACTCTGACATCTCTGGATGGGTTAAACTCCAGTTCCTAAAGCAATTACTGCTTTTCCCTCGCCTGTCTCTAGCTAGGCAGGATGACTCACACAGGAAGCAACTCCAGGGTCCCACAGCTTATATTCTGGGATATTAAACGTGCATTGACTTGGGGCTGCCTAGGACGGGAGGATGTAAACTGGGGCCTCTGCGTAGCTGCTTCAAATCACATGTGGCTTCCCCGGTTGCTGGAACACCTCCCTCCAGGGATGGGCAGAGCAAGCAGCTGTACTTACTTCAGACCCCTGAAATTAGGCTGGTTGCACTCAGCGCTGATAGCTGAAGCTTAAGAAATGTTACACGGGCAGGGGGGGTATGAACCGACCCCCACACAAAAGAATACTGTGCCAGTGAATGGAAGATCTGCTTTATAACTGAGGAAAGTACACAAGCTTTCCCAAACCTAAAAAGGGCAATATTAATTAACAAGTAACATGCAATAGAGTTAGACTCGGTAGCTGCCTATGGTTTTTGTCAACTTGTAAATCCTTTGAGGGCTGATTTCAACATTACCTGCCAAGAGATATCAAGATTTCCTTTGCAATTCATCTGAGAAGGCTGTGCACAGAATACGTTCACAAACACTGCCTTTTCAGAAGATAGTAATTTTCTATGCATTATGTACATTTAGCAGTCTGTATACATGTTTTATCCTCTGTATATATTAATCTCTTTGCATAAGATTGCTATCTTTAGTTTAGACCTCAATGTTTGAAGCAGTCTGTCTGGGATGACTAAATGAGATTTACTTTATTCTAGGGAACATTTTGCCCAGTTCTCATTTCTAGAAGAATCAATTGTGTTTTGAATATTTCTAAAATGAGGGACCTTAATTCGAACAAATATTAAAATTATATTGCAGATCTTGCAAGATATTTGTGGAAATCTTACCATCCCATAGGCATACAGCTGCACTGAAAAAAAGTGGGGTTTTATTGAGAAGCAAAGCCTTTCCTTTCCTTATGTTAGCGCTATGGGGACAGGCAGTTGTGTTTTTGAACTCCTACAAGAGAAAATCAAGCCAGTAACAAAAATGTGAACAGGGTCTGCAGGAGCTGAAGCAGTTGCATGAGGCAACTAAATGGCAATGCTTACAGTGCACGGAGACCGCTCTGTTCCTTTGTGTACAGGAAAGCTGTTTTATCCCTTACGGTTCTTTTATTTGTATGTATATGTATATATATTTATAAAGACAAACACCTGAGTTCTGTATTAAAACAGTTTTGTTTCTTGAAAGTTTTTCTGAGTTCAGTTTTGTTCAGTAATTTGTAGCTTTTAATTAAGAAGGCTTGATACATACATCAATTTCATCTCATCAAAACCTGTATATCAAATATTTATTAAACTTTTTCCACTGAATGAAATAATTTGCCTATTTTACATTTGGTTCTGCTCCACATGGGGAAATGTTATAATGCCTGAGAGCAGGGTATTATTACCTCTTTTGCATCAACAGTAGCTTTTACAGCTATCAATAAACTTGTCTATATTTTATTCTTGTTTTGGTACAAGCAGACATACCAAAAAAAAAAGATGTATTTTTATAAGGGGCTTTTTAATGATTTGCATATTATTTATGAATAGGAATACAAAAGCATTACAGCTGAAAGTGTTAAATTGTCAAAATGTACATTTTTGTAATCATGAGCATATTAATAGAAGGGGGTTAATAAAGATCTAACACAGATAGTGGAATTTATCTCGCCAATTTGGATGTTTGCATCTGAACTAGGTCCCCTTGGGCTCTCTGCCTTGTCCGTGGAGGGCCATGGCATGCAGTCAGTCAGAGGAGTGGGTCTCTAGAAGGGACTGGTTCTCCTCACTGACTGTAGCAGGAGCTGGCAGCGATCAGCATAAATCTCTCTGCTCTGGATGTCGGAAGTTAGGTGAGATTAATTTTGTCCCAAGAATCCAGAAAGGACATACTGGAAAAGATCTGCTGGCTTACCAGATGTCAGAGGTGCTAGCTGAATCACGCCAGGAACAGAAATGGGATGTGAAGAAAGAGGAACTTCAGGTGAGGATAACTGCAAGTCTTAGAGATAAATGCAGAGAGCTCTATGCAGGATCTTAAGAAACACTGAGACAGGTTTGGGGCTGCCCTGAGTTTTCATCGGGTTCTCTGATAATATATTTTACATATGTATAAAGCAAAAAATATATTTTTTACATGCAAAGAATATATGTGTGTGTATATATATATGTAAAAGAAAAATATGTAAAAAAGTCATCCTGAATAAAGTGTATCTGGAACAAACTGGTAGTGACAGGTGCTGCAGCATCTTTTCCAATCAGTGGCACAGACAAGCTTGCTGTACAAATCCAGAAGCACACAGTCATTACCTATTTTTTAAAAATGCAATGTTGTAGGCAGCTAAAGTTTCAAGTCAGGTTGTGTTTATTATTTATTGCTGCTAATTTAGCAAGAAAAAGAAAAAATACTGAATCCTCAGCAGTGGGTTTGGATTTTTCCCCAAACTTGAAAATGTGTGTTAAAAATGTAACAGAGCAGCTGAAGAAATTTGGATCTTTTATTATAATGGAGAAAAAAGATGTTGTTTTTGAATGTCATGTTCTTTAAAAATCGTATCTCAAAAAATGTATGAACCGTGATACATATGTCATTTTAACTCCAAAGCACATACTGGCAATCTCGATTCTTCTACCCTAATACTGAAATTGCTTCTTGACTAGATTGTGGCTGCGAAGTTGAAGCGAATTAAAAACCGCCCGGTGTAGTTTTTTGTTACTGGTAAGTCTACCTGCTTAGTCTGAGGGTATTGAGTTTAATGTCTAGGAAATAGTTTCCAAATGCAGTCTGTAATTTGCCTAAAGGGCAGATTTAAGGAATATGTTTGATTTCAAATTAGTTTAGTTGTCCATAAAAATAAAGATGCGTCCATTCTCTTCAAAGCATAGAAAATACCTTCACAGGTTTTTTTGCCAGTGGCTGGATTTGCCTCTATACTTCAGTAGTATTACAGCAGTCCCACCTGTGACCCTGTTACGTTGGTGCCATTGCAGCACTAACTTTTTTTAAGTTAACTGGAGTCCTCATTTTTCTGAAAAGCTCCTGATTCTGAAGCAAAGGTAAAGTTGGGATTTTGGTGCCTCAGAAGCCCTGGTCCTTCCCTCTTGGCTTGTGAGGATTTCAGGCTGCTTGAAGGCCTCCCTGGGAGGAGAGAAACTCCTTTCATTTTGGGTCTGGTTTTGTGAGAGGGCAGGATACGGGTCTTTTGAGGATCGCTGGAAATCATTTGGGAGAGGAGCCTGGCATGGCAGCTGGGGCTGGAGGGGTGCTGCAGCTGCGCTAAGCAGCATTCATTCCTGTTCACGACATCCTTCGTGGTGTTAGTCCAAACCTGATCTTGGCCAAGGGTGGAGCAGGCAGCCTTGCAGAGGCGTTTTCAGAGATTTGTCTGAAGCTTTCCAAGGAAATCCACGTGCCCCAGAGACAGGAGGTGATGTACCTAGCGGGGACATGAGATAAATGCAGAAAACTGTCTCCCTGGGGCTTGGCTGATTTGCATCTCTTTTCATGAACCTTTGTGTCAGGTTTGTATCAGCCAGGGCTAGTGGGTGAGGAGGATGGCTGGAGCATTGCTGGGACCAGAGGCACAGGGTTGTGCATGCTGGTTGATGAGGGTGGGAGAGAAAAACGGAAAACTTGAAAGAAGTAGGGTGGGTGCTGGATGCTTTTGTTTTCCAGCATATTCCAGTTTTGCATAATTCAAAGGTTAATGCCTTGGAAGGGCATTTAAACAAAATATCTTCCTCTTTAGTGAAGTGTTTTGCCATAGATCAACTCTTTATTGAAATGTGGAGGCAACTAATTTGAATGCACTTGTGCAAGTTTGTGTGTAGCAACTGCTGAAGTCGATAGCACATACAGCAGCTAATAATTCCCTGTGTCCTTTCAGCCAAGTTCTCATGTTCAGCTGAATGTTTTCCCCATGGTAGTAATTTTCAGGATTGTGATACACTACATCTTAGAAATGTTGGAAATGATCAGCCTTTGAGTTTCAGATGACAAATATAGCATTTAGCTATGAAGGATTTTGTGTTCTTTTTACCTATCCAGTAGATGGCTTCCAAGCACCAGAAAATGTATTTCAATAAGCTCAGTTCTCCTGGCAATTCTTCAGTTGTCGCACTTGCCCAGATGATAGCGGTGGGTTGGCCCCAGCCAAGAGCCAAGCACCCACACAACTGCCCACTCACCCCCCCACCCCCCAGTGGGATGGGGGAGAAAAGAGGAAGAATAGGAGCAAGAAAGCTTTTAGGCCAAGATGAAGCAGGGAAATCACTTACCACCTACTGTCATGGGCAAAACAGCCTCAACCTGGGGAATTTAAGTTAATTTGTTGCCAATTAGCACAACTATTTAATTACTCATTTGTGTATTGGGAAACAAAAAAAGACACACGTTAAAACACTCAGGGAAAAAACTTCTATGGGGGGAGGGCAGGGGAAGGAAGTCTATGTTTGTGTTGTCTTCCCTCTTTGCTTCTTTAATGTCCTATCACATGCACCTATAGAATAGAACAGACTATTTCAGTCGGAAGGGACCTACAACCATCATCTAGTCCAACTGCCTGACCAAGTTAAAGCATGCTGTTAAGGGCATTGTCCAAACGCCTCTTAAACACTGACAGGCATCGACCACCTCTCTAGGAAGCCTGTTCCAGTGTTTGACCGCCCTCTTGGTAAAGAAATGCTTCCTAATGTCCAGTCTAAACCTCTCCTGGTGCAGCTTTGAACCATTCCCACGCATCCTATCACTGGACACCAGGGAGAAGAGGTCAGCACCTCCCTCTCCCCTTCCCCTCCTCAGAAGCTGTAGAGAGCAATGAGGTGGCCCTTCAGCCTCCTTTTCTCCAAACTAGACAAGCCCTATATTTTTACAGGACATGGATTAGAATAGAGCAAAAGGGTCTGGAGGAAGAGGCTCAGAAGGCAAGGGTTTAAAATCAATCCTGCATGTGAAAAACAGTATTAGCAAGGTTTGTCTTGCTTTCCTTAATACCATCTTTAGGACTATGGTAGCACAGAGGAGGAATAGTGTTTTCTTGAGTTCTTGCAGACTGTAACAGGAGATAATGAGTGGCAGAAAAGAGATGGAGTGATTCTGGACCTAACACAGGAGATACATGGAAGCTCAAGTGATGACTTAATGGTGAAGAAAAGCCATGTTGGTAGCAGTGTGAGGAAGAAGGTATGGAAGAGACATGGCTAGGAGAAGTGAACAAGTTCATGCAGGAAAATTTAGCAAGTCCATGGGTACTTTCTAACTGTGTGTGAACTACCAGTCTATGATTGGAGATGGGAAAATTTTCCAGTGTAATATCCACAGAAGGTGTACTTGCAGCTTTTCTTGTTCTGCTGCCTAAAATATGACACATGCATAGATCACACACCTACCATAATTTAAGCTTCTCTCAGCCTCTCTTTTGAAGTAGAGGCCTTCACTGCTGTGAGTGTTCTCCAGAAGTTGAGAGGTGTTCCCTGCCTTTCCTGTATTGATGTCTTCACTTAAAGCTTCCTCTTGTTTGTGGGTTGTGTCCCCACATTTGGCTGGCATTTACAGTGCTTCTGTTGCTGCAGCAGCAAGGATGATACAGCCAAGAAACACTTCAGCCACCTTCTGTTAAAGCTTTGAATGAGACATGAGTGAAACCACATGCTCTTGTTTAACGGGCTGTGAAAAGCCCATCTAATCAGGGAGTATGGCTGATCAAATTGGACCACGTATCTGTCTTCAGGGTCACCCACCAAAAGTATATTCAGGGAAATGTTGCTGAACTCCCTCATTAGCCTTCTCAGGTTAGCTTTGAGCATGGGAGCTTATGAGTCCTCAGTGATGGACAACTAGACAACAATATATTACCTAAGTAAGGAGAAAAGTGGGAGTCAAACTTTAGACCCTGAGCATACCCCACAACGTGAATTTCTTCACATCTTAGAGATGCCATAGCATTTCGTGTGAGCATAACTCCAGAAAGCTGCAAACACAGGTATCTGGAATTAAGACATTCCTTAGAGCTTGCACCAAAGTCACCTTGGATACAAGCAAAACTGTGCAGTGACCACCATGAGATGCTCTACCTGGTTTAGCACAGCACAAGGTGTCCATGGGTGTTGGACAAAAGATGTGAGCAGTTCATATTGGCTGTTTTTTTAAAAGAACCCATGCAAACTGAACAAGGTTTTGGTTCTGTTCTGGGCAGCTCCAGAAGTGTTTCTACATAGAAGTGCTCTTTGAATTACTCAAAGGCAGGAAAAAAAAAAAGCTGTGACAGTTCCAACAGTAGAAATTACAGAGGTATTTGAAAAAGGGATCAAAGACATTTTTTCAGACTGCAAGAGTGGCTTAATTAAAGGACTTCACAGCAGCATTAGTCAGGAAAGCTGGTTGAAACGTTTGGTCCACCACGTGTAATTCATCTAGGGATACAGAATACTGCACAGAATAAATATGATACATTCAGGAATCAAACTAGAGCTGTTTGAGTTACAGCTGCTGGTAGCCCAGTACTTTGGAAATGCAAGGAGAGGTGAAGAAAGTAAGGAACATGATTTTAATAAATAGAGAAGAGAACACCACCTGTGTGGAAAGCCACCAGCCTATTTATTGGTGGATATTTTATTGTCCTTTTCAAAAAAAGGCATAAACTGGAATAAAACTCCAGCACAATTACATGCATAAGATATTGGTTTTGATGAAGAGTATTCTCATTTCCTCTCTCTCACCTATGTAATATCAAGAAGATCAAGAGACCTCATAGTAGACAAAATTTGCTTTTTTTTCTTTGCTTAAAGGAGTACAGTTGGAATTCTGTGGGAGAAGGTATCACTAAAATAGCTTCATATCATAATCCTGAAATTCCTACTAACTCCATCCATGTGGCAGGTCTGCTCTGGCAATTTGCTGGGAAGAGGGAGGGATGCTACCAGCTGTGAGGAGACGTAAAGGAAAAACATCTCTTCTATTTCGTCTCTTTTTGGAAACACAGTGACTAGGAGAATAAAGATGCACAGCAAGGCTGGGGAGTATAGGGTGGAACTAGGCTTGAGTCACGCAAAGCACAAATACCATCATACAGTGGTTATGTGGTTGCCTAATATTGTTCAGTAAATATGAAAATACTTGATATTTGGCCCTGCATGATCAGCTTTCCATAAGGCTCTCCTCACTGAAGAGCACTGGAGAATGAAGGATCACTGCTTTTTTCTCATCTGACCAATGATCATCCTTTTCTGTCCTCTTAACTTGTAGTCTCAATGCCCTCTGCTGCCTGACATAATTTCTTACAGGGACCTATAAACTCAGGAAACAGTGTGATCAAATTCCTTGTACAAGAGCACTTACTTACACAATTTTACAGACTATTTATTGGCATCCTGATGTCTTTAAAATCACTTCTTAAGTTCTTTTCCCTCTGCCTTCATTGACAGCTCCCAGGTCCCTTCAAAATGTCAGCATGTAGGGGCTGCCTACATGTGGCAGCTGCGAGGCTGTGTTCTGGGCAGCACCTTTTCCAACAGGTGATGAGCACTTCGGTGTGCTGGAAAGTCCAACTATCTGCCAGGCTAGTATTTATCCTCATAAACTGAAGATTATTCTGGTCAACTTCATCAAAACTCAATGGTAATCCATGTGTACGTGAGAAGGAGCCTCACTCTGCAACAACTGATCTGTCTGCAGTGGTAAAACGGAAGAAGCAATCTGAGCTACAGCTTCCCATCTTTCTGAAAATGTAGCTGGTGAGTTCTGTTACTAATCATTTCTGTTTGTCTGGAAGTGTCTCTTTCTTCTCCGTGCTTTGTTACTGACAAATTCATGTTCAGACACCTCTGAATGTGAAGCCTTAGTTCAGGTTAACCCATCTGTGTATTTCTGCCTAAATAAGGCAGTGCAGCAGCGTGATCTGTGGACTGCTCTTAAACCTAATGAATAATTTCTCAGCCTGACTGTATGTCTAATTTGCTTTCACTCTTCCCTCCTTTGAGAAACTGAGCTGCTGCCAGCAATCAGAGCTAGGTAGGAATATTGTGGTTTGATTACACAAGTGAGCATCAGCATGTTAACTGTACCTTTGTGACCCCCAAAAATACATGGATATTAACAGAGAAGTTTCATGACAACTATACATTTGAAGCTGTTGAAAAAAAAATAATTATAGTTGTAGATAATTTTAGTGCCCCAGATGCATGTAATTTAGTAACAAAGCAAATGATTCCTCTGAGATGTTGCCAGCAACTAGAAATTCCCAGTTTCTTGCCAAGCATTAAAATCTGCAGCCTTCGAGTGGAGCCACTTCTCCTCCTGCTTTTCTAAATTCAGTTAAGACTCTAGAGTTGACCTTTTTTTTTTTTTCCCCCAGTTTTGGGGAGGTTGAGTGGAAAGGGGAGTACAGTGCCTACCCTCTGGGCTCAACTTATACCAAGAGCACGAACAGAAGAAGGGAGAATCCTAAGTATTTCTTTCGTCTCTGTCTATGAGACAGAAAATTCCTGATGCTGCATTTCAATCTTGGCCTATGTCCTGGGAGTCCTATTTTTGTACATTTCTTTTTTACTAACACAAGCTACATAGAGCTAGGACTCAACACTGTCTCATCTCTTCATCCTGGGCTGCTTAATGTACATCAGGTCATTATAGATATTTTGGATTTAATCCTATGGCTTAAAACACAGTTTAACTGGCATCCAGTCTCTCTTCGTGCACAGAAGTTGTATTGGGTCTGAATAGAAGGTGGGTTATTTGCTGGAAATTGGGATCTCAGCTATCCAACTTGACACTCTTAGACAAAACTAAGCAACTGATACTTTCATAGCAGTAGGATTGCTTAGATTATGGGGTTAAATTAGTAGATTAATATTTCACCATTTTTGGCAGTTTAGAACATAGACGCAAAGTAATTTGGAGACCTTTTGTTAAAAAGCAGTTCTTGAATGGGGAGGAAGAAAAGGAGTTTAGTCCCATATCTGTTACAGCACACATTCCATATATATGCCATCATCTCCTAGGTGGTCATGTCCAGACTGAGCAGTCCCTAGTCTCTTGATGTACCTCTGGTGAACACCCCAACTGGCTTGCCTGGGGGTGAGCTCTTCTGGCTGGGATCGGATGGGAACCGCAATCCCAGAACCTGGGACCAGATGGGAATCCGTGGCATTCGTTTCAGGCCTGTTGCCTGAGGAAGGTATGCATAAAGACAGCAAATGCTGCTCAAGCTCCTTCTATAGACCTGAGCTAAGAAAAGGTAGGATCCTACAGGATTATGTCAGTATTATACAATGCAAGTGAAAAGTGAGGTTTCTGTCTGAAAATGCCTCTTTTGCTAGACAGGAAAGCACCTAGCTCAGAGTTTACCAGCTGTTCAACCTGTTCTTTTCCTGGCATTTCATTCTTAGTGTGTTTAAATTCACTGGTCTTTGAATTGTGAGGTTTAAAGGTTAAGTATGGACATTGGGCTGGAGCTATTAGGACTTGCGTAATTTCATTCTAGTTCAAAGGAGAGCACTTCTGTCAGGAAAGGAATTACATTTAATCTTAAAATAATTCAGTGAGCTAATTCACCGCTGAATTATTTTTACTTTTAAAAGCATATGCCTTTTTTCAGCTGTCTGGTTGTATCTATCAGTCATTGAATCCTGACACGCCTCTTTCTGTTAGACTGAAAGGCCAAATAGCAAACATTGATTTTTCCTAACAGAACGTGATCAAATCACCCTTAACTTTTTCCTGGTTAAACCAAACAGATACCACTCATTTTAAGGTTCATCTTCAATCTTTCAATCTCTCCCATGATGCGATCATGAAGTCCTCCTTCTTGTATTCCAAATACTAACACAGGGCTAGCATTTCAATCAGTCTTGTGTGAGCACTGTGTAAAGAGAAAAATAATAGAAAAACTCCATTTCTGCGTGGGATTCCTCTGTCTCTACATCCAACAACAGTAACAAGATCTACCTGTTTATTCTCCAGAGTCCTGATTTTTGAGCTGAAATTTAAACGAGCAGTTTCCACACTCTAAGGCAGAACCTATCCCAAACTGCAAGGTTGGTCTGAGATGCAGAAGACAGACTTGCAGCCAACCAGTGTTGTCAGACAGGCTGGTAAGATGGGAGGGGAGCACCAAACAGTGACAGTATTTTAGGTCTGGGACCCCCACAAAGCCTATGGCCACTTTTCTCCGCACACGTTCAGTTGCAAACCACTGGGGATTGAGGGAATTTACTGGGTCCTAGGGCTGGGAGTATGGCTGGTTTTAAGCATGGCAGCAGTACATATACAGCTAGCTTATGTGCTTGTATGTTTTGTGTGCCAGATGACTTGTGTTCCCATAGGACATTTCATATAAATAACTGCAGAACTTTGGACCGGGTAAAATTAAGGTCAGCTACACAGAAGCAGGATTTGCATGTCCTTGGTGTTATAGGGCAAATCAGGACCATAAATGATTAGCTTCTTCTACGAACTAAGCAAGGGGATCACACTGTAGGCTTGTGTTTGGGTTTTTATGATTGGCTGATTCCAATAAAGATACAAATACGCCTAAGACAGAAAAATGATCTGGCACTGGTGGTCAAAAAACAAATACCCTAAAAGTCAGAGAGGCAAATGAACACAGGGAAAGAAATAGAAGAAGGATGTAAAAAAACAACAACAACAACAAAAGATTAGTTATCTATTGCCAGAACAGAGTATCACCACGGATGACTAGTTTTCCCAAAGGCAAAGAGAAACAGAAGCCCACTGTTACTGTACCACTTACCCTAGGCATATATGTTGTGCCCCGAAAAGGGTTGGAAAGGATTTGCTCCAATGCTACAGAAATACCAGCATCTTTTATGTCTTTGGACTCCCTACATTTCGAATATTGACAGGCTACTGGACTGCTACGCTGTTCAGGCTCAGTCTGGTGAATCAATCTCAAATTACAAGCAGAGTCCTTACAGTGACCCATGAGATTTAAGAAAGGAATAAAAATCTTTTAATTGGAAAAGCTTCTCAGCAAGTGTACAGATAAGAAAGTCTTCCAAGTCTTTCTACAGGACCTTGCAAGTCTTGCTCCAGAGCAATTTGTCAGTAATGAAAACTGCAGAGAAGAAGTGAGGATATCTGTATGACCAAACTGAACTCCTTGTTGTGAGCTGGTGTTCACCAAGAGGCAGGTTGTTAAGACTTAAGAATGGATGACCAGACGATAAGAACATCCAAGTCTGGCACCTCCAAATATTTGCAGATGATATCAGAAAACAAATGGCAGAAACATCCTGAAACTTCTTCCTTTCATGAGTTAACATAAAGTTATTCTACCTGTACAGGCTTTGGACATTTGTTTCAGAACGTACTATGAATATAGGTTACATGTAGTAATGAGTATTTTGCCTTTAGAAATTGTCCACACATATATGCACATGTTGATCTACATACACCCGAAGTGAAGACCTCATGGAGGAGCACCTGGGCAACAGTAATACAGGCACACAGTGAGCCTGTCCTGCCTTTGGTTCCTCTCAGCCAGCTGGCTGGACTGGAGTGGACTTTCCTTTACACCTTCTGTAAGCAATGACTCACAGCTTCTTTGAGGCTTGTTCTCTGCTTGCGTGAAATCTTTTCCTTTTGTTTAATTTCTTTCGTTTGATGTAGCTTATCCCAACAACCCAACAGCTTTGAAATTAAACTTGTCTTGTAGGGAATGTTTCCTTATTAGTCATGCGTGGTAGGTGCATCTCTTCTCCCCATAAAATGTTCAACTCATAGCAACATCCAAACCTGAAGCAAGAGATGGGAAAGGCACAGCAGCTATTTGCTAGGTAGATATATATGCTCAAACATTCATTATTCTTTATGTGAGAATGATGAGCCCAGAATCCTGTCATTGCAAAAAATCTACAAAAAGCACTAATGTTTGAGAGAGAAGTATGGAAGGTTTTGGGTTTATGTGGAGAATAATAAGGCCTGCAGAAAATGTCAAATTAGGAACAAGTGGGTTCCATTGCCCACTGTAAATTTTGACTGTAAATACAAACTTTGTTCAGATATTCCACAGATCCACTGGAGCAGAACAGGATGCAGAAACTGCAATATACTTCATGTAAAGGACCTGAAGGTATTTCTTGGGATATCACCTCCTTTACTCTTGATCATTTCTGCTCACTTGACATTTTCATGACAGAATTGGAGGAAAATTCCCCTTTTAAAGACAATGCTCAGATTAATTTACCACCTTCCTCAGAATAGGATGACCAGCTCCAGAAAAGGAAAACATAAATCATATGTCTTGTCTTCTACTGTGCTGAGTTTCCAGAAGACTCACTTCTTAGATAGACTCCTCCTCCACAGAGAGAGAAGGCTTAAGGACTTTTTCCATCATAAAAGCTCCAAATTCAAGCAGGCCACTAAGCCTCCGATCCAGCCACCAAGTAGATCAGAAATGGGTAAGGGCATAGTGTTTCCAGTACTGTCATGCTCACTGTCACTAGCTCTTCCCTGAAAACAGGCTTCAAAGGAAACCTGAATGAGGGATATCTCAGTCACCCTTTTCTGACCCAGAAATCTCAGATCAGCCCCTCACTGCAGAAGATTCTGATGGGCTAAATAAATCCATCTCCACAAACAGTATAATGTGGGCAGCTTCCCCGGATTATCGTTTGAGGCCACCAATTTTCTATGTTCACACTACATTACATATGGAATGGCAAGCAAGAGCACTCTATTTTCCTTTCCAGGAGACTGTACAACAGGAATCCTTCACTTGTAGAGCTTCTCAATCTATCAGTGAAAACGTCGTGAACCTAGCTGGAGTGAGTGGTAAGGCAAACTTCAATTTTAGTGGTATCAGCTCCAAACATGTAGACAAGAAATAGTCAATCTGATGGGAATTTGTACCACTTGTGGGTTTTTTTTTTACCCACTTCTGTTCTCTTCAGAGATAGCTGTTGGTAGTGAGAAGAGTAGATAAAATTAGGATCATTTTTTAAAGATGGTGAGGAATGCATATTAACTGGTCATGGTGCAGTTCAAATTCTTGAACTGCCTGGTTCAAATTACAAGATAAATTTGGCATATCTTAAGACTTTTGTCTTCTGTTAGTGGTTTTTTTAATTTTTTTTTCCCCTCCGTGCTAACTGAATAGTATGTGAGAATTTTTAGCTTTTAATACCACTTTGAGAACTTCTTTCTATTTATGTAGTACACTGCATTTCAGTTACAGGACGAGTTTGGCCTCTAGTGGAAGGACATGCTTGTGTTTACAGCAGAATTCTTGTGCTGAGCAAAGGATTACAGAGCAATGTTATACTCACTTGGAATACATCCCCCATCTTCTTCTGCCCTGGGGCAATTCAGACACCAATGGCTCAAAGTGCTTTAATTTTGCTCATCTGAGGATTCCTTTGATGTTAATTCTGCAAAACCAGAAAGAAACCACAAAAAAAAAGGAAAGGGAAGAGGTTTAACCTGAGCAGAGGCAGAGTTGTGTACTAGCCAGTTAAGTGCAAGGAATGCCTCTTAATCGGAAAAAAAGATATTTACATATAAAAAAGGGAGATAATCTTTATTTTGATTGGGAATGGCCAAACTGCCTCCCAGAGAAAATACAGAGAAATTCAAGCTAAAAATCTATCTGGAAGTCCTGGATGATTCTGAAGGGGCAATCAGCTACAAGGATTAATGTTCTCCACCAATAATGTAGGAACAATATGAGATAAAAATCTGTGAGGTGGTGCTCACAAAGGTTTTCTCTGCTGGAAAATCTCTAAGACATATCCTTTTCCATAGACAACTTGTCTGCTAATGTGTTCCAAGCAGATGCGATGTGAGGCACAAGATATAAGAAAAGCTAGTTACACCAACTTCCAAAGAAATTAATAATTAATAGAGGGAAAGTGTTTCCCAGGACAGTGATAACTTTCTGCAAATAGCTGATCAAGAAACCAGTACAACATACAGCAATCACCACATGCCTAGGGTTTCTTTCCCCACTATTTTCTGTGTAATCATCACAGAAACATTAAAATGAAGACTTTCTGTAAACTTGTTACACATTATAGGTTTCAAATGAGATGCTAGTATTTCTTTGCAAAGAAGGGGTTAGCATTAGGAGATATATAAAAAAGAATTTTTGATCATATCTAAAGACTAGAAATAATTTCGTAACAGCCTTTAAAACGTGCAGGTTGTTCATGAAGTAAGCCAGGGGATGGAGACAAAACTTTACATGAATTTAAACACTGATAGTCACTGCCATAGTAATCTATATGAAAATCAATAGATAAAACAGTATTGAGGAATTTCACCTAACATTTTAAATTCCTTATTCCTGTTTTATCTGTTATTTTCTATGTTTCCATATATACCAGCTATTTCCTGAGTATTCCTATTAGTACCTAGTTGTATAAATGCAGTAGCAGAAAGCTGGTTTTCACAATGTCAGGTTGCATTTTAGGGCACCGTTGCATTTTATTACTCCTTGTTTATACTGGTAACATTCACACTTTGTTTACCTATATGTAGGTTCAAATTTGTATTTCCAGTCTTCTGAATCATTTAAGGTAAAACTATAGATGGAAAACCTCAGTATATTATAAAATTCTCAAGCACCTAGAAACGTGGTTACCTCTTCCTTTCTTCCCGTACTGGTCCTGAGCAAATTTTTATCACAACATTTAGTCTGTTTAGAAGTCATCTTCTACTCTTGCCTCTTTTTCTTTTGTTACCAACTTTACTGAAATCTCTCAGATTTAATATACTCCTTCAACAGGCTTGATTTTTCAACATGGAGCTAGCTGAAACATCATTTCACTGCTGTGAGTGGACAGTAGAAATCCACTTGAACAACTTCACCACATCCCTGTACAAAAGAAGCAGAATACCATGTGCATCAGTCTATTTTCTCCTTAGATAGAGGTATATCACCTGACTTGCTGGTCATATTGCATGAAGTATATTCATTATCTCCTAAACAGAAAACACTGGTGAGCCCTTCGCTTAGTTTCTTTTTCCCTTTGCACTTTATGAAAGTTTAGCTGTGGTAGGAAGGAATGCAGCTCCTCTGTGAAAACGTAAAAGTGAAACAGATTTAAATTTAAATTCAAAGAACACATAAAAATAAGGAGAGCAGGTAAATAAATGCCTAAAAATTGTGTGTCAGTTACTTCCTTTTTTTTTCAGTCAGTAAGAGTCCATTAATTTGCATTTTGTTCAGTTTCATGACTTTAGTGAAGTCCCAAATTTTTTGCGCTTGTTATCTCTCTGCTATATTACCCAAAGGTTGGCTGGCACATGGCATTAAAACTCAATTTGAGCATCAAGATAGATACTCACCAGCTCTTTTAAACATGTGTTTCGAAAGGGCTTAATGTCTCAATCTAAAGCCAGATAGCCACCTGGAGCACTGTTGCCCCTGTGCAAAACTCTCTGCTGTTGCTGTTGGGTGAGCCATCCTCCAAGCAGCTTTCTCCTTCGATGCTGGTATGCTCCCGTAGGGCTGGAAACCTGGTATGGCTAGGAACCACCCACTCTCTGTGAATGTAAGTGATCTTTTGAAGAAGTGTATTTATCAGTAAGTGGAAGTTCTCTGAGATGACATCTCTCTGCTCTTCACCACCCGACCGCCTTCCTCTTTACTTCAGAGCCTGCCTGGACACCTGAGACTCTCAGGAACGGATGGACTAAGGGCACCTGTGGCTCATTCAGGTCCATGCATGCAATGAGAAGGGTGAGGAAAAGCACTTCTGAAACTAAAGAGTGTGACTTCAACTCTTGAAATTACAGACTCTTTGTTCAGTTTTTGTGACTACAAGATAATCACTGTAGATGAATTTTAAACACCTAAAAGAAAATTTTCTTTTAAAAGAGCAGCTCTATTTCTTAAAATATTTGGATTCTACCATATTGCCTCCAAAATCCATTTAGAATGCAATTTGCTACTATTATTCTATAGTCATTAGTGTGCTATCTAATAAAAAAACAGTATGTTATTTGGTGCTCAGATCATGTTACTGTTGTGCCTATGTAAGCTAGAGTGCAGATCCTGCCCAAACCTACGTTCCAAGATGACCACCTTCTCAGTTCACATGTCAAAGATCGTTTTGAATCAGAATAGCTTTTTCCCCAACCGTCAAACTATTTTTAGTCAGTCACTGAAGAACAGCAGTCCTTAGTCTTCTAACCCCAGTGAGAGGGATCATGAATAAGAGATTTAAGGCCAAAAGTAAATTCAAACAATGGTCATGTCTTTTTAAAATAAGGGCAGAGACACCTGCATACCCTGATATTATCAGATTGCCACATCAAAGAACAGTTTATCCACTAAATCATGCAAATAACGCAGGAGGAGATGACTAATGACAGAAGGTGATAACAATACTTCAGAATTTCATTCAGCATTAGCCCTGCAAACACGCCCTAAATCATTGAAATGTAGATTGTGGTCATTGCCTATGGTCGTTGGTAATAGTCTGGTAACATTAAAATTACTCATAACTTTGCTGTTGATTTCTGCTGGATTGAGGCTGATACATAACTCCTGCCAGATGAATTCACACATATGAATTTAATCCAGGGCAACTAATTTCCAAATGATCTTGAGTCTCCCCAAAGGTAGTCCTCCCTGCTTTCTTTATGGGACTTCAAATGTTCAGAGCTCTGGAGCTTTAAAATAGCACATTGGTCTTCTGTAAGCTCTTTGATATGTGGAAAACTAAGTGGCATTGAGCTGCAGTCGGAAAGTTTACCTTTTGGCAGGGTCTTATGCTGCAGGGAGCCTTGCCGAAGCCACATTATTCAGCAACAGCTTTGCACTGCTTACTCCTTCTCATTTGAATGCACCTCTGACACTCGATTTGGGTGGCTGTAATAAGCTGACTTCACTCTCTTCCCTGTTTATTTTACTCTCAAGAATTCTCAGCAGTAGTGGAGTAAACCATGCTGCCAAAGGGAGCTGCCCAGCTTCCCAAAAGAAGCGCCATAGCAAAATACGACAGGGAGAGGAAAGTGAAGACAGGGAAGATGTTAGACAAGACTTAGGATTTACCAGCAAGGCAAAGCAGTGAGTGAACAATATACACAACTCAGCTTTGTATTAGATTGACTCTGGGTCAAAACAATGGAAGCAGCTGAAAGCCTATGCAGAAGCAAAGGCATAGAAGAAACAAGGTAAAAAATGCCTCTATTTATACTCACTAATGTGAGAAATATGTACAATTGTTTGTTTGTTTGAAAGGGATACCAAATTGTATTCAGCTGACTTGACTAGCAAATGCGAAAGTAGACGGTATTACTTGCAGGTGGGAGACACACAAATAAACCAAAGTCATCAGCTAGCTGTTTGTTTGCTGCAATTTGGCTGCACCATTAAGGTTTGTTAAACAGTTTTTTAAAAGCAACCTATTCTAGTATCAAGTAAGAAATTAACTGGAGATATTTTTGAGTTTTCTTGTATCTGAAACAGCAGCTACAGTTATGTATCCTAATAAAGGAAGGTACTTGGGAAACATTAAATATGGGTAAATGTTATTTTACAATGGTGGCAAGTCATTTACAATCTAAATGCATATCGCTTTCCATGTGAGATCTCCAGTAAAGAAATCCATAACCTCAAAAACCAATTAAATAAAGAATAGACAAAGTTCATCGGTCAGAATTTTGGAGGAACTATTAGCTATAAAGAGACATATGAAAGGCACGTGAGGTAAAATATGCAGCCACTTTTCTTTAAGAATATTCTTGCTAGGTCTCTTGTCTCTTTCAGTAAAGCTAAGCATTAAACTGGTCTTATTTCACTTTCTTTCTCTTTTCTACACTGCTTGTGGAGATAGTTAGGAAAGAATCCAGCAATAAGAGGTTCCTGTTCTGACTGTTTGGGTTTTTTTCTGCTGCTGTCACAGAGGTTGTTCTGTTTTATTTGTTTAATTTAGTTGTGGATGTCATTATTGCTTACTGTAAAATGGGCTTTTTCGTGTTTCTGGTATATCTCTTTCTTTGCTATTCCTCACATCTTTTTTTCTTTTTGTAAGGAAGTGAGCTGCTGCCCAGAGACTTAATCCTACTGTTACAAACCCCCAAAGGACCTCTGTTTTAGGGATCTCTATTTTAGTTCAGCATACCTTATGGATCAGTTCAGCCCTCCTATAAAGAGATTATTTTTTGAATTGAAAATTTTCTGCATGTATTGAGAAGGTTTAAGAACAGTACCACAGTAAAGAGTTTATGCTGTGGCTGAGACTTATGGTTTACTTCTTGGTGGAAGCCAGTGTATGTTGCCAGCTGTACTCTGAGAAGAAATAGGCTTATACCATCCATGAAGCTAATCCAGTACCACAGATGGCAGAGGGGTAATGGACAAGGGCTTTGGTGGCCCTGGTCTTCCTTCCTGGTCTTCCTACGGGTGGAGAAGACGGGACAACCTGCATGTGCATGTTTCTTGAATTTCTGTCTCATAAAACTGCTGGAGTTTTGCATTATTACCATTATTTGGTTTCTGCAGACCTCTGTTTCCTCTCCCTTTTTTTAAATGTGGAAACTGGAAAGGAAAAAAGGCATGAAACATACAAATTGTTCAGGGAGGTTCAGTTAATTAATTGAGCCATTAAGAGTATTCTTGGCCTGGGCAACAGTCAGGAGGAAGTATTATTGGCTTACTCTGACATACTAATTGGCAAGAACGTTGATTTACTGAGCGCACTCTAAAAAAATTTTTTCTAGATATATTTTCCAATTAGGGGACATGAGCTGCTCTTTGTTTAATAATGAAAAAAATTAGGTACATCATATTGTAACTTCTTTCAATAAATATTTTTATCAAATGCATAGACAGTATATTTATTAATTTTAATCTTCATGCATTTTCAAAGGTGCAAACTAAGCTTGTTCAGAAAAACCGTGAAGCAGGTTTTTAAAGGTGCCTTTGTTTTTTCTTTTTGTGAAGACTTGTTATTTTAATTGTTTACACTGGCGCACCATGAAAAATAGTGACAGTTTTTTAATCTGCAAACAGCCAGAATTTTTACCAATGATGTATATGTTATATTGATATGATTCACACATGCTCCATTTTCTGTTCAGGGGACTGAAAAAACCACCCACTGCACCGAAGCCACAAGCTACATATTTTTCTCAGTCATTTAAAAAAGGAACATAGCATGCTGGAACTGCCTTTTTGCTTGACAGACAGCAGCATGCCAATTTAGAGCTCAGTTAATAAACTATAAAACTGAGAGCTGTAAAAGTGGAAGCAGCGTGTATATATATACCTGTCTTTATGTACAAGGTAGGAGGTATATTTTTCTAAGGATACATCTCCAAAAACTCTTAACAAATTCAGGGATGCTAGAGGAAAAAAAACCCACACAAGTTAATATGTAATTACAGAAGTATATAACTGATATTATATTGCCCATTTGACTTTTACTGGCGGGTTTTCCCCATCTATTTTCTTCTGAATGGTATTCCCCTATAGTCACAAGCAGAATTGATAACCCAAAGATTTCTAATCATGCTCCTGAAAACTCTGGAGCAATTTTCAAGTACTGTGCTGTAATTAGTTTAGCAAAGAAGGTAACAACTGCTGGCAAGCACCAAGATGCATGAAATAAAGTAAAAAACAATCAAAATATTTTTTCTTTGGTGTTCGATGGGTTCTTTTTGTATCAAAATCTCAGCTGACAGCATCCTTTTCCAGAAAGTACCACGTACAGAAAGATTTCAGACCTACAAAATAGGATCTCTTGTATTACACTGTCTTTGTTGTATATTTTCATGAACTTTTTAAAGGATGCTTAAAGCTGCTTCAGCTAAAAATGAGTAAAAAATTAATCCAAATGAAACTGTATGTAAGAAAAAGTTCTTACTTGTAAACTTACATTAAAAAGATTGAACACTCCAAGCAACCCTGAACACTCCACCTCCTCCTCATAAACAGTAATAACAAAACAGAGCAAAGTCTTTTAGAAGAGAATAATGTGTGTGTCAGTCAAGAATCAAGGTCCGGTTTCCTATACAAAGCTGTATGCAATGAACGCTGATACATTTTATCACTCTGTATGCATGTAACTCCTTCAGAGTCTTCCAGGTAACACGGTTTTGCTTTGCAAAGATCCTTAGCTCTCCTGAGTTGGGGAAGTCAGAATCCCAAAATACCATGTGCTGCTGCTGCTTCACTGGGTGCTTTGTAATCCTTTCACAGTCTAAGCCTGGGGAAAAAATAGTTAAAGAATTATAAGCACTTTGGGCGAAAGTATATTAAGTTGCAATATTTTCTTCAGTTTTGGTATCTACTAATGTTTTTTTAATCTATATTGGGATATATGCTCTTATTAGTAATGACAAAGTTGAATAGTTGTGCCCTACACTTAGAAAAGGATACGGGAGACTTACAGTACTAAGTAAACCCTGCTGAACTCATTCCAGGTTGAATCAGCATCCCAGAGATGTGTTCTTGCAAAACTATGAGTTACTCTTGTAACAAAGAATTGCATTACACTAAAAGTAGTGCTCAATGATCTTCTTCATTCACGTTTACGTGATTTTGGGGTTGACCTTGGTACCTTGGGGTTGAGAATCGAAATCTCAATTTTGTTTTCAGCTAGGAGGTTGAATCTCACCTCTCCCATAGGCATAGGAGCTATATAGCCTTCCCATTGCAAATATGGCAACAGGAGAACTAAATTTCGAAGTGAAATAGTCTGAGCTATTAATAGATCATGTACAGAACAACAGGCATGGCTTTGGGTTTTTACTGTAGACTTTAGCAATGCTTAGTTACCTGCCTACTTTGCAGATGGAGTTTAAAAATACAGGTTTTAGGTGTTTTGGGAGTAATACAAAGATCTTGGGTTTACATGTCTAAATTCTGCTTCAGCCCCATTCTCAAAAAAAACAACCTTAAAGAGAGTAACATGACTATTTGGTATCGTCAACAAAAGTGACAGATGCTCCATTTTTTTCTGTATGGATACATCTATCTTGACCTTAACATTCAGAGATTTTTTTCTGAATATGTTGACATTGTTCTTTCAAACTAACTTCAGAAATTCAACAGAATCCCGTGGACATTCTTCTTAGCATCCATAATTTCAGTATTTTTGTAATTTGTGCACATATATTTACTATTTGCCAAAATAATACCAAGTACCAAAAAGCAAGACACTACTTCTGCCCTGAAGAGTTTGCAAAGGGCAACTGTCCTCTGCTGGAAAATATAGCATTGTCAATGGATATGGGTGATCATGTATGGGCCAAGCTCTAAATTAAAGTAATTACGACTAACATATTATTCTCAAACATCAATGAAAAATACTGGAAGCAGCTGTGTGCAAAAAAAAGTAAACATTGCATTGTTGTTTTATCTAATGCACTTAATAGTTTATGTAAATTTGTTGCTCAGACATGTTACATACTTTGAGCAAAGGAGAACAATTTTTTTAATTACACATACCTGTTAGAATATGGAACTGAATGTACAAATCACAAAGGGGTCTGTTTGGTTTGAGGGATCTGTTTGTTCAACAATGGATCATCTCAGAAAAAAAACAGTTCATCACTTGCACAGTCTTTGGAAAGCAAACTTCAGGACTTTATGCTCAAGTCCTTTTGTCTTTTGAACTTGGTAATACTTGGGGAAAAAAAAGGTGGTTTGCTTTTTTTAATCTACAGTATTCTAGACATATTCTGTGTAAATTCTTACTGCACTTTCATTATACCTGTTTTTTTTTTCCTTTAACATTAAATTATTTAGTGCTGTTGCATGCTCTTTGACAGCTATTGCATTCAGTCCCTAAGACACTGTTTTTTATTTGCAAGCTAAAACTATTTTTTGAATTTCTGCAACCTGGAAGGCAATGACTAATACACAACTCTTTTGCCACACTTGATCTTGTGAAATGTGTCATGGAACTTTCAATTATTTCCAGATACTATATGCCAACACTAAACCCAAAAATACCCCTTGCTAAGAAAACAAATTCCACATATGCTTGCAATATATTGTTTACAAGAGACAGAGAAAAACCTCATTTTTAGAAGTAGTTTACATAAAGGCTGAATTGAGAAATATTCTCTTGAATTACCTTTATCAATTCAACTATGGAATATATCTAATTTGAAGATTACAAACTTTTTCCAGTTGTTCCTGGGGGGGGGGGGCACTGGGCAGAGAGAGCGGACTTTTCTGTTGAATTTATTTATTCAGCCGATGACATCTGGAATACTTTTTTTCAGTTAATGCAACCACAAAGTTTTATTAGGAACATCACTACTTTGGGTATTTAGTTTTGGTCTTTTTGTGATGAAGTGAAAAAAAATTTTAGTCACGTGATTGACATAAGCCCCATCTGTAAGCAGAAAAATATTAAATGGAAAAGACTGCACCTATTTTTTCAAGTTCACATGGCAGGCATTACTGTAATGCAGGCTGACATATGACATCATAGCCAGGTTTTAATTTAATAATTCTTCAGAAAGGAACATAATTTGCTGCTTAGGAACTTTCTGTTACAAGGAAACCATTCCAAATAGATTTTCATTTCATAACTCAGGTACAGTTCATGTATTTTTCAGTAGTATACCATTTTGTAGTACACCATTTTGCTCATGATAAAGAATTAGGTCTAGCTTGCAACTTCGCCTCTGTTATAAAGCTCTATGGAATTATTCTGCTCTGTAGTTCTCCAAAGGGTTGCAAAATGGTCAGCCAACACGTCTCTCCCATAAAGTTGCTGAGGGAATGGCAAGTGACCAAGAAACTAAAAAAAACCCCTGAATCTTAAAAAAGCAGGCAACTGTAATGATTCTTAAATGCTACTGAATTATTTTAATTATAGGAACATGGGAAACAGAATCACAGAATCATAGAATCGTATAGGTTGGAAAAGACCTTTAAGATCATCAAGTCCAACCGTAAACCTAACACTGCCAAGACCACCACTAAACCATGTCCCTAAGCACCTCATCCAAACTTCTTTTAAATACCTCCAGGGATGGTGACTCAACCACTTCCCTGGGCAGCCTGTTCCAAGGCTTGATAACCCTTTCAGTGAAGAAAAATTTCCTAATATCCAGTCTAAACCTCCCCTGGTACAACTTGAGGCCATTTCCTCTTGTCCTATCACTTGTTACCTGGGAGAAGAGACCGACCCCCACCTCTCTACAGCCTCCTTTCAGGTAGTTGTAGAGAGCGATAAGGTCTCCCCTCAGCCTCCTTTTCTCCAGGCTAAACAGTCCCAGCTCCCTCAGCCGCTCCTCATAAGACTTCTGCTCCAGACCCTTCACCAGCTTTGTTGCCCTTCTCTGGACTCGCTCCAGCACCTCAATGTCTCTCTTGTAGTGAGGGGCCCAAAACTGAACACAGTGTTCGAGGTGTGGCCTCACCAGTGCCGAGTACAGGGGCAAGATCACTTCCCTACTCCTGCTGGCCACACTATTTTTGATGCAAGCCAGGATGCTACTGGCCTTCTTGGCCACCTGGGCACACTGCTGGCTCATATTCAGCTGCCTGTCAACCAACACCCCCAGGTCCTTTTCTGCCAGGCAGCTTTCCAGCCACTCTTCCCCAAGCCTGTAGCATTGCATGGGGTTGCTGTGGCCCAAGTGCAGGACCTTGCACTTGGCCTTGTTGAACCCCATACAATTGACCTCGGCCCATCCATCCAGCCTGTCCAGGTCCCTCTGCAGAGCCTGCCTACCCTCCAGCAGATCAACACTCCTGCCCAACTTGGTGTCATCTGCAAACTTACTGAGGGTGCACTCGATCCCTTCATCCAGATCATTGATAAAGATGTTAAACAGAACTGGCCCCAACACAGAGCCCTGGGGAACACCGCTTGTGACTGGCCGCCAACTGGAGTAAACTCCATTCACCACCACTCTTTGGGCCTGGCTAAGCGTGGTGCCAGCTCTTTACCCAGCAAAGAGTACACCTGTCCAAGCCATGAGCAGCCAGAAATATACCCAAACAGTTGGGTATATTTCAGGTGGACTCACTGTTTGAACAGGAGTAATTCTGAAATGGCCAATGTGAAATAAGAACGCGTTGTGAGACAAACCAGTTGGTCAGTTGTTCAAACAGATTTTTTTCAAAGGGTATGTCAGTGTCAAGAGCAGTCCGACACAGATTTAATCCACAAGAAGAGCAGTGATTAAAAAAAAATTAAGGTAATGCTTTTCTTCTCTTTTTTTTAAACATTTGTGATTATACTTCCTTGTGTCTCAAGGATAAAAGAAGCAGAAAAAACTTGTTTGTAAAAATGTCCATCAGTTTTATGTGACTTGAAAGTTTCATGATGTTGCAAATTACTTATCATTGCCATTTTACCCTTTTATAGGTTTTACTACCTGACCTCCACCTTAAAAATGTTCTCCCTATACTATTTGATACTCTAAATACATAGGTGTGGGGTTTTTTAAAATCATGTTAATTCAAATTCCTTTACTGTCAGCATGTTTGTAGTTATTTTCCCCCAGTCTTAGCATCACTCGTATTACTCGGACAAAGTGTATACTTATGAGGGAAATTCCAGAAAGAAGACAAATACTTTCCCATCTTCAGGCCCAATTTCAAGGTGAACACCTTCCAAAATGCTCAGACTTCAGTGGACTTTCTTCTGCAATACAGCTTTCCTACTTTTTACTGCTTTCAGTATTCCATTTTTAATAGTATTGGGTGTGCTTAACCCTTGAGTAACATGTGATTTTGAAAGGTTTATAATTTACTCTCTATGTAGGTTTCTATCCTATCTGGAGTTTAATAAAGGTGCATCAACATTTGGTGATGTAGTTTTCACTCCTGGAAGAGACTTCCAGCAAGACTTCCAGACTTCTGACAAGCTCCATATGATGGTTGTCACACACATCCTTACAGCACTGGGCTTCCTCACAAGTATTTTTATATGGAGCACCTGACAAGTGAAAAGCAACTCTATTTCCGCCCTCTCCTACATTTAAGAGAACTTCTTGTTGTCTCCAAGCTTGGGGATGGTAATTTAACTCCTTTTCTTTTACGTGAATTCAAGTCTTGATTTTGCACTTTAATAGAAGCTGGCTGTTTTAAAAAAAAAAACAAACCAAACCACCAACAGAAAAAAAAAAAACCAAAAACCTAACAAAACACAAACCCAAAAACCGAAACACAAAACAAACAAAAGCCTTCGCTGCCCGTGGAGGATGATTTCAGAGGAGGGTCCCTCCTTCGCAGGTGACATTACCGCAGGCACTCCCTTACGAAGCCGCACCACGGCTACGGCGCTCACAGTGGAGGCGGCTGGAGCTGCTCTGGTGCCGCAGGCGCCGCTTCCCCCCCTCCTCGCCCGCCCCACCGCCTGGCAGTAGGGCCGGCTCGGCGGCCTGAAGCCAGGCCCTGCGCCCGCAACCCCAGGCCCGCCCAACCGCCGCCGCTCGCGGGCGACCGTTGCCGCTCGCGCGAGGGTGGCCCCAGCCAGGCGCGGGGCAACCCACTGCGGGCTCAGGGGCAGGGGCAGGGGCAGGTGCCTATCCTCCCTCCCCCCCCCCCGCCCGGCATTGGTATCGCCCACCCCCCCCCCGACCCGTAGCGAAGGGCGGGGACAATGGGAGTAGTCTTCCCCCCCCCTTCGCCGCCAAAGCGCATGCGCAGAAGGCCAGCACTCGCCGTATTCCGCCGCTGTGATTCGGCGCTCTTTGTACGGCGGCGGCCGGGCGGAAGGAAGGAAGGAGGGAAGGAAGGAAGCGCGGGCACGTACAATCGCTATTTCCGGCGTGATGACGCGCGGGCGGAGGATGCCGGCGGCCGGGGTGGCCGGCGACGCGGAAGCAGCTGTGAAGCTGCGTAGGGGCCGCGCGGGCCCTCGCTGGCGCCGGGCCGCGGCCGTTGCCGCGGCGATGGGAGCACCGGGCGCGTGCCGGCAGCCGTTGTAGCCGACCCCTGTGCGGGCCTGTGGGCGGGCGCTTGGCGCGGCCCACGCGGTGAACGGCGGCCTCTTCCGCAGGGATGAGCGGCGAGCGGCGGGCGGGGAGGGACGCGGCGGGAGGCGGCGCGCTGCGTTCCCCCCATGGCCCCGGGCAGCGGGCAGCCGGAGCGGGGGCGGCCTCCTGCGCTCGGGGGGGCGCGGCCGCTGCGGCGGGCGGCGCCGATCGGGGTCGGGCCCATGGTCCCGCAGGACAGAGGATGCCGCAAAGGTGAGGCCTCGGCTGCCCTGCGCGGTGTGGCAGTGCGGGTATGGTTGGTCGTGTGCTGCGCAGAGCCTGGCTCGTCCTTCCCCGGGGAGCGGGTCTGGGAGTAATCGGGACAAGGTGTGCGACTCCCGTCCCGAGCGTTGTTCTGCGGGATAGCTTGGTGTGCAGCTTGCTACACAGCAGGGCTCAAGAAGGAAAGGACAGTGGTGTCTGGGAAAGAAAGGTGTGTGGCAGGTGGGAGGATTTAACCTGAAAATAGAAACGAGTTGTACAGTTTTAAGGTGTATATAGTGGATATTAAAACTGTCAGTTCTGAGGTGACCGGCCTGGGTAGCAATGGTCAGAATTGTCTAGGACACGAATGTGGCAACTGCAAAGCAACCCATAATTTTTTGGGAGGGTTATGTATCAATTTAAGATAAATGGCCCTGAAAATTTACTATATGGGCACACTGTAAGCCTTTGGAGAACTTGCTAGAATGGACTGTAGAAAGCCCTGTCTTAATAACTTTGGAAATTGTATTGGAAGAAACAAAGATCAGAAATTTTTGCATTAAGCAATAATCCTGGTGCAATGGGAAGTTTCACGGAGCACCAGGTGAGTTTGTAAAAATCTTCCTCTTGCAGGACTGAAACTTGTTTCATTGGGATTTCTGTTAATCCTCAGGTTTTTAGGTGATAATACCTCTTGAGAAGAGCAAGTGTTCAGTTAGGGCACTAATTCTAGTGCGGGTTGTGTTTGAGGAACTGGCACAGATTAGCCTCGCTAAGAAATGAAATTGGCTTGCCAAGGAGATGAGTTTGGTAGCTTGGCCGCTGTGTTATCTTACCAAACTGTTCTGGATTTTGTTCCTGCTTTTGAATAATTTAAGTACCTTCTGAATCCTCAGAATATAACATAACTATCAAAATACTGTAATTTTCTTAAAACATGTGCTTTTGTTCTTCCGTGAGAGATACCGTTCATATATTTCTCTATTCTTCAAAGCCAGGATAATTTTCAAGGGTGGATGACAGAACCAACCAGCCTTTCTGCAGGTTCAGAACAGACACAGAAAAAAGAGACTGTTGCCACACAGTTGACAAAGCATGAAAAGGAAGTTGGTGTTCCTTCTAATGAACTTGGTTCAGCAAACGCAGCTACTGACCAGAAAGAGCAATCTATATCAGAAATAAGAAAAGACTATGTATGCGGAAGTACTGGGAGGCCTGAGAAGACAGATACGATTAAATCACTTGTGACAGATTGGGATGCATCTAGAAACTGTGAACTATACCTGCCTATGTCTAGTAATTGTTCAGCAGTGGAGTCATCTGAGGACAGGTGAGGATTTTTTTTTTTAATATATTAACACCTTTTCTATAGAAAGGGAAGTGTACTTTCAGTTTTTGAAAGTGAATTTCTTGGCAAAATTTCATATATGTTAGTGTCTTAGTGAAGTAGGTCTAAGTGTCAAATCTTAAACTTTGAAGGCCACCTTCACGCTTTAGATAAATTGCTTATTTTTATAGTTTATTAGTGGTCTTCTTTCCCCATCTAAGGGAATAACTGATGCGACATTAAGCTCTTAAGGGTAGCAGGCAGAGCATCGGAAACTAAGAATTGGAGGCAGATACTCTGGTAGCTTGGTTTTAACCTTGTGAAGGCTTTGTTAGGTGCAGTGCTGACAGTCATAGAAGGCTTTTTTTAATCCTAACACTTCAGCTTTTTTTTCTTTGCTTTTTGTAAATCTCCTGGTATAGGCTGAAGTAAAAATTTAGTTGTGCGATTCCCATTTGACAGTAGAAGTCTTTACAAGAATAACTGGAATCTGGAGGAAGAAATAAATATGAAGGTTTTAAAAAAAGATACTCCAAGCTTCTGAAAACAAAATTAATGCACATTAAGAGTGACTTTATGTCATTGAAGAATACATTAATAAAGTAAGAGAAGAAAGTGATTTCTGATTAATCCTTTTTCTGTAGGTAGCCAGTGGACTATTTCAGACAACATCCAAAAATCTACAATAAGTGCTGACTTAGTGAAAAAGTCACTAAAAATAAGTACATGCTTTCAAGGATGCTTTTAAAATCTTATTTCATGCTTAAATTACTCTGTAATTTAAGCACAATCTAATATGTTAATCTGAGGTTTCTTAATATTAACGCACATTTAACTTTAATACACAGATTCATATAAATATATGTTAAGTGTATTTCATGTGTTGGCGGAAGTGTGGTACATAAGGATCTCTGTCCTTCTGTATTTTTAAATTAGCTGCTACTTGGCATACTAATTCTATTTGATCTAATATGCCTTTACATGAACTATTAATAGCAATGAGTTTAATCTGACATGAAAAAATTAAATATTCATCCCTTCATGATGATAAACAGAAGACTTTAAGTATTGTTTTTGCTTTTGTATGGTATCTTCAATACTGGGAGTTCTAGTCCTGCAAATCTGTTAGTATAAAACTATTTATATTTTGCCCTTTCCTGCCTCTCCAGCTTAGTTTTGCTTGCTGTTGTCTTAACTTGCTGGGGTTTAGTTTTTTTGGTGGTGGTGGTGTGGGGGGGTGGTTGTTTGTTTTTAAAATGCAAAGCCCAGGGTACTCTAAGTAAAATCTGACATCCTGTTGTTTTTCCTTGGTGTCTTTGGTTCAGCAGAATCTGTTCACAATTTAAGTGTTTACACACAACACTATGCACTATTTTTTTTTTCTTTTGTACATGCATGTTTTCATTTAATCATTCTTTTCCATCTGTTATTTTATTTTCACTCTATTGTCAAATATTAATGTGAAGATTAATGGGGAAAGGCTTTAGTTTCCACATTCTTGTTTCCACAGATTTTACTTAACAGTTACTATACTAGAACAATGTTAAGGTGCACTTGCAACTCTGAGAGTGCCTGTGCAGATGGATTGCACCTCTTAGCTACCTTGATTTCAAAACAACTCAGCTAAGCTGCAGTACTTTGTTTACGCTGCATGTTAATGTGTTCAGGTTCTGAATCAACGAGTTTTATTTTGGCAACTTGTAGAAAGAACATGACACTGCGTACTCTACACCAAACTTCTTTTTTGAGTGACCTCACTAGTTTACTAAGTTGAGCACTTTTTCTCTTTGTGCATTATAACCTAAATGTATTTGAGGATGTATACCAAAGTAACACTCCCCCCCACCCTGCCACTTCCCATGGGTTCCCTTGTAGAAGCAGGTTTGATCATGCTCAGAAGGGGAGGTTGTTGCTTTATATTTTAAATACTTAGCTTATAGATCAGCTAGGCTAGAGATCGCTGTTGTCAGATACCAAGTTGTTTGGGTTTTTTAATAGTATTTTCAAGGTTATTAAGTATTCTTGAAATTCTTCACAGCCTTAATGAACCTTAATCTCTGCTGAGAAATAAGATTATGCATGGAAATTAGGGTTTGTCCAGTGCCACACTGTAACAAGGATAAGGACTTGGGATAAGTATTCTATGATTTTTTTTCTTCTCAGCAGGTAGTACTCTCTTGTGGAGTACTGTGTTTAATGTCTACTGCATCTATTGTTTCTCTTTTAATTAATAATTATATAGTATTGTTACGAATCAGATTTCAAGTAGCTACTCGAACACCCAGGAAACCTGGTTTGAAACTTGAGTAAAAACTAAACTGTAGTTTCATATGACTGCACAGTAGATGACAGTTTCCTGGTATTAACCTATATTTGTCTTGAGAACAAAAAAGATGTTTAGTGTAAAGGGAAATATATGCAGATGGGTTAGAAATGTTACCTCTTAAGTAAGCTAATTTGGATATAAAGAAAAAGAAATACAGAGCCATAATCTACCAGTGTATTCTTTCAAGTTTAATGAGAGTAATCTCATTACCAGCTGGCTACATTAAACCCTTTCTTGCAGTCTTCCTAACTCCGTGTCCTCTTTTAGTAGTGTAAGATGGGGCAGGGTCACTGCCTTAATTTCTTCTTGGTCTTTTGCAGGCACACTGTGATTTGTGTTTGGTTTTTTTTGCATAGTAGATTAGAAGCTACTAATAGTAGTGGGCAATGAGTAATAACCTTACACTTTTTTTCCCTGCACATGTACTTTCTTCAAAATACAAAGTTTCACTGTAACCTTCATAGTGGTAAGCCTAAATGATTTACTAATATGTTTGGTGATGTATGTTTGTTTTGAAGTATTTTAGCTGTGAAACTGTGATTTTAAAGTTTATTTGCTAGGTGTAATTATATGACAAATGCCACTAAGAATCATGTTTAAAGGAATGTGCAATTTATAGTTCTGTTTTTTGAACACTATGGACCTCCATTCTCAACAGTAACGTTCACACCCTAGCTTCGAGATCTCTTCTTGATAATGGTAGGCTATGCATAGAAACGATATCCTTTTAGGCCATCATTTCCTCCCTCATGGTCATAACTTGAGTTCAGAATGTCTGTATGTAAGCTCAGATGGAGATGTTTGACTCTTAAGACAGTGTACCTTGACCAAAAAGCCCATATTATTCGAGGAAGAAATGTTTGTGTGGATTTCAGTTAGCCTGTAGGCTGTGGTTTGGATCACGCTTAGAATTTTGTTTTCTTTGAGTTCATGACATTCAAACCAGCTGCAGTTAGCTGGCTACTTTTCATCATGATATTCTGTCACGTATTCTGCTCGTTACTAGGCAGGTTGCTCAGCCCCAGTGGAGCATAGATACAAAGCTCTGTTGAGTAACGTATTCTTAGTTGCATGCATAGGTTGTAGTATTCATATACTCAGCAAATGGGCATTTTGGCTTGTATCTTTTGTAAATTTTACAGGATAAATTTGCAAATATAAAGGGACTTTAGTACTCTGTAGTCTCCATGCAACCAGCAGAAGAGAAATTCAGGCAGTGATTCATTACCAACAGAGGTGTCATAAATAAGGGAGGGGAACAGTTGAGAGGTTTTTTTAAACTGTTTTTTTGAAAACTCATGTTGGTTTTATGAAAATGTATAAGATGGAAAGCAAATTGAGTTGAAAAAATAATTGGAGAAAGACTTAAATACTTGCCTGTAGCTGTAAACAGGGGCAAAGATAAATTACTATAAGATCTGTGCTGTTACGTGAACTATGTTTTATGTGTTGACCTTTATTGCAGTGAGGAGGACATGTATCGTGATGCAGAAGAAATAGAGAGAGAGAAAGTATTACTTTGTGAGACAAGCCTTTCAGGTACATTTGAACTTTGTTTCAAATACAGTATTACAATTCACTGTAGCACTAATTTGTGATGATTTGAAACCCTTGTTTCTGAGGATTTTTGTGCACAGATGTCTCTGTGAGCAACAGAAATTGCTTATAATGATTGAGTACACTGTACAGTTGAATTGATGAAAAGATCAATGTTATGGAAAACTAGTTTCTCTTAGTGTATTTTTTCCTTGTGTTTCTATAGTTACTTTACAAGAGAATGTGAATCCTTTGGAAAGCAGTCATATAGCCTATGTTACAATATTGTGCTTGAAAATTACTGATTTATAGTCATTATAGCAGCATCTGTTGCTGGGATCCCTTGATGACCTTATTACTATCTGTTTTGGAATGAAGGCTGTCAGTATTCCAACACAAAACTGTATTTCTTTTTTCTACCATTGTTTCTGGCTTATTTGGAAAGATCTATTATCTTTCTTCCTTATAGTGCAGCTGCTGAAAGAAGAGAAACTTTCACCAAACGTTTTTCTGATTGCTAAGAAAATGAAGAGTACTTTACTAATTTCTACTTTTTGCCAATTAATATTTTTCAGACAAGAGGAGCAGAGTTCTCTATTTTGTTGGACTACATCATTATTTTTGCTCATTTGTCATTTTCAGAGCAAGCTGGTTTTTTTCCCCTCCGATACTAATAATTACTTAGTAGCTATAGGTTGTGCTGTCAGTTTCCTTTGGCACCCCTGTTATTTTAAAGTCATAGAGTGTATTTAGAAATCCAGTTACTCAGGATTTTCTATGTTGTTCTGTTTCACAGTTCTCAATATAATGTTACATATTCTTTTTTGACAGAATATAAACTAAGTGTTTCACCTGAAATGGACATCATGGAGTATTGCAGAAAAGAATGGAGAGGAAATACACCAGTAGCAAAAAGGATGAGAAAGGTATCAGTTCTCTTTTTGCTGAATTTTGTTGGGCTTTTTCTTTTCGTTTGTATGTTTCCTCTGGGAACAATCTTTAAAACAAGAAATGCAATATCAATGTTTTCCAGTGTCTGGTCGTAGAAGTGGCTGACAACTGGGAGATGGTTTCATTCGTATTTGTTCAAAATGTGTTTTTGGGTAAGGCTGCTTGTTGGTAGTGTAGGGTTTTGCTTCATACTGTTCTTCATTACTGTTATTAAAGTTTTAAATTGGGTTTATTACCATAAAATGGTAATTTTGTGGGCTGTTGAAATGGCAGAGCAGATAACCAAACTTTTTGGCAGAAGGCAAATAACTTAATTGCATGATTTTTAAGATGGGGAGCTTTAATGAATAGGTTCAGTTTTTCTTAAATTTTTCCTGAATTCTTATTTTTTGTAGGTTTTGAACTAGTTTTGTTATGTTAATCTTGAGCTAGAATGGTGGAAAATAAAGCATAAGGTTGATTAGGGGTTTTTTTGTTGTTGTTTTTAAGACAATTTGAAAATTTAGTGGTATATGTGACTAAACCTAAAAAATACTTTCCATAAATCAAAAGATCCATGTGTCACCTTCAAGAGATTAGCAAGAGAAATACAGATGTGCAGAGCATTGAATCTTGCTAGGTTAGCTGAAGAAACATACTGAGCTTCAGAAATTGTTTCAACATTGCTGCTTGTGCTAAAAGTTTATGTGTGGGAACAGCAGGGAGGGGACAGATGTGCTGAGGCATGTGTCAAGATACTTCAGTGTAAATGCAAATTTTCCCTGAGGCAAAAACAAACTACATATGACGTGTACAGGGTAAATGGAACAAACTATTGCTGAAATTTCTTGTAAGCATGACATATTTTTAGATTTATAGTCTTGTGTGTATATGTTTGGATTTTTTTTTTTTTTGAAACTTAAGTGGGTTAGCTACCACTTTTCAATGCTCTTTCTGCACTGTCATCAAATAAATGCCACAACCAATTATCTCCTTAAATTGCTTCGGTTTCTTGTTTGTTATTCAGCAGGACTAGGGAAGTTTTTTTTTCAAAGCATAATTTGTGACATAACAGCATTTGAACTTCCAAAATGGGTAGTGGATCAAATCCTTTTTTTTTTTTTTTAAATAGCATTAGCATTTAGATGCTAATACTCCAGTATCTTTTATGATACGAGTACATGACCTTAAAATGTTTTATTAATGCTTTCATGTTATTTGGATTTTGTGTTTTCTCTAGGGATATGAAGCAGTTGCTCAGAAGTTTGCATCTATAAGGAGAGTACGAGGTGATAACTATTGTGCTCTCAGAGCAACTCTGTTCCAGGCACTAAGCCAAACTACCCAGTTACCAAGCTGGCTGCAGTGTGAGGACTTTACTATGGTACGTGTCAAACTCTGATCTTCTGACAGTACAGGAATGTTGGTTCTAACCTCTTGGATAATTTTATGATCTCATTTCTCTATTATGCTATATATGCTCACTTCTCAATATCCCTTGAATTGCGAATTCAATATCCCTTGAATTGAGAAGTGGTAGTGTTCAGGTTTTTTTGTAGGTTTACAGTGATTCTTTCAACTTGGAATTGAGTTCAGGTCCCCTTAGTTTCCCGTTTATAATGTATAAATGTTACTATAGAGCTGACTGTAATGTAACTTGTCTGTCTTCATCTTGCCCTCTTGGTTTCTTTTTACTGCATGTAATACGGCAGTAAAAGGTTTCCCACAAGACAGCTGGTAATAACAAAAAATATAGGCAAGTTATTCTAAGCACATTTGAAAAAAACCCAGCTTTTCAAAATTATCATATATATTCTTGTGTGCTGTATATGGTTTCTCTAGAAAGTGGATTACGAAATTGTATGCTGTAGGCTTTTCAGAATGTGTGTATTACCCATGTCTTAAATGTTACTTAAGTGTAAGAGCAACTCCAACCTGACATGAAGAACAGTTCTTACGGAGCATTGATGGATAAGCAAAGCAAGGTGTCTTACTAAGAGTAGAAGAAGAATATTCCAGAAATTGTCTTGTGTCAACAAAGTCTATTTGGTGATACCAGTGAACATGGAAGAAACATGTAGGAAGCTGCCTGTACAAAAGTGGCCCGCTTCAGGGGAGTAAGGTTCCAGTTGTCCAGGTTGCTGCTGGAAATGTAAATGATTAATGTCTGATGCAGACTCTTGTGTGTAGGCTAGCAGTCCAAGTAGAATCACACTGCTCATACTATCTTTCTGTATAACTTTAGAGTCCATCTTAAAATTTCTCATTGTGGTCACTATCATTGTTAAGTAAGCTCCTGCTCATATGTTTTTGTAATTACTGATAAAAATATTTCGATGATATGTTTGTTACTGCAGCAGTAAAAAGATTTCCTTTTTATAAAAAAAATTCTCCCAGCTGACAACCATCGCCACATTATCGAACTATAGAAGATAGTTTCCCAGTGCTCCTTTGAAGAAAGTGCAAACTTTTTTAAATGGTGTATTTTGCAGTTTTTAATGATGTTCACCTATTTTTCTTCCTACTGATTTATAGAGGAAAATGTGTCCTATGGTAATTGACATTTTTTTGGAAAAGGTGTAAAACTATAAATGATTGAAATGATAAACTGTTAATGCATCAAAGGAGAAGGCATGTAAGAGAAATGTGTTGTGACAGCTAGCAGTATAACTTTAACAAAGGGTGGTTTTGGTTTTTGGTTTTTGTTTTTTAATTTAAAACAGTGTTTAACATGCACATTTCTAGTTGTAGAAGTTACTGGCATATAATCTTTGATTACTTAGTTCTATATGTCCAATTAGCATAGGATGCCAGGCTGGGTTGGGGGAAAGTCTGTGTATATCTGACAAGTACTTGGTTGCCATTAAAGAGAACATATTACTAATTTGGAGTCCCGATAAAACGAAAACTAGTTGGTAATGGCTGATGGCGTATATGCTGCTCTAGCCAAATATTTAATTCATTGAGAAACACAAGTTGCTCTTCCGGTTCTAGCGGTAAAATGGGTTAATAAATGAGGGTAAAAAACCTGGGCATACAACTGCCAGGATGTCCTTCGAGAGAAGTGTAAAAGCTCTTAACTGAGCAGGTGTAGCATGTGAGCAGTAAAAGAGGCAGTTCTGAGGCTAAAATATGATCTGATGCAGCAACTAATTCCCAGGTTGCTTACTTTTTTATCAGAAAACCAGTCCCATAGTGGTTTTAATTATTCACCCTGAAAAGAAAACACAGTTTGTGTGTTCTGGACTAAGTAGTTTGCACTCCACCAAGACTTCTGGCTTATCTGGTAGATGTCATCACATCTTTAACCTTCTCTTCTGTTGGTTCAGGGACACTTTCAAAGACAGTACTGTCATCTGGTGCTGGAGGGTTTTTTCTAATTAAAAAAAAAAAAAAAACCCCACCAAAAAAACCCAAACCCCAAAAAACCCCCGAAAAGCCATGAGTAACTTAAAGTGATTAATTTTTCCAGTGCTTATGTATTAGTTAGATCTGGAAATAGTAATAGACCAGTATTCTGACTGTTATCCAGCAAGTATTATAAAGAGCCAGTTGTGTTCAGTTGTGGTCATCTTAGTATGACATCTGTTCAGAAGAACATATGAGGGATTGTTTTAAGGTGCAAAATCTTTAAAAAAAAATATTTTTTCAATAAAATAATACTGTGCAAGTTAGTGGATTTTCCTTTCAAGATTTTTGACTTAAGCTGCCTTCTCTCAACTTCCAGCTTCCTGAAAACTTGCTGAGCAAATATGACTGGATCAAGCAGTGGCAGCTAAAACAGAAACTGGGCAGGAAGATGGGAGAAATAAGTGATGAAATTAAAGAATATTTAATACTTCTAAGGAAAAAGGTTGGAAAAGTATTTGTTTATTCTTGGTCACTTGCAAATAAGAAAAATGGGAAAGATTTTTGAATGTGGTGCATTTAGCATAAGGATGCTTTCACTAGTGAAAAACGTCACTTTTCTGTATGTATACTGCAAAAAAACCCCAAGAAAAGAATGTCTGTTCAGATCTGTGGGAGTTTTCTAGTCTTCCACTGCTTGCATTAGCCTGATGCTGGAATTAATTTGTAAGCTCTGCAGAAAACTATTAGTTAGACAGGTTTCAATGAAGAAATTAATGTAACAGAGTTAACATTTTGCCTCTGTTATTTCTTGTATTTATTTGAAGGAATGATGTATGCTATGGATAAATGCTGTTGCTACCTTGAACAGGTCATGGAAAGAAAAAAAAATACAGTAGAATGCTGAAGTAACTTCAAAGGAATAGTTTTTGTTCTATGTTTATATGTTTTTATTCTAGGTTAATGTAACAGGAAAATGGTTGTGCCCTTCCAGTGTTCGTAGTATATTATCTAGCTCCATCTTCCCTCCCTTGAAACTCTGGAACCCCTATTTAAAAACTCTTCAGTTGTTCCTGCCTTACTGTGTACGCATATTCTCTTTTTTTGAAGGCTTTTAAGAATATTTTAAAGGCTACATTCAAGCAGTTTCTGAGGGCGGGAATGAAGTACGCATTCTGAGTAACTGAAATGTAAGAATATGAAGGATGTAGGATTTATGATACAGGAAACAAACAGGTTATTATCTTACTGCTTATTGTCCCATGACAATATTTGTTTTGCTGCCTTGCAACAATTCCCAACACCCCCATCTTTTGCTTTGCTTAAGGACTAATTTAAGCAAAATCAGACTAATTCAACTTGACCTTGGTAGGACTACAGCTGTGGAAATATTCTTGAGTGTTTTTAAAAAGTCACAAAGCCCTTCATAAATTAAATTCTGAGTGCCTATGCTGTGCATCTGACAATTCACAAGTGGCTTTTTGCAGGTCTTGCATGGTGATGGCTACTGATATATGTTGTGTGCGGTGGTTTTTTTTTTATAGTGGAAGAATATAAGTGAAATCAAGGGTCCTACTGAGAAACAAGAAGCCTGTGATAAATTGTTTAAAAATGAAGAGGAGGAGTATAGCCTCTATGAAGCACTGAAATTTTTGATGCTTAACACCGCCATCGAATTATACAATGATGATAAAAATGGAAGGAGAGTTCCTGTCTTCTCATGGTTACTGTTTGCACGGGATACATCTAGCAACCCTTGTCAGTTAATGCATAATCACTTGAATCATATTGGTCACAGTGGAGGCCTTGAACAAGTAAGGAGAGATTGTTTTTACAGTGTTATTTTCCTGTTTTGGAGGTTTTTGTTTCAGGTGGTTTAAGAAATCATCTAGCTTTTGTCTGGTCTTTCATTGGAAAAAATATAGTAGAACTGTGTGCCTGTAGAGTCTGTAAAGGCCTTCCTTTTAAACATTGATTTTTGTGTGGCAGCTGACACTTAGGTAGCATCATTCTTTGGAAGTATCGTATTCTATTAATAGAAACATTTGTATTAGTCTCTTAATTGTTAGCTTTTATCATGATATTTTTTTAAAAAGCTAATACTCAAATTATGAAGAGAAGATCATGCGTAGTACATATACTGGTTGAATTCTGATAAACTGATGACAGTTACTGCCTTATATGTTGCAGAAATTATATGCATATCAAAAAAAGCCCCAAAGCAAAATGTAATGGTTAATGAGCTGAATAGTCTGAAAGGTTTTGGAACATCCATTTAAAAAAATCCCACTGAATAAGTTACAAGTGTGGTACTGCAGTTAAATTCACTACTTGATTGTAGATACTAGAAACATGGAAGTATTAATGTTTTGTTTGTGTTTATTAGTTTAAAAATCTGACAACTATTATAGATGAGACAGGTTGCTAGCAGTGTTAAATTAGCTGATTACTTGGTGACTTTTTTGCCGCCTAGTTTAGTAAGTAATGTTGCGTATATTTGTGCTGACTAGATTTATTTATTTTGGTGATATTCTTTGGAAATTGTTATTTAGAACAGGATATGCTTGTCACTGTAGTAGACAAGATAGAAGCTGGAAAGTCATCTTTCTCTGAATTCCTTCTGATGTCAACAGGCTTTGTAAGCGCTTTCCACCTGCTTTTTATTTGGCTACAGAGTTCAGAGTACCCTCTAAGAGAGAAAGGAGCAGCGCCTGAAACCCATTCTTGTCTGGTTTAGTGACTTAACGGGATGAATACTGATACGAGAGAATGTCTTTCCTACCTGTTTGTGGCAGTAGGGAAGTGGGATTCTCTGTATAAAGCAGCTTTTCTTTAGGACTAATATCTTACTATGCCATTGTTTGGTCTGAAGAGCTCCATGTTAAAGGCATGGTATCTTAGAGGTATTTTGCAGCAAGTTAAGAATGGCTTGAATGATTGAGATGCTGAACTAGAGATTCTCATGTATCGCATTCTCATTTACTCTTCTTCATGTTTTTTTCTTTGAAAAATTACATCCGATAGGTATTAGTTTAGTATTTTTATGAGAAATATCTTGTAAAAGGTATGTTTAATTTTACACATCATATTTCTGCTTTTTTTTCCAATGTAGGTGGAAATGTTTCTCCTTGCTTATGCTCTGCAGTATACCATCCAAGTGTATCGACTGTATAAATATAGTACTGATGAATTCATCACACTTTATCCCAATGACCCAGAGGAGGACTGGCCTGTGGTGACTCTCATAACTGAAGATGACAGACATTATAATATTCCAGTCAGAATGTGCCAAGAGACTATGCTGTAAACGAGTGATTTTTGGCAGACAAACCTGTGCTGCTTATTGAGGTTTCCAGTGCTATTTTGAAACAGGATGATGATGAAATCTGCATTATTAAATCTACAACTTTAAATCCATGTTTCAGAAGTTTACATCTGAACTAAAATATCAAATAAGTACTAGCTTAAAGAGTAAAAATTTTGCAAGTATGGCTTTTGTTGCCCATACAAAAAAAAAAAGGAAACTTCTGCAATCCTTTTTTTTTTTTTTTTTGAAGGGCTTGCTCTGAATAGGAATGCAAAAACTGTAGATTTACTTCTTTTAAGAAGATAGGTGAGGCTCTGTGGTAAGACATGAGCTGACCTTCTGCTCCCTGAAATAATGAGATAATGATGAATTGAAAGTTCTGGAAAAGTAAGCTGGCGGTGTCCTGACTGATATTTGTAATGGTGCTTAGAAGCAATTTGTACAAATCTTCGGTCTCAGGAAGCAATGTAATTCTTTTGCAGTTGGAATTTAATGCCTGCCATGGTTTACGCTATAAGAGAGATGTTATTTAAAGTTCTCTAATGCTTTGCGTTTTTTTTTCTGACATGAATGTCTCTTTTTAGAAGCCAGTTGTCTGTTACGCTGAAAATTAAGAGCTCTTCCCCTTTCAACCCCTTGAGAGGATTATGTGGCAAAGAGACTTGATAATAAGGGAGTATAAAAGTTGCTTGTTAGTCGTCACAAATTCAAAACCTACACAGAATTCCCTCTTCGGTTATGGTAGCTGATATGAGATAACCATGTGCCCACTAACTTCCATGTCTGTTCATATTACTCTTCCATGGGCAGCTGCTGTGGAGAACATCAGGATTTTAACTTGTCCAGGGAGTGCAGTAGATGGAAGTAAACTTCTGGTGCAACTTCTCCACTCTTGGGAGGAGTATGTGGGAGGTTCTGTTTCTGCTTAGAATTATTCATTATGCTATAAATTGATGGAATACAGAATATATCAGATGCTGGGAGTGCCAACATGCCTAAAAAAATAATTAAATAATAAAACCTTCACCTCTAGCTTAAAGTGGAGGTATGCCAAGAGATGATTCTCAGAACAAGAGTGTGAAAGTTGATTTAGATGAAATGCTGGTCATACACAGATCACTTGGCTTCTCTTAGAAGGCCTTTTTATAGAAAAGGGATAAGATTATAAAAAACTACTTTTCATGCAAATGTTCTGGAGGAAATGACATGCAAAACTTCTGGCATGCAAAACTTCAAATTCTCCCGTCTCGTTCTACTTAATTTGTTAACTTTTATTGTGAAAGGTAATTACACAATGAGAGTGTGTATTCACTGTGTTCTAAAATGTGTTGTAGACACATCTTAATGAGGTCTGTTACGTACTCAGTGTTATATTTACAATGTTGTCTTTGCCTTTGAAAACAACTAGTTTGATCTGTTACTGAAAATTTCTGGGAGCTACAAGGGAATACAAATAAACCAATTCATCTGGCAGTATTTTGTTTCTTGTTTTATGCTCAGTTTTCTCTCTAGCTTTATATTTTTGAGGTTTTAATTTTGAAATCCTTGTTCAGGTTAGTTATTTCTTGAAAGCTGCAAAGCATAGTAATGTATGTAAAACAAGTAATTATCGGCTTGCTGCTTGCACATGGATTTGCACATGCAAAAAAATTTTCCTGAATTCCCGTTACCCAAGTAACATTGCAGGGGAAAGAAAAATAAATTGGCTTTTGCAAGTCACTGAACTCTGATAGAAGAGTTGTAGTTATGATTTAAATAACTGAAATTATTTAAATCTTGATGTCTTCTAATTGTCATATATTCTTGACATTAATTTTAATCAACTTAACACCTCTTTGAAAAAGACCTCTTTGTCATACATTTAGAGCAGTGGCTCTTGAATGTATGATACAAGCCTCTAAAGCAGAGGCTGTTTAAGGACTGGGTTTGCAGCCATTAGGCATGTAAACAATTCACCTAACTGGCTTGTCTATTGAAGTGAGAAGTGCAGGACTGAGCACAAGGTATGTGTACACCTTAAGCTATGTATTGATCCTACAGAAATCAAGTAATGAACAGTAGAAAAACTGATGTTGCTTTGTATTTTCCATCTGTATTTTGGAGATAAGCAATGAGTCTGTACTGTAGTGTGCAGGATATTGATTTAACTTAAATATAAAATTGACAGCTGACAATTTTTCATCTAGACTTATACAATGGATAAATACTGCTTTTTCTGTTGGGTCCCCTCCTCGTATTCTACTGAATAAACTGAAAAGAGTCAATAAATTAAATGCAGTGGAAGTGAGGGATGGAAAAGGAAGAGGAGTAGAGGTCAAATCAGTTCTGTCCCCCTCGATGTCCATGAGTCTTACGTGTGAATACATTTATAATAGCTGCTGTATTTCAAGATCAACCTACTAAAGGAAGCAGATGCTTTACTCAACACCGGGCATACTTTGTTAGGTACAGTCCAGATTTTTAATACTGTAATACGTGAGCTCCTAGGAGTTAGTAGAGATGAAGAAAGTTCACTCTGTTGTACTTAGTGTGCTTTTTGTGCAAAAAATACTTCATCCACTTTAGTCCCATCTTTTATCCCTACTTTAATGTTATTGTTACATCCAGCTTCTGCCCTTTTATGCCTTTTGGAGAAGGAGGCACATATTTGTTGTGTTCTTCAGAACCATTTTGGCATACTCTCAGGTATTAAATGGAAACATCCTGCTTCCTGTCATAGTGCTTTGACTTGGGCTATCTGATTGCTTTTTAAAAAGCATTTAAGTATGTATTTTTCACTAAACACAGTTGTGGTCTACACAAGGCTTTTATTTTGCCTTTCTTCAGTCTCCTAGTAAGAAAGATGTTACAAAGCTAACGGATGCTTAATCCTCCGGTTTCCTTTCTGTTGGTGGAAGCGTACAGCAGAAGTTCTTCATGTGAAAGAAAACAGAGGTTTGGGTGATCTTGCAGGGCTGGGAAGAGGGGAAGAAAATGGCATTGTACAATGTGGGAATAGTTGGCTGTGGGTGGAGAGATGTGCTGAGCTGGAGCTGCAGCAGGCAAGGTAGCAAAGCTTAGGCTGGGTATGGCTCTGAGAAGCTTGTGCTGGAACCAGCTTGATGGTGTCCTGTGGGAGCTCACCCCAGAACCCAGCTGCCCCGGGGAGGTGCAGGTGTGTTTGGTTCAGGACTGTAACTTTATTCAGATAGCTGAGTCAAAGCGTGACCAAATCTTGGCCGAGTTTATTTTTGTGTGACAGCGAGAGCCCTTTCATCACAAACTAGTGAAGGAGGGTGAAGAGCAAGGTGGGAACTTGTCCGCCATTCTGGTGACATACATGGTCACATATCCCATTTTAGGTGTTAAAGGAAGTGAGGAGAGAGAGCTCTTGCATTGTGCACTGAGTGCAGGGCTCAGTTTGTGATCTCATGTCCCTAATATTTAATGGTGTCGGTTGTGCAGCCCCTGCATCTTGTCTTCTGGACATAATTGCCATTTGTTCCCCCAGTACACTAGCTGGCAGGATAGGACTGGGAATGTTTGAAGATGGTCAAATGTACTTTATGAATGCTCCCTTTTTTGGTAACGGTGGAACACGACAGGCGGCATGTTCTGGAAGCTTGCCGCTAGATGAATAATTTTGCTATGACATCGACTAATGTGCTTCAAGCCAGACAGATTCAAAGAGTATTTCCATTTATAAATTTATTGAGGAGGAGAACCTCAGCCTCTGAGAAATGGAAAGGAAATGTTATTAATTCCACAGAGTTAAAAGTGAAATGGGGAAGGCTTAGCATGGTAGAGGCCTCTCAAGAAAGGTGGCTCTCTAGTCCCTTTTCCCCAGAGCATTCATTTTCTGCATGGGTGCTGATGCATTGCTCTTATTTCCATTCATGACTTCTATTCCAGTCGGTGGGATGCCAAAAAACCATCCTGAGCTGTATTGAGCCATTGAAGAACTAGTCAGTACTGACTAAAAATTGTTTTATCGGGGCTGTCTGGTGAGTACTGTGGCATGCTGGGGAAGGAGTGGCACATCGAATGTGATCACCAGCTGCCTCTTCCAGAGGATTGTTTCCCCAGTTTGCCCCTTTTTGGAATTGTGGGTTTGGGGGTTGGTTTTTTTGTGTGTTTTTTGTGGGTTTTTTTGTGTGTTTTTTTTTTTTTTTTTTTTTAAATTTTCAGACACCTGCCCACCAGGTCTTTGAGGAGATGTATTTCCTTTGGGCTGCTGCAGCAGACAGCCGCTGCAGGGACTGTAGCAGCTAGCCTCTGCACATGCTCTTCAGCATCAAGCTTTTAGTCTGGAAATCAAGACCAGTCAGCCCAGGGATTTTTCATTTTTTTGATTAATAAAAGCAAAAGGATGCCTTACTTTGTATAATATAATGTAGGCTGAATGTGGAAGGTACAATTACTTTTTTTTTTTTCCCCTCTTGCCTTTCTAGAATCAGATAATTCTGCAAGTGTGTGTGGCTTGCTGGGATGGGACAGAATTTAGACACTCTGTTAGATCTGTTGTGCACCCACCCATCTTTGAGTTTAAAAAAAAAAAAAAGAAAAGCTGCTATAATAATCATGAAACTGGTATCGTCCTTCTCAAACAGTCGTGTTGTGTTTCGCAGAACATTCCCTGGAAATACTGACTCTGTAGCTTACGGCTGACCCCCGGTGCGTGCCCTCGGCGCTGGGCGGGTTGCGGAGGAGCGTGGGAGCTCTGCCCGCCTGGCAGCGGGGCCGGCTGTGCCTGTAAGTGTCCCTGCGGGCCGGGGAGAGCAGGGAGCCACGGCCCGGGCTCATCCGGCTGCGGGGACTTGAAGACCTACCTCGCCCAGCCCCAGCGAAGGGCTCTGCTGACTTGTCGCTTCGCCTTGGTGCTCCAGCAAACGCAGCGTGCATTTCCCATACGTAAATAGCAGTCATGCTTAGTAATTACAGTATGACCAAAATACTTTTCCTTCTGACCTAGTGATCTTG
Source organism: Mycteria americana (assembly GCF_035582795.1). NCBI lineage: Eukaryota > Metazoa > Chordata > Aves > Ciconiiformes > Ciconiidae > Mycteria > Mycteria americana. The sequence continues at coordinate 92,979,641 of NC_134366.1, read as the reverse complement.
AAAGAGCACGGTTTAGCAGCATCAGCTTACCTTTACAGACTCGTGTGAAGGGATACGCTAGTTAAAAGTAATGCTGCATAGGTAGATGAAAGACATTTCGAAGCTGTGTGGAACACTGTGAAAGGAAGTGGTAAGAGACTTGAGATTTTTTATTTCTTTATTTTTTAATCTTTTTGAATATCAAATAGTTCATCTGTGTATATCTTGAATAAGAATCTGCTAGTAGGAGTTGAAATTTGTAGCAAGCAACCTCTCTTTGGTTTCTGCAGTATCTCGTTTTATGTATTCATCCAAGCCTTCAGTTGATGTATTGATACATTTGAGCCTTCACAGCCAGACTGATTTCTGTAAGAATCAGGCTTAGCTGAGCCATGCGGTGTGATTCTGAGCAGTGTTTCTAGGATAGCGTACTCTCTTTACACAAACACGAGGCTATGAAGTGTCAGGAATAATGTTTGTTGAGAAATGGTGAGGTTGGATTCTCAAATTGTTCAAGAGCAAATCAAACAACTTTAAAAATGTATAAATCTATTAGTTTTCAACCACATTTGCAGGTGTGCAGAGCATATTTTATTTTTACTGCCCTTATTATATAGGGCAAAAAAATATTTCTAGCCATAGATGTTTTATAAAGATTTAAAGTGCTTAGAAAAACAGAATAAACATGATAATAATAATAATCCTCTGTTACTGCCTATACTGTTGTTCCTGAATTGCTGAGATGACAAAAATTATTTCTAGCTGAGAGAAATGTATTCAGTGTAAAATACTGCATCTGTGAACTAATGGATGTAACTATAACAGGCTCTATCTTTGGAGGTGGAGCACTTGCTGGGCTGCTACCCTTTTCATGTTTCTGAATGTTTTCTGCACGTTATGATTTTTTTTTTAGCATGAAAGGTTAAGAGAAATAATTTATATTGAGCAAGGAAGATGTACAGTCTGAAGGTTTATGGGTCATGAGAGAACAGCGGCTGTTTCACTCAAACTCTTGCTAGAGCCCCCTTCTTTGAGTGAATTTTTTTTTTAAGTATAACATTAAGTGTAACATTTTGGCCTTTCTTTTACAGCAGATCTGGGCGTTTTGCTCAAAGAGTGGTTCCGCCAAGCTGAAAGTAACCACTTGAGTGAGAGCCTGCTTCTTGCCGCTTCTTGCCACTTCTATGGCAGGTTCATCTCTTGTTGCCAAAGTTCGTTTGCTGTGCTAGGGTGTAACGAACTGCATCGAGAGAGCACTTGCATTTAGGAGGACTGTGCTCCTTTCAGCAAGCCAGCAAGCAGGAGTTAACGGCAGTTTCTCTTCCCTCGCCTGAGCTTGTCTTTTGAATTTGTATTCCCTCAGGGGCAGAAGAACCAATAATAAAATTTCTTGTCTGGGGTCATTGTTGAGCTGCTTGGCTAATAGGGTTGAAAAGAAAGAGGGAAGGGGATTTTTACAACTAAAACAATGAGAAAAAACCCCAAACTTCAGGGAGTTAACAGTTTATTTCCCTTGCATTAAATAGCACTTGCACAGTGGCAGGCCGTGCTGTCTCCTGCTGTGTGTCTCAGACTCGTCTTCCATCCAGGCCGCCTAAGAAAGTCCCCAGAAAACACCCAGCTGGAGCATCCCTGGCCTCCTGCACCTCCTGCAGGTATTACCACAGGGGCCTGGTGCACGGTGCTTATGTACTAGCTTTTAGTATCTAATATTAATGTTACTTTTAGACTATCAAGTGGTTCCATGGTGTTCGTTTACTGACGAGCTCTCTGTAGAGCACTCTCCTTGCTCAGACGTGCTGGGGTTTGTCTCATCAAACCGTGCTACAAACAAAAAACCTCTTTTAATTAACCAAAATAACTGAAGGCCTTTTTAAAGGTAGTAGGTGATTGGAAACATTATTTAAAAAAAATAAGTTGGAGCAATGCTTAGGGCTGTTTAAAGCAAATCTGTGATGGCTTCCACAATCACCTTGTTTGTAAGACACCCAGATGAAAAGTCCAGGTGCTACTACATCCCCCCCATCACCCCACCCCATGGATGCTCCATACCGATGTGTCTGCCTTCCCAGCAAGAAGATGGAAAACAGCACCAGAGGTCTATGCTCATGGACAATTCAAAGGAAATAAGGGTGTGAACTTTCCTTTGCGGAACGAAGATAAAAGGTGTAAGAGCTGCGGTTGTGAAGGTGGTCCTGTTGCACTGCGGGGGCTACTTTGTCATCGGTGGGGCTTGCCACTGAAACACCTGGTTCTTCAAAGAAGTGCTGCACTGGATGATGTGTGAATTAACCACCCGCTCGTGGTAGGTGGGCTTGGCATGGAGCAATCCGTTTTGGCTGTACGTTTGGGAGCACTGGCTCCAGCTGCTGGGAAAATGCTCCTCTGCTCAAGAGACATGGGAAGATGCCGCACCTTTTACGTCACCTAGAGGAAGAAGGCTCACTTTTTCACAGCTACAGACCAGCCCATATAGAGAGTTAATTACTGCTTGACTTTCTTCTAGGTAGTATCTTCCTCAGCAGCCACTCCTAGGCTTTGGTTTTCCTCTCTGCAGGCGTCTCTGCCGTGTCGCGGGGACTGGGAGAGCGTTCGCCGTGGTCGTCCGACACCTCGCTCAGAAGTGCTGTTTCAGACAAGCCCAGCCAAAAGATCATGGCGGTGCTTTTGCTCTCTTTGTGCCCTCCCTCTGTTAGTTTCGGGATTCTTCGCCTGTCTGTGGTTATGAGCCCTTTTCTGTTCCTCAGAGCAGATCTTCCTCCAGCAGCGTGTACGCTACAGATCTCCCACCCCTTCCTCCCCCCTTTATTACTGATTATTAGACACAAAAGCAAATGCTGCGCAGTGCCGTTGGGAGCTGGAGGGTTTCTGTCTGTGGTTGAGGACTCTCTCATCTGAAGTTCTTTGGGGAAATAAACTGGATTATATTTCAGTAAACCTCATCGAGGGAAGAGCTAATTGTCCTCGTTACTGATGGAGGAACAGTCCCAGGGGGTCTGCTGATGGGAGAGGAGGGAGGGAGAGAGAGGAGACTTTCAAGACTGCAAGCAAAGAAGGTGAATTAATAATGCTATTTGCCATCATACTGCATGTCTTCCTTTTTACCTGCTTACAATCTGACCCTTTCTTGCTTCGAGAGAGAGAAATAAAGCCCACGTGGTCCCTGAAAGAGAAAGCTTAGTTTGAGAAAGGCAAACTCACCGCATGTGACTCTACACTTTTTGGCCTTGCTCAATCTGCTCAACGTGAAGCAGTGTGGCCGTAATCCTCAGACCGGTTTTCAAACAGGCTCTGGCCTTCCAAGCCATGGGGATGTTGGCTCACCTGCCCCTGCCCTCAGGAGCAGGTGCGGAGGACCGGCAGGCACAGAAGCAGTATCTTTTTCTGAGCCCTATCTGAGCCCTTTCTTTTTCTCTTTTCTATTTTTTCTTGTCACGGCCTCTTGCCAGGCCAGCGCTCTCGGCAGGGAGAGCTGGACAAGGCCAGGCCGCGCTCTTTGCAAGCGGCCATGGGAAGGCAGCGGTGGGTGCCAGCAGCTACTGAGTGTGTGCCTGTGAGCGCCTAAGGGAGGTATCGTTTGCTGATTTAGATGCCCTAATTATGTTCTTGGCCTCGCTCAGCACTCCTGGTCTCAGGCAGGAGTGTGACCAGACATGAGCCAATCCTTTCTCCAGCTGTGGGGACAGCAGTCAGTGGCTGGAGAGTGGGAAGAGGGAGCTGGACATGGTGAGAGCCACAGCCAGTTCAGGGGTCTCTGAAGGCCCCCTGCTCTGAGGGCCAGGAGAAATAGAGCTGCTGTTTTTCCGTGTTTCACAGGGAAGATGGGGCACACCCCATGGAGGCCGGGGGACCGCCGACCCCTGCACTGCAGGGGGGATGTGGCTGCAGATGCCGTGGGATGAGAGGGTGGCCAGGGAGCCCCACGGAGAGGAGACAAGATGAGGCAGGCAGGAATTGAAGGGCTGACAAGGTGTGGGGGACCCTAAGGCAGGCCAGGCTTAGGGATACAGGATGCTGGAGATGGCAGGCTGCCTAAAATGGAGAATAGAAAACAGTATGTGAGGTAGTCATTTTGTGGGCTGGAGAAGCTGGACTTCTCTCTGAGAGCGTCTTCTGGATCTCTGCTGTGGGCCAGCGTGAGGAGAGCTGAGGTGGCAGGGTCCCGGGGGGTCAGTCGCAGGGATGAGCAAAGCCCTACCATCGTACCTCTCCGAGACCTTTTTAAAAACAGTGGCTGCTCAAGTGTTGCATCAGGAGAGACATTTAAGGCTGTGGTCCCATAGTCAGCCTTCTCGCTGGCTCTGGGTGGCTCAGATTCGGTCATTCAGGAGTACCCAAGGGACACGTTGTTCAAAATCAAACACTAAACATTTTTGGTTAAGGAATGTTTTCACAGCTTCGTAAGAACAGCTTTGGTGGCTTGCCAGATGGATGGATGAAGCACCTTCTCATGACATTTGAGTTTGCCCTGCCCTGATGAGAATAATGCTCTCCTTTTAAATACTAAGTGTCTACTTAACAGGAATGATAGAAGTTCTACATTTGGTGTGGAAAAAGTATTCTGACCGTGGTATTTCCATATCAACAACACTTGGAGGCTTTGTAGAAATAAAGAGCTTGTCTTGCATCATTTTATGGATACCTTTGGATTTCATTAACTTCAAGTTAAGACCTTGCAGTTGGCAGCACCATGCTCATAATTCAAAAACAATTTACGTGTTGGATTAATTTCTCACCAGGAGGTATATTTTGCTTGTTCCAAATGAGAAGAGCACTTTAGACCATGTCAGATTATCAGAATTAATAAAACGGAAGCAATCAGAATCATGAATCATATGCAAACTGTTAGAACTTTACTTAAAGTAACTAGAATATGAAAGCTATTGGACAATATTGGAGCACAGATCCCCTCCCAAAGAAAGCATAGATCATTCTTTTTAACAATGCAAAAACATACATCTCTGTTAAATACATAAACAGCACTCCATTTTAATGCAACACGTACTTTTATACTTTTGACCTTAGCAGTCATTTTAAAAATGTACAAAGTTTTAACCTTCATTGGTTTCTTTAGAGTTTAAAGAAAACCCACATGTTTAAAGCAAAGCAAAATGGTCATGAAAAAAACAAACCAGTAGCTTTAGCAGTGTCCAAAATACAGAAAGCAACGTTTATTTTGAGAGAAATCAACTGGAATTCTACAAGTATGACAGAAAATGATGCATGAGGTAACATTTCCTTTAAAATCTAGGATCCCTGTACTGTAGTCCCAAACGGTGCTCTGGCTTGACACCTACAGTCCTTGCAAAATTGACTTGTTTAAGTAGCTGAGGATGGCTATTAGGCACACTGCTTTGCATAAAGACAGCTTTATCCTGAAAGAAAGAATCTGAATCTGATACTGACAGATATTCTGAAAGAAACAAAAACCAAGTGATACCTCTCAGGTGAAATATGCATTTGCCTACTTCTCAGATTTACCTTCAAATTACAGAAATAAACTGAAAAAATGGGGCTTTTTCTCTACAGAAAGGCGTTCAGAGAATTGACCTTAATCCCAATGCAACTGCAGCATGCCCTCAAGTGTGGCCAGCTACTGCTCTTGCCTCTTTCAGTGTTGTAAGCCTGCTGAGAACAGAACGAGACGTTGTCCTGCAGAATACTCCGTGGTCAGAGGTCAGGTGGGGAAAAGACAAGGCACCCAAGCATCCTTTCCCCTCTTTCCCGAGCAAGAGTCTTCAGAGTTTGGGCTGCCCTTTTTTAGGATGCTGCTTCCAGACACTACCCCCCCACTCCCAATTTTAAAAGTATTTCCATGAAACTAAAACCAAGTCAATTTTAGAGAACCCAAAGGCACAATTAGAACATGCAAATATGAATTCAATATTTTTAGGCATTTCTGTGGCGCTGTTCCCTGTAATATCCAAGCATCTTTCACCAGTATTAGTGAATTTTATCCTTATAGCACCTCTCTGAGATTGGAGAACCTGCTATCCTTGCAGTATTACTCCACAAATGGTGCAGTCTGACCTCACACCATATGGTCAAAGGTATCTTGAACCTCTGTTCAGAAACTGCGTCTCCTTTGAGAGACTTTCTGGAGGTTACCTCTACACAATTTGGTTCTCCTCCAGGATGATTTCCTGCTGTGAAGACAACATAGTCCTCATCTTCTGTTCTGGCCTTTACGTTTGCTCAGCCTTTGTAGTTTCTTTCTAGAGTGACCCTGTGGCTTGCTCTGCTCAAGTATGCAAAGATGGAGAGAGCAGGATGTGTGAAGCTTGCTTCTTTCTCCATCGCAAAAGGCATGGCAAAGTTTGCTGTCTTTTGTGCTCCTAGCACTATAAAGTTTGGCTTTAGCTAGTAACTAGTGTCTAGTAACACTGCCCGATAACCTTTAAAGGCCAGTGAACCTTTCACTAAAGATGATAAATGCAGGGATTATGGTTCTCTCTGCCCACCAGTATGGTCCTTGCAGGGTAATGCACTGCAGGGTGCTTGCAAAAGACACTTCAAGTCATTCATTTGCGGCCCTCTCTCCCTCTCTCTCTCCACATACACACACTCACTCCTCCACACTCACTTGCTCACATGTGCTCCTCCTCGGGCACTCCCAGAAGCTTTCTGTGCAATATAGATGAAGCGAGGCTTTCTCAAAGCTTGCGAACACTGCTAGGCTGTGCTGCCCAAGCACCATTAAACACACTTCAGCCATTCCACCACGCAGAGTCGCATCCATGGTCTCCAGTTTGGATTTCTGTGGCCTGTGGTAGTAGCATGCTCTGCCAGTGTTGCAGAACAAGTAACACAGGCAGGGTAGGAGGCTCCAACACTGCCTGCAATCCCAACTTCAAGTCCACCAGCAATGGGCAACGTCTATGTTTTTCTCTTCCTCCAAACAGCCAGCTCTGGAGAGGACCACTGCCACCAGCTCACGCCCAGCGGTGGAGTAGACAAGCCATCTAACTGCATCTTTCTAAAGGAGCTCTGTGCTTCCTGCCTCAAGCCACCCTCCCTCTCAGCAGACAAGCTCTGGGGTCCTCCAGCCATGCCTGTGTCTCTTACCACAAACCCTCCATAGGCTCCTGGCTTCAAGAAACCAAGGCGGAGGCAGCAACACCAAAAGCTGATCTAAAATAAAGGAACAGTGAGAGCAATGTTCTGAAAGATCAAAACCTGACATGATCTAAGCTCGATTGTCTTTATGACAGTGGTGGGGGTTTCTGCCCAGTTTAAAAACACAGGTTGAATTTCCCATCTTGTGCGTTTGCTTTTTAAAAATATACAAGATATTGCAGGTAGATTTTAATTAAACCTAAAGTAAATGTAGTGCACTTTGAACTACGTTACTTAAAGGGTGATTAGATTTATTTTAAAAAGCTTGTTGATGGTAACAAGTAAGGGTATGTCATCTACAAAAATGCATATATACCTTCAATTTTTCTGGAGGTTTTGCTTTTGCAATTTTGTGGTGCTTGCAAACTCTGCGGGTAAAATCAGTTGATCTAAGTAACCAGTAAACTTATTGCCTGTAGCCTTCCAATTGGTTCATTATAGCTTAGGAAGGATTTTTTGTCGATTGTAATAGGACACAAAAAGCAGAGTTACATTAGTGCTGCTTGGGAGAGCAAACTACAAAGTTGAGCAATGCATCTTAGTTCCAGGCTCTGCTGTTTTCTGCATGTGTATATACACTTTACTTTCCACCCAGGCAGTATTCTCATTAAAAGTTAATGCAATTATTTTTTTCAGTTCTGCAATTATTTTCTTTGCTTTTCTGTTGTTTTTGCTGAATTATGGATAAAGCTGTTGTTCCAATTTTAAAATACATCCTTTCCTAAGAGGGGATTTATATACTCTCATTTGTAGATAGGCCAAGCTGTTTTATTACATAAAGGTAAGTATTTACTTTGCATTACCTTGATTACAAAGGGGAATTATCAGAAAGGGTAGCTTTTTCTTTAAATGCTGAATGATACACATGAAGAGAGATGGGAGGAAGCGGGTAATAGATGCAATTGCTTGCTGGTTTCAGGCATTTTTGCTTAGAGAGTTAATTGAAAAAGTGCAGTACAGTACTCAAATATTTCATCTGCAGATACAATAGCTTATTTTTGCTTTGCCCTCCTTGTGGGCTCCCAGAGGGTGGGAGGGTACTTTACAGCTGGCTCTGCAATATGAAAGTTTTTTCATCAGCAAAAGAATCTGTGCAGCTCAGATTTTTGCTTAGATATCTACATTGCAGAGCCCTAGTAGGCACTGTCTCTCAACCCTGAACCGAAAGCCTAAAAAAGGCAAGCAGTCTCAAGCCCCTTGAGATGCAGGGACCTCTCTAGGTTCCTGATTGAATCAGCGAACAATTTAGGTCAGAAGGGGACTGCAGGCAGTCATCTTATCTAGCCCCCCCCCCCCCCCCGCTCAAAGCAGGGCCACCTTAGACATTGGATCAGGCTGCTCCTGTCCAGCTGAATTGTAAACTTAATGGATTGTCCCTGTTAATCAGGCTCTCCAACTCATTAGGTTATACATTTAGTTGTGAAATATATGAAGCCTTGTGTTTCCCAGTGCTTCAAACTATTCTGCGCTACTCTTGGGGATGCAGTGCTAACTTTGCTGGAAAAGTTTGGGTCGTGGTCTTACGGATCATCAGAAAGTCACAAAGTGGCTGGAGTTAAGTAATGAATTAATTATTTTAATTCTTGATTTTAAATAAAGACACCCCCCAATTCCTTCTACTTCTTGACTCTCCTTTTCAGCTTAGCAAATAAGAAGTAAAAAATAGTCCGTCAAAGAAAAGTTTTGTTGTAAGCTACTTTTAATCACGGCATTACTTGACATTCAGTCAGCATGACAATTACATTTTCCTTCTCAAAATGCCAACAGACAAAATAAGCCTAGCAGGAGCCTTAAGAAGAAAATAAGGAAACGTCTGAAGACGCTGAGCTAGGAATAACAGAAAATAATGATGAGGTAAAACTAATAAATTGATTTGAGCAGTGACAAGGCTTGGTAATACTAAGGAAAACTTTCCCCTCAGGGTTACAAAGACAAAAGAGTACCTAAAAATAGACCACAATTCTTCTGTTTTACTGAAATAGAGGGGGTATCTTGATTATGAAATGGTGAGACTGAAGCTCACTCTCTAACCGTACAATTAACTTGCACAAGCTGCAGCCAAAATGCGCTTCTGTGTGAGTACGTGCTCCAAGCCGAGCTTAAAGCTTGGTCTCTCTGCCCCCGTATTTTGTCTTTGGCCTTTTTGTTCAGAAGGTGCCAATTACTCAGAAGTCTGGCAACGGTTTTGCTGAGGAGTGCATCTATGCACCGACGATTGAACTTGGCTGCCCAAAGCAAATCTACGCGAGCTGTCCAGACCCGAGCGGGGAGCCAGGGCTCCCCCGCGCCCCGCGCCCCCCCGCTGCTCTGCAGGTCAGGACCACGCTTGGACCAAGTTTCCTGCTAAGCTGACAGTTCTGCCTCATTTCATGACACTGTCCTGCTGCAATTGAATACAGTGTGTTGCAGGGTGCAGAATAAATTTGGAGCTCCTTTTCCCGCTGGGGCTCTGCCACGAGCCCCACAGCCTGCTCTGCACCGCACACCCCCTCTGCGGGAGCTTGCTCCCTTCAAAAAATACGGTATTCTGCACTGGGGTTCTAGTAAAACAGCAAACATGAACGTTTTATGGTTAAACTGATATTTGGGAAATACCAATTTGATACCAAAATTGTTATAATTTTATCTTTTGTTTAAGTAATGTTTATGCGATACTTCCCCAACGCCAGTTACTCAGAAACAGCAAGCTATGTAGTGCCTCCCCTCTGCACGTTATAAAACCTGCATGACGGTTTATTTCTGCTTGAATACTCTTCTAAGATACTTCACACTCCTCTCTCAGATGGCTCCTCCACTCAGAAACCACAATACTTAGAGGTGGTGTCTTACGGGCCCATTGCCCCTCATCCTTCAGTCCCTCTCCAGGGCAGCTGAGAGGGAAATGGCAGCAGCCACAGCTCTGGTGTTTTCTGCCCCTTGATTCACTCATCTCCACGCCATGCTGTTGTCTTTAGGCTGGATATACAATACCCATACAACATTTCCCTTTTCTCCCCTATTTCAGCTTACTGATCTAAATCATGCTTTAGCTTACTGGTACAAGGTCTGCTGAAAGGGTGTTTATTTACTCTTTTATGTAGCTTTAAAATGCAATTTTTTTTAACCAGCTTAGTATTAGCCCCACATTAAGATCATGTTTGGGCTTGAATCCTTGTTCCAATGACCTATATAAGGCTGAAATAAAAATGTCTGCGCAACACTCTCCTATACACACCCATATGCATATACATAAACATATGCATGGCTTTCCAATACCCTAATGCCTATTGCAGCTATGCTCAGATGACACCCAGCTGCACTCAGACCTGTGCTGATCATGCCACAACCACAAAATCTCAGTGAGACGGAACCGATACTGCAGCCTCTCCATACCCTGCACTGTCCTGCATTTTGCCAAGGATGCCGGCGGCGGGGCCGGGATGCTGGAGCCGCAGGACGCCCCGTTCCCATTGCCACCTTGCAGCCCGACGTAAAACTAAGCCCGGTGACTCCGAGCGCCTGGGCCTGAAAGCATCCTTTCTCCCTTCTTTTTAAACACGAGGCGCCATCCCACAAAAGAAGGCGCTCTCGCCTTCAAAAGGTTTCTGTTCACGCGTCGTGGCCTGCCCTGAATCGGCTGCATTCATCAGCTCGCCCTCCGTCTCGGGCTGCTCCCTCTCTGGCTGCACATTCGGCAAAACACCGAGCAAGAGCCAGATATAAATCTCTCCCGCTCAAAGGAAATATTTAGCAGCAAAATGAGTAGAAAACAAAAGACTTCTCTGTTACTCACCCAATCCTCTCACTCAGGGCAGCTCTATCTGACAAGCAGGCAACTGGGCGCTCCTGCCTGGAACGGCTGTGCGAGGGGGACGGGGAGCGGGGCTGCCCCACGCCTGGGAACCCGCTGCTGCGCCCGAATGGCCTCAAGCACTGGCTGGGAAACACAGAGCCTTTTCCATCAAGTCCACTGCTTGGTAAGCGTGAGAGGGCTGCTTAGGGCAGCGAGGGGGAAAAAACCCCCAATGTTTCCTGTTAAGTCTGTAAAAGGAAAACTCAAGACAAGTTAACACAATTTTACGTACGTATTAAAAGCTGAGGAACGTTAATTCACAGCTTATTGATGTTCTGCTCTTATTTCCTGCTGTGTGAGCTCTTCTCCCATAGTCTGAAATTTAAGATGTAGGATGCCAATCAACTTTGTTCCTCTTTTTATTGTAACTTAGTCTGTGTAATTCAGTAGTTCTCAAGAAAGTCTGGAAAGGTCAAACCTCCACGTGAATTCAGAGATGACTGCACTCTGGCTCTCCGAAGCAGAAACCTAACAGGTTTCTCTTGGAAAATATTTATCAGAGAGATAGAAAGCAATTTCATAAGCAAGAACACAAAAGAGACAGCTAAGCCATTTTACAAGATCTCAGGAAAGTCCTTTTGGGAAGGAAGAGATGCAGGACAGGACGTGCACCAGCATCTGCCTGACAGAGACAGTGGGACCAGTAACGCTCTGACCGGGGCTTCAGCCGAGGAGGACGGCTGCCCGGCTGCTTCACCAGCCCAGCTGAATTTGCCAGCGACCGGGAGTTGGAGCAGTGAGGTTTCAGGTGGTCGCTGAAGCTCCTGACAGCGTTACCCAGAAGCAGAACCAGAGGCTGCCGGGGACAGGGCGCTCCTTGGGCACGCGCTGTCCCGCTGAGCAGCCTGCCTGCCCATCTGCGAGTGCCCGGGCCGGCACGAGGGGTGGTTTGGACTTGCTCATTGCAGAAACGTCAGCGCGTTTTTGTTAATCCAGCAGAGCAACATAAATAGGCGACCCGCAGGAAGCGGAAAGAGATGCGATGCACGCGTCCTTATGTCGCTGCTTGAGTTCTTGCCCGAATCCCACCACTCCTGCGCTCATTCAGTATCTTGCAAAGTAAAGGACTATTAAGTATTACCCACACAATTTAAAATTGATGTTTTACAATACCATTAGTTTAGTTCTGTATGACCAACAATCCAGTTTTTGCTATTTGTTCATCTTCTATCTAAAGCAAAAGCTTCAGTGTTTCATTTAATTTGTTTTCAAATTTTTACTTTTTGGTGCAATTATTACCTTGAAACGTACATCGGCAATGCTCAAAATTCTTCAAAAATACTGCTGTTTGAATTTTAGTCATGTACCAAAAGAAATATTACACAAAAATATTTTCTGGCTTTATCTCTAGTTCCTGAAAAACTGCATCTTGTGGACTTGGATACAAACGTACTGGAGAAACCAAAACCACATGAATAGAGAAGACCTCAAATGGCCACCGTGATCTGTAACAGTCTATATACACATTATATACATATGACTGTTTGAGAGCTTGTATTCATGAATGTGTACAGTCTACATACTGCACAAAATTCATTTGTCTGAGGGGGGTTTTTTTAATCTTTTTTTTTAAAAACTACTGTCAGAAATGAGGAGAACAACCTTGCGGTGGCACAGAAAACGCGTGGTTACTGGATTTAGTCTTACCCTCCTAGTACCACTGCTCATTAACCATGAACTGATTTTGCAAATCTGCCATTCAACACAATACTTTCTACATTTTTTCTTATTGCATTTGTACATGTAACAAATTGGTACAAATGTTGACAACAAAATGTAAAGTTCATTGATATAATGCCTTTCGTGACAGCCGTAACTGGTTACTAGCCAACTCTGTAGTTTTTTAGACATTTTTAGCTGAACTTGGAAAAATAGGAAATGTATTGTAGCTTAAAATAAATGTACATAATATACAATATACATATTTATACACATGTGTATGTCTACATACACATATATTGATATAGCATTTAAAGTAATGTTTAGTTTTGATCAGTTCTCCGAGTGCTGGGACTACCTGGCAAATAAATCTAGAAACAGAATTTGTCCACAATTAAATAATTATTTCCACAACTTAGAAAAATATACTTTTACTAAATAAGGTTTAAATTAACTGATTTATGGATATAGCATGGAGGGTAACGGTTTCCAGACTCTGGCATGATTCAATCTGAAAGAACCCAAGCTACAACAAACCGGTAACGAACGCTGCCCCGCAGCCAAACACAGAAGAGCACAGAAATACAAGCTGCCGCTGCAGCCATCACCAGTGGCACCCAACCCCTCTCTGGTTCGGTCACGTCTTATATAGGCTTCCCTTCCACCCGACACAAGTCACCCACCCGACCGCACGCTCTGTTATTTAAGGCCCACTTGAGCCACAACCACACAGCACCTGCCGCCTTCTCCAAGTACAGCACTTGCTGATTGATGTGAGCAGCTCCCCACCTCCACGCAACCCTTGCCTTGAGAGCTAACGTATAATCAAGGGCCCTAATTAACGACTTGGAGGACCGCCAGTACTTGAGCTTCACCATGTGGATTTTGATCTACTGCATAGGTAAATATATTATAGCAAAACATACATATGTGTGTGTGTGTGTATGTATATAAGTATATATACATATACACACGTGTGTGTGAGTATGTGTACATCTCTATATAAAAAATTTCATGGAGCTATGTGTAGTAATGTGATATACCATGGTATCCTGCACACGTTATCTGATTATTTTTTTTTATATATAGGCACCAGAAATAAGAATATAGAGCAAATCAACCTTTAAAAATGAAAGTTAAATCAGTGGACAAGAACTTTGGTAAAGCTTGTCAATATTTATTTTTTTTTTAATTCAAATACAGTCAAAGTCTATCAGTTGCCATCACCCTCTTCACAAGAGGAAAGTGCATGTTTTTTTTTTCCTAAAGAAAATTATATGTAAGGTGGGGCTTAACGATTAAAGAAAATTCTGAATTAAATGTTTACATTTTTCAAAAGATTACTGTCTTTCTGATGGAATGAAAGCTAAATAGAGTTCTTGTCCCATGTGTATTTTATTTATCATATGCATATATATATAAATATATATATATGTATGTCTCTGTTTATGTACCTGTGTGTGTATATACACATCCACACACTTTTAACAGGAGAGAGGAACCTGTTTTTCTCCAGTTTGTGTGTGGAGACTTACACATTCCTCCCTGTTCTGTACCCTGTGCAGTATAAGCTCTAGTGATGAGGCCAAACAAAAGAATATAGTTCACCATAGTATATTAGTTTATGTAGCAAAGTAATTTTCAAGCAAGTAAAATAAAGCTCTGTATTCCAAACTTCTTTTCCTTAACATTTCTCATAAAGAAAAGGAAGGAAAAGGAAAGAGGGGAGGGAGTAGGATTATGGCAGTAGCATTGAGCCAGTGGCACGCGTGCGTGTGCGAGTGTGCAAGTGTATGCACACACACACACACACACACACACACGCACAGAGAGCAGGGCTTTGGTTGACAAATGCAGATTGTCCAGAGAAGGTGGATGCATAAGTAAGGAAGACTCTACAGTGATGCAATTGTATCTTTTATGCTTGCATGGAGTGAGAAAACAAATTCAACTGGGAAAAAAAAAAAAAAAAGCAAAGACCTCTTTTTAGGTCCCTCATCAGTGAGAGCATACTCAGTATGCTAGAGAATTTATCTGAAACCTTTTAAATCAAGGCCTCTTTATTACAAAAATAAAAATGAACAAACAAAAAAGTATGAGAGACGACAAGATGCTGAAGTGTCACTCCAATCGTCCCTGCAGAGAACAATTGCATCCCATTTATTATTCATTCTCTTCTCTCATTTCTACGATGTCTGTCATTTCCTCTGTGTGAGGCATGTCGGTCATTGCAGAGTCTTCACCTTCTGTAGCTGCTTCATTCTCATTCCGTTTCTTTTTCTAGATTGAAACAAGCATTTGGAAACCTATCAGTACGTTGTGCATGAACACAGTCCTGCAAACTTTGGGCACTGGGAGAAGCGAGGTGCCAGTAGTTTTTTTTCTTAGTATGTTATTAAGAGCTAGGATATTTGTGTCATATTCATGGCTTGTCACTAATAAGTTGTCTTAACTTAGAAGGTTTCCATAACATTCCTGGGGCCCAGCTTTCTCCTTTCTAGCATAAATGCAATAATAGAGGCATTTCTTATGCTAAGCAACATCCAAAACAGGCTTCAGCATGACTGGAGGGAAGAGAGCATCTGGAATCTTTTACATCACAGACTTTTTATTAAAAAAAAAAAAGAAAAGCAAACAAAATATGAAAGAAGATAAGCTGCTCTAGGGAGGGAGACAGAGGTGGCGACCTAATTTCTCAAATGTCAAACTTCAGGAATTTTACAAGATTTGAGCATTCTGGCTTTTCTTGATACTGCTGATCCACTGTGAGCCCCCACCCCATCAAGGCCAAGTCATATTAGAGTTTTTTTGGCTAGCAGGAGCAGGAGGGCATTCAAGAGTCCTATGATTCATCCAGGATGTCCTGGATTAGCAAAGCTAAGAAGCATTCAGCCCCACTACAAAACAAGTTGAAGCATCTGTTCCTTATTATCCATTTCTCAGCAGGCTGACTAGTTTTACAGAAAACACTTGTACAGCTGACAAAAAATCCCCCACAGGTATTATTGATTCAGCTGAGTTGGGCATATCAGAGTTTCAAAATTTTAGAAGTGTCTGCACAACACTTGATTTGCAGCTCTCAAACGCCGCCCACTTATTACCACTGTAGGTGAAAACAAGTTGGTGTATACAGCTACTGGTTGGCTCTGCCACTGTCACATTGGCTGTTGAGACAATACTGTCGGCTACCTATGGATTCTGGTAAGGGAATAAATCAGGTTGGCACAGTTATTATTACTACTACCTGCACTCATCACTGCAAAAAATTAAGCACCATGTCCCTGGCCAGAAACCTCTATGAGCTACTCCTGTAACAAACAAGCGATGAGGAGGTTAGTCCAAATAGATCTATGTTGTGAAACCACAGGCCAAGATCAGTCATTTCAGTGTCTACAGGTTTTACTCTTTGGTTCTCAAGAAAAACATGACAGACTAATCATGATAGAGATCAAGGTCTTCTATTTTCTTGCGAACTTTGTACACTTTGGTCTACTGCCACGGCCTGCACTGTTAATACGTATCAAAACTGGTTTTAGTTTGCTCCAACATAAGGCTTTTAGATATTCAATCTTCTGTATTTTTCTGCTAAAAATAGAAGTGGTGGGCATCTTCGCTTGGCCTTTTGTAAGAAGTCTAATTAAAAAAAAAAAAGTAAATGCATAGATTACATTTTCTGCTCCCATCCACAGAGTCCTTCTGCACCATGGAATGATGTACACACCATGCCATTTCGGCTTGGAGTTGGGTCTGGTGCCTACACGGTACCTTGAACACATAACTGGAACGGCACAACATGCAGGTACTGTGATGTACCCAGCCACCTAGCCAATATTTATCCTGTGTTTGACTTCATTTAGTGGAATATTCTTTGAAATCCATGTACCACTACTACTCTGCACGTGCAGGATTGTAGCGTGTGACATATGTAAAAGTATGCCTATGAGAAATCCTTGCCTGTTTAAGTATTTGTAAGCTCTTATCCTCTACTGCTGCAGGAGTAGATCTTGTTTTAAGCCACTTTAGATGGCAAAAAAATAAGCAACTGTACTTTTTGTCCATTTTCAGCAGAGCTGGTTTTATAAAGAAATAAAAGCATCCATATCCATATCCATATCCATATCCATATCTATATCCTAAGCTTGGATGAGTAGTTCCTATGTCTACGTAAAGAAGCTATGTTGTACTATAGTAGCATATCTACAGTGCAAAACAGGTGGTGGTAAGGACATGATATTCATGATACACGTGTTTTGAGGAACAAGAGGTTTACTTCAGACCAGCATGTCCCAGTCTCATGGCCTGAATGCCCACTAGCAGTTGGAGGGCACTTTTTGGTTTTATTTCAACCCAAAGACTTCCCAAGTTGCACCCTCTTGAAACCGCATGGGGAAGCAAACCAAATTCAGTAAGTGGCGATGCATAACTGGGGATGCTGGGGAGTTACATTTCAAAAGTGTACTCTTAATCTGAACTAAAATCCACTATATTCATCAACTGCTTTCACCAGAGCCCGCAGAGCCCAATTCTTACCTGTTTCCGATAGACGTAACAGGCTGCGATTGCAACCATGGTGGATTCTCCTACAAAACCAGCTAGAAGGGATCCTACTCCCAGAGTGGCTCCATGAACTCTGTGGGCGGCATAAAAAGAAAATAGTCATGGTTGTGTGAGAATGCCTGATTCATAATTATATGTCCACTGGCATATGGAATCAGTCTGTTGTTAGAAATATTTCCTTCAAAGACATAATGCACTGGCAAAAAGAATAACTGGTATTTTAAAGGACTTTTTTATGGCTTCACTGTTCACCGAGTTCTGAAACACAGAATTCAAAGTCTTGTACAGAGTGCTGTAGAACAGATTATTTAACTTATAAACAAGATATTCTTCCATTGGCTTTCTTAGCAGTGCATTTAATAGAATGGAAATAACTTCCCTGTAGGATACCTGTTTGCCTCTCTGACATTTGCCTATTTTTTCAAAAGGCGCATCACTGTCATGCCTGCCTAGAGCAAAGTCACACTTGTGAATTTGTAAATGTTTCTTTTCCAGATACTGACACTATTTAGGCTTTATATTATGGTTAGTAGTTTGGGAAAATGTTCTGAGCTACCCAAATTCAGCTATTAAGTGACAGGAAACAGGAGTGAAGCAGAAAGCAAATGCATCAGCTCTGTGGAGAGGAGAATGATTTACCCCAAGTAAGGCAGCACAATGAGACTGGTGATGAGGACGATAATCCGCAGCACTGAGCTGGGTGCCAACACAAATGTCTTCTTTAGAGTCATCAGCCAACCAGTCAAGTGCGCTCTGACCGTCACTGTTCATAAACAGGGGAAGGGGAGGGAATGGGCAGAAAGGGAGGAAAGAGTAGTTAAAAAATATCAGTCATCTCATATGAAGTTTTTTCATGCAGAGAGCACTGTTCAGAAATAACCATGGTGAAACTTGGTTCTGGTAACTTCACACACTGGGAAGCCCTACTAGAAATGAAGTAGATCTTGTGTCCAAATTGCTTTAATATACTGATTTTTGAAAAAACAAAGCACCAGTTATAGACAGCAAGCCTTCCTGAGAGCTGTTCTCTTACAACCAATTTATTAGATGGTCCATTCTGTTTTCTTCATTAAAAGAATATCAGTTCCCTAAACAGAAATCATACCAAGGAAAATTTTCCCTCTAGCTCCTGTGTGGTCCATGGTATAACAGCTAGTCACAAAAAATGGTATCTACATGTACCTATTCTTATATTTGGAGTTTACCTTTATTACAAAACTATCTTGTCATATAAGCAGAAAACACTACATGATGTAGCATTTGATTACAGAAGTCGGAAATTTTTTGAAGGGAAACATTTTGATTACTGCTGTCAAGCTTGCCTCTCTCTTGAATAAGGGCATTAACTTTTTTTCTAGATTTCTTATGCTGTGATGATATCTGGAAGTGCCACTGAGTCTGGCAGCAGAAGGGGAGACTAATGGAGGTGATGTTCCTGTGGAGCTGGTCCTAGATGCTATTCCAAACAGTTAATTTCAGTCTTGGCATGCAGGTATTGCTGCTGCCATTCATGTGTGTGTTCTTGGTCAGCTACAATAGAATTCAGACTTTTGACAGTCAGAAATCTGCCTAATGACAGACTGCTCTTACTGCAACATTTGTATCTTGACTACTGATGTAAATAGTCTTGGCCTACATCAGCTTCAATAGAAAACACATTACTTATGCTAGGCATGCATTTAGCCACGCTTGTATGTACAGCCATGCCAGACTCTATGACCACACCTCAAAGTTGGTTCGGTTTTGAGGTTACAGAGTTTTTATTTTCTTTTTTTTTTACCTGGAACTGGAAAGAAGGAGAAGATGCGCAAAGGAACAACACACAGCTCTGCAAAAGCGAAGTCTACTCCAATTATGTCAACTAAAATCTTCTCTGACACGTTTGGCGTCCAAAACATCACAAAACAGAGCTAGGAAGAACAAAATTAAGAAATGTTTGTATTTCAGAAAGGAAGCACAACAAAAGACAGGCCCTCCTGGTCTGAAACATTTGTTTACTGATGGGTATTTTTGGTACTAAATGAAGGAAGAAGATGGATACAAAGCAATAAAAATACATTTGCTTTCCTACAGCGTTCAGGGATCTGTAGCATGCAACAATTAAGGTTTTAATAATCAGTAAGGCAGGCATATTTTATTATTAACTTTAATCACTTTATTTAACTCTTCTCCTATGTTTCTGTCTCTTTGCATGCAGACTGATGAAAGAAAATAACAAAACTTACATGTTAAGTGATAGTCCTGACTCAACAGTTTATGAAGCAGTCATAAAAAAACCCCCACACATGCATGCAAACCTAACAGAGTATTTGTTTGCTGGGCTTGGATTCTAACAATTCAAATGTTACGGTTCAGTCTGACTGTAATCAAGAAGAAATTGGAGGCAAGGTTTTAAAAGGCTCTTCAGAGAGCCAGCCCAACCACCAACAGTTCTTGTCTTTGACTTAAGTTGGGGATGCTCAATGCTCCAAAAGTCAAGACCAATTTTGCTGTTCTCAATAAAGAGTGGAAAACAGATTCTCACTTCTCTCAAATCAATCAATCAAAAATATTGGAAAAGAAACAATCACAAGCAAAGTTCAGAAACGAAGTCAGAATTAATTTCCTTTACTTTGAGAAACATATTCGAAGCACTGTTTTGCAACAATTTAAAGACGTTTTAAAATATTTAAATGCAGTAAGACTCTAGTGTACACACAGTATATTTATATACAGTTTACATGCAAATACACAGAGTACACAAGTAACAGAAGCATGTTAACTTCAGAGGCAATTCCTACTCTTCCTGTTCCTCACATACCAAGACTGACGCATATAGAAAGAATTTGTATGGTGCCTCCAAATTATTGTACTGAACTGTCTAATTGTTACAAAAACAGTAAGAAACTTGATTTTTACGGTGCTTGCTCTGGTTAAGACACCCATATTCCTACAGATTATCTAATGTTTTAATAACTAAAGATTTGAAGTACTCCAAGACCCAGAGATCTGATCTAAATCTAAGATGAGGGGTTTACACACGCTGCTGGTACTAGTACTGTTGGTATGTAATATCCCTGATACCAAGGCAAAGGTGTTCAGCATAGTCCTGCAGACACGGTGCCCTCAGGCCACAAATCCACCAAGTCTTGTTATTTTAAAGAGTGTGCTGTTTAGTCCATACATGAAAGGAAAACTTCCATGAAAAGCCCCCAACAAATGGTACAGTGGTAGTACATGCTGTTTAATTTTTTGGTCAGTCCTGAGGCAGGGCTTCAGTCCAGGCTGAGGAGGCTCTTGGCAGCTGGCACGTCCAGCTTCAGTTCAAGGCACTCATTGAAGAATGGTGCTGACAGCCCTTACAGGACTTTTCCTGTAAGAAGGGGTATCAGACATCCTTTCAAGTATAACTACTTTGTCATTTAACTTGGTTTTGTGGTTTAAAAAGTGATTTCTTCCTGTTATTCTCACAGTAAAGCAGATGTTAAGGAAGTGAGCTGACTGAATGGGGCAAAACTTGGGACCTTAAATGCTCTGGCACTCCTCTGTCAGGTTACAAGCCAGTGTACCAGGTAAATTATGTGCACTGGCTGTATAATCTGATGGGTCTGTAAGACTCTATAACCACTGTCTTGTACTTTAGTCCAGCTAGCATCATAGTATCTAGCTCTTCTCTTATTATCCAGTTGTCACATCCCTACATGTTCAGATGGCTTTTAAAGCTACTCTTTGAAGCCCTACCACCTCCAAGACAGCTGGGATTTCACCCTCATTCTTTGGTTGTGTGCCAGAGATTGTCCTTTCTGTTTAGCCTATGAGTACCCAGACCGCAGAAGCTTCCCAAGGTCTGTGACCGAGTGGCCTGTGGGAGGTCTCGCATTCTGACAGCCTGCGTGGTGAACAAAACATTTCACCTTCCTCCAAAAAGGCTCATCTTCAGTTTTCTTCTCCACTTCTTAGGGTAGGAACCACTATTTATTTTTCACAATTGAATGTTTTACTTGACTAATTTGATGCTGTCCTGCGGTGTATCTCCATCACCTACACAGAGAATAGCAAGTGGAGGAAGGTAAGAGCAGAAGACAAATGAACTGAGCATGGAGTTTTTTCTGCTTTAGCCAACACTTGTCTCTTCCTGCCAAACTACTTGTACAGGGTACAACTGAAGCAGAGGGGCCGATCTAGAGCAGAGAAAGTTGTGTGGTTGAGAATCCAGTAATTAAAAAGTAACTGCACAGTGACAAGAGCAAATTCTTTCACTGTTGCACACACCATTAGGCAGACTGCAATGATTTGTACTCTTACTGCAGATGACTCGTAAAGCAACCAGACAGGGAATATTTTGTCAAATCTTTCTTCAAAGTCCAATAAACAAAATAAGATGCAAAGATGTCCACTCTTCAATTATAATTTGCTGTTTTCATGAAAGCAAAGACCTTTACGCTGCTGGTACTGCACAATGCCATTGTGCCAACATCCTACTGAGCAGTATAGTTACTGCTGCTGCAAGGTTCCATACATTTATGCTAACAGCAGAGTCTGCCCACTGCTAGCAAAAGGCAAATAGAGCAGCCTTTCCTTCTTCAACAGCCATTTGAAAGAATAGTCTAGCATGGTTAGACAGGCAAGCAAATAAGTGACCAAAAGCATTGTTCTCAATCCTGCTCTCTTTGAAGTTAAAGTTTGTTTCTGGCCTTAATAACAACAGACTCAATCTCCATCCAGCTCCTACAGAAGGAAGGTCAGTTTGCAAATCAGAGGTAATGACTTACACCCAGGTGGTATGCAGTCATTCCTCCTCAGCTGTTGCAAACTGCAGTCTTCCCCACTCCCCGCCCCCTGATCGGCAGAGAGTCAGTGCTGATAAATGGCTTCAAAGAGCACTTCTTATATAGCAGCTGGTGGGTAAAGATGGCAGTGACTGCTAAGCTCAAGAATAAGTAGTTTGAGGAGGTGAGCTATGGCAGCAGAAGGACCTTCTATTTCTGTCTCAGCATGCTTCCATCTTCTGGTTGCACTGTTCATAACTAGTTTCATTTTGCAAAGAGATTCCTCTCTGTCATCTTATGAGCAGATGATATTCTCATTGCCTGCAGGGGACAAAGCCTCAGGAGAATAAATTAATGCTCTGCATCATGCAAGCCCTCTGCAATTTAACTTCTAGAGCGCTTGCAACTGGGGAAGTTTCCACATTATTTCAAAGACAAATTAAAAATGTAGTGGAAAAAAACAGGCTCTACTTCAGGAAAACAGTAATACTAAATGTGCAAAGGAGGGAAGGTATTTCAGCTACTGATTTTATTACAGATGAGGTATCTTGAAAATAGGATGAAGTCTTAGCTTTTTGTGATGCTGAGTCATCTGTGTGATGTTTGTGATTACCTTGGTAAAGGGTGAAGACTGATCAGAAAGGAGACCGGATAAGATGGTAACAGATGAAATGAGGCAAGTAATCCAGTGAAACAGAGAGCATGGCACACAGAAGTAGAGATGGGATCTACTGGAGTAAGCAGTGGTAACTTTCGGGGGTTCGGATCAGGAAAGATTTTAGGAAACAGATTCACCTATAGTATGTCTTAGTATGTCTCCTATCTTTCTTTTAGTTAAACACTGTTTGTTTCCCCTTCCCCCTTATGTCTTTCTACATGTGTCTGCAAGGTTAAAAATAGAATAAATAGGTTTGGGTAGGGTTAAGGTTATACCTTCATCTAATCAAGAGGTGAAGATGAAACAGTAAATGCTTCAGCACAGGCTAGCAACACACATGCCTAATGGCACTGCAGCTTCAGGTTGCAATTGCAGTTGGCTGCAATGGCTATATACAGTAATGAATCCTGTACTCAGCAACTCCGCTGAGGCTGAAGCATTTTAGTGCTTTGGGAGTAAGGATTTTGCTTGTGGAATTCTAGCAACAGAATTGACTTGATTTTCTGTTATCTTATGGTATGAGCGCAGCATGATATTAAAGGATAGTTTTGTTAAAGCCTTTGATCATTTAAGCAGAACTTCAGCTGAGCATTGATGAGCATTTTAAAAACACAGAGAAAAATGAAGATATTAACAGGAGAGTGGAACACTACAGAGAATATGCAGGCCCTAGTAAAGACAGTAGTATTTATTATGGTGGTGTTATCTCTCTATAAACAACAGTAGCCTAAGTATTTCTGAAAGTGTTTTAATCATTTGAACTGATCTGAAGGGTCGTGCTATTGGGTAACATATCTTTAACTGATCTACAGTAGTAAAATTTGAAAGACTTTATTAAATATGTCAGTAATTTACAGGGGCATAAGAAAATCAGTACAGCTATACTAGATCAGATCAAAGCTCCAGCTAGATTAGTACCCTGCTAAAGATCACTGGGGGTTGCCTAAGGAAAAGGCGCAAAGACCAGGGCAAGTGCAGAGTAAGAGATGCCCTTCCCTGGCTGCATGGTCTGAGTTGCCGGCAGTTAGGGCTTCAGGTGTTCAGTAACTGCGGTGCACCTTCATCCCATGCAGCATTATGTTGTGCATACAAAATATCTAATATTAGTGATTTTTTTTCCAATCCAGCTGTGCATTAAAAAAACTCAAGAAACCTCTCACTTGTGGCTTAGATGCTCTCTGCAAGTAGGTCTGCTCACTTTCATGTGGAACCTTGCTGTTCTCAGCTAGCAAATGCAGTGTTAGACATATTAAAAGGTTACACATCAGAAACTTCTGCTGTCAACAAGCCTGAGAGAATGCACCAAACCTTTGTTTCGGCACGGAACGTATCAAACTGGTAGTGCTCAGTCCAGCTTCTCTTTAATCCCCTTTCTTAAGCACACTTCATGCATTTGACTTTCACAAATGATTGTGACGAAAGACTGTTAATGAGATTTTGTTTCAGATGCTGCATGTGTGAGTTTGAATGCTAGTAGTTCTTGAAAGCTAACAGTCTTTTCATAGGCTCTGCATCTCCTGGAAGCTATTTCCATTTATTCTGGTTGCTGACAGGGATTACTAAACCTCAGAAACCCGCTACATAATGTATTATAATACATTATGCTAACAAAGGCTATTGTCACGTGTATAGTAATCTGCAGGGTGCTAGACTGATTTGCTTTTAGGCACTTGTAGAAAGCTGCCTGCCTCTTGGGACATTAATTGATAAATATAAGGCACAAAAGAGTATTGCAGTGAGCTATGAACAACAGTACAGCTTTTCTAGACTTCAGTGCAGTCTCCGGTTAGAAGAAACACTGCCTGGTGACAAAGACACAGTATGGCTCTATGTTCCTCAGAAAGAAGCTATGGAATCCAAAATGGATGTTTTTAAAAATGGGTTAGACATATACCAGCCTGGAATGAGATGGGGATAACAGATTTTACCATGGGGAAGGGTGCTGTTAACCTGCTAAATGTTCTTCTGTGATGAAATGCAGTTCATACTTTTCTCCTGCAAAACAACTCTCAGCAGATGTTTCCTATCATTTGCTGAACTTGCTATATTTGCAGAAGTATGGCTGTCCAAGAGAGGTGTTTTACCCTCAAAATATTGTTCTATGTACGTGTTAAGGATTGCATCTTAACTAATTTAACCCATGCCTTGTTCATGACCTCTCTATGCCCATTTACGCTACATGGTGCCCAGTGAGGGCAGAGGAAATCTACTTTGCACCTTACTACAAATCTCAGCTTTGAGTTGCATCTCAGATCTTCGGGATAGTATCGGTTAAGTTTATCACTTCTATTAATATGGAAGAACAGAAGTCATATGATCTTGCCTTTTGAAGTGTGCAATGAACAAATCAAAAAGTAGCCTGAGTCTTACATGGTCTGATCTCCCGATATACCAAACATCTCCATGGCCTCCCTCTTTCTCACATAAGCAGAACTTCCATAATTCTGTCTCCTTTCAGAGCTTGTACCACAGTTACATGATGAGCTGATCTTGCAGATATGTTTGTAAGTCAAAAGAGTATCTTGCTCTAACTTGCATCAGTGTGAAAAACTGAATTTGACTCCTCTGTTCAACATCTTATCTTGCAAGATGTTGGAAAAAAAATATTTTGTTGAATTTGTTAGTGCTGTTCTTATGGCTATTCCAAATCCATACCTTCACTGACCTTGAAAATTTAGTTCTGTAAATGATTCTGTAGTACTGGGGCTTGTCACTCAAAAACATACTCTAACAACTTAATGTTCAAAGAAACCACACTTCTCTCCTGTATTTTTATGAAGAGTAAAAGTAACAATAGTTTTGAATTGTTAACTGCTCTTACTGAAACTACAGAAATAGCTATTAGTTACACCCCTTCTCAGACCAGAGCTGGAGTGTATTTCCATGTTGAATATAGTTGTGCAACAAAATACAAATTCCTAATACATCCTGAAGCACTCCTTCCACTATGCAGTCTCTCAAATAGTTGACAACATGGAAAACGTTCAACAGGGTTCTTATGAAGGAAGGAGATCAAACCACTCATCAATTTACACAAGTAAAGCATTTTGTGTTTTACCGTGGACCAATAAATCAAAAGGTCTGTTTTATCATAAAGACATTATTCCCTGTTGATAGGAAATCACATGTGAGTTTAAGATGAAAATAATCAAGTGAAAAACTGGTTGCCTTTTGTGTTGGTTTTGGCTGGGGTCGAGTTAATTTTCTTCATAGTAGCTAGTATGGGGCTATGTTTTGGATTTGTGCTGGAAACAGTGTTGATAACAAAGAGATGTTTTCGTTACTGCTGAGCAGTGCTCACACAGAGTCAAGGCCTTTTCTGCTCCTCACCCCACCCTACCAGCGAGTAGGCTGGGGGTGCACAAGAAGCTGGGAGGGGACACGGCTGGGACAGCTGACCCCAGCTGACCAAAGGGATATCCCATACCATATGGCATCATGCTCAGCATATATAGCTGGGGGAAGGTTGGCCGGGGGGCCGCTGCTTGGGGACTGGCGGGGCATTGGTCATTGGTGGTGAGCAATTGTTTTCATTTGCATCACTTGTCTTTTATTTCTCTCTGTTATTTTCCTTTTCATTACAATTTATTATTATTTTATTTTATTGCAATTATTAAACTGTTCTTATCTCAACCCATGAGTTTTCTCACTTTTACCCTTCCAGTTCTCTTCCCCCCCAGCAGGATGGGGGTGGGGAGTGAGCGAGTGGCTGTGTGGCTGTGTGGTGCTTAGTTGCCAGTTGGAGTTAAACCACGACACCTTTAAAGACTCAGGGGGGTTTTTTTGTTAGTTGTTTTCTTTTTTTTAAAGCATGCTGCTATAAATAATCATAAAGTTCTTTGGAAGCTGTGCAGGAATTGCTGGGCATGGAACAACAGCAGAGGCCAGCATCACCAGCTTGTTATGGAAGCTTGCTGCATACCACGGCCTGGCCCACACCAGAACGGGCCTGCAGAATCTTATGCTACCTTTGTTGTAAATCATGTCAAGAGCGGTCTTTGCACAGTTGTGGCAGTTTTGAGGAGTTTTTGATATACTGCTTTTAAGACAAAAAAAAAATTTTTTGATCAGCCCAAATGGAGGCACTGAAGGTTCCTGCAGTCTGACGCTCTGTTGGGATATCATGATGATGTGCTCACCTGTCCTGTAATTCTGCAGCGGGTAGAAAGTGGGTCCTTTTCTTGTGTGGGGAATGTAAGCTTTTCCAGACCAGACTGGCCAAAGTCCCCGGGGAACCTGCCCTGACCTCACAGCTGAGCCTGCTCTGAGCCAGAGGCTGGACCCGATGAACTCCTGAGGCCCTTCCAACCTGAACAATTCTATGAATGCTATGAAGCAAAAAGGATCTGTGTGCAGTAAAAATGTCAGACCACAGTCATATTTGAAAGTGGTTTATCATAATGCTGATGACTTGAATCCCAAGGACATTCTCTTATACCAATTATTCCTCAGGCGCATGCATGCAAGTCAGTATAGATTTCTCTGAACTTTGTGTTCCGTGAAGGGTGCTGTAAAGCTGAAACCAGCTGTCATAAAATTTCTCAGGCAGCAGGGGGAGCAAAAGAAACCAGAGCCTGCCTGCGGGAAAACTCCCAAACTTCACATCTTCTCCTGAAATAATTAGTTTCTACAGATGTAAGTCTCCCCACACCTCCCCCAGTTTTCCTTACAGTCCCGAGTGATGGAGCCCAACATTCTTCAGAAACAAAGCTAGGTCCAGCAGGTGCACAATACACTGAGTCTCTGATAGCCTTAACATGATGCCACATCTGCTTTCTCACCAACTGCTGCTGAAAATACTTAGGTGGTATTTTTCAGGCTGGGTTGGGTCACTAAATTGTTTAAGATAGTCATTATATCTCCCCATTGAATTATGCTGCTTTATTTTTTACAGAAAGCAAGATATTCTACTGAGTACAGCCTCACTTTGAAAAAGCTTGAATAAACCAAAGCTGGCAGATTCCTAGGCGCTCTGTGAAAACTGTTGACTTCACAACTTAGCCATTTTCTTCTGTCCTGAGTTTTCTGCAGCCCTTGCTGCTTCCTATCGTGACTATGGAGTTTCAGTAGAAACATGCTGCAGTGACAGTTTTTGACCCTTCCTCTTCTGCTTGCTCCAGCCAGTCATGCAGAGTAGACCCTTTGTGTGAAACCTGAACAATCATGAAGGAGATATCAGTCTCCACCTCACTGGAGCAAACAGAAACGCTCTGTTCTGGGACAAAGGCTCAGTGCGGTACCACGGATGGGACAAGGCCCTCGTGAGGATTTTATAAAGTCAGCCTCTGGTGGTCCAGCATCTTCCTGAGCAGGCAGGAATACTTCCACTCATGTCTGAAATAATTTTTACTGAAGTGGGAACTAAACCTGACCTTGAAAAGGTAAAAAGCTTCTCGAGCAATTGTCTGCCAATATCTCATTTTCCAATTGTTACTTTTGTGCCAGCAGCCTGAAGATAAAAAAACAATCTGGGAGTTCAGAGACAGGCAAAATCAAAGCAGTGAAAACAAACTCATCCACTGGATGGGTGGTATTATTCTAAAAGCTGTCCTTGGCATCCATATAATGTATGACAGTAAAGTATGAAGAATGTGGATTTAGTCTGAAATGTTAATGCTGTTTTTTTAAATGTGAATATCCTAGACAGGACTTGTGAAACCTCCGTAATACAATGAGGCTGTAATGAAGCCATTGATGAAATAAGATTGGGGAGTGTGGGGGAAATCTGTCCCTCTTTTTTATTTCCTTTCTTTGTATACTCATGACAGATAATGACACTGAACTCAGTCACCCAGGGAATTCCAGATACTGGCGCTGTTGGCAGCTGGGCTTGTGTCCTCTGAGAGGAACCAGTTTCTTGCTGTGACATTTCTTGCTGTGGATTTTACTGCCTCTCAGTCCTATTACCCCATGACTCTAATAAAGCCCAGTTATAACCTTTGATAATAAAGAAATGCAGAGATGTAAAATAAAGACAGCCAATAGAAGATAGGAAAAAATGAGTGAACCTTGAACACAAATCCAGTGGCCTCTGCAATGGCTCAAACTTTTGGCTGCTTTTTGACCTGTGACACTGAATGTCACAGGTATATACAGTGGCAGCAAAGCATGGTTCCTATGCATGTTTCCATTCATTCATTTTTAAACTTGGGAGGAAAAACTACATGGAAAGCTAAATAATGCTATACACTACTTTGGTTCTGAAGAAAATGCAGCTTGTACTGTTTCTTAAAGCCAATTGCTAGCCATGCCTAAGCTCGTCTTCGTTATAAAAAGGTATTCCTGAAAGGAAGCAACAAATACCAGGAACGGAGGGATACACTGCAGTAGCTACTCTGAGTCTTCAGCACTACACAGGGGGGAATTAACTATTCTCACAAGCAGAAAAGGAGATATTCAGGGCAAATCTCCTGTTGAGGAGAGCTGTAAACATGAACTTGGACAGGGGAGGATGAACTACTGCTTTAATCTGGATGAACTGAACAATGTACTACAAAGTATGATTGCCTTACATTTGGTGGAAGGGGAATGAGGATAAGGAGTATTAATCTACGATTTGATATTGTGTGATGCTTTGAAAATTTTCAATTATTATTCAAACTCTAAAGTTCCATAGTCAGACTTCCTTAAAAAACAAATTAAAAACCACACAAAAATCATATAACCTTGGTCAGCTTTAGAAAACAACAAAGGCTTGCCCTAGTTAATGTAGTAACACAAGCCACTTTCTTAAAGTTGGCTCTTAAGTAATCTTCCATTTATAAATTCTAATGTAGTGGCTGGTAACTGATGTGCTGGAACTACAACACTGCAAAACTCTAGCTCATGTCCCTGGCCATGTTTGTTAAAACACTAGCACTTCAAAAACTGAAAAGCATGATTGCCACCAGAAGTCATGTTACCTTTTTGATCCAGAATTGAAATTTTTTATTTCTACAGAGCCTGTGAAATGTTATAGTTTGAGCACATGAACACTGATAAACTCACAGATTTCACTGTTCACATGAAAGAAATCATCATGATGAATCCTGTTTTCCATGGTATGGCTAAGCTGTTTCCTCTAGTAAGGTAGAAATACTACAGTAGCCAAATCCTCAAGATAGAAGAGATTAATAAGGTTTATAACTGATGTCATATTGCATTCCCCTTTTGCAGGAAAGATGTAGAGTATCTGAAAGGCCAAGGAAGTTAAAGTACAGCTTCTCCTTTTCAGACCCTGATGCTGTTCCCTCAACCATGAGTCACAAATTCATGAGAAAATGAGGCTTTGTTAACGTCAGTCCATTTGTAACTACTTGTTCAGCTGCTGGGCTCTCCTGCACTGTCACTGCACAAAGACTAGATCTTTGGCTCTCTCTTTAGCATTAAATACTCTCATATTTCATCCCCCTGACCCCTTTCCCAATTCCCAGCTTGGCCCTGGTGGGCCATCTTCTGAATGTCTGCTATTAGTCATCTATACGAGAGCTGAGATGGACAAGTGCGAAGGTTTCAGTACTACTTGCAGGTTAGGCATAAAGCACAGAGAGGAACACCTAAATTAAGGACCTCAGAAATCACCACTTTGTTCTGAAAATGCTTTCTTCAGCTTGTGAACTAAGAACCAGCATTAGCAGTCTGGAACGTATATAGCTATCAAAGTTGTAAGAGTTGTAATAACCGGGTGATTTTCTCAGGTAGCAACCCTCTCTCAATACACAGAGAAGAACTGTGGCATCAGTCACAAGGAAAGAGAAACAGTATCCCTTGCTTCTTCTTGTTCCCCTTTCCAGCATTGGAATCACTTGAACCCATAGGGATGAGGCAGCAGATACTTGGATGAAGGTCTTTTAAGTGAGAGTGAAGGAGAAATAATGGAGTAAAATCCCTGATGGATAGTCTCTTGCACTGGTCAGAATTTGCAAATCACTTTGCTTTACTCTATGCTGATCTTTACCAAACTTGATCAAGTGTATACACGGAAACCTTCTCACTCTCTTTGCTAAAATGCATGAAGGTGAGGGCATAACTTCTAGTATTCCTATATTTTCTTGGTAGCTGACAGTCTAATACTGATTTCACAGTAGTAGTGGTAACTGATCTTATTTTCTTTAGGAAAGGGGAAAAAAATTAACTACATTTTTGTGAAAGTATGTTCACATATACTGCTTGTGGCAAATTCTATTTTAAAGTACTTTTTTGCACACCCTCTGGCTACAGTGAAGCTGCCTGAGGCATCTAAAAATTAAAGCTAATCTCCTGTCAGGTCCTGAATGCAATTTACCGTCTCTCAGCCTTGAAATAAGACCCTTCAGGTGTTTGGTCTCCAAAGATGGAAACCAAGCGAAGCGCACAATACTTTTGTAGGTATCGCAAGTCATTAAGTGCATTCACAGTGGCTAAATGTCATCCTGCGTGGGACTCCAGAAACCAACCAGCTGACACGCAGCAAGAGATGCCTACTGCATGGAACTGCCATGCAGTTATATCACGCTATGGGTACTCTTCTTGTGCCTTCAAAAGGTTTCATCAGTGAAACAGGAACTTGTTCCTTGGCGTTTCTCAATATGCAAGCCTAATTCATATTACCCTGAATGCAAGCTAAGGATGTCTAGTAGGACAGCAGTCAGTCTTGCTGCAGAGATGCAAAGAATTCTTTGCATAACTTCTGTCCTTTACCAACAATTGCTTTATGTCTCATTGTTTAGCAGGACAGCATAACTGAAAATGTCAAATACATCAGTGTCTTACGTAGGCAAGAGCTTTACTCAGGATACTTTGTCATGTGGAAAATGAACTTATAGGTAAATGCAGAAAGTGATATGAAATGGCATTTTATTAAACCAGAGATTGAAAATTTGAGATCAAATGGGATTACTGAAAACTGGATAGTCTTTGGTGACCTTCATGGGAAAAATCAGCTGCAGGACTGATGGCTGGGAAATAAAAAGATTTGCTGAGTTCAACTGAAAATGAAACAACTATTGAGTAAAAAATGTTTGGTAGATGCCTAGCATCAGAGTGGGAATATGTCAATAAACCAATGCTATTTCACTAATATACTGAGTTGGTATGAATAGTCTGTCTTTGCTCATGTGGGCTCCAATTTTATCTGTCAGTGCCTACATTTCACTGCCTGGTGAAGCCTTGCTGATCAACAGGACAGGAGAGTCGGCAGATGGTATCCACTTGGCACTTGGCAGTTCCTAGTTTGGCATAACCAAATCCGAAGCAGAGCGCAAAAGCTTGGGCATCTGGAGTTGCCTTTTAAACAGACGAGGCCTCTCAGCCTGAATGAAACACAGATGCTTCTCTTCCACAGTGACTGGCTCTAGCTCTTACAGAATTAAGAAATATGTAGAAAGCAGCAACTACCGAGTCCTGTATTCTGTACTTTAATTCCTTCATGTAGGGAATTTTCCCTGCTACACTGGCTTCCTTGTTCTTGATCAGGGTTTTCTTCTTATCTCCTAGGTGCTTTATGATTAATTATAGAAGATAACCAAGCAGATGATGACTGGAAATTAGGCAAGTGATGGGCTGGCTTGCAGTGAACTGTTATTGAATGGGACAGAGACTTTCCTCCTCCCCTCTTCAGGCTGAAACTGAATTATCCCATCTCAGGGACCCAGCAAAAGAAACCCTGTGACTCTGGAGCCCTCTCTGCTGTTTTAAGACTGTGATGGAATCCCTCTATTGAATCTTGCAAGATCAGTTAAAGAGCCTACGGTCCCCAGCAGTCTGTCCCGCTTTTCTGCCCACAGTTGGGGGGGAAATAGGAGATCAACAGGCGAACATGTTAAATGCTGCAGCTTCAAACTTCTGAGCATTATAATATAATATAAACCCCCCCACTTATAATTATATATAACTACACTCTGCATATGATTATATACTTATCAGATACATATTTATAATTGCATAAACTATACGTTAATATATAAATGAATATAACTGCCAACCAATGGTAGCTTACGCTGCTGTGCTACAAGATGTAAGCACCGGAGAGCTGACACAATGCCTGCGTGCTGCTCTTCCTAAGGGGATGGTAACTTCCAGCAAATGAAAGAAACACACAGTTGCCAATAGTAACTCCTTAAACCACAGATGCTCATCAGCAGGAGCCCCGAGAAATCAATATGTGTTTTTTCCCCTGACAAAAGAATAAGTTCAGATATGAATCTAAATACTACATTCTGTTTACAAAAAAATGTAATATTTTCTTACAGAATATAAAAAATGGCCTAATAAATAATATAGAAAGTAATATTCTAAGTATTATAAACATTTTAAAGCTATCATTAGAATCCTCAATTATGGACAAACCTGACTGTAAAGCAGGTGACATTTTGACATGTATTGACACACACATATTCAACTCTCAGGCCCAAACCGATAAGCCAGTAAACTGACCAGCTGTTTGCTCCTAAGTACATTAAATTTAAACTTTCACTGAGATTAAAATCTAATGCAGGTTACCTGGCATTTGAATTTGGTTACCGCAACACAACCAATGCTTATCAATTTGTTCAGCTTAAGTGCTGAGCCTTCACTTTAGTTGAAACTTCATGGCAATTTTTTTTTTTTTTTAAAGGGATTTACAGTTTTTACTAGTTTGTCTGTGGTTTGTAACAAGTAAATCTGAAATTTGTAAGCTTTGCATAAACCACACGCATACACACGAGTGTAAGTGTGAAAGCTTCCCCTCCACTCTATCTTTCAGTTTCCTTTTGGAATAGGAAGGAATGAAAAATCACAGGGCAAACTTGAACATCTGGATTTTGTTTCTTAAGCGGTGTCCGCTAATTAAATATAAGATAGCATTCTACACAATTAGCTTCTCTCCTTAATCAGTCTGTTTATTCATGAAAACTGCTACTTTCCCCATTTGTCAATGTCCATTTAAAAAAAAAGCAAAGCAGCACTGAAATTCCTTTTATAATAGCAGTGGTGCTATTATACTTGAAGCTGGAAAGAGCTTTAAGGTGTTTCTAATGGAACACGTTAAAACTGAGGAGTACTGTGCAGCTCTCCTGCTGTACATTAACTTGGTGACGGATGGATGAACATGGCATGGTGCACACATGTCACCCTTGGCACCTTGAGCCTGTCTTATTGGTAAGGGAAAACCAGTTGTAATATGTAGAGCGCTCAAGAATATGAACGTACAACTGGCCATGTGTCTGGCTCACACTTTAGTTAACAGGAACCATGCAGCTAACAGGAGCTGGTGTTTGGAAATGTATCCCTAAAGCACTGTGGTCTGTCCCAGCTGAGGCTACTTGAAGAGGAAGCTGAACTGAATAGTGTAGTTCACTAACTATGGCTGTAAGAACTGATTGCTCCATCCCTGGTATAAACAAAGAAGTAAGTACAGACTATTCTGCGTCATTTTTAGTGACGGTGAGCTAGGGAGCTTTCACAGTGGTCTCTGAGAAACTGCTTTCTCTGATCAGCATCTTGTATGCTCCTCAAGCAGTGATCTTGCTTCAGCCACAGAGAGACGGCCATGCTTTTACCCCAATGGCAGCGACTTAAACGAGGGTGCTTGCAGCTCTCATTAAGACATCACTTGCCTTCCAAGCCAACTCTGAGACATGAAGAGGTGCAACCACTCCCAGTCCCCTCAGAGAGTTAAACGTCCCACTTTCCCTAGTGCTGCCTGCACGATCGATGGCCTGCTTTCCACTCAGGGCACGCAACTTCACTGACATGCGCAGGGTTTACATACAGACATGTGGGTGAGGGCATGGCTGCGACCACCACGTGGAGTGGTGCAGCAGGTGCGGCGAAGGAGCTTGTGCCCTCCCAAAGGAGCCCTCTGCCCATCACTTTCATATAGCAGGCATTAACTAACATGAAATCAGCCTGGAAAGCCTTGCAGCTCAGAGGCAGATGACCAAACGCTAATCACGCGTCTGCCAGCAGCTAACATTAGCCAGGGAAAAGGATCTTAACTGGCTGCAACTTCTGTGTCATCACAGAAGACTTAAGGAAGAGCTCAACTAGGAAATGGAGACAGAATTAAAAAAAAAAAAAAAAAAAAAAAAAAGAAGGAAAGAAAGATGAAGGTAATTTGGCAGTAGCTGTGCCCTACAAGCTGCCTTGGAAAACCTCTGAATTCTGCACTGTGGTGTCCGAGCTCAGAGACACTGCCACTATTCTAAGAAAAAATCCTTGCTGAAGCGCAGCCTATTTGCTGTTACTCCTGCTGGGTAAGGCAGGGTTCCCTGGGGTAGCTCGCTCCTCGCACAGCCTGCCCCTCTATGCACACGGGTGAGGGAATGCTCTCCCCTGACAGAGCAAACCTTTGCTGCAATGGAGAAATGCAGTAATTCAGCACCCGGACAAATTATTTGGGGATTTCTGCACTGTACCGAGGCTGACACTTCCCA
This sequence comes from Mycteria americana, assembly GCF_035582795.1. Taxonomy (NCBI): domain Eukaryota; kingdom Metazoa; phylum Chordata; class Aves; order Ciconiiformes; family Ciconiidae; genus Mycteria; species Mycteria americana. Next base: position 92,944,718 of record NC_134366.1, on the reverse strand, counting down.
CAACCAAAGGGATGTGTGCTACAAATGCACCAGTTTTCTTTCTCGGGAGTCTGTGTCTTCACTTAATTTACAACTGTGCAATGATCTCAGGGCTGAATTGCAGGGTCACCTAAACAGGTCTACCATTGAACCAAAATGTTTAGGTCTTCAAGAGCCTTATCTGGCAATGGCAGCAAGACTGGCGTTTGGAGCAGTATCTCTACTTACATATAGAAAGAAGCATTTTTTCCTGAAGTGCCTAATGGCAATGAAGTAATAAATAATGGCAACCAGCACTATGCACACTCATTAAGCTGAGAGCAGATTACCAAGCATGCCTTATTTTCTAAAATCGGAACCAGTCCCTTAATTGTATGGGCAAAATTCTTCAGCTGAGCCCCTCCCCTCTGCTATATAAATTTTACATTCAGCTACATAGCCACAAAACAGGGCTGTTGGAAGGAGTCACTGCTTACTTACAACCAAAACCACATCAATATGACTAATCACATCGGCTCTCTTACATATTGGGAGTCTAATGGCTTCTAATTACAGCCTTGCAGCTTGTCTACAATTTTTTCACTAAGCTATACAACTAATTCCCATTTTTTGAAGAAGCAGTTTTAATACCAGCCTGATGCTTCAAAGCCATGAGACAATACTTATGATCACACCCAGCAGAACACGTTTGCATGCTTCCCAGTCAGCCCGGGAAGGCTCAAGTGCAGCCTTTCAGATCCCACGAAGATTTAAAACAAAAACAAAGCTATGTTTCTTAACAGTACTTTTTTTACACTCTGACCCAATACTGCCACTGTCATCAAGGGTGAAAAAGTGCTTCTGCTGTAGTAGTAGGTTTACAGTACTTCTTGTGCAGCCATGACTGGTGGTCATGCCTGGTGGAAGGAGGTAGGCCATTTTTCTTCCAACTCTATGAAAGAGCGTGTCTTCAATGATTGGGAGGTTTCCCACGGTTTTACACTGGGAGGGTACTTTCCTGCATGGTTGCTGCTCATACTAAAAGTTTCACTGTTATTTTTCCACTGGTTAATGGACTTCCTATATCTTTCCATCTTCTGGAATCCTTCTACAGATCATCCACTGAAGAATGGATTCACATGGCACGTCTAAGTATTTGACTTGTTTTGATCTCTTGGTCAGCCTCTGAGCCTATTTCCCCATTTTTCCTCTGATTCCAAAGAACAAATTACCAACAGCGATGCCACTAGTCTGACTGCCATTTCTTGCAGGAGAGCCCATCCAAAAAACACAGCAATCACCGATAACCATGGGAGCTCACCTACAGTGGCCATCTGACCTGGTTGCAACAGAGGCAAATTTGAAGTCCAGTTCCTTAGAACCTGTGGCACATAATAACTTGAGTCATACTGACGTCTACCGAGCTTGTGTGCTGAAGCATTTGCAGGCTAAGGCCTAAACCAAACTGAGTCTTTAGAGCTCATGTGTCTATTTTTCCGCTCTGTCCACTGACAAGCAATCCTAAGAATCTGTCACTAGCAGGCAAAAATAGAAACAGGACAGGAAAAGCCATGAACCTTCTGGTATTTCAGTGCAGACAAATCTCTCATGATGAGCTTATGAAAGAACTGCCCTTGAAAGTACTATGGAGAACTTTTGGAAAAAAAATCCTGCAAAGTGACAAAACAAAAGCCTATTGCAGTAATTAAAAATTACTCTGCAGAGGATAGTGACGGTAATATAAGAAGCTCATGATCTATCAGAACTCAAGTAAGCTGATAAATGCCCAGAAGGCTTAAGAAAATAGTCAGTTCAGAGAAAGCTTTGAGACTGAAATAGTATTCTCAGAACAACTTATAAAGAGGAAAGCTTTCCCCTTCGTGGATCTCTAACAACACTGACAGACTTCAAGGGAGGCTCCAGCTGTAGAGAACGTAACCTTGGCTTGGAACAGTACACAAGAGAAAACCTCAAGGTGTGTGATGGTAGATAGCATGAGAGCCACTGAAAGCCTCCAGACAATGGCCCATTCAATGGCCAATTTCCTACATGCTGTAGGAAATACAAGTTAGAGCAAGAGCTGCTGGCCTCTAAGCCACATGAAAAAAGTGTTCAATCTTAAATCTAGGAAATGAATAGACAGAAGAGATGCCGCATTGGCTCATGCAATCCTGTTTTTGATAGTGGCCAGTTGTAGCTGTTTAGGGAAAAAGTATAGGAAACAAAGAGCAGAAGAAATCTCCTAATTCAGCTACTGATGCTTCATTTTCAACTGTGAAATCAGACAGAGAGTACCGTATCCCACTTTCTCAGATTGGGACAAGTGGGTGGGGACGGTTACAAATACTGCAGGCTCATGCACTGTAAGGTTTCCTTTGATGTAAATTATTTTCCCTTCATGCACAGGCCATGTGTGACTCGGTCAAAAGCCTCTACACTACAAAGAAGGGGACAGAGAAATTATGTCAGCCCTCCATTACTCAACAGTAAATTTGTGAATGTGGGAAGAAGAGAAGTTACAAAGCAGCCAGCTACCCCATGGAAGGTACGCAACACCGGGGATAAAGAGAAAACCTTCCTGGGATAGCAAGAGATTCAATTTTAAGAGGCTGAGTATCATGTCCTAAAACAATTGCAGCATTTCCCACTTACTTTTCTAGTGTGAGGAAGGACTTTTCTTTGAGAAACTTCTTTTCTAGGTTCCCCTTGGCTTTTGTCCTGCTAGTGCAGGTACTGAGGAGATGAGCTGTCATGGCTCCCAGAGCACTGCCAGCCCTGACTGTCCCTGCCCAGCCCTTGGGGCTCCCCCCACCCTGCCCATGGCCCAGGACCCCGTGTCAGCCCCCCAGGGCCGTCAGCCCCTTCCCCAGCGACACTGCAGCAGGGCCGGTCTCCAGCCCCTCACAGCCCTGCCCTGCCCAGCCATGGGCCCCACCGAGCCGGGCCCACTTGTGGGCCCATGTTCCAGCCCGGCCTTGCCCGTCCCCAGGGAGGTGCCCAATGCCCGGGGCTGGGGCTGCCCTGGTGCCCCCCAGCTGCCCTGCTCCTGGCTTGGGGCTGGGACGGGCCCTGGCTGCCAGGCCCTGCCATGACTGACCCTGGCAGTCCTGGCACCTGGCAGTGCCCTGACAGGAGCCAGCCCAGGACTCCTTGGGACACTCTGCATGGATCACAAACCTGCTAGTGACTGTCACAGACAGAGGTATGGTGAGTTTTCTTCCACAACTCCCTGTTTGTTGCTAAAAAGACTTGTGCAGAAACAGTTTTCTTGGGGCAGATGCACGGTACATATGTGTGCAAGCTGGTTGTTTTGAAATGCTGCAGGCTCAGCAAAATTTCTCTGTGAATGTCAGCCCCTTGCAATGCTTCCCAGCACAGACAAGGCTTTAGATCCTTTTGTCAGTGTCAGCACCATCTCTGAGATTGCCCTTTTTAGTTCATTTTGAGAGCAAACAAAACCAACGTGCATGAAAGTACCCCCAGCATGGAAGACCAGTGCCATGTGAGGCGTCAGGGAACAGCTACTGCAGTTCTGACACGTGCTGCCTTTCCCACCGTTCACAGTAAATGATGCCCAGGGACAGGCTGCCATCCCCCTGCACATGAGACAAATGCTGTTTTTCATTTTCCTGACACGCTGGTTGCCAGAAGTTTTGTTCATTAAAAAAAAGAGAAAAAAGAAAAGTAGATCTCTGGTATCTCTTTGCATGTGGAGGCTGACTTGAAATGAAAAGTAGTGAGAAGAATTAAATAAAATAACTCTAGCCCGTAAGATATCTAGCCTAAGTTAATGGCAGCTGATTTCCTTAGTACTCCAGTACTATGATCACACTCTCTCCTCCAGATAAAAGCAACAGAGCTTCATAAGAAACGACAACTCACCTTTCCTGAACTGCTAGTGCATTTAGCATTAGGTAGAGCAGATAATTTTCTGGTTGAGATGAAAGCCAGAGAGTTGAACAAAGGTTTCTTACCGTTAAGGACAATGCCATGCAAACAAAAGTGAACTTCTTGATATGTGTTGCTGTGACGGTGCTGTTGGTGTTCACCAATTTATTGCTGGGGTTATTCTAGGGTGAGAGAAAGAGATAATGAGCATTAGCTTGGCTCCAGACTAGTGGGAGGCTGACGGCACCAGGGTCATGTGTTGGACCTGACTGTCTCTGCGCATGCATGTCTGTCTTTGCTTGTTTGCTTTTTAACCTACAGGTTTCTGAGTACTTTGTACCACCACAAAATATTTGCTGCTTAAACCGACAGCAACTGCTCCTGTGGGCTGAGTAATCTCCCTATTTTTCTAAGGAATAAGTCCTATTTAACAAATTCAGCTTTGAAAAAGGGTGGTAGCTCTTTCTAAGGAAACTCCACATGATTTTTTTTACCTTAGTTTAACGTTTGTAGCATGTTTTCACAGGAAAAATAGGATTCCATTCCTTTTTACCACAGAGTGGTACCAAATCCATATGCCAATGCAAGCACCCTTACTGATCCAATTAGACAAGTAAGTAATATAAACAAAGTTCCTGGAACAGCTGGCTCTGTTAATGCAGTTTAATGAACAGAACATAATTAGGACTATTAGATGTTCCACCTTGAACATGGGCTCTGTACTCACGTGGCAGCAAAGTTTTATTTAAAACAACAACAAAAGCCCTCTTCCAAATGTCTAATATAGCAAATGAAGCTGAAGGCTTAAAATTGCCCTCAGGGAACACATAAAAACAAACTAAATGGTCTGTGAAAGGAGAGCATGGGATATCAAAAGCAGGGCACCATTAGGAGCCCTGTAGCAATAGGCTCTTGGGTCATCTATTGCATTTTCCCTGGGGCTGTTTGAGATACACAAGTATGTGCCCACACTGATAAAACCTGTACCATGATATGCAGTACAACATTTATTCATCCTTGACGTAACTCAGGTAGAACAGCAGTTTCTGTCACGCGGTCAGCCTCCTTTACTGAAGATACTCGTAAGAGAAATAGGAACTCATGCAAATACATCTCAGAAACGGACAAGCCAAACGTGAGCTCTGTGAAGGGTACACCCTTTCACACACATTCAAGTAGTGATGGAATTTTGCAGTTTAAAGCTTTCGTGGTGATCAGTGCAGTGACGGCACCTGGACAGCCCCACACTCCTGCCTAAATATCTGCTTGGAAGTTTGGCTGCATGTAGGCAACCCAGACCCTAAAGCACGAAGCTACTCCCACATCTGCCCTTTTTGGGAACAGGTTATGAAAACTCTCTGTAAATGTTTTTTTCATGCATCTATTCTTATTTCTTGTGTTTCTGAAGAAATACTTTGTTACTGTTAGTTTTTATATATGTGAGGAAAGGCCTCGCTTACATCGCTCACCAGTTTTTGAATGAACTCTGCGGCATGGCTTAACTTTCTAACAAGGCTAAAATAACAGAGAGGAAGGAAAGCACACCCAAATCCAGCCATCCAAAACGTCTGCGAAGAAAAAGGACTCTCGTTCGTTCCTACCTTGCTGCTGCTAACTCTGCCCTTGCTCTACTCCGCCCTTTGCTCTAACTCTTGACCAGGTACTCATTATTCCTGTCTCTTCCACACTATTCAGTTCTTGGATCAAAATACTATGCAGATTATGGAGCAAAAAGAGTATACATTCCCATCTATTAATCAGATAAATAGTGTTCACAAGTCCTCTCACAGTCGGTGGTGTTGCTCTGAATCAGACAGCACAGTCCATTAAGAGTAATGGCATTATCACCATATAAAACAGCAAACAGAGCACAGAACTAGGATATACCTGTTTTCTTTCAGAAAATTAGCAGTAACTCTTAACCTGAGTGTAACTGCTAGGCCATGAGGTTGCTCTGGACACAGAGTCTCATAAAAGACTGCAGCAGGACCCTGCATCTCTCTTACAAACATGAACAGAGGTAACGATTTCCCTGTGAAGGCACGAATCTGACTTCTCCAGTAGAGCCACTGAAGAGGGGCATACTACCTGGATCCCAAATCACATCAGTCAGTTAAGGCAACGCAGTGTGCTTCTGATAGCCATCAGCACTGCCAGCTTTCTGAGTAACTGACAAATAAAAATGGGAGTTTGTGTGCTTGCAAACTGTTTCAGCATCTGAAAATCACAATGGAGGCTTTACAGAGTCCGGAAATAAAAAGTGGTTCTGAGAAAGCCTTAGCTTAAGGAAACAAAGCTTCTGAAAGGCATGGTGACATGCGAATGATGTGTGACCGAGGGCAAAGCAATTCTTACAGCAATCTAAAAAACCCACTGTGGGTTCCTGGTTTGGTATTTATTGTCTGAAAGGTACGGTGGAGGCATTTGCACACATGGTTGCCAGGATGAGATAACTCTTTATACTGCTGCTACCTCAGCACATTTTATGCCAAATTGCTCTTAAAACATGCAATTAAAATCCCTATTATATACTTTTTTGGCAATTAGATAAACTGTACCTATCTGTGCCTTACCCTAGCTTTTTCTTCTTCACATTTGTTCCCCAAGAGCTCTATGAGAAGCCTTTTAACTGAAATAAACAAACAGACAAATCATGGTCTAATCCTGTCACCTCTAAAGTTGTCAGCACATCTTCCACCAGCTAAATGAGACCTGAATTTAAGAGTCTTAATTGCTGTTAATTTTGCCTGGCAATAGTGCATCTGATTGTGGCTCGTAACAGATGAGGTTAGCGGCCCCTGTGTTTCCTGTCCCAAACTGGTTTTATTTGCAGTTTATTGGTTTTGCATCTGCAGTTCCTTTTCAGCAGCATGACCTCTGAGAAAGCCTGCATGTTGTATTTTATCTGACAGGTCAATTTAGCTGTACACAGGCAGGTTAGGAAGTTATGACTGATTTGACTTTTCTTTGGTTTGTTTTTAAATTCTCCTTGGAAATATGGTGGATCATATCAAACAGGGCTTGCTTCAGTTAAGGACATCCCTGAGCAAGCAAACGTTTTTTTAATCACTATTTGGAACCAGAAAGTTCAGTTACTAATTGGAAAATAAAGGGAAGGAGAGGATCTGGCATTTGAATTAGAGTGTCACAGGACATGACTGTTCTTTGCACAACATATGGGCTAGTTAGTACCGGTTCTAAAACAGAGCAAAAAAAGAGTCAAACCAAAATTCATTTTGCTTATATATTTACTCTGTGCTCAGTTCCAGGAGCTGTCTTTGGATTCTTACATAATTACATGATTTGCCAACAAAAATCTTCATAGTCTTGGTCAGCTAAGTCAGTACTACTAAAATAATGTATGTTATCTGTGTTACTGTCAGTCTATGAAACAACTTTTGTTAAATACTAACATAAGCAAATGAACCTGAACCCATTTGAGAAATACCACAGAATCTGGAGCAGAGACGTGAGCTTGCTCACTCATTGATGGACGCTTTGTGAGAAATCACTTAATTAGCTAAATAGCTACATCATAGCTCGTAAGTGAGGACTTCTTTTAATCCTTAAAAATACAGCACCTATCTATTAAAAAGGTAGCTTAATACCTGGTAACACAGAGCTAAGGTTAAAATCATAAATCAGACAACAGCATGAAGCCACCAAAACCCAATTCATTTTAACTGGGATTTTAAGAAAACCTTATCAGTGGGACAAGGAACAATAGGCAGCAAAAGTAAAGAGGAGCAAGACAATAGATGGTCATTAATACAGTCCTATTTAATCTTTGGTTGGTTTATTTTTTAAAGAATCTGTTAAACTTGATTATGGAGCCATGACCTAATTTTCTTCATATTTGTTTGGCAGAAATTCCTGTGACATCACTGAAGTCACCCCTAAATTAAAACACTGTAACAGGCAGAAAGAAGAGGACCACGCATGTGAAACCACACAAAAGGTATTTAATACACCCCTAACATGGGCACTCACCTTGTCAAAAGCAGGGTACACTGCTCTGATCTCTGTCAGCCAGCCATACGGCATGTGTCCCACAGGATATGTAGCTGTCAGAATCGCCACTGCCTAAGAAAAGAGACAGGGAAACATGAACTTCAAATCTTTGAACCGAAGAGTTAAACTAGCATAGGGTGCCATTTCCCCCCAATATCACCACATTGACCTTGACACAGTGAGAAACCAGGCAGGTGACTGGAAGCTCTTAGCTTCAGGAAGACTGTCAGAGTGGCCATCATTTGGCCCAGCATTTTAAGCTTATGAAATCTTTCGTTCCATGAACCTACATTACTCAGCTTTGTCATTTCACCATCACTCTGATACTTTGGGATAATAGTTAACTTGAGCTGGTGCATGCCCCTCAGCCAGGCAAATACCTCCCTCCCACATTGCTCCTGAGTTATTTTACCTACAGATACCCGAGTAGCAGAATGCCTTACAGCTCACGGTAGCTTTGGATCATATTTCATAATTTTAACTTATATACATTTTACTTGGTTATTCATAAGTAAAACAGTTTTAAGTAAGACAGACTACAAAACAGTAGGCCTCAGTGGCTGACTGACTTTGGACATCAAACTGACTGCTCTGGGACAGGAGGCACTTACGAGACAAAAAAACCCCCTCCCCACTTTGGTGCTCATCAATGAAAAACAGACAAAAATAATTCCAGATGACCATTTTTATAATGAGAAACAACTCACTGCCTACAATTTAAAACTAGGCCCTTCTGCACTTTCACAAGTACAGTCCAAGAGGTACATCAAAGACATAACCTCCCCCTACATATTAATGTATGAAAGATTTTGCTGATGTTTCTGATTTCTGAAGAAAAAGTCCAAATACATGTACTTCATGTCTTTCACGTAGGAAGGGTGTTTAGGGAGCTCTTCCTGCAGCTGCTTGGAAATCTACCATCATCCCAAGTTTTCTAGTCCTCAGAGCCAAAGTGTACATTTGTACTGAGAAGTGCCTGACTCCCTCAATTCCAGAAATCGAAGTGTTTTGACCGCCTTTTGTCTGCAGGTTCTGATCTGTTACAATCTGCCTAAATTCAGCTTCATTTTAGATCTGGCAATGGTAGCTTTAAGAAAGACCTTTTTTAACTACTGCTGTCTCTGTCTCACTCCTAAACTTTCGATGTACATTTTCTTGGTTACCTGAGCCCATTTTCCCATTATAAATGTAATTGCTATCCTTGCTTGGTGAAAAGATCTATACAAACACAGGACCACGTAGCAAGCTAATTTGTTCCCTGTGCTGTTTAAAAAGAGGGGGGAAAGTAGTGATATCCACAAAGAGGAAGAGAGTGGGATTGATTCTCCCCTGCTAATAATAGGTTTAATAATGTTTAATGTACCTTGAAAAAGTAATTGGTTCAAAGAAAACAAATAGGAATTTTAAGGCAGTACTTTTTTAATTGCAGCCCTCCCCATTATTGTATTTTCAGCAGAATTTCCATCTGTATGAAACCTAACTAACTAGATTAAATCAAATAAGGAATATAAAAGATATTTTGCTTATTTTTATGATGAAGTCCAAAAAGACTGCAAAGACACTGTAACTGTTAAAGAAAACAATATTTCACTACCACATTTTATATGCTAGATTCCACTTGGATTAAATTATTGAAGTTTTTAGCAGTGATGTTTCTTCCAGTATTTTCCTCAATTGGTGGGATCCCAAAATATGTGCATGAAAGCTTTCCTAAATGGCTAGAACCTGTGTGCGACAGGTGAAAAAGTCCCCCATCAAAGCTAACACCAAAAAAGGGACCCTAATCACCATAACTGTGCTGGCAGTCCGAACAGAAGCAGTGGGAGTTGGCCACTGCAAGTGCGCTTGCTGTCCTCATGAACGTGCTACAGCCTAGCCCTTCACAGGGACATCCTGCCCACACTGCAAGTTGCTGATATTATTGAACAGGGGACCTATAAAACTCCTGTGTATAGTGATGCTCCAGACACTGATGTTATCTGTGTTGCAAGCACCTGCTTTTTCAGAGGCAATTATTTCAGAAATCAGAGAAAGTTGAAATGTGACCATTACTGTTAGTGTAAAAAGGCCAGCAAACCACCAGCTATGACATGTATTTGCAGTCATCCTAACAGCAACAAAATGCAATTGGCTAGCCATGAAATGTGATGCATCTAAAATCAAAAGTCACCAAGAAATGCAAAACTGATCTCTGCTAACCTGCTCTGGCTCCCCTTGTACTGAGACTGCTATTAACACATAGACTGATCCCTGATTTAGAGATGTAAAAGCGTTACATTTCCTAAATTCTCTCTCCACAGCTGTTTATTTGCAGTCACTGGCAACTCCTGAGCGAGTGAAATACACAGTATCATGTATGACAAATTAGCAGTGCTGAGAGAAGGTTTGTTAGGCATCAGCTGTTTGAATTTTCCTTTCCATTTAGTATCTTACAGCTTTGTTTCTCCTATAGAAAAAACATGAGAGATTTGCTAATGACTACATGGATCTAGATATCCTCCCACTGAAACTGGCAGCAAAGGTCCCCCAGACTTCTTAAGAGAATAGGTCAGCTCATGGTGAGCATTGGTAAAGGATCTGCATTACAAACAGAAGTCCAGCTCCCATCAGCTGTAGGAGACTACTGGAGTAACCTGAAATTCCTCAAGAGAAACAGGGTGCATTTCATATCCCAAACAGAAGACAGACTTTTTTTATGTGCTTTTTTACATCCCTACCCTATTCTGTGGGATGCACTGACTGCTAACAGTAGTTTCACATCAGTTTGCACAGCCATAAATATACATGACAGGAAACAGCGGAACATGGGACTACTGACGACTGTCCTAAAATCTCTGGGATCTGAATGCTCCAGAGCATATGTACCTATATGTACAGCATGAAAACCTGGGACGCTGGAACTGTTCAGTGAAAAAATTCTACTGGTCTTGTTGAGAGGGAGGTCCCACTAGGCCTGGCAGAAATGCTCATGGTAACATTCCAAGCAGTCTTCTTTTCAAGAATAAAGAGAGCACTAAATAGAAATGTACTTAAGACAATTTTTTCTTGTCAGCACGGCCGAGAAGAGAAACACAGAGGTAACTCCATGTAAATGATCGTTTGCAGTAATGAAGAGCACTGACTTTCTTACCTCTGTGGCTGCAGAACTGCCACCTAGGTCCCGGGAGACAAAAAGGTTGACAATGGGCCTACTTATTCGCTGAGTTGCCAAAATTAACGCCAAAGGCCACCAGAAACTCAGCATCTTCCTTATTGTAGCCTCTCCCTGCAACACATAGGAAAAAATAAAAAAAAAAGAAGTGGGTTTGGAAAAAAACATGCAGAACTGAACCAAAAGCACAGAGAAAGGATTTTTGCTTTCCTACCCATTGTCAGTTTGGTACACTAATTTCAATAGTTTTCAATATGAGGAGCCTAAAACATTTTCACTCACGTTAGTAATACGGATTCAAAAGAAGCTGTGTCATGGATCTCAATAAATAATGCATGAAGTATCTATCTGCATAATTTGTTCTGGCTACCAGACAAAGATATGTGAAAACCAATATGACATTCAAGGAAAAAGAGGAATTTTGAGACCTTCTTCCCTGTGAAATAAGGTGTCCACTTAGTTTATGCTGTGCTGTCTTACAGCTCAGTACAGAGCTCAGTACGGAGGTGCTCAGTAGACAGCACATCCACACCATGGGAAGCATTGCCTCATGTGCACCATTGCCAGAACAGTTTCTACCATGCCTCTTTAAGTGAAAATGTTTTTTCCTGGAGGACGGAGAGAGGAGGCCCTTCATGCAAAGTGGTTTAATACAGTATTATAACACAAAAAGCAAGTTTAAAATTACTGAATTTGGAAAAGCGCAAAGTATTAAGACATACCCCCATTTCAGGCCCACTTCTGTCAGGAATGACATCATGTATGTTCCTGTAGTATCCGAGGCATAATGTGGTACATCGGACAAGTGCTCCCATGTATAAGGACAAGATTGGGATTAAGAGAGGCTCCCTGCACTCCAAGTGACTGTGAAGCAAAATGGCTACAAAAACAACCTGCAGGGCAAACAAATACATGATTAGTAATTTGTCTGTGTGTTTCTTTAGGGCCAACATATCTCCTGTCTGACTCCAACCTGGTCCATCTGAACCAACAACCATGTGTGACTACAGTATCTATCTGACTTCGAACTTGTGGCATTTGAAACTTTAGTCAGGACCCCCCCCTGCATTTGGTCATACAAATGAGAAGAACAAGAGTTAACATCATACAGAAGCTCTGTTAAACAGTACGTGAAGGTATGGGCAGGTGCCATAAATAGGAGAAGGTTAGCATGAAAGTCTGGCAAGGTCTGGCAGCAAGCATGTGGCTGAGTGCCACCCTTCCCAGGGGAATGTGCTATTCTGATATACGCTGAGGCTGGAGACATGCTTCTAGGGTCAGCTTCTAAGCCCTACTTTTTTTTCAGGGGGCAGAGGGGGCACAGTGTTTTTAAGGGGGCCAGATGTTTTTAAGTATTCACTTCAGCATTTAGAAGCAGGAAGTCTTCTGTCATACTAATTTTCTACTTTTTTGAGTGAAATTTCAGTATTTCATCATTCTCTCTTCAGCTGAGTGCCACACTGATGTAAATGAAATGGAAACTTTTGGGCTAATGAACAGCTCATAATTCAGTCTTGTAAGATTAAATGCTCAAACCAGAAAATGCAAAGGAATTGGCTAATATGATATTATCGTCTTCATTAAATACAGAGCTGACGGTGTGCCTGGTAAATTCCAACTGTCTCTGGATGGGGGGCACAACTGGAAAGCCAACTGTGTTAGGTGCTGTGAACAGCAGAATCAAGGACAACCCTGCTGGGACATGCTGGCATTCAAGTGAATTACAAGAAATACAAAACACATTGTTCACGGGCAGGTTCTCTCCTTCATTGCTAGAGCTCAAGCTTAAGAAAAATCGCATTATGCAAATGTTTATTAGGCTGTTTATGAGGGTTTGCAAAACTGCTCTTTTGAACCCTACAAAAGAATTATTTTTCAGTAAACAGAAGCAAAGTCAGTCACAAAAAGTGTGTATATGAAGCTACCCAAGGAGAATTATCTACTGCCTGTGCATCTATTGCTTGTATAGGGAGCAGATGTAGGTGTAGAGAGTTCTGGAGTATGGAGAGTCACAACTTTTTGTCTTCTGGATTTGCTCTTGCTCTGTGCAGTATTTTGTTGAGAGAAGATGACAGGTGTCTTATTCTTCACAACCCTGGCACCCCACTCACCAACCATTGTGGAAAGGGCATGTGTACCATGGCCAAAATAAGAATTTGTTTCTGTATTTAGCTGTATATGACCCAACATGCATCTAGGGTCAGCAAACTTTGTAGGTCACATCAGAATGAGAGCAGATCCTGAGGGTTAAGGTCATTTACAGTAATTGGTATTATCTTCAGGGATTTAGTGCAGTACTGTAGAGGGGCAGACCTGCCAAATATAGAACAGTAGCTGACTGAATAATGGTTCAACCTGGTTTATGGTTTGCTCATATTTAGTGGGAGGAAAATGCTATAGAAAATTGAACTAAGTGCTGTTGACTTCATATTTCCTTTGATGTTGTACTGTTATTATCCTCTTTCCTACCCAGTCATTACACCCTTCAGCTAGTAATGGGGCCGTACAGCATCTGTTTTACAGGTGCTGCGACACTCCATTTCATAATATTTTTATATATGCTTTAAAAAGAGGGCTGTATATTGGTTCTCAAATGCTACAACACTGGCCATCAGCAATGTGTATTAATGTTGCTTTTTAAGTGTGTCTAGTACAAAGCAACAGGATAGTTAACACCTCCCTCACAAATGAAAGTTCAAACAACATTTGGTCTTCTCTGCATCACCCAGGGGCTATCACCACAGATCCTTTCTGCTGCAGTTCTGAGCCTTCACCTTTTGGACCAGTAACAAGAACAGCGCCATACTGGCATTCAGAAGATGGCTTACACTACTGCATTTTGCTGGATTAGACAGCATGTGCAAAACTGACAGGTGAAGTGGAGAATGAAGCCTTCACTTCCCCACCTACTAGGCCCACTCAGGATTTGAGTGCAACTGTGCAAAGCATGGGGAGAACGCACAGGGGAAAGAAAGGTCTCTTTCAAAGCATTCCATCAGCCTCAGGATTGGTAGCAGCCATCGGTCTCTTTGCCTGACCTTTCTTTTTCCCAGATGTACACATGTATAACTTGTTTCTCAGCCATTCTGAAACAGGGTTGTGGAGGTGCTGGAAGACATGGCCTTAGCCCAAACAATCCTGGTTCCCTTCTCCTGACATTGGTTTGGGACTGACTTGATCCAGTCAAGTGAGACCAGCCTAAACCATAACCGTCAGCAAACAGCCTCCACATGACGGGAAAACAGCCAGAGAACAGCAGGCAAGATTACTTTCTCTGGTGTGTTGTTCATGGCAGAGAAAAGGCAGTCTCTGTACAAGAGAGTTCCTGCTTAGGAAAGCATCTAGTCTGTAACACAACAGAAACAGTGACTGCGAAGAGGAGTCATTACCTGAGCTATGACATCTGAGATGGAGGCACATCCCACTAGGAAACTGTACTTGTGTTTCAGTAGAATCCCAGCATGGGTCCATGCCTGAAAAAAGGCAGAGAAGAGTTTGGGAAGTGATTATGATATTTGTGAATGATTTCAGGTCCCAGAATGCTGTTTTCTGGTTGTTACATTGTACACAAACAACTTATAAAGCTCTTTTCCACCAGGTTCACCTGGTGTGAACCTGGGCAAATGTCAAGCCAGTAGTGCAGAGAAAACACTGCTGCATTCAGTTCCTCATTGCCAGGGCTGACAGGGAGAATGGGAATAATTTTATAGACTGTATAGAAATTTCTGAGCAGATCTAATAAGAAACTGCCCCTTGTCATATAACAGATGCTGCACAGGATGGATTATCATACTAAATAATCCAAGGGAAAAAATGTTTATTCTTATTCACCAGCTGGATGCATCTCTGAAGTGTAATACTCATTGGCACACTGAGTTATATTGAGTCCTGTCTGGAAGAGAAAACTTAATGATCCAACTTCTTTTGATTGTCAGCTACTGTTTCAAGCAGACAAAGTGGTAGAGAAAGTGGTGGAGGCATGCCATGAGAAGGTTATCCTTTACCAGTTTTACACACAAGTAGAGGCATTAAAGAGAGCTGCCATATTTTTATGTTGAGCGGGCCACAAGCAGTAAGCCTGGTGATCCGGGAAGCAGCAGCCCACCCCATGTGTGGCTATCTTGCCCAAGCATTTGAGATATACTGGACTTAGCTGTGCTTGCAAAAAGTGATGGTAAGAAATATCTTTTCAACAAATTTGCTTTGAGAAAATATTGACGTTATTCCTTGTGAGCTCTGCAAGTGATCTGGGAATGCACAGCAAATCCAATTCTTTCACTACAAATTGGAATGAGAGGACACATACAGACAACCGGTGCAGCTCACCATAAGATGACCAGTGCTTTCCAGCATGCACATACAGTAACTCTAACAAGGCATGTGAGGTTTTTTACATTTGTCATGACCTCTGGATGTTCAAAGTCCACCCAGATGCTTTTTCCAGGTAGCCAGGAGATGATGTGTCCAGGTATATCCAGAGTTACTGCTTGCAAAGGACACACCTTCCTTCTGCACACCTCCAGTTTCCCATCAGGTTACAGACTTTGTGAACTAAGGTCACGAAAGAAAAAAAATAACATTAAGATTAAAATTCAGTTCTGAATCAGGCACTCACCATGGCATCCATAAAAGGGAAGGCAGCAAGATAAAGGAAGGCCCTCCGAGTTTTACTTCCCACTGATTCATCCACATGGTGCAGCTTATTTATAATGTAATACCCCAAATCGCTATATGCTGTAGAGACACAAGAATAGGAATGAATAGTAAAGGTTACGTATGGACTCTGGGTGAGATACTCGGAAGTACCTGAAAGATTGTGACGCCTAGGATCTCAGACATGCATCCACTTAGCAAACAGCTGCAGGGGCTTCAGGATATTACAGCCTCACCAGGTGCTGTTTATGACTAAGGAGTGCTCCTATGGTTCTTTTTCAAGTAACCTTTGGCAGAGGAGTGATAACAAATGGCTGGGTTGGGAGATGGGTATAGTAAGTGCCACATCTGTTTGCTAAATGAACACACTGGTACTCCAGAAAATCTACTGCTTTTTCATTAACTCAAGGCTCTTTGTTAAAAAAGCTGTTTTCACGAGGCATTGTGTATTTCATGGGATGTAGTACCTTATAAATGCTGCAATCATCTATTGTCACTGCATTCTCATGACATTACCTGTAAATCTGCCCAAAACTGTAAAAGGATACTATGAATTGCAAAGGCGTGCAACAAATCACACTCATTATGCCTCTCCCTTACTCTGCCTAATGTTCACCTCTGCTGCAACCTGTCAGGGCACTGTACCCTTCACTGTACAGTCTCTGGGCAGCCTTGACCAGCCTTAGTTTCCTTCCTTAACTAGAGGCGGCATCTCAGGAGCCACAAGTCAGAAGAGGGCACCGCTGGAAATCAGGGGGTGGCCACTTCTGATCGCCAGTATGTTATTTCGCTGTTCTGTTTCAACCTGAGACGAGATTTTTTAGTGTTGGGCAACACACCTCTTGCCAGGTCTCTCTTCCCAAGGTGTTGGGTTGAAGACAGCACAGGTGCAGGAATTCACCACACAGCTCTCTAAAGAACTGCTTACATCTCTGTCAGCACCCATGTTATCCAGCTGTTTTAATAACCTCAGAGTCTTCCCCATGACCAGGAATAATGAAGACCTAGCTATGACTGGAGTCTCTGAACTATGGGGACTTACATAATATGCATAGTTAAATAATCCAAACAGTTTTTAACCTTTTATAAACTACATTCTAGACCTGCATATTATTACTTAGTTTCCTCTATACACTTGTAATAGCTGTTAAAAGAATGATTAGGTTGTAAAGTCAACCTCTCAACACAAGTAATGGCAGAATTACTTGTGCCTGGGGAATCTTACCTCGGTTCTCTTCCACTTGTGCCTTTTCTAAGATAATTATTTCAAATGTGAACATCTATCTGATTTTCCATTTATAACCAACTCTATTATCATTGTACAGATCTTCATATAGGGTATTTCAGGAAAGTTATCCTTTTCATGCATGCAGGTCACATAATCAGATTGACATGCTAGTTGTTCAATTCAACCTTTTTAGCCTAAAACTCTCTCTCATAACTCATAAACAGTGTTTGGAAGCAATTAAAGAAGAGTTTAAGTCACCATTGATTTGTGATGGCTTAGGGATACAGCTGTTAAATGGTTAACAGGACTGAAAAGACTTTTTCAGTCCAAACAAAGACAGTATAAACAAGGTAGTAAAATAGAAGGAGGTGGTATGACACCACCGGGAACAGGCACGAGCCTCATTCCTGATAACTAGGACTGCCCAAAAAATGCTAAAATGTTAAAAACTTGCCCTTTCCCTATGCAGGTCCCTATCTATGTCTTTCATCTGAACTATGACTGTTAGACTCGCAGCCTCCCAGTTCACCCAGTAATCTCTAAGTTGCTTAGCCATCCTCCTGACGCACTCCCAGCCTTGTTTCCTTTTGAAGGGGGTTGGGGAAGAACTTTAAACCAGGACTCCAACCTTTCCTCAGTTCAGGGAGGCCCGTTCAGTTCTTTAAGTGTTCATATGCTTGTTGCAGTCCAGTCACACATCAAGCACAGCCTCTTTTTATTTTTGCATGAATAGCCATATGCCAACTTTCACTCAGTATTTTGAAAACTCTGTTATGCATGGATTTTTGCGTGGTAAGTCCTTGTGGAAAACCGCTTTTATGGCAGAGTAGTACCTGGATGTTTCTGAATTGACTTATTTGAATGAAGGAGAAGAAGTTTGGAAGGCAAGTGAGGCAAGCCGCCTGTGAGGGTCAGATTCATCTAGCTGTCTCTTAGGTTCCGTTGAAATTGCTTTACACTTCTCCTGCACAAAGACTTAAAAACTGCTTATTCCCCACATCGAGACTGACAGAATCAGAGTCCAGGTGCTGAGGAACCTGCTTCTGTGGAGGGGCCTCCACCAGCAGTGCAGTGCTGGGAAGACAGCACGCCACAGAAGTCACCCTCCATGCTCTCCATGCACTTCACCTGCTCAGCTTCACCTGCTTTAACTGACACTTTTAAAGTGTTTAGAAAGTGAGTAATAAGTAACTTTTCTGGCTCTAAAAGCCATTGAGCTGTTTAAATTTTTTTTTTTTAAGTTTACTATCACAGAAAAATTCACAGAAAAATTCAGAGGGGTGAATTCACAGAATCAGAGGGGTCAGAGGCTGAACTTCTCTCACTTCTAGGAACAGACAGTTCACCACAGAGTTGTAGTTTATTGGCAGGGCACTCTTAAGGGATTTATATCACCACAGCCCTCAGCACCATTTTTAAAATTTCTAGGGATATCAGCACTGTGCTCTGTAAGCTTAAAGATTCTTTGTTCTCTCCCCCATCCAGAAAAAAAGTCTAACTGCACTTTTAAATATGATTTTGATTTTAAAATTGTAATGGCTAAGCTTAAAAGCTAGTTTTAAAACAGCCAACTATTCCACATGTCAGTGAAAACACACAATCACTTTTGCTGATGTCCATGAATGTTTCCATCCTCAGAAAGAAGGATGCAGCAAGCTGAGATTTACTGACAAATATACAGACATGTGTCTCTGAGCTGTGAATAAAGCAATTGCTGATGCAATTAGAACTTAACCTTGGCCAACCTTACAAACTTATTATGAAGCATGGTACAAAACTAATAACACAGACAACAGAGCTGAAGAGTATTACATGAATCTAAAGCAGATGGCTCTTCCCATTCCTTGCATCATTTCAACCAAAACAGAGAAGTCCAACTCCAAGACAAGCTGCCTGTTTGCTCTCCTCTAATACCTCATTTATTTTGATATGTCTATGGATTAGTTTTGCTACAGAATTTAAGCAGGAATTCTTGCTTTTGGCTTTTCCTGCTGAGTTTTAAGACCCAGAAGGTTAAGAAATGACACTGAAAACTGCATACCTAATTTCCTACACTGATTTCTCTAACAAGCCGATTACTACCACATAAACTTCAGACATTCTTAAAACAACTGAACACACTCTTAATGATGCCAGCAGTCTCAAACAAATAGCTGTACCGTAGTCATTTTGGAGCTATTACCCAGCATGTTATACTTACATCATAAAGAAAACAAAAAGAAACCCTCATAGGAAGCGATACCATTTACTTCCAGACACAGAGCTACGTATGTCAATATTAGCTTTACTGGAGGAAAAAAAATGCAAAAATGTTTTTAGGTTAAAGTGTGTTCTTTTTAGATGCATTCCATTTTCATACTTTGCTGCCAGTTTTAAAAATGAACTTGGGAGACTTGAGAAGTAAAAAATCTATTCTGCTGCCTGTCAGAAAGACGGCTTACATGGCCAAAACTAGTGCTGCTCAGGAATTTGTACAGCTAAGTGATTTGGGCAGATAGGAAAATGCCAATTTGGAAAAAAAAAAAAAAAGGAATTGCAAATCTTAATTTGGAGATGGCACAGGGTACATAGATTTCTTTATGTCTTTGATTACCCTGACTTAAAGCAGAAGCAAAAGCCTGTGTCCCCTTGTGAAAGCCTGGATGATCAGACTGTTTTAGGCTTTGTGATTTTTTTTTGCTTATAGTAACAAATGAATCTAAAAAAAACCAGCTTAGGAGCATCTCAATGCAGACTGATTACTGCAATCATCTTTTTCTGTGCTCAGCTCTAGTTCCAAAATTGCATTAGTTGATTTTCCCAAATCTATCAATGACCATTGGTCTCTGAAATATCTTTAGGTAGGCCAACATCTCATAAGGCTCTCAAAATTAGCCTGTTTTAAACTAAAACCCAATCATTGCTATCCTAAAATCCACAAATGCTTTGGTCATAGGCTTTCTTTCTTCTTCCTTTGCCCTGAATACCTTGCTGATAAGAAACTGCCCCTGTTGTGGGAGAAGGGTTGGGGCAGCTGCGGAAGCATGTTACTGCTTTAGCAACGGCCATCTGAAGATGCTGAAGTAGGACACATTTTTAATGAATAACATTTTATAATCTTTTCGAAAGTAAAAAAAAGCAAGCCTGGATTATATTCTGATTTGTGTTCCTTTGCTATCATCTTTGTCCAGGGCAAAATGTTCAGTACAAGCCTGTACAGTGGGCACGTCAGAACAAGACTGACTGGAAAAAATAGCTCAGGTTGTCATAAGCCACTCTGTAACTCCTAGTCTCTAGAAAATTCCAGTAGTGTTACACTGGAAATGGTGGGATTACACCTATGTCTTGCTTCTTATGCAGATCTTTCACGTACATGCAGTGACCATGCATGTGGGAAGTTCAAAAGAATCAGTGGAATTACTAGCAACTGCTAAAGTTTTCCCCTGTGCAATTTGTGCAGGGAGTGGCCCATGCCCGCTAGCCTGCCAGAAATAAATTGGCACAAAACAAATCACTCGCATGTCTTGACCACCCAGTCTGCTATAGGTTTGCCTGGTTACTAAAGTTCCAACCTTTTTTTCCTGGTGATGACAAATGATCCATCATGTAGTTTTTAATCAGGTGTAGCGGGCACCAGTTAAGGATGCCTACTTAAGCAAAGAGGATGTTTCCCCAAAGTAACTTCTGCCTTGTCATTTCCAGAACCTCACAGAGTTGTGGAAAGTAATATTAATATGCAACAGGAAATAAACTTTCTCAGTATACTATTTCTCCGTAAACTAGTGAAAGGCTGAACAATGCTGTTTTATTGCCAAAGAAAATGTGCATGTCTTTTATGACACTTGGTGTTAAAAGGACCCACTTAGTATGGAGGGCTTACCAGCAACACCATGAAATGCATTGTGTTAGCATAATGTTATATAAATTATTTCTCTCCTCTCTCAAGCTGCCAATTTAGTAAGATGTCAAAAATAAGCACAGACAGGCTTAACGTCTTGAATCCCTTCTCTTACAGCCCAATATTCCCACCAAAAGCCGAACTCTGAAATAACGAGATGCTTTAGACCCTGGCTACATAGCGAACTTCCCACCAGGAAACCCTAACTGGTGGCAGTAGCTGTTCCCAAAATAGCACAAGGGAAGGAAGGTAGCATACTATCTTCTATTTCCAGATCACAACTGAAACAGCAGATCCAGGAATACTGTACTGACCAAGGTTTGCAGCAGCATTATAAATGGGATGAGAATATAGTTTCAAATCCCTTTGGTCAAGGCCAACTTATTTCTTGGTCCTTACTGCTACCTGTACAGAGGAGTGATAGGAACTGTTGGTGAGGGCTTTGCAGACGTTCATGGGAATGTGGTGGGGTGATGACTTAGGGACCCAGAGCTTGCAACTGTGAGTTCGAGTGGTTTGGCTCAGCCAGTCACTCCCACAGAGGACTGTGTTAGCCCTGGTGGGGAAGCAGTAGTGGGGAGCTGGTGCTGAGGCAACGAAGCATGAGTCAGGTGTGTGAAATGCTCCGTTTTGATATTTTAAATAAGTAGAGGCTGCTGTTTGTGAGGAGCTGTGTGTGCAGACTGCAAATAGCCTCTATATCACAGCTGGAAATGTGGTGATTCACTGTGGTCACTGTGTTTCTACCACCACTTGTTTTCTTCCTTCTGACTTTCGGTACTCCTCCTTATTTCACTGGGCTTTTTGTTCCCTGTTCCTTTCTGGGCTTCAACAGTCCATGGCAGACAGTCATGTCATCTTCCTTAGCCCCATACACACGGCATGTGGAAGAAATTCAGTCCGCTGAGCGCTGTTTGTTTCTCTTTTTCATCTGCCGAGCATCCGTAACCTGTATTGGTGTCTCCCGTAGATAGCCTGTGATAGGCGTGCAGCTGCTAGGCAGTAGGTGCAGGTCCTAGGAGGCTGCCTGTCTGTCACTGGACTCCTCTCTCTCCTGCTAGGCAGGTTGTGCATCTGTGGGTCAGAGAGGAATAATCAGGATTTGAAACGGGTTCAAAGGAAACTTGGAACATAAAACTTGGCAACATCACCCAGGCAATTGGTGCTAGAATCTGACTAACTCCATTCTCTTGGGCGCTCTGCCAGTCTCTGCTGTGGCCTTTGCATATTTTCAGGCATAGACAAGTTAAAATACTAAAAAATATTCTCCAGTCTACCACCATAAGCAGCTGAAAGATTGTGTGAAGCCCTTTAATTCAGGACTTTAAAGCATGGTAAATACAGCTGCCTTTTTTCTTTTTTTCCCAATATCTGCAGAGAGGGTATTTCAGAGGTTCTGAACTCAGCAGAGCTCTACTTCCCAGCAGAGGCAAGAAACTTATATCTGGCATGTTTTCCAATGGTTGCCCCAAACACCTCCCTTCAATAAGAAGTCCCACATGGAAAATCCAGCTATGCCTTTCACCTGGAAATTTGATAGTTATACTTTAATTTTTCTTAAAATCGATCGTAGCTTAAAATAAAATGTTGGATGACTAGAAAATATTTCTTTATCCAGCTGGCAAAGCCATAAACTTTGACCAGCACTGGCAGGAAAACAAGTGAGCAACCAGAAGAACAGCTCTGGGGACTGAAGAAACATTCCAAATATGAGAGCCAAACGTACAAATGGCCCAAAGTTTATAATACTGACTCAATAAAGCAGCCTCAACTGTAAACATATCGAGGAAGTGACCAATCGATACCACTGAATTAAATTAACTTGAATGTATGGATTCAGCTTATAAAATTAGCAACAGCTTATCCCTGGCACAGAGCTGCCATGGCTAGTGAGCCATTACTGTAGGCATTTATTATGACAGTAACACGGAGTAAAGGTAAACAGCACAGGGCTGCCGTATCAGTGGTGGAATAAGAGACATGATGGTCATGTTTGAACTGGAGTGCTTGGGGGGCACATAAAGCTGGTGAAAATAGCTGGCAGTCTGTTAAAGGATAAGAGCAGGGGGCATTCGTATTTAACAGATGGCTCTTGTACCTACTCAGGCAGGAACTGAAATTGTCTATTCTGTTCTATTCTATAAGCTGACCAGAAGCACGTGCTACTTTTGAGATACTAACAGCCTGATAATGAATGGTGCCTCACTTCCAGGCCACTCTGTAATTTCACAGCAGTTCTGGACATTGCCATCACACTCGCATTTCCCATCCTTCTGCAATGTAATGACCCCCTACAGCTGGTCATCCAGCTCAGCCCTACTGCCCGTCCACCAACACATGCCTCCATAGGCTGCTGCATTATCTCTCTCCTCCCATCCCTTAGAGCTCCCAGCTTTTAGGATGTTACCTGTTGAATGCAATGCACTCTCTGCTTCTTCCTCCAGCATCTCCTGTTCCTCGTTGCTGAGGTCCAGAGGTTTCAGCTGTGTAGAATGAGCCATAAGGCACAGACGATCTGGGGCAGTTCTTGGAGAGGATGAAGTTACGGTCTTCCAGGTCACATGGCTTTTCATTGCTGTGGCTGATGCTTGGGTTGATATCCCCTTTCTCCAGGCTCTCCGAAACTGGCAAATCCTGTGGCTGCCTTACTTTTTATGTTCAGTTCATATCTGCTTGTGTATTTTCTTTGTTTCAGAGTGCACTCAGGGAGCTGGTCTCAGTTTGGCATAAAGTGCTCTTAGTAACTACTTCTTCTCTTACACAGATTAGTTATTCAACAGATTAGTTATTCAACAGAAGTGGATGATGACTAGCACTAGTAGAGAGTAATACCTGATACTTTAATGAGGATGCTGGCACCTACTTGCTTAGAGTTTTGTATTGTGAGTTTTGTATTGTTTTGTATTGTACAATGCCACCAAGTTCTGACAAGCAGCCCTACCAAGCACGCCTTGAAGTCCTGCTAAACCCATTTGGGCAGATACCGCTAGCTGATCATCACTACCTAACAGTAGAGACTGAGCTGTCAGGTTCATGCATCCTGTCATCCTTGCCAAAGTTTTGCTCATGCATCTGACTGAAAGAGATCAGCAGCATGCTTTGCTGCCAGGCAGGAGAGCCCTGGTGGCGGAATCTGCCACTTAACAACCTGTTTAAAAAGTCATAAAAATTGCCTGGATGGGCATGATACCAGTCCAAGAGATTTAACCTCTTTTGCATCTCCTGTTGCACTTATAAATGAAATCTTAAGCCTACAGATTAATCAGTCTGAAGAACAGGCAAGGGAGGCAAATTAAAAGACATATTAATTAGATGTCAAGTGACCTTACCTATTAAGGTATGAAATACAGCAGCTACAGCGCCAGCCACAACCATGCACAAAACTGCTTTGGTCCTGTCTCGCTTGCTGTTCACAAACACCAGACCTACATTTTTGAAGTCACTCATCGGACCCGTGAAGAACTTCATCAGGGAGTACGCCAGCCCATAGCTGGCCAGCATTTCCACAGCATCTTCCTTGACAGCAGCGATGCCCCTATTCAAGGCCTGTTGAAACACAGAAAGAGCAAATAATGTAGCACATGTGGAAGTGTACCAAAAACCACCTTCTGCAGCCGGTTTCTGAAGGAACAAGCAAGTTCAGCTCTCATTGTTTTCACCCTGAGTTGGACCTTATTTCTCTGGGTTCAGCAGCAGTAACTTGTGACTTGTGACACTGGCAACTTCATAATTTCATATGGACAGTAAATTCAAGTGAAGTAGACTTGAAGATAAGGTAAATATCTATTTCTAAAGTATGTAATGGAACTCCTGCTATACCAGAAGTCAGTCTCTTTCCTTTTTAGAATAATTTTATGACCTGCTAATAATCATGGATGATACAAGACCATTTAAATGCTGCTTTGAGGCCTCAGCCCTCAATTGAACAAAGCACAGTCCTTGCAGGCCATCTTTACAGGTAAAAACTCTGATTTTATTATATGCTGAAATTTCAGGAGCTCAAACTTTTTTTCAGTGTAATGAGCTTTTCACTACATCCCATGTAATTGTTGTGAAGAGCTGCTATTATCCTATGATGTTTATTATGAAACTAGGCCAAATATGCACGTGACTAAACGTAACTGTTCTCCTTTCATGTATTTCACAAGGTTCTGATCCTATATTCATTTATATCTCCTTGTAGCATATTTCAAAAGAAATACAGCAGATGTATTTCAAGACATATTCAGGTTCAACTAACCCACTAATTCATTCTAGGTCCATATTTAGGAAATGTCTGCCAATGAATCACTGAGAATTAGATGGATTATTTTTATAACTAAGGTGAACCATAGAAAAAATGTGTAACATTACTTCAGATTCCAGCTTGCACCAAAATGCTTCTAAAATATTGAATAAAAATGACAGAATGATAAATTTTATCTGCAGTGTGACAGCATCAATCATCTGGTACTCCCAGCAAACTGTTAAAACAAGATCAGATTCAAAAAGCATGAAGGATGAAATACGACTTGTTTTCACAAGTATTTAGTTCCTATGGGTTACAGCTGATGTGTGCTGACTGCGCCATCGTAATAAGGCCAACCAGGAACATCTCGCCAACCCACCATCCAAATCTCAGTCTATCCACTTACACGGCAGTTCTAATACCGCTTTTTCTGAATGAACAAACCAGGCAGAGTATCATCAGGTAACCGTGGTGAAGTCCTTCCACTTCAAATGTAAGCATAGTCTTTTTGTTGCAGTCTTTCGACTTTTTTTCCCTTCCAAAGACCACGTAAGCAAGCAACTCCCATTGACTTCAAAAGAAACTGCATCCCCATAGCAGAAGTGAGCATTTTTCCTACTCTTCTTTTCCACTCTTTCTGTGAGATGTGTTTCAAGTTTGAAACTAAAGCTGCACTGTCAACATAGCAAAAAGCTGTAGAAAATACCAACTTCTCCATCCTTGATATCTGCCAAATCTCTCTCTTGCAACGTGCTCTGATGTGAACACCTGAGGCTCCAAATGTTTTCATCTGTCTTGCTCCAGTTTGTCCCTTCCTGAAAATACCATGTTTCAGATATGGAATATCTGCAGCTGTGATATGCAACCTTTTCTGGGGTATAGATAATTCTATCTATTGCATTGATAAGAGTTCAAATTATATTTAATCTGCAGATGCCAAAACCACTAGTGGGTGCATAAAACTGTACTCAAACAATTTGTGGAAAAGACTGTGGCCTCTAAAATGAATAGTCAAGTTTAGCTGTCTTTTGTGATGATGCTTGTGATGATGTTGTAATCCATATCAAGGTGTATACAGAGTTATAATATTTTCATTTAAGCTTCCTAAAGATGCTGAATCTCCCTGTTGCTGTTGCCAGTAATAGGCAAATAGCCTTAGATTATGCCATATAGAGGGTTCCTTGATCATGGCTTTTTCCTCCTCTTTTCTTTTGTTAACAGTGAAGTATTTCTGGCAGCTTCAATTTGAAGAGAAACAGCTAACCAATTTCAGGTAGTCTGGTTTAAAAGCTGCTTGTCACATGTAAACAGCTGAATTATTTCCAGCACAGATTCACAAGCACAAGTGCTTCCTTCCTGGTTTGGACAACTACTGAATACCAGAGTCTGTGGAGGATGGTAATCCACTTCTGACAAGATCCCTGGGATAAACGTGGCTTTAAGAAATCACATTCTGTCAAGAGGCACGGCACTACGATCCCTCTGCAGAGAGACAAATCTTTGCCGAGCACAGTCCTCAAGCCAGTGAAACTAGCTTCGTGTGACTTTGGCCCCAGGGTAACTAAGTTTTCCACCTAAGTAGGACAGACAGAAAGACTTGAGCACTCCTCTTTCTCTCCCTCTCTGGTTTTACAGGCTGAACTGTGATCTCTTTTGTATGAACAAATGACAGCCAAGTAGATACTTCTGAGTAACTTTCCCCAGAGACACACTGTGTACCAGGTAAGGTAAACTGGAAAAATCCAAAAGGGACTTTTGTAAGAGGTATGTTGCCATTAATTTATACTCCTGTGGAGTGGTTGACTGACATGATGAAATAATACACTAGAGGCTAGCCCTGAAAAAGCAATCCTCCTAAATGCTTCTTTGGAAATATCCTTTGGAAATGAACAGTCAATAGCGCCGTGTACAGATTGTTTAGTTTCTGTAGCTTTCTTTCTCCTTTTTCACTTTAAGGTGACAATGCAAAAGGTTCTTCATCCTCAACTTCCAAACACTGTATGAGAATTTGTGTAGCTTTTCTACCCCATGTACCTTAGAATATTTTTGCTACTGAAGCTGCTGATGTCATATTTGATACCCTTAAATCCACAAGAAATCCCAGATACTTGGATAAAGCTGCTTTGGGGTGCAATATGAAAGACACAGGCACTTGATCTTTCATGGCATGCCAGCCATGCAGTTGGTAATCTTCCAGTCTAATTTCCTGTTAGATCTCCAATTAAATCTCTCATAAAGGAAGAAAAATATAAACCAGGGCAAGGTCTCAATTTTTTTATCTGACTCTATTTTGTACACTTTTTGTGTGAACAAAAATCAGTAACTTCATCAGTAGCATCTGTATTCTATGTTTGTTTCACATACAACAGAGCATATCTCTACAAAGATTTGTGTAGCTTGTCAACGAAATTACACAGAACTAGGTAGTAATAATAATAACAATAATAATAATAATAATAATAATAATGACAATAATTAATATGAGAAGTTGGCTTGGTCATACATATTTCAGATGTCATCCTACTTTCAGCTGGCTTATTTACACCAAACTTGAAGGGAGAATTAGGAAATCCAGATGCTGAAAGAAAGACTATTGGTGATGGCACCTTCTCCAGAATTTTTAATGAACAACTAACCTAATACGGTAGTAGGTGAAAATGTCACAGCAAATCGCTATTCATCAAACGTGATTGAAACAAAGACACTGACATTGCTGACCCTTCTTTCAGAAATAACAGAAAAAAGCACACAAGACTTCCAGGCTGAGCATGATCTGGTAGGTACACGAACTGGTTAGTTCAAGTAAGTCATATTCCTAAAACACTTCTCAAAAAGGCAGGCACCAAGATCTACAGCTACTTCTATGCAATGTCTTCTATAACACATTATGTTATCATTAGAAAGATGAAATCTTTACTATAGGACCTGGTAACAACCCCTTGAGCCTTTTTTTATGAATAATTGTGTGCTGTCACTAATGTTCACTAAAATCAGAGAGGACTAGCATTTTTAAATTCCCATCCAAAAGATTCAAGTCAGAGGAGTACCATATAATACACTTAATGACATTTCAAGCCAGTAACCAAATCTTTACAATTGGGTACTGCAGCTGGCTTTATCCTCTTCGAAGGAACATATGAGATCTCTATCAAATTTCTAGGACATGCATAATGGATGAATCCAACAAACATTTGCATGCAAAGGCAGTGGTTTAAAAAGCAACAGTTGTGAGAAAATTGTCAAGAGTCTAGCTTGTCCTGTTTTGCATGAGCTTTCAGAACTATTCACTTATGTTGGCAGAAAAGGTTTGGTTCCAATCTACAGCTACATACCTCTGTTGCCAAAAATTCAAAGTCCGTCTCTTAGGCTGGTTCTGTAGAGTGTGACCATTTCTCACATGATCCTCCTCTCCCAGAGACTACTGAATGACTGATGTTTTATTTCGTATTGGATTAGGCATATAAAAGCATAAAAAAATCCACTGACAAAGCCACACCTATTGTATATATTTTCTTCTGCTTTTAAAAATGTTTTATTACCTACGTACTGCAAAGAATTTCAATAGTCTAACTAGAAGGGCACATTTTCTACTTCATTTGAAGTTAGCTATTGACTATGCGGTCAATATTTGACCAGTGCATGTGTTTCAAATAAGAGCAAGTAAAATCCAAGAAATGTAATTCTTGTCAGTCCTCAATTTTGCTTATCCTGGAAAAGCAGACTGTGAACTAGTGGAGACTGGCACGTTCCTATGGCTTCTTCAGTTTGAAGCTGGGATTCCGCCTGAGCTGTTTTCAAGCCTGTTCCAGCTAGTTATCTACCTAAGGGTGACATCAAAAACCTGCTCAATTTGGCAGTAACATGGCCAAACGTATGTTTGGTTCAGCAAACATTTGTAAGATGTTCCCCCTCCCCCTGCATCTTTCTTCCTACCTGCCCTGTCCTAAGAAAATGGAAGAGAGCGAAGTTAAAGAGCAAGCTGACGTAGGGGAGAGTCTTTCTCCTGTGTCAAATAATCTCTCTCCTGATGTTTGTTGGCTGAGTTTTCATTTACTAAATCCTGTCACATTGAAATCTTCAGCATCAAATGTACCAGCTGGCTCTGGCTGTGCTGCCTCCCCCTGTCATCAACCGCACTGCCAGAAGGACACCTGACAGATCCGATGTTCTGCAAGCATGGCATAATCAGACCACTGTGTCGGTGCTACCTGAGAGTTATCCCATCTGCATCTCTGCTTCTGGATGGGTTTCTCATAAAGGCAGGAGCCACTGGTAGGCAACTTGAGGGAAATAGCTAGTGCTCTGTGTAAGACTTCCATGGACGTAGACATAGAAGTGGGAGAAAATGGGGTTAAAACAGCATGCACACATTTATTCTGGCTCAAGAAGATTGCCCAAACATGGTGTATGAAGAGATAGTCCTGAAGGGGTAGAGGGAGTCTGACCTTGTAGCTTGAAAATTATGACTGAGGAGTGTTCACTGTTTTGGGCCTTGTTTTTTGGTTTGGGTTTTGTTTTGTTTTGCAATGGTTTTACCCTAATTCAGTATCTCTACTTTTGGGTCAGCATCTGCTGTAGATCGTGTGTCAGATGACTGAAATGCCATCTGAGGTCAATTCCTATTAGCCCACTACTAAAATACTTGACTTTTCCCTTGCTCCCTGATTAAAGCTGGCCCTAAGAAAACAGCTAGTCACCCCTGTCCACAGCGCTGCAAGTGCTGACATAAGTTCAACCCACTGAAATAATCCCAGTCCCCAGCAAGAGATGGCAGCCCTGACCCCCAGTCTGAAGGAAGAAGAGATACCCATCCCAAGAGAGGGACACCTAGACACCTCCGTGGTATACTGCAAAGAGCATTAGGACTGCCCTGAAAATGAGAGCTGAAGTTCTTCTGTCTCTTGCTGCTTCCTAATTCAAAAGAAACTGGAAATGCAGGGCAGGTGTCACAGCTTTATCTTAAAAAATACGTTAGTGTACCAAAATTTCAATCAAATTTACTCTGCTTAAGTAAGGAGAACATGGCCTACAAGAAAGCCCATATACCCTGTGAAACAAAAACCAAGTCATGAAGACTAGAATGTAAAAATTTTTTCCCCATTCACCTTCCTGAGCAGCAATGAACACTTTTGCATGATTCCTACTCTTAACCTGAAATGCCTGCTACTCTGTGACCATGATCAGGCTCTCCGTTTCACTTGTTGACACTATCCACTCACCACAGAATGTCAAGGCTGTATGAAAGTGTGTCCTGGGAGAAGTTTAAATAAAGACTCTAAATCCAAAATAACATCATTTTCATGCAGCTTTCACTTGACCTGGGATACATCAGGGAACAGCACTTTTTAACAGGCACAGCCAGGAGGTGTAAGAATAACTAGGGCAGCAGTGGCAACAGTGAAGTCAGTGAAAACGGGAAGTCCCTCCCATTGAAAGAACTAATGCAGAGGAGGCCGCGTCGGGGAGCTGGAAGAGTAGCTATGGCCACTCTACCTACTGCTTGTGTGTAGATTCATGAACAACAACCAGCAAAACAAGGCAGAGAATAATATAAAAAACACAGAAGACTGCAGAAGATAATGGCATAGGACCACAGGAAAGAAACCAGATTCAGTGAAGCCAAAACGTGCCTCATTTAAAACTACATTTGACAAAGTGCCAGAATATTTATGACAGGGAGCAATCTTGGAGGGGTGAATCAGTTGCTGCAGATGGTTGCCTCCCCGCGGGACATGGAGAACACTGATCCAAAGCCAAGAGAGCTACGAGTCATGATGGTGGGAAGCCCTTCAGGACATATTCCCCAGATAGTGTCTATTGAACGGGGATGGCTGACACGTGTATGAAGGAGACCTAAACCACTGCCATTTACACTGAGGGATGTGGAGAAACCCATCCCCTGAGGTGAGACCATAACAATTAACTTTTCCTGGCCTTTTTTAGGCAAGCAGTGCTTGTTGGAGCACAGGACAGAAGCAAAATCAACGTCAGAGATATTCCCCTCCATTATGACTTCCCTAGTATCCTCTGGCTGATGCTAATCAATTGTCCAAAATGTATTTAAGGTGAAACTCGCAAGGGAATGCTTTGCTCCCAAACCAGTATGTGAGCTTTTCATTCACCTTTCCCTGGAGCTCGTCCACAAAGGTGAGAAACATTTGTGATCATGTTACAGAAGTAGGGCTAACTCCAGGCTGAGGTTATTTGTCTTCAAATCATCTTCATGTGGAGGCCAGAGACTCATTTTCTTTCAAAAGCTATTTCTGTTTCTAAGTCTATGAGTATAGACAAATAAAATTGAGATATAAATTGAGACACATAAAACTAGAGGAAGGTCAGCTCCCTCTCTCTTCAAAATGCCCTGTGGAATAGCTACCATTTCTTCACCGAATTCCATTTTGATTACTTTTAAGTGCTAGAGAACACTGGGGAGGATACAAATGCATATCACATGTATCTACACACAAAGAATATTTGCCTTAATCACAAGTGATACAGTATCTGCAGCAGTGCTCCTTCTTTTAATTTCTCACAGAACCAGGTTCTGTTCTCTTCCTCACATTATACCCCCAAAGTAAAAAGTAAGCTGATTTACTATCAGTTGCATATTTCATAAAATCACATTTTCTCGTGTTTATAAATTAAATCTCTGCAAGAACTGTTATAAGACTTGTTTGTATGCACACAGCAAATTTAATCTACACAGGTCCCATACCTGTCAGTCTCTCACAACTCTGGCACATTGCCTTTTTATTAGCATTAACTCAGTCTCTGCTGAAATACTCCTCACATCTCTCTCCTCCTGAAATGGAGATTGCCACTTTCTCCATGATCACACCTTCTCACGAGGCTCCAAAGTGCACAGACAGGTTTGGACTGGAAGGGACCCTTGGGGGCCAGCTTAGAGCACTGCCCCGGGATGAACATCTGGGAGATGTTGTGGAGGAGACCCCACACCTTCCCTGGGCAGCCACCCTGAGAGGCCACCCACGCTCTGAACCTTAGCATGTAACCAGAACTGGCATCTGAAGATCCACGGCCATGGCAAGAAATTATTTAGCTTCACTTGCCTTCCAGTTTTCACCCTTCCTGTTCTGTTGTTATTGACTTTTTCATAGATGTAACTTAGCATACAGTAGAACAGTATTTTTCAGTAATTTAATGTTTTATTTGTTTCTTTTTTATTTCTAAGTTCATGCATTACATATGAAGCTAGGCTTTTGCTTCTCATTGTTTTGCATATTATAAGTAGTTCTCTTAAGAGGTATTTCTTCACATAAGGTTACCCAACACTCCCAATTACAAGATCCAGTACCTAGTGCAAGTCCATTTTTTCCCCTTAAAAAAAATCAGTCTAGGCAAAGACCCAAATTGAAAAAAAAAAACAAACCCAAAAAACCCCAAGCAAATATTTTAACGTATCTACAAAAATACTTTTGCCAATTGCAAGAATAAGGAAAATTAATGAGGTTTGTCCCTGGCTTTGCAGATTTTTAACCATTTTCCTTAAACTTTTCACATTAAAAAAATCTTAATGCATGCAGAATTTGGTGAAAATTTCTGGAATTTGGCAGAGGCTATCAATAGTGCCTTTAAAACAGACCAAAACTTGGCCAAGCATTTGCAAACTCTTGAGTTGCATAGGTTCAGTAGAACTTGTTAAACTACTTTAACTGCACAGAAATCTTGTCTATATTTCAGCTGTGCTGAGTGTGCTCCTGGGCATAAGCTTAGAGCAGTGAAGGTCAAGCACCACACAGCAGAGACTGTGCAGGTTCAAGTCCTGAAGGTACCAGGAGACAAAGAAATACTACCTGTATCATTAGCTCCAAGCAAAAGGGAAAGCGTTTCTCTTTCCATGGACTGAAGATGCAGTACTCTGCAAAGACCTCTTTCTCTCAGGAATTATGAAGTGATTTATCCTCCTACCTTGGCTCTTGTGGAAAGTACCCTGGAGGCCAGATCCGTGAAATTTGCTTTTATTGCTTCAGCTCTCTTATTTCTGTACACTTCCCACTCTTTGTTAGTGATTAAGATCCCATGTCCTCCTACTTGGAAGACTAATAATTGGCATTTCCTCTCAACTCTCTTTCCACGTGGAATGTAAGGGATGTAATAATTATACCCAGCAAACTCTGCAACAGCCAACAATCAAATTCAAGGCTGTCAATACTGCAGCAAAATATTTTAGTATCATCACGCATACTATCCTACCACTTCATGGCTGCTCTAGAGATTACCCTACTGCTGCTATTGTTTAGAGTTACTAACTTTGCCACAGTCAGAACTGGTAGTCAGCTGGAAACGGTGGGTTACTTCGTTGGTGTATGGCCATGCAAACAGGTATTTTGGGGTTTGGTATAACAAAGAAGTGGAAGCCTCCTAAGATGGATGTCCTGCGAGGGGAACCTTCTGTTAAATCAGCAGCTGATCCCTTTGGGAAATAACCCCTTGAGACACTCAGTTCAGCGGTAGATGTCCAGGCTGTTTTGATTGCAGAAGATGGTGAAGTTCAGCCTGAGTGACAACGTGCAGGATGCGACCAAAACAGTTTTGGATAATGGGGCTGTAAGGGAAGACGCTCACTGTGCAAAAATAGATTTTTACCTGAAATCACTTTCAGATGTGACTGAAGCGCAAGTTAGTTACTCAAAAGTTGAAGACGCCAGAATTAGGAGGGGTTACCTTTTGGTGTCTGCCTCTGCCCCAGTGTAGTTCAAATTCATCAGTAGCCAGCAGCAGACCAAAGTAAGTGTAGCTTGCAAACTGCAACCCCTCTGTTGTCAGTGGAGCTCCCACAGTCATTCAGAGCTCCCTAGAAGTGTCATCACATATGTCTGCTAGGCAAAATATGCAAAGCGACCGAGTCTCTGCCATTTAATGAACATTACTTGTACATGATGAAAGGCTAAAGCAAACTTAAGCAAGCGTCTGCAGGTTTTGTTCATTCAGCTTGGGTAAATGTTCTCTCTCTCACTGCAGACAGGAGAGGTAAGGACCCTGCTGAGCAAATGCACAAAATTCTGGACTTATCATATGGCTGGGCTTAGGAAGAAGAAAGGCAAGTAATTGCAGTTTGGTCTTTCATCTTCCTCAGTACTGCACTATATAAAAAAAAAAAAGAAAAGAACAATCTATAAAGCACATGTCAAAGCTACTATGATTACAAAAAATACACATAACCATCAAATAAGGCTTTGGTGCCTGACTTGAGAAGTGGGAGCTTGCCCAGCTATCCCTGAATGTGTAGTACTCCCCAACCTTTATGTGTACTTAGTGCAATTATCTGCTGTCCATTAGCTTACTCTTAAAGCATTTACCTCCCCATGTGGCCCAGCACAGACTTGTTACTTATGTTCTAGGGCTTTGCCCAACTTCAGCCGAGCAGAACATATTTGAGGTTGGTGATTTTCATCAGCTGTTGTGTCAGGAGCAGGGAGCACGGCTGGTTAAGGTCTGTCATTAAGCAGCTGTTCCCTCCAGCATGCTGCTGGCTAGGCAAAGCACAGTTTGGGCTAGACAAAGCGGAGTTTGTTAGGTGTGAGTGCCTGCGAATGCAAGTGTAGAGCTGCCAGATTAGCTCATGTCTTAATTGCTTGCAAGTGGCAAATAGAGGGCACCCAGATCACCAGCCTAAATACAAACTTGGGTGTTTCCGCTGCTGGAAACACCCATCGTAAACAAAGTGCATAACATCGCTAGGAAAACCTGTCATTTGTACCTGTTTTTCTTTCCCTTCCATTCTTATTCTTTGTACCAGCTTCATTAGGATGAGATTAAAGTTATTCAGTCGAATTGGAAACAAACTCTGGACGGTGACAGTGATTTCCTTTCTCTAGGGCTGGTGAATTTATTGCAAAACATGCTTTGAAGCACTTCCAGTTATTACAGCACTTTCCAATACTCCAATACCTGCAGAAAGCAACGGTCTCACTAAACCAGTAATTCTGCCTCTAGATTTTGACCTAATGTATCTGTTTAAAATAAATGGGAAGTGGGTGGTAACATGGGAGCAGAGGAAGACAGAAAGGAGAATGGGTAGACTTTCTCAAAACGGCATTTTTTCTCTCAGAAAATCTAATCTTCTACACCCCCAGCCTAAATTTTGAGAACCTTGAACTCTCCCGCTTCTTGCAGGTGCTGTTGACAGGATTGGCTAACATTTCCTTTTAAAAGTAGCTCAACTGGTTCTCTTGGTATCCAATGACATGAAGTCAACAAGTCAACTCACAATGAAATTATTGCTCATGGGTTTTTCCAGGTGGTGGATGTATGGAGCACAGATAACTAAGAAGTTTCTCTTGAAATCATGCACTCTTTTTGAAACCCCCTATGTTTCACAAGGGGAAGCACAGTAATATTTCTACACAAGCAAGGCTGAAAATATCCTCTCCGACCTAGAAGAGTGGGAGGCCATAGGGGAACATGTTTACTGTTGCTTATGTGATCTCATGGCAACTGGGAGCCCAATTGCTGCTGTTATAATAAATGGCTTTCCATGGTAATGGGAATACAGGTAAAATACCAATTAATCTGAAATGCAATCAGGCGAGATACTCTCTGTCCTTACTGGATTTGATAATAAAGAGGAGAACTGGAAAATGTACCAATGTTTCAAGGTTTTCCTCTGTACCTCCTGGGAACACATAAGTTATGGAGGGAGACAAAAAAGCATTCTTTCTGAATATACTGGGACAGACAAACCCTAGAGCCAGGGGTTTGCTGGAGTAACCTCTAAATGCCTGGCAATAATGAATGCTGTTACATCTTCACCAAATCCTTGGCTAATGCTTCTACTAAGAATTCCTTAAGCAGTACCTAGGCAGCCTTCTCCTCAGGGAAGAAGAGACTTGGAAACACCCGTAGAGTTGTAGCAAGCCTTGTAACTTTTATTTCTATGTGTCTGGCAGGAGTGAGTCTTAACCAGAAGTGCTGTCACCAGTGACTTTGTGAGTGTTCTTGATTATGCCAAATATGTGGTATAATTTGATGCTTAATCTAATTTTAGAGGTGTCTACCCCTGGCTTCACAAAATCCAAATTCAAAAAAATGTATCTTTTTAAATCTCTTTCAGCTGAAGAGGTGATCAGACACACAGTGGATGGGTTCCTCCACTAACTGAGGAACTGTACATGGTGCTGCCGTAATTCTTAAGTGGGTTCTGCTGTCTAACAGCATCGCCACAGACACCTTCAGCAACAGAGCACCCGCCATCATGAGGCATTTGATATATAAGCTCAATGCTCTCTTAGCCTTGTGCCTATACGAAACTTAACTCCAAGCTTAAAACTATCTTTACTGACAGCCTTTCTCATTCTTGCATTCCTTATGACCTGATGCAATGATCCCGTCTTATTAAAAGTGATTCTTTCAATAGCAATGAACATTTTTCTACTAACCCACTCCCTCTAACTCATCGACTTGAATTGCATAGTTAAAACTTATTAGCTCATTTCCATTTGTTTTATACAAGCACAAGACCCTGACTTGTTCAGTTCAGTAAAAACACTGACAGATTCCCAAAGCTTAAGTCAAACCGATGCTGAAACATCGTAGCACAACAGGTAATTTTGCCTAGCAGGTTCTCTGTCTGAGTCACTGGTTTTAAATAATGGATTTCCTTACTCCTGGATTTCAAAAGTGGTAAGAAATGCGATGAAGATAGACTGTCTACCGTTCTTTCACGCTAGTACTCTACATTGTGCAGAAGTTTCACTGGGAGAACAGCCTCCTGTCACAGTCCCCTCATCCCCAGACCAGGCCTGTTCTGCTTTCTCAGTCATTTAACACCTTATTTCCATGAAGTCAGAGGAGATGCAATCTCTTTTCTATCTTGTCCATACCTGGGTTTTTTGTCCTCTTGCTGATGTGCAGGGAAGTGTGCAGGATGTACGACATTAATTCAGCACAGCTAAAATTTATGTCTGGGCTGCTGTAATATGAAATACAAAATTGGCTTAGAACTGGCATCCTGCCAAGATCCTTACCGAGGGGGAGAGAGTTGAGTTGAGTGTCACACTATTGGTGTTGCGGGGATTGAAAAATTGAGCTGGCTTGCTTTGGTAGTGTAGTATGGACTATAAGCTAATTTTACTCAGTGAATTCTTCACTACACTTCTCTGTCTACAAGAACAATGGATTAAAATTTATCCTTTGCTGAAATCTTCAATGCCAGAGGATAAAATACAATACAAGGTACAAGGCTGAAAAAAAGAAGAAAAAAAGACGATAAAAGGACCAACATTACTGTGGACAACTTGATGGTCTCTGTAACTAGCTGTATTTTGCCTTAACAAACCTTGAAAACTTGCAGAGGGGGACGCAAACCCAAACATGGCATATTTCTATGATAATCTGTCCAAACTGCCTGCATTCTGTCTGACTGCACTGACAACTCTGGTAGGGCTTAGCAATAAAGCAGGAAACAAAGGATAATTTCAGCTCAGTTTCAGTTTCTGAAACTGTGGGTGTAAATAGCTTACGTTGTGTTTGCAGGTTCTCAGAAAATGTAGCACAAGAAACTACTGGCTTCATCCTTGGGGCTTAACAACAGGGCTTAAAACCCTTCTCCCTGTGTAACTTGCACGCATATTCTATCCTCCTTCATCTGTTTATTTAGAAGCACCGTTTTTCTACCTAAAACATTAACCCACAGTGGATACTTCATTTTTAAAGCATGATGAGATGGACTGATAGAAAGCAGTGCATGCTCTGCTCATCACCACATTTCCATGTACTCCAGCTTCTGCGCTGGCGAAACTCTAGCCTTTAGAGGCTGCTGGGCTTTCTTTGTTCAGGCGTGCAGGGCAGCTGGGAAAAAGCATTAAGTGCTCCCAAAACAGCCTCTGAAATGTGATGATGCTAAGGCCACCAGCTTGGACTGCAATGGGCATACCATCTTGGGGTAAATACAATGCTGGAGCTCTTGTAGGGGTGGTGCGTAATACTAGAATACAAACATTGCAGAAGTATGCATGAAGCCAACAGCACACAGTGATCCTGACAGAACTCTGTTTTTCGACTTGTGTGGTAGAAAAACTGAAATGAGGATATCCACAGCCACTGTGGAACACTTCTGGGAAGTGAGTGCCAGGAAGGCACAAAGACTACTGAGCCTCCAGGTGCAGGTCAGGAACAAATTAGTCTATGCTGGTCTTGACAAATAAATTCTTTTGGACATCAGGGAAATGAGGTCCTGGAACAGACCTTCTAGAGTGGCAGTGGAAGCAAACACCTGAAATATTTTGAGGCAGTCAATGCTGGTTGATGCAACAACAAAAGCTGGAAGGTACGCTTGCAAAGAAAACAAAAATTTCTTTGAGATAATGCTGTGTGATGGTTTTAATCACTACTCCCTCTGGTCGTGTTCCTGCTGATAATCTAGTATGTTTGTTCTGAGCAAGCTAGAATAAGAAACTTGTTCATACTAGTCACAGGTCTTGAAGGAAAATTTATAACTGGAGCTAAAGCCAGGTTATATTCTGCTGGAATGCAAGAAGTGCTCGAGCTTAGGAACTGCAGTCTAAGAGCTGTAGGAGTATTGTGGGATCATCCTCCAAAGCACTGTCATTTGGAAGTGGTGATCCTAAAGAGACAGATGCTGAAAACCAGCTTACTAGAACTGTAAAAGCATAGTTCTCTACTACAGGTATTTAAAGACTTCAGCAATGCTGCACAGCACATATAATTTCTAAACTCTCTATTTGAAACTCTGCCCAAAGAGTCAAAACCATGACTGTGATAAGAGCAAAGTGAAAGCAGGTGTCATGACACCTCTCTTGCCTAGTCTAACCTGAAGGTTAGATGATCCAAAAAGAGCCTTTCCCTTGGGTCATCCCAAATTTACTGCAGGCAGTGAATTTCCCAAAATTGGTTACTCCACCATGACAACAGCATAGGGCAGAACTCTTAACCCCCGGTGAGCTCTGGAGCCCGATCCCCAGGAAAATATACCCCTACGCCTGTTGCTGGTGGGTAACATACAAAACCCAATGGGTTTGTCCCTTGTGGGTTGATCTAACAGCAACAGATTCAGTTTTCTTTAGGTCATTGTGCACTTTACCAAAGAGCAGTAGATGGTGTCACGGAAAACAGCTTCTCACCACTGCCCACCCTCAGGCGCTTTAGACCTTCCTCACGCTTTCCTCCTCTCACCTTCTCCCT
This sequence comes from Mycteria americana, assembly GCF_035582795.1. Lineage (NCBI taxonomy): Eukaryota > Metazoa > Chordata > Aves > Ciconiiformes > Ciconiidae > Mycteria > Mycteria americana. The sequence goes on along the minus strand of NC_134366.1, from coordinate 92,905,561 downwards.
CCTCGGCTGCATCCCCGGCAGCTCTCGCTCAGGTGTGGGGCAGGTACGTATACATTCCCCTGCCTGCCGTATACATATACGCCTGCCTGTACATATACAGCCCCCCTGGTGGGCTCCAGCTCCAGTTCTTACGTCTCGGGTCTCATCACAGATAGCTGAACTAGCTTTAAAAGCACTGCAAATTGCCTCCTGCCCTGCCATGGGGTAAGACCAAATTGCCTTAAATATAAGAAAAGGACTGTATTTTCATAAACTTAGAAGTAGAGGAAATATATATATATCTATTCATGCATATTTCATTGTCTATGAGGCAACTCCCTTACTACTTCTGTGTTCTCTGTTTGGAAGACTTGACTTTATGTTTCAACCTCATTTTAGTGTTCGATATTGGAGAAAAACCTTTGTTGAGATTACAGTGGAGGAGAACTGTTGCTGTCACTGCAAATTTAAGCTACCAGTGTGACCGATTTGTCAACTCCAGGCATGAGTGCCAAAATCTTATTTTATAGTAGGAACTGAGATGCAATAATTCTGTAACTCAATTAACAGTCTCTTAAACAAATACAGTTAAAATCTGGGTAGAATTTAATTTCTTTTTTTAGCTATATGACTTATTTCACTCTGAACAAAAGACAGGCCCACTCAATTACATATTCAAATACTATAAATTCTTTTTTGCAGACAGTAACAAAGCTGCTGCTGTTGATCCAAAGGCTTTAAGGAAAGTGAGATATTTCTTTTTCTACAGAGCTTTCGTGATCTTTCCCCAGGAGACTATCTTGATTCCTTTTAATAAAGATGCCTTGAGGAAGCAGATGCTTGCCACAGCGGTATCTAGCGGATTAAGCCTTTTCTCCCTGAAATTGGGGGGGGGGGGGGGGGGGGGGAGATGATTTATAACCGAAGATCCTTGAATTATAGGCATTGTAAAATTAAAAGGCAATTCTGCTCTGAAGCTCTGTTGCATGCTTACCTTGAAACCCGAATAGCATAGGACAAAGAATAACGGTTCGAACCTCTTTCAGTCATGGTATTTATTTGACCCCCAATTTGGGGATCAACTCTTGAGCCCCCATTTGGGCTAGCACAACTGTGTTCGCCCTCTGCTCTCAGACTTCTGGGGAAAGATCTACGGCACTAATGGATGTACCGTCAACGATGGCAAAACCCAAAGTTTTCTGCTAAACCCCAGACAGCTATGGCAGGATGAACTGGCTCGCTCTTCATGCTTGTGTAACGAGACTCGCAACGCAAGCACTCAGCCTAGACCACGTCCCAGCCCTGCCCCAGGCACTTCAGTGACAGAGGACCCCTCCTAACAGACCTGGTGGAGTGACAGCCTTTAATTCAAACTAGCAGTGAAGTTGAGGGTGCAGGAAGGTACATCCCAGTCTGCTGACTTATTGTGGGGTCAGCATTCATTTCTCAGGAATGGGAAGCAATAGGGCAGTCACTCGGCCAGGACCACCCTTGCTGCCTGCAGTGGGAAAGCACTCGCCCTTGCAGCCAGCATAGGGGCAGATGCCAGCTGATGGGTAGAAAGGGTTCTGGAGTCAATGGAGCTGCATTAAATATCGAGCCATGTTGTCAGAAGAATCTCTAGGAAAGAATCAAGGGCTATAAAATAAAAATCAAAGGGAAAAAAATTAAAGGCTATTATATTTTTTTGGTTAGAATTTTATAATAGCCACAAGGACTTCTTGAGGTGGGACTCCAACCGGTAGTATGATAATAACCTGAAACACAGGCTTCTTTTTTTCAAACTCATGTTTCATGAATGGTAAGTAAATGTACTTAAAATGCTATTTTATGCAAGTTGTAGGACATGATCCAGTAGCCTCTGAACTCAGTGCAACTCCAAATGTGTTTTTTCCTTGAGGAATAACTTTCCTTGAGTGCTTTTACTTCCCCAGGTGCCTTACCAGAAGACATGGAAGGATGTAAGAAGTGTTGAGACCTCCCCCTCCCATCTTGTCCAGCCTCACAAACTTAAGCAGATGCAATTATATGAGCAATGGAAAGAAGGAACGGTACAGTTCTACATGAAGTGGTGATGCTAAGCTTGGCTTTGTTGAATTTAATATTGCTTTTAATATTCCAAAGGTAGTATCTCTTAAAGGGTGCTATCAACTCTCAATGCTGCTACCTGTGATCATGACAAAAGTCACGTGTCTTGTTTTGTATGATTTGGACATGTTTCTCTTACAGCTGTTAGGTGAAACAGTCTTGATGTTTCGGTTAAGTAATAGCCTTTGCTTTCTGTCTAAATTCCTATGTTGGATATTTGAGGGCTGTTCACAAAGGTGTCATAATCTTCCAGGCAAGTTTACATTTCAAAGCAATGTTTATTTGGAGTATTTCACAGTTTACATTGTTCTATGATGAAAGAATTGTATAAATGCCATTTATTTATTTATTTCATTTTTTAAATACTGGTTCAGATTAGGATTACCCTTCTTCTCTGGAGATCGGAAGAACTAAAGTGGCTTAAGGCACCCACGAACTCAAAAAGGCTTTGTACCGTATGACTGTACGCCGTGTGAAGCAAGCCAACGTGCCACAGCTACGGCGGGGGGCTGCGCGGAGACTCGTGAGCGAGCCACTGTCCCTGTGACTCTGGAAGCCCTCGCCAAGAGGCTTTCCAACTTTCTAATTCCAGGCTGGGTTGTCTGCCTACAGCAAATTAATAAACTGCAAAGCAAGCCTACAGCGGACCTAGACAAAAATACCTTAATTGTACTGGTATTAGAGGGCATTTCAGTAATTTGCCTTTAACCAGAAGTCTTTTCTTTTCTGGCTCCTAGAGAACCTGATGTTAACAGTATCATACATTTGTTAGATATTTCAGTGCCAGCATTATGTCATGCCATAGAAGATTATGATCTCCCATTAGGACAAAGTAGTTCGGAATACATAGATTTTAGAAGAAGAAAGCGAAATCCAGGTCAGTGCAAGAATGAATATTCTGTTTTGAAGCTGTATGTGCAGTCTAAGTCCTTATGCTTCACGACATTCAAAACAATTTTGAACGCTAAGGTTTATTGATTGGGTAACAAGTCAGCGAGTTCTTCAGGATGCTCAGCAACATGAATTCAGCACACTCACCGAGCTTGCCCGCTCACCAGGAGCCTGCGATAGGAAAGCAATTTGTTGCTAGCAGGGAGGCAGCAAACCACACAGAAACATACAGGCAGTCACGCCTGCACGCGCAGATGTGGAACGGAGGGAGAGGACAGGTTTGGAAGATGCCATGAGACAAGGCTTATTGGGTTACAGAGGAAGAAACTTGAAGGCTTCAGACCAAAAAATACTTGCAAGGTATGGCTTTTGCAGAGAGTCATTATCTTTCCCTTTTCCACTGCGGCAGACATCTCTACCTCTGCATCTCTACCACCAGCAGTAACGACAGAGGAGACCATGAAGCCAACTGGGGGGAAACAAAGCTGCACGCCTATCGCAAATGCTCTTTTGACAAGCCTATTTGGCTGTACATGCACATTTTATTTTCAAGGCAATGGTGGATCTCATGGTGGAACGCTACCAAGTCAGTGGGAAGCAGGACTGCTGGTTTCAGCTCACAAAAAATCCCAGTCTGCTGCAGACGCCTTTGCACGGATCTGTGGGAGTACTGCTGGCGCTGGTACTCCACTGCATTCTGACCACGTTACATACTTTGCCCACATCAAGTAAACAACCAAGCTTGCATATTGCAGCAGCGAAAACAAAAAAATGGGACGAAATCTTGAAGCAGTGCTTACATGGGAGAAAAACTAATGATGAACACTTCAGAAAACGGCCAATGAAGTCAAGCATTCTCCTCCTCTTATTATTACTTGAAATGGTTCAAACTATAATAAACATCATTCCAGAATCAAGAGAGTATCTCACCACTGTATTTTCGGCAAATACAGCCATGTTGAACACAAGCAAAGCTGAGGATTGAAGCTATACGCAGTAAGCTTAATGCAGGGTCCAGACAACAACAGCTAGACAGTCTACACTGCAAACCTTTGAAAGAACCAGTGCATGAAATTGCAGGGGGTTTAATTAATTTGTCATGCTGGTGTTTGTACAATCTGATTAGGTAACAGCATCTGATATGGTATCACATAGGAGAGGATTCATCAGACTGAATAATTACATGGATTAGAAGAGGACCTCTGAAATGCTTACGGGGCTGGCTCAAAGAGAAGTGCAATCAGCAATGCTGAAAGGAGACGCACTGGCCTCAAAGGAATTTACTGGTGGGGCTCCTGAAGATCAAGCTGATATTCTTTAGCATTTTCATTAATTTTCATTCACCACATCACAAAGACTATGAATATGCAGATTACATCTGCTAAGGATGCAAATCTAGTAAGCACCACCGGCACAGATGACATTGAGACTTGTGTAATAAAAATGGGATGAAAAAAACTAGAAAATGCCAAGCCAAACACTGGGGACTAATAATAAGAATTTCTGCCACGAGCCAGGAACTCATCAGTTAGACTGGGTGTACTAACACGTTGCCAAATGACTGACCGGCAGTGCGATGCAGCCATGGAAAAAGGCAAATGCAATCGGAGAATGGGTCTGGTGAGGCATTTCTGGTAGAGACTGAGAAATATTTTTGCTCGTTTAAGGTCTTGTTAAGACAACAGCAGGAATAACTCTGCACTGGATCAAGGAGGCTTTCAGAGCATCCCCAGTTCAGTGGAAGGTTACTAAGCTGATCCAGGGGTACAGGGAAACCTGATCAAGTGAGAGGAAACCAGAAGAGCTTGTTTTCCATACCAAAGGGAAGGCTGAGAGGCTGCTCTGTTTCAACATAACCATGATGGAAAAAACAGGGAAGAAGAGCCATTGAATTCAGAAGACGGTGCTGGCATTAGAACAAATGGGTATAAACAGGACTTGGATACATCTTGGCTGTAGTTTAGAAGGCAGCTCTCTAACCACTGAAACAGAAAACTGTTTTTCATCCAGAGGTAACAAGGGCAAAAAGATATGTGGCATAATCCCTCTCAGCAATATAGAACTTGTGCACTTGAAGGTGCACACAACCTGGAAAACCAAAGGGGTGCCTGCATCTTATTTTTTAATTATTTCCACAGGCACTAACGTCACTTGGATCTCTCGTCCCATTTCACGCCTTCTTTCAGTACAACATGCAGCGTGAGGATGAGAAAACACCCCCAAAAGCCAGCTCTCAACTGAGGGGGCCTTGCCTCTTTTTGCAGAGGATGCTCCCAAGGAAAACTTCAGCAGAGGGCTCTGGCGTAGGTGCTCCAGGTTCCGTCCCAGAGGTGTTTTCCCCTCCTTCTCCAGCTGTTTTCTAACATAGAACAGCTGGGCCAGCCTCTGAAGCAGCATGTTTCAGTGCTGCTGAGAGCCCGGTATGGGTGTGCAACGGCTCTGTTACGTTGGGGGAGGTTGTTGGTGGGGGGTTGATAGTCCTGCTTTTTTTCTGCTTCTCATCCCACACTATGGTTACAGCGTCCTCTTTCTTTGCCTCCCCGTTTCCTCTTTCTCTTCAACAAGTAACAGGGCAAATTTACAGTCTTTCAAAAGAAGCCTGTAAGGGAGGGATGGGTCACAACCACATTGCCCCTACTCTCCTGTGCTCTCAACCACCACAGCACCTGGCTCCTCTTTCTCTGTACACTGCGTTCACGTCGCACCAGCCTGCCAGCACCATTCAATACTGTTATACTTAGAGGTATCGCCTCCTTTTTTCTTTAATCATGCTGGCTTCAGCTTTTATTAGCCTTGCCCCAAGTTATCTCCTTTAGCATCAGTTAAACCAATATTTTCAGCATCACTGTTTTTACTTGACTACATGTGCAAACAGAACAGATGGATATATATATTAAAAGATATAATGGAGATAACTGTATGTGCACTGCAAGCCAAGATAATGAGAAATTTGATTCAGGACTTTGTGTTGTATTTTTTATAGGTGAAATATCATGAAGACTCTGCATTCAATAAGGTGCTCAGGCTTGGAAGGGTGCAGGCCCTGAAGTTTATTTTAGTAAGAGTGTGACAGGATCTGTGTCCTTCTTCCCCTGCTTAAATCTCAGAAGGACTCTAAGTGGGTACAAGGTAGGGAAAGGCACGAGACCTCCTACACCAGCTAAGTGTAGGAGCCAGCTGCTGTGCCTCAAAATGGTTTGAGGCTTGCTCAAAATCAGTCTTTAGGCTAGGAACTAAAACGACCCTGGTTAGTTTGGTACCTCAGTCCACTGGAAAGAAATACTTCTTTTCCTTAACACCCCCCTCCCCCCCTTTTTTTTTCATGATTCGGTTTTGCTTGACTTTCTTTTGTTTGCATGACGTTTTTTGATCTTCAAGGGCTACAGAGCCTGCCCACCTTAAACGACAGTCCCTTCCAGTGCATTTACCTGCTCTAAAGTATTACTTTTAGAAAACATATATACTGGGACAAACTTAGCCAAACTGCCCAATCATAAACGTGGCTGCATTTGTTTTCTGGAGCAGCTGCAGAGGCTTCAGAGGTGAATCCCAAGTGTCCTCTCTGACTTCAGAAATCCCTTCCAACAAGCTTCTGCGTCAAAAATGCAGCAGGAGGAAGCTTCAGGGAGGATTCTTCACTGCCTTCTATTTTCTATAGGTATTTGCATCTGGATAAACAGAAAAGAAGGAAGCTCTCCTCCTGAGGTTATAAGATGGAGGAGAACTGAAATGGAAAATGAAATAAATCTTTCTGTTTTGACTTGTGAGTAATAACTGCTGAAGCCAACCTTTCCACACAAAATGCTCCATTGGTTTATGTGGCCAGGATGTTTTGCCACCAAAATCTAGGTGGAGTCAATTGAAATCTGTCCTGTGGGTTTTGTGGTATGTTAATATGTTTTCTAAATTTAATATACTCCAGGGCAGAAGGCTTGAATTCCTGAAGATAGCAACTCCTGTATTTTTTTCCTTTTTCTTTCTTGCCAAATAGACCTAGATGGAAAGGTTTCTTACAGTTTTCTCTTCTTCCTACCACAGGCCAGTCAATGAACCAAAGTTTGTTCACTTTGCCCCTTTGGGAGTGGTGTTCATCTGCATGTCTGAGAGAGCAAGTGACTGCTAAAGTGAGGATAAACATCCTGTAAATGTCCAGAGGAAGGAGGAGCAAACTTGGACACCTTTTGAGTAATTAAAAACTGAGTGTCTATCTCCTCCATTTTTTCTATCCTTTGAAGAAATATGAAGAGCAGTGAGCAGTTCACTGGGGAATCATGAACTTTATTCCCCTGCCTTCATTGCTGAAAAACTCATCAGCACATGAATAGTTCAAAGAATGGTACTAAAAAGTGACAACAGGAAAGGCAGAGCTATGATTTGTCTGGCAGTGTACTTCCCGATGACTAAGTACTCACAGCACACGAGTGGAAAAATCTGATATTACACTTGAAGGCCAGAGGCCATAGTCCAAAAAAACAATCTCCTATAACAAGGAAAAGGTCATCAAGACTAAGATTTCATTTAGCCTATGAAAGTGTCTTCAGTTTTTCATGGGCACGAGGGCAGGCATGACTTCAAATGCCAGACCTGAAATTTTGATACAGCCGATTTGGCAGAGGATGAATGAAAACCTACCATTCTACTCCCCAGAGATGTAAAGCCTAAATAGCTTTAAAAGATATCTGATAGAGAGAAGAGAGTATTCGCTTCTTCTAAGTGAAGACAATATCACAATCTAAGCAGTCACACAGGTTCTACAGAAAGAAACTGCTTCCCCCTTTGGCTAGAGAAGTTCAGTGTCGCTTGTCTTCTGTTCAGAGGTGGCACTTGTAATGTACTAATAGCCAAGAGGCAAAGGATGACATTAATTAAAAAAAAACCCAACCCACCCACATTTAAGTAAAAACTCTCAAACAGAGTTATATTATGGATTCTAACAACACTTTCAAAGCCCTAATCTGGGAGCCAAACCAAACAGTGGGGCTTAAACCACTGCTCTGAAGTTTTGTTTAACTAAGGCTGAAATTCAACTGAACAATTTGAGCAGATCTGAAATGGAAAATGAGGTGGTTTGCCTCCTTCCCTGTGAACAGTCATACCTTTACAGACCTTTCTATTAGAGGTTAACCTCTCAAACCTCCCTCCCTTACTTGCCAAAGAAGAGTCAGGATACAAGCAATTCCCTAGAAAGCTAGTAACTTTTTTCAGGATGGTGAACACAAAAATAATGCACATACACCATGTAACTCTAAGGAATTGGAAGCCAGACCATGGCTTATTTATAAATACTGAGTGTTTTCTTCTAATCTCCTTGCTCCTCAAGGACTCGACCTGTTAGGATAGGGAGCGCCTCCTCTATATATGAACATGGCTTAACACCGCTGCACATACTCATTTTTAATGAAGACATCATGATAACTGAAAATACTGTTCCCAGTCTTCTCTGATGATGGAAAGCAGAGAAAATAAACTAAGGGTTGAAATGTACTGACTGAAATTTGGATTTGTGACGGTCATAATCCTATAACCAGAGATGTATCTGAATAGTTTCGTGTGCATCAGAAGCCCTTTTCAACTGCTATATTTAACGTATTTGTAGGTTCAACCCCGATCATGACTTTTTCAGCATTTATTATCTCCCTCACCTTGAAATAGGAACAGAAAGCCCTCAGATAAAAAAACTGGGACACTATCGCTTTGAAAGGTATCTCCATGTGCTTTTTCAAAAAAGCTTATCTGTCACTTGCCTACTATCCTATTCTACGGTGAACTGTAACAGATAACCTGATGCTTCCCTAAGGCAGCAATGAACGATTGAGCTAATTTTATTTCTCCACTACTGCACGGTTAAAACAAAGCACACAGAGTTGCTATGTTTAAAGTTTAGCACACTGTGATGAAGCAGATATCAAGCCCTTCCATGTAAAGTACCTTAATTGAATTATCAGGCATTCTGTGCCCAATGAAAAAGAGAGGGTACCTGCCAATGAAACGACCCTTTTATTCACTCATCGTTGTTCTGCTGCACAGCTCTGGTGAGAAAGCTGGAGGCAGAGAAAGTGGAAATGAGGGGGTTTTTTATTGACAAGCTCAGCCGTGCATGGAAGAAATGGTTTTGCCAAGTTTTCTTTCACTTTCTCTTTCAAATCCAGTAAATTCTTTCAACCAGCATTACCTAAAAACTTGCCATACCTGAGTTAAAAGTAAAAAACCAAAACATACCAGCCCTAGGGCTTTAGAAGCACTGAAGCAGTAAGAAAAAAAATCTACATCTGATATAAAAATATCTGCTGATTAGCTTTAAAAAAGAAAGTTTGTATTTTTTTAACCCTTTGAAGTGCATGTTTTCAAGTTTTGAATCTGGAATGCTGTCAACTTTGAAAAACTGAACTGTTGGTAAAATCACAAAATTCAAGAATTACCATTTTAGGAAATGCCAATTGTAATAAAATTTGAATCCAGTGAATGCCAAAGCAATTTCTTTATTCTTTACTTTGTTGTCAACAAGCCTAAATATGACATATACCTGTACTTATTAATTTAATCAAATTACTTCACTATATTACTTCCCTGAAGGGCTGAACTCCAGTACCAGAGTAACTTTATACCTTCTTACTGTGCAAAGACATTTCACTTCTATATTTGTATGTAACTGAATTGGCTTACTTGTCCTAAGTCAAGTCCTCTCTTTCAATCTGCACATCAAGTAAGAAAGAAAGCACGTGCTCTGATGTTGTTATTAACTGGACATAGGTCTGGAAAGGCACTTTTCTTCTTCACAGGCTTCTCATTCGGATGGCTTCTTACAGAGGTTCTCAGCCATCTAATTGATTTCAAAGGTGTTTAGCAGTGCTTAGGAAATCTGACTTAGTGTGTTTTAAGCTGACTCTTTTGATGTGTTTCTTAGCAATGTGCTCAGCTGGGATTTCCTAGTAAGAAAATAATTACTTCTTTTTTTCCCTGCTTATAGCTTAGATGCTTGTTAGAGGCAGATCATTAATAACTAACTTGGCAGTATCATTACTTTCTGCTGCTGGCTTACTAGGTGATTCACCTACCTTATCAGAAGACGACAAACCAAAGGATATAACGATGTGATGTTAATTCCCTTCAGTGAGACAGGTAAAATGCAGAGGTTGAAGGGGAGCAGCTCTGGGAAGTGGCAGCTATCCAAGCAGCTACCACTGCTGCCTTTTTCAGACTTCTTTAAAATTACTGCCTTGGCAGAAGGCAATGCCCTGAGCAATCCCTCCAAAGCTATTGTACGCGCTCCACGAGGTATTGTGCAGCCCTCGCCTGTATGGTGGATATAAATTTTCCTCCTGAAAGGAATAAATCTTTCACAAGTAAGGGAAAGAGGAGATATGGTTTCTAAATGAATGATTCATTGTTGGAGGGCGCCGTCTTGATTTGCTGGAGTTGCTACGCTACCGCAGCAGCAATGCCAACTTGTCATAGCCCTTAACGCTCTCTGGAAGCTCAGCAAGCTGGAAAGGCATTGCTGAGAGAAATTATTTATTTTTAAACGGGACGTGTGTATTTACCACGAAACTACTTTCAGTCTCCCACCTTTCTCCATAAGCTGGCTTGACATTAGTTGTAGCCTCCCCCTGCACCCCGCCCCCTACCCCCCCCCCGTGGGTTCTGGGGGAGTGAAGGGCATAAACAGGAAGGCAGCGTACACTGAGAAAGATGGCAGGATGCCCCAAAATGGTAATTTAAAAAACTCTCCCCACTGTGCCTGCCAAAACTGGGATTTGGGCCTTTTTTTTGATAAAAAAAGAAAAATATTGTCAACAACTTTCTGTCGCATTGAAAGCATATGAGGCTTTGCTGATTCATGTTTATCTAGAAAAAGGATGAAAGTATACAGCATATATTCTTTGTGAAAAAGCACAGCAGGACTATATAAGAATAAAGTCAGAATTTCTTTTGGGAATTCTCACATTTAAAACTGTAACTGTACTAACACCAAATCTGTCTTTCAGCAGCATAACAACTGCATCTTATGCAAGCTGAGACCTTAAACAGGGCTCCTGCAGCAAGCTAACTACAGAACAGGGAACTGGAACCAACTAAACACCGGAGCATCGTACTAACTCACTAGCGGAGATGGGAGTGAGGTTACAGGCAGGGAGAAAGAAATTAAGTACCAGCATGCAAGTTTGTGATGCAGCGAACTGCGGGGAAAATACGGAACTCAATTGCTACTCTTGCTGAAGGAAACTTGGCTCCTATTGCAGAAGAGCCTGTGACTGTCCTGGGAAGATGCAAGCTCTGGAAGAGGAAAGCCTTATGTCACATCCTTCCCACGGGCTGCAGACTTTCAGAGAAAGTGAAAACAACAAAATTAATCCAATGAATAGATAATGCCAGTGAATCATTTCATACGGATCATAATGATAAAAAGATGACAGCCTCTAGGTAAAGATTACCTAAGCACACACGTCTCTTCTGTTGCAAAACCAACTCGATTTTCTGCAAAGAGCTGTAATGCATGCTGCCGCCTCCTTTCTTTCGAAGTTCTCATTAGTCCTCTTAAATTCAGAAAACAGAGAGTACTACAAAAGTGGGAAGTCAGAGAAGACGGCTATTAAAAGTCTTCTGCTCCTATACTTTGCCCCTGCCAAGTCACAAAGTACAAATAAAGCAAGTGGGATGGAAAGTAGGAAGGTTGCTTGTAGAGAAGAGATTACATCGGGGAATGGACACCCAGCCTCTACTACCGAAAGGAACTGAAGTGATTTTTAGCTTAGCTTTTTTTTAGTTAGATTTTTAGTTAGTTTTTACTTTATTTTTAAAGATAGGACAGATTTCTTTCTGAATTCATGACTGAACTGGCATGAGAACCATCTCTGGGTGGTTCTACACCAAACTGAGTACCTTCTTGCTTAGATGCTTAGGAGCATCACTCTTTCCTGCTGAATTTTGGTAAGTGGTGTCTGCTTCCAAAGAGGTTGTGCTCCTTGACTGACAGCTCCGTCACATTTCACTTTCAGTGCATGCTGAGAAATAACCCAGATTGGGTTTGTAGGAGGATAAAGCTCCATTTTAGTAATTTTTTTCTTAAATAAAATATTTTAAAAGTTGCCATTAAATCTCTCTTCTTCATATGACAACTAAAAAGTCTCACTAAGTTACAGTAGTGGGCCCAGAAGGACATACATGAGCTTATTCATATAAATGACTTCTCAAAGAGTAATTCACAGTGCCTGCTCCTTTCTGGTTGTTCTGTAAGACCATTTGTGCTGATTTCCATTAAGAGACGTTCACTATGCTGACCAATACTGGCTTATTACATACAAATACCTATGAAGTTAATACTATTACTATTAACGTCCACATAGGATTCTTGTCTTTAATTCTATGGACCATTCCTGAGCCCTAACCTCACTCTATTTTGTTCAAAATAAAAGACTTTTCTCCCTTTATTGCTGTTTCCTACCAGTGACTGACTGTTCAAAAATATCTAATTAAAGTCGTACAAAATGACTCAACTGTAATGTACGACTGGCATTACACTGAACACGTATGCTTCGAAAGATACAGCTTGAATCTAAATATATGGAACCTGCCGGTGACTTGGCTTGTCATTTTGGAGTCTGTTTCTAAAGCTGAATAGGCAGATATTTCATCCTGGGGCTGAAGGAGGATATTCTTTGTAAGTCCTGTTACTTCTCAGTCTTTCCCCCTCAGTATTGCAACTTCTGAAGAAACTGCTGAGACTTCCTATTCCTTTGCTGCTTGATAGTAGCAGGAAAACAGGGAGGTTAAAAGAGCAATAATACTTGAAAGGGACTTAAAAGGATACTTAAAGGGACTTGAAAGGAAGTACCAGCAGTGCCAGGAGGAAAGCTCGCTCTCTGAACGAACGCACTGCTTCCCTAGGCATGTCCAGCCTTTGATTAGGCTCAGTCCCGTGGAGACTCCTGGAAGCATCCTAAGGGCTAATTAGAAAAATGACATGAAATGATGAGAGTTTTCCCAGCTGGTCTTTATCCTTTGCTCTCCTTCTGAGGGGGAAAAAAAAAAAAACAAAAGGAGGGAATACTGTATGCACCAGTAACAGTAGAAATGGGGCTACATTTATTATGGTGGTTATTCTGTCGGATTTGTGTTGCAGCTGCAGGGACTGAGCTGCATGAAAGGAGGCCACAGTATTAAAAAAGGGTCATTCCTAAGAAGCCATCCCTTGGCATGTGTGTGAAAGGCTACAGGAAGAAAGTGACTCTCAGGCAAGGCTGTGCTGTTGCTACACCTTTTCTAATACAGCTGGGGGGGAAACAGCATGAATAATTCACCCAGGAGACTTGCTAGACTGAAGTGGGAGAAAAAGTCAATTTCCTTCCTTTGCTGCCAGTATTCACAAACCTTGCTTTAGGTACCTTGCTTTAGTCTCCCTTGTCGGTAATTCTTACTGCTCTCCTCTGACACTGGATTAATTATGAGTTTGGCACAATGTCTGAAAAACAGAGAGCAGTGCAGTGACACAGCAAAAAAAAAAAAAAAAAGAAAATCAGGAGCCAAAATCTGCCTGCACCAGCAGCTGAAAGAATAGAAATTATAATGGAAAAAAACAGCAGCACCTTCCATGCAAGTTGCTCAGAATGTGGAGTTTATACCTAAAGGTAGGTCCACCTAGAAATAGCTACTGCTGTAATTTATTACATTACACCTAGCTTAACAGGAACATCCTCTGACAACAGCGGAGGTAAGAATCAATTTTCCTTGGTCCAGCATTTCAGTGCAGTCACACCGTGGCTGCTGGCTAACTAAGCCTCATTACTGGGTACATGACAAAGGAGGAGACAAAATAAATGACAACAACCGTGACACAGCTGTCCTGGAGGAAAGAGCTGCACCTTTCTGCCAAGCATCTTAAATCACTTCTGCGTACACCGCAACGGCTTAGAAGCATAATGTTATATGAAAGGCACAGAGTAAGATGCTAGTGGTGGTTGTCACAGCTAAAAGCTTTAGCACGATGTGTCCCCAGGTTACTGATCCGAATCCTGACTATCACAAGGGGAACCATCATATACACCGAATTAAGGCCCTATGTGCAAAAGAAGAGTTCTGTATCTAAGGACTGCTCTCCACCAGAAAGTGACATCTGCTTCTCTTTAATTTTATTTAAATACTATTTTAATAGGTAAAGGACTTTGTAGCTCTTTCACTGCTGAGAAAAACACAAATCTCAAATAGAGGCCCATAGATGTAATAGATAGAGACGTGCCTATTTGTAGGATGCGCACATTCAGTTGGCAGTAGGAAGAAGCAAACACTATAAAAAGAAAGATCAGCAAGTGACAGTATCTTGCTGAAGGATGAGCTGTTTAACAGAGAGAAAACATGGCCCGGAGTTTTTAAGGACATGGTCTGAAAGTGAAGAAAGTGGATCCTGTTTCTTGCCCGGCCATGGACTTCATGCTGGTTTTGGCTGGGACGGAGTTAATTTTCTTCATAGTAGCTAGTATGGGGCTATGTTCTGGATTTGTGCTGGAAACAGCGTTGATAACACAGGGATGTTTTCGTTACTGCTGAGCAGTGCTCACACAGAGTCAAGGCCTTTTCTGCTCCTCACTCCACCCCACCAGCGAGTAGGCTGGGGGTGCACAAGGAGCTGGGAGGGGACACGGCTGGGACAGCTGACCCCAGCTGACCAAAGGGCTATTCCATACCATATGGCGTCATGGTCAGCATATACAGCTGGGGAAGAAGAAGGAAGGGGGGACATTCAGAGTGATGGCGTTTGTCTTCCCAAGTAACCATTATACGTGATGGAGCCCTGCTTTCCTGGGGATGGCTGAACACCTGCCTGCCCATGGGAAGTGGTGAATGGATTCCTTGCTTTGCTTTGCTTGTGTGTGTGGCTTCTGCCTTCCCTATTAAACTGTCTTTATCGCAATGCACGAGTTTTCTCACTTTTGCTCTTCTGATTCTCTCCCCCATCCCACCGGGGGGAGTGAGCGAGCGGCTGGGTGGGGCTCAGTTGCTGGCTGGGGTTAAACCACGACCTTCATTCTAATAGTGTCCTTGCAATGTGCATTGAGAATTTAAGTATGTAGAAACCACATAGTGGAAAATGCAATAGTAGTATAGAAAGAAAGAACACCCCATGCCGACCTTCACTGTGTGAATTTGGATATCCGATTTCTATATGCAAAAGCTGTGATTTTCAGAGAATGACAGGAGGCTCTGCACCCTGGCAGGAGGAATAAGGCACCTTGATAAGGAAAGACAACTGAGCGCAGTCTACAAAAAAAAAAGTCTGTGCAAGCCTCTGCATAATACAAGTTTAACAAAACTGGAGTTCATCAAATAAAAATCCTAAAAATCTTTTTTTTTTAATATGTTACAGATTAAAAGGAAACTGCTGCTAAGCAGTATGAGAGCTTTTACACAAATAGGATGATCCTCCTCGTCAATATGGGGGCATGTGAGCCCCCACGTCCACGGCAGTGTCACTGCCGAAGACAGGCGGAAGCTCCCCAGTGGACAAGTTATTCCACAAACGTCCCCCAGCACCAGCTTCTAAGCAATGGTAGCAACTGTCAGAAGGAGTTGCTAGACTAGATGGACAACTGGGTGGACACTGATGGGCAACTGGAGGAACACCGGCTGCTCCTGTGTTAATAACATAAATTTACTCCTTATTCATACCATTTGAAATACTACTAACCTACCTCAGAGGATATTTACCGATATTTGAGGTGTGCTTTGAGATAAGAGTCCTATGCACCAAATATGCACCTAAGTTTATGGGAAGTAATCTGTCTTCTGTGAAGGTATTCAAAAGAAGAAAACCTATATATGGAACGCCAGTCTGCTTAAAACCAATGGTGACAAGAGAAATGACAAGCCCAGATCATTCAGCATTTGCAGGGTTAATTTTTTTGGTAAAAATGACATTAAGTCACGCTCTTACATCTGTAAACCTTTAGACACTTTCTGAGGTGGCCAACCAAATAATTTCTACAATATGAATATAGAAATTAATAAATTGACATCAAACAAATTGCACTAATTGATCTGGTTTTTTAATGTATACTCGAGCTGACACTCCAGTTGGTGTTTTTCCTCAGTGTAATTAGGAGAGAGAGTTTTTTTTCCCAAAAACTCTCCAGAGAATGAGGCACCCAGCTGCTGCGGGCTCTCAGCAGCAGCAGCAGGCAGCCTTAATCCCTCAGCTGATGCCGGGTCAGGCTATTTATTACCTTCCCAACTCTCTCCTCATTGCCACGCTGTTGAACCCCGGCGTGGTAGGCGATTCTCCTTCAGCAGGCAGGAGCACCAGGCTCATTTTGGTCTCTCCTAAAAAGCTGGCTTCTCACCTCAGGTGCGTTTCATCATTCGACAGCAGGAACCATCCCACCAAGTTGTCCATCATTACTTCTGCTCATCTCCCTCTTCAGCTCCCAGTGTAAATCTTAAGTGATTTCCCATGGGAAGAGCAGAAGGCACACAGGCTAAAAATACTGCACGGATAAGTAGTCCAGAAAGTTCAGGACAAGGAACTACCTGATAGGAATAAGCTTAAAAATAAGCCAGGTCCCGAGGGAAGAAGAGACATCTCACAGTCTCTGTGTCCCAAGAGCGAGGTCTTTGCTGGTGGATTATGTTTTGCTGTGTACCCTATCGGGACAGCGTGTGATGAGAAATCTCACAGTGAAATAAATGTCACACCTTGGCTCAATAGATCTTTTGGCAAATTGCAGTATCGTATATGAACAACCATTGCTCTTTTCTTTCAAATGCAGACTAAAAACCCCAGCGCTGGTTGCGGAGATGCTGGAAGCTGCCCACCAGCAGGCTGGCCTCGCCGGCCGCACGGCCAAAGGCAAGGCAGCTGCCTGACAGCCTCTGCCTTGTCAGCCTCCCTGGCACTCCTCCTCCTCCAACCCAGCCTCCACTTAAGTCAACGGAAACATTTCTTTGGCTTCAATCGATATTGGACCAGGTCCTCTATCACTGAGTGAACTTGTTTGTTTTCTTCTGGAGCGGCTTCTGCATTTGCAGAAAAAGCGATTGCCATAAACCTAAATTCAGGTGGAAAAAATAATAAGGAGCATGCACGGCGCTCACGCCCCGTCGGGCTGCGGGCTACAGGGAGCTGCCTGCCCCAGCACCACTGGCACGAAACTGGGGGGAGACGCTGGCCCTCCGCACCTCTCGGCCCCTGCGAGAGGTGGCCAAGCACAACAACCCAGCCCACGCGGAGGAGGGGAGGAAGCAGTCTGAGACGAAACACCGTAACGTGGACGCCGTAATCAGTTTTGGTCCAAACCGAGCCATGTGTACGGGGGTAAAAGAGCAAGACTGGAAAAACACATCGCAGAGCTATGCTGTAAAGGATTTGTACTAAATCAATCCTAACGCACTCCTTAAAAATAGTAACTCAAGAGGACTGAATTTGGCTTGAGAAGCCTACATAAATACATACATATCTGAATGAATAAATGAAAAATGCTCTCAAAGGTGTCCCAACACGCTCTCTTTACTTTAATTTTGCTAATCTTTTCCTAAATTGAGTGGACATGTAGTTAACCTATTAGCATGGTTGCATGCTCCTACCGTACTTCATTAAAACTTTTTTTTTAATCTTTTTGAAGTATTTTCATTAATAGAAATGTCAGAATGTTTCAGGTCCTCCAGGGGGAATTTATGACTTGTTATTATGCAGCTTTAATAATTTAAATGCCAATGTAACAATCCAGAAGTGGAAACAGTATGTTCCACGAATGCTGCAGTGAATTAGTAATCATGATCTGCTTGTAATTGCTGATTATCCCCATGAATTCTACCCATACTAGTGGAGTGAATGTTTTTTTACTGACGAAAAGAAACTTGGGAATAGTATTAACTTAACAAAATTCAAATCAACAGTGGCTTACCCCGTTTTCCAACAAGGTTTTGCCTCTCTTTATCAATCATACATGTAATTGCAGAGGTTCAGCATATGGAGCAAGAGACCCTACTCCTAGAGCAGGGCCAGGGCAAGAGCCCCGTAGTGCTGTACATGTAAATATGGGATCCTGTTACCAGGCACTGCCATTGCAATGTCAACACAAATACTGTCACTAGGGGAAGGAGAACAGCCAGCGGGGCCAGAGAGGCAGTCAGCTGGACAGAAGACAAGGTAGCAGAGCCATGTGTCCTGGGCAGTTTTTGCATATGCCAAAAAGTATTTGAATGGTATACGGGACACGCTGCAAAACAACATATGTTGATTTGGATGTGTTCTTCCTATTGACTGTCCCACTCGGTCTCGTTTCTCCTCTGACAATATTAGTTTCGAGGAAAGAATTTGTGGTTTGGAGGGGATAATAAATACAGCATCAGCATAGATTTGAATGAGCAGATGCTGGGTTTCTTGCATAGCAGGCTGAGAGGTCAGATGCACAGTCATCAGGCAGTCCCAATAAGAAAGCCTGTGAAAACAGGTACGACTGCAAGGAAAATGTTAAAAGAGGAGTCTGAGATAACAGATGGTTGCGATAAAAAAGAAAATGAATAAACAAAAGTTGGGACAGAGACTAACGAGGGACAGGGTATGCAGTAAAGAGTGGTGAACTGCGATACAGACTAAAGGAAAGAAAAAGGTAAGAGGAAAGCAAAGGCTTTAAGCTTTGCCAGGGAGTAGTCACTGTAGATGATGAAATTAATTTCACTGAAATCAAATGGATGTCAACAGTGAATTCAAGAGATTATTCATGAACTGAAGACATTAGACAAGTCAGCTCTTGCAAATGGGCAGTTCAGAGCACTGGCAGGCCAGCAGCTTGTCAAACAGTCGATACCCAAAGGCCATCAGGCAAATGGGAGAGAGGTAGGTGAAGGTGCTGAAGGAAGGTGAACAGAAGCACAGATGAGTAGGAAGTACCGTGGGAAAGGCTGCATGCAAAAAGGAAAGATGACTTTAGTAAAACTCACTCTGGATCATGTTGGACAAAATATGCACTTTGACATCCCGGGCTGTGACACAAGAACGCGCTCACCTGAGACGGGATCCGTAAACCACGCTTGGTGCCTTCTCCTGTTCTACCTCTGAGACACATTCAACCGCACTTGATTGGTACCAAGTGTCTTCAAGCCTGACCATGAAATAATCTTTGGAGGCATGCACAAAGCTGCTTTGAAGTCAGTGGAGCACTCCGAGCATCTGCTCACATGCATCATGTGCCAGGACCAGACTGACACTGACCATGACAGTATTACTTGCAGACTACTTGTAAGATGCTGCTCAAGCACATGGTGCATTTTGGCTTTCTATTTTTAAATTAATATATGGCAAATCTAAATAATTTGTGAAGTTTACGGTTATTGCATTGTGTGGAGAAAGTTGTGGACTTGATTCTCTTTTTAGAAGGATTTATGGTATCATTTTCACTTCATGGCTGCTGCTGAAATCAAGAGTGGGCTGGTTATTAGCTGCGGTAAAAGAGAGGCAATTGGCTCCATAGGTATTTTTTAAATGACAACAAAACCTAAATATTAAGACTGCAGAGAATGCTTCTTCCTGCATTGTGAAATTATGAACCTGGCTTTCCTCTTTTCCTGCATACGAAAAGCAGTAACACCGAGTGAAGCTATTCCCATGCCTTTCCAAACTACTATGAGAGTGAAAAAGTTAACTGTAAACCATCCATGCTTACAAATGATGAAGTCTGTATGTTTAACTCAATTTGTGTTGTCACTCACGATCAGTTTGGCAATCATACAAGCAAAAGATCTTCGTCTTTCCCTTGTTCTGTTATGCAGCTCAACATACTTGCTTAATCCACTGTTCACTCAAATCACTGAAGAGGTACAAAATGTTTGGTAGGACTAGGAAGCTGCTCTTATCCCAGTGCATACTTCCAAGTGTGCTAGTCACATAACCATTTCTACGCACATTTCCCTTAAAGTATCAATAATTAGAACTTGGGGTCCTCTAAAAAGAATGTCTGGCTCACCCCAGAACTGAAGCGAGGCAAGGACCATATTCTTTCTTTACCACTTTTCCCATCTTCCTCAGAGCTTTAGATGGGAACATGGCATATGACAACAAGGTCTACAAATTTAGCTACTATGAAGTAGGAAGTAAAGGGGTAGCATGGAAGAGAGAGCATTCTCCTGCTTGTAAATGGAAAATACACAAATTCTTCTGAAGGGAGATACCGAATTGTCAAGAAACAGGTGAGGCCACAGGAAACTGTCCACGAGAAAGGCAGGAAAAAACACTCCAGAAGGAGACATGGGGCAGGAGGGACTTGATACTTGGGAGTTAAAGGGGGAAATGTCACGCAATTTATCAGATTAGACTTTCTTGGCAATATTAGGAGGTTCTAGCTGAATGTTGTTATATTTCTAGGATTGCAAGTGTTTTTCCTCACTTGAATGGAGACGCCCAATGGTATCACATCTGCTGGTGGCTTTGAGGCAGGAATCAAAACACCTCACAAATGAGAAAGCTTCCAGATTCTTGGAGCTGAAACTCTTATGTTTATGCTGAATGAGTGCTAAGACACTATGCTTCAGAGCCCTAAGACAATATGTAAAATTGCATAACCTCGCCTCACAGACACTAATTCAGCTGTAGGTTGTCAAAGAGAGAAAGACAAACAGGGGTCTTACGACAATCAGCTTAAGCCAAGATGGAATAGGAATTAAGGTAAAATGGAAGAAATACTGTAGATAACATCTCTATCTCCTGAAACAAAATTTCACAAGAGGGAGTAGAGAAGATCATCCTTAAGCGATGTTAACACTGCATAAGTCATGCCATGCTAATAATTAGTTTGTTAACTGTTGAGAAGGACTTGTTAGTTGAACATGTAGGTTTACATATTAACAAATACAAACCTAAAATCTGACTCTGAAGTATCAGCCATCACTGATAACATCAGCATGTGAAAGAGAAAACAAATGAATAAACAGGTTTTCAAATTTGGATCTGCTTGCTGCTACCCCAGAGCTCCCGTGTGTCCAGTCAACTTTAGCACATCAAAGTTTTTTATTACATGACGATACAGACTTATAAAGTTTCCAAAGTTTTATGCTTGCCAGAAAACTGAGTTTGGATGTGAACCTGTATATCTTTATTTTCCCTTGGCCTGGGGTAGCTCTAGGGGTGAACCTTTTTCCCTCTCCCCAGTAGCCCTGAGACATATTTCTTTCACACAAATTCAGTCTGTTAACATAGAAGAAAGTAGAATTTCATGGTCCAAGTGTCCAGTCAGAGCTATTCCTATCCCCATCCAACCCCACATGCCTGCCTTTACACACGCACACATGCACAACCATCCTCATTTGTTGAAGCACTAGACTTTCTTTCCATTTTCTACGCATTTGCCAGTTCGTGGTTTGTAAGCACAGGAGCAGATATGGCTGAGATATAGCACAGAGATTTTGCAAAAGTTTCTGTTACAGTTGTGCAAGAAATAAACAGAAGTAGACCAAACAAAAATTGCTGTTTACATTTCCCAGCTTTGCAAATTTTTCCTTTTGATCGTTGTTTGCTAGGGAATTTGGGGGTCTTTAAAGTATTCAGGGACCTTCACTGACAAAGCTTTGCCTTCTGCATCTCTTTTTCTCTTGAAAATGGCTGGCAAGATAAGTTCTTCTTGATAACCAAGGGTCATCGAGGTTTAGTGACCCTCTACGGACAGCCTTGCAACATCACTGCTTGCAACTGCACCCAAATGTGGACTGTGGAGGTAATTAAGATAGCAGAAGGAGAGACTGGGCTTGCAGACAAAATGGGGCTTGCTGTACAATAAGGTGCTTACACAGAGTTCATAATCTCTGAAACGCAGCTCACAAGTTGCACTGTCCCCAGACAGCCACAAGTGAGAAATCCTTTCTCCACTCCGCAGTGGCCAGCACTCATGCTCGCCATGAGGAAAGCCCAGAAGGAGCAATGGTGCAACACCACGCTCACCTGCCACAGTCAGCCTCAGCAACGCACACGCCAATCTTTCTTTTTGGTGTCGTGGGGAAAGGGGGAGGGGAGGCATTTTAACTTCACATATTATTTATCGAACATATATAAAATTATACCAAGGGTTAAAATTATACCAAATTATAACCCATTCCTTTTCCAGGTTAAGTAAAAGTGGCCCATCCACCTCGGTAAAAACAGGTAACTAATGTCTTTAGGCAGGGCAGATGATGTGTCATGACCCCGAGTCCCAAACTTCCCTACATACTCTTACCACCCTGCTACAAGCTTTTGTGACCCTCAGCAGCATAATGGCACCTGCGGCTCCAATGGTACCTCCTGGGGGGTCAGGCTCCTGCCTTAGATAGATAAACAAGAAAAATCGGTTTATTAACAAACCATAAAATAATACAATTAGAATTCATTCACTCCTTCAGGTCTTACAATAGTTCTTTTTTTACTAGCACACATATGTACTATGTCTACTGAAGAAAGTAACGCTCGGTTCGATAGATGCCGGACGACTTCATCTTGTTGGGAAGACGAGCGTCCAAGTTCGGTTAACAACTCGTAGTTGCCTGAATACCATTTTCCACATGCCCCTAGCAGAAATCCCATAAATTTGATGCTGCTAGTGTTTGTCAGATCTCAAATATGACCTTTTTGATGTTTATATTTTCTAACCTTCTCTGCCGCTGCATCAGCCAATGATGTTAATTTACTTTCATACCTCACTGTAATATCCACAACTACAGCTCAGTCTTCCTTCACAAATACCAAATCCGGCTTACATAACTCATTCCGTTCATGTCTTACCAGTGGCTCCTGAAATACCATCCAATCTTTCCTTTTAGCCTCCTCTATCAATAGTTCGCATAGGTGATTATGTCGCTTTATCCTGGCATCCTGTACCGCCAGACAACATCCAATGACATGGGAACAGGTCTCATTTTCCGCTAGGCAATGTCGGCACGATTTAATTTGGGTTTCTTGTCTTCCCCTCCCTAAGAATTCTCTCGTAGGGTAGACTTTAGGCCTCAGTTGTAATGCCATGATGAGCTTTCTATGGGGAATGAATAAAATATAAAATTCTATAAAATTCCAGCCAGTTGTCACTGATCTTATCGCCCTCAAAGTTGGAAATACCACGGCCCTGGGAAACCAACTTGGTCTAATTCACAAATTCTTGTCTCCGCCAGTTGCAGGGCCTTGGAAAGATGACTTTTGGAGCAGGCACCTCCCATTCTGAGACTGGTTCCTCACCGCCTGGTCCCTCTGATATCACCATAACTGCTCTCGCATCCCATATAGATGGAATTTTATCCTTATCTCCCCCTGCTGCCATCCACAACCTTTCAAATTCTTTGTCGATACCTTCCTGCTGAGCCACCGCTCTTACTGTTTCATCTGAAGACTATGCAATTCTGTGTAGTCTTCGAGCTTGTAATCGACAGCCTGGTAATACCTAGACCTCCATCCCGACTGCTGGAATATAGGATGGCATCACAAGTACTTGCTGGCAGATGTAACCATTCCTTGACTGCCGCTCGAATTGCCAAGTCAAGAGTCTCCAGGTACGTTGCTTTCGCATCGGCCTGGTCTGCCAAGTAGATCAGTCGTGGAATAGTATACCCTTTCAAGATGTCAACCTTCTGAAATGGCTTTAGCGCAGCCTTCCCATTCCTTGCACCCATCCATTCACCTTCTCCAGTAGTTCCGTTTTGATATTCCAGTCCATGGGTCAATACACAGGCCCAGGTACTTCTCGAAGCTACCGGGTTCAATCATATTGAGGAGGGTGCTGTTAATTGTCCATGGAGGACAATCATTGATCGTACATGAGTCTTTTGTCGGCTGGATGTAGAAGCCGTGGCACTTCTCTAGTGTCTTGAGGCCAGTTAGTTCACAAAAGACCTCCAAAATTTTGTTATTTTTCTGCATTCCTTCCCATGATCCACTCAGCAGTACCAAATCATCTGCGAAGGCCATAGTTGTTATACTTTTCAAACAGTGTTGAAACCCACTACCCTCGTCCTCCAACTTGCACAGTAGGAGGTCCACAGATAAGTTAAATAAGACTGGGGACATTGGATCACCCTGTTTCACACCAATCTGAATCCCAGTGGGATCCAACCGCTCATTCTTCAGGTCAATACAAGTACTGATGTTATGATACAGATTTGTAATCAGGGCAATATGATTGTCCACGCCCTTCTGTTTAAGAGACGATATGATGTGAGAATGGCTCACGGTGTCAAAGGCTTTCACTAATCAACAAAGACTACCGCCAGGGGTTGATGTTCCTTTTTAGCATTACGAATTAAAAGTTGTAACAGTTTAAAATTTTCAGCACATCCTGATGACTTAATAAACCCCCTTTGTCGTGGATTAATGGGACATGCCTTAGTCAACCTTGCTGTTAAAATCCTTGAGAACAACCTTAAAGTGGTCGATCTGATGGTAATTGGCCACCAATTGTTGATGTAATTCTGGTGCTCCGGTAATGCAGATTTTGATATTAATACAGTCTGACATCCTCTTACCACATCCGGTATAGTACCAGATGCCAACCACAGATTGAAAAGTTCCATTATTTGGGTGTAGTGAGGATCTATCTTAATGAAATCTCTCAAACTAAGCCCATCGGGTCCTGCCACCGCATTCTTACTCATCTTCTTGATGTTTTTAGAGATTTCTTTTGCCGTGATCATGGCTTCGAATGCAGAGTTGTCCACTTGACCAACAGTTCGAAAAGCACCTAGGCCCTTGAATGTTCCCAGCAATTCCCATCTCGACTTGAACACTTTGTGCACCTCGTCAAGTGGTATACTGCACCTCAGAGATTCCACATCATCCAGGATGATACCAGCAAGTTTCCCTCTATCCAGGTAAAACAGCTGCTGGAATCGTAGGAATTGCCCCTGCAATTCCCTGCAATTCTTGGCCCTCTTCTTCATCCACTCCTTTGGTGGTTCTGAAGGAGCAGCCCTGCAGGACCCTTGGTGCTTCCAAGCTTGGCTTACTTGCAACTCAGCAGACCTCATAAACAGGGATGAACAGTAGTCCTCTGCCACCTCATCAATCAAACTTGATGGATCTTCCTTTCCTTCCAGCACCTTTTCAAAAATTCCCTGAAGAATGGGCAGTTTCTCAGATGTTATCCAATCTGAAATCACCCTTCGATAGTGGGACCACAGTCCTCCTTCTACATCTGACCCAATGTCCACCGGATGTTCTTGTTCTCTTTCCAGATGTTTCCTCCACTCTAGATCTTTTTCCCTTCTTTTCACAGGACTCTTATGAAGTCCTCTTCTCTTGTTGCTTATCTGTTTAGCTGTTTTCAATGGGATATGTTCTGCAATCAACTTATTGATGTTCTTACTTCCCTTATACTGCTTATCAAATTTCCACAACACCACCACCTCTTCCTCCGTCCAACACTGCTGATGGACCCCTCTTTCAGTACTTGCCTTTGGGCAGGAGGCAATAATCCACGTGATATTCCTGATCACTGGGTGAGTCAAGCGTTTATGCTGTCCCAGGCCAATTTTTGATTTAAATACTCTCCCACATTCACCACAAGTCAAGCCCACCACTGGGGTGATTTCCATAGCCCCCACCCTTCGGAAAATGGCAGGCAATACTATGATGTTTCACATCTGTTTTCCCACATCTGGAACACTGGAACAGGATCTTTCTCTTTCCATGGGCTCTCTTCAGATGTTCAATCAATCCCGACATTTTTCCTATCCGGTTCCCACAACATGGACATGATGGATTCTTGTCCGGGACCTTCACCACCGGTGTGCCCTCGGTTGGCAGGTTGATATTAGGACCCAGAATAGGTGTTGATGGCAATGGAGAAGGTGGGGCCATGGCACCTCTAGGTGAGAGTTCCCCCTTCTCTTCACTCTCCGCCTCACCCAGGCATGGGTTGATGTTAACGCCCTTGAGACTTGGAGAGGTAGGTACCTCATACACCTCAGGAAACATGGCCAACCTATCAGCCCAGGTGGAAGGATGACACCATTCCAGTCCTTCAACCTTTGAGTTAACAAGTTCCAATCCCTTCCAATTCAGACCCTGTTCCACCAATTTTTCATGGTCTTTGATGTTTTTAGTGACCACATTATCTCACAAGTCCATAGGACCTGTTTGTGTGGCCACCGATACGAATGTACGAATGTATCGGCCGGCCCATTTTGACCAATTTGGTACGAGGGCAGCTAAAGCCAGCCAGCACCACCCTCTAACACTGTCAGACTGGGCCCAACTAATACCCGTGGGCACAGGTTTTGGGCAAGGATACGAACTCGATGCCAGAAATTTGTATCACCTTAAATACTACCGAATGATCGGTGAGGCCAATCGATAGGGAGGAAGGAACTATTACTCCCTCTCCCTGGGGCAGAGAGGTCAACTCAGTTACCCCGAAGGGTATCCAGCAGGACCACGAGGAGGTGTGACCTCTACAGCTCTGCACAGTTAGTAACTATGATCCCGTGTTAAGAGAGTCATCGTTACTCCTGTTACGAGTTTTCTCTTTAGTCTGAATGAGCCCCTCAACAGTATGACCAGGTGCTGGATGACGACTTCAGAGCTACCTCATTGTTCCAGCTCTGATGTGCCAGATCTGTACTGATCTCCGCAGCATCGATGCACAGCTCCCAGGCTCCGCGGGAGGCTCCATGACCCCTGCCCGCCACAGGATGGTCAGGACCAGGTGCCTGCTACTGAACTGTCGCATCCACAGCAGGAGATCTGTTTTCAAGGTGGCACATTTTCTCAATTCGCTTTGTTTCTTCAGTTCAAAAACACCGACTTGAATTCTGGCAAAGGGCAGTTCTCACTGTTTCAGTGAAGAGCAGGAGACTGGCGGTCACAAACCATGAAGTGAAACTTAAGGGGCCAACAGAGGAAGCAAGACTCACCTCCTTGGGCACACTCCAAATATCTCATTTCTATTCTGCCTTTTAAAGTCCACTCCTGCTGTCAGATACAGCCTCATTCTGCTAGCAGCAGCCAGAAATACAAAATGGCCTAAAGTTCAAGGCAGGAAAAAATCAATGCACAGCTTTCATTTTATCACACATACACAACGATTGGCTGAATTTGCTTCTACCTAACAGCCTGCAGCCCAAGGACAGTATTTACATACTAACTCGCATTTAATTTTAGATCAGGTAAGTATTCATTGAACACAGAGGAAGAAATTGAGCAAAGTAACAGGTGACTTGCACCATACATCTCCATGTATTACAGCAGGTGAAATGGTGACAGTCACTAACAGTGAAGAAAAATCTGAAAGCAGAGTTCTTAATTGTGACAAACGTTCAGCAGTGAAGTATAACTATCATTTTATTTGTTTACAGTACTCCTGTCCCTAACTTTTAATTCCCCAGCTGATGACCTAACGATTGAACCAATTCTTTAGGCAGAAATTAGTTTTAAGACTAATGAGCTTCTTTCTACAAGGAAGTAGCTGCAGGGGACTGAGCTGTCACTAAGTTCTCTTCTGTTTGTCACTGCTCCCCAGTTCACAGATGACCTAAGTTCTGGCTTGGTTTGCTGCGCACTTATGCTGAAGATGCCAGAGATCGCTTTGGGACCCAGGTGAGAGCAAGAGTGTCAGCAGTGCAAGCATCCCTCAGTGGTTCCCGGTGATAGCTGGGGAAGGAAGGAAAGAAACTTAGGTGCCATCTGAGTAAGAATTCCTGAGATCTGGCGGGGGGGAGGTGTTTTTTGTGGAAGAGAGGGGATTTCCTTAGGATTGTGAGGTTCTCTGAGACATGCATTTTAGTCATTTTTCATCCTAAATGATGCTGACCGCAGGGCTATGAATTACCCCGGTACTAACACCTAAGCTGAGACTACAGCAGCAGCACTGAGACCAGTGATAAGCCCAGTAAAGGAAGCAGTGAATAGGTGGCTGTTCAGTATGACATCAGGTCAGCTCGATATTTAGAGAATTCAATACATATGTTTCCAGAAGAAACATGACTCAGATACACGTGATCAAGAGCATCTGCATAGAAATTGGAGGCAGATGTTTGCTAGCAAGCAAAGCACAAACTTTAGAAGCAATGAGCTCCATGGAAAAGGTGGGTCTTCAGGTTTCTGGTGGAAACAATCTTTTTTGACTACTGCCGTAACAGCAAATAAGGGATTATAGTTGTAGTGTCATACGAACTAGAAAGAACATTAGAAGAAAACAGTACTTTCTGTGATTCTTTTTAAACAGAAGATTCCAGGTGTTCAGATACTAAGAAACTACAGTCTAGGTGATCTAGAATGAAGCGTGGCATTAAAATATAGAATACTGTAACTGAACTATAGCAATGCTTACTTAAACACAGAAACTGTCCTGTCTTCAGAGTCTAAATTCTCTGGACACAGACGCCATAAGTGAGCCAAGATATCACAATGAAAAAATCCCTTCCTCTGCATAAGCACACTTAATTTTTATGTTAAACTTTGCCTTAGTATCTGTAGGTCTGCATTTTCACTACTTAATAGATACTGAAATTCTACAGTAAAAGGAAAAGACTGAAACACAGACTTCCTAAATGTAGATGAATCAAGTAAATCACCTGACTTTCATTGTGGGGATTTTTTCTTTTTTTTGGGAAGTAGGACTGTACATTTGTGCCGGGTTGTATCGTCTCATCATCTGCAAGGTTTTTCTTTAACATTTTTTTCTGAAATATAATATTGCCACTGATGCTGTCTGCTCTCCACTGCTGTTTTACAGCCTTTCTGATTTTGAGCTGCCTGTGGTTTGTTCACTACCTGTTAGTGAATTTGGCTAGACTAATGCTGTTTTCTGTTCCTGCTATTAGTTTTATAAATATAATTGAGACAATACAATATTGAAACATTGGTTCTTTATCCACCTTCAAAAAAGGAGTTAAATGTATTGGCTGTAGCTTTAGAGCAGCCTGTTTCACGGCCGTAACTAGCCTTCCTCCTTTGTTTAACTGCGTTAAGAACGGGTATCGTCAGCTGTATGTTTTGTTGCTCTTCTGCAATATAAACATTTATCTGTATAGAAAATTGTGGAAAATAGAACTATTCCCGTACAGTAGTTCTCAAGTTAGTTTCAAACAGAAACTACGCGCTTGCCTGAATCACTGCCTTAAATTCCATTTTCACAGAATTAATATTACGAGAGATGAGCTTTATCTGAGCTTTATTCCCAGAAAACATCTCACACTTCTGTATAGTGAGAATCTGCTTTTTGCTTGTTCAGGTCTGAGCTTGTTCTTCCCAGCAGCCGCCCTCCAGCTCCACCAGTGGGCAAAAATGATTTCCAATGGAGGCATCGCAGACAACACTCCTCGGGTACCCAGTGAAAGCAGAGCAGCGGTTTCCTCATCTCTTCTGGGAGCTCTGCATCTTACTATAACGATAATAATGATTTCTTCACAGAAGTACTCTTCAGTTACAAATAAAGACCAGGCTATCAGAGCAGTAAAAAGAAAGAATATCCTTTGCCTCATTTTGTTAGTTTCATTAAAATCTGTGAGATTCGGCTACTGCTTTCTACAATTGACATCCTGCAGCCTCATTAGGATTATCTGGTAATAGTTCGTAAGTAACGGTGCCTTTCACACAGTGCTGCTGTCTCTTTTTCTGTCGATGATGAGTGCCAGCTACCTTCTCTTTCATTGCTGTCTTCTCAGTCTATGGCAAACAAGTCCTGGTGATACAGTTAGTACAAAACAAAGGTTTTTTTGAGGCAGTAATAAAATAACAAGTGTTTCAACTACTAGCTTCTCCATCTTTCCTCTCTTTCTCTTCTGAAACACCACGAACATGCAATAAGCACTCAGCAGTGATTTCAGCTCTGCATTATTGGAAGCAAAAGAAGCTGAATCATGCTATATAAAGAAGCACATACCCCCCACTTTTACAACAGCACTAACTTCTGACAGAAGCTGTGGAATCATTAGAGGCACCAGCTTTGATGTTACAAGAGAAACTGCAAGGGCATAGGCGGTTTCATTCCCTGTAGGTGAAAAACTGGTGGACCTTCATCTTAAATCCACATTGCTCTGACGGGTTAACAGGCTGCTGTCTGAAGCCTTGCATTTGTTCCTCTCTCCTGATCTTTTATTGTCCGAGTAAAGGGAGATTTGCTTATTGGCATATCCCAGGCTCTTGAGTTTTATTCTGCTTTTTACATAATAAGTTCTTTGTCTGGAAAGCAAAGCAATGTGATGACTATAGCTTTTGTTCCAAGATCTGGGCTGAGTTTTGGGCCATTAAGACTCTTTCCAATTGTAAGATCTTGTTCCCTCAGGCTTTTTATGTAATGGGTGATAAAGGAGTTGGAAAGCAAATTTATTGCCTCTTTTTCTTAAAGGCCTTCCTTTCCATCCTTGACAGTGGTAACAGGACCTTTACCACTGATGCTATTGGGTTTCTCCTGAGTGTCTTATTCTTTGGTGTCACTAACAAGATAAGTTATCCTTTCCTAAATCTCCTCCTCCTGTTCACTTTCAAGGGTCATGTTTTTGCATGGCTTCAACGATAATGTGCAGAAAGTTCCCACCGAGTATATGGAAACTCTACAGACTGTCTTGGATTAGGAGTGCACTTACTGGTCATGGATCTTCAGGTATTTCTTCTGTGGGTATCAGATATTACAGACAGTCAAAAACTTCCAGTGAGCCAAAAAGAACTGGAGACGCTTATATGTCATGTGATATTCCTCTTCTTTCTTTTTCCCAGGCTTCTGTGTCTCTATTTTCAGTTTGGAAACCCACCGTTGTGCCCGACATTCACGTTCCCAGTGAGGATTATTTCTGATGACTTCACAGTTTCATAATGACATTGAGCAATGGCTGACATCCCTCTGCACAGGCTGCAGCAATTTCTATTTCCAGACTGTCTTTATTCTGCTCAGTTAACAATGATACAGCAAATTTCTAATTCACTACCAACAGTGAATGAAAAAGATCAGTCTTTTAAAAAGACTGGGGAAGAAAAAAAATCAGTTTTCCACTTTCTAAGGACATCACTACCTACAGATGGCTATGGGGAGCATAATGACTCTTCAAGGAGGGAACGTATTCAGGGAAACACCACATCTGCACCCATTTCCCTGTACATTAGTCTAGCAATGAAGAGCGATCAAGAGAGATGAAGAGGGAATAGCTACGCTGCAGAAAGATTTCAACCTTTCCGAGTCTAGGATGCAAGTATAAAGTAAACAGACCTGACACTTTATTTGTGGAAGAATGAACTCTGCCCTGATTAAAAAAAAATACAATGGTCAACAGCCTTCATGTCTCATGAGGACACAGGCTGAATGCAGCTGGATGCAGGTACTTCTGCCCGTGGCAGAGAAGCACGCAACCGAGTGCGCTACGGGAAATCCTGCTTGCTCCTGGGGCACCCAGGGAGGGGGATGGCTGGAGATGACGACGACTACTTTGCAAAAATCTTTGAAGTGCCAACAGTAATCAATCCCAATGCATTCAGGGGACAGGAATCCTCTCCTTGCTACACGCACCAGCCCCCTTGCACACGGGCCAGGGTCTGTGGCCAGTCCCACCATACAAACGTCCCTTCACAACAATAAAAGCACAGGATTGCAAAAAAGTCCTTGAGAAGAGCGGTGGCGGGTGGATTCACCTCTCTGCACATACGGCAGTGGGCAGAGCGAGACAAACCTGTGGCCTCCCCCCCTCGCTGGCCGTTCCCCTCGGCACAGCTGAAGAAGGAGTAGGGCCAGATGACGGCCGCAGGTCAAAGCGGGTACGACACACCTGACAGCCTGGCTGTTTGCTTCCACTGCTGTCAGCAGAGTAATTAGACCGTGCTCAATCAGTGCTTGGACACTCGCATGTACAAGGTGTAACTAAAGAGAGTACAGAACCCCCAAGTCAAATAAAACTCCCTTTTCCCTCAGCATCGACTCAGCCAGATGAAAATGCTTAATCTCTCAGATGCAGAAGTACGCCTCTCATGTTTCAGCATTTGCTCTCCTTACAGGATGCATCGTTCTAGCCACATCATGAAAACATTTAAAAATCACGTATTTAATTAACTAGAGCAACACCAATATGGCTGCTTAGTCGCTGCATTTATGCACAAGCCAACAAATTTAGTGCCCGCACTTCTAAAATGCCCCATTTCTGAAGGTACTGTGTCTTATAAAACTTGTGATAGATTTTTTTCTTTTAATATCTCATTACTGTAATCACGGTTGCTTTGCTTTCAGAAGGACCAAAGCAGCGTAATTCAAATGGATGGAAATATACAGACTGAGACTTTCAAAGTGGCCGACAGGAGTTAAGCATTTTTCTCCCGGTGCTCTCAGCGCAGTCTGGATTCTTCCCTCTCCGGCGTACTTTTGGCACTCTTGTTTTTTACTAAGAATACACTACAGCAGCAATGTTTAAAAGGATTTTCAAATCACAACGCCAGCTTGCTATTTGGAATGCTGGGAGACGACATGACATAAACAATGAGAAAATGGGAAGGTATTTCATGTTTTGAGATTGTCCTAAATCAGGGTCAATGGCAACAACAAAGCAAATGCTGATGCTCGGCTTTGACTTATCATTAGCATGCAAAACAGAAAAAATGAACAGATAAGCTGTCCTGTAAACAGTGATAAAAGGGGATTGCCAAATCCTTCCAAATTTTGCTTAATGTGTTATCACTGAAAGCACTTCTTTATGAACCTGAATATCATTGTCTTCTCTCATTATATTTTTCCTCATTCAACTGAGCAACCTCCATCCCCAAGCTCATCCTTCTTCTGCCCTGTCCCCCGCCCCCCGCTGATTCTGCTGGAGCAGAAAATGAACAGAGCTTCGTTTGTTCGCCGGTGCCAGCAGCAGCAGCAGCAGCAGCAACGTCAGCCCCGCAGCAGCGGCCGCCCTGCCTCCGCGGCCCCGGACGAGGGGACACCTCGTGTTTCCGGGAATTGTGCATCCCAATGAACTGCTGCTCCTCTGAGAGAACAGCTAGCGGGTTTGTGGAGGTCTCAAGTAAGCAATGATTTAAAAAAAAAAAAAAAAAAGAGACATTAAAGAACTTTAGAACTACTGCATATTCAGAGAGATCAAAAAATTTGCTATGAGAAGAGAAAAGCATTCAAAGTTAGGGTTTAAACAGCAATAGCAGGTTCTCTTAGGTAATCACTAGACAGAATAAGCTGAAGCCAGAGCATCTGCTTTCTTGCAGCTCCATTCAGGGACTCCCATTCCTTTTTGTGTATATATGGATCATATACTGGACATATACAGGCAAAATAATAGTTGTCTGTACTGAGTTCTGCTTTTTCTCTTTCTTCCCATCACGGAGGGAATGGAAACAACTTTCAAGGGTGTACGCGTCGGTCCTTTGCGGTGCTCCAGGCACACATGCAATAGCATGACTTTCATTAACTCAAAAGTTCAGCTTTCCTGCCCCTGCTCTTTCGAGACCCTCATTCTTCTGGTAGCCTGGAGCCTTCTTCATTTCCAGCTTTAAGGTACTCACAGTCTGTTTACAGTCACATGTTGCTACCCAGTTAGCTCTTGTTTGCGGGTAGGCTAACATCTTCCTTTATCTACGTACAGACAGCAAACTTACTCATGCTCTATGCGTCTTTAGTGAGATACAGACATCAAGGTCTTCCCGTTCCTCCCTCTCCAATAGGATGAAAAACGGAGAAACTAATAGCTGGGGTTTCTTTTGCCTAATCTTTTGAACAAGCTTGAATTGACCTGCCTTAAGTATGTGCGGCCAGAACTGTGCAAAGTATCCCAGGTGAAATCTCCCTTGAGGCATGTATTATCTCTACTGGGAGACAGGTCATCAGATAAATCCTCCAAGATCACCAATCTTCTCATCTTTATGTCATCCTCATGTATTTCATATTCTTCTTTTTTCTCCCCTGAGAACAGGAGCCCTTCGAGGTAATACTTCAGGCAGCTTGCAGTGCCTAGGTAGGGAAACACCCACTCGTATTCATTAGGAGACAACCCTGCTTTGGTAAACTTAGAGATTTGCAATCTGAACTCTTGAGAGTGCTAGGCAAGCCAAAAGCTATCTGCTGCTGAAGCTGTTATTTCACTAACTTGTTTATTCAGAATACTTTCTCCTAGTTGCGTGTTTGGATTCTTTCCGTTATACCAGTCGGTTTGTTGCTTCCTTACCCTCTTCCACTCTTCTGCTTTATTTCTTTCTTCATTATCAACCTCTGTAGAAATGCTATCAGCAATATCTGTAAGGTGGGGAGATTTTCAAAAAGAGTCTTAAGATCAACGTTGGCTCAGCACAAGTTTAATTTAGAACATGTGATGGGTCTGACTCACACAGTGCTATTCGTGCCATCCATCCCCGATTTGGAACAAGCCTAGTAGTTTAGTTATGACCTGAAAATGTCTGAAGCCAAATTATATATAGCATTTTAAAAACATTTGTAATGTTAATAATGCTTATAAACATCTCCAAAGTCCCTCAAGTGATGCACAGGTTCACAACGGATGCATTTCTGTCCGAAGCCTACGCTGAACACCTACTTCACAACACCTGGACCGCTCCGCACAATGCATTCATGCCCATGTAAAATGACTGAGCTTGACATGCTTCTCCCAGGTTTCCGCAAAGGATTGCCTTTGAAAGAATACACCAAAGAGCAGAAGTACTCTCTGATCCAAAAGAGGCTTTGCTGAGATTAGATTCTCTCAGCACTCCAACATCTTTATCTCTGACCTTGCAGGTAAGAAAACATCACTGGTCAGCTACAGCAACGAGACCTCTATGGCAGGAACAGGCATGTGAGGAATGCAGGCAATGTTATTCTCGTCTGTGATCCAGAAATTGGCTTTAAGACTTAGTGAGAGAATAATCACCCTGACCTTCGTTTGCAACATCTCAAAAAAAACCACCAGTGAGGACAGTAGGCATTTACCACGTGCCATCAGACGCCAATATGCAGGGAGGAGAATTTCACTGCTTCTCCTACACAGCATCACGCTGAGCAGGAATTCAAAGCAAGCCACTGGGTGAGGCCGACAGGGAGCCGCAGGTCACCGGCAGCGGCAGAGCAGTCACAGCCACGTCTCGCCAGCACTGCCACGCGCCTGCTGCTCGAGAAGAAGTGTCTGAACCAGACTGACCCGGAGCCGGCCCTGACGCGGTGGGGTGTGAAAGCAGGAGTACAGATAGCGGGGCAGCATGTTCCCCGGTACCGCAACTGCATGTCTCGAGGAACGCGAAGAGGCGAGCACTCACCCTTTGCTAGATAAAGTTTTGCAGCTTCAGAAAGCTCACATTCTTCACTTGAAGCCTGGCTGCCTCGTATGAGATAAATACCTTTGCATGAGCTTAACTCAGGCCTAAATTCAAAGCCCACAAACATCAAAAGGATTTCAAGTTAAGCGTTTCTCTTGCTGAACCGGGCCTCTCGTTTGCAAGGGAGGAATCTACCAAGGGCGGGCAGTGGGAACCTTGCTGTCACCATTTTGGTGGGCTGCTTGCCTGCAAACGGCAACGGGACGTGATCTGGAGGCAGCCCCTGGACAGGCACGGAAAAGGAAAAGTAGACAGGACAGAAGGGAAGCAGATATTTGAAGATTACAGACTACTCCGGAGAAAAAAAGGGCGGCAAATGGGTGGCAGGGTGACAAGGAGGACACAGGGAGGAGGGTCGGGAGCTGTCCAGGGCCACAAACCGCAGCAGCACACGGAAGGCCCCAACCCAGGGCTGAACCCAAAAAATCCCCAGTTTTAAATAAACAAGTATAAGCAAAGAGCCACAAAAAGACGGTAAAAGATGAGATTGACAATGCCCAGTCCTTCTGGGTCTGGCTGCAGAGGCCAGACTGTTGGCTGTGGTGCTGCATCAGTGCGCTGCCGCACAGGGATTCAGCGGAAGGGAAAAAAAGGACCGAATTGTGTGCAGCTCCCTATTTTTATATCCTGTTTCTCTCTTTCCCAATGGGATGTTTTCTTTCTTTCACAAAGGAATCGCAAAACAAAGGGATATACACAGAAGATTTGAGGTTATAGAATCTTATCTGGCCAAAACAGAAAGAAGAGAAGTGCAGAGGTATTTGATGCTAAATGTCATGAGACTATAGAGGCACTATTCTTTACAGAGAGCAAATGAGAGATGCTCGTGCTTGTAGTTGCCTTTGAAACCAACTCCCAGAAGCTGCAATAATAACCTCTTGCAAAACGGCTACTAATCCTTTTTTGTAACCGTTCCAAGCTGCCTGTGCGTCCCTCACCCCTACGCTGTGCCAACAGCAAAGTGAAACGGTGCTTAGGGTCCCTCATGCTATAAGCACGTTAAGAGTAAAAAATAAATAAATCAAATACCCTTTGTTCCTCCAGCTGTAGACATAATCACTTCCCTGTCCGGCCAATTTGCTTATTTCTTGCCACAGCACTCCATACTCAGAGTTCTGAAGAGGTAAGGCAAACTCATCTAGAAATCACTATATTCATATCTAATGGTTTCAGGTGCTGCCACTATTCTTATCTGCTCTTGAAAAAAGGTCAAGGATATTAGTGAGTCATGTTTTTTTCCTCCACTTATTTCTACAGTTCAGCGCAGGTTATCCTTTATCGCCAGCTGGACGAGTATTGCTTTAACATTCTTCTTGGTCATGGTCATACAGAACCTGATTGCCTTTTCGTTAAGCTAAATTTACACTGGCACGCCTCCTTTGTCTACTTTAGACTTCCAGCGGGATGAGGGAGGAAAAAATATCTAGCTCATTATTCAGCAAGATATCAGTGATGAAATTACAGCCCCGCAGCCGCTCCGTCTGTAAGCATCTCAGCCTTTCTAATGCGGTGAAAAGCTTTCATGACCCGAGACAGGCATTTGCTGGACATTGGGACTTCTGGGATGTGCTGGTACTTCCGAAGCCAAAGTTGCCAGGCTTTTTCCTTGCAGGCAGCTTCCCCCTTGATCTAAACCACTCTCTCTTACTACTCATTTCCCCTTTCAAATCAGAGGATGCACACAGAACACAACAGGCTCCACATCTGCAGATTACTGCAAGCACAACCAAACCCTTGGAGCTCAAGTCACAAATATGCAACTTAACATGAGGTTTCCTTGACGAAGTCCCGAGGCAATGATTGTGCCTTTGCTAGCTATTTTCTCCTTAGTGATGCAACCACCCACAGTGCGGTAGGAGCTTGCAGCTGACAAAAAAGGCATGCCGTGATTTGGAAAAGCTAGCCCACAACTATACAGGCCTTTTCCGGACAGCAACACAAAGCTCACCAACAGGTCAAGTCTACAATAAGAAAATGTCAAGCGGGCTACCTGCTGTGATTTCTCATAAATTTATTAAAGAGAGAAATGTTGGCCTCTGCACAGTATTAGCAGAAAAAAACACACTACTTATATATTAGATCCAGAAGGCATTGCTGAAGAAAGCTCTTCCCAAGACTATTACAATGCTGGAGCATGTCCTAACCAGTAGACCGTTGACTGCATCTCAGAAAGCTCATATAAGAACAAGACGGTGAATGCTGAAAGGTCATCATGCTTTCATGCTTTGAAATAAAAAGCTCTGAAGCAAAATGAGTGCCCACAAGTACATAAAGAACAGCGGTGCAGTGATCAGGATTGCTCTCAAGGTCACATTTTGAAAAGATGAAATCCACGTACAAAACCATTGATTCAAAAATAAAGTAGCATTTGCACATGCAACCACCATAATAGCATGTAACCAGAGGCAGCTCAAACTGTAAGAGACGCATCAGGTGCACATGCAATTACCTAAGTAGTCCCATGCACAGCTCTCGTCCTTATTTCCTTAACCATTTTGCTTTGCGTATAAGCCAGTAAGTAATCAAGACAGTACTTTAGCACCACTCAGTGTATAATTCTCCTATAAAGGCATTCTCCTGCTCACAACACACTACGTACACGTGCATGTGTATGTGTGCACCTTTTGTATTAGAGAAGTACTTGAAAATTGTATTTACCTGTGGCAAACAAAAAGCTTTTTGTGGATGACTACCTTCGGTGTCTTAAGAATCTGAAAAATGTTTTGTGGTTTGGACTTCCTTTCTCTTTTAAAGCAAATGCTTAAGATTGCGAAATTGTTAGGCCCCAACATAAACACAGGGGAAGCTGACAGTGCTGTCATACTAAATTTGGAGCCCCACATTACCAGTTGTTTTGTACTACTGAAGTGCAGAGAAAAATGGCCAGAGATGTCCCTGGGACTGTACAAAACCAAGGACAACTGGGGTTATTTTGATGGGCTTCAAAAAACTAGGAGGAAGAGAGGGCAAAAATTAAAATTTAATGAAGAGGATGATGCAAATACTCAGATTGGAAGATTTATTCCCCATCGCCTGTGAGGCAGCCCATAGGCTGTGCAAATGGGGAAAACCAGCTGCCCTTCCAAGTACATCACCTGGTATGTTCAGTTCTGCCGGGTAGAGTCGGTGGCCAGTTTGACCCCATCTCCTTAGCTGACCTCTTGAGCTCAGGGGATTGCAAATAATCCTAGCGTTCAAAGTCATCTCCAGAATGCCACAGTGGGGAAGGAAGTGGGATGGACCGATGGAGTAAGTTACAAAAGCTAACAACAGGACGAGGGCAAAATGGATGGGCTCCCTGGTAGCAATTAGGGTGAGGAGCTGCACTGCAGGCTCCAGCCTGGTGACAAAGCCACGTGGATGTCTGCGGAACGAAACCGCTCCAGCACCCATGGGACAACCAAGCAGAACAAAGGATCTGCAGAACCGAACTGGACAGACGGAAGGGAGCAGGGCTGGGCGTGCACTTTATGGCATCGCGGGACCTGAAACGTCCCCTGTGCTTGCCGAGTCTCGTCTCATGGCAGCTATGCCTTTAAGCCCTTTAAAAAACTCAGCAAGCCTCCAGTTTAAAAGCAGAGTTAAGATCTCCCTTACTTCCACGTTGAGGACATCTCAACACTCCACTTCTCTCATACTGGAAAGGTCCTCATATTTTGATAAGCTTGTATCATTTGGGGTTTTCCTCCTCAGCTCTGCCGGGGGTGACCCGCTTCTAAAATGAACAGGACAGGGGTTTCACAGTCAATACTTTTATTAGCTAGGTAACTCTGGCTTCTCCCCCTAGCAAGTGCTCTCTGTACACTGAACCTGGGAGGCATCGTGTGAAAAACAGAAGGCTGCAAGACAAGTGTTTAACACTAGAAATTCTGCACCTCTGAGCTGCAATTTTTGTATATTTTACATTAGTATGTACAATTTAATAGGAAGAGGCCAAGCTAACAGCCCGTAACTACATTACCGTTCTAGATTGCACTGTCCTTGAGGAGTACATAGTTCCCAAGCTGCTTGTCTCCCTCACCAGAAGACGTGGTCTTCAGGTTTGACCCACCATGTACAGCACTAGACATTGATCACAACACTCTGCTTTCGGTGACTCACTGAGTTTGAGCCCACCTAAAACGCCACCACCACCTAACACCGTCTAAAGCACAGCACTCTTCATGCCAACACATTTTAGAAGGAAGTAATGTCTGAGAAGGAACGATTCCTGCTTTTTACTTGGAAAATCGTCTGAAAACCTTTTCAGTCTAAATTGCGTTTGACTGCCCCAATCTCTCTCGTTGCTCCTGGCCACGTTCTCCTCCATGGCAGTGACCTAGCTAACCCCGTTTCCTCTCCTTCATGATGACACCGCAGTTCATGTAACTGCAGACAGTTATCAAATTCCCTTTTTTGTCCGAGCTATAAATGCTTCATTTCTATAATCTTTCCTCTTATGTAACTGACATTTTTTT
This sequence comes from Mycteria americana, assembly GCF_035582795.1. NCBI lineage: Eukaryota > Metazoa > Chordata > Aves > Ciconiiformes > Ciconiidae > Mycteria > Mycteria americana. The sequence continues at coordinate 92,865,931 of NC_134366.1, read as the reverse complement.
CCCCTCACCAGAACCAAAAATGTGACGTGTCTTCCTGGCCGCTAATGCTGCTACCTATTTGTTTCCTTCTCAAATGGGCTAAACGCTTTTTAATTGGTAAGATGCTGACAGAGGGAATGGTAACGACGGACTTGTGCAAGAGTCTGTCTTTCATCTGCAGGACGGCAGATTTGAGATCAAAGGCTGCCACGTTCTTGGAACACGTCGGTATGCTGCGGCGAGGCAAGTCTTTGCAACGAGGAGGGAGCTGCTGGAGGTGGATCACAGCCACCTCGCCTTAGCTGGCCATGCCTGCGGGAACAGCAGCGGCCGCTCACTGACAGAGAGGTTATCCGAGTAAGATATTGGCAGCAGAATGAAAGAGGGGTAACACGGTGTGAGTAGGAAGCCAACAGGAAGAAGAGTCTAACAAAATCTACATATAAATCCTGAATTTTCAGGGAAATAAATGTCAAATACTGTCATTAAAAAAAAAAGAGGGCACGAACGGTGGGTGCAGTGTGGTTGCAACCCCTTATACCTACACACGCCGACCATCTGGCTCAATGAAGGAAAAACAACGGTCCCAGCTGGCACGCGTCAACACTTTCTTCGGCCACAGCAGGACAAAGCCGTGCAGCCACAAAGATCTAAGGCCAGCACACGAAAGCTCAGGTATGGCCTGCATCTGACTTCATTCACTAATTTAAGTATGAAACGCAGGTAAGAAGCCAAGAAGACAGACCGCCTCCTTGCCAAAAGCCTTTCAAATGTATTTGTCAGCAAACGTACTAGCATGTGCTTTGGTGCGGTGAGCTTTCAGCCCCGCAGAGCCCTGTACCTTAGGGAATACTTACAAAGAGTCGGAGGCAGGTAGCTAAAAAAATGTAAACACAAATATGCTCTCCAGCTTGTAGGGATGTGAATTTTCTCTGCATCTCCACTGGAAAATTTTCTGGGCTCTGAGAGTTGAAAAAGGTTGGAAACAATCGCCTTAGCGATCCAATAGCAATGCAAAAAAGCTATGTGAAACGAATCACTTGAAAATATGTTGCGTCTTGCAGTTTATTCGCTTCCCACGCTAAAAGCTGAACTCTTGCTGAACCACTACGTCAGTAAAGCAAACTGGGCATGCTGGGCAACACTGACCAGCCTTTCTCCAACAGTAACACTCCTGCCACATCAGAAACAGTGAATTTTTTGCATCATCTTGGGGAAAATAATGAAATTGCCACTTGAGATTTCATGCCATTGTAGCACTTATTTTCAACAAACTGCTCTTCACTCTCCAGTGTTTTTCCTTTGTCCTTTTCTAGAACACTCTTGAAAAGGGTATGGAAATCAATTGTGGTTTTGCAAATAGCAGTTCTGTACTTCAGCCCTCTTTGGAACCAAACGCGTGTTTACACCTGGAATTATTCTTAGCTAATGTTTCATGCAGGCGCTTTTATTCTGCACTACATCAGAAAGGAACTAATCAAGAAAAACTGCATATACAGACAAACTCTAAAGCAGGGTAGCAAAGTTCTGTGGGAAATCTGAACGAGAAGCGATACCATAGAGGAGACAGAAGATGGAGAACTCCAGAGCTTTGCTGTTTCAGAAACTTAATGACATGGGTCATTTAGGTCTCTTGTTCTTGTGGCAGCTCTTTTTTAATTCTCCGGCTAATGGCTATCTGAAAAGGCAGCGGCAGTGTCTAAAACCATAGCTACAGCAATATCACGTCAGTAGAAAACCCAGCAAGCAGAAGTAAGCATAATCTGATGATCTAATTGCATATTAACACTCCTGTTTCCCTCTCCCCAAAATCCACAGGGTTCAGGTACAAATAGGATGAGGTACCAATAGCTAGCTAGATTAGCTGGTTAAAATCTAAGGTCATTACAAATTTTCTATAATTTTTTTTTAAGAAACACATGTTCTGATATGCCATTTAAGCTGGAATTGAGCTCAGCAGTAATATATGTTATTTAAAAACATCACAGATTTCTGAAAGTAGCTACAAAGCAAAATCTGTTTGGAATTGCTCAGTTTTATGCACGGAGGTTTCTGCATGAGCTGGCAGATATATTTAAATGTTCTATTTATACAGCAACTTACATCCATGTTTTACAAACATGAAGGAATAAACTTTGTAACTGCCTTGTGAAACACATCACTATTTTAGAACTGACAAAATCCACACAAAGAGAGAGATAAATGTCTTGCCTAGGATCAAGATAGGAAGTCAATTAATAGCTAGAATCTGCACTTTCAGAGCTGAAGCCTTGCGTATATGCATTCTTCGCATATAAAAAGTCACTTATCTTCAAACAGTCATAAGATTGGTCATGTCATATAAGCCTTTGTATACAACCAAGTTCTCCACGCAGCAACAAAACGAGCGAAGATTAAAAAGAAATCAGTTCAGACCAAATCAAATGTGTAGAGAAATCAGCTTTCTTGGTTTTGTGAAAATGCAACCAAAAGAAATGGACAAGAAAACGCCTGAAGCAAATCAAATGGTCGGTTCAACTCCAAACCGAAAGTTTTATGTTGGGGATTTCTCTCCAGGACGCAGAACACAGTGGTTGAAACCCCTTTCAAAATTTCAGTTTTGAACCTATGTTTTAAAATTGGGCTCGGGGTGTTTTCATCTCTCCTTCCTGATGCTGTCTTAGTCTACTAGCTTTTCAGTGGTGTAGGGAGGAGAACCCAATTCCCCTGTCTCTGAAAGAAGCACCAGAAGTACTCGGCGACCACATGACCCTTTTGCAGGGAACATCCAGTGATATTACGACTGGAGTATCTCCAGAGAGAGCCCTCCACCCTAGACACTGGGACTCGGGACTGCTGGGCAAAGTGGTAAATATACCTGGTCTCCCACCGCATCGGTTATTCCTCTGGTAGGGAGAAGCGTTTCCACCTCACAGACCTACAAGCTTTATTTTCAAACAACCTACTGGACAAACACCATCTGAACTCACAGTTCTGAGATGAATTAAACTACTTCAGAAAAAAATAAGTGGCTGGTTGGTGCTGCGAGGGGTTGCTTCTCCCTCCCTCCTTCCATCCCTCCCTGGAAATAGGCTACCTCTGCAGCTGTAGAGCTAGCCAACCGCTTCAGGCATGTTGAACGGGTATCATCAAGTACAAAACCTGCCAGTTCTTAACAGTGAAGTGTAAGAAAGTCCGGAGAAGCCCTTACAGCCACGCTGACACAGCTGTGGGGGGTGGGAGGCAATGGGAGTGGGAAGCGGGGAACTGGAGGAGTTTGTGAGGGAAGGAGAGGGTAGGATGAAAAAAGAGAAGGTACTGACAAACGAGGCACAGCACAGATCCTAGCTCTAGGTTATGTATTTTACACGATGGCAACATGGAGCACTACAGGGGATGGACTCCTCATTTCATAGCTTCATTCTCATAATTTCTAGTATCATCTGAAATCTTCAGCGGTGATAGTCCCACAGCTCTTCATAACCTGTTTATTTTGTACCTTATGTGCTATAAAATGCAAATATATATTGGTTTAGCTGCCAGGAGTATCTGTCTCTGTTACCTTTAAGAACATAAACGCATTGCTGAGATTTGGCTTTTACCTGCAAATGTTTTATGAGATCTTTGACTTCTTCCCAGATCTCAGCATGCATTGCTTGCTGTGAAACTCCAGCAAATGCTCTGCATGACTGGTGAATGCAACGCCTGGTATCTAATGCCCGCTGCAACTCACGTAGACATATAAGCCTAACTAATCACTCATGTAGTCTCAGGAATTGTCCGTGTGGGCTACAGGCCACTTAGCATTGCCTTGAAAGCCCCCAATGCTTGGCAGATGACTATTTAGGAGTTAAGGCTGTAGAGCTCCAGCTGGCATGCAAAAGGAAGTAAAGTCACGTTCCGTAGAAGAAGAAAGTCTCTGGAGTCAGTACTGAGGTACAAATCCTGAAAATTACTACTTCAGGTGTGTGTGGTTCGGTTTTCAATCCTTCATATAAGGTGTCACTTGGATTTTCTCACTCCGCACAAGGAAGTTAGATGTATTTCACCGATATTGCCTAGCCGCTTCCCTGACTATTTGGCTTGTGAATCCTGCAGGAGAAACGAATTCCTTCAAAATATTACCAGTGAAACTTAAAAAAAAATTTAAAATTCTGTTGATAGCGTACTCTGTAGTTGTTTGCTTCTTCAACACAATTTAATCTAAATTTAATTGAAAATGCTGTATAGTTCACATCCATTTAAAACAAATAGGGCACTTCCAACAATGTACCATACTAATAATGCGGTTGTGGTAATAACATACAGTCATGGTCTACACCTTGTTAGCTTTCTTGTTTATACAGTACTAAAGTCCTACACAATTTATATGAGTCCCTGACTTCTCACAACAGCAATACCAGGAGTACTTTGCACTCATACAGCACCTTTTATCTGGGAGCGCTTCTGACACATGAATTTTCATTACATCCCTGTGACACGCAGGTAGGCGTCCAGGCACACTTCAAAGGCAGGGGAACTGTGCCACGGAAAGGTTACGCAACTTGGCCCACATCCCCGGGGAACAGCTGGGAACGTGAACTCTCCCATTGCTTGTTCTGAATGTCCAGACAATAACACTTACCCCAAAAATGAGCTTCAGAAAGCATTAATCAAAAAGTTTAACCCCCTACTAAGTTTGCAAACGGCATGGGCAGACGACAAGCTCACTAATTCTTTTTGATACGTTATTCATGACTTGTTCTCCTTTTCTGGCAACACTTTTTTTCTTAAGAAAAAACAAAAAACATTCAAATACAAGGAAAAAAGTTTGTTTTTCCAGCAATTATTGCCAAATAATTTGGAACCCAAAACGTTTAGCATTTCCTTTACGGCTCGCCTGCTTGACCCCAACCACTACACTGCACATGACGTACGGCAATTTCTCTGCAGGACCGGAGCACCCGAGTGATCTCAGGAGAAGGCGGCAGCAGGACTCTGCTTGCTCAGTTTTAGTTTTCAAGGACCTGCAAGCCGCTGAACAACATTATGTCTGCATACCTAGCAGTTATGTTGGCAAATAAAACTGCCCAGCCAACAACTAGTGACAGCAATTGAAACGAATCATTCAGAGGCTGGCCACATGATAGCTAGAAAGGAAAAAAAAACTTCCTACTGTTCCCGTTGATAATTAAGGGACTACTGCAGACAGGCCCCGAGTTCAAAATGTTGCTCTCCGCCTGGCCTTTGCCACCCCGTGAGCAGCAGAGAGAGTTACCAGCCACATTTGCAAATTGTATTTAACGCTGCCTAGGGCTGATTCGGCACTTCTGAGAGAGTTAGTGAACTAATGCGCACCTCAGTTTTCCCCCCTTTATAATAATGCTAATGCAAATGTACACGTACGTTACCAACCAGGCCACCACAATGTATGTGAGCAGCTCTGAAACTGTATTAAAAGGAAAATTGATGTGGGTGGTGACGGATTTTTGAGCGCACGGGGTAACGGTGGTATTATTTGCTGGGTGAGTTGCTTGAGGTTGCGTTGCGCTCCATCACATGAGAGCAGTTTATTTATTCATTTCCAAGCAAGTACATCCAACAACATTTTTCACGGGAGCCGGGATTTTTAGTGCAAACTCTGCTCTCCAGCAGCTGAGCTCTAAATGAAACACTGATTATTGTGAATCTCAGGATAAGATGTTGAGAGTCGAATGCTCTCAGCAGCAGAGGGAAAGGGAGGATCTCTCTTCTGGTGGTAAGTGTTAAGCTCTTGAGATGAAAATGCTCTGTTGTGTATATTTGTGTGTGCATACATATACCTAGAAAAAATAAATAAATACATGCATGCACACACACACACATTTATGCAGAGAAAGAACATTCAGCCAAAATATTTGGGACTATTTTCCTGAAGGCCTTACTCTAAGAAGAAAGCTACGTAGTATTTTATTTCATAAAAGCTATTTAGTACTGTAAATAAATTGTAAGGCAAATGGGTTGCAGAAGGGAATCGGTTAGAAATAGTTTCTTTCTCTAATCTTCTGCTAATTTACCTGGTCATGCATAAGGACTACCTTTTTTAGCGGAGGAAAAAAATCAGATATTTGTCTAAGAAGATTTTACGAGGTGAACAGATGAGGTTAGCTCACTAGATTGGAGTGAGTCTGTAATATAGCCTTGTCCAAAAGTGTTACTGGATTAGGGTCCAAAGGTCAACAGGAGGCTTCTCACTGGCTATAGCAGTTCTGGAAGTGATTGCAGGAGATGAGCTTGTCAGTTCTTATGAGCATCGCTCCAGCATTTTTTACTTCCTCCATTTTTTACTTCCTGACTTGTCACAGAAAACATCTCTCATATGGGGCAAGGGTGACAGTCATAAACTATGTTCTGCAAATATTCTCTAGCCTTACTGTAAAGTTCCCTTAAAGCAGCAAGAAATCTAGAGACAGCGACATACCAAGGATCTGGCAATTTCCTAGTGATGTTTGCTATTGAATAAAACTATTGAATATCACCCAGAAAAGCCTCTCAAGGTAAAAAAAACCCCGTGAGATTCTCTTTGTTTCTCACTTTTCAATCTCAGGTACCTAACAGTATTAGGTTTTGTTAAAAAGGCTCTGCTTTGAACACTCTGCTTCCAAATACTCTCCCCGCTTGAGAGAGCAAAGTATGAATGCATCAAAAGGGTTTATGACTTACAGCATTTCTTAAACACCTCTTCTTCCCTGGTCAGGCAAGGTCCATTCTCTCCCTAAATTTTACAGTCATCTCTTACTTCTGACCTATAGTTCTCCTGTCTCTTTTACAGTATTGTCCAGAGCGGGTAACATTACTTCATGCAAATTTTACTTCCCTTATCATTCTTAGAAATCTTTTTTATCTGCAGCATACATTCACAGGAGGAGGTAGGGCAGCCTTTTCAGAGCTATCTGTTGGCACACCCATTCTTCTATGTTGCTTCCATTCAGCCCTGTCATTATTACAATTTTGGAGAGCAGAAAGGTGACTGGCTCAGCAAGTCAGTGTATTTTCAGCCACACAAGTCCAACAGCAAAGTCCTACATGTGTAAAAAATAACTTCATGTATTATATACAGGAAAATAAAATCCCTGTCCTTTTGTCTGTAAGAGGATCTCTTCAGACCTGGAGTAACTTTGTCCCTGCCTCGGTTTCCTGATTTCCATGTAGGGAAGTCTCCCACTAGGCTGGTACAAAAAGCATCTTTCCAGCTCCCACTTCTGAACTGGGGTTTTCTGCAGGAGTCCCCCCGCTCGCTAGATTTCTCCCTTTTCAATTAAGCACCTCCCCGGGCTGCCATCTGAGGCTGGGGATAACCCCAGCTCTCCTGGAGGGCCAATCCTATGACTTGGCTATCAAATAAAACACATTTTCTGAGATATTTTCTCCCTAACGCTGTCAAAGTTGGTTAGATAAGTGCTTACATGTATCATCCACATGTTAACATCCCTCCCGTGTCACTGGTACCCAGCCAGCCAGAAGGCCCCTCACTTACAGAACTGTAATCTCTTGCTTGCTAATTTTTGAACTCCTGGTCCAGAGCACACTGAAGTCAAGGGGATGTTTTTTCCGGGCTGACACGGATTTTGAATCAAGCTGACCTTGTACGAAGCAAACTGCATAGATGCACCTGTCATACTCAGTTTGCTGAGTGAACTGCTTTCAGTTTAACTTCTGCTGTATGTTATTAATGTGGCACAGTTATTAGCACTTAAATCACCTTTTCCCTTGTCATTTCTATCTTTAGTTTCCCCTTCTCCCCCCCCCGCCCCGAGTATGATTTATAGAGACTGACTTAGGAAAGTATGTAGTTGTTAGACAAGGATGGAATTGCATTTTTTAGTATCACGGCTTATTTAAATTTAAAGGACTAGGAAGCACACTGTGATTAACTCAGCCATGACAAACATTTGATTAATGTTAGCTATTTTTTCCCACTGTAGTATTTTTCCTTTCACTTTCTTCTTTACAAACGGGTGAAAGTACAAACTAATTTTCTGGTACCTTTGCTCAAGGAGCATGGGAGCAAGTGCCTCTTCTGCTTAGAAAACAAGACCTTCTCAGCAAAACTGAGATTACTTAGGACAAGGATAAAAGCTATTTGAGATGCAATACTTGCTGTGGCTGCTCAGCTTAACACTCCTAAATATTAGCATATACCGTCCTACCAAAATGTAATAATAGGCCCTATATAGCACAGCCTGACACAAGACCGGGGCCTTACCTGTCATAAATACCGAAACAAGAGAGGAGAGATTTCCCCATACCACAGCGGTGTGGCAAACAAGCACCCTACATGGAAAGCTCGGGCAAAGGAGGAGGGGGTACGTCAAGCACAAAACATGTTTTTAGGGCAAACGCCGCAAGCGGGGATTAGGAGGACGAAGCAGGAGGGCTGCGTGTACGGGAGACTGACGGCGAGTCAGGGGACACCGGGACCTTCTCCTAGTGCCCAGGAGAGGGGACAGCCTTAGGTCACCAGCACCGCCAGGGAATTTCAGCAGGGCTGAAGCGCACAGATCTGCTCACGGCTGAAGTATGGGGGCAGCAGCTCCTCCCGCAGTGCCCCGATCTTTCCAGCCTTCTGCCCTGTGGCCATCGCCGCCGACTCCCGCCTCACAAAACACCGGCGGAGCAAGGGGCGCAGCCAGAGGCTCACCTGCCCGGAGCCCCGCCGGGAAGCCGCCCCCTCACCGAGGGGATGCCAGCGGCTCCCCGCCGGGCTGCCGCCCTCCTCCCGGGATGCCGCGGCGGGGGCTGCCGGCGGCGGGGCGGGGGGGGGGCCGCGCCGCTGCGGCAGCGGCGGGGGGGCCGCGGCGCCCCTCGGCAGCGGCCGGCGGGGGCGGGCGGCAGCAGCCGGGCCTCCCTCCCCGCGCCCCGCTCCAGCGCGCCGGGTCCCCGGGCTGAGCCGGCCGCCGCCGCCGCCTCCGGGCTTGCTGGCTCCGCCGCCCAGCTGCGCTGCACTGCGCTAGGGGCTGCTGCACCTGAGCGGCCGTGTCAGCGGCGGGAATAAACCAAAGCCATTATGTAATTTCAGATTATATAATCCTAAAATACAAGGGGGGGAAAAAAAAACCCAAACCCGACCCAAAACGCGCCGTCCTTCCCCGCGCGTCTAGCGGGGTGCGGAGCAGCCCGCGCTCTCGGGCCGCCGCCGGGGCACGCACGGCAGCACCGGCCGCCCGCAGCCCCCAGCGGCGCAGGGGCCGCCGTCCCCGCCCGCCGCGATGCGCCGGGGGAGGACGGCGGGGCCCGGCCCGGCCCGGCGGAGCCCGGCCCGCCTCTCCTTCCCTTCCCCGCGGAGGCGCCGAGCCCCGCCGGCACGGCCCTGCGGAAGGGCGAGGGTCGCCCCCGGGGGAGGCGCTGCCTTACCTGCTCCCCGAAGTCGATGGCGATGTTGGTGATGCCGAGAGGGACCAGGAACCGGATCAGGGGCCAGTAGTTCGTGAGCGCTGGAAATTTCACCATAGTCCCAGCTGCGCGGTGACCCCCAGCGCATCTGCCGCGGCAGGAGACGGCGCGGGAGGGCGGCGGGGGGGAAGGATGAAAGGGCAAAGGAGGAGGGTGCGTGCGTGTCCCTGTGCGTGTGTGCGGGGGGGGGATCAGGGCGAGGGAGAGGAGCAGCAGAGCCCCCTAAAAATAAAGCAGCCGGGGGAGCGGGCGGGGGGCCGGTCCCTCCCTGCCCGGCGCGGCTCGGCCCTGGCGGGTGCTGGCTGGGCGGCGGGGCGCGCTGTGCTGCAGCCTTAGCAGGAGACCCGAGAGATCAAGTCCATCCCCGCCGCCCTCCTCCCACACAACAATGATCCGCCGCCGCCGCCGCCGCCGCCGCTGCCGGAAAAAAAAAGAGGAGGGACACCGCCGCCAGCCACTCGTGCGGGCAGCGCTGCCATCCTCGGGGCGCGGGGGCCAGGGGAAGGGCCGGGCCGGGGCCTCCCCCCCGCCTGACGCTCGCCGGCGGCGGGGCGACGGCCGCGGCGCCGCGCAGGAAAACGCCGCCCTCCTCCCCGCCGCCGCCGCCGCCGCCGCCGCGGGGCCGGCGCAGGCCGCGGGGCCGCGGTGCGGGGCCGGGCGCCGCCGCCGCCGGAGGTGCCTGTGCGGGTCGGCGAGGCGCGGTGCGGGGCCGGCGGCGGTGCGGGGCCGGCGGCGGTGCGGCGGGGCCCAGCCGCCGGGCGCCGCTCCCCGGCGCGGGCTGCCGGAGCACGTGGGTTTGACACACGCTCGGCGGCCGGGCCGGCTGGCGGCGGCGGCGGGGGAAAGAGCGGCACCGAGCGGCTCCTCCTGACGCCGGAGCGGCCGCGCTGCCCCCCCCCGCCCGCGGCGGCGGCGGGGCCGAGGGCAGCGGCCGGGCCGGGCACCTGTCCGACCCCCCCTCCCCCCGCCCGCGCGGGGTCCCGCTGGGCGCCGTGGGGTCCCCCCCGTGTGCGGGACCCTCGCCCTCCTCATGCAGCGGGGGCCGAGGAAGGCTTTTCCTGGCCGTGGGCTCCGGGCCTCGTGCAGGGGCACTTGCGGAGCTGCGGGGAAGGTGGGGGTCCTTAACGGGGGCGTCGACCAAGATGTCCGACCCACGGCTTTTCTTCTGGTCAAACACCGCAAATGAATAAATGGTGAACCTTTGCCAACGCAGCCGCTTCGTTTTTCAAAGTCTCTGCCCGAGTCCTGGACGAGGGAATGGGTTTGTGGCCCCTCGCAGCTGGCAGGAGGGTCCTCGCTGGCGGGGGACACACGTACCTTGCTGACCCGCGGCCCTGGCGAACCGCGGGGCTCTGTCAGCGTTATGGGTTGGGGAAGAAGAGAAAGCAAACCCCTTCCGAACATGTGGAAGTTTGTCAACATTTTCTAACTCGCAGGGGCGGTTTGGGGTTTTGTTGTAATTGAGTTTCTCTGGGGTGTTTAGGTTTGTGGCGTCACCTTCACCTTGCCACCTTCAAGGAGGGCTGGCAGATATTTTGGGAAGGTGGAAGCCCAGTGAGGAACCAGTTGTCTGTATCTGATCCTCAGAGGAGCAGTGGCCAGCGGAGTGGTGGTGGACAGCCTTCCTCGCCCAAAGTCTCCTGTACTAAAATGTTCCTGTAACCAAGAGCCATTCCACATATTTTGGAGAGTCAACAGGAAGTGAGCTCTGAAAATCCTTGACAGGCAGATGACAGGCTGTGGGGTGGGGTTGGAGTGGGAGAGCCCCTGGTTCCTGGGGTGACTTGGCAAAGTCAGCCTCAGGTATCGCTGGAGGTTTTTTCCCTCCTACAGCTGGAGTTTGTCTCACCTAGCAGCCCTTAAGCTGGTACAGCCTTCCTTGTGGGCACACAGGAGCAAACTCCAACACTTACGAGAGTGGAAATGTGCCTTCGTCCTGTAGATCACTTAAAATGCCACGAGCATGGTGTCCTGGGGATGGTGGAGCGGAGCAATGCAAAGCAGGAGAGGACAATAAACTGAGAAGAGGGGAGCAGGAGCTGTTTGTGACTGCCTAAGTGTGTCTTTGAAGTAACAGCACCAAATCTTCATCATCCTAAGGAAGATCTGATAATCTCCAGATGGACCAGTGGTTGCTCCATCGGACAGCTTCAAACCACGTCCGCGATGGGGAACATTGGGTCTCCAGCCAACCAGACTAAAGTTGGACTGAAGTGGGAGCTCTCATGTAGATGCAGGGGCCTTACGCCAGCTGCCTTGTTTTCCTTGTTCGCTTGCTCTGAGCTGGATTACCTGCCGATTTAGACATAGCCTGTGTGTATGCTTATGTGTAAGTTGTAGAAGGTCTGCGTAGTAGGTCCCTTTCTTTGAAGCAAGTCTCACGGCTTTTGAAGACAAGGCTGGATATCTTCCAAAGCATTAATTCAATATTAAATTCTGTCTTCCCGAGACTGTATTTGATTTTAGATAACTGTATTGCCAGTAACTATTTTCTTCCTGATAGGACTAGGTTTTATTGGGAGTGAGGTCATTCCTCCTTGCCATGGGTCTGAGAACAACTTATACTGAAATTATGGAATAATATTGTTTACAGCTCCGTATTTTTACGTATTTTCTCAGTAAAGTGTCCCTATTTTGTTTCAGTTTAGAGGGATTATATTTTTAGGGGGAAGAAACCTTTAGTGCTGTTCTTGAGCCAGAGAAAAGTAAAAGGGAAGCCCCAAAGCCACTTGTAAATATATGATTTTAACCTGCCGTTTGAAAATTTCAGGTGAGCTGATGTTTGAGGACTACGTCCTCTCATTCCTGGCAAAAACAAGGCACCACAAAATTAAAGCTTCCTGAATGAAAACATTTGGACACTGAGCGTGTGGTTCACAGCGCTAACTATAAAGCATACATAGTGATTAATTACTTTGTCAGAAAATTATGTTCAGTCTTGGAAACACTGAGACACCTGTGTAGTTTAATGGACTATAAGAGAAGCATATCCTTTTGGGGGTTTGTCATGTGTTCATAAGGTAGTTGATACTTTTTAACTCCAATAGATAATGAATCAGGCCCCTTACATCTAAGTAATTTCCATCTGATCGGTCGCTTGACAGCTCTGGTTAACTTTTTGTCTTCCTGCTGCCCAAAGCAATAGTACAGTTTTATTTTAAGAGTAGTTTACATTTTACTTCATAACATGTCCTGGGAAAATGTTAACCTAACTGATGCGGTCTTGAGTCCCGTATATGAAAATCATTAAACTTATTTAACAAACTGTTAGGCTATGTTTTAGGTTTGTCTGTCTGCTTCCCATTCGTGTCTTCTGTTTATGGGATGAATGTAGTTCTTGTGTGCTTCTCTTTCAGCCCAGGTCATATTTGCTCCTCGAATTCATTACAGAAACAAAACTGTGTTTGGAAGGAAAGAAAAAGGATGGTTTCTCACATCTTGAAGTCAGTAGTTTGCTCAGCTGATGAGCTGAGGAAATAGGTCATTTTAGCTGTCTTGGGCAAAAAGCGCTGATTAGTAATCATTTCCTTTCTAGCATATTTTCTGTTACGCTACATTTCTTACTCATATACCAAACACTGTCTGTTTGTTTAATGGAATAAAAAAGGCACAGAGAGGACAGCAGGAAATAATTAGACATAGTCTCTCCACTTTTGATAGAAAAATTATCTGGTCCAGGAGTATCTTGGATGGAGGCATCTCACTGGAGATGGAAGTCCGTATGGATCACGTACAGTGCTGTAATGTGTTCCTCTGCAGTATATTACAGTATAAATGATGAAACGTATGAAAACTCCCTTGGCCCTGGTAGCGAAATGTGTCTGTAAGTGCTGCTTAAGCAACAGGGCCAAAGTCTGTAGAGGTGCCCAGTAGCAGATCCTATCAGGGCAGTGCATGTTAGCTTTGCTCACACAGTCAGAAATCCAACACACGGATCAGCACAGAGCTTTAACATGTGTTAGAGACCCAGTCCTTTCCTGAACTTAAAGCAGGCCCCTCACCATAACTGCACGATGGGAATCTTGAGAGGACCCTGCTGTGGTATTGCCTTGCTTCAGAAAGGTGCCGCTGTTTCCTTGTTGAGGCTACTGCTAATTACCTACTGAAGAAAATGGGTCTTGGGGGTTTTTTTTTAAATCACTGTGCTTGGTCTTTCCATCCCCAGTTGGCTATTTAGCTGTCACCCCTGCTTTTTTGGCTACTGCTCTCTTCCAAACCTTATCTTCTGCCTAGGATTTTTTTTTTCTTACCGTCTAGCAATTGGGAAGCACCCATTGTACGTGTCAAGGAATTCAAACTAGTGGATAACAACATCTGTGAGCCAGTCGTTCCATAAGAGGACAGGTGAACTGGGTTTCCAGGCCTACAGGCTGGCCAATAATTCTGGTCTCTGAATGACCTTGGGCTGGCAGAGAGCAACGGACGACTGTCTTTTCCTGCCTGTTATCTGACAAAGTGGAAGGACATCTCCACAGTCATATTCTGCTTCTGTCTTGAGTTATTCCTCCCCCTGCAACAGCTGCCTCTTGCAGACATAACTTTTAAGTTGGAACTGAGTCTGATGCGTATTTCCAGCTCTTTATACAACAATAATTAAAACAATAAGATTGTCATTTGAAAATGTTGTCGAACTATAACTGAATGTTGCTGTAGGAATGCTCAGAATGTGGATCTTGTGCACTTAGTGGAAAAATACTCATTCCTATTTAGTATTGAGGAATAAAAAGCAAAAATCATCTACCCAGTAATTTTTTTTAGAGGACTGGCCAGACACAAAGCTTGGTTTTAAGGAACCTTCGTGACCCAGCTGAAGGTCCCCTTCTTCCCTTGGGACCCCAGTTCTGCAGAAAGCCTGTTCCTAGGAAAAAGGTATGCTCAGCCTCTTCTTTTCCTGCAGGGCAAAGGAGAGCTGTATGCACAATATTTTCTTTTCCTAGGTGTAAACTAAGCCTATGTCACTGCAATCACTGTGAGTTGTACAGAAAGCCTTCATCTCAAAGTACTGGTGGAACTCTCCCTGTCTTACTCCTCATGCATCAGCCTTAGGATCAAGGGGCACGATGTTCTTTGGCTGTGTGCCTGGCCATGACTTCTAGGCTATTGCAGTCCATAACTGGAAAGACTATAGAAACGCTGCAGGAAAATTCTGTATATTTATATAATGTTTTATTCTGTGAATGGGTAGACTGAACCGAAAGATCAGAAAATAGCCACAGGAATCGGGATTGTCAGTCAGACAAGTGTCCGACTAATCCAATTCCAATTTAGCTACAGCTCTGTGTGAAGAATGAAAATGGTCTTTACAATCATCCTGTGTCCCCTCCCTAAGGCCAGTCTGCTCCATCCGCAGCTGGCTTGTCAAGTTAGATGATGAGGATGGTGTCCCTGCGGGAAGCCCATGTCTTTCTTTTTTGGCTGGCACAAATGCACTGGCAGCTTCAGGCAAAACTGTTTCCCAGCAGATGAAGCAGGAGAAGCTTCCTATTAATGCCTAATAAACCAAGATAAAAAGAATGTCGGTTTTCAGTGGCACAAGGAGACCCAGGTCACTCAGAAGTACCTGACTCATTTTTTAGGTGAGAACCAAAGTGCTGTCTCTGGTCACCTGCAGCAGGGGACCAGTCCAGAACTCGTCTTCTGCCACAGGGCGTCCGGCAGTGTTGGCTCTTTACCCCCTGTCTTCACAACGGCATCTGCTCCACCGCTCACTCAAGCTCATGGCCTGGGGTAATCCCAGCTGTATGCACAATTTGTGGTCCTGGAATTAATAGCCTGATTTGTCTTTTGGGCTTGCGTTCCGAGTCCAAGACTGTATCTTCTTCTTCTGAGATGACATGAGGCATGTGACTCTGCAGCAGCTCCGAAACAAGGGAGCTGGTGGCAGCAGCTGGGCTCAAGCTGCAGGCTGCTGGCGGGGATACGTAGTGATGCCAACCGCAGCTCCACTCACTAAGGCGATGCTGTGCCATTTCTTAGCAGATTAATCCCAACGGCTCCTTTTTCAGTGTTGGAGTTGCATAAACGTGAATACTTCATTGCAGGAGGCTAACTGGACCAGGCTCAGTCCGAGTTAGATTTCTCTCTTTCAAGTGCTTGTAGCGTGGCATCCGCGATCCTGAGGGACTTTGGTGCTTATGAACCTTTGTGCTGGTTTTGGCTGGGACAGAGTTAATTTTCTTCATAGTAGCTAGTATGGGGCTATGTTCTGGATTTGTGCTGGAAACAGTGTTGATAACACAGGGATGTTTTCGTTACTGCTGAGCAGTGCTCACACAGAGTCAAGGCCTTTTCTGCTCCTCACCCCACCCCACCAGCGAGTAGGCTGGGGGTGCACAAGGAGCTGGGAGGGGACACGGCTGGGACAGCTGACCCCAACTGACCAAAGGGCTATTCCATACCATATGACGTCATGCTCAGCATATACAGCTGGGGAAGAAGAAGGAAGGGGGGACATTCAGAGTGATGGCGTTTGTCTTCCCAAGTAACCGTTACGCGTGATGGAGCCCTGCTTTCCTGGGGATGGCTGAACACCTGCCTGCCCATGGGAAGGAGTGAATGAATTCCTTGCTTTGCTCTGCTTGCATGTGTGGCCTTTGCTTTCCCTATTAAACTGTTTTTATCTCAACCCACGAGTGTTCTCACTTTTGCTCTTCTGATTCTCTCCCCCATCCCACCGGGGGGAGTGAGCGAGCGGCTGGGTGGGGCTGAGTTGCCGGCTGGGGTTAAACCTCGACAACCTTGTATCCTATAGAGGGGCTTGCATTGTCCTCACGTCAGGCCTGAGGCTCTGGCATCGTTTCATGATCAGAGGGAGAGATGCTTTCTCATCATCAGAGCAAACATATACAAATGTTGCGTTTCCTCAGCATGGGAGAAATTAAGTCTTTAAACATAAAGTTTTTTTGTGTTGTGTGTAGGGTTTTACATCCTCCCCCCCATTTCTAAATTACAGTTTATTTAATTATTATAAATACGCATTCAAACATCTTGAAAGAAATGCAAGTAATAATTTAAAATATTTTCCAGAACTTATTTCTAGTTAATAAATTTAAATGTATTTATATGCTTAATAAGCTTTGATTTGCCTGGAATTCAGAATCTGTTTTTTTATGTACATTTGGCATCTTTGCTCCAGGCGTTAGGACATACTAGGACTCTCTGCAGCCTGTTTGCTTCTCACTAAAACATCTACATGGAATATCACTTGCTGGGCTATACATGAAATTAATAAGCACACAAGCTTACCAATAATGTAAAGTTGCAGAGGTCAATCTTTATGGCTTTGTGTATCATTAAAACAGTAATCAATATTAGACTTCAGCTGTCTGCGGAGATTATTTGTGTGGCTGAACACCGTTTAACTAAATCTTGTAGGAGGTGGTGGTGAATTTGTGTTCCAAACTCCCATATTCTATGTTCTTTTATGATGTTGAGCTCAGTAATTAGATTAATTTTTGAGAATAAGTTTAAATGTTTCATAAATATGCATATATGAATTTGCGATACTTCATCCTCTCCAGTTTTCTTCAGAAGGGTGTCAGTCTGTCCTAAATATGTGTCTTGCCAAATATGGCTTCTGTGTTATTGCAGCAATCATAAAAATAGCTTTGTACAGCACCTATAGTAGAGTAAGGAGTAATCTAACATATTTGTGAAAAGACAGTAATATGCAAATGCATAAGGATTATTTATTAGTGCTTGTATGACTGAAAATGCTATAGTATATGCATGCCTAAAGCCAGTATTCCCAGAGTACTCTAGAACTTAAAAGTAGTAGTAAGTTTTATCTTTAAAATGTACAGTATTGCTCTTTGACATCTTAAGACTCTGCTACTGTCTGGCCATCTAACTATAATATTTGATAAAATTTGCGTATTTTAGAGAATTGAGATTTTGTTCCTAACTTCTTCTTACCCACTGGGAGCTTTTAAGAAATAATTGCTTTTTGGAATGAGCATTCCGTACTTTTATAGTAAGGATGTTATTCAAGAGGATACAAGGAAATGTTAAGATGCTAGGGCAGCAAATTTATGAAACTATACAAAAACACTTTTCAACACTTTCATTGCCCTTGCTGCCTGCCAGACCCTAAGTGCTTTAGAAATCTGAGTTCTCCTTGTGATATATACTGCAATACCAGAAGTACCAAGGGCAAGAAATGCCCCTATTTCACAGATGGGCAAACCAGAGGGAAACAAATGGCTTGTGCAGGTTAGGGAAGGGGATGTGTATCCCAGACCTGTAACTGACCCTTTTGCATCTTCTGATTTATTCGAGTTTTTCAGCTGAACCTAAATGAAGAAAAAAAGAAACAGAATTGGTTCACAGACAGGGAGTCTCATCTGGTTAGTTAGTTTATAAGTATTTAGAGAACAAGCAGAACTTTAAAGCCAAGTATAGTCTGTTATTTGCATGTGGATAATGTCCTTATCCAAGGTCTCAGACATTGTTCTTTTATAGATAAAGTTGTATCATTGTCTTCTCTTACAAAGAACTAAAAGAAGAAAAAAAAGAACCAGCTTCATCTGAAAGTTGAAAATATTTCCTCCAAGGCCTGGATATTTTGGATTCCTAGAAAAAAAAAGCAGCTTGTGTAATTGGTAGAAGAATGTAAGCTGCTCTCACAACCTAATCAGTATGTTACATGACTTTTCAAAATGCTTACCCCTGAAAAATGGATTGGCCCTTGATCATCTCTCTCTGTCCTTGCAAGATGTTCTTAGCCTCTAATAAGGGGAGGATAGATACTGGATAATTGAAGGAAGGCTGTTCAATTTTCATTCCCTGGTTAGGCAGACAAAGTCAATATTGGCCTATCCAAACAGAGAGTCGGTGGATTGATGAAAAATAAATGGTAAAAATCTAAAAGCAATTGAACTCCAGCAATACAAAAATTCATCTTGTTGTACTATTTATAACTACGCAAAAAGGCAGGATGGTCAGGTCCTCTGAAAAAGGAAGTAGTGATGGAAAGATGAAAGAATTCAATTTGCATGACCCTTTAATATTGGAATTGCCTAGTAGCCGATACATTTTAGCAGAAGGTCTCTCAGTGATAAATTTTGTTATTTTGATCAAATGCATTCCCACATATAAAGATGAGTTTGAGATGTAAAAAAATCCCAAGTGCTTCCTTGCACTTACATTCAAATCCAGTATGAGGGCACCTGTAAGCCTGTTAAAGGAGTGTAGAAACCTTCTTTTATTTCACGAAGGATGCTGAGTAACATAACTATTGGCATTTTTCTTTCTCCCAGAATTTTTGCTGTCATTTTTTCCCCTAGTTTCAAAACAGTATTATGAAGGGACAGAAGACTCTAGGCACAGTACTGGCTCTCATTTGCATGTGGACATGAAATATCTTGAGTGGGATTCTCTCAAAGTCCCCCCACTTTCCCTTCTGGAGATTTCATTCACAGGATTCACATCCTTTCTAGGACATGGAAAACTAAACGTTTTGAGTTAGATTATCAAACTTTTCAATTGCTTGCTTATTTTTTGGATGCAGTGCAATCAGTTTGCTAATCCCCTCAGACTCCAGATTTGTACTTACTGTCTAAACCAGGTGTATTTGTATCTGGATATAGTCAAGTAATTGTTTCTTGCCTGCACGTGGAATAAGACTATTAGCTGAACCACATTGTGCTAAGATAAGCTTAAAAAAAGAACGCTGTGGTAGTCTTTTCTGCCTATGGGAATTCAGATTAACATGTTATTATCTTAAATTGCAAGAAAGATTTGTCATATCCAATGGAATAAAACAGAATTAATCTATTCAGTTACTATTGAAAGTAAAAATTGTGTGCTGAATGGATTCCTTACTAAAACTGTCTAACAAGTGTGTTGTCTCAGTTGGTGATGAACCACAAGGAATTTAGTGTAGACAAGCTCCAGACTTACCAGTGTATTCAGCAGCTGATCACCAAATTTTCCTTTACTTTCTAGAAAAGAGCCTTCCAGCAATAAATAAATACTTTGAGAAGTGCATTAGACCTGGGGCAGTCTTGAACAACGACTGTTTTGATGCATAAAATCCCATAGCGGTCATCAATCTTCCTTACATCCAAAACACATTACAGTCGCTGTTTAAAGTACCACAATATGATACAAACTCTGTGAATCAGAGCCCCTCCAACCAGAATTAACAAGTTTGAGCTGCCAAGCCCTAGTCTAGAAGAGAGTTGCTAATGTTGCCCTAGTCCCACATGTGGGAGGGAGGAAGAAGGAGGGGGAGACCTGTTGTCCCGTTTTGGCCCTGCAATGCTTTTTCTGACATCTCAGCAGCTTTCAGCAGACTGGACAGGGCTTTCACTTGTGAAAGTGAAATACAGGTTTTACTCCACCCTCCATCCAGAAGCCATGCTATGGATTGGTGGGAAAAGCAGGTGAAAGGAGGTAATAGAGAAACCAAATGTGTTGAGGTGGGCTTGGTGTGTTTGGGAAACCCTTGTTGTTGTGGAAGGGGGCTGGGGGTGGCCCTCTTCTGCAGCTCAACAGCTCCTTGTTGGGTCAAGCTGGCCAGATGCATCCCACCCTGTGACACCAGAGAGCTGCAGAGAGAGCGAGCGCTCTGCTTTGGGTGCAGGGGAACTGGGATCTACTGGAAGCAGTGGGGCGGAGCAAGGAGGGAATGAAAGGAAGCCTCGCAGGTAGAGCAGGGCTTGTTGGGTCAGTGCAATGGCAGCAGGGGGCTAACCTCATCTTCTGCCTGTGCGGGTGGAGCTCGGTGGTGAAAGCAGCCTGGGCTGTGCTTCCTTGCTTCTGCTTTAGGAGGTATTGGTCTAATGGGCTGGGAACTTAAGGCATGACACCAGGGTAAATCTTTGATTTTCCCCAAAGGCTCTGTCCTTTACTGGATGTAATGGTGTTGCTTCTTGGGGTCTGGGAGCTGAACCTGCGTAGGTGATGAGGCCTAAGACTGGAAACTTTGAAGGCTGATGGGGTGGGACAGCAGCAGCAACCTACAGGGATGCAGGGGAAGACAGTCATTTGTGGGCATCTGTCCGAGAACATGTGAGTGTCTGCAGTGGGTCAGGCTTGCTTTGGTGGTGGGTAATGGCTTGGGACTTTGATGTTTAAGATCAGCCCTGATAAGAAGAACAGATGTAAATTTGCTGAAGGAAAGTGTGGTGCTTGCTGTAGTCTGCAGTTCAAAATGGTAGAGTTTTCTTGGTTGTGGGAAGGTTTTTTTCCTTGTTTGTTAAAGGACAGCAAAGGACTCCCTGTAAAAGGTTACCTGTTTTGAAATACAGATCTGTAAGGAAGATATCTGCCCTCAATCTCTTGATGAAAGAGCTGTACGGCAGTGCAGCGGTTGCTGTAAGGAATAGCCAGCAGTGACTGCAGCTAGCAAGGACGGCTGTTGATCAGTACAGCTAGCAGACGTCCCAGGCACCACCGTTTAGTGTCTGAATCGTGCGGAGGCTTATCCTCCCAGATGGAGTAGATGGTGGAATCCTCAAACCCAAATATCCATCAAAGGCAACAGATTTACCTCCTCTTCACCTGGGATCTGCTGAGTCTGATCTCCCTCAGCATGGTCTCACCAGAAGGGGAATACCTTTCTAGCTACTCACCATGGATGGAGGCAGACTAGGTCAAGATTTTTGCCAATGTACTGTGAACAACAGTCTCATCTGCTGTTATTTTTTCAGGTTTTTCCAAGTTTGTGTTTTCCCAATAAAATTTGGTTTTCTTGCAAGCAGGAAGCTATTTGTCATTTTTGCATGCCCAGACAATAAAATTTGGTTTATCAGGTGCTCTTACGATCCCCAGATGCCTAACTGGTGATTCTTGGAGAACTCAGAAGATTTTCTGAGATTTTTTTCTCCTCTGGCAAAAATTAGTTGAAGGTGGTCAGATGGCTTAAAGAGTGTCAGGCAAGGACAAATGGATGTACTGGCAAAAAGCAGAGTGGCAGACTGCCGCATGTGCTTAGGAAACACTTGTTCATGCTAAATATGACCTGTAAAAATGGTGCCTTGAGCCTGAAAGTTTTATTGGTCCATAAAATGGAAAAAAAAAAAAGATAAAGTGTCTGGTTTTTTCATTTTTATCAGATATTTTATGTCTACTTATTAACTTATGCAAAAGCCCTTGGAAAATTTAGGTTAGGTTTTTATAAAGGTGTAATGGATCCCTATGATGTATTACTGTAGATAAAAGGCACATCCCTAAGACTTTTACTGCAGATAAAAGGCATGTAGGAAAAAAACCCATGAACATTGTTCGGCTGACATGAATCCCAGGGAATACAAAGCTAGAATCAGTGCTATTTGCCTAAAGATTAATCTCCCTGTTTAAGCGTTTGCTTGATTCACAGCATGCCAACTGCCCAAACAATTTCTTTTAACTCGGAGCTTTGGTCATGGAAGATGTTACAAATACCATGAGCTAATTTGCCAGCCCCTGGTTCCTGCCATGTGATCTTCCAGCTCTGGGTTGAGCTCCTGGGGGTTCACATATCCTTTGGGCAAAGCGACGAGGTTCTCGTCGTGCACTGAACTGAAACTGCGTGAATAAAGCAGAGTCTTCAATGTTGTAGAGTGCTGTGCTTATACGTTTTGACAAATTTAGTTGAATTTTGTTATTTATATAGCTCCAGAATGTAAAGCAATTCCTTTTTTTGAAAAATAATTGCTTTTGTAGCATGACAGCGATCACATCGTTGTGCTGCTCCTAAGTCTCTGTGACAAATTCAGACATGTCACTAACAAGCCAGCAATTGCTGCTCGCTTCCGCTGGGGGGTATCTTAGTTTTTATACTCACTTTATAAGTTTTAGCATAGAAAAATCACTCTTTTAATCTTATTTCATCATGCACTTTTATAACGCAGGCGACATTTTAATTATTGACTTAATAGTTACCGTGCTACAGTCACCTCTGTGTGTGTGAATTCGCACGAGTGGAGGAAAGAAATGGAGTGCTGCGAGATTCCTCTTATCACCGTGTGTTAGTGTCCCGCTGCTAGTGGGTTCTGTGGTATCAGTGGGAGTCAGGATGAGCAGAGTGAGTGTTTCTTCTGGTGCTATTTGCATAGATTTTCTAGGCTTTGAGCATTTCTCCTGGGCATGAAAATAAGGACTAAACTGGGCAAGGGGTGTTCTGCATTATGAAAGAGCAGTTCCTTGCTATGTTTGATAACTCTAGTGTGACAGAAAAATCCCTCTGGTAGCTTTGTGCTGAGCTTTTAGGTTGATGAGAAGCAGTTATGTGCAGTGTTAAATTTGGGGCTGATCCCTTGCTCATAGTGGTCAGATGTCCAGAATCTGCTTTCAGGTTCTGGCTGATGGTACGGTTCAGTGCAGACTAGTTTAGCTATTGTGAGGAAAGTCCATAATTATGAAGCTTTGGTATTTATGTATATGTAGGTAATTCTCAGACTGACTTGCTGCTTGATTGCAGAACTTGCCTTTTGAGGACAGCTCAAATATTAAACTTCTAAAATGATTGATCCTGAACTGTTTATGTACAGAACACATTATCACTGAGGTCATTAGAGATACAAGTATAGAAGTGCTCTGAAGAGACAGAGTTAAGATATATTTTCTGAGTTTTTGCTTCTTATAGCTCCCCTTACCACCCTAACTAAATCGTTCTTCAGACTTGGCTCTTTATTTTGTCAGTCTATCAAGCAGTATTTTTGTACAAAACTAACATGTATTTAAGATTTCCTTTTTGAGAGCAAATCAATTGAAGCTGATAACCAGTTCTGCATTAACTGACTGTAAATTCTTGGTCTTGTTTCGAGTACGGACGTGTTTACTAACATGTACCAAACCACTCCATCTGATGAGATTCCCACTTCTTCCAGATGTGGATGCAGAACTGGTTAGGTCATTCAGGGATGCCAAATTTCATGAAAGAGTCTTTATTAATGCTCCATGGGAAACTTGACTAAACTTTTTTGTATATTTTTCAATAGGTTTGACAATTCTAGTCCTATCACAATTCATTGAACAAATCTTGGTATTTCTTCCTAACATTTCATTATCCCTCATGCACATCTAAACATCTCTGGAATGCAGGAGTAAACAAACAAAACACAGAATATTTGATTTTTAATCTTGCATATGTATTGAATTGAATTCCTTCTGGTACTTCTGGTATTTAAGCAATAGCACAGATTAACTGTGGTTTCTGTTCAATTGTTAAATGACAAAATACAGATGAAGATATTTACATGTTTTCCCCTGAGGGATGCTTTTGCTTTATTAACATTAAGTTAAGGTTTGATTCTGCTGTGATCAGCAGTTACCTTGATTGTTTCAGTGTTTTTACAGCATAACCAGGTACAAACTATTTTAAAATTAACTTCTCTTTTCATTATTAAATTTGTATCACATCTAGGACAAACTTCTTTTGTTGAAGGATAAATACGTTTGTAGTTCAGTTTGCTAATGCAGCATTTGGGAAATTCTGTGACAGCTATTCTCCCACTTCACTTGGTAGTAATCTTCCAATTTTGGTTGCAACCCCAGCTATGACTGGAGGCTAGACCTCTTGTGGCTGTCTGGACCAAAGATGGTAATCTTTCCAGGATATGGGTGAACACAAGAGGTGTGGTTCTTCTAGTCCACGAAATTGTTCATTCAACCAGGAAAACACCATGGGCTGTTAAAACTGCCGTGAGGACGTTTGACCTGGAGTTGTCCTTCAAGTGCTGAAGCTGTTCCTTATTTTTCTTCCATCTAGTTGTTGCTGGCAAAGTGTCAGAAAGCACTGCATTTTTCGGCCACTTTTGCAGTAAAGCAGGCAATACTTTTTGTTTAAAGGTAGTGGAGTACAGAGGTGCTCCCCCAAGGCGGGGTCCTCTCTAGTTTCTGAGAATGGAGGTCCTTCTTCACGGCCACAAAAGTGGCCCCTAAAACTGCTGAGATAGTGGAAACTTGGTCCGAGTGAGGTCTGTAACCATTTTGTACTGTATAAAGAGGGTCCATCAGTTCGGTTGCTCACTGTTTCTCAGCCTGTCATGCTTCCAGAGCAAACAGGTACAGGATTTGGGGAAGAATATGCAATACCTATCTCAGGTTTAATGCAGGTATGTGCAATACAATCTCAGATACACGGCGAAGGGACTGAAGCAGCTAAATTCAGGTGGTGAGTGGATGAGTGCAGCCGCATACTTCACTGCCCATTTTATTTCAGCCCAAGGTCCATCCTGCACACAGGGAGCTTCAGCCGGCCAGATATAATGTTTCTCTGCTGGCTGGAGTTTGTGCAGCAGCATTTTAGGTTTCTTATTTGACCTGTGAGGATATTAGGCTGCCTGAGAACTTTTTCAGGGGGGCTACCCCTGTGGGAGCGGGTGGCCGGGCAGCCCTCCCCCAGTCGCCCACCGGGCACGCGGGCACCTGGTTGTAGTTCAGCAGATCCCTTGTTACAACGTGGCACCCACTGAGAGTCATTTATTTATTTCACATCTCAGAATAAGTGAAAATATTAATTTTTCTGGGTGCAGTGTGAAATGTAATGTGTTCATTAGTGATGGACAGCCCATGGCTGTGCTGGCCCTGAGGCTGGGGAGCCAACCCTCCAAGAGGGGCCACGGCACAGGACTCTCCCCTTGACACCGCTTTATCAAAGGTAAATAGTCTGAGATTCGCTAGTTACTGGACATGCTTTGTGAATATCAATTAATTGAATAGAGATTTAAATGTGATGCTCATTTTTAATCTTTTGCAGATCGCTATTAATCCATCCTGTTTACACTTCCACACTCTAAGCAGAAACAGTTCTTATTAATCAATACTCCAATTTGCTGTTTTACCTAGGAAGGAAGCAAGGATTTGCTGCCTGCGTGCTTTATGCATAGGGATACCACCGCTGAGGTCCCACGAGCCTGCGTTGGAAGGCGTCTGGGAGCTAGAGAAGCCTTGCAGTTAAGCAGATTAACAGTGATTTCTTTTCTTCAGTCTGGCAGCAGGTGTCTGTAACTGACCCTGTGCTTTGCAAGATGATTTCATCGAATAAATGCGCTGTCAAAGTTAATTAGTTACATTTTATTTTGCAATTCACCTTCATGATGACATCCTGCCAGTAGTGAAAAGCGCTCAAAAAAAAGATCATTTGTGCTCTAGCTGGTGGATTTTATGAACACATGAGAATGAACTTGTAGAAAAGGAATATGAAGGCTTTATGTTTGATTTTGCTTTATTGGTTGGTGCTGACAATATAAATGCTATTTAAAGCTTTTGGAGATTTTGACCAAGCTGGCAAGTTTCAGTCGTCTATCAGCTGTCTTCACCTAATAACGTCTCCCGCTCTTATAGTGAAGGCATGAATGTATGGAAACCTCTGAACCGTGATTGAACTGTGATCGAACTGTGATCATCACAAGAGTGACCATCGTTTCATGTGTCACTTGTGTTTTCCTTACAGAGGAAAACTGTTCTTCAGAACAATCAGTGAAGCGTGTCAGAGTGCTTATGTCTAATTCTATATAAAATTTGGGCTGAAGCAATGTCAGTGAGTGAAGTTAAGGTGCTCATCTGTCTGCCAGATATCATTTCTAACAAAACCAACATGCTGACCATTTATTTCATAACTGCCGAACTGCTTGGCAAGGGGTTCAGGACAAATACCTGCATATTCACAATGCTTTGGGCCACCGTTCTAAAGACCTCATCAGCTCAAGAGATGAGATAGATAGCTAATGCCTGTAGGAAAATTCTCACCAATGAAGCAGGGTGATTTTCCACTTTCTGCCCCAGATACTGACTAAAGACAGCATTCACTGAAATACTCAACAACAATGCAAGAGATGGCAAATACATGGCAGTAATTATAAAAACAATTGTAGCATTATAAGGATTACACTGTATGTTACTTATCTCTCAGCAAAATAAAAAAATATGTAGAAATGCCTTTTTTATAGATGGAGGATGTAGTACAAATCTACTTGGACAGGATAATTGGTTCATTTTCTCTAGAAGTCTGCAAAGTAGCTTCTGCTTATAATCATCATCAGCTGAATTGTGGAAGACTTGTGTTGTGCTTTTATCTGCAGCTAAAATCAGATGTGCTGTTTTACAGTTGTGAAATCTGGATTTTATGTATGCTGCCAACAAAGGCTCTTTGATACTGCAAGCCCAAGAGGTTATTCCTTGACAAAATAGCATCACGTTGATGCAGGTAATGTCAAATGATAATAGATTTTAGGGTGTCTTTTTATGTTTTAGCTTCTTTCCCTTTATTCCAGAGGCAGGAAACACCTAGGCAGCTAAATGCCTTGCTAGCGTAATAGGAGGATTCATTGAAAGTTGGGTCCTTAGCTGTCTCAGGATCCTTCAAATATTCTGGTCAGAAAACTACAGCATTATTGAGGTGTTTTTTGAAACGGCACTGTTCCAGGAGGCATCTGTGCTGAAATATCTCATGTATCACTGGCACTCACAATTAAAAGCAATTGGGAAGAGAACCTAGCCAGGGCCTGACTGTGGCATCAACGTGGTAGATCAGCTTCCGTCCTCCTAACTGAGAGGCCTGTGTTCAGGTGAAAATTGTTCTACCCTTCTCCTCAGATGGTGGAAAGAGATAGGCAGTTCCAAGATATGGCTGAGAGGGGCTGAATCACCTTTTTGATGTTCATGCTTCACCCTGATGATTATCTAAAGATAAGGGAGTCTAGCTGTGTTAATCATCAAGGATGCAGTCACACCTTTCTGTTTGTGGTGGGGCATTACACCTGCATTCAAAATCTGGACTTTCTTTTTATTTCTGTTCTTAATCAGCAAGTTCTGACTCTACCATGGGAGAAAAATTGTTTGGGGAGAGGGTGAGGAAGGCACTGTGTACCTGCCAATTCCATGAGGGAAATAAACTAGGCTCTATGGTGAATCTCAGCAGCTTGTCGCTGCTTCTGGGAAGCATCCTCAGTCAAGTGGACAGCTTCTCACCGCTTTGTTTTTTAATGGGGTGGCCACATCCTCCCCATTTACCCCCCACCGCCTTCATCCCTTGCAAAACTGCTGTGACAGTGTAACCCACAATTACCAGAAGCAAAGACCCATCATTACATTTCCATCAGACTGTGCAAATACTAATTTTAAAACACAGGAAGTCCTTGCGTTGTTGCCTAACTACATTCTTTAGGAAGAGAACAGACAGACAGGGGTTAAAATCTAGGTGACTGATGCTACTGTCTTGACAAGCTTGGTTTCTGTACCAGTAAATTTCAAAAGGCAAGACGACTGTATCCTCCTGCCTCTCCCAAGGCAGTGAGGTAACTGTCATGAAAATCAGCATTCAATAAGAAATAATGGGGCCCTTCCAAAACAAGCTGCAAATTTTGTTTTGCAGTTTCAGTATTTAAAAAAAATGCATTTATACATCCTAGCAGGTCAATTTCTTTGGTTATGATTGCTGTCTACACATGCCATTAATGTTCAGCACTGAAATACTGAGTCAACAGCTTGCAGTTAAAGTGAATGCTTTCTCAGTGAAGTTGAGCGTTTATTTCTCCACTAATTTTATTCTTTTTTTTTACAAAAATCTTCCTTTACAGATCTGTCACTCATCAACATATGGCTATAATTAGCTGTTTATTTAGTCAGAATTGATGGGTGGCTTCAACCAAGCTTCAAGAAGCTTCAACTTTGTAACTGGGACAGAATCTGGATTGATACATGGCATCTTTTAAAGAAGCATATAATTGTAGAAATCTTATGGCAGATTAAACAGGCAAGCACTAAACATGTGTGCTTCACTTTCTGTCCCACAGTGGCTAGAAACAGCCATTTTCAAAGACATTGACCTTCAAGTATTGGAGTATTGAAGCTGAAAAAGCAAAGCATGTATTTTAAATTGATTATTTTCTAACAGAGGAAGTGATTTTTTTCTCTTGATATATTCAATAAGTGGTTTTTTAAAACTAAAAATAGTTAGGAATGCTATCCATCCTATCCAGTCTATGAGAAAATCAGCTACTTGGTGCTTGTGGATGCATGCTCCATACCTAAGAGCTTCATAACTTGCAATAGTAATGAAAGGATAATTGCATAAGGTGCATAACCAGGGGACCAGGTGGGACAGAGTAGTCTTTCCTGAGCTTGGCATCTGAGAAAGACTTTTTTTCCTTTTTAATTATAATCATGGGTCTAAACTTACTATTGGCCTAAGCATATATGTTCTCTGAAAATCAACGAAAGAGATTTTTTTTTATTTTTTTCAGTGATGAATTTTCTCCAAGACTAAAAGCCAGCAAGGAAAGCAATCCAGACCAGAACAATAGAGTGGCTGGAGCAGTTTGCAGAGCTCTGTGATCAGTAGGTAGAATATTATTTTCCTTTGGGGTGTAGGCGTGGAAGAAGGGTAAACTACTTTGTTTTTCCATTGTGATAAGTTTTCGGGAAGACCTGGGCTCCTGGAACTTCTTTTTTCAAAGTCGGTTTTTGGGATTTACAGTAAATTTAGCACTCAGGAAGTGGAGTCATCCTTCCTGACTTACAATGAAGTGCAAATATCAGGTCTTTATTCTACTGAAGGTCATATGACTTGAGAATTGCTATGAATGTTGGCTTCTCACATCAAAAAGAATAAACAGAGTGTTTTCAACTGAAAGGCCACTAGGTTCACAAGATGCTTAAGCTCAATACAGAGCAAAAACTGTTGCAGTCATGTCTCTTCACAGAACTGTGTACCTCACGTGGTCTTTTAATGCTTTGAACGCAAATAGATTTTATCAGCTGTGAGTAGCATGGAGGTATTTATTTTTCTCTTATTAGTATGGACATTATAATGATTTAGTGCTTTTAGTTATGTTCTGATTAATTTTTTAGGTTCAAACAAAGTTGCTAACTTGAAGAAAATGAAGGAAGCCTGATATGAAGATTTAGTATCCATGTAGGGTACAAGAGAGTAATAGTCAGCACTGATATACTAGCATGAAATGGCCATCAAGAAGTCTTCATATACAACAGTACTTCAGAAGTTCCCAATGTTTGGAAGAAGAAATAAGGGCAGTATATCTGATAAGATCTGCCAGATAAATGTTGAGTTCTTAATGGTTACTAACGTACAGTCTACTTAAGCTCAAAACCTGTGACCTCTTTGACAGCTAAACCTCTTCTAGGAGGATCAAATATACAGCTCTTTTTAGTAGAGGCAGCAAAGGTCAGCGGTAACTTGATCACTGTGTAAATGTCTGGCATTTCCTTCTGTTCAAGGAAAATTGTATGGTACACATCTACTCTCAAGACAATCCATCAAGAGGCCTGCGTAAACCAAGGCATGTATGTTCATGTCAAATATTTCACCCATAATTCTTACTTTTTCATCCTGAAGCTTGCTTAAGAGTTGCACAAAGTGGGTATCTGTGGGTGTGTAGGGGAGGGAAAGGCTTTCCTAGCTGAGACCCACACGTCTGGAATTGTCTCTCCATAGTCATCAACTGGCCGAGTAAATATCCTGTGTGGGATCCTTCACAGAAAAACTCAAGATCTCTTCCTTTTGTCTTTGTCATGGTTTCCCTATAATCATTGTTTTGTGTGGTTTTGATGTCAGAGAAAAAGGGGACAGTGTTTTGTGTTCAGAGTTTCTTTCAGGTGCCACTCTGAGGTCCCCTAAAGTAATTATTTTTATGTTATGCAGTTCGATTTGTTTGTTGATGTGATTTTAGCCAGTAGTAACTGAGGAAAGAGATTTCCAAGAAAGATTGCTGTTAACTATTTGAAGGAAACTACAACAGTCTGAACCTTCATTAATTTTTGAATGGCCATCTCAGTAATCTCTCTTGCATTCTGGTCCCCTGAGGACATCTGGAGAGTGTCAGGCAGCCATGTGATATCCTCCACTTCTGCTGACGTAAACCTGGAGTACAGTCGCTGAAGTCAGTGCATGCTTGTGCAGTTTGTGCCATTTAGATTCTGTTTCTAAATCCTGTCTTCTGTGTGTATTTGCTTTGAAGAGGAATACAATGAGATGAAAACATTATCCTTCTAATGTTTTCCAGTCTGTTGTGTGAATGATATTAAGACTACAGGTTCAGCTACTGACCTGGGGTTGGCTAGGCTGTTTTTCCTCTTGTGATGAAGTGGCAAGGTGAGGTTGTATTGCCAGAAGCACAGCTGCAACACACGAATGGACTGAGACAGACTAAGAGTTTTGTTTTGCAGACAGGCCAGACTTATTTTTGGTGGCTTTGGCTTGGTCATGTTTCAGAAACCTCATTCCATAAGGGTTTTTCCTGCCTTCAAAACCTCAGTTGTTTTAACAACAACAATAACAAATTATAAATGTCTCCATCTGTAAGACAACTAACTTGATCAAATTGAAAAGCTCGTGTTACCCAAGACATAGGGAACAGTGTGCCTGAGCGCTCTGCAAACGTTGTCCAGAAACACTGCTCTTAGGCCCTGTGGAGATTTCTGGACAGCAGAGTACCTGCGGGTACAGGATTTCACAAAATAGCCATCTTTACAAGTAATTTAGAAGTAGGATTGATTCTAGGCTAGTTTCTAGGCTGTTGTTCTTGGTTTCCTTGAAGATGGATAGGTAGCTTAAATATAAACCTAACATTTCACCTGTGCAGCAGAAAGGCTGAAGTAGGCTCTACCACCATTTATAGTTTGCTTCCAAAACTGGTCCGCAATTAATTCTGTAGTTCTATAGTTTCTTTCCTGTGTATTGTTACCTGGCTAGTCCCTCTCAGAACCTGAGTTATATGGTATAAGGTGACTTAAGCCCTCAACAGCTTATTTTCTCTTCTTTACGTTAGCCTGCAGTGAAACCGTATTTGCTTATGGGGCAGGAAGAGGAGATGTTACGGACGCCCCACTGCTGACTTGAGGCACGTGACTAATACACCTTAATGAACAGAACCCTTCCAGTGACTTAAAAACAAAGGCCTTCAGGCTTAAAACTCGTCAGTCTGATATTCCTTTATAATGAAAAAAATGGAAATTCTTTGATTTTGGCTATGTTCATTGTAGAAAGGACAACTACAACAAAATAGTTGGTAGGGAAGGAAGCGAGGTGAGGTGTATTTTGTATTAGAATAATAATTTTAAAAATACGGCAAAAGCTACTTAATTCTGGAGCTCTGTTTTCATTGTGTTTTACTGTCTAATGAATCAGAAAGAAAATGTGTAATTTTATTGAAAATATAAAGTAAATCCAGATGTTTATGTACAGTAATGTCACTAGAGTCTACAAGGAGCATGTTATCCTGTTAGATTTATTCCTCTGAACACAACCAAACAGCTCATGCTGAGTAAGACTGGGGCTTCCGTTCAAACAGCAGTGGTAAGACTGTGGGACTGGAATCTCCTGTATGAAGGGAAAATTTCAAGACTAATACACATAAAGTCTGTGGAAACATAATACACTGGGCTCTTTGTGCTTTAGAAACATGCAACGATTTTTTTTTTTTTTTACTTTGAGAATTTTTTTGTGTTGCATTTGCAACTGTACTAAAGAATTCATATTAACTCTATCTAAAAGTACACCAAAACATTGGCTAGGGAAAGTTGTTCACTGTCCGGGAAAAGTTTTATTCTTGTGATTGCACTTGCATGGAGTGTGAATTGGCCTTTAACCCAATGATCAGGTTGTGGTAGCAACCTGAGAGTCCTCAAAGCTGGAGACATCTGTCAAAAGGGAACTGGTTCCTTACTTGAAGGGGAGACTGAGATGATTGAATCTGGAGCTTCACTACATACAGTTCTGCCCTGTTATCTTTTCTGGGCTAGACTTTCATGCCTTGGGAAGATATTCACCCAGAGCCTGTTTGCAGTGACTGAGCTCTTTCTGTGACATACCCTGGCCACAGGCCTGATACCAAGGGTGGCTCTGGTTAGTCTTATGGCATGCCAGAAAAGGAGAAATGAAAGGGTCCTGCTCCTTTGAGAGTCCCCATCTGGGGCAGGCACTGACAAGGAAAGTTAAGGCAGCCTAGCATGATTTTAAAACTGTTTGAAAATGCAGAGATTTATATTTAACCAAATTGAGCCCTGTGGATTAAAGGAGGAATTTATCAGTAAGAGAAGCCTCGTAGTCTTGAGTCTATGTGATGGCAAAGTGAAAACATCCAGCATAATCTATTGTTTGTAACTTTTGGTTCCTCTGACCCCTGTGATTTTTTGTGTGAAAGTGTATGGCAGTTAAACTGTTTGAAACATTACAGTAAGTGAAATCATTGGGGTAGGAATAGAGGGGTGGGGACTGTTCAAACAGTCTTTTTCCATTCCTGTCTGCAGTTCTAGTTTGGTTCCTTGATTGTGTGCATCAATGCAGTCTTTAATTAGATCACTACATCCTATTTCATTTTGAGGCGAGATTGAGGATCAGCCCTCCCAAGACTTGATCCCAAAATAGTTAAACACCATTGTGTCTGAGGCAGTAATGAAAACTGCGTGTATTTATCCTGTATTATTGACTGAATCACATATTTTGTTCCTATACATTGATACATAACGTTCACAATAAAACACTTTTCACACAGAAAAATGCCAGTGAGTCACCAAAAAAAAAAAATCCCTCACTGAGGCAAGGAGTTCTTCAATAGCCAGACAAATTACGGGACATGACCCTCTAAGGTACCTGAGTGTATTGACAGACTTTGCAATCTCCTCTCCCCACGCTCCCAGGGGGCCTGAGTGAGGAGCTGGCACGGTGGGGTGAGGTGAGACAGCTATGTCTCCCAGTGGCCATTAGCAGATAGGAGGGTCTTGGGCATACAGTGAGATGTTGAGGTGTGTCTGGGCAATTCAGGGCTCCCAGGGAGCTGTTGCATAGCTGCCTGAGGTTCTCTTGTTCCCATTCCCTTCACAATGCTAGACCCCATTTACAGCAGACTGTGCCACACCTGCTGGCAGGATCTTTGTGCACATTTCTGTTGTGTACTTTGAACAGCGTCTGTTCCACAAATATTAATTCTCATAGATACTTGTATGAGCTGTGCAAAGGGCATAGCCCTAACTTTAAAGATGATAATCAAAACACAGAGAAATTAAAGTCGAAGCTGTTTGGTAACTATCTTGGAGCACCTGGTCTGAGATGCCTAAAACCTGAACGTTAAAGAGCCCGTATATACTATATGATATGTTCAAAGCATGGCTTCCCCTCTACGACTTCATTTGTAGCTCTGTATGCTGAGCATTTTTAAGCCAAGCTGAAAGGTCTCCTGTGAGTGCCTGGAATTAACACTTCTGCAATGTCTATCTTGGATGAATGTCCCACATCCCATGGGGGCTGTGTCAGAGATGGGCACATCATTTCCTTTTCCAGCACCAGTATTCAGTTGCCTGAAGCAAGAACACTCAGCCTCAGCGTGATTTTCCCTGCAACTGCATCTCCTGACTGCTCATCATTCTCATTTCCAGGGAACAAGTAGAATCACTAGATATGTCTATGAAAGGTTCATTGTACATAGTACAGATAAAATCTTTGGGGAGATAGGAGTTTTACAGTTAGGCAGTCTGCTCTGAATGCATAGATTATGACTAGTACAAAGGCTTGTATTTTGTCTGGTTTTCACAGTGATTGTAAAAGGTGCATTCCTTTTACCCCTTTGACTGAACCCATCCCAGCAGACCTCAAATCTTGCTGAAAAAGACTTTTACCCTTGTGATTGTAGTCCCTTCCCAGCAGACCTCAAATCTTGCTGGAAAGCAGTGAGTATGATTTTCAGAAAGGAATAGTTTTCTTTTTCTTGTTAAATCAGGAAGAAAGACTCTCCCCGCTGCTTATAAATGATAGAATTGATTCTGATTCAATTTAAACTGCAAAAGTATGCAGGTTGAGGAAGAACCAAATATGGAAGATGTAGCTTAAGTCTTTTGGCAACTGAGGAAAGAGTGTTAAAAGGGAGAGATGTTGGCTAACTTACTAGCTACATAGCATGGCTATTTGCCTTACAGTACCAGATAAAACTTGTCTCTGTTTAGAATCTAGAAAATGGTGGAGTCAAGCCAAGAACATCAAAGGATACTCCAGCAGCAGGATGAAAAAACAGGATTAAGTGATAGGAGAACAGGAGGCAGAAAACTTACAGGCATCAAAATAGAGTCTGAACAAGAGCTCCAGCTTTATAGCAGGGGTAAATTGGATTAAGAAGTGTGTCCTAAAGATGTGCTTCTTGCAGTTTAATTACTGTAAGTTCCTTTGGCAGTATGATGAACAAAACATCAGTGTGGTACTTTCTTTTCAGATATTTTTGTGCAAGAAGTCTCATTCTAAGTTTACTCTAGGTCTAAAAGGTGATTTGACACTGATCAGTAGTGGTATTTTTTCTTCTACTGCTGGTTCTTGCCCAAATCAAACATTTCTTATTTGACAGATTACACAAGAAACAGAAGACGACTCTCTCCTTCATCGGTAAACAGAAGCCTTGTTTCTTTCAGTGAACATGCTCTTCACTACCCCTGTTTTTCTTGCAGTGTTTAAGTAATTGGTAATTATGTTGCTCCTGTCCCCCTTATGTCCCAAGATTCTTTCTCCTGTGGTCAGGTCTTTCCTGCCTCCTTTTGGAAAACAGGACTGTGACTTCATCATATTGTGTAATAAAGTTTAAATTAGTGCAGGAAAAGATTGTACAAAATAACATCTTTTTCTTTCTGTAATAAGCTTCATAACCTGAGGGTAAAAAGAAATAAAGGTCATTGATCTAAAAAGCAGTATATTTGTAAAACAATCTACATAACTGCATTAAAAAATGAAGTATCTTTACCTTAAAATTAATAGTTTGGTATGCAGATTGGCTGCATAAAGCATTTTTTTTGGCAAATTAATGTTCATTATCTTGCAGTGTAGTTCAAAGTATGTTGTGAACAGATCTATGTTTGCATACTTCATCTGGGTAGAAGTTTTTGTTTGGTTTTTCTTTTCCCCCCAAAAAAGGAAGGCCTTTGTTTTAAAGTTGTAGAGAACAATAAATTGCATTTGTCTGACTTTTATGCAAGGATTGGAAAGCACTTTCTTAAGTTGTCTAACAAGGCCCATTATAAACCCCCTAAACAGGTAGGCATTACAATCTGCCCTTAGGAAAGGGTAAACCAATTCAAAAAGTTTGAGTTACTTTCATGTGATTGTACCACAAGTCAGCCCGCTTCTTGAATGCAACCTTCAGCTTCTCCAAATTAAGTTAAATTCTGAGTAATTCTCATCTGTTGACTTTCTTTTCCGGTGGAGTGGTTAGTAAAAGAATTTGTTTTAATCCTTGTGCAGGGCAGAAGGATCTAATCCCAGGACTGGGTCAGCCAAGGATGTGCCAGGCAATCTATAGCAAGTTACCTTTATTGCACTGTAGGAAATGGTCTTTGACTAAACCAGGGTTTGAGCATTGAACTCAACATGAACAAGTGTGACTTCCAGTGTCATGAGCTTCTAAAGTTCATTTTACTTAGTATTTCAGATGGTTGCTGCCTTGAAAAAATTGTCAGACATGTCTAATATGCATGAAGATTAGACGTGATGAATCAGGAGAATGCTAAACTTGACAATGTTCTCTCTAGGCATGGGAAGAAAACAGAAGAAACAATGGAAATGTGCAGGCAAAGACCTCTCAGTCCCTGTCTTTTTCTCTCCCAAAAGAGAGTATTCTGGCAGGAAATAATCCAATAATCCTTTGATTGCCTTTCTAAATGTAGGCTTTGTACCTACCGATCATCCTCTGTTGTGCACACAGACTGTGTCAAGATCAGGGCTGCTCCCTGAGGGATGGGGAGCTGGAAGCCAAGGGGGATCCCCGGACGAGCAGGACAGGGGCCTCACTGGCCAGGGCCCTTCCTCCAGTACCCACATTAGCCAAGCAGGACAGATCTGGGGATGGTGACCAGGTCCTACCAAGAGTTCAGATCATGAGACAGTATCACGGCCATGAGGCAGACTGAAGGCCAAGCCAGGAAGTCAATCCATAGGTCAGGGTTAGGATTAAGTCCAGTGATCACCCTTCAGGTTCATAGCAATAAGGTTAGGCTGAGGTCAAGCCAGGAAGCCGGTTTGTGGGGCAGGGCCTAGATTAAGGGGCTTCCACGGCCATATGTGGCCATGGAGACCAGCACTCCTCTACCGTAGCCCAGGCAAAGAGTGAAGGCCCAGGACTGAGCTTGAATAGAGCTGCTGGGCCCAAGGGTGTGGGAGCAGCCTCAGGTGAGGCTGGTCACAGCTGTTTAAGGTGTATTAGTGCACTCAGGGCCCTGACAGACTGGGGATATTCTGTAACGTGCCCCAGAAAATTTAAAGGAAATTGCTTCGCGTTTTTCCTGTGTTGTCCTGGGTGGCCCTTCCTCCATAATGGAGCCACCAGTATATGGAAGTAGCACAGAAAAGACATTCTTCTTCTTTTAATATACTGAATTCTTAATAAAGCCCCTCCTCCCCAAAGCCAAGTAACAGCTTCATTTGAGAGGTCTTTGTGGTGTGTTTTCATTAAAGTCTCCTTTCGCCATGCTGCTAATATGTTCCTTAAACATCACAAGTAGAAAAAACAGGTATTTCTACTTCAGGTATTTTCTACTACTATAGAAAAAACAGAAAAAACAGATAAGGTGTTTCATTATGAGTTGAAGATGACTTATGAAAGCCAAATTCTACTGTCTGCAGAGCATCAGCAGAGCAAAGACTAAACTTTTTATTCAGTTTGGATGCTTCTTGTTTCTTAAGAGCCTCTTAAAATTCATGAGGGAGGTGTGTATGCAGAGGAAAAAGTAGAATTGCTGTCATCTTACTGCAGGCTGGTGGGAGGAAGGAGAGGAAGAGTCTTGACTCCTATATCTGAAGATATCCTGGCAAGACTGAAGGGGAGAGTGTTTTATTCTATAAAGCTAAGACATTAACTGTGGCCCTGAGCTGCTGCTGAAACGTGTCACAGAGGGAATGGGAGAAACTCCTGCTTCTTTTGATAAGAAGCTTCAAGTTGAGTCGTGGGCAGCTGAAGTGGAAAAACCTGGGCTTATTGGTGGATAAATGCTCTCCATGAGTCAAGTCAAAGCCTTCTGTAAACAGGTTCACATTTCTATAGATGTGAGCCAAGCAGTTTTATGGATTTTTTGTGCTTTAAATTGAAGCTTTATATGAAACCCCATGTGACATTTTCTTATCTTTTGCTGGCTGGCCTGCTTATCCTTGTGTGGTAATAGCCATGACAATGAGTTTAGAATAGCGTTGGTGTTTGACTGATACACATATACTTCAATTTACACCCTACCTTCAGGATGCTGTACAGTCATGAACCTGGTAGGAACCTGTGAGTAAGCACTTGGTGGAGAACTAGTATGAAAAAGCAGCGTGGAATTGGAAAAAGGGGGTTGCAAGAGGCACTGAGCAGCTCCTGGGGAGAGAAACAAGTCTTAACGACTTGTCAGGGGTTAGGTTTCTGATTCAATGAAGTACTTCAGTGCCTATCTTGTATGATAGTTTATGTCCTTGAGGTTAATGGAAAACCTACACAAATGTCTGAATTCTTTAACTGAATGAAATGGTCTCTTTTCCATGATGCTAAGTGTTAAAATACAATGATTCATTTTTCTATCTGTGAAGTTTTGCTGGTTTATTACTTTTAGCAAGTTGACTCTACAGTTGGATGAGTACCTGACTTGGCAATGAGTTTCGAAGCATATTGTGTTCATTTTTTTCCAACTTCTCAGTTTGTTCTCCCGTATATTGTGAAATTCCCAAAAGCATAGTTGTCAAAAGCAGGGATTCATGCTGGCAACATGGATTGACAATCATTAAACTCTCTTTAAAATGTTATAAGATTGCCGTTTATAAGATTGCCGTTTATCCCCTGAACAGAAATTTACTCTGTTCCTTTCTTAACTGGGCTTTCCAAGGCCCCTGTGATGTTTGTTGTGCTTGCAGGGACAGCACATAACAGCTATCTTCTGTCATCTTGGGTACCTTAAAAATGATGCCAGCCGCCTCATTACAGTGTTCTACAAGGAGCTGGAAAGTTGCTGTCCAGAAATAGTGCAGTAATTAGCCTGTTATCCTGCGCTATCACCAATGACTAACTGTCTGAAACTCCTTCCCTGGAAAATACTGTTCCGCTGACATCAAAAGACCCGCGCTATAAGGGTAGTACTCATGGTGATTTCTGTCCGCCTGACTTGACTCTAGTAGTTTCCAGAACTCCCTCAGCTTAATGGAAAAGTAATGGAAAAAAACCGCAGTGTAAGACACTTCATGTGCAGGGCAACCTCCCTGATCCTCTGAATCCCATGTTATGTGATGAAGTGTGCAGTGGCATTGACAGTGCAGGGTTTAACGGTAGCTTGTGTCTTAATGTTTTGCTGGCTTTTGTCTTGGGATGATCTGACTGGGTGCTCCTTCTCCAGAAGCAAGCCCTGCTCCCGGTGATGTCCTGTTTCTCATGCTACCCTCTTTCTCTATTTTGTGTTTTAATCTGTGCCACCTTCCTTTGTTCCTGTTGGCTCTGGGCATCTGGCCCTGCAAGTCAAGTGGGCTTGGCAGAGAGATAAAGTAACTTCTTGTGTGCTGTTGGGAGCAAACAGTTTAGGAGAGTGAGGTTTCAGTTTGGTGAATAGTTTCTGTAAAGGAAAGAAGTCAAGTACTTAATGTTCTCAGATCCGTCCTGCTGAAAAGCAATGATAGGGTTTTGTTTGACGTGTCATAAAACTCTTGAAACCAGAGAAATTATTTCATTCTGAAAAACACATACAAAGGATGAGAAGTAAAAACAATTGGAAATCTTTACATTGGCCTACTTTTAATCTCTATTTCTTGTTTTAAAAATGCTGCATAAAATTATTCTGATTGGGATTCTGAAAGCTTAGTCACATTTTCTAAGTCTCTAAGAGTTTCTTTCTAAGTCTCTAAGAGTTTCTTTCTAAGAGCTGAGTGAATCCCTTTGCTACTTTTTAAGCTTCTTGAACAGCTTTGCATGTTTAAAAAGTTATTTGCAGGTAAATGCTGTTTTCTGATCAAACTCTTTCTCCTCTCCTCCTAACTGCTATTTTAAATTTAATTTAAAATAAGTAAAGCTGTCTGTGTTCCAGTCACGCTGCTGGACTGGGAAGTGGGTACACGTAGAAGTATTCTAGCCAGAAGCCACAGAACACACAAATATGTTTTGTTTTACACATGTTCAATGCATGTTGTTTGCATTTGAATGAAGGGCTAGAAGCTTAACAAATATCTTAGTTAAAGCCTTCATTCTGACTCCTTATTGATAGTTTGGAAATATTGGTCAACAGCTGCTTACTATTGCAGAGTTAAATACTTTGGGATTTTCTGTTTGTAAAAACCCTTTCCATGTTAGGAAGCAATTCATTTTGTAGCTCTCTAGCTGTCTCATCATAGTGTTTCACCATGTGACTGCAACCTTTTAAACTGTCATTCACTAAAGTTGAATGGGAGTCATGAAATAGAGTAAATCCCAGATGTACACATCCTGACTGCTTTGTGTTGAAGCATTGCCCTCCAGATTTGAACTAGCAGTTTCACATGGAAGAATGAAAACTCTCGAAAACCTGTCCTCGATGCATGTGATCGATTGGCACGATAGAGTTAGCTAGTGCATAACCCCTACGCATATGCCAATGCATGGCTTACATGAGCTTGTCAGGAAATAAAGAATTTCAGGTTTGGATTATTTTTTTTTACTGTGGTATTAAGAGAATAATTGGCATTTGGAATCGACAACACTGTTTTCTGTTGTGTGGCCTCTGTGTAAAATATATATAACCACATCTTTAAGAAGGTACGTCTCTGTGCATTATGAAAGGAGGTAATCTGTAAATCGTGTGTTTTTAAAAGAATTTATTTTCCTTGAAAAAACTAAAGGATGACTTACTTCTTGGTGTGGCATTTATTCTAGGTGAATAAATGCTGATCCCTTCAACTGCTTTCACTGTTTGTGAAGAAATTGGAATCTGCAGAAGCAGTACAAAATGTATTTATCAACAGTACAGCCTAAAGAAAAGCCAATTTAATTGCAGATGTCTAGTTCAGAATGACAAAGTGCAGAAGTTTGGCCCAAAATGATAGATAGCTTCTTGCAGAATAAACCTCTCTCTGATTCATTTTAGATATTTCATGTTTTTATCTTTGGGCATAGAGAAACAGGTTTTTGCTGTGCCAAACTTTATCACGCTGAACAAGACATAGGTTTCTATGGTAGCTGACTCATAGATGATGATGTATTGGTCTGGGATTTCAAGTGTGGTAACCTGATTTTTTCTTCACTTGGCGCTTGAATCCAGCTGATCATCCCTTAAATGAGAGTACAGAATTATCCACTTAATACTATCTGCTTGATAGTAGCAATGGTTTATTTTGCCTTCTTATCAACCTCTTTACACTGAAAAAGGTAACTTCAGTTTTGAGGTTGCTTTAACCACGTAGGCTGATACTGCTGGTTAAGCTGAAAACTAGTAGCAGCCATTTTGAAAAGAAACCCAAACCCTTGATAAATTGATTTCAATAGCAGTGTAGGAACCATGAAGCTGTGTTCTGCAGTCTCAGCACAGGGTGAGGAGCACTTAGTTGCTTGAATAGCTGCTTTGTAATCTGCAGCTGTTCAAATCCCTGCAACCTTTACCTGAGCTGTGCATCAATGCCTCTCCTACATACCTGCGCTCTGCATAGTGCTTGCAAGTACTTAACTGTGTGTCTGCTCAGCACAAGCACAGGTGACCAGTGCAGGAGCCTGTCATTCAGTTCTGATTTGAGATTGGTCTACGTGAGCATCCGTGGGGCAAATTGATACGACTGGAATCCCCCTCCGTCTCTTAACTTGGTGCCTCTGTCCTGACAGAGTCGATTGATTGCGGGATTGTGCTCTGGTTAGGTGAGTGGCAACTGAGCTGACAAAGCAGTGGTTTACCCCCGCTGGCAGGGAGGCTTGTTAGTCAAAATCATTACGAGCTCCACTGAAGGAAGAAGATGGCAGTAAATCACAATTGCTTGTGCTGTACTTTTCTATCTGGAAGGCACCTGAATACTCTGAATACGTGTAAAAGAAAATAGGTTCTTTGTTTGTCTGAAAGTCACATTTCAGATGGCCTTTACTCTCAGGGTGCTTTTCAGCATCACTAGAGGGATAATGATGTTGATCACCCTTGCCTTTTTTCCAGGGGACTGCAAACTACTTGCATAAAAACATTTCTGGTTTTGGGGAAGTAGTGTATAGGCCAGGGCCCTATTTTTTTAATGTGGTGGCCCTGTTTTTTGTTTATGATAGTGATGTGTATTCTGTCAGTTTGGAGTCATGTTGGGAGGCCGGTG
The DNA here is from genome assembly GCF_035582795.1 of Mycteria americana. Lineage (NCBI taxonomy): Eukaryota > Metazoa > Chordata > Aves > Ciconiiformes > Ciconiidae > Mycteria > Mycteria americana. The sequence continues at coordinate 92,824,377 of NC_134366.1, read as the reverse complement.
TGGCAATTGACACTTGAAAGACGAAAAAGGGAAATATCAGTATTTGTGACTAAAACCAGAAGTCTCTGAGTTTACCCACTTTAGCATGCATGCCACTTCTCTATACTTATTTCCAGCCTAAGAATGAATGGCAGGGGTTAATGAAATCCCTGCAAGCAGGCTTTAGTAAGATCTGAACCTGTACGGGCCCTCCATTTGCCTAGGAAGCCCAGCCAAGGCTTAGCTATGACTTTAAGTGCATTTAGAAATGCAAAACGTGAGTTTTATAGCGCAAGCATTCTTCTTTCACTGCCATGCTAGCTGCCACAGCTGAGCTGAGGAGAATCCCTGGGCAAGATAAGTGTTGGACATTTTCAAGGAGCGCTCCCTCTATGCAAAAGAAAATCAGAAAGGATCAAAATGTTCAAAACAACAGGCTAAACCTGCGTGTTTTTCAGAGCTTTTTTCGTAGCTGGAATGAAACAGTAATATTCAATACAATTTGCTATGGGTGAATTCCAATTTGGGAGATTGTAGGAAAAATAAGGAGTCAAATGCAAATCCAATTACAGTTCCTGAAGTTAAGTATGCAGGAGATTAGTTTCCTTTCAGATGGGTAGAAACCCATCCACTCTCACTGAGATTTCTAATTAGAGCAGCCAGTTATGGAATCAGTGCTGGTTCTTCACTAAGACCCTCAAGTTGTGCTGTTGGTCAAGGCAGCAGAGTAACTTTGTCAGCTCACAGAGCGTGGGTAGGTGCCATTCAGAGAGGATTTTCTCACCTGCCCAGCAGGTTTGAGGATGTATGCTGAGAAATGAGGTTGCTGGTGTTTTAATGACTTTTTAGTGACTTACATGCTGGTAAGGAGCTGTACTTAGAAATATGACCCAACATCTCCTTGCATTTCACTTCTTCAAGAGCCAGTCATGAATCTAATATTCCTTGGACTAAGGGGGAAAAAAACTACCTTGAAAAACCCAGTAAAAATAGCTCTGTGAATGCCATTTCTGAAGAGAGGAGAGAAAACAGACAGATGCACTTTGTTGACCCTTCATTCTCTTCCCCCACGCTCTCCTCCCACAACAGCTTAGATCGTTAAGCTCCTGTATAATTAAAACTTGGTCCAAGTCACACTAATTCTGTTTACAGGCCACAGTGAAGGATATAAATACCTAATCACTTCCTTACACAGAGGCTGCTTCCTGCTGGTGGTTTGCAGTTGCAAAGGACTCGGTCCCTCAGTGAGCTCCCTGTACAGCTGCTCACCCCGTGTAAAGGAGACTTACTCCAAAGTGGTCCCCTGCCATGGCGCATTTATTTCCACAGATTCCTCCTCCTGTTTTTTCAAGGGGAATGATGTCACTTTCTATAAACAAACAGCATAGAAAGGCTATTGTCAATGCACATAATAACTGGAATTAAATTTACAGAATGAAATTAAAAGGAGAAGAAGAGACTGTCTTTTGAGGTTTTCCCAAGGGACTGCTGTTCTAATGGGCAGCTGAAGCCACAGCACTGAAAGGCCTCGCAGACAAATAGGTCCTGAGCATGAATCCACTGAAGTCATAGCAATGATTAATTGACGGCAACGTAATTAATACAAAGTGTTCTCTCCTCAACATGGAATGCCAAATGTCCATTGGTAATCTTTGGAGCATGCAGAAGTTAAACAAAGTGTTGCCTGCAGTAAGATTTCATGGGCGTGCTAGCTCCATCCAGCACCCTTCTCTCTCTGGAGGAAGGAATAAGTGGGAGAGGGAAAGTGGAGAAGAGGGAGAACCTTTCTAATTCACATCATCATGGTCTTGTGAAGTTGTCATAAGTAGCAGGCTTGAAATAAGTAGCTACTCTTGAGCTCTAGTAGGTTTGACATGGCTCTGACTCTTTGGGGAGGGGGAGATGAACTAACAGTTGTAGAACACGCTTCGAGACTGCCTGCGGAGGAAGTCTCAACATTAAATGGATGCTTTCCTCGAGACTCTGAGCACCCAGAGCTGTTATTCTTGCCTGCCTTGGCCTCAGTGACTCCAAGAAGTTAGTCCATGAACTCCTGCTTCCTCTGTGCAAGAAGAAAGGGCAGAATCGCAAACCAAGTGAAACTAAACAGATGCACTGCAGTCACAGCCCGTCGCCTTCACTGGCAGTTTCAGGAATACCCACTGTTTTACTGAGTGTTTAGTGTAAATTATTTCTGTCTTTTCTCTCTCCTCATTTATGAAAGCTGAGTGCTGCTATAATCAAATAAGGTTGGACTGTATTTTGCTGATGTTTTACTTATGCAACTGGGTAAAGTGCCTGGGGGTGAAAGATACTAGTTACATGAACAAGACCTTTAAAGCTCTTTAATAAAAATTTCCAAGTGGTAGTGGCTAATCTAGTGTCTAAGCTATACTCAAAGAGTGACACAAAATACTTCAGTCCTGTCAAGATGTACAGAGTCTTGCTGTGCTTGGGTGTTTGAAGTGAGTCTGCCTTCATTTGGAGTGGTTTTAATACTTTTAATAATAAAGCTATGTGGGGGTGAAGGCTAATAGTTGTATACTTAGTCTGTAGCATTTGATATGTACTGATGCTCCAGTTGAACCTTTTGTAGAAGCATTAGCTTTTTCTAGTTTTAGTTACATGGGATATTAATGACAAAAGTAACTTCAAAGTAGTAGCTATATTAATAATACCTTGAAATGTATGAAAAACTCTCTGGGATACAAGCTAGAGACAAGCCTATTTGAACCAAACCTGTGTGAACTAGAAGCAATTTAACAGATGTGACTTTAAAACACATGTCTGTTTTGGCTTTACTCATTCTCTGCAACAGATTGATACTGACCTAAAAGTACTCTCTGCATTTAATTTCTGGCTAATGTTGCTTTGTTGTAGAATTAATGATTGAAATAGTTTTATTTGAATCTGGACCACTTAGTGAGCATTAGAATTGATTTGTCTTGTTCTCTTGTATTCTATGCCATTGCATGTCTGCCTACATTTCTACAGTCTGTTCATCACCTTCTGCACGGCCACCTAACATCTGTCATGTTTTTTCCTCCCACCTTGTGGAGGCGGAAATGCAGTGGATTGCCCTGTGGGTGGTTTTTTCATTCATTTCTAATTATTCTGTGCAGTTTTTTAGAAGACACAAAGTAAAGAAGTGGGGATGAGCTTTGTGTCGGATATTTATTTAACAAACTGAATGTGAGACTTCTTGTCTCCTACACAGCCAGCACTTCTTCCTCCCTGGCCCCCTCCTTCCTCTCCCCAGGAGATACCCACGAAAGGAAGAGTGACCTACTCCAGCTGTCAGCCAGAAGTTGCAGATGGTCTTTTAAAATAAGGCTGCTGAGCTGTGGCGTGACTACTATTTTACCTACCTCAGCTTCAGTTTCAACCAGCCTTCCCTCATCTTGTAATTGGTCTTCTCCAAATTCTGAATCGAGTGTAGTAGTAATACTCTGTCAACAAAGAGCTGTGTGTCATCTGAGTATTGCTAGTAAGTACGTGTTATCTGGTCAATTTATCTAAGTGTTTAGCATTGGAAAATGCATGTTCGCAGGGTGCAGTGGATCTAAGGCAGAGATACAGTTCATCATTATAAGGAAGAGTTTAAGCCCTTCTAGTACATTACCGTAGGACCCTGTTGCCTGTCTGATGGGAAAGCGACTTCTGCTTAGTAGAGTAAGGTGATGCACAGTGGACCAGAAGACAGAAAAATGTGCTTTGTTCTCTATCCACCAAGGAGAGAAGTTACCACTAAAAAAATGCTGAGAAAGACAGTGAGACTTCCACACAGATTCCATTTTATGTTTTCAATGTAAACAAGACTTGCTTGTAATATTAAATAAATACTAAATTTTCAGAAACTTTATGTAAAAAATCCACACTTTTGAAGCCAAATACTTGATTCAGCCTTAAGCATGGTGCCACAAGTCTTATCTCCATAATTAATCATTGCACAACAACTGTGTAATGACAGTAATTAGCCTTCTTGTTGCTTTTCCCTCTCATTTCAGAACTTTCAGGTTCTACATTTAGTTGTATTAATGTATTATTTAGTGGAAATAGGAGACAAAATGGTTCTGTATGAATAACAGTATTTTTCAAGCTGCAAAGAATGGGAAAGGAAGAGTGACAAGTTATTTTCTGAGCACTTTTTAAAAAATTTGTGCTTTCATTATATTAAAGACATCACGCACAACCTCAAAAAAGAGGGACAAATGCTGTTTCTGAGTCCTTAACACCTTAACAGGTTCAGTATAAAATTCAGAGAATCAAAGAGAGAGATTTCCAGAGATGATGTGGAGCTTTTGTGGGCTTAAAATGAATGTAAAATTCCTCTCCCTCCTTTTCTTTAGCTTCTGTGGTAATTTAGAGTACCCTGCGTATGTAATACTGGTTGGAAATGGGGACATGCTTGTAGAGCTAGTTTTAAAAAAGCTGATTTTGTTTTAACTATATTTCTTAGCAAAATAAGAAATTTCTTCTGAAGATGAAAGAGTGAACTCAAGCCAAATGTGTTGCCTGGAGTCTTAGCACAGGGAGCTGACTGGCACGTTTATTTGGGTGTTTTACTTGTTGCTTGTGTGGTTATCTGGGATTTATATGCTGCAACAGATATACAGAAGTCATTGTAAGTTATGAATCTGCAAACTGCACAGGTACTTCGGCTGTGCTACTTACCCAGTTGTGGTGAGTGCCACTGTTCACATGGATCAGGCTAGCATGATTATGATATGATGCAAAGCCCTTGACAGTCATTGCAATATTCTTTACTCCATCCTCCGTGCCAAGTCTGGATGATTTACTCTGCAGGTCAACCTATAGCTCTTGGCTAACTTCCAAACTCAGTATTGTCTAATCTACAAATCGCTGCTGTTCCAACAGTTCAAGTCAAACAAAAAAAAGAACTTAAATAAGCAAGGGAAAAATTTTGCCCATTTGAATGAATAATTGAAGGTGGAGTTTGGTCCAGAGAGAGAATTATTTGAATCTGGGGAATAAAGAGCAGAAGAAGAAATGGCAGCTGCATAAATAATTGATAAAGTCTCAGCAGCAGTCCTTTTGCTGCTGAGACTGAGGGAAATAAGGAAGCGGTGCTTTTCCCCTCACTCCTTGTATGGACTACAGTGATTTATCCTTTAGGCAACTGCCTGCGTAATGGTGACATGAGAAGAGGAATCTCTGAAGGTGACTGCAAGGGGAAAGGCAGTGCTTGGCTTATCTGTCTTTTGATTTGGAGGACAAGTGATGTGCACTAGTTCTGTTGCAGAGAGGAGAGTGCATATTTTCAGCGTATTTCTTTAGGCAAGTTGATCTTTGACCTGCATATTAGAAGTAACGTGTACTGTGGTAGCAAATTCTAAGTGTTGTCTCCGCCGCTCTCACTTGGGAAGACAGAGGTGATTCATCTTGCGAGGTCAGCAGTCACCACTATACAGCAGTTACTACTCTCAGTATTTCTATTGCAGGACCTTCCCTAGGTTGGCCAAAATAATGATGCTGAGAAATGGCTTAAGTTCAATATATCTGAGACTGACAGTGCAGCTAGGTTCTAAGAAACAGGGGTTTCCGTGCTGCCACTTAAATCATGCAGTTATACGGTCAAAAGCTATTGCCTTCAATTCTGATTGTGGGTTATTCCCTTATGTCTGACAAAGGGAGTAACTTTGACTCCCTTACATCTGACCTCTTAAAGAAGAGCTATGAAGAAGAGTTGATTTTTTTCCCACGATCCTTGGTGTTTCCTAATGGTGTCCACATGCATTAAGATAGTGTTTTGTTTTGTTTCCTTAGGCTGAAAATTTGCTGTTCAAACACCCCAGGACTCAATGTTAATTTATTTAACGGTCATTTGTATAGCCATCTCTAGTGTGTGCCACATGGCAATAAAGTGACCTAAGTCACTTATGGCTACAGTTGTCTCAATTCAGGTTGGTAGCACCATTTTCTCCTGTTTCCTGCATACAAGGAACAGTTTTATTTGTTCAGCAAGATCTTCTGCATAAAACTCTGCTGGACCCTTGTTTTTGCAATGGTGCAGAGAAATAAGATCAAATCTGAGAGCAGACTGGAAAAAACAGGGGAGTAAAAACCACAGCATACTGGCTAGTAAGTGATGCAATGGTGGTGTGATTGTTGACTTTCCCAACTGATTATAGACCATTTTTACAAACAACTTTTACTATGGACATGCTAGAGTGTTAATATTGTGCTCAACTTCAATTGCATTTTTGCTGGAGTCAAAAGTAGAGTCAGAGTATGTATGACGATGCCTTTGATACTATATGATACTGTGCTTTTCAGAAAATACATAGGAAGACAGTATCATTGTCCTAACGTTTGTTGTTATTTAACTGCAACAGATTAGGTAGAGGAGAGGTCATTCCCTCTGGTCTATATCTAGAGATGTTAATATACATCTGTCTTACACCTGAAGAAGAAGTGTCCATGAGACTATTGCCATCAAGTTGCTCAAGAAAACCTTTTCAAAGCAATCAGTGTGTGAAAATGAAAACTTTTGTCATTGGGGTAGCACTATCTAACAGTCAAAAAACTGCCTGCAAATTTAAGGCTTACTACATAACAGTGAAGGCTAATGATGTCAGACTGAGATACAAGAACTGAATGTTTCCTGTGTGAGGATTAGATAGCTTAAATCAGTTCATTAACTCACAGTGAACGTCTACCATATGTAATTTCTCCTTGTGACGGGAAGACAAAATTCTTGAGTTTTCACAGCATGTTTCAAGTGCTTTCCAGGGCTGGTTCTGTCCCAGCAGGACTCCACTGTGTAGGATGTTAGCTTTGCATTTGCAGGGGGCACATACATTCATTAGAATCTTAAACTAATAATCTTCTTTTATTACTAGTTGAAAATACATATTTAAAAATCCAGTTTTCTTGGCTCTATGGCTTTCTGAGACAGACAGGACCAGGACTCACCAACTGTGCAGTGATCTGATAACCATAAACCAGCAAGCTTACAAACTCAACTTGGAGAAGTTAATGTATTAACAATCACTGTTTGTATGGCTCTGTTCATACCTCTGTGATATATACAAGAGGGGGTGTTTTGATAGGAAAAAAATTAGTCACCATCTAAAGTGCTGTCTACTTTTTTACTGAAAGAAAGGGGAATGAAACCCTTGAGTCAAAACCTCTTTGTTGCTGTATTTATGTAGGAACACTCAACTTCCAGCGTGAACTGAAGTGGGCACAGCATTTCTTATCCTTCAATGTACTTAAAAACTCAGAAGTGGTCAGGAGACCAGAACTGTTTAATTAGGCTTCTTGTATATGTCGAGGGTTGAGCATACTTGACAGTGAGTAGTTTGACACGCAGACTATTGACCAGGACCAGTATTACAGAAAAGCTACCCTCTTAATTGTTTTGCTGCTGATACCGTGGCATTCAGGGTGTAATGACCGAAGCAGTCTGTAAAGAGTTGCAGAAGAACCTCACGGTACCGAACAGCTGTTGAATTTCCATGTAGACAGGTATGAAGTGATGCTCAAGGGGCAGGTGGAGGGAACAGCTCCCATCCCGCACACACAGAACTGTTTGTCTTACCATATTTCTGAGGACAGCATACAGACGTTGTTATAGTCACCTGTATTATTGTCAGCTCAATGCACAGTAATGGTCAGAGTCCAGAACAGACAGCACCGGACCACTGCATAAATCCATAGTACGCCTATATCTGGCACATTGTGTACTGTTATGGTATTGCTTCTCCCCCCGTACTCCTCTTTTCCACTTAATCCTCCCCCAAGCCCACCTCCAAAAGAGATAATAAAACTGAAGGAAAAAACGTCAGAGGTATGTAGTGACTTCTGTATGAGAAATCATCTAATAGACTTCAACTCTTCAGGCTGGAAGGGAGAGAGCTCATGAGAAGTAGACCTCACACATAATATTTCAAGTGTCACAGACAATGTGAGTGAGGTTTGATTGCTTAGTGACCCCTCTGATGCAGAAATACGGGACATTGGATGAAACCGGCAGCACTCAGGTTCAAAACTGCTTGTTACGCAGTAGAAATCCCTGCCACAGGATGTTATTGATCCTAGATGTTTTACATAGGTTCAAGGGGAGACTGGACAAATTTGTGGAAGAGAACTCTATCCTCTGTTATTAAATATTGGTTACCTGTTGCTTGAAGTGTGTCTGAGCTAAGAGTCATTGGAGACGGCACACAAGTTACAGGTAAGGATCGCTCCCCGCTTGCTCTGGTTGTAGACTTTTCCCTAGGTGTGTGCCTTTTGACCGCTGTCAGTGGCAGGCACTGGGACACGTCCAGGTTTAGCCAGTGTGACCGTCCCTGTCTTCTGAGAGGCCTCTGCACCTCAACCTTGTGTTGTCAGGCGGTCTTTCCTAAAGCAGTTGACATGTATTGGAGACCCCAGGTACGAGCAATCACCAGTAAACCTAACCGATGATTTGGCACATCTGCTATTGAGTTAGCAGATATACAAGGTATTTTGAATTGGCTTCCTGCTGGAGAAGTAACAAGTGTACAATACACTGTTCTCTGTCCCTGCCAGCTCCCTTTTTATTGGGAGTGCAGCCTTCAAAGCAAATCATTACAGCAGATGTACAGATCATTATTTTGTTCTTTCAGTAATCCAAGGAATACCGACTGCTTTGTAGTAGGCAAGGCATGCAAGTGTGCCCCTAGGATTACCTTCAGTTAGATAGCCTGTTTCTGCTCTTTCTCCACCCCCTTCTGTGTATGACTGTGTATATATACACATAGTTATATATACACACAACTTATTTACCAGAACCCCACAGAACCACACAGTCACAGGGTGTCAATTAAGAAGTCCTTCCAAAACGTCACATTTTCTCATGTGCCAAGAAAATACCTTCAAATATTTGAATGCAGCCTGTTTGTCTTGCAGGCATACCCAGGCTCACTAAGAAATAAAAGCTTTTGGTGAGGTTCTAAGTTAAATTTATACAACTTGCTGTACAGGGGCATCCATATGTGAAGACTGGTCCTCTACCCAGCAGCTTAGGTATATTCAGTAGTAGCTGTGATTTTAAATGTCAGACTATCCGTTGCCTGGATAGTGAGTATTTAGCTTCAAAGCTCAGCACGCTGCTGTAAGCACTCTTCCTCAGAGACTGCAGCAGTAGATGTAGTCTACAGCCCACTGGCTCAACAACAGGGCAAACTGATCTTTTTAGCTTGGCATTAAGATAAAACCAATGCTCATACAATTTGCCTCAGTATTCATCAGAAGGTCAAGAAATGTGTCAGATTATTTTTGTTTCCAGAGAAACCTGTTATATCTGTAGAGGAGATATTTCACAAATGCATTCTGTGAAGATTTTCACATCCTGAGTAGGGAATGAGATATTAGACACTCCAGTCCTGTCACAGAGGGGAGACAGAGTATTTACTTATGTAGCGTGTGGGATGTGTGAGTTCAAATTAAATAAATTAAATTGCTGTTGAAACAAATCTGGGTCTCACAGCTAAGTACCATAAATATATAGCTAGTATTTTATTCTTTGTCCCTTTAAAAAATGCTTAACTCATTTTTCATTGCAGTTTTGAGCAAGTGGAAAAACTCTGTGTCATAAAAGCAAATGCTATTTTTTATAAGCTCTGAGTATGAAAAGGGTTTTATAATTAACAAAACCAAGTTTTGCATTATTATGCAAAACTACCTAAATTCCAGCACAGGCAAAACAAAGTCATGAGCCACTTTTCTTCAAATTTAGATTGCTTGTTGGATTGTCATTTTCAAACCCAGTAAGTAATGTTGTTGTGCCCTCACGTGATCAAGTGAATGAAATAATCAGTGTAGAAATTGCATTTTTGTGCTAATGAGCTGTCACAAACAATGCCGAAGCTTTGAAGGGCAAGTTTTTCATTGGTCTCAGTAAAAGGTACCATAGAGCAAAGAGAAGGTTAAAGAATCACGGAGCTAATCCCACTAGGGTGGTGGCACCATCCTTCAAGGAGAGAGGTATACGGTGGGAACTGCCTTCCAGTCAAGCTGCCAGAGGTTTCTCTCCCCTCCTCTCTTCCCCACTTTTTAGGCACTTTAAGCATACACTCATTGCTACCTTTTTTCTACTTTTATTTCCCTCATTTTCCCACTCCACGTAGAGCATTGGAACCACCATAACCCACCACATCCCTCATTTTTAATAAGATAGTTGGTTTCAGGTTCTCTCACAATATCTCCATACCTTTGTTTTCTGCATAACAAAGTAACATAATAGTCTTTTATAACCCAGGGGAGAGTTCTTTACTGCCCTTCCCATCCTCCCTAGCAGTCAGGAAAGGAAAAATTAAGCTTTAAAATGTTTTTCCTTTACCCTTCTACCACGTGGCTGCAGCTTTTTATAGCCCCAGCCATCACATCACCTGGGCCTTTTAGTGCACTGTCTTTAGGCTGGGTCAGTGCTCTTTAACCCTTTCTTACGGAAAATCTGCCCTACCACTTTCTGTTTAAAATGCCAGACTCTGTGAAAGTACTGTCCAGTTTCTGGTGTAGTATAAACCCAGAATCCTTTGAAGTTTAGGGAAAACAGTATCTTTCTGCAGAACATCACAGCTCACTTTCTGCTTGCTCCTAAGTCTCTGTGTTACGGGGTTTCTCCGTGGGAAGAGAAGGAAAACGCTTTCCTAGGGATCCTTTTTTGCAGCTGGTTCTTGAGGCTGGTAGAGCCAAGCATCTGCAGTCCTGAAATAGCCATGTGGTAGCAACTGCTGTGGCTGCTGCCTTCCCAGCTGGTCCATACAAAATAGCCGTAATGCTTCTCCTTTCCTTACGGCTAATGTGGCATAATACTTAGAAGCTATGATTTCTGTCTTCCTCTGGCATAGCCTAAACTTCCAGATTTTGAGCTGCCTGAAGGAGGTTTTTCTTTGGAAAGATAAGTATAGGCTAGTCAACTTCTTACAGCTGAAAAAAACTAGTGCTAAATATATATTTGATAGACAAAAAGGAGAACCAGTAATTTGGTTTAGTATCTTGATGAAAGGGAACTACTAAGTATGCTTAGACTGCTGAAATTGGGGTGAGGCTTCTGTAACCTCCCTGGCAAAGCCCCGAAACTCAGCATAAAGGTGTTAATTCTCAGGAACAGACAGGTTGCTAATGAGCACTGCAAGCAGAGTAGGTGCTTGTCCAGTCTGTATGCCACCCAGTGAAAACCAAGGTGTTTGAAATACATCCAGCCAGGGTCATATTTAATTACAAATGTATCCTTGTCTTGCAGAAATTTCCATATAAGTTTAATTTTCCTTGAAATAGAACACATGAAGAGGGAGAAGAAAAGGCTCTTACTAACTTTATCCCTGAAGCTCAAAAGGAGCTTTGAAAATGGCATTTATGTCAGGTGCCTTTATGTGCCTTTAACCTCTGAAAGAGGCCCCAGGCTGCAGGATTAAGGTTCCCTTCTTCATAAGACTTGTTTTGCCTCATACAAACAGTTCTTGTTGGGGCCACTTCAGTCCAGCCCTGGGCCCTCCGTCCTGCCTCAGCTGCTCTACAGGAGTCTGTTACGCTCCTGCTTGGCTATGGACACTGTAGTTCCTGGCCTGTGGGCTGATGTCCCAGGCTAGCCTTGGCCCATGCCCAGAGACGTGCCTGAAGCCCAGAGCTCGGGCAGCCCCCAGGCTGCCCTGCTCCCTGGCTGGGGCTGGGGGGGGGCCCTGGGGAGCCCACAGGGCCCTGGTCCCGAGGCAGCAGCCACTCCTCAATGTGCTCCCAAATCCTACTGTGTGGGTAAGCGACAAAAATGTTTGTTTGAGCCTCTTAGTGTTGCCTCGTTGTAAAATAACTCCCAAAACACACAGAGTATGTTTAGAGAGGAGACATCGCTTTATTCTGCGCAGGGTGCAAGGTGGAATATTTCCACAAATCAAGCACTCCTATTGCAATTCTTTTTCAGTATTTATACATAAAAGTTAACACACCATGCCTATCTAATACATAATCATCAGACTAACTAATCATCCTCTTCTTCCATTGGTCCGTATTTTCTCCACTTTGATTTAAAGTCACAGTATGATTTTAATTCACTGTGCATGCTCACAAGGGGGGGGGGGGGGTAGTCCTTTTGTCCCCCAGTTGGGTCGGTTGTTGCAATCTCCTCCTGTCGCCTTTACCTTTCCCTTAGTTACTGTTATTCCTGCTGTTTTCATGGTTGTTGTGGTGTCCCTTTATCTTTACGGCTCTCCTGGTAAGAGGATGTTCCTGTTATTCGTCTTTGAAGGGTTACAGCTTCTCATTCTTTTAGGACAAACATATGCTTGTTAGTAAAATATGCAGTGCCCGTACCCTCTTATCTAACTTAGGCATTATCTATTGCCTTGAAGATTCTACAATTCTTACAGTCTCGCATGCTAGTTTCTATTTCTAACTGTCTATGATTCTTACCCTCTAGTATGCTTATTTCTATTCTAACTGTGATTCCTTAACTACTAATAACTCCCATACTATTTCTATTACTATTTCTATTTTATTCTAAAATATTCTAAAATACATACTTATATACCAAAATATTCTAAAATGCATACTCATATACTAAAATATTCTAAAATGCATACTCATATGTACACGATTCAAGGTGACATTAGCACCCTGATAGCAGGGATGTTTGCTGGTAGCAAATCACAGCCCACTTCCTCTTGTGCAGGTGGAGTTATTGCTTCATTTGTATTGATGTGTGCATGGTGAATAATGAGCAGTAAATTAAAAAAAAAAAGCCACACAGAATACAAGTTAATTACATAGTTCAGATTCACTGTGTTTGCTTACGTATGTGTATATGAAGATACAAAAGCTTGAGAGGAGGTTATCAAGCTCCAACGGGTGATCATAGCTATTTGGAGCTTAGGCTTCTTTGGATTGTCGGTTCGACAGCTGATCTGTAAAGATCACACAATATCCAGGATGCAGGTGGCAGGAAACACTGAACTGAGGGTTATGCCTGCCTTTCTCTGGAGTTTCAGCATGGAAGGTCTGTCTGGGGGTTAAAGCACCTGTACCCCCTCAGATCCTGGAGCCTAGAGCCTTCTTTAGAAGGCAGGCCCTGGAGGTTAGGGATTTAAGAAGTTTGATGTTTATTTTTCTCACATTCCAGAAATATTTCCTGCAGACCAGAATCTAGTGTTGTACTGCCATTGCTTGCTAAGGTATGCCAGTGCATGGGATCCTTCATTTTGAAGGAGGGCCTACTCTTGCACTGCAGTCTAGTCTCCATTTAGAAGGCAGTCGTCAACTTTACGGTCTCTGCTCCCAAGACTGTATCATAAACTGAATAATGATAATGATCTGAAAGAGCACATGTCACTTGATGGCTGAAGGTAGAGTTTGAGGCTGGCCGTTAGCAGGATGACTTCAAGATGTGAGCTGGTACCCTGGGGCAGCAGCTCTGCATTCATAAACCCATGGTGCAAATCTGTGTGCATGTGTAAGTCTATAGCTCTTGCACTGAGAAGTGTTCCCTTACAGCGGCAGAGATTAATATCTGTGCTGGCTTGTAAACTAGCTTAGACTTGCTTGGTCTTTTTGATTGACTTTTCTCTTAGTAGCATTTTGTCTTGGTATGAGTCTACTGTAGGTAAAGTTAGGGTTAATTAATTACTGGATACTTGAAATATTTCAGCTTTCTTGTTCAGCTGAAGTGGCCTAGCACGCCCTTCCCAAATAAAAACGAACTAAAACATTTCAGTGCTGTTGAGTGTCCTGTAAGGGGACGATTGGGGCCTGTCTGCTCGCTGGAGGTGCTTGTGGCACGTGGTGGGGAGGCAGGCAGGGGTTCAGCATCCCGGCAGGGGCAGAAACTCAGCCCGGCATTGTTCGTCCTCTCCCGCATGAGCTCAGCCCTTGTTTACCCTTACTTGAACTAGCACACGAGTGTCACTGAGGTCCAGGTTTTGTAAGAGCTGGGCACTTCAGCAGCTAGTCCTGTAATTTAGCCCTTGCCTGTAGTTAATAGTCCCAGGGAGGTGGGAGTAGACTCCAACTACCACCAGGCTTGTGTAACCTTGGCCTGAGGGCACTGGTGGCATAGCCTTGTTGCATGCCTTCAGAGGGGATGGTCACCCAGAAGTGTCCTACATAACTCTCATAATGCTCAAGATTAGCCAAGGTGGTGGGAAGAAAAGAGTTACTCTTTGTAATGATCCCTGTTTAGGGAAAAAAAGCTTAAGTTCTCATTATCTTGCATTTGTGATTATTCTTTTAATTTTTTTTCTAATATTGTACTAATCTTCCTGTGAAAATTAGCTGGTTTATCTTTAGTCCCAGTCTTTTTCTTCCCTTCTTTTAATCCTCTGCATTTGGGCCCCAGCCCTTGGCCACTTTGTTGAAAACTACATCTTTCAATTTGATGTCACTGCAGCAATTGTTACATTATTCTGTATGCCTGATACTGCATCATGGTTTAACCCCAGCTGGCAACTCAGCCCCACCCAGCCGCTCGCTCACTCCCCCCGGTGGGATGGGGGAGAGAATCGGAAGGGTAAAAGTGAGAACACTCGTGGGTTGAGATAAAAACAGTTTAATAGGGAAAGCAAAAGCCGCGCACACAAGCAAAGCAAAGCAAGGAATTCATTCACTGCTTCCCATGGGCAGGCAGGTGTTCAGCCATCCCCAGGAAAGCAGGGCTCCATCACGCGTAATGGTTACTTGGGAAGCCAAACGCCATCACTCCGAACGTCCCCCCTTCCTTCTTCTTCCCCAGCTGTATATGCTGAGCATGACGCCATATGGTATGGAATAGCCCTTTGGTCAGCTGGGGTCAGCTGTCCCAGCCGTGTCCCCTCCCAGCTCCTGCTGGTGGGGTGGGGTGAGAAGCAGAAAAGGCCTTGACTCTGTGTAAGCACTGCTCAGCAGTGACTAAAATGTCTATGTGTTATCAGTCAAACCTATTTCCAGCACAAATCCAAAACATAGCCCCATACTAGCTACTATGAAGAAAATTAAATCTATTCCAGCCAAAACCAGCACATACTGGTATTTCTGTCAGTTTTTGTCTCTGGCAGTCACTGGATTAGCTTAAAGCTAAAATGTCTGATAGTCTGGTATAGTAGTTAATATTATTCTATTTTAGTCTGCAGGTAGCTTCCTTCCTCCTTCAGTCTTGCTGTATATATTGGAAGATAATCAAGAGAAGCTTGTTTGTATTTGTTTTTTAATTTTTTATCATTTATCACTGATAAGACTTAGGAAACAATGTACTCATCTCTCCTACTTTCCAGCAGTACTGACATGGCCTGAAATAAGCAGTAGAAATAAAACATCATTGTTGAATGAGCTGCTTCCCTGGATTTGTTTTCCTCTTCTTAAATAATACTGTTTTCAAATTTTTTTTCTTTCTCTGAGTAATTGACTTCCAGAAAAAAAGGTTGACTTTTATTTTCTCTTCCTGTTGCCATCTTTTTTTGCTTTTTCTTTTTTTTTTTTTTTTAATGAACCTCCATAAAGCACTAATTGAGTAAAAACCATTTTGGTTCACAAACAGCCAGAGTGACCAATGCTACTCATTTCTTGTTTTTTTCCAGAATTTTATTTGGCAAGCAGGATGGGTGTCTGTGGGAGGAAAGAAACTGAATTAAATTTGGGGAAATACAGGATGGAGCTTGAAAGGGTGTGTCCTCAAAGATGTGTGCACATGTGTCACACTTGCAAATTGGGTAATTGCATATTTAGTTTCCTGTCTGTATACATGTGTGGGAGCAAATGTACGGTTAGTCTGCCATAAGGGAGATACATGCACCAAAGGCATCATCATTTTCAGGCTGTTTTGAACCTAGTGGAAGAACTTACACTATGGTGTAAGCCACTATGGTGACTCAGATATTCAGTCCCGGTTTTACGTCTGTCTAGCGAATCCTGGTAATAACTGTGATGTTAAATACGTTTTGGAGTATCCTAGCATCCATTAAGCAAGAATACACTGGTGTCTCTTGAAGGCCTGTTGTCCTCAGGCCCCAGGACACCTTGGCTAACAGCAGCCTGACTCCACTGTGAGTTGTAACTACCAGTACATCCTTGGTACTGCCTGTGTCCTTCTTGTGGAAAAATACCCCTACTGCTCTATTTCTCTTGTTGATACTGCCGCTTGGATAGCTTGATATAAAGCTGGAAGTGTAGGAGCTGAATGGAGGAAGAAGGGGAGGGCACATACAGGTCAACATTCAGTGACAGTGAGGAAAGACATGGAAAGATGATGAGGTTTTCTTGTAAACAGTTTGTATTGGTAGTTAACGAAAAGAATAAATTTAATGCTGGTTTTCAAGTTTCTATTCTGTATCCCCAGCCTCCCACCTGGTGATGCTCATCTTCCATTTGGAGTCCTTCTGGTTATAACTGTGAAAAATAAGCTATTTCTGATACACCAATAAATATGCTTTCTTGCTAGACCTAAAAAACAACTCCCTGCAATTATGATTGTGGTGACTGCACGTAATGAATGATAGAGTTAGTGGTGAAAAGTTTTGCTGTCATAACCAACCTTTTAAAATGTAAAATTTCAAAATAAGCACCACACTTTGTTTGCATTTCAGATACTTCAAAATACGTAATACAAGTTCAAACTTATTTCTGCCATGAAAATGGACGATATGGCTATTCAGTGGAATAACATTTGGGTTTTTTGTTTGTTTGCTGTGTGTATTTGTTGTGCTTGGAAGGCATGGAGGACTGAAGTTAGCATCTTATTCCTCTGTGTCTGCCAGGCTTTGAAATTAATTTAGGAGTCAGTATCTCTGAGCCCTAATGAAGGGTTATTATTGTCAGAAATGCAGATATAGCTAAATGTGTGTTAACCTTCTCTTGCTTTTTATTGTAGAGTTGAATTAGGACGTGCTACCCATAGAACTTACTTGGCCACCTAGGCATGCATTGTCTTTCGTCTTTCCTATCTGAAATGAAAGTTTAGAAATGAGCATTTTTATTCTAAGAGACAAGCATCGTTCCCTGTTAGTTATGGAATGAACTTAATTAAACTCTAAGCTAACACCCTGACACTCCTTTGAGGGCTGTGAAATCTTTGAAAAACTAGAGAACATACAAAACTGCAGTTGTGAAATGACTGACTTTCTGGAGGGGTTTCCAGAGAGGTTCTGGAGAGGTTTTGGCAAGCCAGTAGTCTGACTCTAATACACTTAAATTTTATTATTATTTTTAATAGAAACTCTTTAAGGATTGGTGTGGGGTACTAGAATGGTGTACAAATGATGTAACTGTCACTAGTGCAGGTATGTCTGTTGTCACCTGCTACATGCTTGCTAGGTTTGGTATGGGCCCTAGAGGGTTTTGGCTTTGGGCTGGGTCTCTGTTCAGACTCAGCATACCTGTCTAGGACTCTGCATCTCAAGGGCTTAGACCCTGCTCCTCAAGATTCAGACACACACTGGGAAAGCTCCAGCCTTACAAACAGACGTTTTATTTCCCGTAGGAAGTGATAGACTGCAAGAGGGGGGGTGTTTTTGTGTGTTTTGTTTTTTTTTTTTCTAAATAACTTTAGTTTAAGCTGTTCAAGAAAGGGATAAGAAGTTACTGTGCCCAGGGCCTGCCTCAGTTTTTCCACTGTTATTCTAGGATATTCTAGGATATTCAGAGCTGTGCCCCTTCAGTCAACCAGAACAAGGATCCTTCTCCAGAAAATCATGAGTAGCCTGTGCTTCCCAGTAAAGTGACCTGTAGCTCTTAGAGCCTGCTGAAACTGAAGGGAGGTGACTGCAAGAAGTGTCTGCTAGTCCTTCCTGGTTCCTCTTCACTAGTATCTTGCACTTTTATTCCACTTCTGTGAAAATATCACTACTTTGGTAGCAGCCTGGTGGCTAAATTCAACTGGTCTGGTTCCTTTAAGCCTTAAAGTCATCCTATCAGCGTGAACTGATCTCCCTTTTAACCAAAAGCTGCCCGTGTTATTGTCCCTGGTCTTGCTGAGGCACAGTGATACCCTTGTGATGGATCATGAAGTGAGGGGGGAAAAAAATAATCAGTCTACATCAACTGTATGTTGTGCTCAAATTATCCCTGCACAGGTGTGAGTGTGTTGCTCCACAGTGATGCATTGTTAGAAATTCTGGAGGAAATGGATCTTTCTGGGCTCAGAAAAATGATCTTCTGGCTAAGTAATTGTGCTTTTCAGCTGAGCAAGAGAAATGAGGTAAGAAGATGAAGCAGGCAGGCCTCTGCACTGAAGCAGTCATTCTGGAAATGAAACCCAAGGGACAGATCTTGGACAATGCAACCAGTCCTAGGCACGCCTAGAGTCGAACTACTTGCTATGATAACTTAAACTCCTTTGGGATTTGCCTGTTTCAAATGCAGGAGATCTGAACCTCATCTAGTCAGGACCTGTGGATTTTGAGAAGGATAGATCCTGTGACTTCTGGAAAATGCAGCTGTTCAGTCACGTGCGATGCTCCTTGCAATGTACGATGCTGTACCTTTTCCTGGCTTGTTCCCAGGAGCTAAAACCTGTTCTTCTAGTTCCTCAAAACTTTAATGTAGCCAGTGCTCGAGACTGGGTGTTAGTGGTCTCTATTGCAAGTCCTCAGGCTTAAATTAAGTACTTCTGACGCAAGCTCCGTTTTAAGGTGAGGCCAGTTCTTTGTCTGCCGTCTCCTTAAATTCACTATAAGGTGATGGTAACAAAACAGTAACTGTGAGTGAGTCTGCTTGTAGTTCTGGTCATATATATATATATATATATGACTTGAATATGTGCGTGTATATATATGCATATATAAATGTTTTGAAGGGTAGGTGTGTAACTTTTCTCTTCTTGTGCCCTGAAGGCATGAGTTCTTCATCAAATTTAGCCCCTTACTACTGTCCTAATAGTTTTTATTCTGGGTAGTACTGGTGGTGTGAGACAGCAAAGTGAGGAGAGGAACCTGTCACTTGTCTATGTGAGCTTAGCTCTGAGAAGCTTGAATCAGAGCTGAGAGATGAAATTTCATCAGCCAGGTGAGGTTTTCCTCTCGTCTTCCCCCTTCCCCCTTCCCCCTTGGCTGCATTGGCCTGAGATGCAGTGATCTCTCTGCTGATCGGTGCCTTCCATGGCGCACCGGTCTTCTGCTTTTTCTTTTTTTTCTTCCAAGTCAAAACACAGTCTTGCCTGGGCGTATGACTCTTACTCAGTCAGGTCTACACCATGGCTTTAGTCTTTTAAATTCCTTAAAGAGAAGTGGATTTCTTCAAGTAAGCAACCTGTTTTGCGCTCCAGCTGGATGCTTCCCACAGGTTTATATTGTGGGTTTCAACTTTGTCATCTCTTAAAGCTTTTCTTCCCAAAAGCATAGACCTACAACTGCTTTCTCTCTCTCCTGGGAAGAGCAGGGCTGACTCTGAATGCCCCATAGCTTAATTTTCCTAGATTCGATGCATATGGGCTTTAAATCTGTGTTTGTTTGGGAAACTGGTAACAGGAGAACGGAGATGCAAAGGAACTCAGTAAAACTCTAATATTTAACACGTAAAATACACAGACCGAGACCACCCACTTGGCACTGTTTTCCTGCAGCTCCAGAGAATTGGTTGGGCTGGGGCAGTTTCACAGTATCCTTTTTTTTTTTGGTGTTTTTGATTCTTGGAGCTGTATCTAGGAGATCTAGCTCTAGTTAATGTTGGTGGTGTCTGTAGTGGAACCAAATCTCTTTGTTACAAAAACAATAAGCCACTTTCTTCTGTTTAAAGGTGAGGTTTGTTTTTTCTTTTTCTTTTTTTTTCTGTGACAGAACTTTCCATTCTGTTGCTCCTCTTTAAGCTTTTCAATAGTTATGGAAAGTTTACCTAATCTCTGTTTCTTGAGCCTGCTGAAAGATAGGAGGAAATCTGACCAGTGGATGAAAGAACCAGGAGAATAAATATTTCTTACCAAAGAAGGCAACTGGTGAGGTGTAATAACTAGCTACTGTCTGTAGTTTGTAAGGGTAGAGTTTGTCTTGGGCAGTGACGGACCCTGTGTTCAGGCCAAAAGGTTTCTTGAAAGAGAAACCATTAAATGCAAATGACTGACTGGTACGCATTAGGTGGCTATACTGCACACATTCTCACTATATGGCCCTGAGTGGAAAAGTAAAAAATGGCAATCAAATATCTTAATTTTGCTGTTGGATTTCTGAGAAGCTAGGAAGTATTTTAATTTGTCAGGACCTTGATACAAGTACGGTAGCATCTGACTTGGAAAAATGCTATACCAGTTGCATCACTTGGAGAAGAGGGGATAATAGCAAAGCATGAGCAGAGCTGCCACTGTTTAGTTTCTTCCACATTACGGGAAGGAAGAAAACTGGGTTTGAGGTTCCTTAATATCTCACTGGTGAATTTTGGTACTTGCCACGATCACTATGTGCTACCTAGGAAGTAAGAATTTATGAGCAGGGAATACTTTCTTCCCTCTCTTAAATATTAAAATGCTTCTCAGTCAGAATTCACCTCTGTCCTTAGGATAGCTGGTGTGTTGTTTTGTACTACTGTGATTATTGGTAAGGAACTGAGGAGTTTTATTAGTGTCCTGGCATGCAGGTTGGAAATTCTTTTTCTGCTCTGATGTTGAAGAAAAATGAACGTAGTGTATGAATGCTTGTCTGAAAACTTAATGAGACTTTGTTCTGCTTTTGGTCAAACAGTTTGGAGGGCTGTCTTCACCCTCTTGGCAAGGGCACAGGAAGAAATATGGTCCTCTACAGAATCTTAATCCCTCTTGGGAAGCCCAGGCACAGTGCTCCTGTGAGTGGCAGAAACTGCTGTTGGTTAAGCAAGCAGTAGTTGGTCACTTGGCTGAGAGTAAAGTCAATGCTT
This sequence comes from Mycteria americana, assembly GCF_035582795.1. Lineage (NCBI taxonomy): Eukaryota > Metazoa > Chordata > Aves > Ciconiiformes > Ciconiidae > Mycteria > Mycteria americana. Next base: position 92,803,611 of record NC_134366.1, on the reverse strand, counting down.
TCAGTCAGCCTTCTTGATAAGGCTGTTGGTAGTGGCCATCCAGGTGGCTAGGCTCTCTGGGAAGTGTGTGTGTTTCTCTGGTAACTTACCTTAGCTGATTGGTTTGCCTGAGATACAGTTAATCAAAATCAAAACTTTTTTAGGTATAGTATTGTTTCTGATTCTTCCTCTCCTGTGCAACAAAACGCAGGGCTGTATTTATTTTCAATGCTTTGTGGTTGAGACCAAAGCTTTCGAAGTAAATTATATGGTTAGTTGCTAACTTAAAGTGTGTCACTTCAAAAGTTTCAGATATCAATGGATTTTTTTAACAGATACCAGTAATTTATGTTGTATTTTTTGTCTTCCAGCAAGCCTCATGGAGCACGTGAGCTACAATGGGTGTTGGTACAGATAAGAGGATCTAGTCCAGCACAGCCACTGAAGAGGCTAGGATTTATCTAACAGTCAGTGACTTCAGGAATAGAAGCACTTCTCGGGGGTGATGTCATGCCTAGTTATTTTTACAGAGTGGATGGTTATAAGAACATCTAGAATATATAGAGAATTCTAGATATGTTCTGTATGTCGGGGGGGCTGGGTCCAGTAGCCCAACAGAGGGGAGGCTGCCACAGCTCCATGCCCCTGGTTCCAACCAGTGGTGGGGCTGAGTGTGTATTGCCAGTAGGCACGTGTGCACGTACACATATGCTGCACACACCACTCTGCACGTACACAACACACACATACCTGGCTGACCATGCAGATCAACACAGGCAGGCACACAAGTGGCACCAATGGCCTCATCCTGTTCTCCTCTCTGGGTGAACAAGATGAAGGTGTCTGAGTGTGAAATATGAATACATAATTATATGTGTCTGTCTCTCTCTCTTGATATATATACACACACACCATTAATTATATATTATCAATATATTAATTATAGGATTTATCATTAATATATTAATTATTAGTAATTATAGAATTACTGCCAATAATTAACATTAATTATTAATAATTATAATTGCATATATAATTATGTATGCACACACATACGTACAATGTGGATTTCTCCAGCAGCTGGGCTTAGTCATGCAGACTACCAGGTAGCTGCCCCTGGACCCCAGCCTCCCCAGTTTCTGGCACCTGGACATATGAGCCCACAGGGGCCACAGCCCCCATCCAGCTGCAGGTCCAGACCTCTGCACACGCACAGCTTGCCAGGACCCCCTGCGTCCTTCTGATAGCCAAGCCCCCATGGTCTTGCCATTAGAGAGATGCAGGCACACGACGGGGGTCTCTAATTGACCCCCAGGCCCTACGGCCTCGCGAGCAGCTGGCCTGGACCCCACTGATCCTTCCATAGCCAGCTCCTCCAGTGGTCTCACTCTTGGCCCATTGGCTCCCGGGGTGCTTCACCTACTTACCAGCAAGCCCTGCTTGATATTTGCTAGTGATCACATGCTCACTTGCAGACTTGCACTCATGCCAGTTGCTGGGAGCTGGAGCCCTGAACACACACACACACGTGCACCTAGAATAGAGAGCCCCCTCCTCAGGAAAACAGAGTTTAATGAAAAGACAGGACAGACTGTGCTGGTCAGGTGCAGGACAGGGCCAGACAAGAGTCCTGACAAGCCACCTGCTGACATGTGATTAGCCCTTTTGATTCCCTTATCCCTCCGTTTTTCCATGCTTGTTCCCCCCCTCCCACCCAAAACCCCATAGTAAGTCCTGTGCAATCCCCAAATACTCTTCCCTTGCATCCCATAATGTGCCCAATACCCCTAGGCAGGGTGCAAAAGATGCTCTGGAGAGGTGCTCCTCTTTTCCTTTCTTGATGGGCAAACACCTGGGCAGTGGGACTGAGGCTTTCCTGGGACTTGTGGAGATGGGCCTTTGATGGGCTGATGGCTCCTGGGATGAGCCTGGGAGTAGCTGGGGCAGGGGATTATTTGGGGTCCCCCCCTGCCGTTGTCTCTCTGTGTTCCTCTGTGTGAGTGCAGATGAGCTTCATCGTAAAACCTAAGGCCGGGTGTAGAACATGCAGAACTCCTGGTCTGCTGGGTCAGGACAACAACAGCTTTGCATGAGAAGCTATGTTCTCTTTGCTTCTGTCATGAGGCTTCTAATGCAATCCGGTTAATTAAGAATAACTTTTGCATTCAAGATCCACAAGGGTGAGAGGGCTTAGAGAAGCTGGAGGAGGAAAATGAAATTACAAAATACCCCTTTAAGGCCTCTGTCCCAAGCCTGAGAGGAGGAGAAGGAAAAAAAGGAACTAAAAAGGGATTGTGAGTGGGGTGGGGGAGGTGAGTGGGGTGTGTGTGAGGATGGACATGTGACTGTCTTAATTATATTATCTTTTTTTGTAAATACTACCATAGCCTGTACACAAGAGATATAACATAACGCACCACAACCTGGGTTGATCTGCAACACCAGGAGACCTATGCAAGGACCAAGCCTGTCCACATCCCAGAGCTCTTATGCTAGCTGTCTGCTCCTATACACTGCTGACAGTCCATGCCTCTCTCTCTGCTCTTTGTGTAGGGACTGAATCCCAGCAAGAATAAGACCGTCATTGCTGTTGTATAAGCATGTCACACCAAAATACAGAAATTTAGCTTCTCTTCTAAGTGTTTTTCTGGGCTAGTATCAAGCCTGGCTATGTCACGGAGAACACTTTATGTTAGAATTATTAAGATCCTCATTAACACTTAATCCATTCCTATAATGTTTAGTAGCAAATACATATTACACCAATATTCCATTAAAAACCCTTAATGAATTTGTAAAGCAAAATAGTAAGACATTTGAGACAAACTAAACTTAAAATTTTGCTCACTGTCATGTGCAGCCTTTGCTGGTTCCCCAGATCCAGCGTGGTTCCCCACCTTTCCTGAGACGCTTGCCTCCATCCCTTCACCGAATGGGAAATGTTCATTAAATGAACAGCCACTAATATTTTGTATTTTATTGAAATGACCCATCTTCTCAGCAGGGCCTAGACCAAGTTAATTTTTCCATGGCTTTTTAGAAGGTTAGCGTGTTTCTTAAATAGTTTATTTTTGTAGTACTTCTGAATTAGATAAGGTGGGTGGGAAATGGAGGTGGGCAGTGAGGCCAGGAAGATAGGCAAAACAGGTGCCCACGATTTAATTGTTTTCTGGTAGGGAAAAAACAGGTAGAACCTGTTTGGGGTTGGTTTGTTGCGGGTTTTTTGTGGTGTGTGTTTTGGGTTTTTTTGTTAGGTTTTTGGGGGGTGGGGGGCTAGAGGGGTTTTTTTGTTTGGTTGGTTGTTGTCTTGTTGGTTGGGTTTTGGTTTTTTTTTTGATGAGCACATGAAGTGCTATAAATATCCATGTTTAAAGAGGATCTGTCATCTCTCATCACAATTGTAGGTATTCAGCTTTTTAATGACTCCAACCCCAGTAACACCAGGCACTAGAGAAAATCTCATGTATTCAGTTAGCAATTGCCTTTGAAAAGCTTGACCTGTTACTCAGCCACATTTAACCAGGAACTCAAGTAGCAGAAGCAGAGGGTTAGGTTTTGTCTCACAAAACTGAACTGCTTTGATCAGCAGACTGCCTTTTCATCACCTTCCTCTTCTTACTTCACCAGAAAAGGAAGGGGACCTGTAGAAAACAGCTGCCTTCAGTTACATAGCTCTGATTCACCTCAAGGGCAAGTATCCCTGTGCTTTGACTAAAACAGAAGTATTCTGGATTAGAAGGGGGAAGATACAAACACCCAAGGAATGGTCTTCCCGGAAGAATGTGATTTAGCCTGTTCAACTGGTATGAAAATTTTCAAGTGGCAAAACTATTCCCCCTAATAACCTGGGACAAATTTAGCAAACAGTAAAAGGGAAGGCTTGCATGCAACTTGTTTGTCTAATTATTTTCTTCTTTGTCTAATTTCATATACAATTGATAGGTGAGTGACATGCTCAAGTGCTCTTTTTTTTTCCACTCTTTTTGGAAAACAGTATCTTCATATATAAGCAGAAGACTATTGCATTTGTTCTGCGCAGGATGATTATTGGGAGGGAGTGAAAATGGTTCATGGGAAGATCATATCAGGGCTCAGGGTGAATTTGTGTATCAAAAATAGTAAATCTGTAAGATTATTTACTAGTGTTAGCAGAATCCTGCAAAGAAATCAGCCCATCAAGACTTAATCCTCTCTTCCATTAAAACAACTACTTCCAGTTATGGATAGGTACTTCACTATGGCAAAGGCGATAAACAAGTACACCACATGGAAAAGATTAAATTTATGTCATTGAAAGACGTGGATGACCCTTTAGTGGGAAGGAGGAATGGCGGTGGGAGAAGGGTTAATGGGAAGGAAAGCCGTTGGCATTCAGTGAGCGTACGCATACTCATGTAGCCTGGCTTACGTGGTGCGGTACGCGTCTCCCCCGCGCAAGATTTGAACTAGAGCTCGCAGTCAAGGAAGGATAATGTTGCTGGCAAAAGTAAGAAGGGACTAAGTGTTAAACACATCTTAGGGCTCCCTTAAGCTTATTAAAGGGCATCTGTTGCCCTCTAGTGTTTCACCCTGCGCATGTACTTCCACTCGCGAGTGGGTGCCTCCGCAGAAGTACCGGGGGGAACGTATCCTGATGTGGCTGGAGCTGGAGCATTCAGTGGCATCAGGTGCACAAGGGACCGAGAGAGTAACTTGCCTGCATTACTCTTCATATGTTACCGTGGAAGTGATTGTGTAAACAGAAATCGGGTGTAAACACAAATACAAGGTGTGCTGTGCTTGCTGTAAGAAATTGCCCAAATACTGTAAGGGGTTTACGTAAATTTGTAGCAGCCAAGTGAGTGCAAGCTCTTACATATAATCCTCCTTACAGCAACAGCCGAGTATGTACTGACATGCATAGCAAAACTATGTGGGAAAGTTTACCAAATATATGCCTGATTTAATTTGGCTTCCAGCTGGCATCAAAAGCCAAGGTAAACCAGACAGCTGTTTTGATTTCACTGAAACTTTCCCTGTGACTGGAAAGTGGGGGGTGTTACAAAGCCTTTCATTCTGCAGGACAGGTTCAGTTCAAGACACTTGGACCAAAGTTTTTCAGTATGCAGTTGAGTGATTTCTTCTGCATTTTCCTTGGCTTCTGTGTTCTCCCTTCAAAGGGAGGACACAGTGTGCAAACAGATTTACAAAAACTTCCTACAGGGCTGAAATACCGATACGTGAACTCTGAAATGTCCTCAATGCACAGAAATCAGAAGAGATCTGAGTTACTGAAGTGGATGATGAGGCTGGGCTCAGGTCACAGCTGAGAACTGAAAATGTCTGAAGTTTTTTAGGGTGCTAGCAGAAATCCCAATGTGGTGTATATCATGTGCTTTTCTTTCACTCACAGTCAAGTATTGCTTTAAGAAATCTTGCTCATTCACAATCTTGAAAAAATCCACGTATGTGTGCGTATGTAATAGGCTTTTTTTGGTGAACTGCCCCTTAAGATGCTGTGCTGCACTCACGGGATGTCTCGTTCAGGCAAGAAGCTATGTGTCCTGTTTCTTCTCTACCCCATTCATGCAACGGTAGGCAGGATAGTTACAAGAGGACCTGTGGTGTGCACTGCTGGCCAAGCTGTATTTATTTGCTGATATGTGTTTCGACTCTAAACACTCTGTTACCTGGATGCAGATCAACTTTTGTATGTTATGTGATCAGAAAAAGACTTCTTTTTTGTCTTGTGGTTGAGGGCAGTGGGTGGGGATCGTCAAGATATGTTCAAAGTGACAGTTTAACACAAGCTGGAGCTTTCAAAGCTGACAAGTGCATCAAATTCAGATACTTGCTGGATTATGATCAAACTTCACTTAGAAAAAGAAAACAAAATTAGTCCCTTGCATGTCTTTTCTCTCATGTGCTTTTAAATTATGGTATTGACATATACTGTCCTCCTGAGCTATTCTTTTTGTTGAAAAGGAGAGTTAAAAAAAAAAAAAATTAAACTGTAGTGCCAAGTCCTACCTGTGGGCTCGAGTTACTATTCATAGTGTTTAAAATAAGTCTTTTGATTTCTCTAAGTGGGTATTAAATTGGCTTCAAAGACTTTAAGATGACAAAGATTCTTGTGCCTTAGAGAAAAATGTGTTCATCAGAGATGTGATGGGAATCTGTGACAGTCAGTCTAGACAGTCCGTGAGCTATTGCTGTTTCAGTGACTGTGCTGATGAGGAATAGCAATGGTATTCAGCAGTGACCTCAAGGACACTTAGCAGTAGCTTCTGTGGGGAGCGTTGGTCTTGGGCAGCTGGGCAGATTTTTGCTAAGTGTGCAATGACCTTTTTGAAATAGTGGAGAGAATGGTACGGATGGGCTGTGTTTCCTGACCATGGAGGTTATTCTGTGTCTGAGAGACTGCTCAGCAGAGCTTTACCAGTTGCTATAGTTTATAAGTTTGTTTTTTCTTGAATATATAACAGATCCAAAGCGGTGATGCAGGGGTCTTATGTGCTATCAGGTCTGGAGTTCAAGATGCAAGATTGGTTTATAATTTTAGGGCCATGTGCACATAACCCTTTTGGTAAACTGGAAACTAGAGATTAGGTAAACTGGGAGACTTGCAGATCCCCATGTGAGCAGAACATCAAATTCAGAAGCTGAAATGGACCTTTCCTCAAACATAATGGCTATTCCTTCCTGCACACTTCATGCTCTGTTGGAAGACCTTTACTTTTTAGCTCTTTCAACAATTTATCTTCATGGATCAGATGAGTAACTGAACCTGGACTACATCCAGTGCTATGTGTAGGCTAAGGCCACCAGATTAATTTGCTTCTGTAGTGGGCAATCCAGCTGTTAATATAGAAAAGTTTGGATGAAAGGCTGGGGAAGATATTTGTGGCAGAAACATGCAATTATTCTTTATTTTTAGTGTATTTTTGTGAGGAAAAACCCTTGAAAGAAGTGAATTTGTATCCTAGAGGCAGTCTTTTGTCACCCCATGAGACGTGTAGACATTGCATCCTTAACTCTAACTGTAAAATGGCCCTGAAATTACTTCAGTTATTCATTGACTACAGGAGATTAATGTTCAGAGTGTGGGCAAAATAGACACCTAATAAAGTAATAACATATCAAGAACTAAGCCCTCAAATTCTGATGATTCATTTTTCTTGGGGGGTGGGGCTTTTTTATTTCTTTTTTTTTTTAATGAGCACAAGAAGAATTATGGTACTTGTAGATCAAGGAAAACTGTGTGTTCTGTGTCTTGTGAGCATTTCTCTTTTTTTTTTTTTAATCCCTGGAGAATGAATCCCAGAACTGAACCCGTAAAGACCTGGAAAATATCTACTTTCACTGATGCAGTACAATATGTATTTAGTAGGCATGGAGGTGTTGCGTTGACCATTGGACTAGGTGATCCTAGAGGTCTTTTCCAACCTTAGTGATTCTATGATTCTATATACTGTGTAGTTGCTGACATAGCAGATTCTATAGGGAAACTGATATGAACCTTTATGGTTTTGTTGGTGTCATCTGTTTATGAGCAGTTGTACCAATGAAAGGAACACAATAAAGCTTTTGGCTTCATGTAGGACTCTTAAAAGATGCTGGAATTTCTTTTCTCTGTATTAATCCATTTATACTGGTCTGCGATGCTGGAGAGGCTATTGTGCCCCCGCCACCCCTCCCAGATCAACAGAGTTTTGTCAGAATTGAATTCTGGCTTTTGTAGCTTGCTAATATGGGCAGAGATGGCACTGATGCCTACTTTATTGAAGGCAGCAGAAGCTTGAGGGTGTGCATGAGTTCCCAACTCGTAGTGAACTCAGTGCTGTATAGTTGTGGCCATCTTGCCTGTATTGACTATACCTTGAACGTGCGTTATGATCCCATGGCAGTTTGGTGTTGCAGAAATAATCTTGGTGCTATTTGACAATGAGAGGGCTTGTCTTTGGCATAACAGCCTTATACAAGTATGTCAAACTATTCCAGGATTTTATTGTGAACAGGGAACCTGTATGTGCTTCGTGTTACAGTACATGGCCGTAAGAAGCACATGCTTGAAAAATAAGGCTTCATAGCACTGGCTTTGCATAGTTAGTGATAGCTGTAGTTATAAAGTTTTCTAGATTTAAAAATAAACCTTTTTCTTGTGACTGTTTCACCATTAACATGAAATAGTACCTGTAAATCACATAATTTTTTTTGCTTCAAAATGACCCTTTTTTTAAACACAATCACATGAAAAATGAACTGAACCATTCTACTTCACATTAAGGTTTGCATTGTTTACAGTACTTACTTGCCATTTTATAGTGATTCATGTCTTTGATTTGCAGAAATTACTGATTCTGACACAATCGTGAGTAAATGCTGAGCACTTGCTTTGGTACCTGAATGTGTCCTATGACTAAAAGCACAGAAATAAGAGAAGCCATTGTGGCTTTATTGTCTCTTAGAGTGACAAAGTGAGAAGTTCCCCTCCTCTAAGGAAGCTTCAGAGTTAGAAAAAATGGTTATCCCATAGAATAATGTATTGGTAAGCAATTATGCTTAGTCTTCCATCACAATGTTTAGGGAAGCTAAAGTATTCTGGAGTTGTTGGCTTAACAGTTCACAAGAGTAACGAAATCTGACTGTAAATGGAGATGGCCTTGGCAACAGTTTGAATACCCCTCTTTGTTTTTTAATGTCTGATGAGGAAAGTGTCTTTTCTTTGACGAAGCAAGTATTATAGCTAGTATTTGGGTGCAAATCATTAAAAAAGACAAAAGGAAACCCAGAGAGCAGGATCAAAAGACTCCAAGCGGCAAAGGAGTGTTTACACAGTGCAACATTGCCAAAATACTAGTTTTGAAAGATAATTGCTAGCTGCCTACCTATCTGGACACCGATGAAACTCCCAACTGATCCTCTTACGACACTGAAAGAGAAAGGGTAGTGATGAATGCATGTGATAAACATGCAGGGAATTGAGGAAAAGGCAGATCCTGCCTCCAGGAATTCCTTAGGTAGCAATCTGTAAAAGGAGAATAACTTCAAGATGCGAGATTCTGTCATGTTGACTTCAATGCTCTTTTTAACTTCAAATTATTCTTATTAAAACTTTTCTGCTAAGGGCTTAGCTTATCTTCAAAAATCTTGTTGTTCCGGAGTTGTAGATAAGTTTTTGTCACCAATGGTCTCTCTTTCTGCATAAACAACGGATACGTACTTCATACATGATTCTTTAGAAATGCTGTTCATACCTAATCCAGTACTGTAGCAGTCTTTCATATACGATTATGTTAAACGAAATGTTACATTTGACTTGCGGCTCAAGTTTCAAGTCAGACTAGCTTTTCTCTGTCTTAGAATCACAGTGTACTTTAATAAATCTTTAATGTGTTATCCCAAGACTACTTAGGGCACCAACGAATACATGAAAGAAAGAAAGAAAAAAAACCTATAAATTCTACTTGGACCCTACCGGGATGGAATTTTCTTCTAGCTGAAAAAAGACTAAAAGTGAAAGCAACCCAGGTTTTTTCCAAGGCCTGAATTTCTTGAGGTTTTTGGGTTTTTTTTGTCCTGCCCTGCCATCTGCAGAACTAGTGAGTCAACCAACAAGAAAACTCTTTCAAGCACAACAGAAAACTTCTGGCCAGGAAAATATAAGTAGATTCTTGATTAACAAATAGAGATACCGAATACTTGGTCCACGCAATGCATAATTGTAATAACTGGTTCATCACAATTCAGTAGGGCTGCTCTCATTGAATTGTGATGAACCAGTTATTACAATTATGCTTTTACTTGTCCAGGTACAACACGTGGTTCAGTTCTAATCCCAGCATGTCTGAAACCTTCTTCCTGAAGACAGCTGTGGGCACCAAAATGCTTTTGGCTTATGGTCAAACATAAAAGGTAGCTCACTCCATTGCGAGAGTAAGGATCGCAAATTGCATGTGTGGACACTGGCATATGGTAATGAAAAATGTCTGACAACTGCCTGTTAGATCAAGATGCCTTGTTTTGGGAGGAAGGGATATTTTCAAGGCAGTTCATCTTATCAAGAGGAACATTGTGATACAAGGGTCTGCTGACTGCATGCCACCCTTCCCCTTTTAGGTGGCATTTTATTCTTGGCCCAGACACGGTGCCTGAGCAAAATATTGCACAGAGGGGAAATTAACCCTGTAGTAATGATTACAAAACATATCTATTTGCTGTGCTTCTCTACCTTACGTGCTGCTCTCATTTGGCAGTGTGGAGACTTACGTAGCTATGAACTCTTGCATGGACTGCATTTAAATTATTGTTCCTTTTCTCAAAGGCACTATCTTTTCTAACAGAGGTTTGCAAAGTTATTTTAGACTTTTTGGAGACATCCTGGCTGCTTGCCAGTTCACAGAGGAGCTATAGCTGTCCATTCGGTCTGTTGTTCCCTAAAGGCACAGAGAAAAGGCTTTGCTTGGGTGGGAGGACAGTGCTGAGAACAGTAACAGTTTATATTCAGCCATTCATGTGTTAAAATCCAAGAGTTATTTTTAGAATATATCTTACAGAAAAAGGCTGTCTAGATATAAACTCTACAAACTAAGTTTTTTATATTGGCAGTTTTGATGCTGTTGGAGATTTTTCTTTCAGAAATGGTTGAGCTGCAGAGTCTTGGGAGAATGACGCAAGTAGATGTGTAGAATTTCTAAAAATAATTGGTTTATGTGTTTTTTTTAAACAGGGGCTTTGCCACCTGAATCTTCTGGGGTTGTGTTTCCTTCTACAGCGGTATAGTGTCTCCTGATATACCAAAAAGGCTGTCAGTTTAAACATAAAAATGACAAGTTCATTGTGCCAGCTGACATATTGATTTACCTTAATTTATTATGTAATTTTGTCTTTAGTTTCATTGGAGCCACTTGTAAAATCTATAGAATTTATTTAGTGACAGAGTATCAGTAATCGCAATGCTACTTAATGTAGTAACGTAGTTGCTCAGTAATGCATTGCATGGAAATAATGAGGCTTTTATTTTAGATAATAATACTTTTATGCCAGCCGCAGTATAATGTGAACCGAAAACTTAGAGTTATGTGAATAGATCACAGAATATGCCAAATAAATACAACTGAAGTAAATCCTTTGTTCTGATCTCATTATTTCAGTTTTTGCTTTGAAATGCATGGATGTAATTGCTTTAGATTAGGGCATTTTTGTTAAAACATGAATTGATAGTTTTGTTTTGGGCATTTTAAGAAGTGTAAAGCAAATACAAGTGGTGTGGGGTTTTAAGAGGCAATAATGAGTTCTTCAAGACAGTATAGCTATAGCGTCCTTTTTTAAAGAAAAAAGTCTGAAATGCACTTCAGTAGGTACATTCAGAGTACTGAGCTGTCACAAGCATAAGCAATGTTTATAGAAATGTGTAAGTTTTCTCAGTAGACAGCTGTGCAAGTAGATAGGAGCTGTGTGAAAGCACTTGAGAAGGGAGCAGGAGCAAAGCACGGGACAGAGGAGTTACAGGTAGGAGGTAAAGCTGGTGTTTCCATGTAAGCAAGGCACAATGCCTGGCTCTTGTCAAGGTTCGTCTTGTGGCTCACACAAATAAGAGCTACTATCCATGTGAAGAAGCTAAAATGCCCTATTTCTTTCCCAGTCTTTAACGACAGCCTGACGCATGGTTTCAGCGGAATAATTTTACAGTTTCTCTGGAACACATTATAGTCTGGATATAAATTCAGTACTGGATGAGTTACCTTATAGGGGAAAATGGTGTCTAGTAGGACAGGTTTGGAATTGATGAATGACATCACTCTGAGCAATTAGACTAGCTGCACAGCTGTGCTGATGTCATGCAGCTGACTGCATTTAAAATTATGGCTGTGCTATTAAAGTGAGTGTAATGATAACAACAGAGACCACAGGAGGTGGCTAAAGGTTTTTCAGATAAAATGATGAGAGAAGACATCGATGTTTATTGCAGCACTAGTGCCTTGTGCTTTCCAAGGAGCACAACAATAATTTTCCTCCCTTCCATCTGCTGTTGTCTCCAGCGGTATGTTAAGTGGCACAAGTGGCTTGTCACTATTTTGGTAGTAAGAATTATGAACGTATGCCCTGTTACACCATTTTAAAAGCACTGAAGTACCTACGGTCTAGTTCCTGGCAATTAGCTGAGTTGCTCTGTTATGCAGAGGCTGACACAGGGCAAATAATGTAATGAAAGGGTTTAGCTGGAGTGTTCACTATATTGCCTGATTTATGAAATTGGGCATCTTACATCAGGGAGAATGAGAGAAAAAAGGCTGGACTGTCATGCACACAGCTGTGGGCTGGAGCAGTTGTTGAACTGAGGCTGAAGTGACATGAGTGAGACCCGCAAGGACCAGGGTTCACGTGAACACGTACTTCACCAGAGCAAGTCCTGTTTTCAACAGGTTATGAATTCAGGAAGAGCCATGCTGTAGGTTATTACTTGGAATATAATCTCTTGCAGAAATGGGGTGGGGGGAGGGTGTTCATGTACTAGGTGTCACCTGAATGTTAATAAAACTGCTGTCTGCATTCCTCATATTTGGTGTTTCCTGCAGCAGCCTTGCCCAGGCGGCTGAATTCTGCCTCTTGGCTCTTCAGTGAAGGTACTGATGTAGAAACCCCAGGAGAGCACGGGAGAATTTATTTGTTCAGTTTTTGTGAGAGAAAGATGTGTCCAGTGGGTCACTGCAGCTGGTCTTTTAAATGTAAGGACTTCTTTTTCTTTTTTTCTTTTTAAGGGCTAATTGGTTAACTTTTGGACTGGTGCTTTTGCACAGTGCTGCAGCTCTTCTAGATCTAGAGAAATGACTGAATGTAGAAAAATCAATGTCGTTGGTAATTTTCTCCCCAAACTGAGTCTTCTTCACATGCTAAACAAGCTCCTTATCCTGTCTTTCCTCTCCGAAAGAAATAAACAGTCTGTCAATAACTTTAACCATGTCCGAAACATGTTTTAAGAGGGCAGAGAAAACACCTCTCTTTGCTACGAGAGAGAAAACATGGCTTGTGCTCAGCACAGAGTGGGACTGCCCTGTGGGTTGCGTAGGTTTCATGAATAATGATTACCCATGTTGTCTCAAGTACAGAAATTGCAGAAGGAGCTCTGGGAAAGCTGATTGCCTACAGTCCTGCTTACAGGGGAAACGCTTACAATTTTGGCAGGAGGGAGGGTGAAACATATTTCATGGGAAAACCTAAAGAAACAAAAAAGGCTCTAGCTCCCCCCCCCCCCCCCCCCCATCTTATTGGCCACAGTATAATGTAGGTTCCCTTAAGAAGTTAAAGCTGCATGCTGGTTTTGACTGGCATAGAGTTAATTTTTTCCATAGTAGCTAGTATGGGGCTATGCTTTGGATTTGTGCTGGAAACAGTGTTGATAACACAGGGATGTTTCCTTTATTGCTGAGCAGTGCTCACACAGAGTCAAGGCCTTTTCTGCTCCTCACCCCACCCCACCAGCGAGTAGGCTGGGGGTGCACAAGAAGCTGGGAGGGGACACGGCTGGGACAGCTGACCCCAACTGACCAAAGGGCTATTCCATACCATATGGCGTCATGCTCAGCATATACAGCTGGGGAAGAAGAAGGAAGGGGGGGACGTTTGGAGTGATGGCGTTTGTCTTCCCAAGTAACCATTACGCGTGATGGAGCCCTGCTGTCCTGGGGATGGCTGAACACCTGCCTGCCCATGGGAAGTAGTGAATGAATTCCTTGCTTTGCTTTGCTTGCATGCACAGCTTTTGCTTTCCCTATTAAACTGTCTTTATCTCAACCCACGAGTTTTCTCACTTTTACCCTTCCGATTCTCTCCCCCATCCCACCGGAGGGGGAGTGAGCGAGCGGCTGGGTGGGGCTTCGTTGCTGGCTGGGGTTAAACCATGGCAAGCTGTCATAAGTCCAATGCTATTATGGGACTGTGTACAACATCTTGATTTACCTTGAGACTTTCAGGACCGTGCTCTAGTGACCATGTTTGTTGGTAGAGCTTTTTGACTTGACGTGGTGTTTGCACCTACCTTCTGTAAGCTTCTGAGGGTTGGAAGCCCTGAAGGTGGGTGATGTTCTCAGATGGTTAGAGCAGTCCCAGAGGACTCCTAATGAGCAGAGCTGCCCCATGCAGAGGAGGAAGCCTTTCCTCAGCACCTGAAAGGAAGGGGGAGCTGACTGTTGGGATGCATTTTCTTTGATTTGCTTGAGAATCATTAAAGCTGTGGCAAGTTACAGTGATGTTTGGAAGGGGAGGTGCAGGCTGCCTCTTCTCGTCATGGCTAATATCAGGTAACGCTGCAGCTGGTGGTGGTGGGGGAGGAAATCCTGGGCAGAACTGAACGGCCAGCCAGGCTATCTTTTCTGTGCTGGTGGACGTTTTAGAACCTCATGTGCCCCCAATGCCATTTTGAAGAGCTTAGGTGCTGCAAGATGCTGTTGTGTAAAGTAGTAGTCCAGCAACAGAACAGGTGACTGGCTGACTGACAGACCTGCGCGCTCATCCCGGCTACTAGAAGAAGCTATGACAAAGGTTAAAAAAATTAACCAAAATTGAAACATTATAAATGCAAGGTTGGGAACATGTGGCAGTGGTGCTGGGAAACCTGGCTGGTTTGAGAGAGCAGCCTGCTGCTGATGTGGACTCCTATATGGATTTCATAACCCTGCTTCAGGATGTGAGGCATCAGTTCACAGTTAAGATACAGAGGTAGGCTGTAAAGAGGCTGAAGCAAGATATAACTCGCTAGCTTTAAATGTGGTTGTAGTGGCAGGGTTTAGTCCACTTGCAGGGGTAGTAGTCGCCTTGCAGAGACAGATGCTGTGAACAATTACTTGGCAGCAGTGAAGCATCTTCCATGACACTGAGCAATGTCCAACTCGGCCCTTGGCGTTCCAGAGCTGAAGTCAAACTCCTGCTTTTTGTGACGAACATGGCAACAGATGGCTAGGCAAAAAAACCCAACACAAATGAAACTTGCAGTCACTGGTTACAAGAAGCAGGTACCCAGCATGTTGGTAACTCGTGGATCACAAACGTTTCCTCCCTGGAGAAACTCTATTGATTGGAACCTCCTAAGAACCACCTTTCTGTCTCCAGGGAGGGAGCAACTGCTTGTGAGGAGTTGTAGGTTGTCTCTGGTCTATGCGTAAAACGTGTAAACTTCTACCAGACTATGGAGAACTTCTGTGCTTGGTCTTGCAGCTTATTTTTGGTTGGCTGTCATTCCAGACTGTGTTTTTACTGAGTTTGTCAGTGTACTCAAACAGTATTTTTTTTTGTCTCAAATCTGACTTGAGATTAGAAATTAGTGTCTACCCATGTATTCAGCACAAACAGTGTAACAATAGTTGTGACTTCGGATGGAAGATGCTTCAAACCTTTGGTAGCCAGTAAAATCTGATTTTAGTCATGAGGTGACAGGACAGGGTTCAAAAGCTTTTTTTTTTTATCTTTCCATTCTGTAGTGCAGTTGAATTTGTTAACCTGACAAATTTTGCAATGCTTTGGATGAGTCACAGAAGTGGCAGTTCTTGCTGCCTTATGTATATTCCTGCCTCATGAATGGACACAGGGTTTGAGTTCACTGTGCGACCAGGAGAAGACCGCCTGCAAGTTTTTTGCATCTGAACACATAGTTCAAAGGAAAAAGGGCATTAATGCAATATTGACATTGTGATACCAATTGCAGAAAGCCTCAGCTTTCCTTTATGCTAAAAGGAATTCCTTACATTCACTCACAAGAGGTGACTGGGACTCATCTTGTTACCTGAAGTTTAGGCAATTCCCAGGAATTTATTTTCTGTGGGAACCTTCAACTCTTTCTATTGCATAGCTAGGTTGTCTAGTATTTTTATCCCTTTGGCTATTCACCATGGTTGCATGTGGCAAATCATCAGTTTTCTGTGTTTAGAATACTTTCTACTGCCACAGTTACTGGTTGGTTCTTCTGGCTTTGCTCTTCAACATCACTGCCATACCACTCTGCCCATGGCTTTGTCCATATAATTGTTAGAAAATACTTGAAGCACAATCTGATTTTTTTTTTATGTTACCGCACAGGCCTGGCAGAGGCTCATTAATCATTTCATAAATTGTTTCTTGAAGTTATCCAAAGGTTAACAAAAAAAATGCTTGCTGAATATTGTTCTCTGGATCATTTGTCGTGGCCTTGATTGACTTTCTCCTGTCCTTTTTACAAGGGAAGGAAAAAGAGGAGTTCAGTGGTATGCCAAGCAAAGCAGTAGAAGTCATCCTCTTCTTTTTCTCTGCTTTATAGCCCATAGGAGAGTTTAGAGAACAGAATTCTGACCCTGTCTCCAATCCTATTGTTACCTTACAACTTTTTACTAGTCACTTGGCTTTTCTTCCTCAATTTCCCTTTAGTGTTTGTCATAATACCCCTCTCCCTTTCCATTGTGATTTCCAAGAGTACAGAAAGGAGCTGACTAGCTGGAACCTGACTTTCACAAATAATGACTTTCTAAACAGACAAGATTGCATTTTTGTTTTTTCACTTTCTGACTACAAACCCTGTATACTTCTAGAGGAAGAGAGAGAAAATATTTACCCAGCTGTGTCTTTATAAGAAATGAAACATATTTTCAATGCATGGGGTACAAGGAAAAAGTAAGGTCTGAAATTTTGTTTGCAGGAATGCTTGTTTTGAAGTTTGGGTTTTCCACAGATCCTACTATAAAATTCTAGATACATCAGTTTGTTCTGGGGACTCGCTTGGGTTTTCTGAGAACCAACTTTACAGTGTTCCTAGTCTGTCTTGGACAAAACAGGTTTTGTCCTTCATCTCATAAACTATGGGGGAACCATATGACTAAGTCTATGATTGCCTTTCAGACTTTAACATTGCTGCTCCTAATGAAAGCTGCCAAAGGAATGGGTATGTCCTTGGTCCTTTGTGCAACCTTTTGTATTTGCAAACTCTGTGACAGAATGAGTTAAATATTCCTGCTACTTTGGTATGGTGTTGAGGTGGTAAAGGATTATTTTCATTTTCAAAGAAGGCAAAAGAGATCACAAGGGAAACCCTTCTAGGGACAGAGCCCAACCTTTGCAAACCTCCCGAACTTTTTTTTTTAATTTTTTTTTAGACACTTTCTGTCTCCACCTCTGCAGTCTTTGTAATATAGCATGGTAAGGAACTCCATTGATCTGTTGCAGTTGTCTGGTATTGTGGAATATGATGTATAGAGTGTTGTTCAGACCACAGAAGTTTAAAACTGCTTCTATGTCTAGAACAGGAAACTATTTTTTTTTAATCAGTATCGGGGCTGCAAGGAGCATGTGCTCATCACTGAGAGCTTCGTGCAACTATGAGGTCTTTGAGAGGAATCTAAGCACAATGTCCTAGACCTGAGAGGTAGTTACAGTATTCCTTTATTAGGATAATGCTCCTGTGTTAGGATACTTGTAATATATTCCTGTGTTAGGATAATTCAATGTGTAAAGGACATTTGGAGCTCATCTAGTCTAACCTTCTGCTCTAAGAGGAATGAAGCAGGAAATCAAAGCTGCAAATAGTGGTATGGGAGTTCAAAACTAATTACAAGAAATTTGGACAAAATACAGAAGTATTCAGAGAAAACTTTTGTTCCTTGCTTAAACATGAACTGTGATTACTTGCTGTGTACATGTGCAGTGTACACTTGCTTTATACGTGAAAGCAAGTGTTTTATCTGTGTACCATCCAATGCAGCTTGATTACAGGGGAGGTTATGGTGATGGGGATGGAAAAAGGTTTTTCTAACTCCATAGAAGCTTCCATGAGAACTCAGAATTTAAGCCAGAGGTTGGTTTCTCTCCTTTGTTATTGGCAGATGGAATGCCTATTTTTTTTTTTTTTTATAAACTGGAAAACACTCTGCGTTTTGATTGCTAAAAACAACTTCCTTCACTCTTTCCACAAAAATATTTTGAAAAAGGGAAGACTTAAGAAAGGACTAAGAAACTTTTTTTAGGCAAATTCATTTGCTAAAAAAAATGAAAGCCTTATTTCCTGACCTACCTTAAGTAGTTACAGACAAAGAAGGTAACTCTAACAAATCATTCTTATTAGTACATGCTGCTGCCTGACACTTGCAACTTCTCTGGTGTGTTTTCCTCATGAATCGTAGCTTCTTTAGTTTCTTGAACATCCTGTTTCTTGTTATGTCTTTTTAAGCTACAATGCCCTATGTATAAGCCATCTAGACAAAAATCTGCACCCTGAATGCAGTTACTGTGGGGAGCTGTGCATTCTGTTGTGGTACTTGTGGCAAAATGACAGAATGTGTAACCAGACCAATAGGTGAAACCAAACTGTACCAAATATTTCCATTAGGAAAGTTTATTTTAAAACTCTTTTAACACATAATTAGGCCATCTCAGCAAGCCATGCACTTTCCTAATGCAATTATGAGAAAGCTGGTTAGTTAGATTGCTAGTGGTTGTCTAGACATCCTACTGGAATCTCCTGAGTTGGAATTTAATTAAATGGAGGGAATTTCTATGGTTCTAGACAGAAGTATTTAGCTCAAGTGTCTTCTTGTTGAAGATGTGGTTTGGAGAACTTACAGTTCCTATGGGGATAGGAGAAGATATCTGGTTTTGGCATTAGATACTGACTAGAAGAGAGGAACTGGAGTTATAAAGAGTACAACTTTTGTTACCACTTCCAGGGATGATCGTGTTCCTGAAAAGAAGCTAGGGCTGTACCAATATGGCTTGGCAATAAGTGAGAACTTTAGAGAAATGTTTACAATTCCCTGTTGCTGTCCACAATTACCCTGTTGCTTTTGCCTCAACAGCATCCACAGTTGTTTAATTTTTAACCCTTCAATTTTTTTAGGGCATAAACCGTGATGTTTGATAGAAACAACCTTTTCAAACCTTACGGTGCAGTTCAGAAGGAATTATCCCCTGTGAGCTGTTATTCTCCATCTGCTTACATCTCTGGGACCTCTTAGCAATTAAGTTAGTATTCACATCATCTGCTCTGTTTATTTCCCACTATTGGCTTGGCATGCGGATTGAAAAGTTAGGTCCTGGGAAGCAGGAGTACTGCAGGACTCCTTACTCTGCTGGTGCAGTATCAAGCACAGAGGATCCTGATTCCACTTGGGCACTCAAAATTCTACCTATCAAGAGTAATTACTGAGATTATTTTTTTAAGGGGGGGTCCCCTTGACTAAATGGGAAGTTAACAATGTTGAATATTTTCTTGATTTGTGTCTTAAACATGGAAATGTTGGCTGCTGCTTTTTTTGAGACTGGGAGTGAAATTAAATACTATGTTAAGTATTAGCAGATGCTACAGGGGTGGACAGAATACTGAAGGAACCTCTTTTGTGGGCACATGGTGGGATTTAAAACTCTAAATAAAGCTTTGTGTACACGCCATCCTCTTGGCAAAATGGTTGGTTTTGCTGATGAAGTTCTTAATGTCTTTCTGGAACACTGTAAACCAGAAATAGACTGCCTTATAGGAAGAAAAAATTCCTGATGTCTATCATCTTTTTGTGAAAAAGGATGAAAATAACTCTGAATATATGAATGACATCTTCATATCTGGTTTTTGTTTGCAGTATGAAGAAACAGAATCATAGAATAATTTAGGTTGGAAAAGATAAAAAGTGTTTGGTTTTTTTCTTTAAACAACTACGTATGTGTGTTATTGAAGCACACAAACAGTTCCTTTTATGTCAGTGGGGTTTCTTTTGTTAGTGTGATACTGAGTAAGGACTACAGCTTTTTATGTTGATCAAGTAGTTTAGTGGCTGAAGTCGGATTAATCTTAATCCAGTAGTCATTCTGCAAAATTGTCTAATATTTGTAAGGATTACATCTCTCAGGTCAGTGACCCATCTTTTAGAGGAAAAGATGTATCCAGTTACCAGAACAGCCTAAATCACAAAGCTGACTTCACTTCCAAAGTGTTAATGGGTTTTTAATGACCTTAAACTGCTTCTGACACCATTTGCAGGTTCTGAAAAATAAAATGGGATCAGGTCTAGGGCTACGATCAGGATATGGAGTTGGAACATCCAGTTTTGGGTTTCAGTACAGTATAGATGACATCATAAATCCAACTTTCGTTGCTGTATGTTTTCTAAGTTCTCTGGGTTTGGGGGGTTTTTTTGAGTTTTTTTTTTTTTTTTTTTGTCTTGTGAGGAAGACAGATTCCTCCTCTGTTTCAGGAGCAAGAAGGTACTTCATGATGCGAAGAAAAATCATAATCTCAGACACTCTGTGTGTGTCTGTGTGTATATAAATAAAAATACATAAAGAAATATTATCTTTGTAGTTGTGGAGCAGGGTTTATTGATGCAGTGGTGATGAAGGTATGTGGGCACATATACTATGATGCCACTGGCAAAGGTAGCAACTCCAGAGGGTATAAAATTGCTTTCTTGTGCACTCCAAGATTCCCATTGACATGCATGGCATTTCTCCCTAGTGAGTATATTAGGAAGGAACAAGTATCTGTAGCCTCCTGTAGGCTTCCGCACTTACGGAAACAGTGAAAGAGTGAGAATATCAGTCAATTTGGAGAGTTACAGTAAATCAGTCCATAGTATAGTACATAACTTATCACTCTGGTATTAAGGATATCCCAATACCCTATGGTATTTGAATTATAACCCATCCCCGAACAGAAGCATCTCTGTTTCATAAACCATATTTCCACCTGTGCTCTTTAAACATCCAGATCAAAATCTGCATGTTCCTTTGAGGTCTCCTCTTGACTCTTGCAAGACTTGCCCTGCTATCCTCCCTGAAATACTTAAGTCTCTGTGTACTCTCTTGTGTACAGCAGATAAGCTCAAATTCAGCACAGGGCCATTGTTTTTAAAAGAAAAATAGCTAAAACCTTTTCTACTCCTTTCAACAGGACTAGGAGCAGACCCATATCAGCTCTCACAGCCCTTCTACACCACTAGAAAGGATATTTTGATATTTGTGGGGTTTCACTTAGGCAGTTTCTCTCCCATACGATCATCTTATTTATTCCTGTAATCCCTCACCCCTGACCGGGTGGGACTCCAGAGGGAGG
This sequence comes from Mycteria americana, assembly GCF_035582795.1. Taxonomy (NCBI): domain Eukaryota; kingdom Metazoa; phylum Chordata; class Aves; order Ciconiiformes; family Ciconiidae; genus Mycteria; species Mycteria americana. The sequence continues at coordinate 92,782,595 of NC_134366.1, read as the reverse complement.
ATGCCAGTCTCCAGGTCTGGGGCTGGAGGGAGTTCCTGGGGCCTCTCCCTGGGGCCAGGGCTGCTGGTGATGGTTGTTTAATCTGTGGGAGATGTGCTGTGTTTGAGGCACTGAGTTGCTAGCTGAGGGAGGAGATGAGCAGGCCACACACCATCAGGGAGGTCAAACAGCAGACTGACAGGGTCTTCGCAGAGCGTTTGCAGAGGTGAGAGCCCAGGCCACAGAATACAAGAAAGGAGGCACAGATAGACACCGCACTTGAAGGAGTGGTGGGTAGAGACTCCCAAGAAGGGGGAGGCTGGAAGCTTCTGGCTTTAGCAGCAGGCGCCAGGTTCTTTGTTCTCTTTGATTTGAATTTACAGAATTGGCACTGTGCCCTAATAGCCCACACAGGAGAACAAACTCCATTAAGGGAGACATCAGAGACAGCTGGGCTTGAACGGAGCATTGGTACCAAGAGGAAGCGATGGGCATTACTGGTTGGAAATTCATTTTTACATGAGATAGAAACACCCATTTGCCAGTCAGGCATGCTCTCACAGGAGGTTTGTAGCTGGCTGGGGCCCAGATCCAGGGTGTTTTAGAGGACTGCTAGGATTCACCTGGCCTTCAGATTGTTACCCTTCATTGATTGCCGGCAGGGCACCCAGGACACCACCGAGTGAGACCTAGAACAAATCAAGAGGGACTATGGAGCTCTGGAGGTAAAGGTGAAGGATGTGAGAGCTCAGGTTGTGTTGTCCTCAGTCCCACTGGTGGAGAGGAAAGACTCAGGTAGGAATGGATGCCTCTTGCAAATTAACAAGTGGCTGTATGGCTGGTGTTGCAGAAGGTGCTTTGGCTTTTGTGACTATATGTTCCTTTTCAAGGAATGACAGATGGGATCCATCTGACAAAGTGGGATAAAACTGCCTTTGTCTACAGACTTGACAACCTGGTGAAAAGGGCTTTAAACTTGATATGGAGTGATAACAGCTTGTACTTAAGAGAAGGAACAGAGGCAAGTCGGGGTGGCAAGTACATGGAGCAAGGTGACAGGAGAGAGCCCTCAGGAAAAGTAAAAATGGTCACAAGGGGCCAACCTCAAGCACTTGCACAAGGGCAAGCAAACTGGGAAACCAACAGGACGTGCAGGAGCTCTGGATGTGGATGCAGGACTGGGACATCAATGGCATAACTGAGACACTGTGGAACAGATCGCATGACTGCGTACAGGCTCTTCGGTAAGGATGGTTGGGAAGAGAAGGAGCGGCAGTCACTTTAAACGACGGAGTGCTCAAAAAACCATGTATGAGATCCTGATGTGAAAGATGTGGCAGTTTGGGACACAGACTTTTATCTAACTGACATTGGGTACTAGCCCTTCAGAACGAAAACCAGACAAGTTTTTGTCCTTCGCTAATAACTAGATGCTTTAACTGCCAAATGTAATAATGTCACTAAGACTCTTAGACCATAGCAATAACATAGTTGCTTATGAAAACACAGAACCTGATGTGCCTCAGGTGCCACATTGAAGTTCTTAACTCTGTTGTACTTTCCATCTACATCTTGCTCACGTCGCTCTTTAGAGCTGGCTGTCTGCAATGCCGTGAGGAGAATCCAGCCGTAGGGTTGGGAGTGAAGTGCTGTTGACAGCAGCACCTCTTGTGGGTTATCTAAAATAGAGACATCCTGACTTCCTACTTCCTTGGTTATGTCTCTTTGTGAAGCAGAAAGGCATTAGCCCAGCAGAGCCCTCTTGCCAAGGCAATGTAGAAGTTGAAATGGGATCAGAAGTCTCTTGGTTACTTCCCCTCTTTTCATTCCTACAGAGTTAGTGTAGGTGAATCTGCTTTGTGAGTTGGTGCTGGTAAAGTACAGCTGGCTCTTAATGAATAGAGGTCATAGTGCCAAAAAGCCATCCTGCTTCACATTAGGTTTTTTTCCCCACTCTTTCTGGAAAAAGGAGGAAATTTCCAAGCAAAGGGGATATTTGCAGAATGTTTTGTAGTTTATGCTATACCTTCCTTTCTGGAATATTATAACAAATGTGTCTTGCAGGTGCAGACATTAAATCAAAAGGTAAAAATGTAAAGAAAAGCTCTAGTAACTAGTAAATATATATTTCAGTTTACTTAACACTTGCTCAAATCTCTGACAGCTGGAATGAGAATGCCTTATTAGGACAAGATGTAATTTTCATGTCTGTCTCAGAGCTGAGGTTTGTTGCAGAAATGGGACCTTCCATTCAGACTTACTTCAATCTCATTTGCTTTTAAAGGACTGCAGCTTACTACTATAGGTAGGAAAAGCAAAGCACTAGAATATATTCTTCTGGGAAAAACTAGTAATAGAGGATGCTGATACAGGATGCTGAAGACTTTTCCAAGGAATTTAAAAAAACCCCTAATTTGTTATAGTCCTGCCACCAAAGTTGAGGTGGAAAGATCTCTGAATAAGTTCATTTATTTGCATGATCAGCTAGACTGGAAAATTAGTAAGTTTTATCAACAGTAAAAACATGAGAAAAATATCAACTTTTACTGTGCTATTTAGTAGCAAGCTTTTCTGCTTTTTAGTAGCAAGCTTTTCTGCTTTTATAGATCGCTTTGTATGTTGGTCTTGCCTTCGGAGTACTTGGCATTCAAAGAAAATGAATCTTCAATAAAAAAAAAGCTTTAGTATTATATGACATAAATTGGCTTGTACAGCTACTGTGGCTAAGAGTTTTGAAGACCCCTTTGCTTCCTGACTTGCTGATGTACACTTCCAACCTGTTTATGCCTATTTAACTTTGGAATTGCACTCAAATTTCATATCCTGTTAACAAAATATGTTGTAAAAATAAAAGACATTTTGAATTGCTTCCTAAATGAAAGGAAACAGCAAGAATTTTACTAGTGAATGAGGGCTTGGAAGTCTAGTTCATTAGTAAGAACTTGCCCTGGTAATTAAGTCTATTTTTTTTAAAGTATCCAAACCAGTAACTTTTCTTCTCTGTCTCTAATATTGCTTCTTAATGAGTAAGAACTGCAGTCTCCTGAAATCTGAAAGGTGCAAGGATGGTTTTCTTTGCAAATTTGCACTGGAATCAAAACTATTATCTTAATACTTGTGTTACTATGTTGAAAAAGCTATCAGTGCAAGGACTTCTTTATTCCACAAAGCAAATGGTCAAGGATATTTAGGCAAGACTTACAGCTGATTCTAGAAAACAAAGGAACTACTTTTTGTCTTTTTTTTAGTTCATGACTTACACAGAAATAGTTTTTAACAGTGGAAGACTTGCAAGTAAACTTTTAAAATAGCTTTCTCTTTTCTGAAACATTTTAGTATGAAAGCAAACCCAAGAAGTTTAGTTTCTCTGTAAGTTACAGACCTTGTAAGGCTATGTCTTAAAAGAGGCACAAATATGATTCCAAGGATATCCTAAGAAAGTTGTCCCACAAAAAAATGTGAGAAAAGACTGCTAAGAAATAATGCCGAAGTTTTAACAGTCTAATAGTGAAGAGGTAAAAGCATCGTAAAAATGAAGGCTGTTTCCTTACAGTAATGATAAAGTGACTTGAAAATTCAAGACCACAATTGTTGCCATATGACTGCCATCCATAATTTGTCTTAAACAGAACTTTAGCAAGCTATAAACAAGTCTTCACCATTGATCGTACACATACTTGGCAACTCTGTAATTCACATTATATATTACATATTTATATAACTTCCATTATCACCACAACTGGAGTTTACCTTTTATTTTAGAGGTCATGAATATTGGTGGTAAATATGTATAGTTGATTTTATATGTGTAATTGTAAGCATATGTATTGCTATATGTGAGTGTAGTTGATAATCCAGACCACTCAGTAATGTGATCTACTGTTCAGTCTGTTTTCATGAATGCTTGTTTAGAGGTGAATTTGTAGGAAACCTGCTTACCCAGACACGGAGGGGCTTAGGAATACAAATATCCACTGTTTAATTTTGTCTCTTTGTAATTATGACTATCTGATAAGACTAAAATTCCTCCTGGGGGTGGTGAAGAGGTAAGGCAGGGAAGCTGATTTATTTTCATCCTGTGGATTGTGAAATGAGGCTGTTGAAGCACCTCCTCTGAGAAGGGTGACCAGTGCATCCAATTATTATCCCAGGAAGGAACACATAGAGGAAATTCAGGATGCCGCTTTTAAGGACACAGACTTAAATAGTAAGCAATTAAGGTGGATAACAGCAACGATTAAGGTGGAGTTAGATTTAATGGCATTCCTGGTCTTCTGTCTGGGGTGACGAGAGAGAGCCTTTATTAAGAAAGAGCCAGAATTAAGATGCCTTTCAAGTATCTTCTACTGTGTTCAATAAAACTGAAATTTCTGATATCCAGGAATTCCTAGGGTATATCTACTGAAGTCTGCCTCAGTGTCTCCCTGAAATAAAATTGCTGTCCAAACTCCTTTTGGGTTTGGTTTGGGTTTTTTTGTTGGGTTTTTTTTGTCCTCTCTGAAATGCTAGTTTGGAAATTTAAGTGGTGGAAAACTGCCAAACTTTGTATTGCCTACCGACTACCAGCAGATGGCAATATTATTTCTGTTCTTAATGAGACAGGAGTTGATTTTCAGCAAACTATCAGCCCTGAGTTAAAGGGAAAGGCTAATGGAGATGACTTCCTTCATGGTAAAGGCTGGTATGTGTTAGGCTCACAGCTCTTATTAGATCAATTAAATTTTAAATAACCTAGAAATTATGTTTTAACTGATTTTATTTGGTATCCTTTCTATAGAAATAACACTGTACCTTTATAATAGCATAATATGAGGCATGTGCCCGATAAATGAAAAACCAAACTACTCTGTTTGCCCAGTTCAGTCCATATTTCACAAATGTGACTAGACTTCAGTTTTGAATTACGTATCCCTTTCTTCTGCCCTCAGTCTAAGCGTTTGTATGGTTATCTGGGTTGGCATTCAGTGCTGGGGTGTGACTTCTAAGAATTTCGATGATTGCAGGGTGAAAGACTCATAACCTGTGAACTGTTCATAATTTTTTTATAGTGCAGTTTTTGACTGCATGTTGCAGAATTAACTGTGATGTCACCTTGCCAAAGTCTAATGCAGAAGTTCCAAGAACGAATAAAGGAAATAAAATATTACTGGCTATGCAGTTATCTTTGGAGAGTCTCCAGGCTGAAGACATTTTTTCATTGTAAACTACTAGAGGTCTCAGTGTGAGACTGTTTCTTTGGACCCACCACAGGGACCCCATGAATGCCAAACCCAGAGGGGGAGGAGAATTATTGTCAAATACTCAAGGAAACCCAGCAAGTGTGGTCTCATCACCACATAAATCCCTGCTTAAGCCAGTTTTGCTGCATGGTTTCTTTGTCTAGGGCCTCTCTTTAAAGCTCCAGTGTCAAAAATTTGAAGTCGGAACAAAAATGTGTGAAAGATTGCCTTGGGCAAGTGGATTTTCAACTCTTAGTGCAAGTGCAGTGCATTCTTGCTCAAATGGATGAGCACTTTGTAATTAACTTCGTTATTTTCTCATTTAAGAATAGCTGGTTTATTCTGGGCTATTCAAAGTGTCATGTATCAGCGTGCATGCTGTTCATCAGTAGCTACTGGCACTAGGAGGTCTCACATGAAGAATATCAGAGTTGCGTATGAAAGTAGAAAGAGGACCAAATTATTGATTAACTGTTTTGTTTTGTATGTGTTACAAGGATCAGAAGAACTTCTGAAACTCTGCCTGTATCTGCAATGTAAATGCAGTATTCCCTCCCAGGAACCGACTCCTAAAGAAGAGGACTGGATGTCTTACAGTGGCCAGCAGGTGCTTACTGTCTTGACCCTGAGAGAACCAAGAGGTGCACCCTCTGCCCGTGGGTCCAGAAGATCCATTTTTAAGCTTAGGCCCAGGCCCTCCTTTTCTGAATTATGTCGTAGGTGTACCTACAAAAAGCCTGTCCTCAAGCCTGTCTCCAGCGTTGTCTCCTGGATGGATCTCAGACCTACATTGTAGCTTTGTCTCAGGACCTGAGTCCTGAGTTGCTACCCCTGACTAGGTTGCCTGGATAGACCCCGAACCTGGTTCATCACCTCAGCGCATCTGGGACTGTCAATGGAACCTGCCAGCAGCCCCTGGCTCTGCTGCACCAGCTCAGGTGCTGCAGGACTGTGCCCTAACTGACGAAGAAGCTGCCCTGCCTCTGCTGTGGTCACTCCCTGCTGGCCTGCCTTGTGGAGCAGCCCTGCTCTTGCTGTTTCTGACAACTTTCTGCTGCCTTCATCTTTCTGTCGCTGCCATTTGTAAGCTACTCAGCTTGATGAAAACTTTTCACTGGTCTGTAACAAATAACAATACCTCTAAAGTTGTTATTTCAGAGGGAAAGTAACAAGGGAAGGGGAAGTAAATTTTCTACTTGCGTGCTATTTTGCTGATAGTAACAGCATCTAGGTCTGGCCCTTGCTGGTTTTTTGCTCAGCTGTTGCAGAAGAGAAGATGTTTGATACCCCAAAGAGTGTGGAGTTTTTAAACTGGCAAATGGAAATTAAATACTAGTTCTCAGATGTGATTCTGTCTTGCCTTCTAAATGTTTGCAAGATGAAGTTTTGATAAGGCAGGGCACTTCTTAGGCCTGGCAATGTTATGTGCTTCAAAAAGAGCTTCTTCCACAGAACTTCATCTAGGTAGAAGGCAAAAGAAATGTTTACAGGCTTATTCTATTGTCTGCATGCATGCATCTCAATTGCTTCGAAGTCCCCTGCAGCTTAGCTGATTAATGACTCCAGTTCCACATGTGATCTCATTAATGCAGATTCTACTTCTGATGTCCCTTCTTAGGTCTATTAAATGCTTTTGCCATTATGCGAGTTCCTTAGTTGCTTTGTTACCTTTCTAGTGCCTTAGATGGTAAAGAAATGAGTAACCAGGATGTCATCAGGGCAAGGACATTGCTTAATGTGTAAACAACATGTTGGAGATTCTATCAAGTGTGTGACTTGTCCTTGTTTTATTTGCTGTTGGCAATGAAAAGAAATCCTTTTGTGCTTCTTCCTTTAATTGTCAAATTGAAAAGAAGCAGCGTCCCCACCCCCAGTTCAGTTTCAGACTGACTTTAGGTATCTTTGTCTCTTCTCTCATAGGTGCCACCTATGACCATTCCAAAGCATCAGTTTCATCCACCAGATTGGAGGATTTGAAGCATATTTGTAGTCCTTCTTGCACCCTCCGAGAGCATTCCCCAGAGTCACTCTCTAGAAGGTATAGCATAAATGGTTGCGTGCATTCTTTTAAATAAAATAGCATTTTGACTGATTTTTTTTCTATTCATAGTATTGTATCTACTTAGTGTACTCTGCCCTTAGCAAGTGTAGTTTTCTCAGTATACTCACTCTGAGGTGTTCTACATGGTACACTACAGGTACACTACACACAATAGTGCGTAGAGCTAAATAGGGCAATCTTTCAGTCAATGACAGCATTACTAGTGAATCTTGGGATGAAAGTATGGTATATAGGAAACTTTGTGCTTGGTGTGCAGAACTTAGACTAGTACAATTCTCTCACTCTTTCTTGCTCTCTTTCAGTCTTTCTCATTTCTCCTTGAAAATAAGAAGAGAAAAGCCATTATGGCAGCAGTGGTTAGCTTAAAAATCGTTTGCAGTCAGGTTTGAGTGATGTCATTTGTAGATTCTGCTCTTCTATTGCTTTTCAGCTGTGCTTTCTCCAGTGCAGAAGCACGAGAAAGAGGAACAATGGGTGCACTATGCTGAGATTCTTACTGAGTATCTGATGGCCTCTTTATCAGGAAGAAAGAATTTTGCTTGTCTAAAAATTGAGGCCAGTATGTTGCAGCAAAGGCAATCTGGTATGGTATCTCCAAAGATATCAGCCAAGACCCATTGTAGAAAAGCTGAGGAAAGAAAGCATGCAGGGAAAAAGGCCCAGTTATTGGCTCTGTGCAAAAACTTTTCTAACTGATCTAAAAGTGAAGAAACCAGCAGTGGTAAAAGCAGTAGGATTGTTAATACAGCAGAAACAGCAGAGGCACTCAATGATGACTTTTGACTTTGTATTTGGGAAGGGGAAAACAGAAGGATATTCTGTGGTAACTGGCAACCTCTTGCTTTTCTCTTGAAATGGAAAAAATGAGATACTTAGTAGGCTGGTGCTGACAGCTTGTTGGTGTGAGTTGGAAATAGAGAATTTTGCCCTAATGTTTTTAAAAAAAGCCAAACACCTTAGTGTGATAGACACTGCTGTGAGCATAACTCCTTGCTTAGACACCTGCTTGTTGGTTTGGGGACAGCAATGCTGTGGCCTTCTGGGCTACAGCAAACTTTACTGTAGCGGCAAAAATCCTGTCCAGGTCTATAGAAGTCTCTTGACACCTCTCAGTTGTCTACTCCTTGCTTTTTAGCTGTACCACAGGCCCCTTTGTTGGTGAAGTCCCACCTTCTGCTTTTCTTCTCTCCGTTACCCCCTCCCCTAGCAGTCTGGAAAATTCCCTCGTTCAGGCTTGCTCAGTTGCACCATAAAATGCTCATATGCAACTCCTGGATTTCGAAAACTGCCTTTCAACCTCCTGAATCTTCCTAAATAGAGCACCCCAGGTAATTACCAGCCTGTAACAAGTTGTGTTTGAAGCGGCGAAGTGGCTGGCAGTGACCTTTAACAAGAGTTTGCTAGAACAGAGGCATCTAATGTGAGTTAAAAGAAGTCAATAGAAAACAGACTGTCAGGAATATGAAGATAAATCTTGGTAATCTGATAAAACGTATTCATTTTAAAGCAGTGAATTTCTCTGACTTCTTGGTTTGGTGTAACACTTCCTTTCTCCTAAAGGAATTTAAATGATAGAAAGTCAGCTGCATTTAAATCTGCTTAGAGGTTTACTTCTGACTTGTCTCAGTGTAACTGCAACTTATGGTTGGCCCTCTGACCTGTGATAACATTGAGGCTATGGATTTTTCTTTTGTACTGCAGTTCCTGATCACCATATACCTCTTAGAGCAGAATATCAGCAGTGTAGCAATTTCAGTCACTGCCAGCCCTTCATGAAGGGTTTTGTTTGTTTTGGGGTGGTTTTTTTGTTTGGTTGGTTTTTTTTTTAGAGTTGAGGGCATGAGTCTGATCCTGATAATCATCAGCTGGTGAATGCTGAGGATCTGATAAAAGCCCCTGAATGTTTAAGAAGGGAACTGAGAGCAGGAGGTTGCCCAAAGTTCTGGCTGGCACATGTACGATGCCTGGTGGGATGCTGCATCCTGCTGTGCTGCAGATGCAGTCTAAACAGACATTGTGATTCAGTGGAAGTCCTGAGGAGCTTCAGTTGCTTTTAGGCTCGCGAAAGGAATTAAGGGTGATTTACTAGCTACAAAGTAAATACAGGTACTTGATAAATGGTTTTTCATAGCATAAAAAGATATGGTAGGATGCAGCAACTGAAAACTAAAGCCGTACTACTGCAGACTGAAAAGACTTTATTTAATAGTGGAAGAAATTAACCTTTGGAAAAAGTGATGAAAAGGTAGTGGTGACTTCCATACCGACAGACTTGTCCATTCAAGACTGGATGACTGTCTGAAAGACAGGATTTTTCTAGAGTTAGTCTTATGTCCCATACTTGGACATTTTATTGGACCAGCCTTTTCTGGCCTTAATGTATGAACACTAATGTCTCAAGAAAAGTGTCTGCTCAGTACATCAGCTTCAGTTCTGCTTTTGATTCTGTTAATATTGCTCATGGCCCCTAAGCACAGTGCTGATGGAGAAAATTGGCCTGCTGTTTCCAAAATTTACTGTACTGGTTGAAGTTTGAACTGACATTTGACATTCCAAAAGTGAAATTTGGAAAGGTGTGCTTTTTTCTGTAACACAGATTCTATATTCGTTGGCTTCAAACATAACTGGAGGCAAATTACTGAAGCCAATGCTTCCTTGTTGTGTTTTTGATGAGGAAAAAGATGACAGTCATAGCGGTTGGGGTCAGGATATCATATGTTTTTTAAAGACCTCTAATGAGTAAAATGGTAGAAATCATCTAAAAAGAAAAAGCTTGGATGGTGAAAGAAATTTTCTAGCAATGCCAGTGACTTAAACCAAACTGTCTCTGGAAAAAATCTTCTACGAGGGGTTAGCATTGGGTTTTTGCAGCTGACAGGATGGTTTCTTTGTCTCCGTTGGAGATCTCACCTTCTTTTCCGTTTTCCTCCCACTCTTCCAACTCTCACACACCTTTTCTTAGTTTTACTGGCATTTATCCAGTAGCCAGTTTGTATAATACTGCACACAAGCACTTCTTGCAGAAGGTAGCTGAAGGTATGGGTGGTATCATGTGCGTTATTGAATTCTCTGTTTTCAGCCTTTCTCCGTTCCATCAGACACCCCTGTCATGCTAATGATGGGTGGGAATAGTTGAGAAGTTATATAAAAAAATGGGTATTTATTACGTACAAGTGATGATAATTGTCTTCTCTAGCCTCCAGTATTTCTCAAAAAGTATACAGTAGAAAAGTAGAAGCAGTCATCTTGAAACCACTGGGTTTTGATACTTTTGGCTGAAAATCTAGAAGTGGTTTAACCTTGAAAAATATTAAAACTTGAAAGGAGAACTGATGGAAACCAATATTAACCTTCCAGTTTGGATAGCCTAAATTTGTCATACTAGTGAATTTTTCAATGCTCAATCTTAAACTAAATGGCGTCCCTGCATTATCTGTGGGTAAGTGCTTTTCTTTCTTCTAAAACATAATTTTAGACTGGACTGAGTTGAAGTTGGCATCATTCCCTGTGCTCCCCATGATATCAAAGTGCACCATATATTTTAACTTTTTAGTAGCTTCTGCCAATGAAAACAAAAGTTATAATTAATAGTCTCAGCAGTTTTGCTGCCAAGGGTTCCTGGCCACAATTCTTAGTTTGTTTAATGCTGCAGATGCATACCTCTGAACCTTGTTAACAATTTTTTTTTTCTTTGCCAATGATTAAAGACTACTGCTGTCCAAGGAACTAGCCCTACTTTAAAAATAAGAGAAAATAAAGCAAGGCCATTAAAGAGTTAATTTGCTCATGAGAAAATATTTTTGAGACAAACTTTTTAAAGGAGCTAAGATTCTTGTTAAGGCTACAGCACCATCTCACATATCAGTCAATTAATTGTTCTAAAATAATTTTCATTTTGACTGTAGAGTTATATTGCAGATGGGATGTGTTGCGATACTGAAAAATGACTCTACACAATAAATATGGGTTAGCAGGTTGAGGTCTTATCTCTTTGCTCTCAGGAGCATCATGTAATTAATTTCCCTAATAATCTCAGCCCTGTTAGACTGGTAAAATCTATTCCGTGGTCATATGATACTTTTTAATTATTCAAGTATATATATGTTTCTAAATATATGATCTGATTTCTGACTGTAGAGGTAGCTTGGGAAGTGCAGCTCCGACACAGGACCTTTAGGAAAAGGTAATTTTTCTTGCCAAACAAATAGGTCCAGTCTCCTAAAAAGGGATTTTTTTTCATTCTCTATTTGTGGAGTTAGACCACACAGTCTGGTTTTATATTATTGACAACTGAAATTGGCTGATGAATTTGCTTCTGCTGAATTTGATGGTAGACAAGTGTTTTCCTACCATGTAGAAATGTTTATTTTTTTTTCCCTGCTTTGCCTTCATGGTAGTCTTGCTATAGTAATGTAAGCTGGATATTGGTGTGGCAAGACTCTAATGTCTTGTTCAGCTCTTTGCTTTTCTTCCAAAGAAGCTTTTGTTCTGCTTATATCATTTTTTGTGACTGAGTCTCCTGGGGAAGGCTCTGTGTGGGTGGTTCAAACAGTATATCTGATCAGATGCTGTTTACCTAGGGCATCTGATTAATGAGCACACGCCTGAGTGCAATTAATACCGTAATAAATGTCTTGGACAGACACAAATCTAAGGAATGGATTCAGGCTGTCATCTTATTCTGTAGTGCTTAGTGACTGAGCTGAGTGAAATTTCAAATGGAAATCTCAGAGTTAAAAGATCTATCTGTAATTTGTTATGTCTCTTCCAGTATTGTCATTTCTATACTTTCTCTACTTTTTCAGAACTGTAATGATTTGAAGAGAGCTAATTAAATGTCCTAGTGCTATTGCAGCATTCTTTGAGTACTTGAGATGTTCCAGCAGGCAGTGCCTAAATGTGTCTGAAATTTAGCTTTGTCTCCTTTTAAACATTATTTTCCTCCCTCCTGTGTTTCTTTGTTCACCTGGTAGTATGCTACTTTTATAGTACCTAAATGTATTTCATTTGCATTTTGTATTTATTATACTCCTCTATACTATGTCAGCTTTTTCAACAGGAGAATTGGAAATGCTCATGTAATTGAGGAATCTCACTTTGCTTTGGTCTTTTAACAAATCCGACTGTATTTCCAGCTCTTAGTTTCCTATTTTTAGAAACTTTGCTATATTTGGTGAGTCTTAGAGCTGTCATCTTACCTATTTCTGAAAACCTTGTGTTTAAAGGGAAGAAATCTTCATAGAAATAAACTTCCCAGGTTAGACTTTGTTAGATGCTCTAAACTGAACTTCTGCTGTCAGGAGAAGTTTTTGCATCTTATTTGAATTTCAGAAGTAACTTTTACGATATCAAGGGTGCTGTTTTGAGTGCTTGGCAAGATAGCCTGAGGGTCAATGGCTTGTTCTTGTCACTGCCATAAAGCTGAATTAGAGGCATAGAGGAAAGGTTGTCTCTTGTTTAGCAACCAAACGGGGTGTGCATTAATAAAAAAATCCTAATTTCCTGACTTGCAATACCAAGTGGACCACCCATCCTGCTGTAACAATTCCAGCAACAAGTAATTCCACCTGTTCTGAGAAGTAAAAAATGATCTGTGGAACAGCTGGCCAGCTGCAAGGACATAATATGGAAAAGATTATTGATCTTGGTCTATTATGATTTGTAAAGCTTGAGGATATTGGTTGCTTGCAACTTTGGCCACGTTTTCTCCATGCTTGCTAACCCCACTGGACTTCCATCAGTAGATATCCAAGAACTAATGGGATAGAGGGACTGAAGCTCTGTCAGTGCAATGGTTGACATCATATCTTAGCATAGTTGTGCTGGCTCAGGGGCAATAGCAATAAAACTGGTAGTGTCAGACAATGTAGGTAGCCTGTGTTGAAACCCATGCTTCAGTGTCTTCAAAACTGGCATTTGAGCTTTCCAGGTGGAAGGCAAATCTCTATAGGCTGCAGTGTATTTCCAAATGTGGGAATTGGGGTAGTGAATAGAGCTTTGTGAGGGTCCATTTTATTATTACTGTCTTTAAGAATATTTTTTTAAAGTAGGAATTAAAGTCTACTTTGCTGCAAATGGAGTTATGTTAGTGCTACAACATGAGTGTATGTTGTGGGAGGACAGTAGGACATGGGTTATCACTTAGGGTTAAATTAGGCTTAAAAACATAACTACAGAACAAATTTAGATAGAATAATGGAGAGGTTCCTGCTCTTAATCATCTTCTAATGGGTCCTACCTCTAGGGGTCTTGAACTGCTGCAGGAGGAGCCTCTGCTGATAGGATGTCTAGGAGGACAGCCTCCCCAATCAAGGCTTTCACAAAGAGTTTTTTAGCCTCTGAGGCAACTATGGAAGGTGCTTCAGGACTGCTGAGCAGCAGAACAGAACTTCCTTGAGTCTGTGTCAAGAACCAATGAACAGGAAACTACTTATTTTCCATATCATAGTTTGCTTAATAAAAAGCAGGCTTTTGACATCTTGACAACTTTTCATTGCTAGAACATTATTTTGATCAAATAATCACTAAGAAAAATCTTAAACTTTTTTTTGCCTTCCCCTGTTTGGATAATAGGAAAAAAAGTACTGAGAGAGAGCAAACATATTAACTTGCATCATAAAACACTGAAACCACTTGGAACTATAAGCTTTCTGTGTTCCCACAACTTCTTGCTATAATTCTTTTCCAGTTTAGTGGTTTACCTACAAACATGCATCCAGCAGGACTGTGCAACTCTGTGGGCAGGAGAGCTGGCAACCAGAATATTCTGTGTAGAGAAATCCCTCTTTGTGTTTGTGTGGAAGAACTGATGTGACATGCTATACTGTGAAGAGTAAAACTGGAAAATTAAAACCTGTCTTTAAACAGAAATATAATCTACTTGCTCTCTAAAAAAAGCTCACTAGATTTCATAAGCAGACAGTGGGATCTCTTTGCTCCTGTTCATAGTTGTAGTCTGTCATCCAAGAGCTGCTGTAGTCCACACTGAACTCAGTATCACTGCAACTATCCTGTAAACTCTAGTGGAAGTAACCATATGAAAAACCTTTCAAGTATATCTCGCAAGATGCACTTGCTGCAGTGTATATAGACCTAAACTGTGTTCCTGGAAGCTTCAGTCTGCAGCAGATACTATGCCAGAAGAGTTTAGAAGCAGGTGATCACTTTCTCACCCATGGGTTAGCACCCATGTGGCAATGTATTATTTTTTTTGTTACAAAATTTATAATAAAATTATAGGTTTGGCTTCTCTCTCCACATGGAATCACAGAATTATTTGCCTTAAAAAGGATCTCTGGAGGTCAGCTGGTCCAACCCCCCGCCTAGAGCAAGGTGAACTCAGATCAGGCTACCAGCATATAAGGTAGAACGAAAAGATATTATTTAACTTCTCCATGAAAAGAAGTGTGTAATCTTGCCTATGGCACCCGTAAGTAATTGTTAAGGTTGTTCTGAGCTACCAGCTCTGAGCTGCTCTAATGATGGTGTGCTCAATTAGTCACTACGTGGCAAGCAGCTGCCATTGCAGCTATCGTTTAAAAACAAGCAAACAAAAGCCCTGAAAAATAGCTTGGCTTTGGTTCTTTGAGTATATGCTGCTTTCTCTGAGGTGACACAACATACGGGTACAAGTAGGGCTGTGTAAGTATAGCAGCGTGTGGTAGCACCTAACTGGCAGAGCCTTCTTGGACAAAAACTATGCCCCTGTTGAATCTGATGAACTATTTGCAAGAGCTTTCTGAAGCCAGCATATGGAAAAAATTGCAAGTCTTATGTTGGAAAGCTTTTTTTCCCTTCTTGGGTATGAGGTCTTCTTGTGAGTTCTGAAAGCCACCGACTCTGCTGGTCTGAAAGAGGGGAGATCCTGCCAGTCTATGTAAAGCTGCTTTTCACAACAGTCAAGTAGCTGGCAGGGTGTGGTACACAGTAATAAAAAAGGCTTAGGAAAGACTTTAATTAAAGTAAGAGCTCCGCTAATTACGCCTGAGGCTACAGAGAGGGAGCCTGACACTGGGTAATTTTTTCAAACTGTTGGAAGAGAAAAAATTAATTACAGGCCCAGTCACAAGTTGAGGTCATTTATTTAAAGGGAAACACTTAGCGCTATGGTGCTTCATAATTTATATGGCTGGGTATGCTTTACATAACGGGACTTGTAATGTGATATTTACTTTTATGCATAACATTATTATGTTCTTAAAAGGAATCCATACTCCAAAGAGGTAAAATTAAAATTCTCTTGTGGGAGATGGTGGCACTCTTCACTGAAAGCAAGTAGTCTGATTTCTTTTGCTGCTGTGCATCCTGGTGGCATTTTGAAAGCTGTTCAGCTCAATAATATGGTTATTGCATATTAGTTCCTGTTTTGGTCTAATAATGTGAAAGGCAGAACAAAATGTGGTTTGCTAGAAGTGCTGCAACTTATGGAACGGTACAGACAAAAACTTTGAGCTGCTTTTATTTTTATGCAACACTGGCAAATTCCTTCTGTAACGACAGCAAGTAGAGAGTGAACCTGCCCTTACCTGAGGGCTAATGCTCTTTGCCATTCTTTCTTATTTAGGTCTCTCAGTCTTGGGTTGAATTGCAACACAGATGAAGCAACCAGCCATAGTTACATTGACCTTTGGTAAAGGAAGCCTCTTGTCCAAAACCAGCCATATTTTTCTTGCATGTTCTGCAACTGTACAGCTTAGGCAGCACCATTGGTTTAAGTAAGCTGGTGCAAAAATTTTGGAACATAATGAAAATTGCTTTTTGGTGTGCTGGTGTGAGAAGTCCTGATGGAAGGAAGTGCTTCAAACTCAGCAATTGTACTGGAAAGATGAATGTGTCAGGATTGTAGGTTATCAAAGTTGAACTGCAAGTAGCAACTACAGACATTGTGTTTGTTACAGTATAGTCTCATGCAGAAATGTTTTGAATTCCACATCCATAGTGTTTCTTTATGGGTAGGTTTAAAATGGTGCAAGTATTAAGTTTAGTAATCAAAGCCTTTTTGGAAAAAAAAAAACCAAACCCAACCCTTTGAAATGTAAATTGAAAATAATAAATAAAAAATTAGGGTTCTCTAGGACTTTTCTGTAAGGCCTCGCTGTGAAGTAAATGCTATTCTCAAATTCACTGTATAACTCACTTTCCTGTGCTCAGGCAGTTGTCCTACTAGTGTTACTTGCAAAAACCTGAAAGCTGCTTATGCTAATTAGGAACTATTTTATGTGGAGGACAGGACAAGTTCTTTTGACTCCTGACATCTCAAGAGTAGTGTATGAGAAGGAAGGCCATAGCACTGCCCTGCAGCCGGGGATGTGTTCCCTAGCTGGGCTGCAGTGGGTTCCTGAAAAGCCATAATCCTCAGTTGCTTCCTGAGCTCCAAGCATAAACCTTTGCAGTATCTGCCAAGGACTGTATGTTCTTGAGAGCATGCTATACGTTTCTAACATTGATCCAAATCTGTGTGGTCAGCATGCTTCATGTAATGGATATATATATATGGGGTTTTTTTTAAAGCATAGTAAAGCTTTTTACCATAACTTATTCCCAATTTGACATCTTCAAATGCTATAGGCAGATCTGGAAGTCTTGGCCCTACTGTTCCACCATAAAGCTTTCCATGGAAAGCTGCTCCTCTACCCCAGTTGCAGGAACTTTAACTGTGGCAGTTAAATATTCTTAATTCCAGAACTGTCATTGCTTTTGAATAATCTAATCAAAGTCCAATGTGATTATTCATGATTGGTTGTTTCTAGGATGAAGTAGATAATAGGAGATTAAGGTTTTGTTAAGGAACTGTTTTATGACTTATGACTTTTATGACAGACTTTTTCAGTTGGAAGGGACCTACAATGATCATCTAGTCCAACTGCCTGACCACTTCAGGGCTGACCAAAAGTTAAAGTACATTATTAAAGGCATTGTCCAAATGCCTCTAAAACACTGACAGGCATGGGGCATTGACCACCTCTCTAGGAAGCCCGTTCCAGTGTTTCTCGGTAGAGAAAAGTTTCCTCATGTCAAGTTTGAACATTCCCTGACATAGCTTTAACCATTCCCACGTGTCCTGTCACTGGATACCAGGGAGATGAGATCAGCACCTCCCTCTCCACTTCCATTTGATTTCACCTGGGAGCATCTGCTGTTCATTTTCAAGGAGGCATGGGCAATATTTTTAAAAAGATGCTATTTTACTAATTCTCTTTTAATTTGATAGGAATGTTAAGTTGCTATTTAGGAATCAACACCCTGGAAAACATTCCATCTAAATAAAATCTGAAATTTCAGGAAGTAGGAAAGGATGTCATGTATAATGTCTTGAATACAGAACAGACTGGGTTTGGTGCGTATCATTTCTAAGACCCTTATTGAGCTTTCATAACTTTACTGATTTCAAAATAGGTTGAAATATTTGCCTTATGAATAGAGGCAAGTAGTTTCCTATCTCGAAGAGGATGCTAGGGAATGACTGTTCTCTTGGGCTTTTAAGTCCATCCAAGTCCAGTGTTACCTATTCATGAAAGATCAAGCGTTTCTCTGCTCTGAAGTGTTTTTTTCCAGGCTAGGCAGAGGATAACATTCATATCAGGAATGCAACCTAATGGTTTCTGAGCATCTGCATGTACCTAAGAACCATGAGCAGAAGTCTGTATGTTTGTAGACTGGCACTGATTAAGTGAGGATAATTGAGCTAGGATTAACAACCTACTCCAACAGACCCAGGGCTATGACAGGTAAAGCATTCTGTACCTGGAGCCCAGTGCCCCAGAGCCTGGGACAGAAGTCAAGGTGCCTGGGATTTTCAGATATTCTGGTTTTCTGCAGTGTCTTGCCTCTTTTGCTACACAACTTTTAACTTCTGTGAAGATCGAGCACATGAAACGTCATGAAACTCTTTACGTAGCTCCGATTTGTCTCAAAAGGTGGTCCGGTTGGAATGTCACAATAAAGGGCTATGTCATAATGCATATAAACAAGGAATCGAAACTTTTTAAAATGCCAAGAATAGGAAGGTCCATCTGAAAAATCTGCCTTCTGAACACATGGCATCAGAGACAAAACCTTTGAGAATCAGTTTTTCATGTGGAATATGATCAAGTGATACAGAACTATGTATTGGCTGAAAAAATTAATAAGCATAGCAGGAAGCTGGGAAGTCTACAGAGGAAATACAGAAGTAAAGTGCTGCAAGAAAGCACCAGCTGTCTTGTTGGTGACAAGTAGCAGTGTCTGTACAAAATCCATTCTTACATTCTTTATCTAGCTCTATTTGATACCAGGGCAGATGTATAGAACTATGATCTGCTCTGGCAGAACTAGCTTAATCCTACACAGACTGAGACTCCCAAGCACAATTACATCCCCATTACTGTGAATTCTGCTGTACAGGTATTACAGGTGTGAGGAATGTAGCTGAAAAAGTTAGTAGTATGAGTACAGAAGTATCTGGATGAGTAAACATCTTGTATTAAGCAATATAGCAAAATGATTGATTTTTTTTTAACAACAAAAAGAAAAAGAATGAAATGGTGGTGCGTGAGCAACAGTACATGGCACATGGCTCATTCATTGCTGTGATCTCAACTGATGCAGCCACAGAACTGGCAGGGCTCTTTGGGGAAAGACCAGGGAAAGATACCAAGAACAGGGCAGGAGTATCCAGTCCACTGTCACAGCTTCCTGTCAGCAGTCAATGAGCTCACAGTTGAGAATAGATGTTTGTGGCTTTGTATAGGGCTAGTGTATATGGCTGTGCTGGTTTTGGCTGGGATAGAGTTAATTTTCTTCACAGTAGCTAGTATGAGGCTATGGTTTGGATTTGTGCTGAAAACAGTGTTGATAACACAGGGATGTTTTGGTTGTTGCTAAGTAGTGCTTATACTAAATCAAGGACTTTTCAGCTTCCCATGCTCCGCCAGGTGCAGAAGAAGTGGGGAAGGGAAAACAGCTGGGACAGCTGACCCCAAGTGCCCAAAGGGCTATTCCATACCATATGGCGTCATGCTCAGTATATAAAGCTGGGGAAGAAGAAGGAACAGGGGGATGTTCGGAGTGATGGCGTTTGTCTTCCCAAGTAACCGTTACGCATGATGGAGCCCTGCTTTCCTGGGGATGGCTGAACACCTGCCTGCCCATGGGAAGCAGTGAATGAATTCCTTGCTTTGCTTTGCTTGTGCGTGGCTTTTGCTTTCTCTATTAACCTGTCTTTATCTCAACCCACGAGTTTTCTCACTTTTACCCTTCCAATTCTCTCCCCCATCCCACCAGGGGGGAGTGAGCGAGCGGCTGGGTGGGGCTGAGCTGCCAGCTGGGGTTAAACCACGACAATGGCTATCATAAAATCTTCACTGAAGGTGAGAAAGGAAAGAAGGATCCTGCAAAGTTGGATATCACTTAAATGGTAGATCTTAAATAAGCATTTAGGGATGTGATGTTGCTATGTTATTCAGGCTTATTTTCAAGTTTCTTATATCTTATTCTGCAAGGTGAATTTTGAAATAGGGAAGTTGCTCATAGTAATAAAATTCAATTTTTATCTGTTGTGTCATTTTGGAGAATATATGAAGAGGTTCTGACTTCTCAGCACCTCAAAGGTATATTTGTTTTGGTAGCAGTTTGCTCACAGTGTTTTATGATGGTGCAATGACAGAAATTGGTTGGTCTATCAGTACAAACCTTTTAGGAATGAGATCATATTCCATCAGCTGACTTGCATGATATTCAAATGTTAATTTACATTTTTTGGAAGAGCACAAGAAGCCAAAATTGCTACTTACAACATCTGGAGCAAATACTTACTGCACTTGGTTAAATCCATTCATCTGTTGGGATAGAGCTCATTGAGGAGAAAGGAGGAGAAGGTGAAGGCCAACACAGAAACATTTGTTTTCCTCTCTGCAGTTCCTCCCTCTTCTCTGTTAAAGAAGTTTGACATTTCAGTGCAGAACTGATTAAATTATTTGCAGACTTTTAACATCTGTATCACTGAACCACATCATGTGATTGGAGTGAGGAAGCGGAACAAAAAAACAACCTAATGCAACTCCATAGTGTTTGTTTCACACAATCTGTTGCTGGGAGGCAGGGGAGAAAGCTATAGAAAGCTGTATATTCATTGTATATCTTTATTGTGCATATTGGACAATGTTCTTGCATGGAGCAATAGACAGTAATATGAGAAACAAAGAAGTTGTTTACTGTTTGTTGTCTTGTGCAGTTGCTTTAAAATTATTGTGGGAAGAGGGGGGAAATTGAAACTCTTGTTTTGTTAAAGAAGGTTTCTTCAGTCCTACATATTTTTATTTTTAAAGTACTTATTGCCATTCACTTTCATCATAAGTAGGTCAACAAATGGCTTCTTTCTGCAAAATGGAACTGAGATGGGCTGTTAACGATTGTTGAAGAACATATTTAATAAAAGAAAAACATTAGGCTAAATAAAAGCAGTGTCTTGAAGAAACAAGCCTTGAAGCTACCAACCCTTGTATGAATTAAAAGTTCAAACTACCTTATTTAAATGTTGCTGTATAAGGAATTATTTTCCTGTGGTAAAATGCAACTGTAGAAGCATAGCTGGAAAGCAGGGGGTAATATATACGGACCATTATCCAGGTGAAATGGAAAGATTTATTTTTCACTTCATAAATTTCTCAGGTTTTAAAAGTATATTTTATGTTATCTACACTTGTGACAAGTCTGTGCTGGTGTAGCTGGGGAATGGAAGCTCCTAATTCATAATGGCTGTTTGAGAGATCCTCAACTACCATGGCAGGTATGACATTTCAGGAAAATAAAGATTCCCCCCCCACATTTTTTTGTATACTTTAGGGAATAGAAAGCATTTCCTTTCCCTTTGATTAATCTCTTTAAGTATGATAAAGTAAGATAATTAAATCTGTAAAGGAGAAATGAACAGAGCATCAGTATAAATTCTTCATAACTGGATGCACAAGTTCTGTTTTGTGTTTTTTTGTTTTGGTTTTTAGGTTTGGGGTTTTTTTTTTATTTTATTTTTTTTTTTACACAAAACTGGACACTCTACCCTAGATGTGGTCTTACAAATAGCAAATAGAAGAGAATAACCAATTCCATTAGCTTGCTATCCTACATCATGGTATGTAGTTGTTTTTCTCTACTGCAAGGGCACACTGCTGACTCTTTTTTAACTTGCTTTCCACCAGTACACCCAGATTTTCTCTGCAGAGCTACTTCATAGCATATCAGCTCCTGGCCTGTACTGTTGTGTGGGGTTATTCCATTCCACGTGCAGGGCTCGACACTTGCATTTGTTTGTTGAATTTCTCAAGCTTCCTTGCCAGCCCAGTTTTCAACTTGTACAGGTTCCTCTGAGTAGCAGCCTCCTCCAGCGTATTGGCTGCTCCCAACTTGGTATCTTACACCTATTTGCTGAGACTGCAATCTGCCTCCATCCAGGCCGTTAATAATGACATCAAGCACTACTGGCCTTACCATCATCCTTTGAGGGATGTCCCTGCTACATGCTATCAGTTGGACTTTGTGCTGCAGATTTTCGCCCTTTGAGCTGAGTGTTCCACACAGTTTTTCAGTCACCACCCTGTTGCTAGCTGATGGAGTCCATATCTCCCCAAACTAGCACCAGGGTTACTGTGGCAGACCGTGCTAAAGACAGTACTGAAGTCAACATATACAACATTCACTGCTCTCCCCTTGTCCACAGAGTCAGTTGCCGCCTCCTGAAAGGCAAACGAATTGGTCAGGCATAATTTACCCTTGTTAGATCCACGTTGGCTTTTCCTCACCAAGTTCTCATTCTCCATGTGCTTGGAAATGGCTTCCAGGAAGATTTGTTCAATAACCCTCTCAGGGACTGAGGTTTGACTGACTGGCCTGTGGATCCCAAGAGTCTTTTGATACCCTTCTTTAAGATGGGTATGACATTTGACTTTTTACAGTATTGGGAACTTCCTCCAATCACCATAACCTTTCACTGAGTCACTATAAAGTATGATTGCACCAATTCAAGTTTTAGGATCCTCCTTGTCAGCACAAATTTATGTCAGCTTCTGCCAGAATTACACTGCTGAAGGATGGCAAGAGATGGAGCAACTATTACTGGGTTGCCATTTCTATAAGGAAGAGATGTCTGGCAGAAGTAGAAAAGGTGAACTCTGAAGGGATGTCTGGGTGAAAATATTAAAGCAGAAAAGTGTAGCTCTGACATCACGAGTAGTTACAAACACTTTGAGTGTACACCTGTAAACAGGGACAAGAAAAACATTGCATGCTGATGAGGTTTTGGGTTTTTTTTTGTTTCATAGAATCATAGAAAGCTTTGGATTGGAAGGGACCTTTACAGGTCATCTAGTCCAACCCCCCTGCAAGAGCAGGGACATCTTCAACTAGATCAGGTTGCTGAGAGCCCCATCCAACCTGACCTTGAATGTTTCCAGGGATGGGGCCTCCACTACCTCTCTGGGCAACCTGTTCCAGTGACTCACCACCCTCATTGTAAAAAATTTCTTTCTTAAATCCAGTCTAAATCTGTCCTCCCTGAGTTTAAAACCATTGCTCCTTGTTCTGCCACAATAGGCCTTGCTAAAAAGTCTGTCCCCGTCTTTCCTATAGGCCCCCTTTAAGTACTGGAAGGCTGCTATAAGGTCTCCCTGCAGCCTTCTCTTCTCCAGGCTGAACAACCTCAACTCTCTCAGCCTGTCCTCGTAGGAGAGGTGCTCCAGCCCTCAGATCATTTTCGTGGCCTCAAGTTTGTTTTTAAACTACCCAGTAGTTGTACAGAGTATTTAAATAACTGACCAAGCACTGAAAAGCTGTTTTGGTCCTTTGCAATTGCAAGTGTGAAGCAGATAAAGAAGGTGTAAGACACTTCTCTCTGTTCCTCTGCATGGTATGGCTTGAGTGTCAACGCGGAGGTGTTCTGGGTGGTTTTTGGAGAATGTGCATTGGGGAAATGTCATGCACTGTCCTGTCAGGAATAAGAGCATGTGGGGAGCTTTTCAACTGCAGTAGGAGCAGCACAGTCCCAAAGTGTTAGTGTGGCTTAGCTTGGTTTGGCTTAGAAGAGTGCCTGATGCAACATGATATTCCATAAAATTTCAGTAGCATATACTAGTTGTATTTATCTCTGCCTTTGGATTCAGAACAGGGTCAAAGAGACTTAACTCTGTATTTGTTGTAATGTTAAGTTTTAAAACTGTTATTTTGGAAATGATGCTTGAAGCATGCTGTAGAGAGGTCATGAGGACTGAAAAAATCATTGTTGATGGCTAATTGCATTTTACTCTAGTTGACTTTAATAGAGGCTACCATATCGTATTTGCATTAAAGTTTGAGAACTGGAAAGGCTGCCAGACAGATTTGCTTTTGCAAGATACTAGAAAAATGTGAGGGATTCAACACTTCAAGGAAAAAAACAAGCAACTTGTTATTGTAGGCTATGTCACTGCAGCTTACTAAAGTCCTTCCTCGGAAAGGAAGTGGCTGAACTACACTAGCTGACCATCACGCTGGCTTTCGTCAGCCTTATGACTATGCCAAGAAGATGCGTTGATTTAGGACAAATAGCAAGTTTATAGGCACTTTACTGATAAGCTTAAAATGTTCTGGGTTTTTCTCTTTAAAGAACAACCAAAATAACCTGTTCTTGAATATGTGAATGTGGGGAATAATTCTGCCCTGAACTGCACCAAGTAATCCAGTCTGTATCTTCAATTTCTAACTTCTGTGAACAAAGATAAGCTAAGAGTGTGTCATGGAGCAGATTGAATTAACATACCATGACAATATAATGAGTTGAAAATGTGATGTCAGTCTGCTTGTAAATTCAGGCCAGCGGGAGTTATGCATAGTTCACTGACAAATAATAAGATAATTTAGCCAAGGTGTATATCATGTTACAGCATGGGATTTAGGTATTCTGCACCAAAAGTAGAATTTACAGGGAAGCAAAGCTACAAAACTACTGCTATCAAAGCACATGCTGGGAAGGCTCTCTGTGAGCATTAGGTATGTAATGATGTGTTTATACTCTTCAAGGCTAGGGCAAAAAAAGCAGGAGATGTACTTATGTTGAATGGAGCCAACTGGCTGCACATTTGTAGTGGGATCTGGCATGGTACTTGTCACTGCCATTAGAAAAACTACCTGAGCCTGTGCCTCTGTTCCTCTTTAATGCAGGTAGCAGGAACACATACAATCTTCTGCCTCTGTTTGTTGTTCTTCTGGTGTTGTGTTTCCTTGGCTTAATTAACAGCAGAGGTTGTGGTTCAGGCAGTCAATACAAGTAAACACAGAGCTATATTAAGTAGTTACTCCAAGACAAGAGGAGCCGGCTTCTAATAGTCAGAAGCCATTTGTCTAACCATTAGGTATAACATATATTTCTAATGTTTTTATTTGCCTTCCTAGGGAAGTTTTAATGTATTTGTATTTTGCTTTCAGGTATGTCAGGAATACTTCAGTTACTGTGCTGTTTTACCCCTGCGACATATGTGTTCTGTGCTCTTTGAGAAACTGCTCAGCCTTGTTGTCTGAGCTCCCACACTCATGTTTGAGAAAGCATGACTTCTGTTGTGAGTCCTCTTGACTTGCATTGATATCATCAAATAAGATGGACAACGCTCTTAGTCATGGTTTAGTTTTGGGTAGTCCTGCGAGGAGCAGGGAGTTGGACTTGATGGTTCTTATGGGTCCCTTCCAACTTGAGATATTCTATGATTCTATGATTCTATTGAATTCACCAAGGATACTTAGTTTTGCTGTCACCAATGGTTTTGTGCTTGCATCTTACGTAGAGATATACATAACTCTGACTGGTTTCTGGGTCGGAAAAGTAGATAAATCCTTAAATGCACTGTGCTCTATATAGCAATTGTATGTGAAAAAACATTGCCAGCCTTCTTGTAGCGATTTTTTCCTTAACATATTTTGGAACTCCTTCTATGTTGGGTGTCTGTCTTTAAATTTTGGTGGGGCGTGGGGGAGAAGTGTGAAACTGAAATTCTGCGAGTGTTAAAAACCAGAAAAATTAATATTTGCTTGTTTGTTCAGCTTTTGCAAGCTTTTGTTTCAAAAAGTTTCTATAGAGCTGACAGAGGGGAGCTGCCAAGGGAGGCTCTCCCTGTGATGGAGACATGGCTCGCCACCCCTACGTTCTGTGGGCATTCCTGTCACCTTCATTAAATCCAGAAGTTTGTGTTCACTGGGTGTGCCCTAGCCTGGAGTTTGGCAGGAATTTTTCCCTGTGTTTGACTCCTAATATGGCCCCATAATGCTTGGTCTGTCTGTGTTTAATTCCTAACTTGGTACTGCTTTCATACGGTCAAGCTTTTTTTTTTTAATTATAATCGACTCTTGGTTGCTGAAGATTGTGCGATGCTGAAAAATCCCCCAGTGAGGGAAAGCCCAGGTAACACAGGTGTTGCAGTACAAAAGTGTACCTGTTGGCAGGGGGCTGGTGGGCCTGGCTTGGTCTGTTCTGAGATCTTCAGAACAAGCCGAAGGCGATGGCTTCTCAGTCTGGGGATGCTGGGTTGTCTCACAGGTTGAATGCAGTGTTAGGTAGAAGGCCGGTGTGGGTACCAATACTGCACTGCAACCAATACGATGAGTGCTCCCAGAGCACCAGAATGGGATAAAGTCACCTACCTGTTTTTGGAAGGGCTGGGCCTTCTGGGATCATCAGCTATAGCTGAAGCCCAAGTCCGCTCAGATTATTCTTGTGTTGCACTCCTTCATGCTCCCATGGCAGGGAAGTTAAAGTCGTCACCCTAGAAAGCCACCTCAGGTCTAGTGGGACCTCAGCTACCAAAATCAGTTGTATTGTTTCAGCTATAGAAATTAGTTATGAGCTGACCTTTGGATATGGGTAGTTGCTCACACATAGGGCTATTATTCAGCTGATGAGTCTGTAGGCACTCAGTTTGGCTTTGCAGAGCACCAGTTTTGACTGGGCAGCTTACGAGAGAGTTGACAAGGAATGTCTGGTCACTGAACTACTCTGTTTCCATGGTGTTCTCTCAGGAAACAGTTGATGCTTGGCTAACTTGGGGTTTCTAATTTTTGAGTACTTAAATCATGCAACTAGAACATTCTGTTGCTTCTTTCATTCTCATGATTGCTAATGAAAACTGAGGTGATATAGGTGCCACACAATGCAATGCTGTTTGAATACATCTTAATTTTATTATAGCTGGAGGGTGCAAAAAGTGTTGAAAGTGTAATGCTCGTCATCGCAATTGTTGAAAGAGTCACTGTTGGATGGAGTGATAAAGGTGAAGAAGTAAAACCAAAAAAGCCCAAAAGCACAAACTAATCCCTTTGGCGTTCAAAAGACTGGAAGTTTTCTCTTGTGATTGTAGAACAGGCACAAAATGTATGGCTCAATGTAATGATTTTCTTAAAACTTGTTGATAGCTAGCTTTGATCATCAAAGAATGGAGTCAATAGGCAGTTATGAGAAACTGAATGGTCCTACTGTATTTGATTTGAGATTGTAGATGCATCTTCTCATGTCATTTATAAAGACAAGCCATCTCTGCAGAAAGCAGGCACTAAGGATTTACTTAACTGGCCACTGGATGCCAGCATTGCTCTGCAGAAACTGGTAGTGGAAAGCTTGTTTTTGTGACTAATATTGCAATGGCTGCTCCAATGTCAGAAGCATTTTATCATTTGTTTTCTAAACTGGGATAAAGGCTGGGTAAAGTGCTAGAATGAAACACACACTTCATTTTACTTTCTTGAGAGACTGAATACAGAGGGGTTGTTGATTTATATTTGACCTGTATTAAAGTACATTAGATTTTAGAATCATCCATAGTAGCATACTTCATGATGAAAATAATATCACCTTTGCAGTTGGTCCTTTTCAAACTGTCATTAATCTGTTCTGCCACTGCTCTTTGCTACTTTGAAATAGCTTGCAGGAGGAAATTTTCTTTGCTAGCTCAGGGCTGAAAATCCTGATACTGACCAAACAAATCTGGAACATCTGTGGCAATTTTAAAAATCCTGTACTTGTGGGCAGAATTCCAGGATGTATAGGACTTCTGAATTTGAAGACAGTGGCTTCTGTCCTTATGTCTAGGAGTTCATACTTGAAGACACAGTGGAGAGATAAGTTTATTCACTGCCCTAATAGTATTAAGATATTTGTCAAGGAGGTGCTTCTAATCTTCTAATGGCTATCAGAGGCTGAAATGAAGGTTCGCACTGTTTGTTGTTTTGTTTTTTTTTTTTAAGAGATGCCTTGTTCTGGTGAAGGCTCAGAAATGATGAAGTTCCCAACTTGGTCACTATTGCCACAAAGATTAGTGTGCAGAATACTCAAAGAAGCACACCACTGTTCACCTCATGCTGTACGTTCATTCAACAAGGAGACACTGGATTTGGCAAACCAAACTGCCATATTGAAACACTTGCGTGGGAAAGTACGCTTTCTCTGTTGCATGTCAGTCTAACGTGCCATCTCATGTGCTGGAGCTAGCATGAAAAATCATTACATCCCAGAGAAGCAGTCTCTGGGTAAGTAATCAATGGATGAAATGGAAATGATGGTGACTTCATTATTCAGCCTTAGCCTTGCCATGCTTTTACTTTGTCCCTAGAAAAAGTAACAGCTTTTCCCTTTAAGTATGCCTTTGAGATAACATTAACCTGGAAGCAGCTGGTTTTAGTACTATGGAAGAGGAAAATCACTTCTACGAAGTTGTATTAGCTGATATGGAGAAATGAACGAAAGAAGTTTCTGTAAGATCCTTCTGTTGTAGGGGAAGTGGAGGCTGTTTAACAGCAGGGTCCATTTGTTGTATTTTAAAGGAAGGGTTATAAAAACAAGCTTGTGAGGCACTAGCCCAACTTTAATTAGAATTACCATGCCGCTTAGCTGCCTGTCTTTAGATCACAGAATGCTGGCAGGGATTCGGAGGTTGAAGTAACTGGATGGCTCATACTCAGAGACCAAAAACATTGTCCTGTTCATTAGCCAGGTACTCTGAGTTCAGTTCCTGGTAGTCTTAATGTGTAGTGCTCATTATAACTCACTTACTGTGAGGGGCTGTAAGGGCCTTCCCCCTCTGGGAGGTGTGGCTGCCGAGGTTCATGGCCAGCTTAGAGATGGTGCGGCTGAAGGCAGCCTCCTGGGTGTGATCCCACCTTGTTCTTAACTGCAGCCCTGGCAGTAGGAGCTGCGAGTTCCCACCAGCTGGGCTGTGGTGACCGGTTCCTGCTCATGGCAAGAGGCTGAGCCCGGAGTTTGCAAGAGCCAGGAGCGATGCAGGCAGTCCTGCTTGGGGCAAAGCAGCAGGAGGGCTCTGGGGACAGGGTTTGATGAGCAGCATGTTTTCCACATGTGGTGCAGGGTGCCTGAACAGCCCGTGGTGTGAACCAGGAGTGGTTCATAACCGTGACATGCTCTCATGAAAGTCTGGGATCCCTCACTTCTGGGTGAGAAATAGTCTCTGGAGCATTTTGTGCAACCTTCAGTTCCTGTCTCAAGGAAGATCTAAAGAGCAAAGCAAAGTAGGGAGGCAAGTTTTTTCTCATGTTTTGCAAGAAAACCAAAAATGAGGGTAAGAATGGAAATGTACAGAAAAAAGGAGAGAGAAAGATGGATCTCTGCAGTCCAGGCAAGAACTGGAGCCAAATGCAGAAAAAGGGCGCTCTGGATTTGGAGACGCTCTGACCTCCTGGAGCTTGTGCAAAGGAAGTCCCGAGAGGGGCAAGATGTGAAAGCCCTGCAGAAATACCAGCCTGGTTTTTGTTGTTGTTGTTGTTGAGATGCCCCTGATGTTCAGAGGCATAAGGGCTTTTGTAAAGCAATATAATGATTTTCTGAAACCATTTAGAATTGAGATTGGTTCCTAACCTGCATGAATTTGGGGCAAGGAAAATATTCTAGCCAATGCATATGTTCAAAATTTGCGTCATTTTTACCCATTTGCTTTCAAAATAGGTTTTATTTAAAACTTTTAGAAGTTTTCCTTACTGTGCCCGATTGATTTATTTATTTATTTTCAGAAATACTTTAGGAAGCAGACCAGTTAAAAATTTATGAAGTGCACAGAATGCACTGGAGAATACAGACATTCTTGTTTAATTTTTTCTTACTATCATTTAAGATGCAGACAAAACTAAACAACAGAAAGAAATATGACTTTAAACAAAATGCAGGCTTTTAGTTCTTGGTGTATTTTTTCTTTTTCAAACAATTTCTGTTCAAATAATTCTGTTCTTGTCTGGCAATAGACAAAAAAATACTTTTCCAAAGGAGCAGTCAAGAGCTAATCCATCCATCTCTGCTAAAACTCCCAAAAAGCAGAAACCCTTCAAATATGCCCCAGGTCCCTACAGCTAGCTCACAGAAAGTAAAGGCTCTGCTAGACTGTGTACCTGACCTTTTTTTCTTTGCAAGCATTTCCCCAGAGGCCTGAGGCTCTCAGCAGACATTGCTGTTCAGCATCAGGATTCTTCAGCAGTGCTGAGCACCACTTTAGCTAAAAACCTGTTCTGGCATCAGTCAAAACCCAGACAGTAACAAAACAAACTAGGAAAATTTTGCTTGGTTAATAAAGGGTCAAATTTACTCTTTTGAAACTCAGGATGCAAAGACTTCCATATATGACCCTCTAAGCATCAGAGGGATCGAGAAGTTCTGCCACACTTCGAAAGACTTGAAGACGTTCTGTCCACCACCTCCAACGACTGGAATTCATAGGTATCACTGTTAGGTTTTGTGTTACAAAGCTCATCTGCACACACACAGAAGAGCACAGAGAGACAACGGCAGTGGGGGACCCCAAATAATCCCCTGCCCCAGCTACTCCCAGGCTCATCCCAGGAGCCATCAGGCTATCAAAGGCCCATCTCCACAAGCTTAGAGGAGCACAGGGGCCAAAGGCAGGCAGGAACCCATATTAAGGACTCAGAGGAAGGTGACACCCTGTCAAGGCCCCTCCTCGGGCTGTCCCAGGAGGGTGTCAGCCCCAGTGTCCTGCTGTGAAACCCGTCAAGACAAGTCAATGGGAGCTGCTCTCCAGAGCACTGTTGCTATTGGTCATATACAAATTCCCAAAAGGAGGAAACCCAGGAAAGGCTTTTGACACCTTCTGAGAAGCAAACGAGAGGGGTCTGTTATGGGGACTCTGAACGTGACAGCTTGATAGAGGGGAGGCTTCTGCAGCTCCAGGCCCCCAGGTCTGATCAGTAGTGAGGCTGAGTGTGTACTCCCAATAGGTACATACACACAAACACCCATATGCCACACATACGTACACATGCACGTGGCTGGCTGCACAGATCAGCACAGACAGACACACTCAGCACGCACAAAACCAAACAGCACCAATGTCTTCATCCTGCTCCCTTCTTTGGCAAATCGAGGTGAAGGTCTGTTAGTGGGAAATACATGCATACACATGACACAGCTGGGAACCACATTTGCAGCACTCGAACAGCCGTTGCCCACAGTTGCCTGGTGAGATGGACCACGTAAAAAGGAGGGATAGGAAATGCTTGGCATGGGGCAGGGCTCTCAATGGCATAGCTGAGAGCAAAGGGAGAAAGTCGGAGTCACTCTGCAGAGGAACGGGAGGACTGGGCTGAGAGTGAGTTCAGCTTCGTGCAAAAATGTATGCTTTTTCTCTTGACCCCTCTGATCTTCTTCTGGAGGGAAGGAAGAAGATGGGTTTTTTCAAAACTTGCAGAGATGTAAGAGGAAAAGGTGGTGGTTTTTTGTTGTTTGTTTTTTTTTTTTCTGCAGGACAACACCTTTACCATTGCAAAGTCAGCTGTTTGCACTGGTAAAAATGGTAAGAAGGTGAGGATGAGCTGCTTGCCACTGGATCATGCATTGTCCCTGCTTATCGAGAGGGAAATGGCTAAATGGGAGCTGTTTCCTAACTTCAGCAGGCTGTGATACGCTGGCAGTCATAAAAGATCCGTGCACTGTATCACTGTATGCATAGCCACTACTGTCACTCAAAGTAAGGGTGTTTGTTGCTTGTGCAAGCAAGTGGGAAAAAAAAGTACGTCTTTTAAACATTTTTTTTTAAAGTACCTTAAATTATAGTGAGATAAATAGTTTCAATGATATGCAAAGTGGAGGCTGAAATACAATATCAGTTTCACAAACTGATGCCTAGGATACAAATGCATCCCCAATATAGCACAGTAAAATCTTCCTGTTTCATTTAGGGTTTTTCCTTTTTTTTTTTCTTTTTCTCTTTTCTTTTTTTTCTTTTTTTTTTCTTTTTTGGTGTCCTAAGTAGCTATTATATCTGCAGGCCAATTTGTTGCCTTCTCTGAGAATAAGGCAGTTTCTAGTTCTCTTTTCACTTTTTTAGCACCTCACGGATTGGAAGTGGGAAATTCCCGCTCATGTGACTCTCTCTACTCGGCATATGATGGATGTCCCAGCAGTGGGCCCACACCAACAGCCAGCAAGGCTGGTATAGGAGTGATGCACAATTGTCATGTCCAACGTTTGACCACTTGTAAAAGCTTCAGCAGTGGCCAGTTAGTGGGAAATGGAAAAAAAATGTGATTGGGCACCGACATCTGGCTATTTCCTGATCATGGTGTTTGGCCTAAATAAATGTACGGACATGGTACTAGATTTGCCCGTGGTGAAAAAGAACAAGGAGAGCTAGGCCAGCGGCTCCTGTTCCACTGAGGAGGAAATGAAAGCAAAATGCTGCTCTCTTTCCGTTCCTTGCAGCTCCTACAGGGAATCCACAGTACCTGTTGGTGGGTGGGTGCCCCACTTTCATGGGTGCAGGGTCCTGGACTTGCAGAGAAGATGTGACAAAAGCTGCAGTGAGCGGGTGAAAAAGCAATGAAGTACACACAAAAAAGTGGGGGGGGGCGAGGAAAATCTCTGCATAGAGAAGAGCCCAATATACCTTGGATGCTGACTGACAATGTGAAAACAACACCAATTCTGGCTTTAAAATTGCTAGAAATACACATCTCATAATGCTCGGAGAAGGCCGTTCAGTGGCCTCCAGTGAAGCAAAGAAAAGATGAAGAAAGGAAACAGAGGGTTTTTTCATTAAATTTCCCTTTTCCATGTTTCTGTAGAACTACTGTTTGTAACTATTGTTTTATTGGCCACCTGTAGTAATTAAAAGCTCATCCAGCACAGCTTTCAATCCTGTTGTTCATCCTTTCCTAGCACAGATGGTCTAGGTTTTGTTTCACCTGTGCTGTAAAATAAAACAGGCATCTTGTGGAGTTAGTTTAAATTTTCACTGCAGTCAGCTGAAATGCTCGGTTTTCCTTTAGAGATGTGAGTAACTCTTCCTTTTTTTTTGTTTAAAGCACTGTCCCTTTCAGAAATTACAGCTAACTTGTATTGCATTTCAGAAGAAACACTTGGCTTTGTTTACACTTAAATGCTAAATATGTTGTTCTTTTAAGCTTAAGGAAATAAAGTGGGCTGTATATTTGGGAGAAAACAGTTTTAAACAAACCAGGTGAACAGGTATGTGGATAAATTGTTTTATGATTGATTCCCAGATAATGTGAACCTATTAAACATATATACTAGAGAACTTAGGTGTGTTTATAGAATAGAGCACACTCCTTTCTGCCTCAGAAGTACCATTTCAGCCCCTGATGTGTTAATTGCTTCAGACTAGCAAGTGGCAACTGTGATAACAATCCTATTGGGAAAGGAAAAAATGTTTATTCACCAAATACCTGTTTCTTCTTTTCTGGACTTTCTGGCCTCAGCATTCTGTTGTTCTGTTTAGATAACTACCGAAGATACAGAGTTTGGAGAATTTTAAATATAAAATCAAACTTGCAGAAAGAGATGATATGGCTGAAGGATGTTTTGCCCTCTTCTCATCAAATCTGCTGATTCAAACTTTAGACCACTAATCTTTCTATATGATCCTATGAAAACATACAAACTTAAATTAGATACAAAGCCGTATTATTCAATGACAGCAGTTTCTTTGTAGAGGAATTTTCTTCTTTTAGTGAGAAATTGAATCTTGAATAGGAGAAGAATACTTTTTTTTCCATATTTTTAACATGAAGAACATGGGATTCTAAGTGTGATTTAAAGTTCATATCCTCTGGCTAGTTATCCTATTTCTTGCAAGAAAAAATTGATCTTGATCCTTAAGCCAGTGCTGAGACATGCTAAGCCTTTTGCTTGTGCACTCTTCTCTGAAAGTTCACCTTTAGAGCACTTTTCTTCAGGATTTCAGTTCATTGGGAACTTTTTGTGAAAGGTTGTGTAAGAAGCACAAGCTTTGTGTGTAGGCCAATATGCTTTGGAGATAGACTTGTCATGCTTAGGGATAAAGGAATGCTTGTTTTTGCTCCTTTGAATACACATTTGCTGTCCTTTAAACATAATTTTTCTAATGGTAGAACTTTGGGTGGTATAAGTTAAGCTACAATTCTTGCGTTAGTCCTCCAAAGTGTGTCACTCATGACAGAGATGCCTGTGTTCAATTCTTGAAGCTGGAAAATAATCTTATCATCAGAACATGCCACAAAATGTTATTTACCAAAACTTGGGACATTATAGAGAACTCCGTCTTCCTGAGAGGCAGTAGTGGAAGATGGCTGTTCCATTTTAGGTCCCACTTTTTCACTGTAAACGCTACAGATGAGGAAACTGGTTTGTGTGTGAAGCTTTGGGGAAGGATGTTTTCCTTCTTAAGCATCCTATTTCTTTAATGTTTTAAGTCTAAGAAAATTATTGTTTATCTGTTCGGTGTGCCTAGTTAAACTGTTCAGACTCCATTCAGATGTAGTGTCCATTCTAACATCTTAACTTTGTTGGCAAAATGCTTGTAAAATACCAGTAAATGTACATGTTTCTTTTGTTTAGTCCTTGCTAGGGAGCATGTTTTCTATGAGCTATAATCCTGGGAAAGATGCAATAAGTAAATAATTGCAAGCAAGAAGTGCACAGACGTAGCTGATGAATCATTTTGTCCTCCTAAGCCAGTTGGTGTACATTGGCATAGCTCTGACTTTAGTGGAGCTATGGATACTGATTTATATTATCTGAAGTTCTCATGCCTAGGTTGCTGCTCCATTAATTATAAAGGGAGCTAGGAGACAAATCTAGTTGGCTATTTCACGTAAGTAATTGAACACTTGTTTTGGTTTTGCCTCATCAATTCTTTTATTCTTGGAGTTTAAAACCATACCAAAAGTTACATAAAACAACCCAATGTATTTCCACACTGCTTTAAAGTGATGGTTAACCTTAAAGCAGGAAGAGTTATAACATTCTAAGCCTTTACAACCCCTCAGCATTTCTTCCTTGGAAGGCAGAAAATTTAGTGCAAACCTATGCTCATCTTTACTTTTTCTGTCTTCTGTTTAATAAGAGCTGCATCCATTGGCTCCTGTTTCTCAGATACATGAGTTGTTTTTTTAGGAACAATAGACAATGGGCTGTCTTTTTTCTTTCCCTACATCAATTTAATTACATATGCTTTCCAGACAGTACCACTGCTAATTCAGCAAGGCACATGTGCATGTTGCAAAAGCTCTTGTAAAAGAAGAATGATTGAGATTTCACATTTCTGCAGAAGGCAAACACAATAAAATCCCTGCAATTGGCCCATGTTTGCTCTGCTGTTCTAAAACTATAAATGTTTTATGGAAACACTGGGATTTACATGTACATTCATTCTTTAAGGAGAAGAATAGGTCTTAAGCCACTGGGGACTTGGCTTACTAGAGATGTGAATCCTCTGGTCTTTCCGCTCCTGCTGTGTATAGCTTTCTGGAATATGGGACGACACTCACACCAGAGTGCCACCAAGCTCCAAGGCAGATGGGTAACTGATAGGTGATTGCTTTGTAACTAAGTAGACTGCTTAAAAATACCAAATAGTAATGTAGTTACTGCAGTATGTTTCTGATTAAAAAAAGTCCATTTTGCATTCCTCATCCCAAAACCACATTTAGTAATGCCAAAAGAAGCAACGAAGTGATCTTCCTTACATAGCAAAAACACAAGAAAACCTACTAGTATTGAGAGGTTAGCATCCAAACTTTGATACATAAACACTATTACCAGTCACCTCATTACTGAAAGATTGACCAACCTTTATCTGTCAAAGAATCTACTGGTAAGAGTGAAATCCATGCCATCATTTAAGTGGCCTAATCAGATTGTGCCTTCTGGCTTGGAAATACTGCATTGGTTTGCTTTTTAGGGAGATTTTTTCCTTTTGCTTTTTGTCTTTCTTTTTTTCTCTTTGCTGAAAAGCTCTTGAAACAACTATTAAATAAAGGCAAGCAGCCGACAGTCCTTTTCTTCCATCAAAGCGTGGAAAAATGTAGCCATCTGCCTTTCTGTGAATTGTAAGGGAAGGAGGGGAAAGCTATGCTAAATATCTGAGGAATGATGAAGCAAGGCAAGCTGTGCACTCTGGTTTTCTGTATCAGCTGCATAACTCATCCATCACTATTGCAGTTTGCAGCTGGGGATATTGCAGGGCTCTGAGATGAACTGTAGTGGGAGATGGAAACGTCCTGGTGAGTTGTCTGGCTAGTGTAGTTATGAGGCCTCTGCTGTTACATTGTAGATGCTTCTCTGTTGCTGTAAGAAAACTATGACAGTTTTAAACAAAAAGCTTGGATGACTTCTGTCTCTTGGAAAGGTCTAGACTGATAACCTGTCATTCCAATTTTGGTTAGGTTTGAGTTTTAAAAGTTCTTGGGAGTGGCATGCACACTGCAACCTTCTTTGCATTTTCCTAACCATGTTCTTCAGCTCACACACGGAGGAGAACTTGTAGGCAGAATCTGAATTTGACAAGAAAGGGATGATGCATTATTGCCCTTCCCCACTCAAATGGTCACCAGTAGTTCAAATATTCCAGCATTTTCATTTCTTCCTTGCTCTTCTCTTCTCTTTTGCCTGTACCTGCTGCTTTGATTGTTTTTCTGCCTGCCTCCTGTTCTTCCCCTAACCCTACCTCTTTGCTTAGTCCCCCGCCCTGCCTGAACATTTAACTTCCAGTTTTGAACTCCAGCCTCTCCTGGTTTTAACAGTTCCTATGTTAGGCAGTTCTCCCTACCATCAGCCTTCTGCATACTGTCAGAAGAAGAGTCCAGGTGTTGTTAGCTCTGGGATCTAGGAAGTGGTGTGACCGTAATAAAGGTAAGCGAGCCCCATCTCTCTTGGGAAAAGTAGAATGATTGAGATGTGGCCACCTCCTTCCAAGCCACTAGTGTGCTGCAGCTTCACTGCAATGCAACAGCAGTGTTTAGAATATATGATGTATGGTTGTATGGTTTTAGTAGAGAGATATAGCCTAAACGGAAATAGGTCTTGGAAACCTTTCAAGCTAAGTTTTGAATTTCAGGGCTTTAGAAAAGTTTATAAATTCCTTCCCTAAAATTTGGAGATTTAACATTTTAGTTACAGTTTGCATAGTATATATTAGTTTTGGTAGCTGTGTTTTACTGAGAAATCTGCTGTGCTGCTTGTTCAGGGAACCTTTCTATCCCTATGCAACTGTAAATAATTGCTGTCTGTACCAGACTTCTCTGCTGGGTTTTCTCATGACTTTCAAAGGATTCCAAGTAGGCTTCAGTGCAGTGACTTTATGATGTATGGGAGAAGCTATTAGTGCTGTTTCCAGCATAACAGGATCCTACTTTAATTGTGGGACTGACATACCTTTAACACTCCTTTCTTCTTAACCTTTTGAATACTAGAAAAGATAGTTGATGCAGCTTTTGTCAATTTAAATATAGGAAGTGTTTATTGGGATGGCCTCACTGTACTAGCTAGTGGAAGAAGGAAGAGAATTTTCTTTTTGTCTTGAACAAGAGGTATGTGCTGTACTAAATAACCTGTATGTGTACTGAGTGGTTTGTTAGCTTTTAACCAAGCCTCCTGTTCAGTCTAGCACTTGCATTACCAAGAGTATCCGCTTTCCCTTTTCCCAAGCCTCGCAGCTTAACCACAGAACAGACTGTTTTCCAAGGGTGCAAGTTCTTGAATTTGTCGTAGCTACTAGTGATAAATTATCTTTCCCATAAAGACACAGCAGGAAGGAGCTCAGCATAATTACTTGTGTTCCTTGGTTAGTATCCTTAGAGCAGGTTAAGCTGAAGGAAGGACCTGAAGGCTTAGAAGCCTCACAGAAGGTCAGGCGGCAAACTCGACTATGAACCACGTTTTCTCTTTGCATGACACTACTTTCCCTTGACCAGCAAAGCCCATTTCGTTTTAGACATTTTATTTTTCTATCTGTTCTGTCGGTGTAAGAACAATGTTCCTTTTTTAGAAAGCTTTTAGTTTTACTTTTCTTGGCTTAGATCTGAGGTTAGGTTTACAAAAACAATAAGCTGCTCAGTTTTTATGATAGTTATAAATATAGAATTGACTATTCATAAATCTAAATAAGGCTGTAAAATACAATGTGATTGTAAAATAAAGAATGGAAGGGATTTTTTAGTTTAAGCATATGGTCTTTGTTTCATGTGTGCTTACATCCCCTGCTCCACAAAAAACTCAGCTGAGCCATTGTAAATGATTCAGGTCAACAACTCCACCCTTTTGCATTAGATACCCTCAGGGTGACACACCACGAAAAGCTACCTACTTGGCAGTTACTGGGGAGCAGTATGCTCGTGAGGAAGATCCCAGTTTTGATCTAATGACTGTTGACAGAAGACATTATTAATACTTTTTAAAGTTTGCTGATAGTTAGTAAATGCATGCCAACAGGTTAGGATGCCTACATCCTGATGCAGCCCCAATATGGGAGCTTAGAAGACTCCTCATTGCTCTGCAGTGACTCTGAGGGTAGGGGCTATGTCACCAATACCAACGTTTTTGTGTTCGCTCTTAAGGTTTTGAGTATTAAGTTTGGTACTGATGATAGATCTATATCCCCCTCCAGGGTCCTGCAGATTACTGGGAATATAAGTCATTGGTAATGAAGTCTAAAGTTAGGGTTTCCTACTTCTCCCACGGGCCTGTTTGGGGGGGTCTGTTGCCTTCTACTATACCCAAAACACTGTTTTCTCTAGCAAAAATGTGATATAATGGACTTTATTTCCTTCAACAGAATTTGGCATGTGACATCGTATATGTACTGGCTTGTCACCTCTCAAATGCAAGATTTAATGCATTGCAATGTTTTTTAATGATTTTAGAGTATATCATATTATGGAGATTGGTAGCCAGTCTAGACTTAACATTGCAAATTGCTTTTATTCATTATGAAGTTCCATTTCATTGTTTTGTGCTCCTGCCCTATAATACTAGTATGCTTTTAAAAATAGTCTAAACTTGCTTGATGAACTGCACCCTGATTATTCCAGAAGCTGCATAAAGCAGCTTCACAGCCGGGGTGAGAAAAGTCTTTCAAGCCTGCAGCAGGTCTCACTAAATCTAGCTACCTACAATAGAAAACTGAGATTGTGAGCTGCATACCTGGTTGTATCTGTGTTTTGAGAAGATATTACCCCAACAGCGTAAAGATCAGATCAATCACGTTTCCGTCTGTCTTCTTTTTACTGTTATTATTTCATTCCTCTTAAAGCTCTCTTGTGATCCTGTGACAACACATCCTTGGCAAAAGGCCAGCGTGGCGAGCCTGCCCTTCTTGGCAGATAGACTGTGTTGCATTCCCAGCTTAACATAGAGGGATGTATGCAACAGAAGTCTTATCCAAGAGCACTGACGGCTTTTGTCTCAACCTTTAAGAACACCTACATCCCAAAAGAAGATAGGGTGTGGACAGGGTGCAAACTCCTCTGGGTAAGCGTAAGACAGTGGGGATGTTCATTGTCTACAGGGAGGCCTGAATTATGCCTCCTGCTGGCTATGGCCTCCACCGATAGCCAACACTGAGCTTTCAAATTCAGGCTCCCTCTCGCTTGGAGTCACCCTGATTCTGAGTGTCTTGGATTTTCTATCGTATGGTGGCACAGTCACAAGACGATAGATGAAGTTTTATCTGTGGCCCGGTGGTCTGAGCCTTCTTTTTGTGAATACGGGTGTTGAATTTCCCTATTTTGAGGGAACTGAGCTCATGTCCTCCATCTGCTGGTGGGTGCCCTATGCCCCACGTCGTTTTTGTAAAAGATGTCTACCTTTGGGGCCGTATTGCAAGGGAAGGGAGATAACCTGTTGCTGCAGGTCCTGGGCACAGAAAGGGGTTTGGGTGTGTGAACATAGTGGCAGATGTGAGCACATGACTTGGGGTTACAAGAGGTTTTGCATATAAAGCAGCCAATTAAAAACATGAAGCAGGCTGAGCAGTCCCCTGACTTCCCTTGCCATGTGCTTTTTTTCTGTGAGTTTCTTTCCAAGGCACGTGAGGCATGACTGTTTTTCTGCTCTGGGATTCAGTTGCTTCAAAGGCATGGCGATACTCAGTATAGCTAATGCTAAGTCCCTCATCTTTCTCTATTTTATATCTTAGAACTGACAATACTGGCACACCTTTCTAACGCATATCTTTTCCTCATATCCAGAAAATGTGTTTTTCTCTTTCACGGAAATATGTACTATTCTTCTAGGAGATGTTCTGTGTATATTCCAAATAATGCCATGACAGATGAAAGCAAATATCACTCAGCTGGAAACTCACTAAAGTTGGGCAGTTTCTTTTTGTCTGGAAAGCACCTGCTATTTTATGTACATCCCATAAAAATAATTTTACTAACCATTAATTTACTGCTGCTACAAAACATTTAAACTTACTCCCTTTCACTCAGATGTGCAGCACCAGCCCTTGGTTACAGGTAAATACCAGGTAATACCTACAGTAATTATAAAATGTCTCTAAGCCCCAGAATTGATTCTTTTACCTTTCCCTGCAAAGTTTCCTCCTGCTCTGCAATGCCCACCCACACATTCATATATGCATTTGGGGAGCTCAGCTGCAGGATCTGGGCTAACGTCTGTTTTGTTTTATATGCACATATACACACACACACACACGCACACAGGATAATGAATATCTTGGTGAAGAAATGCCTAACAGTTAAAAATGTGGTTTAGATTATGTAGCTTTCTGTTTCATACGAGTATGTTTCATCCCCATCAGAATGGGCAAAATTTTCAGGCTCTTCTATAGGCAGGTAAATTTGGAGTTTATAGTTACTGAATTCATTTAAACAGAAATACTGTTGTATGGTAATGAAAAAAGATGCCACAAATTTGCGATGATCTAAAAAGGTTGTGGAGTTGGACTCAAATGGCCTAAGATGAATATGGTGAGAATCCCCGACCCATCCCCAAAACTGGATCTCATCAGCATGCTGAAACAATTTGGCAGCAAACGCCTGCTCTCAGGTCACTTTCCAGCCTTTTGACAGCTGTGTGCTCTCTTCATCCAAACCCATGAAAAAGACCTGTAATTCATTGGCAAGCTGCTTAAATTATTTACATGTGTTACTTGGAGCATTTGAAAGGTAATTTTAGAGACATGCTATTAGCCTAGGTGATAACATAATCCATAATGCCCAGTATTTCCCATTGTAAAATTTTGCACTCAGTTTTCTGTGATTTTTTGCTAAGCTTTAACAGTTTGAACGGAAATTTTCCGTTTTGGATATCTGTCTCAAGTAGACCTGGGGGTGGGGAAATGAGCTAAAACTTTTTTGATGAAGACTAAACAATTTCAAAGAACAAAGGACACAATATCTTCTCCTTTCTTGAAGTTTAGCAGCCTCGTACTTTGAAGAAATGGTTTGATGTTTAATAGGAGGCTGCCTTTGTATTAAGTATTCTCTTGCTCATCTAGGGAGGGTAAAAAATCCCAACTGGGTTAACATATAAGACCTTTAAAAAGACTATGAAAACTGCAACTGAATCAAGAGCAGATGCCTGCAAAAGTTAAGTGATAATGTTTCTTATCCACAACATAATTCACCTGACTTTGAATTACTACACTGTATGAAATACAATGGAAATATGAGCACTGAGAGTTAACTGGTGCTTACAGTGTTGATATGGTTGTACCTTGCCTTTTCCTCTGGAAGGTGGAGATAAATCCACTTCAGGGTATGGATACAAATAAATTTTCATGAGCCACTCATGCGTTTTAGTAATAATATTGTAGAATGTATCCTGTAATAGAAAAAATAATTAATAATCATACTGTGCAGTAAATAGAGTCCAGGGCAGTGCATTGAGCAGCAAGAAAAAGGCAAAATGTTGAGTAACTGCTCTATAAAGGTATACTGGTCATCCATGGCTGGTCTGGTGAGCATCCTCTGGAAAAACAGTCAGTGGATGTAATGCAGTACAGTACCATATATATATATACACACATATATATAAACATACATATATATGTGTAGGAAAACATAGGATAAAGCAAATTAAGATCACCTTTGCAACCGCACTGCCAAATTAAAATATTTTTGCATATGTGTATACATATGTGTACTACAGAAATATAGGCAAATATTGTATCAAAGATGAAAATTCCAATCAGATAGTGGATTAAAAAAAAAAAGTCATGTTAATGCTGTTTAAATTTGTCTCTAAAATTGCTAACCATGTTAAACTCGGAACAAAATTCAACTGCAGGTTTACTTTCTTGCGGAAATAAAATATGAACAAATGTTATAACTGCTGGTAAGGCCTGAATTTCAATCAATTTCCAAATGGTCCTAGGACAGATGCTTCTAATAATGGCGAAGTGAGTGCTCCATTCATTATAACACAAACTTGTGCCCTCAGTAGACAGCCAGTGTTCAAAATATTCCAACTGCTTTACATTGTCGTGCATGCATGCTGACCGTTAACATTCATTAGCAATCTTTATTATAAGCAGGGTTCTGCCTTGGCCATAAGAGATCTGAGCTGCTATTCCTGGAATTGCTCTGCCGTTCAAGATTTATTCGAAGCCTAAATGTAACATTTCTTTTTTTTTGTGAAAATTCATTTTAGTGTAACAACCAAGCTGATAACAGCAACCAAGAATGTGTCTGATTTTAGAGCTGGAGTTTTGACAATGTTTGTGCTGGAAGCAAGCTTCTGTTACTCTGGTTTATGTGTTACTGATCTTTGTTTTTCTTTTGTGGCTGGAACATAAAGTTCATGAATTGGTAAGGTTTGGGAACACCTGAGTCTTTTCAGTTTTTGAGAGAGCAACATTTTTAGATTAAAAAGCTTTTTGATTTCCATTGCTAATAACTCATCTAGAAATTTTAGTTTTATCTTGTAGTTTCGGGCTAAATTAATAAACATTCATTACTGTTGCTTTGATCTTTCGGGGGAGTTCTTTTTAGCAAGTAAAAGAAATTGTAAAATGTTATTATCATCTTAGATGCAACAGTGCGTGTCCTTTTAATGAATTTTTATTTTCTTTAGTATTTTGGGTGTCTTGTAGCATTGCTCAACATTCAGTGTTTCAGTAATACAGTGTAACATCAGACACCGCTGGAACAGGGCTGATAAAAGCTCTAATGTACTGATTTTATTGTTTACCTACCTAAGTATGCATGCTAAATATAGCAAAACTTTTATTTATATTTTTGTACAGACTTGAAAATTGGAGTTCTCAATAGGCAGCCCAAGAGTTGTGGTAACACACGATAAAGCATGCAATGTACCAGTGGGGATCCAAGTCTATAGGACAGGGAGAAGCTGTATGTCTCACTCCATCAACCTTGGCTGTAGTGGAAAAACTGACAACTTGGGGTCCTAGTTGGGTCATCAGGTTGGAGAGGACTCTTCAAAATGTTTAAATGCTTCTCCACTTTGTAAATCAGACTTTTCAACCAAAACTGAGACAGCATATTAAGTTTCATGTACCTTGTCTCCTGCCTGGGCATATTTGAAAGACCTGCATGTCTGACAAGATTTGAGTCAACGTGTTAAGGTTTTCAATTTCTACATAAAGAAGAAGTGAAGAATAGAAGAAGGAACTATGCTGCAAGTTGGAAAATAAGCAGATAGTAAAATGTTTGCATTACAGATTTTTCCCCATATCAAAATATTTTACAGGATAATTCCACTTCAGACCAGTCATTTGAACCTGGCTTTGTTTGAGATGAATAAGAAATAGAGATACCAAAAAATCTCAAATGAACCTTTCCTATTCACAGAATCACAGAATCGTATAGGCTGGCAAAGACCTTTAAGATAATTGAGTCCAACCATAAACCTAACACTACCAAGACCACCACTACACCATGTCCCTAAGCACCTCATCCAAACGTCCTTTAAATACCTCCAGGGATGGTGACTCAACCACTTCCCTGGGCAGCCTGTTCCAATGCTTGATAACCCTTTCAGTGAAGTAAAATTTCCTAATAT
The DNA here is from genome assembly GCF_035582795.1 of Mycteria americana. NCBI lineage: Eukaryota > Metazoa > Chordata > Aves > Ciconiiformes > Ciconiidae > Mycteria > Mycteria americana. Next base: position 92,739,067 of record NC_134366.1, on the reverse strand, counting down.
CCAGTCTATTGTGGATGCAGCTACTGGTTCTTTACCTACTCACAGCTCTGGAATAAGCCGGGAAAGGAGTGTGAAACCCCATACTGAATGAAAGACAGGATTTGCATTATTTAGGCTCAAAATATTTCTTTCACTTGTTTTTTACCCAATTCCAATTGTATATGTTTGTTTGTTCTGTTCTACAGACTGCTCTTCCAGTTTTTCTATTTATCTTTACCTGCCTACTCTCCCTCTTTTGCTTGTTTCCTTCTCTTGCGTCACCTCCGGTTGTCACAGCCCCTTGCTTAACTCTTTTATCATCTCTGTCTTTCTCTAATGCAGACTGTGCTCATATAGTCTCTTCAGTAAGAAATTAAAAGTGAATGTTTATGTAGTATAATCTATAGGATCTATTTATTTCTTCCTAAGTGAAGGAGTTACACATATAAATCCATAATTGATACAAATAACTGCTGTTAGGCAACTGTGTGTATCTTACAGAGAGCACCAGTTTTCCAGCCAGGTTATCCTTTACAACTCTTATTCAGATGACCCTCGATATGCACAGTAAGATACTGCTCTGGTGCTTTTCTTGGCCTAAGTAAATACAGTTGTATGAAACACAAAGCAGTAGTCCTTCTCAGGGCCTGTGATGAGTGAGGAAGCATGAATTTTATTGCTTACTTAAATTTGGAATTCTTGTCAGTAAGTCCCTGGTCTGCTTTGATTTGTATGATAAAATGGAAGGATACTAAGCGTGCTTCCTGGTTTATTGTTTGAACAGCCAGTGATTTTTTGTAAAGACATGGCAAAAATAGCTAGTCTAATCCCATCGTTATCAATACAAGCAAAATGAATGCCACCTTTGTCTGTTCTGCAGCCTCTGCTCAGAGTTAAGTTTCTGTTGGAATTTCCTGGTTCCTGAATTCAATTTTAGATGGAGCTCTCAATATTAAATGGATTTATCTTTAAAGGTAGCAGGAGGTGGTGTGTCCAAACCTAATGAAGAACTACCATCAACAGCAGTAGTGCAGATACCTTGGGAGACAGGTGTAACAGGTCAGTGTGAAACGTGGGTTATTTCGAGGGTAACAGAACACTGCCAACTAACTGGGTAAGAAGAACATGGAATTTTACATTAGGTTAATGCTTGCTGGTACTTGGTGGGTTTGGCTGGAAAAGGAGATTTGGCGAAATGCATCTCCAAGATTCTGGCAAGAGCCACATGGAACTGGTTAACGGGAGCATGCAGAACCTTACCTTAGGCAGTGACGATCAGTTAAAACTCAAATTGTCAGTGAAAAGGACATGTATTCAGTATGTGGGCACTCACAGCTGGCAATAGGATGTGAGTAGCATAGAAATGTTTTTTGAAAACTAGGTGCAAAAGGCAGAGAGAAATTAGAGCAACACATTAAAAAAGAGGCTTATCTTGTTCTTGTCTTAGCTTCACTCAATGCTCCCTCAAGACTGTTCTTAGGGCTTTATCGCAATACCTCTTTTCAGCAGGAGAGATCAGATCTTTGAACAAAGCTGGTGTTTGATCTACAGTGTCATCAGTGGAGGCAAAGACCCTCATTGCAATGTCCTTGATATTATGCCTACAGGTTTTTCTGCTATTAGACTGACGTCCCTTCATCTTCCCCAGTTTGTTGGGACATTTCTTATCTATGCTATTTTCTACTTTTCTGCTGCTGCCACTAATGTCTGTTTGGTCTAGTTCCATGACAGCGAACCAGCTGTAACCATGTAGTCATGCACCCTGTAATCACAAAAGGGATGTTTTGTTCTCCACAGTAGCTAGCTGGAATCGAGATGTTTCTACTTCTTAGCTAGCGGGAACATTTCTCTTCCATTTTATTGCTGAGGATCTGAGATTCCCACTCTGTGCTATAACCCCGTCGTGAAGTTCTGCAAAGGAGTAGTTTCTGGTTCAGGCTGTCTGTAGACCTTCACTGCACTGAAAGTTCACAAAAGAGTAGGTCAAGTTATAAAACTGTACTTCACAGATATGAATCTGCATTAGACTTAGTTTTGCCTAATCCGATCCTTACCTTTTGCTTCCAATTTTTTTGAGTCTAACAGTCCAGGAAAAATGACCTGTTAAGAGTTTAAAGTTCAGTAGGGTGTTAATGCCTAGCTTCCTGTTACTCAGTTGGGGCTTTTTTGGAAATGTTGTAGTTTTAATATATTTTGACAGATCTCTTTCAAAACTTCTTACAAACCTTATAAACAGTGATGAGAGAGGAATATTGTTTGGTGTCTTCTGGGAATGTGGTTGGTGTCTGAATGAAAAAGAGAGGATTGAGAAAAGTTTCAAGTAGGGGACTATTATCTGCTTTGAATACAGTCTTCTGCCACTGCTCTGCAATACATAATTTGATATTAAAAAGTGAAATGCTAGACTGAATAACATGCACTAAAGAACAAAAAATTAGCTATGGGCTGAGGACACACTAAATGCTTGACTTCGATGACAAGTTTCATGCTTTTGTTGAGTGAGTGACTGGTTTTTTTTTTCCTGAGATCAGTTGTGATTACACTAAACCTACTATATTTAGATCAAGTGTTAATTCCTTGTGTATAGCAAAGCACACAGTCAATATGTGTGTATTAACACATACCTGTCCCACACTGTCTTAAGGGATGGAGGAAAGGACATGCGCTTTTGAAAACAGCAGGTATGGGTTAAGAATCTAGTGCATATCTCTTTAGGGAAAATACCCTCCAACTTAATACAACTTCGGTTTAGCATATATATCAGCTTTTTGTCTTTCTTGAACATAGGTAATGAGAGTGAAAGGGTCTATCTTCTCTGCTTAGCATTCACGTTTTAGTCCCTTGAGCAGCATTTGCAGTAGGCTGATAGACCATGATAGTAATTTTTGGCTGATAAACTCAATTAAAATGATGTTATCAAAATAAAAAATAACTTTTTGAATCATAAATATTCATAGTGATAGTTGGAAAAATGAAAATTTGGGAAAGAGGAGATAGATCTAGATGAATTTGAGAGCTTCTTAGGAATCAAATGTTTAATAGTATTGGTTTATAAATTCTCTTCTTTCAATTTTCCCACAGTAATAACATGTTTTTATACAAAGAAAGAAACTGCTGGGGGTGGGGGCAGAGAGATGGTACCCTAGTGAAAGCATACATAAAATTCAGTTGCTGTTGTTTGGAGAGAGTGAATCAGTGAAATATCTTAGTGCATACTATGCAGTTTGATGTCATGTGATAGCTGAACTTTCACATTTAAAAAGAAACAGAAATACTTTTTCCTAGTATCCATGTGTGCTATTCTGAGAAGCAGTAAACCTGGTGGCTGGACAGGTTTATGGGATTGGTTGAAGCCAAGAGAATGTTGATGGTCACCTCTGATGGGCCTGTCCAGGGTGCAGCTGGAGGGATTAGCAGCGTGTCAGTAGTAACTTCTGAGGAAGGAAATGCTTAACATATCCAAGATGGGATTTTATTACATTTCTACAGCACTGTTGTATGGCATCTTGCATTTCATGACACAGCTGTAAAAAGTACAACATGATCCCAATACTGCTGCATGAAAGGGCAGCTACTGGCTCCTGGCAGGGCTCACTGACTTCAGCTGTGCTCCATGCAGCCCATCATCCATCTGGACTGACCGGCTCATGGAAGAGGATTTAAAGTACATGTTTCCCACTTGTATGTCCTCTGAGAACCCATAAAAAGGAGAAAGTTATTCAGAGGCGCTCAAATACTGGCAAGATCATTATAATTTTCTTTTTTTCTCTGTTGTGCAGTTCCCCACAAATGTCAAAGATGGGCACAAGAATCAGTGCAAGGGTTCAGCGGGTTGTCAACAAATGGGGTTTGGTATTTGCCTTAAATGATGCTGATCTCAGTATATTAAAAATGAAATCAACCCTGCTGCTTTCCTCCAATAAAAGGAAGAACATAGGGGGCATGCACATTCTGTGCGGTTCTTCTGCTAATTAGTGGTTTGCAGGAACTGTACATGAAAAGCTCCCCACTGAGCTTACTGAATTTTATGTAACAGCCTTATTATCTGGTATTAGTGTTAAATATCCATTTTCTCTCATGCCCCCATACTGGTAGATGAAAACTTACTGTTTGGGCTTCTTATGTTGTTGGCTTGATTGTACATAGTGCTAAGGGAAGACAAAAATCCTTTTTAAATGAGCTCAGAGCAAGAAAAATCTGTTCCAGTTGGAAGAGTGCTTGGGATTATTTTGGAATGTGTTGTTGTGGCTTTAGCAATAGTTAAATAAAACTACCGTGTAATATTTTAGCTGCCTATGGGACTCTTCAAAAAGCAAAACCTATGATGTCATTTCTCCCATCTTCCCTGTTGTTTTTCGGGAGGGAAGGGGGAAGGCATGGGGTGGAATTATGAGAACAGTCTCCAAGATACACTTTTGTTAGGGTTACAGCTTGAGGATACTTGAGAGTCTATTGCTTTGTCTGCAACTTTTCATATGCTTTATGTTCCCCATATATTTACATAGCTTTTGATGTTTATATGTATGGGGGCTGGCTGCTTTAAATATTTAAATTGTTATGAAGTAGATAACTTTCTTGAGTTGTGATTTGCTAATTGAATTGTATGACCAGAATATTTAGTGTGAGATAATGTAAATAGTCAGTGCAAGATGTACAGCAATATGGTAGAAAGTCTGAAAAAGCTGACATGTGCCCTTGTTTACTTCCTCTGGATTCTTGTGGCATTTTTGGCATAAGCATTTTGGTGTAACAAAATTATATTTGATAAATCTACTGCAGCAAGCTAACACTGATATCCTGCTGTGTTGCTTTGTTGTTGGTACATTTGTAATATAAAAATTCAATATTTAGACACTGCCTTTAAAGGAGAACACGAGGAAAGGATAACTTGTGCTTATTTTGAGCCCTTGTTTTGTTTTGCTAGTACTTGCAATAGAGATGAGGGGTTTCCTACTACGGGAAAGTCAGGAGCATTTTGCACTGTTGAGTACCTACTACTTTTATTCCCAAAGATGATTACAGATTTTTGATTTACACCTAGGAGTTGCTAGCCTGGTTTGCTTGGGTACCACTGGCCATGACAGCTCATGCAGGAGAACATGTTTTCATCCTGGCCTCTTTTATTCTCTTAGCAGACACTACGATGTACCCTAATATTTTAATTGATTCAGGGTGTGAGTATGAGGCTGCACTTCCTCCGTGCACTCCCTCACACCCTGAATCAGTTCAAATCTGTTTCTTTGCTCACCTACTGACAACCTGTGTCTTGTCAACCCCCATTGGCAGGTGGCTTATGACTACCTATGTGGCCCATAAAGCCAATGCTTCACACAGGCAATTCAGAGCCATCTCCTGCCGATGTTTCACAGGCCTTTTCAGTTATGTCTGCTCCAGGTATATTTTCTGAGGGAAATATTGAGCCCTAACGGGCTTGAAAAGAACTTTAATTTCACTTCTAATCACTAGGAAGATTTAAATCTATTTTGGGAAGGCTCTTCCACTTCTGAAATATTTCCTCCCTATGTCCCATGCAATGCCTATATTGCCATAAATTGGCAGTGTGTGCCCTCTGTGCCTGTTGCTGTATGCAGTTAGCCTCTAGGTAAAGGAGCTGGGGCTATTCTTGACAATTTTCACTATTTACCTCTTCAAGTATCCTTCCAAGCTGTCTCCATCTTTCTTCAAAGGCATTTCTTTAATCTCACCACTTGTGATTACTTTAGCCCCTTCACCTTTTATTTTTCTCTCTGATGTTGGTCCTGCCAGTGGGCTCCAGCTTTCCCCATTCAGCCCAGGAAATTTCTAGTTTAGATGACAATGTGCCTTTTGAGATTGTTTTGGAAAAGGATTTATTCTCAGATGATGTTCAGTGTTACCACAGTATAAATGTACTTATTCTCAAGAATTAGAACGAGAAAATTTCCTTGTGAATAACCATATGCTTGGGAAATGCTTTCTCTCTGTATGTTTGCAATATGCCCTTTTACTTCTTCCCTTCAGTCTCTAAAACCTCTGGGAACTGGATACTGAGCAAAATGACAGGCTATATGGACTGCCTTAAAGGGTGCTTCTACATTTAAAAGTTTCATTGTAAACTTTTGGTGCATAGGTAAACTCATGCAATGAATTTAAGCACATACTATTTTATACAATAGTCCAGAGTTTGGGAAACAATTCTGGTTTTGGTGATGTAATTATGAGGTCTGAAAGGAACCTCTGGTCCTGAGATGAATATATGGTCCTCTGGTCCTGAGATGAATTTGCACTGCTGATGTTTGAGAAGAAAAAACTCCCTAGATAACACTATCCGTGAGATTCGTGTTAGTCGCTTAACTTAGTTAATTACTTCTCAAAGCTGAACCAGACTTAATCGTATCATCAAAGCATAATTTATTTTGCTTTATAAAGTCTTTTCCATCATCTAGGAAAGCCAACTTGGATCTTACAACTAAGGTACTGAAATTACTTGCCTTTTGCATTTTATTTTAAAAACAACACTTCCTTTCAATGTGAACTTTCAATTTCCTTTAACAGTGGAAACAACAGCATCTGTGTTGGTGAATGGAGTTTACACCAGTTGGCGGCCGGTCACAAGCGGTGTTCCCCAGGGCTCTGTGTTGGGGCCAGTTCTGTTTAATATCTTTATCAATGATCTGGATGAAGGGATCGAGTGCACCCTCAGTAAGTTTGCAGATGACACCAAGTTGTGTGGGAGTGTTGATCTGCTGGAGGGTAGGCAGGCTCTGCAGAGGGACCTGGACAGGCTGGATCAATGGGCTGAGGCCAACTGTATGAGGTTTAACAAGGCCAAGTGCAAGGTCCTGCACTTGGGCCACAGCAACCCCATGCAACGCTACAGGCTTGGGGAAGAGTGGCTGGAAGGCTGCCTGGCAGAGAAGGACCTGGGGGTGTTGGTTGACAGCCGCCTGAATATGAGCCAGCAGTGTGCCCAGGTGGCCAAGAAGGCCAATGGCATCCTGGCTTGTATCAAAAATAGCGTGGCCAGCAGGACTAGGGAAGTGATCGTGCCCCTGTACTCAGCACTGGTGAGGCCGCACCTCGAATACTGTATTCAGTTTTGGGCCCCCACTCCAAGAGAGACATTGAGGTGCTGGAGCGAGTCCAGAGAAGGGCAACGAAGCTGGTGAAGGGTCTGGAGCACAAGTCTGATGAGGAGCGGCTGAGGGAACTGGGACTGTTTAGCCTGGAGAAAAGGAGGCTGAGGGGAGACCTTATTGCTCTCTACAACTACCTGAAAGGAGGTTGTAGAGAGGTGGGGGTCGGTCTCTTCTCCCAGGTAACAAGCGATAGGACAAGAGGAAATGGCCTCAAGTTGTGCCAGGGGAGGTTTAGACTGGATATTAGGAAATTTTACTTCACTGAAAGGGTTATCAAGCATTGGAAGAGGCTGCCCAGGGAAGTGGTTGAGTCACCATCCCTGGAGGTATTTAAAGGACGTTTGGATGAGGTGCTTAGGGACATGGTGTAGTGGTGGTCTTGGTAGTGTTAGGTTTATGGTTGGACTCGATGATCTTAAAGGGCTTTTCCAGCCTATACGATTCTGTGATTCTGTGATCTCACAAAGGTTAACATTTGTCGATCTGTAAATGAAATCAAGCTCCATTACTACATTATCTATACCTGTGAAAGGGGAAATAATTCACTGTGATTGTTTCTCTCACACATTACCGTTACTGTGAATATAGTTCATACATAGTCTCCATATGGCATCGGATATTTTCACCAATGTCCTGCAATCTGTAAGTTGTTTTTTCAGGTGGTGTCTATTTTAAAATTATATATAATTTTCATCATTACATCCACAGTATAGGTACTTCTTTAAATTAACATTTTAAAAGTAAATGGACCATAACCACTTTTATAGATCCTTTTTCTAGTGGCACGTGTGTTCACATTTGGACACTAAATAATAGTTTCTCAGACTGACAGAAGCTTTGACATTGTAAAATAGATAAAGCTGCAGAGTTATGACATGAAATTTTGGGACACTAACCCAAAACAGTAGGCTGAAAGTTAAGGGAGAAATGAGCACGTAGATTCAGAGAGGTTTTTTCTCAGCTGTGACTGTTATGAGTTCCTTAAGACAGAGATCTCTTAGGCTCAGAATAACACAGTGCTCCCCAGTCTCCTTCACTATTGAATTTTGGACTCAAGGAAAGCTAACCTTCAGATCTCCTTTTTTTTTGAGGCTTTTAAAAAGCTATTATTTTCTGATGTTTGCCTCAATTAAAGTGATTTTTTTCACATTTAAAAATCATACAATGCTGTTCAATGTGAAAAGCTTGGTCCCTTAGCTTTGAAGCTTTCCAAGCTTCCCCATAATCTGCTGTAATTTAAGACCATCAAAACGGAGATTTTAAGAGGCTATTTCTCTTTTAAAATATTTAACTATTTCTGTTCGTCCTGCTTGAATTCGAAATCACTTATGACAAATTCCTGAGAGTGTTTTCAGAAATATTCATGTCTTAAGAGGAAGGCTAATGTGTACGCAAAAAGCTGATGCACGCTGTGAGCTGCTGTTGGCTCACTTACCTCCCTGCTGCCTTCTCCCCCTCGCAGCGGCCTCTCCGGTGCTCCTGGCAAGCTGGTGACAAGTAACTTAAGACGCAAGATTTCTAGACCGTGCTTAATTTTTCTTTCTTCTCAGGTGAATTGCTTCACATATAGGATGTTTGCTTGTACAAATAATTTTGCAAGATCATTCAGAGAAAGGAAAAAAATCAGTTAAACTAATGAGGTAAGGTTGGTCAGAGCAATAGCTCTGAAGACAAACAGTGGAAAAGGATTGCCTTTTCCAGGTTATCCGAGATGCTGAATGCAGGCTGTACTGCTGTTGCCAAGCTTTTGACATCTTTCAAAATTGTAATGATAAGTTTAAACCCCTACTGGTATCCTTTTGGGGAAAAGCTGTCAATGAAATGTAAGCTACCAATCCAAAATAATGGTATATTTTGAATCTGAGAGTTGAGTTAAATTAATGTCACTTCTAGAAGACAAATATGATAATCTTTGCTGTTGCTAGGTTTTTCAACTGAGGCATTTGTTGCTTAATTACATTTGACTTGTATGCATAAATAACTTTGCAAGGTTAATACATTATTTTCTAGTAAGTATCTGGATACTTTCCCATCTAAAACTAGTCAGTGTTCTCATAATGCCCCTTTTCTCCCCATTCTCCCTCCTCACCTTCAACTTCCCCCTGCTGTCCAAAATGCCCTAGACTATTGTTCTGAGGGGAAAGGCATCTGTGCCTCCATGGGCATCAAGATTAAGGAAATAGCTTCCAGATTTAACGCCCTGCAAGGCTGGTGCTCAGCTGATAAATACAGAATCATAGAATCACAGAATTGTATAGGTAGGAAAAGACCTTTAAGATCATTGAGTCCAACCGTAAACCTAACACTACCAAGACCACCACTACACCATGTCCCTAAGCACCTCATCCAAACGTCCTTTAAATACCTCCAGGGATGGTGACTCAACCACTTCCCTGGGCACCCTGTTCCAATGCTTGATAACCCTTTCAGTGAAGTAAAATTTCCTAATATCCAGTCTAAACCTCCCCTGGCACAACTTGAGGCCATTTCCTCTTGTCCTATCACTTGTTACCTGGGAGAAGAGACCGACCCCCACCTCTCTACAACCTCCTTTCAGTACAAAGCTTTCAGTTCAGCATTTCAGCCCAGATTCAGAAGACATGCCTTTGCCTCGTTACAGTGTTTTCTTGCAAATTTTAACAGTAGTGATGGAGTTACACCAGCTGAATGGGAGGAGTACTAATTTTAAAGAAGACCAGCACGTGCCATACAATCATACTATAGCTGAGGTTGGGAGGGACCAACTAGATCACCTAGTGCACACACCCCCCTCGGAGCAGTGCCAACAATAATAGTCAGGACCGTGTCCAGTGGAGTTTTGAATATCTCCAAGGACGGAGACTCCTGCAAACAAAATGACCTCGTATGAGCAAGTGTACTGGGTTTATTGGCGAGTTTTTTGTGTGTGGGGAGGGCAGAGGGGTGCTGCAGGGGTGGCCCCTGTGAGGAGCGGCCGGGGCTGCCCCGTGCCGGACACAGCCGGTTCCAGCCGGCTCCAACGGCCCCACCGCAGGGCACAGCTGAGCCCCTCAGCCACGGGTGGGTGCCTCAGGGAAAGCCTGGGGAAGAAAGGGCAAAAGATGGATAAGAAATGGGTAAGAAACTGGGTAAGAAACAGCAGCTGGGGCTGAGGGAAACAGGGTGAGAAACAGCCCTGCGAGCCCCGAGGGGAGAGCAGGAGGAGGGCAGGAGCTGCTCCAGGCGCCCCGGCAGAGAGGCCCCTGCGGCCCCTGGAGACGTTTCCACTCCCCACCATGTGTTACTATCTATATTTGGTAGAATCTAGTGAAATTATTGACTTTTTTTTCAGGTCTGTATAAGGCCTGTGTTCTCCTTAGACATGAACTCCACAGATCCTTATTTATTTTCTCTCTTCAGTGGAAATCCTGTCTAGAAAACTGATTATTTGGCCTAAATATAACAGCTAAGGAGTAAGCTATGCCACTTGAATAGCTATGGACAGTAATTCCCAATCTTGCTTTGTAACCTGCATTCCTATGCAGAAATGCAGCAGTGCCAGCTTCAGTGATTTTTGTGCTACAAGATAACTGATCAGGCCAACCACACCTTTTCTCACTGTCTTTTTAAATGATGGCTCTTTACATTTATATCATGCCGCCAAATTTTTTGCCTTTTCTGGGCAATTAGTTGAAAGCTGGAAACAATGGTAACACGTAACCCATGGAGGAGAAAGGGCTTTCTGTTTAAAAACGGAGAACATGGATGCTAATTTTGACCCTAAGGTACGTTTCTGGCAAAGTAGGTTAGCTCAAATGTTTTGTTTTCCTCTAGTAGGATTACCTAGACATCTTAATCCCATCCTTCATACTGTCAAAGAATACCTGGAAGAAGCCTAATAAACATGGAAATACTTCAAACACTTTATTTTTTGGAATAACAGTGTTAATTTTAGAAAACGTTTTGGGCCAACTCAAGCAGGCACTATTGTGAAGAAATCATCAGTATAAATTGTGTTCTGCAAGGGGAAAAGAGACATAAACATGATTTTTTTTTTTAAATGTGCTATATCTGTGTCATTCCCATGCCACCTTTAACTATTGGAGGTTTAAGAAAGAAGATAGCTGATTACTGCTAAAGTTCTGTGAGGAAAATCGCCAGTTTCATAGGGCAGTATTTCCATGATTTAGGTTGGCATTTTGCGCTTAAGTCTTTGTGACAACTATGCTTTCCTCACCACTCCAGCTTCTGAACTTTGAGCAACTGAAAGCCCCACGCAAACCGAGATGAGGCTGCCCAGCTGTGCAGACGCGATTGTGTCCTGGGATGTGGGAGCAGCTCCCTTTCTCCAGCTGGTTGTGGTATGGAGAAACAGTCAAGAGAAGCATGCCTTGGTTGGCTCCTGAGCAATGTGCCATCTTTTCTCCTGCTTCAAGGCTCACAGATGTAGTTGGCCGGTAGACTGATCAGCTGCATCCAGCCTGTCTTTGAGGAGCTGAAGAGAATGTATGCACCATATTTTTTGTGATGAAATATAGCAGGTAAAGAATCTTTAATTATATTATTACACTGTCAGTTACTGTGATAACAAAATATTTCTGTGAACCTTTCAAGCATGGTCTCGTGTGTGGGGGGGGTGGTTTAGTTTCTCCTTATGGTTTTGGGTATTTGCCTACAGCACAAGGAATACTATGTGGCTTTTGCATCAGGTGGTTGGGGTCCTAGTCATCTCAGTCCTGGCGCAATATGAACCTATTTGAACAAACAAACCCCTCCTAGCTTGAGATCAGCTTGGTATAGTTCCTGCAGGTCCAGCCAGTTCTCTCTGTGCATCAGTGCAGGATTTATGAACAGAAGTCTATCTAAAACATCACAAGACTTCTACCCTGCATTGTGAACTGTAACTGCTCCACACAGACTTAGTGAACTTGGATATACAGCTGATAGAAAATGCTTAGTTTCAAAAATATAAATCTGCATACAATACTGAATGCAATAAAAACTTTCAAAACAAGATATATTTCCAACCTCATTTGCTTGGGGTGAAATGGACATGTGAAGCCCTCGGCACAGGGTTGGTATTTTTATCTGTTATGTCTCACTCAACTTGGTAGCCTCACTCATGCAGTAAGGTAGGTGTAGCCTAGCAGTAGAGGTTGGTGTCACTTCACACACACTCATGCTCCTGACTGGAAGTCTGAGAAAACCTGCATCCCACTCGTGAGCTAAAATGCATGTCCTGCATTGTTTGTTGCTCAAGGCAAAGAACCTTTGCAGTCCTCCAGTTGGTTTGTGTCCAAGTCCAATCCAGCTGCTACAGTCAAAAAATATTGGTATCTGGATAAAGTAAAGGTAAATGTGTTTCATAATGAAAGTCAAAGAAGATTAAATGAGAAGTTTCTCACCACAAGTGGTTTTTTTCTCTGCTAGTGAAGGATATATTATTTCTTTTCCCCTAGGAAATCTCTTGGTAGATTGCTTTTTCTCATCTTCTGTTTTGTGCTAGAGCTGCAATTTTATGCTTGTCTCACTATCACTAATTTTTGCTGACAGTTACGTTTATTCAAATGTAACTGTGTGATTGCAAACATGACAATATCTTTCCAATACCTGCTCTGTCTTGTGAAATCTAGTGACCTGCATGTGTAAGTGGTTCTGCTTTTAATTCAGATGTCTCACTCCTGATTTTGTGGGGACAGGGCACTGATGCTGCGGCTCTGACAGCAGTATTTTGTAACTACATAATCTGACTTTGTGGCTCTGCTAAATCCTTTGTATCACGGAGGTTGAACTTGGTTTGCCCTTTCTTTCACTCCATTGTAACATTGATGCTTTTGCCTGTGCTTCCACCTTCTTGCCTCTTTCCTCCTGCCAGTTCATTTTGGTCCTGTTGTCCCATTGTTCAGGCTTGGATATTGTCCTTTCCCGTAGCCCTAATTCTGATGTCAGAACTCCCTCCAGTTCCCTTTCAACTCCTGACCATGAGCCTCACATATGTAAAATGGATTAAATCTCATCCTTTTTAGAAAAAATAAAGGCATGTTTCTTTTTTATTAAAAAAAACAAAAAAAGGCAGAAAAACCGCCTGTTCTCAGACCAGACTACTTCTTTCTGTTGCTGTCTCCATTATTTCCATTGCTCACCCACCACAAAGATACTGCTGTTTTTACTTTTTTCTCCCCCCTCTTTTCCTGTGCAGGATGCCAAGCACACAGGAAGGAAAGAGAGGGAGAAATAGTAATAATATTAACTAGGATCCAAACAGAATAAATTTCTGAGTAATGCTGGCACCTCCCTTCCAGTATGCTTGAGTGAGTGGGGCAAATGCTTTGCAGAAGTGATTGAAAAAAATTCAAAGACAGTTATGTACACACAGATCTGAGTTAACAAAAATGTCTTCTGAGTTAACAAAAATGTCTTATCATGTCTCAACTTAACCTTGTAATAAGTTATGCTAAAGTTACAGGAACTGTTCATATGCATAAAGCTTGGATAAAATTCACTTGCTGAATTAAGGGTCCAAGTTCTCTTCCCTATTGTAAAATAGTTTTTGAAGTAAAACAATAGTCTTTGTAAATGATAAAATGAAAGAACCCAAGAAGGAAACTTAGCAGGAACAATGAGTACTTTATACCCCCCACCCCTCAACCCCCCTTCTCCCTTCCCTTAGATTTGGCAGGATCCTTCAGGAATGGAAAACATATCTTAACATTAACCAGCATACATGAAGTGATTTCTCAAAATTTCTGCTGTTAGTAACCTTAGAGCCAAACTTTGAAACTCATGCATGCGTACAATGTTCATGGTCACCTTCCTGATGTTTATCTTTAAGTGTTTTTAATGAGCCCACAGTGCAGACAAGATGCTGCTAGGAAAAAAAATAGTTGTACATATAAATAACTTGGATAACCATGCAGTTGCAAAGATTATTCTTTCTTATGTGCCTTTGCTCATGTGAAACTGAAGAACTTCAAAAATGTGGCCTTGAAGGATATTTTTAAAGCAGATATTCAACTTGGATCCAGTTGTGTACGCATAATTATATACATACATGGCCTGATGGTTATCTGACACAGGTTTTATTGCCAAGGGACACATTCCATTATTCATAACGCACACTAGTGTAAGTCTACTGTGCCTACCTTTGGATTTATGTTGCTGCAGTGCCTGAGAGCCCTTGTCATGGATGAGGAGTCTGTTATATTAGGGTCTGCACAAATGGAGAATGAGTAGATGTTCCCTGCTCCCAAGAGCAACTCTCCACAACCTATTTGGATGCCTGACAGGTTGGGTTTTTTTTCTCACCTGCACCTCAGACTTGAGACGTTTTTTCTCAAGCATCAGCTAAGTATAATGTTTTCATTTTACACTGACGACAATACAGTGTTTAAGAGGTTTTTCATATTGCAAACCCAAACCATGATCTTACTAATAGAACTCTTTCATAATATTTTAATCTCTGTCATCAAGAAAACTTGCAGGAAAATTCAATGTATGTAAAATGGTTAAATGGTGTTGCAGTCATTTCTGTCTACTAGTATGTGCGATAGTGTTGAATGAAGCATGGAGTGAGGTTTTTGTCCTTTTGTGATTAGATTGTTAGAGCTTAAACTTGGTGTGTTCATCAGACTGAAAACTATCACAGGTGAGCATACGGATAGCTAAAAGGTGTCAGTGCTCATATCTACTATACAATAAAAATGAAGAGTGAAGAGGCACTAATGACAATCTGTGGAGTGGTTGAGTTAAGGAAAGAAGGAAGGTGCATACAGGGACAGTAACATTGCTCAAAAGTGGTGAGGTTGGTGACTTCACAACCTCTATGGGCAATCTGTTTCACTCCTTCACTGTTGTCATGTGCAGTTTGCAGTTCTCTTGTTTCAGTTTATGCTCATTGCTTCCCATCCTCCCACTGTGAACCACTGGGAAGTACCTGACTTCATCTTCTCGATGACCTCCTTGTATGTATTGGAAAACTGCTACTAGGTCCCTCCAACGCCTTCTGTTCTCCAGGCTGAAAAAGCCCCGGTCCCTCAGCCCTCCTCACAGGACAATGTTCCAGTCCCCGAACACTGAATTTGCTTTAGTTTATCGATGTCCATCCTGTATCAGAAGCCCAAAATCAGACACAGCTTTCTAAATGAAATCTTACAAGTGCTGAGCAGAGGGAGACAATCCTTCTCCTTGATGTCCTGGCTGTGTCCCTGTTAACACAGCCCAGGGCGCTGTTGGCCGTCCCTGCAGCCAGGGCACACTGCTGGCTCATGCCCAAGCTCGCATCTGCCAAGGCCCCCAGGTCCCTTCCCACAGAGCTGCTCCCAGCCAGGCAGGCACCAGCCCGTGTCCTTGCACCAGAGCTTCCTGCCCACGGGCAGTGCTTGGTATCTGTCCTTGTTTTAGTAACCTAACACATAAATAAAATGTGAATAGTCTCTTAGTGCAATTTGCATGCAATTACTGTATCATTCCTGTAACATTTGCTAATCACACCATCATGACTGTATGTGTATTAAAATGCTATATATGAAACTACAGAGATTTTACAGTGTCATCCTAGCTATGATGTGCTACTTAATTAACACTGATCAATCCTTAAAATTCAGATCCAAAACCTGAAAAACCTAAGTAGGAGTCAGGAAAGTGAGATAGTGAGGTGAGATTGAATGTTGAAATGCAGATTTCAGATTTGCAGCTGACAGTACCCAAGGTCCAGACAAATGCAAGCGATGCATCTGGAAATGCAAAAGGAGGTGGGATTACATTCTTGGCCCAGGTTCCCTTTTTGCTATGCATTTCAGCTGTTTGATTAAAGAGGTTGTCTCCTGAACACCATATATCAGTACACATCAGTTTATTACTGTCGCCTAAGGTGTGTCAAGCCATAGAAAAGCAATGAGCAGAGACAGTGAAGTTCCATAGAACCTGCTATAGACATGAATCTAGCTCTAGCTCCTTCAAAACCTCTTCTAGGACTTCTTTTTTCTTTAATCAGTCTCCAGATCTTATTAAACAGGAACAAAAAGAGGAAGAGGAAGTACACAGTATCTACTTTCTACAAAGCAGACTGTATTTATTTGTTTAAGTGAGACAGAATCTCAATGTCTTCAGTCTTTCTTAAAAGCAGATTTAAGCAAATCATCCAGGCAGCCAGCCAGGCAGAGTGTGCATTTTTAGGCACTGACTCAAAGACAGTGTCAAGACATATTAAGCCGGGTGCCTAGAAATAATATATATGAGATTAAAAAAAGAATACTAAAAGATCATCTTGCCACAGTTGTCACTGATTATTTGATACAGGAGAAAGAGAAATTGCATTGTAAGCCATAAAAAAGTGGTGAAAAATGCTTTGAAATATTAAGCTAATACAGTATCTAGGGCTGAATGCCATCTGATTGCTACTTCTCAGACACTTCACTATTGTGCGTCACCTGAATCTAGGCTACAAAGAAGCTGATTCAAACCACCACCTTCCCAGAAAAAGCGTAGTTTTTTAATTACTTACTTGTGTGGAAAACTTGCTGAAATGATTGTATATCCCAGTCGGAGATTGCTTTATATTAAGGATATAAAGCAGGATGGAACAACTACGTTGATTTCCCCCTTTCTTTTCATATGTGTGTGCAACTGTACAAATTAAGCATCTCACCCAGATAATATCATTTATATGATGAATAACTGATTTTGTTCTTAACCTTGAGCGCTGAGATAGGAGCAGTGTTTTCCTCAGCTTTGAGAAAAGCGACAATCATAGGTAAAGTTTAACAGTTTTCATGGCAAGATGAAAGTTTAAGTGGCAAGATAAGTTTCCTTTTCCTTTTAACTCAACGCGCTGTCACTAATAACATCGTACTTTTACCAGCTGAATATACCTTTTATCTAACGTACTTTGCAAGGCACACTAGGATTCACAGAGGTTAGTCTCGGTAGATGGTGCTGTTGTGTCTTAAACTACTTCCTAGGACGAGATGCAAACTGCCCTGGGCAGCAGAGGCACAGGAAAGGTTCTGCTTCTGGGACGATTACAGAGAGCCTTGAAGAAGTGGGTTTTTTGATTAAGAATGGGCAGGAATGATTTGCTGAGGTTTTATGTGGCTGTAAAACCTGTACCAAAAGAAAAAAGATATGAAGTAGATCATACGGTTTAAGGATGGAACGGACTCTGTGCGGGATGAATCAACCGCACTACCGAGTCAGGAAAGAAAACTTCAGGTGTCTACTGAATTACTACTGCTTATGGCCTTTAATTGCCTGTAAAAGGATATGACCATGCCTTATCTGATATTGCACTTTTCCTCAATCTATTTGAATGACAACTCTTGCACAGGTTACATAAAAAAGGAAGTTGCACTGAAGGGTTCTGCTAGTACGTGCATGAAAAGAGCACTGTGCTGCACTGGAGTACTCCGTTGTTACCTCAGTACCTGACATGCAGAAATCAAACCAGCAGATTTTTCTTTCAGGCCTGAAAAAAAAACCTGAAGGCATGTGTGTCTGCAAACATGAGATTACTTTTTTTTTCTGTTAGCTTTTCTTAGACGCATTTCCTCACTAGGATCTCTGGATTTCAATAGTGCAACTATTGAAAGCCTAGTGAAAGCCTAGTGGTACAGTGTGAGAGCACCTCTGGTCACTTCTCTTATGTTCCCCAAGGCTATTTTTGGCTTTTGCACGGTAGAGAGCAATTCCTGGATCCCAGTTCTGCTGAGCCAGCTGGGCTCTTACAGCCTGTTTACAGTTGGGAGCTGTGCTGCTGAGAGACTGAGGACAGTAAGAAATATAGGCTCTCTCAGGATAGTGGGAGGTAAGGCAGCCCTAAGACAGTGGAAAATTAGGGCAGCATTAACTTACAGTCCAGGTCTGGGCCAGTCTTAGCCATGTAAGTAGCCTACATGATGGATAAACTGAAGGGATTTTATCTGTTTAATGAGCAGCAGCATCTTTTTTAAATGAATAGATGCAATTAAAGTAGCAGACTGCTGCCCCACAGCATGCTCCCAGATGGCAGCCCAATCTCTAGGCCAGGGTTTTCTTCTGTTTTTTGTAGGCAATCCCTGGAACAAAAGAACTCAAGCTACTGTGGTGACTAAATACAGGATGGGTGGAGATCACAAACAAAAAAGCATCCCTTTTGTCAAGTCCCTCCTGGACACATCGTTTCCATCCTGAGGACCTGATAAAGTCTAGCTGAGCCTAGCAGTCTTAGATACTTGGTTTATTCCTCAAGAGCATAAAATAGTTATTTTTATATCACATCTGGCTGGCTACCACCCCCTGTCGTGAAATCCTCTCTTTGCTATGTGCTATTAAGCACACTCAAACTCTTATATGTTTTTTTAAGGCCAGAGAAGATGGTTGTGATTCAGCGAGAACACTTCACTGAAAACCGTGGACCTAGATGGTATCCTCAAACTATAAGCAGAATTTCCTGTTGTGATGCATGACAATTTGCATTGGAGAAGTGATGACATGAGATGATGTTTTGCTCTTATTACATATTTAACATATCATTGACTCTTATAAGACCATAAACAAATATATAGATTGTGGCAGGAGAAGTATGTAGACAGGCAGACATGGTATTAACCTGAACACTTTGTTTCTTAAGTAGCTTACATTTTTATGGAGAAAAGCTGCTTTACAACCCATTTAGATGAAGATTAACTTGTTTAATGTTTAGCTTCATTCCCAGTAGAGCAGTGACTGAAATCTATTTAGTCTGAGAGAAATACAAGAGCATTGTAAGTGTTCTGACTTAATTTGAATATTGCTAATGTTAAGGGACAGAGACTCTTGAAAATGAGTCCAAACAGTCAACTGTTTACATAATACTTGAGTCCCTTGGTTGGACTGCCATCTCCTTATCTTCGCATGCACAAGACTATTCCAGCCTTCTCAAAAGTGGTCTTGGGAGCCTGGATCCCAGCCTCTAAGCTGAACATGCTTAATTAAGTGGCTGCTGAAATGAGACTAGCCACAAACATCACAGAATTTATAAATAGGTGATTGAATCTGAGTCTGGGTGTAGCAAATCTCAAAGCCTTGAAGTAGACTCTAGAGTGTATTACATCCACAAGCTGTATAGGAAGCCTGGTGACATAAAGCACAGTTTGCAAGCAAACCAAGTTTGCAGTCTTAGAGCCATTGGTAAAGCTGGCAGCCCTCATTTTTCTGCTCAATGTATTGCTGTCCGTAAGACTCAAAGCATCTCCCAAATATCTATCACTGATCACCTCAAATAGGGAACCAGACTGTTCCACCTTTAAGCAATTATTCTCTCTGCCCAAGAGTGGCTTTCTAGAGGGATGCTTTGCTCCTTGGGTCCTTGCATGCTGTTCTAGCTCATGCCTACGCTTGTGATTGCTCAGCCACAGACACAGAAGTTGAGTAGGACAGATGAAATCACTTGAACTAAAGTAATTTTCATTTTTGTTTGCTGAATGTAGGATGGACTTCTTCCCCCATTTAGATCTCTGCAATTCTAGAGTATTTCTGCAGAGTCCTGGGTTTTTTGATAGAAACTGCTAAGTCTCATGCTGGGACCTGCTGTTAAGGGCCAACCCCATCAAATGTCAGATGAAGGCAATCTCATCCACAGCAGTTACTCTGCCTGGAGGTTGTGACCTCCAGGAGGAAATCAGGAAGAAGCAGATGTCTGCCTGCAGGAGGTTATGCCACTATTAGGAGCCACCAGCTCCTAGAATAGGTTTCTACTGTCAAATATGTTATCTGCTCCCCTAGGAGCCCCCAGCAGTGACAGTCTGAGCTCCACTCTGAGAGCTCCCGCAGGATGCTTCTGCCTAATAACCCAGCCCAGTGGTACTATTTCTGAGGAGTCCCAACCATCCTATGACAGTCCTTGTTTCCTACATAAGGAAAAAAACCCAAGACTGGAAAACTTTATGAATTTCTGCTGAGTCAGTTGATAACCTAGGAAGCATTTCCTTGGGATGCCATGATTGTTTGTCAGTTGTGTTCAGCACCTGTGTTGCGCTGTTGCGACCGTGATGGCTGTGGTGAGAAGGCAAATGTCAGTGTTGCCTTCATGAGTGGCCCTGTGATCACTGCAGACAACACTGGAATGGGCAACTGGACCTGTGCTTTGAGTTACCTAGCAAGATTTGTGGTATATATGATTATTTAAATGCGTAAGGAATTCTTATATAAGGCAAGCAGAAGTACTGAGGTATTTTAACCTTAATTTACTGCTAAACCATTTCACTGAATTTGGCACCCTGTCCTCTTTTTTTTTTTTATTGCTTGGGAGTGTTAGAGAACACATATGTGTTTGGTGTCCCACACTAATGAATGGAGCCCCGTAAATGGTTGAAGGCAATCCTCATTTGTGCTTCTACAATGTATTTGTACAAAGTTGAACAGTGTAATCTCACTCCATGAAAGGCCACATATTTTTTCTATCTTCGCTGCCCAAAACATTCTTTTGTCCCTGTACTGGTGGTCCTCTTAGGTCTCAGATCTGCAGTTTGGTACTTGCAACTGCTCCTTTCTGCCTCTTTTCACAGAGGAGAGATGAGTAAAAGGAGGGAAAGAGAGGAAAAGGTATGGATGGACCCAAGAGGTGACTGTAACAGTACAGGCTGAGAATCTTCAAAAGCGTCTGAGACACACATTCACGCAGTACGCTCAGGAATCACTGATGTTTATAAACATAAATAACTGTTCACTTCCTCTTTATCCTGTTCATTTTTCAAGGCTAATCTGCTGCGCTATCCATTTGTAAAAGGAGTAGCCTGACCACTACTTTATTTTGGTAGCCAATCTTCCAAAATAAGTCTTTTGAACTAAAAAAAAAAAAAAAACATAAAAGGTGGGGGCAACAAAGCTAGGTGTCTCTCAAGCAAGTTGAATCTGTTGGGGCAGTGGATAAAGTCATCATTTATCTTCTGTCTTCCTTTTGTGCTTACTACAGAGAGGCAGCTGTTGAGTTTGCTTGGCCCTGCCATCCCTATGGTGTAGGCTGGCATGCTCAGGTGTGATCTCCTTAGTCCCCAACAGCTGATTCATTCTGGTAGCTTATCCATGACAGGCCGCTGGGCAGGCGAGATGATTTAAATCCTGCATTGAAGGGAAGGTATAATTCAGGCCATATGTCAGGACTGTGTGTGTAGAAGCGGGTGGGTGAGGGACCAGGGTAGAAGTGGAGAAATAAGCACTGAGTCAACAGCAGAGATGATTGAAATTTATCCAAAACATATTGCCTAAGATTTTGGTAGCGCCTCCAGTATTACTAATGACAAGGCTGGGAGGTTTGGAGTTCCACCGATCAGCAGCTGTGCCCTCGGAAAGGGACATGGGGAAACTTTCTCATCTGTCAGGATCTTATTATTTGCAATGGAATCTGACAGCTCTAAGGTTACATGTGTATAAATCAGTCAAGCAGAAGAGGAAGTGGGTAGTAATTTTATTTTGCAGTGGCACAGGGGGAGAATTGTCGTCCCGGAGCCTGAGCAGCACGGCCACTGCTGCTGCCACGTGCTGAGCAAGCATATACCATTCCCGAGACCCTTCTGTCCCTGCTCCCACTCCCTGCTGCCAGCACTGGAGCCTTTCTCCTCAGAGCTGCCCTCCTCCTCCATCCTCCGATTCCTGAGAGAGGACAAGGCAGCCAGCAGCGCTTACCTGTCCCCTTTCTGAGCTGCATGGAGTGGAGATCACAGCGGCATTAATTTCCTACATTGTCATGTCATTGCTTCCTCTCCTCCCAGTCCCAGGAAAGGCTGGGGGGGGAGGAATCACACTGGCCTCTAAAGTGGGAGTCTCGATGCAAGAACAAGGTAACTTTTTTAAGAACAAAATGAATGCCAGAAAACTAGCCCAGGCAGCGCTGGGAGTTGGAGTTGCGGTTACCAGGATCTCATGACAGGCTCTCCTGCCAACATCTTCACTTGGGTGTCAGCTGGACCTGAAAGCAGACTTGGTTTGTTTTATATTTGTTTAATCAGGCCTAGAAGAAATAATCCAGATATGTATCAACTTCTAATTTTTTTTTCTCATTCTCAGCTTGTGAGTGATGTGGATTCAGGTTTCTTGTTTGGATTCAGATACCGTACTGAGTTAGACATGCCATAAAATGTGTAGACTTTCTGAGGTGACTGATTCAGTTTACTTATCTGGCAACTTCTGCCAGGTCTTTAACCTAGGTTTCAAAGCATCAGTTTCTAGCTACATGGAGAGGATATATAGAATCATTGAATCATAGAATTGTTCAGGTTGGAAAAGACCTTTAAGTTCATCGAGTCCAACCGTTAACCTAGCACTGCCAAGTCCACCACTACACCATGTCCCTAAGCACCTCATCCAAACGTCTTTTAAATACCTCCAGGGATGGTGACTCAACCACTTCCCTGGGCAGCCTGTTCCAATGTTGAGAACTCTTTTGGTGAAGAAATTTTTCCTAATATCGGATTGAAACCTCCCCTGGCACAACTTGAGGCCATTTCCTCTTGTCCTATCACTTGTTACTTAATACCTTCTCAGAAATTAGGCAGGATCTGATATTCTTTTTTAAGGGATGAAAGTGATGTAGGGAAGCAGAAGACATGGCAGAGGAAAACTGTTTTGGTATCTACTATTACCAAGCTGGGAATAGCTTCTCCAAAGAGATACTAAACCTCCACTTATTTAGAAAGTTTTTAAATGAAGCACTGCAGAAGATGTTGGGGGAGGGCAAATAGTCCTGATTTCTGAACCTTTCTGTAACACGGACTTGCTTCCCCCTGCAGGTTGGCCTAAGGTGAGGCACATAGCAGTGTGTTGGTTCATTTGAAATCGTAGATCTACTTAGGAAGTTTCAGGTTGTAATCTGTGGACAGGGCGCATGACTCTCCTGTCTGGGTAAATAATAAAAAAAAAAGCTAGAAAAATTAGGTGCTATCTTCAGCAATAATGCTGTAAAACATAACCTCTAGCATACACTGTGGATAGGCCTCTTAAGACGAAAACAGCTCCTCTGATTGACCACCTCAGAAGCTCTGGAGGTGCAGAAAGTATTCTGATTTTGCATGAATTTACCCTGCATTAATTTACCCAAATTACTTTGCAGGAAGAGAGAGCTTGCTGTTGTTATGTACTCTCTCTTTCTCTCCCTTTATCTCCCTCCTTTTCCCTTCCTCCTCCTCCCTCCCTTACCTCTTAGTGGTAATTAATCTAGGTACATTACTCATTGGGATGGTGTTCTGGTTTTTCCTGCTTATAAACCAAAAGCACCTAACACTTGTCTTTGCCAGCCCCGGGGTTCATAAAGTGCCAGAGAGAATATGGAGTTTAGTAGCTTCTCTCTTCCTTTTTTAATGCACAAAGAGTGAGCGCTTTTGTGTCTGTGCACACCAGTGTAGCCCCATCCTATTGCTTCAGTTGACAGCTGCTATCTCCTTGGGACATCAGGAACTTAGCAAACGGAGCTGAGACCAACAGACCTGGTATCACCTGCCCCCCACCCCTGCCTCTTCCCTGACATTTTTGTGCTTGCAGTGCTTGCCTTCCAAATGAGAAGCCATGGATCTGTTCAGGATTGCCTCCTTTCTTAGCCTTTGTAAAAGAGGTTGAGAAGATTTCATTACAAGCAGGAGGGAGAGGCACTAGAAGGAATGGTGAAGAGGTCTAGGCAGGAGAAGCGGAGCAGGGATGGCAGGAGCTCAGGCCCTGTGTGTTGGGTTGGGCTGGGGTTGGGACCGTGACTCTTCAGCTCCTGACACAGGGCTGTTTTGGGCTAGTTCCCCCAAGCAGGTACCATGCTCTTTGACCCCCGTGCTGAGGGCAGTTGTGCAAGAATCACATGCAATGTGAATGCATTGCTTTTCTGGGAGAAACAGCCAAGTGCTCAGCTCTTCCCAATCCTCAGTATAGCTTTGACTCCTTCCACGCCGTTATCCAAATTTCTTCTATCCTCCTTACTGCTGTGTTGTGCTTGGGCTTTCTCAGCACTTTGCTTGACTGTTCATTGCTTACTTTTCCCAGCACCAGACGATGTCCACATTCTCCTCTCACTGTTTCTGCTGCCAGCATCCTGCTGCCTTAAGTCATGCACATTATGTATCTCACCTTCCCACTTTCTCTCCTATTTTCTCTTGTAACTGTGGTCAAAGACCCAGATCTGTTCATACCCCTCTCTCCTCTGCTGGGGGGGCATTTTCCATCTTTTCTCAGGTTCTTGGGCTGACCAGTCGAGAGCACTGCTGTAGAGGACCTGGATGGCTGCAGAAAATGTCATTTACATCAGCTTATTCTCACTGGGCAAATCTGCAAGTTGAAAAATATATATATAAGCCTGTTGGCTGAGGCCTAAAGTGAAAATTAACCCTTTGCATTGCACTTTCCCACTTTGCCCAAATACCAGAGGGCAGAGAAACTTAAAAAAGGAGTATTCTGTCTCCATTTCAGGAGGTGAGGGGGAGACAAGGGGGACCAATGGGCAAGCCTAAAATATATTGGGTTTGCATGCATTAGTAAGTTTGAGAGGAGTTTCTGCTGAAAAGGGAGCAGAGAAAGGCTGTAGCAGGATGCAGAAGTCCAGGCCAATTAACCCTAACTGTGCCTGAGATGAGCCCATACCCTGGTGTGCAGGAGTTGCTTCCCGTGTTGGAGTGCAAAGGTTAAAGCGGATGGAGAAGAGAAAGGGACAGGAGATGTTTTTCTGCAAGTGTTCAGCAAGCTCTGGCACAGAAAAGGCTTCTTATGAGTTTTCTGGGAGCCAAGAAACAAAAGCAGCTGCTGAAGAATCACCTTTAAGGGAGATTCCTGATGGAATTTAGCTCTCCATGTTATCTGCACTTTCTAAAGAGCTGAAATAACAAACTGTGAGCAGAACGACAGGGAAGTTATCACTGTTGGTAGAAAGAGGGATGGATTGATGCATGACTGGCAGAGGGAGGAACAGTTCATGGCAGGTAGCAGGACCCACTACAGGAATATATCATGGCTACTGATCCTCTGAGCTGACACTGGACCTTGCTGCTCATCCAGGATGGCAACGAGGTGGCTTTAGCATTTCTCTTCAGCAGAAACAAAAATGTAAATTGTCATTACAGTTATACTTCAGGCATTTCCTCCCTTCCCCAGAGGAGGGTCAAACCAGTATTCTTTTAAAAACTCCTTTAAATGTAAACCATGTCCTTGTTGCTGCCAGTTGCATTCTGGCAGGAACGTAACACATGCATGTAACTTCGCAATAGCGTCCAAAGATTTCACATGTTGAAACCCTCTCTCTGTGCAAGTGAAAGGGAGATGCTTGTACTGCGTGTGAAGTCCACAATGAGAGAGGTGTGTGTGCAGAGTGGGGGGTCTATTTGAGGAAATTACAAAATATTTCTTGAGTTAAGTATGTTTATGAAACATTTCAGTCAGGACCAGTTATACACCAGTGATTCCCAACCACATTCAACCTTTTTCATAGCGCCGCATGCTGCTTTCTTCTGTCTCCCATCTTGACAGCAAATCCCAGAATATTGTTGCTGCCCCTGCCTTCCTCCACTGCTGTCAGTTTGAGAAAGTGCCAGTGGAAAGACTTAGATAAACAGCCAAGCAAAGCATATTAGTTTGGTCTCTCATCTGTAATGCTGGCATTCAAGCCAGAGAGGTTATTTTAATTGGGACCCAGTATTAGAGATAAAATTATTTTTTCCTGGAAAGTGATTGTGTTAAATTTAAGATTAACACTAACATTGATTAAATTTAATCTGGACCCAAATTTAACTTTCTATCACTCAACAGTGGCTTCCACAACACAGAAGAAAAAAATTAAAGCAGCCAGAGCATGGGATATGTCAATCTCAGCTATTCATTTTTAGGATATTACAGGAGGCCAATGTGTTTGGACAGTGAAAGGAGAGAAACAGCCTGGTTTTAGAAGTGCTAAGTATCCCAGAGAATTCCTGGTACACTTAAATTTTGGACGCTAAAGCTTCCTGAACATCAGACCCGTAGAGTACAGAGTATGTCTACATTACTTGCAGTATCAAATGAAAACATCTAGAGTTCCTATTCTCTTGCTGGTTTTTTTTTTCCTATTACTTCATTGTAAGTGATTAAAACCTACTGACAGTATCTTCTCTCTCCCCTTTTTTATTAATTCATGATGAATTCTGTTTTCTGGCTGACATCAGTACCCTGTCATGGTTCGAAACTCTTCCAGTGCTTGGTTGGCTTGTTGCTTGCTTGCTGAAAAAAGTGTTTATATCAGGATTTTGGAAAGCAATAAAATGTGATTTTATGGGGTGGGGGGAGCTATTTTGTTTTGTTTCTACAGAACTTGAACTTTCAGGTATTTACATTGTCTAATATGTGACTCTTATTAGGAAAAACTAATGCAAATTGTTCTGGTCTGTTTTTCCTATTTGTTCTTTTGTTATACCTTTGACAGTGTAGTAATCCCAGTAGGATGTGGCAATCTGTGCACGCGCTGGGGTCAGATGTCTGGCAGACTTGCCAGAGGGTACAATGTCTTTGAGAAAACTCTGATATTCCTGTGTTCCATTTTTGATCCCCACTTGAGTTTCATGCACATCTCACAGTCGCCTGCTGCTATATGCAAGTCGTCTCTGATTATTAGGTCTGACCTTAAAGATGCCTTCTGTTAAAGTCTCTGTATCTGACGTAGTCTCTCACACATGTCAGAGTCTGATCTCATAAACGTCCTACATAAGGAGTGAGCTCTCACCCCAAGCATGCAAAGTTTGAGAATTCAAGCCTTTTGTCAAAAATCTCTACTGGAACAAGGATGACCTCTCTATTTTGTCAACACCACGAAAGCATTAAAAAATTAAGAATTCAGCTATCTACAAAACCAGAGACCATTCTAAATCTCACCTTTCCCTACAATCACATGTGTTTGCTTAAAGATGTCAAAAGTTAAACTGGTAATGGTTTTGCATGCAGAGCAAGGGAATATAGTTATTGCGAGACAGGTGCAAAGTTTTAAGACATGAAATGATGATTTTCACTTACACACTGCTCCCAGTGCCAAAGAGGAGGTTATTCTCTACAAAAAAAAATTTAAGAAACTGCTGATTGGCAGTTCCATCTGTTAAAAGATGTTCCCTCTACAGTGGTGTTTGTTTATACTAAAAAAGTGTATATATCGTTAACTTACACTAATCACGTGCAGTCTAAGAAAATTTCCAGAAAGCCAACAAAAACTGTGGTTATGATGATCCATGACTTACTGCACTGATTTACATTTTGGGCTGTTGCACATAGTGCCTAACCAGATCACTTGGAGAAATGATGTTCTGAATAACACCATTAGTAAATCAGGGTCTTTTGCTTCGTATGTCATAGAAGAGTTTGGTTCCTAAAATGAAAAAATAGGATAATGGGGAGTCCTGCCTAGTTTATGACACCGTTCTGCTTTCTGAGTATGTTCTCAAAATGCTTGACCATCCTAACTCCCTATGGATTTAGTGTTGTTTGGCACCTAACTAAAAGCAAGTTGCTCACTGGATAGCCAACTTAATTTAGAATGCATTACCTGCAGTCAAATTATGTGCCACATGTTGGGATTGGTAGTTGGCTGTATGGGCAAGCAGAAAATTTGGACTTTCAGGTCTTTGGAGATTCTCTTTCTGAGATGTTCTTGTAAATAGCTACTTTCATCTTTGGGTTTTCAAACTGAGGGTCAAATGTATTTCATGGAATATCTATCTTTTTCTTTCTTTGCTTAACAGAATGCTATCCCTGTTTTACTGTGTCCAGCTGGCACATCCTCAGCATGCTGATTTCATTTAAAAAAATCACTGCCCATTGTAGAAGCCAGATGTAGCTGAACAGCAGTGTTTTGCTCATTGTATCACTCTGCTGGCTGAACTGTTCAAAGGGCCATTCCTGCAAACAGTGCACTGAGTACTTCTAGAGTAGTGAGAGAAGACATGAAGTGCTGCATCTGTGATGTGCCTGAGAGTACGACTGTGCTTTGACAGGGCGTCTGTCATCCCATGGCTCTAGGATTTGAGATGGTTCTTCAAACATACTGTTATTGGGGTTCACTTAAGCTGTAGCAAATTCCAAGCCAGTAGGAAATTGAACAGGCTTGCAGGCAGCCTCCCTGCCCAGCCTCAAACTTGCAGGTACAAATTTGTACCTGGGGAGCAGACTTTCTTCCTCAAGGCTATGGAGAGCTTCCTTTCAAATAGTATGGAGCAGCCATCAATATTGTGAAGATCCCCATAAACTTATTTTATAGTTTCAAACTGCAATACTATCAACTCAGACCTGAGAGCAAAAATACAGTGAGCGAAGTACCACTTGCATTAGATATACCACTGTGATTTATGAGCATTGTTCATGTTGTCCTAGGAAATGAAAGCTGGAAGGATGATTGTCATCAGACTACAGGAAACCTGACTGCTATATTGTTCTGTTTATCCCTTGCCTACCTCGCCTTTCACAAGTAGGGTTTCTGGCTGTTCTTCCTACTGTTGTTTTGTTTGGAAAGAAGTGAGATTATATAGATAGCTGGATGCACATAATCTAAATGAGAATAAGAATAGTTGGAAAGAAAACAACTGATAAGTATAAAGATAAAACAGTCTCAGGTAAGACTTCCACAGGAGAAACTTTGCTTTGGGTATAAAATGACAGTCATTCATTATCTTCCATTCAGAAAGAGCCTGTCACCTAAACAGTATAGAGGAAATACTGGCTACAGGCAAGAGCATGGGACTGATCATGAAAAGGCTTGAATTTTGTTCTTGGCTTTTCTGAGCTTTGGACAAGTCACCTCCACACTGTTTCAATCCCTTCGCTACATTTTAATCATATGTAAGTATCCGAAATTGCTGCCTGTCTTGGTTAAACTTACCCTTTACATTTTGAAGGTGGTCATGTCTCTTTTTTCCCTGTCTAAAAAAGTCTCATGCCCTTGATCTTTCCTCATAGGTCCTATTTTCTAACTGTTTGATCGTCCTGATTGCCCTTCTCTGGACTCCTCCAATCAATCCATAAAAATCTGTAACTGCAGTGGCTATAACTGGGTATGTTACTCCAGCTCAGGCCTTCTCCCTCTGAAGATGGAAGAGCTCTTTCTAAGGATGTTGAAGTGCACCGACTAGGAAAAAAGGAGAAACTGTGTGAAGGCACCCTAGACCTGCCTATTTTCAATACCTCCTATGAAAGTCTTGGTGATGTTAATGTTAAATCATGAATTGTAAGTGTTGCTGTCACCTCATTCGAGCATTATTTGTGTAGCTACAAGCACCCTTCATAAGCTTCCTTTTGCCTTGCTGTCATCTTAATGTGATGTCCTATATA
This sequence comes from Mycteria americana, assembly GCF_035582795.1. Lineage (NCBI taxonomy): Eukaryota > Metazoa > Chordata > Aves > Ciconiiformes > Ciconiidae > Mycteria > Mycteria americana. Next base: position 92,709,752 of record NC_134366.1, on the reverse strand, counting down.
TGACTTTTTTTGGAAACACATGCAAAAACTAAATTCATAAAATTCTTTTGGCTATATTAGGATTTAATGAGATTGTATTACCTTATCTTGTACAGAAATAGTCCAGAGATGGACTACTTCATCTTCTAGTGGCCTCCCATGTGACAGGAGGCTCCTGGAACTGTAAGGGAACAGATACCAGTGGAAATGCTAATCAACTGCAGTGCCCATAGCAGTGCTTGGCTGCTTAAGATGCCCTATGCATACTATATCCCTCAACACTATGAGCATCACCATTCATTCTAAAATTTATTGATGACTCTCTTTTACCAGATTGTCCTATCTCTTGTATCCCCTGTACCATATTAAGCGGGTCAGGCATTACAGTCATTGGTGTTTGCTTGAGTTTCATCTTTGAGATATCACATACAGTTTTGCCCCCACCAAAAAAAGAAAAATTGTTCTGAAATTTTCTATCTTGGTGCTTTGTGCTGCATTGTTTCAGGACTAGCCAAAACTTTAATCATATCTAAAAACAGAAGTTATGAAGAATAAACAAGTTATGAAGAATAAACATTGTTGTACATGAAAATTACGGTGAGGCTGGTTTTGTGGTGGTTTTTTTCAGGTGGGATCTGCCATCTGTGGAAAAGCATGTACCAGGCTTGAGCCTTGGAGAAAATTGTCTGCTTCCTCTTGGTGGGGGCTGGCGTTGTTCTGTGCCGCCTTTTTGGGCTGGGTGAATCTGGGAAGCTGGGCAACAAACGGAAACCTTTTCCTCTGCTCTAAGTGAGCATCCAAGCAGCACTGCCTCGAACGCTGCCAGCAAGGAGAGACAGGGACTGGAAAGAAGTTCCTGGTGCTGGAGAAGGGAGCAGGTCTGGCTCAGGAAGCAGACGGGGAGCCAGGCCTGTGGAGGGGGTCAGATAGAAACATGGGCTACAGCAGGTCTGTGGGGGCAGGACGGGAGCTGTTGAAGAAAAGGATAGGGGCTGGAGGGCGGGGAGCTCTGAGGAGGGAGAAGGAACTGAAGAAGGTTTCATGCCTGCAGCAGGGACATAGCATTAGAAAACAAAGCGCCGAGGTGCTCTTTCCTTTTCTCCTCCCTCCCTTTCCCATTTCCTTGAATTCATCACCTGAAAACTGAGTTCAGCATCAGCTGGTGTGAGGTCTGAGTAAGTGGCATCCCTGCCTTTCCCTAAACTGCTTGGGCGGGTGCCCTTAACTGTCTGTATCCTAGTGCATTAAGGGACAAATCAAGATTATATATGAAGGTTGCACTCAGTGTGAGCTTCTTTATAAACAACAGCAAAACTTTTCATTGCTTAGCTTTAGCAGTTTTAGCATTTATAAGGTATTTGAATGCAGAATATACTACATCTGCTAGAAAAATAGCTATTTTCATGCTGTGAGTACTTATTTTTTCACTTGGGATACTTTCTATATCTATCATTTGAGTGAGATACTCTAAGATAACTAGTTAACTAAGATACTCTGGTCTTCAGTCCTTACCGAGAGAGAGAGAGTCCAGAATTTCACGGTGCAAATAGGCATCACTAACTTAAGGTTGGCATTTCAAGGTTTAGCTTTACCACAAAGTACTGTATATTCTTCTTTTGGGAATCTACATTCTTGTTCATATATACAATATGTAGCCTCTGTTCCTTAAAAATAAATCTTAACCAGTTGTGATCATGAGAGAAACCCTAACATTTGAATCGCCTGACTTTGAAAATGACTGGTAGCACATTTTATATTTGAGTATATAGGTATGAAACTGGACCGTTTGGAATAAAGAAGTTAAATGATAGCCCAATTGACAAATCGTCATCTGTTATTTGACAGATTATCTATGTTGGGAGAATGATTAGTGAATGGAGGGAAAGGAAGGTGGCAAAGATCAAAACAAGTAATTTATCCTAGTGTTCTTAGTTTTCCTGCCTTTTCCATAAGAGTGCTGTACTTATTCCTTTATCAATAGATGGAGGAACTTCCTTCATCAGTGACCAATAGAGTTCAATAGGTCCACAGCTAGACAGAGGCAATAATAGGGATGCTGGTTATGCTGCCTCAGGGGAGAGGGAATGTAAATTCAGAGAGAGCAGGGCAGGAGGACATCAGCACATAACTACCCTAGCAGAAAATCGATCTGTTTCTGAGCACAAAGCCACTTGTAACTTTTAATATTGAGGCCATGAAATACAGTGGGAAGTTAGCTGCTTTTGATGCAGCAGTCAAAGGGTCAAATTCTTTCCCCTGCTGCTCGAGCGTAGCTCTGTGGCAGTCTGCTGGGCTGCGCCAGTGAAACTGAAGAGAAGGATTTGGCTTGCCGCCTGGTTTTAATCTGCACGTATGGTATCAATTTTGGAAGCATTTTCTGGTTGTCCTCACAGTTATAAAAGGGCAGAAAAATATATTTATTCTCTTCCCCAGTTAAAAACCAGACTTTTGTTAACTCATTTGTGTTAATTCTCTACCTGAAAAGTGCAATACTTAGCTTCATCTTCATTTTTGCCATAGGATTGGCCTTTCTATTAATAAGTACCTCTGCTGTCTGTCCTAAGGGAAAGGCTGCTCTGGAGAAACCAGCTTGCCCCAGCAGATCCCAGCTCTCTCCTGCACGCATAGCTGGTGCTGAGTCCATTGGGACACTAACCTATGGGTCCCCCTTCTGACCGTCGGCACTGGAGTCTCCTGCCCATCAGCCTTCTTCCTCCTTTTTCTTAGCATGTTCATCCCGTTGTTGTTTGCTTGGAGATGAGGAGTATCACAGAGCATGGGATGTTGGCAATAATTGTGTACACTTGCAACCGGCTGCTGAAGAGGGAGTATCTCCTCACGCTCACCGAAATCTTCAGCTTTTGTGATGAGCGCAGTAGCCATCAGCCATTGATAAGTGTCTGGTCCCATTAACAAGCTCTGACCCTCTAAGAGCTCCATCTCAAGCGCTGTCATACTTTTCCTACTTGCTGGTTTACTATAAGGTTTTCCTGAGGTGGTCTCAGGACACATTCCTTGCTTTTGGTCCCTTTGGCAATGTTTTATGTCACTCCCTTCTTTGGGGTAGGCACTGCTTCCTCCTGCTTCTGAGAAAGACCAGCAGCTCCTGGCTCTCCCCAGGGCGCAGGACTGCCAGAAGCTGCCTGTAGCAAGGACCTCAGCTTTCCTGTGTAATTGCAGATAGCATTCATATTTTCTTCAGAATCTGAGGAAACTTATGTATGAGAGGGTATTAAACCCTTCTAGTAATTTTTTATCTTTTTTTGCTGCTTTCTCATCTAATTTCTAATTTTTCTTCCCTCCCAATTGCTTCTTCCTTTTTCTGTCTTTCCACCCTCTTTTTGCATTCTCCTCCTTTTTTTACCTCTTTCATCTACCTTGACACTTACTCAGCACCCAATCAAAATTACCAGGTGGCTGTACAGACCTATTACTTCGTGACTCTTTTAATAGGCCTAAAAATCTTCTTTAGCATAAAATACTTCCAAAAAATAGCATAAGATAACCATTTAAGAAGCAACTGAACAACAGTGGCAGGCTGGATGTGATAAACAGCTTTAGTTATGGTACTAGGAAATAAAATTACTAGATAACATAGGAGGTGAGAATATTCTGAAGCAGGGAGATGAGCCAAGGTTGTTGGATGCAGTGTCATGAGGGCAGCCCTATCATACACCAGCCAGTAGATAACACTTGCCACCTTGAATGTCCCCTGACTGCTGTCCATGTGTGCCGATACTATTATTGTAGGTTAACAAATCATTAGAAGTTCTCATTATTTCCAGCAAATTGGCACTGTAATTGCTTCTAGGAATTTCCCTAGACTCATTGACCCTGTAACATCAGTAGTTCATAATGATTAAAATAGGAAGCAAAGCAGGAATGCTTTCTAGACCATGGTGCTGCTCTGGTACTTTATATGGAATACGTATCATCTGTGTTGTGCTGGTTTAGATTTCTCTCTTATGAAAGACAGATCACTAACTGCTGAACTAACCAAAATTACCTTCTAACATACTTACCATCAAAACAAGCTTTAACACCTGCAGATCAGTATGGCCATGTCTGTATTTCAAGAACTGAAAATGCCTGAAACAGGTTCTCTTTTAAAAAGATGAAAATTTTTGGCTGTCCAAAACCATCAGCAGATTATGATTGTCATGGCCTTATCTTAATTTGGCTGTTTTGAGCATTGAAGATGAGACATGTCCTATTTTGGAAATACATTCCCAGTATTCAAAGTGATCATGAAACCAACCCAGGTTATTTACTTTTTACCTGCAACATCAGCTTTTTTAATGACAAGTCAGGCATGCAACTGAGAGTATACAGGTTCCTGTGTCTATCAGATTTGTTCTGGCTCTCTACTACCAATCACTACAACCGTTCCAGTTCACTTAAGTCTTTTGCTTTGTGCAGTAGTTTGGTCATGACTGTAAGTATGGAGCTGTTTCCATAGTTTTCATGTTTAATTTTGGGTAGTGGTGACAACAGTGGGAAATCTTAGCTAATCAGGCCATTGAACACAAGCACACCAGATGCCTTGTGTGTCTGGGGTTTATTATTGCACCATGAGGCAAGCTCTGGCCATTGTGTGCATCACAAATTTAGATCTGCATGACCCGATTGACAATAATTTCTGAGTAACACTGGGCTAGGTTTATGACATGTCCAGAACCTCAGGCTGTGTTGTACTGCACGACACACTGTCAGTTTTTAAACACTGATTTGCTAAGTTTCTGCATAACTCTTGTATCGCTAGTGGGTTAAACAAGGCTATTGAAAAGTTTTCCTGCGGTTTTTTTGCAAGGTTTTTTTGCAAAAATCCTTTCCTAAGGATTTTTATGCAAGGGAAACTATGACAGCATATTTAAAATTTTATCCTGCAAAAGACTGAGATCCAGGGCCAAACAAAATGTAGAGAAACCCCTAGAAAATAAACTTAGGTAATGCCTTCACACATTCAGCACTAGATTAATCAGGCAAAAATTATTTGAATGGATTTGTCCAATGAAAATGACATTTCTGTACACAGTATGTTTTGACCTCTTTTTCTCTTGCACCATCGAATAGATTACAAAAGAAGCCCACAACTGTGCTAAACAAACACGGTTGTTTGGTTGTACCAAGTTTTTGTTCCAGCAGTGGAATTCATTAAAACAGCATGTTCTGTATATTGCCAGCAGGTCATCAGTGCTTGCTTGAGTCAGGTTCCTGACCTATATTTTCTCTTGCCTAGCCTGCTAGATTGTCTCATTTTGGGGACTGTTAAAATATCTAGCATTACAAATATATCTAGCATTATTTTTCTCATAGCTGAGAATATTTTCACAGGAGTGCTCATTGGTCTTCTTTGGTAATTATCAACTCGTTTATTTTACATAGTGTTAGATGTTTAATTGTAAATAGCTGCTGAACAGTATGAAATAAAAAGATTTTTCCCTCAGCTAAAGAAAATTTAAATGCATTTGGAAACCTCCTTAGGATTTGAGGTGATTTTTTTCTTTGATGGGCTGGTTGGGGGGTCATCATCTCAAGCAGCTACTCAACTGTATATGTTCCCAGTGAATTATGTGGACTTGTAATTCTCTAATCTGATGTTCTGGTTGCTTTTATAGGTGTAACTGAGGTTAAATTCTTCTACAGTGCTACCCCACCAATATCTCCAATAAAGTGTGCCCCTACACTCTACTCAAGTTGGGAAATGGTAATCCATCCACAGAGGTCCAGCTCAGCATGTCCCTAGCCTCTATGCTTAAGCGCTGTATTTCACCCCCTGTTTTGGTTTTGGCACTGACCATAAGCACCTCAGTCCCTACAGGTCTAAGTGTCAGGCCAACTGCTATGTTAGGGTCCCTACCTAGGACCAAGAAGTTATACCTTCTTTGCCTCCCTCCCTAATGTTATAGATGTTCTCAGAACGGACCTAACCCACGAGAGTCTACAAAAGCAACAGTGGTTGCCATTCTCTCCGTGCTGAGCCAGAGAGGGGACCAAGATGGTGACTACAACATTTCTCCTCTCGGGAAGTGGAAAACTCTGATTCAACTCTTCTTGGCCTGAGGGGCCCTGTGTTTCCCAGGTAATCTGCCAATTGTTTTAGCAGTCAGGTGTGCTGCGGGGTGACACTTACGATGTCTTCAGTCCACACTGAAGAACACCAAATAATCTGAGCTGCAGTGTAAGAGGTAGGCATGGCTGGCTGTGGATGAGATGGACATTCACCTGGGTGAGGGGAGTTGTGTGTTTAACTTCCTACTCCTGGAACCACTTGGTATTTTGTTTAGTGTGACACCTCTGCCATTCTGCTCCTGCTAGGCACCTCCCTCAGGAGAGATCTGTGGTCAGTTCTTGGGAAGAGGCAGCGATATGCTTCTAATGCCAAGCTATCTGAGCAGCAGAGAGCAGCCAATTTGACCTCCTCCTCTTGCTCCCCCTCTTCATTCATTCCTTTCATGAGTACTACTTTTATCAGATAGTTTTAAGTGACCTCAACTCAATGTCTGATTTCAGGCAGCTTCTGACTTAGAGGCTGACTAGTTTGGATTCCTTTGTCAGATCTTTAACTCTCTCAGTATGCTGTAAAAGAAGCCTTAATATCTGAGTTAGATTTTGGATCCCTCCTTGGAAACCAGACACCCACAAGTTAGGGACGGTCATGGTCAACTCTGTGGCCTTTACATCGTTTTTGGTTTCACCTTTCATGCCTATTCCTGTAAAGACTTGCAGATAGTCTTGAATGCTGGGCTATCCTATGGAAGCAAGAGCCTGCACTGAAAGCAAGTGCACTCATTCCAGGACATAAATTTAACAACTTGCCCTTGCCACCACCAGTACTCTTTGAAAGATTTGAGGCCCTGGAAGCGTAAAAGGATGTCTTCTATTATGAATGTGCACTAACTCCATGGAAGTCAGATAACTTACAGCAAAAAGATCTGCTACCAGAGCTTGCTGTTAATAACAATGAATTTAATCATATATTCTCAATTGATAGCCACAGACTGCAGAGAGAGATTAAACAAATGTGACCAAAGCCTTTACCTGTTTGTACTGTTTTGACCAAACAAAAATCTTGTACGTAAACCAATCCCCCAAATATGTGTTGTTTAACCCAAACTTTTTAGTGAGTCCAGTCTCCTCTTGCTCAGACTTTGGCTTTCTCACAGTAGACAACTACACAGATGTCCTTTATATCCTGGATGCACCAAAACAGCTTTGCTACAATAAATAATTTTACTTAAATGATCAACAGGGTGTGAAGAAGAAAATACAGAGAATTTTGTATGTATAAGTGAGGAAGGAGGTGCTTTCCTCTTTTGCTTTTCACCAATGCCATTCTCCTAATTTCAACAGACTTAAGGCAGGTTTATTTCTTTCAGTGATTAAAAAAAATGACGTGTACAAATTTTGTCATGGTTATTGAAATATGTGAGAGCATATGTATCTGTAACAAGATCTGATAGATAATTTGCAGTGTGCTTGGTATGTGGCATGTGTGTTTAGAATTCACCTAAGAAGAAAGAGCTGCTCAAATGAAAAAATCGTTCATGAGGAAAAACACTAACTTGTTTTTGAAACATACATTGGACTTTACTGATCTCACTGTGCTTGGATGAAAATTTCTTCAAGCTGGAAAACAGTGGTACAGCAGTTGACTTAGCTCAGACGTGTCATCTTGGGAACAAAGAAGGTTTTTTTCCTGTTTCCAAGTTGCAAATATTTTGCAATTGATTAGAGTCAGTGAGGAGGCTACAAGAACCTCAACAATAGGTCTTTTAGCTGTTCTTCTCTTTCCTGTTTACAGGGAAAGGTGATCCTGTCAACATGGTAATGAAAAAGAGGCAAACTTCACACAAAGGAATTTTGCGCAAGAACAGTGAATATATGCAAAGGCCCAACGGTGAAATGCCAAAATGTGTATCAATGTGCTAACTCCACTTTTATTATGGTAAGCAGGCTTTTACAGCATCTAGATCCACAGCATTGTAAATACACACCAGACTCCCCTGAAAGAAAGTGTGGTATTGATTTTGGTGTGCTCTGCTGCGCTGTTAGGGTCCTTAACGACATGCTGTTATTTCAAACAGCATGACAAAAACTTACTAAAAGAATCTATTTTTCCTCAGTAATTAGAGGCGAAGCAAAAGTTAGATGATCTCAAACAGTTTCTGATGAGAATTTCACTTAATGCTTCTTTTGATCTCTAGTGCTCCTGCTCTGAAGTAAAGCATCTAGGTAAAAATAAAATCCTATTAATTGTTTCATAGGAAAGTGTTTCTCTTCTAGACAAATTTTAAACATTTTGTCTCATCATTAAAAAGAATTTTGCCATTGACTGTACTGAGGTAGAGTTTCTTAGTAACACCTAGTGGCCTCTGGAACACTGGGTTAAAGTAAAAATCCAATTTGGGGTTTTGAAAAACGAAGGTAAGGTACCACAGCAACAATGTGGCTCCCTGTTTCTTTTCTCCATTCTCTCCCATCCTGCCCATTTGAGCTGGCAACAAAAGGAAGATAAAGTCTGCCTGGACTGGGTGATGCAAAGATGAAGTTGAATACCTTGGACCTGTTCTGAGTTTGGTATAAAGCTGTTACGTGTCCACCATCCCTTTCTTCAAGGGGACCTTTCTGTCCAGCTCCTGTGTGCATCAAAGGACAGAGCCGTGTGTTGCCTCTTCAGATCATCTGCTTTACAATGCCAGTAGTATTGCATGAGGTTATTTTACTATGGAGATTGTTAGTAGTGAAATGAGTTTGGGAGTTTTACGTTGGGTAAGGGAATACAGGTTGTTAAATAGCAATATGTGCCTAAGAATGAAGCCATACAATTTAGATGATCTAGATTTTTCAGGCCTTTGTTATAGCACAGCGAATGCAGTTCATTTCAATGTGATTTCCAAAACAGATAAGCAGGTATGTGCATTACAGGAATCACTCGAAGATGGTTTGAGTTTTGAGACTATTCACCTCAACAATGCTTCAAGAGTACAGAATACCACTTGGTAATTTAAACTTCGCCTTAATAAGGATCTATGACATTGGCATTTCTTAGAGATGATTTTTTTTCTTTTCATGGAAGAGAAACACTTACAACACAATTAGAAGACTCACATCTATCCATTACTGAGATCATGCTGTGTCCTTGAGACCTGTGATAGAATCACAGAATCACAGAATAGTTTGGGTTGGAAGGACCTTTAAAGGTTATCTAGTCCAACCCCCCTGCAATGAGTAGGGACATCTTCAACTAGATCAGGTTCCTCAAAGCCTCGTCCAACCTGACCTTGAATGTTTCCAAGGTGATACAAGTTGTGAAGAAGTTCTGCAGTGCTTCTTCACTCTCCTGTGCCTTCTGCCATGTGGTATGCATTTGTAAGCAAATGAGAGGAGTCAGGCATAGTCTACACCTTTTACACTTAAATTGCATAATGTTCATAGTAACTGTACTTTGAAAGATGATTATGACTGGTGTCTTCCCTTTTCCAATGTACTTTTGTGATTTTCCCCTTGCCCAGTATCAGTTTCCAAATAAATCTTTTCCCTTTCTTTTCACCAATCATTATGTAAAACATTGTTCTTCCATCCCTGAGGACCCATGCACCAATGTTAACCATATACAAACTATTTCACACAGCCATATTGTAAAGTGACTAAGTAGTATGCATGTCAGGAAGTGACAGACAGTATCACTGTTCAGTTACTTGCCTATACAAAGTTATTGAATTAACCTAGACATGATTAATGGTACTAGTTACCTCATTAAAGGTAAGTGAAAGAGAAGCTGGTGTTTCAGTGTTAAAGATCTACAGAAGTACAGTTTTAACAAAAGCAATTGCAACTGCAAGTAACTTTCACATAAAAAATAACTGATGAACGGTTATCTGTATGCAGAATTATTTGGTTAAGTTTCTTTACTGGCTAAGTAATCCATCCTGCAGGTCTTTGAAATGAAATTAAGAGAACAACTTCACAGAAGTTTTAGGAGTGTAGTGACTACATTTGAGTGCTGGGCTCAAGATATGTGTGGAGCTCCAGTAGAAACCACCCATACTGACCCCTCAGAATGGCAAACATGGACCTATGGCAAACTGAGCCAAGGAGAGTTGTGTGCTCTGCTCTGCTGGCATTGGTACAGACCTTTCGTATAGCACGTCTGTGCACATGCTATTGCTGTGCAGAGTGAAATCTGCCATGACAAAGACTCTATCAGTCTGCTAAGACTTGTGTTCCTCATATGTTCTCGCTGATGAGCCGTAAATATCCTCCAAGCTAGTTGTACAGTACAAGTACTATAGTTACGGTGTTCAGGTTTCTGTTAAAAGTACTATGTAAAAGAGCTGAGAAATATGAAACAGATGAAAAAGTTGTAAAAAAAAGATGAGATATAATGGCTGATCTCACGATAACTTCAGAAATTGTCAGTGCCATAAAGTGATGTGTTAGTCTGTGGCTTTAGGAGAAAACATAAATGCAAAACAGGTTTTCTATTTTTCTCTATTCAGCTAATGAGAACTTGACCAGGGTATAGGCATTTCATCTTATACTGACCTGCTATTTTCACTCATTTTGGAAAACAATTGAAACTTGGTTATTTTGTGTAATGGCTTTTGCAACCCAACACGTACATCTGATTTAGCAACTTGCTGGATCGTTGCATCCCTCATGGCAATGTAGTCCCTGCTATGCACTGAAGCAGGCCCCTGCTCTGTCTTGACTTGATCTGAGTTTCCTGCTTTGGCCACATCTCATTCCCTCTGCCCTTGGGTCAACATTTTCTGTGCAGCATTCCCTCCAGAGAGCTGGATGACAGTGTAATTTTGTACTGCAGCTCATCTGAGATCAGCCAGCCTCTGCCTTCGCCTAAGGGTAGGGCTAATGGCTGCTTTACCTAAGAGGGTGATAGGTACGGAGAGTGGCTTCAGCCTCCCTGCCTTCCTCTATGTAGCCACAGGGCAGAAAGAGGACTGTCAATCTTTTAAAGTTTTATGGGGGAGCTGTAGGTCTCAAACATTTCCCTGTGCATCCAAGAAGAGAACATGCAGCTAAAATGTGTGATGATAAACTCCTTAATTCACCATGTTAGTGCCATTTATTCCTAGCATTGTAATTTTCCCTTTCTCATTTTACCTTCTTCCTATCCCTCTCCCTACCAGCTGTGAACCACACAGGCAACCTACTCCAGAAGTTTGACTTTGTCATATTATTGAGTATGTGCCACAGCTGAAAATGCAGCTTCTCCCAAAATATCATTGCGACAGTTACTGTGGCACAGTGACTGAAGCCTCATTAGGTCAAATGATCCAATTGAGGTATCTGGGAGCTATTTTCAGTTTTGAATGAGCTGAGATGGAGCAGAAGTCTTGTCTGGAGCAGAACTCTTGTCTGGAGCAGAAGTCTTATGAGGAGCGGCTGAGGGAGCTGGGACTGTTTAGCCTGGAGAAAAGGAGGCTGAGGGGAGACCTCATCGCTCTCTACAACTACCTGAAAGGAGGTTGTAGAGAGGTGGGGGTCGGTCTCTTCTCCCAGGTAACAAGTGATAGGACAAGAGGAAATGGCCTCAAGTTGCGCCAGGGGAGGTTTAGACTGGATATTAGGAAATTTTTCTTCACCGAGAGGGTTATCAAGCATTGGAACAGGCTGCCCAGGGAAGTGGTTGAGTCGCCATCCCTGGAGGTATTTAAAGGACGTTTGGATGAGGTACTTAGAGACATGGTGTAGTGGTGGTTTTTGGCAGTGTTAGGTTTATGGTTGGACTCGATGATCTTAAAGGTCTTTTCCAACCTATATGATTCTGTGATTCTGTGATTCTGAGATTAGTTATCACAAAATACTCTGCAATGGGGACTTTCAGTTTGCTTAAAAGTGGCACAGTAGTATCTAAACCAACAAGAGGGGTTGCCATGAGGGGCATCTCCTGGAGAAACTGGCTGCTCATGGCTTGGATGGGTGTACACTTTGCTGGGTAAAAAACTGGCCGGATGGCCAAGCCCAAGGAGTTGTGGTGAATGGAGTTAAACCCAGTTGGTGGCCAGTCACAAGTGGTGTTCCCCAGGGCTCTGTGTTGGGGCCAGTTCTGTTTAATATCTTTATCAACGATCTGAATGAGGGGATGGAGTGCACCCTCAGTAAGTTTGCAGACAACACCAAGTTGTGTGGGAGTGTTGATCTGCTTGAGGGGAGGAAGGCTCTGCAGAGGGACCTGGACAGGCTGGATGGATGGGCTGGGGCCAACTGTATGAGGTTCAACAAGGCCAAGTGCTGGGTCCTGCACTTGGGTCACAACAACCCCATGCAACGCTACAGGCTTGGGGAAGAGTGGCTGGAAAGCTGCCCAGTGGAAAATGACCTGGGGGTGTTGGTCGACAGCTGCCTGAATATGAGCCAGCAGTGTGCCCAGGTGGCCAAGAAGGCCAATAGCATCCTGGCTTGTATTAGAACTAGTGTGGCCAGCAGGACTAGGGAAGTGATCGTCCCCCTGTACTCAGCACTGGTGAGGCTGCACCTCAAATACTGCATTCAGTTTTGGGCCCCTCACTCCAAGAGAGACATTGAGGTGCTGGAGCGAGTCCAGAGAAGGGCAACGAAGCTGGTGAAGGGTCTGGAGCAGAAGTCTTACGAGGAGCGGCTGAGGGAACTGGGGTTGTTTAGCCTGGAGAAAAGGAGGCTGAGGGGAGACCTTATTGCTCTCTACAACTACCTGAAAGGAGGTTGTAGCGAGGTGGGGGTCGGTCTCTTCTCCCAGGTAACAAGCAATAGGACGAGAGGAAACAGCCTCAAATTGCACCAGGGGAGGTTTAGATTGGATATTAGGAAAAATTTTTTCGCTGAAAGGGTTATCAAGCATTGGAACAGGCTGCCCAGGGAAGTGGTTGAGTCACCATCCCTGGAGGTATTTAAAAGAGGTGTAGATGTGGCACTTAAGGGACATGCTTTAGTGGTGGACTTGGCAATGCTAGGTTAATGGTTGGACTCGATGTTCTTAAAGGTCCTTTCCAACCTAAATGATTCTATGATTCTATGATTCTATGATCTTAAAATGGGTGGACCACTAATCAAAACATAATTAATAAGCAAAATATGGTTTTGAAAGTGTATCGCTTTCAGTAGTGCTTTTTCCCAGCTCTCTGTTTTCTTGTACTGTAAGGCATAACAAGAAATAAATATCCTAAAACACAGGCCCATCTGCAGCCTCAAAAAAAGCAACTAATGTGAAAGAACAGTAACCCCAGCTCTGGGGTTTTTTTGTGTTGTTTAAAGCCCTACATAAATCAAGAGGAGGCCCACAAAGGGAAGACTGCTTGGTTTCAGGGACTGGTCTTGATTTTCTGCTTAGGATAATCAAGATCAGGAATCCATCTCTAATTAAAGGCAAACAAAAAATATGCAGGATTTTCACATACATTCTTTTCATACTCACAGTTTAACGTGTTATGTATACAGTATTCTTTTCCTTTAATTCAACTTTCTCAAATTATGTGCAGACAGCTTCAGCTGCAGGGAAAGGTGGGAGTATTTAGGATATCTAGAATTTAACTGTTTCACTCCTACTACAGAAAGACCTGTTTCTTTATCAGAGGTATTCAAGAGAAATGTGGTTTCTATTTTCAACAGAAAACATCAGTGATTCGGTGTGATTCTGTTGTGTGGGGTTTTTGGAGGGGTGCTTTTGTTTTGGGTTTTTTTTTAGTGAATAGATCCTAGTGAAGAAGTTGGTATGGCTTCTTTGAAGAAATACATGCTTTTAATAAACATAGTGCTTTTTCCTTGTCTGCTTCTGTTGCAGCTCTGGTTCTTTTTGCAGTGATTTTCCATGGAAATGTCATTCAAGTGAATGAAATTTAAGCAGGATGTGGGTTTTGTCACTTTGATGGTGATGTAGTTTCCCAGATGTAAGTTTTTCATTAAGAAATTAATATTGGCAGATTGGGTATTACAGTAAACTGAACAAGCTCGAGTGTGCGGTAGGACCACATCATTTTGCATGGTGATGTTCAAGTTCCCCTCTCTCCCCGCACAGTGAAGTCTGGGGTTGATTTACATAAATTCTTAGATTTCTAACAGCAGCACCCCATAAGTTGAACTATTCCTCATGCTTTTGGCTCCCTTTCTGAGACATATTGCTGACACTTCCATCACTGAGTCAGTATAGCCCAATGAATCAATGTCTGATGTCTAGTTTTTAATAGAGGGAAAGGTTTCTGATGATATATGTGGTTGCGTTTCATTCTGTGGCAATAAGATGAATGAAGATTAAAGTTTGGCTGAGATAGTTCTAGCCCAAGATCCTCTTCACCTAACGCTTGGAGAACACTTACTCACACAACTTGACTTTGTCTATTAAACATGCTTTCCATAATTAAAGAAGCTCTGTGTGTTGAACTGGATGCTGAGAGCCAGCACAGCCTTCTGGTAGGCCAGTTGTCTGGAGTGGTTTAAATCGTAAGCTCTCAGGAGAGGCAATACTGAGGTAAATTCCAATCAAGTAAAAGATTCAACATCTCCAGCAAAACAGTTTTCTCAGGGAAAAAAAAAAAAGCATTAAGAAGCAATTTTCTTGAATAAAAGAGTGAATGCCCTTCTTCCCTGATGTAAGACTAGTAATAGCTGTGCAAGGAATACTGGAACATTTTTTTGTAATGACTATTTATTTCTGTGGGTTGTTAGTCCAGTAGTCAGAGGCTTCCTGCAAATCACTTATATTAATGTGGGTATTTGGGGGCTTTGTATTTTTTAAAAGGTTTATTTAAAATAATAAAAGCAAACATGCACTGCTCACTTGGTTAGTCACCAGTGCATCCTTGGTCCTGCTTTTTCCTTCTCTTCTGTTCACATGGACTCTATCATTTACTCCTCTGAAAAAAGCAAACAGTAAGAGAAGGCTGAAAATGGAGAGCTGGCAGCTAGGTCTAAAACAGTTCGTAAGGACATCACTGCAGAGGGAAGTTTAGTTTCACCAAAATGCAAATAAACTGCCCATTCTTCCTGCAAGGCTATCGAATTGCATCTCCTCCACAAGATCAAGTACCTTTTTCTTTCTGACTATTCTCAGCCCTGCAGCTGTTGCAGCACGCACCTATTCTTACCCAGATTTGCTGAGTTACTGTGACCCACCATGACCTGCTCTCCCTGCCGCACCAACAGCCCGTGGGTCTTCCCTGTAGCCATGCCCTCGCTGCAACTCCTTCTCTCATTTTGCTGTGCCATAGTCTGCTTTCTTCTGGGCACAATGGACTCCCTGCAGGCTTTGGTTACCGACTCATGGACAGGGACAACTTCAGCTGAAGTCTGATGCTCTTCCCGCTCTGGTGTCTGCCCAACCCCACTGTATGGATGGTTTGCCTTTTTGTAAAGCAGCTCCTGCATTGCCACAGATCATAGAAGAGTAATATTTTCGTGGCATGAGAATGACCTCATGAGTAACTCAGCTTGCATGGGTGGTGGGTGTTGGCAATGTGCTTGCAGGGCTAGCCTAAGCTGTGCTTGCTTGCAGGTGAAAAACCTCACAGGTGTTCAGGCTAATGGAGGTGACTAAATGTGATGCTAGCTTTAGTTAGAATAAATTCTAATTTTATTTGGCTTTTTTAGAGGTGCATTTCATAGCTAGTGTTTTTTATTATAGTACTCATCAATAAGAAATTAAATTGGCAAGTGGGTAGAATTGAGCCACTTCAGGATTTTTACTTCTTAAAATTTACTCTAAGTAAGTTTCTGATTTATGGTTGTTCTTTTTTTAAAAAAAAAGCCTTCTAACAATTAACATGTTACTTTTTTTTCTTATAAGGAATCCTATTAATATCTCACTCTTTTTACAGATTTACCATAGCGGAAAAGTTTAATCCAAAAATATGTAAGGAACCTTTTTTACTGGAACTTTAAAATTGGCAGTTAACAACCACTGTAATTTTAAAGTAGCTATTTTGTATTTTGGTAAAGATTGTTGCAGCTTTTCTCTTCCAGCTGCAGAATATTTTTACTTTTACCTTTTCCTGTTTTCAAAGAGTGTAGGATATTGTGAACAGTTCAATTTTTTTCTGTTTATGTATTACAGGAAATATTATCTTAATTATTCAAAGGATAATTTAAAAAATGGGCCTTGTTTTTTATAATATAACTTTTTTCAGATATCCTTATTTGGATTCTTTTCTTTTTCTTTTCTTTTCTTTTTCTTTTTCTTTTCTTTTCTTTTCTTTTCCTTTTCTTTTCTTTTTCTTTTTCTTTTTCTTTTCTTTTCTTTTCTTTTCTTTTCTTTTCTTTTCTTTTCTTTTCTTTTCTTTTCTTTTCTTTTCTTTTTCTTTTTCTTTTTCTTTTTCTTTTTCTTTTTCTTTTTCTTTTTCTTTTTCTTTTTCTTTTTCTTTTCTTTTCTTTTCTTTTCTTTGAATGCAAGAGTGTTTTCTGAGCTTCTTAAAAACATTTTTCCATGCTTGTTCCTACCTTCCAGACAATTGTCAAGTTTCCTAGAAACATTATCGTCCCAGTGCCTTTGTTGTGCTAATCACTGAATTTGGGAATTTAAGCTTCAGGTGTGCTAATCTAAAGTCACTTAGGATGAGATAGACCAACTTTTCTTTCCAGTCTTGAGTCTCCTTCTACTGCATGTTGCTTGATGTCGTCCTATCTGCTTACATAAGTGGGATCACCATTTGGTCTTGAGTGGCTAAACTCCTCATGAAATCCAAGACTGCTGAGCATTTCCAAAGAAGAAAGAGGTAGTTACGTATGAACTATATACTCTTGAGTGCATGAAAACTGTTTTTCTGAGTATGAGCACATGTAGGGATAAGCGTTGTCCCGAACAAAGGACCCCCACTGCCTGACCTGCACTTTTACTGAAGTCCAAGAAGGAAAGAAGAGTTTGTGGAATTTACAAACCCTGTGGAGTTTCAGTCTGTTGATAAAGCAAAGAAGAAATAAAAGTGAACTGCGTGCAATTTTGAGTCATCTGCTAACTGACTATAAATCTACAACAGTCTATTTATCACTTCCACCAAGGCTACAGCAATTCAAACAGGCAAGAGAATACAGCTGCCTGTGCCTCTATGCATTGCCTATGGACGGGTCAAAAGCTGAACATAAATCAATAATATTGGCCTGCTGCATAAAAGGCAAAGCCCACACTCCCAGGGAGAAATGGAGTGGTGGCTTCATGCGAAGTACCCCTGGGCACTGCGCAGGATGATCACGTTCAGGTAAGGTTTTAAACTGGACATTGTGTCTAGTTCTGGGCACTGCACTTAGAGATGCTTACAGACTAAGGAGAGAAAATCCAAGATCACTCATGAGGATGATCAGGGCTCTTAACAACATTTCTCTCAAGGAAGGACATAATGCAGTGGGGTTTTTTCACATCAGAGATGGGAAGACTGAGGGGGAGGTATGATAACTGTGCTCACATATGTGAGCACTTCATGTCCGTGGTGGGTGGAGCAAAAGCTGGTGAGGTGCAGCAAGGAAGAGTCAAGTTTGATATTAAGAAAAAGTTTCTCATGACAAGCATATGGAAGTACTGGAGAAGATGTCTTCATCACTGAAAATCCTTTGCAACTGGATTAGATAAGCATGGGCCAGGAACAGTTTACGTAATCCCTGTCTTTCCCAGGTGACCTTCTGAGACTTTTACCAGCCTTGAGATTTCTGTTGGAAGATGATCTAAGTTTCTCCTTTCCTGTACCTGAATAATATAGGAAGTTTTTTCCAAAACCTTCCAGTAACATATTAGGGTATTAAACAATGCAATGGGATTGCCCAAAAGCAATGGTATCTACTTAAGTACCCAGTCCTACTGTAATTTGTTAACTCTGCCAGGTTGGGTTTTTTTGTGGCAAGTTCTAAATTTTACAAGAATTTTATAAATTTTTTATCTAAAGATATACAATTACCAAAGTTTTAGCAACGTCTTCAGAAAGGCTTGGAGAAGGAACAGCCATCCTTAATAAGAAGAAATGTGTCCCTAGGTGTAAGCGTAGCTTTTCTAGGGCATGCCAGTCCTGACATAGCTTGTGAGGCCAGTCGCTTTGCCTCCACCAGCCCATCCGAAATAAGCGCTTCCAGAGAGCTCTTGACTGTTAACTCTGAGTTTTTATATTCCCTTGCGCTTTTCTAACTGTTTGAATTCAGACTTGTTCTTTTATTTTTCAAGGCAAAAGAGCACATGTACTTCAAATTAATAATGATGCAATAATAAAGCTGAGTTGCACTGCTCCTATAAACATGAGGTGCGAGCGTGCAGGGTTAGGAGTCCTGGGGTATTTGGAGAGTACTCTTTTACTAAACTGCAGGGGCCTCATTGTAGGCTGATAACTCAGGGTGCCAGGTCAGTGGTGAGATATCTTCTTTAAGTGTTAGCCAGAACTTGTTGGCAGGCAGTAGGGATGTGGATAGAGGACTCGAAGGTCAGATGTTGTTCCAAGTTTGTCACAAGTATGCATTAGGGAACAGCAGTGTGGGGGTGGACAGGGCTGAGACGCTAGATTTAAGCAGGAGACTGGTGCCTGACACCACCATCATTGCAGACAGGAGTGTGGATAAAAGGACACAAAACTACAATGCTGTTTTTCTTCAGACTTCTGAATTAATGAAATAACTGTAGGGCTGCCCATAATGTATCAATGTTAACCCAGCCCTATCCAGTACAGAAAACATGATCGCATACTTCAATCGTTTTGAGCCGTGTCTGCTGAATGTCATGTAGATTCCTGACGGTGCAGTTGCAAGCAGGACAGATTTTAACTGCCTACGAAGAAGGACATAAATTCTCTAAATGCTCTGCAAAATCAGACCAGCCAGCTTTCCCAGTACACTTTCTCTTCAGCAGCACGAATAACTATACTTGTTATTTAGTGAGACCATGCAAGCGTAGTCATTTCCTCTGGTCCATTCCCATTGCATTGCACCACATCCACCACTGTTGGATTAGAGATGTTACAGGGTGCATTCCCTCCTGTTCCCTTTCTGTTTATGGACCTACTGTCTATAAATTTGTGTGATCCTTTCTGAATCCGCCAATGTTGTCTGTCTCCACAATCTTCTGTGGCAGCAAGTTCCACAAAACTGACATGAGGTACAGTGTGATTGTTCATGAGAGGAACTCCTGAGCCTGCCTTTCTGATTTTCTTTCTAGAAAGTTTTGGTTCCTGCACCTTGGTCACTTCAAAATAGCTTTGAAGCGTGTGGAGCTGGGGGTGGAGTTTTCCTTCTGCCCCTCCATTTTGCATGTATCTGTAGACTTTCTGTTAGCTACCAGTGGGACTGTATGGAGGCAAAAGCATCTTCATAGCCTTTTATCCACTTTCTTCCATGTGATGTATCCTTAAGATTGTGTCCACATTTCACCATGTAGTAACAAAACTAGTCAAAGTATTAACTAAAACTGATGCACTCCCATCTTAATCTCTTTAGATGTCTGGGGTTTAGTATTTAAGCAACAAGTGTTACATGTGCCTATAGCTAATTCAGGTCAAGATCGCATCCTTCTGCAGGAAGATGGGTGGTGTAGGAGTAGCTGTGTAATAGGGAAGAAACTGTGAAGAGTACTCCTCCCAGTATATCTATACTTTTTGAAGGGGAAGTGTTTGACCCAGTGTTCACAATATAGCTTGAGGATTATCCTCCATATAGGCATACCCTTGGTCTCTCTCCTGTGAGTGAAGTCAGTCCTATGGAAACCCTGCCTCTGCTGCTGCCCTGAGTGTCCTCCGTCTGTGGCAGGAGAAGCTGCTGGTGGAGCAGCCACTGGAGCACCCTGTGACTCTCCCAGCTCCTCTTCTTAGAAGGATTTGAGCGCACAGAAGTTTCTGCTGATAAAAGGCTGGTATAGCCCAAGGCTTCCAGAGTTTTCCAGGTAGCTCTTGAATGTTCACAGGATGACTTTATGTGCAAAATGTTAAGTCAGTCTTTCTTCCCCTGCAGTGCCTATTGACACAGAAATGCACTCTGCAGCCCTTCAGCCATGCTGAATTTTGTGGCATGGGAGTGAAAGAAAAGGAAAAAGCCTTTGACCTTGTTAATTGAGCAAATTGAATTTTCTGTGGCTGGCAATATTACATCATCTTCATGTCATTTTTACAGTACCTTTCTGACTCTAACCATACTGTAAACTATGGCCAGAGGTGCATTTTCAAGGCTCAGATCTGGAGCTTCTAAAGAATTATCTTATTGAATTTGTGAGTGGTGATGGTAGCTCACCAGCTATTACTGCAGCCAGAAAAGAGGTTAAATCTAGATGGAAATAGAAAAAAACCTCAACATTTGTATATTTTCTGTAATAGCCTCTATTTGACTAATCTGAATAGGTTCATACCTGGGGTCAGGGAGGCAGGCTATTCTTTTCCCCCCCCCCCCAATCATTGACAGCTCTTTAGCAGTTTTCAAGAAGCAGTCGACGAAAGAAAAAAAAATATTAGAATGGTTAGAATGTTGATTTTAAAAACAAAAGTATCCCTGATCTTTCGGTATTGATTTATCTTTTTTCCCTATAGACGAAAATCTCTCAGAAGCCTGGAGGTCAACAGGAGCTGAGACAGAACATCTTCACTTAATTCCTTCAGGTGCAGTATCATATATTTGGGGAAGATTTTTTAAAGTATTTTTTAAAGTTTTGAAAGTTGGGAGGGTTTAAGTATTCAGAGAACACACATACCTTTAAACAGATACAGAAAAACTCTAAAAGGAGTGTTTTTGTGTTTGTCGTATACATACAGATATACTTATGCATACACACAAATGCACATTTCATTTAACCTTCTCGTTGATAATCGCTGAAGGCCAAAAGAGTAAAATCTTGATTTGCTGCAGCTCGGGAAGCAACCTCCTCTTTTCAGATGCCTTTGGCAGGAGAGAGCCCAGTTAGTGAAACAGAGCACTGCTGGGTTGAAAGTGCTGCCAATACAGATGACAGCAGCACTTTGTCTCGGTGGAAATGCTTTGTAGCTTGAGTCATGCCTTGCCCCGTCAGACATGCTCGGTACAGCTCCCCCCGTCCCCCACCTCCTTCTCACAGCCTTCCTAAAATGCCTTTCCCTCAACAGGGAGGGATCCTATGCTCCACCTATTTCCCTTTTTATTTTACTTCATTTCAGGTTTTCAATATTGTTTAAGCGAAAGATACAACGTATTGCAGAAATGGCAATTCATCCAACACTTCTTTAAAAGTTAAGATATTCAGAAGCAAACTTAATGCTTTCTTTTGCCCATATTCCTACTGCACAAGTCCACATACGATGCAGTCAGTTATAGCTGTTGGCATATTGAATCATTTTAATAAGATCATTTCAGAGGATTCCTTTTCTTCGCTCCTCAAATTCTTCAAACTTATCAGGAGTGTCAGAGAAAAGAAGGAAGTGTGTGATACCAGCTGCATTGCTTATTTATGGGCTCACTGGTCTTTTTTAATTTTTATTTTCATTTTTACTTGCTCTCTCCTAGCTCCTTGCTGAAATAGCAGAAACATCTGTCTCTCTTCCTTCATTGAGGAGAATCATTTATGAGTCCCAGATTTACCAACAGTATCAGTTACATCCAGCAAACCTCACTCTTGGTCTTATTAATTACTTTCCATCTGCTTTTCCCTCAGGCATCTTGGTTAGCAGAAAAATGCTGACAATCAACAGTAATGGCTTCTTAAGTTAGTTATTTATTAAGTCAAGCCTTTTGCAGATACAGTTTCAATAAATACATGGGTTTTTTTTTTTTTAGAAAGAGTCATCTTTGAATTGGACCTAGTTGAAAACAAAAATGCAACAATTCCAGAAGCTGGGGACAGTATGGGAGGGGGGAGTGGTTTGCTTTTTTTTATTTTTTATTTTATTTTAAACTGACTGATGGTCTTAGCCTCTGCTTTGAATGTTTAAGCTGAAAGAAGCACCATTTGGATTCTGTAGTTGTATGCTTATGGAAAAAATAGAGCTCCAGAAGTTGCTGTTAGAAGCAGTTACTGTGGGCAGAAAGGGATGGTCCTACTAGGGTTTGGGGGTTTTGCTCTTGTCTTTTTTTTTTGTTTAAGTGAACATTTATATTCTTCTTTTCCCATGACTTTTCCCTCTTTTGGCTAGGTTGCTCCCTCGGTCTCCTACTGGGAAAGCAGCATTGAACTTGCAGTGCTGAAAAGATGATTAATGATAGGCAAAACTGTATACAACATGCAGTTTATTTGGGGGGGAGGAGCGCACAGTGCAATGCTGCATTGGAGAATTCTAGGCAAATGGTGTGTGAAATTGTTGACAAATTGCCCTCATTAAGCTCACTAAATGAATGCTTTCATGAGAACATTGGCTTGGTATCACCATGTATAATGTAACTTCTACTTGAGATTGCGTGTGCTGCTATTCTTATCTTTTAAACCCTTGTAATGGCTTTAACGTCCTGATAAAGCCAACCATTGTAGCTGTCTTCACTGTTTAGTACATGGGATGTGAAGGAAAATTGCTGAGGGTGACTTCCATGAGTGGTTCTGAATTATTCATTAATTTATTCATCGTAATGAACCATTCTGAGCCCGGTCACCAGAGTTCATAAATGCCAAGAAATGGATTTAGAAATGCCTTAAGTTCCTCAGACTCTTTAACTTGATCCCTGTCAATGAAAGGGGCAGTAAAAGGACAACAGTCACAGAAGCCTCTGTTTTAGAAAATGCAACTTTGGATACTGTTCAGCCTTGTTGATGGTAGAAAACTTTCAGAAAAAATATGTCTTAAAGGTGATGGTGTTTGATGATCCAGCATGTTCACTGGCATTTGAGTAAGGTCAGTGTGCACTACACACTTGCCCTACCAAGTTGAATTCTGGCCACCAGCCTAAATATGCCCCGCTGGGCAAATAATGAAGTGTGGAGCCACCACAGGGAGAACTGCATAGACTACTGAGACCTTCAAAGATGAAGGTCAGGCCATGGCCTAGCATCCAGGCTTGTACCACACACAGTGTGTGTTTGTTACCAGGTTTTACTATAGTAAGAGGGAAAGTATCCATGCAGAAAGCTACCAGTGTGAACTGTTTCCCTTTGATTAAGCAGTTGCTTTAGCTGCTGCAAAGGTGTAGCAGATGACAGCCACTGATCATATTGAAAGATGATCCATACAAAGAAAAGCTGAAAAATCCCTGTCCTAAACCAATTGTATACCATGCGGAAAAAGACATGAGTATAGATATAAGGCTGTCTTTGTGTTGAAGACTGCTGGTAATTTTGAACAGGAATCATAGTATAGGAAGAGAAAAGTGGCATGAATGTATTGTCAACCATTGATCCACTTGGGGTAAAACCAGATGTGGCTGGTCCTTCTTAGAGCTTTTACTGCAAGGAGAGCCTGGCTGGAAAAAGCTGTCATACAGGAAGAAGAGGAAAAGCACACCCCGTAAACAAGAGAACGGGAGACTGGTTTTCCGTCATCTTTCTTCTCTGTCACACAGTGTGACTTCTCAACTCATACTCTTGCCCAGCTCCAGTAACCCCCTTTCCTTTCATTACAACTAGGTAAGCATGGCTACAGGAACATCTGGGAACTTTGGGAGAGATTTTTCATTCGTAACTTGGCTTTCCAGTATGGGAAAGATTGGGAATGATTGAATTAACATCGATCTCCACTGCTATGAGCTGCACTAGGAAACTGCATAAGCAGCTGCAGGCAGGGAAGGGTTTGTGTGGGTGCTCTGTAGTTGGCCTGGAGTGTACCTTAGGGTACCTTTGTGGGCCGTTAAGCTCCCCTTGCTGACTTTAAACTAAAGTACCTTGAGGAGAGTACCTATGATCCCTTTCAACAGTAACACTGAGGGTGTGAATACACCTATGGCAGGTGACTGGCACAAGCAATTGGTAACATAAACATCTGTCTACCTTTTAGTTCAGATAAATAAAATGAAGCCACTTAGATCTGTCAAGCTGTCGTAAGGCAGGTTATTTGGTTTATTTTCTTACTTGGGGATGAGTGTGAACACATCTTCCCCACTACCACAAACTATGCAGTCCAGTTTCCCACATTTAGGGAAATCTCAGGTGAGCTCCATTACCTTGGTAAACTCTTTCCCTGAATATGGTGTCTCCCCTGCTGTAAAAACCTAGATATTCTGTGGCTGTGATGTGCTGAGGCTAAAGCTTAGGTAGGTGGTACCTCTGGGATTTGAAGTTGACTTCTTTTTACTAGGCAAGAACTTGAACCAACTAAGCTATTCTTGCAAACAACTGTGTAAACTATGTCCTCACTGATCATCCTGCTGTCCAGAATAGTCTGGGGTGACCTCTCTACTCATCAGTAGTGTCATTGACTATAGAGTACATTGGCCCTCAAGTGGGTTTTTGAGTCGTTTAGAGAGGCAGCATATGGATTGTTATCACCTCTGAGCATCCTGGTACCTCATGAATGGAGTACAAAACTGTGTATCTCATTGTATGTGGTACAGGATTTAAAACTGGTCATATAAAGGAATTTTTCTAAGACTGGTAAGTCCAAGCTTCCTCTCTTTTAGCAGTCATATTAGAAAAAAGTGACTTAAAAGAACTGTTGATGTCCTCCATAGCAAATCTGCTAGTGATTGCAGCCTAAAGCAACATCTGAGAAATTTTACAATTAGCAGGTTACAAAATCAAGGAGTTATAATGACTACATTAACCCACCGTGTTTAATCTGGGAATTAAGACTTGTTTGGAAAGAGGGCAGGAAGGAAGAAATAGGAATTGTGAAGAACATGGAGAAATGAATAATATCCTGCTTGGACAGGGCTAGTGTCTCTATTGAATGTGTGGGACAGATATTCCATAATCCAAAGCAGCCTGTCTTCATAAGCAGCCTCTCCTGGGAGGTGTCCCTTGAAAACACCAAGGATTATGGCACCAACTGTCCAGGTGTTCATGAATATGGCTAGCAATCAGGGTAGTAGGAGTGGTTTTTTGTAGGCACCCCCAAACCTTTGTTGACAGAGGTTGTTTGAGACTGGAAGGGTTGTAAGGAAAATCCATGAGCTCCACAAGGAGGTGCTCCCAAAGATGTGGTAGCCCTGCAACAAGCCTTGTAGCAGCTTCTTGCAGCTTCATGGAGCAACAGACTGAGCTGGCAAGACTGTTGGTGTCTGGAAGATCTCTGAGCCTTGACTGACAGATGGTTCAGTCCCAAGTGCTCCCTGTTGGAGTAGGCCATATTTAGCTGCTAATGCCTTGATGGTCCACCAGTTCTGGTGAGAATAGCTGCTTTAAAGGCATCATAAGCTTGCATTTTGGGACTTGCTCTTGTGATGTATATCTTAAGTATCTTGCAGTATTATGACCTGAAGGAGAAAGCTGAAGTTCACTGTTCCTCCTAGAAACTTCTTTACATTAAGACTCTGGCTCATGTTCCTCGAACAAAGGGCTGTGGGAATTTAATATCCCACTGTCCTTCACCTATTTGTAATGCCCATCTATTGCCTGTGAACCTGGTGTGAAGCATAAGGAGATTTTTGTCCAGATGCCTGTCATTCCAGTATGCTAAGACAAACTTGCATTTATTGCATTTTTAGAGAAATGAATACCTGGCACCTTGACCAGACGTGGATGAGGAGTAGCACTCAGGTTTTAAGCCATTTTGGCTACAAAGCAGTGACTTCTGACATATGAGGACACACAACTTGGGATGGTCAAAATCAAGTACTGACAGAGCAAAATCTACTAGAAGAAATCTGTTAAAGGCTTTTTAAACTGTTCATGGCAATTTCTATGGTGGTTGGAAGATGCCAGCTTTGAAAGCAGACAGTCTTAATTTAAGCTATTCATTTTGATATTCCTTTAAGCAGTATAATATTAGATTTTGATATACAAAGAGAAGGTAGTAGGGTGGGAAAAAAAATCTAAAGAGAAAATATCCAGAGCCTTAGTAATAGACAATATTTCAATATGGGATCTAAAGTTTTATGTCACCCACTCCTGTACTGGTTGCTATCACCATCTGCTTGATCTATTTGATCTTCTGTCCAGGGTAAGCAATGAGTTATGTACTTGATCCCAGCTCCTGTTATCTGCCAGTTGATATCAAGGCCTCCTCTTCATTTCTTTCCATCAGATCCTGAAGAAAGAATCTACCCTTGTCTGTTACACTTTTTGCATTGTCATCAGGTGTCTCTTTGAGCCAAGTTTTGTGGTAATGAAACGGGCAGACTCCTCCAGGAGCCATGAGTGAGGGGCATGTTGTGTGGTGAAGGGCAGAGTCTCACAAAACAGAAGTATCAATGAAAATCAGATTGAAAAAGTAATGCTTCTGCTGTTGGCTCACTTTGTAATAAGATCCCTATAATATTTCTCTTAACTATGAAGGACATGTGCAAGTGATTTAATATGTATGAGCAAAAATATTTAGAATAATAGATCTGACTGTTAGAAATGAAGCAATGACACTTTGTTTTCCAGAAGCAATTGACTGATTTAATTAAGCCAGAAATTAGCCTGTTAGATGATGGCTCATAAAATTTCTGGAAATATCAAATGCATGCTAATTGTGCTGGCTTTACATGTAGACACTGTCCTTATGGCAAATTTCCAAATTAGTCATGGACATATGGGACAAGGCAAGCTGTCTGTGGAGGGATGAAAACTGGAAGAGGCTGAACCTGATGCACTGCGTGCTAGAATCACTCTGCTGGAACATTTGCCATAGGTGGAGAAAACTTGCTCTGTTTTTATGTGAAAAACCTCCTAGCAGAGCACACAAACAAGACTGTCCTATTGCACAAGAGGAAGTATACGCGCTCTTCATGGGCTGATGCTTGAACCAGTCCTTTGCATCAGGACAGCTGCCATCAGTGTCCTCTGTGGGTTCGTGCCTGGCGCTCACACCTTAGCTTTGTTTCAACAGGTAAATGCTGATGTTTACATAGACGCACACTTTTCTTGCACTGTAGCACTGTAGTCCAGCTTACAGTATTGAAAGAGCTTCTTGTGCATGTTTCTTCAAGCACCCATTTTTCTCAGAGTACCACACTGCTGTTTACAAACCAAGTTCTGGTTCTTGGTTAAGAGTGCAGGACGTGGTGATAGAGTGGCATTAGCATTACTGGCAACTGACAGCATTTGTTGGCTTTACCTCTGGGAGAAGACACATAGCTTGCTCTCAGCGGGCACAAGCTGTCTCAGAGGAAACCTAGTTCAGCTCCATCTGTGAGCTGGGTGACCCAGTGACTGGGCGAGCTGTGATTCTGCCAGGCCTGTGAGGAGACCTATGGGCATCAAAGAGACTTTTTTCCCCCACTAAGCCTTGTGCAGAGCTATCCATTAATTCTTCACTGAAAACCAGGGGAAGTCAAGCCAGGATCTAAAGGAAGTCCAGGCTGGCTGTGCAGGGAGTAACACCACCAAGGGAAAATGAGGCATTTTGGCTGCAGGCTGGACAACTCAGGTGTGATGTCTCAGAAAGCTCTGAAATACAACAAAACTTTCTGATAGAAACTTGGTGAAACTCCCCTAAAGCAGCACAATTTAGCCACTCCCCTGTGGCTAAATTGTGCTGCCTTTCCTTGTGAAAGGAAGAAAGAACTGGGAGGGAGCCCGTCAGGGCTGAACAATTCAAGAGCCACTGCCTGTGAATTTTCTTAGGATGTTTTGCATTAACATCAGTCTGAGGCAGAATAATGGAACTGGCAGCGGCGAGAGACCAGAAGAAAGCAGTTGGTTCAGGGAACACCGATGAAGACTGAATATAGAGGGAAGTTAGTGGAGATTAGTGCTGAGGAGAAAAATTCTGTGGAAATGTGAGAGGTTGCTGGTTACTGCCTTGGGAGGGAAGACAGTAGAGGAAGGAAGCAGGAAGGGAAGACCAGAAGGGTGGAAGAGAGCTTTGTTGAGTGAGGTCTCTGGGATAAATGGGGCCCGACAAGCTGAGACTACAGCTAGCCAGATGTGAAGAAAGGATGCGAAACGAGGCATTGGTGTGCGTGTGGTGTGGCACTGTTTGTATGGGCAGCGGACCAAGGTCAAAGCAGAAGGAGCAGTGCTTATAGAGATGCAATGGTCAGAAGAAGCTTGGTCTAATGCAGCATCCTTTGTCCATCACCCCGTGATCCTGCAGCACCTGCTGCTTCTTGGGAGAAGATACACACAGCTGAAAAAATGCTTTCTCTTTCCCCAGTGTTGATTCCTGTGGGCTGTTTCTAGACAGGCGTTTTCAGAGTTTGCCCACATCCCTGTTCGGGGAGTGTCCAGAGTGTGAGTGTCCACTATGCGCAACCCAGGCATAAATCTCACCCTGCTCTGTTTTTCACAGAAAGGAAACCTGGCCACGCCAGCTGCACAGTGTGCTGCAGCCAGGGTCCCGAGAAGAAGGAGAGCGTAGATGCAACCATGGTGCTTGGAAAATCTTCCGTTGCCATCAGTGCTTCTCTTAGTCCAACTAACAGCAGTCTGTTTAGCAGAGCTTAGGCTTCCAACCCTGCAAATGATCGCTGTAGATGTCAATGAGATGAAGCAATGTATCTTCTTAAGTTCATTCTTTGCTCGGTTCTTGGAGAATGCACCAGCCAACCCTGTGTTTTAAACCAAACAAAAACTCCCTACATTAAAATCGCAAGGTCAGACATAAGCTATGAAATGCCAGAATTAATTTTGCCTCCACGGTCCTACTATGGCTCCACTGTGCTTATGCATTATAATGCCATAATTTACATAATCGCAAACTGCTTCTGGGAACGAAGTGGTTTTGCAGCGTTGGCTGTAGGCCCCAGCCTTGTCTGTTGTGGAAGGTGTATTGTGGACAAGGCAGGGGAATTCAGGACGGTGGTTCTGGAGTTGCACAGTCTTCGTTCTTGTGTTTTCTAACACTTGAGACTTAGGAGCTTGAGTTTGCAAACTCACTGTTCTTTTCAACAGATTTTACGTGTAATGTTAAACATATTCCAACACAGTCTGAACTTTATTTATTGCTTTTGTTGTTAGAAGACGGGAAAAATCAGGTCCGAGTAAGGATTTTCTCCTGTAAAACAGAAAAAAATCAGCAAAAATGTCTCAAAATCTCAGGTTGGTTAAAATAAGATTTGAATTAGTTGAATTTCTGAAAGAAGTTTAAAATAAAACTGGATCTTTATTTGATAGAACTGCCTGTACTTCACCTGTTCTGCGATCCCATCAGCACCTATCATAAGACAAACTCATTAAAGTCCAAAGTGTCCTGGAACTTGAGCACCACCTTGATTTAATACATTTTAACCAGACCTGTTGAAGTCACTGTGGGACCAGAGCCTTTGCTTGGCTGGAGCAGCGTGACCTCATGTGAAGGGATGCTATGAGAGTTCTCAGCCAGCAGAACAGACTCTACTAAAAGCTACGCCTTAAAATACAATCATCTGAGCTACCCTTAGATCCTGCAGCTTTTTAGCCATGTAGATCAAGTCACTCATAATTATATTAAGGCTATTAATGATAAAATGGCACATACTCTCAGATCATATGGTGATGAGGCTATAACTTTTATCTATAATGATGAAGATAATCTAGGGTTTTTTTTTCCTTTAGGAGGTAGGTAGTTTTAATGGATCATTTTGTAGTTAATAAGACAATATGCTTTTGATAATTGCTTTAAGTTGGCAGCAACATATTAGTCAAATTTCTTTTGGATTCTTTTTCACTTTAGAATGCCCAAAAGCAGTCAACACAGATATTATCGTGGAGTGTTCACAAAATATATGCAGCCATACGAACACGGTGATGCAAAAGTAGAATTAATTAGAAAAATATTACTTGGCTTCTGCAGTCTTTAAAAGGCTACTATTTGTTTTCATCATTTTATTTAAATACAAAGTGTGAAAACAAATGCTTAAAATGTCTCAAGTATGAAAAATCAAAGCTTCCTACACCAAATAGGAAACTAGTGTTAGTTTTGTTGCTCAAATTTGAAGGCCTGGGATACAAATGGCTTTTAAACTGAAGTTTGACATAAAGCTAGTTGGAAGTAGCTAAAAGTTTTTGATTTTTGTTTATTATTATTATTTAAAAGAGGAAAGCTTAGACTAAAACTGAAGGGAAAAAAACACCAAAAACAACTGTGGCAAAAATTCCAGAGCCAAAATATTTAGTCTTGGAATTGCTGTGATGATGCCTTATGGAAATAGTTCAGTTGCTTTCAATTTTTTTTTTTTCCTTTATCCAGAACCCTTTGTTTGGCTACTTCTTCCAAAATCATTGTGGTTTTATTCATGGAATAGAAAAATGGTGCATCATGAGACATGCAATGCACCACAGAGGGAGGCCCATAATGAATAGAGATGTAATACAAACACTCCCAGGAACGATTGTAGCAACACATCCAAATAGAAACATTTTGGCCCATAGCTTTCTTGTTCTTCCTCAGCCCTAATAATTTCTAAGTTCCTCTTGCTGGGACAGGATACAAGTCTAGGAAAAATGCATTGATATCTCCTCATGAAGAAGGGAAATGGCAATATAGGAAGGCACATCTCATATTAAAATGAATCTTTCCCAGTCTTGCAAAACTAGTAGTTGATAGCACTCCATCTCCTCCCCCCTTAGGTGAGCTCATACTGCTTATATTAAAAGGCAACAAACCTGAAAGTTATTCTTGTCCTTACAGAAAGCACTTCATCTCCTTTGGATCATTGAAAAGATGGCAGAACTGATGTGCTTTCAGATTCTTTGCACCGTTTTGAAGCCTAGGGTATCTTAAAGGGTTACTGTAAACGGTTTCACAAAGGAATTATATGATGTGGTTCAGGCAGCTTAACTCAGTCACAGCCAAGAGACTCCTACCAGTCCTTTGTATTTATATATAAAAATACTATGTTTGTAGTTCAAGCTGAATAGTCTCAACGTATAAGATACTGACCAACTGGAAGACAAGGAGGAAAAGAAAAAGAAAAAGACTACTACATAACTTTGCCAAGAACGAGTGAAACATCTCTGAAACTGTTAAAAGAAGATATCTTGTTAGGTCTCATCCACAGGCACGATAATGGTTCTAAGTCCCAAACCATATGGCTGGGCATAACAGGCCTCCCAGACTCCCACAGCAAATCCCACAATGAACCAAGCGTTTGGTAAATACTGAAGGGCTATAAGATGACTCAGTCCTAGTTGAAACTTGTAGGTCCTCTTTGAACTAGCATTTCCCAACTTCTCTCTTCATGTCGACGCTTTTGGGCTTATGAAGCTCCAAGACTGATTGTCCTAAATGCCTTGCCCAAAACGGTTGCCCATTGTCAGTAGTATCATCTGTGACGAACACATTTCTGCTGAGAGTTTGATGTCTTTGTACCAAAATGAGTTTGGTACTTTACTGCTTCTCCATGCGCCTGCCATCTCATTCCCCTGTAGAAACAGTGTAATGGGATGTGCACAGAAATATTCAGTCCTTCATCTGAAAGTTGAATTCAGATCTCTTAAACCAAGATGTTCTTTCCTCTCTAGGCTTTTTTTCTGATTCTTTGTTTTGTTTTGTTTTGTTTGGTGGGGTTTTTTTCCTTTCCTTTTAGTTCTGGTCATGTCAGAATATTCCTGGGATTTATGCCATAAGCTTGATGGAGTGGTAACTTGTTTGTCTAATGTCTTTATTCTTTACAGGGCTCCCTCGACAGCTGCACTTGATGTCTCACAAAGCACCAGCCTATGCTATTCTTGATGAGCAAAAGTACTCCTTGGGAAAGGGATTCATTTTGGTTGTGGGGCATCAAATTTTGAGTTTGGAGGGAAACTGCTATATGTCTTCTCACGGAGGCTCTGTTCTTTCTGAATCCTGTATAATTATTTATGTACAGCTATGTGCTTGGGTCTATGTGAGATTATGCTTCCAATTGGCCTAAAACATTTCTCTCTTATATGCAAGAAAGGTTGCTGGAACAAATGCACAGCCTTCTAGGAGTCAGAAGTGGGACCGCTGGCCTTCCTGGCCCCATGACCCACACAGGACAACTTTCGGGTGGCTGACCGCCACGGAATGCACAGCACACGACGTGACACGAGGAGCTGGGAGGCGGCCGAGGGAGTCGTTTGCAGTGGCTACTCCTGTCACTGTATTTCAGGCAAAGATTGAGCACAGCTGGGCTGCACACGGAGGGGGGACACGTGTTGGTTTCGGCCTGCGTGTGCTCTCCCACAGCTGGGGACTAGCATTACCCTGCAGTACCTGCCGGGGGGACCATGGTATGGCTGGGCATGCTAGCTACAGCTGCCCATCGCCGAGTCGGAGGGCAGGGCTTGACTGACCAAGGTAGGCTGCTGTGCCATAGAAAGCCCTAGTTTTTTTCTTTACCATCCTGCTCTCCCTAGGTGAGTTCCTAGCAAGTGTTTGGGCTGGGTTTTTCAAACCCTACAAGTCACATGGCAGGAAAAAAAGTGCTTGGTTATATGTCTTCATTGGCAGTCTGTGGGCCTGTATGTGAGGCAAACATTAACCTTACACCATAACCTTTTACCATTTTACAGAAGGCAGATTGCTTCTCCCCCATCCCCTGAACAGGTAACTCTCAAAAAGAAAACAGAGGATGTTAAAAGCACACACTTGTGTCAAAAGCAGACAGTTTGTACTGCCTTGGCGCAGTACAAAGTTTGCTTAGAAATTAACCTTTGGTTACAGAAAACTATATAGAGACTAATTCACATTTTCTTTCAAAAAACCTAGGGTGGTCATTTGATGAGTCTGACCCCAGAAGGCAATGTTTTCTTAGACCTTCACTGATTCTTGAGAATTGAAGCATGTGTGTAGTCATCTTGAATCAGGACCAAAACTTTTTCGCAAGGAGAAGCATTAATGACCAGTATCTGGTGGGATTAGAGCCTAATTAACATTGCCCAATTACTTGTCAGTCATCTGTGCTGCTGGTACTCATTTCAGCTTCAGGTAATTAGCCCACCTCTTAATGAAAATGCACGGTTTTTCTTCTCAAGTTAACCTCCCGTCCCCAAAACTTCAGGTTTTAGCAACTTTCTCTGTAGCGCTGTCAGTGTTGACGCTTTTGCCGCTGCAGTTTCATATGCCATTTGCATATGTTGACAAAGATGTAATTTGCTCAGAATTATCTGTATATGCAGTAATTGTCTAGTGTGTGTTATGATATATTTAGGAAGACAGGCTTTTTCATACATAAGATCATAGTGTGGTGCAGGGAAAACTGCTCAACTTATGGTTTAAATCAAATCAGGATTAAAGCGGTTTTGTCTTTTTAATAAGGACATGTAATGACCTGGCAATCAGTGAGCTGTGACCTGGCAATCAGTGAGGATCACTATCAGCAATGCAACACATAAACCACAATAGTAGATACTTGCAAAATGTTAGTAAACAGCTATAAACTTCTAAAGACCCTTCTATAACCAATCCTAAAGTGTCCCAGTCTCACACACGCACGGCTGTGAGCATGCCACTCCCCTGGCTGTGTGGGTTACAAGCACGCACCCCTCTTCTGGGGGTGTGGGTCCCCCCATTCACACACACCTCCTGCAGGTACCTGCACAACCCACATTTTAGGTGTATTTATGCCTACCTGTGCTGCTCCCTGCGACTGGCTAAGGCACGTGCCACGAGTACCGCCGCACTCCTGGGCTGTGGGTCCCCGCTTGTCACACCCCAAACTGCCACGAGGCAGAGAGCCGGCGCCATCAGGCCGAGGCAGAGGCAAGATGCTGGTGGGGTGGCTTTTGGCAGTGTCAAACCAGGTTGGACTGCTGCTCTGGGCCTGCTCTGAGGTCTCTCTCCACCTATTGCAAACGTTCATCCTTCTTTTTTACTTCTTTTCAATCTGACTCTTTTCCAGAAATCTTTTGCTAACCCCTGATGTCCTGGTTTCAGCTGAGATAGAGTTAATTTTCTTTATAGTGGCTGGTATGGGGCTATGTTTTGGATTTGTGCTGAAAACAGCATTGATAATACAGAGATGTTTTAGTTGTTGCTGCACTAGTCAAGGACTTTTCAGCTTCCCATGCTCTGCCAGGTGCAGAAGAAGCTGGGAGGGGACAC
Organism: Mycteria americana; assembly: GCF_035582795.1. Lineage (NCBI taxonomy): Eukaryota > Metazoa > Chordata > Aves > Ciconiiformes > Ciconiidae > Mycteria > Mycteria americana. The sequence continues at coordinate 92,675,865 of NC_134366.1, read as the reverse complement.
AGCCAAGAGAGTTGATCCAGACTGACCAAGGAGGTATTCCATACCACATGACGTCATGCTCAGTATGTAGAGCTGGGGAAGAAGAAGGAAGGGGGGACATTCGGAGTGATGGCGTTTGTCTTCCCAAGTAACCGTTACGCGTGATGGAGCCCTGCTTTCCTGGGGATGGCTGAACACCTGCCTGCCCATGGGAAGCAGTGAATGAATTCCTTGTTTTGCTTTGCTTGTGTGCGCGGCTTTTGCTTTCCCCATTAAACTGTCTTTATCTCAACCCACGAGTATCTCACTTTTACCCTTCCGATTCTCTCCCCCATCCCATTGTGGGGGGAGTGAGCAAGCGGCTGGGTGGGGCTTAGTTGCTGGCTGGGGTTAAACCATGACACCTGATTACCACTTAATCTGTGTAATAGTTGTCTTGAGCAAACTTCATTGTTGTTGTATTTGTTGTTTTAGTGTTAGCCCTTTGGGGGCAAGCATCCTCTCAGGACTGGCAGCTTCGGCTATTAACCTGTCCCCACATGCAGTTTACCCTCACACCCACTCGAGAGCATCTCTTGTTCTCCAGCCCCTTTGGCCGGGCAGAGGCAGTGCGGACTCCCCCACGGTAGTGAAAACCATGATCCCCAATTCTGTTGCTAGGGTGGGCTTCCCTCGGGAAAGGCCTTTACTCCATCAGTGCTGTCCCTTACGCCACTGAGCATATGCCACCGTTTCAGATATGTCATGTTCTGTTAGATGACATGGGTAACGGTAGGTGAGTCCCTATCAGAGTTCGTAATAACAGCCCCAACGTTTGAGCTGAACGGGCATATATTGCTTCTGATTTCCTGACAATCCCCATGGTCATAGGAGTTAAAGAGTCTGTCTTTTGGGGTGAAAGAAGGAGCAGCTGCTTTTTAAGAAAGCTGAATTAAATAGAAACATCTCATCTCAAAGCACCAGCCCTATAGGATACCTGCAGAACTAATGTGGGGAGGTTAAACAGTTGGGGTTTTTTTGTTTGATGTGGTGGCAAAGGCCAGGAGGGATCCACTGAAGTTGAGCGTCTGCGGGAAGACTATTTGCGAGGGAGAAAACGGCTCGAACTCCGGAGAAGCAGGGAACGACAGGTAAACAGACCGCCTGTGTGGCTTCCTGCACGCAGGGCGACTTTCTCACCACTTCTGTGAGTTGCAGAGGGCTGGAGGGTGCCACGAAGGGGCCCGACCGGCAGCGCCGGACCATCGGGAGGACGCCCGGGCGAACAGCTCCCAGTCCCGCCCCGGGTGGTTCTCTGCGAGCTGTGCTGCGCAGCCCCCGCTGCCCTCACGGCGGCCTTCGGGGCTCGGCCGTGCGGCCGGGCAGCCCGGGGAGGGCCCGGCAAACCCTCCCGTCGGGCCACGGCCGGGGCCGAGCTGAGGAGGGTCGGAGGACGGCGGGGCTGGGGCCGGGGCAGACCCCCGCGGGGAGAAGGGCAGGGAAGCGGGGCCGGGCGGCCCCCGGGCCGCTCCGCTGCGGCACCGCCGGCGGGGGCGGCCCGCGGCCGGGCGCGACACCGGGGGAGGCGGGGGGGAGCGGTGGGGGGAGCCCCCGGGCCGGGCGCTGTGTCTTTAAAGGCCGGGGCCGGCTCTCGGCTCCATCCTCCCTCCCTCCCTCCCTCCCCCCCCCCGGCCCGGCGGCGCTGGGTGCCGGGAGGAGGCGCCTGCCGCTAACAAAAGTCTGCGGCGGCGGCTCTCCCCTTCCTCCCTGCCCGGGCAACAAGTGGCTGGCGGCGGCTTCCCGGGGGAGGCAGGAGCGGGGCTGCGAGGAGGAGGAAGGCGGAGCGGCGCTGAACTACCGGAGGAGCCCCAGCGCCGGCCGCGGGGCGGCGGAGCCTGCGCCCGGGGGCCGTCCCGCCCGTGGATTATAACTGGAGCCGCCTCCCCTGCCCTGACACCCCGGCTGGAAACCGGGGCGGGGAGGGCGCCCCGATACATCGCATTTTTTATTATTTCCCTCTTTTTTTTTTTTTTTTAATTTTTTTGAGGGGGGAAGGGAGGGGTGTCGGCCACCCGAGAAGAAGTAGAGGAAGTTGTAGGGCTGCTTCGTGAAAAAACTCCTGGGGTTCCCCCCCCCCCCCGCCCATACACACACCCCGGCTCCACTCCATCATCCGCGGCCGCTCGGCGCCCCGCGGTAGAGATGCTGCGCGGCGGCGTGGGGAGGCGGCGGCGAGCATGAAGCCGGCAGGATGGGCGCGAACAATGGCAAGCAGTACGGCAGCGAGGGTGAGTCGGGGGGAAAAGTGGGGTGCTGGGGGGCAGCAAAGGGGTCGCCCCGGCCCGGGGGGTGCCCGGGCGAGAGGCGCCGCGGCGGGGTCCCCCCGCCGCGGCGCCTCTCGCCCGGGCACCCCCCGGGCCGGGGCGACCCCAGCTGGGAAGTAGGACATGGCCCTCAGGCTCCAACTGCGCTGAGACCCTTAAAATACCTTTAATTATGGGGGGTTTTTTGGTTTTTTTTTTTTTTTTTAATAGGTGGGAGGTAAGCGCTGTCTCAATTCATGATGTGGAGGCAGCTCAGGGGGTTACAGCAGCATAACTTTGCTAAAAACTTTTAGAGCGCTCTTCGTAATCCTTTTTCTACTTGTCTTTATATCCCAGGATCCTTATATTATGCAGTATGGTATATGACTGCTTCCTGTCTGAACAGAAAAAAAAAAAAAAATTAACCCCAGGAAAGAGCTGGGGGGAGAGTTAATGTTCTCCAGCTGTTATCCATAGATTGTACTCCTGCAATTTCGCTTCAGTGAAACTTTAGTGGGTTTGGTTTTAGATAGACAGGGCCTGATTCATTCTTGTGGAAACCTATTAGTCTCGCCGGAGTTGCATCAGGGATGAATTTCAGCTGCTTTGCTGCTGGTGTGAAGGACTACTGGAACGGTCAGCTGGTGGCAGGCAAACCAATGGCAAGTACAGAAAGTTTGTCTTCCTGCCAGCTAGTTTTAAGCTCTCTTTAACTTTTAGCCGTCTTGTATATGTCTTGCCCTCATAGTATTGAGGCACCTATATAGGATATATGTCTTCCCCTCACAGTATTGGGCAACTGTATAGGATCGCTACATTTCCTCCCTCCCCAGCCCCCCCCTTTTTTTTTTTTGTTGAGGGCTTGTGGGTGGGGCGAGGGAGATGGCCCTATGGTCTGCTCGATTCTTTGGGAGTCCATAAAGCAACTGCCAAAGAATACACCTCTCTCACATCCAAAATATGCATGAAGATTGTGAAAAGGAAAGGGGAAAAACACCGCTTCTCGAACAGATTCTGAAGTTCCTTTCATTTATTGCCAAATGAGCTCTGCTTTCGGAAGAGTTGAAGAAGTCAGAAGCTTCAAGCTAAAGATACGCTCGCTGTTGCGGGGTTTAGCTCACTCGATACCATCACTGGAATAACTTCTGCATAAATGATGGGAACCTGGAAGTTGTGATCAAAGCCTCTTTGGATTCCCCCTGAAAGGAAACCCTAGTTTGTCCCCAGAGTTCAAAGGGTCAGTGTTTATAGTGCTGGTTGCTTGCAAAAATCACGTTGCCGAAGGGCGTTTAGCATGATGCTAGGGAGGCATGGCTGCATCCCTGAGCTTTCTTGTGAGTTCAGAGGAATGCTTGCTTCAATTAATGTACAGTTTTGTGGGAGGAATGTGGTGGACACTGAGTCTTCTGCAGCCCTCGGTGAAGTGGAGGAGACCTTTACTGTTCCAGAACTACCTGATGGGAACTGTGAGGAAAAGGAGGATTGGTGCAGCTAGGATATTCTTAATTAATTCACCTTTCTCCTCCATTCAGAGTGGAGGTTGGATCCTGGGAATGGAGACTACATGTGGCAAATTAATCTTTGCACTACAGACCATTACCTGGGTTGAGAAATAGGTAGAATACTGGTTTAAAAATACAAGACAATAAAAATAAATAAATAAAAAAAATCCCCAAAACCCCATGGCCAAAACTTTGATCTTTCAATTTAGGTAACTTGTCCCATGCATCATTAGTGAGCTCGTAGATCTGGGTTTCCTGGCAGCTTCTATGCATCATCAGTTACTGTGAAACTTGGAGAAGCTCTTGTTTGCTGCTTTCTTTCTGGGTGATGCAGAGGAGAACAAATCTAAATCTGGTAAAGGGAGGCCTTTTTGCATAAGCCACTGGGGCTTTTGGTGCCTTTGACAACTGAACTGCTTAATTGCCATAAAAAGTTGCTTTTTAACAGGCATTTAACATTGGGATCCCGGGTGGAGGGGTAGCACTCTGAGGAAACACCCAGTTGCTGTGTGCTTTAAGAGCAACCTGAATATCTGGGTTGAAGTTCGTAGAGTGGCATCTGTGGTTGGGTACGTGGTACATAGTTTCCAGCATAGTGGGCTTGCTAGGCTACGTCGTGCTCTGTATGCCATTTTAGGGATGGAGAAAAGTACCTTTGTTAGCTGAACTTCTTGAATGTTGTTTTCTCATTTGCTGCTTGCTAGTATCTTAGGTGAGATTTCAGAAAGACAACTACAAATGATTTTTAAAATGGCTGTTGTTTTTCATGCAGCCTTCCCATCTGCTGTGAAACTGCGGAACATCAGGAATTTGCCTGAATTGCTTCTCATCTCAAAGCTGAAGAGATACCTTAGGGCAAGGATAACTCCTGCTCAAGATACCACTTCTAAAACACTAGATAACCTTTATTACTAGGAAATTGTTTTTTGTGGATTGTTACATTGTTACACTTACCGGTACTAGACAGTTTTTTGAAATTCACATATACACTGTGTGTAATAATCTCAGGCAGCTAAGTGTGACTAATCACATAAACTACACTGTGCTGCCTTTATTTACTTATTTATTTTGCTCATCCAGGGCTTTATTGAGTAGAATTTTATTGGAAGCTACAGTTGTCATGTTAAGATGGACAGGAGAGTACGTTGGATGTTTGAGGAGTCTAAATTAGTTTGTTTAGTCCGGTGAATAATTCCTGGCACTCTTGATGAATATATCTGTTTTCCAGAAATTTAATTTTTTAAGACAGGCTAAAACTTGCTTTAAATGAAGGTTAAATGTGAATAAAGTTGCTTCTCTGCAAAATCATGTCATGCAGATGGGATATGAACACAACACTCATTTAAAAAAATAAAATTATACCAAATTTTGTCTACAGGAGTTTACCTCTTTTATAAAGTAAATTATTAAATACAGGTTTATTTTCCTAGTTTTCATTTGCCCTTTTAAAATGTTTCTATAAGGGAGATGATTTCTGAAAGCTTGTTTAGCTAGAAAAATACAGAGCTTGAGATGTCAGGCTTATCGTAGCGTGCAGTAGATTCTGACTGAAGTGTGAAAGCTTGAAGTTAGTCTTTCTGAATGTGTTCCAGCAGTTGTGTTTGAATAGCATGACTGAAGGTAATGGATCACTGGAGTAAAAAATCCATTTGATCATGGAGCAGTTCTTGTGAGGCTTGCACCTATGCAGTGGAAATGTATTGTCACTTATCTTAGCAAGAGTGCTTATTGTTGTCCTTTACTTTCCTGCCTTAGGGATAAATCATTCACCTTTCTGTCCTTGATTTAGTTCTTTGCTCGATTTTTTTTTTTTTTTTTTTTTTTTAAATAAGAGGAGGCATGCCTACCTCATGTCTGATAGCAGAAGGAGCAGCCCGTTGTTGTAGAGGCTATCAAAAATGAGGTGGTTTTGTTCAAGGACCTTAGTTGAAATGTATTGCTGAAGAGAATTACAGCTGACCAAGTAAGACACAATTCATCATCACAGATGAGGAGGCTGAATTGAAGTATATTGCCCTTTAACTATTGCCGAGTTGATTAGACACCTAAGCAGTTGCTGTTCGTACTCTGCTGCGCACCGTTTCTGTAACAGTTCTGCGCAGAACAACCTTGGGTGTGCTGGGCCCGAGGCTAGGCGGGGGCTGGCTATAGAGCCTGCTGCTGGAGAGGGGAGCAGCTCACATCTACCCGCTTTCTTTGGGAAAAGGTGACTGAATGCTGTCCCCCTTACCACCTGAGACACTTTTGCATCCACAAGCTGAGGGGGAGGACTTTAAAATCGCAGGTTTGTGTTTTGTAAGGAAGTTGGCTTTGTGACATGAACCACCAGAGCAATCTGTGTTCTTACATACGAAAGGAAGCTGTGGCATTGAGGGGGAATGGCTGCTTTGAAAATAACCCTGAGTTTTCAGCATTTGTCTTCCTCACTAAATTGTGAGACTTGGGAACCAGTCAAATTTGAGAGCAGCTAAATAATGGGACAACATTTTGACAATACCAGTGTTCAGACCTTATGAAGGGATGTCTTTTAATGAGTCAACTGTCCAGATTGCTGCAGTTGTTGATAAAACTTCCTTTGGGTATCTTCTGCCCCTTCTCCTTCCAGAAGCTGGTCTAGAGAGGGTTGGTGACAGCGTGCAGCAGCTCCGGTTGATCTGCTAAAATGCATCATGAAAGACTTGATATGACACAGGAGCTTGGTGCTGTGGAGAACAGAGGATGGCAAGGGAGAAATAGGTGAAATGGAAGCGTAGGCAAGGAAATAAACATCTTTCCTGAATCACAAACCTTTCTGACAAACTAATTTTTTTTTTCTTTTTGAATCTGAATATTTAATTTGGTAAGATTTAACTGGAAACTCTTTGGGAATAACTTTAACTCAATTCTGGTTTTGAAAATGTTCCTTCTCCAAACTTTTATTTGTGGCATTTTATATTCACAAACCACTTGGAGGGAGAATTCCCGTGTAGATCCCAGTGTCCTGCTAATGTGAGTGCCAGTGCAGAAACCTGCCTATGTCATGGGATATAGTTGCTATAAAGCACAGGCATCATGGTTCACGAAGGTGGCTTTAACTGTGATGATGTGTGAGCTGGTGTATGGTAGCTGAAGCTTTCTAGGGATTGCTAGCATATAGCACTGTGGTGAAATAGATCAGTCTGTGTTTGTTTTGGAGTAGGCTACTCTCTTAAATCCCTCCCTTCAGCGGGGGGAAATGGTTAAGGTCTGCTTTACAGACCTAAGATTTCATACTTGTGTCTTCTTTCTCGAAGGCGCTGTTGGACACAGTAACTCCTTGCGAATGCTGCCTTTGATTAGATCTCTGCTAATTCAGTGATGGCAAGTGTTCTGACACATCAGACGTGGCGGAAGTCTTTTAAATGAGAAAGTTCTGTTATTAGGACCTATAGACTTTTGCATCTGTTAGGATTTGTTTCCCCACAAAGTGTTGGTAGATTAGCTTCACATGCAGTGTTTATGTCAGGTCTGAAAAGCAGTATAACATGGTGGTCTTGCACTAGAGAAATGGTATTTTGTTTGTAAGCTATTTTGTTTAAAGAGTTGAATCAGAATAGTTTATCAATGGTTTATACTGGTTGTTAGAATCTGGAGCTTCACTGGATTTTTTAATGAGTATAAGGGAATGAAAAAGACAGTACATTAGCTTTTATTGAATTATTTAATTACAAAATTATGATACCCCACCCCCCCGAGGTAGCTTCTCTGTGCACTACATCTTCAACAACCAGGGCAGGTTTTGATTCTGTTTTGGTTTTGGTTGTTTGTTTGGTTTTTTTTTTTTTTGTTTTTTTCCCCTGCCCCATGAGATTCCCAGAATCAAGTGAAGAGTCTCATCAAGTTAGGTGCTAAATGGCTCCTAGGCTGTGCAGTTTATTCCCACTTTGTCTTGATGCCTGAGTTGTGTTTACACATTACTCTCTGATGTGTTAAACATGAAGTTTAGCATATAGCTTTTACCAGTGTCGTCTTACAGTTCTGATCCCTTCCCAGGTGATCTGTTGAGATAACGTATCTTGCTGTTCTTGGAGAAGTCTTTTTGTCCTGGTTTGGCTAGTCTTCTCTTGCACACCTCCCCAGTGCATAATAGCTGCAACTGAACCTTAACGCCCTCCATAGGACTACTGTAAATATTATGGTGCTGCTGGGTGGCACTTTTTGTGTTATGCTTACTTATGTGATCCTGTTCTGCTTTCTGGTGCTCGGCCAGCGTTGGTTCTTGCATTTTACCTGTAGCTGTGATTGACTCTGCTGCCCTCAGGGAGTTGAGACTTGCCTCTTAACAGCCAGATTTGGACAGGAAAGATGGCAACATTCAAAATGTCAGTCCTTCAAGCAATGTTGATTATAAAAGTGAATTTGCACTCTGACAGTGGCCAACTGCTGCTAACCAAAAGTAACCTTTATAAATGCTGCTTATGATATTCTTTTTTTATGTAACTTTCAACTGAGTGATGCAAAAGGACTGTGTGTGTGTTTACTCAGTTTGTCTCCAAAAAGTAAATTTACTCTAAGCTCAGTGCTTATGTTGCTTGTTGTCCAGATCACATGGCAGGGGCAGGAGGAGGGTTGGATACGGCTCTTAACTGAGCTGCTGTGCTGCTTTCGGTTTCTCATCATACAGTATTTTCTTTCTTAAAAAAAAAAAAATATATTAACTGCCTCTGCGTGTGTGTACGCAGGCATGTGTGGTTATATACACACACAAAGTAACAGATATGTGGGGGATTTAGGCTTGAAAAGTTGCTAATGTTATCTGTAGCTTTCTAGAATGTAACTTAATGGCTCACATGCATGTTATTTCATAAAATGTTACTCGTTTCATAAAATGCTTCTGGGGGAAGGTAGGGTCTCTTCTATTTTATTATTATTTTGTTAATAGGGTACAGTTAGTTAGCTTATATCTAAGGAGTTATCTTTGGCTTGGATGGTTGCTTCAGCCCAGTGCAAAAGTAACTGGATGCTCTTTCTTTTGTATATTTTATTTTAAAAAAAGAGGAAAAAAAAAAAAAGAAAAAAAAAAAAAGGAAAAAAAATGTTAACTGGGTGCCAGGCAGAGGCCTGAATAAGCTTTGGTGCTGGTGATGCATGACATGGAAAGCTTCCAGCAGAACCCTCTCAGCTAAGGTAGTAGGAGTCTAGGACTTGCACATCCTAGTCTGTGTCTTACCCACTCCCCACAGGCCGGGAAGGAAATGAGATTGCTTTGGTAACTTTCCTAAACAGAAACTGTCTTTTTGTTTTCTTGACAGAAAGTCCTTTTACCAAATTGGACTCGTAAAATCCAAACTGAAGTTGATACTGTATCATTACTTGTGGAAAAACATCAATGTGTATTCAGAATTGGCTAAACGGTTTTAGGTCTAAATCGCTAACCCCAAAAATCTCCTCAGCCAACTTCGTCTTCTGGAGTTTTCAGTCCTTTGCTACTTCTGGATTCCTCACTTCTGTGAACAATTCCTAACTAGGAATTGGTTTGCTTCTTTGTGGATCTTGTTTGTGTTAGGAAAGTGATTGGCAGAAGGCAGTGGATGACATTTGAAGGCTGAAACGCACAAGTGGTTTATTTCTGCTCTTTGTTTTGTAGTCAGCTATGTCTGTATTCTTTAATACAGGACATGCACTTTGCTAAATTAGGGCAACTATTTAATGAAGGATTAAAAACCTTCAAAACTTGAAAAATGGGCGGTGAGCTGTCGGTAGAATCTGTTCCTTGTTCATAAGGAAAAGAAACATGCAATATCTCCTAGGAATATGGATGTACAAGTTGTGACTGGATAGACATGCTGTGGGACTCTTACTCAAGTAGCATTTAGGTTGAGTACTAGTAGTATCGTAGCTGACCTCATGGGAAAAGCTATTAGTTCTGTCTGATCATATCCCTCACTTAATTCCAAGTTTACTTGCATGCCTTCTAGTGTAGACACCACATTAAGGACAGCTTTATGCAAGACCTCCTTGGAGGAGTTGAAGCATAGAGGAGGTGCTACCATCTTGATGTTATGCTGTAGGTCATCAAAGAAGTCCCCGTTATCCTAGATCACACCTCCTACATGCTTGCCACTGTAGTATCTGTATCTGTGGATGTCTCCATACAGAAGAAGAATTCAGCAGGGACCGTGGCCATTCTTCTCAAGAAATTAGTAAGGTCTGTGTATTGACAAAGTAAGGGTCTTTATGCCAAGAAGCTCTGAAGCAAAACTAAACAGGATTAAACTGTGCTGATCAGAGAAATGCTCTCATATCTTCTATATGGAGGTGTGAAGAAGTGCTGTTGTGATTGTGTTACATAGCCTGGACTGCAGGAAAGCCTGAAATAGGCACAGTTTCAAGTACTGCCTTAAAGTAAAGGCTTGAGTTGGCTGTGTTTGAACAGATATTTAAGGAAAAGGCTCCAACTCTGTGCCAGTATCCAAACTCAACAAAAGTAATTTCTTTGCAAAGTAGGTCTCTTCACCCTACACACTTTTGTAACCTCTGCCTTAAACAAGTAAATGGGGAAAAATTGCTGAGTGTTTTTTTTCTTTCTTTCTTTTTTCCTATATGTGTTTTTCCCACCCCACCAAGTTGAAACCCTTGTTGTAAGACTACCTGCTCATGCAAATGGGTGTTTAACACACATGTCTGTATTGATTTGAACTGGGTAATTACTGTAGGCATCTGCATGGCATTGGGAATCTTTTTCCTTCCTGTACGCAACAGCACTGTTTGCCGAAAATGCAACCCCGGGTTTCATTTATATGCATGGGCTTTTAAACAGAGGAATATATAGAGGCATAGCAGTTGTTGCCCTGATTTTAGTGGATCTTTGCTCAGTGGGAAGGGTTTGTTTTCTAACACATCTGTTTTCAGAATTGAGATATGAAAATGCATAACATACAGCAACTTGCATTCAGAAGTAGGTGGCATAGTGACGCTCTTGAGCTGAAGAGTCATGTAGTTAGACTTACGTTGCCATCGTATCCTTGCTTTAGTAGTGTGCATGGCAGCACTTAACCTGGAGCTCTGTATTCCAGGCAGGCTGTGCTAGGAAACCCTTCCGAAGACCCTTCTTGGAGTAAAGAGGGAAACAGGAAGCTCTCTTTCATGCCCATGTTTTGAATCAGGAAATTCCTGTCTAAAATACATAAATTTGTCATATCAACATCTTAAATCATGTGACACTTTTCTTTCTCGGGGATTTGTGTACAAATGTGTATAATAGCTGCGGTCTTCTCAAACAGCATACTAACTTGGAGGAAGGTGTTCTAATACTCTTTTCAGTGAATCTATTTTAAAAATTACTTTCCTCTCTTTCCTTCTTTGTTCCTGTAAAAACACTAATGAAATTTGCAGATGATATTATAAAAGGAGCAGTTATGAGGTCAGATGTCTTTTTTTTGTTTGGTTGGGTTTTTTTAAGACAGAAAAGAAAAAGGAGAAGCCAGAAACACTGGCATAGTATCAGTGATAGTTAACTAGGAAGAAGCCCTTTTGATCAAGAGTCACACAGGCTTGTTTGACAGTGAAAGGAGAATTTGGATCGAGTTTAGTTGTCACATTACAAGTGTAATCTTGTCAGTTCGTGGGGAGCCCAGACTTTTATTGCTTGTATGACTGCATGCATTGTGGAGAAGCAGGCCATCTATTTAAGGCTCTGATATTACTTTGTTGCCAGATTGCACACAATCCTCTTTCTGTGTAAGTGTGACTGCATGGGACAGAGGAGCTTGGAGGTTTTGTGTAATAATTGTGTAATAATTACTTAAAGAACTAGTATTTTATTTAAATCCTATCCTTGAGAGATAGCAAAGCTACTGTGGGAACTGATGAATAGGAAGTGCATGTATTTGAGAGTTTCTTACGGTGCTCGTGGCTCTTATCATGAAATATGTTGTTGTTTTGTCACTGGCACAGTGATGGTAGCACTTGATCTAGCTCACTACTGGAGCGCAAGACAAAAGGCAACAGCTGGTCACCAACAGAAGTACCGAACAGATCATCTTTTATGTGGTACCTAGTAAAACAGATTTCTATTCTCCGTATTCCATTTGCCTTTTCTCTGACAGTTTATAAGGAAGTTGCTTGTGGCATCAACATAACTTTTTTTTTTTTTTTAAACTGAGATGATGGAAACAATAAGCTATTGCTGAAATATGTGGTGAAAATTGTTGATATTATACTACTACGACTCATGCTTTTAGAATTTTTGGAACCTTAGGATTTACTAAAAGAGGTATAAATAAAAGCCTCTGAGCAGAAGGATTTCTATTCCAGTTAGCCATGCTAGCATTAAGTTGAAACTAACAATATGCTTTTGTATGTCAAGAAGATCTAGTAGCTGACCTTCCTCCTTGAGTTCATGTTTGATTGTACTTTTTTGTAGCCAACAAGCTTGAAAGCCCTCATCTGTTTTTAGCAGGGTTTGAGAACATAGGTGCTCTTACTGCAGAGCCTCTTGCTGAGGAATTGCACTCTCATTCTGCAATACTAGACTGCCAGTGGAGATCAGTACAGGCAGTAAAATTACATTAGGACACTTTCCAATCAGCTCCTGGCCATATCTCAATGTCTGCTTTAGAGCCTGAAGTATACAAACTCACAGACTGGGAGTGACATCTCTGGAGATGTCTAAGCCAACCCACTGCTCAAAGCAGAGTCAACTAGAGCAGGTTGCCCAGAACCATGTGCAGTCAGATTCTGAGCACCTCCAAAGATGGAGACGTTACAGCATCCTTGGGCAGCCTGTTCCAGTGCTCAATCACCTGTAGACTTAAAGAAAAAAAAAGGATGCTTTATTATGTTTAAATGGAAGTGCTTGTATTTCAGTTTGTGCCCATTCCCTCCCCTCTTGTCTGTTCACTGGCTGTCACTGAAAATAATCTGGTTCTGTCGTCTTTACTCCCCTCTCTTCCCCCCTCCAGGTATTTATACACATTGATAAGGTTACCCCTTGAGCCCTCTCTTCTCCAGGGTAAACTCTCCCAGTTCTCTAAGCCTCTCTTTGTGTGTCAGATGCTCCAATCCCTTTATCATCCTTATGGCCCTTTACTGGACTCTCTGAATGTCCATGTGTGTCTTGTACTGAGGAGCCCAGACCTGGACCCAGCACTCCAGATGTAGCCTCGCCAGTGCTGAGTAGAAGGGAAGGATCAGTGCTCTCAATCTGCTAGCAATGTTTCCTGCCAGCGATGCAGGCAGGGATACAGTTGGCCGCCTTTGCTGTGAGGGCACGTTGCTGGCTCATGTTCAACTTGATGTCCACCAGAACCCCCAGATCTTTTTCTGCCAAGCTGCTTTCCAGCTGGTTATACCTCCCCAGGTGCAGGACTCTGCACTTGCTTTTGTTGAACTATCTTCCTGAGGCTCGTGTTGGCCCATTTGCCATCCTGTTGGGGTCCATCTGAAGGGCAGCAACCCCTTGGTGTACCAGCCACTCCTCACAGCTTTGTATCAACTGTGAACTTGTTGAGGGTGTACTCTCTCCCATCATCCAGGTCACCACTAGTGACAGGGCTCCAGGTGCACTTTCATGCTGCTGATCACAACAATTTGAGCCCTGCAGGTTAGTCAGTTTTCAGTTTGTCTTGCTGTCCATTTGGCTAGTCTGTACTTCATCAGTTTGTCTATGAAGGTGCTATGGGAAACAGCGTTGGAAAGTCTTACTGAAGTCAGGATAAACCACATCTGCTGTACTCCCCTCATCCATTGAGCCAGTCGTTTCATTGCCGATGTCTATCAGGTTGGTCAGGCATGACTTCCAGTTATAAATCCACACTAATGACTCCCGATCACCTTCTTGGCTTGGAAATGTTTTCCAGGAAGCTCTGTCACTTTTCCTGGATTGAGGGGAGACGGACCAGCCTGTGGCTCCCTAGATTGTCCTCCCTGCCCTTCTTTAAGATAGGGGTGATTTTTGCTTTTGTCCAGTCCTCAAGAACCTCTCCTGATTGCCATGACCTTTCTAAGATAATTGACAGTGACCTGCCATGGCATTGGCCAGATGACTCAGCCCTCAGAAGTGCATCCCGTCAGGTCTCATGGATTTGTGTCTGTCCAGTTTGTTTAAACGTTCCCTAACTTGATCCTCCTGTACTTCTACTGGTTACTTACATTTACAAAAGGTACTACCAGGCTTTCAGAAGCAATAGAGCTCAACTGTAGCAAGTTCTGGCAAGTGTTAAGGCTGTCCTACAGTAGTCGAGTATCTCTAAACAGTGCTCTATAAACTTGTGTCTACAGCTGGTTTGGAGTTTTTTCAGCTATAATTTATTTTTACCTTGTATTATTAAGGTTAAAAAAAAGTCTTCATTTCCACTGTATAAAGAAACTCACTCTTTCTCAATGACTATGCTTTCCCTTGGCAGAGAACAGATAAAATAGAAGAATCCTCCTAAGAGTTGTGGTGGTAGAATCTGGCTCTGGTTTTTTTGTTGTTGTTGCTGTCCAAATCCAAAACATAGCCCCATACCAGCCACTACGAAGAAAATTAACTCTATCTCAACTGAAACCAGGACAGTCTGGCAGCATAAATGGTCTGTGCTTTTATGAAAAGCTTCTTCAATGGAGTTTTGCTTGTTTCAGAAGGAACAGCTAGCTCAGGATCACATTTTTTTTTTGCTCTCCTAGAAAATGAAGATTGTTGCTTTAATTAATGAAGAAGTTATATTTGTATTAATCATGGTAGGAAATAATTTCTGCAGTTTTCAAGTTGATATAGCCATGATGGGTAAAAATACTTGACAGTAATCCATATTCTGCTGCTGTAAAGATTTGCTTCTTTCCACATATTCTAGAATTGTATCAAAAAGCATTTAAATCCCCCATTTAAATTATGGTGCAAGGGGTGGGTTAATCTTCAAGTTTAGAAGAAACAGCTTATTTTTCATAACTGAAATAATGAAATACAATTGTTCTAAATTTTCTTCTGAAAACAAAAACCAATCATTACCAGATGACACAGTTAATTTTTAATGCTCTAAAGTGCTAGTAGATCCTTCTCAGTTTAGAATCTTCTATTTAAAACTAAAGCCATGTACAACACAATGTGTTTTGGGTATTGCTACGTGTTATGCTACTTGGCAATGGGATTTACATTTTGGTTTTAGTACCAAAGCTACCTTTAGGTTAGTTCACCTGTTAACGTTATCTATTCCTTGAACATTTGTTCTGTGTAGGAGAGTGGGTAACTTTCTAGCAAGATGGAAGGTTAAATGTGCTGTGACATAATCAGGCCTATGAAAGGTATTGGGATCAGAACTATATCCACAGTGCATGAATTAAAATGTTCAAACATAAAAGATTTTAGGGGTAACTTTTTAAAAACAGGCTTTCTTTCCATTTGTATGTATAGACTATACAGCATAGTCCGGTATGAAGTTTTCTTTGGCACTCGTTAGGCATGAGCAGAATATTTTGCTTATGTCTTCATTTCTCTTGGGAAATTATTGCTCTTTATTCCCCTGTGCGTGTACCTTTTGTTGCACTGCGTGGTTGTCTTTATGGAGAAACATGAATGCTTCTCGTGGCTATTTATTTCTCTTGCCAGGAACTGCTGGAACAAAGGTGAATGTGAAAATTCCTCTCCCTCAAACAATTACTAGTTTTTCTCGCTTTGAATCTGGTTTCTAGAGGCTGTATGCGAGAGAGCTTTTCTCGTATCTGAGAAATTATCCTACTGTGAATGGGCTTACAGTTTATCAAGAGGTGGCACGGGAGTTGTGAGTAAGGGGAAGGGTTAGTTTCTGTTTGGTTGTCCAGGAATTTATTGATTGAAGGATTGTGTTTTGATTTAGGGCTTTGGGAATTATGTCATTTGCTTCTCGCCCTGAAAGTACATAGTATGTCAAGCTGTATTTCTGTCTCTGAGAGCTGAACTGGAATGACTGCCCAGCATCTTAAAAATTGTACATGTTTCTGTAGTTCTGGGTCAGGTAATGAGGTGGAATTGAACCACCCTATCACTTACCGGTTTTGAGCACAGGAAGAAATGTTGGCAGCAGATGTTGGACACAAGTGAATGTTGCAGACCTGATCCTTTCTGGGTTTCTTGCTTTTGCTTTGCCACGCCTCATTTTCTATAGAAAATACATTCATGCCCTTCTGTGGATAAGATCTCCTCCTGCCCTTCCCCCCCGTGTCCTTCACTGAAGTATAGGGTTTCTTCGTTAAGTCCCTACATGAGCAAAAACATTCCTAGAAAGTGAAGTTTGGCTTCCACAGGATTAGAATCTAAACCAGAACAAGTCTAGTCAGACACAGGAGCCTTTCACGCAGCTGAGTTGGCTGTTAGCGGTTGTGTGGCTTGTCTGTTTGTGCCTTTTAAGCACCACTTAATCCTACCTGTGTTTTCCTCAATTTTCTTCCTAACTGAGGTATTGGCACTTGGCTGGAAGGAATGTGGTAGGTAGGACACAGAGCCTGGTCTTTTCGTGAATTGAGTCATACTGATAACTGCCTTGTTTCTAACACTAGCCATCCATGGTTTTGAGGAAATGTAAGACAAATTGTGAAGGATTCTGAAAATTTAGGAGGTATTTCCAAGCCAAGCCCAGGTCTCTAACTACGCACTTGAGAGAAAAAGAATCCTCGCACAATGTTGCTTTAACCCTGTAGATGCTGGCTTATGGGCAGCAAGTGGAGTGTGGATGAAATCCCTGTATGATCACTAGAACTCATTCTTCTAACTTTTTTGTTAGTTGAACAAATCCTGTATTTACCAAGGGCTGAAAGTGGTGGTACTTGGCCAATGGGCAGCCCTGTGAAGCAAGCCCTCAAGTCTGCTGGCTTATACTCAAAAGCAACCGTTTTGTAGAAGATGAGCCCTTTATCTCACATGGTAAAGTCTTCCAGTAGGCAGCATTCTCCAGAAATAACGAACACAGTCTAGTACAAAAACTCTCTGTAACGAATAGGATAGATCAAGCTCACATATTGGTATGTAGTAATCTAGCCCTGTAGTCCTGGATGGCTGGTGAGGAAGCCTGTTTTATGTACCCAGGTAAGGAAGGGCAGGGTGGGGAAGAGGGTGATGTCTCTGGAGTTCCTCAGTCTTTCACACAATTCCTTAACTAGTAGGCAGCATGACCACACTTAAACAAGTGTGCTGTGTTTTATTTTCATTTTACATGACAAATCTGCTTTTTGTCTTTGTGCTTGTAACTTGTAGCAGTGTTGGAGGTGCAGGATGAGCAACGTGAGAGCTCAAGGGCAAATGCGAAGAATTCTCAGCGTTTTCATTGATTTATAATCTGCTTTGATTTAGCATACTCTCCAGAAACTGTACGATAACGGTGCAATGCTGTTCTGTGATACCTTTGCACTCAGCTTTTTCCAACTGTCCCTTAAGCCCCCCGCAATTCCTTCCATCTCTCTACAACTTTACCTTCTCACAGGAGGAAAAAGTGTGCACAGTTTCTTCTTCATAGCTCTTGCAGGTGCTATACTTCACCTGGTTGGGATTTGATCTGTTTGAGGTTCTGTAGTGTCTAATGAAAAATCTTTTTGTTATGAGCAAGAACTGCTGCTATCCCTTATCCATCCTCATGGGTTTGGATGTGTGTCGCCAGTACAGATTATTGCTACTTAAATCAAGTAGGGTTGTAGGAGAATTGGGGACTGCTCTTTAGTTTGTAGCAGTGGATGTCAGAACTAAGACTAGCAAAACTTCCACCTCCTCTCCCCCACTTTACAAATGGTAGGTACTCTAAGTTGATTTGAAGATGAAGATTACTCCTTCCCAGCACATACTGCATTGTAGCAACATACACTGTTCTGATGTGAGGATTTTTGTGTAAAATTTTTTCTTTGCTGTAGACTTGACAATACAAGGTTTCAGAAAAAAGTTCAATGTCATCTGAACTATATATTCTAGCGTCTTGAGTCTTACAGCTGAACGCACAAAGAGGTGGAGTTGCAGTGGAAGGGTGTGTATGTAGAAGATTAAGAGAAAAATCTTTCCTGGACCATACAAGAGATGTTTAGCAGGTACCCAGTGGAAACTTCTCTTAAATTAATAAAAAATTCCTTTGAATGAATGCCTTACAGATTGTAGGTCCATCTGTTTCGCTAGTGAATCATCTACTGAACTGAGATGTTCCTGGTTTTAACTATGTGTGTGGATGATAGAAAATGGTGGAAGATTAGCAAAGTACATGAGGTGTTCTCTGTTATTCTCTTCTACAGAAATATAAAAATTGAGTTTGCTTCAGTTTTGAGAAAGGGACCTTATCTCATGGTATGGCTGAGCCTCTTGCCTCTGGAACAAGAGCTACTGCTTTTTTAAAATGGATATTTTTTAAAATAGGAACTTAATATTTTTTTTTAACAGCCTTCACGATGGAGCCATAAAAAATAAAAAAAACAAACAAAACCCCCTTAATATGCTAATTCTAGCTAATATGCTAATGAAGTCCTGTGTTAGTGATACCAGGACTGCAACATAAGTAATACGTTTTGGACTTCTGCAAAACTGTATGATGAGAATAGAAATACCCGAATAACAAAATTCTTTGGAAACTGGCCTTAAAATTTTAAGTTCTATAAGGTCAATGTATATAGTGGAGATGTTGTGTATTCACACTACGCATTGTTGTTGATATTCTGGCCTTTTAGTTTAATAGTGTAGTGTATTTTAAAAAAATTGCACTCACAACTTGCTTCAAGCCCCTATTTCTTCTTAGTATATGTGCTAAGTTAATGGAATTTATAAAACTTTAAGCTCTAGAATTCCAGTAAGAATCCTCAAAGTAGTTTTCAATCTTGTTCCTGTAAAATGGCTTTGAAGAGTTAAGGCTGAGAATATGATTTCAGTGCTCTGTGATCAGCATTGACTTTTGTGATCTAAAATGGATGGCTTATTTCTGGAATACTTCATTTGAGTAATGGAACTGTATTGTTATTACATTTTTTATTAACATACAATATTCTGGTAGGGACAGTCAAATGTACTACATTGTGCCTTAAGAAAAAACACAAACAACCCAGCACAAGTGATGCGAGAATGAAATGTGTTAAGGAGACTGGAAACCAGACTCACTGTACTTTCCTTGAGACTGTCTAGCCCACATCAGTTACACAGGAAAGTCATTAAATCCTGGCTGCCTTCTGAAATGCATCAGCTGAGTCCTGATAATTCTAGTTGCCAGCAGACCAGAAACCAACTAATTGCATTTTTCATAAACAGTTTACCATAGTGTTTTCATAGCTTCAGCAGAGAAGGAAAGGAAAAGATATGCCCTCTGACTTTTTTTATGTGAGACTGAGAAACAAAGAAACTGTGGCAAAATCTGTACTCTTCAACAGATGCATGCATCTTCGACTCTGATGGGTTTTATGTAGGTGGTGTTCTTTTCACCAGTATTGTCTGCTTTTTTTAAACAAGTTTATATCCACACACCCCCTTTCCGTTAACTTTAGCAATATCTTCATTAAAAGCCAAATGTGATTTGTATTTGAACGTATTCAATATATACAAACAATGCTAACACTAATGCTTTGTGTTAATATGTATTAATGTAGTGCATTGAATTGACCCAGTGAAACCTGTCAGCCCTAGTATTTTTCTTGTAGGGCTATCCCCTTTGGAAAGTTGGGGAATTAAAATTCTTTTATTGATGTAATGTGTTGTTAGTTTGCTGCTTTTCTGGTGGAGATGAGATGAGACACCAGATGCAATAAGCTGGGTATTCCTCTGGGACTTTTTGGTGGGGTGTTCTGTGATGGAGGATACAGGGATGCTGCATCTGAGCAGTGGCAGAGTAACTCCTATAAAGTGGAGCTTTAATGTGCTATCATAACTTTTGTGAACTTACAAATTGGTTGCTGTCTTCCATTTACTAGAGGACTGACTTTTAACCATCTCTTTCCCAATAAAAAGAAGTAGAGTAGCTTAATGTTATCTTCCCTGTTTGGTCATAGTCCCAAGACACCTCAAGGATCTGGCACATCAGGCAGTCCTTCAGTGCTTTCTAACCAAGTTGGGAAGAGTATCATGGGTTTGATTTTTCTTGAAGATTGACTCTTTACAGCAGACATAAGAAAACTCCTCTGAAGGGATCATATCAGTTGTGAGCGGTAAATGGACAATGCTTCTTATCTTATGTTTTGTAGTTGCTTTGCCATTTACATGAAGGTTTATTCTGAAGTGTAATGGATTTATGATTTGATAACACTGTACGGCTAGATAACACCATTTAGATAGTGACACAAAGGCTTTCAAAAGTATTTTTAAAGAAAGCTTGCCACTTCAATTACTTCCTGTGCTATCTTGCAGCGTGAACTGCTACAAAGCTCTGCAGCAATGTTGGAATGGTTAAGATTAGGTAAGAAAGACGTTCTCATTTTTCCAGGTAGGGCTTTGAATGTTTGAATGAAGTTGAAAACAGCAGGAAAGGAATCCATCCAGAAGCAGCCAAAGGAATTTAAGTTTGTAATTTTGGGTCAAATCTGGTATTGCTCCTTCAAGAGCTGCCTCTCAAATTGTCTCTCTGCAGCTGAAAGCAAACTTCAATCAAAGATCAGTCTGGATTCACCTTATTGTATTCTGAGAGATGAACATCACTGGTTGTCTCTGATTCTCTGATCCTTGGACTCACCGTTAATCCAATTGCCTGCTGCCCTCTTGTAAAGTCTGACAACAGTTCCTCATAGTTCAATGGCTATCTTCAAAGAAAATAAAACCTCAGGTGTGCTCCCATGTGGAGATGGTTGGCTGGCTGCAACTGCTGCTTGACTCTTTGCAGCTCAGGTTCTTTTTTCTGTACTGGTGTAGTTCAGACTGTCCAGAAGTGTTTAACATCCTGAAGAATTTTCCCTTCCACCTCCTAATCCCTTTTGAGTAAACTGTGAAGTGGCTAAGAAGCTATTCTTCCCTTGCTTAATGGCACAGTTGTCTCCTCAGATGAGTGTAAGTATTGCTCTTCTGCTGTGTAGTTTAAGGGGAAGTGTGGGAGAGTGGGCACTGCAAGTGCCTGTGTTGTTTTGAAAATGCTTCTTAGGATCCAGACAAAGAGTAATGTCTGGAATATTTCTGTTTATTGTCTGTGAGAGGCACAGGAAATAGGAAAGGCCAACTAAATTATAGCAGCCAGCAAACTTCTCTGAAGCAAAGGAAAATTTAGGAGTGATAGAACTGGGCCTTGCTGCCCACTGGGTCTCTGTTGCACATGTCTCGTAAATCTAGTGACAGAACTGGATCAAGGCTCCTTCATTCCAGAAAAGCAGAGAGGGAAATGAAGCCAGAGGTTCAGAGCCAGATTATCAAGTACAAAAGGGAGGAACCTCTCCTCCTCTCTCCCAAAATCTCCGAACTCTGTAGGTGAGTTCTCAAGTAGGTACCAGAGCTGCAGGCAAATTTGTAGGCAGGATTTTCTTCCACTTTCCCTTAGTAGAATAAATGGTCTTGATTGCCTTTTGCTAGTTAGAGTTGCAGATGGTAGTGGAGGATGCTAAGAACAGATATTCTGTTTAAGTGTGAAGAAATTGATGTAAAATACTGAATGATCCTGTACCGTCTCAACTAATTGGGAATCTCCAGTCTTGGCAAAGCTTCACCTACGTTGCTGTAAAGATAAATGGCCTGCCAGGTTTGCAAGTCCCCTTGCCTGAAGGCAAAGTTGTTCGCATTTTCTGCCTTCTGTTTTCTTGCAGCCTAAACTGTCCAATCTTTAGGTTAAACAGATGCATGAAAAAAAAAATTAAATCTGGGCATTTGGCCATCGTAAACAGACTAGAGTTGCTGCTTCTTTTAATGTTTAATGACAATAAAATAAATTGTTGCGAAGTACTTTATGCCTCATTTGTAGCAAAGTACCACTTTTATCTTAAAATGTTGTTTGCACATGTGTGATGTAAAAATGCTATTTAGACTTGAACGTCTATTTTTGGTTGATTGATTCCTTGGGATTCATTGGCGTGCTTTCTGCTAACCCAAAACGTGTACTTGACCTGTGAGAGTGTGCTGCTGTGGGACGACTTGCCTTCCTCTGTAACACGTGGGCATCTGAGTGTCCTTCCGAGCAGTACTTTTTTGTATGGGTTTACATCGGGGAGAGACTCTGCATGTTGTGCTGTTATATTTGTCATGGAATTTAATACTAATTCTTTGCTCTTATCCTAAGAAATGTTGTGTATTGACTGTGCAGGTGATGCTCGTCTCTCAAGGCTTGAGAGCTCGGGGTTTGTGTAGCGACTGTGTGTGTGTCCAACGATTCATGATTTAAATTAAAATCTGAATGGCAGTTATCAACAGTGGCAGAAGTAGGAATTGGAAGAAAAAGGCTGTACGGGCAAGATTGCTCTCTCTAAAGACGTTCCTGGAAGTACCTTTGCACAGAGCCTGAAATGCATGTACTGGCTGAAATGAGATCCCTGTACCCTTGTGTCCCATCCTCCACAGTAACCCTTAGTGAATCCCAAAGAAAGAATAGTTTAATGGAATCGCATGAAGAGTTACTTGACAGAACCTGTAAGCTAGAATTTTTTTTTTTTTTTTTTAGAGGTATGACTGATATCTGAAGCGGGAATGAGTGACGTGGGTGTGCTTTTCTTGTTAGGCCTTCACTGCTCCTTATTTGAAATACTACAGTTCTACTGACTACAGTAATCAGTAGAAGTGAAAAGCTGCAGTCATATTTTGTGTTTAAAAATTAAATCCTGCAAATTGTGATCATGTATCATGACAGTTATCTGAAAATGTTTGTTTCTGACACCTTGTGGCTGAGCCTCAGAGCAGCAGCAATATGAGAAACTTCATTGGGGAGGGCGAGTCTGTTTTTTTTCCTTGCTGTATAATGCTGCTTTTCTAGCTCTACTCCAAAAGTGCAGCCTTGTTGTGTGACAATGTAATAACCTAGTTGTGCGAACTACTCCTCTCAAGATGATAAAATTAATTGAAGCTCCATGAATTTGCATTGAACTATGAAGGACTATTCTAGGGTTCTGGAAATCCTGTTTTGTCACATGTATAGTACATCCCTAACTATTGGATTTATGGACCATAAGAAATAAAGCTGCCTTTTTCCAAGCTTTTTATTTTTTATGCATAAGCATTTTTATTGTTCATCTGTTTTCAATAGCTCTCAAAAAGGGATGGGTTTTATAAAACATTTTTACAGTAAAAGCTTTGAAGCGTATCGTTGCTTGTGTTCATCTTACCCTGAAATAGCTTTTTCTCAAATACTTTGCTCGTATCACATGGGACTGCTGTAGCTCCAAGCCCTGGCTTGGACTTGATGGGTCTGACTGGGACAACTTTCACTGAGAGTGACTCTGTCTGCAAGTCTAAGCCTTGATTTGCATGCGGAAGCATGCTTGTTCTTTTGAAAGTCTGCTTCAGAACAATGAGACTACCTTTAAAACTGAGGGTGGACACATAGTGAGAGCTAATCTACTAGCTAGGTATAGCGATAAGCCCTCTTAGTTTTAGTTTGGCTTATACAGGGAAAAGGGCATTTTCAAGTGTAGTCTATAATGGTTTCCTCAGATCAGGTAAAGTACCATTGGAGAATCCATTTATTGCTGGTATAATTGTCTAAACTGAGATCCTCATCCATGTAGAAGCTTTGCATGGAAGAAATGCTGTTGCTAATGGACATTGCTTCTTCAGCAAAAGTTTCTAAAGCTGATCTGGCCTGTAAATTTCAAATAACTTGTGCAGAATTCCTTTATGGACTTGAAACCATTCCAGGGGTTTAAGAAGAATAGGATTGCGGGGTCTATGTTTCCTCCTTGGTAAGGATAGAAGACAGGCAAATGGACACATTTACTATCTGTGATTATTGGCCGAGTCCTGCAAAAAGCAGATTTTGTAGCTTGATAACAGCTCTGACTCAAAGCTGCATAACTTGCATGTCTCTCTGTTTGTAATTATCTAATCCTGCTTAGGCTTGCTTTTCCTGAATACTGGTTTTTGTATGGTGAGCATTTCCTGCAATACAGGACTAAAAAGTGTTTTGGAGAGGTTCTTTCCCATCACAAGGTGGGATGCTCCATATCTAAACAGATGTGTGGTAGTAATGGCTTAATTTTTTCTGGCTCATTCTGTAGGTCATATTTCTCTTCAGACTTAATGAGGACTGTTGCTCTCTCCTGGACTACACTCTTAAAAGAAGAATGCTAAGTACTCTAAGTATTGTAGGTACTGTACTAAAAGCTGAATACCGTCAGCATCTGCTGCTCTTCTCCAAGAAGTACTCTTGTTACTGGCCTGTTTGTTCATGTTTTGTGTCTACTGGCAGTAACAGCTCCTGGTAGCTGGATGTCAGATACTCGCAGGCATGTCAGCACGGCTCTGCTTCCCACGTTGGGGAATCTGTGTTAATGCTCTGGGTTAAACAGAGCAACGGGGACGTGGCAATACTGATTGTTCTGCATGCCCTGGCCCTCCCCATCTTAAAGGGCAAACAGCTGTAATAGGTGATTCAAACTGGGGGAATCCCACTTCAGGGAAACTTGTTGTGCAGAAGTGTAAGCAGAGAGGAAACTTAGGCCTGAGGAGTTTTTTGATCTACATGTGTTGAATTTTAGGTATCCTGTCGATCATGTAATTCTGGAAATACAGAAGCAATCCAACTATTTCTTAGTCAAATGTCAGGTCTTTATTAAAAGCTAAAGTATTTGCATGATTTACCGGTCATTGATTGATTCATTTAAAAAATAAAATAAAAAAAGTTTTAATAAAAACCACTATGGGAATTGCCAAGGTAAGTTCCAAAAATGTAGTAGTAAGATGTGGTTCTCGCTTCATACACAAATCAAACATAGTTAAGGAACATACAGAAAATGACAGCATAAGTAGATACAACAGTGTGGCTGGGTCTTAAGAAACTTTTCCAAGCAGGTATTCAGACTTTCTGCCATGAGAAAACCAAGGAAAATATTTTGCCTGTTTTTAACAGCAAATCATATAAATTCTTTTTTTTTTCTGCTTAGTTATGCCTTCTGTTAGAGGGTCCATGTGTTGAGGATTGCTTTTATCATTAGTTTTCTATTTCTGTTTGTATTCTTGTGCAAATCATCTGCAGCAGGCACAGGATCCAGAATCTTAAGCAGCCTGCCTAGGCTGTTTAAGACCTCTACTATTTGAGCTAACAGCAGTCTGTGTTAAGCCCTAATAATAAATTGTTGTTATTCCCAGGGATTTGCTTATTCAGTTGCATAATTGACCAACACATCAAAGATTGACTAGTAATCATGGTTGCCTCTCTCTTTTAATATGGTTTTGCCTGAAGATCAGGACGGTGATACGGGTAACTACATGGACCCCAGTATTTACAGATATGACAGAGAGCTCTAGTTCATTAGTACATTTTTCTGAAGCAGGTCTGCTAAGCAGTCAGAACAGTTACAGGGAACTGTTCATTGCAACAATTTTCACTTCTACACAGGTGTCCTTCAGTAGCTTTTGACGTGAGTGGTGTTGCAGAGCTCTTAAAGGATATGTAGGCTGTGAAGTGCTTGTAATATTAATCCTCACAAAAACTGGCATATAATAACACGGTTATAGTTCAGAAAGGTCTAGTTAAAAATTGCTATCCTTAAATGAAACTATTGGAACCTTTGACATGAAAGAAAAATAAGCATATAGATACTTTATGTTAAAAATAAAATTTGACAATAGAATGCAAAGAGCCATTGTGACTGCTTCTGAGTGAGTTTGGAAACCAGGTGGAGAATGCCTGACATTAAGCATATAGTGTAACCCGTTATGAAGTCAGATCATAATTAGAACTTTCAATGTTTCATCAAGAATTCTGACTCAAATGTAAGTAGTAATCAAAATAATATAGGTATAGTGTGAGGTACCCAACCAATGCATATCATTTACCAGTACATATGTAGTTACATACTTTTTTGGTGAAAGGAGACTGAGAGGAGGACTTTCTGAGGTGAGATCTGACACCTCTGCCTTGCTGGCCCTAAGTGGTGTAAGTTTTTGTATACGCATATGTGTTTCTGTTTTAATTCAGCTGTGCTCTGCCTTGCCTTCCTGCCACAGGACTTCTCTCTACTCCAGATGTAGCAAGTTAATAGTGGTCTTTGGTGGACACACGTTCCAGAAGCCTCATCTAAAATGTGGGCCTCATCTAAAATGTGGGTGTACAGAAACAGGTGTTTGCTCAAGGTCATCAGGACTCCCATTGCCTCTTGCTTAGGCAGAATGGAAATTACTGGCCTAGTCATAGTGAAGACCCAGGAAATACAGTTAGTATTGGTTTCAAACAGATGGAGACAAATAATCTGCTGTTATTAATCTTGACAGTAGAAATTGTATTCACTATGCGTATCGGCTTTCAAGGTGTCTTTAATTGTGTTTTGAAATCATTGCAGTCGTGAATATTGACAGCCTTTAGGTAGTTGGATTTTGTGGAGAATTTTAGCCTCCATTTTTTAAAAATGTCTGTCTCTTCAGAGTTAAAATGACTATGCATACAAGAACTTAAAATCTGTTATGTCATATGGGATTAAATTTAGAATTTAGTGTTTGCTACTGTGTCCTATAGAAATCCAATCTTATCATGGGAACAACTTATAATACCATACTGTGTACAGTATGGTCTTATAATACCATATTGTGTACAGCAGAGAAATTTTTAAAAGGTTCCCAATTCCCATCAATTTTTGTTTGAACATGCAGTGTGCTTGTAAAGACAGTCCAACCTCACATCTTCCCTGTAAGGTACTTTGTCTGGAAATTGCTCAGTTGAATGGGTTCTCATGGCCAAACATACAAAGTTTTTCATACATTTGGAGCACTACAGTGTTTGTATACCAAGATCAGGTATCCTTGAAAACATGGGTTAGACTTAAAGCAAGTAGCTTGACTTCCATAACATTTCAGTTATTTTAGCTGCAGGGATTATTGCTATTATTGGTTTGTTTGTGTTGGTTTTTGTTGTTGGGTTTTTTGTTTGTTTAGTTTTGTGGGTGCTTAGCTTTCAATTTTTACATGTGCAAGTATGAATCTTAGTTGACTAGAAGTTCAAGTTCATTTTTATGGGGTTTGACCATAAATCAGCCCTATGAATCTTCACTTGACCTTGTGTTCTTGGTGGCAACTGTTACATATCCCCCCCCACCCCCCCACCCCCCCGGATTGAAAGAAGTTTGGTAAAGGGAGAGGAGGAGAGGAGACCTTTGAATGGATCTGTTCCATATTTGGTGTCTTACTCTTCCTTTTTTCTCCCAATGCCATCAAAGAAAATTTAACGATTGACAGTTCACAGATAGGAAGCTGTAAGATTTTTGTAATGGTTGTCATTATGTTGAACATGATGCTGCTGGGTTATATTTTCAAATTTTTTCTTTTTATCAAGCTGAATTTTAGTGTAAAATTGTATCAACATCAAACCTACCTCAGTTTTAGTTCCTTAATGAAAGGAAGCTCTGCCTTAGGTTGTTTATGTTTAATGCTTACTTCAGAAAGGGAGTGCGTCTTCCGAAGCACAGTGTCTTTTCTACTGGCCAGTACCTGCAGGGTCACTGCAGTTCTCTGCTGCCTCATCTCCTTTTCCCATACACCAGTAGTCCTTGCAAACCTGTCTCCTGGGCAAGGCATTAGCCTCTGAGCATGCAAGTGCTACTGCCACCGTAGTCTGAATTTTCTCAAGTAGTGAGGCCAGCCTGTGCAGACCTGCCTGTGAGCAGATGGTGGTGATTTGATGGAGAAGGGAGAAATTAAGTATTCAATGGGAAATAACTGATTCAGGTAGTCGGCCTGATTTTCATCTTCTCCAATTCTGTGCATTTTTGAAAGTTGACAGATCAAGCACAAGAGTTAAATATGAACTCAGACAAGAGATGCTATCTTGGCAAAGGTGGGTTGTTTCTAGTTGAAATGTAAGACAATTGATTACAACTACTGCATTAGCCTTGCCTGGGTAGATTTAATTAAATCCTCTGATACAACTTCCTGTTGGGAAAAAAATGGGGATTGAAATGAGACTTGTCTTTGAGTGAACAAAAGCTTGGCTGATGTGAAGAGTATAGTAAGTTGTTTTCAAGAGGAAGTTACCACAATGGAGATGTTACTAGCGCTGTTCCCTCAGACCTGTCTTGACTAACATTTTCATTATTGACTTTGAACTAGATGAGCTCCAGCAATTTGTGAATAAGGATGGGAAACATCCCTGCTGCAAAAGGACTATACCATACTACAGTGGAAGAACCCTGTGGAGTGGAAGAGTAGATGTGACATAACTCCGTGGTGCAAAACACCAAGTACTGCAGGGAGGAGACCATTACACTAACATTTTAATGGGCAACTGACTGATTGGAGGCAGCTAAGAAGAGGGATCTAGAGTGTATTGCTTGAGTCTAAACTGGCCATGGATTGTCAGCATGGCATGGCGTATAGCTGGAGGCAGGGGAAAGGCTACTGTGCATCAGGGAGAGTATTTTCGATAAAAGAATACTAGAACCTGTGTAAAAGGTCCTATTTAGAGTGCCAGAATAGCAGCGCTGATTTAAAGCAGAACATCTGTAGGAAATTGCTATTAGAGTACTTGGAGAAAGTGGGAACTCTACCTTCCATGTAGACTTCCTTTAAGACTGTTATGTTCAGGACTGTGAAACTAGAAATGGGTCTTATCTCCTGGAGGTAGAACAGATGTTCTGGGAGGCTGTGCTGTTGTGGTTTAGCCCCAGTCGGCAAGTAAGCCCCACCCAGCCGCTCGCTCACCCTCCCTCCCCGGTGGGACGGGGGAGAGAATCGGAAGAGCAACAGTAAGGAAACTTGTGGGTTGGGATAAGAACAGTTTAATAATTGGAACAAAATAATAGTAATAATTAAAAAAAAATTGTAATGAGAAGGAAAACAAGAAGAGAGTGAGAGAGGAACAAAACCCAGGGAAAAAAATCCCAAGTGATACAACCGCTTGCCACCCACCGACTGACGCCCAGCCAGTCCCTGAGCAGCGATCGCTGCCCCCCAGCCAACTCCCCCAGTTTATATACTGAGCACGGTGTCATATGGTATGGAATAGCCCTTTGGTCAGTTTGGATCAACTCTCTTGGCTGTGCCCCCTCCCAGCTTCTTGTGCGCCTGGCAGAGCATGGGAAGCTGAAAAGTCCTTGACCAGTGTAAACATTACTTAGCAACAACTAAAACATCAGTGTGTTATCAACATTATTCTCATACTAAATCCAAAACACAGTAGTATACCAGCTACTAGGAAGAAAATTAACTCTATCCCAGCCAAAACCAGGACACGTGCTTACTCTGCGTGTGCTTCTGGGGAGTCATCCTTGGTTCCTCCACAAATGTTCAGAGGAATGTAAATCAGTCATGGGGAAAAAAAGGCTGAAACTAGAAGTTGTAATGCTTGATCACAGGATTGAAGTTTTAAAGTTATCTTCCAGACCTAGCAGCAGGGGTAAGGATTCTATGTTAAAGCAAGAGGGCTTTGAACGGTTACAGTGGTGCTGGTCTTTCTCTGTAACCTGGGGAAAAAGTCACTTTCTAGGTAAAAATGCTTAAAAAATTCTAATGGTCATGCTTACTATTTTGTTATCTTCCTGTTGGGCCTTACATTTGTGTCTAGGGAAATGTGGTGGCAAGGCTACTCTGTGGACCTTTTCTCACAGGAGAAGGCAATTTGGACGGACCCAGACCATCTTTTCCTAATGCTGGCTATACAGCTTTCATTTGCCTGAAATCAGTCAACTATAGTTTTCACTGTTCCTGGAAAATGTGAGTGGCTTTTGTACTCCTGGGTGTAGACCACCCCCTTCAGTCTGATTTTTAGGCACCCAGTGATCTGAAATGTTGCATTCCTGGTAGAACAGGATTGATCACAAAGTTAGTACTGGGCCATAGGGAAAGAGCTGTTATGAGGCACATCATCAGGCCTCTATGTCTCTTGGTCTGCCCTAGTGTGGGCTTTGCTTCAAAAAACGCCTGTTTAATTAAATGCCAGGACTGTTGCCAAATTCCAGCATGATGTAACTGAAACATTCTCCACAGGCAAAACTCTGACCTAGCAGTCAGTGTTGATGAGAAACCTGATGCACCCTGGGGATCATGCTCTCCGGAAGGTGTTCTTCCAGTTTGAACAGAGACCAAAAGCGGATGAACATATGGGGAGTAAACAAGCTCATCTGCAGTTCTGTAAAGTCTTCAGTGAATTGAATCTCTTTCTCCTGCCGGTGCAGGAGACGTAGTGAGTAGCCATTTGCAAGCACACAGCTCAGTCATCCGTCAGTTGCTGATACTTTTGTGGATTTTGACATGAAAGTCAGTCTAGTTCAGCATGCTGTATCAGTGCAGACTTGTTAGATGAAGAGAGTGACATGACCACCTACTTTATCCCCTGATTTTTACAACTTTTTTAAAGGAATAAATCACTGTGGAAGATAGAGTATATCATGACCCTGCATTCCTTTGCAGGGATCCTGTTATATGTCACTTGGCAGTTTGTTTTACCCACTGTGGTGGGTACTTGATCAACTTGCAGAGAGGTTTTTATTCTCTGCTGCTCTTTTCAGAGAAAATGAGAAGATTAACTGCTTGCCTTTGCCAGCAAAAGGAGAAAAATCTTTTCCTGGGCTTTTCCAGAATTGAAATGTTGGTTGGGTTGGTTGTTCTTGCTGCTGGACTGCAGCAATAGAATAAAATTTCAGTCCTCCAGAGCTTGTTGTCTTGTGTTTTGAATGAGTCGGATGGATATAGAAAGACAGATCTAGGCAAACAAATAGTATTTAATACTAGTTGGCTTGATTGATATTCGCCTACCTACTGGCAAACTGCTTAAGTCACGGACAACTTCAGTTGGGAGACTCAAAGGGGGAGGTAGCATTGCAGAGACTTCATGAGCTTGAAGGGCACCTTGGGAAAGTGCCTGCAGCCTGTGGATGTCACTAGGGAGTAGCTGGAATTGAAGGCTGTGAAGAAAGAGCTGTTTGGATAGTTTCAGTGGACCAACAGGCAGGATGGGTACAGTAAACCATGAATCAACCAGTCGTACCTCCCTTGTGTGAGGCAGTGCCTGGGGATAGATTTCATTGTGTTGATTTTTAAAATGAACAGTGCAAGCAATGTGAGTTCTTGCCGTAAGATGTGTTATATCAGTGGTGCCTATTTTGGAAAGGGAGACTGCCAAAATGCTTAAGGAAGGCTAGTCTGCGCTATTGTAAGCTAGTGGAGTGGGTAATGAAAGCTGGGGCTGAGATTTATCCCTCTGAAATAGGGATAGTTTTACATAGGGAAAGGTCACCCTGGTGACAGATGGAGCTTTACGTAATGGGTTCCTCAAAAAAGGTTCCTTTTCAAGCAGCTATTTACTAATAGTTGTTACATGGCTTTAAGGTAAGAGAAAATGACAAGGGCGTGATAGTGGTCCTTTCTGAGAGAGGTGTGCTTTTCTTCAGTGTCAGATATGGTAACTGTGCCAAAAAGGTGTCTGCTGTCTGGCACTGTCAGCCAGAGCTCGGAGACAGACCGACCTTTCTGTCTGACCCAGTCCAGTGGATGCATGCTCAGTATCCATCTCTTCCTTTGTGTGCCAAAACCACTTTGGCAAAGGATCTTCAATAGTTGTGTATGCTTTAAAATGCTTTAGACATTAGATTAAAAATGCATTTGGTCAGTTGTGAGCAGACTTATTCACCAAATATATTTGTCATTAAGAGATGCCTGTCTCTACAGCTTCAGGTTTTATGATGATGCTTTCCAAAGCTGGATTTTACTACTGTGGCTCAAAGTAGACTGGTTTTCACTTCAAAAAGTGTGCAGTATTACAAAGCAAAGAGTCAAGGAGCATCGCACCTTAAAAGTAACCAGTGAGAAAGCTTGCTGTGAGGTTCACTGACATCTGAAACACAAATCATAAATTTCAAAGAAGTCATACTGGTGCCGTTGTTGCATTGTACGACTTCCATTTCTGAAGTGATCTTAAAAATGGAAATGCTGTCACATTTCTTCTTGATTGTATGCATCTGCGTGTGTGCATTTATATGCAGAAATAAAGTCCCTCGCTGAGTTTTCAAGTCAGCATGGATTTTCAAATAGCATTTATTCTTTTGTTTAACTATGAATTACTAGATGTGCCATGCTGATATCTTGTGTGCTGTACCAAGTAAAATGGTTGCAGATGGAACCTTTCTAGAAAAGAAACAGTGGTGGTGGTACTGTCTAAAGCTCTTCTCAGTTATTTTCCTATGGTGACTTCCTTTTGGTAGATTTTGATTTATTTCAGAGGTGTAATAAGATCATTCCATTAGTACAAACATCTGTTCCACACTGTTGGAAGCGTACACTTTTTTTTTTTTAGAAAATATTGTTTATATCGCCTCACCTCTGCTACCCAACATTTTACATATATTCCTACCTGTTGTCTGACATAGGCGTAGGATAAGGTTCTCTTGTATTCTTCACTTCCCCTTCCTTCCCCTACAGACTATCACTGTTTGTTTTGAGCAAGTACCACCTAGTAAAGCTTGTCATTACCTTTGTCAAAAGAAGCAGCAGACAATGAAAAAACAGGTGTGGATGATTTTAAGTATTCTTGCCTTCTCTCGGGTCCTCTGGTAGCTCATTTAAGATGAACATGTAATTATTGGCTCAAGTGGAAAAATCAGCCTGTTTGGTTTAGAATGCTGCTGGAGCTGGCTTGAGCTACCGTAGCAGATTTTTGCACTGAGGCATACGCTGTGCAAGAATGTGATCTGCTCCATTTGTGTTTGCAAGTATTGCTTACCACCAGTGCAGGTGAGGCAATAGCTGAAGGGAGGATAATAGTCATGTGGGCGGCTGCTGCTGCTGCACTGGGACCTGGTCTGGGTACTCAGTGTGCTCCCTGGACAGAATTAGTGGGCTTGAGTGTTCCAGGCTGGTGTAGGACTCCCATGGTCTTCCTGCTGCTGTAGGGCTTGTAACTGTGTTTAGAAAAATGTTAGCCTTAGGTTTCCTTTAATGAAGGTAAGGGGTACCTGAGGAAATACTCGGATAATGTTTAAGTGAGAACTGCTGCTTCAGTATGTTGTATAGTTTTGGAGAAATCTGCTTTAGTAAATGGGTGCTTGTGTTTCAGTATTAATACATATCCCGTTGGCAATTATTCCCTGATACGTGGAGTTATTTTTGCATTTCAATTCAATTATATTTTGCACTATGTACTAATGAACTGGTAGAAGAGTATCTTGAAACCTGAAGGCCTTTTCTGTGTTAGAGCAGTGGTTTAGCTCAGACTTTTCACTCAATGTAGCACTGAATAGCATGGTGGAGAATGAGATAAATCAGCAAAACTTCTAACTGGGTTGGACAAGCAGTATTGCTCCTTGTTGTCACAGTACAGATGGTTTCTGAAGACAAAATTTTAAGAGGAGTAAGTCAGGTTCTTGGCATGGCATGCAGCATTTCTCAAACTGTAATTTTACAGTGGCATTTAGTTAAAACATATGTTAGAAAAAAAATTGTATGAGCAGTTAGCAGCTCTCCTAAGTGTAGTTAGCAAAGGATAAGCTGTCCTTTTAAAAAAGGATATTGTGGAAGTGAACACTGGAGCAAGCTTCCTGCACCTGTGTGTCTCTGACATCAGCTATGTTTTGATCTGATATGCAGCCATGGGCATACTAAGACCAGAGAGATGCAGGTGTTTCCCTCTGGCTCATGTAAACTATATGCTTCCTTGGAAATGAAATGCAGCTTGCTATTGCCTACAACTACAAAAGTAGATGCTTACTAGTTAAGGAAGTGCTTAGGTATGAAAGGTGCCAAATGGCACTAGACACGATTTTTCAAAAAGGAGAGAGTGGGAGGAAATGCACAACTGTCATCAATTCCCAGGACATAACTTCTCTGCTCCATGCTCTGCTTCTGCATACAAAAGTCCAGACTTGCTCTGTCTGCTAGCAAAAACTTACTAACATGATTGTAAATTTTATTAAACTTAGTTGCTAGAAATCGTCAGACAGGTTGGAGCAAATGCAGGAAGATGCAAAATACATCCCAAATCGGTAAATTGTCAGACACCTCTTCTCAATGCGCCTTTCAAGTGTGGAGTATGTTTCTTGTCAGATAGACTGTGGTCAAGGAGTTGGAGGAGTTCTCACAGAAGTGAGTTAGCAGTGACAACTGCTTTCAGCAAAATGAAGCTAAGCAGGGAGACTGAAAGAACTGGAAGAAGTTGAGTTTTATTTTGTTCAATGACAAAGTATTCACTTACGCTTGGATACTCTGGCCTAACAGGTCTGCCATGAAGGCTGCTGTTCTGGAGTCTGTTTAATTTCATTTGGTTCATCAGGTCACATCTTTCAAAGTCACAAGGGATAAGGTGCTAACCCTTGATTAGAGCCAGTTGGGCCATCTCCCTTCATTGCACTACATAGGTAGTGTAGTCAGTTTCAGAATGATGCAAAAACCATTCAAATGAATAATTGAGTGGAAGTTTATGCAAGGACAGAACCAGAAGGAGCTTGCAGATAGTGCGCTTGGACCTCAGCCTGTTGACCACAGAGTCTGGTCTGCATTTTCCATTAGCCTCAGACCAGTTGACAGCCCCATTTGGATTTCTAGTTTCATTCCCGTGTTACCAACCCTTTGATTCTTGACAGCATTTTTTTGCGATAATTAACTGTTTCTTCTGTACTCATTGCTGTTACACTGCCATAAGCAATTGTACCACTTTATATGCCCTCTCTGAACTTTTAACTCCTCCCGCAGTTATTACAAAGCTTAATGATGTTTTTTTTGTCGGATCATTTTAGAGAATATTTTTTTCATATTTCTTTGGTGTGTGGCTTTTGTTAGTTTTTTTACCAGTACTGCTTAATTAAAACACATGTGTTAAAGTGGGATCAAGAAGCAGAGATGATTTATGGAGGTTATACTGAGTGTTTCAGGGTGTTCACATGACATTGCAGTAGGTGTGGTGAAGATCTGGTGTCAAATGACAGGATATCAATGCAAGCATCGTGTCTTTCTCTGTCCCCCCTTCTGTACCGATGGTGAGCTGGGTCAGAGGAAGAAACTTAGCATGAATAAATATCGCAAGAATCGGTGTGGCACAGAGCAGGCACTAAGGAGCTGGAGACCAGCCCTACTGTGGCACTGCTGGGGCAGGGACTGATGGCCCTGGGGGGTTGAAATGGGGTCCTGGGCTGTGGGCAGGTGGGGGGAGGTCCAAGGGGAGGGAGGCGG
Source organism: Mycteria americana (assembly GCF_035582795.1). NCBI lineage: Eukaryota > Metazoa > Chordata > Aves > Ciconiiformes > Ciconiidae > Mycteria > Mycteria americana. The sequence continues at coordinate 92,640,970 of NC_134366.1, read as the reverse complement.
GCATGAATAGACTGGGCTAACAGTACCTTCTAGGCCATAATGGTAGTACTTTCTCCTGGTATGCTTTTTGGTTTCCAGAAACCATCTGGACGAGAACATCCTGAGCTAGAGATTGTTTGCACTGTCATGTGTCGTGGTCACAAACACACCCACTGTATATAAATGTGGCTGACCCCTTTGGCTTCCAGTGCCCTGACAATTCTACACCTTTGCCAAAGGCTCTCGTGATTTTACAGACCTAATCTACTTCTCGTTATCTCTTCCAGTTTTGTCTTAAATGCAAAAAGTCTAGGCTGGTTAAAGTTGAACTGTGTGAGCTACTCTGGCTGTGTTGAACTAAGGTTAAGCAGTTGCTGTCCTTACCCTTCTTCCAGCTGCTTATCTTGGCTCTGGCTATTAGTGGTTGTTCTGTTGTTTCTGCTCTCTTTACTTCTGCTGCAGATGTACCCTAGTTTCAATATTTTTTTCCCCCTAATGAGGTGCTAATACTGAGTACTACAAGTATGATTTATCATACCTAAGAACAGAATTATTTCTTGTCTGTACTGCAGTAAAGAAAGGGGACTGAAACATGCCTTTTCACAAAGATATTGGATAAAACACTTTTGAAAGCGGTGCTATTCTGAAATTCTTTCAGAATTACTCAGTTCAATCTGAGCTTCACAGATATACTTCAGAAGGGATTTTTGTTTTTAATCCTTAAACTAAAACCAAACAGTCTTTATGCCGGTGGCACACATACTACTAAATAGTGAGAATGAAAAAAATTTTTAAATGAATTACCGATTAATCAACAGGGTAGCTATTAGCTACCTTCATTTTTGCCTTATTGTGTCCTTCCTCCACTGAATACCTGTATGGGTTATAAATAACAGTGCCCTGGTGAAGGTTGTAGGGCACGCTAAAAAGTGTCCTTTGTCTTTTTGTTGCTAGTCTGTTGGGATACCTTGGAGTATGCTATGCTTAAAATAGATGAGGAAATTCTAATGTTTTGTGGCTGATGCATTTATATTTAACTCTTCTGAGAGTTTCCATGCCATGTTTCCATGTTCTCTGAAAGGAAGGTTTATGTGGAAGACAGCTGAAATATAGATAATGCTGCAGAAGAAACAAAAATGCTGAATTGGCACTGAAAGCCACATTATTTCTATGGAGAATTACTATCCTGCTCATATTCTGGGGATAGATGAGCCTCTGTTGTTTTGGATAAGCATCTGTTCCCAGTGTTCAGGCAGTGACGGCAGCAGCAAATTGTAGTGTGCACAGTCTCCATACGGAGTTAAGACCAGAAGATGATTAAGTTATGCAATTGAACCAACAGAGAGTTGTCAATAGGAATAATGGAATTATTTCTGTTATTACACAATTATCTGTTAAAACTGTGTTTAAATTAAAAAAAAATCAGGCAGGTACGGGGTTTTTTGTGGTTTGTTTTTTTTTGGGTGGGGGGTGGGTTTTTTTTTGCTTGCTAACATCGCCAGACATTCTGTAGTCAGTGCAACATTAGAGCTTCTTTGAATTTCACAGAATTCAGAGAAGAAGGAGGAAGAAATCTAAAGTTGATTGTCAAATGTATAGTGTGAAGCCTTAGTTTGATTCCATTTTCTTTTGTAAGTACAGCTTCTTTAATACTCTTAATTGTTTTTAATTCGGTTTTGTGTGCTGATGAGTTTGGTTTCTGAACCTGCTAGTATGTGGCTTGTAACTTCGCCAAGCTTGATGCTCAATAGAAAAAATGTAGACATATTTCTCAAGTGTGCATGTTATCTCCTTTTAATCGCCTTTAAGATAGCACTTTGTATCACTGTATGCCTTTCACAAATCTGTTTCATTCAGTTTTTGTAATCCCACAATTTTTCAAAGTCTTCTTTGACTTGCATCCTTGAGTCAGCCACTTCCCTTTCCCCCTCTCCGCCTCCCTGGATCCATCAGTGAAGAAAAGCTGGAAGTGACTGTGCTTATCTAAAGGAGTAAAGTGATCCTTGTCTGTTTTTCCTTAGCTGTCAGGTTCCTTTGTTCTTCTTTACTTAAAAAAAGTCGTCCTAGGCTTTCAGGTCTGTATTGTCATGTGAAAGATTTTCGCATTGCTTTTCACAGTGTACATTGACACCAGCGTACTTTCTTTGTACGCTGTCTTGATAAAGGTAGTTCACTTCCTCACCTCTTTACTGTTCACTCTGACTTAACCAGCTGTCAACATTCAAACTGAAAATGTGGGGGCTATTGTGAGGTTGGTTATTGTGGTGTTACTATGTACTATGCAAAAAGAGCCATTCTGCCAGCACTGCCACAGCAGCCACCTCCAGCTGTGGGTTCCTTCTGCTTCCACTGTATCTGATTTAGTAGTCGTGCAGTTATAAGAAGAATCTGTTTAGTTTGCTGATCCAGCTCAGGACTCAGATAGAGGAAAAAGGAATTACTTTTTTTTAATCAGATCTGCAATACATGCTATACCTTTTACCAATTTAGTACCGGACCAGGAAAGTAAAACACTTTTACTAGAAACTTCTGTGTGAATATTTTCAGCATGGTACCCAAACTTTGTTAGGTTTCACATAATAGCATCAAAAGTAGGCTGTGGGAATCCTGATACTGTGGGAGAGGTTTTGGAGATCTATTACCTGACTTAAGCACATGCAGAAGCTCCTGTTTGGGTGGAAAGACTTCTGTAAAAATCTAGGCTTCAGTCAAGCTTGACAGATGTCATACCAATTACCTTCATGCTCTCTGCTGCTGCTGCTGTGCTTGTTTTGGTAAGTTGGAGAATTTGCCCTCACTTGTCAACCTTTCCCAGGTGCTGTTCTGCAAACTAGTCATGCTAAGAACCAAGTCCACAAGGGAAGCCAAGAGCAAGGACTGGTAAAAGCTTAGCCAGCCAGGGAAAGGTCCAGCAAAGTTAGAGTAGTGTGTAGTAAGATTTCGGTGGAAGAGATAAAAGTCAGTTATCGAAAAATGGGTTGAGAGCTGGGAAGTGGATTGGGACCAAGACTTGCTTTGGATCCTCCTCACGGATGAGCATGTGGAGTTGTGCAGCCAGACTGACTGGGTAACTTTGCTTTTAGACTTCCTTTTGGATAGAGAGATGAGGCACGACTGGGGACTAAACATGGTATTCAAGAAAAGGTTCTGCATGCCCTGTAGTTGCACCTTTAAGTGCAGATTAAAACTCCATCTGTAAGATTGATGATGATTTATAAGCTGTAAGCAGGATAGCTGGGCCTTGATACCAGAACATTCACAGCTACTTTTGACTGTGAACATAGTGCATCTGTTCCTGCAGCAGTAATAGGCTCTTTGTGTCTTAGTGTATGGATGCAGTTCTAATAAATGGATGAAAATTATCATTGAGAATATCGTACCTTTTGTGCTTTAGGTGAAATGAGCAGTAAAATTGATAGTGCAAGCTTAATATTAACCTTTTGTGTTCAAATGCTGGGACTAGTTGTTTGTGAAAATCTGAATATGGATTTTAAGTGTCAATAGTATTATTGTGGAAGACAAACATATGTTTGGTGGTTTTGATTTTGGACTTCAGACTTGGACTTTTGGACTTGGATAGTATGTTACTATCTAATGAAATCAGTATGTTACTATCTAATGAAAATCAGACTTATACCAAATGCCTGATGCTTTCCAGTGCAATGGTAGGTTCTGCAGCCAGTTCAGAATCTATACTGGAGTTTATCCTCTCAGGCTACCTCCATCTGCTGGCATGTCTCATGTGGTAATGTGCAAATGAATTCTCCACCAATTTATATTTGGTATTGAACTGAATAGCCATTGCCTTTTCTGAATATAAAGGATTAGAATTTTGTTTAAATTACAGTGGAGTTGGGGAAAAACAAATCTGAAGCAGCCATTAGTGGAGAACTTGGCAATGAACTGACATTCTCAGAGACAGTATAAAGCCAGAAAAAGGATTTTGTTTTGTTCTGACTCAATTGTGTTTATTAATTTCTTGTGTTGGTTTAATAATTATTTTTGACCATTGGATTAAAATAGTAAAGGTTAGGTAGTATATACTAAGGAAACTTTGTTTCTAACTAAACTTTAGAACAGCATATCTTGAGTAAATACCCCTCTTAAAACATGTTGGTGATTGGAATACAATTTGTAATGAAAAGCCCAATATTGAATGACTGTAACAGTTTCTAAGAAAATTCTGTGACTGGTAGGAAGGGCAAAGTTTTATTTCCCTGTTTCTGCAGCAAAGTAGAAGGCTACAGAGTTGGAACTGCTTTTGGAGTACAGGCTAAGCCATTTCAGTGGAAGGTAGTACTTTAAGACTTGGTCATGAGACATGCTAGTCCTGTTAAGTAATAAAAAGAGGATGTTACAGATTTCTCATCTTGTTTTTCCACTTTGAGTATAAGTAAGAAACGTATTTGCATTCTTTCCTTCTCAGGCAGCATTACTTAAATAATATTTACCTCCTAGACTAAATTGTTCATGGGCTTTTACCAGTGTTTGAAAAGTAGAGCTTAACACTTGGAGTGGGTGCAAAGTTTGGCTGCAAATTAGCATTACCTTCTGGCATGCAGGCTGCCTTAGCAGGCTTCAAAGAGAGGCCTCGTACCAGAGTAGTTTATGATGCATTATTACTTCTTTATGAACTCAGCAGTGGTATATGCTGTTCATCACTCTCTATTGTGAAATGCTTTTAGTATATCTCTGCCTGTATCTTCAAAAATGATGGTGACTTCAGTAGTCCCATTTAGCAGTTCTTGGTTAACAAGCCTCATCAGTGAGTGTTGAAATTCTCTGGAAAAAAGGGATCAACATCATCAACTGTTACATGGGGGAGGCAAAGGTACAGGAGTAAGACAGGTTACTTGAGAACTAAAATATGTGCCTGCCCCTTTTTAATCATTAGATTAGATGAGTCCACGTGAAGACTTCATTAAATAAAGTCTTTAGCCCGTCTGAACTCATAGCGAGTTATTTGGCACCAAGATGTGAGTTAAGGATGTCACAACTACAAACCCCGTACATCAAATCTGCTCCCAGCACGGCACAGCAAGTAGAATCTGTGTCTCTATGAACAATCTTACTTAAGCTTTCTGGTTTTAATCCAGCCTTTCTGAATAGGCTTGCCTTGCTAGCAATAAACATAATTCTGATAAACATTTCTGAAAAATGCAATCCCACACACGCATTTTTATATACATTTTTCAAGCATTTCACAGTATAGTGGACAAACCATTATGTCTTACTAGCCGCAGAACTTCACAGTCGTATTTACATCAGAATTAAACCAATTCTTATTGCCCTCGGTTTTACAGCTTCACCTTGCAAGTGGCTTGTTGAATCTGGCTGTAACACTGATTAAAAAAGGCGATGCTGAGAGGCTGTGTCTCAAGGCTTTGCTACCGCCAGGCTCCCGCCCGTGGCTGAGGGGCTCAGCCGGGCCCTGCGGTGCGGCCGTTGGAGCCGGCTGGAACCGGCTGTGTCCGGCCCCTCACAGGGGCTGCCCCGGCCGCTCCTCACAGGGGCCGCCCCTGCTGCCAGCACCTGGGCACCTGCACGGGGTACAAGTTCCTAAAAGATATTAAAAATGAGTAAGGTGACTGACTCCCTACAAGAGATACTTTAGTTTACTAGTTATGTTCTGTTAGCGTTTGCAGATTTTGTAGCATGCTGTGATACTTGAAAAAGCGAGGAAGGCACTGACTGGAAGAACAACAACGAAGGCCAAACTGGCCTATGTGGCCTGAATTGAAATTTAGCTTAAAACTTACAGAAGCACTGCAGAACTAAGTATACTATTTCATAGCTAAGTTATGCCAAATTTCACAGCCAAATTAAGTGATCCTGGAAGTTGGAGTTATGATTTAAAAATACAAAAATAATGTAGAAAGGCTTGTAGAGGTTGTACTCTTGAAAGTCTTAAGAAATATTGTCCCAAAGTGCCAGTGCCACCACATATCTGCAAACTCTTCAGTACGCTTCCTGTGAAACATTCAGCTTATTTCCTTTCCTCAGGGTTGGAGTTTGTGCAGATTGCTGTTTGTTTTATCATATCCTGACAAATGTTGTGTGGAATGAAATTTGGAGCCCGTGTGTGTGTTATGTTGGCACATGTTTTAATTTGATTGGGGGGGGGATCACTTGAGAACCCTACTCCTAAGATTCTAGGGCAGAAGGACAATGTGGATTTATAAATTAACATATAACTATCCTGAAAGCAGTTCAGTGAGTGACAACGCTTATAGGTAGGTAACTTCAGTGTTAAATCAGTGGTAGTTTGCTCAGCAGTTAAGAGTAAATAAATGGAAACCAGTTTTATGACATATAATTTCCATTGGTAGAAACGTAAAGTCCAAGGAGGATGATTGTCCAGTGTGTAGTCCAACTTTGCTTTTACTTTGGATAAACGAGTTGATATATTGCATCTTTAAAGAATGCCATGTATCCTCAAACCCTAGTATCACAGCATGCTGCTGATTTCCATGGGGATACTTAGAAACATACTAGGAGTCTGTGGTCTCTGGAGGTGCAGGTTGTAAGGAGATACATTTGAGGTTTTGGAGACTTGAACCAGCATAATGGGTGTTGTGGAAGCAGGAGAAGGAAAAGAGATTTTTCTTTCCTCTTGCATGATCTCTGATGCTTTGAGGTTTGGATTGTTTTTTTTCTGGATGATCTCTTGATGTAATTGGCATGTATTTGATTAAAAAAATCTTGTCGGAAGATAGAGAAAGTAATGATCATCTGGTAGAAAAGCCATATGCATATGCCCTTTCATGTTGAGAAGTTGAATTTGACTAATGTAACTTGTATAAGAATTGATGGCTTAAGTAAAATTTTTCAGACTTCTTTACATTAAAGTCATTGCAATAGAATGCTTTTGGACAATTAAAAAGATTAATGGCTCTTATTATTCTGGGCTTTACTGTTTTTTTGCTATTTTTTCTGAATTATTATGTTTTGTTTTTCTGTTTTGGCATTTTGCCTAATGTTTCACTTCAGCATGGCAAACAGTGGATTTGGCCCTACTGTTCATTTAACTCCTGAGGTAACTGTCACTGCCTGCTGAAGGCAGGTGTCATTGGATTAAAACTTGGTGTCAAGAGTAATACTGCTGTTATTTTCCAGGGTGGCATGTAAGAAGTCAGCCTGTTTGCACAAGATCTTAGAAGAGCCTGCAAAATACAGCACAAAATGCCCATACATCAGAATCGAAGAGCAAACGTGCTGCAAAAAAACCTAGTAAAACTATTCCAGAGCAGAGTGAAAGGGATTCACTGCCAGGACATACCTTCATCTATCACATAGGTCAATGAGCCTCATGTGTCTTATGACTTGCATCACATAATTCAAGCAGCCTCTGTTTATACTGGCTGGATGTGCAGTAACAATGAGGAAAATAAAATGCAGTAGAAGAGGTGACAGTCATGCAGTCAGAAACACTGCCTGCAGTAGGACAGGCTTTGCATATGTGCTTCTGAAAACAGTTTTTCAGTCTTGGACAGTTGTAGACTGTACTTTCCTGGGTAAGTTTTTAAATTGCATTGCTTCTATCTGGACTGACTTGTGATGTTTTTGACACTTTTCAGCAGCGAGTGTGACTGGCAGAATCTAAAGTTCTCTTTTCACCAGTTCATGCTGTTTCCTTTCCGGTGTTTATCAAATGCTTCCATTTGTCTAAGATGCCTTGTGTGTGTTTAGTCTTACTTCTGTCCTGCAAGTTTTTGACAGCCTGAAATACATTGATAGAGGTGTTTGGAGAAATACTGCTCTAATAAGTATGCTTTTGAAAAAAAGATTATGACGAGCTATACAAGCAGCTGGGAAAAGCTATTGCTTTTTTTCAGCAATATTGAAATATGGAGTAAGACCACCCAGTTCCATGCATACCCTTCTAATAATGTTTCATTGGATAGTCCGTAGCATCTCTTTTATTAATATAGGTATTTATTCTGTTCTGATAGCAAAACTGAAGATGCAAACACTTTTATAAAACAAACCTACCTAATGTTTTAGTCAGTGTAGCCATCTGTGATAAAACCAAAATGGAACACATTATTTTAATAGTCATGACTCAAAAAGAGACCAGGTAGATTGAATAGGGCTACTGAGTACAAAGCCATCTATGACTAAAAAAATTCCTTGGGCTACAAAGAGCTGGAGGCAGAAACAGTGTTCAGGGGAAGTATCTGTTACATGCTTCCCTTATTCTAATTTTCTTTCCAGCAGGATCAAAATAAAATGTGTAGGAAATAGCATACTAGGTTAGATGGCTGGAATCTTGTTCCTGTGACTATTGTAAGGCTTTGGCACTAGTATATGGAAAAAAATATCCATCCTCTTGCTTCTTCAGAATCAGGTCAGAGACATGATTTGAATTGCAACTGTGTAGCTGTGTGATTCTTTGCAGGTGTGGTGAAGTCCATGCTACCTTCACTCCTGGTGTGAATTATATTGTATTGTAGGAAGATTGCTTTCTTCCACCATATCTACCTACTACCATAGTGCAGTTTGCTTTCTTTTGGATTGCAACTTCTGGCTTCAAAATAAACTATTGAATGTTTGAAGGAAACTCTAGACAATTGCAAGTCATGCTAGGGAAACATTTGGCAGGCCCTCAATTTGTTTAAGCAGAGGATCAAATACAGTCATTACTTTTGTAGTCTTTGCAATATTGCCCTCTGTTTGATCCTTCTAGTTGTCATTGTGTTAGAACTCCTGTCAGGTTATAATTACTTGCTATGACTTTCTCAGTGCACTTTTTAAATTGGGGAGATGAACTGATCTCTGAAGACCAGTGTTATGCTACACATCAAGTTTTCCTATGGCATCAGGGAAATCGGCAGTCTTTGAATTTACACGGCATATTAGGCAGATAATGCCCTGAGAAAAGTGCTGCAGAAGAACACTGCCTCAGATGAGCTCAGGTGAGTGTGAGACCTGGGAAATCATGCTACTTGCTGAATGTTTGACAGCACCAGTCCCATATACTAAATCATAATTTGCCCCTTTCCTTTGCCTTGCAACATGCTTCCTGAAAGTAGTATGTGGGCACCAAATACAGCATGGTGAAAGGCTTCTCAATTGAGTCAGGTATCTTCTGACTTGAGGACTAGATGGTGTCTCCTCTAATATGGAACTTCTGCTTAAAACATTTTTATTGAAATGTTCCCTGTTGTTACAGACCCTTCTTGATGTGGTTTTCAGAGAATGAACCCTGGATGATAGACCTACTTCCTTTCATGTCTGTTTAGTTTTGGGTGTTTAACTTTGTGTATGTTAAGGATCATAGAATGTGGCTACTACTTTTGCTGTTGTTCATTACTAGTGCAGCTGCCTGCAGATCTTTCTTAAAGAGCTCGATTAAGATAAGCTGTCTAAGGAAAAAAAGGCAACATCTCATCTTTGGGAGCTATTTTTGCACCTATTTTGGGTATGTATTTGTTGGATACATAAGTTTGTAGTGAGTTGTGTAGTAAGATCTAGTACTGTACTATTAAGTGGCTACTATTAAAGGTAAAAAATGAAGATGTGGTAAAAACTGGTGTAGTCCATTGGAAAGGCATTTGTATAATGAATTTTTCATAGAAGCGCTGAAATCATGGGATGATTAACACAGCTTACTGGTCTACAAAACACTGTCCTCACAGAGGTACCTGAATTATAAAATTATGGAATTGTTGAAGGGGGAAAGGACCTCTGGATCATCTGGTCCAACCTCAGTGCTCAAAGCAGGGTCAACTAAAACAGGCTGCTCATGGCCATGACCATTTGGGTTTTGAGTATCTCTAAGGATGGAGACTCCACAGCCTCTCTGTGCAACCTGTTCCAGTGTTTGACCATCATCACAGTAACATAAATAAGTAAATAAATCTTACGTTTAAATGTAATTTGTTATATTTTGATTTGTGCCTATTGCCTCTTGTCCTGTCAGTGAGCACTGCTGAAAAGAGCCTGGTGGCTCCCTCTTCTTCACACCCTTCCTTCAGGTATTTATATACATTGGTAAGATCCCTCCAAGCCTTCTCTTCTCCAGACTGAGCAGTCCCAGCTCTCTCAGCCTTTCCTCTTAAGGGATATGCTCCAGTCCATCTTTATGGCCCTTCCCTGGAATCTCTTCAGTATGTCCCCACCTATCCTGTAGTGGGGAGCCCAGAACTGGGCCCAGCACTCTAGATGTGTCTTGCCAGTACTGAGCAGAGGTGGGGAAGGATCACCTTCCTCAGCCTGCTGGCTACATTCCTCCTAATGCAGCCCATGGTGCTTTTGGCCTTTTTTGCCACAGGGGCCGATCGCTGGCTCATGTTGAACTTGATGTCCACCTGGATTGCCAGGTCTTTCTCTGTCAAGACACTTTCCAGCTGGTCAGTCCTCAGTATGCACTGGTGCATGGGGTTATTCCTCCCCAGATGCAGGACTTTCTGGCATTTCCTTCTGGTCAACTAACTTCCTGAGGTTCTCATCAGCCCGTTTTTCTCAGCCTGATGAGGTCCCTCTGAGTGGCAGCAACCTCTTGGTGTATCAACCATTCCTTCACGTTTTGTATCATCTGGGAACTTGCTGAGGGTGCGCTCTGTCCCATTATCAAACCCAAGTTGTTTGGAGAATGCTTAGATACTCTTACGTGTTAGCTCTTGCATGTGTACATGAGTCTGCAGTAGCCAAATCTAGCCTATTAGAAGTGAATGGCTTGGTTTTGCACTAAAATAATAGATGTAGTGTCTGCTAGTCTATTTAAAACACATTGTAAATTTACCTGAAAGTATCTCCTGCCTCCTCCCCAGCTGAATGGAGAGTTTCAGAGTAGACAGTGAGGAAGAAGGCTTGTTTGGGGCTGTATACAGTAAGAGAAGATTCGAACAGTATCATAAAATATTAAAAGTGTAATTGCAGGAAGAACTGGTATCCAACCAAAGCAGTAACCACTATGGATTCTTTTTTTCTTAATTTCTGGTGTTAACTTCTCACAAGGAGTTAAAATATTTTAAAGTTCAAGTAGATTTAAATGGTAAATATCTAGACTTATATTTGGCATTTCACAGTTTCTACAGAAGTGTGCAATTGTAAATAATATGTTGCTATTGGATGTGCTGGAAATCAGCACCCTACAGTGGGTAAAATATTTCTGTTGTGCTCTTGGAGGCTTGCTTGTATGTGGTGTAAATAGAAATATTATTGATGTAAATGGGGGAGGTATGTAGCCACAGGAAGCATTCACTTTGTGAAAACAACCTATGCCACAGATGACCAGCTAGCAACTCTGCTGTTGTTTGGCATCACTGACTTCCTTTTCTCCAAAAAAGATTTTTTATTTTTTTAGAGGAAATCCTGTTTATTTGTTTTGAGGAAATAATTTTTTCCAGTCAGTCTTTTTTTGTTTTGGCTGTTTTTTTTCTTTCTATTAATCTGTTAAAGAGTGCTGATACTCCTTGGAAGTTTTGTTTTCTGCCTCTGCAGTTGCAGTGTTTGGTACATGAGAAGGTGCTGGTAGTGGCAATACCATCTAAATACCTTTCTTGTCATTAATGATTTGATTATCAGCTATTGCAGGTGTTCCAGGTTCTCTGGCCTCTTCCTGGGAAAGAGCATCTTACATTTATCCTTCTCATCTCATCTGCCTTTTTTCTACCACAACCCTAGTTGCTTTAGCTGGAGAGCTATTTCGGGGCAGTCATTTCTATAAAGACCACAGTCTATTACTCCAACTCATGTCACAGTTTGAGAGCAATTGAAGCGATATTCTAGAGGCACTGCTTCTTAGTTTTGGTTAACTTTTTAAAGGAATGTAAAGAGCAGTTAGTGAATCACTGAAAAAATATATTTTTTTTTCTCTTTACCCCACCAAACTACTAGCCTTAGCCATTTACTTTTTACTTCCTTCTGGCCTTTTTAATATTTTTTCACTCCACAATCATCTCTCAAATCTGAGCATGTTAAATTAAGCAACTTTATGTGGAGAATGATTCTCTAGGGCTGGCTGACGGATTAAGTGGCAGTACCTTGGTTGTGAAGCAACTTACGTTTGCACATTCTCCAGTCGTTTCCCATTAAAACTTAAATCCTTGTTCTGTTGTGGCACCTTTAAAAAACAGACCTCCTCCTTACATCTAAATGTTATGAAAACCAGGCATACTGTAACCCAGAACCCCAAGGAATGCTTGATTGAAATAACAGATCAGAAAAGTCTCTTGCTAACATTCCTGTGATTGTAGGTTTATTCAAGTGACAGAAACATGGTGTTTCAGCTAGCTTTCTGCATACAGCCTAATTTTGGTTCAAAAACTAACATAGCTCTTAAAGGCTTCACTGATACAGTATTTGTGGGGATAGATAACTTCTTAAAATGTAACAGTATTCATTACCTTTCCTCTCTCTAGAATTATCTTGTGTATTGCTGATTGGTGGTTGGTCTGGTTCCTGCTGGGGAGGAGAGTGTATTCTCTGTTAGTAGTTACTGAGATTGAATAGAGTGAGGGAAGGAAAAGAGAAATGACTCATTCTTAGATCCTCACAGGTAAACAAAGAGAAAACTGTTTTAGCCCCCTCTGCTCTTCTCTGGTATCTGTTTGAGTTAATTTTTAATTTGTATTTGGATTTCTTCTGTTGGTAACTTAGCAACCTGGTTTAATATCCCAAAAATAGGTCTGGGGGCATTGATGTAGGAAATGCAGGAAAAACTCTTGAGAAGGAAAATAAGAGAAGAAACATCTATTGGTTCAGATTTACAGTTAAAAAATGAAAAGTGAAGAACAGCAACTGTAGAAGTTAGTTTTAAAATGGTGCATTACATCAAGCAGTGAGCATGGTGTAGGAGGAAACAGCAGATACCTCGCTTTCATTTTCACGTGACCAAGTGACTTGAATACATGATGTGAACACATAAAACAGAAATCTAAACGAATTTAACCATTCATGCCAATGAGGATCAGTGTCCATTTGTCCTGACCTGTGTTAGAGGTATTAGAATGAGAAAACTGATCATGAAAGTTCTCCTAATGCTGTTAATCACAAACTTTTCATTTACAGTGGAGCTTAGCAAATATGTAATGAGAGCCCCTGTGACACAGGAGGCTGATTGCAGCCTTAGTACACGTAAAGTTGGTCATGTTTTAAGTTATAATGCAGTTAACTCCTACCCCAGTGTGTACAAAATGAACATCAGCTGCTTTAAACTTAGTTTAAAGCTTCCTGGAATTGTTCCAGGTTCTGATATAGAAGGTCTTTCTATTTCGCTGTTGATACTCATGTATGTTTGTTCTCTCTCCCTCCCACCCTCTCCACCTCTTTCTCCCTTTGCAGGCAAGGGCAGCTCAAGCATCTCATCCGACGTGAGTTCAAGTACAGATCACACACCCACCAAAGCCCAGAAGAATGCAGCTACCAGTGAAGGTAGGCAGCTGGTACTCATTAGCCAGGTCAGGCCCCCCAACATAATCCTAGCTATTTGCAGAAAAGGAACCGCTTCTCCTCATTCCTTCTGTCTACAGTACCATCAGTGTACTAGATATTAAAAAACAGTTCTTCCTGTATGCGGTTTTCACTCCTACCTGCTGTAGTTTCTGATTTAAGCTTGTGACAAAGGATTTAAGATTATTCTGCAGAACAAAAATATAGAGGGTTTTGAGTAATTTTGCATGTTACTTTTTCAGCAAAGGATTTTATACTTAAGATTTGATGCGATCTGATTTTAAATTTATTTTTGAAGAATATACTTAATGGAAGCTTTTTGGCATATGTTCTAGATTAAATCTCAGCCTCTTATCTTCATACCTCGAACGCCATGAAAATGTGAGTTGTTTGTGCCAAGTTTTCAAAAGTGTAGCTATGGACATGAAGAGCTGACAAGATGTAATTAGATCAACACATCTCACCTGCAGTTACTGGAGTATGGGATCATCTGGGACAAGATTTTTTTTTTAATGTCTAGGGGAAGGAGATGCTTTATGTGTCGGTATTAATACAAAGTTGTACTAACTGGCCAATGAACAGAGAAATGCTGATCCTTTCCTGCTGCCGCCTTATATGCGAGTAGGTGTGTGCTCTGTTAAATGAAAGTATATTGGCCCTAGTTTTTACAAGAGTGTCTTCGAGGGCTGAGAGGAAATCATTAAATCTATATGTAGTTTAATGATGTAAGCTGAAAGGATTTTTTTTAAATGATAAATTTATGTGCCTTAACTAGCATTTCTGTTCAACTCTGTCATAATAAGTTGGTTGTACTTGGTAATCATCACATAATTCTGATTTCTTACACGTCTGTCATTACAAATTAAGTTACAAGCTCTGATTGCTTTCAGTCTGGCTTTATTTCTTATGGTTAAAAGAAATCATAGACTTTGAATAGTTCTAGTTTGGCAAGTCTGACTATGACTGTAGAATCTGTACAGTAAAAGCAGTTCATGTAAGTAATAAATGACCATATAAATCACAAGAGTTTATTGTTAGGCATGCATAATCCCATATCAAGAATGAAGATCTGGCACCTCTGAATCATGAGATACTGGTTTAAAATCTCTGCTTTTTAGTCTTGACAATAAATTTAACAATAAATGAATACATGATAAATAAAGTTAAGTTGAATAATAGACTTCATGTTTCTCTAAGCCTTAGATTCAAAAGTTTTGAGGTACCTGAAGGACATGAATTGCCAAGACACAAAATAAATTTAGGAAATTTATAAAAGCACTTCAACTTTTCTGTATGACAGCTGGGGGGGGGTGTGGGGGTGTGTGGGGGAACCACAAAAGAATAGTGGAAACTCTGAAGTCAGTACTTAACAATTGCTTTAAATTTCTGTTTTCCTTCAGTCGGTAAAGCATGTTTTTTTCCTTATTTTCAAATCAGATAATGCAAAATAATCCTTTACTAATCTCTAAGATTTACGTTCTTAATCTATCCCATTGTAGAGCCAGTGAATACCAATGTTGACCCTGAAATCTTCACCACTGTTTTGCAGCTGATTAATTCATTAGTGAGGGAGGCTTAAAGGCAGGCCAGCAGATGCTGCAGTAAAGATATGTTTTTATGAGTTCTTGTGCAGATTCAGAAAGAGTTCAGAGCAGTGGAGTTGTGTACTCTATACTTGGAGGCAATTTCAGATGTGAGCCTAGTTTTTCTGTGTTCTAGAAGAGCGTGATTTGACAAACGCTTACTTTGACAACAGCAGAAGTAGTCTCTTCCTCAGCCTGTGCTGCTACTACTTTCCTACCAAGTTTTTCTGCTGAGGAGTTACTAATGTGGATCAGTTTAATATAAATTGCCTTAATGTAGATTGGTGTATAATCTGGCAGATATTTTGAATGTCATAACCAGGGAGCATAAGAGTTCCATGAAGAAAAGTGAGAGCAGAGACATGGAAGTGGTGTTGGGGAAAAACAGGGACTGTTGAAACCAGTGCAGTTACTGGAAGGCACGTTTATCAACTGGTGTGTGTCTGGATTTTTTTACTAATGCTGCCTCTTTCCCCATGTACAGTAGATTCATGCTGTAGGAGGATTCAGCTGAACAGAAAGACTCGTACCTTCTGCAAGATGAGTAGAGTTCTGTGCTTACAAGACTGAATGCTTTTATACTGTTCAGTTAGAGTAGTGTTTAGGGACTAGCTAAGAACAGGAGCATGATTGTGTTAGATACTGTACAAGCAGTGGCAGTTATGTCTTTTCATTGGGGTGTTTACATAACATTTTGTAACTGTTAGTTAAATTTACCTTTATAGCACTCCATGCTCTAGTATTTGCTTGCCATGATAGAGTAGTACCTGCCCACCCCAGAGACTGCTAAATGTATCTTGCTTTTCACCATGAGACTGGTTTATCACAGGGACAGAAAGCTCCAATTCTGCCCTTTGCTTTAGCCCTGTACTGTAAACTCATAGCACTGTATGCTGTCCTGTGAATGAGCCACATGTTGTGTGTGGTGAGACTTATGCATCCTACATATGGAGTAGGAAGGACTATGAAAGATTGCAGGTAAACCTTTCTTCACCTTCATTGACATGTGAAATGATCTTAATTGAACAAGTTGCAGACAGCTTCTTTGCATCCGTTGAATTTCTGTTGGCAGCTGAATTCCTGAGTGCCCAGCTCTGTGAAGAGCATAGAATTTGTGTTCGAGGCTGAAGGCCTTTCTTGGCTCCTGCTTTCCCGCTTTGCAAACAGACCTAATTCTTTCCAGTTCTGCACAGCATGTCTTCTCTTCTGTTTCTGTAAGACAGTTGACACAACACTTGCTGAAGTTGAATCAATGAAATGCCTTGAAACAACTAGAAAGGAAATCTGTGGGACTGATTTGTACAAACTCTGTGGTACTCTACAGCAGAGAAGCAGTCATGTAAAGTACTTCTTAGGCATGCAGAGACTCCCAAGGACTGCAAAAAGGTGTTAAGCAGGACTCTTGCTTGAAGGAGCAAACCATCTCAGGAAGTATCTGACAGCAGGTGCTATCTTGCCATCAGTTTGAACAATCAAATGAACCACACTCTTCATCTTGTCTACTGCAACTGCTGTATGTGTCAAGTTTCAGTGCTGTGATGTTTCTCTATAGGATGGGTACAAGAAATGGGTAACAAGCTGCTTGAAATGGCTTAATGTGGTGTTCCAGTCCTAGATATGCTGTTAAGGCAACATCAGTTAAATCTCTTGAAGGGAATGGGAGATGCAGTTATGGCCAAAATATGGTACCCTCTCTCACACTGTGGATTGTGAGCATCTATAGAGTTGTGGAAGGATATTTTATGTTTCAAAGAGATAAAATGTTTGTCATGCTATTAAATGTCCCTGGGTGAACTGCACATCCTCTACCAGTGAAGGACAGTGTGTGTTAGTATCCTTAGCCAAACCAGCTTCACTCAGTGATGCATTGGAGAGGTAACTACTGCCCTGTTTCTGTTGTGTAGAGGAATGCAGACGGTAGCTGGCAGACCATGCAACTTCCTAAATTCAAACTTGAGATACCAGTGATGCACTTGAGAGGGTTGCAAAGGTGAGGCTGTACAGGTGCAGAAACTGAAGTCCAGTTGCTCTCATTGGAGCTTTCACTTTCTGTACTTCAGTGAAGGGCAGCTAGCAAAAAATAGATGTCTGGTTCTCTCTGTAAATCACAGAGTATGCTATAGGGACTGTTTGTTTGGCTACAGCTTGGCTCAGAAGGAAGCATGGTAGACTGTGGGTGTGCATGCACACTGATGCCTCCACACTGTCTCCTCTTCTGAGGATACAATTTTCTTTAACTTTGAATATACACTGCCTTTTACTTCTTTTCCATTCTCAGACATTGTCTGCAATTCTTTACCCCATCAATCAATTACAGTTAGAAACTTGAGAACGCATGAGTTTTTGCTACCCCCCGTTGCTCTTCTGGCAAGTGAAAGACTAAATGGATTTTTGTGGGCCATTTAAATGCAATTTGCTAGACACAGTCTCAGCTGGAATATTATTGTCTAAAGCTTGATTTAGAAGATTAGACTGAATGTTTTTGTATGGGCTTACCTTGACCAGGGAGCTTTCTTCTAACACCTACCTGCAGAGTGTGAAATGTTGTGTCCAGCTGGATGCTTCATATTAACTTGACTGTTTTTTCAAATAAAAAATCAACACTGTTTGCACTTCATGTATATGGCTGTTAAGTGGTAATCCAGAAGCAGCTTTAAATTGAGAACTCGTGTATGAGCTCCATGTATGAGTTCTAATTTATTTCTCAGTTTCTATAAAATCAAATTGAAGGATTAGGCCTGAAGCAAAACACTTTTAGCAGAGGGGTTCAGTGCTGAAATACCTCTGAATATATGCTGTTAAATGTTTATATTTTGAATTTTGTGGAAATACAGTGAAGTCAGCTGCTGTATTCTGCAGAAGTTAAAATTATATCGACTTTTAGTGATGTTGACTTTTAGGGACCTTCAAAAAGTAAGTATTTAACTTTGTTTGGTTTTCCTTCTGCAGTACTCAGAATTCTAGAGTCTGGCTTCCTCATATGATGCTCATGTACCTTAAATATACTTAAAAAAAGACTGTGTTTGGAAAACAGACGAATTAAGAGAACAGAGCTTTTCACCCATTAGCGCTGCAATGTATGTTTAGTGTGGAGGTCAAATGCATTTGTTTTGACAGTACCTGTTTGTATGCATCTCAACAGAAGGGATATTTCTCTTGAAGTTTAGGTGTGTACTAGAAAAGTTCCCCATTCTCATAGTTGTATCCTCTTTTTTCTGTTTTATTTGGGCTTTTTAGTGGTTCTGGTGGACTTGGTAGTGTTAGGTTAATAGTTGGACTTAATGATCTTGATTAAGGGTCTTTTCCAACCTAAATGATTCTATGATTCTGGGAGAAGCAGGCCCTATAGCCTGGCTGTAATAATTACATTCATTAGGAACCATTCCCTCCATTAAACCATGTTTGGGGATAACGATGTGAAAATGTAGCATTTTGCAAATATGTAATGCTTTAATTACTCATGTAGACTGTTACTTTATATCCTGTGCAAGATGATACCTGGCTAAGGTTGATCAGGCTGTGTTGCTGCGGTCCTCAGCATCCTCTTATGGTGGGTCCCTGCCATTGAAGCTTCTTGAAGTGTATGGTATATCAGTGAGTCCTGGTCTATGCTATGGAATTTCTGCTGTCCGTTATCCTTCCCCTGGCATGTGATAAGTTCCAGAGAAAAGAATGGCTGTGAATGAGGAACTAGCCCTCTGTTAGTACTGGTCTTCATTCTGCTGAAGTCCTTGGAAAAAAAACAAAAAGTAAAAAACCAAAACAACAACAACAAAAACCCCAGAAAACACCAAACAAAAACCAAAACCAAAACAACACAACAAAATAAAAACAACCAAAACCAAACCAACCCATCCACCAAAAACCAGACAAAAACCAAACACACACCCTCCTCCCCAATCCCTCCCCCCCCCCCCAAAAAAAAATTCCAAAACAAAAAACCTGGAGCTGAGAGTTACAGCTGGTGGCAAGTTTTATGAATTTAGGAGCTCTCAGTAGGACTTCTACTATTCTGAATATAGAAGTACAGGTATTGACTCAAGTTTTCTTTAATTATAGCAGTACTAGTTACTCAAGTAGCTGAACCTGGATTTATACTTTATTTCTAAGAGAAGTTAGCCTCCATTCCTGTAGTAATAGCAAAAGTCCTTCATGCATTTGCTGTACTCTTCTAATAATTTCTTAAGAAAATAACTTTCAAGTGACTTTCAAAACCACTGCAATTTGACTACTACTGCATCACTTTATTCTACGAACTGTAAGTGAATTAATGTGTAATAAATATCTAATTGAGGAAAGTAGGAAAAGAGAGTGTTCAGCCATACCGTTCTTACTTTGACGCTTAAGATATTAAAGTAATTTTAGAAGACTACAGAGAACAATGGAACAAGTAGCTACTTTTGAAACATTTTTTGTATGAACTGTGGAGAGACAACTTGAGCTTTATCGATATGTGAAATCTCTCAAAGCAGTCGTTTTGCACTCTTATTTTCTGTGTCTAAGAATGATAGACACATTTGTCCCTGGCTTTCATACTCAGAGGTATAGAAAATTAGTGATATCTTGGCTCTCTATATAGAAAAACTTCTTTTCCAGAAAAGTTCAAGCTCTATATCAGAAAACATGTATCACTGCTGTACATGGGAATACATTAAGTGACATTTATTGAACACAGAAAGATTTATTTGGGTTGTGTGCCTTTCATTTCACCTTACAAGAGAGGGAACAAAGTACACATTATAGGATATTTTCAGGGAGGATGTCATGCTGTTAATTTCTCTTGGCTTCATAATAGCATTCTTTCAAAAGGCTGGGTGTTTTTTAGATCTCTGAGTAATTCTTAATTTATTCAATTAATTTAAGAGGAGGGGTCCTTGCATTGTGCACAGTGAGGGACACTATGAAAAATTTGGAAAGGTGGAATGGGTTCTTTGCTACTGAATGCTCTTGGTATTTAAAATGGTTCCTGATGGAGAATCAGCTCAGACTGAGATTCAGGTGAGTGCAGTCCTGATCTTAGTTCAGAGGGAGCTAAAATCTCAGAGAAACAGTTTGCAAATAGGCAACCCTTCTGTGTATTATGGTTCACCTAAGGTAGGTAGCTAGCTATGTTTAATATACTACAGTTCCATTGAAGCTTTTGAGTCGCTTGTGTATCCTCTCAGGACATTGAGCTAATAAAGTGTTGTGGCAAAAGACTGTTGCTGAAAAGAGACACTGTTTTCTGCCCAGTTTTTCTTGACGATACTTTTGGCAGAAAGAGCTCTTTTGATCCCTTCCTATGTCTGATACCTGTTAAGAAATCTTTCCCCAGTTTGGTTATCTAATATTTTTCCTTTCATTTTCTCTTTAACTTTAGAAGCTTACTAACCCTGTATCAGAAATGAAAATATATATATGTTCTTTCTGGATGCATGCAAGCATATATGTAATTCCTTATTCTTTTGATGGCAGTTCTCTCCCTGTTTGTCTCTGTCCTCATGTCTTTGCAGTGT
The DNA here is from genome assembly GCF_035582795.1 of Mycteria americana. Lineage (NCBI taxonomy): Eukaryota > Metazoa > Chordata > Aves > Ciconiiformes > Ciconiidae > Mycteria > Mycteria americana. The sequence goes on along the minus strand of NC_134366.1, from coordinate 92,620,518 downwards.
CTCTTACTTGGGAATTTGCGCTTTTGGTTCTACTGTTGAAGTGCTGTCTAAGCAGACTCTCTGTGCACCAAGTCTGAATTTGATATGAATGCCTGAATTTGCCCCTGCTTACTTGGAACTGGGCTGAGATTCAGTTGGCTTTGAGTGAACTGTGGCTGTTTTGAGTTGGTAGTGAAACTGGAGACCAGGTAAGTTTCCTAGGGTTTTGTGTTACTTTTCTAGCAGTGGAGTTTTCTAGAAAGTGAAATGTTGCATTACTCAATGTGCCAAAACAGAATCATTTGCAGCCAAAAAATTGGGGAAGAATAAGAGGGGGGTGGGAGGCGTGACAGTTAATAAATCCAAAACTATAAACACTTTGGCAGAATAAATGGAGCTCACTATTTAAGTTCCTTTAACCAACATATCTGAATGCATACGCAAATATAATCACCTTAAGCAGTATGTAGAGGTACAGAGTAGTATAGAGGTTGTTCTTAGGCACTATTTTTTGTGTTTAACCACATCTTGTTATGCTTTTGCTATCTAATAGGCAGTGTTCCTGCAAAGCTGTTCTGCTAATTGTAACAATACCATTGCAATCGGCATTTAAATCAGAGTTCAAATACAAGGCAAAAGTAGTTGGGACATTGGCAAGGTTAAAGCTGCAAATTGAAACCTTACGTTATTCTGGCTAATTTGTACTGAAATGTTATAGCCAAATGTTTAAAACTTGCCCAAACAATACTAGGAACAAATTGGAAAGGTACATAAAACTGCAGTCTTACTTGATCTGCTGCCTGAAATGTGAGACCTACCAGAGCAAATGCACTTACAGTATAGTTAAAGAGAAATGATCCCAATTTAAAAACCTGGCATTAGCTTTTCCAAAGTAAGGTCCGATGCTTGGTAGGAGTGATTACAGTTTATTCAATTACCTGTAAATCTGATTTTAAGGAATCCAAGATCCCAAATGTGATTCTTTCTGTAAAATGCTGTACCAAACTACTTGAACAGTGTTATCATAGGGAGGTTCTGACACTAAACTGTTCTTTGTTATTGCCAATGCCTAGCCACTTGAAGTAGTTTCCTCCTCTGAAAAGTGAAGAGTCATCTTGAAGTATCTGATGATTGCCCAACATTTGCTAGTCTAAAACCCATCTTTCTTGAATGCTAGACTGTCTCCTAAGACTGCTGAAGAATATATACAACCTGATAATGCATATTTAAATATGTCAGGCTTATCCATTTTCCAGAATTTATGAACTGACACTAGCAAGTTCCTCTAGATCAATTCCAGTACTTGATTGAAATAATGACATAAAATTGGAACAGCAAGTTTTTGCCTTTAACTTGATGATCCCTGTTCAGATGTTGTAGTTTAAATTTATGGCACAAAATATCCTGCCTTATTTTCCTGTATCTTGTCTTTTTATGTCAGCTTGTCAAATGACTGTATAATTTTTAAGAATGATACTGCCAACAGTGCCAAAACTAGCAGCGTGCTTGAGAAATAACAGCTTAGAGTTGCTGACTCATTCTGTTCTTCTCTTCTGGCTATTGTACCATAGTACCTGCTACTGTGTTTTTCTCAAGTTACTGAAGTTTGGCCTGTCCTTGTTTCTGCCAGCATTCCTCTGATTTCTCTTGAGAAGTATGTACTGAGATTGGCTAATGAAAATGGCAATTCAAGAATGGATAATGGTAATTCTTTTATCCTTTTAATTCTGACTGCTGGATCATAATTGGTTTAGGCAGTTACGGTAGGCTAGGCTGGAAGTATAAGCAGAAGTTATGGGCATGAGTATAATCTGATGATTAGCAGTCTACATATTCCTCTAGCCTTAATCAGCCACACTTCAGCATATAACTTGTGTTGTGCCTGTTCAGCAACTGTCCATTGTGATATTTCCTTTCATACTAAAGGCTAGTTTTCATCTTGAACTGTGATGATGGATCAGGAGTTTGTATCTCTTCAACCTCAAAGTATAAATTCTATTTTAATGGTTTAAATAAAAGATTTTTTTTTTTATTTTTTTTTTTCTGATACAAGAAACAAGTGCCCATAGCAGCCTATCGGCCCTACTGAGCTAGGAGATTTCCACTCACCTCCTCTGGCCTCTTGTGTGTCTTGCCAGAAGGTGGGCAGGTTTTCTTTAGAGGTGCATTGTAAATGCTTGTTTGTGAGATTTGGTAGTCAATTCAGATCAGCTAGTTTGAGTTACCCTTCAACAAAGTGAAGTATGGAGACTTCTCATAGGCAAGTAGCTTACCTGTGATATGTTTATGCTGCCTTACAGATGTGAATGCATGAGTAGGAAGAAGCTTGATGGCTTTACTGCATGACTGTAACCTGTCATGCTGCTTGCAATGACTTGGATATATCATAAATCTCCATTGTAAATTATTATCAGACTCATGATAGTGAAATTTCAGTTTGTACCAGTGTCTAGTCTAATCTAATCTGTAGTGCTTTTGGTTTTCCCTAACATAAAGTCCCTTTCCATCTTGTATAACTGAGGGTGAAATTTTACAGCACTATCAGGTATTCATTGTTTGTGGGAAGTCTTTTACTTGTTCATTATAGGTAAATAGTGCTAGGTGGGAATCTCTGAAAGACAAACATTAATGTTAAGCAATCTCAAGGATGTGGGTAGTAGGAACAAATTCTTCTTCCCAACTGTGAAGTTTGTGATTTGCTTAATCTGAAGATATTTATATGTTCATGAGACTTATGTAAATGTGGATTTTTTTTTTTTTTCTTTCTTATCACATCCCCCTGGCAAGATAAACATTTGTAAGCCTTGCCAGGTTAGCTCCCATTTCATCAATAAAAACTTTGTGTGGCACCTGAAACCTCAGAAACTGTGCATTGTGCAGAGCAGTTGTTTACCTGGCACAAGGAAGGACTTCTATAGTAGGTTTCCTTATATAACAAACAAATGTGGTCTAAATGATAAAATCATAATTGGACCGTCTTCAGTGGGCTCTAGCTTGGGAGACTATGTTTACTTGGCCCTTCTTTATTGTGGGCTGAGATAAACCATTAGCTTGAACTCTGCTTTGTGAAGTCATCTTGCTCTTTGACACTTTTACTTTTCTTTTGCTTTTGAAACAAAACTTTAGTAACTTTTTGCAATCTGAGGCAAAATTACAGTCCAATCTGATTTTAGCTGTGAGTGTATTTTCTCTTTGCTATTCCGGTAGAGTTAACTTTCTCAAATTTCTTTTAATGCCCTTGTACCTCAGGTTCAGTTGTACTACACATTTTCTGTCCAGCCTTGCATTTGTATTTGGAAGGCTTTTGCAATGTTAAGCATGTGAAGCTGATCAAGAAGCTGATGTGCCTGATTTTAATGGGAGATTATTCTGGATCTGGCTAAAATTCACAATATTCCGCATCTGCTTTGGCTGCTTCCAGTAGAAAGAACTGACATCAGTAGGTGTCAGTTGGTGCTGTTAATTTGTCAGACTACTTGACAAATACATTTTTGGGGAAAAAATTCTTGAGGAACACTTGTTATTCTTTCTGCTGATGTGGCATTGGATGAATGATTAATCTGCTTGTATCCTTCAATATTTATCTGTCAGTGTTTAATTAAGGAAGACAGACTCCTATAGCATTTAATGAAATCTGAATATTTTCTGGACTACACTAAGAATGTCACCCCCAATGAAATTGTATCCGAATCAAAATAACAGCACTACCATTCAGTCACTGAATTCAGATTTTACCAACCATATTAAATAGCTCTTTGGGATGAAGGAGAATTGGTCTCTTCTGAGCTTGATGTGTTAATGCTTTCATATACTTCTAAACCACTTGTCGTGGTTTAGCCCCAGACAGCAACTAAGCACCACACAGCCGCTCGCTCACTCCCCCCTCGTGGGATGGGGGAGAGAATCGGAAGAGCAAAAGTAAGAAAACTCGAGGGTTGAGATGATAACAGTTTAATAGGTAAAGCAAAAGCCGTGCACGCAAGCAAAGCAAAGCAAGGAATTCATTCACTGCTTCCCATGGGCAGGCAGGTGTTCAGCCATCTCCAGGAAAGCAGGGCTCCATCACACGTAATGGTTACTTGGGAAGACAAATGCCATCACTCCAAATGTCCCCCCTTCCTTCTTCTTCCCCAGCTGTATATGCTGAGCATGACGTCATATGGTATGGAATAGCCCTTTGGTCAGTTTGGATCAACTATCCTGGCTGTGTCCCCTCCCAGCTTCTTCTGCACCTGGCAGAGCATGGGAAGCTGAAAAGTCCTTGACTAGTACAGCAACAACTAAAGCATCCTTGTATTGTCAACACTGTTTTCAGCACAAATCCAAAACATAGCCCCATACCAGCCACTATAAAGAAAATTAACTCTATCTCAACTGAAACCAGGACATTTGTAAATGATTTTTGTTTAGAATGTGCATTTGTATATGGCCAAAAAAAGAAATGAACCCAAAAGACCCAGGAAATACTCACCCCCATGGGATATTTTCTGTGTTACTGTGATGATACCAGTCTCTTTTAAAATATTGCCCATAAGGAGAAGACTGGGAGGCTTCAAAAGCGACTGTGAGATTTTTGTCATGAGAAACTATTTGTCACGGTTATCCATAGATGTCCATTTTGAATTAGACAGCAGACAAATGCTGATGTGAACTGAAAAAACAAATTACATCAGTTCTGAGGCTTCTCTCATGTCCTGATTTCTGTTATTGGTTATTCCAGTTCTGATTTGGACAGATGCCTAAAGGGGAAGTACAAGGGTATCCTCTTGAATCTGGTGATACATTAATGCCCAAATTATTAGTGTAACTTTATTATCATTCATTCATGCTTTGACTCAGAACTTCAAGGGGTTCTATGCTGCTTCTTTGCACCTTCTAATTTCGTAGAAACCGGAACATATAATATTAAGAGCAACTCATTTATCCCTGTCTAATAGAAAGATCTTTTCTCATGCATCTTGGAAATAAGATGAGCATAGAAGGACAATACACCATGAATGTGTTACTGTTTAGCATTTGTGGGTTCTAAATTAGAGCAACCATGTTTAAATAGGTAATATTCTGTGCTATTTAGGAGGGAAAAATAATAGTAACTAAAATATTGGCCTCACTAAGGGGGGACAAACGGAATGTAGTTGGGAACTGCAAGCAGTAAAACTAGTTAGGTGAAACTGAAAAACAGATCATATTAGCTGCAAAGTCATTAAAAAAATGGGAATGTTGTTAAAAGTACAAGTGACCAAACTTTTGTATCCTACTGTCTATTGCTCAATATAATATATTATGCTTATAAACTTAGCAGGCTCAGATATTGCTGAAAGGATAAAGTGTTTCCTTTGGGCCCCTTCATAGAAATTGTGTCTTTTTGTCTGAATGGTTAGCCAATTCAGGCCAGAGAAACAAGCATTTTGTAGTGGATCGTTTAGCTAACAGTAAATGTAATCACGGTGAATCTATGGCATTTTGTAGCTGCTGGGAAAACTGATGTATCATGTTACTTTGGTAATCAGATAGGCTTCCTTAATCCAGAAGATAACTCATTAACTCTGTGTGAAATTTACTGATTTTTATCTTGGGATTGTGACCTTGGTTCTTAAAAAATAGTTCACATGTCAGTCCCAAAATGTTGCTTATTATCCTGGATTAAATTATGCTTTTACTCTCATTGAAATCCAAGAGTAAGTGTCACTTACTAATTTCAAGTCCTAACAGAGGCCATTTGTCTTCAAAGCTTTCAAAGAGTTCAGTCAAAGTTTGAGGAAGTTGTGGAACCTCACAGATATATCCTGTCAAGAAGTTTCCTTAAAAACTGAAGTATTTGACTGCTTGAGCCATTCTTGAAAGAACTCATTTGCACGGGAATAGGGGTCTTGCAGACTTAAAACTGCACCCATCTTCTTAAGTTGTTACTGGACTGAAATAACTCATCAAAAAGTTATTCCTTTGTTAAAGGAATATAGAAAAATAATATCCCTAGAGCTAGTAATAAACCATTACATAAAGCCTCTACAAAAAGAAAATAGCTGAAACTTGAGGGAAAATCTGAGGCATGTTTGTCAGCTCCTTTTAACCTCAGGATCAAGGTCGTCTTTGGTATGAAATGGAGTGCTGTCAATGATACTGGTCTACATTTATGCCCTGACACATTTCTCTATAGCAAGAAAAATATGTGTATTTTAGGTGCTAAGGTGCTATTTGTGTGTTGGGTTTTTAAATTTATTTGTGCTCGCATTCATTTTCTTGTGTCCAGGAAACTAAATTCAAGATTTGGATGAGCTTCAACTCTTCCCATATGTGCACGTATTGGAATTTTCAAGAAACTTGGCATGGGAGGATGCTCAAGTGAAAACACGTCGCCAGTCCTCACCTCTTTACACACTGTATTGCAGTAGTTTGCAGTGTGTGTGTTTACTTATTAGAAAAACTAGAAAGGTTTTGTTACCTTGGTTGCTTCTTGAAAATTAAACAAGTAACATCAATTCTGTTCTGACTTTGAGTATGTTTTAATATTAATGTGGTTCAAATATCAATTGAAAGAATTTTTCTCCTTGGACAGTAATCTTCTTTTCACTTCTGACCCAGTTTTGTGGGCACTCGTCATGGTCTGTGAATGGCTTGCTCAGCTCAGAATTAGATCTTCTACTGGGCTTGGAAGTTTTTAGGCTCCTATGCTGTTTTATTGACATACTAGCTTAACTTCCTCATTTGTGCGTCATGTCTGTGTTAATTTGATCCAAATGAAGGAGACTCCTGCCCCCAATTTGTCGGGCATCCAATGCAGAACTCTGAAAGTGTGACATGATGCCTTTACTCACCAAGTCAGATGCATTTAGGATGATTCATCTTAATGCGGATGTATGGATTATCTGAAGCTTTTGAAGCTTCAGGTATCCTGGTCAGAGCCATTGCCATTTAACATCTGGAAGTAGTAGAAAAATAAGCATTTTTTTCTTTTTTCTCAAGGAAAGAATTGTAGGCTGACAGAACAAGGCCAGGGAAAACCAGGTGTTTAACTGTGTCGCACCATCTTGTAGATGCTGTTGTCTTACACATCCAGAGTATGATAGTCTTCAGATACAAGTATTCAAACCATGAATCACTAGATGGGAAAGGTTTAAAAAAAAAAAGTTTATATATAGGTGTTGAAATATATGGTCTTATTCTCAGTGTTTGACCATTGTGTGTTGTCTCTTAGGCCTAGGTGAAATACCATGTAGGAAACTTAAACACTGATTTGTAATGGGTTTTATTCCCTGTCGTGTCCCCCCCCCTTTTTTTTTAAAGGGTGAACTTTTGACTGTGGTGTTGAATCTGATAACTTCCGTTCTTTTGTGTCTACTTTTTGAACTTGAAACCAGTCATACTTAACTCTGCTATTGAGCTTGTGACTGATGAGTCTGAATGAACTAGGATTTTTATTGCCATTTCTGCCACAAGTTAGTTTGGTTTCATATCATGGAAGTACCAGACTGAATTTTGCTTTCAGGAGGGAAGGGACTATTCAAACTAAAGGCACTGAATTTACACTGGGAAAAGGAAGCAGTGATGACAAAAGATAGCAAAGGTACAGCATAATCTTGATAAACTAATATGGAGGTCTAATAAAAGGAACCTTGCCAATTGTAGGTGGGTGGAAATCTGGAAATGCTAGAAGACTAGTACACTATTGAAACAATAATAGCTTGTGATGTTGGATAACTTTGAGTTTGTACTCTGAAGAATCTTTATGTGCTGGGCTATCCTTGAAACAAGGTCTGTGTCAGGATGGTTGGATTGTTTTGCTTCAGGCAATAATGGCTTTCTTCATACATTGGTTGGAGCTTATAATTTGTAGGTATGTACCACTGAACTCAGCTAAGCAAATGCATTTCAGCTATGAAAAATGGCATGAATGAGATAAAAAAAGTGCTTTCTGTTGGGCATAGAACATTACTGCTTCAGTATTAGAATCATAGAATCATGATTCTATGATTGCATAGAATAGAATATTATACATAGCATGTGTAATATGCTATTCTGTTAACTTCTCATGAAGGACAACTGATGGAATAAAAGTTGAGACTGAAATTTGAAATGTTTAACTGAAGTTTACATTGGAAATGGTACAGTTCAGAGTTTAATTCCTACTTCTCTCACTGAAAAATCTTACAGAAAATACTCAATATTTTCTTTAATCTAGTATGATGCTCAAACATGCAAGTCAGCCCAGCAAAATCCTTTTTTTTCTGTCTGTTTTCCTGTGGCAACAACACCTCTTTGCATGGCCCTGGTTTTACCATTGCCCTGGCAAGCTTTGGAAGATACCAGTAACCAATATACTAGAAACCTGTTGGATGATGGAAAGGCCATGGGTTTAAAGACCTGTATGCCTGTCGCAGCCTCCTCTGTCATGATCGAAACTTGTTTTGCTGGGCACTGTGTTCCCTCGGTCACATGGATGATATCAGAACCCATCCCTCTTAAGTTTAGCTCCTAGAAATGTCTTGCCATTCCTTATTCCTACACCAGTCTTCCACTTTCTGAATGTGAGATAAAGGTGTCCTCACTGCCAGCTTGTTGTTTTCCTGAATATGCTGGCCTGGCTGAAATGATATACATCATATTACAGGCTGCTCACTGCCAAATCTTAGTCGTATATATATTGCTCAAGCTGCAAACCTCCAAAGCAAACACAGAGAGGAAATCAAAATTAAATTAATCCTCTCTAAGGATGTATAAAGTATGGCTGCACTGAGGTTTACAAGTTGAGGGTGAGAGGGACCATTGGTTGTGTGGGAGTCAGAAGCCACTGGTATGCACAACCCCTTTCTTCCTGCATTGCTTGTCTGGGCTGGAGTTGCTTTGCATGAAGACCTTAAGGTTTTTTAATGATAGCTAGACAAATGACTTTGCAAAACCATGGTTAACTATAGAACCATAGAGGCATTCTTGGCAGTTTGCATTCACAGGATTAAAGGCAAATGAGTCACCAGTTTCTCTGGAGCCCTCAGAGCTGTGCATTTGTTTCATGTAATGTACTCAAAGCATCTTAGCTGAGACTGAACAAAGCTCTGGAGTTGTCACTTTTGGACATGGTATGAAGGTTAAGTTGGAGACCTACTTTCTGTTCTTGATTGAGAGGACTGGTTTAGGGACAGTGCTAGGTCTGTTGTATGGCCGCTTTCCTTCTTAATGCTGGGTTTGGGCTGGCCAGCAGGGGAAATCAATATTTCTTGAAGGCTTTGATGCCAGCTGTCTCTCAGCTGGCATGAGGGGCGGAGGAGTGAAGTAGTGCCTGATGGCTTTCTTGAAACACCTAATGGCTATACCTAGTCCATTTTCATGTGGAAAACATGGATGAAAGGAGTGAGTACTGCCTGCAGGAGATGAAAATTAAACGGAATGGCATGGCAGAACTTTGTGCAATTGCAAAGTAGACTTGAATGCTATTTCATCCAGAAATGTTTTCTTTTTTTCTTTTTTTTTTTTTTCTGGAATTATAGGTTTTGGATTTTGAGAATCTCACCTGAAATGAAATGATATCCCATATTGTATAGTTATTCAGAAAAAAAATCCTTAACAAGCAATGGCAGTCATAAAGTAATTAATCTGCTTCCACGAGCAGAAAAATAGGCTTGATCGCTGAGTGATAATCATGACTATTCTTCACCAAGTATTGTGCGCAGGAAGAAGGAAATAAAAACCTTGCCTGTTTTTTCTATAAGCTTAAAAGGGCTTCAGGATTGTAAACCTAATATAGAATGTTATCAGTGATCACTATGATCTATCTGCTGCTTTCTCTGAAGTTTATTAAATTATTAGGAGAAGTTAAACTGTTGTCTTGGATAACTTAAATGCCTGGCTAAATTGTTTTGAGAAGTAAAGCTGTAACTGAGTAGCTTAATCTTGAGTTGTTCTGGGGGAAAAACTTTGAAAATGAACACACCTGAAGTAGATGAGTTCAGGAGTTGAAAATGTGCCCTGTTTATCCTGCTAATACAGGGGAAAGCATCTGCTTGCAGTCTTGCAATATTATCTGTTACCAAGACTTTGCTACTACTCCCTGTTGTTCAAGATGAGACTTGCAGAGAGTAGTAAAGCTTTTCCAGAAGAGCTCCTGTGGTGGGAGGTTACCAGTGTGTTGTCCTGCTGCAAATTATTTGTCCCACCTCTTCTAAGCTTAATCTTTGTACAAGTCCTGTATGATTAATTTCTACTGATAGGCAAACAATTTTTCATGGCATCCCTGCTCAATATGTCGATTTAGGTTACTGGTGAAACTCAGATGTCATTAATCAAGCATGTAGTTTAGACCTAGAAGGGAGACTGTAAGAATTATTGTCCATACTTCTTGATGACTGTACAAGGACTGACTGCTTGCCAAAACGGTTAACAGAGTTGAAGTAATGTACTGTGAATGTCAACTTGTTGATCTGCAGACCTCAATTTTTCCATGGAGTAGAGAGTCCAATTGTGAACTTAAGCTTGCTGACAATAGGCTTGCTTTTTTTTTATATTATTGATAGTAAAAGTTCTGAACCCTCAGGTAGAAACTTCTGATGTAATGAGATCTCTGCTGAAAAAGGAGCTGTTCTGGGGAGAATCAAGGAACTTGCATGTCTTAGAACCCGTTCCTTGAAGCTGTCATTTCTCATTTCAGTCTGTTTCCTCACCCACGAATGAAGCAGGGCAGCTATCCGCCATCAAAGGCAAACTTTAACAAGATGTAAAAAGGTGGGGAGTTTTTTGTTGTTTGAATGGTGAATGTTAAGTTATAATCTTAATGACTCATTTAACTATACTGTTTTGTCCTATATGTAATAATTGTTTCTTTTTTATTGTTTCTATTGTTTCTAATTTAAATAAACAGGTATTAAGTATCCATCAGTTTGATACTAGATGACTCTGAATCAAGTTAAGGCTCTGACTTAAGTTGTATTATGTAGCAAAAGCTTGGAGCACAAGACTGACTTAGAGCATGTGCTCTACTTGATAGTTAGCTGTGTGGCACAGCAGAAAATACAGTAGGAAGGGTGGCATGTATCTTGCAGTAGTACTTAAAAATGCTCAACAGATTTGGCAAAGTTGCTTTGGGAATTGCATGATCATAAGAATACAGTTTCTTCCTTAAAGGTCTGTAAACTACACCATTAAAGTTATTGCAAGATATGTTCACTAACGAAGAAAAATTTTTAGATGAAAAATGTCATGCCAGTGGGCAACGCTTTCTCATTGCTATTGTATTCTTTCTCTTGCCATGTTGTAGATATGAGTGTCTGCCAAACTAGTCTGGTTTGTAAAAGTCAAATCCAGGCCCTAGTAAAAAGGAATTGTGTAATTTTAGGTAGTTTATTTTTCATAATCCATTAACTTAATTAAAACTCATCATAACTTAGTTGTGGTTTACTGAAATGTCTGAGAATAAAATGGAAGCTGAATTTCATAAAAGTTAAATTCTAAAATAGAAAATAGAAAATTCTAAAATATTTAATTTTTTTGTCTTTCTCTAAGCTGTTACAAGTTCTTCTGCAATTGGAAAGCTCTTCTTATATGAATAGATACCCAAGTGTGCATATTTGGTAGTTGTTCCCTGGTAGTATCTAAAGCAAGCATTGGTATTGTAAAGAAGCTGCTTCCCTTGAAAGATGGGGTAAAATGAAGTGTAGCTTTTTAATCACTGTAGCTTTTGCTTGAAACAGAGTAATTTTATATTCCAGTTAGTGGATGTATGTTGGATATATGGTATATATTTATTTATAGCATATATATTTATAGCAATTTTATTAATATATTAAAAAATGTACATGACTGAAAGCTCTTCTTCAGTCTTACAAGAAATGCCAGCAACTATCTGTTTTAGACAGTTGTAGTAAAGCCCTTAAACTATGGAAAATAAGCATATTTCCCTTTTCTAGCTTAACTGACAATTATTCAGAGATATTATTTTTACATGGGGGTTTTGTTTGTTTGTTTGTTTTTTCACAAAAATAGGTTTTCATATTTAGCTAACATTGTCTTATGTCAAGTAGCACAGCTTGAAAAGTAGTCTTTTGAATCTTCAGGTTTCAAATGTGGTGGGTTTTTTTCCCTGTCTACCTTCCACTTTTGTCCTGCATACATAAAACTATAGTGAGAAAATTGTTAACAGTATTGAATTGCATTACTTTTTCCTCTTTTTCTCCCTGTCTTATTTTAGAGGCCAACTTAATGCTCCATCTAGGTAGACTTGATAAATGGAATTGTTCCAAGTCTTGTGTGTGAAAACAAGGCAAGGATAGACTAGAGAGTTGAAAATCTGCCAAAACAAACTTGAGTGGAATAGCTTAGTTCATCCGGTGCTGCACTTTCTAACACCATGGGGCTTTTTAAAGGTATTTCCGTTCTCAGATATATGTGGTCCATCGGGTGTCGCGAGAGGCAAACGCTTTTGTAATGAATGAAGTCCATGTCCTGCAGCACTTAGGTGGGATTTCAGTCATCTTGGTAAGGAAGAAGGGACTGAGCTAGGCCCAGCCACACTGTTCGGCACCATAGAAGCTTGTGGTATTTAAAGTAAAAACTGCTATTATGTATATAGGTGGCAACAAGTACTACAGGGTAGTACTTGTAAGAAGGCAAGCTAATGTAAATAAATTTCTTCTAGAGTTCTTTCAAGTTGGTATTTCAAATGCCTTCCTCCAGCTTGCAAAGCACTAAAGTAGAATATACGAGCTTCTCTCTAGATTGAATTTGAAGTACTTTGCATTTTAAGCAGTATATTTACTTTTAAGACGCACCTTGGTAGTTGACTTGAGGGTTTATGAGTGTATTTCATTAGAAATATAATGATTAGAGTAAGTTCAAGGGAAAACAAGAACGAACAGAAGTCCAGAAAACCTGACCTATAAGGGAGATCACAGAAAGATCTGTATTTGCTTAGCCTAGGATAAGATCGGGAAGGGAAGAGGAAATAAGTGTGTCTTTGAATACAGAAAAATTTACTGCAGAGGAGAAGGGATTAAGATCTTGTCCACGCTTGCTATGGATGAGAGAATTAGATTTTAATATTAGATTAAACTTTTCTATGTGCATTGAACTGGATTGGTAAGTTGTGGTGTCTCAGCTGAGACATGAAGGAAAGAATGCTTGGCCTAGATATTTGTAGGACTAACTAACAGCTAACACTGCTGTGAAATAGAACTAAAGATGAAAAGGGACTATTGATGACCTTTTGCAACCTCTACCCCTTATCTGCTGTCACGTTGGACTTGTTCACAAATGCATATTTTCCTTATGATAGTGCTAGTTTTAACCTGTAAATTGGAAATGGATTGTCATTTATGAATTAAGAGTGTATTCACACTGTGGACAGATTCCACCTGCCTATGTGAAAGATAACATCCTTCCAGCTTTACTACAAAATTCTGGATTTTCCCTTTAGAGAATACTAGCCTAAAGAAAACAGGGACTTGAATTGTCTCACAGGCTGGAAAAGCATCACTGACAATGTAACTGCCAAGGTAGTTTTCTGGGAAATGGCTGAGAGATTTTGTAAAGGGTCTCCAGGAAGCCTTCAGTACTTCTGATCTACCTGTTCTGTTGTTGGATCAACTTTTATAGGCATTAGAACTATAGTAAAATCTAGCAGAAGGGCACATGGGGTGGGGGTGGGGGGGAATTATTTGGCCTCTCTCTTCATAGAAACACATGAGGTAAAACAGAACTTAGATGTTCTCCTGTGTATGAGAAGGAGTGAAGTACATGAAAATGTGTTTAGGGAGTTCATTGAAAGTATGATGCATGGTAAATGAATAAATTATTTTGCTAGAGCAAATACATGCAAATAAAAGGGATCACTATTTGCTGTAGATGTGAAGGTCAGAAGGTGCCCTGTTACAGTCTCCACTTCAGGTAATAAAATGTGCTTAGTTCCTGCATCAAAGCTTGTAGGCTCTGACTAAAATAGAGTATGTCTCAAGACATTAACCTCACTGTAAAGTTTGATAGAGTTAGAATTTACTTCCAAGTTCTAGATGCTGAATGTCATAATTTCTTTCGCTATTACATTGAAGTCCTTCCTTAAACCTTAGGATGAGAGGATAATTAATGTAGGAAGGGACAACAGGAGGTTGCCTGTAGTTTCCTGTACAATTCTCTTGGCTTTTTTGATGATGATTGCTGTCTTGTAGTAGCTTTTTTCAGGACATCTCAGTTTTCTTAGTGAACTGATAGGACTGTAAGCTTAGAGTAGTTTCCAGATGTGGAATCTCCCTCCCACTCCCTTCTCCAGCTTGGACATAACGTGTATGTGTGGGTTCACACTGATGCTATATGCAAGTGACAGTGAGCACGATTACCAGGAAGAGCTGAAAATTTTCTTTCCTGAAAGTGAAATCGGTCAGCACTTCAGAGTATGAATAGTAAATATGGAAGACATGAAGGTAAACAGAACAAGCTTACTTTGAGGAGAAAAATAGATAATAAAAAACATAAGGAGATGTTCTTCCATTTTTCAATCTAGAGAAAGGTTTAACAGTTTTAGTGAGATTACTGCTTGAAAAAGTATAGCTCTGTTGTCTAATTTTGAAAGTGCTAGGCCTGCTAGAAACCAAGAAGAGTTTTGATATGAAAAATAATAGATGCAATTAAACTTTATTTTCTTATGGAAAGCACTAAGTGTTTTTGAAATATCTCAGGTACAAAATTATACGGTGCTGTTCAAAAAACACATTTTTAAATATGGGGTGATCTTATGACAAGGTAAAATATAATTCATTTTAGCAAATAATTTTGGAGCTTTTAAGGGGAACAGATAAGCTTCTTACAGTTTGAAGCAGCGCTCTTTAATGTGTGTGTGTGAATCTGTTAAACCATTAAGATAACCTGCACAACACGTATACAAAAGGATGACAGAAGTTAAATTACATCACTTCTTGATGTGTGTGTGTCTGTGGCATGTGCTGTTGATGTTTACCTTTTTTTAGCCTTTTTCATTACAGCAGATTAACTGTGTGAAGGTTAATTGGGAAAAATATTTTGTGATCATACTGTGAGGTTTACTGGAGTTCTATTGTTTATTTCTCTTGGTGTGAAATGCAGAGTCACTGGTTTGAATTAGGGTGTGTTTGTCAGAAGCACATATCCTTGGGGTGCCTGATCCAAATTAGGTTGAATTACACACCTTGGAATATTCAGTTTGGCTGTGTTTAATGAGACTTGTTAGAGATTAGCCTTAAAACCTTAGGTGTCACCCTGAACACGACCTAGGATCATTTGCAGAGGTACTAAAGCTGATCAAGAAACTGCTTCCTAATTCCCCAGTGTCATCTCTCTACTGCTTTCACAGATGCTGTGGTTTGGACTGAGAAAGCGGAGAAAGAAAATAAGGACGGGTGAACAACTTGTGAAGAACAACAACAACAAAAAAAACCAGAACAAAACCCTCCCCACATTCACACCCCACATTCACACCCCAAACCTCCAAACCCTAGAAATTAGGGCAGACATTGGGTGAGGAAGTGTTTGTGTTTTACAGCTGTCTGTGAAAAGGAAGCTGGACAGGTATCTGAAGAGGGAAGGAAGATAAGAATAAAAGTCTGAATGGTAAGAGGAGTCCTTGCCTGGTCAGGAAGAGTGGGACAGGGTAGGAAACCTCCAAAGTAGATGGTGGGGCAGCTACTTAATATCTTCTGTTTGTAAATGCCTGTGAAACCAATTGGTCACCTCTCATTCCAGTCTACTGCCCTCCACTATGGTATATGACAACTGCTATTTTTTAATTCTCTGCTTGAATAGCAGAGGTTTGTGTAGTGGATCAGAAGGTGATCAACAGTTGTTGAAACAAGCAGGTTTCAATGCAAGACCGTAATGTAAAACTTTATTTTACATTGGATTTTTTAAAAATAAACTTAGAAGTGGTATATGACCTAAGTTCAAACAGCAGTCACAGCTTTGAACTCAAGCACTCTGTAATTAGGAAATTCTGTAAAACATTAATTTACCTTTGTCATGCTTATGAATTCTAACAATCTGCATTTCAGAGCTTTTCTGCCTCAATTGATATTAAGACCAGAGGGTGCTCGTTCAAGGAGCTACTGTTTATTTTTTGTGGTCACTCTAACTGTGGTACCAGTATTTCAGGTATAGTCCTCACAGCATATTTTGGATAGAGCGGTACTTTCCTCTTTCTGATGTATCAAGAAAGCTTTGGGGCTTAGGGGTGCAGTGGTGACCTGTGTAACAACTAAGTAATTTTGGCATTGCCAAGTGTCCTACATTTTAACCTTAAGTTTTACCTTACATGCAAGAATATGTGAAAGTACATTCCATGTGTGCAAAATGGTGGCCCACAGCTTTAGGGACTTTCTTAGGGGATATCTAGACTCTTGGTATTGGAATACTGAGCACCACAACAGCAAACTCCTATTGTGGATTTTGCTGTGAATAAATTAGCCCATTCATAATCTCATCACACAGTTCTCTTTTTGGGCAGTGTGCCTCGTGCATGTCATGTATGGACTTGTCTCTTGAATGAAGAAAGAAAAACCAGTGTTTTCTGTTGTATAGGACTATACTATACAGTAGTCATTTACAGTAGAAAAGGAGAAAAAAAATAGGGCTCTGATGTTTATTTTCCATCTTTGGAGTGCTTGACTTTACAACCTTACTAGTATTTTTAAATGCAAAAAAAGAAAAAATGTATGATTCCAGTATTGCTCAGTCCAGTTGCGCAGGCAACTGAATGGAAGAGTTAAACCCAAACTTCTGGCATCTCGATTCAGCTCCCAGCTTTGCTTCAGACTAATTCATGTTGCCTGATTTCTGCAACTCTTCCCAGTTTTCATGTGGTTATAGACTTAGATTTTTTGAACTAACTCTTATTGTACTTTTAAAAATATCTATATTCTGGGTTTCTTAAATGCCGCATCTAAAAATTTTTTTGACTACCTGAACCTCTGTGTCTACTGTAAATCATATGAGTTCCTATGACCATCAGATGCTAGTGTGTGTGAATGCAGTCTTATGCTCTTGTGAACGAACAGGAAACAAAGCGTATCTGTAAGCTTCACAGCTATCTTCGTTCCAGTTAGCTATGATTTCCGTAAACCTAGGATCCCATTTGCTGTGACCTCTCTAGGTAAGAGAAAGGGAATGGGTTTGTAGTCTGCCTTACTACTGAACTCAGGCCAAATGGTGACTAATGAACATAGCAGATGTTTCTACTTTTGAAGGCTTTTTTTGGAAAGAACTTTATTAACCAATTTATCCTTCCTCCCAGGAGATAACAGGACAGCAGTGTAGCTGAGATCTGACAATTCATTACATAAGAGAAGAAAATATTAATGTTGACCCTTGCTATGTTGACAGTAGGATTTGAATCTAACCTTCTGCTCTTTTTGCTCAGAAAAATTCATCCAAGTAGAGTTTTCTTCAAATCTTTCAGCTACTGTGCTATCTTGTGATGTCAGCCACCTTTTTAGCAATTTGGAATATAATGAGCCAGATTTTATGTGCAAATGCAGGGTAGCTCCATTGACTTAATAGTGTTACTCCAGGTATTTATTCATCTTACTGTGAGATTGTAATCTGACCTCTGTTTTTGATGAACAAACCACCCATGTTTGATTTGGTCTGCCATTGGGATAGGAGGGCTGTGAAGCTGAAAGGTTGTGGCAAGTTCCTTCTCCCCCTTTGTTGATGAGCTCTCGAAGGCATTCATCTGTAGCTAATTACGCTAACCATGAGAGAGGATGGCTGTGTTGAAGTTTCTTACCAGAAAGTGCAAGGAACTTTTTGCAGGCAACCTCATTTCTAAAGTTCTTTTTGTACTTCAGTGGATGTTCTGCTACCTTCTCTTCCTGGCAGGAAGGTAAAGGTAGCAGCTATGAGGACCTCTGTGTCAGATAGCCAGTGAGCAGGAGATGGTTGTAGTTGCTTTAGTCATTTTTAGTAGTAGTGCAAGTTATGCAAGATCATAATGAAAAAGAGAATACAAGCATGGACATATCCTCACAGTCTTCATTCTTTTCAGCTCTTCCCTGGGGACTCCCTCTCTGGGTGAAAGGAAGGTCTGCTCCTTGGTACCTTGTCCTTCTGGGCCCAGGGGAGTGAGTGGTAGCTTCCGCAGAGAGAGCAGGGTTTTGTATGGCTCCTCTCCCTCCCTTTCTCATTATGTGCAACCATTCCCTAATGGCCAGCGCCCAGCTCTTACTCCAAACACTTCAATTTCCTCATCCTGCACCCAAGAGATCAGGATGCAAAGATACTTTGAGCACCTCATTCAGGTGGTCTGTGTGTCAAGAACTTATGACCTTGAAAACTGGTTTCCTTTGATCACCCTCTGTTCCATTGTTCAGGAAATATGCTTAACTACAAGGGGTGAAGTCAAGAATGATGTAATTGTCATGGAGCCATTAATCAGTACAGTCACTGTGCTTTTCCAGGTGGAAAATAGTAACAACAGTCAGTTATGCTCACATCTGCGTAGAATATGTACAATAAATTATGCACAAAATCAAACATCTTCTAAGTGAGCAGCATTATTTAGGGCATGCTTCCAGAAATCAGAAAAACCAAACCCACTTGATAAGCAGGTAGTTGCATCATTTCTACTGATTGCTTGCAGATTTCTGCTGAGGTGAAATACTGGGGCAATGTGGGTTCACAAACCAGTTTGTTATCTTGACCCACCCAGGTAATGTGGGAATAGTCTCCTTAGAAAGCCTTTTTCTGTGCATGTGCACATCGTGATCTCTCTAGCTTGTTCATTTCACCTATAAGATTCAGGAGATGTTAAGCTTAAAGGTCAGTAGCTTTTCAGTGCTGATTTCTCAGTTTCAGCAAATCCCATACTGAGATGAATGTAGGAATTAAATACGAGAGCGAGCTATGCTTATATTTCTTTTGAACATCAAATTTTAAACAATAGGCTGACACTTGTAAAGGGTCCTTTTAGACCAAAAAGAGGCTGTTTCTTGATGTTCAGATGAATTGGATTTTGTCCATACAATCTATCCGTATCTCTGTGATTTCAAGTCAGTTGGAAAAAGCACTAGAGCACTTAAACTTAATTTCTAAGCAGCAAGGGTTGCTTTGCTTTTGTAACTGGACAGGTGTTCTCCTGTAGTAACATCCCTGTAATGATTTGTGTGTGTGCTGACTGCTCCCATACACAATGTGGGCTTGAGCCCTTTCCAGGTGAAAAGTCTGGAGTTTGCAGTGTACATCATTGTTCTTTCATGCAACATAGAAACTTCTTATAGAGCTGTGTTGATATGTGTTCTGTGAAGGCTTATGGAAGGGCAGAGACAGTCCTTTTAGTGTTGTGTTTCTATGGCAGGATGCTCCAGCTCTGAGCTGGAGAGGGGAAGAACAGAACCAGACCTGGCAAAAGCTGGATCTGGTGTTTCAGTCTTGTGGTCATTGTAAATAGAGGCTGTTTCAGTTTAATACCCTGTGTGCCAGGAGGGTGATACCAATTGGAGAGCATATCTAAAAGGAGGATTTTATTTTTTCCCCCCTCACTTTTAAGCTTGCTTTGTTCCAGAACATGGTGGCTGCTTATAGGTGGTCTAATAGTAACATTTAACTGTGTTGCTTCTTTCTTCTTGCTCATACACTGGACTTGAGTGCTTATATCAGTGTTAAACTGTGATTCTAAGCATCTCCAGTCTGATCTGGGCCTTATTTTATAAGCTAGTATATGTATGGGCCACATAGTGATAACTTAGCATAAAGAGCTTTTGAGCTGCTGCTGTTCTTGTGTGGCTTTGGTTTGTTTCATGTGACTTAAGGTGGGAAGGAGGCTCTTGACCTAAATACTGTATTAATATTTCACTTGTCATCTTGTTAGATGTTTTCATGAGGTTTTAAGTGTACTGGAAGACAAGAAGAACCTTAAAGATGAGTTCTGAAGTTGTTTAGCTGAACTTGGAATATCTTTCTTGGAGCAAGACAGAGAAGGAAAGAATAGTGGAAAAAAGGCAGCAACTGAAGGGGGGAAAAAGCTGGATGGGTTTTACAACCATAAATGGTAAAAGTAACCTTGCTCTGCTGCCAGCAAGCAGAACGATGGAATAAGGTTTTGATTTACAGGAACAGCTCAGCAAGGGCCTTGTAGAGTGCTTCATGCCTGCTATAAAAATGTGATTAGCTATAAAATGGGAGAGATTTAACAAGAGAATTTAAGCAACGGCAACAGCGCTGTTTCACGCAGAATGTGGATGCCTGCTTTTAGAGTTCTGGGAACACAAGCTAGTTTGGAAAACATGAAGTTTTCCAAGAGAGAATGTGGATTATTTTGACTTATTACCTGAACATGTTAAACTTTGGTTCTTTGCCCATTCATCATGAGGTCTCTAAAATTAAGCAACATTTATCCTTGTAATTATTTCTTCAGATAATTGTCTCCCAGGAACTAGGCTTACAGTAAGCTGCCTAAGGACATACAGGTAGGTGTGAGATGCTTTCCCTTAATTCCAGTATTCTGTCTTGTTGTTATATAGCCTGTATGGTCTCTTCCTACCTGCATATTACAGCTTTATTCAAGAAGATAAATTTGTCAGCTTTAAGTTCATGCGGTCAGTTGACCAGTAAAACTTCACAGTTGTGGACAGCAAAAGCCTCTCCCCACTTTGCTGTTGCCCAGCCTCCAGCCCTGGAGTGATGGAAGCTCAAAGCTTAAATTTTCTTAACAGAAAGCTCATGAGCAAATGACTTACCACCAAATGTGCCAAGTAATGTTTGGGAGTGGAGGAGTGGGAACACTAGCATTTTTGAATGCCCAGTGTCATTCCTTGTGAGGACTCCACTGGAGGGGAGAAGAAAAGAGGAAATGGGAATTTCTTTCTGAAAAGTGAAGCATTAAGTTGACTGTGAAGAATTAGCTGTCCCTATTAAAATCTGAGACCAAATGTTTCCTTTAAAGGACTTGCTCTTAGTCAAAGTCAGAAGAAGGGGAGACTCAGTTATATACCACTGTATGACTTAAGCTGAAACTAAATGCTGAGATTATCCATCACTCTTAATTAAGCCAAGTTAAGCCTTCTTCATTTGTTTTAATTGCATCTCCATAATATTACTGCCATTTCAGATAGTTCAGAAAAAACTGGTTTAAGAATAAATACATCCCTGAAAATGTGCAAGAAGCAGGATTAAATTGTTAATGCCAATTATTTTCTTTACGTTAAATTGGGAAGCAACTCAAAGATTGTGGGACACCAATGTTATAGAATGTATAGGTGCCTATAAACTTGTGGGTATCTTAAGATATTATCTTTGTTTCTTTTCAAATCAAATGGAAGCTTAATTAACCTCTAATGAAGAACAAAAGAGGTTTTTATCTTACTTGTTAGTATGGCTTATCTGAAGACCATTGACCTAAATGTCATATCTTTATAGAAACTTAAAAGACATGATCTGAAGTTTCATTTTTGTGTTTGGAGGTATGAAAATTACACAGCTGAACTATTGGATTTAATCTGCCATGCATAAATTCAAAATAGCAATATGTTTTGTAAGTGTGTATAACTGAAAGTTAATAAATACACTAATTTATACTTAAACATACAATTTATGCAACTACTGATATAGTTCTGCCAGTATTTCAATTCTAAACTCTTCATTTCAAGGTTTTGAAAGTCTACACAGTGGTAAAACTGTGTTCCAAACTGTCTGGAGGACATTATCCTCAAGAGATCAGGGATAAAAGCCCAGTACTAAAAGTATTTACTTTTTTTTTTTAACTTTTGTTCCATGCGCAAAAAATAAATGCAGAGACCCTGAATGTGATATTACACCTTCTACTCATTTGACTTGAAGGATATTTGATTAATAAAACCAAAATGGTTTTCAACTTACTTTTCAATATATTTTCACTATAGAATCAATAAGCAACACTTTCAAACTACTAAGTAATAAATCTCCTTAACTGAAAAGAGTAACTGAGAGGATCCATACAGGCAAAGTTTTGCTTTTTTGTAGTATTGCGATTAACCTACAATCACTTTGGGAAAAAGAATTGCTAAAATCTCTCAAAGGAAAAAAAAGATTTCTTTTTTTTCCTCCACTGCAGGTACTGTGTTACTCATTAGTATCATGATATACTGAGAAACTATTGCACTGTAACAATTTTATAGCTTTCTAAGTATGCTTACATCAGGGTTATGATACAGATGCAGAGTTGAATTTGGAATACCTTTTCTTTTGCAAAAACTAAGTGTAGCTTTCCTCCCTGTGTTATGTACCGAAGGTTTAAAAAGTTAATATTAAGCCCAAAGACACAAAATTGGTTGCTGAGTAATTATTTCTTAAATATGAAAAAGCCATTTTGCATAGGCTCTGAATACAATTCTGTTTTTAACTAGGAAAAAAGTTGTGACTGAATACAGTGCATTCACCCTCAAAGGAGGAAAGTATTTCATCAGTTCAAATTTCAAGGTCAGTGACGTTTCTTGGTTGTCCAGAAGCAGAAAGAGGTTAAAAATTTGGATAGTTCTGCTAACTCTGAAGACTTAACTTATTGATGACTGAGATGAATGACTGCCTTTTCCAAATGATCAGCTAGTTATCCATTGAGGAAAGTAATTCTTGGAAACTGAAAAAGAAAGCAAAATTGCATCAGTACATCCAAGTTGGAGGTACATCCCAAGTAGAGCCAGGGCTGTATATGATGAGAGATTAATCCTGTCAGCATCTGTAGATGCACTGTTTCTGTATGTAAACTGAAATGTCAGTGTATGCCCCATACCCTGTATGGGGCTTTCTACTTGCAAATCTTAAATGAGGATGCATCCACTTCAAGCAACATACTGGTTTAGTCACATAACTGGGGAGAGGAACACACAGCTGTGTGTGTTTTTGGTGTCGTCCCCCCACTGATCATTAAGTTGTGGTGGGAAAATTATACTTCTCATTTTGCCTTTAATTGGAGAAGTACCTTGAAAGGATAGTCATACTGTCACTGTGCGTTACACTAAGTGACTCCTTGCTATTTTGTGGGTGTCTTGTATGCAACCATGAGTTTGATCTGCCGTGTTCTTGTTCTGGTCTTTCATTTCCTAGCTGGAATGTGAAGACTTCTTCCCCAAGGTTAAGAAGTGTATCTAGTTACTTAGCAGTGATTTCTTCTTTTCCTCTGTCAAGTTACAGACTTTAGGTGGCATCAGGTCAGATTTCAGGGTAAGGAGGTAGTTGCTAAAAAAATCTCAGCCTTATTCAAATTTGGAGGTTTACAGAGGTGCAAAACAGAAAATCCAATTTCTGACCTGTGATTAAAATCTTCTTTCCTTAATTCTTTTTGTTTTTGCCAAGAAATGAAAAGCTGCTGAGCAATTCAAAGCTTGACATCTGTACTTCAGATTTACTATTGCTATGAGTTAGCTTTGTGCATTTTGTTCTCCAGGTCTGGCTAAGAAACATACAGTCATACTATGGTAAAAGCTGTTTTTTCTCTGGTATTCATGGTGTAGTGTCTAAAGATCACTTGTCTCTGTAGAGTAAAAAAATGTTGTATCTTCTCAGTTGTAGCTGTGTATCTGGTAAACGTAAGTAAAAGGTCTTCCCCTGATCTTCGCTTACATGAAATGGAAATACAGTCATTAATATCAGAGCTGAATCTTGCAGCATGGACAATTGGTTAAGATTGTAAGCCATGTCAGCACTTTCTTAACACTGGTGCAGGGTTTTCTTTCCATAAATGTATGGTTCAATCTCAGTCATGGTCAGTGCAGAAGAAATGTTGCAATGATAATAATTACCTGGTCAACGTTAAGATGGATGGTGACTTGCAGAAAAGAAGGTGCTCCTGCATGTGCCTATTAGCTGACTGTTGTCTTGTCAAGTCTAAAGCATGACTTACCACTAACAGTGGGGAATAGGATGAGTGGAATTTGTCTTAGTCTTTGCACATTTGCAGGTGTTTTGTCAAATGTTTTGGGGCTGCTTTTTCAGCTGTGAATTGCTGTCTTAAATATATTGTTGTGACTAATCCTTGTCACCATGAGGATGAGTACACAGAATCACTGGTTCAAAAAGTTCAGAATTATTCTACTGCAGTGATGCTTTAGGTAATACTGACATCCCCTTAGACTATGCTCATTACTTATGTAGACAAAAATAATTAGATGTTTCTTGCATACACAAAAATGTTTGGCATAGCAGTCCTACTTAGGATTTAATTAATGATTTTGTTTCACTGATACAAGCATTAATCTCTATATTTTTATGCTTATATTAAGTAAGCTGCCAAATAGAAATGTGAAGTAATGTAAAAGACAAATGTAATATTTGTAAGCTTTTATTATAAAGGCTTAAATGTAACAGGTTTTGGACACTGGAAGACACCATTGCTACACCAAGATAATGCAGCATAAATATCCAGTGTTAAGACTTAGTTTTGTGCTCCTTTTTTTATGAATTTGCCTCATTTATTCACGTATTTAACACTGTGGATTGAGGGTTTTTGCTCTGAACATAGCATACTGCTTCACAGTGCAACATATTAAAACATTTAAAATTCTTTGTGAGCAATACCACATGCTTGACACTTCATATAAATTAGTGAAGTGCACTAAGAGCATGGGTAGCACTAACTCATCACTTCTCATTTTTCTCGGGGGTTAAAAGAGAGCATCTCCTCCTGCGCTAGAAAGGGGAGAGCTTGATGCTTCCCTTGCTCCCTTTCCTTGTCTGACAAAGATGACTTCTCACCAGTGGAAACTTGAATAATTGCAACACGTTATTTGAACAGACAAACCTATTGACCGAAGCAGGACTTCATTATTCATCAGTGTAATAAAACCTGACCAGAGATGTTTAGCTGTGTTGCTCCAATTTCATCATTTTTCCAATGCTGGCTGCGTACTGTCTTGTGTCTTAACTTTGCTGTTCCCATGTATTCATATTTTTATGCCATTAGGATCTGAAGAAACCATCTGAAGATGGCTTTGTGTTTGGGGGTGGGGGGTGTGCCAGCAGTGAGCCAGCAGTGTGCCCAGGCGGCCAAGAAGGCCAATGGCATCCTGGCCTGTATCAGAACTAGTGTGGCCAGCAGGACTAGGGAAGTGATTGTGCCCCTGTACTCGGCACTGGTGAGGCCGCACCTCGAATACTGTGTTCAGTTTTGGGCCCCCCACTACAAGAGGGATATTGAGGTGCTGGAGCGTGTCCAGAGAAGGGCAACGAAGCTGGTGAAGGGTCTGGAGCAGAAGTCTTATGAGGAGCGGCTGAGGGAGCTGGGACTGTTTAGCCTGGAGAAAAGGAGGCTGAGGGGAGACATTATTGCTCTCTACAACTACCTGAAAGGAGGTTCTAGAGAGGTGGGGGTCGGTCTCTTCTCCCAGGTAACAAGTGACAGGACAAGAGGAAATGGCCTCAAGTTGCGCCAGGGGAGGTTTAGACTGGATATTAGGAAATTTTTCTTCACCGAGAGGGTTATCAAGCATTGGAACAGGCTGCCCAGGGAAGTGGTTGAGTCGCCATCCCTGGAGGTATTTAAAGGACGTTTGGATGAGGTACTTAGAGACATGGTGTAGTGGTGGTTTTTGGCAGGGTTAGGTTTATGGTTGGACTCGATGATCTTAAAGGTCTTTTCCAACCTATATGATTCTGTGATTCTGTGTAGACATATACATATATGTGGTCTTTTTAAAGAATTGGGCCATCTACACATTTTCCAGTCTGAAGGAGGTCCCATTGGTAGTAGTGAGTAAGTAGTAAGTAGTAGTGGGTCAGTGCCTTATTTACAGCTAAAGAACTTGCCCTTCTTGAGAACATGTTCTTTACTTTCCTACATGGGCTTATGAGGAAGTGGAAAAGGCACTGGTACCAACTTAATTGCAGGTACAGGACTCTTGGCTTAGTGTAAAGTATGGAATTGCTGTCATAGATTTAATCAAACCTGGTCAGTGATATGAGGGTCAACTGTTATGTAGGAATATCCCATTTTATGGTTATGTTTCAAGGTGGGGCATAGTCCATCAGCACTGTTGTCTACTGAAAGGTGTTTCTCTGCTGGTGTGTGTACCACTATAATTGTGCCACAAAATGTATGGCTAGGTACCCATGGGCAAACCTGTTTGCCCATTTAGTATGCAGGGAAAGAAAAGTAGTGATGACCACCTTCAGGACTCAGGGATATGAAGCTGCTTCTGCTGAGCTCCAAAACCCTACAGAGAATTTGTTATAGGATGGAGTGGAGGACACTTGCTTGTAATTCTGCCAAAGTCCAGCTTTTATCTTAACCCAGTTAGGATGTGTCCTCTGGCTAGTAACCTGCTTGTAAATACATTGGAATTAATTCCACTGGAACCTGCACAGAGTACTTAGGGTGGGGAAGACCATTACTAACTGTGTAAAAACTACTGAGTGGTTCCACATGTTGAATTTCCTTCCCCTTGTCGTTCACATCACCACCAAACGTTCTCTCTGGCAAGCACATCCCTGCTTTCAGGTATTTAGGCTTGGCGTTGAGAAATAGAATGTAACATTCTTTTCTCTGTCTTCATGTCCTTGCCTGTATTTTTTCCTCCCTTAAATCTCATATGCTTACTGTACTTAGTTGTGCCCTTTTGGATCCTTAAAACTCCAAACTTTATTTATTCTTGTCTGCATTCCATTTTATACCCATAGAAATTAATTTAATTTCCTGTGCATACCTACCTCCCCCCCCCCTTTTTTTTCCTTCCCCCAATCTGCAACTTTGTGCTGTTTCTCATTATCCTTTTCTGTGAGGTTTTGAGAAAATTTACAAAGTAGAGGGGGCTAAATCCCCATAACTATTACTCCCCACCACCCACCCCCCTCTACCCCCAAAAAACAACCCTTCTTTAACAGACACTTACAGTTAACTGTCATCTAACATTCAAGGACAAAGATTGCTTTTTAACTTTTAAAGTCAAACTTTAGTTACTGCTGGTGCTTGAGCAGAGGGAGTCTTTCCTCTGTGGTGTTCCTGCTCCTTCCCTCTCTTTCTTTATCCATTTTTCTTTTTGTGCAGGAATTTGTGAAGATATATAGAGCCCGATTTCTCGGCAAAAGGACAAGCATAGTGCTACCTCACCACCGTGGTTCTACTTAGTTTCTTTTGGAGGTGGCAGTTCTGTGGGATTGTATGGGGTACCTCTGGGTACAACTGTTTTCTCAATAGTGCAGGTTCTACAGTATATCTTGATTTTTGGTTTCTTCTCGTAATTTTCCTGGTAGAGTTAAGCATCCTCCACATAAACACATGCCACTTTCATGGCCACAATGAAAAACTGAATGTCGGTAGCTGTTCTGCCTCCAGCAGCAATGTATCCTTGTGCCAACAGTGGAGAGAATTCATGTCCAGTGTGAATATATTCCTTTTCTTTGGGACCACTTGTCACAGGTATGATTTTGAAATGGGTGTACTTCACAATGCAGGGTCACCAGGCTTTTCTTAGTAATAGTTAGGGATATTGAGAAGAAGTGATTATGGTTAAGCTTTTGAAATACCCTCTTTTGTCTGTAGAACTGAATCCATGAGCCTAGTTAATGGCCTGGAAGTGTGTGTCAGTGTCTTAAGAATCCACTTTGTGAAATTTCATTCTTGGTAGATTTGTTTTGGGTAAAGCCAAGAAATGAGGCTCTCTGGAATAGCAACACCCGAGTTGTCAACTCTAGTTACACATGCTGCTCTTCTGACAGTTTCCTTTGTGAAGGCTGCACTTGTAGGAAAGGAATTCTGATCTGGTAAGGAGTGTATTGTAGTTATTAGTCCAGAAACATTACTCTTCCTACTGTTAACCTAAAATAATATCTACTCTTGTGCAGTAACCATTTTATAGCAACCAGGAGAAAGGGATAAAAACACTAAAAGACTTTAGCCAGGCATGACTTGTAGATGGTAGTGTTACCCATAAAATTGAGCTGACAGGAAAAATAGTGTGCTGCATTTTCTGTTACTGCATTTTTCTTAGTCATGGTCAATTCTGCTGCTTTTGAGATTATTACCCCTAGGACTTAGACACAAGGACATAGTCCACCAATTTGCCATGATGTTTTCTGATGGGGGAATCCTTTAACTCTTTCCCTCAATTGCTCCTTGAAAGGAAGGAGTAACAGCACATCCTGTCTTTCTAGCTGGCTGCACCTGGAAAGTTGAGTCTGGAACATCTTTTGTGAAAATGGGATTGTGTTCTTCCCTGACATGTAGTGGAAATGCAACACTTTATGATTATGTAGGCTGTTACCTGACTTCAGTTTGCTATTGTTCTGTTCAATTTAGGAAAATCTAATTTAAGTCCTATTAAGCAGTTGAAAAAGCAGTCATTGCATTGTGGTGAAATGCCAAGCATAGAAGAGGGCTGTAGTTAATGTAACCTCCTGATTATTTTCTGGAAAGCTGCATGTATTCTGGTTTTCCCATGATATTAACTGATCTATATTTTATGGCCTCTGCTCAACGAAACATGTTTCCATCCTTCGAGCCTTTTCCTCTGATACCTGTTGTCCAAGTTATTCAAGCTTTTCACTATTTGACTAGTGCAGGAATCCTTTGTAATTGCTCTGATATGAATGGGGTTCAGAATATTTACATCTATATAGGCACAAGATTTGTGAAAAGAGATTTGACTTATTCTAGGTAATCTTTGACTGTATGATTACTGCTTGGTGGTTGCTTAAGAACAGCTTTGGGACCAGCAGAGGAGAAGAGCCTGTATAAAACCAGCACCACTCTTTTCAGTTAGCAGCCTTTAAGAACGTTTAGATTGTTCTTGCAGAAACTAGCCTCTGATTTGTGACTTTTATTAAGAACAGTATAATTGTCACCATTACTCAATAGATAAGACTTTGAAAGATGTTCATGTTCCTTTCCCAAGTGCTAGGAGAAAAGTGTTTTTCCTGTCCTAGGCATAGAAGAGCACACTTGTGGTGCCAAATGTGAACTGTATTAATGGTGCTTTTTGGACAAACCATAAATGCTTTGAAGAGCTACTTTCCTGTAAATGTGCATCCCTACACACACTTAAATTTCACCTTCTTTGCAGATGGCTGTTTGGCGGGTAGGGGAACAAACAAAAACCAAACAAAATAACAATTGAGCATCTTGGTGATAATCAGAAGTTTCTCATTTGGAAATGTTTTCCCATTTAGAAATTATTGCTTTCAGACGTGAAAATAACAGGCTTTTCCTGCAAAGAAAAAGAAGAGGGAGGGAGGATGCATTTAAGTATTTAAAATAAATATAAATTCTGTTTTGCAAATATGGAAAAATAACTATTCTTGTTTTAAGATTGCACAGGGATTCCATAAATATTGCTTGCATTTGTGGGTGAGTTATTTCATTAGGTCAGGTCAGAGAAGCCCTGCTTGAAAATGGAGCTCTTAATGTTAATGTTGAAGCTGTGCTGATGCCCTTTTTAAACAACCTCTTCAAAAAGAAAATACCTTGGGGGCTGTATGTAAACAGGAGCCTCAATAAGTTATTTTATTGGTTGCACTGACATAATCTAGCAGCGATAATTATCCCAGGGCTGGCAACTGCAGAGTGCTTGGAGAGATTTGCTGTGTTTGAGTGAGAACTGCCAGTCTATCAGAAGATGGGATGTTTCAAAACACTGCCAATCAGGTTCATTTCGTATCTCCCACTTTACCTAAAAAGCAGCCTGACATTTATTCATGGTACCTTCTCTCTGTGACAAGAGCAACTGCTGTTCAGGCTTTTTTCCAAGTATAGTCAAAGTATAGTTTTACAAAAACATATTGTGACTCAACAGAGTGTGACTTGGTAATCGGAGTGGAAGCCTCCAGCGACTGTGCAGTATTGGATAGCTGGACAACAAAACTTATTGCTGGCGTGTCGCTTTCTCTGATCATTCAAGTGTTACTGAAGGAGAAAAGCAAAGCTTTGTGTAAAGGGGCTACATGTGCCACCCAGTGAGAGTTTCAGGCCTCTGTGGGTTTGTTCTATTTTCTGTAAGAGCAAAGGTCAGAGTACCATTTGCCTGGTTTCTTCAAATTCCCCCACTCCCCACAAAAGTGGGTCCAGTTCAGTCTGAGACCTCCACTGAGTGCCCTGCTCCGAAAGCAGTGCTACCTGCTGGTCCCTCCCACTGCAGTGTGGAAATCTGCTGTCCTGCGTGCAAGAATGGGCTTCAAGTGAGAAGGTCATGTTACACTGGTTTTGTGATCATTTCAGGCAACAAGGATGGAAATGTTTTGATGTAGGAGCTGTTTTGAAACAGAACATGTAGGTATTATGACATGTGCCTGTTGCTAGGTGGTGTTGGTTGTGGCTTTGCTTTAAAGAATGACGGCAATTTGTTTTTTTCAAAAATAACTTAAGTCTCATGCCAAAGTATGGCTTAGTGAAAATATTGTGTGAAAGATGCTTTAATCAGGCACGTACTACCAGGTTTTTTATTATACTAGTCAAAGGAAGAATTTTCGGCAGAAATGTATTTAATAGGTAGCCAATGACTATTGCTTTCAAAGGAGTTGCATAGGTTGGAGCATAATGTTAGGTTCCTTGGCCTTTCCTGAAGGTGATGTGTGATAAAAACCAAATGCAGTTTCATGTCCAGAGAGGTTTAGTTTGCAGAGCTGACCGTTTGAAAAGCTTAAAGCTATGTGTGTGATAAGAGAATGGAGGATTACTCAGCATGGTTTCTCTTTTCAGAAACTTGAATAAAATGTTAAATGAGAATGGTTCTGTAAACAGCAGCACTGCAAAATAATATTACTGCAACTAATGCCCTCCACATCCTGGGAGGAGAGAGAAATAAGCAAGACACGTGCACAGTGTGGTCCTGCACATTAAAGCATAAGGAGTCCAGTTTTTAATTTTGGGGCTTACATTCCTTGTTTAACATGAATTGAAGAAACAGGGAAAACTACTGTTACCTTTTTTTTTTTTGTGTTAAGCTCCTTCTTTAAAACAGCAGTTCAATATAGCCCAGACTGCTCTTGGCCAAAAATGGTGAGTAGCTGTAGTGTGTTCTCCCTGAAGCACCTGGCACAAAAGAATTGTGTTCCCATTTGGCCTGGGTTCAGCCTCGGTGGGCAGTGGTGGCTGGATGGAGTTTATCTTTCAGGATGGAACTAAAGATACTGCTCCTGATGTGTTCTGCTGTGGTCAAAGACTTGTAGGGGACTGGTAGTGACTATTAACATACTTAAGTTGCCTAGGAATAAAGGCATCGACACTATTAGTTTTAAAGGGTATATATCTATGGTTGCTAAAGCTTTACCAGACCAACGTTGCCACACAGTAAGATGGGTGGGGAAAACGAAGACATGAGTACAAACTACCAAATGATAATCTGAAAGTTTCTTTTAACTTTTGATGAATTTTATGGCACTGGGGCACTGGTTGATGTTACTAGAAAAATACCTTTCGATCATTATCCTATTTGCGTTATTCCACTGTTTTCCATGCTCTGGCTCATGAGGCACAATCAGTTGCTTTCTGTTTTCCTCTGATTTCTTTTGGACTAGTGTGTTTTGGAAGGTGAGCAGGCTGCAATAATTAAGCAATTACATTGTCAGCTTGAGTTGTGCTTCCTATTCAGATTAGATTCAGATCCATGAGTGTAACTAAGGAGAAAACATGCATGCCAGGAAAAGTAAAGATTTTGAGCAGCTCTGACATGGAACAATAAGCTATTCTGCTCTTGTGTCTTTCCTAGAGGAGACTAAGAGATTTGACAGAACGGTAGGTTCTTGGAAGTCAAGTGCTTTGTGGTCTGGAAGCCATCAGTTCTCTCAATCTCTCTCCAGATAATATTCTTAATGAAAATGATGAGACTCTCTTGTGGTGGATTATCAACTAAAACCTGCAGTTTGCCTCTGGGGTTTTAGCTCAACTTGGAGTCTGAAATTTGAGACTTTTTTTTTTATTCTTTGAAGAATCTCATTTATTCGTTAGTGGGGGTTTCTAATCGACATTGCTCATGCAAAGTAGGGATATTTTTTTCTGATTAAGGAGTCTTGTTTTAAGGTATCTTTTGAAATACTGGAGTAATGTATCATTATTTGGGTGCAGATTTAAATGATAATTATAGTTGACAGCTGTAGTTCTTGAACCACTGGAAACTGGCATGTTTCACTAGAAACTGTGACAAAGTGTGAAGGGAATGCTCATATGCATCAGATTGAATACAACTGTCAATGAGTGTAGGGTGAAAAAACAGAGAATTCCAATGATCTAAAATTACTTTGCAAAAATGTCTTACATGACAAATTTTATTCATGAGCACTTGTCTGCATGCTAGGTTTCAAAACAGGCCTTGTACATGAAGACTCCCAGCTCAGTCAGGGCTTTACATATGAGTTGAAGTCATGTCTTAGTTGTACAACTAGAAAATTGTTTTGGTTTAAATGAACAAAAATATTGTTTTAATAGGTGAAATACTGTACGTAAAATGTTTCATGTGTGGCTTAGCTTAGAACCTATCTTTATCCTTTATGGTGTGAAGTTAGCATTATGTGTTTTCTAAAAGCATAGCAGCAAATTGTAAGTGTAGGAGAAATGCTGTTTGGATGATTATCATTGATGCTTTTCTCCTATGGTGCACAGCACAATGGCTGTTTTTTCTGAATATGACAGCAGATACCAGTGCAGTATCAGCTTGATGAGAAATGAAATCTACACGTGTTTTAAGCAGAAGAAATAGTTGAAAATCTTGTGTATTAATAAGCTAAACTCTTATTTTGGATAAAGATTAAAACAATTTAAGTGCAATATTGTCTTTAAACAAGTTTTCTGCCAAACATGACACATTATAATGTAAAAAATGTTGCTTGTCTGATTTCTAGCTATTGGTGTGACACAAGTTTTGTCCTAGGTGTGTTCAAAATATTGGTCCATGGATTTGGGGGGAGGTCTGTCAACACAATTGGTGCAAAAAGCAGTATCTTAAGTTATCCCTTACTGTAAGTATGGAAGTTTAGAAAAAGGAAACATTCTGAAGTGATTTGGATTATCTTGGTAGGATTAGCTGCTGTGGAAACATGAAAGAAAACTTAGTGACTGTGGCTGTTCATTTTTCTCTGAGATCATCTAGAAGTTGTGAACTCCTTTCTCATCCCCTGCTCGCAGAGGATTGTTCAATGTTTTATAGAAATTACTGTACAAGACGCTAACCCCACAAAGACCTGTCATGTAGGGTTCAGTCCTACTTGGAATGAAGTGTGCCTGTAAATTCATTGCTTTTGGTCAGTGTTGCTTCTAATAAAAACTTTTTGTCTTAATGTGGAGACCTCTGTTACTAAATGTGCATCAGCCAGATAATGCTCTCTGACCATATATAGTATGCCTGAGAAAATGTACTTTAGTGGAAGTAGTATAGAAGCTATCTAAACATAATCCTCTGGCTTCAAGAGTCTTGGTTCTTCATGTTGAGAGTGCATACCTGCTCAAAAATTGGCAGATAACTTAGTTTTTTCCAGTAGCACAGCTGGCAGACTATTGGCTGATCACCCATATATGAAGTTATTTGGTTCAGTTTTGTTCATATTATCTCAGTTTTTAACTCTAGGCTTCCAAGGCATTGCTTTGATGTGAGAGCAAAATTTGACCCTTACCGTCAGGGTGATGGCGCTCACTCTGCAAGAATTAAGATGTATCTAAACATTGGCTATGAATTTCATAGCTGTATGAGATAAATATTAGATGGGAACCATAAGTGATAAATACAGTAGTGCAGAAGAAAAGTACTGTTAGGCAGAGAAATTTATCCTTTCTAGTATATGACATTTTTGTTTCTTATCAAGGCGAATTATATGACTCAGGAATGAGCTATGATTTATTTAATGATATATAACTTATTCTCAGAGGCATTGCAGTCAATGGGTGGCCACAAGAGGAGAAGTCTGTGTGTGTTACTTTGTTTATCCAGGAATTTCCCAATGAGATGTTGGTTTATTGGCCTCTTACAGCCATCCGATACCTAAAAGAATGTACAGTATATTTCAGTTTTGGATACGGATAAGTGTCAGGCGCCTTTAATGTACTAGATCTGCTATTCCAAGTCAAGCACTGCTTTCTGTGTACAGTGATATTAGTCTGTGTTCATCAGCTGATGCAATTTGTTTTGCTGTGTTTTGAAGTGGCTGAGCAGTGCATTGCTAATTTTGCATTGCAAAAATTACATATTTCTTTATATGTAAGCTATGTAGTAACTGATGGGCCTGATTTCACTCACACATACGCCTTTTATCTACTGGAATTATATGCATTTATACAAAGTGGATGTAATGTAAGGATGTAGGATACTCGTTTCTAGTTGCTTTGTGGAGGTACTGAATAATGGAAAAAAACAGTGTATAATGGTTTTTTGGGGGCTTGGGTTTTTTTGGGTTGTGTTTTTTGTTTTTTTTTTTTTGAGACTTAAATATTGACTGAACTTGAAGTAGTTCAAAGTTAGAGGAGGACTGTTATGGTTAACTTTCTGGGAGCTACTAAGAGACTTCAAAGAGAACCACACTAACAAGAAACTGAGGAGTAAAACAAGTACATCTGTTCAGTAATGTGAATGGCATGAATATTATGGGAATTGTTGGGAAAAAAATTGTTTAATTCACATTTAAGTGTTATGCTGCATTTCTGTATGATCAGATGAGCGATACATATGTGAGAAGCAAAAGCTGTGCCATTTAAAGGCTAACCACACATTTTGCTTAGGGGGGAAAAATCATATGGGGATTCATACATTCAAGCAAATTGAATGGATATGTTAACACTGTAGCTTTCTCCGTGTCTAGGAGTGCTAAAATGGCACCAATCTACACTTTTGTATTTGTATTTCCAGGTATTACTGTATGTTGTGTGGTCATTCCAGTTATGTAAAATTTTAAGAGGGATCATTAACCCTTTTGGAATACCGGTGGATCAGTGGATTTTCATAATCGTAGCTCAAATCAATCTATCGCATCTTCAAGTGATGAAGCATATTTGCAAGCCTGCGTATTACTTAAATTAGTAACATGCATCTTAATTTTGTCTTACACCATATATGTATGAAACTTAAGTGTAAGAAAACAGGTAATAGAATTTATAGTAATTTAAAAAGTTAATTTAAAAGCAACTGTTACAACTGCAGCATGTCTTTAACAAAATAAAAGGTAATGACTCTGCTGCAAGTTAACACCTGAATTTGAAATAATAGATATTCTGGACGCATTTGTGAATAACTATCTGTCAACAGTATAAAAAGTTTGGAGGAAAAAAGAATTGTGATTCTAGCAGGTTTTTTTTTCTTTGGCTCCCTGTAGAACCTGTGATGTACATGCGAACATTTAAATGATCCTCTTTCAAACTGTTCAGTTGTGATAGCCAGTTAACACAACAGTACCATGGAATCCCTCTTCAGTGTTATTTTGAAGGTGGTAATATTTCTACTTGTATTTATTGAGAAATATTACTGAGAGCAGTCTTTCTGGTTCATGGAGACTGGTCTCTCACAGACTTGGAGAGCAATACTTGGGCTTCTTAAGAGCCTTCTGTAAATGCCTTGCCTCTGTATTGGGAAGAACGGAACGGATGCGACTAACATTCTAATTTAGTCTCTCAAAGGTTGAGCGTGCATTTTGTTTCCAAGTTCTTCCTGACTGTAGGAGGAGTGGATTCTTCAAGGCTGCCTTAAGGCAGGAGATACTTTGCATAAATCAGGAGGAAATGTGAGGGAAGACAGAGGTATTACCTGCACTCCTGGTATTGTCCAATTGATGTGGGATTTCATGGAGACTGGATGCTTGAGGACTGCAGGACTAAGCATGACTAAAGGTTGGAATCTCCAAACAAGTCTCAAAGTGGCCCCTGGGTGGATACTGTAAAACCAGACGTCCAGTTGGTGACAGCATGCACGCTGGCAAGTTGCCTTATGCAGATAATATAGACCTCAGTTTGGGGGTGAAATAGTTGCTGGTCAAAACTCGCTTGCCGTGTGGAAATGAGTCAGTGATAGGAATGCTGAGTGGGCACTGTAAGATCACAATGTTAATGAAACATCTAACAGATGATCTGGAAGTGGTTGAGTTGGAACAGTTTAAGAATTCTAGGAACTGAGCCTTGAAAGAGAAAATAAAATTCTAAATCATCTGGGGAGAAAAGCATTCAAAATGAGCATAAACAAAGTAGACCATAATTCTCAGTGAGTATGTTTGCTGCATACACAGTATTAAAACTGAACTCTTAGTGTTGATTTAGAACAGTCTTGTTGCTGTATAGTCAGATTTTTATGACCTAACAAATATCATTATGATCAATGGTTTCCTTACGCTGAAGTATTTCTCTGCAATATTGGCTACTCAGCCAGAAGTGCAGGTGAATGTAGTCCAAACCAAGCATCCAAGCATCGCTTAAAATTTTTTGCCCCTGTTAGTTAAATGTTATAAAAACATCTTTACAAGTATTAAGCTTGCAATTAGTCTGTTTAAAGATTTGATGATGATAATAATTCACCTGAGGGCTTGTTTTATTACAGAATTTGGCTATTTAATGACTTGAGATTGCTTTGAAAATTCTAACCTAATTGTGCTGCTCCTGTGTGGAATTAACTCATGTATTAAAAAGCACCTACTGTTCTCAAATATGGAAATATGGTTCATTCCAACTCCCAGTACGCCCATTTTCATTTATCCTAGAAAAACTTTTCTCTGAGTTTTAACCCATCAAAAGCTAACCCTATCTGGCACATCTAGGCAGAGTATCTTAGAAATATGGAAGGTGAACTGGAAGGAAGGATTCCCACTCATCTTTTTGACCCCCATGATCTTTAAGGAGTGTGTTTGATTTCTGTGTGAGGTGCTCTGATTCTGTTCTGTTGCCTGTAATTTTAAATTTGGTTCAGGTGAGGCCAGTCTAATTCTGTAACTGGTAAATGCTGCTCTTTTACAGCACTGTAGTTGTGTAAGGAAATCTCCTCAAGGTCCCTATTAATGTTGCCATACAAGATGGGGGATGGAGCTGTGGGGCAGGATGGATGAAACTGAAATAAATTCCATGTGTCTGTTTCACCCAAAGGGTCTGATAGATGAGTTTTGTCCCTGATAGACCTCAGCTTTTTTACTTGCCCTGTGCTTCAGGAGGTTTCAGGAAGGCTCTGTCCAAGTATGTTGCTGCTAGTTAAAATTCAGCGCTGTTCCTTGTTGCAGAGCTGTTGAATATAGCGAGGGAAAGGGGGAAGAAGAAAGGGCTGAATTTGTTTAATTGGCAATGGCTTTTTCTGGCACACTAGCATGCTCTTGATGATGCTATTTATGGATGCCCATTGCCAGAAATAACATTCATGTCAAATTATACTTAATGGTTGACAAAAAGTTATCTCTCCAGCATGTTACCATATTTAAGCCATTTGTTCATGCTCTGCTGTTATTTGTTGTTTCAAACCCCTTTGGTGAATCTTTTCAAATCTTTTGTTCATTCTGTATTTTCTTTCACTCTTTAGAAAAAATTGTAGATCTATAATTCAATAGTGGAAAGTTGGTTCTGGCAAATGTAAAATAAAAAGTCTTACAGTAATTTTGCAGCTGTTTGTTTCCTATATCCAAACTGCTTTCTCTTTCTCGGACATCAGTAACTCTAACTCTCCCACTAGTCAGCTACTGTTCCTTTTGTTATATATGAACAGGTTTTCTAACTAGTAGCAGGCGTTTTTCATGGAAAGAAGAGACTTGTTCTTTGTTGTCCAAAACAAATGCCGATCTCAAGTCTTAAAGCACAGATTTTTATCTGAATTCCTAAGTTTATTGTCTGGTGGCAGTATTCAGCTGGCATCTGTGTCAAGTAGCATGTTGTTCTGTGCTGTTTGACACTAGTGCTTCTAGATACTAGTGCCAGTATCTAGTCCCAAAATGCTGTGAATTAAATGTAATTATCAGTTTTCCATTCAAATCTTTTAGTTGAATTTTGATGGCAACTCCATGTTTTTTTCTAAAACTGAGCATCTGTTACAGATAAGCTGAATTACTATATAATTTTGTTTTTAAAGGGAATTAAGATCCCTCTGTGCCTTTCCAGACATCTTCCTGGGGATATCTGTTGCAAATATATAAGTTGGTATGGAAAACTAGTTTTCTAACAGTCAACACTACCAACTGCAAGCAGCTGTCTTGTTTTTTCTATGTCTGCAGCTGCCTGTCTTGGGTAACCAGATGATTTTGTATTCTCACCTGTTGTTTGTGCATTTAAAAGTTCTGGCTGCCATGCTAACTCCAGCCGTCTTTTTCCCTCAGGGTTTGGCCATATGTGGTCATCAAATCATAGTGGTCAGCTGCTGAGACTGATTAAGTCATTTAGCTGTTCAGGTCTGAAATAAATTAAGCAGCATGAAGTAAGGCCAATCTCCCCTACACAGTTGTCAGACTTATATCTCTTTCCAGAAGAAAGACATGTTATTTGCTTACATAGTACATCAAATGGCAAATATGCTTGGGTTTTTGTGCTTGCCTTGGAACGGCTGCAGTCTTGGAAGGGCTGGAAGAACAGTGGGAGCCAAGTGAATTACCCAGAACTCCATGGGACTTATTTTTTGCAATTCATCTAGGAACTAGAAATCAGATCTGCAAGGCAAGAGAAACTTTCATTGCAAGGCAAGACTCTTGAGGAACAATGCTATGCCATGGCAATAAAGCTACCCATAGCATTTTTTATTTAAAATATGAATTTGTTTCCTAACAGTTCAGTTTTGGTTTGGTTTGTGGTTTGTTGGTGTCTTTGTGTGTGGGGGGGTTGGTGTGTGGTTTTGGTGGGGGTTTTTTGTTGTTGTTGCTGTTCGAGTAATGGGGGACATAATCCTAGTTCATTAGGATATACAGATATAGGTACTCCGTGGCAGATTACCCCTATCTAGCCAAAAACATATTAATAGAAAAGCCTTCATATCCTGAGGCAGACTTTGCCTGTTTGTTTGAAACAGAACAGCTGTCTGGAAATGTGCAACTCATTGAAATCTGAAGTGAGGGAAAGATTCTTTTTGCTTCACTGCATGCCAGACCCTTTGTATTTATTTCTCTCCTTTTATTTTTGTAGGTAAAATGGGGAGCTGCTTCTAAACTTTACTCTTTTGTTTATTCAGTGTTTGTGTGGGTTTTTTTACGAAGGACAGTTTTGTATCATGTTTTCCAGAAAAATGCCATTGTCTATACTGTAGTAGCATCATGTTATCCTTTGCCCCTTTCCACAGGGGAAAAACTAGCATATTAATACATTGAAACACCAGCAATAATTCCATCCACTGATATATCACTGTGAACTGAAGGGTAGGTCAAATGATCATAAGAACATAGAATTATATGCTAGAAAGATAACTTGTGTGTCACAGAAAATTTGGTCAAGAATGTACCAAGGTATGCACATCTTTCCCAATTGTTTTTGTGTTAGGAAAAAATCTGAAGATAAATAAATAAAGTAATCTTAAATCATTTGTAGGGTAGTTAACGTCTCACTAGTACAATAATATTTACCCATCATGATGTAACTTGCAGGGATAAAATAATAAAATAGTATGGTTGGAGATACAGTGGAGTTGAAATACACGGCTGTATTTAACTCCCTTCAAACTTGCTGTTACTATTTCCTATTGCCCTCTCATTTGCAGCAGCAATATTTTAAATAAGCAGCATGCTGTTACTGATACCCGCACCTTTTTGATGGCAATTGCTTAGAGATTAGCATCATTTACTATCCAACTTCATTTAACATCCAAGTGGAACAATGGCAGCTCCACAAATCTGATGATAAAATATTATAGGAAAGCAGACTGGGTTGTAAGTGGATAAATGAAGGACTTAAATTTGCTAAACAATTTGCAGATGCTAGAAGCACAGGGGATTAAAATGAGAACAGCAAACTTAAGACTAACAAGTATGTATACTGTGGGCCAAGTTTGCAGAGGCCTCTACTTGGCATCTGATGTGCTCTTTGGTTACTTCCACCCACAATTGACTTGTTGAAGCAAAATTGGAGCCACAAAAAACAAAATGTGAAGTCCTCCTACCATGATGTGCAGAGGGAAACATTGCCTGTACCCATAAATCAGGTGTTTAACTATCTGCTGTAACTTGAATCTGCAAATGATTGAAAGCTTCCCTCTCCCTCCCATGTGATGGAAGTAATGCTTTTTGAATGTTTTTATGCATAGAGTAGGCAGCTCTGAAATAAAGGCACCTTGTCACCTTACCGAATAGCTAAATGTTATTTCAGAACTGCAGCTACGCAGTATTAAGCTAGAATGCAATTGTGGCAAAAAACCCCAGTTTTTTCCATTCACACCTGCACTTAAGTGCAACTCAAGTCCTTTCATAGAACGAAAATCTGGAAGCTGGCTTTCAGAACCCTGATTCCAAAAGTACTGTTGGGGTTCTAGGAACCACCACCAGTGGGGATGTGCTAACTGTTATGCTGAGCAGTGTCAGCTGTTTGAATTTTTACAAATTCATATTGTCAGGTATGGTAAGTAGAAGCCTTCTCAAAAATTGAGATATACTAATTCCTTGAGCCAAGGGACAAAGTGCATTTATATTAGCAGTGTCTTGAGACTTGCAATAAAACTGAGTTACTAATGTAAGGTTTTCTGGCTGTGGATATCGGGCTCTTGCTAAAGTGTTTTCATTTGTTCAGACATCTTTCTGGGAGATCAGTGACAGCTGGAATATTCTAAAAGTGAGTAATTTATCTAGATAGCTTCCAAACTGTAGTGGTTGGTCAAAGACTGCAAATGATGAAAGTGGAAAATCTGTGGATTTAGAACTCTTTTGGAAGTCCCTGATCTGGATCTTCTTCCCTCCCCCCATTTCCAGTAAAAGTAAAACATTGTTCTGTCCCCAAAAGGCAACACTTTCATTACGAGAGTAAAACATGGTTTTCTACATTTATTTTCTGTTTTAGGATAGCACAATATATCAACAAATGCTATAGTATAGGTCTGTTGCTAAAGGTTGTAAGAATCAAAGAAACATATAGTAGCACAGTAGGATGATACCTGGAAATAAACGCTACAGCCTGTTTTAGTCTCTTCCAGACTGATTTGGTCAACTTCTTATGTGTTCCTAGTTAACTTCCAGAATGTAGACTTGGCCTTAGTGACTTCGTGCTAAATCACGTGTGCTGTAAGAACCTTTAATTCATGGATGTTGTAACACTTGCAGTATGGAGTTTGTTACAGAAAGTATCTTGTGGGACCAAGACCTCAATATTCAATAGTTGGCAGAATGAGGTACTAAGTGGAGTGCAGTGCTACATGCGTGAGGTAGTAGTTGCCTGGCCTTGACCTTGTTGTTAATAAAAGCAGACAGGAGGGAGATCTCTTAATACTTCTGCTGATAGGAAGCCTTTGGGCAGAGCTGACTGTAATGCAGTGTAAAGGGTGGAATCCAGTGGGTTGGACGGGACAGACCTCAGTCTTGGTTTTTGAGATACAGTATGATGGGGATGGTTTGTTCTTTTCATATGAAATACTTAATTCTTTTTATATGGGGCAATAGTATGAATAAATTAATGCCATGAGGCACTCCTGAGTTTTAGTTCTAGATCATTCTGGGAAATTTAGGTGGTATTTTTTTCATTGGATTGGATATAGGTTGTCCATGCTGGGAAGAGCTGCTTTGGAAAAGTTTGTGTACATATAGCTAATGTAGGTCTGTGCTAGCAAATCTGTCATATCTTTGAATATATCATCCTATAGTGATGTTTTCCTATAAAAATCAAATAATATTTTCCAAAATTATAGAATAATTCAGGTTGGAAGACAACTTTGGCGGACAAGTCCAACTGCCTGTTCAGAGCAGGGTCAGCTATGTCACACCAGGTTCCCAGGTCTTTATCCAGTTGGGTTTTGTAAACCTCCAAGGACAGTGGCTGCACAAGCTCTGAGCATCCTGTTCCACTGCTTGACTTTCCTCAGGGTAAAAAAGGCTTTCCCTTTTATAGTGTCTGAACTCCTTGTTTCAACTTAGGCTCATTGCTTCTTGTCCTCACATCATGCACTGCTGTGAAGAGCCTGGCTCTATCTTCTTGATAACCTTCTTGTAGGAATGGGAAACTGCTGTTAGCCCTCTCCCTCCGCCACTTCCCACTAGCTGTCTCTTCTCCAGGCTGAAGCCCAGGTCCCTCACCCTATCCTCACAGTGTAAGTCCTCCAGTAACCTGACCACCTTGGGGGCCTTCTACTGGACTTGCTCCAGTTTTTCAATGTCTGTCTGGTATCAGGGAGTCCAAAACTGGAAGTATTGGAGATGTGTTCTCATGAACGCCAAGTAGAGGTTCTTAACTGGGCAGTCTCCAGCCTGTACTATTGTGTGGTGTTAATCCTACTCAGTGCAGGACTTTGCATTTGTCCTTGATGAATATCATGAGGTTCCTGTTGGCTCATTCCTCTAGTCAGTCTAGGTCCCTAAGGATGGCAGCCCTGCCCTTAAGTGTGCTGATAGTTCTCCCCAGTTTGGTGTGATCTGCAAACTTGGTGAGCCTGTACTCTGTCACCGCCTCCAGATCATTGATAAAGATGTTAAACAGGAGAGGTCCCAGGACTGACCCCTCTGGTGCTTGTTTCTAGCCTGGGTAGAATACAACCAAGTAATCGCTACCCTCTGGGACCAATCATCCAACCAATTTTTTGCCTGTCTGGTTGTCCTGCCATCTGGACCTTGATGTGCCAATTTGCTTACAAGAATATTGAAGAAGATAGCATTAAAAGGCCTAAAAAAGCCAAGGTCACCAAATCACTGAAGGCAGTCAGGTGGGTCAGACATGATTTCCTCTTGGTAAAGCTGTGCTGACTGTTCCAAATCACTTTCTTGCGTGTGCCCAGAAATGGGTTCCAAGAGGGGACCCACTTGAACTCTGAAATTTGGGTCACTTCTCAGCTAGGAGAGGTAACTTGAATAGGATTTGGACGGGCCCAGTTCAAGACGTTGTTAATTGCAGGACTATTATTCTGCTGCAGTTTCTCATACCAAGGACTTTGCCATGTAAAGATTTTCATATGCATCGACAGAGCTGAAAACTCCATGAATTTTCCTGCTTCCTGTAGCTAATACAGATTAACAGCACGGTAGGATTGAATAGTGAACAGGAAAATTGTTTTGACACAAAGCATCACTCCAATACCAGACCCTAGGCTGACTGAAGCATTCAGTAGAGTGTCACATTAGAAGATACTTTGTGTGGTGCAAGAAACGATCTTTTGATGAACTTTCAAAACAACTATTGAATTGGCTGGTGGTTTCCTAACTGCTAAGTAGGTCTTAAATATCTGGCAGAGATGCTCCTACTGCCTTTCAGGAGGCATGAAGAATTTCCTCAGCAATCACTCCATTGCTATTACTTATAGTCAGTGCTTGGCTTTGTCAGCTTTGTTCACCCCTTCTACGTCTAGCCC
The DNA here is from genome assembly GCF_035582795.1 of Mycteria americana. Classification (NCBI taxonomy): domain Eukaryota; kingdom Metazoa; phylum Chordata; class Aves; order Ciconiiformes; family Ciconiidae; genus Mycteria; species Mycteria americana. The sequence continues at coordinate 92,577,241 of NC_134366.1, read as the reverse complement.
CACTGCTTGCTTGGATGGGGGGCTGCTTTCCTGCAAAGGCATCCAGGCTTGCCGCAGCTTCTGCCAAGACCTCTCTCAACGCTCCCCTGTGGCTTTGTTCCAGCAGCACTAGAAAGGGGCAGTATTCACCCTCCTCTTCTGTTGGTATCCTTGCATTTTAAATGCAGCACAAGGTCCTGGAAACAATAGATTTTGGCTGCTCAGAATCTCCTTCCTCACAGCTCCTCTCCCTGCTTGCCTGTGCATCAACTGCGTGCCCTTATGGGGGTGTCATCCCCATTCAGCGGTGGCACTTGGCAGCCCTCCAAGCAAGGCTGTCCCACAAAGCCAATGCCCCCAAAGCCCGCAGCAGCTTTCTTGCCTCTTTCCCATCTGCTCTGTCAATTGGGACTCCAAGGCTGATGCCAGTTGTCACCATGGTGCTTGTGTGCCCGAACTGGGACTTAATATTTCCAGCAGAGATGTGTGATTTACTTAATTTGACTCCTCTACAGGTCCTGTAAAATCTGCTGTTGTTTTTTTAAAACATACAAGCAAGAGAAGACTTAATTTTTTTAAATGCTTTTGATTGCTGTTGGCTGGGTATATGCAGCTGCCTAGACACCACAGTTTTAACAATTTTTGCTGTGGTTTATACAGATTGACGTATCCCGGCAAGGAATGTAAGCCACAGAAAGCTGAAAATGAAACCAAGCAGGGACTATTAAACTGGTAGCAGCGAACAACTTAGTTGCAGTTTAGAATAGTATTTAATTTATGGAGGCTTCAGTTACATTGTTCCGTTTTTCACTTGACACCCCAGCAGCTGAAAAGAAGCCCTTTACATACATGCTGCAAATCCCTGCCCCTAAACTTGCATCATAACTAGATATGCCTTGTAGCATTTTTGCTGCAATAGAAAAAGCGGTGCATTCCTGAAGACTTATTCCATTTCTGCTTTTCTTCTAAATTCTGTATTCAGTTGACTAATTTAAGTCTGTATTTAATTGACTGAGAGAGTCAAGTTTCTTTACTGTGGGGGAAGAGCTCTTCTCTCTGTTCAATTTATATTCTCATTCTAATATATCTAGTAAACTTTTATAAAAGCAAACTTCTGCCTTAACTTTTTACAAAGGGATGAGGGATAGTACAAGTTTAGAAAAATGTGGGGTTTTATACAGTCTGGGAATACAGATAATAGAGTGAGATAGAGCTCAGAATTTGCTGTAAAGATAGTTTACAGTATAAGACTACTCCAAACAGGAAAAAATTTTCATTTTATTGTCAGAATTTTCAGTTGTTTCCTGTCAGCTGAAACTTTATTTCTATTTTGACTTTTAGTACTGTTTTCATAATACTTGATGCAAGAGAAAGCATTCATTTCACAATGAAAAAAAGAGACATTTATTTCTGAAAATCTTCAACTATTGTGCGACTTCTTCCTAAAATTGGGCAAATGATTGGCCGTTATACTAGTCTCTGGAAGACATTCATTTCAAGAGAACCACATCTCTCCAAAGTACTTCCACTGAAGCTTTTTCGGCCATTTTTCTGTAAAACTGAGTTGATGTTGACACATGTTAACAAACTGTGCCCTGAGCATGTCTCAGAATTGGGACCACTGTCATGAGGGATGGAGGAAATGCTTTTCAGTCTCTCTTCACTTGTAAAGTAATTTGGGATTTTAGCAACGTTGATTTACTCCCCATACAGATCAATCCATTTTTGGAGATGGATTAACTGTATGTGGAGGAGAAAAGGCTATGTAGAACAATGCTTCAAGGCTTTTATTCTTTAGCACTAACACTTGTTATTTCTTCAGCTGGATCTTTTTTTTTTTTTGCACATAGTGATGAAATAACATAAGGTTAAAAAAGGTTTGCAAATCACTACAGTGTGTGAATGTCATACTGACTGTTGTAATAAAGGTGGGCAAGAATTTCACTGGCGTTTTCTGGAGGAGAACAAAGAATTTGAAGGGATGTCTTGGGACACTGGGACCAACTGCTCTTCTGTTGGAGCAACTGCCTCATGCAGTCCCTTTCGTTAACTTGTTGAGCCCTTCCTGAAAGCACTTTGTCCCCTCCCTCCATTTCTGTGGGAGATTCTTTCAAAGCTTTATTTCTCTGAGGATCCAGAATATTTCTTTCATTCGAAGCCTAAAACTGTTCAGGGCCGAAACACATATTTCTTCTTAGGCAACACCCTTTAGTTACAACAGCTCTTCTCTTACTATTGTATCTTAGTTATCAGGCTGCACCTAAACAATCTTCATCTGCTGTTCTTTCTGGAGAGTACCTCTACTACTTACCTTTGATTTTCTTTTCCTTTTTTTTTTTTTTTTTTAATATAGCTGAAGGACTTCTTACTAGGAGTTTTAATCTTTCAAAGTCTAATTAAACTTGACTTTTGGCAGTTCCTGCCTTATCCCTATACTACTTGACTGTGACCAGTGCTTCCTTTGGTGTTTTCCTATTCCCTAACAGCACCCTCCTGTATTCCAAGCAGATGCCTAGATGTCATCTTTCAAGGAAATCAGTGGTCCCTTCTCATAGACTTCCTTCCCTCCAGAGCACTCCTCACGTGGGATAAGTCCTGAGTTCAAGCACTTCTGAATCTGAGCCAGCCCTCCTTCTGCTCCATTAGCTGTCTTTAAGTAGTTCTCTTATTGTGTCATTGTTTGTGCCTTTTCAAACTGAGCACTCTCCTTCCAGGTCGACTCATGGCATGTCACTTTTTCTTGAGTGGCTGTAGGAGCTTGTTGGCTCTAGTGTAGATGGAGTATCACTTTCCCAGGGAACTATACTGTCAGAGAGCTTTGGGAGCTGGTGCAGATTCACTGGGATTTTCAGCAGAGTCCTACCATAGACTGGGCATAAATTTGAGGACATCAGATGTTTCAAACACACTTTGAGCTCAACAAATACTCATTTCCAATGATTTCTGAGTTAATCGGGGAAAAAAAAATTGGCTACCTGGAGTTGTGAAGTTCATTCTGGATTTATTGCATTCCCAGCTGCAAGTTCTGAGTCTTCAGGATTGGAGTTCAAGCCTGTCTTGCCCTTTCAGGTGTCTCAAACTCATGACAGACAGAATGATGTGTATCATAAGTATAAAGATATGGCAGCTTTTAACTACTTTGGACTCACCTAGATCTGTTGCTTGTTGTTAAAGAGCGGTGTTAAACTTTAATGAAAGTTCATCTCAAAATGCCTGTTTTTGTTTTACATTTGCCAAACTGAGAATGCTTTTTCCTGCCAGTTCTTGTGGATATTGTGGTGTCAGGCTTACAATTTTACCACTCTAACTCTTAACCATTAGGGTACTGCCAAACCATTAGATTAATCCTACTAAATATACCTTTTTGAAAAGCCATATTTTGAGCTTGGAATAGATGATCTCCAGAGGTCCCTTCCAACCTCAATCATCCTGTGATTCTGTGATCTGAGTGTGGGTAAATAATATCCATTTTACTTTTCTGCCTGTATCTGTTGGTTGTTAGAATGAGTAGTCAAATGCATTGCTTCTAATTGATAATTCAGATGCCTGAGTGGCATCCCTTGCATTTCTTTACAAATTATTCCTATGATCAAATTAACTATCCTCTTCTAGTTTTAAAATGTAATCAATGATTTTCTGGTATACTGTTCATGGATTTGTACCTTTCCATTCTGTAAAAGCTACTCTAATGTAAAGGTAGTTCTTCTAGTGTCCTCTGAAATGAAAACCAAGGACAAGACATGTTTCAGAGGACCAGGTTGTTCAAACTGCTAAAGTCAGTGACTGTGTGATTGGTTGGTTGTTTTTTTTTTTTTTTTTTTTTGGGGGGGGGGGGGGGAGGGAAAAATTTGTGTCCTTTTTTTGACAGAAGGCACTGTTTTAGCAAAAATCAAGCAATAATTTAAGTTGCAAGTGACCTGCAGATCATGCAGTCCTCCATCCTGCTCGAAGCAGGTTCAACTAGATCAGCTTACTTCAAAGATGAAGGTTTCACAGCCAGTCCAATATCTGACCACCCTCATGGTGGAAAAAAAAAATATTTCTTTTTCTATTTGAAATGTCTTGTTTTGCTGCTTTGCTGTCACTGTGCACATTTGAAGAGAGTCCATCAGCATCTGCCACCTGTGTTAGCTGCCTCTTGTAGGTCCTGTGCTCCATCTGCCTGCTCACCTGGGGGGTCCTCCTGGGTGCTGATTGCAGCTTGGTCATGTCCTTGTTGTCATGGGCAGCCCCGAAGTGGACCCAGCCCTCCCAGTGGGCTCTGACAAGAGCTGGGCAGAGGGGAAAAGTGGTTTTTCCTACTGTGCCAACTCTATTGTGGCTCAAACAGCATGATCTGTGGGTAACCATCTTTGCTGCAAGGGTGCACCTCTGACTGGTGTTGAACTGGTTGTGCATTGGGCTGCCCAGGTCTTCTGCAAAGCTGCTGCCCTGGCCATGTGTGACATCATCCCTGGGGCAGGACCTGGTGTTTGCACTTGATGGGATTTACGTTGGCCCATTTTTTTGCAACCTGTCAAGATCCTTCTGCATACCAGTCCTACCCCCAGCACGTTGACTACTCACCCTGACCTGGTACTGTCCAGAGACTTGCTGAAAGTGCCCTCACTCCCATCGTCCAAGTCCTTAGTGAAGATGTTGAACGGTATTAATCTCAGTATCGACCCTTGAGAGTTTTAATCTTAAATAATTTAGCTGCTTTAAGATGAGGAATCGATATGCTCCATGTAAGTACAGGTGAAGCATAAGATGAATATAAATTGAGCGATTGAACTGCATGATGCCGTCAGTCAGAGCTAGCTGGTTGCCAAAATATTATCACATTTTTAGTGACAGTGCAGCAATAGGTGTTTATAAGGAGTGAACAAAAGGTATTTCCTGCCTGGGCAAGGCTTAGAGGAATCACTTAAGCTGTGGCAGGTGCTGGTTTATATTTGCTGTTCCATCAGATGAACTGTGACGTTTCCTTGTAGCTTACTAGGAAAGTATGAAATTGGATTTGATAGGGCGCCATGCGCTTGAGGTTGTTCTTTACTCTTCACTGCCTTCTGGGGAAATGAAGGAAACTGTTCATCCCCACCCTGCCCAGCCATTTTTCTTTCTCTTGGAAAGAACACAGATGCACACACACACACAGTCCTTTCAAATGTTAGGTAACAACTTGTTGCCTAAGATAGCAGGCTGAGTTGTTCAAAGTTGCTTAGAGGGTTGAAATGGCACTGTTCTGCACAAAAAAAAAAAAAAATTTGCAAGCTTTAAAAATGCAATTGTTTTAAGCAAGTAAACTGCTCTTGCTCTCTGTAAAACTCTAATAGAAAATCCCTCCACCCATTTCCATGAATTATTTATACAAGCTTCAAGCTTGATATTTAGCTTTGCACAGAAATGGAGCTGAGACTGTTCTCACAACTTTTGCTCTAGAGATGCTGGGGGTTTAGCCCTCTCCAGGCTTAGACCTTGGTGTCAATTTTGCTTATATGAACAATCCCTCCTGTAAAAATCCTAGTGAAACCTAGGCAACTTTGTTGTGATTTGAGGTAGACTAGATGAGTTCAGTGATCATTTGTGGCCTATCTAAGGTTATGGTGTGTTGTCTCCAGGTGATTTGCTTTGTTTTCCTTTTTTAAAGCAAATTAGTATTGGATGCCCCCAAACAACCCCATAATGAGTAAATTTTGTAGCATCACCAGCACCACCAGTCCAAGAGGGAATAACCACCTGACAGTTTATCCACTCTTGTGGGCAAGTTTTGCCACCAACAAAGTAAATGTATCTGAAACTGAGAGTTAATTTTTAAATGACAAATTTTCCTCAGCCTGCTTATGTACAGGGTTTTTTGTTTTGTTCTCTGTTCTCCCCACTGTGGTAAAAAAATACTAATTTGTCTTTTTAGCTTAATGGAAGACTAGGATAAGTGTATGGGATGCTTAAACTGTCATAGGCTGGCCAGAAAAGAAGGAATCAAAATGGCAGCAATGCAAAGAAATAAAGAAAAGCAAAGAAATTGTCAGAGGTCCTGCAGATGCAGGTACCTAATAGTGGCTTTTTTTCTCCACCAATACCTTGGATTTTTAACATTCTGCTCTGAGACTATCAAACTGAAAGCTAATCTGTATACAGTTATGGAGGGCAAAGGTTTTTTTTTTATCCAGAGGGAAATACTAAGTGCCGAGTAGAACCGCGGGTAGATTTTTCTTGCATGTATTCAAGGTTGTTTAGGTGTGTGGTTCAAGACAGTAATTTGAAGAGTGTAAGGTGTGTGGTAGGTAGGTAGCCATATCTCAATGGGCATATGTGTGCACTCATACTGACAGAAACGGTTCTGTGCAAACTGCTCTCAGTCTGGTTAGATATGTCCACAGTACTTCCAGGCAGTATATACCTGTGGGACAATTGCAGCGAGATATTTTTTTTTTTCCATACCACCTCAGCCACAATTTCATGTGATTAAAAATAGCTTACTTTAGATGGTTGAACAATTACATCACTTGATGTAAGAGAAATGCAGTGGTAGGTATCTGAAATGAAATTTGAGTTGGTAATACAGGGTATTCAGTTCTCTTCATGTGCATTGCCTCAGCAATAGCTGAGGTTTATTAGAAAGCCTGAATTGTCCTGATTTTTGTCAGGCTGGATTATGTCACTGCTCTGAATGACAATTGTATAGAGCTTGGAATGTGTGGAGTAGGTCAGCAATGCATTTTAGAAACAAATAAACATAATATGTAGCACTCTTCCAGTAAACTTTAATTCTGTTGTATAAATGTAATACATCTTAGTGCACTACAGTTGGGAGCAAATGACTTCTAGCACTTAGAAAGGCGTGGGCTGTCAAACTTCACGGTAGTTTAAAAGCAGCCCTCATTATTTGGTAGACCCAATGAATCAGAAACAACCTTCAATAAACTGTAAAGTTTACTGTTTAAAGTCTGCGTGTATTGATTTAATTTCCCTATTAACTTGTTTATGAAATATTTGCTAAAAACATCTCATTACCTGTTGCAAAGTGTTTAAGAATATTAACTGTGTGTTAAACAATAGACCAGAATTAATGGTTTCTCTGGGAAGATTGTGAAGATGTGCCAAGTAGTCTTAAATCCTACTCCAGAGCTAGTATCATCCGAAGAGCTGCTTATTGTTGGCTCAATAAGCAGCTACCTGGACAAACTGAACTTTTTCCTTTCTGTTGCTTGCTCCCCGTTCATTTTTTCAAAGGAAGTGGGGAGATGTGCAGATATGTCAAGAGAAAATGTAAAGTGCACAACTGCAGATTGTGCAAGCGGGGAAATAGGGACAGTTTGTATGTAATTACATATCTCTCCTTAAAAAATGTTGGAATTGAAAACTGTCCTACTTTGCTCAGTGTTTTGGGCAGGTACAGCAGAAGGTGCACATGGAGGGAATAAGACGTCATGAGAGGTAGTGTATTGTGTTGATTTTGGAATGAACATGATTCTTCAATTTCCTCTCCTTTGTTCCAGTGCACTGCTGAGTAATAGGCAGCATTAATTTTTTAAGTAGGTAATTTCCTTTTCTCTCCTTTTAAAAATAATTGTAGCAGAGTGTGCACGAAAAATATTTCTGCTTTCTGTCTAGGGTTGAGATGGAAAATGGCAATGACGTATCACAGCTGTCCAGCGTGGTGGCAGCAAGAATTACTCCTGTGTGTGTAAATGGGACTTGGGTTATATGGGAACTGCTTTCTACATCGGAAATAGCTCAAATTGTCTGGAACATGCATGTAAACATTCATTTTTCTAGACAGTGAACCCAGTTGACTTCATAGTAAATCAATAGCCTACTCCAGGTTGTATCTAGGTATGACTTTGGCCCACTGCCTGAGTGAGAGCCCTGGAACACTTCAATTTATGTGTGCACTGAGCAGTATGAGTTCGTGTTATTTCTCTCATCTGTGTGAGGTTGCACAAAGCTTCATGAAATCATGTTGCCTTGCTCAGAAGCAAGCTTACAGGCTGTTAAAAGTAATTTCAAGTAAGGAATTGGTCTACGTCAGTCTACTCTTCTGCAAGTATCATGTATATTTTTCATATCTGTTTAAAGGAAACGGATATTTTTCTTAATTCTATTGAAATTCCAGGTGGTTTTCCTCATGTTAATGAGAACTAGGAAACTCATCCATGAGATACTTTTTTTTTTTGCTACTGATTTTCCTGAGCATGGAGGGAGAATATTCTCAGACTTAAAGGATATTATAATGTGGTTTAAAAATTAATAATTAGGTGTCTTATTTGAGGTTTTGTTTTCAGCTTTTTTCTTACCAAATAGCTTGCAGTATGAAGACAAGAACTCCAGATGTTAAGAACTTGAGTTCCCAGTACACTGGGGAAATTAGGATGAGTGATGAAGAAACTGATGAAAATAAGGGCTCTTTGTAGCACTGTCATAAAAGATGAACTCTTGTCTGGTCACACATAATGTATTTAGTTGGTGAATAAAAGAAGCCTTTCCTAATTTCTAAAGCCATCTCTGTCTTTAAATTTGGTTAATCCTGTTCCTAACATGAGAGGTGAGCATGCAGGCCTCTGTAGAAGTTCATTTAAGTTATTTTTGTTCCCCCAAGCTCTTTCTGCATTTCTTCATCAAAAGGCCATATGAGTAAGCCTCTCCCAAATCAAGAGTGGCTGAACTGCTGAGGTAGCAGATTACAATGTTCTTATAAATACCTTTGTTTATGCATGGCTTTGTGCTCATATGTGCTCTAAAGGGTGATTTTTTTTTTTTTTTTTTTTTTTTTTGGTCTTCCCTGTGCTCCCAGGGCAGCAGAAGAAAAACCAAAGCTGGAGGTAAAAGATTTGCTACCAAGTTAGTGTAGGCATTTGCAATATTCCTTTCATGTGAATTTTCTGCTAGCCAGATGCATCTAGAGGATACTGCTTTCTGCTGCCAGGGCAATTGTTACAGTCTTTTTGCATCTCTTAGGCAGACAGGAATAACTGTTGCTTCAGGGACACAAGCTGGTGTTCATCTAAGTAGGAGGTTCATAGAAAAACTACCAAATACCTGTGTCACTATATTTCTGAATGTAGTGGAGAAACTTTGTTGGGGGGGGAGGGAGGTATCAGTTATAGTTTAGAGGAAAACTTGGTCCTGACAGCATTGTAATTCTGGGTTGGCTTATCAACTCTGGTCATGTGTCAAACTTCACTGTCCTCTTTAATAGAATTATTTGGGAAAGGTGGAGTAGGATGAGGGTGAAGAATAAGCTCCTGATGCCAAGGCAACAGTTGGCAGCTGGCCACCTTATTTAATGTTTCATTTCCTTCATGACCTATTGTCTGCCTTGACCTCAGTTTGAGCTTTTAGCCCCTGGCAACAGTGAGATCAGATTAGATTAACTACTATATTGTTTAAAAATCACTAGACTGATAAGTACAGCAGTCTTCAGTGTAGCTTTCTAACAAGGTTTTCAACCAAAAAAACAACCTGACAGATGGTCTTGAACAAAAATACTTCATTTATTTCACTCCTTACTGCTACAATAGCATAAAACTTTCAGTGGATTTCAGATTTATACTTCAAGGTTAAAAAACCCTGATTTGTCCTAAGCACCACTTGTTAATATCAAGGGTTTAATAAATTCTGTCTTTATCCCGTTGATTGCTGGAAACTAATATGTTCCTTTTTAAAAAGGTATGGTGTAGAGATTATTCATTTTACCATAAATTACTATCTTGCATGTCATATAAGTGTAATTCTTCTTCATTAACCCTGAAAAGATACATTGACAAATTCTGCTTTGTTACTCCAGTGCAGTTACAAGGTTCTGTTGCCTCGACGCAGCTGAGAGCAGAACCTGGATAGCAGCAGCTGCTGCGACTGCTTAAAGGCAGAAATTCCCTGGATTTCCAGCAGCACTTCTTTTTACAGTACATTTTGCAAAAGTTAGTCAACAATGTGGGGTGAAGAAGTTAGTAAATTTAGTTATAAGAGACAAGACTGTACTAAGGAGAACTGCATTTTAGAGGTGTTTGGTTTTTTTTTTCTACCAAGTGTTAGTGTCTTCAATATCACAAAAAGCAGAGAGGAATGTTTGAAGACTAATTTAAAAAATAAACAAACTAAAGCCATTACCAGGTGACCAGGGGTTGAAAACGCTAGAGGCCTGATGCTGCTCTTAAGACTCCAGTCTTGCAGTAAGCTCAGGTTGGCAAAGCTTTTGAGCTCTCCTAGCCTCACCCTAAAAAATTCAGCAAAATAGACATCTGGAGTAATGAAGCATTAAGTCCTTCCCCCCCCCCCCCAACTTTGCTTTATGCTTCAGAACTGATTTTTTTCCCATGTGGTCCCTCTTCCTGCTATGGGTTATGTGGTAAGGGAATGTTGTAATTTAATTTAATTAAGTCTTGAATGCACTTTCTTTTCAGCTGAGGCTGCTGTGACATTCCTTCACTAGTAGGCAGTGCCTTTTAATTGATTCACAATAGACTCAGGATCTGAAGCAATGGAAATTCTGTTGCCGATTCCCTCATTCATCATGGGCTAAAGTGGTGTGCTGGGTGCTAAGACCCAATGACCTGACATTGTTGGGATGTAGGTTTTTTCTAATTAATAGATTTAAGATTTTTTTCAGTATCAATGACTGGACATACCTAAACTAAGTCTAACTTTTGTCCTGTGATAACTCCTTAACAGATTGGACAAAGTAAATGTTTTCCCCTGCAAGACTCCAGGCATTGTGTGAAGCGTACACGCTCTATCTCGTACTCCCTTGTTGGGGTATCGGCACCTTGTGTTTTCTCAGTGTTGTGCTGCAGCTTCTTGGTGGCTGTTGCTAGAGTGTAGGCAACCAGCTCTCTGCTGGAGGTTGAATGTAGTAAGCTTTCCTGACAATTTGCAAAACCCACGTAGGTATACAGAACAAATACCTATCAAAGAGCTAATCTATGCAACCTTATTAAGGAATGGTGTACAGTCTGGGTACACTGGCATTCTGTGCTCCTCCACTTTGAATGCTACACCATGTCAGGAAATCTCCCTTCTGAGATGATGCTAAATGCACTGGCTGTCAAAGTAAATGCTTGCAGAGAGAGGATTCTCAAGAGAATCTTATCCTGTATTATAGAGAATATGATCGGACACAGACTATATAAGGCCACCAGCATAGGTACTTGGGGTCTGCAGAGATTTCATGTGAAAAACAGGCTAACACTCACTGTTTCAGTTAAAGGCCATCCCTGCAGAATCACAGCTGGTTACATGGTAACTTGGCAGTGTCAGTACGGTCCTGGTTTGCCCTGTTAAACTGTTAAAGGCCGTACAGTTTCTCATTGTTGGTAAGAACTTTTCCCATAGTATTGTTATTCTTCATCCTTTTTGTTTTCTCATGGTGCACCTCTTGTTTTTATAGTTCTTTAATGGAGAGGTACTGTATCTTCTAGTCTGTTTCCATAGAAACACCCAATTAGAAGAGTAATTTGAAGAGATTGAGACACAGCTGCCAAAACTCCTGAAGAGAAAGGAGGAGGGGGAGGGAAAAGGGGAGAAGGTTTGGGCTGGCAAAAGGCAAACAACATTGCCTGTCTTCTGCCAGCTATTTCCTAACACTTGTCTGTAAACTCCTATCTGACTGTACATCTTGCACCCATTTGGTTTGAGCTACATCTGTAATGCATTTTAAAAGTATGATTGAGTCTGGTGCTCAGCATATGTGATGTTAATGCTTGGAATGTGAGAATTTTTTGTTGTTACATTGCTTCTTTCATATGTTTTTTATCAGGCAGTGGCCAAGGCATTGAGATCAAAAGGGGAGGGGAGAAGAATTGAGGCATCTTCCTCTTGCCAATGCCTCATGTATATACACATGTTGCAAAAGACATTTTTCTGTCCTTGCTTTAACACAGAACAGGGTAATCCAGGTACTTGTGATTCAGTGGATCTCAAACCATTTATAAAGGGAAAAAAATCCAAACATGTTCCCCTGAGTCATTTTTCTGGTAGTGGAGTGATTAGGTCATCTGCCTGCCTTCTTTTGGCTAGCTGGAGGCAGTCAGGAGTTGAATCCTACTAGAAAAGGAGAATGGAAAGCAAAATGAATGAAGCAAAAATAGAGTATTAGGTGTATCTTTTACCATATGTGCAAAATCTATTGTTTGCATATATAAAAACGTACCCCTACCCCAAGAATCATCTCTGTATTTAGAAGTGCAACTTTGCTACTACCTTTCACATAGGAGAGAGGATGAAAATTTCAGTCTGTCATGGGATGTTAGGCTCCGCTCATACATGTAGAAATCTGTACTTTACTGTGATCACAGCTTGCACACACCACTTTAATTTCTGTTTTCTCATACAGTGATGGAGATCTTTCAGTATTTGCTTTACTAAGTACCATCTAGACTGACCAGAAGGCTCCTTTCTTTCCTTCCCAACTATAGGTCTGCCTTCCAAAACTCACAACAAAAAAAACCCCAAACCAACTAAACAATCCCAAAACAAGCAAACACCCCCCCCCCAAAAAAAAAAAAAACCAAAAAAACAAAACAAAACAAAAAACCAAAACAAAAAACCACCAAACCAAACAAACAAAAAAAAAACCCCCACATAAAGCCCATGCTCAAAACCCCACTTTTATCAGAGATGCTTTGGCACAGGAACATGTTAGAAATCTGGCCTTCTTTAAGGAAGGCAATTGCAGAAGCAAGCTAATGTTCATGGTTGATTCCTACTCAGATCTTCAGCAAGATAACCAGGGTGGACACTCCAGGCCTTTTGACCAGCAGACTTCCAGCCTCCTCTGGAGACAGCAGCGTCTTCAGGTATATTCCCATTTGCTCTGCCTCTGCTGCCCTTTGTGCAGCTGAGCAATTAGATCGGTGCTGTCTAGTAGCTTTCCTTCCTCTTCTGGTGGCGTCTAACAAGCTGTGTACAGCTTAATTGTCAAAAGTTTGCACAGTGACTGATATATCACTGTTTCTGTGGAAATGGATTTGGCAGTACCTGACATGGGGATCCCAGCCCAAATAACCAGCGTAGATGCCACCAACTGATTCCACAAGTCTTGCTGGCAACCTTTAACGAAGCATTGTATGGTCAGGTTGAAAAGGTCTGGTTTGCATTCCTTCTGTGCTGTCTGGGTACCTGCTCAGCGACAGAGGGGTTGCACTTGAAGCATGCAGGTTGAAGTCAGTTAATTAGATGCATAAGGAGGAGAGCGAGAGCTTCATGACCTGTATGTTGGAGTGTCTCAACCAAGTTGAGTGTTCTTAGTTGCTTCCCTCATCCTGCCTCTAAAACTTCATGAAAATTAGGTGATTTGGGCAGTATTTTTAAAAACTTAAAAACTTTAAAAAGTTTTTTCTGACTGCTTGTGGAATTCCTGAGGCACATGAGGAAGAAAGGCCTTGGGGAAGGAGAAAGTGGTTTTACGGCTGCTCTTAACACTGTTGTTGAGTTAGTGCATGTTAAAGAAAAATTATTTGCAATTTTTGCTGTTCAGCTGGTGGGGAATCAGGATGGTTCCTGAGTTAAAATAGAGGGGGGAGAAGAATGCATAAGCCTCAGTGGAAAAGTGACTTTGCCCTGTGTTTGTGTCCTTACAGCAAAATGGGCATTAGGTTATCTAAAAGCATCACCCACCCATGGCATTGTGAGGCATACTTAGGACTTTAGGACTTAGGAGAGCAACTGCTGCAGTGCCTTCTTAGACATGTCGTCACTCACTTTGCCACACTGTCAAACTGCCATGTTTGTGAATATTTTAGATCTGACAGATACCTTATAATTGATAAAGCTATAGTGTTTTGGGCCTTCAGGAAATGCTTTGTAGGTTACTAAAATTTCCAGCCACTTTCATTATGGAAAGTAGAGGCAATATAGTTTAACATTTGAAATTCAGTTAATTGAAATGGAAATCTTATAGGAATCTCTTGTGACTACCTTTTGCCAAGTAAGTACATGTTACATTGAACCTCATGGGGGAAAAAAGGATGCTCTATGAGCTTACACAATGTAGTATTGCAAGAAAGCAAATACCTTGCGTTGCTGAAGGAAGATTAGATTAGAAAACCATCATTCAGGTTGAGTAACAGGTTGTTTGTGATTAAGGTGTTGCTGCCTTTTGCTGTAGAAAAGACAGGAGACCAGTCTTTTTCTGTTTAGGTTGTCATACAAATTTTACACAGAACAGAGTTTCTCAATGTTATCTTGGTGGAATGAACAGTCTTAAAAAACGAAGCAAACCACTACCCCCTAAGAAACAAACCCAGACCCCCCTAAAACAAAGAAATGATAAACACTCATTCAAAAACATCTGCAAGAAACATGGAGTGAACTGACAAACTTAAAATCTTCTGTTAAAGGAAGTATCATGTTTAACACCACATGTTTATATAAATGTGGATATGTATGCATATAGGCCCTTATTAGCCAGCAGCTCTGATTAATATTGAACGCTTGAGTGAAGTGTTGACTAGTGTGTGTAGTTAATTAGATGTAAGCATCTAATGGACCACCGTCAACAGTTGCTTCCTATTAAATGGTTATCTCTATTGCAGAAACATGTTGCTGCAGTTTTCTTTCAATGCTAGAGTTAGTTTTAATACATATATTCTTATATATGTATTAAACTTCATTTATAATGTATTAAACATTATAAATTAAATATTAAATTAAATTAATTTTTAAACATTTATTTATTAATGTATTAAACATTATTTTTATATATGTATAAAATATAATGCATATATTTTTAATACATATATTCATGTATTTAATACATATATTTAATACATAATTTGTAATACATAATTTGTTGAGTAAATTTCAGTTGTGCTTTGCTAAATGCTACCTGTTTTGAGAGAAGTTGATGGTATAAAGTTTGGTTTAGTTGCTTCCAGTAATAACTATAGCTAATGTCACTTGTGTTTTTGGCAAATGGTTGTGATTTTCCTAATGCATCAAAGTGCAGACTGGACATGGAGCGACTGAAGTGCTACCAGCCTGAGCAAGTAACTTCACCTTTCACAAAGTTTCTTTTTAGTATCCCTACATTTAGTATGGACACTCAATGTAGCTTGGCATTAGAAAAGCTTTTTAAAGGAATTACCTGATTATACTCAGCTTTTTTGTGGTGCTCTTTTAAGTACTTGCAAGTTTGCAAGAAAAATATAGTTTCCGGTCTTGATGCCGCCGCACCTGTAGTGAAGCAGGAACTGGGAAATAGTTTCTTGTAGTTCAACCAGCCAAAATTTGCAAAAACACACGTCTTCTGCAGAAACAACCAATTAAGTCATAAAAAGCAAAATACCTGTTATGACCAGACCTTTCTATAAATGCTACTGTTCTGTTTGTGATGTATCTCCTTGATAGCAAGTAGTCAGTTTTCTGCTTGTAGATCTTTAAGTCTTTGCATACGTATGGCTTAAGCCATATCGCATGAGCTGCCTGCTTCCTGCTCCTTCCTTTTAATCAGCAAGGGTTGTGCCAGTGTCAGTCTTCCAAGTTTGCTTTTTTCCTTCCTGGTATTCGGATTAACTACAGCTCTGCTGGGGTTTTTTTACAGCACTTATTACTGATGTTTTCATAATGGAAAGTTTATGGTCTAAAACTAATTGTTAGATGATTTTATTTGGTAGCAGTGATTTTCTGCAAACTTCCCACGCAATTTTGGGAGGCCCCAAAAAACTTTTTGTGCTGTATTCATTAACTCTTTCTCTGCTTGTATGGCTGCAGCATTCTTTTATGGGTTCTTTGTTATGAAATAATAAAGTGTTCTTTGTTATGAAATTAGTTTGTTTTGGGTATTTTTTGTAATAACATTGTATTTAAACAAAAAGACTGCTTTATGTAATGCCCTCTAGTAACGATTTTTTTTTTAGTCCTCACTTCTAAGGACAAGTGAGGAAAGCAGCAGGAGCCAGACTCCAAGTTCTAACTTTGAATTCGTTTTCAGCATCTGGTTTTAGGATTTGATCCTAGTGAAATTTCATGATGTCCTGCTTCCAAGGCTGCCTTTCGAATACACCTTGTGCTGTTTTTCTTCTATTCCCATTGACATGACTGAGAATACCCTTAAGCCTTCTCTGAATCCTGAGTGGTATGAGGAAATAAATTATGAATGAGACTTGTAGGAGTCTTGGGCTTCTTGCAGCCATTTTTACACCATGTATACACCTAAATTATCTCTAGGATGATCTTATCTAGCATGTGCCCACTGTTTGCTTACTGTGGAAAAATGAAGAAATAGCGAAATGTGTTGTAAGTAATTGACAGATACAGTTCTACACACCAACAATAAACCAGAATTATAATAGTGAAAAGCATGATGTTTAAAACAGCCTAGAATGGTTTTTTGAAGGGAATTTTGTAGATTGTCAGTTCTTGAAGTCTATTCTTTGTCCTCCAAAGCATTTTTTGCAGGTGCTGGAAAAGACATTGAGTTTATCCGATGAGTGACGGTTGTTATTTAAAAAAGTCACGTGTTAGAAAAGCAGGCGCCACTAAACAAGAAGACTTGACAGTTCCATCTGTAATGTTTTTGCTGGCAAAGTAAATCAGATATCGTTCCAAGGTCTGTACAACGCATGCTGCAAACCTCTAACACTGGAAAGAACTTGAGAGTTTAATGTGTTCTGGCTTCACGTTACATAAACAGGGGTCCCCATGGTCCTATATTGATTGGGCTTGTGTTCCACCACTGTTTTTGTGGGTATATGCTAGCCCATAAAATCACATTTTTGTTTTTGTCTGCCAACTCTCTTCTATTGCTTTGTCTATTAGGCTGCAGTGGTAAGTGCTACAGCTGGTGTGCTGAGGGATCCAATGCAGAACAGTCAGACCACTAAATTTCAGGCTGATGAGCCTGGGAGAAACCCTTGCAATTTGATAGTACAATTACATATATGTCATGAATTGTCAGAATTACTTTATGCTATTTTGAGGATGACTGCGTATCCCCTGGTATCAGCACAGGCTAACATCACAAGCACTACAAATACGTTGCAGCACATCTCTAGCAGCCATAGCTTAATAAAATGGCTACTGTTTATAACCCAGGGGTAGTCAGATGGGGAGAAGACCCTGAAGTGGAAGATCGCATGTGTAGTATACGCCAGTTATTTCATCTGTTCCCTCTCTTAGCCTTCAACTTTTGGTTTTTTTATAAAACTTTTTGTCATTCTTGCATGTGAGTGTGGAACATGAAGTTTTAGTGAAATCGGGAAGCCTTCCTAGCTCTTTTGATTGGTTGACATTTGACTACATGGTAGGATTTAGGAAGTCATCAAACTTCTAGGAGTTTATTTATTTTCTTTAGCAGGCACCAGTTAAACTGACTTAATAATACTTGTGCAAAGGAGACTGCAGCTTCCACTGTCAGCTAATACAGTTATGTGGTATGTTTAGACTTCATTAAAATACTGATTTAAAATAAGCATGTCTGACACCTGTGTGGTGAAGGACTCTGCAAACTGGCATCCTTAGACTCAGGATTCAGTTTTTGTGGTCTTCTGCTGCTTCCTGTCATGTATATCTCTACATTATCTACATGTACATCTACATCTCTCTGATGGGGACAGACTTTTTAGTAGGGCCTGCAGCGATAGGACAAGGTGTAATGGTTTTAAACTGAAAGAGGGTAGATTCAGACTAGATATAAGGAAGACATTTTTTACGATGAGGGTGGTGAAACACTGGAACAGGTTGTCCAGAGAGGTGGTAGATGCCCCATCCCTGGAAACATTCAAGGTCAGGCTTGAGCAACCTGATCTAGTTGAAGATGTCCCTGCTCATTGCAGGGGGGTTGGACTAGATGACTTCTAAAGGTTCCTTCCAACCCAAACCATTCTATGATGCTATGATCTCTAGAAGAGCAGTATAAAACCTTTGCTTAGTTTTGCACTGGCTTGCAATGCCTCTTTGGGACACATACTTAGTTGTATTTTCTTCTCTGTTTCTCTTTTGAACACTTCATCTGCAGATTTTCCTGTGATATGCTGTGCCTTAGCTATGTCTGCAGCAGTTTCCACTACCTTGTGCCCACCTGCATAGTTAGTTTGATGGTGAGGATCAGGCTCCACTTGTATAGTAGGGTTTAAATTTAGTAGGGATTGACAAGGTGAGGAAAAGGAGTGTCTCTTCATTGAGCTTTCTTGACTGTCACTGGTGTCCATGTGAGCAAGATACTGATAACTCTAGTTTTACTGCCAAGGAGTGAATGAAAATGAGCTTATTTTTCCTAGGTAATGAAGTCATCCTCTTGCCTTTGACTGTTGTGATATATAAGTTGTTATGGCTAGCATGCTTATTTCTCTGTAGATCTCCCTGTGCCAGTCTGATTAGGACCTTATCCCAAAATAATCCATTCTCTGCCTTCTCTTTGTGAAAGGGAAAAATGCACCAGTCAGCAAATATGATTTTTTTCTTATCTGCAGCTTCTGTCCTTATGATCCCTTCCCTTTCGTCTGTTTTCACAACGCTCCCATGTGCTGTGCCATGTGGAGGTAATGATTATTTGACAGAATTGGACAAAATTCAGCATGCTGTTCTGGCACAAGTTAAGCAAAGATTCACCAGGGCTGTTTGTGTGGAAGTTATAAACAGCGCATCTTAGCACTGTGTAGTGTACCATCCCATGAGGTCAAATCTTTCTTAAACATCTACTGCCTTTTAAAGAAAGGGGATTTTATTGAGTTCACTCTGGAGTTAGTGCAACCATACTAGCATGAGACAATGCCCATACAAAACTGAACCAAGAAAATGTTATCCAAGTGCAAGAGGCAGCTGCTGAGTCTTGGGGCCTATTGGTATAACAGTTGCTTATGCAAACTGTAGAAACATAAATATTAGAATAATTTAAAATTAAACTAGAGGGAGGGTTTCCAGCATATTTGTGCACTCTGGACTTCTAGTAGGATGATCTTACAAAAAAAAGCCTTTCGTTCAGTTACTGTTATGAGTTTTATGACAGCAAACAGTTGAAAGGCCGAGAACCAGCATGCATTTGGTCATAAATCCTTTGAATTTATGATAATTGCTTTTATTTGAATTTATGATAATTGCTTTTATTTTGCATATAGCATTCAGATGTACTTATAACTGAACTTCATAAAATTAAAGTCTGTGTCAATTTGAATTGCAATGTTAATTAATTTAGAGTGGGCTGATAGAGGAAGCTGTCGAGATGTTTCCTAGGTCATCTACCACATCTAGTATTTGTAAAGATGCTGTTTGCTCTCCGGTTACTTTTTGTGCCAAGCATTGCATTACAAAAGTCATCACTCTAAGGAAAAAGGCACTTTAACAGTATTTGAGAATAAGGATGTTCCAGTGTTTTGAGTTCATTTTCTGGTGAGATAAATAAGATGCCTATAACAATTGCTCTAGTTAATAAAGAATGTCCTGTGTCACTGGAGGGAACGCACTGTGTAAGGAACAACTAACCATTGCCAGGTTAGCTTTCAGTTGTCTAAGGCAGTGCTTTCGCTCACCCATTTCTTACTGTGGCACTTCTTGTCACAGGATGAGAAAGTGGCAAACGTACTGGGGTCCCTATTGTGGTGGTAATACGAGTGAGAGTGTTCCCCCCAAAAGTTTTTAATTCACATGGGAAAGGTAAAGCTGAGGCAGGGAAACTAAAATATCCATAGTTAAACCTCCATTGCATATAGTTTTCTTAGCCATTAGCACAGCTTCTGTAAAGATCCTGGCTTGTGGTTGTCGATTTTCCTGTAGCAACTCCTGTTGCTTCCTGCCTTTATTTGCCAGATCTTGGATGGGTTTGCATGTGATAGCATGGGGGTGCTGAACAAGACAGGCTTCCATATGAAACACGCAGTCTAAAAACCTGGGATGTGTTCAGTCCTGGGGGGGTTTAACTGTCTTATTTCTGCTTTTAGCTTCCATAACTTTGGCAGATCAAAGCTTTCTTTAAGTCCTGTTGAAATACTGTAAAATAATTTTTAACTTATAATTTTACTGTAATATAACTTTACACTATTTTAAGAGCTGTGTCGTTTTTGGACACTTCTTTCACCTGGAATTCTCTTTGGGCTGATCATTTTTCATGTAGTCTTAACATGCTTTCTTTTGTTTTTCACATGTATCCTACAGCTGATGTCTAAGGTGTGATAGCGGATGTCTACCATAATGCTGTAAATTCCTTATCTGTATGTTGCCTAGAAAATAATTGGATGTTAAATTTGAAAATCAAAGTATTTTACAATTTCTTTAATTATAATCCTGATATATAATTATATAATCATAATATCTATTATTGTAACACATTAAAATATATTGTTATGCAGTATTATATAATAACTTGAAATACATTGTTGTATAAAAATATTTTTCTTTAACAATATTTGGGGCTTTTTCTGCTGTTGTTTCAGTTAGTTTTGCCAGGCAGGTTAAGTCTATATTTAGTTGAGTAAATGCATAGCAGGACAACTTCTTTCATTTTTATCATGATCTGGGACGGACTCCTCCCAAATATCAACTGTTTATTTTTACGTCAGTGCTTGGGGGGAGATTTTTGTCTTAAGAACAGAGGTGTGTTAGGACTGCTTTAAATACACTTCTGGTACATGTTTTGTGTACCAGAGCAGTAGCTCATTTTATATGTGATATGATTTAATAGCTGAACATCAACAATACAAAAGGTAAATGTTCCACCAGTGTTGCAGGGCAGGAGTACTGCAATAGAAAGAAGTGAGATGTGAAGAAAATACTAGCCTGTTCCTTTTCCTTTTTTAATTTTTTTTTTTAAAGGGGAGGGGAGACATACCACACCACACCACCCTCACGCCCCCCAAATGCAATGAATACAGTGTGGAGTTCAAAGTAGGACACTCAGGCTGAGATTGAGTGATAGCTGTCTTAGAACCGTAGTGAATTTAGGATGAATCTTCTCCTCCCCAGCATGTAAGTCAGAGACTACGTTGGATCACAAGCACCTGAACTGTCAAGTTAAAGCAGTGTGAGTTGAAGCAAGCCTCTTGTTTTCATAGTATATTCGTGTTTCTTGCTGGCCATTTCATCTGTATCGCTTTGCTGAATGGAATACAGAGTGTTTAGCATGATTGGTCACCATGTGCAAAACAGATCATGCCTAAGACGATCATCTCTTCATCTAGAAGTAACAGATGCACTTTTCAGCAAAACCTTATAATTGTGGTGAAGAATTTCACCACTAAGCTTGGTGTATAGTTTACTTTTGCAAAGTGAAGGAGTAGGGTTTCTAGCAGCACTTTGTAGCTCTGCTGCTACATTTGGTCAATTAGTTGCAGCATAATGGCGGTAGCGAAAAGTTGTCTAAGGTGGGCATCATCTAGTTCTCCCTTTATTTTTTTCAAAGTGGGACAATTTGCTCTTATGAATGAACACCACAGAAATTTCCTACTTGCTTGTGGGACTCCGACCCACTGCAAATACAAAACACAAGCACAGCATATTATCATTATATCGGCTAGCATGGCTGAGTGAAGCAGCTAGCTGAAATCCTTTGATGCTACAGAGAACAGACACAGCTGTAAACCAGCTGAAAATCTGCACAGCGACTACTGCTGCTGCACACCCAGAAGGCTCTAGTTATATCGTAACCAGCCAAACACACTTCTAGAAAAGTCTCTCTATTTTTGGAATGATACTTCTGCCCTGGCTTGTAGAGTAGTTTTGTTATGTGGGTGTCCTCCACAGGGACTATGTGATCTGGAGCTTGGCCCTTGTAGGCTGGACCTACCTCGGAGATGCCGAGCAGGGCAGGATCTGGGTTTTGGAGCTTAGGGAGTAAACTGTTCAGTGTCTCAGACCCTCTGTCATGTTCAAGGACATAAAGTTATCGTTATTATTACAAATAAATGTTCCAGCTTTAGGTCAGTGTTCTCATTTCTCCGAAGAATATTTATGGACAGAATAATTAATCATTTAAGCAGTCAAAACTGACAGCAGTTATTTGATGGAGGAAATCGCACAAGGAAAGAAAAATTGGCAAGAGATTGTGGGAATACTGAAGTGGCCTTCTCCATTGTTGGAAGTGACAATTTTGTTCATTGTTTCCCTTGGACCGTCCTTTATCTTCTCACTAGTCAGCTGGATAGCTTTGTGCCTGCCGTGCTTCAGAAAGGTTGGGACACAGGGCTGCGCAATGATCACACAATTGTGCACGGAGCTTCGGCTCCTGTATTCTTGCCATAGAACAAAAAGGCTATTGTTTCCAGCCTAATAATAAAGCAGGAAAAATATCACAAAGGTCTTTCCTCTAGATAGAAGGCTGACTTAGCAACAGGCGGGAGAGAGCTAGCAAGGAGCTTATCTGCTGGAAATGGCTTCTCCAGTCTGCATTTTAGTTTCATCTTGTTTTACTGATGGCTGGAGAAGGTACTTAATAACACAACTGCAAAATCAGGTAGGGTAGATTTCTGACTGTGAGCTGATGATATCTGTAGTCTAGCACTGGAAACTGGAGGGTTTTCAGGCTCTGTTACAGTTCAGTTTTTAGAATCGTTAAATCCTAGTGGTAGAGCAACCATGCCTTTGTGTATGTGCATTCCCCTGTCAGATTGAGGGGACTTTAGACCCTTATTAGGAGCAGCATACATCAATAAGAAAATACTTAAGGACTTGCCAAAGTAGAATAAATAGTACACATCAGTCCTTTCTGGGAGGAAGGTTCTGCTGAAGTAAACTAGGATATGAAGCCTCTTCTAGGAAAATCCACTCCTGAAAGGTGTTGATGGAACAAAATACGTCAAATGTCAAATCTAATTTTTATGGGTCAGCACAACTCTGAAAAGAGCGACTGGACCTCTTCCCCCCCCCCCCTCCCCCCCCCCCCAATGTCAGACTTAGCATACTCTCCCTCACACCCATCTCAGTTCAAAGGGGCCAGAAACTACCTGCCTACACCTGGCCTCCTGCCATTGCCAGTTTGGACTCTTACTACATCTTATTCTGCTGTCAGTACCATTGTCTGGTGTTGACCCAGTATTAGCAAAATGTAAATCTATGTTACTGTTAACATATATATTGATAGATACACACACACACACATATATATAAAATATGATATAAATAATGAAATAATTATTCTATAATTTCTTGTACAAACACTTGTATATTTGCATGTAGACACTTCCCTTTCTAGATGAGATCACTTGTTGCTTTAATCAACTGCCCAACAGGTAATACGATCTTCAGAAGTGCCTATATTTAACAGCTGTTAACAGTCTGCCTTCTGGCACAAACTAAATTTTATTGAATGGCTTGCACTAACATGGTAAGAGGTGACTTGTTCCTAGAGATGTACAATATTGAAAGCATAAGAGAAACACTACTTTATGGGGAGTAATAACAACTTTATGGGGACTCTGCAGTCATCAGATTTCGTAGTGAAACTGAACTTCACTACTTCTAGAGTGAGGAAAAATTAGGAATATTTAATTATCAGATAGAAAATATTGCTTGATAGGTTTAGGAAATAAGGGTGACTTTGTTTTTCTTTTAAATGCTATCAAACGTACTGAATATTGCAAATGGTCTTGCATTGCCAAGTAAGCTAGAAACATGTTATTTTTTTCCCCTTGTTGATTTCTCTAACAGAAAAATAGAAAATATTCATTTTGATGCTAGGTAAATGAGCATTATATCCACAAGGCTCAGAAATGCTACTTAAATGGAGTCAATGTTATAATGGCATAGTAATGAAGAAATTTGAATTTCTAGAAGAAAACCTGGAAAATGGATATGCCCCATTATACATAATGATGGTGGTGATAATACTTCATTAGAAGCACTTTATTAAGACCATCAATAACTTGGCCTATTGTATATAACAAAGTTTTACCAACACACTTTGTTCAAGTATCACAAACAGTTCCTGCCAGTGCAAAGGAAAAAAGTCTTTGGCTATTTAAATAGTACCTACAGACTGCCTTTTGGCAGCACTGTTTTACAGGAGCTGCAGCTGATCAATGCTATGCCTTGAAATAGAGTAATATTATTTGAAATACCCGCTGTGCTAAAAATTTGTTAGCTTTTTTTAAACGTGAAATCTTTCAGAACAATTTTTCCAGTGTTCCAATTCCCCCAACTTCCTTTTTCTCTTTTCCCTACCCATATCAATTTAGGTAATGATGCCCTTCCTAGGTTTTGGAGAAGAGGAGAGCTTTTGGACTCCCTAATCTCTACATTCTGCCTTACCCAAATATTCTTGCCAAATGCAGTAGAGCTGGGGTTTTTTTTAGGTAATTGGTGGCACGCTCCAGCAGAAGGAAATAAAGTAGCCAAGATAGGGAGAAAGTTTATGCTGAAATTTATATTCAAACCCGGTAAACTTGTAAACAGAAAAGTTGGACCCATTCTAGGAAGTAGTCTGAAAACCATTTGCAAAAGGAATTTGAGGTAGAGATTCACAAATCTACCCTTGAGAAAGTGAAATGAGAAAAGGAAAGGTCTTCTGAAATAGAAAGTGTATCAGAAGGAAGAGTAGGGTTTTTCTTCTGGAAGGAACTAAGATTGCTTGTCAGCTT
This sequence comes from Mycteria americana, assembly GCF_035582795.1. Lineage (NCBI taxonomy): Eukaryota > Metazoa > Chordata > Aves > Ciconiiformes > Ciconiidae > Mycteria > Mycteria americana. The sequence goes on along the minus strand of NC_134366.1, from coordinate 92,552,780 downwards.
GCTGAGATGTCATCTCCAGCCCAGCTGGAGAGCAACAAGCACTCTACAGACAAATGGAGGGTGCTGTGGCTGCCTTAGTGCAACGTACTGCCCAGGCTGCCAGAGAGCCCTCATCTGTCCCTCTTGAGATGTGATAAGCCACGTGATGACTGATATCCATTGGTGCTGTTGTCTGGAAGTAGAAGTCATGAGGTATTGACTTACTTCCCTTCATAAGCAGGAGGCCAAGTTGTCTGATATCTTCATATGGCTGCTGTTGCTTCGTTAGACTGCTGAAGAGGTTTATGCAGATGAGTGCAGATAGTGAGTTCTGGCATCACTTCCACCCTTACCCGTAGAATGACTAGTCCATGCCATTGGCCCTGCTGACTCTTCAGGAGACGCAGAGTTGGTTTACAGCCAGAATTTCTGGCAGTTCCCCTATGGACCAAGGGAGAGAACAGGACAGCCGTCCCTTTGTCCTGCTCTGTTACTGTGGGGTGAGACTGGGCAAACTCTCAGCAGTTCTGAATTCCCATTTGAAACAGAGACAAGAAGTGCTGCATATGGACAGCAAAACACTGGAATGTCTGCTTATTCACTTCCTCCTAGTGAGAAATTATATCTTCCTATTTTTCTTGTGTTTTTGACAGCCATTGAATATATCAGACTGGCAAAGGGACAGCAGCACAAACTGGGTACATGATGTATTGTCCAAAGATTCATAGAATGGTTTGAGTTGGAAGGGACCTTAAAGATTATCTAGTTCCAACCCCCCTGCCATGGGCAGGGCCACCTTCCCCTAGATCAGGTTGCTCAAAGCCCCATCCAACCTGGCCTTGAACACTTCCAGGGATGGGGTGTCCACAACTTCTCCGGGCAGCCTGTTCCAATGCCTCACCACGCTCATAGCGAAGAATTTCTTCCTTATATCTAATCTAAATCTACCTTCTTTCAGTTTAAAACCATTACCCCTTGTCCTATCACTACATGCCCTTGTAAAAAGTCCCTCTCCAGCTTTCTTGTAGGCCCCCTTCAGGTACTGGAAGGCTGCTATAAGGTCTCCCCGGAGCCGTCTCTTCTCCAGCCTGAACAAGCCCAACTCTCTCAGCCTGTCTTCATAGGAGAGGTGCACCAGCCCTCTGATCATCTTTGTGGCCCTCCTCTGGACTTACTCCAACAGGTCCATGTCCTTCTTATGTTGGGGGCCCCAGAGCTGAATGCAGTACTCCAGTACTCCACTCAGGAGAGTGGAGTAAAGGGGGAGACTCACCTCCCTCGACCTGCTGGTCACGCTTCTTTTGATGCAGCCCAGGATACGGTTGGCTGTCTGGGCTGCAAGTGCACATTGCTGGGTCATGTTGAGCTTCTCATCAACCAACATCCCCAAGTCCTTCTCCTCAGGGCTGCTCTCAATCCATTCTCTGCCCAGCCTGTATTTGTGCTTGGGATTGCCCTGACCCATGTGCAGGACCTTGCACTTGGCCTTGTTGAACTTCATGAGGTTCGCACAGGCCTCTCTCTAGCCTGTTAAAATCCCTCTGGATGGCATCCCTTCCCTCTAGAGTATCAACCACGCTACTCAGCTTGGCTTCATTTGCAGACTTGCTGAGGGTGCACTCAATTTCACTGTCCATGTTGCCGTCAAAGATGTTAAATAATACTGGTCCCAATACTGACCCCTGAGGGACACTGCTCATCACTGTTCTCCACCCGGTCATCAAGCCATTGACCACAACTCTCATCCAGCGTGACCATCCAGCCAATTGCTTATCCACCAAGTGGTCCACCCATCAAATCCATGTCTCTCCATTTTAGAGACAAGGATGTTATGTGGGACAGTATCAAATGCTTTCAGAGAAGCAGATGTAATATGGGAAGGTGCAGAACATGGGATGGTAACAGTGATTCCTGACTGTTAAGAAATGCTGTTAAAGGTGCTATTTAAAAAAAAAAAATGGTGTCAATGTAGAGAATTCAAGTTGTTCTTTATGCATGGAGTTAACCCAGAAGTTCTGAAATTTTGTTCAAACTTAAGTGGTGGAAATCAACAAAACACATAAGAAGCAAGATGCTACTTTTGATGCCTGATGGGTAGTATTCCACTTCCTTTTGAAAGAAGGAAAGGTAAGAACTGAGCTAACTTTCCTTTGTCACAACCAGGTTACTGAGAGAAAGTACTGTGATTGAAATGTGGTATACCTCAGTGTGGCAGATTGAATAATTGGGCTGTGACCCTAATGCTGTTACAAGGGTAGAAATGGAAGTATGATGGGCTATCTGGAGAAGAAATGGCTGAAGGATGCATGAGGTTTAGCAGGCAAAGAGTTTAGATAATGCTAACAATTTCACTTTGGAATTTAATTAAATGCTAGTAGTATGTCCCAATTATTAATTCAATTACTTGTTTCACTTGTTCCTTTTACTCTGTATGGTATAGCTTGACTAGACAAAGTGGAATAGTTAATACAGCATGTTGAAACATCAGGATGAAATAATCCATATTTTTTCTAAATTAAGTGGTCAGGACTTGGTTTAGACTATAGAAGTGTTTCAGGCAGGACTGATCTTCCCATGTTTCTGCAGTTCCTTGCACACTGCTGTCATTCAAACATCACGTCAATTTAGGTGATGCACTTAATTTGATGTAGCATCCAACTCCCACTGGCATGATGTGTGGAAGTAAATGCTTTTGACTTGGCATTAGAGTTGTATCATTGCAGCAAGCGCTGCATTAACATTGCCTGTTGGGTTTTGAAAAGCAACTGTGGTTGTATTGCATAGGAATAGTTTTAATGAAGGAAAATGTAAAGAGGTTTGGGCCTTGTCTCACTGCTGCTTAAGCAGGTTTTCTATTTGCTTCTTTAGGTGTGCTGATTGTTAACGTGCTGGGAGATTGAGCTGGTTATTCTGACTTAACAGATAATCATTTTTTGCGGTAGCCTCTGGAAGTTTTCAAATGTGAATTTTAATCTGGTCCTCAAACATCTTTGGGGTGGGCTGGATTATGCAGTGGGAGCATGAGGCTGGTCATGCAGCACGTGCATGTCCTCCTGAGTTGGTTGGTAGGAGAAGCAATGCACATAGCAGCAGGTCCTTCAGCACCGGTACGTAAGTGGTGAAAGAGTGGGAAGTGAGTGTGTGAGGCTCGGCAGGGCTGTCATAGGCGCACATGAATACAACTCCTGTGCAGACAAGCACTGTCATCTTAGTGAGGTATCTAGATGTCTGGAAGAGATGCACAGAGGGAGAAAAGAATGCTGCACAGGACATACAGTCCAAAAACCCCAACCTAGTCAGTCTTAGAGCAGTGAAGCGACTGTCAAGTAACAGTCACTTCCTTTCCTGCTATTTGTTTTCAAGTTCTCCAAGTTTTTTCTTTTAACTTTCAATTTTTGATCCTTTACTGCTCCAGCCACTGTTAAGTTTCATTTCAAGGATGGCAAAGTTTGGTGCATTAGCAGAGGTTAGCTCACCTACTGAAGCACAGCTGTGACAGGCCATTGCATTCTTGTTTGGGGAAAAGAAAAAAGCTGTTATAACACAAGCAAAGACTTTCTAATAATTCTGAAAGAGTATCTCTTACAGCTGAGTTTCATGGCAGGGGCTTTGTTGTTGGGTTTTTTGTTTTGGTTTGTTTTTTGTGTTTTTTGACAACTGCCTACTCTGAGCAGTGTAGTTGGAAAGAATAGTTGCTTGGATTATCTTACGCGGCTTTACGGCAAAGATTTTACTTCCAACTCTCTTAGAACTGATAAAGGCAAGATGCTAGTATTTTGTCCTGCCTAGTTCTTTCAACTTGGATGTGGACTAATGAACCTTGTCTGTAGTGGTGCTTAACTGGCCTTTAGTTTCCTTTGATAGTGGTTTTCAGGGGGCCACGTACAGTTTGTGACTGAACAGACTGCTGCACATGGATGCTGATCTTCTGCTCTTCTGCCCCTAAAAGACAGTTTGCCCATATTGTGCTCTTAAGCCAGTAGGGTTTTAACAGGGTTTTAACATGGTTTAGCTGACTAAAGAAGGCACTTGTCCTTCTGCTTTGTGTGTCTTAATGGAAAACTTCATCTGCTTTCACTTGAACTTTGATATAGTCATGGACAGGTACGGGGTGGTATTTTGTTCTCCTTAAGCTAACAGTAATTCCAGCCATTTTTGCCTTTCATCGCCTTTGAGTATTTTTAACTGATCCTGTACAGGCTGACCACACAGAAACAAAAAGATCCTACTTAAACTAAGAGTTCATGGCTTTTAAAATCATAATCAGAGCAAGCCAATGAACTTGAAGAGCTACTAGATTTGAAACTTCCTTTTTAACATGCTTTGAGTATTGCTGTGGAAATCTCTTCTCCGGTTTTGGGTTGGTTTGCATTAAGTTGTGAAAAACCATAGCATTTTGCTTCTACTGTTCACACAGTAACTGTTTTGATAAATGATTGTGTGATTAAAGGCCCTGGAGTTGAATACTAATGACTGAAACCTTGTGGGTTTTCTGTATGCATATAACAAACATATTTATCAGTATATAGTTTTCAATAGCTAGGCAGGCAGTTGTTCCACAGTGAGAAAGTGAAGCAAGCAGTTGAACAAAAACCCTGCTGTCATTTGGCAACGCTATCATGAGCAAAACCTGTAGTTATGTTAGAGACCACTAGTGTTTGGTATGTTGTTGGCAAACTGCTCATTTTATTTGTGATGGCAGATCCCCAAGTGTCTGTATGCTGCAGCACACAGCAGTAGATGTAGCCAGAATTCACATACACACAATTCTGCCTTAAAGCACTTTCTCTCTTTTCATAGAGGGACAGTTTAGGATAGGAGCTCTTTGGTTTATGCTTCTTTTTGTCCTGTCGTATTCCCTTCCTAGCTCAGTTTATAATTCCCTTGCCTTTTGTGTGCAGATAACGGACATTGAAATCTCTGCATTGTTTTAGTCTTAATCAAGTACTGTTGTTTTTATTTTGGGGCCACGTTTGTTATTTTTAAATGTTTTCCCAGCATCTCTGCTTCTTTGGAAAATTTTAAGAGCCGTTAGTGACCCATGATAGCAGTGGTTCTGTAAAATGCTGACCGCAATTTTATTTTCTTTTTTCTTTTTTTTTTTATTTCTAAGGTCATTGGAGTCTTGAAGGTCACACAACAGTAGTGAAAGTTTACAAGTGTTAAAACTGAAATCCTATAATTATCTTTGTCCTTAGATGGTAGACAATAAAATCTGGTTAAAAAAAAAGAAAAGACGCTTTTTCAACTTGTAGCTTTATTTCATAAGCTATAAAGACCAAAGACCCAAATTCTGCTAAACTTACTTAAATGTGGTAGTACTGGGTGGTTTTGTCTCTACTTGCACTTGAAATGAACTGCATACAGGGGAATGAATATAAACATCAGTCTGGTCTCCAATCCTAACCTGAAACTTGGCCTAGGAACAGAAAATCTCCAGTTCTCCAAAATGATTTTAAGGGATCTGGGCCTCAGTCAAGCTCTGAGAAATTAGGTGACTAGTTCAGTTTCCACCTTAACCATACAAGCTTGTGCATTTTCACATCTTTGTGACCCTTAAGTCAAAGAAAACTAGGCATTTCTGGCTGCTTCTTTTGTGTTGTAATACAGGTCAGAAAGCAACAAAATTCTGGGAGTGGCAAGCCTGTAAAGATAAATGCTGCCAAGTTTCTCACAGCCTTGATTTGAGCTGCATATGTACACTGGTGATTGAGATAAGTACAAGCTGTCCTGGGATGCTCGTAGGAGAGGAGGGAGTCGCTGCTTTGAGCATGTAACACTTTGTAGTTGTGAGATTCTTTTTTCATGACTTTTTGCATTAAAAGTTCTGCTCTAGAAGAGAAGGGAAGACAAACGTAATCAGAAACCTGTGTTATAGGAAGGGCGCAAAACAATCTGATTTTCAATAACCATATGTTGAAGATCACGGAAAGCAATTACATGTAAAAATCCTTCCTTAGGCACTGCTCTGAAGTTGTATTTAATCCATTTTCTTGACAGTTCATGGAAACTTAGGATGCGGCTTTGCTGATTTAGCTGCATAGCTGTGCTCAAGCTAGGATTTTGCCTTTGTTTTGATCCATAAAGTTAAATCATCCTAATCCAGCTAAGTAATGTAAATTGCTCATTTCTCATCTGTGGCATACCCAAACTGTCTATGTTCATCTTTTCAATCTAGAGTATCACAATATGTTGTGTAAAGCAGCATCCTTCTGCAATTCTTTGCCAGTCTTCCCATGTGTCTATTGAAGCACCTTACACCATTTCATAATGTTATAGCTTCATTGTCACATTCCCAGTTATTCTTCCCCATCTCACTTCATTATATCTTGGCTAAAATAAGAGGATAAATTCTCTGGGCCAGAGCCTGTGTTTATATACTGCACTAAGAAGAGGTGCCATAAAATAATACAAGTACCTGAATCAGAAGGGTAGGTATGGATGGATAGCTTACAGGACAAAGGAGATTTTCAGTAAAGGAATGTTTTTAATTGCTTGCTTTGTTTTAGTGGGATCAGAGCAAGTTAGGAGCTCTTCTGAAAAAATGTGTGATCTTAATAAGGTATTTCTTAGTTTCTCTAGTTAGCTAGTCATTTTTTGTTTGGGAGGCTGAAACTGCTGCAGATGATAATTTTTGACTTTAGAAAGTGTTGGTCCTCTGCAAAGATTTGAAAATTGCTCAGCTGAACTTATACCACATCAAGGAGTACTGCAGGCTCACTGGTGCTGGAGAGGGAGACCCTGACAAATGAGCAAGCTTCCCAGAGCCAAGATCTATAGCTTTAACTTGAGTAGCAGAAACTGGTGCTCAAATACATTAGCAATGCTTTACATAGCTTTATCTTTCATCAGTCCAGGAGGCACTTGTTGCCGTATTAACAAATTCTTTTAGGACACTGTTTTGTTATTTAATGCAAGCTTGGCAGAGCATCAGACAAAACGGTTCTTCTGTTCTCCCTGAGCTATTGTTCTTTCCCTCTAATCTTCCCCAAAGTCTGTTGCAGAAGAGAAGCAGGATCCTGCAACTTCTGTCAATCGTTCCTCAAAAAAAAAAAAAACCCAACAACCCAAACCAAAATAAAACCAAAACACCCTGACCCCGCCACATGTCATAATTGTGTGGGTGTGGTGCTCTGTTCCAGTGCTGCATTCCCTGAGATGGAGTCACCTCTGAATATGCATGTGCTTTAGTCATCTACATTATTTCATGACTATTTGACCTTAGATAGCAATAGAAGTGTGTATTTTATGTGGCTATAATTTGCACCAGTGTGCACACTTACTTAGAAAAGCTATGTGTACTTTGTCACTGCAACATCTTTCTGCTAGTGGTGCTGGATGTGCCCCTTCCATTCCTAGACCCTCACAGGGTCTTTTCCCCACCTCTCATGGCTGGAGACAACACCTTTTCTTCCTTGGCATTCAGTTCCGCTGCAGCTACTTATCTCATTGTGTGAATGAAGAGAAATGGATGTCAGATGACCCTTAGAGGCAAGAAAACATTAATTAACAGCACTGAGCAGTTTTCAGATGACGAATAACTTTGTTTGCTCCATGGAAACAGCATTCCTCACTAACCCATTATATATGCAAACTTGTTAAGCTCTTCAAAAGGCTTGAGCCTGTGAGATGCCTGATGCTGTGAATTGCTATGGAAGTCATGGAGAGTTACAGCAGGTGTTGCTTGCTTGCAGGAGGCATTAAGGATCCTAGCAGATGAGGGAAGGAGATGCTGGTGTATTTACTAAGTCAGTTAACAATGTTCATGTGACTGTTGCATGTTAAATGCATATTTTAAGCAAAGCAGGAAATGGATTAATCTCTCCTTAATTAGAAATCTGGTATCTGAGGGAGGAAGGAAAAGAGTTCCTCTGCTGAGTAGCAGCAAGTTATGCTGTTAGCATAACTTACTATAGAAGCCTGGTAGTTAAATCTCCCAGATCATAAAAGTGACAGTTGAGGCCACAGAAGCAGTTGGGAGACTTATTACAGATCCTGTATTTTCCTGTGAGTGCAGAAATATGGTCATATCTCTTTCTGAGCTGTACAAAGAGCTTACTAACTTGTGTTAGCTAAGTGTACAGTAAATGACTTTATCGACTTAGTAAAGTGGTAGCTGCCAGCAGGTAGGATGGAAGTAAATGAAGAAACAAAATGTGTTTGTGGTGAAGGATATGAACTTTATGTAGTGTTAGGTGAGTGTGGGAATGTTTGCCTTTAAGATAACCACCAGTGAGAAGAGAAAGTAGGGCTAGATCTAAAACTGATCCTTTCTTGCTCCTTTCCCAGCATTTGGGCACTGCTGGTGAGGTCTGCAGGGATTGCTCAGTCTTCTCTCAGGCATCAGAAAGTGTGTAATGCATCTGCTCCTAAGTCTGGAGGTCTCCGGTGTGCTTAAAACTTGAGTTTTCTGAGAAGTTTGGGCTGGTATTTGTGCTTGGCCCAGGTCTTCCTATAGTGCTGCAAAGGTGTGGGGCTTTTTTAACTTTTATTTTCTTTTTTTCCTAAGTTCTGAGCAAGAAAACTTCTCTGTGAATCAGTACTTTCATGGAAGTCAGGTGATTGCCACAGATCAGCTGTTTATAGCAGGCAGTGAGCTAAGCTGCTTGCAAATAGTGTTTCCGTTGCCCTCTCCACATCTGCCATGGCACAGGCTGACAGAGCTAATGAATTCAAAGTCTTCTGTATAATCTAGTTTCACACTGCTTGAATCCATGCTCTTTAAAAACATTGTGTATTTTAATTTCCCCTCTTCCTGTTTTTCCAAGGATTTTTTAACCTGTGTATATACATATACGTATATTTAAAATAAAAACTACATGCACACACGTATATGTTTAATTGCCTACGCTATCAAAATTCATCAGTAAGACTTGTCAGTAATATATTGTGGAACTGGAGATGGGAGGGAGAGCAGATGGTTTGCACTGAAATGCCTCTTGCCTTCTGGATGGGCTTAACAATACAAGATTTGGATGCAATGTTATGGTACTTGATCCTAGGGCTTAACTGAAAGGCATGGCTGCAGATAAAGCCGAGCATCTCAATTCAGAGAGAGCGTGTCTGTGTGTTGGTGGACCAGGGTCTTTTTCTTCCATTCCCTTTAATCATTTGAAATTAAATAAGGAAAGATAAAGCACTTAAGTAGCCTAATACTTTCAGAGGTGGATGTCAAAGGCACTATTCTGTTTATTGACACTGAGAATGTTTCTGATAAGAGAATTTTTTTTCTTTGGAAAATGTTGACTTGTTGGAATCAAACCTTTTTAATGGGAATACATGTGTCTGAGGAAGCAGAGGTACCATCTGTTTTTGAAATGGCCAGAAGTTCAGTTACTAAGGGTATTTGTCTGAGACATGGGACCATGCACCCAAATCCAGTCTCTCCCTGAGGAAGGCAAATCCCAGTTTTCAGGAAAACATCTTTGAAGAGACATGTTTTTATCCTAGTGTGAAGTAGAAGAATGTTCTGTTGACTAAATAGTTTGCTGTGACTACTCAATATCTAGGGCAGAAAGAGCACTTTGCAGGAAAACAGACACTGCTAAATGCCTCAGCAGAGGCATGTTGTGTCGGACATTCAGTGGTTTTTTAGCAAGGCTGGAGACGTGCAGCTGCAGCAGAGCTGAGCCACCACACTCTGTGGTGCCCAGGAGGTGCAGCACTGCACAGTAAAGCTTAGCCATGATCTGTTTCAGTGCTGCCACGAGCTGTAGAGATGCCCATACCCATTTCACAGATCAAAAGAGTGGTTGCTGACTGCTCAAAGGTGACGGACTCTCCAGGGAAAGCCATCTTCCTTGCAGCTTCCTTCTGCTGTTTCATAGCCCACAGAACCACTAAGACAAATACCTTTCGTGTGCTCCTGCTGCTGGAGGCACAGGCCTCTGAAGTCTTTCTTTGCAGTTTGAAGCAGTGTTTGCTAATAGCACAGGTTCTCAAACTAATGTTGTTTGTACGCGGTAGAAGTGTATTTCTATAGAAACATCCACTACAGGTAATAATCAAAGTTAATAGCTTTTCATCCCATCAAGAAGCTTTCAAGCAGGATAAGTATATGAGGGGCTGGATTAGAAAATGTAATTTAATGCTGAAGTAGAATGGCTTTGCATTCTAACCAGGTAATTCATGAGCTCCCCCTACCTCCTGCAGGCATGGTCTGTCAATTTTTGAAGATTAAAAACTTAAGCATTATTAAATTACTTTCTTCTCAGTAAGAACCTCTCATACTTGACATCAAATACAGGTCTCCCAAGCAATGTTCAACGGCAAATGGAACTGAGTGGGAGTAGGTTTGTTTGGAACTGAGAGCAGAGGTTCTGCATGTGCAGCATCCTGCTTGGGGAGAAAAAGCAAGCTTCAGTTGTGGGTCTGGACAGTCAGGATCCCTGTCATACATACTCCACTGCACTGATTTGGGGGGATGACTGTGAAGCTGTCCATCTTTCTGTGGTAATCTTGACAGACTGTCCTAGAGCTTGCATTTCTGACAAAGCAACTCTAAGCAGCTCTTGGTGTAAATCATTCCCTGAGCTGTGGCATCACTGAGAGTATGTGGTGCTCCCTGGTTAACTTACAGCAACACAAAGTCCTGAACTTGTGCCATGTGGACTTGTAATTCAAGGAAACAAGTCTCTGTTAGGATAGACACTGGGAGGTGTTTTCATAAAGAAGGTTTTTAATGAACTCTTTTTAAAATTATTTTTCACACTATAAAATGCATTTCAGAAGCAAGATTATCAGTTACAATATCAATCTGCAGGTGATCAGCTGCACAAAGTTCAACTAGCAGCCAGTTACCAGTGGTAACCCTTGGGGATTGATACTGGGGCCAACACTGTTTAATATCCAAGTTAATAACCTAGATGATGGTATAGAGTGTGTTCTCAGCAAGTTTGTGGACAATACCAAACTAAGTGGAGTGATTGATACGCTTGAGGGCAGGGAGAACATCAACCAGTTGGAAAAATGGCCTGAGCAGCACCTCACAATGTTTAGCAAAGACAAATGCTGAGTCCTGCACCTGGGAAGGAATAACCCCATGCAATAGTCCAGGCTAAAGGCCAACTGACTAAAGAGCAGCTTTGCAGGAAAATGCCAGAGGGGACCTTGTAGGCACCAAGTTGAACATGAGGCAGCAGTGTGCCCTTGCACTGAAGAAACCCAACAGCATCTCGGGCTGCATTAGCAAAAGTGTGGCTAACAAACTGAGGGAAGTAGTTCTTTCTCCTCGTTTGGCACCTGTGAAGCCACACCTGCTATACTGTGTTTGTTTGAGCTCCTCAGTCCAGGAAAGACATTGGCCTAACGGAGTCAGTCAAGTGAAGCACCATCAAAGATGGTCAAGGGCTGGAGCACTTACCTGTAAGCAAAGGCTGAGGGAACAGAGCTTATTTTGCTTGCAGAACTGACAGTCTTGGGGAGATCTTATTGCTGCCTACAACTACTTAATGGAAGAGTAAAGACAAGTTGGAGCCAGACTCTTCTGGCCACGCTAAGTAAGGTGGGTTAATGTCAATTTGTGCTGTCGCACTGGCTGTCAGATAAGCATGCTTGGCTCTGCTGTTGTTTCCTCAGCAGCAGAAGTTAAATCCTACTGCCTAACTTTCCATCACTATTTCCAATACCTGTGTAGTACTGACTACCCCAGAAGTACTTTGAGCTATACCAAAAGGTACATTCAGTGACATAGTCATAAAAATAGCAGCTATATAACATCTTCTGATATTGTCACACTATTCAAATGGGATTTTGCAGATTCAATCAATGGTCTAGGTAGTTCCTAGGAAGCTTTTATCTTTTTGAACTTGAGTGAAAAAAATCTATTACATTTGTGTATTTGTGGCATGAAAGGACAGCTCTAATCTAAAATCTTGATTAGAAACATAAGTCCTCTGAAAACACTGAAAGAAGTTATAATTGATCAGTCCTTATTCAGGTTAGGTTAGATTTAATGGATAGAGGAAAGTAATTAGGCTATTTGCATACAGCTTGCATTCTTGTAGCTAGGCATCCTGAAGCCAGCATATTTGCTGAGATGTGAAGTGATACCATTTTGTTAATGAAGGGGGAATAGAAGGCCTTATCCAGCAACAATCTGAGTGTACAGAGACTATTCAGGAAAAATCTGATATCCTTCATTACTTCTCAGAAGGGATTTGGCACCTCATTGCTTCTGCTGTTCAATGAGCTCAGCAGCCATGAAATTTGCGGGCTTTGAACCTCTGGTAGCAACACTTGTATACAAGTACTTGTATATCAGGCTCTACAAAATTAGAAGATACAGAGAGAAAGGTTCTGCCTAAAATTTAATCCAAAACCTAGCTCATCTCTGCTGTTGTTCAGATCCATAAATTTCCTTGTGCAATACCTAGCATAATTATGGACTTGTTTTTGGGGCTAATTGGGATTCATTCTGGAGTTTTGGCAAAGAGTTCCTGTCACCAAGAGCTTATGCACTTTGATTCTGATTCAGTATTCATTTTAGTAACTATGTGAGTTGGGGGGGAGTGGTTTTTGTGTGTGTGTTTTTGCCTGGTTTGTGTTTCTTGTGGGGGCTGGGGTGGGGTTTTTCTAGGTTGTATTCCAGAACTTTCATTCTAGCTCCTGTCCTAACAATGTGCTACTGTTGGATAGTTATGCAAGGAAAAAAGAGAATGAAGGAGACTGGGAGAAAGAAACAACACCTAAACATAAATATTTGGAGAACCTTCAAGTGAGACAGCTTTTACCCAACCCTTGGTAAAACTGCAGAATTGTAAAGAATCAAATGGTAAAGGAGCAGCAGGACTAGGGCTGGAAACAGTATTAATAGCAGACTCATCATTCAGTTCCCAAGGAGAATCTTGCTATCTAAGGCTCTCCAAGCAACACCCAACTATCAACTGCTTTTTCAGTCACAGTGATACCACTGAGTGTTATGAAATCTGCCAAGTAAATTGATTGCATGTACTCAGTTAAACAGTGATTGCTTTGGGTAGGAACAAGACTCAGGGCAGGAAACTTGGAGTCAGGTCTAGACTTCCTCTTCCAGAAGAGGAAGATGAGCGTGAACAATAGTGTGGGTAGGGTCATTTCTAATGTATTGGAAATGGTTTAACTCTAAACCTGTTTACATTTGACCTATTAGGCTGAAGACATTCTTTCTTCATTAGTCTTGGCTTGAGAAGATAAGCTTTTCTGTTTAGAGATTAAATTAACTGGAACAAATGAGACCAAATTGCTTTTTCCAAATGTTTATAGACTGTAATAGTGCATGCTATCATCTAGAGAACATCACCTGCACGTTTCTTTAGTTGGAGTTTGCTTTCTCCTAAGGGTTTATTAGTATCTTGAAAGTGATGGTTTTGTTCTTCTTTTGAATGTTTTATTTTAAGTGCCAGGGCTTTAAGCAATATTTTTCAACAGCATTCTGCTTCCAATAGTCCTATAAGACCCCTTCTAATTTTAATCTTGCTTTTTTTCTTCATCCTCACAAGTTTATTCCCATTTCTGAAAAGCCTTGTGAAAGTTCTGGCAATTTTGAATTCATTTTTTTGATTGATTCTTCTGTCTTAACACTTTGCCCGTTTCATGCTACGGTCCTCCCAAACTGTCTGGAGTTCCCACCATATGAGTCCTGGGGAAAAAAAAAAGGGTAATTTTCTCATTTAAGTTATGCTCCCAAGATTTTTCTTTTAGCTAGGGTGGAGAGGCATCATTTTGAAGCATGTGTGTGGTGGAAATTTCATGGTCACCCTGCCTGTGGAAGGTCCTTCCCAGATTACTGCTGTTGCTCTTTTTAAAGCTAATCAATCAGGCAGGAAGCAGGTGCTGCAGGAGCGTTGATGAAACATGGAGCCTTTTGCCTTTAGGTTACAGGCTCACACTCACAACTTTTGTTACAACCAGAGGGTGATGACTAGTGTCACATGTGTTGCCTACCATTTGTTGGCTACGCTCTCTCCTCTCTGATTTCTGGTGGAAAGATGGCCAGAGTGTGGAGAACGATTGAGGAATATTTTGCTTGCTTGGCAAACTAGCATGAAAACTATGGGAACAGAGATCTAATATTTGTTGGATGACTCAACAATGAATTTATGGCAGAAATACCACTGAGGAATTTCAAGTTAAACTGTTGTAAGCTGTCCTCTGATTCCTTGCTAAGTCAGATTACCTGAGGTCATGGTTGCTTTATAGAGGGTTCTTGACTGATTTCTTCTTAAAAGCTTTTGAGTAATTGCTAATATACACAGTATAGAAAGCTGACTCAGGAGAGCTCTCCTGTATTTTCCACTTCAGTAAGAAATCGTGTCACTCCCTCTAATCGGAAACCTAATTGCCCTTTCATTCACCTTACTCTGTAGCATCTTCCTCTGGATGATGTAAGACTGGAATGAGCATGCAACTAGAGCAGGTAACAAAGAAATAAAACATAGTGTTTGAACATGCATTTTCTATCATGAATTGTCTGAAGTTTAACGTGTGTTAATTAGCTGCTTCACGTAATGCTAATTCTTTCTAAGCTTGCTATTTGAAGTGCTGAACATCACCTGTAAATGACTGGACACTTTGAATTCCCACTTAGGGACTAACACTTGCAAAGTTAATCCCTCTCCCTGTCTGTATGTTTTCTAGACAACTTCCAAGCCTTCACAGATGCATTATGCAATGCACCAGTCGCATTTTGGCTGGGAGTTGTTTTCATCTGAGATACATACAGTTGGTGCATTTTGCTGAATTTAATTATTTTCCCTTGCTCATTGTCATTAAGGTTGTATACATCGGTGGCCTGCAGTGGGCCATAACACAAATTAAGAGGACATGACTCAGCTGCCAAACTGCACAAGCAGCATGAAGGAACAGAAAGAGCTTTCGGTTGAGTAACCTCTACTGACTTGGGGAAAACATAGCTTGCTCCTGGCTGTCTCTTTGGTTTTCAGAGTGTTGCAAAAGCCTTGCCAAGGTTGTTTTGCTTGTTCTGTTCCAGACCAACATTGTGTGACTGGCGTTCTCTTGCCACCGTTACCCAAGTTCAGTTATCGTAGTAGAGGAACATTAGCCATAGAATCATCAAAGCAAACTCCCTAAAGTTCAGATTTCTTGACTGGTCTTTTGGTTCAGGTCTGCTAATTTGTTAAGGTCTACTTTTGTTTTAGGAAAAAGATTCCCAGAACATATGAAAACACATTATGCTAGGAAATAATGGCAGGAATAAGACTTTTCCACTCGCAAATGAGCATGTTGGCTACTCTTGTCATACACATGGGTTTAAATACAAAACAGTTTTAAGTTGCACTAATTCTCTATATATGAAGCATAATGAAACTTAAGTGAAAACAAAACCCTGCTGCTGTTTGTTTTGTTTGGATATTGGCAAAGTTCGAAGCATGCTTTTTCTTCCTCCTTTCATAACTGTTTCAATAAAGTGCAGACAAAATTAACTAAGAATTACTCTGTCCCCATTTGTAAGTGAAAACAGGCATCTCTGAATGCTCTGTCTATTGTTAAGGTATGCACAGTATTAGCATAGTATAGAGTATTTTCTTCCTGCTGTGGAACTACTTTTTGCAACCTCATTTTTGGGGAGTTGAACATGGAAGAGTCATTTTAGGTTTTTCTTTAGGAGAAAGAATATTGCTTTAGAAAGAACAATTAAAGTAAGTGCGAAAAGGCTTTGAAGGTAGCATATGCATGGTCTGATGTCTGAAGAACTCCAAAGAGTGTTTTATCAGCATCATCCACCCTTTTTTTCTTTTTCCTCCCTCTGTCCTACTGCATCCTTACCTGAAATCACTGTTCTGACTAAAGGGCAAAAATCAGCCTACACTACATACTGACAGAACCTGAGAGCCTGTCAAGCAAAGCATGAGAAAACTTCAGGTGTTGAAAATACTTGTTTCATTATTTAGCTTGTGGCATGGTGTCTTGACAGTAGTTTTCATTTGCTTTCATACTCTCAATTATTCTGAGCCCTCTGAGCCAGGCCCTTTCTGCTTTAACAGCATGTTAAAAGTGCTGCTTTGCATTACCTGTACCTCAGATAAGTTTCTTTCAACTTCTTCCAGAGCTGCAGATTGGCAGTTGAGGTATGTCATTGCTTAAACTTTTTGAGGATGAAGCTCTCAGTTAAATGAGAAGCCATTACCTTGAGTCTTACCTTAATGGGATATCTTCATATGTGTCTCAAGGTGGTGAGTCATCTCATGAGCTTGAAGATGCTGTCTTTTAAACTGTGTAGACTCTTGTTTCACTACTTCTGATATCGTTTGAATTTCCAGTGTTATTTTTGTCTGACATTTCTCTTAGTATTCTGTTTCTTTACTCATCACCCTTATGTCTGTCACCTTATACTTTTGATTCTTTCGAAGTTGCAAGTAAATTTTTCCACGAATGTTTTATTTTCATTATTGTAGTGAGTAAGAGGATATAAAAACAAGGTACATTCACTGCAACTGCAGGAGCCTAATCTTAAACCAGATGCTGTGCTGGAATGGTGCAGTACAGAGTCAGGCCCAAAATAATGATTGATTTTAATTTATTGTAAACATGGGATTTTTTTTCCAAGCAGCAATTTTTTTGGATGAAAAGTACCCAGAATATCTGAATTGACTCTAACATTACAGCCATCCAAAACATTCATAATAAAATCCAAACCAGCTCAAACATACTTGGTTTTTAGTGTTTCATTATAAACCCTTAACTCAGCCAAGGTTAGCAACCCTCTGAAAACCTGGCCAGAACTGTGAGGGAATCTAAGAATGAGAGAATCTAGGTCAGTTCATTCTTTGTGGATGGAAACATGTAAAACTTGACGGTTTTACGTGGTTTCAGCTTTTTAGCCAGGTAAAAATTCAAAGTTGCATTAAGCTCCAAGTGAGCAGTACAGCTAAAATGAGTGGCCTGCTTCCTACATTGTGCCTACATGGTCCTCCCCCCTTGCCTGAGCTGATTCAGGTTCCAATGCCTTGCATTGGGTCCATGAAGAAGAGGACGATGCTCCTCGCTAATCTTCTATGTGACACAAAAGATCTGTAATTGTAGTCTTTATTTTGCCTTTTGGGGCATTATTTCAGAGCACAGGGCAAACGGGAGAGAGAACTAAGGGCAGATTTTCCAGAAGGGGGCAATGGGTTGAGCTTCCCACTGGCAGTGCTGTCTGTTGCAGTACGTGTCCTCCAACATCACAGGACCTGGGAGGAGAACACTTCTTGGAGCCAGAACCCTGACTATATCAGCAGAGTGCGCTAGCCAGGCACATGAGAAAAAGGATTTTCTGTCTCCAGTACAGAGTGCTCGTTTATCCTCAGTGTTGGCATGTTTCTGGTGGGTCTGAGGAAGAGGGGAAGAATGTGCCCAGTATGTACGCTTAGCTGTGATCAGGGGAAAAGGCTTGGTCCTAGCTGAGGTAGTGGAACATTTGATGTCATCAAGCGTAAGATTTGGTAGTGTTTCTTGTAGTCTTCATCTTTAAGTGTTAGTTTTAGTCTGTTAATGGGTAGGTAATTTTGTTCCCAGAAGGACTAAACTCCGGTGATATAGGGCCCCTTTAGTGCTGACAGCCTGTTGCCAGTTCGAAGGCTAATCAAAGCTGAAACAAGCCTAGTGTGGAAAATATAGGTGGAAAGGGTGCCGCACACATCTTGCCTCATACCTGTTTGGTCCTATCCTGTGTGAATAGGATGTCACAGAATTTATAAATTCAATGGATGCTCCTATGTGGGTAACCAACGGTTCTCTTCACTGGCCTCCTAGACACATTGTGGGCTATGTTGCGTGGCCTTCTGCGCAGAGAGAAAAATCTCTTGTGGTAACAACTGATAAATCTTTATTTTTTCAATAGCTCCTATTGTAGCTGCACTGTAGCTGGGAGAACTTAGGAAGTTTCACAACAATAAAAATAATGATTATGAAAGTAGTCTTTCAGTGGGATCTCGACTTAAAACCATGCCACATCATAAATCACCAGGCTAGTAGGCAATTCAAAGTACCAATTATATCCAGAATTATTTTGGGTGCTATGACATTATTAGTGCTAAAATTGCTCCATTGCCTCAGCCAGCAGAAACTCTCAACAGGTTTTTTTGTTTGCTTTGGGTGTGAGGGTGTGTTTGGTTTCTTTGTTTGTTTGGAGTTTTTTGGTACATTTGAAGAAAACTCATCTTCAGTGCTTGTGTCAGTAGTAGTTATTTGCAGACTCACAGGACAAAATGAGCATCCGGATAGAAATGTAGGACATGAAAATGAAGTGTGATTGCAAGACATCCTGGGAAAGTAGTTTGTTTTATCAGATGAATATAAATATTTTTCATAATAAGAATGGTGGTTTTACCCTTCTCACAAATATAGTGTGGGGGAGAGAGTATTAGAAAAGCAAAGTGTAAGAAATGAAAAGTCATTGAAACAGAGGTTGGTATTTCTGATCGGCTTCTCAGTATTTTAGGAGCTCCTGTGTAACTATAGGAATGGACAGAACAAAAATGTGTTTCTGTAGGCAAATTATGAAGAGAAAAATATACTAAATCTGCTTTGCTTGAGTACCATTTCCAACTTAAAGCAGCTATCTACAGAATTCAATTCTGCTTAGTGAGGATTAAAATTATTTTAACAAGGCCATTTATATCTGATTAGAACTGATGTCTAAGGCAAAAATACAAGAAAAAGAGGCGGTAAAGAGGCTAAATAGCCAAGTACTCCTGTCCTGGTATTACCTTCAGAAAAAGTCACAGAGCTGACTTTCATTCAGACCCTTCAATTCATTTATTTTAATTTCTTCTAAGAGATTGCTATTTTATAGAGGTGGATGCCAGATCTGTAGCTTGCAGTCAGCCTCCAAGTTGCTCAGGCTGTGAAGATGTGGGCAGGGAGCGGACGGTAAAGTCTTCTGAGGTGTCCCAGCCTGCCTCTTACGGATGCCCCCTGCTCTTCATGCAACCCAAAAAGCAGAATTTCCTCTTGTGCCGGAGGACCCTGGTAAATGTGCCTGCTGATCCCCTGTTTGGGGCCTGCCTGCTGGCCTGGTCATGGCCGTCAAGCACGTACAGCTTTTACATCGCAGGGGACTGAGCAAAAGTGTGTTACTTCTGTGTCGGGCACACAGTGTTGCACAGGACAGGGGACTGGCTCTTGTGTGCACAGGGCTTGAAAGTCACTGGAAGAGGCTATATGGTCTGAAAGTTGGGCAATTCAGCTTGAACATCAAACTGGTAGTACCACTGCTGAAGGCTGGGAGCCTGGGACGGTGCCCTGAAGCGAATGAAACTTTGCTGTAAGTTCTTTGTGCTGTCTGGATTATTATGTTATGCGTTAGAAACATGGTTTTCACCTTCAAATACACAAAAGAAGGGAATATGAATTCGCATATGAAGAAACTGAAGCTTTCCCTTTACACTTTAGCTAGTCATCCTAATTTTCCTGAAATGCATATCAAAAAATCGCACTGGGAGCTTGAGAATGTGTGTTTTTTTAAACTGCTGTTTTTCACTCCATGTCTTGTTTTTGATGGGGGAGGGGGGTAGTGTTGGCATTCAAATACTATTGGCTCCCTCTTGTGGCTAACGTAAAAAAAGAAAAGGAAATAAAAATACGTTAGTGTTTGTTAGTTCTAGTATGGCGTAATTTTACTGTGCAGGTTTTCACGCCTGTTAGAGATAGTGATTTTTCTCTATCTTAATCCTTTCCAAATGCTTTCCCTGGTTGTCCTGCCAATGTTTAACAGGGAGGGGGGAGGCAGAATATAATAAAAGGCTGCAATTAAGTGGTAACAGTTTATTTCAGGTACAGGTGGTCATTTGTGTTCAGGCAAGTTTCAATGCAGGGCACTGGTCTTCTGGGGAATGCTGGCTCTTTGCAAGCAAATAGTCCTTACCCCTGCTCCATCATCTAAATATTTCTGCATTTCAGTGTTTTCACATTTGCCACATATAAATACATGGGGGGGGGGGTGTGTACAGAGTTACATGAGGTTGCTGTTTACGTTTCTGGTCATGATTTTAGTACATCACCAAATTTTTCACTTCCAGAATTACTCAACTGATGAAGCTGCAGCTGCAATAGAAAGTATGGTTGTGGGGTCAGCGATTAGAAGACTTCCTTCAAATTTTTCTAATGAAATAGCACCTTCACCTATGGTTCAGTGGCCAATATCTGCTGTCTTTGTTTTCTTGCTCACTTTTTTTACTATACAAATATTAGCATTTTAAGTGTTACATAATAGAGAGTTGCAGAATAGAGCCTGTGGATATCACTCTATGTATGAGGCTAGCAGTAACTTTTTTTCCTATATCCCCCATTTTCATTCACTTCAGTTAACACTAGCTTGGAGGGAAAGGTCTCTGAGATTACTGTGCATTTATGATGTCTCTACCTTATCTGATTTTTTTTTTTTCCCCTCTCTAGCAACTTATCACAAATATTTTTATTGCTAATGTAGATTCTGTAATTTAGGATATTCTGCCATCTGATCTCTGATGTTAAAGGCTTAATTTTTCAAGTGTCTCTTAGTGGGCTGGCATGGTTTTTATTCCATCACAGCAACATGGGAATCTTTGCTCTTGCTAGCACATGTTCCCCAGGCTGTTCCAAGGCACTTTTTTCACATGTCATTAAACTACACCATCAGATATTTAATGAATAGATTACACTGCCTTTGTTCTTCAAATGAAGGATTAAAATGACTTTGTTCATCTGGTTTTAGAAACAGTTGTCCCCATGACTAAAGAACTTGTATGCTTAAGGAAAGTTGTTAAATTAAAAGTTACATTGGTTGTTACAGGGCTTTTAACTTTTTTTTCTGTATGCTAGTTAAGATGTATTTAATGTTAAGTATGAAAAGAAGAGTTTTTTTCATTTTCTTTGGGACTTGTTTAAAATACAAAAGACACCAAATATTTAGTAGAACTCTTAACTGGAGTCACTGCATTTAGCATAGTTTAACTGTAGGCTTGATCATGGAAATATTAAATTGAAAACATGGAGGTCTTGGTCCTCGTTCGTCTAAGATCCAGTGATAAACAGACATACAGATCTTTCCTAGGGCCACCCATTATTTTAGTTTTAGTCTGGAGTCCACCCGCTGAAGTTCTCTTGTTTCATTCCATCGGAGCGCCGCTTAAACACTGCGCGCAGGTTGCTGGTTACATTTGATCCAGTTGGTAACTGCTATTAATCTGTCTGGTTCTGAAATTTGTCTGAAACGCCTGGTCTCCTGTAACGCATCCGAAGCTGGTGGGAGCTACAGAGAAGACGGAAGCTAGGAGTAGGCATTTACTCCTCTTACATACTTAGGTATACTGCTGTTCTTTATCAAATGCACCATACCACTACATGGCTTGGGCAGTCCCTGAGACACGTCTGTAGATACCAACATCAAAAACTGTATGGCTTAAGCAGCAGGGCACCAAATGCAGTAAAAGCTTTTAATGGGCTTTTATTTTGATTTTTTGCACCTCAGAAGTAGCACCAAGGAAACAAAGAGTATCACCTCAGTTGCTTTAATGCTTCGGGTTTTGCCTCCCTGTCAGCTGAGTTAAGGATCCAGCTGAAAATCTTCCATCTTGTTCCAGCTGGCCAGCATCCACCTGGAGCAGAACCGCAGGTCTGTCAATTGAGTGATTTCGGAAACTATTGATTCTCCAGGGGCTGTAGGAGACAACTGCTTAATGATTTTAAAGGATTTTGGATGTGCATTTATTTGCAAAAGGCCCAGTTGTTTAACCTCTAGAACCCATAGTCAGACATATTTCAGCTTCTGATAATGCACAGACGTACGGTGTAAGTGTGAGTAGACGCACTGAGATGAGTAGCAGTACTTACTGCTGCTGCTTAATGAGCCGTGAGGCCTCCTTATCTTGGCAGGGAGCAAACCACGAGTTCCTCTAAAATGCTGCTCCTACTGATAGACCTGTTCTCTGTCGGAGAACGCTGTTCCCTTCGAAATCAAGGAGCGGCGCAAGATGCTGATGTCCCGTCTCCCGTCCCCCCCCCCCCCCCTTTCAATTTGGGAAGCAAATGAAAAGAAGTTTCTAACAACACTGGAAAATGCACTTTTAACCATACGTGCCACCCACAAAAGAGTTTTTGTTTTGAAATATCTGTATGGCTTTTGTTGTTCTATGCTCTAATACATCATCAAAATCAGAATTAAGCCTATAAAAAAACCTCTTCAGACACCTTTCTTTAGAGAATATTTTTACATTTTGTTAAAATATGAAATGAAGCTAAAGTTGAACTCTTAAAAACTTGTCCTTGTTTTAACTCATATTTTTCAGAGACATTGAGTTTCTGTATTTTACCATATTTTAAAAGTCACTGGGATTAAAAAATTAGCACCATAATATCTTCAAAGGATAGGTGTTTATGCCTGGCTTCTAAGGAAAATCTAGATATACATATATACTACGTAAAATCTGACTCATCACCCAGGCTTTTGATAGTGTAATGCTAGACAAGCCGTTTAAATGCCAAGCCAAGTTACAAAAGTGGGCTTTGTCAGATCTGGGATTAGAATGAATGTTCCTGGCTTTTTGCTTCTAGTGATTATACCATCAAAGTAAATTCTGAAGCCTTTGACCTTGGTTAATAATTTTCTTATGTCAGTGGGTTCTTAATGTAGCAGTCTGTTGGGCAATAATAGGGAAACATCTATTGTGATTTCCATATTTTTGGTTTTCATGGCACAACAGTATCACATACTGTCTCACACTTTGGCACGTGTAAGTGCTGTGGTAAAGGAACAGTCGAGGTTTTAACAACATGTATATTTTTATATTACGAGCTGCAATGCATATGTCTTAATTTCATGAATCAGGCTGTGTTGTTTTTTCTTCTTTCTTGCTCCTTTGTAAAACTCTTACATCATTCTGAAAGTGGTCAATTAAAGAACTGCTCTCCCTTTTGCAAACAGGGTTGTGCTGTACAGATTTATTTGATACAGAACACAGCTTTTGGAGCTATTAAACATATAATCAGCAGGAATATGTTTCCCCCAGCTCTTTCCTGAGCAGAGAGTTGCCAGATTATTTCAGTCTTTTTTTTTTTTTTTTAGTTTGTATTCTTTGAACTGTCCATCAGATTCTGAATAGGTGAAGTAATTTCCACATACAGATGGTTCATCCCTTCATACATGGGCCTGCTTTTCCCTTCTGGATTCCTACAAGTAGATTAACAAACGAAGCTGTGAGCCAGGAACTAGCCAGCAGCGTGCTCAGCCTCTCTGGTCTTTTCCAGACTCCTCCTGCTTTGCTCCGTCGGTGGCGTAGGGCTGTGCTCCACGTTGTGCTGGCAGGGAGCTGGCTTTGCAGGGCTCCTTCAGGCTTTGCACGATGCTGGTGGAGTCTCCTTTTAGCTGCTATAACCATGCATGGCTTCAAAGACAGCCAGGCCTCGCCGAGTGATGGTAGCCTTTCATGTACTTGAGCAAAGGGACTCCCTGGATTGGAAAGGGGTGCCAAGCTGGGTACTTTCCCCAGGTGTCGGGAAGAATGCAGATAGCAGCTACATCTGGGCGGTCACATTGGTGCAGGTCCTGCCCTGGGTGGGCGCCAAGTCTTGGAGGAAGGTGGCATGAGCCTGCAGCCGTCTGAGAACATGCGTGCAGCAAAGCAGAACCTTCCTTATCTTCACTTTTCTTCCCTGTGCTCCTTTCTGTTATAAATAGATTTCAAATTTTTCATTGGGTTAGCTTGATGTCTCGGGTACTGTTATTAATAAACTTGTTGCTGTAAAGGAAGTCCACTGATTAGGTGTCATGGACCTTTGCAGAGCTCGGTCAGGGGCAACGTCCTCCTTTCATTCTGTGAATACGGACAGCTCTCCAGCATGTTGGTGACCCCTCTGCTTTTTGCCAGTATATTCTGTTAAGATCTAATGAGAGACTGATGAGGTACCGTATGACAACAGCTTAATTTTAGTGGTTGTTAGCCATAGGGGCGGGAGTTTCTGCATTCGCTCTGAGACTTACTTTCCCATTGAGCTTGAAACAGGTTTCAGCTGTTGATAGTGCCTCTGAGCCATCTATTGTACCTGTGAGTATAATGCTCAGCAATTTCCCCTCCAGTGAGGACATGTTTGAAGCAGGGAGTGCTTTTGGCGTGCCAAGGGGCTGGGGGAAGCCAGCACCGTGGCTGTGGAAGCAGACTGGCTCGCAGCCAGCCAGTCCCTAGGTACGTCTTTCAGCAGCAGCATGGTTGCCCACCCCGCCAGAGGCCGTGGTGAGGTGGCTCATGTGCTGCACACGTGTCGTGGTATCTCAGGCTGAAGGAGGAGGGAGGCCCGCTAGCGGGCTGTGACGTGGTTGAAAGAGAAGATCAAACCAGAAGAGCAGACTCCCTTTCTGTGGGTAAGTCACCAGATGGTGACGTTGCATGGCACTGGGCGAGCGCAGGGTACGTGAGCAGCCAAAGCTCTTCAGATAGCCCAGAGCAGCAGCTTTGCACTCACAGAGGGGAAGGTAGTGCTCTGCAAGAGCAGATGAGAGGATGCACACCGGCTGCGGACCATCTGTGTTGGGGGTGTTTTGGTTCCTGGAACCAAAGGCTCCAGCTATTACTGAACTATAATGTGAATTAAATGGTACTCACTCCTTTTTTGGAAAAGTTAGCAAATTAATTGATTTAATGATATGGGAGATGCCCTCCTTGTATACTAGCTCTTGCATTAGGCAGTTCAATAATAAGGTAATATATTGCGCTTTTTTCCCCTCTCCATCGTTCCTCTTTCATTCTTTGTAGTTACTGAGGGATATTGCTTAAGTGGTTGCAAAGATGGTGGCAGAATAATTTTTCTTAAAAAGTTGAAACCCAATTCCAGCATAATGGTAATTATTTCCAGACCTAACTGGTGGTGATTCTAAAAGAAGAATAATCTCTTTGAAGATGTTGCAAAATATCTTTCAAGTTTCTATGAATTTAGTCATTTCTCACACCAGAAGGGACTGTCATGAGTGTATTTTACCTCCTGCATGGACAGGAGCCACAGACCTTTCCTTCTTTGTATGACAGTATGTCTTTTTTAGAACTCTAAAAATCAGCTAAAAAATGGGTAGAGGGGATCCATCTCATAAGTTGTTCCAGAGCTTCATTGGACTTGATTTAAAAAAAAAAAAAAAAACCCAAAAACTTGTTTCCAATAAGAATGTCTACTGCAATTTCTAAATGTTATACATAATTATATGTTTTATATCCAAAGTTGAGTGGTCCTCTATCAAATCTGCCTTTTCCTACTGGCACTTACACATGGTTATCCTGGACCTTCTCTGTAAGATAAATATCTTGAGCTGCTCAAATTTCCTAGTCTGCTGAAATATGTTTTAGTCATTCTTGTGGCTCTCATTGATCTATCTCCAATTTTTCCATACTATTTGTGTCAGTGTGGTATGCTAGCAGAGGTTACGTTAGTGCCAATAGAGACAGTGTTATCTTCCTGCTTAGTATTTCCTTATCCGCATACCAAACCACAACTCTGTTGTGGTTACTCATGGAAGATGGTAATACTGGATTATATACTTTTTCCACAGAACAGGGAGACGAAAATCTAGTACCTTTGCAATTGCCTTCTGGTTGAACAGCAGATCCCATGAATTGGAGTCTGTAAAATATGCTTATCTTGTATGTATTGTGTAAGGAGGGATATTTGTAGGGCTTCCTTACTGGGTTGTATTCCATGGGCATCCCAAGAAGGGTATTAAGATATATGAGAGGCAACATAGCTTGAATCCTTATGATGAGGACCACTTGCAACAGCTGCTACCCTGTCTGATGACAGAGACTGGGAACTTTCAGAATTAAAATCAGTATTTTTTCCTGCACTGAAGAGATGGGCTCTGAGATGAGCTGTGGAGGTTCTCTGTGGGGATGGGGGCAGGGAAATGTAGAGGGTTTAAAAACAAACAACCCCCCACAAAAAAAAAACCCAAAACAACAACAAAGAAAACTGATTGCATCCCACCTTGCATGTCAGACAGTATGTGTGATGCTTCCATTTCCCATCTGAAGGCAACTGCAGGCAGCACTTAATTTCCCTTATGCCTTTTAGAATCGTTGGTTTTGATCGACTGGAACAGACAGTGTCTTGGCACTCACTTGTATCTGTACTGCAAGGACTCCAGAACAGAGGTAAACCTAACAGCAGAGCAAAGGTGCCTGAGCTGGATCAGTGGCAGCACCTCGGCAATATCTCACTTGGGCCCAGAAGGACCTGCAGCACCTGAGGAATGGGTTATATTAGCTTTGCCAGGTGGGAACTGCCTCTCTTGCTGTCACAGGACAATCCACTCTCTTCTGGGATTATGTGGATACTACCTCAGTGCATAGGCATCTAAAAATGTAGAAATTCTGAGCTTAACTGTTAACAAGTGAAATACACTTGGGACACAATAGAACAAGGAAATAGATGAATGAGGGAGAGAGAATTGGCAGAATATGTCAATTTTTCTTTCTTTAAACCACCAAATTGTTTTTTTTTAAAGGTTAAATGAAACCAAGGAACCACATAATACATTTTCAAAAAATAAAAATAAAACAATATTTATTGCATTTTTTTGGATAAGCTATGTTTCCCTAAGGGATTTAAAATCTTTCTTACCACAGACTTATTTGACAGTTCAGTCACAGTTTGGCCACGGTCTGATCAGTATGGTTAGCCAAGAGCATCACCAGCCTGGAGGACATTGTTGATATTTGATGTCTTAATAAACAGTCAGGGGGCTGTGAAAGGAAATATAAACAATAGAGAAGTTTTTAGTGTAAATACAAGCACAGAAAATAACCCACATTCCTTAAAGACCTTGTGCGGGATGAATCATTAGCATTGCTTAAGTAAATCACGTGGAGTTGCGGAGGGCTGCCTGGCAGCATTAAGTAGTTAGGGATGGAAAGCAATTAGAAATGACTGTTAGCAGATGAAGGTAAGGATGCTGCTGGCTTGGAGGGCAACACTGAGCTGCGTCTTCCTGATGCAGCTTTGGCAGCACCCCACTTTGCTGTGGGCAGCGTGCTTCAAGTTTCACAGGCGCGATTTGTGAGGAGAGATAATTTATTTTTTGGACCAAATAATATGATATTAATGGATGGGGGAGAATACAAGTTTTTGGATGCACAAGCTGTTCTGTAGATCCAAAATAGCTGCAGCAGTCTTCACAGCTCGTTAACAGTTTAACAACTGTTTGGAGTGTAGATAGTCTGTGTTGGTCCAGCCACCTGACAGCAGAAGTGATGGGTGACTATAAAGCAGGAGGAAAGGTGGAGAAATGCTGAGTTCTTATGGAAAACAGCATGACCTGAAACTTATACTGCCTGTGGATTGTGGAGAGGCTGTCTGGGAGGAGGGAGAGGAGTTGGAAATACCTTAAGACCAGTATTCCTGTTGAGTCTGTAATTTTGTTTATTTTATGTTTTGGTGTCCAGTAGTACCTATATGAATTTTTGTTTCCAGTTCTCTTCCAAAGGGATCTTATACATTTCTTTAAAGGATCCAGACTGAGCAAACACAGGGTTGTTTTTTGTTTTTTTTTCCCCTCTGGTAACTGGATATTTCTGGCCTTTATCAACTATGAGTTCATTCAGGCATCTACTGGCTGCGGTTTCTTACCCACACAGTTTCCCTGAGGGCGTTTTGTCCACCAGCTGACATGTATTGCTTATTGGGAGGCACAAGCGTCTGCTCCTGTCATGTTGCTGATTGTGTTGCAAGGGGAATTTACCACCATGGTTGTGGAAATGTGTTGGAAAAACATGTTAGCCCAAGCACGGTTTAGTTCCTTTTGGCACATATAATTTAAAAGCATTAATATATTTCTGATATTGTATGAATTTAGCAAATTGAAGGCTTGTTTAAAAGTGTAATTAGAGATGGGGGAAGGTTTCTAGGGAAACCTTTGTCTGAGGCCAGTATGGGTTGTGGTTGCAGTTCAACTTAGCTGAAGCAAACTGGCGGTACATCACCACTTTGCCAGTCAGGGGTGAAATGTTCAATCTGCTTCTTCTCGGCCATCACCTCCTTTGAGTTATCCAGCAGACTGTGCAGGGACTGTACCTGTACTTTGACAAGCAAAACATTAAACTCTATCCTTATTCTCTCATGTTACGTTCATGTGAATATGACCAGAAACTTGTCCCTGTGTTATATTATTTTATATATATATACTCCAAACATTTGTCTTGTGAACAAAGTCTTCCAGCTCTCCTTGTTCATTAAGTCTTCATTTTCTTAAGACGTAAATGGGTGTCTTGTGAACTAGCTTGACTGATAACAATGTTATTGCACTATGGAGTTGAAAAACAAAGCCAGCAATCCCACTTCTGTGCCATAGACAGGATATTATTATTATATTATACGTTGTATTATTAAATTATATTATTTAGAAAATTATGTTTTCTCCTGTATTCTATTCAGTCCTCTGTAAGTAAGTTATGGAGGGGCTTCATCCAGCCACTGCCAACTGACGAGCTCCTTGCTATGATAGCTTTTACTCGCCTAGCAGTTGGTTGCCATTTCAGCCAGTGACTACAGAAGCGTGAATGTAAAATGCACAAGGAGCAGAAGTCAGTGGTGTGAGAGTCATGGTACCTCTGTGTAATGCGATGCAAATGGGTGCACCCTGACATCCCGTGAGAAAAACAGTAACGATTACTTGAGCATTTCCTATTGCCACAGAACTACTGTAGAGGTTGCACTTCAGGTATTTCTCTGTCAGAAGGAAATAAATATGCATCAACTAATTAAAAGGCTTTTGTTTTCAAATGTTTGGGAAGGTGGTCTATGAAATGAATGTTGCTGAATCAGATACTTACAGCCGTCCTCTAACTAGTACGAGTGTGACTGAGGCACAGACCAAAGCCCCCAGACTAGGCTAAGTAGGCCATTAAAAAAATAGCAAGTCCTACATAGTCCCTTTTCTTCTTTCTTCTGGGGAACAGGAAGGTAAATTATCACTATTTGTGATAAATAGGCAATCTAGGACCATTGTTTTATGAAGCAGCATTTCAGATATCCCCTAATGGTGATCAAGCATGTGACTTACCTTATAAAGAGTAGGAGCTAATATGGCCCAGGTGGGTTGCACTGTACTCCAGGCAGAAGAGTAATAGAGCACTTGGATGACAGGGTTGTAGCCCCTAGATTTGCACAGGAGTAGTTCACTTGTTTGATGGAATTGAGGGTGGCACATCGTCTTTTTGCCACCTCCTTTTTGGCCTGATTATGCTGTCATCAGGTCAGTTGGTTGTATTGACCAAGAGAAATTTTGCAAAGAAAACCGATACAACAGAGCTCTCGTCACAGCATGAAACAAGAAAGTGTAACTGCTTACAACGGGTGCTGCTTTATTCTACAGCGTTTTTAAGAAAGGCTGGTGAGATGCCCAGTCGGCAGCAGGATAAAATGTGACCTGATATCTTAAAGCCCCCGTCAGAGTTGGAAGAGTTTGTCATAAGGTGTAGTTTGGTACATCCTGTGCCTTGAGGGGTGGGAGCCTTCAGGTCTAGTTTCCTGGGACTCCCAACATTTTGCCCCATTTTCTCATTACGTTGACCAAGGCGTTTGGCTATCCTTGATCTTGGGGTAAGTTTTGTACTGAATATATGCCTGGTTTCAGTTACAGCATTAAATAAGTGTGTCTGTGTTATCTGCTTATGTGTCCAATCCAAAAAGTTCATACAATGGACCCATTTACAGGGCAGTAAAGATTATTTGGAAATAATGTGAAGCTTCATTCTGGAACCCATCCAGCAGTGTAGAACATGTGCTTGCTAAATAAGACTGCATTTAAGCATTTTGTGCTTAGCTTTTTACGCACATTTTCTCTTTTAATTCTATTGAAGCAATTGGGATTTTATATACTATATTTCAAGAAACAGAATTAAAAAATTATGAATGTAATTTGAATTCTGTTGTAAACCATGTAATTTTCTTTGCAGTCACATTCAACATGGGAGCATATTTTGTACTAAAATGAGAAGGAGGCATGAGGAGAGAAGACTTTATAAAGATTAAAAAAAAAGGCGGCAGAAATAGTTGCTTCTAACAGTCATCTAAACTCACTAAACAATTGAATTCATGTGTGAGTAGCAAGGATAGTGTCTGGAGTAGTTATATGGCAACAGCATGAGTACTTGGGCATTTCTCCCTGTGGATAGTTTGCAATGGTTCTATACTATTCATTTAAAAGACATTTGCTTGGGAACAAAAGTATATTATTTCATATATCTTACAAGCCTGCAGAGGCTGAGAGTGGTTCAGAACCTATACCTTCATCTCTTTCCCAATGTCTGGATATTCTGTTTTTGAAAGCAAAGGTTAAGCACTGGAAATCCTTTGCCAGTAAGTACCTTCATGTTACAGTTTCAATGTCATGAAGTTAGCTTTCCATAGGTCTCTTCAATTAGTTGATTTGTGGGTCTGGTCTTGTATCCTTTTTCATTCTTGCTGCCTATATCCCAACTGCAACATGCCTCACTAGTGCTGAAGGCACAGTGGCTGTCATACCTTGCTTGAGCTCCTGACAGCAGAGTTACAGATCATGTCTCTCTGCAGCGAACCTTCGGTTTCATTGTGACCCCTGGCAGAAAACTTCCCAGTATGTGAGATGATGCAGAGCATTACATCTATTGACACTTCAAAGGGCTGCTTTTGGCCTCTTAAAACTGGCCTCATTTTGGCTGCAGCACAGCATATCCCACCTGGGGTTCACTGATCCATTTCTTCTGGCATGCGAGAGAAGAGACTGTGGTGCTGCCTTCCCAAAACATGAGCTAGAGCCAAACTTCTGAGCGGCGGGACTCAGCTGTGCGAGTCATGCAGTGCTGTGACACAATAGGATGCTCTTACAACTAGAGCATTTCGGCAATCCAGTGAACGATGCGGCTCCACGTGGAGTCGCATCGACCCAGTTGACGGGGTGGAACCTCCTGCATCTGGCTTGGCACTGAAGAAAATATATCTTGTAACTCTGTCCTGTGGCGTGACAGGTTTGCAGTATCCAGAAGAGCAGAAACAAGCTGTTAATCAAGGGCAGCTGCTATTTTGGTCCTTGAACTAAGAAAGTATTCTGCAAATAGTGAGAAATCCCCTGGAACATTTCACCTTGTCTGTCCCTTGGAGCTTGCGTTAAATTCTGCAGAGTTGCATTCTGTAAGAATAATTTCTTTCTGTTCCTTAATGCTCCTGATTTTGGAGAGCCTTTCTGTCCCCATGTGTGCCAAAGTAATGCCGTTGTAGTTCCTTCAGCTTGGCATATAGTTTCTTGAGTCTGAGTAATCTTAAGAGAATGCGGAAACCTGTGAGCTTGTTAAATTATTGGAAGCACTGGAAACGTACATCCGAGTCGTCCAGAATCTCAGGTAATGGAGTGGAGGAATTTCTCAAGAACTGGTCATGTTTTTCTTTCCAGAGAGCATGAAAGGATTGGTTTGTGCCCATGGATGAGAAGCGTACTTCAGAGATAAGCTCAATACGCTACTTTGTGCGCAAGTTTTGTCTGCTTTTAGAGTAGGAGGATGCAGTTGTTTTGCATTTTTTCCCCTTTAGAGGTACAATATTCATTATGAGTAATTAAAAAATTTTCAATACTTGCTATAGCTGGCTGAAATGTACATGAAAGGATAATTTTATGACATTACAAAAATGTATATATTATAGTCACCATACATCTTTGCAAATAAATTAAATTAGGATTTCCATAGGATAGGTGCTGAATTTAGGGCAGGCTTTTGGGTGCAACTACACCAACGTCAGTCTGTAGGACTCTTTTTCAACATTATCAGAACGGGTGGTGAGACAAAAGTGCAGAAGATCCAGTGATAACAAAGTTGTGTTCCCAGGAATTTTCTTGCCCTTCATTATTTCATGACAATCCATAGGACTGCAAATACTAACCATGCATATGACAGCTTTTATTTCCCTTCAGATATCTCTGTAATTTTGGCAAAATCTTAACCATGCAGAACCCAAGCATCTCTTTTCTTGTGCTGTGCATGCAGTGCTTATGTTCAGCCTGGACTCTGCAGGGGCAGGGGTGTTCTTTTTGCTTCTACAGCAAAGTTGACTTCGAACTGTACTTGTGGACCACAAATTGCTGTTTTTCTTGACATTCTTCAGCCACGCAAAGTTGCAGCTGAAAGTCAAGATTATTTTTTTTCATGGTCTGGTGGAAATGTTACAATGGTAGAGCAGATTATGCGTGCATCTTACATCTTCATTCTCTTTCCTGTGCCCCATTGCAGAAGCTCAAGCAACTGTTTATGGCAAGTCTGGGTGTAGTCACTCAAACTGAGCATTCAGAACTGGTGGCTCCCAAAAACCTGAGTGCTTGAACTAAGTATGGAAAGCTTGGCTCCACGCAGAATTTCCAAATGGGCAAGAGCGCTTCCATGTGTTCTTGGGAAAAAGATGTAAATAGCATCCCTGAAAAAGTTAATGATGCACTAACCTAGCATATAAAGTTTGTGGAATTGCCTTTAAATATGCTAAAGACATTATGGCTTGAGAAAGAAATTAGTGTCTGGCAAATTATATGTTTGCATGTAAAGAACAATAGTGTCTTAAAACAGAAAGTAGACTTATGGGAAAATCCAGGCTGTGCACATTTATGTGCTGCAAATGCTGTGATGAGGGCAGAGTGAAAATGCCCTAGAGCATTTCTGGAAACTTCAAATGGAAAGATTAGGAATAAGTGCAGAGGATGATAGTGCGTAGGAGTACAGTGTAGAGCATTATGGACACTTAAACCGAACAAACAAGTAGAGACACCTATGATCAGCTTGTATCACAATTATTTTCTTGTTGTCATTAGTCAGAATTTGGGCCAAATTATCATCATTTCAGTGTGGCTCTGAAATTGCTACTAACCCAAGTTTCAGAATGGCTTTCTGGACAAATTCTAGTTGTACACCTCTCATGTTAGTATCTCTGCTTCTCAGATATGGAATCTTGCAGTAACCAAAGAGGAATGCTTTTCTTGGTCAAGAAAAATTTTCCTGGAACCGAGGAGAGTGAAGGCATCAGTCCAGTTTCCAGCAGAATCTGACACTTTCATTGGCATTTTTTATCTTATTTAGGGCATGAAATATTCCAAGAAGCAATTGGACATACTGATTAAAAATTGAAAATGAAACACCTGATTTTGGTGCTAGGATCTGATTAAGAGTTATTGGTCTTATAATAAAGTTTACTGTTTGAGAGACGCTATTAAAGGTAAAATTGAATTTTCACCATAAAGTTTATATGGTCATGTTTATTAATGTTGCTTTCCCTAGAGTCACTTGCATTTTGTTTAAGTAAAATACATAAAAAGTTAAATACTGGTCTGGCTGGGTTAAGGCGGTTATATGTTAGGGTCCTTTCCTTTCCTCATTACATTTTTATGAAGATCAAAAGTTTTTGTATTGGAGTGAAGGCCTACGTTCAGGAAAACTTTGTAGTCATATTAAATCAGAGTGAAAATGGAATAGTTTTGCCACTCTTTAGTACAAGCAATGCTTTCAGAACGCTCTGCAGTATGAATGTAAATGTCAGAAATTTGGAAGAAGTTGCAAGTATAAATATTGAGATCCAAATTAAAACATGTTTTACATTGGCATTGAGTGGGTCTTGTGCAAATATATAAAATAAAAAACCCACTTATTACATATTTCTAAGTAATTCTAGCCTATCGCATAAAGATTGGGTCTGAATTCTTTGAAAATAAATCACATAAACCAACACAATAATGTCTAAATTTTAGCCTGTTGATAAGTTGTGAGCTTCTCCTCCTAAGTCCCTGATTTTTGTACTTAAAAAAAAAAAGGAATAAATCCAATTTTAAATGTTTTGCTCTCCTCAGCCTTAAACTCTTGATTCTTTTATATTTACAGTTTTTAATATACTATGACTTGTTAAATAAAACATCTTTTTTTTTGCCTTTTCCTGTAGACAGGATCAAATGCACTTTGTTTGACATTGTATTGCGCTTTCCCTCCAGCTACACAGAAGAGGCTTGCATGCAACAAATGCTTAACTTCAGTGGGCAAAGTGAAACTTCTGATGCTGAAAACTAAAACTCTCAGCATGTCTCTTTAAAGACGCGTTTTAATAAAAAGTGTGCTGACTAAAACTGCTATACAACACCATCTCTGCCTGCTAAGAGGCACACGGGAGAGTCAAACTCCAAGAGCTTGCATGGCATTGTGTGGAGTGTTTTGGTTAGATACAGCTATTTGACTTTGAATCCAGCACTTTAGACCACACACCTTTTGGCTTTGTTTTCCTTCTCTTTGTTTCTGACAAGGAAAAGCTTTTCCAGGCTGAGGATGTTTTAGGGGGACTTTTTTCACCTCCCCCCCCCCTTCTTTTAAAACTGGTTTATAATTTCACTCAACCCGTCCCAGGGTTTGTAGAGCTGTTAACAATGTTTACTACATAAGCTGGGATAGTATCTGCTTTTTTCTTTAGTAATTTTGTTTCTCCAATCAGTTCTGTACTGTTTCCTTCCTGAATGCGCAAAGGTGATGGAGACTATAAAAAGCCTATTAGAGTGTAAAGAAGTGGGAATGTAAAACAGCAATACAGATCTCCTTTGGAGCTTTGTTACCTGAGGGCCTTCTAAGATGGAGCGTAACAAGTTTCCCTTAAGCTGTGAATTGGTTAGTCTCTATGAACTAGACCTGGGTTCAGAGAAGAATTAGAATTGTAAATGCTGAAAAGAGGACAGGATTTTGCAGGATTTTTACTGAGGGAGCCTATGGGAGAACTTGATGACCTACCTCCTGCACAAGCGAGAAGACAAAGTCCCTGGGTGAGACAGGGCTGCTTTTTCATGCTGGAAGGTCAGCTGGGGTGGAGAGCAACTGCAAAAGGGCTGTGGGCTTCAGGGAACACAGAGCAGTAGGTAACACATGTACAGCTTTTTAGCCCTTGTTCTGTGTGACTTTTGTGGTGACTATTTGAAGACATGAATTTGGCGGGGGGGGGTTGAGGAGGTCACTGGCTGCTAACTATACTCCAAGGCCATTTGGGTCTGCTGAGGATCATGGAGGCTGTCCTGTGGTGTGTAAACTAAGTCTTGGCCTAGAAAGTCAAATGGCAGGATCCTGTCCCAGGAAAAGACACATTCCTGATGGAAGAGGTGCACTAGGAAAGAATCAGAGATGTGTCAGTGATGAGACTAGCGCAGAAGCAACTGTATTTAGTATCTGTAACTCTTTTAAGAGATTAGGCAGTGCTGTGCTCTATTCCACAATCCATTCACAATAGGGAACTAAAGGTATGATAAGCATATGCACGTACATATTCTGAAGCAGAGATCTTAGATGGTGCTATGAAAAATGAGGAATATTGTGAAAAACACTGCAGAAGGTTATGGCAATAGGCAAGAGTTTCTTAAGGTGAGGTCTTTCAAAACATGTACAGGTCATGGAGGAGAGGGGTTGGAAATCAAACGATGGTACTGAGCAGAGTTTTATTAGTAAGCATACCGTTAGAGTAGTCTCTTGCATAAACATTTAAGGTGGATGGTCAAGTGGACACTAAACAATATGACAAAAGTCTTTCAGAAAGAAATGCCAGAAGAAGTAGCATGAAGCTCAGAAGATGAAGCTAGTCAAATGAAGCAGGCTGAGATAAACACACTAAATAGGAAACTATTTTTAAATAAACGTGCAGAATAAAGATGACCATTGCCTTAAACTGCAGGGGTGAGGCTCAAGGCAAGCGGTGACTCAGAGGTGAGAGGGAACTTATCAATATTGATTATTTTTTTTTCCTAATTCCATAATTAAGTAATGGCAGGTAAATTTGTGAAGTTCTTCTCTGAGGTATGCTATATGCCTTTGTGCTTATACTTTTGGTGCGTTGGCAGTGATCTCAGCTATCGCATGTGGGACTGCATGGGTTATAGCTACCCTTGTCAAGTGAGCGGGGTTAACCTGCAGGCTGAGGCTGGCCAGGTTCTGCCTGCTCTGCTAGGCAGCTGAATGCCTTCAGTGGCTGGCCGCCACAGCTCCTAAAAACATGGTGGTGAGGCTTTTCTTCTGAAGGTTTGCATAAGAAAAGATGAGAATTCAAGAAATCTACCTTTATTTTTTCTGCAGAAAAGTCAATGAATAATATTGTGATGCTCAGTATACCTTTCCTGACAGCAGTATAGGTTTTCTCTCCATTTACAGCTGGTTTTTGTGTGTTGATAATACTGCAGTTGTCAGCCCAACCATGGTGATTTGCCTCACTGACAATGTATCATATAAATCATTGAAGGGAGTGGGTTTTTTCATGTTATGGCCATATGCCTCCTTACCACAGGTACCCTATTTCTAGTGATTCAGACTGAGCATCCAAACATATTTGTAATTCCTTTTCTGATGCTGTCATGAATGTCTTTGTTCCTGCTTAATCCACTTCCCTTTTTCTTAATGCTCCTACTGTTCCCTACAGGTGTTTAGGATACTTAAAAAGCTGTAATAAAGTTGTCAGATGATACCTGTTCCTTTTCAAATAGCCTAAAGGGAACTTAGCTCTTAGTTCATTTACTTATTTACATGGCTCTTCATTGTTCCTGGAGTACAGCAGACCATTTCAGAAAGAGCAACAGTGTTGGAAAAAAAGTATAAAATATATGAAAACTGAACTCCAGTGAACTCTGTGCATTATGTGTTTTGTTTTGCTGCTTTTTCATTAAGTTGCTTTCTTACCTTCTTCCTCTAACCAAACCCTTTAAAAACACCTTGGTGGGGTTTCCTTGTTTTATCAATTACAGACCTGCTGTGTTCTTAGCACTACTGTTAAAATAATGTTTTTGATAGAGTTGCTCGTTATTGCAAAAGTGACCTTTCTGCACTGGTAGAATTAGGGCAGTCTTGAAGGTCAGCATGAACAATTCACTGAAGCAGCTTCACTTCAGATTGACTTCTCCCTTCCTGGGATTAAACCGCTGGACAGGCGTGCGCTCCCCTGGCTCTCGGCACCCCTCTGCCTCTTACGCTGCTTTAGCAGCAATCCAGCTCCGCTCCGCAGCAGTACTCACAGCTGTAAGGCAGCAAAAGCTGCTTGCTGCTGCACTTGGGCACTGCTTAGGGCTGCTTGACGTTGTAACTACGTGCGACTAAAAGGACGCTGTAACATAAGTACACTCAAGGAAGATGAATCACGCTTTGGCTGGGCAGTATTTGGTGTGTGCAGTACAGATAACTACAAGCCACGGTACTGCCTGGGAGCCTTTCGGTAGTATTCTGGGCCCTGGGGGGTGTCCCTAATTACTGGAGAAGCTCGGGTGTGTGCGTCAGTGGAGAGATGTTGAAGGGGAAAAATATATTCTGGGAAAATGCCACTGCACAGTTATTCTGTAAATTGTGCAGAAACACCACAACTGTGGCTTAGGCCGCCTGATAACTCTGCAGCCCTGGAGCAGATGTGGTAACTTAACTAGAGGATCATTCTTCCTTCCCATGCCAGTGCCCTTTTCCCTTTCCTCAGGTGACAACAGCAGCTTTTGCTTCTTCGTTCACTGGAAATGAATTGCTTTTTCCACATCGGGCATTCCCACATTGGGGCTTCTGTATGTGAGCTGCTTGTGTGAGCCTGTTTCTCAGCTTCTGTTGCTTCTCATGCCCTGAAGAGGGGAGCTGTTTCTTCTGTATTACATTTTTTTCCTCTGAAAATAACAAGCAATAACTTTTTAATCCTGTTAGGATTAAACCTTGTCTTTCCTTGCCATATACCTACTACAGTTCTGTTTACTCATCCTGACATTTGGATTGCTGGGAAAATATTATCCTTTCTTCCTTGACTAGATTTTAATAAAAGTAGTCTCAAATACCAACCATTTTCTGGATGTTTTTATCTTGCAGGACCTTCTGGGAAAATAAAATTTCCCTTGTTTCCACCAGAGTTCTTGTATAACACTGCAGGTGGTCAGACATGGATCACAACTCTCCTCTATGATTTTTACAGATGGTCTTTGGCTGAAATTTAAAAATCTGACGAGAAAACTCTGTCGACTTTGCAGAATTCAAAATTTATTTGGAGTAATGCTAGCTTGAGCCGTTGCCCAGTATGTAGGTACTGGGAAGGTTGTTTCTAAAAATTAGTCTAAGAATTGTTCTCCTGGTTCTCTGAACTTCAGGAAGGCCCTAACGCAGTTATGATACTAGCAAGTGGAGGAGCTTGCTTACGCACGACAGACGCCAGTCTTCTGAGTTAAATCGCTAGTTCCCATGCGTGTTACCTAGGTCTACCTAACCTTTGTGCTGTTGTCAGAAAATGCCCATCTCCTGCTGTGTTTTTTCTTTCCCTTATGTTCAGACATGTTTATTAGGAAGCCTAATATTTACCGACTTAAGCAATTGACTGCACATTAATTTTTTTAGTCTTAAATGCCACAGTGCCTGTTTACAACTTAACCTTTTCTTGACCCGGTTCACAGCTCACTTTCTTGACTTATGGCCCTCACCAGTTTTTCACCACCATTTGGCTCCAGCTGTTCTTATAATAAGAGACATTTAATTGCACCTTCCAGTCAGCCGTAGGGCTTGAGAACACTCATCAGTTTTAATCATGTTTGCAATACTCTATATAGAAGAGACAGCAGCTCTTAACACTTTGCAGTATAATGTGTTTTTAGTCCTGTATTTATTGGAAGTGCTTATATGGCATTCTTACAGAATTTAAAAAACCACGTGGGAGAGGAGGGAGTAAGATTTAAAACAGTGGTGGAATTGAGCAAGAAGTATAAGCGTTATGAATAGCGTAGCAGGAGAGGTGATAGGTCTTGGTCTGCAAATGCTGCCATCCTCCAGCTAGAGATTGTTACCATCTCACATCCATTTGTTTTGAGCCTGTCAATGGTTAGTTTGATTCGTCTACTCTGTTCTCTAGTGCAAGAGAGTAAGTGGAGTACAGCTTTTTAGTACCGCTTGTGACTATACAGATCTTCATCATATTCTTTTTCAATTGTCTCTTTTTCTGACTGAAAAATGTTTAGTTCTTTTTCATGCAGAAGCTGTTCCTTATTTTTGCCTGTCCTCAGAGTCCTCCTCCGGACCGCTTCTGCTTATACTGAAGTGTTTTGAGAGGAGAGGACCAGGACTGCACACAGTACTTGAGTTGTATTTTTGCTCTGTGATGATGATTGCTTTTTCCTGTTCTTTATTCCTTTGTGAGAGTTTTTCTTTTTGGGGTTTTTTTGTTTGTTTGTTTGAGATGATATTTACTTGGAACTACAGTAAATACAGCGGAAGACAGTTACACACCGTAACTGTCTATTACAATCCCAAGATCTTACTCAATAGTAATGGTCATCTCAAACTCCTTCACTTTGTATGGAAAATTGTGTATCTATGTGTGTATGCCTGAAAGTTTATCCAAATGAGTTTCATTCATATCTACATTAAATTATTTCACAACGTAATGTCCAGTAACAGAGTATGATTAAGACTTTTCTGCAGTTCTTCAGAGTAAGCCCTCATCTTTATCTCCTTGAACAGTTTAATGTATCAACAGTCGTATTCATTGTTTTCCTATTAACCACGTTTTCTAGATTACTTATGACCATATTGAACTGTCTGGATCCTTCCTTTAATGGCAAGAAGCAACTGATAACTCTTACTTTGTTTCCTGTTCTCACAAATAAATAGAGAGTTCGTCTTTAGATCTTCCCACTTCTCCTTTTGGCTGCCCAGTTTCTTTCAGGACCTTTCAGGTAGATGTTAATTGAGCATCTTCTGGAAACTCAAGTGGACTATATCCACCAGATCTTTCTCTGTCATTTTAGTACCTTTTTTTTTGGTTGAGGCTGCTGCCTGCAGAGGTTTTGTTTGCCAGCTTGCAAGTAATCCTAGATATTCTGTATTTTGGCCCACTATTCAGAGCTCTCTAAGCGCTTGATGCTGTGCTGTGTGATAGGGGTGCGAGGCTTTCTGACTGAAAGGCCCGTTTATATAGTTTGGTAATCGGGCAGTTTCTCTTCTTTGTCCGTAGCTGGTGGAACGTGGGTAAATTCCCCTCTCCAGCTGGATAGCTTAAAACCTGCAGAAGGAGATGCTGGTATCTGCACTCTGCAGTCCAGCAGGATTGTTTAAAGCAGTATCAGTGGGAACAGTTCCAGGTTAGTCTCTGCAGCACAAAAGACCTACTGTGAGCCAGATCTGCGTCCAAGATGTATTCACATTATGCAAGTATTTCCTGTTCAAGATGACTATTCATCAAACCAGACAACTCTTTTACAGCAAAAGCTTTCTGTAAAATTCATATTTAGGACATGGCGTAAAGTTACTCCATAAAAACAGTTGTTGATGGTTTAATTTTTTTTTTTTTAATGAGTATTGGGGAGTAAAAAGACTGCTTCTGGAAAGTAGAATGGCATTTAGCTCTTGTATGATCTCATCTTTATGCTTTTCATGATTAATACTTCATATTCCTACCAAAAGAAGCCTGTATTCATTTAACCTTGAAAGCAGGTTCTACAAGAAGGGGAACTTGTGATTTTATTTCAGAAGTGCCTTGTTGAGAGTGTAATACATCCTGCATCATGAAAGATAAGCTCATTTATTGTAACTTGACAAGTGTCATGAAGTCCCATTACAAGATCTCTGCTAATCATATTTGGACATGGAAACTGTATTAGGGAGTGTCAGTGACTTCGGCTTATGAAAACCAAAATGTACTTTCAGCCTGCAAGTGACTGGTGCTTTCCTCTTTCTGCACTGAAACACTGAATTTCAGTGAATAAAAGTCACCTAAGTGATGGGTGACTGCTACGTGGAGAGCAAAACAACCACTGAACTCTACTCAAAGGCATGAGTTTTCCCTGTCATATAATTAAGAATCCCCTAATTTAGAAAATGCATTTCACTTCTGAAGTATCTTCTCATCAGGCTTTGTTGAACAAAACAACTGCCACTTTCCTGGAAGGCTTTTTCCATGCTGCATTTGTGTTCTGTGCTCCAGCGGCTGGTGGTTGTGCAATGACTCTGCCCGCCAAGCGGCTTTCCTTGCGCCCACCAGCCCTGTGTTCCCTTCTGTTGACACAGTTCTGCAGCACTTGCTTTAAAAATCTTTTTTTTTTTTTTTTTCCCCCAAGATGAAGCTCAGCTACTCTAGATCTGTCCCATCCTCCTCTCTCAGAAGGACCTCTATGGAGTTTCACATTTAAAAGTATGATGGAGGGTTTCCCCTACCCAGGGCATCTCATATTAAAGCACAGTTTCAATCGTAGCCGACAGTGAGGAGGTGTGTGGCTGAGGAAAGGGAGAGCTACGTCACCTTTCTGTTTCCTTTCCCTACTGCTGCTGTGGCTTTCCAGGCAACTAAGCTTTCTTTTTCATTAAGTAGATGATTTCAAAGGCTCAGTCTGGGTGTTGCCTTGTGTAGCAGAGGGCACGTGATGCAAGTTCTGGAGGGGAAGGAAGAACAGCGGTCCTCAGGGTAAATAGCCCGTTGGCTGCACGCCACAGGGCTGTTCAGGTCTTAAAGTCTTGTTGGAGTTACAGGAATGACAGAGCTGATATGTAGGATCATTTTTCTGAAACCGTTAAAGGAAATCCATCTCTGCTCAGTACTTGACAACTCGCTGGGAAGCACAGTCAGACAGCCGAGTGAGCTCGCTTGCAGACTTCAAATGTGTTTTATGTTGGTGGTATTAATTCTGAATAGAGCAGTGTTACAAAGATACATTTTATTCTTTTGGAAGTTATAGTTTAATGCATTCTCTAGGGATAGCATCGTCTTTGTAAACCCGCAGCAGTGAGTTTTTACTTTCCATCTCATCTGAACAGACTGCAGAAGGGCCAGTCAAATGTTCAAACCCTACCCTGCCCTAGTGCACAGTGACAGTGAGGTACTTACTAGCTGATGTGTACTATGATTGATTTTTACATTTTTTTTTTAAAACAAAACCAACCCAACTTTATAATTAATTTCATAGAGGTATAAAAGCAAAAACTTTATCTATTCCTCCAAACAATTCCCTTGCCCAGCTTTCATTTGAACTGGAGCAAGGCTTGTTATCTTCCTCCCGCTCCTCCCCCCATCCAATGGTTATAGCAGAGATTTCCTCTCATTAAATGAACTTCAGATGGAGCCCACCCTCAAATAAAAATCCAAACAATTTGCTTTGTTTTGGGCAAAGGAGGCAGGGAGGCATTTAAAAGACAGGAGAAAGACAAATAGCCTTTCTAAACAAACAAAGGATAATTGCTCTCATAAATGTGGGTCCTCATAATTTAAGAGCAATAGTTTATATACTTGGTAAGCCTTATAAACAGAGAGGGGAGACAAGGGCCAGAGTTGTGTTCAATAAAAGGTCCAACTCAACAAGGCCCTTGATTGTTAAGTTGTGTATTTTGAGAGCCTCCGCCAAGTTTACTTGCTAGCAGCGCTGTGCTGTGTGTGCTGATAGTGGCACAAAGGAGCAAGCTCTGGGAGTTTTTCTGCAGAGTCGTAGGAGTTGGAGGGTGCTGTGGCCGAGAGAAGTTAGAGGCACAAACAAACCATCCTGTGGATGGCAGATCTCTGTTGTGGTGTGCAACGTGATATTTTGGGTTTTGCAGGTGAAAGGCTCATATACAAAGCTTAAATCTAGTATGTGTTTATAGTACAGTATATAGAAAACTACAATGTGTCATGTATTGGCCAGATGGTAGAAACCAGTGGTAAAAGCTTTAACTTCACCCTCGTCACAGGCCTCTGACAGTAGGTAACTCCATGTTTTAAGGGAGGCGGGAGGCTGGTTAATTTACCTGTTTTGATTTCTCTCTTTTTTTTTTTTTAAAGTGACATCAAGTCTTTCTTCATAAGATTTCAAAACAGTTAATGAGTGAACGTTAAGTATTCTTCCTCTTGAACAGACTTTGTTGTGATTATTGATTTACTAGCAGAATCCTCATAGCATGTCTCAGCTTGGATATGTCCTGTCATACAGGTAAACAAAACTTGAACTGAAAACTGAAACTATTTCAAATAATGAACCTTAGGGTTGCCAGGGTTTTCAGAGTTGCTTGCAAGATGCTGGTGATTCCAAACTGCATAGGACAGTGGTGTGTCCAGGGAGTCGTATTTCAAGTCTGCTAGCATCTCTAACTTGAGGTGTTTGAGAAGTTTGTGTTGTATTACACATTAGCTTCTTTCCCAAGCCCCTGCAGTCTGTTTGCTTTTGCTTTTTTTTTTTTTTTTTCTTTAAACTAGAATACTTTGTATCTGCATATTCAGGTTTTGTCTGCTGCAACTACTGCCTGTGATGGTAGACAAGTTACGTGTGGCTCTGG
Organism: Mycteria americana; assembly: GCF_035582795.1. Lineage (NCBI taxonomy): Eukaryota > Metazoa > Chordata > Aves > Ciconiiformes > Ciconiidae > Mycteria > Mycteria americana. Next base: position 92,509,599 of record NC_134366.1, on the reverse strand, counting down.
CTGCATGCTTTTTACTACCAGCGCTGGGAAACAACAGATTGCATTTCAGCAGCTGTATCTAAATGCTAAGAGTATTACAGGGACCTCAGGACAGAGGAGGATGCACGGCAGGGTGAGCACAGCTATTAGATGTGTTGCTTTCTGTGGTTTCCAGTATGTCATATTCTGAATCATCTTCATGGGATATCTAACACAGTCAGGTTGTTGGCACCATGTGGTCATGCCAACCTGTAATATTCCTGTGAGGGAAGAAATCTTTCTGCGGCTCTGTGAACCTCACTTGCCTTTAATGCTCTGGTACCAGAATGCACAATTGCAAGGAAACAGACCTCTTCTGCGACCAGGCTGTGCTTGCCATCTGAGAGCTGCTTCTCAGGCTGCTAAATGATTATTGGTGACTGATGAGGTGTGATAGAAGTAAGCTGCCAATGCTGTGGTAGGGAATGCAGGGGGCAGTTAATCCTGTGGCATGCTCGCAGATGATTGATGTAATTTAGGTGCCTGTCAGCTGCTTTGAGAGCACGGGTGTCTCAAAGTGCCCTGGGGCTCCTTCTTTCCTTCCGTGTTACCAGGAATACGTAAGTGCCAGCTGCAAAGGAGGCCCCTCAGCCCTGCTGCGTGCCGTGGCTGGCTGCGTGCTGAAGCTGGAGAATGCCGATGTGAGTGTACTGATGGGGAGCATGAAGCCAAGAGGCTGAGATTTCCTGTTCAGCTGTCAAAAGAAGACAGGCAACTTATTTCCTCCAAGTGGTGAATCTGTCAGATGCAGCAGCATCAGGTCTGTTGCTTAAGCTTCTCAACCACCCTGACTCGTAAAATTTGCCTAGATGTCAAAGCACGTGCTGGGGAAAGTCTTAACAATATATTTGATGCAGTGTTTCTTTTGGATACGGCCTTTTGAAAGAAGCAGAATATGAATTTACATCAAGGTTGCCAAGACATCCAGCAGCATCTGAATTCCTTGTAGGTTAGTGCAATAATTACAACAGCTTATTTTAAAATATACGATTAAGTATAAACTGAATTTCCTAATCCAGTTTATATTACTTAAAACATAAGAATAAACTTCTGTCTTCATCCTCTGGCTCCACTCATCATTATCTGTATGACTTTTTATATCATATTGTGCAGTGGAGTTGTGGGTTTTAACAGAGGGCATGCAAAAGGGAAGTGAGTGAAACGGCAGCACTTTTACACCGTCTTACTGAAGCCAGCTCAGTGCACGTGGTATCGTCTGGAACCACTGCGCTTCCCATAATTTGGGAACGTTCCCCATTTCTGCAGCCTGTCTCCCACAGCTGTAGCTGCCCCTGGCTCTGGGCCACGCTCCGCATTTCCCACGGTTGGGAGTTCTGGTCCTGCATTAGTGTGTCCCCAGGCTGCATCACCCCGCTGGCTGCACTGGAGCTCACCTGAGGACCAGATACAACCCAAAACCATTCTCAGGGTTTATCGTGTCTGTTCTTGTGCCACTCTGCTGAAACGGGAGGTGTGTTTAATAAGGGAGAATTCAGTTAAAACATGGGTAGGAGCCTGGAGAAGACTACAGTGTAGTTGTGCCTCTCATAGGTTAGTGCAACTCCAAGTGGCGTTACTCTCAGGAAAGTGAGAAGGGCCATTTCCTGGCTGAGTTACAAGGATGCACTGGACACACACTGGAAGCTGTTTTCCTTGTGGTATAAATTTACAGTTTCAATATTTCAGTAGCTTGGAATCCCTTGAAGTTTTACAGCTCATATCTATCTGTTTTCTGAGCAGTGCTATCACAAAGTGCCTCAGTTTTAAACATAGCAGATGAAACCTGTGTAAGTGCCCCTTATTGTAAAGGTATATCAAATATTTGTCAGAAAAATATTCTGTGGCTTAACTAATCAATTTTTAATTAATTTTAGTATAAGCAGCTAAATTTAACTCAGCTTAAAAAATAGTCATTACCAGTGCACCTCTGGTTCTTTTTTTCTTCATATATATATAATTCTGCAAAGAAACTCATCTATTGTAGTGTGCCAATTCCTGATCTTAAATATTTTAAGACAAAAAATAAGAAAAGAGAGCAAGTTAATAGGGTAAAATCCTTCTGGTTTAATTGTGTGATTGGAGTATCCTCATAAGGAATTTGACACCTTTCCCTAGAAAAATGTTTTAAATAATTTACCTAATTGTCTTTAATTTGGTTTCCTAATGATATTAGGTGTATATTATTAAGTTTTCCCTGGCACGCACTTTTATAAATGAAAGGTAAGCTTTTCGTTCAGTTATAGCACTTCTGTGGTTTCCAGTACTTTCCATACTTAGTAAGAAAATTCAGAGCCACTGTTTCATTTCTGGCCATCTGTAATTATAGTAATCTGCCTATAGATATAGCCAAATATAGCTATATATGGAAATAATACACATTTATGTGTGGAGAGATAATTAGATGATACCAAGGTTGTGATTCCCTGCTGGAGAAACAGAGTCTGAATCAGCTGCAGTCCTTGCCAAGGCAGAACATGATCCCTCAGTGCAGGTGTTCAGCATCTCACTGTTGCTCCACTATGCAGCGCTACCAGTGCTCCACAAATCCACAGTGAGATCTAGGTTGCTTTTGGAGTTTGTCCACACCTTTTCTAAGCACTGGCTTGTTGCAGCTGGTTAAACAACACTCTTTAATCTCTAGCTTTATTTTGAAACTCTCGTCAACACCTGCTATAAATCAGTTTTCTCATCCTTAAGAATGTAACAGAAACAAACAGCAGTGGGTGATGAGTCACAGCCATGTGCTGCAGTAGAGTACTATTCAATTCACGTAGTTTAAACCAAAATCAGGATCAAAGCAGTTTAATAATGACATGAAATTAATCAGTAGTCAATGAACTGCACATTTGGGATCAGTACCGGTAATGTCACAGATAAATCACAATACTGAACACTGAATAGATGTTAATAAACACCTACAGATAAACAGCTTTAATCCCCAAAAGTTCTGGTCTCTCTTTCACAGGTACACACACACACACACACACACACACTCTACCAGCCCATGTAGGTTATAACCCCCCCAACTCCATCTGGGGGTGCACCCATGTCCTGCAGGAGATGTGGGTGCTCTCACCTCGTGGGGCCCCGTGCTGCTCCTTGCAGCTGGTGAGACAGCACCCACAAGCTCACATGCACCCCGTGAGGTCTGGGTCTCTGCCTGCAGTAGCCAGCCTGAAAGCAGGCAGCTCATGGCCTCTGACTGGGAGGCTGCTCTCTCTGGCTGATGATTTTCTTCCTCTTTAAGGTGACTGGTTGGAGGGTGATGATTTTCTTCCCTTTTAACATGATCACTTTAAGGAAGCACCCTCTGGCTTTATGCATTTTTTACACATGCACGCCACAAATGGTTCACTCACATTGCTATCTTAAAAGGTGGTGTTACCCAGACCATTTGCCAAGGTTGGGCCATGCCATCATCATGTGTTCCTAGATCTTATTTTGATATCAGCAGTAATCTCGGGCTGCACGTGCAGGGCGTAGAAGCACACCCTCCATCCGTATCTTGTGTACAGCAAGGCTGCTAAATGCAGTTCAAGTGTGATGAGATTGCTGTGATCGACACTTTGGAGTTTTTCTGTAAACAAAAATCTAAATTCCCTTCAAGGATCAAATAGCTGTACACAGAAAGGCTGGTGAGCTTTCTGCAATGTACTGCAGGCAGATGAGGCTTTGTTGTGTTACAAGGACTTAAGTGATTTGCCAAAGGAGCAGGCTCTGCCAGCTGTAGTCTTAGCTAAAATAACTTATTCTGCCTGAATTGTTCCCCAGATACGGCTACACTTGCCTGAAACTCATGATATTCAGTAAAGAAGACTCAATAGCATCACTGGTGAGTGATGTAGATATAAAAAGTAATGAAGAGAAGTGACCATTTGGCTGGGGTATGCAGGACCATGGCCCAGTCCCAAGGCAGGCATCCCACCTTTGTTCTGGAGGAAGGAAAAGCTGATGTCCATGCCTAATGATCAGCCCTCGTGGGTGGAGGCACTGCGTGCCTCTCTGAAGCCTTTCCTTATTGTGTGGTTTTCAAATGGCTTCTGGCTGTTTTAGAGATAGCAGATCACTTGGGAATATAGGCTTCTCTCCTTCCAGAGATTATGAAATAGACATTTCTAAATCAACAGAGGCCAATCAAGATAAAAGCCTAGTGAGTCAAATATCACTTCAGCAAGGTATGTGTTTGTTATTGCATTTCAGTAAACTCAAAGCCTTATAAGGTGCTTTCCTTAAAAAGGCAGGATGGTCAAGGCCAAGTTTTGTTCAATAAGGGGTAACTCTTCATGTGAACTGTGCAGTTTGTCCATCAACCTTGCGCTCTGCTAATGCAGACCCTGGGAAGAGACACCCTTCTGTAAGGTATGAGCTACTTTCATGCTAGGGTTTTATGCAGTTAAATCACAGCCTGATGCTGTAGTGGCAGAATTCAAATACCGCAAAAGCCACATGAGAAGAAGCTTGGTGGAGAGACAGATCATTGATAGCTTGTTTTCCATCTCCAGGTTGATGTACAAACATCCCATTTCAGCAGGTAGTGAACAAAAGACCCATTTCATGTGGTATGGAGATGCTCCTAGGGAGAATTTAACTCTTCAGATTCAAATGAAGGACTTCAGTGCTCTAGTACTAGAGACACCTCTGTAAGGTACAAGCTGCCATGTGCACTCCTGTCATTGAAAATGTCCTGCTTCAGAAGGAGCAATGCTTTTGTCACCTCTGTTTCCTTCCATGTCCCATGTCAAAACAGTCAATCCAAACTGATCAACAGGGATGCCTTGTGATGCAGACACCTATTCCCACAAACTAAAGGGTGATCAGGAATTGGCAACAGATTTCACTGTCTTCCAAACTGGACAAGATATTAAATAGTGAAAGCTTCAACATTTTGTACTAGTTTTTGAATCACCCTTAGGGCTACAAAAGTATTTTCCTGAATTGTGTGTAATACCAGTATTATCACTGCCTTGCACATGGCTCACATGTTCTGTAAATGGAATTAAAATGAAGGAACAAGTAAGTGTAACTATAACTGCATTATACTAGCTTAGTGGCCCAATGTTTACAATGTCATCTCACTTCTTAATTCAGCATTTCTCATACTGATGCTTTTGCAGTGTCATGTTACTATACACGATACATGCTATAGATAGGCATGAATCCAGCATGAGTGGAGTGTAGCTCAGTAATGAAATGAGGGGAATACGTTCCAGGCAATTACTGATGTTAGAAAAGTCTCTTTGCCACAAACAGAACAGGGAGAGTGAACCAACCCAGCAGTGTTTCAGATTTAGCGTGAGGTGAGGTGAGTTGTGATCCTGTGAGATGCTGACTGCTCTGAACTTACAGTAGCCACTGGTACTCCACACATCCCAGGAAGTACTCGGCATCCAGATACTGCAGCATCAGCCTCTTCGCTTGTAAATCCAGTGAGCTGGAAAATGTGAAGTCACTGCAGGTCTCTCAAACATTTCCTAACATAAATTCTTTTTACCTCCTCATTAGAAGTTTTAAAATGTGACTTTGTGATCTCTCTTTATTGGCTGTGCTCCATGTTTCCAAATTATACTGAAAAATGCTAGAAATTCATTTTTATAAATTTCTTTTTTGTGTTGGTCTTTCGCTTGAAGTCTTGTGCAATTAAGAAGGAGAAGATGAAGTCATTACTATAATTCGTCCACCTGAAACTTCAGTACCTAGTGAAACTGTAGCACAGTGTTAAATGCCTTTTCTAGAACCCAAGGCTCATTACATGTACCTTAATTTACATCACACATCCTGTAAACCCAACCTTGTCATCACTTTGCTGCTTAAATATAATAGTAGTACACCAGTTGGACGCTGCTTTGCTCTCTCTGCAGCTTAACAGAGTATAACTTTCACCTGTGCTTTGTGTCAATCAGTCTAACTTCTGACGTTGGTCTTACAAGGAAAAGTGTCAGTTAAACTGAAGGTAGTCTGAGCGTGAATTCACTAGGACTTCAGTGCCAGTTTAGTAGTTCAGGTAGCCCTTGTCCATAAGCTTAACATAGTGCATCCCACCGAGAAATCTGTAGCCTCAACTCTGCAGAGAAGGAGAACGCATGCTACTTTTTCTGCACCGAGGAGGAAGACCAGCAATGGAGTATGCTGCTCTCAGGAGTCCCAGAACCGAGGCCAGCGAACGCTGTATTTCTAACTCAAGTTATAAGTTACAAGGATTTTCAGTATATTCATTGCATTGTAGGAAAAAAAAGAGCATCTTGAGGACTTTTCACTGAAGTGCAGCAGTCTTATCAGCCCACATGAGCAGGGTTTAATATGCTTCTGTGGATCGTGTACATTGCAGTGTACTTCATCCTCTTTTCTCCCAAAAGGGAGAACGGTCTGCATATTATGAATCAGGAGTACAAAATCTGTAAAAGCGAGTACCGAAACAACCTTGAAAAAGTTGTAGCAAGGGCATTGCTTCTCAGCACAAAGTGTGTATCTGTGCCAACCTGATGGAAAAGAGTGGCACAGCTTCGCTGATGAGAATAAGCATCAATTACTCACTGTTATTCTGTCCTTCATTTTTCATGCACCCTGACAAATAATTTCAGTAGGAGTTTTACTTCTCTGTTTTAGAAAGGCAAGGATGGCTGACAAATCAGGGCTGGCTGATGATAAAGGGTGGGAAAGTTCTTGGGTCATCTTGTCTAAACAGCAGCTTATAGCAGAATTTTCTTCATAGATTAATTTCTCTATTGTTGTGTTTTGTTTTGTTTTTTTTTTAACTCACTGCTTCCTAGAAGGCTCTAGATGTCAATCCCAACTCACACTCTCGGCAGCCTATGCCTTGACCTAATTGTGTACCGTGTGATAATTTTTAACCCTCAACTACAATGTTTTCTCTTAGTCTCAAACTTTGCTACTGCTCCTTCTTACATACCTTCTCAAGTACAGTAACCTTTCCGTTACCTCTGTCTTCTATCTACATACACTGGAGGTAATGCTATATATTAGCATATCCTTTCGACCTTCAGCTACACAGGTCAAGATTACTTAACCTCTTCACTCAGAGTTTGTGAATTAACACATTTATTATGACATTTTCATGAGGGTTTGATTTGCTTTAATTAGTATAGTTTGTTCTTCTATGCAAGGCCTCAAAGAGAAGAGGCTCGATGCGTTCAATTGCATTGGTAGTCACAGAATAGTTGAGTTCAGAAGAGACCTCTGGAGATTGTCCAACCTCCGGCTCAAAGCAGGGCTGAATACAGCACATTGCCCAGGACATTGTCTTCAAGGATGGAGACTCCACACCTTTCTGGGCAACCTGATCCCATGCTTGACCACTCTCACCATGAAAAACTTTGTTTAAATAGGAATTTCCTGTATTTCTATTTGAATCTACCATCTCTTGTCCATTCACTGGATACCACTGAGGAAAGCCTGCCTCCATCTTCTCTATACTTACACACATTGATAAGATCCCCCTGAGTCTTCTCCAGGGTAACCAATCCCAGCTCTCTCAGCCTCTTCTCATATGTCAGATGCTCCAATCCCTTGATCACCTCTGTGGCATTTCTCTCCAGTATGTCCATGTCTCTCTCATACGGGGGAGCCCAGAACTGGACACAGTACTCCAGGTGTGGCCTCACCAGTCCTGAGCAGAGGGGAAGCATCACCTCCTTCGACCTGCTGACAACATTCCTCCTAATGCAGCCTAGAATGCTTTTGGCCTTCTTTACAGTGAGGGCACGTCGCTGGCTCATGTTCAACTTGGTGTCCACGAGGACCTTTTCTGCCAAGCTGCTTTCCAGCTCATCGGCCCCCCAGGCTGTGCTGGTACATAGGGTTGTTCCTCTCCAGGTACAGGACTTTTCATGTTGCTTTGTTGAACTTTGTGATGTTCCTGTCAGACCATTTTTCTCCAGCCTGTCAAGGTCCCTCTGGATGGCAGCATGACCCTCTGGCATATCAGCTACTCCTCCCAGTTCTGTCTCATCTGCAAACTTGCTCAGGGTGCACTCTGTCCCATTATCCAGGTCATTAATGAAGAGGTTAAGTGGTATTAGCCCCAGTACACCGGTGGTGACTGGCTTCCAGCTGGACTTTGTGTCACTGATGACAGCCCTTTGAGCCCAGCAGTTCAGTCAGCTTTTGGTCCACCTCACTGTCCACTTATCTAATCTGTACTTCACCAGTTTGTTGATAAGGAAGTTATGGGACACAATGCCTGTGTAATAGCTTAAGAGCTATTACAAAAAAGAGCTATGGGTAAAAACCAGCTTTTTTACCCATAGATCACTAACTTTATGTTTGGGTAAACCTGATATTATCTGTCACATGTGATGAGGGTACTACTGAAAGTTTTGAGGTAGACTAGTTTTTCAGTGAATTCTGGCAAAAAGCGCCCGTCCTTTCTACAGGTACCAAGAGCCAGTGCTGAGCTTCAGGGAATTCTCTGGACTGGGGGCAAACACTGCAGAACAAGTATCCCTTAAGCCAATTCTCACTAATGGCTGTGTTACCAGCTGACAATAGTTGCCTGTTTGAGCTTTAACATTCAACGATGAGGGTGACCATTTATCATCTCAGTCACAAAAGGTGTTTTAGAACAGGAGGATCAGGCACCTGTTGAGATGGAGCTTGAGTTGGTGTAATGAAAAAAGCAAACTCTGCAAGACCCCCTTGATGGGAGATCAGATTTGAAGATGCCTGGAACCATAGTGCAAAGGTTCATACAGTGCCTGTTTGAAAGTGGGACTTAAACTTCATGTGGTCTTTGTAGGAGGTATATTAGAGTTATTTCATAGAATCACAGAATGGTTGAGTTTGGCAGGAACCTCTGAAGGTCATCTGGTTCAAACCTTCTGCTCAAGCAGGGCCACCTAGAGCTGGTTGACAAGGACCGTGTCCGGACGGCTTTTGAATATCTCCAAGGATGGAGATTCCACAACGTCTCTGGGACACGTATGCCAGTGCTCAGTCACTCTCACAGTAAGAAGTGTTTCCTGATGATGTTCAGAGGGAACCTCCTGCATTTCAATTTGTGCCCATTGCCTCTGGTCCTGTCATTGGGCACCACTGAAAAGAGCCTGGTTCCGTCTCCTGTACACCCTCCCGTCAGGTATTTATATATATTGATGAGATTGCTCTGCCAGGTTCACTTTTTTCTTGGGCTTTGTAAAGAAAAGGGCCTTTCTCTTTTGTCAAGATGCCAAATATTTCTTGATTCCAAACACTGCTGCTGCTGTCCTGTCTTTAAGTCTACTCCCTAAGATATCGCCATAAGCTGGTGATACTCAATCTGAGGATAAATGTGAAATTGCATATAGAGCTAGAAAACAGTGATGGTGTTTAATATAATTAGGTTAGGTTAATATGAAAAATAAGAGGCTGAAGCATTTAGATAATGCCAGAGTTCTTGCTTTGAATAATAACTCTTTCAGCGATTGTGTAGACGTAAACATCACATTTTCTTTTTCTGCATATTGATTTTGATTTAATGAAATGAAAATGACATAAAAACAATCGGTGAATAATTTTGTTTATCTCATTTTAGTAAATTGAAATCACAATGAATTGAAAAGGAATAATTACAGTCAGTTAATATTTTATGTACAATGAGGCAATTATTTATCATGGCTTTCAGTAGACTGGGAAGTTATTGAAGTTGCCATAAATACACAGTGCTGAATTCTTGATTTACTTGCACGTATGTACATCTGATACTCCTCAAATGTCAGAGTACCATATGCTATTGCGTATAAATAGCAATCTGCAATTTATACATCACAAGTCACAGACACAGCAAGTGGGACCTCAGACGGCAGGTTTAGAGGATGGCTAATGCACTCACTGCTTTTGCAGTTGTAAGTACCATCTGTTTTGACACAGTCTGGGACTGCTTCACACTGGTGGTCAGGAATCCACGTAACTTGGTGCACTTGGGCTTGAGCCAGTTACATTTTCTAGTAGGAGAAGGCTGCCAGTGGCCATGTCTCTTTCCCAGCTTAACTCCTGAATTTCCCATAAACAAAATTTTAATCCTTGTGCTTCTGAATAAGCACTATGTGCTTGCTCAGTGCATCATTGTATGAATAGTGCATGTGTTTGTAACAGAAGAGGGGAATGCTGACTGTCACTCCAGGGCTCTCATAACTGAAGTGTTTATTATGAAAAAATCCTCGGTTTGTGTATCTTTGTTAGAGAGGTGTTGGGTAAATTAGATTGTGCTGGTGTCCTGGGTTTCTGCTTTGGAGACCTGTTTCTTTTCTTTCATCCCCTCCAGAGTGTTCCTCTCACCCAAGTCCCAACGGCAATTTGTTGGGCAACTGGCTTTGGCCAGCTCTTTGCTGAATTTATTCCTTTGTCTGTAAGCGTAGTGGTAGCATTGTGGACTTGTAAGAAACGTAAAACTGTGGATTAAGTGACGTTTTCTGCCATTCCTTTCTACCATTTTCCATCCCTGGAGACCAGCTTTCTCAGTTTGGCCACATGTCAAAAGGGAAGAGGGATGCAACCCTAGAAAAGAGGTATTTGTCTGCAAAACAAGAGAATGCTTGCCAGCATGCTAGCAGGTGCTTTTGAAGGAATCTCATTCCTGGGAAAGAAAATAAACTTTGGAAACTGAAGTGTAAATGGATCTGAGCTGGTCGGGAGCAGGTGTTGCAGGTTGGCCTTCAGTTACGCTTTGCACAAGTCTGCTGATTTTCTGTAATCCGTGGCTATCCTACAGACCCAGGCAGGGCTCTTGATGGAGTCCCTCCTAGTCTGCAAAAGCATTAGTCTGGGAATAAACACTTCTGCTGATTTTTGAAGCCTGGAAAACTCTGACCGCCTTGGGGTAATTCTCCTACAGGATTGAAAAGAGCTCACCTCGCTCACCCTGGAGTGAGCAATGACATGGTAACTAATTGAGCAGTTTTTACAGAAGAGGATTGCGTTCTCTTTTCTGTTGGCAGCATTTTTTGTTGTTGTTTTATTATCACTCCCTTACTGATAATTTAGCTGGTAGAGGGATACGTCATCTGCTTTGGCATACAACTCCTCAGCTGGGACACCAGGTGGGCACTTGCAGGTATCTCACAGGACAATCCAGAAGGAGCTGGGCTGAAGCAAGCTGAGCTGGGATTGGCTTTACTTTCTCATTTGTTTTGGGGTGGGTTTTTTTTTTTAATCTAGAGGTCTCTTTTTGTGCTGTGTACAACTCTGTCCCATAATTTGGAGGGTTGTCTCTTCCCAGATTATCAGCAAAGTCTATGTTTACAAAGCCTGAATTTATTTTAGGAAGGATATTTGGACTATTCTAAATTACATTAATTTATGAATCTTTAACATCTAAACTTGAGTGTTAAGAGAGGAGCACAATGTCGTGGCTTTAAATCTCTTGCTACTGTTCCCTCTTCTGTTTAGCCTATTGCTTACCATTTATTTCTCCAATTTAGGAGGTCGAATCCTGGATCCCCTGTTAATTTGGAAGTCAATCATTTCTGAGAGTTGTGCACTTTTAAAATGCCAGTATTTGATTATGAGAAACAATGTTCTTTTACATGAATAATTCATTTTTGGTAAATATGCTGGAAACAGTCATTCTTGGGGGAATTATTTGTCTGCTGTAGAGTTTGCTACCAACTGGATGCAAGTCATCTTGATTACACAACAAAGTGATTATATTCTCAGTTTTCCCCAGAGGCAAGCATTCCTCTGCTTTGTATATTATTTTCCGTTTAGAGCAACACACATCTACTAGAACTACATTTCAGAGTTCTGTACGTCCTCTTGGTTTTGATCCATGTGAACAACTGGGGATTTTAAAAATGTTTCCCTCCTATAAATTTATGTCCAGCAACTTATCTTGAAGTTCTATAATAATGTAAACTGACACATCTTTTATTCCAAATTCTTCCATTTTTCAGAGGTGAAATAGTGGAACAGCTGCACCTGACTGCAGCAGCTACCTGGATTTCTGCATTTTGAAGTTGGGAGCCATTAGCTATTTGTTCCCATTTTCTATATAAATTGCAAAGATACATTTGCATCAACACAAACTTCATAGCAGCATATCATTCAAACACAGAGTAGGATCTGTTTGCCCCACTTCAGTGTCACGCTAAGCAACTGGTTCTGGCCACATACATATAGCTTGAGAGCCAGTATTATGCAATGTGCACTCATCTTATCTGTATCTATGTAAAGTAGGTTTTAAATGAAAAATGAAGATCAATATATAAAAAAGTGGAACACGGAAATGTAAATGTTGCCTAGTCGGGGAGGAAAGTGTTTTATGTGACAAAATTTTGACCTTGGAGTATGTCAGAGTAGCACAAAGAAAAGGCAGAACATAGTTGTAAGCCCGTTTCACTGAACCAAGTCGTTCTCTGGATGAATTGGGACGGTTTTTTATATTCACCAAGATGGAGTTCCTGGGTTAATTAAGACTTGGTAACAGCTTGTCAGGTGGAGAGAGAGAAAGGATGGCAGGCTTTTTAGCATGACTTTGAAATTAAGGAAACTTGCTATCTTTTTGCTGTCTTACTTATCTTAAACCTTTATATAGAAGCATATAGAAGAAGCTTATATATAAGCATCTTGTAAATGCTTATTTTCATTTTAACCACAATTGGTTTGCACATTTCAAAGCAATGCATTGAACAGCAAAGGACTGGATCCCCATAGGTCTGGTAATCCTGAAAATGGAGGACAATGAAATGCAATGTGTCCAGTCCATTGATAATCCAGTCTTGAGAACCTAGCAGGGCACAGGATGCCTCTTCTCTACATGGTACGGGTTAGGCTGGGAGGTGGTAACTCAGGGTTTGGAGGAGGTGGACGGGGGATTCTTCACTGGCCAGTGGATTAATCTACACTAGCATTTTTGTTCAGGTCTGAAGCTCACTTTTGAAATTACTCTCCCCTTAGTCTCTCCTTACCATGCTTTAGTTACCACCACAAGGTGTATGAACCCAATTACTTTCAGGTGAAACTAAAGCAAAAAATATGTTCTGGCAGGACACCTAAAGCACCAGAGGCAACCCCTAGTGAGCATTCAGGTTTGGGGATGAAATTAGATGTTGTCTGAAAGCTAACACCCACTTCCCAGGCCTGCAGATGTTGGGTTCTCAGCAGTGACAGTTTTGCTCCGCAGAGCTCCTCTTTCTGGGCTGCTAATGTAGACATAAACTAGCTCAGCTGGAGGAGCTCCCTGGCATACCACAAGGAGTTGGGAGAGCATCTGACCTGAAGGGGTTTAAGAAGAGCTTGTACTTAAGCATGTATGGAATTCATTTTGGGGTTAGATATTTATTGAATGTGGAAAAAATGCACCATCCCGTCTATCTCTATGTAATTTCCCAGCAATGATGCACTGACAAACCCTTTCCTCAGAACTGGTGTGCTAGTATCATCAGTGGTACTGAAGGCAAAATTAAGATGCTCTGACTTCATAAATTAATAGATTGATTACTTTTTTCTTTTTTTCCCCGCAGTCTTTGTATTTTTAGCTCTGTTCAAAAATATGGGGATAAAATTAATTCTTGCCAAGTGGCAGGGGACAAAGTCAGTAGGGGGGAAATTAGTTCCAGCTTTTGACAAATACATTGTAAGGAAGAATTATTTGCTTAATAAAACTATAAGGATTGCTTCACTTGCAGTGCTGTTTGACTTTAAGCATCTAGTGTGACTATGCCAGGAATGCAAGATCAGGTCTCCAAATGTATGTGGAGGAGTTTATAGACTGAAGAAAACTGGAGCTCAACATCACAGGGAAGTTACACCAGTATAATCCAAGGTGTAAAATGTCACACAGAAACTACTATGAAATGGCTTCAAATTTAAGTTAACATATCCCTCTTCCACATGGTCTTGTAACAAAGTCTCTAGTCTTGTAGAATAGGTACAGTTTCTTATTACATTCTATGGGAGGTTTTTAAAAACTATAAAAGGTTATTTTAAGTTCTGTGGAACTGTTCCTTCCAGGAGCATGTGGATGCGATTACTTCATGAGCTCCGAGGCTGCTCATTCTTACACTGAAAAAATCGAGCTTTGTCACAGGTCTTTGCTCTTAAAAAGAGAGTTGCACAACCTACAAGATCTCACAGGATAAGAAATAAGTTTTCATCTTTGCCAAAGTGTTTTTGTTCCCTTGACCTTACTCTTCTTAAGTTTTCAATCTAATTTTCTGTGTTGGTAAGAATAAATTGTCTATTGAGAGGGAAACAGTAGCTGTAATCTCTCTTAGGTTTATTTAGACTTTTGCATGTCTGTGTTGGAAACAAGCCAGTGAAGTACAGACTAAATGAAATCATCATAAGGTGGCCACTGAAGGGTGTGGTATATTGCATAGTTATCACAAAGTATTTGTCAACTGTGATGATGTTTCAAGGAGGACCCTTTAGGGATCTGCCCTGCTATACCCTACAGTATTTGTTACTAGGTTGCTGAATTTTTCCATCCCTCTGCAGAAGCCATCTGTTTGAATTTAATTGAGACACAAAACTACCAATATACAGAGGAATGGACTAAAATTTATTTATGACACTGGACCTGCAGTATATTTGGAAAACTGAAAATGAGCACAATTTGAGAAGGTTTCTCAGTACTCAAAATGCTCTTGAAGAAATAGAAGATTAAGGAGAGAGAAAACATACCACTCTCTAAGGAGACAGGTGTGGGGAAGATGAATAGATTATATAAACATGGGTGAAGAAAATAAATGGCCAGGCAGCTGTATGGCACATGGGAATCTGGACAGTATGTCGAATCACATACTGAATGCATCATCCTTCTGAGACTGTTGAAATCTGGAAGCTTGACAATGTAGTTTCCATGAAATATAGGTGGGAAGGACTCCACTTTAGCTGCTGCTGGTGAGGTGCGGTAGCGTGCAGTGCTCAGTTTGGAGCATTGTGCTTTTGGAGAAATACACACAGATTGGAGAAGATCTAAAGGAGAAACTGCAAATATTGGTAATGTGACTAGGAAGAAAGGGCTGAAGTTTGAGCAAATGCATGTGAGAAATCCTTGCAGGAAGAGTGGAGACCTCTCATTCTTCTCAATCACTAGGAGAGGGGCAAGAAACAGTTTCTTGTATGAGTTGGGTAAGAGGAAAAACTTAGAAACTTGATATGGTGACAACATTGGAACAGGCACGTCAGTGAGCTGAGTAATAGCTGTCCCTGGAAATTAAGAACAGGGCAGACATGCACATCGGAGATGGTTTAAGTGTACTTGGTGTACTTTGAGAGAGACGAGAGAGCTCATCCAACTCTGTTTCTCATTCTGTACGTTCTTGATTGTAAAAGGTTGCAAAATCACATAGGTATCTCCACTGAGCATGCCTTTCCCTCTGGCATACTTGACCACTGCAGCCCCACGCAAGTTTGCACGGTGAATTTTGTTCCAGCTGCCTCTTCGCTATCACGGGCCCCCTGATTCCTCCCAGCCTCCTGAAGCTAGGAGGAACTGGGGTCGGTAGGGTGACTTAGCCTGAGAGAAATTCCTGAGGATGTTTGCGATGCGGAAGACACTCTTTCGTAGGTATCACTTTTTCTGGGACTTTGTCCATGCCCAGGGCCTTAGAAAGCAAATGGCCCCGTTGTAGCCTGCTGTCGTAGCTAACTCCTTTTCCTAATATCCTCTAAGGGCACACAGCCATATTTGACATCTGTCTGTCAAATTCACAAGTCTCTCCTTGAATCAGCCCACAACGTTCCCCCTGTAGAAGCCTGTCAGCTGCTTCTGTTCCCCTTTGCACCGTAGACTGTAGCTCCTACAACCATTAAGCTCCCACTTTTCCCAGTCTCTGTAGAAGGAGTACTTCCTTGGCATGCACGAAGTTGATGGTATCGTAGTAAAAATGTGAAGTCTATACCCACGTTGCACTTCGTAAAATATGTAATACCTATGCAACACCGTTATTGAAGAGATGCTAAGTAGGTGACATTTCTGTACTGTGTGTAAATGCTTCTTGCATGTTATTTTGCATCTAGCATTTTGACAAAAATGCCAATTGCTTTTTTTTTTTTCTCAGCTATACTGACTTTTCAGAGCCTGAACATAGTTTGGTTTAATTCTTGCCTTAGTTTTGCTAAAAACCTCGGTTGTGACAACAGATCAACATGAAGGATCCTTTTCAGTTGTCAGATAAGAATCTGAAGTTTGATTGATATTTACCAAATTTTTCATTTTAATTTTGTTAACTTGAGGAGCTCGGTATAGGATTCACTTTAGAAAAGGCACACCCGCAATACCATAGCAGAAGGTGCAGTTGAATGGAGTCACGCTTTAAGCATGGAAAATGGCTCAATCTTAAAAGGTCCGTGCTGGGGTCCAGACATCAAGTGTCCCATGTTAGTGTGCATCGCTGGACTAATGAAAATACACCATTGTTTTCTCTCTCTGGTTCTGAAATCGGAGACTGCATATTGTTGTAAATGCCAGAAGGAACAGAGACTAGATCTCGGTTTAAATCATATATATTTAAAGGCTCTTTTCCCCAGATGTATCTATTAATTGGGAGACAAACTGGGGGGGAAAAAAAATCCTTTGAAATAAACCAGATTCCTAATGGAATAAGAAAACTCCCTCCAGTGCATTTTCTCCCTCTGTGTCAGCTTTTATAGTTCTGTTTCTGGCACGTATCTTTTGAGATTTCTTTAAAGATTGTTAAGAAATTTTCTCTTACATCAACAAACAATTTTCAGAGCCCGAGCAAAGCTTTAATAAAAAGCATCTTACACAGAAGATTGGTAACTGGGGAGGAAGAGGGGCAAAAGAGGTTGTAGGGAGGGAAGCACAGGGCTGCTTTGTAATTTGTTTTTTACTATCTAAGATCACCAAAATGTAAAGCTGCATTTCAGGCTTGTAAACAATTGTTTTTTTCAGGAAAAGAAATGCTTGTATAGGGCATGTGTATGGAAAGATGTGTGTTGAGAAGTGCAATCAGTAACTTCATTTGCTCTTGCAGGGTTGTGTTTATTAATGTCACAGTGTCATTAAGTTGCCCTGTCTCAGACTGACTCAGCCGGTTAGCTAGCACTCACTAAATGGTGAAGAACAAAACTGGAAGGAAACCCTTAGCAGTTCAGATAGTGCTATAGGAAGCCCCTCCCAAGAATACTTGAAAAGCCTGGAAAATGTACAGTAGACCAAGTGTTTTGCTGAAGCTTTAAATGCTAGCAAAAAGGTTTCCAAGTTTTTACTGGCAAAAAGCTCCTGGACTCACCTGCTATTTTTCTCTTGCCCCCTTAGGGGTGTACAACGAACAGAAGCGGGAATACCTCTGTACAGAGTTCAGCTGAGCTACCAGCAAAATTCCCGTCTGAGAGCATATTGCATTACGGGCTCAGCAGACCAGTAATGCTCTCTCGACTCTCTTGTTTAAACATAATGACAACACTACGGGCTTTTTCCAAAATACTTTGGGGTGCAGAGACGGGGTGCGTGCGAATGTACGTGTATGTGTCTGTCTAGAAGTCTGTGCCCTGAAGGTGGAGGGAGCAAGTTTCACATGATGCACCTTCAGGATTGAAGGTAAAGGAAATACAGGATGCACATCTGGAACTGCTATACTAATGAGAGAATTAAGAGAGCACGAAGCGAGCACGGAGCATACTCATAAAACAGAAGGTCAAACTTTTTTTAACTCTAGGTCTAAGTTAAAAACCACATTTTGGTAATTCATTACACACCCAGAATGTCTAAGGTATTGATTATTCACAGTGTGCTCAGGAGTGATGAAGGAATGCTGCTTTTGATCCAAAAGGAGTGGAGATTAGCTGTATTAGCTTGGTGCTTTGATCACCAGGGGAGGGAGGGAGAATCATGGAGTATTAAATGCTTTTTTATACTTAAGTAGGAATGGAGAGTAGGGGAGAATGTAACCCTGCAGAGATTTTTAGGTGTTTTCAACAATAACAGACTAAAAATGTATGTTTTCAAAATATGCTGGGAGACTGTCTTACAGGAGGTAATCGTTCCCACAGTACTAGAAATTGTTTATAGCAGATGTTAAAAAATGAAACTTTTTGCTTTTGATTTTAGTTCCATCTATTTTGCAGTGTAGAAACAAGTGTTTGTTCTGTGGGTTTTATTTATATCATTTTGTTTTCCCTTTTTGTGCTGGTTTGTGTAAAAAACAAACAAACAACAACCAAACAAACAAAAATCCCAAAGCAAATAAAAAAGTAAAAGGAAAGGAGAGGAATTCACAATACCAAATATATGTGGTAGTGGAAGATACATCCAGCACTTGAAAAAATGTATATTCTTTTATATTAGAAGCATCCTTGTTAAAATCTCAAGAAAAGAGCAAAAAGTAAAGGTTCCAAGTCTGCCACATCTTCTGCACATGTTTAACTTCAGGCACTGTCATTGGTTTTGGTGGTAATGTGAGGGAGGTCAGACATATGGTAAGTCCTTGCAAAAATTAATCTAAGGGACTGTTGCCTAAGTGGTCTGTGGAGTCAGTGCTTGTCTGCAGGAGCCTGGCTGCTGCTGGTGTTTTGTTTTTTTTCTCTCCAGCTGTAAATCTCATTTTTAAAATACCGGAGTATACCAGACGCTTTCCAAATAACACTCCTCAATGCAGTTATTTGCAATAGCTGCCAGGGGGGTATTAGGAGGTCTCAAAGGGGAGCAGAGTGTCTGCAAAACCCACTCTGCGTTAAGATATGGTTCTTGCTCAAAAATACACAAATCCCTGGGTTAGGTCCACGTAACCAGAGCATAGACTCAGAAGCCTTGAAGGAAATGTTTTTCCTGTCACTTGCTGAAATACTGAGTTTCTGTCTAAGTAAAACAAGATACAGAAGAGGAAGAGAGAAGTAGCTGGGTAGCATAGGTTTTTCCTTCACAGTGTGAGATGATGATTTTGATCTCTCTGCAACTGAACTAGGTGATCTCGGGCAAGCTGCTGGACTTCGTGTCTTGGGTTCTTCAGCCAAATAGTTGTGCCTTTCTCCCTTGCAGACACGCTGTGAAAATGCAGGCCTGTGGTTGCTACTGTTGCAGCTAGTGAGATCAGAGCATGCCTGCGGTGGCCTAAGGAAAAGCTTGATGGGCAAATTCATGTGTAATACACTGATCAAGTTCATCTAAAATGTACTTTAAAAACTCTACCTAAACCCAGATTTGGGCAGGTTTGTTGAATGCATTTCTAGCTGTACCCTGCTTAGCCCATATCTGTGCTGTCAGTCACAGAGCTGTAGAGTTGATGTTACTTAAGGAGATGGCTTTGCACGCTTCCCTGAAATGTCTGAACACTGAAGGGATAGCAGAAGATGTGACATGGAGGAAAGCTTGGTGCTCTAAAACCACTGTTCTTACTCCATTCATGATATTTGTTGTGCTACTGGGCACTAAACTGTGGTTCCTGTATTCATCTCTGGATGGTGCTTTCCTTCATAAAGAATTTCTGTTGAGATCAGTACTGAGAAGTCGGAGATGGAAGGAGTGTGTTCAGCAGCAGCATTCCTTTCTTGTACACTGGTTGCATCTTGTGTAACATACTGCTGAAATATCTCAGGTTCTCTAAATGTATTGCCCATGGCATTTGCTTGACTATCAAAATAATATCCTAGTTGTCTTCCAGTCTTTTACTTGCTTTGCTTGGAGAGCTGGGAGCAGGAGTGGGAGTGACTTGTAGGCAGCAATGTCAGCACAGAGGGAAAACGGTTGAAATAATCTTACAGCAAAGGCAACCTTTCTTAGTAGCAGAGGCCCCTTATTTCTGTGCCTGCTTTTGCCAGTGAAGTGAAATAAAGAAGGTAAAGAAGTAGCAAATTGTTTTGCATGGGGTTTTTTGGGTTGACTGCTTCCAGTGTGACAATTAGCCCTAGCAAAAAGAGCGTGTAAATGTTGTGCAACAGCTCTGTAACAAGTTTCCAGTCATGCTGTTTCTTTGCCACTTACTTTTCTGGGCTTATTTTTTCAAATCCAACTGAAGTTCACTTCAGTCCATTGGAAAGGAGTGCTTTCTGCACGCACATGAAGAGGCACAGCCAACCGGTTCAAGAACTAGTCACTGCACTCTCGGTTGAACTGCTGAGTCCGAGTTTGCATGAATGAAAAATGAACTTATTTAATGACACAGTGAAAATAAGTGTACGGGGTTGTGCTTTCCCCATCTGCCCAGGTCTGGTGAAGGAAGTAGCATTTGCCTTGTGAGCTGCTCTTTGGCCTCCCACTGGATGGCTGAAGGAGCTGAGAGGCGAAGGACCACAGTATTCCTCTCCTAACAGCTCACAGCTGCCTAGGTATTGCCAAGGTTATGGGCACTTATTCTCTGTCAAAAAAGCCTGTGATTCAAATGTACTCATTTCTTGCAGTGTTTAGTTGTGAATACAAAGAATTAAAGTCCCTGGACTTCCACTGATGTCTCCTCTTCATTACAGGGCTCAGACCTGCAGCCCCTCCTTTGCTAGCATGGCTTTGACAGCACAGCTAGGGGTGCATCTCTATTGTGTACCCAACACTAAGGTGAATAGTGTTTTCAGAGTATACTTTAAGATAGATTTTGAAATATGTGTTTCCGCACTCTCACTGGTAAAAATGAGTGCTTAACCCCCAACAAACCCCGAAGCCCATCATGCTCCATTAACAAATGGGCTAGTGGGGTGCTGTGCTGTGGGGAGAGCGAGAGCTCTGCATTCACCCACCACTTACTGAAATTGTGTGTTTTGTCTTCCAGACTCCGACCTGAGCATGCGGACGCTCAGCACACCCAGTCCAGCATTAATATTTCCACCGAATTCCCCTGGTTTCCAGAATGGCAGAGGGTCGTCGACGTCTTCATCCTCAGTCACTGGGGAAACTGTTGCCATGGTCCACTCGCCGCCTCCAACCCGTCTCACTCATCCTCTCATCCGGCTGGCGTCCAAGCACCAGAAGGAACAGGCCAACATAGACCGGCTGCCCGACCACTCCATGGTCCAGATATTCTCCTTCCTGCCCACCAACCAGCTGTGCCGCTGTGCCCGTGTGTGCCGCCGCTGGTATAACCTTGCCTGGGACCCCCGACTTTGGAGGACTATTCGCCTGACCGGCGAGACAATCAATGTAGACAGAGCTCTTAAAGTGCTGACCCGGAGGCTTTGTCAGGATACACCCAACGTATGTCTCATGTTGGAGACAGTAATTGTTAGTGGCTGCAGGCGGCTCACAGACAGAGGACTCTACACCATTGCCCAGTGCTGTCCAGAACTGAGGAGGCTGGAGGTGTCTGGCTGTTACAACATCTCCAATGAGGCAGTCTTTGATGTCGTGTCACTGTGCCCAAACCTGGAACACCTGGATGTGTCAGGTAACAGGAAATATTTCAATACGGATGCCTCTGATTCTAAAAGCCTCATGCTTGTCAAACCCCTGGAGCCACAACTGCCCACTTTCTCTTTCTGTGTTGTCTTCGAAGTAGGAATGCCAGTCTCCCAACACAGTACTGGTGAGACAGGCACCGCCAGAATCTCAGTGCCCCAAATGCCAGCAGCACCTCTTGAGTGGCCGGGCCTCCTCCAATGAAGGCAAGCTAGCAGAGATGGCCCGTTCAAATAGCACAAGTACTTTTTATAGATTTTTGCACAAAGGCCCACGTTGCAGTCAGAGCTAAATCATATGGTGAAGGCTAGTTACTTCAGCAAAATTTATCTTTTTCCTATATATATAATTTTATATGTAGATTTTATATATATATAATGTATATATCTGTAATCTGGTAAGTGACTTGAGGAGGAGCTCAGAATCAGTGCTAGCCTTTTGTATCAGTATAAATATCAATTGTCATCCCTAGCTAAACTTCAAGGTCCCCTTGTTTCTATTGCTATTTTAACAAGACTGAACTAGCTTGAATTTTTTTTTTAATAGTGTATATATTTGCTTAGTGGTTTTCTGCTTTTCCTTTCACCCAGTTACAATGTATCACTGCAGCTGTTTAGATCAGCAGAAATGTTTTAGACAATTTTCCTCAGACCTGCTCTGGGGAAACAAGAGGTTTTTTCCCAAGGTCAGCCACACAGAATTTCCTCTCTGCAAATAGGTTGGCACTTAATGGAAAAGTTGTAGCCAAGAAGAGCACTGAAGTGAATTTGATGTTCAATACTTATTTTGTGATCTCACTTGTTATCAGTCTAATGTTGTTATTAATCAGCCGGACCAGGTTTGCCATTGCAGAGGTACTAATGGCAATAAGCAGGACGAAGTGGGGATAGGAAGCAATGCTATTGAGTCCCTGGTACCCAGATAAACTGATTTTTCCAAGACTGCCTATCTGGTGTACACTGATTTGCTTTCTTTTTTCTGCCTTTTATTTTTTTTAACTGATTTATCTAACTCTTTCACCTAATTTTCCTAGGATGGCAGAATGTCATGGAAGGCATCCAAACAAATAGCAACAAATCAGAATTATTCACTTTTTGTGATTGCTCTCTGAAACCGCCAGATGATAAGGAGTCTCTGTGGGGCTCCATGGGAGTCCTGTCCCATGGAGTCTATTCGCAATGACCTTGCATGTGAATTACTTATTGTCAGTACATACTGACATTAGTTCTGGATTGCGAACCACATATTCAGGTTGAAGCATCTCCAACACCAGAAGAAAATGTATATGCCTGTGTGATTTAGACCTAGAGCTACATATCACTTTGAAGGATGGCTGTGTGCTGGCATATTTATGCTTTTCTTACTACATCCTCTAGGGTGGTATGGAGAGTTGAGTGGCTCAAGTATCCTGGGCCTGGAGAGACAGGACAAGTAGAATTGCTGAGCTGAGGGTGAACTGCCTTGGCACACCAGTCTGTTAGCTGACACCCTGAGTGCACTTGGGGGCTTGTAGATGGCTGAAAATGCTTTGGTCCACAGCTCCTACTGATAGATATTCTATAGACCAAAGGTGACTTTCTCAAAAGCAGGGAAAATGAAAAGATGATAGCAAGTCTTGAAACAGGTTCTTTTGGGGTCTGTCTTCATTTGTGGTTTCCTCAAGCCTGTTACTTTCAGACCTAGAAGATGGTGTCTGTCCCTAAGAACTCATCAGTTTGGTCCGAAGTATGTAGAGGGCGAGTAAAATACCTGTCTTCCTTGAATTTTGTCTCATCAACGGGACAGCAAAGTAATTTTAGTTTCACATTTTTCTAAGTTTTCCTTTGTTTTTGGAGCAGGTGAGGGAAAAATCCTGGTTTTGAACATGCTCAGAAGTCAGGGTGTTTGTGTTCAGACATTCCTTTTGCTGCATGTGCCTGCATATGAATTGAGGATAATTGATCTCTGGGGTCTTGTTTTGAGTCCACTTTTTTCGTTCTGATGTGGGTAATTTTGGAGGATGTTTTGGAACCAGGATTCCTTTTTCCCCTCCTTCTGTCTGTAGTTAGGAGGGCAAGGCTTGCACCTACTCGCTTGAGCAGTTCTCAGGACTGAAGTGGTTCACTGGTTTGGTCATACTGAGCAAAAGAAGTTGGGTACAT
This sequence comes from Mycteria americana, assembly GCF_035582795.1. Classification (NCBI taxonomy): domain Eukaryota; kingdom Metazoa; phylum Chordata; class Aves; order Ciconiiformes; family Ciconiidae; genus Mycteria; species Mycteria americana. The sequence goes on along the minus strand of NC_134366.1, from coordinate 92,486,163 downwards.
GTGCTGGGGGATAACGCCATACTTGTAGCTAGTTAATTAAAACCCAGTTCACAGTTGTACATCTAGTTGAATCCCTCTCCCCCTTGGATGGTTACTTGGCAGCAATAATGTACCAAAATCTTTAATGTCAAAACCAGATGTTTGTATTAACTTTGAGAGTTTTCCACAATGTAAGTTCTGTCACTCTCAGCATCACTTTGTGGGCAGGTCGGAGATATCTCTAGAAGTTGGTTGAGCTTGACTGCAAGTTATTATCTAACACGCTAGCCAACATTTTTTTCAATCTGTTTGGAAGTTTCTCCTCCCTTTTAAAAATCAGTTATACTTACTTTATGGAAAATCCTGTTACAAGAGCTCTGTTTTTACATTTTTTATTATTTAGGACAGAAAAATTGTTGCAGACCCAGGAACCTGTCATTTTGCCTAAAAATCAGGCAGTTTATATCAACATGGACTCTTTTTCTGGTGAAACCATTTTGAATATCCTTCCCATTAAATATTTTACAGTGTAGCCAAAGTAACTAAAAGCGATGCTGAGCTTCTCAAAACAGTGATCACACAGATGTATGTCACTCCAACCCTGCTGTGAGACTTCTGACCCATTCACTTTCTAATTGTGGTCATTAAAGCGTTCCTTCTTCTTGGATCCCCAGCAGACAGAACATTCTCCTTGGCCTCATGGACCCTTCATTCTCACTTAGCCAGATTTTAAAATTGAATTCTGGTCAGCATGTAAAATATCCAGACTGACTCCTTAATCCAGCAACCTCCTCGGGCAAATGCAATAACGACAGCTACATCAGGTCCAGCAGAACTCTGCCTAGGTGCCAGCTTCTTCTGTGGAAACCCAGCTTAAGGATGGGGACTCGTGTGGTGCATTTTGCATCGCCTACTCCAAAGAACGTATTAGAGGTGAAATTTTTACACCATTAGTATTGTACTGCTTCCCTTTAGAAAAATCACTTTGCATTATTGACCATGTATGTAGTACTTATTTGAAGGCAAACTTATTTCCAAAGATTGCACCGTAACATAGGCGGATCTGCCACACAGTCCGAAGAGGAAATAGCAGCATTGAGTGTTAAGAAGATGTTGTTTGTTGAACAAAGTGCTTTGCTTCAAGGTCCCAGAGCTTCTGCATAACCTGTGGACAATTTGTCTGTTTCATTGTGTGAGGCCTAAGGTAAAATTAACATCTGTTCAAATAAATTTGAAGCCTAAATTAAAAATCCAGCTGCAAATTCAAATGATGAATGTAGAAATCTAACTGCAGGTGGCAAACTGTTTCAAGTCCATATCCCATGCTTCTTACAGCATTTGTGTGAGCCCACTGGGTTATCTCAGGGGGTTTTTTTCCTTTTTGTTTTTAAGAACTGAAGCATATTCATACCTTCCTCTAAACCTCTGAATGAGAACCTGTTGTATCAAGTGGTAGGGGTTTGGGTCATTCACGTTTTTGAGGTGGTCTCACATTGTCATGCTCTTTACTTCCAGACTACAGCATTTGTGCAGCATTTCTCATACATGGAGCTCTAAGGTTGTCATCCTAACTTTTCTGGCTTTTCATGGGTCCCTTCATCCCTGTTGGCCAGTGTTTCAGCAATACAACAAAGCTCTTTTTAACCCTGCCTGAGGGCACCTCTTTAGGCATAAGCTGCAGAATTTGTCTGAGTGACTTTTACGGCTAAAACTGTTGAGCCTTGATCACTAACAGGTAGACCCTCCCTTCTTCCTTGCGGCTGTTTCTAGCTATGCTAATGCAATGTGCCCAGCTGAACTTGGCACAAATAAGAATTTCCCTTCAGGAGCCCGAGACTGCCAGTTTGCATTGCAGCAGAAACAGCACTTTCCAAAAAAAGGCTTTCATTCACCACCATGCACAGAGTGGAGGTTAAAAATGGGGGAAGTCTGTGAGCGTGTTTTTCCTTTTAATCTAGCTCTTTATCTTTCCTTGCAAGGTCCGGCGTTTCTCCTCTAGTCTAGTTACCTCCATTTATGGCCGTACTTCCTCACTTGAAACAGTCCTTTTCTGCATCTGTCCATGTCCTCCCATGCCCTTACCAGTCTGTTGGCTCCTGCTGACTCTCCCCATTCTCCTCAGGTTACCCCAGTCTCCACCCTTCTGCAAGCACATAGTCTTGCCATAGTTTTGCATCCTTCCCACATTGCAGGCTTGGGGCTGGATTCACATCTGTTCTCCAAATGCTTTTTGGAGGGTGGGTGGGGTTTGTCTTTTTTATAATGGGGTTGGATGGTGAAAGAGTCTCTGATGTTGGTTTACAAACTCAGCCAGTCAGCAATGAGAGTGCCTCTGATCAAAAAGCTGTGTTGGTTGTCATGTACTACCATTTTCTCAAATTGTCACTGGGTTTATATTGCAGTAACAGATCATAGACTGTCCCTAGATAAACCTGGGATCATCATTTAACATTTGGGATATGGACAAAATCGGTCTGTTGCTTTGCTGGTGCTCAAAATCCCAAACCAACCTCACTGACTCCAGGGGATTTTATTATTTCCTCTGGTGTAGGGACACATCACAGCAAATCCAGACTAGTCAGTCAGGATGATTCTGCTCTTGCAACATGAAGGTATCTTCATCACATCCAGCACTCAATTTCATGCCCACCTTTCTGGTCTTGCTGTGTGATTTGTTTTTACTGCTTGCTTAAATTTGTTGTGTGTTTCCACGTAGGCTGCTCCAAAGTAACGTGCATCAGTTTAACTCGTGAAGCTTCTATCAAGCTGTCTCCCTTACATGGGAAGCAAATCTCCATTCGCTACTTGGACATGACAGACTGCTTCGTCCTGGAGGACGAAGGACTGCACACCATTGCCGCTCACTGCACTCAACTGACCCACCTGTACCTGCGCCGCTGTGTCCGCATCACCGACGAGGGTCTCCGCTACCTGATGATTTACTGCACATCCATTAAGGAACTGAGCGTGAGCGACTGTCGCTTTGTCAGTGACTTCGGCATGCGGGAGATTGCCAAGCTGGAGTCACGCCTCCGATACCTTAGCATCGCTCACTGCGGCCGGATCACAGACGTGGGCATCCGTTACATAGCCAAATACTGCAGCAAGCTGCGCTACCTCAACGCGCGGGGCTGCGAGGGCATCACGGACCACGGTGTGGAGTACCTCGCCAAAAATTGCACAAAACTCAAATCGCTAGATATTGGCAAGTGCCCTCTGGTCTCAGACACCGGCCTGGAGTTTCTAGCCCTCAACTGCTTCAACCTGAAGCGCCTGAGCCTGAAATCCTGTGAGAGCATCACTGGGCAGGGCCTGCAGATTGTAGCTGCCAACTGTTTCGACCTGCAAATGTTGAATGTGCAGGACTGCGACGTCTCTGTGGATGCTCTGCGATTTGTTAAACGACATTGCAAGCGCTGTATTATAGAGCACACCAACCCTGCCTTCTTCTGAAAGGACACCCCACACCTGTCGTTACGATGCAGTATTAAAAACACTAATGTATAAACACACGCTCCCATATTCAGTAATGCTGTCCTTTCTATAGCTCACGGGAGTCAGCTTTTCTTGTATGTTGTGGGTGAGGGGGGTTTCTAGAGGACTATTTTGTTTGCTTTTCGTATGATCACTTTTTAAGGTGCAGCGAGTCTCCGTGGAGAGACTGCCTTAATGCAAAAGCAACGAGTACTCAGCATCCCCAGTGGGGTGCCATTTCCATAACAGCCGTGACCTTGTCCCAAGCTACAGTAGCTACCTCCAAAGGAAATAGCACATAATCCCTCCTTTGGAAATGCTACTAAGCTGGGTCAAATACATCTGAATTCCAGCTGTGCTCATGAAGCTGACTATGCAATATGTGTCTGTGTTCCCCAACTTCTTCCAATATGGCTGATAAAGCATCCCCTTGTCTCCAAGTAGTTTCTCTTTGGTAGTCATCCATTGTAATCCCTCAGAAAATTCTGGGTAATGTTCTTAAACATACTCGATTGAGGCAGAATAAGACCTGCTGGCCATTGCCGAGCACTCTGCTGAGTGAATCTGGAGATTGTGCCCATGCATGGATTCTCTTGGAAAGCCCATCTCCAGGTCACTTGTGCATCATCACTACTTGCCTTCATTTCTAAATCCGCCCTCTCCTGCATGTGTAGTACCACCCTCTGGTAGCAGATAGGGACTTCTGGGTCTGATAAGTAGTGACATACTCACCTGAGTGAAGGAAAACAGATGAGATATTGGTGGCCTGGCAAAGGGAAAAGCCAGCAAATCAGCCTGAGAAGCTGCTGTCATTCTGCAACAAGCTGAGATGGCACTGTAGCACACTGGGGACTCTCTGAGGCATTGTCGAGCAGCTTGCACGGGGCAGTCCCAACTGCTGTGCTGTGCGGCTGTCACCAGAAAGTCTGTCCTTGTTCCTTCACTGTATCTCTTCAGCGGCCATGGCACCACTGCAGTTGACACTCCCTGAGCAAACCAGGCACGTGCGTTGAGGTAAATTCAGTATGTGCCTTAATACACATAGAAACCCGACCCTTTTCTGTGGCCTTCCAGTTCAAAGGATAGATGGCTGATCTTGAGACTTCAAAGACGTTAGCCTGATGTTAGATAACACCCCTGGGGACAGAGGGGCTGAGAGTGTTATTCACATTAGATTTAGATTTTGTGAAAACTTGTCTGTGTGTGTTCCCTTAGGCTGGAGAAACAGCTGCTGTTCAACAAGGAATTAAAACGCCAGCGTTGCCCTGTGACACTGGGAGCCCCTTGTACTCTCATGGTCACTCTTGCTCATGCAAGAGCGAGAGTGGTCTGGAGTTCCCCCGTCTCATTGCCTTCTTCCCCAGAGCGTGTGGTCGTTTCATGGCTACTTTCTTCACAGTCTTCTGGCAGCCATTTCTCTGCATTTTCACATCTAATGCTCAGATCTGAAAGCCAGACACGTTAGGGGTGATGATATTTTCAGGCAGGCCCCCTGCGCCTGACTGACAGGTGAATTCATTCGTTCAGCTCAAACGCTATAAATGTCTCGGTAGAGAACATAAGAAGGGAAGCACCGTGTCTGGTTTTCATAAGCAGTAGTTCCATCATCTCCAGACAACACTAATAAAATCATTGATATGAAGTGAAAATCCATATGCTCGAGAAAAATACATAACTGCTGAGGAAATACTTGTAGCAATGCTCTCTCAAATTACAAAAAAGCAATGGTTTGGACATGTCCCTGCAGAGGGAACTGGTCCTACTGCTGCAAAAATTCCTGTAACTTATGTATGTTCCTCCAATTTTGAGTTTCCTAACATACAGGATGTCATCAGCTCTGAATTATAAATCAGATTGTACTAAAGCAAAGAGGGCCGTGGAAAATGATTTTGTCATGGCCACTATTACTGGTCAGTGACTAATAGGGGGTGATACCATCCTTTGGCCAGTTAATATCACTTTGGTTTTCCTTTCTGTATTTTTAAAATTAGAGATTCTTCTCCAGCAAGTAGTACAGTATATTTTATCCGAGCCAGCTATACTCTCTGTTTATCCTTTTTCTCAAAATGGCCCCGAGGATAGTTAAATGTTAAGCCCGTTCCTGAGGATGGTGGGATTTTGAGCCATTTGCACTCATGAAATATAAGGCCTCATTAGTAACATTTAACTGTTTATTAAAAAAAAAAAAGCTACTTTTCTGGCTATGCTAAATTGAGTGAATAGTGCTACATGGGTTTTAAGGTTTCTAATGTTTAAATTGGCCTGTACTGTACAAATCTCACTATAAAGCCTTAATTTGCTACCAAGAAATAAAGCAATATATTGGTAACTGATGAGCGTGCATCGTCATTTGCACTAATTGATTAACTTCTGGTGAAAAAGAAAAGATTAAATACTTGTAAAACTTTTCTTGAAAGATAGGTAGGTGAATGAGCACATCAGGTAGGTGGATGACTATATTAAAAAAGGAAAAAACAACCTGTTATAGATTATGACCTTGCCTATCTGTCTCTTTAAAATTTGATTTTCCTTATGTGGTTCTTCTTGACCCTGAAACATAATCAGTAACTGGAAGTGTAAGTAAAAGAAAAACCAGTGTATAAAACGTATAAAAATTTCAGGAGGGCCTCTGCATTGGTTTAAAGGCAAGTTAACATATTTGATATGAAAAGTAAAATGGAATGACTGAAAGGGTAGAGCAGTTACTAGTGCAGTGTTGCCTTTTGAGTGCTCTAAAAACCCACTCTAGGGGAGCACTGGTGGAAAATGAATAAAGGTAATTTTTCTAAGCCAAACATTTTTAAGTATATAGTCTTACATGATCTGAGTTGGCACTCTGAGACTGCTACTTATTTCAAGAAAATTTGAATTTAACTTATTGATACAGCTTGCCTGTTTTGACTTTTAACCTTTTTCCTATGTCTACTTGCAAAATGACACGACCAGAAAAGAAACTGAAATAGCGCATGTGGAGCTGAGTTTGCTGGAAAGGTTGCAACATGTGACTGATGTGTCTTCGTTCCAGTTTGGGGTTGGCAAAGACTATAAATTTCCTGAGCGAAAACATTGTTGATTCTTGAACCATAAAATTTGGGCTCAGGCACTGAGGCTTCTTCTGCTCTGCCATAGCATGTGGTGATCTCATCAAAGAAAGCAGCGATGAATCACATCAGTCAGGCTGGCATGCTGTTTATGTCTTTGGAATAACTTGTGTCCTGTAGAGAGAGGTCTCTTAGAAAAGGCGCGTCTAAACTACCGTGCACTGTGATTATAGCCAAAGCTTGCTATCTAGGTATTCATCCTTCTCATTCCCTTGGCTTTCGTAAAAAGCGGAACTGTGTTTTCCGCGTTAGCAGCATGAGATTGATGTGAAGTGCAACACTTTCGCCTTTTTGAGCTATGCTCATCTGGCTTCCTACAAAATGCCAACCAGCTTCTGCTGGGTGTCTTGGACTCAGAACCGTGGTCCAGACTGTAACCTTCAGTAGTGGCTTACGTGGTTTCTGAAAACTTCTAGCCTTTGAACGGGAAAATTAAAAAGCTAGTAAAAGACCTAATTTTAGCACTAGGCTTGAAATGGGTCCAAGCTCTCATTAAAAAGAAATATAGTGACCATTTGGACTGCAGACTGGCTGCCCCACAGCTGCCTGTGTTAGTTTAAAGGGGAAAAGTTATCTGACAGAGTTGGTGCATGGCTCCTCTTCCCCCAGCGTTCCCCAGGAAAGTAACCTGCCCTCGGTTTTTTATAATTTTGTCAATTTAGCTATTTGTGCTGAAACTTCCCACGCTGGGCTTTGAAAATGTTAGTTGAAATGGTTCATCTGGTTCTGTAAATAAAGCTAGGAGGAAATGTCATTTTGCTCATGTTAAACTCCTGGTGACCTTTCCTTTGAAAACGGTTCATTGCTCTTCATCTCCTCTAAGGCCTTCAGAGTGAACGTGTGAGCCTTGCCAGGAGGTCAGCTTTGGGACAAGGATGTGCCTTACTGATCTCCCAGTTAAAATTCACCCGAATTTAGCTACATTACATGTCTTTAAACATCTCCAACTCCATGACTAGGGAGAAGAGGGGCGTGCTCAGGTCTTTTGGAGCTTGTAGTCTGGCGAGGTTGAGATTTGGCAAAGCTAAGAGGCGTTTATCACTCTGGCAGTGTGAAGGAGGAAATGATCTGAATTATATGGAAGCTGGCTGAAAAGTCAGGGCAGGGTGGAAAGATGGGGTTTTGAGAACTGGGACAAGAAGAAGGATGAAGGAAATTTCCTGGGAAAGGGGGACTGGGACTGAGATGAGAAGAGATTGAATGATTTTCAGCAAAGAAACTGGGGCTGGGGTTGAGAGAGGTGGGTTTGTATGACTTGTTGAGCAGGGAGAGCTGGGCCAGAGAAGGTGTAAGTACTGAAGAATGAGGTTTGGGACAGGAGCAGAAACATGAAGAAAATTAACTGAACATCATGTAAATACAGTACACTCCCTTGTCGAAGGCTCTGAGAAAGGCTGACAAACTCTTTCTGTGAGGATGCCTCAAATTTGAAACAGCCTTTCAAAACTGAAATAGTAATGTTGCATTTAATGCATCCAATATCTACCCTTTTTTTATATTTTGTGAAGCCAGAAAATCTTTACAGGCAGAACTTCTGCCTTTACCAGCAAATGTTTACGGAGGGCTGAGACATTGTCAACCTCAGTGTCTCGTTCCTGCCTTTACACCTTTGCGTGAGGTAGTCTGTCGAGAAGAACAAGGCAAGGCAGGTTTGTAACATCTATTCTGCCTTTTGCATTGTCTTTCAGCAACACCAGCTGTTCTGCTTTGCTGAGGTGCAGGCGTCAGTGTGGAGCCAAATTCGTGCCCTTTTGACGACTGTTAAGGGCATAATAGTAATAGGTTCGAGTTACTGCCAGGCAGTAGACATCAGAATTCAAACTTTGCTTAACAAAAATACATTTAACTGAGCAGCATAACTGCATGCTATTAAACAGATTAAATCAGTTTTCTCCATAAAATAGCTGAGGGATGTTTATTTTCATGCACCCCTGCTGTACAGCTGTATGCTTCAGAGCAGGTTTTTCCTCTATTTTTGTCTTCTGTGAAAGCTGGACAGAAACGTCAGGTCATTTTTCCCTTGTCCTCTGGATGATCATAGAGGCGCGTCTGAGATTTAAACTAGTTAATGGAAATCTTTTCCAAGTAGGCTCTGCTAATACAAATTTAAAAAAATATTATGACTGCAACAGTCCAGTTGGCCATAGATATGTCAAATTAAGCCATTATAAATATAAAAGTTACTAAACAGGCACCAGAGAGAGAACCAGAGGGACCAGAAGGAGGGATCTTTTTAAAAAAATAAAAAACCACGAGCTTTTATAAATGACCCTGATACTTTTAATGCAGAACAGAAATCTTAACCATTCCTTCTAGCACTAAAGACACTGTGTTCTTTGGGTTAGAATAGATTAGCTTTCCTTTGTTTTTTAAAGAAACATTGCATGCTGTAGCCTCAAGCTCATGTAAATGGTAGAGGTGGAAAAAGTCATCTCAAAAAGATGAGAGAATGCAAAGAGGGATTTGTGCCAAAAGGAATGAATATTTTTAACAGTTTCATGTTGCCTTGTCTGTCTTTGATGGCTCCTAAAATATTTTTTTAAAATCAAGTAAATGGCCATTCTTGAGAAGTTTCCATTACTTCTTGAATACACTCCATTCACACGATTGCCTCAGCAGATAGACATCAGAGCTTTAGAAAAACTGAATTTCTAGCTATAAAAAAATAAGTGTAGCTAATTTATCATTTATAATTTGCCTTATCAAGTGTTTTCACATCTTTATCACTTGTCATGTAAAGGATATATCCTAAGTCTTTATCAGGACAAGTGAAAAAATATTTCTCTATATTTACTAATAACAAATTATATTTTTCTGACACCCAAATTTTGCTTTAGATGTCTGTTCCTGGTCTGTTGTGTGCTGTGAAAAGACTTTGAAGAATAGAGCTTATTTCTGGACTTGAATTACACTGTGTTTGATTATTCTATGGTCATGTATCTCATGTGGTATTACGGTTGTTGATGTGTCTTTTGTGACATGACACTGCAGAGTGGCTACTTGCATTTCAGCGTGGAAATAGAATTGCCTAACGCATGACGTATGTGACACATAACAGTTGTCACAGCTCAGATCTCCTGTGCGGCTGGCTGCTGGGGGTCTGAAAATACCCATCCACAGTAGCGTCAGTACTTTTGTAGTGATCCATTCCTTAACTGCATGAAGCATCTTCCATTTTATTGGGCATAAATTATAGGAACAAACTCTAACTTCAATGCCTGCTTTGGTGAAGGTGGTAGAGCTGCGACCTTTTCTCCATGCTGTCCTTTCCTTTTCTCTTCTGCACTCAGAGAGTTATCCAAGCTCCTGCGAGAGTTTGAGGTATTCTGCCTATGTAGCCATGGATAACACAAATAATGAATGGCTCGGTATTAATAGGAGGAGTAAGGCTGTTTACTTGGCAGGCAGTCAGGTGAGGTGATTGCTGCAAGTCAGTGACGACTCAGTGGCCAAATCTTGCTCATGTTTCTCAGTGGAGGTGGGAAGTCCGTATGAACGTCAGTAAATATGATGCTTTCCAACACTTCTTCTTACAGTGATATGTAAAACTACAAGATGAATCAGCTGGGGCGGGGGGGCACATAACCAAAGCATTAAAATTGTATTTGTTAAAGTAGCGTAGTAGAAAATCAGGCATACGTCTATCACGAGCCACAACGGCTTTCACTGATTGCCAGTGTCAGACTGAGCTGCTGGTGAGTTTTCATAACACAGCAGGTCATCACTCGGTGACCCTGCTGGGGCAGCACTGCGTTGGCTGTTTTTTCTCTCTGGTGTTGTATTCCTGTAGCTGCACCGCTCTGGTGGGACCCGCTGCGTTTGCCAGAGCCGAGAAGGAAGGGGGAAAGCTCAAGCAAGCGAGGAAGTGCCTGGCGTATGACAGTAACGGGAGAGCTGGGGAAGGGAAGGAGCGGGGAGGCACTTCATCTGTCAGGACAGAGAGGAATGTCCTGGAAACACAGCTGCCCGAAACAGCCTGGGTGCAATGGAAGACCCAGGAAGGGTTTTACAACGGTACGTTCTTGCTGCCGTGGCATCACAGCATCTGCATAGTTGTGTGTGCAGGGGGACCTGAAGTCTTAAAGCAAAGAGCCCGCTGTCAGCGTCTCATCAGCAAAAAGGGGGAAGAAGTGCTGTCCTTGGGGGAAGAAGAGCTGTCCTTCCCAGTGGAGCCGGGTCTGAGAGAGAGGGAAGCTCTGGCCAGCTGGGGGGGCTCTGGGGTGTCCTGGGGCATGCCGAGCCTCATGTCAGGTGTTCGGCAGCTTGGGTCACTTTAATTTAAATGTCATTTGTTAGATACTGGAGTTGCAAAGGAGTGGAAAGTCTGCTTGGTGTGGCGAGGCCAGGTGAGGGGTCCGTCCTGCCGGGGCTGTTGGAGCCCTGTCATAAGCCAAGGAGAGAGAGGGGAGAAAAAGGGTCAGGGGCTCCTCTTAAAAACGTGTGTTCTGCAGCAGGGGCTCTTCTGGCATCCAGACGGGCCTGACCTTCTCCAAAGAGTTTACGCTGTGCAGGGACTGCTCAGAAGCAGCAGACGGAGCTGCGAGAAGGCAGAGGTGACCGTGTCCTGATAACCTGAGGAGAGGTTGTTGAAGATGCAACGCAGGCACATGCTAAGAGACTCCAGGCTCTCCAGCTTATTTTTGCAAAGAAAGAAACTATGGCAGGTTTTTTTTTGTTGGTTTGGGTTTTTTTTAAGTAACGGTCTTTTAGAGTTGCGTGGTATTTACTGTCTGTAGGAGAAGCTCATTCAAAAACACTGTGAGACTGGCTTATCTTCAGATCATAGAGGTGTCTGATTTCTGAACACTGGTTTACTTTTTTGTAAGGCGAATTGATGAAGGCACAAGAGGGTCTTGCAGCCTGAACTTTGTAGGTCATAAACCTCTGGCAGGTTAAATTTGAGAGCATGATAAAGCAGCCTCCCCTTCCCCTGCCAAAACATAAGAAAAAGCAAGGAAAAATTGCATCAAAACTTCCAATAAAGAGAGTAAAGGAATTCAGGGCTGAAAGCTAAATCGCAAACGGTAATGTGTAATCTCTTGCTTGAAAGGTATTTTCTCCCTCAGGACTCAGATGTGGTCCTGTGAAGCTGGAGAAGAAATTGAAAGCTATCATAAAGATCACATATAGTGGGCACATGGGTAAACATGCCGGTAGGGAAGAAGCAACGCAGCTTTTCTACGAGAAATCCTCCCATGGGTTCAACAAATATGTAGGGGCCCCTGTAGGGACCCCTGTCAGGCTGGGGTGCTGAGGGCACCAGAAGAGGTTTGAGGACAGCTTCTGCGTCTGGCATCGCAGTGTGGGCTAGCATGCTTCATCAGGAAAAGAGATAAGTGAGGTGGGATACGACAGGTATGACAAAGGTCATTGAATCATGGACAGCTTAAGGGATGAAGGGACTGAATGTTTACCATGACTACTACTTAAAAAAAAAACCAAACAACAAAAGTTAGAGCCCATCAAGTGAAACCAGCAGGTAATAGATCCATAGCAAATTAAAGCAGTTCTTTGTCTGCCATGTGTTAAAGCCATGGACTCTTGCCACAGGGTGTTGCAGATCCTAAGTGTTCACATTGGTTAAAAAGAGACTGGACAAGTTTGTGGAGAAGAAGTCCGTGTGCAGGTATTAAATACAACAGACAACCTCTGATCGGGAAATGCCTGAGGCACAAAGTGTTGGGGGCTGGCAGGCTATGCTGGGAAAGTACGCTTGCTCTATTCCTGGGCTTCTCTCTAGGCATCTGGTTTTGGCTACTGTCAGACAGACTGTTCAGCTACACGGACCTTTTGTCAGCAGCTGTTGTCATATTTTGATATTTGCCTCAGCCGATCCCTGACACAGAGCACACCCTCACTTCTTGCTCATGATGTCGTTAGTCAGAGCTGCTCCAGGTCCCCCAAATTAAATATTTTTGGCATCCTCTTTTCGAAAATCTTTATGCTCCAGAGAGCAAAACCCCGTCTTGTCAGAAGCTTACATCCCCGTCTATTGACTCTCATGGCAGTAGGCACTTGAAATTTTGCTAGGGGCTTGGTACTCCCAGTATTTAGGCCCTATTGCTGCAGGCCTGCAACAAAAGCATCGCTGTATTTGCAAGAGAGACCAGGGGCAGGAGAGCATTTTGTGCTCCTAACTCCTGCAATCAGGAAGCTGGTCACGGAGACATGCTGCTTTTTCAGGTCTCTCTCCTCCCATCGACAGGGAGACTTTGGGAAATAGAGAAACCTCTTGATTTCTTTAAGACAGCTGTGCCACCTCTTTGTAATCAACACCAGAACTTGCCTGTAGCCTCTGCTCAGTCAAAGAAGTTAAGTATCTCTGCTTCCCTTTGCTAGTTTTTAAAAGGGCCTGCCAGTTGTTGTGATAATTTCAGAGGCAAGAGGCTGTATAAGGGCAGTTGACAGCTCAGTCAGGTACTAGCAGTCTTCAAACAGCTGGCTCCGATGCTTGACATCAAAATTTAATCTCCTTTAGATGCCCAGAAGCCAGAGCATGACCAGTGACCATAGAGTTGGTACAACCTGTACGGTCATTAAGCAGCAGTTCCTGGGGGTGTGATTCCCAGACTCGTCTGGAGGAGGCAGAAATGCTGTCCAAATCGGCCATGCAAAGTCCCTTCTCTGCTTCTTCAAACTCTTTGCCTACTTCTGGCCCTGGGCCCACACAAATACCCAAACACAGTGAGGAATATAAACTCGCAAGGGTCTCAGCTTTCATAATATGACTAAGTTGTTTTGATTTAAGAGTGCTCGTCTTGCCAAGATTGGAAAAAATGAGTCCATTCTCTTCACGGCTGGATATCAAAGTACACCCAGGTTTTTAGACAAATGCCCCAAATGCGCTCACTTAAATGAATGACTGGACCAAGGCTTGAGTGTTGGAGAACTTAACTCTTTAATATTGCTTTTAGGGAAAACAGGAGAAAAATAGGAAAGGCAAGACCGTTATCAACCTAAGTTAAAAATAGAGTTAAGAAGATGGGGAATCATGTCTTTTTCTTATAATTCTCTTCTGAGGCCAACTGACAGGTTTGGTTGTTTGGGGTGCTCTTCTGTAGGGCACAGAGCATCGGCGATGCCGGGAAGCACAGGGGGAGGAGGGAACTATGGCACTACGAGAGGGACAAGTCCTTGCTCTGCGCATCTCTGAAGTCACCCACGCTAAACAACAAAAAAAAGGTGCACACAGAATTACTGTGCTGACCTTAGAGCACTGAGATGCTGTTTGAAACACTCCTGGACTTCACTTAGTTTTCTCCACAGAATTTCCCTACAGTGCTGCAATATTTCATGTGTTTAAGAGCTTTGCTGAATTTGCCCCTTAATGCACACTGTGTGGATAAAAGGTATAAACAACACTGCTGATGTTTAAACATATTCTGGGTCTTCTCTAAGGTCATCAATAACTACTCTTTGCTGCGTAATCTCAGCCTGCATTTTTTTTTTTAATAAGGTGTTCTTCCTGTAATACCCTTACAGCTTAATATAAATGTAGACTCATATTGGGGAAAATCATAGCAGTGTAGAGCAGCAGTTTGCAGGGAGACCTGTCACTGCGAAGGAATCCACACATTTGTGAATTCCTGCCACATTTCCAGGCCTACATTTATTCCTTATTAGAGCCGGCGTTTCAGGAAAAGTGTTAGACCAAAGGCTCAATTTAGTTGTCAAAACACAGGTATTGGATGCCATTAGAGATGCGCAAGGGTGTCCGAGACACCCCCAGAAGGCTGGCAGGGATGAGACAGTCTCCGAGGAAGACTTGTGCCCTTTTGCATCGGCCGAGGGAGGCCAGACAGATGCCATCAGGCATCTCAAATGCCTTTAGTTGTCCTTACTTAGGCAAACATGCTTCCGAAAGTTATAGGGAAGATGTTTGTGGTTAAGGTCAGACAGGCTGTCCACTGGGCCACAAACACACAAAAAATAAACCACAAATGATTGACTATGCAGGCAAGTATAGAAATGACTGTCATGTGAGGGTATGATCATTCTGTAATGCTGGCTGCCGCAATTCTTGTGCAAATATTTACTCTTGGAGAAAAGACAGTTCAGGCTTCCTTTTCAAAACCGAAATGTTTCTGATGTTTAAAAAAAAAGAAAAAAGTCAGACATCTTAGCTCTTACTGCCCAGCCTTTGCTGAAGGTCCCTAGGCCCCTCTCTGGGATTTGAAGGAAGAAGGCATCTCAAACTGCAGCACTGGCTCCATCCCCGGCTGAAGGGGAGGGGATGTTGAGTCACGGTCTAGGAATCGCTGAGGACGTCCTAACACCTAAAATAGCTGCCAGGATACAGCCCTGCTCTGCGTTAGGTTCTGCCACTCAGCTGCTGACGAAACAGCACCTCACGTCAGGTCCTGGGCTCACGGGAAGAAACCTGGAGCTGGTTGCACTTTGCAGTTAGGTTCAGGCTCCTCTGCAGCCCTGCGCAGGGGATGGTGCCTAGCTCAGCGTGCCTTGCCAAGGGCGCTGCGAGGGACGGGGTGTCGAGCAAGACCTGCAGGGCTTGTCTGACTTCTGGCCTTGACCCAGAGCCTTGTGGGGGAGAGTCCTAACTCGTCCCCTAACCGGGGACCTCCACGTGGCAAACTCCAGGAGGGCTCGGTGTCCCCTTCTCCCTCCCTTTCCTCCTCCGCACGTCCCAGGTGTGCGTGGTAGGCAGAGGGGGGGGGGACGAAGACCTGAAGCCCAGCTGGGTTTTTGAAGCAGGGGCCGTAGGGCAGGCTGCAGTGCTGGGGGGCCTTTGCTGCCAGCAGCTGCATAACAGCTGTTTGCAGCATGCCCAGACACTTTAAGGTGTTGCAAGTGTTGTTCTGGGTTTCTTTTCCTGCATTATGGTCTACAAGGTAATGACAATTTGCACTGCTGCCCGTTTTTCAGCACTAAATAATTTGCTATTAAATAATCTCTGTCTGTTTGTTTGTTCTCTAGGTATTTTTGCTTTGGTTTTTTTTTTTTGCCCCCCCCCCCCCCCCATCTTCCCTGCTTCTGCAGTGGCTTTCACACCCTACCTGCTCCGTTTTGATTTAAAATCGGCATATTTTCTCTCCACCTAGCAGATGCCCTGAAGGTCTCTCAGAAATCCTTCATTTTTTTTACTTTTCCCTCAGAAGGCCAAACTAGGAAGATTTTACCATAAGCCATTAACTGTACCTATAAAAGATGAGCTAGAGCCTTGCTTTCCATGATATCAGACTATTAAATGCTGAAAGCTATCACCCATATGTTTTGGGTTTTTCTTTTTTCCAGTAGCTACAACAGTTGATAGATCCTTTGCAAGTAAAGGCTGGTTTGTGTGGAAAAATCTATGGGCTGATGACAGCATGAAATTAATTTACTTTTGTTTTGCACGTGAATGTTTTCCTGTAAAACAGTCATCCTGGATCACTACCCAAGGTGAATGATTCATGTGAAAATGATAAATGTTTGTGCTGAATCGCAGTGTTTGTGATACTCCTTGAAGGCAGTATCAGCTCTCATTGCTAAGCAACAGTGCCTTTTAAATAAAAAGGTAGGGATGCCTTTTCTATCCTCAGAACATGCAGAAAGATTATCCTGGTTTATTTTGTAAGAAGGAGGTGTTCATGGGTTTATTCTGCAGAGAAAATTTCCCATCTCTTCTTCTTCATCCTTTCTAATAAGATTAAATTCTCTTAATGAACGAGGTGATCAAATTTCTGTTTCACTTAAGTAGTAGAAATTACCCTAAATAAAGCCAGGTATTGTGACAACAGTGTTAGATTAAAAGCTATGGCTCCTGTAACAGTCCATTCTCAAACTGGGCAGTTTAAATCACTAGGAAAAATCATGTCACCCATGACAAGATACCTCATATTTAAAATACCAAATTCTACAAGTGCCAAATAGCAAATAGAATAAATATAAGAAGTATTCTGGTTGCATGGCTCCTCAGTGTTCACATCAATTTTGAAAATTAGATACTGCTCTTTACATTTCTTCCATCTTGCAAAGTTGGTCTGAAGGTTTTCTGCTGCCTGCGTCTTGCTGAGAAAGACAGCACCTCTGAGAGCAAAGACCTGCTGTCTGGAGACAGTTGTCCTTGAGCGGATCCTTGCAGTCTGAACCACCTTTCCTCTGCTGAAGATTTGTTGGCATGTGATGATTCATTTGAATTGTTCGTTTCTTGAAGAAAAGGAGTACGCGGGTTTTGCCAGATTCACTCAAGTTGAGGTTCAGGTGAGGACCTGGGAGGTTCAGTTCCAAATCGATGAAGAGTTCATGGTTCTGTATCATAAATAACTACAGGTTTTTGTAGTATCACACAAAGTTTCATAATTGCGGAGGCTCAGACTTCATTGCTCACCCAGTGTGAAAGCGGTGTATTCAGTACATGCATTTATCTTCATCATATTTTCTGAGTAGTGACATTAGTTAATGTCACAGCTCTTGATTTTCCTGGAATGCTGTTGTGTTTCCTCATAGCCTGACCAGATTCAAAATACAGAGGACTCTCTCATACTGAGACATGTAGTTATTTCTTGGCCCGCTATTATTGATAACATCTGTCTCAGTACTATAATCTAGTTCTCTGCTGCACTGGCAGCCAAGAAATGTGGTGCTTCGGGATCAAAAATATTGCAGGGTTTGTTATTGAAAAAAAATTTTTTTTAGATGAAACTATTTAATTCTGCTTGAATTGTGAAATGAGATCAGTTTCACTGACACAGAACCAAAATATTTTCAAAACAATTTTAAAACTTTTTTTAAATGCTGGGCTTTTAGTTTTGGCTTGGATAAAACCTGTGTTACATTCCCGTCCTTCCGAGTCTGACCTGCCTCCTGACCAACCTGACCAGCCTCCCTCCAAAAATGTCTCCGTTCACTGTTTGAACAAAAACACTTAAAAACAATTCAGTGAAATGATAGCAGCTTCCAAATAAAACATTTGGAGTTCATCAACATGTATCATTTTACTGGGTTTAGCATGATTCATTTGGATGTATAGCTCTACTCTGCGAACACTTTTAAAATTGTTTTCTCCTAGTTTGGGATAAAACAAAATTTGAAACCTGCAGTGTTTTAGGGGAAAATGGCATTTGCAGATTTGTGTTGGCTCTTTCCAGGAGACATGGCTTGCTGTGCTCAACCTCTCACCATTCTGCTTGTATGGATGGCAAACTATAGTTTTGTCTATAAACACAGCCCTCACCTGTGCGAGCACAGAGTGATCCATAAATGCATCTTACAGGAAGGTCAACTGCTAATCACAGGCAACGATAGGAAATGGGATCGAAACGTTGTCCGATTTTACAGGTTCCCGCAGAATGGGCTCTTTTCCTGGCAAAAAACCCACGGTTACTTGACGACTCTGCTTACATACTTTTAATATCTTTTCAAGTCCCTCTGTGATCCTGATCCCCTGTTAGGCCAGCAGTGAGCTGCTGGTCCCGCTCTACACTTCCCCACGATCCTGCCTTCTCCTGGAATTCGCTAATAAAACCAGCTCATTTAATATAAATCTCCCGGAGTGGGGGGAAAAAAAAAAAAAATCACAATCTGATAAGAGCGAGAGAATGAGCAGCAGAAACCCGACTCTGCAGAAGACTGGCTTTCCCCGGCGTGGGGTTCGGCCAACGCGCAGGGCGGCTGCGCTGCCGCTGGCTTGAGCAAGGGCTCCATCTGCGGGAAAAGGACCAGCATCCTTGCCGAGGAGATGCTACGTTCTTGTAAGAAGAAGGGGACAACCCTCAGGGTTTCGCCTTCGCCAAATGCATCGTGAATTACTGTTTTGCTAAAATGCGCTGCCTGCAAAACCCACACAGGAAAATTCGGTCTCTGAATCCGTGTTGCAGTCGCGAGCAAAGCAAGCTATGCGCTGCTGAAGCAGTGATGCTCATGGGTAAGGATTTGCTTTTTCTGACGTTAAGTTGCTACAGCTTTAGGGCTTGCCTGGAACCAGTACAGGTTGTCTGAACTTTTCATGTGTGAGAGCAAACTGGGAATGCTCCTGTAAGTGGCTGTGTGTGTGTGTGTGTGTGTGTGTGTGTCCGTGCGTGCACGCTGCTCCCCTCCATCTGCATTGCCACTCTCTTTTTTTTTCAGTTTGTGGTTGCCATACACGCAAAGCATGGGCATTTGGCGTTGTACCTGTCAGAAGGAACACGTCTTCTGTACGTGTCCCTGCCGTGGCTGAGCCTGTCCAACGTCACTCGGCAGCAGCCGGCGTTCCTAGACAGTTTTACAGTGGGAGAGCAGCTGAATGTTGATGCTCCTGGAAATGCCTAGCAGGGCGAACATTTTCTCATAGCTCTTGTTCATGACAATCCGGCAGGCAGTTCCCTATTACTTTTTTTTATTACCTCATATAATTTGTCTGCAGACTGTCATCTTCTGAGTTTATATATGGCTAAGTGTAATCACTCTGTTCAGCGAGGAAGAAATGTGGCTCACTGATAACTGGGGTCCCTTCGGCCACTGTGGAAATGACGGTGTTTTATTTCTGAGGACAGAGACCTCCACTCCATAGCTGTCGTCTGTTATTTCTGTCACCAGCGAGTGAAGGGTCCCAGGCCTTACCATGCTGGATCATCTTATTAATGGGATTTATTTTTTTTCTTTAGGAGGTCCAAGCTCAGTTGCTTGTTAATAAAAGAGAGAGGAGGTTTTGTTCAAGGTCCCCACACATGGACCTGCATTTTGCAGTCTGCGCTTCGCAGGATACCCACCTGGCTTGTGAAAATTATTCCTTTGGGCCTTAAAGGCTATGAATCCATATCAGCGATCTCTTCACATGAGAATCTTCCCATAGCTTGGCAAACAGCTTAGCATGAGCCCAAGGTCCAGCGACTCTAGGTGAAACATGAAGCGCCGCTGTAAATTTGCTCTGTCTCAGTCTGTGTAATTTTTGTGCAGAAAAGCAACACAACTATCAAGTCAGTAAATGTCCTTATACCTACAGGCAGCAAAACCCAGAGCTAGCAGGACTGAACACATGCAGCGTGTTCAGTTTTCGAAACACATCCTCTCCTACCCAGGGCTGTGCAGCCGAGTAGAGCCCAGGCGGGCTCCCTGCCCCTTTCCTAGGAGGCTACGCTGCTCCTCTTCCTCATTCAGCTCTTCGCCGGCCAGCCCGGTGATGCTTCGTGTGGCCTCCTGCCCGCCGCTGGTGGGTCGGGGAGCAGGATCCCGCGGGCACGCGGAGGGGCCGAGCCAGCGTTTGGCTCCGGGGCGTGCGCAGGGGCTGCAGCACGTGTTGCGTTTCCATCTGGGTATTTCTCTGAGCGTATTGGTGACTTGCCCAGGAGTTGGATGTTGAACCGAGGCTTCCCAGGCCTTTGTTTCAAGAGGATTTTTCTTCCTTTAAGTAGACAGTGTATTTCTACCCCAAATTTAAAATAAAAATCTGGTAAGTAGCCATGGCTAAGGCATAAAAGTGGTAGCTTTTTACCTGAAGTATTAGCTGTAAGCTCTTGTGCTTTAACAGCAATCCTTTTAACTCCGTGGATTATTACAGCTGACCAAAAGGTGTCTCCTAATTATTAGCCATATGCAGTTCCCTCTGACTTGAAGAGGAAAAGGTCTTTCCCTGCTGTAGTAGGCCAGTTTCTGAATTATACTGCGTATTCTTTTCTGGTTTAAGTTTTCTTATGAGACTCATCACAGAAGAGGTGGGAAATACTTTTACTGCCGTCCCTCTGTATAGATAACTGCTTGCTTACGTTGTAAAACATCAAGGCTATCGCCATTAGCAGCGTCACTGCACCATTTCCCCCCCAGTGTTACCGAAGTAAACATTTCCATAATAGGTATCACAAAAGCTCCCTGGGGAAGAAAAGTATGTATTGTAATGCGGGAAGGTTTCCTTTCTCGCTTTCAGCACTGTTAACACCATGTCCTTGCCAGGCTCTGATTAATTGCCCTGCTTTTATCGTGATTAGCACATTTACCATTAGGCTGGCCAGCTGTCAAGCTAAGTTCAATCACACCAGACAAGCGCAAACTGTCTTTGTGATTTTACATTTCTAACTGGTCATCCCAAGAAGATAGAAGGCCCAAATCTCCCAGCCCTGCTTATTCTGGGCAGAAAAAACCTCCTTCCTGCACAACTAATGGTACTGGCTTAATTAACCTAACTCGAGCAGGGAATTGCACAACAGCACAACAGAATTGAATCAATTTTCTTTTTTTTTTTTAAGAACAAATTGTATGCAATTTAGATAGTGGAATTGCTTATGCACCCAATATTCAATTACATCTGGCTCTAGAGGAGAAAACACTTATCGGGCAAATTGGATATCACTTTGCCTACTTCTGAAACGCGCTCATGGATATCGATGCGCAACAGGAAGTCGGGATGCAGGGGAGAGGGAGTGGGGAGCTGGTTTTCTTACAGGTCTTTGCATCACTACTTATCACTGCACTCTTACAATGGAGAGAGCAGGCACAACGGTCATCCAGAAACTTCATTTGAAAAACAAACAAAAAACCCAATCCTCCTCCTCTTTTTTTGGCGGTGGGGAATGAATTCTGTGTCTTGACTGAGATAATCCTGCTGTGATTTGAGAAAGTCTCAGTCCACGACGTCAGGTTCCAGCCCCTGTATTATGCAGCAGCTCAGCACGGCGTGTGCTTTCTTTTACTTTATGGACCATCTCACCTGGCGCTGCTTCGCTATGTTGCTCCTGTGATTTTTCTCACTGCTGCCAGTGACCTAATTCTTCTTTTCAGGCAAAATGACTGGGGAAAGCATAGGATATCGTGGTGTAATGAAGCTAGATATTTTTCAGACTTCAGGGATAAACAGATGCACGCATGTACTGGGAGCCCAGTCCGGATTTCATGAGGAACCCCTTGGTCATCAAGTAACCCGATCTGCTTGCAGACTGCAAAGCCTGAACTTCAATTTAGAAATAATAGCGGTGAAGGGAACACCACTGTGGAAAATTCCCCTTTCCCCTCTCAGCTGTAGCGAAACTCATATTTACACTACCTAGCATTCAAATGTCTATTTAAAAAAGCAGGTTTATGGGGCAGGGGAGGAAGGCTGCAGCACATCTACTCTTAGGACATTGTTGTCTCTTGCTGTCTACTAGTTTCTCTCTTCCTCTACTAAAACTCAAGCTCTGTCGGGACAAATCAGTCTCTGAGCCCTGTGCATGAAAGTAGAATAGACTTTCAATGCCAGAACAGCAATTACAGTTTAGGCCTAACCATTTTTGATGTCTAGAGAATTCATGTAAGTAGGTTGAAAGAGCCTAAAAAGTATAGTTGAGGTAGCACAAGTATTTCACTGTCCCAGAATAGCTGGTATACAGGTGGCTGGATTTTTACAATTGTTGCTTGGCAAAAGTTGTTAAGACCTGAGCTCATTGCAACAGGGACAGCTGATGCTCTCTCTGACACTTAGAGATGGCTGACATGGTTTTTACCAGGTAAGCCAGACGGGAGTATTTTCTGGATTAAATAAGCCGGAGCTGTACCCTGCTTGTTACTACTGAAAGTCACTTTTTTTCCTTTTTGGTACATGCCACCGTTATGATCTTCTAGATTGAGGTATTTTAATCCTTTAGCTTCCTCCAAAAACAATAGCCAACCATTACTGGTGCGTTTGCAGTGTGCACACGGAAACTTGTATGAGATGCTTGCGTTCTTCTTTTCTCACGGTCAGAGTGAGAGCCTGGCTCCGAGCTCGGGCTCCCAGAGGCGGATCTCTGTGTCGCTCCTGTTACAGGAGAAGCCGCTGCCCGAGCACTCACGCGCCGTTCAGGGACCCGCACACCCACCGCCCGAGACGTCAACTGCTGGGACCCGAGCCCCTTCGCAGCGGCAGCTCCGCTGAGCCGACGGGTGCCCCTTTTCGGCTCCTGGCTCACACGCGCACTCGCTCTCAGGTGCTGTCTCTCCCCTCTGCCTCAACCCAAGGTTTCCCGAAGCAGAGTCTCCCATACGACGTACGCCAGACGAATTTACTGACTGGCACGGCTGGAGCTGGGTGCCTCCAGAGAGGGGCCCAGAACAAAGAAATCCCTGGGCAATTGCACCCCCGCAACCTAAATTCCCCTCAGGAGACGGCTCGGACCAACAGCGGTATCAGGGTCTGGGGTCTTCCCGTTCCTCATCGGGCCCTTTCCCTGCCTCTAGGCCGATTCTTCTCTTATCTCTAAGGTTGTAACTTCTGCTAAGGCCGAAGCTTCCTTACCTGTCTGGTTTGCACCGGTTTCGGGGGCCTTCCTTCACGTACCCCAGTAAAAGTTCAGTGCACGGTCAGTGAATCGGGGTGAAAGTTTGCAGCTTGCGGCCTAAGGCTGCAACAAGCCCTGATACTAATGCTGTGTATTGGATTCTGCTTGGGCTAGAAAGGGACTACTACAACACTTTGTCCTCTTTAAATTAAACTTGCATTTAAACATACTGTGATGTAATAAAGGCTCTCCAGAAAAATCTAACCTCTCCTCTGTAATATTTCTCTCTTCTGCTCTAATTTCTCCTTTCAACAGCAGCATGCAATTCGCTGGCATTAATCTGTGGACTTTACACTGCAGAAGAGGACAAATAAGCGACTGCTCACAAATAAGTATAGTCATCCCCTTTTCCAGACACCATCAAGGCTAACTTATCTAACTTGCAGATGAGACCAAGGAAAGGTTAGCTTGTAAGTGAGAATGGGTTCTCTTTTATACAAGCAGAAAAAAATATCTGATCATAGCACACTTCTGCTCCGCGGGTTGCAGCATTCTCAGTGCTCCGGGTTAAAATGGCGTTATTGCTTGCTTTTGTACAACAGCAGCATCCTCAGCTTTAGTTTTGCAGAGGAAACGTCTACATCACCGTCGATGCCGAGATAGTACATACAGTGTAAGCCTAAGACTAATAGCCCAGAGCAAGCGTGACTGCAGAGAAACAACGTATTAAAGCAGAGGAGGAAAGGAGCCAAAGTGCTAATGTTTCTATGATTAATAATCACCTACTGCCTGTTCCACTTTACCAAATGCTACTGAAAATAATGATGTACCTTCAGCATAATGAATTTCCCCCAGCTCATCTGAAAATCTCTTTATCTGGATATTTTGGCTGTCCTCCACTTTGGCTGAGTAGAACTGTTTCGTCATTGTGAAACCACTTGAGAATTTGAGTTGACTGGGACAAAAGGAAAAAACAAAAATCTGGAAGAGCAAAAGGCAGCTCAGTTTGAAAGAGACTTCATGTAAGCAGAGAGGCCCAGCCTGGCAAAAGCTAAAATGCTACAGGGTCTTAAGTGTCTTTGTACAATCTGGATGACCATTTTTTTCAGAAATATGCCTTTTCTTTTATAAAGGAAGGCTCTATAAAAATGCTGGGGGTTTTATCCTTACCAAATCTGGCCTCAAAATCTTAATCACTGGCTTTATATTTTCTTTTTAAAATTTTGTGTACAGCTACAGTTTATATAGCAGGGAAATATATTCAAACCTAAAACCATACTAAGATGAATTAAGGTTTCGGGTTGACTCTAGCAGTCTGGAAACTTGTGATTCTGGCCAAAGCTGCATCCTCAACTCATCCTATTCTGCTCAAGCACCTGGCTTGTATGGTTTTGCACTGCCTTTTCTCTGCCTTCGTTTCTGCGAGACGCAGGAGAGAGGCCGTACGCTTTCACACGGGTCTGAGCTCTCGCGCCGTGCCCGGCCCAGCTCTGGTGGGCACTGGGGCCTCGCTGGTGGTGGGCTGCCTGGCTGGCAGCTTTGGTACACACACACGTGCCCCTACAGATTTCCCCCTCGCTCAAAACGATGGCGGTTGAATGCATGCGGTAGAACCAGAGTTTCAATACGCCCGTGTGTTTCTGTAAACATTTCCCTGGAAACAGTAAGTCTGCCTTACTGAATCTGCGTATGTTTTTCGACACTGTAGCTTTACTTATCAAGTTAATTGAATCCAAGCCAGCATCAAATACTGGATCCATGTTTAGCACAAGTTTAATATTATCCTGGAGATTTAGAGTGAGGATGCTGTTACATTACATTATGCTACATTTAAGTAGGCTTTAAAAGGCCCTGCTGGAGAGCAGAGGCTCCTTGTCATATGCTATGTATGCACAGTGAGGAAGCTGTATATTAAAATAAAAAAATCTGAACATCTAAAATCTAACCTAACTACATAGAGAGTGAGTGGGATCCAGGCACAGAGAAGCAAAGTGAGTAAAAGGTCATCAGCAGAACTGGGATGAAAACCTAGGTTCTTGTTTGCCAGTGTCCCTTTCCATCGATAACTTTGTTTGTCCTGTACTGCGTTGGCCACTTAGCAACTGAACTGAAGAGACTTTGGGCTTTATTTGTGATTTCTTCAAGCAGTTAATGATTCACACGGTCAACGTGCTTGAGTTTTTTTGTAAATATGCAAATACCAACCTTACGGGAAAGTTAAGGATGGAATGATACTTTTTTAAAAAAGAGTCATCAGATGATGGGCATCAAATGACTTTCAAATATGAATGGAAGTACTAAAAAAATTGTAACCAAAAAGAATGAAAACCAGAAAAGGCATTCTTGGTTTTTTTCAAGGAAAGATAATTCCCACCCCCCACCCAAATCAACAATTTTCTGCTGTCTTTCAGCTGATTCAAATTTAAAGTGAGAGAAATTTCTGAGTTTAAGGAAGATAGCCAAGAAGCTAGAGAGCATCATGTACACCAGGGGCTTAAGAGTTTTCACATGCTTTATGCATCATATCCAGAAGTTATTGGATAAGCTGTGTTATGGAACATGGTGAAAAATGTACATGTGGCAAAAAGAACCAGTGTTGATTTCAAAGATGGTAGTTATAAATGAATGCAACATTGAAACAGGGATATTGCCTCTAAAATCTGCCCAGTTCTTTATATGTAGTGCAGTGAAGTATTCAAGGCTTAAATATTAACATTTCACTTCACCATAAAATAAATTTTCTAAAACTGGGTGTACTGATCATCCCAAGTGTCTTTTTTAAATTGTCTACCGTCAATGTGTTTTTCACTCAGGGTCTACTTTTAGAAGTGCTTTCCAGCTCTGTGGTGTTGACATCTGGGAATCCTTATAACAATATCTATAAATACCCAGGATCAAACATGTGGTTCTTCTGGGCAATGTTCTCATCTGCAAAGATATGTAGGGAGTATTATTCATCATGCATGTTGTGGTTTAACCCCAGCCAGCAACTCAGCCCCACACAGCCACTCACTCACTCCCCCCACAATGGGATGGGGGAGAGAATCAGAAGAGCAAAAGTGAGAAAACTCAAGGGTTGAGATAATAACAGTTTAATAGGGAAAGCAAAAGCCGCGCACAAGCAAAGCAAAGCAAGGAATTCATTCACTGCTTCCCATGGGCAGGCAGGTGTTCAGCCATCCCCAGGAAAGCAGGGCTCCATCACGCGTAACGGTTACTTGGGAAGACAAACGCCATCACTCCGAATGTCCCCCCCTCCCTTCCTCTTGCCAGCTGTATATGCTGAGCATGACGCCATATGGTATGGGATATCCCTTTGGTCAGCTGGGGTCAGCTGTCCCAGCCGTGTCCCCTCCCAGCTCCTTGTGCACCCCCAGCCTACTCGCTGGTGGGGTGGGGTGAGGAGCAGAAAAGGCCTTGACTCTGTGTAAGCATTGTTCAGCAATGGCTAAAACTTTGGTGTGTTTTCACACCTTTTTCATCACAAGTCCAAAACATGGCACCATGCAAGCTACCATGAAGAAAATTAACTCTATCCCAGCCAAAACCAGCACAATGCGGTTAGTACACATTTCTCAGTTGCAAACAAGCTGTAGATAAAAAGATCATCAGATGACAAAAACTAAGTTACAACTGGTCCTAAAGATGAATCACCCTGCCTTCCAAAGGATTAATTTTATTATATATGAAGAGGAAACAAAGAAAATGGGAAAGGGGAAAAAAAGGCCATACAGAAATACAAAATGCAAATGTAAAAGGACAGGGAATCCTACAAGTTTGGAAGCTCCCATATTTTGGCTGCCTTATGCCCTACTCAAAAAAATGGATGTTCTGCTGATATGAAAAACTCATCGTTTTTCAGGTAGTTCTGTATTTTAGTACATACTACAGATTGGAGGGCTAGGGCCACACAATAAATCAGGCTTGTAGCCTGGTAGTTCTCGGAAAACCTCACTTCACAATCAATTTTTCTGTGTGTAAAAGGATGTGATTTAGTAGCTTACGTCTGTTTCCCATGGAAAAATCTTTTTATAATGGAATGCCTAGCAAAGCTTCATTTCCTTGCTGAGAACATACTCAAAACTAGACAGGCAAGTGTTTTATATAGTGTTAAGGTAGCAATGAATTGGAGAATCCATAGAAAACAATTCCTTAAATATCTGAATTAGTTTTGCAATAAATTCAAAAGATTTGTCATGACATTGGGGGGTTTTTGTGGCTGTGGGTGCACTAGTTGCACGCATCCTTCTCACGGCCTTGCCACCTCCAGGGCAAAAAGGGAAAGCTTTGCGGCATGTTCAAGGCCTTTCAGCAGAAGCAGGAATTGAATCCCAGCCTCCTATAGCATGGAGGAGTCAACTAATGACGGAGCTGCTGAGTGTCCTTCCCTTGTGCTCAATGTGGCACAGAGACTTTGAGAGTACTTCGTTCAGCCCTGCACGTGAGGGAGGGAGAGGAATAGCAACCTGCATTTGTGGTGGGAATTATGGATAAGCTTTGCTGCGTTGCTGTTGGTCACTGATGCGATTCGGGCAGCTCTCAGTGTGTAAAGGGACCTCCCTGGCAGCAACCAAAGTAACTCACAACCCTCATATGACGGCTGAACCAACATATTTTAGACTTGTATTAAAACAACAAGATGGACTTAGCTACCCACTGCAGCAGTATTTAGGAACCTGAGATAATTAGTAGACTCTCTCAAATCTCATTATGAGCAAATCAGGATATCTTCACCATGGATGAGGCTCAAGATTTAGTACTAGGACCAGGGACTCTCCTACAAACCCGAACACCACAACAGGCAGACTCGCCGTGGGGTGCACCATCCCCTGGGCCAGGCAGCCACCAAGTCTGGGATGAATCTGAAAAAATGAAAGGTTCTAGTAAGTGGAGGAGAGGAAAGGGGAAAGCAGGCTTGCGCTAGCTGTTAGGGAGTTGCTTGCGAGCAGTAGTGGAGAAGTTAGAAGAGGAGATATGTAAGAACAAAATGCTAGAAAGAGAAAAAGAAACAGTTATAAAAAATAACAAGATGTATAAAACACAATGTATGCAGCTAGGAAATCAAAACAGGTTCTTAGGATCAGAACTGCAGCCTCAGATCACAGCCAATTCTCACGTGCGTAGGGATCATTTACTATGGTCTACTCAAATAGACCCTGTTAAAGTGATGGCTGCTATGTATACCAAGGACAACGAATAGTCAGGAATTGTCTGGCTTGAACCTGATTCTCCTGATCCTCCTCATGGTGATGGTTCAGATGATCCAGGACATCAGGAGGCCACTGTGATGGCCACATGCATGGACCACCCCCGGGAGGCCCCATGGACTCGACTGTGCCACTTCTGTTCTTGCGCTTGGTGTAAAGCCAATCGCTACCGTCAGGGTCAGGAAGGAAATTTCCCCAGGTCACAGTGGCTGGGACAAGGCAGGCTTTTCACCATCCTTTGTAGCATGGAGCACCAGCTGCCTGCCACCATCACTTGGGTCCACCTTCTTCAAGCCACATCTCATCTAGGCGGGCTCCTTGTGTCCCACCCCCATCTCACCTCTCCACACCGCCCACATCTGCCTGGGAAGAGATTTTTTCTCTTTTTTTATATTGTATTTTTATCTCAATAAAAATCGGTTTAAATTTGATTTGAACTGTATCAGTTGAGAGTTTTTTCATTCTAAGAGATTTGCACTGTCAATATAAAACAGTGTCCGAGCTTAGACATTAGAATCCAGCTGGCAGTGCCAACATGTCGTATGTCCTTGCAAGCATTACCACCGGGGGTGGGGGAAGCTGCTGAAGCTTTTCCTCAGTTAAGGGAAGAGCTACCATGAATGTCAGGAGAATTCATTTCTTGCACTCTGATGCCAGAGGAGGAGAATGGGAGGACCCTAAACCCATGTGCCGTAAGGGTCACAGCATGGAGCCCCTCAGGAGTTCCTCTCCGGTCTCACTGCGGGTAGCGAGGGAGCTGAGCCCAAGGTTAGGAGGTTGGTGTCGAGCAGGGCTGTCTGCTAGGTTCATCAGGGTGCATCTCATTCAGCCCTTTTCCTGGCAATCAAGAGGCCTCAAACAATGGGAGAATTCACGTCCTCCCGCGGGTCGCTGGCAGAGGCTTGTTCCTGCCTTCTTACACATTTTGCTTTCAATAAAGAAGGAGTGGAAGATAAATCAAGTTTTCCATTTTGGACAGCTGCAGGATGTCTTTTAAAGGAAGCAATTCTGTAGTTGAGACCAACACCCTGCGCTCAGCCATGTCTCTTGCTCCTGCCAGGGTTAAATCCACAGGATAATATTTCCCCTGAACTTGAGGAGCGAAATGGTCAGTGAACGGCAAAAGATCCTAGTGGCATGGCTATGCCGAATACCCAGAGGCATCTCCATCTGACACCTGGCAGCTCTGCCCGCTTCAGCGTTTTTGAGCCCTGGCATGCCAATGAGGCATTGGGACGGAGGAGGAAAACGTAACGGGGGTTTAGCAGGACGGCGCTGGGCACAGACACCGTGCCAGCAGTGAGCTATAGCTTAGACATGATGCCAGGCCTATATTCCCACATTATACTGAACATATGGCATGTCCTATAGTGAATGCTGGCCATTGCTTTCCGCACCCAGAAGTGAAGGAAAGGGCAGGCAGCATCCGAGCCCCGCGAACGCAGGCACTCGGGAGATGGTTGTGACACCTTGCAAACAGATTCAAAGAGAATAACTGATCAATGCCTTTTCACCACCTGTTTCCACTCGTGACTAATCCCAATCTACCACAGCCTTGTCTGAAGTGGCTTCTGCTGGGATAATTTTGTGTCCCTCCTGCTGTCCCCCTACCTCTGCCTGCCCAGACGTGGCCTCTCCTTCTCTGCACAGAGACTCGTTTCCAGGTGGGAGTTCGGTAAGTGCCGCCTGTGTTTTCTGGAAAGCTGCAATAGAAGAAGAGGTGAAGCTCTTTCCCCTCCCACCGGAGACAGTCAGCCGAAGAGGCAGGCTCTGCCCGTCGCCGTACCCCCGAGCAGGGCAGTGAGGTGTGAGGGGGGTCCCAGGCACCGGGGGAAGGCCAGCAGCAGAAGAGCTGGCCGGTGCGTGGAGGGAGTGAGGGCATCTTTGGGCATCCTTAGGCCTGGAGTCGCTGACGGGGTAAGAAAGCAGCCCATCCGCTGCCAGGGAGCTGTTTGACCTTCCTGGCAGGGCTGCCTGGCTCTGGCTGGGGTGGTGGTGCGTCAGACCCAGCAACGTCCCGAGCACTGGGCTTTACGTGCAGCCCCTCTCCTGAGGAGCATCGTCCTCACAGGCTGTTTTTTGAGTTCAGTTTTTTGAGTTTTTTGAGCGAAAGGACGCAGCCCTGCAGCCATCACAGCTCCTTCTTGCTGCTGCTGAAGGGCAGTACATAATGAAGGGCCTGGGCAGGGGAGGGAACAACTTCTATCTCCAAAAAAATCTGCTGACAAGTAACTTTCTTTTTTCCTTCTGGCGGGGCTACTGCATTTTTCCACCCGTGGGGCATGATGAACAAGGCACATTGGTGAGAAGGGAAAGGCAGAACGGGGAGATGGTTCAGAAGAAGGAAGGCCTGTTCAGCGGGATTGTGCAACGGGAGGTCGCGTTCTCTGCGCACACACGGGGACAGCTGCTGGCCTCTGGTGGTTTTCGTAGGGACCAGTGTGTCTCAGCCCTTGAGGCTGCTGTGGCACGAGCAGAGTCCACGTCAGCTGGGGAAACAGGGACAACTGCTGACACGCAGCTCCGTAACTACGGCATTTAGCCCAGGTAACAAGTGATAGGACAAGAGGAAATGGCCTCAAGTTGCGCCAGGGGAGGTTTAGACTGGATATTAGGAAATTTTACTTCACTGAAAGGGTTATCAAGCATTGGAAGAGGCTGCCCAGGGAAGTGGTTGAGTCGCCATCCCTGGAGGTATTTAAAGGACGTTTGGATGAGGTGCTTAGGGACATGGTGTAGTGGTGGTCTTGGCAGTGTTAGGTTTACGGTTGGACTCGATGATCTTATAGGTCTTTTCCAACCTATACGATTCTGTGATTCTGTGATTCTGTGATCTGGCTGATGCTTGGGAAGAGACTGTCTGACCTCTACCCCTTCCACCAACAGGGTGAAGGCGCGAGAGCTGAACGCTGGTTTGACCTGCACGGGGAGTTTAAAGCTGTCCTATCATGCAAAGCACACAGCTTTCAGCGTGTGAGGCATGGTGTGTCTGGGGCTTTTCCTGAGTGATGGGTTCGAAACTGTCACAAGAAACATGAGAATTTGGGAAGAGGACAGGAAAACTAATTTAACCTTACGAATGACTGGAAATGGTGGATTGGTCATTAGGGATTGTTACTTACCATGAGATTGTGTGTGCATTTTTTACAAAGTGTTTTAATTGTTAAACAAGGTGAAGCACACTTTTCTCCACGGGAGTAAACGGGTGTCTTATTAAAAATGTAAAACCCAAATTAATGTCCTGTGAAGGTGATAAACACTTGATGTGAGGATAAATGTTGAACGGGTCTCTTAGAAACTCCTGTTGCATGGACAAATGCCAAATCCTCATTAGCGGCAAACTGGGATGTGGATAAATTACCTTAGCGTCTGGGAGTGAGTGATAGCCCAGATGTATTTAGTGGGAACAAACACCCCACCCCAGTGTGTGCTGCATGTGAGGCGCTAGCTCGAAATGTCTTGCTAATATCTGCCCGTGTACAGAAAAGGTTCCGTTTCAAAGTGTAAAAGCTTCTATAGATTCTTTTCTAAAGTTCATTAATACAAACTGAATCTTTACGGGACAAGAAACAGCAAAGTCTAACAAGAAACGCTACCCAGACGGAGCCAGTCTGTGCCTGGATGATAGATTTTCCTGTCTTGTTAGGTCAGTACACCAGAGACCTACTGCACGGCTTGGGAAGCTATGTCTGAGGGGACAAAACACGTTACATTAAAATTATTTGGGCCTTTTCTGGATTTAATTGCTTTCTTCATAAGAGAGATGAAAGCGTTCTATTCAGGGATGCTCCCTGATAGGAGAAATGCAGGTGGCACAGGACTTCTGTCCCTACACCAGCCTCTAGCTACTATTCATTTTGACTGGTTGCATTAGAGAAAACAAAACCACGTCCGTGCAGCTGCGCAGGAGGAGTTCGTATATTTGTGACCCATGGTAGAAGTGGTTTGCTTATTCAGGCTACTGTGCGGTGTATAGGGTGCGGTGGGCAGGAGGGAGGGCAGCTGCCTGTTTGCCAAGGCCTGACCACAGCTCTCTGGCTGAGCTGCACTTGGGGAACGGAAGGGACGCCTTCCTCTGGGGCAGCTCCGCGGGCAGGGACGTCTGAAGCGGAGCAGAAAGGCAAAGAGGGGCTGAGACCCGCTGCAGGCACGCAGGCGAGGACTTGCTAGAGGCCCCTGCCTGCAGCAGAGAGCTCAGCCAAAGCCAGCCCCGGCCGTGACGGAGCCCGCGCAGGGCCGGTTCCCAGGCAGCTGGTAGAGCGCAGCGCTGGGGGAAGCCTTACTGCAGGGGCGTGGGAAGGGGGACGTCGCTCACATTCCGTCTGTCTCCTACAGTGGAGTTCAGGTTTCCCCTCTTTAAAGGCTTAGCTGCTCCAGCTCAACATTTTGAATTCTAGCTTAACTGGGATGAGGAGCATGTGGTGACTTTGATATGATCCCTCGGAAAAACCAAGTTGCTTGGTTTGACTGCATTTTCCCCCTCTTTTTCAAAACTGGCAGGGCAAAAGTTGCAAACGAGGGAGGGGAGAAGTACTCTTTCCTCGAGAATTAGTGGTGGCCAGGCCTAGAAAATGGGACCTGTGGACTAATTATGCAACATAATTTTTCCTTTCACAAGTTTGGCTGTTCCTCTTCCAGCCTCATGTGTAGGACAAAGCAAGGTTTTGGGCCAGGAAGGAACTGTGGAAGCTGGAGGAAGTTCTCTGGGTCCCCAAGCCACCGCTGTTCAAGCCCCTGTCATTCACCTTAACTCTCGCTCTTGTGGTGACCTCGGCGGCATTTCTGATCTCTGCCCATGGCCGATCCTGAATTCTGGCACCCAGACGGACTCGCCAGCATGAACCTGATTTAACACTATTTGCTTGGACTGGTGTTAAAACTAGTTCTGTGGTTGGCTTCAGCCAGCTGCTTCATGCTGAAAATGTCATTTTATGAGGCTTTTACAAACTTTCAGCTGATACATCTTTAATCCTTCAGAGGACAGCCCCTCAAGCCCGCTGCTAAGGTCTTCTGAACTAAGGGAGCAAATGGTGACAAGTCAGGGTCAAATGCAGCTGGAGTTAGCACATGTGGAGGCTCCAGGGGAAAGGATCCTTTCAGTCTCTCAGGCGAGAACTCGTTAAGTAGGGGGATGATCATGGGTTTCTACACGCCTGCAGGATAGTTGACTGGCCACAGCGGGGAAAAATTATGCTACTGATTGCTATTTTTCTGTTATCTGCAGGTGATCTTTGAAAGGTGTTTATGCTTCTCAGGGGCCTGTCTCCTAGTGCTTCCTTTTTATTTTTTGCCATGTGACTGGTTTTAATGTATGCATCACCTTTAATTCAGACTGTGGTTGGACTCTGCAGTACATTATAAATATCTCTTCTTATCCAGGAGTATGGATATCCAGGAGAAAAGTCAGTATCCACCTGGCAAATTTCTGAATGTAGAAAGATCTGAAACCTCATTTCTGCTTTTAATAAAATGAAATACAAGTATTACCAGTTTTTAAAGATTTCTCTGGTGTCCTTTCTCAGCCCTGAACACTGCTTTAGTTCCTCTTACACAACAGCTAAGAGATGATTCTAGGAACTGGTAGCTCACTAGGGTTTTTTGAAATTATTATGAGGTTTATGAAAATTAATTCTTTTATGTAAGGCAAACAAGAAAGATGAAATGTTTTAAAGAACATCTTCATTTCCCTTCAGAAAAGCTGCTAACAGTTCCTATTTTTCAAGCATTAGAAAATTTTCATGTTTCTTAGTACATAATTATTGGAGTAACAGATCTGACAGATAATAACACACTATTTTCAAATCCAGTCCACTAGAAATCTTCAGTTCTCTTTAAAACACCTGTTAAGGTTTCAGAGGGAGAAGTATGCTTCTCAGTATAGTAGTCCCTGCTTGTATTGTCCTGTGCTGCCGTAGGTAGATTTGAGGTAGATTTCAATATTGGTAATCACTCCTTGGATATGTAATTTACAGAATAATGATGCAATAAACTAAGATATTCTGCAGAGCCCAGACGTGGGGCACAGGGCGAGCAGCCTGCGGCTTGTCCAGGGAGCGGGCAGCTGGGGTCACAGGGAGCAGCTCTGAAGGGTGAAGGAGATGAGGGCAGCTGCAGGGTTTGTATGGACTGCCTCCTCCAGATACAAGAATGGACCATCCTGATACCCAGGAAAACAAGCAGGCGTATCAGGATCCCGGCCTGGCTAAGCTGAGAACTCATGGCACAACTCCACTGCAAAACAGCCACATACAGGAGGTGGAAGCGGGGCCAGGCTTCAAAGGAGGGCTTTAGAAATATCGCCCAGGCATGCAGGGATGGGATTAGGAAAGCCAAAGCTCGGCTTGAACTCGCAGGGACATCAAGGGCAAGAAACAATGCAGAGCCTTAATTTTGCCAGGTAACGACTCATCATATTAAAAATGAGCCAATATTAATCTTTATCATGATAGCTAATTGATGCTGTGAAGTTTGCACCTCTGTTTTTGTCTCATGCCAAAAATTTGAATATCATTTAATCAAATGGAAATGGAAATAATTTCCAAGTTAATAATTAAGTCTGTTGAAGATCAAGATGAAAAAGTAGGGCTGAAATGGCTCTGAGAGCTCTACCTTACTTAAAACAGTTTGTGGTGGGTTGGCTGGCTGTCAGATCCCCACCCAGCTGCTCTCTCCCCCTCCTCAACAGGACAGGGGGAGAAAAAAAGTATGAAAAAGCTTGTGGGTGGAGACAAAGACAAGGGCACCACTTACCAATTACTATCACAAGCAAAAAAGAGACAACGCGGGGAAAATTAATTTATTGCCAATTAAAATACAGTTGGATGGTGAGAAACAAAGACGGAACCTAAACCACCTTCCTTCCACCCACCACCCTTCTTCCCAGGCTCAGCTCCACCCCTTCACTCCTAACTCCTCTACCTCGTCCCCCAGGCAGCACAGGGGGATGAGGAATGGGGGTCATGCAGTCCATAACAGCTCTTCTCTGCTGCTCCTTCCTCCTCACACTTTTACCTGCTCCAGCGTGGGGCCTTCCCACGGGCTGCAGTCCTTCAGGATAAACCTGCTCCAGCATGGGCTCTCCATGGGCCGCAGTTCCTTCAGGACATGTCCACCTGCTGTGGTGTGGAGTCCTCCAGGGCTGCAGTGTGGATATCTGCTCCAGCATGATCCTCTCCATGGGCTGCAGGAGATACCACCTTCTCCACCGTGGTCTCTCCAGGGGCTACAGGGAAATACCTTCTCCACCAGGATCTCTCCAGGGTCGCAGGGGAATCTCTGGTTGGGACCAGCTGTGTCTGGCACGGGGCAGTGCCAGCCTCTCCTCACAGAGGCCACCCCTGCAGCTCCCACCCCCACATCCCCACCTGGACACCTGCACCCAGTACACAGTTAAACATTTTTCTGTTTCAAAATAAGTTGTAACCAATGGCTGAAAAATTTTATTAGAGTTATTTTGTGCAGTAGCTGATGTGCTGTGGTTGGAAAATTTCCTCTGCAGGATCAACAGGATGGTGCTGGAATCGGCGCATACCTTCCCTTTATAGGAAGCTCACGTGCCAAGACCAGACACAGGAGGCTTCTGCAACTACGCTTAGAAGGGATATAGAAATAATTTAAGTATTGGAGCTAAGAGCTCCTTATATATTCATAAACATTTAGCCAATGAACTCTACACAGGGCCCAGCAGTCTGGGTTAGTCTCACAAGCTCAAATTTACACTTACTAAGTCTACAGATGATTTACTGCTCTTTAAACAATTAATGTGAAAAGCAGTACGTAAGCCATGAACAACAAAATGCTACCTCAAAAAAAGCCAGTTTATCTCTTGCATGGCAAATTACCAACATACGACTGGCAATCTCATCGAGAAACTATGAGAATTCACTTCCAGATTAGCTTTAAACAATTTCCCAAAGGAGGAATTTGTGGAGAAACAGAAGATGAGAGAAACCACGACTGGGGAAACCTGCTGCATCACTGGGAATTTCTTGTTCTTAGTTACTATTTAAATAAAGCTTGCTTTCCCAGAAGGACCACAATTCCACACGACCAAATTGGAATCAGAGTTAGTATCTCAAAAGCACTTGTAATACAAGGAGAATAAGGCATTCTGTGATCAATACACTTAAAAGGTTATGTCTCTCACATTTTAGGTACTTGTGATCTCTGGGATATAAAGAATATTTCAGTGGTTTTTGCAGGAGCCTAAAAACAAAATTGAGAACTATATGAAAACATGTTGTTGTAAAGAAATCTTTTTCATTCACATCCAAATAATTAGGGTGCTGGAAAAAAATGACTCACCAGAAAAGATCAACAGATGTAACTTAAAAGAGGACAAGATTTCTGTGTACAAATATTTGAAAGACACCTGGGTTTAGAACACTTAACAGCTTCTGAGGGAAAAAAGTGGTCCAATTAAGACTAATGAAAAGTAGTGGTGAGAGAATTGTTCAGGGCAAACATCAGAAAAGCCTTTTTAATAGTAGGATTTGTCATCATTAATCATTTCTATGGCACAATAATTTTGCATATGTCTGCATTTATGTATTTATATATATATATATAAAGCAAGATCAGGAAATTATAAACAGTGACAGGATCAGTATGGGCAGGGTGCAGTCATGAAAAAAAAAAAAGAAATTAAATCTATGGCTGTATTGTGCTGCGGAATGTTTTCTGTAACAAGAGTGCCTAGTGCAGGATATGAATATTTCTTCGTTGACCTTGTATTTGGATTTGTGCAGCACTGCAGTGCTGTGATCACCTACATGCAAGACAGATTAATTCAAATCAGAACCCGTGCAGAGAGGGGATATTAGGATGAAAAAGGAGCAGGGACTCTATTTCACATGAGGAGATTAGAAGAGCGTGGCTTGTTCTGCTTAACAAAAGTTGAGAGCGAATGTTATTGTTCTCAGTTAATACATTGCAGAATAAAATTTATTTCAGGCAAAGAACAAGCCTAAGAAGCAAAAGAACTCAAGGACACAAACAGATCACAAATAAATTTAGCTGGAAGTTCAAGGTAGTTTTAAAATATTTGTATAATGAATCACAGACAACAATTCAAGTTGGAAGGGCCTGTGGAAGGACATCTAGTCCAAGCTCTGGGGTCGCTTCTGAGGTCAGACCAGGTTGCTCAGGGCTTTAAGCAGTCAGGTCTTAAACTTCTCCAAGGTTGGAAATTGTATAACCTCTCTGGGCAACCAGCTCCAGTTCTTGACTGTCCCCAGAGTGAAAAAGTATTTCCTTCTATCCTACCTCTTCTCTTGTTCCGACTTAACGCCTGTTGTCGCTCATCCTCCCATAACGCCCCGCTGTGAAGTGGATGGCTCTGTCTTCTTCATAACCCCCTCGCAGGTGCTGGCAGGCTGCTGTTAGGCCTCCCCTGAAGCCATCTCTTCCCCAGCCTAAGCAAGACTTGATCCCCCAGCTTGGGGGCCTTCTGATGAAGTTGCCCCCCTTACTGCATGTCTTTCCTGCACTGGGTTGCCCAGGGCGCTGTTGGCCATCTCTGCAGCCAGGGCACACTGCTGGCTTATGCTCAGTTTGTGTCTGCAAAGGTCCCCAGGTCCCTTCCCACAGAGCTGCTCCCAGCCAGGCATGGACCAGCCCGTGTCCTTGCACTGGTGCTTCCTGCCTAGGGACAGCACTTGGCATGTGTCCTTGAATTTCATGAGGTTCCTCCTGGTCTATTTCTCCAGCCTGGTTAGGTCCCTCTGGATGGCAGCACCGACCCAACTGTGTGTCCCTGCAATCTGGCATCACCTGCAAACTTGAGACCAGAACTGTCTGTCACTTGAGACCAGAACTGTCTGTCACCTCCTCCAGGACACTGATAAAGATGTCAGATGGACAGGGCCCAGCACAGACCCTTGCATTACTCCACTTGTTACTGGCCTACAGGCAGTGTAGGTCCCATTAACCACCACCTTCTGGACCCAACTACCCAACCAGCTTTTTTGCAATCAAATTGTCCAACCATTCAGACCTCAATGTCCTGACTTTGAAAGAAGACTATTGAGGCAGGTGGTATGGAAAGCTTTGCTGGGATCAAGGTAAATGGCATCTACTGCTGTCCCCTCAACCACAAGTGCAGTCCTTCAAACACAGAAGGCAATCAGATGGGGCAGGTATGAGTCACTTTCAGTAAAGTCAAGCTCACTGTTCCCAACAACCTTCCTCTTCCTGCATGTGCTCAGAAATGGGCTCCAGGAAGATTTGCTCTATAACTTCCCCAGGGACCAAAGTGAAGTCAACCAGCCTGTAGATCCCTAGGTTGTCCTTTGGGCTTTTCTTGAAGATGGATGTGACATTTGCTGCTCTCCGCAGTCGCCAAGGACCTCCCTGATCTCTACGAGTTCTTGCATATAATCCCTCAGTCAGTCTTTACCCACTGATTGTCATTCCTATCCTCCTTGAGCCCTTTCTTTAAGCACCCAAGGCTGTGAGAACTTGGAGGCGAAGATGGAGACAAAGAAGGCATTAGGGACCCTGGTCTTCTCTGTGTCCAGTGCTACAAAATCACTCACCCCACTAAGCAGTGAGCCCACGTTTCCTTGTTTGGCCTTTTACTACTCATGTAGAAGCTGAGGCTTCTAAACGCAAGGGACAATATATTCTTTACTTACTTTCATACACCTGAACTGAGCTACAAACAGCAACAAAATAAAGACAGAAAAGGAAGAATACTTGACTTACGGCAACATATTTTTCTTTTTGGAGAAGGTTGTTCAGTTTAATCCTCATGAAAGTGGGAAAAATAACAGTAGTGGGTTAAAGCCAGAGTTTAAGAAAATACATTTAAATATTTTTTTTTACTTAAAAATGAGTTTCCTCATCATTCAAAGACCTAAGAGTTAAACTGTATTGTATACACCTCAGGTACAAATTGACAAAAGATCTAACAAACCAGACTATATAAAAAGCAAGAGACTTTTTTTTTCCCCAGAAAAATGTATTTGTGTTTTAGCTGATCATATAAAAAGCATTAAATTTTTAAAAAATGTGTATATATTTTTTCAAGTGTTAATGGTTTCACCATTCATTGTAACTACATTCCAAAGTCCTGTAACATCAGGGCACATTATCCTTACTTGTGTAGCACAGTGAGCATAATCTTTACACTGAGGTCACTCTCATCACTACTTCCCCAGAGCCGTTATCTTCTGATGAATCTTCCTGAGGTCTCATGCGGTTGAACAGATGTAACAATACATAGCCACACTGAAATCTTGGTGACGTTAACTGTGTTGGATGAACTAAACTTCTGTTTCTCAATGCAGTCAGCGGTAACCACAATGTCCTTCCTGCTGAGGGTTCTCCTCGATTACTCTCTTCTATGTCTGTGGCTTTATCATAATTTAACACATCCCAGTGTAGATTCACAGCCCTCCAGCGCTTAAACACTCGATAAACAGATGCACCTTCATGTACTATCAGTCCTGAAATTAAGAAAAAAAAAAATAGTTTGTACAAAATGTCACTGGATACCATTTTGAGAGCAAATACAGATGTAACACATTGTAATGAATCTGGCAATTGCCAGACCCTATTAAATTACTTATAACTCTGATAATTCAAATAAATTGTACATATGCAATATAACTGGTTATTCATGTGTTTAAGATTGGGAGGCAGGAGCATGTAGAGGAAATAAAATTGTTCTGAATGAAAGCTCAATGTAACCAATACTGGAATAATCTGAGCATGCCTAACTAAATAAAATGTTTAGGTTTAAGTAAACCAATATTAAAAAACCTTACTGGCAGATTTGTAAATTGACTGTTTCTGCTAGCGTTATCCTTGTTCATGATAAGTACTATTTACTGAGATTTTTACTAGTTTAAGCAGATCTTTAAGTAAGTTAGACCTTCTGTAATGAACAGGATGGTCTTAAATTTGTTTAAGAGTGTTTTGTAGAATTCAGTACAGATACAAACAAATTGAACTGTTTTCACATTCTGAGTTCAGCTTGGGAGCACAGATTTATGAAAACCTGAAACAGCTGTAAGTATAATGACTTTCCTTGCTTCAGTAGAGCAAGAAGAAATTAAATGTTATTATTAACTATGATGAGCATGGCAAGGATGATAAGCTTTCTTCTTTCTTTTTAAAATTCAGTAGACAAAAGTTGAGAAACGTCTTTTTTGTTGAGACTCAGGAAAACTTTTAAAGGGTCCTTCAAGGAAAATACAGACTATCTGGAGTCCTCAACAGACCAACCTACTTATGAGCTTCCATGTAGCTAATATTTATACTTATTGTAAGCATGCAAGCAATTTATTTACCTAAATGAAACTTCATTTTTCATATGTATATATGTACATGTATTTATACACACACTCTTTATGT
The DNA here is from genome assembly GCF_035582795.1 of Mycteria americana. Taxonomy (NCBI): domain Eukaryota; kingdom Metazoa; phylum Chordata; class Aves; order Ciconiiformes; family Ciconiidae; genus Mycteria; species Mycteria americana. The sequence continues at coordinate 92,445,900 of NC_134366.1, read as the reverse complement.
GTAAGTATTTCAAATATGGATTCACTGGGGAGACACATGGGGCTTCAGCCTTCTTACTGGGCTTTTCCTCTGTTCCTCAAGCAACCTGGCAACTTATATGGTTCTGACCAATGTCATGTTTCCTCTACCTCCCTGCTCTGGGAGGAGAGCAATCTGCCTCACCAAACACATTTATAAATTTTTTTGTCCCGTGTGTTTCTTGCCTAAAATTTTCCTGTACATGGCTGCATCTATAATATGATCTGCAGTGTCACAGGCTATAGTCCTTTATCCCAAGAAATTGTATATCACCTGCTCCTACACAACGAAATTGTGATTTAAGTGTCTGAGGTCTCTTACCAGGGTTAACTGATACCAGAAAGGAGACATTCAAAGAAAGATGACACAAACAGAAAGGATGATAAAAACATTTATATGAACAGCAAACCTCAGATTCAAGTGCAATGATTTGCAGATAACAATGCCTACTCTAACACATTTTAAAGATCATTACACTGAAAGATGGAGAAACACAAAGAGTGCTTTCAGAAGGATATGATAGCAAATGTAGCATCTCTGTAAGGCTTTCAAGTTGCCTAGAATTCGTTGAAGCATCCAATACAGCAAAACTAACACAATATAAGCTTAATTAGATGTTAAATATTCTAAATGTATTTTGTATCAGCATAGCATTTTAGTGGAAAATTTTCTTGATTGCAGGGTGTCTGCCTTCATCTTCTCAGATATATATATAAAGCAAGCTGTCCTAAAAATTTAGCAGCCATGTTAATATATAAATGCACCTTCAAGACTAGCTATATTGTCTTAAAAAGGATAAATGTGTTTGATCACGTACAAAATCGACAAACCAAATAAGCCATGGTTTTATTGCTGTGGCAAAGATCCCCCCCCCCCCTCCTTTTTTTGGTGAGATTTCCTCTAGAATGATAAGGGACACAAACATAATTTTGCCTCTACCTGTCACTGGGTCATAGTATTCTTTGGCCCAATTTCCCTCAAGACTGTGATGAAGCAATATTGAGAGAACCTATTTAACCCAATGTAAATATTTTTTATAGCTGCCTGCACTCTGTTGGAACCTGAACAACATATTTCAGAGTAGAGAAGGAAGCAGTTGAGAAAGGATCATTGAGGTACATGCAGTACATTTAAACAGTCAAAAGTATCCTCCCAAAATTATGACAGAAAAAGTCATAGGACTTCTTTTAAGGACCTCTTTTTTACTGTTTTTGATCTTTCAGGATTTACTGAAATTATGTTTTCAAAGTTTTCTCAACAAGGGCAAGGAAGAAAAGTTTTCTTTAAAATGAAAGCTGTTATTCACATATGCTCTAAAAGAGCTAAGGGACAAAAGATCAAATATTGCAAGGCTTGAAATAAAGTTGTCACATTGGTAATGCTGAAGGAGAAAAGGAGTACTTTCATAATTCCTCCCATAAAAAGCTTTAGTTCCCATCTGATAAAACTACAGATTGAAAAAGACCTATGTAGAAGAGGCAAAAGAATTCCAATAGATCTTTTGTCTCTTTGAAAGATATCTTCCAGGGGCCGGGGGAGAAAAAGTTCTCAGCACCAACAGTTCCAAGACCACAAACAAAGAAAAATCCAGGTAAGGTTTAAATGCTGGAGATTTTCCAGTTCCAAAGAAATTCTGATGCTCAAAATACAAGCAGTTAGTCACTAAAGTGAGGCTGTAAGAAAATGGCAAAGCACCTTCTTTTTCTTAAGAGTTCCACAGCAATGAATGAGGATATGAGAGAGAAAACAAGGATAAATCCATGAATAATATTGCCTTGCTCCCAATACTGTGATTTCAACAGCACCGAGGACATAGATGCACAGTCCTAGGGAAAAAAAAAATTACTTGTTTGACCCAGATGATCCCAAGAGGAAGCATTAGAATTCACTACTGTTAGCTGTTCCAACATTCTGGCCAATTAATATCTACAAGGAACAGAGTTTTGGGATGACAGACCTGGCAAAATGTCCTAAAGGCTCTAAGAAGACTTTCAGCATTTATTTGTAAGATGTAGCGATTGTAGTGGGATCCAGACAATAGGATTGTGGGGAGATCATTATTTTCTTTTCTTTTATTACCAAGTACTATGAGATTCTTTCACTCTATCCAAAGGATGTCTTACCCTGAGCCACAAGAACACTTGAAATTTTTCATACTGAATGTCTTTACAAGAAGGCAACTTAGTTCAGATGTGGTATCAGGTTCCAGCGTTGTCTTACGTATCACAATAATCTTACTTATAATCATTTAGGAATGGTCCACACAGAAACATCACAAACTTTTCCCAGGGAATAAAAGACCCTTTTCAGAAACAGACTTTACCACTGGACAAAATGCCATCTCTTAATCCTATTCTAGGGTCCACAGATACAAAAAAATGCAATAAAGTGGTTAAAGCATTGAAGTGAAACATGTCCACTCTAAAAATAGCCATAAAACTCTCTCTAAACTATTTAGAATAGTGAAAGACTGACTTTCTGAGTAGAGAAATATTAAGTGCAGCTAGATGCGTTCATTATAAGTAACTTCAGCCTGTACGTTTTTACAGCTAAGGGAGTTACATGAATGTTGCTAGGCATCAAGTTCCTTGGCGGGGAAGAAAGAGGCTTTCAGAGGACTATTCACACCTCACATTGGCTCCCATCTCTTACTCCCTTGCCGTAGTACAACTGGCACCGCTCATGTTTCTAGTGCAATGTTACAGTTGCTTTTCACGCTAAAGGAGCTGCACTGGTGTTCTGGGATTGCAAGGGAACTGTTATTATTCGTGGAAGATTTTGTTCATGTTAGAACCATTTATAACTAGTAGTTATGATTATATTCCGGTGAAAATACATAAAATTATATGACTTCACTGCTATGAGAAATAATTGCTAGGTCTACAAAGTAGAATGGCAAAGGCTTGGTGTACTGCCCTTCAGTGGCTAAATAGGGAGTTTATATTATTCATTCCTTTCATATTAGCTCATGAACTCACTCCCTTTGGTAATCCCTACATGGATGGTCTGATCCTAGCACTACCACTGCAGCAGCACTGGGTTTCACAGGCAGTAGTTCTACTTGATTAAAATGTTCAAGGTTTGCCTTAGGAAAACTTCTACCATCAGCAAATTTCAGAGAGAACAGCTTTACGCCCAGCTCAGATGCAGAAATGTACAAACTAGTGACTTGTAGGATTGAAATTAAGACTGATAAGTTAAAAAGATGATCCTTTTAGGAAGAAATTAGAATTCTAGAAAAATTTAGAGTGGAACAAGAAAAACAATGGATACCAAGAGAATATGTACACTGGAATTAACAGAACATATTATATTGGTGATCTGTAATCTTCAGGATATTTCTTTTGGTGAAAAGATTATCAAGACCAAGAATTAAAATACAAGTTACATGTCATTTACTTGATAAGAAAGAGGGTGGTGTGGTACCTGTGGTATATAAATCACTCATTGGGAAAACAAATTAATATGTGCAAGTTTTCAAAGTGTCATATAGATATGTCATTACCTTTGGGAAAACTGCTTTTAAAAATGATGACAACAAAACATTTCAAAACATACAGGTATTTACACTTCACAAATGACCAAAAATATTCATATTGTTTATGTAAAGCTATAGGGAGGCATAACTGAAGGCAGCTGGACTGTCTTGGTCATACCACTAGTAACTCAAGCACTTGTCTTGAAATATGTGCTGCACAGGAAAACCTATATGCCTGCATAGATCTTTCACTGAAATAAAGAGAGATTCCAGTGGGAGTATAGGTATTCACTCACTGTAAATCCTGTTGAAAACTAAGAGAATGCCATGGGTGACTAAACACAAATGAGAGGAGATACTAAGTGAGAACTGTGGCTGGCTGTAAGCATTACACGCTTTATGATATAAGAGATTATATATAATACGCAAAATACGCAAAATCGTATGTTAATGCCTTTGGGAAGTCATCAGCATAATAGACTTTTTTTTTTTAAATCATTCATGAGTAATAATTACATCCATCTATTAGAGAACTTTATTTGAATGTTTTAAATTAAAACTATCAATCTAAAATCCCTCACTTTATGATGAAAGAAAAAGATAAAATTGAATACATTTGAAAATATTAATAAATATTTTCAAGAGTTACAAGAACTCCTGGTTTTACAAGCTTAGAGAATGCAGATTACTTGAAATTATATGCAGAATAAGTGGGATGAATGAATCTGGATCATCAGAATTCTACAATTACCATACCTCCTTTATACAGCTTTCTGAATTTCCCGATATAGTTTAGTAAACTGTTAAGTCATATCTGCACCGAAGTTCATAATTACAAAACAGTGTCCAAATATGTTTACAGTCAGTTTTACATAAAGATTTCCGTGTATTATTTATGATAGGACTATAAAATATGCATTTATGTAGTTACAGGCAAGTCAGTTTATCTGGTGGGTGAAGACAGCTGCACGTCCACTTTGCTCCTGCATGGTGCCAGTTAGGCTAGAAGCTCCATAGCCATGTGAGGTACATGTTAGTTCAGTAGCTCCCAGTCCAGAGGTGGCTTGAGCCTGGCTGGCTTGAAAAGCAGCTACATAACTGCATGTACCAATCTATTGAAGGCTCGCCTTACAGTAGTTTACTTCTACAGAAAAATACACTAATATTTCTGATCACCCACAGATGTTCTTGATTGATTTTTGAGATTAATTTGGTTTAGGTGCTTTAACAGTCAAACAAATGGAAATAAATGGAAATAGTTTGAAATAACTGGTTATTCCAACTAGTTGATGCATGTCAACGTACATTTTTTACAATTGTAGTCTTTGTGAAAAAACAGAATTCCATATAAATGAAAAGTTTAGAATGCCTGAAGCACACTTTGTCTTCAGTTAGTGGTTTTTTTTAAACAAAAGCAAAAAACTCAATATTGAGTGTTAAGCAAGAAAAAGTGGTATTCAGGAAACAGCATGTAAGAGGACATGTAGCTGAGCCCTTTTTTTCATTTAAAAGCTGAGTCCTTGTCCAGAGTATCAAAGACATAGATTCTGTTCATTTTTCTGTCTGAGAAGATTTGGGTTCACAAAAGAAAGCCTATGTTCTAAAATATTCCAGAGTGGGCTTCTCTTAGAAAAATTACCAAATAAACAGAACTGCTGATCCAGCTGAAATATAACTACTCTTACAGTAATGGGATGGTTTCAATAAAAGATGATATGGCTTTATGGTTGGAGCAAAAGCCTTGATATTAGGAATCACTCTGTTTCTTTGCACCTTATTGAGCAGAATTCAGCACTGTCCTTCTGAATTCCCATATATGAGATTGGGATAACATAAACATTATCACTCAGAAATCTCAAAGCAAACATCAGATAGCATTTGACTTCTGGATTTTCTTGGCATTGCAATTCTAAGAATGTGGTTTAATGTTGACTGTAATTATTAAATTTTCTCTGCAAATAATCATAGCTATACTAACAATCAATTCAAGGTTGTTTTATCAAATACCAAACCAATTTCTATTGAATATTTCTGGGTCCAGTATATTTTCAGAAATTTCAAAACTGGTCAAAATAGCTTTGCAATAAATTGCATTTTCTTTTATAAGAATTCAGCTAGAGTTAAATGACTTGAGACTTTTTAATAGTATAGTAAGTTATTATAATTAGCACTATTAGAGTGTTTCGTAACTGTTTGTGATGTACAAAGAACTCATGTCTGTCTTCTCTGTTCTTTTCTATTACTAGCACAGTGACCTATATAAGTCTGTGCACCTTAATTTTGGATTGGTGGTTTGATGACATCCTCAAGGGCTTCTTCTGCACTTCATGATAGTACAATCTAATGCAAAGTGGCATCAGTAGAAGACCTGACAGCACGTAATTTTACTAATTATTTTAATAACATCTTTTTTATTTTCATCTGTTTAACTTCCTGAACTTTGCTAGCCATCTATTTTTTCAAGAAATTTAAACTGATCCTGTTCTCACCACTAAGATCTTGGGGAGACACTTTGATGAATCTGAGAGAGTAAAGTTTCTTTGGTTCTTCTCTCTTTGCAGTATTTGTAACACTGTGAAAAGCAGTATTTGCCAAAGGTACCAGCTGAGAATAAATCTGCAAAGAACTGGAGTGATCAATTAGAGTGACCAATTGGAAAAATAGATATAGTCACAGTCTTAAACCACAGTCTGTGCTGTTTAAAGATTTTGAGCTTACCTATGCATACTAGATCCATAAAACCATACATTCCATAGCAGATTTGAAAAAGGATGTCCTTTCTTTGCCATACTGCATAAGGGCTGAAGGCTGACCATAGAAGCCAAGTCACACTTGCTACTAAGAACAGAGATCCTAGGATTACAGCAACCATCTGCACTTTCTCAACCAGTGTTATAGTAATGCTTTGCCACTAAAAGAGAAACAAAGTTGTATAAGATAAAAATGTTATTTTCTGTGATTGTACATTCAACTCCACTTTTTTCCTGAAATCAGAAATTATTTTAAAATTTATACATATCTTCATAGATCTTTACTAATATCCTCGATACTGACATTTTATATAATTTTTTTTACCTACTTCACTTTCAGTTAAAGTGAAACTAATAGTTGCTTTCCCCATCCCCTCCAGCGTCACTATCATCACCATCTAGCTGTGAACTTCAGAAGAGTTAATAGTTTTTCTGTTTTGAATACATAGGCAAAAAAATATTTAGTCTTAGGAACTGAACTCAGCCTTTCATATTTGTAGGCTAATGAAGAGAACAAAAAAAAAGTTGGGAAGACAATCTTAAGTATGTTTTATGTTAGTGTGACAAGTTGAAAATGACAACTTTCCATCCCACCTCCCTCAAGTCTGAAGCCATTTCCCACTTTCCTGCTGCTCATCAAAGAAGTTCTGGGCTATCTCCAGACATACCAAGGGAGTTGGGTTAACCAGGGTTAACATAACAAAGAGACACCTGCAGCCTAGTATGGAAGCAACCTGAAGACTCAGGAGAAGCCCTAAATGTAGGTAGCATGAACATTTCTTTTCAAGTGCACCTCAATTACATCCACCTTTCCAGGGAAGGCTGTATCCTCTGTATGTGAGGTGGCTCAGATTTATAGTGTGACAAGATTTAAATATAAAAGAGTATGCTTACTGAATTATGTCAAGAATAGAAATAAAATTTTCTTAAAACAAAGAGTCACAAAAGCAAAACACAGCATAAGGAAAAAAGCATTCTAGATTACCCTTGACATATATGGTCTTTCTTGGCCATAATTGTCTAAATGAGCTTGGCAGCTACTCTTGCTTGGCCCCACTCTAGCCCCATCACTTATTCCAGAGCTAGTATGCAGACTTTGTAGACTGTCAGCTTTCCTGTTCCTAACTTTGAACATACCTGCCCCCTTATATGGTTGCAATAGGGAATAAGTGGAGAAAGAGCTACTGAAGTAAGGGCTCTATTATCTCTTTTCCCATCTGGCAATATTTTTTCCTTTTTGCTGTTACTTTATGAAAGCTTTCTCTTTTTACCAGCACTTGGGTACGCAGTACTGCATGGTCACAGGATGCTAGAATAATTCAGGTGGCAAGGGGCTGTGGGAGGTCTCTAGTTCAACTTCCTGCTCAAAACAGGGTCAGTGATGAGATCAGACCAGGTTGCTCAGGGCTTTATTCAGTAACACCTTGAAAACCTCCAAGCATGGAGACTGTTCAGCCTCTCTGGGCAACCTGTTCCACTTCTGACTCTCCTCAGGTTGAAAAATGTTTTTCTTAAAAAATGTTTTTCTTATAACCAGGCTGATTGTCTTTTGTTTCAGCTTATGCTCTCTTCTCTCCATCAAGTACCACTGTGAGGAGCCTGGGTGAGCAATGAGGTCCTCTGCCCCTTTCTTCTTTCAGCTTTTTCCGTTAACTTTTCTACTGTTGCCTAATTTGCACATCTGGTGCTGCATGCCTTCTCTTGTTGCAGCTTTCTGAGTATAATAGTACAAAAAGATACATGTATAACAATTTGTAAATTGTCTATCTTGAAATACTATCCTTTTATAATGAACTTACTAAATTCATACTAGCTATTTCGTTGAACTTCAGGGTTTGGAATGGGGCTATTCATACTAAATAATATCTTTTTATGGTAAAGCAACTATGAATACTCATTTCCTTTGTTAGAAATTTTTTCTATAAGGTCAAGGAAGGTCATTAACAAGTGATGCATAACAGAATGGTGTGAGCTTCTCATGACTCAGATATTACTTGTATACAGGATTTAAATGTCAGGACTGAAATTCATAGAACTCTCTTTAGACTCTATAGGGATATGTTCAACAAAATTATTTTTCATTTCTCAGCTGAAGCTACATAGTGTGACTTGGCAGAAAAGTGTCAAAAATGCTATTGGTTATGTATCTCTTTCTATCTTCTTTCATTATCAGTGTGAGACAGACCTGTAATAAATTTGTTCAGAATGCCTGAAATCAAAGCACATTTACATGAAGTAAAGCTTTAACCATCACAAAATATTAAACTGTCAAATTCACGGAAGAAGCTGGCAATAAATGGAAAAAACTGTTATATCACTGAAATAAGCAGCAGATCTTTCACAGTGCAATTTCAGCAATGCAGAAGTTCCTAAACTCACTTCAGCTTATTTTGATTTTCTTCTTTTTTTTAACTTAGATTACTCACAATTATTCTGCAAAGATAGCGCTGAATAGAAGGAAAAGTAGTCCAAACATTTGCGATAAGTAATGTAGCATGCAGTCTAGATATAAAGCCCATCCCTTATTCTGGTGTTGCCTGACAAGCAATTTCTATTCCTATCTCCCACTCCCATCCAGAATCAACCACTCCTACCATCTTTTTCCATCTCATAAGGGCTTTTGTTGGGTTACCCAAACTTTTTCTTTCTAGAAAAGCTTGACCTTGAGAAGTCCTCAGAAATGTAGATATGATGCTCACCTCTTCCTAGCATCTTCTCAAGAATGTATTCTAGTTATTCTGCTATTCTCTTGATCAGATGAATTGTCTGTCAAGAATGCAAGCAATTGAATCTCTCAACCTCAATAAATTCAGTAATTCCAGAGATTCAGCATATTAGCATGCTACCAACCAGGAAGGGGAGCCATCTCAACTACCTGAGAAAATGCTCAAGTGTTCCACAGGTTGTAGTTCCTAACTCCTTTGCCTTTAAAAATCAAACAGTTGCAAAACAAAACAAAAAAACCCCAACAAAACAAAATAACTGAGAACCCTAAAAAGGGTTGGATGTTTTCTTCTATTGCTCATCTACTTTGGCCTGGGTGGTATTTCTTCTACAAAAGAAACTGTAGTCCTCCACCTTCCTCAATATGAAGGTCAGCAATAACCAAGCAATTTAAACATTTTAGGAAAGTTATCTCCTATTAGTGTAATCTGTAAGTTAAAGTAATTGATGAGATCCCACAGTAGATAGAGGAGGCAGGACTGTATGCATAAGATGGAAGGCATTCAAGAGGCCAGAAAGTTTTAGGCAAAACTGCTAACTTGCCTTGTAGTGCTAGGCAGTCTGCCATAAGAATCCAACACCGTAAGAGTGATAGGGTGGGATGGACTGGTATGAAGCTTTAACGTGATCAGTTTGGGGACCTTGGCTTCTGTGTATGTCCCTCCCTAGTGCTAATGCTAGTCTTCTGACTATGGATGTTCCTGATGGCTAACTTACCTCAACTGAAATTTCCTCCTCCTTGCTCTCCCTCCAATCAGTTTTGATTCAGAACAGTCTGAGATTGCCTCTTGGGAAATTAATGTCTTCATTTTTTTCCCATAAGTTTTGAGTTTGGGTACAAATTATAAAAAGCGAAAGATCTTACTGAGACAGGCATATTTTTCACATAATGAAGAAGGTATTCCATAGTTATGACACTATTCACATGTAAATAAGTTTGGAAGGTTCAGTCCTTTACTTAGCCGTGGACAGTATTAGCCATTAGGCAACAAGAGGAGCTACATAGGACTATACTGTTTGGTGGCATTGCATTTCATAATAAGGCTAGTGAAGAGGAACTGGAGTTGTGGTCACACTGTTTTCTTCTACCTGAAGTCTTACAGCATAGCTAATATGTGTGAGTATACACTCTGACAGACACCCAGGAACAGAAGACTCCTTTTCTAAGAGTAAGATTCTTTTTATAGTATCAAAAGCCAGTTAAACTTTTTATTTGATTTCTCACCATCATTTACCTTATTGTATGCCCTGTTACATGTTGTTATAATCGCTTCACCTTTTAATGTCAAATTAATGGCTTGCAATAAAGAGTTCACAAAAATAATGCAGTAAAAATAATTCAGCAATAGCTAATTTTGAGAAATTGCATTTAGAATTTAACAGACTGAATTATTTAACATTCCAAATTGAATGACCTCATTATTAGTGTGTCATAGTTTAAATCCATTATTTCCACAAAAGTTTCTCATTTTCTTCATATAACTTGTCTCACAACTCTTAATTGCTCATGATTATAAATTATGACTTCCTAATTTGTTTTTGTCATTTGCTGACTATACATTCCATAATCAGTGACAGTTCTTTTAGCTACGTATTTTTCCAAGTTAGAAAAGATCTATACAGCCTTTTAGTGTCAGCTTCTGTAAAGTACATGACCCTAAAAAATAAATATTATGAGAAAGATTACCATATTTGCTTAAAAACTAGAAGTTGAAAGAAAATTTTAAATATTTTGTATCTAGACAACTATAATAATGTAATTTTTCAGACTCATTTAAAAAATTGTCATTTAAATATCTATGTTTCCGTTTCATATTCCTTCCCATCATATCTTTAGTGTTATGATGTACCATGCCATCCCTGTTGCCCATGAAAAGAACGCATTTAACTTTAATATACTATGATGAAATCTTCCTTTGAAAATAGTGCCTTCATCACGAAATATAATTCATGCTTCTGATTTTAATGTAATACTGTCTGTCCCTTGGAAACTTCCTACACCTTTACTTCTACTGACACTTCATTATGTTTAGCTCTTTTAATCTTTTATTTACCACTGGTCTTCCTTTCATGAATCATTTGGGAGTCTAGTACATTAATGGTACACTACAGTTCTAATGCTGACCCCAGAAACATTGCTCCTCTTTTCTTCTAAGGGCTCTGTCAAGCAGAAATACTGCATAATTTCTTATTTTTTGAGGTTGAGACTTCCAGAAAGAAACATATTGCTTTGATAGATTAATTGTTAAAGAATAAAGTTAATACAGTTATATGCATGTCCTTACTAACATAAAGATAGATATAATATTCAAAGATCTGTCATCTTTGAGATAAAGTGATATTACCTTGGCTTTTTTTTAATGATGCCTTGTAAAAGCCCATTGATTATGGTAAAAAACATGGCAGAAAAGTGGTCTAAAAAGTACTGACTGAGACTGTGCTTGTACTTAGAATACATTACATGAAAAATGTCTGCAATGAAATTACAGGTTTTCCTACATCCTTAATAAAGAACATATGAAATTTCCTTATGGCTCCCCAAAATGTGTACCTGCTTCAACTGTCCCAGTTTGTAATCCACCAAAATTCCTTAAACCAAAGAGCTGTTGGGGGTTACCCCACTCTCTTCTCTCAGAAACACAGCTTATTATGGACACTGCTGACTGAAGCCTCTCATTCCCTCTAGGAATTCTGGAACGCATATTTTATATAAAAGTAACTAAAAATAGCTGGCAGTGACCTATTATATCATAACATGATAACCCTGAAGACATATCAGCTATATGACTTCAAAAATTTTTGTTAGATTGCTCTAATTGCTCTGATTGCTAGAATCAGACAGCTCTGACAAGAAAAAGTTCTTTCCTACTATCGTTCATTATGCATAATAGGATTTGCAATCTGTGTACAAATGAATAAAACTCTTACAGAAGCAAAAGAACACAATGATTTAGGTCCAACAAACCATTTTTGAAATGCCTGTTCCTTACTTTATCTTGTTAGTAGTCTAGATGATTAGATAATTAAGTTTTCTAACATGTTTTGCAGTAAGCACACATTGACTACATGATTTAATATGCAGTGATATTGTTAACTTATTGACCAGCCTGGATAGAAAATGCATAGTTTTGAGTGCACACACACACAAACATTTGAAATGTCATTTTTGGCTATAGGCTTCTATTTTTATGTCTTTTTTTTTTAAAAGAAACAATGCCACAAAAATTGCAGTTCACCATTAATGCTTACCTATTTTGTTAAATTATTAACACATAGAGTGCCTGTAGTCATAATGCCCATTATCTTTTCATGTATCAGAGAGCTCATGAATACAGATAGTTTGGCTTGTATGTAACTTCTCAGTCTGCTTGGAAGGCTGTACCAATATTTCACTTGGGACATTCTGAAAGCATAACGTTTACTGTGGACATACCATCCATCCATGTACCACATCAGCAATTTAGTTGATAGCTCCTTGAAGTGTTGGCTTACTGCATGTACACAACTGAGTAGAACATCTACATCTACAGTAGGTGCATCTGGGATTTCAGAGTGCCCAGAAGCCTGGACATCCTGAGCAATTGTACAAAATCTTCAAATTCTATTACATTCATTTTTCAAAATCTTACTATTTATTGCATGTTCACTGTTAAGCAGCATAGTTTAACATTTTATGATTTTTTTAAAATTATGTTAGAATCAAGATCTGAGACAACAATGAGAGCTGAAAAATTATCAGTAGTTATCTTTTGCTGCTGGCCAAAAAATAAAAGGAACAAGGCAAGCCTGTAGGATTTTGTGACCATTTTCACTCTCTTAGAGATAGAAAGTGGATATTTAGTGTTAACAGTACCTGGAGGTGATCTCTCTCTCCACTTCGAGGCTTTCAGAGTTTCTGGAAACATCAACTCCTGTTGACTAAAATAAGGATATTAATCCTGTCTGTTAATCCTCCTGTCTATTAAAATAAGGATTGTAATTTCATCCAGCCTCAAAAGAAAGGCTGGCCCTTTAATAATGAGCATACTTGAACAAGGAATCATTCCACAGTAACTAACAAAGTATTCTCAACACCTAAAAGCATAGGAAACAAAATTATGAAACCTGCTAAATGTCCTATTTATACCAAATAGTATTTTTTTCTAATTCTTGATTTCCACTTTTCATTAAGAACTGCCTGTCAATCTACCAGGATCAAATTCTGCCCAAAATGTATATCACAGAATACTTAAAAGTCATGGTGTGTTGTAGAGATGTATCTGTGAGAAATATGTAAGGTTAAAGTGAATTATTCTCAAGTCAGCTTTTAGCTCATATGAGACTCTAACCAAGTAAGTTTAGCTTAGTGGCTTAGTTCGCCAGTATTTTGAACATTCCATGAATGTGTATATTTGGTGAAAGCCAGTGAATGCAAATTACCACTCTACGTGAATAAATACTATTCCTGCTGTAAAGTAGGAACTGTTCAATTTCTGTTGCAACTTTATTGGAAATACTGAGTTTCACTGCAACCTTGCTGTACTCTTGATAGCATTATCTGAAAATTAAAGATGAATGAATGGAGGAAATGAAAGCCTGCCATGGTTGTTGCATTCTCTGTAACTTAAAGATGATCTGCAAAATTAAACTGAAAACAGCTCAAGCATAGACTGTCATGTTATAGATAGGTGAGAAAAAACCCATTTATTCTAATTACTAACATTTATTCTAATTCTAACATTTATTCCAATTACTGAGAGGAAGTAAGCCTCAGCAGGATTATAAGCCAGCTCTGTGAAGGAGGTATTAACAATTTTCATGCCGTCTAGTCACTTAGGAGGGTTAACCATGTTTTGCCTATACAACTCTGTCCTTCTCTTTGGACACAAACAGACAGTATGAAAAGGGGTTCTGGAGTTGCTTTTTCCTCCTCTCCTGGGAAAGGAACTGTTTGTAAATTCTAGCTAAAACTCTTGACTACTTTTAACTGAAAAAAATGCTGAGCATGAGGCTAAGATTGTGCAGCTTATTATGATGTTAATGCACTCACCAAAGATGTGTAAAAAAATTGCTCAGCATGGAGGGATACAACAAGCCTCTTCCACAAAAATGCTCTGGCCACCAGTCAGTATATAGAGGGATCGCTGTTCTTGATGTCTTCTCATCTATCTTATTGAAACTATTCAAGTATTAGCTCCAGTTCATTTACTGAAACTCATGTTTCATCTGCTATCTGGACTTTCTGAAAGTGCTGGCTACTCTTTCTCTGTCTTTTTGACTCTATGAATAATTAAATAGTTTTTACAACCCATACAAGAGGAAACACAGAGGGTTTATCTGAGAATATTCTACACCCTAATGGTTGGTGCATTCCCTTGTGAGAGACCTTGACTCAAACCCATTGTTCACCTGTGTTAAAGCAAGGAAATTTAAACTTCCACCTCTAAAGATACTATTTTAATAACTGAGATTTACATGGTATTCAGGATATTCAATAGTAGAAATCCTTCAAAGTAATTTATTGGAACACTTCCAGTTCCTATACAATACATAGATGTTCCCTGAACCAAAGAGAAAGCAAATGAAGTTGATTCCTGTATTCACAACACCTCCATAGGGATGAATAGGGAGATGATTTTAGTATGGTACAAAGCATCAGGACCTATTTCTGACACTGGCCTATTCCAGTGGGTTCTGGATGCTGAAAAAGAGGCCATGGAAAGGCCTTTCCTGGAAAAGAACCATATAAATGATGTGAAGGTGGAAGAAATGCCATATAATTGGAATTTTAGAGTTCAAAGTTCCCAGTTTACTGAAAGAAGACTGAAAGAGGACTCTTCTAAAGCATTTAAGTACGGTAAAAGGGGTAGAAAATGCTAAGTATTAATGTGTTTTTCCAATCCAGGCACAACACAAAATGATGGTTAGATGATGGAGCCAAAGAATGTAGATGTACAAAGAAATTCAATTGGATAAGCACAGTTAAGAAGGTGTAGAGCATCAGTTACCAACATTTTGTTTAAAGTACACAGTATTTACTGCTTTCGACTATCTGCTTCTAGGCAGTCTATGAATCCAAAGACATGAAATCAAGTAGTGCATCACCATCTATTGTCACTGGATTCCCCTGCATCCTGCAGCAACATTATTCACAGCTGAGAATCAGGGACTTCACAATAGTTCTGGCACAAAACAACTCTGTACCCTTGGTTAGGCACAAAGAAGCACCTCCACTGTTCATTCTTCTTCGTATTGCTATATGGCAATGATGTGTTTCAGCAGTGAAGGGCACAACCTCACCAGAAAACAACTAAGTACAAATATTGGCCTCTGGCCTTTTTGGCCCTGAACAAAAACTAATTCACAGAATGGGATCAGAATTTTCATGTGAAAATCTGGAAGACACACAACATGAGGGAAGATACAATCCTGATTTCATGTGCTTCTTTGTAAGATATAAAACAAAGGAAACTTCAGATTTTGAGGGCAACAAAAAGACTAAAGAAACATAACTTGAGTTCAAAGGTAAAGTTGTTGCTTTGTCTAATCCCTAAGTAAGATTATGTGTATCTTGGGTGAAGGTTAAAAGGCAGGATGATAAGAATACCAAGGTATTATCTACTAGCATGTAATCATGAAGACGACAATCCTGGGTTCTGGCTTGTACAAAATCTGGCAGAGCCTGCTCTAAAAGTCAATTAGAATGCAATTTATTAGATTAGCAAATCAATTAGATTGATTCTGTAATAAATTAAATTAGCAATAAATCTTCACTTGAAGACAATTTAGTCATAATTATAAAATTTTAGACTGTGCAAATGAATATGGTAAATAACACACTGCTTGAAAATTTGACCTAATGGAAGAATTAACTTATTTATTTAATTGTTTTATATATTACATATTATGTATAATAATTAAAACTTGATATAAAAAAGATGCACAATACATTTATAATTATAAATATTAATATAACGTATGCTTACTAGAATTATTAATAATAATTATTTTAATTAATAAGTTATAAATTAAAAATTCTAATAAACAGCAAAATTTAAAAAGTCAGTTGCCTTAGTTTTTTCAGGTACTGCTACATAATCACAACCACAAACTAGTTGGTACTGTTGTTTGAATCAGTAATCACATTTTTTCTAACAGTTTGGGGTAGACATGGTTTTGATCACCTAGTTACTTAAAAGCCTCCATTTTTAAGATCTGAAAACATATAAGATGTAGTGCTTAATTACAGAAAGTGGCAATTTAGATACTAAGTATCACCAAATATGATAGCTCTATCTGTAAAAAAGAAAATAGTTGCCTTTATAGTATACACCACACCAGAAACTCTGTATTTCTCTCTAACCCTATCATGAATATGTCTGAAATCCCTTGGAGCAATTACATTAAATTGCACAATATAACTGATGCTTTTGAACGTTGAAAATACCCAGCTTTCTGACTTGTTATATTGTGCATCAGCATTCATAGTACTGCAAGAAGCAATGGTTATAATATCAAAAACTGTAATATCCATTCATATCGTTGTGTTTGAACTATAAATTGTTCTTGGCTTAATGGTGCTTATATGACTTACACATAACCCATGTGATCTCTGGCAGTACAAATACAGATATAAAAATAAAAATATCCCGTTTGTCTCAAATATAAGGAGCACCTAAGAGAATGCAAGGTAAGTACACGCTGTCCATATGGAAAACACACTTATCAAAGAACCACTTACTCTTCTGCAAATTGTCGCTTTTCAAGTTTATGTCTATAAAGACAGTCACATTTTGTTGTCTCTAGACAATAGTCCCCTCTTTACATTCACTAATTACGTATGACAGAGGTATTGGTCTTCTTTTCAGAACAGCAGCTCTCAGATTGCTCTGTCCTACAGTCAGCACTGTTTCTGGATTCCTTAACAATATTAATAATAACACTTGAGCTCTGATGAAACTAGTTTAGGGCACTCTTGGAAAAACACCCTAGTGGTCCTATAGAATATAAGTCCTGAAACAACTTGCTACCCACTTAGAAAATTTTTTGCACAAAAATTTTTTGCACGCTGCTCTTTTTGACCTCTCTGGAAAGGATAGAAACAGGCAAGCAGATCTTAAAATGGCCCTCGCTCTGCCATTGTTGTCAGACAAAAATTTCTTGATATCCAAAGTTTGTGAGCAACTCATCCTTACAAGGGCGATGCCTAATGAAGAAAGCAGAGAAGGTTTCTCCGTCTCAGATGGAATTATCACTCACTAGACTCTGAGAAACATCAAGACTGTAAGCTGAGAAAACGCAGAGCATCTAAGATTAGTGACTGCAGACAAAGCTAATGGAACATGTCTCAGCGTTGTGAAATGGCTAGTATAAGATGTCATGGCTCAAAGCACGCAAAGAGATAACTTGCTTAGACATAGAATCATAGAATCATTAAGGCTGGAAAAGACCTCTAAGATCATCTAGTCCAACTGTCAACCCAACACCTCCATGCCTACTAAGCCATGTCCCGAAGTGCCATGTCTACATGTTTTTTGAACTCCTCCAGGGATGGTGACTCCACCACCTCTCTGGGGAGCCTGTTCCAATGCTTGACATCTGGTAAAGGGAGGACCTAATACTCTTCTTCTTGTACGTTTACCCAGTCAGACCTGGCTTATCCAGCATCCAACTCTGAAGTAGAGAATATCGACTATGGCTCAGTATCCTCAAAAACTATACAAAAACAAACAAACAAAAAATCAGGAAAATGGCCAGTAGTCTGACACTGACACCAGGCAGCTTTTGCTGTGCTGTAGTGAAAAGGACCATTTCTGCCATATTGGCCTTAACTCGTAGAGGATTCTAAGGGAGAAGAGAGATTAAAGGAAGGAATGCATCATTTCTCCAGTCAGGGAACTGGGAATGAGTGGGCAGCCTCAGTGCTGAAGGAGAAAGGTTGGTATTTTTTTGTGACTAAGAAAAGAAGCCTCAGCAACCTTCCAATAGAAGAACAGCTTTTAGAATGTCACTTTTGAACATCTGCTTATGGTCCACCAAAGTGAAGCAGCTCAGCCTCTCAGTCAACATGTTAATCAAGTCCAGTGGTGGAATTCTCCAGCAGGCAGCTAAGCACCTGCTACTCTGGACCCACAGCACACTGCAGACATGCTGAGTGCCACAGGCAGACTGAGCAGCACATAACAGAAATTTTCAGAAAGTGCTTTGCTTTATTAATGAAAATAAACACGAGAGATGCAAATTAATCACCCCTTTGGAGCAATGCAAATTCCCACATGAATTTGAGTTTGTAAATAAGGTTATTTAACTTTCTAAAGTAATTTTTTTTTTTCATATCATAAAACATTCTACAAAACCCTCTTCCCCCTTAAGGGGGCCTACAGGAAAGATGGGGAGGGACTTTATCAGGGAGTGTAGTGATAGGACGAGGTTTAACAGTTTAAAACTGAAAGAGGGTAGATTTAGATTAGATATTAGGAAGAAATTCTTTACTGCGAGGGTGGTGAGACACTGGAACTGGTTTCCCAGAGAAGTTGTGGATGCCCCCTCCCTGAAAGTGTTCAAGGCCAGGCTGGATGAGGCTTTGAGCAACCTGATCTAGTGGAAGGTGTCCCCTGCCCATGGCAGGGGGGTTGGAACTGGATGATCTTTAAGGTCTCTTCCAACCCAAACCATTCTATGATTCTATGATTCCCCTAAAGTGAATGGAATTAGGTCTTGATTACCAGAAGAAAAAAAAAAGACAGTGTAACTCCTGCTGAAGCAGGTCTCTATCCCAAGAATCTTCCTGACTTCTGTCACAATACTGGAAAAGGAGTAGTCAGCATAGTTATTGCGGGGAGTAGAGAAACAGTCACAAATTTAATGTCATAATCAAGGGTCACATCCTTAGGGATTCATATGTCAGAGGCAACAATGGTTCACTACTTAGATAACCTGGCTAATTCATCAGCAAAGTTAGGGAAAGATGAAAAAGAAGGAGAGAGTGACACCGGCACAAAGACATGGCTTCTTATTCACATTTCAGATACACTAATTCAGGGTCAGAGGACATAGCACTGTGGAAATGCTACTTAAAATGCACCTTAAAAAGGTGATTTTTAAGTAAACAGACTTGAAGCCTCTACCCTTGAACCCAAACAAGGAAGAAAGGAACCTTTTGGAGGTTATCATGAGGACCTGATGCATGAGAGTTGTACAATGAAGACAAAGATTCACTTGTGTCACGTGATAAACACCAAGACATCCGAGAGTAACTTTGAACTACTGAAACTACTTTCTCTTCTGAAATAGTCTAGGCTAGAAGACTGAAGTCGTTAGATCTTGTAAGTCCTAACTGCTGTGGCTAGGCTCACAGCAATTATATCAGTGAGATCTACGAAAGCATGAGGGAAAGGCCCAGAGGAAAGATAAGTTTCTAAAATCCCCACAGCCATAAACTCTTCCCAGTGAATGCACAGTGGACTTTCCACAAACTTCTAAACACATTCAAGTATGTAGTAACCATATCAATTCTCAGCGGAGAAGCTCTGAAGCAGACACATTTCCCTAGAATAACCAGCAATTTCACATATTTTCTAGATCTTTTACCCAAGGCTATAGGATGGAAAGAACAGGTTGAAGTAGAGGATTTTGAAATACCCAAGATGCATTTGATGGTCCCTCTCCTTATACTGAGTAGTGGATGATATGAAGAGCTTTCCCTTCACTTTGACAGATATCAGAAGGCATCAGTAATTAATCAAATTACTATTTGGTGCAAGCATTCAGAAAGCCATGAGATGATATGCAATACTCTGTAAATGCTGCTTGAGGAGGAAGTGACCCTCTTTATTAAGTCTCAGGAGGATTTTAAGTCATCATTGTACATTTAAATACAGGCAGTGTATTTAAAGTGTCCTTTTTGGAAGGTGACATCGAATGATTGGAGCTTCCGATCATTCTTGCGGTCACTAAAGAGGTTATGTGGAGGACAGCATTGCAAGTGCAGGAAAAGGCTGCGAGTGTAAGACTCCTGCATTCTATTTATGTTATTCTGATGTGAGCCAGTGAGCTCGCATCAGCTGTTAGGCCAATTCCTTCAAGTAAAATATGTCATATTGCTTTCCTCCTGTGAAACAGCAGCCCTGAAATTGAGATGCAGAATTTAGTCATCCAAGGAGGAACACAATGTGCTGGGAGTAACCACAAGTTATAGTAGATTGTAAATTGCAGATTGCTCAGATAATAGCAATGAGAGATACATAAAGCATTCCATTAAGAAGCAGACTCTGTCTGTTCTTGCCCGGTGAGCAGAGGGAGCTTCCTAAGCAGGAAAGAAGACATACTGAATTTTACTCTCGTTTTCTCCAGATACAGTTTCCTGGATGCCAATTTTATGGCATTTGCCTTTTTCAAGATCCTTGTAGTGCTTGGAATAATCTTCCAGTGTTAGCAGAGTAGCTAAATACACATGAAGCTAACAAGTATTTCATCTTGATAGTAAGGTTCATGACTTTCTGAAACTACTAAGGAATTATTTTTTTAATTATGTCTGTTGTTTGGGCACAAAAGAGCAGAAAAAATGAGTCTTAGCTCAGGAAACGGCCTTCATCCAATAATATAGTTTGTGTGGGTATCAATATGGTGTATTCCTGTCCTGGGAATATGCTTGTCTCGGAAATGGCAAAGTTTAATACTGTCATGGAGGGAAGACACTGCCAGAATAATATGCAAAAATATGGGGGGGGGGGGGTGGGGGGGGTGGCTAAAGAGCCTAAAGAGCTAAAGGCTAAAAAGCTTTAGTGTGGGGCTAAAGAGCCACACACTCTTTAGCATGTGGCTAAAACTGGAATACTCATTCTCCATCGGCTTCACTGAAATGTAAACAAAAGTAGAAGGAACAGAAAATGCAGAAATAAAGAAAATAAAAAGGAAAGTTGAAGTAAATTAAAACAAAACCCAAAGAACCCTATGGGAAAAGAGGCAGGCAAAACTCACAATGCAAAGATAGTACTCTGACTCAGACAAGTACTTCAAAAGAACTGAGGTCAAATTGTTCTTTCACTGTTGCACTATTGGCGTGAAAGGAGGCAGGGGCTGTCCTTTGCACATTGCTGAAGCAATAAGAAAGTCTTCGGTCTGAATACCAAGCATCCAATTTGAATCTACATATGGGACAAAAATTCAAAAAAATGTATGTGCAATAGGTTGAAAAGCTGTCTCCCCAGTTGAACAATTTAAGAAAGAAGTAAGTTAGCATGACTGGCAGTCATTTGGATGAAGCACTGAAGACTTCAATGCAAACTGACCAACATTCAAAACCAAGAAGCATTAAAAGGAAGTTTCAAAATGAATTCAACAACTTTCTTTGACAAATTTCAGCTGTGGAAAAAACAGTGGCACTTCACAGTTTACACAGCATGACTGGTAGAGAAGTCAGGAGGTTATGACAGCATTTGGTGCTCAGGGCAGGCTACTTACATTGCCAAATAAGCATGAGCTAAGGAATCACAGACAAGAGGTATAAAAGCAGTACACTATCATTTATTAATAAGTTTTCATATTAATAAACAGAAGCATGCTGAAACAACCAGTACTTGGTTGCAATGTTTTTCACTAATCTCTGTTGATGGGAATTAAAGACCTGAATAATCAGGATTTTGGACATAAGACAATAAGACAAAAATTTGTATTTGTAAAACTCGCAAATCTTTCATTGCTAAGTAAATTTCATCAATTTTAGGCTAGAAGATCAAGCTATTGGGAAAATATCCAATCAAACAGACAAAAAAATGACAAAACCCAGTAATGGTTCCTGAATGCAGCTCCACACCATATCTTAAGCCTTGCATTGTTTACTTAGATATCCTAAGCATTTAAAACAGTAGTAACTATTCTGTATATGTAGCAACCTTGATTCCCATTCACACTGCCCTTAACTTTTGGATGTATTTTTCTAATGGAATCTGTTGTAAATATGTAATTTATGCTTATAATTCCAGTAATAACTTTTATTCAAGATATTTCCTCTGAAAAACAACCTGGCACCATGTCTCATGCTAGTCATTTTGCCCCATGGAAATCTTAGGCTCAAAGGAATCCACTTTTTTCCCCTGAAGTAGTTAACCCACTATTTAATACACCAACATAGTGACACTCTTTAAATCTATATCTATATATCTTACCACTAGATCAGGATGACACCTGTAATTAAAACTTTATTTCCAAGTACAGTTCACAGTTTACATTGCGCTGTTGTTTCACACCATTCAAGCAGTCAAACTGCCCTGAGCACAATTTGCACATTTCACAAGATAAAACAAGAAAACAATTGATTTTTAATAAGCTACAGGAAATAAAAGAGTAACATATGAGGGACACACACCTACGCGCCTTTAATACTATTCTCTTTTTAAAACATGGTCTGTTTTATTTATTTTGTGTAGTTACTTGATTACCTTAGTATACACTTTAGAAGTCCAACAGAACTGCCTAAGTGAACGCAAGAGAACTAGTTTAAAATCACTATCCACATGTTAGTACAAAATTGTTCTATATGCTATAATCACCATTTCTTTGCCTAATCTATTTTTTACTGATAATCCCCTATTTTAAATAGACAGATGTGAGCACCAGAGTGGCTTGTCTAGCTCCCTGCATGCTGTAGCTGATGCTCTGACAGGAATAACAGATTTCCTGAGTTCTATCAGTTGAGATGCCAACTTTGACCAAATGTTCCATCTAGCAAAGTGTGAACACACAGAGAATCAGGAAAGCAGATCTCAGGTGTTTGCTGGTGGCACTCCAACCGTTGTAGCAAAATCCCAAATATTAACTACACCTTCTAGATCATTGTCTCCATCTTCATCCATTCCAACCAGTGAGAAAGCACAATTTTTGCCATACAATGTTAAAATCCTGACTAGATTAGGAATTTCCAAGTTTCTGAACTGAATCATAGGTTTCAAACATTTGGTTTCCAATTTTTGGCAGTTCTGACCTAAATCTCCCCCCCATTCCTCACTCTCAGTTCTTTCATAGGACTCTCTAAAACAAAATCAATCTCCTTCTCCTCTTTCAAGCTTCTGTTTTCTGTGCACTTAACTCCTTTCTACCTGATCCTTCCAATTTCAATTCTTGACTCTCTTTACAATCTCCCATGTTCCTTCCTGATGGCTTCAGCTCCCGTGCCGATGACCACTCTGACCTCTTAGATGAATATCATCTCTCCTCATTGGACTTACAAATATGGTTCAGTGTTTGTAGTCAACAGAACAGCCATTCATTGCTTTGATTAGCTTTTCACCTAGGTCTATATCTAGTCTTTTGTTATCAGTTCTTCTTTATCCCTACCCAACTATCACTGTGATATCACTGTGACAGAATCAGTCCATCTGTTCACATACTAGTCTTCATTATTTCATGACTTTCAGATCATTGGTATTGATAATTCTTCCATCCCCTGCTGCCTCTCACCTGTCATTAGTTACCAATCCTCTCCATCCTTCTAAAGCTTCTACAGTTTTGTTCCTCCTTTCCACTGTAATGTCCATCTTGCACTCCTTCAGCTCTGTATGCTAACAGCCACATATTTTGCTCCTAGGATGCTAGTAGTCCACCAGTGGCCTGCTCACTTGTCCCATGACAAATTTGTTCTCTCATCTGAATGGCTAACCAAATGTATTTCTCAAGCTTAACTGACTTTTGTCTCCACACCTTTTTGCTGCCTTTATTTTCCAACTCTCTACTCCTTTTATCTGAGTCTCTCTGTGCATTAATTACAAGAAAACAAAGAAAACATAATACAACATGAAATTCATTATCCCCTTAGCATTCTCTCTCTGATGCCTTCTATTTTTGCAACTCTGTCCTTTCTGTCAATGGTGAAATTTTTACCGTCATCTCTTCTATAATCTCTCTACTTTGCACCAGTGACATCATTTTGTCCTTCCTCCTGATCCACTTGCTTACCCCACTTCTCTTTTTCAGTCTCTCATTCACCTTCAGATCTTTCCTAGAAAGTACACGGGAAATGTATTTTGCCTTTCCCACCACAGAAAAAACCCACAACTTTGACACCACTGGCCTCTCCAACAGCCCTGCTATCCTTCTGTTTCTAAACTCATTAAGAACACTACTTAGAACTGATCATAACCACCAGCTTCTACCCAGTGCATATCACTGAAATGACTCACAAGTGTATCAAATAAAAAGGTCTATCTAGTCTAGTAACTCCTCCCTAGAAGTGGCCAAAAGTAAATGCTTAGGAAAAGAAAGAGTGTGAGAAGTACAATTACTATATCTATGCTGGTGACTGACAGATCTACTTTCCTGTTTCAGACTTCTGTCTCCTGTCAAAACTAAAATATTCATCTGTTTCTACCACCTTTTGTATGGATCTTACCATGCATTTAAGTTCATTAAAATCTCTAGGATTTTCATGTCCCAGCCTTCCTCAAGCATTATGGGTTTGTCCTCCAGTCCATGAATCTGTTCTGTAACCCAGGAATTATCTTAAATTTAAATATCTATTTGGATCTTCCTGTTCACAATATTTCTAAAACTTGCGGGTGCTTTCTATGTGGCATATCTAAAACTATTCATATATAAAAATTTAATTTCTCATCATCACTTTCATCTTATGTCTCAATTACTGTAACACAGCTTTTAAGCTCATGACAAATGTAATTTTCTCAGCGACCACAAGACAGCTTCAAATATAATTTTTTTTAGTCCACTACTTTGACCATGTTACTGCCCTTTTTTCTCCGCTATTCTGGTTCCTTTCTTCCCCATCACATCAAATAAAAAAGACTTGACTTGATTTTTAAAGTCCTTCCAGGCTTTTACTGACATATTCATTAACTTCTAATGACTACTCAGACATTGAATCTCATCTCTTTTCAGTTCATGGTGCCTATCTCAGCCAAGTATTTTATTTTCTAACAGCCCTTCCATACTGCCTTCACATACAAAGGGTGCCTGCAAAGCTTCATTATTTGCTTTTCAAGAAGCATCTTAAAACTCATCCCATTTGAGATGCCAAAAAACTCAATGATCATTAAAAACGGTTATTGTACAGAGACCACTGGTTTTATACATCCCCATAGACTTGTCCCTTATCTCTTGTTCAAACTTCTTTGTAAATTGTCCAAGACTGGGACAATCCTTTTTGTTCTTTGGGTGTGTTGACACAGTGAATAGCACAATGTATCCTCCTGGATCTTCACTGCAAGCACTGTAACAGCAGCAACATTAGTAGACTGTGGTTAGCACATAGTGTAGTTTAAAAAGTACAATTGGAGATTTGAGCCTTCTCTCTTTCCCCTTCTTAGTTATGCCTGCAAAAAGCAAATGCTTTCATCCAGCTGACCATAATCATTAGCAATAACTTTTACTAAACATTTACTACACATTTTTTCTGGTCACTTGCCTCCATACTGAAGTATCTGAAGAACTTGACTTTTGCACTTTTTAATACAACGTGCATATTCATACGTGCAGTCTGCTACAAAGTCTTGCTCATGCTCATCTAATTGATATCAGTGAGATTACTCAAAGGAGTGAGGACTACTCACATTAACAAGGCTTGAAAAATTGAACCTGTAATTCACGAAAACTGTTGAACATAGTAATTTTTATGATGAATATCTCAAATGTTAATAATCACAATTTGGGCCACTGAAAACCACTGAACTCATGAGCCTCATTCTACCTCTAGTAACTAGATACTTGCTTAAATAATACTAAGTACTACCTTTATTTTTTCGTCTATATTCAAAAATCAGACGTAACACTTAAGAATTTACTTTTTTAAATAACTGTCTGTTTTGTGATTTTCCTGATGTCAGAAAAGGTGTTGAATTGCCATGCAACTAGCTTTTAAATTAGCACACTGTATTACTTTTGGAATAGGGTCTAGTTCACCTAAAGTACCAGAATATAACATTTTAATTAACAGAAGGGCAGGGTATATTAAACATCTAACATAATACTATTTTATGACAGACTACAGTAACAGTCTAGAAAAGGTTATTCTCTAAATATATTTATTGCTGACTTCTATAGAAATTATGGGTTTTAGCACCAAAGTATATTTTCTGAACCTCTGCATAACTATATTCCACTTTTAAACGTTATTTCTGAAACTTACAAGAGAACTGACATTCTTCAAAATACATTCATGTTTAACTGCAAGTCCAGTGACCTAATTTACTAACAGCTTAATAATGAAATAGCACCAATAAAAATAAAGCAATCTGTTTATATTTCCTTTAGGAAGGAAATCTGTACAAATTATAAAGCTTAACAAACCAATATAAAAAATATTTCTGCTTGTGCTTTCTTTCTCTTTGTTAATCTAAAATGTAATTCTAAGTGGGTTTAATTTCCAAGTCAGACATTTAAAGTTTCTCCCTCCTTTTTAAGTTGTCTCAAAAACCTTCCAAAACTCCCTGCCCAAACCAATATTTGTTCCATCTCCCCTCATTACAGTTTGGGTTTTTTTCCAGTTCTTTCTTAACATAACCTTGTCTATTATTGGATCAAATTCCACCCTGCTGTAAGGAGCAAGTCCATCAACGTGAACATGTGCTTTCATTGATGGCTAGTGCAAGGTTAAGTATGTCTTTCTGATATGATCCTGAGAAGGATACTGAAAAAAAAAGGCTCAAATTGCATGTCTCTGTGAAACACCATATCAAACATCATCAATTTGTCTGTGTACTCATCTTCCACTGTTAGCCCATTGGTTAGTTTATTATTTTTTGTGTTTTAAGATCTATTGCTGTATTAAAACTCTATGTGTTCCCAGGATTGGGTTCTTAAAAGTGAATTAAGTAGTAGCTGCTGAAATATACAAAGTGACACTGGAAAAATTTCTACTGGAATAGCCACTTACCATAGTAAATTTTGTTCCTTGAATGTACTGCCTCCAAAGAGGCCCCCCTTTGGGATTACTTTCCCTGCCATGAAGCAACAGAAACCATAGCAAATGTTAGCTATTAAATGGAATATTCACATCTATTCCAACGTTCTAGAAGAAAACATAGAAAAATCTCCTACTTCTTAGCTCCTTAAGCATTGTAACATTGCATAAATACCTGAGGTAAAAGTAAACCTGAGGAGCTGGTGTAAATCTGCATAGACAATTCACCTGAGAAAAAGTTATTTTGGTAAATAGCATCCTTTTTCTCTCTTATGACACTGCCTACACAGATCTATTAAGTAAAAGACCGGTAGAGACAATTCTGAGAACATGGACTGAGGCAGACTACTAGTTGTAGAGAGAGTGAACTACTGCTGTCCAAATATTGTATCTAATGTAATGCAAGAAGTCTTGCTTGTTTGGGAACTTAGGTACATTAGCTACCTCAGTGAAGACGTTGTAGACTACTTCTATATTGAAACGGTCTAACCCTTAGATTTTTACCAAGCCTGACCAAAAAGTTACCTTAAAAAAGGCTTTTGTGTAGTCAAGCAATAATTCAGAACCTGTCCAAAAGCTTAAACCAAGACAGCTGTTAAAAATGGCCAATACTATTATAGTCAAGAATACGGGAAAGGAGTGAGGGCATTTTAAGACTGATGAGCCTTATAAAAATACACAGACAACTGCAGTTTTCAGAGTTCCTTTTAGATTCTGTAACTACAAGAGGAATATTCAGTGTTGGAGAATGAGAAAGGTACGACTGCGTCCCTCCAAAGAGATGCGCGACCTTTTGGGTGTCAGGAGTTTGACCCTAGGAATGCATATCTAACTTATTATTTCAGTAGGCAACTCCATGAAATCTTTTTGTATGCTATTTTGTCAAGAATAAAAAAGGACAGACTTAAATAATTTACATAAAGAATGAAAGACAGGGTTAAGAATAAATCAAGTATTTTTTAAGCTATCGAAGGAGAAACATGAATCTAGTTCCGCCTCTCTCCCCAAAAATGTACCACAGCTCATGAAGAGATATGGCATTTAACTTTTGGCTCTTCTGTTTCCTTCTACTTCACTTGTAGCTTGGCCAAACATCATTGTCTACTGTGTCACCTACTAACACTTTCTTTCTTCTTTGCTTCTGTTTTCCACAGAAATTGAATAGTTGTTCTTCAAACTGGGGCTTGATTCTGTTGTCCACAGATAGGTGTCTAATGACATTTCAGATGTCCTTTAATATCCCACTTGGCCTCCAGCTGTAGTTCCAGTGTCTCTCGTAAGTTGTGTCATATCTGCTATCCTGTGTAGATATTTTGGCTACCTTGGGACATCTCAAATAGTACTAGATGCCTCTTTGCAGGCAACTGTGTCGTGCCCTTGCTGTCAAAAAGCTATTTTCAGAGACTGTCATTGCAAACTGTTGATAATGATATAACATTTGCTAGGAAAAGGATGAGATTGCTGTGGATAGGAAATAGAGATTTTTAAAAGGTTAAAAAAAGCCAAAAGGATCAAACAGAATCCCATGCCAAACTACCAGATAAAGTCTATGGAGAAACAGAATCTACCACCTTCATTTTCTGGAGCGTTTTACAAATCCGTGACTTTTTTACATCATAAAGGTTCTATTCAGGAAGGCTTATCAAAAGTTTCCTTTGTGGATTCATAAAGAAAAAACTTGAAGTCACAACTGGCTCTGAAAGTATTTGCACCTAATCTGAACAGCTGTAAGCAAATACTCAGATATCCTACATGCAAGGAATGCTTATCACGCTCACACAACTGCCATTACTATTCAAGCATGTCTTTTCTATAAAACTCCAATCAAACTCAGGCACAGAAAAATGACCCGAGTGCTCTGGCCTTTGAAAGTTCCATCATCGCTGAGCTCATAGGATGAAAACTAAAAAAAGATACAATTATCTTACTAAATGCGTTTCTCAGATGTATGAAATACAATTTCTTGGATGGAATTTTAAGCCTCTAAAGAATTCTGATATGCAAAGTGGTATTAAGGCTTCCCTAACAGATCTGCTAAAGCTTTGAGTTTCCCCTCCCCGCTCCCTGAACATGCTACCACTATAATATTCTAACTTCCAGCTGCATGTTGTGATGCTGTTAAAAGGGAGCTGTGAAAAATGTTACTGCACATTTCAGCTTCTGAAACAGCTATTGGCGGACAAAACTTAAAGAGTGTACTGCTACTCTGGATTGTGCCAGGACTGAAAAGTCACCTCCTTTTACTTTTTTACAGTAGATGAATACACAGGCAACAGAAGCTTTCTTTGCCTCTCTCCTCTGGACCCCAAGCTTGAAGAATGAATGAAATGAACATCTCACTGAGTCTTTAACAAACTGTAAAGACATGTTTAAAGTTTAGAAAGTGAATCAGGGAGATCCAAGTTGTTCTGTCATGTATGACTTCTCTAATTACAGAATCTAACAACCTCTGAAGACTATTTGTATGGCAAGCCAAAAGCTAGAATAACGTAACAGAATCAAATTACTCCATCTTTTAATATGTTACTGGTCTTAAAAACTGACTTCAAGTGGGTGCAAGTGCTAACCGGTGAAGCATATAGGCTCTTCCGCTGTATTTTCCAAAAACCTTGAAATAAACCTAAGTACCATTTTGTTTTTAAAAATGAAACACATATTTTTTAAAATGACTGGAAACACATATTTTAAAAAACAAACAAACAAATTACCTGGCAAGGCTTCTTCATTTTAATTGCTATAACATGGTATCTGTAACAGCAGAGTTCACAGGTCCATGACCCTCTTTCACTTATCCACTTTAACAGACAAAGCTGATGTGTGTATCGTACTGACCCATCGCAGCGGCAAGGATTTAACAATTCACCCTGAAAAGGCAGCACAGAAATATTAATTTTAAAGGAATCTTTTATGTACATGTATACTCAATACCAAAATATTCACAGGTCCGTAACAATGAACTGGTCTCAATTTCAATACGTGAAGAAACATGTACTTTTGGCTATAAAAATTCTCAAAAATTAAACTGTCTTAAAAACACCTAAGTGCTTCTAACAAGTCAAAGCCAGATAATTGTCTGTGCATGCATATGTACATTTCTGAAACAAGTGAAAGATTACCATGCATCAAACAACAGTAGCATTAGCCCTTTCAAATACCTCAGACGGTACCGAAAGTAGTTAGATGCGTTTCTCCAACAGTTATTTGCAGTCATCACTAGGAAAGAAATGGGTGACGTCACAGAGAACCGTGCTCTTGGAGCAGGGCTCTGCGCTGTCCAGCTAGCCAGCTGTCAGGCAGGACCTCAATGTAAGCAAACACTTCCCCCAGTAGTTCACATATTTCTGTATTACATAAATCGGCTATTCTCTTCTTGCCTTGAAAAGATTTTTTTTTTTAGCTAAACTACAAGACAAGCTATAAAACGCTAGTTATGGATCCATTGCCGGTATTGTGCCCGGTAATGTAATGACAGAGAAGATACCTGGAGGTCTTCTCAACATCACCTGTAAGCTAACACTCTCATTTTAAAGTCTAACAGACACCTGAGAAATTCGTATTGTTTAAAGTCCCTGAGGGGAGAGCCAGCGAGCGTGATGGCAAGAACACGCACGGTGTGCAAGCCAGCCATAGCAAATCTCTGATTTTTTCCCAAAGCTCTGCGCCGGCTCAGAATTGCCCCAAGCGTTTGTCACAACCACCTCGTACAGCAGCTGAGGCTCGCTACACCCATTTCGCCGCCGACAGAGAGGAGGGCTATTCCCGCCAGGGCGCCGGCCGCCGCTCAGCGGGCAGGGCTGCGAGGGCAGGCCGGGCCTCCCCCGGGCGGCCGGCAGCAGCACTCGGCCACTTTTCCGCCCCGCTGCCGGGCAGCCCGGGCAGGGGGCGGGGGCCGGGCAGGAGCGGCGGCGGGAGCCGGGCAGGCGGTGCCGAGCCCTGTCCCTGGTGCTGATCGCTCCCCGCCGCCTGCCGCCTCCGGGAGCGCAGGGGGGCGTGTGTGAGAGCGGTCGGTCCGTCCGCGCTGAGCGCGGGGAGCCGCCCGCCCGGCCCGCTCTCCTCACCTGCTCGGGGCCCTGGAAGCAGATCTTGCAGATGGGACCGGCCCCGCCGGGGTGGCTGCCGCTGCCGCTCTCGCTGCTGCACACCGAGCGGGTCTCGGGTTTGTCGCCGGCGGCGGCCGCCGCCTCGGCGCGGCCGCTCTCCGAGCCGCCCCGCCGGCCCTCGCCGGCGCTGGGGCCGCCGCTCTCTCCCTCCTCTGGGGTCTCCCCGCTCGCCTCCCCCGCTCCGGCCGGCAGCTCCAGCGGGGCGGCGGGGTCTCGCTGCGGATCCCCGGGAGGGAGGACGACGCTCCCCCCGGCGCAGCTCATGCCCGCGCCGGCCCGGGGCACCCGCTCACCCGGGGCGGGGACGGCCCAAAGGGACGGATGGCGGCGGAGGGGGAAGAGAGCGACGAGGGCGCCCTTCTGGCTGCCGGCGGCCGGGAAGGTGACCCGACGTGGCCGCCTCCCTCCGCCAGCCGGGTCCGGAGCCGCGCCGGCGGCGTGTGCGTGTGAGTGAGCGTGTGTGGGTGAGTGCGTGTGTGACTGCGTGTGCGTGGGTCTGCAGGCGGCGGGGCGGGGCGGGGCGGGGGGGGAGGGAGGGGCAGGTTCGGCACGCGGCGGGTCGGGTCCGGCCGCCAACGGCCGCCCCCGAACGGCCGGGAGAGCGCGAGCGAGGGACCGTTACTCGGCGCGAGCCGCGGCGGGTGGGGGGGAACCGCCACCCGCGCCAGCACTCCGGCCGGGAGAACACCCTTCTCTTCCCTTCCCTTCCCTTCCCCCGGACGCCAGAGCCGCACCTGCCCTCCCGCCGGCTCCCTGCGTCCCTCCCCTCAGCACCGGCTCCCCCCACAGCCCAACGGCTGCGTGCCCCGGCCCGCCGCCGCCATCGCGGCACCCCCCGCCCCCACGGGGCCGGCTTAGGCTTGCGCACTGCCTTTCCTTCCTTCACGGGAGCGTCGTCGTCCGCCTTTCCCCCCATGGCCTTGGGTCTGGCCGCAGCCGTGAACTGTCGCAGGTCGTTTTCCTCTCCTCGGCCGTTTACAAACCTTGATCCCGCTGCCGGTCGCGGCACCCCAGTGCTCACCGGGCTCCCCAGCCCTGGCACCCCAGAGGAGGGCCTGACCCCTTAAGGGATGCCTGCAGATCTTTTTACTTTATTGGGTTTTTCCTTGAAAAAGACTGCACTTGTAAAAGCTCAACAGAACAAACATTCAACAGTTGTTCTTTGGGCGTGAAACAGTAGTCCTCCTAGTCCTGTGTGGCTGGCTTTTTTTTTTTTTTAATTCATTACATCACTTCATTTTCAAAACTAAATCTACTAAAAGAATCATGATCAAATATCTTCTAAAAAAAGCCCCACAGTGGTTAGAAATTCTTTAAAGTTTGGCTGGGGCTGCTAAAGGAAAGTATGTGTGAATTTCAACACCAGTGCACATTTCATCTCGTGAAAACGACAGCAACTGTCTGCGCGGAGAAAGAGGAAGGAAAAAAAACCTCAAAAAACAACTGTGCAGCCATATGCTCTTCCATAGCCACATTTAGATTCAAAGTGTGATGAAATCACCCGTCATCTTCATTGGCTGCTTCATAGGTAGTCTCAAGGTGAGGATGTACCTGCATAAGCTCAGCCACTGCCTTCATCAGCCATGTTTTGGTAGCAGTGGCTTTCTTGGTGTGGACATTTTATTAGAAGACCAAAGCAGCACACCGAACCAAAACAGCACTCCTCGGCCCATGATCATGCAGCTGTGAAGCTCTCTGGAGAGGCTTGCTGAGTGTACACCAAACACCTGGCCCAACCTTTCGGCCTGGCTGGAGACCAGCTCATGCAATATGCGATCTGCAGAAAAGGTGCAGTTAAAGCCCTTTCACTCCTCCTGCAGTCTGCATCTATTATGGAGGCCACATGGTAGATACGTTAAGGACAAAGAACAACACCGCTGTTCACAGCATTGCTCTAAAAAAGCGCGTATTCAGAAGTTGTCTTCCTATAGTGGAATAAGAGGTATGTATCATTATACCTTTTCTCATCATCCACTAGTGCCCATTCTCGTGAAAATCTTTGTTCTGATGGCTCTGCATTAGCTAAGCCAGCACAGGCCATGGAGCTTGGCATTAGGACAAGATGCTCCAACCCTAAAACTAGTTTTGTTCACCAGGTGGTTGTTATGTAGGTAAGTAACATGGATTCGTCCAGATTTGGTACTGTAAAACAAAAAATGTCACAGTGACAGTGATACTTTGATGAACTACAGAAGCTGTGGAGTTAGGAAATTCTTCTACATACAGTTTTTTCATAGCAAAGTAATACCTGAAGGGGTTGCCAGAGAGACTAAACAGAATTGGAGACAAAATTAATCAAATAGACTAATTCTAAGGAAAGAAGGGGCAACCACAAACAATGAAAAACCAGGAAATGTCAGAACAAACAGATGAGTCCAAAATACTGGGTAGAAGAGAACTAAAGCAGAACCAGAAGGAAAAGACAGTGGAACTACGGTAGCAAAGTGAGAAATGAATGCTAAAAAGTTACTCATCTGCATCAAAGGAATACAGCACGCCCTTGCCATTTGCTGTAAGTGGGGGTTTATGTCATTTTTCTTTCTCATCCTTTTGTTTGTCAGCAAAAATTCAATAAATAAGATGGGTTTTGGAAAGGATATAAAGAGAAGATAAAAATGTCAACACAGAAATTGAATGACTTCTTAATGTCAGGAAAAGAAAGAAAGATGTGACTGTAAAGAATAATACAGTGTGTTAAGAAGGTCAATCTTTTCTACTTAATCTTGCCCCAAATAAATGTATAACATGACTCTTAAAGGGGAACACATCTAATACGAATTAGAAGAATGTTTCTTCCACACATATGTAATTAATTTGGAGAGCTGATTGTGAGTGGGTATTTCATAGACATGGGTTTTTTAATACATCACCTGTTTGCACGTCTACCAACAGCTACCGGCACACTAGCTAAAACAAAATTGCAAAGGCTATTGATCCCTGTGTTTCGGAGTACATTAGAGTTGTTCGGCATGCTGGGGGTGGGAGGAGATGCCGACAAAAGCGCAGAAGGGGTGGCGAACATTATATAACACAGCCTCCAACCGAAGTAGCGTTCAGCCTTCTGCTGGGCGAGAGAGGGGGACAGGAGCCAAAAACAAAGATCGAAACAGAAAGAAGAAAAATTTAAAGCAGGAAAGGATATTCTGCTTCGTAACAGCAGTAGTGTAGGTGGTTGGGAGAAAGAAAAAAAGAGAAGCTGAAAACAGGAAGAATTAATTTGTGATTAAGACAGTGAACTGGAGCTCATGGGATTTATGTTCAAGCGCAGCTTTGCTACGCGCTCCTCGAGCAACCTTGAGCAAGTGGCCTCAAGTGGGCTGACCACAGGCATCCAGTTACCTGAACGCAGGCAGCCAGTCGTACTCCCAGCTGGGTGTCAACAGCCTCCGGAGGACCATGGCTGTCACATCCGCCATCTCTTTTGGGAACAGTGGGACATTCAAACTGGTGCTAGACTCCCAGATGCAGGCACATCTCCCTTAGTCTCTCTCTGTTTTGTTCTCTACATAGAACTGAAACAATAATGTTTGCTTTCTCTGTTCTTATTCCTGCCTCTTGCATTAAAATTTGCAATATCTTACTGGCAGATTCAGGCCATATTTGTACAGTCTTGATCTTGGCTGAGGTATCTAGGCATTAGAACAAGACAAATAATAAGGAACAGTGATACAGATAAAAATAACAGTGAGGTAATAAGACTGTGGGACAGTGAAATGAATTGCATTTTCAGCAGGGAATGGAAAAGGCAGAAGTACAACCCCTGAGGGAATGGAAGTTGTCTCTCCTCTATTTTCCTCTCAGTTCTGCTCCACGTACATTCTTTTTCCCACTACGCCAGCTCAGCACTGTGCATTTTTTTCCTCCAAATAAACTAATGGAAACTCAAGCCCAGTTTTTTACCTGAGGACAATCAGCTAGCTGTAGGTAGAACATCCAGGAAGAAAAAACAGAGGAAGGCGTTTGAACAGAGGGGAGATGTTCAGGGAATGGAAAGAACAGGGGTTTTTAAAAATTATTATCTATCAAGATAAACACTGTAAGTAAAGTTTTATGTACAGAAGAGGTTGCACAGGAATAACATATACAGGTAACAAACAACTTGGGGGATACTATAAGAACAGAAGCACTGTGTTACTGCACATTTAGAAACCAACCCCTGCTCTTCTTTTTTCTCAAAAAGTTTCCGTAATGCATTGGGCTGTACCATAAAATACAGTAACAGAACAGATCAGTGATGGGTTTGTTCCATTTTGCTGCTTCCTGTATCTCTGAGGAAAACAAGATGATATAGTTTTAAAATATTAATAAAGGAGTAAAGAGAGTAATTGCCAGTGTATTACATTCAAAGCAAAATACTAATGAGATAGTAGAAAGTGAAATTACTTAAATAATACAGACACAGTATTATTCTGTTTACTGAATAGCATATATATGTCCCTTTCAGAGTAAGACTCAGGTTGGTGGAGATCACCTGTAAACAAAAATAAGGCATTTTGGCTGTAAGCAAATGCTTCAGTTTAATTGGAAATGCACTTTACATGTTTAATGCAACATAAAATGTGCTTCTGAGTAATATCCCCATCTGTTAAATTTCCATGTTCAACTTTATTACACCAAAAGATCTGCGCAGATGGTTAATAGCCATGCTAGTGACTGTGTATTATTTGCTGGTTCACTGAACGTGCCTGATTTTTGTTATGAACACACACTCATCCTGCAGTCGAAGCTTTTACAGTTATGCCAACCAATTAAAATCTCATGCAGACAGAAACCTATTGTCTAATGAAGATCTTTGTTTTCACATTGCTCTCTTGCTTTTTTGGAAATGCGTACCTAGGTTCCTATCCAGCCCAGTATTGCTCAATACTGATACATCTCTACATAGCAAAAGTGTCTAGTCTTAGCAGCTACCGGCGTTTCTTCCTCAAACCTTCACAGGGATTTCCTATCCATGTTGGGGCCCTGAGCGCATCCCGGAGGGTTGGCTCCCTGGGCTCAGGGCTAGCTCAGGGACAGGGCAGCCGCAGGCTGTCCCCTTCCTTCCTTCCTTCCTTCCTTCCTTCCTTCCTTCCTTCTTCCTTCCTTCCTTCCTTCCTTTCTTCCTGGCTGCCAGGCCCTGCCGTCTCCCAGCCGGGGAGCCCTCGGCACTCCTGGCCCAGCAGCCCGCGGTGCCCTGACAGCTCTCTGTAGCACCTTTTCTTCTGTATTGTCCAAGAAATGGTGATTGGCATCCTTTTCCTTTTACGGGAGACTTACGAAAACATGCATCCACTAATTATTTTAATGTGATTTCAGATGCTTACGTGGATGATGATACAAAAGTTTCAAATTTTTATTTTAATTATAATTTTTCTTCTTGGAATATTATCATACCATTCATAATTACTATGTTTTACTTACTGAATTCCTGTCTTATTTGCCAGTATGCTGTTTTTCTTCAGAGCTGCTAATTTATTTTTAAAACATTTGAAACGACCTATGATTAATTTTTCTCCACCGTGAAATATAGCTTCCTGTGAAATACAGTCTCCCTTTTGATCTTTAACTGTTTGGAAGTATTTTTTTAACATTTTTCCTTGTACCAGTTGTTGAGGGGGAAAAAAAGGCTTAGCATGGCTTCCAGAATGAGGTAATCTTTGTTTGCAAATAAATTTAGTTCCTTGGTTTATTTTGGAAATACATCAGCTGTCACAGATTCTAGAGGGCGGCATCACTGAGTTCAGTTTATTGAAACAGAAATGACAGAATGTCAATTGGCTTTTCCATTACATGTTATATGAACAAAAGCCACTGTGCAAGGCCAAAGTAAATTTATTTTAGTATCAGCTGTACAGATCCCTTTTTATCTGTTTACAAAGAAAAGAAAAATAAACCTTTTTTTTTTTTAATAAGCATTTTCCTTGGATTTCCTTGTCTGTAAGCATCAGAATGACTGTAATATGCAGTACAGGCAACCTCAAACCTTGAAAAGTCATGGTGAGAGAGCAAAAATAATGGAACGGCTTCCCAAATCCTTACCCATGGGCTTTTAGTCCATGCTGTACACCTCCAGTGTATGTCTGACAACTTAAAAAGCTGCAAACTCCCCAATGTTTGTAGCAAGGCAGTGAAATGTGGCTTCTACTACTGAAATGCCTTCTGGGGGATACCACCATGATCTGAACTCTGGTGTGGTCAGCACGTCAGTACACACAGGGCAGGAGAGAGAACTTCCCCTAAGTAGTTGCAGGCAAGAAGGAAACACAACAGTGAGTTCGTCATGGTGGGAACTGGAGCTTGTCATACTGACATCATGGTGTCAAAACTGACATCAGATACCCATTAAATGAGAATGGATGTTTTTCTTCATAAACCAAACCACAAAGGGCAACAAAATATGTATTTTGCTGAAATATTTTACTGCTATTTATGTGGTGAAAGGAAAAGGGCATGCATCCAGATTTGAGATGTTCGTTCCTGGCTGAGGAAGCACTGGTCTGGTTGTTTCTCACACCATAGGCAGTTCTTGATTGTTTTGTCTCCAAGGGAAATCTCAATCTCATCCAGGAAGTAAAAAAATGAGCCCCTGTTATTTGAACTGAAGACCAGATCTTCCACCCTTGATGCAGCAGCAGTTGTAAACCTCTCTGTGTGGTCTAAGCCATAGAAGATGTCACAGCTATGATGAATCAGTGTAACTTACAGAATTACCTAATCTAGTAGGTGTTTTCTGAGAAACTGTGGCAAAAACGCAAACTGCCAGGTTTGCCCTAGTTGGACTGAGAGTTTTGCAGCTCTGCCAGAAGTGACCTGTGGAAGTTACCAGTTATCTGTTATATAGATGCTGAAAAAGAGACCAACTCCTGCAGATATGAAACTTTGCTTCCTAAGGGGTTCCAAAACATTAATGTGAGTTGATAGAAGAGCTGGAGATAGAATTTATAATTTCAAGGTTGCAGCTTGAGTGTGCTTTTCTGTGAAATAATCTCTTATTCTCTTTATCTTGCTACCCACCAGCCCTCTCAAAAAGGAAAAAAAAAAAAAAGAAAGATGAGATAGCCCATGTGTATCAGGAGCCAAAATTCTGCTTCTTGTGATAAATTTATGAGAAAACATATAATAGTCACCACAGGCCACGCTGGATTAGATTAGGAAGGTGTTACATCACTGAAGAAGGTCTTCTAGTTCTTACAAAATCCACTGTATTTGCCAGTTAAATAATCTTGTTTCAGAAAGACAGTTACATAAACCAGAAGAAGTGACATCCTTTATGCTTCTTAAAGGGGAAACAGTAAATACTCCATTCTCGCTGATCCTACAGTCCTGCCAGATGACTACCTTATCAAACTGAAATGTTAGCTAAATCTGTTGGTTTAGCTTTTTTGTCTTCGTTTTCTTCCTCTAAAGACACTTGCAGAAAATGTGAGGTAATGCAGGAGCATGTCATCTGGTGTGGGAAAGGAAAAGGAAATGGTTGGTTCTGGTGGAAGCTCATGAGTGTTTAATCGAGGTCTGTGGCCTGAAATCCACAGTAAAGGAAATGTAGGATTTCCTGTGCATTGGTGATCAGTCTTGGAGGTGAGTGTTGAGTAGAGGTTTATGCAGACAAGTGAAGGATAGTTTTTAGGAAGGATTCTTTATTTATGGCACTGTGATACTTTGCAAGCAAGGTAGGACAAGGCAAGGACAGAAAAGGGAACCATGGACATGCCTACAGTGCAGTGACACCAGAGCTGGCATGTGGTAAGAGTTACTGTCTTTCATTGAACTTCTTTCATGTGTGTACTCCCAACACACCAAGTACACAAGAGTAGAGCACAAATCTGTTGGATACCTGCTTCCTTCACTGCACACTTTTTGCTTTCACTGTGGGAAGGCATGCTAGGGACAAGTGTTCTCGCTAGCAGACTCAGAGTCTGAAAGGTTTCTGAGGTTACTGCAAAGAGAAATTGGACAAAATATGCTAAAGAACTGCAGAACCGGTGGTTCATTAACTGCCCCTCCCTGGTGAGCTGTGCATTGCCCAACCTGAACCTGAACCTGAACACTGAATTGAATAAAATCACCTGCAGAGATGAAGGCATGTGTTAACTACATATGTGACCCTTTTGAAGCACAGCTGCAGCAAAAGGATAGACTGCAGGTTAGTCCTGCAACCAGTTTGAACATTCCCTGAGTGCTAAAACTGCAAAATGAAACATGCCTGAGTGATATTGGACATTGTGGAGGCACTGGGACAGGAGTGGCTTCAGATTAAGTGGCAGACACTTCAGCGAAAACTTTGAAGTGCTCATCTAAAATCTGTGTCCTTTGGATGCAAGCTGTCCTTGCATTCCTCTGAGACATTCACACAGACCTTGCAGATACGCCAGAGGACCTATAAGAAGCCCATGCCCTTCTGGGGCATCATCTGGAGGTCTGAAGATCAAGCAGGATACCTAAGGGCATTCGAAATGGCTCAAAATACCTATGTGCATGCAGCTTATTAAAACCTGAATCAATCACGTCTAGAGAAATAGGAGTGAGGCAAAATCAGACTGCACTTAAGTGCATCTCAACCTCTCGCTATTTCTCTAGACTTCTTGAGAACTAAAGCATTACCACTCCCACTTCTGTTTTGGCACCTTTCTTTTCTCTCTGTCATTTCTGGTGGTGATGGTAGAGAAAGAGATATGTGGGCAATGCTAAACTGGATGAACAGATCCTGGATACAACTTTAAAATATTCCTAGATTAAGCCTATTGCTAATCATGAATCTACAATTAGTGAACTTGACCCTTGTTCTCCTGGTAACAAACACTTCTTTCTGGAACAATTGCTTGAAACAGCAAGCAATTACCTTCTTCTGTACATTTGATTACTAATTTCTTACCAGAACAATAAAAAACAAGTCACTTGTCTTCCAGTCCTCATATTATAATTTCATTTCTGCTGCCAAAGTGTGCCTGGCTTCTGCTTTGTATATTTGATGTGCAGCTGTGGTAGGAAGCCACAAATAGCAGCACAGCGTCTTTAAAAGCTGTGCTGCCAAGGGTAAAAGGACCCTGCAGGGCAGCTATTCTGAGGGAGCCATCCTAACTGTTTGGAAAGTAGCAAATCATGTTGTGATGAGAAAGGTGCAGAATTAACTCGGAAAGTGTTCTTTTTCCAACTTTTCCCATTGCAGGAAAGAAAGTGGCTTTTGGCCAACATACACAAAAGAAATCGGTACCCTTTCTCGCTAGTTTGAAAGGCAGCCATAGGCTGCTCTAGCTGCGTTATATATTTATGGAGGCATGACGCAGTATAGAAGTATTATACCATATATTGCTGTTTATTTTTTTACCTGCTGTGATAGATGAGGGATACTTACAAAGCAGTCAATGTGTAGGATGCCTTGGGATTGACTAAAAGTGTTTTTTTCATCATTTACAATAAGGATGGACACATGGCATTTGTTTAACTGAAGAACCTTATGCACCCAAGAGAGGAAGGGAAGCATCCCTAAGCTGTGCATACTAGAAACTAATTGCTATCCCTTATTGAATTAGAATGCATGAATATGCATGGGCAGCAGTGTCTGTCTTCAGGTGAAATAGGGCAGCCTTTATAAAGCTTACATGACTGGCTGTGAGCTTTTCAAATTCTGCGTGTCCCAGAGCCTCCTGTCTCTTTTTAGCCAAGTGCTTGAAGCATAGCACTACTTGAAAGATAGGCCTGGGTGTTTAATTAAAATCTAAAGTAAGATGTTTTAATATGTTACCTTAAATTTCAGCCCTGTATCTATTTTATTCTCATAGATGCTTCTCCTGACAGCATCGGCTCTTTTGAAATTGGTCTGTCCTTGTGTATTTGTAATAAGCATTCCCAACTCTCTCTTGATAATATTGCAATGAATCATTCAGAGAGTGGAGTGAGTTGGATGATTTGGTCCAGAGTAAATCGTAATACCCAGTGATTTTTATCTTTTTATGTCTGAGTCATGGTCACCTGAACCACAGGGAAAATGAGTTTTAATGCCTTTAATACAAAATGTTCCTTTAGGATGTATACCCAATTTGCAATGATTGTCAATTACAACAGCTGATACAGATATAAGCAGTCACCAGCTAACCTTAATTATCACTTCAAAGCTGTAGATCTGGGGAACAAAGTTCAGTAGTACAATTAACTGATCTTTTTGCCTATTTATGTGCTTTATCGTCTCATGCCCATATACATTCACTAGTAACTCTGATATCAAACAAAAAACATTGTGCATACATTCTTCTCCAATTGCATGCCATTACCGACTTTTTATCAGATTTGATATTGCATTCTGAACAAACATGAAACTGCAGCATGAAAATCTCAAAGGGATTCCAGAGCAAGTACATGAACAGAAGCCTGTGGTAACTTCAAATATTCATAGGAACATAGGTTTCAACAAGCCAGAAAAGATCAAGAGTCTAAATGCTGAAATGTCCTGCCTCTGGCAATGGTCTTTAATTATCTTTCAGAGAAGTTTACATGGCTTATTTCCACACTGGGTCAAGCCTATTTGGGTAAAAATACATGTTCAAATGCTAGTCATATGGGTGATCTGCTTGTGCCCTAAAGCACTAGATTTGCTTTCCTAAGTCATTCTAATATGAGTTTGCTCTTCTTACTGCTCTCAACCACACTCCTTTAATCTCATCTTTGATACTTAGGAGAAAAGTCAATCCAAAAAATGAGATTCCTTTAGCTAAGTGTTTCCACATGATTTCCCTCTGTTTATTTATTTATTTTTCATTAATACACTGGCTTCATTATAAGACATGAAAAATTCTAGTGACATAGAGTTTAATTACTGTACTTTTTCTCAAGGGATCTTCATTGTAATCTGTATCAGAACTATTACTGCCTTAACTAATAACTAAAAGAGGTCATGTTCTAGGTTAATAGCCTGCAGCTGCAATGTAGAGAAATATTCAGTACTAAATACCTCTATCTAAATAAACTAGATATAGCTAATAGTGCTATCCAGTGATGGTGAGTATTTGCACACAGATGTTAACATTAATCTCAAGTGCCAGTTCATTTCACTCTACTTGAGTTTATTGTATTTGCATCTACATTGAAAAACAAATCAGGTCTGGAAACAGCATGTTGGTCAAATAACTCTTTCAAGCTGAGGAATTTCTGAAGGCGTCCAGCTGGAGAGAAGGGTGTCCAAACCAATGAATTACAGGTGGTCTCAGCCATCTTGACAGTCTTCACTTCAGATACTTTTACAGTCACTATCAAAATAGACTTTGTGAAGACTTCTTCATCTGTCTGTTCGAGGGAAAATAAATCACAAATCCTACTTTGACTTCAATAGTACTTTCAAATTTTTAACAGGGACACTGACAGTGTCCAAAATTATACTATACTCAGAACTTGTAGAGTACAGCATAGTGAGTCCGCATTTCCTTTCCTGTCAAACCTAATAGTCAAATATCTGTGTATATCTGCTCAGCTATCACAGGGGACTTACAGTGAGAACTTCATGGAATAAAAGAATTGTCCTCCTGTGTCCAACATGCCCGCCTTGCTCAGTCAAAACAGTTCTCACAACCTCTTGCTTGTGCCTTCACAATTCATTGGTATACAAACAAATGGAGTCTTTGTTGTATAAACTGTACAGCATGGCCACAGCATGGCTAATATAGATGATCAAGCTACTAATGTCTCTTGCATTTGCATTTCATACATGAGAAATGGATGTAGGAAAATGCAAGAAACTGACTGGAAATTTCAAACCAAAACTTCTATGTCCATTAGAGTTATCCTTTAAGGTGGTTTGTTTTGGGGTTTTGTTGGGTTTTTTTAATTATTTTGCTAAAAGAGTTTATAGGATTTTTGGTTTGCATATTTGGATGTTTTAATGTCTTCTGAGGAAGAAATGCCACCATTTCTCTGTTTATACAAGTATTTTGCAATCCACAGTTCCAGCCATTCTACCTAGTGGTGCATCTAGAAACTGTTACCGAGATGAAAACATAAGACTGTTGGAAAGGTGCCAGAGAATGGCACTCAATTAAGAAAGAATGATTCTAAGAATGTAAAGAATGGGAGCTATGTTGGCTATGGGAAGGAGGGGGATATCTTCACACCTACTAACAATGGTCCTAAATGAGTCCTGACACTCATGTCCCACAATTCTCAGGATGTCAGCTTTGATGATGATTCCTACGCAAGCAAGAGAGCCTTGTTACTACGAGCCTCTCTGCAAGTGTCTAGCTGAGACTAACAAACTTTGCAGCTCACTGCTTCCCCACAGCCCTGCTCAGTTACCACATGTGTAGCCTGGTCAGAGCCTGGAACTACCTCTAGCTCTGTAGGAGAGACAACTCCACCAGCAGCTGGGCAGACAGACCTTACCCACTGCACAGTTCCCACTCCACAGCAGGAGAAACAAGTATGAAATGAAAATAAGAAGGGCACTTGCACCGCTGATTTTCCTTGTCTTGTGTTTTTGGTATGTTTTACAGGCTGCATTTTGTTATGTAAAAAGCACAACTCATTACTGTTTGCAGCCAGCTGATTTGTCTGCGTAGTTCTTTTCCTTTCCTTCCAGGAATTATTCAAGGCACACAAAACTATGATTGCCTTCCACCAACAATTATACCAAAAATCCACCCAAAATTATTAAATTGGCATTACCCTCTTTGGCAAATGTTGGAAAAGAGCAAATACTACAAGAGCTAGTTTTGTGGCATGCTATGTAATCAAGCAAGCAAGCATGGAGACTAACATAATATATGAGATTTTATTCAAGTAGAGATTAGCATTCGCATTGTCTGAGAAGTTCAGAAATGCAGCAGAGAGAATAAGATATCAAGAGTATCATTTTCCCTGGCAAGGCACATACAATTGCAGTGGATTATTCATTAAAATCATTGTACCTGGCACAGAAATGCACACATATGGCATTGCAAATTTCCCTTGCCCCCCAGATCCTAGTGTAATATTATTTATATGAGTACTTTCTGGTTGTACAAATTAGTATGTCGATTTCCAGAACTTTCACCATATGGAAAGAGTCACTTATAACTTTACAGATGTTGCACAGAGCACAGATGGCCACACAGACAAAAATGGTGTTTGTAATATTTACATCCCAGGTACTTTGGAAACATTGCCATCTTGCCTTTAACCTTCAAAATGTGCACTCTACTATCACTGTGCAGCTACTAAAAGTGTAATTAAATTTTCTGTGTGTCTTACAGTGCTACAATAGGATTTTGAAATCAGTGATAGGAGAAAATAGGAACACAATAAAACATTTTATTTCATAGCTTTTATCCCACAAAATAGTCATGATACTTAGATCCTGTTGCAACAACGTGAGATGGAAAACATCACGGTTTATCCAAGCATCTCTTCATCATCTTGGTGGTGTTCTCTTTACCAGTGAATCTTATATGAGAACTGATGAACCTGCCCCTGCAAGGTCTCAGCAGGATATTCTCACTCCCATTCAAGGGCTCAGACAAAGGGCGTGAATGTCCTGTCACGTTCCTAGCAGAGTTTGAAAACCCTGTTCTCTCAATGGCAGCTATTACCAGCATGGTTGATGTGCCCCAGTCTGTGAGTAAATGAACCTCATTGTAGCTCCATGGACCTCCACCACCATCAGACAGCTGATTGACTTACTACTGGTAAT
The DNA here is from genome assembly GCF_035582795.1 of Mycteria americana. Classification (NCBI taxonomy): domain Eukaryota; kingdom Metazoa; phylum Chordata; class Aves; order Ciconiiformes; family Ciconiidae; genus Mycteria; species Mycteria americana. The sequence goes on along the minus strand of NC_134366.1, from coordinate 92,401,313 downwards.
TAGCTTTGTTAGCTGAGTGGTCAGTGTCAAGGCAAGTATGGCACCCTTGTGTCCTAGGACACATACGGAACTGTCTGATAAAATTTCAGCGCTGCTAAAAATTACCTTTGACAATTTATGGAGAATGGGTGGCATTTCAGATAATGGGAAGAGTAAACATGTTGCGAGCTTTAAAAAGAAAGGAAGAAAATGCGGCCAGTCAGCAAAGCTTCTGTTTCTGGAAACAGAAGTACTGGAACAAGTAACTAGACAGACTTCTTGGAGAATAACAAGAGAGAGTAAAAAACAATGTCACTTTTTTGTGAGAATAGATTCTATCAGAATAATCCACTTTCCTTCTATGATGGGTAACAGACGCTGCAGACAAAGGAAAAGAAATTGCTATCATATTTCTTGACTTCAGAAAGGCTTTTGATGCTGTTGTTCATGACATTCTCCTTAGCAAATTAGAAAACATGATGTAGATGAGTCTAGAAGAGAACAGGCACAACTCACATTGGAAAAGCCATTTGCAGAGACAGAGAGGCTACTGAGGGGCACAGTCAATGGGGAAGTTTGTATGAATGGGTTCCAAGAGGGTCCAGTGATATTGAAGTGATATTCTGCAGCAAGATACTGCAAATTAGTTCCTGGGGAAATCTTTCCTGGTAAGGATAAAGATACTAAATGCCTCTCAAGACAGTGGCATTCTCATTAACAGAGCTTTTAAATAACAAACTAGGAAAAAAGTGTGTTGAAAAAAACACACGTAAAAAGCTGAGTATCGTGACCTCTCTTAACATCCATTTTAACTGGTTGTTTTGGTACTCAGGGACCTGGGCGAATACATCTCGGACCCTCTTAAAGGTTCATTTAGCTTAATGCTCTGACTCTAACCATAAGAAACAAGGCAAATATAAACTAAGGCATAGTCTCTGTATATGCCTTTGTTGCAGTTTCCCAATTTCTGTTAGCTGTTTAAGGCCTGTTTAAGGGTTTCTGAGGCTGGAGGTTACATCTAGAGCTGATATAGCTGCTAATGCATTCATGGATTTTCCAAGGCTCTTTTCAACCTGCTTGTAGTTTTGACCTGACACCATGCAGAATTATTGAAATCTACAGTGTAGTCATGTGTTAAAAAGCATTTCCCTTTGCTTAATTTTAAACCTGCTGCCTGATACTTTCACTGAAGTCACTTAAACCTTATCATACACAATGGGTAACAGAGGCATGACTTAACCTCAGGCAGAGGTGCTGGAGTTACTGCTACTTACCCCAGACTGGCAAGGAGAGAACATCCTTTGTATTGTGTTTGTTCAGCCTTTCAAGAAATGTTAGTGCACACCTGATGGCAAATGTCATAGTATCAGTTAAAATAGTCCTTAATTTTTCAGCTTCATTCTTTGCATTTCTTACTCTTGTATCTCACAAATTAAAGTCTCTCCTTATCTACAATATAGGTACTTCGCCTGTTGACTAGAACAGCTCATCTAATGGAGTCATGAGTAGCAAGGAGGATCAATTGTTCATTGTCTTTTCCATGGTAGAAATTAGGGAACATCAGATGAAAGTAGTGGGTGACAGTTTCAGAGCAAACAAAAGGCAGTGGTTCTTCACACCAAGTATTTACAGTGGCTGTGGAGCTCCTTCCTGCAGGATTTTGCAGATGCTAAAGCTTTTACACTGGTTTAAGAGAGGATAAGTCTATTTCATGGAAGAGAAATCCCTTGAGGATAACTAAATACACAGGAGCCACATTTGGCTTTAGGAGTCCCTGACTCTCAAATGGTTAGAGGCTGAAAGTAATTCTAAGAAGTATCATATAAGCTTGTCCAGTTCTTATACCCTTCCCAAAGCATCTGCACTTGATCATTAGCAGAGAGGCTCCTGGGCTAGATGGACCTTTGATCTGACCCCTTTTGGCTGTTTCTGTTCCTGCAAATTGGTACATAAGTAAAGTATCAAGTAGCATGAAAATAAATCTACTGTTGGCTTTGTCTAAAGACAATGTCTAAAAATGCATTACATATTGTTTTCTATAACAGCCTTGCTGTTATAGTGATGAGGCATTGAGTCCTGCCCCCACAAATCCCAGACATGACCACTGACAGATACAGTAGTCATTTCTGTGCCTGAGGGGTCAAATGCACTCCGCAGTGTGCCTCACAGTCTTGCTCTAGTGCTTGGTCAGATCGAGGTGTTTGCTGGTGTGTGCTGCATCTGCCTTCCTGCCTGCACTCCTGGGTCTTTGCAAGGGAAACCAGACGGGCAGGAGGGGAAAGGTATCACCCACAGCTCATCCTGATATGGAATCTCAGGCTACTCCTGAGAAGTTCACCTTGTATATCTGCCCCACATTGTCAGCACCAGGCTTTATGAGGTGATGTAACCACTGCTTGCCACATATGACATCGTGGGCTAGCTGGTTAGAAGCCTTCCATCAGCTAGAAAGTGCAGGTATCTTGCAGTGTAGACATATCCATAGTTTTTGCTTGCCACAAATAGGCTTGCCACACCTATAGGAGTGTTAATATTTCTCTTTGCATTTATTCTATCTTGGCTTCATTGTACATCTAGATTAAACATAATCAATGTGTTGGGCAGTTGCAAAAATACTTCTGCACATCCCCTGGAAATATACTGTCTTGCAATGCTAAGCTGGTGTACAAAAGAGTGACTATGCTGCTGCATATTACCATTTCTTGCAAGTAATTTCAGCAGAGCTGTACAATGGACTTTGGGCCAAGTCTTAGCCCAGCGTTTTGCTCCTGTGCCAATCTATGTGAGGCAGCCATTCACATCAGTAATGCTGTGAATCAATCAGTGCACCCTCATAAACTTTGAATCATGACTATACGTGGCAGATGTAGGACTGGTCCTGTTTATATTTACCATAGCTTTTAGCTAAAGTACTAACAAACCACCATCATAATATCAAACTTTTATGTTCCAGAAATTCCTTCCTGCTTGTAAGAATACAGTGTTATAATAATCGTAACAGCATTCAATAATGCATAAATAATCTTTCTTTCTTTTTGAGAAGCCAAACTTTGCCACTATTTCAATGAGTAGCTCCTTATCTAAGAAGGGTCCTCTTTGGTTTCATTTTCATGTTTTTGTTTTGGTAATACTGACAGAAAAAATATGACTCAACAGGCATAGGAATATCAGAACCTGGACCACTATAATTGGTAAGAAACTTAAGCTCATTAGAAAAAAAATAAATCAAGATTTGGTATCAAGATAGAATTTCTCTAAAGCTAATATACACTGAAAATCTAAATGTGACTGACATTAAGAAAAATTGCAGCTTTCATTATTCCCGCACCCTTAGACACTGTAGTTTTGTGGAAGGGTCCCTTATAGGTAGAAGTCCTTTTCCTACACGTGTAACATGGCTGCTTGGAGTGCTGTAGATCCTGTGTTGTTGGATGGACACTTAACTCTTAGGCATTACACCACTGCATTTCACAACATCATGTATTTCAGCTTAGCGGCCTGAAATCATTAAAAAACATTACATTACTTTAATTGTTTTGGATCAGCTCTCCTTGTTAATCATCATCTGACTAAACCAGGACTACCCATGTAAGAGTTTGCAGAATCTGCTTTACACAGCTCCTGCAGTACTAACCCTTTGAAGACTGCTGTTGTCAAATGCTGTTCCCAGACAACATGGAATAATTCAGTGAGAAATTATGGATGAATGCCAGATGACATAAACATAAAGTATCAATGATTTTTTATCCCAGTCTTTGAACCATGTGTTAATTGCAAAAAGATGTGTAAGATTGGTGAAAATGTGGAAAATGCAATCTGCTGGGCTATTCTGTACACTGATAAAATCTGTATAGAACTAAGACATGTGTCTTCATTTAATCTTATAATTGACAAAGACAGTTCATAGGCCCTCTCCAGTTCCCTTCACTTGTCTCCCAAAATTCATGGGCTGCAAAACATGGCATGTTTTCTGTTCTGCCAATTACAGAAAGACTTGCAGAACCTTCATGTTGTGACTAGCAATATCATCTCATGTTACACCAAAGGTACAACATTTATTAATGCTAGAAGAATGTTGTACTGTCAAATTACATCCTAACTGAAATATAGATCTTGGTATGTTAAAATTCAAGGATGAGTTCTTCTCATTTGGCACATTTATATCAAGAGAATTGGATATAAAAGCTACCATTCGGACCTGACAGCGTTTTACACAGGCAGCAAGGACTAAGGTAAGCTTGGTCTGTACTCTGCACCCATAACTCTTTCACCAGGGAAGTTCTCTCCCAATTGTAGCAGTACTGGAAATCAGTATGGAAATGAAAATCAAATGCCTACCAGACATCTAAGCCTAACCTGAGCAGAATAAGGTGCAAAGCAGTGAAAGTCTGCAGCAAAATTTATTTTCATATTCCTGACAAAATTAAAAAACTTCATTTTTCTCCTCTTGTTTTACTGCTCTTAATCATCTCACTGAAACAGGTCTTCTCACGTGTTTGCAGAACCTTTTGTATGAAACCCGGGTATCACTGACCCTTTTAAATCTGGTGTTGTTAAATATGGTTTCAGATCGGCATGAAGGGTCTGCCTGTGCAACACTGTTTTTTTTTAATCAAAAGAAAATCTTGTACCTCCCTCATCATGTCTTCAAGGTCTACGAGCTGCTGTCACCTTCTTCTTCAAGTACTGCATGACCCACAAGTCTTTCCTTCCTCTGGCACTTGCTGCCTTTATTACGCTCCCATAATCAATATAGTGAAGAAATGGCGAGTATAAAGGCAGTGAGCCCCAGGACATCACTCAAGCATTAAGACAGTGCTGTTTGGGAAGGGGTAGAGAAGTGGCATCTGATCTTACTGAACCACCTGCATGAGAGAATATGGTTTAGCAATGGGCCTCGTCAGCAGGCTCTACCCAGTTCTTTTTATCTGCTCTTTAGAGCTGCTGGCAGTTATTGTGATCTCTCCCACGTTCCTACTCTTTTCATTCTCACTCCAAGAGCCAGGTCACTTAGTGTCTTGAACACATAGACATTCATGCAGTCCTAGATCTCCTCCTCCCTCCCATTCTGCCTCCATCCATGGGCCCTCAAGCAGAAGTCACCTGCTCAAATGAGATGGTAACCAAGGGGCTGTTTTGGCATCCTAACTAGGTCAGTCTGGCCTGTGATCCTCACAGAATCACAGAATAGCTGAGGTTGGAAAGGACTTCTGGAGGTCATTTGGTCCAACCTCTCCCTGCTCAAGCAGGGCCACCTAGAGCCGCTTGCCCAGGACTGTGTCCGGACAGCTTTTGAATATCTCCAAGGAGGGAGACTCCACAACCTCTCTGGGCAACCTGGGCCAGTGCTTGTTCACCCTCACAGTGAAAAAGTGTTTCTTGATGTTCAGAGGGAACCTCCTCCTGTATTTCAGTATGTGCCCATTGCCTCTGGTCCTGTCAGTGGTCACCACTGAAGAGAGAGCCTGGCTCCCTCCTCTTTGCACCCTCCCTTCAGGTACTTATATACATTAATAAAATCCCCCCTGAGCCTTCTCTTCTCCAAGCTGAACAGTCCCAACTCTCAGCTTTTCCTGATAGGAGAGATGGTCCAGTCCCTTCATCATATTCGTGGCCCTTCATTAGATTCTCTCCAGTATGTCTGTGTACCTCTTGAGCTGAGGAGCCCAGACCTGGACACAGTACTGCAGGTGTCACCTCATCAGTGCTCAGTAGAGGGGAAGGATCACCTCCCTCGACCTGCTGGCAATGCTTTGCCCAATGCAGCCCGGGATACCGTTAGCCGCTTTTGCGGCAAGGGCACATTGCTGGCTTGTGTTCAACCCAGTGTTCACCAGCACCCCCAGGTCCTTTTCTGCAAAACTACTTTCCAGCTGGGTGGCCCCCAGCATACCTTGATGCATGACGTTGTTCCTCTCCAGGTAGAGGACTTTGCCCTTCTCCTTGTTGAACCTCATGACGTTCCTGGCAGCCCAGTTCTCCAGCCTGTCCAGGTCCCTCTGGATGGCATCCTGACCCTCTGGTGTGTCAGCCACTCCTCCCAGTTTGTGTAATCAGCAAACTTGATGAGGGTACACCCTGAGACCGTGCTCTCCTGGGTACTCCTCACCTTATACAGAGAAGATAAAAGATGGAAGATACCAGAGTCCTTGAACCTGTGATCCCTGGCTTACATGCAATTTTGCAGCTGCCTTGATCAGTAGTTATCCTTCCCCATACTACAGCTCAGTAGGTCCTGACCATGTTCCCTCGAATGGAAAAAGAATTTGGGTCCTTTTTTACTATATGTTACGTATATGCTTTTTCATATATACTATACGTATATGTTTTTTCATCCAGTTCTTTAAAATGCATAAAAATACTTTTAGTTACAAAAATATGGACAGGAACATACATATGTAACTATGTAAACACGCTCTCTGAGACATGCAAGAGTAGCTTCTAAAAGCTTAAAAGACAATATTAGGGCCTCTGCTAAATCTCTGCAATTTCAGTATGTGTAAGATTACAAGAATAACTGTAGTGATGGTGAAAATTAGTAAACCATATGGTTATTGATATGTATTTGCTGTATGTCACCCTGCTTAATTTGGTCTAAGAGTAACACAAATACTTCTGCTAAGCCCAGCTATAGGGACAGATGCCTAATATTTTTCTCAGAACAATGCTTTGGAGAGGGGCTGTGTGTTCCAGAAATGAAAATCAATATTATTAGTTTAAGCTCTGTAACTCTCTCTGCTACCTGGCTTTAAATTGCCACAGTTTACTGAGGAAGTAAAAGCGTATGTGGCTTCCTCAGCTTTTCTTCCAACTTTTCCTCATCCAAAGGGAGAAACACAGTGATCACAATCAGTTTACCCACATCCCCAGACGTGGCATCATCCTGCCAGTAAACAAACACTTTCACAGGAATTATAACTGATCCCATAGTTCAGATAATAAAATCTCAAGTACTTTAAGGCAACTACTCCAACAGCAATAGGAAGAAAAAGGAAGCAGTGTGATGAATATCTCTATCTGAATGTGACTCTGATGGAGCTGGCCACTCATAGCCATCCTGAAAGGTAGCTTTTTCGTTGTTAGCAATGGGACCGCTCACAAAGTAAGGTGAAACACCACCATAGGGAAACTAGTTGCTTTAAGGGGAATGAGACTAAGTTAATCTAGTTTGTAAGTTATTCATTATCAATCATTTTCTCAGCTCAAACCATGTTTTTTATTAGTGCCTCTTGTTAAATCTATTAGAATATTGAGATGATGAGTGCAGCACAGAGAGGAAGCAATATGTCTGGGTTTGTTTGTAAAATAAATGCTTTCCAAAGCTCTGTATGTGAATCCTGGAAAAGAATGGTTTTGATTTTCCCTTGAGAAATGGGCTGACGCATTTTTGTCAATAGGCGTCCTTTTCAGATAGAAACCTAATTCATTCTGGCCCTGCTGAATGGTTTCAGAGCCATGCACCCTGGCAGCAATAATGCTGTCAGCTTTACTCTCATATTAAATTCACACTTGAGGAGCTGTAGATGATGAATTTCAGATTTCCCTAACCCTTGATGCTGTTTTCAGATTTTGAGTAAAATAAAGCAAAAGCTGCTTGCTGAAGGAAGTCGATAAAGAGTCTGTTGATAAGGGTCTGAGCCTTGGGGTCATATAGTGAAACATTTAAAAAAAAAAAAAAATATATATAGGCATTGTATCAATTAATCTATAGGTAGCACAATGGCCTTTCTTTAGGCCAGCTTAAATCAGATATTTTAACCTTCTCTCTTTCTTTCCTTTTAGGTATGTATATGTACTACATTATATATATAGTTCAGAAATCCTCAAAGAGAACTTATGTTAGGGTCAATTAAATAAACCAAGGAGGGATCTGGTAGTCCAAGTCCAGGACAACTCAGACATTGAAGTAAACTTCAGTTTTAATCCTAAACTTCAGAAAAACAGTACCTTTCTCCAGTCTGGTATGCATTGATCTCAGTGGGAGGTGGGAGGGAGGCAATTTCTGTGCCTTGCATGTTTATACAATGTCTTGAACATTTAAACAAGAAGATGTGCCGATTCAAGATGCAAGCATGATTGCTTTATGTAGTGGCTTTGAGCTCTGCGTTTACTGTTACGGAGAGAGCATCAGAATGAAAGTCCAATTGTCGAAGGCTTGTGATCCGAGTAGGAACTGGCCCAGGAAGCACAGCATTCAGCTCTGGTGAGGATTCAGAAAAGCGAGTGAGGGGCAATTCTGGCAAAAAGGGCTCAAGCACAGTTCAGAAACAGAGGTGCTTTCCAAAGAGGAATTTGTATCTTGTTTGATGGTTTTCTCTTGTGCATATTGGCATGGCACTACTAGCCTGTATACAGCTTTCCCAGCTCAGCTGGCATAAGTACTCTCTCTTGAGCACAACTAGGTTATGAAAACAGAGGTAAGGTTTGGGGTTTTCTGATTCACCGAGGAAAACAGCAAAAAAAGACACATTGAGAACATATGGTTACCTTAAGGTCCTGCTCAGCAATGTGTTTCTCTTCCCTTCTTGATACAAGCCACAAACTCTCCCAAACCTTTACAATGTCTGTTCAGCTGATCTGTCCACCAGGGGTTTCCTTAGAACTGAACATCGCAATTTATTACTGAGGAATGAACTTCCCAGCCTTGCCTCACCATAGGAACGTGGCTAGATCTCAAGCAGGTTCTACCTAGATGTTTTACTTTCCTCCTTAGGCCTCTTTCTTTTCCTAGAGCTATACCCTGTTCCTGATTTAATGGACCCAGCATTTAGTCAGAGTACACCTTGAAGTCATTACAATGAATAGTAAAAAAATGTTGGTAGGTTTCAGATTGCCAATTAAGTCTAAATTAAATAACCTTACAATATTCACTATTTAATATGGCTTGTTCAAGAGAAGATTAAAATAAATATGACAACATCATTGCAGCATGATCATGGAGAGAATTATATGATTTGTTTCAGTTTTGAGGAAATTGGACTCAGTGGGAGAAGAAAAAAATTCCTCAGCCATAAGAACCAGCTGTAGCACTAAAACATGGACAATAAAATTAATTCCCAATTAAAAAAAAATCATAAGTATGTGGGGAGAGGTTTCTTTGTAGTTTAGGGAGGGAGGGTTGTAGATCTGTGAAGACTGGTCTTTATTTGTGCATCAGAAAGTCCTCTGAAACTACCCCTTTGAACCTGAAATAAGCAGGGTGGATGCTTCACATCAGCTTCTGGGCATCAATCGTCGTATCTTTCCTTTTACAATACTCAGTCCAAGCTATGTTGCTACCTCACACAAATCCAGCCACCAGAGACGCAAACCCAATGTGTTTCTACTCATTTTAGCCCTAACATCATAGAACCTGGCTCCTCACCAGTGTGTCAGAAATACCTGGAAGTACTGTTGGAAGATACAATGTTTAGCTGTATTACACATTAAAATGGAAAACATCGCAATTCACTCAATAGAAAGTAGAAAGTACATAGCGAAGACTTTCCTCAAAGTGCCAGATTCAGGTAACCCCAAGCTAACCCCAAGCACTGAAGAAAGCTGAAGCACACTCGATTGCCTAAACCTATGTCTTAAACCTGGTAGCAGCCAGGTTCTGTATACACCATAGACATAAAGATTCTGCAAAGAGAGTAAACATTTGCTATCATACTGCAGGCAACAGGTGAGGGAAGCTCAGAACCAGGCACACGTGCAAATGCTGCACTTGCCAATCCAATAGAAGACTTTCCTACGCCCAACGAGGGAAATGTTGGAAGGGGAGTCACAAAAGAAACAAACAGAAAAGGTTCCTGTATGCTGAGATGTCCCGAAGCAGCACCAAATGTAGGGACCCCTAAGTTTCACACTTGAGCGCTCAGGCTTGTCACCGGTATTTGTAGCACTTGGACATCAAAAAATAAAAGGATTTCCTGTCACTGAAGTCATTCTAATTTGTGGATGTTTGAGGCACTCCTAAAAAGCAGTGACGTGTAGGTATCCTGGGCTAAGCTGGTGAAATGCAGCATTCCAGGATTAACCATCACCACTGCACAGTAATAACGAGCACAAAACCGCTGCATTGTAGTTCTCACTGGGCATCTTACAACACGATCGCTCATTCACTCTCCTCAGCCTGACTAGAGACAGAAATGGAGCAGCATCAGGACAATACTAACTCCACAGTTGGCTCTTGTTTCGTGGTTTTCTTCCTCTCCACATTTTAGCAGTATGTGGCTGTTCCTGTTATTTCCTGATCTGAGTCCTCTCTGTGTGTAGAGATGTTGCTAATGGCTAATTGTATTCATGAAATTCTAGCAGGGAATGCATTTCAGCATGAAATACACTGTATATCCTGTATTTATTCTTAATCAGGAAGCTCAGCTTCTAAGGAAATGTGCTGATACATCTCCTTTATTTTTATGTCTGGCACCTTACAAAAAAAAAAAAAAAAGATTGGCAAGACCTCAGTCTTTACTAGACTGAGATGTTAACTCCTTCAGAGCCTTGTGTTAAGGAAAGATGAATCACTTTGAATAAGAAAGGCGTCCTCATCCTTCATGCTGTACATATGGAGATATCTGGTAGCCCTCTGAGGGTGGAATTTCAGAGCAATGTTACTCCTGATTTCAAATGCAAGCAGGAATTTGAAAATGCAGATGTCACCAACCTACTCAAAACTGAAAGGCTGTATCGTAAGATTTCTTAATCTGCCAGCTAGATTTCCTGATGACGAGAACTTCAGTTGCAACACTGAAGTTGATCCATATCTCTACATCTCTTGTGGTTTATGCATCCCTAGAGAGAGGTACATGAACTGAGGAAATCTGTTTAGCTCCCTTTTCAAGTCAGGCCTTGTGAATCTTTCAAAAGGTACTCAAAGCCCCCAAAAGCCAAAAAGCCACTGAACTCTAGGTATTTCACTGGAGCTATGCCGTCATATACCAGCTTGGATGTAGCTGCTGAGAGAAGCAGTTAACATTGTTTTTTGGACCCTCTGTGGCATGCCACACAGTTATTGAGAAATTAGAAAAATACTTTTCTTAATGAAGAGGATATCAGGGTAACTCAAAGAATAGGGATCTAATATAGATTCTTCTGAAGTCATGGGGAAATCTGCTATTGATTTCTGTGAACTTCACATCAGACCCTCAGTTAGCAAAGAGTTAAAGGAAGCAAAAATGGAGGTTTTCCTTGGTGTGATGCAATGGTAGATCTGCCACATGCTGCATGCACCCACTTTTTTTATTCTTTTTTTTTAATTAAAAGATTAAAATAACTTGTAATTTGCAGAATTTACATCTTAGAGCGTAATTTTTCCCATCACAATTCATGTAAGAGTTTGGCAAATTTCTATCTGCAATATTTGCTTGAAGCTTGTTTTGATTTTTTGTGGGTAAAAGTTGGCAAAATTATGATCAACAAGTTGTCATATTCTGACTTGGGCACAAACTGGATTTGAGCAACCCTTAGAATGTATCTTTTAATCCATTAAATTAGTCCAGTTCATTAATATTTATTTGGACAGAAATCTAAAAAGAAAGCTACTATTTAATATGGGAAGTGTTGGCAGGCAAGTTTTTATATAGCTACTATTTGAAATGAAAAAGAGGTATCTGATGGGAAAACATGCAAGTCTTCTACCTGGCAGCCACTCACAAAAGGATGCCCTGCGTTTCAGTGTTGGAAACCATGAGAACACGTTCCTGCTGTCAGTGTGAGTGTTGCCTGTTATGGTAAGGAACTGGAGGTAATGTGGAAGCAAGAGTTGCTATCTCTTTCCAAAAGATTTCCTTAAATAAGCTCAAATAACCACCAGAAGAGTGGAAACAAGTCTCTAATAACGTCATGCCTTCAGATTTTCATTTTTGACCCTGACAACACGCATGGCAATTTTTAGCTCTGAAACTTTGCGTTCAGCTATTTTTCTAAGTGGGGGGGTCTTTATCCATAGGCATTCAGGAATAGATGGTGATATGTTTATTGTATCAGATGGGACCATACAGCATCTTAAAAAATCAGAGGACCGTTTCCATACCAGTGGAAGTTGGTACGGATGATGACATTGCGTGTCATTGTTACCTAGTAAAGTACTTAAAAGCAAGTGAAAAAATAGCTGGGCATATACAAAAATGTACCCTGCTTCCAGAGTAAAAATGAACACTTCATTTGTGCTGATCACAAAGAATGTTTCATCAGAGTGAGTTTCTTTGGGCTACTGTATGGCTCAATAGGTAACCAGTCTCCAAAGAGAGGCCAAGAGGTAAAAATGTGCATTAGAATACGGGGTCATAAATATTATGCTGAAGAACGTGAAGAGTCATGTTTATGTTTCTCAAAGAGGGAGGAAAACTCTTATTCCATGAAAGCATGTATAGTGGCAACCAGAAGGGTTTCTAGGAAAAGATGCTAATAATATATGCTAATTTGTTAAGACTCTCTTAAAAGAATTATAGAAAATGCTCTTTTAAAAGCTTGATTATATTAAATTTAAATTCCAAGCAAAATGGTTTTGGGAACAGTAACTTTCTGCAGAATTATGCAGGCAACTCAGGAAATGGCCTAGTTAGGACTGTGGTCAAATGGTAACTCAGATCTGTAGTGTGTATGTGAATATATATCTGCAACTCTACGTGTATACACAGCTGCATATATTATGCCCTTCAGTGCTGATCCAGAAATGCAAATTGATTGGAAGGCATCTAGGGACTGAGAAGGGGGGAGCTGGAACACACAGTGTTACAGTGGTGGCAAATGGGCCACTCGCTCAGCTGAGAAAATGCAGGAAGGGAATCAAGACCCAGGCTGCCCCAGAAAGACCCCACACAACTTCCCCTGAGGTCTTCCAACGTTTAGAAAAAAATAATGGGAGATGTAGGAAGCAACAGCTACTTCCCTTCCACTTGCTTAGGGCAGCAGCAGATCTGAGCCATTGCCTTTTGATTATCTAATAGTGCTGTTTCCACTGGCTGATTTGCCATGCTTCAGCGGTACAGCCACCTCAAATATACATGATGATGCATTGTCATGAGCTCTTCTTAAGGCACAGATTGGGGTGGGGGGAGCATATAGACAGTGCAAGTGCTTGCACACAGTACAAACCGTTATCCTCATAGCTGCTCCTACAACAAAACCAGAGCTCTAGATAATCTATGCTTTGGCTGATAATCTTATTAGTATTTATGGGAATTGCCGTGTAAAGTTACACATGGTGTTCCTTGCCAAAGGATCAATTTAATGTTCTGCCCTTAAGGTGCATCAATTGTCTGAATAGTTTCCTCTTTATAGATTTGGGCAATATGAGACTGCGTTTTCAGATATTCCTGGCTGGGATCCAGTCCAAGATTCACAAATACATTGATTCAGAGAAGGAAATGAAGGAGATGGGGAGGAACAGGGGGAAGTACAGACCTGGTAGTCTGTGTCAGATAGATTGAATCAATTTTCTATTACCTGCATTGGATGGACTATATCAATCAAAGATATGTTTAAGAAATGGCTCTGAATCACTGAGCTGTTTCTAAGTAACCAGGAAGCTTACGTTACTGTGATGTTTATCGGCATTTTAAAATTCTTCTTCAGAAATATACTTATGATTGTGTCTACTACTCAACAGATTGGCACCTGTCAAAATGAACCTAGCTTGGGTGTTGAAGCAGGCTCCCTTCTTCTCCCCATCCCATCGTCTTCAAGCATCAGTTTCATTCCCTAGTATTTCAGATCGGTTAATCTACTCAGCGACTCTTCCTCAGGATCTGGAGTGCTATTTTTTACAATTTCTCTACCTGAAGTGGAATTGCATTCAAGAATGGTGCCCAGCTTGCGTGTCCTCGCTGAAGCTAACTCACCATCTTCACTTTTCCCCTGTAAGTCTTTATCTCAGCTAACGCTGGGAAAGTCTTGATATTCAGTCTGATTTCCCTCATTTGCACAGTGCCCACAGAGCTAAAACAAGAACAATAAATTTATTGACAAATTAATAAGAGGAGGAGATATGCTGATACCTGCAAGATATTTGAAGGGAGAGGAGACTGTTAAGAAGCTGCTAGACCATAAACCAGTCCAGCTAGGTCCGCTCAGAAACAGACATGTTTTCATCAGATTTGCTGATTCTTTCAGATAGAAATTATTTCTGTAGATTACATGATTTCACTGGAATTTGTCAGGAATTCTGCTAGAAACCTGTCTGCTTTCCCACTGGTCTTCTGTCCAGCTCCAGGGTCACCCTCCTTGTTGATGGGCATGGGGAGAATGGAAATGCCTGGTTCTCAGAGCGTCCCGAGATCCAGAGTGACTTCTGTGTCCATGGCTCTAGGGTTTTCCTTCCTTTCATACAAGGAGAGACATAATTTCATGAAGAGATATTGTTGATGTTCATCTCTGCACAGGACCACCCCAGATTTCACCATAATCCAGCTCCCTATCAGATGCAGAAATTAATTCTCTCAGCTCAGTTCTCCACTGTGTCTCACATCTAGCTCTTCAAAATGGGAAAAAAGGCAGAATTTGGTGCTTCACTGCTTAGAAAGATGCGAGTGCACAACCAACCCACTCAAGAACTTTGTATTAGTAAGGGGGGGGAAAAGAAAAAAACAAACATGCCAGCTGTTGCTAAATGGTGTGTGGAAAAATCAAACCTTTAAGATATGTTTGTGAGGTGCAACTGAGCTATCTGTAATATATACCACATGCTGCCTGACATGGTGCCAAGGTTTTAAAGAATCCTCTGAAAATTTAAGATGACACTTTACTTTTTTTCTAATCCTTCTTTTGATCATGTTTCATAGTGGCTCAGGTAGAAAGGGTTTTCTACCATCTTAATGTATGTTAGTGGAAAGGGAGTAATATAATCTGTTGTCCAAACATCTGATGTATTTGGTATTTATACTTGTACGGGTAAATTTCATGCCAGATATTTTCTTTCTCCACAGGTATTTGCTCCCTTACATCTGTGTTGATGTTGCCTAACTAAAAAAAGATATCTTGCAGATGAACACATGCGTATTTCTCCTCTGACTAATTCTTGTTTCCACCAGAGCTGCATAGCCACCCTCTGCTGGAAACTGAACTGTTTCCACCTTCTGAAAACTGAACTATCATTAGATTTAATCTTGTGGCACTTTTTCCACACTGTGGCTCCTGGAAGGAAAGAAATTGCTGTAGGATGGAAAGAGCAGGACAATGATAACTAAAAATGCTTATAAGCTCAAGGTCCGCCTTCAGCCAGATGAGCTCAAAGCAGAAAATAAGTGTTCTTCTTTCAGAAAATACATTACAGCATCCTCTCTTTGGTCACGAAATGGCATGAGCGCTGTCGTTACATGTATCTGCAGTCAACTGAAATTAGCAGAATGGGAAGAGCTACTTAAATTCTGTGTAGTGATTGCACAGAAGCCACTGGAAAATCTGGCATGCAGGGGGAAAAAAAAAGTGTGCATGGGAGGAGTGGCAAAGGAGAAAGAGAACTAGAAAAGTTAATTTTTATTAAAAACTGATCCTATCCATTGTTGGGGGTTACTTTTCTGACCTGTTGTTATTGACTTTCATGAATGTAAATGTGTACTTTCATGTGTACTTTCACAGAGTCTGTCCTGTCTGTCAGTCTGAAGGAACTTGCTCCCTTGATGATGATGGGCGGAGAGTATCCTCTCATGGAGACTGCAAATATATCTGTGCTAATTTCTCCATTAAGTAACAAGCTCAGCCCAAGACATTTGAAACCTATCTCTGAAATTGACAAAAATTTAGTACTTCACTAAATTGGCCACATTATCAATGACAGGTCCATCCTCTAAAACATCTGAAAATGTTCTCAGGGTGAACAAACGCTTTCAGGTTGCCTTCAACTAGCAGCACTACTGCATGCAGAAATGCTTTCTGGGCTGTTTTCCTACTCCCAGCCATCTGTTACAATGGCATCCAGGCAGCTCAGAAATCCTTGGGATTGTTTCACTGATGTATATGTGCCAATGTAATAATAATAATAATAGGTTAACATGGGCAGGCTATTGTAATCCTGCAAAGGCCACTTGTCCTATTGGAAGTCTCAAGGAAAAGACTGCCAACCGCCTGCCTTATTTCCCTGTAAGGCACTTTGGTACCATGGTGATGAATGCGCAGAGAGGATCAAACATTGCTTTGCTATCAGATGAGAAATCAGAATCCTTTCAAGCAAGAAAAAAACAGTTCCATACCATTAAAACACTTAAAAAGTGCAAGAACATCTTTTCATTGCACAGTCTGACTGTGAAGCCCATTTACTACTATTTCTTGTTTTATTTGCCAGGATAACTTCCATAAAATCTATAGTTGCGTTTAAAAAAAAAAAAAAAATCCTGAAAAGACTGCTCTGCGATGGCAGTATATCAAGAACAATGGTCACAGGAAGAGCATTTAATAAAAGATCAGTCAAATAATGGCACTTTGTATGTGCTGCGTCAGTGAAATGCAGCCACCTCCGGGGTAGACCACACGTGCTGTTGAGCAGTGCACATTAGGAACACTGAACACTGGGGAGAACCACCATTGTATATCCATCTGAACAGAAAAGCCTATACAGAAGCCAGTATTTGAAGAGAGTCAACTCTGTTGACCATGGGTGGTTTATACTGGTTGTTTGTTAATCGTAGTATGGATACAGATGCTCTCTCACCGGTCCCCTGTGCCCCTTTGGTCTGGTCAGGCTTTTTAGCAGTTTCTCCAGGAAGACAGGTATCCTGGTGGAAGGAAAGATCTACTCTCTTTGATGAGATTTGCCTTCCAGCTCACGTTAGTGTCCTCTTGCACCGAATACAATCCATTGGGAAAGGGGACCTTCAAGGACAGGAAGAAGGTGGTGGTGGTAGTGGGTTCATTACTGGAAACAAACAGCTGAGAGGACAGCATGGCAACTTGCTTGCTAGGCACCAAAGTAGTGAAGCTTGATGCCTAGGGAGGGTACTTAAGGGTGCAAGAATGAGCCCGCGGGTGTGTAGGTATGCTGGTACCAAATGGTAGGGAAGGGTAGGAAGGTAAGCTGTAGGATAAGGTCTGGCTGTTAAGAATGAGACTGAAGTCCAAGACCTCTATCCTGACTTTTTCCGAATACTTCTAGTTTCCTGTGAGAGACCCTGGGTGCAGGTAGAGGTCCTGAGTGCCTGTGTGTGGATGAGTCATGGGGCAGAAAGGAGGGATTTATGCCTGTTAAGACCAAGAGACAGGAGTAACCTGTAAAGGACAGATGGGCTATACCTTAACAGAAACAAATCCAGTTTGCTGGTGCAGGAAACCAGGGCTGAGGGAGCTGACAGGCATGGAAAATTCTCTTTTTACAGCTGGCACACTCCTCAGAAGGGACGTGGCTAATACTCATTGGGCCTCTGAAAAGGCCAGAAGGGAAATAAATAGCACAATCACAATGAACAGAAAAAATCGAACTGCCTACAATGCCAATACTGAGTGACAGAGCAAGGGCAGTACCCGCAAGTGCATTTACACCAATACTAGATGTCTAAAAATGGCACGAGGGAGCCAGAACACTTGGCATCAAATGGCAGTCCTGACCAAACCGGCACAGTGGGGATGCAGTGGGAATGGTAGCTCTGCCGCGCTGCCCACTTTGCAGGAATGATAGGGTGGGACATACAGATGGGGGAGTGACACTGTTCATGAAGGACTATATGAACTGTAATAGAAGAAATATATCATAGGAAAGAGACTCATTGTAGAATGCTTGTGGGTTGAAATACTGTGATGATACTAACACCATGATCAGGCTGATAATAATGTTTAGGAAATGCTATCTCAGATCAGAAAACCTGAGAATTTATGACTGGTGACTGTAGAAGTCTTAAGCTACTTCTACAGAATGAATAAATGCATCATCAGGATGAGACACAAAATAAATAGTTCCAGGAAGCACTTTAAGAACTTCTTCCTTGACTCCCCAAGGGGTGTGGGACCTAATTCATGACATACGAGCTAATGGGCTGCTCCATAATAGTACCCATAATGCTACTAGGTTTAACACTACAGTGGGAAAGAACAAGCCAAATAGAGTCAAGCCATAGCTATTCAATTGCAAATAACAGAGCTATGTAGAAATGAGGGAATTGATCAAACATATAAAGACCAATTCAAATGCCTTCCAGGAGGCTGGAGACTGTTCAAAGATACTATATCAGAAACCCAAGTAAATGGTATAGTGCAAGTGAAAAAGAGAACAATAAAAACCCTGGACAGAAGTAGAAAATAGAAATAGAAAATAGAAAATAGAAAAGACTCAATAGAAAAGTCAAGTAGGTTACCATTGGAGGGGGGAAGTCAATACTTAAAAATGGAAGTGCTCAAATGAGAAAAAGAATGGCCATAAAGCAAGTCAGGTCAAATGTAAACAGGAAATTAAGAGGGCTAAAAAAGAACTTGAGGATCACCTTGGAATGGATGTTTATGCTGACAACAAAAAAGTTATGTAAATACTCAAAGGCAGGAAGTATTAGGAATTGTGAGATGGTTGGATGACCAAGGTGTGAAAAGGACATATAGGAATGAAGAAGCCATGGCAGAGAAGCTCAGTTAATTCTTTGCTTTTCTTTTTGCTGATGAAGATGGTGGGGAGATGCCTGCTCCCAGCCCACTCTGTGTAGCAGATAGGTCAGAGAAGCTAGCTTGATATAAGGTAAACCAACAGCAAGCATTAGATGAAATGAATAAGTTAATGTTAACAAGTCACCAGGACTAGTTGATGTTCACCTGGGAGTCCGGTGGGAATGTGGCTGTGCAACATATCCCAGACCTCGGCCAGCAATGCTGCAATGCTGCACCGGCATGCACGCGGTCTGCCAGGGTAAGTCCCATCTACAAATACAGCCCAGAAGAGATTCTGGGAACCGCAGACTCGTGAGCCTCCCTCGCCCCCCTGGTAAGAGCGACTCTGTTTTAGAAAACAGGATCTCAGAGCACGGGATGAACACAATCAGCTGGGAAAGAGCCAGCATGGCTTCTGTAATGGAAAACCTCTGCTCCAGCCTGCTGGACCTCTGTGGGGGTGTCAATAAGCACGTGGTTAAAGGAGATCCAGTCAGCCTCATACACTTGGATTTTCAAAAAGTCTTTTACAAGTTTCCATGTCAAAGCTGTTTAAAGATGCTGAGCTACCTTGAAGGAAAGCTCCTTCTGTGGATTTAAAGGATAGAAAGCAAAGGGTTAGCTTAATGGTGACTTCTGAGGATAGACTGCTGAAGGGCTCACCTAAGAACCAGTGCTGAGATCAGTTTTTTTCAATGTCTTCATCAATTCCCTGGAAAAGGAACACTGAAATCTCTAAAATTGTGGAGGTAATGAGAATCTTTCCAGTAGCAAAATGCCAGCCTGATGGCAAGGACCTTGTAAAACTGTGTGTCTGTGTGGTGGGAGTGGGGACAGATGAGCTTCAGGGTAGATAAATATATGTTACGCATCTAGGGGGAAAATAATCTAATCCCCCATGTACATGACACTGAACTTGGAACCTGCGCTTATAACTCAAGAGGCATCTTGGAGTCATCACTGACAGTTCTCTGAAACGGGCTTTCGCTGGCTGCTGCACATTTAGCCAACAAAATGTGGGGAATCATCATGAAGGAACAAGACTTTTGGCCCTAATAAAGACTTTGCACAGCCACAACCATCTTAAGTACTGTGTACAGTCCTGTTCACTGCATGTCAAGAAAGGGCATAGTAGAGTTGGAGAAGGTTTAGCAAAAATCAAGGGAATAAGCATCTGCCTTTGTAAGAAGACACTAACAGGGGCTGGGGCTCCAGTTTGGAGACGGGGGAGGTTATTCACAGGTAACCTCTGAAACTTACCACAGGCAGCTGTTCATGGACCATGAAGAGATGCTAAAGGCAATGGATCTTCATCCATCTTCATCCAAAGCAGGAATGGATCTTCAACACTGCTATTAAAAAAGTATGACTGCTGAGGAAATATGAGGAGAATGGATCATTGAAAATGGCCAGGCTCAGACTCTTGCTAAAGAGTGTCTCCTATTGCCTTTGCTGGAGAGGGTATTGGGCTGGATGGGCCATTGGTCTGAGTAGACCTTCCACAACATTATGGCTGCTACTGGAAACAGGATACTAGACTAAGTGGACTTTTGATCTGACCCAGTACAGATGTGCTTATGTTCCTAGAGAGCTGGAAAATTGAAAAAAAAAACATGCAAAAGCCCTTGTCCAGGTAAGACAGATCTGAACAAACCAAACTATTTCTTACTGGGGACTACCAGAAAGAAATGCTGTGACTTGCTGCTCTGAAGAGATGGGCAACTGAAGAAAAGCTCAGAAGAGGTGAATGTGCACTGTGTTTGTTTGTGAGGCTCTAGCCCTACAGCCACCTTCATCGAGTACGGCCAGGTTGGAGGGCTGAGTCAAAAAACAAAGCAGTGGATGAAAACATCAATTGCCCCAACTTTATGAATGAGCCTGAGAAGAGTCAAACTCAACTTCACCACAGTCAGACAAGGGAGGATGTAACACCCGAGTCACCTGCCTATAAGACAATCATCATTATTCAGCTGCTTCTAAGACAGACATTGGACACTGATGTAAGGTACTGAGGAGGGGGAGGAACCAGACTTACAGATCTCTGACCTGCGTTACAAGGTGCGAACAAAAAGACTGTCTTTGCCTTAGTGAGCACAAGTCTAAAACAGGACACAATGGGAGCAACACAGGTGTGGAGGAGTATAAGAAAACTGTAGGCTAGCACAAGCAGTTGTCCTTAGAAACCTTCAAAAAATAGATCTATTTTCCTGGTCTTACATCCTTGGAGATGTGAACTGAAAGTGCTTATAGGATACAGCCTAAACTACTGGGCTGGGGGAAGGGAAGTCTGTGGCAAGCAGTTCAGGGGAACCCACTTTCATGAAAAGATAACAAGAAAAGTATATGAAGGAAGTACACTTAAGAAACTGAAGCCAAAGGAGACTGGAGCCTAGTGATACTCAAGGCGTGCAGGACACGAGGGAAGGAAGGCTAGTGAGAGTCTGGCAAGGTCAGCAGTAGCTGAATAGTTCACTTCCAGCCTGAACTAGAAACACCAGAAGGGGAACCAAAAATTATTTATAGTAAGATATTTATATTTTAGTACCCTTAATTTTTCCCTAATACAGGCATTTGACCACCATTTTCCCATCTTTATGACAGGTATTGACAACATGAATAACAACAATGTGCAACTTGGTATGTTGGGTAGGCTTGGAAGAAGCTAAACTTACCACCCCACTCAGTCAAAAGGGTACCCTCAGAATTTCATCTGCTTACTCTGCAGTTACCAAATAGGTGTGGAGGAAGAATTGATGTGAAGAACTGTGCAGCTGTTGCAGAAAAGGAAATGGTCTTAAGTACAACTGCAACAGTGGAGCAGTTGTGTGAGTTCAGAGGAACCTGTGTGAGATACTCATTTTGGAGTAAGGTAAGAACACAAGTAGGAGACCTAGGAGGAAAAGAGAATCAAGGTTATACACGAAGGTTGCATGCTGCTTATACAAGCTCCTCTTCAGGCTTTTTGTGGTAGCCATAGAGAAGTGCTGCCAAAGTTTGAAGTCTTGAGGCTTTTAAAAGGTTTTCCATTAATTCTGTTCTCTCCTTCAACGTCTTGTGGAGTCTGCCCTCGCCTTAGAGATGACTGACATTTCCAGTTATAAACTTAAGGACTGAGGACGAAAGCTGGCAAAAACAATGTAGTCAGCTGTTAGAGCTTTGGAGGGGTATGGGGGTAGGGAGGGAAAAGAGTGGGGGCTGCTCCTTAACTACTCCTTAAAGCTGAAGGTTCATGGACTGCTTCAGCTCCAGGAGAGCGTCAGTATCTTCACAGAATCATAGAGTCATAGAATACCATGTTGGAAGGGACCTCAAAGATCATCTGGTCCAACCTTTCTTGGCAAAAGCACGGTTTAGACAAGATGGCCCAGCACAGTCTCCAGCTGAATCTTAAAAGTGTCCCATGTTGGGGAATCCACCACTTCCCTGGGGAGATTATTCCAATGGTTGATTGTTCTCATTGTGAAAAATTTTCCTCTTGTGTCCAATCGGAATCTCCCCAGCAGTAACTTGTACCCATTACCCCTTGTCTTTTCCATGTGACTCCTTGTAAAAAGGGAGTCTCCACCTTATTTGTAGCCAGCCTTTAAATACCGGAACATGGTGACAAGGTCTCCCCTAAGCTGCCTTTTCTCAAGGCTGAACAAACCCAGTTCTCTCAGCCTTTCCTCATATGACGGGCTTCCCAGGCCTTTGATCATCTTTGTGGCCCTTCTGTGGACCCTCTCCAGCCTGTCCACATCTTTTTTGCATAGCAGGGACCAAAACTGAATGCAGTATTCCAGGTGTGGCCTGACAAGCGCTGAGTAGAGTGGGATAATGACTTCTTTATCTCTGCTGGTGATGCCCTTGTCGATGCAACCCAGCATCCCCTTGGCTTTCTTTGCTGCAGCAGCACACCGTTCACTCACATTGAGCTTGTTGTCCACCAGGACTCCCAGGTCCCTTTCCACAGAGCTGCTCCCCAGCTGGGTAGATCCCAGCCTATGCTGCACTCCTGGATTATGTTTTCCCAAGTGCAAGACCTTACACTTGTCCTTGTTGAACTTCATAAGGTTCTTGTTAGCCCACTCTTCCATCTTATCCAGGTCTTCCCGCAGGGTGGGTCTCCCTTCCCAAGTATCCACTTCCCCACTCAGTTTGGTATCATCAGCAAACTTCATCAGGGTACACTTGATCCCATCATCCAGATCACTTATTAAACAGTGTTGGGCCCAATATCGACCCCTGGGGGACCCCACTTATGATGGGCTGCCAGGTTGAAAAGGAGCTATTTACCACCACCCTCTGGGTGCAGCCTGTCAGCCAGTTCCCCACCCAGTTCCCTACTTGTCTAGACCGTAACGTATCAGTTTCTCAAGGAGGAGGCTGTGGGAAACGATATCGAAAGCCTTGGAGAAATCCAGGTACACTATGTCCACTGCTCACCCCACATCAACTGAGCAGATTACTTGGGCAACCTGCAAGTCCAGGGATGCAGTTAATGTATTTTAAAGAATATAAAGTTCAACAGGACAGATTAGTCCATTAAGACAAGAGCATGGAGTTCTTCCCGTTAAAAAGGAAAGCAATCAAAACCTGAAGTTTGGACTCGTCATTCAAGCTGCAGTACCAATGCACTCTGAAGTAGACTGTAGTAAGAAAATTAATATCTTTGGGGCAGCAGAGAGAGAGGGACAATTAATAAAAGCTCTTGCTCCCTCCTTTGCAGAGAAGCTTAAAAATACAATCCATATGCATCCTGGAAGTCCCTACTGGGGGACCTCCTGGACCCCTGAGGGTTGGATTTGCCTCCTTTTGCTGTAGGGGAGGGTTTGGTATTCCACACAGCAGGGACTGAGATAAGACTCATGATTCCTATGAAAACCTGCTTCTGTGACACTGGGGTCTCCTCTGTTCTTCCTGGCTTTTTTCAGTGCCATGTAAAAGGAAAGAAGTTAATCCAACTATGCATGAAAATATTTTAAAGGGTTCTTGCAACTTTTCTGCCATATTTCCCTTTTCTCCCAATTTAAAAAAAAAAAAAAAAAAGGATTTGGAGAGTGGAGAAGGTGGTACATAGCTGCTATTGCCAGTGCACGCCTAGAACCAACTGCCACCAAGACAGAGAACATCAGGTGCATCATTGGTCTGTGCAATGTCAACTTTTATTAGTCTGTACAGTAATGTGAGAAAGACGAAAGCAATCTTTTGTAGTCTCTCTTCTGAAAGGATTGAACCTCTTCCAGTGCTGCAGTTATGTATTTTAAAGAATATAAAGTTCAACAGGACAGATTAGTCCATTAAGACAAGAGCATGGAGTTCTTCCCATTAAAAAGGAAAACAATCAAAACCTGAAGTTTGGACTTGTCATTCAAGCTGCAGTACCAATGCACTTTAAAGTAGACTGTAGTAAGAAAATTAATATTCCTCATCCTTGCCTTGGCACTACTCCAATTGCATATTAAGCCTGTGGGCTTTTAAAGAACAGAATTTCCACATAAATATACATCACATGTAATTCAGTATGTGAGATTGGTTCTTCTGATTAACATATTAATTTTAGCCCCGTTGATCAATGATCATGTCCCTTGCCATTTTGCATTACGTGTCACTCTCCCAGGGATGCTTGCTTGCCAAAAGCAGCCATCAGTAAGCAAAATGCTGCTAAAATGCTGCAAAATGTCTCGGGCTTTTGTTCTTGACTTCAGCCCAGATCTTGTAAGAGGAGACTTTTCAGTGGGGTTGAGGGGATTTCCTGTAGATCCCAAGGATAACCAGGTCCTAGGCTGGATGGAGCCATTTCTCCAGTACTTCTTGGTTTCCCCTTCCCAAAACAGTGCCCATACCGTCTTACACCTCTAGAAATGATGCAGAGGAAAAGTGAAGGCAGTGGACAAAGCTCTGCTGCTGAGTATGGAGCCTGCTTATCTGCCCCGATAATGGAAGATGCTGTCAAGGATGGCAAGTGCAGTGCATGTATAATGGCACTGGCAAAAGGGAACACCTAGGCACTCAGTCCACAACGTTGTGCCTACTGCGATAAGGTATTTAGCACAATTCCCATTCACAAATAATTAATGCTGATCAGCATCACTCTTGATGTTCTGCATGCTGCTCTTCCTCCATTCAGTCATTAACTGCTTTAAGCTTGTTTAACCATGCTAATAATATGCAAAAAAGGTTTTGATTTACAGGGCTATCTTCTCAATACGAACATTTTAAAGTTCATTATCACTTACAGAACGTGGCTCCAAGTGAGATAAAAACTTCAGCTCATGAATATTGTTAATAAAGCTCTGTATGCTGATGAGCTGGGCTTCTGCATTTAGAAGCCAAATAAAAAGCAAGCCTGGGTGAATCAGCATATGCTATACTACTGAGCTATCTAGATCTCATACAGTGACACTATTGACTCCTATTTAATCATACAAGATGACAGTACTGAAAGGAGATAAAAAGGAAAAAAGGGCATTTGTTAGCAGGCAACAAATCTAAAAGCTGTCGCAGTTCAGCTGGGAGGCTGGGGAAGGCGTGCTGGACAGAGAGGCTATCATTTCCTTTAAGATTACACAGGGTTTATGACTACTGGATTTGGACCATCGGGCCCAGTTTGTTATTTCTCCGACCTTGCACACAGCTCTGCTTGGAATGCGAAGGCTAACCCTTGTTTTCTCTTGGCTGAAAATCCTAGGGGCTTGACATTCAGCTAGAGCCTAAATGTGGTTGCGGACGGGCTGTAGGAGCAGAAGCGGAGCGGGGCAGATGGAGACGCTACGCGTGAAACTAGGAGGAGAGCGGGGGGAGGCAGCAGCGGAGAGTGCAGCTGCGCGGCTGCGAAGGGTCCCACGGAGCGGGTGCGGAGGGAGCGCGCGAGCCGCCTGAAGCGCGTTCCTCCGGCTCCGTGCAGGGAGCCTCACCGCTTCCCACCCATATGGCGCCTGAGCTAACATTAGAAGCATTCGGCTTGCGTGAAGTACCAGCTCGGGGAAACGTAACGAGGCTGCTCCTAACGCATGTGAAGCTCTTCATCCACTTGCCCCCGCATGCCATCTGCCCGGTTCGTCACCCGTGCGAGGGCAAGCTGGGAGTAGTTCCAGGGCGAACAGCCTAGGGAAAGCAGAGAAAGCAGCGGGGAGACTCTGTCCTCAAGAGTCCTGCCGGCATCGTTTGCCAGGATGGCATCACGACTGGTATCCGTGTTTTCTGGAACACCCATCTTGATAATACCTACTGAAGATTGGTCTTCTGTTACGGTGGCAAATAGCTTGGTCGGTCAGTCGAGCACTCCTGTCCCCAGTAACACCGGCATGTCAGCTGAAACGGGCAGTGTGACTGGCCTGGCTGTGTCTCTCTGCTAGCCAGAAAGGCAATCACCTTGGATGAATAAAGGTGAGGCGTCTTTACCACAGTGCACAGACTTGTTTTTTTCCAGCCGTGGGTCTTTCCTTGCATATTTTGCCCCATTCCCTCTTTTTACCTGCTTACCTCAGTGCCCTCAGGGAACATTTTCCCTTATCAAAACTTTTGCTAACGACTCAGTGTTGTTTTCAAGCACAGCTTCAGGAAAGTCAGATCTTTTACTTTCTGCTTTCAGCCCGAAGAACTGAGACCCAGGAGATCCAGCATTGGGCAGCAGCCTCCACTGGATTCTCCCCCTGCGTGTGCAATGCACGTGCCGGGGTTGGAAGCAGAGATGGGATTTCCTGTGCAAGCCCCTTAGCTCTGCAGGGTGCATCAGGTTTTCCCCAGGGCTGCAGGAGAGAGTATTTCCCTCTCACACGGACACTCTGCAGTGTAATGGGCTGTAATGGAAGCTGGATTTCAGTGAAAGCTGTCGAGGTACAGCACAGAAGCTCTTACGCTCCCGGTAAGCTGGACTGAGCTGTTTCCAGTCAGCTGGCTGCAGTTCACTTTGGGGTGGCTGACTTCTGGAGACAACTTATCCCTGCGAAAGAAATGGTTTTGCTTTTCAATAGCTGTACTACAGACCACTGTATCACAACAAGTAATAGTCTGCCCTGTCCTCTTGTTGCTATTGTGGGCTTTATTTGACTTTAAGGCAATTTGTGTGTTTGCTATTGGATGTGGACAGAAGTTGGCGTTTTCTGTGAGGCTGGTGTGCCATCTAAAAAGTTTTACACCTCTGGTCAAAATTGTAACAAATTTTTGGATGTAAGAAAGCAAGTTCTGTCTCCAAGTGAGGCACTGAACTCAGCAAGCAATGGTTTGTCCCTTTTGAAGCCATTCTGAATGTACTGGGTCCTTGCAAAGATGAGTATCTTCTGTAACTGAATGGATAGGAGTCATTGTTGGAAGTAAGCTTACAGATTGCTTACTCATCTGATGGGATGGACTCATCTGATGACTGAATCAGCA
Source organism: Mycteria americana (assembly GCF_035582795.1). Taxonomy (NCBI): domain Eukaryota; kingdom Metazoa; phylum Chordata; class Aves; order Ciconiiformes; family Ciconiidae; genus Mycteria; species Mycteria americana. The sequence goes on along the minus strand of NC_134366.1, from coordinate 92,374,436 downwards.
GGGTTTCTCTGTATTTTAGTCTCCAAATACAGGACTTACGCAGACAACAGACAGCAGGAAGAGGAAAGCAATCAGGTGATAGCATGTCCCATGTTAACCAAAGGTACTGAGCAACTAAAATCCTGTTTGTTAATAATACAGATTATGTTATGCCAACCTCAAAGATCAGCTGGAGTCAGAGCCCTTCCCAAAAGCTAAGCTTTTGGGGAGAACATCCCCAGTGTTGTGTGGCCCCCCAAGCTGTAGAAGAGACCTTGGTCCCTACTGCAAGACTTATTTTTCCTTCTGCCTGGATGCATTTACCTCTTTCTTGCTGTAACCTTGATCTGTAGCTGTACTCCAGCTAGGGCACGTCAGATAGGAAGATGAATAGACATCCAAGAATGCTGAGGCTTTTTTGCAAGATCATCACCTTGGCCAAGGAGGAAGACAGTCTTTTGAAACCTGCTGGATACTCATTCATAAATTGATGCTGTTGTATTAATGAAGGAATTCCAGTTTAGTCTTCAATGGCTCCATAAAATAGTCATCGCACAGTACAGAGAAAAAAAGCAAAAGCCCTGTGTACATGATGACTAAGAAATAAGAGAAGCAGAGAAGTTAAAACCAAACTAAATCAAATAAATTACATCTACTTGAAAACCAGTCACGAATTCCATAGCTGGAAAATGCTGAAGTGGCTACAGTTCATATTTTTCTGAAGCATTTAGTTAGTGTATAGGAATAGCTCACCTGCTTGTTCAATGGGCTTTTAGAACATTAAGCAACTACTCTGTAAATATTATCCTCTAAAGATCCATTGGGACTCTTTTCTTGCAGGCTGCAAACCTTTACACATTCAGTATGCAGCGGTCTTGGACCACACAACATCTCCTCCCCTTATCATACTACTTTTTTCTTTTCCTCCAAACCCATTAAGCTGTGCTGCAGATTTCATTTTTTGCTCTGATCACCTTGAGAGGTGCTGTTAGGCAACTAATGAATTAAAACAGGGAAGATAAAGATGTGTGTGTTCCTGAGAATATTCTCAAGAGATTCCCTTTGAGATAGTAGCCAAGAGGAATGAATGCCTTGGTCATGCAGACCTCGGAAGCATCCCAAATGTAAGTGGTACACAATGAAACCCTGAGAAGCAAAGATTTATTAAAGGTGCAAGGTCTCAGCAAGAAAGGAATGCTAATGAGGGAGGAAAGTCCATAAACTGCTCTTGTAACGTTGCTTTTAAACAAAAGCAGAGAGCAGGATCTGATCAAGTATATCAAGGCAACCGTTGCCTTTTAATCTTCTTACGATATTTTTTTGTATGAAGGTTTGAAAGACCTATGGGAAAGCTGTTCATAAGAGCTACCGACCACATGGGCAGGTGGGGCACAGTTAAGCTGGATGCTCCTGACACGTGATTTAATGCATTTGTATGACCTTCAGTCCTAGGCACGGTGATTTCTTGCACTTGCCACTGGACATCGTACAACCTAGCCAGTCAAAACAGGATTATTCCCTCACAAGCAATGAGCCAGTGAAATATTATACAGAATAACAGAGGATTTATTTATTCTCTCTGCTTGAATGATTTGCTGTTAATAGCTGCAGCTGTCACAGATAGGCATATAAATGGGCTTGGAAGTTCAAGAGACTGCATGCTGGAATGCCTCGCTTAAACGAGCATGCAAGAATGTGAGCTGTGATCCGCTCCTGCTGACACAAACTGCAGGAAGAAAAACATGTAAAAAGTTATTTTGCTATTAGATCTCCTTTGGTTGTTTGCTAGAGTTATCAAGGGGCTTCTTTTACTTTACTTGGAGTTCAATCTCCTGACAGTCAAGGAACAATCTCCTGGTGTCAAGGAACAAAGCATAGATTTGGGGCTACTCTACTGACTGCTGGGAGCTAGTAGCCAGCTTGAGATGCCCTAGAAACAAGGTGATATGAGCAACAGCAAAACAAGTGCACAGTGCAAGGGTATCTAACCATCAGTAAGAACAGGTGGATTTCCAAGCTATTCAATGCTTGGTGACCTCGTAAGTCCGGGTGATCTTGCCATTGAGACATGATAAATGATTGAGGTGGGCTGACTGCAGTTTCTGGCACTAATTTCCTGTGCACATGACCCTGAGTAACTTCGGTATGCACGTACAGCTTTGGCTGTAATCCTGCCCAAAGTACCTCAGCTATTCTTAATGGCTGTACTGGGATCGCTTGTTGGAGCTATGCCACATACAGAAAAAAGTGGATGATTCATGGGGCCAAAAGACCTAGTCATTCAAAATAAAACTTCAAAGGCATCTGGCTGATTTGTGTGTTTAACTGCCTAGTAACAAAGAATTTGAACAGCTGGCCTATTAATTAAGAGGTAGGCACCCCCCTGCAAGCACTTAAACAGTCAAATCAGTTACCTGAAAAGCACCTGCTCTCAGGAGAGGACTCTCTGCTTCAGATTACAACTGAAGATAGGTGCCCAGACCCTGGGGCAAGGTGAGATGTTGCATTAGATCCTGTTGATTAGTTCTTGGTAGCTCCTTGCTAGAAAATTGTGTGGCCACAGCTGAGCCACCTAGTCCTCTCTTTGTGCTCTGTAAACAGCTACCGGACTGAGCCATGGTTGTACTGCTCCTCCCCTCTCCTATGAAATGCTGGTTTTCTGTCAGGAACTGTGTTGCAGGAAGAACCATGGTGACTTCCGTGTTGGAAGAGTCAAGGACAAACTTAACTGTAACGTGCTCTCTCTCACGCAGCTACGGCAGGCATGGCTGAGCTAAGCAGACAAGTAAGCAAACAAAAATAGACTGGACAATGAACTACGGGGCTTCTACCAACACCAGTCAGCCAATCTCTAAAGCATTCAAGGATAACAGACAGAGCTCTGCACCTTACAGGTCACTTTTCCCTTCTCTGTGGGACAACGAACCTTCTACTGGCAGGAAAGCAGATGCAGCTGGCAAGTGTCCTATATTAAAGATGAAGAAAGACGATGCCATTTACCAGGCACGTGGATGTGGGATCAACTTACCATACACCATTTGAATAAAAATAACAGGCCAGGTTTATCCTTGGTCTATGGCCAGTTTAAGGTAATTTCAGTTGGTAATGCTTAACACTTAGTGGAAAAAAACCTTGAAACAATTCTTCATCTGCTGTATTTTGAAAGCATGCACTTCATCAGTACAGTTTAGTTAAAATATGGTGACCTGAATGGCAGGATTTATTGAAATACCATGATTGCAAGGAATTAAGTAAGCTAGGTATGACTTCACCTATGAAAGATGTCAGAAAATATCTGGATTTTGGAACACTTCAGTGAATATTTTATCAAGATTTTCAGTGCATATTACGTAAGCAAACACATAGTTGCCCTACCTGTTAAGGCGTTAGTGGTGGTTAGCGTAGCAGAATTGTACAAGACCAAAGGCAGATCTTGCCCAGGAAAGCCAGATTGCTTTCACGTCTGTAAAAAGCAGAAGTTTAAGGGTGGAAAGCTACCTAAGCCAGAAAAAAAAAAAGCCAACATAGCTATAGATGACTGTATAAACCTTGCCAAATCATTAACAGGCATTGGCAGGGATAGGAAATGTGAAATTGTTTTTGCGTGGTGGGATTTGGTTGAGGTGGAGCAATGTCAGGCAAATTGGCCTTGAGGTTTACAAGCATACCCTCTTTTCTAGCTTAAAAGAACCACAAATAACAGAGGAAACCAAGGCAAAGACACCACACTCGGGCCTCAGCTGGTACTTGGTGCTGCACCTGTGTGTGCTGCAGAGGCTGAAGTCCTCTCTGGAGCACTGCAGCCTGTGTGCCACAGGATGTATGCTCAGGAAGAGTCCTTTTTCCTTCCCAGCTTGCTAGAAAATGTCCCCAGAGCTACGTGCACGCCTATCCTGCAGCACTCTTACACGTCTGAGATGCTTGGTTTACCCATTTGTTGTAGAAGTGCAGCTTCTATTGGTGTTGTGGCTGCTAAGTCACCACTCAGTAAGTGGTCTGATGACTACTTACTGAGCTGCTTAGTTTTGTAAACTTCTAGCTGGATCTTCCAGGCATGCTTTATTAAATAAAAGGTTCTCATTGAGCTGGCAGAATAAAGAAGGAATTGTTCCAAGGAGAAATGTATCTTGCTACAAATTTCATTTTGTAAAACATTAGGTTATTCTTTGTGGCCTCTAGAGCTTGTAAGAAATGTGAGTATTTTGTTGTTTTCCCTCTTGAACCGATAGCACTTGCTGCTGCTAATTCTGTTATTTGGGTTATTGATTGTAATTCCTACCCAGACCTGTTTCCTGAAGATCCTTCAAGAAAGGAATGTCAAGATATGAGGTCATCTGAAGATGTGAATACGCACTTCTTCCGAGTCCTGGTACACATTCACTTTTTTCTATTAACACATGATGCAGGATTCCAAGGTTATGGAATTTACTGCTGTACCTTCTCGGCAAAGATAAAAAAGTTGAAAAAATAAATCCAATAAAGCGGGAAGCAAATACAACTCCAACACAACAAGTGTAATGAATGATAGAAAATGTCTCAATGTTAGGCAACTCTTTTTCTTGCATCAGAGAACTGTAGAAAGACATAAATGTTTGTTTGGTAATGTCATTATTTAAAAACCTGTTTAATGATGCCTTTTTGCTTTCAGGAAGAGTCACATAACTTTACACTGGGAAGTGCTGACTACTTTTAGAGGACAGTGATTCTGACTCCCTTCCTGGCTCAGCTAGCATTTATTACTCTGCTTTTAGTCTGGCACCCTAGACACGTGCAGAAATCCTTAACACAGAACTGGCTACAGATCTCCTGTTACTGCTTCTATTGCTCCCGAAGCGCCTGGCTGCTGCATCTTACTCAGGGTAGTTTGGGACGTAGTGGGAGAGACAACAGAAATTTCCTGTGGGTCAGATTCCTGAAAAGAGATGGTTTGGCTTGCTCTGACACACGAAGTGCCATCAGTTGGTCATCTTAAAATCCTGAATCCTCAGCCATCGGCGGAGCCTGGATAGTTACGACAGTCTGGTGACTGCTATTCTCCAGCTGCAGTATGGTAGTTAGTTGGACTACAGCAATTAACCACTAAGATTCAAAGCTTTTAAGATATATTTTTAATTTTCAGTTGGATGTGCCCTAAAGCTTATCTCTAACCTCTCATCTATTACAGGTCATAACAGTATAAACCCACTTGGGTCTCTGAAGTGCAGTTTTCCACCAGCAGCTTTATGCAGATAGTGTGGAGGAAGATGACCAAACCCGTGAGCAGATGAAGCCCATTAGCACAGGATGCCTCCGTTTTAATAGATCAAAAATAACTCTTAAAAGTTGTTGCAAAGAATCTCACTGAGAAGCATCAGATGTTAGCTGGGCAATGGTCCAACTCCTTTACGTTTCAGGCCCTCTGCCTTGTGGAAACCAATTAGGGATCAATAATGCACTCTTAAAGGGAATGCTCACTTTAAATAGATCTTTACTTGTTGACTTCCAGCTTCAGCATAATGAGCTGTTAGGATATCTTAGATATCTGACTCTCCTGCATCTCTGCCACTCTACGTCCCATATGGTTCTCTCCCTTTCCTAGCCCCTCCCTTCCACATAATGGGTACATGTTTTTCCCTCTAGTACCACTTGGGTTGCTTTTAGATAACTTAAGTGTACAAAACAGAACTACTTCCAAAAGGAGACAGCAGATGTACCCTATCAGCTTCGCCAATTCTTTCATTCTGCTGATTCATTCAGCAATGCCTGACGCAGCACTGGGACCACTTCAACATTCAGCTGTTACTGGATGGACAGGCAGGCAGAACCCCAACCTTGTCCGAAACGGGATACCTTTTCTACGCTTCTTCCCAGCCTTTCCTACTATGGATGTACCAGCTTCAGAAGGGATCATCTGGTAACAGCACATGCACTGAATTACCATCATATCAGGAAGTTCTTGCCCCAGAGTATCCGCTATATCCAGAGACTGTCTCAAATCTACTTGGTTGCCTCTAGACTTTATTTTCCTCTCATTCTGATCATAGGAGCCAGAAAATGAGAGGTCAGAGCAGGGGAGCACAAGTGCAAGGTCATAGCTGGAAACATAACTCGTGGATGGGAACCGTCATCATTTGGAATTCCTTTAGGAAACAAAAAACTGCCCTCAGCTATACTTCATACAATCTTTAGGATTTAGGCTAGGGAGGTAAAAAACTAAGCTGTAACACTGTGAAGCGTGTTTAATAAAAATACTCTCAGATGCTTTGACATAGCTGGAGTTACCTACAAGCTGTGCAGACTGTAGCACTGTTGAATACCGTAGAAAATCTGCATACTTGTTCTAGCTACCCTTTGCTAGCAATGCTCTCCCTGGACCTACATAAAGATATTAATAGCAATTCGTCTCACAGAAGTCTAGTACTAATCTTAACCCATGTTAGTGGTGAGCTTTGCCTTCTCACCCTACCGGTATTCCACGTGAATGTACTTTTACTAGACTTTATTTATTTTCATAGCAAACACAATTCTGGGAAAAGCTTTCCTATGCCCTCTGCTGGTTTTCCAAGGCACCCATTTTCAGCCTAGAGTTAAAACTCTTCCTTTAAAATACCAGTAGGTTTCCATACCTCTCCTCCATTTTCTTCTGACTGAAACTGCAGTAAGGCATATGGGACAGAATCGTAGGTGCATAGTATACAAATTGCCTCCTTCAGCTTCCCTGTGACTTGCCAAATGACTACCAATTTTCATTTTTGCTTACTTGCATTTCTTTCTGAACTAGACAGTTCAGGAAATTCAGGCAATCCCCATCTTTTCATAAGCAGCAGGCTTCATAAGAGCAAGTCTGCACAGAGAACAGGAGTTTCCTTTGTTTGCCCTTTCATGTTGAGGGGAGCAGCAAACTCCATGCACCTTCAGCCTGAACCTTATGGCCCAAAGTCATCTGTCCTTGGATCAATTATCTCCTTGTATTTCTGCCTTCACTGCCAGGACTCCTTTAACACCTACCTCTTAAGACTTTAGCAACTGTATTAGGTTATGCCCAAGACTCTTCCAGGATAATTGTCCTGTCCTTAATGTAAGTTTTGGATATTCCACGAGTGTTTTCCAAAAGCTCCAGACTGAATACCGCTCTGATGCTGACTGCCGACTCAAAGCCAGTTCATCAACTTAAGATTCTGGTTAAGAAGTCTAACCCTTCTATTTCTACATTTTTGTGGCATTTCATTTTGCTCTATGTGTAAAGACAATCTAACTCGTTCATAAGCCTAAGACCCTTTGACAGTAATCTCTAGCTTCAAAGAAAAAGATGCAGGCAGTTCCCAAGGGTCGGATGCTGAGGCTTGACAAATACAAGTAGGATATACCCTCCATGCTAGAAATCCATACCATAATTGCAAGTTGGGCAAGGCTATGAGTGTAATAAAAGATATGATGTCTTAAGATTCACATGGCTTGAGCCACATAGCTGAGACTAGATCTCTTACTTCTAACTTTGAAAGTAAAGCCCAATGACCCAGAGCAAACCCTCCAGAATAAATGCAAATGGCAGCTAGATGCAGCTATGGATACACAATGGCAGTAACTCCGCCTTGCCAGGAAAAAAGGAGGTACTCATTTATCAACCCAATTTTAGTTTAAGATTTTGGATGTGAACACAGACTTTCTTTAAAATTCTCTCTGCTTCAGTTTTCCCTTCACTCAAATCTGTACCTTTTTACATGTATTAGTCACTTGACTTAGTAAATGCTGTGGCAAATCTATAGCCTGCATTACTGATCAAGTTCTGTCTTCTCAGTAAAAGCAAGAACAGCAAAAAACTTCCAAGGTAGCAAAACTTACTAAAGAAAGAAAAAAACAAAAAGCAAAACACCACGGACAAATCCACAAAACAAAAATACATAGCATGCACTTCCATTGTGAAATGATCACTTTCCTAAGAGTCCCATAAATATACCACTCTTTCAGAAGCGCTGATATGCCAACAGTACTACTTTTTCTGAACTTACTTCTTAGGGGGACTTTAGTGGATTATTTTAAGAGGTCAAAATACAGTGTTAATTGACAAAGTCTCCCCCTACCATTCCCAGTGATATTATGCACACACCATCCACAGGAGGGGAAGAAAACATACTAAAACTATGCCAATGAAAGCCACTACCAGGGAATCCAGAGTAATCCTAAAATGCAGAAGTGCAACTTGACTGTGACCAGCTGCAGCTGCCTTCACAATGAATGGACAGGCAAACCAATAGCAATTTTCCTGTGGCATACACTCGGTGTCCAGCACACTACAGCCTGGGGCTTCATGAGCTAGCCTACACCTTTGTATGTAAGTGCCCACCTCCTTACATGAAGGTCAGAAGAACTGGCAACATCTCAGAAGCTTTTAACATCCACAACACCAGGACCAACACTAGCGCTGCTGCCTCAGCTCTTTAACAAGCAGGTTTTCTCTACACCTGCCTTAACAGTTGACCTGCCTAAGTGGGAGAGCATGCCTCCCATTCTAGCCAATACATGTCTTGGGTGACTTTCCTTCAGCAAGATCATACGAAACACCAGTACTCAACGGGAACAACAAAAGCTGTCATCAATAGTAACTTCAGAATTTTAATCAGAAAATCTTTAACAGATCATCAGAAATTTTGACTGACATTCATCTAAATGTTATGGTAATTTTGAGCAGTTTTTAGGTAATGAAAATTCATTAAATTCAACACAAAACAACTGCACTGTAAATTATTAATCCAGCTCTACGCTGGTGCATTAAGCAAGTACAGTCAACTTCTGAGGACAATGTTAATCCTGGAGTTATGTTTTCCATCAGTGCATTTCTTCAAACAATTACCACTTAACCTTCCCAGAATCTCTGCTCTCAAATTTTCACCTCAGTAGTGCCAGCTAGAAGTCCAAACCACCCAGCTAACTTATTTCTGGCACCACAAGTGAAAACCTTCAATTCAGTCCATCCCTTAGTCTAGGATCTTCTATTTGCCTCAACCATTTTGCAGAATTGGAAACTGAAGATATTCAGACAAACGAGGATGTCAACTGCCCCACAGAAATGGATTGCACAGAGATGGGCGGCAAGACTACGCATGCATCTTTAGTCATAGACATGACTACTTTGCCACATATTCCATTAAAGATATTTTATTTTTTAAGTTAGGCCAACCATAATTTCACTGGAAGAGACAAGCTCCCTGCTCTTCTTCTCATAGACAGGAAGGCACACCAGCATACACATCCCATTTGATAGGTACCAAGTCCATTTTAATAACAGAATCCTTGACCCAGAAACCATTAAATCGCCCTTCCCAAAACCAGTTGCATGCAGCTCTCTTGGGAACTCAGAATCTGACTTGCACCCGGAAATGCATTTGCTTCGTAGCATTGTTACTCATTCCTGTCTTGAGCATCCACTTTGACTTCATCCTCTGCAGGTACTGCATATCACGCTGCTGAGCAAAGACTGCCCCTTCAGGGAGAGAGGAGGAAGAGAAAGAGGGATAAATGTCTGTAAGCTTACTTACTACTTATAGGCAAACCAGCTAATCTGTCCATTTACATCAGCAGTTAGCTATATGTTTTCCTTCCCATACTGGCACACTTCTTTTCACTTTTCTCTTGGGAAAGGCCAGTTCCCTCTGTGAATACCCATGACTGTGATTAAGGGAAAAGGTTGTTTTGCATTCTAATGTGTGATTCAAAAGTGGATATAGATTACATCACTGCTCCCCAACTGGAAAAGTATTCTGTCAAAGAATGGTTTATGTTATGTTATTAAACAGCAAGAGTAGTGGTTTTGACAGGCAGAAACCAACAAATCTTAGGAAGTCACCAAATATCACAAACACATGCTAATGAACTGAAGGGCTTGCACAGAACCTGCAATGGAGTTTAGACACAAACAACTTCCTATAACTTATTCTGCCTGGATGTCAGGAATGAAAGGGCACCGAGTGGAACACAAACTACTACATAAAATCCCACAAATGTGAAAAACTCAACTTATTTAACTGTAGAGCGATGACATCCTAGAACATCCTCCTCTGCAAAAACCTCGCATTGTCACGTACCTGTCTGACTTGTCCAGCCCAAAGCTCTGTACTGCTGCAACACCCGACCCACTGCTTTCTTATTTCTCGCAACAGCCACCGTTCTTGACAGACCAAACCGTTGCTTGTAGTATCTCATTAAAGAGCGATGACCCACTCTTGCACCTGTTCAAAGGAGGGGACATCTTATTATGCATAACAAAACACCTTCTGAAATGCAGTATTGAAGCATATTGTGAAAACTGTGGAAAATCCCTATGCTGAGAAATGCTTTTATAAGGCCCAGAACCTTAAAAACTTTAGGACTATTAGGAACTTAATGAAATTACTGTAAGAGCTGCTGTACTGCACTCTATCTTGTAGAAAAAAAAAAAAAGAGTGCTCTTGTTCAAGAGGGCCTTAGCTTAGACAACAAACAGGCAGTTATCAGAAAAGAAAATTTTAATTAGGGGAACAAGCAGAGAGGCAATTTTTTTTTCAAGTAACCAGGGAAGTAACTTGCTGACATTCAGGAAATCTTCTGTAACTGCATAGTTGGCAGCACTTTTCAGAATGAAAGGGCTGAGGTCCCCTCACACAACCACCACCAAAACAACAACAACAACAACAAAAAAATGCAAGCAAGAGTGCCAAATGCTATACAAGGCAAGAGTAAGGGTGTTTAAATAAATTAATTTTACTGAACTAGTTTACTAAATTAGTTACCAGCAGCCTCTCTGCAAAAAACCTACACTAGATAACCTAAGTTATAGCCTCTCCAAGTTGCACTAAAACAAGATACGGAAACTCTCGGAGTATACCATGAGAGTCACATGTCAATGAAGAGGTAGAATGGCCAAAGGAACCCCCTGCCCCAGTCCACATATAGATTAATGCTGAAGAAGTTGAACTACTTGGTAGTGAAAATAATGGAAGGTGAGGACAAAACCCCAAAGACACTTAGATGCAAAATTACTTTCTCCCTTGCCAAAGGAAAACACAATGATGACATATGCTGCAGGTAGCGGCTGCAGCTATGAGAAATGCAGAGAAAGTATGTTGTAACACAAATCCTGTGCCTACCTGAAGGAAGGATCAGTTCCATGGTGTCATCATCATAATCCAACTCTCTCTCTGCTGGGCGCTCCCCAGGCACCTCCACATCTCCATCCTTGTGATCAGGGTAACTGCTCCTGTGGAAGAGTAGCAGTACATGGTTTATACAGGGTGAGCAGCCACAGCTATCCAGACCCATTACACAAAAGAACCACCATGCACAGCTACAGCAAGCCACAAACATTGTCACATTTCACCTACCTCAGTTTGAGAGTTCTTCCCAGTAGTGCCCTGCCCTGAGCAGAGGCTGAAGACAAGGACCACCCTTCCTCCACCCGGTTCTATAACTCAGCATGGTTCTGCTGCTGCACACTTAACAGCGACTTATGGTGAAAAGCCACCACTGTGCAGCCCACCAGCTCTGCACAGCTTCTGAAAGAGCGCTCCAATAAGCTCCACTAAATCCACCTGTCACTATAGGAGGTATTTCTGACCAAAATGAACACACCTTAGGATAAGTTACAGGAAGTTCAACAAGAGGCCTCTAAATCACAGCAGTCCTGTTTAACTCTGGCTACTTTAAAAAAACAAAATCCACAGCAGGTATTAAGCCCACAATCGGCCTAAAAGGTAATGGAAGAGACAGTTATGCCCTTTTATGGTCTTTGCTGGTGCACTGAAATCTAAGCTCAGTAACAGCAAACATACAAAACAGAATTCAAAATATTGTCACGTAGGACTGGTATTAGTGGTCACAAGAAGGAGACAGGAACCAATCATGTTGTTATGCTTACCTAGAAAAGTGGGGAACCAGCTATGCAAAATAAGCATCAGAACCAGAAACAGGACTAAATTTTAAGAGTGAATAATAGTTTCTGATGTAATATTCAACTGTCCTTTTGTCTGTCCCCATCTGTGCTCCACTCAAAAGAAAAGCATCCTCACCTAAAATCATAGAAGTCTGCAAATTCCAGGGCAGCATCTCCATCTGTGAAGAGTTTGCAGTGGCTTTTATCATTCATGTGAGCCTGTACCGCTTCTGTAGAGTAGAAGGATTTCCCTTTTTCATTGCACCAGATGCAGATTTTCCCAATGCCAACTTTCTCTCCTGCAGAAAACATTGACACTTCTATTGGTATGAACAGAGCCTCCCTAGTCAATAATTAACATTTCTGTGATGCAGGCTTCCCAGCTTGCAGGCAGAGAGACCAAGGGAGAGCCTCGAGCCCTTCATTTCCAAAAAAGCCCTGCTGTTCCTATGCTTTGACAGTATGGCTCCACCAGGGACAAGTCTGTGCATTTAAAGATTTCACATTACAACGTATGGATCATTATGTATTCTCAACAACAAATTTCATACTTCCAATACAGTTTTCTATCTGATACTCCAAAATTATTTTATTCTCATCATTATTTGTAGACTTCAAGGAAGATACATTTTTCTAGATTTTAGCTCTCAAGTATTGGAAACTGATGAGGCAAATACTTGCGATTCATTAGTAGGATAAGACAGTTCATATGAACACTTTAGCAATAGAGTTTTGTCCTAAATTTCATGTTAGCTGAACAACTTTCTCAACATTAGAAAACTACGTGAGACCTACAGGGTACATGACCACATGTTTGCTCAGTAGGGTTTTGTCTCACTCTTCCCCGAAAGCCTGTGGTCCTGTTCACAATCAAAATACTGAACTAGACAGCACTCAGATTTTACAGAAAAAAACCCAAAAACATTTAAAGTCATATCCAAGTGAAAATAAAGCAATAACAGTATACAGTTATCCTGATGAAAAATCAGAGAACATTTACAGGCATACCCAGGTACTTGATTAGTCCTCTGAGATCCACAAGGTACTCTATGTCTGGAATGAAGAAGCTGTGAGCTTTTGTCATATGTGCCACATTTTTTGTGAGAGATCTTGAATGGTGGGGACAGAACAAGCAGTCCGTGACTGGTATGGCCCCAACAGCAGGAGTGCTTTCAGCTTCTGCCTGCTCCTCCTCGTCTTCTCCCACACTTTCCACCTCTTCTTCAGAGCCTATGTCTTCATCAGAATCCATATCTTCCCAGTCTTTTAAAGGAAGTTTAAAAAAAAAATTTATTTATAAGATTACTTCTCCCAAGCAAAACAAGTCCCAGTTAAGTTAGAAAAAGTTATCATAGAAAATATTGCATTTTCTATTCTTACAGCTAAGTGCCACACAGTTACTACCAGGTGCGAGAACATACCATTGCCAGTAAAACATATTTCTTTAAGATGCACAGCAAAGCTCAAGTCTGCTCATAAAAAAGTTGGCAGATCCGGTATTTTTTTCCCCTCCATTTTCTCAACTATTAACACTTTATTGCTGTTTCAAAGGCTTAAATTGAATTCACCACAGCACAAGAACACATGCATGGCTCATTAAAAATAATACAACTCTGTCAGAATCATGAAAATACTCATTTCCAGCAGTGACTCAACAGTGAGGGAAAACACTCCTGTTCACACATACATCATTAACAACAGAGAAGAACAAAGCCAGCTGTCACAAATACACTATGTTACATTATATGTTAGTATAGACCAAGATATACTAACAATTTTACACATTTGCAAGGTTACTGCAGAACTCATTTATGGATAGATGAACCAGCATTCTGTTCTAGCTGAACAGACCCCTGAACCAGCTAGAGGGGTCTAGAAATCCTTTTTAAGTTCAGATCTGTGGCAGTGAGCATTTCCCAGTACTATTCCTACTGGTCCCCTTCCAACTGCCAGGCGCACAGAGTGTTTGAGAACAGGGAACACGGTGCTCCCCAGTGTTGTAGGCTGCTAATTAGATATCTTTGCTATAGGATATAGTTCAATAATTTTAAAAGCCTGACACTGAATTAACAGGATTTGTAGGAAACATTCCTGGACAAACACTTAAAAGGAAAATTAACATTCAGAAACCTACTGAGATTTTAGCATTACAATTTATGACTAACACATTAATACGAAAGAGGTGCAAGTTGGCTCCTTCTTTAGATGTTAAGATGCATGTTCAGAGGTATATGTTTCTCCTCCTGTAGAACAGATTCCCTGAATTGCAACTGAAATTTCACCAGCATAAAACTGCTGTAACAGATGTAATAATGTCATGACACAATGGTTTCAGTAATGAAGCTGGCATAGTATGGTCCCACTTCATTCATACCTGTCCCCTTGCTGCAGTTTAATCATCCCACTCAACAGCTCCAATAGATGCATTTGGAGCTGCACCGTGAATTACGGCACTGAAAGCATCCAGGTGAAAAATAACCTTATTCTGGGAATTCTGAAACTCTGACCTTTTCAGTTGTCCACTTTCCAGGCTGACCTCCAACAAAGAGCTGTATCCACACAAGTGGTGAGGGTGAAGCAGCAGGAACAGGCAGTTAGGGTGGCAACTCTTAAACCGATTTTAATATAGATGCCAACATGCTGAGAAGCTATGCCACACAGTGTCAGGCTAAGGAGCAAACTTTCTCCTCTGGTCTTGATGGGCAGAGAAAAACAAAACCAACCCCACTCCCAACTCCCTTCAACAGATCAGTAAAGTGATTGATGGGACAACAGCACACGATCATGATTGGCTTTTTATTCATCTATTTTTCAGAAGTAGTTTTAGGGTAACTTTTTATTTTAGCCTTCCTTAAAGGAAACTTCCCCTGGAATTTTATGTGGGAAATAGTGCTCATATTAGTAACTGTTTATATTCAACCTTCACACACGTGTGCAGCTGGCCGTTCAGACACTAACGCAGAGTCCTTGACTGCAAGCATGGGCCAACCTCAACTCCTTTGTTAAGCTGAAAATTTAATCAACAGGAAGACCCTTTGTGATGGAAAATGCTGTACTACTACAGAAATAGAAGGAGGCTTTTACACAAAACCAACTACTACGTAGCTTACCCCAAGCTATCTCTTGTCACTACGTTTATTGCCTTACCTTCGTCCATATCCTCTTCTTCATCTACTTGCTGTTGGGCCAGCTTCTTTGCTTGCTGTTCAAACCACTGTAGCCGTGGAGGTTTTTCTGATCGCTCTCTCCTCTGTGATAAGCTGGTGCTTCCCGTAGAAACTGGAGAGCCGCTTGCATTACTAGGAGGTAAAGGCGTCTTCTTCGGAGATGAAGACGGCTGAGGTCTGATGGCTTGCTGAATAGCTGTGTTCATTTCATCTTTGTTTACACTCTCTGGGGCCAGTCCCTTTTCCAGGTTCTTTTCATTCAATATTTTCACCTTCTTGCTGACAGCTTGAACAGCTTTCTTCTCCAACTCCAGGTGCTTCTTGGACTTCAAGTGATTCTCATAGGCATTGAAGGTGGAGAATCTCTTGCTGCAAACTGTGCAGTAAGTGGCAGTGATTTTGTTCTGCTCCTCTGCTACTGCTCTCTGGGCTAGGACTCTCTCTTGGAAATTCTCAGCAGTGACAGGAGGCATGTCAGCAACCTTACGCTTCAGGTTGTATCTATGCCAGTCAGTTTTGTAATGGGCACGCTGAATGTCAGCATCCTTGAAAGCCACACGGCAAGTGATACAAGTGTAGGTTGCCATTACTAGAAAGTGGTGGGGGGGGGAAATCATAGTAATAAAGATAAATAACAGCCACAAAAAACCCCAAACACAACATCCTGACAGCACCCATGTAAGGCAGTGTAAGAGATACAGTTCTCGTACAGAATTAAATTAATTAAACACCAACATCAGCAAACAGCCTGTTACGTACTAGAAGCTGCAAAACAAATACAAGACGCTGATACAGTTATCAGAGATTACTCATACCACAGCAGCACCAGAGCATCCCAGCTCTCAGCCCAGCACCCGCTGTGCTTGTCATGGCTTGGACACAGAACAAGAGGGTTCCCAGCCCTGTAAGGAGTGCTTCAAAAGCTCTGCACTTGCTAATGAAGATCAGAAACTAGAGGTTCTTATCAAGCTCATGTTCTGCCAACTATAGGTTTTTGAGGAGACTAACAATTGCTCCAAAATAAGGATAAAAAGGTAAAAATCTGCTTTCACACCTATTTGCAGTTTTCCACAGCCTTATCAAACAGAAAAAAGTGACCGCATTTTAAAATAAAAACCTCTTGGCTATTTTGGAGCAGTGCATGTACTATCGACACCGCTTCACCACGCAGTACTGTTAATCTGGAGATGCAGTCAGTCGTGCCTCGATCTAGCACTTGAAACTGCTGCTACCTCTGGTCTTCCTCCACTTCCCACCACCCGGCTGAGCTGCATTACTGGGGCTGCCACAGGACAAATGTGCGACCTGTAACTAATGCTGTCGTTTCCAAAGGACACACATGTTCTTCCTTTTCAGTGCTCAGTGAAACTTAACTTTTTTAAACAAAGTTGATGGAATCTCTTGACTACCCCAAAAGCAAAGAAAAAAAAGCATGTTCTAACTGGAGGTCACTAAAGCCACCCCCATCTTTTAAACCACTTATAAAAGCTATGGTTTAATCTGGGAAAAAAGAAACAATATGTCAAGAGGAAGGGGTCTGAAAGCAGATAGAGGAATAGCAGCCCCTCCTAGAAGCTACCAATAGAGAGGACCAGCAGTGAAAAACACAAATACTCAGGGGGCTGGAAGGTACTTTCTGAAACGCTAGTTCCCTGGAAGAACTGGACTCCTAATTTACTGCTTGCTCTGTCTGTACTCCTACAGTGAAAGAAAATACATTAACAGAAAATAAAGGACATGCTATTTTATTTGAAATACTGTAAACATCCACTCAGTGTAACAGATGCTTTTTGTTTCAGAGGAAAATGTATTCTATGCCCACTGAGGGATCTGACTGCTCTCTGAAGCATTTCCCCCCTGCCTGCAGAGCTCCCTATCCCTATCCTAGCCCAAGCAGGTATTTTACTGCCATAAACCAACTGGCAAAGAATCACAGTTGCTGTTAATCACAAACTCCTTGCAGAAACCTCTGGGCCAGAACAGTTTAATCTGGTCTATTACAGGTAGACAGTAGCTACATGCTAGATGACCCTGGGGGATTAAAAAAAAACCAACATAAAACAGATCAGAAGAAGAGGTATGTAACTGAGAGGATCTAGAACCGTAAGTCTTTGACTATTAAGTGAAGAAGTAACGTCTACAATTCAAGCTGCATAAAGCAGAAAAAGCACCGTGTAGTTATGCCAGCACTTAGTGATAACTTACAGTTATCACCCACGTGAGCTTTCCCACACCATTTTAATCCACAAAGCCAAAGCACTGAATTTTCCCCTGCGTGGGGCTCAGGAAAACAAAACTTGAGGCACTCACAAGCCTTCAGCCCAAGGCACAGCCACGTCTTTCGAGACAAATCTCATTCTCCCCACAGGAGCTTTATTACGCCTGATTTTAGCTACTTTTGTCTGAATTTAAGTTAAGCCGGTGTCCATAAGACTGACCCACACAGAAAGGCCTGAATGACAGGCAGGTGGTTATTACACGGACACCAGCAGTGACAGCACAACTTAAATCCAGGAAATAAGAGAAAATAAAGCAGAACACAAGAAGGGGCGCAGGCGGAAGCCGCCAGCCTCCAGGCCGCCGCCAGACATGACTCTGACAGGACTCACAAGGCGGCTCCGCCCTAAGGGAGAGCAACCGACACCCCCAGGCCAAGCCACCCGCCGCGGCTCGGGGCCAGCGGAGCAAGGCCGCGCCACGGAGCAAGGCCGCGCCGGCGGAGCAAGGCCGCGCCGGCGGAGCAAGGCCTCACCAGCGGAGCAAGGCCAGGCCGGGCCGGGCCGGGCCGGGCCGCGCCGCGCCGCGCCGCCCCAGCCCAGCCCAGCCCAACCCAACCCAACCCAACCCAACCACCGCCCTCCGCGCCGCGCGGGAGCCTCCCCTCCCCGCTGCCCGGCCCCGCGGGACACGCACCTGCCACCCGTGGGTGAGGTGAGGGTGAGGGTCCCTCCGCGCCGGTGCCCGCAGAGCGGGAAGCGCGAGCAGGAAGACGCCGCGCAGCACCAGGCAGGAAGGGCGGGACCGCCCCTTCCGGCAATGAGGGCCCGCCCCGCCCCGCCGCTGCTGCCGCCCCCTGCCGCCGCGGAGGCCCCTCAGCGCGCCCCGCCCCGCCCCGCCCCGCCCGCGAGGCGGCCTGAGGGAGGCGGGGCCTCCCCCCCCCGCGCCTGCGCGCTGGGAGAGCCCCCGCCGCGGGCTGGGCCGTAGCCGCCAGGCGGGAGCGGGAGCGCGGTGCTGGCGGGGGGCTCTGTCCAGCGGGAAACCGCCCTCCTTCGGCCCGGGCGGTGCCGGCTCTGCGCCTGGGGAGTAGCTTAGCGTTGTCAGGTCTGTGGCCGAGAGCCAAGATCAACCTGACTGGGTGCGAGGCCGCGTGGGGCTAAGAACGGGAATAAACGAGGGAGCGGCAGAAACTCCACTGAAGGGGGTTGGTTTTGGTGTTGTGGGGGTTTTTTCGCTATTTTGGGAACAACCACACAGAGATGATGAAAGATAAAAACTAACACATTTATTAAATGGTTTTACAAACAATCAATATAATAATTCCATGTTTACAAAATAGTAATCAGGCTAGGTAAAGTGCTGCAAAGTATTTTAAATAAAGACATTTTGTAATTTTCCAGTTTCTGGTTACCCGGATAGGTGGTGTTCACAGACTGTTACGCTGCTCGTGTGCTGAGAACAGACATGGAGACTACAGGGAATTTGTTCAGAAGGCTTAAACAGTCTGGAAAAAGTGCAAAACGAACAAAAAACAAGTAAAACGAGTATTTCTTCAGATCCTGTTACTTCGGTTTACAATTATTTCCCCTCCTCTGCAAAGAATCGGTTTTTTTGCACAAACCAACTGAAGAATGGTAAGTAGAAGTGTAGTACATACTCGGGGAAAAGCCCTGTGTGCTGAAAACAGGTGCTCTTACGCTGGCTTTGACACACCTAAGGCCACTGATCAAATGGCAGTCGCTCCATCTGTCACTCAAAGGACTAACGCAAGGGGAAATTTCCCGAGTACAAAGAGCTGAACTGCATCCCACAGATCCTGTCCTAACGCACGTCGTTTTCTTCCAGCAGGGATGCGTGAAGAAGCCACTGCAAGGTGAGGGAGGGTGAGTGCTTTAACCACGCTACTGCAAAAATAGACGGCATCCTCAATTTACTACCCGGTAAGAGCACACCAGATAATGCAGGCAGAACTGATCCCACAGCAAGATCATACCCTGTGTTACCCCATGGGCACTTGCTCACACGTCCACACGCTATCTATGCCCTCTATGCTGACTGTACTGCCTTTTGACTGGAAATTGCACGCAAGCAGGCTTTCCATGGAACAAATGCACGTTTCAAAGCTCCATGCTACCTCGTACTTGCTTGCCTTTCTTCCTGCCCCTGTATTCAGTTTCGGAAGATGGTAAGGTGACAGTCAGTGCTCGGTAGGAAAGCCGCTGTGGACCATTGTGATGGGAATTTTTAAGTAACTGCTATTTTGTGGCTGCTGCTAGAATACAGAAAAATGAAGGTTTCTCGAGGGATTTCCAACTGAAGGCAGTGTGGAAGGGATCTCACAAAGGAGAGAAACGTTTTCTTTGTGTTCCGCTGTCAAACCGCTGGCAGTGGAATGTATTGTGTCCAAGCAAAGTGTTTCTTAACATGCGGTTGTCTGGGAGGCAAGAGGTAATTTCCTGCAGAAAACTAAGCATCTTTCCACTACCTGAGGAGCAATATTAAATGTTACAGAATTACCTCCTTCCTGTTGCACAGCATTTAGGGGCTTGAATGTAATCGACTACCACGAGAACAGAAAAATAAAATTCTAAAGACACTCAAATAAGCAATTATGTCCCTAAACTTTAATGATTTGCTTGTTCAAGTTTTGCTTTGTTTTTCTTTCTGGAAAAAAATAAAATAAATTGAGACTTGTACTGGAGAAAAATCAGTCTATTTTTCTATCTTGAAACCAGAAAATGGATCATTTACAAAAGGTCCGAGAAACTCCTCCAACTGCTTTTCCTTCTTGATCTAATCTATGATTCTAGAAGAGTGCCCCTGCATTACATACTTTTACGACCACAAGCATTCTTCATAAAACAACAATAAAGTGCACGCTGTTATAATGCCACCATTGACAGCCAGCTAGTCCGTCCCATCAGTCTGCTCCAGAAAAGCCTGTGAAGGATGGCTCCCTCCCGCCTCTCCCCATCCCGTAGCCCGTTTCCCCTCCTGGCACTAGTACTTCTGTACAAGGAAGCACACAGTTGTCTGGATGTCCTCAAAGTTTCAACAGCAACTTGGAAGTTGTACTCTTCTAACTGTATAGATTGTCCTAAACATGCAGTAAGGAAACGAGGCTTTTAACTCATCTGAGAAATTTAAATGGCCTTTAAACTGACTGATTTCCCAGCAAAAGCTTCTTTTATTTTTTCTAATGGGAAGGACAGGCTGGGGGAAGCTAAAAAGGAAACTTAACAACCAATGCTGTGGAAGTGATGTGGCTATGGGTTTTTAATCATTTCCAGAAACTCGCTTTTAATGTTAAGATGTTATAATTTCAAAAGCTGCATCATGTGGGATCTATATCCAGCATTACTTTGTAATGGATTTGATAATGAAGGCACAGGCTCACTTTTTTACTGGTAAAGGACAGCAAACACAGTCAATATGCATTACTGACACAAAAGCACAAGCAACGATAAAGCTAGTGTCAAAAATTCTCAGCATCTTTCCTTTCGCTACACTCTTTTTGGCCATCTGCCTATTTTTCCACCTCAGAAAGAAAAACAAATTAAAATGGAGTTACCTTTAAACACAGGTTTACCTACACATATATGTTAGTGGAAGATTATTTTCATAATCTGTTGCTGTACTTTTTGAGGGTCCTAGATGACAGTATTCACCTCTTCAAATGCCAGCAAATGGAAAATCACTTGAGTAGTAGTAGCAGCTGACATGGTCCCTCAACTTTGCTAACGGTTTACATCACATTAAAAAAACTAGCTTTACTTCTTCCTATTTCTTTGATTACTATTGCTTGGTATTACAATTCGATTTTGTCACAGGTGAACAGAAAAGCCCTAGAAAAAGTTAAATAAGTTACCTGCTTAAGATCCCATGCCACTCACTGAGCATGTGTGGAGTTTAAACTGGCAAATAATTTAAACAAGTTCTTTTTTGTTTGTTTTAAATTACATGCCAAGAAGATTCTGAGTGTCTTCTATAGCAAATGACCTCACCAAATACTTTTAAGTATCTTAAAAGATTCAGCTTGCAACACAACTTTTGTTGCAAGTGATGGCAGCTGTCCTGGGAAAAAAAAAACCAAACCCCACAGAATCTTGAATTAAGGAAGTGGCACCTAAAAAAACCCTTTTATTTTTTTCTTTTTTAACTCTAACCTCTATTCCAAACAATAACTACTCTCACCTGCTCCCAAAAAGGTTGTTCGGTTTACATGATATTAACTCTTAAATATAAAAATGTGTTGGCTGACTTTACATGGGCAATACTGCCAAGGACCAGACTCTATCAAGGAACACAGCAGGCGGTCAGTCAAATAGCATGCCACTTTACAACTCTACAAGCCTAAAACAGCAAAAAACTTGGAAATGCATCACCATATCCAAAATAATTCAAAGGTCTGAAGTATGAAATCAAGTTCTTTGATAGTGTTGCACACATATTTAAACTAGAGTTGTGCTGGTTAATGTGTTTCATATATAGTAGGTGCACTAGACATAATGCTGACTGCAGGGATTCATACTTTTCGGTATGATTGAAGGAGGTGAGATTTAGTTAATCTCATTGCAGTCCTCTGATAACTTACCCTCGCTGCATGAATCATTAAGTGTGTGTATTACAAGGTCGGCAACCAAGAGTAAACAAACTGCCGATGTTAAAAATTTGGCTCAGGACCCCAAAATACATGGTTGGCAAAAAGATAAAACAACCCTCTCCCCCAACTCTTTTGAACAACTGACCTCCAACACTCATCTGCAACCAAACAGTGGATAGATAATTCATTTCCATGCTATTACATTGAGGTATAACTACCAGAAACATTAAACTACCAGTATCAGCTGATATTATCCAGTTAATTCACTCTGCGTAAGGGAAATTATTACAACACATCTAAAGGGATAGTTAAAGCTTACAGCTCAGAATTTTCCTTTTTTTTTTGCATTTAATTTTTTTTGTGTGTTTTATGTTTAATTTCTTCTATGTTACCAGCTGCAATTTCCAGGTTAATGACTTCCAAGCAGATTTGAAAGGAAGCCTGAAGATTTTTTCTTTTCTTGGGATTCTGCTTCTTGGCCTTGCGAAAGTCCCAATTCTTTCTCAATCTGCTCAAGCTCAGACTGGTCAAGCAGTTCAAAATCATCAGCTTCCTCTGTGTCTGTCTCCTCGCTCAAACTGGGCACTGCATGTGAGGGAGCTTGCTGTGCGGACTGCAACTGGTCTTTGATGGCAGCAGACACCGCAGCTGCGATGACATCCCCAGCAATTCCACTCATTAAATTAAAGGTTTGGTCACTGGTCAAAGGCAAGGAGAGCCCTGCAGTGGATGGTCTCTCTTTACTCTGTCTGGAAGCATGATCCACCTTGAAATATGTTTGTTCTTTTTTTTGTTTTTGCTGGATGGGCATACCGATGCTTGAGTCATCGTCATCATTTGTTCCAGCACCATTTTCTAAAGAAGGAAATTCTGAAAGATCTCTAGCGAAAGCTTCTTCATGATCACTAGGTCGGTCAAAATCTATTACAGGATAAACAGAAGGAAACAGTGTTAGCAAACACGAAAGGCTTGCCAAAAAAAGCAGCCAAATGTAAAAATGCAATTAGTAAGTTTTCCTTTAAATACATTTACTAATCCATAGTCTAGTAGTCTTCTGTAGTCTTAATGCAGAGGAGCTTTGTGTTACATGTAAAATAAAATGGTTTCAAGGTTGTAAACCTACTACCACAAGTCACCTGGTATCAACCTAACTCAGAAAGTTATTTGAGGATAATATCTTTTTAAAATGGTATCTAGCTGTGTATGAAACAAGCCATGCAAATCTTCAGGACCATCAGTTCTAAATACACCAGCCACATAAAGTCCTAAAATTTATAATGTCATAGCAGGTCTTTAAACATTTTTCTTCACAATATATATAAATTACAAATATGTAAGTGTGTATGAGTGTATTACAAGCTTTTAAAACACTTGTAGAATAAAAAAAGAATGTTTACATGTTTAAATAAAGATATAAAACCAATGTAAAGACTTAATTTATAACTTTTTCCTTTCTTGGCCAATGCTTGTATTAAATAGGAAACAGAAAAAGCAAACTACAGATGACTAGGATAGTTTCACATTTTCAAGAGGATAAAAAGCAGAATGTAAACAAAGAAAAGATTAGATTTTAATGACTACGTTAATGGCATGATATTTGTTACTATAAATGTGTAAAATGTACTGACCACAGTACCTGGCCTGTGGAAGAGACCACCCTAAATGAGCATAAGGGAATATTTTCATCCAGTATTTGAATGAGAAGGTAAAAAATAATCAGTTTGAACTTACTGTCTATGAAAACAAGCAATAGGAGCATTCATAAGGGCTAAGGAAATGAATCCTAAAAATGTCTGGTACGTCATTTTCTCCATTTTCTTTAGGAAAAACAGGCTGGGAAGGTGAGGTGGAAGGGTTGTGCTGTATGCAGAGTGGTGGCTCAAATGCACAGAGCTTTGAGAGGAGATGAGCCAGTCCTCGGATGCATCCCATCTGGTCTTGCACTTGTGTGTATGTCCCATTTGCTGAAATGCTCCGTGGGGGGAGAAGAGTGGATGTTGTTTATTTTTCACTTAACAAGGCCTTTAATGTAGTTTCCCACATTATCCTTACAGCCAAATTGGTGAGCAAACTGGGTAAGTGAACTGTAAGGTGGGTGGAAAATTGGCCAGACTGCCAGGCTGAAAGGGCTGTGATCAGTGACACAAGGTCCAACTGGAGGCCAGTTATCAGTGGTGTCTCAAAGGTACTGAAGCCAACACTGTTCAATATTTTATTAAGGATTTGGATGACAGGATGGAGTTTACTCTCAACAAGCTCACGGGCAGAAAGGAACTGCTGTTGGGCAGGTGTATTTGAGATTCTGGAGGGCGGGTCGCCCTCAGAGGGACCTCAACAGGCTGGAGAAATGAACAGGCTGAAAAGGAACATCATGAAATTCAACAAAAGCAAATGTGAAGTCCTGCACCTGGAATGGAATAACCTGTGCAGCAGTACAGGTTGGGGGCAACAAGGCAGAAAGCAGCTTTCAAGAAAAAGACCTGTGGACAGCAAGTCAGTGGTATGCCCTTGCAGCAAGGAAGGCCAACCACATACTGAGCTGTACTAGCAAAAAGGAAATCAGAAAGTCAATGGAAGGTATTTTCCCCCTCTGTTTTTTCCCCCTCTATTCAGCACCTGAAAGCGCACATTTGGAGTACTTTGTCCAGTTTTGACCCCTCCAGTACAAGACAGACAATGAAAGACTGGAATGAGTCCCCTGGAGGGTCAGCATGATTATTAGGGGGCTGGAGAACACAACATACGAGGAGATGCTGAGAGAATGGGCTTTGTTCAGCCTTGTTCAGCCTTTGCCAGCTTTGTTCAGGCTGGCAAAGGAGGGATCACATAGTTGTCTTTAACGACCTAATGGGAAGGTATGGAGAAGATGGGGCCTGACTCTTCTTAAAGGTGCACAGTAGAACGATGACAGTAAATCGACCCAAGCTGGAACATGGGAAATTTTGACTCCTATGAGAAAAAACTTTTTCATCATGAGGGTGATCAGCTATTGAAAACGGCTGTCCAGGGAGGTTGCTTAATCCCTACCATTGGAGATGCTCAAAACTCAACTGGTCACAGCCCTGAGCAACTTGATCAAGTTGAACCTGCTTTGAATAGGTTAGATGAGATGAATGACAATGGCTCATTCCAGCTTACAATTCTGTGATCGTACAATGCTGTCTATTTACAACTTGAAATATTAACAAAATAATTTAAATTATTAATTTGGCCTGTATAATGTCATTAAGTAATATCACCCTACTTGTCATTTACAGCGAACTTTTCCTAGAAGAGGAGAAATTCAAGATGAGCAGAGCAACAAATCCACAGGTAAGATTACACCAAACTACTGTTGTCCTTAATCTTCATTCAGGCAAAGTGCTAACTGAAAGCTTGGTCTGTAAAAAGTAAGAACTTAAAGATTTGGTCAAGATCAAGACAAATGCTTGAGAATCTTTTCCTAGTCTTAGTCTTCACATCTCATTTAGGCTTATTGCTGGCTGTCTTCATCAGCATTCTAGTAACCAAAACCTAATAATACTTCTTTTAATTGGCTGTTTAGCAATTCAAAGTATTCACTTTTTCTTCCTCAGCTTTTATTTGTATAGCTCCACAAAAGCATTGGTACTAACTTGAAAGGTTTACTTGCTTAAAAGGTTTGGCATAAGAGAGAGCTAAATCTGGCACTTATTGCATGTGTTGGTTTTACCCACCACTACTTATTTATTTAGACACTTACTGATGTACTTCACTATTTTTAAGATGAGGGCAGCTCTTACACAAGCGGCATCCAAAATTATATAAAACACTGGAATTAATTTTGAATTCATTGTAGGGGGAAAAAAAAACAACCCAAAAAACTTTTGTCCTCAAATTCTCTAATCATTTTCAGGTAACTTACATGACTGAAATTCATCAATGAAATAGATGAAGCCATTACATACCATCAGATGTGTCTGTCTGTGGAGAATACCCCTCAGATAAGTTAAAGGTCCCATTATCAGTCCAAGATACTTCTGATACATCTGTGTCAGACACTGACAGCTCTTTGGCAACAACTGCAGGACTAACCTAAACATAAAAATGTCCCATACATGGTATTCTTATACTCAAAAAATTTACACTACAGTAAGCCAATGCTTAGATACTGAAAAAGCAGCATCTTGCACGTCATAGCAATATAAATCATCTCCTATTTAGGCTTTCATTGTAGAAACATGAAAATAATAGGACTATACAATACTTAGAAATGAAGCATCCCTCTTTGTAATAACTGAAAGCTGTATTATACTGAAGATGCATAGAAAATTCCAATTATTCATTCTGAAAGTAATATCCTACTGTAATGAAAGCAGAATGAACCTGCAAATACAAAATACACGTAAATGTAAAGAAATGCATAAATTTGGATCAAAAAACCCCGCCATTATCTATAAGACAGTCAAAAATTAGCTAAAGAAAAAAATCATTATCCTTTATGAATTTATCCAACAATATTCAATTATGTCAGCTACAAATTTTTATCCCATGGGATATAAGTTTATTTTTTTCCAAAGTACAAAAACACCTTCAAAGTGATCACTGTCAAAGTCAGGCTCTATACACACTGATCAAATATTGTATAAGAATTCCTAGAAAACGGATTTTTTTTGGTATCAACCAGTGTTCTGATTACAATGGAAAATCTTTTGCCATACAGTTATTTAGAATATTAAGAGAGAAAGGAGATATTAGTATTCTCATACATATCTAGAAAGATATTTATAAATAATATACTGATTTACACTATCATTGAAAATGATCAGACAAGTGATTACACAAGTATCTGACAAATTACATAGGTTTTCTACAAACGTTTCCCTTTTATATTTTAATTTGATAAAAATTAGCTGCAATTTCACTGTTGCAAATAAAAATAGCTGCCTTTCCTATTAAAGTCTAGTTTAATCATTCCATAGCCAATACAAAATAAAGACATTCTTAGTTTAGTAGGCCAAAGAAACCATTACCTTGAAGGCCAGAAGTCACAAATGCAGTAAGTTAATTAGTATAAGCCTAAAGATGGAGACTGAATCACTTCTAAAGCATACTGCTTAGTTCAGGAACACAGCCTCCTGGGCAGGTTAAAGCCTTCCACAGCAAACAGAGACAGTAGTCTAGGTACGCTCCATTATCTATCTAGATTTTAAAAGCAAGGTAGGGCTGACTGAAAAAAAGTCACCTTAGGACACAGGGCTGATATGTCTAATTCACTGTCATCTTCTGTGGGTTTTGTTTTTGCTGTTTCTGAAAGAAAAAAAAGTATTTTTTATCCTACTTATGACAACAGACTTTGAGGTTCAGTGTGCGTTCCCTGTCACACAGCTTGCATAGTAGAGTAAACTTTCGCCTGCTGACACAGTGCATCATTTACGTAATACGCGACTAAGGTGAGGGAAGAAAGGCTGCCTGAGAGGCTAGATATTTATCAAAATATATCACGCAGCAGCCAAAGCGGGAGAGACATTGTTGCTCTGAAATATATTCCAACACATTTATTTACGTAGTTTCAGAAGTTTCTGTTGCTCACCATAATATAATTTTCCCTGGCAATATATATTTGTCTTTTAAACTACACTGCTGGTACAACGCACAGTTGTAACATACTGTTAAAACAGGCAGTGTAGTTATCCCAGCACATTACTTTTACATCAGAACATGCAATTTGCTGGATAATTGTGTGTACTCTTCATTCACAAAACCTTTCTTCTTCTTTGCACCCAGTTCCCCTGCATTCACAACATTTATATACAAATATGCATACAAAGCATCCTCTGAAGTCTGGTAGAATGCTGCTCCTAACAGATGAGCGGAGACACAGATTTCTCCTCCTCTCCTCTCCTCTCTCTGTCTGAGAACAGTCTCAAGAATATTTTAAACCAATTCAAGCTGAAAACCAGTGTCATATTATTCTTGGTTGCCTATGTTTGCAACTTGCTATTTCCTCTCTCATGCCAGTACAAGCGTTTGTGAACCCATGTGGTGAACCCAAGTGGTGAAGCAAGGTAGGGAACTTGTCTGGGTTAAATTAAACTGGAGGGGGAGAGGCAGGAAAGAACGAATCTAACCTCAACCATTTTCCCAGTGCTGGCTTATGAAATTTATGAAACACTAGTCTGATCTCTCTGCCAGTTTCACTTAAAAGTAGAACAAGGTGGAATAATACATGAAAGAAAATTTTCAATGCATTATTCCTTATTTCCAACAACTACTGCATTATATGTAAGAGAAGGGGAAAAGGCAGATGGTTCCTCTCATTGTGTCTAGGAACAGCATATTGCATGATGAACGGTTACAAGAAATGCATATTTTAAAGCAGATATGAAATCTACTAATGTAACACTAACTAAAAAGGGTAGGCTACCTGCAAGTAATGTGACTACACTACAAAGCTTTAATTACCAAAACTGTAGCACACACAAAAAGGAAACTGAAGATAACATTGTTCATATAAATATTT
Source organism: Mycteria americana (assembly GCF_035582795.1). Taxonomy (NCBI): domain Eukaryota; kingdom Metazoa; phylum Chordata; class Aves; order Ciconiiformes; family Ciconiidae; genus Mycteria; species Mycteria americana. The sequence goes on along the minus strand of NC_134366.1, from coordinate 92,346,105 downwards.
TTCTTGAAATAGCTTTATTACTTAAAATCTAAACGTTTCCAATGTTATAAAGATTTCAGGTGAGATAGGTGAGATTTTGTTTTAAACTGATTTCTCCCCTTTCTAACTAAAAACTTCAATTCATTTGTAGCTACTATCTTACTGTGATTCTTAAATGCTTATTGAGTATTTGGGGAAGAAAAAAAATTCTTGTTGCTGTTGGGAGTGAAAATAAGGCGGATTTAGATACTGGAACAGAGTTCAGTCTCTTACTGAAAATTCTGTTATGTACTCATTTTGTGTTCTTGAGTGAGTCTCTCTCCTGGATAAGTTTGCCTTATCTAAACAGAGATAAGCATTGCATACTTTACAGTGAGTAGTTTTTTTCTGAAAACCTACAAGCAGTACATCTAATCAAGTATGAAGAGAACTATCAGTCTCGCCTTGTTCCCTTCCATGAAATAATTTTTTTTTTTACCATACCCAGACATCTGACATACATTATCATTCCTTAGAAAGCTAAGAACAGTAGCCAGGTTCAAAGCAAGAAATATCTTTACAATTGGCTTCACAGGACAAACCAAACTGTCTGCAAGGTGAATAAAATTTTCTCTGCACGCAGAAATACATTACTTGGGACTATACTTAATTACTCACCAGATCTCTCTTTTTTCTTCTGGTTGATATATTCCACTATTCCGAAATCTAATTTCATGAGAACAGTCTTAATTTTGTTGCACACTTTCTGTCCAAATTCATTGCACTTAAGGAAGGGACATAAAAAGGCACACAATACTGTGATAAAAATGAAGACAGAGAGAAAAATTGTATTGAAATACTGCTTTATAAGAAGTTACTCAGTAAAGATTAAAAAATGGATTTGCATAAGATAACTACTAATTTTATATAATGCAATTAGTTTTACATAAAAAGTCACTGTGAAATGCCCATGTCAGACAAACTGTTAATGTTAAATCTAGTTTCTAGGAGCCATTCCTACTTGTTGCAGAAAACACCGTTGTATTCATATCAACTGACACCTTTTTCACTTCCAGTAAGGCACAATTTAAGATCACTATAACATTTATCATTATCTTGATTTGGTCTGATTTTGATATCTCTACCTGAGAAACGCAACTATGCAACACTGTGCCAGAATCAACAAGCTGAAAAAACTTGTAAGCTAAATTCCGTGTGACAAAAAGCACTTGTCAGAACCTACATATATGTATGTGTATATATATGCATGTGTGTGTGTATATATATATATAAAAATAAATTAAAAAATACTCCCTATACAGAGACCAAATAATGAACAAACCACATACATAAATCAGGATTGAAAAAGAAACTATACTTACGCAGGACATAGGAGAGGACAACTCCAGGAATGTAACTTCCCAAGACAGTGAAAAATGTACATATGCTGCAGACTAGTAGGCAAAACTGGCAAAAACATTAAAATTGGCCATTAACGCTTGCACTTTTTAAGTATTTAGATCATTTTGCAAAAGAAAAATGTTGCATGCTGAATGAAATCTAGAATGCAGTGGAAAATGGAAGTTTTTTTAAAAAAATTAGGGAATACTTGAACACTTCTTGTGCAAATAAGCATCAAACAGTTCATTTTGGCTAATTAGGATGTACCCCCTCTTCTTTTATAAAAATATGCTATTTTTATTCACTTACTGTCAAGGTTTAACAAGCTCATGGTTATTGCTAAAAATACTTCACCTTCATTACACAAAAAAAGGCTAAACAGTTGATATGCAGAAAAAAACCCCAAATCACTAACTGCAGGATTACAATGCATACTTGCTGCATGCTTACAATCGCAAAAAATCCTTCCGATGAATACAGTTCTCTCCCGTTGTGTTGCTTCGTGAAACTGTGTTCTCTCGTATGCTGGCAAGCATCCTCTTGATGCTCGTTGGCTACACTAGAATCCCCGTAACGACAAGACTGAGCTGAATTTTCAATATAAAACTTGAGATTCAGCCTCTGCTGTGACTGAGACATATACTGCATCTTTCACAACTGCACAATGCTGAGTACAGAATTGGTCTGTTGAAAGTTTACAGAAAGAATCCATTTGCTTTTGGAGTTCAATTGCAATAAAATGGTTAATTCGAAGACATTTTGCACACAGCATCAGTGCCTAAAATTATAACAGTAAAATAATGACATGGCTCCGAGAATGAGGTCAGGAAAAAGAAAGGAAAACATACTGTCAGAATTAGCTTTTCAAAATCAGGATTAGATATATCTTAACATACAGTTACTATGTCAGGTTACCACATGACAATATTACAGGACCATGTATATTGATACCGCATTTCCTTACCTCAATATACACCTACTTCTTTAAAATATAACTTTATTATCCTAAACACATAATTTCTTTTTATATAATTTATACAACTTAAATGTATTTCATCCTGTTGCTCATATGTATTTTCAGTCTAAACTCCAAATATTTGAGTGTGGTACTCCATACTTCCAATTTGCTAATTCTGACGGCCTGTTCCCATGAAAGATTTTGTGGCAAAGTTAACTGAGATCAAAAGAGGGGAAAAAACCTCCTAATCTCCTTTAAAATTTTTATAATTAGCAATACAAGTATAAAAATGAAATCTACTATTACCATGATGTACTTCTACATTATTTATATTTTTCTTTGGAAAAGAAAGCTGCTTCACTTTTGGCTGGATCTACAAAATAATCTTCTTCCTAGTAGGAAAGAAGAAACCTTACTCTTGCTTGCCTCTTCATGAACTGGTTCTCCAGCTCAGTCTTTCCAGTAAAAAAATCCCCAAAAAACTATATCTGTACAGAAGAAAAATTATCACAATAAAATAGGAAGGATTCTCTTCTAGCATATAATACTTGTGCAGCTATTTCTGAAAATTAAAATTATTTGGACAAAAACGTGTATGTTTAGGAACTGTGTACTCTTCCTGCTTTTTCAAGTTTTTATTAAATTGTGATGTTTTAAATTTCCTTTCCATTGACTGACTGGTGAGGTTCCAGCAGCTCTTAAGGGGAGGGACGGTACTGCTGTAAACTTTACTGTGAGCAGCTTTGCTCACTGATGACCTAGCTGTGTTCTGCATAGGAAGAACTTAGCAGAAACTCAAGACTGAATATATCATAATGTGTATTTTATTTTTCAGATGTTTAGTTTTTTAAATCTATGTCACCAAGCTGTTAATCTTACTTGGGAGTGCTTACCTTGCCAGGGTTTTGTTCCTTGAAGTGGGACATTTCTTGAAGAAATACAAATAAATTCATCAGTGTTTCTGAAATGCACTGATTTATTCTGGGTCTGTAGTCTTGCCTGGAATTGATGACTTTCCAGCTGGGTAAAACAAACAAAAATACCCAACAACTGTGGTTACAGCTCATATGAAAGTCGAAACTGCTTGAAAACATTTGAAGCCTTATCAGCTTCCAAGCCAATCATGTTGTAAAGCTATAGCCTCCAGTGATAGAATGGCTGCTGCTATGCTACAGATACCTGTGCTCATTTCCACATATTTTATATTGGGCTAATTCCATTTTTTTTAATCAAATAAATTCTGTTCAGTAGTAGCAATTCTTAGACCATACAAGCAATTAAGGAAGAAATTACTGCTTATTCATTCTGGCCATATGAAAAACCTGAGTTCAAGGCACAGTTGTAATCTAAAATAAGCAACTGAACCCCAAACTTGTTCCTTAATATTATTTTTTTCTGAAAAAATACACCACACCACTTTTCATTGCCACAGGATGGCCATACATATTAATACATTTAATTTCATGCATATAATCCTTGTGCTTTTTCTTCTCTATTTGGTTTTGTTCTGCAAACTATGATGATCTTTAAGAGACTGTTATCCAACTTAGAAAAAAAGAAATTGCTCTTGAAGTCTTGATGTTTACATTAATTTCCTTACTGAATTTTAATTTTTCTATCATATTGAAAGGACTGTTTCTAAAGCTTTGCTTATTACTGTTCAGTCCTTTTAATAAAATAAAAATGAGCTGTACTGAAGAATTTGCTGAAAAACATGAGAAAGCATATCTATCTAATTTGGGGCTGATTGGTTTAGACAGTATCTAGTTTAAATTATCACATCATACACCTTTTTGGAGTAGACAAAGCATCTACAATAAAGATATTTTATGAAATAACAAAAGAAAGGAAAAACTTAGACAGGCTACTCAATGCCACATCAAGCTGGTACAAAGACTGTACCAGGTACCACCATGCAAATATTCAGAATATGAAGTAAATCCTGCACTAGTTTTACAAAGTTATCTTTCACATAATTCATTGCTCAGTACACACTTTTGATCAGAGTGAATGCAAGTAAGCCATAAACAATCCCACAGTCATTTTACTTTGATACATAATCCATTAAACGTCCAATGCATCACTGCATTCATAGTAAAGTTTTGTCATAGGTGGATCAAATTACAGGATAAATCAAAAACTACCTTATGAAAAAATGAATGTACAAGCATTGGTGTCCAGCAATAAGGACATACACATAGACTGCCAGATCAAACTGCCAACTCATATCTCCACATAATTACTCTGCTATTTAGCTACTAAAACACCACAAGGCCCTGTTAACAGATCTTCTTGTTATTCAGAATAAAAATGCCCTCTGATAGTTCCCTGGGACAGCTTAAATTTTAGCAAGCATCAGTAAGTGACTGATGAGATTTTTTGCTATTTAAACTTCACCCTGTATGAATTTGGTGCTCAAAAGTAACATTTAAACATTTGATTTCATATTAGGAATACCAAGATATGAAATTTTATTTTTTTTGTAGTGAACATAAGACGAACAAAAAAAATTATCTATCATCACTTGTAAAAATACCTCCAGTGATTAAAAATTTCCATGTTAATACTATCCTTGTTCAACAACAGATTGCTTAGTCATTTTTATTGGCACATACTGTAAAAGTTAAAAGCCATCACGAGCATTCAGACTTTTCTCAGTTGAAAGCTGGTTAGTAGGTTGCTTTTGTCTACCTTTTCCATCGAGGACACACGCATAACCTACCTTTGCTGTACTGTATTTTATTAGCTATGATTTAATGTTCATTCTTACTAATAAGGCACCATTGTGTTTTAGGATATGAACTTGTTAATGTCTCTCATTTCCTGATATAAGGAAAGCCATGAAGATTTTACAGTTTTTGAACATATGTTTGTACCTTTGTGAGCCACTGGCAATATCGATGCACAGGTTCAGCAGCCCTGATGTCCATAGGCTATCGGGACTCCTGGCTCAGGTGTTACTTTGCAATTCTGTTCCCACAAGTCACAGACATAATGGTGCATGCTTAAAATTAGAGTACTGCTTTATAATTTGCTTAACACCTAACATTTTTCAAAACAGATGTGGATCCCTATATAGCAAATTAACCCTACCAAAATAGGCTTTTTCAGTCTATAAAGCAAAAGTGTACAGTAATATTTTTATATGGGCATGAGTTCACACCCCACTTGCACTGAGAACTGCACTGCAGATCCTTCTAGCAAGAGCAACTGGTTTACTTAAGACAGCCCAAGGAGATAATGGTTGAGGAAAAATGGATCTGAATTCTGGAAATTATTTACTTGAAAGTTACACGTGTAATTGCACTGGACTACAAGAGATACATCGATTTTTCCTAAAAAGATAAGCTTCTGACTTGCTTCTCTTTGTAAGGCTGGGGCTATATGCTGATACTGCACTGAAAGGGAAGTGATCTCTCACATGGCAGCATGCAAGGGATCGTTATTAAAAGGGTCAAGTGGCCTAAATTAGGCAGAAGCTTTGATCAGTGAATCATGATAGCAAGTAAAATAATGTAGTCCACACTGTTTATTACATTATAACATCAAACACATGGAAACATTTGGGATTACATTATTACCTCAGATTTCTGGTCACAGATTAATAACAAAACTAGGCAAATGATAAGTAACTATATATAGAGATGTCTATTTCACTTTATTTTCCAACTAAAAAAAATATCTCTATTTATAAACTTTCAGTTGTATAACTCAAAAGATATGTCACTTCTATTTTACAAACTATGGTAAAAGGAGAAAGTGAACTCTGAATTTCAAATCCGATGTCTCAGTAAAAAGAACACCAAACTTAAGTTCTCCTTAAAATCTTTTAACTAACATTTCAGCCAAACCCCAGACAACTTGTCTGACATCCAATTCAGCAAGGTCTAAAGCCACTTTTTCTTACAGTTATAAATTCTTCCTCTCATTTCTCCTGAACACACAGGATAAGAGGATTTGGGGCTTATGTTGAGTTGTACCCTTTGGTCCAACTGCTGCCCACATTTAAATTAGTGAATCTTTCCATACTTATATCTAAGCCAGGAATAAGTCGTATTCTCCGACATACATGATACCCGCTTTTATTCTACATGGGAATGTTACATACCTTCTTTTCTGTTGCACTGCAGACATATTGATTACTTGGAAGTAGCTTTCCTAACATATGGGAGATTAACCACCTTCCCTTATTTTTAGATACTTGGTCTAAGCAGCTTCATTTTTGTAAAAAAGTCAGGAATAATTTCGGCCATACCGTCTATTTACACACATGGAGAAACTTCATCTTTCTCTATACCTATATTTAACTACCGTACAGCAACTTCACCACGAGGTGGTGACACAGCAACACCGGTATTAGAGCAAGGTTTGGGAGCCATTTCATACAGAACATAAATAGCATGCATGGGGGATTCATATTCAAACTATCGTATGCATAGTGGACAGCAGAAGATGACTTAAAGAAAACCTAGTATTTCAACCACCATATAAAACTGATTAAAGTTCAAAAGACAAACTGTTGTCCTATTCCTGACTTTATTATATTATAGTATTTATAGTATTGTAGCGGTGTGATTTCCTCTTACATTACAAAATATTCAGGGTGAGGGGTTTTTTTCCCCCCTTTGAGAAAAAAATAGAAACAATTTAAAATGCTGTACCTGAAATTCACAGGATGAGAGTCTCATGTCTTGGACTAGGTGACTTTTGTAAGACAGAGAAAATGCAACATGCATGGCACTGCATGCAGGTATTTGCCTCTGACAGAGGATGTAAATAAAACCATTAAATAACTCATGAAGAACATTGCAGGAACCCAGCAGGAGGGATTAGCAATGTTACACAGAACTTTTTGTGCACCTACCCTCCACAACAGCAATTTCGATTTCCATCCTCTCTGATAATTAGCGGCCTGAGAAAAGTAGTATACAAGGTTTTTGTCTTACAAAACCTGCAATTTTTATGGATAGGCTACTCTCCTTAAAGAAACATTGCTTCCAGCTTTTGTAAACCATTCTGCAGTATTAATAATATATATTTTAAGAGTTGCCTGTTTATTCTAGTGTTGAATACTGTTATGACAGTTTTCTGAATTACAAAATCCTTTTACAGACTTTACTCCTATCCTTTATTTAAAATTGTTGACAATCAAAGTGGAACTTCGTGGAAGCACAAAGAAAACGGATAGGCCTGATGCCTACTATCAAAACAGAGCTTTGAAATACATACGACAATTGTAGATAGTTGGCTTACTAACTTTAAGTTAATTGCAAAACACGGGGGGGGGGGGGGGGAGGGGAGAGACGAAAGCATAAACTACAATAATCATGCAAACTACTTTCATATATGCTAACCACCAATATAAAGACCATATAGATTAAAGAGGAGGAGATACAACAAGGCACACTGGGATAACTAATAACAATTCAAAACAAACATGCAACTTATGCAGAAAACTGGCATATTTGCAGGGAAAGTTCTCTGGAGTTGCTTCTCTTGGTTGTTAATAATGCTTTCTTTTGCCAAGTTTAAAAGATGTTGAAAGCATGAGCTGCAGTGCAGATAAAATGCTAGATGCTTTGGTCCCGTGGTCTGCATGTGGTGCATTGACGAAGAAGCCAAGCAAGAAGAGTGGATAGTACAGGTGAAGTTTGCTTCAAAACATTACAAACCTGCTATTAAGCTTGCTCTGCAAAAAGAATACTTGGCAAGTTCTTGTAGGCCACAAGAAATCATGAGACGCCTTTATTAGTTCTACCACAGCGACACTCCTCTATTTTACAAGGAACACCAGGGACTATTCTGAACTCTTATTCTGCTGTTAGGCAACTAGAGGTGTAAGAAAGTCAGCTTGCTGATCTTCACACGCTGCCTCTTCTTGTTCACGCCTCCCAACAAGTGCCAGCCCCGGTAGCATCCGTCCCTCCTGTCCCTTTTCCCCAGAGGCCACTCGAGCGGCAGTGTTACCCAGAGGCCAGGCGGATGGAACCGGGGGGCAGCAACAGAGGCCCTGGCGAAGGGGGGGCGAGAAAGAAAGGAGTACAACGTGTATTTGTATGTATGCAAAGGTAGGGAGGTTATGTCATGCCCCTGTAGAAACAGAGATAAACATTAAACTTGCATGAGATCAAAAGCTGACGGACACATAACGACGCATACTCCAGACAAATTAATTTTTCAGTGATCACGTTTAAAGACAAAAAAGACAAAAATACGTATGTGAAGTGATGCAGATGATGAACGTGGAGTGCATGACATCAGCCAACCAAGAACATAAAAAACTACTGCAGCATAATGTTAGCGGAGTTACTTACAGCACCTTAATAAATGACTTAGATGAACCCTATACTTCCTGTCAAAACAGCTTTTGGACTCCTGTCAGCGTGCTCCTTTGATGATATAAGCAGCCAACTCTCTCTGAACACCTTCAAAGGTTTTTGTGCGTGATTTAGAAAGAATAAAATTTTACGCTCCCATCACTTATACTGAGTTTGATATAAAGTACTATACTTCTATTCTACCACTACTGTCAATAAGATTGAAGGTGTTCAGAGAGAAAATTAATTACTCATATCCTTCTGACTACTTCCTGCATCACTTCTAAAACTGAGCAAATGTATACACTGTTACTTAGTAGCTGGGAAAAAAAAAAACCAACCAAACCCCAAAAACAACACCCTCCCGCCCCAGATGCTTCAACCCATCACAGTCACAAACTCTGGCCAGAAGAGTCAGTGGCATTACATTCTCTAAAAATGACTGATGGTGTCACGCTCTCGTTTTGTATCTAGACATCTGTTCAAGCAAAGCCCCGTCACATTTCTCTCAGAAAGGTCAGTAGCTCTCATGTTACTGGTTTAAAGATCTCTTCGTGATGTGCTGGATTTTTTTTTAATTATGTGTACACAGTTTTATATGTATCTTCACGTAGATACACTACTCAGAACTGCAGCAGTGACAAAGTACACCATGATGCCGTGGATCTGAAGGATCGCACCTACATAAACAAAGAGTTAGCAATTACAGAGCTTCTAAACCTTCTCGATTTCCCAACTGTAACCACACACGCTTGAAACCTGTGCAGACTCTGTAATTTTAAGGGTAACTTAGAATGTATTAGTCAAGGTGGAAGAGCTGAAAGTTACATTCCCAAAGATATGTAAATCAAAACATAGGTAATACAGCTGTTTTGTAGTCTTTTAAAAGTAGTACCTAGAGCTTATAGAGTGATGCAGCTGTAAGGGATGTGCAGGTCTAAGGACAAACCTCATAGGCAACCAGGAGCTAAGTATGAAACTTGACCAAATGAAATCAAGTGTGTAAAATGTTAGCAAAACCCAATCAAGCAGGTTTAGCTTTTCAGAGCTTTCACAGGTCTCTCCTGTGAGGAAAGGAATCACCCCAGTGCAGAAGGCAGTGATTATAATGATGCAGTTACCCTTCGTGGAAACAAACATTTTATACCTGAAGACCTACGCCAAAAATATATTTTAAAATTTGTCTTCTAAATTATTCAGGTACAGCAATAATGGATATAAAATAGTATTTAGAGGAAAAAAGTTTGTGAAAAACATTTTAAATGTTTTTTTACATCTAAATTTCGGGTGACCACATACGTAAAAGGAAAATAACCATATCTCTCTCTCTCTCCAAAATATAAAATAGTGTAAAAAGCACATTTTACAGTTAAGTGTATTAAAGTACCAATGGCAAAACCTCTAAAATCTACTATTGAACTGTGTGGTAGAAAGCAATACAATATTGATTAGCCTTATTGTAATACAATGTAACAAATTTGTGAATGTTATGTGCACTACGTGAAAAGACATAATAGCAAGCACCACTGAACTCACTGCATAGCATCTTAATGACCTACGTGGCTAATTTAAAAGGTGATTATGTAGAATTGTGCTTTATCCTGTGCCGCTTTGGGATCCTATGCAATCGTTAAGTACACTAAAATAATTATATTTGTGTCATGTGGCTATGACCAAGTCAACAAGACTCGCAATTTAAATGAATCACTGGGGCCCCATGTAAAATCCTGCTTGCTTCAGAGTTCCATGAAAGGATGCTCTATCACTGAAAGAACGAGGAACACAGGAAGCTTCCACAATACACTCCGTCCTCAAACTTTAGGGAGAATCTTCATCTACAGCCTTTTTGCTACTAACTCTGCAAAGCTTTTCTAATAGAAATCTCTCCAGGTTGTAGATACCGATATGCACTTTATTTCCTATTACTAATCTATAGGCACTGCGCAGGTTTAGGCTTTCACCAACGTGTAATACTGTGGCAAACATCCTTTAACCGATCACATTTCACATCCCTTCAATGTTAAGGCTTGGGCACACTTGGAATCTATAAGATTTACAAAGTTGGACAGATTTTGGTTTTAAATTGAAGCTGGGAGAATGTAGTTATCAACCTTAAAGAGTAACTAACAACATTTCCCAAACCAAAAATCTCCTTTAATTACCATCTCTCCTGTAGTTCAAATACATCATTTCTAAGAACTAAATGAATTCTGTTAATACCATGCAACATTGCTTCTCAAGCTTTAAAGTGTTTTCTTTCTGACCTCATCTATCTTCATCTGACACTTCAATTTTGTGCTTTTTATTAATAGTGAGTCAGTCCAATTTACTGTTACTGTTTTTTTTCAGGGAAAGGTGTGCAATAAAAAGCTGAAAAAAAGATCTTATTTCACAGCTTTCAGTAACATGAATGCCCCTTTTATTTCTTGACCAAGAATATTTTTTGGTAATATTACTGTACAAGAAAGGTGTTTAAATCATCAGCATTTGATGGGGCTGGATGTGTTTTTCTCAATGGACTGCACAGCAGCCTGGTTAGGACATGTGCCTTTCAACAACACATAATATAAGCAACCTTTCATACCTGACTCTATACGCTTCTTGCACAGTGTGCTAAACTAAAGTCATAATGGCATTTTCTTCTCTTCAGCTGACATGGGAACATTTTACCACTGGTGTGCTGCTAAACAATATCAGTCCCATAAATGAAGGTGGGTTTTTTTTCTTATGTTATAGCCAAGAACAAAGTTTTCTGAAAATGAAAGCAATTCTATTGTTATAAAAATACACTCAAGTGTTCTGCAAAGGGATAGGGGAACTCATCTTGTTCTACAGGTTGCTTAAAAAAATAAAAATGACCCATTACTACCAGTATTTTATTTTGGAGGAGAAGCGTTCATCTCTCCTATTCAAGTATAACATCAGTCATCTTACAAAGTCTTAATATGGAGCTGTATTGTCTTTCTTTGGCTGATCAGATACAAACTGGTTAACTCCAACTTTTTTGAAGGTGATTCCAGTAGTCAAGTTCCTCAACACAGCCGATTGTACTAAATGTTGTCACTTTTTGCTGAATGTCCTGCTAAAATAAACAAAATATATTCCAGCTACAGTTGGGGCACTTCATTGTCCAGCTCCTCTAGACAGACTCCTCTGAGCAAACTGATAGGTCAGCTCTTATGGGAAACACTTTCTTTGACCTGTGTTACTCTTGTCCAGCTCTCCTGAGAAGAACACCAGCTACTCCTGCTCGAGGTCATTCAAAATGTGCAATGTGATCTGATAGTCAAGTGCTGTTAGTCGAAACTCATGACTTAGTCAATAAGCGTAGATTTTTTTAAACGTCTCTTTGCAAGAAAATCGAGTGTTTCAGTACCACATAGACATAGACTATTATAGACTTGCTTTCTGTTTAGCAAAGACTATAATGCTATTACTACGTGCTGTTGTCTTTTTACCAAGATAGTACAAGGGCTGGGATCTTCCAGGTCAGCTTCCCATTTGTAATAGAAACTGGTGATGCAAGAGAGACATTTTTATTGTGCTATTTTTGTTCAGAAAAGTAAGGAAGTCTTGCTTCTATCTACAGAAGCATAAAGTTCTGTTTGCAGAACTTTAAACAGCTCTGCCCAACTTTAAACTGTCTGCCCAACATTTATTTTTCTCCTGCAAAGACATCTCTTTAACCCTTTTCCACAAACCCAATTCATTTTCCTCCTTCAGCCTCCACATTCTTCAGCTGGGATACTCCTAGTTCAAGGCCTCTCAAAGTCAAACAGCTAGGAAAGATGAGCTGAGCATTCCTTGAGTTGCAGAGCAGCTGCACAAAAAAGGAAAATTGGGTTTTCACGTGACAGACAAAGAATACTTTTAACCTGCAAAAACATGAAAACGACTTTTTGTGTAATATTACAAGGCGACTTTAACTCTTTCTGTGCGGAAATTCATTCTGACTCTTTTCAATGCTTTTTAATGTATTTTGTATGAGCAGGGGATCATTTGCTTTGATGCATTACTGCATTACTGAGAGTTCCTGGCCTGAGCTAACCACTTGTTGCCTACATTTGTGCACTGAATTCAATCATAAAAAGAAATCACATACTTTCCTCTTTATTAACTAATATTAGCAGAACAAATATTCTTATATTGTTACAAACCAACATGCTTTGAATAATTAAGTAACATGCAGATTTGACTTTAAACTGGATCTCCATTTTTCTAAGTCCAAGCACATATTGAGAAAGGTCATGCACTGTAAGACTGCAGTTCAAAAACAACCGGTTCAAAATAACGTAGGTTTCTCTCCCATTTTTATTCAAGTCATAAAATGTTCCTGGCTAACAGTTTAGTGCACCACCCTTTTCAATAATAAGCAGATGACAGCGATCAGAACAAGACAGACATTGTTGTGATAGAGGAAGTTACACGCCGGTATCTCTTTGAAGCACCTACAGCCAGGTGCTTCCACCACTTCAGGACCGATTATTCACAGTACCTTGTACACATTCTTGACCATCATTAGATTCCTCATGAGTTGTCAATGTATTTAAAAAAAAAAAAAAATTATACCATCTTCCGTTGAAACTATAGGGGACCTGATGATAAAGAATTACTGGAGGAAAATACAATCCTTACGCTAAACTGTTTTCAATCCTTGACCTCTGACCACATCTTTCCTCACTGTTCTTGATCTGCCCAGGATCATAAGACAAAACAAAACAGAAGATATGAGTGGGTACCCAATCTTCACAACTCTTTAGCTTTTTTGCTAGCCTTACTAAGAAGTATTTGTGCTTGTGTTCCTTTGCTTATTATACATTTAAATTCACAGTATGACTAACAGACTATTGACCAATGCCACATCTTTAACTATGATGTTACAATGTTCATGAAATACACTTGTGATGCAATATTACATATTTTCTGAAGTAGGACATGAACTCAAGAGGGGAGAAGATGTGAGAAGTATTTGGTTGCATGTGAGGAGCTAAAAGGAGCGCAGCGTGCGGAACCGATCAGCGAACAAAGCTCATTCTACAGCTTCTACAAAAATACCACTGCCCTCCTTTTTTAAATATATAAAGCAGTAGCTTTGATTCAGTGTGCCCTCAAAGTTACCCCATTATCTGTGCATTTACATTACTATCTCTTCTTCTGTGATTCTAAAATGAATTGCTCCAGTACAGTTCCCATATTGCTTCAGTATAGATCCCATAGCTCCTCCTTCTATTCCCTCCTGCTTAACTTGGACCAAAATATTCTGACCTCCACCAAATCTCATTAGCACGTCTGTAGGAGTGTTCTCCAGTTATATCCTATTTGTTACCACCAAGACAAAAAGGCAAATTAATTTTAAAAAAAATTGGAACCTTTTGAATAAACTATTTTCTCAAGCCTTTTTGCTCAATACCAAAGACACTAAAGGATGAGGGACTAGGATCAGGGCCAATTAATTTAATGGTAGTTTCAGAAATGATAAATGGGGAGAGCAGACCCTATTATTATGCTTTTTCAGGTTATTGCTTTACAAACGTTCAACCTTTTTTGTTTTAAAAAACCCAAACCAAACAACTTTGATTCATTAAAAAAAGAAGTCTTGGAGGTCTAGGCCTAGTATTACTTCTATTTAACTGCCAAAGCTTGTTACACGCCTTTATAGAGAAAGAATTGTGAACAAAGGAAGTTAGGTATTACAAAGCTTGTATGTTTTGCATACCAGTTGCATCCTTTTACATATTGGTAAACACTGCTTTTTTTTTTTCCAAATCCGAATTTTGAGATTTTTTTTTCAAAATTATTTTTCTTCTCAGCTGGTAAGATTTTCTCCCATCTTGATTAAAAAAAAAAAACACAACACATTTTCAAGGAAGGACACGATGCATATTCTTTATAAAATTGATTCAAAAGAAAAAAACGGGATTATGATCTGAAACATATTTTTTTAATGTCACGCATTCTGCTATTTTCCTGTATTGAAAAATACACAATTTAACAAATTGAAGATCCAGCTAAACATTTTTTCATAAATAGCAATTACCATTTTGGTGGCTATCAGTAATGAGTCAACATTTCCTGAAAAGAAAAGAAAAAAATGCTACCTACTACTACAATTATTTTTAATCTATGTCATATATAGGGCACAACTTAGATCCCTGCAAACGGAAATGCGTAGGTGACTCAACCCTTGCAGAGACCCAGTTATGCCACTGGGGATCCATTTACCCACATGCATCCAATTAGGTGACCATGCCTGAATATACTGATCTACAACAGGCAACCAGAAATGTCTTCTGTATTTCATCTATCTTACACAACACATTGACATACATATTGGAAAAACATCCCCATAAATGTTCAGATTTAAATCTAACTAGAAGAAATGAAATCCGAAGCCATAATGAAATGCTCACTTCTGTTTCTTGTAATTTCTTAAATTTGCCTCTATATTCTGGCATTCTGTTAACTAACTTAAAAAAAAAAAAAAAAGCTTATTTCCACATACATGACAATGGTTTTTTTTGCAATATCAAGTATTTCATTAACACCATTTTAGAGCCAACATTTTGATTAGCATCAAGACAGTAAAAATCACAACTAGGGAAAGACCATGTGGCCTTTAAGAAACCTAGATTATAAACTGTCATAGCCAAACATCAATAACGTCTACTTTTAAAATACCTATTTTAAAATCTATTTAGCGAAATTTAATTAGTGCATTTATTTCATAGGAATGTGCTGGATCATATTTGAGAAAATAGTATTTGTTGAATTGTTATTAAGTTTTAGATCGTTGGATCTAAGATTCTTTCTTCTTGTCCTGACCATTGGTTTTATAAGCTAATCAAGCTAAAAGTTCAACTTCAGAAAGACAGGCATACCTCAAAGGGACACAGTGCCCTATCTCATAGTAATGAGTTATGGTTCTGTCAGTAACGTGGCTGCGACTAAACTATTTGTGCCTCTGACATTTTGAGGCTTGTAACTTGTCCCATGGTTGGGAAAAGTGACTAGGTTAGAAACCACCCAGTATTTTCTTCCCTTCAGCTTTAGTTTAAGAAATACATAAGAGCTGTACAATTTAACCTCTGTGCAGACATTCAGATCTAATACTTCTCTCCTAAGAAGCCTTAGGTTAGCATTAGAGGCAAACCCCTCAAGAATTAGATGATCTGTTACAACGCAGAGAAAACTGATCTTAGGCTGAGAACTGAGAACTCAGGAGCGCACACAGATTAATTACACAAAGCCTGGGTCCGTATCGCGCTGCACGAGAAGGCCATCAGAATCAACGTACAGTACCTTTCATCTTGTCCCAGATCCTCACTGTCTGGCATTTCAGATGTGAAAAGGAATTCTCTCTCTCTCTCTCTACCAATCTAGATAATCCAGGCAACGATCTTCTAGTCTGTTGTGTGTTTTAGAAGTGACAACCCGGGCACCTCTCCTGTTTGCTGCCGAGAAGAGTGCTCCTTGCTCAGAGAGCAAATGTTTACAAGACATCCTAGGTGCCTGCTGGTCTTGAATGAAGTTCAGAGTGTTCGGCTTTGATTGGCCAAGGCTATAAATAAACAAGTCGTGACTCACCTCACACACTATGACAGGGTGTTTAGTGGCAAGCACAGCCAAAAGCAAAACATTTTTTTTTCTTCTGGTCATGTGAGGGAGAATCACCACCCAGTTAGTACATTTTATTTTTCTGCTTCCACTGGAAATATTCCTCAGTGTCTCCCATTTTTCTCAGGTGTAAGTGAGCAGCAACCAAAATGACAGGAAGCTAAATGACACAAACTTTAAAGTAACACGCTTAAAAATATAAGAGCAAAGAGCTTACCGTAACTGTAAAAATATCTTTTTTTTCTTCCCCAAAGGGCGTCAGTCACAAGCTTTCAGAAAAAGCAAAATTCTTCTCCACTGACTAAATTCACAGATGAAATAAAAACTTAGCAATTCTTTTAAAATAAGGAATAGGAAAATGAGTTTTCAGTAAAGATTAATTGCATTGTTTTTAAGTTCTGCTTGTGGCAGACAAGCTTGGAATCAGTCTCAGCTGTCACAGGGATACCAGCAAATTGTACTGGAAGAGTCCTCAAAATGAAAGTATGCCAACAGGAGGAGGTTTTCTGCCAAAATACTGCTAATGCCTCTGTGAACAGCCTAAAGTGAATTGACAAATTCACTTTCCTCGTATTGCTTTTTGCTCTGTGCATGACAGGGATTCTGTCACTCCAGCTACACCAGCTACGTCTCTATTAATTTTCAACACCCCAGCAACCTTATCTGTGCTGATGAAGCTTTGTCGTGCAGCCCAAGACTCCGAGGATCACATATGTAGGCTGTTCAGCACATTGCTCAGCACTGCTCCTCCATGTGGCTTCCTTCTTCCATTAAACAGCTTGACCTATTGTTTTTATTATTTTCAAACAAATATTACATCCAGAGGTGTTCACAGAGAAATCTTTTTTCCTAGGAGGGAACCCAGCAAGATTTAGACCTGCCTCTCCTGCAAGAGATAATAGGAATTGTCCTGGGGATGTCACATCTTAAAAAAAATTAAAAAAAAAATAAAAAAAGCTGGAACAAAAGCTATGTCAGATTAAAAAACAACCACCCCATATCTTTGATTTGTTAAGCTGTATTTGGTGCATTGTGGGTAACGTGTCATTTGCTGGAAAGCTGCTTAACATTCACAACTACAAACGATTCTATCCTTTCTTCTTATTTTAATATAAAATGCTTCAAAATTACTAGTAAGATCTAGATAAAAATTGCAAAAATTCACCAAACCATATAATCATATATCTATTCCTTTAAATTGCATGATTTATATTTACTATGTGAGTATCTGAATTAATAAAATGACCTCAGGAAATGCTGAGAAAACAAAACAAAACAAAACAGGAACACTGCCTATCTGTGAATGACAACTTCCTTAAGGCTTCTCCCAACATTCCAGTTAGTTCCATTTTCCTTTTCTTAATCTCATCCAATCTTCTGTATTCATACCCTTCCTCAGTCTTCACAAGACATGTTCTTCCTGAAGCAGTTTAATCATACTGGACTTTTAAAAGAAAGGAAGGAGAAGAAAAACAGGAATAAAGTCCTACGTCTAAATTATGCAAGGCAATATATAAATATATATTAATAAATGTCCTGCCCTACTCAACAGGGACGTTCCATGGTCACCTATACCTGCATATTCCGATATCATCCTCTCTTCTTTTTTCTTTTCTTTTTCTACTTCTGATAGTTATAGCTGAAATAATTACAGCTGAATTACCTTCAAGCTTACCCTGAAACAACAGAGCTACTAAATTGAAAAATCTTAATTAATTAAATGGTTTTGTGTGTCAGCTTCATTTTCAGATTAAAATTCTGAAGTCCTCTAATTAGGAAAAGAACCAAAAGAAATAACTGAAATGTGCAAACACACAAAAGCATCATTCAAAATTTAAATGTGGCATCAAAAATGAAAGCAAGCAAAACTAAACCCCTTGTGCAATTTGAGTTGCTTTTGTTTGTTTACACACATTGCAATGTAGTCTTACGTAGCCACATGCATTTACTGTGTAAAACTCTCTTTTTACAAAATACTCATTTTTTAATGCATTTGATGATCACACTCAGGAGCTGAAAAAGCTTTCAGTACCGTGCTTATCCCTGTATTTCAGTCTTGGAACTCGATGTACTCCCAACTCTTCAAGTACGACTTTGGACTGTTCATTTCTGTGTCACGCTCAGTACACAGTGCCCACCGCTACAGCAGAAAAATGGTTCACTATCTACTTTTAGAATTCCTTGGAAGTCTTCCCCAGCCCTCAGTGAGGTAAGGAGGATAATATCACCTTATTTACTTATTGATAAGCAAGTCCTGGAAAGATTAGGTTCAAAAGTGTCTACTAAATGAGTACCTAACTGAAATGTCAAGGACCTGTTAACTTGGGAGTAGAGCATTTATAAAACACTTCAATACTCAAAGACTAGTTTCTACTGATATCAGTGCTCATCATTTTTGCAAATCAGACATCAGAACAGCATGAGCGCGTAATTAGCAGAACTGCAATCACACTAAAGTAGTTTGCTTCGTATCACAAAGATGTCTATCTAGAAAATTCATCTCAATTTTTTGATCAGCCTGAATTCTCCGCACCCAAGGGAATTAGAGCTTGTATTGGCCCATCTGGAGGTTTCCAGCAGATCTGGCTCCAGACTATTTCACAGTCACATGAGATGGAATGACCTCTCCAAGTACACTTGGGTGGAACAGCGGCAGGTGAGCAAAAGTACTGTACTGAATCAGGCCAAAGGGCTTCTGGCATCTCCTACTGTGTCCAAAAGCGCAGCCTAGGGAAAAATGCATTGCTGCCTTCTCCAAATAGTCTTCCAGACTCCAACTTGTGGCTCATGGGTTTCCTGAACCAGCAGTGATGTCTATATTTTTAGCTCTGAGTGGATTTCCATCCTGTGATAGCATCTATAATATCTTATGGCAAGGACTTCTGCAGCTAACTACACACAGTTTGAAAACAAAAAAACCCAACCAAACCCCACCCAATTTTGTTTGCTCTTATCTAGCCACTTCAACTGATTTCTAAGAAGCCTTATACTGGAACCGGTAGATGACAGTTATCTCTCTTCAGCTTTTCACAGCTATTTGTAATTTTTACAGACCATTATCATATTGTTTTTGACGGGCCTGCAGAATTGAAAGGTGGAGCTGCCTAGAAAAAAGCTCGCCTGGTATTAGAATTGCTAAAAATCAGTTTTAAACTTTTTCAACATGGAGAACTCAAAACAACTAGAAATGACAGAACTGAGGAAGGAAAAGCTCTTTCCCTACCCATGTTATTTTTCAGGGAGGTTCTTACTTCCTTGCTTAGTTCCAGCTAATGCTACAACCTTCTGCATTGCAGGGGACTTTGGTCAGTCCTCTCTGTCCCTTGTAAGTTCCTTCTTGCCATCCCTGAGGCCTCACCTCCCATGACCAATCCAGCTCTTGTCAGCAACCTCTTTGCTTGAGCTGCCATCTCCCAGCCTTGCTATGTCTCTTTCACTTCTCACATCCATCATTGTCTGAAATCTTCCCTTCCTTTGGCTCTGTTTGTTCCTCAACAGAAAGAACAATCCCCTTCCCCCTAGCCCTGTTATTTCTGAAAGGAACATGAAAGCACCTGACTTTGTAATCAAAAGGAAAAAGATAATATTGAACATGTTCTGCTCTTGTTCAGCTCATTCAGCTTTGAAAGTCCTATTTTCCTCACTTGTTTCATGCATGTAAACTGTTGTACACCCTGAAACATCCTCGCTGTTCTTTTCCAAACCCTTCCTAAGTTTACTATAACTGATTTAAGGTGGGAGAGACCAGAAATGTACACTGTTATTCCCGGTGACAGCATACTATTGATTTACATATTTGGACCCTTTTTGTGAGTTGCTCTTCATGTTGGCCCTCGTTACCACAGTGTTACACAGAGTTTTCCAGAGTACATGGTCTTCTTTATTTTATTTGTATAACTTTAAGAATCAATCCTTTTTACCTCTGTTCATCTCCATTACCCTGGTCTTCAATTAAAGAGACCTCCTCTAGACCTTTTTCAAAACTTCCTTGATAGCTGGTAAGTAACAGCTCTCTTTACCATCAGGTATTAAGATACCCCAAAAGATGTGCTGGCACACAAATCAGATGCCTGACATACTGCTTGATCAGGGAATCTTACCAGTTTTGCTCTTGCTGAGTACAGATTTGGACTGAACATATATCATAATTATCAATCAAATGGCCTTCCCCCCAAACAGTATAGACATCTGTGTGATATTTTCCTTTTACAGGCAGGCACCAAAGACTTCAGAGGAGGTCATCAGCAAGTGAAGAAGAAAAATAAAAGCTATGTTCTTGCCAGAGACAAGGAAGTAGCCTTACTGAGTAGCCGACAGGATCAGAAATTGTGTCGGATGCACTGTTTTACATACTCCAATACTGAAGATGCTCAAGGGCTTTAGCAGGTGGGTGAAAGGCAGCATGCTGTCCCTGTGGAGCGCAAGGGGGATGATCTGCCATTGCGTGGTAGATGGTGTACCCCACCCAGTCTGCAAGCTTTCAAAGATTTTAATTAGTCAGCCTGTAGCACGCTTTAGCTGGTCGACCAGCTCCAGAACTAGCCACAACCGCCTTCTACATCTCTCCTCATCTAAAAGGAGAGTAAGACAGTGCTTTCAACATATGATCCTGTTCTAATTATTCAGCTATGAACGAGTCTCACTTCTAATAACGTGGATGAAAAAATAATGAACACCATACTGTACACTTAAAGACATCCTACAAAACCTCAACTGACTCATAGCAAAAAAATCACACTCTAAAAAGAATATCTAGTTTAGTTCACATTTCCAGAAGGAATGGAAAATCTAGCATTTTATTTTTTGTAGATAGTTTATGCTGAAATTATTTTCAGCAAGAGCGTGTCTTTAAAAATTACCATCATTGCCAAAGGCATGTTTAAGATTAAAACTAATTTGAAATGCATGTTTCTGCTACTGCAAAGAATCATATTAATAACATACATGAAGTCCCCTAAAATGGAATATTTCCTCCCCGCCTTTTTCAATATAGAAAAGTGAATATACTGGTCACGTTAGTGTGTGTGTGCAGGCATGTGTACATTTATGTATTTATAAGCACACACACATGGAAGTATACCTTTTAATGTATTTCATCAATTTGAAATGCACACCCAATTTCCCCTTATTTTCAACATCCAAATCTGTTGAATGATACCTGTCCCAATTCTTTCTGACTAGTGAAGGTGACTTCAAATTGCAAATGCTTATTATGTTTACTTAACTTTGAGATCTCTTCATACACTATCAGATAGAGACAGGAGACTTGTTTTAGAAGAGAGGAAGCCTTTCATACAAGTGTAAATGAAAAGATCATCAAGACAGACCTGCTGAACATGCTCAGTTCTTTGCTGGAGTATTATAGCAGGTATAACCTCAACCTGGTAAGCAGCGTGCTAAAAAAAACTTAAGACACCTATTACACACAAAACATAGTTTTGTATTTATCTGTACCTAGGGCTAGGAATGGCAAAAAAATAAATTAAAAAAAAAAAATCTTTCAACAGTCCAACAAAAAGACCAACAAAAGCAAACAAAATAAGTGCCCAGGAAAATTTTTCTCTCTTCATGGAATCCTGCATATTATGCAGGACTCTTCTTTGTACCTGTATGAAATAACTAATTGTTAAAACATTTTTTAAGTCACAAGCTGCATATTCAGGGAAAAAAAAAAACCATCAGCATTCAGGTTTGACATAAAAAAAGTTATGCAACATTCAAAAAGCTAAACGAGATACTGCATGCGAGAAATATTTACTTGGCAGAAAAAAGCACATAAATATGTGTTTTTAAAGAATCATAAAAAATTGAGTATGAAAGCAACATGACTATCAACAGACACCAAAACCTGATTTGTATCAGCAACAATGAATTGTCACTGTGAGGTATTAGTGTTTCATCATAAAGCACACACAATAATGCACCACAGTGCATGAGAGTATTTCCAAGTTTTCAAACACAAGCAGAAAGAAGAGTTAAAGGAAGTAAGAGACACTTCAACTGCAGTTTAGAAAGCAAATGACTACATTTTAGTCACATGAAGATAGCAAATCTTCCTCTGGTACAAATATGATAGATCATGCTGGATTTATGTGACAAACAGAGAAGAGCTGGAGACAGGGCAGTAAAAGGATCTTACCACTAAGGGTGAAAACCTCAACTGCTCTGGGACTTTTGTCCATGGGATCTTGTTAAACAGCTATAAAAGAAACAGATTTTGGAGGGGAAAAAACACGTAATACATCACCTAGCAATGACCTGAGCAATTTGTAAAGATAACTGAATTTTTTCAAGGGACTCTTTACATACTGTTTCATTAAATTATTTTGTTTACTATACCACATTTCCTATTTACCCTAACTTATGTTCTAGTTTGTCTATAATCATGATCTGTAATTCAGTAAAGTCACATTAAAATGCAATTTTTTTTCTTAGGCACACATACTATTCGAGATTTTGAAACCTGCCCCTCCACCTGTCTCTTTTGGTTTGTAGCAATCTGAATCTGTTTCTTCGCAACTGGTTTCCTCCCCAACTGAAAAGAGATGAACCATATGAAAGGCAGACCAAACAGCAAGATGGCTATACAATGAAATCTGCTTGCATTGAACAAATTGGTCAAAAGATTAAAAATAGTTAAGAATGCATGAAGAATTGAAAATATTTTTCAAAAGTGTTGATACAAAGAGTTAAAGCACAAAATTGAGAAGTTTGTTGTGTTTTCTAATATAAGTATTAAACACAGCACAAAACAATGCAAGAAAAACAGACTGCCAGCAAGCTACCAAGAAAAGGAGAATACTTAGAAGACAATTCTATATGTAATTCAATTAAGAACATAAGAAGTCACTCAGCTAGGTAGAATCTGTAAGATTATTAGGACACTCAGAGCCACATACTGACAATGCCTATGTCTAAAAGATTTTGCTGGTGTGCTCACAAATT
The DNA here is from genome assembly GCF_035582795.1 of Mycteria americana. Lineage (NCBI taxonomy): Eukaryota > Metazoa > Chordata > Aves > Ciconiiformes > Ciconiidae > Mycteria > Mycteria americana. Next base: position 92,322,912 of record NC_134366.1, on the reverse strand, counting down.
GCTAAGACAACCCACCATCACTTTGATGCTGCTATCATCCTATAAAGAAGAGGATATGAGCCAGTTTTCCACCTAATAATATAATTTATTCTTCTGTGCAATGTAAGAATATCTCATCAGAGAGTGGTTAGTACAACTGCAAGGCATAACTAGATCCAAGTCCAGGCCACCAGTCCTGAATTAGACCTTACAAGCTGAGGGATGAGTAACTGCAGGACTTCAAGTACATTATAATGGAAGCACAGCACATAGTTATATATTATTAATAATTTTCATTGACATCAACCCTATTCTTATGTCCCAGCTCAAAGAGCCAAAGTCCTTGATTAATATTCAGAAATGCTAGCCAAACGTTTTCATACTAAATATAACTTCATCTTGATTCCTTCAGGGCCACAGCCTTTTTCAATGCCTATATAATGAAACTGAGACAGATTACCAATCATGTTAACTTTTCTCATCAGCTTACTATCTATTTGTTGGTTTACTGTCTGACAAGAGATAAAGTCTCTAGTGTTTAATATGCCTGATGGTAAAATTTCAGTAGTATTCTCTCCCTTTAAAAAGAGCTTTTTTCATTAGAATTATCTTTATTCAGTCTCGCTGTGGTAGGTTGTGCAACTGTGACATAAAAACATTTTAGATTGTCACTAATGTGACTCAGTTTCAAGGCGGTATCTTTATCTGATGGAGCAACTGGTAATTTGTATGCTATCTGTCACTACTTTCCAACTTCAACACATGTAACAGCACATTAGCAAATCTGATATATTATAATGAAAGCAATGAAATGTAAATTTATATAAGCAAAGATTAAAGTATTTGCAAACTAAAACAGATCAGGGATAATAATGTCAGAGTGCATGCCATTTTAGAAGGCACATACCTGTGTATGCAGATCAACCAGCTTGTTTGAAACAGAAAAAAAAGGGGGGGGGGGGGGGGCAAAAATACAGGAATGCCTCCCCACAGTTCATGTTACTGTTTAATCTCACATTATAGCTCTACCAGTTGGAAAGAGAAACCAAACATATAACCTTGTCAAATGCTAACATCAAAACTTAAAGAAAATACTCCTGCATAATATCACAGGCAACAACATACAAGGGTAAGATAGGCAATAATGAGAAACAGCAGCAAGAAATACATTATACAAAGCAATGGTATGCTTCACACAATGACAATTCATACACATACACAATTGCAGACTGGATAGGATGGCTAATTCTGAGATGCATTGATGAAAACAAAACTAACATTATCCTGGAGTGACTGGAGTGTCCAATTTCTTACCAGAGTTTCTCCAAAGTAAATACTTGTCAAACGACAATCATTCTGCTCTTTTAATGTCTGTCCCTCTGTGAAATAACTGCAAATTTAAAGCTATGGGAGGCCAATGAAACCACACAGCTCCACAGAAAAGGCAAGGGGGCAGCCAAGACTGCAAAAGAGAACTCAGCCCCCTCCTGCAATCACACCTACCCCCCAAAAAAACCTACAGAGCTAAATGGCTCTTGGGCTAACAGAAGCCAAGAAAGAGACCAGGAGTGATGATCAATGAAGACATGCAGCCTAACCCGTTTGTCATCAAGGGCACAGGCAGATCTGTGATTTAGAGGAATCCCCTGAACTGGTTGGGCGAGCACTGCCAGAACACTCAGCCAGAAGTGCAGAGCTCCCGATAACCTTCACCCTGCCTTGAGAAGATGATAATACGCATGACATTTTGCTGAGAGGCCGACAGCACTACTGGGAAGCCAAATTAACTTCAAGTTATCTAGACTTTTGTCTCAAAGTATAAAAGAGAAATTTTCCTTTCCCTGTTCCTTTACTATTAATTTTTATTTAAATTCAATCCATTTCATAAGGTGGTTTAGAACACACGTACAGAACACTTTGTTTTGCACAGCACAATAGCAGCTCCTATCACTGTTAAAACTTCCTCTTCCCTCATTTTTCATGGATGTCTAAAGATTTCTAAAGAAATCTTTTTGTTAAGCTCTAGGAAATACATTTCAAAAGTAGGGTTTTCTGCCAGAACACTGAAAATTTCAATTTAGAAATTCAGAAATTTAGAAAATTTCAATTTAGAAAATTTCAATTTAGAAGTTACTTATTCATACATATATTTTATCTATATAAATGTGTAAAATGCATGATTTTTTGTCACAGCTTTTGCCGTTTCCTTCAGAATCTTGATCTCCGAGATACCTATGAGAAAGCATCCTTTGCTTTGAAAAACCTTCTCTGCTGATATATAGATGACAGAATATCTCAAGTTGGAAGGGACCCATAAGGATCATTGAGTCCAACTCCATGGATGTTCCTATAGAGGAGGGAAGTAGAAGGGTGAAAAAATAACACTCTACTCAGACTTTTACTTTAGTCCAGTGAGGTGAGTTTTTCTTATTTAAAAAACAAACAAAAAAAAAAAAAAGAAAAAAAGACTTTATTTGGGAAATATTCAGAGCACTTTAAATACATCATCTTTCAACTACTTTTCAGGTATCTGCATTTCTCTCCACCTCATTTCAGTGACTGACAAAGAAAGCCCCAGACGACTAATTTCCATATGCTGAAGTTATTCTTCACAAAAAAAGCCTCTTCAATATGGTTTTTGTTTGATTACTGATTGATGAAATAAGTATTTTCCACGGTACATCTAGAAGGGTTTTCAGCAAAGTATTTGAAACTTTCACAAAAAATTCTGTTTGTGTCCTTTTCAGAAACTTCTTTATATTTCTATTTATCGTCAGATTAAGGACTTTTCAGCTGAATTCCCATATTTTGAGACTTTGATTATAATACAAAATATCTAATTCAGCTAAAAAGTTAGGACAGAAGTTGCCAAGCTACGCATCCTAGGAAAATTGTCTGCTTTTGGTGAACTCGCAATGGAAACAGTTTTGTTCCTGTACAGCCCTGAGAAGAACTTCATATAATAATTGTTCAGACACATTTGGAGTCTTTGCTATCAATACGCAAGACAACAATCTTACGTGCTTTTGTCTCAGTTTGTGTTCTAAGAAAACATATACATGCATTCAGCTAAAAGTTCTTAAAAATGTTTACAACAATATTTTTTTAAAGATCAGGTGTGCAAACCTCAGATATTACTGCTCTGATTGATTTTACTACTCTGATCTCAGGCCTAAATGCATAAAAACAAGTTCTTAAGGTACACATTGACCTTGCAACTTCCATGGAATGTGGTGGTAGCAACAGACACTCAGTCTAAAATTGGGCAACAGCTATCTCACATGCCCTTCTGGGATTTCTCAGACTTTAACATTTATATACAATTTATTAACAACATTAAAAAATGCAGAAATAAAGAGATGTATTTATTTCAGTCTTACTATGTCACTTAACTGAATAAAAAGTCAATGCTTGTAACGCTTTTAACGAGAACAGCTATACTGGGTCAGCCAAAGGTCCATCTAGCCTTGTGCCCTGTCTTCAACAGTTGCCAAAACTGAATACCTGGGGATACTTAAGCAAAAGAATAAGAACATGGGAAAATATGTAATGGTACCTCCATAAAATACAATACACCCTCCAACAATCTGCAACTCAGGGACTTTCAAAGCCAGAGGTGATTTTTTATTTAATAGACTTCAATTAATTTTCTTCAAAGAACTGTCCTGTAATTTATATTTTTAATCCACATATAGTTCTAATGTTCACAGCAATCCTGTGTCAAGGATTTCTAAAGCTTAATTACAACTTTTTATTTTTCCTCAGCCTGCTATTTTGATGCCTCCTCATTCCAACAGCGTGACAGAGAAGGCATGTTCCTTATGGTATCTTAGAGACCTCTATTATACTTCCCCTTAATTATTCCTTTTCTCTTTTGAAAAGTCCTGTCTCATTTGCTTGTTGTTTATACGGAAATAGTTGTGTATATTTGCTCTACCTTGTTGCTCTACTCTGGACTTTTTTTCTCCTGTATCTTTTTCTGGGAGGTAGCAGATCAGAACCACACACAGTATTCAGGATGTGGACATACAACAAAGTTGTAAGAGTGGCATGTGGCTGTGCTTACTTTTACCCTGCATGTCTTTTTTACTGATACTTAACAGTAGATTTAGTCTGTTGATCAATGCTGGTTTTGTGAGACCACATCTTATTCATGAGTGGCTACAGTCACCTTCAGACACTATTATTTTATATGTGAATTTAGGACTGGTATTCCTGCATAACTTTACAGTTACCTACACTGAATTTCATATGCTATTTTACTGTGAAAGAATCCTGTAGGCATCTTCTTAAATTCTTCACAGTTGGTCCTTGTCTTCATTTTCTTGAATAATGTGGTACCTCCAGCAGGCCTGGCCATCCCACTATTCACTGCGTTTTCAGGATCACTTATGAGTACACTTAGCAGAATGGTTCCAGCACACACTGCTGCAGGACTCATTCCCTCCATTAACACGAAGGCTAGCCGTTTACTCTTGCCACTGTTCCCTATAGTCCATCTTGATTTTTTTTACTCATGGGAGAATCTTCTCTCATATTCCAGAGTTACTTATTTGCTTTTAGCTAATGTCTTTTGGAAATTCAACAAGACTACATCAATCTCTACTTAGCATTCTGTCACAGTCTTCTTGTCTGAAATTTTTAATATAGATTTTTAAAGACTGTTTTAAAGTATTTAAAAAAAATACTTCTACTACTTTCATATTGGATATTCACCATGAAAATCTCTTAAGCATTACCTCACACCATGAACTGACGTACAGTAACGTCAACGGCCACAGCTACGTCAGTGATCTATTAATTGTACTACCAATCCAAGCACTCGGTAAAAAAAGGCTGAACTTTGGAAAGAGTGTCATTCTCCTTATATCAAATCTAAGCTAGGAGAAGGAAGTGTGTGTCATATGGTGCTGTGACCATAACATTCAGGTGGACTTGAGAAAACTTTTGTGGTTTTGTACTACAGTAAACATTTATCTCTGAAAATTTTTATTAAACTGGTCTCCTGAATATGTCTGATCATCTGTACTCAAGGAGTGGGGAAACTTGCAGAGCATGAAAAACATAATGAGCATAAGCTACTCTCTGTTTTCCTCAGTGTGAAAATAAAAGACGTGTAGCTTTATAGAGCTGATTTCCAGTGTTATTTAGACTGCAAAACATCCTGGAATATTAACCAAAAAAAAAGAATTAAGGCGTGAAATATATTTCAGTAGGTAAACATGCAACATCTCTTCTGCCAGTAAGAAAAAAGAAAAAAAAAAACAAACAAGGAGACTCAGGGAAGGAATATCATAATGTTTGCTTCAAAACAGCTGAGCTGTTTTACTCAACTGTATGTTGAAACACCTAAAAGAATATAATATGTTATTCTGCTGATAGGCTCACATGCTTCAACAAAACTGTGTGCCAGGACATTCCTTACTAAATTGGTGGCTAATCAGATGTTGTGCTGGGAAACACACCCTCACGTGTTACAACAACCCAGGCATCTGCAACATTAAAAAAAAAAGTGGGGGGGGACTACAACTATAGGTTCTTATGCCCCCTGTAAATAATTTCCATCATGCGTTTTGTAATCTAATGCTTGTATTTGGCAAACCAGATGCAATTAAAGGTCAAAACCCAACCACTATATAAACTCAACTCTACTCACTCTGATCTTTCTCTGACTATCACCGTTCTAAAGATTCCAAGCAATTATGTCCTCTTCCTTCCCTGGCAATAACTAGTATATATTTATAAATACCTTGTTTCATTAATCATAAATGATTCTTGCTTCTTTTATCAAGTTCAAATTAACCAAAATTGCCTCTTTCTTTTCCTTCTTATTACCCTCAAATTTCCAATATACTTTATAAATTGTTTAGAATTTGAAAACTTCCATAGGAATTAACTCAATAGGCTGTTAGGACACCTGCACATATTTTCTCCTTGTGAAAAACAGCATTTTTACAAAACTGAAAATGTAATTTCTATATTCTTGCTGCATACAGGGAGCATACTGCATATGGAAAACTGTGTAGCACTATAGAATTTTCAATCTTTGTTCTCGTTGTTCAGATATAAGACAGTACAAAAGATTATTTAAATAATTCAGTTTCTCAAACCACATATAATAGTACAGAAAAGCAAGCTTCCTAAGCAGAGAAAACAGATACCGATTCAATGACTTGGGTTTCAGGTTCTAGAAACCTTTGCATTGTCTGCAGAATAACCTGAAAGCTGGTCTCACGATGCTGAAATCAATGCTTAGGGACAACTGGCCCCAGAACCATTTCTGTACATCATGTATATATATTCTCATGTTCAGATTGATGCTGATTTGTGTGGCAAGAAGAGAAATCTGTGACCGGCAACAACTGTGACAAGCAATCACTGGAACTGGGAAACAAATGCCTCTCATAAACATATCTATGGCAGGTCTGGGTATTTGATTCAGTAACTTTTTTTGTGCGGAACAAACCCTATTCTTCTCTTCAAAATAACAATAAAAGCAGCATTTCTGCCTACAGGAAACAGATAATACAGACCAATATTAAAAGGTGAAAAAAGCTATTTGTACTTGCAGGAGAAAAACATTTTTTTCACATTTTTGTGTTTGGCGTAAGCCATACCATTTGCTTTTCATGCAGTCTTTAGTGATAATATGAAAATACAGAATACGGTTAAGCTTGCTACCTGTTTTTATGGAGTTTTTTATCAAATATGATTTGACTTGTGTTTAAGAAAAGCAATTCCAAAATGAAACAGTCCGTTTTTTTCCTTAATCCTAAAAGCAGTCTCTCTATTTAAAGTAACACTGGGGGCTCCCTGAATGCTATAGTTTATAAATACCCTTTAAGATGACAAGTCAAATGACTTCAGGATTGTAAGTTATCTCTCACAGTTGTTCAACTGTTAAAATGGAAAGCGGTAAGAATAGAATAAAAATACCCACAGTGAAAATGTTACATGTGCAATGGGATAAACATAGGGAATAAGACACACAACCATTTTAACATTAATCTTTCCACTTAAATTTACTTTTTACCCTTTAAAAAGGTCAGTTTTGTGAACTTCTCTCCTGATGAGCAGTTTGAGGTCTGTCATTCTCTTCAAAGCTCCACACTGATCAGAAATGCAGTCTTTACTCATAATCTGTCTGGTACTTGTCACAACGATATTCTGCTGGTTTAGGCATTAATAATAATTTGATGTAACCCACCTAATTATACAATAAAGAACATTTTAAAATATATACAAAAGGTGAAAAATATGATTATTACATTTGCAAGCAGAACAAATCTCTGAGGCAGGCAAACATGCCCAACAGCTCTATGGCGATCGGACAGGCTGTTCCTAGACTAGGCAGTAGTTAAAATTTATTTTATGGTATAACCCTAACAAAGAGTTACAAAAAGGATGTTTTGACTGTATGTCAGCTTTCTCTTCTTTTTAACAGGGCTTGGTACCTTGCTACTCTAAAAAAGTACTATTGCTTGTTAACCAATTAAAAGATACAACAATATGCAGCTAAGGTCTACCTGTCTAGATGTTTTACTAAGTCTGCCTAAGCTCTTTGAAATCTTTTAACTAGAAGATAGCCTTGCTAACTCTGAGAGTTGCCCTAAAAAAGGATATTCTTTAGAAGGAACTGACTTCCAGTTTGTGCTGTCTGCAAAGTCTTGGAATACAGTACCTCCACCTGAAAATAAGGAATTAAAGATTGCACTCCAACCAGTAACCTAATGTTAGTTCTAGTGTACAGCTACATATGCAGCTACTTCTACATAGTCACAACTACAAATTGCGAGACATTTGACATGGATTCCCACCATAAATTAGAAAATCCCAGAATACCGAATATTTGTTCAAAACTCTTTATGGATTAGGGATAAATATTCAGGGTGAGGGGTGACAGAGGCAGGGAGTGACCAGCTCTTCTGTTCAGAATGATGCGACTGCATCCAAGTCTTCTCCTTTCCGTGTCTGAACCGGGTAGGAAGGCTTTTGCTACCCTTCAAGAGGCAGTTCATAACTTGAGCCTAAGTTCAACATGTGAGTTGAAGTACACCTGTCTAAGAACAAACATTACTTCTTGGCTGACATTTCATAAGAGTATGTCCAAACCTTTTGGATCCTTCAACTGGAAGGATTTTTACCTAGGATATGAGGGGTCTTTGTCACTTTCCCCCACATACACTTTATTCCAAGTTTCACTTTCTTATTGAGGAAATACCTGTCAATCACATCCTTGGACAGGTTTTCTTATAATGCTATTTAGGCCAGCAGCCAAAATAAGAGTACACCCTTCTACACCCTGCCTCTGAAGCATGCTATTTATAATGAACACTTTGTAAATATAAACAAGTCAAAAAAAGAAACAAAGCAAGGGCTTTATACTGAAAGTGCAGTAATACTCAGAACTGACAGCAATATATAAAGTGTGCCTGCCAGTAGCTGACAGTTTCCAAGCAGCTTTGAAAAATAAATTGGGAAAGAATAACAGATGCTATGGTTAGCATGAGAAAGCTGACCTGCTCAAAAATGGTCAGAAGAACAACATTTTCTTAGAGTCAGGAGGTACCCAAATGTTTTCCCTTTTCTTTTAAATTCATTTGATACCCTCTGTGGGGGTCTTGCACCCCACAACAAACAAAGATTACATGCTTGCTTCAAGAGGGGTCCCTGAAGACAGACAGAAAAAGTGATCCGAGATGGACGGTACCAGCACAATTCCTCTGCAGTTTTTCAAGATACAGTTTTTGTAAAGAGGTGTTCACAGGCTTAACAAATCAACCCACGAAGATGGGATAGATGAATACTTTAAGAGAAGCGTGTAGCTTTGATTATATGGGCAAAGTGTGGCCCACAACTCAACACAGAAGAGAGTATGTTTTGTTTTCCCTGTAATTAGACTTTTAAAGCTTTATTTCTGCCGCTGAAAAAGACTGGTGCCAACATTGCTATATCAGTAAGAAACATGAAAATATTAAAAAGTGACGGCCACCTCCAAACTCCCGTGCTGAAAGCTGGGAAAACTTGGCAAACGGCAGGCAACTGCGCTGTACAAATCAGCAAATTCAAATGCAGCACCTGCCGTACTTGCTCGTCTAAGACGGAAGAGTAGATCTAAGCACTTGTGAGTGAGATAGTACAAAGCTGAGAAAGGGACAAGTGGCATGGGAGAGCTCCAGAGGAACACTAACCATTTTGGCAATTTTCTCTTTCTGAATCTCTGGTTTGTTTCTCCACTCACCTCCTCGATGGAATTTTCTGTATTTGCTTTATCACGTTCCTTTCAACTCCCATCAGCTTCCAGGAGTTGTTTTGTTTTCTTAGCGCTGGAAACAAGCTGAACTAAAAAAACCAAAACACCTGCAGTTCTACATATCTTGTACTTAACGTTTAGCAAATACTGTGATCAAAAGAAACATTTTATCTTTACAATAAACATAGCAATAAAAAAAGATGTGAGACAGCCTAGATGATGGTAGGCAGCAGCAGGGAGCTTGCATTTTTTCCCCAGTGATGATAATACGGGTATTACATGACATGCCAGCGAGCATGACACAGAGCTATCACAACTGGGTCAGCTCAGAATTAGCAGTTCTTAGGTGGTTCACAATGTACAAATCCACCTGGCTGCGCTCACAGACACCTTCAACAGAACTGCATTTTCGACACAGCGGATCCAGAAGCAAAACTCTCATGAATAATTGAACGGTGACTGCAGCTCCATACTTCAAAAAATTAAACACGGAATAGAGCTGGCTTTACTGTATGTTGAAAATTGCTGAAGAAGAACTGCCTTATGTTTAAATAAAAAATTATGAACAAAGGCTGTATTTCCAGCCTCCCATCATTATGGAGCTAGCATTTTTCAGCTGAGTGTAACAGTTCATTTTTACCAATGAGTAACAAAGGAAATTAATTACTGAGTCACTTTTGCACAGGATGCAGCATACCCTGCAGTTTGCAAAGACTGCACTTATGTCAGCTATTTATTTCACACATTTAATCATGGATGCAGTGACTTCACTTGAATAAAAGTATTTCAAACCTAGTTTATTTAAGCATAGTAAAAATACACGTCTCACTGTGCTGGTGCCCAGGTGACCTTTTTTCCAACATGGAAGCAAACTGGCAAAAATCATAGAATCATTTAGGTTGGAAAAGACCTTTAAGATCATGCGTAATGCTAGGTCCAACTGTAGTGCTAGGTATAAGGATTTTTAGAAGCCTCCACATGAAATCTCCTGAAGTTGTTCCATGAAATTACTCCTTCCAACTTATTCAAGGAAAAATATTTGTTTATCCTTGAGAAGATACAAACAGAACACACACACACACACACACACAAAAAAAGCTTTCAAACCATATGCTTAGAAATGATTACTGAAATCTGTCCATGAGAGATTAGCGAGACCAAAAAACAACTGTCAAATCAGACTATGAGAGGTGTTCTTCCATACCTTGAAATTTTAATTAAATATTTGTATAAAACCACTTTTGTTATCAGAAGAACAGAAGAAAAAAAATTTCCCAGAGGTAAACAACAGCAATCTTCTGAATGACTCCCTAGTGTTTCAGTGCTGCAAAACCAAAATATACAATATGGAAATCTTTCAAAGTTCTCTAAATAGAGTAAAAAGTTTAAAATAATTCTTGATAATTTTGACTACAACTAGCCAATGGGTTAGAGGAAGAGGCAGGATTGTGGGACAAATGAAGAGAGTAATACATTTCTCAAGGATTTATGGTTTATGAAGTTAAAACTAGAAAAAATAGGGCTATCCAAACAATTTCAGATCAACCGCTCTCACCTGGATACTTGGAGAGATACTGACCAAGTTAGTAACACCACTGAGGAGCTGTTAAAGCAGTCAACGAGGATTATTCAGTATCCAAACAAGTAAAAAAGAAAGCATATTGTTTGTAAAAAAGTACATAGCCTGTCCTAAAGAAAAGATGGAAGCATACATCTCAACTGTTGCAATGCTTTTGAAAACTTCCTATATGACACTTAAAAGCAAACTGCAAAAGTACAGCTTATATGCAATCCCCATGAGATAACTTCATGTCTAATTGAAAAGCCATACAAAAGGCCAGGTATTAGTCTTGTTATATGAGACTGGTATATCCTTAGCATTTTCATTCACTATCCGCACTAATCCTTCAGATGAGTAAGTGGCAATACCCTGGGAGGAGTGGCAGACACTGTAGAGGACAGAATCAGGGTTCAAAGAGGGGCTCAGACTGGAAAATGGCATGAAGCAATCAACCAGCCAAACTCATCAAGGACATACTGTATTTGAAAAGCCAAATGCATGAAAGCAAAATGGGAAACAACTTACTAAACAAGCAGTGTAGCGAAAAAGGAGAATGTTCCCAACAGAATATAAGCTCCTTGAGTTATTTGCAAGAGTCTTTGAAAAAATGAATCTATGCCTGGGATGCATTTACAAGACGTTTATGGTAGACAGCACAACTCATCTCTTTTACTTGATACTGATAAGGCCTCGGTTTGGGCATCATGCTAGGAGCAATACAGATACTTCTATCATTCATGTTTGAGTTTCTGAAAACATAACTCACAACTCAGCAAATATTAACTTGGGTTGATGGAATATATCCTGGTTAAAAAAAGTTAAAGCAGCCCCAGTAAAATTCTGCTGGTCCTTTGTTTCTGCCCTTACTTCCTCAGAAGTTACTCTTTTCTTGCAGCAACGATAATGTTTAACCTTTATTTTTAACTAATAGGGATAGAAGGCCAATAAGGCTTACAGAAAGAGGTATGCAATATTTGTTTGGTAGTAGTAAAGATGCCGGACAACTCCAACATTTTCTCCTCATCTCTTCCATGCACCCTCCATAATGAAAGGTGAGGTGAGCTCCTGGAGACGAGGAAGAGAGGAAAATGTCTTGTGATGGCTAAGGCAGAATCATGTTATAACCAAATTACTAGAGAAACAGATAGTAGGCCTGACTTCAAAAGTTTGCAAACCACTCTATATGAGAAGAAATCAGTTATATGCAGCACACGTTATTTCTGGCAAATATAAGAAAAAAACCAAACCAAACAAACCGTTTCTACTAGTGAGATATATAACACCTACAAAGGCTGTGCCATCTCCTTCGTTTTCCCTCCCCTTAAACAAAAAAGAACCAACCAACCAACCAACCAACAAGCCTAAGTGTGTAGGAAAATGTATTAAATGGTCTTCAGACTTTCAGTGTGACACTTTTGCCAAAGTTACAGCCTTTCTATTGAAGTATTATAATTTTTTGTTCCTGTAAGAAAACAAACAGACAAAACTTTACCAGAATGCTGATTTTATCATTTATCAAATATAAAATTAAACCCTGAAGAACACATTAGCTGAGAAGTGAGCTAACGAGTTGGAAATAACTAGCCAGAAAGTAGAAATAAAGTCACGCAATATTAAAAAAAAAAAAAAAAAGTACAAGTGTCAAGAAGTTTTTGCAATGTAGACAATTCTTTCTGCAATCTGTAGGAGGTCTGAGCATTTATATATAATGTGCCTTTGTGATTTGGAAAAAACCCACCATGCACGTTGCTAGCTATCTGAGTTGTGACAATGCATTATATAAAACATAGGATAATTACAATTTGGTATTTGAACAGTACAGGGGCTACTGAATAAATAAAATATAGGTTTAAACTGCAAATAAAACTCAATTTCCATCTGCTAAGACTACCGCTCCACAAGTATGCATCCACTCTGCTGCAGGACTGCAACCCACTTTTTTATATTAAGGACATTTGGGAGAATCATATTTTTAAGCAGAATTATTTGAGGTATGTTATTCAGCCATATATATATTCCAGCACAAACTGATACGAATATATGAGCTGAAATGAACAGAACAGCAAACATTACAAAATACCAGGAGTGGAAGTCACTGAGTACACTAGATGCCTTCAGATTATATTGAAACAACTGAGGAAGGAAATATTTGCACTCTAAAGCCTATTTTTATCTTTTTATCTATGAGACTATATTCTGCCCTCTGCCTTCCTGTAGGTCCACAGGAAGTTTTTTCTGCAGTCTGTTACCAGATTGCATGCCGTTGTGTACAGCCATGTGAAGAATGGATCTCGTCTGGATGACCAAACCAGACTAAGGGACTGCGCAACAGACACCGATACCGATAGTCCCGTGTTCCAGTACTGACTGGCTCACATGACTGGCCTGGGCTTATATTAGCTTTGTTCCTACCTACAACATCAAGCAAATGGATTAAGAAGCATAAAGCAGAAGCAATTCCGTTACAACCTTGATTCTGTTTAGACATCCGAATGGAACAAGACCTCTTATTTCCTAATCCGCTCATCTGCAAAGAGATTACTTCTGAACACCCTGAAGGACAGAACATTTTTTTTGAGATATGATTAAGCAGCATCCTCAAGGTCTCAAGAGTGAACTGAATACACAATCATACAGTGCTGAATGTTCATTTCAGAGAAACTACTTGCATACACAAAGAGACAGGGGTAAATCTAGTCCCCGTGCTTGTTTGTCGAGCCCTGTAGTTGTTACTGCTGTGGAATGGTATTCCAGCATGTTGCTGCAAGAGTCAGCTTCTTATTGTAACCACGAGCACCAGTCAATGGCATCTTTAAGACAGAGAGGCCTTCAGACCAGCAAAGAATGACACAAGGGTTGTAAATGCTCTTACTCATCTCACCACCCTAGGCTTACTGTACATATTCAAGGGAAACAAAAAGTCACCATTAAGGTACAATGTACCTGACCAGCCTACGGACATTTCATTTAGGACAAGATGAATCGTGCTATATATCTCACAAAGTATTTCAACTATTTCTCCATTGATCATGAAATAAGACTGGGCAGACTACATCAGAAATCTTTAGGCAAATGACTTGCAGATTGTCTTAAGCTGACCCAGCAGGCAAAACATATGCAAATCAGAGGTATGTAAAGCCTCAGACATAATAAATGAAGCATGGTAATTAGATGAAAGGGGAATTGTCTCATTTATCTTTAGTGGTAACATGAAGAGTTTTTTTTCCATAGCTGTCAGTGACATATTAGGAAGAATTTTGCACAAGTGCATTATGGAGCTATGATTAGATTCAAAAGATTTTTTTTTTCTTCTTCTTGGAAAAAAACAATAACCACACATTCCGTGAAGTCTGTCAAGCTCTGAATGGTGCTAGTACAGAATATTGTTCTTCTGAGTGCACTGACCATTGCAATGCATACAAACATCTGCGAGCTGGGCTGATGCAAGTGTGGAATTTGTGTAGGTCAAAAGATGAAGCTGATCTATCACAACAGGGGTTTAGCACCTGCTGGCCCAATAACGGACGTAGTTCCCTACGAAGCAGTAACACTCTTTCCCCGGGAAGCAAGCAGCAACTTTGATGGCTCTGGGGGTCCACAAGTATCACCACAGTAAACTCTCAAGAAAGGAATCTCTGAAGGAGGGACTGGTGGAGGGGGGTGGCAGGAAACAGGAATGCCCTGGCCTTGGACAATAACCTCTGTGTGTCTGTTTGCAAGCTTCTGTCAGTGAAGGCTATTATCTTAGAAACATTCCAGTTGGCTAACTACTGAGCTTCAAGAGAGCTTCAATATTAGCTCATGGTTTTCACCATCAAGTCCTAAATTGCTTCAATAAAGACAGCTGCCAGTTAAAAGCTGCAACCAAGAAATGTCTTTTTTTTCTTGTAATATTCCTGTTTCTTCTTACAGAGGTATAACTCTTGGTCCTCTTGGGACCAGAAGAGAGCATGCAAGTCTACCTGGGAGGAAAGCCCCCCTCTGGGAAGCAAGAGTCTTCCTTTCAAAATATAGGGCCAGGAGAACCCTTTCAGGACTTATTTTCACGGCCTAAAGAATTATAACCAAGATGTTCAATGTATAAAAATGTATTAAGTACTGCACACCTACTGCAGTCTGTGCGGCTGATGTGGCTATTAGTGCAGCAGGGAGCTTAACAGCATCTTTGGTCAGGCAAGTCTCTTCCTACAAGTCAGTAGCTTTAATTCCGTTAAGAATACGATAAAGCACAGAGGGGCCTGAGAACTAGCTATGCAATTTTCCAGTTTTCACAGGATTAACTCCTTTCTTTCTGGCTTATTCTCTTCAGTCACTCTCTGGTGGCCATTTTAAAGGACTGTTGCTTAGTCTCTTCTCAAGCTGCAACTGATTTTTTTTTAGGCTTGCTATAAAAGGATAATTTTGAATGAATATTACTTTGAGTTTGACCTTAAGTTTGACTACTCAAGAAACGAAGGTGTGCCACAATTCCTGTGTATATTCGAATACATCTGCTAGCACTGACTAGAGAAGCACCAGGTTTCAAAGAAATCTTGCTAGGATGGGAATAAATAAAACAGCTTTGTAAAGAAAAAGAAAGTAATTCTCCAGTGCTCCTTTAACAGTTGTTGTCCATTTTCAAAAAAAAGGCAAGATACCAGTAGAGAAGTTCCTCAGAAACAGAAGCAGATTCAGAAACAGAATGTACTACAAGAGACTGCTCTACTGAGAAAGGTTTATAGGATGAGTTCTCATCTTGCTTTAGTTTTAAAATTTTAAACTTAATATAGTATTAAATGACTCCATTAGAAATAAAAGTACAGGTCTTCTTACATGGACATATTTTAAGCAGGAGCCAACTAGCATTTGCCATTTGAGAGGCCAACGAAAAGGAAGAGAGGCTACTCTTGCTTTTATGAGTCAGCAGTGCTCAACAAGGACCAAGGAGGACCAAAAGCAAGTGCAACAAGTTAACAGTATCTTTATTGAAGGACTCTGATCTCTGATGCCTGGAGTGTATGTGCAGCAGACGGGATGCACAATGCACGCGAATGTTGAAAAAATGCAAGTTTCAGAACAGTGAAAATCAGTCATTCACCTTCCAACTACCACAAGGTTTAATTGCAAAAACAATAGTACCATTTCACTATTAAAATCATCATAAACCTATGCCACCATTTATGAAACAACATAGTGTGATAGTGACTGAGAGATATTAATTTTCAAAAACAGAATTACGTAACACAAAGGTTAAGGCAGGAAACGAGTCTGTTCACATAATTTGTTACTTTCTGACTATATCTATTTTGATAAATTAAACAGTGCGTGGCAATGCTGTTGGGCACTAGAACTGGACATTTATGCAGTTAAACTGCTAAAATAGCTCTTGGCACAGTTTCAGCACATGCCAACTAGCACCTTCCCAAACAACCCAAGGCAGACCTTCTGACAGACCAGGAATCCTTTCCAGTCTGCACAGGGCCATTCTGTGTGGACCGTAAGGCAGTTAAGTGCTATGGACACAGTTGTTTTGTGCCTCTGGGCCATGATGCCAGAGAATGGTCATGAACACATTTACTTTATTAGAACAAGCATTGCTTCTCATTCAAAGTACCACAGATCTATTTTTTTTTTTCTCAGTATGTTACTTAAGAGTGTGTGATTCTCTGCTGGGTAGTGTTTTCTGTAAACAGACAGTATGGGAATATATTTAACACAGATTGCTTCTATAAGATAAGATGAAAACAGTTTTTCATATCCAATCTTGCGTACAATGAAAAGCAACCATGCACCCAGCCTCAACATCTTGTAGCAGTTCTTCCAATTTCAACCCAATCAACAGGCACATTTATATGTTAGCATTCAGAAAAAGAGAAAAAATACAAAACCACAAATACCCACCCACAGTGCTAACAAATGTAGTCTTTATGTGAACTTACAAAAATTCTAAATGAAAGCTAGGGTGCAACAGTTGAAATTTCATTTACGCTGAATAACCTCTCTTAAAGCCGCCTTAACACCAGAGGACTGTGAAGTGTCTAAAGCAACATCTATTTTTAGAGAAGGTATGCGAGAGCCAGAGAACTGCAAACCAGTGAAGACTCATCTCTGTTCTGTGCAAACTGTGAGGAAATCTAACAAAGGACATGCATGCTGTCCTACGGCACAATTTTGTAAAGGACATCACATCACAAGCCTTCTGTGTTCTCAAAGAGTCAACCAGCTTGTAAATGAACATGGATATCCATAAAAATTCACCTGGATTTCTGAGAAGACTTTCAAGAAGGTCTCTCATCAAATGCTCTTACAAAGACTAAGAAGTCATGGGATATGAGAGCAATTATTCTGGTAAAGATGGAAACCAACTGCAAGGAATTGTAGAACTTTAACCAAGTATCAAGTGATTTGCTTGTCAAAAGGCAGATAAAATGTGAAAAGATTCACATGGGAAAAGAAAAAAAAAATCTTAAAGTCACACGGGCTTTAAGCTGACCTACTCAGGAACATAATCTTGAGATGATTATATATCCATGAAAACATCAATTCAGAGTTCAGTAGAGTTTTAAAAAGGCCAATTAAGCATTGGGATTTATTTTTAAAAGAAGAGAGGGCATTTTTTATGACAATGTATAGTCTTATGCCAATGTATAGTCCAAGGTCCCTGAATGCTGAACACTATTTCTAATTCTGCCCCCACCTCATGACAAAAAAGATAACAGAAATGGAAGAAAAGTGCAGAAAAGCACAATAACGGTATCAAAGCTACAGAGAACTTCTATTTTAGGAACAATTAAGTAGTCATGGACTGAACAGGACAGGACAGAGGTTTATAAAGTCACAGCTTGCTGGAGAGTATTAATAGAGAGTGATTGCTCACTATTTCTTCCAACACAAAAAAAGGTAGAAAGGGATTAAAACTATTATATAGAGATAAACAAACACAAGGCTGCGTTCACAAAACACATAGTTCAAGCTGTCGATATCTGTGCTACAGGATGTTGCAAATATCAGAAGTTTGTAAGAACAAAAGCAATGAGACAAATTCATGGAAGGTCCACTTAGAACTAGGGATAGTTCTAAGTGGACCTTCCATGAATTTGTCCTAAGTGGGATAAAGTTTAGGGATAGGGATAAAGAAAAAGGGGGAAAAAGAAAAAAAAAAAAAAAAAGAGAGAGACGACTTCTGGTACCTAGAATTCCTTTAACTGGAAGCTCCTGGAGGCTGGGAAAGTACACCAGGAGAAGTATGTTGCAAGTTTGTCCTGCTTTGATACACTACCCAAGGCCATGTTTCTCCTGGCTGGTTGCCTTCAGAGAGCAGATACTGGGCTACATGGACATATGAACTGACCTTATGTTCTTACCATTTCAAATTATTTTACAGAGAGACATAGAATGCTTGTATTATATTACCCAATAGAATAGGCTACGATGAGTTCATCAAATTCTCTTTTCCGTTCTCTGTATTGGGCTTTCCACAGAACAGCGAGTCAGGTTCGAGATTCTGAACACCTGAAAACCTGAACCCAAGATATTTGAGGTACTATTTATAGTCTTTTCATGAAGATCAACTGTTCTGTTTTTGGGATGAGATGAACTGGGGAGCAACACAAAAAAATTGTCTCAGACTGCAGAATTAGTTTTCATGGAAACAAAGGGCAGTTAAAAACCTACGTTTCCTTCCATTCCATGAGCAGTTTGATTTCCTTTGCCCTCCTCCTCTCCGATGTAAACAGACAGGTAAATTCAGATGTCAAAAACCAAAAAGATAATAAGTTTAATGTAAATTTCTTTCACAAGGAACAGGATGAAAGAACAAAACACAAGTCACACTATCTATTGTGCCACACCAAGGGCTTCTCAGTTAAAATCTTTGAAGCACTGCTGGTCTACACAGATACACTAAGTAGCACTAGCTATGGTAAAAGAACCATTTTATGCTGCTCAGTTCATGAACTAACCTGTCATCAGTTCCACACAGCTCCACTTCAGGTTTATAAGAAAGCCTGAAGATAGTTCATACCTCTAGAAGTTTAGGAATGACTGCACATCTGAACTGCTTTCTGTAACTGCCATGCTATTGGTATCTATTTCTAGGCAGAAAACAAAAACCTGCATCTTCCCTTTTCAACTTTACATTACTGTTTCTTCAGTGTCATGGTGCAATACAATAGTGTACTAATGCCTATTTGTAATACAGCAGTTGCTTTCAAATGATGTCAGATAGACAATAATTCCTGGTGGTCTGTTTAGAAGAATAATGCCTTAAATATACAAACTTTTATTCTGAAAATGGATCGTCTGTAAACCATTTAGAGACATTGCTTATACTGCAAACAAATTAAATCAATTATATACTCTGCACTGACAACATGATACAAACCTTTGCCTGTGGACTGAGTCAGCCCAATGGCAAGGCAACAGACTTCACAATTATTAATTAATTACTATTCTTGTGGGTATCAACTAATATTTATTTGAAACTATAATGATCAACTACTTGTGTTGGCTACTAGAGAGATGAAGGGAAACCCCAGCAAACTTACCTACTTCTAGACAGCACTGGTATAATAATGTTCTAAAAGAAAGTTACCTCCTTAACCAACATGGTATTTTTCCCTAATAACCAACTTCAAAGAAAACAGCAATTCCCAGAAAACACAAAGCATGATAATCCCACTGTAAGAAAAAGCATTTCTAAAAGTATTTTGATATGTTACTGTATACTTTAATATAACTCAAATCAGAAAAAAACGCACTTTTTACAAAGCTATTAAAAATTAAAACTGATGAACAAGCACTAATAAACTTAGAAAAGATGCTACGATCAAAATAATTCAGTTCTATTTTAATTAGAGGGGAAATAGACTTTTTTTTTAATTCCAGACTAACTATAAAAAAGAAGATATTAAATAACCAATATATTAAAAATAATATACCTACTTGCCAGTGATGGTCCTCCAAAGCTGCGCACCTGCAATTGTGGGAATGCAAGATGAAACACAATGCACTAAACCAGAAACAATGTTGTTATTTGTTTCTTTATTCATAAAGAATGTTCAAATTTGGGACAAAATGACTAAGGAAGTCTCTGTAACACTCAAAACAGTAAGGGTATATTAACTTAAAGTAACAGTTCTTGAATTGTTTTCTGTAAACTTAACATACCAGTTAAAAATGTAAATGGAAAAAAAATCAGTATCATATATTGCTACATTTTCACATGGAAGGAGAAGATAACAAACATAACTTATGCTTTACATCTACAAACTGACAACCACTTTCATTACATTTCTTATGTATCTGTAATAGTCTTGCCATCTAGTGGTTGGCTGGAAGTGTGAAGTAGCTACACAGAAGTGTTATACTGGGAAGAATTTTTTTCTGCTTTTTGGAGTGGCACTTCATTGATTTCAAGTCACTACCATAAGATTTCTACAGTATTACTTCAAGAACCTGATTGTTCTTGAACTCTGTGTACAATGCTATCAAAGGCAATAGTAAAATAAAGAAATTAACTATAGTATTCTGTAAGCTGCGAAACACAGGTCTTCCTAGCCTCACCTCTACGATGAATGGTTAAAAATTTACATAGAAACAGGACTGAAAGACAAATGAAGATGGGATTGTATTCTTACTCTCTTAGCTTGGTCACTATTGGTACACCTTGGATTTGGTCAATACAAAAATATTAGTAATTACAGCTAAGAGAGAATTTACGTAAATCACCACCTTCCAACTAGTGAGGTGATTCCAACATTAGTGGTGATTTATACAACACAGAGCCTAAAAATCAAATTCTGCTAAGCTTTTTAAGTTGGCCTCTGAGCTTGCAATGCTCAGGCAGGAAATAGAATGGTAATGAAGACTCCGGAGAAGGCAATGACAATGAACCATGCTTCAAAACAGGTTGCGAGTAACTCCCGTAACTTAGCAGGGAACAATACGCTTTGGCAGTCAGAAATGATGTGGTAGTACATCAGAGAGGAATACCATGCTTCTCTGACACCTATTTCCTGCTTTTGTACTATGTTCAGGTCATTTTTCAAACACTTTGCATGGGGATTCAACATCAAACAAAAGGCAAAATAAGACACTTTAAAAAAATCTCCCTGACAATGAAAATTACAGACTAATGATCATCATTTTGCCAAAGAATTTTCAAGATGGTAATGAAGCATAGAACAGGAATTAAAACAAACAAACACCAGCCCAGCCAACTCAAAATCCCTTTCAAACTTGGTTGTATTCACGTAAGACTTTATACACACTGGAAACTAAACACTACACAAAGCAGAAAAAAATACTGCTCACTTTTTATTTCAGCTGCGCTAAGATAGGTCATTTCTCAATCTATTTACAAAGTTGACCAATTGATATTTGGTCTCCCAAACTTTCCGACACTGATGTGATTAGAGTACTGTCAGAAGAAGTAGGAATGTTTAGGAAAACTCTGTATTTTAGAAAAGAATGCATTTTCAGACCTAGCAGTTAAGAAACACGAGTGATTGTTCACTGATACCAATTATACTCATGCTAAAACAAAGCTCCTAATGCCCTTTCTATAAAATATAGCAAAACTTAATTGAAAATGGTAAGAGATTATCATAGATACATTATTTCGCTCTGAAATTAGCTAATACTTTTACAATAATCATAATATTGAAGTGAATTTATTAATGAACTAACATGCTCTGAATTGCAGGTGTTTAAGCAAGGAACTCTATCAGTATACTGCCTTACCTTTTATCCTCGAGAATACCAAATCCTTTATTATCTGAAGAACTAGCACTCCAAGTATTATGAGAGAAGTCAGATGATACACCCTCCAAGGGGTCAGTGCAACAAACCTAGAATGTCAAGAAGAAATAAACGTTGAATACTTTTCAACTTACTGGAAGTATACATAAACTGACAGCTGCTATTAGTACTGAAAACAGAGGAAAAAAAATAGATTGATATTACATTAATTGAATTTAGTTTGTCCCCACAACCTTTTCACAGGAAGCAAACACTGAGAGCTCCAAGCAGGACAGTCTCATTTAAAGACGCAATTGTTAAACATACATTGAGTTCGTAGTAGATTTCTGTCCACACTTTTATCCAAGCCCAGAGGAAGTACAGAAAACAAGATATTTTAATTATTGCATAGGACACATTACTTTAAAAATTAATTAGAGTTTTATTAACATAAATTGTCTTGGCATAACAACTTTCTTTTTTATTCACATACAGAAAACGTTACACATTTTATTGTGTTTCCTATAGGATCTACGTTCACACAAGATTTTTATACAAACGATTCTTTCAAATGCAAAGATGAGGTGAAACTGTATTATTCATGGTATAGTACTCAAACTTGTACTCATAATGAGCTTTTGTGAATTTTGTTTTTCATAACATAAAAATTTTAGAACATGTCTAGACAAGTCAAACAGACCTAGACTCAGAACATATGATTTATAATCTCATGCACTGCTGACTTTGCTATCCAGGCGTATTCGGATATTAGCTCTTCTATCTGTTTTACTGACAAATATCTTGACTCACAAAAAAAGTATCTGAAGGTAAAATAATTAAAATTAAATTAAAAAAAAAGGTGAAGTATTTTAATAGCTTGGTTCAAGCACATTAAGTCAGAGATCTGAATACAGATAATGAGCACATTATTATCTTTTTCAACGTAAAAACAAAACCAATTAACTTAAAAAAAAAAAAAGTTGAGGCTAGCCAAAACCAGTAAGAAGCCACTGTCCAAGGCAGTGGGTTAAGTGAGAATACCAACAGAAACAAAATCATACAAAGCTGGAAGGTTTCAAGAAACCTCTCGGATTTGTAAACAGGGCAATCGGCCACCCACGTAGTTGCCGCTGAAGAGTTTTTCTGGAAGAAAGAAGGGGAAAGGAAGTGAAAAGGAGCAGCAAGCGTGGCCACTGGAGGAAGCCAAGAGATACCCTTTGAGGACATTTGGATTTTTAAAAATTGACTTGTAAGTGTTTCTAACAACCTCAGGACAAACTGCAGTTTTGGAAAACTGCTCCAGTATTCCTTGCAATTCTCAAAAAACAGGATTGCATCACAGAAAATGTCCGTGCCACTAGTTTTCACATTTAACACGAACTCATAATGCCCAGTCACCCTGAGCAGACCAGGCTATGATTTCCAATACGACCGGATAAGCTCACTTTGAAAGTCTTTTCTGAATATGAAGGGTTTCTACATCTGTGCAGTTTGAATTATAAGACTACTCTATCAAAAAAAAAAAAAAAAAGTATGAAATCAGTACCTCTGTATAATCTCAGCCAGCTCAAGAAAAGCAATAGAGATGTTTAGGGAAAAATGACTACAAGGTACGCTCTTTCAAAGCTGCCCAAGCATAGCTCATTAAATCAAAACTCCTAACAGCTCTGCATCATGTTGTCCCGCTATTTTTCTTTGTGATTATCTTCACCATTCAACATCCTTCATTCTGTTTCAGGATCAAGTTTAACTGCACCAAATACTTTGCTTAACCTACTTATTTAACTTATTGATAAAGGAGGAGAGGAGAAGATGTGACAGTGTAGAGAAAAACCTAAAGAAGAATTTTTCATACAACTTCTAGGCATCAGAAGTTTGTAACAAATGCAGACCTTTAAGTTATGTGAGCTTAATAACATGCCTATTCTATAGGTTCTTCATGCTGCTTGTGCATTAATGTTTTATAGAATCAAACAGTACGCCCTGACTTACCCACTGCCCTTGGCCTGTCCTCAATGGTTTAAAGAAATACATCAATACTGAAATTTATGTATGTGTGTGTGAATGCGTGTGCATATATACACGCATATTTTACTAGTTGTTAAAGCTAAGATCAGATGTTTACTAAGAAGGTTTAGCCTGTCTTTCAAAGAATATACAGAATATGTTTGACCTACTTTATGCTCACAACTAAACCATACTCCTAGTTTCACTGCAATCACAGCTGTCACCTGCTGTTAAAAACAATTGCACTAATGCAGAAGAGGATTAGCAAACAAGGATTAACAAGGTAGCATCCTCTCTGAAAGATGCTTCCAAGTCATGTCATTCCCCTTTTGCGATACTGCAGTCTTTCTGCTCCATAGCTTTTGGGGAAAAAAAACCCCTGTAATCTAGCTGGAGCAGCTAATGTTGTAGCTAAACAAGGGCTCTTCACTTATTTGGAGAGCTTTGAATTATTCCGACTGGACTTCCCATGCCTACACATTATTAGCTGTCACACTCCTTCCTTCCCTGCTTCAGTACTGTTTATTTACCCTGTGCTGTTTGCGACAAAGACCATCTCTTAGGAATTCATTCACAGCCAGTGTGCGCCAGCCCTCAGGTGCTCCAGTAATACAGATTAGCAAAACTGTTGGCGAGCCATGTCAGACAGACCTATGTCCTTGAAGCCCTTACTGGTTACAAGATCATAAGGTCCCCTTGTAGGTTTTTTCTGCATATGTCTACCATAAACTTACCAAAAATGCTGGGATCCAAAACCCACATACTATGCTAACAGCGTCAGGATTCAAAATTCTTATAGCAATTATCAACATGATGCATAGCAACCAGACTAACAAAAAGTTTCAGTGGTACTTTTGTTTATTATGAGGGGTAAGGGATTTTTCCCCCTTTCTTCTTTTTTAAGGAAAAGAACAGAGTTTACTTAACACACACGCGTATCTGACAAAACTGAAAGGCTCCAGAATGACATCATCATAGACTACCCAAAAATATTTCTGTTTAGTAGAAGAATCAATAGCTATACTTATTCAACAAACTTTTATGCTCTCTTTTTAAGCAATAAACAAAACAGACTGAATTTCAAATGGCTTAATTTCTTCTACAAGTGGTATGGAAGTAACAACCATTACTAGAGACATAAACAAGATTTGTCCCCCCATGAAATTCTGCAGTATTTTGAGAAATACGGGGTTTTTTTCAGAAAGCAAAGGTTAAAACAATGTATAGAATTATGCATTTCACATAATTACTTCAGCAGTTAACAGGGCAGCTTGCATGACAAGAGGGCAAGAGTCTCCGCTGTAGACAGTGTGGGACTGCACAAAAATGGTCATGAGGTGCCACAGGGCTCAGTCCCTAGCACTGGCTGAAATAGATATCCCTGGCACATGGGAGGCCTTCAGTCTGACACAGCTCCAGAGGTAGGATACAGCCATCTGGTTTCCAGGCATGCAAGAAATGCCTCAAGCCTCTCTTGGTAACAAGAGGCTGATGGTAACAGTGACCTCCCCCGTGAAAGATGTGCTCTGGTTGAGGTATAGAGAGAAGAGCTACTGGAGGCAGTAAGCAGGTGACACACCACTACGGAGTATGATCTCCAAAACTGGATTGGGTAAGCAGCTGAGCAACTTGATCTTACTGCACCTACTCTGAGGAGGAGTTCAGACTAGCTGACCTCCTGTTGTCCTTCCAACTTACATTCTTCTACGTAGGAAGCATGTCGGCTTGATGGAGCCAAGCCTGCTACTGAACTCCACTACGGGAGACTGAGAAACCATGATTATAAAAAGAAGTAGGAGAGATACCAACTATTGACTCTTAGGATAATGAAGCAGTGGTTGTCCACAGACATTGTGGAATTTCCATCTTTGAAGGCTGTCAAGACAAAACCCTAAGCAACCTGTTCTGAATTAAGTACTGATCTCTTTTGAGCCGGAGGTTGCACTAGAGGCCTCCCAAGGCCCCTACTGACCCAAACTATATTTCATTCTATGACTATTTTAGCCTATTAAAAGTGGCTGGCAAGTCCTTTTCTATAAGATGCCGAACTTAGAACTTTAAGGCATAACAGTTTCTATTTCTTGGCCTGGTTGTACTGCAGCTAGACTGAAATGATTCTGAACAGCAAAATTAAGAGTCAAAACTTGACTACTTCCACAATAAAAAGTCAGAATTCTTCAACTGTATAATGGTAAACCCTTTCTATTGCAATTTTAAAGTAATACATATATACAATACTAAATACAAGTGTGAGATTTACGGGAAAAAAAGTGAGCACACCATTCTGAAACTCCACTGAGAGCTACCCTACCTGCTCTTCGCATTTGTCACCTTCATTTCTTCCTAGCTACATACAGAGTACAAAATAATTTTCTTAAATTCCATAATGCAACTTCTCTTAGCAAGTTATGCTTCTTTATTTTTAGTGTCACACAAGTAAGTATGTGTTGCCATTAATCTCTATTGCCTATTCAGAAGTTGCTAAATTCAAATGTGACCTTTTCAGTATTTTGGCAACGTCCATACTTTGCTAAAATGTTATGTTTAAGTTCAAGAATCATGCTCTGACTAAAAATAAAAAAATAATATCCTTCTGACAAGCTTCCCACAGCCATGAAGGTCAGATGGAAAGAAAAGATGGGACAACAAACGCAGCTGAAATCCCAATGGCAAAAGCAAGAGTGTACATAGTAGAAGAGCAACACATTAAAACTAATGATTAGGCCTAATTTGGTTAAAGAGCTCCTTTACTTACTCCTGGAGGTGATATTATCTAGTATCACATCACCTAAAAATAGAAAAGTACCCTAAGGCACCTTGTGGTTCTTGTCTTTTCTCCAACCCTTTACAGTATGGGATGGTCATATGTCAATACTGGCAAGATATGTTAACTAACACAACAAATCATCCTCTGGATCTGTTGCATCAAGAAGTAGCCACCTCCCAGTGCAGAGCTCCTGGGACAATTAACTGCACAAACCTGATCATACAGAGTCATTCAAGTGGTGCAAGCCAGCTAAGAAATTTCAGAGGCAAACACTGTCACACAATACTGCAGTCTGTAAACATAATGAACTCTTACAGGGCATGGCAAAAGCTATTTTTAATTGTACCTGTGAGATACAGGGAAGGCATGGACCTACTAAATTGCTTTAGAAGTTAAATATATCAATTTGACGATACAAGCCTCATTTCAGCTGTGAAGGTATATTTTTTACAATACATTCTAAAATTATGAATGACTTGCACTTTGTAAACATAAACCATAAGAAAATATTTCATCAAGAATTAAACAATTTAGATTATCAGCAGCCAGAGCTACTTATTTCTGGAAAGCCTTAGTAGGTACACTTCTAATAACCATCTATCCTTAGATGAATTCCAGAAATAACCACACAAATACATAAAAACTGTGAATAACACAGACATGAACATGGAGCTTTGCTTCACCACCAGCTATTACGACACATTTATTGGCTGCATGAGTGATCTGCGGACTTTAGTTCAGTGCTCAACAAGCACGTATTTACATCTTAAAACCAGAGCCCAAACTCTTCAGAGTACTTTTGTGGTGTTTTAAATAGCATAGGTTGGTATATACTTGTTTCCTCATTAAACGCTAAGGTAAAAATCCACTGAACACCTTCCAGCCATAGTTTTCCATAGAACCAGTCTTGTTCCATAAGACATGGCTATGATGCACCACCGAACAAAAGTGAGAACTGTCCACAGCTCCAGATGAGGTACCTGTATGCAAGCGTGGGCTGTGACATAAACCAGCTAGAGAATGGCTCTCACCTGTACAGATCAAATATTTCTAGAGCATTTTGAGAATGCTCAACTGCCGACAAGGGATATTCTGATTTTTTTATCTGCTAATTTGAAAGGTATGTCTTCTCCTGCTGATGTCATACAGACAGATGTCTACAGTGATGGCATAAGGAAATATGGAAAGATTCCAGATAAGGAAAAAATGTGGTCATAACTGTTTCCTGGTGGTAACTGTTTCCTGCTTGGAGCTGAATGTAGCCCATTCTTCCATGCTTACTGCTGGAGTGACCAGCACCGGTTTGGTTGCAACAAATCCTGATGCCTGTCTCAAGCAAGAGGTCTGGGGAAGGGGAGCAGTGTTAGTTTTCTTCTAAATACAGCATGAAATGCACTTCCTGAAGAACATTGCTGAAATACACTGCAAAGGCAGTATCAGTAAGCTTGTGCTCTTACTGATCACTGGCTCATTTTGTTTGCCCTCTTTTGAATCAAGAAGCAATAATATATATTAAATTCAACTATATTTTATTTAAAGGCAATTTAACACTTTGACTCTCCTAATTGAAAAAACATCCCAAAGCAGGTTTGCAAAACCTGCTTTTTACATCTATTAAACATGTGACTTTACAACTTATGTGACTTGCTCTTAGATGTAAATTATTTTCATATTAAACTTCTGTAAATATCAAAATGCAGTATCTATAAATATTAAAATCCAAACGCTCAAGGATTCAACACTTTTGAAATCCAAAACTCAATAATCCAGTATTTTTCCTGTTGTTCCTTTAGTACGTCTTGGTGTGAGCCAAAGTATTTAGATACTTGTTCAAGAATTACAGTGCAAAAATCCTTTGCCCATCCCTGCACAGAAAGTGTAAATACTCACTTAAGGCAGAACAAGTTATGCATGCTTTTTTGGTAGAATCTATTTATAGAATATAATTTGGTAGAATCTTATTATATGGTATTTAACTGTCAATCTGCATGTCTGAAAGATACACAAAACTGTGGTCCAGCAGATTCCCTACTGCAGAAAGGGAACTATATTACCTGTAACAAAATCTATTTGCGTATGTGCTGTCAAAAATTTTGGAATGAGCAAAGACTTTATAAAGTCTGTCTAACAAACCTCCTCACACATACAAAAAGCATAATTTGTTGAATAAAATAATTTCAAAAAACATTTACTCTACATCTTATGTTAATCCAGGTTTAAAATAGGCACACCACCACTTCGGGTGCCTAGCAGCTTGAACTCAAATAGCTGTATATCTGTTTAGCTGAAAACACATCAAATAATGTAATAGAATGCTTCTTAAAATATGTACATTAAAAAATGTTTAAAATTACTTCTAATTTAGTGGAGAAAAGTGTAAGCTTCTGTACATATAAATTAGGAAGAAACACCTTTTTCACTTAAAGTTTTTTCTAAGTAAGAATGCCATCCAAGAACTTCGATATCTAAGATTTTTAATAAAATACTTCAACCAGAATACAATTAAGAACTGGAAAGCAGTTGATTTGTGACTTATGTGCCAACCAGCAATGAGCTTTCCATTGGATAGCGCCTAGAAGACTAAAAATTCTACCATTAAGTAGATACAAATAAAAAACCAGAACAGGCATGATTATTACTCTAAAACTTGCAGCATTGTCTTTTATTCTTTCTTTGTTAAGACAAAGACAATTCACTCATCAACCTTTTATTCAAGAGGCTTATTCGTCAGGTTTTATTCAAAAGATTAGGATCGTATTTGTTCAGCCAGAAAGCACACATCAAATCAAACCTGGACAGCTGTTTTTTAGAAAACCTTCCAGAACTTATTAGGAATACAGATTTTAGAACAATAAATAAATCTCTTGTCATAAGAAACAGACTCCCACAAACTTAAACTACTATTACTTTGACAGCCACCTGTAGAAGACATTTTAAACCTATAAATAAGTCTAAATAAAAATGAAAATAGTACAATTCTCTGAACAAAAATATTAGAAAAATCTTTAAAATGCTTTGCATTTAAACACCAAAGAGAAATTTGCTTATAAGATGGTAAATTTGGAAGTATATTGGTGGTCTGGGAAATAGGATCAAGTCAATAATAAAATGTTGCATTGCAAAATTATCTCACACTGTTTGCAAGGAAACCTCTTGGGGAATGCAGTAGTTAGAATCATGTTTCAACATCGGTGGCTTGTGGATCAGATTTTCTGTAACCTATTGCCTTCAGATAGGCATATAAAATAAAAAATTGAGAAGGAGGAAGTTTAAATTACCTAAATGACATACCTTCTGAGTCTACCGTGACATCAAATGCTACTGTTACATCAGTGACAACAGGGGATGATACTTCCATGGAAGTTAAAATTATTTTGAATTAAACACATAACAAATAACTTGGCTTCCTTTATTTTTGCAGAAACACGCCCAGATGACCTTAATTAACCTGTACTCTGGCAAAGTACAGAAGAACTCTTAATCCCATTTTCTCATACAGTAGCAGCAGTTTGATGTTAAACAATCCACCTCTACCATGCTGCCCTAAATCTCCTTTTCTTTAATGCTCTCATTAGTCCTGTAACATCTACCACGGAGCACAGCATATCCCCCTAAAACTTCCATTGTTCTCAAAAGTCTGCTTACTATTTGAAAGGTCTCATTATTTTGAGTTAATACATGAAGAAACTATCGTTCCTCTCTTAAGACAACTGTTTTAGAAGCAGAATTTGTAAGTTTTAGCAAGACAGAATAAACTCAAGGCATGCTGCAATTCGTCTATTCTCCTTTGTTCAGGATTTCCATCTTCCGCAAAGTCCGCATCCTGGATTTGGTCCTAAATTGTTCAGTAATGCTCACTTTCCCTCAGTTTCTCAATTATCCCATTTGATTTCTTTCCTGATTGATCCTGTTTTCATCTTACTGGTTGAAAAATGCTGTAAACTGTCCAGGTTTTTATGTAACACTGCCTGGCTCTTAAACAATGTCAATTTTCATTCCTGTAAGCCAGCCTCTCAGCCAAAACTATGCAAACTGTCACTAAAAAGCTGTTGAGATAATGGCTTTAAAATTTTTGCTAACTAAATTAAATGAATTTAACTTTCTGTTCCACTCTTCTACCTCCAAAGCCTTCAAAAGTTTTAATAATTCGTATTGGAAAAGTGAATATACGCTTAAAACTGCCTGAATGAAAACAAGTAGACCCTAAAATTAGATCTCAACTTATGTTGCCATTGGAATTTTAGCTTTACTGGAGAAAGCATATTTTGGAATATCTCCTTCTAGGGGGGGAAAAAAAAACCCAAACCACAAACATTTTTTTAAGCTTGCAGAACAAACAGCAAATTACTGTACTGTAGCTGCGTGTAATAAAATAATCACAATACCAATAAGTTACAAAAGCTTGGTAAAGGGCAGCAAATTAAGTAAATTAAGACTATCAGACTAGAAGAAACAAACTAGCACTCATGTAAGAAACCCATTCATGTGGATGCACAGTGAATTTCAAAACTGCCTATGCCAGAATTTTTTTCTGCTCTTCTCTGATAATGAATGTGTCATAATTACAAGAGAAATACATCAATACATAACCTATTCTACTACCTTCATTTAAGAGATAAGAGATAGAAACTCTTATTAGGGTTTGAGGCAGGATTACAATCTATATTAAACTATTCACTTGTGTGTTATCCTGATACTTTGGATTTTGGGAAAGTAATCCCAAAATGACTGAAAAGATAGCTCTAAGATTACCTATATAACAAAGATAGCTGAAGACTGAAATTTCCCAAATTCAAAACTACATTTAGCATCTGGTTGCTATAAGAAGAAAAACATTTTGTCACAGAAACATATAGCACGTTCTCCTGACTTGGGAGATATTACAAATTTAAGATGGTGATCTGAAGGCCAACATACTACAAACTGGCCTCAAAACATCAATACCCCTTCTTACTCCAACTCACTTAATTTTCATGCATTTTTCTTTATGTTTTGATTTCACAGATTTCTTTTATTCCAATTCTCACTTAATTTAGTTTGGTAATCTCTCTCCTGTCCACCGCCACCGATGAACTTCCCACATATATTCTAAATGAAAGCAAGTATTTTGAACCAAATATTTTCTTCCTAATGATTTAACTTTGGGCAGAATTAATTATTTCTGTATTAATTTTGCTTGGTATGCTCTCAGATTTGAGTGTGGTTTTGAGAAAGCTAAAGTCTGAGAGGGGAAAAAAAGGATTCTGAAACAGCTGAATTACTGTGTAAGCTGAATTAAAGCAATAGGGAACAAAACATTTATATATTGCAATTTGCAATTTAAATAAATGGACTCATCAAAAATTTGGAGTTGTTTTAAGTAAAATTAAAAGCTAAATTTACATAGCAAATACAATCTATACAGAGTTTCTGTGAATTTCTTATTAATGACATCTGGTGGCATGCTGGTAATGAGGAGTGGTTTGGATGGATAAAAGCCACATGATCCTTGTACAAGGACGAGGTGAGTCATCCTTAAAGGAGGGACCACACAAACTGCTGGAGGAAAACAACCACCAACCTCACAACCCCCAGGCAGTACTGCTACACTGACTGAAAAACACTAGTGATCACCACACCAGCCTTCTAGGAATAATATCACTAGCATAAGAAGAACACCTAATACAGACAAGACCAAGAAGAGAGTAACATTTTGTAAGCAGTGAACTTCCTAAGGTTCAGGATGCCAAGTTCACTAAGATGTCCTGCTCGACTGAGAAGTTCCCCAAGGACTCCATTTCCAGTGGTACCCACAGTCAACGTTGATAGTAGGCAGAAAGTTACAGTCCCCTTTCTCAAACACTCAGAACATAATGACATAGCCATACCAAACATATATAGAGTTACAAACAGCTATACACGTGCCTGCTGCATGTCTAATAGGTCAGCTTCTTTCTCAAAACAAAGAATTATATTGGGTTTGCATGGCAAGGTTTTGGTAGCGGGAGGGCTACAGGGGCGGCTTCTGTGAGAAGCTTCCCCTGTGTCCTATAAAAGTTGATGCCAGCCAGCTCCAAGACGGACCCGCTGAGCCCATCAGCGATGGTGGTAGCACCTCTGTGATAACAAATTTAAGGGGGGGGGGGGGAGAACTGTGCAACACCAGCAGCAGTCAGAAGAGAGGAGTGAGAATATGTGAGAGAAACAACTCTGCAGACACCAAGGCCAGTGAAGGGGGAGGAGGTGCTCCAGGTGCCAGAGCAGAGATTCCCCTGCAGCCCATGGTGAAGACCATGGTGAGGCAGGCTGTTCCCCTGCAGCCCATGGAGGTTAACGGTGGAGCAGATATCCACCTGCAGCCCATAGAGGACCCCATGCTGGAGCAGGGGGATGCCCAAAGGAGACTGTGACCCTGTGGAGAACCCGTGCTGGAGCAGGCTCCTGGCGGGACCTGTGAACCCATGGAAAGAGGAGCCCACGCTGGAGCAGGTTTGCTGGCAGGACTTGTGACCCTGTGGGGGACCCACGCTGGAGCAGTCTGTTCCTGAAGGACTGCACCTCTGGAGGAGGACCCATGCTGGAGTAGTTCGTGAAGAACTGCAGTCCGTGGGAAGGACTCACGTTGGAGAAGTTCGTGGAGGACTGTCTCCTGTGGGAGGGACCCCATGCTGGAGCAGGGGAAGACTGTGA
Organism: Mycteria americana; assembly: GCF_035582795.1. Lineage (NCBI taxonomy): Eukaryota > Metazoa > Chordata > Aves > Ciconiiformes > Ciconiidae > Mycteria > Mycteria americana. The sequence continues at coordinate 92,289,957 of NC_134366.1, read as the reverse complement.
GGAGTCCTCCCTGAGGAGGAAGGAGCAGCAGAGACAACGTGTGATGAACTGACCGCAACCTCCATTCCCCATCCCCTGTGCAGCTCTGGGGGAGGAGGTAGAGAAATTGGGAGTGAAGTTGAGCCCGGGGAGAAGGGGGGTGGGGGGAAGGTGTTTTAAGATTTAGTTTTTATTTCTCATTATTCTACTCTGATTTGGTTGGTAATAAATTAAATTAATTTTCCCCAATTCAAGTCTGTTTTGCCTGTGACGGTAATTGGTGAGGCATCTCTCCCTGTCCTTATCTTGACCCACGAGCCGTTCGTTGTATTCTCTTCCCTGTCCAGCTGAGGAGGGGAGTGATAGAGTGGCTTTGGTGGGCACCTGGCATCCAGACAGGGTCAACCCACCACAAGAATAAAAATCCAGATGCAGGCATACACTGTGTATGCACACTGCTCCAAATGTGCAGAAACCTTGCTTTATAGGCAAGCTATCCATCAGGATGTAGTAGTGACAACATTTACAGTTTGTGTGCAAATACCTGAAAGAAATGCTTAGCCCAGTACTATTTTCTTACATCAAAAGAATAAATTAATGAATGAAAAGTACTTTGAGATCTCTCCATAGTAAGCATTATCATTGCCAAGAAGAGATTTCAAGTAAGAAACACTTTAATAACAAATCTTAAAGTGAATTGGATACTTAAAACCAAAACCTAACACTTCAATAACAAAACTTAAAGCAAATTGGATACTTTAAACAAAACACAGCAAACCTCTAAACCCTGAATGTGTTTTTGTTAGTAACATTTAAAAAGCAATTAGATTTTATATCGGGAATAACTTTCCTACCACAGCCTCTACCTGATGCAATGCACGTGGCCAGTTCAGATACAATAAATATTGTTTCCTCTCTTGATTAATTAATTCTCCCATACAAAAAAAAAAAAAATTCATTAGGTCTGAGACAAACAAAACAAAACAAAAAAAATCTGAGTATGTGGTGACAAAAGACACTAATTTAAATGGTAAATTTGGCCAGCATACCTGTCTAAATCAAGGAATGATACTTGTCTTTTACACAGTTGGTCAGTTAATTTGTTCATCCAGTACAATAACAACATATAACGTTGTTAACAACAGACCTGCAGTAACATACAAATTAGTGTATCAGAAAGCATACAAAAATCCTCAAAGAAAAATCTGGATTTGGGCTAGCAATGAGAACAGCAAACAGGGTAACACAATGAGTTCGTTCCACAAGGAGACAGAAACAGAGAAAAGATCTATTACATCTTAGTCTTTCCACTGCCTCTCTTCCCAAGGAACCCCATGGAAATCAGTCATTTGGGCAACTGGTGAATAGATGCAACTGGTGCATCTAAGGATGACCTTGCAGACATTAATGTATTATGTTTGAAACATATATCTGCAAATATAAAACATATATTTGAAACAAGTATCTGCAAACTACAAAAGACATATAACAGCACAGAATTACTAAAAATAAACTTGTCCCCTGACCTCATAGAAATATTTAAGATGACAGATTGGGAGAACAAAAATTAAAAGCTGCCACTATCCCCCCTACCCCATACACACATGAAATAATAATTAGGCTAGAATGCTAGCTTAAAATCTGGGATTAACTGTTAATATTTGTCTAAGATTAAACCTAAGATTAAAAACTATCAGTCAGCAGCCTAACACTTAGAATACCTGGACTAAACTTCTGGCACCAGCACAGAGTTTCTCTGCTCTTGGGCAAATCACTCACTTTTTCAGTACTATGCATGTAAAATAGGAAAAAAATATCTTATTTTCCTCATGTGACATTTTCCTTTTGACTTCAGTCTGTAAGCTATCTACAGTGGAAAAGTAGAATCCATATCACATTTCAGATTATTAGGTGCTAAATAGTATATATTTAACCTTTGTTCATTTTAAAGACTTTCAATTGGGGTCATTGGAACGGGGGGGCTTAAAGCTATTCATGGTGAATAAATAACGGAAGTGGTAAGTTACAAATGCTTTTTCAATAACCAGATTTCTTTTTACTTTAACTGCCAGCCTTGTTTCATTCATTTTTGAGGAAAATTGTATGAAATGTTAGTTCACTAAATATGCCAGTATGTATCAGGTCAGCTTTTGCAGGGTCTGAACTTTAGTGCAGCCTTTATGTTAGAAATCCAAGGAAACTGAAAGATGGTACAGTACTGCCTAGTCTGAGAAGGTCCTGAAGTCATGATCAAGAACTAGTTGCTTTAAGCCTTGTTAAAGAGTCCACGATGATTTGTTAGGAATATTCAAAAAATGAAGGAAAATAGAATGAAATTAATTTAGTAAATTTCTTGTACCTACAATTATTTCAGTACTAAACATCAAAAATGCATTTATATACAGTACCATGGTTAAAAGATTTTGAGTGGGAAAGAGATTGCAATCAACTATATTAAAAAAAAAAAAAGATTTTACAACAGGACATCAGAGAAATAGTTGATCCTCAGCAGCTCCTACTGCAACAGTTTACACATGAAGTGTTTTGAATGGCATACATACAAGAACTAAACTAACTGTGAGGGAAAACACAGTCCCACCAAAATTAAAGGTAGGGGAGGAAGGAACTATCACTACTCTTCCAACATTTGGAAAACTAAAATTCAACTTCACCTCCCTTTCCTCCCTCTTCCACCAACACTATTGCCGATACAGTGAGAGCAGTCCCCCACGCAGCAATACAGACTGCTCAACTTTGAGAAGTACTGAGATTAGAGGCCCACACACTAGGAGTGCAACTACCTCCGCATGGGGATAGGGATACTTGCAGGCACACGACGAAGAAAGATGAGGCACATGAAGCAGCAACTAGGAAATGTGTCTTCAACCTAGGCTCTGGCCAGCACAGAGCCCTGTTAGGAGAGAATTCACAGGCAGCAGGGGTGAACTCCCAGTCCTGAATCAGTAGCGACTGGCTGAGTCATCACAAACCAGGCTGACCAGCTGGATCTCAAACGAGAAAAAGGAGAAGCAGCAAAGACACTGCACTGCAAATGCTCACAATGCCAACACCAAAGCAGGGAAATATGAAACTAGATTTAAACGACTGTTTCATTTTCAAAGTGTCAGACTTCATAGGTTTAATAACAAGATCTTTCCTGATGTTCTTCAGTCTCAAACCACAGAAGTTTACTGGCTGTCATACCTGCTCCTACATATTTCCTAGTTTGTCTCCACCTCTCAAATCTCCCTGGCACCAGGACAGCAAGCTATCCTGACTTTTGCCATTCTGACTCATCTTGACAGTAAGAAAGTAGAGTGAACTACAAATTTTGATAAAATAACTTCAAATACTGGTCACATAACAAGTTGCCAGTAAGACTACCAAAGGAGATTTTCTATAGGCATTATGTAACAGAATCACAGAATCATATAGGTTGGAAAAGACCTTTAAGATCATCGAGTCCAACCATAAACCTAACACTGCCAAAACCACCACTACACCATGTCCCTAAGCACCTCATCCAAACGTCCTTTAAATACCTCCAGGGATGGCGACTCAACCACTTCCCTGGTCAGCCTGTTCCAATGCTTGAAAACCCTCTCGGTGAAGAAAAATTTCCTAATATCCAGTCTAAACCTCCCCTGGCGCAACTTGAGGCCATTTCCTCTTGTCCTATCACTTGTTACCTGGGAGAAGAGACTGACCCCCACCTCTCTACAACCTCCTTTCAGGTAGTTGTAGAGAGCGATAAGGTCTCCCCTCAGCCTCCTTTTCTCCAGGCTAAACAGTCCCAGCTCCCTCAGCCGCTCCTCATAAGACTTCTGCTCCAGACCCTTCACCAGCTTCGTTGCCCTTCTCTGCACACGCTCCAGCACCTCAATATCCCTCTTGTAGTGGGGGGCCCAAAACTGAACACAGTATTCGAGGTGCGGCCTCACCAGTGCTGAGTACAGGGGCACGATCACTTCCCTAGTCCTGCTGGCCATGCTATTTTTGATACAAGCCAGGATGCCATTGGCTTTCTTGGCCGCCTGGGCACACTGCTGGCTCATATTCAGGCGGCTGTCAACAAACACCCCCAGGTCCTTCTCTGCCAGGCAGCTTTCCAGCCACTCTTCCCCAAGCCTGTAGCGTTGCATGGGGTTGCTGTGGCCCAAGTGCAGGACCTTGCACTTGGCCTTGTTAAACCTCATACAATTGACCTCAGCCCATCGATCCAGCCTGTCCAGGTCCCTCAATGCATGCACTATATACCTTGCTTATGATCAAAGTTGGACGGAAGAATAGCAAACAGGTTGCCCAGCAGCTACTAGTCCTTGAGACACAGAAATGTATTCTGTCACATGCTGTCCTTGAAAATTATCAGAGCCATGTCGCAAAGAAACATAAAGCATTATGACCCTTCCAAATCGCTGAAAGAACAGATGATCTCTGAAGTATGCAGCAAATGAGAGCAAAACCATGTAACTTTCTCAATGAAAGGATTTACCAAGGATAGCTAACAGCAAGATGGATAACAAAAGTCAACCTAAATTAGACATCACACGCTGCTCCTGGGATTAAAGAGGATAAAATAATTTTGAAAATATTTGCACAGAGAGATTTTCTTGTGCAACACAAAGCTTCAGAAAGTTCTCTTTCCATGACTTGGGTCTCATGTTTAAACATCATACTGTTAGGGTTACAGAGAACTAAGGGGAGTTTGCAATTAATGCACCTCTTGGCCTGTTTGCCTCTCATTTGCTTAACAGGAAAGGAGGCAGTTCTAGCCACAGGAGGGGAAACACAACTCAGTCTTAGTCTCGACAGTATTATTAGACAGAGCCCTAACACATAGATTGCTCTACACGAGCAAGCAGGCATACAGCAGCATTTTAGGAGATCAGAAAATGAAAAATGTAGGCATGGCCAGAATCTAAGATCAGGGGAAAGTCCTGAAGATGTTTCACATAGAAAGACACGTTTTTCCTACAGAAATAAACAGAAGACTTGTTACAAACACAACAATGAACACATGCCTATGTTAACTTCTGGGGTTTATGCAACTAAACTGTATCTGACTAGAAAAAGCTTAGTCAAAAAAGAGAACTGGTGCACTGCAGTAACGTTCCCACTGTCCCCACTCCACAAAGCCTCCACTAACTAGGCCACCAATTTGGAAAAGCACGCACACCCAAAATGAACCCCGAAGTAATGGGCCATGGCAGCAGGGCAGCGCTAACTACAGGCTCGAGGCCTGATTTCACGAGGTTTCAAAACTCTGCACAGAAACGCAGGCCCATAGCTCATCTCAACTGCAAGAACTGCAACTTCTCAGCGGGGCGTACCGCAGCCGCTCAGGTCAGCTTTGACCCGAGGCTCCTCGCTACTGAATGAAATAGGGGGGAAGGGGAGGCAGAAAGCAGACCCAGGGGGTGAAAGAACCCCAGGAGGCAGACGCAGACAACGTACGGGCCATACCCTGCCCCAGGGCGGCTGCCGGATGGCGCAGGTGAAGAGGAAAGCAAGGCGTTCCCCGTGGAAGACGGGGGAAGGGGACTTGGTCGGCTCCCCTCAAAGGGCGCCCGGGGGACGGATCGGGGAAGGGGGGCGCGAGGCAAACGCTCCTCCCGGGGGACGAAGGAAGCGCGGGGCGGGGGCGCGGAGGCGGGCGGGGCAGGGGCTTTCCTCTCCCGGGGGGGGGCGGTCCCGACCGCGGCCCCGGCCCCGGCCCCCACCCCGGCCAGGCTCGCTCACCAGAAGAGCAGGTTGGCGCAGACGAAGCCGCCCAGGCTGTGGAGGGGCCGCTCCCAGCTCAGCGCCGCCGCGATGCAGCAGCCCACCGCCAGCCCCGTCTCCCCCAGCAGCGCCGGCGTCGCGGCCGCCCCGGCCCCGCCTGACGCTTCCGCCGGCTCCGCATCCCCGGCTGCCGCCGCGCCTCGCTCCTCGAGGGCCTCCGGCCGCTCCCGCCCGCCGCCGCGCTCCCCGCCCGCCTCCGGCCCGCGGGGCTGCGCGGGCGCCGCGCTCGCCATGGCTCGGTAGCGGCCGCCGGGCTGCCGCTCGGGCGGGCGCAGCTGGGCCGGGCCGGGCCGGGCCGGGCCGGGCTGGCGGGAGGCGGGGCAGGGGCGCGGCCCCGGCCGGGCAGCGCCAGGGGCGGGGCCCGGAGCGCAGCCGTTACCCCCCGCGCCCCACCCACCCACCGGCGCCGGTGACGTCACCGCAAACGGGGGGGAGCCGCCCTCCAGGCAGGTGTCACGAGGGGTTGCGCGTGCGCGTGACAGGTGCCGGGGGCGGTGCCTCCTGGGGGAGGGGCGAGAGGCGGGGCGTGGTGAGCGGCGGTGGCGTTGACAGCTGGTGGTGTGCGCGCGGGAGGGCGGTGTGCTGGGCCGCATGCCCGTTGCCCGGCCGTTAGGGCCTGGCCGTTAGGGCCCGGCCGCGCGTCCCCAGCGGGCGCTCCGGCTGCTGCCGCCTCCTCTCCGCGGCTACTGTCTCCCGCTGCTGTTCCGTCTGTACCGGAGGCAGGTGCTCCAAGCTGCCCGCGTCTCCTGGTGAGCGGAGGGCTCGCCGGTGTTTGCCCGGGTTGCAGAAGTGCCCAGGTACAAATGTTGAGGGTTTTGGTTCCCTGCTGGGGAAAGCTGGAGAACCAGTTGCCTTCTCGATTCAGGAAATGATGTGATGGTTGATTCTATGGAACCTGCCAGAAGGTGTTATTACTGAGACTCCTTCTTCATCTCCTCCTCCTGTATATCCCACAGCCAAGCAATGATCTCCAAAATCCCCCCCAAAATGGAAGTAAATTGTTGTCACAGTGCTGGGAACTTCATCTGAGACTGTGAAGGAGGCTGCAGGAGTTTAGTGGCTGCCATCTGCATCTCAAGTATCCAAGAAACTTACTTGAAAAGCTGTACCCTGTTGTCCTGTCATCTGCACTACTAAATATCTGGCCGGCCTCAGGCTCCAGATGGAAGCTTGACACAATCTTTAAGGAGATGATGTGCATCATGGCTAATGTGATTATTGGGGAGCTGAACTCTGGAGAGCGTGCCTGGTGAGAAACGTCACTCGAGCATCTGTTGCTGAACAGGAACAGCCAAAAATTGGAATCCAAGAACATATCTCTCAGTGTAAACTGCATAAAATGAAATAACTTTTATTGCAAGAGCAAAGTAACAAAAATAGAAGAGGAATTTTGGATTGGGAGTTAAGATCTGTTTCTAGCTTAATTGTGTACCACCTGTTAGCTCAATTCCCACCCTCCCCCTGGAACAGGAGTCGTACTCACTTCAAGGTCAACATGCCTTTTTTTCTCTGAGGAAAAAGACGACAAAAATAAGATCACAAAATTAATTAAGTTGCACCATTAACTGTGGGTTGCAAATCTGCTGTGTATTTTGACCAGATGACCTTGGGAAGAAGTTATGTTACTTCTCTGATTCCACATACTCTGTGTAGTATATGAATTGTACCTGAGAGGAAATATACAGAACATTACTCTACATAAGCAATTAAAATTTTTCTAGAAGACATTTTAGTTTTATGTTAATTTATTATACTACTATGCTTGCACCTCTAAGAACCTGGGGCCCGGCAGACCTGCCTGAATAATTAGCCCAGCTAAAAAGTGATTGATTAGGTGTTGTCTATGAGGGTCTCAGACAGCAAAAGGAAAGAGACAGGCTCCCCAAGTAACCCAAAACGTGGATGGGAAAGAAAGGCTCTGGGAAGCAGTTGCAGCAAGGCTGGAGAAACACCTTGTTGTTTTGCTTCAGTTTTACACTGATGGATAAACCTTGGCCCTAAAAAGACTTGGTCAAAACAGGGTTTCCTTCCCATGCTGGAAAATCGGCAGCTGTCTCAGATGTGTGCAAGCAGCTGCTTGCAGTTACTGAGCACTCCTGGTGTCGCTTGAGCACCTGATGCCTCTCTCGGGTGTGTGCAGTGGTTGCCTGCAGATGCCGATTCCTTGGTTTGGGGAGTGGGAGCAGAGGGAATCTTATCAGTCTGTGGGAGTAAAATTGGGTTTTCTTACAAGGAAAAAGAGGTAGGGAGAGGAGCACAAATAGGGGAGTTTCTCCTGTCCTTACCCTTTTTTCAGGCCATTGTAGGGTGCTGTGTTATCTATGCCAAGCTGCTGTTCTAGTGAACGCTGTCCGTAACTTGCCAAAACCATCACCAGCTTAGCCAGCGGCAGCCTGCTTTCCCTTGCTAGCATTCAGTTATTTCAGTAATGTGGGCTGTCCTATCCAGCATCTAAGTCTAGCTAACTCCAAGCAGTTACTAGATAAGCCTGGAAAGAAGTCAGGTGTTCCTTATGCACTTTTAAAGTGACCATGGGATAGTTAGCCCCAGAAAACACACTGGGGTTAAAGTGTTTAAATTTGGGTTTAACGAATATTAGGTCTTGATTTGTACTGAGCTTGTGAAATGGGGATAATGGCAATATAATCCTACGGCCCTAAGGATTAAAACCATGGCAAGTTTTAGGTGATCTGCCCTTACCAATATTCCACTTTTTTTTTTAAGCATTGGAGTATGATTGTATGCCCCGCCTCCAACTTATACTCTATGCTGTACTCCATTCAGGCACAGGAGTTCAAGAATCCTCCCTGCCCTCAGAAAAGGGGGATGGAATCTGGGAGGGGAGGATGAGGTGGGGTTTCAGTGGGCAGGGTAGACTGTAGATGTGGGAACTTTTTCTGATTTTGACTAACCTTGCATCCATTCTAGATTACTGGCCTTTGCCACTATTCTATTCTATATTCATCGTGGTATTCATCTATTCTATACCATGAATAGAAATTAGTGAAAAGTTCTTCCAGAACAGGTTTTGTAATTTAGTTAATGGAAAAAATGCTTCACATATTGATGGACGCCAGCTCTTCTTTTTCACTATTGATAGTTACAGGGCTGGGTTTATATGAGTGAGCTTACTGAAGGCAGTCTGGTATAGACATCAGTGTGAGAGAAGAGGTGGATCATGCATTCCCAGCCATTGACAGTTTAGATGTCTTTTTCAGAAAAAAATAGTAGTAAATATGATCTCTGGCTTTGATCTTTCTGTATTTTGATGTTTTGCCTGCCAGGGTTTAAAGGTTTGTGTGCAGTTTGTGAATTTGAGCTGGGAAAAGCTAGGACTGGCACCCAGTGCACAGTTGCATGTGTGAGCTGTAATGCACAGAATTAGGTTAGGGACTGCAGTTCTGGGGTCAGGGACTACAATGTAAATGATGGATGAAAACTGAGGAGAAAGCTTTCTAAATGGTTGCATCAAAGGATATTACAAATATCAAAACATTCTAATGCTTCTGAAATATGTTTGAAAATTCTGATGTCAGCATAGAGTAACATTGTTGAATTCAGTTGAGGATTCCAGCTCAAAATGGCATGATTTTTCTTTTTTTTTTTTAAACTTGTTTTCCATTTGCTTCATTTAATCACAGAATCATGGAATAAGTTAATTTGGAAGGAATGTCTGGAAGACATTTGGTCTGACCTTTCTCCCCACATACACACTCAAAGCACCTTGGTAGTTGGCTATGACAGGTTGCTCTGTGTCCTGCCCAGCTTAGTTGTGAACATCTCTGAGGACTGGAGATTCTACAGCACGCTCTGGGCAACCTGTTCCAACATTTGACCATGTTCATTGTGGAGAATATTTTCTTATTATCCATTAAAAATTTGTTGTTCTGCAAGTTTTGCCCATTTCCTCTAATTTGTTTGGTCTGCACCTCATTGCGGAGGACTCTGGCCCTGTCTGCTCTATAACCACACATTAGGTACTTAGCAAGTAGATCCCCATTAAGCTTTCGTCCTCCAGAGTGAGCGAAGCCAGCTCTCTCAGCCTCTCCTACGTCACATGCTGTATGCCACTGATCTTCCAGGGGCCCTCTGGACTCCTTCCGGGATGTCAGCGTGTGTCTTGTATCAGGTTGCCCAAAACTGGACAAAGTATTCCATATGTGGTCTCACAAACGGTAGGAGGGGAAGAATCACTTCCCTTGCCCTACTAATGACCCATAGTTAGGGCATGATTATTGACTCTGTATCCAGTCATTCCCGTGGCACTTCCCAAATTGTCTGCTTTGAGGCTGAAGAGTCGCGTCTTAGTCATTCTTCATATGGTGGTAGTTCTGTGACTTTGATCATCCTTGTACCCCTTCCCTGAACCTTTTCCGGTTCTAAGATGACCTTCTTGTGCAGTTCTAGTCACATCATCGCTGCGTTCGAAGTGGGAGTAGGTCATGGATTTAAATAGTTTCATAACAATGCTCTGTGGTTTGCTTTATGCCTTTTGTAATAATTTCTAATGTCTGCTTTCTTTTTTTTTCTTTTTTTTTTTCCCCCCTAACTGGTGAAAAACACTGAATTTATATTTTCCTGGAACTATTAAAACTTCATGATTTTGTCCCTTAGTGATAATGATCAGCACTTGTACAGTGCTGATAATGTACAGCACTTGTTGTTGTACAGCTAAATCTAGGATTGAGTTCCCCCCCCACCTCACCTGCCGTGCTTTATCTACTTGCAATTTATTCTACCATTTTATTGGACAGCTATTCCGTTTCCTAAAGTCATGCAGTTCTTTAGTCTGCCCTTGTCCTCACTTTCCTGAATAACTTGATGTCATCACTAAACTTTGAGTTTGCTGTTCATTGTTTTTCCAGTTCACTATTGAATAGTTGAAGAGCACAGAGCTCCTGCAGAACTTCAGTGGTGGTTTCCTTCCTTTGTTGAGGATGGACCATTTGCTCTTATTGTCTGTTCCCTATTTTCTAGCCAATTATTTCTCCACATCAGGGCCTCCCTTCTTATGTGGCTACATAGCTTCCTTAAAAACCTTAGGTGGTGAATTTTCCCAAAAGCCTTTTGGAAATCCAGGTAAACCAAATTGCCCTCATTCAGGGGTCATAGAGCCTGTCAGAGAACTTGAGCAAATTTCTAGGGCAGAGCTTTATTTTATAGAACCTGTGCTGCTTCTCCCCAGTAGATCGTATTTCTCCAGGTGTCCACTAATTGTATTCTTTATTATAATATTTACTAATTAACATTTAAAGCCTTTAGTTGCCTAGATCCCTCAAACTCTTTAAAGATTGGTGTCATATGTGACATAGATACTATGCACCTTTCTTTAATCCTGTTTCTGCTTGAAGCTTCATGCATGCTTTTGTGGACTTTCTCACAGGTCTCTTAACCAAACTCTGATATCTTTAATAGTTACTGTTTAAGTGTAGAATAACTTTCCATTTAATAATTGGCAAACAGTTTTCTCCTTTGATGCACACCCTCTTAGCCTTTAGCCCAAAAGTTCTCTACTCTATTGTGGAGCATTGTTGAAACTACATCCCAAACTGCTCATTCTTTTATTTAACTGTAATATATCATAATCTTAAACTATGGAGCAGGAATGTGTTAAGTGTTGTCCTATGTTATGCAAAATGCAATTAGGACTGTGACATACCTTTTAAGGTATTTTACAGACAAATTTGTGTATCAGTTACAATGGCAGGCACTAACAGGCCTATTCTACTCTCGTCCCCTGCCACATGCTTCAAAAACACAGCATTCAGTTTAATGTTCCAGGTTTTGGGCTTCAGTACAGCCATGTGGGTTGTTGCAACTAAGTAACTAACTAATTGTAGTCAAAGGAAATGCAGGGAAATTCAGAAGCGTAATTGCCAGTTAGTCTGAGGGAACATCAATCCAGAAACACTTCATTTTAGAGGCTGCCCTCTGCTGTTTCTCTCGGCCATCAGCCTTGCTTCTTGCTTTTTTTTTTTTACCTTCTTGAAATAAACATAGGATAGCAAAGTGAACATATTTTTTAATTTTGTGTGTCAAATCCAGCATAGTACATCTCGTCCCAAATTATATTTTACGAAAACAACTTTAGTCACTAAGGTCTTGTTTGGTACTGTATAACGATTGTGTGTTGTTTTTTCTTATTGTCTCTTTATTTTTACTTCTCACGTGTTCATAAATTTGTGTTTTCCTTTTCTTTATCTAAAAAGGAAGGAAAATTTATGGGAGAACTTAATTTAAAAAAACCCCTAACACCTTGTCATCAGCCAGATGATGCTGTTTGGAATGCTTGCACTGCCTCTGCTGGCTTTTTACAGTTACCCTAATACAGAAAACAGAGCACTAGCCGCAAGTGAAGAGACCTGCGTTCTCCTTCAGTGCTCCCACTGTTCTGCTGCGTGAGAGGGGGGAGATTGCTTGTATCCTCCTGATACACTTAATACTCCTTGTACCTTCCTGACCTGCTCTTTGTCTTCTCTATTTGATTGAAGTCTTTGCAGATGGGGGTGACCTCATATGTGTTTGTGCAGTGCCAAGCCTAAGCAGGGTGCAATCTCAAACAGAATTCCCAGGTACTTTCCCAATATAAATAATTGGGAAAAAAAGAAGAACTTGTTATTTACAAATCAAAACTGTGGTTGATGTATAAAACAAATCTTAAGGAAGGTCTGTGCTTGCAAAAACTTGTAAGTGACCTTAAAATGAAATACTTAGTTGCCTGAGGTTATGAGACTGCTTAGTTATGCTATAACATAATTATGCTGGATGGAGGTAGACAATATTAGTTGGTAGGACAAAATTAAAACTTCGTGCTTTTAACACTGGGTCTGCAAAGATGTGTATTTAGAGGAAAAATACATTAATGAGCACAGCATGCTAAGCAAAATTAGTTTCCCAGTTCAGACTTTTCAAAATGCTCATATGTTACACTGAAATGTTTATCTGTTGGGCAGCTGGAATTCATGGGACCCATTGGCCCTGTAAGCTAAAACAAGGTGGTACAAGATGAAAAAATGTAACGAAAGAGTGATAAAATTATATGAAGGTTGATGCTGCTTCTTACCCAGAAATGTTAATATTTGGGGTTTTTTTCCCTCTCTGCTAGGTTACAGTTCTTCTTAATGCCTGTGAACTCAAAGCTTTAAGAGTAGAATCCAACAATGAAGTAATGTATGGAAGAATCATGCTTATTGTTCTGTTTAGTTTTTCTGTAATACAGATCAAGATGCTCTGATACCCCTGCATCAGATAGTCCTTTTTGTATGCTTAATGTGTGTGAGAACAGTAGTAAATGTTCCGTTCTCAAATGCAGTGTTGTTCTTTTCTGAATCCAGGTTTTATAGAATGGAGCTAGTATAACAATATAAATTGCTACATTTTGAGTTGTTGGTGTGGCATTAGATGGATAATAAAGACAGATCAGCTTTAAATAGAAAGGACGATATCTCTGATGGAACTGTTTAGGACCTGAGACAAAGGAATTTGCAGAAGAAAATGTATGTTGACAGGCTCAACAGCTATGGTCAAAGCCAGGTAAGAAACCACTTAAAACAAGTGGGTTTAGCCCAGAAATTGTATTGTACAGTAATCTCATAAAATATTTATAAAACAATTTATAGATGTTCAACAGCAAACTATGTTGCTGTTCTTGTCTGTTTAATCATGCCATGTGGAAGATCAATAATTGATTTTCATGGATCTAATTTTGGACCTAATTATTGTAATCTCTATTGTAATAGCATTATCTGTTTGAATATATGTGATAGTCAATAATGACTTTATGGGTTTAGCTCCACTCTTTGGTCAACTCCGCCTGAGAGCAGGCTGAGCAGGCCAAGCAGGCCAGCAACCTTTTTGAATCTAGCAATTGTTTAGAATTTAGGAAACAAGTAAGCTCATACGGGAGTTGTCATTGGCAAGGAAGAATCAAAATCACTGGGAATCAGGAAACTTGTACATTAGTCTTTTGGCTTTATTTGTAGGGAGAGTCATCTAAGCAAAAACATTAGTATTGTGGTAAAACTATACAATGCCTTAAATATTGTGGAGAGGAAAGTAATTCAATGCATTTGATTATTACATTGACTTCTGTGTCTTTATGAACTGACTTTTTAGATGCAGGCTATGTGGGTGATGTATCAAGAGCTGATGTCTGATGCTGTGCTTTGTTTTAAAACTGTATTCAACAGATCAGGATTCTCAAAGTGGGAAGAAGTGTGGGACACACAAAATTGGGGGGCAGTTAAAACTGGAGAGGACAGTTGGGTGTAATGTTTGGTTTAGTAAACTGATAAGCTCCTAGTGAGGAGAAGGTTAAGGTAATGCCTAGCTAGAGAAAACTGGACTGTGGGACTGTACCCAGAAGACTGACTGTGGTAGCATGGGTGGGGAAATTTTCTCTCAGAAAGGACATATATGAAAAAAGTTAAGGAAATGTCCTTCAGAATGCAAAACAGATACAGTACCCTTTATATGGAATTTTCCAAAGTGCACACAAGATCATTCCTTATAATTGAGAAAAGAGATCTCGAAGATGGGATTTCAAAATAAAATTACTTTTGGCATCTACCATTTTTTAATTCTGATACAGTCAAATGAGAGGATGTTTGTGATCTTGTCATTGGCCGGTTGGTAAATATCAGGACTGTGATTCAGGTCTGCCAAGGAGATACATGTGTGTGTGTGACTAGCAGCAAAGGAAAAATAAACTCTTATGGGACAAAAAGGCAGATATCTAAAAAGTTTGATAAATGCTGTTTTAAGATACAGAAGATAGGAATTCTTAAAAAAATAGGATGGGTGGGAAGGTGGAAAAAGGTTTTGGTTTCTTTTTTTTTTTTTTTTTTTTAAGGGACCTTGCTAATTTAAATCACTGAAGTTAATAATTGTGTTACCAGGAATGGGTTGGAGATCCTTTTAAGTGTTTTCATTAGCAGCATGATTGTCAGAACAGTGTTTTGATGTGGATGAAGCAAAACTAGGTAGGATAATCATAAAGGAAGGACTGGATGCTCTTATGGATAAGAGCAAGAGAAATGAGAAGTAACAACATAGAATGAAAAATCTCATACTTGGGAACTAATTTCAAAAACTAGTTGAAGTCTTGTCAGTTGATTAAATTTGGCCCTTTGTCCCCTCCTTTCATCTTAACCTGTCCAGAATTCCCATGCAGAATTAAAGGGATGTCACTATGAGATACAGGTACAATACTTTCAGTAGCCGAGAGTATTAGTACTGTTGTTATAAAGCAACAGTAAGGTGTTTAGAACACTGTACCATTCCCACCTCCTTTGTTTTTAAAGAACTTAAACTGTAATAAATGCTGAAAGATGCTATGAGGCTGATTAGGGAGAATGGAAAACTTGCTTTTGAGAAAAGTTTATTTTCATAAAAAGTTTTAGCTTGCGTAGTCTTGCAAAATGAAGGCTGGGAGATGATGCAACTACTTATAAAATGTATTGGGAGGGAGGAGTGGGTAAAAATCTGTACACAGAGGAAAAACTATTAAAATCAAAAGGTTGTGCTGAACAGGAACAAATAATTTGGTCATGAACCAACTTTAGACAAGAAATTTTGGAAAAATGTCTGCAGAGAAGTTCAGGAACAGCCTTCTGAACAGGGTAATGGGGGCAAGTAAGCAGAATTAAACAAAGCACCCCCCCCCCCCCATGTATTAATAGAGAGGGGTGACTGGCTAGAAACTTGCAACTTTGGCCTTTGAAGTTTCACTCTTTGCTCTGTTGGTGTCCCCTTTCTCCAGCCCCTCTGATGCTTAATGTATTTTTCAGTTTATGATTGCCCAAAGCTAAAGATGGACGGGGTGTTGGCATGTCTGAGAAGCAGCCTGAGCAGCTGTTGCTTGCCCTAATCACACATCTGGTGGACAGCAAGAATGACGAGAGGACTCCATCTTCCTTCTCCTACCCCAGCCTGTTGTCTTTTGATAAAGACCAGGTAAAATCACTACAGATGGAATTGCTCTCGGTATAGTTCACTTCTATGGATTGCTGCTGCCCTCTTCTGCTTGCTTCCCATGACTGTTGTAGCATGCGTAGTTTTTGATGTGTTGCACCAAAGGCCTTGTGTCTGTTGTGATGTGTTGTAGGAGACAGTCTCAGTGGATTCCTTCAAGATTAAACTTTATTAGATATTTGCTTGTGGTGTGAGTTTAACTTAACATTAATAACTCCGTAGTTTGAAAGAAACAGGGGTAGATGGAAAGTCCCACAAACCAATTGCAAATTCCCGTCCCCACAATCTCACCTACCTTGCAGCCGTGTGTGTGAAAGTACACACACGGTTGTGCCACAGCACAGCTGGTAGCTGTATTCCCCTGTGTGACAGAGTGAAATGCTGTGGGTTTCTAGGGCTGGGCACCATGCAGAATTAGTTAAATTCAGGACAGTGCTGTCATATTTGGTTGGTACTCTTCCGTATTTACTTCAAAGAGCTGTAAATGATCTGGAGCGCATGTGCTGTGAGAAATAGTCTGTCAGCATTGAAGAAGCTGCCACTGTTCTGCCCGAGTTGCTGTAGAATGGACTTACGCCAGCACGACTTGCAATGCTGTATCGTGTCTGCCTTAGGTGTTTGTACTGGTGCAAACCTGTGTGTACCTGTTATAGCCGTATGCCTCAGAAATGCAGGGCTTGAAACCTAGGCTTCTGATGCAACGCTTTTTGGGTGAAGCAATTTCCTGTGCATAACTTGTGTAATTAAGTTTATTAAGAATTCTGGCACCCTGACAAATGGATGTATGTGTATTATGAGGCACAGGGAAAGTTCTAGACTGAAGCCTGAGGACATAGGTGGAACTGAGGCACGGCCAGCTTTAAGACATGCTAAGAAGATTATATACAATTGTATTTCCGTTGCAGCTGCCAGTCTGTTCCTAGGCCGGACTGCGTGGTTTCTGCCCAGCCTGCGCTCTCACAGCATGTCTGGCCGGTGGGGTCCCGGGGCTTTTCTCGCTGTGGCTGTACTCAACCAGGCACAGTCAGAGGGTGTGGGAAGCCTCCGTGCCCCACAGAGGGTTTTCATCAGGGTCAGTGCAACTGCCCAGGCATGGCGGATCTTCCCAGCAGTGCCACGATGGGGACCGGTCCTGAGGGCTGGGACGGGCAGTGGGGCTATGCAAGCCGAGTGGCCCGGCGGCAGGAGCCAGGCAAGGGGGCAGGAATGACTGTTCTTCATTCTCTCAGAAAATATCTGATAGTTTCAAGTCCTGAAGACCACAACATGTAGAGTAAAATTCCCCTTCTCCGTAGAGGGACTGGACAAGGCATGGTGTTTCTCCTAGAACCCATTAACTTCTAATGCTTAGTTCTTTGTGATTTCTGATGCACTCAACCCACAGTGTGTAGCAGTTGCAATACAGTGGCTTGTCCAGAAATATAGATCTACTCTTTCTTTTGTTAGTGATAAGCTTCTACAATGTTCTTTTGAAAACATAAACCTTTATTTCAAAACAAGAATAAAAGTAAAAATGTGTTCTGGTTTGTGACAGAAGTTCCTCTCCTCTCTTCAGATACACTCAACTGCTACTGTAACAGAAGAGATCATAGGCAGGAGAGAATTTCTGGCTCTAGCAAGAAATTTCATGTATTCTTGGAATAAACTTTTACTGAAGCAAAATAATTTGCAAGAATAGATCATCTCCTCAATCAATTTTTAAATATTTTATAATTTAAGGAACACTGTTCTCACTTCCAAACCCAGGTATATCTGTTACGCAGTATTTATTTTGAGAAACTGTGCATTCTTTCTTGTGAGTATTAACAATTATGAAAGCCTTTATTTGCCTCAATAATAGTAATTGAAGTAAGATTTGCATGGCAGGTTGGTAGAATTGGCATGAACGAAGAGAAGCTCTTAGATGTAGTGACAGGCACTTCTGTGTCTTGACTAAGAGCAAACATCCCTACTAATGGTTGATAGCATCCAGAAGTCAGTCAGGAGGTAAATGAATCGGGACTGGAGAAGTGGTGTCAGCATCTCAAGACTGTGACCCTGAACAACACTGTCACCTTGTATATTCCTGGTTTTTTGACCAAGTGATGATGATGTGGCAGGAGCTTCTCTGAGCATGTTTACAGACAGCACCTAGATGAAACTGAACCTTCTTGCTGTGCTGGCTGAAATGTGTAAGTTGTGTCATTCCAAGGATGCCTTGCTAAGAGCAGCTAAGTTCTTTCTAAACAACTTGCATATGGAAAAAATCAGAAATGTTGCACTCTCAGATACTCTGTGTGTGTGTAGCTATCCATACTGCAGTTACACTTCTCTCATTTTTCTTGTCTTCCTTAGATAAGTTCACCTTTACTGGAAGGGTGGGGACATGAAATTAGTAGCATTATTTAGCAAGTTTTTAGGGACTGAGGGGCAGTGCCACAGACAGAGTGACTAAAAGTATCTGCCAGTTGGAGGAAGGTGGAGGATTTCTCATAGCAAGCCTTGTAGTCTATAGAGGCTATGTACACTTTTGAGGGCAGTGCATGCTGCACTACCATGCTGTGGCTGGCTAGCAAAAACAAGCCCCCTTACATCAGGGCTACGCAAATAGCAAAAGCTTTACTTGCACATCCCTTGTGGAGTGGAATTGCTCAGCAGTCTCTCCCCTCTATCCTGATGGTGTAACTGACACATATCCCACCATCAAGGAGGTAGCTGTAATCAGACAGAAACTTGCCCCAAGACAACACAAAGCATGTGCACCTTTCCAAGAAAAAGCGCATGTATAGCCTAGACGGTGTTCCTGGCTTGGCTTCTGAGAAGACAGGGGGCTTTGCTGCAAGTCCAACTCAGTATGAACTGAAAACAGAGCACATCACATGTATTTTCTTTATTGCTGGACTTTTTTTGTTTTCCAGTAAGTACGCATGATTCCTTAAAGGCTGAGGTTTTTAATAACAGTAAGGTTTTTCAGGTTTCTTTTTTTTGCTGTGGACAAAAAGATACCTTTGATCAAAGTTTTGCCTTATATTACAGTATTTCTGTACAAAAATAGAAGTCCAAAATCAGCTTATTATTAGCTGATATTCCCCAATTTATTTACAGGGTACTGTCAAGAACCTTCATCAGGCAGCCAGGTAAAATAGAGAACTCTATATTAAAGCAGTTGCATTGTTTAACTTTGTGTTCTCTAGTCAACTCTGAAGGGTTCTGACCTTTGGCAATCAGTCTGGGTTGGAGAGTCCAGCCAGAATTATAAAAGAGCGATGTCTTTAAATGAAAAATTTAATATTAAAACTTAAGCTGACATTATGGAGTATTGAACTGATAATTGTATTTCCATACTAGGGTAGTCTATAAATATTCTCAGCTACATCTCTCTTTATAATACAGCAGATACAGAATGCAGACTTCTGCTACTTATATGGTAATACATATTTGCAATAGTAAAATCAATGTATGAAAATTTTGGAATTTACTTGTTAATAAAACTGCTTATAAAGTAACCATACAATTGTAACAACTATAACTCTGAACTATTAAAATGTACAGAAAGACTGTTTACACCATTGCACATACTTATTCCCTTTGCTTCAAAAGCCTCGTGAAATACAGAATAAAATTAGTCAAATTTTACTGACAGCTCAAATATGCAGGCAAAATGTGCACATCCATGGAAGCAAGGGGAAACAAAATGTTGGCGTCCATCAGGAAGGCTGCCAGCAGCTCTCCAAAAAAAATATACCTTGCTCTTCTTCCCCCCCCTTCCCACAGGTATACAGGCCAGTAGATTAGTGCAGAATTGATGAATATAACTGTTTTCAGTGTTCTGGAAGGACAAAAAAAATCCTCTTGACTTTTATCAGCAATTTTAGGTCAATACAAGTTGGGTTTAATATTGTAAGGCACTTATTACTGCTTGTATTGCAGTGGATCAAGTCTTAAGGCATTTGTTACATCAACTGAAGATAATAATGCTTTGGAAAGTTTTGAACGAGCCAGCAGTTCTAGTATGTGACTATTTCAGCTGATTTTCCCCTCCCCACCCTGTGGTCTTTCTAAAACAATGTTTGAAGATATTTTCCGTGGAAACTCTGGTTCTTTGTTAGCTTGTCAGCAGATGTGATCAGTATCATCAGGTCATTTTGGGGCCAAGCAGCGGTATGTTCTATTTAGAGCACAGTAGAACTGGTTTTGTTTTCACCTGGAGCTGCCCTGACTTCCATGACTACTCACTGATCGAGAGGTGCTGTAGCGTTTTTTCACGATCATACTGATGTAAGCTTTCATCAGCTTTGCAATGTCAACCACCTGCCAAAAGAGTATGTATAAAGAGCAAAGTTCTTAGTAAGGTAACAGTATGTGAATGAATTCTTCAGATGCTAACAATATAAAACTGTCGAGCTTTCAACAAAACCCTTTAGTGGTTCAACGAACAAAAATACTCAGCAATTCTATCCATCTCACTATGTCTCCCCTTTAGCTTTACAGGGATCTTGAATAAATCTGTAACATTTGCAGCAATTACTTAAATTACTAAGTAGCCTGGCTAGCAGAACCACAATAACAAAATTCCTTCTTGCTCTTACCTCACTAGTTTCAAAAAGCAGTTCTCTCTCATCCACCACGATCTTGTAGGTGTTGGCAAGTGGTGCACCAAATGACAAGATATGTTCATACTGAAACACCTCCAGAGGCCTGCCTTCCCCACGCTTGTAGACAGAAACTGCATCAGCGCTGACTCCAAGCCACAACTCTTGTGGGAATCCCCCTTCTTTACACTAGAGGAAAAAAATGTAGATTAACAGCAAAGGGAACAGCGGGAGGCACACACCACTTACTGTTGAGGTTCTTGTCTGTAACCATTTTTTTAAAAGTGCATATTGCTTGTCCCTCTTTGAATGTAGCCTTTTACGCTTCTCCTAAACTTGTTTGCAACCCATCAGGCTAGCGTTCTGTCCCTCCGTATTTTATGGTTAACTAGTGGATTTAAATGACTATGGTGCTTGCTAACAGGAGTATGCTTTTAATATCCAACACTTTATTACATCAGCTGTCTGAGCATTGTGATACCGTATTTATGGTTTCCCTACTCTGTAATGAAACCACCATCTATACAGTATAAACTGTAGTTCAGGAGGTCTACTCACCTCTACGTCAAAGAGTGTTGAGCCATAGCCAGGCCATTCCTTAATCAAAGCCATATACTTTGCCATAGCCTGCTCCTGGTTCATCCTCTGGAGTTTTTTCCATTTGTCAATAATACTAGTCCTGGAAGCTGAGATTTCCTCTTTGACCCACATGTCTAACATCTGATCCTCCTCAACCTTCTGTCTGCTGACAGAGCCACTGCGAAAACTCCTCCGCAATGTTCCTTCAAGAAAGCTGGCTCGTTTCTTCTCAGCCTTCTCTGCTGCAGTAAATGTTTTGGTAGACTGCGTAATCCGAGACTTCAGCTTTTGCAAGGGATAGACTTCCTCCATTTCTGGTATGGTCGTGTGCAGAGTGTAATCTCCCTGAAGGTACTGAAGACGCAAAGCTGCAAGGACCTGGAGGGTTTCTTCAGGAGCAGGATAATGTCCTCTAATCACTGCTTCATGAGCCTATCAAGGGGAAAAAGGTAGCTTTTTATGTACAAACTTGTCTTTGAAAGGACTAAGAGAGAAATGGGAAGTAGATTTCCTGCCAGGCAAACCCAGGATCTGAAATAAAAGATCCATTAAATAAATCAAATGTAGTAAATCTCTTGGAAAATTTGTTAAACTGGGTAAGACAGGGTTTACCAGAAGAACTGCAAGGCAATTGAGGAACTTGCTAAACGGGAATTACTGTTACTAGTACAGCTCTTGATGAACTCACATATATGAGAGCAACTGAATTACTACAAAGGAAAATAAAATGTAAAGGGGAGAAAATCAGGATCCAAACACCTGATTGGGAGGAAGCCATCTATGTTCAAGGGCATTAGAAAGAAATTGATATCTAGGTTTGCTTACTGCTATCAATAAATCTGGCTGTGAAAACTGACCTTTCCAGCCAAACAAGCAAAGCCCTAGGACAGCTTTGTAATAAACCTCACTGAGGGAAAACAGTAAATCTTCAATGGATCCCAGATAAAGTTAGTAAAAAGTTTATATGTTATAGTGGTCTGTAGCATCAGGGATGAGATTCTGAACCAAGAAGACTCTCTCAAATCCCAGCTCTTTGCACACCCATTCAAACCTTTGGAAACGTGCAGCAGCTAAGATTTTTTTTTTTCCAGATGACACTAGTACAGGAAACAAACACACCTCATATCTGGAGATGGAGGAATTGCAAGCGGTTGAGTAAACACACAGAGATAATGCACATCTAAGTAAGAGCTAGTTCATTTAGGTGTACACTTGGGATGGAGTTAAAGTGTGCCTTTAAACATGCAACATGGTTGACCTGAGATCGTACACATGCAGAAGAAAGAGCCGTCTTGTGGAAATGGAAGGACAGTATTTTAATGAGAAAGAAGAACTAAAAGATTTTCTTCAGCACCTTATGAATTAAAGGATTCAGACTTTAAAATAATGGATGTTACAGAACTAAAACTTATGACAAAAGGGAACTTTCTTAATTGGCTGAAAAAAGGCAATGACTGACATGAAAAGCAGACAATTTGAAAAAAAGAACAGAACTGATGTTAGAATGTAATAAGTCACCTCTTTAAGGTAATGCTGTAATATTAATTGTAGGGATTGAGTGTGCCATGCTTTATAACTGAAGTACTAATGGTCTTGGCAAGACATAAGATATTTGGCTAAACACCAGTCAGCACAGAATGCTGCATGAAAATAATCTGCTTCAGCGAATGTGCTCATTTCGGTTGTTCATACAGAAAACTATCTAAATCTGCCTCTTAAACCAATAATGTAATGTAAAGTATCTGATGCAGAGCTCTCATGGATTTTCTTCTTACTGTTTAGACTTCATCCCAAAGCAGAGGCATTAACTGGCTGACTCCTCTGTATGTAAAACCAGACAGACAGTCAGAATGGCAACGTTTCTAAGCCCAACCAAGGCAATCTATTGCCCAGATCCTTCAGCCAGCAATAAGCAGTTCTGGACTGAGCTACAGGAGTAGGCTCTGGAAGGAGACTTTTGGTAGACTCATGATGTAATACGGTGCCTTAAAACCTAAACTGTGAACAAGGAAGAAATAACTCTATTACAGTGAAGATGTTTCTGATCCTGTGGAAAGGGAAAAAGCTTCATACATATGAACATATGACATATGAATGTCAGTTCTTGATCACATCAGGCTTGCTTACCAACAGAACATCAGTGTCTTGGCATTGCAAACAGCCTTACACAGAAATCTTTATCTGTCTCTAGTGCCCACTCGAAAGAAGCTGTCCACTGGAAGAATTTTTAGCCATTTGCAATGTAGTAGAAAAGGAGAAGGCCAATCAACAATGATAAATGCCATCAGTGAGAGCTTCTGAGCAACTACAGGACTTCATATAATAGAAATCCAGCTGCTGACACATTTAATTTTCATTATAAATCAATTTCATCTATCTTATGTTTTGCAATATGGCCTTATTCTGAGGTCAGCACATTCATTAAGTCGATTTCTGCTCATCATAGTTGTCTTACGGTTACTGCTGAGACTGGACTGATTTGTTTTACTATGGTGCCTATGAAATACCAATCAGTTTTTGCAAAGAGAAAAAGCTATTGTTCAATTAGTTCTGTACAGTTGCCAACATGGGTCTCTAATAATTAATTTGCTTGCCAATTACATATTTTTCACTATATTTCTTGCACTTTCTTAAGAAAATGGTTTCATAAAAGCAAAATTAAAAGCAAATATTATCCTTTTCTTTTTTTATCCAGCTTAGACCCTGTTATCCAATTTTTTACCATGATACATAAAGCAATTCGCTAGTAATACAGAAGTAAGAAAAGTCGTAACACTACGTAAATCGTATATGCTTCACTTACGTCAGTATAAGCCTGTTTTGACCACTGAACTGCTTTCTTCGCTCTTGATGCTTGAGTAGTAGTGCATTTAGTTAAACAGAAACATAATCAAAACTCTCTCTGTGCTGCCTAGATCTCTTGCTTTTTTCCTGCTCTTAACAGTGCCTCAAAACAGAACCTTTGTCCTTTACCTGCTCAAACATAAAGGCAAATTCCACGCTATCTTTTGGGACGTTTTCTGTGTCCAGGAAGCAGTAGAGCTTGAAGTAGAACTTCCAGTGCATGTCTCCAGCTTCAGCAGTAGCAGCAAGCCTGCACAGGTGTGTGAAGAGGGAGCGAGAGATCAGATCTGTGAAATCAAACTTCTTTCTAACTGATACCTGAAGAATCTAAGCAAGGCATCAGCTGAATTTTGCTTTGTTACACCTGCTATCAATCTGGTATTGTTGACAGGAGCCAATTGTTTTCAGCAGTATACCTGACTGATGTCATTTGGAGATAAATATATATATATAGAGAGAGAGATAGAGATATGTGTGTGTATTTAGACCCTATAGCAAAATCAAGGACTTACAAATGTTGACTCAGATCTCAGTCAACTGTTTCTAAGCCGAATTCTCTTAATAAACTTTTATTTGTGGCTCAGTCAGGTGTTGATAAAAGCAACATTATTAAGTCCTGTTATAAAATGTAATTGCACAACACTTCAGATATTCCTTTTTTCCCCCTGTTATTATGTGGATAAAGGAGGCTGATTGCCATGTATATAACATAAGGATGACAAACAGGTATTTAGGCTTGTATGACATTTTCTTACTAGAGTGCTATGGGTGGTTTCAATTTTACTGGTAAGAAAAATGTTGTGAGCTGCACTGTGGTGACTTCCATGTGAAGTTAGGCAATGGGTAGTCAGAATGGCAATGACTGCTTGGAGTTCAGTTCTCCCAATACTGGGGCAGCCACAATGCTAGTAATGGTGGAAAAATCTGTAGCAGTGGAAAAGAAAATGTGGAAATAGTGATGAGAAATATTACTCTACTGGTATCAAGATAGAGGAAAACCAAACACAAGTGAGTAGGTGGCTCATTAATTCCTTTAACAAAAAAAATAAAGATGCTTTTGTTCCAGAAATGGCCATGTGAATTACAATTCAACTGCGTCATCACAAACAAGCAAGAGAAAGAGAATATTCAGCATTATTGACATTGGAAATTTATTTAATTGCTACTTATTAGAGTGGTGAGAGAGAAGGAGAGGCGCACTCACTTTTCAAACTTTGCCAAGACATCAGCCACAATGGTTCTGCTTTCAATTGCTTTATCAGTAGTTCCATTGTATTCAAACAAAGCAAACATATTTCTGCTATCCTCCATGGCCAAGCCACGAATTAACTTTTCAACCACCTAATGAAAAACAGCACCACAGAGTAAGACAAATAATTAGAAGAAAATTCAGAGCTAGGTTTTACATTAGACTAAAAACGTTGCTAACATGTTCTCATCAGCAGTATTAATTGTTGTCAAATTCCACTTTAATTTTTATACTAAATAATGCTGATTCTTTTAGAATATGTGTGTGCCATCACCTGGCCAGATATAACCCCTGTATTTCACCAACTCAGCAAGAGTCTTCCAGCTTTAGGAAGCAACTTGGTTCTCAAAAACACCAATATCTACTGAAGTTATTCCAACAATGCCTCTACTGAATTGCTTAGTCTTTCCTGTAATTTTTCCTCTAAGAGGGAACTATAGTTGGGTAATCCTCTAAAGAATAAGACAGTTTTTATAGCAGGGATTTCTTCAGAACACGCTTGGGGGTTGGAGGGACAGCTCTGTAAGCTTTCCCTCCCCTGAAAGGAGAGACCGATAGAGAAACCTCCAGCGCTTCCAAAATTTAAGGCTACTACTGACTGGAACTGGCACGTAAAGGGACACACTGATTTTGTGCCAAAGCCGTTCTGTCACCACTTCTCACCTCTCCAGCTGTAGTGTGTGAGTTGATTGTAATCTTACAGGAGCCCCCACCATGGCAATAAACTGTGGATGTCATTTCCTGCCTGCTGATCAGAGCTTCTATTTCGTCCCGCGATGGCACAAACTCTCTGCATTTGGTTTTCTTCAGAGATTCATAAGTAAAAAGTGCGTATTTCTCCATTTCAGTTCCTGGAAACTGGTCACGAACCCTGTGAGAGAAATATTATTACTTAAGCTGCTGGTCTGTGAAACAGAAAGTTTACTTATTTGAGAATAGATTTTTTTTCTGAAAGTACTGATGTATCCAGTAAGCTATTTAATTGACACGCTCAAAGGTTTATCTTCACTGTCAAGGAAAGTGTACTAACTTGTGATTTACTGTGGGACAACTTACATGCATTCATCATTTTGTTCTACAAACCTAATGGAAAGCAAAAACTGAACTACCTTTATAGCATTAACTACCAGAACCTTGTAACAACTCAGATTTGACAGCAAGATAACTATAAAAATCTTGTAATCAACTCCCCTTTCTGTCAATAAGAGTTGTTGAATGAAAACAAAACTGCACTAAGGTACTTCAGAAAAAAGCAATAAAACATATTTTTTACTGCTTAGTTTTGTGATAGTGTCACTTAGGATACTCAATTTCTATTCCTGATTTTCTTAAAGATTCTCTCTAGACCTTACTGTTCAGCAGTTAGTATTATGAGTATTCACTAACAACTTTAATGAACTCAACTCTTAATTATTGGAAACTGTTGAATTCAGGTAGGCTTTCAGCACAGAGTCTTTCTATAATATTTCCAGTGATAAAATACCAGCTTCTTAGAGCTACTAAGGTTTGTGTGAAGTACAGTGATTCGTGATCTACAGGGCATGAAAAGATTACTGCAGGATTACAGCAATGCTGTAAAATGACTATGCATCTGTAATATTGAAACCAACCTACAAATGTTCTATCAGCTGCAATTTTTTTAACTGGGAGACCAGTTTATGAACTGAGTTAAATTGAGAAAGTGAATTAATGTTGGATTTTTTCATTTTAACAGTTATATAAAGGGATTGATGTGTTTCACTAATCTTACTTTGGTTGAAAGGTATATCTTCAATAGAAGCATTTTACAAATATTTATAAAATAATTACATTCAGCAAAGTGATTTACAAAGTCCATGCTCTAGCACAAACACAGACATGACTTAAATTACTGAGAACAGTTTGTTGTTAGTGGACTAACTTTCCTAATGACACACTCTTTGCATTCTTCTGCTGCATCACAGCAAGAGGAACTCTACGTTCTGGTTAGTGCTGAACTGTCAAAAAGGACTTACTTATTTTTTTAATGGTCACTAATGTCTTAAAATTAGATTTGTGAACAGACATTTCTACCTCAAATACATCTTTAAACATCCTAATGTTCTTTTATGTGCATGATGCATACCTCACAAAACTAAGGTAACAAGGATGAAGAATTTCTAACAGGTTAGACAGTTGAGAATGGGACCTGGGGATACACGCTGCAAGTCATTTACGCAACTTTATACAATTACAGAAAGCCCCCAACATTGGTCAATGTTAGCAAATTATGCATTCAGTTTAGTGGGATTTTGCTTGATTCTTCAAATGAGAATAATTCCACCTAGATCAACCCATACATGCTTTTCTTACAACATTTTTTTTAGATTAATTGTTTGGCATAACCAGTTCACTAAGTGAAGGCACCTTCAAGTCTCACTTCAAGATGTTTAAACACTGTTACAAGTTGTGGGGAAGAAAACAGTGAGTGAAGAAAATTCTTCTCTTGCCCCAGTAGTTCAAAGTTTCTCACCTTTTGAGATGGAATTTAAGATATTTGAGGATGCTGCGACTTGGCAGAAATGTGCAACTCATGCAGGTGAGTATTTGCCAACTATACAGGTTCCCCACGCTCCCAGGGTTAGGCACTTTATTGGTCTGCTTGATGAGCTGACAGTAGAGCTCATCTCGAAGAGGTCGTAAATCATGTCCTGTTTGGAGGATACCTTGAATTATAGGGATGGGATCAGACATAGACTCCAGCTGCTGTAAAGAATTAAATATCTTGATGGCTTCATCCTGCAGAGTTGTGTAGCCTTTGTCTTGCAGCACTACAAAAGAAAAATAGGGAGAAAGGTGTGAGACTGAGATATGAAAGAGCAAGCACTCGGGCTTAACATAAGAATTGCTTAATGCTATTCTGTGACCCTTATTATGCAGGATATTAAATGTTTTTTTTCCATTTCAAATGTATGATGCAAATGCATTTTATGAACTATCTTGCTATTGAGATTTGATGTGAATTTAATGAAATCCCATTTTGACATTTTCTGACAACATAAAATGTGTATCTTGCTTGATCAGAGTTTTTTTGATGGAGAATCTTCCTTCCAGAGCAATCCACACTGCTGAAGTGTCTATCACTTTTCACTGTCACAAGAAACTGAAAATCTAATCAGATCATAAGTGAGGTAAAGCATGACTGCATTATGGAAAGTGACAAAGATACATAGCATCACAGCAATAGCATTTCAATTAAACCCAAACAATACTACTAAACTACATAATTGCCATGAAACTGCAACTTGCTTTTTGAGTGCTGGAAAAGGTGGTGATTGTTTTTGTACTACAGGTTGTTCAGCGTGGGTGAACAACTTTCACAATCTACTTAAAAGTACCATGCAGGTCTTGGGTTCAAGAGATGGAAGAGATTGCTCTGATGTCTGAATCAGTTAGGCCTACTAACCATCAAAGCACAAAACAGTACAGACGTGTTACGAATATTAAGTTTCTAACCTGACATTTTACTACTACAGAAAATAACTAAAACTCAACTGCAAGTCAAGGCAATAACTGAGCATCAGTCCATCTGTGGAGCTACATTTAGTATGGGAAGACTTTGGTAAGACTTCTACCTCAGAGGGAGCTAGCCATTCCTGTCCATGGGGAATTGAGAGCAACCATGCTGTGCTGCTGCATGGGACAACCAGCCCAAGAGCTGAGAAGATCAGAACTGTGCCTTGCTACTGTACAGGAGGAGGAGGGGGAAGAGAAGGGAAAGGTTTCTCCTAGGATTTTCCTTTTCCTTGTCATTTGAGCAGAAGGATATCACTTGACTTTTCAGGAAATCTTACCTGAAATACTTTAGCTTTTAATGAACTGTGACCTCCCACCCTGCTCCCAAGGATGAAACTTCTGATCTGAATCATATCTTGTTTAATTTGCAGTTGCAAAATAAGATAAGCAAATCCATTTAAGGACACCAAATTCACAACCATCAATACCTCTGAACCATTCATTCAAAACAAGACTTCTAAGTTAGTGACTGAGCCAAAGATATTAAAAGACATGATTACACCTGTTTCAGGAGTAAATGACCCATTACTTTTTAGAATAATGTCCACTCAAATATTGTTTCACATAAATAATGCTTCCCGTCACAACTGATGAAACTACACTTGTTGTTAATTAGAAGTTGTGGCTGCTGCAGCTCCCCTCATGAGGTAGGAAGCAACAATAATTTCAGAAGGAGAATATGATTCAAGGAGACCAAATGAATTGGGTTTAGTTGCTTATTTCAGCGCAAGGGTTTTCAAACTTGGTGGTCTTAACCGCGTTGGTGAGGGTAATGAACTTGTATCACAGAAGCAATAGCAACCTTCCCTTCAGTAACAGCAGGAGCACCACAAGCCCATGGCTCTATGCTAGACAAACTGCTATTCTCTACCTCCTGAAAGAGAACAGGGAAACGTGTCTATTTGTATTATAAAAATGTATTTTGCCTACCATTACTTCACTATAGTCCACTGACTAAAACCTCCCGTCCTCTGGTTTAGTCTTTCATAAGGAAAACTGTTTCTATGACTGAAAAACTTACAGTTTAGATTGATGTCCCCATACGGCAATGGCAGTAATGGCGAGTGCAACGGATGATGAGTGTAACGGAGAATAGGGTTTCTCTTATAAATCTGTTCAACCACATCAGCATTCAGGCAGTTTTCCTATTGGGGTAAGAAAAAAGCAGGATTTGGGGTCCAGCATTAACAATAATGCAATGCTTTGTGCCTTTATGTTGGCTGTGAAGAAATCAGTCATCACTGTTATCAACACTATTTGGTGCCAAATCCAGTCGTGAGCACTGTGGCTCCCATGGCACTCTGTGCACTATGAATGCTCAATACCTGCTAACCTCAGGCCTTGCATAAGCTTACTTTATCTGTGCGGTAAAAAACAAACCACAGCAGAGCTGCAGGAGGCAAAAATGAAGTTTCACAAAATTTTTTGAAGTGTGTTTTCATTTTAAAATTGTTTTTACTCCAGTATTTCATAACTGGAATTAAGACATCTGTATTCAAGTTTTATTTAAAAATATTTCTCCAGCATAACCAATTGGCCTTTTCAGTTAGAATCTACAGGAGCTACCATAACAAAATAGTCCAGAAAAACTGCTGATGTAAACCTGATGCACCTACTCCGACATCTAAATACTGTTCTTTCTTAGGCCAAGTTTGACAGATGTGTGACCACTGTCTTCTATCAATCCTGAACTTCCACATATTTCTACTGCTCTGAAAAACAGCCTTCATAGTCTTGGGATTTAGGACTTGATACTTTTTTTTTTTTGTCTCTTCTGAGAATCATCATCCTCTCTCCTGAAAGCAGATCAGCAAAATCTCCAGAAATACCTTCTCTGGCTATGCATGCAATGTCTCCAACAGGACCATAAAGCAGTAAGCATTAATTGAATATGTTTCTCATCACGCAGAGACATGAGATGTTTAGCCTGTGCTATCACAGAACAAGAAATGAAGCATAATGAAAAAAATCACAGGAGCTATCTAGTCCACATCCTGGTGTGCTGCTCACTGTGGACACAACCAAACAGGTCTGCTAACTCATGAACCTGCACACTGCGCTCTACTGCCTGGTATAGCAATGTCTCTCAAGTTACACAAACCAGTAAAACTTGTTACTGTTTTCATGGAAAAAAGTTATTCCTCTTGCCCACCAAGTTGCACTTCATACTTTGTTCTTTTACTGTTTAGACACACATTCCTTTATCAGGTCAGTGAATACATTCAGGTTCCACAATTTCAGTCCATGTCACTGTGTGATTAAAACTCACATTTTCTGGTTTGGCAGAAAGTATGGCAAAGCCAACATAAAAAAAGAGACTGATTTCAAATATTTAAGCGACCATTCTTTCCAACCCCATGCCCTCCTATTTGTGCCTACCTTAATATCCTGAATAAGTTGCTGAGTTGGAGTATCAATTGGTGCTTTTGTGTCAATCACATTCTGGATGGCACTTGACCAGCGGGTCGCCTCATTAAGCAATTTTGTATAGAGGCGGTAACAATGTTTGCGTCCGTATACAGTTACATTCCAATAACCTAGCACAACAGTAAAAATTATTAATCATAGAAGTTGTATCTATATAAATACCCCAACTTTTATCTGAAAACAGCTGTAGTCCCGTCAGACCCCGAGTGCTGCATTCTGGATCATGCTGGCAGTTTTTCAGGAACTGAGAAGTTGTACAAGTAATTAGGTATCATAATACAGATACTATGGTATTAAAGGAGATTCTCTCCTTTAAAAAAGCCTAGGAGTAATCTTGGAGTACAACTGCCATCATGCAGCCTCCCATTTTATGCAGTAATCTTAGTAAAGGTGACCGTAAGACAACAGTATAGAATACTCTTAGCTACTCGTGGCTTGTGGGCCCTACTTCTCCAGTGCTGTCTGTCACAGGAAAATCTGAGACAGTCTTGCTTTGTATGTGAGAGTCTCTCATCATCTGTGGCACACATACAAACAGGTACAAAGCATGAACTACCTCTTCTGTAAAATGTCATTAATTTCACACCAATGAAGTGGCAACTATAACAGGAAGAGCATTTCAGTTCACATTCTCTCTCTGCATCATTGTGTAGGCTTTTTATGAAGCAGATTCAATTAAAGAAAATCTATTTCATCTTTCACTAGCGAAAGGCTCTTTGAAGCATCAGTGACCCCAATAAGATTATATAGGGCTGTCAACAGCCACTTCTCATTTGCAAACAGCCACTTCCAAGTTGAAAACCAGTTTTGAAAATGCACAGGGGAGCTGACTCAGATGCAGTATGTAGGTTAGCACAAACTGGACTCTTACTCTAGATCTCCCTATACGTGCTCCACCAATGTTAGTCTTCATAGTTCCTCAGCACATAAAATAAAGTATGAGGAGAGTGCTACCCGTATGTCCTTCCCCAGGTCTTTGATGTGTAAGCATTAAGTATTCACACTAACTTAGCAGCAGTAGGAGTCTACAATAACTTGAATGTTGGTGAGAACAAGATTTACTCCTGTAGACATTATTACCCTGTTTTTTGCCCAGTAATTCCCAGTAAAATGCCTCAGTGACTTAGGAACTCGATTTGTTCATCAAACTGCAATCATAATAATCCATTTAAAATACTCCTATGCACTGTTTGTTGCATTACTAGGTAGTAGGACAGAAGGCAACTGAAAGCATATTTGAACAAGAGCAAACAATTACCTGTCTCTTTGAAGATTTTTTCATCAGGTGGGACCACCGAGCAGAGGCTGTTCAGGACCAGTGTACCCAATTTCAGAGCATTTTTCTCCGAACTCTTGTAGTAGTCCAAAGAATTGTGCGTCAAAACAAACCAACGCTTCTTTAGTTTCAATGAAGACATCTTTGGGTTGTTCTTTACTTCCTTGTGTAGCCATCCTGTTAAAGACACAGTTTGAATCACACTTTTTTGTTAAACAGAGCTGGACAAAATTACGTTGTTAAAAGTTAGTTGTATACTTTCGACAACAACAAAAATATGATGCGAATTGTTTAGCCACATAGCAAACAACTTTGAGTAAAATTCTCAAACAATGAAATGATGAAGATATAATAAAGTTAATATGAAAACTTCTCAACTTTGGTGTTTACCTGGAAAAATTCTTTTGTCAACTTACAGAAATGCTTTTGTCATCATTACAGTGTTTTCTTACATGGCATAGCAGGAGTATAATTACAGCTGTATTAATTTGTGAGTAAACTCCACCGTACAAAGATGAGGCTCCAACACTGCCATGCAATGTTAGCATATTACTCAGATTGTATTGTGGGAACAATCTCTTCAAAGCTTAATGGATGTTAATTACTTTGTTTCTGCCCCACTCAGTTCTTACCCCTCACAATGAATTCTTGCCCCTCCACTCTAGTGTCCCCCTTCGACCTTTGGAGCAGGGTTATCCAGTGATGCATCTCTTCAGGAGTGTCAGCATTACAGTGAAGAACACGATTAGCAGTGATGATCACGAATGAATTGGGTCTATGAAAATAAATGAAGATGGAAAAAGCCTTTACAATCAACATAGGTACTGTTTACCTCACTCACCATAACCATAAACACTGTCCATTGTTTGCATTTTCTGTTCAGACAAATACTGTCCACCTCTAAAGCATTTATTTCAACACCACTAAACCTAAAAAAAAAAAAAAAAAATTAACCATTTGAAAAGACTCAATTATGTTGGATTCACACCAAAATGCTAGGGCTCTGAATGGTGGGAAAGTTTACATTAAATTGCAACTTGTCTTATCTCAGAATAAATCTATGGTGAGAAAAACCTCCAATCTTTAATCAGCTTTGGATGTGAATCAGAACTCTATTTCAGGGTCAGATCTATTTAGAGTGTCTGCTTCAGTAGTTACATTAGCTAAAACCAATTACAATTTACAAAGGTCTATAGTGAAGCAGCATGTGAACACAGATTCCTTTATTTTTAATGCAGTGCAACCCAATTCGCAGAGAGTGCAATCTATTTTTAATGAGAGTCTGGCTTTTACCCAATGCTACACCAGGGTTCACTGAAGCATGAAGAATTAGCCCAAGTGAACTGTGCTGATGGCTCTCTGGATTAGAGAGGCAGGTTTTTCAGTCTACAAACGCTTGCTTTAACTCTTTACCATTAATTTTTTCATCCTGGAACACACACAGTTTTTAAGAACTGTATCAGATGTAGAAAATGGGAACGATGCAGTCTGGGCCACCCCATGCACGAGAAGGTTATGGGCCTTCCTTTTACGGTTCTTGCAAGAAGGTAACTAGGTAGAAATTAGAACCAATCAAAAAATTGTTTATGGGGATGGAGAGGTTCACCCAAATATGATACCATTCTCCAAAAATGGTGTGTGCCATGTAAAAGCTAGATGGATGCCAGGATAAAAAAAAAAAAGTAAATAAAATTATTAGGAGGAAAAATTAGAAAACTGTG
Organism: Mycteria americana; assembly: GCF_035582795.1. Lineage (NCBI taxonomy): Eukaryota > Metazoa > Chordata > Aves > Ciconiiformes > Ciconiidae > Mycteria > Mycteria americana. The sequence goes on along the minus strand of NC_134366.1, from coordinate 92,256,024 downwards.
TGAAGGGAGGTTACAGTAAATCAAGTAACATGAGAAGTGTGTAAGTTATCTTAAAAGTTAAAGAAGAGTTACCTACAGCTAGTGCTCACCAGTGCCATAGAAGGGGGTAAAGGAGCGATCAGATTCCAACGTTTTGGTCACACTCACTGGGGTGCTGAAGTGCTACACTATTCAGGAAGAGTGGTGGATGAGGAAAGAAGTGGGCATGTGAACCGAACAGAAGAATTTCGTTGACCATGTTTTAAAATGTGTGAAGAGGAGGCAGCTTTAGACCGAGCTACATGAAGCACACTCTAGAAAGCTGGATAATGGGACATACAGGACACAAGCTATAGATGAGCTGTAGCAAAAGAACTGAAAAAGGAGAGCGCTAAGGTATAAACTAAGGTAGATCACGCTATCAAGCAGGAGGCTATGATCAACAGTAGCCAACCTTCCAGGCTCCCCTCTCCTCCTCCTCAGTTTAGGAAAATAATGGAAGCCCCATTCTTGGGATTCTTTCTGAATACAGATTCAAAGGGCTCTCTGCTGAGCTTCTCTCTTTTGACCTTGCAGTAGTGGGTTCATATGTGTCAAGATAAAAATAATCTATTGCTTGTATTAGTCAAATTTGTTTCTTAATTGAAAAACCTTCCATCACTGATTTAGACTCAGAGAATTAAAAAAAAAAAAATTAGAAGAAAAAAAAATCTGTGTGCAAAATGCTTACAGGAGAAATGCCTTTCTAATGTAAAAGTTTGAAAGCTCTGGACATTTGTGTTGTGTTGTTTAGGGAACCTGGGCTTATAATCACAGTTACTTGTGGTATCAGTGTCTTGGCAGGCCAAGGACAAAGCAGTAACTTAAACCCAGCTGTTTCACACATGTGCAATAAGGAGACTGGAATGAACTCCTACAGTACAAATAATACCTCACAGTCAGTAACCTTATAACCAGAGTCATAGCCTGAACCCAGATTACTTTTCATCTCCCAAAACACTGTTACTTGTTCAAGAACTAAAAATATCCCGATGGTTGTTTTTTAGTTTTTCCCACATTGTCTTATTTGTTATAAGACATTTTTATTCTGAGAAATAATTCTCATCCCTGTAGAATACAACATTCTTGCATGAGAAGCTGAACAGAAAAATGTCCAAATTAATTTTTCTGCCTACTATATTGCTAAAGCACTCAAAAATAAGCTGCTGTTTTTCAGGAGCATTACTTGTATAAACGAATGAAATACTTAATCTACGTTTGGATCACTTTAGTAGCTGAACAGTTCATATATGAAGCAGCATCAGGGAAGTCAGTGAAGCCCCCACAAAACCCACCGCCATTCCTATTCCATGTTTTAACATGTGGTGTTTAGTACTATGAAAAGGGAGACAATAATGAATCACTTTAATGCATGGTTGGTCAGTAAAATATAGAAACTAAAGTATAAAGCATTCGATTTTGGCTAGAGAAAGGAGAAAAAGAAAGTCACCAGGGATGGTTCTGACTTACCTATCTGGATTGTCAGCAGCACAGACAGAATCAATTAGTCCTACATCGAGTGTACCCTATAAACAAATATCCAGTCAGAAGAGGAGGAAGACATTTACTATTACATTACTCACAGTAGTCTCCTCAGAGACAGGCGACAGGAGCAGCAGCTTTGATCACGCAAAATGAACTGCAGATTTGGGCATCAGTTTCTCTTAACCATTAAAACTGCTGAGGGGAAAACTAAGAGACTCAGATAAACAGATCCAATACAAGATTATCTCTAGTTGAGCTGGAGGCAGCTCAAAAACTGCTCTTATTTTTCTATGCTTCCAAACCTGCTTGAATTTTTCACCTAAAAGTGCCATCCCAATATAAATGGCATCCTCTCAGAATGAACTTCTGAAGCCATTAAGCAGAAGTTTTTATTTCCCTTTGCTTGATATTAGGTTCCAAATTTATCCCACTTATTCCCAGTGTATGTTGTACAGAATGATAAATGCAGGACCAGAGAAATCTCAAATTTTCTACTCCTGGGTTTTTAACTTACTCATTAACTGTATCTTTGCAAAACTTGAAACTCAAGCGTACACTGTGGTGTGATAGGGAACTGGACCAGAAAAAAACACCCTCAAAACCAACACTCATTTTTCATCAAGGTGAATGATGGGAGAGGAATCAGAAGTCAGACTCTCCTCTCGTATAGCTACAGGGTCAAGGACATGGAGCTTCTAGCCAGTGTCACAGCTACCACTGCATTTAAGGAAACCCAGGTTGTGACTCTCAGAAGCTGTGGCCACCACAGTGCTCCTTGTTTTCTAAAAAATACTTGCTTTGACAAGTTCTTCAGATTTAGACTTACCACAGCATTCTGTGGATTTGCCTGCTCATCATGCATCTCTCGGATCTCTTGCTCTGTGGACGCATGGACTTGACTCAGTACGCTAAACCACTGGCTGTGGAGAGAAAGGCAGCAGTGTAAGTAAAATGTTGCTTCTGCACAAGCCTTTTGTCACCTTTGTTCTGCAGAGATCTAGCAGGTTCTGCAGGTTTTTGAAATTGCTTAAGATTCCTTTTGTCAACATGCATAAAAGCAGCAAGGCTTTATGTCAGTTCAAGTAGTACAGGGTACAAACAAGCCCCTCCAGATCTCCCATCCAAGCTCATGTCATACCCTTCTTCCTAAAGACAAATACCTTGTACAAAAAGTGGCATCTCTGAAAAACTGGCAGTAAGCACACTGAAACATCTGAGTACTTAGAGAGCATTTATAACACATTCCACACATTTCATCTGGAAAAAAATACATTACTAGCTACACACAAAGCCTGTAATGGGAAACCCCACGTTCAGATTATAAATTCTGCTGCACTGATAGCGTGACCGGGAATAGTTTCTTACAATGATACTTCTGCAAAGACCACCCAAGTCCATCAAGTCCTCTGCAGAAGCACAACTGAGAGGGGAAAAAGAATAAAAACCCCAAGCAAATACCTCTACATTTTTTGTTCCCTATGGAGCATTGGAAAATCCAGCTGCTGGAAGGACCAGTGAAGTTGAACCAGAGCCAATTTGTGCCACTCCAGTAGCCTTGTATATATCCACAACAGGAAAACCGGCAGAGAGGTTTCCAGTACTTCGGCCCCTAGTGCTGAGCAACAATTGCAGAAGGATTTTATTCCAACCACACCTTCTGCTTCTGGGAAATCTCTACCCTCCTGGCACTTGTATATGATAAAGCTCAACTGCTCTAAGCAATCCCACTGAAATCTGAGGGCAGAGCTTGGCCTGTTCGGCAGGTTCCTGAATGCCATTCTTTGAGATATGAATTTGCCATTCTAATGAAAACCACCTGGGGCCAAGTTTTCAGAGGGCTCAAAAGCCCAGCCTTTAAAACAGACTCCTCACTTTTCTGCAGAGGCTTCTCCACCACCACCAGGTTGAGGAAACAAATGCAAAACTACTTGCTTTAAATATAAAGCTATCTTTTCTGCAAGTGCTTATAGTGACAGAATTGATGCCTATGACACTGAAGTGCTGCCTCCTTAACTCCAGCACTCAGAAGCCAACTGTTCCCCATAATTTGGATATCTGGAAACCGAACTGCCAAAATAGCTTGAGAAAACCTGTGTAGTCCGTCAAACGGTACCATTGCTGCCATATCCTAAATCCTTTCTAACAGCTTATGCTTTCATTAGAAACAATGCAAGGCATGAAGAAAACCAAAGATTTAGAGTGCCTGACAATAAAGAAGATGAGAACATATTTAGTTCTGATTCCTTTGTTAAGACTCAGAGATACCCAGAGAGAGGTTGTGCTTAACACTTACTTTGCTGGATGTAAGACAAGGTCACTGAAAACCCCTCAAAACGAGGGAAGGGTCATCTAAAGAGAAGGAACCATCAGCTGAAGAAAACTAAACCCCATCTACCAAAAGATTCCCACAAATTAAATTCAGCTTCCCTTTTTGGGTTCAGGAATTGCAAATGTATTTAAATGTCAATCTTCTATTTAAAAACAAAAAAAGCCTTCATAGCACTGTTATACACAGTTAGTAATAATTTCTTATTGGATTTTAAAGAACAATTCAGAGTTTTCAGAATTTCATGTAATCTTTCTGTAAACAATGAAAAAGAAATTAATTGTGGCACTTTGCAAAAGACAAAGGCAGATTTTACTCTCCTTTTGATTTCTTCCCTCTCAGGACCTCCTTTGGTTTTCAGCTGAGTCCTAGAACCCAGGGACAGGGAAAAAGACAGACTAGGGGTTTGAAAGGAATAAACCCTCAGCAATGGCTGCCCACTGAAGCACTACTTCTTTCCTCAAGTACACTTCCATGATCAAAATAGTAATTCCTCTTTTGGGGGGCATGTCAGGTTTCTCTTGCTTCTTCCCGTCATTTGCACAGAAAGCAACCTCGCATCATGATCTAGCCCATGTACAAAATATTTTTTTTCAATAGCAAATCCAGAACCAACACAGTCCAATAATTTTGTACTTCACTTTTAAAAATGCCAAACATTAACGAAGCTTTTTCTTAAGCCCATCTGCAAATCCTTACACATCTCCCTCATTAAAGTTTTCTCGGATGACTGAGAAAAAAGAAACATGAAATACACTGGTAAGAAGTATTTAATCTGGATGGTGTGTTATGAGTACTGTACACAACAATAGTGTATAGTGTCTCCTCCTCCACGTTTAAGAAAAAAATGAGAGAGATGCATGACAACAGACAAGTCTTTATGCTGATAATTTCTTATTGGCCCCTAGGGCATGCACACAAGTCTAACACAAGAGACTTTAGCTAAGCCTTCATTTTAAAATATACTCACATCACACAAGAATCTTAACAATAAGTACTGAAAAGCTCATACTTATTTCAAGGGTAATTTTAAGGATGCCTAAAAAATGAAGAATGAGTCTGCATTGTAAGCATTGCTAAATTTATACTCAGGGTTCTGTGATACAGGAAGATATTATACCTTTAAAAAGAATGGAATACGAAGCAACTTTCAAGGCTTCAGAGCAAAACTAGCTCAAGTGATGTTGACATAGGCATCCTGTATTCTGGCCTTGGGGCAGCAAGGCAGTGGGTAATAAGCCTTGATTACTAAGTTCACTTTATTTAAATGCAAACATATTATTATCTCATATGAACTGTAGTGTGGGGATTTTTTTTTTAAAAAGATGTACTACAACTGATCTGACAAGTCAAGCTCGCTCCTCACCTACCACTCTCCCCTTACAGTCTGATATGGATCCTTTAGCAGCAAAAGCAAGACCCTTTTTAAATCAGCAGAAAGGGAAACACTCTGTTGCACACTCTTCTTATTAATGAACACACTTTCACTCCAAAACCAGTGACCACATTACAACTTTTATCTGAAAATTTTAGGCTCTGCTTAGGCAAAAAGACCCCAACCCTAAAGAACAGTACTTTTATTTCAGGCAGGTTACAGGGTCTTAAATATTGATATAATCTATGCAGCTAAACACAGCAGGCTAATGCACAAGACAAGCATCAATGGCTGATGACTGCCTCTCTACAGACATACTGTATTTCAGAAAGTTGCTAGTAATAAATGGGTAACAGCCAAGTTCTAGGCAAATTTTCATTGGCAGTCTGACTCTTCCCAGGAATGTTCTGCCACAAGATTTTCTTCTCAGCAGGCCTTCTGAAAAAGTGTTAAATGCAATGTGTTTCGCACAGCCTGAATATTTTGTGACAGTGGGCAAACAAATTAATGACAAGCACAAGTCGGAATGGCATAGAGGTTAAAAAAGGGCAAGGGCAAGGGCAAGGGCAAGGGCAAGGGCAAGGGCAAGGGCAAGGGCAAGAAAGAGCAAGAAAGGGCAAGAAAAAGGCTTGATGATTTTCATACCTTGCATCCTCAGGAGACTCAGCAATTAAGTGGTAGGTCCTATCACCCATTATTAGATCAATACCATTTTCTTTGCCTGTGTTATCAACAATCTCTCTGAAAAGAAGAAAACACCAAGATTGAGCATTAGAGATTGTCAAGACTTTGAAAATTCTGTTCTGCCGAGAGGCTCACAAACTACTGATACTTAAAATAACAGCAGTCAGCCTTAATCAGGTTCATTTGCAAGACTCACAATGTGTTTTATCAGACAGTATTAATTCACCAAACCATAGCTGTTGTGTTTTCTGCCTATATGGTACAAATATTCAAACTACTATGAATGTCACTATACCAAGTTGACTATTCTGTTATTGTTTTAATAAGAACTAAAGAAAAAGCATTATCAAACCTCAAGAGAGGCAAGGATAACTGATTTGAGAAATGGATATATTTCTGAACTGATTGCATACCCAAGTAATTTTTGGAGTGGTAAAAAGAAAGCTCTTGAAGATTAAAAACAAAAAGCAAACAGAACCTGGATTAGTGATTCTGTGTGGTTGTGAGTTAGCATAAAGACAATTCCAAATATGACTTCCAGAAAAAGCTGAGGACTCATCTGCTGAAAAATTACATCTTTCTAATTTGTAGTTTGGACATCTAAGTATCGATATATTAAATAATCATGAACACAAAGCACATGATTTTTAAGGAGTAAGTTAGAGAATTACATCAGGTTTTCCTGAAGCTTAAGAAAGCAACTTGATCTCCTTTTTGTTGGTTTACTGTATTTGTCTGAAGCTTATTATTTCCTTAACTAGCTAGACTTCCTTATCAGCTATACTATTCTCATAAATCTCTATCCTATAAACAATATATACGAGCTCTGCTTATCAGACTCACGAGGACAATTTATCTGCTATTAAAACAAAAAGCTGTAATTCTGTACTGTTTTCTTTAATTTGGCTTCCTTCCCTCCCAATAACAGTGTTCAACAGAATACCTCCCTGTTCTGTGTTTTAAGTGAATCTGCCTAAGATTTATTTAATTTGAATGGGGTCCCTAATATGGAGTGGTGAAATACGTAAGTTGCATGATATGTTAGGAATGCACTCAGTGAATATTAAAGTTACCTAGAAAAGCTATTGCTTATTTCTCATGACATACAGCTCTTTAAATACAAGTACACTTTCTTTTAGCTATTTTATACATGAATAGTCATTGATTGAACCTACAGTTCAAGTTAGGTTCAACAACCTTTACCTGACAACTGTAAAGGTATGTTCAGCAAAGAACTTCTATAGGGCACAGTCAATGAAACAATGTGTTGACAACAAAAAATAAAGGCTTTAAACACATTAGAAAAATATGCTAAATAAATGCTATGGTATATGAGAGAGTCAAATTCAGTTTCAACAAAAAAAGTTGTGGTGGGAACGTCAGTCTCTATTCAGAGATTTACTTGACAGCCAGCAGCCCACTGGTTTTACAAGAACAAGTCAGGAAGCTCACTGAAACTATTTACTTTGTCCTACCTGAAATCAGGCTCAAGCCAGGACTTCCAAAGAAAAGATTAATCTAAGCTTTCAATTTAGTTTAGGTACTCTGTTAACTTAACAAAATAAAATGGATAGTTGCAGATTACAAGGAGCAGAGTGGAAACAAGTGTTACAGCCATTTCTATTTTCCTCTACTTTGGAAGAAAGCTTAGGTACACTTTTATACAGAAATGAGACTACCAATGTTAGCACACTCTAATTTTTAAATTAGTTAGATAATCCCCAAGTTCATAAAGCATACTGACTGTTTAGAAGGAAAAATACCATCCCTTAGAAAACTTTTTTGATGCATGTTTCAGGAAGCATAGAATTTTAAAGATTTAGTTAGCAAGACATAAGTTATTAAGTTAGGTTTAGTAATTCTATTCTTTTTAAATGAATATATGCATTTTAAAGAGTTTTCTACCACTACCACAATTATTTCAAACATTTAAAAAATTGTAAGTGCATACAGAAGATACAGCTTTGACCCATGCTAACTTAAATATATTCAGGGCCTGTTTATTCCACCCTCTCCATTCTAGGTTTGCCTGCAGCTATGGACTTGGCAACATGCCCCAGATTTCCTTGGGAATCATTACAGACTAAGTAGGGCCTCTAGTCTGGGAGAAAGCATAGATGGGTCCATTATAGCAGCAGTTTTCTGAAGTATTTGGCACTGGCTTAGCTCTGGAGGACTCCGTAGACTTAAGAGAGAGCCAAGCAAGGACAACACTTGCTTTCAATACCTTCATCACACACACTCTCATGCTTGCATTCACACAATTTGAAGGCAGGGCACTCAACATCTTCCCAGATTAAACCCCAAGAAGTATTTAGGAGGAACTATGGCTAACATATAAACACATATAAACCTACTTGGCTGTTCGGACATCAATGGCACCCTTTAGCTTTTCTTCACTGTCATTTTCAAAGTACATCAACCTGGACTGTCTGAGAACAAACCATCGTTTCTTCCAGTTCCTTCTGGAAAGCGTAGATGATCCACCCCCCTTTTTGTGAAGCCAACCCTGCTTAAGTGCTTCCTGCTTGGAACGAAACCACAGGAAGGTCTCATCTTTCAGGACACACCAGCGTCGCTTCCATGTGTTTATTAAGCCACCTGGCAAGAGAGACAGATGTGGGCTTATACATAGTTAAGACAAACAATTATATTATACAACTGAAGCTGTGACCAAACCAACGCTGGAAGACGCTGACCAACTTAAATTGAGTCTCTGCTGTAAGCCAAAGATCTCATTTTTGCATATCCTTAAGGCCATCAATATTGTTGGCAATCTAAAGACCCTTAAATTATAAATTACAATAAATCTCTATATAACAAAAACATATATGTAACATACATATAATTATATATACTTATACATATCATAGATATAATAAATAATAAATTATTAAAAAGTCTTATTGCATATGAGAATCAGATCTTTAACACTGTTTCCAATGTATCTCAATGATCATCTAAGAAAAGTTTAGTGTTAAAATCTTTCCTCTCTCCAGGTTATTAGGAGGTAAAAATGTTCAACTCAAAACCACGAAACCTGGAAAAGCTATACTCAGAGTAGGAAATATACCAGTGTGAGCTCAGTCATACCGAAGTGTGGCTATACTGTCTCAACTTCTTGTGAGTTTTGTTACAGTAGACAATACACCTTGTACTGTACCTACATCACAGTCATAAAAACCTTGATCAAACCAATATACTCCTGTCATTCCACAAAAACTTATTGCTAACTATGTCAGAAAGTAAAAGCCATGCTAGTGATGACTGCATTATTTTTCACACAGACACTCTATGCACACATTCATCACTGTTCCTATTCCAGGAAAATAAGTTATGCTACAGTGATGGGTATCATACAAGGATTCATCTAGATTATAATTTACTATCAATCATCAGAAGATAAAACCAAGAATCTTAACCAGAGAACTCCTGTGTATATTCTTTCAGAGTCTCTCATGCCCCTTGGCTACACATATCCTTCTTTGTGTCTTTCGGATCCAAAATGAAAGTCAACTGAGGTCACTAAAACTGGTCTGCAATGCAGAATGCTGTCTATGTTACAAGGTTTTGGGAGCAGGAATCAGCTTTCCTCAAAATTTGGTACAATCTGACTTTGTGAGTTATTTGGCTATATTTATACTGGATACTCCATTGTTTACGAGCCAGCAAAGATGTAAAATGAAACAGAGGCAGCCCAAAATATTGATGTTCCTTTGCAGAGGGGAAAACACTGCTAGATATAAGCCACTGCAAGTAACTTAATTTGAGAGCAGCTCAAATTAAGTTAAGTTACTTTTCCATCACCCTTTGAAAAATAAGAAAATGGCTTAACTCTACAGGAATTGGAGTGCAAGGTATAATAAACATTTCCAGTTATTTTGTATATTTAGCGAATTCTGATTCACCCAGTACCTTTCATGTACAGAAAGCTGTGAAAGTAGGGCAGGCTGACACAGCTATAGACTGAATCCCTCCGGTAGGAAAGTTCATCATCTGTATCAAACCTGGAGTCAAAATCTTCTTCGCTGTCTTCGAACTACAGAAGAAAGGAAATAAAGGTGAAACGATCTCTCAGGAAAGAGTTTAGATAAAATTGGTTTAGAAGCCTTCAACTAAAACATTTTATGATGTATTGAAAGAATATGATTCCTCACTGGTTTTTGTCCAGCTAACAAAGGAAGGAGTACATCTTAGTAAGTTGCAGCTTGAACTGTTTGATTACACACTAGCCCTAATGTCATGTAAAAAATCTATGAAACAGCTTTGTAGCTGCTCAGGAAAGTTATCCCTTTGCAAGAGTATGGCCTGGGTATGCTACCTTGTGCTACCTCCCTCCACCATTGAAGTGCTGTGGGTAACAGTTTAGAGAATTCTTGGAAAAGAAACATATTCCACAAGCTGTGGTAATAGCTTTCCTCCACCCTCGCCTCAAATAATCAGAATTTCTCTTCTGTATCTGACACACACCCAGCGTCATGCAACAGGAAGGGGTCCTCAACAGAGACAGCTAAAAGCACTCTCCTTTTAGGCAAGAACTGTCAACTTATCCCAACAACCGTGATGGCTCTTTGACTGGTTTCCATTACCTCAACTGTAATAGATATTTTAATGTTAACATTTTCCTTCCAAATAGTCAGTGTTGCTGAAATACTTTTTCGCTTTCGCAGCCACACAGTCTCACAGAAGTATTCTGTGAGTGGTTGAGGAAATCATATTCTTCCAAAAATACTTGTCAGAGTGAAGCCCTCAGTATACTCAGTAAACAGCACTGAAAAAGAGCTCTTCAGTATGAGTGTCTGCCTCACTAATTCTAATATTTGCCATCATGTGAAATTTAATCTCCAAGTCATCTCAAAATACACCTGGCATTTCAGCAACTTCTGCAAGCAGCTTATTCCATACTGTTGCAACTTGCATGCATAACTGAATCTGTTTTTTCTGAAATCAATTCCCCACCATGCTATCGAAAACACACACACAGAGAAGAATATTGCTTATGAATTGCACCCAAGGCCACGCACTGAGTTCCTCACCAAATAACGTGCAGTTCTGCATTAAAACAGACGGAACCGTATCCTTGCATAAGCCTAGGACTGCAAGCAGCATCTGGGCTGCCTCTACCTCTAATGCACTCACCCCAGTGGCATCTAGATGGCAACAGACAACTATGTCCATATGCAGTCTAAGCAAGTCAAACTACACAACGCAGACATTTGTAAGAACAGCTACAGTGACTCTACGGCTGCAGAGTGGAAAAAAATAACCAGAAAGCACATATCAATTATTAGATAATAAAAACAGTGATACTTACAGAAGACTGAGCTCCTTCAGAGCTAAATCGGTATGCTCCAGAGCTATTGTATGTCCCCACTGAGCATCGGTAGTCCGGTGACCACTGGCTACTGTGCGAATTAGAGAAGGTCACACTGCTACCAGAAGTAATAGCACCATCCTCATAATCGTCTTGGTCGTAATCATAGTCTCCATCGGGAGAAATAAGTTCCACAGAATTCGGGGGTCTACACGATACATTTTCTGGCATGCAGTATGTGGATTCACCACTTGAAGAGTTGTGGAGACTGACTGTATCATGGGTAGGAGGTATAAGCATGGTGTTGCTAGCAGCAGGAATTGTTGGCACCACAGTATCATTCATATAGGGATCCTCTTCTGAGGAATCATCGCTTGTTCTGATGCCACTGGTCCTTTGATCAGAATGGCCATGCTCACTTGGGTTGGGCGAATCCTTAAATGCATCGTCATCAGCTTCAAAGCCCTCATCTACCTCCTCCTCAGGATATGGCTGGCTGAAGTTAAAATTGGGCTTTTCACTGCAGGCATTTCCAGTCTGTTCAGTCAGCTCAGCAGGATACCCATTGCCTACAGAGAGAGACCTCTCAATGTTTCGGACACATTCATCAATCTCATCAAAGTTCAGAGATTCCAGGAACTCCTGGGCTGCTCGACATGCTTCGTCCTCCAGCCGCCGGAGTTCCTCATCTCGAAGCTGCTGCAGCCTCTGTAATGAAGCCTCCGTCAAGGACAGCTCCTGCTGCTTCTTCACGCGCTGCAGGTCTTCAATTTCTTTTTCCAGACGCAGGATTTCTTCTACCTGCCTGCTTTCTTTCTGCTTCTCCACCTCTTGCTTCAGCTCTGCCTCCTTCTGGGCTTTCTGAATGGCTGCCAGTTCCTGCTTCTTTCTTTCTTCTTCAGCCTGCATTCAAAATAAAATTAAAAAAAATAAAATAAAATAAAACCTCCCAGTGCAAAGTTCCTTTTTAAAATTATTTCCAAAGCACTATGCTCCCACCATGCTGTTCATTTAAAAGGACCCTTATTCTTTCATCAGAAAGAAAAGGAAAGAAAAAGAAAAAAGAAAGTATGATTACATTTGCTCGCAGATACTGGAAAGCTCAAGTATGTGCAGAAAGTTCAATCTTTGCCAGAAATTAAATGAAGCATGAGGTGAAAGAAATTTCCATGCAAACAACTGTATCAAGTTTCCTTTGGCTTTATCTGCCAACTGCTGTAATAAGTTTAGTTTAAATGCCACAGATGCCTTTTATTTTTTTAATGACTGGGTTGAGATAGTCAAATAAACAGGATGGCTGAAAGCATTAAGAATATCATTTACCTGCTGGGCAAGACGCTCTGCTTCTTGCCTTTGTCTTTCCCTAAAAGTGAGGGAAGAAAACAAGTTAGTAAATCAAGCCCAACATAAGCTCATCACATACCTTCACTAGGGCAATAGCTCAACTTGAGAGATATCATCTGCCTCATGGAAAAGACAGCCAAAAATAAGGTCACCAAGGATATGTTTGTGAATATGAAACTACCATAACGGCCACATGCATCTTTTAGCAAAAGAAGCAAAGGTTTCCAAAATCACTTGCTCAAGAATATCCTGAAACAAACGCTATTCAGAGCAAAACCTAATATGGCACAGACAGGAGAGTGATGGAAACAGCATACTGCACCTTTCTTCCTCCTCTTTTCTTCTTTCCTCCTCTTGTCTCCGCTTCTCCTCTAGTCGCTCCCTGTAAACACGTCGAGCAAGCTGGCCTCGCCGCTGCTTCTGAAGGATTATGGCTGCTTTCTTCAGGCACAGGAACTTCTTCCTTCCGCAGAATGCTCTGTAGTTCTTCTGTATCACAACCACATAGTAGAGAATCTTTCTATACCGCTTTCTGGGAGAAAAAGAAAAACCAAATTTCTAAGGAAACAAGGAACTAACGAGCAGCAGTCACAAGAGGTCTTGCCGTGTTGACCTGCAATGATGAGCCCATGGTAGTAAAACAGTTTATTATTTCTAGCTCTGTGATTGTTTCCCCATTCTTGTTCACATTCTCCTCCCTAGGAGAGGAAAGAGATTCTCTCATTTCTATGACAGTGCTGTTTGTGTCTTCATTAAGGAAATGCACATTACTTGTCTTACATGTTCTTATGCCCCTGACAAGGAGATGCTAAAAGGACAGCTCTGTGTGTGTGCATACATGTGGAGAAAGAATATACATAGATAGTCATCCCACATCTCTGAAAAGAAAGATCATGAACAGCAGGATAGCTCTGTCATTAAAAAAGGAATATAGTTTTTAAATAACATACTGGTCAGAATGTAAGGACAGGACTAATATACACATGAAGAGAAATTACCTCATTATGCAAACAAGTTTCCTTAAACTGTCCTCAACTGATTCGTAGAAAAAGCAGAGAAATAAACAGATGGGATGAGCAACTCCACTTGATACATAATGCATGAAGCCAGGTAAACAAGTGAAACATTAATCTGTTACCTAATGTCATGGTTCTTTAAGAACCAAATTGATTAGTGTTATTTGTTTTCTCTTTTCTTACCGTGACAAAGGAAAAATAAAGCTGAATGTCAGCTGGTAACTTGGGGCCGCCCCACCAGGTGCCATCCAGCTAGAGTTCCTACCATGGATCTAATGCCATGATACAATTATATGGATACTGGCTGACCTCCAAACTTCCATACTGTCCTATTCATTATAATTAAAAAAATTCAAACTCCATTTTGTTTCATTCATGGGTCTGACAAAGATACCAGCTGGTATTTTCAAAAGCCACTTACAGGATTTGGATGCCCAGTCCCTAGGAAAAGTTAAGAATTGTGCCAGAAGGATTTAGCTCCATGACACCCCACCCATTTATTCCGAAGCTTAATTATTAATATTCTCATCTAGTCACTTACCGGGCTGCATAACCTAAGATGTGCGCTCGGATAATCATTGCTGCCTTGGTGACTTCCACCTCTCGCTGTTTCTCCAACTTGTGTTCCAAGGACTCCCGGAGAAACACCTACACAAGAAAACCTCTGGCTTAACAACTTGCAGAGCGCATCATATATAAAGGACAGCCAGGGTGCTGCCGATGTCAGTCTGAGCAGCAAGCCTCAGCTTTGAATTCCCAGACAAACATACCATTTCCTCAACAGAAAAGAAAACAATAAAACATATTCCTCTCAAAAGAAAATACCTGCAGATGATCCTCTAACTTTGGATTTCAGTGGGAAGAGCCTGATTACAGTAATGGAAATTTTAATTAGGAGCAGAGTTTTCTCAAAAGCAACATAATTACTGGATTCATTAAACAGCCTTTCCCGCCAGAGAGTAACACAGGCCAAAGAAGTTGTAGGACTTCGCATGAACTTCCTGATTTGAGGGGCAGAAATACCACCCCAATAATTTAGCTGTTTCACAGTAACATCAAGCTCCACAACCCCTTACAAGCCTCACTGCTTCAAATGACACTGCTATAAGCCTGCAGAAGCAAGCAGAAATGAGAGTGGTTTCATACGTGGGTTGACTCGACTGTTTTCCTGTCGTTACACAGGGAGACAGCTGCCGGGGCCAAACACCCCACCACAGCCGGCCGCCCTCCTGCAGACAGACCATTCCCCTGGCTCTCATCCGAGCGCTCACCTGGGTCACTCGCCCAGACTGCCTAGTGCCTCTTGAGGCAGCTTTAGCACACGGTATTGACATATATTGAGCTAACCCAGCTTATTTTGCCTTAAATGAATGAAACTGCTTCTCCAGCCAAGCACAGGCATGGGGGATGCAGCTTCCCTCTTCCACCTTCCTTGACGTCTGCTCTTCACTGCACACTCGCAAAGAGGTGAGCTACCTGCTGCCAGCACTGTTTCCAGGTCTTCTCAACTCTTCCTTTTTGAAGGCTAAGTCTGCTGGTATCAGCTATAGGTGGCAACAACCTGGCATGCTGCTGGCTAAGACATGAGCAGCTGGAAATAGCTGGAAAAACTATTTGATTATCTGGGATGAGAGCCAGGCTGCACACCACAACATGGCGATGAGGAAAGTGCACAGATAGTGTAGGCTCTGCTAAGGGAGGAGGGCTGCAAAGACGTCTAAAAGCAGGAATGCTTCCTTGAAGTGTTTTGGGTTTTTTCTTGCTGTGAGGAAAAAAATAAAAGAAAAAAAAAAAAGAAAAAAGGAAAAAAAGAAAGAAGAAAAAAGAAGAAAGAAAAGAGAAAAAAAAGAAAAAAAGGAAAAAAGGAAAAAGGAAAAAAGGAAAAAAGAAAAAAGGAGAACAGCAAAAAAGGGGAAAAAAAAGAAAAAAGAAAAAAGAAAAAAGGAAAAAGGAAAAAGAAAAAAGGAAAAAGAAAAAAGGAAAAAAGAAAGAGAAAAGAGAAAAGAGAGAAAAGAGAGAAAAGAGGAAAAAAGGGGGGGGAAAAGGAAAAAAGGAAAAAAGAAAAAAAGAAAAAAGAAAAAAGAAAAAAGAAAAAAAAGATAAATTCAGACTTTTGGGGGTGTTCAAGTAGAAAAAAGGTAGGTTTTCCCTCTGTTTAGGGGAAAAAAAGCCCATCATCAAAGCTAAAGCAGCAGCACTCCTGAGGAGAGGCACAGTTGTGAGTTTTGAATGTCGCTAGGAAGGATCTACATTTTACCACAAATTACCCAACACTACGGAACATAAAAAGTCCCACAGTTCCAGTATCTGAGTTGCACTGGGCAGCTCTTTCTATAGAAAGCTTTTACTCATGGAAAAAGCCTTTTCTTTCACCCAGTGGGCAATCTTTCTTTGCTCTACGCACACTGGCTTTGAAAACCCACCAAAATTCTGCTTCAGAAAGGCATTCAGCTACTTCCTGAACAAAAATGGATGTTAAGCACACATTAAGCCCAGGCTAATGCCTTTTCCTGAGCAGGTGCATTGCAGCTTGAGATGTAAAAGACAAGAAGAATTCACACTGAAGCGAAATCATCGAAATGTTGTTATTACCCCTTTTAAATAACATGGGCAGGATAGTGCCCCATTCCATGTTCAGCCTGAAACCAATGCCCTCTTGTTCTCTTCTACAATAAGCTGTTCATGAAGACTCATACAAATGTGCAGGCAGCTCCTGGGGGGGATGAGCCCAGGCCCCAGTGAGGGAAGCTACAACAGAGCTCTGGCTCCCAGTGAGGTCCTGATGAGCAGCTGGTTAAAACAATTTCAGGTTCTCACAAATATATGTCCCTAAGATGCCAAAGCACTGTCCAGGGCCTGTGTATAAATATTGCTAATATACTCATCTGAAAATATAATGGGAAGCGCAGCCTAGCTCTGTGGGTGAACGTTATCACTGTATTATTTGTAAATCATCTACAAAAATGGGATGAAAGATGACATCAATTGCCATCAGAATATTTCAGATTCTATCTCTTACAATAACTGTAAAACAATAAAATCAACTTTCCCAGTAGCATCTCCGAGACTCCTTAAGCGTGCAGAGGAATGGAGGAAACCCTTCAAAACTATGCAGTTGTGGGGAGAAGAGAGCGAGGAGGAAGGGCGTTTCACACAAATATCAATCAGATTTTACAAAATATTTTTGCTACCTTATGGTAATGACAAAGCTTTTTCACAGTTCTAACAATCGACAGGAAAACTGCAAGTATAACACTTAATTCAGCAAACTTTACTTCTGGATCTGTTTTTTGTTCTCTCTCCACTACGGAAGCCCTGGAAGTGCCAAGAGGAGTTACCCAGAGAAAAGAAGAAGAGAAAGCCATCTGCAGAGGCCTGGGGGATGATCCTTGGCAGTGATGGCCTGATGTTTGTAAGCCACTCTCTAGTCCTTTGCACCTGGCATTTTTAATATTTAGGATATCTCAGATCCTGCAATGGGGAATCTTCTCCTGAGTACGCAATACCTTCACATAATTTGTTAAGTCCAAGAGCACAAATTCGCAAGAACGAGGGAAGCTCTGCACACAGCTGTTGTCCAAAATCAAACGTGCAAAATGAGCATGCAAAAACACTTGGATTGTTTTGTTTCTCAAACTAAAATTCCATTCTTTTAATTAAAATAATTCGGAATTTTTTTGGAAGAAAAACGTTGTGGAAGAAACGTTTTGGAAGAAAAACTGAATCACCAGTTAGTGTCTAAGTGCCTTAGACAGCAAATTCCTCAGCACAACCATTAATTGTTGCTCTAAGGGTTTCAAGAGCACCAATAGGCATGCGCAGCTTCTTTTAAGGCCAAAAGTAATTACCATTACAACTACCTCTCTGCAGCTGTGCAGTCTAAATCCTGTCCCCTCAGCTTTGTATAAGCAGCAGTACCACAATATGCACAGTCAGATTATTTTACCTTATTTTTTCCAAGCTGCCATTCAGTGCTTGTGTTGTCATACAGACGAAGTAGGACGGCACATTTCTCATTTAAATCTTCAGGCAGAGTTAAGTTTCTCATGAGGACTTTATACCTGGCAACCAAAAGTACTTATTACTTCCTTTAAGAGACAAGTTCTATTTTTGCCATATGCTTTTTTTGTTATTAGATTTTAACTTTATTCCTTAACACAGGAATGTTGATTTGGTACCCGTGACTCACATCTGAAGTGCACAAGACAGTATGTTTACCTTTTATAAAAGTCTTGAAAGGGCCTCCGGACTGGGAAGCCAGCCCTCCGAATCCTGACTGTTTCCAACATCCCAGAATAGCGCAGCTGGTTAAGCACCACCGTCTGATCAAACTGGTCTGGCATCTAAAACGAGCAGGTTCAAAACAAGGATTTTAATAGAAATGGTTAAAGATGTCAGGGGAAATAAAGAAAGGGCAAATTATATGAATCTGAAATGCACAAATGCTAAAAACTAGCTACGCAATGTTTTAAAGGACATCAGCAGTCCAGAACATAAAAATATATCTACACGATGGAAATAAAAGGGTAATTACACAATATAATTTCCATAGACACAACATCTACAGCCATTTAATCCAATCAGCTACCTTCTTCCATTTCTCGTATATTCGCAGGCCATTGCTGTGCAGAAGAAATGATGGAAAGAAGCACAGGCAGCTAACAGGTCAACAGCTACAAGCTTGGTTATTGTGTTTCTTTAGCAACTGAATTTACAGTCCCTGTAGATGATTCCAAATGTTGAAAAAACACAAACACAGTAGTGTGAACAATTTTAGAAAAAACAATCCCAGAAGGTCAGAAAAGATTTAATTTTTAGTGTAGTGACACTTCATCTACTATGGACAGGGACGGAAGTTTGCCAACGGTACCTCAAAGCTTAAATAAGCTGTATTTCAATGAATTTCTATTTGCTGTTCTGAAGAGCAGAAATATTTTCATCTGTAAACAGAAAAAAAAAATCTGCTTATCTGAAATAAGTTGGCCTTAGTTCGCATGCAGTTCTTTCAGCATCATTTTTCATTTAGAAAAGAGATAAATCCAGCTACTCAGTCACGAAAACCTGCGAATACTGATCAGTATGTCCCTGCCCCTGGGACCTCGGGAATCCTCTCGTCCCATCTCAGAGTCCCCCGAGTCACCTGTGCTCTCACCATGCTTTGAGGAAAACCAGCCACAGCCGCGCAAAACTACTCAAGATAGTTGACAGAGAAGTTGTAGATGCTCCATCCCTGGAAACATTCAAGATAGTGCTAATCACTACCTTGCAAAACACCAGCAACCCTGATACCGAAACACCACCACATGTAAGTACACCATTTAATTCCTCAGCCCCAAAGTCCACTTAAACACACCAGCTGACCATCCTGCACAGTCATTTGCAGGGCTGGAGTACAGTGCTTAGTATTTTGCAAGAAGCTGTTTGGAAGGCGAGATCTCACAGATAGAGTCAATGGTTTATAGAAGATCTGAAGTTCTTCAGCTCATAGAAATGACAGCAAGATCAAGCCCTGAGCAAGTAAATCAGAGGACTCTCTTGGTATTTATTAACTGGCTTTAATCATGCCTCTTGTTCAACTTAGCAAATAAATGACTTCCCAAAATTTTAACTTCTCAAAAGTAATTTCAGGAAAGCACAGACGCAAAAGTTAATTAAAAATATCTAGTCTAAACTTTTCCATCAGCGCCTTTATGCATAAAACAAAACACTGTGTGCCAGTGATAACTCAGATTTGTTAATTAGGTAGCTTCAAGAGTATTGATAGATCAGCTTCTACCTCCCTCCTTTAAAAGGCAAAATGTCTAAACCAAAATGTTGCTATTCTTCCTTTCATTAATTTATTTTCTGGAGCAGAGGTGGGAGACTTCTCTGTAGGCACAGCAGCCCTTCTGCACCGAGCTGTCACAGAGCTGCACGGGCAAACGCTTCCCCGGCACTCACCGTTCCTCTGACAGCGAAAGACCTTCCAACCCCTTCCTTTGGTACTGGGGCTAAAATTCATATGGAAAAACACCACAGCCCAGCCCTTCCTCCACAGTCAATAGCACTGAACAAAACTGAAAACAATTCGTGTTTTAAAAAGTGGCTGGTCACCATGGTGAGCCCTGCCCTCCCCGGGGTAATTAGTGCTGTGTGCCGGCAGGACCTGATCCAGCCCGAGCAGGCGGACGGGGGCTACGGAGAAATTCAGCCACCGCCAGCAGCTGCTTCTGCCTTCCCTCTGAGACGGGTGCTTTGCATCCCAGGGAGACTCAGGAGCTACATCCACTCTGTGCCACTCCGGACATCGTTACATTAATGGCTCTGTTACAAATGTGACTTAACATTTTATTTCCATACCTGAACATATAAAAAACATTCTGGAGGGAGGCAAAATGCCTTTGCGAATGATGCAAACTCCCTCTTTCTTCTCAATGATGTGTTCCATTTGGATTTTGCCACCACGAGTAAAATACACCACAAGCAAAATCTTTGTGTTTTACTAAACACACAGTATGAATGCTTACAATAAAGGTATCGATACTGTCATGACTGGTATTGCCAACAGTGTTTTCCATACGTGCCCACCCTACGGCAGTCAGGTGTGTTAGGGAAGTCGCCTTGCAAAGCTGCCCGTCGAATGTCCGTGCACACATCTGCCTGCCTGTTTCTGTGCAGGTGGCTGATGATGCCGACAGGAAAGGGAGGGAACGAACACAGATCCCAAGGAAAAACATTCGCTTTTTGCCTCGTGTAACCCAAGGCTGATGCGTGCCACAAGCGGACACGGGTCAATACATCTTTTTTCTTTAACACTACACCTGCTTTTAGTCCTTGGCTCGTTGGCTCAAAAGGTGACATTCTTCACAAGACTTGCAAGCAAAACTATTTTCAGTGGGCTGCGGTGGGGAGGCAGACGCATGGATGGGAGTGGGGATACACCAAAGCCAGGCAAAGTCTGGACATCTGTCTTACAAGGCAGCCTCTCCATTTGCAAGGGAGCACCTCCTGCTTTGAGAGCCAGATGGCTGCTGCACCATCTAATCCTTTTATTGCCAGCTCCAGGCACTTAAAAAGTCAAAAGTCAGCCGCAGGGCTGGCTTGAAAACTCATGTTACTTTTCAAAAAAACTTTCTCTTTCCATCCCTGTTTTGAGTCGCAGAGGAAGAAGCAACATTTTCATGACCTTTTTCCAGCAGCCACAGAAGTTAGAAACAGCCCTGCTCTGTCACCACAAGCTGGGATTGTCATAGAGTCACCTAACTTCAGAAGCCTGCATTTTAAAGAAAAGCATGACACACTGCAAGAGATGTTAACATGGTATCACAGCGGGGCAACATAAAGACCATTGCAATTCTAATTACATAAGCATACTCCTCCACTTTACATTACTAGTTATTTTTAATTACTCACAGACACATGGGGCTATTAAACTGGAGGGTCAAATCCTGCCCTGGCATATCACTGGATTTACATCTGCAACGAGTCTGGCTGCTTTGAGTAAACAAAAAGGGTGGTAAACAAACTCGGGGGTGGTGGTAAGAGATGTGCTGGACTCCGATTTTACACTTGGAATACAGAGTAGCAGAAGATACTCCCCATCACCTGGGGGTTTTTGACTGAGCCATCACAGCAACTCTCCAGCCCTCACCAAAGAGGAGAGCTGCAGCCAGTCAGAGAGGCACCCGAAATCTTAAACACTAAAATGCACCCATGGTTTCCCACGTCTAATGAAAACAACCAGAAGAAGTAACAAATGCAGTCCTGTGCACAACACCACAGCATCCAGCGTATCCACCTTATGACTTGGCGATACATTGCACCTCAGGTAGCTTTACTCCATGGATGAAGAGGATTTCAGCCTCAATCATATAAATGCTTGCAGACAGGGATAACCTTAAGCATAACTTCCAGTCAACAGGACTCCTCATACTTAAAAAAATCGATTGCACGTGCATTTATTGAACCAGAGTGCAAGTACTGTATATACCCCACTGTTAAACTGCAGACACTTCTAAGACAGAGAATGATGACCATCTCCACTTCAACGATGCTCAGTGCAGCGCTAAGGAGTTAAACTTGCTATAGTATAAAATCTCCATGCAAAGGGTTACCTATGCAGCTGATGCTCAGTCTTGGATCTTTACTGGTGCTCCTTCAGACTTCCTGTGGTAAGCAAGCTAACTTTCAGATTTACACCAAAGTAACACAGGACAGGACTCATTCTGGGGTCTGCTAAATTTTTACCAGCGTTGCTGTAAAAACTGAATTTGTTTCACAAATGAACACTTGGGAAGAAATTGTATTCTGTAGGAAAATTTCAGGTAGACAACAGAACCATAAGAGATTTTAAAACAGTATGTCTTCCAAAGCAAAAATCTGAATTAATTGCTAAAAGTAAGACTCCTGCAAAGTAAGATCAAATTTTTAAAAGAGAAGGCAACAGAAAAGGAAGTCAACTGATAGCTTCCAAAATTGTCTGAGAGATGCAATCAATTTCAAATCAACTCAATTTTCAATAGATATTTCACTTTTATCAAGGAATGGCAGCACTAAACCACTCCGACACGCAAAATCACCAGACAACAGCTAGACTCACGGGGGTCACAGCCACATTAGGGCACTGAGCAACATCAGTGTGAAATTAATAGCTACAAGTCAGGTTTGTTCTACTTGATAAAGGTGTTTTTTGTGGTGCACTCCTTCATAGCACAACTTGTAATTTATCGTTTCCTGAATCCAAAAGTCTTCACTGAATTTGCGCCAGACAGCACTGAAGCCAAGGCTTTAATGCGACCTGGAGTCTCTGCTGGCGAGACTCTGGCTCCGTAAGCTGCTAAATGCTTGCTCTGATCTGTTGTGAGCCTCCTAAAGGGCAAAGCTTCTGCCTGAAATCACAATTAGAAGCAGCCATTAGAACAGACATCTAACACCTACGCATAATTTTCATAATAAAATAGCTCCTTAGATTGCAGTCTGACCGAGGCTTGAAAAAACGCCATCCCCTTTCCCTGGACAGCACCCTTAGTGGGGACCCCAAGCATCCGAGTAACACACACAGAGAGAACACATTTTTTTGTTCCGCACATCATTTGCTCCATTCAAACACGGAGGATATCTGACTTCCCCCCATGGAAATCCTTCTTCCTCCCTGAACTCCGGGCTGCCTCAGAAGAGTACAGGCACAATAATGACAGATGACAGCAGCCTCACGGATCTTCTGTAGGCAGGAGGAACTTCACAGAGAGATTGGGGGGGGGGGAGAAAGAAAAAACCCCCAGCCCCTTGTTTCTAGATTCCTCTGTGAGAACTTGAGTAGGACTATGTCAGCTCTGCTACTGTGTCTAAAAAGTGCTGATTTTCCTGGTTTAGGAATGTGTTTTGTGAAGAAAGGTACAGAGAAAGAAAAGATGAAAAACAGGTGAGAGGATGTGAACCAATAACTTTTCTCAATGTCTTAGTTTTTTAAATCTGCTATTTTACTCCTAAAATGAAGTCTTGGCAATTTTACTCTGGAGAAAAGCAGCAGAAATCAAAGAGAGGTCAGTCTTCTCCTGCATTAGAGTGGGTTTTGAACTTGTTTTCACATCCTAACATGTCCTGATATTTCTTCAAAAATAGAGGGACTTATTAAGTCAGATGTTTTGAAACAGTCCTCATGGTCTTCTGATCTCAGTTACCAGCTCCCCAAGTCAAAACCAATGCTGGGCTCTCCTCCCAGACAAATTTGACAAGTGTGAATAAATTAACTTCTAATATATAATCTAGCTGAACTGATATGAAAATTTCTGTGAGCCCATTGTTTGCCTTTGTTAAAATCACATTCCTCTCAGCGATTCTTATCCATATGTACTGCTCGGCAGCCTTTACTTGTGCGGAGGAGTCAAGCCAGTAACCTGAAAGAAGTGAAAGGGAAACGCCTGCACTTGGAATAGCAAAATGCACTGTAAAGCCAGGACAGGCAGGGCGAGGGCAACCTCCCTGTCAAATCCAGAGACTTCAACTGCAGTGCCACGTTGGTCACCTTCCTACCTCTAACAAACCATTTCACCCCCAGCCATCATTTCTTCAGTCTATTTCTAGCCATCGTTTCTTCAGTTGCTTGTGCTGTAAACTTCGACAGCATCAGCTTATTCAACAGTTTCAACCTCAGAATTGCTGTGCTTCCAGCACAAGGAGCATGAAAACCTGTGCACATCCTGTCCAAGGATCTGGAGCTTCAGGTCCCACTGAGCTAAGAGCACACGTATTTCAAGGAAAGAAACCCTCTACGGTCTTCTCCAGCATGCAGCTAGCTGTAACTGGAACAGGTTCAGGTTAAAACATAGACAAGTTTGATGCCTGCTTTGTTTTTGAAGACATTCCCTTACTGTCCCAGAGTATTTGTGTCCACACAGACAAACACCGTAAGAGTATAGGAGAATAAAAACAAAAAACACGCCACAGCTAAAAAGTTTATTTGGTATTTCTACTGTATGGCACTGGCAAGTCAAGGAATATCTGGATAAACCTGAAATAACAGTAAGTGTTTTGCATGTCCAAAGTTCTCCTGGTCTTTATCCACACACACAGCCCAAAACCCTGTAAAAAGCCTTTAAAAATTACTAACACTGCTGGTGGTAACTTGCTAGAAAAAGAGCGTAGGTATATTGCAACGACACTTGTACCTCAAAAAATTCTGCTGCAAACTCCAGGCCAGATTTCACTGCAAACTCAGTAATGATATGCTGGCTCTTTTATACAGTCTCTACAGGTCTGAACATGAAAATACTGCATTTACTGACAGCAAGTGTTTACACCATTAGCTGATCTTCTTTCAACTCCAACTACTGCATCTGACCTGTGTGACTCATCTTCAAGCCCGGAGTATTTCAGCTAAGAGACAGACTTCAGAATTAGCCACTCTCATGCCACAGGTTAGAGTTGCCTGTGCTAAAAATAACACTGTATAGAAGGAACACTGTAATGTTAAGAGTTTTTCCACTGTACCAAAACAGTCAAAGGAGAAGACTCAAAAAACAAATATGAAAATGTTTTTGTATTTATATTCAGCCTGTCATACAGCTTACTTTACAAGCAAGGACATCCCAAGGGTATTTTTAAGACAACAACCTTGAAGCAGTACATTACCACACTGACCATTTGCACTAGTGTTTAAAGATTTCAACTAGGTCAAGACACTGCTGAGTTAGGTCCATCTACAAAGCTGCTGTAGTCATATTTCAGGTCCTGGTTGGCTATATATAACAAAGATAAGCGCTGGAACTAGCTTCACTGTTGGAGAAAAGATGCTCAAATGATTCTGACCGGCTTGCTGTGATTTCATGCTTTCGTCAACAAGGATCAATAAACTCACAATCCTGGAGCTATTTAATCTACTTTTTATTAGTCATTGTCACTGTACTCATGCATTTCAGAGTAGTCTTCTTTTTGTTTGGTTTGTATGGACTAAATGCTACCCCTAAGTAAACACACAATAGCCTCTTTGCAAACCTTCCTTTCTAAAGGTATACAGAATTTCTTCTAAAGGAAGACAGAATTTGTCTACCTCTCTCATATAAGCCCAGAGGAATGATACCTCCTCAAAATGACGGTGTAATTTCTTACACACTGGTTAAAACTTCACGGAATAGGAATGGATTGTTAAAGGCACAGGCTTGAACACCAGAGATATTTAAGTTTTCTAAGTGCATGTTTAGAGCTATCTATGTGATTGCCTAAATTTTCAGCTGAAGTGAGCCCTTGTTGCTTGAACACATTATGCAGGGAGTCCATTGAAATGCACAGCAAGTCTCACGGGCTGTTTGTCCCAGAATAGCAACTGCAGGACCAGCCATGTGAGACCGATAATTAAGAGCATTTAGGAAAAGAGGGATTTAAGGTTTGAAGCCGCTCTGGCAGGATCTCAGCGCACTGACAGAAGGTGCAACTCGCAGCATGGACCCCAGCTGGAACTTTTCATGGACCCTCCTTCTCCACCTGTGAGTAATCTGTTGCCATTTCATCTGAGGTCATCCTCACTAAAGCCTCCAGTCCCTGCAGACTAAACCCCCAATCATTCTCCCCACATCGTGACCGGTCAGCAGGCTTCTCCTGAAGAAAATCAATCAGGCTGCCTGATAGCCACAGACATACCATGAAGAAACATGCTGTGAGGTACTAATTGCAAGGACAGCTGTCCTTCCTTACCGACCCCATGTCAAGACCGCCAACACCAATGTCACCACTGTTCATTACAACGGTCAAGAAAACAACTGCACACACCGCTCTAGGTCTGCTGAGGTTGCATACAGACCGATTGCAGATGGTGAAACCCTGACCCTCCACATCAGCGATGACATCAAATAACTTACATGGACTGAGACCGCACCCTTATTTTTCTTTTTTTTTTTTTTTTTTTTTTTTAATTTTTCCACCATACTTTCACTCCTCCACACGAGACTTTTCATCCACACCTTACAAGTTTTTTTGTTATTTGACAGTTTATTGGCAGGCTGGGCATATAAGTCCCTTTCTATATTTAAAAGTAGTAAATCATGTTTTAGGATGGTTCCTCTAACATAGTTTCTCCAGATAATGGTGTTTAGTATCAAGCATTTGTTCCTGAAAGATATGAAGTTCCTTCAGGGGATAGAAAATTAGGATGAAAATACTTTAGAGAACCTGTTTAAGATGAATTTCACCTTGCATGGCCGAAGTCTGACATAGCTGTAAAACCTTTTCTTGCAACAATCTGTGTAAGAACCTAATCCTGTGTACTTCTAATACCTAGCGTAGCGTTACTACAAGTAATCTCACACTTGAGCATGTGAAACCTTCCATCTAGCTAGCTGGAAATGCTAACACAGTATCACTTCAGCAATACATCCTGAAATAGTATCACAGATAACTTTGATCCACATTACCACAACTCTGCTTTCCCTGGCGACACGAAACTGAGCAACCTTTTTTCAGACTGCAGCTCCATACGGGGGGAGAGAGGATACAGGGATATTGCCTCCTCTTCTCTACTGCAGGTCAGTAGAAAGGAGGAGGTGGAAGAACCTCACTTCCAGCCACAAGAGCTCGTGATACATGGGTGCAGGGAGCCAACATCGCACTCCACAGAGGGACAAGAGACATCAGCTCGTGGAGCACAAGGAGAGCAGAAGAGGATTCTAAATCCAAATCTCACTTTATTCTCTGCTTCAGTCCTGGGCACCCACCCGCTGCTTCTCTAGATCTGGTCCCACCCTATTCCTTTAGGACTGCATGCCTGAATGCCATTTACATCTTGAGAGTCTTCTATTTTGGGGCATTGCTTTAAAGAGAATACTAAAAATTCTCTGATATTTCAGAAGCCAGTTTAGTGATTTGTGGGCTAACCTGTGCTCCTCAGCTATGTGACTGCTACTGAAATGTTGTGTCCAATTTTGGAGCACGATAAAGGAGACCGCTACACTGGAAACCACTTAGATAAGAGCCATGAGAATAAAGATCTGAGTAAAAAAAAGCAGTGAGGGACTTCAATAAAAACCTTGAGGAGCTCATCAGTGAGAAAGCTGAGAGGTCTTGATAGTAATCTGTGAGTAGCTATACCAAGAGCATACATTCAACAACAATTGCTAACATACAGCAGATAAAGACATAAAACCCAGGAAAATCAAAGCAAGACATATCCAAACTAGAAGACACACCTTTTTCTCACTGAGTGCATTCATTGGAAGAGCTTACCCATGGTGGTAGGACCGTCTAAAGCCACCAGACACTTCAAAGAAAACACGGGATGTCCTCCTCCTTCCAGCAAGCATTAATAGTTTCCTTACAGTTTGCCACGCAGTGGGTTAGACTAGGAGATCTAACTAGTCCCCTTTCAGCACTCCAGTTGTGGAAATAATACTACTTTTATTTATTTGAAGAAGCTTAGTGCTGACTTCTGTAACCTTTGGTACTGGGATTCCCAAAGACCGACTCTGCACCGGGGAGAGGACCAAGACACAGAGCTACTGGCCTGCAGTGCACGGTGCAATCCAGAACCGCGCTTCCCACATGCAAGCTTCGCCTTGGCAGGAAGCAAGTTCATTATTTATGCAAGTATTTGGCGGTCCAGCAAGGGAAGTTTGGATGAGATTTTACTGTGGCTGACAGTCTGCGAAGACACAGGCTGCAGCACTATTGACTAGCTTAGATTAATTCATTACAAAGCCTTCACACATTCACCATGAAATAATAAAAGACTTCTCCACATTATCAGATCCAATTGTTAAAAATGGGAAAAGCCCTGCAACAATCATGAATCACACCTCTGCAAACTATAAGGTTTAAAATAAGAAAAAAGTTTGGGTTGTCTTTGATTTCAGCGTGGAGTGTACAAGGCCATGAGAGCCAGCAACTTCCTAGCTAAAAGTCAAAATCAGATTCAAGGAACTTTTAAAAGTTAGCACTTGATCGCACCCGTTTTCAATATTGAGGCCATAAACAGTTTCTTCTTCTCCAACGCATTTCACCCCTGCACACGGCTCATTCCCTCAGTGGCCCATAAAAGACGCCTACAAAGCACAAGGCTGACATAACGCGCAGACTTGCTGCTCAGTGCTTTCTCAAGCAAGGAAACGTTCCAGTGCAATTCCTACGCTGAAAAAAATATATGGTTTTATAAAATTATCTCCTAAGGAGCCCCTTCTCCTCTCCTTCCTGTATCGAGCCTTTTGTTTGAAAGCCGTAATGGGAAATCAGCCAGGCTTAAATCACAGCCAGTATCTGATACGTGTAAATGAGGAACGCCACAAAATATTCAGCCGAACAGCTTTGGGTTGCTAGGACACCGGAGGTCGGGCAGCACTGAAAGGGCAGATTATTCCCACCCCGGCGCAGGCACAGGGCTCCATTCACGGCGGGGCTGCTGCCTCCGGGCTGCTGCCTGCAAGGGTGCCGCGACCCGGCCCTCCCGGAGCACCCCTCCGGTCTGGCTCCCCGGGACCCCGCACCGGCCCCCGCCAGAGCGGCCGGCATGCAAGCCCCTCTGCACCAAAAATGCCCATCGGGCCACGCACGGTCCGTGCTGGTTTTCATCATTACCGAGGGCTCGCTTCAACCTGGGGGAGCCCAGGACACCGGGGGTGCCCGAGACCTATGCTGCAGCAGACTTGCCGTGGGTGGTCTGGGGATGTGCTTTAAAAGTATGAGGAAACCCGTAACACTGCAGTTAAGATACTTTTTAAGACTCGGAAGGGGAAATTCAAGGTTACAGAAGGTGATGGGGATCCCTGTGATCAGCACAGACATCTACCTGGCTGACAGCAAGAGTTGCATGATGGCCCAGATAAATGACCCAGCTCAGTCCCATGTAATCAGTATGTTAATTACTCCTACATCTTATATCTCAGCATGTCTCAGGTAGCGTCAGTCTAACTTTGGCATTTTTCTTAGAATTTGGTCCTTTGAGCTGCTGCTTTTGTATCCCTACACATTTTGACATTATGAATTCAGGACTTGCCTTGCAGATCTGCAACCAACTAGACAAGGGGGTATCAAGACCAGTGAAACGTGTATGTGTGTGTGTTTGCGGGGAAGGGACAGAAAGTGAAGCAGTTGTTTGTTCTTGTGTACATTCATTTCACAGAAAAGGGCAGCATACATGTTCTCCTTGGAGTGCTTTGTTATAACACAACAGTCCCGTCCCATCCTGTCCCATCCCCTCATTAAGAGCTGGAAAGTCTCCTACTCGAGTTCTTTGATGTTTCTGAGAACCACATCAAAATCAAATTAGATATTTCTGATAATTCTGAAAATTCCATCCTAAACCAAACAAAAAGCCCCTTTACTGATTTCTTCATATATCACACAAACACGAGATGGAGAAGCTCTGCAGATCACAGCTATCTGTGCTGCCACAGAGGCCACACTGAAGGCACAAGGTGAGTCAAGATCATCTGGGCTAGAACAGCAGGTAGGTCCTGTGCTTCCTGCAAGCATTGCTAATAATCGCATTTGGTAGAGCAAAAAACCATAGCGATCTCATTGCTATAGGTCATATATTGGCAATCATTAACACTTGCAATGAAAGTCACCATATATTTTTCCCTCACAAAAAAAATTGCACAAACTACTTGTTTGTTCCAATTCCTATACATCTGTGAAATAAGAGTTAACTACAGAGTAAATTAACTTTGCTTTATTAGCATGGTGCAGACTTATCCGCAATGGATGGGAAGAAACCTCCCTTAACACCAGTATGGTTATCAAACTAACTATTAACTGATCTAACTACACACACACATATACAGAGAGAAAAATGAATTATAATAGATGGTAAAATTACATCAGGACCTAATTAATTTAACATTCAACCACCTTCTGAGTGATTCAATTGTGATGCCACTGTTCATCTCCACAAAGCCTGCAGAATTACAGGCAGGGATGCTGGTCAATGGCCCTTTGTTTCTCTAAGGCAAGCTCCATCTTTTCTTAGTTAGATGAAGCACACACTTAGTTGACTCCATCTATTTTTAAGACGATGCTGTGGAGAAAAGTTCTGCCCTTACTTATGGTTTTACAATCTGCCACGTCACATTTAAATAAGAATATGGCTCTTCCTGCCCCAGAAGTGGATTTTTTTCTGTCCCTCTTCCAGATTTTCTGATCATGGTGAAAACACACCATTGAGACTCCACGATCGGTTAGATGCATTTTCCCTGCTGACGTACCAGCACTACGTTCTCCTGGGACTGGTCAGCAGCATGGACTCCATGCCACTGGAGCAATGGATGTAACAAGTCTTCCCTCCTCTGCACAGAGGAGTCGCAACTTTAGGCTGGATGCACAACTGTAAGGGAGCTGCACGTATGCACATATGCCTCCCTCCTCTTCAAAGCTGTGTGACAAGAGGGATCACAGCTCCAGGTACTCTGGTATGTGCTGCCCAGCATGCCCACAGCAGCCTAAAACCAGTAGCAAAGCATTTAGATGTGTGCTTAGAGCTCAGTGAGGCCAATGAGGTGTAGAGATTTAAGAATCTGGCTGACTTCAGATGCGCTAGGTTGTGCACGCTAGTGGTCACAGGGAAATGGCAATTTTGGATGGCTGAACAGCCATTTCTCCCCTGAGAAATTCCTAGGCTGGCTTAAATATGCAACGAAACATAACCCTTAATGTTTGAGTCAGAAAGAGACACTGAAGATAGAATCAGCTTTCCTAAACGTGACTTTGTTTGCTATGTGAATTGTTTGCTTAGATTAAAAACTTCTGTGAAGCTAATTTAGGTCCTCTTTGGTCCACTGTGGACCAAATACCACTTTTAACAAAAATCATCATTTCTTGCTTTGAAAGACTACTTAATTAATGAAGCTGGACACTGTTTCTTTTTGGCTAAACATGCACAAATGGTGTGGCTGGCAAGCTGCAGATGGACATACTTGTCCTTTTCATGCTGAATCTGGGGCAGCCATTCATTCGAGAAAACCAGTATTGCAGAGGATTTGGCATTTAATCTGGCTTTCTGAAAGTGGATGTCTTCTCTCAACCCATCTACTTTCTCTCTGCTTGACTATTAGAAGTTTTGAGACCCCCAAAAGCCCCTACTTACCACATACTTAATGTTTAAGATCTCTAGATCTACAGAGAATAAGTTTCAAAAATGCCACGATAGATCTCATTATGTAAACAGTGGAAATATAACACAGCACTACGAGTTTGGTGAAGAAAACTTGCCTTTCCTACACTGAACATTGCACAATGCTCACAGGCGTGTATGACTATCCAAGGTGGCAGCCAAAATGAAAAACTTCCCGGTGTCCCGGATGATTTACATGATGCAATGGGCTTCTTGGCTCACCAGCAACTTCACAGACCTGAACAGAGCGTACGCTTACCCTGTGCTTTGGACTGAACAACAAAACTAATACTGTCCACAGGGCCCGAGGAGTTGTGGTGCTACCACCTGCCCAGCAAAGCTCCCGTGAGAGGCACCAGCTGCCCAGCTCCCTATTGCCTGAACGGGAAACGCACATCAGGAACGTGGAGGAGACAAACCAACAACAGCAACCTCAAACCCCATCATGCATCAGCCAAAAACTTCCTGTAGTTTAGGCTGACCGCCATCACACGACTACAACTCAGCTGATGTCCTGAAACGTGGACTTGACAGTTACTACCTTCCACTTCATACAACTGAAACCACAGCCTCATTTCTGTAATTCTAATGACAGTGTTAGGAATGGACCTGCCTTTTCTTAGGCTTATGAACTGCCTAAAACCACCAGAAACTGTAAATTCTGAGTGTAAGTTAGACAACAAAGGTAAGATGCTTTGATGAGCTTTCAGCAAGCGTTTCACATTTAAAGTTTCACCTCGTGAGGTGACTGCAATGTTCTGAAGTGTACTTAGCCCTTACAAATTCATCACAGTGAGGTTTTCCCCCATGAAGTCTTTGCTTCTTTGCTGCATCCTGTGACTAAATTAGGAAAAGCCACATATATATATACACACATAAACAGATAGATACAGGTAAAGAGAAAAAAGTTTAGCAACTGCCCCAAGTCTACTCTGAAATAACATTACCTCCTGCTTTTGACATGGATTTTGTGTTCTGAGGGTAGCTCTGACAAAGGTCTGTGAAAAGTTGGGACAGTACTATAACTTTCAGATAATCCCTATCAGTAATCTAGCTGTATTGGAAATAAATCATTGTTGTTATGCTTCCATTTATGTTACAGGTTGTAAATAATTTTTTTGAATAAGCCAACAAATGAGAAACAAAACAAATCTTATCTTTTTTGAAACTAAGCAGTTCTAGCAAAAGAAATACTGAATACGTATCATTGATGTTCCGCAAAACAAAAATACCTACATTTTGACCACTGTTACCACTTGAGGTTTAAACGGACACATCTTAACATCAGTGAGAGAGGAACAACTACAAGTTATGAGAACCCCCCTTCCCAGTCCCATAGGCACTTTATCAGATCGTATCTCCTCCATCTAGATTTGCAAGGCAAATCTAGGGTTGTTCTTCTTAAGACCAGAATAAAACTCCCATAGACTTCAATGATGCAGGATCAAACCCATTCCCTTCATAACAGGTTCTCTCAAGCAATTTTATCCTAATTTTCTACCCTGTGGCTGAATTCTAATGTTTGCAGAGGCAAGCTCTTTAAGTGGGAAAGCAAGGAGCAAAATGCAGATCCCAGAAGCAAAGGCAATCAGTGGTGAAGAACAGAGCTATTTTACCTGCTGGGTTGGGGGGTTTATTTCATCGGGGGTGGAAGGGGGGAATTGACACAGCAAACAAAGTCAAAAGACACTGCTGTTATAATGTCCTTTCCATTACTACTGCAATTAATTCTTTTTTTCAGGCATATTCCATTTCCTGTATTTCTATGGCGAAAGAATTACTGTCTCAAATGTGCCCCATCAAGTTTCTCCAGTAAAACTACAAAATTAATTTAGACTTCTAGGTGCTGCAGATATCTCACTGGACTCCCTCCACCCCCCAGCACACTTGTCCCCGGTGCCGCGTTCTTGTCATGTAATCAAAGCAAAACTACAGCCATGCCTTCTGCCTTAATAAATTACAGGAATACTACGGTCCTAAACTTTACATAGCTGGTTTTCCTGAATCTATGCCACGGATTGCTGAACAACAGAAAAGATCTTTCTCCAGAAAGCAGCCCATCACTACAACACAGGTCGTCCCCCCTCTGCACACAGAGCTCTATTTCTGCTGACTTTTTCCCTGCTCTGTGAACAATCACTCCTTTAACTTTCAAACAGAGTGTGACTTATTAAAGCAGACCACTTGGCAGCAAAGCTCTCCTGGCATTCGAAAATATGATTAGACCAGTAAATTTAGTTGTTTTTTCATAAACTTGATTCTGCATGCATTTACCCCCTTTAAAAGAAAATACGAGCCCAGAAACATTTCCAGTACAGCTTGCTCAGCCAAACGCCAAGCACCTTCTTTTCTCTTTCTACAAGTGCACTGCAGCTCCAAGTATGCAAGATTAAAACTAGTAAAAAACCTGCACGAATTAAACCCCTTACCTTTTAAGGCTTTTTCACCCTTCAGCGTTCGCCCATTGTGAAAAACTGAATCTTTAGCAGTTGCAGCTATGCACACACATACAGACACACAGAGAACAGGGCTTTCTTCAGCTCACTGGTATTTCAAGTCTTTCATGTGATATCTTTGGCTGTACTTGCTTAATTCATTCCTGCTGCTACTCAAAGGAAGTCAAGCCTAGCGAGGGCTGGCTCTACAGCAATCGCTGTAGATATTCCTGACTAACAGGACACAAGGGCTAATCTCACCTTATAGGCATCAAGAATGTAAATATATTTCACAGCCAACAAATTCCTAAACCTTAAGAGACAGAATGCACAAAATGCCCTAAGACACAGTTTAGCAAGGGAGTTACGAACATTAAAGTTTTTGCTAGAGAACAAATACTCTGTTCCCCAGCTATGCTTCTGGAGCTCTAAGGATGGCTATTTATCATGGACTGTGCATATTCCCTTGCAGTAGTTACCATGAGAACACAGCAAACAGGATTTGAATGTAAATTGCCATCTTGAGATGTGGGGGGATTTTTTTTTTGTTGTCGTTAAAAAAGAAAACTTCCAAAGTTTGATGAAGTACACACTTTTTCCGTGCATACATTTGCATGACAATGCTTGCAATTCAAATACTTGGTAGAGTGCACAAGAAAGAAGAAAAGCCAAGTTCTTTGCTCGGTATTTATAAAAAGCAAATACTTCAGACTTGGGATCAGTAGTTGCAGTTCCACAAATGCTCATCCATGTCACACAATCACATACGAAGGAATTAATAAAACACAAAAAATCCATCAGGTGGCACAAAATGCAGAATTATTGCAGTGCCTGCGGTCAGCCGGAGGCGGTAAGACCCTCTGCTGCTGACAGATCAATTGCTGCAGCAGTCAAAATTCTTCTCCCTTCTAAATATTACACTGAACTACACAGCAAGTGTTACACTTCAGAAGTACCCCACCCCTAGGCTTCTTATTTTCCCCCAGAATTGTTCTGGTACTTTGCTGTTCAGGCCACCTCCTCCCTCCGTCCTGAAGCAGCGTTCGCTCCCCATGCGTCCCCCCACCCTGCTCACAAGAGCACACCGCCACGGTTACTATCTGAGATCCAAAAACGACTCCCACCACTTGTGGACAGACTCCTACCAAATGGGCTTTCCAGGAAACTTGGCAGCTGCGCACGTACGTGCTTCAAAACATGCAAAAATCTGTTTGCCTGCACTGCCTGGAGTTTGATGCAATCTTTACAGCACAGCGTCTGCTCCCTCCACGGCAGCACCCCATCTCAGCTCTCTATCCACAGCCTTCAACACCTCAATTCTAAACTCCTTACACCACGGTCACTGAAAGACAAACTCTTACACACTTAGCAAAGGGATGCCTAGTCAGCCCTGCTTAGTAAACAACAAACCTTGATGAAGAGGGAGGACATGCCTGTCTGGGTGATTGCCTGGAGAGAGGAATGACCTATTTCAGCCCGGCAAGCAGCAACGCTCTGAGATGGGGACAAAGGGACAACCCAGAGGCTCCCGGGCAGCATAACCGACACGCTGCACCACAGAAGTGATGGGAGCGATCTTTTGGAGGCGACACAGAAGACAGGCACTGCCTGTGCAACATGAAAGTCCTTGCAGGAATCGTCTTGTTCCTTCAGCCAGGGATTCAGATCCACACGTAACATTACTGCCGGCACTTTGCGAGCAGGAGCGATTGCTTTCCCCACACCCACTCTCCTTATCACTTTTACCTGTAAAGTCTTCTAGCGCCTGACCTAATTACTCAAGTGATGTGCCAGAAAATGATGCAGCTGGGACACACTCCACAAGTCTTGATTTGAAGCTATGTAATTCTGCAAAACCCAAGGCGACAAGATCCAGGTAGCTGAATTAAGCGGCGTCGACTGGGCACGATGCCACACCTTACGACTGCACCTTCCTGATTATGAACAATAAAGCCTTATGAGCTAGTTAAAGGGCTAAGGATAAATAGCTTCTATTTGGCCCTGTGCACTTGTTGGCCTGCAAGATCAGGCCAACATGCGATGCTTTTGGGAAATGGTTGCTCTCCTCCCAAAGGATGAGCCTGACCCAGGCTGCCCCAGCAAGCCCCATCTGTGCTCAGAGCCTGTGGCTCTGCTTCCTCCAGAAGCAATGACAGCAGTAACTGGCAGCCAGAAAGCCTTCTTAAAACAAGTATTTATTGAGAACAACTGAGATTAAAGAGAGATTTTTAAAACGGGCAGTAAGGATCTCTAATACACGAGCTGCTTACACAGCTGTAAATTAATACTACTAGACCTTAACTTTCTACAGATAGTACCACACACACCCAGTAGCTGTACCTGGGCCATGTAATCTATTCCTTTTACTTTCAAAGTATGACAGAGTAGCTATTACAGTGATGATCAGGCTTTCTATTCCCTTTTTCTTACCGATAGCCAGTCAAGTTTACCCTGTGATCTGCTAGGTCCCAGCACCACAGAACATTGCAGCTTCAGTACAGAAGGACCACCCCAGGGCTCTGGAACTAAATGAGGAAACCATAAAGATGTCTCCATTTAGGGCCTAACACCTTTTAGTTTTTAACTTCGGCACCCAGCATCTTTAAAAACCCACAAAGGCATCTACTCCCCAGTATGGAGACCCAGAGTCTGCTGAGTGACTGAGGTTGGTGTATAAAGCAAAGTATAAAGTAAAAGTTGTGGGTACAACTGCAGCAGGTTGTGCATAGAAGTTTGAAGCCGGACCACTTTATTAAGGATAATTTTTTAAAATAAAGACTTTTAAAAGTAAAGTTTTATCCAGATGCTTAGCAATCCTGTGCTGAAGGTATAGTAGAATATCCTTGAAGCTCAGAGTCACCCTCCCTGCACCTTTCAAGGTTTTATGTCAGTGCTGTTCTCAATGCAGCGGTGTTAGACTTGCAGTGTCCTTATCCGTATTTCTGCAAAAAATCTCTCTACAAGGCAAACTCAGTAATTCATACAGTCAAGGCTCAATATGACAATATTGCAATTCCAGCTTGACAACCAGTTCACATGCTGCATTCACTGAACTCGTACCTGCTCCACACCCTGCACACAATCATGCTTGCAGATGGGGCCAAGCTGTTCTCTCATTGTTCCTTTGTACCATGTTCCTGAGCTGTACTTCTAACTGGTGTTTAGGATGGTATCATGCTATACTTACCTTTGTAATGATTCAGAGCTATTTTAAGAGCACAAGTTTAATTCAGACGCCAAGAGAAATAGGTTTGCATCTTATTTCATATTAAGGGACATCCTGCTTGCTATTCCAGGGTGTCTCATGGCTATTAATAACCTATGCCTCAAAGTACATTGCAGATGCCAATAGCTATACCTTGATCCCTTTAAATGGCTCTGTCCCCAGAAGCGATGTCAGCAATCTTATTGCCTTGACAGTAATTTCCCAGAATGAATATGCAACATGATAGGAGTCCTAAGCCTCACAATTTATTACAGACCTTTTTCTACCAGCCTTCCTTTGAATTGCAAAGTTATTACTAGTTTCACTTTTTCTGTTGCTCCCTGTAACCCCTACCCTGCAGTAGCTGTACAATACAGGTTTAACTTTGTCTCATTTCTCTACCTTACCTAATTAAATTTTAAGGTTAAAAAAATTAATATTAAAAAACATGCAGAGAAACAGAATTGCCCCTTCAGAGCTCAGAAGCTTCAGAGAAAGCGGCTTTTATCTCGCCAGTGGCAAGACCATCTCTGCAACAAGAGGAGCGAGACAGACAATAAATGAGCAGGCAGGGAGGAGAGTAGAGACCCTGCAATCCTGTTCAGGTGGCACACACCAACACAGGTTTCCTAAAAATAGAAAAGTGAAATTCTTGTCTACATCAGATATTTCATGCCAACTCTAATGAAGCCAGGATTTTGCCCATCAGGACCAAACTGGACTTAGATCTGTAACCAAAGAGATGCGCATGAGAGAACAGCCATGTCTGAACCTGTTGAAGTCTCAAGAACAGGGAATTACAGAAGCAAGCTGTAATAATCAAGATTTTAAGAGACCAGCACAGATGAGGCCATGCAGATTCTGCAGGTGGGGGCCACTTGCAAAGATTATGCCAATATATTTTCTGAAGAAAAATCCTAAATGGAGAAGGGAACTTGAGAAGGCACTTGAGCCAACCTGCTGAGGCTGGCTCCTTCTGGCCAACAGGAACTTTTCTGCCTCCAAAAACAGCTTGCATGGGAAGTTCGGACCTTAAATTTACCCTGAACTGTCTCCTGAGCGGCACCAAGGCTTAGCAACTTTATTAATAGCAGCAAGCTGGAAGAAACAGTCATCTGAGGGCTGTAGCAAGGGTTGTAGCTTGTTTTAAAAAGACAGAATTTTGGGGGTTTTTTGTTTGTTTGTTTGGGGTTGGGGTTTTTTGTGTGTGTTGGTGGTGGGTTGTTTTTTTTTTTTTTAATTTAAGGTGCACGAAAAAGGTTAGATGGAGACCAGAAAAGGCAAGGTTGCAGGGAGGAATCATTATTGAACAGAACAGGAGGCAGGAAAAGAAACATGAGACCAAGAAACAGAGAAAGATGTGTCAAAGTTCAAAAGCATGAAATGATACGTAGTTCTGCATGCTGCATTGAAGATAAGAGGAGTTGAGGAGAAAGACCCTTCATTAGCAGAAAATACTCATTAAGCATACCAAGTGGAAAAGTTTCCACGTTATGGCTAGTTCAGAACAGACTGGAAGCTGTGAAAACAGATACACTGATTGTTCAGGGGTCTCCCGAAGATTAATGGGTCCTCTGTTCTTCTGTCTGAGGCCTGCTCGCTGAAACGTCTTATGACAAAAGGTCGCGTACTCTGTGCGCTCCCTTTAGGAAATTGCTCTAATGAGTGTAGATCCTGCTTTGATATGTAAATCTTCAGTGGTTTACTGCATATGCTGAGTTGTTTTTGCTTGCCACTGTAATATATTCAAAAATTAAACTTTTGATCAATTAAAAAATCCAATAATTACTGTAAATTCTCAATCTCTTATCCAACATGAATACACTTTAATGTCTAGAAAAGCAGAGGAAGTACTGTCTGCTGCACATTCTGCTTTTCAAAGGCTTGAATTTGTCTTCCATCTGCTCAACCTCATTCACCTACAGAATTCAAACATACTGCCAGAGTAAAACTGCTCTCGAGCACCACCGGCTCCTCCCCTCCAGAGTTACAGAGGATGCTCGCTGAAGGTGTGTCACCAATTCGTACCCAACCCAGAGAGCAGCGATTAGCTTGACAGGCTTTGCTCCTGATAACACAACTTCTGCTCTCTCCTTGGCGAGTCCCTCTGGTCCAGCTCTCCTTTAATGCTGTGTATTTCAAAAAAGCAATTAAAACACCTTTAAAACCTTTCTTTTACATCATTTGTTATTTGGCAAGTGCTGTTGAAGTATTTTTTAAAGAGTGACATTTTATCATTCCATATGACCATCACTGCAGAGTAAAAACTATGGACGGAAAACACAGGAAAATGCCCAGTGAAGATTTTTACTTTCTTTAAATTCCAGTTTCTCCGTTTCAGCGGCTCATCTGACCGTTTCAAACAGTTATGTTTCTAACCAACCCTGCACAGCGAGTCACGTATGCGGTAATCCTTGGTAGTCCATGCAGAGTTAACATGTCTCTGAGCCATGCTGGTTCAGAGCTATGCAAACTGACCCACCTTATTTTCTTTTGTCTAACTGAAAAGAAGCAACAAGTTGTATGGCAGGATAAACTACGAAATGTTTAACGTGATGTGCATCCACGGAATCCAGCTGAGCTACAGAGGAGCCAAATGCCATTCACATGCCTGTTTTTGTACCTGCACCGTTGCAGAAGGAGGAACACCAACAACATCACAAGACTGGCACTAAAAATCACTGTGTCTGTGAGACATGGCGGAACAGAGAGCAGTGCACAGCAGACAAAACTTAAAACAGTAAATCCCAAAAATGCATTCTGAGAACACTTCCCTGAGTGAAGAATGCCATCGACAAGTACTATATAGGGCTTTCCTTCTCATTTTCCATCAAGTCTTCTACTGAATCAGCTACCACAGGTAAACTGTGTGACCCTTTTCTCTACTCTTGTTCTTCAAATAGGATTTCTTATTTGGTAAAGCCATTGAATCAAGTTAAATTTGCAATCAAATTAAAGCAAATGAAAAACAAGGACAAACATTTTTGTGTAAGATTTCAGTGACATTTTATACATACTTTGAAAGGGATTGTCTACAGGAATTTCCCAATCTGTTCCTGCATACAATCCTGCAATTAGACGTGGTTTCCTGAGACTGAGGCGCTCTCAAGCTCCTTCTGCTTGCACAGCTGCTAATTCTGTGAGAACTTTATTTTAATGATAGTAAAATATATGTGCAGATACAGTAGCATATGCCAAATTTGTCAGGGATGGAGCATTCTAGTGGGAAAAGACCGGCAGAGCAACAAGGAACATGGGAGTGGGAACTCAGTGGTTTCCTTGCTATGGAAATGCAACAAGCGCCTGGTTCTTGCATCAACCATGGCAAATCCTTGTGACTTTGGTACTGTGGAGATGAGCCTTACTCGGATGCAAAAGGACAAATAAAGAAAACGTGCGAGTTATTGAAATTCTTCTTATACTCCAGTGGTAGCAGGTGGGCGTTGTAAGCGTCACGGGGCTTCCACGTGGAAAGAGAAGCAGGGAAGAAAACAAGCTTTCCAAAACTGCCCTTCCTCAGTGATCAGGGGCTTTGCTGCACACATACGCTCATTGACCCCAGCTGCCAGCCAAGGCGCTGCCATCCACGTGGGGTTTGGCTAGCTGGTGGCTGCACACCTCAGAGCACCAAACACTTCAGGATGCAGAAAGCAGGTCGTATTTACTTCCTGGCTGTTCCCTCTTGCCAAGGTTCCCGCAATCCGCGTGCTGACACACCATGAGCAACAGTGCAAAAGCGGAGTTAAAAACAGTTAGCAACTGAAAACATGTGAAGTCGAGGATATACCACCCAGGTAATACAAAACCATGCAATGCAATCTGCCTCGTTTGATGTTTTAGTGTCCTGATTAACCAGAAATCCCAGAGAAATGTAACATGTAAAACTGGATTTATAGCAGAGTCACCTATTTCTCAGTTGCAATGTGAAAACCATAAACCAGATTTGTTAGCACCCCTGCCTCTTGCATTTGTGACCCAAGCAGACCATACTGAACAACGGTCTATAAAGCCAGAAACAGATGTGCAAAATCCCAGAACATCAGGACCAGGCTAACAATATTAACTTCAGCAATTACTATAACATTACCCCTTCATTTCTACAGAGCCCTCCATCATATCTAAATAAGTCTTGACATTGCCTTTTATTATCTGTGACTCAAAAGACAAATCGATACAGTAAGCCTTAGTTTCCAAGTCTGTTTTAAAACCTAAGTCTGTAACACAACAAAACAGCCAGCATGAAGACACCTAGTATTGTACATAAATTGAAGGACTAAGAGTCTGATGACAGAGAGTTGGTCATTCCCACCAATTTTGCTATATGCACTACCATTCACTTCCTATCGTGATTTAAAACAAACTTTGTAGTTTTGACATTTTCTTCCTAAAAAGGCTCTCACAGGGTTGTCAAATGTGCAGCGCAGCCTTCTACCTTCCTTTTATAACCATCCTTAGAGCCAGTCATTTATCAGAGTTGTGAGCAAGGACTATTAAAAAGGTGCGCAAAGACACGGCCCACCTGCAAAAAAATCAAAAGCCTTTCCCAGTGCCTTCACCTTGCAGAGCCTTTTACCAAGTCAGTGAAGAACGCTAGCCTCTGCTTCACACAGTGGTAAATAACCAAGCAGGCAGCGAAAGATTAGGCCTGAGACATACAGAAAAGATGGGCGCGATTTTAAATCTTACCTTCTGCACGTTGGGTTTGATGCACCGAACAAAGAAAGGATTTGAAGAACTCAGCGTCGCCATTAAAGAATGAAGCGATTCCTAAAACACAGGTAGAAAGAAGACAGTGCTTCACAAGCTGACTTTTTGTACAAGCAAAATACCCCAGCAAAAGCTCTTGCAGCTTAGCGCTACAGACAATATCTAACTGCAACACCTAGTGGTTCATACTAGAAATTACCATACTATGTAAACTCTTGCTATACAGTGAACATACAGAATCAATACATGCATATTTGTGTCTTCCACTGGTCCTTCTGATCGAAACTATCATAACTGTTTTATAGCGAACAAGACATAAACAAGATATACAGAATGATATGAAGAAAACTGTTCATAAGGAAACACCAAACTGGAAAGTTGCTGTTTCGGGGATCTTTTGAATGACTGCTTAGGATCTACATTCCCAAATTGCTACAAGTCACAAGGAAGGATAAGGGGTCTAAGGTAAAACTGAAGTAACCACAAAACTAGATCTCCTCTTTTCATTTCAACTACCCCATACCCACTCATTTTCCATTTTCCCTGCCATCAGCAGCATTTTGTGTACAGGAATTTCCTCTCTCCTGTGCAGTCTCAACCATTCTTACTAAAAGGACACTCCGATAATAAATGTACATCAACAAGAGGGTAGAAGAAATGATAAAAATGTATGAAAAAAGAGTTACTTTAGAATATAGTAGCCATTGTTTTATCAATACTAGATTTTAAAACACTCCCCTCCCAAAATTAACAAAAATTCAGTGAAAGATAGGGTGGTAAAGAAAACACATCTTACTGAAAGACAATGCTAACAGCATTAAGCAGACAGTTTCACAGTTATTTCATGTGATAGCTAATTGCATTTAACAACAAAAAGAGAGATTATAAGGTTCAGTGAAAAAAACCATGGAAGAAAACATAGGGTTTTTCCTAGTTTTAGAACTCTGAATGACCCAATAGACATTAGACTATCAGTTGTCTGAACCTCAGCCTGGAGATAAAAATCACAAAAATCCCTCAGTCCTTTTATGATTATTACTTTAATTACACATACACCCCTTTCCCTCCTGAGCCGTCATTCCGTATCTTACTCCAACTTGCCTCATTCTGTATCATTACGTATGATAAACCATTTTAAACTGAAGTCTTGCATTTACTTTGCAGGGATACAAATGACTGTACAGGAGCAGAGCCCAGGCTCTGAAGAGCCCAGAAAGCTAGCAATGATAACGTTTCACCCCTCAAAGGTGGCACTGGGTACCAGGCAGTGGAGAGAATATAGAGCAGGCTGCCAAAGAGACAGAAGATTCCCTTTTTAAAGAAGCAAGGCTGTGTGTCCTACCATATGTTTTGGAGCAAAACTGCCAATGGCAGTCTGTTACAACAAATTCTTGCTTCAATCTGCAAACCAAGGGCTTTCTTGATGATTAAACATGAAGTGATAAAGGCAGCAGGCAGAGTTGTGGCTGTGCACAGGAACTGGTACAGAGCAAAGGCAGCAAATGGTGAAGTGACTGGGAACATAAATGATAGTTCTTGGTTCGTTTGCCTTTGTCAGCCTACGGACCAGGAGTTGGGGACAGCAAACATTAAACAGCCAGAAGATACAAAGACAAGTATTTTTGTGTAAAGACAAATATTTACAGCTTCACAAAGTAAAGGCTTCATCTGTATTAAACCTGTGTGAACATTACAACATCTACGGAAAACCAAGACAATTCTCAGACACAGGCTACTACTTACACAGATTGGAAAAGTTGGTCAGTCTAAACAAAAATTATTTAATCTGTTTTCACATCCATCTGTGGTACAGACAGCCAGATTCTGCACGGTGCTGAACACCTCTAAGTCACTGTCAAGTGACGAGCTAATCTGAAGTTTGCCCTGTTTTAAGCAATAGGCTGGAGCAGATGGTAAACAACCTCACCTATTCTGTGTGCACCCCCAGGCCTGCATTAGGCAGGCTGTCAAATGAAGAGAAGAGTTAAGCAACCTATCATGAGAATAAAACTGTGAAGGCAAAGTTGTTCTCTTCAGTTGAAATGAGATGGACTAATCCCTAGAAAGCTTTAAAACATGGAAAAAACACCCAACCTAATTCTTTGGGAACAGGATGATGTGAAGGTCAACCTCTTGTAAAGCAGCTCAGCTGGTTAATGATCAGTTACTGCAGCTTTAGATAAGCAGCAACGATATTTTGATTTCATGTTTTATCATGCTTTATGCTAGCCAGGGGCCCTGACAGAGAAGAGAAGGAACTCTACAATGTGTTCTACCTTGCAAAGCAGATGCAAAAACATGGTCAATTTTTATACTGTAACATCTTAAAGGTCTACTTTGCACAGGTACAAAGACTAAGTGGAAACAGTACCTTCTGCTGTCCCAGACAGCTAGCAAATAATACCACCTCATCACAAGAAGCGCGTCTTGTCTGAGACGAGCAATGGCAGCACAAAGCAAGCTGTCCAGGGAATATAACATCAGTGTTTCTTAATAAAAGACACTGTGTTTGCCCCAGCATTTATTCCTTGCTGTTCTGTCCAACAGTTAGCAATAGTCTATTAGGATAAAATCTGCCCCTGGGGTTTAAGTCTGCTCCCTTTTTTAAAAAAAGTGAATTAACAGTGCAAATGTATATTAAGTCAAACAAAATGAAAGACAACTAATCCAGACTTGTACTCATGCAATTTAGAGAAGGTTTTGTGCCAATCTTTCTCTTTTAAATAATTTGCAGATAGACTTGATGCTAGATTTCAATTTGGTGCCATTTTTGATGGCAGGGCTATAAAGACTCATAAAAAGTTGTTTAATAAAAACGCTTTCCAAACTTTAAGTTAAAAAGCAAGACAACACCTTAATGAGGTATTTATTCAGTATTTATTTTTCTTAGCATACAGCACTGCTGTAAGGCTTTGTGCCATTTTGTGGTTGATTTTAGATTAGAAAGGAAAACCAAGACCAGAGAGATCAACGTCATAGATGAGCTTTAAAATAAGAACAAGTAAGCAAATGAAAAGCAATAGGAGTTTTGTGTGGATGGTGTGATGTGAAGGTTAGTTTCTGCTTGAAGCTAGCTAGTATGGCCAATCAATTGATTAGTTCGTGCACTTTCATAGAAGAGACAGTGCTGTTTTGATGCTGAAGTTTTGCCTGTTTTAATCTGCAACTGTTCCTCACTGAACACAGAGTTTAT
This sequence comes from Mycteria americana, assembly GCF_035582795.1. Classification (NCBI taxonomy): domain Eukaryota; kingdom Metazoa; phylum Chordata; class Aves; order Ciconiiformes; family Ciconiidae; genus Mycteria; species Mycteria americana. Next base: position 92,211,353 of record NC_134366.1, on the reverse strand, counting down.
CTATCACTGATTAGCTACAGAGCCGAGACGATGCATTAACTAACCTTGAACTGGAGACTGACAGTGGGTTTTCGGTGCTTGCTTCCACATTTAAGAGTGTCTTGATTGTTGCGACTTGAAACATGTTCAAATAGATCATAGATGAAATCAAGACTGAAACGGGAAGGAAAAAGAAAATCTCTAAAGTATATCTTAACAGGCTACAAGGTTTACCACTATAGAATGCAAAGAAAGCACTGTCCCTTAGCAAGCAGCTCCTCCGTCAAAAAAATGCTTATTGATTTTCTCCATAATCTTTAATAAGCAATAGATTTTGCCTTTGCAGAATTTATGCAGGGGAGCAAAAAAACCCCAAACCAAAACAAAGCAAAACAAAACAACGAGGTTCTTTCTTCTCCACTCCCAACACATCATTAGGGAAATAAAGTGTGAAGCCCTAGAGTCCTTACTGCATTTTACTCCACTCACGTAACCAGAACTCCAACTGACTGTAATGGGAAATGTACCTGAACAAAGACTAACAAACAAGACTTCCAGCTTCTTTGGGGCGATAACACAAAATAACCACCCACATGAGCTTCACTTTCAGATACCAGCTATGTGCGCTGTTTTCTACACTATCAGTCTGGTATCCTCCTCTTACCACTTCTACAGAAATGCAGACCTTTTAACTTAAATGGAGTCGCTCCAGACAGACATTGGTGCAAGAGCAAAACCAGGCCCAGCAGCTTTAACTCATTTATTACTTCTACCTCCATACTGCAATTGATAGATGTTATGTCAGATACGTCATGAAACCAGAACAAACAACATAGAGCGGGAAACGCTTATTAACAGTTTCCCTGCACAGAAGGGCTTAAGGGATTCACAAACAAGCAACTCCCACAGCAAGGCAGGATGACTGGATGGGATGGATGAGGGCAGCAGCCAAGCCAGCGACACCCGGGCTCAGCTCCCTCCTCTTCTGTCACCCATCTGTGTTTCCTGAAGTCTCAACCATACGCCTACAGAAAGGGACGTGGTGCCACTCTGGCTCACAGGGTACCACTGTAAGGATCCTGAGACCTTACACAGCAGAATGACAGGAGGCACGTGGGTACCAAAGACATCCAAGCTCAGACTTTCAGTAACGCAAATCTTTATAGAAATTCTCCCTTTTAAGCAATTACTATATGGCAATTTGCACTGTGGGGTAGTATCCCTGACACTAAGCTTTCACCCAAATTAGGGAATGCCAGAAATACAAGCAAATCAGGCTCTAGATGAAGCAAAAAACCCATGCGTGCATGCTGCCTATGAGGCACCTGTGAAACAGCTAAAAAACATCACCAGCTTTCAGCATCCTTACTCACCACTGAGTAATAAGTGAGCTCTCTGGCAACCCCCTGGACTGATCAGGGACAAGGTACTGTACAATGTTGGAAAAGCCGTGAGCGAGAACCAATTACAGTCAGATCTGCTTACGGGCACCTCTGATATTTCTTCTATGCTCCTTTCAACTCTGGCAAGGTCTGATGCTATGCAACATCTAACATATTCAAACCCCAGCAGAATTAGGTGATACGACACCCCTTAACATCATGTCCTAAAAAAAAATTGCAAAAACGTACCTGCTTTCACGTAACAAGTTCAGGAGATCGTCTCTGAAAGTATCTCTGTTCTTCTCCAAGATCCCCCTGACATCATACTGGACCTAGCAGGAAACAGAGCCGATTCAAACAACAAGCCAAGTAGTCAGGCACCTCTCACAACACCAGTGCTGTAAAAAGCACTGAGGGAACAGAGTGCTTTAGTTAATTTTGAGCAGCCTCAGGGTAAAATTAAGCTAATGAAAACTCTGGAATAATTTCAACAAATAAAGAAAAGAAAATTACCTCCCCAGCGTAGTGCTTCACTCCAAAGTTGTGAACGGCAACTCTTGGTTTTACATAAAAAGGATTGTTCTAATTGGAGGGGAAAGAAAGGAGAACATTATTGGGGGCCAGGGGGGGTGTCAGGGAGTGGAATGATACAATGGATCACATTATCCTCTCAACCCAGATCTAAACAAACCATTGTCTTCTAGTGAACTCCACGGAAGATTAGTGCTCCAAAAGCAAACAACCAACTTAGAATGATAATAGGATTTGTTAGTCTGGGCTGCTTCAAATGCAGTAATAACAGATTTATAGTATCTAAAAAAGCATTATACTAAACCTGAACCCATCTGGCAGAACCATCTATTAAAGGCACTTTGAAAAAAGAAGGCTGTGTCTTAAACTGGCAGTTATGAAGATTGGTGGACATATGCTTGTATCCCAGAAATTCTCAAAATTAATTCTAGGATCAGAAATAAAGGTAACACTAATCTGGACAGAGGAAACAGCAATCTTTCAGTAAATGACATCAAGGTGAATACTTCATTAAATCAAGGGAAACTGAAGATCTGAGTAATCTGAGTTACTGCAGGTTGTCAGAGCTCTAAGAGCAGAATTTGGTTTATTCACCAATACGGAAATCTTTAACTGGACAGTAATGATACGTTCTTCCAGGTAACCGGCTCAGTCTTGACAGCAAATAATATGGATTGCCATGGAAGTAGGATCACATCCAAAACAGCCTCTACAACTATGCACCCATATATTTGAACAATAAATTTCTACAGAAGAGACACTCCATAATTTGCACAGAATACATGAGCAAAACATCACATACAGCATGCTGGGTATTCAACTTCTCCAGCAAGGTAGAGTCAGTAGCTTGAGGAAAATGGCTCTCTTCATTGATGAGTGCCAGCAGGCCCAGTTTCTAGAACAGCAAGAACAGGCAGAAGATGAATTAGTGCACAGATGGACACAGACCTTGTCCCCAGTTTGGAAAAAACACAAAGTTCTTGAAGTTATTGTGTGCAGAGAGGCGCAAAACCACCCGTACATGACTAAAATCCCACTCTCACAGGGGACTGCAATCCTATTTTTCTGACAACACTCCTTTTGAAACATACAGCATATGATACATGGGCAAAATAAAGAAAAAGAAGCTACTGGAAGAAGCAACAGTTCTCCCGATGAAGGTAGTTTTTAGGTGCGTGCAATGAGATTGCCCCAGAATATATCCCCAGCCTCCAAGATCTCCAATGTCCCTTAAGTCTGAGGAATTTGTCTAAACAGCCTTTCAAAAATTTTTCTTCCATAAAATTGTCTACTTACTTGCTGAACCAATGCAAACTTTTGGCACCCAGAGTGCCCAGGGGCACAGCAAAAGACACACAGTTTAACAATGCACTGCGTGAAACACAACTTCCCTTTGCTTTGCATATGCCTCTGTGTAATTTCCTTTGATGTTCCCTACTTCTCATACTAGAAGAGGTTGTAAACAAAGCAAGCTACCCTGCAGTTAATGAATGTGTCCAGCAAGCTTCAGGTTGATACAGCCTCTCAGAAAAACACGGTTCTCCAGCTGCACATTTTAATAAGCCACGTCCCATCGGCTCAGAGCAGCTCCTGACAAACCACACCATCCTGACTGCAGTCAGGTCCTGGCAGCTGGACCTCCTGCCCACTGCCATGAATTTCTGTGGTCGTCTAAAGTCACACAGCTACACACCCCGCTACGGAGATAAACTCATGCAGCCCGCTTGTACTGCTGGCAGAAGCGAACATGGATGAAACTATATATAACTTCAGCTTTGTTAGAGTTAGTTATCCAGCCAGAGTTATCATTTCTAGGTGGAGAAATTAGACCTCATCTGCCTGTCACTGCTAATGTTCCTACCAAAAACTCTGCAGAAACTTCATGCTCTTTTGCATTTTCCCTAGTACAAATCAGAGCACAAACAAAATTATAGATGAAGCAAAAACTGGCAGGCAGCAAATGAAGACTACTCACATCCTAGGAAAAGCCATTACAGGAGCAAGACACTGTCATTCTTTCTGCCCTCTCTTTCTATTCTTTTTAATCATCTCCAAATATTGCCTTTGTATATAACTGTACACTGTTAAAAGTTACTACAATGAAAGATGCGTATATTGAGCTTACAATATAATGTGGAATTTGTCCATGCATGAAAATGATTTGATTAAAAGATCACTATTCAAACATGCAAGAGCCACCATTCTCTTCACTCTTTGTGTTGTTCTTTGTGTTGGCTAGTGTTTTAAAAACATATTACCTCAGAACAAAAACTAGAAATAGGTACTGGTATCAAATTCTTTTTTACCTTTTCAATAAGATCCAGGCACTCTCCATTGTCTGTCCAGTCAATATCCTCCCAAACTAGTCCTTCCCTAAGGAAAAAAGGAGGGCCTTTTTATTGACAACTATAAAGAAAAGATTTTAAATATAGAAATAGGACGAGCTGATGTATTAGTCTTGCAAAATACAGCAAAATCAGCTTGCTTTTAAAAAAATGCACAGCCCCAGACTAGGAAATTTTCAAAGGAATCACGGATAGCTGGGAACCCAGATTTCAGGTGAACAATGATATTTTCAAAATTCTTTCAAATTTCATCTGTATCTCTTACCTGCTGTATTCCAGTTGCTCCAAGGAAAAGATGTGCTTGTTGAAATACTCCTGAAGCTTTTCATTTGCATAGTTAATATTGAACTGCTCAAAACGGTTTACCTGAAGAGACAAGAAATTTTCAAAAACGCATACACTCTGAGTATTTTCCTTTGCAAACAAGGAACTGGTTTAAGTCCTAACATGTTTAACAATCAAGTTCCAGTGAAGACGACAAAGATATGTAGCACGATGAAGCATAAATATCAGACAATCCATCTGAACAAACTTTTGAAACCTACCTCAAAGTTTTCAAATCCAAATATGTCCAAAATTCCAATGGACTTGAAGTCTTCCTTGCTTCTGATTCTACTGTTGATTTTCTTAATGACCCAAGCAAAACACTGAGAATAAAGTGCCATAGCCATAGAATCTCTGCTGTCTATTGCCTGCATTAAAGAAGGAACACACAACGCATTAGTCACTCCTGTAATTGAGAACTTACCAGACTTTGCTGGTCAGCATCCCTTGCACAGCATAAAGCAAGGTATAATGCAAGCAGGTTTGTATTCCTATGTACCTTGACAGCAATTATATTAACAGTTACAGAGAGTCCCAATGTAAGCTTTAACAATGTAAGTTATAATAGCTGTACACCTATGTGGCTTTAATATTACATTTCAAAACTAAAGCATTCAAAAATTAGGAAATTATAAACTAAAGGTGCGGAGGAAGAAAAGAGAAGGGTAGGAAATAACACCCTAATTTACCCCTTTCTAGAGGTAAGCATAATGTTATGTACACCTTTTTCTAATCCCCTTCTTGTAAATAATAAAATTATTTTTGCTGAAAGTTTTCAAGAACGCCCACCTGACACAAATGTCCATAATGAAAAATATCAGTCTACATGATTAGAATTTAGAAAAAAATTGTAAGCAATCAGGCTTAATAAGAATAACAAGAGCCAAGCTACAAGTCCTGGCCTGAATGATAGGATGGGATATACAGAAATTTCTAAAAGTCCAATTATACCCTTCCCAAAAAACTATGTAGTATTTTTGATAGCAACTCTGATGATGCATGATCTAAACTTCTGTTCCTGAGCAACCAATGGTTTCACTGGACTCCAAGTCCAAGCTATATATTTAAAAGACCCTAAAAACATGTCAAAACTCAGATGCCTTTACCTGTTGTATACTAAGAGGTGTTAGGATTTCTTCTCCCCTGAGTATCATTGACCTCTGTGTCAACGCTTCAGTTAGCTGTGTGGAGTCCAACCCCAGTAGTTCAGCAGATCTACCCAGAGCTGGTAAAAGAAAGAGACAAATACAAACATGTCCTTAAATGTATAAGGCTATGAAACTAATTATTATTATTATTATTGCCACCATTTAAGATGCTTCTAAAATGATGGAGATTGGAGATAAAAACACAACTAGAAACTTGAGGATGTGTTTTTGCTGCTCGTGAAAAGGCACAGTATCATAAATATGCACAGCTGAAGGAACTTAGCAGTAGAAATCCACCACAAGTAAGTCACGAATATTTATTTTCCTCTTAATGTTACATGTCAAGGGTTCAAACAATCTACTGCTTACAGTAACATATTTTTCCAGATACAAACACTAATTCACTCTTTGTCCACATGAATGCATTTCAGTTTCCCTCGGAATGATGAGGCTAAAGAAAACCAATGAAATTTTTTTCTTACATACATAATTTAATTTGCAATTTTGCTGTAATGTGGTATGTAAAGCAGTATGTAATGCTACTCTTTATTACCATATTTGAAGAAATATTTAAAATGCTCGCCAGCCCAATCTTTAGATATACCAGCACATACTTTCAGATTTGTAATTGAGGTATTGAAAGCTCTAACAAAAGATACCTTCAGTGGAGACCTCAGTCAAGGAATGTACTTGAGCACTTACAATTTATCAGCTTCAGAGTATTTCAAAGAAGGATTTGGATTAAAATGGAATTTCACTACTGTTAATGAAATAAATATGTGCCCAAGGTCTTCCCTAATTAAGACCTAGCATCCAGCAGCAAACTAATTTGCCTTATCTGTCAAAAAAAACCCCAAAATAACATTTTAATCAACATTTACAGATGCTAAAAAGCAGTAAGACCCTTTCACTGTTTGTTCTTGCTATGGTCAGATATACTAGCAATGAATGTAACATTCACAACCTCAAGAAACATTTATGTACTACAGGGAAGCACAGCCTTCTCACCTGTTTTAAAGGACACCTGTGCCCCACCAGCAGTGATGAACTCAATGTTTCCTAGATGCAAAATGCCGGCCAACAGCCTCAAAACTTCTCGCACCTCCTCCTTGCTGAACTGCATCACTTCCATTGCAGTCTGGAATGACACGTGAGCTTCTTCACTAACATGCACGTTGACTCGAATGGGGACAAGGACAAACCCACCAACTGTGTTGTCAGGCCTTAGAAAGGCAAGTCAGGACTGACAGAGGGCTGGCAGGAGTTAATTCCTTTGGTTTCATCCCAAATCGAATACACCATAATACACCACAGGGACAACTTGGAACATGCAAGTATCACTCTAGTTTTAAGAAATCTCTTTTTGATGCTGTAAGGATCCTGTAATTTTCTTTCAAATTCTTCTGTATAAACATTGAAATGCCCTACTGAGTTGTGCATCAGACACAATTTCACTAATTTGCATGAGTAACTGATAACCTCTTCTGCGTTTTTACCAGATTTTGCCAATGGGGGAAAAACATGGGAGATTTTTCCACGGGGGGAGGAACACTGCAACATGTAAGATTTGCTCATTTGTTGCCTCAGCCACGAAGAATTCGGAGGAGGCCTTCTGCAGCATATTCTGAGCAAACTGTGAAGCCCAAATACACATCTTACCAGTGTGGTCTGACATCTTACAGCAAAACTAAGCAAGAAAAAGAGATCTGCATAAAACGTGTTGAATTTATGCGTAACCACTATGACAATGATCAAGGCTCAACTATGTAACAAGGAGAATGGCAAATCTCTACCTAAAGAAACATTAAAACAAGAAGAGGAACATACACCTTTCTCTGACATAGAAGGGGTAAGTAATTGTATGCCTCTGTAAATCACCAGCATTTCCCAAATATGGGTCTAATAGGAGCCTGTCTGAGACCAGATCAGTTTTACACCCATACAGTTAGACTCATAATGTTATGGTCACTAGGTGTCTGACAGATGACACATTTCATCTTTCACAAATCATCAGTTACAAATGGAAAAGCCTCAGACTCATCCCACAATTAGAAGTAGAGAAGAGATAAAGGTTGAAGGTGCATTTTGTATAGAAGACCTTTCCCAACAGAGCTCTAAGAAAGGCGGCAGCACTGTGAGCTCATCTCCGCGCTCACGGTGCAGTTCCTCCCTGTCTCCCACAAAAGTTTCACTTAAGTAACATTTCCGGCACTTAAACCGCAATAAAAATAGGCAAAGGGGATGACTATAATAGGAAAAGACAGGCGAAGGCGAACTGCGGGGTTTCTGCCCACCTCCTGCTCTGGGAACACAGCCTGGCAGCCTCAGCCCCTGCTCCATGCCTGCCCACGCTGCAGGCAGTACACAAGCATCACCTGCCCAGCTGATTTCATGCTCTGCCTACCCTGGGGTGATTAGCACAAATTAAATGTCACGCTCATCAGCTTAAGCCATGTGACTATAATGTAGATAAGTCACCAACTTGCCCAACACCCCTCTGCCCCCACCATACTAGAAGAGGATGTTTTACACTAAAAATAACTGCTGCATCCACTACACATTAATTTGGCAAAGAGATTAACATAGCTAAGCAAAAATAATTTGGTGAATGGCATAAACCCCATTATGTTTACTGATTTTTAAAATCTAACATATATCATAGTAAACATAGTAAGCAATTAGCAATTATCCTAACAGTCAGTATAGACTAATTGCTGTAGCTAATTGGTGTGGTATAAGACATAAAGCCATTCAGAGAAAGACTCCATGAAGACCTGGGTTTTTAATCTGTGTTTACATTTTCTTCAACATTATTGTGTAAGTTACTCCATACAACTGGATCTCCCAGCTGCAACTTAAAGAGTCACAGAAGCCCAGCTGCTTCGCTCCCCATGTGCTGCACTGTGGACTCAAGCCAGTAGATGCTACATGATCTGGGCAAAGCTTTAGGATGGAAAAACAGTGGAAGCAGACATACCTGTAATATAAAACAATGTAGGGAAGGGCAAAGGCATGTAAATGCCTTACTGTCTTCCTAACTGATAGTCTTTTAATTTCAAAACTTAATCATTTCACTAAATTATAGCACACTTTGAAATGATAGAGTACAAATCAAGCATTGGTAAGGAAGGTAAAGACATGCTCAAAATGACAGTGAAGTGTTATGAGAAAATGTAAGTCCCTGTAAGCTTAGTTCTTCTGAGAGAGCTGCACATAGAGCCAGAATGGCAGAGAGTGCAGGTAAGCACAAGAAGGCTTTGTCCCCTGCTCTGTCAATGGGCCCCAGGCACCTGTACCTGCAGAATTTTTAAAGTATAAAGAACTAGGGAAAGAACTCACAATGACTTCCTTGAAAGAATCTTTGTCACTGATTGTCTTATCCGCTATACATCCAGACTGATTCAGGTAGTGGTAGTTCTCCGGTACAGATAAGTAAAAAGCATCTAATGAGGCGAGAAAAGAGGACAAGTGAAAAACAAAATCCCCAAACAAAAGCACTCCATAAATTACTACGTCAGTCAGAGTTAAATAGTTCACAATTAATTTGCTTTGAAATTATGATGATGCACAAAACAAAAGTTTTATACTAAAACCAGATATGGGGTTTTATTTTGCTGGGTTTTTTTTTCTTTATTTAGCTGCACAATGGAATTAACTCTACTTTTTAGCATGCAAAGACAGCAGGCCCAAAGGGAGATGCTGAGACAGCTTTAGGCAATTTTGCACATATACAAATGTCATTTCTTTTGTTCAGTGGATTTATTCTTTATGAGAGAGGATTAGAGGAACCAGAATTATTTCCCTTTGTTGCTGTGGAGTTATTTAGTACCAGCAAAAATATTCAGCTTGAACAGTATGAAGCATGTTTGTCCCCAAGTAATTTTCCCAGGGCCACAGCAGAAGGTGGGAGAAAAATTACCGGCAGCTTGGTGACATTCTTCAACTAAGCAGGTTGCTTTATCAAGCTGAGCTCAAATTCACATTCACTGAATCCCAGCTGAATAAATAACCTATTTCTCTGCCTGGGTTAGCGGGTTTCTGCAGTTAAATTCGCCACTGCTGTCACCATGGCTGACTGCTAGCAGAGAGCCACTACAGTTGTGTGACTTGTGCTTTGCCACTCACCTTTCTCTCTCTCTTCTATCCCTGCCAGCAGAGCATAGAATATATGATAATTTCTTTCCCCAGGGTTTTGTCTTACTACACGATTCTGTCAAAGTAAAAAATAGTTTCTATTTAAGCAATCATTTTTAAGGAGAATTTTTTTATCCACAATTTCAAATAAAATGTTAAATCAAACAAAATTAACTGAGCAAAAGCAAACATCAACTTACTTTTTCCAATAAATCTACAGCCAGGAAGAAAAACTTCAGTCAAGGAATAAAGTAAAAAGCAATTAATGCACAATCTATTTATAATCTTCCTTAATTCTTTCATTTGAGACAACCGGAAGAGCATCATGGTCTTTTCTTACAACATGCTTACTGCCCTAACAAGATGAATAAAGTGGCAACAGCGATAATATTGCAGCAGTTCTAATACCAATGTGTTCCCACACCTCCTTCTCCTCCATCCCATCAAAACCAGACTTATCATGTTCTCCATTTTAAACGGCATCTGCTTTCCTTTACTTTTCCCTAAAGCTCGGGAACAGCTTTAAGGATGAAATTTGTCCCACTGCAAAAGCAGCTTATGTTCAAAACACTAGGTAGGATCACCTGGGTATATTCCTCATCCCCACACCTCTGGTGCTCTGGTGGAACTGGCTTATAGTCCAATTTTGCCAAATGCACGACAAATCCAAGGATTTGACCTACCCATGCTCACACTGCAGAAATTCAGCAGCTCTGCTCTCTCAAGTACTTTTCCAGAAACTAAGCAGCTTATCTTTAGGTACAATAAATGAGGGAAATAGCTGACAACTGAAGTTATCCCCAAGAACGCAGGCTGTTTTAGCTCACTGTGTAAAAGCACGCACATGAGCCACGCTAGCAGTAGCAATACAAAATCCTGGTCCTCCCAGAGTGTATACAGCCCACCCCGCCACAAATGCATGCAGAATTTGGTGCTGCTGCTTCCCTTTCCCACCTACATCAGCTCAACTTAATTGTGTATGTTTCAGGATGGGGTGAAAGGACAGACAAGGGTGAGCCACTTCTCTCGCAGCCCTCCATGGAGGTACATGGGGGCTGCCCACAAACAGGGGTGAAATCACCAAACAAGGATACAATCTATAATTCTTCCTCCCTGAATGTTTCCTTTCTGACAAATGTTCAGCTGAATAAACTTCCCAAAGCGACTTGAGTTGTTGTTGTAAACAGTCTTTGCATTGCCAAAAGCTTCCATAATTGGGCTGTGAAAATACAGAAGAACAAGAGCGTTAACGTGTGACCAGCATGCCAACAGTTTCACATGTGACTGGTGAAAGGAATAGCACTCTGAAAAGCTCACTTCTGACACCCTCCTCAGCCAAAGCCTACATCCTCAGTATTATCCTCAACTTATTAACAACGGGCATCTCAATTTTCTATCAAAAGATGCAAGTATTCAAGCAACAGGGAGATTAATCGCACTAAACTACTCCGCAGCTTAATCTGTAACTGCTAAAAAGATGCACGCAATTCTCATTGCAGTACTCAAATTATAGAAATAAGAAATCTCAGCACATGCAAATTGCTAGACAGATGTAGGGAAAATAGTCCTTGTTCTAAGGCAATTAAAAAAAAATAATTACATCAAGATACAGCAGGTAAAACAGAGATGAAGCATGATAAACAAAAGTAATAGCATCTCAAATTGTCTTTGTTTTTAAATAGTTTAGAATCATGTGTTATTTCATTTGAACACTGAGAGATTTTTTTTTGCTTGCGTAGAGTGTGTCCAATTTATCTGATGCATTTATTCATCTGTCTTATCAGGTCTCCTTATCCTCCCTTTCCTCAGCGTGCTTTTAATACTTGCACACTTTATCCTCACCATGCTGTATCTTGTTCTACCTTATCCTCAGGCTATACAAACCAAACCAATGGTTTCTCCCTCCCATCACCCATTTCCCTCAGTCTGACTATCTGAATTCAGCCCCAAACAAAAATGAAAGCCATCGCTAAAGCATCGCCCATTTCAAAACTCTGCATCTTTTTGCTTCTTGAAGATATCCCACTGTGCTCACAACTCTCTAGAGCAGCCAGGTAATTTTGTCTAATGGAAAATTTCCCCCTTTCCAATATTCATTTTATTGTTCAGTAAACACACCCACATCTTTAATTACATTGCAAGTTCTTGTTTCAATGACTAGGCTTACGTCTTCTGGAAAAAACACCTGTGTATTGAGCGGACCTAGTACCTGCTCTCAAGAATAGCTTGCTCCACACAGGAGGTCTTCTCTCTGCAGGACAGCTCCAGCGAATGTTGGCTCATTGCCGACAAGAACTTGAGAATCAGCTTAGTGCTTTCTGTCTTACCAGCGCCACTTTCGCCACTGAAAGAAGAAGAGGAGGAAAGTGTTGGCACAGTTCCAGCTGCCAGGCAAAAAGCCCTCTGCCTGGCCAGCCCTCCAAATTCTAAATTACCGGCGGTCAGGAAGACTAGGGTGATTAGAAATGATACTCCAATGGCAGCAGAATACCCCTTTAAGCTTGCTCAATATGACATTCAATACAAAATGCAAGCTATCTTTAGACTTCATACCATGGTTCAGGCAGCATTTCAAGGCATTGATTGCATAAGGATGTACACAACACCCGTGAGGCAACGAAGAGCTCTCCGAATGCAAACGACTACCCAACAATCCTCACCATCATGGAAAAACAAAGTTAGAGCAAAGGCATTGCAAGGGTCGGGGAGAAAGTCCAGGATATGAATTAAGCTGGGAAAGTTTGGGATTGTGTTGCAGCTATTTAGCTAAGGAGGGAGTCCTGCTGCGAGAGGAGGGGGTTAGAGACACCAATACGTATTATAACACATAAAGGCTACTTGCATAATTAATACTGATATTCTTAGTGAGCTACGTATTCTTTAAACAAACTTCTTATATGCCAATCCAAATAAACCAGATTCACGAGTTCAAAATATACAATTTTCACCTCTCATCACCATCAGAGATGTAAAACCTCTCATCTTCACCCACAGCAGAACAAAGCTATTTGATAATGCTAAACTGACATTTTAAAAACTGTTAGTAAGAAATCTTGCTTATACAAATAGAAGGCAATATACTCTATTTCTCTTCAAAACCAAAGCTCTAAAAAGGGAAGGTATGCATTTGGCTCAGTTCCTCAATATCATTTCCCTTCAACTATGCAGCCTTATAATTAAAAACACACCGTGAGCCATTAAGAAACATAACTTGTAGTCAAAGTTTGTCTAGTTTGCTTACTTTTCATCTGAAGTCATAGCATTATATCCTAAGCTGCAGCCTAATTCCCAGTTTTCCTAATTAAGCTGTGCCTAATTCCAGTTTACTCCCAGTGAAAGGAGGTACATTTTGGTCTTGTCCTACCCTTTTCATGTAGCAAGTGGGAGTTTTCTCACTGACTTTGATGGAGCACAACTGGGCGTGTGGAGCAAGCTTAGTTTATTTGACAGTCTTTTGTCATGCCACTGCTGAGTGGTGACTCTGGTGATTTTAGGTTACGGCAAAGTATAATGATGCTTTCTAGTAAAAAGCTAAGAAGAAAGGTACAGCCCAAGAAAGCAGCATGGCATTTTCCTGCAAATGAATGCCAACAATTAAAAAAATATTCAGGGAAGAGGCATTCAGAAAACATAACAAGACACAGAGTTTTGTGGCTGAGATGCAAGTGTTTCCCAAGAAGAATCAGAGAGTCTTTAAAATGTTTTGTAAAACTTCATACAAGATATGCTACCTGTTGATACGGTCCAGCAAGTATGATTCATCCATCATACTTATACCATCTCAAACAAATCCTGTAGTATTTTTAATTTAGTTTTACCCTTAACGTCTGGCCTTTTTGACATTTGTTCCCGTTCCCTTTCCCTTTGTAGGCCCTCACCCACTCATGCTCCTTTGCCAACAAAGCAAATATTTAATATTCCCCATATTTAATACTGGCTCCTTGTACACTAAAGGATTAGCAAAACATTTCTACTACTAGTTTTTAAAGGGCTTCACAAACCCTTGCGTTATCCTTGTCCAGTGCAAAATATCATCAAGCGATACATACCTCTTCCTGCCTAAATTCTCACCCTCTGAGCAGTGTATAGCTCAACAGCAGGGATATGGGTGCCAAGGGGGACATCAGCTCTTTCACTGACCCCATCCTTCCTCTGCCCCCACCCTCTGTCCCATACTCTCGAGCATCTGTAGTTCTATGGAAGCTGAAAGTTCTCCACTGTAATCGAGAGCAATTCTACAAGTGAGATATTTAAAGCTGATGGAAAAATATTTCCTGTGCCTATCTCTGGTACAGTTGGTATTAGGCACAATTAAATGCTCTCGATTTTTTCTTAGAACAGGAGAGGCTCAGAACTGGGTCAGGCCAAAGATCTACCTGCCCAGTGTCCTGTCTCCAACAGCCACCAAATAGAGATACCCAGGGAAGACATATGATACTTCCCTTCTGTGTTCTTCCAGCTTCCAGTTATTTGCTGTTCAGAGGGTTCCTGATCTAAACCTTGTTTCTATGTGTCTTGTAACCCTCAACGGCTTTATCTTCCATGAGTTTCTAGCCAACACGTGTCTTCTTGTTTCAGATCTGCCTCCTATTAGCTTCATTTGATGCCCTCTAGTTCTCGTATTGCAAGGAGAAACCAACAACCCATCCCAGCATTCCCTCTCTCTGCTGTGCATGACTTCATGGATAGCCTCCCCAGTTCGAGCTGTCCATCTCCATTAGCCATTCCCACATACGGAGCCACGCTACACTTCTAATCACTCCTTTTTGTTCTCTGAACCACCTCCAGTTCCACAAAGTCCTCCTGGATATCAAGCAAGGGGGAAAAAGGCTTGTGCAAAATACTCCAGGTATGAGCAAAGGATGGATTTACCCAGTGTCCTCTATTCATTTACTAGTAACCGCTCTATTCTGTTTCGTTTTACAATTACTATGGAGCACCGAATGGATGGATTCCTGGAGCCCTCTGCCATGATAGTAAGATCGCACCCCTGCATGGGGTTGCTCAGCTCAGGACCCATAATTTTATGTGCATTAAGTTGGCTCTGCATTTTTCCTTTATAAAATACTTTACAAAAGACAGTTATTATTAATGAGATGAAAATCAAGAACAAGCATGCTAAACTTTAAAGTTGTTTATTCAACCCTACAGTACACACACTAATGGTAGGTTAAGTGGCATCAATCTTTCAGACTCCTTAGAAAGCCTATGCCTACAAGAAGTTGCCAAGGTCAGTAAAAGGGTGAATTTTTTACTGCACAGCCAACCTTTCCAGCAACCTTTCCACCCCATGAGTTTAAATGCCCAGCTCGTTCCACATCGCTACATTCAGTATTTTGAATATATTAAGTGTGACAGCAACACACAAGGCCCCACTTAGGAGATCTTTAGACTTTCTCCATGCCTTGTTCTACGCAGGGCATCTCGCTAAGGGCACAGCAGCCTGGACTCCAGACTGCTGCAGTGGAAAAGAGGGTCACTGAGAGAGACTCCTCATTCTGAAGGGTGTAACGTGAGTGAGGTGTTATCAACACTACTCTAAATCACTTCTCAGTTCTGTCTGCTGGCTTTAAAACCCCGAAGACTGATACACACAGACAAAATAGGCCTCTTCAGCAAACACCGTTCTTCGACACACATGTGAATTTTGGTGCATTAGTCTCATAGGAACGTCTTCTCTTCACAAGTCTGGGTCTCATTCAAAGACTACTTTGGTTCACATTGATCTTCAAGCTGAATAACAACAACAAAAATGTCAGGCCATCAGATGATAACGGAGAGAACAAACTGGTGTCAGACTGTGATATCTCCCACTCGCAGCACTGACTTGAATGTAAGTCAGGGTGACTGTTGCTGCTCCTTCAACTGCTCTACACTTCTTTTCGAGTGCTTTAAAGTGGATCAACTGCTATTGTATCTGAGAGAAGAGTATGTGTTTGCTTGTGCATGGACTAGACCACCTTAAACAGAGCAGCAACAAAAAAGCCACCTAAAGGTATCTTCCTATTCTTACAATAAAGGGGTGGAGGTTTGAACTTGGTCCCAACTTGCAACCATCAGGTAATCATGGGCAAACTCAGTCCGTTCCCTACATCAGGACAGGCTGTTCGGCTATTCCTTGAGTAAGATGGACTCCCTTCATGCTCCTGCCACAGCACCCGGCTAAAAAATCAGAAGATATTAATTTTTTTTTTTTTTTTAACATGTCTGTTGTAGCATCAAATTTAACTGTGGTGGGCTTTTTTTTTTTCCTGTTTTAAATGAAACTGGACTCTGTGGTAAGGTTCAGATCAACACAAAACTGAGAATTTGTTGATGCAGACGTTTTTGTCTACATGAAAACTCTAGTTCAATAGCCAGATAAGCAATTTTTAGCCTGGGAGAGTGAAAATACCATTTCACAACTGCGTAAATATTCTAATGCACTGGTTGTGCACAGCTTCTTCAATGTGCCATTTTGTTGAATTTTAGGCTGCTAAGTCATTTTTATGCAGCACTATCATGAATTAAAATAAGCCTCTGTAACACAGACCAATAAATAAGCACCTTCAGATGACTCCATTTAATATCATCTCTTCTGTATTTCCTTCCTTTTTACCTCTGGTCTGGGTGGTTATACAGGAAAAATGGTCTCGCATTTATATTACATTTTGAGTCACTACTGATGACAGCTTTTAATTCAGGTTCTTGCCTTAACCCTCTCATCTTACCCCACCCAGACACAATAGCCCAAGCATTTCAAAACAGTAGAAGCTTTTTCACAGGTTTTTGAAACCAATGCCTTAAGAAAGCAGCTCCAAAACAAAGCTGAGCTAATTCTGGATGCCAGCAGGGGGCACTTCAAGACCAGAGGATCATAAGAAAGTGTTCAGTACCTTGGCTCATGGGGCTGTTACAACTTGCTACTGGTTTTAGATCCCAAAATTAGGAGCAGGTGAAGAGTGCATACCAGAACGTGAAGCCTACACGAACAATTCACTCTTTTTAACTGGATGTAACTGTTTGTTGTGTTTTTGCAATGGAATAAGATTTTCCTTTTTATCATCTCTTACATTAAATACAAGACCAGAATATTTGCCTGAATTCAGACACTACAGAGGTCCACTTGACCATTTTTTTTCAAATGCCAGTAGTAACCAAGAAAGCCTGACAGTGACTTGTTGTAACATCTAATTCTAAGCCAGTAAAAGATGCAGGAATGACCAGGATGCTGAAGATGACAAGCACACTGTTATACTTCCACTTCTGATGCCCCAAACTAAGTATATGATCACAGGGACTTTTCTAAACCTCATGAGGGCCACTGAAAACCTCCAGTAATTTAAAAAAATCCTGCCTGACTCCTTCACAGATACAACAGATAAGAGTGTTTTAGGAAAGTAGATTTGACTTTTTATTTTTGTCTTGAATTGTGTTTTCCTCCAATTTCTGTAGAAACAACATACCCTTATAAGGTTGTATTACGGCACTCGTCTGAAACACTGAACTTATACAAATCATTGTTTTAATCCATGACCACA
This sequence comes from Mycteria americana, assembly GCF_035582795.1. Taxonomy (NCBI): domain Eukaryota; kingdom Metazoa; phylum Chordata; class Aves; order Ciconiiformes; family Ciconiidae; genus Mycteria; species Mycteria americana. The sequence continues at coordinate 92,193,990 of NC_134366.1, read as the reverse complement.
GTAAACAATTTTAAAAGGGAGCGCTAATGCAAAACTTCTCCATATTACAGCTTATCTGTACCAAGGCACATGGTTTACAGAGCAGGGACTGCTGGAGACCCCTTTGGAACATCAGAGACTTCTGCTTATGTCCTTTTTAGGACACAACCTGCTTCTCTCTTGGCAGCTTGTGGGGAACTGGAAGGAAAGGTAAAATACTTGGGCCAGTACAGAATGGCATTAACAAAAATAACAACGGCCACCTTCTAGGCACCAAAAATTATTTTGGTCCCCAAAATTCAGGTATGTGGTCTATTCACAAGTTATTACCTGACATTACACCATGAAATCATGACTCCAGGGTAGTTATTTTTGCATGACAAAGATCTCTGTGCATTTCATTTTTTCTCGGAGTGACACTTGGACTCAGCTTTATATGTACAGCACTACGCATTAAATAAATTTAAAAAAAAAAAAAAAAAAAGGAAAAATACAGTTGAAGAAAGCTGAAAAACACACACAAAAACACACACAGCCCCCTCTGTCTTTGTACCACTGCCAGGCAGGACCTGCCTAGAGGCGAGGGCAAGGCAGGGACTATGACCTGAGAGCTTGCAGAAAATTGGAACCAGACCTAGCTGTGTTGCATCTGATCCACATTTCTAACAACAGCTTGGGTGCTGAACTACATGAGCCAAACCCTCCTCTTATTTGGGAAGCCTTGCAAACTGGCCTATAATCTTAAATGCCAGTAGAAACTGCCTATTGCAAAAGGTGCTGCTCTCACTCTCCCTCATCCCCTCTCTGCCCCACTGGCTGCCCCATGCCATGGTCCCATGGCTGTCACAAGGGCTCCCGTGGAGGTCAGGAGACAGCCAAAATTGTGTCACCTTGTGTCTCTCCACATTTAACTTGTGCTGGTAGGCTGCAGGAAAGCGAGAGCAAAGAGGCTTAATCACAAAAACACTACAAAGGCGAGAGAGGAGAGGGAGGGGAAACACAAGCTCTCTCACCCCCCCGAACATCACCTCCCGCCCGGAGCCCGATGGCTGGTGCCACGCTGCCATCGCCACCGAGCTGCTCCTCCCGATCCGGTGGGCCAGGCTGCAGTTTTCCCTGCCCGCTGCAAGCCAACGCAGCTGAGCTGGCAGGCAGGGGAAAGGGAAGAGAGCTGGCTGCGTTTTCGACTCTTCTGGACCAAGAAGGAAGGAGGAGCTGAAAGCAGTGAAAAGCTATTGAAATGCCAACTGCTTGCAACGTAGGTTGGGAGCAGCGAGATCCTGAATACCAGCAACACAGAAGATCAAACAGGAAGCTGTTAAATCACCATTAAATTAAAGCACGACGAGATTAAGTAAGGAAGATTAATCAGGCAGTTAAGTGGCTGAAATGAGGAGGGTTTTCTCTTTTGCTGTTGTTATTTACTGTGTCTCTCGAGACTGGTGGGTTATTTTTTCTTTTCCTCTAGATTCAGGGTTCAGGGTCTAGTGGTGACAAACTGCTGAGCTGCACAGGGATGTTTAAACTGGTGGGGAAAGCACTTAGGGTAGAATCAGATGTGTGAGTAGCAACAAATGCACAAAAATACAACAGATTTTTCACTAAATGAAATTGTAAGGTGCGTAAGAAAAATTAACATTTTGTCAGAGGTCCACAGAATGATACAGAGCAAGTTCAGAAGTCTCTCCCAAAACTCTGATGGTTTAAAAGCCTGCTTTCTTTTGGAGTTCTCCTCTCCATGTGGCCCAAATCCGTGTTCCTAAATCACCTCGAAAGGCTCACCGGCAGGGATGATGAAAGCAGCAGCAGCAGCAGCCGCCATTTACCTGATGAGGATACACTGGTTGTCATGGCGTTTCCAAAGGCAGCGGTAGCACTCGTTCGCCACAGCGAAGATATGAGGTGCAATCTCTCCCATGTGGTGCTTGCTGTATCGCTCCATGGCGGCGCAGTCGTACAGTCCCGGGATGCTCTTGTAAGGGTTCACAGAGGCAACTATCGAACCAATGTAGGTCTGCAAGCACACAGCCCCCCCCCCGAGTTGTTATTACACACAGGGTGGAACAGATTAACACTCTTCCCAAATGAAAGACAACAAATACATGTTTGCAAAAGCCTACCAATCCTTTGGATAAAGATGGCTAGTATTTTTCCCTGCTTTCTTCCTTTCAACAAAAGCAACAGAAGGGCAAAAGTTTTTTCCACCTCCGTCATGTTTTCGTGCTTACCTCACCTACAGCACAGAGCTTCTCGGCTGTACGAATCCCGATGCTTACAGCTGCACAGTAATGCCTACAAGCACTGCTCTGCAGCTGCTCCTCACACATTCTTAGGGACTCACTGAACTTACTAAAAACCTGACTGGGTCCCAAGTATTGGTCCAAAACTCTGTATTTCCACGTAGAGTATCCAAGTCCTCCTCTGCTACTCATTTTTAAAACAGAAGTATCAGACATTATAGTAGACACTACTACCATTACATGGAAGCAGGCCCTAAGAAAAGCACATGAACTGGCAGATGCTCCCAAAACATTGGGTTTCTGCAACTTAATTTATTACTAGTTTGATGCACAATGGCAGCTGACAAGGCATTCATTTCTACCCCATTGCAATTAGAGAGCACATCAGTTAAAACCACCCAGGTAGCAGCTTATGCCCATTCCCATTGCCTTAACTCATTAAGCTGTGGTAATGTGATCGTTTGCAACAGTCTATTGGCAATGCTGTTCATTTTCTCAGTCACTCTCTATCCGCTTCAATATATTTTTCAAATAAAATCAAATTAAGTGACGTAGGAGATAAGATTAAGCATGTTATCTCCAGAATTTCCAGTACATTTCTGGGGCATGTGGAATTAATTGATATATCGTATGGTGTGTGCAGTGTTACCGCTGTGATACTAATTTCATTTTGTTAAGCACCCTTTCTGCGGTTACAGGCAGGAAGCTGACACCTGGCTTCAACAGCCCTGCTGCGGACTTGCAAAGAGCCAGGCTGCGAAGCCTCCAGCCCTGCAGCACGGTCCCCATGTACAGACAGACGCTTCACCAGCAGTCAACCCTCTCGTCGCCGACAGGAACCAGCTGTGAAGTTGACAGCAGGGCTGAGGCTCTCTTCACCTCCGCAGCACCCTACCCAGAAAGGGCTGGATAAGGCGAACAGCATCTTGCACGCCACAGAAACGCAGCCCCACGTGCTCCTCCTGCAGCCACCCTCTTCTCCGGCAAGCCACCATGGGGCACTCATTGAGACCCAGGGACCATCAGCTCCCCCACATTTTCCTTCCCTGTCAGTCTCTGCCACAGCATTTACGTTCCACATCTACCTGCCTCCCTTTTCTTCTCCTTAATTAAGTTGTAATTATCTCCGTGTATCAGCTCTCCTTTCTCACTGTTACCCTGCTGTTACATTCCCCATTATCCACCTGTTCGTCCTCCATCAGGCCCAACACAAGTAGCAGCTTTGAGCTTTTTGCTAAGGCAGACAACAGCAGTGTCCTTGAAATTATGACAATTTTATTAGCTGCAAGGGGAATATTCCTCCTCACTGTAACTCAAGTACCTTTTACAGAGCCGTAAACTTTCAATCCGTGTGTTTTACAGAAACCCCCATGCTGTGCAATAGCTCAGAAGGTTTCATCTAGAGGAAAGATACCATTTCAACACAAGATCGTATCGCAGGGCAATTACAGCACTGGGACAACAGCTTAATTTCCTGGGATCATTCCCTCCTGGGTTCTTAAATAACTAGTGAGGAAGTCTCTGAGAACAAACTTCCTCTGTTTTATACATATTTCAGCACACATTGCACAGGCAAAATTTAAGAGGTTTTTGGTTTTTTTTTAATTACAAGTGCAAGCATGACCAATAAAACAGACTGCTACAGATCTTCCTCTTTACCTTATTAAAGTCTGACTACAGTCTTACTAAAATGTAAGAACAGCAACTTGAGGCACGCCATCACAAGAGATGCCATGGCAAAGAAGCAAATAAAAAAATCCCCATGAAACACAACACCATCTAACGGTAAGCATGCACTCTATAGCTTCTGCGTGATCAGGTTCCTGGCAGAACAACATCACCACGCTCCCTGATCTTCCTGTGATGAAGCACTGGCAAAACCGCACCACCACCGGCTACAGTGCGACTTTTCTTGCTTCTCCTATTCCAAACTAAATATCATAAGAGGCGACAGCAGCCCACTCCTGCACAGACTCGCTTAACATGAGGCAGTCTTTCACATGGCTTAAGCATAACTTTTTAAAAATGATAGGAACACTTCCAGAATATTAGTCATTACTGTGAATAAGGAAAGCTTTTTATTAAATAAAGTCAGCTGGCTTCATTGCCTCATAATTCATGTAAGGTATCACAGAGAAAAAGGTAGTGTATTATGGCATTAACAGAAACCTGGTAAATAGCAGAAATGATACTAGCGAAAACAATTCCTAAATCACCTCATTGTGTAATGCTGAGGACATGTCATTATTTTAAAAATTCCTTCTCTCTCTTTTTCTTTCAGCAAAATGTGAAGAACCACAACCTCTACTGAAATAGCTCCAATTTTGTGGTTCCAGTCTTCTGGTGCCTCGAGTACGTATTACCTCTTTGCAAAACAAGTTAAATGCATGCACAAATTGCCACCAAATTATAACGATACAAGACAGAACAAACTCAGTCCTTCAAAAAACAAACCTCCTCATCCCAAGGCAAGATCACACAAAAGCTATATTCTTCACAGAATGGATCAGATTTATCACCTACCAAGTGTCACAATTCAACTCAGGAGCAGCCGCAACTAGGTATCTGCATGGACTAGGAGTTAGCTGGCCCAAGTGAAAGTTCCACCTTAACCCAAGGTAGTTCAGCAAGGTATCGATGAGCTGAAGCCTCACTGTTACTAAAAACTATTCCCATTATTTAAAAAGTTCCCATTAAAAGACAGATCTTCCCAAAGTCTTTGTAAATTTCCCCTGGCATACTCAACAGCAGCAAGATTGGCTGCAAGAATAATTTCCTACATCACTTCCAGGCTTACTACTTCTCCCATCCAGTAACTATCACACGCTCTTAGCAGTAGCAGTATTTTATACACAGTGGATCCTACTCCTGCTAGCCTCTACCCTGGCACCTTTAAAAGCCATGAAGTCAGGGACTGGAGGCGCAGCATGACCTGCACCCACATGCAGAAGAGCACCACTTCCCCACCGCCCTGTTGGCAGGGCTCTGCTTTCCCTCCCCTTGGGGACTCTGAGCAGCTGCCCAATGCAACCCCTCTCTTGGAAGGCAGACTTTCCGGTTTTGCAAGTGCGAACACCTTAGCAGCAAGTTAAACCCGTGTAAAGATACACAAAAAATGCAGGGCTGTTCAGTGGATGGGTGCTGTTTCCTGAATGCTGTTTCTGCACCAGGCATCATCATATGGCAAATTAAAGCAGTTAACAGTCAGAAGCAGGATCTCTAAATTACTTTATTATGCTAACATCACAAGGCAGCCGTTTGGATGAAATTTCAGAAAAGGTATTTTCACATAAGAATGTCACTTCCACTTTGCTCAAAAGAAAGTGAATTAAATTTTCTCTTTGTTCTTTGCAATTTCTAATCTGATTCTCACAGTCAATAATTACTTACTTTAATGAAAGCACTCCAAAGCAGTTATGAATAGGAGAAATGCTCATACATCTGCCAGAGCACTAGCAAGCAGGCAGGATTTCTGAAGACTTCCAGTTGAAATAGTTTGAGGGCTATTTCAGAGAAATACTGTGTAGAGCTCCTGTCACAAGCCTGACGACTTAAATCCGTGGCAATGAACAGGACAGTTTACTTTTCTCTGTTATATGACCAACTCAACACTTCAGACAGAACCACACACAAACTCTTGAATTACTTTGTTACAGCCTAAACCAGCAACAACTTGTTATCAGATCACCACTAATGTATTTATTTAAACCCAAGAATAAATTAAAGTTGAGTTATTCAGCCTGAATCGCGATGCAGTGCTTTGATTACCATATTAAAAGGTTGGGCTCCTTTTCCACTTTCAAATTTTTACTGAAATTTTACATTGATAATGCATCTCCCAAAACACTTTCAGGCACAAACCACAGAGACTCCTGCTCCCCCTTTTAGCACAAAAAGAGGAAATAAGATTGTTTGCTGATCCTCTGAGAGGACTTTCGAAATTAGAAGTTCAAGCCCTGTCTTCTCAGCTAGACATTCAGTAAGGCAATGGGATCGCAAGAGTCAAAATGAAAGATGTACTTGAGAAAGGAAGAGATTTTTCATCAGTTCTCCGAATGCTTTTTTTGTTTTGCTTGTTGCCTTCTGATAGCCATCAGCTTTGAACCTGTGTCTTGAAATCAATCACCCCAGACTTCCTCAAACACTCAAAAACAATTAGTTCTTTAACAAGGTTCAAGAGCTCACAAAGATTTCTGGCACCCACTGAAATACTCTAGAAAAACTTGCAACGGTCAGACTAGTCCTGTCTAACACTTTTTTAAGTTAGCTTAAAATTACAAGAAGCAAGTTTGCAATAGATAAACTAAATACAGTTTGAAATGTCTTTCTTTCCCATGTAGAAAAGGCTTTCGGATTAAAAGAGGAAAAAGTAGAGTAAGAAATTTCCCCTTCAAAATTTTTTTCAGGTTCTCTACACAGAAAAAACAATGAAAAAGAAAACTGCCCTAATGCAAGATATATCAGGACCACCTTGCTCTCCATCTTTTCCCCTTCTCAGATGCTTTTTTGGGTATGTCCTTTCAGGTTTGCACCATATCCAGCAACCATCCACCTTCCACTTCTTCCCTTTTATGCCAAGACTTCTGCATCTCCACAATAACTCTTTCATTTCTGAGGATCCTTTATGATTTCTATGTTTTACCCAAGCTTGCTCTTCCCACGTAAGGTCATCAATTTATCCCACACCGTTTTTCTCATGACCTCCTTTCACCCTCTACATCAAGGTACCCCTCTGCACTTCCCAGTCTTCTAGCATCTGAGACATCCCATTCCTCCTCCTTTCTTAAAGAAAGAAATAAATAGGGGACAAAAAGCTGGGGGGGGGGCGCATGCGGAAAGGACTCCTTTCAGGTTTTGCATATCTCATGCTACAGGGAGGGTGGGAGAGAAGGCAGGAGCAGGCTGGAGGACTCTGTTAAAGGGCATTATGTGCTGCTCCTGAACTAAGTCTTTGATCAACAATCACAACAGAAACTAAAACTGCTTGCACTATTAAAACAGGCAGAAGGAGACTGTCAGGATGCAAAATCTGGGAACAGAAGAGTTTGCCCCACACTGCAGATACAGCCTCCGTCGTTCCCAGTTCTCTCAGGTAAAGGGATTGACGGTAATCATGACTGAGTTTATTTTGAGGCAAAGATAACTAGGTCAACCACCACATACACGTCAGCATAAAGAGGAGAAAGATGGCTGGGCCTATTTTGGCATGTTTTTTAAGGGAGGCAGCAGAAGGGGCAAGGGTATGCCATAACAGGATGATAATTAATGCCCTTGTTCTTGGTAGGACCTTGATTTATCCTCTCTGTGGTAAGTATACCCCATCTTTCAGCTAGTCCCATGTTAATTTCAGTGGGACGGAATCCAGTTGTCTCTCTAAATTATAAACTAAAATGTCTGAAGCCAAGCTCCTTTCTTAAAAACCATAATCAAAGTAAAGCACTAAACTAAGAGTTTAGATGTTTTCAACCAATAAAGCCGTTTCTAAGATGGAAATGTCATACTCTATAATCATCCTTACATGCTTGGGCTTCTGCAGCCCTCATCATGTTTGGTGACTCATGGTGGGTTTCCAACCACCCAAATTTACATCAGCTTTGCTTTTCTTTATCTCTGTGTTCCTTGTCAATGCGCACAACATTATGACCCCTGAATTGTCCTTTTTCCTTCTCAAGGTCAGTTGTAGAATTGATTGCAAAATGAGCTGTTTGTAAACACACAGGCCACACTACAAATGCAAGAGTTAGCATCCATAGGAGAGGACCTTTAGAAGGGAACCAGAACACAACAGAGAATGTTACTAAGAAGATCAAGTGCCAACAGGCAGCTACCTATATCCAAGACCCACCTGCTAAATGTTCTCCTTGACATTGCTTTTGAAAAGTGTCTTCTCAGGCACGTTCACATTGCTTCACTGCACTTTCCCATGTGCTTCAGTCCATGATGTAAGCTGCAGCAGTCTCTTCTACCAACTGCCTCTCTGGTGGCTTTTCCCTTCCTGTGCTGAGCACAGATCAGATCCAAGGCATAACAGACTAAGGCATTTTCAAAGCCAGGCTTTATCCTTGTTTTCACTGGCACAGTTCACAAGAAGATTTTCGGAATAATTTTGGGGTTTTTTTAAATACGTGATTTCAGATGATCAGAGGCAACTGTTGGGAAACAGCATACCCTATTAGATGCATCCTCGTCTGTTATGTTGATCCTTTAACCCAACTAATGTGACCTTAAGCTTCCCTTGGTACAAGAATATTAAGCAACACTGTCCTGTTCCCAAGCCCCTCCAAGGGCAAAGGCTATGTTACCTCTTCATGAAAAAATGGTACTTTGCAACCCAGCTACCTTAACTTCTAAACTAAGCGAATCCTTCCACTCCCTGCAGCTTCAACCTTGCACATTCACAGTGTCCCTCTTCTAGGCAGCTAACTTGAAGCTGCCTAGAGCTGTCTATTTCTTAAGGGTTAAAAACTGGGTTTTGGTCACCTTAGCTGCCAACATAAATAGCCAAAACAGTGCACAGAGGCAGTCACATCTCTCAGCTTAACTCCACAGAAGGCTCAGAGGTGGTGGAGAACCTGCACAAAACTAAGAACTCTCCACAGGGTAAGAGATACACTCATAGCTTAATCTCATCTTATCTTTCCATTAATTTTCTCCTACTGAACAGACTGTTCCATGTGGATGGAGTTACTCAAGGAAACTCTGCAAGTGTTACCCAGAATCTGCATTAAAAAAGCCAGTTGGGAAATACGAAACCAATATAAAGAAAAGCTGATAAAAGAACATTGTTACAGCCAACAGTAAAACCCAAAACAACAGACAATAATACTGATGTCAGACATCTTTCCTTATTTAAGACCCTCGCAGGTTTCTGACAGTTTTTCTCCTGTATAAAAAGGACCGAGTCTCCTTGTTTTTATGGCATTTTTTGCTGACTAATACACTAGAATCTCTACCATGTAGCAGTCCTATCTTCTGGATGTCAAGATAATGAACTTTTGTGCATAGACTGTTTATATAAACAGTTACGGAAGAGTATCTCTCTTCACCATTGCCATGTGGAGAGGGAAGGTGACCTCCTGAACAAAAACACACAATCGATCAGAACGAGACATTGATTTTTGTCATTTTCATGGGCTGCGATACAGCATGTGAATGTATGTTTGCACAGCGGACTGTAGCAATCTGTGCGCACAAGTGCACAGCTTAATGCTAACCAGGCAATCCCTAGCTCAAATCAGAAAATGCCCCACAAAGAGCGGAGACCCCATGGCTTGTCACTTCATTTCAAATGGCCTGTGGCCACACACTAGTTCTTCTTCCTGCTTTGTTATTGCACAATGCTCAAATGAGTCTTTCAAAGCTGTCTGAAGGCCTAATTCACCCTCCAAGCAAGGAAAAGACAAAAATGGTCTTCTTCCTTCCTGTAGATTCATCTTGGGAAGATGAAGGGGCTTTTCAGAGAAAACAAATGCAAATGAAAACAAAAATGCTGACAGATGATATACCAAAAAGCAGTATCTCTAGAACACTGGAGAAATACTTTTAATATAAAAATTATATTAATATAAAAAAGCGTTGGAGATTTTTTTAATTCTGCCTGCGAGTATGTTATATACTGATATCCAGATTTTCATAACTTCCATGGTCCTTTAATGTTTTAAGACCTCTTCTACAGAAAGGGTTTTTTTAGGAGGAGAGCAGGAAGAGCAGGAATTACGCTTTAACATGCATGAAAACAGAAATCAAAAGCCAGAATAACTGAAATCTAAGTCTATGCCAGGTAGTTTGTTGGATGGCACCGAACTGCTGCCAAATAGCCGTGGGTCTAGAAATCAGCACTAAGATGGCAAAGGGTATTAGCAGTCAAAAATCTTCTAAATGGAACTCTTGGACTACATTTGCTTTTAAAAGGAAAGACTGACAGACATCAAAAGGAAATAGCTGAAACTGCTTGCGAGAAATGGACTACAACTTTTCAAATAGAAGCAACAGCCCAGCTATGAATCAATAGTCCATTTACACAGGTAGACAATAGCTATAAAAGTAATTTAATTCATTCTCAACTTAAATGGGCTGTCTGTGGCCTTTCTAGTATTAAACTGCTGGAATATGTGAATAAGGCAGTTGGACAGTGTAGCACAAGCAGTAAATTTTGTGCAGCTTGCTTTACAGTCAAAGCCTAACGCATGTAAAGAAAACATGTGCTGGTGACAGACAAGCGGCTTAAGTTTCAGAGTCCAAATTCCTGCCCTCCTTTCAATGCCTTTGCAGGACTGGGAGCAACAGACCTTACAGAAAGGAGCCAAAGCTTACCTGCAAGCAAGGCAAAGGTGCACGCCGAAGCATTGAGCACCATTTGCAAAAGCTCTGACTGAACGGCACCAAGCTGCTGTCACCGCTTATGCAAACAACTAAAAAATTTTCCTTTTGATTCTGCACATTCGTCTACTTTCTGTTCTCAGTTCACAGAGTTAGCAGTGACATTCAATAAAGGTGTGGAGAAAACAACACAAAACAACAAACCTTCAAATCTGAGAAGACATTAGCAGTGTATACCATCACCAATGACAAAACCTGCACAAGATGATCGATTTCTACTTCGCAGTTTTCAATATGAAGTTATCATTAAGAAGGGCTTAGGTAGCATTCAAAACTCATGGAAGTCAACAGGAATTGACCCTGTTGACCCTGCATTTATTATTTTTTCTCCTACCAAACAACCCAATGAGAAGAAAAATACTGATACAGAGCAGACAGAAAGAGCAAATTTTCTTATGTTTTAATAAAACTTTGACCTCCTCCGCCTCCCCATCTGTCTCACTGAAACAGCCCACTGATGATAGAGGTTAAGACCCCTCATGCAGCATTTACACACAGCAGGTTACCAACAAGTACTGGGCTGCAAACTGTAATATAAATGTATGTGTTTGTGTAGCCATTGCATACATGTAGCCATTGCATATATTGCAAGGTGTTTGTGTAGCCACTGCATGCATGATGGTGTATTCAATTACACAGACCTTTCTGAGCAGCTCCCTTTTTAATGATATCATGTTGATCACACCACCTCAGGCCAAAATATTTGCTAAGATCTGAAAATATGCACTTTTAAAATCCCCAATATTTTCAGTTGTGAGGACAAAGTTCAGGCAAACATTCTTTATTGTTGTTGTTATTGTTATTAGCAGTCCCACAAGTTCTGCAGTATGGAGGAATTCAGAAGCAAAGTTGGTTAACCAACCGATGGCGTTTGTTTACTTCTCACATCATTACAGCTATGTTCTTCCTCTAACACGTACTAAAAAAAGAAAAACAAATAAAAAATAATTATAATTGGCCTTTGGCAGATAATTGTTGATCTATATAACTGACCATCCTTTAGAAATAGCAATCACCAGAAATAAATTCCACTAGATTTCCAATTAAAAGCCTGCTGTGTTTATATAGATCTTTGTCTGCTGCTCTCTAGTAACAGATATGAAATGGAAGCTGTAATTAATGCTTGGAGACAGGAGCTCACTTTGAACTACATTTTGAAAACATTATCTGATGTGTGTAAGCACAATATGCTAATTAGGGAGGTAAGTAGCTATGTATAGACATTGTCATGCATTCTTAGCAACGGCGTTCTCTGCTCTCTGCACATCCACTGAAGGAGCTGGTGGAGACAATTTTCCCAGTAGCAGAGGAAGGCATGAAAACCACTGTAATTCATCGGCACACTTCTAAAATTTCTTCACTGCAAAAGCAGAGCAATTAAATAAACAGCAGTTTCCTCAGTGACCATAGAGCAGATCCTGCAAACCGGTTACTTGGGACTGCTCTAGAGCACTGGATGCCTGTGGAGAGGAACTGTGCAACCACAGCTGGGTTGCAGACAAGACCAGGATAAATGTAGTTCTAGGAGCTAGTCTAATAACTAAGGACTTGGTCTAAATGTACATGTACAATATTTATATATATTTTATGGTACTAATTAACAACACAATTTGTGTGTACCATTGTTTGTTTTTTTTAAAGTCAATGGCCCACACTTATACCATGGAGCGTGACAGGCCAAAGACCGAGGCTGTTGAGCTGTCCAGGATGGTGTTTAGGTCCTTGATACACATTCTTTTTAGATTCAGTTTCTGCAGGGAGTGTATCCAAGTTTTTCCATTCAAGAAATCAGTCATGACAATTTTTGTCTTTATAAGTAAACACTTTGAGGCTATTGTCTTCTATTGATCTTCCTTTGTCTCTCTGCCTCCACCTACAGCTTCTGTCCGTGGTAGAGGACATCTGAACAGGAGTGCTTTCAAAGTGTATGAATTATGTATGTCTGTCTGTATTTAATTAACCATGACTTTAGCGTGTCCTGCTATTTTCTTACTATAACATGCAGTGACATCCACTTCCTGCTGACCATTTTAGCATGGCACAGAGCAACTGCACCGGATCTGAAATGAGTTTTACTATACTGAGAAAAAACCAAATATGCAAAAACCTAGACAAACAAGTCACAGAGAACAACTGACCTAGATACTAAAGTGTCTGTGTCTGCAAACAGAATTTGAAAAAACCCCAAAGGTGATTATTGATTAATACCACACAAACATCAACTAGTTGCCTCAGGGAATGCTCATGACTTCGAGGGAGACAAATTATCTAATTACTGCAAGTTTAACAACTACAACTGAACATGCTGCTAAAGTAAACAAACACAAATAGATTTAAAAATCCATGCATAAATAACTGAATATACCTTTTAAGAACAGATAACTGAGCATTCAGTGTAACGAAGCGGCTAGGAGCTCTGCAAGCAACCTTGTCAGGGAAGAGGAAACTTTTCCAGTTTAACACCTTTTTTAAAAATCGGAGAAATGTTGCTTTCTCATCCAAGTTATTCCATGTTTGTTGCTTCAGCTGAAAAGAGAAAGGAAGCCAGCCACAAAAACTGAGCTCCTAATTACCATCATCCTCCTTCTGATGTGGATGTGGCTGGTACAGCACTACATGTCTACGTGGCTGGTACAGAAGTTTTTATACATATGCACACAAACCTAACAGATGGTTATAATTATCGGCGGGCAAGCTGCAGTCCTAATTTGAAAGTGAGCAAAAATAGGTTATGTTCTCTCTCACCCTTCCTGGCCACCACACCCAACTGCTTGACAACCTGGAGGCCACTCTCCCCATCAGGGGAGGACGGCTGAGGGACCACCGCACCCCACCCCATGCAGCACGCCTCTCTGGGCACGGGTACACATTCTCCACCTAAACAAGATGGGTACGCGTCAAAGCATCACCACTTCAAAGGGGAACGTGCCTACCTGGCACTTCACAGCTTAATTCAAAAGGAAAAAACTAATCAGATGTGCTTTGAAACTTGTTTATTGCTTGAACTCAGGCAAACGAGGGTGGATCTGATGCTGAAAACCTCCATACTGACCTGTACAACCTATACTGCAGTTATTTCCAACCCGCATCTCACCTCAGCAAAAGCTGCTCTCTAATCCTCTGGTCTGCTCTTCTGAAATTTGCTCGCCTGCATCAGTGACCAACCGCTGGCCACAGAGACAAGACAACCGCAGCTCATCCTGGAGCCAGCTCAAACACCATAATTTGTGCGTCTTGCAGCACAATCCACGCGGTGTGGTTTACGGCGTCCCCTCCAAGGCTAAGCCAGTCTCCTCCGCAATGTGTACTTAACTAAAAGTAAACCAGAATCAACAGCTTTGGGAACAGCTCGCCTTTGAACAGCGACAAGAACGGCCGCCACAGCACTTCCCCTCTCCACATCGTGTGGCCCATGCTGGCCTTGCTTCAAAGGCAACAAAATCCCTCATTCGCCTTCACAAAAGGCTCCGTTTTCAAATGTGGGTACTTTCTGCTTTTAGCACTGGTGTTTATCTTTCCGTATTTTGCCACATACCAGCCTAGCACGCAAGCTAATCTGAGCGTTCACAGACAGACATTAAACCTCGTATGCCAATGTTCAGAAGCTGGACCTCCCATATCAAGTTGTTCCTCATAGAGTAAAATGGGGGAGGAGGTAGCAACGAAAACCCCCGCAACATATGACCACTGCCATCCTAACTCTGCTCCTTTCCTGGACAACGAAAGCGGTGATAGCCCAGATGCAAACTTTTAGACAAAAGCAGTAGTAATCAAGAAACCTGAAAAAATACCAGACAGGAGCCTGCTTTAAGTAATCAAGAAAGGGCATGTACATCCCATGCTTCTCACAGGCCAAAAAGGGAAAACATGCACTCTTTTCTTTTACAGAAATTCAGACAAAAAGTATCACAAGCAGATGTCAACAGACTTGACACTGATACAAAAAGATGGTTGCACATAGACACGAACAAATTTGTCATTCACCTTCTCGCTAACAGCACAGATTCAGCTAAGAGCCCCAACTCATTAAGTACAGAGCCAGGCATCATTCACGCTATGAACACCGGCTGTATGCTAAATCAATATTCCTCCCTCCCTCAAAACCAGCAAGAAATACAGAAAATCCTCTGCTGATCCTTTATAGCTGCAGTTGTTGGCAGCAGCAAAGAAAGTCACTGACGTGTTTGACAAAACTTGGCATACATAGTAAATACCTTTATAGTATTAATTAGGAAGTAGCGAAGAGTTTAGGAGCACAGGTATGATTATGTGAGACAAAAATGTTATTAAGTAAAGGAAGATTAAACTCAACTCAAACATCTGAAGATATTTACTTAAATGCTCATTCCTAGAGAAACAGCTCCTCAAATACAGACAAACACACAAGTTAACAGTGGAAGATTTGCATAAATAATTGTCTTCCTGAGAAAGCAACTGTTTAAATTTCTTTTTAATTGTTTCTTCTGTATTTTTGAAATTATATATACTTTACACTACAATTTAGTATATTGCACTTCATACAATTTTTGTGTGTGTGTGAAGAAGCAAGCCCCAAAACTTATGTCCTCATTAAGTGTATTCCCCATTAGGGGTACAAAGGTGCTTCCCAGTCTCATTGCCACTGAGAAAACTAACAAAAAGCTGCCAGACTCAAGAACCACACTAATATGCTTGTAATACTACAAGCACACAACTCAAAAAATGCCAGCATACAACTCTGCATATCTTTTCCCCCCACTCAGGATGTGGACAGGGAGGTACACAGAGCTGAAGTAAAGAGGGACAAAACACCTGTAAGCTAAAAGCGAGGACACAGCAATTATATATGGTGGCTTACATTCAGGGACGGCAAGAAATCTTTCAGTGGGATGACCAGCCCCTAAGCTCAGGGTGGAGGGGCGCGCACAGCTTCCCAATTTATTGCTAACGTGCAAGGGACAGATACAACCAAGGTGCCGAGGCAGATACAAGAGACAGTATGTGCACTACACTGATGAAACAATTACTGGCCATGGGAGAGGCCTTTTTGGAGGGAAGGAAGAAAGCAAATGTGCAATCTGGAAAGTTTTGATCGCTCCTGGCATGAACTCCAATGACTTTTATTGTCCTGTACAAGAACTAGTCTGGTCCCAAAGGAGAATAACCAGGAGTCTAATTTCTTCAGCTGCAAGTATGCCTTCAACAAAGGTAAACTTAATGCACCTTTCAGTCCTATTTTTTTTTTTTTTTTAACATCAAGCATTAAAATATCTTTGAACTGTTCAATACAGTTAAGAGATTTTGGCTTGAAAAGACACGGTTCATTTTGCAATGATGATACCTCCTCCTATGACACATGCTCATATATCTATGAAGTTTCATAAATGTATTCAAGCTATTTAATCGGCTTTTCTTGGGGTTTCTGTTCCCGGAGCCCTGTCCTGCTAAAACACTACCATTGGCACAGCAGGAGTGGGGTACCAATGAGGAGGGAGAAAAGATGATGCTTCTTACATCAGGTCCTGGTTACGTGTATAGGACAACAGAGACGCTTTCATATGCATTTCAAAACACACCTTTTTTCCAACCACCTTTTCAATCATTTTTCAGGTGAGGTGGACTCAAAAGAGTAAGCAGTAAAATTAGCAAAACTGAAGGGACAATGAGTATTCAGCAGCAACTGAAGTGTGTCATCATTAACAGCACACAAACCTGTTTGTCTAGAAATGTACACAGCACTGAACACCAAGTATCAGAATACCCTAAACTTGCCTTGACAAGCTAAGAAATAAGCTAGAACATGTCTCTTCAGAACAAGGCTATTCTTTGCCTGTTCAAAAAATCACCCCCTTTTACACACATGGTTTTTAAAAGGGGGAATTGTCCTCCATCTGAGTACACATAATGGCTCAGAAAACAATTTTTTTTAATTTTGACTCACACTGAGTATTATATTCTAACCTAATAACACTGGTGGAAAACTAAACTCTTCCCAAGTAGCTATTTTTCCCCGCATGTGCAAGATTGTTCATATATGCTATTCATTTTTTGTTCACTGATTTTTCTGAATGGCAAAATGGTTCATTTGTTTTGAGAAAAAAACATATATCAAGACTTTCATAAAGAGAACTACCTCAACATTTAGGATTCCCTGTACTAGCCACTTTAAAGGTAATGTGCAAAGGAACATAATTTCCTTGTGCCCTTTTTTGCTTTTTATTATAAAGAAATTTCTAAATACAGGAAAAGCTCATTTTTACATTAAGATATGTTCACGTTTAAAAATAAAGAAGGCAAGGTTAATAGATGAAGCTTGGAATAAAGCATGTATATGGCCAAATCAAGGGGCCTAGACAGGTGATGCAAACAAAAATTATTTATGTTCTGCAATTATTAATTAAAAAAAAAAACAAAACCAAAACCACCAACCACTGAACCACTGCAAAGTGAGGTTTCACAATCTGTAACAGCCACTAATATTCCTTGTATCTTTCTCACATTTAGTGTAGTTCCAGATTCAGGAAAGATTCATATCTAGTCAGTTCAAGATTAATGAAAATATTTAAAGAGCACGTAAATGTAATCACAAAAACCTTCATTACAGAGCTGAGAAAAAGAATTATGTGTGGACTAATTCCTAGTTTTTGCAACTGATAAACAGCTGCCTGTTCTCATACACCCCGAACTCCGACTATCTGTATTTAACGGCACACGTCCTCAGATTGACGATCGTTAATACCATCCCCTTTCTACTACAATAGAAAAGGGGAAGCTGATCAGAATTGGATCTTGGCCTGATGGGATCTCAAACGGCAGTCACAGACTAAATCCCACTGCGTCCTCGCTGGTGACGTACACAGCACATATTGGTGGGGCAGAGCGTCTAAAGGAGAAGAGAAAAACGAGAGCCCTTTACACAGCCCTGCCACTGGAAATGTAAAAGCGTATGTAGCGTGCCAGTTTTTTAAGGTTTCCAAGGGATTGCCTGGCCAGCCCTGAGCTACCTTCTCCTTCCATTGCTGCTGGTGAGAAGTTACTAGATGAGGCACGCTTCAACTCCATGTGGATACACAAAGAACTGGAGAACATCAGGAGGGGAGATACCACAGAACAGCAAAACACACACAGCACTTACACATTCAAAAACATTCCCTCTGGATGTTTTTCTTAATTTTAGAAGAAACTTACATAGATTTTATCTTGCTGATATCGCTGGAATAAGTTGTGCATAATGGAGCCTTCATGGAGATCTACGAGTGCTGCCATGTCTTCCACGCTCTCTGCGCTTGTTTGATGCATAGGCGTTACTTTTTGGTGTGTGATTGTGCTCTGTTTATAAGTGAATACCTGAAAGAGGGGAAACAAAGAAAATATAATAATCAGGGCACACATTCAAAAACTCCTACCTGAGAACGGAGCTTTCATACCCATTCATATTCCCTATCCAGTTTATCAGTGTGCAGACTTGTAAAATACAAAAGTCTGCCAGTCATACCTTCTTCAAAAGCTTCTCTGATAGTAACTGAAGCCCCAAATATGAACACGGTGGTCATATGAAACTAGCACATACTGACAATGCACTGAGGACTATAAGGTCTTTCCCTTTTTAAGGGCAAGTGTAATCTCGTTTCACATTGGACTGCTATTAGACTTTATCAGGAGAAAAATAAACCAAGCAATAATCGTTCCCAAAAAATCCCAAACCAACCAAACAAAACTCCACCCCTTACAGTAAACCCCACTTATACCCAAATTACTCTGGGATGAAATGCTTTACAGTGCAAAACAGCAAATGAAAATTATTGCTCTAACAGGCTGCAAGTGTTTATATGTTTGATCTGAAATCCACTTAAATGTTTCTATTCTATTCTCTGGTCATGACTGCTATGGGGTCAGGTCATTACTCCTAATCTAAGTAGCACGCTCCGTTCAGTGTGCTGCAGATATTTGAAAATGAATAGGCAAACTGATTTCTAACTAATGGACTTTTGAGAGGGATTTCTGAAGCCTGTTCCAAACAGGCAGTAAAAGCTCTAAAAAACCCCCACAATTTAAATACTCAGAAAACATTTCTACGTATCTTCTGTAAAACTATCACAAATATGCTCAGAAGATGTACACATCCCCAATCTAGTTAAACTTTTATGAATTCTAATGACATCACTAAAGACTATAAAACAATAGCTTTGGAATTCAGCTTCCCATTTCCTTTTAATTTACATCTTGGCAGCTCATCCTTATAGACATATGCCTGCATCTCATAGCCAATGCTACTCAGGCAATACTAGTCCCCGCTAATGGCACTGTTTCAGTGTAAGAAAGTCAAGTGCAGGGTTAATGCAAATACTTCAGTGACGTGGAATATTTAAAAAAAATCCCTTCCAAAATCCTTTGAAATAATATTTATAAAACCGATGGAAGAAGCGCAATAATTGGCAGCCCGAGCGCTGGCGAGCACCGCAGGATTGCTGCTGCGGGCTGGGGATCACGCAGCACTGCCCGACGGACGGGGCAGCGCAAGGGGCCACGTCTGCACGTGAAGAGAAAACCCCTCAAAGGATTTCAACGTAAAAACATATGTATGCTCGTGGTAAAGAAAGACTGAACAAGAACGGTTATCTCATTGTAGGAGGCCATTCAGGAAAATAGTGATTTTGTCTGTCTTGCTGAGGCAAGTGAGAAAAAGAAGCTGAAGAAGCAAGAGGGTGAACACAGACTGCAGTTAACATTGAAGCTCTATACTTGGATATCCCACCAGGTGACAGAAGAGAATTGCCTGATGAAATTTGTTCATTAAAATCATACCCCAGATGTACAAAATGCTGGCACAGGCCATCACACCGTTACAGCTGTCACGCGCACCAGCACAAAGCGTACTGGGGAAAGGCTGGGGGAGAAAGCAGATCCATGAAACAGATTTCTAACAGGTGCTGGAAGGCAGCACACATGTCGACAGAACATACGAGCAAACCATCAGAAAGTTCCCACAGATTCAGAGCACCCAAAGCACAATCCCTAACTGTGGGGAAAAAGATAGACACTGAGAGTTCTGAGCCGTACTTTGTGGTAAACAGCCATCCAGATGACAGGACAAGCATTTGTACAGGGCAGAGAGATGCTGGCCAGGATGGGGAAAGCAGTCACTTGCACATGATCCAGGGGCAAGTGGTCCAGATATCTGACAGAACTAATTTGAACAGCATCAATTGATAGCAAAACTTTGGGGCTGAAAACAGTGTTAGCAGTCCCAAGACTAACCACACAAATTGCAAGCCGGAATTAGAGGTAATTACATCTCGAGAGTAATAAACTGCAGTTCCTAGGCAGAACCACCATGACAAAAAAACCGAAAGGTCATACTGCAGAACAAAGAATATTGTAAGCTGGCAGACTTGGAAATAAAAGGGATTTAAGGAGAACAAATGCTAGAACTGTAAGTACCTTAACAGAGGCCATGTATCAGCATGGAATTAAAACAGAAAAAAAAACCTCAGTAAGAGAATTAGGAAACCAAAAGGGGATGGCACATATCCTGTGAGTGCGGCTCATGTGAACACGGAAAGGAAACAAAACATCATTTCTAGGAGGATAATTTTTGTATTTGTGATTTCTGGTCTTTGATATGTGGTTCACAGGTTAGTAGGACAGGCAGAGCACTCCATACATCACTAAGCATGTTTATGAACATAAGGAATTAATAAAAATGCACTGAGAAAAACAACGTGATGATTGACTTGTGAGTGGCAGGACTATCAAAGATGGTCTTTGCAGATTCATCCTTCCCACTCAAACCCACTATTTTCTCTTCTTCAGGGTGATTGTTCTCACGCTTCCAGCTCTTTCACGCATTGCCTCCTTGTTTGGGTGAGGAAACGGCTCTCTCAGCTGACTCAGAGATATGCTCACGTGTTGACCAGCTAGAAAACACACCGACCAGTCATAACGGCTGCCACCCAGACCAGAAAGAAGAAGGGTCTCTTCCCCAGTGCTGGGGAGTTACTTTTCCTTTACTTTTATTTTTCACCAGAGCCACGCATCCTTCAGATTTCATAAACCCGCTGCAAAACTTGGTCAAAATCATCTAACAAGTTCAAAGTCATCAGACAGGGCAGCAGGATCACATGTGCAGACCTCATTTCCTTAAAACAGGCTTTCAGCAGTCCTGCTGCTCAAGCCCTGAAAGGCCTGCTTTGTTTTATTTCATCTTGACTCACGCCTTTAGTAGGATAAGGACGTGAAAAAGCTACTTTGAACTTTATCATTACTAATTAGAAGGTCACGTTGTGAAATATTACAGCAGATGAAATCCTCAGGAAATAGGAATCAAGAGCCATTCTGTGGGGTCAGCATGCAGAAGAGGAAGATGAACAAGTTGGCTCCTGAACTTCAAGAGGAGCCCATTGGCAGAGTGCTGGAGCATCCATCCTCAAGGATCTTGCCAGCATTTCTGGAAGGTCAAGTAAAACATGCAGGAAGTTTGGAATAAGATTTAAGACAAGCCTAAACGAGAATTCAGCAAAAATGTCTTTCCTCTCAAGATAGAAATGGTCCAAGATAACAAACATGCTGAACACATGGAAAACTATAAATTAAACTCTAAAGAGACAGCACGCAAAATAAGAACTCTCAAAGTTATTATGAAAGTGAAAATTAGAGGTTGAGATAGGAAGGAGCAATGCAAAGATCAATAAAAAGAACAAGCTCAAGAAATACAAGACAAAACAGCGAACCTAGCTAAACAACAATAAAGAGCATTTCACTGGGAAAGGAGAACAACACTTCAAAACCACTCGACTGTCCCTACCACGGCTGCAATGAACACGCCAAAAATGGACCCAAATGAGGAACCAACCTGAAAAGCCAGGGGACTGATGCTACCAACTTCCCCGGCTAACACAAAAAAAAAACCCTGTAAGAGGCACTCTGAAGTTTGAGAATAACGTAGGAGGGAACTATCGGATGCCCAAATATTAACAGCTTGCTGAAAGGAGAGCCCACACCCAAGGGGTGGAGGAGCACTGTTTAGTGTGTCTTGAAGAAGAAAGCAAATATGACTGAAAAAAAGTAATCACATGCTGCTGAGTCAAATTTCTTTCTCCAGTAAAAAAGGAAAGATTGAAGAGACAGGTAAGTGAGGACAGGAATATTTGAATGAACATTAAAAATAGGGTGACATGCAGAAAGTGTGAAAACAAACCATATTGGTCTGGTTGTGAAAGCCTGTTTCAAAGCTTTGATGATGTGACCCCATGTCCTGATTCATGTCTGTTCAGAAATCAACAGGATTATTAGCCCAATTTTACTCTCTCCAGAATTGGGTAAAATTCATCAGCGTTGCTGTGACAGGAACATATCCAGAGCAGTGTCAATGTCTGCCTGCTCAACCATCGTGATACCCGCAACACTTGCCAGATCTGCTTTAGGACGCAACGTCAAGCCCTAGACACTGAGAGTGAAAACTACACTCATACTCCCCAAAAGTACTACCCAGATGAGAAAGAAGGAAAGGTAGAGGAAATGAATTCATCGTCTCACAAAAAAAACATTAGCCTTGGACATGGGACCAAGGAAAAAGAAGTTAGAGGGAAGTTCTCAGCAGCACACCAACACCTCCAGAACGTGGGCACGACTGCATTGCACAGGTGGGACAGATTCCCACATCACCCTCTGAAACACCATCCAGATCCCCAAATGCTGCTGCAGGAAGTGCCTTCTCTTTGCAGAAGATGCCAGTCGGATGCTCTCTAATGCGCTGTAGGAAGCTGGAGAACTTACAACAACACGCACCGAGATTAAAGGTGAGACTGCAGGTGAGCGCTTGGTAAATGGGTTTTCACCGGTTGATGTTTCATGACGAGGTTTGCTAAGAAACGGTGGAGCAACATAAATAAATAAATAAACAAATAAATAAATAAATAAATAATTTCATATGGGACTTTATCTGGAAAGCCAACAACTCCTAAACCACATCCTAAGACGAAGACATATAATGAAAATGATGGCTTTAGCAAATAAATGTATCATTTTCCCTATTCATAAATACCATACCTATTCATAAATACTGCTGCATGAGCAGTGCAATACTGTACTCCACAATGTGCAAGCATTTGTTAGATGAGTCTGTATCTTTGTATTTGGTTCAGAAAAGCATTTCTTGTACTCCATGCAACTTGGAATAACTAGTATTTTACATTAATATACTCTTTTAAATCTACTAGTGAGCAAGTAAAAAAACCAACCCATCAACAAATCAGGAGTTTGAGGCATATGACTGCAATTAAATTAATTTCATTGATGTTTTTAAAAGTTCATGAAAACCACCAGCATGAAGACCTTAATATTCCCCACTTCTTTATGTTGAAAATGACATTTTTATCCTGCACAATTAATCTGGCATGAGAAAAAATAAGAGGTCTTTCAAGTACTCCATTTAAGGGGAATATCACAAAACAATGTCCATTTAATTTTCTGCACTGACAAATTACCCCTAAGATCAAGATCTAATGGAAATTATATTTTAACAAAAGATTTAATTTGTAATATAATTTATTAACACCAGGAAAGAACATCAGAGTGGGTCCTCAACAACAGGAGCACACATGCTTTCTCTCTCACTGTATCATTTTGTGACATGATGCCAAGTGACAAAAATCCCTGCTTGAATAAGGTCATTAAATGGTATCAAGGGATTTCACAACAGCTGAGTCCAGTGAGTTTAGGAGAATGCTGAATTAAGTGCTTAGGCAAAGACCATCAAAAAGCCCCACACGATCCCCATTTCTTACAAAAGCTACAAGTCGCAGTTAGGCTTTCCAGTCTGCGCCAAGCCAACACATAACCAAATCTCTCAGGGTGTTTTGCACAACCAGCTGGGTTTTTGGTCTGATGCTGATGATCAATATTGGATGGGAGGAAGGCAGAAGGTCCTCTGAAAGTTTCCTAATCAACAATTCGGTATTTGACTGATGACCGAATCTTCATCATTTTAGCAAGATTTCTGTGCACTTTTTATTTAAGGGCAAAATAGGTTTGTCTGCATCTTGGAAGCCCTGACCAAGCTAGATTGTTACTGAATCTGCTCTCCGAAAATGTGCAAGATCATCTACTGAAAAGTTTATGTATTGCTAGCATTTTAAAACAGCTCCTTCTATACAGTGACCTGAACCCTTGCCCCTCCCAAGCACAACTCCCAATCAGTGCAGGCTCCTTTAATTGAAAGGCTGAGATTTGTATTAGAGCAAAGGGTGGTGACAGGCAGTGGCTCCCCACTGCTGCTACCTCTAGACGGGGACAAGACACCTGCCCACGGCCTCCAGCTGGACCATCCCTCCCGGCCATCACCCACCACGTGGGCCATCACCCACCACATGGGCAGCAACCGTTTCAGCTGGTCATGTGCCATCAGCTTCACCGTTGATAATAAAACGCCAGACTTCGTGGCGTCTGACTGATGCCAAGTACTGCATGCTGCGGTGCTCGGGAATGGTTACGCAGCTTAGCCCATCCCTGTCAATGGTGTTGCTGCAATAAATCAAGAGGGGTTTTTTTGATAGCGGTAACAGAAAAGGAGCAACCAACCTCCCTCCGCTGCCCTTTTCTACATAAGAAAACTTTTTATGAGCCCTAGGTGTACTCTACAACCTGCAGGGCATTACAGAAGATAATACTGATATTCATACATGGAAAAGAGAAATTACAAAGTCTTGTCACGCAGTTGACTTAAATTAAGTTGCTCAAATCCATATAACCAGAGCGATAAGGTAAAATATGTTAGTTTAAACATAAAATTCAGTAAGGTAGGGAAGGAGAAAGCAAAGAGGTATTGTACAGATGTCATCTGGGAGATGGGTTTACAAATAGTGGAAGATACAACCAAAGAACCAAACTTTTTTCCATAATGCCTATGATATTAGCAAACCAACTGCTACAGCATCTGGCCAGCCCACACACACCAGAAAGCAAAGCTAATCATGACCCAAAAACTGAAGCAATCATCCTTCCTGTTGTTGCCCCAGAGGCTGCTCTATGTGAGTTTTCCCACAGGGTTAATCCCAACTGCTACGGTGATGCCCATGAAAATCCACACGACTCGACAGCAACTCCAGAGGACTTGGCTCACATGTTCAAGACATCAGCACCCTCAGTCTTCTAAGGCATCTTTTTGCTTACGGTCACTGACCCTGCAGCAGAGAGATGAGCATAGCCCAGCAAAATACACAGGACTGTACAGAGAAACATCCACTTAAAAATATCAATTTTTTTTTCATTCTCTGCTGTTGGTCTGAACTGAGGATCATCATTTGTGTTTCATTCATGTTTAGAAGTTAAAAGAATGCAATAAATCTTACAAAATGTCTTTATACATGAGTCCAAGCAGAAAAAAAGAGGCCTTGGGCTCACATTACAAGCTGTGGAATGCAGCGTTCCAGGGAGAAAAATAAATCACGACAAGCCCAAGGACCCAGAGATTAGAAACAAAAATAAAAATCTAGTAGTTTACTCTTTTCTCCTGGAGAGATCTACTGTCTAAGTAGATACTTAAAATACAGGACAGGGAAGCTCTCTTATAAATCAAAAGCAATTTAAGACCAAATGTAAAGCAGATTAACTACTGACATTTTAAATTCTACAGTTAATCATGACAAGAGTGTGACTCAAGAAACGTTTTTGTCCAATAATTTACTGTTTCTCTGTAACAGCTGACCTCAGACATCCATTCCATTGTCCCAAAACAATCTTTCAGGCAACAAGATGTACCAGGGCCCAAGGCTTGCTTTGATGCAATATAATTTAATCTTCTTCAAAGCAACAAAAAAACCCCACAATTAAACTATGGAGGAAAATGAAATAATTTTATGTAAGGCATTTATTGATGTCAAGGAAAAAATATTACCAACTAAACTGATATCATCACTACTATGACTAACACTGGCCTTTTCTTCAAGCAAATATCCCATACACAGTTCAACTGAGCATCAGCTTATTTCCCACCCGTTTTGTAAAATTCCTCCCCATTTACCCTGGGAATCACCCCACTCCCCAGCCTCCCTTCCCAGTTAGATGTTAATCTTGCAGCACCTCCCCTGAACAGCCTTCCTACTACAACGTTCAGGTTGTCACACCCATGCACAATATCCCTCTTTGCTCCCAAGCTCCACAGTGTGGGAAAGCACACTGCCAGGATGGCAATTCTGATCATCGCTGCAGCGGAGCTCAGCAAACCCACTAAGTCGCACCTCTTTGTTGTTTCCCTATGTGTTGACCATTGTCAATAAGCTTGTCTGATTAAGACTTCCCACCTAATGCCTATTCCACAAGAGGTATTTCAAGGCAGTTTGTTCCACCCACCAACCTGTTTCCGTTCACAGACAAGCCCTATCATCAAGTACGAACAAGCTTCCAATTACAGGTTCAGTGCTTATGACCCTTCAATTGGGCTTGCCTACACAGACAATAAAGAAATTTAATTCAAATTAAACACATCAATTTTACCTAGATTATACTATAGTAAGCCTCTAGGCAGTCCATGTTTACTCTTACAAGGAAAAAAAAGTGCATCATTAATTTACCTTTCTTTGCAAGCGACCTTGTATAACCTGTGGTTATACAGCACCTGAAGACATCGCACAACTCCATTTTTAAGAAGTCCACACACCTACAAATACCGTGACCATGGCACTGCAAAAAACGTGAACATTCCTGGCATGTCACCAGCGCTTGTTTCAGCATGGAAAAGTGTCCCTTTCCACATGTGAACCAAGTGGAGAGACTGCAGCTGCCCAGGCTTTCCCAGAACGCCAGACCAAGTGAAGCAGTCCAAGGGCAGGACACAGGAGACGTACCACAAGATGGGCCTTTGGCTCCCTGCCAGGCAGCTGATCAACAGCAGGGTCACAACTGGAAGCCAGCTTTGACCGCGCAGCAAGCCAGGGAAGAGGCCTCCGACCTGCAGGGCACTGCAAGATGAGGCAGAGAGCAAATCCCAGCATGTAGCAGAGGAATGGAGGGAGGTCTGGGCCCACAATCCCCACGGGTTCAATCCTCCCTACGACTTGGGACACCCCACCAAAGGCACCTCCAAGTGAGAGTTACTGTAAGCAGCACCGAGTAAACAGATGTAATGGCAATACTCCTTTTGCGTTCAATGCATACTGCCTTAACTAGCTCCAAGGACAAGGGGGTGAAAATTGATGGCTTCCTCTTCTCAGAAGGAAGACCAAAACACTAAAAAACCCACAAAAAACTCCTCACCCTTTATCCATCATTTTCCACACAATGGAAAGTGCATCTATGGACAATGCCAGGCACTGAAAGCATTAGCTTGACTGTCAACATCAGTTAGAGCTCAAGTGAAACTCTCAATTTCAAACTCATATTTATTCAATGATTCATATGAGATAAACAATGACTATTTGCAACTGAATGAACAAGATTAAATTTGAATAAAATGCCCTGCTATCAAGAACTGGAACAACTCTGTTCAATAAGCAGCCTACAAATTATACCAGCATTTTTGAGGCACAAAGGCATTAATCTCAATAGGTCTTTTTCTTTAAAAAAAAAGAAAAAAAGCCCCTCAGGCAGCTGACTGGACTGCCTCCGAGTCTCAAATAGGAGCAGCCTGTGTGCAGTGCCGCAGTAATGAAACCAGAGGCAATGCTTACATGGGAGCTGGAGCTCCGAGGGGCCATCCCTGCAAAGGAAGCCTTGTCCTGAACGAAGGCTCACTGGAGAAGGTGATACTCCGACGAGGCCCTCCAGGATGCCGAAAAAAGCCCTGAGCAACGCCAACATGAGCCTTCTGGCCTCACCCCTCTACCTTCCTCTCAGCCCAACGCTCCGTATGAGCTGACCCTGCCCAGGCTGCCGGCGCAGCCACCGCGGCCTGCGGGTGCAGATGGAGCCCAAAGCCTGCAGGGACCGTCCTGCCGGCCGCCAGCCCGCAGGCACGTGCAGGGGGACCAGGGGCTGCCCGGGGAACTGCCGCCAGGCACAGCTGCTTGGCGGGAAGCTGCTGTCAGGAAAGTCTGCGGCATTTATCACCAGCGTATTATTACCAAAACCAAGAAGACTCTGCCACAGCACCAGCTATGAAGACTGAAAGGTCCTTGTAGTGCCCTGGCTCCAGCTGGTGCCCCCGCGAAGAAGGAACACAGCTGCTGGGCTAGGGTGCTCCCTGAGCAAGGCTGCTGCAGAGGGCTGGGAGGAAGGAAAAAGAAAACAGAGCGAGCAGAAAGGTTTTTACATGGAAACGGATGGTCTTGATGGCAAATTTCCATGCACTGAGACAATGCAGGGCCTTGGGTTTCCCTCACTCCTCCTGCCAGGTAACAGACAGCCCCTCAGTTCATCAGTCGCAGCTGGATGCCGCAGATTGAGCTCCAGCTTCACGGCTCCCTCGTCCGGTGCTGGCCGCGGGTTGCCGGCTGACAGAGCTGCAGGAGCACCCCAGCAGGCTCCAGTGCTGTGGCTGCCCCACCACAAGCCGTGAGGCAACTGACATAGCCAGGAGCCAGGCTGGAGAAGGGCCAGTGCACGGCTGTCGACCACAGGATCCGGCACGCACTGGCCAGGGAGGCCTGCAAGGCCTGGTGACCCAGGACTACCTCCGTCCTGAAAGCCATCACCCACAGATGCTCGAGCAGTGACCCACACGGCCTCATTTCCCTCCCACCTTCTCCTCCTGTGGGTCTTACACCACTGGCAACGGAGCAAACCATGCTTCTCCTCCAGGGCTTTCCACCAACAACCATCTCTGCGTTCGCCTGCAAACCTCCCCTATTTGCACTCATTTCCCCCCCCATTACCTTCTCAGTTTCCCTCCCTCGACTCCTGGTGCCCTCTCCTGCCACTGCCTCCCCGCAGGGAGGCCTGTCCCTTCGGAGCCACCCTGTCCCGGCCAAGCCTCCTGCGCCGGCCAGCCTGGCAAGGCGAGAACTTGCTTTCCAATCCACACCTGCATTTAATTTTCAATTTAAACTGCCCGGTCCCTGAAAGGCAGGCAGAGGTGCACATAAGTGAACCGGTTCCCTGTCTGTCCTGCCCACATCCAAGAGAGGACCTAACATTGCAGGCAACGCACCAGTGCTGGCAGACAACGAAGCAGAGCTCTTGCTGAAAATAGGGAAGCAAACGTTATGTGAGGTGCCTTAAAACATCAGGGCAATAAAAGAATACAAAGCAAGAAAAGGATGCTGGCAGGCGTTATTCACAGATCCAGTGCTGAAGGCAAAAACGCCCGCTGCATTGAACATTTCTAAAGCGGCCTGTGAATTAAAGACACGACAACTTGCACCTGCACAGAGGAAGTTTACACACACGCAATCCCAGCTTTCAGATCTCCTGACATTTAACTACAAAACTCTCGTAAATTAAGTATGTTTCCATTTTATTTAATTTCTCCAAGCCTTGGCTTGGCTTCTCTTACTGTAAATACTGCACACCTCACAGCAACAATATTCGACTGTACTCAAATAACTTTTTAATCAAACGACTCTTTGTTCACAGCGGCAATGTGTCTGCTTCAGGAGGACTTTCCCGCCTTAATTTAAAAACCTCCTTTTAGATCTTTCCATATTGACAGGTTTCTGGAGAAGCAGAATAGGCAAAAGGTTAACATGACGGTGAATTGGCAGAACTCCGAAATGATCTTTGAGGGACTAATTTCCAAGATCATTTGATGCAACTCTGGTGAAATTTAGACAGGAGCCTAGTATCTTTTGCATGTTTAAAAAAAAATTAGTTTTAGTTTTCTTTGCTTTTTTGTTACAAGAATTAAAAAATCTGAATATGTGAGATCAGTACAAAGCTCTCTATGAGCCTGCACAGATCCTGAAAGTGTAAATCTGAACTGAAGCACAAGCTACTCATTTTAATGGACAACAAAAGCCAGAGTCCCTTTCTCCTTTTTTTTTCCAAGTAACTTTTAATGTTTTTTCTATAATATCACGAAATAACGTTTCTACAGTATCACGAATTGCCTTGTAAAGACAAGCCAAAAACCCCAGTTGATTGGCAACCTGCACTCCATACCCTTGCCACTACTTACTATTGCTTTAACCCAGAAAATGGGAACTGGGTAACAAGTGATCCCAACACCGTGCAAACACCCTAACTTGAATATCAGTTCCTCGCTCATGCTCTTTTTGTGTTTTAAATGATCAGAGGGGCTTTTCATTAAGCCAGTGTTTACTACCTGTTTCTTTCTTGCAGGTTGCCTGCGGTCTGAGGTTTTGACACAGCCATACTGCTACCAAGACAGCCAAGGACATATTTTATTCACAGCTCAAAGCTTCTTCACTGAAGCAGTCCCTTCACAACGTAGCTGTTGATTCAACTCCCCTTCCCCAAAAATTGTAGGTGTACAACGGTAACTTACATGGGGGGTGGGAGGTAGAAAGGGGAGGAACTCAAGCCCTGAATACAGTAAGCTCTTAAGGATGTCTATCTATGAAAACAAATATGTACATGATGACACATAACACACGACGGAGAACGTTCCAAGCAGAATTACAGGTAGGTGAGCTTAAAACACAGCATTGTCCCAAAACCTAAGCATACAGTACAGTTTCTATGGTAGCCTTGTTTTCAAGGCTATGCTATTTCAAAGTTAACTTTTATCATGCATGCTGATCTCAAAACAATTCATCAGCCTTTCAGGAAAGGGCTAACTGAGGAGAACACTGCAAGGCCGCTCCCTCTCTCGCTATAGCCATTAATTCAGTTAAACAGCAATTGGGGTTTTTTCCAGCTCTGACTGATGATAACTGGAAGATGCCCTTAGACGATAGTGGGAAGGGGTGACCCCTCCTTACCTACATGCCTGGTTCTGACAAGCAGAAAGTAATTATAGCGTAGGCAGCGACAGACAAGCCCTCAGCGGGTCTCTAAAGCTGCCTTTCAACGTGTCCCAAGTTCGTGCTGGGTCCCACAGCAGCATAGCTTCCCCTGCCCAAGAATGCACCCAATATCAACAAAATTTTTTTGCTAACATGGAACTACTGTCAAATCAAAAAACAGGTGCAGGTAGTTATCCACACTCGGAATTAGCCAGTGCCATTCGTATGGCACATGAAACCTGTATAAGCATTGGCAAGAGCAGTAGAGTCTAGGGACAGAAGATGCTTTAGCCATATTTCATAGTCTAGGCTGGAGCTAAATCTCAGCTGGCTCCATACAGCACGAGTAGAGTTTTATCCAAACAAAGTGTGTGAACCAGGACCGTGGTACACAACGGTCCAGAGACACAGGAGAGTCCGTGTGCGGAACCAGCCTGGGTCTAAGAGAGGATCGATCATTCACTCGGCTTCGCTACCGATCTCCCCGGACCCAGCAGTAAAGCTGGACAGTAAAGGGGACAAGGAAGCCGCCGACAGAAGAAGGCTTCACGCAGCACACTTGAAAGATTTACTGGCTTTGACACAGTGCAGCAGAGATGGAGAGAAGCAGCACAGCTTCAGCTCTGCCCCACAGTGAGCCAGTCTTCCTGGAGACTGGGATGCTGTGAACCACAACACCCCGGTCCGCAGTGCTGTCTCTGTGGTTAGGCAGGGCTACGCTGCTCTTCCCAGCATGTCCTGCGTGAACCTGGGGTGTCTCGCACTCCTGTTTCTTCCAGAAGATGAGGAGCTGGCTATAAACCAGATTTTCAGCTTCAGTCTAGAAGTAAAAAATTAGACATCCCAGCTTCCATATGCTTGAGAGGAACCTGCCAGTGTATGATTTATTGCAGGGATGGCTGCCCAAGTCTGCAAATCCTCTGAAATAATCATTCTGCAATAATCCCTCCCGAGGGGCACCGCTCTCGCATGCCCTGCTAGCAGGACCATGACAAAGGACTCTGTGTCTGCAGAGGGAAGGAGCAAGGGACCCTGCCTCCCTGCCAGCAGACAACCACGGGCCGCTGCACCGACTGTGTGGGCAGCATCCACTGGTCCCAGGAGGGATGGGGGTCCCTCTGCTGTTACCATCTCTCAGACAACTTGGCAGAAATAGTAGATGACAGGTGAAAGGTGGGGGAAGGGAGCAGGAATACTTATGAATCCCTGCACAGTAAGCAAAAAGTAGCAGGGGGGGGGGGGGTAATATATTCTGAGGAGGTTTCAGCATCAAAAATCAGCATAAACCTCATTACTTTCAAAAAGCACAAAGCTGCCTTATTTTTAGATCTTACAGAGTGAATTTTGCCCTTCGATTCTTGCTTTTCTCCAGGACTAGTGTGGTTAAGACAGCAGCAGGCTCCAGCAGACGACCATCACTCCTGGAGAAGTGCTGCTGGTCAGTTAGTACTGCTACACACATCAGCCTGTTGCAGCAGGGCCTTGTTTCATACTCTTCGACCCCGACGTCCTCCTAAAAAGCCACCGAGGCACTTTGCTAGTTGTGGCACAAAGCAAAGGTTAAAGCTTCAAGACACTCAGGACTCTCACAGTTGCATGATATTCTCACAACAAGGCGCCCACTAACATGCCTTGTTACGTTGAACTATCACGGAGAGCTGCAACTGTTGTCAGCGAGGAAATCTGAACCTTATTAAATGGGCATAATTGGGACCGGCTCTCCACCATCACCACCCCCCAGCGCTGTTAGCTGCGGCAGGAGGAGAGCTTGCTGCAAGAAAGAACAAAACAGGTTTGGACAAGCACGAAACGAAGCTGCACGTATCTTAAGATAGCAGTCGGTTAAGTCAGTTCAGCATTTTTCATTACAACCGTGAAACCCAGATCCACGCCCTGAGAGCCCAACCTGCTCCCGTCAACCGAGATCCCCCGGCCCTGCGCACGGCTGAAGTCGGAGGGTTCCTGCGGCCCCATGCCAGCATCCGCCGAGTCAGAAGAGCCAAAGTGCCAGTGACAGTTCATTTATGGTATCTTAAGATTTTCCTGTTGTAGCTACTTTTTTTTCAGCTGTTTGTGTACTTTTATGCGGGGCACACCACACAACTGAGGTTTTCCAGACCTCCTCTGCCCAAGAATTGCTCTGGTTTAAGATCAACAAAACCATCTGAATATTCCACAATGGTTCAATCATCATGAAACTATGGTGAAGAGAAAGGCAAGTAGTGGAGTAAGAAGAAAAGAAAAAAAGAAACAAGACAGACACATCTAATAAATAAATAAAACCCCCTCTATTTTATCTTGTTTTGAAAAGGTGCAGAAATGAGAGGGAGGATAGACTTGAAATGTGTAAACTCACAGAAATTTAAGACTTATGTGTATTTGTCTGGACTGCAAGCCCACATGCAACTTTCATTTGTAAGAAAATACTTCAGTGGGCATGAATGCATACTTATCCCAAAGTCCAAAATCTTTAAGTTAGACTGGGAAAAAGAGAAACTGCTTAGTTACAAGCAGCACGTCACAGTCATCATCTAATTTGCACTGAACAGGAGCATTAGTCAGACTGATTATACAGTCAGGCACTAATTACTTAGGTTCTTTCAAAAGCATGCTAGTAAATTTGATTATTACTCAAATAAAGTATACATTGTTAGGTATGCCAAAGTAAGCTCTGTCTTTGACTCAAAGCTTTTTAGGAAAAAAAACTACCTCTTCGCTATAAAGTGTTACAGTGTCTGGCACAAAGACGGAGAGACTTCTTGGAGATACTGAAGTACAAATATGAAAACATTATTGCATTTTAATATGTCTGGTTTTGGGGAAAACAATGTTATATTCTTTTGCTTGGTTTTGTTACAAGGAGCAAGAATACAGCAGGCCCAGGAGCCATAAGAGATTCACAGAATGGCTTAAAAAAACCTTTTCTTCTGTCTGTCTTCGACCGACCGCAAAATCCCTTTTTTACATCCTTAGAGATAATACTGCATGTATTACTGATAATTTTCTGTTACTGTGCAGGTAGGAATCTCTTTTCATTGCGCTTGTGAAGAGCCTGTTGATGTTAAATACGAAACACCAAAGCTTTTTTTTTTGGGGGGGGCATGGGGAAGGAACAGGTAGAAGGTTTGAATATGCCCAGTCTAGGCCATACTCCTGTAGATGACTTCTTTTAAGAAAAAGAGAAGTAAGTGGTGCTGCTAAAACTTGCCCAGGAGACTGGAGCACCCATCAGTCATCGCAGGGCATGAATCAACAGGTATGGGCAGATGGAGTGGTCAAGAGATGCAATACCTTTCAAAGCCACGTCATAAGCCTTATTGTATGGCATCGATACTGCTTTGACACGTATGAGAACATGCATTATATACTGATAATGAAAAGAAGTTGCTCTTGGCTGCAAAAGTTTGACAGACTGTTCTTCAAGTCACTCCCATAAAATCAGCATATAAACTGCCTGGTTTGCATTTGAACTATGAACCTCCTGCCTTGCAAGAAGCAAAAGAGCAAATTTAACACATAAGAAGGTGGCCTGCTTATTAAAATGTGTGTGTGCAATTTAATTTTCCACAGCCGGCCTGTGCTTATATTTGAAAACCACATTTGTATTACATACCAGATAGCATGTACGTGTATGTTGGAGAAGCCCAATTACAATTGGTTCCCATGACACAAGCAAAGAGCAATTCATAGCGTCTTTTTTTTCCCCCACATAAGGACAGTACTTCTTCAGTAGCTGTGTCAGAATTATGAAAAAGGCAGACAAGAAAGTTGTCCTCTATTCAGAGAATTACTTGGTAGCTTTACACATAACTGTAATGTTTATAGTCCTGGAAAGAAAAACCCAACCTTTTGCTGCAGAGAAAAATACACCAGCATTTTTCTGTCTTTGTAAGGATGATGCTGTTTATGTTTGAATTTGCCTTGGCAAACCTCAAGCACATGAAACTGTAAAAGCCCCAGTCTATATTCTTTAAAATGAGGGTTAGATATAAATTCAACAGGAAATATGGTGAGATTACCCTGACACGTTACTAAAAACAGATTAGAAGAATCAGATTAAAATTGGACCACCTTTTCTGATTGCTTGCATGGGAGGAAAGCTTGTGAGAGAGATACATGGACACAGCAGCCTTGTGTATTAGCAAACAGCATTGCCCTCCACCTACCTTCCCAGGTTACTCTCAACTATCCAGACAGATTTATTTTACTGTGTTTTCTGATAAATATCACGTCTTAAAACTTGGCTTTAGAGATCAGTGGGGAAAACCCTCCTGCAAGTGACAAAAGGCTGCCTTTTCCCGTATCAAAATCAATGTTCTCTTTCCCTAAAGATGTGACCCCTCTCACCGCCCAAAACATGCTCAGCTTATTACATGCACAACCTTTTCAATGGTCCAGTCCTCCTGTTAGCATACCAACTCGCTATTCCTATTATTACAGGCACTTATAGCACATAGGCCTTAATGTGAAACAGGCTCAGAGAGCAGGAAATAAAGCAGCATGTCCATCTGGGACAGAACTGAACTGATGGCAAATAAGCCCAGGCAAACGTGAGTTCTGACGCCCTGCACTGCAGGACACTGGAGAGTGCACAGATTGCCTTTTTATATCCCAGCCCCTACCCCTCTAAACGCTAGAATTCACTGAAAATGTCAAATCGTCTGCAAAGTTCATTATATTGTTCATTATGATTTCTGGTGGAATGCAATCTATTTCCTTTTTTCTCATTTTAAGGTGAGAGGAAGTAAAGCAACTTCTGCAAGGGATGTAGAAGAAAAAAAAAATACTGAGCAATTTTATCCACATAACTTACAAGCTGACGGGTATATTTTCCCTACCCTATTCCAGCGCAGCAAACAAGCTATAACTTTGAAAAATCCTCCTACAGAAAAAACAGCGTCAAATTAGAAGAAAAAGGACACATTAAATAACCATTTCATTTAGCTACCCAGGGCCCTAACTAATGTCACCTTACCCTAAGAGTATTTACCTAATACAATCCAAGCAATTTCTCCCCCCTCTTCTGTCTCGCTTGTGTATGCTTCAGAACTGAAACCTAGGCTTAGACTCACTGGCCAAATCCAGCGACTCAGTTCTACATATAAACTCTCTCCTGCTCTGACAATGCGATGATTTTTGTTACATGTATCTTCAGCCTGGCAGATTAAATCAGAAGTTTCTAGAAACAAGGGCATGTTTCAATCCTACAGCCAAAGATTACAAAACCAGAGAGACCGCTATGATCTTTTAATCTGAGCACCTGTATAACATAGACATACCTAGATTCAATTTCTATTTCGCAAAGTCTCAGCCTGAAGTACTGCAGATCTCTTTCCTTCCCCCTAAAATATCTTGCATTTACTACCATCTGTTTGGATATTGCCTTTTGTTATGCACAATATTAATTTAAACTAGCAGTAGAAACTTTTCTGCAGGCACAGACATTTCTTGTATAAGATTTATGGCTCCCAATTCTCATCCCACTGATTTTTAAAAGCCTGGGTTTAGGGATGTTCCGTGTGGTACCCAGCCTCACTTGCCCTCATCCAAGAGCCACCAAGCCCATGGCACCGATAACGTACCACACTATACAACGTGCAGAGAAAGCCATTATCAGTGGCGTGGAAAGTAAAGAGCACAGGATGGGCATAACTGGACAGTCACTTAGAGCTGGTGGTACAGAGGTACCACCTAATACCCAAGTTCAAGTGTAGCCACAGGACTGCAGTTCTGCTTAATATCAAGGCAATCATGGAAACCCATCCTCACCAGTGAAGAAATATGCCTGATGAAGTTGCAAATGAGCAAAGTGCACCTGCAGACAGAGCAGTGCAAGACTGGCTCTCACTACACCAACACATGCAGCACAGGTGGACTCTAAAAAAGACATAATCGCTTCTCAAAACTCAAATGCTCTGGATTAAAGGCCAGACTTGTGCTTTCAAGTTAGTTGTTATGCTCACCACAGGACAAAAAGGTGAAACTAAGTCCAAGCAAGAAGGACAAAAACGTGCATCACGTTAGCAGGACTTCTGTACACAAGCATCTCCAGTAAGTATTGTATTTGGAGTCATCTTATTGCCCTACACACTGCCTGAAGGTATGGAACTGAGACGTAACAAGCCAATTCAACAGAGGGTCATACTTCCTATTAACAAGAAAGCAATAGTGCTCAGTGACTTCAGAGCTGCAGTCCCAACTATCATCTCAGACTCTAAAAAAATAGTAAGATGACATGACAAACTAGTCATGCAGTATTGAGCTGACTCACCACCAGGTGACTCATAACTAATGACTGACACTAAGTCAACTGCAAAATATGAAAAATGCTGTGATCCTACAAAAAAAGCCTTAACATTTGTATCACAAGCTCTTTCATCATCAAAACACGCATCAGCACCAGCACTAAAAGCAGGTTTCTTACACTGTAACACAAATGTGTATTAAGTATTTAACCTGCAAAAGAAGAGATTATTTCCTAAAAGAATCTATTGAGAGAGACATATTCCCTCCTTTCAGCACAGTAGAATGCATACCAACTATTCAAATACAGGATTCATTATTTATCTGTCATTCTGCATTACACTAGCTTCAAATACAAATCTTTATACTGATATCTGCACACATTTTTCTTTAACATCCACACTGACAAACAACATACAGGGTGACCAGGCAAAGCACGCAAAGACTTCTAACAGTCACTTATATCTATGGAAGTTCACTAGAAGTGAGGAATCATAGAACAGTTTGGGTTGGAAGGGACCTTTAAAGGTCATCTAGTCCAACCCCCCTGCAATGACCAGGGACATCTTCAACTAGATCAGGTTGCTCAGAGCCCCGTCAAGCCTGACCTTGAATGTTTCCAGGATGGGGCACCTACCACCTCTCCAGGCAACCTGTTCCAGTGCCTCACCACCCTCACTGTAAAAAATGTATTCCTTATATCTAATCTGAATCTACCTCTTTCAGTTTAAAACCATTACCTCTTGTCCTGTCACCTACTAAACAGGCCCTACTAAAAAGTCTTTCCCCCTCTTTCCTATAGGTCCCCGTTAAGTACTGGAAGGCTGCTATAAGGTCTCCCTGCAGCCTTCTCTTCTCCAGCCTGAACAACCTCAACTCTCTCAGCCTGTCCTCATAGGAGAGGTGTTCCACTCCTCGGATCATTTTTGTGGCCCTCCTCCGGACCCACTCCAACAGCTCCATGTCTTTCCTGTGCTGAGGGCTCCAGAGCTGGATGCAGTACTCCAGGTGGGGTCTCACCAGAGCAGAGCAGAGGGGCAGAATCACCTCCCTCGACCTGCTGGCCACGCTGCTTTTGATGCAGCCCAGGATACGGTTGGCTTTCTGGGCTGCGAGTGCACATTGCTGGGTCACATCCAGCTTTTCATCCATCAGTACCCCCAAGTCCTTCTCCACAGGGCTGCTCTCAATCCCTTCATCCCCCAGCCTGTATTGATACTGGGGGCTGACCCAACCCAGGTGCAGGACCTTGTACTTGGCCTTGCTGAACCTCATGAGGTTCACATGGGACCACTTCTCCAGCTTGTCCAGGTCCCTCTGGATGGCATCCCATCCCTCAGGCATGTCAACTGCACCACCCAGCTTGGTGTTGTCTGCAAACTTGCTGAGGGTGCACTCGATCCCACTGTCTGTGTCATCGATGAAGATATTAAACACTACTGGTCCCAGTACGGACCCCTGAGGGACACTACTCATCACTGACCTCCATCTGGACATTGAGCCACTGACCACTACCCTCTGGATGCAAGCATCCAACCAATTCCTCATCCACCGAACAGTCCACCCATCAAATCCATATCTCTCCAATTCAGAGAGAAGGATGTTGTGGGGGACCGTGTCAAAGACCTTACAGAAGCCCAGACAGATGACATCCGTAGCTCTTCCCTACTGATGTAGTCACTGCATCATAGAAGGCCACTAGGTTGGTGAGGCAGGACTTGCCCTTGGTGAAGCCATGCTGGCTGTCTCGAATCCCCTCCCTGTCGTCCATGTGCTCTAGCATAGCTTCTAGGAGGATCTGTTCCATGATCTTCCCAGGCACAGAGGTGAGGCTGACAGGTCGGTCATTCCCAGGATCTTCCTCTCTACCCTTTTTAAAAATGGGTGCAATGTTTCCCTTTTTCCAGTCACCAGGGACTTCACCTGACTGCCATGACTTTTCAAGTATCATGGAGAGTCCTTGGCAACTACATCAGCCAATTCCCTCAGGACTCTGGGATGCATCTCATCAGGTCCCACAGACTTTTGTATGTTCAGGTTCCTCAAGTGGTCACGAACCTGATCTTCCCTTACAGTGGGAGGGACTTTGCTCCCCAGTCCCTGTCTTGCAGTCCATCCACTCAGGAGGTGTGGGAAGAGAGTTTGCCAGTGAAGACTGAGGCAAAAAATTTGCTGAGTACCTCAGCCTTCTCCTCGTCCGTTGTTACCAGTTTGCCAGTCTTGCTCATTGGGGGGGTATACTTTCTTTGACCTTCCTTTTCTGGCTGACATACCTGTAGAAGCCCTTATTATTATTACTCTTCACGTCCCTTGCCAAGTTCAGCTCCAGCTGTGCTTTGGCCT
Source organism: Mycteria americana (assembly GCF_035582795.1). Classification (NCBI taxonomy): domain Eukaryota; kingdom Metazoa; phylum Chordata; class Aves; order Ciconiiformes; family Ciconiidae; genus Mycteria; species Mycteria americana. The sequence goes on along the minus strand of NC_134366.1, from coordinate 92,154,989 downwards.
TCCTCACCCCATCCCTACACAACCGAGCAGTGTCCCTATACTCTTCCCAGGATACCTGTCCCTGCTTCCACTGCCTGTGCATTTCCTTCTTGCCCTTTAGTCTGATCAGCAGGTCTCGACTCAGCCATGCTGGTCTCTTGCCTGAAAGGAGGTTGTAGAGAGATGGGGGTCGGTGTCTTCTCCCAGGTAACTAGTGATAAGATGAGGGGAAATGGCCTCAAGTTGCGCCAGGGGAGGTTTAGACTGGATATTAGGAAATTTTACTTCACTGAAAGGGTTATCAAGCATTGATAACCCTTTCAGGCTGCCCAGGGAACAGGCTGCCCAGGGAAGTGGTTGAGTCAGCATCCCTGGAGGTATTCAAAAGACATTTGGATGAGGTGCTTATGGGACATGGTACAGAGGTGGTCTTGGTAGTGTTGGGTTTACAGTTGGACTCGATGATCTTAAAGGTCTTTTCCAACCTATACGATTCTGTGATTCCTTTCCCGATTTCTCACACCTGGGGATTGAGAGCTCTTGCACTCTATGGAAAGTGTCCTTAAAGATCTGCCAGCTCTGTTCTGCTCCCTTGTCCCTGAGGGCAGTTTCCCACGGGGTCCTATTGACTAACTCCTTGAACAGCTGGAAGTTTGCTTTCCTAAAATTCAGGGTCCTGACTTTACTCTTTGCCTGACCCATATCCCTCAGGACTGCAAAGTCCACCAGTACATGATCACCCAATGCCTCATTTAGGTCAAGACAGGTAGGTACAAGAAAATCATACTTGTTTCTGGTACGGTTTGAAAATTAATCTATATTAAGTTATTCTCAGGAGACCCTTGTAACTGTAAAGACTATAAAAGCTACTGTTATATTGAAACTGTTTAATTCTGGAATTCACCCATCTGAAAAGCTCAGTTAACCCAACAAATTTGCTGATACCACCACCACAAAACCTTGCATGCCTACCAGATGCAACAGAAATACATGTTCTTGTGCTTTTATGCACAAATACTACTATACTACGGGGAGGAAAAAACATCCCAGAGTATCATACCTTTAGAATACTCACTTAAAATAACCACACAGGTATAAACATGAGTTTCCAGTATGCCAAATTAAAAGACAGTCCCTATGATTTTGCATTAGCTAGATTCCTTTGTAGCTGAAATTTTCAGAGAAGGAAATGGATGAAAAAAGAGAAGGAAGGCTCAAACTCAGGTGCTAGAAGTCAAGCACAAAATCTTACTGTGAAATACTGAGCAACTGGAAACAGCTAGGAAGAAACTTAGCATCCCCTAAAGGCAAGCTAGACAGGTTCCCATCATTATCTAAATTAGAGCACCTGATTTCACTTACCATTATTTACAGGTTTTGATTTAACTGATATGCCCAAGACCAAAATAGGTACCCTTACCAGAGGTTGCATAAAAATTGAGAATTCCCACTCTACCGTTAAGACCATACCCATCAAACACTGCTTCACGTTCCCAGGCAGGGAAACACCACACGCAGCCCAGGTACCAGCAGAGGAAGCCTGTAGCCTGTTGGTGAGGGGAAGGTTTACCGCTAGATTATCAACATATACTTCTTGAGAGGACAAGTCAACAAAAGCACATGCCTGGCATACAACCTTTCAATTAGATTAAGTCAGATAACAAAGTTGAAAAAGCACTCGTTTTGATCCCCTTCGTCTGCTGCAGCTCAGAGCAAGGTAACTCAAGCACTTGGATATATTGGGTTGCTGACAGAGCATAAGCAAGCGCTGGTCTCCAAAGAAATCCAATTCTCGACATCAGAGGCTTTTCCCGTTAAGACAGGTCTGCACTAGATCCTGCTGATTCAGCCCTGTGAATCAGCAGAGGCTTTCCTAGCAGAGGCCCTTGACCTCAGCACGATTACACCAACGGTGCTTTTTTGGTGAATTTTCTTTTGCTCACAGGGCTACTGGGGTTACTTGTTTCAGGGTTAGCGGGCTGTCCCCTCAGCTGGGAAGTGCTAGCACATCTGCCAAAACCATTTTCCAGGCCCCCTGGGGCACAGTTCAATCCAATTAAAACATGCACAAAAGTAATAAAACTCAAGAACTATTCCCTTGGTGCTGTGGGCTCCAGCACTCCAAAGGTCTTTACGTTCTACTACAGCGCCAGCAACTGAAGTCAAACCCTTTCCAACAAAGTTGTTTCAGCTATTACTGACATCATTTGACCCTTTCCCATGTGCATCTGACACTCAAACCATGTTGGCAGGCTGGGGTCCTTGGAACTGATGGGATTTTTCTACCCAGTTGCAAAGGAACTGAGAACGGCTTTGCCTCGGCAAAATTCAGTGCTTAACTGCAAGCATGTCCTTCTACTGATAGAACCACACCACACTGCAGTTAAACCACTCTGCTCCATCAGCTGAAGTTACAGTGGTATCAGTGCCCACACAGATATTTTTATTTTGACTTTGCACAAACCACTTCCCAGAAAGTGAAAGAGAGAAGTGCTGGGAAGAAAAGGGGCGGGGGGGAAGGGGGATTAAATCAAAATAAAATACTAATGTCAGAATTTGTATCACTGTAGCTAAAACATTCATAGTCACAATTTGGCTTACAGCTTTCATCAGACATGCCTCCAGTGTTCAGCAGTTATTCTGTAAAACATCCCTCCAAAGGAGGTGCTTGCATTTGGCAGCAACTGCCATTTCAGCAGAGAACTGAAGAAAGAGGTGTATTTCCCTCAGACGCGAAGATCCTCCACAAAGGACCAAGAATGCAGACGTGTGTTCACTTATCTGATTTGGTGAGAAAGACAAGCTCATTTCCAAACAACGGTGCCAAAATGTGAGTTAGGATGCAAAGCCTCGTCAATTTGGCGATCTGAAAGATGTTTTGAACTGTCGGAGAGACATCCCCCTGGAGCACAGCATGACTTGGAGATGCTTCGAACAGGATACTGAGCACAGGGAACAGAAATTTCATAGTTCAAGCTATCGAGGCATGCACACAGCAACCTGCCATGGAGGAAAGGTGCGGGACAGGGTCCCAAAACACAAGGGAGTTTGAAATGTCAGCAAGCTGTTGCCATCTCCGGTTCAGGAGCGCGAAAGATAACACTGCCGAGACAAGTTCAAGCAAGCACTCCCCACAACTGCTGCTGGGTCGTAGGGCGAAGAAGCACATTCAGATCAGCAACCAGCAAGCGTGTGTCTCCAGCGGGAAGAGGCCGTCAGGAGTACAGGCTCCGGCTACTCCAGCAGCCACACTCAACAAGCTGTGCTCACATCAGGTACGCAACTCTCGCCCCGGCTGGATGCTCAACCTCACCGACCCCAGGCTAGATACAACCCGCAGGGAAGGCAACAGGAGTCTCTGGCTAAATCCAACACACACGCGTGGAAACACAGCACAGGTACTGCCCAGCGTATTGCTGCACACACGGCTGCTAAACTTACCGGGAGCTGAAAAGTTCCTCTCAACTCGTCACGGGGTATATTCGTCAGTATTTTCTATTAAGAAAAATGCTTACGCTACCATGATTATTTGTTGAGTCTTGTTTCTGACTATTTGCAGTAAGAAAAGCTGCAATAATTCTCAAGCGGAATGTAAAAGCAAAGAGCACAGTTTGGGGATGGTTTGGGTATTTTTTTCTTTTTGACCCACAGACCTATTTTCAAACACAAAGCAAGAAGTGAATGACAGGCCTTTTAATACTAAATTTCTAGTCCCAGAAACTAAGTTTTCCATGAGCTCAGAGACCAAAACTCAGACACTTACCACTAACGTGTAGTTCAAAACACTTGAAATGGAGTCAAGATCTCCTAAAAGAAAGTTCAAACTCCATTTGTACTCCAACAGTAAGAGCTGGCTTTTCTTCCAAGCCTCTTCACAAACCTGTTGTTCAATAATGAGCCTTCAAAACTATGGCTAATAGTAAAAGTCATTGCTCCCTTTATACTCACCTCATTATCCTGGCCTCTTGCTGTGCTTGCTCCTTTTAACGGATGGAGCAAGTATTAGCTTGATTTCCTACCACACATCAAGTTTTCAGCTGAGCTTAGCAATATACATCTCTAACAACTGATAAAATCTCCATTAATTTACTATTAAATGCATAAAGCTAGACATTTTATTTTGCCTTGCATCTGACAGATAGTGAAAGTACATCTTACTTTCCTGACATGCCATAACTTCTGCACACAGACGCGACTGATAAGAGGAATTCAAACTAAGGCCAAAATTCAGTTATCATAAAAGAAGTGAAATGAATATATCCATTTGCATCCATATGTAGAGGATAAATAAAAAATTCAGAAAGAAGCGCCCCAGGAATACTACACTTGATGTATAACAAAAGAAATTTTTAATACCTGAAGTTAGCAATAGCACATTTTGATGAGAAAATTAAATTAAAGGACGTTCAAAATACAGCTTGCTGAGAAAGTAAAAAAAAAAAAAAAAAAAAAAAAAAAAGCTTTATACTAAGCCTCCCAGATTATACTCCTGAGACCCTGCACATTCAGACAGGGGTAGCCAGGTGTGAATTTAGGTGAAGCAGCATAAAAGAAAATGTGGAAGGAAGCTGGCAGCGGTGCTGATAGAGCATGGAAGTCACACCACTCCAGGTGACTCCGAACTCAGCAGACGTGCCAAGACAACGTTACTAGATGCTTTGCTGTTGGCAAGCCTGTGCTAACATAGACTCTAAACGATTTTCAATTGGTAGACCAGTAATTTTTTTCTCTAACAGAAATACAGAAATCTTAACAGATTTAAAACATATGGATTTAAATAAACAGGTTTAAATAACAGAAATCTTAAGTTTCACAACTGGAAATTCGCGGATAGTATTCGTGAACTCCTTTCTGCCTCAGTCACCCCGTATCCTGCGGTGCCCTTGGCCGAAGGCAACGGCCAGAACCTGCCATCCACCTAAACGCTGGAAAAAGTTAAAGTCTCGAGCGCGAAAAGCCTGGTATTCTCTCTAAAGCTAAGGAACCCCTCTCCTGCAAGTCCACGGGAGCAAGAGCCAGCCCCTCTGACAATACGTATGCCATACAGCGTACAGCATGTTCCCTTAAAGGAAAATGCCAAGGAGGAACTTGCTCCGCACAAGCACAGCTGATGCCAGGGCTGGCTGCAAGAGCCCCAGCCGTCCCCGCTGCCACAGCTCACCCTACCCGACTGCAACACAGGGAGATGCCGGCCCAAACCTGCCATGAGTTTTCCAATTGATCTGGCAGGAACTCTACGAGTTCCTCGCTTCCACCATTTGCCTTTACGCACTACTCGGTACAATGGTGTAACGAAGGCATGAGGATCTGCACGTTACTGCTCTGCAGCAAACATAAAGCAGCAGTAGCTGATGCACACGTTTACTTGTATTAAATAGATATTTCTAAGCACCCAAATCTTTTCGAAGAGTGAAAAAGAACCACCGCAATCATTTTCAGAATTCCTCCCTACTGCAAAGACATGTCTGAGCCTATCAGTACCAATCAACCTCATTTTAAATACATGTAACAGCCCCCACAAAACTTGTTTATTGAAATGAACTGTGGGGCTGGGGATAAGTTTGGTTTATTTGCTGCAGTAATTTGCAAAGACAAAGCCATACGCTCAAACTATTAAACAAAGCGCTGGAGTCAGCAGGACCCGAGGTTCTACTCAACCACCGATTCACCGCCCGACCTTGCCGAAGTCCATCACCTCGTCATAAATCTGTCGGCCCAGCTGAGAAACTGGATGAAAGCAGGACTCCCCTGCAAAATGCATGCTGCATCTAGTTTGGCCTTTTGTTAAATAAATATAACGCCCCCTCAAAACAAAACCAGAGACCTAAACAATGTGGTTTTTTTCTATATACAAAGCATTTTGCACTGTACAAAAATGGAGTACTTTACCAAGTGGGAGGGAAATAAATGTAAATATTTACACATGTACTGCAAAGAGCTGTTACTCACTCTAGGGATGTGTATGCTGGTAGCTGTATAATTCAAGAACTAGATCCGCATACTGGGGGTGCCTTTGGCAGACAGAAATAATGCGGTTGTCTCCAGAGAGCGTGCACTCAGCTGAGAAGGGTAAAGAAAACCTGACATTAAGGGGACAGTTCCTGCTAGCCTGGAAACTGAATTGGCTTCAAACAAAACAGAGATTCAACAAACCTACAAGTGCTCGGGGTTTAATTATAGCGGTAGGTGAAAATACTAGGTTAGCATCCAGATTTTTTTCCGCTTTCCCATCGTCTCACGAACTCTTCCAAAAGGCAAGTGTATTTTGGACTGGTAAGTAAGCCTGGAAGCACAGAGGGTAGCTATTTCTCTTTATGCAACTTATGCTTGATTGCTCCTTACGCCTCCCAAGAAGAAAAGTTCATGTACAGATTGGGATGAGAAGGGCCACCTCAGCCAGCAAGTCGGCTGCTTCAGTTGTGTCCTGGTGCAAATGCAGGACCTGCTACTTTACATCCCTCTGTATCTGAGCTCCTACAGAGGTTACAGGACACTTTTTTCAGACTGACACTTCTACTATGGTATTTAGATTGGTGACACATAAGTCCAAATGCAAGTTAAAAATGGATTTAAAATCTGTGCTATGTAAGGGAATGAGTTGGACTGGATTCCCTTTCACTTGGCAAAGTCTGGCTCCATTAACTCATGGGTACTAACAGCTCAAGATTGCAACTTAAAAGTGATGAAAAAATCTGGAACCAGATTCCAAAAGCTTCCTTATAAGTTAATTTCATTGTTCATTATAAAAATAAATCTGTCCATTCAGAAACTTCTCAAGAAAAGAGAAGTGGCTACCGTTTTCCGTTGCTATCACTTCAAATGTGAGCTTGTTTTAACAAGCATCAGTGTGGTAATGTTTGCCCCTAGTTTGCTAATTAGTTGCCCATTTGTAATCAGTCATTTCTTTCCATTTTCAGGAAGCATTGCTTGTAACTGCAACCCCGAACCGCATCTGATAAGCTGCTCAGTATTTGCGTAACGTCCACACTGAACCTGGTAAGTACATCACGTTGCACACAGGTTAAAAGTCATGCAAAAAAATGCATGACTCGAGAGTAGCTTCAGCAGCTCTGAATCTTTGTGGTGTCTGAATCTTTGTCTACTTCAAGCTGCCTAATCTGCTCTAAGGACATCAGGTACAGTAAACAGTTTGTTCAGCTTGTGGAAAGTCAGATTTAAAGATTTAATTTTCAAACAGCACTGACTCAGGTAGCGATGTTCAAGGACTTTTCAAAGTGCAACTGCAGAGCTTATCAACACCACAAGGTGAATACTGCTCTACCTAACTGTTTTCTTTAGCCGAGGCCTGGGGTTTTGTTTTAATCTAGCATCAGCGTGACATTATAACTGAAAAAGCAAGCCTTCACTTAGAAAATTGCTGTAGGCTAGTGCTCTCCAGGATTTCTTCTACACAAATGGACATGCATGTGATGCAGAGTAGACACGTTTTAAGTCCAGTATTTTTGGGAAGCAGTACGTGTATACATCTGTGTGAGCACCTACCCACACGTTTCCCCACCTCATCATCTACACAGCATGTGTACATGACTTAATACTTTCCAGAAGAGCCGTATCAACCTATTAGAGGCGTTAAGATACCACATTGCATTGCAATAGCTCTGCTAGTTTCTGAAAGCATTTGAACAAATGCATTCGATAGGTACACTGTGGGCATGCTTGGGATTAACAGATATCAGCAACTGATTTGGAGTAATTGAATATGCACAGCAGTGTCTGGTCTGATCTGTTAACACCATCATACATCTGGAAATCAAGGCAAGCATTTTAAAAAATGCCCAGAGAAACAACCCAGAAGAAAACCGAGGGTGATGCTTAAGAAAATGTGCACCCCTAGCAGCCTTCTGCTTCTTGGCCTCCTCTTTGCCTTCTGAGCAGGCTTTGCTGGATGCAGCCCCTGCCCACATCAAGGGTTTTGTTCACGCACAAACTCAGTGCAGCAGGCACATTCTCCTCAGAAGTACATGCTTGTGTGCTGGACTTACCAAACCTTTGTCACGCTTCTGTTGCTTTCCTGATCATGCAGAAATACTGCTCCCTCTTCCCCCCCACTGAGGACATGTGAAAAACATTAACATATCTCAAATGCCTAGCAGACCTTGAAGTTTCCTTGACAGAACTTTACATTTCCTGGGCAAATCTTGTGGTGACAGAAACCCTATGTAATTGCATTTAAGCCAATGATGATGCACAGATAATGCCAACGAAGTCTGGCCATCAGATTTCAATGTATATTAAATGCCTGCCTGAAAGCAGCATTAATAATGGAACAGATTTTATTATTTACTTCTAATTAGAACTCCTTGCTGATGCTAGTGAAAAAAAAGCACTTTCAAACGAGAAATAATCAGCAGTAAAAGACATATCATTATCTTCATTATAGACATTTCATATTTTCATTATATTATTTTCATAATAGCACTTCTAGCTATTAAGATTGCTCCCTTCCCAAATCTGTTTTCAATAGCTTACAGTTCTGCTACATGTGGAAAGCTTCAGATGAAGCATTCAATGGCAGGTAAACATCTTACTAACAATGCATATATTTTCAAATTAGCTTATTTTATCACCATAGGCAAAACAGTGTTTTTGCCTCACTCAGACCTACAATAATTCTTGCGATTCGATACATGAACACTCTACCAGACCATTCTTTAGAGAAGGTAAGTTTAATTTAAAAAGGGAATGAATTGCTTCCAAGAGGCAAGACTTTATCTTTCCTGTAAAAGTCATCAGTTCGACAAAGTTACAAGTCACTGGAGGAAAATCCCACAGTGAGTGTTCAGTAAAGCCTCAGACATGTAGCAGCTAAACACTTTGGGAAAGCCCATCTGCCCTTGGCGTGCTCTAGCTGCTGCCGAGCGAGACCTCCCCGCGTTCCCCCCGCAGCTCCGAGATGCCGCTGTCTGTGCTAACCCAGACCGAAGCACGCGAAAGGAGGACAAGACGACCATCTGACCCTCGTGCTCCTCAGGAGCTGAAGGAGGTTTGATGAGATTTTGTGCCCTGCTGATGTTTGCAGGGATGTGCCCGATGCCGGGGCTGCCCCGGCGCGCCCCGGCTGCCCCCTGCTCCTGGCTGGGGGGTGCAATGGTCCCTGGCTGCCCGGCCCTGCCATCACCCTCCCGGGGAGCCCCCATGCTCCCACCCCAGGGAGCCACAAGCCCCCCTCGTGCCCTGCCAGGGTGCGCGCCTGCATGTGTGCACGAGCACTCGGGTGTCAGAGAGAAAAGCAGATGCAAACGGGAGCCAGGCTGCAAGGCCAAATGAGCAGGGACACGTTATGGAAAGCGAAATTGAAGCAGAAGCTTGGAGAAACCAAACAAGTAAAAGCGTAGGAGCCCATGCATGGAAGACGGACAAAGGGCAGGTAGGAGGCCTCAGAAAAAAAAAAGAAGGAAAAAAAAAACCCAAAACAAAAGGAAGGACTATTAGGGTGCTTTGAACAAGCACCCTTTACTTCCACCCTCATACATACTCGTCCCTGTAACCCTACAACATCCAGAAGTTGCTCAGAGCCAACTGATGCTGCTTCCCCTGGTCCAGGTCCCCCTCCCCTCCCGTGTGTGCCACAACCACCTAACTGCAGGCGGGCAGAACGCTGCTCTTCCTACTGTGCAAAAAGAGGCCCTGCAGCATTTCCTAACTCTCCAGGGTCTGACTTTGCAACACAGTGGTTTTTTTCCACGTACATTTCATGATTGTCCTTAGTTAAGTCAGCTTAGATAGATAAATCTCCTTAAATCGTCTCTCAGCTCCATCATGTGTATGCTAAACAGGACCTGGCTTGTTTTACAAAATAAGGTGTGCTGGATGAGGGAGAGGAACATGACCTATGCTCGCATTTTCCTCCCTTGGTTTAGCGACCATGAAAGCACCGCTATGAAAGAGCACTTAAAAGTTCCTTTTGCAACTGATATTGAAAGAGTTTATTACCACGTTGCAGAAATGCTTTAGGGGAATCTCGCTCCGATAACCTTCTCATGAGAAAGTCTGACGCTTTCAAACAACAAGTCCCTTTGAAATGTTCACGAACGCAAATGCCATGCGGCTCCTGAAAGTGCAACAACACATTTTATCCCTCCGGGAAGCTCCTGTGTTCCCTGCTAGAAGAACCTGAAGTTCTGCAAGAAATACTGCGTCTTCCAAACAGAGAGTATTTCGGACATCAAGCCTTGAAAGTCATCTGGCATCAAAACTCCAATCTGACTGCAGAGATTTAGTTCGCAAACAAAGTTAACTGGTGTGGTGAAGTGTATGTGGAGACGCAGAGAATCCCCCTTGGTTTCTGTGTTTCCCGGGTACGCAGAGGTAATGCACACCTCACGAGCTACTCAAGTGACCACAGGGGAAAGATCAAACAAGCTTTCCATCTACAGAACCAGCACCACGCAGCCCAAGGCGCTGCGGGCTTCCCCAGAGGACCTGCCAGCAGACACTGCCGGCTGCCCGACACGTTAAGCACCCCCACCTCTCGATGCCTGATAACGGGATGTGGGCTGGGACCACCAGCACACCTAACGCAGTACCCTACACGCCTGTCAGATGGCTACGGTTTTTTAAAGTACTCACTTGATTTGAAATAAATAGTAACCTAAAAGATTTTTCACAGCTCGTGCCCCCGCGCCCAGCCCTCTCTCCCCGACGGAGCAGCGGGGCAGGAGCGGGACGTGGCTCTGCCGAAGAGCGGCTGCCGGGCGGCCGGACGTCACCGAGAGGGAGGGCAGCCTCTTCTCATGACTCCCAGTACTTTTTTAAATGGTTGCTCGCGCACACACTAGCATTTTCTCACAAGCCCTCATTGTGTAAAATCCCATCCAGAATTACCCAGTCATTTCTTTGACTTTTTAATTTAAAAAATAAATAATAAAGGATAATAAAATAAATAATCTACAATAATAAAAAAACCTAGGGCACTCTATACTACTTGGGTTTTGCTCAACTCTTAATGGGAATAAGTTCACGCACAAGTCGATGGGACTCCAGTCTCAGTGTCCACCCACCATTTATCTGCACTGTAAGGTACAAAACCTCGCCGAGCAGTGCCCTGTTGCAGAGCAAACTATCCCAGCGCCTAATTGCACCTAACCTAAACCACGTGTTCCTAAAAACACCGACAACACTGAACAATGAGATCAGCCCCACATCCAAGGGAATTTAGGAACAAGGGAACAACTTAAGTGACAAACTTGCTCATCACAATGCTACAGGTTCATCATCGTCGCCGGTTTTTGGCATGATGCAGTCTGAATTCCTTCCCGGGTCTTGTGAACAGCTGAACTCTGTTCCCTTACAAAAGAAATTAATATGGCTGCCTGTGTACATCTGCTTTAACCTTAAAACAAAAGCAATTTTGCTATCTTTAGCACAAGCATAATAAAAACACCAAAAAAGCACAGATGGTTTGGATTTTCTTTGCAGAAAGCAAGAGAGAAGACTGACATCTCAACTGTTTACATAGCCACGACCCATTAGGTGGCCACAGCAAACCAAGGGGGGACACAGTAAGTACCTGTCACCATCTCAGATACAGACTGCTTTCAGTCAGGTCTTACAAGAAGCGTAAAGCAACTCTCTGCCCACAGATAAATGCTTTTGTTCATACAGATTTAATTTATATTGTTAGTAAAACACTTAACAACGGCCACGCTAATGCCAAACAAATTAATTTCAGTAAAGCTAAAGCAAACACTACCATTATGTTTAGGAAACACAGACCAAAACCCTTGAAAACTCAAGATTAAAGGAGTTATTTATGGTCATTGCTCAGCCCTCCTGCCGCCATCATTTGTGCATTAGAAATCTCCAGGCCGCTCACTTGCAAACTCCCTGACTCCTGGCAAAAAGTGGCTACGCACTGGTAGCCAGAAAGTTCATTTTGCAGGAATAATGCAGTCAACTTGGTCTGGCAGTCAGGGGTGAGTGCTTTGTTTTTTACAATTGAACCTTATTTTAAAATATCTCACTCCAGGATTAAAACTTCCCCCTTCCTGGAATTAATCAAACTGATAGTGGTTTTGGCAGAAAGGCAAGGAACAGGAAAAAAGTAAGGACAGCACATGTGCAAGGTATCAAGAAGTACTTCATAACCTGCTCTGTATTTTTTATGTAATAAATACACGGTAGTTCAGGCAAAAACACGCACGAAAAGAGGCTTTTCCCTATTACCCTTTAACAAATATTCAGAGAATAGCAGTCATGTAAAAATATTGCTCTTGATATAAAGCAGATAAAAGGCAAGCTGAATTAGTTCCTGAATCAGGGAAAAAAGTCTTCTGCTACAGATGTTGCTTCTTTTAGCATTATGAAATGTCTTTTTAAGATTTCTATGCTACAGCAATCAATATTTTTGAGAATTTAAGAGACCCAAACTAATGATTTTTCCAATTAGCAAGTGCTTAAAAAGTAAAAAAAGATGGCACATCAAAAAAAAAAAAATTGTTTGATTTATGAGCACTTCCACTTGAACCAGTGATCAAGTGTCATACTTCTAAGTAACATTTAGGGTTTTGAAGCAGCATTTCCATTACGGAAAACGCTTGCTGCGAGGCCCTACGGTTGCATTAAATCCCTACTAGGCACGGGGACGCTTTTGCGCATCGCGGTTGCGCTCCACTAAACGCTTCACAGGAGGGACGGGATGACGCAGCTCGGCGGGCTTGCAGGACACGTGTGGGCTTGCAGGACACGTGTGGGCTTGCAGGACACGGACGGCCTCTGCAGCCTCGCTTGCTTCACAAAAATCTCCTTCTAAAGAGCGCGGGACGGAGAAAGCACGGGCTAGCGGGGCACAGCCCTCCCTCCTCGCAGTCCCTGCCGGGGACAGGGCGAGCCTGGCCCGTGCCAGGCGGGGTGGCCCGTCTCCCCACGGACGCTCCCGGCTCCCGGCTCGCTTCCATCAGGAGCTGTGTTTACAGGCGCGTCAACAGCTGCTTGCCGCCAGAGTCGCTGAACTTTGACATCCCGCATAAAGATGTAAACGCTTCTCCACAGAAGATAAATCCCGAGTACTAAAAGGCACTCAGGATGACTTCTGGCACTCCCCAGTGCCAGCCCATCCCCCAAAGCCCAAATTCCCATACACATCCCTTAAAAACAACAGCAATAAAAAAAGACCCAAAACACAAAAAAACCCCAAGAAGCCTACACACAAACAGCCACAGCACCAAACTTTAAGTATACTAGAAATAATCAGGAGAATTACTACAAGTAAGCCAAATATAACTAACTGCAGAATAAAGTGAACTTTACAGTGTTTAGACAGATGGAATCCGATTTCCTGGTGTAAAGCCACTGAATTTGGCATTGCCCCGGACCCCCAAAGGCAGGGGAGCTGCTGCCCAAAACACGCACGAGCTACCCAACAGCCAGAATCGGTAGCCACTACTCTTCATAAGCACCATTAAATTAAAAAGGATGAAAGTCTTCATAAATAAAGTTTGCAGAAAGAGATGGATTCATTTAATGCTAAGAGCAGTCAAGACCAAAGCCCACTGCGTATATTTGTGTATTTTCTTAAGAGGCTGTATATACAAGGGAACACACAAAAGGCTTCTTTAAAATGCTCCCTTGTAAGGGTGTATTTCAAGGGTAATAGATGTTGGATTCAGGGAAATGTCCAAAAAAACACTGTTTGGAAATATTGTCGAGTCTTCACATGGAAGAGCTAGAAGTGAGTGTGACGCTTTTCAATGATAACTAAAAAAATCTCTGTCCAGAAGGATTTACTTCTCCGATGCCTGATCCTACGAACCAATGCCGCCAAACACAGCATTTACTGATAAACAGTCCTACTGACTTCAATAACTTAAGCCAAGTAACTTCAGTGGTGTTATTCATGCCCTGTGAATATGAACGGAAGACTCTTGTTTAAAAGGGCTCCTCACAGTAGCGAAGGCTAGCACAAGAGAGTCCCAAGCCAGGGTGAGAAAGGACACAAGGCAAAGAAAAAAGTACTTATGAGAAGTGCTTAACCATTGCCTGCAGGTTTGGGATTTTTTTTTTTTTCTTTTAAACCAAAAATGAGGAAAACATGAACTCTCCTGGTATAACCGCATGGTCACTTCAACGTAATCCTATTGCTAACTCAAAAATCAAACAAAAAGGAACCCCCCCAAACCAAGCAAAAAAGAAAAAACAAACCCCAAACCTCAAAGCCCAGGTCTAACTTTTCTGAATGAGGTCACGATGAGAAACTCTTGCAGCATTCAAACCGGGGGGGGGGGGGAGGGGGGGGGGGGGGGGGAAGGTGAAAACCTTCATGGAAAACATACTTGAGCTGTGTTTAACAAGGAACATCTGTAGCTTTCCCATTCTTGAGATACAGAAATGCCTCAGAAGAGCCACATTAAGCTAAACACACAGGAAAAAATACTTTTGTTGCTGACCAAACCATTTACAGGTGCCTCTGATTTGAAGCTAAGGATACTGAGCAGCACTCTGTTTGCTGACATAACACCATGCCATGAAGGACGTCTTTGTAAAGAAAGTTCACAGAAAGCTGGTTTAACTGACAAAGTCTTTACTGGTGAAATGCGACATCTGTTTTTAAAGAGCCTACATTTTTGGGATATTATTGCTCAGCTGCTTCTATTTATAACATATTTGATTTAAAAGTTCCTCTCAGTCAACTAAGCAAGTATGCAATTAAATATCCTGAAATTTCAGTATCAGATTCGGGACAGTTTGCAGCAATTGATTCAACTTTTACTTCTCCCTGGATGAGTTTCTTCAGAGCAGATTTCCCCTACACACACACACATTATGTCTTACTTTTATAGAAATTTTCCGTTGCAAGGGAATGGGCATTATTAAAACTGCGTGCTCCTAGGTGCTGTTCTGGAAGTCCCCAATGCTCAAAGGCTTAAACACAGTGCTACTTACACAAACCACCATGACTACATTAAAAAAAGGGGGGGGGGGGGGGGGGGAGAACACGCTGACTATACATTTATTGGCATTATTTTTACATATATTTGGATGTACAAATGCAAGAAAAAGTAGAGTCCTAATTAGGAGACAAGAAAGATGTTCTTGAAATTAATGCCACGCAACTCAAGACAGCCCTTCTGAAAGATTTCACTCCCGCCCCAAGGTTTTTCTATTTGTTATCTATGCTTTCACTGGGGACAGTTTCAAGTGTGTCTGTACAAGTCAAGAGCACAATGCAGTCCTCTTTCACGCAAGGGGTAAAGTTAGTATTTTATGTGAAATAAAGTAAAGTTCACACTCCTCAGAAAAGAAAAGGAGGTTAGGAAGAGGAAGAGGTTTCTTCTCAACAGAACCACTGATATCAAACATACTCAAGTAAGTCATTTCAAACAAAGCATACAGTGACAGCAGGGCTTTTAGCATTTTATTTAAACATTCACTTGAGTACTTTATAAGCTCACACAACTTCATTAAAAATTTATAGAATATGACGATGAGGAAACGTCTGCTTTACTGTAAATAAAACCCTTAAGGAAGAAATAATTTTAACCCTAAAAATAGAGGTAGCAAAAATACCCTCAAACATGAAAAAGATGCAGTAACTGTAATGTCATCTTCTATATATATATATGTCTATACACACAAGGAAAGATTAGGACTTATTTTTTAAGTCCAAGTATTCATAGACTGCACTGACATACTTTATATGTATATTCACAGACGTGGTGTTTCCAAAACATCAGGCACAGAGTCCTTCACCAGCTCTGTGTACACTAATGGAACAAAAACCAAACCAACCAACCCACCCACCCACCAACCAGCAAACGAGTACAGCATCTTCTCTCCTGGAAAGCATCTGGGAGGTGCTTATAAAGGGAAAAACATTTACAATATGAATTGTCTGCTCATCGCAGCTTCTCGAGTCATTGCAGACTCTTCATTTTGAAGGCTGGCCAGCCTGCAGAAGGCTTTCGAGAGGCACTCCAGAGCCAGCTGCAGCCCAATGCCATGAACGCGTGCCGAGAGCGATGTTAACACCTTTCATCTCCCACTCCTTTATCATGGGCCAGGGTGGTGAAACACAGCCCTGATGTACTCTTCCCCTCCCTGTATTTAATGAGGCTTTCATCTACCCCTGTACAGTGCCATGCTTTTCTTTTTTTCATAAAGAGTTTTAAGACTGTTTAATAGCTATTAGCTCAGGGAAACCCAAACATACAACCTCAAATTCTCTTTTTTAGTATACCATATGTATCAGATATTCCACACAGCCTACCAAATCAGCTAGTTTTACAACCATCTCACACAGAGGGTGACAACAGCAGAAGGCAGTACCACTATCTTCTTTAATGATAACTAATGGATTGCTTAACTGAAACATTCAGGCAACACAAGAATACTCAAGGAGCAATTATATCACCATGTGATTATCAAGAAGGGATTCAATACCTGATAGGCAACTTGTTAAAATATTGAAAGGTTATGGAGTATTCTTGCAAGAGTATTGGCATTGGGTAGGATTCCCTACAACCAACGCCCCTTCAGCATACAACCGTATGCTGCCGCAGTTTTTTGTGGCAAATTTATTTCCACCACTCAGAACAGAAGAGAAAGAAGAAATTAAGAAGTAATGGAATGTGCTACGATATTTCCATTATTCTGCAAACTGACGTTGGCAAAGACTTCAAGTCCAAACTCATAAAAGTAGCACCTGAGCACAACTCCAGCAAACATACCTTCCTAGTCCCACTGCCCCCTCAATTACATCTTGAGAAGTCATGCAAAATGCTCAGTGGAAAGGCGAGAAGTGCAGAGTCTAGTAGAAGCTACTGAATCAGAGAAGATGGATAACAATACTGTGCTTTGATAAGGTCCCAACACTTTCTTCAGTTTGTCATTACACTTGAACATGAGCTGCAGCTGTCAAAGGGGTCTGGGAATCAATACACCAGCCACGCTTCAAAAATCATCATCACCCCCCATTTCTGCAACCTCACCCCTTGCTTCCCCTGCCTTGTTCTTCAAAGTGATATACAGCATTGCAGGGATCACCAAGCTGTCAGAAGTAATTGTCAGGCATTAACGCAGTTCCATTTCATTCACTTGCAACCTTCTGCAGCCCGTAGGTAACCAAACAGCAAGGGCAGGATGGTCTAAAAGCACCTCAGGAAAAGCAACGGGAGGAAAAATATTAATTGGCCAATGTCAGATAGTACAGTCCCTTTACAAGCGAGGTGCACTCCTGAACACATAAGCCTTGAAAAGGATTAGTTATCAGATGCAGTGAATCGCTACTGTACCTTTGGCTGGGCAGCAGCCAGCTCAGACCCGCCGAGGAGACGAATGCCACGTCAAGGGTCTGAAGGCTGCTCCCTACGTCCTTCCTGTTTCGCACCACCTGCTTTTAACACAAGCAGGCCAAACCAAAGAAGGTTTGGTTTTTTGTTTTTTTTTTTCCAAGTGATGTTTATAGCACCAAGGTTTTCTAACGAAATGTAATCAGTCAGACTTGAGGCTTTTTCCATACTACCTGAAGTTTCAGCTTGCATTATGCACACCACGGAAAGGCAGCAACACCACACATAACACATGCACACAAGACCATTAGCAAGCAGCTTTTCCACTTGCGGATGCCAACATTAGCTCTGCCATCCTTTCTAAGGGCATCAAAGCAAGCTGTCCATTTTACAACAGCATCTGTGGTTCCCTTAAGTATAAGGGTTTCGCAGTTCAAAACACTTCTAAAAGTCACGTTCTTCACAGCTACGCGTCCAATTACAAAATCCTGTGAAAATTACAGGTAGCCCCTCCTATGAGCATGTGGGTCACGCCTACTAGGAGCTGGAGAGGGCTTATGCTTAAATGAAAGGCTTAATGCTGGACATTGCTGGAGCACATCTTAGTGTAACAACACACATGGCAGCCTTTCCTACTCTGCAACCCAAATGTAACGGTGATGCTTTAATATGATGGATCCTTCTTTTTTCAGCTTCAAAGAGCCAACAGAGGAGACAGTCTCAGCCTCTCCACTTCACTGGACCTCAAATTTCAGTAGGACAGGTCAAAATATGCAACCTCCCAAATCTGAGCAACACTAAATGCACAATTTAACATGCAACCCACAGAAACCACACCAGCACATAGATGGCCACCTTGTTTCTCTGTGAGGAGGTGGCCTTCTTGTTTCTCTTGCTCTCAGGCTAGTTTCGTGGATGTCTTTCCCCCATACCATGTGTGTCTGGGTCGCCAACCTAATATAACCAGTAACAGTGCAGGTGCAAAGGACCATAGAATGGGTTGGGTTGGAAGGGACCTTTAAAGGTCATCTAGTCCAACCCTCCTACAATAAGCAGGGACATCTTCAACTAGATCAGGTTGCTCAGAGCCCCGTCAAGCCTGACCTTGAATGTTTCCAGGATGGGGCACCTACCACCTCTCTGGGAAACCTGTTCCAGTGCTTCACCATCTTCACTGTAAAAAATTTATTCCTTATATCTAGTCTGAATCTACCCTCTTTCAGTTTAAAACCATTACCTCTTGTCCTGTCACCTACTAAACAGGCCCTACTAAAAAGTCTTTCCCCCTCTTTCCTATAGGTCCCCGTTAAGTACTGGAAGGCTGCTATAAGGTCTCCCTGCAGCCTTCTCTTCTCCAGCCTGAACAACCCCAACTCTCTCAGCCTGTCCTCATAGGAGAGGTGTTCCACTCCTCGGATCATTTTTGTGGCCCTCCTCCGGACCCACTCCAACAGCTCCATGTCTTTCCTGTGCTGAGGGCTCCAGAGCTGGACGCAGTACTCCAGGTGGGGTCTCACCAGAGCAGAGCAGAGGGGCAGAATCACCTCCCTCGACCTGCTGGCCACGCTGCTTTTGATGCAGCCCAGGATACGGTTGGCTTTCTGGGCTGCGAGCGCACATTGCTGGGTCATGTCCTGCTTTTCATCCATCAGTACCCCCAAGTCCTTCTCCACAGGGCTGCTCTCAATCCCTTCATCCCCCAGCCTGTATTGATACTGGGGGCTGACCCAACCCAGGTGCAGGACCTTGCACTTGGCCTTGCTGAACCTCATGAGGTTCACATGGGACCACTTCTCCAGCTTGTCCAGGTTCCTCTGGATGGCATCCCATCTCTCAGGCATGTCAACTGCACCATTCAGCTTGGTGTCGTCTGCAAACTTGCTGAGGGTGCACTCGATCCCACTGTCTGTGTCATCGATGAAGATATTAAACACTACTGGTCCCAGTATGGACCCCTGAGGGACACTACTTATCACTGACCTCCATCTGGACATTGAGCCGTTGACCACTACCCTCTGGATGTGACCATCCAACCAATTCCTCATCCACCAAACAGTCTACCCATCAAATCCATATCTCTCCAATTCAGAGAGAAGGATGTTGTGGGGGCCCATGTCAAAGACCTTACAGAAGTCCAGACAGATGACATTCATAGCTCTTCCCTTGTCCACTGATGTAGTCACTGCATCATAGAAAGCCACTAGGTTGGTCAGGCAGGACTTGCCTTTGGTGAAGCCACATTGGCTGTCTCGAATCACCTCCCTGTCCTCCACGTGCCTTAGCATAGCTTCTAGAAGGATGCAGGCATCGGCCCGAGAACCAACCATTGACGTTAGGAGGGCAGTGGATGGGCGTGGGAACACATCAGCTATTCAGGGAGGTTTGCTCCCTGACTACCCCATCAGATGCTGAGGACAGCAGTGACTTTCACCCACCTCTCTGCCTCCCCAGGGATGTAGAGCACAACTAAGTTCTGCCACCAGAGATGACCAGACACAGGTGCTTGGACATCACCTCTTCTCTGTCACCCCCGCTTCCTTTGCCACACGCCCAGGGACTCTGAAGAGAAGGAAGACACCGTTTTCTCTGCCTCAGACCCCGGTTGTTTTACCCCCATTTTCATCCCTCACTGTCAGGACAGCAGCAATTTAACCTCGAGTACGTTATATCTTGCCCATCAAAAAACACTCTGCAACTCTGTCTGGTTCCTTTCCTGCCTGGAGAAAGGCATGCGAGGAAAGTAAGTGTTCCCAGGCTCTGAAAGACATGCCTTTCCACCAAGCTTACCCAGAAAGGCATGAAGTGAAGGCAGCAAGAACAGGAAGCCTGTTTTCCAGTCTACCATGCTTTTCCCGGCCTCATTCACTATCTGAAGCTACCTTCATCTGGTGCAAATAACTAAGAAAAGGAAGCAAAACTGAGGGAACAAACATCCTCCAAAAGTCAAAGGGAGTGTCCTCCGGAGGTTGATGACTGTTTATATCCGACTCAACCTAAAACTGAAGTTTCTTCAGGGAAGCTGCAGGAAGCTAGGTCTGGATAAACCGTGGCCTAATGGAGAGCAGAATAAATAGATACATAAAAAGTAAGTGCGTGAGAAAGCAGAGCACTTCCAAGCTGTCAGCAACTGGCAGGGCTAGTTCTGCCTTCTTCTGGGGATAAAAAGGAAAATTATTAAAAAAAAAAAAAAAAAAAAAAAAAAGAGGGGGGAACAAGCTCCACACCAGCTTCCTTCACCAGCTGGCAGCCAGACACGCAGGCACGCACTGCCCGAGACGGCCGAGGTAACCCGGGGAGATGCTGCAACCCATCGACCCATCTCCATCCCTGCAGGCAGGCAGGAGCCAGGAGCATTTGACAGCCAGGAAGCAGTTAAAATTCTAAAATAATCCCAAAAACCCAAACCAACCAAACAAAAAGGCAACGAGAGGGGAGTAACAGTCCGCTTCCTTCACAATCCTCTTGCGACGGGAGCTGGTGGAGCTGCCCCGGTTCTGCTCCAGGAGGCACGCCTTGCTGCGGCCACTGAATCGGCGACACGCCACTGCCGCGGTGCCGCGTGCCAGCCCCGCTGTTACTGTGAGGGAATACAGCCACGGAGAGGCCACCTACCTCCAGTAAGCTACATAACCACTGACCTCTGTGGAACAAGGCGCTCACACCTGAAGCGTTGCTTCAGCTATGTCAGGCACCATCATAGCAACTGACCAGACAGGCAATGGAAAGAGCTATTAAAACCGAAGTTGTGCATTCAGGTCATACAAAATGAATATTTTATTCATAAACCTTAGGCTTTTAGTTTCCCCTATGCCCTTCCCCCAAGGAGAACAGCTTCTTTTCCACAGAGTGACAAAAGGGAGAAAACACAGAGGAGCGATGCCCATACCTGACCATAGTCTGTCCTGAATACGACGACTCCTTCCGCACAGGAATGAACAGTACTGGGATAATGCTGATTATTTTCTCGCAGCCAGACCCGAGACCCCTACAATAAACAAAACAGAGTTATAGACGGCATAACTGAAAACTGAAAAGAGAAATTCACCCAATATTTTTCTCTGGAAATTCTTATCAAGTAAAAGGAGAGAAAGCAAAAAAAGGAGAGAGCAAAATCCAAATAAGCAAGTGAAAGAAATAAAATAAACTCTCAGCAAGGATTTGTTGGTTTGTTGGAACAGTAAACACAGAACTACACCAAAGTGCCTTTTTTTTTTTTTTTTTTTGAAGTTCCTAAACACCGGCAAGAGCAGCTGGAGCCAATTCTCTGAGTCATGTGCCTCATGTTAGCACACGCAAAATTACAAAGCAGTGTTTGAATTTACACACAGTTTAAAAGATCCTCCTCAAAGCCGGCTGGCTCCCTACCTGTTTATTTTCAACCTCTGTTAGGCACTCACAGCACTTCCCGCCTATCATCTTTCACCTTTTTTCTAAACCACTTTGCCCTTTATACGGTCCTCCTCTTTTGGCTGCACAACAACGCAGAGGATTAAAAAAAAACCAAACCTTCTAGCAAGCAAAGTTAGAAAGAAATGACATTTGCAAGGCAACAGAGACACTACCAGTGAGACATCTAAGTCAGTCTAGTAAGACAATAAGACAGGGTAGGCGCAGGCTATTTTAATTTTCACCTGGCTGGTAGATCCAGCATCAAGAAAACAGAAATATCCAGCACTGAGAAGACGGGAGGAGGATGTAGGAGGAGGAAGCACAGCTGATGCTGCAGCTGCAGCAAACGCCATCCCAGTAAGGATACCCACTCCAGTTGCTCCAGCGTAGGAGGCGGCTGCAGCTGGCATGAAAACATTGAGCAGCAGCAGCCCATGGTCTGACCTCCAACCCAAACTATACTCCTGTTCTCTACCAACGGACAGCAGGCTCCATATCAGAAAGACAGTATTTTAGTGGTATTTAGAGAATAGACTTTTTTTTTTTCAGCGGAAGAGTCAAATTCTCTCCTAAAGAAAAAGTAAAGGGATGGTAGAAAAGGGCTGGGATATACCCTGATAATCATAAGGTTGTGACTTTGGGTGTACGATCACTGAAAAAAACAATTCAGATAATTAATTTTGCATGCTAGCATCCAAAGATTGTCCTTGCCTGATTTCAACACACAGAAACTAGACTTATGGCCTTGCTAAAGGTGGCAGGGTGCAGGGTCCTGATTAGCAATCACAACAAATACAGATTTTTATTTCTGTGATGTATTTAAGGCGAGTGGTCCGTGAATCTACCACAGACTTCAGCCACAGTATGAGTTGCATACACTTTAGATAACGTTGAATAAACATTATTCTTGTTTCTATGATGGGAGAACAGCAGCACTGAGACACAAAATAGTGCTCACAGAGAATGTAAAAACTCTTGCTGCTTGGTTTCTCTGAATGCTAAGTGGTCAGCTGCACACAGAGGACCACGTAAGAGCATCCCTTATTTTTTTCCCCTCCATCTTTTGACAAACTGCTTTCCATTTTAAATGCTGCAAATGCCTGCAGAGCTCTTTGCCCTTTTACCTCCGAAACCTCGAGCCAGATGGTTTCCAGGTTTACAGCAAGTCCGAGGCAGTTCAAACACAGGGTATGCCGACTCAAACGCGCAGGGTGAGGGCAGAGAGGAGTGGGAAGGAGGGCACCAGCACCCACGGTGGGTAGGGGGAAGCAGGGGCCTGGGAAACAGCGGGGAGAGGACTCCCCAGAAGTGGTAAAAGCAATAGAGAGGACTTGAACATTTAATTCAAAATCCAGTGATAGCAGTGGGAAGACTTCCACCCGTTCCCTTGGGTCTGCATCGGATTTTGGCCATCAGAAAACCCAGGGCACCACTGTGTTTTTCATCTTCTCGAGCAGCACGGATACCCGCACGCCGACAGGTCCGAGGGCACGAACACCCTGTGCTTTCCAGAGAGAGGAAGGCTGACGTGAGGGCGTTGCTCTTGGACTTCCTCTGGTACCTCCCCACCAGAGCCAGCAAACAGAAATACCCTGTGTCCCTTAAGTACAGGCGCAGAAGCGATGACAACTTTGAAGGCGACATCCTCGGTATTAAGGAGTATCTACCACAACCGCCGGGGTGGGAGACAAAGGGCTCTTTCACGTTAATGCAGTTGCTACCATCAGCCCACTGTCCCCAAGAGCTCTGAGAGTGAAAACTTGAGGCTTGCGGCTGCCCGTTGGCCCCGGCAGTGCAGTGCAATGCAGGGCTCAGCCGCAGCTGCCGCCACCCCACTTAGTCTACCACGGTGTGGGTCTAAAGCCCATAAGGCACAAGTGCATGGCACCGCATAAGAGAGCTCACGTACCCATGCTGTATCATGCAATGCACTCAGAGCAAGGTGAGCTGAGTCTTTTGCCTCGGATTCCTCTATGTCCTCAGCCACCTCACTTGACCTGTGCATCACAGAAGGCTGAGGTTGGAAGGGACCTCTGGAGGGCATCTAGTCCAACCCTCCTGCTCAAGCAGGGTCACCTAGAGCTGGCTGCCCAGGATCGTGTCCATATAGCTGTTGAATATCCCCAAGGATGAGCAACTCCACAACCTCTCTGGGCAACCTGGCCCAGTACTCAGTCACCCTCACAGTAAAAAAAGTGTTTCCTGATGTTCAGGGGGAACCTCCTGTGTTTCAGTTTGTGCCCATTGCCCCTTGTCCTGTCACTGGGCACCACTGAGAAGAGCCTGGCTCCCTCCTCTTTGCACTTTCCCTCCAAGTATTTATATACATTGATGAGATCCACCCTGAGCTTCTCCAAGCTGAACAGTCCCAGCTCTCTCAGCCTTTCCTCACAGGAGAGATGCTCCAGTCCCTTCATCATCTTCATGGTCCTTCGTTGGACCCTATCCAGTATGTCTATGTCCCTCCTGTACTGGGGAGCCCACAACTGGACACAGCATTCCAGGTGTGGCCTCGCCAGTGCTGGGTAGAGCAGAAGGATCACCTCCCTTGACCTGCTGGCAACACTCCTAATGCATCCAACAGAAATACCAACAGAAACCTCATGAGATGCAATACTCTTGAGTCAATGTAGGACACTAGAAGAAAGAATTGTCAGCCCACGAAACAACCTCATTCAGTCTGACAATTGCTGCTTCATGTTTGAATTTTTTTTTTTAATTAGTGGAATCATTCTGGCATAAAACAGAATAACTACAAGGTTGTCCAGCTTGTAGCAAATTTTTACTTCACTGGGCTTTTCTGCCTCGACCTAATAACACCACAGGAGCAAGGCATAGCAAAGCTTCCCCCCACCCGCTAAATAGCCACAGTTTTGTTCACAAATTGTAATTGGTTTAATGAAGGTGGCTACTGACACCACCAAGAGCTGGAGACCTGATGGCTTGAGAGGTGAAGGTATGCACTACAGTCACCAAGCAGCAAAGGGAATTCAGCCCCAGACTTCCCACCACCCAGAGAAATGCTTTCGCCAGCCTGCTGCTGGGCATTAAGTGTCTGTACCGGTCAGTCTCCACCTCCTCCTCCTAGACGAATTCGATCCATCTAAATGCACACATAAACAGCAAAAAAACCTATTTGTCAAAATGCAGTCAAGTTCTTCAAGCGCTTCAGGACAACCAAACCCCTGTTGTTCTGCTGGTTTATTATTTGCCAAATCCCCGAGCTCGACTAACATGAAGTTTATGCTTTCAAGGGCAATGAAAAGCTTATAAACATTAAGCCGCAACAAAATTTGCCAAAACCTCAGCATTCAAAATAGCCTCTCACAAGGAGGAGAATGTTTTCCATCTTGAAATTAAATAATTAATCCTGAATTTTTTTTCTCTGGCTATGAAGGGGAAAGAAAGGGGCCTGCACAGAAGCGTTCACTCGGTTGGACTAGTCCTAAAATAAGCTTTTTAAAGCTAGTAGGAAAGGGTTTGATTTAAACAAATGTACATTGTTAGGGGTCAATAGCTGCTATTCAGGGGAGGCTGGAACAATGCAGTCCACAAAGCCCGAGGCATCTGAAATGCAAATACAACGTGTTCCCTGGCAAGGTAGCTCAACAATACGGTATCTGTCCATGGGCTGGGTGCGCTGCAAGGCCTTCCCGTCTGGGGGAGGGAAAAAACAAAACAGTCTTGGCAAAAGACACCTCACAAGCTATGCAAGTTACAGCCACCTCCTGTGCCCAGCTAGCTCTGCAGCTGGGCTGCCGTCCCTCTGCGATGCGTTCGCTGTGCGCAAGTGACGGTTTCGAGGACAAAATCTTCACTAGCGGTTAATGCATGGGCAAGACTTGTCATGGAGGACCCGCCTGAGGAGGACTCCACTCAACACACGTTATATTGATCTGAACCTGTTTTGGGGGGAGAAGCCTGGTAACTTGGGTTACTCCAGAGCTCCCTGACACGCTGCCCTTCTGCGGTAAGGGGGCAGACAAAGCCACGGAGCGCCTACTAAAACCCAATGGTTTTTATTTCCATGAAGCGAGGTTGTAAAAATACTTGGAATAGCATTTGCAGAAGAAGGGTCATATGCCATCATTTTCACAGCAAATAAATTTCGCCCAACTGCAAAAGGGAAAGGAAATAGGTTTGCAAATCTCACAGCTGTAAGACCACCTGGAGAAGTCCCTAGTCCTTCTACCTCACAGATTTTGCTGCTGAAAATGCAAACACTACCTCTTACCTTCCTCTGTATTCTGTTTTTGGACGTGATAAAAATCCATTCTTTTTTATTTT
Organism: Mycteria americana; assembly: GCF_035582795.1. Classification (NCBI taxonomy): domain Eukaryota; kingdom Metazoa; phylum Chordata; class Aves; order Ciconiiformes; family Ciconiidae; genus Mycteria; species Mycteria americana. Next base: position 92,129,088 of record NC_134366.1, on the reverse strand, counting down.
CCATTGGACATATGTGCTGGAAATCACAAAATTAGCTAAGAACTTTATCTCAACTAAGTAAAATGGTGGAGCATTTGTTGCAAAACTGTAACTAACAAGCTAGATTTTGTATGCATACCGGTTGTATGCTGAATAAAATAACTGTCTGCACATTGATTACATTTTTATATATATAGTATATATCTCTATATATGAAAAAGAAGACATTGTATAATAACTGTGTTCTCATCCAAGTGAAAATGCTACTCATTCACATTACAATGTAAAATCCAGCTGACTCCTCAATGCAGTTGATTCAAAGCAGTTAAAATTGCTTTAAATTAAGGGCAATGAACATAGGTTATGCTGCATCTGCATTCAAAAAGCATTTTGCTATTAGGGCTTGGCAAAACAAAAGGAACAATAGTCAATATGTATTTAGAGAACCTTTTGTTTATGCACCTGAGTAGCTTGGCTCCAAATACAAAGTTTGAGAGACAGGAAGAGATGTTATTAACTAGGTCAAGCGGGACATAGCTTTTCAATGCAAAAGATAACCAAAACCACATTTATCTTCATTCCTCCTCTTTACTAATTCACACACTGATGACAAACAAGGAGGGCCACAGCAAGAAAGAAGCTATCCAGAAAAAAATACAACTTTGCTAATTCCATACTAATGAACAGTTTTGCTTCTGAAAACTTACTCTTCATTGTTAGCTTAGGACTACCCAAAACACTTCAGTTTAGGTACCCAAAAACCTTAACATGCCAAGTGCATGCCTGGCCAGGCTCCTCATTGGCAAATTCATGAAGTTCGCTGGAAGCCGGATATCCCTCACCGACTTCAACCCAAAAATGAAGTGTTCAGCCTCTTAAGCAGAAGACCAAACCTGTTCTTCCATACCTAAGTCCAGGGAAACAAACAAGTGGCAATGGCCATTTGTCTGACATGTTACTCTGTAATTCAGAGTACTGATCTAGATCTCCTCCTTTGCAGTGCCCGGCGTCCCCGGTGCAGCTTTCCTGCGCTCCATGACAAAAGGCTTCCACAACAGCCGGACGTCAGCGGTGGCTGAATCCGAAAACTACTACAAAAGTCTGTGTGCACTACCGCCATACAACATACAAAAGGGAAATAAACTAATACTCCAGAAATCACTCCAAGATGGGCTAAAAATCACTCCAGTCGTGGGCTGTGTTTCTCTCCAGCCAGCCTGCCTCCCCTCTGCCAATAGTCGGGAACCAGCAGTTTTCATCCGGGGATGGTGGGGTGGGAAGGGATGGACAGAGTTATGGAGAAGGACTAATTGAACCCTCAGTCTCTGTAGATAGTGACAGAAAGTACAGCTTTGAAAAGTATTTGAGCATGTAATCTACATTTCAGTACCTTAAACTCAACTTCATGAACTGACTACACACTTAAATCTAGGCACACTTAATCCAGCTGAATAGGGTAAAATTCGTTTTCAAAACACTTACAGCGCTAATCACAATTTCCTCCGAGAGCGCAGGAGTCAACTACTAACACCTTTCTCTCAGCAAATTTAGTTCTGCCTCCTGAACAATACCGCTTTGCTTTACTGTTTTAACGCAGAACAAAGCCGTGAAGATGTTTCCATGGGATATAAGGTCAGTTTAGGGTTTCCTGCAGAACAAAATCTCCTTGAAAACGAGATGTTTCTGTTGCCTGTCCATCCCCCACACCAGATCAAAGCAGCACCTCTCCTGCTCCTGAGGTCTGCGCAACAGCTGCCGATTAACCTTGAACAGGCTCCATCTCCTCCTGTTTCAGTAACTGGAGATAGCGCAGCGCCGACGATGCCAATACCACTTTGAAAAACAAGAAACTGCATTAAAACAGATATTATTACAATTACTGACTTGGGAGGGAACCGGAATAAATTTGTACTTTCCCCAGCCCTTTGAAAGCACCAGTACTTCTTACAAGACCATCGCTTCATATAATACGGCCTTTTTATTTTTTTTTTAATTAAAAAACCCAAACAAACCCAAAACATTTTGTCTTCCAGTTATTCCCAACACAAACCGCACACAGAGATTACCCTCTATATGTGCAGGTGGATGAGCACGCTCCTCCCCGCCTTCTGTTGCTGAGTGTGAAGACACACATTGCTAACAGACCTCGCTCAAAAGCCAAAAAGCAATTGCACTTTGCTAGAGCTCTGAAGACGTGGTTGCCAGCTCCTGTGGACGATGAGGTTTCCACACCGCTCGGAATATCCACACTGCTTATCACACCCTCAAAATCAGATCTAGCAACAAGATGCCATCAAGTCTTTTCGGGAGAGTTACCAGTATTGCTACAGTCTGAATTATGACTTTCATGAAAAAGATTCAAGCATTACCTTTACATTTTGACAAGTTTTGTCAAATAGCTTTTTTGCTTTCGAGACTGCCCAACCTACATGATGGCATCATGGCTGGAAACACACGACAACACAGGAATTTGGAAAGCCCATTATCAGTTGCAGTCAAGTTTGACAGGCTGTTACGGGACAACAGCTCTTTAGCTGTTTAGGTAAAGAAATAACAGTTTCTGGGCAGTCAAGTCAATGGCATCTCTTATTTATTCCAAAATTAAAAATCAGCGCTCAAAGTACTACTTGGCAATTGACCGTGATTAAAACTGCAAAAACGAGAAAATCAGGGAAGCAGGAAAAGTGTATAGCAACTTTCCTCTATTTACCGGATCCGCAGTCTCAGGTCCCGCTGTTCATCACCATCAGCGGGTATCACAGCCTCGCCGCCACCACTCTCCCCCCCACACCTCAGCTTTGGGCAGGGGGGAATTGTAATCTGTTAAAACTCAGTAAGGGAGATAAGTAATTCAAAAAGACAACACGTGGGTGAGGAGAAGGGAGAGGGGGCAGTTACTGATGACAGCAGGGAGATGTAAGGAACACAGGGGAAAAGAGCTTGGGGCCCACTGTACACCTTTCCATCACCATCTGTGTTGGGACGGGGGGTAGCAGCAGCCAGGCAAATGACAGACCTCCTGGTACATTCATGGTCATCTTGAAAGTACCATGTAATTCTTTCCCCTTACTTGAATTTCTAAAGAGGAATAGACAATATCCTGACAAAAACCTTAAAACTTACCCTAAGAACCAAACAAGCCCTAACTCTGCCTTCATAGATTTCAATAGGAGTTGCAGTTCTCTCTTTGATGACAGCACAGTTTTGCCAAGCACTCATATTTTTCCAAAACCACATTTTTTTACTAATTAGTCATGACTACAAATGTAAAAAAACCCCAACAAACAAAAAAACCCACACAAACCCACAAAAAACCCAAAACTTCGTTTCCTTAAAACCCACTGAATTGAACCAATCTGTACACATGCACACACCCCAATTCTTCATCCATAGGAATTGAGATGTTTTAACCTCAACAGGTATTTTAAGAAAGACAGAACCAAGGAAGGACAGTGCACATAAAAGCAGCAGGGGAAGAGAGACTCTCCTCTAAAAACCGTTCACCAAAGCCTACAGCAATATATCAAGAGTAGTTACCCCAGCACGACTGCCCAAACAAGCCAATTTAAATCACCACTAGCTTCTGCTAACATAAACTTTTCCATATTGTCTAGTAAGTTGTTAACACTGCTGTGCAGCTCTATCACTGACTCAGGGACAAGAGGACAGCCTGCCAAAATGCCTGTAGCTCATCCACCATGCTCAGTTCTACTTGGCAGTCCCCAACCCAAAAGCTACCAGCTTGGCAACTTTTTGCTTATGCTACGTGACAAACTTATAAACTCACATCAAGGTGGAGAAGGATTTCTAAATCCACATGTGTGAAGCCATGCTGGCACCCTCTTCTCATTCCCTCCTTCAGCTACCCTCTTGGGACTGGTTTCTCAAAGACCAATGAGGCAAAGTGATGGTAGAAACATCTTCTTCTTCGCTACCCTCTTCACTGGGGCTCAGCCACACGACACTGCTCTTCTTAAGAAACTTTGCCCTTAAAACCTCCCAGGTATCAAATTCATCATCTGCTACAGGTTGCTAAGCGTCTCGAAACCATTCTTCACGAGTGTTGTAAAACACCCTAGCATTTTCTTCCACCTTCCTCTTGCCTCTGCTGCCTGAGCAGGATGCAAAGCAAAGGCCGTGGGAGCTGACTCACGAGCACCAGCCACGTGGTACAGGAGACCAACCACTCTGAAACAAGGTTTAGTTTGAGACTGAACTTGAAAGATGTTTCTCATTCACCGTCTGCAAAGCCCACGGAGTCTTGCTTGCAACATGGGAACTCCTGCTTGCAAAGACATATGTTCAGTCTCATTCCAAATCATTTTGTTTAGTAGGAACATCTTTAATTTCAATACTTCAAAGCTGATTAAGTGAAAAAAAAAAAAAAACAAAACCAAAACCATTCCTTTGACAGATGTGTCCTGAAGAGAGGCATTTACCACTTATTTTCATGACATGGATCTATTAGGCTCATCAGTCAAGGAACTGTTCAGTTCTTAACATTGTTCTACATGTACCTGGACATTGACTTTTTAAAAGAAAATCTAGTATGAAACCACCGTATAGTACTAGTTTTTCCACAGATACTAGTTGTGCTACACAAGGATGGATATATACCTTGTCTAGAGGGACATTATACTGGTTCAGCCTGATCTGAATCTGCAAAGCAGATAAAATTTCTGATCAAGATACATTTTCCACCATTGACGGCTCTTTGCCAGCCATCTGATTTTATTCTGGTAGTATTTATCAAAGCCTTCTTGCGTCAAGAAGCATCATCGATAAAATGCCAGTGTTGCACCGGAAAGCACACAGGAGGAATTGAATTTAGCAAGGCAAGGACTATTCCCGGTTTCTAGGAAGCTCAGTGTTGTCTTTTTCTTTTTTTTCTTTCCCCCCTCATGCCAAACAAGCAGGCACTTCCAAGAAAACTTACCTTTAGTCAAGTGGGGATTCTTGTGTGAAAAAGATAATCCATATTAAACAGGAGACTGTGCAAGGTAACAAGCATAGTTAAAAATTACTCCCAAGAATAATACTACAGCTTTCACTTTGCAAGTTACTGGCATCAAAGTACAAAAGGTTCCGCTTTAGCTCTTACTTCCATATTGTTAAATTTCATGATCCTTTTACAGGTCTGACAATATTAGAGGGATTTTTTTGTTTTTTGTTTATGTCTCCCTGCAACTCGAAAATATCAGTTTACACATGAATCATTTTCCTGGGTTAGAGTAGGTATGGGCAAGAAGGGAAAATATTTCCAGCCTCAATTGTTGCAGAAAACAGCTGTAAGATCAGAGCCTGAAGACAAAAACAAACCAACCCACCCAGCCCACACTCTTTGAAAGTGTTTTATTTTTCTTTTTTTCCCCCTCCTCTTCCAAGCTCCGTATTAGTTTGAAATTAAAACTCAGGATTTTGGAGAGACACAGTTCACACTTTGGTGCCATAAGAATTAGCAGGACTGTATTCTAAGACTAAGAAAGTAAGTGTGAAAAGGAGGGAGAAAAGAGTATAATGGACCAGTCAGCCCACAGTTCTTTCATTCATTTATTTCACTAATAGAAACATTGATTATTGAAAATAGGAGAATTTTAAATATAAGGTCGTAACTTCTTTTCCTAAGTTGTATTGATCCCCTCACATTGAATTTACAATAGATGATTCAGCAGGCTTCATTTCTCTTTGCAGCTTCGCCTTCACAATATGATCACTACATATCTCTACTTCACCACAGGAACACAAGTATTTAAAGCATGTAATTGCACTGAATTGTTTCTTTACATTGCTAGTTCATGCTTCAAGGCTTTTTGTTTGGTTTTTTTGCTTGGTTTTGGGGTTTTTTTGGGTTTTTTTGGTTTTGTCATTTTGTTAAATCAATCTCATTTGGCAAGCTACAGGACGTTTGCCCTACAAACACCAGAACCCTTTCCTAACTTTGCCCAGCTACCATGTCCTACAGATGTCAACAGGACCCTGCATATGGGTAAACATCTGTAGAATAAGGACCTACTGTGGTTAATACCTAATGGAATACAGAAACCAGGAGGAACAGACGAGAAACTGGAGAGCTGGCAGATTAGGATGTGCTGTTGGACCTGTTCAGTAGCATTTCCAACACCCGTTTCAGCCTTGGCTTTCTAAAGGCCCATCCAGCTGGTCTGACCCCACGCCGAGGAACAAATCCCAGTTACGCTTTGACCACAAGCAGTTGACAGGTTTGGGCTGCTCCAAGCTTAGCAGGCAGAGCTCAGGTCCTTCGTTCCCACAAGCCACAGCGATTCACCCAGCAGCTTTCACCAACAGCACCCACTCGACCCTGTTCGTATGCCCTCTCATAAATCAGGGGCAAGGTCCTGAATCCAGGAGAAGCACCTCTTCGCCACACCAGCTCCAACAGCAGAGACAGCTCCACAGCCCAGCTCAAAGGCAGGAACAGGAGCCCAGAGAAGCTCAGTGAAGAATAAACACGCGCCATGTCTACGCCTAGCCAGGAAAACGCGGTTTTGTGGCCTGCAACGAGGGACTGCAGCAGCTGGGTAGCAGCAGCGCTGAGGCCGATTTGGGAAGCTCGGGCAGACGTTATCAGACCTGCGGCATCGCAAAGAACAAGTCCAACATGGCTTATGAAACAATTCGAGGTGGTGGGGAACCAGTACTACATACCCAGGACCTAACCATCCTTAAAAATTAATTAAATAAAAATTAATTAATCCTAAAAATCCAGGACGTAAGCAATTTGCCTGGGGGAAGCACACCCCTCTACATCCGAAGCCCACCTGTGGTGCCTGGCTTTTACAAGCAGGTTCGGAAGATGGGATGATCCTTTGCCAGAGCAACGCACGGACGTCCCGACAAACGGCGGGCAGCACGGCACCCGTCTGTGCTCTCCCTCCTTGCCCTCCGCGGCCCGGGCGAGCGCAGAACAGGCCAATCCTGCCACTGAAGTCCTGAGTTGCAAGGCCAGCGTTAGCAACTTCCCACACTAATTTGTACTCTGCAAACCACAATAATCACCGAGCAACTCCCAGCTGCCCGTCTGGAGATCACCTGATGAAAACACAACCGATTAAGCAAAATGTCACGGCACGCTTTATCATTAAAGGGCAGAGCGCCGGCTGGTCGCCGCGCGCCTGCGGCAGCAGGGCCGGCAGGCGCAGCCGATGCGCAGGGGCGCGGGGGGGCAGAGGCACGCTGCTGCGCCCGGCGAGCGTCGGCCGAGCTCAGCCTCGCTCCTCACGCGACACGTGCGGGGCCGGCCTCACGGCGGGCACCCCGACAGCGCTCGGAGCAGGGAGGACACGCAGTCCAGACAACACCCCCAAAGAAGGGAAAGATTCTGTAACTCTGAAGGACATTTGCACTTTTTATGGCACGAGGTATCCGAAGCCTTTTGCCCTCCAACTTCCCGCAGCTCACTGCCTTGCATACAGCAACAAAATGCATGTCCTAAAAACAAAAGCGAGCAGGCAACAGTATTTTAATTAAATCCTAGCAGCATATTAAAGCACTCACAACCCACTAAGTAACAGGCATGATCGTTCCACACAGAAAGGGGCAAGCAAGTTTGCTGGAGAGCTATGGGAGCTTCAACCAACGGGACAGCAGTAAGCACCCAAAGAAAAGAGTAGTCAGGGTACACACTGTTTAAATAGATATTATCTATTTTCAGAAGGGGGGGGAGTGGGAAAAGAGTCGAAGCGTGACCCTCAGTTAGACTCCCTAGCAGACCTGTAAAGAGGCCCACAGATCTACACAGACAGAAAAAAAAGAGTTTATTCCACTTTCCATTTATTTTAGAATTAATTTGCATTCACAGCAGTTGAGAAAATAACACTAACAGGACCCTGTGGAATTACTGCACCTGTCTACGACCCTGAAGAGGTGTCCTTTCTTCCACTTTCCCAAGTCCTCTTTTCATCTGCCCTACCTACCCCCATCAATAGTCCGGGATGCCTGGGAGGAACCAACCCCTGAGACTTTGGTGGACACTTCTCTTGGGTCTGGAGCAGGCAGGAGGACTGGCTGCCAGGTCTTCCCATCTCCTCCTTCTCCAGTGATTACCTCCTTCTCCTTCCCAGGTCAGAAACTCAAGAAAGACTCCCAGCAAATTTTAACACTCAGCCATGAACTGAGATGTAAAACACAGAAGATCTGATCGCTGTTGTATTTCAATGTAAAAGGACCTCCCTGCCCCCTTGAAATATGAAGACAATATACCAAACTGTGAAGGATGAAAACCTATAACCTTAAATGATTTATTATTCAATTCAAAATTCGGTTTGTAAATAGATCATAAACAGGATCTAATCTCCCAACCCTGAAAAAAACACCAAACTGTCAGAAAATATGAAATAGCTGCTCGTGAGTTACTTCTCTAACCTGTGATCAAATGTTTTTAAGAAAAAATCAACTGCAACAGGCATTTGAAAACACCTAATTCACTTCCCCAATGCAGGGGACAAGGAAAATTAGGTGGCAGTAGTGGAAGAGAAATTCAGTCCCAGCCCAGCCTCTGCCTCAGCTGTTGGATGGTGCGAGCAGAAGACTGTCCATCAGGGCTAATCTCCGCTTTCCCAGAGGCTACGTGACACCAAAGCCGGCTGCACCGGTGGTGTTTTACACCACTGTAATACATACAGAAGGTGCAACGTAGTAGAAAAGAGAGTCTGGGATCTATACCAAAGGCAAATTTAGCAACGAAGCTTATGTTTTAGGAAAAGTCAGAAGCCATGAGGTTCAGATAAAAGGCAGCGTTTCCTGCATGCGCTTTGAACAGTTTTGCACTTGATGGGCTTTAAACTTCTCTCAGAGATGAGGTGATGCTTCGCAAGGCTTCCGGCTGCAGAGCCCCATCGCTGCTGATGAATACCAATGGTATGCAGCAGTGCAAGGTAAAAAGGTGGCCTGAAACACTGCATTCATTATATTCAGCCCCTCAAGGTCACAACCTTCTGAAAAGCAATCTCCTGCTTTTGCTTAGTCCCCTTCTTCTCCCTGACCAGATACATTTCCTTCCAGTAATGCTACTCTTATTAGCATATCTGGTTTGATTTTTCTGCACTTCTGCAACTATAAAATGAAGCGCCTACAGGGTGAGTCACATGAGTCATTATGGCAAGTCACTCTTCTTTTATTGGGATTTTTTTCATATATATTACATATAATAAAAATTTACTCCTTTTAAGTTCATTCACCACTAAACTGCCAGAAGGGAACACCTTTAGCAGGAAACTCAGAAACGGAGCAGGTATTTATATCAGCAAACCTCTTCTCCTGTCATAGATACTTTCACGCCATATGCTGGACTGAACCCTGTAATTTCATACTGCTTCCCATCTCGCATCTACAGACAAATCCCCAAGGCAGGTCATACAAAGCAGCTCGCAGGTTCCTTGGACGTACAAAAACGCACCTTTCCTCATGGCGTGTAGCATCTTTCCGAAGAAGCTTAAAATCTGCACTCCACCTTTCAACACAAAGGTGTGGCATGTTTCCTCACTTGCAGGCACACCTAGAGATTTGACGCATTCCCATTCTGCGTCCTTGTTTTCATGACAGGGATGAACATTTCCTGCATCACTCTGGCGCTGATTTTTTTTTTTTTCCTTCAATGCATGTTGACACGAGCTGGTAATTGTTAAAAAGAAAAATGACTACCTCAATCTAGTACTTGTGCCAGGAGCAGAAAAAGCAGAAACTCAGAGCGGTTGATTCCGTAATTTTTTTTTTTTTTTTGCATGCATGCGTGTTTTACTGTATTGCAGGTTGATAGCAGATTTAATTCAAAACTAAACCACAAAGCAATTAGAAAAGTTTAACCAAAGAGAAGTTATTTGAAGCATTAACACCTGACAAAACAGGCATTTATCCCAGAGATAAACGAGGAGTACAAGGAAATGCATCTGGGCTGAGACTCTCTTCTAGTTTACTATGTCCGGTGTGTAAAAGCATAATAAAAGCAGGGTTGAACAGCTGCATGCCTCTCAGCAGGCAAAGGACCTTCTCAGCCAAATGATTTCGACTATACACTGTAATCTCCCAGAGGTGCATCACTCATATATCAAGGTGGGAACCCCTTGCACCCAAGCTCTTCCCATGAGCCAAGGGGATTAGCTCAAGCAAGAAGTGGAGCATCACTGCAGAGAGGGGGAGATTTTTCTCCTCCAGCATCAGGTCTGAAATCAGACCGCACTCTTTACTGCCAACGTGACCTACTCGGGCTGAGACGCTAAACTCAACTTTTTTGGTCTAAATCCAGGGAGGAGATCCCGTTTCCTTCGCACAGAGGCCTGCCAGCTGTGACCAGCTGCCACATCTCCCCCAGCCTAGAAGCGCCCGCAGGTGCCGGCTGTGGAGAGCTGTGCTTCCCCAGGTTAGAAAAACTGATGCGAGACCAGAGAAAGACCCGGCGAGAACACAGCTGCTTTGAGACAGAGATATTCAAAAGCGAAACCCAGCAGACTTCAAGGCTGGTGAAAGTAAAGAAATGACCCTGGAGACCTAGGGGGTGCGAAATGTGCATGCAAAGGACAAGTATCTTTGTGGAGAGCTCGGGATGAAGCACCAGGCAGGGGATCGTGCTGCTAGCAAGAGCACACCCAGGAGCAGGCACCTCTTTCCACTCTGGCCACCTCGTCTTCAAAAAGTTGTCATATTTCAAAACACACTATCCAATACCTTAGGCTACCTACCCATAGACTAACATATACCTCTATCAGGCAACAGATCGACAACATACATAGACCATGCAGCAACTTTAATGCTTTCCTCCTGTAAGGAAACTGCTCCAGCAGGTTTACACATCCCTGCTTTGCATTTCCCAGCTCCCCCCCTCACGCTGCCACCCAAAAGGTATGCTGGAAGCTACCAGTCAACACACCGGACAACAAGCTTTCACGAGCAACCCTTGTTGACCCTAAAGCCCAGGGAACCATGATTTTTCTCTTAGCTACCTCTGAAAGTACCTCTACTCAGGAGCACGAACCTTTACACGGCAGTTTATTTTACCTGGCAATGAATTAAGTCAACCAACTCTTTTGTAAACATCAGCCCAGACAATTCCATAAACATCTACTTCCCATAGCGTCGTGCAGTTCCCCAGTCTGTGAAACCCGGGAGGACTTTATAGGCTTGCCATCACAAGGATGTTGCTTTAAATTGTTTATAAAGAAGGTGACTGCACAGTAAGTTCAAGTCAAATTAGCAGGGTGCCTAAATTAAAATGCAAGTGTAGCACTCAAAATGCAGTATTACTGATTCTTACTTGCCCAGAGACGTGATTTTTCTTAAATAATAAAAAAACCCCTAAAAACAGAAAAGGAAAAAAAAAAAAGAAAAAAACTAAGGTATATGGGCTTCATAGTATTCAAATGCCTGCACAAGCTCAGACTGGGAATTTTCCATGACTGCTTGACATAGTGCTATTAAAACATACTGAATCTTACTTACCCATAATTAGATTTTTATGGCACTAAAGAACGCAAGTCTAAAACAAATATAAATGTCATCTTCTGCCTAAACACAGCCAGTATCTTTTACTACTTTTCATACTAGTAATAAAGTCACTTCTCATATTACTACACTGTGAGTCAACAAAACAGCTATTTGTTAGGTTTGGGTGGTGTTTTTTTTAATAACTCTTAGGTAAAATGAAATTACCTAAACACTGTTGAAAAGCAACTTTTCCACAAATGCTGAAGCATGGAATTGTGCAAAGAGAAGCATTATATGGGCAAAATACTGTAGAACAGAAGAGGATTCAAGAAAGCCTCCTTAGTCAGAAAGAGCACGTGCTTGATTTCAGCTGATGTGAACGTGACACACACCAAAAATGAATGAGTGCTTCTTTGGCCCAGACCTCCTCCGGGAAAACTGCTCAAACTTGGTCACCGGGAGGGGTACCCATCCCTACTGAATTACTCTCAGAAGTGTAATTTCAAAAAAAGTGAATGTTTTTAAGCACGTTACTAATTATTCAGACTGCTTTACCCAAAACGGTATTTCTACTCTTCAAAAATCAAAACAACAGCCTGCTATCATTAATCTCAGAGCAGCAGAACATCTGAGAAGCATCTTGCTCCTTATTACCAGGAAACCCAACCCCACATGACAGCTCTGCTGAAGCTGGTGCCCCTGCAGCGCTCCTTAACTCTAGGACAGTAGGAATCGTGAGAAGCCACTTACGCTTTACTGCTACTAAGTGTTGCAGTAGCAATGCGTTCCTCCACTGCCAGCTCCGTATTAGCTTCCTCCAAGCTTTGACTTGGCTAGCCAAAAAAACTTGGCCTTAAATAGAACCAATTTTCTTTTCAAAGAAGTAATAAATAATCTCAAAATGGAACAGTAACTTTCTGCTTACTGCACACACTACTTTTAACTGCCTATGCAGCATATAAAATACTTCATTCTGCAGGGAGAAACAGAGATTTTCTCACCTGTAAGGAAATGAATTTTGAGTCTTTGGAGCTCCACACCACATTCATGTGTGCAGCGGAAAATATTGCAAACCACAAGGAGTATGTGTCTGCTCCTTCACCAAGGAAGTCACCCAGAACTTGGCCCCTTGCTTAGCACGGGTGGTGGATCCGCTTTTATTTGCACAGGCGCAAGGACCCAGGGAGGGCAAGAGCCTTAGGCACTACGCCTCTCTACCCGGGAAAAGGGAAAAAGATGTTGGGAACGGAAAGTCCTGTAGTATTTTGCAACTAGACAGCCAAGGCACAAGCAGATTGAATTACTTGTTGAGGGCTGCAAGTCTCTGGCAGATGTAGCGATGCAGTTTAAATCATCCAAATCCCACGACAGCGTTCACATGACATCACCTTCCCTCTTGCTCACGGGCCAGTCTTCCTACAATTTCCCCGCTGTTTCAAGTATCAACCTGTCTTTGTTTTGAAGAAGTGACTGTAATTTCATCACAATTCTAGCTGCTCACGCATACGATGAGCACAGCTAAACTCTGGCAGCGTGTTTATCACCAAACTGAGAACTTTTGAAGAGAGCGCCTATACAACATTGTGTTGGTCACGTTTTCAGTTCCCTTTCATCTTCAGAGAGCCATGAGCATGTTTGTTTATGCACAAATGTGACTGTCAGAGCTTTTGTGTACATTTTCAGATATACACATGCTTCCACAATGTTTTCTTCTCCTAGGACTTAAATCCCCACCTCATATTCACATAAGTAAGAACCCATTTGTACAGGACAACTACAAAGTCTAGGCCCGTAGCTGGAAGTATGCAGAGACACATTTTTCATTTTAATTCCTCCAGATCACGTTAAGACCATCTCAAACATACCCAACTTCCAGAGGTAATACACAACTTCAGCCAACTTGCCAGAAGTTTATTTTGGGTTTTGGTTTGGGTTTTGGTTTTTGTTTTTTTTTTTTTTTTTTAACCCCAATATGCTGTACAAGTCTCTCCCTCAGATAAAATTGTATCCATTTATTATTTTGTCCAAAAATAAATTATGGCCACATTTACAGAAATAAAAGATGTGATTACATTCAATGGTGCTTCTGTTGCAAAAAAAAAAAAGCTTCCAGCAGAAATTTCTCCCAACACGTCGATTCTCGAATATTCAAGAGCGAGCACGGGCTGGCCATGAATCGCCCCACATGCTCTCACACACCCCCCCACACAGATCCACGCCTGCCGCTCCCGACGTAGCCGTGTGAGTAACACGGACAGTGCTGTGCCACAGGCGGTGAACGTTACTTGCCCTGTAAAACTCAGTTACGACCTTACGCAATAATGTACGATGTCATACGCGGCTTCTTCCTGCCCGTTTCAAGGAGAGAGCAATGTCCAATTCTTCTTTAAGTCTATTTTCTACACAATGCCTCCAACTTGAGACTTTTTTTTCCTCCTAACAGCAGCTCTCGTGATACCATCTGGTGCCTGAAGGACACAGGCTGGCATGTAATTAGCCCTATCCAGTCCCAACGCAATTCAATTTCTTCAGCAGAGTTAGGAACTACAGGATGCCTTCTCCTTTACTCCTGACTTCATACGCTGCTCTGCTTCCTTTCTGCTAAATTAAAGAAAGCATCATTGGAACTCAGCCTTCCGTGGGCTAATGCATTGGCAACATTTGCACCTGTCCAAAGCCAATCGTCTCTTAATGACAGCTTCCTAAAAAGCCAAAAAGGTCTCCTATGCAACTTCAGAGTCAATTCTGAACACCTCCGCTACAAAAGTCACCAGTGGTAGATGTTCTTCCCTCAACACATGCCATGCACTCCATCAGTAAGGAGATGGCTTGATGGCTTCATTTTAAAAAAAAAAAAAAAAAAAAAAAAAAAAAAAAAAAAGACTTAGGAATAAAAAAAGTCATTTCTAGCTTTCCAGGAACACGTCTGCAATAAAAGCAGCTCTGCAGTCCACATACAAATCAATGTAACAATGATCCCGAGATGGATTAAAAAACAGTAGTAAGTTAGACAAGTCATTTGTTAACAAAGGCGCATCTGTGCGGGGAGCACAGAGACACGACTGCGGCAGAGACTCCTGTCCTCGTCCCCGACGGCACGGACGTGGCTGCAGAGGCCACAGCGGCGCTGGGGGGTGCAGGGGGACGAGGCCGGGCGCGTTACACGGGGCGGTCTCGCTCACCGTTACCCACCCGGGAGTTACAGCAGCCACGCAGAAGGGCACGTCAGTGTGCACTCTGGGAAGTGAGAGAGCAGCTTTGCAGAAGCTATGCTCGAACCGTGGTCGCTACTACTTAGTTTGTACCAAGATCAGCAGTAGTTACCTATGGGATTTTAGTCATTTTGACTGGTTAACTGTTAAGTGGAGTTTTGGGGGTTTCCTGAGTCCCAACAGGGATGGTGTTCACAGAGGCAGACTGGTTTGGGTTGGAAGGGACCTTTAAAGATTATCTAGTTCAACCCCCCCTGCCATGGTCAGGGACATCTTTCCCTAGATGTTCATTAACCGCCCCGTGGCAATCTTGGACTGCGATGTGTAGGAAGCCAAGCAACTCGCACCCAGCTAGAAGCCAAAACCACGAGGTATTTCAGAACATGCTTAATTTTAAATACATTACGACTTTTCTCTAATGCAGGTGGAACTGCGTGTCCCACATTCATCCTGGGATTACCAACCTTGCTGAATCAAGATCTCTTTACTTATTTTAAGCAGAGCTATATCAGGAGCTAAATCTCCATGGAAAAAAATTACACGCCCCGATATTATGCAAGTCAAGGCACCAAATTTTAGAAACCCAAGCCTCAACACTTTCTCTCACTGCTTGTTTTGGGTTCATTATCTTTAGCCATGATCCCATTGCTTAGCTATAGGTCACCGAAACCCTAAAACTCTCCTGCGCCTTTAAACCTACCCACCCGCACACCTTTAAACCTACCCACCCGCACACCTTTCCTTCACCGACAACTTCCCCCTCCTGCCCAGCCAGAAGCCACTATCGCAGCCGCTTGTTTGGAAACTGCCAACGTCTGCTGATAAGAGAAGCAAAGCTCACGATCGGGAACGGTCTGCTCACCTCTACCACCCACGGCTTGAAGAGACCTTTGTAACAGCCCTCTCCGCTGCCGGAGAGCTGCTGTGCAAAACCCACCCTATGGAGCCGCAACGAGTAGGACACTCAAAGCCAAACTTCTTCTGACTCGGGATAAGCCCAAGAGCATTGTATCTTTATTATTACTTTCCAAAGGAGTCTGAGACGTGTAACATGTCCACAAATGCACTTGGCATTAAAGGGGAAAGAGGACACAACGGGTGTCAATGCTTGGTCAGTCAACGCCAAGGCAAGAAATCTAGGTCTGAAGATGAACGTCCCAGTTCTGCACCAGTGAAGTCAAAGAGAGGTTAATTATTATTCAGTTATTCATGCGAGCGCCCAGGTTCCTCACTTAATTAGGCTGAAACACACAGCTAAGTGTAAAAGGTAGCTGCTGTTTTAAACTAAAAATGTAATTTGTGGGATCAGCCCTGCACGCAGCACAAGAAACCCAATGACGCGGACTGCACAAGGTGCCCCTCGGAAGAGGTCAACCCCAACGCCCGGAGACTAGGAAAACCTGCCTCCCCTCCGAAGCTGCTCCCAGACTCCACAGAGGGCCCAGGGTCTTCAGGGCTCTGCCAGGGTCCCCGGGGCAGTCCCAGCACATCATGGCTTCAGGCTGGTCTGTGGCATCTTCCTCACCGCCACGGCAGGTGTCCCCAAGGAAGAAAATCAGCCTGCTCCTTCACCAGGTTGCAAACCAGGTTTCATTTTCCAAAAGGCAAGACCTAACTGAGGCGGTAGGTACACATTAACTGCTCCCCTTCGCTGTTTCCATATTGCTCACACGGTTACGGACATTGGTTTAGAACAAAATTCAGCGTTTTATCAAAACTGTAAATGTACTGACAGAACAGAGTCACTGCCCTGCAGGGAACACAACTTATTAAAAGTGAAAGGATTCATAAATCATGTATTATTTCAGAGTGGGGCCAAACAGCTTTTGCCATTTATGCAAGTATACTTGAAGACCTTTCTTTGAGCAGAAAACAGCACAAGTGCAGCTATTTTTACAGCTACCTAAAAAAGTGGCAGGGCATGACATACCTTACTTTTACCACACGGTAAAGATGAAAAACTGGAACAACCTCTCTCTTTTATCCATCTGAGAGCCTAAATGAGTAACTCACTATTTATAGCCACTAATGGTTACCACTTCTGAACTTATTTTTTCTCCTCAACAAACCACCTTTCCAGGAGGGAATTTAAGCTTTCAGCTATTTGGACGTTTTTGTTAGTTTTGCTCAGTATGGCTTTTCAGCTGTCAACAAACTTCCCAGGTCAC
Source organism: Mycteria americana (assembly GCF_035582795.1). Lineage (NCBI taxonomy): Eukaryota > Metazoa > Chordata > Aves > Ciconiiformes > Ciconiidae > Mycteria > Mycteria americana. The sequence continues at coordinate 92,112,293 of NC_134366.1, read as the reverse complement.
TGAAAAATAAACAAACAAACAGCAATATTTTTTTTTACTGTTTTGGTTAATTCCAACTACAAAAGCCAGAAAGAGGGAGCAGATATACAAACCAATTGACATTTTTTTGCTTTTAAATAATCCTAAAGCAACTCATTGTCATATGTTTCCTCCTATGCAGCTATTCCCACAGCTGCGCCAAGTCTTTTACTTAAATTTAAGAAATGGAAAAAAAGCACATGCAATACACAAGAATGTTGGGTAACATCAGCATTAGCAAGGAACAACAGGTTAATATAAAAAGAAAGCATAACTATCATATTTAGATCTGCACCGGCAAAGAGTACAAGGTATTATTTTCCCCCACCTCTCTCCTCTCCGTTGGTAACAGGGAAAGGAAGCAACAGCACACAGAATTGCAGCTGGAGTACAATAAAATATCAGCAAGCTAAATAAATATACACACCCACAAAAGAAGCAGCAGCTTATACGGCCATCACTTTGAGCTTATGGACATAGCCTTTTCTTTTTTAAAGCCCATACAAGGAGCATCCTAGCTTCCAGGTGGTCTCAGGCCCTTCCATGGGTGAAGATGGAAAGAGCGGACACCCCAATGGTCCCAAGCACAGGCTGCCCCCGGCAGTGTTGGGTAGAGCTCCCGCCACGTGACAGAGATCTCTTGAAATTTCTCCCTCTTCTAACAATCACAAAGATCTGATAAAAATCCAGCTGTTTCCTGAAGAGCAAGTGGTAGCACCACAACTGCTCTTCTGGAGAGAAAGAGCCACTCGCTGATTACTAGTTACTCTGGTACAGCATCTGGAACAAAATTAGGGGAAAAGATGATCACGTGACAACAAAAAGTAGGAATTTCGGTGTCAATAAACCTAAAAAGGGCAATTTTTGCTACAACAATATTGCCACCAACAGAGCAGTACTAACAAATGCCAAAGTCCTATTTTTTAAGACACGTATTACTGCAGCTTTCTCGAGAATAACCCCAGATTTCTCCAATAAGCCTAAGTGAAACTATCCAGAAGCATGTCATTGCTCAATACCATAAAAATAAAAAAAAGACTTAAAAAGACAACCCTAAAAAGCAAGACTTTCCAAAATGTTGGCATTTATAATACCAGGGACCCAACCAGAAAAAGTACACTCAAAACCTACAGCCAGGAAAACTCCAGCAGGCCTCAGGACAACAACAGAAAATTATTCTCTGACTTTGATAGGAACTGCAAAGCCAAAAAAAGCTTAATTTATGCATTTTAAAGCAGTAGCTATCAGACACCGTTGTCCTATCCAACAAGGAGACCCCTTTGAGAAGCCGTCCTGCTAAAGCATCTGCTCCTGCGCAGAGCCCGATGCCAGCTCCTCTCCTCCGCTTCCCCAGGAGCACCTCAGGAGATCCCACAGCGGCACGACCCATGATCTGCTGCTGCAGGTGTCCGGACCTTTGCTGCCTTGAGCCCTTCTTGCCCCTTCAATTTAGCCACTGATTAACATACACCCACTCTTTTTTCCCTAACGAGAGACAACTCCCATCTACATGCAGAGCATTAGGCACATCCCTGTGCTCCGGGACAGCCGTAGCTCACGCTGCCTACCAAAAACTCTGATGCCTTCCAGCAGAAAAAACAAAAATCCCAGGAAAACAGCAAAGCTTTTGTGGCCTCTCTGACTGCATAAAGCGACTGTGCACTTTTCAAATCAAATATTTGCAAGCAGTATAAAGGAGTGTTTCTGTAAGCAGCACACAAGTTCAAGAAATCAAAATTCAGGATTACAGCCTGCGTTTGCCTGACTCCAGAAGCACCTGGAACACAGTAAATGCTGAATCACTATCCGAAGGAAAAGGATCCCACGACTCAGTGTTTTCCCTCTGCACTCAGTAAGGACTGCTGCGAACAAGCTGCGAAAGGACCTCTGGACGCTCGTAAGAAGATGCACAGATTTGGATACCACCTTCGGTCCTCCACCAGCTACTGATGGCACCTCCACTTTAACTGCACAGTACGAAGGCATCCTACTGACAAAGGTGTAACTATACAGTAAAAGTTTAACACAAGTATTTCATTACATTGCAATTTCATTGCACAAAAAACCCAGGGAGTTTACTACTGCACCAGAACTGTAGTCATTTAAGGCACTCAAATCACCAAAGCAAAATGATGGCAGAAAGGGTGCAATAGAAACACAGAAATTGGGAGTAGAGACTCAAAACTAACACAAAACAGATAATCACCCTTTTGCTGCAAGCACTGTGCAACTTTATGCCAAAATCCCATCTGCCAGCTCTTAAAACTTCTCTGATTTGGCGCGCAAAATATTAGAAATGTAATTGCAAGGGAGGAAAAAGGGGGCTGCTGCGCAAATTGTATTTTCCAGCTCAGATTTGCTGCGTTTGTTTATTCCTTGAAATAGCTTATCAAGTATCACATGGCAGAATCCAACTCTTGGAGTTTCAACAAAGAGCTCGCTTCATCGGAGACTCCTCCTGGTGCACGGCCTGACAAGCAGCAGGAAATGCCACCCTTCAAAGCCCTGCTGTAAACGTTGCTCTCATTTTCTTCTAGGGAATATACTAACTGATTGCACACACCAAACCAACCTATCCATCATACCCATCACCAGAAAGCTGTAATGAGGAGATAAACCCTAATCACAAAACCACAGTCTATATTTAATAAGGGGAAGAGATCCAAGAAGACAACCAACGAAGCAAGAAGTCTGACCTACAGAATCGGCATGTACTCCTTGTCCCAACGTGAACTCCGGTGTCCTGCTAACTTGGCTCCTTTCTGAAGCAAATAAAAATATACCCTAACCAAGATACACAGTTGGTTTTTGACCCACTAAAATGGTCAAATAGAAATGATCTCCACTGCTTCTGTAAACCAGATGGGTACATTAAACAAAGGGATTTGACTTTTCCTCAGGATAAACAACTTCGTAAGAAAAACAATCCCATTCTCTTAACAAATACATTTAACTTCATCTGACTAAACATTTTAATGGCACGCTAAACAACAGCAACTAAAATAGGACCAAATGATGCGGTTCCGTTAATGCTGTAAACATCAATACTTTTTCAAAACAAGGAATAAACTTCTCTTATCTCCTGTCCCCAAAACCAGGGCTAGTTTGGCTGAACGCAAAGGTGAGGCGTGAGAATCTTTCCAGAGAAATCCTGCGTTTCTGTTAGCAAGGTCGGGAAGAAGGACGATATACGCACGCAGTACACAACATCAAAGCCATGCAAGACTTTGCCAGTCGCACCACCTTCACAATCCCGCATCATTTCAAGAACTACAGAAATGTTTTCTCCAGATGCTGGAAAGTTCATCAAAACAAGTTTTCTAAAGCCTTTTGAAGGTTTCTAAGAGAAAGAGGGAGAAAGAGGGCCAAGGGGGTTGGGGCGTTAACTTTGATGACAACTTTCAGAAATACTCAGGTTTGTAATTCTGGCTGGAGTTAATGGCAGCTAGTGCCCATCAACCATTTTAGCCTCAGGTCTCTACCCGAGGTTATGCTACAGGCACCAAAATCAATCCTGACTTTGAGACTATGACAGTGGGCTTGGGCAGCAGGGTGCCATTCTGCCGGCATAACCACGTCAAGTAGCTAAGAACATAAAAAACAACCCAAAAAACCCTCAGTACTTTTCACGACTACTCCAGTACAGAGGCAGACGTGCCATGAGAAAAAGCTCTTGGGTGAGCTTGCTCAGGGTGGGAACGTAGCTATGCCCCCAGGGGAAAAAGCAACAACCAAACATTTTCCTCTGCGAAGGTGTCCTTACGGCATCTCCAAAACAAAACAAAGACAGCCTCATATTAACACACTCTCATATCACTGGCCTATAATAAAGGATTATGAATAGTTTCCCAAGAATATATAGGAAGAGGCGACACGAACACATCAAAGTGCACTTGGCCTTTTATTTCCCGAGCCCTTGCACACAGCCGCTCACCCTGTGCGTGCCATCAGCCAGGATCACGTGTGAAGGCACTGCTTGGCTCCCGAAGTCTGCTGCTGAGCTCCCCGCTCTTCCTTCCTCCTTCCCTCATTTGGAGCAAAACAAAACCAAACCCCAAATAATTCCACAGAAAGATTTAACCCGTCTAGGAGATGGGTTAAAGAGCACATTGATTTCTTCAATATTCACCTTTGCTTAATATTCACTCAAAAATCTCTAGCGAGGCTCGCCACAAGATGAAGATTACATACTTTCAAGGAAAAGAAAGTCTGATACCATAAACCAGGCGAAATGCCCCACTGAAGCAATTTAAGTATTTGCTAAAATGTATTAACAAACACATATGGGAACCCTATTCAACTCTGAAGTCTGGCAGGCCACGGGATGGTACAGGAGATGATAAAGTCTGTCCTCCAGGATGTTTTCCTTCAGCATGCCATTAATCCTAGAAGGAGCAAAAGGTATTATACTGACTCCCACATGTAGGCTCTGCTCCAATGTACTTATAGCTAGTTACCCACTGCGGGCAGGGCCACGGAGACACGCAAGAAATCCAGCTTAGGATCTATTGGATCTGAATTTTCACTGCAAGTTCAGAAACCCATACAAGTGACCAGCACCTTTCACTTTTGAAGACTTCCTTCCATACAAAAGCGTAAGCTGTAAAGTTTTCCTCAAAGCCTTAAGAGGGTTGGAGTGCTCTTTGGGGTTTTTTTCCAGTTACCAACTGTGGCTGCTCCTTCTTTGTGAAAAATAACTAAGCACATTTGCTCACTAGGAAAAATTACAAGATCTCATATAGAAACTGTGTGTTAAACTCTTCTGTAGAAGGGTTTACGCAAAATGGAAATGTTCACTTTGGTCAGTAAAGCCAAACACATGCCAATTCCTGCCATGTTTCAAATCTGAACCAAAATTACGTCCATTCCTAGTAAGGTATTCAACAAGGAAAAACATGTATTATCAAGTTCCTCCAACACCACTCATGTTTGAGATTTCAATGAAAAAGAAAACCCCAACCCTCTAAAATTTTCTGCCAAATAAAAAGGCTTTTACAGGCTAGACCGAAAAACAGTCACTTGGCCACGCAGGAAAATAGCACCTAAACAGAGAGCAAGTATTTACATTTATCAGTAAAACAAGCACCGGCGTGACGCGTTAACAGCTGAAACAACTCGGCAGCCTTCCCCAGTCAGTCACTGGTTTGCACTGGGGAACTGTCCGGCCAGTCACAGCACCCACGGAACAACGGCGTGCCGAGCGGCCGCCAGGCACCCCCCGCCACGGCCCCACGCCGGCTCTCCAGCTGAGGACATCAAGAACAAGCATCAACGACGTCTGGACCTACCTGAGGTCACAGTCTTGATCACTGACCTTGCAGAAATGAGTCTAGGGGTGGAAGGTACATTCTCCCCCAACATCCTCCTACTTCTTACATGTATGTTTAGAAATACGAGCAATCTTTACTCATTCCTTCTGTTCTAACCAACCCCTCCCAGTATACTTCTCCAATGTAACGCTCAGATTTTCCATGTAACAAAGCGGTAATTTCTTCTTCAGCATGGATATAGTTTACTGCACAAAGCAGATCTGGAGGATAGTTAATATCAGATCCTATTCTGTATCCAAATTTTGAAAAGTCTTGTCTTTAAAAAAAAAAAAAAAAACAGAGTGTTTGAGCTACTTAATGGACTTCTAACTAAAAGGAAAATCCACTTAACCTTTCTTAATCGGGGGGAGGGGGGGGTGTCCAAAACAAAGTTGCATTACAGTAAATATGACCAATGGATAATGCTCAAATTTCAGACATACATAGGACATCTTAGAAAGCCCTAAATAAGTTTAAAAACAAAAACAAAAAAAACACACCATGCAAAATTTGTACCAATAATACCTGAACAACAGTAATTTGCCTATAACTGTTGCCCCAACAGCTAGCCATCCTCCTTCATGTCTCACTAGTGGTTTAAAATGTCACGTAATGATAAACAACAGGAAGATCAAGAGAAATGAGAACGCCTAAGCCATGACCCTCTCATACAAGCCTGAAGTCATAATCAATCTAGCAAGTTTTGAGGTCACATCCCAAAACTTGTAAAGTAGCCACAATTAGTGACTTAAGGCTGGTAATTCTTTTCTTCCCCCTCAGCAAAACTCTTAATTCGCAGTGACTTTTTACCTCCTGCCCTTCTACCAGAGCTCCACCCAAAACTACGTTCCTGGCTGCAGACCACAGCCGGGGACTGTGATTCACTAAGGAAAAATACTGGCCCTGCAGCCAAAAAGGTTGGGGAGATCAAACTACCCAGAGGACGTGCTTCCCTCCAGAACCGCAGGGAACGACGTGCACGGCGCTGCTGGCCTGCGACAGGCACACGCTCCCCACGCCGGGCGCGCAAGGGATGGACGGAGCTGCTGCTCCCGACCCTCACAGGAGACTGCAGCACCTTCCACTGGGGCCGCATCCACCCGAGAAACACAAAAAGACATTTCTCTAGCTAGAATTTTTTACGTTACATCAATATTCACTCCCCATATTAAAAGGGGAAAAAAAAAAAAAGCAGGCATGCTATTCACTTGCTAGGGGTTAGGTCTAGATTTGTTCTGTGCACTATATAAATACACACACATACACAGCCACACACACATGCACCCACGCATGGAGCCAAGGACCTACCACTTTTCCTTGAGTTATCTTCTAAAGCTAAAAAACAAATTCATGAGACTATATTGGTCTTACCAAGCTGAAGCCCAAGATGGAGCTAAAATCACTACAGAGGAAGCACAACGTGGTACAACGGGCAGCGTAATCATTGATGAGGGGCCCCAAACTTTTCCTTCCCTCTTTTGCAGCACACTGGGGCAACACGGGCGCTGAAAGGTTGCAGGGTTTCTCAGGTTGCTCACGGGACCCGTGCACTAAACTCTCCAGATGACACAGAAAGCTCAAGCTCCCCTTCCTTTCTGCTTCCCTCTCTCACAGAATCACAGAATCATATAGGTTGGAAAAGACCTTTAAGATCATCGAGTCCAACCATAAACCTAACACTGCCAAGACCACCACTACACCATGTCCCTAAGCACCTCATCCAAACGTCCTTTAAATACCTCCAGGGATGGCGACTCAACCACTTCCCTGGGCAGCCTGTTCCAATGCTTGATAACCCTCTCGGTGAAGAAAAATTTCCTAATATCCAGTCTAAACCTCCCCTGGCGCAACTTGAGGCCATTTCCTCTTGTCCTATCACTTGTTACTTGGGAGAAGAGACCGACCCCCACCTCTCTACAACCTCCTTTCAGGTAGTTGTAGAGAGCGATGAGGTCTCCCCTCAGCCTCCTTTTCTCCAGGCTAAACAGTCCCAGCTCCCTCAGCCGCTCCTCATAAGACTTCTGCTCCAGACCCTTCACCAGCTTCGTCTGCCCTTCTCTCTCCTGCAAAGTGGTCCTCTCCTGCCTCCACAGAATCATGGAAAAAATTGTGGAGCATTTCTGATAAAAGCTCATGACACTCGGCTTCAAAAATAAGTTGGGACTGGCCGTGCTTTCAAACACAATTCCCTTTTACTGGGCAGCAGGCTGTGCGACAGCTCCAAAACCAAAAAAGAGCCGGAGAGGTTCAAAACCTTCAGTACCACCCATACACAGGGCTCACCAAATGAAAATACATATAAAGAAGAAAGTCTGGTTAGAGCAAAATAGCTTACACATAAAGTGCTGACACAAATACACAATTAAGGAAAAGACAAAAAAAAAAAGGTAACCATTTCAGTGAGGCGTCACCAGAAGGTAAAAAAAAAGAAAAAGCCAAGACTCAGAAGCAGCCAAGACTTTTGTAATGGTGGGAGTTTCACAGCTCTCCTGTAGCTGGAGTCTGACTGAACATACCTAAAAAACCACGAGCAGACCCTGCACAATGTAGAGCCTCTATTGCTAATTTCAATAGTTATGTGTTTTGCAGTTTTAAGAGAATTCTTGTGTCATTTTACAATATTCGTGGTGCCAGCAGGGCTGCTAGGCTCCAGCCCAGCGACGACGACTATGCTTCAGTTGCACAAATCTATGTTATGAAAGGCACATGTGAAGTACGTGTAGTAGGCTGTTATGATGACGTGCTACCAACGAGCTGAACGCGATTTCCTAACTTACAGAAACAAACCTACAAACACTTTCTTTTCTTTTCTTTTCAACTCAGTAAGGTAGTCCTGAGTCTCCCTTGAAACGTTTTCCACTCAAAACATAATGCTCTCTAATTAACTTAAAAATAACTGTTGACGAAACAACCATTAGCTTTTAAAAAACCTAAATACAAGAAGTAGTCACAGCTCAGAAACTTTGGAAAACGCAGCCAACGTCAACAGCCAAAAGAGGCACCGTTCCTTCTTGGCATGACTTGGGCACTCAGAAGTCCTCCAGAAATGTAACCTTTATGCCATCACTTATGGGATGATGGTTTTGCCCCACCAGTCTGAAATGCAGTTTTGCTGGTGTAAGCTACATCAACATCACAAGCTGGAGCATAAAAACCCATACTTGTGCTACCAGCAAAACACTTTTAACATAAAACGTGAGACCTTCAAGATTGTCCTAAATGTGTAAGCTATGCTGCGAAGCACAGCTGGAACCCATGCGTATCGATGCCGAAATTTATTAGCATCACTAGATTTTCACTTTAAGAGCAGAAACTTGGCAGTGCCAAGGTCATCTGGTTGCAGGGGATGCCAAACCTCTCAAAGGTCTCCATGAATGACTCTGTACTGGGAGGCAGTGATCTTCCAAATGCCACAGCATGGGAACATCAAGGAAAAGTTTGCTCGAGCTGCATCCGAAGTAAGAGCTTCCAGGCTTGGCAGATACCACCTCTGACAGCCCCCTGAAGCTAAGTTCAAAGCTTCAGAATTAATTTTTGCCCCATAGCCTTCCCACAGAGGGAGGTTCAACACTTGCTCCTTCAGGACACGCGCTGGGAGCCCTGCCTTAAAATAGGGTACACAAGCAAATATGTTCAACTGTGGAAAGCAGAAATGAAGGAAACCATTCTGAACTCGAGGCACCAGCAGTACTGCTATAAATAAAAGCATGCTGGACACAGAGTACCTGCTGTGCCCCACAGGAGGCTACCCCGCAGTTCCCAACAAACCTCTATGCAATGCAAGAGAAACACCAGTAGGACCTCTATGATGATGATCATGCTTTTAGTACCCTCTCCTTCAACACTACCTACCCAGACACGCTAGACAGAAGGCAGGAGACAGAGTTGTTCTTCCTCCTTCTCTTCCAGTTGTGGAAATTAGAGGTGGAAAAAACCCAATCCTTTATCTTTTAAACTTAGCAGCAACTAAATGCAGTCAATCCCTCAGCCACCACTATGCAGCCTGTGCTGCAAGCTCCCCAGGAGCTGAGCACCGGCTTGGAGGGCAGGTTCGGACAAGATGACCTCCAGAGGTCCCCCCCAACCTCAACCACCCTCTGACCTCAGCCGGGCCAGCAACTGCCACACTTCTCCTGTGACAAGGACAGTGACCATGGTTCAGTGCAACACACTGTATATAATGGGCAAAGTGACTTCCCACATAAGACAAGGAAAATGAACTTGACTTCTGCATCCACTTCCCCTGCTGCCCTTGTAAGCGCTGCTTGGGAACTTCAGATGCTGAAGAGGCAGTTTGAGCTTCCCTCTCCTGCCTTTTATGCGCCAAATTTCCTTGTGTTCCTTCTCATCTTGAGATGACTCTTCTCCTTCCTTCATGGCATACATCCCCTTTTAGCAGGGATGGATTCTCAATGGAAAAAAGAAGTCTGACCCCAGCTACCACAAGAAGACTGCTCCCTTGTGACCACCCTAGCTGTTGGTAAGACATACGGGAACAATTTTTTCAGGCTGTTTTGAGCAACACAACCAAATGGCTCTATTGCACACATCCATATTTTTAATTCTGAGTATGGAGCTCTAGGATTCCTACAGGTTTTAACACTTTATATATGAAAATATGACTATGTAAATATACTGAAGAAGTCACGATTCCACCACCGACCTTCCTTCAAACACCAAAACGTAGCACAGATCAATCAACAGCCTGAAATAGTTTTAAAAAGTCTTGGAAAACACTTCCCCTCTGTATTTCAAATGCAACTTTGTAATTACTTTAATATCTTCCAGCAATAAAAGTATTTTGGGGAGTAAGTTCCAGGGCCGACTCCTCTAGCCTAACTCTTTACTCAGAGCAATTTTTTTTAATTGGCTGAGTTAGAAAACTGGGACGGGGTGGAAATCGAGGCTCCTCTGGAGACAGGTACAACCACTTGTCATCCTAGAAGAATAAAAGCTAAGAACACTGAGAAACAGTAAAGGAAGGAAACTGGGCAGCAAGATGGAGAAGTCAAAAAGCTGTTAAGTCTCGGACGACGGCAGCGTCAGCTGATCAGCAGGAGCTGGGCGTTATCCCACATCACGTTTAACACGGCAAGTCCCAACAGGAGTGCCTCCTCTGCAACGCGCGCCTTCCTGCACCCCGCCAGTATCTTACCCAGTCGCCTCGTTTTGTTCCAGTGAGCATCGTTCTATACTGAAAGCAGGGTACAATCAGCATCTAGCTATGGAAAAACGGGAGAAATAGTAATGCAGGGTTTGGTTTTTTTTTTTCAACTAAAACACCTTTTAGTTGTACAACATTTTTCTGCAACAGCCAGATTGAAGACGCTCCTGCCTCCAGCGCAGTGAAGAGGGGCTTCCTGGTAACACTGAGGAACGACCCCTGTGAAGTGCCAGCATATACCCTTCTCACCTACCAGCTTTTCTCCCAAAATATAATTCTATCAGCGGACTTACATCGCTGACAACGAGAGCAGAGCAGACCAGGCTTTTTACCTGTGCCTTTCATCCAGCTTCCTCTTTCTTCCACACATTACAACTTATTTTAACGAGAACAATAATTCTCTCAGATAAGTCAGCAAATATTTTCACAAAGAGCAGCTGCAGGATGTCTGCCTCACACAAATTAAATTACCCTGCTAGTGGCTCAATAATCCAGTGCCTTCAACAGACGTTCTTCTGTGGCAGCTGGGTCAGGCCCCGTGCATTTCTGCTATTGTGCCTTACGCTCCCTATATGCAATTTACATACGCTCCGGTGTGAGGAAACTGTTTATACTTACGGGTGGGACTTTGGATGCAGATTAAAGTCAAGGTGCTGTATTTACTGATCTTTTAAACTATTATCGACATGTTGAAAGGGAGTAAGAGTTCTTAAGAAAGATCAAAGTCTGCATGCAGCAACCACAAATTAACATAAATACATGCTGAAATACTAACACAGACTGGCAAAATTTACTTGCTTTTTCCCCGGGGCAAGTAATTTTGGCTAATAGGAGAGTCAAAACCATTAACTCTCTTCTTCACCTTTATGTAGGGCACGCTACTGTACTTTGTGTCAGAGCAAATGACTCTTCAGATTAATTTTGCAAGGCTATGCTAATACTACCATATTGCTCATGGCTTGCAAGCTTTTGAAAGGAAAGGGCTACATCCTCTACAGGGGGGGCGGGGAAGCAGTGTTACTACTTAACTCAGACTTTTTGAAAGTTAATCCTGTGTTTCTTCCTTCTTATTGCACTTGACAGAACTTTTGTTGTCTGACAAATGAAAAGCTAACAAGCAATAAGGTGTATGACCTTTTTTTATGTGGCTAATTATTATTCCAGTAAACAGATCACCGATTTTTCTAGCCTGAGCATCAACAGCAGCACCCAGAACACGAGGGAAGTTATTTCATGAGGGCAAAGGATGGTTTTGCAGCTTAATCACAGTCCTATAAAACAGATGCCTGGCCTGCATTTACAACCCTGACAGTGCAACTGCTTCAGCAAGGGGTGCGATTAAAGCAATCCTGCAGTCAGCCACCAGAAGTCACAACCCCGATGCCAGCCTTGCCAGCAATCTACAAGCACAACACACGCACAGAAGTCGCTGCATTAATACCGGACACCTTACGTTCATAAGGCTGTATCGACACTGGGCGGGCTGAACCGATTCGGTAAAATATTGTTGTATAAAATTCAGCTAACTTAGAGCAGAAAAGGACCCAAGTTTTGATTTTTGGCCCATACTCTGAGTAAGTGGCAGAGCACCTTTGATTTGGTTTCCTCACCCGACGCGATGAAGTTGTCAAGATCCACAAGATAATGGTAAAGCTCAAACCACTTTCAAGGCTTAAGCCTCATTACTCTGCATTTTGTATCGGAAGGTTTTGTCTATATTTACTAGCAGGCACTTAATAAACAGACCTTAAAAAAAGACTGCCTAACAACAGCCCAGCTTCCGAAACCTCCATCATTTGAAGCCTCATATGCCCACACAAGGTGGAAAAAGTACCCTACCCGGGTTCCATGCAGGGAACCCCTGAGGAGGAAGCTCCCCACTCCCCCCCCCCCGAGACACGGTTTCAGAGGCTGCCACGCCGCCGGCAGCAGGGCCGGGGCAGGAGGGCGGGCAGGGACCCGCACCAGCCCCGCCGCAGCCCAGGCAGCCTGCTTCCCGCGGGGGGCCCAGCCGCCGGGACCGCCCCGGGAGGTGCCGCCGGTGGGCGCGGGCGGCGGCAGCGGGGGCTCGGGTGGCGGCAGCGGGCAAAGCCGCGGCACCGGCGCCTCCAGCCCCGGCCCGCTCCAACGAGCCCCAGTGAGCGCCGAGCGGCAGCCCTCCGCTTCAGCTCGGCGGCCCCGCGTTCCGCCCCCGCTCACAGCCAAAACCGCTGATAATTTGGGGGGGGGGGGGGGGGAGCGCCGGTCTCCCCCGCCCGGCGCGAAGCCCCGGCCCCCGAGGGGCTGCTCCTGCAAACCCCCGGCGAGCCGAGGTGCTCGGGGACGCCCACACGACACTTTTCGGGAGCCCCGTGCCACTCTGCTGCCGGCTCCTGCTCCACAAAGCGAGCCCACGCTGGAGGAGGAGGAAGGGGGGGAGGAAGGTCCCGCCGGCCCGCGCTCACCTCCGCCAAGAAGTTGTCCATGGTGGCCCCTGGGCCCGCCCGCGGGTGCGCAGCGCCGGGCCCCAGCCGCGCACCATGTGCCGCTGCCGCCCGGCCCGGCCCGGCTCGGCTCGGCTCGGCCCCACCGAGCCGCCTCAGCCGCCGCGCCGCTCCATCGCGCCCCAGCGCCGGCACCAGCCCGCAGCCTTTGTCCGCCCGCCCGCCCCCTCAGAGCCGCTCGCCCGGGCGGTCCCGGCAGCGCATAGCCGCCGCTGGGAGCCGGGGGAGGGGGCAAGGAGGAGGAGGAAGACGGCTCCCGCTGCCGCACGCTCCTGCCCGGGGCCGCCCCGTCCCGTCCCGGCGGGGCAGGGGCAGAGGCGGAGCCGGGGCCGCACCGCTCCCAGCGCCGCGCTCAGCCGCGCCCCCGCCCCGCCCCGCCCCGGCCGGAGCGCGTGCAGCGACCCCCGGAGCGGCCCCGCTCCCCTCCCGCCGCTGCCCCCCCCGCCCCCCCCGGAGCGGCGCCCGCGGGGGCCCCGGGGGCCGCGTTTCGGTCCGGCCGCTGCGCTGGGCCGGGCCGGGGCGGCTGCTCGGGGCGCGGGAGCCCGCGTCCAAGCGCGGAGTCGAGCGAGCGCGGGCGGTGGAGGGGAGCGGGAGGCTGGAGGGTGCGCGCCGCGGCCTCGGTTTGCCACACAAAGCCGTGCAAAGCACCGCCATCCAGCCCAAGTTACTGCCGAAGTTAAATGGCTTCTGAAGAATATATACCTGCAGGCTTCCCTTGCTCACAACGAGCGCTTTAAGTTTGTGGCAAATTTGTGTACGGGCTCTTGTCAGCCGTCCCCGTGTCCCTTTAGTAAGCACACGCTGCAACAGCCATTACTTGGCACTGAGAGAACACCGGGGATGAAGACACCCTTCGGGCCACCTCCTAGGGATGCACGGGGCTCCGTTCAGCAGCTCACTCTATAGCTTTTTCAGTCCTTTACGCATAAAGTGTTCATTTTTTTTTTAAACAGTTCTCGTTCATCATCTTACACTCTCGCCCTATGGTAAGTAACAGCACAAGAAACACGGTAACGAGAATCAAGCCTTGCAGATATATTTTATTAAAGCGGGCCTATTTCATTCACATTACAGGAAAAATTGTACTACAAAATAAGTTACAGCCTTAAAGGAAGTGAATGCAGTATTCAGTCTCTTGTTTGCAGGCAGAATCCTAACATTGCTCTGGGACCTTTGGTGTGTGAGTAGTGATAGGAGAGACCAGCCCTTGATACCAGAAATAATCACCAAGTGTGCGACTCTCATTTTTTTAAGGTGTCGCAGGAGCTAACGTGTAGAGCACAACAAGCACCAAGCACGTGTAGAGCACTGGCACTAAAAAAGCCAGTTTAAGAATACGTATACTACACAAGGAAAAACATTCTTTCATTTTTGTGTCCAAAAAAAAAAAATTTGAATAAAGAAGAGAGCAGGTAAAATAGGTTTGGCTTTGAGATATGTCCAAAATGGGGTTCTGCTGGTCTTGGAGGTTCACATGGTGGTATCCAGGCAAACTGCTGTGCCATCAAGGTTAGAGCTGGGACGAACCAGCACAAGAGGGACTTTCTGTCGAATGGGTACCTGCTAGAGCCTGCGTGGGGGCTGTGGCTGCCCACGCCGCCAGACAGAAAGAAGGTGGGGGGAAGCCTTTAAGAAGGTGGCAACTGCCTCGGACATGGTCATCTTCTATAGATCAGCAGCTCCCCCAGCTCTCCTTGCCATGGCCAGCCACAACGGCTCCTGGCAGCAAAAGCAGAAACGCTCCGCACCTTGTTTGTAGCTCAGCATAGAGTCCCCCGGGCAGCACCCCTGCTGCAGCTTGCCAAGCCCAGCCGTGAGACATCCCGCAGGACACCCTGCACACCCTGGGGTCACTTCTCTTGCCAGCCCACCCCCAGTCTCTACACCCAGGTATATGGTTCATACCCTCCTACGGTTGCTTTGAAACTCAAGGTTTGCCCAGGATTTCACCTGAATCCGCCTGTCTACACAGTACCAACCGGCAGCGAAGTTAGCCTAAATAGTTATTCCACCGTAGATTATATGGTATAAGTCCCAATGTCGAAGCTCTGTAACTCTATTCCAAACTACCACGCTTCCAAAGTTACTCCAGGGGAATCGTTTTTTTCCACAATCACTGTGCCAGAAAGCTTCCCCACTCAGACAAGCCCTAATTTGGGGAGGGCTGAGTCAGATCAGGGGTATTTATTAAGTTATTTTCACTTCTGATTGAGTACTTTGTTTGACACCATGCTATTGGAATGTAACGCACGTGTCTGGCTACTGCATTGCACGTACTCAGGTCTATGAAGCACAACAACGTAGGAATTCATGAAAACTTTGAATCTGTCATCCAATAAAAGCTGCCTGTATTTTTTTAAATGAGTATTTCAGTAAATTACTAGAAACCGCTACCAATAGAATAGAACCAGATTTATGCAGCCTAAAAATATATCACAGAAAGAATAAGTATTCTCTTGTGGCATGGATGTATTGCAAAAGACTGTAAAACTCTTAAGACTTTTCTTAGGATTTAGAACAACTGCAAAGAAGCAAGACCAGGAGGGGTCTAGGAAGAGGGATTTGGGGAGCAGAGGGGAAGGGAAGAGCAGCTTGTACGGTCACTCCAACAAACTTCGTCCTTTTCTCCTTCTTCGTCTTCTTGTGTCAGTCCCGCTCACAGTTTGTAAGGGCTAGCATCTGTGTTTCATAGGAAAGGGGGTTTGAAACACAGCGTTTCCTTTTCCCGCTCTGAAAATGACCCCAAACTGGTTTCTTACTCATTCTATGCAATTGTTTTGGAATTTGGAAAACCCCACGGATACGCTGTACAAAGCTCCATACATCTATGAACATCTGGGGACTTGGCCAGTTCTGCACAGCTCCAATTTTCTTTTAATCGGTAGAAATTCCTTCACTGATTGTGTGCCTAAGGTAAATTACTTCCTTTTGAAGCTGCTCACATGCATGCCGGCTCAGTTTTCAGCCCGGGCAAAGACCAGCAACGGACCGAAGGCTCAGCTCCACCTCCCTGATGAGACACCTCCTCGCTGGCCATAAAGGTCTTCCCACCGTGTGCGGGTGGTCGGTGGTGAGGTGGCTGGCCAGCGGGCCCCTTTCCCCCAGCCTCTCTCTTGCTCCATGCAGTACAGCTTCGGTGTTTGCTAGGTTGGCTTTACTCTCAGCTGGTCTGTTAGACACTTTTAATATTCCTCACTTAAATTCACTGCATTGCATGGGTCAGGTCACATCTTCACCCAGCTTTTCTGACCTTTCCTCCCTCTACCAGTAGTTGCTGAAGTCCGTATTTGACCAAAATGTCCAACAAAGGACAGACATCTCTTCCTTCCTCAGCTCCGAAGTAGTATCTTAGCAGCTGCAACTTTCATAAGACCCTGGACTTAGGGTCTTCATAAGACCCTGGTCTCAGGGGAGACCTTATTGCTCTCTACAACTACCTGAAAGGAGGTTGTAGAGAGGTGGGGGTCGGTCTCTTCTCCCAAGTAACAAGTGATAGGACGAGAGGAAACGGCCTCAAGTTGCGCCAGGGGAGGTTTAGACTGGATATAAGGAAATTTTACTTCAGTGAAAGGGTTGTCCAGCATTGGAACAGGGTGCCCAGGGAAGTGGTTGAGTCGCCATCCCTGGAGGTATTTAAAGGACGTTTGGATGAGGTGCTTAGGGACATGGTGTAGTGGTGGTCTTGGTAGTGTTAGGTTTACGGTTGGACTCGATGATCTTAAAGGTCTTTTCCAACCTATCTGATTCTGTGATTCTGTGACTTTTAAAACAGATTTCAACCACTCCTGTCTCTATCAACGACTGGAAATCTCCCACAGCATGCAGCTCTCTCCATTTCTGCTCTGGAGGCAAAAGCAACTTAGTGACTGAAGCCCAGTAATCTATAAATCATATATTTCACCCGAGCCATGTTTCTTCACAGGGAATTTCCACAGACCAAATTTGTAGGACCTTTTTTTAAAGATTTATTGCACCTGCATTTATCACAAAGTTCATAGACGTGATTGCATCTCAACGAACCATTAACTCATTCAGTACCTCAAGCACGCTTGGTGAAATTCTAGGTGTCCATTTTTCAAAGTAACTTTTCCCCCCATTCTCACTTACCAAAACTGTCAGGGCATGGCGGGGGCTGGTGGCTCCCCAGGGCTGGGAGCGTCGGGGAGTCCCCAGGGTGGGTGATGGCAGAGCCGGGCAGCCAGGGCCCATCCCACCGCCCCAGCCAGGAGCCGGGCAGCCGGGGGGCACCAGGCCATGGGCAGGGCGGGGGGAGCCCTGGGGGGGTGGGCAGGGACAGTCAGGGCTTGCGGTGCCCTCGGGGCCACGACAGTAACTGTGTTTGAGACCAAACAGGTTGTTCTGCTGCAAGTCCCATGTCTTTACTGTGTCTAACTGTCCATGATGATGGTTTCTGTGCATTTCACAAATCCTGCTCCCTGTTCAATAAGCAAACACTCGTTCGATTGCCCCAACCTCAATACAAAATTGGGGGGGGGGGCATCTTTATGCTAAAAAGCTTTATATTCTATGATTTTTAAAAAAGGCTGATGAGTTTTCATTACATGCATGTGATGCTTTGTTCTTGCCTGTCTCGCCTTATTTTTATAGTTGCCATTTTTCTACAGTGGTATCATTGAACTGAGATGATTTTAGTTTTTGCATGCCTGACAGGTTTATTGCACAAAAGCTTTCCCTCTGCATCACCCTCTGGAGGAGTTTTCCTTTCCTTACCGACTGCACTGAAGTAGGTTATCTGCCTTACCCCATGGCGCTGCTACCCCTTCTGTCAGACCTGCGGATTGTTTTCAGTCGAGAATTAAATGATATATTCAGTTAATTCAATCTTATTAATTAAAAGGAGCCTAAATTAAAGTTTTCTTCTCACCAAAATGAGGCAGCGTGTTTCTTTACTCCCAGCTCAAGGCCCCATTTCATCCAGTGCTATCGCCAAAATGTGCTTTCAGATTTTTCCCCTTGGGGTCTTGGTCCATGGCATACTTCATATTCAGAATGGCTTTGCATACAGTCTGCATTTCTGGTAAGAATTCCTGTTTCTTTAAACTTACTCCAGAAGAGGAGTTTAACCACTACTTGTGTTTGTTCTCCGGGGCTGCTGTTGCACTCATGAGCTCCAGTCAGGTTTCAGCTAACTAACTTCTGGTCCACAAGATGTTTGGCATTGACATTGTCCAACAAAATCTCAGAGTTCAAGCACAAGGCATTATTGGAGCAGCAAGTATTTCTGTAGCGGGTGACAGTGTACAGGCAGACTGCTAGCACAGACCACAGTTTGCTGCCACGCAACTTTTGAAGGTACAATGAAAGAAAAGATTGCTCCAGCCAAAATTGTGCAGAGAAAAAACCCCAGATTCCTCACGTTCTTGTCCATTGTAACTCCTGTGCAAGCATGTGCTCGGGTTTCAAAGCCAGTTCCAGGTCCTGGTCCTAGCTTTCAAAATAATTAACAGATTATCTTCAAGTGAATACCCAACAACCAGCTGGGCAGCCGCCTTCTTCTTCTGAATCCTGCCTGTAGTAAGCCAGCTCTCCCCGTGCCCTGTACCAGGAGCCAAGTGCCTGACTAACAGTTGTGAACCCTGTGAGATGCGAGGTACTTTAGCATTAGCTCCTGTTGTGCTGAACTACGTCTTGCCAGGATGAACCTAGCCCTTAAGCATGACAAGCCATGGATCAAATGAATTATTCATGCTCACATATGAACTTCAGTTATTAACCTCTAGGAGTAATAAATAAACAAAAAGTGAAGAGCTGGCAGATTTTTGTAACAGCTTCATTTATAGCTACTGTAACATAAAGTCATTTCAACATTTTCTTTTTATGTAAACAAACTCCCAATAGGAATGAAGAAAAAAAGCTGGGAGACATTTTCTTGGCTTCTTCAGCCTCCCTCTCTTTTCTGGATCCCAACAGCTTCTTCCATCACTTTGACCTCTTTACACCCTAATTCCCCTGATAGTAGTTTCAGTCCAAGTACTTTTATGGAGTCCTGGATGAGAAAAAAATAACAACCGTAGAAGTCCCACGCAACAAGTACAGACACCATGGATGTGATACCTTCTGTGCTGCTGGGCTGACCACATATCCAAAACAGCAGGGCCGTTCCTTGTTTGGGATGTACAAATCCAAAACTGTTGTCATGGAGCTGGATTTCCATATTACGGTGCATTTAGCCCTATCAGCCTGGCGTTTGGCAAAGGGCATTACGTATGTGTTGCTATACTCAGTGTCTGACCAGAACCTCTACCTGGGAGATTCTGAGTTTTATTTTCCACATAACAAAGTGGCCTCTATTACAAGATTTCAAAATACGATTTCACAGACTCCAACTTTTTTCCCAATGACATAGAGCCACCTCTTGATTTAACAGCCGGCAGCACACATATGAAGACGGACAGCTTTCCAACTCCCCATATTTTTACTTATTTCCTGAATTCTACTCAGCCCCCAGGCATTGCCTTTGCAGAACCTTGCTCTCCCTTGCTTATCATCCTTAGGCTGCCTCTTCACGTAGAAGGAAGCGACCTGCTTCCTTCCTGGCCCTTCAGGCAGCATCACTGCTCGTGGTGGCAGGTCATTCCCTACGTGCGGCTTCTGTCACCCTTGGCTGTCTGAGCCTCCTTGACCCTTCATCTCATTTGGGATCGCTGTTGCATTTCTTCTTCACCAGCACCTCTTAATCCAGCTCTTCTTCTCTTACAATCTTACTCGCAACCTATTCATTTTATTTCTGTTTATCAGCTTGGAATATAGTGTTTAGAAAAGATACCAACAGAGAAAGCTGTGTTGTACAAGTGCGTTGGTTTATCACATAAAGACATCTGCTGGAAGAAAAACAGAGGAGTGACAGACAAAAGCTATCAAAAAGCTTAGAATCAGTTAAGGGACAAAGACAGTGGGGAAGCATAAGAAAAAGCATGAAAAGAAATTAAAGCTTTTCTCATCTTCTTCCGAATCAGGTTGTGAATATATTTTCCTTGTCTTCACCCAGGAAGCCTGTTTACAGACACGTGTTTAAAGGCAAGTTACCGTTGCAAGCCCTGCAGTCACAGTTTATGCACACGTTCATTTATCAGGTACTCAGACCTGTGCAAAACACTGCTACCCCTCTCTGAAGGGTACCACCCCAGCGCAGAGCCCAGCGGGGGAACCTGCGAGGGCACCTTTTGCTGCCGCGGTGCCGCGTAAGCCGGGCTAGTTCAGAACACTTCCCCTAGCAATTTAAACTAGGTCATCCTCGTTTCTACTGAGGCAAACAAGGAACACCCACACTTTCCTTGCCACTGGCAGTGCTATGGAAGGAAAAATCTTCAGTAAAAGGGCAGCAAACCCCAGCGAGGGCCAGTCATATCTTAAGCCACTGCAGCTGTTCAGTCAGCAAATATTAAATCAAAGGCTGCCTTCTCATTTGTGGTGTCGGGCCAGTTTAAACAATGTCCACGCTCTATCCCCACCATTTATCACTCTGTCAGCTGTAGTACGTGCAAAGGGTAAGCCTGCTTTAGCACTGTAGCTTGGCACCTTAGAAGTGAGTTTCCAGGTCTCTCCCACTTCTCATGCTTCGGTTCACGTTGGGGAGCAGTCCCAGAGCACGCAAACTGCATACCTTCTGTAGGAAATTAAGCTACAAGATACGCTCCAGAAATGCTCTTACCAGCTAAAGGGTGTTCAGGGCACTGGGTCAGATTAGAGCTAGTCTGAAATACAGCCTCCTGACATGCGCTTAGGATGGACAATTGGTCCCGAGCATGGTGTTTCACTCTATGCATACGCTCCTTTTCCCTGCACTATTTGCTTGTGTAGCGTAGCTGTTATGTCTCCATGGGTCAGTGCAGCAAATGGGATGGGGGAACTGGTCCAAACTTTTTCTTTTGGTTTGAGTTCTGGTTTTGTTTTGGTTTCTTAAAAGAGCCTTGACCGAAAAAAGTTTTGATCCTGACTAATTCTCCAGACAAGGGTGTTCTCCATTGCTGCTAGCATTTATTCCTCTTACCAGATCACAGCTTCAAAGAGCCAGGAGGAACAATCTTCATGGTACCTTGTGCTTCAGGGAAGGTTTATGCCTTTCAGATATTTAGACTTTATCAGCCTGGGATATAATTAATACTGTCTGTCAGTGCTCTTCTATTAGAAGTTTCTTTTCATGCATCTGCCATGGTAAAGAAATAGACTTCCCCCTTGCCCCTAGATTCCTTCCTGCGTCTGAAATCAAGGAATCCCATCACAGCACAGGAGAGCAAAGTATTCATTTCAAAGCAGACAGTATTTCCCACAAACTCTGGGAGGGCTTAAATGACAACCAAAAAGTCTTAGTGAGACGCTCAGAATGCTGCGAATCTACCATTATAGAGGAGGATGTTCTTAAGAAGTGTGTTAAAAACTGCATTTAATAATGCAAAAATGAAATTTGGGCATTGCATCCTTTCATAATCACATTTACAACTTAACAAATCTTGCCTGAAATCCTCTCAAAACCTTCCCTGGTATTGCACTGATGCGATACGTTCAATTTGGTAGCTTAAATTTTTGCCCAAATACACTTGTTTTGCTTTAATATCTTATTCATGTGTAATTTTAGGATGTGTTTAGGTCTTGGTTGAACTATAACTTTATAGGTGTGCTTATTTACTGAATACATTCAAGTGAATAAACATGCGATTTCTTTGCTACAAACAAAAGCAAAGTTCCTGGCTTACATCAGCTTGTTGTCCCAGAATAGAATCAAAAGCTCCTGAGGTAGTTTATGTCCCTATTTAGAAATAGGAAAACCTTTGTTTTGTGTACACAGATACTAAGCACTTGAGCTTGAGATGGTAGAGGAAGCTGGGGAAGTTAGCAAGCCCAGTGCTAGCTACATTCTTGGCATGCAGTCTGCCTGTAGCAGTATTTGGTGTTTGGGTTTTCTTGCAACATATGACAATTAGTAGATTGGAAAGACATGGTAGTGATGTTTAGTTCCAGGCTTGTTAAAGGATATATGAGACGATATCTTCTATTTCCCTTGATTCTTATCCCAACTGCTCTACCATATACCATTCCCCTAACACCCATAAAACTGTAGCAATGCTCATTCTTTTCTTATTCAATGAATTACAGGATTTGCACAGGATGCAGCAGCAAACTGTAAACAGAAAATAAAGTAGAGAACAATTCTATAAATACAGTTGTTAACATTTGAGTAACAAACACGGTAGCAAAACAGGTATTTTTCAATAACATGACAGTAGTGAGCCCTCTAATTCCACCGGGCTTTCAAAGGGAAACTGGGAAATAACTTGCATTTGGATCTTTGCAAATTCTTTCTCAAAACAATTAACACCTGTGGGGATGCGTCCAAGCAAGTGCACTACCAGAACCTCATGCCTTTTCTGCCCAGCTGCTGCAAATAAGTAGAATTCCAGATACACTGGAATATAGTGACTAGTCATCCCTATTTTCTCTTTTTTTTTTTTTCCCTAACTACTTCAGAATTCCACAACTGGAAAGACTTTTTCTGTGTTTGTGGGCAGAAGTTTGAATACAACAGTGTGGTATACGTGGGTTTTGCCCTTCAGTTATTTTGTCAGTGAATTTTTCCGTTAGAAAACTACTGAATCTTTCCAAGAGATTTTTACTCAAAATATTCCAAAGCCTTCTACAAACCCTGCAACACAGCTAATCCCTCCTTCTGCATCTAGCACAAATTCTCCTCCAAGTTTAAAAACTTCAAAAGCAAGTGGAAACCTCTTCAGAGAGGAAGCAAAGACCAATGTATTCGTGTGAAAATCCCAGCAGAATCAAGTTAGATGGAGGGAAATCGTCCAAAGTGAAATCTGGCAGAATGGCCAGCTGACATCTGGAGGGTGAGCAGAATAGCGGTATTCCTCCTAGTCACAGTTATCAGAGTAAAAACTGCAGGAAATCAAGCGCTTGCTCTGTGCACAGGTAAAGCACTGCAGCCGCTGTTCGTCTACTGAACAGTAAATCTGGCAGCATGGCTCTGCCTTGGCTGAGAAAGGCAATTTCTAAAGTCTTTTCATAGAAGCATGGAGTCATTTGGGTTGGAAAAGACCTTTAAGATCATCAAGTCCACCTGTTTTCTAGACTAAATTTCTTGGTGACAACAAATCTGAAGGATATTTTGTCCTGACTAAAAATAAAAATGCCTGGTTGAATTCAGAGCAGCCTTTGCTGCTGACCGACCTAAATAAACTTTACTAGCTGGAAGGAACAAGTAGCTCAGCTTTATAGGTTCATATTTAGTGAATCAACTTTTGTCTAGCAGTAATGGGAGAAGGTTTCCTCTTATCTTCAGAAAAATAGGTGAATCCTTTCTCGGGAAAAAGCTAACATAAAAAAGTAAACATCAAAAGATGAAGCTGAGTGTTGTCAAGAACAAAATGTGTGCTAAATTAGGATTGTGTGTTTTGTCTTTCCTGTTATTAATGGCATCCTCAGAGGATACTGACTCACTCGATGACTGGAGTGCTTGTGGCTTGGGACCCATCCTGAACCAATAATCCTGGAACCAGGGAAGATCTTTCCTTTTCTTTATATAAGGAAGCTTCCAGACCCAGTCACCATTTGTTGCAACACCAAGAAACACGGGCAGCGAAGGGCTCGAGCGAGGACTCTCTAAATGGGACCAAGTTACCATCTCCTGAGGTTATCCAGCTACCGGCAAGATTTTCTAACAGGGGACAGGCAGCCTTCAAGTACTCTTCCCTTCACACCCAGTCAGACCAAGGATTGATTTTGCAAGTCGTCACTTCTCCCTGTCCCTGTAAGCAGGGATTAGTCAGCCATGGGCACAGACTGACCTCACCTGTGGTCCGAGGAGCAGAGCTGAGGAGCCAGGCAGGGTGCTTTGTTTGCAGCCATCTAGCCTGCCTTCTCCCTATATTCTCCCTCTGACGTCAATCCCTGTCACTTCTCTTTGCACGATGCTGACACACTTGCAGTTGTTTTTCTTTTGTTCCCAGGAAGC
This sequence comes from Mycteria americana, assembly GCF_035582795.1. Taxonomy (NCBI): domain Eukaryota; kingdom Metazoa; phylum Chordata; class Aves; order Ciconiiformes; family Ciconiidae; genus Mycteria; species Mycteria americana. The sequence goes on along the minus strand of NC_134366.1, from coordinate 92,088,335 downwards.
GATAGATGAAAGGGCTGCACATCTCAGGCTGAGCGCTGTGTTTACACTTGGGCGTTTTAGCTTGATTAGAAATTCCACTCTTCCTATTACTCCGGTGGCCGGATTACTGCTGTGGGAAGCACCTGCCTTTAGGGAAAGGAGATAAATAATTCAAACCTTGTACTGAAAGTCACCTTCTTCTACCACCATGCTTGGTGTTTACTGGGACCTTCTAGCAGTCAGAGTCATTGCAACATCTCCGCTGTGTGACGCTGGCAGTGCCGAAATGGGGTAGCATTTGTAAGGCCTCTTCTGCCTTCATGCTGCACTGAGTACGTGGCACGTAGGAAACGGACCTTCCCGACGGTGAGACGATAAAGGGCTCTCCTTGTCAGAGTACTTCAGTCAGAACTGTCATTTTATGTTTTCCCAATACTCGGCCTGACCTCAGCAAGATAGCGATCCAGCTTTAAAAGCATAACTAATCCTACAGAAAAAGTATGTATTTTTAATTTTACGTATGGCTGTGTAGCAACATTTAGTCATTCTTAATAGTCTAAGTGATTTTAAAAGGACCCAAGCTGAAGAAACTCAAACCAAAATGGTTTCCATATTTAGATGTAAAATGTTAATTGTTTGAAAAGTCTGAGCAGGGTTCTGTTGAGCAAATTAGTTATGTGTGGAGTGAAAAGATGCCCTCAAGATGCTCACAAGCTAGGAACCTGGTCAAGCACTCCTAGGGTTTTCTTCTCATTCCTCACATGTTCACCTCTGCCTGTTTGTTGCTGTTGCTAATAGGTACCTTCAGTCTCCAAGTTTTTGCCATGTGAGCGGGCTTTTGGAACTGCCTGGAGCCCTTGCCAAGGCAGGGAGTCCTGTGGGTATGCAACAGCTGGCAGTGCTGGTTCGCAGACTCACACTTCACACTACACATCTGGCTTGGCATGATGTCTCAGCTGCATGAAGACGAGTTTATGCTTAAGTCTTCGCTGAACTGCATCGAGTGACAGTAATCTTGCCTAAGGCGGCCGTTAAAACACCTAACTACTGTTTAGCAATAAAACCCAGGAACCTGAAGTGATGTGTGAGCAATTTAAAATGTTAGTTTTCAAATCCTTCCTGTTTTAAACGTTTACAGTAGATAACAACATTTATGAAATCCACCCAATGCTATTTTTATCTAATTGGAAGTTACTCCCGCAGTCTTCCCAGAAATGTGCTGGGATGTACAGCTGTGTAACGGAGAGACAAATTCTCCTCAGACAGTTGGACTGCACTCCGAACAGCGATGCAGTGGGAAAGTAGCTCCAACTTCAGCCGAGAAACTGCTGGTCAAGCCTCAATCTGCAACTGCTCATTAGTACACTCTGCTTCATGGGCACGGAAAAGCCGTAAATCCTTCACTTCTGGCTAAGCCATGCCCATCCTCTGTGCTGCAGCTTGGAGAGCCCCTGAAAAGGGAGGCTTTGTGCTGCCCTCCTGGTGCTGTGGGTATGCTGGTGTTCTCCTGCACCTCTCTGAGCTCTGAGAGCTGCTCCCTCGCCTGTGCAACGTGACAGTGCAGTGTCACTGCAAGGCGCGGCGCTCTGCTGGCACGGCACGGGAGGGGGTTGGTCTGTAAGAGCATAAATTTGTCATGAGGCTTCCCAGTTCATACATATCAAGAGTGTTTTGTAGTTAGGAGGTCTCTACTGCTTTAAAATTCTCACTCAGAATGGGTTTCTTTTTTGTTTTGAGGGAATGGGAGATTTTGTTTCCTGAGTGACCTTAAATTACCCAGACTATACAATGGATGGCATGATCAGGACACTCACAGTGACCACTTCTTCCTCTGTAGTCCTCCCACAGCATCTTTTGTCCAAACTACATCAGATCCATTCATGAGGTTTTCTTCTTCCAGTCTTACACTACTCCTAAAAAATTCACAAAGGCAGAATTGATATTCCAAAAAATAATGCCAGCAGGAAACAGAATGGAGACTGAAGCATTCTCATCTTGAGAAACAGGCCAACAAAGAGAATATTGTCTTCATTTTGTAAAAGTTTATTGTCAAATTGCTTTGACCTCAGCGTTAGACTTATCTATATGTTGCTCTGTAGCAAAATTCGAAATGCTGACAGAACGGCATCAGTGCTCACAATACAGTAATCTCATGACATCTTTTGCAGTTGGTCTTTATGCTCACCATGATAAAACAGCAGCCAGAAGGGGCACATTATGTCTAATTACCCTGACTGAAAGTTGGACATTGTGCAGTGGAGAAATACAAATCAGCAAACGGTTTCTTGACTCAACTGCTGGCAGTATTCAGCTTTTGAGATCTTTCAAAATAAAGTATTTATGAAACTTTTTCACTTAACAAGGTGCAATCCAGCTTCTAAATATAATCCAGTCTTGATAGTAGCACACAAGTACACATTTAGCTTGTGAAGCAGCTGGTATTTTTTGAGAGAGCTGTGCTTTGTCAGGTCATCACAGCCTACAGGGATGGTAATGAGAGTGAGGTCTGCAGACATGGATAGGTCATCCAAGTAGTGATAGTCAAACAACATCAGATTTTTAAAGTCTGTAAGTACAGACTTCATATAAAATCAGCAAATGGTCTCTGTTTCTACTAAAGTAGGGTGAAATGAAGAAAACACTGCCAATAAGGAAATTCTGAAACAGGTCTTAAACATTCACATCTTAAAACTGGTGCCACCATACTTATATCTAATGACTCGGAGTCCAAATAATTCTGAAGGTAAACTATGTTTTAAAAGATCTCTCAAAATCAATAGCTTTAGGTACTTTAGTTACACAGCGATGGAAAATGTGCACTGCAGAGCTGCTTCCTGGGCTGAAGCTTATGCAGTGACAATGGGGGAACCGGTCTCTGAATACAACTTTTTATGATCATCTAATTTTACTTAAACAGAAAAGTGATGATGTACAATGCGGACCTAGTTTTCTTTCACTTACACTTTTTTCCCCTGATGATAAGTCCATTCAGTTAAAGAAGTCATAAAAATAAAAAACCAGAAACAAACAGGATTAAATTTATTAAAGATCAAAACTGAGATTGGGAGAAATACCACCGTATGGAAAAGCTACAAGATGAACCTCATATAAAATTCTGTGGTAGTTCATAATGTTGCAACATATCTAATGACAATGTCCTGGGGGACAGGGCAGAATGAACATAGGTCTTTACATAGGACAGCATGACAGATAAGCTATCAGATTTTCATTACAGAGCAGAGTTTTTTTCATTTCTGAGAATGGCCCTACCTGGAGCCTCTGGCAGAAAGCACCAGGGGAGGCTCGAGGTTGACCCCTAGGGTTTTGGAATCGGGGATACAGAGGATCCGAGGCCCGCTTATACTCTAACTGAAAAAGAGATCTTGGCAGCATGTGAAGGGGTTTGAGCTGCTTCGGAAGCGGTTAGTGCTGATGCACAGCTCCTTCTGGCACCCCGGCTGCCGGTGCTGGGCTGGATGTTCACAGGGAGGGTCCCCTCTACACATCATGCACCTGATGCTACGTGGAGTAAGTGGGCTGCACTGATCACACAACGGGCTTGAATAGGAAACCCCAATCACCCAGGAGTCTTGGAATTGATTATGAACTGGCCAGAAGGCAAAGATTTCAGGAGTGCCAGAGGAGGAGGTGACGCATGCTGAGGAGGTCCCATGTTGGGCGCCAAAAAAACTGTCGAGGTTTAACCCCAGCCAGCAGCTCAGCCCCACCCAGCCGCTTGCTCACTCCCCCCCGGTGGGATGGGGCAGAGAATCAGAAGGGTAAAAGTGAGAAAACTCGTGGCTTGAGATAAAGACAGTTTAATGGGGAAAGCAAAAGCCGCGCACACAAGCAAAGCAAAACAAGGAATTCGCTCACTACTTCCCATGGGCAGGCAGGTGTTCAGCCATCCCCAGGAAAGCAGGGCTCCATCACGCGTAACGGTTACTTGGGAAGACAAACGCCATCACTCCGAATGTCCCCTCTTCCTTCTTCTTCCCCAGCTGTATATGCTGAGCATGACGCCATATGGTATGGGATATCCCTTTGGTCAGCTGGGGTCAGCTGTCCCAGCCGTGTCCCCTCCCAGCTCCTTGTGCACCCCCAGCCTACTCGCTGGTGGGGTGGGGTGAGGAGCAGAAAAGGCCTTGACTCTGTGTAAGCACTGCTCAGCAGTAATGAAAACATCTCTGTGTTGTCAACACTGTTTCCAGCACAAATCCAGAACATAGCCCCATACTAGCTACTGTGAAGAAAATTAACTCTATCCCAGCCAAAACCAGCACACCAGGGAAGATGACAAGAGCTACAGCGAACAAGATGTTATTGATTTGGCTCAGGGACAATGAAATACCCACTGACCCATTCCCAGAACAGTTATTTGCTGCTTTTGCTTATTGCTAGATGACAGCTAGCATGACAGATGTCCTTTATGTTTGTTATATATAAATATCCTAGTTAGTTGGAATCCATACATTTGTGATGCTTCAGAGTCTCATGATGCACAGACGAGATGCAACGATCTGATGCAATGAGATGCACAGGTGTAGATCTGCAAAAAAAATTAAAGACTCTCTTGTTTAGCACAGAATAATCTTAATAAATGATACTCACCATCAAAGGAATATACTGGACATCTATGTTTACCTGTGCATCTAACATCTAAATACAAGTTTTCATCTTCCCCATATATTATGAAAATTAATGGATGCCAGTATCTTGTCCAATTATAAACTCTGTCAAGATTTTTATTTTAAATTTTGAACAGTGCTCTTATAGTTTATGGTATCATTGAAAGCCCTTGACAGATTTACATTACGCATGAATTACAACCAGCTGTGAATTACAGGGCTGCAGTTGTATCAAAAGATTCAGGTAATGTCATAAACCACAGGAGAGAAGCCTGGTTCACTAAAATCCTAATGGAATTGCAGATCTGTAACTTCCACCTTACTTGCAATTTTATAGACAAGCTCCATGTGAGGAAATATGGATACATTTATACCTCCTTGCCCAGATTCCCTTCTCTCAACTCATCCTGCTTCATCCTTGTCTCCTTTTTGCGACTCCTCACATCCCTTCATACTGGGCCATAGTGCTTTGAGTGGTAACTATAATCACTTGCTCAGCTGCAATTTTAAGGCTCACGCATCATAATTTCTGTCTATTCTATTTGACATGGTTGGAACTGCCCCCTGCAGAAAAGTCAGCAAAAGCAAACGTGGGACAATTAATGATATACACAAGTTTCCAGGCTAGTGAACAGGCTTAACCCGTCAGTGAAAGTGATGTGCTGACCTCCTGGGTGGAGAAATGGTGCGTCCTGGGTGTGGTACAACCCCTCTCCTGGTATTTATTTATATTGATGCAGATTCCCAGGAGGCGCTGGCAGTCTGTCCTGCCTTGGTTACCACAGCCCCATATATTATGGATTTCCACCTTCTTTAAAGGAGGAGGCAAGCCAGGTCATTAGTAAATTTAGCCCTTTTGATGATCCACTTTGCATTTTCCTACCCAGTTTGAACTGCATGGCACGGTACAGAAGGGAATTTTTTCTTCTCAGCAAGGATATATCAGAGTAAGTCTGGCAGGGTGCCTGCATTTTGACTGTGACATTCTCATCCAGCCCGTCCATGACTCTATGACCTGTGCCTGACAACTACAGACACGTGGTTCCTTCCGTTTCTAACATGGAAATAAAAGATATTTAATATACTACTTTTTCCTGTAGAGTCAGGGGACCTGGAAGCCAAGAGAAAAGACCAGTTACATGTCAGCAGCCAGCACTCCGGTAGGTGTAGCCCAGGGCCAGCGAGTCACCAGGGCTCCAGGACTCCCACTGCTGGCCAGGGAAACGGTTTCAGAGCACAACGCCCTCCGCACGTCTTGTCAGCGTGACTCGGTTGTATCACTTAATGCCCTCCTTCACTTTAATGAAATGTCAACAAATAAAATGATACAGTTTACATAGTTTACACTTGGATGAGCTACACCTCAGCTTGTCTTCCCCAGTTCTCACAATTTAAGATTTTTGTAGCTTTCTGAAAATGTGGCCGATCATGCCATATTGAAAAAGTTAAGTAAATCTAATAGCTAGCAAGGGTTAAATAAATCTAATAGCTAGCAGTGAAACCCTGGAATCCAGAGCTGCAAAAAGCCAGGACTTGCAGAATTTGGCACTTGAAAACAGATTGTACAGGTGCAGAAATATGACAGCTGTGTACGATCATAGCCAAGGAGCAAATTAAAATTGCTCTTGAAATTCCCTTGCAATTAGTGCAGGGACACTGCACATCATCAAAGTCTGTGCTCACAAGTCCAGGATTTCACGAAGTGAAATGAATGCTCATGACACTAGCTATGTTTTGGTATGATTAGCAGTAATTAAACAGTGGGGGGAGTCTCTGCAGACCAGAAAACCTCGGACCCCATTTTGAAGTCTGATATGGAGAAGCATTTTAAAGAATGTGGAGACCACCATTTTAAGGTGGAAGCCACATCTGCCTGATTTGCTATTTTAACCTTTCATTGAAAGCACTTATTGAGACTGTAAATGTCCGCTAAACAGTTTGTTGGACATACCACCTTTGCCCAAGTGGATTAGCAAAACTCAGATAATTTCCTGGTACTGATACTGTACCTTTTTCACCACCAGCTTAACTGCAGGTGATTCTTTTAGGAGAAAGAACACAAACTGGCATGAGAGAATAACCTAACTTCAGAGAATTATTTCCTCTGGAATGTAGTTGGTCAGAGGAATATTAATCAATACAAAAGGCCATATTAATTTTCAATCTTTGATTTTTCAGAGTAAACGTACATTCGGTATTTAAGCACATGAACAGTCCCATTTATGTCAATGGAAAATTTCACAAAAATGAATCATGGTCCAATTTATGTTGAGCCTTTACAACAATGCCGAAAAGAGTGGGTTTTTTTGAAGATTTGGGTTTTTTGAAAGGATGTCCTTGATGTATCATATACAAAACCTAGATTATCTTATTGTTAAAATAACCAACTAAAGTCAAATCATAAAATGCAATAATAAAGCTCCTACCAAGATGGTTGTGTGCTATATTTACTTTATTTTTTCTTTAATATAACAATAATCCTATTTCTCCAAGAGAAGAAATTGGGGAGAAAACTGTGAAACTGTATCTATCAAAAAGCATCGTACACCAGCATATACAAGGCAAACCCGCACCCCTCTGAGTGGCCACTGTATCAGGACAGAGTCTTAAACATAAATCATGGTAATATTTTTTAATGTGCATGTTGGAAAAAATTTGTCAGCCTCTGTCAGCCTTCTTCCCACATACCACCTTCTATTTCAAGCATTGCAAAGATGTCTAAAATATATATGAATAACAACCATGATCTTCAGGTCATAAACATTTGGAATGAAAGATAATTAAGCTGATCATTGTGTGCAGTTCACAATACTGTTATAATCTTAAGTTTTCTATGACACTGCAGAGATTTATGCCCATGCTTAATGTCATACATTGTTCATAATATCATCTACAACATGTCAACTTGAGCATAATGCATGGATTTTTATCAGGATCAGAGACATACCGTGCTTTTTGAACTGCCTAACCCTAACACTGCGTCCGCATCACCAGAATGAAGTATGCCTGTGGGATGTGGGATGTGGAGATCTGAATTCTGCAGGTGAGTTTGCCAATGATTTTCCTCTTGACCTTGGGCAGCTCACTAAGAAGGTCTACTGGCACACTGCCAGACATACTTGACTCCCACGGGACTTAGTAAGATGTGTGGGAGGATTAGGCCTTCAATGCGGTGTCCCTGCATCCATTTACATAGTTGGTTCCTCAAAGGAATGATTATCTTGTTTGCAAAGGTGTCCCTGACAAATGTTTAAGACCTGAAATTTTAGCTGATATTCTTTCCTTCAACTCAACCTAAGCAAAGAAAGACAGAGAAAAACAATGTCCTTCACTGACAGGCCCTAATCTTTTATTGAATCTTCTTGGTAGACCAAGCTGCCCAAAGCAGCTGCTCTCCACAGCACGGGCTCCTCATCCATGGTGAGAACAGCTGGGAAACTATTGCATGAAAAAAAGAAGGGGGAGAATTATCTTTGGGACCTGAGGGAAGACCTTTTACTTTAGGACATAGTTCTGTTTGCAAAATTTTAAAGGCCTGAAGCTTACATACATACAGATGCCATATCAAAATGAACAAACAAGGACTCTGCAGAGCGAAGCACGGAGCGGACAGGAAATTCCTTAAGGTAACCCAGGCAACCTTAATTTTCTCCATTTGTGCAGTCTTTAATTTTGTCATCACACGGTAACGACTCTCCTTCAGCAGACTTTGCTGCCAGATGTTTATAGCAGCACCAGCAACCACCAGGTTTAAGGTATCTAGGCAATCTGTGCTGGAAAAAAAACAGTGGTAAAGCCCACATGGAAATTTACTGATCTTTCAGCACTGACAAGAACCCCATAGTTCCTGTGCCCTCAATTTTCACTTGTAAGACAGGGGAAAAACTGAGGGAAAGGGAGCACAAAGAAACCCATGAACAGCCCATCTTCTGTAAAAATGATACTTCTAGGATGTTGACACGAGTTTATCCAACTCCTCAATACATCTAAAAAGCAGCTATGTTGCTAGAAGTCCAATCCTGACCACTACCAAGCTCCATCCTTCAAGGTTTCCTAGCCATCAAGTTTATTTTTCAAACAAGGGCTTGCTCATTTAACTGAAAAAAAATTCATTATATTCAAATGTTATTTTCAATACACAACAAAATGTTTTTCAATATATAAAATTTTCAAAAACAAATCAAATTTCTTTGTAAAGTCTCTTTTCGGAGAAAATGTTACCCTGGAACTCTCACAAATGTGGAAGTAACAGAACAACAGTAACTGTTATACTGTTTATATAGTCATTGTTTATAGCAAACATGATTTCTGATTTTTTTATTTTACAGAGAGTCTGCAGCTGGAAATGCAGTAAGATTGTTCTCCCCACCCCCTCAGATTAGGTACTCTAGGATTTTGTGTTGAGGAGACTAGCAACTGGAGTTTTCCCCAGTACTAAAACTCTAAATAATAATCCCCTCTTCTCTCTAGCCAGTGGAGCTAGTAATCAGGCTAAGAAGAGCTTCTAGAGCAATTGAGGAATATCTGCATTAGCGTTTATGAAATATTAAGACTAAAGAGCCAATCGGCTACTAATTTATCCAAGATAAATACTTCTGCATGAAATTACAAAAGTAAAGATGGTACAGAGGAAAAAAACGTTTACCCATGCCATCTAAATTGCAGCATTTACTGCACTCTGGCTGAGTAACCAGCCACCTTATTATTTGTGAATACAAGGGTTCTATATGGGTCAAATTCACTATTTTTCAGTTATAGGTGGACCACAGTTGTAAAGCAGAAATCTGTGTTTAACACAAAAGGCAGTAGGAGGCTGTGATCTATTACTGTTGAAGCAAGCAAAAGGATTGCCTTTGAAAAATGAGTTTGGGGTATCCGCTGTAGAAAGAAAATACAAAAGTACACAAGCAAGAGTAATAAGCAAAATAGAAAAGATGAAGTAATAAATCAGGCATAGAAGTCATCTAAGAACCTTGCAAACTGATGTGCACCTACTGCAACATCTGGAAAATTCCTCCGAATTTCAGTCTCTGGACTTGAAGGCTCTGAAGAATGAGGCAAGCAGATCGCAGGCATCCATTAATAATCCCGCATGCCTCTTCTGGGGTCAGTTATCCCTTGCAACAGCTCTCATGTTAAAGTTTAGCATGTCAGCCTCAAAACTAAAATCAGGTTGTTAATCAAAGAGTTTGAGAAGTATTTATGACAATCTCTTTTCCCCATTGTATCTCCCATTACAACAGGATGCAAAGGCTTTCATACCCAAGGACAAATACAGTCTTGCTACTTTGAAATAAGAATTTCAGTGTGGAGTTTAAAACCAACTGAAAACATCAGTCCAGTCCAAAGATATTCCATCCATTTAATTAAAACAATAGGATAGGGGTGACACATCACCTGATACTGAAAATTTGGTTTGTTTGTTTACATGTTTGCAACATTCGTTTCTAAGTTTTCCAGTAAGGCAGGGAAGGCAAAGGTCTCTCTCCACTCTCTGCCTCTACTTTTTCTCCTTTAAAATTATGATACGGGCTGGTAATGGGATGCTTGTAGATGGGAAGGGGACGGCAAAAAGCATCTTGTCTTGCCAAGTTTCCCCAGGGTGGGTCTGCCACCACTCACAGAGGTGGTGTTTCCCTTGCCCCACGGTGCCAGGAGCGGGGCTGTTGCAGATGCCCACTGACCACTGTTGCTCCTCAGGCTTGGCTGCTCTGCCGGACATGGGCTGAAAGGGGCCAAGGGGAATGTTGGCAAGGGGCGAGACCAAGAGGAAGCCAGAAGTGTTGGGATTTGAGGGTGAACTGAAGGAACAGCTTGGAGAGTATGGCAGGGACCCCAGGGGGGACCCCTGCTGAGGGCTACAGTGGGCCAGATGTGGAGCCCACAGAGCTTGGAGAAGAAGGTGCCCCATGGAGACCGCTGGGCAGCTCCTAGATAGTCTCCTTGCCAAAGAGCCCTCCCTCCAAGCCAAAGATGTGGCCCCAGCTCCAGGCGGGCCTTGGTGTGGGCAACGGCCGGCATATGGCTGTGCGTGGCTCATTGCCACACACCAGGCAGGGAGCAAGGCTGCGACACAGACCCAGGCGCAGAGAGCAAATCGTGTGCCTTCCCCTGGCCACTGGCTCCATGGGTGGCAGGCTGCTAGGGGGTGGACCCTGGTGGACCTGGCATGGGCATCCTCATGCTCTAACTAGATCTCTGAAGGGATCATAACTAACTTTGAAATATGATATACAATTCTTGGAAGAATCTCTTAACCTCTGGCTTCTCTTAACCTCTCGAACCCAGATATCACCTCCACTGGCAAGCACTACTTCAGCAAGAAGACAGAGTACTCTAATAGTACTTCTGGTAGCTTCTGATAAGCGCAAGGAAGTGCTAGGGGCTTGGCGTTAAAAACAAACAAACAAGCAAATAAACAGATTTTGCCCAAAGCCACCTAAAAGCATAGCTACTCTACTTTTGAGGTCTGGTCAGGAAGATGCAGAGTGTTGGATCCAGCTGACTCCATCCATGTCTAGGAGCAGAATGAGGTGGGGGGTTGTTGTGTGTCTTCTGCCCCCCCAGCTGTTCTCCCAAGCACTGGAGAGCAGCAGGGGACCTCCTACGGCGATGTGAAAAACACCGCGCATTTCGGACAAAGGCAAAACCCAGTCACGTTGTAACCAAAAGGTTTAAAATAGTCACTTCAATAGTTCTATTCATAGGATTAGAAACTTGCAACAAGCTTTAAAAAAATTTCTTTGGACAAAATGTGTTTTCTGAAGTATACACTAAAGAAAAAAGTGTAACGTATTTAATTATATTTTCAGTCCAGAATAAAGTGACACTGGAAATGAGGAAGACGTGCTAAAAGAACCAAGTTTAGTGGTTAAGGCAGCTCATCCGCTGTGTGGGATAATAAAGTCCAGATGCTGCTTTAAATTAGGGAATGTGATTTTCTTGCTATTAATTTAATTGTTTTTTTATTCATGCCAGGAGCAAATTTAAATTTACTTTTGGGAGGTCAAAATTCACTTCATGTTCTTGCAAATGGGCTGAATTATTTATAGTGCATAACGTTAGTAAAGAGATTAGTAAAAAGAGGCTTTTTTGGGGGATAATCTACATTTGTATTAGCTAACCAACTTTGGGTTTGACCTATTTGGAAATAGATCAGTTCAGAAACAATAAGAAATTATTTACTGACAATTAATAATTCTGCCCACATTTTTCCAGGGCTATAAGTGCTTGAATGATATTCACCAGATATCAAATGGCAAAAAAGAACATGGGAAAGTGAATTACCTTCACCATCAAATTTACATCCGTATGCATAACCAGCATTTGTGTTTCTGCATTCTTCTCATTTCCCCATGAGAATGCAGTAATCCTACTATTCCCATTGAGGTAAATATAATTTTTTATTTCTTTATTGTGAAAATAGCAACAGGATTTGGCCCATGGGGAAATAAAACTGTAGCAATACTTTAGATATTTTATGCATTGTATCATTAATGTATTTTCATAAAATACTTTGATAGTGGAGCTCCCATCCCCACTGCTCCTTCAGCTTCTTGATCTGAGCTTGTTCTCCAGGTCAGCTCATCAACACTTTGCAGTCTTATTAACCTTGGTGTTATATTCACTTGTTGGTCTTTTCATACCTCTTAAAGACTTAAGAGGTATGAGGAGGTCTTTTTATTAAAGAGGTCTTTATATTAAAAAGGTCTTTTCATACCTCTTTAAGACTTAAGACGTCTTATTTCTTAAAGACTTCTCCAAACTTAAATTAAAGCTTAATGGTACTATGAAACACTTAACTTGGTTTACAACAAATGTAGTGGAGTTTTGCTTGTAAGAATAAGGTGGATTTCAGTGGTATGACATACAAGCCAAGCTGACATTCCCAGCTAACACAGGCTAAACACCACACCTCAGCATTTTACGGGACAGCTTCGATACATATCCTCCCTAAAATCAGCTAAGGTTTTAAATTAAGTGTAAGCCGGTAACTTGGAGGCAGGGGCTGAAAGAGCCAGTGCTCATTCCCATTTCTGCAAGCCCTACTGGAAGCAACAGGACTTAAGCCCCAGTGGGGAGCCAGCCTGGGCACCTGTGTGAGCAGCTCACCAAATACCGGCTCACCAAATGCTGCTGTGCCACTGCAAGAACGCACTCTCAGCTGTGGGAAACATCCCTGGGGCTCTCCGTTTCGGCTAATTTACATGCTTTTCCCAGGGTCTGGCATCAGTTCATTTATCTCTCCATCTCTAGTTATATCTCTGTATAAAAATCCTTTTAATTCAAAATGCTTTTAATTCAAAACTAAGAAAAACTCTTTTAATTCAAAACCAAGTTTGGCATAAGCTTGGCTAGAGCTGATGATGTATTCAAGGAGATTTAGGGTTGGTTTTTATTTTCAGTTTATAAAACATACTGAAACCAATTCATATACACCTGGAACTCTAGTATTTTTGGAAATAAACCACTCATGCATAAATCCAATGTTTATAATTTTCTACAGCATCTTTTATGCATGGATCTCAAAGCCTTTTCCTAATATTAAATACGCTTACACACTACATGTGCTATTCCCATTTTAAGGAAAAAGTGACACACAAAGAGGTTGAGTAATTTGGCAAAAAGGGACACATAACCCAGACATCCTGGACTCATGCCTTAGTCAGAGAACAATTCTATTGGGACTTGGTATTCAGCCTGCCCTGCTAAAATTAGCTAATTAATAGGATTATGAAGTGAGAGACTTAATATTCCAGTAAGACCTGTAAGATGGCTATAGTTTCTAATACGTGAAAGAGTGTCTGAATTCTGATGCCATACGAAGGAGAATACATTCACCACTCACCAATATATTATCATTCACTCAAAAAAAAAAAAAAAAAGAGTAATTTGCTTTTGTAAATAGTGAACACAGGGACAGTGAATAAAAAGAAAAATCATAAGTGTTAATCACCAGGGAACCAGAAGAGTTCAGGGAAGCCATCTCCCAAAATGTAAGCTTTTATAGAAACATATGGGTTTTTTAAAAGGTAAGTTAAATTTTCAAATGTGCATGTGTTGGATAAATAAACAATAATACAAAATGGTATCTCATGAGAGATTTTTAATAATAGAGATTTACAGTGATACTGAACATGTAAGTTTAGTAATGAAGTGAACAGAAAGTGTTCAAATTTAAAAACTAGAATGTTATTTAAAAAAACAACGGGTAGCTAACCCGTTATATAAGTTAGGAAAGATTTGCTTCTGTAAATTCAGAGACTAATTTTCAAAAAAGATTTGAAGGTAATAGCAGGTCAAAATACAGCTTAACAATGTCTAGGAAGGTATCTCTTCTTTTATTGTGTTATTAGCAATGTAAAATTGTCCTAACCTACACAAAATATTATTATTCTGATAAGGTAAATAAACATATTTACTGATAATATCAATTATTCTGTCTTGCATAAAGTAATTAATAGTAGATTAGCAATCCAACTGGCTCTGACTTCTGCCCCTGGAAAGCCTCTCTCTATTTCTCAGTTCTCTTTGGCAGTGATTTCTAGACATTTTATTTTCTTTTGGCATAAGTGTAATTAAACTGAACATAGCCTAGCCTTTTTATGATTACTTTTCATATATGCTAAGTTGCTCTCCATACTATCCTATTCTGCTCTCCGTATTATCATATTCTCCTATCTCTTAAGTTTATCCTATGCTATTTCCTATATTTCCTTGTGCTAGGTACAGTTAAGCGTAAAGGACTGAAGTGTAAACAACAGGTCTACATGAAGGTCTAAAGCAATGAAGTGTTTCAAATTATCCTGGATTCAACAAAATTAAAGAATGAGGATATATTTGCATCTCTTGAAATGTTCTGATTGCCAAATGGGTACTTTCAACATAGGTGACCACACAGCCAAACTTGAGTATTGTCTGTGACAAGGCTTAAATGGCTTGTCAGGAACTTTAAGGTTGTTTTCCTTCATCAGGTTTTGCCTGGAATGAGTCTGCTGGGCTAGCACTGTGACCGATTCCCTTAGGTCACCACCAGGCAAAGAATAATATTTTTTTTCCTGTTCTCTGGGAAAACCTCTGTTAAAATTAGGAGGTAGGTTCAATTAATCTCAGGTTTGTATTTTGAGGAAATTTAGGCTGCTGTTAATTCTAAGGGTCCTTTTACATCATTAAAACAGAATAAATAGGCTATGGGAGGTGGTGGGCAGATACAGGCCTGCTAGGGAATACCTTACAGGGAAATAATTCTGTAGAAGATGCAAAGCCACCAGTACGGTCCTCTGCTAGTTCTCCCTGTCAGCAGGTCCATGACTAGCACATCTGCTTTTCTCCAGCTCTTATTAATTTCAGCTGGTCCTACGAGTCTTTGGCTAGATTTATACCGCACCATAATTAACGTCCAGTACAGATGACTGGCAATTCTCCAACTAAACCAACAGAAGATACCAATGAATAAGAACAGGTTGTGGGACTGTGTTAATATCAATGGAAATTTCATTTGGGAGGACTTCTGATCCAAATTATATACCTTACAATAGCCAATAAGCTAGGCTCAGTTTTAAATTACTCTTTGGTCTGACTCAACCCTGCAACCTAACCACCAGGCTGCAGGCGAGTGTTGAGTGGATTTCCCAGTCTCTGCTGTTCAAACGACCCACTTCTCATGATTTCCATGACGTTCTGTGGAGCAAGGACCTGAACCTTAGTTCCCACCGTCCCAAGTTACAGTCCACACAGCCGGGCTTGCCAGAATATTTAATGATTAACATGGAAAAGCTTCAAAGGGAGAAATTGAAACATCCTGCCCATTTCTAGTTTTTCCAAGAATAGTCAGCCTGGAGTGGGGGTAACATGTTCCCGTATAAATGAAGATGCAAGAACAAGGACTTAACCTGAGTGGCCTAGAGGATCACCCAGGCACATTAGCTATTCTGGGACAACTTCCTTCACCATCTTGGTGGACTGGGAATAGTTTTTAACACACAAATTGGTGTGGTATAGGAAAAAAACATTCCCACCCAGTTCTGGCCCTGTGGCTATATGGAGTTGCACCAGAAGCTCATCTGGCTCCCAGGCCTCTGAATGCAGGCAAACACAAAGTTAGCTTAAACTTGTTTCCTGCACTGAGATTACCATGAGTTGGTTCTGGCCCTTCTTAAATTCCCTTCTGCATCTGCAGAAGAAACAGTTCAGGGAAGATATAAAGTATACAATTGACTTAATCCTAGCTTGCTTTGCCCACCCCTTCGTGATCCTCAAGAACAGACTTTCATATGTGGCTCTCACTCTGCCTGGGGGTACAAGAAGAAGATTTGTAAGGCAGTAATGACCAGGAGTGCTGATCTCAGGTCCTTCTGTCTTTGCCAATGATGCTGTGGAAAGGAGGCCCCAGTCTGAAGAACATCCTCTCTCACCTACATCCTCCAATACTTACTACATCATGCAAGGGGTTGGTTTTTGGTTTTGTTTTGTTTATTTGTCTGTTTTTAAAGTAGACAAGCTAGGAGACAGAGGACAAACAGCAACTGGTCAAAAGCACAATCTCTCTGCAGGTTTGGAGGACTTCTGTGTGGAAATCTGGGCAGGAAGTAATGTATTGGGGAACTGTAACAGCTCTGCAGGTTTCCTATTCAGCTGTTACCCAGGTGGGCCCTGAAGGAATTTCCTTTTAGAAATGAAAGAAAAACATGTGGTAGTATCTACATGCACTATTAAAGAACTTCAATATAAACACAGCATCCTGAATTATATTTTATTTAAAACAGATGGTATTTAAAAAGGGAATGCAAAAGAAGTACTTAAGATGGGATATACACGGTACAAAACAGGTGAGTCAGAAGAAAGGTTCCAGTCTTGTTTTGCAAATTAAATGTCTTGCTGGAAAAACAAGGCTACTCACATTCTCAACAGATCAGTAGCAAAAATAAAATTAGGGGCCTCATTTCCAGCCCTTTGTGCACGTGTCAAACATTGGCACTGTTTTCATTCAGGAAACATGATAGACAGGCCTTGCGATGATGATGCAAATCATGACTGAAGTGTACTGGTAAATAGCTGCAGGGGGTGAAGGAAATATGCATAATGTCCATGGAGTCTGGATCTGCTCCGTACTGTTAGTCACCCAATGCTGCAAAAACTGCTGCTGTTCCCATCAAAGGATGGGGGATGTTAACCTCCTGCAACCCTGGCTGGAGATGGGAGGATGGTTAAGTCTATCTTTCTCATTCTCTGACCCATCACAACTTCATCGCTTCGCAGGACTGTTGCAAAAATCACTGATAGCTTCTTTTAGATCATCAGCTCTTCTAACGTCATGAATTTCCTACATGCCAAAGCACTCTCTCACTTCTTTCTTTTAAGCAACCCAGAAGGGATTACTGTGTTTATGGGGCAGAACTGGGAGTCCAGTGGTCTATCTTCTACTCCTGGTAATACTGCTAAATTCTTATCTGACCTTGGCTTGGGACGTAGTGCCATGACTCAGTTTCCTTGTATTTAAAAGAAACTAAAGCTTCCCTGCATCCCACAGGACTTGTAAATTCTGTTTAATTATGATGAAAGAAATGATTCTTTTTGTTGCAAAACATGCAAATATTTTATACTTCATTATGCTAAAGTCATAACCACAAACATGACATGTTGCCCAATACCAACAGGGAATCAGAAAGCATTTCAAGAGAACAGTTCTTAATGGTGCTTTAGCAAAGATACCTCTGCTTTGCAATTTTCCTTTTGCAGCAGACGTCACAACAACTAATGAGAGCTTGTCCGTTGATATAATCCAGCTTTGGATCAGGCAATTCAAACTATTCATCAAAAATATTCATTTGATCCTCAAAATCCAGGTAATGGGCTTATCTTTCAAGACCTGAAAAATCATTTTGGACTCCTTTTTCTTTTAGCCTCCCACTCTTCAGATTCTTTCTAATGTTTTCAAGTTTTTTCTGTAGCTACAAAGACATGCAGTACTTTATCTGAAAATGTATTATGTTCTTTCATTTCTAGTGTTGTCTTTAAAAAGCACCTATCACTTCACCTATCCTTGATAATATCACAAGATTAACCCAATATTAACACTAAAACCTGTATGACCCTAAGAATTAAAGTTCCAGTGAGGAAAGAGCCACGTGATAAAAACGTGTGCATATGCCAGCACGTAAATGTACAGGTACGTAGTCCTTCTAGAGGACTTCCTCATCTGTGTATCAATAACATGTATTATTGAGATTTAATGGGCTAAGATTTGTTTTTATAATTCAGGATACACAAGCAATTTGTAAATTTCCATGTTTGCTGCCATGAAATCAACAGCCCTGCTCAGCAGTGAGCCCACATCTTGTTTGGCCTTTTACTACTCATGTAGAGGCTGAAGCTCTTTGTTTTGCCCTTGATGTCCCTGCGAGTTCAAGCTGAGCGTTGGCTTTCCTAACCCAATCCCTGGATGCCTGGGCAATATTTCTAAAGCCCTCCTTTGTAGCCTGGCCCCGCTTCCACCTCCTGTATGTGGCCGTTTTGCAGTGGAGCTGTCCCACGAGTTCCCAGCTTAGTTGAGCTGGGCTGCTGATACGCCTGCTTGTTTTCCCAGGTATCGGGATGGACCATTCTCCAATCTGGAGGAGGCGTCCATACAGACCTGGCAGTTCCCCTCATCTCCTTCACCCTTCAGAGCTGCTCCCGTATGATCCCAGCTGCCCGCTCCCTGGACAAGCCGCAAGTTGCTCGCCTGGTGCCCAATGTCCGGGCTCTGCGACTCTCCTCTCTCCCTCCCTCCCCTCGGGATCTTCATCTCCACTCTTTCACGCTCACCGTGGCCAACACTACCATGGGTCACCACCTCCCCTGCCGGTGCCTCCTTGGCAGGGACAGCAGATCCATCAGTGTGACCCCCTGGGCTGGCCCAATCAGACCCCAACAATAAGTTGTCCATGACACCCTCCAGAAATCTCTGGGACTGCATGTGTCCTGCTGTGCTGCCCTTCCAGCAGGTGACAGGGACGTTCATGGCCCCCAGGAGCACCAGGCTCTGCCCTCCCCAGCCTTCCTCGAGGGGTTTGAGGAAGATGTCCACTCCCTCACCCTTTGTGGTCGGTAACATGCTCCCCACCACGCTGCCACCTTCCCTGGCCTCCCCTTGGATCTGACCCACGAGCTCTCACCAGATGCTTGTCTGTCCCACAGGAGAGCTCCATACTTCCCAGCTGCTCCTTCGCTCTGAGGGCATCCCCCCTCCTCTTCTTCCCTGCCTGTCTTTGGTGATGAGCTTGTACCCTCCATTGCAGCACTCCCACCGTGCAGGCTGTCTTGCATGCTCAAAGGCACGTTATTTGATGCATTAAGTGTTGTCCAAGTTCAATCTCTGTTTCTTCTACATTTTGATCCTACAATATGGTATCAAAACAACAACAGATTCAACAACCTGTTTATCTGCTGTAGACACAATTGCTCCTCACAGGTAGGTAAATAGTCTCACTATGGATCATTTGGATTTGGAGAAAGGCTGGGACATTCAGACCTGCCCACTCTTTAAGAGGCCACTCAGGGTGAAGGTTGCATAGAACAAGACACAGTTAGACCCCAATGATCTTCCTTCCTTCCTTCCTTCCTTCCTTCCTTCCTTCCTTCCTTCCTTCCTTCCTTCCTTCCTTCCTTCCTTCCTTCCTTCCTTCCATCTCTGTCTTCCTCTACTTTTCTTTCTTTCTTTTACTTCCTTTCTTCCTTTCCTTTCTTCTCATATCCTAAGGAAACAGTACAAAATAAACTTAGATTTTCCTTGATGCTGTGAAGGGTTTACTATTGCTGCCAGGGAAAAATCTCTAAATTTTGCAGCTGAAACCCATATTTTTTCCTTACAGAAGAGATTCTTAAGTAAATTCATATAGACTGGTGATGAACCTAAATTGAAAAATGGTCAAGTCTTTTGCAGAACAACTGGTATCAGATTTCTGAGATAGTCTTCCTTAAAGACTACTAAACCTTCAGTCATCTTGTAAAGAAAAGGCTAACCATAATTAATTTTTGTGGCAACATGAGTTCAGCAGGAAATAGAAACCTTCACAGAAGTCAGCTATTTTCATTTTCTTGGAGAAATTCATCAAAGAACTGGTATTTGCTCATATGTTCAGTAGACAAAAAAAAAAACCCTCAAAGAGTCAAAATGATCATATATTTCAGTGCACAATTTCCTCAGTAATTTAAATTCTTTGTTCCGTGACTTGAAAACCATGAAAAAATATTCAAACTCACAATATTTTTTGAACTCTGTGCCTCATCTTCCACACCAGGATTTTGTGCTGTATCAAAAATTTTCTCCCAACTTTGGCTCTTTTGGAAGCCATCTTTCGCTACTGTTCAGTCCAACACATTTGTAACTGAGAAATGAGGTATGCAGTAGCTGCACAAGCTCTACAGCTTTTAATTTATCAGTATAATACTATGAATTCTGAGTGAAAAGTTGAGTACAATGAGAGTTAAAGTATTGCTTTTGATCAAAACTACCTAGGAGAGAAGTGAAATTGTAGTGAATGGCAAGTTTCCATCATGACAAAGGTGGGGGCTAACAGAGGAGTCTCAGATACTACACTTAGTCTCCTAATAGTATCACTCAGTATGTGGAGAGGAGAAAACTAAACTAAGATAGCAACATTTTTTAGGTGATATGAAATAGTCAAGAAGAGAGATGTGAGAAAATTTGGGATGGCATCAGTAAGTAAATGGACAACATGCTGACGAATGAACTTCAGTACTGACTGGTGGGCAAAGTTTAGGCTACTCGCACCTGCCTCGTGGCTTCTGCAAGGGCAAGATACATTGGCATTACCACCCAAGCACTGCATCCGGCATACCTTGCTCCCTGCTGCTACCACCCCCGCCTTCCTCCAGAAACTGCTGCCTGGGCTAGTCTCAGGCAACATGAGCTTTTCCCTGCTGAAGTTCAAGCTGGAACCCAGCTACCTCTACCCTGCAGGGCAAGGATGCCCCAGTCCCTCTGCCACTTCCTTTCTCCCAGGGAACGACATGCGATTTCTACAGCCGCACACCTGCCTACAGCTTTGTAAATCACTGCGGGAAGGGGAGCCGGCTGCCACTTGGGCTTCGAGGACAGCACAGTAACGGTCTGTGCCTGATGCTGAGCTATTGGCAGGGTAGTCAGATGAACAAGGGACAAGGCAAAGAGTGCCGGAGAGACACGGCTGTCCACAAACTGGAGGTGCAACTTCACCTGGTCATCGTCTCTCAAAAAGAATGCTACACAACTGGAAGGCTGGAAAACCCTTCAAGGGGTGAATGTTAAGACTATTTAAAACTATTGGGGGAACAT
The DNA here is from genome assembly GCF_035582795.1 of Mycteria americana. Lineage (NCBI taxonomy): Eukaryota > Metazoa > Chordata > Aves > Ciconiiformes > Ciconiidae > Mycteria > Mycteria americana. The sequence continues at coordinate 92,067,410 of NC_134366.1, read as the reverse complement.
GACAAAAAGTGTTTTTAATGAATTTTTGCAGAAGGCAGATAAGGAGTTCATGTTGTCCCTGATTCCCTTTACCGTGGCAGAGCTGGGAAATGTCTGTCAAGATAGTCTTTTATTATACTTGACAAGGACTTGCAGAAAATTAATATTTGTGATTTTTCAGGCCTTTAAGCTAATGCAAGGCAATGACTGAGGGGACTGGAATTTTGTACAACAGCTCTCCTAGGGCATGCAAGTGTACAATGGAGTAGGGCCTGCATATCCTAGAGGCAATCCCCAGACGGGTCAGAGAATTTCTGTGCTTGAGGTCCAAGAGACGTCGTGTCCAAGAGGCAGGTTTGCTTTGCTTCCAGTCAGTGTGACTCCAGAGGAGTGACACTGCTCCCAGAGCTGCTTCACTGCATTGCGTGGATACATCAGTCTGCTCTGCTAGTTCAGGGCTCCTTACGCCATACATCATTTCATGATGAAGACATTAGACCTGTGTTCAATACCCAGTGGACTTCTATCATCTCACACAAAGCAGTCTTAGACTTGGGATTGCTCAACTTAAAAATCAAAGAGGACATCTTCACTGTGAATATTGTAGCAACCTACTAAGCTAGCCTGGTCAAAAGGAACAGTGGTATATTGCAAAACTTGACCTGGGTTGGAAAGCTCACTTGAAAAGCTATTTAAGTAACGGGGCAATTAATGTGTTTTATGCCCAGTGCAGTTCCAAGCATCTGTGGTACTTCATAGGCCATGCTAACTAGTTTAGAGCTAGTTCAGTAAGGCCTACATTATACTGTCTTCACCGAAGTGGCTGTAACATAGACAACTTATCACAAAGGATCCCTCAAAAGGCATTAATGATTTCTGCTTTTCCATCCGTCATTCAACTTTTGAATGAGACCCCATGGATAGGAGTGAAAGAACAAAACACACTCAAACTTTTACAGACCTAGATGCAGGTGCACGCTCAGCATCTGGAGCTAGTGGTTTATGGTCTTCACAATAATTCTCTAATATTAAAGACATTTGAGTAAACTTTCCTATCAAAAAGAGAACTCACCTGTGCTATCAGCAGTTGTAAATGATTTATAGGATCTGTATCCAATAGCTAGGTGGGGAAAAAAGCTGGAGTACATGCTGCTGTTAACACTGTCACAGGCAATGTCATATCTAAAATAGATCTTGTCAGTTTTAGTAAAACAAGTGCCCTAGTGAGTAATTTTAACCGTAACACCTTAATGCAAGCACAAATTACAGTTTATAGGAGCTTCACAGGATTTCCTCACCCTCAGGTGAGGATGTACTTTAACCTCTAAAAGGCTTCACTGGAAAGACTCAACAATTTGCCAGGATTAGTATTTCCAATATAAGACTTGACCAAATATGAGTTATTAGTGTTGAAAAGGACCAAGTCATACAGAGACATAACTACGGGAAAGTATTTGCTCATCCTTTAACGTCCTGGGTATGTGTAAATAAATCTCTTCCTTTACTCTGCTGACTTCAGATTTGGAGGTAAAGTTCATATACATATTTAATCCAGCATTATGAAAGTTCATAGAAGAGACCTGTACTTCAGGACTGAAAATCAGATTAAGACGACTGCTAAAAAAAAAAAAAAAAGCCCAAACTGTTGTGGCAAACTTGAAAAAACCACTCAACATATGTATTTATGCTAATAACAGAACACTGGCATTAAAATTAGCGTTGGGTTATGCAACATAATGTATTCTAATAGTGAAAACTTGACACTAGCTAGCCGTGCTAATACATGGCATCAGGTAAAAAGAGTTCCTGATCGGAGTTTATGAGCTAAATTAGACCGATAACATAAAAGTCATAAGCACTAGAAGAAGCTGCTAAGGGTAAAAAAAGGTGAGTTTGACAAACAAGTAGACGCCAGTGGAAAAAAGAGGAGTTCTGTGTTTGTTTCTGGTTAGTTTATTTGTGGCAAGGTTAAGAGGAATCTTGATCCTAGTCAGAAATGCTGGGATGGAGAGAAGATTTGATAGAGAGCTCATTATCAAAGAAAGGACTTCCAAGGTTCAGTGGCCAGAGCTGAAGCTCACAGAGGTGAAGTTCACACCACAAATCAGGTACAAGCTTTAAAGTAAGTAAGTTTAGCTGTTCATACTGTTTACACAGAGACATTGTGTTTTCCTTTGGGAATGCTATACTTTTACCATATGTTACAGTTTACATAGATTACCATGCTGGATGGAAATTGCTTGGTGAAGATGTTGCATGGCCTCTGTTAAACAGATAATAGAGAAAACAGTAAATTCTGACTGGGCAAAGTCCAGTCTTGCTTACCAAGATTATTTTTGTTTATTTAATTTTCAAAACTGTTTTCTGCAACTATTAGGAGCTCAGGGCTGGAGGTCCTGCTCTTGCAGCCTCCACCAGTGATGAGCAGCTGTTTAATCCATACAGGCCTGTTTGAATCCCTTCCCACTTCTTACATTCCCCTCTTTAGAACTACATATGGCAAACAAGAAATTTTCAGATACCAAGTCAAGAGGCTACACAGACTCTTTGGAGGAGAGATAGCATCCCTAATTTCATTTTCCTCTTATCAGATGGGCAGCAGTTCTGAAATGGGGCTCTGTGCAAAATGTCTGGTACAGTGGCATCCCCACTGTGCATGCAAGTGGTATAATTATACACATCCAGGACTGAAAAGTGGCGGTGCTGGGCCTATCTCAAGAGATTGGGCAGTCTGGGTCAGCACTGGGAGCTTCAAAGAATTTGTCAGAATTTGTCTCTTTCTTTCTAATCACTCTCAGAAAGAAATGTCATGGGGCTGAAACAGTACTAGAACTGGTGGGAAAACGTGCCAAGGAACATCTTTTCCGGGCCATCTTCATACGGTATAATGGAGCACATAATTACATTTTCTTCTTAGCAGGTCGCTTTTACTTCTGCCACCTCTGAGGTTTTGCAAAGATTAAATCTGTCTCAATGATAAGAAGAATGTCACAGGAATACAGCATAATGGATAGTAAATAGTAAACACTATATTACATGAAATCAGAATCTACGCCTGGGCCGGAAAGGGTGAAATCGACTCCACCCACAGGTTACTTTAGGGAGGTTTCTGAAGAGTCGTGGAAGTCATACCTAGCTCTGATCTGAGCCATATTATGGCTGTTGCAAGCTGCTGTATAACCAGAGAATGCCAGTATTTGTCAGTCATAATTATTTACAGGCACAGGACAACCCTGGGCACCTTTTTTCAGGGCCCTGAGGGCACCACCAGCCCTGCCCATCCCTGCCCACTCTCTAGGGCTCCCCCCACGCTGCCCACAGCCCAGGACCCCATGGCAGCCCCCTGGGGCCATCAGCCTCTGCCCCAGCGATGCCACAGCAGGGCCGGTCTCCTACCCTGACCCACTCGGGAAGCCCCCGGCGCTCCCGACCCATGCAGCGTCCTGAGCATATTGCAATCATTTAAGTAAACTGTGTTACTGACAGCATCCCTATGAAGTGGAAAATCAACCATCCTTTATAGAAAGTACATGACAGTCTTTAATTTCATCTAGAATTATGTCACTATTTGGTTAAAAATCCCAAGACGGAAGCATGACTCACTCTCACATGGTAAAACATAACTAAAATGCATTTTTTTTTTAGTAAGCAATTTTATTCTTATCTAAGTGAGTTTTAAGTGGGAAACTTACTTTTAATTGACTTTAAAAAAAATAAAATTGGTTATCAGACTTCTATTATGTTTTCTTTCCCCAAGCTTTGCAACTGATTGGAGAGGGGGTCCCCAGGGAGAGGAGCGGAGGCTGACCTCCCCTGCCAGCCAGACGGCTGAAAGCAGGAGAGCAGGCTCGGAGCTGCAGGCTGGCCACAGCACATCCCGCCCAGTGCCCAGTGGGGATCTCTGACCAGAAAACCAGGGGTACTGTTGTCGCTGAGATACAGGGAACACGGGACTCCTTTAGAAACCAGTCTTGGCTAACTCTGTTCTTTATGAAAAACTTACTTTAGACAGGCCTTTGAAATGCAGCTTGCCATAACTGTGTTTTGTTCATCAGGAAGTACGTTCCAGTACTTAACAAATGAGACTGTCATACTATCACATATAACTTGTCTATAAAGCAAGCAATTCATCCAATGCAGTATCATAAAGCCGTGGCAGAAGCGGAAGTAGGAATCCCAATTCCGTCTTCCTCGACTAATCATGAAACTATACGTCCTTTAGTTTTTCTTTATGATGTAAAGACTATCACTCTTTACAGAGATTACATTTATCTACCTGGATTGATGAAAGAAATCTGCCTTTACTATGCTTGCTGTCAGAACTTCTCACAGCACAGCGCTAATGCACAAGTTTTATCCCTGGGCTACTTAAATGCTGACTGACACAACTGTTAAACAGGAAGCTTTAATAAAAAGCCTTCAGTTGTCCAGTTTCACAATGCCTATCATCTCAGGATTTAAGGCCAGGCTGTAGGTACAGAAGAGCAAAATTCTACAGCCCTAAAAAAAAGAGGCTAAACAGTGTGACCATATCGTTAATCATCTAAATTCCTTTCTGCCCACACTCTTTGGAGTTACTGATGACAAATTCAACAAGTTCAACAACGGGAAGAATGGAACGAACAGAAGGCGTTGTGTTTCAGCTCTGGCTACTGTCAAACTGGGCTTTTAATCAAGGTGGGCCTGTTCTGTTCTTCCTTACAGATCATCACTGATCTGAAAATATGCAGTACCTACAAGTGCAGTTGCTCTCCCTTTACTTGCAGATTATACCTTTGCAATGCAGAACCATCAAAATGGCACTGCTAGGCCCCTTGTAATTACTCTCCTTTAAAATGGCTATTATATACTGCTTACAAAATCCATCAAGGCTAATGAAGTCCTTGAAATTTTACAGGTGGAAAAGTACAGTATTTGCCCCTTGTTTATGTACAAATTTGAGAAATGGCTTCGTCAGAAAAGTGATTTTAATAGCACTTAATGCTATGACCTAGCCACAAAATAAGAAATATTCTCTTGCCAATTTAAAAATTACTTGCAGAAGGAAGGAAGGTACCAAAGTAAAAACACTTCTGCAGTCGTGCAGTATATGTCAAGAATATGTTGAGAACATCTTATAGACTCTCGACTATTACAGGTGCCCCTTTCTTTTCCAGCCACATGTTCCCAGTCCCCTTCTTGTACTAGCTTGTGGCGGTTTGATCTGGCAGTAAACCAGTCCATAGTAAAAAAGAATAAATCTTCACTTTTTTGCCAGGTTGGTTTTTGATTGGTTTCATGCCCTAGAACTGATTTACCAAGAAATCACCTAAGCGTTACTGTTGTTGCACATAAGGGGATTGTAGCAGTGCTGGTTTAGAAAAATTTGGGATGCCTTGAAGCCACACCCTACAGTTAATGTCCCAACCATAGACAACAATATTTCAACTGTATGCAATCTTAGCTGCCGATCTCCATTTGATTCTATATTTGGTTTTGCTTTGCGCCCGCATTGATTTTCCTCCGATGGTATCAAAAGCCACTTATCATAAAAGTTCTTGGAGGAGAATAACGAACATGTTATATATTGTTTTCTTCTCAGAGTTCACTGTGATGCACAATGGCATGTTATCATGCAATGAGAAACACAGTACCAAGCAGCACTCGGTTCTTTTCCATTGTATTGCCATCCTGAAGGGATCTGCCCAACAATGCTCTTAAAAAAAGTATTTAACTTTTGTGGGAAATGTCACAGACTTCCATTGAAGCTTTTCCTTCCTTAATACAGTAGTCACAAGCTTAATAACTTCAAGCGGTATAGCCCTCAAGTTCCCACAAAGAAAGTATTTCAGAGCATTTGCTGGTCTGCTGTAGAAAAGCATATCATGAAACCAATGGTTAAAGGTATTGTTTTACATTACATGTGTACTTATTGTTTCATAGCGTAATGTTCAAAGAGGAAATACCTCTGACAGTGCACTATGAAAGCATGGGATTAGCAGCAGAGTCAGGACTAAATTAAATAAAGTGGGGCTCTAAACATGTATTCTCTCTTTGGAGGCATCTTTCATTGCAGGTCACTATGAAGGACACACAAAGGATATGGCAAGACAATTGTCTTGTAAGGCAAGTTGTTGAGGACAATAAAGAGAAATGTCTAACTGAAAGATGTTATGAGGTTTAGCAGGTGATAAAATAGCAGATGAAATTCAGATAAATGTAGAGCAATTGTAACGTTATATACACATTAATATAGGATCTGAACTCAATGGTTCCACCCAGTAACAAGATCTAGGGGTTATACTTTCCTGAAAACCTTGGCTCAGTGTCCGGTAGCAAACACAAAAACAACCACATATTAGGAAATTCTAAGTAAGGAATGAAGAATACGGCAGAAGATATCACGACACTATATAAAACCCTACATTTTAAATACACCTACTAAATGTACTCCTACATTTTAAATACTTCATATAGCTCCCTTACCATCTCAAAACGTATGCAGGAGAACTGGAAGAGGTGTCAAGAAGGGAAAACATGTGGAGCAGTTTCCGTATGGGAAATGATTAAATGGGCTAGAATTCTTCAGGCTCAAAGACAGATGATGGAGGAATAACGACACTAGTAGATGGCAGGTTCAAAACAGAAAGATACAGTCCTCACACAACATGCAGTTAAGCTGTGCAACTATTCACAACTTTGCTGTTGGTACTAGAATTGTAAATGGATTCAAGAAGCCCTGGACAAATTTATAGACACCATTCTGGCTGAGGACAGACCTGGATACTTCAGGAAGGTATCCCTTATGCCTTATTATATTCTTTCCTAGGCATCCACTGTTGGCCTCTGTCATAGGCAAGATATTAGATGGACTTTTAGTATGAACCAGCATATTTGTCCTCATGTTCTTAATCAGATCCTCAATCAGATAATGCTGTCTGCCGCCATGTAGTTGATTCAATTTCACCTGTGATTGAAGAATGATGATTTTTTTTGGCAACAATAAGCATTATGCAAGGGTTAACTAATGAGTATCATTTCTATTTTGGAGTATTAGACACACCTAACTGTTTCAAACCCTAGGCAGCCTTGACCACAATAAAGCATGTTGTCTGAATGATTTTCTACTTTTAAGAACATCCTTCATAAACCGCAGATTAAATTTGTTTCAGTGTAGATAGTTCATTCAAGTCTCCAGACAAGTGAGGTTGATCACAATGTTGTATTTTATCCTCCTAGAATAATCAGGGTGGAAAGCATATAGTGAAGCATGAAGCATGCTCATTGAGAATCCAATACAGACCAAGTGTCCTTCTCCTTCATAACTTCTCTTCAACAACGGCAATAAACAGACGCCAGTGAAGAGTAAGCGTAGGGCACAATACTTATCTCAAATATTCTCCTAGCTGCCACATATTTTCAGATCGGTGTAGTCTAGGCCTAACATGATTTGTCTGTTTAGCAACCCTGAATAGATCTTTCCTCCAAATACTTATCCTTTTCAACTCACGTAAACTTTCAGTATCCACATCATCCTTTGGAAAGGAGTTCTACAAGTCTACCACCCACTGTGCCAAAACCCACCTTCTTTCATTTGTTTTGGACCCAGTTCCTGCTAGAAACCTCTCTTATACTGCAAGAGGCAGTGAGCAGTCAATCTTTATCATTATCTCTACACAATGTGTGATTATGAAGACCTCTATCATATTGCCTTGTAAGCCCTTTCTTTTCCAAACTCACAAGTCCTACCCTGGTCATTCTTCTGGCATATATTTGATCATTCTTGTTTACCTTCTTTGGGCCTTTTCCAGTTTTAGTTAACCTTTTTTTATGATAAGGGAGGCAGAACTGCACGCAGTATTAATGCTGAGGGCAAACAATACATTTATACATGCAAAACAATGCTCTTGTTTTGCTCTTCATTCCTTTGTAAATCATGCCTAACTTTTATTTTGCCTTTTTTTTACCGCTACTGAAAGACATTGAATTGCCATTTTCCATTGAATTGCTGCTCATAATCCAAAGGCTTCACTCCTGAATGTCATTGGTCAGCACAGAGCCCATTATTTTATGTAAAATGGGATTTTTCCTCCTTACCTTTACCTCCATTGAATTTTATCTGACATTGTATTGCCCGGTCACTATTCTCAAAAAGTCCTCCTATACTTCTTCACTGTGTGTCTTCATCCTTGCTATCAGAACAACTTCATATCTTCTGTAAATCATTTCACTTATCGCTCACTCTCTCCCTTGTCCTCCCCCTCCCCAGTCATTTTAGCAGCACAGGTTTGGGCATGGACCCCCACAGACTCCTCTGACTTCTCTCAATTGCTATAATTGACGTTTTCCTTCCATCCCTTGCATCCTACCTCATAGTCAATCCATGTCTTACCCCACAGCTCTTTGGATTCCCAGGAGCTTTTAAAGGAAACTAGTTTGACTATTATCAACCAGCCATTTTGTCTCTTCCTACATAGATCACGTGTATTCACATGTCCATTAATTCAATTATTTCTCGGAGTTTTACTAACTTGGTGGGTATAAATCTCATACTACAGATGTGTAGTTTCCTTCATTCTCCCTGGAACCTGCTTTAAAGATTGGCATAACATTTGCCTTGGTCCAGTCCTCATGTACCAAAATAGTTTTAAACTGAGAGGTTACACATTGCCATTGGCAATTCAGCTGTTTCATCCTTGACTTCTCTTAAAGCACTTGAGTGAACACTGTCCATTGTTGGTTAGTATTTGCATTGTCAATGTTTCTACAACCTCTTTAGCCACTTCAGCATCAGACATACTCTCTGAGGAACATCCTCCCTCTCCAAAGGGATCCAACATGGATATACAATTTAGTCCACAGTGAAAGCTAATGTAAAGAATTCATTTGGCTTCTCAGCAGTGGTCTTGCCCTCTCAGTGCTCCTTTAATGCCATGAGCACCATTTGGCTCTACAGCCTCTCTGGTATGCTTCCTGCTCTTGATATATCTGGAGGAATATTTAGTATTCATTTGATCCTTTTAGCTCATTGTTCCTCGAGCTCTATTTTGACATGCACTATTGCATTTATACAATTAATCTGCCAGAGTTTACAATCCTTTGTCTTTTCCTCGTTTGGATATAATTCCAGCTTTTTGAAAGATGTCTTCTTATTCTAATAACCTACTTATTGTGCTGATTAGACATGCTTGCTTCCTTTTTACCGTTATTCAAGCCTTTCTTAACAGGTGGTATGCACTACTGCTGGGCTTCCAGTATGCTGTCCTTCAGTAACCTCCTTGTAGCCTGCAAAGATTTAGTCCCTTTAGGTTCAATTTAACAAATTCCTAATTTTCACATATTTCCCTTTTTTGAAGTTGTGTACCACTGAGGTAGTGATGGTGGGGGGTGAGGCTGACCTTTTTACCTCTGTAAGGGTGATGAATTTGAATTTAGGACTTGTTTGCACTCCCATTAAAATCAACACTGGTTGTGTCTAAGGAGGGATAGGTTAAGAACTACAGGTCAGGACTTACTGGGTTTTAAAGGAGTAATTTCTATTGGTGTCTCAAAGCTGCTTAAAAATTGGTAACATGATTAAGACCTACTCAAGGACTTTGGCCTAATGAAAGTCAGAGGTACTAAAAACTTCGTAGTAGGAATGAATTCAACAATAGGCTACATTAGCAACTTTAGCAGCCTTCAAGCTAAAGAATAATTTATATAACTAAGAGCAGTGTCCTCTTGTCATTTATTTAATAGTGCCATTGATAAACTATAATGAACAATCCCCTCTTTATTATCTTTAATATGTTACATATGTTATTTGGAGTATGTCAACCATAGTTTTAATTAGTTAAAAGATAGGGAGCCACTAAAAATACACAGTAATCAGTGAGAAAGCTGAGACATTAAGCATTCTTTAGCTCATTTTTAAGCTGGTACTTTACTAAATCCCTACAAGCTCTCTAGATCTTCTGATATGCCTGCAGAACATGGTAGTTCGAAAACATCAAATTAACTTCTGTAAGAGCCATTTTATGGGATACATTTATTTTTTTATGGCTGACTTCCCTTTTTTAAAGCTGAATCCCATCAGGAAAACAAAGCAATTCTAATTTATTTCACACAGATAACATCTTCTTGTGGTTCAGTTCAAGATATTATTCAGTAAGGAAATTTGTTACAAATTTGGCTCAGATTTGCATTATGGCATAAGAAATCATTAGTCCTCTAACAATACTTGCAGTGCCTCCAAAAGGTTTTACTAATACTTTTCAATATATTGAAAAAAACCTGAAAGTCACTAAAGGAGACATAATACGTGTTAGGCAAACCTATGAAGCCATTGAGGGGGAAATAAGTCATACTGTGCTCTATTTAGAAACTGCGATAATGTATGTTACAGACAATCAGCTTAAAACAGTACAGGTAACAATATTTCTGGCATGGTTGAAGAGTGCTTGATTTTACAGACTTAATATTCTTCACGTGCAGTATTTTGCATGCCATTTTCCAGATCTTATAAAAGACAGTCCTAGCTGTGCCTATCAACAGAGCTGGAATTGTGATATCATGGCACAGACGCCTGTCATTTGAGCCAACGGTAATATTCACAGCAGACTGCTCTTCTCTGTTCAGCCAGATCACGGGAGGAGACACACGTGGCTTTTGCTGAGCCTTTTCAGATGGTAGAGTCCAATCGCTAGTTCCTCGCAGTCCCTACTGCCTACTTTCTTTCATCCTACTTTTATAGACTTTTCTGTTTCTGTCTGCCCACACCCACATCACTCCTTGTCCCTTTCTTTACTATCCTCCCTCCCCACTCTGATCCCTCTTGCTGCCCCGTCCTATCCTCTTTATTCTTGTCTCCTTAATCTTCTCCAATTTGCTTTATTTCTGTCGACAAAACGATGTCTTTTTCTCTGGTATTGGTCATAGAAACGACTGCAATATTTAAGCTGATGCTCGAAAGCCTTTTCTTCTCAGACAAATACCCAAAGGAAGTTCAATCTCAATTGCATTTGCCAAATACAAGCATCTGGTAAATAGGAGCTTATATAAAACCCTAGCTACCAAGCTGTCTGTAACAGTTAACTGACCTTTTGCCAGTGTCAGAAAAGCCTGTAATAAAGAAGGCCCTCTAAATTAGTTTGGAATCCAATCATTAAAAACGAAATCTAGGAGCTAACCTTCCCCCTCATTACCATGTCTGCAGCCCGGCTCTGCCTTCACCCAGTGATGTCTGTGCAATGCGTTAGCTTCTGTGGAGAACGTGGCAATTCGATATTTTTTCTGAAAATTTCAAAAGGCAAGGATGAACTGTGGCACCCTGCAGGCATACATTCTCTTGTATATGCTTCTATTTTCATATCAACCCCCCCTCCCAAACCCACAGCTAATGAATGGCAATTGGATACACAGGTAAGAAAACCCACAATTCATGATTATTGCTCTAAATTGAGCACTGCATGACACTGAACATTGCGAAGTCAAAATAATCATGGACACCCTCCACTCTGGGCAGCATGAATAACCCAGACTAATGCTGTCTTGGGAAAAAATACTTTGAGAACAAAACATGTGACCAATCACATTATCACCACTTATTAATTTCTTTCACAACCTCTGGCAACCTGAACATTTCAAATTCTTTCCTGGTGACATCTGTATTCATGCATCTAACTTAGATTAAAACCCACAGCAATAACAGTGCCCTGTGTAAGTAAACATCACTGTCAGCCCTGTTCCTGTACTCACCGAAACCCATTGCCCTTTGGAGCCCTGCTATCAGCTCTTTCCTATTGATCCGCTTTGCACAACCAGATACAAAGGATATCCCACAGCCATCTGTAAACCCCGCACCTTCTAGTTTCCAACTGAAAACAGTCCTGCTCACTCATTATTTCTCTGCTGTTTCCTCACCAACTCCTAATACCTACCAAACGCCCCATTTCTCTCATTTGGGAGTTGGCTTAAAACTGCAGGACGAGCAACAAACACAAATAGATGGGAAAGGTTTACTTGGAGTTACGCGTACTCCGTCTGCACTCTACCGAGGCTGCACAGCGCAGTCTGCTTAAAGCATCTTACACAACATGGCAGGGAAAATGAACATCAGCATCTCAGTTACACAGAATTTGTTCCCATCACGCTGACCGACATGTGAATACATTTTCTGTCTGAGCTAATAAGTTTTTGCTGCAAAGTTAAAATCTTTTTTCATATTACACTGACCAACATGCTTAATTTAAATATTTTGTTTGGGTCAGGACTTTAAACTGTCAGCTTTTTTTAGTTGAAATGTATTCTTTGGACTCTCTCCAATTAATATTTAAGTAAAGTGTTTTTACCAGCATTTAACCTGAATATGAGCTGCAAACTAAGACAACTTGTCAGGAACAAAAATGCAGACTGTGCAAACAAATCCACAAATTTCACCCATTTTTGCAAGAGCGAAACAACTATACTGAAGACCACTGGAACTGTTCCAAGAAAAAGGGGGTATTTATACTGGTTTAAACTCACACTTAACTTCAGAGGTAGAACTTCCCTGGGTAGACTTTGCATTTTGAAAGCACTGTAGATAAGAACATCAAAGCTAGCAAACCTGAACAGGAAAAGTGGTTTCACAGACTGGTCTGAGGTACTCGGCAGCAACCCTAATTTAACATAATATTCAACTGTGCCCCAGACAGAAGCACCTGAAGTATGATACAGCTCCATTCTCCAACTCTTATGGACATGCCTCCATGCCTACTTCATCAGTCATACATCAGAGACTATAGCTCTTTTGTCTTCCATGTGGCAGTTTTCAGAAGCTGCCAAAGGTCATAAAAGTAACAAGGATAGGCAAACAAAGGGAAAACATGTTTTTCCTTTAGGGAAAGGCAGCTTCAGGACTCTAGTTCTGAGCTGAGTGACTGGTGGAAAATAAAAATGAAATGTGGGAGCGACACGTATTACAACACAGTCAGTTTGACTTAGCAGATTTAGCAACATTTCCTATTCTTTGCAGTAGCATGGCCACATGCAATGCTAAGTAAATTTTCCAAAATGTAACTGCTATGAATTATGGCTTTTTGCTATGAGTTCAAAGCTCTCTGTGACACATCTACAGCCTGACTCATTATGTTCAGAGTAATGATTATCCTGTACAACCCACAAAAACTTTCTCCTTGGAAGATACAATGGAAGGCTTTCTCAAGTGCCTAAACCTACTACTGTCACCACTTAAGGATTCACACAAGTGGTTAATGGGACTTTTTGAAAGTACCCAAATTCTTAACTATCCCGAGAATAAAAGTTCTCCTCAATATCAACATGTAGATGCTCTACCAGGAAAAGTCCTGCCTTAATACACTCAGACCAGATCACTCACATACCTTTAAACACTTAAATACAAATCTTTTGTATTTTTCTCCATTGCTCTGTGTATTCAATGAGGGTATTCAAACAACCTGCCAAGACACACACTCACAACATAAAGTATATTCTTCTGCCTTAGCAGCTGACTACCTTTTGCTGCTATGTCTGATCCCAGTTCCTACCAGTCTTCCTCTACTCCTTTCATGAAGCCCATTTCCATATGGATTCATTGTTCTTCAGACCTAGTCACCATCTGCATTAGGCTTCCCTGTCTTTGGGCTATGTTAGCATTGCAAAGGCCAGAGGCTCTTTTACTGTAATGAGGTATAGATGTGCCTCTGCTTTTTATTCTGTCCCATGTTCCTTCCCTGCTCTGAGCTAGTAAGATAGAAATTCATGCTCTTTACATGACATGGTATGAAATCCACTTTAGGACAATGGTCCTAATTCCCTGCCAAATCTGGAACTGGAAAACTTTCCTAGGGATGGGAAGCTTTGAAGAATACAGCCATCTACCAGCAAACTTCAGTTAGGCCTTTTTCCTATAAAAATGAGTAGATTTCACTTTTTGGATGTAGATTACCTGCAGAAATGTCATCGTCTAAATGAGGTAAACTGTATCTGGCAAAGCAGAACACACACTGCTGAAGCTGCTTTATCTCTGTGAAACAGGGGCAGCTTTGTATTCATGAAAGTGACTATCAGAAAGGCTGCTGGTCTCTTATTATTTAGTCTAACAACTGAAGGAAGCAAAAGACGAAGCTATTTTAATTTCTTTTTTTAAAGCAGCTCTTACACAGATTGTGACGGGAGTATTTTGTGAAAGGCACTCTCACATCTTAGTTGAAATCAGGTCTAGTCGGGGAAGGAAGCTTTTGCTTCCTTTTGCTGCTGATTAAGAGTCTAGGGCTTAAAGGGCAATTCCAGACAAGGAAGGAGATCTTTATCGCTGCCCTTGGAACAGTTCCCACTGTTGTGCTCATTTTTTTCCCCTCTTTTAATCACAATTTACAGCTGAAAAACATATCTCAGAGAATGGTACCAGCATACCAGCTGTTCCATGAAGATGCTAGATCATTCAGCATTGTTATGTTTTCTATACTTATAAATGTTTCTAATAATATTATATGGTTTCAGTCAGTAAACAGTACTTAAGAACTACCACAGCTGTTTTCTGAGTAGCTAAAGTAGATCAGCTTGTAAGAAAGCAGCACAGGAAAGTCCTTCTCTAAAAAAGTACAGTGTGGGCTGAAGCCATCTGGTGAGTATTACAGGTCACCTTCTCCTCTCAGCAATATTCACCTAGGGTCCAGGCCATACAGGAGAGATGTTTTACAGTGCAAACCAGGAGGAGAACTTAGGATCAACCCTCAGCATTCAGATATAACACATCTCTTTAATCAATCAGTAAAGTCATGTGGACATCGTTTCCATGCTAAATTAGGGGGATGACATGACAAATGGCAGAACTTCAGTTCACAGCACCCTGAGAAACTCAGGGACTGGGGCAACAGAAAACTTATGGGATTCAGTAGGAAGAAGCACAGCTGGGGCAGAATAACCCCAGGCGTCGGTATGGGCTGGGAACTGGCTGGCAGAGCAGCAGCCTCGATGAAAAGGACCCAGGCACTATAGTGGATGCCAGGTTGAACATGTGCCAACTGTGTCCTCCCATCATGAATAAAGTAAACCACTAAGGCTTACCGTAGGGGGAACATGGCCAGCAGATCAAGGGAGGTTATTCCTTGCTTAATCTGCTGCTGGGGGAGTGGGGCATAGCTGGTCTACTGTGTTCACTTCTGCCACATACACTTCAGAAGGGATGTTAAAACCTGGAGAGGGTCTATATCAAGGTGGCCAGGGACACAGAGCACATGAATTATGAGGAAAACCTGAGTGAGTTGTACTTCTTTTGTCTGGCAAAGGAGAGGCTAAAGGGGGATCAAGTAGCTGCCTATGACTACGTGAAGGGAAGTTACAGAGATAACAAGGTCAGACTTCTCTTGGCAGTGGCAGAGAACATAACAAGGGGCCAGGGACATGTGTTGTGACTTGGGATATTCAGATGGGACATTAGGAAAAATTTCTTCACCAGCAGGATAGTGCAGCACTGAAAGCAGCCAGGTAGAGAGTGGGTGGACTTTCCTGCTTTTCAATATTCAGCTAAGCAAACCCATTGCTCTAGGGTTGGTGATAGTCAATGATAGCTGGTGATAGATGTAATGATCCAGCGATGGTGATAGTTCTTGTTTTAAACAGAACAATGGACTGAATGACATCCAGATGCCCACCCCAACCAATGCTTCTATGATTGTGTGAGAATTTCTGCAATGAGAACTGACAAATGATGCAGCTGAAGCTCCCTGAGCTCCTATAGCCCAGATCTACTTTATTACTTTCTTTATTTGCTGAAGGAAAAAACAAGTGGTTGAACTGTCTTTGTTGATGGGGAAGTTCACCCAGGCAGGTTCACTCAGGGGTGATAGTGTTATGACTTACATCCCAGTCTAATTCCAACTCAATCCTTATAAAATAGACAGTTGCATGTCTTCCATACCTTCTTTCTAAGTCTTCCCACAGTCAACTTAGTATAAATTATAGTTGATACCTCTTAAGTGGCCTGTACTATACTGTAAAGCTTAGAAGAAAGGATTCCTTTCCACTAATTTTTGCTGACTTGCACAGTTTGAGAGTGACTGCCTGACTGCCATACCAGGACACAGGAATTTCAGATTCCTGTTGGAGCTCTGTATTTGGCAGAGCTCCAATATTTTTTTTTTTTTTGGTTTACAGGGATTGTCAGGCTGCCCAAGGCCTGCAGTATGACACTAGCTGTCTCATTGATTTGCCCCAAATACTACTGAGGTGCATGTCTCAGTGTGGATGATTCTGGCCATAAACATTTTTGTTGCTCTGTGACACAAAATAGCATAATTTAGGCCAAAAAACATGTGTGATTGGACAGGACCTGTTCTCCATTGAGAAATTTTCAAAGTCACAGAAGCACATGAACAAAACATTCCTGGGAAGATGAATGTATCTCAGTGTGCAAGGAAGAAATAGCACAGGATAAACTGAAGCCCATGCTCAGCCTGCTGCCTGTGCTAATGAGGTCAAAAAGCATAACTTGTGCTTTTGGAGTACTGTGTGAAATTATTAAAGCCAAAACATGCGTTATTACCAAAGCCAAAAACTGCACAATCCTTATATTTTGTATACTTCACCTTATTCAAACCTACTTGGATGTACTTGCTATCAGTTCACGATTTTGCCTAACACCTCTTTACTAACTTCACCTACCACATCAAAACAGAAGAGCCCTCTGCATTGTGGTTTTGGCAGCATGCAACCAAGCATTGAGAATTAAGACCTTGCCATGCTGGGATCATGTCTCATTGTTGACCAGTTTCCCAGAATCACAAAATAATGCAGATGGTTGCAAAACCAAAACTCGTCTAGACTCTGACACTTGGAGGCTGGCTTCTAGTCCACAATACTGAACTTATATGAACTCCTCAGAGTGCAGCATGCTTGACTGCACAGCGCAAATAAATGTTCTTCCAAGGTTAAAATATAGCCATCTTTAACAGAAATGTTCCCAATGTAATAGAGCATCAGTGAAAATGAAGCCTGCCTAAGTCTGGGCTGTTGCAGTTACTTTCCTTTATTCTCCAAAGCTGCTGACAAGTCACTCTTTCAACCAAGGATTGGGACCTGTGTTAATATAGGGCTCTGTTAGTTGGAGTTTTTGGGGAAGGACAGTTCTTGTCTCTGCTGGCCGTCAGTTGTCAATACCATGATCATCAGGTTTGCACAAATGCCTATTTTAGGATAGTCAAAAAAGCTTCTGTCAGATATGTCCGGATCTAGATGCCAACATCTTGGTGATTGTTCTTCCACCATCCCCTATTGCAGATTGGGGAAAAAACAGCAGAATTTTTTTGCGTTTGATATTTGTAAGCTTCATATTATAGAAGAGCTAGAAGTCACTGTCAGCAGGACTGACTAGCGGGAATGATATGGCAATTAAAAGCACCAAAGCCCGCCCTTAATGTTTTAGCAGGTGAAACATCAGTTGTTAAAGTGGAGACAGGTGACAGATTCTGGAATTTAAACATACCTTATAGCAACCAGCCCATCAAGTGTTATAATGAGAGATGGGTAGCAGCTAGCTTTCTCAGCCACTAGTCCAACTATTGTTCTGGAGGCGGTTGGTTTCCCCAGTACAACTCCATGTTGTTTGGGTTTTCCAAATCCTGTTTGTCCTCTCCCCCAGCACTAAGACCAAATGTGATGATATGAAATATTTTGCTAATAAGCTATCAGACATAAGGTCTAAAGGGTGATCAACATTCCTTGATGTAGCACCCAAGACAAGGTACATATTAAAAGACAGTCCTCTTCTTCCAGATTCCAACTCATTTCCAGTTTTGACATCACCATTTTTACCTGTGATTTCTACCCGGTTTTGTGTTAAAACATAATTTCCCTCCAAGGAGAGCAACAGCTCCAACATCTTCATCCACATCCTCTAACATAACTATATGAAATAATCATATTTAGTGTTCACTTTTCCCAGGGAAAGAATAACGGACAAGCAATATTAGGCATGCCTAGGATTATTTTTGGTCTTCAGCATAAGACATGATATATGTGGGTGTGTTACAGCTCTTTTTCTCAATGGTATGAGTTCAGCACTTCATTTTACTATGTGCTAATTTTATGTCTTTCTAAAGCCTTTGTACAAAAAGAATGCTAAATTAAAGAAAACTTAAATCACAAGTTCCAGCTTCAATCATACAGAAGAGAAAGGCAATTGCCTAGTTCATGACTGCAGAAGTTAATTTGATTTAAGGGCTATGAAATTTACTTCAGATTCTCTCACCGATATTTATTTCCCCTTTCTTTTATTAACTGCCATTAGGGCTACAACACTGCAAAAATGCATCAGGAGAAAGGAAATGGATGGAAAAAAAGCAAATCTTACCATTCACAATGTAACATACACAAAGCTTATACAAAGCAGTCTAACGATCTGTGAGCTTGATCTTTAGCCAATTTTAACTTTATTCCTGAGAATGGGATTGTCATCTAAGATTTTGGTTTGGTTCAGAACCAAAATTTGTATATTAATTTCCACTCAGTTCAAGAATGCTTGGATCCACACTTAGTCTGGGACTATAATATCAATGAAGGGTATATTAATTTAAGAGAGCTAAAAGGAAAAGACTAGAAAAATCTAGTATACTCTGGGTAAAAATTGCAAAGCGCTGGGAGAAGTAATGCTTAGAGCAGAGAGCAGTAACCTCACTTTGCAGTAGGACTAATATAACTTGCAGAGTTGAAGGTACAATTGTAAGATTCAAATAAGTAAATGATAAATTCATAGATTCTCTGCAACTCTACTACAACAAAAAGTTATCCAAAGGGGATATCAAGTGGCTGCTGGAAGTCTGGAAGGTGTTTTCTAGAGCTGTTTATATTGGACTGCACAGTGATGAAAGCTATTTTTGTGTTAGGATTGTGTCAAAGCCATTAGGGGAAGCTATCATGCTAAACCCAGAATTAGAAATCTTGCATAGTTGGGGGGCGGGGGGGGGAGGGAAGGTTAAGACAGAGTCCACTGCCCTGGGAATTCGGCTACTACGTGACTTAACACATCAAGTAACCTGTCACACAATGAAGGAAAATAGTTTTGGTGAGAAGAAAAACATCTTACACTCTCAAAGAGTGTACAGTTCACCTCTTTGCTCACTTTATTTGGAAGTAAATGGTAAATTTCTGAAAATCCAGATCTCTTTACACATTAAGTATAGATTTAATAGGGAACGCGATGATGACCATAGTTCTCCTTGGCAAGACAAGAAACTCCCCTCAGCTGTATTGCTTGTTCCTTGCTAGCTCTGATCTTACTCAAGAAGTGAACAAGAACAAATATTGCCCCCTGGCTTCATTCCTCCTTTCTTGGTTTCCTTGCCTTACAGGAATAATGAGACACATGACCGAGAAAAGGAAGAGGACAAGATCTGCAGCATCTATTGCTAGCTGTTGCAGAGCACCTTAGGAATCAGTGATGCTGTGAGCACGAGTACTAGTGAAGTCTGATTTCCTACAGGTGTGCTCCTGGTCCTCTCAGCTCTGAGTATCTCTTCTGGATGGGATTTCTGATGTCTTATAAGAAAATAAAAAAATTACAGTAGGTGTTCAAGTAGAAACTTTTAAGTCACTCTTTTTTATGAAGCTTATAGTAACTATTGTAGAGTCTTTCATCTCTGGTAAATTTGATTGAAGTCTGTCAAAGAATCAGAGGGAGAATAGGGACACAGCTGGCTGGGGACAATGTAATCACCTATGGCTTACTCTCTCAGGGAACTAAACAGGACATACTTTCAGCAGGTGAGAAACTAAAGTAGAAATTATCACCGTAGAGTGGAACAGTCATGGTAGACCTGAGCTGATAGAATGACAGAAGGCACAGGATGATGCCTTGTGACTTGTCATGTCAGCAATCATTTGGTTTCATCTACCTGCCTTCATCTAATGTTGGTAACTACAGAAAGGCTCCTGAAGACTAGCCAAATAAAATAAAAGCCCTCCCTCCCCCAAGCCCTTTGAAACATAAAATATTTTCATAAAATAAGCCAAAACCTAAAATTATCCAGTATCAGTAGATAACAGAGTTGAAAACTATTTGGCCTTGTAAAAGCATACTTACCATCTACCCAGTGTTATAGAGGACTGAACAACTGATCATGGTTGATATTCTGTAACACCAGAAAAATCTTTTCCACTGATTCAGTTTTACTGTAATTGACATTTTATGCTTTTTCTTCTATACTGAATAGTGTGGGTGGAAATATATCTCGTCTTGCTGTTAGAAGTACTGTCTTTTCTTTAGTGCATAAGCAAATCCAGAAGAGCAGAGCTTGGCATGAGTGTGTACATAATATAACAACAGAAGCAAATGCTGATCCTCAGCTTAACAGCATGGTTAAAAATAAAGTGAATTGATATAGCTGACAATTTTTTCAGCCTAGATTTTTATTCCAAGGTAAATCTCAAGCTAATCTGAATTCCAGTTATCGTCATTTGGCCAAAATAATTAATGGCATTATTCACAGATTATCACGCTGTGGCATATATGTGTGACAGAGACAAGAACTGTTTTTCTGGAAATAATTTTATTTACAAGGTAATTTGTGACCTGAATCTGAAGTAGTATGGTTTTGCATTCTCCAATCTCTCAACCAAATGGACTGCTATCTAAAAGACTGAAACTCCATGCACCATTATTTCTACTGACCTAGTTTAGTCACTCCATACTGTTGATCTGCAGTAAGCTCTGGGAAGGAATACTTTTTTCCCCCATCACTTACCGTAAAGCAGCAGACTTCTAATATCCAAGAATAATATTGTAAAGAGTAGTCCATCTGAAGCCTTGTTAAAAGCTCAAGGAAACTTCCCTGTGACATGACACCAATAGATCCCCACCCTACACAGAAATATTGGTTCCCTTCAAAAACTGGCATTATAAGCTAAGATACAGAGGCATGGTATTTTCTGGCAAATTGGTGCAGCTAAGCCCGAAGAAATCCTGTTCATGACTGGAAGGATATGGCTGCGCTCATGAGTAAGTGAACAGACACTCAAGACAGCTCTAGAGAAAGTAAGCATGTGGAGGAGGTGAAGATGTATCCATGTTAAGGAAGAAAAGCAGAGGCTGAATATATCTGTCCTCAAAATCTTCACTTAAAGTATTCATAATGAACAACTGTACTGGAACTATACTAATGCTTAAAGATACAGTTCAAAGCACAACAAAGACAATAGGAACATTGCCATCACCTTAAGAAGGAAGGAAACTTATTTAGATAATCTAGGAACCAGTTTGAATTTTCCCTGAGGCTTAAATCCCATCGTTATTTTTCTGCCTAAAAATGTTTAAAGTTTTTCATCTTTTCCAATTCCCTTTTGGCAAACACCTCATCATGTTCTGTGCTGCTGGCTCCAACCAAAATTTACTACCTAAATATCCATGAAAAGACTGTTCTCATGGTATTTCCTCCTAAGCCAAAAATCACATATTACCGGAAATCTTGCAAGAAACCCAAATCTTGCAAGATTTCTAGCCTAATAAGATGTGGATAATGAAAACAGACCAACTTCTGATGATCTTGACTCCCACAGTTTGTCAGTTCAGGTGTGTCTACAGCTATACCAACCCTACAGTTTGGATTTACTTTCTTCACTGTCTATGCAGAGAATTTGTTGGGGTTTTGGTGGTTTGGGCTTTTTTTTGGTTGGTTTTTTTTTTTTTTTTTTACACCTAGCTGCAACCATGGCTGCAGAAATTTTGTGTTCTCTGCCATGTCATTATCCAAAACTCGTGGCTATGAGCAAAGCTTACATGCTTAGGTGCGGCATTGGGCTATCATAGTTATGCCACGTTAAAGATAAAGTAATTTGCACGTGTTCAATTTGCAGTAAGTTACCACTATGAAAAAAATGTTAGCTCCAGATTGCAAGAAATCATGCAATTTTTTTTTTAAACTAATATTCAGTGTCTCCATGGAAGAATCAATTTTTAGCTAGTTGGCTGTCTTTTGAAGGCTTGCTAGAGGTACATATGCTTGTAGGACACAAAGAAGCAGACCAAACAAGGATATGCTGGTTCTTCTTTTTTTCCGAGCAAAAGCTCCCATCCTATCAGAACAGCCCATCCACCTCCCCTTAGAGCTACTCTTAAAATGTATTGGAAATTTTCTTCTTGTAGCATAGACTGATACAGTGCAGAAGTCCTTGATAAACACTGCTAAAGGTCAACCTGAGACTTCTCCTCTCCTTAAGCAGTTCCACAGTTCAGAGAAAAAGTTCCCTTGACCACATGATTAGTGGATACAGCTGTACTAATCATCTCCAGGAGAGCCAGGCAAGTCGAATCAAACTTTATAAATATGCATTGACTGTCAAGTTTTTATTGCTTACTTGCTGTAAAGTGCAGTCGTAACATCCAAATACGAAATCTTTCATTTTGGCAGTAACTACATGCATTTGACCTTTTGGAAAATATCAGACAACACACCTGGCTTCTGAAACTCTGAAAACAGCAGAAATCTTTGAATTATTAATCTCTCTTCCTCACCCTTGCCTGGAAACTTGATAGAAATGATTTCTTCTGGTAAGAAGTCATACCTGAGAATTTTAATGCTGAGTTTCAAGAGACAGGAAAAAATGGAAGGAAGCATCCAAACTGCACACGCCAAGCACCCCAGCTACTTGGTTGGTCCAGCAACAGTAGGAAATGTCAAATATGGTTTGAACAGAGCCAGCTTGATCCAGCATGATTTGTTTGTGTCAGGGTGACATATACAACCTCCAGAACATTATTATTGCATGTGCATAAACTTACTGGGAAAATCCCATAGTCAGAAATAAATAACTAGGAATGAAAGACTTACGAAAAATTCTTCAAAAGAGGAATTTGCTTATGAAGGAACACAATGCAGTCCTTTATAATATAGGTAATAACATAGGTAATAACATATAACATACATAATTTCCTGTTAAGCAAAAAAGGTCTTGAGGCTCACTTGCACATTCTACCATTATTTTACATTGCTGAGGGGCTCTTCTACACCATCCCTGAGCTGTTTAACCCCAAGACCTGACCCGAGAGTGTCAGGGAGCAGCAAGAGTGGGGCTGCTCCATGAGGGAGGAGAAGCTGGGTTCCTCCTCGGTGCCTTACCGACGGGTGCTGTCCTGCAGGGTCTGAACATGTCAGCATGGTATCAGGGTCCATTGGTGGCCCCAGGCACAGCAAGTGATGAACCAGGGTCAAGGCCCACCCAGGGGGTCCAGTCTGGAGGAAAAAGGGGTGAAGACAGAGACAGGGCTGGAGACAAGGCTGCAGTGTGGGTCTGAGTCCATCCATGAGGCAGTGTTGGAGACCAGCACTCCTCCAGCATAGCTCCAACCAGGTCTGGGTGCCCCAGGCTGGGCTGAAATGGGGTCCTGGGCAATGGGCAGGGTGGGAGCGGCCGCAGCGGAGGCTGGGCAGGGACAGTCAGGACTAGTAGTGCCTTCGACGCCATGGCACTGAGCTGATTCTGCCTAAGGATATCTTTCATAAGTCTGAGGGTTTGAGACCCAGCAACCGAAGAGTAAAACATTTTCATACCTTTCATTAAAGACTTTGGAACCCGTTCATGTTTCTATACATTAATGTTCATTAACGAATATATACTAGAAGCCTGGTTTTCCCAGTGTAACCTTAAAGCTGTTCATTTCTGGGCTGTATCTATCCAAACATTTCCCAACATTTACTGCCGCAAATTTCATGCTAACAATCAGTTTAGGGGTGTTGGCTATTCCTTGCCCAACCCAATTACTCAAGGGAACTGAGGGAGAAAACAGAATCCACTAGGGTTTATTCAACAAAAAATGATCCTGAAAAATGTCACTTTTTTTTCCCTTGCCAGAGCTACACTAGGTACTCAAAACATTACATTTATGACCTGCTTGAACTCCCCAGTTTCCATGTGCAATGAGGTCAAATTCTGTCTCAAAACCAGCTTACTTTTATGATAAAGTAACTAGAGGAATACTGCTTGCCTAAACTTCTCCTATGACGCTCTTTCCACGCAAGCATGACCAAGAAAATCCTTCCCTCATTTGGCTCCGTTCGTACCTATGAAACTTGTATTATTCTCTTGGAGGAACAGTATGGCTGGATCATGCATCCCCAACATGTTAATGAAGGTACCAGACATTGCAGGACAATCTCACTTCCATCCAGATAAACACATGAAAATCAGATGTCTCCCGTTCCGCTGAGCAAGACCAGGTAATAGGACAACCACAATGCAGAAATGCCCAGTGAAGGTAAAACTCACTTTTCTGGTCTTCTTTCTGACCATCAAATGTGGGCTGAAAAACAGAATCCTTATGCTGCCCATTAGTCCCTGAACTTCAGGTCCAATACGCGAGTCACCCTGAACGTGAGGACCAACACAATATTTGTCTGCCTTATTTTTGTAATAGCAGAATGTTTTGAGCTCATTTTTTTAAAAATTTTGAACTCAATTTCAACATGACCTTCTCACTCTTTCCCTGTAAGCAGGTCCATCAGCCTTTAGCTCCATGCAGGTGCCTAACAGCACATCTCCAGGGATGTACGAAGGGAGGCAGCCCTGCCTCCCCTGGGGCTCAGTAAGGTGTCATCCTGTTAACCAGAAGTTCCTGTACTTTCCTACCTTTGAACTCAAGTTGTTTGGCAATTTTTCTCATAATAATTATATCCTCAGAGACCTTGGAAATCCCCAGCTCGCGCATTTTCTCAGACTAAACAGTCACCCATTCTTTTATCTCCAGTATTGCATTTATTGCCAATAGCATTTTTCACAGTCTGTATTAAGAGAAACTAAGTCCCACCTCAGTCCCGGCTACTTTGATGTCAGTGAAGCCTGCTCACCTCCCTTAAAGCCAGCCTTGTTCATCATGAAAAATCTGTCACGTTTCTTGTGCTGTGGAAGAGGGATAAACTAGTACAAAGGAACTAAAATTGCTGGGTTTGGCAAGGTGAGGATTGCTTGGAGAACCTGTGCCGTAGGAGCTGTTGCGGGCCTCCCGCTCCTTGCCCTGTGGTCCCGCACGCTCCGGAGCAGCACGCAGGAGGGTCAGGCTACAGGACAATCCTGGGGGCTTCCCTGCAGCAGCTGAATTATCCGGGAAAGGGTGCGGCATCTCTCCTGACTTGAAAGCGGCAAACCACGTGGGGAGCTCGCTCCCGAAAAGAGATCCATTTCTCAACCTCACTTTATTCCTTTTTGTGCATCCCAAATCTGTTTTGCTATAGCCATAATGTCACGCAGAGTCTTAACTCCTGGAAGAACAGAAGCATCTGTAATGATGCTGTTATTTATTATGCGATAAGTGATGGTGTGCTCCAGGGATTTGCTCTGCTTTATTACTTTATTTCATTCTCTAGGAAAATGTTCATCTCCTCTCTGTGTGGATGAGCACTGATGAAAACAGGTGATTAGTATTCCACTCAGCTTCCATTACAGTGGCTACTAACTCATTTCGTGTGCGTGATGGTACAGTCAGACCAAAATGTAAGTATGTAGAAGCAGAGCTAGAAAAAGTAAACCAGAGCCATCTAGAACTGATTTTAGCATCTGTTCTGCTTTCCATGATGACTGTTCAGTTACATTGTCAAATTCACTGACAGTTTAATCACTTCCCTCAATATTTTCAAGAAATTCCTCATTTGTATCATGATGTAGCACTATAAACTAAAAAAGAAGCAAACAAAAATTAAATTAAATGTTCTTCGCTTACACTCCAGAGAAAAAAGAGGACATGCCTTGTCACGCTGTGCTGCATAGGAGTAAGAGGAACCAGAGCTGGTGTCCAGAGGTTGCTGCTGAGCACGCAGGCACCAGCTCTCAGCCAGCCCCTTGGGAAGGTAAGCTAGACCAGCTGGGTAGCTGGTCAGACCGGAACGTGAACACAGCCTTACTGGGCAAAGAGCAACGATGAAAACCAGCAACACCCAAATACCCAGGCAGCAAGACTGCTGCCTCTGGGCACCTCAGTCAAGCCCTGTGCTGAGCTCTCCTCTGAAGCTTTTGAGTGACTAATCTTGCTAATTATTTATGCTTATGCCAATTAAAAAAGACTTGACTCTTGCTAAGGTGTATGTTATACTCTGCTCTTCGCTCATGCTCAGTAGTGATCCTTCAACAATTCACCTCCTGCAGCTGCGGGATGCAGGAGTTTCTTGGCGGCGCTACTCCTGACCTCTGCGATTTAGGAATGGGAGAAGAAAATCCTCGGTGAAGGTGCCGTATGAGCTGTGACAGAATTGTCAGTGCTTAGTTACGCCAAGCAGTAGGGAATTATTGCTTCGGCTCTCCCCCCACGCTTTTATAAACTGACCTAGACTCACTCACCCTGCAGGTTTTAACCCTGGCTGGGCACAGCAAACAGGTTATTTGTCCCCTGTTTCGAACATGACTCGCAGTGTGCCCAGTTGTAAAACTCAGCAGTCGTAGCACAAACATTTCTGCAAATTGGGTCTGGCCCACCCAGCCAAACCCAGCTGGGCGCTAGCAGCTGCCAGCAGACACCCCCCCCTACCCTAGCAGGGCCTTCTGCCCATCTCGAAGACTTAGTAAGTGACTGCTCATTTCCCATAAGAGGTACCAGTGAGGTTTCAGTCACAGGCATTACATCAAACTCTTACTTCTCAAAGTAAACAATGAATACATCTACAGTAGTCAATTTGATGGGATTTTAATCAGTTTCTGGTAATTCTCACACACTGATTATCATGGACTTATCAACTTAAAAAAATGACAAGACGAATACTAGTTATTACATCCCCAGTAAAAAGGCACTATAAAATAGGTTGTGTCACCTTGGTACAACATACTGGAGTAGAATGAAATCAAGAAATAGAATATTTCTATATTTTGATCTTTATATTCATAAAAATTGATTTTGGCCTTACACTTTGGGGATATAGTTATGGTCCTATTAAGAATATTTGTCAAGAAATATTTTCCTATACATATATTCTAAGAAAATGCTATATCACATGTCTTTTCTTTTTCACATACGTGACGATCCGAAGTCCTTTAACAAGTTAGGGGGCATAGGGATCACAGTGCAGGAGCATTTGTGATGGGAGCTCCAAGAGCCAGGAACTGAATGCTCACCATGCTGGAAAGAACAACTTACCTGTGTCACCAGATGTTAATTTCCATTTTTTTGCCACTCGTAAAATGGGCATGGTGCTTGCTAGCTTAGACAAAAAGCCTGAGATTTACAAATCCAAATTTCCCTAACAATATTCTTGTTACCTCACAGGGATATTGTGATGGTAAGTTCACTGCCTATATCAACTTTAAAAGTTAAAAAGACACCATATGTGGTATTAAGTTTATTGTTAAAGAAAGGTAAATATTAGGAGCTGGTTACAGCAGTTTACTGACGTGTGGCAATTGCGGCTCCTTCAGAAAAATAAAGGAAGCTGCCCTCAGGAAGGGTAATGATGCAGTATCCTGTTGACTCCAAACTAATATACAAAGGGATACAGATTCAAATCAAAGAGGAAAGGATGGTGAACCTGGCATCACTATAAGCCTTCTGGACAAAGGTTTGCCTTTTTGTTCTAACTATATACTTTTTAAATATACCAGAAGTGTATAAAGAAGAAAACCCATGTTATGAGGGGCAAGGACAGGTCTTCTGCAAACCAAGGTTGTTTTCACTTCTACGTATCACTAGTTAATATTCCCAACTAGGGACAAAGATAGCAAGAAAAGAAAAGAATATAAACACTAATGCCCCACATGTCTTTAAACTTCACTTACATGTTAAAGCTTTCATCAAAGGGGAAACAGTTTATGTCATTATTCCTTCAGTGCCTTCTAATACTGACAACTTGCTGTCAGCTCTCCCTCTCAGTTTTAATTCAGTTTTAATTCAGTTTTAATGAAATAATCCAGAGAAAAAACTGAAATACTTATCGGCTATCCAAAGTATCAAGATGCTTGCTAAAAAGGAACAAAACTTATTTGTAAAAGATTCTTTAATCGTTCTCAAGGGCTTATAAACTTTGGATTTCCCTGCTTAAGACAGTGCATGCAAGCTCTCTGCAACTAAAATTTTCTATCAGTTTCTCATTTAAAGACCAGTAATAGGTACTTATTCTCAGAGGCTCCAAATCTGGATGCAATCATTGTGCTGCCATGTGGAAGTCAGCAGTGAAATGCAACTACACGTGGAGCTGAGGAGTGGGAAAGAAACTAGGGGTTTGGGTTAGGATATCTAACCTGTTCTCAAAACTAATGAGTACCCTGCCTTTAATTTCTGAAGTGAAAGATAACTGGCAGTCTCTCCGTCTTCAGAAAGTCAGTCTCCAAAGCCTCTATCAAGGGATTGCTATTAACATTTGGTTAGCTTAAAAAAACCCAGCTTCTGCCTTAAAATATGGGTCCGTGATTTCAGACTGCACAGTCTTGTCCTACCCACATGTGGCAGTTCGTATCAAAGAGTTTGCAATGTTTTTGCATTTAGGGATGATTGGTAACAGTCCCTATTCCCAGTTACAATCACGTACTTCTGTAATATGTTTTCTTTTAACAGAAGCTGCTACTTACTACCGCACAAGTATGTCCTTGGGAAGAGAAGCACTCCCTGCTCCTTGGCGTGGGACAACTCCTCATCTTTCACCACGTACAGCTGGCAATGCTCTCTCCTGTCAGCACAGGCAGCTCTTGCCATCCAGTGCGGAAACTCTTCAAGGCCTGAAAATAATGAATCATTTTTTTTTCCACCAAGTTTTAGTGCAAAGTGCAAACGTTACGTTTGCTGTAACCACTGGCAAAGCGGGCTGCGCCATTTACAAAATCAATTAAGCGCTGTGTTTGCACAGGGTAGAGAACGAGTACTGTTTGAAAAGGGCTGCTCTCTCTTGGCAACGACAGTGCGTGTCAGACACCAGCCAGAAAGAGAGATCTTAATTCCCTGCTCTTAGCGATGAGAAGTGGAGGTGAGTCCAGGAGGCAAAAGCGAGATGTGAAGCCAGGACAACGCAGCAGGCAGAGGAGAGCAGTGGGGTAGCAGAGCCTGGGGGAGGAAGGCTGCCTGTCTCGGGCCACCAGGCTTTTTTCCAATTGCTTTTTTTCTGCTGCTTAGGTCCCCACAGAGCAGACAGGTAGATCCGGGCTCCGTTCCACAGTCCTTTGCTTTGAAAGAAAAATCTCACTAGTCTTCCTGGTCTGCACTAGTAGATGGCTGTGGGATGCAGACCAGGGTGCAGGCTGGTTGGAGCTGCACAGCGCATTTGGCACTGACTTCTCCTCCTGCCAAGCTTCTGCAAACCCACTATACCATGGGAACTGCCTGCACGTAGTCTTTGATTCTGCAGTACAAACAAAGCACTCTTTATTCGTGTGGAGAAGGAAAGTGAGCTCATATGAGCCACTGGCTGAGAATGATCATATGGTCCAATGCCTGTAGCAGCTCCCATCTCACACATCTGCTTCTCCGCACCCTGGATAGGGACCGCAGGGGTCAGGCTTCTCAGTGAGAGACACACCGCAGCTGCGGTAACATGTACAGAATTCAGATTTGAAGTCAGAGGCAATGAGAACTAGGTCTTGATTGAGGGAGAGGAGAAATAGGAGAGATGATCTCCAAATTGATATGGTTCTCAGATGCAGGCATTTAGCCCAATTCATAGATTCAGGGTCAAAGATAACAGATGATGCCAAGTTTGGATTCTGAACTCCCAACACTTGCAATATTTGCAGCTACTCAGACTCAATTTTAATTTGAATTCCTCTCTATTCTATGTAATTTCCTGAAAACGACAGCTTTGGTAACGTTGGGGAGGCAATATTATTTTAGCTGTTCTTTTCAACCTATCAGGAACGTTATGTTAAATTAAAATATAGAGACCTACATTAAGATTGAGCTTTAGCCAACCAGCTCAAAGCATTTCTCACCAATATGCTGAAGAAGCAGTTAATTCTATCATTTGCATATGGTAGATATGGTACCAAAATATGGTAGTATTGCCACTTTCAGAGAAGGAAGAGAAAGCTCAGTAGTATAGTAAAAGGTATTTTGATCTGTTGGCGTTATAGTCATGTTCAACAGCAAAGAATTGGGATAAAATAGTACCTACCATTTCATTTTTTTCTGTCAAGAAATTCAGATGTCCTCTACAAATATTAATGAAGCAACCTTCACAATACCTGAGAGACACAAGAGTACCATTACAGGGAGAATTTTAATAGAAATAATTTTAACTGGATGCCCAACCACAGAAACATTAAGATAGCTTTACAGCTAACACAAATATCCCATATGTCACAATTTACGCACCAGGAATTACCACCAATACAACCAAGAATACCCTCTGCATTTCTTAATTCACTGTACCCAAGTGCTTTCAGAACAGTTTCCTTCTGCCTTCTGTGACTGGAAAAGGCAGTACATAGTACAAAACGTTATCTTGGACAAGTTTTTCAAGGTTATCAAACAAAAATTTCTCATTATTGGATTTGTGATTTGGGGTGCTAGAGTATGACGTAAATTTGATGTATGTTTTTCTACAGACCAAGGAACTGTAATATGTAATACATCATGCAAAACTAAACATGTCCCACTTTTCTCTGAAAAATCAGTGAAAAAATAATTCCTTGCCCTTTTTGAACTTTGGCATTGCTATGTAGTAGCGTGCATGCATCTCTAGCTGACCTTAAGAGAGCTGGAGGTTACAGGAAAAATTGTGTTTGGTCAAAACCTGGAGCTATGGAACACCATATTGGGTCCATAATGTGCAATCCAGCGCAGTGGTAGCATCTTGAGTGTGGATTTCTGAAGCACTGCATGGGATTGGCTTTTTTGAAAATTGGCTTAATTTTTGAGAATTAGCACTCAGACCGTGATTTTTATGGCTTTGCCAGGGGAAGTATTAGCTAGTAAATGTAAGAACAGCCATCCTGGTTGAGATCAAAGCACTGCTTAACAGGTATCTAAGTTGAAAACGCAACTGCAGAGTGACAGGCATGGCTGCGTTGTCTGATGCACGGCATTGTAGCAGCAAAGGGGAAATCCTACTGTACGGTGTATTGAGTGCCTCAGGCTGTAGTCTTTCCTCTGACTCCAAATCCTGTTGCTGAGGTTCTGGCTGCACTTGTCCCCCTCATTTTTTTGACACATGCCCTTTTCATGCCCACCCAGTCCCTAGACACCCTCATCCATGCTCTCCTTGCCCTCACCTAGCTGACCACCCACTGCAGTGGGAAAAAGCAGCATGACAAGGGGACACTCAGCAACTGTGGATCCCATTTCTATTCCCTTGTCCTGTCATGTCTCCAAGCAGAGCACCCTGGCAGCATCCACTGGTTCCTCAGACATTTTCACGGAGCAATGGGCACTGTTGGAGATCTCAGCTAAGCACCTCCTCTGGCTATTTTGCATTTTTGATTCTTTAATCCTTCACCCCATCCTTTTTCCACTTATGTCCCGTGGGATCACTTGTGCTTTTTCCTGAGCGTGCTGTCTCTACTTCTCCCTTTTGGTGTTTCTCTACCCTCATTTGGTATTCTGGGGGGACTGGTTCCCATGCTTAAGGGAAAACCAATAGCCCACAGCAGACACGAGGGGAATACAAGCGTGGGGCCATTACGTAATGACACGTCTTCTAAACCCTCTCCCAGCCTCCAGCATTTTGTGGCTCAGAGACTCACTGAGCAGGAAGACGTGTCTTTTTATTTAATAGAATTTGACAGATTCGTTTTCCATTTGCTTGTCCAAAGAGATGCTTTATCAGCATTAGTCGAACTGCGGCCACACACAAAGTAAGAGAAGTTCTTGCATACATGCAGAGTGAACCCTGAGTGCGTAGCATCTAGTTCTCTTTGGCAATAACTCCATAGCTGCTCTCAATTCCTTCAGGAAGATTTTAAACCACACTTTAGAAAATCACCACTATTAAAGAAATATTTTTCTTACTTCTGACATTTTTCACTGTAGTTTAGAAGATGAATGTGCACAGGCTTGTTTCAGAGTCAGTAGCTTAAGTCACCAGTGGATAACAGTAACAGTTAGATCTCTGGCTGGTGAGGTGATATATTTAGATTGCCTGGAAATCTTTTTACATTTGGCAGTTTGTCCCTGACCATATTCATTCCCAGAACAACAACGGCAGATATTCATTGTTCCAGCATATCAGAGGAGTACAACAAAGACCTTGCTGAGATGAAAGCTTCCATTCCCCACTGTAAATCCTACTGAAAGGTGAGCGTTAGTTATGTATTAGTTACACACCACTGTTTATGTAGTCATGCCCCATTGATCCAACTGCCCTTGCAGCACTGAAGTCACCTGACATTCAGGTTTTGCAGCAGTATTCCAATGAATGCAAATTTCAAAACATATAGCTCTCTTCTCAAATTGTAATCACACTTTATGGGTTTGCACTGATGAGTCTGAGATAACATAAAATGTCATTTTATGTTGCAGTATTTCCATTTTGTCAGTGGCAACAACTAATATTCTAACTGAAATATCTAAGTAACGAGGAGGATCTCCAAGTGACTATGCTTTAAAAAAAGTGTAGACACATAATAATCCTCTTTTCAGAACAGGGTGCCCAGAAAAGCTCTTGCAGTGTTTGGTCAGCATGTTTGCAAATGTTCACAAAACCCAATTCACAGGGTACTGAAGCATCTGAAATACCACCTGATGAGGGGTGGTGGGATCTTGTGACCTCTGACAATCTGTCCTCAATGCTTTGTTTTCTAGTAGTATATTTGTAATACAAGATGCAAAACATCTGCTTTATCAGTCAATTACTGCTTTATGGTGCCTTGCATCACAGGATCCCCATGTGCTCAAGCATTAATGAATTTTTTTCTCACAGTGAGAAAGTGAGATAACGTAGGAGGTATCATCCCCAGCTGATATACCTTTTTAGAAAATACTGATTATGGAGGAACATACATATCTAATGTGCCTGTAATCATTGCTATAGATAAAGACAGACTCCCTTGAACCATGTATTAGCCTCTGAGAGTCTTTTATCCCCTTTCTATCAGCTTTTTCTTCATTTTCTCCTTCTGCTTATAGTACTGCCATGAATTAATGAAGGACAATGCGGAAGATTTTGCATGCTAGTGTATTGTTTTCCTGAATACAATGTGTAGAAGATTTCAGCAAGAAACCTATAAATATCTTGATTTGTTTTGGCTAGCATGCAGATTTTTCCTAACACATTAAAATTATCTGGATAAACTTCCTTGATGATTTTGCTAAAAAGAATTCCAGGGGAGATTCAGTGAGTTGGCTGTTGCTGCAGAGCTACATTTGTAGAGCCACCAGGATAATTAGTGCACATATAGATAAATGACACACTTCAGAGGATCAACATGTTTTTTTGTAAAGGAAATCACGTCTCATAAATCTCTTGGAACTTTTTGAAGGTGCAGTCAAGTACATAGTTGATTTAGTCTTCCTGGATTTCCAGAAAGCTCTTAAGGAAATGAGGCAGCCTTGAATAGAAGGGAAGATCATTCCATAGATAATTAAACAGTTAATATATGAGGGTAGGAGAAAAAGGTTAATTTTAACTGTGGAGGGAGGATATCAGCAGCATGTTATGGTGAAATGTGGTAAGGCTGATGTGATGAGATCTGCTATTCAGCACAGTCATAAAAAAATTGGAAGGGCACGAGCAGCAAGGTGAGAAAGTCTTCTAATCGTGTCAGTTTATACAGGATAGGAAGAATGAATTGCATGTAGCCCTTACTGGACTGAGTGACTGGAATTTCAAGTGACAGGTGAAATTCAGTTGTAGATCAATATTGAGTGGTGTTGATGAAAATATGCACTCCTGATTTAAATATTAACTGATGGATTCTGAACAAACTATTATAACTTACAAATGAGAATATAGTTATTAATGTGCGGATGCATCAGCTCAATAGCAATCAGAAAGCAAGGACAGTGCTGAGAGTTATTAGGAAAGATATAGAAGACAGACTATATCAGTATGTCACTGAATACTTCCATGGCACACCCCCCTCATGAATATGGTGTGCAGTTCTGCTCTGTCAACTCAGTAAGGATAAAACAAAGCTAGAAGAGGTCTAGTGAAAGCCAGCAAGGTATGGAAGAGCTTCCCTATTAAGACCAGGACTCTTCAGTTTGGAAAAGAGATACCCGGAGAAAGATATGACTGAGTCCTACAAAATCATGAGCAGCCTGGAGATGGTGAAGGGGGAATGGCTGTTTGACAGTTCTTCCAAGAGAAGAAGAGTTGATCATCATGCCAAATTAGAAGTAGGGAGGTTCCAAATAAAAGGAAAAAGAAGTAGCTCCTCATCCAATGTAAAGTTAAACTGTTGCAAGAAATCCCTTGCCAAGGGGTGGTGTGGATACTGGTAGTGTACATGCATTCAAAAAGCAACCAAACATTTGTAGAAGAGTATCCATCAAGGGTTATCATATACAAAGCCCATGACATCTGCCTCTGGAAGCCAACAAACTGCAAATTGCTAAAGGACGGGAAAGTATTCTGGGAACGCATCACAACATGAGTGCTCTGCCACACTCTTTCCTAGGTATTAGCTGTTAGGCTGGTCGTACCTTTGGTATAACCCTGCAGAACTGTCACACCATTTTCTGTCCTGGCAGCCATGAGGATGGCCCCTTACAAGTGTTTCTCTAAGGATATCACAAAGTTCTCCCTCTTATTCCTTTGTTTCAGTTTTACATCACAACACAGAGCAGAACACAAATCAAAGAGCAAACTGCTGTTTTGTTTTTTAGTATAAAATAGATAATTTCAACGTTGTTAACCTCCACTTTCTTCAGTATATCTGAAATACCAAAAGCTCTGTTGTTCTGCAAATGCAGGGTCACTCGTTAGCCACACGTTGGCTTTCTCCACTGTGCAATTCTGCACTGTTTGTGTATGCAGCACACAAACTATGCACAGCAGGTGTCGTGTTAAGCTCTTTTCTAATATGTTTGGATGAGCTGCTTCTAATTAGTTATCCTTGCAAACAGAGTAAGAAAATGTGGTAAATATGGTCATGCAGGCTGTCTATCTAATAGCCCAATTAAGTCATTGTTCTGTGGGGTCTGGCTGGAAGTTGCTGCCACGCGTGAAATAGAAATAGGCTATGTACACTTTTTTAAGGACAGTCCATCACGGCTTCTGCAAAGAAGTATAATGATAGTTCAGGCATTAATGTGCAAACTTCTGTGTATTTTGCATCTACAGTTAATCTTTATTTGTTGCATAAAATATTTGGTATCACTTACTAATGTCAGAGCTGCAGCTGGATGTATTGAATCGTAGTCTAAAGACTACCCTAAAAGGTGAAGCTCTGAGCATTTCAGGTATCAACACCTCATGTAAAAGATTCAGCCAATATACTCTGGATCAATCTGAGAGGTCAACAGTGAACACAATTAATGAATACTGATTAAGTTGCCCAACACGAAATATTTTCATCTACATGGAGTTTATTGTCCTTATTAAGTTTCTTGTAACACGGTTCCCATACACACCAGGCTGCTACTCTAGAGACCTAACTGGCAAGCCCCTGCTCATGAGTAAGCTGACTCAGCATTATGAATGCTAGAAAATGGGCCCAGTAGTCTCATTTAAATAAGATGATAGCCCATTCAAAGCTCTTCAGTCCACACTTTAGATAAATGCAGATAAACAGAGAACAAATGTCTGATCTTCAGCTGATGCTAGCCTCAATGTCACACATTACATACTGGCAACCAGTGATCTGCTCTAGTGCTAGACCTTCAGTGACCTAGCTGCAGCTCGAGTTGAATTCACACCTGCTTGAAACCATGCTAAGCTCCGCTGGTGCCACAGAGAGCTGCAGTTTGTAACCTTGGGGGTTTGCGCTGATGCAGTTGTGCCAGATGGTGGCTATGTATAGCATGGAGAAAGCTGACGTGGCATCTGGCTTGAGCTACTAAACCCCTAAATATGCTTCACTTCAAAATAAACATCTGATATGAATAACATCTAAATCGAGGGTCTTATCCAAACACAGTATCAAATGATGGTCTAATCCTACGGCTATTCTCAATTACTGAAAATTCAGGGTACATCCTTGTCCGGGATGCTATATTGGAAAGTCTACAATTCCTTTTGTAACCCCTGAGACTAGATAGCTCCAAGCAAAGGAGCTTTAAAATAGCAACTCTAAAATTGCCAAAAGCATACTATTACTGGCTACCTTTACTTGAGTCTGTAAAAGCAGTGATGACCTAGATTGTGGCTTGGCATAATTTTAGAGAACATGGCAGACAATAGCGGAAACTCTGCCAACACTAATATCACATTTCTAAGAACTGTCCAAGCAATATTAGTTCAAATTAATTATATGGGATAAATGAAAGTTTACCTAATAAGTACCATTTTCATGAAAGCAGCAGTGAATTAAAAATGTAGAGTAGAAATTAAAAGTAGGAGCTATGTTGAATTTTAAAAAGTTCATGCTGCTAAATTCTCCCCCTCCATTCAACTGAAGTTGATGGGATCTCCCCAGAGTGAAACAAAATAGATATGACTTGGTGGAGAGGGAACAAGTCTCATTCATGTGTGCAAAACTTTGACTTCAGACTAAATGGGTGTGAGAATTCCTATTTTCTTCAGTCAGGCTATCCGAGATGTCATCCAGAAGTGCCTACATGAAGACATTTATTTGTTAAAAAAGACTTCCTGATATGTCCTATGTGTGGACCTTTGTGCACGCTCCTTCTCCTCACCTGGACTCGAACACCAGGCTTTGGGCTGCAATGCATGCTGAAATTTGCTTTTTAATTTTAAACTGTGGAAAAGTATCTTGGTGTGGCATATTCTACTTCAGAGGCTTAGTCATTGCACTCTGTGATACAGTGGCTAAATGTTGTCCCCTAACAATTAGACAAAATTGAAGAAGCGCCTTTGTGCTCATGAGCCTAAAGCAAAATTTTGTGCTACTAAATGGGGAAATGACAAGATTAACACAATTCACCAAAAAAAAAAAAAATCCCCAATGCAAATGCCATTCAAAAGTAGGGATTTAAGTTCATGTTTGTTCTGAGAAGTATGAAGTCAGAGTTCATGCAGTATGAACTCTGTTCCTGTTGGTTATGAATTCTCCTGTACAAACAACTATTTAAGATACACAAGGCAGTGGAATATTCTGATGAAAATGTGAAACTTTGAGGAACTGAATTGCTTTCTGAAGACTCTTTATTTGCAGGGGTTTAGTGTAATGCATGGACTTTTCATTATAAATCTGAGAAGACAAATTTTGCTTCCTTGTCTGCAGCTAATAGCTTCCTGCCAGCGCTCATGGTATTTCTAACATATTTAAAATACCAATTATCTGAAGTAATCGTGACCCTCTGCCCTTCTAAAATTTTTAGCTTTGCCCATAGGGAGTGAAGTTAAAAAGCAGATGGTGAAACTGGGAAACTGAATGCTGCTACTTACCTGACTATAATGTTGTCTAACTCTACTCACAGTGCTTTCTGCTGAATTTTGTGGGGGTTTGTTTGGTTTGGGTTTTTTTCTTATTTTCCCATGGAATTCATCTGGAGTCTGTATTTTTGCTTAAAGGAGAAACCTAGAGAGCTGTAAATCAACATAGTCCATGTTTTCTTAAAACATAAACAGTATACAGTGTGCTCCAGTTCCTGCTGGAAGTCACTTAAACTAACAAGCCATTTGAGTCAATCATTGTAAATAGCTTAAGGGAAGTGCATGGCCTGCACAGTCCTTCTGTGTTCCTATGGAGTCATTCGTCTTTTATAAACGAGTTTTTGGCACCTAAGACACTTCTAGACAAGTAAACCTGTTTTCTAGGAAAATACTTATTCAGTACTAAATTCTCTTTCATTTGATGACCTTCAAAATTATGTACCTACTTGCTGTCAAGTCTACATTATTTTTTGTTTACCTAATGGAACTAAACAAAGTAAATTAACATGCGATTAAGGATGTAGATATGCACTCCTTCATATGTAAAATGGCTTTAGCTACATTGCCCCGAGATCACTTCACACTTACCTGGGTGAGCATTCCTGTATTTCTATCTCTGCACCTGGAAACAAATTGGCATGAGAATAAGAGGACATGAGGAGCACAGGAGTAAGATGAGCTCAATCCTAATGACCTTGCTAATGCACTCAGTTCGCTGTGGGTCTCAAACACTGGCAGATCACTTCACTTAACTGAAGAACCTGCAGGCAACCTAGCAGTGTCACTGAAAGCTCAAATCACGGTCTGTAATTGCTCATGCACAGACTGTACTGAAGACCACCCTGTACACATCTGTCAGAACTGTGTGCTATTTTTCCTTCCTGGTGAACAAGATAGTGACTGTTTCAGCCTTCTGTATTAGGGACAAAACTAAATTTGCCATGTAGGAAAAACTGGGGAGAGCAAAGGGACATAAGCAATTTAAAGAGGGGTACTTAAGCTTTTGGGGAATGCTATCTCCAGATGAGGCGAACTGCCATCCTTTCCCTTACCACGTTTGTACAGGAGATCCGTTCATCAACCATACCTACTTATGGACTGGGTCTATCAATACCCACTGTATAAGAAGGCACAGAAAAGCCTTATCAAAAACTAAATGGAGTGTTGTGGCTTCCAGTAATGTTCACAAGGTCTTTCCTTCTTTTTCAAAATACTTGCCATTTTTCTTTCAAAAATCTAAGCTTAGTTCTACTTTTCCTTACCAGGAAATGTCTTAAGGCTTTATGCCCTGGAGATAACATTTTGGTTTTAATATCCCATTTCAACATGAGTGATAAGTAAATTCTTTAAAGCAAGCTAAGCAATAAAGGACAGGAGCTCTGCAGCATTCATTCCCTCCTTGTTCCCTCTTGGGGTACCTGAAGTCCTACATATTGACAAATGCAGTGACTATTTTTTGATGATTTCAGGTGAAACGGATTTTCTGTTGAGCTTTTCCTAGCTCAGTCTCATTCCAGTGCTATAAACCTGAAGAAAACATAGCAAAACCAGGGTCAGGAGCAACATGAGAAAATGATCAGTATGAATCCTGACACTAAATGAAATATACCAAATCACTCTTATTGCAATTTTGTTTGCAACTCCTGTTACACTGGAGTTCATTTATATGTGACAAGAGACAGTGATTAAGTTCTGTAGACTTCAATTCAGTAAACAGACTGAATTTACTCTTCTCATTCCTAGCCATGGCTTTCAGACTTCAAATAACGCATGTAGGTCTCACTTTCCAAGTCAAAATCCCATTTTCAAAAGTATTCAAACAGGTCTGGCAGCAGCACACTCCAAAGTAATATAAACTTACTTGTTAGGGTTTTGTTCTCTCAGTTGTAGTATCTCACTACTTAGTGTTCATTGTTAATACACCGTGACTCTACTGATATTGAGGAGGACCTATATGCCAAGGTAAGTTCCTTTAAGAGTAAGCCTCTTTTAATACTGTCAAATGCAAAAATCAAACGTATTTTTCACTTGCTGGTGCATTCAGATAATTTTTTTTCACTTTTCTTGCTTTTATCATAAAAAAGTCTTGTGTTTAAGTACAAGATAACTCAAAAAGAAGAACTAAGAGAAAAGAAATTGTTACCCCAGCTACAGAGATTTTATCACTCTATTAACTGTCCTGTGATGTTCTTGGGTTAAGGAAAAGTGATAAGATTAACATCACCTAATCGTTACATCACATACCACCATTGTGACTCAATAATGTTTTGGACTGTATGAGAGTAGTAAAACTTACTACACGCTGTAGATGGCTTTGTGCTAAGTGTGTTACATCAAAAGTTTTGTTACTTCTATTTGCAAATATACCTCTTACTGAAATAAAAATTTTTTGTAAACCTCATTTTGAAGATGAAACCATTGATCCTACACTATTCCTAAGTACTTAAGTGCTTACTCTTCCTTGTTAGCCATCTAAATCCTTACTTAGTCTCCAGTTTTGTACTCAAGTTATTGAAAAAGATCTTGTCCTGCTGCCTTGAGATCATAGCTTTTCCATCTTCCATTGCTGTTTCCAGCCATTCATCCACATTAGCTCCCAACATAAACCGCCTATCTTGTTGTGATATCACATTCACTTACTCGTCCAGCAACTTTGGTTTCCTTTTGCTATCTCACAACCCTTTATTATTACAGTCTTTCATTATCCATTCCACTTCATATGCCTGGGAACTAATCTTCTTTACAACCATATCCACTGCTTCTCTAATACAAGCTGATCTATTGTCATGACTGAAATATGACTCAAACCTACCAGTCTTACTTCCACTACTTCACATTAAGTCTGATTCAGTGCCAGCTGGCAGTGGATGGGAAAACCCAATTACTTCACTGAGCTTCTGAATGAGTCTGGAAAATGTTGATTTGCTCACATATTAAAACTCCTTGTATTCAAGTAAGAATAACAGTGGCCCTCATGTTCTATGATACTTAGTGTTTTATACCCTAGAAGTCCCAAATTATTTCTTAGACTAATTTGGTTACTGCTGACTCTGGGAAAAAAAGGGAGATTTGTATCACTGAATTTGATTTAATCTGCTTTGGGTGAAAGCAGGCTGTCACCTTCTGATCTTGAGGGGAAGATGTCTTAGAAATAATAGCAGTTCTGGCTTAAATTCCTCTTCTTGAAACAACACTCCCTTCCCCAAGTTCAAAGTAGCTGGATCCTACTCTTACACTTATGGAATTAACAGGACTTGTCAGTGGATTATGAAATTATTTTTTTTAATGCCTTTGATACATAAGGTAGAAAAATATTCCGAATCACGCATGTGGGAGTGTAGCAGGGACTAAAGGGAAAGGTGAGCAGGCGAGTGGGGAACACATGCCGCCCTGCAGACAGTGTGCTCTCATGGTTTCTTCCCCTGCCTCCTGACACCACATTGGCCACAGTACTGGTACCCTCAGGCTACAGTACTGATTTGCACCAGCAGAGCTGGGAGGACAGGCTGAGTTTACTCTTGAATGCAACACAGCATCATAGGATAAGTCAGGCTGGAGGGACCTCAGGAGGTCTCTATTCCAACCTCCTGTTACAAGCGGGGTCAGCTATGAGATCAGACCAAGTTGTACAGGGCTTTATCCAGTCTGGTCTTGAAACTCTCCAAGGATGGAGAGAGACTGTACAGCCTCTCTGGGCCACCTGTTCCCGTGCTTGACTGTCCTCAGAGTGAAAAAAGTATTTTTTTCCTTATTCCAGTCCTTTTTTCTTTTTCTAGCCTGAACATCTCTTGTTTCAGCTTTTGCTCATTGTGTTGTGTCCTCCCACACTCTGCTGTGAAGAGCCTGGCTCCATTTGCTTGATGACCTCCTTGCAGGCACAGGCAGGCTACTGCTAGGTCCCCCCAAAGCCATCTCTTCTCCAGGCTGAACAAGCCTTGGTCCCCCAGTTTCCCCCACAAGGTAAGTGCCCCAGGCCCTGAGCAGCTTGGGGCCCTCCACTGAACTTGCTCCAGTTTGTTAATGTCATTCTTGTATTGGGAAGCAAAAACTGGTTGCAGTATTTGAGAAGTGGTTTAAGACATGCTGAGTAGAGAAGGATACACCCTTCCCTTGATGTCCTGGCTGTGTCCCTGTTAACACAGCCCAGGGCGCTGTTGGCCGTCCCTGCAGCCAGGGCACACTGCTGGCTCATGCCCAGCTCGCGTCTGCCAAGGCCCCCAGGTCCCTTCCCGCAGAGCTGCTCCCAGCCAGGCAGGCACCAGCCCGTGTCCTTGCACCAGAGCTTCCTGCCCACGGGCACTGCTTGGTGTTTGTCCTTGATGAATTTCAACTGGTTTATGCTGGCCCATTTCTCCAACCTGTCTAGGTCCCTATGGATGGCAGCCCTGTTGAGGGTGTCAACAATTTTCCCCGAATTTGGTGTAATTTACAAACTAGATGAAAGTGCAGTCAGGCCATTGATAAAGATGTTAAGCAGGACAGGTTGCAGGAAAAGCCCCACAGTACTCCACTTGTTACTGGCTTACAGATAAATCATGACCCATTAACCCCTACCCTTATGAGCCTAATGAATGAGTTTTTAGATGGATGGTTGTCCACCCATCCATCCAAACTGTAACATCCTAACTTGGATACAAGAATATTGTATAAGACTGTGCTGAAAGCCTTGCTGAAGGCAAGATAAATGACATGCAGTGCTCTGCCTTTGTCCAGAAACTGAGATCCTGATTACAGGAGGCAATCAGGTGGGTCAGGCGTAATTCACCCTTGGTAAATCCATGTTTAATTATCTCCCCAGGGACCATCAAAGTGAGACCAATTAGCCTGTAGTTCTTCAGGTTGACCTTTTGGCCTTTTTTTTTGAAGATGCATATGACTTTTGCCTTTCTTTCGGCATCAAGCACCTCCTCTGGATCTCCAGGGGTACAGCTCTAGATAGGCCTTGCGAGGGAGGCCTTGCCAGGTAGTGTCTTTGCTCTGTCTTCCCTTCAGACACTTTGTTTGGATGAACAAAGTTCACTTGGAACAGAAAACAGCGCGTTGCTTTGGCTTTCCCCTTTTAACACAGTGGTAAACTTCCATCAAGCAGAGAGGAAACTGAAATTCTGCTGCTGTCAGCACAGACAGCACAGATTGAATGATGCCCTTTATGTGTGTGCCCACAGGCACTTAAGGGTAAAATTTCGGAGCCCTGCTGTAGAACCGGGGAAAAGTAAGGGATATGAGGCTGGGTTGGGGAGCTGCTACTTTACACTGGCTACCAAAATTTCCCATTCTAAACTTCTGCATCAAGCTGAAAAGACTTGAGAAACTTCTTCCGTGACCTCTACAGAAAAAAAAAAAGGCTCTAAATTTTCCCTCTGATTATTTATATTTGGTCAGAGCATATGGCAGTGTTT
The DNA here is from genome assembly GCF_035582795.1 of Mycteria americana. Lineage (NCBI taxonomy): Eukaryota > Metazoa > Chordata > Aves > Ciconiiformes > Ciconiidae > Mycteria > Mycteria americana. The sequence continues at coordinate 92,024,683 of NC_134366.1, read as the reverse complement.
TTTCACAGTTGAATCATTCAAAAATGGCTCAACAGATTTTACTCAGACGTCCAACGTAATCACTTTTGGGCTGAGGTTGAGTGTGGAAAATTGAAGCCAAAAGGAATTTGAATTATGAGCAATGGGAAAAGGGATAGGGAGGCAGGAGAGCAGCTGGATTTCTAACTACGTAATTCTAACTACATCACAAAAAGCCTCACAGCTTCAACTGCTTTCCTACTCTAATTCCAGATGAATGAACACCACATATTTGTATAGGTAACATGGGAAGGAGTTTTCAAAGTTGCAAGGCGAAGTAGCCTGCAAACATCAAAACATCAGACAGTGTTTTGCTTGTGTGTAACCAATCACTTAGGGGAAGGAAAGGGGAAAATGAAATCTTTTGAGGCGGTTGACTTAACGAGCAGATGCAGAACGTTTATATGAATCATGAGCTAGAGCGAATGGTATCATCCAGCTAACTGTATTTACCAAGGTCTGCTGAGAAAGGAGAGTTGAGGATATTGCATGGTATGGGTTAGCTCAGTGACAGTCCATGGAGTGGGGACACGGCTGTAGCCGTGCTGAAGTGAAAATGTACCCTACAAGATACCAGATTGATTTTTGAGAAGAAATAACTAAGGGGGAGGGAAAGCCGCCTTGTCTGTGAGTGTTTCGGTGTAGGCTGAAGTGTGCTACTTCACAAGTATTCTGGATTCCCTGTGTGAAGAAAGAAGACGGCGTGAACACAGGTGACGTAGTGACACAGTGACAGCAAAGCAAGCACTAATGCGTCTCCATAAAAGCTGCTGCCCCTTGTTTCTGCGGTGGTCAGTCTCTCCGTGCCTAGCAGGGAATACCTGGTGATACGTAAATTATCTCTGATAACTAAAACCAGCTGCCTTCCCCTTCTGCCTCAGTAAGTCTCAGACTCGCTGTTGCTTAAAAAAGCTTCTTGGCAGCTGTCTGTGTGAATTTGAAGGACAGCCTGGAAAGCTGAACTTGAGCATTTTCTGAAACCGTACTGGCAGGCAGCCTGAGACAGTAGCTCGGCTAAGTGTGATATGCTCAGTTTTGTGTTTGGGTCCCAGAGACAGGCCAGGGTGGATTTTCCCGTTGAACAAAACAGGAGTCTTACCACTTCCACGGGAGCCTTTGGGAAGTTCATCCTTTCCGCTAATACAAACAAGAACCCGCAGCACTTTTTATATATAGACACAAATGAAAATGGTGTTATAAATACAAGCACAAGAGCCTACTGACTTAATCCAGTGAGACTGCTGTAAAAATGTACCATGTGCTAGCATTCAGCTAAATCCAGAGGGCTGCTTTTAGCAATGGGGAGGCAGGAGCTTCAGTTTACCCAAGTACTGCCTCCGAGGAAAGTGGTGGAAGCAGCACAAATACCCAGCTCAGGAAAAAAGGGATGAAAAAAAGATGTCATTTCTGTCCAAGCTCAGTGAGGTATGACCTCGTGCAGCAGTTCAGTCTTGAAGGGTGCTCATTCAAAAATATAGGTGGTTAATTTAGAATGTGATCCAGGGGAAATTCAAGTTTCCTGTAGCCTAGACATTTAAACATATTTCTGAAACATTGCAGTGACTTTTAATTAGTGAAATTTTATATAAGCTTTTCTATACAAATACGTATTAATGAAACGCATACGCACATAAACATAACAAAATTCAAAGAATGTCTTCTCTTGCAACAAAATACTGCTTTCAAGCTCAACCAAAATTGAAACATCTATTTCCATTTTGAAAAGTTTTTTATAAAAAAAGAAACAGAAGAAGAAAAAAATAAATCCATTCAACTTTTTCCAGAGAAAATATATTTTTCAAATGTGAGGACAGGAATCAAAGTATATGAATGTCACAACTTGTTTCTATTTCTGTGCACTTTAGCCCTTACTAAGAAAACGACATGCTAGATACAGATTAAAAAAGCATCATTTGTCATGTTGAGACCAGGATGTTCCTGAAAAATTGTTTATTCCCTTTTCACAGTGTCATTTCCACCACCAGTTACACTTGTGCCTTCTCAGGGTGCATTAGTGATAGGGAAATCAGAGGAGGTTAGAGCTACTGGACCTGCTCTGGTCCAAGGCAGCTCAATACTCAAGTGCCTGCCAGTTTGTAGTTGCCATGGCCCAGAAGAAGCTTGAATGCAAAAAGAGCCCTGGTCCATATATGCAACGCGGTCAGAGCATCTGTGGGGTCCTCTGCTTCATCGTTCCATAACGCTTGAGGAGATTCTCAGCTTATCAATGACAGTGTTTGTGCAAGCAATTAGTGCTGCATTTTGTACGTTTTCTGTCTTGTCTAGGCTGTTTCCTACTATACTTCATTACTCTGAAACTGAATAACCTAATGCTTGTATATAATTGCAGTTAAGGCCATTGTATTTTCTTGAGAAAGTAAATCCACCCTATGCTTGATGAGAACTCCATATGCACAGTTACATTGTTTTGGTCATAGAGGCATCTAAATACACATTTCTTGTACACCACAAGTAAAACTTCATTCTATCCTAGACTGGGAAGAGAAAATACAGAAAAGGAGCCAAACTCCATTGTTAGACTACCAAAGTTTAGCAGAACACAAATGTTATAATTTATCCTTTTATATATACAACTAAAGAGCAGCTTGATTGAAGGCCTACCATATTTTCTGTCACTGGGCTTGTGAAGGCTTTCAAGTCATTATGTCAATCTCCCTGCAAGGAGCATGGCTTACTACTTCTCTGGCCCTTTTGGATTAAGATTTCACAAATGCCAAGCTCCTTAGAGCTTGTTTTTTCCACTGGAAGGAATTCAGGGCTCTAAAGTTTCACCACCCTTCTACAAATAGATCATACAGAACCCGCAGTAACTTGTTCAGTTTTCATTTTTATTTTCATGTTTTCGTATGAAAACATAATGTTTAAAGTTAAATTTACTACTTGCTTGCTATGAAGGACAGTCCTCAAACATGCTTTATATACAAACATCCAACACCACTTTTCCAAGAACAAATATTTCCAAAAAAGCATGGAATTTTCCCAGAATTACCAGTGACTCACCAGGTCTGCAGCTTTGGCTGATGTAAATTAGCATAGCAGTAATAAATGAGGTTATGCCATCTACATCAGGTGAAGATGTATCTCTGCACAGCACTCAGAAATTTGATGAAGACACACCCATTTTATGATCTTACTAATGGATCATACGGTCTACTACTGACGTGCTTTTGTTACTCTTTCCTTTGTGAGTTTACTTGAAAGCTGTAGCGTCTGTGGGCCACAAACAGAAGACCAAAAGACTGAAGCAGTTCTCTGTTAGCTGTTTTGTAGATGATTATAAGCCAGATCAGAACACTTTTCAAGAAATGTGCATTAAAATCATGAGGGTTTCCAATCTGAAAACAATGACATGTTCTGGACCAAGTCTCTTTCCAGAAATTAAAGTAAGTTACAAAATAGGTCAGTTCTCTAGCATTTTGGAATGACAACAGTTCAAGATTTTTGTGGTGAAAGCATAACCTTTGAAACTGTTATTTCACAAACAAATGGTAAGCTCTGTCCTTCTTCACACAAACACAAGATTTGATTGCATCTGTAAAAACTGCCCCCAAAGCATTTCCTTTGGCTGATGTGGAATGCTGAGTATTCATTAAATCAGACACAGAAAGACATTTTTTTTGGCCCTTATGAACTTCTGAAGCTTTACGGGCTAACAGCTGCTTATCTTGTGAACAGAATTTCCTGTTAGTAACCTTCCAGCCTATTTGTTCACTAGAAGCACAGTAAATGTCAACAAAAATAACACACTGTGTTCCAGTTCTTAAAGACAATTGAGAAATCTCAGATGTTTCACACTTCCCAAATAGACTCCTGTTCTCATTTAGTTCTGGTGACTGTTAGTTGGAGTGAAATTATGAAGATGTTGAAGGACTGACTATAAACACTATGTTCTTGTAACATACAATGCACTTCCAATAGCATAGCAGTGCTAGCAATCATTTTAGGAAAGATTGAATATTTTTAATTGTAAAAAAAAATGGCTCTTTTCTTGCTATGACAGTCAGATTCTGAGTAAATCTGTTGTTCTGACTCCCTTCAGGTTAGCTAATAAACAGTGATTTTGGCTGACAAAATGAAATGTCTCCCAGTTTCTCTACCCTGTGGAAAGCTGCACTGCCTCCAGAGCTGTCTCCCTCAGCTAATTCCAGTTATAGCATCGGTGGAGGATCTGTGGACTAACCCATTCAGGACATCACGCTATTAGAGTATGTCCAGAGGAGGGCAACCAAGATGGTGAAAGGCCTCGAGGGCAAGACTTACGAGGAGCGGCTGAGGTCACTTGGTTTGTTCAGTTTGGAGAAGAGAAGGCTGAGGGGTGACCTTGTCGCAGTCTACAACTTCCTCGGGGGGGCAGTGGAGAGGGAGGTGCTGATCTCCTCTCTCTGGTGACCAGCGATAGGACATGAGGAAATGGCATGAAGCTGTGTCAGGGGAAGTTCAGATTGGGCATTAGGAAAAGGTTCTTCACTGAGAGGGTGGTTGGTCACTTGAACAGGTTCCCCAGGGAAGTGGTCATGGCATCAAGCCTGTCAGAGTTCAAGGAGCATCTGGACAACGCTCTTAGTCATATGGTTTAGTTTTAGGTAGTCCTGTGAGGAGCAGGGAGTTGGACTCCATAATCCTTATGGGTCCTTCCAACTCGAGATACTCTATGATTCTATGATTCTTGGGAGGAAAGGCAGCAAATGTTCTGTGGCCAATACTTCTGATCCTACAAACTGTGTGCTACAGCTTTCATTTGGCCAAGAAATAGAAGATGGGAACTGCTGCTTACTTCCTGTGTGTGGAAGATTGACTGGGCAGGACAATTGTTTTCCAGGAGTCCCACTCCAAGATAAGGTAAGGTAAGCCTGGGCATAGCAAGAGCCCAGGACAAGTAGACAATATTAATCTGTGCACCTTCCGTAGTACTCCCAAAACTGGGAGTTAGAATTAGCTATTGGACCCTGCTCTAGGAACATAGGACCACTGCTCATCCCAGCAGGCAGCCTGGGATGTTTGAATTACTTGAGAGCTGGTTTTGGCCCCACTTGCATGAGCTTAAAATAGAAAGCAAAAGGTATCAGATTCAAACAGAATGAATTTGGAATCAGTAACTGCTATTTTTGTAGGACCTAAAGATAAACAAGCTACTCCTTCAAAAGTTCATTCAGATTGCAAATAGTTGAAATGAGTCATTCCCCTCTGGTCAAAACTGTCCCTCATGGGATTCTGCTTAATTTTTGGTTTGGTAAATGAGCACAAGCATGAAGCTTTCTGATAATGCCATTTCTAGCAATGCCTGCTGCATAGAACAGCACTGATCTACTCTCTCCAAGGGTACTTGTCACCAAGATTAAATCATCTGGGTGGCTCCCCAGTTTCCATTGGAACGGGACACACAAGTGCAGCAAACAGGGCTGCTCTGCTTATTCCCAGGGATGTAACCGGAAAGCTATGCCTGCTTTCTCAAAGCGGGGACCAAACACATGGCAAATCATTTATTTTGCTTAAGACACTACTGGTGAGTGTTCACACAATGCAGAAAGCCAATGGTCCAAGAAAACCACACACCATCCTGGACTTAGAACTACATTGCCTTGAACGCCTTCGACAGCATTGGGTGATCCTTGTAGCACACAAGTTTGTGGTGCTTTGTGATCCCACCCAAAAGGCAGGAACCAATTGGGAAGCTATGAGAACTATGCAGTACAGAGCTTCACAGTGTTTGAAGGAAGTGATCCTCCTGCTGGCATTGCTAGATTAACAATATCAAGAGAAACGGCTTTGTGCAAGAAAACAAGGAGCTCTGTGCGCAATCGAAGTTACTGTAACAGTGGAAGTTTGTTTTCCAGATCCCTGTAGCTGATGTTCAGTGTCTACCACACACATTTTGCTGCATGTGCGCACAGCAACTGCAAAGCACGTGCGTAGTAAAATCAGACCATCTAACATCTGTGCAGCACATCTGGTCTCATTTATGTGAGACGTTGACTTGCTATGTACATGTGCCACAAGAGAGACATTCTTAACGTGCCCTTAATAACTTTTTGCCTCCTGACTCCACTCTCTACCTAAAGATGTGTCCAAAGTTTTTCCTAAACCCAAGGCATTCAGGATGCTTATACGAGCACTTTCTGATGTCCCTGAGGTGCAAGCTCACATTGCAACATTTCCCAAAAGTGGAGCAAAAATCGAGTCCCTCTACAGAAGTAGGTCATTTTTTTAATGAACACTTGCAAGCTTTTCATGTGAGATCTCTGTCACGGTTGGCTAAAACTGCTTGATAGGTTCAGAGTTGGTGGAGGTGGTGGGGGAAAGAAGTTTAGACTTTGCACTTCTGCTTGTAAACACTCTATTTTCCATACAAACCTTGCTACATATAGAGCATCGACAGTGGCACTGTCAACATTGTCCTGTACCCTAGAGTCCAGAAAGCTCTTTTTCTTGTCACAGTATGAATTCTTGGGCTTGTCAGCAAATAGCAAATGCAGAAAACATGCGTTCTCCAGAGTTGTCATTCACCCTAAGACTGAGACAATAAATCCAAAGTAATGTAAAATGCATTTTCATTGAAATTAGTGATTCTTAACTTTTCAGGGGATATCTGCTTATTCACACATACATTTGTACCTTTTCCATAAGGATGCTGCATTCCTATTTGCAGTGGTGAGGAAAACGGATGCTGTTCAAGATTATGGCATCGCAAATTCAAGAGGGATCCACAAGCCACATACAGTCTGACTTACAGTTTATTACATGGAATACAAGTATAATTTTCCTTGCTTGTAGCTGAAACACAGTTTAAATTAGCTGCTTTATAAATGATCAAGCATATAACAAAATCCACGAGTACTAACCTGAAGGTGGCTCTGGATTCCCACTCACAAGCTCTGTAGTCCAAACCTAATGTGTTTCCCATGTGAAGGGGGATAGTCAGCCTTTCCTGAGGATGCTTTCCCTTTATTGAGTGCATAGCAGTGTCTTGGGTTATGAAGAATTGATTCATTGTGTTCATTAGCATTTCAAAAGCATTTAGCTTGGCTAGAGCTCTATAAAAGATTGCTGTGAACTGTATTGCTGTATGTATATGGGCACTAATGAATACAATAGGAAATAGGATATATTTACATTTTTATGAGAGTTTCCTGAGTTAAAGGAATGTGCTTACTACTCTGAAGTTGAGAGCAAGTTCTCTTTCTGCTCTTCCTCAGCCTGAAGGGTCATGTGTGCAGCGTAGCTGTAGTATCACAGTGCAGGTGAAGCCATTCTGTTCTAACCATTCCTGTATTTTCCACAGATGCAAATGCAGGTGTGGGTAGAAAATTGGATCTGAGGGCTGGGGCTTGTCTGGTGGCTTATCCTGGCTCATTTCACACCTTGTCTGTGCTTGTGAGCCATGTCACAGGGAACAGTTGTGTTGCCCCCTTTCAGATCACAACTTCATCTACCCCCGTGTGCAGAAGGATAAGGAGGACAGGTCCTAGATTTCTTTTCCCTCTGAAGTATGAAACAACATTTAGCACAGCAGGTTTTGCATACCTTGTGTAAGTGAACAGTAAGCTAGCTATAGATGGACATCAAGGTTGGACAACTTGAATGCGGATCCTGTATTCCCCTCTTGTATAGCATAAATCCCTGGTGAACAGAGACTGAAGCCTATGGTCAGGCATGAGTAAAGGCTGTTTAGGAAGGACAAGCAGAGAAGAAGAGGAGAGGGGCTCGTGAAGAGTCTGACTGTCCAATGCTCCAGTATAAAGCTGGAGGACATGCTCACTGAGCATGTGTCTGGGTCAAGAACAGAGGAGGAGGGTACACTGAGGATGAGTCTGTAAGAACTACCTGACCAAGAGGACATAGCAGATGAGGCTTTCTAAAATAACTAGTAAAGGTCTCCTGTTTTTAGGCTCTCATCCTCATGTGGTTTTCAACCCTCTAGACATCGACAACACGGCATTACGTAAGCATTCCAGGAAAACCCTAGACTGTGTTGGTGATAATTTCAAAACACAGAAATGTTAGAGGCTCAACGGTAGGTAATGCTCTACCAGACCTACTGCTCACAAACTGTGAAGAGCTAGTGGAAAATGCAGTCACGGTTGGCAGCTTGGGTTGCAGTAACCACAGGATGATTGAGCTCAGGATCTGAAGGAAGGCTGGGAAGGAAAGCAGCAGGGTTAGGACTCTGGATTTCAGGAGAGCAGACTTTGGCTTATTTTTAGGGAATTGCTAGGCAGAGTGCCCTGGGAAGTAGCCATGAAGGGGAAAGGTGCCCAGGAAAGCTGGCTAATTTTTAAAGAAAACTTCTTGAGAGCTCAGGAACGAACCATCCTGTTGTACAGGAAGACCAGGAATTCTGGCAGAAGGCCTGCTTGGCTAAGCCAGGAGCTTCTCAATGAACTAAAACACACAAAAAAAGAGTGCACAAGAAGCAGAAACAAAAAGAGGCAATGAAAGAAGAGTATAACAATATTGCTAGGCAATGCTTGAGGACAAATGCTGTAGGGACAAAATCAGGGTGGTCAAAACAGAAGGTTGGTCTAGAGCTAAAACTGGCCAGGGACACAAAGGGCAATAAGAGATGTTACAGGAACATTAGCTGGAAAAGGAAGTTCAGAGAAAAGGCAGGTCAGTGAATGAATGAGGAGACAGTCTAGTAACAAACACAGAAGTGACTGAAGTACTAAAGTCCTTTTTTGCTTCTGTCTTCACGGACAAAACCTGCTCCCAGAGCTCTGTGTGTACCAGCACATATTTGGAAGGAGGTGGTGGGTAGGGGGCACAACAGTTTAGGGGCTACCTAGAGAAGCTGGAAGTATTCAGTCTGTGGGAGGAGGTGGGTGCTGACAGAGATGGCTGATGTGATTGTAGATGCCTCTGTCCATGGAAAATAATGACGATCAGGAGAGGCAGCTGAGGAGCATGTCCTCTGGACATTTCCAAACCCCCAAAGGACAAGAAGGTAACGAGGACTAGGCAACACAGATTTCCAAAGAGCGAATCATCCTTTGCTAACCAGATTACCTTCTCTGACAAAACGACTGGCTATGGAGGCAAGGGGAGACTGGTGGGTATAATACACCTGACTTTAGTAAAGCATTTGATGTCGCCTCCTACTGTATCCCAAATCTCACTCAGAAGCTGAGGAAGTTTGGGCTGGAGTAGAGTAGAAATTGGGGCTCAAAGCATAGAAACCAATAGCTTGAGGTCTGACTGGTAACTATTGGAGTCCCTCAGAGGGTAACACTACAGTCCATATTGTCCAGTGTTTCATCCACAGTCTTGATGATGAGGCAGCACACACCCTCCACAAATTCGTGGATGATGCTAAATTAGGGGGGGGTGTCTGACATGGCAAATGGCAGAACTTTAGTTCTCAGTGACCTGAGAAACTCAGGGACTGGGGCAACAAAAAACTCACGGGACTCAGTAAGGGAAAGTACATCTGGGGCAGAATAACCCCATGCACCAGTACTAGCTGGGAACTGGCTGGCAGAGCAGCAGCCTCACTGGAAAGGACCTGGAATTACAGGTGTTACTTGGTGTGACAGTGGATGCCAAGTCGAACATGTGCCAACCATGTGCTCCCATCATGAATAAGACAAACGACTAAGGGTTACTTTAGGGGGAGCATGGCCAGCAGATCCAGGGAGGTTATTCCTTGCTTTAATCTGCTGCTGAGGAGGCCATAGTTGGACTACTGTGTCTGGCTCTGGGACCCCCCGAAACACTTCAAGAGGGATGTTAAAAGCTGGAGATGGTCCTCCAGAGGTCTATCAAGATGGCTAGGGACAGAGAGCACATGAGCTATGAGGAAAAACTGAGGGAGCTGGGCTTGTTTAGTGTGGTGAAGAAGAGATGAAGGGGAGACTGAATAGCTTCTGACTACACGAAGTGAAGTTATGAAGATGACAAAGCCAGATTTCACAGTAGCAAGCACAAAGCAGACAAGGGTAAGGGACATATGTTGTGACTTGGGAGGTTCAAATAAGACATCAGGAAAATATTCTTCACCAAGATGGTGATGCAGCACTGGAAGAAGCTATGAGAGATGCCGTTGAGTCTCCACCCTCGGAGGTTTTCAAGACTCAGCCAGATGAAGCCATGATGGGCCTAATCTAGTGTTAATGATTGTCCTGCTTTAAGCAGAACACCAAACTATATACCTCCCAAGGTTCCCTCAAAACAGCTCTTGTAATATGCTATGACGTGTCTCTAGTCCAAGCTGAAATCTTGCATTTCAAGGAGTTTATTTTGCTCATGTGCTGCATATCAGTGAAGGAAATAAATGCAGATTGTCAGGGAAGACTTCTGGCTAAGGAACTAATTTCAGTTTATGGTCTATTTTCCCCCTTTATCTCAAATCAGGTATTTTTTAGAGTTGTTTGTTCGGAGAAAGAAGAGAAATATTATATTCAGGCACTATATTTTGAAAGGTCTCGGTAACTAATAAAATTGGCTTGCACATAAATCCAGAAACTGGTAATTAAGCAACGGAATGGAAAGCAACCTCAAGTCAAACTGCTGACATTTATTTTTTGTTTACAATATTAACTCTAATATACCCTGGTAAAAATGGTCTGGTTCAGCCTTTCTATCATAATGGCGCAGGAGCTTGCGGTATATTCTTCCCATGGTTCCTTACAGCAGAACTACCTTGTGGTGGAGTCAACATTCCTGTTATTTACTGAGTAACAAAGGTAAATCTTGTTCCAGCTTTTTTGGTACGAGAAGGCTGAAAGAAGTGGAGGCAAATCTTCAGCATCTTTCATTCATTGCATGGTATCAGAAATGAGTCGTATCAGCTTAAAGTGTCTTTGCAGTTTGTGCTGAAAGCAGCTTTACAAATGTCGATGGTTACAGGGAACGGGAGGAGAAGACAGCCTTCCTTCGAGCTTCCCTGTTTCTTTATCCGGTTGGGGCATCTAGTGGCTCTTGTGACTAAATTGGTTTGTGGCTGTAAAATAAATTGCTGGCTACAGGTTAGTTTATCTGTGAGAAAGGCCTACACTGTAACTGGTAATTTTGGCAAAGATTTTCAAAATTATGCTATAGAAAAGGCTAGCAAGTGCTTGCTTCTATAGAGAGAAGAAAGTGTTTGAGAAAGCAACATGGGAAAGTTTATGCTTTTGTCCTCTAATATCGCATTTCATCTGTGCTCAGAGGCTTAATTATTCAGGCCAGAATATACAGTAACTTTTGCTTAAAAACAGTCTTTTTAAAAAATAACATGTAAAGAAACAAGGCAACAGGATTTGCTTTAAGTTATGTTACTAACTTCTACAAACAAATGAAACAGACATTGAGTAGAAGTGGCAGAACAAGAAAAGCAGATGTAGACTGTAGACTGAACAAGACTGGAGCTTCAGACCGCGGACGTGGCTATGCATTGTATTTATTACGTACCACTGCAAATTCACCATGAAATTCTCAGAAGTAAGTCGATTGCATCTGTTGTGGAAAAGCAATATTTACTCAGAATATGACTGCCCCGCTATGCTCTGGTCAGTTTTTCTTTCTAAATGCAACAGTAAGGATTTTTATTCTTTTATATTACTGATGGCTTCCATGCCAAAAAGCAGGTGTAGGTAAGCTTCTTCCTGAACTGATCTGATAGCCCCTCCAACATCCTTCCTCTCTTTCTGCAAGGAGGAAATCACCTGCTCTAGATGCAGTTCTGGCATCAGTATACCCTCCCTGATGCATAACTTTGGTCATGATAGCTATGTTGGGACAAGCAGCAGGAGGTGCCTGAGCCAACTGCACCGTCATTAGCTGCCAACACAGCAGAAGGGAACAGCCCCCACAAAATCCAGCCTTGTTGCCTCTTAGACTCTTTTATTCCCACTGTAGGGGCATCGCTCATCCTTATGCTTTTTATGATCCTTACACTGTACAGGAGCCTAGCCAGCATCATGATCTTACTAATCTATTTGACTTGGCTAGGACCTACAACACATGGATGTGTATGAGCAGGAGAAGTTTCTGCCTTGCCACAAAGACCTAACACTGGAACAGCTCAGACTGCCGAGATGAAATCACACGGAAGACTGAAAAGCAAGGCGACTGTGGCGATTTTGAGTTTTGATTATGACTTGATTTTACTTACATTATGAATTCCTGCAGATGCCTTACATTCCGTTTGCATTGGTGAAAGATGATATAAACTCCTACCCTAGCCATGCCGAGTACTACAGCCTCTCTGGCAAGAAGCCAAAGTGCTGGTTTGTAAGGGAAGGAAAGGGAGAGGGTGGACAGGGAGAGTACAAAGAAGAGCTGAAGCACCTCTTAAACTTTAAACAATCCATCATTCGGCTAACTGGCAACTGTTTTGTACTATGCTGTTGCCCAGTTTACTTTCTCAGTTCAAAGAAATAGCTGCTTGAAAACCCTTCTGCAGCTAATGCACCGCTACCATATTTGGAACGAAAACTCTTTAATGATTTGGCTTGTAATCTTTGCTTATTAATAGCTCAGCCTCAGGCTTATGGAGCGCGTGGAATTCAGGATGCATTTACTAAATACCGCACTCCAGGTGTGGTATTAGCCTTGCTTTCCTGATGCATGAATTAAAACACACAAGTTTGCTTCAGACTACAGAGCAGATGGGGTCAATACAAGATGGCATCTGTGAATTTCATTGATCAGAAGTAAAACCATATGCCTTTTCACAGAAGTCCTATTGGACAATACATTGAGGAAGTCTAGGCTGTAAGGTCACACTGTGGCCTGCTGGTCACAGCTCTTCTGGAAGGTGCTAGAGACTTTGACCATCTTGGAAATTGTGATGTTCCAGAAACACTTGGAAAGTAGTCCTTATAGAAAGTTACAGCTTTCCAGTCAAATAGGCTGCTTGTCCTGTGAGCTTTCTGTCAGACCTACCAGCAGTGGGGCCTCTTTCAGTGATTTTGATGAGAAAAGATGATGCCCTCCTTGTCCCATTGCAACGTTCTTTCTCAGCTTTTTAACTCGCTAAATAGAAACTGGAGGTGCTGTTTGCATGGTCAGATGTTGTTACCGCAATTAACTGATCTCCACTGAAGAACAGACTGGTGGTGTGGCGACAATAGCAGCCTGTGCCTGTCACCAAGGCTGCTACCTGTCTCTAAACAAATATGAGCTGCTGGGCAAGCAAAAGCAGCATCTGCCTCCATTACATGAAGTCATTCAGTAACACTGGTCAATGAACTGTAGCTGATAAAGCAGGGAATGTCTGATACTGCTGTGCTGGAGCACAGTCAGCTATCAGCTTCTGGATCTCCACAGATCCCACTGGCCTTTATCTTTTTCTTTCTGAAGTTTTTCAGTAAAGCTTTGAACCACTTTGTGTGTGTGTTTGAATTATGCACTGTAATAACCTTGATCCTACCGTATGTCAGGACTCCCCATATGTTTTTTCATTTGTAGTATCCACAAAATTCACCCCATAAAGGCAAAAGGTACAGCCTGGCTCCAGATCCTCTGTCATTCAGCTACAAACAGCTGGCAGTGTACATTACAAGGCTTATTTAAAGCTCAAGTACTTTCACCCACCCTCTCTGATAACTAAACTTGGCACGTAAAAACATGAAAATAAAAATATCAAAGTAGTGTAGCGTTTCAAAGAAGCATTCAGGAAGCAGACAGCATGTCTTGCGCCAACACAGAGAATCCTGTGGCTGAATGCATGGTGCATGCTTTGAGAATGTACCCATCTCTGGTATGGAAAGGACAGGTCATCTAGGTGTGGTCGCATAACTCACCATGTGGCTGCTCACACTTGCATTCGCTACTCAGAAGCACTGGGTCCCTTCTGTGACGATGTACTGCTAACATTTCAATTTCAGAGAAATCTCCACCATTGACTCTTGACTGGAAGCAGAGGAGTGTTTTCATACATGGGAGAGATCTCAACAGCTCGTGCTATTGGCACGTCTGGTGGTTAGTTGAGGAATAATGGTTTTGAGGCATGAGTATTATCTAGCGCTCATTTTCTGGGAGAGCCACTTCCATCTCAATGTTTACAAATATTTTCAGCTTTAGCCACCTCAAACGTAGCTATTTAATTTGACTCTCCACAAGTCGTTTGCAGCTTGTGCTTGGCACAAATAGCGCAGTCAAGTACAAGAGGCAGACAGCTTTAAATCTAGTGCCTCCAAGTTGAAGGAATAAAGGGGACTAAGAAAGATGGCTACATTGGACTAGAGCTGCTGCAATTTATGCAGGTTTAAACTCTTTTCCATGACCACTTCAATCACCAGAGATCCTCAGAACACCTCATTTCAGTCAGTACCTGGCCTAGAAATGCGCTTCATTGGGAGAGGGTGGAAAAGGACGGGCGAGGTATATAAATGAGTGCTGCAAGCTAGAGCAGTAGGAAGACAACCAAATGATCCTGTAAATTTCTCCCCTGCAATGAACCCCCAGGCTTTCCCACAGTCAGCTTCCAGGACAGGAGTGGCAGCAACATCAGATAGGTGTCAGGAATATTTGCCCGTAGGACAAATTTGAGGTGGGTGTCAATCTTGTCCTTTCTCTCTTTGACTCTGTGGTGACACTGGCACTGTTAGGAGAGTTTTAATTATAAGACTAAATTTGCAAAAGTAGCGATGCAGGTGCTCCTGAAGTGGCCTCACGTGACCCAGTGTGAATCTGAAAGCAGAGCAGTGATACCAATGTCCTGAGTGCCTTCACCAAGGAGCAGCGTGCCAGGTAAACCCCACGGCTGAAGCTGGAGTTACCTCAAGGAACTGCATTTTGTTCTGTGTTTACACAAGTAACTGGGCTGCCAGGAGGCACCTGTGACAAACTGGATATCGGGGAGCAGCAAGTGCAGGGCTGCTGCACTAGGGAGGAGGAGCCAGGAGCTGAGGGGGGCAAGATGAGGAGGTAAACCAGATCCAGCGTCCATCCAGGAGGTTCAGTCAGAAGCAGCAGAAGATGGGGTCAGACAGGGATGGGATCAGGCAGAACTGTGGTATCGCTGGGGCAGGGACTGATGGCCCGGGCTGAGCTGGAACAAGGTCCTGAGCCATGGGCAGGGTGGGAGGAGGCCCCAGGGGAGGCTTGGCAGGGACAGTCAGGGCTAACAGTGTCCTCAGGGCCATGGCCCTGGGGTTCACAGCCAGAAGTTCTCTCTCAGCGTAGGAATCCAAGAACTTGTGTTTCAAACAGAGCAATGTTTTAGTCCAGTAAGTAAAGTACATAAGCAGCCTTGATTACAGAGATCAGAACACCAAGTACTGGAGCAGAGAATCACGTTTTTCTTCTCTCAGGGTATTTGACACTTTTCTGTGCACCTCACTTCTCCTACCTTGTAGGAGGTACATTATAGCTGTCATATTAGTCAGATCATCCAGTCAGTAGTGCATTTGATCCTACATTACTGACATTCTTGTAGTTGAATGAGAACAGAAGAAAATACTACGTGAGAAGCCAATTCTGATCACTAGCAAGATATTGATACAGTCACTCCAGCTGTTAATTGAAAGACATTTTTGTGGCCCTAGAAGCCAAACAGTGAACATCTTATTCAGCTGTTGCTTCGGTGAAACTTGCAAGTGAAAACGGAGCAAAGACTCCGAGATCTAACCTATAGATGGTCACGGAGAAGCGTGGCATACATAAATCATAAGGGAAGCTTATAGTAGTTGAGCACATTTGCTACTTTTGTACATAAGTAACTCCAACTCTTTAGGGTAACTGGGGTAAGAGACAGAAATAACCCAGATAATTGTACTGTCAGAACAGCAACTATATCCATCTTTGGGAAAACTTGCACACAGACTTCTGCGGAGCAGGGAAGCCTTTTAAAATCGATGGCTAGCGCAGGACCTCCTGGGAGGCACATATGCTTTGCGTTATAGACTGAGCTGAAGCCAGGAACATTGGGGTAAAGCAGGGTTCACAACCCACATATCCCTACCTGGCTATAGGCATGAAGTGCCACTTTTTATGGTATAAACAGAAACACCCAGTCTAGTAAAACTAGACTTAGCTATGCCTACCACCATACAACTTCGAGTCGTTCAGATTAAAATTGTTATCAGAGGTTTGCATCTGTCTTTGTGTCAGGACTTAAATTTGGATTGAGGTGTTCCAGTAGCGATTTATCAAAGTTGTTATTTTAGGATTTTATCAAAGCTGTTTATCTTATGTGCTTTGCCTGCAAATCTATGAAAAAGCACCTTGTGTCTGCCTATGCCATTGCAATCAGTTTTTGAAATTCACATAGCTGGTATTGACATTTATGAGGAGAATGATATGCACTGCAAATAGAAAATTTTACATACGCCTTACACTGCCATCTTTTATTTTCCCCAGAATAAATGACTCTATAACCAGGTGAATCAAGAGGGAATTAGGCTAATTACATTTTAGATAGTCATTATAAAACTTACTGTAAATGAATAATCATCTTATGAGATGTAAAAAAATTGCATTGCATGGTAAAAGAAAAAACGTTATGCTTATGGGGTAACCGGGCTTGGGAAGACCTCTGCATACGGGAAACTGCGTTTCTTCTCCTCGCCCCGGTACAGGGGAAGGAGGCTTTGCCACTAAGCTGAGCCAAACGCTCCCTCTCGTGGAGCACGCTTGGAAGCAGAGCCGCGGAGGGAGGCTCGGGGGCCGGGCTGCTCCGGCAGCCGCAGCCCAGGTTGGCAGCTCTGGAAAGCCCGGAGCTGTGACGGGTCCGGGTTTGCTTTTGCTTTGCTGTGATGGCAAGTGCGAGGAAGGAGGCATTTCTCTTGCTAGGCTGCTTCTGAAGGAGGAGCACAGGGGGGATTTTTAACTTGGTGGTTTTTTTTTCTTTCTCTCTTCCTACAGAGTAAAATGAAAAGGGCCCTACTGTCCCAGAGCAGGTGCTCCTTACTGATACTAGCTTCTCCTGAGGGAGAAGACCAAAGAGCGATCAGACACGGAGATGGAGGTGCTGGGTGATAGGGATGGAGGGATGTCGGCAGGGTGGGAGAAGAAGAGGGGAGGTGGCCTTGTGCGTACTTTGGACTTGTGCTTTGGACTTGTGGGCTAAAACCTGTGGCTTGTGGGTCTGTTGTCAGATGTAACATAATCACAGAGTAAAGAGCTGATTATTAATCAGAAGAACAAATTGAATCCAAATTAAAGAGGAAAAAAAGTATTTAGGATTGGATCTGTTCCCTAATGGGGAAGATGGAAATATGACAGCGGGTGAGACCTGGAAGACAGACGGGGCTGCACAAAGTTGGGCCTGAAAGGTTGAAGCTGGAGGGAAAGGCACTGAGATGGAGTAACTGCAAGAGGTGACAAGAGGACCTGGCTAAGAAAAGGGAGGTACCTGGGTGTTCGTCACAGCAGAGCATCAGTGTGGATTTCAGAAAAGCAGTGAACTGTTACATTAGACAGAAGGGCCTGGACGTACCTGAGTTTCCAGAATAGACCTGGCTCTCCATCTTTTTGCAGATGTCTCTGTTCAATGCTTTTTCTTCTTCCTAATACCAACTTTTTATTTCAGTTCCTTGAACATATGAGGAAAAGGTGGGGATACTTTACACACCCTGAGTTATGACAAAGATGTTCAAAGGCTACTTAGAACCCACATTTGGATAAATGTATCATATTTACCAAATAAGACGTCCAGGTATGTATGGTATCTTGATGCAGCAAAGTAACTAAAGGGAACATTGGATGAATTCTGAATTTGGGGAGTTGTTCGGAGATACATAATTTAGCATGTAAGTATATTTAAAAGAATACTACCTGGTAAACCGTGGATATCATCTCAGCCCTCTAGCTGGTGAAAACAGCAAAAGGATCAAAACCCCTCTCAAACTGGTAGCAGCAATGACTATTTCCGTGCCACTTTCGGCCGTACAGGCTTTGACAAGCAAATGACTCGGTACACACTCAGGAATTTGATATCCTTGATATACTGGGAACCCTGTGTAACTTGTCTTTCCCCTATCAAGTCAGACATGCAGGTGACTCCATGCAGGTGAACATTCACTGCCTAAGCCCACCTTCAAACACAGGCTTAAATACTGGCCTTTTTCCTTCCCTCTATTATATTATTTCACACTGGTTCTGTAGTGGTCGGGCAATTTTACAGGTCAATTTCGACAGTCTAAATGCCATGGGGCCGCGGGCACTGTTAGCCTTGACTGCCCCTGCCCAGCCTAACCTGGGGCTTCCTCTGAGCCCTACCCACGGTCCAGGGCCCCATTTCAGCCCAGCCCAGGCCCTCAGTCCCCGACTGAGCTATTCTGCGGGCGTGCTGCTGCGCTCTGCCTGTCTCTGCCTTACTTTCTGCCTAGATTTTGGACCCATCTTGCCCGTCACTTCTCTCCAGCCCTGCCTCACAAATACGCGCGGCTCAGAAACAAAACTGGGGAGAGGGATTTTCCCCCTTGACCCTGCCGCAGGCCACCGACGGCCAGGCGTCGGCGTTGCTGCTCCCTCTACAGGGATGTTCCCGGGAAAACGAGCGGCTGGACCCCGGCTCGCCCGGGCTGCGCGGGGGCCGCCAGCCGCCACGGCCCCCGAGGCGCTCGGCCCGCCTCTCCCCGCGGAGAGCCGCGGAGGCAGCGCGGGGCGGGACGCGCCTCGGCTCTGCGGGGAGCAGCTCCCCCCCCCGACAGCTGAGACGTGTCAGGGCGCTTCCCCTCCCCCCCTTTCCTTTTTTCCTCGATTACCCAATTTAACCGTAAATGCTGCTTGCCTCACCCGTGCGGTGCAGCCGCCCCCCCGCAGCCCGTTACCGTGAGCAGGAAGATGTCGCGGGTGGGGGTGTGTGGGGAGGTCCCGCCTGCCCTCCCTCCCCCTGCTGCAGCAGGGCGCAGCCAGCCCCGCACCGCGCCTGAGGAGGGGTGGGATGCTGCATTTGGGCAGGTGTGGCATGGCAAGCCGCTACTCCCGCAGCTGCAGAGCGAGGGTTAAACCACCGGGAAAAAAACGGAGATATGGGGGAGAACTGGGGGGGGGGGGGGAGAAAAAAGAGGAAAAGGCTGGCGCGAACGCTGGCATGTGAAGGTTTGCACGAAAATACGGGGAATTGTCCCTGCAGTCGCCCGGGGAATACGCCGTGCCCGTGCTCGCTCCTTCCCTCCCTCCCTCCCGCCACGCCCGGGGCTTTTGTGTGACCGTGGGGGAACAACGGGGGCTCCCGCCGCGCTGCCCGCCCGTCCCCGAGCCCCGCGTCTCCCCCGGCGGCTCGGGCCGCCTCGCCTGCCCGCCCCGGCAGCGGCTGGATGCTCGGCGCGGCCACAGGCTGCAGGGTGCGGTGCGTGAAACACATAAACCCCGAATGCGTTTTATTGCCCGATAGTATTGCTACATGGGAATGTATGGGAAGCGGGACTCCTGGCCTCGCACATCGCGCCGCACACCACGTCCCTGCAGCAAAACATCCCCGCGCCGCGCCTGCCCTCGCCACATGCCCTGCGCCCTTTTCGCTCCGTCTCTATCGCAAATGCAAACCGGAATTATCCTTATCACGGGCCAGCTACGCGTCTCTCACTCGGTCCTTGTCCCCAAATGAATGGGAAATAGCCTTCATTGTCCCTGCTGAAAGATGGTGCAGCTGGCTTCGAAGCCGCGGCAGGATCGCGCCCCTGCACCCCAGCGTCCCCAGGGAGATGCCGCCACCGCGGTTCGCTCCCAGAGGGTCCGTTTCACCGGCCTTCCCCGGCGGCGGGGCCACGGCGGGCGGCCACCGCCCGGGAGCCAGCGCCCGGCCCGGCCCGGCCCAGCAGCCCCTGCCCGCCCGCCGCTCGGGGAGCAGAGGGCGCCCCAGCCCCGCGCATCAGCCGCCGCCGCCGGGCTCCCGCAGCGCGGAGCGGGCGCGGAGCGGCGGACAGGGCGCGCCCCGCTCCGCCGCAGCCGGGCTGTGCCTGGCGGCAGGGCTTTAAGAAGAGGGCGGTGGGAAGGTGCGGGCGGTGCCCGTGGTTTTGGCGGAGGGTGCGGGGGTGCTGTGGCTGCCCCCGGGACGCTTTTGGACAGGGGGAGAGCTGGAGGGATACCAGACCTGAAGCGCCAGCGACGTTCAGGCCAGCTCTTCAGCTGCAGGAGCGCCCGGGAGAGATCCATTCTCCTGAGAAATGGGTTGCTTTCCTCTATTTTTTTGTCTTTTGTGTTTAAGGGGCAGACCCTCTCCTTAAGCGCGCCCAAACGGTAACCGCCTGGGGTTTTTCAATCTCTTCCGCCCGTGCCGCCCCTCTCCGGAGGGTGAGCGGGCTCCCGCGCCCCCGAAGGGGCTGCACGTGTAGGCAGGCGGCCCGGCTCGCCCGCTCGCTCCGCCGCGCAGCTTCCCAGCTCCGCCGGGGCCGGGGCCGGGGCCGGGGCCGGGGCCGGGGCCGGGGCCGGGGCCGCCGCCGCCCCACGGGGCACAGCCGGCACAGCCCCCCCGCCGCGGCGTGGAGGGCGGCGGGGAGCCCCGCACCTCGGCGTGCGGCCCCGCGCCGCGCCCGCTCTCCTCGGCAGGTTGGCTTCTCCCTTTCCCGCTCCCCGTCCCCTCCTCGCCGGGATCCTCCCTGAGATTTTTTTTGGGGGGTGGGGGGCAAGGTTGCAAGGTGCGTTTGCGGACCTCCGAGCAAGTCCTCCCGCAGCGCGCAAGGGTAATATTTAAAACCTGGGGTCCGTGCGCCCCCTAAGCGTGGCGGCCGCGCAGCGCATCTCCCGCCTGCGAGCCTGCAAAATAAATAAATAAGTGCGTGTGGCTTCTGAACTGCCCACAGACTGTCACAGGGAAGGGGGGAGGGAGGGAAAGAGGGAGGGGGAGAGAGTGAGAAATGCAGAGGCAGCAGCCGCGGTAGCGGCGGCATTGCTCCAGCAGGCACTAGTCACTCCAGTCCCGGCGAGCGAGCGGGGGAGAGCCACAGCACTCAGACCAAGCCGAGCGGGCTCTGGGCTACCTGGGACTCTCTTGGTGACACCCCAGCACACAAATACACAGCGGGGGAGAGAGGAAAAACGTAAGAAGGTAAGAAGCGGTACATCTCAGTTACGCCATTGACATAGCAGACCCCGAGAGCTTTGCAATTTTTATCATTTCCCCCCCGCCCCGTGGTGTCTGGGATGTGGGGAAAGGAGATGGGCGTTTGAATCGGGAAGCGTGGGGAGAGCGGAGCGGACGGGGAGCCGCCTGCCAGGGCACGTTTTAGGAATATCGCCGCGAGGAGCTCGATTCCTCGAGAGGGAGACCGCCTGGGAGCGGATTCGAGGCACAAAACGGACTGAAGGCTATTCCGTGAAATTTAAATGCCCGATAACGCTTTCTCGGGGAAGGGGGGGTAGCGGTGGGTGTGGTGGGGATAATAGCGGTTTGTGCCCCGTTTCTTTCCGGTGCCTTGAGTCTGTTTCCAGAGGGAGGCTGCTTAAAAAAACAGGAGTAATTTAAAAAAAAAAAAAGATCCCCAAACCTCTCCACGAAACGCATCTCCGGGAGAAGAAAAGGCGCCGCGCTAGGAAGATGGCAGGGCGGGGGGCGGTGGTGGTGCAGGGAGGTGCCGGGCGGCTTGCGCGGGGGCTCGGCGGGGCTCGGCGGGGCCGGCGCCCCGGTGCCGGGAGCGCGGCGGGCGGGGCCGGGCGCGCGGAGGAGCGCAGCCCGCGCTGGCGGCGAGGCGCGGGGCGGCGCGTGCCCATTGTGGCTGGCAACAATGCGATTGTTCTCCGTGAGGCAGCGCAGGAGCGGCGCTGCCTTCGCGGTCACGCGTGCGCGTGGACGCGACGGCGATTTTAATCCCTGCTCTTGGGCGGGGCGTTATGCCAGGGTTTTGGGGGCTCGGCTGCCCGCGTCCTGCCCGGGCAGGGGCTACGGACCGGCCGTCGCAACGGGCGGGGACCGCCGCTGCCGCCCCCGGCGCTGCTCCGCTCACCGCGCCCGGCGCCCCGATGCGCTTCTTTCGCGAATATTCACCGAGTGCCGCCCCCCGCTTCCCACAGATCCCCCCCCGTTCCGTTTTTTCCCCACCAGAGCAAGCTACACCTCCCCACCACCGTTTTTCTTTCTCCTCCCGACCCGCCTCGCTGCGTCGCCTCTCCCCACGCACACGCGTGTCTTTCAAACGCGGCTCCCGCAAAGGAACTTTCCCCCTGCCTCAGCTGGGCGTGGCGGCTCACGTGAGGGAAGGGGGGGGAACACGCACACGGGGGCCCCCCCACCCACCCGCCAGGCCGAGTGGGCTCCCCGCGGGGGGCGCGGGGGGACGAGTGAAGCCCCGCCGCCCTGCCCGCGCCTTTGTCTCTGCCCGGCGCATGCGCGGAGGCGGGGGCGGGGATGGGGCCGGCGGCCGAACAAAGGCGCCGCGCTGCGACCCCCGGGCCGCCCCCCCCAAGCTCCCCCCACCCCACCCGGCCTTGCCGGGGCTTCACCCGGCCCCGGGGAGGTAATTCGGGGCGTCGCAGCGGCACGCCAACATCCTTCACCCCCGCACTGCGCCCGGCTTCGCTTTGGCGGCTGGTACCGTGCGCGACGGCGGCGCTGACCTGCGCCCCCCCCCCCCCCCCCCGCACCCCCTCACCTCCCCGAGGCAAAATCTGGCATTTTTGAAGGGGAAGAGGAAGGCGGTGCTGGCCCCCCCCCCCCCCCCCGCAGATTTCGGTCGGCGGAAGGCGCGTGCCCGCGGGGTGCCCGCAGAGCTCCCCCGCCCTGGGCTCCAGCCCCCCCGCAAAGCGGCCTTCGGGGGGCGGCGCAGAAAAGGGGGAGCGGGGGGGTCCTCTGCAGCAGCGCGGGTACGGCAGGGCCATTTGTGGGTCCTTTTGGTCAAAGAGGGCGAGGTGGGTGCAATGTAGGTGCCGCAGTTGGCTGCCCGGTGAAGCAGCCACGCCGCGGGGCCGCGCTGGCTGCCGGGCTCCGTCTAGGGGGAGACACTCGTGTTCTGCGTGTCCGGGCGGTCTCCTGAAGCATCTCCCTCTGCCGAGGGGAAGCAATCTTTCAAGAGGAAGATAATTTGTGTGTGTGTGTGTGTGTGTGAGTGCGACATCTTGAAATCTCTTTTGTTCGAATTGTTGCATCTCGATGCTGGCATCGGTGCTCGCTCCTCCTCCGCCCCTTCTCCTTCCCAGCAGATGCTCTCGCCCAAAATTAGGATATATGTTTCTCTTTAGGGTGAGCATGCTGAAGCCTGTTGGAAACGGGTAATTTTGTAAGCTAACGACTGTTAGTTTCTGACCGTAGAGAACTGGTGTATTTGTCAAGCCGGATTTAGAGATGACGAAAGAGTATTGCAAGTGGGCTCCTAAACAGGGGCTGGCGGTGGGTTTTATTGCTTCCCCCCTAGGGCGATGAACGTTCGCTGGAAAACATACACCCCAAGGCCTCTCACATGGCGATTACTTGGTATTTCCAGTGTTTTCAATTAACCTCTCTTCTGAAGAAGCACTGCCATCAGAGCCCTAAAATCTGTCTTAACGTCCCCTCTCTGCTTGCCAGATGCTTGCCAGGCACCGCCTAGACCAGTGGCCAGGCTTCAGACACCAAGGGTTTTTTCCCAGCGTGGCTGTTCCCCATTAAGCACAGGAGCAGTGAGAGTGCGGGGTGGGAGTGCCGTACCCAGGGGAAGATGCGGCATCGGCTGCTGCTGCTGTCTCCAGTGGAGATACCTCGACCCGCACAATCCTTTTGTATTCAGGGTGTTTCTGAGGATTTTGGGCAGACCCTCCAAGCTTTAGGGACGAGGGAAAAGGAAGAAGCAAGGACATGACCAAAGGTTTTTGCACTTGCTGTCTCTACTCACTGGCTCACAGAACTTCATATGAGGGAGAAGCTTTGCTTTGTGCTCTTCCTACCTACTGGATTGTACGCAGTGAATATTTTCTTTTTTTCTGGCTGCTTTAGTTTCACCGGAGAGCACCAACTCTGGTCTGTGGACAGAATAAACCCAAAGCGTTGGGAAATTCATGGTGGCTCTGTCTATTGTATGCTTCACATATGAAATAGCTGATTGTGTAATTCAGGGAAGTTGTACGTAGCTGCCAAAAAGCAATCATGCAGCAGTTTTTTCTGTTGATATGAACCTCTGAGCATATCATATCCAGTTAAAATAAAATCAACATTAAAAGATAAAACTGGTAAAATTACTGTTCCAGTTATTGCATGAAGCAATGATCAGGTGCTCCCCCCCCCCCCCCCCCCGCCCTTCCATGATTCTTTGTGTTTGAAATGCAACACCCACTGAAGCAACCTGGTGATAAAAGACTGATTTATTTCGGAAAGTGGCATACCTTTGGAGCATACCCTTTCCCTGAGATTACAGAGTGTGCACACTCCATAATTTCAGAACCATCTCTAGAGCTATCTCTAGTCTTTAAGTATTTGTGTATTTTGATCTTGCAACATTAAGTCTCTGGAATAAATTGTATTTTCCAAGTGAAGCTTCGTGTGTTTGTGCTGTGTTCCACTGGTAGCTTTGCCCCATGCAGTGAACCATGAAGTCCTTCAGCAGAGCCTCCTGTGCACAGGACAGCTTCCGTCTGAACAATGCTAAGTTCTTCCCTTGTGTAGGCAGCCACCCATGCCCACGCTGAGGGACAGAAGCTGGCTGCGGGGCAGAAACAGGCCTTCCCCTGACATCTTGGGAGAGTTCTGTGCGGCTACATTTTCGGGCATTCAGCTACCATTGAGCTACTAATTATTTGGAAACTTGGCATTGAAAGCTGATTTTGCACTAATTTTAAAACCAAGAATTTCAGAATATTTCTTTTTTTTTCCTCCATCTGCAAGAAGAGGATGCTACATTTGTATGTACACATTTGTGCGCAAATCCCAGGTCTTGATTTAGATCTGTAGGTGTAGATGTAGTGTCCTTGGGTGCCTTGTAAATTTAATGGTTAAAATCTGAGTTCTTCAAGTAACAAAACCGGATGCTGTTCAAATATAATGAAGAGTTATCAACCAATATTCAAGGCCTGACCTTCATTCCTACAAGGGTAGTAAAGGCAGGCCATTTTGAAGTACTGTACAGATGCATTGAGACAGCTTCATAACTAAAGAAAGAAAACTTAGGACGGGCTTGGGTTGCTGCTTCTGTGTCAATCAGGAATGACAAGAATGAGGTAACAACTAGAGAAATCAAAGAAATTCCTGAAAGCATTAGAGACTTGAAAATAGAAACCATATGCAGCATAATAGAGGCTTCATGCATTAGTAGGAAACGCTTTCAAGATTAAAAAAAATGCAGGGTGAAGAAGGAGGGACACACCTCGTGTAGAATGGAAAGGACTTTAAAGTCTTCTCCACAGCATCTTGTATCTCACAGCTGTCTTTCTTAAAAGTGGGATGCCAGCTAAGCTTTTTACTTCAAGATGGAGAAACGCGGTTAGTATAAAAATGTAGCTGTTCGTTATTTGATATAAAAATTCAGAAGTTTAAAATAGAAACTGATTGATAGCAATATGATTCCTCAAACATGAAAGATTCCTGACTTGCCAGAATCTGAAAATAAAATCCTTTGACTTTCTTCAGCACACCAATAAATGTAAAGAGATACTGATTTGTAACACATGTGGAATGGTCAGGTTTTGCCTGCGAGCAAGATGTGTAGTAATTCCCTCTTAAGTATGGTTAATGGAATTTAACTCTGAGGAAACAGTTTTATTAATAAAAACCTTCTGTCTTAGGATATAAATCAGAGGCCGATCTCTTTTGATGTGTTTGGTATTGTGTTCTCCAGAATAGAAATTAAGTAGGCTGTATAGCTGATCTGACTTATTGGGTATAGGCTGCCAAGTACCTCACCAGTGCTGTAGTGTTGGGAAAGCCACATGCTTTTTAGTCACATGTTGCATAGTTTAGATTTTAGCCTGGTAAGTAGTGCCACATATGATTATGATCTGCTGATGCAGGGATTTTTTTTTTTTACCCTGTAGGAATTTGAATGGCTTTTCAAAAGATTTAATTTTATGTACACTGCCCTTGCAGTTGTTCAGAGCAGCATGCACTTGGTGCTTTATGTAAACCGTAGGACTGATGGTAGGAGCTTCATTTTGATTAGAGACTTGCTGTCCTTACAAAGGGTACAACACTGAATGTGTAATAAGACTGGGCCTTAACCACCTGCCTTTTGCTACTTATAAAAGTATGTTGATGGGTGCTTGCTAGTGGTGTCATGGTGGTGGTTGTAGTACCGATGCATTGGCACGAAAAGGGTGTGAATGCAATGTTGAAGCATAACCTTTTATTCCAGGCAAGAGCCTAGTAACTATAACGGCAAAGCTTCCCATAGGATTAATTTTAATGACAGAAATCTATGCCATCATGACTTTACATGACAAATGGAAGCCACTTCTGTACAAGTAGTAAAATCGGGGGGCTGCTGGCCATCTCCTGCTTCATATGTAGTACTCCTTTAAATACTTGATGGGATGTAGAGCATAACCCCTGCAAAAGGATAGAGCCTGGTTTTAGTTTGTGAATTTATTTTCTGCTGTTACTGTTTTCCTTATGTGATTGGTTGGTGAAGGAAGGGCTCATATTCAAAATAACCATAGCAGGATGCTGTAGATGTACATCTGCTAGATCAATTTAAGATGATTGCTGAACTATGGAGAAGAAATGAAGCAAAGTTAGACACAACAAAGAACGGATCAACAATAATAGAATTGATACACGCCTCTCTCATCTCACTACCTTAGAAAAGCACAAACAAAACAAGCGCACATCGGGATGTAGAAAACAGTGGAAACGCAGTTGCAAACACGTAATCAACATGGGAGAGTAACACCATGAGAAACGCTTTGGTACATCTGTTTGTCCAAGATAGACGGGAGCCTGAGAATTGCTGCATCAGCTTCCTGTAATCATCCTTCCTCAAAGCAGTGAAGCGTGCCATTCGGGGAGAAAGAAAACAAAAACAAAAACAAAACCAGGCTAGAGGTGGTATAAAACGAGGAGTCTGGAAAAGGATAGGGCGAAACCTGTCACTGCTAGATGCGGTGCTCAGATGATTTTGGCATTCCCCATTCATATGCAGAGTTTCCTGTTGCTTGTATTTTGGCCAGCCCTGGTAAGTGCATGATTGACTTCTGCTGCTAACTGTGCTGAGCTGGTGGGAGGAAGCACATTCAGTGAGCTCTGAGGTGGTGAAAACAGCTCTTCTGGGTTTCTTGCCGTCACCACAAAAGCTGAGGCAAATGGGGAAGATATGCTAGCTGCTCTAACCAACAGGTTTCCGAACCAGATGGGCTGAGAGAGTGGGGCTCGTTCTCCTCCAGCAGCATCACTCAGCCCTGTGTGCGAACGCCGCACAGGTGAATGTACAGCCCGCGCCGGGAGTTATACAAGTCCATACACGCTCTGTATAACTCCAGCTGGTCTCACGGAAGAGTGGGTGAAAGCTGCCTGTTGACTATTGCTTTCCTTTTCAGATCTACAAGCCCTGTGAAGCAGGGGAGACAACAGCTCCCCAGAGAGTAAAAATGAAAATCTGGCCAGATTTTCCAGGCTCTTCCATTCCGTGCTTTGCTTTAGATGGAAGGGAGTGTACTGTTGGTTTGTAAGTTCATTTCACTAGGAGCTTTCACTAGGAGCATGTGAGGCCTCTGTAGTGTACCTGACTGCTCAGGGTAGCCCCCGAGCCTACAATTCAAATGCCTGAATTAGCAGACTAAAGCAAATGTGGAAATGTGGAAACTCATTCCGTGTTTGCGGTCCACACATGCTCTGTATGACTCCAGCATTCATAGCTAAGAGCATCTTGATGCCTCTAGGAAGCTGCACATGGGATGTGAGAGTTCAAGGAGAGTGGCAAGTTGTCCATGCAGACAGTTTTTTCTGATGGATCTGGTGTCATTTTCAGGGAAGGATTTTGGTAAGAAGGATTTATCCATTCTCTGTTCTTGTACGCTGTTCCCTTTTCTCATTTCCTACCCTCAGGGATCTTCACCTCGAAGAAAACCATCCTACAGTGCAGAGGTATCAGCAGAACCCTTTTAAGCCACTCGTGGCCGTCTGACGTTCCACCAGTATTGTACATTTTAATGATTTCCTCAGTGCTAGTTTCCTTAGGTGATATTTAGAGGAACATTCAGCTTTCTGCATAGT
The DNA here is from genome assembly GCF_035582795.1 of Mycteria americana. Taxonomy (NCBI): domain Eukaryota; kingdom Metazoa; phylum Chordata; class Aves; order Ciconiiformes; family Ciconiidae; genus Mycteria; species Mycteria americana. Next base: position 91,996,671 of record NC_134366.1, on the reverse strand, counting down.
GGCCCATGCTTTACATCCAGTTGCCTTGAACTGATGACATCGCCTTAATGAATAATACTTTTAGAACCAAGCTGAGGAAGAGCTACCATGTGCCCTGAAATATGATAGCTCTCCCAAGTGTAGTCTTTTCCCGTGCATGTAATATTGAGTAAAAGCTTCAACAGAGCTCAAGAAAACTAATATTACAGTATTTTTTATAAGCACTAAAATAATTATTAGGTCACTGAAAGTTCAGCTGTCAGCCTCTTCTGTGGATGAGTCGCTGACAGATTCACGAACAAGTTATTGGTGGTGATGGCAAGAGAAACGTGGCACTCCTCATGGTGTCTCTTTCCTGACCGAACAATGCACCGAATTGACAATCCACTACGGCACAATGTCTTGAAAGTGGCCTTCAGTGCTGAAGTAGCTTCTGTTACCAAGGGTTCAAACTATACTGCAAATTGCCTACAGGTGTGTTTGTAAACATCCCTTGAAACAACGCTGTCACCAAGGCATTATGGAGAAAAGCAAACATATACATGACAAATATAATGGATCCCCCTTGCTTGAAGCAGGATAAATATTGTGTCTTTAAATACTTGCCATCTCTGTTCTAACTTGGAGTTGATATATGGAGGATGGTGTTGAGGGAAATGAACTGGCTTTGCCTGCTCTCCCACAGCCATTGACCGTGTGAGGCAAGAGCCTGAAAATCCAAGTGCCTCACCATCTAGAACACAGAGGTGATAGGGAGCGAAGGAAGTTCTGCACTGACAGATTTGTGGTTCAGAAAAAAAGTCTGCCCAGGAGTTTGCTGTGAAACAATGACAGTAAATGTACAGTCTGAGAATAGAAATATTTATCTCAGCACCTTTTATTTCTTTTCTACTTAAAACCCAAAGTTCTTCGGCACATTTTCTCCTGGGTAAAGAAGCCATTCAATATGCTTCTTGATAGAAACTTTGTATTCTAACATGTTGGGATATATCTTATTATCTCTGTGCATAATTGTTAATGTGTCACAGTAAAAAAAGTTTCGGTGTCTTCAAGCTAGTATTTACTCATTTTTCAGCTAGCTTTGGCTCTGTATCTTTCCTTGCTGTGTTCCTGTAGATCATTTATCTGTATTTCAATTAAATTACCACAGTGGTTATGTTGCCCTTTCCCTTGGTTATGCTTTCTAGAAGTCCACATTTTCAGCTGTGAAGTAACTCAACCTATTGCAGAGAACACCTTGTTAATCACATGGTAACATGCAATGTATGCGTTAGCAGATACGCAGAACACAGGAAGATCTATGTCATAAGCTTAAGTGTGTGCTGTCACTCCTGTGTAATGAACAGAGACATGAGAACAGAACCACTTACTGCAAAACTTTAATTCTAAACTCTAAAACTAATGCTACTAGACCGCAACTGTTTGCATGGATATGGCTCCCAAATCTAGATGTTCACTAGAGTGAGATCATATCAACATGAGAACTTGATCTTAAACAAAGTTTTATGCAAATCCTGTAACAATACGGAAATCCTGGAGCTCTGCCAGCCAAAAGCATTCAACACTTTTAACTTCTTATCACTTGAAGAAATATTAATGTGATTTCTCCTTCTGCTGACTGAAAGGGAATAGAATTTTTTCCTTTTTACATGTTGTTCTAGTTTCAAGCAAAACTAGCTCTTGACTAAATGAAAAAAAAAACCCACAACCCTGTATATGATAGCTTGCATTGTCCGTCTTATTTTCAAGAAGAACTAGATTTGTTTGATTCCTGTAGGACATTAAACAAATTGCTGAAAGATCATAATTAAACTACATTAGTGAGTTGCAAAACCTTCTGAAACACACTTTTAGGGGAAACGTGCTATTATAATAGACAAAGCTTGTCTGTCAAGCTGTGGCTTTGCTGGGTTGTATATTGCATAAAGGCCAGTAGCTGTCACAGTCATACTGGCCTGAGTTTCTTTCATGGAGAAACCCTTCTTTGGATCCACTTCTAATTGCTTGAGATTTTCATTGTGTCCAAATAAAGCATAACATCTATAAATGATGGAGACAACAACATGATTGCTGTGCAAATTCATTATGAATGCCGTTGAGATGAGGGCCACGTTCAGGCCAAATGAGTTCATGATGGCAAATATATATGCCTTTTTTCTGAAGTACAAGTTTGTAGCTAGAGAGTGAAGACACGAAATAGCCTTTGGTCACTGTGGAGGGTCAGAGAGGAGGGTCCCCAAGTAGAGGGCCAGAGAACTGAAGTGGATTGACTTAGATCATCTCCTGTACATTGAGCTCCCAAAGAAGACCAGAACACTCAAAGGACATTATTTTCATTAGGATTTCAAAGAAACAACTAGTCATCTCAGTTAATTAACTCCTTAAATAGAGAAAACTTACAGTGATGAGAGAACCAAAATAATAGATAAAAGGTTTATTCACAGCCTGATCTCTGCCCATGAGCCCTTGCAAGTGTCCAATGTTGGTTTCAAGTACGCAGTGGTTTTCTGCATTGGAGAAAATTTCCACCGTCCTCCCTGGTCCCAAACTTCCTTTCCAACACCTTTGGGGTCTGACTGTTGGTCTGCTACATGCTCCTCACAGCATTTTTACAGTTTTGTTCCTGAGCTGCAGGTTCCCGTCTTGAATCTCTTGCCTGTCTCACCTGCCGTCTCTGGAAACCTTCTCTCCTCTGAGCAGCCTCAGGGACTCCTCCAGGGAAGGGGCTCCTCTGGCCGCTCGGTCGTCTTCTTGAAACAAACGAATAAAATGAGACTGTCCACGGGAGCTTTCTGTGCTGTCTTGCAAACACAGCGGCTTTGGTGGGACTGCATGCATGGGGCATACGTGGTCTGAAGTGCCAGTCATCAGCTGCTGTGCTAACGATGTTCGTTGACTCCTTGCACCGGAAAGGAGGCCAAATAGCTAACTTAATTATTACAAATGCCCTGTTTTATCTTAATTAATCTAGCCATATGATTCTGGTTCCCTGATCTAATTAGCTAGGGAGATAGTTAAATATAACTTCATGTATCTAGGCGTATTTAGCTATTTGTGGTTAAATCTGCTCACAGTTCCTAAGAGACTATATTTCAAAGTTATGGAGTCACAGCCGGGAATACCTCCCAGCTGCCCTTCATCTGAAACGAAAAATACAGAGAGTTCATCTTAATTAACATGCTGGAATATTTTTTTATGTTAGCAATACACCTCTTAACTTAAAATCACGTTAAAGCCTTTCATGGAAACAAGGAGGCATCTTTCTCTGTTCTGCCACTAAGGACTAGCAGAAATGGGATTTCCACTGTTCGAGTAGATAAACATAACTTTAGACTGTATGTGGAAGATATTTGCCCTTTGCTCTGTAACAGGTGGAAGATGGTCAGTAACCTGAGTTAAAATAATTTGAATAATTTGAAATGAATAAATCATAGTAAAAATTCCTTGTCCGTGGAATCATTTCTAATAAAGACGGTACGTGGTAGCCATAAAGAATATGTGATCAGAATTACCATAAAGAATATTTTGTTGACCAGAAAGGGACAACAAGAATAACAGGTCCACTCCCTAGTTGTGCTAAGTGTTTGCAACCAAAATAGAATAAATTGCCTTTTAACTGTCCTAAAATGGACCTCTAAGAATCTCCTTTCATATACTATGCATTGAACATTTAAAGATATTACTTGCATGGGTCATATGCAAAAGAGATACCGTTCAAGTGGTTGCACATGTAAACAATAAGTGATCAAACAGGACCTGTGAAAGGGAAAAATGAACACATTGGTTTTGTGCAGTGTAAAGAAGAGAATTATTATTTTAAGAAAAGAAATTAAAAGAAAATAACCAGCGAGAGGTCAGTTAAATGTAACTCATTCTGCCTTGGCGCAAGAAGAGGGACTATCTAGACTTTTCTTGAGGTCCCTTCCAGCCCTATGGTTTGTGGGATCAGGCACATGGGGAACCTTTGGAGCAAGCTTGTTCCTGAGTGCAGAGAAGTAAGTTCAGCTGAAACAACATCATTCCCAAGTGTACTAATTTATTGGCAGTATGTCTGAGCTCTGTTAAAATAGAGATCAAAAGATAAACCTTCTGCTAAGATACTTTATGGACATGGTATATGCTAGAAAGAAAGATACAAATAAGGCTTTTCTAGAGCTGGCAAGAGGAGATTTAATTTATTGATTCTGAACAGTTGTTAAACAGAGATTTCTCATAGCACTTTTGACAGAATTCCTGAAATGTGCTGTAAGTTTGAGGCTATTCTTCAAATTGGGGCTGATGTGCAAGAACCTTTCTAAGTAAAGCTTACAAAAATGATTGAGGCTTTTCAGTTCCTAAATTTTATTTCAAGACAGCAATATGTAGTCATGTGGGTATGTTTGCAAATTTTACTCTGTAAGCCCAGGATGAAATTTTGTGACTGCATCTGAGGACAGCTGTGCAATTCTGATTGATACGACACTAGGATGTCTTTTGTTACTTAATCTATAGGCTGTAGAGACATTTGCTGGCTTGTTCCACAGATGAGTGGAGAATCTAACTGCGTAACAAAGGCTATACACACGTTTTCAACACATGGTTGCTCCAACTCAATGGCATAATAACAGTAGCTTTGAAGGTTAAGCCTGATATAAATTAGGCTCATTTCTAAAGAAATCCTTGGTGTGTATTCATAAATGGTTTTGAATAGACTTAATGTTTAGCTGAACAAATATCTTTGTGCGATCTATCTTTTGTGTGCAGGTGGGCAGCTGCTGTTGAAGTTCCTGGTTCAATACCAGAGCCTGTCCATGCTGCGGCTACTTTGGACTATGTGTTTGAAATCAATCAACCTTTTCGTACCTGAGGGCAACTTGAGATTTATTTAGTTTCCATACGTGCTTACTGGAAATAGTGTTGTGCTCTTAAGAAGCACTTGCAGGATTTGTACGTATGTTTCTGCTTAATGAACCAGATTCTTGGCTAGCTGCCCATATCTTGGTGCTATGAGAGATGGGGTAATGCTCACCTTCGTTTAGCTGCTAATTGTTAGATTATTCAGTGACATATGGATTTCGAGCCGTGCACAACAGTGTGTTGGCATTTTCTAAGGAGAACCTTTCAATGAGGGCGGCATGTTTCGGAGCAGAGCTAGAGCTGTGGGCTTGATTCTGGTTTTATGTTGTTGAGCAGTGGGTATTTGCTTTGAATCTAATTGAGTTGTACTAATCAAGTCAGAGCTGTGAGCCGCTAGAATTCCACAGTAATTTGGATGGTTGGGTGGGCAGCACTGATTGGGTCTGATGCTCTTCTGTGATATAACAGTGCTTGTGTTCGCAATTGTAATACGTAAACATTTATCAAGACGTTAAATCCCGGTGTTCTGTCATCTGTTTGCTTTTCTTCCTGTCTTCCTCCTTGGTTCCTTTGAGAAACCAATGGTAGGTTAATTTGGATGGTATCGATGTTGAAGGTGAGTTTCCTACTGCCTGAAGAGGAAGAAGGATTATATTTTTAATCTGTAGAAGGTAAGTGTGTGCAGCAGTGCAGCTTTCATGTTGAGTAGGTAGGTCAGAAAAAAATATGCCTTAGGTTAGGATTATTTTGGTCAGAGACAAAATCGCAGGCATTAGGTCTTATTAATATTAATAAGCGCATATAAGCTGGCACGAAGGGCTGCAGAATAGTCTGTAGAGCAGAGAATTTTTTTCCAGTACATGGGCCTGTACATGAGAAACAGCAGCCCTAGTTATTATGGCAGTGAGGGAAGGGAGTGTGTCCTAGATATACTAGGCTATGCAAGCGCATACGACCGTGCAGTAGTATATACTAGGGTAGGTCGGGGGTGTATACTAGTGTATACACAGGCAGTGTCCTCTTCTCTGCAGTAGATCTCTGCGTGGGAGCTATTGAATGAGCATGGTGGGTTAGGGTGGTCGTGGGCCTTTCGCTGCTTGTCCTGGGTTTGAGTCAACATCCTGCATCGGAGCTGGCTTCAGCCGTGTTTTGGTGGTGAATCTGGTTTTGGTGAGAACTGTTCACAAGTGATCCAACCCAGCCTGTTTCTTCAGCTGCCTTATGGAGCTCTGCAGTACAAGCAATAGGTAAGCAAGATGAAGTGCTAAAAATGACCACGCTGGAGCTTCATTCAAGGGTTGATATGCCCTAGAAAATAGTTTTTATCTTCAAGTATTATGCGCATGCCGATGTTTAAACTCCAGAGCTGGGCTGATTTGTCACAGAGAAATATCTGACACGTATAAACCAGATATGGCTGGCATAATTAGTCTGCTTCTACAAAAACCTTTTCTACTTAAGAGACAGGCCAGTGAAAATGAATGTGAACTTTAAAATCAACCCTCAAGTTTGTATGTCAGGATTAGAGTATGCTTTTGAGATTACTATTTGCAACAGTAGGATCGTAAAAACATTTCCATTTTCCAGCATAAGGTAACTAGCCACTTAATAAAGAGTAGAGTTCATAGAGTTTTGAGGTTTAAGACCTAAAGCATGCAATAGCGTACAAAGCCTATGGACTAATGACTGTTAATTAAAGAAAGGCATATATCACATGCCTATTGGTAAAGCACCCTGAGGATGTACAGCAATAAGAAAACTTGTTGCAAAAACTATAATGTGAATTATTTGAAATTTGAAGATATTTTAATAGATTTTGTAGCTTCCTGTGTAGTACCACATCCTTTGCATTTTTTTCACCAAATGGGAAGTGTAATACTGATGGGAGGAAAGTCTAAATAAAATCCTATCAGCAGTTTCTAGTCAAGTGAACAGTACTTTATAATTTTTATTTTCTTTTACTTTTTTTTTAAAAGATTGTCATAAAAGCATTTGAGATTTGGCCATGACAATGGAGCTGGCTGGGAATCTTTCAATGAAATGTTTTCTACTGGAAAATGTTTGAGTTCTTACAGTTCAAATTCTGTAGGAATAATCATAGAGGTGTTTATTTCTAGCTGAAAGAAAGGACAGACTTACCCACTTTGAGCTAGCTAATCATTTAATGCATAAGAAACCCATGTGGACAGCCAAGATTCAAATTTTTGCTCTTGCTGATTCCAGCTGGAGTATTAGACTTGTCTCCTATAAAACAAGTGAGTAACGTATTCAGCAGACTGTTGTCCAGTTTTGGTTGGGTCAGTCTCAGCCTCTATTGATGGAGCTGGCTACTCCATGCTATATAAATGGCCAACTGGCAGGAGAACGTCACTGGTCAGAGCACTCACCGAGGTGTTGAAAGCTGAGGTTCAGGTCTGAACTGGACAGAGAAGAGCTGAAACATGCTCTTTTATAGATAAAGTGACTCTCTTTAAGCAAAGGGTTTAAACCTGTGGCTAATTTTTTGCCTGTCTGACTGTGAAAGCTCATATAAAACCGCCATAAATACCGATCTTTTGGGGGACTGGACAGCTTTTTACCATGTAACTCTAGTATGAAGCCTGTGTCTTTATTCATAAATTAAATATCTACCCCTTCTGCCGTTTTGCAGTATTTTATTTGTAGGAGTTTCCAGGAAGACGTTCAAGTCTCCAACTGCCAATTAAGTGCTTGGCACGAATCTTAACCACGGAGCTGGTCCCGCTGCTTTACATTAGAGGCAAATTGCATAGCGTGAAAATTTTAAATTTACATTACAATGTGTGGGATTTTTTCCTTATTGGAGAACTAATCCCATCTATGGTGTTAGATGCTTCCACCTCAAGGGTGCAGGTAGGACAGCTGAACTGAATCAGCAGCTCCTTAGGGTGGGCTGGCTGCACGCTCTCCCCTCTTTGCTTTGTTTTTTCTGGCTGGGCTCCTTTTCTCCCAGCTCGGTGAGCTGAATCACCTCGCCCAGGGCTCAGCTAAGCACCAGACCAGCTGCAAGGGAAGGGGAGCAGGCAGTGGGCCCATCCCACTTGAAACAGCAACCTATTTAATTTGACTTAGCTGTATCACCTAAATACACTTTCATTTCAAGATTTTAATGATTTTTAATGTTACTCCTCTAAGCATGTTTTTCAGCTAAACCCACATTTTTAAGACTATCCATCTTATGACTAGAAAATGGAAACATCACATTATGGAATTTAAAAAAAAAATGCACAAACTTTTGCAATTAAAACCAATTGTGAAATCTTCCAATAAAATGCTTTTTGGTTTAAAATCTAGTAAGTGAATTACCTCAGTGCCAAAGGGCTAAATCTGCCCAAAGATCACTGTCTGTCTGAACTGACAAGGGAGATCCAGTGTGGGAAATCAGAAGTGAGGTAACTCAGACTGTGACCTCTGATGACCATCTGCATCTCTTACTTCTGTATCTATTTTGCGTAAACAAAGACTGACTCAAATCTTAAGCTTCCCCTTTTTTTTTTTGTCTTTTTAAGTTGTTTCGATTCCAGCAAAAGCAAGCAATAACCCTTCTGGTTTATGATGCAGTCCTTTTGTTTACATCTGAATGGAGACTGATGTGTAAAACTCGGGTCTGAGTAAAGTGGTACAGCGAGCAAAGGGATGCCTCGGAGCATCTGACACTTCTGTGCCTTGGGCAGGAGCCAGACCTCGCAAGGGATGTTGTGATCCTGGCCCTGCAAGACAGCTGCAGAAGGCTCACTAAATTCTTGCTTTAATGTTGTCTTTTGATTTGAATATTAAAAATAGTGAGTAGGTTGTTATGATAAAACTGTTACATTGGACTGGAAACTTGGGTTCATACTTTCAAGTGTTTCTTAATGTTCATTTAATGCTCACTGGGGGGAGTTGGGGGGATTTCCGTCAGTTTTAATCATGGAGACTAAGTTTTAATTCCTATTACATATTTGTGATGTCTTCAAAGGAATTCTTTTTTTTTTTGTTAATATAAGAGTTACTCATTGTTTGCTTCAAAAGATAAAGGATATTTTAGCTCGACTGTTTCATCTGTAATTCCTGATTCCCACTACAAAACAGGTTGTTGAGACTACAGGTTGTACTCCTTGATAGAGTTACATCAGTCAAGCAGCAATCAAAACGTGTTGCACATAACGAATTGCTATACTGGTGCTGGTTTAAGAAATGCTTTCTATTGTAAACAGGAACTTAGCACTTTTTATGAAATGTCTTATCCTGTAGATAGCTGCTTAGCATAATTTATGAATATATGTAGTTTTCTCACTTAGTGAGATGGCTGTAGAACTGAGCTTCATTTTGTACAGGTTTTTCGTATTTATGTCTACCGTGTCAGCCGTTTGGCTGCAGGAAAACGGTACCCCTTGCTCGTGGGAGGGGAAGTTAGGACTGTTAGCCAAACGTGAGACAGTTTGCCAGGACAGCGAGGTAAGTGCCCTTGTGCAAAGCTGTGTTTTGTGAGGTGAGCCCAGCTATCATATTATCGTTTCGTACAGTAACTCGTTGGGTACTTCCTGCCTACCGAAACTCCCTGAGAGGTGTCTTCTACCACATCTTGAGGCAATACAGTAAAAAGAAAGGACTATCGATAGGATTTTTGAGAAACCAACTGCAAGTAAATTTCTTTTCTGATTTTATCTGGAAGTGGAGAACAGGTGAACCATTCCTTATCCATCAGATCTACAGCTATGGATCCACAATTTTCTGCTCGTTTATATTGCAGCCCTAAAAGTGGGAATATGTCCGTAGTGCATTTGGTAGCTTTGGAAGTGCGGGAGTCAGCTCTGTTCCCAGCAGCACCATAGCCATGCTCATGAGGAAGCTCTGTGGGAGCTAATTTTATCCTTCTGAGAATGTTTAGCCACGTCTTGTAGAATTTCACATGTATTTTACCCTACTGCTTCCACTAACGTGGGCACCAGTATTTTATACTGCTCTGTGCCCCATAGTTCTGCTTTCCAACTGAGTGTTTCAGTACTAGTTTCAGTGTTGCATTGCCTGGAGTAGTAAGTATCCTTGTTCCATTCTTTTCAATTAAATAAACTGAATAAAAATAACATTTAAAAAATCAGTGTTATACCAGTTTTATCTTTCATTATAAAGATTTTTTGTGCGCACAGCTCTTCAGAAATGCTTGTAAAAATCTAACAGTCCCTCTTAACTTCAACCTTAAATAACTGAATAATTAGAAAATGGTAACATGAAAGGTGACAGTAATGATGGAGATCCCACTACCTTATATTTGCACACTTCTACAAATGAATGGCACTATGGAGACTGAATCCATCATACAAATGTTAATAGGTCCAGTGTCATTCCTTCAGCACAGATAGTCAGCATAAATGCCATTTATAGCAAATCAGTGTTCCCTCTGTTAAAGGAAACAGTACACCGACCCCTGTTTTCAGGTGGTTTTGCTTCTGTAAAACAAACTCACATTGAACGAAGGAATTTAAGCTTGTAAAAAACGTGATGTAACTTATACTCAGATAACGAGTATATGGTTAAGTATATCATCCCAGCTGTAAATGCTAAAAGCCGTCAAGGAGAACAGGCTGAAAAAAGCACTTTGTGATTTGGAGTGCAGTTGTGATCTCATGAAGCTTTCTGGCCTGACCACCCCTGGGCGATGCCACGTGCCTTCTGGGTGGGGAAGCTACCCAGCATGGGGGGCGTGAGGGGCTATGCCTGAGGGCTTACCTGCTCTCCCTGCCAGGCAAGCTGCGCAACTGTGCTGCTGGATCGAAAGCTGCTTCCTTCTCCTTCTGCCTGTGAATTTTATGGCATGTCTACACTGCTGGTCTAGCAGATGCCTTGAGCTAACTCAAAACTAGTGGTTCTGCTGTGACGGCTCTGGGATGCACCACTAGTTTTGAGTTAGCTCAAGGCATGTGCTAGAGCTGCATGGCAGCATGGAGCTCAGCAGCCTGCAGAAACCGTGCAAGCAGCAGTGTGAATACACAAATAATTAGCCCACACTGTGCTTTGGGGCAGCCCACATGACTACCAGCACCTGACGTAGCTGGTGCTAAAGCTACGCTGCATGCATCTGCGCTGCAGATGGTCTTGTACGAACCTGTGCCCGATGAGGTGTTGGAGCACTCCAGCTTCTCACCTAATGTAGGTCTGATTGAAAATCCATTCATTAAAAAGACTCTAATGTCTATAAAGGCTGCTGCCTCTGAGAGGAAGAAAGGTGACTCCTTGAGAAGAACTTCTTGAGACAAGGAGGAAACTATATTCATTTTGAGCTGAAACTCAAGCGCTAATAATACCTAATCACTGCAGAAATCTATTCTGAATATTAACAGCCCCTGTGCTCTTTTGCAAGGACAAACATTTCTTTCTAAATCTCAACAAAGCGAGCTTCTAATGTGGGTCAAATGGAAATCCTGTTTATTAAAAAGCTGCTAAAGACAACTAGATTTTTAATTTCAATGGAAGAGGCTTCTCTGTGACCCTTGAAGGCATGCCAGTGGACTCTTCCAGCACATGCCTCAGTAAACAACAAATGAATCACTGAGGTGCTCTAACAAGGATTGATGTGTCCACCCAATTAGAGGGATATAAAGAGTGCTCCCTTGAAATTCTGGATTCGTTTGGGTTGCTTTGCTATTTCCGCAATCGAGTGCTGAAGCATTGCTTGAGGGGTCTTGTTGGCCTCAACAACTGGCTTGTGTGCATTGTCCTAGCTAACAAGTACAAATTTTGTACAAATTTTTCTCATGTGAAGTAGTCAAACAGTGAAATAAAACCCCCAACTCTAAATATCAAAGTCAAATCAGTCACTAGTGTCTGTTTAAGCTAGTGTCTGTTTAAGAGCAAGATCTTCTCCAAACTTAGCACTGCTACAAGCGTGATTGATAAGAGTCTTTAAACACCTGTTTTCAGGGGCTTACAACTCCTCAATTTTACATGGGTTTAATTTTCTCATGCCTAAAATATGTGCAGTTTTGGGAGGTGAGAAGGTATAATGCGTCTTGTGTGGTGGGATTAATGCAACTGGTCAGATGGAGCAATGCATGGAAAATTCATTAAGTATTTTGAGACTGTTTCCTCTTTCTCTTGGAACAATGTTTCTATTTTCCATTTTAACTGTACATGTAACTTGCACTGCTTCAGAAATAATTTCCTCACGTCATCTTAAAAGAAAATTAAAAATTAGACCATTTTCTCACTATACAGAATATTTCTATTCCCAGACAAATAGTCCAATTGTTTGCACAGAACAACACATAGAGTAGCCAAAAGAGGGACATCATGCAGATCAACAATAAAGCAAAGATCAGAGTGTGTTTTGTTTTTCAACCAGCTGCTGCCTCAACAATCGTGGAGCACTTCAAGACTTCGGAGGGTATCTTACAGGTACTATTTAAAGATTCACTCTGACACAGTGTGGTGGCAATTTGAAATTCCCTGGCCATGCTTCCAGGAAAACTGTATCATGTTATTATGTCTTAAGATAGTTAGATACTTAGATTCCTGAAATTTAATTTCCTAGACCACAAATGAAACCCTGACTTTTTTAGCAAATTGCCTAGGCCAAGCAATAAATCATGACAAAACAGCTGATTAAGATATTCAGCTAACTGTTATAGAGGACGCTTTAACTCCTCCCCTCTTGTTGCTTCTTTTTATCCCTTCAGTGTGACCTGCGTCTTATTAGGGGATTGTAGCTTAGCTGTGGTTAGCAGCTATTTGAATTCATCTACAATTATATGCCTGGGTTATACAGTGTTTTGAAGCCTTAGTTCATCATGTGTGAAGGTCCTTACAAGAAAGGGCTAGTGGTGCTCTGAAACACGTCATTATTACGTAAAAGAAGATTTTGCTCTGTTCTGTGTGTTTTATAGAAATTGAAAATGTAGTGTTGCAGTTCTCACTGAGTAGCTTAAGAAACAAACTTAAATGCCTAAATTAAAAGCCTTGACATCTACCGTTGGTGGAGAAAGCCAAGGTCCTCAGTGCTCCTAATGAACCACTGAAGATAATTAGCTGACCGTACTTGGACATTGTTATCATAGCTCAGATATGACAGAGATGAAAACAATCTGAGGATTTCTTTGAAGCAAAGTAAAGATGAGAAGTGTGAGTTAGAAACAGGTTCTGTAAGGTACTTTCCTCTTTGTATGGCCAGAATCCTAATATACCATGTGCTCAGTGAAGCCGTGCATGATATTTCAAAAAGTTGTAGATATTGAAGATTGATTTAAGCCAAATTTACTGGAGCCAATAACTTCAAACTCAGGTCTGTGCTGTCTTTTAAGCCAGGGAACCTTTCTAGCTTGTCTTTTGCCAATTCCTCATTTTTCATACCCAACAAGATTTTATTTTATTAATAGATTGGCTGTGTTGGGGATGATTTGATCTCTTATTTCCACTGTTTATGTAATCGAGTCACTGACCCACTGTGGAAATTCAGTAGCAGGCAGCTGTGATACAGAGTGTATGTGCCTTATGTCACTGGCCTTCGTGTCCATAAACTTAAAAGCTGCTGCCTGGCCATGACTCTGCTTGCCAAATCTGCCTGCTTGCCAAGTCCTTGAGGACATAAAAGAATCGACGTGTTTTCTTAAAATTGAGGCTTTTTTTGGTAAGGCTTTCCCATTAGAGTGGAAAAAAAGAAAAAAAGCAGCTCAGTAAAAATATTCTGGAATGACTTCAAAAAATATCCCACTACAGTAGTGAGACCTCTGTATTGAAAATAACCTTAATAGAGTTAAATACTAGAGTGAATGGAAAAACAGATGAACCCTGTGCTTGTACTTAATCATTGCTGTCTGCCAATGTGTGTGTTTTTTTGCAGTACTGGAGACTGTTTCACCTCTGCTCCTCTTGGGCAACTGCTTCGGGGCTGGGCCAATGTAATGGCCAATTCTTCATTAACTCAGATAATGGGAAAGGAAAAAACACAGATGAGGAAGGCTTGGTAGAGAGAAGTTTGATTGTACAAAACTCCTTGATTTTAACTCCTGTTCAGTGCCAGACCTAATCTAGCTGCCTGCAAGCCCTCCTGAATCTTGACCCAACCTTTGTCAGCCCTTTGGAAGGCAGCGTGCAGGCGCTGACACTTACTCTTGCTCGCTATAGGGAATGGAACAAACACCAAAATTTGTTTGTATGAATTAAGGATTGCCTTGCTGCCTTGAACAATCTCCTTCCCCTTTTATCTTCCTCCTCCCTGAGCCCCTCCACCCCCCCAAACCCCAAACCAAGACGAGGTAGCAAAGACCGTTTCCAGCCGGGGGCTCTCAACCCAGCACGTAATCTCTTCCAGTCCCCAACAGGGTGATTTTCCCATCTGGCACTTCTGTGTTCCTGCTCTGGGGATGTTGCCCTCGCAGTTTGGCACGATTGTCCTGTCCCTTATCACAGCAACGGCCTCTTTCAAAGATGTTGATTTAATGTGCAGAGCCCTCTCTAGTTAATTATTGGCACAGACATCTCTGCCGTTAGGAATCCCTCTTGTGCGGTTTCCTCATCCTTCTCCTAAACCCTTCACGTCTTCAAATCTCAGGGCTTTTCTTGCAGTCACTTCCCATCCCAGTTCTACTTCTTGTGCTCCCACGTGGTGCGAGGTAGTCCCAGACCCCTGCCTGACCACAGGCTCCTTCGCGCTCAGCTCTTCTTCGTCCCCTCTCCCTGTGCTCGCTCCTGCCTGGGCGCAGCTTAGGTGAGAGCCTGCCTGGTGCTGCCAGGGCTCACGGGAAATACACTTCCAATAGACACAGCAAAGCTTGCCAAAACCTTGCGCCAGGGCGCAGGATCGTTTGTTCTGGCAGGCTATCTGCCCCACGGTCTGCCAGCTGGCAATGATTCTTTTGTGTACTTGTAGTATCTCCAAAAATACTGGTCCTTCTTTACTTTGGGTTTATTTTAAATTCCTCGCTTACATCGCCTAAATTTTATCGCATCGTTTTTTCCATTGAGGGCTGTAGGGATGAATGGAGCCCGGTAGGCATGCACTAAGTCCTGTAACAAGTGCAGCACATCCTTGAGCAAGGAGGTCCTTTTGTTCATTGGCCATTAGCCACTTCTTCCGTTGCACTGAGTTGAAATTCTCTCATGGGTTAAGAAATTCACTGAGATAGTTCATCCCTCCCCTCCCCCCCGACAGTTGGGTGTTTTGCAAATGAGTACCTCAAAGCAGAAGTCTCACTCTCTGGATACCTCCTTTGCTGGAGAAAATAATTAATTTTAACTGGAAAATGCTTTCATTTAAATACTTAGAAAATTTCCTATGTGCTTGCTATGTTGGAAGTAGTGAAAACTGAGGTATGTAAAATGGAAAGAACTTGCAGAGTTTCGCAGGCCTGGGGGGAGAGCTGAATTTGCTCAGTCCTGCTCTGCTGCATGAAGCTCTGAAGTTTTTACCTTACAAATACAGATGAAAACATAGACAGTATATCAGACCAGTCATCTCTTGGCAGCTTCTAGATCTGTTGCGTACTTTTCCCACTGTCATTTCTTAGAACATTTTTCACTCCTAAATGAACATTTTCAGCTATTGCTTTTGCATCTTGCCTTTTGGGATACATTCTTAGAAATGAATGACTTCACCCAACTCCTAATTCTTTTCTTTCCCATTCCTGGATCACCTCACTGCTGCCACTGTCAATGTTGAGTAATAATGAGTTTTCCTGCAGTCACTTCAGACCACTCACTGTAAACAGCTGCTATTTGCATCCATTCGACTCTTTAAGGACTTTCTATTCTAATCTGTTGGTGCACACAAATGAAAGAATAAAAAAAAAATGGAACCGTCTGAATAAAGTTCTGTTTCATCATGATAGCATGGCTGATTCCTCCAAAATAATACTGATTAAGTATTGTCCACATCACTGTTGTACTTTTTTATTTTATTTTTCTTTACTGAAGACACAATAAAGCCGAAAATCACTTAAAATTGCAAACTTCTTTTAAACTATGTCTCAGCTACTGAGATGAGTATCTCTGGGATGATGTTCCGTGCTGCCTCTCTCATCTGCAGATTCCTTACCCGAATACCGTTTAAGACATTCTCCTGCTGAGTGCTAGTTTTACTGGATGGGTGCAGACCACCTCCTGTTTATACTTGTATCTTCATTACCATCTATGTAAGCTTCATTTTTGACACACCGATCAGAGCATGACAGTTGCTTGCTTGAGAAGCTCAGGAAATATTTATCAAATAATGCTGTGGCACTGAAGCCCTTGCATGTAAAACACCTTCTTTCTCCTAGCGCAGGTGGGCTAGGATAAGTTACTGCATTTCTTACAATAAATGCAGGATGAAAGTCATAAGGTTGACTCTATCCGTAAGGTGTTACTTTCTCTTTCAGACTGCCGTGCTGAGTCTGTGTCGCTGCAATGAGAGTCCATTGCATTACTGGGACAGAGCACTGCTTACACTGAATGCACCAGAGTGTGTACTTCAGATGGGCGAGAGGCCTTCTTCAAGTTATGCCAGGGATCAGAGTGTAAAATTTAAGGACTGAATTTAATGAAGAACGGAGGACACGTAATGCCGGATCTGGCATTTTTATTATGTACAGCGGAGTAAGAACCGTAACTTAAGACTGGTGCCTCTAAGACAGAGTGGCGGTTTATTTTAAGTTCTCTTGAATTTGGAGGATTTCTTTTCCTAAATATATTTTAGATTCACAAAACTAGTATCTTGGAAATGTTGAGTTTTGAGGATACTCACAGTTTACGATTTACTCCCTATTGTTAGTCTTCAGAATGTCCTTCTGGCATTGGAATCCAGTTCGCCAAGGTGATTTCCATCTCTCCTTCAGGAAGAAGTAGCAATGGCACTCCTTTCTCTTAGCATGCCTGGGGCAATCCCACAGCAAATTATTTTCCAGCTTTGTACTTCACTTTTACAGGGTTCGGCACTAATATTGAAATGGTCGTATTCATTCGGAGATCCTGTCGTTATCCCTTTGCAGTGGCCAGCGTGCAGGAAGGAAACTTAGGTTTCTCTGGAACCGTGGCTTGTTTTCTGTCACATGGAGACTCTTTGTTTCGAAGTCTTTCCAAGTCAATAGAGCAAGCTCAATCCAGATGAGGTAGGGCCAGTTTCTTACGCAGTTTAGTTGTCGGTTTCACAGAATGGACGCAGCTTGAAGAAAAGGCGGTCCTGGTCCCCCAGGTCATTCATTCCTACAGAATCTGATGTAAAAGTTGATGTGTGAACCAGTTTGTCTTTAGGCCTGGAAGTGACAGAGTACACGCATGTCCTCTGAATCCTCTTTTCTCCTTGCTTAGATTTCTACCAAACATGTTTCACACTACCCTGGTATGCAGGTGGCATCTCAAATGTTGAAAGATAAAATTTAGATCATCTCCTGCTCTTTTTACTTTTGGCCTCAGAACTGTTACTTGCAGGGCAATGGCAAACATTTCTGTGCAGCCTTTAGGAAGCCTTTCCTGGTTCTGATTGAAATTCCAGTGGTACCTGTGCCTCTTTGTATGGAGACCTTGTATGGAGTAGCCTATCTCCTTTTCTGCTATTAATTCATTCAGAGCCTACAATCACCCCAAATTTGTAGATATCGAGGACTCTAGCAGTGCAACCTGGTAGCTAGCCTTAGATGTTTAAATGAGCTCTGCTGCAGTACTTCAAAGGTATTACAACACCAAGGTTAATGATGACCTGATGACCTACCAGACTCTTATTTTGTTGAATTGCCCAGAGCTAGGTACAATTTTTTAGATAAAAATGAGATTATTTGTAAATTTGCTCTAAATACCTTAATACGCATGAAAACCCAACCTGTTTGGGTAACCCGTGAAGTGATTTAAATTAGAAAGGTCCAGATTACAAAAACCTAAGTTCTTTACTGTGCGTTTTTCTGTCTCTCACTACATTGCATGAACCCTGTCAACTCTACTTTTCTTCCACTTTTCAGCTAGCTTGTATCTATATTTGGCTCTGTATTTGAAAACTTGTGAACTTACAGTAGTTTCACTTCCTGCACCATTTCTGTCGTCCCAGGCTGGTGTGCGGTATGCATGCCTGCTCTGCTGGCTGGCCGTGTTGTGAAACTTTCCTCTTTCAGAAGCTATGCCCCAGGGAGTGGGAAAGCTATGTTGTAATGCCGGGAGAGGGGAAAAAAACCCCAACCTCATCTCTAAAATGGTCATTTCTCATAACCTGAGTGGTCATCTTCTCCTCTGAAGAAGGTGAACCCTGGGCTGTGTTTGTATTCTTTTTTCACTTATTTTTTAATGGAAAACTGTTGACTAATGATACTTGCTGAAGGTACAACTGCGTACGTGCTACCTGTGCTGTACCTTTCCCAGACAGGAAAAAAATTATCCCAACATTAACCAAATGTCTCTGCAAGCCTTAGCAATTCTGCACTGACAGAAGGATGGGGTCTGGAAAAACAATTCTCTGCAGTATTTACTTGAGCCTTCCTTCTGTCCACACGAACCAAAATTAGCAATGTCAGTGTAGACATTGGGTAGTTATGCCACACATGAATGTATGAGCATGCATAAACATCTTGTTATTAAAACTTTAAATATTTACACTGAGATTCTGCTGCCTTCTGGACTCTTGTGAGATTATTTCTGAGCACTGAGGTTGGGGTTTTTTAATTGAGAATATTCTAGGGTTGACTTTTAAACATAAAAGTGCTTCAGTGCTTTTCTAATCAATGGTTACAGATTAATTTACGCTATATCAGGGCTTAAGTGTTGCTTAATACTTTTATAGTTCTAGCAAAGACTGACCATTCGAGTAAGATTATGTAGCTTTGAAAAAAAGCAGTTTTAAAGAGGACATTGAAGCAAAATTAGGTAGAGCTCAGGGTGCTGACTTTTGCTGGTATCTCCACGTATGGATTCCGCAATGATAGGGCATATTTCTGTGTAGGGCCCTTAGGAAATCAAGGCTTGTGTTGTATGTTCCTCTTAAGGACCCAGTATAAATCTCCCTAAGTGAGACTCCTATTGTTTTTGGTGAGACCTGAATTGGGGCATTAAAGCAGAAATCATTATAGCAGGTTAAACTTTAAACTCTTTTCTGTTTAGCTGTATATACATATAACAAAACATGTCCTTGGCTTGCCAAACATTATCCAGTTGCCAATCACATGGCAAACAACATGCTGAAGATTAAAAGACGCTGTGCTTTAAACAACGCTTTCCATGCTTGATGCAATATTTCCCTTTTAATTATGTAGGGAACTATCACTGTTAAGTGGAGGCAAATAATTGCTATGGAAATTTGCAGATTTTCTGAGTAGAAGTATTTCTTCAAAATAGTAGTGGGGTAGAAATGGTGGGCGGTGGGAGATAAGAAGTAACCAAGTATACCTGATGGAAGGAACGGCTTATAAATGACTGGGTGCTGCACTTGAATACGGTGGGACCGGGAGGAGTAATGCATCATTGAGTAATGCAGTGACAGCTCTCTTTTTAGCAAAACAGCAATGGCCCCCAGTCAGTGTGGAGAGGGGAGTCATGGCATGAGGCAATTCGTGCCAGGGAAGCAAATTATAGCTCCAGTTGTCTGCAGTGGGTCTTTTAATTTTAATATTTTTAGCATAATTTTAATTCATACAAAGAACAAGCTAACCCTAATTTTTTCCTCTTTTAGCAGTTTGGAGGGAGGTAAAAGAAGGATTAAGTAATGACTTAGGAATCTTACAGGGAACATGGATGTTGGCACTCTGTTGCTGTAGCTACATCATCCATCTCAACATACAGTAGCTATGGGAACAGAGCTATTGGACCTTGCAAAAGGAATGCAAACATTTCACTGCTGGTTTGCCATTTGTCAGAGTCCTTTTCTCAGAAGTCTTAACATAATTTCCATTCTGGTCTTAGCTCGTTCAAGCCTACAACTCTAACCATGGCATCTCCCTCCTACAGCGTCAGTCTCAAGGCAAACAGGTCTCTTTTCTCCATATTCTCACAAGTCTTTCTGTCAAATTCTACTTTGTTGACATAGTTTTCTTGGGGTTTCTTCCTCCTTGACTGAGCAAGGATGCTGAGTAAAATACAGCCGTGGACAACAGAGGAAACCAAATGGGCATGGAATAGCCTGCCTAGCATCTCAAATAGCTTCACTGCTTAGGACACCCCTGCAGCTGGGCAGCTTAGTCACAGAATCCTATGGCTGTTGTGAGCCCAAAAGCTCTGTTTATCTTGGACCTCAGGGAATATGGTGGTGGTGAGCAATTTAAAAATGTTGGATCGAATAGCTTATTAAAATAAATAGTAACCATAAACTTACTGTGTTTCAGAAAATGTAGCAATCAGCTGCAAGGAATAAGGGGCATTAAGCAGCTGATGCAAGAAGAAGGTTTGTAAACAAGGGTGCTCATACTCAGTAGAACCTATATATATATAGACATATATATTTATACGTATACAAATTCTTAAAAATAATGTAATTTAAATATAGATACAAATAAAAGTTGTAACTGTTTAGAGCTCCTTTCTACACAGCATCCTGACATATGCTGCAAAATTCCTGTCCTTTCCTGGCTGAAGAATTGACAAAATTAGGTATATGTATATTAGGCTACTTTACCTGAGCACTATTAAACTTTGGTGGCCTTGGGGAGGAACAGAAGTACCATAAATATCACTCTTTCACAAAGGTACAGGAAAAGAAACAGGGCAGTTGAAGTAAGATACTTATGTTGGTGAAATTAATGTTCACAGCATGACTCTGTCAAAACTTGGCTTAATATATTATAAGCAATTTACCAAGGAGAACCGGTATATTCAAGATAAAGACAGCCATAGTGTCCTGGTTTCTGAGAGCAGAATATAGTTGAGTTTGAATCTCAAGAATTTGATCCAGGCTTACAAGTTTTGGCTTCAAATCAAACCAGTAACATCCTACTTCCTAGGAGATGAACTAAAATAAATAACCCGTGAAGCCTGATTCTGTTTCTTGCTTCTACCTATTCTACTGCAAGTAAGATTTCTTATTAAAATCACCATGGATACATGATCCTTATAATCCTGTGAGTCTTTTTCTGATTGTCTGCTTAGCTACAGAAAGTTAACTAACTCTGTGCCTAAACTTGGAGAAATTGTTATGTAGGTAAAAATGAGATGAGTATCTTCAAAGCTTCAGGTCAGGAAAGGAAAAAGCAAATTCTTTGTGCTTGCTTATGAGATCTCTGTTTCTCTGCCAGAGACTGGATAACAAGCTGGCACCAAGGTGGAAGAAGATATTTGGATAGGTGCCATTGTTTTTTATGCTTACAGGGTTGGGAGGGGGGTCTTGCCTGTAAGCTATGAAATTGCTGCACAGTTTTGCCCTTTTCCACCTATTCCTCCTCCCCTCGAGTAGCATGTGGAAGAGAAATAGCTGTACTGCTTCAAATTAAATTTAATTGCACTGTTTGCTTGTGGAAACATACCGGTTTTACACCCAGGTGGTGTCCCGGGTCCTCTCCTCTTGTGGGAAGATGGAAGGCTGTCTTGCACATGTTGTACACGTGTGCTAAAGGACGGATTAGACTGCCGGAGATCCAAAGTTCAAACTGTTTGTCGGGATAGAGCTCTTTTATTCCTGGTCACCCTGAGTTAAGCAGAGCAAGAACTTCAAACTGAATCTCATGTGTCACAACATGCTGCCTTCTCAGACCCCTTAGCGGTGACTAGAGAAATGAGCTGCTGCCCCTCTCCCAAAATCCCAAATCAAAGCAGCTCATTTTTGAATCAGCCGTGGGCATTTTGACCCGGTTCCACCATGGCAGATGCATTTGACCGTGCTTTGCATCCACCCGAGTGGGATCTCGGGTGTGTGCTCTGTGCTGCATGGCATTTTGCAGTAGCAGAGAAATAAAACATGGTGCGGGAAGTTGCTTAGGCATCTTTGGAAAGAGTGGAGTAGCAGTTCAGAAGCAATTGCCCTGACACCCAGCTCTTTTGCAGAGGCCTGTGCATGCTTCAGCAAAAAAACCCCCAAACCTTTATTCAACAACCAGTGATTGCTACGGACCAGTTGGTTATACTAGTAAACTGGTAAAATCAGTACTCTGATTTGTATCAGCATGTTCCTGCCATGAAAATATGAATGTGTAGTCTCTGATTTTCTACCCTGTTGCTTGTAGGCATGAATTTGAGTCTCTTAAACTTGGGTGACATACAGTACATTGGGCAACTCAGTCGTCGCTGAGAGCATCTCCTGGGCTGTCCACAGCCTGGCTGCTGGACAGGCAGTGATCAGAAAGGAAGGGCAAGGATTGAGGATCCTGGTTTAAGTAGCTGGAGCAGTATTTTGTGCATCGACATACTGTATTGCTGTCATCACCTTCTGCGGGTATGGGCTTTCAGTGAAAGGTGGCACAAATGACTTAGGCTGTATGTGTCCTTTCTGGGTTTCTCCTTAGCAGCACAGATGTGGTGTCATTATGTGCTTCTCAAAAGGGCTGCATTAAAAATGACTTCTGTTACTGTTTAATGTACTGCAGCAAATGCTGCATAGATCTGTAAATCAAGACATTTGTTCTTCATTTTTAGCAATGCCCTTTCCCTGAACTCGTTTAATGAGACTGAGTTGTAAGATGTTTGTATGTTATCCAGCTGGACTGGGCGCGCGATTCTTGAACTCTGACTCTTACTACATTCTCATTTTAAAGTGTCCTGTGTCAATAGATAGTGGCAGCTATACTCTTAAGGCAGCCTTATTTCACATAATACCACTCTAATGTTGTAAGCGGTGCAATAGACAGACGAATGCCTGAGACCGGGAGAATTTGGGAATTTCTTTGTTACTGAAGTCCCTGACAGCTGTTTCATGAAAGTGAAGGGGCACTGTAAGTGAAGGGAGAGGGTAGTTTATGAAAGGTAGTGTACGAACCAAAGTGTGACATACAGAAGAAGGTGACAGTGAAGAACAGGAGACTGTGCAATTTATTGGGCACAGAAAACGTGCCCAGAAATCAGTTCCAGCATACAAATGCAGTTTATGTGGTTCTAGCAATATAAACAGTTATAAAAGTAGTTATAGAGGAGTAACCAAACTATTTTCTATCTGCTCTAGATTAAACTCAAGGTAAGAATTTTTTCAACCCGTTTAAGAGTTTTTATGCCCCTTTTCTGCTGGATGTCATGGCAAATGTAAATTGCTCAGATTCCTAGGTCAGCTACGCATCTCAGCCCAACTACACTGAATAGCTGTTTACCAAGAATGAGTTAAGTATACTGCTTTTCTCTGTACCCTTCGCTGTTAAATTTCATTTGATGTCTCGTGCATTCAGGCGGTGCCACCGCCTCAGTGACACCAGGCACTTTGGGCAAGCCAGGCTGGTGTCCAAAGAGGTGCCGAGCTCCAGTGCTGGAGTTGCTACTACTGGTCTACGAGAGCTTTTGTTTGCTGTTTTGCTGTTCTGTTTCGGTGTTTTGCTAGCGCGGCACCTTTCTTGTCTAGGCCAGGAGAACATCTTACAGCTGTGTGCAACACCTGGTATAACGGGACATTACCTGACTTGCAGCTGTGAGTGGGGGGGACTTTTTGTTTGCAAGGACCCCATGGAAAAGGAGGTGAAAGCTGGTCTTGTGGCAGCGTATTCTCACTCTTTTTTGAACACGAGAAGGGTAGCTTTCCTATGTATCCTTTCATCTAGTTTTCTGTCCTCTCTTCCGTCCTTCTCCTCCCCTCCCTCAAAGTGTACGTCTCCTCTGTGTGTTTTCATCTAGAAACTCCAGCTTCTTTCTGGGGTCTTTTGTTTCATGCCAGGGCAGAGGAAGCAGGAAGATGATGCTAATTGGTGCCAGGAAAAGGAGAAGGGACACTTCCCATACTAAATGCGCATAGGACAGCTTGGAGCTGAGGTGCTCTGTCATGGTAATAGCTAACCAGCAATATGGACCATACTGACCCTGTATGTAAGTTGCTTTGGTTTCTTGGTTAGAACACAGGACGTCTTGCCTTCTTTGTGTGATGGCCACACTGCCCTGCACATTAGAATAATGTAATTGATATTCCTTCATTGAGGAACGTGGTAAAAACACGGAGGAAAGACAGTGGGAGGGAGGTGACCTGCCACGTTCCAGTATCCGCTGTAGAAGCAGATAAGAGACATCCTTTCTTCAGAAATGTTCTAAAGGGAAAGGGTCGCCCTTTCGTCCTTTTCCGTTCTCTTGCAAACTCTGTTGGACATAAAAGCAGTTTCACTCTTTAACATTTACACAGATTGACCTCAGAAATAATCAGTGGCATCCTAAAATGACTGCTAATCCTGGGGGCTGCAAAGATGTCTACCATTTTTCAGATACACAACATTTGAATAATCAGAAAAGTGTAAGGACCAATTTGGTAACCTTTTCCTGGCATTGCTTGTTACACATTTGCTGTTAAATCATGCTCAGTATGGACAGTGGCAGTGAGTAACTTCATTTTCTGAATTACAATAATTCCTCGCACTTCAGTAGCTCATGTTCTGGCTAGTGGTCTTAGTTTAAATCTGTGTTTTAACTTTCCTCGGTACCTTCAACTCTCAGATTCTAAACATGAGCTTTTCTTGGCAACTATGCTTGTAATGTTCAAATTGGTTCCCTAATGCCTTAATATTTTTGAGATCTAAAACACTACTGTAGAAAAGAATTAAAGCATAGCCTAGAATGAAAGAACCACTTAACACTTTATGCCCCTTTTGCACTGAATTAAGTGGCAGATATAGATTGTTCAGATTCCTAGGTCAGCTAGGCACCATGACCCAATGATACCAAATAGTTAGTTATTCACAGCGGAGATGCAAACTCCTGTAGCTTCTCAGGCAAGAAAATGGGGGGATTGCTTGCAATTTTTTTCATTTTGCATTAAAAGTAGAAAACTTTACATCTTGGGAGGATTTAGATGGACAGGAATAATAACCCCCATGAACCTATTGTACCAAATTTATGCTAGTATCTGATCAGAGAGCGAGTCGTCTTAGTGCTATAGAAACCTCCCAGCAATAGCAGGCTCCAAGAACAAAAGTACAGCTTGGAGATGTCCATACAATAATTGTATGGAAGTGTCTTCATCTAGATATCGGATGGTTCAGGCTGTGACTGGTTGTTCAGCCCTATAAATCTGCACCTGTAAATCTGCAGAGCACCCTTGAGTGCTGATGGTCTCTCAGATCTTCGCAAGATCACCAATGGAGCATGGAGCCTTTCAGAGCTGCAGGATTGCTGATCTTTCCAGGTGGGGTGTTAAATGGAAAATAAACAGCTCTGCGATGCATTCCCCTTGTCTGTGGATAACCATCGACTGAAAGTGGGCGCAGGTTGACAGGCTCAATGAAGTCCCCACATCTGAATGGGAATGTAGAGTGAGTGACATTTGCTCTATTTTCTTAGTTTTTCTTTATTCTGTGCCTTTGCAGTACCAAATACAGAGGGGAAAGAACACCCTTTTCTCAGATCTCATTACCTCTTTACAGACTCCAGACTTTGCTTCCTGGTAAATTTAACTGCAGTCATGGTCTAATGTCTCTCTTTTTAACACAAGGATGTGTACATGCACAAAGTTGCTCTCCTGTTGCTCCCTTCTCCTGTCTAGTTATTAACAGAACTGTCCACTGCTTGATGATGTCACGTGAGGGAAGATGGGGCTTTGTATTTTCTTAGATGTTGGTCCGAGGTAGAGTTACAGAGTACGAATGGAAAGTCAGGCTTTTAATTTCATCCTGCTGTAGTCAAATATTTAATTAATTGTTGCATGTTTTTGCAGCTGAGTACTAAGTCTTTTGTTCCACACGCTTAATCACACACGCCGAATCTTCACGAGCCCAGCGGTGCATTCTGCTCCACAGCATCGTGGTGAGGTGCTAGTCAAGGGGAGGCTGTAAATCTCAGTGATTTACAGTGGGGAAATGGCATTGTACCTTGCAAATGTAAAGAATATGCTTTCAGTAACCTTCTAAACAATGTTTTAAAGTCATTAAAGCAGTCTGAGGAGGGTGACGCTTAGTTGAGAAGAGAGTTAATCGCTCTCAATCTGTATAGGCAGGTGGCCATGTACAACTGTAATACTTCTTTTCTCTGGCTATTAGCTTGCAGATATTGATATCCATCCAGGTTTACCATTGATACTAATGTTTTCCAGCTGCTGCTTGTTAGTATGAGCATGTTTCTGGCAACTGAGGATCATATTTGAGTAACTGTAGATGTCATACAGTTGGGCTGCATATGAAACACATGATTTTTGAAAAAAAAAAAAAAAAGTTGAATGTGGGGTTCAACAAAGCCAACCGGCTTCAAGGCCTCTGGTTCAGTATTCTTTGATCCGGTTTCTAACTTCATTTGTAGGGCTAGCAAACAGTGCTGGAGCCCTTCTGTCTCTCTTTTTCTTGTTTTTTATTGAAAGAGAATTGTACTGGCAAATGCTAGAGATGTGATCAAAGATCCCAGCTAAATTTCAGTCTCCTAAATAGAAAACTTAATATTTTAATACTTATTTGAAAGTACTGAATTACAGACAGTCATTGCACATTAACTTTTGTTTAGCATTTCTAAGCATTACTTTGTAGTTCTTCAAGAGAAACTGCAAAATTATTCTTAATGATGGTGGCATTTTGTAAAGACTGAGTTCTTGCTTTGCACTGTTAACTATAGTTATCTTTGAGGGAAAGATCATAAGGAAAAACTCTCATGAGCACCTAACTGAATTTTTAAAATATAACTCATGAAAATAAAATTTGGAACTTAAAAAAAGTGAGGAAACTCCCATCTCTTCAGCAATACTGAAATTACACATTGATTTGTGTCTGAATTACTTGGCATAGCAGATAATATCACCACAGTACTCTGAACAAGTTTTAGAACTGCTTTTGTTTTAATCTAGCCTGATAGCAAATAGTTATATGCCAGTTGTTAAAAATAGGAATGAGATAGGAAAAAAGATGGACAAAAATATCCAGGCAAAGCAGTTGAAATGGCCTAACAGGCAGCCAATTTCAAATTCCCATGTTTTCATTTGTGGATTAATTTTATGCTATAAATAACATAAATAAAATCAAACGATTGTTATAGTGCTCCAGCTGGAAAACCACTCAGAGCACCAAAAATATCAGTTAAGTGTAAATGAGCAAAGGAATTTATGTCAAAACACTCCAGAAGCTCAGTAGATGGAGAGCTAATAGCATAGATCATCTTGCAGTGATGTACTGTAGCTAGCTTATAGACAACAAAAGTGTTCTTGACTTTCTCATTTTAAAGTTAATTTAATTTTTTAGGACAATTTTGGATTCTCCATGTAGGTTTGAAATGGAAAAATTGTTGGGAGTGCCTCCTTTGTCTACCTGCACTGATTTTGACAGACTCCCATCTCTGCACTCCTGACGTACCAGTTACCAGAGACTCAGTCCTCTTCTTTCCCATGCACAATTCTTCTGTCTTCCCTGTGGCCTTGTTGTACAGTCCTTTATCGATCAGGTTTATTTCAAATCGTGCTAGGTGTCTTGACTCCTGAGTATGTAAGGTTAACTTGTTGGAACAAAGCATGCTAAGGAGAAACACTCACACAAATGTTAAAATAAATTTAGTGAACTTTTTTTCTTCTTGAATTTATCTGAATACCAGGCTAACAGGGATGAATGACTGAAATAAATTGACATCCATTTTTTAAAATGAGTGTTTCAGATACCTTTCTGTCCTTGCAAGCACGCAGTGTTCCCAGCCTTAAGCATTTAAAATGAATGATGTCGTAAGAAACCATGAGACAAAAAATGCTTTCTGGGTTTAGGACTTTTCTTGCTAAAATGAGGATTAGAAATGAAAGTTTAGATTATTTTTGTAATAAATAATAGAGCTGATGCTTTAAAAAAATTCCAAATACTCTGCGGTTATGATAAAATTATGAGCTGACAACTTACAAATATAGGAGTTCATAGAAACTGAGTTCATTTGGAACGGAGTGTCATATGGTTATGATCCCATATTATTTAGTTACTTTAACCTCACTTCTTTCTCAGGCTAGGATCTTTAAGATTTTTTGGCACACATAACATTTTTCCTGGCTGGCCTCTGACAAATATGATAATGAAAGTAGTTTTCTTTTAGTTTAAAAGAAAAAAAAGCCCTCTTAATCTTTTTTTCTTCCTCTGTAACAGTTATTTGAACTTTCTACATGGAAATTATGCCTATTTTTGAAATTAATCCAAAAACTTTTTTTCTTTTAAGATAAATCTATTTTCCAACCAGTGACTACAAAATAGGTTGTGAACCTGCTCAACAGACACTGATAGCAGATTTTTTAAAAAGCCTCATGTTTACGTAATTGCCACAATGTAACCTGCATGGAAGCGGAAGTCTCTGCAACAACATGTGTATGCCCTTCATCTGCTCGTAATGAAAAAAAACCAATTACATCAAAATGTACATTAAAAAAATCTCATCAAAGACAATGGGTACAAAGTTAGAGGTTCACAAATTCAGTCTGTGCCTTCAAGCCTGCAGTGCAGTCCTTTGTAGCCGCTTGCCCCTCGGTGCAGGTACTAAGAACTGAGACCTATGCCACCGTTCTTCATTCCCCTGATATTATTTACCTGGCCAAATTTGCGCTGCTGACCTTAATTTACTTACCAAGGCTTCTGAAACTCCAGAATACAGACTAGTTTGAGTAGACAGTGTGAAAATGCTGCTACTGAGGAGAATTTACCTAAACTTGTCACCCTTCAAATCCCTAATTCCTGCCATTCCTTGCAGATGATCCTTTCGTATCCTGCTCTGTTGAGCATCATCTCCAGCAGCGCCGTGTTGCTACATCTGGTTGATGTTTAAGCGCACATTAAAGGAAGACACTTCTAATTTTCATGAGTTTCTATGACTGTAATAATGTAGTTGCTACAGCTCAAATCTGTAGGTAGGAAAGGCAGCTTCTGCAGTATGTGACGAATATAACTCAGAATTTTCAAACTTACGTAATCTTTAAAAAGGTCTTGGAAAGTTAGTGAACCAGTTTAGAGCTTCCTCTTGCATCTGTTCAAATTTGAATAATTACTTCTGAAAGGAATGTTCTTTTAACAAAGACATGCATCTAATAAACATAGAATAAACGTGGCA
This sequence comes from Mycteria americana, assembly GCF_035582795.1. Lineage (NCBI taxonomy): Eukaryota > Metazoa > Chordata > Aves > Ciconiiformes > Ciconiidae > Mycteria > Mycteria americana. The sequence goes on along the minus strand of NC_134366.1, from coordinate 91,967,820 downwards.
CTGACCATGATGCGTCAGTCCAACACCTGAAAACCTAATGAAAGCAGGTTAAAAGGGGTTTATTGTAGTTTTTCAGGCATTCAAAATGTTCTGTTTAAGCAAAATGACTTTGTCTTCTTACATCTGTCTTTAATAAAGCACTAAGATGGCTGCCAAGCAGTAGCTTCATCTTTATCCAGCTGGATACACCTGAGCTTTCTTAGCTTGAGAAAAAATCCTTCTTGTCAAGTGAACCGAAACAGAGTGAAATGTGCGTATTTGGAACTGTAAATCAAAATGTCCCTGTACAGATGTTCTCAGCCTAGAGGCATAAATGCGAAGGATCTTGGTTCCAGAAGGAGCTTTCAGCAATACCTGAAAATTTTCAGAGATGCTTTACAGCTCCAGGTTGCAATATTAGCACAGTACAGTAAAATCTAGATGAGTGACTTGCTCATTATGCTATTCTAATATGTGCAATATAATAGTAAGCTTCAGAGACAGTAATTCAGTATGGTGCCAATATGCAGAAAAACAGCCTTCTCTAACAGAGATTTGGGGTGAAGAAGTCATACAGAACGAGCTTGCTTTTTAAAACAAGGAAGAATATCTCCAACCCTTTATAGCACCTGTGGCATCAGGCAGAGCTTTTCTGGGGATGAAAAGTGATATTACCCCCTTTTGCAAACGGGGAAGTTGGGCTGCAAATGAAGCGGCCTTCCACGCAACAGCAACTGGAAGAGACGGAGTAGGTGTTGGGCTCTTGCCTCCTCTGACCCCAGACTGCTGTGGACCCCTGAAAACAGGGAGAGAGAGATTCTCATGATTTTACACCACGTTACATTTTTATTGCAGTAATATGTGTCTGCATTTGGGCTTTGGAAGGGAAGATCTCGTCTGTCATTTTTACCATGGTACGCTTTGTACTATGACAGCTCCCAGAAGCTTAAACCAAGGGATATTGCCTCACCGCTCTAGGATGGCGTGTTTCACCTTGAGAAGATGCTCCCAATGAGCATGCTGTGATTTTAGGGATACGAGGCTGGTTCTTTAGACTTGCAGAAAGATGCAGAGCTGGGACAGGCTTCACACGTGAAGCTGAGTGTGAATGGCAGGGTATGACAAAATGTAAGGGTGTGATGGTAGTTTTGCATTATTTATCTAAGTTGTCCTGAATAAAGAGAGTAATTCCTTCTGTGTTTGACTTCTGTGTTTGAGTGAAGTGGCTCATGTCAGATTTTGCCAGGAGAAGTGTGTGACATGAGAGAAGTTTGCAGTCACGGGCAACTAGCATAAAAGGACCCCTCTTTTTGGCCCCATATATTCACACAGAATAGACTTTGAAAAGAAGCCGTTTTTTAATAATTCCTTTGCACAAGCTAATAAATACTTAAATAGAAGATTTGCCCTTTTATAGTGAAGAACTGGTGAGCTGAAAGTGGGCAGCGAAATTGGCCATTTATGGAAAAAAGCTTTTTATTCTGTTTTATGGATAAATCACAGAATAAGTTTAACTGTGGTATTGCTTACCAGTTACCTGTGATTAGAAATAGAAGAAATACAAGACAGTAAGATATACTGGTAGGTAAGAGACTTAAATGAAGATTTGGGATTGCAAATACTCTTAAAATAGTTTCGTGTTTTCTTGAGACATATTTCTTGATACTGGCTCACTTAGCATTTTCTGAAATAGCATGAGACCTTTGAAAGTCGTATTTCCAAATATGGATGTGAGACTTTTATGCACTTGAATCGTATTTAGACCCAGCCCCCTTGTTTGGGATGTGTGAATTTAGTGCTCAGCTTCTGCGTGTGGGGGGATTACGCAGAAAACTGCAGCGAGCAGAACTGCGTGTACGATTTCTGCAGAGCTGAATGCCTCTTGGCTTGTGACAGCCAACATCTTAAAGTTTATGAAGTGCAGCTCCCTCTCCCCGTCCTCCAAGCAAATGAATTGCCAGGCCCTGGGAGCCAGCGCTGAGGCAGCAGGGCAGAGGCACTCGCTCGCTTCCCATTCCTTGACGAGGTCTCATGGGGGAAGGCAGGGGCTCCGTCCCACCAGCTAACCTGCTAGTGCAGGGAGGGAAAAAACCAAATTGAAGTGCTGCTCGGTCTGACCATTGCTACCTCACCAGCCAGGAGAACTGATTACAAAAAAAACCTCTGGAAAAGCCAGTTATTGTCGGGAGTCTTGGCAGCTGTATTCTGTTAACGGCATTAAAATGAACTGATATCCTCTTACTCCTTTTAAAACATGGACATCCTGGGGCATGGATGGATTCCACGTATGTGCTAATATGGGGAACAGCAAAATGGGACCCCAGTGCTGCTTTGAAACATGGGCTGCTGCTGAAACGTATTAGTGATGAAAGAGCTAACAGAAACTTTCTAGAGGTATTTTTCTTTTTATTTATGGCTCTGTCTTGAAAAATGAAAACCAATTTCCCGAACTTCTCACGTCTCCATTGCTTTGATAGACTTCTCTCATTTTAATGCTGAAACAGCTTAGTTCTACTTTATAGTGATGTCTGTCTGCCTTCTTTGGTTAGAATAAATAATTTTTCAAATAGCAATAGGACCGGAAGCTCTTTAAACTGAAGGAGTGACTCTAAGAGTTCTCTATAAATAGCTTTCTGTACAGCATGTGGGCCTTGGAAAGTAAGCTCTTTTCTGTTACACGGTGTGAGTTAACCAAAATTGCAAATTGGCATATATACAGCCTTGATGGAGGGCTAGTCTACATCAAGAGTAATATAATCTAAGGCAACTGATACGCATTCTGAACTGCAGAAATTGAATTGCGGCCATATTAGGTATTAATTACATTTGTTGACACAAAATGCAAGTCAGCGCTCAGGTGAGGGGGAGGGAAAGGGACTGCATCCAACTCCACAGCTATCCCTGCAAAGTTATTTTTCTTTTGCTTTCATTTTGTGAGTTTAAATTTGATAGCTCTAAGATGGACAGATTTCCTACTGATACTTAAATGGAAAAGAAAAACAAGCTATTTTATTGAAAGGAGATAGGCACCTGATCGCCTTTTCTGATTTCTAGTTTTCACTTCATTCCTTCTGCATTCTTTGTTCTTTTTCTTTTTGGGTAGCTGCTAGCTTGGAATGGTTCTGTCTGAGTAATTATTAAAACGGATTTCTGCCTTGCTTGGTTTGAACATAAATCTCTTGGTGCAATTCATGGATTGCACTAGCTGCTATCTTTAAATCTTGCCACATGGACTTGTTAGCCTCCAGTTTTATGTAACCTTCCCTCTAGCAGAGCTGATCAGCCACCCCAATATAACCCGAACCAAAACCAAGGAAAAGAAAAGAGAAAGTACAGTCAGCGAGGAGGTCAGAAAGAAATGTAGGCAATCAATCTAAAACTGGGAGTTTTGCATCCAAGGTGACATATCTAACAGCTTAACACATGACATGGTATGGCTTATTGCCTGGCAAAGCTCTTGCTTTGGGATTATTAGAAACACTTCACATTTTCAAAGTGGATTTCTCAAAGCAAACTGTTATCATGTTGGGACACAACACAAAACTCTGATAAAGATTGGTTGTATTCTGCAGTCCCTTCTGTCAGCTTGCACCGCTGAAACCAAAAAGCAAACTCTGCCTCTTTCCTCTCAACCATCTACGGCACTCTCTGAATTTGTATAGCTTATTACCAAAATGTGGCACTTGAAGGAGTGTAATAGGCTCCACGCGACAACATTTGTTGATGCATACCTACGGTCCTTCATCTGGGTCAAGAAAGACAGCTCTCATTTCTCAAGTTTTGGAGAATATTGCCAGTCTTAATAAAAGATTGCCTAAGACATCCTGGTATTTTGCACAGCCATTAGAGGAGTGTAAATGAGTAGGGGTGAAAAAGATGGAGAGAGATATTTGTAAGACTCAAGTAGAAATCAGATGCTTGATGCTCTTTGCCTGCCAGTGATTGTTGTGTACTGGTTCCATGTTATTTTGATAATCCTCCCCCAGTGACTAAAGTGAAACCTGTAAGCCTGGTAGTTTGAATGTAATGCTTTGTTTAAAAAATGGAGGGGGGGAGGGGAAAAAAGTCAAAATCCAGCATAAACATGCATTCTAAATAAGATCAAAAAAGAAAGTCTGGAACATGAGATTTTCTTTTGTGTTAAATGTATGCCGTTTTAAAAAACCCACATATTGTGCTAGTGTGAGAACCAGGAAGTGAGAATGACCCAAGTGACAAACTTAATATAATAGACCAAGCTACAGTCTGGTAGAAAATGTAAATGGCACAAACAAGTGCCCGGGAACACGCATGTAAAAAGTTTTCCAAGATGTTGAGCGTTCAGGCTTGCATTTCTCTCATTTCTTTTGAGCATGTCTTCACTGCAAGACATTATTACAACAGAGCTGTGAGAAGCTGGGAGCTGATAAGGTGCTGACACTGATACTGTGGTCATAAGGAGGAGTTTTTTCTTAAGAACATGAAAAATACTTGTAATTCAAGCCCAAAGTCTTGCAGGGTTTAATTATAGGTAGTTTTGATGTTATGCAAAACATGACTTGACTTGTGTACACTGACTTCAGTACAGAATTTTTCGTTTAAAACGAAACTTCGTACGCAAGACTAAAAGTCAAAAGGTGTTATTCCAAGGAGAAATGCAGCAGCTCTTCAGAAGTCGGTGTAAAATACCCTGTAAGTGCTGCTGAGGTGGTAAGTAGGTTTTGCGCTGACTGCTTGAAGGATGTTAAATTCCACCAGAGGCATGATGTGTAATACTGTCCTAAAGACCTAAGTGTACTCAGCTTTCTAATGCAACGTTAAACTTGCAGGTATTTTCAGAATAACATTCCAATTACTAATTTAACTGTCATTAGCAGTTGTGTATTAACTGGAGGATGAAATTGGCTTAATCCCGTGATTCTTGCGTATGCCTTCATTTCTGAGGAATGCGGTTGCGGTGCTCAGGGCTGAGGTTATTGGGAAGGTGGGCACATCACCAGTAACTGAAGCAGCTGCATGTTCTGTGACGGAGGTTTGGGAGAAGAGAACTGTAGGTGTTTTTTTTTAAATCAACCAACCTCTCCCAATGTCTAAACCTGAAGCTGTGGTACCTCCTGGAGCATCAAGTGGATCTGCAATCATTTCCTTTTGAAGACAAACAGAGAAAAGCTATTGCTGCGGCTTAGGATAGAACTGAAGCAGATAAAACCAGATAATGTGTTAACTAGATCCTAAACCTTCAAATACTTTAATAGTTAGGTAATGGAATAAAGGAGTCAACAATAAATACTTCGTTTAAATTGGTAATCTTTTGTTTTGCTGAGTAAACTAGACACTGTGTATTTTGGAAGGAAGCGTTTGCGATGTTCTCATGAACACCACGACGTGCACCACAGCAGAGGGTGCTGCCTTGGGTGGATGCTGCTGGTCTTGCTTCCCTGTTTGCTTCCTTTCTGTGGTGCAATTGTGGAGTCATGTGCTGCAGTCAGAAATGGTGTGCTGCAGTCCATGTAGCTTGTACTTGAAAAGGCAAAACAAAATTGAGGTTCGGATTTGGTTCGTAATTACAAACGTGGCTTCACTGCCCGTAGTGAGGGTGTCACACAAACAGAAGAAGGAAAATATATAGTCTAAGGATTGCTGTGATCTATTATAGGTCTGAGCTGTGTGTTAAGAGTCCTGTTCCTAGCTATAGGATTTTTTTTTACAGCCAGGGCATACGCCCAGTGCTTTTCCAGTGAGCAGCACCATAAGCAGCCTAGAGATGGGAAAGAAAAATGCCAAAGAATTTAGCAATCACATTGGAGAACCCATTTTCAAAGTAAAACTGGTAGTTCCAAGATTTCAAAGTTAATGTATCCATTTCTTGTAGCATACTGTAATTTATATGCTAAGGACTGTCTCAAGTTTGATTGAAACTAGTTTGACCAGTTAAATGGGCATTACAGTAATACAGACTTTTAAAGTGTGGAATATTAAACAGATACAATGTAAATGTAGATCCCCATAAATAGTTGTCTCCAGTGACAGTTCCCTAGTTAAATACCCTAAAGCCATTTTTAAAAAGTGAATGTGGGTCTCCATGTCCTTGTTAAGGAAATGGCAGTTTGCTATTTATGCACACAGTAACCAAGAACCTTTGCTATTGAAGAACGCATGTAAATGAGGATCTTGTAGTAATTTCTTCTTTTTTTTTTTTTTTGGTATGGAAAGCATGAATTTTATATCTTTTCATGTGCCTCGTACTGTATGTTTAGTATAAGGCTGCACGTTCTTTGTTCAGGAAGAGGCTAGAGAAATACGAGCTATAGGTATTAAGCTTGAAAAAATTCCCTTTCCCAGTGTGCAGTCCCTCCAGGAACAAGGTCTTCCCACATCTGCTCTTCACTAGGGTTGTAGTGTGGAGGAGGCTAACGTTTTCATTGCTTACTAGCATCTGGTTGTTACATTTTTGGAGTGTCTCTCTTGGAGACAGTTCAGGGGTTCTGCCAGCCAAGCGTATGTGTGGTGTTGAGATCCATGATAGAGATAACGCTGGAGGGACCAAATTTGAGCAAAATGTGAATTAGAAGGAAATTGTCCCATTATCTAGGCGTTTATCACCTTGCGTGTTTATGTAATTAGACATGGTGGTGGTGTCTTAAGTATTTGAGGGAGGCAAAAAGTGGCTGGCCATAATTGGAATAGTATGTGTGGAATCTCGCCTCTCCCTCGGCTGTGCATGTTCCTGGGACCTGAACAGTTTGAAGGATGTGGGTAATAAGCACCTCTGAAATTTGCATCATTTCCTATTTAGGAACTTAATTCTAGGATACAGATTAGAAAGCTTTGGCTAGTGTAATATATATATTAAACTGCTTCCTGGGGAGTCATGCACAAACCCCAAAGTGATGTGGCAACTTAGGAAGAATAAGGAGGAGGCACATGGTTATATTTTTGGCTTATTCTTTCAGGTTATTTTGAAGCCTGCAAACTATTTCTACAAGAGGTGTTCTTGTAAAATTAATCTCAGTCTCTGCAAAACAGGTGTTTACAGCAGAGTTTCCCCTTCCAACCGTGTGCCTAACAATAGTGTGATTAAGATCTCAGTCTGGGGCAGGCTGACTTTTGGCTGCATGTGTGTACCTGCATAAGCATGTCTGCAAGCTGCTTTTATTATTCAACAAAAAGAACGTATGCAGTTAATCTGAATATAGGAGAAATGCCTTGAACATGAGCTGGGTCTCAAGTCTGTAGGAAGGCTGGTAGACTGAACAAGGCAGATAGAAATTGATGGCAGCATTTTTAATTTAAACTATCAGAGCATTGGATGAACTGAATGCAAGGCTGAGCAACACATACACTGCACTGTAAAAAGAACCTATTTTATGCTTCTTCTGTGTTGCTCGGTTTTTAATATGGCTTGTGTTTCTGTTATAAACAATGCAAACCAGCCTTGCAGGAGCTGCCAGGGATGAAACTGGAGGCACTGGCAACTGTATCCATGCTGCTGGGCAACGTAATGTTGTGTTGGATCACTGAAAAAAACAGGTTTGGCAAAACCAGTGCGATTCTGATTTGAAACCAGCAATAGGAAAGTATCAAATAATGCTAACACCAAAATGGGTCAGCTATAGCCAATCGTCTAAGGAGAATAGGGGTCATGTTATTTCTAGTGATATTAGCAGGTCTTATAAAAGATGTTATCTCTGCCTACAAAGCACAGCCTCGCCTGGGGTGAGTAGGGAGTTTGCTCACAGCAGAGCATTTCTTCCATGCAGCTTGTTGACTCGGGAAGGCAAGACTATCTTGGTCCATGTTCTGCTCATGTTTTCTGCAAGATAGCTTTGTAGCTGGTAAGGGCTAAGAGAAATATGGGAGGAATATGTAAGAAATACTCTCTAATGGCTTAGAGAAATATGGTGCATTGCATTTGAGAGCACGCTTCTGAGAGCAGCTCTTACAGCACACAGGTCAGTACTTCACGTAAGTGGCTTTAATATAGGGTGAAACACACCTGCATGATGCAGAACCTTCATATATTTGTTTCTGAAGAATCTCCTCCAGCTAAAGTAGTGCTGGTGTCTGGTCCAGAGTCAGACTGGGTAGAGGATCTTCACTCACTATGGGTCTCCAGGGTCTTCAGCTGTACAGTCCTCCAGGTCAGGAGGATGTAAGTCAAAAGTCTTCGACAGTTACTTTCAGTGTAACCCACAAAATCTTCATCAATCTTTCATCAAATAATGGATAAATTTTATTTTTATTCAGGAATTCTGCCTAGCTAGCAGGCATTACTCCACACAGGGTGCAAAGATGAATTACATGTGCGAAGTACTTGTAGTTTCAGGTTGATGCTAATATGAATTCATAGTTTTGGCAAAACCTTTGCCTTGTAATGAAACCGCTGATCTTCATTCCCGTGCTGTTCTTGGAAAAATAGGTTCCTAATTGATGATTTGATACATACCTCAGAGCTCAAGTATGTCACACAAATCTTAGTAATATCTCAGGTACAACTTTTTAATTTGCTCTCAAAATAATTGTCATGTGATTATTAACTTTTCTGATAACTTGCTGTATTATTAGTAGTTATGCTTCTCCAATGAAGCAGTTAGTCATGTACAAGTTCTTAAATTGCCAGGCACAATTTTATATCAGCTTGCAGTGTGCTTAAATTATAATAACTCTCATAATTGTAGTCTGTTATCAATGATCATAATTTAGATATATTAATGACAAATGGCCCATATTAAAAAAAGCACATCATCCTTCCCATTTTTGTGTGGTATATGTGTCTCCAGGAATTTTAAAATAATACTAAAATTGAAGTTCCTCTTTTTTCTTTTTTTAAAAAGAAATTTGCATCAAATGTATTCTATTACTAGCCAGAGGAAAATAGAACTGAGATCTGGCTGAGAATTAAACCCTTAGACCTGGCAATATTACTTCTTAGAATTCCTTTATTGGCTGCATATTAAAAGAAAACAGGACAATAACAAAATTGGAATTGGCTTCTTTTGAAGATCAAAGTTAGAAAATCAGGTGAACACATTTTCTGTATTTTACGTATTCACTGCTCTTTTCCTCCATACTCCTTTACTAGATCTTGAGATTCGTGAGGCTGTGGAGGATGGGGAGGAGGCACAGTAGTTACAGGACTGTGCACATGCCGAGGGAAGGAGAAAAAAATTATCTGTGGTCCATGAAGAAAACAGCACAGGTGCCAAGCCAAGGTGTTCCCAGTTTATGATTGTGTGTCTCACAGCAATAAACACACCGAATTGTTCAGTGTTAAGGACTCGGCTTGAACAACCATGGCACGTGGAGACCACAGGCCATGTTTTGTTGTGTGCATCTAATGAACGAGCATCTTGTTACCTTCAGAGATATGTAACTGCCATGTGAAGGTGGTGTGCTGCTCACAGGTGTGGAGTTGCATGAGGTGCCCGGCCCCTTGGGGCACAGCTGTGTGCCACCCCCAGCCATCTCTGTGGTAGGGAGAGGTGGTCAGATGTGTGTTTTCTGCTGCCTCCCTTGCACCAGCAGCACAACCCGCCTGACTGAAGGAGAGCTGGCTCCCATCACTGCTCTGAAACATAAGGAACACAGAAAAACAGGGGAGGGGAGAGGAGGGTAGGATAAGGTAGAATCAGATAGGGTAGGGTAGGGTGGGGTAGGGTAGAGTAGGGTAGGAAAGGGGAAAGGAGAAAGAAAAAAAAGAAAGGAGAGAAGAAGAGAAGAGAAGAGAAGAGAAGAGAAGAGAAGAGAAGAGAAGAGAAGAGAAGAGAAGAGAAGAGAAGAGAGAAGAGAAGAGAAGAGAAGAGAAGAGAAGAGAAGAGAAGAGAAGAGAGAAGAGAAGAGAAGAGAAGAGAAGAGAAGAGAAGAGAAGAGAAGAGAGAAGAGAAGAGAAGAGAAGAGAAGAGAAGAGAAGAGAAGAGAAGAGAAGAGAAGAGAAGAGAAGAGAAGAGAAGAGAAGAGAAGAGAAGAGAGAAGAGAAGACAGGAGAAGAGGAGAAGGTCACTAATACTAAGGTGTGAAGAGGCTTGAACCTCAGTGAGACCTAGCATTTCTGTTCTGTTAATTCCAAGTAACATCAGAGGGAAAGGAAGATGTGTGAGGATAATTGAGAAAGAACACAAAAAACATGGTTTTGTTGCTAAAAGACATGGCTAGTGAGTCTAATTCTATCTAGGGGTATGCTACAGACATCTTCTAACATTAACCTGGTAAACTGATTGACCTGGGCTGGTGAGATAGGAGTGTCTCTGAGTGTGTGTGTGTGTGTATAATGGGAAGCATGAAATTGTACTCCATATTTTGAGAAGTACGAAGTTCTTTTTTTTTTCTTTCATAAAAGTTTCAGAAAATCTTTTGAAAATTGTGTCTGGAAATTCCTTGTTTCCTTAAGTTCTATATATGTCCCTTTATAAAAACTTGCTTTTTTTTTGAAACAGAGGTGTAGGGTGAATCAATGAGGTACAATGAGGTGAATCAATGAGGCAATGAGTTCTTCAAGATCTTTTTATTTATTTTGAGCAGCTGGGAGGTGGGGCAGTTCTGGGATCAGTATTTCCTTTGGTTTGGAGTGTTGAAACCCTGCCTTGGGAGGGATGTGCATTTTACAGCTCTTGTCTGCAGGCGATGTGAGATAACTCATGCCTGGGAACAGGCTTGTGCAAGGGCTACTTTGGCGTGACCCACCGCACGTGCCTACATTGCGCTGAAGGCAGTGGGATTTCAGAAGATACCTGTTGTCTTCCTGAACTGGTTTTTCTGGAGGTGGACTGAGCTCCCCACACTTTGCATGAAGTTGAACAGAAGCTTTGGAAGTTTAGCTTTGGCAATCAGACTATGACAATTTACAGGTGATACCTGTGGGTTTGTCCTTTCCTGATGCACTGTTCTCTGTACTGAGAATGAGGGTGATAGCAAGTTCATTCCTGTAATAGCCAGACCCTTTCATGGGATGTGAAAGTGTATGCTAAATGAAACATTTAGAAATTTATAAGCACATGAGAAATCTAATTGGGCAGACAAATCTTTCCTGACAGAAGAGAGAGATAGTAAGAGTCTAATTCTGGGGACTTTTCCATTAGAGAAGCACAATTTGAAATATAAAACTTAGAAATAGCGTTTTCTTTCCCAAACTGTACAAATGTAGGGTGCCTGTGTTCCAGGGATTCATGTCCACCAGATCAGCTCAGTCTTCAAGTGTGAAATCTAAAATGTTCTGTGAGTTCTTCTTCCCGCTGTATTATGATCTTATGGACATAAACTCTTTCTTTGACACTGTTATCCAGGAAATCCTGATTATCACAAATATTCGATTTTCAAAGTGCTTAAACGTGCTCTAGGTGACCTGTAGACATGATACTTTGTAATACAAATATAGTCAGATTATTTCTTCTATACAATAAGAAAGATACCTGTACAAACTCTCCAGTTCTCTTCCTGCTTTCTGCAGGAGAATGGAAAGTTCAGGATGAGCACAACGAATGGCAGCTCTTAGAAACTGAAGAAATCCTTGCTCCTGTTGTAGAAGTCCTCCATAGTGGTCTCTGGATCTGTTTGTTCTTCCATGAGAAGAGCAATATAGTCAAAGAATACTGAACACGCTGAGAAGCAGATGAAGTCTATTATAACTCCAAAGTGTTGTATTTAACCTTGCTCTTCTGATGTGCTGGTCTGCCAACTCGTTCATCAAAGTTCCCTGAAAATAACTGATATATTGCGAATTCTTATATAAAATCTGCTTCTAGACTGTCTCTCTCTAGACCCTTTTCTGCCCAGTAGTGAAGAGGCACAGCCGTCAAATGCTGTGCCATTTTTCAGAATGGTGCTCAGCACCAAAGTTTTCAAGGATCTTCCTTTTGGATGTGGTTTGCACTCAGCTGGTAGCTGCTAGAGCTGGTTCAGAACCACTGTGTGTCGATGGTAGTGCAAATAACTGAAGCCATACTGGGTATTACCCTGTATGGTAAGTAGTTGTAGGCAAATTTTTTTTGGGGGGTCTGTCATTCACAAGGTGGATACAATGGTTATGGGTGTTAGGGAGAGGCAGGGGAAGTGGGAGAGTCTGAGGGCCGTCAGACTCGCTGGGACAGGCAGGGCATCTCTTTTTTTTAGACTTTAGTCCTTCGGTGGGAGGGAGCAAAAAGGTCTCTACTCTTGCAAGTGTTAATGTGTAGGTAGTATTACAGAGTGGATTTAACAGCGTATGAATACAGACCTCAAGGACTTAATGCGCTTTGCTGTCTGTTTCACTTGTGAGACATTTCACTGAGATTCACTTTCATGTGGCACCAGGGAGGATTATCCCTGCAAGAATATCCAGTACAGTGACAGAGGTGGTTAAGTGGCTTGATCTACATGCTACGTTTCTTCCAGGTATCATTGGCTGTAATTTTCAAATACTTTTTAAGGTCTGCTTTGTGTCTGCTGTACCCTGAGGCTCTCTGCGCTGGACGGTTCAGAGCTGTGCTTCAGGCACGGTTAAGGTGGGACAGGGACTAGATCAGCATCTGTTTGAGGCAGTGGGTCACGCTGGGGGCTGTTTCTGGAGAACGTGCCAGGGGAGCCCAGATATGTTATCGTTATCGGGAGGCTGGGGAAAGGAGGAGGAGCATTTGTAATTCGGATACAGGGGGAAAGGAACGTCATAGCATTGCTACCTGCAGGGCTGGGTGATGACTTTCATGATTGCTGTGCTTTTGCATGGTAGCCTGGGATAGCTGTAACGATGATGATCTAGGTGGCTGTTAAACAGGGAGATGTAAGGTTCAGTCTCACAGGGAGTGAATCTATTGTGTTATAAAGTAGTTGAAACTGTGCTGGAAGGTGGCAGTCCATTTGTAACTGTAAATATTTACTAATAGAGCATAATGATAGTCTCGGAACCTCTTCCCCATCTTCTGCTCCAGTATCTTGAGCCAGCTGGCTGGGATGCAAATTGAGACACAGCGATTTCACAGTATACCTCCGAGCAAAGGCAGCGCGTGTTTCTTTTCATAGTTTGGGAGCACATTTCTCATATGTATGCTTCTCTGCTCATTAAAGGTCCTTTGGCATACACATTCTGTAGCTAGCTGTATCTGAGGTTAAAAGCTTTTTGTGGAAGAAAATATAAATTGTGGTGAGTTACTACTATCCATGAAATAGCAAAATCTGGAAAAAGACAGAAGACGCAGGAAATGAAATTAGGCTCACAGTATCTGGGCTTTGCCGGGAAACAAATACAGGCTTAATTAGGGATTGCAAATTGGGATACACACATGACTTCAGTATAAATCTCTGATCCTGCTGACTTGCAAAAGCCTTTTCAAAGTTTTTGGTTGTAACTGTACATAAACAATAAGCTGGAGCAATATTTATGGAGTATCAAGAAGCCTGTAAACTTGTCAGATAACAAACCAATGTCCGTAGGCTGCCCTAAATACCTAAAAAGCTGGTATCTCTGCCATGAAGGTAGAGATTAGATTGCTCAACTATGGCTCTGTGGAAGTTAATCCTTTTATTGCTGTTCCCCATAAAATTTCAGACAACAAAATAATGTTTTAGTAACATTAGGTTACCATTTTGCAGAGCTGTGTGCTAACCCTTCAACAGTATTTGCAAATTGTTATTCTTCTTGAGAGCTGAAATCAGAAAGGTCTCTGCTGGCCATAATATCTCATTTTTGCCAAGACATGGAAAGTCTGCTGTTGGGCTGTGCCTCTGCCTTGTGTCTGTGGTGGCAGAAAATCTACTGAGAGACAGCTACTTCTTACTGGTATTAAAAATTACTATTTAGCCTTCTATGAGCACTCCTGTGAATTTTTACTGGGTTTTATCCACAATTTTGGCAAGTGTGTGAAAAATATAGGGCCTATGAGACTACCTACCTTCGCAAAAGAGAAAATTAGAATGATTCAGCTCCCTTGGAGAAACTCTTAAACATTTGTTTGACAGTATTTTGAAAAAATCACCTTCTCCACTATTTTCACATGGTATGAAACTAGGATTTTTTTTTCTTAACCTTTCATTGAGTATGAATGATATACTTAATACCAGAAGTGTATTTTTTAGGCAATTGTAGAGATTTTCATGTTCATTAATGACACAATATATCTGTGTCTCCTCCTGTTTTAGTAGACAAAGTTTGCTTTGAAGTACTGTGGAAAATTCCGTATATTCTTAGTTGAGACTCCCACACGAAGAGTATATAAATACTGATATGGCTACATACATGCTCCACTTCTTTTAGACAACTGAACTGTGTACCTGATCACTTGTCATGCTTGCAAGCCGTGAGCAGAGGCTACAAAGCATGATCCCCTCCTTCCCCCCCCCTATTTTTTATTGCATTACGTCACCCTTCCCCCCCCCCTATTTTTTATTGCATCACGTCACATACGACACGTCAGCCTGCATTCAGAAGTGCCCGTGTTTGCTTCTGTTGTCTTACCGAGTCGTGGCGGGCTTGCTGTGTTTCAGGCTCTGCGTTTCCCGTCTTGCTGCGGGGGCCGTGAGGCGCAGCCACGTGCGGGAACGCGGGGCTCGTGGTTGGCGATCCCTGCGGGAGCTGCGGGGTGGGAAGGGACCGGCTGGGGGTCTGTGCGTGGGGACGTCCCTGCCCGGGAGCTGCTCCTGCTTCTGGGGCTGGGGGAGCGTGGTCCCCACACCGCTGGGTGAGGGAGGCACGCGCTCCTGGCCTCTGGGTGCCATCAGCCCTACGCGTAGGCTGTGTATACAGTGGGAGCTGGCTGTGTAGGTAACAAGCGGTGGGAGTGGAGTAAGTAGATGCAGTCTTCTGTCTTAGGAAGAACATCAGCCTTCTCACTGACTTTAGGCTCGCTTTGATCTTTCCAAACCTTAATGCAAAGCTGGTTCATAGCCTTTGCTAGAGTGGTAGCGGACTTTGCGTTAACCAGGGGTGGATGCCAAGACTGATCGTCAAATTCAGTTTGTGCCCAACCTGAGTATAAATACGGCTTTTTTCTACTTCCACCCCTTACATCCCTTCCTCTGGACACGACAGATCATGATGTATGTTACTCCTCCATCATCTTGTTACATCTCCATCATCCCATCTCCATCCCTCCTCCATCATCCTCCATCATCTCCCTCCCCTCCCTCCCCCCTGCAAAGTAACCAGAGTTAGAGGGGTTCCGAGAAGGACTGTCCATAAGGGGATGTGGCGGAAGGGGGATTGCTGACTGAAATGCTGCAGGGCTGAGCGGGACCTAAGCTCAGCAGCAGTGGTGCTCAGCGGTGTCTGTGCGTTCGGCTGATAAAGTCTGACCAAACCTGTTGTAGTCTTCTTTTCAGGAGCCGGCATCAATTTTTCTCTCGCACCTCAGTTGATCTGATTTTGATTCTGTCGGTGATAAATGCTGGGCTTTGGGTAACCACCTCCTCTTTTCTGTTACAGAGCTCCAACATGGGAGGCAAACTGAGCAAGAAGAAGAAGGGGTACAGTGTCAATGATGAAAAAGCTAAAGACAAAGACAAGAAGGCTGAAGGAGCAGCAACTGAGGAAGAGGAGACTCCGAAGGAGGCTGAGGATGCCCAGCAAACCACAGAGACCACAGAAGTGAAGGAGAACAACAAGGAGGAAAAGGGCGAAAAGGATACTCAGGTTGCTGCCAATAAGACGGAAGAAAAAGAAGGGGAGAAGGAGAAAACAGTGACCCAGGAAGAAGCCCAGAAACCAGAACCAGAGAAGTCGGAGGCTGTTGTTGATGCAAAAGTAGAGCCCCAGAAGAACAACGAACAGGCACCCAAGCAAGAGGAGCCGACTGCAGCCCCTGCTCCAGCTGCCAGTAGCGAAGCACCCAAAACTTCTGAGCCTAGCAATGATGCAAAAGCTTCCCAGCCTTCAGAAGCCACAGCTCCCAGTAAAGCAGATGACAAGAGCAAAGAGGAAGGGGAAGCCAAAAAGACTGAGGCTCCCGCAACGCCTGCAGCCCAAGAACCTAAAAGTGAAGTGGCCCCAGCTTCAGACTCAAAACCTAGCAGCAGCGAGGCTGCGCCTTCTTCCAAGGAGACCGCGGCAGCGACAGCAGCACCTAGTTCCACTGCTAAGGCCTCGGACCCTGCAGCCCCACCAGAGGAAGCGAAACCTTCTGAAGTTCCAGCGACTAATTCGGATCAAACCATAGCAGTGCAAGATTAAATTGGACAGCCTGTTGAAACAACCACTTAAAACAACCTGTGTCTTTTTTTTATTTTTTCAGCTATACTAACTCGTTTCAGATCTGAAATAACAAATATGTATTGCCCAGAAAGAAAAGGAGAAAAAAAAAAAAAGAAAAAATGAAAAGGATGTCCCATCAAGTTGGGAGGGAGGGAGGGGGGAGAATCCAAATAGTATTTTTGTGGGGAAATATCTAATATACTTTCTGCCAACTTGACACAAGTCCTGGATTTAAAAAAAAAAAGTAAAATAAATGGATGTCTGAAAGTACAGCACATCTTTTGTATCTGAACTGCTGTAAATGCACTCCACCAATGTATCAAAATCTTCTTTTTGTTCTGTAATGGGGTTTGGGAGTGATGCGTTTGATTCTGCCCACTGGGTTTGTGCCAAGGCAATCAGATCTTTATGAAAGCAGTATTTTCTGTGTTTTTTTAATTTACAGCCTTTCTTATTTTGATATTTTTTTTATGCAGTGGATGAATGCCAACTTTCAGACAAAACCCACTTAGCTGTCCACATATTTCTCAATGCCAATCCTCCAATTCTTCCTCTCCAAATATTTTTTGGGAGTAAAAAGCATTCTCATCCTACTTAGCCTACCTAGATTTCTCATGACGAGTTAATGCATGTCTGTGGTTGGGTGCACCTGTAGTTCTGTTTATTGGTCAGTGGAAATGAAAAAGTCTGCGTTCATTGCAGTTCCAGTTTCTCTTCCATTCTGTGTCACAGACACCAACACACACTCATTGGAAAACAAATGAAAAAACAAAATGTACAATGGATGCATTGAAATTATATGTAATTGTATAAATGGTGCAACAGTAATAAAAGTTAAATAATTTAAAAAATATAAAAGTGTAAAGACTGATTAAATCTTTACTTTTACCCCTTGGGAATTAGGTGAAGGAGATCCTTACAGTCAGAGAAGAAGCGTTACATCTGGGGCTGCTTACTCTCCCATTTGTAGCAACGTAGAGGTAAAGAAAGAGCCATCAGCCTCATGATCCTAGAAACGCGCTGCCATAAACTCCTACTTCAACAGCCACAAGCTTTCACAGGTGAGGTTGGAAGAAGTGGCAAATGAACAGCACATCTCATATATGTCTTATCCCAGGCAAAGTAGAAATGGCTTTTGCCTGCCTCAACATGTGGAAAAAATGCTCTCTTGCTGTTTTAAAGAGCCAGAGGCATGCTGACTGGGTTTTAACTGGGAGTAAGACAGTGGATTTGATAAAATGATCTTTTAAAATGAGGCAATTAAATTTAATCCTAGTCCTATTAAAATATTCCTAGTGCTGATACACTTTGTTCTTCTCCCCATTGCCATCGTGCAGGAGATGAACTGCAGCTGCCACAAAAGGCCAGTGCTGCGTATTTCAAATATGGGTAACCTTGTGTAGCTGAGCAGAGTTTAGCCTGGCATAAACAACATTTTTCAATGGTTTTGCCTCTTTGCCCCATTTTTATTCAGCAGGACTGAATTAAGAATAATTGCAGTTTCTGCTGGGTGGTGTCCTTGCTGGGTACAGACAACGATCTCCGTGCAGAGACCAGGATTCACAAAACTGGTTAAAGAAGCGTATTTGGTCTGCCCATCAATAAGCTCTTAGGCTGAGCAAAAGTTCTGAGAGAAGTGGGCAATGGTAAATAGAAACACAGCTTGTACACATACCAAAGGGATGAGTGGACTTGTATTTAGTAAATAAGGGAAATGGTGTTTTAAAATTATACAAATTATTTCACAGTCTCTCTCCATGCAGTGAGGATAATTGACTCTACAGACTTCCACAATTCTTATCCTTTATTTTATTCAGAAATACAAAGTTCCATACTGTGCTGGGGATACCAATGTGCAGTCGTGCATCCACAGAAATCTTAATGGAAGAGGCAGGAGTAGTTCTCTTGGGTTTACATCAGGTCATTCACTTCCACGAATCTTGCACTACCATCAAGCTTTTGTATCCTTAATGCGAAGGAGTCAATTTCATGCATAACATGGCAAAATAAAATGGATTCTTTTGCACAGAGGCAGGTCAGCTAAGTACTCTGGCTTAAAAAGAAGGCAGGCCTTTTTAGATTAAATAGCTGAAGCACTGCAAGGGGCCAGGCAGATAAGGCATTTGCAGTAGTTTACCAAGCTTTGTGCTTATGTAGTTGTCACAATCTACAGCATCTTTATGCGGCCAAGTCTGTGGCTTTCCTGCAAATCTGCAAGAGCCCTCTGCCATCGTTTCCCAGTGTAGATGTGTCCTGGAATGGGAGAACTTCTGTCCACAACTCCTCCATGAATTTTGATGAGACGAGTCCAGGACTGAGAGGAGGAGTGCAGGGATCCTGCAGTACTTCGCGGTGACGTAGTACTGAATCGACCCGAAGCTGATGGGACTAAATCTGTGCTCTGCCTTTGGGCTGGAAGTGGCTGCCAATGGATAATAGGTATGTAACTTGTTTACTGGGATGGTATGAGAATGTGCCTACTAACGATATCACACCTTGGCTGGTATCACACCCATTCACTTTCAATATAATGTTCAAAATAGCGCTTAATCTCTTTTACTAAAATAGTTTGACAATCAACACATGCCTTGTTTTCCCCTGAGCTTTCTTCAGTTGGCACACTTAAAGCTGGTGAGATGATCCTGAATGCAGTCTTACTTTAATTATGTGAGGCAATTAAAAATACCCCTGTGCTCCCCAGCTGTACCAAGCCCAGCAGCCTCTGCAGCAGCTGACAGCAAACTCTTAACACACATGCTGTAGTTCTCACAGCCTGCTTGCTGACGGTAGTTTCTTCCCACAGTGCTGATGTGCAAGGGAATGTTATGCCCCACGTGGCTGGAAATCACTGGCGCATGGGCAAAGAAATACGCGCTGGTGTTTGAGAAGCTGAGAGGCAGTGCAGCCAAAGACTGATGCACTTATTAAGTGCTCAGTATTCTCAAAAAATCACAAGGGAAGTTGCCATATAATGTTTTTAATTCTTTTATTAATAGAGGGGGCTGCAAAATTAGTCTTGTCATAGTAGTTAGTTAAAATGCTTAGTATACAACTGGTTGTGCCAAGGCATTCTGGCTTGGGCCATTGCTCCACACTGCTGCTGTTCTATACCTACATACACAAGGAAAGAAACCATCTCTGTTCAAAGAGCTTATGAACTACGCATATATGGTTAATAGAAATGTGAAGCACGTTGCTTGCCTGAAGTGGCATGAGAAGAGGTTAGAGCCTAGAGCCCTGCTTTTCTTCACCTCAGTCCACTATCTCATCTCCAAGATCCTCTTTTTCTGAGTTTTAATCGCTCTTTAATAACAGTAAAAGTATGCTAAGGGTACAGAGCTAACAGGCATGTTAATGCTTTGAGCATAAGCACATTGCAGATAACCTCAAGGGACCCAGCCCTTTTGTGAAAGCGTGCCAAAGGAATAGAGAAATTCAACCCTGGGAAAGAACCTTTGCTATTGTTTAGAGCCCTAAAGAGATGTTTGCAAGGTCTCCCTTGTTTTGCCTTGGAGACTGTCAAGAATCTGTTGCTCTCCCGTCGACAATAGGAAGGTCAGTACCATCGGCTGTGCTCACGCTTTGCTCACACTTTCACAGCAAGGAGAAATGCAGCTTCTGTTACATGTACAGCAACTTAACCTTTACTTTTTTTTTTTCCTGTACTTGAAGAGTACCTGCCTGCATTTTTATAAAGACATTTTGAGACGAAGAAACAACTAAAGTTATGTTAAAATATTCATAATGAAATGACTTCTTAGGAGCAATGCTTACCACTTGCCCGTGAAGCTGGTTTCTATACACTTACCTATGCGTCCGTACAGGATAGACACTTCCGTGAAGAAAGAGTGAAATAAAACATTATAGGATGGGTCGGTGTCTTATGTGACAGCACTTCCAGGCGTGTGACCGTGTGACTGCCTGTACCTAAACAGTCAGTGACTTCCCAATTTCTGCTGGCGCTTCCTTCGTTCCAGCACTTAACTAGGGGGTCTATCCGTTCTCTGTCTCACCTAACCATTGCCTTCTCTGAACCGGCTTGAACTCCAGCTTGATTCTAGTGTACTGAACTGAGCTTGAAGCCGTGGTTGAACCAAGCCCTCAGTCTTGCTTCAGGAGCTTCTTATCACTAGATTGCACTTCCATGAATTTATCCGTATTTAGCCAGACTGGGGAGTATGTCAACAACATACCTCAGATTTGTTGCCAGTGCTGCAGAAGGCATTTTCTCACAGTACATTTCTTCAGTACATCTACTGTTATACTTTCATTGCTGTCTCATTGCACTGAATTCAGTCTTTAAGGCTCTTTTTAAAGATTTTTTAAATGCTAATCACTTGGTTTGCTCTTTTTTTTTTTTTTTTGGTCACATATTTTTTTCTGCACCAAACCCTTCTGTCTCCGCATTTATCCTGAGTCTGATTTGGTTGACTTTCTGCCTTTCGTTTACTTTTGTTTTTTACATCCTGTTTTATATTTAACCTCCCCACCATATTTCATGCTATGTGAATGCATGTTGGCTGTTAAGCAGCCAGATTTGGAAACCGTGGCCCTCCAGTCATGGGAAAAACACAGCATAAGGAACAGCAGCATACATGTGTTTTCCTTCATTGCTGTGAAAAAGAGTCTTCTCCGGGACTGGCAGATCTTTGCTTGCTGCATTTATCATGGTGGGCTCAATCTCTGGCCACAGTCAGGTAAGCAGAAGGAGGTATTTTTAGTTTTTAGGGGGTTTTTTTTGGGGGGGAGGGAGTGGATGTTTCAAAATGTGGCCACAGGAATTGGGACACAGAGCTTATGAAACAATCTTTTTGTTTCCTGGAGCAACACTGTTATTGTATGTTAACTGGCCACCACAGGGTTACCAAGTCTCTCCAACTTGTCAGGATACTTGTCTCTTAGCATATTTGCTCGTGTAGGCAATAAATACTAATTCCAGCTCTTACTCTCATGGCTATTTAAATGTATTTCCTCCATCTTTAGCTTGTCTTCCCTCCACAATGTAAATCTTACGTCTCTGAGAGTCTCCCATTGCATTAGGAGTCTGACTGAGCTTCTTGATGGCTTGGCTTGATCAAGATTACTTTTTCTGAGATTGTTCAGTCAAGTGAGGTGCAGATTTGATTGAGTTACAACTTTGTTCCACATACTAAGCAAAAGTTCAAAGGTTTTACATGACGTTCCTGCTGAGGGTAAGCTGAAATCTTCCTACAAGACCTACCAGTCTGTTATTTGGAACGTCATCAGGTTGCTGCAAAATTGTAACTTGCTAAACATCATTGCCAGTTCAGCTGGCCAGTAGTTTTAGGTTAACACTTGGTAAAGTTGGACATTCAGTCTCACTTGAGAATTAAACAAATCATACTGGGCTCAATACGAGGTCAGAATAGAGCTGTTCACATCAGGAGGTGGAAAAGTAATAGAATTCAATTTTTTTCCTCCATTCAGTTCCAGCCAGTTCAGAAAACTAGTGTGAAATGGGAGTCTGTCTCTAGATGCTCTTTTCACTTTGGGAATGGGGCAAAGCTCATAGCAGCCAGCCTGGAAGTCATACTAGCCAAAATATGGAGAAGGCCTTTAAAGCTTAACAGTTAGTACTTTCAACCTTAAACCTGAATAGTAGGTGTTTTAATCACAGGCTACACAGCCCCCCTGAGAAGCTGGGCTACTAGAGGCACCCAGTGTGGCAGGAAGCCAGTTGCTGAGCTTCTGTTCTATCTACTCCAGTGGCTCTCATTTTTGGTACTCCTTTTCCCCTATCCCTGTTTTATTGGCATTCTACCAGTTTTAGTTTTATTATGTGTTAATGAGAATAGCGTGCTGTAATGACAGACCATACTGATGCTCCATTAATAGCATTTTTCTGGCTTTTGGGTTTTTTTTGTAGAGTTCTGGCATTACTCGCAGGATTCTGGACTGGGTCTGTAAAAACTTATGTTTACCAAGTAGAATACGAATTGATCTGGAGGGAAGGAGAAGCTGAAAAAATAATTCTATCATTGGGAATTGGTGCAAGACCTTTATTCTGCAGCAGTCCGGGATTCTGAAATGGCTCACTGTAAGCTAAAAGACCCTATGGAGATTTCAAAAGATATCACATGTCGGTGTGCTGAATGCATTGTTGGTTTAAGCTCTGCTGCTCTGTCCAATTATCTGAACTTTGTCAGCTGCACTTCATTTTTTTATTTTTAAATAAAAGACAGCATTCCCAAGCCAGCATTTTGTTTCAAAAGGCGAACAACAGTAGCTCATAATGAGTATGTTGCAAAGGAAAATTTCAATCCCATTAAACCTTGAATAACCTTTCCCAGTAGAAGAAGCTCTAACACTACTTAGGAGTCGTTTCCAACATTCTATTTAAAAGAAAAAGTTTCCCGATAGCCAGTTTTTCAAGGACATATTCATAAAAGCATACTTTTATAGCATAACTGTTGATGATAAGCTAAATGGACAATCTAACGGAGTCTGGCCACACATCGCAGGCTGAGGAAAGAAAACCTGGAACATGGGAGGCCAGTCCATCAGCTAGCAAAATTATTGATTCAGGTCCACTGAACTGTATGAAAATCATTTTATTTGCAGTTATTCCGTATAGATCTGAAAAAAATTTATTAGCAATAGAATGTCACATTATAGTAGGTAGCATTAAATGATTGGATATGAGAGAATTAAGCTGTTAACCTTAGTGATAACCTAATAAAAGCCAGACTTGGATTTGAATTGAGGCAGTATATGAAAACCAATTAGGAACATAATGTAAGTTCTGAAATAGTAAATTTAAAGGACTTATTCAAGACTTTAGGTAGTCAGTTTTTATGAATGTTTCACAGTGTTTCTGTGAGACAAGGGGGACAACATAAGGATCAGCATATTTCTACATCTGCATGTAAAAATGTAACGGAGAAGAAAAATTAATGATAGCAAGGAAGAGTGGTATGTAGTTTCCAATAGGTGTTAAATTTAAACTGGTGCATCATGATGCACTTAAATATCTTGGGCTTGAATTTTGCCTTGCACCATATTTTGGTGTTCTAGCTTAGCTGTATCACACACATGTTGGACCAGACTTTTGGATGAGATTTGAACAGCAGCTCTGTTTTCAGTGCACTGACACTATTTTTGTAGCCATACCTGACCTAATTTTATGCCAATTTTTCTAATGTAATCTGCCAGGACCGATATGGCTACATTAGTGGGGATCTGAATAGGTGATGACCCAAACTCTCAGATGGGCCTTTACCATCCAGACTGAGCTCTGTGCTACCGTGTTGCACCTGAGCTCCTTACCTCTGGCTTTGATGTGTCCATGCCAATGGCAGGGACTGGGAAAAGCTGTCAGTGGGTTTTAATGGGCGTTGGGTTCCCCACATCTGACTGACCCCCTCTCTTCCCCGTGCTCAAAAAGTAAGGGTGGCTGCTACGTTCTAGCATGCTGAGCTGGCGAGTGCTTCTGTGGGTCAGCTGCAAGGCTGAAAACTTGAAAAAAGCTATACAGTTCCCTGGTCAAGATAAGCACAGAATGGAAAAGAAGAGTCTTTGAAAGTATGATAGCATAAAAGTGATGTTTAACTTCATGGGACAATTAAGGTGACACAGACATAGGCTGCGTCCCGAGAAGAGCAGCACCTTACAAATGGGATCACATACGGTATTGTAGAAGAGGAAGCTGAGTACAAAAATGTAGCTACCATGAGAAACAAATATTGCTTTTAGCCAAAAGCAAAATTTGTGATGATTGGAGGGACATCCAGTTTGGCAGAAAGACGTGTCCACTGTTGCAGTCATTTTTAGAGAAGGGATCATATCTGCAACCTATTTAAAGAGTTTTTTTGTGTGATGCTTACGTTTCTGAGACTTAACTTAGATTACAAATACAATAAAATACATTTTGGTATATTCAATGAAATTTTGCAACAGCATAAGCAAAACCTTTCTACAGCAGGATGTAGGAGTGTAAACAGAAATGAACCATGGTGTTGGTGAAGTACAAGTTCCTAGCTAGTGCCCTGAATACATGCAATGTTTCTAATAAAAATGAGAGGATGGAAGCCGTGGCCACAGTTCTACACAGTGATCAGAGCTCATTTTCAGTGAATGACAAGTCCTGTTTTAGTGATAGTATCATGAGATACTGTCAGATCCCATGATACTATCAATCAGATCCAACTGCAATCAATTCTAGTCATAACGCTTCAGCATAGATACGACCTTTTTGAAGGAGCAACTTTTATGTGAATGGCTGTTTCTATTCATTTTATGACCTTGATGCCTGGCTTGAAAATCCCACAATGAGTGTGATGGCATTAAGGTAAGAATCAATCTCTCACAAGTCAGTGACAGAGGATAGGTGTAGATAGAGAAGACTAAAAGGACATCACAAGGTCAGAGAAGCATTTGGGAAGGAGTCAGACGGAAGGGGAATGTCAGGAGAAGATTCCAGTCGGTGTGCAAGGCCGGGATAATGATTTTCAGAGAACCACTTTGAATGAGTACGGAGACAAGGCACAAGCTGAGGGTCTGGACTAGGCAGAATGGGTGGCAGGCTAGTGATGTTACGCAAAAAGGAAGTACAGGGGTTTTGCCTCCATGTGAAGGCACAGAGAAAGTCACACACTGCTGTTCTTTTCCTTTTCACTCCAGCTCTCCCACACTGATATTCACTTCCTCCTGCAGACGTAACCTTCCCCTCAGGTATCTCTTTCGTCTCGTCCCCAAGATAAGCTTTAGTCAACAGGCAAGATTTTCCTAAAGTGGCCAAAGCACCCACTTAAAAGGAATGTGACACATACCACATGCCTTCTAGAGAGCTTCTGTGCTTCTGGAGAGGCTTCATGTACAGCCTTGCCCTTCCAAGCATCTTGTACGAAACAAAGACGTACCAGCTCACCTGGTATCTGAAATCAGCGTGTGTCTTACCCCGTTACCGCGTAGATTTTCTCCACTGTTTTATCGCTATGCAGATACAGGTGGGTGTGTAGTGTTTTAGTACTTGCCTGAAACAACAATGGTCCTGTTAACCCAGAGAGATCGTTTTATGAGCAACTTCTCCAGATGCCTTATGTGCTGCCAGGCCTGGACTGACCGCGTGGGCGAGGAGGGCTGCCCACCTTTAGCTCACCAGGCTGCCTGCAGTGGGCTGCAGGTGGGCTGCCTCTCCCTGCCTGCCAGCTGCTCCTCCCTGCGCCTGGGGCATAGCTGCACCAGTCTCCTGCTGAAGAGACTTGGCTTGGAGGACAATAAATCACCTGGGGAGGCTGTGGAACTGCCTTGGGGGAGCTTAAGGATGGGGAGGAGAAATATTTGTCAGGAATTACATGGATATGGTTGCATCTCCCTTAGGGCAGGGGAATGGGAAGCCCTAAAAGACTTTGAAAGTCAAAGTCTTTCAAGTTTTCTACGGTTCTGCGATAACCAGAGATTGTCCCAGTGAGAACTGTTTTCCTTCAGCTGAATAAGTAAGAGTTAGACTATATCTGCTTTTGTGGAATAATAATTCACTCTACATTGCCTTCAGCAGGACTAAGGGCAGTACAAGGTACCATTCAGTCTTAAATAAATCCCACAGTGTTGTACTTCAATAACTGCAGACTGTTACTCTGGGATACTGAGTATCCCCTTTATAAATGGATTTTTGAAGTGTTGTCTGAGTGCCCAAAATGAAATGTTTCTCAATTTTACTTTACTTTTTCCCCCTCTCTTACATGATTTCATTCCAGCCATTCTTTTGTCCACCAGGCCACCAATAGGCAAAACTGTTTACTTTTTCCCGTGTACATCAATCAAACCACAAATGAGAAACAATAGCATGTGTTTTGGTCACAGCGTTCCCTTGGATATATTTTTGTAGCAGTTCAGTTCATGTCTCAGCCTGTTATAGGCAAGGACATACTGCTATTTCAACTGGGAAAAATCACCAGTTGTTATAAACTGACTTGGGGATATGCAGATGTCCAGCAGTGGTGAGAATTTTCTAATCTTTGCGTGATTTAGTTAAAAGTGCAATTCACGATGAATCTCTGATGAAAAGTGCTAGTAACCCTGTGAACTCTCAGAGTGCTGCCTGTGCAAAACTGGGTGAGGCTTTCTTTTAAGAAGTACATCTGCTGATTTGGCAGAATTGGACCAACAAATTGTAGTGATGAACTGGATAAAAATGACCTGGAAAATCCCTGCCTCATGTACAGTGCTGACTGCTGAGCAATCACTGCTGTTCTGTGCTTTTTCCTTCATGCATAGATATACTAGTATTGAGTTAATTCAGAGTTGGGATAGGCATAGGAGAAACCACAAAACTTTAAAGTCCCTTTTTTTATCCTGAAGAGAAAATTATTTTCTACGCCTTTCATTTTTGTTGTGGGGAGGGAGCAACGAGATTAGAAACTGAAGCTAGGTCAGACTTTCTCCTTGTGCATCTCCACACAGCCATGTTTGGGCACTAGAAGCTGCTCAGAAGTGACTCAGCCAGATGCGTAAGAGTAATTAGATCCATTTGAAACTCAGGAACTAACAATTTTGAGGATTCTTTCAAAGACTTTCCAGTTGAAAACTCCATAGCTTTGTCTCCCTCTGTACTCTGTCTTGACTCCTGGCATCTATTAGCACCTAAACCTCAGAGCAAAATATCGGCAAAGACTGCTGGGTTTTATGTCGAAAGTCTTGGAAACCACCACAGTTTCTGTGCTCCCCCCACCCCTCCAGTCTTAATTTGGCCAAATTCATCCAGATTTCAGTGAACTTAAGGACCAGACTGCACGTACAACTTGCCATGATTTTAGCCAGGGTAATTATGCTGTTCAAATAATCATTAAAGCTATTGAAATGAAGGAAAAAAGAAAAGGAAAGATTTGTTCAACTGGAGCAACTGTGTGTAGGCAAGATGCTTGAGTATCTCTTCCATAAAAAAACCTGGAACTGCTGAGTAATCAGCCATGCTCTTCCACAAAATCTGGACTGTTTATTCATGGGTGGTTCCCAAAGATTCAGCTCACCTGGTATCTGAAACCAATGGGTGTCTTACCCTGTTACCGTGTAGATTTTCTCCACTGTTTTATCACTATGCAGACACAGACGGGTGTGTAGTGTTTTAGTACTTGCCTGTCTCTGTTTATAATACTCCCCCACAGTCCCTAATCTTTATTGAACAGCTTTATCTTTTTCAAATAAGAAACATGAGTTTCTTACAGAGTGTACAATTGGACCCATCATAAGAAGTTACTGAATAACTAACGGGAGAGCTGCGTTCCTTGAGCCATTGTATCAAACCTAAACACAGTAATAAAAAGAAGAGAGCTCCTTTTTCTCTTCCTGATGCAGTTAACAAAGATCTAAGAGAGGTGAAATGGCAGTGTGGTTTAATATGTTTTTTTTACCTCTGGAGAGTTACAATATTTTCAGTTCTCATAATTTTCTTTTAGGGAAATATTCCAAACTTCTCCTATGTGTAAAGTATTTGGCATGATGATTGCAACTGCTCATAATACTCATTATCTGCACTCATTGTGCAGAAGTGATGCCATTTTAAATCATTAAATGAATGGAACTATGTAATATGTACTTTGGCAACTTTCACTCATGGACTACAACATATATTTGATTAGCTAATTTCACTATGGAAGATAAATGGCAGTATATATACTCCTATTACATATTTCTGTTACAGTGGGCCCAGTCATTTTGTATAGTGCATGCAACTGGAATGCAGTGGTGTCAAATGGTAAGAGAGACCACACCTGCTATGGCTGATAAACCAGACAATCACAGATATAACTACTCTGTTCATGAGTTTATGTTTAATGAGATATTTTTGCACCCTGGGACAAAAACAAAACAATTTTTTAAAACTTGCTACCCTGGATTTGCTTAGTTTTACAGCAATTCCTCAGAGGATAATCAGAACAGCTCCCAAGAGATGCTGGAGACTTGGGGACAGGGAGTGGAAAGGTAGGAAGAAAAAATATTTTTATTTTTGATTAATTTCTTATTACGCAACATTTGGCAGTTTCTTTACTAACATATTTCTTTTTAGGAGATCACTCTTTTATTTTTAAGTTTTTAGAGCCTGAAGCTTTCTGTAGATATTCGTAAATCTACTCTTAATGAAGGGAAAAAACAACATAGAAGGTTAAAAAGATGCCCTCAGTCGAAAACAAAGCTTCAAATTAGTCTGAAACAGTTGCACCTAGCTCAGGCTTCAAGTGCGTAAGCAGTAACGCAGCAGGGAAAGAAGCAGTGTGCATTACAGAGGGACAGTCTAATTCACTTTGTTTTTGGAAAGCCAAACTGAAAATGACACAGCCTTGTCCTGGACAAGATATCTATGCTGTTCGTTATTAGCTGCTCTTCTGAAATCATGCATGTGCTAGTTACCCATGTAGCCCACTCTTCCCTCCGCCTTCCCTGTCTTTAAGAGTCTAGGGGAGTTCTTGGTTCGCAGCCAAGCGTTGTAGTCTGGCCAGGCAGTGTCATCTGAGGGAGAAAAAATGTGACGTGCTTGCTCTGGTGTAACCATTAGTAGAGCTGCTGATAAAACAGCGAGAGAAATAATGCTGGTGAGATGCAAAGCTTAAAAGCTTTATGTTCTTGTGTATTTATAATAATACTAACTCTATTAAATTATCTGAAAGTATAAGGATTTGTTAAAACTCTGTGTGCAATGCTGTTCCAACTGGGTATTTTGGTAAGCTGCCTTTATGTAGATATCTGTACAACATAAGCTAATGCTCCACTAAGAAATAAAATATTTGGGATTATCCTGGAATGATGAAGAGGCATCATGTGAATTACAGTAGTATAAATCACTGTCTATTGGTTTAATTAGTCTACGGCGGGGGGGGGCTAGGTTGCCAGAGAAGCACCAGGGAAACGTGTCAGTGAGAGGATTTAAAAGCACTAGCTATACTTAAAAGATCAGGGAAGCACAAAGGGTGGAGGCTTCCTCTGCTTTCTCCTATTCATTTTCTCTCTTCACTTGGAGACTCAGCAGTTTTTGGCACTTCTCCCTTTGTAATATTTCTATGATCCTCTGCTGGTGGACACCGCTGACATACTGTAAGTATAGAGCTTTCCTGACCAGCAATTCTTTTTAAGAATCTATCAAATGTACCCTAAAAAAATTATCTACATTTTTCCTCTTACTTACCAGCCTCCCGCTTGCCCCTTTCTCCAGGTACTATAGTAGTGACCTCAGAGAGAGCTGTTGCTGGTTTTTTCTTTGTTTGTTTTTGAGGCTTTTTTCTTTCTTTTTTTTTTTCTCTTCAAAGTCTTGATGGAAAGAACATGACTGCTTTCTCTTTGGGGAACAAAGATCCCCAAAATTTAAAATAGATTAATCTGTTATTTTTCTCATGGAGTCACTGAACTTACATGCTCCAATAACCTCTTTACTTTGTCTGTGTTTATTGTAGCAAGTACTGCTTCACATGGTAAAAAAAAAAGAATATATGTCCTAATCCTGTTCCGGATGAAATTGAGAGAAGCTTTGCTTTGACTGGTAATGATTGCAAAACAAGGTCCTTGAAAAACAGGGATCAGGTTGTGCACCACACTGAAGGAATTAATTGCATCACCACTGATTTTAGTGTGGGAGAGGACAAGTCCAAAGTAGTATCAACGGGTGATTTTTCAAATCACCATTTTCTATGATTTTTGCTTTGACCTGGGAGAGCCACTGCTGTGAGCAAACAGGCAGCCAGAGAAGATGGAGGAGGAAAAAGTGCTTGAAGGAGATGACTGACAATGATTTTCATTTTTCTCTTCACAGGACAAACATACTTTGGATGGTTGTTATGGTGAAAGGCCAATCTAAAACCGGTACAGTGACTCCCCAAGCACGGAAACAGAGACTTAAATTCCCATGAAGAAAGCTCAGTCCCCTCATCTTTCACATACAGCTCACTCTATAAATATAGCCTTTCTTTTTTATTGCCACCTTTCTCTCTCTCTCTCTTTTCTATTCTCTTTCTGCCACTAGGCTTTATGTAATATTCCAGGTGTGGAAAACATTTCATAATGCAGCTGTCACTAGAAATAAACACAGTCTTTCACATCTGCATTTATAAACGTGCGAGGAAGGCATCTCATACAAACAACTGACAAGAAATATTTGAGTCCTTGCCTCGTGAAGGTGGTGGGGTAAGACCAGGATGCACGCCAGGGAGCCAAGGTATTTCAGGGGAAGCAGTGTTTGGATGCCAAGCTCCATACCAAAGCAGCACTGCCCTAGCAGCTGATACTGGCTGCCATAGGCATGGGTCCAGGAAGGGCAATGCCCTTGTCCCCAGGCACTTGGCTTTGTGGTGTAGCCTTGGGAACAGCAAGGCTAAGACAGCTATGGGCAGTGGCTTTAGTGCTGCCTTGCTTCTCCCTCAGCGGCTTCTGGAGATGCGGGCCACAGGCCCCTTAGTCCCTATGGTCAATCGGTGCCTGGGTCTGAAAGACACGGCATGCCCTGTGTACTCTGATGGCACAGTAACTGAAATCTCCAAGTGATAAATTTAAATTGTGGTTAAATTTTGTCCTGATCCCTCTAGCAGGTATATCCTGTGAGTCACACTGTTTGAGAAGCTCAGACTTCCTCCTACACCTTCTTGGGTGCCAGTTCCCCATCTCCACCATCCAAACATCAAGCACCCTCCTAAGAGCTTCAATGAGAAGACAGTAAGAAAGTAAAGAGGCTTTTTGAAAATTCAGGGACCGCACAGAATAAATTGAATGTATTATCTTAATAAAATAGAGGCTTCTTCTTGTTCAATTCCTATTATTCAATTTTATATTGAACTGAAAGCGTCTCCAGCTGCATTGAACTAGTATAGCTCATTAGACTTCAGAGCTTCAGTGGTCTTAATGCTTTTTAAGATTTGACTCTCAATTTTTGTATGTAATGAAGCTGCCATAAAATTACACAATGCCCAGAAACCAGAGATCTCCTCTGTAGAATTTAGCTTAGCTTGTCACATTGTATACAAAGTCCGTTTATTTAACTGCAAGATTTTTTAAGGAGGAATTTATTAGTCTTTCTAAGTTACTTCAAACAGGCAAGCCAAGGTGAAAGTGGCATGTGTACTTGTACTTACTAATCAACAGAATGGTCATAGTATGAATCTCCAAGTCTGAGATAAACTATGATTAGATGTGAGCTCCCATTTAAGATTAATATCTGATGCACTGTAACTTGGAAGATTCATTTATGCAAGTTGAGTAGTATGTTCTGATACTGGTTGTATACATAATGTAGAAGTATTTGTAATAAAGAAGGATGTTGAAAAGTGGATTTCTATGTTTGCTACTAAAAGGCTGGAGGGAGAAGTAAGTATAAAAAGCTATGTCATCAGAAATATTCTAGAAGATATCAACAGAAAAATGGCATTTTTCTTCTATGGAAAATTTAACATTTAGAAATTTGGTTTTAATCTGAACTGAAAATGTTTCTATTTTAAAATTTCCAACTGAACCCAAACTTATGAAAGTTGTAATTCTGAAAAAGAAAAACATTTTGTTAACTATTTAAAACATTAGAAGATTGTAAATACCTACAATAGTGTGTGTTTGCATTCTGTGTTTATACATGTATGTAGTATTTGTAATGAATGTCCTGAATATTTGTATAAAAATACTAACATAACCTCAAAATTATAAAGCTGTAATAACATTTATCAGGTCTAAAGTTATATATCAGACCTGAAACTATTTTTTTGGATGTTTCTCAGAGGAGGAAATGAATGGGTTTGAAATGCTTCAGTTTTGACAAGAGTGCATTTAAAGCAGTGGTGAAAAACTCTTCTGGCCTTTCAGGGAGGCCTTAAAAATTTTATATTTCTCTGCTGAGAAGAGACAATGTAAAAAAACTAAAGAACACATGTCAGAGCAAGAACTGAAGTTTGGCAGGAGAAGTGCTGAACTTCACACACTCAATACCTCCCAGGAATCGGCTGGGAGCCCACTGAAGTCAATGGGAATTTTTGACTGGCTTCAATGTGCATTGGATCAGACCCAAAAGGGCTCTATTCAGCAAAATACTTAGGTGGATTTTACTTCAGGCATAAGCTTAATGAGACTTTAGCAGGTACTTAAAAGTCATGCACACTTGCATTTTTTTGAATGCACACTCGAATTTTTTTAATTTATTAAAATCTCTACAGTGTCAATTGTGGCAATGTAATAATAAGAAAAATCTTGAAGCAGTGGTCTTTAGTTGTCTAAATACACAAAGAAATGAAAGCTCAAGAGGAGATGCTGGGCTACACTTCTCAAAGGAACCACAAAAAAGGCAACTATTTCAGAAAATAAAGGGCTCTAACAGAATGGGAAGTGAGAAAAAGCAGACGTTATAACCAGGGGATTTTCCAAGTTTTAGATATGAGGCCAAATTTACACTGTGGTAGGACTGAAAGATCAAAGCCAAAGGTGGTATAAATTGGTATATCAATCACTCGGATTAAAGGTTTGGTTCATAGTGTCCCTGACCCGGAAGGGAAAAGAAATGTGAAACAGCATTTAATAAAAATTTTTATTTCTGGATTCTAGTGACTCCCACCAGCACCCACTTAACCCACAGTGGAGTTCTTTGTAAGTGAGAAATAGATTATGTTTTTTTCTTTTAAAAATAAGAGTAGAAGAACTGCTTAAATTCCTATAGAAATTAAAATGCAGCCTAAAAAGCAGCCCTACAGATTTCAGCAGCTAGGAGCTATTGAAATAAGATTTAAATTTTCAAAGAGAACGTTTCCTTTTTACATTAAAGAAAAGAAATAGCATTTGAGTAAGTTTGGATTTGCATTTAGAACTAGAACTGAGATTCTAAAAGGATATTTTTCATTAGCTTGTAGCAAGGGTGATCCTTTCATGTCTCTGAATAAATTGGGACCCTTAAGTTGGTATATTGCACTTCTGTCCTTATTTTAGCCATTTTGCAGTGATTCAGTTATGTGGACCTGGCTTACTGTTCTGATGCAGGTAGTTTTGATACGCAGTGAAAACATTGTCACAAATATATACCAGGTTCTCTTAATACCACATTAGAAAGTCCTGTAAGTGTAGTCACCACATTAGCATCCTGCTTAGTTAGTAACCAAAACACTTGTGCAATTTTATCACAGCACTCAGAATGAATCACTGGCCACCCCCGGGGGATGCTTCCATCAGATGCATTGTCATTTTCTGGAATGACAGGCTAGCAATGTGAAACCTGAGCAACCAAAAACCTCTAATAAGGGTAATCAGAAAGCCCAGCCCTCGCCGGCCCTCGTTCTGAGGTCAGGTGACTCATGTAAAAGCAATCCAGGCCGGTCATGAGACAAAGTGTTTGTAGCCACATCAGCGTTTCAGCATTTACTGCGGCTCCCAAGCCTGGCTTGTGCTCATTGTGTTATTCATCAGATTTATGAATGCATTGTTCTGAGTCTTAAATTACAGCCCTTAGTGGTCGTGTCCATACAGATCTCCCAGTGGCAGGCAGCAGAGAAGTCTTAGGAGCAGAGATGAGCATACACAGAGAGTCTCTGCTCTCTGCAAGATACTTAAAGCAACTCTATTTTAAGACTAAAACTTTCTATGAAGGTAGCTAGTTTCTCTCTCTCATTTTCAGTTCACAAGCCCACAGTGCAGTTCTGGCATGTGCCTTTTACCCTCAGGATACAACCTGCCAGACCGCTGTGGGGATGGAGACATTCTTCCAGGCTGGGTTTCTGCCTTGCTTTCTTTTACCTCAAACCATTTCCTAAACTTGAATGTTCTTGTTGAAAGGTTTTGGTCTAAAGCATGAGCTGAGCTATTTACCTCAGGGATTCCAAATCAGGAATTTTAATCACCTTGATTATATCACATTTCATTTAGGAAGATCTTACTTCTTATTCCTGAATTTAACCGTGGCAGCTTAAGACATGACCAGCCTCATCCATCCATGCTTTCTCTCTGTTCTCTGTTTTGCCCTCTTCTCCTGCTTCTGGTAGCAAGGGAAGCATGACTGGTTGTGTGCTAGATGGTGACTTTACCACTCTCGATAACAGTCCTGTGTGTTTAAGCTGTTGAGGAAGTTGTGTGTGCAGTGTGAGGCTGGGGAAGCTCGGGCATGGATGTGTAATTCCCCTGCCATTCCTTTTCTGGGCAACAACAGTGACTTACACCGCTGCAGATGAATCACCACTGCTTGACGCTCAGAGCCCTTTGAGTTATATTTATTTAAAGAGGCTGAATAAAACTAGGGGTATCAACAGTTTCCCTGGGAGAAAACTATAAGCAATAATAAATAACCGGTATCTGTTCCTCTCCTTAGGTCGTACACATAAATCCACATACTGGCAGTGGAAGTCCTGCACCAGATCAAGGGTGAGCGGCACGTGGACTTCTGTACTAAAAATAAATTAATTTGCAGATGTCCATTGGTGACACAGGGTGGTTCGAGCATAATTAGAGCAGCCACTTCTCTGTCCTTCACATATGAGAGAGCATGGCAGCCACTGTCCCAGGGTGCAGAGACTGAGGCCACTGAACTAACCTCTCAGCTGTAGCTGGGCTTTCCAGAAAAAAACCACGGAGCACCAGGAGAGGAACACCAGGAGTTCTCCTATCCCGTGTGAAAGGAGAAAGGGGATTTTCATCTCTGGGACCATGGAGTGGCAAATTTTGAAAGCACAGCAGTTACTAGTACTAGTTGCTAGTACTTTCTTTAATGAATAAATGAATAATGGTCAAAGAAAAGCAGGAGAGGAAGCAGCACTCAGCTCAATTGATGTGCTAAGTCTTTCAGATAGTCATTATGCTGGACCTCCTCATCCCACAGCAATGTGACTTGGCAACTTTACCAAACCTCCTAATTGGTGCACTTTTGGGAAATTATGCTTCAGCTGGGCACAGCATAGAAAGAAGGAATGAGGAGGCTCTCAATGACAACTCTTCTCAACAAAGCTTTTACTGGGTTTTACCAGTTTCACTGGCTCTGAGACATGAGGTACAGGAAAGTTTTCTGTCTACTAGAAGCAGACTTTTTGTGATCAAGACATTTTCATTCCACATGCTAAGTTTAAGATGTAAAAGATGCCACTGTTACAGATGGTTGTGTATTTACAAGGAGTACCTGAGATGTGTTTTTAATTTAGGGACTAAACCTGGGTCTGTTCTTCCGTGGTCCATCCACAGATTAAAACACTTCTCTCGTATATCTGTGAATGGTATCTTTTAGGGCTTAGGTTTTGTATGTGAAAATAATATTTGGACCTGGAATGGAGGACTAAAGTCTGGATTTAGCTTAGGTAACACTAAACCAGTCACAAAAATCACAGTCCCAAATAGTCAAAGTGTCCAAGACATTCATTATTTTGGCTACCATATGGGCTCTGAGGGTACTGTTAGCCCTGACTGTCCCTGCCCAGCCTAGCCCGGAGCTTTCTCCATGCTGCCGATGGCCCAGAACCCCATTTCAGCTCAGCCTGGGGCCCCAGCCCCTTCCTGAGCTATGTTGCAGGTGGCCATTTCGAATTGTTTGGATTTCATGGGGTAATCCATGGCCTGACTTCACTCATCCCCCTGCCTTCATTAGATGATCACTAGACCGCCAATGGGACCTGCCTCTGTCATTAGCCCAGCCTTGCTCAGGTGCCACGGGCTTGTTCCTCCTTGGCAAGGACATGGCCAGTGCTGGGGTGACATGCAGCTCCCAGCTTGTGTCCCTCTCCCTGCTCCCAGAAGGTCTCACTTTTTACTGACCCCAAACCAGACGGTTTCACAGAGTTTTCTGTGCTCACTGATATTCTCTATCAGTCTCCACAAAACTGAGTGGGCCTCGTGTTGAGATTTTGGTAGGAGAGTCTTTATGATTATGAGTGGAAAGACATAGATTTTGCTTAATTCTACATGGCTCACTGATACGTGTATCTTTTTAGCTCAAGAAGAAAACAGAAACTAGTGCAGGGTGTCATCTCAAAAGCTGAATGTGAGTTTAGAATGTGTAATTTCATATTAAACACAGAGTCTGTGTCTATAAAATGACATTTAAACATGTTGTCCAAGCACAGGATTATCTTTCCTCATTATGGTCATACTACAGTACCCTTTCAAAATCTGAAGCCAGCTTCAAAACGTCTCAGTGTTAAGAGTTTTGCACACACTTGGTGTGCCACTTTGAAAGGCCATTCCCTGCTCTCAGCTGAGGTTATAATGCAACTAAGAAACAGCCCACATTCAAGAAAAGAGACCAAAGAACAATTGTACTTCAAAGGAAATTTGAAAAAAAAAATCACCCTGCAAGCTCTATAGCAGCACTTACATGAAAACTGAGAAAAGCCCTTTCAGATTTTTCTTTCAGCACACTTAACAACACGGTTAAATATGGGATTGCCAAAACTAAATTAAGGAGTCTTGATGGTACTTATATCACAAAGAACAGCTTGAAATTCATAGCACCTGGAGGCTGTTGTTTTCATGCTGTTTTGTAAATGACACCATGGGAAAGTGCTAAGCTATCTTCTAGAAATGGAGCTGTGGTAAGGAACTATTTGGAATTAGCTTGAAAAAATGTTATCAGCAGTAGGTGACTGGTTAATCAGTGGGGATTTTTGCAGAGTTGTATAACTTGTGATATACCTGTGCTGCAGTCACAACACAAACTGCTATCCAACAGTGAAATACCCTAGCTAGTGCTAGAAATTTAGAGCTGGGATCAATCTACCCGTTACCCAACTGCGGGCTAACTTTAGTTGCTTTTTTAGGAGGTCAGTTACCCAGCCCAGTGTTGCCATGGCCTGCTTACTACCTGCTCCTAAACCCCTGAATTTAAATACTACTGCTATGCCACCATCATTTTGTGACTGCAGTCCTTACTGTCCTTGGCCCAAATTTGGCTCCCAAATGTACGAGTGCAACTCTAGAATACATTAGCTGAAATCAATTAAGTCTTTCTCAATTTATAGCAACTGAAAGCTGAATTTGACCAATATTCTCTGCTGACTCTCTAAGTGCCTGTATCTTTACTGGTTAAATGCAGTGCTGCTGTGCTAGTTTGAGCCAGCAGAGAATTTAACTCTGTAGCAGAAAATCAATTAAGTGAAGCCTTCAAATAATCTGAGCTAACCTCTCAGCTTGACAAGCACATGGAAACATGTATCAACACTATTATAATAATAATGAAAAAATATGAAAGTGGATCTGAAGCTATGTCTTTTGTATGTGTACACTGTTACTTTGGGAATAGAGAGGAATCTCTGTATAAGACCACATTCTTCTAAATAAATTAATTTCACTCCAGGGACTATCGTATGAAAAAGATCTACCACATTATGCTGTGTGTCTCTGACATGACAGCTTTGAGACTTTGGATTAATCAGACCTCTTTGACTCCTTTTTGCTGAAAGTTTAATATACAACAGAGGAATATTTAGATGTCTGAGAACAGACATATAGGAATAGGAATATCTAGGCCTGCCTGAGACAGAGGAATACGGACACTCCCATTTTAAAGATGACAAACATCTTGCCAGAGGCAGATGTCTCAGGATAAGGGGAAAGTTAGGGAGTATACGAGTCTGCTCAGATTTCAATTAGGAGTAGCTGTAGTGAACTATAAAGTCAATATCAGGCTCAGAATCTCCAATTATCTCACACCATCACTCAAAGGGTGGTATCTTATTCCGTAAAGCCCCTTGCAGTCCTTGTAGTGCTTTCAGCTAGCAGCTTCCATCTTTAACTTACATGCTAATTGTTAGTCTTCTTATAATGAAGCTCACATATTTTCTTCTTACTGAGAGTAAAAGAGGAAGTGTTTTTACTTTGAAGTGTGAGTGACGATAATGCTTTGGTTGATTGAATGGTGTTTCAGGAAGGGGTTGAGAAAGCCTTGAGAGGCTTTTGCTATAGTGCTTCCTGAGATTAGATTTACTGTATTCTTCTGACTGCAGTGATATAATTAGATAGATATTTATTATACAGAGAGACAAACAAAACCCAAATTTAACTAAATAAAGTCTTTTGCTAGTCAATGCCTGGCTCATCATCATTTATTAGCTACCTGCCTGGAGATCTGCTTCTCCAAATGGCTGTTTGCAACTAAACAACTGACTCTTAGGGTCCAGAAAATGAGGATGGTGTAGGACAAAGATGGCTCACTTGGATAGCTTAGGTTCTGGGCAAAGGTCCTGTAGTGGAAGCTAGAGCTCCGTGTGTAATTGCTGTAGCCCAAGGCTGCCAGCTGCACCATGGATATCCAGTGATTTATTCTTTTCCTCTTCCCTCCTGCCAGGATTACAGTCTCAGCTGATGAAGTGATAGTTATGTACATAACTGCATCTTCATATTCACCCTTCTTCTATGGCCTATTTCTGTATCTGATGAATTTAAAGGGAAAGTTTCCACTGAGTTCATTGATGCAGAATAAAGTCTTAGGTGGGGTTTTTTGGGGTGTTTTTTTGTTGGGTTTTTTAAAAATGTACATAGCAGAGAGGTCAGTCTTCAGATGTGCCAAGTCAGAGCAAGGTTCCCCTCTTTTTTTCTTTCCTGAAGTGTTATAACAAAGCTGACAATTCAAGGAGGAATGTTTTCTTCCAGCATACCCAGTCACATCAGATTGTACAGGACGTGAAATAGAAAATTATTATAGAAATGAGTAAACTGATAACATGATTATAGCATACATTTCTCAAAGAAAAACAGCTGGTGAATTTCATACAGAGTCCCCTCCATGCTGTGAAATAGCAAAACAACACATTCCAACAGTAAGACAAAGCTAAGGACTTTCAGGGTGGCAGCTATGCAATGTATTCAAAGGATCCTGCTGCTGATTCAGAAAATCCTGTGTGACCAAAATCTTCCTCTCTCCCTTCTGGTTGTAGTTTAACACTTTCTAAGAGCAAGTTATGTGATAACAAGATTTGTGAAAAAGATTGAGAATAATATATGGCTGACTTGGAGACCAGTCCTGAGTAAATTCTAGGCCATTTGACAGATGGAACTGAGGGCCACTTCTTATTTTTTTAGAAAAAACACCAAAAAGGATATTTAGATTCTCAGTTCCCAGCAAAATCAATTCTGTGGAAGTTAGAACACCTAAATTCACCTAAAACACCTAAAAATTCACCTAAATTCACCTAAGAACACCTAAAACACCTAAATTCCTGTAAAACTGTAGGCCAGAGGGACTGTGCTGTTCATTTGAAAGTGTGCAACCTTGGATATCTGTGGCTGCCTTTAGATACGCTCCTGAATACTCCTTAGAGTATTCTCTCCTGAATACTCCTTAGTATCTCCTTAGATACTGCTCAGAGCATAGCTCTCATGGCCCTCAGTTGGCATAAAGTGCTTAGCACTCCTGCAGATCAGAGTCTGGGAGTGGAGAATCAAATCAGTTTGGGAATTGGTATTGAAAAGACTCTGTGCACTGATCATCTGCTGTGGAAAAAAAGTTTGGCTCAGTGGTACATTCGGCGTCACAGAAAATATCTAGGGCAGAGGGAGAATCTTGCTTTTCTCTCTGAGCTCTGCAACTCCTTGCTGCTCATTTACTTTCTTGTCACAGCGTGCCACACCTCCAGCATCTGTGCTGATTTTGCGTCTCAGTTTCTTCTCTTCTTACTTGCTCCTAAACAGTCTGCTTCTTTTTCCACCTCTGCTGCCTGGGTCTTTTTAGAGCAGCCACTGAGTCGTTCTGCTCTCTGTCACTGAAGTAGGTGGCACTACATCATGGCACATGCAATTCCAGGGAAAGTCCTGTTCATCCCTCAGGCTCCGAGGAAGATCTGGGCAGAGAAGATAGATTTTTCTAAGAGTTTTTCTATCAAACCACTGAGCAGATACAGACTGAAATATTCAGAGGCCTATAAAGTAGTTTGAGTGGACATTAATTAGGACAAAAAACCAATACGGGGTTGTTCCATCTGTCAAACCTGAAGCTTTTGCTCAAAAGCACAGAGGAGCCCTAGCAAATACCCCTAGAGTGCTCTAATGTGATGGTTCCTCTATATTGTTTTATTTCTGAGGAAATTGCTCATTTACTTCTGAAAAACATGAATGTGGAATGCTTCAGTCTAAACAGGTAGAGTTTGGAAGACATGTGAAGACTTTCAGGAAAGCCTTGTAGTAGAAAGAATAGAAAAAATGCTTCAGTCTTTGCTTTGCAGAGAGGAAAATCTCTGGACTATTACATTTTCAGATTCCCATGAGTTCTTCTAGTTTTCTCTTTTTTCTTTTCTTTTAGCATTTGTCACACATTGAGAAATCAGAATGTGAGAACTACCTGCTGCCCAGTTCACAGATACGTATGTGAACATGTGCATTTGGCATAAAAATAAATAGATCTGTGCATATGTACACAGGTACATTTATCTATATATTTAAAGTAATTTCCATAGCTAGGTATAATAGTTTGGGATAGTGTTCTGCGTTAAATAGCCTTACCAGAAGGAAACTCATTTGTATTAGCTGTGTCTACAAACAGTCTTTTTAATGAAGTAAATGTATCTCTCACAACATATTACAGCCCAATATGATACTCAAGAGTCTCATTCTCTGCTAAGAGTTAAGCATTCCAATGTGAAGCACTTTCAAAACACTGGCATCTGCAGTACACTCCTTCTTTGAAGTTAGCTAATGTTTTAGCTCTAATTGGACATTAGAGCATTAGGAATATTTTGTGTTTTAAATGTTCTCATCAATATGTTCACTCTCTGACAGGAAAATAATGCTGGTAAAATTCAAATAATGTATCAGCTTGAAAAATGCTTGCATTCTTACTTCGGACAAAGAGAAGAGAAACACCTGAAATATCCAGATCACTATGTTATTTTTTCCAGCTTTCTTCACCAGTTTTTACAATTCTGTTGTTGTTTTCTTACAGGATATTAACAAACAGAACAACAAACTTAATTGTCTTCACGGTTTTTGGTGCTGTTCTATGTAATTATATTCTCTAGTCTTTCTGTGATGAAGTATTTGCCAGCGAATTCAAAGCAGGCCTCAATTTCATGGTTATCTGTGTTTTGTAAGAACTGTCTCTGGAATAATGGTCAGCTCAAAAGCTTTTCAAAACTTTCAATAGACTGTTGGGACTATCTCATCTGATCTCTTACTCAGCCTGAACCAGAAAACTTCACCTGGTGCTATGTACAATGCTCTAGGATGAAAAACACATTCTTCTATGCCAAATGTGATTTAAGTTAATTAAAAAACCCTTTATATATTAATGCTGACCAAAACATAGTTGTTCCAAGTGCATATGGGTCAGCAGCTCTTCACTTCTGCCAGTTCAGCAGGAATCCCATCAGAACTTCTGGCAGGTATTTCTGCCTTCTCCGATGAGCCCTCAGAAACCTCCGCAGGGACACGGAGGACTGCAGCATACTCACCTCCCTTCCAGTCATAACGCCTGGAAGAAAGTGCCCACTGTCAATCACCCGCTAGTGAGCGACAGGAAAGTCCTGGTGGCACAGGATCTGAGCAGAAGTGGTTTCCGATAACCCACAACCCCTTGTTGTGTTGCTTGTGTTTATGGGGGGGAAAACCAACCTTTTGAAGGAACATCAAAGTGAGAAATGACAGAGCAGTCTACCAAGTTATTCAAGATATTTGGAAAAAAAAAAAAAAAGAAAAAAGCACAAAAGCTTTTTCTGAAAAAAAGCAGAAAAGCAATTCTTGACTCAATATAAAATGTAAATAATTGCTTCTCAAATTAACATGTTTTCTTCTGGGAAAGGGAGTGGGGAAAAGTTAGTGTTTTTCATTTACTTATCAGCATAAACAGCATGGTTCTAGCTACAATATGTAGTTAATATGTTGTTCAAAGAAAAGCTTTCCTTTAGAATGAAATTGTATCACTGACATTATTGATTAAAAAAACCTCTCTGCCACTTGATTGAACAAAATACAGATGCCTTGAAACTGATAGGTGAAATAAACCCACAGTTTCATTCCAGAATTTACTCGAGAATTTGTTTTGTTTTCCAAGATACTCATCCTCAT
This sequence comes from Mycteria americana, assembly GCF_035582795.1. Classification (NCBI taxonomy): domain Eukaryota; kingdom Metazoa; phylum Chordata; class Aves; order Ciconiiformes; family Ciconiidae; genus Mycteria; species Mycteria americana. The sequence goes on along the minus strand of NC_134366.1, from coordinate 91,925,774 downwards.
TGTAAAATTACATCAGTTGGATTATTATTCCTATGTTAACTTCTAATATGCAGAACTGTGATGCAAATTTTGTTTTGCAAAGATCTTGAAGGTAATTGACTGTTATAATTTTTCCCTAGTAGGATATTGTTTTTTAAAAATGAATAAAAATATTTCTATTGGTCTTCAGTTATGCAAGCAGACTGCCAGATTGCTCTACCAGTGTTCCATGAGTTGAGCTTTACTTTTTTTGTCTTTCTGTAGGTCAGTATTTCTTTGATTTTTAAATGAATATAAATAACAAGTTGGCTTGTCCTTGGTTTATTCCCTCCCCCAATATCTTTGTGGATATACAGTGTGAGCCAGTAGGAACAGAACATAATTGCTATACTGAAAATGAATGAAACTTGCAAATTCCTTCTTTGCTCTGAAGTAATGATAAGAAAATAATCCTAGATAGATACAAGGAAAATGTTTTGCCTTGGCTTTGTGCTACATAATAGAATTCTTTTGGGGGAAAGAAATACTTTTTACATTTTCTATCCCTTTGTATTCCTGAACATTATAACTTTAAAATTGTATTTGTCCACCTCCTCCTTTAAAAACCACAAATTTTGGTTACTAATATTCTGTATTTAGTCACTGCCTTCATTTCCAGGTGACACAGGTGGTATGACAAGATGGAATTAATTTCTCCAAGTAGAAGCTTCTTTGCTCTATTGATCTAAGTCATACACATTTGCTGCATGACAAGAAGAGCAGTTGAAAACAAACTCTTTAACCTACTGGTGGTAGGGAATGATGAGAACAAAGAAAAGAGTTTGAATTTCATATTTTGAGGGCATGAGCTTGCACAATCAAAACACAAAGGGCAGCTGGTTGTTGACAGGCAGGTAATGATCCATATTCTTCAAACCTCATGTTCTGCTTTCCATCAAGCTCCGTTCTTGGAAGAAGAAAGTAGGAGAAATTAAAGAGTTTGGGAGGGTACCTTAGAAAGACTGGGGAGAAAAGAAGAGAGGACAGTTCTGTAGGAAATTAAGCTCTTATTAACCATGAACAACAGTTTTCCAAACAGCTGAAATCTCATGTAAAACGTTTGCTAGTGCTTCCTCCCTCTAAGTGAGAAATGTCTTGTGTGCTGTTAACGTTCTTTCTATTAAAATATGTTGTTTATTTATATTTTTTTGAGGAACTTCTCTTGAAAGGCCATCTGACTATCACTAAACCAACTGAGGTCAAACAATTTAGTATAGAAGGAAGCAGTAAATTTTAGGGGCTGTGGATTCTGTTTAGGCATATGTTATGGGAAACCTATAATTATTAGGATATCATGAGGATCCCAACCCACATGATTATAAAAGCTGCACCAAGACAGTTACAAGTCATGCACAGCATAGTCTAATATATAATTTAGAAATGCAGATTTACAATCTGAAATCTCTTTAATCGTAACAGCTGCAATTTTTGTTTGTTTGTTTGCTTGTTTTGTAGACAGTTATTACTGTTCCTTATAAATGTCATCTTGATTTTTGGGCTTTTAATAATTTGCTCAAAGAGAGGGAAAATGTGCAATGGAAGATTATTCTTTGTAATTGCATGAACAAAATGTGAGCAAGAATTTTTTTGACCTATTGGATAGAGAGAATCACTAATTTTGTTGAAAGACATGGGTTTCATAATTCAAAGATTTTAACATTGTTGTGTCACTGTAAACATGAGGTTTTGATTTGCACTGCAGAGACAATAGTTAAACTCCTTGTAGTGATACCTATAAAGAAGAGAGAAATCTATGTCAAGCCAGGAAATTTACAGACTACGATGTGGACAGATACAATCAAAATAAATCTATTTCAAAATTAAGTGGAATGTTGTGCGGAATGAGCATGTGGTTTCCTTTCCAGACAGGATGCACAAGTTAAGACTTTTATTTTGTCATGAAGTACAGCTTTTAGTTTATCTCAGGTTTTGTTTTGCTTTGTTTTGGCATTGGTCTTTCTTTTTGTTGACTTCAGTATGTGAAGCACCCGATCAGTCATGACTATCTGTTCACAAATGGTCAGCTGCTCTGAGAAGGCACCTTGGCTACAACTGGCTGTTCTGGTTAGGTCCTTTTTTTGGCAGACTCTTTAGCTAGGCCGAAGTGAGTGGGCTACCTCATCTTACCATGGTTCCTGCAGGTGGAAAGGGAATGTGCTGTGATCCTTGAGGTATGCAGGTAAAGGGCAAATTCTGTAAAGGACACAGAAGCTGGGTGTCCTCTCCTCCTGTTTATACAGATTGTCTGCCATTTGTTCTTCCCTGATCCCTGCTGATTACCTCCAGTTTTGGACCACTGGATTTCTAATGCCACACATCTCTTCTCCAGCAGATATGAGCCCATCTAATCCTGAGAGAAAATATTTAGGTTCTTTTTTTGCCAGAAATAATAACCTTGACTTTTTCGTTTTCCCCTTCACATCTAATATTGATGTTGATGGATGTTGCGAAAGTAAATTGATTGTTGCAAACTTAAACCAGAATTGCACTAGGCTGTAGCTAATAACAGTTCAGTGCTGAAGTAAGTTAGTATCAATTACTGTGAATTGTGGCATGAAGGGAAAGCACAGGGTAGAAAGGTGGGAAAATTCATTTATCCCATCTCTAATTAGATAATGGCAATAGGAAAAAAGTGAAAGAAATGCATTTAAAACAGTTCTATAAGGTTTCAGGATTTCCATGTCAATATCTTGAGTGTCCACATAGTGATCCAGAGGGATCCAATTTTCTTTCACTGAGGTGATCATAGAGTTTTTTTATGGTATTGTTATTTGAATTTGCTCACTTGTGCTTCTCTGAAGCTGTGGAATTGGCTTATCCATGCTATTTGAACAAATATTGGGCTGTCATGCAGCAATGAAAAACAAAATGCTGTGACTGTAAACCTTTTGATTGACATTTTGTCTCCAGTAAAGATTATTTTCTTATTACACCAGTCTAAATCTTCAGTACCTCCATGGGTTACTTCCACTTTGATCATTGAACTGAGAACTAGATTTTCCCACAGACATCTTCTGTCCTACTGCATACATCTTTCATTTTATTTTGGTTTTGCTTGTGCATCTGGGAAAATTTCAGGAAGCGTTGAACTAAACGGTACTGGTTCCTTGTATTAGAATTCTCTTAAAAATATCTCTCTTCCAACTAGGTTAAAAGTTAAGCTCAACCTTGTGCCACATCATAGAATATATGATGTTAGTTCTTCTCGACCCTGAGAGCAATCTTCCTGGTTTTAGCTCTTGGTCATCAGAAACGTCTCAGTTCTCTGGGGTTTACTGCCAGTTAGGCTGAAAAAGGGTAGATCACTCTAGCAGTAGAAGCCACTGTTAGCTGAATAGTGTTAGGTGTGTGCTGAAAGGCAGTGGATCAGGTTGCATCTCCCAGCTTCCACTATGTCTTTCCATATTCACATGCTACGGTTCAACAGCAGTTCTGGAGCCCCTTATATGTACCACCCTGATCTCTGCCATTTGGGTTACTGTAACACACGATGGTGCCAGTGATGGGGTGTCATCCCCTGTCGTAGCCTGTGCTGCAAAAGGAAGGGACTTTCTTCCAATGGGTTTCCTAGTGGCTCCATAACAGAGGATGGAAGGTGAGATTCACAGCCCTCAGACCCCCTTAGGTTCTGGGGTTCTGAGAGAGTGTGCTCGAGGGGCACAGGCTCTCCTGCCTGCTTCCCTCTTTCCTTTCCATCAACATCCTTCCATCCTGGCCCTGTTACAGACACTTTCTCTCTCCTACCTCCATTCTCAGGCCTGCCTCCATTCCTTGCCGTTCACATTCAATTGATATAAAATAGCAGCCAAGAAAAAGCAGTACCTAGGCTTTATTCTGCTCTTTGTGTTATGACAACCACCAAGTACTTTCTGTAAGTGCTTTTAAATTCCTGAGCATTAACTTATAAACATATGTCAAACAGACCCATACTAAGAGGTTCATACTGTAACTTTCCTGGTGTCACTTTCATGGGAGTTAATGAAATGAGACATGAATAACATAACTTAGGTGCATTCCTTGAAAATCCATTTCAGATAAATTAACACCAACTTTACTGAGAGTTTATTGTTTAGTTTTGGGAATAATATCTTCTGTGTCTTGCTACAAAGTCTTTTGCTTATTTAATAAGATGCTAGAAAAACTTCAAGTCTTCCTTTTGATGACTGGCTTTGCACTTGCTTCATCTTGTGCTGGGATATGTTAAATCTATTTTGTCATCTATTGCTTTTTGGCCCGTGTTCTATTCATATCAGACTGGTTGATTCTCTGAAGGGTGCTTATTTTAGAATAGAATAGAATAGAATAGAATATTTTCAGTTGGAAGGGACCTACAACAATCATCTAGTCCAGCTGCCTGACCACTTCAGGGCTGACCAAAAGTTAAAGCATATTATTAAGGGCATCGTCCAAATGCCTCTTAACACTGACAGGCATCGACCACCTCTCTAGGAATTCTGTTCCAGTGTTTGACCACCCTCTCGGTAAAGAAATCCTTCCTAATATCAAGTCTGAACTCCCCTGGCGCAGCTTTGGACCATTCCCCCACATCCTATCACTGGACACCAGGGAGAAGAGGTCAGCACCTCCCTCTCCCCTTCACCTCCTCAGGAAGCTGTAGAGAGCAATGAGGTCACTCCTCAGCCTCCTTTTCTCCAAACTAGACAAACCCAAAGTCCTTAGCCACTCCTCATAGGACATTCCTTCCAGCCCTATCACCAGCTTTGTTGCCCTCCTCTGGATGCATTCAAGTACCTCAAAATTCTCCTTAAATTGTGGGGCCCATTTTCTGTTGTTAGAGCTCTTTGATATCCAGTTTTTGTGTCTAGGTTTTTTTTATAGAGTTATAAGCTAACAGCTATCAGCTGCGTTTTGCCACAGGGCTTGATAAACAGTAAAAAAAGAGCTTTCCCTCTACTGATCTGACATGTATCTGAGTATCACTGAAGTTGACTATTACAACCACACGGTAAGCATGTGCTCCTACTTTGTAAATTGTCAAAATTCACCTGTAATGGGGAAGTATTTCAGGAGTATATCTATGCACCACTCAAAGCAGAGTTATTTGCTAAGAGGGAAAAAAATAATATCCAGCATTTGTGAGACCATTTTAAGACGTATCTTATTACTAGGCAAGATTAAATGAAAGGATTCCATCAACCTTATTTTAGCAAAGAGTAGCCTTCGGAACTTGGTGGCATGTTTGGAACTATATTTTCTGAAATGTTATCTACCAGTAGTGCTACTGAGAGGCCAGTTCCAGAGGTATTGTGCTTCTTTTTTATTGGTTCACAGACCTGGATGATTTTCTTAATCATGACTTTCTGGAGATGTTCCTTCTTATTGGATAAAAACTAAATGCAATTGAATTTCAGAAAAGCACCTTAACTCCCAGTATCCTCTTTTCCTGCTATTCAGCTCAGTGATGTTGCAGTCTTTTTTGTCAGTGAAAATACAAATTTAATACTGGGTTGCCTCACATAGAACTTGTGAATATAAATCTACTACTTTTCCTCTTGAGGTGGTCTAGCTTCATTTGCCATAAAATTCATTCTCTTACAGAGCATGTACAGTAAATGTGGTCTCTTTCCTCACCTTGAGAGTTTGCTTTGGGTTTTAGTTGTTGTCTTTAACCAGGCCATTTGTCCTATTTTACACAACCTCTTCTTGCTTGGTGCAAAATTTCTTTCATAATCAGTCTTTAAAATGACTATGGCATGAACTCCCTGTGAACCCCACAATTTGCCTCCAGCATTTCTTGCAGATCAGCTGTGACACATCGGTGCAGTAGGCACTGAAGAAAAAAAATGATACTTGGTCAAATACTACCCGTTTTCCTCAGTGACTTTATTCATTATAGGAGTTTTGTCACAAAAGTGTTGGCCCATGCTTTTTTATGACTATCTCTTGGAATTCAAGAATGGTACCATATGATGTTTCCATCTGAACATCAGGAAACACTTTTTTACTGGGAGAGTGACCGACCACTGGCACTGGTTGCCCACAGAGGTTGTGGAGTCTCCATCCTTGGAGATATTCCAAAGCCATCTGGACATGGTCCTGGGCAACCTGCTTGAACAGGGGGCTGGACCAGATGACCTCCAGAGGTCCCTTCCAACCTCAACCATTCTGTGATCCTTTGACTTTTTTTTACTTTTTCACCTTTCTTTTGGTAGCATATAACAATTTTTAACAATGTATTTGGCTAGTTTATTTGACTGGCGTTGGAAAAATTGGATTTTGTTGTTTCTCTATTTTGGGTTCTGAGCAGGTGTCCATTGGCTGAACTGATTTTTTTGGGTATCGTAGCTGCTAAAATGTCTGGTTGTCTTGTCTGAGAGGACTGCTAGGGCAGTTCATGTAATTTCTAGTGGCCTATGATAATGAAGTAGTTTGCAGTGACAGTTTCACTTCCTTTTTTGCTTCAAGGACTGAAGTTCATGTGTACGTTTTTTTCCACGTTTTTCTCAATTCCTTTCCTGCATTGTTCTATGTATGGCATTTCCTGTGCTGCTTGGGACTCATCTTCCTGGATTTAGCTAGCAAAAAGGTAGGCCTGTACTCTAACCTAGCTATAATGTTCCCCCTGAAATCAGTAGGAAGAAATAGGTGCCTTCAGGACAGTTATCCAGTTATCTCTCATCCAGAGATAGCTGTCTATTAACTTTCAGGGCAGAGTAAGCAAGTAGTTTAGAGGACGTGTGTAACTTCTGTCTGCCTGCGGTTAGGGGAGATGAATTCAACTGTAGGCTTCTCTATGGTCCTCCTCTGTTGCCTTTTTTTCAGAGTGGCTCTGATCTCTTAGGAGGTTTTCTGTTTTCATTAGCATGGATATTATGATATGAGAATATAGGAGGTGAAATACTACACATTTGGCTTGTGTGAAGTCCTGCTGTTTTGAGAGACAGGTGAGGTTGCTACGCCAGCGCACAACACAACAACATGTGTGAACGTGTATTCCTCTTTGCTCTGGAAGATTTGTTACTGGACTCTTTCCACCCCCTTGCCCTGAAACCAGGGCAGAGCAGTCCCTTAGCCTTCTGTTGTATATTTCCTTCTCATAGAAAGACAGACGTCCTTCCAGCTGGCTGAAGATCTCACGCTCTGACTTAATTGCTATTTATTTCGTAGTGTGAGGCTGCTCTGCATAACTTGGTAAGCACATACCTGTCTTGTGTACCATGCATCAAATAATACATAACATTGCAGATTTGACTAACAGGCAGCAGCCCTTAAAAATGCTCTGTAGTGATGTGTATTTAATTTCTGCCTGAATAGTTCCCAAGGCTTGAACTTTTCCCACCTGAGTGGAACTGAAAGGTATTCCTTTTCCACTGGGCTTTCACCAGTAGTGGTAAATAAAATAGGCCTCACAGGGCGCCTTCATATGGCTGAACTGTCCTGCTCCCTTCCCACTCATAAATGGGGTTGCCTGTGCTGCCAGCGAGGAACACTGACCCTCCGGCTTGCGTGGCTCCCAAAAGGGTGGCTGGGCTGTGTCAGGGAGACGGCACGTTGCCATGAAAGTGCCCTGGCAGCTAAACAGTGGGGCTATTGTGCGCCAGGGCTCAAGCCCGTGTTCGCACTCTGTTTAACTTGCTGGGATGGAAAGCCTCTGTGTTTAGTGGGTACCTGGATGCAGGAGCTATAACTTCTTTTCTTTTTCCTGAATGGTGGCCCAAGCGCGTTACCAATGTCAAGGCACTGAGGGGGGCGGTGGCTCCCTGGGGCTGGGCGTTGGGAGCGATGGGGCTCCCTGGGTGGGTGATGGCAGGGCCTGGCAGCCAGGGCCTGACCCATCTCCCCAGCCAGGAGCCGGGGGGCACCGGGGCAGCCCCAGCCCCGGCACTGGGCACCTCCCTGGAGATGGGGAAGCGCTGAGGGTGGGCAGGGATGTGGGCCTGGGGGTGGGCCTGGCTTGGCGGGGCCCATGGACGGGCAGGGCAGGGCTGTGGGGAGCTGGAGACCGGCCCTGCTGCAGCTTCACTGGGGCAGGGGCTGACAGCCCCGGGGGTCTGACATAGGGTCCTGGGCCACGGGGCAGGGTGGGGGGAGTCCTGGGGGACTACAATGGGGTCCTGGGCTGTGGGCAGGGTAGGGGGAGCCCCAGGAGCCCCAAGTTAATTTCATTTAATTTCAGATGTCTTTCTGGGCTCCTTCTGGAGGAGAGGTGAGCGGAGCCATGCTCCCCCTCAGCTCCCACCGCCCCGCTGCTGGTGGGCTTACCACAGCACCCCTCCCTGTGAGCACCTCACGGGGGTGCCGGTTCTCAAGGGGTCTGCTGATGTCCCCTGGGCAGCACCTTTTCCATGTCCCTCCACTGCAAATGTGAGTCCAAAGACTGCTGTCCTGGTGTGCAATCACATCTGATGGTCACGTAGGAGAAAATGGTAAAAGGCATGATTTACTATTTATAAGTAAAAATGCATGATTTTGATCTGTTCCTCCACCTGTTTCCAGCCCTGTCTTTTTTCCTCTGTGTATCTCCACCACCACCAGGTTTGGAGCTATGTGTTCCCAAACCTCTTTTCATACTGGCTCAGCCCCTTCCCTCTCAGAGACAGAGACTCCTCTGCTGCAGCAAGATCTCTTTGACCCACGGCACTTCACTGTCTCCTGCCCATTCCTGGATGCTTTCTGAGCTTCTAAATGAAAAGAGCACAACCTATGCACTGCAGAATGGGCACTAATCATTTTCTGTGGTGGTAACTGCAAAACAGACTGTCTTACTGCATAGAATTACTGAGACAGCTGTTCTCACTTGGTAACATGTATTGATTTTATTCAGAAGAGTTTTGCTTTAGTATATCAGGAAACAGTTCTTTAATTGTGAGCAGTTAGATGTAAACTAATTTTTTAATTATTATTTTTCTTTTAATTTTTAATGTATGTGTTTGGCTTCCTGATACCTAATCTATGCTGCTTTCTGCATTTGTGCTGTATAATGTGTGATACTAAAAGCAAATAAAAAAGATACTAACTTTTAAAATTTTCTTAAGAGTGGGCACTTGATCATTTTTTGTCTCTGAGCATCTCAGTTAATGCTTTGCCTTAAATATCCTGCCTTAAATATGCAGTCCATGGATGCACTAGTGCACTGGGTATGGTTTTTATTTGTGTGTCTCTCATAGGAATCATCTGTAATTTAGGTTTAATGTGCTGGGGTTAATAACTCTCTTCTGTTTGCTGAATGTCTCTCTAACATTTGTACTACCTGAACTTTCACTCTGTTTACTTGTTACTTGATATTCTGCTCTTAATTTACTCGGCCTCATGGTACTGTGATTATACTATTAGAGAATTTCAAATTTGGTTCTGCTATTTTCCTTCCTTTTCATGTATACTTCTGAAGAGGTCTTTGTGCCTTTCACACACATTGATGCCCACTGTTCATTTGCATTCCATTTCTTATTGTGTTCTGCTGCCTTGTCTTTGCATCTGCTGCTAGTCTGAACTTCACAGTCCATTTATTTTTTGCTGTTTTGGACTGCACTGATGTCACATACATGCAAAGATGTCTGAGTCACCACTTACTTTCTCAATATGTGGGCATTCTTTTCTTGTCTGCAATCCTTTGCATAATGACTTGTCTTGTCAGAATTTTTGCAGGTGACCCCATGTAAAAGGCGTTTCATTATTATCTTTCTTTTTTCCACAATAGCCAAAGATCTTTGGATTTTGTTCATCTCTTCTGCTTTGTGTTTGTATGCCTTCCTTTGTCAAATTTTCAGTAAATTTTCATGCCTTCCTTGCTCTGCCTTCTGAAACACCTTTGTGACTGCTTTGCTTATATTCTCTATTTGGATGTGAGCTTGTTCACTAGCAGCGCACATGTCTTTAGTTCTCTGCAGAGCTAATGGGCTCCCTAAGCATTCTCATTTGAGTGCCTGGATTTTTGTCCTGTCATTATTCTATCACAAATTAGTTCAGCCTGTAGAGTCTGATAATTGCATGAATCAGTCATCTTTGTGTAGTTTGCCAAAGCTCTGACCCATTGTTCTGCAGGTTCTTGATTGATGGAAAAAGGAGCCTTTCATGTAACAGGATTTTTTAATGAATTAAAATGCTCAGGAGCATTAAGATTTCTCCCTGCCTGCTGCTGACGTAGTGGGATGTCACTGAAGTATAAGACACCCTTTGCCCGTAACAACTGTAACAGTCTGCTCCTCTTATTTCATTTCCTGTTTTCTAGAGACAAGTTGCAGTCTGTTGTTTTTTCTGTGTCTGTGTAGTTCTATATGTTCTCTGTTTAAATGGTCATCTGCTCAGGCACTGGACTATATTTTCCCTTAGCTTATGATTATTGTTGGCTGTAAGGTCACATTGAATTTTGATCCTGTAATTGTCCATAAGCACAAGCAAAGATAGTCAAAACAGGACCATATTCATGTTTTGTTCCTTCCTTCACATGTAAGGTCTTCACCACTCTCACAAACTTGAGCATTTTGTATTTGGGAAGAGCTCTACAGCATTGTTCTGACAATGTTGCTCTAACCTTTTTGTCCCCTCCATCTCTTCACTCTGTGTCTGGCCTCTAGTCACTTGTTCCTTATCCCGCCGTCTCTGTTCTCAATCTCTCACAGTTTTGTGTCCTAGTATCTTTGTCCAGTCAGCTCCATGCCCACACGCTTCATCAAATCTGTCTCACCTATCCCTTAGGGCATCTTTTCAGTGGTTTGCAGGTTCCCTGCTTTTAGCCGCCTTCTTGCTACTCCTCCTGACACCTCTTCTTGCCGCATCTACTTGCTTCTCCTGTCTTTTATTCTTCCACTGTGTACGAGTCAGGTAGATTCCTGTTCCTTACTTGGGAACTGGCACACGTGGTGGGAAGCTGGTGTGGCAAAGAAGGTTTTGCTTTATCCCTGGAAAATGTGGGGGGAACAGCAGTTTTAACTGTCGAACCCTAGTTAATCTGTACTGTACATATCTAAAATTGGATAATTCCCCCAGCACCAGAAGGCTTGTAGCACAATCCATTTTGAATGCATATTTGCAAAGCACATTTTCCTGATACAAAGGCCATTGCCTTGTTGCTTTGTAGTTTCTGCTCCAAAACATGTAACTTTCAAAGAAAAGATCACCAGTTTTAATACTGAAAAAAATCTCATACTTTTCTTTCCCTAGTCTTTCAAAAGTGACTGATCCAAAGTAAATGGAAAACTGTTCAGAAAAAATTAGGCTGAGCCAGTAGCAAAAGAGAAAGTTTTATCTCCAAAACTTAGTGGGTCAAGGTCACAAATAAAACAGAGCAGAGTCTTACAGAGGAGTGAATAAGACAATTATAATAACAATTAATGATAATAAATTTATTAAAAGAAAACTTCAGTCAGAGTTTCGGGAAAAAAGTATAGGATTCATTACTTTAGCTGGGGTTGAAATGAGGAAAAGAGTTGTATGGGGGAATAGTTTCATTGAAATCCACTGAATCAGTATGAAAGAAAAAAAAAGGTCATGTCAATAAGAAAGAAGTCATTACGTAAGGAGACAATCTTTCCCCATGGATGAAGGAAACTATGTGAGCGGGTTGTGCACATGAAGAAAGAAAAGAAATGGTGCCAGCACCTGCCATGGCTAACCTTAAGATGCTGAATCAAAGGAGTGAATAAAAACTTTCTGTGTCTCAAGAGCATTTTATTCTGTATCTCTTCACTTAGAATAAATAAATTTGTTCCAGATGCGATCAATGTAATTCATAGGCACAAATCTTTCTTATGAGCTCAAAATATATTTGGGTGTAGTTATACTACAGCAGTCTGGCTCTGATTTGCCAGGGGTCAAAAAGGAGGAAAGGCATTTTTATGATACCTGACAGTGTACTTTTGGGTAAAACAAAGCTTACTTCTAAATATAATGTCACTTTAATAACTTTCATTTCCAATCTATGCACTAATGGGATAACCACTAAATGAACAACTTAGTGTTTAACCTCTAGTGTAATGATGTCTTCAGTGTCTTCCTAGCACCATTTTTATTGACCTTGTCAGATTATTTCTGTTTCATAGCCTGCCTCTGTCACTCCTGAGTCCTCTGTGTTATTTGTGTGCCTTCATTATAATTGCAGACCAGGTCCAGACACTGTTTCCCAAATGCAATAAGCTGTTTGGTCCTAGGACATCTGTTTTGTAACAGTACTGCACAAGCTTAAGTGAGGGGACAAACTAGGACCAGGTTCACTGTCTATGAAATGGAGTGAGAACATTTTCTGAGCATTGACTGTGACTGAGAAGTTGCAGATAAAAAGGTGCTACCTAAACCAGATACAATCTTGAAAGTTCATCCCCTGCACTATTTCCTGTGTTCTGTTCCCCTTAAAATGTTCAGCTATACAAAGGAAAGAGTTTACCTCTTAGATAATTGATATATATATCAATTGATATGTAGAAATATAATTGACTCTTTTATATAGAGTAGCCAGGTTTTACACTAGTGTGCAGCCTTTAGAAGTTCATTCCAGACTCATCCTAGGATGGTTTACTGTCCTTCATGTAGGGGCCATTTGATATAATCAAACTCCTTTCCATCAGATGAAATGAATGGGGAATGTTTTGGGAATTGATGCTTTCAACATTTAAAAAACCCATACTTTTTGAAGGCAAGTGGCCTAAGCTGCTTGCAGGTATTCAATGACAAATAAGACCTTTGTTCTGGACTTTGTAAAAGTCTTAAGGATAAATGGTCTGAATAGCTTTATTATTATTATTATTATTATTATTATTATTATTATTATTATTATTATTATTATTATTATTTTTGTTTGTTTGTTCTCCCCTTTGGCCCCATCTTACTTTCATTGAAAGTATTTGACGGGGCAAGGTAACAGAAGCCCTTTGAGGAAAGAGGTTTGTTTCATCAGGTAGAATATTTTTCATGGGAAAAATGCACTTTTTGCGAGGTATGTGACAGATTGCCAGAACTCATTTGTGCGTTTGGCCCCAATTTGTTTTGATTTTTGGAACTTGGTGCGTATGGTAGGATGATGACAGCAAGCCTGTCACAAGAGCAAATAATGGAAATAACTTCCCCATGTTTCACAGCTCATCTCCCCTCAGTTATTAAATTGAGCAGAATGAATTTCTACTGATTCTTGTTTTTTCCCCCTTGTGGCACAGTTCAGCTGAGCTCCTGGTGCTCTTCTGTAAAAGGAATACAACGCTACATGCATGCTAGTCACCTAAACAGTGCCGAGGCTCAGGCACTGGCCCTTGATAGTGCATAACTGTGACCGTGTTCCCGTTTGACCCATGTTGCTAACACGCTTCTAGGCATGGTTTGGGGAGGACCATATGCCGAGGACTTTTCCTGGCAAGCAGTATGGATGAAGCCATCCAGCTGTGTGTGGGGAAGGGAAAGCTTAGCCATTTGAAGGTGAGTCACACTGCACCACTCGCCATCTCAGTGCCAGAGGCCACACTCTGCTCTGTTTGAGTTCCTTGTATAGGTGCAGTCTAAATGGATCAGCTGACTGACCTGGGCAGGGGAGTGTTCTTCTTGTCACTCTGTTGGCTTCCGTGGAGAAATGAAGTTGGCTTCACCAGAAGTGAAGCTGGACCATAATTTTCTTTAAGCTGTGACATGGATGTGGGCATTCTACTTTTCTGTTATTAAACCACATGCAGTTTGATGGATCTTCAGAAACTATCAACAGAAAAGGGCCAAGAACTGTTTGAACAGTGCATGTCCTTCTTACATATCTCTTCAGGTTTCATTTGTTTTTCCCATGTAACTCTCCCATGTAACACACTGGAGTGTTCTGGGCTTGCATGTATTTGACTTTTATCTGTGCAAACACTTTTAGACTCCCAGCACAGGGTCTGATAACCTGTACCAGGGAAGTTACACTTCGGGACAGGACTGGCAAAACTTGAAAAAGCAAAAAGTTGATGAATGTATTTTAAGATAGCTAAAATAAAATAAAAAATGCAAATGTATTATTTTCTTGCAGCCCCCCTCTCCCCTTCCCCCCGCAACTAGTGAGGTTTAAAAAAGGCTCTTGATAAAATACCACTGCTGACTGACTATTGTTATACTGTTGCTAAGGTATCATAGGGTACATTGTGACAAGCCATGACAGATATTTTAAGCTGGGTTTTTGTGCTGAGAGGTCACAGACAGGTATAAAGCAGTAGGTTCTAGTTCCTGATATCTTGCCAGGGCTCACCCCCTGCTCAGGCTGGCTGGGATGAGAGGGCACAGACCTTTCAGAAGCTACTTTCTAGTAGTCAGGAAAAAACCACTCTGATTTTGATAGCAGCACTAGACAGACAGGTTTCCATGGCTAGTATCTGCATTGTCATTTCTGGTCTGTATCTGTGCTGACAACCACTGAGCACAAGCCTGTGGAATTTGCCAGAGAGCACCTTGTCTTCTAATCTGGGCTCACTGCCTGATTTCCCTATTACCTGTGACACTAGTCTTGCATGTTCTGTTTGCTCTATATGCTTCACAAAGTCAATCTGATAATTCCTTTTGGAGGTCAACAACCTGCTTTGCTCTCTCAGCTTGTTACCTACCTGCCTTGTCTTTCCTCATAGGCTGTCTCTCTTTCAGACTTTCCTCATCTAGCAACAAAACTGATCTCCAGAGGTCTCATAACCCTCTGTCTCTCTTTTAAGCATAGGGCTGCCTTCATGTCTCTTCTTCTTTTCCTGCTCAAAAAACCTTCATGTTTTCAAAATGGAAAAACTGGGATAGCCTTTGTAACAAGCACAAAGCATGGATCAGGGCTGCCTATCCACTTCCACTTGGGCAGGAAGGAGAATGGAAGATGAAGAGCAAACAGTTCTTTCTCACCAGATTCAACCAAGCAGATCTGTCCCTTTCAACCCTTTCCACAAATAGGTGAAAATTAAAGACTGTAATGTCAGGTGTCAAAACCTGAGAGAATACAGGACTTGTACTTACTGGAACTGGCGGGTGGGCTGGAAAAGGAGAAGAGCAGCATGTAGTTTAGCTGAGGAATAATGCAAGTGGAAGAATGGAGACATGGAAACAGAGGAGGTAGGAAACAGAAATATTCCAAAGAGTAATCTTTCACAAACAGCTATTGGGCTAAAAAATCCCTCTGTGATTTGCTCCAACTGTTCTAAGGATCCCATATATTTGAATGGGGTAGGACCTGTGCAGAAGCAGTTTGCACAGGTTTCTTAAGATCTTGCAGGAGATTTTGAAAACTTAAAAAAAGAGATAGCCTAGAACAATAGGTCAGGTACTGAATACAGACTAGATTTCCAGGTTTCTCAGGTTTTCTTTTTAAACTTCCAAGATTTTTAAAGGTTTTGGGTCAGGTCTTCAAAATAGTTTGCTACTGTGGTTGAGCTTTTCTGAAAATCTGGCCATAAACTAATGTGGAAGAAGAGGTCAGGAGGTGGAGAAGGTCCAGATCTACATAAAACCTCAGCTGCCTGTTGTAATTTTAATGGGAAATCTGGCACTCAAGAAGTTTCTGACTTTTTGATCACCCCAGAATGGCTTGTGGCCCACACTTATAAAATAGTAGAGAAGTCACTAAGTAGGACATCAGCAAACTTGCTGTAATCTATTATACATAGATGTATCTTCTGGTCAATGTCCTCTTTAATTTACTGGCTGTTATGTAGGACAAATGTTCCTTGTCCAAAAGGTAATTTTAAAACCAAAAGGAGAGCTGTTTACTTACAATAGTCTGCAAAAGCACAGGAAGCGCTTATTGTTTTTAGAAAGAGCCAACAGCAAATAAAGATGTCACAGATATAAAAATAAACCTACACAAGACTGCATACAAAGTAAATAGCCAGACTAAATTATTTTTTGGGCATACATAGTCAAATTATGTCATGCATGTGAGTCCCCTCTTCCCCACTTGAAATCAAAGCAAAAATTCAAGATGCTGAAGTAGGCGAACTAGTTTTTGTGGGTCTGATTCAAGGCTACCCTATGACAATAGACCTGTTTTTGTGCTTTCAGTCTAGATGCTTATGCTATCTTATTTCTACAAGTACAACTTTCTTCTTGACACCTACTAAAAAGCAAAGAGAGCTGAGTAGCTTCCATAACAACAAAATCCCCAAATGTGTGGTTGGTCAGTCAGAGGAGTCATAACCTATAAATATAACCAGCTGTACACATCACATACATTTTCAGTTCCTGATTCAGTGTGGGAAATCCCAGCAAACTTGCTGGAGATCTGTGTAGGTGGATTCAGCCCACTCTCATCAGGCCCTATCCGAAGCTAGGGTTTGCTAATGGTAAAGGTGGGTAAGAATAGCGACACATAGATGTAGGGCAATACAGAGAAGCAAGATTTCTCTGCCACTTGAAGTTGCTACTCTTTCCTTTAGTGAAAACATAGTTAAATTCTGTTATGTAGCTGTTCTGGCAGAATGCAATCACACAGAGAAAATCTGATTATAAGGGGTCTAGAGCACTGATTTTCAACCTTTTTCAGTGAGCAGGAAAAAATCCTGGTATGGAGTGGACCCCTGGATCATAAGCTGACTAGCTTTCCCTAATAATCTTTAGGCCCCTGCAGACCAGGTGTAATGCTGCAGATCATAGAGGGAAAAAAATTCTTAAGCAGAGCCATTTCTTCTCTGGATTTTTGTAACCTGTTCCACAGAGCATCAATCCACTGGACCTTCTCATCTGATCACTCACAAGATAGTAACAAGCCTGCCTGAAATAAAGCAGGGTCAATTTATATCACAGCAATTCTTTCTTAAAGATAATTTTCCTTACAGACTTGACTTGTCTTTGCTAGAGAAGAACAGAGAGACATATAAGTCAAGTAGATCTTGTACATCCTCACGAAATTCCCTTCTGCCACAATACCTTACAGGCAAAATTCCCCATCGGCTTCAGAGTTGGTTTGTGAAAGTGCCATGCCATTCCTTTTGAAACATTAAGAACGTGGGTGCAACAGGAGTGAAGCACAAGCAGGGCCTGAAAAGTGGATTTCTCTGTGGATTGTTGCAATTGGATGAAAGTATGTAGACATAAAGGACAAGGTTTGAGTTGAGAGAGAAGTGGTCCCTATTTGGTCAAGCATGGGTATAGGGAAAGCCTGATGATAGGAATATGGTTTCCTATGCCTTGCATTAAAGAGTTTACATTTGTCAAATTAAAAAAAAAGTGCAGAAAATATAGTAGGCTTTAAAGTAAACCACAGCATTGTAGTTGTCAGCCTGGTTTTCTCTGCGGTTAAAAGCTCTGTCTTGTAGTTTAGCAGGGTAATCCCTTAATCACCTGGGCAGTCTTCTAAGGCAACCCCTTGTAAAAGTAGTGGATGATTTCAATGTAAAGTGGTCTTCGTAGTATATCTGCAGCTGCTCTGGCACCTCAGTGGTCATGATGTTCTCTTTGCTGGTTCATCATAAACCACATAGGCATTTTCTGCTTGCCATTTAATGAATTTAATATAGGGAGGAGAGTGTGGAGGCATGTATTTTCTGAAGCAGCTATATTCCATTAGTTTTGTTGTGTGTGGCATACTGTTCTCGGATATACAAAGCTGAAAATATTGAAGGATAATTTCCATGGGAGTTCCCTTGGTAATTTCCCATGTTCCTCAAATAGCATAGCCAGAAAGTCACCAGAATTTTCTGCAAAATTCCTGGGGCTAAGAGAATGCACAGATTTCTTTCATTGTGCTATGCATGGAAGAATAATTAACTTAAATACAAAAGAAAAAAAAAAAGTCACAAATGAGACATCTTTTGTCTATACCACTGTTTCCAAGGTTATATGTATGCTTGATGAGAGATGAAAGTGCAATGTAATGTCACATAAGGCTTATAGACTGCCACTTTTTTGCTCTATTTGTGCAGGGGGCAGATTTTTAATAAAGTCAGAAGGTCCAGGAAGCTTTGTGGTCGTGCTGTCTGTTCTGGCACTGCCACAGCTGCTCGTGCAGACAGGCAAGGCAGAGCAAGGAAGGGAAGGACTTGCTCCTTGATGGCTGAAGCTGGGTAAGGAGGAAGGAATGTGACAGCCTGGGAAAGGCAGGGGCAAGTGAGAAGGCAGTGACAGTAGATGTAACGGGAGAAGGAAAGAGATGGAGGAGGACTGAGAAAGGAGTGCAATAATTTGTGTGGGGTGGCAGGAAATGAAGCAAGAACAGATGGGAGGATGCAAATGAGAAAGAGAAGGCAGCAGCAGCAGTCAGGCTCAGCTGCAGAGAGGTTGAAACTGCCACCTATGTTTAATATAATCCTCTATTTGACTCTTGCTTTGAGAACAGGGGTATCTGGAATATGGGTTATGGAATGATTTGGGGTGTATCTTTCTGTGTGGTAATTGACATCTCTTCTGCAGCAGCTGGCTCGAGCCCTCCAGCCCAGACAGAACGAGCTACGCAAATTGGTGAGAAGGGAAGGAACTGCTCCTCCTCTCTATCTGTCTCACACCCTCTCTCTGGATAAGCTAGCCAAAGAACTGACATCCTGAGGGGGGCTTCAGCATCTTGCCAAGAATACCTAGGAAGCAGAAGGGCACTGGAACCATAAATCTAAAAGTCTTGCAAAACAAAATCTGTGGTGATATACATAAAATGGATACTCCACACGGAGCTCTATAAACTGAAATTCACCATTTTCTCTCCTGTTAGAGAAAGTACATATCGCTTAAAAAATTCTGGAGAAAGGATGCCATTATTTATTAAATTCTTTAAGATAAATGCCTCGTGAACCCTATTGACTTATTGCCATCGCATTGCATTGGATTTTTTCACAGGTAGGTTATGTATATATTGGAGCCACAGTAAACTGTGTGCACGATTTCCATTTTTAGAGTGTTGTTATAGCTTGATTCTCCTCATGGAAAACTTATAGACCACTGAAGTTGATTTCAGTACAGTCAAAACTGGCTTAATGTGAGAAGCTCTGAGAACATTATTCTCCTTTACTAAAAGGTTGTAGTACTTTGACACCAGTGCCAAAAGTTACATGAGGTATAGTGTCTTAAAATACAGGTCATGCCTGTTCCTCGAACTGGCGTAACAGAAATACTGTGCTAGCTCTAAGCAATTATACAAAAAGAATCTTGCCCTGTTTTGAACTTTGAGTCAAAGGACATAAATATTTTGAAAGGAGTTGTTGGCTTACGAATGTGACTCCAGCTGAGACTTTAAACATCAAAGAGACATGTTGATGGAGATCAGTAAGAATTTATAAAGCCATATGACTTGGAACATGTCAGCCAGAGATGAAAAAGAGACTGAAGTCCTGTGATCCTTACTTTCCCATAGTAGGTTGCCTTTTCTTGGGGATGCTCAATTGCTACTAAAGACAACATAATACCCTGAATGTTCATTTTCAGTTCTGTATAATATCAAATTATGGTCAGAGAGAGATGAGTCATTGACAATATTTTTGTTATTATGTAAAGTTTAGGAAAGACCATTTATCCTTTTTCAGCCATCAACAGAATTTCCCAGGTACTACAGTTATTAGGCATTGGACAAGCCCTTATTGGGACAGCAAGGTCAGGTAAAATAAATCAGAATGAAACACCTGCAGGTAAACGAGCATACTTCATCAGAGGTGTTAGAAAACGTTTAGCACATTCTTCCTCTTGCTGAGGAGGAGTAGGGGAAGGGAGGTGGTGGTGCAAGGAGTGATTTCATGAGGAGACACAATTCAACCTTTCACTGGATGGTAGTGGCAGCAACAACTGTGTGCTCTTTCTGGGAAAAGGACCTTCCAGAATGTCTTTATCATAACTTTTGTATGTGCTTGCAGAGGATTTGGGAGATTTTTTTTGTTTAGAGTGGAAAATCTTGATTCCCCCCCATCTCTACCCTGTGTTTGTTCTCCACTTTGTATAATTATATCTTACACCTTACTGGCAAAAAAGCAAGTGTAGAAAGCCACCACATCATATTCTGATATCATCTGTTGGTGCCTGTATGAAGGGAAAGGCAGCAGAAAATTAAACTCCTCTTTTCCATCACATACAGTTAATTCAGCCTGTAATTAAACTTGGCAGTGAGTGGTTCTATAACTCACTTGTAGGCTTTTAAGGTCGATTATTCTTCACAGTAATTGACAATAGAGCTTGTACTCCTTTTTCTAGGAAAGGATTGCATCCTTTTATCTTTTGCTTTAAAAATGGCCAGACCTGGACCTTTACTGGGGCATGGCTTATGTCTGCAATGCGGCCATTCCAGTGGTGCCAGAGT
This sequence comes from Mycteria americana, assembly GCF_035582795.1. NCBI lineage: Eukaryota > Metazoa > Chordata > Aves > Ciconiiformes > Ciconiidae > Mycteria > Mycteria americana. The sequence continues at coordinate 91,905,607 of NC_134366.1, read as the reverse complement.
CAACCTTCTCAAAACATAGAAATCCATTATGCTAGGAAACTTATGGTGAGGCTCAATCTAATTTCTTCACTGAGGAAATCTTGTAAGCAACCAAGCTTGTGAACATGCCCACGTGCCATCTGAGCTTCACAGTAGGATTTTCTGAGCAATTTCTTTTTAACTCCCTCGTATTCTTTCAAAAGTGAAGGTGACAGTCTATACAGTCTTCTTCACAGGTCTTGATCTGAATTTTCAAAAATGGGCATACAAGCAGAATGTCTTTCAAAAACTAAAGGGATTTTTAGGTTAAAAAGACCCCAAACCGTACCTATAGTAATTTCAGGGAGAAAAAAAAGAAAATATTTAAGAAAATATTTAAGAAAATATTTAAGAAAATATTAAACATTATTTTTTTCTTGGAAGCCTCAAAACTTGATTTAGTCATCTACTGGGTTCTTAGTTCTTGGGCAATTTATATACCTACACTTGTAAAGAAAAGAGCATATATGTAAATTCCTATTCAAGAAAACATGGGGTTTTTTCCACTTAAATCCCAAATGTTTTGAAAAGAACAGGTTTCAGCTTCTTGATGGACTTTCTCCCAGCTGTCAGAAAGAGCTCCTAATTTAGGTCAGATGGGTAGATAGTCCAAATGTGCACCTCAGGTTAGCAACCTCGTTCACTGGTTCTGAATGTAGTGTGAAAACTGCTACCCTCCTTTTCTTAACCTTTACCATTTGGAAACCTAGTGGATCACCCAGTGGGTCACCACAAGGAAACCATTTGGATCAACTAGTGAAATGAGAATTAGGGAAAAAAATGCTATGCCATACATATTCCTATGTCAGAAGTATGAAACCTTAGCCATACTGAGTCAATGGCCTAACATTCCCTGTTAATCCAAAGAGTTCATTGTCAAAAATTCTTGCCTCTATTTAGTTAGACTTCAAAAAGAGTTGTATAGTCTGGTTCTGATATCAACCATGGTTACTTATGAGCAACATAAATTGGCCTCATATTCTTCATGAAGATTGAAGAAGCTAATTATGGTATGAATGAGCCTGAGAAGGATTTTTCAGTGTGCTTCACCTTCTGACTAGGGCTGAAAGTTGAACATTGAAAGAAAGTCTAAAAGGCAGATCTGTAACAAGAGGTCTTCTGCCTCCAGCCTCCATTTTAAATTTTGTTTTATTTCTAGTACTTCCCCTTTAACTCTTCCGTATTTAGATTTTGCTCCACCATGCCAGCAGCTATATATTGGACAAGGATACAGAATCAGAGATACATTGAGCAGAGCACGCCCACGCAAGCACTCCACAAGAATTGCTCTGGGTGATGTTTCTGTGCAACATGCATCTTGTAGAAACGGCTGTTTCTATGTGTCTTGTTTGTTACTGAGGGCAGCACCATAGCCACCATGGTCAGGTGATAAATGTTCACTTTATAGTTACTGGTTTGTCCTTCTCTCACCTGGCAGTAAGGCTTCATTGTTATGATCATGGAAACAAAACAAGTTTCTTATGAGAGATGGTGTTATAATTTTTGAGGCTAGTTTTTTTTTCTGTATCTGACAAATTCTGTATGCAAAACAGTTCCAGGACTGGAAGAGTTAGCCAGCAAAGCTTTAAAATAGTGCTATGTAAGCATTGATAAAAAGGAAGCCAGGAAATTAATGAATCTGCTGCACTCTCTGACACCTGAGAAGCTTCACACAGTCTGCTTCCTTCTAATATTATTTATGTTCCTTTAAAAATAATTCTCCTGCTTGCATTAATTGCTGCCTTTGGCAGTCATTTAATTTCCTTCAGTCTTCATTACCTTAAGTGAAAATGGCAGAAAGAGTATTTGTTAGTGTCTTTTCCTTCTCCTCTGTTCTAACATTTTGGTCATCCATTTTCACCTGGGAACTGAAAGATGAAGAGATTACTAAATTTTCATCTGGGAGTGTGTTCTCCACCTGACCACTTTTTACTCTAAATACTCTTCTTCCTGTGCCTTGTGTTTTGTTTATCATATTACACTTTTCGTCTTTCAGCTAATGTTTGCAGTTTGTTATTCATACCTACCAGCACTTCTAGGACTCTGGGTTTTATTTTTACAGGTGGAAAGTATAACTTTTGGGAGTAACAGTCTTGTTCAAAGTACTTGCCCCTTCCTCTCCCCCTTTTCCTCACATTATTTTGTTTGATTGGAGAATTGATTTTTAACACTACATGTGAGCTCTGCCCTCTTTCTGTCCCCTATCTTGACATTTACACAGATCTGAAACTACATTTTGGCTATTACTCAAGCTATTCCCTGTGATTTCCTTCCTGTCTCTGTTTCTTGCTTTTGTTTTGTACAAGGAAGCCTTCTGTTAATGTGTGTACAAACACCTCTCTTTCTGTAGTCTTTGCAAATACCCATTTCCATTTTGTTAGCTGAGATCTCCCATAGTACGTGCCTGCTGAAGAGTTCCACCTCACTTTCATCCAACACCTTTATTATTTTCTTATATTGCTGTACCCTTGGGTATAGATGTTTTAGAATAAAATCCCATTGCACCATTTTTTAGGCTGGATTCTGCTCAGTTTTTGTCTAGTTCCTCCTCTATAGCACTCCATGAGAAGACCTCTTCTAAAGAAAATTGCTGCTGAGTGTAGGTTATAATGCTAGGATCAGGTCTCCTAGTTATAACTTCAAAACTGGGATCATGCTGAGTTCCAAACTCTTTTGTTTAAGGAAACAATTCTACCTTACTTGTTCTTTCCTATGCATGCTGAACCACCTAGCCATGGTAATTTGGATTCCCTCTATAGCATATACTTGTTGGTTCCCTTATTTTTCATTTGGGTTTTCTTTATATCCATATGACTACAATGCAAATGTCCAGTGGCTCATTTTATTGCTGGGTTGAAAAAAGGTAAAAGCGAACATAACCATGTTTTTCTGAATCAGAATAATATCCTCCTCAGCTATTCCCAGTAGGAAATGCTTTCCCAGTTCCATATTTCCAATCCTTTTGTTAACTCCTTCATTTGGCCGTGCATTTTTCCATCTGTATAGTATTTTTCCCTCCCATTTCCCAGTTCTTAACTTTAACAGATGGCTTTTTTCTCCTTTAGTATTTGTCCCCTTCCACCTCAGTGACCTGTATCAACTCTGCTTCCCTTAATTTTACATCTCCTCTATACAAAATTAATGTATTTCAAGCTAAGATACTTCATCTTCTGGTCTGGCTCTATCCTCATGATGATAACGCTTGTTTAATGCCCCTTTTTTAAGAGGGTACCAGATAGCCTCAAGCCTAGCCAAGGAGCCTCTATGATGAGGGTCTGTGGGGAGAAGCTGCTACCTTTTTTGCCTCATCAGCACAGCACAGTGAAGAGAGGTCATGCCATACACTGGTTGAATTTTAATGGTGTTAAAAAATTAAACATATTATCTTAGGATGTATCTGAGGACCCAGCTAGCTAGCAGTGACTGGTGAAATGGGGGGGGGGGTATATGCAATTCAATTCTATTCTTATGCTCAGGTCTTCATGCTGAAGGCAGTTCAGTTTCACAAAAAAAACTGGAACCTAAAAAATTTCATTTCCTGTCAACAGAGAATGAGTTCTGTTGCAAGGTAAGCTCTAGCTGAAAGATTTGCCTTCTGCACCTAAAGTTAGCTCCTGAGAGTAGCTGCCTCGGCAGAGTAGTTCTCTGCTGCGTGTTATTTTCTAAATATGGTGGTTTTACACAACATTAAGTAAGGCTGTCAAATGAGGTATTTTTATATGGGGAAGTACATACTGATAGCTGTTTACTTTTGTTTCAAATAATAGTATAGAACTGCCTCTACAGTGCATGTACATTCCCAAATACCAGTTTATAAACTGTGCTGAAGTGTCATCATTGTCACTTAATTTTTCACTGCTCATTAAATCCAAAACGTGCTTACACACGCATGAGCATGCTTCCAATACTTCCAAATAGGTTCATGGGGCTTATTTGTGGATCAAGGCTAAAACACAGTGTCATAAGGCTTGAAAATGTAGGAGCTACAGGAATGACTTATGAGTTCTCATGACTTCATGGGAATGTAGGTAGTGCAAAGAATTCAAGTTTTACTCTTGCAACAAAACAATCCTTTTGTGTTCAGTTGTCGTTTGTTTCCTTGTAATAACCCCATAGTAGGTATGTCAAGCATCTTGTAAAAATACCCCAAAATGCTGTCATGTGTTTTGGTTTCTTTTGGGGTGTGTGTCTGCATGCTTCATTGGTTCTTCAAAGGTGAAAGCGCCTGTTTTATTAAGGCTTGGTTCAATCCCTATTAAGTGTCATTGAAAGACATCCATTTAGACCTCTTGTCCATTACAATGAAAAAGTCACTATAGGCATTAGCAAAGGGTAACACCTTTAAATCCTCCTATATTTAAGCTGCATAAATGTTTACACCTATTCCTAGTATTTTCGGTATCTCCCAGGTAATAATGTGATTGCTGACAATTTATTAAGCAGCCAGGGCAAGTTAACAAGTATCTAAGATAATCACTTGACTTTCCTGAGGGTCACTGCAACTTCTTGGAGTTTCAAATTATAAAATATGATACCAAAGTGTGATCACAAATGTCATTACCGGTGGTGCGTGGACCACAGTTGTAGTAAGAATTGACGGACTGATGGAGGAGGGATCAGGAAGTCATTCTTGGGATTTTTGCAGTTGACTATCTGTTTAGTTGTGATCTTCCTCTGCTCAACATTTTTACTTAAATACAAGGAAAAGAAAAAAGATGACTGCTCTATAAAGACATTGGGAAGAGCTGAGAGAAATGTTCAGTTTTGTGTGTGAAAGAGAATTTTTTAATTTTACTTTTTACTTTTTAATTTTAAGAAACTTCAGGTGTTTCATTAATAAGTGTTTTTAATAACAAAAAAAGGTAAGTGGCTCTACAGAGACTATTCTGACGTGAATTTAAAGGCAAAATATTTTCAAGAACTTTGCTTCCAACCACCAAGCTCTTGTTCAGACGTTTTCTTGGATCTCTGCATCCCGAGCATGTGACCTTTGTAGCTGAACATGAATGCTCAGCTACGTTGTCTTTGAACAATTTATTTGACTTCAGGCTACAGTGCTCAAAAGCCAGGAGCTGCTGAGAAAGGTTGCAACTAAAAGGGAAACAGCCTGTCCACCGGCTCTGTGTAGCTGGGAACTCTGATTTCCAATTCAAAGGTCCTGTGTACACACAAACATTCCCCAACTGAAGGAGTGGAAAATGCATTAACTGATACAGCTAACTTTGTGCAAGTTTGTTCAGCGTTCTTTGCTGTGTTCAGCCGAGCCTGAGTATGGACATTGACTTTCGGGCTAGCATTGAACCTATTTGTACCACAATAAGTTGTCTGAATACTCGGTAGAAAGAATCAGAGCTCACTTGCCTTATTGAGAATAAATCTATATGTTCTTTTACATTGCAGTAATTTATTTGGATTTAAATAGCAATATTGTTTCTGGATTTTAAGAGAAATTATGTGCTCTGTGATACAACAGAGTTACATCGGAGATCTGTCTTCTTTTCTCATACCAAGAATTTTCACGTGACTTTGTTTATGTTTAGTATTACACTGTATGGACATAAACACAATGTTCCAATTTAATCTAAACAATCAGGGCCTTCATTTATGAAGAACTGTGAGAAAGTCTGACAAGAGAGGTTCAAGGGAAAGTGCATAAAACCAGCCCTGGAATCTCCCAGCATATCTAAACTTGTTGGTAATTAAATTCAGAAACTGCTGGAATCCTTTAGAAGTTGAGTAGCTGGGGGAATATTTAATTTTTCTCCCTTAGTGGATTGATTACTATGGCATTTCTGTTACACGTGAAGAATTCAGCCCCTATGTAAATCAGCCAAAATGCTCCAGGGCTTCTTTGGAAAGAAACCTTCAGTCTTGTTAATACGTGGTTTAGCAGAGAGAGAGAGACTATTGGAGGGCATAATGTTTAGATTTTGGCATTGTAAATGGGAAGTCAGGTATCTGAATTTCTCCTTGCAGGGAGATGACAAGGTAAGCTGAGTTGCTAAATACCTTTCACAGGTATGCTCGTGAGAGGTTGAGCCTATCTTTCTCATTTCAACTCAAGAGGCAGGATGAAGGAAAGAGTCAAATATCACCTAGTAACATAAGACAGAAGGCCTACCTTCCCCCAGAATTTGCTAATACAGGTTAACTCACATCTAAATGTAGCTGGAAAGAAAGCCGTGTTCCTCATCTGGGTTATCAGCAGCAGCTTTTCCTGAGGCCAGAAATGTCTCAGTTCTGGTCTGCAATAATGCCGGAAGGAGAGCAAGGTCTGCTAATAGAAACCTTAGTTTTTCCTTTTGTGTAATCTATCATAATTACATGCATACCTTTATTTCAGAAAGGTTTACTGGAAATCTCATTCTGGTTCTGATAGAATTCAAGTGAAATTAATTCTAATGTAAACTACCAGATATTCAAATTAAGCCTATCCTGAACTTTGTCTTTTTCTCTGATTCTCTTCCTAGTAGTTACTCTTTTTTTTCTTGAATACAAAAGTTATTTTTTGAGTGAAGTGGAAACTGTTCATGTTCTATTTTTAATTTTAACTTTTAATTTTTCTAATATATGTAGACCTAACTTCACAGAATTAATATTTTAAATTGGCTGTAAAGGAAAAATCTGCTTGAACTCTAGACTTATTGACTCAATGTTAACAACATGTTTTACTGACATGGAAAAAATCCTAATTTTTTCAGACACTGAAGTCAATAGGTCAATCAGCAAAACTTGCATTAACTTCAGCAGAACAGTAGTGAACCTGTTACTCTAGACCCTTAGAAATATCATTACATTCTGGACAAAGCAATATTCATTATGCACAGTAACAGACAATTAAGTAAATGAGCAAAATTAGTGGGGAAGGTAAGAAAGGTGAAGTGTCTGATCAGGAGTAAAGTACATGCACATGTAACTGGTATCCTGTGTAAAAGCTGTTGCTCTTTTTGCTGTTTTGACTTATTTTACAGGAATTCTAGTTTTAAGAGGGGAGGTTTTGGGAGGCACTATGAGAAGACTTCTACTGTTTCCATCATTGAACTGTATTGATTCAGCACTGTAAAACTTTAAGGGAGAAGAAGAAAAGTCCTTGCAGTGGTAACTGTTGCCAGCTCTTAGAGCTTTATTGCTAATTTTTCAATGTTTAATGTTCTACTTTTAAAACCTCAGTTCCTGGAATCAGCTGACTAAATGAGTTAAGATTCCCACGTTAAAACTAAAAAGGAAAATTCTAATTTCATGACTATGGAAAGAATCAAGTAAATGAACTCCACAGGTATACAAACCGGAATGAAGGATCAAACATTTTGAAACCTGTAGTACTTTAAAATTTAATGCAATATATTATTTAGGGAAATATCTACTGCAATGAACCAAACAGTAAAGAAAATGTCAATTGTGGGATTTTTTCCCCCCCCTTTCCCTCTTTTTTCTTGGCTTTCAATGTACTTTTGCACTTGTGTTCAGAGCCAGAGCTTTGCAATTTTGCTATCCTACTAGAGCAGACAGTTTGAGTTATTTTTCACAGTGCTTCTTGCAGAGACAGGAATGGGGAACATTGTTCTAAAAGTACAGCAAAGAAGAGAACAGCCTGTATTTATCCTTCTTTTCCACTTTTCCTGTATACTAACTTTGGACAGAAGTCTCCTGTGATAAAGGGCTTTATATATTTTAGCTGCCAATTCCAAAAGGAAATGTTGTATTATGCAATCAATAGAATTGCACAGTAGAAATCTCTATATAAATGAAGCTCTTCTGAATTATGACAGTGTGCTAGGAGATACTTTTTCTTTTAAAGACAAAAGATGCTGTCGCAGGCATGGTGGCTGTTCAGCTTCCTCAGGTTTTATTGATGTGTTCTTCCGATCCGGGGTGGATATTAGCAGAAGAGACTGATCAAACTTCTGCACTGCTGCTCTGTGTCGGGGTACAACGTGGGCCACGGGGTACGGGCAGGGCATGGCAGGTGCGTGACTGCACTCAGCCAGGCTGCCTGCCCACAGGCTGGCGGTGCGGTGCCCTCCCTGCCTGGGTGCAGTCCCACTGCGCCCCAGCAAGCTAAGCGAAGCAGGGCTGGGGCCAAGGACAAGGGACAGCTGGGGGCCAGTGATCACCAGGTGAAGTCACAGTGAGAAGACCGGTCCCGGGGTGCACTGGGCAGTCAGTCTGTGGGTCGGGGTCAGGAATCCTGATCAATGGGTACATGGCCAGGTGCGGGCATGGCTATAACACAACTGCAACATAGCTCAGGCAGAGGCCAAGGGCGACAGTCACGGCTAGAAGCAACTCCCGAGGGAAGGAGGGGCAGCGTCTGCGGAGGCTTCTTCTAGTTTTCTTCACAGCAGCTTTCAAAGTCAGCAGCTGTGCTCTCTCTAAGCCGGCCCTGAGCCCAGGCAGCCAAATCCCCAGGAGCAGGGGAATGTGCTTTAAGCCCTGACACTGCCTGTTTGCATGATGACATAAAAACAGGGGTCGGATCAAACAAAATACCAATAGCAGGTCAGACCAAAGTTGCCTCTAGTTCAGTTTGCTATAGCCGGTAATAGATGTCTACTGCAAACAATATAAGGACAGGACAAGCATATAGTGGTACTTCTCCAGGGACTTGTCTGATCTCCCCTTGACCTCACAGAAAATTTTAGTATCCCCAGAGTTCATTAGTTTTTTCAACTTATTTTATCATAAATCAGGTTTTCTAATGTCCTTGCCTCAGTCCTAGAGCATTATATATCAAAATCTCTCTACTCTCCTGCTGCTCACCAAAGAAATTTTTTGGCTGGTGCTGGTCTCTGGAGAGACATCTCAGACAAATCTGTCTATTACCAACTTCCAGGTTGGCTGACAGAGGTGGGGGAAAGGGACTCTGACTCCTTGAATATCCTGAAAAAGACATGAGTTAGATGTCAGTTCTGGACAGACAGTAATTCTTGAGGGATTTCCCTTGCATGAACTTGACTAATATTCTCTTCAAACCAGGTAAACTTTGGGTCCATAAATTTCTCTGTCAAGGAATTCCACTAGTTAACAACACCTAATTTAAGCACTACCTCTGTTTTGAAGCCTGCTCCTTCAAGGCTTTTCAATGACATTTAGTTCTTAAGTTAAAAGAGAAGATGAATAGTTGATCTCTATGTGCCTTCTCCCTGCTGCCTGTGGTTTTAGAGACCCTTATCTTAATTCCCCAGGATTCCCTCTGAGCCAGATGAGAGTCTTACTCCACCTAGTCATCACCTCTATTGAAGCTGTTTCACACTTCTAATTATCCTTGTCATGCATTTATTCCAGTTCTGCTGTGTCCTTTTTAAAACGGGGAGACAGAATTACACAGCTTAATATGTAGGGAACCCTAATTCCTTACGGTGGCATGAGGATAGTCTCTGTCTTGTTCTCAATGTAATTCCTAATAATCATTAACACTTCATCTGTTGCAACTCCATAGTCTTTCTCCTGAGTCCTAGTGGTCAGCTCAGAGCTCATGATTTTGTTTATGAAGTTAAGGATGTTCTTCCCTTTGTGTATTTCTTTACAGTAATCTCTACTGAACTTCATCTGCCTTTTCATTATACACTGTGCAAAGCACCTCTGCAATTTTTCACCACCATTCTCTCCTGTTCCTACTCAGTTCCTATCTTCAGCAGACATTCTCAACTTGCTGCTGATGTCCTTTCCAGGTTGATCATCACTGTATTGAGCAGCACATGGTCCCAACACAGATTGTTCTCGATCCTGATGATCCTGTTCTGTTCTATTTTCACCCTACTTTCTGTTTCCTGACTTTTAACCAGGTATTAACCATGCAATGCCATGACTAATTAGTTTCCTGAAAAGGTACTGGAGGGGGGCTTTAAAAATAAACAACTTTGGAAAGCCAGGTAGTTTATATCAGCTGGATATACTTGTTAACCCTGTGAAGAACTCCCACATGTTTGCCATGAAGAGCTCCCACATGTTTGCAGGACCATGTAAAAACTCTTGTTATTTTTTTCCCAAATAGAAAATCTTTATCCACATGTCCACTAATTCTGGTCTTTATTATAGTTTCTATTAATTTTCCCAGCATAGATATGGACAGAGTTAGAAGCCTGTAGTTCCCTTGTGAAATTTCTTTAAAAAACTGACATCTCATTTTCCACCTCTCAGTCCTCGGATGCAAGGGCTAAGAAAAGAGAGAATACAAACTATATTGTTTTTCAGTTGTTTGCTTGAGTTCCTTTATCATTTTGGAGTTAATATCTTCTTAATACTGGTCATTTCTTACTTGTTATTTTGTTGGTTTGTTCCATTGTAGCTTCTTCTGTTGTCCCTTATTTAAGACACATCCTCTGAGTTGCTTACAAAAAGTGGTGGTCTCTCCATCTGTCTCCACAATCAGCCATTCCTTTGGTTCTGTCTGAGATTTATCCAGGTAGAAATCTTGTCCACTGGTGAAAACTTTCTACTTTCTAATTAGGTCAAGGAAAAAGTCTTTGAAATTTCTCATCCAGATTATGGCCTGACACTAAATCACACAGTGGCTAATGTTGCAATATAAGTTTCTGCTCAATAGTCTAAATTTTGTGTTTAACTTTTTGTGCATTCTGTCCAAAACATAAAGCTTGCTGTTACACTTTATACAATCAGACAAAATGAGAGCTGAATGATTTTACTTGCATCAGCCATGCTGGAAAGCAATAAATTTTGGTTAATAATAAGCTTATCATGCCTGGTGCCTAATTACATTATAAGAAGAGACTGTGATATTTTGCAGTTATATCAATAATGGTTGTGCACAAAAATGTACAGATTAGGATTTTGTAGAATTGTTGTCCAGAAAGGCAGCATTCTGCCTCTAAAAAGCACTGGGTAAAACATGAACAACTGGTGGGGAAAAAAGGATAATAAAAATGGTCATTTCCTTACTGTCTTTTGCACTAAATCAGTGAGTGGCATTCAGCCTTTTTCTGTCTGGAACTTCAAATAAATTATTATTTCCCCCCTTAGCTACCTCAGATCCTCCAGTGGTTACAAAAAATCTTTTAACAGGATCCACATTAGAATGGAAGTGAAACGAGCTTGTGCCTAAGCATGCTGCTGAATAGTCAGAATATGCTGCTCAGGCTCTGTAGTCCAGGGCTACCAAACATAACCAGCTTGGGAAGCATCACATAGATGTTGACATTGGCTGTACAAGCAGCAGTGACCGTCATTTCTGGCTTCATTTGTGCACAGCAGGAGGAATTTCCAGTTTGCTGATTTCTTTGTTATGGCATAACGCACTACTAGTGACAGGCATACTGAGCTGGGGACTCCCAATTGCAGGCATTTGTTTCCCACTTTTTGTCCTCATTATTTTTATTTTTTTTATCTTTTATAAAGACCAAAGGTATTTCATCTTTTAATATTTTTGGAATATAATGAGGCTGTGCTCAAAGTTGTTGTTTTATACCCTTTTTAGTGGCCTGAACTCAATTTACAAAAAATCAAACTCTATCGAGAGGTACGGACAACAAAAGCTTAAGGGATAAAATAACAGCAATTAGGCTGTTAGACTGGATGGATTTGGATCTGATTCTTCCTGCCACCTTGGGTTCATTAGTAGCAAGTGTATCCTGTTAACAGTTGCAAAAATTGCTTGGTTAGTTGACTTGAAGGGAGGCTGATGTCACTTTTTAAAACAGATGTAAGAGCAGCAGCAGCGCTGGGTTCCTCACATTCCTTGTCATCATAACCACCTCCAACCTGGAGGGCTGGCAGGGCTACTTAGCTGCTGTTCTCATTAAAGCTAGCATGCAACTGGCAAAGAGGAATGGAAAATAATTGACTTTCTGGTTTGCTTGCTTGCTTTGTATCCCCCCCCACCCAGTGTTCTCCTCTAATTTCTCCCTCAGGCACTGACATCTTCTTGCTGTTTCTAATCTTTATTGAGCTCTTGTATCGTTCATGAGATTATCAAGTGGTTGGTTGTGTTCAGTCTTAATTATGCAAATATAGGATTGCATGAAAATGGAATATGACTGTCTGGCACTTGTAAGGCTTTCTTGCAAAAAAGGGTCTGCAAGTTTTGGACTACCAGTTGACAGTCTGGGTTGTGAAATACATCATATCCCATTAGTAATTCACTGAATTTGCAAAATACATTTTGTAAGTATTATTTGTATTGCATGTAAAGCCATATTTGCAAAATAAAAATAACTTGGAAGTAAGAAAATTTAAGAACAAAGTCTCTGTTCAGTCCAGACTTGATCCCTGCACATACACAATATAACATAAGTTTGAACTAATAATCACTTAGTATTTTTCCCCTCTGATTTCTGCCTCAGTGCACGAGATGGTGAGCAAATGACCATATTTTTTCTCCTTTATCACTAGCCTTCAGTGTTCAATGCCCTTTGTTTGCTGTACATTTGGAGCCAAGCCTGTTCTGTGTAAATAATTATTAATTTCTGTGTGGCCTCTGCTGTTAATAATAACATTTCTATGTACTTCACAAATATTATTTAAGTCACTGTCCCACAACCTTTGGAAGTTTGAGGTAGATGACTGCCATTTTACAGGTGGAGTATTAAGCCACAGAATGCTTAAGATTATACGTGCGTGTGTAGGTGTGTACGTATGTCCAGGCAGTCTGGGTGACTGCTCTGAATGCAGCTAGAATTCATCAGAAAGCTCCCCATCGGTTGCAGAGGCAGCTCACTGGGGGTCTGAGGGAACTGCGATGCTTCCTTAGTACCCTGGGTTTTATGGACCATGACATGGGAAAAGGCTGTGCAAGTGCTTGCTAAATGCCCTCTACATCCCCACCCCCATCAGCATCAAGGCCTAGGTGCACAAGGGTAAGTATAAATACCGCCCTGAGTGCAAAAAGTTAAATTGCTTTATGGCATGGCACTGGTCTTCAAACTAAAGATGTGCCCAAGGCCTTTCAGGACTTTGCATAGCGTGGACTAGGGCATAGGGCTATTTGAGTGGTGGAATATGGACTCAGAGAGACAAAACAACAATAACAACAACAAAAAAACAAGGAAAAATGGGGGGGGGGGGGTGTGTGTGTGAAGCAGACACACAGATGGCCAGGCACAGCCAGGCACTTGGAGCAGTCTCCTGAGAGAGGTCCCCTCAGTGGAGAGCTCGTTGGCTGGTTTGGAGCTGTGAGCAGGGAGACAACCTCTAGCTCTCTGATTTTTCTGGTGTTGAAGGAAGCAGGATATTGCACATTCCTGTGCCGTATCTGGCCTGCATCAAAGACACCTGACCCCCACCCACACATCCTGCTTTTGAAGGGGCAGTTTTCAGACCCTTGATTTTGTTTTATCTGGTTTGACAGAGATGCTTAGGTTTGAAAGACTAACATGTTTAGCCATGCTCCCACCTACCTCAGATGCGCACAGGGAATACTCAGCACTCCTCCAAATTGGATTTTGATGGCCTCAACTAGCATACAAAATTGCTTTTGGATGCAGTTGCTCTGCTGGTGCTTTCTAGACTTTTTTTTTTTTTTTTTTACCAGAATTCACTCATAGGGAATGATCCTTACCTGCCAAGGCTGGATTCTCTAGAGAGACAGCACAGATCTTTTCCCAGTCATGATAACAGAAACAGACTGTTTCCTATTGGTTTGAACAGTTGCCAGAGATGGGAGAGTTGCACAATTTGCAGTTACTGGGTTGCCGCACTGGTGACTCGGAGATCAGCAGAAGACTTTGCTCTGGTGGTGCCCAGCTCTGCCTCGTTTCTCCCGGCTTCCTCATTTCCCAGCCTGAGCTCTTTTGCTCCTTGCCTGCTCTGTCTCTGCTTTTCATTCAGGAGGAAGAGGGGTGCATCCATGCTAAAGTTTTAGTTTGGATCAGGAAAGCACTTTTCAAGTCACTCTCCCATGCACCTCCTCTTACCATGGTTTGTTTGCACTGCAGATACGTTTGGAGTATACAGACTAGATTCCTTCTGGAGGACGTTAAAGTGGCAGATGTGCTCCAAGCGCCTCCTGCACTAGTGTGCATTCAGGCAACAGGACTAGGCCAGAGATAATCTGAAGAATTATCTCCCTCCTGTCCAGTAGTCCTTCCTTTTCTGTTGTGCCACACTGTTTGCCAGCTCCTTGTCCTGTTCTTCCTATTACAGAATATCTTGTAGTTCCTGTCTTCTGACATTATCAGCTTCATGCCTTCCCTCAAAATTAGAATGACCCAACTTTCAACATTATGCTCATATTGATTAGAAAACACAACCCATTTTTTCACTGTTAATGTATCAGTGGAGTTTGCATCCTGTGAAATTAGTGCTACTGTACAAAGTAGGATTAGGGTCTGGACTATTGTCAGTTGCTGAATATCCAGGCTGAATAAATAAAATAAGAACTGTTGTGTTCTCAGTAAAAAGGCTTTTCTAGCAACAAAAACATGGAAATCTGACTATAAATATATATATTGTTTTGACTTTGATAACTAAGATCTGCAATTTCTCATGCAAGAATTTTCTAAATTGTGAAGGAAGCCTTTAGAGGGACAGCTTGGTTGGTCAGTCTGGGGCAGGATGTGTATAACATTTTTGCTTATGCAATTAATTAAAACCCCACCCCACTCTTCTTTACCTTGTTTTAATACACTTGGATTCCTTACTTTTCACTTCCTTTCTCAGTTTGCATTCTTTTGCCCATGAGGTTTGACTATATTATTTCCCATTCCTTTCTTTCTTTCTGTCCCTGCAAAGCAGCCTTTTATTGTGCTGTCCTTGGATACCTCTTATGTTCAGTTTGTTTGATTATGGGATTCTTTTGAAGTTTAATTTGGAACAGAGCATGCACATCGTCCTTGAAGCTGTGTCAAGCAGGTAATCTGGCCTCTCGCTCCCTGATGGTTAGGCAGTTTTACCTTTCAAAACCACACCAACTCTGGCAATCCTAGGAATCCCTTGTATAGCAGACAAATACATGTTCTAAAAGACACAGCCAGGCACATTTTGATCTAATGTGTACCCTATATAATGTATTTTTTAGTAAGATATTTCTTAGCAGAAAGCACCATCAGTTTATTTGCTGGTGGGGTTTCAAAATGACAGTTGTTTCATTGCAGAAAATATCAGTGTAGTTGCATCTGATTGAGAAACTGAGCCTCTTTCTCTGAAAAAGTATTTTCCTATATTTATTTCTAGAGAGGAACTACTTTTTTTTTTTTTTTTTTTTTAAGAGGAGATATGCCACTTCCAAGCTTCAAAAGGGCCAAAGAGAGAAAGTGAGATTTCCATCATCTTATCTTTGGTCTGTTTGGTTATTTGGGGTTTTAGGGTTTGATCCATCCATAAAATAAGCCAGAATGTGTTTTATAGTCTCAAGTGAGCATATGGAAGCTTGCATTTCTGTGGTTAAGGGGCCAAATTTCTTATTCTGATTTAGACTAGCAAGGGGAATTAAAAACATGTAGAGATGTTAATTTTAAAATGTGACACATTAGTAAAGATCAGATTTCCATTTCGTGGAATGTTGTTTTCAGTGCTAGCAAAAATTTTAGAAATATCTGTATTCTAAACCAGGCTTCTTTTATCTAGGCTTGTGAAACCTGAGGGTTTCAGGTTGCTTTTGATCAAGGCTGTAGACAAAATCCAGTGGGCATGCCTTTACAATGCCTTTTTTAACAAGAGTGAAAATTTGACTTGAGAGACCTCAAAACAGATTCTTAAGACTGGAATCTATAAGTATAATCCAAGACACTACATTTATGTGGATTCTGTCCCACTCAATAATGTAATGTACTCTCATACAATTTAAATACTCCCAACAAAATCAATAAAACTACCTGATGTTATTATTCCTTCCTATATTCCATTCCCTATGCTCAGGTGTATCTCAGCTATATTTGATTAAATTTTTAGCACCAAACAGTTTTGCAGAGCACTTTCTTCTGCTTAGATTAAGAAAGTGAAGAAGCAAAGTTTAATCAGAATTTAAATGACCTCTATCTTCCATCCATAGCTATGGTTATTCACTGATTTGAAATTTGTGTATCTTTGTGGTGAAAGAGAAAACTAGAGTAGAGAGATTAATGTTAATAATAATCTGATCCAGATTCAAATAGTTTGACTTAGTCATAGTATCTCTGTTTATTAATGGCAGTGTCACAAATGAAAATAACTCTCAATTTTCTCATTTAATTTGCACAATTCTTTCAGTTCTCAGACTGTAATTATTATTTATTTTTTCTACTACTCACCTGTGCATTGAATAAAAAAAGATGTCATAATTGGGGATAAATTTGTTTGCATCACAGGCAATAAACTGAGAAAACATTTTAAAATGCTTATTTTCTTGGTTTCCTCAGCCTAAACTTTGATTATTTGATTTCTTCCTAAGCTACAGCAGCATCTTCCTTGTTCGTTACAATTTAAGTTAAAGCAGTGCAAGATATTGATCTGTTTTGTGGGCAGGATTCGTCATTTCAATGCATCTTTAGGGAATTAAATATGGATTTGAAAGAGATGTCCAGCTGCTCACACCATTTGGCAGAAGCTGTCTGAACTGTGAAAGTGGTGGATAAATGCAGACATTTCGAGCTGTTCTAACCTCTTCTTGACTAGACATCTCCATCCATTATGAATCCCTTGGGCCGGATCCTCACTGAGGTGAATTGGCACCGTTTCCTTAGGCTCATTGCTTCCGTGCTGACTTACACCAGCTGGGCCTTAGATTATTTTTTCATTAACTGGACAGAAGTAACCAAAGCATGTCTGCAGGACTCAGAATTGAAATGCATTTCTGTAAGTACTGCCTTGCTTTAGTAGCAGCACTAATGCAATGGAGGCCCCCTGATACCCTCTGCAGACATACACACAGGGGACAGAGTGAATTAGGGTAATATATCCACAGCTGTGAACTGCTGTCCATTTGAACGAGAGGGAACTGGCTGTGCCAAATTAAGTGGAGCAACGATGAGCGGTACTGGCTGATCTTGGACCTGCTGTATAGCAGCACCGGTGCCCACACTGTTCCGCTACGCACCCTTTTCCTGCTAATACCCTGGCTCCCTCACGGCTGGATCCAGATCTTTCACAGGACAGCTCCTCTTTTCCCACCTGCCCCCTGCAGAAGCTGTGGAAAGGTTTCCGCAAGAGAGAATGGTGCTTTCCAAGGTGTTATACTTCATGTGAAGTTTCAGTGTGCCTCTCCCTCATCTTCTCCAAAACCTGCAGAAGCTGGAAGCACTGAACAGAGACAGTACTATAGATACAGTCTGAGGAGTTCAGCATGTATAACTTGGGTAACATTCCCTCTGCAAGGGAGGAGGGGACATTTTTGATACCTGTGACATGCTGTCTCATCTGAGGTGGGAATAAGGCAAGCAAAACACAGGGCTTTTTCATAAAGGATCTCAGATTTTCTGCTCTTCTAATGGAGTGTGAAATAAAGGGGTTGGTGCTTAATCCGTATTAAATACTATTAAGTTCCTAGACACAGTCCTAAATACCACCAAGGCAGGCTGTCAACTGGATGCAACCTATCCGGAAGAGTTAGAAAGGCTACTGCTTCTGCAAGATTTAAAATAAGCTCATTGTCTTCACAAGCCTTGCTCCTTCTGTGTCTTGTAAGGGCTGGATGTAGAGAGGAATGTACAGTCTATACTAAGTTAGAGCCTTGGCACCCCCTTCAGCTAGGAAATCTTGCTGTTTCTGAGCCTGCAAATCCGGCAAAAGAGTGGAATCAAATGGTATGAGGTTGCTAATATATGTTGCATTTAACTTGGGTAATGGCTGCGTATTTGATATACACATATGTAAGATCCTATTTAAACACTAACCTTAAATAAATTAATGTTCTCTTAAAAAAAATGAAGAGGAATGTTTCACAAGTGGCATAAAGGCCTATTAACTAGGAGTTTAAAAGATTTTCATTACCAGGGGAAAAAAAATAACACAGTGTTTAGAAATGCTGCCTGATTTTATTGGCTGATCGCTCAAAACACTACCAGCATGATACGCTTTTTATTTGCTGAGTGGCCATTTCGAACTTGTCTCTGCTGACTGTATTGGGCTTGGTTTCAAATCTCTCTTAATCCTGCAATGAACCTTTAATAAAGCTGGATTGACTTTAAATCAGTACTTAGAAACATTAATTAAAATAAAACAGGAGGAACCAAAAGATCAAATGATCCATTGTGGTGGTGGTGGTGGTGTTTAAATCAAAGCTCTCTTCTCCACCCCTCTCCAGAAAAAAGCAAGCCTTTGAAGACTGCAGCTGTATGACTTCCAACATGTTTTTTAAGCTGGCCTTAGGTTTTAATTACTTTTGCTGGTTTTGGTTGCTATTTTCTATATTTTGGAAGAGCTGTTTGGGATGCTTCTTTTTACCCTTCCCTTCAGAAAAGCAGAGAATAAAACAGGCAAGATTGGCATGAATAGTGTAACAGGGCATGGCAAGCCCACTCAGCCTGGTCTGTTCTGTGTTCCAGAGAGCACAGTCTCCTGCAAAGGCTGGAAATGGCCCTGGAAAGTTCTCTGTTTCCTGAGCCAAGTTGTAATAACTAGCATATCCAGTGCTACAGCTCTGGCATTTTTATTTTATTTTATTTTTTTTATTTCCAAGTGACCCTCCAGCAGTCTCTTTGTTGCCTGTTCCACTAGCAGCCAGCAGTGTGCTTCTGCAGACAATGCAGCCTGTATAGTAACAGCACTGCACTCCCTGTTGTTCTGCTCCGCTCTGCCTTGAGCCTGCAGGAAAACTCACTGACAGCAGAAGGAAATGCGACTTGAACTGAAATGTTAGCCCCTCTGAGGGCTGATACTAATTACATGGTATGGTTACACTTCAGGAGCTAGTTCAGGGACACCTGATCCTTGCTGTCAAGCCTGCTATTTCATAAGTGAATGATCTCATCAGTTGTTCGCAAAGCAATCGATCTTTATTCTTTGCATTGTTTACCAAATTCTGCACTCCCTTAATATATGTTCAGGTTTCTGCAGCAGGTTTCCTGTACTACTTTTTTTTTTTTTAAATGCAATTAAGTATGTGAGAAACCTATCAGCTGTGTGAGAGGGAAACCAATAGTCAGTAGCTAAAGCTTTGCCTCAAGTGTCTTTCATCTGCTGGAACCGAGACTTCAAAATATTTGGTAGTACTACTGAAAGGGGAGCAGAGGAAGAGGGGTTGTGTCATTTCCTCCAGCCTCGGCTAGGTAGGAAGTCACAGATCTGTCTTCCAAGGCTGTCTTCCAGGAAGGTAATGTAAAGCTGATATAAAATGTGCGGCTTCAGACACAGTTAAGGGGGTCCTCTGAAGAGGAGGGTGACAGATGTTTAACTTACCTCTGCTGTATTTGGGTTGCCTCTGAGCTGTGTAACCTGAAGCCCTGCAGGGGTTCACTCACCATCCATCTCCCTCCTCCGCGAGGACCGGAGGTCCAGCCTTCAGGAGACCTACAAGGACAAACTCTCAAGGCCTCTAGTGATTTCTCAGTGTTACCACAATATTAGATACCACTGCAGCTAGAAGCAATCACAACGAAATGAGTACTCTTGTAAACTACACGTGGATGTAGCCTGTGTTGGACCACTTGCAAAGTAACACTGCTTTTAGCCAATCTTACAGTCCGACGTAACTGCTAAGGAGGAACTGTCAAATGGATCTGTTCGGGGTGGTCATTTTACACTGGGGAGAAACTGGGGGTGGGGGGGCGGAGGGGAGGTGAGAAATGCTTTAATATCAAGCCAGACACTGCTGTCAATGGAGTGGATGGGAGTTCTGTTGTTCTTTTCTAGAAGAGTGGATATTCTGCTTTTGTCCTCTATTATATCTCAGATCTGGGGCTTCCTGGGGAGGAGGAAGGGGAGAAGGGTTAGACAGACAAGAAAATATACGACTACCCTTTTTCGTGGTGTAAGTGCAATGCTTTTTCCACTGCATTGCTCTGCACTGGGCTGAGTAGGAGGGACGGGGTTGTCAAAAACAATTATTGAAAAAAGGAAGCAGAAAACTAAAAAAAAAAATGTTGAGGGCAGCTGCCAGCTTAAAAATGTGAGTTCAAAGTGAATTACTTCTTATATAGTAATGTGTTAACTTCTCTAGTGGGCAAACTGCTCTTCTTGATACAGTCACACAGCATTAGTCATATACACTCTTGCTAGGCACCAATCTGTTAAGTCTCCTGTTACAGCAGTTAATTGCTTTTTGAGCTAACGCATACAAATACAGATACTTAGTTAGTCTCTCTCTCTGCCCCCTCTAACCT
Organism: Mycteria americana; assembly: GCF_035582795.1. Taxonomy (NCBI): domain Eukaryota; kingdom Metazoa; phylum Chordata; class Aves; order Ciconiiformes; family Ciconiidae; genus Mycteria; species Mycteria americana. Next base: position 91,885,400 of record NC_134366.1, on the reverse strand, counting down.
GTTTGAAGTGTTATGAAAACTTTCTGAAAATATTTCTGACTTTAAGTCTTACAAGTCAAAAAGAGGTGATAAGAGGATAGGAGTGTAGCAGGAGAATGATGCAAAAGGGGATTAAACCCTCCCCACCACCGCTTTCTCAGCAGATCAGTGTAAGACAATTGACCTGAAAGGAATTTTGCAGATTTATACCTATGGAAGGCGTGATTCATTGCCTCATTTCAGCTTGCTGTATGGCATGATTTTAACTTGTTTAGAAGATGTTTTTTAAAAGTGATGTCACAATTCCAGAGTCTGTGACAACAAAGTTATATGTGACTTGAGGAAGAAAAAACATAATTAAAATACATTCTTTTAATTAAAAAAAGTAAAAATCACCTTTCTTTTTCTTTTTATTTATTTTTTATACTCTGTACTGGAAATAAATGAATACAGTGATTTCAGCAAATTAGACATAAATCCCCTCTTTATTATTATTATTATAGGAAGGTAGGTGGTGAATGATGGGCAGAGAATGTGTGGGAACGGAAAGTTACTTCAAGAGCAAAAATAAAAAAAAAAATTAAAGGGAAGAAGCAATAAGAACAAAAATGGCAAACTAAGTACAGCATATAGAGAGTTCTGTGAGACCTTGCAGTTTTAGTTTGTGAGGGGTTTGTTTGAAATGTATGCATTTACATTTCTTGAGAACTGCTGGCTTTAATGCTGAAATGACTGAAAGTAAAACTTGGTCAAAACCAAGTAACTCTGTTTTTTACTGGACATACTAAAAAATCATCTGTTTGACACAGTATTTGACATCCTTTCTTTAGTAATTCTTACTTCCAACTTCATATTTGTGAGTAAAATCCCAGCTGGAGATTGGAGTGCCATTGCCCTTGCCAGTGCAGATCCTCTAAGTTACTCAGTGTATTGTCAAATGTGTATTTTCTTTTCCGACAAATCTCACAACCTAAGGATGTGCCAATCTTGTAGTCATTGTGGTTAACAAAGGCCTTTCCAGGATAACTTTAAAGCTAGCTAACTCAAGTACTGCTCTCAGTGTATTCATGATGCTCAACACAGGTTATGAATCTGACCTGAGAATCTAAGTAAACATTTGAGCTACTTAGTACCGTTTGAGATTTACGGTGTGGCTACTTCCCTGCTTGCAGCCTCTGATCTAAGTACTTTGAAGTTGTCTCTGAAATGTTTTTCTGGACAGCAGGGACTGGGGTGTAAACATTTTCTGAATGAGAACTCGTAGTCTCAGTTGCTTAAAACTGCCTCTAGGCTCAACAGCAGATGGTTCAGCCACCCATGCGGGTTTATTCCTGGGTTTCTTTAAAATGTGGGCAGGTTACAAGGTCTCAATGAAATGGCTGAATCTGGAGGAGTAACTTATTCTTTATGACTTTGACTGTTTCCAGCAGATCTATTCATTAGGAACAAACTGCACTACTGAACCATTGTCTTTGGCTGATCCTTAGCACATGGGGCACCAATGTGGGTCATGGTGAAGATAGACTAGATATATGGAAAAAAAATTTTTACAGTGAGGGTGGTGAAACACTGGAACAGGTTGCCCAGAGAGGTGGTAGATGCCCCATCCTGGACACATTCCAGGCCAGGCTTGACGGGGCTCTGAGCAACCTGATCTAGTTGAAGATGTCCCTGCTCATTACAGGGGGTTTGGACTAGATGACCTTTAAAGGTCCCTTCCAACCCAAACTATTCTATGATTCTATGATTCTATGGGTATCTAGGTACTGTTGGAGCACTTTGTAATGAATTATAATGGCACTGGTCATGGCAAAGGCTGTTGCTTCTGCATGCTGAAGATGGTTTCTTAACAACCAGACTGAGTGACTGTTGAAACTCATAGCAATAGCCCTATCATAAGAACCATTATCACTGAAAACATGGCCAAACAAGCAGAGAAGGTGGGATGCTGGAGCTTTGGACATCCAGTGCTAGCTTTTATGTTCACTTCCTCTTTATCCATGAACAAGTTATTTTCTTAGCAGTCTGTATAGTCTGCTTCTAAAGAGGCTTCCTAATTTGGATCATTTAGAATATGAAATGAAGGACCTCAGAGCATTTTAGGGTCTGAATTCTAACATTTATAAAGCACTTTGAAGAACAAAATGCACCTTACACATACTGCACAATAAATTTCTTCTAGGCTTAAATACTGTCCATGTAAGTAAACAGAGATTTTTATCCACACTTGTTTTCAATCACAATTTCAATTTCAACAATCACAATTGTTTTCAATGGCATCATTGCATTAATCCAGTCTCTTATTTTCAATGGGAATTGAAACAATCTGTTTCTCATTTATTTGCACTGCTATTAGTGTCATTTTTTTACCATCAAAAGAGATTCACTGGAGATTATTTATGGAAGACTTTGTTATTTGATAAGCAAAGAAATCTTTATGAACATTCAACCCCCAGCTTTCCACAGATCTATGAAAAGGAAGTAGACAAAACCAAAATATGATTTATGCCCTCAGCATAGCTTTGTAAACTGTTCATATCATTGGCATGGTAGAAAGTGTGAAAGAACAGTTTTGCTTGTTTTCCCTTTTGTTCCAAGTGCTACATGAAAAATTAATATTATTTTAGAAACCAGGTTAGTTTAATGTATGCTATGAAGCTTAGATGGAAACAATTTTGATGTAACATGGGCCAGTTACTAGTATCATAATTTTCAGAACCTGCCAAAATCTGTCATCAAGTTGAGCAGCTCAAGTCATTAGCAAGCTGAGCTAACATTTTTTCCATACCTCCCCCCACCCACTCACCTAGGGGCATAGTTAGTGTCTCGATTCAGTGAGAAGAAAGCATAGCTGGAGAAAGAAGAGAAAGAGATTAAAGCTGGCCTGATTATCAGAGTTACCCGAATGGATGTATCTTTTGGGTTAGCCCTGTGGTACAAATAGTCAAATGTATCACGGCATTTTTCTCCCATGTGTTTGAAAACCTCTGTGACCAAAATACTTACTGCTGACCAACTCTGTAAGAGCCAGACATGCTGTATGGAGAGCTCTGAAAGCAGAGTTGCTGGAGTGCAACAGGCAGGAGGGAGTGCCGAACTGTTCCCAGAGAGATAAGCACAAATATCTTGGTTTTACGTCAAGAGCCATCTCTGTAAAATTCTTAAATCAGTCTGATCTGTGCATTGTACAAAACCAGCAGAGTAGATTCGGGGGGGGGGGGGGAGAGAGAGAGGGGGGAAAAAAAGAAAAAGAGAAAAAAAAAAGGCACAGGAGTTTTTATTTTCTTTAACTTGGTACCTGCGAGCTTGCACTGGTTTAGACCAATTCTTCACTACCTGAGCAGGGCCTGAGTAATAATCAGGTCTGAGAATGTCACTACATTTAACTCTTAAATTTGACTACAAGCCATCTCAAAGTGAAACTGCCAAATGCTGCCTGGCCACGTGTGGGTGAAACCCAACAAATAGCTAATCTGTGGTAGCTACATTGAGTCCAAAAGGTAAAGCTTAACAGTGCTCTTCGTTTTTCCTTGAGACCTTGTAGCAAGCCTGACCTCTTTTCTGCATTTCTACCTTAGTCTGCCTTATGCCTGGCCTTCTTGTGGATGTTTCTGCTGTGTCCAGCTCTCATAACTCTCAAAAATTAGGTTTATGTGAAATTCTCTGACAAAATGCTCCTGCCACCTTTTTCTGTAACCTTCAAGAATGCTTGCATTGTCCTGTAAAACAAAAGGCAACAATGAAAACAGTGATTTTTATTTGTTTTGTTTTGTTTGTTTCAGGAAACGTTTTTCAAATATATGGCACCAAATTAGCATAGTAGCTTTCAAACTGTAAAAATACAGCCTCAGAAACACTTGATGCCCCAGAGATCCAGCTGACTTAAATACATGTACGTTTTTGTACATCGTGAAGCATTTAGTGCAAGTGAATGAGCTGTCAGAAATATGCATTAGAAATATCTAGCTTTAGTTAAAATCCTTGCCTTCTAATTCTGTTCCTATTTATTTAACAAGAATGTCTTTCTTCCCAGCTGCTGTGAATGCTGTTACTTACCAGGCCGTGATGCTCCAGAGTGCGACTAGCCATCAATTACGCAGCATTTCTCAGACCCAGGGTGAGCACGCTGCGGCTGGTGAAAGCAAGCAGAGAAGAATTTGGGCCAGGGTACCTCCGTTCACGGACATTACTCTTTGTTTGCATGAAGCAAGTGAGATGGGACTATAATTCTGTGCTGGCTTAGTGTCCACGGAAGAGGAAGGTCAGGCCTCTTCCTGTGCCTTTGCTTTTCATTTTGTGTGGGAAATCAAGAGCCCCCTCCTGCTGCCTACATTTATTTACTATCCTCTGATTTTTGAAGGTCTTTTCAGAATCTGGAAATACCTCTCCACTGTAATCCACAGTCTATCACATTAACAAGTAAGTCCGAAGAAGCCAGGGTTTTGATTGCCCAGGAAGCCTGTGGTTTTTAAAAAAAAACCCTCAAATCCCCAGACTTGTGGCTTTTTACTTTATGTAATTTTTTTGCTTTTTTTTTTACCCTACAAAATGGGCATCCTAGTAAATAGCTACATGAGATCACATGTAGGCAAGGGACATGTGAACCAGTTAACCCAAGGCAAATAGAGCTGTCCTGATTTTTGAAAAGCAGCAAAACCATCATGTGACTTGAATACAGCTTGGAGCTGTCCCAAAGCACCCCTTAGATGAGTCAGGGCTATGTTTCTTGCATGATCAAATGTCTTTCTTTCAGCATGCAGCTTGCTTCTTTCGCAGGCTTTCAAATGCACAGTCTGCTCCTTTCTCAGGAGCTGCCATGGTACCTTTTTTCTGGTCCAAGTGTATACCTGCAGCATGTCCTCTTTGATCGTGTAGCCGTAGCCTCAGCTAAGGGTCCCTGTGACTCCTGTGGCAGGACTTCTGCAGCTTTCAACCAAAAAGATTGAAACCAGTACAGTGCCATCCAGAAAGAGCACAATTGATGTATTTTACAGTCTTTTTGTTAACAGTCTCTTGATCAACATTATTTTGTTTTCTGTTTTTTTTTTTTTTTTTTTTTTTCTCAAAGCACTTGAAAGATAAGGGGGTCTGCTTTTGACTTTCCCTACTCACGCAGTGAGCTGCGAGGTCTATCACAGCAGGCCTGTAAGAGGAAGAGGACTATCCCCTTTCACCAGTGGGAAAGCCACAGCAAAGAAAATAAAAATATTTGCCCACAGTTATGTTCAGGAGAACCTGAACATTAACCATGAGATTTTTCTTTCTCTTAGTATAATCTCTGCATTTTCCTGTGCTGAGCAGGAGCTTGGGAACTTGCCGGGTAACTTAGGGAATTTTCCAGGCTGTTGCAGGTGAGTGCCTGGAGTAGGTCTGGAAGTAGTAGCAGATCATATTGGGCACCATTTTGTAGCAATAGCTTGGTCCTCTGAATTTTGAAAAATAATGATGTTTTTATGGGTTCTGCTTGCAAAGAAAACGTCAGAAACTTGAATCACAGGGGACAGAGCAAAGAGCTTGCAGCAGTAGTTCTGAGAGGTGCGAATGGTCCATTCATTTCAGCAAGATAACTCAGCTGGCTAGTAATGGTAATTTAAATGTCAGACTTGTTAGCAGTTTCATTCCTAATGAAAGACCTGGCTTTACAGATAGCTTTACTGGATAACTTTCCTGATAAAACCCTACTAATGGAATCACAGTTATACTAGCAAAAAAGTGCTAGGGCTAGCATAGTTTACAGTGGTTCAATGTGTGAAATGAGCTATACTGACAAAAGCACTTTTGGACAATATAACTGCTTCTATGGTATCCAGCAGATTTGTGGCAATGGATTAAAACTAGACGGTTGAAGGGTTATTGCCCACAACTTCGATTTAGGTCTATTTCACTGCCTAGCAGCATCTGTCAGGAAGGTGCAGAGGGACACCTGGGTCATCTAATTTTAATCTGTTGTCAGAGGTGCGTCAGAACACCAAGCCAGGACTTTAGGCAGCATAAGAATGATTTTTACAAATCAGATGCACACCTTTGGATTTAACCAGTATAACTAATCCAGCTAAAATTTCTTACATATTTTTATGTAAAGAGGCATCCACAAGTTTGCATAATATACTGGCATATGGTCATGTAAGTGGCATGTTTGCTTGATGTCAGAAGTGGTATTACTTTTTCCTGATAAAGAAGGAGCTAAATCAAGAAACCCAGCAGAGCTACTGAATACATTCAAGCTGCACTCAGGGGCTCTATCAACACAGTTGTAATCTGAACATTTGTGTAGTACATTGCATATAGCATCTCAAGTAGGCAAATTACATGGCCGCTGCCTGTACTGTATATGGAAGGACTTGCATCTACATTGCCATTTAAATCCCACTCAGATATTCTGATTATTTACCTACCATTGGCTAGGTATGCCTGAAACTTTGAGTTAAAATGCAGAGGGGAAACCTAGGAGCAAAGCTGTCTATCAAGGGTTGCTTGCATTTTCTGGTTTGGTGAAAGCAGTGTGAAACCTAGCATTTCTGAATTTGACTTTTCAGGGTGAATGTTTGGATTTGCACATCCGTAGAGCTGAAAGAAATCTACCTTGACATGCTCCGTACTGAGTTTGCCCTCCAAGCTGCTTTCCAAAGAAAGCAGATTTTCTGTCTTCTGTTAGGGAAAGTCATTTGACATGTGACTGTACTTTATGGCTGAAGTTTAAAGATTTTAACCCTTGTTCCCAGTGTGCCTTTTTGCATGTATTTTATATACTAACCTGAGCCTGTTTTTCCTCCTCTGTATCACAACACTAATTGAAAATCTAAATAACCTCTCCTTGCATCCTACTAACTGTTCCACCCTGCAAGTCCAGAGGTAATGCACGAAGGCATTATCCTTAGGCTGAAACTAAAGGGCCTCAGTACAACTCTGCTTCTTTCCAAGCTTCTGCCAGTGTGGCTCCACGGAGACCACTTAGTAATAAGGGCCAACACCATCCAATAATGAGCAGTAGTGTCACTCTGAGTAAATCACTAAGGATGTCATTCTGTTTCTCCACAGAGGTGTAAACATTAGTCCTGGGCACACAAGTCATCTTAGGCAGAGCTTCCACTGTCAAGAGAAGCACTCACATGTTACTCTTTGTTATTCACCTTCAGGGAGGCATCTGTAACCTTCCTTCTTTTACAGTAAAATAGTATTTTTCCCCAAGTTGGCTTCCAGTCTCGCCTACCATCAGAGCAGCATGGGCACAAAAAGAAACGGTGTGGTTTATCTGCTAATGCATAGGGCTGGGATTTGAGAGCTATAGATTCCCATCCTGGTTTTGTCACAGGCTTGGTAGGTGAATCGACAGCATAATAGTAAATTGAATTCTTTGGGCTTGTTGTCTGAGGAAGAGGAAATACTACAAATGGCCTTATGTTTTCTAAAACGTGTCTTAGGACATTGATTATATGTGTTGCAGAGTGTTAAGCTGTTAGCTTTTGTCAAAAATGATAATAGAAAACAAATTTCTTGCTCAGGTAGCCATTGAATTTAAATATAGTTTTGTTTACCAAAAGCATGATTTTAGGGCCAACCAGCGTGTTTTGTACAGGTTTCACCGAACACTGACATTTTATTTAATATTCTTTTGTAGAGCAGCAGTCATGCATGAATTACAAAATACCTTTCTGAAACGGAAAATACAGGGCTGTAGTGTGCAAATGTTTGAAGTGCATGACTTCCATTAGGAATTTTGTTTAGTGGGGTGAAATCCTAACTGTGTTAAATCAGCAGGGCTTTTGCTGTTTGTTCCAGCAGGCTATTAAATTTTCAGCTGAGAATAGTTTACCAGATTGGGTGCAACCTTCTCAGCTTCTTTGTGGTTTTAGAATTATATCCACGCAGAGCTAGAGTAGATGGAGCATGGCTTTTAACTATGAGTTTGAAAATGCTTTACTAGTTCCCCTAGCAGTTGCTGCACATTAATTAGTGTTTATTCCCATTCTAGGGGTAAGAAAATGGACTAAAACCCCCCAGTTGTCCAAGACTGCACAGAAAGAGTCACAAAATTGATGGACAAAACTCTAACCAGTTGCAAACTCTGGCTATCACAGTTCTTCTTCACTCAAGAACTGAAAGGAGGGGTTCATGCCTTTTAGTGCCAGAGGGGCTGGAATCTGCCTGTAACCCTCAGTAGACATGAATATCACATTGAAACACGGTGTACATTTCTTTCTAGTGCTGATTTCCTAGTTTGCATTGTCCCTTTTCATTCTGCCTCAGCTCTATATGTTGTTTCTTTGATGCTCATGCTACTCATTTTAGAGCTGTTTTATGGATTTAGAGAGCACTGAAAAATCTACAGCAACTTGTTTGGCAGTAGGCATAAGTGATGGATTTGAAAAGCAGAAAGGTTAGATAACTATAATGGTGTGTATATATAAATAAAACCTATGAGCAATAGAGGGTTGTTTGCCCTCTGCCCTTGGAAGTGGGATGGAGGTGGCTGCAAATCAAAGCAATAGAAATTAAAGGTTAAACTGTACAGAAAATACATTGTTTCAAATCCACTTTTAGCAGAAAGACCAAAAAGCTTTTTTTGCCAATTAGACTTTTTTTTTTTTTTCTTTAAGCTTTTCTGAAGTATCCACTTACACTCCAGCCTTCTAATGCATAATGCACAAGTCTCAGAAGGTCACAGCTGGGTGGGGAGGCTGTGTTTTCCTTTGTTGCTTTAAGAGAGTTTGTAGCTCCTGCTATATCTAACTCTTGTAGGAAGAGCACCTATTTAGAAAGCCTCCAGAGCCAAGGCTTTGAAGCTCAAAGCACTGCTGAGGGCTCCCAGTTTTCAGAATAGAATGATGCCTTGACAACTACCATCTCTGGATTTTTTGTCGTGTGTTCTAAAAGGCTGGCTGAAACAGCTTTGTGAAAAGTAGAATCTTAAACAAAGCTCCTTCAGTTAGGATCTATTGTCTGCAAGGCTCATCAGTATTAAAACACTTTTTGTTCATTGGTCTGTAACAAAATCTCCTGCTCATGGTACTGGCTGTGGCTTTAGGAAGTGGTGCCGGAACTGCAATTCCTGTAAAGAAAGATAGGTCAATTCCTGAGTGTAGCACTGGGAGGCTTACGATGGAAATATGCTCCTTACAGTAAGTTTACATTTTTTTCCCCTTAGGAAATCATAGGTTTCTGAGCCAAAAAGGGAGGAGGGAGAATTGCAAACCTATAACTCAGGGTAAATTAAAGCAGATCCATATGGTTAATCTGTCAGCTATTGCTTTCCCCTCCCATCTGGTAATAATCAATACCAGGCATAATGTAAATAACCCACAGCGTATTTTGTGTGTATGCATGTGTGCGCATGTGTGTGTCCTGTACTTCTGTTCCATTTTGAAACCACATCTGTACTTTATTAGGGAGTTGCTTGGACGTGATCATTACCAGCACTCCAAACTCGCAGCATCGCTCTGTTCCACAATGATAAATATTTAATGTGTTTGACTGTGTGCATGCAGAATAAAAGGCTGTGCCAGAAATGCAGTCGAATCACTCAAGCCTATAGAGGCCATCACATGCAGGGGAACACACGCCTGCGCGCGCACACACGCACAAACAGGATCACCCTCTGTCTCTCATTCAGTCATTGGATTTAATGTTTATTATCATGGGGAACACTCTTATCCTATTTAATCCTGTCTAGATGGCTCTAGAATTTCAGACGAATACCCTGACTGAGAAAATGTAATCCAATACTACTTTGTTTTAGGGAGCTGTTGAATGGGATGTAGCAGACCAGTTCTGTTTTAGCTATTAACTTTTTCCTGTTCATCATGCTGATTGCCTTTTCCTTCTTCAATAGCTATCCGTGTTCCCTTATATGCTCTTGCTGCAGTAACAGCAAGAATCATAAAGGCTGTGTTGGACCTCAGAGCTCTCTGGTTTAGATGGACAATTAATTTAAGTAATATCTTCTGAACATAGATGTGCAGCAAGAGGGATCATGGTGCATTTAACTTTAATCGCTTCATCAGCTTAAGAAAGAACTACTAGAAAATGTAGAGAAGGTGTAATATTCCTTTTGAATCTCATGGAATTGTTGCAGACATTTGAGTTACTCCATGACTGCATCCATAAATAATAAATTTTTGCAGGCAGCATACTAGGAATAGCTGAGCTGTGTGGTGATGAATTTATGGTGAGCTAAGCAACTTGTCGGAGAGAGAACTGAGAACTAAATTAAAGTAACCTTTACTTCTCTCCTCCCCTCCCACCTGCATGTCATACTCCAGGGAAAGAACCATTCTTTTGTTTGACAATAATGCACACAGTATGTCAGGTATTTGCTTGACAGAGAATAAAGAAAAGTGTGTTGCTGTAAGGCAATTGAATATAGGTTGCAAAACATGATAGATTTGAAGGTCAATGGATCCAGCATTCAATCTGGCAAACAATCTATCCAGCTTGATTTGTCTGTCAATATTTAGAGCTAATCACTATTTGCTTTTATGAAGGAACATTTATACTTAAAAATGTTGTTTAACTAAATTAGTTTCACTTGCAGAACAAAAATATTTGGCAAAAATCATATGTTCTGATTTTGTGCTGAAACGTTAATTCACTTCATAGCCTAGTATGAATACTTTACTATGGGCTAAGATGCATCCAACTTTATACTATTTTAATACAAAAGTAGAAAAAAGTAAATCCATTTTTTCCATTAAAAAAAAAAAAATCAAATCATTTGCTCTATTTTGTAATAGAGCAAACAATGCAAGAAACATCAAAACCCCAAAACTTTAGGACCTAAACTTTCTGCTTCAAGAAAATACTTTCAGCATCCACATCACAGAAATTCATCAGCAATTATAAATTATTAGTAAGGCTGTAAATTATCTTTATGTACTATCCAAGTAAAACCTATTGCACCCTATGATTTGGTTATAGACTGATAAACAGGCAAGCCTTGACTGCTCTCATCTTTCTAATTTATATAGGAAAAAGTCTGCTCATGAGGATTACATTTATCAAGTGACCAGAGCACTAAGCTTTTTTTCCCATGTTTTTGTTTTAAACCAAGAGCAGAACATATATCGAATTGATGCCCCCCTCCCCCCCCCCAACCCCCAACAACAAAAAACCAAAATCAAAACCATACTTTATCCTATTTAGCTCTTTTCAGACACTGGCTGTGCATAAAGGAAACATAAACATGGGAAAGGTGATGAGCAAAAAAGACGCTGTATGATGCCTGATACTAAAAGTGATTGTCAGGAATAGGTGCCCTGGGTTTATGGTGAATGCTGTGGGCTGACTCACCACAGTGAGTCCTGAGGTGTACACTGTTTTCTTCAGTGCAAAGAGGAGGGCTAGGTTACAATACAGCTGGAACGGGAAATACACTCAATAATAGATACAGAAGAAAAGACAGTCATTGTTGAGCTCTGAGCATGTACGTTAGTGTACACAGATTAAATACAGCATTGGAATTATTGATTTGTAATCTGAAATGGTAAAGGGATACATTTCCTATCCACTCTTACTTTGGTATATTCAGTGACTAGTGATAATGGATCTCAATCTTCATATAAAAGGCTCATTCCCTAAAATAAACAATGAAATGGTGCCCCTCTTCCCTTGCTTCTTCTAGCACACAGAGAAAAAATAACACTTCAAGTCTCTTGCTACGCTAGTTCTTTTTCTGAAAGCATTTATCCTATTACTGGAAAAAAAAATCTCAGTCAATAATTCATGGAAAATACACCCGTAGTTCACATTCTGACCTTCTATTTTGGTAACAGATCTCCCTCCAACTCTCACAGGGCCAGGATGAAATGTTTTATGTGGTGCACAGGATAGAAGCCTTCTGCCACAGCAAAAAGAAACTTCAGTATGTGTTTTGGTCTGTTATGTGAGTTGTATATCAGAATTGCATATAAGGCTTTACATTAAACAAATAGTGTTGTGTGTTGTTTAGGTTTTTTTGAAAGAAAGAATTAAGACGTGACCAGGTAGTTCCTTTGTGTAATTTTTTGTCTAGTGAGATGTGTTTAACGTCCTGCATCTTTGAACGTGGTAGGAAAAATCCTATTAGCCTGCAATACATGCTAATGTAGACAGAGCCAGCAAGCCCTTTGCACATCTTATTTAATGAGAGTTAATGCAAGCTTATATGCCTTATTGATCTGGCATAGCTTGAGAAAGGAATCTCAATTAACTGCAGCTTTACACAGTTACTCCTGTCCATCCCAGAAAGTGGCACATCCTGGAATTTTAGATTTACTCCTGAGCTGCAGAAAATACAAGAGGTTTTGGTTTGGTTTTTTGGTTTTGTTTTTTGTTTTGTTTTGTTTTTTCCCCAGGAGTGTGGTCTTGTTTGGAGGGTCTCAGCCAGTGGAGTAGGGCAGTCTCATTCCTGGCAGGTGGAACTGTGTGTCTCCCTGTGTGTTACAACGTCCAAGCCATAGAGCTTTGGAAGGGTAAAGTAGCACATGGAGCTGGTAGGCAAGGGCTTCTGTCATTTTAAGGAATATAAACATTAATCAGCACTCTCTTGAATGTCAACTATCATCAGACCCTGAGATTCTGATGATGGTACCTACGATCAAGTACTTTTATTTCATTTCAAAGTTGGAAAACTTTTCTGAATGTTGGCTGCTCAACACTATACGCCTAAAGAAGTCTATTTCTTGCTCTTGCAGGTTTCTTGTAAACTTATGTTCTACCTCATGCATAAAATACGCTAAAAACCTCAAACAACCCAATCTGCCAGAGAATTCTTTTCTAGGCAGTTTTTATGTAACCCAATAACTACTTGTTACTCAGTATCTAAAATAGTTACAAAATATTCAGTCACTCCTGTTTATAAAAGAAACAAAGTGATTGTGGAACCTAAGAACACTAGCTTTAAGTGGGTCATTTCCTTTCTGACTTAAAGTGGTACAGCTTTGTTGAGGTCAAAGGACTTAGGCAGTTTCTCTCAGCTCTGTAGCTGTAAAATACGTACTTTGATGATGTAACATGATGAAGGGATCTTAGAAGTTTATGTCTGTGGTGAAATAATTTTAAAAGACCAGAGGATTGTTCTATGATATGCTAATATTGCTGTTATTCAGCAACATGTAGCTTTATCAGGATAATCATTGCAGGTGGCTTTTTTTCCCCTACATGCTCCAGATGTGGGGTCACTTTAACCCCACAGTATTGTTACTCTCTTTTCAATGAAAAAAATTGGAGAGATGCATGGAGATTAAATTCCCTTGTAAACCCTTGAGCTGCATTGGAGTGCCACCCTGGATAACCTCTGTGCTAAGGGGCTGAGATTACGGAAATGTGAAATTACTGGTGATATTATACATATTTTTAGTGTGAAGAATTATATCACTGTCAGTGCCAGTCATATGACAGTGCAGGACAGAAAATGGATTCCCTGATATCAGCTTGCTTTGTCGTACTGGAGTCATAGATGTTTTGGATAGGTGTTGGAGCAAAATAAAATTTCCAGAAGAAGTGGAAAATTTTGGGTATGACTAGAAGTCGCACTTTATGCAACATCCTACCTCACTGTTGTCCTCTCCTTTGCTACCTAAAAATATTTAAGAATGCACTAATTTTTGTGAAATAAAATGGCAGAATAATAACTGGGAAATCTCTTAGGGCATGCAGCAGTCTGGGAAGTACATGCATTTAAATAATATTAATTTTGCCCCAAAGGCAAAGGGGTCTCCATCTGCTCAAATCTTTCATTACTTAGCTTCTGAAAGGCTCTACATTAATTTTCAGTAAATTCTTAATCTCCATAGGAAGGGTGTCATGGTTTAACCCCAGCCGGCAACTCAGCCCCACACAGCCACTCACTCACCCCCCCACAATGGGATGGGGGAGAGAATCAGAAGAGTAAAAGTGAGAAAACTCGTGGGTTGAGATAAAGACAGTTTAATAGGGAAAGCAAAAGCTGCGCATGTAAGCAACGCAAAACAAGGAATTAATTCACTGCTTCCCATGGGCAGGCAGGTGTTCAGCCATCTCCAGGAAAGCAGGGCTCCATCACATGTAACGGTTACTTGGGAAGACAAACGCCATCACTCCGAATGTCCCCCCTTCCTTCTTCTTCCCCAGCTCTACATACTGAGCATGACGCCATATGGTATGGGATATCCCTTTGGTCAGCTGGGGTCAGCTGTCCCAGCCGTGTCCCCTCCCAACTTCTTGTGCACCCCCAGCCTACTCACTGGTGGGGTGGGGTGAGGAGCAGAAAAGGCCTTGACTCTGTGTAAGCACTGCTCAGCAGTAATGAAAACATCTCTATATTATCAACACTGTTTCCAGCACAAAGCCAAAACATAGCCCCATACTAGCTACTATAAAGAAAATTAACTTTATCCAGCCAAAACCAGCACAAATGGTTGCTACCCTGACATTGCAAGCCAGTGTTGCCATCTAAAATTCCAGTTATCACTGGTTTCCTTATGCATCTGTTTGTTTATGCTTAGTTTCGACACGTCCCTATTCATGTTATATCTTGAGATATACTTTAATTAGGTTTAGTCAGCTTGGAAATGAACTGTGAGCTTACTGGAGCACTGCTAAAAGGCAGCACAATTTTATGCTATTTGATCTATTTAGATGTTATATGTATGTTGATTCATAAAGGCTGGAAGATCTAGCCATACTAGGGTCAAGTCAACAGTAGCAGCAAGAAATTGCATTTCATATGTCATGGCTTCATATGAAGGAATCCAGGGAACTGAAAACTCTCCCATTTAGTAAACATGAGGAATAGGACGTTCAAAGGGTGTTGTCCAATGTCTCCTACACATCCAAAAGGAAGGCTTCCTAGAGGCAACAGTGATGTTAATACCCAAGATCTATTGTACTAAAGATCTATTGTGCCAAGATCTAAGTACTAAATACCCAAGATCAATTTCATGTACAATAGTAAGAATGTGTGTTTGCATAGAAGATTTTCACTAGATTTCAGATAATTCCATTTTAAATAAAGCAGTTGGATGCTATTTATGAGAAGCTTGCAGATCTCATGTCTTATGTTAGCTAGGTACCACAGTTCTCTGAGGGCAGAATGCAAGTGCAGTGCTTCATTGGGAACTTCAGTTTCTATTGGGAAGGTCTAATTTAGCACTGCACTGCTTCTGAAATGATTGCCTGTAATCAGTCAGATCTGTTAAATAGGAATTGACAGATTGACAGATGAATGGTCCTGAAAAACTTTGATGCTATTCTGTTATGTGCTGTAAAAAAGGCAAAATTGAAGAATAAGGAAAAAAAATCAGTCAGCAAAACTGTGAGTGAGGGATAAGTCTGGCAAAGGGTATATCATGTGTTATTAAAGAAAGGAATGAGATAAGAGGATGTGGCCTCTTTCGCAGGAAAGAGAAAATAGAATCCCCATCCAGAAATTTTGTCTACTGCTGGGTCTCTGCAGGTGAGCAACCTATCTATTTAAGTGGGCTGCTTGAGGCAGTTGTTTCAGCCTTACCTCTTTAATGCATCCATTTCCCCCCTCTCTGTCTTCATTGCATTATGCTGTCCCTTTCTGTTGCAGGATGCACCCCTACCTAATTGTCAGGCTCATTGGTTACTAAGAAAAGAATAGACCCCGTGTAAGGGCATCTAACTGGGTCAGTGAGTAGTGATCAAGGGGTATAGTGTAACAGTCATTCAGATATCCTTCACCAGCCCTGTCTTGAACACTGCCGGTAAGGGGAGGGGAATCACTCTGCTGACTCATATTAGTTACCTTGTTCACTGCATTCTAGGGTTTATGGATCCATATCTATCTCATTAACCTCTAACATCCTATTGACACTGGCTTGTGATGATCTCCTCCCACCTACTCCCCAAGGAAGAGAAAAGAGAAAGGCAGATAAGATTAAACACCATGTAGAACAAAGCAGACTAAACTGTCTCTGCCTTCTATTATGGGCATCAACTCAGGAAAACTGCAAGCCTTTCAAAGAGAACTTCCAGAAAAATTTAATACATTCCAGATCTCCACTTTCAGTCACTACAGCTACTCTAGAAGTTGCAGGCCACTTTTGTACAAGTATGTTACCAGTGTAGATGCTACTGCAGAAAAGTGTAAGAGTATCCCAGCCAATTCAACCTAGATGTCTCAAGGACCAGTATCTTATTATGTATGATAACCCAGAACAGAAGTTAAGCATGGAACAACTATTCACTTCCTTTTCAGTACACAAACCAAGTGGCATTAGATTAAGCTATCAGGTGGCAAGATCGGACAAAACAAAAAGGAGACAATGCCTTAGAAAACATACAATAACGCTGTGGAAACCTGTGCTGTGGGATGATGTGCATATTAAAACTGTGCATAGGATCAAAATTTGCAAACCCATATTTTGTGGAAGAGAAGTCCATTGTGAGCTCTTACACACAAAGATAACTACTGTGACTCAGGAAGTCTCTAGTCTGCAAATTGATAGTGACTTGGTAAATATTTAGGGCACTACTACATGCCTCCCCTATTTCTTCACTCATTTTCAGGCATCCACGTTTGGCCACTCTTGGAATCAGTGGAATAAGACAATGTGCTGGATGGCGGTTTTGCGTAGGTAGTACGAGCACAAGCTAGAAAAATCGGTCTTTTGTGGGAATCGTAGGCAAGGAGGCAAGAATCAGAGGCACTCAAGCTGCAGTGGGGCAGAAACTATCATTTGTGTCAATATCTTGGTGAGTAGAAGGCTGCCAGAGACAACAGTGTGGGATGAAAAGAGAACTGGGGGTCACAGAGCACAGCCATGGGCTGGCAGTCTCCAAAAAAGTCCTGAACAAGGCCAGGGAGCTCAAAGTCTCAAGACAAACAGATGGGAAAACGAGTTCTGACGGCTACTGCAATGATCTAGGACCTATCATGAAATGAAATGGCTGTCTGGAATTATACTAGCATTTTACATGAAACTTACACTAAATTGCTCAGTTGGGACCTGAAACCTGTCACCTGACTAGTGGGACTTTAACTAGTGAAATTGCAGAGGAGGACTGAGAATGATTTCTTGAAAAATACTTTATTTTTAGAAATCCCTGCAACTGAAGTTACATGAATATTATATGCAGTATTATTCTCAAGAATAGGCAGCAAGTGGAATGATCAATGGTTTACTGTGAAAGAGTCTTACTGCACTAATGTACTCAGTCCCTGGTGAAGTCAATGCTCTTGCTGCTCAGGTGGTCGTTTTTAAGGCCAGGCTGCTCTGTGGAAAAAGCAGTGTCTGCAGCCAGCACACGCACTGTATGAGAAAGGGAATGGGGTGCTTGCCCCAAGCACTTCTAAACAAGGATTCGAGTTAGACTGGGGATCTCATGACACTTGGTATATGACTTTTCCCTCTTATGGCATGCCCTCAGGGCACCGTTAGCCC
Organism: Mycteria americana; assembly: GCF_035582795.1. Taxonomy (NCBI): domain Eukaryota; kingdom Metazoa; phylum Chordata; class Aves; order Ciconiiformes; family Ciconiidae; genus Mycteria; species Mycteria americana. The sequence goes on along the minus strand of NC_134366.1, from coordinate 91,868,058 downwards.
TGACCATCCCTGTCTAGCCCTGCTGGGGCTCTTCCCCTCCACACACCCCACGGCCCAGGACACCATTGCAGCCCGTCAGGGCCGTCAGCCCCGCCCCAGCGACACCGCAGCAGGGCCGGTCTCCAGCTCCCCACAGCCCTGCCCTGGCCGGCTATGGACCCCGCCGAGCCAGGCCCACCTATGGGCCCATGTTCCAGCCCGGCCTCATCCTGTCCTCGTCCCCAGAATGGTGCCCAACGCCCGGGGCTGGGGCTGCCCCAGTGCCCCCCGGCTGCCCTGCTCCTGGCTGGGGAGATGGGACGAGCCCTGGCTGCCAGGCCCTGCCATGACTGACCTGGGGGAGCTCACGACACTCCTGGTGCCGCTTGCAAATGAGTATGACCATGCACTCGCTCCTGCAGGTAGAGCTTTGGGGTGTTACGGATCAAGAAGTTCAAGATCAGAGTCCCAGAAAGCTGGGACTTTGGTTAAGAGAGCCGAAAGGTCAGGGCCTTGCGATCCTAGATGGTATAAAAGCACGCATGGTCATTTAATTTATTGCTAGTGGTAGCGTTACTTTTATTTGGTTTATTATTTTATCCAGGCAGAAGCGTGCCAGAAGTACATAGAAACCTCATCATTCATGTAATGTTTTAATAGGTAATTAAAGAAAAACTGCCACAACTCTTAGACCCTCAAATGCTCATGACAGTGTAAATATCGATAGAGAGAGAAACAGAAAATGACAGTGTAACTTGGACATCTTCTATAACTTCATGATATGCACATTTGGAGATCCTCTACTTTTGTATTTGTCGCAGTTCCAACCAATTTTAATGGATTTGTGCAAATCTGTACCATCTGATGATCTGGCCTGTGCTTTATGAATTGCAATGGTTTCAGAGGGTGTGAGACTGAATTTTTGACATGTACGATCAGGTAATCTTCTTGCATAAACAGTTCCAGTGTTTTCTGTGGAATAAGGCCTGGAAATGAAGCTTTGCCTCATGAATGTGAATGTGGTCTTCACTTCATGAAGAATAAACTTCTGTAAATGTGATCACATCCCTTAGCATTTCTGTCTCTTGTTCTAAAACTAATAAAAAGCTATTCAAATATCTGTGAGGGAGGACTTGAGAAGGAAACACATTCAGAGAGCTTTGGCATCCTCAAAACAAAGTGCACTGAGATTATTATTATTACAAGAGCACAAGGCTAATTGGAACATTACATTTTACTGTGGGCATTAAATTCACTATTGCTACAAAATGATTTAAGTCTTACCATCTGTTACAGGTGTAATGATAGTTGACAGTTTTATGCATATCTAACATTGACATGATCTGTCTCTGCAGTCCTGTGTTTGCCATTTGATTTTGTTATTTTCTTCAAGCAATAGCAATATATTCAATTTTACTGAAATAATACATATTCATTGATTAAACTTACTATTTCTTTTCATGTTTTCCTTCTTTAGCTATTACCCCCTATCATGACCCTAAGGACTTTCAAATAACTAAAATATGTCACTAAATGGGAAAAAATGCACTCATTTTCAATTTTTTCTTCCAAAGCAGCATGTCATATAATCTGAGACAAAAGGTCTGTTTAGCTTTCTGTCTCCTATTTTGATGGTAGCTCATAGATGGTGCTTAGAGGGAGAACAAGAATCAGGGCAGGCGCAGAACAATACCCCTTTGAAACCTCTCAGTTTAAGGCATTTAACAGGGCAGACTTTCTGAGCCAGGGGCTGTTATTTGTCCATTGTGTTTAAAAGCGTCTAGTGGACCTGTCTTCTGTGATTTTTGTCCAGTTGTTTTTTGAACTCGCTCAGACTTTTGGCCTCAACAGCTTACTGTGTCAATGAGTTGGACAGTTTATTATGTAATGTGGTTTTAAATTTGGTACCTGGAAATTTCACTGGATGCCCTCCAGTTTCTGGATTGTGAGAAAATATACATTGAATTCTCTTGTTTTCATTTTCTGTGGCTGCCATCAGAATCACTGGGCAGCAACGTTTCTTCTGGGGTTTGAATGAGAACTATAATGTAACTAAATAAGGAAAGCATCTGATTTTATTTGTTAACAAAACATTTGCAAAAATCACTGATCCCATGAAACATGGTGAAAGTATTTTCTGTCCTGTGATACGGTTCTACAGTCAGAACGGGGTCAAAACTGTAATGCCTCAAACAGTTGACTGCTGGGCAAAGAATGATGATGGTGACTTTAATATGTTTCCTAACAAATACATGTCTCTAACGTGTCTTATGCAGATAGCCTACTTTAACTGCATGAAAACATAAGAATGAAGGGATATATCAGTAGACAATGAAAGAAACCTGTGAGAAATGAGCTTCTATTAGAAATAGTTCTAGTCCAATAGTCACAGAATATATTAAAATATATTCATAAAGAAAGGAGGCTGATTTACTGTCATGCTGTTTCCAATTTGTAAGAATTTGAATGAGTCCTTGTTATTCATAAATTGTGGGCTTTCCCTAACTCCATAGTAGAGATGGCAGCACAGCTGGGGATGGCAGTTAATGGATCTTGTACCCCTATATCTTGTAAACATTTTTGTGGCAAAATATTGATGGATTTCTTGGATGTTTCTTGTATTTTCCCTACATTTCCCAAATTTGGCTAAGCTGTGTCTTCACCTGCTCAGAAGCAGCTTTCTCCGGTTTAATAGCCTTTTACTGCAATGTTGAATTCCCTAATAGCTCCTAACTTAGCATGAACTGCATAGGTGCAACTTAAAGAGAGAAACCAAGAGTGCACCAGCAAGGGACTACAGAGGGAAAGCTACACTTTCCCTGCGATGGTTCTTCACAAGAGCTTGAGCTGGAGTGTGTGCCAGTACCAAAATGAGAGCTGGCCTCTCCTGTGCTGCTAGTGATCCCCTCTCCCTTTCCTGCTTTTCTCCTTCCATCTAGACAATGTTTGATTCTGAAACAAAGGGAACAAAAGCCAGAAGGTGTAAACACTTAGGAAGAGAAATTTGGTAAAAAGACTGGCTGCACTGGGAAGAGAAGTCTGCTCCCTTCCTGTGATTGCAACAAAGCACAAAGTGTCTGAGACACTTTCTGTCAGGGGCAATGTGGGCTGCTCCACAAGGGCAGGGATTGTGGTGCTGGGTTCCCACCTGCCCGGCAGGACCGTGCCCTCCCCAACGGGGTGCAGTCCCACAATTCTCAAAGAGCAGAGCAGGTCTGACGAAAATAAAGTCAGATGTGGTCCAGACTGCTGGGCAAGTCCAAAGCGATGAGGTCCCAGGTTGGTCAGCCTGTGGGTCAGGATCAGGGGTCCCAGTCAATGGGCGACATGGCAGGCACAGGCATGACTACCACACAGCTGCGACATAGCCCAGGTGGAGTCCTGTGGCGAGAGTCACAGCTAAAAGCAGCTCCCAGAGGAAGGGGGGAGCCCTTGCTGAGGCCTCCCCAAAAAGCTTTTTCTTCACAATGGCTCTTACCAGCAAGCTGGCCTTGCGTAGGCAGCTACACTCCTAGAAGAGGGGGAGTGCGCTCAAGGACCTGACACACTATCAGCAAGTGTATGAGTAGGTCATTGCTAAAACATATTTTCCTATTTTCCCCTTACAATTAGAACTACAAAGTCGGTCTTAATTCAGAAGTATTTGCCAGCTCTGGCTCTCTGTTTGCTCAAAGAAAGAGATTTATGCTGTTAAAGGTAAAAGCCCCACTGACGATTCAATGTCACTGTGTTGCCACATAATTAAATACACTTTGTGCTGTTAAATTCCATGAAACCTCACCAGCTTAACTTGAATTTGGTCATATCATCTCACATTTAATCATGTGATGACATGCTTTTTTTCTGTTAGGCTCTACCTCATTCAGTATGTCGTATGGATGTCTCTGCGGAAGGATAGTTGCTGCAAAGTAAAGATGCTTTATCCTTTAATTTTTGTACACCATTATGAAACGCATAAAGGAAGAAGATTTTTGGTTGGTATTTATAGTTATAATTTACAATTTATCATCTTTGTATAGGGACTAGGCTTCATTTATTGCTGCAGAAATCAGCGTTGCTTACATCGAACGTGGAGGACATCCAGAGAACAAGGGAAGGGCTCACAGGAAGAAAAAGGGTATTGCTAGGATAAAGCAGTTGGCTCCTGCATGGGAGAATTCTCTCTGTCATGACAAGTTTAACTTACTCCTGTTAACTATAAGCCAGAGTTTCAAAGAAAGTGCTAAACATATACAGCTGCTACCGAACCCATTGGAAACTGAGACTTGGGCACAGAAATAGCTATAAGAATTGTAAGTACCCTGAAAAAACAGATACTACTCATCTCTCAGTAGCACTCCTGTAAATGCTTTACTTGCCAATCTCTAAATTGGGTTAAGCTCTGTTGCCTTTCAAACTTCAGCCCTCCTCCCTTTTCCTGGCAGTAGAAATGTGAAGATAAGTTCTATTTTTCTCAAGCATTCAGATGTGTAGTGAACAGCACTGTAAAAAATCCATAATGAAGCTAATAATTTTCTATTTAGATTATGTTCATCTATTTTCTGCACATACTATAACAATGAGGACAGGTTATTCCTTTTGCAGCCCCTTGTGTAACCTGATAATTTGTTGCCAGTGGAGATCATACCACAAATCAGCCAAAGAGCCTTCAGGTCTTTGTTAAAGCCCTGAAGAGAGCACCTGCTTCTGTCTTCTGACAAAACCAATTAGCACATTTTGTTTTTCTTTAGTGGACATAGCAGCATTAGTCTTTCTCCATTCTCCTAGCCCGACCTTTTATGTAACATACTTGCCATTCAGAACATGTTTCCCCCTGCCCCAAACTAATGGGTGGAAGCAGAGCACCAACTGGAGTCTTCAAAAGAAGGCTTCCGATAAGGTGTACAGCCATTACTGCCTGAATTCACATGAACAGCTTGTATATGTCTTATATTTTTAGGATAAATATGCTTTGAACTCAAGCTTTGACAACAGAAGTTTGGTTTGACTTATTCTGACCTTGTCTGAATGAAATGTCCTTGAGAATTCTGTGTTATCAAACCTGTTCAAACTTCACCTTCATTTTTGGATTTCATGATGACAACAAATATTGGGAGGAAATCAAGTCTGTCCTGAGCAAAGAGAATTGAATAATGTCCTTATCTTATCTAAGTCTTGCCTATAGCATGGAAACTGAATTTTCATCTGTTTGACATTATGCACTACTTTAAAGTAGATCTAACATAGCTTCCTATATTTTCCTTGAACTGTGTACAGCTGTATCTGGACACATATGATGTTCATTCAGGATTCTATTGCTGTATGGGGTGGGTCCTTTTAGGATGAGTTTGGCCCCTTAAAGTTTTCTGAAAGTAATTTGTTTTTCTTGATGTACTTTTTGGTTTATTAATTATGCCTTGATTAGCTGCTGAGCCATAACTTGAAAAATATTCAGTTCTTGAGGAACACAATCACTTTTTCTGCTTGTGGGCTGTCCAAAAGCAGGTTTTGGAATTCAGGTTCAAATGAAAGTGTACTGTCAAAGGTGGACTGATTGAATAAATCACACCATGTTGCTTGTCTTTATTAGATGAGATTGCAAGTGTGGTAACTTAGGGGTCAAAATTTAAAACTCAGTCCTCATACAAAAAGCTTGATTATAAAAAACATTTTTAAATTACCATGGAAGTTAGGAAACCTATACAGAATTGCTGTAATGAAACAGCCAGAGAACGTACAGGAAAGGCTTGCACATTTGTCTGATAGTCATTCAGCATTGTTAATGAGATTTCAAAAGAGCAAGTGAATACAAAATCACAACCCAAGCATTTCAATGCCCCTAAAGTACTATATCACTCTGTACCTGCAGAAATTCTGTTTGTGGCCTCTGAAACTAAGCTTTCTAGTTTTGAGCAACCTGTCCTGCACTTTTCTTAATTGACAGGTCACTCTTTTATCAGGGTTAGATAACCATTACCTTAATTTCATTCCTTTCTGGGTGTAACTGTCTATAGTCCTTTATGAACATTACTGAGGGCTGACAGTGTTTGGCTTCATACTTGTGCTTGAATGTTGATAATTTCAAAGTTCAGCTTCTGCTTTTTTGTTTATTTTGCTGTGGCTTGTCCCAGGAGGTCAAATCCCTTCATACATGTTGTTGAGGTATAGGAGTTCTTTGAAGATCACTGTCAAACACAGTGAAAAAAAGGTCTGTAGCCCAAAGTATGCATGTGGGCAGAAAAGAAATGGCAATGTGTTATTCACAGGTTACATAGGCAATGTAGGCAGTGCCTGGGCAATGTTCTAATTTAATGACAATAATCAGTATTTCATTCCTGACAGATTTTGCTTACAATTTTTCAGTGTATGCTTTATGAGAGGAAGCAAGCGCTGTTAAATACTGACTGTCGCTATAGCTTTGGATCATACCATGACTTCCCCTTCTGATTCCCAGGTAATGTCTTGTCACTTTTTGCATGACTTTAAGGACTATTTCAACCCATTGTCTCATGAGAGGGTGTTGGAAACAGGTTTGGGTGGCCTTCTATGCAGTATAGGCCTTAACTTCTGGCATATTTCTTGACTTGCCCATTTCTTCCTCAATTATTGATCTTTAGAGTCTTGGCTTTCATCTGATAACTATTTTTTTCAGGTTTAATATTTATAATTCTGATTTAAAAGGTGACTTTTTTTTCTTTTTTTCCTGGGTTTATTAATTATGACCAGGTAACTGAATTCTGCCTGTTAGGGGCATTAGTGACATGAATAAGTTGACAATAAAACTGAATGAATATAACATAAAAATCAAAGCTGTTAGCTATTTACCTGCTTAGCTTTTTAGCAAAAACAGGCTAGCTAACTTGCTTGCCCACAATTCCCCTTCTTCTTCTGTGCTAATCAGGTGACATAAGCTGTCAAAATGCAAAACTTCCTAACAAGAATTCGAATTCTTCACGACAAAGTTTTACTGCATAATTAAAATTAAAATAATTTAGTTACATAACCATGAATTAAGTCTATTTTGAATTCTTCAGATGTGTTTTTCAAAGCTGAGGCCTTTGCTATAGTAAGGCAGACACAAAATCCTGGGTCCAACTCCTCTGAATGTTTAAATAGCTGTAGCCCAGGTTTGGGATCAGGCCTATACATGTGGTTGGGCATTTTTTGTTCTTAACATTGTATAAAATATATAAAATAGCTAAATCTTTCTTTGTCTATCTGTTCTGTTAAGATGCAGTCTAGATGTCCATCAAATAGACAATGAAAGGAACAGTGGGATTTCAGTACTGCTTGAAGAACATTGAACATATTGCTGAAGGTCACTGGGTTGCATTTGTTCATCTTCTAAATTGGAGCAATCCATCACCTGGAAAAATACACTGAGCTAAATGAAAAGGAATCATGAGCATACATAGTTTTTGTTTGTTTGTTTGTTTCCTAGCCTTTTTTTTGGTCACAATTTTCCTCATTCTGTGCTAATTTAGCTGTCTACTGTTTCTTCTCCTCACACCTCCTACATATTGCGTTTCAAAGGCTGGGAATCATGAAAATCTCCCAGTCATCTCCTTACTAAGAGAGTTAGCAGAGATAGGAACTTGACAGGAATGCAGACCTAACAGAGCAGAGCAACAAGGCTAATAGGGAAAAGCAGCAGGGAGCAAATAAACAAAGAAAATCCCCGCAGGTGTAATGCAGTAACGTGTGCTGGTCTGTATTGAGCTTATGCTCCTGGAATTGAGCATTATGGTGTGTTATAGAGAAACAGAGTGTTGCTGCATGTGATGGTGCCGGTCACAGCAACGTCAGAGGCATTTACATCCTTTGGTACCATGCCTGTGGAGTATCTTGCAGCCTTTACCCTTTCCATAGAACTGTGATCCAGGATATAAATGTCCACAGTTTTGCATACTTTTTCCTCCTCAAGTTGCCATAAAAGTCCCAGCCATGAATCACCTGAGGACTGATGTTTTACTAATGGTTGAGTCTGCACCATACAACTAAAATAATGACTAAGAGATGTCTTAAGTGCTCTGTGCCCATCCGGAGATTGAATAGCCTTTAAAATTTGCCAGTGTGAACATAGTTAACTATTTCACTGAAGGCCATTTGAGCTAAAACCCCTGTAGTTGTTTTTGATCCCATAACTCTAAACTGCCCTGTTACTTCCCTGAATAACTTAAATGTCTCCCTGCCATCTCCAATGTCTTCTAAAGGTGGACCTGGTTAAAATAGTTATTCTTTTAGACAACAGGCAATTTCATACTTTCAAACTAGAGAGGGAGAGTAAAATAAAGCTCGATGATTTGCTGGTTTTTAGAAATGCCATTCCACTTACTTCTGTGTAACTGTATTGATATACACCTGTGAGGGATGCATGGTTTGCTATCAGTGGCAGAAATCATAAGGAATGCTCACTGAATTGCTTGTGTAGAGAGTAATTTACTAAAATAGATCTTAGGCAAGAGGTCTGGGACCTTGCTGGAGAACTTAGGTTTTATTCAAAGCTGAATACCAGATCTTTGCCTGAGGGCTTATCTGTAATGATGAATCTGGTCATGATACGAAGCGTGAGGAGAAGCTCATAGGTGGGACGAATGACTCTGTAAGATATAATCTCAGGCCCAAAGGATTTCTCTGGACAGACAGTTTTATGTACTGATTTTTAAAAGTGTATGCTTATGAAAAGGGAACTGGTGCAGCCTATGCCAAAGTCTGAGTTTAACTGGAATGTATACATTCACTTTAAAAAGTTTCAGTCAGTTTAGGAGTAAGTAAATGTTTCTGATGGTTTGGTTGTAATAAAGACCTTTTAAGGTAATTTAGTTCAAACAAGTGGAGGAAAAAGTTAAAATACTCTGCTAAGCAAAATAACATCAGTAACTGACCAAGAAAAGCCTCACATTCGAGATAGCTTTAAAAAGCTGTCTGCAACTATTATTTTGGTTTAAGGTATTTTTAGTTACAGAAGGATTAAGAAAAAAAGGGGGGGCTTCCCATTATCCCCTGCAATGACACAATGGAATATGGAGAGGGACTTTTTTCAACCCCTGCAGGGCATAACCTACCTTATTATTCAGTAGGCAGGGACAAGCCGATGTTAAACAACCGGAAATGGCTAAATGCCTTTTCTGAGCTAGGCTGTGAATTTTCACCATATGCTGGAAATAAACTCCAGAAATACATTCTGGCTCTTCTGACTCTATGCTGTGTTGTTACTTCTTCAGTATTCAAATGACTTAGTGTATGCCATAAACAAAACATATTAACACATAGCAAAAATAAAATATTTTTTCTCTTTTCTTCAAGTAATCACTCTCCTGCTGAGTGTCCCATGGTCACCTCATAAGATTACAAAGCTCACTCTTTGTAAACATATAAATAAAAACAAGGGGTGTGTGTGTTCTCAACTTTGGTTTTGCAGAATTTTATTTATCTCTTGCAAAAAAACTAAGCCCTGTCTGTTTTCATTCATGATATCTTTCAAGACAAAAGAAAGAATCTCCAGTGGTATTGGTAGGAAGCTGTTGCAGGTTGAGGTACAGCAATGAGAACATCATATTGCTTTAAGTGAGCTGATTTTTTTTAATGATGTTCTATATGTCATTATTTGGTGAGAAACTCATGGGAATAGAGATCAACCAGTCCAAAACCTAGAGAGGAATTATGGCTCTGGGACAAAAATATTAAGGATTTTAGGCTGCATGGCTTAGTGGCCAGACTTGAAAAACACTTAGAGGCAGAAAGATGCAAGTAGGTTCTTTAATCCCTCATTGAAATAAACTGAAATAGGCTTCTAGGAATATTTGAAAACTCCCATAGGTGTCATTGCCTTGGCTTGAATGACCTAGGTGGCTGAGTTCTTTTTCAGAGTTACTCAGGCAGTTAACTGTCCTACCACTTGGCCCACTTTTTCCTAGATACGTAGCAAAATATCTTGAGGTGTAGTTGAGCCACTTTGAAAGATAAGATGCTTTTATGTTAAACTCATGGGCTACGTTCAGTAGAGGAGAGGCTGGATTATCTTCAGAAATGTGGGCCTTAGTACAAGAGCAGGAACATGTTTATGGAGTTACTCACCAGAATAGGCTTAACTCAATTGTTTCCCCACAAAGAAAAGAAACCTGGAAGACAGGGAATACTATTTCATCAGTCGTAAACAGCTTAGTCTCTCAGGTATGCCATGCTCATACGCCCAATGAGTTTTTGGATGGAAACTCCGAGAAGCAAAGGTAATAAAAACCTGTGTACTATGTAGATTAATGAAACTGCCAGACTGCCAGCTGATAATACTCTGCATGATACCTTATCAATTATTAATCTTAAGGCATTATTTCACTGTATACAACAGGTTTGTGCATGGTCATTGTGAGCTGTCTGTGTGAGGAAGACTGAATTATTAAGGGAATTAGTATAAGACAGACCAAATCCCAGACAGTAGGAACTGGTTAGTTTAGTCAAATAATTAAAAGGAAAGTGTTGGCACTGGCTCGGTCCCCTTGGAGCATTTTGTTTCTATTTACACAGTATGTAGTCTGACTGCAGTAGGTATTGTCTCCAAGCAGAAACCAGACTATACTGTGTAAATAGTGAGTTGCCAAATAGTAGATAGCAGATAACTGACTGCACCAGGCTTGCCCGACACATTCGTTAGACTGTACCTTTGGAAAGGAGTTCCTGATCTAGCACTCTGGAGGTGGCTTGTTTAGACTGAAAGGGTGATTGCACAGCTACACAATGACTTGGCTGGTCATTTTAAGGGCAGCTGGGAGGGATTTGGACTTTACATACTTTTTCATCTGAAATAGTTGGATTAAGGAAACATCAAAAACCTTTCACTTGGAAGTGTTATACCTGCCCTGCCTATTCTGAGGTCTTTTCCACTGAAGAGAAATATATTGGTAGCCTGAAAGACAGAAGGTTGGTGCTGGTTTATGGGAGGAATGCAGCCCTCTAGTCTATAGAAAGGAAAGAAATGGCTAAAAAATTCAGAAGTTTTCCCAATTTTTTATTTTACCTTGAATGAGGCTGGTTCCTTTGATGCTGGGAAAGGGAACAACATTGTTAGAATTTGGTAAAGGTGTTTAACTGTTGGTTTTCACCATAGTGGAGTTCAGCAGAGCACAACCAACACAAGTATGAGGTCAACGACTGTGTCCCCTCAAATACCCTAGGACAGTGGAAATGCAAACGGGCCATGCAGATATCCAGCAAGAGACCCTGTGGGAAGGAAGGTGACATGGAGGAGGAATAAAGGATTATTCCTCAACAGTGACTGGAAGAGTTCTCAATATTTTCATTGTTGAAGTTTTCAGAATATCGAAAAGCAAATGGAAAGCTTTTATTTCAAGTCAGGATTTGGGTAAATGTTTAAACAGTGATTCTTATTTTCTTCAAAGTAGGTCACCAATTCATTGTTTAAAGGGCACAATAATGTTAAATATTCAGGACAGGAGACAGTATATAGGAGGGAGACAAGCGCAGTATATTATGGGCCTGTGGGAAACAGAGATGAAATCTCAGGATGTTTTAAATTTTCCCTTTGCAACCTACGTACAGGCAATGGATCAGATTTTAGGTTGTGTATGATTGTCAGAGATCTAGTAAAACTATGAAGGTAATAAACAGGTGTATTATAAATGATCAGTCTGGAAACAGATCCGAGCCTGTAAGGGAAAATGGTAATTAAAGGCATCAGAACTTCTTTTCCTATGGCACCATTTCAGATTCAGTATTTTTCCTGTCTCAGAGGGGTGGTACATTTTATAGCTATCTCTGACCATAGTACATCAGCAGAGAAGGTGGCCAACCAGAGAATTTGGCACGTCAAGTAAACTGATAAGGTAAATTGGTAGCATAAGGCACTGTGCAATCTGAAGACGAATCTGAAAAACTGAACATGAACCCACAATGTCCACTCACAGCCCAGAAGGCCAACCATACCCTGGGCTGCATCGTGGCCAGCAGGTCGAGGGAGGTGATTCTGCCCCTCTACTCTGCTCTGGTGAGACCCCAGCTGGTGTACTGTGTCCAGCTCTGGAGCCCTCAGCACAGGAAAGACATGGAGCTTTTGGAGCGGGTCCAGAGGAGGGCCACAAAAATGATCAAGGGGATGGAACACCTCTCCTATGAGGAACGGCTGAGAGAGTTGGGGTTGTTCAGCCTGGAGAAGAGAAGGCTCCGGGGAGACCTTATAGCAGCCTTTCAGCACTTAAAAGGGGCTTATAAGAAAGATGGGGACAAACTTTTTAGCAGGGCCTGTTGTGATAGGACAAGGGGTAATGGTATTAAACTAAAAGAGGGTAGATTGAGACTAGATATAAGGAAGAAATTTTTTACAATGAACAGGTTGCCCAGAGAGGTGGTAGATGTCTCATCCTGGAAATATTCAAGGACAGGTTGGACAGGGCTCTGAGCAACATGATCTAGTTGAAGATGTCCCTGCTCATTGCAGGGGGGTTGGACTATATGACCTTTAAAGGTCCCTTCCAACCCAAACTATTCTGTGATTCTATGATTCTATGAAGTAATCTTAATTTTGATTTCCAGTCTTTATAAAAAGTCAACATTTTTGCATAACACAGCTACTTTTCTTGAAAAATGATGCATGGTAAAAATGTGCTTTTCTGCAATAGTAATTTCCATTAATTTTCTTCACCCATTGATTTAACCATCAAATGGAGAATAAGGACTGTAACTGAAAAGTCAAAATAAACATTTATCAAACTTTGCATTAAGGTTTTATAAATTATATGGAATAGGTCAATAATAGACCCAGCAGAATTTTAATAAAGTGCCATTAGAGAGTCCTAGAAATCTATGCATAATTTATAAAAGTGTTTTGCTTATAACCAACTACAGCACATACTATCAATGTCTGTGACATGCTTAGGACTGCTATTAAGAATCTCTTAGCTACTCATAAACTATTTGTAAATGGGATAATAAATAATACATGCCCAAACCTTTTCTTTATTCACAATGGCATCATCTTCATCATAATTAATCAATTACTCACTAATGTTAGTGTTGCTCCTTTTGTGTAAACAGATTTTAGAGCCTTCCAGTGTTGTGTAATTTGGTTTTAGCTGGAAGGTTGGTTAGAAATAGGTTGCATATTTTCAACTATAGTCAGAAGTTTCTAGTCCTCAGATGAAGTATTTATGTGAAATCAAATTATATCATCTCTTCTGCTTTGTGGGGGTGATATGTAACTGTAAGTACTGTTTTAATCACTGCAAAGTGGCTGATAGAATTGTTCCCAACACCGATACAGATTTTGTGAATCTCTGCAACTTGATATTTATCATTGTCATTCTCTGAAAATCATGACCTAGTATCTTCAGCCTAGAGCAGTCAAATCATTCAATGGGGACAAATTATGCTGTTTTTCTGCTTTTGGTTTACTCCTCACAGTCTTTGTATAGTAGGACTTTCTTCCTGACCTTGCTCTCCTTCCCTCTGCTGTCCTTATTATGACCACCACCAACTCCTCCAAGTTCCTCTACGGATTTCCTCTTCTAGTTCCTCTCCCTGGTTGGTAATTTCAGTCCCCAGAAGCTGAAGAAAACAAGCTGTGATCACCCTTGCCCCCTCAAACAACCCAAACCAAAACCAGAAGACCCTGTCTTGAAGCAGTTGCAATGATGAGATTTCAATGTGAAAATGAGAACGAGGACTTGGTTCATACTGAAGTCCCTGTGGGGTAACAGAAATTATATTTAATCCTTGTCAAACTGGATTATTTTCCTCCTGCTGGTATATTGGTAAAGGAATCAATAGATCATTAGGAACATCCTGAGGAAGATAAGAATCAAAGTTAAATCGAAGTTAAATCCCTGTCCCTGAGCGGTGGATTTTTTTGGGTAGTTAGAGCAAAACATTATGGAGAAATTAGTATTGAAACAACAACCAGTCTGTTCACACTCGTTTAACCTAAGATTTTACTAAAGCCTAAATTAAATAAGATTTCATCCTAAGTTAAATGCAAAGAATTGAGCCAATCCCCAGTCTTTTAGAAAAACACAGGGTTCTGATGTATACCCACAGGTAAAATAAATAGTGTGCGTTTCAGGCATTACTTCTTGGAATTGGCACTCTGCTCCTCTGCTGGGCGTTACTGTTATGGGCACATTACTAGCACACACTCAGCAGAAAACAGTCTGTATTTACACTTTCCTCGCTCCAGTCTATAATTGTCATTTTAGAGCACCTCACCCTCACAAGTGGTTTAAGTGAAGATGCAGGAGTGACTGAAGCATAAACACAAGCACTTTCTGCTGTTGGTTTTTTTCCCTAGGCAATGGCATAGACAGCTGGGAACAGCAATGCTTAACTGCTGCCGTTAGATGCCTTTCCTGCCCTTGATCCAGTGTATGGTGTGCCCTCACTGCTCCATTTCTACCTTAGAAGCTCCTCCTTTCTTAGATAAATCAGAAGCCATGCATTCCCCTTTTTAACTCCAACATCTGACCTTCAAAATCAGGGTTGTACATCCTATTTTGAAGAATGATTAGAAGATACAGTTTGTGGAGAGTTTTTACTTATCTGAGTTTCCTGCGGGGAATGATTCTCAGACTTCAGCATTTGAGAGTGTGAGTTTTTGTTATTTCAAGTGAAGGCCTAGATCCCTTCAAAAGGATGTGGTATCCAGCCTGTAACCTCCTGTGTATGGTCAAGGTAACCATACAGGAGGCATATTAGGCTTGTGGGCTACAGATTTACCTTATTTGTAGTTTTATTTGTTCTTGCCTGAAAAGCCACAGGACAAACTTGTGAATTAGCTGTTACATTGAAAAGCAACCAACTTCTCTTTCCAGATCTATTTTTTAAATGGCACGTGTTACAACCTTAGTTAATTTTCTCTGGAAAATAAGTAAATACATGTGACAAGAGGGCTGATATGTTAGCTTGCAAGGAAGGTGCTGGAGATGTTGGCTTTGAGAGTCTATTCCTGTGGATACCCCCTCCACATACACCAGAGGGGGACTCTGTGGGATGTGCACTTCCCTCAAAAAACCTGCAAAACATTGCCCATCTTCCTGTCTTCTTTCTTTCCTGGTCTCTTCCTCTCTCTCCTTTTGCTTTTAAGACTGATGTGAAAACTGTCAGAGCAGGAACTAAAATAATATTTTTGTTAAATTTGTAAGAGTTAGCTTAGGTGACAGATCCAGGATTCCCGCTTTAGGCATCATCTGAAGTTTGTTTACTACACACCTCAACCAAATGTGTGTATAGGAAATGTGTACCAAGATATGAGGAGGAAACATATGTGTTAAAATGAAAATGTGGCTTTGAATCATTGAAAAAAGGCTTTGGTTATTGTTTTACCTGTCCATTTAAAATTCTAATTTCTTGTGACTTATACTTTTGATACCAGTTACAGGAGTATAGAAGAACATTTTTATTTAAAATGTACTTTGTTATCACATTTTATTTGCGAACATTTGCATTTTTTATTCCAAATTTATTGCTTTTTCCATATTTTCAGAAAGTAATGTGCTGCTTAGATTGCAGGATTCCTCCTAAATTTGGTGTGTTTTGCAACTGACATAATGAACAAGTCTTTGTGAACTGTGTTGCATAAACAAATCGTTATAAAAACAGGTTAAAATTTCTTTTTTTAGTGAAAAACTGTTCCTAAAAGAGTTTTGAAATATAAAATCTGCCAAGACTTGACCCTTGACATTCATTGATTCTCTGTAATAATTTTTTTTCTGTCCTTATAAATATGATCATTCTTAGGTTTACAGCTTTATGCTGGATATGGGTATGTAGAGATACAGCACTGTGGAAATTATAGGGAAAAAAAAAAGTCCTGCAAAATGTAAAGATTCATTTGTCTGGCAGTATATTAAATGATAACGTTAGAAGATTTAATACTAGTAGTATGTCCAAATAGCTAAAGACTTGTATTAGAAGGGGTGTTAACTGACACGTTTTATTTAAGCTGGTGTTACTTCTTAGGGTAGATAAGGACAACTGAGTTTTAAAACAGTTTAAAGTTTAGTTGTCATCCTTTCTCTCATGATACATTCCTCAATATCCCAAAGTTCCATCAGCATATCATTATTAGGTATTTATTTTTAAGTCTTCTCTTGGTTTCAGGAAGACGGCAAAAGCAAAGTAACAGTAGGTCCAAATTTTCCTTGAAAACCAAGTGATAATTATATTGCAGCAAATTTAAAATAAGATAGGTCACAAATTACAGAAGATAATAGATATATAGATATAGATAATATATATATATATATATGCTATATACAGATAATAGCACTGTTAGATAGTAGCAAATCAGGAACAAGATAAGAATGTCCACTATTCCCAACTGTTACCAGTTTTATCAGAGAATTAATATGAAATATCACTCTCCTGCTTGTCTTTTACAGGCAGGCTTGTGCTGAGCTGACTGTACTCCATTCTCTGTTCATAAGGCACAAAATACTTTACAGTTTCTGACACATGGCTGGGTAGCTATTGTGATTTCTCTAGTGGAGCTGGTTGATAACCAAAATAAGCCATGGACGATAGATAAAGTTCATTATTTGGGGGGGGGGGGGGGGTATGTGTGTCACCCTTTGCAATACTTATTTCAAGATGACACAGAGGACAGCGAAAGTAGGTGCACTGTGTCTTGTTCTGAGACACAGCTGGCCTGAACTGGAGTGTTGCTCAGTCTCTTAGGGGTTTAGCTACCTCCATTAGCTAGCAGACTTGCTTAAAGACCTACTAAACCATTTTGTTGTGCTCTGCTGTATGACTTCAGGATTAATATCTAAAGTGATACTGCTTTAGTCTTAAGTCAGATTGTCCAGCAGCAGTTCCATCTTTCAGACTTCTGCACCAGGGAAATCTCAAGGCAGTACTGGAGGAAACCCTGAATTACTTTGTAAACAGGCCTGGAGATGGTTATATTTCTTTGGTGTAAACCTTATGCATTTCTAATTCAGAGAAGTCTCAATAATGAATAATAAGAACAGATCACAGTTTAAGCTTCCTATTGGCTTCAGCCTCAGGAGGTAATTAGATACACTTTTGTGGAGGCAACAAAAACATCGTGTTTTTCACCCTGAAAGCTGACACAGCATTACTTTTACTTCTAGGCTTAGCATGAACGTAAGCATTTGTGGTTTACTGACATAAAATAGGTCAAGGATTAAAGCATAATTAATTACACGCCTTTTCTATGGTGAATCCCCAAACCCCGTGGCTGAATGAATTCCATTAGGTATACACACCATTTTTCCAGCTCCAGTCTTATTTTTTATCAACAGACATTCCTCACAGTTCCTCAGATCTCTGGATTGATAATGCCCATCTACCCTGTCTTCACCTGCTCTGTCTACTGAGATTAATTTTCTTTGTCCATTTTGTGGCAGATACATAATTGCTTTAGCTTTTTATTCCTCATAACTGAAAACAAGTTTTGTACTACATGTTATTGGGCTTCCCTAACAACAGTTTTACCAGCATAACAATACTTTTATTATAATCAAATGCAATAAGCATGTAGTCATTTAAAGGTGAGATTCTTTCCCCTGGGCATTGTCCTAAAAGAGGGAACAGTTGCACAGCAGCATAAATACATTGCAGTATTAGTCATCACAATATTCTGCTTCTCAATGTGTTCACTGAAGATTTCGGTGCAGTGGAGGTACCTAAAAACTCCCTCTCTACCTTAAGCACCGCCAGCAGCACAGCTGTGCTGAACCTGGAGCTCAGGGAGGACTGAGGGAGGGCTGTGCTCCACTAAGTAACAGGGCAAGCAGTCAGCTTTCACCTCCTGCAAGAAGCGCAGCCACCCCAGTGCTGTAGGGCTGTCTCATGGCAGGGGAAAGGAAGGGTCAACTCATCCCTCTACTTGCCCTCTAAATAGATGTCCTTTTCTTCTGCTGATGACTCTGCTCCAAGGGCAGTAATCAGGGAGCTGGCAGAGAGCCCTAAGTAAGGAGGGGACAGCGGGGGACTGGGGGACGGAGGCTCCCTATTTCCTCTGCCCACCATGTGCAGCTGCATCTGTATCACACAGAACAAAAGCATCCAGCTGTTTACAAACCGCTGTATGTGTAATGCCAGCGTATATATGTCTGTGCCTGTATGGGGCCTTCTGCTTATGCTTTGCAGTTACTCTGTCCTTGGGGGTCTTTGGTGCATGCCCAGGAATGCATTCATGCTTCTGCTGCCTGAGTTTGTTGCTTAGTGTAGCACGTACAAAAGACCCATTTCAGTGAATGTCTTCTGGGTCTTGGTGGTTTTTGCAGAGTTAGATGAGTGCCATGGAATTATCCCCAGTGTCCTGCCCCTTCTGCTCAGCAGAGATGATCAAAAAATGTTCAGAAAACATAACTGTTTTTCACTAACATGTTGAATTTTTGGAACGTTTCAACTGGCTCCACTACTGAGTTCTCATCTGTTGTAATTTCTCCTCCTGGGCAGGAGAAAACCAAAAGGACAGCCTTTGGACTGGGAGCCAATGGATTAATTTGTAAGTTTTCCAAGTATTGGGTGTTGCAAGACAAAGAGATTTTGTAATAGTGCTGGGCATCATATAGCCTTTATGAACAACCTCACTTGTTAGAATTATTACTTCCAGAACTCATCTAGAGAATTAAAGGCTCTAGTTTTCTCTGTCTAAACAGAAACCTCACTGCTAGAGAAATGATCTTGTGAAACAGCTCCAAGCTCTTAGTTCCTATTTTTACCACGAAATTTGCCTGCAGCTGCCAGTTTGAATTACTTCCATCTTTTCTCTGCTTAGAACAACCAAGGGAGTAGAGAAAAGAGAAAAAGAGGATTTTCAGAGATTTTGATTCTTTAAGAAGCAGTAAGAATTTGTGTATCTGAAAGCTCGATAGGCACAGAGCCAGAATGGACAGAACAATTGATTCTTTCCTACATTTGTCCGTGTTGGTTCCTCTCTTTTCCTCATGTAACCAATTGGCCTATAACCATTGCAGTATAAAACTGTAGACTACCTAGGACAAAAATGCAAGTCAGTTTCCAGCAGCGATTTTATTTGACTCTTATGCATCGTTGATTTTTACAGGGCTGAAGAATTCATGATTTGGAAAAAACTTTCCACATCCTTATTTAAGAATTCAATCCTAAGCCTAACAGTTATGCTTTTAATATTTTGTGTGATGAAGAAAAAGTATAGCATAAAATAGCATGGAGCAAGCTCCTGTAGTTTTGATTTATAGAGTGTGATATGTGTTGACCTCACTCTGTCTACAAAGCAAAGGACTGTGGGGTTGTCTCCTCTTATCACTTATATTACAGTGATCAGTCTACTGTAATTTTTATCTGTTTCCTGAGATACTGGCAGTCTAGTGTTTCTCGGTTTTCACTCCTCTGTGATTTAAAAGATTGTGTTAAAATAATCGAGTGCCAATTGAAAATTTGATTGTTGTATTTAAAAGTAGATGTATTTTTTCCCTACAGCATGCTTTCTTATATATTACTGTCATTGCTGTTTTAAAAAAAGAAATGTAATGGAATTTCAGGAGTTTTACAGCAAGTCTCTCTCAAGCTTGGTCATGTCATGTATTAAATTTGGTTCCTGAATTTTCTCAGCTGTGCCACAGAAAGAGAACTGTTATATGGTTCTCTCCCATGATGCATTCACAGTAAGGATGTTCGATAACTGTGCTATTTTTTCTCCAAATTCCAGTCATATGACTGTGCTAAAAATAAGTCTGCCTGTGACTTCTGGCTTTGTAGATTTGCTGTCTTTGGGGTAAGAGGAAGAAGATGAGCAGGGGCTTGGAGTCAAACCTGATTGCTCAGTAGTGGGTCTCTCTTACTGAAGCTTGAAATCTCATATAAAGAAGTAGATATTCATTGACAGAGTTAATTTGAATTAATACTGGTTTTCTTCACATCCTAATAGCATGTTCTATATGTGGACAGATTGTGAAAGGTAGATATCTTCAGAATACTTTGAACTTCACTTCTAATTACACCTATTTTAAAGACGTAAGTTTAGATGAAAGGTGGAATTATGACGCTATTTACCTCATGCATTTACCTTCTTTCCCTGGAGAACAGAGTAACGTTTATGGCAAAAAACAGATTCTCCATCACCAAGGCAACAGGCTGACCTAAGCCAATAATACAAACATGATTAAGTATAAAGTATTAATATTTTTTTTGTGGGGGTGAGGTGGGGATTCTGATAGTTTTATTAAATAAGGCATTGCAGGAAAAAAGCTGTTAATTAGCCTTTTAAAATATACCAAAAGGAGGGCTATGCGGATGTGTGCCTGGGAACTTCAATGCAAAGGGCACAAGACACAGCAGGCACTATGCAAGAGGATAGAATATCACCTGGTGAGAGACAGATTTACAAACCAATAGCCTACTGCTTTCAGATAGGGACCATTTTTTTTTTCATAAGTTCCTGCTGAATTGACCATGAACCTGAGGCTTTGCATTTCCTCCCAGCTGAGTTCTTGCCATTCATTTAATGAAAGCCAAGACCAGACAGAAGCATGTGTTAGGGTTGATCAAGAAGATAATCTGCTGCACAAAATGTTTTTGGTCTGCTCCTATTGAAATCAATGGAAGACTATTGACCTGAGTTGAGCAGAATCTGTCTTCTCTTTTAGACAGATTTATTGCTTCTAGCAATTAGCTTTTCATGGGATCCTAGCCTCTAATGAATAAAATACAGTGTCCAAATTTCATTTATACCATAGTGTATGATATTCTCATACAGTGTTGAGGAATCCATTGGGTAAAACGTGTGTACTAAAGCTCTTACACATGGCCAGTGCAATAAAAAGGGGTCTCATTGTGAATGGATGGGATACCTGTGCATATTTATTTTACTTGTAACCTTTGTATTTTCATACTGATATCCCCTCCTGGTGGATAACACCAATTTTCAAATGAAACTCCAGTGAACATTTTCCTAGATAATACTTGTTAGTGATGTCCAGTGTTTTACACACAGCATCAATGAATTTTGAACACTGTGACAACTGAGGAAATGTGTATATGTACATACATAACATGAAATACACTTCTTGTAATTTCTCTATTATCAATGCATGCAAGAGCTTATCTGTCTTCTCTCTTGCCTTACCTTACAATGCAATTCTCAGAGAAAGTAACACAGCACTGGCAGCAAAGTGGCTTTAACTCTTGATGATCATTTATTTGCATGGAAGTTCAGCTGAATGAATTGACTTTTTTTTCTACTAAAACATTTTTTCAAGTCTGAGTTCTCCAGAGAGATATTTGAATGACAAAGCAGTACTTTGACTGCAAGGAGAGGAACCCTGAGAAAGAAGCCTGAGGTTTTAAGAAATTGTCTTAGCAGGACTCTGAAAAACTGAAGAGACCAGGAATAGAAGCAAAATTTACATTACTGGTGGTGACACTAGGAAGATGGTCTCTTTACTAGCAAGAAGCCAAAGGAGGGGAGAGGAAAGATTCTGGATGCTTCACAGTACTCTGACCTAACCCAGACAATACTTTAGAGTGGTCAAATGGTATGCAGGAAAATATTGAGAGGGACTTTTCCTGATGCAAGACAAAATCTGCTTATCAATTTGATATTAAGTATCCCTGTAACTCTGGAGTGTGTGTACAACTGGAAGTCTGGAGAAGACAGCTGTGCTTAAAAGACATTGGCATATCAACACTGGATTTAGGGTCTTCAGATGCCTAGGCTAAGAGGTGCTACTTTCACAAATTAGAAACTGAACAAGAGGTAGTAATAGGGAGGTTAAGAAAAGAGAATCTTTGCAACCTTGCCAAGGGGACCAGAGAGAGAAAAATTCATTGAGAACACCCTGCTTTTCTATTAGTCTTTGTATTATCCTGGGTCGTATTATTTTTCAACATAGTTCTTAACATATTAGCTGGACAGAGTTTTCTGATCAGTTTTCTTTTCTTTGGCTAACATTTCTGTCTCTTACTGTATCTAATAAGCAGTTCAGAGTGTGTCATGTAATTTTATTATTTTGAAGCTCTGCAAATAATCTACAAAATCTTGAATGCTATCCTTGCAGAAAATACCATCACTGAAAGTGATACTCCTAGGGGAAAAGTGTTTCTAGGTGCTGGTTCATACTGTTCAAAACCATTATGATATTGTAGAACTATTGCTTTCAAGAGCCAAAAATGCAGGAGACAGTAATAAATCTTACATTTTTATTTTAGCAGCTTCCCAGAGGACAGGATAAGGAGAAGATATATTAAATTTACAGATGATATTAAACTCCAAGCAAACACAACACTGTGTGCAGAAGAATTAGGGAACCACACTGAAAGGCTGTAATAAATGTAATGTCTGATCTTTAGTGATATACGGAAACTGAATATATACACGGGAGAGTAGAATATCCAGATTTGTGGTGATAACATTTTGGAAGGATATTTAAACTCATGATTCTGTCCCTGACTATCTAGAAAAGATTAGGAGCTCCCCAGCACAGAAGGCAGATATCTGATATGAGACTCCCTGTTTTTTTGCACATAAGCATATTGTATACAAACTTTTGCAGCATCCCTTTTCTGTCCTCTGAAGGATCTGACCACTGGCAAGTCCTTGCACTAAGTGCACTCTCTGATCTTCTGTGGCAATTCCTACGTTTCTGCTGTGTTTGGGACAACGTATATGGCTATAGCTACACTTTGTACAGGCAATGCTTTGAGAGGGGTGCCCATTGACTAGAGAGGCTTGGATGCTGGGCCAGAAAAGTTGGTGGAGATTTAAGCTGAGATATCATCCAGTCCTTGCCTCAGGCCTATTGCAGCCTTTTTTCTCAGCTCCATAGAAAAATTCCAGGTTTTTCAGAGGCAGTTCCTCTGTTACCCGCATATTATTTTCTTCTCAAAATGGGACAGGATACATTCCTTTTCTCCCCAAATCATCCACAGGTCTTCCCTGAGGTAACTCAGAGAAGAGAGGCAAAGCATGTTGGGAACATGTCTTCGCTCTGCTTCAGGTCACTGAGGACACTGATGTGACACTGTCCTGTGTTAAGTGGAAGAGGTGTGCAGGGGTGCTCTGTGCACAGGCTTCCTACTCTCTCTCCTTCTTTACACATTCATTAGCGCTGTCTGGGGCCATATGTACAGTCTAAGTGATGCTGCAGAAGAGAGGTCACGCCACTGGGCACTGTCCCCTCTGCACTGTTGTTGCATCTGGCCCCAGCATTAACTCTTTCATGTAGGTGTTCCTGATGCTGTTTTTCTGCCAGTACACAGCATGATCTGGGTCCCAAAAGACTGGGCATACGTCAGGGTGCGTGTAACATCTATACAGATGGCTATACACACTGGGAACCTTTCAGATCTGGGAATTACCTGCTTACTTTCTCCTGCTCTTCTCTCTAGCCGCGCCTTAGAACCAATGATGACTTATGCAGTCTTGAAGAAAGTCTGTCTTGTACTATCTGTAGAAACAGTCGTATATCAGAAATAGTCATTTGTATGTGATTTGTAGGAATCATTTTACGTCTTACCGCGGGTAACTTCCTAGAACTCCCAATCTGGTTCTTGTTGGCATTATCAATCAATAAATGGCCTCAGAGACTATAGAAAGAATCCATTTTGGAGATGGGATAGCTTCCACCTCTCCACTTTCCATATGATGATGTCACCCTGTAGCAAGAAAATGGAAGCTCTAGGTAGAATTTGAATGGATGGTGAAGCCACCATTGCCTGGTCTCACCTTGCAGGGTAGGTTGGAGAGTTCAGCATATTGGAAACAGTGTGGCTGATGATAAAGATGAAGGGCAGAGAAATATAAGTGGAAGTAAATCAAAGCAGAGGTGAAGAGTGAAAGATGAAGGAAAGAAACTCAGAGGAACCCATGAGAAAAGAAATATGGCCTTGTCTGTCCTGTACAGTCTTTAACACAAATGAGTATCAAGGGCAGTTCAGAATGAGGGAGAAGTATGAGAGAATTTATAAATGAAATTGTAAACAGGGAAAAAAATTCCAGTGCTACCGCAGACTTGCAAAAGCTAAGTGTAAGAGACATTATCTTTTGATACAGGTTTCTTTATTTACAAGAGTCAGCAGTTCAATAAATAAATCTCCTTTCTCAAGAAGCACTGAAGTCTGCAAAAGGCGTGCTGAAGTCAGGGCTTTCATGCACCTTAGGAACGCGGACATGTACAACTGAGCTGTGGGGAGTGGATAGAAGAGCACCATGAAAACCTGTGTTTGATCAACTCTGGCTCAGAATAACACTAGGACTGTTGAGGAAATGGCGCATAAGAATGGAAACTCTGAACAGCTTAAATAAGATGGACTGATGCAGAAGGAACAGAATATTCATGGATGCCACCAGAGATGTTTAGCTGCAACTAGTTGTTTGGAAAAGCTATTGAATCTCTTACCATTCTCTCTACTTATCTGCAACGTAGGGCTAGCCAAAACTGTTTTTCTTTCCCCTGAAACAGATAGTTAAGTCACATCACAACCTTCAGAGAGTGCTCTGTCTTTACAATGCCATCAGAAAAAGAACCTGTGGGAGCAGAAGGAAAGAACAAAGTTTAGAAAGTCTAAGCCCACAGGAAATATTTAGCAGAACATTTCTATTGAGATTCCAACAGCAAAGGCAAAACTGGTGCAAACCAAACCCAAAATTGTCCTTACTAGTCATTAATTATAAACTTCCTAAAACGCATGGTCAATCCCCTTTTCCTCAAGTGAACACAAAAGCTACTTTAATAAGAACAGTAAATACGGTTTGGGTTGGCTAAAACCATCCCATTACTTACCTATGCAACACATGAGACATATCCTGAAGACTAATTGTGTAACTTTGGGACTGATACTCTGGCAATTGCTCTATTTACCTGCTGCGTGCACGTATTGTGTTTCTTCTTACAGCCATGCCCAGTCACTCCCAACAAGGGTAGGGAATAAGCAATGTTGTGTTTTATGAGAGCTACAGTTATGAAATTCAGAGCTGGTTTTCTGTAGGCACAACACATTAACGCACTGAATGCAAGAAAAATAAAAAAGAAGTCAGGTGAGGACTCTGCTGTGAAAGGCAAGACAGTTTGTTTCTAAATTCTGGCTTTTTTCCTGTGGATTTTGCCCAGCAGCTTGTGCAAAAAGATATACGTTTCCTTCTCTACATTGATAAATCATTCTGGCTTAACCCTATTCTTTTGGGGGAAATGTTGGGTTACATGAGTGACCTGAACCTGGAACTGTGAACTTGAGGCTGCAAAGACTTCTCTCAAATCTGAGTATTCAGGGAAATTAGGAAATTGTGCAGAAGGCACAGAAAAGGATTTTTTAGGCTGTAGATTTGCTACCTGAAACCTAGGCTGGTGAGAGAATATTGTTTCCATTAGTTCCCTAGGACTTGACTTTATCTGTCTGGGTGTTAGCGTCCTGCTTCTTAGCAACTCCAGCTCCTACCATTTTTTTGCAAGTCTCAGGGATTTTTAGCTTGGGCTCGGGGCCAGTTTTGTAATAATATTAATTTTTCTGGAACTCAACTCTGGAGAAAACTGCTTCTAATTCTGATCTGCCTCAATTCCTCTTTCTTTCAGCGATCAGTCAGGCCAACATCCTTACAGATATTTGAGCACATAGCTCCTAGGTAAGGGCCTAAGTCTCACTGAAATAAAAACTAAATTTTGTTATTTTTTGGACTCCTGATTTTTTGGGGGTTTTTGTGGTTGATAGTCTTGGTCTCCTTTTATCATGTCCATTTAAATGTCTACTGGGCTGAAGATCATGATGTCTGTCCCTTTTTGCAAGGCTCTATGAATATTTTATGTGCTTTGCTTTGACAGAGCAAAGGAGCTCTTTGTAACAGATAAATACATAGATCTTGACTCTGCATGATTTATCCCACTTCAGAGTGTTGAGAATGTATAATGTTTTAGTTCATGGTACATAAATTTCTGGCAAAAATTCCAGGTCATATGGAGTTCTAAAATGCATAACTTTGACCAGAACCCACAGAACCCACATTTTAAGGTAAAAACACAGGCAGGAAGAGTCAAAACAGAACTTCCAAACATGTCCCAGTGTTTCCTGGGCCTGAGTGCTCAACCTTTATTGTGCCATGAATTAAACTAGAAAATTAAACATAGAATATACTGTAAAAAATTATTGTCAATCCTCAGCACCAGAATATGTAATTCTATTCTCACAAAATGATGTAATTGGTGTACAAAGCCTGGTAGTGATTGAAGCATTTAAGTGCTGATCCAAAATATGTTAATGGATGACAATGAAGGCTGGCTTCATTACTCTTTTTATTTGCAGCCCAGTTTATGCATGACTTTATAAGACAGGGACACTGGGGTGCTTGCCAAACAGGCAATCAAGTGATCTCTGCTTGTCATCTTGCTGCTTTCTGTAGTAGAGCTCGGTCAAGAAGGAGAATGGCCTATCCTCACTTCTTCCTTCTCCTTTTCTTGTCTACTGACCTATAGGTCTAGGCCTCTTTGTATCTGTTGATCTCAGTACAGAAAACAAAGCTCTCCACATGCCCAACAATTCAGCCATAGTACCTAACTAGTACAAATGTGTCTCTCAGCTCTTCCAATACCTTCAGTTAACAAGCAAAGTATAATATTGATACCCCTTCCCAAAATCCTGGCTGTTCTGTCCAGTTGCACCACCTGAGAAGCTCAGCATCCAGACATCTGAACACAGACCAATATTTTTCTATTTAGTTGGCTTTCTCAGTTCCCTACCACCTTCTCATAAATCTTTTTATATAGGTTTGTCTTTACCCACTTCTCACATACTTAATTTCTTGTTCTACTCCTTCCATGCTGTTGGCTGTGGCAGGTCTACCTGAAGCTCACAGTTACAGGGAAAGTAGCTCAGTGAAAAATTATTGCCTAAAACATCTCAGAGTTATGTAAAAATGTCAGTCTGGAAAATATTCTGGTGTTTTCAGCAACTGATGATTTGAAATTATTTCATTGTCCAGAAAGTTTGGAGCACATTTTTTTCTTTACACTTTATAGCTGAGTCATTGCAAGGGTGGAGCAATAGCAGTTCTGATAAAATGTTGGTCTAATACGCTTTAAGAAAATTATACTTTGTCTTGCAGATTGCTTGAATAGGTTAATTTACTAGCTTTTCCCCATGATTATGTGATTGTTGTATTTAAGTAAAATTAACTGACATATGTTCACCATTGTAATGTAAGAATAAAAAAGAAAAGAAATATTTAAGGATCATATTAAAGTATCCTTACACTTATCAAATCTGTCTTGATCAGTCTTATTGATTTCAGTTAATCTAAAGACGTCATTGTTTAGCCCTCACTGAACGTTGTCTTCTGAAGCACACTGCTTGAGTTTGATGCTGCAGTAATTTAACTCTTTTCATCCCACTGTGTTAAAGGTTCTAAACGAAAGACTAATGTGCCTCCTATGGATCAGGCAGCTCGCCGTGCTTCTGTACTTAATGACATTTTACACACAACTTTACCATCAAAATCAGTTGTGATTCCTTTGTGAACAAGGCAGTATCCAGAGGATTCAAATGTCCAGTCTGGCTATATTTTTCAGCAGAGTGGGTATTAGCTTCTCTTCCCTGCGTCTACTTGCTACCTCTCTTCAGGGCTGTACAAGGAACATATTAGACAGTGTAAGAATATTATTTTTGTCATTGAGGATTGCCTTTTATTTACTTGTCTTTAACTGTGGACATCCATTCTCCTGACACATTTCTCATAAGAGCAGAAGAAAAAAGAAGCAATACAGTTTGGATTAATTTATTAAAGGCAGAGGAATGTAATTTTTGTTTTTTTCATCCAATTTCTTTGCTGTAAGGAACACTTTACATAAGATACAGACAGATACCCAATGATCAACTAAGTTCAGCATTTGTCATTTAATTTTTCTTCCTTTTGGCAGTTCAGTTATTAAAGAAAAAAGCAGGAAGCTTAAAGACAAAATCAAGTAGGTTTGAAACTATCATTATTGCTTCTTCACGACCCATTTATTTGATGACTACAATCTACTGTAAATCGGCTTTTGCTCATAAAAATCACACCCCTCAAATGTGAGTAACATGGGCACTTCTGTTTTTTTTCTCGTAAGGTCATTTACTGTGCATCTGTTACCTAAGCACACTCAATGCTTAGGTGAGTTACAGTAATATTAGGCTGAATAGATATCTGTCAATAAGTAAGAGTCAAACTTTCATTTTTTCTTCAGTGGATGGACATCTTTTTTATATAAATAGAAATTGTTTCTCTGGCACTATTTAAGACTTGTCTATATATGTTGTGGGAGATGAGTGGACTAGTTGGTTGAGTTCTTTGCTTTTTTTTCCAACTTTCCCTTTTTTCCCCCAAATACTTGAAAATCTCAAAGCAAGATCAGATTTACGTTATGCTTACACAATTCAGGTTGTATGAGATGTCCTTTTTTGCCTCTTGATGTTACAACCAAAAGGGAGAATACATCCTGTAGTGCAAGACAGGTAGGCAGGACTATCTGAAGAGTGGTTGTAGCAGAAACCTTTTTGTCTTCTGAACATCATCCTGGCATCATGTTGCACACAAGTTGGTAAGGGATGCAGTTTGCTACAGGGATGGACCATCAGCAGTTTGTGACCTTTTAGTCACACAGGCGGGGAAAAACTCATGTTTCTCATTTCTCTCCCAGGTTTTCCCTAGTAAATTTGCAGTATTTGCTCTTTCCTATAAATGCTGGGAAAATAATGATGATCTTCTTTTTAATGATTTTGTCCAGTCTAAGTTTAGGTAAATAGCAGAAACTTTTGGCTGCAGCAGTAATTTTTTTAAAAGAACTGTGCAGAGCACTTGAAAATTTTTTACACAGTTATGTAAGAATAGGGTGGAAAATCAGCAGTAGACGTGATAAATGACATCTTCCTCTGTTTGCAAGTCTATAGAAGACTTCCTCTTTTTCATTTCATCAATCTAGTGGTGCAGACAGCAATAAGGCTAAAATGAGGTTAGTTCTGAGATAGATTGAATCTGTCAGTGTGCACTAAACTTTGGCAGGTTTCCATAACAGCCTGAAAGTTGGTGAACTGAGAAGAAGAAGCACTTTCATCGCTATAAACTAGACATGTCAGCATACTGACGCTTAGTACCCAGAAAGAAACCCCTGAACTTTCAAGAGATACCACACCTGCTTCTAGTAATAAATGACATGTTACTTCCTAACTATTCTCTTAAACTGAGCTGTGTTTATCTTCTACCTGACTCCATGATAACTTTGAAGCTTAGATTAAAAGTCTTTTTAAAAAGTAATTCCCATTCACAGGGCAGACCTTGGTAGACAATAATTACAACCCTGCCAACTAAACAACAAATTTCATCACCAGTTTGCAATACCCATACAACAGTTTTATCCAGCCATAGGTACGTCAGTGTTTCTGGTTGCCTGCTTAAGTTCACAAATGTGAACAGAATAAAAGCACACAAAGCACTTATACTGGAATGATCTCTTCTGTGAAGTGGGCAGTTTGTTTTGTTAAAAAGAGAATAGAATTGGATTTGTCGTTTGCTAGTTTGAAACAAATGCCACTGTGACATGTCACCTTACATGCCAACTTTGAATAGTATATCCTGGCAAAATGCAACATTGTTTCTGTTTTGGTATCCAAGGGGAAATCTTTTCTTCCAAGCTAAATATCTACCTGTAATTTAAAATGATTAAAACTAATCAGACTGTAGAGACTGTAGAGAGTCAGGATCAATAACGACGTAACAAGTAAACATGGTTTCTGCTGATCAGCAGGTATTCTAATTCATCAGCACTTTTTAGCATTTTTATTGAGCTTTGTTCAAGTCTGTTTTCATAGGTGCAACATTTTGTAGTATTAAAAAAGCTTGGCAAGTAAAACATATAACTACAGGAGATTGCTATTAACAGCAAGTATAATAACGTGCTATTTGGAAAATTCATACAAACCATTACAAAATCATGAAAGCAAGAAAACAGACATGGAATAGGTTAGTAGGTTATTGAACTAAGTCACACAGATTACTTCTTTTTTGTTTTTCTCTGTTTTCTCTTCAAACAAATTTAGAAGGATTTTAAAATATTTTTCTTAATAGGAGCCCAGTCAGCTCTGGGAGCTGAAACTATTTTTTTCATTTTTTTCATTCTGCTTGTATTGCATCTATCAGAGGTGGTCCACAACTAGAGGTTACATGTGCTGCTGAAACAAACAATAACAATAATAATATACATAAATGTTTATTTGAATATCTTAATTATTTAAAATCACTATTAATGGTGGCTCAGTCCTCTCCCTCTGCTTTTGTCATAAAATGAATTTTAGTATGCTACCTCAGGTCCTGCTTCCTGCTAGCTTTGTAATAATACAAAGTTGAAAAAAAAATGTAGACTCTCTTAGGCAAATTTTAGTCTTTTTCAAGAGCTTCAGGGAGAAATACTTTTAGTAGTGTATCTATCTGAACTAGCAGAGTACAACAAAATTCAAACCAGGTGTAGGAGGCTGCATCACTATTCATTTCCCTGGAGTTGTTGCTTTCCACATCTGATCTTAATTTGATCCTTTTAGGCTGCAAAACCATGCTGTAAATTCACAGTTGGGTATTTCATGAGAATCTCAGCATTTGCTTTTCCTTTCCAAAACTAGAAACACAAAAAAGACAAAAAAGAGAGAAAAAATTTAAGGTTATAACAAAAACTTTATAATCTCCAGCAAGATTTAATTCTACAAGCCGGCTACGGATTAGGCAAAACTGAGGCTTTTCATATGATAATAGAAATTCAGATATCCTTTATCCTTATTGTCTTTTTCTGTTTTAATATGAAACATCAGGTGTAAAAGGATATAAATACAACGTAAAAGGAAATTTTCAAAATATCCTTTGAAATATCTTCAATCCTTTGTTCCACAAACAGCAGTGCTGCATTTCTCACTGTTCAGGTCAATTGGCTGTAATGGACTAAATGCTGATGTTGACCTCATGAGAGCTCAGTTAACTCTTCTGTTTCAGCTTGTTACTTGCAGATGCTGTTAGGAGGGGTTATTGGAGTGAACACATCTTCACAGCTATGTCAAATAAAAAAAAACCCCATAACCATTATAAACACAGTTTTTGAGTCTTATGTTCAGTGACATAACTTCAAGCATTCTGCAGATGATACGAAATCAGTGATGTTTTTTTCAGGGGAAATCAGCTTTATAGAACCTCATAGATGGTTACAGTTCTGAAAAACATTCTGAATAGCCAGTTTGTACTTTCAGTTTTTCCAAATGGTTTATCAGCAAACCAAAGAGATTTTTCAGGTATCTCTCACCCAGTCTTAATCAAATGATATAAGGGACCTGTAAATCTGAATTCAGTAATGAAATGGTGGTTAAGCAGGCACCTTATTGCTTTGTTTCTCTAGTGCGCTGAAAAAGATCTCTGTGGTCTTTGCTACGTGAAATCGAATTTCTGAACATCATCTGGAAGAAATGGCTCCCTGACGCCAATTAAAAATGCCCTTGAATTTAAATTCCTGCAGATTTTGCTCAAACAAATTTTGGGCATGTTATTTTCAAGTTTATAGGTCTCTACCGTTGCTTAATTGTTGTTTTTTTTTCCTGATATCAGTGTGAATTTTATCTTTGGCTTTAATTTCATGGGGGAATAGAACAATAGACAGAATCTATGTAGTACCACTTCGTGTGAATCTGTGGGAGGCTGAAGTAGTATTAACAGCTGTTTAGCATCGCCTTCGTTGTAATTGTGCTAGAGTCTTCTCTGTTTTCCAGGTGGGACATTAAACTTAATGGTGCCATTGGCAGCACTTCAAGTTATGTCTTTAAGAGATACATATGTGTGAATGTATATCTGAGCCTATATTTTCACTTTATCAAACATAGTGACACACACAAAAAGTTCTAGTAAGAGATAATCCCCTGGAAACTCTCTCTTTGTAGAATCACATGGCTGATCCAATGCCTGGCTCTTGCTACTGCTTAGGATAAGCCACCAAGCTTTGCCTCACTGCACTCTAAGGGTGGTTTCTCTCATCACAATTGTGTACATGGGGAAAGTTTAAGTTTCCCTTTCAGTTGCCATGAAATTGCTGCCCACAGTTTCAGTTCTAAAAGTTAGTTGTTTTAGGGAAATGAGAGCTTTAAAATAGCTCTAAAATGTTGCATTGGCAAGCTTTTGAAAAAGTGAACTGAATTCTGTGTCTGCTTGCAATATGTGGGCACTCTGTAACGGGGGTCCAACGTAGGTTGGCAACGTTGAGAAAATTCAGACTCTTCTTTCAGTCCAACTGGCAGGGCTATGTTCCTGCAAGGAATAGGGGAAGCCTGTCTCTTTTAATGGTGTGAAGCTGTGAAGTACACAGATCTAGAGCTTGAAGAGTTCCCATGTCCCATAGTGTACATGTATTTTCCATGGGCCAGACTTTCCAGATGTTGAACCTGTCTCCGTGTTGTGCTGCACTTCCAGTTGCCGAATCTCAGATATGTCAATTCCTTTTGATTCAAAGAAGTGACTAAGCAGTTTTCCTATGTGTGGCTTGGCTTTGGCAGCTCCTCCTTTAAATGGAAAACCACTTCCTGACATGTTTGTTGCAGCAGCAGGGCCTTATAATATCATTATGCAAACTGCAGAACTAGTACCACAGCCCTCCTGGACAAACTCTTTATCATGTTTGCTATCTTCCCTCTAGAAAATATTGACTCAGTTTTAGGCCCAAAGCAAGGTGGCTCTGTCTTTTTTTGCTTTTAATGTAAACCTAAAGCTTTTGGTTACACATTGGTTTCTGTTACCTGTCCATGCACTTCTAGATAGGAAGTTCCAGGGTGAGGCAATCCCTTTCTCTTCTTTAGTGTCTTGGCAGACATTCAAAATTAATAGTTTTACCAGTATGAGGGGTACTACCTCCACTTGGATGGAATCTCTTTGTAGGTTGTCTTTGACTGCTCCACTGTAATTTCCTAGACAGTATCAAAGTGTCAAGCTTCCACTTCAAA
The DNA here is from genome assembly GCF_035582795.1 of Mycteria americana. Taxonomy (NCBI): domain Eukaryota; kingdom Metazoa; phylum Chordata; class Aves; order Ciconiiformes; family Ciconiidae; genus Mycteria; species Mycteria americana. Next base: position 91,835,166 of record NC_134366.1, on the reverse strand, counting down.
ATGAAATCCTAAAGCCATTCTGATGATTGAAGTAGAAATATAATATGCCATTCACAAAACTAAGGTGGGACTCTAAAGCAAAAGACACAAACAGAAACCTGTTGCTTCAGATGTTGAAAGACAGGCTGATGGAGAAGTAGAAAGCATTTTGGCTGACAGGGCTAGATGACCAAATAATATTTTCCATCTCTGACTTCTGGAAACATAAATATCTCCATATATGAGAGTAACATAACACCATTATCCTGAGTATAAACTTATGAACTGCATAGCAGAGTTGAGATTTTGCATCTGGCTGGGGGGTTTATAACACTACTTTGACCTTTTAAATCATATTTCACCCTAATATTTACACACAGCTTGTTTTTCAAAAAGCCTTTCTTAAGAAATAAAGAAAAAAAAAGCTCTGGGTAAAAGGAATTGAGCTGTGCATTCAAAAGAGTTGGCCATCTCATTGGCTGGTTTAAATCAGGGTAATTCCATGGATTTGTAGCAGCTGGGCATCTGGCCCAGAGATTTGTCTAATCTGGGACCCAAGCCCTGATAGATAAGGAATTCCCATCAAAGCTTCTGAAGCTCATGTTCTTTTTTTAATTAGGAGGCATCTGCAAAAATAGGCTGAACAAAAGCTGAATGGTCTAGATCTCTTCCTAATTATAATCTATTTTCCTGTATTGCAGCTACTTTTTAAGGACCTTCTAGATCTATTTCTTATTTGGTAGCTAGCACATACCTTTATTTGCAAAGCAAAATAGTGAAATGTGTGTATTCTTCCACTGGGGCTCCCAGAAAAGGGTACAGGGATAACTATGTTGCAAGGAGCTTATGTTGCCATAAATTCAGCTGAAGAATTTGGTTCATGCTCTCCTCATCCTGCTAGCCCTCAGTTTCAGATCCCTATTAATTTTTTATTCAACTCTTCTCCTTATTCCTGTAGTCATGGTCTCTCCAAATCGTGGAAATAGCAGATCTCCTACAGAACCAATTTCTTCTGCATTTTTGATCACAAAGTGTGTGAATAGCTCTGAAATGCCAATGTGATTCATCATGGCACTTAAGCGTCAAATATTGGATTTATGTGACAGTTAAGTGAGAGCTTTTGTAATACACAAATACGTAACCAGCCAAACAGCTTCATTTGTGTGTGTGTGCATGTAGCAAAACACTCAAAATCAAAGATTAAAGCAAAAAGCTTCAGACGCTATTCTATTCTACTTTTTCCAGAGGTGCTGAATTCCCACAATGGGAGGGATATTAAAAGTGTTTGAAATTAAAATGACCTAATTGAAAGAGAGCAGCAACTGATTCACAACAGTTTTGAAATGACATAGGGAAATGGGGATTTCTTAGAAGCTAGAAATATGCAGACATTTTAAATTGCTTTCAATCAATTGTTTATCTATGTTACCATTCTGCAAATAGAAAGGTAAAAATATCTTAATATTGCTATTTATATATTTTTTTATATATATATATATGATTGGCTGTTCCACACAGTCATAAAAATTTGTATTTTTCTGAGCAAAGCAACTCCTATGTCAAGCCTAAATATTGCATTCAATGAAGCTAGGATAATTCACTATTTTTTTCTTTTGGCTTAGACTCATAGTTTACAGACATGCATGTTTTATGACACTGAATCAAGAACTGGGGCAGCTGAAGAGTGGACACATATCTGTTCTGCCACCCCCATTACAGCTGGAGGTCACGGTATTCTGAATCTACCTAAACTCATCTTTTAAACCCTGACCCTATAAGATTTTAAACATGTGCTTGATTTGATGCATGAGAGCACTAGAAAAGAATGGGATGGCTTACAGTATGTGAAGGTAAACAGATGTGTAAGTCTTCCCAGCAATGGGCTCCTTGTGAATGGATATCCTTGTCTCATTTCATGGAGCAGGTGATAGAATGAAGTCTGGTATGTTAATATTCTGGTCACTGTTCTAAACAAAAAATTGCAATATATCTCTAGTCACTGAGAAATGCTTGGGCAATACATCTGGAAGTGGGCCATATTGCTTATAGGGAAAGGGAAGGAAGGAGTGAATTGCCATAGGCAATTGGAGGAATTGGTGAGTGCATTTTAAGTGCTTGAGAAGTTCTGGGCAGCTGATGTTTGAATAATTTTTGAGAAATTTGCTATAGTATGTGTCAGCCTCTATGACACATTTTATCTTGGAGCAATGTCAGAGAAGGATGTCTTGAAAGAAAATTCAGCTGCAGTGATTAAACGAATCATTCAGCCAACATAAAAGCAGGTACCAGGAGATTTAGCACAGCACTGAAATATACAATGAAAAGGAACTCATAAGAAGGCAAGGAATTCTACTTGTAATCTATCACTAAAAAGACATTTGAAAAATGCTTATTTGGACCCTTCCTGGCCTACTAAAATGATTAAAGGTGTTAGAAATATAATTACCAATTGCTACTTTATGCATTATGACTGTTAGTTGACCGAAGAAGAAAGAGAAGTTCCACTTGCATGGGTGCAAATCCTCTTTGAGAATAATTCTGCAAGCTCGCATGTGAAAAGCATTAAGGAATAAAAGTTGTTTTTTTTTTATGAAGTCATATTTTCTTCAACATCCATATTGCTGCTGGCACAAAGCTTTTGGTGAGAACGTAGGGAGTGAAATATTTGGTTGAAGCTTATCTTTGTCTTCACAGATCTTTTTCTTTTATGCTTACTTTTGCTACAGAAAGCCCTCTAGCAGCTCCTTTTCTGATTCTTTGTCTCTGGTGAAATTCCAGGAAGTTGTTTGCCCTCTAACAACCTTCTCTCACTCCATAGAGTATGCTTCTCATTCCCTTATGCTTCCTATAAGGGAATAGATGGAAGAATGGGCTCTTTTTATGTGATCTTTTGTCTTTTCCTGTGACTGAATTTCATTAACTCCTGCACCGTTAGCATTACAGTTTTGTATCCGCTTCATTGTTAAATCTGTGCAATAAAAGGTCTCTTTAATTATTATTTTTTATTTAGAATTCTTTTCCAGTATTAGGAGAGATAAAGTGTTGTAATCAGCTCTTCACTAGATTTGAAAGCTTGCTGTCAAAAGGAAATTCTCTTAAATATAAGAACTGCTCAGTAACACATCTGGACTAGCATTATACAAATTGTCATGAAAGCATCAATCATCAAATCAGCTTTTATCCATGTATTTTTCTATGGACAGACTGTGTGTGGCCTTGGAAACCTCAATTGCTCAGCTAGAATGATTCTCAAACAGGATTTGGTTGTAGGTTATGAATGAGAATTTAAACCAGGGTGCAGCAGAGCTGGCTAAATATAGAATCATAGAATCATAGAACCGTTTAGGTTAGAAAAGATGTTTAAGATCAAGTCCAACCATTAACCTAGCACTGCCAAGTCCACCACTAAACCATGTCCCTAAGCGCCTCATCCAAACATCTTTTAAATACTCCCAGGGATGGTGACTCAACCACTTCCCTGGGAAGCTTGTCCCAATGCTTGACAATCCTTTTGGTGAAAAAATTTTTCCTAATATCCAGTCTAAACCTCCCCTGGCACAACTTGAGGCCATTTCCTCTTGTTCTATTGCTTGTTATTTGGGAGAAGAGACCGACTCCCACCTCGCTACAACCTCCTTTCAGGTAGTTGTAGAGAGCGATAAGGTCTCCCCTCAGCCTCCTTTTCTCCAGATGAAACAACCCCAGTTCCCTCAGCCGCTCCTCATAAGACTTCTGCTCTAGACCCTTCACCAGCTTCGTTGCCCTTCTCTGGACATGCTCCAGCACCTCAATGTCTCTCTTGTAGTGGGGGGCCCAAAACTGAACACAGTATTCGAGGTGCAGCCTCACCGGTGCCGAGTACAAGGTGCCAGGATGTTATTTGCTTTCTTGGCCACCTGGGCACACCGCTGGCTCATATTCAGCCGGCTGTTGACCAGAACCCCCAGGTCCTTTTCTGCTGGGCAGCTTTCCAGCCACTCTTCCCCAAGCCTGTAGCGTTGCATGAGGTTGTTGTGACCCAAGTGCAGGACCCGACACTTAGCCTTGTTGAACCTCATACAGTTGGCCTCAGCCCATCGATCCAGTCTGTCCAGGTCCCTCCGTAGAACCTTTCTACCCTCAAGCAGAACAACACTCCTGCCCAACTTGGTGTTGTCTGCAAACTTACTGAGGGTGCACTCAATCCCCCTGTCCAGAACATTGATAAAGATATTGAACAGAACTGGCCCCAATACTCAGCCCGGGGAACATCACTTGTGATTGGCCACCAACTGGATTTAACTCCGTTCACCACAACTCTTTGGGCCCGGCCATCCAGCCAGTTTTTTACAAAGCGAAGAGTATACCTGTCCAAGCCACGAGCAGCTAGTTTCTCCAGGAAAATGCTGTGGGAAACGGTGTCAAAGGCTTTACTGAAGTCTAGGTAGACAACATCCACAGCCTTTCCCTCATCCACTAAGCGGGTCACCTTGTTACAGAAGGAGATCAGGTTAGTCAAGCAGGAACTGCCTTTCATAAACCCATGCTGACTGGGCCTGATCACGTGGTTGTCCTGTATGTGCCACGTGATAGCACTCAGGATGATCTGCTCCATAACCTTCCCTGGCACTGACGTCAGGCTGATAGGCCTGTAGTTCCCCAGATCTTCCTTCTGACCCTTCTTGTAGATGGGTGTCATGTTTGCTAACCTCCAGTCAACTGGGACCTCCCCAGTTAGCTGGGACTGCTGATAAAGGCTTGAAAGTGGCTTGGGAAGCACTTCTGCCAGCTCCCTCATTACCCTTGGGTGGATCCCATCTGGCCCCATAGACTTGTGTGTGTCTAAGTGGTGTAGCAGGTCACTAACCATTTCCCCTTGGATTATGGGGGCTTCATCCCTGTCTTCCAGCTCAGGGGGCTGGGTACCTGAAGAACAGCTGGCCTTACTATTAAAGACTGAAGCAAAGAAGGCATTAAGTACCTCAGCCTTTTCCTCATCCTTTGTCACTATGTTTCCCCCCTGCATCCAATAAAGGATGGAGATTCTCCTTAGCCCTCCTTTTGTTGCTAATGTATTTATACAAACATTTTATTGTCTTTTACGGCAGTAGCCAGATTAAGTCCTAGTTGGGCTTTGGCCCTTCTAATTTTCTCCCTGCATAACCTCATGACATCCTTGTAGTCCGCCTGAGTTGCCTGCCCCTTCTTCCAAAGTTCATAAACTCTTTTTTTCCCTGAGTTCCAGCCAAAGCTCTCTGTTCAGCCAGGCTGTTCTTTTTCCCCGCTGGCTCGTCTTTTGGCACATAGGGACGGCCTGCTCCTGCACCTTTAAGATTTCCTTCTTGAAGAATGTCCAGCCTTCCTGAACTCCTTTGCCCCTCAGGACTGACTTCCAAGGGACTCTGTCAACCAGTCTCCTAAACAGGCCAATGTCTGCCCTCCAGAAGTCCAAGGTAGCCATTCTGCTAACCCCCCTCCTTACTTCTCCAAGAATGGAAAACTCTATCATTTTGTGATAGCTATGCCCAAGACGGTCTCCAACCATCACATCACCCACAAGTCCTTCTCTGTTCGTGAACAAGAGGTCCAGTGGGGTGCCTTCCCTAGTTGGCTCACTCACCAGCTGTGTCAGGAAGTTATCTTCACACAGTCCAGGAACCTCCTAGACTGTTTCCTCTCTGCTGTATTGTATTTCCAGCAGACATCAGGTATGTTGAAGTCCACCACGAGAACAAGGGCTAGCAATTGTGAGACTTATACAACATTTCATCTGTCTCTTCATCCTGATGATTGGGTGATCAATAACAGTCCTACCGTGATATCTGCCTTCTTGGCCTTCCTGATTGTTACTCATAAACACATGACCCTTTCATCACCATCGTCAAGGTCTAGACAATCAAAACACTCCCTAACATACAGGGCTACCCCACCACCTCTCCTTCTTTGACTGTCGCTTCTGAAGAGTTTATAGCCATCCATTGCAGCACTCCAATTGTGCAAGTCATCCCACCATGTTTCCGTGATGGCAACTATATCATAGTTTTCCTGCTGCATAATGGCTTCCAGGTCCTCCTGTTTGTTACCTGTGCTGTGTGCATTGGTGTGGCTGCACTTCACTTGGGCTATTGATCCTGCCACACTTCTAGGGGAAGAAGCCCCATAAAAGTAAGGGTTAGGAGAGAGATGTTTGTACCTACTCAGAAAGTAACAGAAGTGCCTGTTTCCTGAGCAGTTTCCAAGAACTTCCTGGTGATGCCCAGGTCAAGTCAGAGTGTTGACTGATTTCTGCAAATGCTGAAGAGTCATCCATAGCTTTCAAATGGTCTTTGGCTGTCAATGTTCATTCAATCTTACTTCTTATTCAGTTGCATACCTTGTATATTGTATGGGCAAATAATGCATGTAGTTGTATCTCTTGTGTAGGTTAGACAACATGATGGACACTATTCACAGGACAGTCTTTATTTGTCGCCTGGGAGGTTCCATGTGTAAAGTGGAAGATGTAATAAAAATAGGGAACAAGGCAAACAAGCAGTCTAAGATGCAGTGCAAAGAAAAGCATAATAGGCTTTGCCATTTTATCAAGAGGGTTGTGGTTAATTCTTGGATCCGACACAGTGACAGCCGGCAGGCACAGTACTCAGTATGGCAGTCTACCTAGGCAGAAAACTAAGCGGTGCTCATAGGTTGAAATCTTGGTCTCAAGAATTTTTTTTTAGTGAAGGTAGAAGTTGACTCAAGTCAAATAATATACTTTCTACTTTTCCAGTGTGGATAGGAGGTAGTGTGCGTTCAGGAGCAGCAAAGAGGTGGCCTTGCAGGGAATGAGTGAGGCAGTATGGATTCTCATAGCTTAACCTGGCTAGAGTTCACATTGTTGCAATACAGTTATTGGCATGGCCCATTTGAAGTTAGCTGAGCTGCGTATAATTTTTATGTATTTGTTGAGGATGTGATCCTTAAAATTCCATTGTAATAGCCAAAATTTGTGTGACGTTCTTTTATATAAAATACAAATGCTTTGATGTAAACATGGAAACAACTTTGGTTAGAATCGGGATTCTGAAAAAAAGTATTTTTCCAATTCTGTGTGGTATTATCAGGGCTCTTCTGTTGATATTTCTAGGTATCCAATCAAACTATTCTGCTTTCTTGCTTTTTTTAGATAAGTGTTATCTGGGGTGAAGGAAAGGGTGTGTTGTTCTATAGGGGTTTTTGTTGGGACAGGGAGATGTAAAGCTTTTGAATTGGACAATTTTTCTAAACTTTAATTTATTTCCATGCAAAACCAATGATACTGTAAAAACAATTACTCTGGAGTTTTTCTGAGATATTTCAATAATGTCATTATTCATTTCTAGGCAAGTTCCAAGTGTGTGGAAACAAAAACGACAATAAAAACTCCCTTTCCCTCTCTCAGGTGTACCACTATAATACTTGAGTATTTAGAGAAGATAATCCAAGAACATGAAAACAAATGTAACCTTCTCCCTGTTTTAGTCAGCACTTTTTTATGGTTCATGCACTTTGTGTTTTCATGGGGAGGATAATATAATGCCTGCAATAAGTCTAATACATAGTTATGCTAGTGAAGTGGACATAGGATAGGGATTAAAAGAGCCTGGTTGAGGGTTTTAGATTTTTTTTACACCACTTGGCATGTGCCAAAATAAGATTTTCTTTTCTTTTTTTTCCCAAAAGTCTACAGGCTGCATGATGAATCTCACACATTCTTATATTCTTTGTAATGTCACTTATCAAAGCACATGACGGCAATGTCGTAAGAGATCCAATGTCTGAACTAGGAGTACTGAGTCAATAGTGAAGTTGAAATGATTATAAAACTTCCACCATAAGCAATGGAAATAAAACGCAAATAAGCTATTATTTATCATCAAGATCTACAACTGCACAAAAATTTCTCATCTCATCACCTCTTATGCGCAACATTTAACACAGACTTTGTGCAGTTATGTTAACCTTTCCTTTCCTTTCCTTTCCTTTCCTTTCCTTTCCTTTCCTTTCCTTTCCTTTCCTTTCCTTTCCTTTCCTTTCCTTTCCTTTCCTTTCCTTTCCTTTCCTTTCCTTTCCTTTCCTTTCCTTTCCTTTCCTTTCCTTTCCTTTCCTTTCCTTTCCTTTCCTTTCCTTTCCTTTCCTTTCCTTTCCTTTCCTTTCCTTTCCTTCCCTTCCCTTCCCTTCCCTTCCCTTCCCTTCCCTTCCCTTCCCTTCCCTTCCCTTCCCTTCCCTTCCCTTCCCTTCCCTTCCCTTCCCTTCCCTTCCCTTCCCTTCCCTTCCCTTTCTGTATTTGTTTTGCTGTTTAGGTCTTCTAAGTTTATCAGAGCCCTACAGCTCAGTCCCTTTTCCTTCCTTCCTTTCTTTAAATGAATGTTGGCTTGCATAAATCACTACATTTCCCCCCTCTGGGGCTTATTTGAATATTGCCATTGTCCTTTTTGCAGAAAAGTGACAGATATTGCTGTCTTGCAGATCCCTGGCTTCTTGTTGTTAAGGAACTCAGTAATGTCTAGTCTCTTAGTGTTGCCTCTGGGTGGTTTGTTTGCCAAAAAATGTGGAAGATGATAGATTCAATTTCCCTGAGAAGAGATGTTCACAAGGAAAACTTATTTGAAAAACTCAGATAGGTGCCCCTAGACCAAAGCTCACATGATGTAGAAAAAGAGTCACATAGCAAGCTTTTTTTTTTCCCCATTAAATATGACTTTAAGCCATCTCATACATTTGATCTCTGCTTTTGCTGAAAATTTTATCTTGAGTTCTGAGACATCAGTAGCTTATGATTTATGACATTAACACCTGTTGCTATAACAATCACTCCCACAGTTTCCCAGAGATAACGTTACTCTAGAAGCAACATGAATGTAACAGAAGTGCTGTTAATCTCCAGTGGAGAGAAAGATCTTCTATCACCAGGTTAAGGATCTGACCGTTGCCCCATTTTAACACAATTTAATGTAGGTATAATGTCATTATTGTAGTGGAATTACTTATGTTTTAGACTAAATCTGCCTTAAGATGTACTACATGACTAAAGTTTCATGATATCTCTTCATATAATTCTTTCCAAGTATGACCTCCTCCATTAATAGGCTAAATTCTGAGGTTCTTAACTTAGAAAAAAAACCAGTTGTTAATGGGCATTTCCTGAATAACTTTGCTCCCAAACTTGTCTATTGGGGTTCTTTAGGAACGTCAGTCTAGATAATCAGTATCATCCTTTTTTGTAGAAAAGCTCTGTTACTCAGAAATAGCCAATGGCCAGTCTTTTTGATGGCAATACTGCTATCCATTTAAGCAGAAGTGAGACAGCAATCCAATATGCAGAAATAAAAAACCTTATTTCTTGTCTTAGAGTGTTGATAGATGCTGGCTGACTTCTTGAACTAGAACTACTATTTTATGTGGTTTTCATAAAAAGAGTTACACAGTTTACAAAACATGTATCATAGAAGACTGGTTGCCAAATCTTTAATTAACACGGTTTCAGCAGAACGTCCGCTGAAAGGAAAGGTAGATGTGGAGTTCATCTTTTTGTGAGGGGAATAAGAGACAGCCTCCACAACGTTTTGCAGCTATATTTGACCATTCAACTTATCACCCTACCTTGCAGTCATCTTTAAGAACACGGAAATGTTAAGAAAACAAGCAAAAAACCAATATGGGACTACATTAGTGCACAGGATTCTTTCTTTCTTGATGGGAAGTACATAAACAAACACTAAATGTTAGATTAACACAGAAATGTATTTGGCAGATTTTAGCGAGGAAACTTTTTGGACTAAAAAGAACTATACCTTTTAGGTTTTTTTGTAAGTGTGAGGTATTTGCAAATAATTCAATTTTAAGAGCTCTAAGCACATTGGTATGATTTTCAACTTAACTAGTACATTTTTTTCTCTATTGTACCTCTTGATTAACTTGTACGTATTGGAAAAATAAAAGATTTTTTTCAAGTGTATTTATTCCAAAAACAAACTTAAACTTTAGTTTTGAGGAATTTTCTTTTTGACAACTAAGGCAAAGTGAAGCACATAAAATGATGCTTATTTGTGACATATATACCTGTTCAGATGGTTCTCTGAAAGACAGTGTAGTAGGTTGTTCCATTTAAGACTGTCAGAGTTCATTCTTTGTGGTTTTGTGCCGTGAAAACATCAAAGAATGTCTTGGAGAGAACAACAGCAGTATGACCACTGACTTTATTTGAACAAATAAGTTCCCTTTCACTTCTCTGGAGTCGCGCTCTGTGTTATGTTTCAGGCAAGAAGACCTCCTACTATTTCCAAGGGGATATAAATACGTAGAAACCTCAAAGACTATTGAAAAGAGTTTTGTCATAGCTTTTCCCCTGCTGTGTCATAGTGTACGTGAGACATTTTTGACCTGCAGAAGGTCCCTCCCACAGCCAGTTCCTTATCTGAGGAAGGCTTCTAAGGTGCTCGCCCATTACATGACCAGACGATCAAAGAGGATCATTAGAATAATTTATAATGTCAGTAGCCCAATCCTGAGAGCAAGGCTGACAGACTCTTGGGAGAAAGCTGTGGCTGGATCTGTTCGCTTGGTGCTGCACTGAAAATAATAGAGGCACTAGTATGAATGGAAATCAAGCATGTATCTGTTTTTCTCTTACAATCACTGTTGTAAAAAGACAGCTATCCTTTAATATTTTTTTCTGCTCACACGGTCAAGAGGTGGAATGCCAAAAGGTGCTATAAATTGTTGGCCAAAAATGTGTTTTCAGTCCATTCGTAATCTCAAAGCTTCACAACCAGAAATGAGAGGAACCATTAATCTATACAATTATCTTTGCCACAGATAGGTACCCTCCAAACCATCTTCTCTGCTCTGTAAGGATTAAACAATATTGTCTCAATAAAAATCTATGACTAATTTGCTTCTTTAACAGGCAACAAACTCTGAAGACTATGAGGAGTAGGAGTACTGGAAAGTAATCAGACTAGGACATGTTGTTTAATGTTTTTGCTGACATAGACGAAGTATGTCAGTGACACTTTCAATGCTTTTGTTAAAACTTCTGGCTCTGTGAGAGATGCTGTGGTTTATAAATCATCTATTGCCTAACAAATGCTATTGCCTTTTATTTTTCTGCCAACTTTATGGGACTAGAATGGCAGGTTTGTACAGGTACACTCGAGTTCTGGCTCTAGATTCCCCTTAGTGCCTGTCTTCAGATAAAATCAGCTGCCTTGCTACATATGAGCAAACAACCTGTGCATTCATGGTAAGTCCAGAACATCCTGACAGCTTGGTCTGCTTGCAGTTGTACCTGTGAATATTTTACAAGTTTGCAGTGAGCCTATTAGGACATTATAAAAGTGAGACAGGTTCTGTTTTGGACATAGCATCAACAAAAAGGAGCTCTTAACAAGGATGTTCATTTCTTTGATACATTCTGAACAAGTTCTTCTATTCTGGAGGGGAAATAGCTGGTTAAAGCACAGATTCTACAAGGCAGTGATTTTGAGGCTTTTCTCTTTCTTGATCTTTACACAGAAATGGTCATTAGTGGATCATGCAAGAGGTATCAAGCAGACCTCTTGTAAAATAGCAAATGATGAGCACACACTAATTTTTCTTTTCCAGGTACTTGGAGTTTTGTCTCTTGTTTGCTGTGCTTTGTGACAGTTAAAATGAACACCATTGCTGGGAGAAAAGATAACTCATGGCACTATCCTATTTGTGCTCTTATTAATATTTGCACTGTGACCTTGATGAATCTACTTTTTTCATTCTGGCCAAGACTATTAAATGGTAATTCAGTTTATAGCTAGTTTATATGAGTATTTTAAGTATAATTTATAATTTAGCTGAAGTGATTCTCATTATTTCCACACCTGCCTTTTAAAGCATCTGTTCACTTGCTGGTGACTGGCAAAACTTGGATGACCAAAACAGGATTGACAACAGCCAGCTCACTGATTAAATGAGCAACCACTAATCCAGTCCTGCTTTATGCTTCTGGATGGCAGGATGGCTTGTATATGTGAAGGAGTGACTGAATAAAATGCAGTGACAGAACAGGGACCAGAACCATGAGGTCTGTATGCTTTTTGTGCCAAATCTAAACTCTTTACGATGAGATCATGTAGTTTCAGGATGATATGTAATGATGCTGGCAGTAGCTGAGAGACACCATTTGTTAGATTGCTAAAGGAAAAAGGAAAAATGTTCCCTTACAATAGCGACCATATTCCTGAGATTCTTTCAGAATTCCAACAGATTCTTGCCATAATCAGAGTAACAAGTGCAATAGATCTCTTTCTAAGTATTATTTAATTTTAAACTGTGATCAACCGAGTGTATTTTCCACGTTCTTTTCTGTCTATGAACTTTTTAGGGTGTGTCTAAAGCTTTTATTATGAATTTCCTTGCTCAGAAACACCACATTAAGTCTAGTGCAACTGTACTGAAGTCAGGGGAATCATTCTGGCTTTATACCATTATAGCTGAAATGACAATATAGCTTCTAGTAGCATGTAATATTATGAAGGTTTATGAATGTAGTTTTGTTTCTCCTGAAAGGTCCCTTTCTTCTTTCAGAAATCAATAGTAAGGTAATCAGGTAATCAATGCAATGATACTAGTGCAGAAAAGCACTTGAGATGTAAACTGGTAGTCCAGTGGACCATGGCAGCTTCCCTGAAATTCATACAGGATATGAAACTGTACGATTTATGTACAGGTTTCCAAAGGATAATATATCATTCTCTTTTAGCAGTGAGTAGTAATTTCTCTACTTTGTGAATAAAAGAACAAATCACATTTTATTGTGTCCAAACTAAAAGTTTGCTTGGAAATGGTTGTTTAGCTATTACACCCAAACTCATACATCTATACATATGCCTGTTGTTAAAATCAGAATAGTTATATGTATAACCTTGTTGTGTCCTGTCATCCCTGCCCCCACACTGCACCAAGCAGAGTTATTTTTGTCATGTTCAAAATTAAGACTGCTCTCTTCATTAATGATGTTGGTTTGAAGAATTTTGAAACGTTAGCAGTGGCTTCAGCAAGTCAAATCAAAATAATCTCAGATTAAAATGCTATCTTAATGTCGTGCTAGTTGTGATGGTGTTAAGTGTTGCAGTGCTCCAGGACATTTAAAAGGGGCTGAGTGCCTAATATATATTCTCCTACCAGAAACCTTCAGCTCCCCTATGTTGACAACCTACATTTATATTTGTATGAGAAACATACTTTTTAGTTTTGTAGAAAACAGAAAAGCAAAGAAAAGCTCAAAAGCAAACAACAATCTTGGAGCTAAGCAGTATGATTTCTTCACTGTTGCTTGCCAGAGTAGAACCATGCCCTGCAACAACAAAGTTTTCAATAAAATCAAAGAAGCAGCACTAGTTTAGACATTCTTTAACATGGACATATACACTTCTCTAGCAATTACTCTTGTATTTCCCCCTCTGTGTGGCTGCCTCATATAATTTGCAGCTGTTACCTGAACAGGGCCAAAGTAAAATCTTTCTCTTTTCCAGGCAGCTTGTGCTCATTGCACTCTGATGAAAAGGTAGTATTCCCTACCTGGATTCATCTGAGATACCCTTGTTTATAGTTGTAGACTTCTATCAGAGGTTTCTTGAACTTAGGTAAGACTGTATGGAGGATAATAACAAATATCTGAAGAGCTTTAGAAGTATTTCAGGAGGTATTTTCTTCAAACAGGTTTTTTCATTTTGAAAGAATTTTAAGTAGCTTTAGAGGATTCATGTGGTTCTTTGTGTTGCACTGCATGTTAAAGCTCTTTCTTCCCCATGGTCTCTGTGATTTTATCTGGAAGGAGTTAAATGGGTAAGTGTTCAACTTCAGTTTGAAGCATGTTATTTGCATTCGTTGTGTTCAGGTGGGCACAGCTCTCTCTTCCTGAACTGTTTGCCCAGCCATACACCAAAGTAGTTCAGTAAAACAATAGGCAAATTATATTTGCATAATCCTGTGCTAAGTACAAGCAAGATTGACTGGGTTATTCAGGAGAATCTCCTAAGGTAATAGACTGAAAGCTGTGTTGTCAGTGGGAACTACTTGTTAATATACCCTTTAAAAATTCTGTGTGTATTTCAGTCTCGGCTTGTTGACTGTGATCTGATCCCTCCCTAGTCAAGGAAAAAAAGGCACTTCTGAAAGAAGACTCAATCTACCTATTTTAAGATGGTATGAATTATTCTTCATCTTCCAGTGACAAGAGAGACCTTAGGAGTTTTGATGTGGAGCTTAAATGAGGCTTCTAATATTTAGGTAGTTAACAGCATATGAAATGAACTCTTCCATTAAAGATGTCCAGCTGCTATGGGTCAATGAACTTTGTTTTGGTAAGGAACTTTGATCAGCTAGAGGTAGAGGCTGGTGTAAATCTTCACTTAGCATGAACAGTAGATATAGATGTAAATAGTGAAGAAATCTATGCTACCAAAGCAGAGGCACTGACAAGAAATGTGCTTGTGTCTGACATTTGCATGTTCCAGAAACTGACCTAAACCACAAAACAAAATCATTTGAGATAATTTCTCTTCCCAGTTAAAAAAAAAATCAAGTCTGCCTCCTAGTAAAGTAACTAAGCAAATACAAGACATCTACAGTATAGAGGGAGGGAAATTTTACCTTGTAATAGATGAAGTGATAATCACAGCTTAAAAGAACTAATTTGCATTGTTCTTCATTTAAAAAAGTGGAAATAAGCATGTGACGAGAGCTGCTTGTGGGATAGATAAGCATCAGCTGATTTTACTTCTGCTTCTGTGTTAGAGTTTTAGGCATTCGGCTCTACTGTTTTTAAGGAACTTGCAGCTTTTGGACAGTTCCTCATAGAACTGGAGACTTTTTTTTAAATGTGAAAAATTCATACTATTTCTGCAGCAACAGGAATTAGCTTTTATTATTATGAACTTTGAAATCTGTGAATTATGAACTTTAGAAATATCTTTCATTTTAGAGACTAACAACTGAATGGTGATTACATTTTCATTCTGTCACAGTCTGTGGCAAAGGGAAAATTGCCTGAAATATATAAAAATAATATCATTAAAACTGATGCTATAAGGAAGTATGATAGCAGAATGCTGTACCTTTCAGCAAGAAAGACCGTTTTTCTACTGTAAACCTGAGAGAAGATTTATTCTGAGAAAAAAGAACCTATTCTCTTCCTCTTCCTCAAACATGCTCTAGAAACACCAGTTCCAAAACATAAATCCTAGAGGTAACATTCAAGGGGCAGAGAACTAGGGATGCATTGACTGGAGGAAAACTAAGAATACTTGTTGCAAGCTAGTACATCTAAGCTGTAATTCAAACTAATTAGCTCAGGTACTTTCATCATCTCCATGTGGGCACCTTTCCAGAGCGTAACAGAGGGCTGTATAAAGGCAGCCGCTTGGGTCCTGAGAACAGTATGGCTGTACCAGTGTTGCTTTAGGCTTTGCAGTTAGCTTGTATTTTGGCACCATGCTTGCTGTGCAGTAGAGACTTGACCCCAGTCTTCTGTCTCTGCCTGCTCAGGAGCACGCACAGTCATTGGTATAATCATATTCAGGCTGGTACCCTGGTCATCGTTAGCCAGTCCTCCACCCTTTGATCAGGCCAAGAAGAAGGAGCTCATTCACAGCTTCCTATCTTACGCAGCACATATAGCAACTGTCACTCCATTCACCCCAGGTTTGGAAAGGTACAGTCAGTCTTTCTGTTCACAACAGGATACCTCACAGCTAACGAGGTAATGTGAAATAAGTTTACCTTTTTTTTTGGCTATTGGATTTTAGGCTTTGCCCTCTTGCTACCTGAAGTCTCACAGCATTTTGGACTGCCTTTTTTTCCCTGGAGAGTAGTTGTGGTCCTGTAGACTCTGTTTCTCTTCTCTTGCTTCTTCTCCCTTGGAGGAAGAGAAAACACTTCTGGTAGTGTCTTATACTAGAGAAGAAATGAAGCCGGTATGGAAACTCTCTGGAAATGATATCCAGTTTTCTGATGTGGGTTGGAAAAGTTTGTACGGGAAAGATTTTTAGGGGTGCCTCACAAATCTATGTGTGAGAAAAAAGACAAGTAAAAGTCTTCTAGGGTCTCAGTCTGACCTCAGAAAATACTGGAGTCTCACACTGTTCCTTTTTTTATTTGGCTTGATATAATTTTCTCTTCTTCTTCCCTTTTTCAGATTCACTTAAACTGAGAAAATATATGTAAAATCCTAGAGTTACATATATTTAAAGCAATGCAAATCTAGGTCTTTGCCTAAAAGCTTTTGGCATGTACATGAGATTCATGTAAGCTGAAGCTGTCAGTATCAAGCCTCCTTGCCAAGGCTAGAGATCGGTTGCCAAAAACCGTTGAGTGAACAATGCTGCTTTGGATAGAAAGGAAACATCTCTTTAAAACTTGGTTCCTATGGCTATTTGCCTGTATTATGTTCATACATTGCTTTTGGGATGCTGAGGCCTCTGACTGGGTGCTGAAATCCAGCAGGTACTCAAGGATGCTTTAGTCTTACTGATTTCAAAAGAAGGTAGAAAGAAGTGCCTATGAAGACAGTGCCTATGCTGGCAGGCACAGATGGAAATGAACAAGCTCTGCATGCCCTGCTCCTGCCAAGTCTAGTTTGAAAAGCATGTCAGGCCTTGCTGAGATGTAGTTTATCACTACACCAAAAGCCATGAAGCTGTATTAACTCTCATCCAGGTGTTGTGCAGGCTGGCAAGCATGCATGTCTCTGTACGTTCCTGCAGACGTACCTTAAGAGGCGTATTTAATATCTATGCCTTAATATATGTATGAAGATCCTTTCGTTTTAATTTGCTTTTTCCTTGCATACCATGTTATTGTACTCCAGTGAAATTCTTGGTCTTTGAGAGTTTTGTCTTTCAAACATCATGATGTAAGAGGGACCTACTGTAAGCAGAACCTACTCAGTATCATAGATAATGAGACACAAGAGAGCCTAATGATTTATTTCTCCTGCTCTGTAAATTCAGGATGCTGTTTGGGCTCGGACATCAGATTCTTCCAAATTATAGACTTCTTAAAGTTCTAGCTACAAAGGAAGATCAATGTTTGCACTGTTTTCTTTATAAAATTCATATTTCACAGTGTTCTTCCAACACCAGCAACAGATACACACAGCATCTAGTACAAGATTAGAAATAATTTATAGATTTTTCCCACTTCTCACTTGTTGATACTTCCAAGTCTCTTACCTGCTTCCTCCAATTATGGCTGTAATTGTTATTGTTAACACTGTATTTTAGCTAGTGTTTAATCTGTATTTCAGTGCTTTCCAGTTTATTAACAGTCATCTATCACATCTTCTGAAACATACAGGATGTGGGTTTTGGCTGTGGCACTAAGAAGCTTTTTGCAGCCTTAGAGAAACTGTTAATTTTAGAGGACAGGAGACATTTTCCTTTAGATAATAAATAAATTAATAAATATGTAGACAAAATCGTGGCATCTTATTAAATTATATTTACCACTATCAAACATTTATAAAGGTGACATCTGCTGAAGGGTCTTATACAATTTACAGAGTGTCAAAATTCCACCTAAAATCACGAGCTTAATGTTTTCTCTTGGCAGGTTCTAAGTATCTTCCTAACTGCCTTATTTAAACCCTTTGTATCACTTTTTAGGTGTGTATTTTTCTCTCCTCTGAGTAGAAACAGGAACATGGATGAAATTCAAGCCAACTGAGAAGTATAAATTTACAATCACATATTTGGAAAAAATTAGTTACAGTACACCTAGATGCAATATATTTCAAGAAAGAAATGCTAAACATTGGGTAACCCACCTAGAATGACAAGAAAAGGCAGCAGACCTGAATTTTTTCCCTAGTTTCATTTGTATTCTAGTCTCTTCCTGTTTTGTGCACATGAGAACATAGGTAATACATTTCAGGGAACAAAATGAAATATTGCTTTAGAAATAGTCTGAATTGTGAAGCTTGAATGTAAAGTGAGATCTGAATGTGAGGTATGATCAGAACAAAGTAACTGATCAAATGTTAAGACTCTTGTTTTTCCTCTCTGCTGATTTGGATCCATTTGATTAAATTCTTACACTCCTTTTCTTCTCAACATTTCTACCTTATTTTAAGTTTTAAATTCTTCTTTTTTTCCAGAGAATTATTAGATCACTTGGGACTGCTTGGGTTAAACAAACCCTTTGCTACTTTGAAATTTCTGATTACTCTGTGCTTTCCCCACCATGAGAAAAAATAGTGGACTGTAGAAAGCACATAGGAAGGGATCCAACACCTGTTTTGGATGCTAGAACGAAATAAAGGAGCTTCTGTTGTTTTTAAGTTACAAGTATTTGAGCTGTGAATATTTTTCTAAACTGAAACCTACAATCTCTGGCTCATCTCCTGCTGATTTTCCTATTCCACTTCTGAAACTCACAATCTATCTTGCAAGGATTGATAGCTTACCTGCAAAGCCAGGTGCTTCCACAGGATAATGGCTGCTACTTAATAAAATTATCTTCTCCTATATTCATTCTGTCATGTTGACCTATAAAACATAAATGGCAAATGGCCATATAACAGATTGTGCTGGACACTTGTAATCCTGCCAAGATCACTGCAGTTGAATCTTCATTCATCATCGGTGCATGTGGTCTGATAATTTTAATTTGATTCTTTTAAGTGAAGCATCTTTCCCAGCCGATTTACTAAACCAGGCATAAATATTTTTTTCTTTCTTACAGAGTTGTAGTTACACATCCACAAAAAATATTCTGTTCAAATGTGGCTTTGTGCTAAGCAGAACAAACTAAAGCCTAAATTTTTAGGTTCATGTTGGACCACTCCTTTAGGAAATTTCATATGACTGCCACCTATATTCACACAACTTTTACTGCAAAATCAGACCCTCATATTCAAATTGCTGTAGACCTATTTCTTGCCATTGGCAACTATCACCAGCAACAGTCCTATACTCAAAGGTGGTGTGAAAGTATATTTTTCCTAAACCTCTTACTTTTCAGTTGTCACTGCTTTAAAAAGTTAAAATGCTTGCTTTTGGACCTAACTTGCAATATTAGAAAGAAAGAAAAAAAATGAAGCTACTATTCAGTAAAGTGATTATAGAAAATATATCTTTTCTTAGGTCATTTTAATGTGCAAGTAATAAAAAAGGCTGAAATTCATACTACTCTAATTAATTATTACACTGAGGATATTCACAGTATATATACCTTTCAGCATTTTTTTCAGCTTTACTTCTGTTTTTTTTACATCATTTTTAGTGCTTGGTTTACTGTAGCTGTGGATAAGTCTGCAGTAATCTACTTTGAATTTCTTCTCTGCCTAAAAAAATAGCCTCCTGTTCCCCTTGAAGTGACGAGTTTTTTTCTCTTGCCTTCACATTAGAGGTCCTGGCACTTTTAGTCTGATTTATTTCATATATGCAACATGGCTTTCTACTCAGAATGAAATGATTATTTTTCCTTTCCTAAACTTCTGGACTTCTGGGGCCATTTCTGTTCAAATTACTTTAGAGATGGGGAATCCAGTGGGGTGAGAAGGTTCAGATTACATGCTTTTTGTCTTGTGAAACTTAAGACCTTTTCAACTTGTAGCGGTTCCCCAATCCCTTTTAAACAAGGAATGTTAAATATTTCTCATTTGGAGAAAAAAAAATCAGAAAATAAAATCACTTTTACCACACACGCAGCCACCTGGCTCCTGTGAAAGACAACTGGATGCAAGTACTGTCTTGTTAATGTTCCTGTTTTGGTATTTTAATGTCTCAGGGCTGGAACTTTCAGTCCCTAATCTGCAAAATTTCCATTTTTTTTTTTTCCTGTTTCCATTATCCTCTCATGACAAAATAATTTTGTTTTTCAAGTACACTTCTGGTAGCACTGCAGAAAAAATCAGCATCCAAACTCAGGTTTGTGAGAATACCCAAATACTGCTCCATGAGCAGTGCAGTTTTTCCATAGCACATCTGATGCTCTTTGCCCCTCAGTGAATGGAGGCTTTAGACTTGTAAAGAAGTTCTGTGGAGAACAAACTGGGAGCTGCATAAGCCAGTTATGAAATTCAAGAAAAAGGGCAAGTCTTAGTCCAGCCGTTGACAACTAGGAAAGTCAGTTTCAGGTGGAATTGTAGCCAGATGGACAAACATCTGCTGAGGAGAGACTGTGAGTCTCCAAGTATGACTGGAAGGAGGTTACCAACAGAGAAGTCCTGTTTTGCAGCTGTGTCAGCTCAATTTCCCTATCACAAAGAGTGAAGAGGAACAAGAAGAGGAAAGCTGGCAATCAGGGTCCATGCTTCAATAGACCAATGCTGTATAAATGCACATCTGTCAGAGGAAAGACTGAGAGATACCCAACTCTGAAAAATGTGATGGTTAGGAAACCCCTAAGTATTAAGATCTTTGTTCTGCCTGGCTGGAAACAAGAATATAACATTCTTCATATCTTGGCTCCTTATGCAGGAGATCTGTACACATTAGTGCCCAACTATCACCTAAGCAGGCTATATCTAATGAAAGTGTATTCAGAATATTTTCTGTAGTGGAGGTGTCTAGCCGGCCAGGGAAAATGGGATCTTGAGGGTCCTGCTATGATAGCTTCAGAATTTGGCTTATGCTAGATCTTTGAGTAATCTGTTAAGTATGAAACTCAATCAATGTAAACTGTTTTTATAAACAATGGTTAAGAGAAACAGTGGGTTGATGAATGCTACTTACATGATCCTCACTGATGCTCAGCTTGTGAGTAGGCACTAAGTGGTACCTTGTTGTTAGCATCTTTCTTGGATAGTACTAAGACACAGGGAACTACCTGGACTGTGTTCCTGCAAATGAGAAGTGAAGGGAAATAGAAATTAAGAGCCTAGATACAGAAGCAAAATACAGAGCATCTTGGAGTTTCAAAAGCATCTCCACCAAAGAAAAAGCAGCTTCGAGTAATCCGAACTTTTCCAGCTTAGAAGGCAATTCCCTCAACTTGGACTTTCTGAAGGGACGAAAGAACAGGACAGACTTCTTGTCCTCTCTTTCCTGCTCCTTTGGTCTACATGGAAGAGTGGATTAATCTCACCACATTTTACTCCTTGTTGAGGCAAATTATCCTGGTGCTTATAGCCCTATGCTTTAGGTAGGGGGATATTCGGGAATCTGTTCGCATGAACAGATTCCCGAAGTCTCGCCCTCTGAAATGGAAACCGGTGAGCTGAAATGTATCCAGAACAGTAACCAGTGTCATCATCTTGCAGGAAGTAGTGATTTAGATGGGTCTCACACCAGGATTTAGGAGCCATATTTAAATGGATTTTGAGACATCAGTCATTAACGCAGTCAAACAGAGTGAAGAGTACAAAGTTGAATTGCTTGAACATCATTCTATAAGCCTGTATGATGCAGACTTTATGGAAGGAAATTGCTATGGCTATTGTCAACCTCAGAAAGGCCACCAGTTGAAACAGAAGCTTTCATTTACTCTTTTACCTCAGAGGCAGTCCCCTAAGGATAAGGTTGAGGCATGTTGTTTGAACAACGGATTCAAGTTTGAATTGCCTGTGTCATGGATGACTATGGAGTTCTAGTTTTTGTTCTGTTGGTCTGGTTCATTTCATCAGCAATAAATGTATTTAAAAGAAAAAGGAGGAATAGAGGGCAACTGCAATCCTAGTTTGGTTCATGAATGAATGAACTTTAAAAATATTTTTATTCCGTTCTGCCTTTGTATCTCGCTTGTTGATCCTGTATGGCAAGAAGCATATTCTAGAAAGAGAAACATCTCTTTGTGTATTTAAAAAGGGAGATGCATCCCGATCTATCTATTAATCAAAGAAATGTTTTTTTCCTTTTTGTCATGAGACAAAGAGGGAATTATGATTTAAAACTCTAGCTAGTATAATGCAGCAATACATACAGCACTCTACCTAAGGGCTTTTATCAAAGAATGCATTCCTCGCATAATATTTCTCCTTAATAAGTAACAGTCTTATGACTGTTCTGTACTTTCACATGACTATAGTTGTTCATCATTGAACTTAGCATCAGATTTTTAACTTGTTTAATAAATAAAACAATAACAAGAGTGATAGCCAATCAAAGTGGAGGTTTGTGAGTATAGAACTAATAAGGGAGATTTTTTGTGATACATATTTCTCTTGCTTTTGAGATAGAGAAATATTTCAGAAATATTTTAGAAAATACCAGTGTGGACTTAATCAACAAGGGTGAGTTTCATGCCTTTGAAGGACTACATTTCATTTGAGGTTGGAATTCAAATAATATTTGTGGCATGTGGTAGTGTATCCTGAAAACTCCTAAATAGCATCTGAGAGGGCAAAGCAGTTGTTTAAGGATGAGGAATTTTAGAAAGAAAAAAGGTTTTTATTCCTTTTTTTTCCTTGCACCAGAGGGAGCTTCCAAATATTGCACAAATGAAAACATTGTCAAGTGTTTGGCTCAAAAAATCTCCTAAGTACTCCCCAAAACAACCTAAATATGAAATGATAATACAAAAATGAAACTAGATATGAAATTTCAGCATCTGACTCAAATTACATTCTGGGATGGAAGCTATTTCAAATGAAGAAAGCACAGCAAAGAAACAAATGGAAAAAATAATCTATAAACATTTACTCAAAATGAATTTGTAGAATCAGTAATATACTTACTGATTTGGTGCATTTACATAATTTTGCAGAATACTCCCTAAAATGTTTGTGCATGTCTCTAAAGAGTGTTTGATCCAGATTCACAGTGGATCTATGCAGTTTTTGCATTCCACATATCAAGTGATTCTTATAGCAGATTGTGTTGCCAGGATGCCCTTTCCCTGATAATATTTTGCAAAATGGGCTAGTATTAGGTCACAGTGTATCTTAATACATTTTACTCTGCTAGATTAAAGAATGCTTATTCTTACACAACAGATTTTCAGAAGTGATCAGTCCACTTTTGTGCCAGGTTTTCACAGAGGATCTTAGCAACTACCTAGGCTCTGAAGTGAGTGGTAAGAGCTTTACAAGGGTCCTATGGTACTGCAAGATTTTTCGTAATCTGGCTCATAATCTCACAGTGGGAATATTTGAGATCTCTTTAAAACTCTGGCCTTGTTTAAAAAAGTGGAGCTGTTTTGAAAATCTGGTCCCATTGTTGCATGATTTGATTAATGATATGTATAGGCTTAACAATGGCATGCAGATACAACCACAGACAGACTTAAATATCTGTGCAACTTGCCACATCTGAGTAGTTCCTTGGGATGGGTCATATTTGTAACTTCAAAGTGTATGATTAGTAAATCAGAAGGATTACTCTTACACATGAACTATGTAAAAGACGAAATGCATGACAAATGTGCTGGATGGAGCAAGGAGTATATTCTTATAGCAAGGCACTCGCTATAAGAATACTTACCAGCTCTTGGCCTGAGTGATTCTGAATATTTGCAAAGCATGTAAGTAAATGGTTTTAAAAAGTCCATTTTATGTAAAAATATGGGTCATAAATTGAGCTTACAGTTCTTTACTGACTTTACTTTTTTACACCAAGTGTTAGATTTCACCTCCTATATCTATATATATTACAGTACTTTCCTCAATATCTGTGTGATTTGCTGTTGAGATTTGGGCTCAACACACAAAATCTTGTCAAAGGAGCTTTATTTGTCTACAGTAGGTTGAACTAGCTTCTTTGTCCTTCTGCGATTTATAGAATATAATTTTTGATTGTTCTGCCAAATTCCTAGCCGCAGTTGCGCAAACTTAATGTGCTTAGCACTAGTGCATCATCCCACTGAAAATATAGACGTTTGCTTATTCCTTGGTGAGCAATCTTGTAAGAATATATGACATGACATCTATAAATCTGCTATCAGCTTGATTAGGATTTGCTGGCATTGGTTGAGAAAGAAAGGCTTGCATCTTACTTGCTAAATATAGGGAGATAAATGCCTTTACCTTATGCATTGGGAGCAATTCATGAAAGCTTGTATCCTTTCCATCATTTTTAAAAAGACATCCTCTTGTAATAAAAAGCTTAGCAATTACTGGCCAGCTTCCCAAAATCCTCAGAACTATGTGGCCACTTTCAAGCTATTTGCAATGCATAGGTGCTGGATTGCATCCTCCTGTTAGCCGCCAGCATAATCCTGCTGCAATCAGTTAAATTCCAAAACATGGTAAAGTGGAACATGGCTGTATGTTTAGGACAAGGCTTTCCAAATTCAAAGCCCACGTTTAAAAAGACCCCAACAATCAAATAAACAAAAAGGTTAAGGTGTCTAACAGTATGTGTGAGCATTGTCTGGATATTGCAACATGCAAGCTCTATTTACATCTGCTAAGAGATGCATCTAGAGGTGCCCTAGGTTACATTACTGAATTTGGCAACACAATTTGTTGTCCTGACTTTCATGGAGAGTGACCACATTGCACTTTCTTGAAGCCCAGTTTCCTGACTTTGGTAGAGAGATAATGGAAATAGGTTTGAATATGCTCTTTTTATTTGGGCAAAGATGCCTCTGAAATCGGTGAGGGACTGTCAGATAGAAGTGTGCTCACTGCATATCTGAAAGTCAGGCTGCAATTAATATTTACAGAACACTTGGAAATCAGTGGATCGAAGTAGTTCAAAGCATTATCATTTGTGCCTCAGGTATGAACATGTTTGCACATCTCTCCAACCTGCTCAAGGTTATAGTACAGTCACGATGGGCTGGGACTGTAGGCAAAAGAAAACTCCCTTTGGTAGAACATATAGTATGGATTAATCTTGCCTTTGCATTGCACCTTCACTCATGCTTGAACCATTATATCAAAGATGAAAATGCAGTCCCTTGTCTAGTGGGCACACAATTTCTCTGAGATCTATTCTTAATGATAAGGTGGACAATTTAGAAAAGTAGGAGGAAAAATCCTCGCTGTTGCCTAGGTTACTGCTGCAGACACACTCAAATTGCTGGGGAAAAAATAGAGAGGGTGAAGAAGTTCCCACTTTGAGGGAAAGTGTAATTTACACCATGACAGAGGAGAGCACAGTAACACTAAGCACACGGAATATATGAAGACACAAAGACCCTTAACCATGTTTTTTAACAGTGGAATTATATTCAGCTTGGCTCCATTTCCAGCAAAATACTTCAGTGGTTGCTGGCTAGACAGGTATTATAAATCAGCCTTGTGCTGCATGGGCTAATACAGGTACTGTGATTTCACTTAGTTTAGCAACTTGTTATTGAAACTGGAGATCACAATCTATATGCCAAAGCCCCACAAAAATCTTGGGAAATCACTTACTTCATCATTTCTTTTCAAGAATCTAGTATGCTTTTGTTTTGACACTGAAGAAAAAGTAGACTGAATTACGGAAGAAGCTGCATAAAATCATTAAGTTTTGATGTTTCCTTACCTCTATTATTTTTCAGGTAAGCAGATACTGCTAAACCTGATGGACTGAGGTGAATTATTCATTTACAAGTTTTTATAAGTATTCCAAATTATTGCCTTTTTCTTTTGTGTAAAATAATGCCCATCTAGAACCCTAAATAAATAAGCAACAAACCAGGCATGTCATGTGCTATCACAAGTAATAATTCTATCAGAATTTCTAATTTATTTCCTTCTGAAGATTTACAGTTTCTGTTCATATGGATTGCAGAAAACAGTGCTTCATCTCCAGTTTGACTTAGTGTTTGTTTTTCTTCCTTTTTTCAGGTGGCTGACATTTCCTTATTCTCTGGTACTGATTTCTTGGCATCACTTTGGTTAAAAGTATTTTAGTGACAGCTAGCTGGTGGTCTGGGCAGACTTCTTCCAGGTCTCCTTGGGGGTAGGATGAGACTTCTGATCTTTAGATCCAACTACTGAAAATGTTCCACCTTGTGCTCCCTGTGCCAAATGCCCACAACGCTGTTAGATGTCCAGGGGCATGTTCAGGGGATTCCAGGGGCATGAGGCTGTCTTTCGGATACCTTGGCCTTGCTTCCACTAGAAGTTATACTAAGCAATAACTAGGCTTTAAATTGGATCAGGTAGTTAGCAGGGGAGGGTTGCAGAGTCCCAGCTTAGTGGCTTCCTTTTGGCTTCCTATGTTCAGGAGAAGCACAGTCTCTTGCTTTTTTGGTGAACTTTTTGTTAGGAAACAATTTTATGTAGCCCTCATCTTCTCGGAGGTCCATCTTGAAAGGTGAATTGAAGGATCCTTTCTCTGCATAGAAAGCACTTCTTAAGCCTGTAGTCAGCATTCACCTTTTCTTGACTGAAGAAAGAGAACCAGATGGGAATGGCTGTGTTTACTATTGCACATGAAACCAAGATCAAGAGTGGCCTTACTTGATCTAGTGCGTGTGTTTATACATTTCAAAATAACTTTTCCAGTTTTCTGCATAAGAAAATAACACTTTCCAAACATAAATATTCTAAAAATCACCTTGTTGACAAGTGTTCTATTTTTCTATTCCCCAAATCCGTAGATTGTCCCCACTGGCTGACTGAAAGAGATTGATCCTTATATTATGATCAACTCTTTCTAATTGCTAAACCAGGAAATGAAGACTGTTACTATGGCATGGCCTTGCACAGGATCCCCAGGTGGAAAAGGTGAGACAGGGAGGTAGTGTGTCACTGCACTCAATCTCTTATCTATAGGCATTTGTACAGGTCTACTCACAGTCAGGCTTTAATCTATAGCATCTAGACCATGATAGTGATAACTGTATTTTCTAGATCCTTACTCCATGATAAATCTCACTGAAATCAATTGGAAGCACTAAAAACACAGGGGACTATCTAAAAGACCTTAAAAATGATCAAGACCTTATGCATCACTTTTCTGACTCTGTTCCAGTACTGTCGTTCTTGGACTGCATGAGTGTCCCTGTGTGGTGAGGTCACTTTAATTACCTACCTTTTTCAGACTTAAAACTAATGAGGTCACTACTCAAATGACATGTCTCCTAATTCTGGGGACCATCTGGTCAGCATTTTAATTCAGGAAAACAAGGATGGCAGGAGACAATATAAATTGCTCTTGTTTTATTTTTTTGCTTTATAAAACAGTGATTTTCTGCTTAGCTTACGAGGGTTTCTTTTGGAGCAAGAGGCAGTCAATTCTTCCATTATATCATCAATAGGTAGAATCATCACACTAATGCTTTTAAAGCTTGGGACAACTAGTCTATAGCCCAGAAAAGGATAAAATTCAATGTGTTGATGTACATCCTCTGTTTCAGTCATTTTTACTCATTAGGCATGTGGCACAGCACAACCACCAAAGGCTCTTTAAAAACCCCAGTAAAACCATAGGCATGCTATAAACATTATGTGGAAATGAATTAACAGTGCAGCAACAGGAACAACTTCACTGAATTCACTAGTAATATGTCTACTTCACCACTGAAGGAAAATCTTCAGTGTAAATCAAAATACAAAGTAAGATCTCTAAGTACACAAACCAGCCAGAGTTATCTCTTCCTTGCTCGTGTCCACTACTACTTTACTGCTAGGAAATGTTTTTATATTTCCTCACAGAAATTACTGAATCCATATTTTATTTTAATTTACTTTTGTCATGTGAATTTAGCTCTGTAGGAAGGTGCCATATTCACAGCTGTGGAAGTCTGCTTTTCTGCCTCAGAACACATGCTGAGAGCAAAGGTAGTAATGTTGACTTCCCAAATGCTTTTGTCCTGGTGTAAAAGGATGTAAGGTGAAAACAAACCCAACAATAAAGTTCAGTTAATACCAGTGTGGCAGTTTTTTGAGTAAAAAAACCAGTTCCACCTGAGAAGATGTGCCTCCCTGTAGCTGTCAGATGTCATTCAATGGTGTCTTGTGGTGAACTGCACCAGCAGTTGATTGTCCTGTCTTCTGGACTTCAATACCAGCCTCTGAGACAGCCTGACTTCAAATCCTTTACAAAGGCAAGATGATTTTATTACTTTTTGCTAATTTTGTTTTCTTCATGAGTTCTCTGTCTAATAAATATACCATTTTATTAAAATGAAAAAGGAGATAATTCATTATTAATATGGCATTTTAAATAATTTTTGAGAATGGGTGTTTACTGTGTAATAAGTATTTTATGAAAAGTAGAAAAGTTGCACGCCATCCTGGCTGGGAACTAATTGTTCCTCTCAATAAAATGAAAGACATTCTCTTGTACATCACTAAGTTCATCTTAACAGCCTTACACATCTGCAAGGTCTTTTACTATCTTCCTGAATCTCTTGCACTAGGCCACTGAAACAATGCCTGACCCCTGAGGGCACTACCAGCTCTTACTGTCCCTGCCTGGCCTCTCCTGGGGCCTCCCCCCACCCTGCCTATGGCCCAGGACCTCATTTCAGCCCAGGCTGGGACCATCAGTCCCTGCCCCAGCACTGCTCTAGGTGGACTAGGGTCCTGGTCGTAGTTGTGGTCCTGGTCCTCTCCCCTGCTGTCCTGGCTAATGGACTGGATTTGCTGGGTGGACTTGGGACCACCCCGCAGGCAGCTTTGTCTCCAGCCCTGTTTCCAGTCCTCTTTCCCAGATGGACCTTGAACCCTGGAGTCCAGCCCTGGCTCCATCCCTGTTCTCAGAAAACTAGAGACTGCTGTTAGAAACATTCCTCGGTTATTCTTCTCCAGTGTTTTCAGCTTTGGGTGTACCTGCTGGGGCCACTATCAGAACTGACAGAAGGTATTGTTTGCATTGGTGCTTCATGAACACACCATCAGGAACTGAAATACAGTCAATTTGGAAATTTTGCTTTCTGTCAGTACAGCATGCATTTGAATGTGTATTATCTAATGCAAAGTTGCTGTGCCACCACTTGAGTCATCTTATTGCTAAAATCATTTATATGAACAACACTCCATATAGTGAACCTGATTTATATTGTTACATTCTAAGTAAAGGGCATAAATAGAAAAGGAAAAATATCTTCTGTGATTCTATTGTGATTTGAGAATGGCTATTTGTATCAGCAAGGCTATGGTGTATAGTTCAACAATTAAGTTACTACACTAAATGAAGAATTCCTTTTCACATGCTGTGTTGTGTCAAAAGCAGCATCATCTGTAATCGTTGGCACTGGGCTTGCCAGAGGTGCAAGGCCAATAATCAAGCTGAACAGTAAGAAAAAAGAACTGATTTGCCCTACTTCTGATTATGATCACACAATTACAGACAGCATTGCATGGATTTTCATTTGAGATGGTATAAGAAGGGATAAGTCTTACATGTTACAAAATTTAGACCTCACCAAGATGCCTCAGAATGGCTATTAGACTATGAATAACTACATCAGGGTATTTCTTTTACTGAAACATGTTTTTATACCAAACAGCATAAAAGTGAAGAGTATGTTATCTGGGACAAGATACTCAATTCAAAGTCAAGAACTAAACTTTTCTTTGTATTCAATAGCAGACATTTCCCATGTTTAATTTCCCCTAATGTTAGAAGGGACAAAACCCAAATAAAATCTCCACAGAGCAGAACAAATCCATCCCATCCCTACAATCTCTGTGAGTCATAGATCCAGAAAGTGCCTAATAAAGGACCTAATTATTTTACATGTTTTCTGATGCTTACCTCCATAATGCCTTACATTTCTAGGTTTTTAAAATGGAACTGCTTATGGTTAGAGCACCAAGTAAATTAGTAAAAAAAGTAGACAATTTTTTCATCTGCCTGTCGCATTAAGCACAGTATGTGAAGCTTAATTTGAGAGTACATCAGTTTTGACAAAAATAACTTACACTTTCTTATTCCTCCCCCCAGGGAATTTTATTAATTGAGTTTATCTAAGGTTTTGAAACAAGAAAGGGAAAAACACCCAACAAACCTTCCAGCTAGCAGGATGTTGAGTTTTTGTAGTTCTATTTTTATTTTTAATTGAGTTTTAATTGATTGGTGGAAGTGCAATAGAAATAGAAGTCCACTCAATAGAACAAGTACAGGATGACATCAGCAAGGAAAATACATCAAAGTCTGATTTTTGCCAGTGTGTGTTTACAGTGACCTGTGATACGCTCAACATGTAATTCATTCTCCGGTTTCTTTACCAAGGCTGTCAACAATGGGGGTAATTAGGACTAATTGTAATGGTGAGTTCAATTGTCTGGATGCCTGTACATTATAAAGGGAATGATGTGCTTAGTGACCTTTGGTTGCTAGTGACCCAATGTTTTCTATCACTCACAGCTCTAATTTTTATCTGCTTACCATTTTTGAGTGAGATGAGCCCACTGAAACCATTTTGTCTTTCTCTGGCATAATCTGTGCCAAAATCTTCAGCAAATAATTTCTCTCTCATGTATAATTTTTGGATGAGAACACATCACCTGCAAAGACATCCCACTTTGACATTCAAGTGACAAATGATCCCTTGTGTCTTTTAGGAAGGTTTTCATGTGATTTACAGAAGAATAGAATCTTTTATTGTATTTTAAGACAGCCTTATAGACATAATAGTCTGAAGACCTGATTCAAGGGACTAAATAGTTCAGCTTTTTTTTCTCTCTCCTTTTTTTTCTGTTTTGTTTTAAAGTCTAAGATGGCAAGATCAAGACAGAGCCTCTGGATCAGACTGCAGCTCCAGGATAATGATCTCCTACTGCCACATGAGTATGCAAATCTGAACTGAAGACATTTCAAAGTGAGAGATACTGATGCTCAAATGTTTTAGTTTAAGGATTTTCTTTTCTGCCATGTAACTTAAAGGTGACTTTGCATGATGAAAGCTAGTGCAGAAGAGAGAACAGTGTCTTTATAGACTACTAATTGTCCTAGCAGCCTCTTTGGGCAAGAAAAAATGAAAGAGTATTTTTCCTTGTTCATTTTCACCACGCTACTCCATTATTATCATATACGATTGCTGTAACTTCCATTAGTAGAAAAGGGAAACCAGACATTAGGACAACACAGATGCTCTAAACAGCTGTAACAAAGGTACAATGTGTTTGATTACTAGTGGCCGTTACTGGCCAAACCTGAATGATATAACAGGAAATCCTTATAACAGAGACTCAACACAAAAAGAGATAGTGCCTAATTCAAAGAAGTTCTATTCAAAGCAGTCACTGAGGTATGATATAAAACAAATGAATAGACACGGTAGGCAGAGGGAAAAGTGATGAATAAACACTTTTAATGCAAAGACCGGAAGTCACAGCCAGCTAAGTGATTTAATATTAGTTGTGTCATCACAGTTTGAATACATATATGTAGCATCTTTTCCCCTCTTCTGGAAATAGCCATAAGCAGATCAAAAAGTCTTCAGTTGCATCCATGTCATAACTGTATCCATGTATCCATAAAAACCTTTTCTTAATGTTCTATAACTGGGAATTGTATTACTTTCTTGCACTTGTCAAAAATGTGACACAAAGTAGTTTCTGCTCTGTGACTGAATGCATATACAAATATTGCTTGCAAAAAACTTACACATATTGCTTGCCATGAACAATAAAAGATACCCATCTCATTAACTTTTTCTGGAAACAAATTTCAAAAATATACCTTTCACAGAAAGCAAGCACAAGACCTATAGAGCTACAGTAAACAGGCTTTTAAATGCCTGACAATTATTTTTCATTGCTCACCCAACTTTAATTACACACTCTAGCCTTTGGAGAATTAATAGGCCTCTAGAACAAGATGAATCCTTGTGTATATAAGTACACTATTGAGGGATATATTCACCTTTTAATATAAATAATGTGTTCAGTTTTCAAGGAGGTGTAGAACTGGATGTAGAGCTTTCAGTTTTGCTGTCTTAAGCTACATACAGAGCTG
This sequence comes from Mycteria americana, assembly GCF_035582795.1. Lineage (NCBI taxonomy): Eukaryota > Metazoa > Chordata > Aves > Ciconiiformes > Ciconiidae > Mycteria > Mycteria americana. Next base: position 91,803,427 of record NC_134366.1, on the reverse strand, counting down.
CAGCTAAATAAAAATGCACAGATTTGTAGTGGTGTGCAAATGCAGAGAACATTCAGGCTTGTGTCACACAAGGTAACATTGAAGGTGAGGAGGGCAGTGGGAGCTAGCCCTAGGGCTGACTCCACATGAAGTCCAACCTTTCCGCCAAGAGCTTATTATCTCCATGAGGCTCATTAGCTTAGGAATAACACTGGATAAAAGCAGGTAGAGTCCGTTTGGATCTGAGCTAGTATATCTGTGAGTTGAACTGAGCTGCCTGGGAACTGCGGTGCCTCAGGAAACTCCCCTTCAAGAGCCTTTGCCTCAAACAAGATGTTTGGAAGCGAGTGGACCTAGAAGACTGCTGGCATCCTGGGAAAAAATCTATTCATTTTGGTACCTTGCTTCAGACCTAATAAAGCTTGGAGGTCACTGCAGGTATACAAAATTGTTCAGAACCGGAACAGGATTTAGGCCCAAAGTTCTAATGAGGAGTTGACGTGTTTTTAATATGTGAAGTTTACCTTTTTAATTTTTATTCCATCTAGCTGCTTTTTGGGGTATAACCTTATCGGTTCTTTCATAGGCAAAATCCCCATTAGTTTGAAGAAAAGATTTTTCCAATGAAGATGCTATAAGCAGGCAACGCTTGTCCATCCAAAAGGCTGCTGGGTGTGTTTAAATTCTAATCAATGTGTATAGCGAGATAGGTGGTTATCTGCAAGCAAGCCATCTCTGTATGCCTAGGCTGCTATGAAACCTTACAGAAAATTAAACAGAAACTGGGCCCTGAGCCCAGGAAAACCAAACCGCCGCTGCCAAAAACCAATATACTGAAACATTATACATCTGACATAATACCATAGTCTCATTAGCTTTGTGTTTGCAAAAAATTCTTTATTAGCAATGTTGTTTTTTAAAGCCTCCTCAGACTGATTCTGCTTGTAAGAAACCATATAAGCCTCTACTGTAAGTTGTCCTGTGCTGTTCCAGTGCTCAGGCCTCCAAAACCGGCACTTTATACTTATCTTTTGCTTATGAAATATACCTAAAATCATGTCTCTGTCCTTAAAAATGACTTAGTTCAAATGCCCACGCTGCAGTCCCTCAGAAGAAAATTAACAGCAGGCACTACACATAGTTCAGCCCCTTCTCCCAAAGGGAGGATCCAAAACGTGTGATATGTTTTCTTGAGCTGCAAATGATTTCTTAGTTCAATAGTGGGCAAAGCCAGCTGCAGGCACTGCTGAGGTTGTACAGGAAAGATCACGCTATGAGTTTTGTTCAATAAATAATTATGCTCCTTTTGCATGGTTTCTTTGAGGCCTTTGATCACAAAAATGAAGCCTGTGGTTGTCTCTATTCATTTGGTTTTTTTCTCTCCTGTTTACAAATGACTGACTCACCACTGTGTGATCCTGAGGGGTGCACAATCCAACAATGGAGTGAATCAGCCAAAACAGAGTCATGTCCTGCTTTAAAAGAGCAGACCGTGCATATTCAGAAACACCTCAGCTTCAAAAAGCAAAATGCTTACATTGCTGAATGTTAGAGCCACAGGGAAAGGCCTTTGCCTTGTGATAAAAAGCTGGTGGTACACACTTCAGTAAGGAGTTTGATATTTGTATCCTAGGTTATCTGCAAGCTACTGAGAAGTCTTGTAGGCAGCAGGTATTTTCAGGTGCATTTGAATATATGGAAACCTGGCATAGTCTGTCACACAGTGTGAAATCAGATTAAATGGAAATACTGAGTTATGGTGTGGCAGTGGAGGATGCTGAACACAGAACAATATTATTTAAACAGTGTTGGTGGTAGGCAGGTAGGCAGGCCATGTTTGACATGGTTTGGTTTTACAGGAAGAAAATGTAGTTTTATTTGTGACAACGTCATTTAATTCGTGTTTCATGTCATCTGTACATCATGCATGATTTTGAAATATCTGCATGGCCAAAATAAAACAAAACAAAACAAAACAGTGAATGTGTAAACCTGAAATTTCTTAGTCTGATCTCATCAGAGCATTTCACACAGTTTTAATCTTAAGGTCTCCTTCCTTTTTGTCTGATAGTAACATTTGCAAGAGTTTCACTTTTAAGTTATAAATTTTTTCTGTGGCATAGAGTGGATAGATCAACTATGGATCACTTGATCAGTGGTTTATTGGCATCTCATGATAATACTAGCCGGAACAGGATACAAATAACAACATTCAAACAGGATATCAAAACCTGATAGGAGAGAGGCACAATGCCAAATGAATATCACACAGCATAGACCTAATTTCCCTAGTGTCTTGCACCTTGTCAATTAATATATGAATGTTAAGTGAACACAAACTACTGTAAAATGCTGCTTATCAGAATATGAATATTTTACAGAAAATTTGAACAAGCAGAAATGATAAAAGTGATCCCAGTTGAAAGAACTGGCCCAGCTTAAAAAGATTGGTTTCAGAATCCTTGCAGCTTCTTGAATTAACATTATACATAGGAAAATAGGCATGTATTTAATAGAGAATGGCCATACAGGCTGAACAAAGAAAATGTGATCCTTTAAAGCAAGAAGAGGAAATTCTTCTGCTGCTTATGTATTCTACTTCAAAGTCCATATTCACACTGGTAAATGGGTGCTTTTGTATACAAGCTTTTATGAAAAGACTGGGAGGATGACATCTGAAAATAAATCCCTGAATGTTTCTGGTATGACTATACAAAGTTTAGTGACTTAAACTAATCTTACTGTAATTCTTTACGAAAAAAAACAGCTTAAAAATGTTCACTTGAAGACTCTGGATGAGGTATCCTTAATTAAATCCACTGACCAATGCAAAAATTATCATTCAGCTTTACATCTTGACATTTCAGACACTTTGCCTTTTTTTTCTCTGATTCTCCTTTTACAAATAAAAGAATGAAGGATAGTTATTCAGAGAGAGACTTAAAAGAGCAGAAACTGCATTAAAACAGTGTTTTTTACGGTGTCATCTACACCAAATCAACTTAATGAAACCATAGGACACTTGTTTAGTAATTTCTAGACTTCTGCCTTCACTGTGCTTGCCAGCACTTGGAGGCTGTCATTCACCTTCATTTGCTTTTTCTTCAGTATATACCAAGTATTTTTTTTCTTTTTTTTTTTCTTTTTAAAACTAAGAATATGAAGAATTAATTCACTCAATATTTTAAGAAAAATGTAAAACAAAAAATCAATACAATGAATTATTAAGGGGATCTTGCTGTTAATACATTTTTTTGATTTTTCATGAACATCCGGGGAACTCAATCAAGCAGTATGACACGCACAAGCAAAACTAGCCCCTGTTATGAAGAGCTAACAAATCACAGCCTATAGCAGGCAGACACTGCAGACAAACAGGTGAAGAAAGGGCTTGTGGAAGAAGTTGTGAAATCTTTTCGGCTAACGCAAGCGCAGCCCCAGTTACCTGGAAACAGTGCAACAACAGCAGCAGTTCTCATTATCAGGCCATTCCTGTGTGAAGGTGTGAGCGGGGCTTTTCTGGAGCATGTCCAACCTTCTCTGGTTAAGCTGTCTGTAGAAGTCATATGCTGTTTCTGACTTGCCCACTGAAAAGCTGTTTCTAGCAGCTGTCCTGTGTTGTCCATCCCCCCTCCCAGGACCCCCTTGCCTCTGGACTGAGCTTCAGCTCTGGGCGGGTCCAGCAGCCTCTCCTAATTCAGGCCTGGATCCAGAAGACTCGCTTTGGCCCTTGCCATGTCCACATGTTCCCCACTTCCTCCTGGGGAACAGGATGAGACTGAGGGGCCCTATCACCTGCACACAAGTGCTCAAGTGCTGTTTTGCAAGTCAGTTGCTTCAGCGGAATAATGCTGCATTATCTGATTGCAATCAAGCAATCAGTCAGTCTTCCTGGTTTCCAAATCTGTTTTATGTTTTGTCAAGCAGAGACAATGCTTTAGGATGAGCTGCAAGGTCTTTCTGTCAAGCTAGTAAAGGTTATCTGAGGACATCCAGCAGATACTTTCACAGCTTTTAACCATGACTGAATTAGTTTGTGAGGCCATATTTGTTTATTTGGGATACAACAGCAAGACTCACTTTCAGCGCCTGGAGCTACGGGGTAGCACAATACAGCCAGACATATTAAGAGAACAACCAGGGGTCCTGCACTCTAATGACTCCAGAACTGTTCCCCTGAGAACCCCCGCAAAAGCTGTGTTTTGTTTGAATTTGGTTTTGTTATTGGCCAACTGCTTACAGGTATCTGCTCTTTAGCACTTACTGTTTCTGCTGGTTGCTCAGATACTAGTGTGGTGATGTCTTTCTTTTCTAATTGCTAGTCACCATTTGTGACTAACTTGCTCAGAGAAGGATTCACTAGAAAATTTGTTTCATTGTGCAGGCCCAAATCACAAGCAGTCTTCTTAAAAACCTGAACAGTTCGTTTTTTTTATCTTACAAGTAGACGCCCTGGTGTGTCTTTGTGAAACCATCTTTTGCAGGGATTCTTTGTCAGCAGATGTAAAATCCCTCCTATGAATCCTACCTTGCAAATCTGTATTTCTGGCTATTGGATTACATAGCATAGTCTAACAGATTTAATTTCCCAAACCCTTGTGGAAGTGTTGCAGTTGTTCTTGCAGAGCATGAATCAGGTTCTCTCTGCCTTTACAGATTTAACTTGCCTCCTGTCATTTTTGCAGCATTTTCTACGTGGTATAAAAGTGAATGTGGATAAGTACAGCATTGTGGCCCCCCAAAAAAAAGATAGGAACTCTCCTCATTGTTTCATCCCAATAGCAACAGACTTCAAAAGGAAAAGTAAGAGTAAGTTGCAGTTCTGAAGTAGCCTGGCCCACTCTTTGGCTCAGTTTGCTGTTCTACCCATGCCTTGCCATCTTCTGCTCTGTATAAACATTGCTTCCTTTAAATAAGTGTACTCACACTCACTTCTTTTTTTTTTTAAATCTTTTAGCCCAGTCCCACAACACATACTCTGCGTGAGCTGAAAAGATTCACCTCCCTTTTTCTTTCTGAACAGTGTATTTGGGGCCACCTTTCAGCCGAATCCCGCAAGCACTTCTGGCAGCAACCCGAGTTGCAGTCTTACTGCCTCTGGGCTGTGCATTGCATTCAGTTGGTACCTCTCCCTGGCACTCTTGCTAGGACTCTGTCTCTGAAGAGGCATAATTTAGCCACAATTCTGTCACTCTGCTTTGTAACATTTGTCTAGATTGAATTAGCGTCTCTGCAGGTGGTCTGTCTCCAGCTACACTGTGATGAAATGGAAAGGGGCGGAAAGCAACTGAGCGCACTAATAATTTTTCAGGGGAACCAGCTAGGCCAAAGTACTCTCTCTAAACAGTAGAGCTCGCTCAAAAAATCCCAGTCACGAAACCATTATTTTTCTACACCAAAATCTTTCTCCCTACTGTTTGATGAACTACTGGTAGTAATCTGTGTGCGCTCGGACTAGTTCTTCTACCCAGCCTCTTCTTGGAGTGCATAAGTAATGAATAACTGAATTTTCATCAAGATCAGGGAAAAAAAATTTTGGGACACCTCACTGCTCCATAGTGTAGGCTTTTTTTTTTTTCCATCAGCTTGTACCAGTCTCCTTAAGCTACTGAAAACACGTGAGCTATTGTAAACACCTGACTTTATCTTAGTCTAAGAATGGCTTCCTGCCACTCAGCAAAAGTGAAGGAAAAAAGTTAATTTATAGCCCTTTGAACACATTATTTGAAGCAGTTTAAAGTGAATTTAAGCTTCATAATGTTACTTTTTAAGTTAAAATATACATTATGGCAGAAAAATGAACTCCATAACCAAAATTCTATGTGAAATGTGAAATCTTAAACATAAAGAGTATAACTTGACTTCTTTGAATAAAAGTGCACCAGTTTCATAGAGCAAATAGGATAGGTCAATGAGTCTTCCTCTGGGCAGAGTATGACCTATAATCCAGAAGCTGAATGAGTAGATCTTCAATATTTTATTTTTCTCTCCTTTGAATGTGTTACTTTGTGGTAAATGTATTTTAAAGCACTGAAGAAGAAATTATTACATTCTTCGTAAGTATTTGTTACCTTAAACACTGAACTATCTGAAAGCTTCAGAAACATGAATTTTTATAAGAAATATTTGCAATAATTTTTCATCTCCATTTTACAGATAACTTCCTAAAGTAGAGAGGACATTAAGGGCTCGGTTCTGTTTCCTGAACACAGGCGTTTAGAGAAATCCAAGGATATCCCAGGCATCTGCATCAGGGTAAAAAACCCAACACATGCCTGTCTGGACTTGTGGTTCAGGCCTCGGATGTTTTAAGGAGCATTAAATACATATGGACAACTGAAACTCAGCCCAAAGTGTCCTTTAATTTGAGCTGCCAACCTGAAAAATACCTATGACACAGTTTTTACAGAGTGGTTTGAATCATATTAGCGCTTAATTTGTGCACATCACGGCTTCTGTTGGCACTGATTGCAAGTATGAGTACCGAGAGCCAGGTCCTTGAGGCTTCAAGGTGGGCATCCAGAAGTGGTCACCCATGAGCGTGCTGGTCTCTGAGCCAGACCCCAGCTGCTGCTTTGACACCAGCATACTAAAGGACGTGCTTCTCAGGACTCTGCTTAAGAGTCACCGGAACCCAGAAACACCTGAGGTCTGCAGGCTGGGCTTTGTGAGCCTTTCTGAGGAACAGCTTGGCTGAGCCACTGCCCAGCAGCTCAGCCCCTCCTGAGCCTCCAGCCTACGTGCTGTCAGGACTGGAGGACTGCTCTTGCCCTGTTTGCAGAGATGGTTTCTTAGGTTTTCTCAGAAATCCACACAAAAGACAGTTACTGCCACAGCCCCGAGGGCATCACCAGCTCTGACCATCCCTGCCCACTCTCTGGGGCTCCCCTCACCTGTCCACGGCCCAGGACCCCATGGCAGCCCCCAGAACCGCCAGCCCCTGCCCCAGCGATGCCACAGCAGGGCCGGTCTCCGGCTTCCCACAGCCCTGCCCTGCCCGGCCATGGGCCCCGCCGAGCCAGGCTCCAGCCTGCAACGGGCGTCCTGGCTCAGCCCTGGACCTGGCTCATTGCTGGGGACCTGTCCATCTGTGTCTGACGGTTTCCCAACACCCTGTCCTTTGCTATGCCCTGACAGACACAGAGTAAAACAGAGCATCTGGCCAGGTCCCTTTATTAGGGGCAATAAGATGCTCAAATACCATTTGTACTAATGCTGAGGGGTTTTTATTTATTGGATTCCTGATTTTGCACAGCCTGAGTAACATTCAGTTCAAGACAATAATTAATCCATTTTATTTCCACATAAATGCCATCCAGAAAAATAGGAATACTGAGGTGTGCACAATCAGCATACAGAAAGCCAGTAACTTCTATATATTAGACTAAGGCGCTTTCTGGTATGGGTGTGCCCTGTCTCATCAGCTGAAACAACCAGCCTTTTCATGGCATCGTTAGTACAGGAGTAATTAAACAATGGAGGAGTGTGTGTGTACACATAAGCGTGATTTAAGACATCAATTTCTAATTCTTTACAAAGGATAGTGCATTTAAGCTGACTGTGTATCTTCAGTGTGTATTCTCCGAGCACCAAGTTACCATATGAGAGGTGTGTGCATGGGGGAAACAGCCTTTTTCAGTCGTCCAGTAAAAGACCCGATCACTTTTCACTTTCCATTTTAAAGGGAAAGTCTTAGGCATCTTTTCCAAAGGGGCCTCAAGGCTGTGAAACCCAGAGGAGATCCTCAAAGATACTTCTTTACAGTTCAAAATGTCTATTTTGTAAAAAGAAGTGGGATGTAAGAAATGCACCCATCCTTAATAGCTCCCACTGGCTGCCTGCTCAGCGTGCTGCCTTTCTGCAGCTTCCCTTTAGTTTTAGTTCCCTCCTGGTATAGGGGAATGGATACACGTGTATAAAGATGCTGTGAAGCCTTGCACTGGAAGCAGGATGCTGAAATGTTAGGTGATATGAAAGGATATTGTGATGTTTAAATTCCACCTGTAAATTTAGCTGATGATGGCACACATTTTCCTTTCTGAGACCCAAGCAGGCCTGCTGAACACCTGAGTGAGCCTCAGAGTAACACATGCTGTAATACAGTCCACTCATTAGGTAGCCTATGTGCCCAAGCAGCTTAATTTAGGTTGCACAAATCATGTGCACTCCCAGACATCCTTACTTTGGCTTGTCTAACTAAAAAATCTGATAATCCTTGCAATAATGTTTCACTAAATAAATTTTCATGAAAGTCAAATAACTGATGGAGGACTACCAGACACTAAATGTGTCATCTTAGTCAAGAGAGTGCAGGCAGTTACCTCACAGACTTCATGCTGGTGTCTGATTATTGATAGGCATCCACATAGTGCAGAGTTTGGGACTTTTTACTAAGGTGCAATTTTGTGCTTTAATTAAAATCTTTACTGAAAGATGTGTCCATTCTACAGCAACTGAACAAATTTGCACAAATGGCAGTAAAGATTGATGTACTACCCCTATTAGTGTAAACTGTAGGATGTTGAAGTCTGAGGGAGTAAGGACGAACGGGGCTCGGGGGCATGCTGCATCACGGAGAGCGCAGGCTGCCTCAGATGCCGCTAATGAAGAAAGGATGGGGCAGGAAGGGCTGCGGTCCATGTGTATACGGCTTGCACATTATGCTTGCGTGTGTGCTTGATGCTTGTGTAACTCTCATTGCAAGATTGTAATTAATCACTGGGGCTCATTACAAATGTTTCCTTAATTCAAGATGTAACCATTTTGCAGAGGGAGATGTCAAATTTCACCTCCAGGCTTCTCTCTCAGGGTTGTAACCTGTGTTTGATCAGTAATCATTTTGAGGCTGTCAGCTCTGTGCTCTCTGGATGTCATTTCTGTCTTCAACTTCATTTTTTTTTTCTGCTCAAGCTCCCTATGGCATTGTCTTTCAATTTTTTTTTCCATTAGCTTTTTTCATGTTTCTCGCCTGCATCTCTCAGGCTTCCAGAGCATGGACAGAGAAACTAACAGCTGAATGACAAATGACATCCAGGGCAGTGTGTGTGTTTAGAGAGAGAGTGAGGAGGTCTGATAACGCTTGACACAAAGGGATTTTTCCTTTCACAGAATGGTAGGACACCATGCACATATCTTCCTCTGAGAGACGTGGGCTTCAAAGAATTATTTTAATGCTGGCAAAAATGCTTGTATAACTAAAACCTTACATTTTCTTTGCAATAGTAACAATTTGCTCTAAAATGCAAAACTGCTTTCAAGCATGCCGGTTTCTTTGTGCTGAAGCTCTTAAAGGATGAACTGCAGCAGCGATTGCTTTCATGCTAATGATTGCTACAAGGAAGGACTTAATTTTGTGATTCATAAATATCATTAAACTCTAATTTATAAACATGATCCTTTCAAGATATAAAGTAACCAATCAGGCCAAAGCAATTAGAATTTCTACGTTGTTGTGTTTTTAGTATAAATTCATTATGTCTGTCTGCACATTCTCAATCTTATGGTTGCCATTAGACTGTATTAATGAGAACATGACACTGAGCCAATCTTAGCAACAGCAGCTGTACCAACAAAATGCTCTCCTGAGGAATATTGATTTCCCTTCTTGGATGTACTTAAACAAAGGCTGGTATTGCAGACATCTTAACCTGTGTGTGCTTTAGTCTTCTGAACATTACTACATCGTTGCCTTTTATTTATGAGAGAGAATTATTCAGCGCTTTGACAGAGGTGTGGTCTGAGATGCATAGCCTTAATAGTTTACTTGATAGTAGCTAACACATGCAGATAAGCAAGATTAACCATTTTTCAAAAATATGTTTTTCTAAACAGCCTATTTCAACAATTACATTTTTGACATTAAAAAAAAAATACGAAGCAATGATGGGGAAGAAAGGAGAGCACAGAACACAGAATATTACTGAACTGTGGAAACTGGAAACTGGAAAACATATTACTCTGGAAATTGGTCTTTTTCTCATTAAAAATGTGCGGCATTTCTGTAAAAGCTTCTGAGAAGAGACCAAAATGGCTGCTTGGGATTCTTGGTGCTTGCTGCAGGAGACAGTCTGTCAATTGTGCCTGTGTTTAAAAATTGCTGGAGAGCTGGGCAAATACAGCAGAGCAAAAATTTATAACTCTTCTTGAAAATGCAGTCCATGCATTTGTCTTCCTGGCATTTGTAACACTCCTTCCTCTGCGTACAATGTGAGCATGTTTTATTTGATAACAACTTCATGAGACTGAAAAGTGGCCAGAGTGACAATGTGAATTAAATAGCTGCTCTGCAGAAGCCTGATGTGCTTCTGCACAGGTGTTGACAAGTAAGATGTGTAAGTGAATTACTCAACGAATGAAAAGCAGTTCTGGAGGTGTTCTGAAGGAGGAGCATTATCAGAGTAGGGGCACTTAGGTGTGCCCATTCTTATAGCTGTTTATTAAAACTTAAGAAAAAGTTGGTGCTTCTTGCTGAACTAAAAGGGGACCGAAGTTCGAACCCATAATTAAAATGTGTAGCAAAGATCATATTGAGAAGTGGCTGCCAAGGCAAACACCCAGGGTGATAAACTTGGGCTACGTTTTGCAGTTGCAGTAGGGACATTCTTGTTGCATTTCATGTGCTGAATTGCTGTGTCCAAAGGGGCCCACTTGAGCTCCCTGGCAGCAGGTTAAATATACGGTCAGCAGGAGCACCACTGCTAGAGGCAGGGCATGAAGAAAGCTGTGGCATCTGCCAAATGCACTGGTGGACAGGATGGAGCTGGAGTCGACAAAGTGCAGGAAAAATGTCTCTGTCACTGGTTAAAATTACATGCTCAGGACTTCGGCACAGGTAGCACAGATTCAAAGGGGCCACTCAAGTGATGGAAGATCATGATTAGGTTCATGGTGGATGCTGTTCATTTTACATCTTTGCTTTTTATTTTGTTAAAGAATGCTTGTTTCTAACCAGAGGCTGTGGTTAATTGTTGGGGAGGGAGGCTGATGGTTTCTTCCCTGGCGGCTGCATGCTGGGTCCCGTGAAGCCTTCTGGAGGAAAGGGGAGACTGACCCTCCAAAGGGAGCAACTGTGCATAGCTGAGGGGCACCCTTGCTGAGAGTGAAGGAGGGCAGGCAGAGCATGTGAAAGACAACAAAGAACCAGGAGCCTGCAGCAGAGCAGACAGTGGAAGACAGCTGGGAAAAATAGGGAGCAGAAAAAGCCAAGCCCCAGGGGTCATGAGATTTTTTTTCCCCCAAGAGACCCAGAGGGGACTGTGCAAACTCTAGTACTGTGCAAATCTCAGTCTCGTCCAAAAAGCAACTGAGTTATTGAACTAAGATCAGGCCTAGAGCCAAAGGATCTCACTACAAGGACACAGTGGATGGGGGGGACTTGTTTATAAAACATTTTTATTTATAATCTGTCTCATTCTGAGCTTTCTATGTTTTACAAAGTTTATTCTTGTTCATGTTGTGACACCGCCTGGCTCTAGAGCTTGCAAAGCAGAGCATGGCTCTGGGGGCACTTGCTCTGAGAAATAGGTGCTGACAGACCCACCTCAGGGTACTGGCAAACCTGGGGTCCCTTCACAGCTATGCAATTCTTAGTGACATCCCAGCAGGCTGGCTCCTGCTTCAGAAGGAGCAGGATATCAGATGAGGAAACAAAACATTAATTTTATTAAGGTTCTATGTGCATGTTACTGGGTTTACTGATCGTTACTAATTCAAGCATATGATTACTTAAATTTGATACGAAACTTGATAGCTTTTTCTTCTTCATGTGTCTCCTCCCCTAGTTTCTTCTGCATAACTTTCCCAATCTCCTATCAGTACATGATAGCTATATCTATTTGAAATAGACGTTCAGGTTTGGATTTTAAATAGTTGGCTTCTGGGGATGATTTGAAACTGGGCCTGTTTTTACTTTCTATAAAGATCTGGGCCAAGGTCTATTGATGCCATTGTGCTTTCATTTAGGACATAGAAGTTTATTATTCCGCAAATTCAACAATGAAAGGCAGTATATGATAATTTTACAGATTATTTTATTAATGAATAAAATACTGGCTCTGACATTAGATATTGAGTTGTCAAGAGTTAGTTTATGTTGCAAGAGACTTCTGAATTTTTTCCAGTAAAGTATTTTTAATGTTAAACACTGATTCCACAACTTTTTCTTTATAATCAGCTACAATAGAAACTTGTGCGGTCTTGTGTTTTCCTGCCTGTTTCGTTGCAGAATAGTTTTTGGGAATTCTTTCTTTACAGTTTTCAATGCATGATTTTTCTGCACTTTTCCTAAGTTTGGTTTAGTTGTTTGCTCCCTGAGCCACACGGGTGATTAAATGTAGTGTACACATCATTTTCAGTTTTGAGAACAGTGTAAAGAGATAGGTCTATTAAGGAGTAAAAGTAGCTGGTGGCTCTGTTACATTTCATGAAATGGAAGTAAAGTCTTATAAATTATAGAGATGAATTTGCAGTAGTTTCAAAGAGGCACAATACATGTTTGCCAGCCTATTTACCCAAATACCTGTGCAAAAAAACCAAACCCAAACCAAATCTCCAAATAATGCCAACAGCCCTTATGAGATCATTCTTTCCACAGCAATTAATGAGCTGGCATATAAGCTGACCAGTGGATGGGGTTAGCATGACATAATGACATGTCCTAGGCCATTAAATAATTCCAAGTTAATGGATGTTAGCTAGTTGCACTTTCTGGTTGAGAAGCTCTGGGCTCCATCTCTGCTACTGTGGTGAACCAGAGGTAGACATGATATACGGCACTGACATCTGAGACACCCTGAGTGCATCACGGTTTGTTACAACCCATATTCCTTGCTGGTTTATCCACACTTCCAGATTCCAAACCAGGCCCAATTGGGAAGGGCTAAAAACTCTGCACTGTGCTCTCTGAATTAATATTTCCATAAAGTTTAAGACGCTAAAATATTCCAATGACTAGATTTCCCTGTACTAGAAACCTTTAGGTCTTTTCATTCTCCCTGCTTACCAGTGAGATGAGTCTTTACAAGATCAGCCCTCTAAAAATAAGAGGTATACCTGCGTAATCTGAAGTAGTTACTATACCTTTTCAAGGACATCCCATGTAACAGCAGAGTGGGAACATTGCCTGAAATGTGTTCTACTTTTCAGCGATGACAAAATTCCGGAATAATCCATTTCTGCACCTGTAATCTGTACTCTTCAATAAATCAATACTTTTCATTAAAGAGGAGTCATTAATTCCTTTTATATAGAAACCTTCTAAAATATGTCATAGGGTTTTACTTGAAGGAAATTAAAATGTGTCATTGCATCCCTTTAGATCTCTGTGAATCCAGTTTGCTAGTCCCATGATAGACGTTTTAGGCAACTCTGAGAGCTGACACTGTTAGTAATTTCACTGAAATAATTGTGTCTGTTCCAGCTTTTACCTTCTCCAGCATTTAAATCATACAGTAAAATATTTAAGAACTTTATACTGAAGAAAAGTATAAAGTTATGCTGTTATTTTCATTAGATGCTGTTATTTTCATTAGAGTACTTTGTATTCTGGAGCATGTTTTGGATGTTTCTACATATCAAAAGCGTGAACTCAGCAGTAACTCTTACTTTGGAAAAATATGAATTCGAGCTTATGAACATTTGAAAGGGTTGTCTGTTCTGGAGACTATTTATATGCATAATCAACTCTCTGTATCACTCTCCAGTCAGTTCATTTTTTCTCTTCTTTCTTTTCCTAATCCTTCCTTGTTCTCCATTCAAATATAGCCAAACTGCCCGTGAATAATCTCAGTTCTGTAGGCTGCTAAACCACTTGCTGCTTCTCCCCTTAAAACCGCATACATCTATAAATACTTATTTCTATTTCTGTGCTTAGGAGTTGCCATACTGGACCAGATATGTGTGAATGGCCCGTTTTAGATAGCTACCAGCATTAGATGCTTCAGAAGACAGGAACCCCTCAACATACAGGCAGAGTACAGGTTGTCTGCCCCTCCCCTCCCTATTAAGATGTGGCAGGCCCCTCCTAGTAGTTAGAAAAGGGTGTAAGTGCAGGGGTAAAATCTAAAAACTCTTTCTACCTTTCACATATACTTACTCTAGTAATGTGTGCATATATAAACACCTTAAGAGTCTGAAATCATATGGGGTATACTACTCATGTTCCATCTCTTGCAAAAAAATATATACTATGTTTCTAGTATATATTGTCAAAACTATAGACTGGCACATGGAATTCTTGCATATTTTTAGACCTGTAATGACAACAGTTATTTTGTTTTTCACAGGAAAATGCCATTGATTGTCTTCAAGTAAAGCTCAAAGCTTTCTTTTGAAATCTCTCTCTCAATATACTAATACAAAATTAGTATCTCTGTTTGACAGAGAAGAGGAAGAACATCCCAATATACTAACACAAAGTTAGTATATTGGGATGTTCTTCCTCTTCTCTGTCAAACAGATTCTCACCTCTAGTCATAAATCTCCTGTCATAAACACCATCCCATGGTGAATGAAAATAAAGACATCTATGTGTACCTCTGGACAGGAGAAATATTTGTATCTGGGGGTTAGTGAAACACAATTTCCTACATTTCCTACTACTGATATGTATATAGCTAACCTGGCTTTGTCTGCAATTCCTTGCAGTTTCTATATTAATATTATTTCTTTTATAAAGGTTTGGCTGCAGAGGGAGGGGAGGGGTGATGTTTAGAGGGAATGGTGATTACTCCATCTATGGGAGGGACTGGGTGTACTCTTGGGAAGAGCTTTTCAGATGGCAGGGTGGAAGGAGTGAGAATTGAGCCAGGGATTTACACTGCAGCAAAAAAAAAATGTGGCCATGTCACAAAGGCACATTCATGTTTCTGATAACAAAGTTACAAATATCTCTGACAAGTCAGTGGCTTTCTATCTCTTGTGATTTGTGGACCACTGGATATTTTCCAAAATTTTTTTTTTAAATATCTTTTCTAAGGGAACCCTTTAAAACATCAGAAACATAGATTGCTGTACAGCATCTGCAACTTTCATTTTGTTAGTCATGTCTCATGGTCTTCTTCGTCATCCTTGGACCCCAAGAGCACAGATTAGAAAGTATTGTAGAAACAGAGTGCTAGACCTGAACTGACTCTTTGTTCCATGCAATTATATTTCTTATTTTAGGGAGTTCCTGTAGAGGTGCTTGAGGCCTTGGCAGAAATATTTATGTGCAAAAGGAGGCTGAGATTGTAGACTTAAGGTTGTAGCTCCTAAGGAATAAACTGGTGGCAACTTATCTCATTATTGAAAATATCAAGAATAATCTTGCTCAATTAATAGATCTAACATCTAACTAACATTTTTTTTTTTAATTTATTTCTTTGTGGTTTGGATTGGCACATTGAAAGCAATATGACTGAGAAATTCTGTATTGATACAAGTATGCTTAAAGTACATATGTGTAAACTTGCACTTTCCTGTGTAAGTTTCAAGGATAGAGAAACATTTATTCTGAATATTGGATCAATAGGTTTCCATAATTCAAAGAGTCAATAATTTAGTTCCTGTATATAATTGACCATTGTCCTTGTGTACGGCCTTAAGGCCTATGTCTTTATCTATATAAAGAAAAAATATTTAAATATCAACATTTATTAATAGATTACATGCTGTTGTTCATGGCTGAAAGGGACTGACCTCTGCATAGGCAGACCATTTAGTTGTACTGAGTTGCTCCTGCATTGATCTGCAGCTGAACAGAGGTGGGTTTTTTTCTTAGAAAGACATACAGGGGTAAATTGAAGATGTTTTTGTCATTGGACTTTTTAAAATAATTATTGACCATGAAAATGTACAACTATATACAACTAACTTCTGATTTAAAGTAATCCTGCTTTTGATTTTTCAGATTCAGAAGCTTCTTAGTTGTCTGTGTTTTCTTCTTATTAACATATTTATCCACTGTAGTTCAGTTGCCTATCAGACTTATGAAGAAAGCGCTTTCAAAGGCTTAATTTCTAAGGTTATTTTTATATTTCCAACTCCTAAACACAACGCAGAAGAGTGATTTAGTTGGTTTTGATTTTGTCATACTCCAGGGAGATACATATATTCAAATAGCTGGTCATCATCATAAACGTGGAGCTGTTCATTATTGGTTTATGTCTAACACAACATTATGATATTTCAATATTACACAATTTTTGAATTTTAAATTATTTCTTCTTTTTTTTTTTGTTTCTTGTTTCATCTTCCTTGTCTTTTACGTTTATCTCTTAAGTATTTTGTCTTTTTCAGTGTCTTAAGTTCTTTGTTCTGTTTGTCCTTCCATATTATTTTCCTTCCTTACTTTTCCCCAGCTTTAAGCAGTGTATTATCTCCTTCATTTTTCTCCATTTGCTTGTCTTTATTTTTCAGTCTCCCCAACTGATCTACCTTTTCTCTCAGCCAGCTTTTGCTTTCGTACCTCCTTTTGATTGTTGCTTGAGAGAGACTGCCATGACCATTTAATGCTGCCTTCACCTGGCAATCGACTGTAGCATCACTGATGCCAAACTACCATATGTGAGAGAGATTCAAGCTAGGCTAAGAGTGTCAGCTGTTATATTCCTCATCATCCCAGCTACTTTCCAAAATTGCCTTTTCCTCTCTTTTGTTATTTCCAAATTCTTGGACTAAAGTGTTCCCTAGAGCTTGCAATACACTGTCTTAAACTAATGCATGGCTTCTTTACTTTTATTTCTCAAGGGAAAGAAAGAGGAGCTAAAACTGAGAAGACTCCCAGTTCTATCAGTGTTCTTTTTTTTTTTATAGGGAGATGATACTGAGACTTGCCCAAGAGCTGGAAGTCATGTCTGTTGGCTGCTATTGCTCCTTGGGACTCAACCAAGGAATCTGAGACAGCTGTAGTGTTTGTGCATCTGCTGCGTACTCTTGAAGAGATATGGTTCAAATGCTGTCTGACCTCAGACCTTAATCTAGAAGTAGGACAGGACATTTTAGCCACAGTTTTTAATGAAAACCTCATCCTTCATGGCTCAGCTCTGCACCATGCTTGGCACACTCTTTTTGTTTGGCTACCAGAAGGCAGTATCTTGTCCAGAGAATCTGAATTCAGATTGAAATTCTAGAGGGAGCAGCAGCTATCCCAGAATTTGAGACAAATTTGCAAGTTCAGCCAGTTCAGTAAAAACATCTATAGGCAATACTGGTAAAATAACTCACCAGTAACCTTGTGTATAACAGGTTAATGAGGGAAGTCTGCTTATGTATTTTGACATGATTTTTGATGGAGATGGAAAATACAAGAATGAAAACAGATTAACTGGTTTATACATAGCAAATCTCTGCTTTTCATTTAAGTGGAAGTTGGTGCTTATTTTACCCAGACTAATGTGTTTTTCCTATGGAGTGCTTTTTTCTGATAATAAAACAACTAAAAGTCCTTAGGATTCTGAGTAGCATTTGTCATGTAGTTTTTCTCTTGTTACTAGGTATTAGGCAAAGTGTTCAGGGGTCTTTCAAAGCTAGTCAGGCTACGTTAGCTGATGACACATGTCCATTTGTAGGAAATAAGAGAATCACCTCCTCTCCTGCTGTTTGGAGCCAGCATGGAATGGTGACTACCATAATGAGCCAAATGTCAAAGAAAGCAAAGAAATAGCAGAGTCTTCTTCTGAAAGCTGTCACTGAAATGTCATCTGTAAGGCGCGTGTTTCTACCATTTGCATTGGTAGCTGCAGGGAGGCTACTGCACCTTGCTGAGATTATCTTTGATGTGTTCCTAATCCTTCTTTTCAGACATCATATGTAAAAGGTTCAGCATAACTTTTTTGGTGTGTTTTAGTAATAGACATGAAAAGCATTCTTTTACTTCATGTTGATGTTGGATCTGACAAAGGAAAGAGTCCTTCCCTTGCTTTTCTTGGCTGTGCCAGAATTGAAGGAGGACTGCTCACTTGTTGAGGGCAAGTCTACCCCTTGGCCTAGCAAGGTGGCTCACAGCAGTGAAAGGGCTGAGGGTCAAACAACAGAAAGATAACTAGAATCACCTCTCTGTAGGCATGAAGGCAGTAGTATATACCCTTAACTGATGTCTTTTGCTTATCCTAGAAATGGCTAACGGGAAAGAGCCTGTGATAGAAAGTGCAATTTCAATGAGATCATGTTCACAATACTTAAAAAAAAAAATGTTCAGGAAGGAGTTCCCACAACAACGAAATGTCCCATAAAAGTACTTCAAAACATACTACTACATAATAAATTAAGTCTAAAGTAATTTATGATTTTGTTGAAAGCATTTTATTTGACTTAAAATGAAAATTTTGAATTTTATTTTGGAGAATGCAAAAATACGGAATTATTTTACAAACTGGATTGAAATGAGGTTTTAATTTTTTCTTGGCAGTTGTTATCAAAGGTTTTTTTGTCTCTATCTTTTTTTTTTTTCAGAAACAGCAAACAGAACTCTTTCCTAGCCAGCTGTGGATAAGGCTTTCAAAACTAACACCATTTACAACATTTCCTAATTGAAATTAAAAAGATGCACCAAACCTCCCCTCAACCCTGTAAAGTCTTGGGCAAAATCAAACAAAACCACTAAAGAAAGAAACAAAATAAAAAAATCTAGTTGCTGGAATCGTGAGTGTACTGGCTTTGTAGCAATGAATTGGCTTGCTCTCTGTTTCTATCCTCTTTCCAAAAGCTAGTTGATCTGAACCCTAAAAAAAGAAGGGAGCAAGGAAGAGGCAAGCCAAGGATTAGGTGACACAGGCAACCTTCCCTGTGAAGAGAGTGGCACCATGCTGATCTTTCACTAGAGAGCTCTCCTCTGAACCCTTTAAAAAAAACAAAACCAAACCACTTTTTTATTTAAAGGAAAGAATGTTTTTTTTACTTCACAAAGTAAAAAAAGAATAATCTTTAATTTAGGTGATAGTTATAGAGAAAGTAGCTGAAATCCAATATACAGAAACATTATTTCTGCTGTAATTTTTAACATCTCTTCCATAATTAGAAAGATTGCAGTTTGTCCATAGACTATTGCTAGGATTTGACAAGTTTAAACTTGTGTTCTAGAAAATAAATCTGTTCTCCAAGATGACCTGACAAGGATATTAAAAGCAAAAGGTTGTGCCCTTGTTTTCTTGTATAATAAATCTTCCAGGATCATTTTGCTGTCTATTTTAATAACTTAATGCTTAGGTAGACCTCACTGAGTTTTATACAAGCAGATTTCAAATAAACATGGTGGGATTGCTGTTGCTCATGGCATGAGTCTATCTGTTGTTTGTATCTATCTATTGAGTCTATCTATCACTTATGATTGTTGGAAGGCTGCCAGTTCCTTTTTTTCTTGTGTAGTCCTCAAAGATTTTTTTCATTGTAGAAATATGAATATTATTCTACAATTAATGTTGAAAATATGTTCTTGGCTAGGCACATTTCATTATTCTCTTGGTTGACACATTTGTGTAAAGAGAGATCATATAATTCATCCCAGATCGTGAATAAGTAGTAGTTGAGGTAATATGTTGTAAGGTATCCAGATACAGAAGCTTTCATTACAATTTACTGGGGTATTTCTGAGTAAACTGACATATCTCTAGAAATATGTTCCTGTGGTTGTCTTGGTGGCCGTAGTTTGTTGTAGACAAACTGTGCAGATATGTGTAGGCTTGTTGTTGAAATCTTGTTGGTAACTGATTTCAGTTCTAAGAAAAGTATCCTTTGTGTGATTACTTAAGAAGTGGAATTGAATTAAGTAATGACTGCTTTTAATCTCTTTTATCTATAAGGATAATTGGTTTCTGGGTTGTTGGGGTTTTTTTCCCAATGATTTTCCGTAAAGTTTTTCTTGAAGCTTCTTGGTTTTTTCTGCCACAGATGCAGTTGGTGCTTGTCTGGAGAGTCTGGAGTAGAACGAAGCCGATGCTAAATGCTCAAAAGCAAGATGACAATATTGAATAAACCATAATTCTTGACACACTCTAACGAATGTTACAAATACTACTTCCATTCCTACTTCCACACTTTGTGAAAGGATAGCATTTTTCACATCCTTCTGCAGCCTAATTTTGACTCTTCGGGTGAGGGAACTAAACAGAAAAAATCAAGAGCTTTTGTTTTGAAAACACTGTAACAAAATATTTACTTTTCAGACATGTTTGAGGATAAAATCTTGTCAAAATTTGACCCATCTTTATTGAACTACAATTAGCCTACACTGATATAAATATTACCCTTTCCTTCCCCTTTCCTCATATAACATCATTCAACTGTAGAGAGGAGGAACTCTGAAAAAAATACAAATTAAATCCAAAAGGGTGTTGGAATAAATTAGACATATACAAACTTGTAAGAAAGGGACAATCAAGGATTTTTAAGACTTCTGTGAGGTATTTATAAGTGTAAGTGAATCCCTGTATAAGTGTAAGATGAAATCTGTATGTAACTTTTGCTGTAGTTCAGCAGGGGAGATGTAATGTGGAGGGCTCACGGTGCTGGTGCAGGTTACTGAGCAGCCATTTCAAGGGCAAGGCAGGTGGATTGTAGGGTCCTTGAAAGCAACAAATGTAGTACTCTTAGTAGCTATGTCTTTCTCTCAGTCAGCTGAGAACTCATGGATCCAGTACAGCACCATGCCTGTCAGGGCAGTTCACTAAGGGTTTTAATATAGTGTGACTACAGCGAAAAGGCTGAGTGGTGAATGGTGTTAGGACCTTAGGACCCTTTTGACCTCCCTCTTATCAAAAAGATGTGGAAGGGAGTGATATTATTTGTCTATCTTTTAAAGCTTTTGGAGCCTCCAAATTAACTAAAACAAAGAGAACTGCTTAAGGTGAGCACTAAAATCAGTGTCACCACTAGTGATACGTGTTTTGTTTCCAAAGTAGTGATTGTTTCTAAAAATTCTGCATGCTGCATCTAAAAATTCTTTCACACTGCAAAGGCAGTTGTAGCTGCCAGCCACTAGCAACTCTTTTTTACTAATATTTTTTCCTTTCTCTTCCCTCGTTAATATGGTAGTGTTGCTTTGGCTTGTTTTGTCAGTATTTTTGCATCATTAACAGTCACCTAGGTTTTGCAGGATTTCTGTCTCTTGCCTGTACCTCATTTGTACCTGCATATACCCCTACTGTTGTTGAATAATAGAGCTCACTAAAATGGAGGAAAATCATGCTGTATTTTCTTCTGATACTTATCTTCACCATTAAGGGCCAGGTATGAAGTGCTTACTGCTATCTCCAAGTTTAAGTTGATTTGGAATTTATGTTTAGTAAATAACCAGGAGAAGGAGGATCATTGATCTAGGATGTTCAACTTGCTCCATAACTTACTGAAACTTACGGTTACTGATAGGGTTTCTCTATACAAAACAATTTTGGAAGTCACATTGATTTTAAATAAAAGGAAGAGAAAATAGCCACAGACATCCACACCCATGTGTGCCTGCCATTTAGCTGCTTGTAGGTCACCTCTTGTTTACAAAGGACTTATGATTACTGGTTATGTTCTTAAGCATGCCTGAAGTATCTTTTGAGAATTCTACTTATTTTATTCTGCTTGCAGCTTTTGCTTTTTATTGCTGAGTTACATGGGGTTGCCTACATGTACCTGCTCACTGTTGAAACAGTAAATAAAAGGGGTATATAAGAACAATGTATTCAACAGTGTTGGACACTAGATCCTTGAATGCCTTTGCTTGCTCATTTAGTGATAATAAACAAATGCTTTTAACAGGTGTGTCATTTAAAAGATGTAGCTATCTTTTAACTGGCCATTGTATTACCATTATTTTAAAGTATTTGCTATCTATCTCCATATGCCTGTGCACTTTATACAGGAGTTGTTGGTGAAATAAATTCTGGCTAGGCAAGACTGGCTGCATGAGAACAATCCCTTTGGATCTCAAATTCTGTGACATTTTTCTAC
This sequence comes from Mycteria americana, assembly GCF_035582795.1. NCBI lineage: Eukaryota > Metazoa > Chordata > Aves > Ciconiiformes > Ciconiidae > Mycteria > Mycteria americana. The sequence goes on along the minus strand of NC_134366.1, from coordinate 91,781,536 downwards.
TAACCTTCTACTGAGGTCAATCCGATTTCTGGCATTGACCTCAGTGAAAGAAAGAGATGTGGCCTTTCATAAATCACTCCATCCTCTGCTGAAATAGTCACATTTGGGATAAAAAGCTACCATATTCTTAGGCTCAAAGGACACATGCTAATTTGGAGTAGAGGAGTTCAAACTAAAATAGGAATACAGAGATCTTTAGACCGGAACGGACAAGCCCCAGAGGCAAATGAGAAGGCATGATTGCTAAAATTGCTGTATCAGTTTAACTAAAAGGAATTTCCATTTATATTTATCTGAATGCCTGTGCTGTAATGTACGGTATTACAAGGCCATTCATAAAAGGCTGCTGCTAAACTAAAAATTCTCAGTTAAACTGACTACGAAGCAGCATTTCTGTGATGAAATATATGCTAAAAATATTGTCAAGAATAAATCCCCACCATTCTTTTGGAGTACTCAGCCTTCATCTTCTTGGAATTTAACATGCGCTGAAGAAAATGAGAGGCAAATGAAACTGTGAAAAATGTTTTCCAAATATGTATCACTTACAAATAAAATTCCTCTTCAGTTGAAGTAGTTCTTGTTTTATCAACTTTGAAACAATGCTCAGCATAACTATCAGCAACGAAATAATAAGTATTTACATGCTCAGCCCTTCAACAGTGAACTTTAGTGATAAGCAAATTTCAGAATATTCAGGTACTTTTAAAGGGTTACACACCTTAAAAGATTTTTTTAATGCTTCAATTTTGCAAAAGTGGACCAATGAAGTGTAACAAATAGTAATTAGTTTCTCCAGATAACAGTACATTCTCTTTTTTCATTAATTAGATTTTGAAGCAGCCTTTTTGACATTCTTGTTTCTGTTTTGTAGTCCCTTCCAAAGACAGAAAATGTATAAGCCTACTTCTATAAGGTGCACTTTGAAATCCATACCAATTAAGTGCCATTTTTGAGCTACTTAGCTTCCTTCCTCCTTCTATTGATTTACAAGCTGGCAGTGTTAAATATCCTCAGAAAAAACCTAGGCTACATGTTTTAGTAAGATTCCTGCTGGTGTCCTCCCTTTTGCAATTCTTAGTAGATATTTTTTCACTTCCCGCTCCAAGCCATTGTGGGCTGTTAACATTTGCCATGTTTACTTTAGAGATGGCTATAATTCAAAGTAGGACAAGGTGTTTAATCTCTGTGTTATCAGTAAAAGCTTGTAAAATACTTTTAGGCACACTTTTTTTGGAAACCATTAGGCAAATGTCCTACCAAATATTTAAGTACAGGTATTTTTAAGCCTTTTTAAAGGTGAGCCCACGTGAAGAATGTGAATTATGCACTTCAAGAAGACAAAATGTAATACACAGGAATAAAATGAGAGCTTCTCTGGCTGAAGTTTAACCTTGTTGCCTGTTAAGTAGAGTAACTAGGCAATTGAGGGGAACTGGAGAGGACCTTGCTAGGTTGCTTTCTTAAGAGGAGAAGTTGAGGATGGTAGCCAGATAAATTGCTTTCATTTCTATTTTCATAGGGAACACTCACAGTTTTAGCTCTCTCAAACAGTTTCCTTAGTAAGAAGTCCAAACTTGTTTTTCAGTCTGTCCAGTATCACAGGATCTCTGCCTATACTTCCTCCAGCTGCTGGTAAATCTCTGGTTTCCCGCCAATACTTGCATGAAGTCAAACTTACTTGGCTGCTGCTAACCTGGGTTAACTAATTATTACCCTCTGCTGTTCATCAAAGCATTCTCCAGACAATTGGTTTGTTTTCTCCTTAACCCAGCTCAGTGGAATGAATTTGGGCTAAAGAGCATTCAGAAAAATATTTATACAGGAGAATGGAGGGCAATAACCTCTAAGTGCATGGAGATGGCCCAGAGCTGTGAGGAGGAGAGGTAAACAGTTAATCCAGATCAGCTCATAGCTGTGGAGGACATAAGCTTTCTGGTTTTGTCAGCCTCCAAAATTCATCTCAATCAACTAGTGAACCAATGAAGCCTCTATTTTCTCTGGGTTAATTAGCATTTGTTCAGGCCTTCCCATGTGGTCCAGTGCCTGAACAATGGATTCTTTTGTTCCAGCTCTCCTCTTTTACAAAGAAGGCTTAATTACTTCTCCCAGTTAGCCAACATGCCATTTAGTTTTAGAGAAGTTTGCAATTGCCCATAGATCAAGGATAGTCTTGCTGGCAGATACCAACCACCTTCAGCATAAGAATGCTTAATAGACTGGAATATATTATAGCTGAAATTGTGAGATTTGTGGGAATTGGTTATATGGTATTCAGTCTCCTATGCCTGGTGAAGCGTTAATAGCTGGAGCGTTAGGAGAATTAGGTTTATTTTGTCTATGTCTTAAAATACAGCTTCAGGAAAAACTGTGCCAGGACTTCTTCTGGAGTTCTACATGTATTCATGAAGATTAAAAGTGTTGCTGTTGTGCATCAAGAGCTAGATTTTAATCTTTGTTGTAGTGCAGCCATAAGCTCTACATATTAATGGTTAATTTTAGCAGTGCATTGAAAGAATGCTGTGTCTAGAAGGAATTTTGGTTTTGTTTTTCAATCTTAGAAATTAAAAAGAGGCAACAGTCCTAGGGTCAGAATTCCCAGGGTGTGTGCTCTGATAGAATATGTCATCATTCCTCTTCAAAATGGCTGGAGAAGGCTTACAAACATTTACTGTCCCCTGGTTTCCTAAAATTGCTTTTATAGTTTGCCAGCAGTGAAAGAAATGGATCAGACAACTGAAGTTCTGAAAGGGCAGTAATATTTTACACCCTCTTGCCTTTGAGAAAGGTCTTAACATGACTGGGATAATTAGAACCATTTTGATCTTATGCGTAATCTGAATACAAGCAGCATTTAGGGTTTTCATGTTTTTTATTAAATTCATTTTTTTCCACAAGTATCAAAATAAGGAAGAATTAGACAACTGTATCTTTGAAAGTAATGTCTTGAATAACAACAGATTCTCTCTTTTAGTAACATTGGACTGATGCACATTTTTTATGTTATCTGTAAAGGTACACATCAGAAATGAAGAATAAAATCCTTCTTCACAACTGCAATTCTGCTTGTTTCCCAGCAAAACTGAAAATAAGTAGAAGTCAGGATTTGAGGGGACAAAACCCAACAGATATCAGTTGAAAATATTTTGGAATGATCATTATTTTGAAGTGCTTACCCCAAAGTCATGTTACAATACTACCAAGAGGCAAGAAGAGTGTGATAGCACTGTTTCTATCGTAAATTAGTAACCAGCCTGCAGCTGTGTAGCTCATTAAAAACTGTGTCATTTAGAGATATTTTGAAAACAGAGAGGTCCATTAAAAAGACTAGCAGTGTATGGTTGTCAAACAGACACGCAATTATTGTCATAATATTGCCATCAGTTGGATGGGAGAAATTACATGATGAACTGAGAAGCTGTTTTATATCCTTTGAGATTTCCCAGCACAATTTTCCCTTTGTTCAGACCAGCCATCACCCATCTTTGAATCTTTCAATATGAGGACTTACAATGTTTGCTGGAAACCTCTGTGAGTACTAATTATAACTTCTTCACTCCAGTTTCTGACGGTGACAGCATTTTCCTCCTGCTTTCATACTGCCAATCTACAGCCATTTATATTACCCTGTCCAGTCACAGCGATTAGCTTCTGGTTGTCAATTAAAAATCTGGCAACACCTTTCCTTGACATCCACTCTATTCTCCAGAGGTGTTGTCCTCTTGCTATGCTGGGGTTTGCTGGGGATAACTGAAGGTGGGAATCTTTCTCCTTCCCTCTGTGAGGGCAACAAAGCACCCGCAGTGTCTGAGTCACATAGCACAGCCCTCGTATGGCTACAGTGCAAGTTGTCCACACGTTTTAGCACTGACATGATTATTTCCAAGAGAGAGTAAAGTCCAAGAGTGAGTAAAACTTGTTAGCTCTGCTCAGGCACCAGTCTACAGCTGCCTGAGCTGCTGCTCACCTGCTGCTGCCCACTTGGCAGTGTGGTTGTGGTTTGTGTACGTGGCTTGAAGGCAAGCCCTCTTCTGGGGCCTGTCCAGGGTTCCCTTTGCTGGCCAACTTCTGGAAGCTGAGGTGTGCTTTATGTACCTTTGGCTCCCTCTGTTCCTTGTCGTTATAAACTGTGGCCCACGGCAAGCAAAACCTCCAGTGGCACCCAAGTGACTTCTGGCTCCTGCTTTGCAACATTTAGAAGGTGCTTGTATCTAAGGAGGCTGGTATTGGTCACAGAGGGAAGCAGGGCTGGGGACAAAATCACTGTTCTGGTGGCTGTGGGAAGCATTAGGAAGCTCCAGGTAAAGTGGCAACATCTCTCTTAAAACCATAGGCCACCTGCCTTTTCTTTCCCCTAGGATCTCCTTCACTTTTCTGCTCATTCTTGGTGTACAGGACTTCTACACTCGGGCCCCTCACCCCTCCTCTCCGCCCCGGACTCAGCCTTTCTCATCCCTCAGACACAACAAACACTAGAACCATCCTCACCTGCTCCAGGGCAGCTGCTGCTTACTATTCTCTTTTATCAGCTACTAAGAGTACTGATACCCTACTACTAAGCAGACTACTACTAAGAGTAGTTGATAAAAGCTATTAAGAGTACAGGGGGCAAGGCCGAAGACAGGGTCTACTGTACAGAATGAAAAAGGAAGGGGTAGAGTTAAGATGCACAGGGGTATTTTTTGTTCCTGTTGCAAGTGGAAGGAGTCATTTGCTCCTGCTAAAAAATACCTTTCCCTTCCTCTTCTCCAGTGGCTATTACTTCCTCCCCTCTCAATCCATTCTCATTCAGCAGCAACTTCAGGGAAGAGGTGAAAATGGGCTTATATTCTAGTAGAGCAGGTCTTTCTTTCCTCAGCCAAAATAGATATCTGCCTATTTTTCCCATGTACCTTGATCTGGCTGTGCTCGAACATCTGTTCATGCAGAGGTGAAAGAAGAATCAAGATCTTCTGTCAGTGAATGGTGCTTCATGTAGCAGAAATTTTGCTAGAAAGGAAAGAAAGGAAGTTTTCTGCTTTGTGTCACCGAAAATGAATTTGTTTTTCTTCAGGTAGGATCCGCTAGTTAAGACTATAAGCCACAGTAAGGACATACAACCCAAATTTCTTTTGTTGTAGCTATTAACATGGCTTTTATCTGTACCAGGTGAACCCAAAGATGGCTGCTAAACTAGGGAAAAAAACTCCATTTTGTCATACAACAAGCACTTCTTGTATGACAGTATCACCTTGATGGCTACAATGATTTTTCATATCTTTTCAGAAGTTCATGTGTGGAGTTGCAAGATATATTTCTAAGTATAACTGCTGTGATGCAGTTATTACTTACATATTTCTGCTTAGAAAGCATTGTTTGCACTTTATGATTTTATAAGAACCACAAATTTGATGTTCAAATACTGTTTGTGGACATTGTGACCTCCTTAATGAGCAGCTACTTGTAGTGTTGATGTTGCAGCAGATTTCCACAAAATGGTCGTGAAAGGCTCCTCTTTTTTGGTTAAAATCATTTGCCACTTCTATGTATATGAATTGGCTAAGCTCTCGCTAGCAAAGTCACTAGCATTCGGTTTCTGTCTTCATTCTTTCTTTGTCCTTTTACGAGGTTCTTTGGGGGACTCGGAGCCGAGAGGAATACAAGTGATCCTTTTTATCAAGCGCTGCTCATTTCAGTAGCTCACCCCTTCCAACACTATGCTATGAATAGGCTTTCATTTTATTTTTTTTATTAGCATTTACTTTCTAGAGAATTTATTTTCTAAAGGCAGTGAACTTACTAAAATGTGCTGTTTTGTCTTACTAGTTTTGCTTCTGCAGTTTTGGAGAGGTAGAGTTCACAAGTTAAAGACATAGATACAACAACATTATACCAAGTCACCAACTGTAGCCCTGTCTTCAAGTAGAAATAGATTGGATGGATGTTTTACATTTTTTTTAAAAGAAAAGAAAAAGGTGAAGGACCACTTTCACTGTCATGAAGGTCCTCTGAGATTTGAAGGTGTAGTCTTCCTGTTGGTGAACCTGAGTGTCTGGGTTACCCCACAGATGAAAAGAAGGATGCTGGACAACACCAAAGAGACGCATTAGATGGGTACACATTTTAGGAGATGAAACAAGCATGGGCAGGAGAGGAGCATGAAATAATTGGACAGGATAAGGCCCGAAACTCTTTCAGTAGGAAGTAGGACAGCAACCTTACATCACATATAATGGTTCTGGGTAGGTTTCAACAGTCTTAGCTCTGTCCAGAAGTACTGGTGGCAGTGCAAATCAGAGATCCACAATATGACTGCTCCTCTAACCTCACTTTTATGTCAAAGGTCCGGAATTTTTGGAGATTCTTGGGAAAAGGCATCACCACGACTTATGTAGGTATATATTGTGCATATAGTCAGCTCTTGTGTGATTCATAAGCAATGTGAATGTTAAGAAGCAGGAAGGAAATGTAAAATAACAGGTTACAGAAGCTGCCTGGAGGGCTCACTTTGATAATTCGTTTGTGCATTTTCCATAGCACCTCTTTTAAGAGTTTTAAAATTTGACTGAAACTGATACAGCTCACTAGCTGTCTGCTAGTCCAACTGCAAAGGTTTTGTTTTTCCTCCAAAAATATACCTGTAAGTTAAATTAAAACTCTCAGTTGTATTGGATTCCTAAAGACAGCTATTCTTGTTATGGGAGTTTAAAGAGAGGAAGCAGAGCTTCAGTCCAGTTGATCTCATTGAACAATTGTTTTCCTGAAAGTCCCATTAGACACTGAAGTTCCTCTGTAAACGTAGCCCCTAAATAGTGAGATTGCTCTTTTCTTTAGGCATAAGCTTCAAGTGTAGCTCATCTTGCTATTCAGGACACTCTTTCATCATCCTCTAATTGCCTATAATCAAATGTCAAAAGTATCAGTCCTAGAAAATCCAGGATATTACTTCCAATATAGAATCAAAATGTACAGCTGAGACTGGCAATTCTCTGTTAATCCTTAAATGGTTCTGATGGCTCCTCCTTTAAAATTCTGTCTTTTAAAAAAGGTTCTTCTCCCTCTCTTCTCTAAGCATCACCAATATTCATTATCTATGTGTGGGGCTTTTTTGGGGTTTGTTTTTTTTTTTTAACACCTGCCTCCAGTAAATCTCACCACTGTGTGGCCTGGAAAAAAGATAAAATCTCTGCAGGTCCTATGCTTATCACAAGCTTTCCTGTATCTTTTAGCATCAGAATACATCTGTCTTTCTTCTTGCAGTACACCTTAGTAAATATTTTTAAAGTAATGCAGGAGATCTAGCACTACTCTTTTGTGAAAAATAACCACAACAATAAAAGTGAATCTTGTTTACTTTCCTCGTACTTATCTGAAAAAGTCAGTTTTTCTTTTCTATTGTTTCTGTTATGCTCATAGAATCACAGAATCACAGAATAGCTGAGGTTGGAAGGGACCTCTGGAGGTCATTTGGTCCAACCACCATGCTCAAGCAGGGCCACCTAGACTGGATGCCCAGGACTGTGTCCAGACAGCTGTTGAATATGTCCAAAGGTGGAGACTCCACAACCTCTTTGGGCAACGTGTGCCAGTGCTTGGTCACCCTCACAGTAAAAAAGTGTTTTCTAATGTTCAGGCAGAACCTCCTGTGTTTCCGTTTGTGCCCATTGCCTCTTGTCCTGTCACTGGGCACCACTGAAAAGAGCCTGGCTCCCTCCTCTTTTCACCCCCGCTTCAGGTATCTACATACATTAATAAGATCCCCCCTGAGCCTTCTCTTCTCCAGGCCGAGTAGTCCCAGCTCTCTCAGCCTTACCTCATATGAGAGATGTTCCAATGGATTGTATTTACATGTATTTTGGGTTTTTTTTTATTAAAGCATTTTCACAGTGTCAGTAAAACACCAGAAACAGAGTTTCATTAAAAGAAATTAAATATAAATATTTGGGTACTATATACGAAACATAATTTGCTATTACTATGCCATCACTATTTAAAAAAAAAAGGATAATTTCAGCCAATTTATTTTTAAGCTAGCATTTTATTGGAGCCTTTTTTGCTTTAATAATAGAATAATTTTTTTTAAAAGTCCTCCTATAAATATGTTCTTGAGCTGGTGACAATTTTGTCTCCTGGATAAAAACACTGGATAATGTTAGTTTTTGATGTTCTGTTAGTCTCAAGTTCAAATTCTGTGTATGTAAGTTCAGAGATGTAAAAAACTGCAGTTCAAGCTAAAACACTCATTGCTTTATTTGTCCTGTTTTTTTACCATGGGGATTCTAGTCTAAAACCACATCCATGGTTTCACACTGCAGTATTAATACCAAGACACAAAGGTACATTTTTGTGGTTGTGCACATGGTAGTGGTGGTTTATATTATATACTAGTACACAGAGGTCTTCACATCTTGGTGTGTCCTTACTGTACAGTATAATTTGAAATGATATGTCCTTGCCATGTTTTTCTAGAAATGGTTCTAGTTTGCTCCCAAAATCCATGCACACTTTAAAAGTTCTCATCTTTATGCTGGGCCTAATTCAGTCCTGTTTTTTTTTTTTTTTTTAATTGAGTCTTCTGGGAAGATGAGATATAATGTCCACATCAGAAACACTAACATAGTCATGGTGCAATAGCCTTCCTTCATCTGACAGGTCTTATTAAATGTACAGAAAATCTACAGATTAGAAATAATAACATGATCTGCCATGTTCTGGAGAATAATCAGTTCAGGTGAAAATCACACTTGACGATACAGTCTCACCTTCTCTGTATTGATGGAATATACATTTCCAGCTCAGCATTTTGGGAAGGATCAATAGCTAAATGACACTCCTCTGTGTGCTCAGACCCAAGACTGGTAAGGCTGAAGTTCAAACTCCAGCACTACCTCCTTCTTGCACTTTGTTTGCATAAAGTTGGATGGTTTGGGGGCTGTGAGGTCTGGTAACTCTCAGTGTGCCTAACTATGAGCACATTTTTCAAAATTGGTTACCCTCCAAAGCTGTAATAAGATTGAACAACAGGTAAATTTAAGCAGAAGAGCTCTCTGGTATTGAGCAGTGACAATGCCTTGGTTGAGAACACTAAGGTTAGACAAAAATATACCCACCAACTTTCAAAATTATGACTTGTGACACATTTGTCATTTGTCAGGCTCATAGCATCAATCAAAGCTTGCAGCCAGTGACTGGACTAATTACCTCGTCCAGTGCTGTCCTATCTAATTATTTTAAGAGACATTTTCAGGGCACAGAAGATGTAAAATGTTTTAAATCACCACTATATGGAAACAAATGCTTTCACCAGTACAATGTCTTTAAGATTTTGTGCTTTTTGTTTGTAAAGCATTGAATTACCCCACCTGTTCTGCTACAGAGTCACTGATTACTAATGCATGCGTACTTGTCTCTGTCATTACCACTTTGGCCAGAAATCTTTCTCTCTTTCCCTCTACCTGTTCTTCCTTTTTCTGCCAGTTGTAGGTATTGTGTGAATACAGATTTTAAGTTCCCAGGAAGAAGCCTTCTGCTTTGTATATTGCCTGCTCTACTCATTCTGCCATCCTTTGGTGATCTCCATACTCTGATGTTTGGTTTTAATATTTTGTATTTAAGAAGGACTATTATAAAAGTGTTTGACAGCAAATAGGATTATAATGTCTTCTTGCACAAAAGTTTCTAGCACCTTTCAAAAGGCACAAAGTCAATCTATCCTACACAGCAAGCAAAAATAGCAAGTGTCTTCAGTTAGTTTCAATTTAGTACGCATCAGAGTAGAAACAGTGTTTGGCTAAGGTGTGGATCAAGAAAAAAAAAAAGAGGAATTATGGTTGTAGCTGGGACATCATGGTAGTGGAACTGCTGGAATTTTCTACCATGTGGAAGAGGAGCCTTAAGGAAGAAGGAAATAGAAATCTGATTTCAGCATTTTGGAATTAGACTCAGTGCTCATTCCCCAGAAAGAAGTGGCAATGTTTTCAGAGTGCAGAAGCTCATGGTACTGTACCCATTAGGAAGATCCTGGTCCTCCCAGCCCTTCCATGTTAGGCAAAGAGAAGAAAAGGGACGAATGTTGGAAGGTGTGTTTCATGGGCCAGGTTAGGCTCTGTAGATGGAGACCAAACCAAGAACAGCTTGCTTATAGATGGCGGGAGTCTGGTTTGTGAACAGCGAAGAAGGTGTAAAGGTAAAATGAAGTGGAATTGGATTTTGTTCCTACCTCTTACTATATCAACGTGAACAAAGGAAATTAGAAGGTATCTACCTTTAGCTTTTGAGGAGGAAAGGGGGACAATATTGCTGAATTACACATTCTGCCCTGTGGCTGACATTCCTATTCCTATTGGGGTCTGTTCCCACAAAAATATGCAGTTTTCTGTTAAGATTACTGGGCTGCCATTACAGTTAGTATTGACAGTTTTGAGTCAATAGTTTGTCTGAGTACTCAGTACAGGCATGCACAGTAATATCCGACATAGTTGAAATTAAGGTAGAGAGTAGGGGCTCTCAGACCAAGCTTTGATGATGACTGACTGACAAATTAGCTTTTGGAGAAAAAAGGAATTAAAAGGAGGTTAGCTGCAGCAGACTTCTGACTCTTGACTCAAGAGTGATCTTGTTTGGTTGTGTCAGGGGAGGAATTAAAAGTGCTGGGGTGGCTTGGTGTGGATGATTAAACAGTGATGATCTCTTAGGTTAGGGTGGTTTTTAGCTTGAGTGAAATTTAGCATTAATAAAGTGGGATTTAATAATGTAGTGGTAGCTTGTACTGTAAGGATTTATGATCCTCCTCATTCCTTGCTCTTTTGGGTTTTGTACCCATTTGTCATCTCCCTTTTCTTCTGACCTACCCCAGTATGGGACAGAATTATTGGGACCTTACTCTTTCTCCGCATCTTTTGCAGATTTTGGTCAGTTTACTTGGCTAAAGGGAAAAATACTGGTTTGGGTCTGTTGTTATTTTAAGAGAGCAGTCTAATTACCTCTGTCCACTCAGGGTTATTTTCCAAGCTTAATAAAGTGTATATTCTCACGGAGAATTATTTATATATCAGCACTAGTACTCCGATACCACACTTGTTTCTACCTACCTTGAAATCATGTGCAGTGCAAATTTCATTTGATCATATCATTCTGATTTCTAAATGTAATTTGCCTGCTTCCCACAGTGATTGATTTAATCACAGGATTAGGTAAGAACCTGGTTTAAAAAACACAGTTCTGTTTCATACTTATCTGTTAATTAATCATATGTGCTTGAAGAATCTTTATGCCAGCATTTTAAATACACAAAATATTTTACATAAGTCAGAGACTAATTAGTGTACTGAAAATTGCATTTTCATAACGGTCATGTTCCTAGAAGCTGGCCATTTGGAAACATAGATCTAACATGGAAAATATTTTGCAACCTTAATATAGTGACTAGTACCAGCAGGAATGCAACAAATGATGCTTTTTTATTCCATTGTCCACCTTTGCCAGCGCAAGACTTCATAAAGCCTCTTCAGAAGATTCGGTGGCTGAAATCTAGCTACTGTCTCATCCTGAGTATTAGCTGCAAACATATGAAAAAAGGACATCTCAGCTTTCACTTCTTCAAGGCCAAACCAGCCCAGTCTTTGTGCACCTACCAAGGAAAACACTCACATAGCTGGCAGTGATAATGACAACAGAAAGAAAGCATTAATTTCTTTGAGCAGCATTAGAGTAGAGAAGTCCTGCCATGCTCACCAGTTATTTGCTCTGCACAGCTGCCTTCTCAGCTAGGGGCCCTAAGCCAGCACTGTGAGAACAGACAGAGATGACCATAATGTATTTGTTCATGATGGCTATTTTCTTCACAATGGTAGAAAGGTACTGTTCAGAAAATACTCCAGACTTCTGTTTTCTGATTGACTAGTTCTTCTTTTTCCTATCACTGCATAAATTCAGTCAACTGAATGTGTCTTAACCATTTTAGGGGTCTGATCTTTGAATAGCTTTACAGAAAACAATAAAAGCCCAAAGCCATTCATTACAAAACTGATGTGTTTTGTTTTTACTCAGATGTGTTTCCTCCTTCCCTCCCTTCTTGCATAGCGTACACTTAAAGTTATGCTTGGTCAAATCTTGCTCAGATGCCAGATGTAGGGCAGAGGAGGGAAGCACCTTTGAAACTCATGTTAATTGGCTAGAAACTGGTTGGGCAGGGTAGATCTCTTGACACTCAAGATCTCTTTGCTAAGAGCTGCTTCCCTGAGAGATCCAACAGGGACATGGGAGGTGGAATTTGGTCTCAACAAATATTAAGCGTTTACACGATAGTTGTATCCCTCTGAAGCAGTTACCTATATTCTTTACAGTCAATGAAGAGAAAAGAGTATTTCTAGGAGCTACTCATCTTTCATCTGAACTTCAGAAATCTACCTGCAGATGAAATGAGTTATGTCTAATAAGTTCTCCTTTTCTGACACTGACTGCAATAAAAGGAGAGTTAGTGGTGAGCTCAGATGTAAATGTCTAGGTTAGGTGACACAAATCTCTCCTGAGGCTCTGTTACTTGGGTATTCCTCCTTGCCAGAGAAATCTTTATAGCATAAACAGTGACATTTCTGCTCTTTGTATGAATAAGGTGTGGTGCAGGTGGTTGATTGATAGATATTCCTTTGGAAATAAAGCAGGTGCTCTCCATAACGCCACTCACAGATATTGGTGCTCTAAAAGTTGGTGAAGGATGGGGCACTACTGAATAAATCCCCAACTTGCCCACCAAGTCTGTAGACAAAATCTTTCAGATCAGGTCAAAACATTTAAATGGTTAAGAAGGACTTTCTAGCTTTGCTTCAATGTCTTTAAGTGTAGGCTGATCCCATTGAGTTTGGTGGTGAGGATCCACTGGATGTGGTCGCAGGTTTTGAGGGGGTGTAGGTATACATCTTTTAACTATACATATTTTAAAATGAATTGATATTGAAGTTTTTTTTCTAGATGCATCATTTGCAAATATACATAAGCATTATGTACCAGACTTTTTTTTTTGTCTTCAACTTATACTGGTTACCTTATTACACATCTGGTGTTACACTGCGATGTGCTCTGCAGATGGGATTTTTGATGGGTACCTGCCTCTTATTTTAAACAGACTTTGTCTAACCAGATATATACCATACCATCCTTGGAAACCACTTACTGTGTCACTAGGGGCTCAGACTTTGCATAATATAGATAGCAAAATACTTATCTGGCTGGTCTTCTAAATATATAGTTAAAGCATCCCATTAACACTTTTTCCAAAACAGTGGTGAGAGTAACTCCTACAATTTATACTTAGGAAGAACTTCCCCTCCCTACCAATCCACTGTGATGTATATTTTCCTAAGCAAGCTAACTAATGCTCCCGTTGGGAAAGTTCCCTGAGGTTTCTCTTGTTAATAGTGAAAAAGGATGAAAAGTATAAACAATGTGTTTCGGCAAGATGTGAGAGGCAGCAACAAGGGCATTAATCTGAGTCTCAGGAGTCCCTGTTTAAGTTCCTTGCTCCAATATGTATTTTCTGTATGTTTCTGGATGTGTCCTTTTGACCCACATTCACTCAATAAATCTAATTTGGTAAATCCTGAAAAAATAAGCAAAAATTGGTCTTAGTTTCACTTGGGGTTTCAGTTTCATTTCAAGACTGTCACACAGTTCTGGTTTCTGATTTCTAGCCAAACCTTAGGTAATATTCCACACGTCACTGAGACAGCTTGTTAGTACAGCATAAGCAGCTATTCTTATAACTGTTGCAAATAACCGAAAAAAAAAGGTATATCAATAATCTTGTAAGGCACATCCTCTTGACACCAAACATATTCAGAAAAAGAAAAACAAAACCCAAGAAACTGTCAAGGCTTTTGTGGCTTATTCATTATGGTTTGCATGTCAGTATCTTCACTGTGATTTTTTCTTCCATGGGGCTCAAACTTACCATTTGTTCTCATGCCTTGGTTTTCCTTACAGCCCTTTTGATCTTAGTATTCGGAGTTCTTCACTGTTAGCCTGATGTAGGTGGATGAGAAGTGCCTTGCTGTATAGTCTGGGATTAAAATGCCATTACGTGCCAGCAATGATCTTCATCTGCTCAAGAGGCAGGGAAAAAGGAGGAAAGAAACCGTGACTGTGTTGAGGTTATAATGCCATGTTGGGATACACATACATGTGGTGTGAGAGGGCAGTTCCCACTGCATTTCTAGCTGAGGGGCTATAGTAAAGAAGCAATACATTACCTGCATCTCCGCTAGCAATTTTTGTCAGATGTCTCTTTTAGTTAGTTATACGGGAATAGTTCACTACATTAAAAAGAAATTAAGAGTGATTCTGTGCTATAATAATAGAGAGTGTTCCTGAAGCACAGTCTGTTGCAGGACTCTTCTGTGCATGTGACACTTCCATGTGCCCTGCAGATGTCAAACACACAGTGGGCTCTCAATTCCTGTTGTTCTCTGGGTTTGGCTAAAGCCAATCTGGAGATGCTGCAAAATGATCTGGTTTGAGATTGTGTTCGTAAGAGCTAGAAGCTGGTATGTGATCTGCATCCGAACTGCTCCGAAATCTTGTGCTGGGGCTGAATCCTCACGGCAGAGACTGAGGAGAATATAAAACACGTCGAGGTTTGTTGTATTTACGAAGAAATTGTGGGGAAAAGGTGGAAGTTCACTTTAAATCAGAGGCAAGGGCATGGGGAGAAAGCCTTGTGAAGTGGTACAGAAAGGGTCAGGCAAGAGAGCTGCAGCACCGCGTGAAGTCAGGAGAGCAGCACAACAGATCAGGCTATCAGCAGGAGGCCGCTCATAAGCCCCGGTAAAGACGGGAGAGCACACATCACACCCCTGTTTCAGCCTGCGCCTGCTGGGAGGAGTCCTCCCCCTCCTCCGCGGAGCGGCTGCAGATCTGGGAGGACTGCGGGGAAGGAGCCTGGCTCCCTCCCACCCCGCTTCGCCTCCTCGGCTGTTGCAGTATCTCCGCTGCTTTGGGGGGTTTGCAGGGCTGAGTGACCCCGATGCTATTTATTTTGCAAAACGTTGAAGATAATTGCACTCATATATAAGTACACAGATAGATTTTGTGTATGCGTTTGTGTGCGCATGTGTGTGTAATATTTTAAGCTGTCTGGCACATTAATTTAGCCACCTGTTCTAGCCTCTTTCTGCTGCACAAATTAGACTGTCTCGGGGGACCCTATGCAGCTGATTGGGTCTGCCTCGTTACTAAGGCAACCCTTCTCCTCTCGCTATATGCTTTATAACTCAGATTCACCAGGCAAAAAATGGAAGGGGGAGAAAAAATAAAAATTGCTTCAGACCCTGGGGATACCAGTACTTAATAGATGCTCTTAGCAGACTTATTTATTCAGACAAGAATACAGTTTCTAAATGTGGAAGATTGTTGAAGCGAGCAAAGTCAAATATAACGATACTGTATGAAGGGGATGATAAAGACCAAATTAAAGGCTTGTGCAAACACCATATGAATCTTAAATTAGCTATACGGAGTGTAGTTGGTGTAAAGGTATCATGACGGGATATATAAGCACTTATCCCTTTGAAGGTCATCCCTGATTAGGAACAACAACAAAAAGTCTTTACGCCAAAAAAGCCACAAATGTAGGGAGGAGTCCTTATGTCAGATTGGCTACAGCCCAAACAATATTTTATGTTCATTTTTCAGATCAAAATTATCAGTTTGTTCCTGCTTCCTGCATTTAGGTGATTTGTATTGATTGAATACACCACCAATGTCGTATATGTTTTATGCTGAAACAAGGCATTATTTTGTCTTTGAAGAAGGGCTTCTTGATTTCATTAGTTCTTTGACAACAAATCCAGCAAAATTCTAAGCAAAGTAAAGGTGACTATACTCAAGGATGGATAACGGATTAAGGGAATCCTATATGCAAATGGGAAGCATGGATGGACCTTTAAGCATTATGTCCCAACCTTTCCCTCAAGGACTCGTGTTCTAGTGTGTGCATTTGTGTTTACATTGGCACAGGCAACATGCACTTAGGTATAGTGTATGATTTACGTGTTTATTTCTTCATCTTGTGGCCAGTTCATTAATTGCAG
This sequence comes from Mycteria americana, assembly GCF_035582795.1. Classification (NCBI taxonomy): domain Eukaryota; kingdom Metazoa; phylum Chordata; class Aves; order Ciconiiformes; family Ciconiidae; genus Mycteria; species Mycteria americana. The sequence goes on along the minus strand of NC_134366.1, from coordinate 91,765,472 downwards.
ATAACGGCCTCTGTAATTTTATGCTGAGGGGATCAAGTGGAGTGTTGTTTGGACATTCAAAATTCTATGTGTAGACAGAATTGCAGCAAAGCTTTTCCAAGGGGGCAGATTTATTTATAGATGCATTTAGATGCTTATATCTAGGGGAAGGGTCATACACTGTAGCTGTTCACAAAAAAAAAAAAAAAAAGGGGTGAAGAAAGGAAGTACAACAGGTTGGATTTTGGAGGAAAGGGCTTGTTTTGCAGCCTATCAAATAGCCAAATCCATTCTCTGTGGTCAGATGTGCTAGTATCACAGGCAACATCCAGCTCAAAGTAGAAGCCCTGACAAACCCCATTGCATTTGGATTTGGTGAGGAAGAACATCATCTTTCTCACGAGTCTATATTCTGACCCTACTAAGTGGAGGTTGCTACTAACAGTGCCCACATCACAGTGCTTCAGAGTGGTCACCCCTCCCTTACCATGTGTTCACTAGAAACCAATGTATTGCACAAATGATACGTATCTCCTAATGATTCCCTGAAACACAAGATTATCTTATTCTTTCATTTGCAGTAATGCAAGTGGTACTGACCATAAGAAACTCAAGTCTTGTCAAAACTTAGTTACTGAATTTCATACAGTATCCTTTCCATGCTGGGCTGCACAGAGAAATGTCTTTTTATTTGTTCAGAAGACATTATGTGCTAGTTTTAACAGGACCTTTCATTTCCAATGCAAGCCAAAGTAAATAAAATGTTAGTGGATTCAAACTTCTCTAATATTCCTCTCCCAATTTTTGCACACAAGTAAATTTGACTTCTGCTCACTTCTGCTTTTATTTCTTTCTGTTTAAAGTGGTTTTTTTTTTAAGCACTAAGAAGAAAATAGTTTGATTGTGGGTGCTATTCTGCAACTTGCCCAGTTTTTCCTGAATTTATCAGTGTTAGGTTTTGTGGATTTCTTTATCCTTGGCTCTAGCTATGACAATTTGAGAGACTCAGACCTTGAAAACAGTAATTGAAAGCTTGCTGTCTTTTGGCATTAGTGGAATTTTTTATCATCTTGAATGAGTTTGCTCATTCTATTTTTAAAAAGTTCATTTGTATACGGGAGGAGTATCTTCACTCAGGCAATTAACTATTGTTAGTGTCAACAGGTGAGGGAAAACAAATCTGAAACTGAACTTTAAAATTCTACTGTTTTGCATGAAGGATTACGATCCTATACTACTTGATATTCCACAAGAATAGCTTGAAATTTAATGTTTTATTTGTCATTCTAGAACACCTACATTTTGTTGATTAAAGCTGCATCTCATAGATGGTTTTAATAGTTTAACTGGTTGGTTACATCAGGGCAGAACAGACTTTATAATATAGCTGTCTTGTGAAATATGCTTCACTTGCACCTGACCAGAAGTCCTTCTAGAAGGTCCAATTGTTATCCACTCTAATTAACAGTTTAAGGCCATCTTCAAACGGTTATGACATTTCTTTTCTAAATGTTCTTGAGCATGAATATCATAATGCTGTTATCGTACATAGATTCATATGCACTTTCAAGTTTCTGGGAAGACATTACTTTTGATAGCCTTGTATTCCATAGTGTCTGTTGGCAGATGTACATTCAATGTTGCGCATGTTCTGTAGGATATAGGATTTTCTGTATTATGCACTTACATCCTACGTCACTTATTAGAAGCAGATAGGATATTGCTTTCTCCATCTTTTCTGGTCTTGCTGGCTTCTGCTGCCTTTGTTACTCTTACCATTCTGGTGGTGGACTGTGAGCTGTTGCTGTCCATCTCCCTTCCTGCCCAATTCCTTACAACTTACTCACTACACAGTTGAATGAGTCCTTGAAGCACAAATGTGCAAGGCTAATCTGGTGCCTAGAGCTCTGCAGAGATCCTTGGCACCCTGCAACAGCCTTTGCTTCCTTTTCTCTTTGGCCTCCTGCTTTCTCTGACTGACTGGAACTACTGCTGCCTCCTTCTTTTCCCTTCTTCTCCTTCCTTCCCTACACCTTTCATCAAATCCATCCAGCAGCCGTTCAGGCATTTAGTCTCCAATCCAACCACCTCATATAAGGCTGATGTCTTTGTGGCAGGTTTATTGTTTCACTGTAATATCTCAGGCACTATAGGTAGATGTGCTTGCTCTTTGCTCAACAATTATTCTGGCAGTCAAACTCCTTGCATAGCCTTCACCAACCTCTGTTGAAAAAAACCCCAAAAACCAAAACCACACAAACAAAAATAAATTAAAAAATTGTAATCTACCAGAGTAGCACCACGTTCTCCTCTGCCTCTGTGGAGCACTAGGAAGATCATCGTATTGGCACCAGTGACAGCTCTATTATCTGGGTTTGTTTGGACTGGAATGAGGTTGACACTTTCAAGATCACCAAGAACACTGGTCCGAGGAAAATGAGTTCCCTTTGAAATTTCCAGTAAGCAGCTTCAGATGGTTGGAAATAAGAAATTATTTGCTTTCCAGCAGGGCTATGTTGTATTTGCTTACAGGATTAAGCATTCATACCATGTTAAAATATAGAATTAGGGTATTTAGGTGCTAGACACCTTTTTCCTGAGATCTAGCATGTAGCATTCCTGTAGCTAATGTAGCTTGCCTTTTCAATATTCCACTGTGAATAGAATTTGATTTGATTTGATTTTTTTCTATGAAATAACGTACAGTGCATAGGTGATCTTACTTTTTTTCCCCCACTTAGCTACATATGCATTAATGAAAAGAGCAGATGACTACAGCTATACTTTTTGCCTAATGAAGCAGTATATGTCAAATCTGTGTTTCCTGAGCTTCTAATTAACTGAGTCTCATAAAGTTGCCCTATCAACTTCAGAAGAATACAGAAATGTCCTTACTACAGAGGATTTTTATTTTAAGGCTTAATTTAAATTCTACTTCTGCTTTGAAAGTAGAGCACAAAAAGCTTTAGAAAGTTACAGGTGACTGAAGTTCACTATGGATTAGAAATGAGAGTCATGTGGTAGTAACTGTAATGATTGATGCTATTTTCCCAACAGGCACACCATCTATATATTATTTCTAGTCTGAAATCTTCATTAGGAGAAAAAGCTGACAGCTACTTTCAGGCAAGTATTGAAAGTGGACCACTGCCAGATATTTTGGGACACTAAAGCAGTAAATGATGACTGTTAGGCATTTCCTCTGTATATTCAGTAGAGGAGGATTTATCCACAACACTAATGCAGCTTGTAAAAGGGACGTTTGTTATAGAAATGTACATGTATTACACTATGTCTTAACCTGTCCATGCCGGAAGAGGCTGTAAATCTGATTGTGTTCCTGATTCCTTGGCAAATACATTTAACTCTGGATGAAATATTCTGATTACTTTGCAAAGTGCAGATTGCTAGTACAAGTCTGAAGTAGAGCGGGAACAGCTGAGCGATAGGCATGCAGTGCTTGTGAAGTGATTCAGCAGAGCAGTGTGGAAGACCTCACTGTGGTTTCTGCAGCTCCACAAAGGTGGGGAAAAGGAAGACAAGCAACTTGATTCAGTGGAGAAGAGTCTACTGGGAGGCTGTGGATTGAGGATGGTAGCAGAAAGCAGGTCCCACTGTGAAACTGTGTGATCCTGGGAGGTATATATGGGGAAATAATAGGCAGGAGAAGACTTTAACCTCTGTAGACAGCGTTGCTTGGAGAGATACCAAACCACGAAGTCCAGTTTTATTGTCCACATTTTACAAGGGGTATCAGATGACTCATCATAGAACTGCAGAAATGAACATTACATGTAGTGTCCCAAAGACCTCAGTTAGCTTAACTTAGTCACAAGAGGATGTGGTGGTTTAGAGTTAGGTTAGAAAGCTTGAACTAAGCTTGGAGATTCAGCTCAGAAAGTCAGAAAGAAAATCTGTATCTGGAAACTGAAAATCGTTATTAAAATGAGCACAAATAGGTAACAGCATGATTAATTTCCACTCGGAAGAACTATTTTATCTCTTAATTTCATCAAGGCACGGTCCTGGGGAGAAGACTGTGCTTTAGTCAGCTATATATTATTGGGCTCAGTGTAGTACAAAGTGATATGTGTTGGCTTGCTATATAGAAAAGAGCAAGTTAGATATATTGTTCCTTTCAGACTTTCCACTCAATGAATATAAATTCCCTTTCATAAGGGTAAACTGAAAATCTTCATTTTCTGTGGTAATAAAGATACAAATTATCCAAGTTCCATTTCCAGTGATCTTAAATGAAATCCAGTTTAGCATTAGCAAGTCTGTGATTTTTATCAGAGAATTAATGAGTCACCTTGCAGAAATCACTCTTTTTCATAAAGTACTGTGTGCTCCAAGAAATAAAAAGGTCCCTCAAATATCAGAAGCCGCTTTCCTCCTGCATACTGTTTTTATGTAGCAGTTTCATGTAGTTCTGTCTTATGTACAATGTCTATTTTTTTTTTTTTTACTAGAAGTATTTACTGTTTAGCAACACAGAAGTGTAAAGAGACAGGGGCAGAGCCCCTGGCTCAGGGTCCAGTTACTTGCTGTGATATCATTCCCATAATGTGATCAAACACTACCTTGAAAAGGTATTTGTCATGTTTCTTGCCCCTCCACCCTCCTCCAATCCTATGGGGAAACTGTTGTACAGTTTTGTTGTTCTGTTATCTAGAAACTATCTAATTCCCAGTTAGTTTGCAATCATTTCTTTTTGTCAACATAGTCTTTTAACTTCTCTCTTCCTTGTACTTAATCACTTGAATCATCTATAGAGACCAATCAAAGCCCTCTCAGCCTTTAAGCCTGACCTATAAAATGGTTTATCCACTCTCATAAACATACCCTTTTCCTGAATACGTCTTCAGGTACATGGGCAATCAGAAGCACACACAGCAGAGCTAGGTCTTAGTAATGTCTAGTATACTTACATAAATATTCCTCTAAGTCTGCTGGGAAATACCTCATCTAATTTGTGCTAAGGTGCTGAGATCACACTTTGCTCTCTACTGGCCTTGTTACAGTCATCCTTGAATTTATGTTCCTCACATCTTATTAGCTAATGACCTCCAGCTGACAAGTTCCCATAACCACTGCGTGATGTGGCATTTGGTATAATTAAGTGCATCCTATTTCCCATCCCACTCTTGATAAGGTAAGCTCCTTTCATTTTGTCACCTACTAATTTCAGTAGCAAAATCTTACTTTAAAAATCTAGGTGAAGAGTAGAATTATTAATGTAGTAACTAAAATTAAAATTTTAATTTAAGAATTAAAATTAGGTTGTGGCCCTGTAAAAACATGAAGATCTCTGTAAGCAGGACTGAACTGTGTTCTGAAGCCATCCAGAGAGACCTTCTCGCCACCTTTGCTACCTGCATTCACCTTGCAGCACCTTCTTCCTGGTAAAACTGAATGTCTTTGTTGGTAAATTTGGTCCTAGTAATTTTCTTTCAGAAGCAGCTGCTGTGGTTTCCCCCTTCACCCAGATCCTTGCCTACCTTATAAATTTTATCTGTCCCATAATCCATGGTTAATAGTTGATTCCTTCCCTTATACTGAAGTGTTAAAAACCTTAATGAAGTTCAAATGAAACCTTAACCTCCTTTATTTTATCTAAAGATTGGTTATTTTATCAGACACGCTTGCATGCACTAGCATGCTTCATCATATTCTCCATGCCATAAAATGCTGTTTTTCTTCAAAACTTGCTTTAAAACTTACATGCTAGGGAAGCCCCTTCAGTTGTCTTGTAGTTGCAAGTTTATTATGCTTAATACTTTTGGAGGGCTTTACCAAAAGGTAGGAAACTTTGCTTAACCCAAGTCCTATAGTGCTACTTCCCCTTATCTGTTTAATGGGTCATTAAAAAGTCTGGTTTCCCAATTTGCAGGAATATGTACCAGTTCTTCCAAGAATTTCCAGAAAAAGATGTTCATATCCATCTGCCTCAATTTTAGCACATAAAACTTCTCAGCTTTTTTTCCACATCAGCTTTGATAATTCCCATGCTGAGGCATATGCTCCCACAAACCATTTTATTTGTGCCCCAGGTTCAGAATTGCTCTTGTTTAAAAGCTGAGGTAAAATGTTCAATTACAGTCACTCATATATTGCTTTTAACTTAATTCTGACTGTGTAATGGCCTATCTTCCCTTCCACCTTCTTAATTCATGTTATTTATGACCATTTTGCTAATTGTTTTTAATATTCTTAGCATGATTTAGTTCAGGCTTAACTTCTACTAATTCATACTTTTCTCCTATACTTTTTGACCTCCAGGGTAGAAGTATTATTATTTATCATTTATCTGTATTTTTGCCTATGTTTTGCATGGTAGTTATTAATCCTGTATTAAGTTCCTCCTTGAATAGTGTTTCATTTTTTCTGTAGGCAGCTTCCAGAAAAATATTTGTACTTCCCATTTGAAGAATGTAAAGCCTGAAGTTTAAATCCTTGAAGTCTTCAGTCTCCTTAATTTCTCAGTGTGCTTTTTCCCAATGAAGTCAGTTGAGTTATAGGCAGGATTAATTTTTTCATGATTCCATTTAAGGCAAAGAAAGTTCACGTCATAATCAGTGGATCCATAATTATTTTTCTATGCCTGGCTCTTTTAGAACAGTTTCCTTAATTTATTTTTTTAAACTTAAAATGGCTTCATTGTTTGTTGTTTGTTGATGTTGATGATGACACTGATGCTACCTGTCTTCTCTGGTTTTGCAAAACCAGTTTCTTAACCTCATGTAGTTCTTGATACTATTTACATTATCAACTCTACCCTTATCTCCATTTGACCACAGATTTTAGACCAGACATCATCTACTATTCCAGAAGAATGGATCCATGGTGTTACTACTTACTGCTTTAGTTTACAATATCATTATCACAATGCTGTTTCCATTGCCATCACTTTTTATATATTTTTTCCTGAATTCCATGTAGTTTTCATCAGTTTGAGTCTAGTCTCATATACTATTCTGACACAGCTCTTTCAGCCCTGCAGTACTGCATACTTATGGGACTTGTATATATTTCTAGTCATTCCCTTTTATGGCTTAATTTTCCTGCAGTGGTATATCAACATCATAATTTGGCTTTGACATCATCCAAATTTTTAAGTGGATTAAGCATAGTATTTTATTGCCTATATAACTGACTATACACACTTTAAAATGCTTTTCAAAGAAACATAAATGTATTATGGGAAAGTGGTCTTGCTTTGCCAAAGCCATTACTTGGAGTTACATCAAATTCATTTTTTCATCTTGTTACCAAAAGAAGCTGTGGAAAAATTCTCTGTACTGTATAATATAGCTGTACTGTATCTAATGGAGTCCAGTTTGATGTCTCAGATATAGTCAAGAATACCGTTCCAAACAAACTAGGAAACATCTCTCTCCTAGTCTTCAGAAGTACAGGGCCAAAGTCAGACAGTGACCTGTTCATCAGGAGGGTAAATGATCCCATTTACTCCCTAAAGCTTGTCCTTGGCTACAGAACTCTTGTCCATAGAAGATTTGAATGGACTTAGACCTGGGACGAGAAATAAACGCAAAGACTGTCTTTGACCGGGCTTTCACTAAATTTCTGTCATCTTTTGGGCCTATTTTTCAGATATATTTAAACATTACTTTGGGGTTTTTTTGGATCAGAGTGGTGTTTGGATGCTACTGTTCAAGATAAACACCAAGAGACAAAACAGTGGACACAAACCATAATTTAATATTGATACACTGTGAGAGTTGGGCAGAGTGATTTAATTAAATTCTAGTAGAAAGGTACTTAACCTTTTTTATTAACTAGAAATTTATGCACAAAATGCAAAGACAGAGGCAGTTTGCATCAAACACTGACTTCTTTTAACTAAAGAGCTGTGGAGAGATTGATTGCATTTGCTTAAGAGGAAGCAGTGCTGAAAATGTCTTAATTCAAGTGGCTTCCATTTAACTGTCAAGTGGCTCCAGAAAAGAATGACTAGCTGAGCATAAATGAGGCTCCTGCAATCCCCATGCACTGCAATAATTGTTCTTAAGAAACCTTTGTTTCTGCTCCTTCCCAAGGACCCGTTTGTAATTGCAGTGTGCAGGAGATTCATATATTGCAAGTAAATTGACCTCATTGGTCTGATGTCTAAATATCCATATTGAGAGAGAGAGGGACAGCGATTTATAAGCGTATCCCTATCCAGCACTCCCTTGACCACAGAGGGAGAATATTTCAGCTGTGGGAGGTGGTTATCTTTCTCAGAAGCCCAGCATAAGCTTACCTGTCAGGCACATTTTCTTTCGTTGGCCACAGTTACTAAGGAAACCACCTCTTCTGTGTGAGGGCATCCTAGGTGCCTCTTTTGGGGGCTTGAATCTGGGACTGCAGCCAGACACAACTTGCAAATTGAAGACTATGGTGCAGCTTATTTAACCCTTGATGTGACCAGAGATACATTACATAATACGGTTATTTTCTGCACAAGGGAAGCTGCTGAAGGACAAGTTCTTCAGCAAGGGAGTACCAAGAAAAGCTTCCTCCTTCCCAGCTCTAAAAGAGTGGTTAGCAATGCAAGCCGCAACCTATGGGACACTGGGAAGAGACTGATTTAAGTCCACTTGGAAAATCTCTAATAGTACAGCTATAAAGTAGCAGAAAAAGCATAAATTTTTAATCATAAAAGGTATCAGGACAGTAATTGTAACAAAAATCCTCCTCCTTGTTGAAGTTATACATATGACATGAAATGAGCTGACAAGTTCAGGAATATGATTATATATGAGCTTGAACTATCTCTGGTTTCTGCATTCAAATCATGTTGCTGACCCACAAGCTCCAGTGGTTCAAAATGGGGTGACTTAAGATATCACTGTTGTTGCTGTACATAGCTATTGATTTAAAATCCTTCTGTCCTCACATGAACAGAAAAGACAGTCATGATTCCAGTGAAATGCATCCTTTAACCACTACAGAAGTATGTACTGATGTGTAACCTCGTACATTCTTAATAAAAACATGTTAAATATTAAATATAGAAAATTTGCATCTGTGAATACCTGAAACACTGACATCACTGTCTAAAAGGCACTGAGCTAACAACAATATTAATGAATTAGTTGATGGGTAATTCTGAGGACCATGTAGCAGAACTCAGACTTTGCCTTAATGAGCTCCATGGGGGTGAACAACATGGGCTGCGGGCTATAAATATTATTGGTACTGGTAGAGGCAAAGGTTGGGCTTAGAGATAGGGTGTATTAATCTGAGACCCTTCTCAGGAGTGCTGGAGTTAGCTCCCTTTGCCTTTCTATATGACTTTAGAGACAAAGTCCACAAATGTTTTTGGAGTCCAACTCCAATACAGATGTGTGAGCTTCTCACACGTTTCAGTGGAAGTTCAATGTGCAGTAGCTTTGTGGACCTGGCACTTAGTCCTTTTTGCTTTTTTCTTCACCTTACAGGGAGGCCAAAGAAGGATTTATCACTTCTAATTAATGTAGATGGTTAATGCCTGTTTTGTTGTTAGAATCCAAGAAATTCCTGGTCTTCTTAATATCCGGTTGGCTAAAATACAAATTACTCTAGCTTCATTTTGCTGCAGATTTCTGAAAGGCACAAGACAGAGACACATGGTGCTTGCTATATTCTTAAATAAATGTGGGATGTTAGGAAAAGTCTTTTGGGATCAGTGATCAAAATAGCTAAGTACAGACAGTACTGGGATAACTGGGAGTTATGAAATGGTAAGGAATGATGGCATACTTACCTCTTAAGCTAACCTGAGCCTTGTAAATGTTCACACCGATCCTTAGCAATAGTCAAAATGGGACTTTGTCCTCAGCAAGTCAAAGCTTTTAATGGTTAGCATACGTGCAGTTCCCTTGAGGAACCTGCAACATCTGTTTATATGTATGAGTAAAAATAAATATACATTAAATCCCTTTCTCCTACCTTCTCTCTAATTAGATGGTAACTCTCGAGGGAAGGGATTGACTCTTTTGTGTGCTCATACAGTGACTAGCACAATAGGCCACTGATCTCAGCTGTGGCCTCTGTCTTTGCCACAGTGCAATGGTAGTCTTCAGGAAAATGAGTATTTCAGACTGACCTTTCAGCATAAATGGAAAAGAATTTTAATGACTGTAAGCAGATTATATGTTTACTTTCTCCTCCTTTCTGCATTTAAAACCTGCAGTATTTAATATGCCAACTATTTCTAAATGTGAACTACTTCTAGATTTCTAAATATTACACAGCTTACATTTAAGGAAAAGCAGACGGAGCATGCTGGTAGACTGCTGGGCTGAAATTCTTGGGCTCTGAATTTCCCTACCACTTTCAAATGTAAAATCGAGCTGTACTAGTCTTGTCTGATTCAAGAAAGAAGATGGCTGAATGAGCTGTACAGTCAGATGGTCACTGTTTACTTAGATCTTTCCTTCATTCCCCATGGCTAGGAGATTTACAAACATAAATAATGAAATCAATTTAATTTGAATTTTGCTATTCATAGGACTTGCATCCAGAACTTTATATATTCCCTTTATAGTAGACACAAGTGATTATAATCCCTTCTAGCCTTTCCCTTTTGTGTTTGCTTTCTTGCTTGTTGTGTGGATATATTCTATATGGATCATTTGGAGCTAAATGTGCAAGAGTGCAGATGCATTTATGGGCGCATGATGGAGGAAGGGAAGGGTGGTGCAGCCACAGCAGATCTTCAGCTTTTAGAAACAGATGAGTTGCTGCAAATACTTCTGATGCCTGCAATATGTGTTCAGTGTAAACAAGCAGTTCTATGAGCAGCTAATGAACTAATGAAGCCAGATTTCCTACAGATTTCTGTCTCTTGATTGACTTTTTAACTGAGACACAGTTTCGCGTTATGCCTAAAATGTTCTAACTGCGGAGCATGCCAAGAGGCAGTCCTGGTTTCTTTACTCACTTTCAACTGCGCGTTACCACCCCATCAGATCTGGCACTCAAGGTGAATTTGAAACCTAATTCATTTGCGTGTGTGTGGTGTTATTCCAGCTGGATCAATGAGCTGATTATCTCTAAGATCAGTATCCCTCTGTCAAGTTTGAAATTTAGACTGTAAGCTCTAAATATTTTAGACAAGAATGTGAATATGTCTGCAGGTATATGCATGGGTTGGATGTTTAAGTGGTATGACTGTGTGCTGCAGCCTAATTTTTAAAGTAGAATTGAATATAGAGTTAATATAGTAAATCTGTCTTTGAAATGTCTTCAGCAATGGAGTTAATATAGTAAATGTGTCTTTGAAATGTCTCTATAGAGATATTTCAAATGAATAGCCTACAACCTGTGACAATTCATGCCAGAGAAGTACAACATGTAACACTGCAGGAAAGTAAAGCCATGGTTAACTATATTACAATTCAGGATGCTGATAAGCAACCTCCTTGGTGGGATCCTTATCATTTTCAGGGAAGTAAGTGGTATGCATTCACTGCACTTTGATAAAATATGTAAATGTCACTCGTGGGATATGTCAAGATGTTATTTCACTTGATGCACATGTGCAACAGCAGCTGTTGAAAAGAATTTGTATTTATTGTCGTGCCCACAGTAAAATCAGTACTAGCATCTATGTTGACTAGTAATATGCAGTCAAAGTGACTACCCAAAACATCTTCAGGAAAATCACAGAGCAGGAATAATCAGCTACTCTGAGAGTGATAAATGACCTTTGAATCATCTATGGTACTCACTAAGCAGAAAAGCAGACAAGAGTCCAAACTTTGATGGATTTGATTGAATTATCTGTATGTGGATCAATGAACTATCACACTGGTTTCAGCAACTGCCCTCACAAATGTTGCTGTGTATGTGATACATGATGTTGACCTAAGGTAGTTTGGGAGACATTGCTTTAAGTGCATTTTCTTTGCATTTGGAGATGAAGCAGAAGGGTGTCTGGACTGTATGCAAATGTGCATACTGATGTGTTAACATCTGACACTTTATTAGCTCTGGTCCTTATTCCCTGGCCACTTCCTATGTTCTCACTACATTTTTGTCATGCTCATCACTTACTCTGGTAACTATTAGGCCAGCTCAGTGTTGTACTGGTTATCGTACGTAGGTGTTCACCTGGAGAGCTGTTGCCTTGCTTCTTCTTTGGCTCCTGTTGTACAAGTGCATGGCTCAGCCATTGCACAGTGCAGCACAAACGGTGTGCCTTCCCTGTCCAGTTCCACCACCCCTTGCAGGCTGCACATCTTTGTGCTGGCACGTGCATCGCAGTCTGCTGCGTAGCACAGGCTTTGGAGAGCTGAATGCAAAGCAGTTGTCCAAAGCTGATGGTTTTGAGGCCTGACTTGAACGTCAGTTTTTACTTTGGCAGCTAGGTGACAACTTGAGACTCTCGTGACTCCAGGACTTTGGTGCTGAGCTGATGTGCTGAACATCAGGGCTCTAATCACTGCTTTGCTGGTGGTATTCTTTACGGCCTTAGCAGAATCACATTGGCTCTATTTCAGCATCTGCAAAATGGATGAAGTGGAACCCAGTATTCTTCTTAAAGCATTTTGATCTGTGCATGATGTGGGCTGTAAAACAGCTGAGCCAAAGCCACGGTGACACTTATACTAGTTCTGATCTACCCTTCAACTTTTCTGGCAGAGCTAGACTAGGGTAGCAGGTATTTTGCTGGCTAGAGAAATAGCACAAAAACATTTGCCATTTTGCTAATGTAGTTTAAATTTAATTTGGTGAACTGATGTAAGCAGTGGCACAAAAATAGGTTTTCTTGATAGTATAAACCATATCTGTACTAGAAGTATTTGGCAGAGTTATACTACATAACTCTTTCTAAACTACATACAGATACAGGCATGCTGTATATCTGCTGCTCTTCATCTTCCACAGCCCCCTGTCTGAAAGGCATCATTGGTGCTTGTTACAGGTTACTGTTTCAGTATCATCTTTGGGTCTGTATTTTGCTCCCATTTTCTTCTTGATAAGCAGAGCTGTCCCCTTCCAGCCTTCCCTTCACCTCCTCTCTCTTCAGTAAGATCAAACAACAGACTTCTAAGCACTGGAAGGGATTTCAGGAGGGCCCGAGGCTGGGGAAGGGTATTGCCTGCCCGAGTTGTCCACTGCCCTCTTCTCTTCACATCCCTATGAAGGTATACCACATGGTAAACATTAAGTAACATTTTAATATTGGACTGTTCACTTTTTGCTTCTTGTGGTAATAATCTCAAAGATAGTTCTTCAGTATTATTTTACAGAATAAATTTGCTTTAGCTTCTTTGTGAGGAAGTTGGGGGTGGCTGCTTTGGGTAGTCTTGCTGTCTTGGGAAATAAAAGCAGACTAGCACATGTATCTGTGCTGTATTATTTGCCCTGCTGAGAAAAATGCACTACAGATCTACCGAGAGGAATATTAAGTGATATCCAGGCTTCCAACACTTTGCTTATATAAGCAATTACATTTAAAATAAAAATGCCATAGGAGTTTTCTAGGTATAATTTAAATAAAGGGCAATGACTTTCCATGGCTCTTGCTTTCCCAGTCAAGAAGATTTACAGAGTACCATTTTGCGATTTTCTCGTATTAATATTAATTTTTAATTTTAAAATGTCATTTGATTGTGGAGCAATAATGGACACCACAATAGTTGATGCCCTGAGGAGACTGCTTAAAAGGGAAACTAGAAAACAGGACATTAAAATATGGCTGACTGAGAGTAATGCTTTTCATATCTTCTATTTCACAAAAAAAAACACCAACCCAAACCACCCACATGTGTAGAGCATCTTTGTGAGAAACTGCTATCAAACATTACTGCCTATATACTAATGTTCTTATATAATGTTCTGATAATGTACTGCCTATATACTAATGTTCTTACATAATGTGCTATATACTTGTGGTTTAACCCCAGCCAGCCACTAAGCACCACACAGCTGCTCGCTCACTGCCCCCACAATGGGATGGGGGAGAGAATCAGAAGAGCAAAAGAGAGAAAAATTGTGGGTTGTTTAATAGGGAAAGCAAAAGCTTTCCCTATTAGTAAAACAGTTTAATAGGGAAAGCAAAAGCCGCGCACACAAGCAAAGCAAAACAAGGAGTTCATTCACTGCTTCCCATGGGCAGGCAGGTGTTCAGCCATCTCCAGGAAAGCAGGGCTCCATCACACGTAACGGGTACTTGGGAAGACAAACACCATCACTCCGAATGTCCCCCCTTCCTTCTTCTTCCCCAGCTGTATATACTGAGCATGATCCCATATGGTATGGAATAGCCCTTTGATCAGCTGGGGTCAGCTGTCCCAGCCGTGTCCCCTCCCAGCTCCTTGTGCACCCCCAGCCTACTCGCTGGTGGGGTGGGGTGAGGAGCAGAAAAGGCCTTGACTCTGTGTAAGCACTGCTCAGCAGTAACGAAAACATCCCTGTGTTATCGACACTGTTTCCAGCACAAATCCAAAACATAGCCCCATATTAGCTACTGTGAAGAAAATTATCCCAGCCAAAACCAGCACAACCAGAAAACAACAAAACCCCCCAAACATTTGTGTAACCCCACAGAAAGAGCATTCAGTTCTCTCTCCATATTTATGAACCAAATGTCAGTTGCAGCTTTAACACATGTATGGTTAAATAATCATCGTACTCTTCTAAAATCTGAAGTCCTTGCCCAGCTCCATCCTAAGTACATGACCTAGACATTACATGATCTAGACTACTGACTTCTGGAACAAGTAGAATTTTACATGTTCATACTGAGAGGCAAGCAGAGACATTTCTATGTTAGTTGGGTTTTGATGGCACCGTTTCACTCAGCAGCTCTGATACTACATGCATATCAACTTCTGTTCTTGTCGATGAAGTCTAATCTTTTGCTTCTACAGGATCCTTATGTTTGTTTCAATTCTAAGATACTCATTTTTACAGGCACCAATACATCTTTTTAGCAGTTATGTTTTGTTCTGACAGGGAGGTGCCCTGCTTTAGGACACCTACTTAGGGGTCCAGATAAGCTTGCTTATGCAGGCTTTGTAAAAGCAAAGCCCATATATGAAAGAAAAACGCCTAGGGGTCATTTTACTTCTGTCAGGTGAAAAACAGCTGTCTAACAGCACACAGCAGCTTTACACAGCAGTTTGGGACAGGAAGTTACTGAGCTGAAATTAATGGGCAGGAGACAGATTGATTCTTTTTGCATAAGCAACCCAAAAGGGTAATAACGAAAAAAACCAGAGAAGTCTACATGTTTTGCTGGCCCATACAGAGAAGGCTTTTGGCACTCAAATGGAGTTTCCTTGGGAATTAGTTAGAAAGATCTTTTTAGCTTCTGCATGGGAAAGCAGACGAGGTGACCTAGCCACTTGATCTTCCTTGTCAGGCTGTTTTCATGACACGTAGGTGATAATCTGACTGGGAGGCATTATTTGCTATAGCCAGTAACTTTGCTACATATTTTACCCTAAAGCTTGCATGGCCTCCCTTTTTATTTTAGAATTTCTACATTATTGTTTATGTGCTTACATGCAGGGAAGAGATTATTTGTTGATGTTTAATAATTATGTACTACTTTAAAAAATTTTTGTTTTCTCATTCCAGCTTGCTGCCTCTCATGTGTTCATACAAAAAAGTGTGGAATTATAAAACTTCAGTTAATATTGCTTTTACAAATAAAATTCAGAACTATTGGCTACGTGGTGCATAAAAGTGCATTTGCTATTAGCATATGTGCTTTTAAATCAGTGGATATGGAATATGGATAGTATGCTATTGAGAATTTAGTTGCCAGGAAAATAAAATGGCCAACGGCATGGATTAAAAAATGGATTATATCAATTCCATTTCTGTACAAGTGCAGAAGATGGTTTGGAAGGTTACATATACCTAAGGTTAGCAAGGTATATCTGTTCACTGCTTCAAGGTAAGTGCCAGTATGTTTTGAGGAAGCCATGTGTCACATTTAGTAGCAATCTGCTTCAATCTGTGCATGTCAGAAAACTGCCTGGTGAACTCAGTAACTGCATCTATCCAGTGAGATTTTGTTAGCGTTTGAAATTCTATTTGTAAGTTGTTACCAACTATTTCAAACATACTTGTAATTTATTGCAGTCATCCCGGAAGCACCACCTACAGGAGCCAAAAACCTACAGACCAAGCCACCACCTACAGACCAAAATATCCACGCCATGAACTAGAAAGCTGGAGGGTTGTTAAGGGCATTGTCTTAACTTAGGATTTAAAGAAACATGCTATACATTGACTCAGGCCACAAATAATATACCTAGGAACCTTAAAATTTAAACCATGTCCAGCTTAATTAGCGTACATGATCCCTATTTTTCCACTTCGGAGTGGTAACAACCGAAAATAATTGTTCAGAATCCTAGATATCTCTCATTTCCAGTTTCATTGTCTGACCAAGTTTGTACCGCACTTGTGTTCCTTGTGAATTTTGCTATCAAAGTTTTCAGACTTTTAAGCACCGACAGCAGCACAATGGCATATCAACTGCTTCTGACAACAAACAAAAATTCAAGAGCTAAGAGGAGATCCATTACATTCTTTGCTGAATCTCAAACAGAAGGGACTAGAGAGTCTGCAGAAAATTAACAGTATGGTAAGGTATGCTATACAAAATATCTGTGTCCCCATGCTGTGCTGGTTTTACTATTTGATTAGCAGACTTTTCAAGCATAATGGTTTCAGCAATACTGTAGTTCACAGCTGAGATGATGCTTGAGTTCTCCCTTACAGCCTCCATTATAGATGGTTTCCCTAAAACTTCCTTTTGTGTGAAAATTTCTCTAATTCCTTCATTGTCCCAAGTGGAATATCTTGGAAAGCTTGAAATAAATGTATTCCACCATTTTGGAGCCAGCCAAGCACTTGAAATGAGTATTGTTCAGCAGTTGTCATTTTTCAAATTCCTTGTTTGCTCTTTTTTTTTGAGCAATTAAAGTGATTTTAATTTAGAACTTTGTCTTGAGACAAGGCATTGGTGGGGATGAGGAACATCTATTCTGCTACATCTGTGTAAATACTACAAAGATGTGCATGATCCGCTTGGTTTTGTTGCTGTCTTAAGTAGTGTATGATACATTACAAAGCGGTCCTAATGTGACATTTGTGTGTGTCATTTTACTTTGGACGTGATTTAAGAATTGAGTAAAAAAACCCTGCCAGACTTGTAATTGAGTGTTGGCACTTGCACATACAAAATCTTTGTTAGTTATCTAGTGCTTAACATTTGTATCAGTACCAGTTTAATGCTCAAAGGTAAACTCATATTAAGCATTGAGAAATAGAAGTAATTATGGTCTATATGTGCCAATAGTAAAAGAACCAAGATTAATTAATAAATTGCCATTTGCAGATACATATGTTCATAGTATTCTAATCTCCAAGTTAGACACTGGAGTTAATTTATGTATCTATGACAGTGCTGATCAGTCACTGTTCTTGAGATGGTATATTTAATGGACTAGAGCTAAATCATTTCAAGCCTGCAGAAAGAGGCCAGAGAACAAGCATGCAGAGTAGCCACATTCACAGACAATTGGCTCAGACCATGAGGAATCTGACTGCTGTTACAGATTTTGGGAAGGATGCTGAAATGCCATCAAACAACTTTGGATTTGTACCAACTTTGGCTAGATTCAAACTGATTAAAAACTTAAAGGACATCTTGGCAACAAGATCTATTCAGACTTATCAATGTTTTCTACTTCCTACAGTTGCTTTTAATTAAGAGAAACGTATATTTTTTTTAATATTGGCATTAACATAATTTTCTGAGAATCATCCAATGGCTATTTTCTTGAATAAGAATTAGACTACACTTCTCTGGTAAAACATCGAAACAGAAATTTTTACTAATGTTTTCACATATAGATAGTATTGTGAAGTTAGGCTTCTAGATATAAACTTAGGCATATAAATTGAAAGAAACTTCTCAAAGGTGAAAATGTTCAGGCACTGAAAATCAAGTGATGGAGCTTCCTTTTTTATGCTTCAAAATATTCATGTTGTGGAAATGAAAAAATACATATTTTTCCCACTTAAGTGTTTGTGGTAGCCTATCTGGACAATAATGTTACAATTACTAAAATCCAATCTGGATACATACTTCAGATATATAATTATAATTACATGAAAAGATTTGAATTGCAATGTACGATATGTTAAAATCTGTTGAATATAAAATTCATTCTTACTGAGCTTTTTGCAAGCATATATTTACACAAATAGTAATCAAGCAAGGTTTTGACAGGCCTAGTCATCTATTTTTTTAATTTCCTGTTGCTAACATGTGGATTATTAGCTGTTGGACGTAAGAATGAAATATGTAATGGGTAGTTGCTTGCCAATATTTCTCATCCCACCCTCCTCCCAAACAGGGAACAACACTTTAAATTGGTCAATAACTTTAAAGGATATACTTGATGTGGCAAAAATCTAACTGATTTAAATCCAGATTTATTTAATGCTTTCTGTCTTGAACAGCTCTGCGGAGAATTTTGAAGTACAGAATTAAGATGAGTGCTGAGCATTATCTGTTTTATGCCTGGCTCTTTGAAACAGGAATAATGAGGACAGATTCCCACATATATCACCCATAAAAATGCAACAAACAATTGTTTAATGAGAACTTGATAAACTTAGTAAAGCCCAAACGAATAAATTCCTAGAAAGATTCAAGATATTTTGACATACGAAGATGCAGACATGGAAGAGACTGAGTATTCTTAATTCACTGCACGAATGGGAAAATGAGGCAGTCGGCAGTCACAGAAGGTTTTAAAAAAATTATTGGTTGTAATCCCACTTAGTCTTTAAATTTTTGTACGGTTCTTTTAAGTGGATTCAAAATATGTTGCTTTTTGTTGTTTGTTAAGACTGGTGTGAGTTTTACACTCCTCTATGAAGGCTAGCAAGAAGAGGTGTGATGTATGTGCAGCGCTACGTAGACAGGATGAGATCATGATGCTTTAAGAATCGCTATATTCAGGAGCGCAGCTTCCATGTGACTGGCCTTGAAGAAACCATGCTAGCATGAAAGAGAATGTGAAGAAAATTTGCAGACAAAAAAAAGTGCTAAAAAAGGGAACCCATGCAAATAATCTACAGGTTTATGCCAGATGAAGAAGGGATAAGAATGCCTGCAGGGATGTTATAGTATTGTTCCCGAATGCATAAACTCAAGCAAATCCAGCTTTAACTAGTCACCACAGTCGAAAGCTATGGTACAGAAGTAGCGAAGTAACATTATACTGGAACAAATCTGCCTTGGCTATTTAACTTCCCTTTTAGCTTATTTCACCTCATCACCTTATGTTTGTCTTCCATGATGGTTACAGGAAATAATTATCAACAGGAGTATTTGTTGATCCTCATATAGTGATCATTAAGCAAGAAGGAAATAATTGTTTTAAAATTAAGATTCTAAAATGGTAATTTTAGAATTAAAATAGATTTCAATCTATCATAATACAATATGTTCATCAGCACAGTAAGCTACGTTGGCTGAAATATTTATCATTATATACCCAGATGTAATTGTCTGTTTAGGACTGATTCTTGTGGGCATGAAAATTTCTGATGTGGATATCAAATACAGCTAAGACTTATGATTACTTTGATATTCTGGGGTAATCCCCTGCTGAATGTGTGTGAACACCCCAGCCAAACAGTTTGTGCTGAAGGAACTGAAATGTGCCTCTTGCCAGTGAAGGAAGCAGTGCAGGTGTCAAACATTGAATGCTTCTGACAAACTGCCCTGAAGAGGCTATTAACTGGAAAGTATATGAGTAAATTAACTGCTGGGTAGCTCAGTCTGCGTAGGTGTGTGAGTATAGATAATTTCATGTCCAGTCTGCCCAGACTGAGCTCACTAGGGCCAACTTTAGTCTGCAATCTTCACTACAGTAATGGAACAAGGAGTTCAAATTAATAAGCTTTGTTTGTAACTATTTGCATAGGCATGCTATGAAAAATTGTGTGATTATGTAGAAACAAGTTTTTTCTGAAATTATTCACTGATTTACTGCATAAATTATAGGCAATACTGACACGGTAATTTAATATTAATTAATTTAACATGGGGAATCTTTTTTCCCTCTAATCATTTCAGAAGATCTAAATCCACAATTACTCTTAGCTAGTTCTTTTTGAGTTATTGTCATCAAATTGACACCAAAGCATCACTTACTGATGCATCATCTAGTGAACTGAGGGAAACGTTACTGAAATAAAGATTCCTCTGATTTCTGAAAGAGCAAAAATCTATACATGAATCACAAAAAGAAGTACCAAATCCCTTAGTTTTAATATAAAGTACGGAAGTCTTTGCCATGGGTGAATTTAAATTTACTGTTATGGATGTTAGATTAAAAATACTCATTTGAATTACAGAAATTTTTTTCCTCTCCATATAGATGTGTAGTAATTCAATATTCCTGTGTTAATATGCAAGATCAAAAAGTTCTAGTAACAGAACCAGGCAATCAAACTACCTTCAGGGAATTAAAATAGTATGGATTCCCCTGGTACGTTAGAGAAAATGAGCTCAACTGTAGCCTCCGTCTCCAAGTGTGAGGAGCTGAAGGTGAGGGCAACTGTGAAATGTTGTGAGATTTATAACCAGTGACCAGAGCAAAGCCACCTGGCTTAGTAAAAAGGAAAAACAAAGATCTGAGTGGCTCATTTGTTTAAAAATAGGGGATGGGTTTAAGTGGGGACACAAATGTGTTCAAAAGTGTATTTTCGGCTCTCCCTGACCCTAAACCCCCAGATATGATGATTTTGGTTGTCATGTTCAAAAAAAGTCTGTTCCATGACTACATTGGGTAGTGAGCCAATATGTTCCCATACAGCCCAGCGACGCCAGGATTCTTCCCTTTCAGCAGAATTTATTTTATTTCATTGCACTTTTTAAACTTCTGTACTAGTTGAAAATTATTAGAAACCACAGAAGCTGTTTTCATGCTTTCTGAAACTGCTGCCCGTGCTGGAGACAACAGTTTTCCTTCCTCTCCCACGCTCTCCTTCTCCCAGGAAAAGCGCTACAAAAAAGATGTGAAAATTACTGACAAAACCTGAATTGTGTCCCTGAAAAAGGCAAACTTCTTCTAAAGCTGAGGTGTGTCTGAACTTTCCAAACATTTTCTGAACACTGAATAAAGCTGCGTTATCTGCCGATGGCTTGGTGTCACAACACCCACTTTACTGCAGTCTGAGATGATACAGCACAGTCAAGAGGGATCCTCTGTCTTATCTGATCAATCTCAGTTTCATGGAGCCAGCTTGCTTTCTTGAGCTGACTTGAGGAGGAGCATTTCAGAAATGGTGAAGAGCAATGAAGATGATGAAGGGACTGGAGCATCTCTCCTATAAGAAAAGGCTGAGAGAGCTGGGACTGTTCAGCCTGGGGAAGAGATGGCTCCAGGGGGACCTTACTAATGTGTATAAATACCTGACAGGGGGAATCAAGAAGACAGAGCCAGGCTCTTTTTAGTGGTATCCAGTGACAGGACAAGAGGCAATGGGCACAAACTGAAATACAGAAAATTTCGCCTAAGCAAAAACAACAAAAAATTACTCTGAGGGTGGTCAAATGCTGGAACAGGTTTCTCAGGCAGGCTGTGAAGTCCGTATCCTTAGAGATGTTCAAAACCTGACTGGGCACAGTCCTGGGCAACCTGCTCTAGTTGACTCTGCTTTGAGCAGGGCAGGGGTTGGGCTACACGATCTCATGAGATCCCTTCCAACCGCAATTGTTCTGTGATTTTGTGAGAAAAACCTTAAAGAGTGGTGTTGAACACAGAAATATAGAAGTGAACTTTTTAGACTGTATGTTGTGACTAAAAGACTACAGCTGGTTCTTTTTCTCTCCCTCAGTTGCCCAGCAAGTCTGATTACCTGAGCTTGTGGCTGTCTTCAGTGCTGATGTTCAGGACTGTATTCCTCATTTCATCATATAGCATATTACTTTTATATCTACATAGATTAATGTATTTAAAGTGTCTAAGAAGAGATTATGAACACTGTAACTCCCTCATAATATTCAAATAGAAGGACTTCAATTAATGCATAGTGTAAGTTGGCATTACCAGCAGACAGACAACATAAGTATTAATAGTGAGGTATCAGAAGCTGGCAAGTTATTTATATTTTCATCTTTGCTATATTGTTTATAATAAATACTTGATATGAAGATGTCTTTATCTGAAACCAAGACAATGGAATATTCTTTATCAGTGGGAGAAGTTTTATGAAAATAACATTTTGACAAAAGTTGTATCAAACAGAGCCAAACTCAACATGTGACATCAGTAGCACACATTACATCAGTAATATGTGCAGCATGATTCTGCTTTCTGATACAAGCATAAGTCAAAATATGACTTTCAAGACGCTCTTCTTACTGAGACAGAATACCAGGCATGTCACAAATAAACATGCAAAATGAGGTGCAACAGAAAACAGTGTGAAAACTGAACTTTTTCTTTTGTCATTTAGTTAATATTTTTTTCTGCCAAATGCGAACTAATACTCAGTATTTAGCTAATTAACAGTCTCCTGTCTATTGAATAGAATTACGGTACCCGATTTCTGCATTTTTTTTTTCTTTTATAAGCATAGACAACTTTGTTTATAGACATTAGAACCTGAAAACTGGAATAAGTGTATATTCCTGTTAAAGAGAGCATGCAGAAAGAACATTTCCCCTTATTTATCAGCCTAATAATAACAATGGGAACTACTCTCTAACTCTTAGATATGAGGTTTTTTTATCTGCTGAAGCTTGACAAGACTTAATGGCATCAGAAACAGTTTATTCATAGAGGCTAGGAGCACAAGCTGGTAGTTCCCATACTTACAGAGCAAAACTTGTACAACAATCAGAGACTGAAGTTGTTTCTAAAAGCAGACAGCAGTTTGACTCCTACTGTCTTTTTTATTATGACATTTGATATTCCTTAGAAGGAATTTCTCTATTTACTGATCAAAAGTCATAAAATGAAGATAGTGTATCAGAATGTGGTTAGATCAGTTAAAATATGAATCCTTGAATTCAGATAGACTTGACAAAGCTGCAACAAGACCTACAATCACTGAAACTCTAGCAGTTGGACTCAACAGTTCCTCTAAAATCATGTCTGCAGTATCAATTTTGAGACAGGCATGTAAAGTTGATAACAACAACAAAAAAATTATAGAAAGAAGACCTGTAAAGTGATCTGTTTCACTAAGAATAGGAGGAGATGGATGGGGCAGATGCAGCCATGCTGTGAATGAGAGGACGAGGGGCAGCAGTGTGGCAGCATGGCTTCTACATGACCACAGGTGTGTACTATGGAAGTAGTAGGTAAAATGACGTTGTCTTCTCTTCCTCTCCCTCTCCCTGTCCTCAAAACACGGCTGGCGTGGTTTAGCCTCAGCCAAGCAACTAAGCACCACACAGCTGCTCGCTCACTCCCTCCCGAGTGGGATGTGGGAGAGAATCGGAAGAGCAAAAGTAAGAAAACTCATGGGTTGAGATAAAGACAGTTTAATAGGGAAAGCAAAAGCCGCGCACACGGGCAAAGCAAAACAAGGAATTCGTTCACTACTTCCCATGGGCAGGCAGGTGTTCAGCCATCTCCAGGAAAGCAGGGCTCCATCACACGTAATGGTTACTTGGGAAGACAAACACCATCACTCCGAACATCCCCCCTTCCTTCTTCTTCCCCAGCTTTATATACTGAGCATGACATCATGTGGTATGGAACAGCCCTTTGGTGAGTTTGGATCAACTGTCCTGGCTGTGTCCCCTCCCAGCTTCTTCTGCACCTGGCAGAGCACGGGAAGCTGAAAACTCCTTGGCTAGTGCAGCAACAACTAAAACATCTCTGTATTATCAACACTGTTTTCAGCACAAATCCAAAACATAGCCCCATACCAGACACTATAAAGAAAATTAACTCTATCTCAGCTGAAACCAGGACAATGCCAAAAACTGTTGCTAGTGTCTTTCCTCTATTTTCTGAAGGAGCAACCCTTGCCTGTCCTGGGACTCTTCCAGGGAAGCTTGACCATTTTGTAGGCTGTCATCTTTTTCTGCTTTTTTTTCCTTTCTTTTTAGTCTTGAGCGTGTTAATATTTTACTTCTTTTTTATGGCTCTTTTTCCTTTGTTCTGGTGACACACAGTTACAGTGTCATCTCAGGTATTTCATTGTTGTCAAGCTCAGGTATGATTTGGCCATCCCGGCCAAACCTTGAAGGACTGCATTGGAAGAAAGAGAAATGCTTGGAAAACGGAGGTGAAAATAATACACTATGATACACAAGTAAATCTATGCAGCAAAATGGCCAGACTGTGATGACTTCCCTCAGTGAACAACCTTGTATCTCTACAAAACTTTAGTATAAGCAAATAAAAGCTCAGGACACCAAAAAATATAAGACATATCTAACATACTCTGCCTTATTAACACCTAAATTTGGCTCAATTTTATTAACTCTCTTTTGTCTTGTCCTGCAATTAAAACAGCAGGCACAGTATGTTGATTGTGGATCTTGTTCTTCTTCAGTAGGAATGAAAATTAAAGCAAAAGAACAACAAAAAAAGGTTTTGTTCTTTTTCCTCCTACATGTATTTTTTCTGCATATATTCCTCTTGTTGTTATTGGTGCACAGATATTTTTCGAAACATAACCTGGCCTGTCTTTGCCCTCAGTATCCAAGTTAAATCAGTTTGGTGTACAAGGTAAGCTTCTGAATCTATGCTTATGTATTTCGTATTAGGCTACCATCCTTTCTGTTAGGCTTTGTCTTTGCTCCCTTTTAAAACACAGATCGCTGCAGGTTCAGGACTACTTTCTCTGTACATCCTGTCAAAACCTGCAGAAAAAGCGACTTTCCATTACACTTGAAATTCAGACTGTACCTTATTGTGTATCTCACAGCCCTATGAGTCTAACTGTAGACAACCAAGTTTTAACAATAACTTGTTTTGCTGAGGAAATGACTGGCTGTATAGTATTTCTCTCTCACCCCCTAATTGGATCACTTGATACTGGAACAGCTACAGCAGAAGTGGAATGATGTCCCTTTAAACAATTCAATTTAATCACAGAAATAAGCTAGTGGGAAAAACTGGCAGATGATGGGCAAAATTGGTCTGTATTAGACAAAGAGTTGCCTACAATTCAGTAGGAATAATTATTCAACTGATCACAATTTATGGATAAATATTTGAGGTTTGACATTTCATAATTGTACGTTGAATCCAAACTGAATAACTTCTTGCTTAAATTGACTTCAGGTCCTCACTGTTGATCACTTGCTGCATTTTCATAATTACACCAATTTGCAATACTTTGGGGAAGGCCCATAGAGACTTCTGTTCCAACTCCAGCAACGATAGCTCAATACCAGATTTAGTCCTTCAATTGTCTTTGTGTTTCTTTTCTGTCTCAGCCAGAAGATGAATTTAGATTCCTTTTGGGCATTTAACTTTCCAAATCAGAACGTTTCCTGTTACACAAATGTTGCAGAGGAATGTTGGCTGAAGGATGCACTCATTATGTTTTCTATCAAATAGAAGTGGAACTTGAACTTGATAGAATAAATAATTATTTGGGTAATTGCATTAACTGAATGAGGAACCTCACATGTGTTTGTTTTTGAAGGATCACAGAGCTGTATTTAAGATTGTATACTGTATTTGTGTGGACACAGTGTAACTGAGAGGAATTCTCTAAAATAACTGGTTTTTAAAGATATGTGTCAAGATATTAAACTAAGAAACCAAGTTGAACACCAACCGCTTCTGCCTTGTTGAATACTTATGGGAGAGCTTAATTTTAAGCACAAAAGTAATCCTATGTATTACTTGTCATATACAGTTCACTGGAACAACTTACAGTTTATCCTATGTATGAGTGTCTGCTAAATCACAACCTCTGTGTGCTGATTATCTTCCTTTGACAAGAATGAAACAATGGAAAAATAAAAGTAAATCCCTAAATGCATATTGACAATAGTAAGTCCAAAATGAGAAAGGAGATCCACTTTAGATCACCATTGTAGAAACCGAACAGCAGCTTTATCAAGATTACAGATGTCTTCAAAATGTAATTGCTTTTGACAGTAGCAATACTTCGATACATATAAATATATTTTGATAATGGCCAGAAATAGATTAATAGATCTGCAGAGCCTGTCTGTTTTTTTGGAGGGGGGCTGGCTTGTTGTTGTTGTTGTTGTTGCTGTTTTCTTCTGTCTTTAAGAATGTGTTCGGATTAAAACTACAAGTATTGTAAAGAATTAAATGTGTGCCCAGCTAGCTAGTCAGTTACAAGGTGGCTAAAACTTAAACATGCTTAAGGTTTGAAGGAAGAGGAAGAGGAAAGTGTGTGGTAGAGAAGAAAAGAATAAATGGTTCTCTGTACACAGGACTGTCAGGACAAAAAGTAGGGTACTGAAATGGCATTAAGACAAACATGAAGAAAAACATTTTGGCCATAAGGATAGCAAGGCCCTGGATAGATGTGGAGTCTTCAGATTTTTTCTTTTTAATTTGGTATCAAGTTTAAAACAAAATATTAATTGTGTGCTCTTAGCATTGATATTAAGCAAAGAACCAACATTGATTAACACACCGTTGAGATCAAAGTAGTACCTATATTTAAAAAGATGTTAGTATATACAAGCTGCAATGGGATCTTCATCCCCATCTGCTATATACCAAGCAACATCTTATCCAAATCTCTCAGACTTGCATTGGCGTAGTTATACACATGTACACTTCCAAAAAACTCAGGGAAATTATCCAAACTACAAGTTAAACGTGTACAACTGAAGCATAGATATCTAGCTCAGAGCCACGCAATACACCATTACACATTAAGGCTGTGGCAGAGCTAGAAACTGAATCAAGATCTTTTAAACCATGGGTGAGTTACTCAACCACAAAGATAACTTTCCTGCTGTAGTATTATCTCCTAAGTATGAGGCTTATCTTTCAGTACATGGTGAAGTTCGTTTCTATTGACCAAAACAATATCATCATTAAATCGAAGCAGCAATGTAAATACTCTGCTGAATGAAAGCTTAAGCTAGGCACCACAGTGGAAAAAGGAGGCTACAGAGAGTAGACATAAGATGTCTGTCTGCTAACCCAATATGAGAGGGAGGAAAAAAATGAAAGAATGCAGCTTTATCAACTTTTTTTCACATTATCCAAATTGTACGTATTTTTAAAGGAAAACCAAAGTTTTAACTTCACTGAACATGTCCAGCTGTTGTGCCTACAACTGTAATGTGTATCAGATTAAGGGGAAAGAGACAGCCTTACTCTTAAGGAATGGGAGGGACATGCAATCTGTGTCTCCTGCACCCAGCATCACGAAGAGGGTGTGAGCTGCCCTATATCTCTGGTAAACCCCGATCCAATTAGATGCATCTGATCATTTATGTGGTGTTTGCAGAAAGACAATTATTTAAGCATGACTGTATGTGCTGATATTTTGTGGAGATTTGTTTATGAAACATCTAAAAAGTAAAACAGTGGGGCATGCTGGAGTAGGGGACTGTGCTTTTCTCAGGATTATGGAAGCCAGTATCTGGGCTAGAAGGTGGATTATGAAAGTGTTGGAAGTGACTGAGCTTATGAAAAATAGTTTACCTATAAACTGGGAACTGAGAAGAAATTATTGTTTAAACTGATTTTTGCTGCTTTTGTTATTGACTCCCCAATAGTTCTCAGCTTAGTGAAACCCTCTGAGATTTTTTGACATGTTCAAATGAATAAAAATAAATATTGCTTTTATTTTTTTCTAAAGTATTTCATCAAAATTATAAAGAAGGAAATGTGGCTAGTCTTGTAGCTATCCTAACATAACAGTGTTAATGAGAGAAACAAAGTATATATTCAGGATGTCTAATTAAAGCAGCTGACTAATGAGTAATCTTGAGCACCCACAGACAAGTGGAGATCTGAAGGAGATGGTATTGGAAACAACTAACAGATTAGGAAAGCAGAGACACTGATTTCAGGGATCTAAGGCCATAGACATCAGCTCAATGTCAGAGAGGGCAGCTTGGAAACACTGCTGGAAGCAGTAACATAACTTTAGTCATAAAAAAGAAAGGGATCTCACAGGATGAACAGGGAGAATTGTAAAGAGAGAGGGAATTTTAAAAAAACTTCTGTTTCTTCCTATCCCTATGACAGGATTTCTAACAGATTTGGAAAATATACTGTTAAACCAGGCAGCATTAAGAAAGCAAATGAAAACAGGCTCAGCTGTGAGGGGCAAAATACTGAAGAAGAAAACAGATCTCTTCATTCAAACTGAGATCAGAGCTCAAAGCTGATCTTTAGGGAAAAGTAGGTAAAGAAGCCTGAGACACTGGGATACCTGGTAGTCTGCAAGCAGGTGTGACTGATAGATTTATAAGGTCTAATACTTATTTGCTATATCAAAGTGAGAGAGGGCTAAACAGAGATAGCCCTGCTATTGGAGGAGACCTTTGCTGGCAATGGTGTTATGTGAGGCAATCCTGTTTGAACCTCCCTTCCCCCCAAAATGCAAAGTAAGAGCTGTGACATGCCAGGAAACAGAGAAAAACTTATAGATGCAACAGTGTATGCATCCATGGCACAGAACCCTGTGCAGATTTGTGTTGGGTAAAGGTAGTCACCCTAATGTAAGGTAGTAGCTTCTGCCTTCAATGCAAAAGTCATTGCCTGATACAACAGGATAGAAGATTCTGGGAAAAGTCTTCTGTAAGTAGATGACCACACATTGACACGAAAAAGCTAACGTAAAACACTAGAATCCAAATGTGAAAGACATTGATTGGTATGTACCTAAGACTATATTATTATGTATCATATACGTAAAATCTGCGTTGGCATGAACAAAAACTGGCTGCATTGTTCACATAGCTATCTTTTAATCTTGCAGCTCAGCTAAAATTACTATCAATAGATTTTTTTTAATGATAGAAAATTGTGTTTTGTTTATAGAATATATAGATATAATTTGATGAGTGATTTAAAAATTACTTTGCAAAAGGTGTTGATCCTTCTGCAAAATCTTGGCTAGCATGAGAACAATTCTACCTGGCTTTAGGACAGACATGAGATCCATATCATACTTCCCATTCATTTCAGGGGAAGAGAATCATTTACATTCGGGTTACAAATCTAAATGTACTGTTGAACTTAAAATATAGAAATCTACAAACAACCTTCTTTTAAAGTATCTTGGGAACTTCTAAGGCAATGATCCAGAGCTGGAAGCTTGTTGCATTAGAATACTTGAGATCTCTTTGCCTTGTAATATAAATCCCAGATATCTGGCCCTGAAGAATTATTTACTCTAGACCGCCTATAGAAAGACTTTTCTTTTGAAAACACTCCATGAACATTTAGTCATTGGCTATCCTGACATCTTTTTATATCCTAAAGCCAGGAATCATTAAATCATGTAAATTAAATGCCATATTTTGCATTGTTATTCCTGTACTGAGCCTAATAATTTGTATTTGAGGTATTATTTTCCCTAAAGCACTGAATCCTTGAAACATCTGCTATTTCTTTCACTAGTGACTAGTCAGTCATAATAATAGTAATAGTAATAGTAATAATAGTAATAATAATAATAATAATAATAATAATAATAATAATAATAATAATACGTTTTATTTTTCTAATTCATGTTTGACTTTCAAAATCAAATTTTTGATTGTGGTTATAACTGTATCTACTGGATTAAGGACTTTGCCAGCCCCTGGAATAACGTTTTGTAAAGTTGTTTAGAACATGGTAACCAAATCATTCGCTGCACCTTGTTTTAAGCTTTTTTCATAAATTGAACCTTTAATTTTCTTGTAGTATGACATTTTCTCTGAATTTTCTAGAGTTATTGTATATCCTTTTGCATGCTCTTTCTGTTTTCTTTCCCAAGAATTTCTCTTAGTATTCCAATATTAATAATAAATACAGAAATAATACTGTAGCCATGTTTCTGGATGCTACTCCCCTTTCAGCCTCCTGGTTGGACAATATTGGAGAGAAATTCTGTGTTTGATAGTGATGATCTTACTTGGCTTGTGGTCAGACTTTGGTTATCATTCTTTGAACATATTAAGAGATCTAAATATTTCAGTTTTTCAGAGAGATGAAAATTGGAGGCTACAGTATAATTCAGTTAGTAAAAAGTGGTTCACTAATATGAGCCGGTAGATGATTCTGCAGCTTATTACCTCAATATCCCCTTAAATTGAGTTTTCAAGGGAAAATAAGCAAAAAAAGTTTTGGACTTTCTGATGTGGTAGCATTTAATACTAATTCATTTTGGCCTGAATGACTATCATCTGAGATATTCAAAGATAAGTGATCTGGAATAGCATTTATTCATTAGTAAATATCTCCATCAGAAGAACTAACCAAATTAAAATATATACATATACACGGTGATAGTAGGATGGCTATTCTCTACCATGCTTCCATTTTATACCTGAAGCAATCATGCATTATTATGCAAGGAAGCATGATCCAGTGTTCTTTACACTGCACACAGTATCATGATCTATATTAAATATCATAAATTCAGAGAGGTAAAAATTAGCCTTAAGGTCTTTTCAAAATAGACTTTTTTCTGTGATCCCCAACCAGACTTTTGATAGAATACGTGTATAGTGTACTAAATACTCAGTTTAACCTTGAATATTTTTTATTATTCAAGAGAAAAAATTCCTACCATGATGTTCTATGTTAGAAACTGGTATGGAGGCTTTGTAGATTTAAAAATAGGCAAACTCATTGTTATTTTTTTTAACTAAATAATATGCACGATTCCAGTGTTTTTGTCTATAAGTAATTCAGACTTATCACTAAAACTATCAGCAGGGGTTTTTTTTCTGGTCTCAGTACATGCTAATTTAATGCAAATCTCATATAGAAGGATAGCACAAAACCTGCTTAATTCTTAGGTAGATGTTACTGCCACCTTTCCAGGAAAAAAATTCTTGGACTCTAATTGTTTAAAAGGATAAATGCAGTTTATGTTTATGAAATGTTAAAATTGCTTCAATCACTCCAATTTCTATTCAATAATTCCCTGATTACTTTTCCTTTTACACAAAGTAAAATGTAAAAAAGAGAGACAGAATTTGTCAGCCCAGGGTGCTTCACTCTCCAGTCCATTCTGTTAGCATATTCACCAGCAATCCTTACATGTTTTCACCCTAGCTAATATGATGCTTTGAATTCTTCCAGTTTATGCCATGCTCATCATCTCTCTTTCCCCCTGCTATGCAAACACAGAAAACACCAACATTTGCCATGCTTGGAGGGCTGGAAACATTAGAAAAGACACATCTTAGGGGAACTGAAGGGGGGAAAAAAGACTCAGAATTACACTAAGTTAAGTCAGACAAGATCAACAGTAACAGAACAGAGTATTTGTAAAAAAAAAAGATAAATGACAAACTGTTACTATAATTAGAAATTAATACACTTTTGAAAGCTGAATTACACAACAGAATTAATTGAGAAATGGGAGAGGTTGTAGACTTAGCAGATTTCTCTTTATTGACACTGTTGTTTTATCATTTCTGAGGGGAGTACACAAACACTCTAATGAGCAACAGAGTCAGAGGTTTTAGAGTATAATTTGACTTGCAGTCTCCTTGAAACTTTCTTTTTTAACTGGACTATGTCCTCAGTACCATTTTTCATAAACACTCTATGAACACTTTTGGCAGTCAGGCTGAAGTGCAAGACCTTCCACTGTAACTCTTCCTCCACTACTGCTTTGTTCCCACAGCTGTGTAATGATGCCTCTGCAGCCTTTCTAGCCAATTATTCCATAAGACTTCTGTATTTCTCTTTCCCCTGCAAACCCTTTGTGTGGGCTGAGATGCCATTATACTGTGTACTATATGAACACGAGAACAAAGATGCAGATACGTCAAATGATTTGTGAAGTAAAGGAAGTAAGAACTGACAGAAAAGAAAAGAAGATATTAAGGTTATAGTGGTGAGATAAGGCAGACTGTGGTGGCCTAAACAGTGCTTAAGTTACATTGTTATTGCTTTTTTTTTTCTCTTTTTTTTAATCTGTTGGATAGGAGAATAGGTGGATTTTGGAAGGGAAATAATAAGTTAACTATGCAGATATTAGTGGGAAGTAATCTCAAGTTTGAGAGGCAGCTGGAAGAATGCAATACTTTGGATCTAGCTGGAAATGACAGCTGGACTCCTGGAAAAACAGGAAGTGGGGGATAACTTCCCCCATTCCTCTGGGAGGAGATAGACCTGGAAACATCTTGTGATGGGGTAGATTTACTTGCCGTGTCCAGGAGAAGGGACATCCCTGTTTAGTTACCCTATCTGATCTCTGATGAATATAAGAAGAGCGACAGAGTAGTAGGGGGCAGGGAAGACTCATTTATGCAGTTCCTTAGGTGAGTGGGGAAATTTGGCATCTTCAGAGCCTGGCCTGACAGAGGGCAGCCTCTGGAAGAGGCTGGAACCCAGGATCTGGCAATGAACCAGCTGAATTGTAGGTGTCTACTTCCAGAGGAGGAGTTGAGATCAAGGGTCTGGGGAACTATTGAAAAGTAGCTCCTAAATAATTGATTTTTAAGCAATTGCTTGTACAGATGTGGGAAAGAAACTCTGAAAAGGGGAGAAAAAGGCTTCTACAAGACCAGAGAAGATGTAGGAATGGTTCTGGGAATTAATAAGAAAAAGTTGAGTAACTGGCTTCACCGGTGTCCCTCTGCTAACGCTGAGAGTAGTGGGTGAGTTGTGTTTCTTCTATTTATCTCCCAAAGAAGGTGATTATCAAAGACCAAAAGACCTCTTGAGATGCAGAGGTGCAAGAATGGCCCAGACTCACTCGCAGTCCCCAGACCACAAAGGCCTGAAGACGGGGGAGGAGACAGCTATATCCATTTTCTCAAGGAGACAAACCAGTGTGGGGAACATTTCCATGTTCACCTCAAGCCTGAAATAAGCTTGGTTTGAAAAAAGCTTCCAATCAGAGCTTGAAACAAGCACGTAGTGTGAAACATCTCCTAGTGTCAAAATTCTCTTTAAAACATTTTCTATTATGTTTGTTCCCTCTGGGACACAAGTATTAAGCCTGAAGGCAGCTTTCTTTGAAAGTAAGAGGGGAAAAAATCAAAATACTCAAGCTATAACATTATCTTTTGGAATATGTTCAGTTTGGACATCTTTGTTGCTCATATCTTTTGATCTTTACCATATTTCTTCAGGCTGCAGGTACATCTAGAAAAAATGAATATGGGCTGAATATTTTTCTGTAGCTTTGCATAGGACATGATTTGCTGAAAAAGGATCATTTTCATTTTGATCACCTTGACCTAGGCTGTCACAGCCCTGATTCCTGTGGAAAAGAGGAGAAAAACTGAGACAGCTCTTAATCTCATACTTTCTCTCCAGTCCAAGCAAGTTCTTGGTGAAGAGGCAGAAAGAAGTATGGGGAGGTACCTTTGCTGGCTGCTTCTTGACAACTACATTATCCATTTGTGTATATGCATCTGAAGCAACTATTAGCACAATGCTATGCAATACCAATTACATCTATCTTGTTTAAACCCTTGTATCATACTGTCTCTCTGTCAACATGTTTTCTCCTGGGATTAACGTTATCTGTCTGTCTGCAATGGAGTTAATTTTCCTCATAGAAGCCCATGTAGTGCTGTGCTTTGTCTTTGTAGCTAGAACGGTGTTGGTAACACATCAGTGTTTTGGCTACTGCCGAGCAGTGATTGCACAGCATCAAGGTTTTCTTTCCAACCCATTTCCATGCAAAGGCCAGTAGGCTGGGGGTGGGCAAGAGGCTGGGAGGGGACACAGCCAGCGCAGCTGACGCAAACTGACCAAAGAGATATTCCATACCATATGATGTTGTGCTCAGCAATATAAAGCTGAGGGAAAGGAAGAGGATGTGGGGTTATTCTTGGTTATGGCATTTGTCTTCCCAGGCAAGTGTACGCTACGTGCACACTACGTGTACTGAGGCCCTGCTTTCCTGGAAATGGCTGGACATCTGCCTGCTGATGGGAAGTAGTGAATAAATTCCTCTTTTTACTTTGCTTCTGTGTGCAGCTTTTGCTTTTCTTATTAAATTGCTTTTATCTCAACACAAGCTTTTCTATCCCCCTGTGCTGTTGAGGAGGGGGAGTCAGAGAGCGCCTGGGTCTGGCAGCCAGCCAAGGTCAACCCTCTACACAGTCTTTAAAACTACACTTCTCAGACCAGTAAAGATCTTTACTTACTGTAAAGATTCACTTCTGCTGAGGCCCTGTGCAACACTTCTCTGAATTCCGATTATTTCTGTCATTTGAATGATACAACATTATAATATTATATTTCTTTGATAGTATATCAAAGATAGTATTAGGTCCTATCAACACACAACTGTTTCCAATTCTGATAATGCATGTGGCTTTTTGTCATACCATGGTTCTGGGAGTATGTCTTCTACCTACTCTTGCAGCTCCAGTTTCTTAAATCAGTCTAGTCTTAAGTCATGTGAACACTGTTAAACTCTGTATTGTATTTTACTCCACCCTGAGATTTTTTTTTGTGATTTCATAATGAATCTTTTGACGATTTCTAAATTAAGAAATATAGTACATATATATCTAAAAATACACAAATAGATGTATTCCTCTGCTAAGTATATATTTGTTTATGCCATTAATACAGCCCACTTCCTCCTTTATGATTGGATTTTTAAGGTCACAAAAGTATATTGATGTTTCTTGCTAATAAATCCTCTTTTCCATCATGCTTCTAGTGCATTATTTCTGCCTTGAATATTGGCAAACAATGAAGGAGGAGTTGATGTCTTAATTCAAGTTTTACAATGGAAAACGGAAACAAGAGTGAAAGAGCTGAATATATTTAATCCAAGTACAGAACTGCCAAGTAAAAGAATGCTTACACTAAAACAAATAATATGATATGTTCTTGAAGTCACTTGTGGGTGGGCTGTTCATTTTTCTCTGCTGTGTTGCAATTATATCCTGCTGAGTGCAGGAAAAGTTAGCCAACTCTCAACGTCCCTAGAACAAAAATCAGCATGTTGCCATTTTTCTTCTCTACCAAGATGTCATTGTCAGCTCAGCGTCCTGCTTGGTTCTTGGACATTTTCTGTTTCATCTGATTCCTTGTATCATCCACAGACAAAATTCAGTTACTTCCTTTCTTATCTTTTGCACAGAATGGGAAAGTGTGGTCTGTGTTCTGAACTTTCATGGTGCCTCTAGGGATATGAGCAAAAATAAATGAGGTATTAATATTTTTCTCTAAATATCCCCTCCAATACACAGATTTTTTGCAACTGTACAAGCTTAAAATAGAAGCAGATAGAATGCTCCATGCTCTATGAATTGTCTTCCAGTGTGGCTGCTGGCTGTGTGGGTGGCTTATGGCTTGGGACAAGAAAATTGTGAAGTGTGGGAAAGTGATTATGACATATGTGTTATAGGAAGTGTTACAGAAGTATTTTGCAGGTGAAAAGAAAAGCCTCAAAAATTGGGGTTTTGTTTGTTTGTTTGCTGGCTGTTTTTTTGGTTGGTTGGTTGGTTTCGGTTTTTTTTGCTTTAGGAATACAGCTAGTTACACTAGTCAGAGCTTGGTTTACAGTCATGTAGGGAAATACAGGTACATCCCAGAATAGGATTTCAAAACACCTTCCACTGACGTTAACTAGTTTGCAAATGTGATTATTATTAAGTGATATTTGAACTAGCAATAAAAATGACAAAGAAACATCAATCTTTCCCTCAATTGTAGTATTGGTAGTAATCAGAAATGACCATGCATGCTAAAATGATGTCTTAAAGTGCATTATATCTCATATCTTTAGGGTGTTGCTACTACCCCAATAAGGAGATGTGAGTTTGACCTTGCAATCACTGAAGAATGCATTACCTGTATGCTAAATGCTTGTTACTGATCTCCAACTGTGTATTTACATCATTAAGTTCTGCAGGTGCTTAAGTGTGTGCAGGATTGGGGTTGATTTCCTTCCTTCTAATTCCTTTAAAAATAGACCTCTCCTCCTTCCAGGTTTGTTCAGCTTGGGAGGAGTATTGCTATAAAGGTCTGAGCTTGCTGTCAAATGTTGTCATTAGGTACACTAACATGTATTTAAAGAAAAATGCATGTAAATATTAATAGCGTAAGAAGCATATGCAGAATCACCGGGTGAGTGCAATGAGAAAATAGTTATTCAAATTCTCAGCGTTTTGTTAAAATGCAAATTAAAAAAAGGAGAACAACAAAGAAATGAATGAAGTTAACTCTGAGAAAACAGTCATAAATATGGCTTGCTTAAGTGCTTCAAAAAGGCACTGGCAGACTGTAGTTTTTCCATGAGTCTCTTGTGACTAATAGCACTACCATAGCTAAAATTCCCCAAGTCATTAATGTTACCAGTTGTATGTTTATGACAGAATGGCACAAATAATATATTTCCTATGACAAGAAGTACCTGTCCTACCCCATGGATTTTGCTTTCATCCAAGGGAGCAGACACTATGCTCAACACCAGTCAGCTGGATGTGACCAAAAGTTTGGGAGGTACTATGCAAGGAAAGGCAGCAGACCACTCACTACCTGTAACATTTGACATTTCGAAAAAAAAGAGGGAAGCGTTGATAGAACGGCAAGCACCTCACTTCACTCTTCTCCCAGTGGTTCTCTGGAATTTTATGCTTAAATCCAGTGTTAATGCTTAACAGTACTAAAAATCCTCAGTACTTCATAAATCAATGCAGAAATTGACAGGCTATTTGTGCTTTTAGTTAAACCAATAGGCAATTCAGACAAATGCCCCAAACGAGGGACATACATAATCCACCTCTGCAGTAAGCTTAAAACTGTAGAGCTGTTTTAATGTAAACTTTTTAATTTACTGTGAAGGTTTCTCTAGGACTCATACTGAAAACAATAAATAGAGATACTAATTTGTTTAGAGCATAGTCCAGTTAAGACTAAACGAGTATCATCACTCAAAATAAGGGCTACTTGAGCAATGATAAATTTCATTTGGTTATTTTTGTAACATGTTAGAGGAAACAGATGCATGAAACTTAAATTTTAAGCAGATGAGTTTGTTAGAATACAGAATACTTGCCAATAAATGTTGATTTCCTCAAAAAGTTCAATACCAAAAAATGCTCTTTGTATTCACACCACTAGAAGAAAGCATTTGGCAAAATCCAAATTTTAGAGTAGTTTAATTTTCTCTCTCTCTAGTGTGCTCTTTGAACTCACATATGCACTTGTACTGTGTGGACTAAGTGGGAGGTCATTACAATAATGTGGAAAACTAAATGAAAACTTGCAAAGAAGGTGCAAACTTGCCGATACCATATTTTGAAGGACTAGTTTTGACTTATTTGTTTTATATCAGAAACTTATTTTATCTCTTTACTGGAAAAGAAAAAAAAAGAAAGTTTGGACATAACCATGGGAATTTAACGTCAGGCGTCACGGAAGAAAAAAGTGAAAATATATTAAAAAAACCTAAACAGTTTGACAAAGGGAGATCAGGAAGACAGCATATGAAAAGAATTAAACAGAAAATAAAGTTTTATATTTCAGAAAGCTTTTTCATTATTTTTTAGTACTGCTTTCTATTATCTCTGCCTTAAGAACGGCTAAACACTGCCTACTGCATGTATCCTCATCCTTTTCAGTTCCACTGATTCAGCAAAACTGCATAATTTTGACGAAGAAAACTTCAGCAGTGTCTGTTCTACTGTCAGCCCTGGCATCTATTCTAAATAACCCAATTATGGATTTTACTACAGAATTTTCATTTGATAGGTCTATTTTGGCCATTGTTTTGCAACTCTAAAAAAAGTCAGCTTCAAAATTAGGACAATGATTGTTTGATTACTTGTTTACCATGCTGAAGCAGAAAACTCAGTAAGTAAAACACAAAGTGAGAGATATAATTTTTTTTTTTTAATTGGGGAGTCAAGGTAAGAGATAGTAGACAACAGGAAAACTCTAGGTGGCCAACTATCGTTATTCAATACTGACCCTTAAGACCTTCACTGGCTGAATTTACAAAATTCAAGAGGTTTGTAAATGCTTTCAGTAAATTGACATGAGAAGACTGACCCACTTGCCAATGAGTAGACAACTTACTTTAGAGTGTGGGGGATCCAGTTTCTTTTCCTGAAGAAATTCAAGATCTCAAATCTTGTTTCCCAGGAAAGTACCCCAAACACTAGTATTCTGTACTTTGCTGTTCTTAGTATCTCTGACACACTTTTATGTTTTAGGAACATCCATTGATGCAGAGTCTGGAATCCAGCAGAGTGGGCACCATTGTTATGGTTTCCATTATAAACCTGCTTGAAAGTGTGACATGGTTAATAAAAAATGTAAGTGGAAAAGTGGCATATAACATGTCAACTCAGAAGTAACCTTAAAAAAAACCCAACAACAACATTGTTTTAACCTGTAAGAGTACTAAAGAAAATGGTCTTGATACTTTTTACAGGACTGTAAGTGGAGAAAGTTCTTTAAAAAGTGGCAAGTAATTTGTCTATTATATTGGACTAAATGAAATCCAGTTGATAGTCGAAAAACACTAAAATTCATGGTGAAGCCTTTTATGTTTCAGTTGTGAATCACCTGCTAGCACTGAACATGGGACCCTTTCAAATAAGTGTCTGCAACAGTGTTCGAGAAGCTTTCCTCTCCTGGTTGAGCGGATACCCACTTCTATAGCTGGATCAAAAAGATGTTACTATTTTAGGTTTTTCCCCCTGGTAGCAGTTGCTAACTCCTTATTTGGATGCAGCAGCCAAATTTCAACCTTTTCTTTGCAGCCCAGTTGGTGTGCAGCTGGGCAAAGCCATACCTTCAAAGTTAGTCCTGCTGGGGAAAGGTGGGTTGCATCAAGTCATCTCCAAAGGTCCCTTTCAACCTCAATTATTCTATGAGTCTATGATGTATCATTCTCTTTTGTTTCTGGGCCCAGTGGATGCAGTGGCACTTTTTCCTGTGTAGTATGAGGTATGCTATGGATT
Organism: Mycteria americana; assembly: GCF_035582795.1. NCBI lineage: Eukaryota > Metazoa > Chordata > Aves > Ciconiiformes > Ciconiidae > Mycteria > Mycteria americana. Next base: position 91,726,426 of record NC_134366.1, on the reverse strand, counting down.
TTCTTAATTTGACTGTGAAAAGGTTGACATGGAGGAGGTTCCTTCCCTTTAGTTCATTACTCTGCTTTTGGGAGTTTGTTAGAATAAGAGGTGACAAAAACTGATGATTCCCACAAGTATACTTTTTTGTCAAATGTTAAAAGAGAGAATCAATTCAGAAAATTATGACCAGCTCTATTTATATTTTAGCCTTTAATGAGAAGACCCTCTGCATTGTAATCACAGACTCTCAACTAAATTATTAGGGATTACATATGAATGACTGAACTGCTACAGTTATTTCACTTACAGCATTTTGTAATTTTCCTCACTATGTTCCAAGACCTCAGTCAAATAAAAGAAATTCTGCTCTTTCATAGAAGATATTTTGAACTCATTTCTGTATGTATTAGGAGAAAGTTCAGATCATGAGTAAGGTTTTCTACGTTTTAAAAAAAGTTTGCACCTTGAGGTATTCCTACCTTTCCCAGGTCTAGGAAAATATATAGCTTATACTAGTAAATTAACTCTGTTGAATAAGTTAAACAAGTTGCCACATGGAGTAAGCTGCACTGCCAAAAGTTCTTTTGCCAGTATATCTGTTTTAGCTAGGGTATGATTTGTTTCAAGTCCTTAATTTGCACCATATTGTACAAAACCTTCAAATGTAGAACAAGCCTGGGAAAGTCATCTGTCCTTTTTAACTGAAATAATAGCGCAAAACCGACAAACATGAATCTACCTTGTGTAGAAAGTAAGCAAGACCTTTTTTTTTGCTTATCCTTTCACAAATTGTTCTTTAATTTTAATAGAAGTGATAAATGACATTTGACACAGAAGTTCTTCCCAGGATAATAAATAACATGTGCATGGCGGATTTGGAGGGAAGACGAGGGGAAAGTCAAGCCTTTATCCAAAACCACAAAAGTCTCTGCATTAGTGCTAAAATATGCTCTTTGGCTCTAATAAGAGAGGTAATTTTTCAGCCAGCAGTTTATGAGGTGCTAGCCAGTTCCGTCATGAAGAGGAGCAAGTCAAAGAATTCAGCCTGAAAAGCAGGACTACACTCTACGTAGGGCCAAATGAGTGCATCCTGCCTGCTGCATCTCTCTGCTCAGACTCTGCTTGTGTGTGGAGTACACTAATGCCTTCTGATGGGCTCAGTCACACTGTGTGCCACTTTACACCTCTGCACTTCCATTAAAATCAATGCAACATTCATGACAGGGCTTGGCAAGAGAAAAGGTAGAAATGGTACTGCTCTCTGGCTTTTGATGAGAGGCATTCCCCACCAGATTTGGGAACCCTAATTTGCATTTGCAAGTAGCATCACTGAAAGAAGTAGTGGACACTGCCACTGTGTGTTTACACATACAAGTAGAGTTTTGGCTCTTTGACTTTTCATTACTGCCTATAGTTAGACTTCTTGGACATAAGGTAGCAGAACCTGCAATCACTGATTTTTGGTAATCCTAAACAGGGAGCTGTAGTTAGCTCACTAGATAGTCCTGTTAAAATGAATAGAACTGTTTACAGAGTAAGATACTACTTATCCTCTTCCTTGCCAGGAAAGAGTGATCCTTTGAAGATACAACATCTGAACTCCACCAACTGTTAGAGATGTTGCCTTCTCAAGTGATTGCTTTGAACCATACACATGTTTCTGGACTGCACCTAAGACAGGAAGTGGAAAACTTTGCCTTAAAAGTTAAGACGTTTTTAGATACTGTCTATTACACCTTACGCTTGATTTTGGAGAGATGGTTGCAGCTAATTCATAGAGTCATTTAAGAAGGGGCCTCAGAGGTATCTACTCCAAAATCCTGCTTGAAGCAGGTTCAACAGTGAGATCAGATCAGGTTGCTCAGGACTTTATTCTGTCTGGTTTCAAAAACCTCCAAGGATGGAGGCTACATAACTTTCAGTTTCAGTTGCTGAAAGTTACTAATAATTGTATTATCTGATCTCAAGCCTCTTCTCAGAAACACAGTATTTTCTTCAATAATTTGGTATACATACCAGAGAAATAAATCACCTTACTTTTAAAAATCTCTCTGAGATTGAACTCCATTTGTTCCTCCACTTTAGTGAATAATCCAGAGGTTAGCAAACAAAGCTACCTGGAAGATGAGATTTCTCTTTGCTGTGAGCTTTTGTGTAACTTTGCATATCACGCTTTTTGCAATATGCCCCTGTTTTCCAGGTGGGAAAATGAGTTGCAGATGTCTTATGCAAGTAGATAGATGGAATATTGTAAGACACCTGACAGAATAGGAATTAGAGCCTTAGAAGTACTTGAATTTTGTGGCTAAATGGTTCCTGGGCTCTTTTTGTCACATGTGTACCTTTTTAAAGAGGAACTCACCCTTGGTCTGAACTGAGAGAAATGCTATACAGTAAATGGGCAGCTATCTTTGTACTTTCAGTTCCAAGGACATAGTTCTGGGATATTCAAAATTTATCAACTTTTTTGCATCTGCTCAGTGCACCTTTTAAAAGTTACAGGAATTTGTTTTGTTGGTGAGGGCTACCCTCACCAACTTCAGGATGTATATTTCTAATTAGTTCATCAGTAAGCCAGCAATTAGGATTTTGTATCAGATATTATATGAACATTTGCTTTATTAAAATAATAAAAAAATTTCTATAATGTGCTGAGTCCCTCTTTCAACACTTGGAAACATGCTTTTCCCCGCCTCAGGTCAGCTTTTCTTTCCCAACTGTGCTCCACAATTACTTTCAGAATTGATTAACTTCCAGTTTCTAATGACACATCTAGCAGTTGTGAAATAACCAAAGTCAGCACTTCTTCCAATGTTGCATCTCTGTGAGCTGATTCAATCCATTTAATAGTTATTGAGTTGGACATTTCCTCATTACTCAGGGGCTGGTGCCAACCAAGGACTCTTAAAGGACCACAACCTGCAAACAATCATTTTTTTTCAACTTTTTTTTTTTTTCCTTATTGCTATTATTATGAGGTTTTGGTTTTGTTTTTTTTGTTTTGTTTTTGTTTTGTTTTGTTTTGGGTTTTTTGTGAAAGTGAAGTTACAGTTAGGCAGAAAGCTGAGGTTTGTCATTGCAGGCCACAAAATGAAATCTAGGAGAGTACTCCAGAGCCTAAACTCCTACAGGCAGGAAAGTAAATTCTGCTCCAAAAGGTTGAAAAAGCCACGCACATGACTTACCTAGATTCTGCACAGCTTGCTGTGAGCACTGTGGACAGGTGAGAATGTTTGTTTACTTTTCTTACAATAAATTTTTCCAGAGCAGAAGTTCACCATACAAAGTTTGAAATTTACCACAGCTCAAGAAAGGATAATTACATATTTGTTTTTCATTTTAATGAATAGCAGAGTTAAAAATTTCGTACACTGTAATTTCTTTTCAAACATATGACAGATGATTTAATTCTTATACTATTTCACTTTTCTGTTATGGATGTGTTATCTTATCCCCCTGTGGAGTCCTGAGTGTCTTAACTCATTGTTTAGAAGAACCAGAGTCAGTTGAAAGGATCAATTCCTTGAAGAGACAATAGACTTGTAGATATTGTTACAAAAATGTTTGTGCAGTGTAACTTCATTGAAAGCACCAGAAACCATTTGCTCATATTGAGTTACTTTGAATCTATGCAATTTTTATTAGGCTTAGAATGGGCCCTGGCCTTACTTTCTTACTGTGCCCTAGGCTATAGAAAGAATAAACATATAGAAAAACTCAATAAGAAGTATTTTTAGCAGATTTTGTTTAGGAACTTCTGTGAAACGGGTCTGGAAAAAAAAAAAGTAATAATGTTTTCTATCCAAAACCACCAGATCATCTTTTTTGTCCAAATGTCTTGGAATTGGGTGGAATTCAACACGTTGCTAATATATATATATATATATATAAAGCAATTACTTAGCTGTTCTAAAATAAGCAATTATCTTTAAAATTTCTTCTCTTCAAATTTTAACTTCTGTAAAAAAGAATCATAAATATTCTAAAAATGTTTGAAAATTAATAATTTTTATGTAAGATCAAATGGAGTGAATAAATTTTTTAAATGTCTGTAGGGTGTGGAAACCATTTCTTTCACTCCTTTTTCAGCTGTTACAGGACTTAAAAGAAGTAGCAGTTTAATGTTATAAACTGCGATCATCATCTTTGTACTCGACTGACCATGCATAGTGGGACCTTCCACAGGAGGCACAAATTCTACTGAAGGTAAATGAGGAGGAAAGAACTTCACCAATAAACTCTGCATTACTGCATAATTACTCACAACTCTTTATCAGGAAACTACTGTGTCATTTTTATTGAAGTGGTAGAACTGAGGAAAGAGTGTTAGTTATCATCTTTCAGTCAGATCTAAAAATAACCCCTGGTAGAAATCACACAAGTTATTTTAACAAAATTTTGCCTCTGTAAGGCAGAAATTGTTTCCTGTTTTCTGTTTTTCAAATGGTGATGAACATCGTGTTCTCTTTGTAACTGAATTAATGTACAGGAACCAGCAGATGAACAAGTGTCATGTTGTAGTTTTTGGAATTTCCGTATGAGAGAGAGCTAGTACTTTGGGTGGTGATGCTCATGATTAAAGGTTACTGCAGAATTCACCAGACTTGAACTAAAACATAATCCTTGCCCCTGTGTGAACATTCAGAGTTCAAATTTTCACATTTTTCCATTGCAATTCTACTCTTTATGAAGGATCTTCCAACATGTCTGCAAATTTATTTCCTTAGCATTATAATAATATCAGCCTCTTTCTTGAGCTTCCTGTGAAAACAAATGGTATTCACTCTAGCTCTAATCTACGTTATTGGCTATCTGTAGATGTATTCATCAAAAATTTTTATTTTTTGTTTTTGAAGGAAACCAACTGAAGATATTTTTCATCTTAGGGATTTCTGAACAATCATTTTACTTTATTTATCCAAACTGCTGCTGCTTCCATGCTCTAAAAGGAGAGTGGAAGGCAATACATCCTGATGAGAAAATGTAGCAGAAATTACCGCAGACTAGCTAGAAAGGTTTTAGTGGTTCTTGCTGAGTTAGTTTTGATCATAAGTGACACTTCAGAATCCAGAGGTAAGAAATTCTGCTATTTCCCATCACGTTTCTACCATCACTTGACAAGAAACTGCACCAATTTACAAGTGATGGCACCACAGTTATAACAATTTGGACAGCTGTTAATATGAGTTTCATCAGTTTCTTGAGAATCTGGTAAAGAACATTCATGTCCAGCAAAACTTGAGCTAAGTCGAATATTTTGAAAGAAAGAACACCTCCAGTGCCTGTCAGTAGCTACTGGCCGTCCACAACTATTTCAGAAATAAACTATCCGTGGACTGACCATTTACCTGCAAGGAGAATGACTGATATTTTTTTTTTTTAAGCATAGACTTCTGTGTACTGTCTTTCATCATCTGGACTTTAGAGTTGATCTTGTGACGTCCTGTGAATAATTGCTGAGGAATACCTGATGCACAATAAGCAAGCCTTAAGACTTCAATAAAGTACTAGTAAACAGATAGATCAATAGACCTAATGTCTTCTTGTTCTCAGCATTATGTCTATATGTTGTATAGATATATACATAAACAAACACGCACAGGAGCAGCTATGTGTATATATGTAAGTATATGTGTATCTGGTTTCTTTTGTTTTTCTTGATCTGTTGCATATGTTTCAAGTAGCAGCTATAATCACACTGCTAAACAAAACCAAGTTTTCTTCAAAACTGATTTTAATATTTTTGCTCTTTTAGCTTTGTCTTTAAAAAGACACAGGACATGAGGCTCCTGAAAGAAGTCTGACAGGCAGAAGCAGTAAATGCAGATTTTTCATACTACATCAGTATTTTGACAAATGGCAACATGTACATAATCCCAGTTTCTCCACCAGCCAAACCACAATGACAAATGTAAGTATTTAAGTACAAGAGAACAAACAATCTTTTAAATAAAGACAAATATTTTAAGATAAAATAAACATGTATTAGAAAAAATGTATGATCTTGGATGAACACATACAGTATGTCTTTGAATGCTATTCCTGTTGCCACACAAGTTGAATGCATATTTAGTGAAAGCCAACAGAGATTGCTAGATTATGTTCTTATACTCTGTGGAGCCTTTCTAATAAAGATGCAGAGTTGTGTGTACTAGAGGATGTCTATACATTCAAAATACATAATTTTGCATGCAATATCTTTCCTATGTTTCTGTTTTACAAATATACTTTATCAGTTTCTGATCATGATTAAGCACTATAAATTTGCAAGCAGGGTATGCATCTGGACTTTTAAAGGATTAAGAAGACTGAAGTTCATGTGGTCTCAGTTGTACTGAAGACCAAGAAATACATTTAGGCAGAAAGTTTCAGGTAGTAATAAAGCATTAATAGTCTGGATTTTGCTGATCCAAGTTGTTTATTTTATTAAGCTGTAAATATGTGTTTCCTTTGTATACAAAATCTATTTTCTGATTTACTGATTATTTGAAAATTTACTTTGAAGGGTAAAATACAATACGAATAAAAAATCTCATGAAACAAAAAGATTCTTGAATTAACACTGTCTAATGAACATTTTAATTACACAGTAACATTTTATTATTAAATCTCATCCATTTTCATCATATTTAATTGAATGCCATAATAGAGTAGTCAATATTAATCTTGAAATTATTACAGCTCAATGTCTGTCTTTAATAGAACAAAAAAATTTTCTCACAGAAAAATTCAGAACACTTTCCCACCAGATACTTTAGTAGTAGATAGAGCTGTCTCTTCCAACAAAAGTATTTTTCCAATTGAATTTTTTTATTTCTGTATGTTTCTAAATGTGTTAGGGAAGCAGTCATTCTTCTTCAGTTTGCTCATCTATCAACAGAGTTAAAAAATGTTGTCCAAATTTGTGTGTACACATGTGGGTAACAAGCAAAAAAATTACGCTGCATAGATTGTGGAAATATAACAATTTAGTAAAAACAGGAAATCCAATTTATTTTAGTTAGATTGTGCTATTCTTTCTCAAACAGGCCTCCAACTAAATAGCCATACTGTAGCCATGATTACCACTTGATTCTATTTGTAGTTTCAAGCTGAAGAAATATTTATGGTAAAGGTTTTTACCATATTTAGCAATTTTAAAACTCTTTATTAGAATACCTAGAAGAAAGCATTTAATCCTTCAAAACTGAACTGATAATGAAATGTAAAATGAATGTAAAATTTTAGTTGTTCAGATTAACCCCTTTCAGTTTTAACCTTTACATCAAGACAGAGGAAAATCTGTAGCATTTCAATAACTCTGGGTGATTCTAAGGAATCAAAGGCACAAAAATGAGATCTAGGGATTCAAACCATTGTCCGCCAGTCTCACCAATAGTACTTCTTTATACAGAAAGCATAGCTAATTCACATTGCTCCATTTAGCATGCACTAGTGTCAATATGAATAAGTAACAGCTGAAGAATTGCTCCTTCTATTAATAGAAAACGCATGAATTTCAAATGCAGCATATTGCAGTAATCAAACACTGCCATATATGGCTTGTAATAGGTTAGGGTTTTTAATGGTGTTATATCATCATTCCAACCTGTCAAATTCTGTTTATAAAGACCATATACATTTGGTAAAGATTAAAGTTCGTGTAGGTGACCTTGGGCTTTTTTTAAGCTCATCGTAGTTTGTCATGCATATATTACATATAAGAGTAGAAATAAAGGTCAAAGATCGTCTCTCTGAGAATAGCCTGGGAAAATACTAATAGAGATGGGGAAAAGCCATGCCAAGGGCTGTGCTTATAACAAAACCTTTTATTTGTATGCTTAAATTAAAGCAATTCTTATCTTACATAAAACTGACTAGAAATGGTCTAACAGTCTCTGGCCTGTGTTGTCCTCAAAACCATACTTGGAAGTTTGAGATAATGCTAGTTGTCGTGGTCCTAAATCGTGCCAGGGACAGTGCTAAAAAATGAACATTGCACAGTCATATTACATTTATATATATGTATATGAACCCCTACCCTGGCATTGCTTAGATTACCAGAAGAGGTTTGGACATAAAGGCCAGTAACATGTGCAAGATGAAATCGCTATGGTTTATTGTCAGGCTTCGTGTGCAGCCTACCGATATATCTCCTTGACATTATTACACAGTTGCAAGGTGCATTAAGCACTGCTCTGCAGCATCCGTGTGTTGCTGCTATTGACACTAGTCCTTGAGATCTATGCTGACTCGTTCTTTGATTTCGTTTGCTCTACTCTGTCTGTCTGTCTGTGCAGCGCTACCAGGTATATAATTATAGCAGAGGCAATTGAGATGGAATTTCTGATTTTAAAGGTGAATTATCCCATTGAATTACCTACTGACTTGAAGGTATGCCGCAAAATTCAGGCATTATGCAGGTTGTGATGGGAATGTTTTTGGTTGGTTGGTTGGTTGGTTTTTTTTAAGAGAATCAGACTTTATAAGGATGGAGCTGTTATATAGCTGCCTGATTTTTTTAAACGGGATGGCTGTTTGGAGCCTTCTAGTTCTTAGTCTTCACCATTTATATTCTTAAACAGCAACCAGAAGGCTAGTTGCAGCTACAAACATGCACAGGTTCAGAGGCTGTACAGGCTCCAAAACCATTTGGAATCACCACTTGCAAGCAGAACCTGTCTGAACAGCGTTTTGACTTGCCTATCTCTACAATTTTTGTGTTATTCCAAATATGAAGCTCAAAGAGAGTGTTTATAAGCATAAAATTTACAGGAAGCAAGAGCAAGAAAAATGGTAATTTTTCATCAATAACATGGCAGTCCCAAGAAATGAATGGCATTATGTGTTTAATTGGTACTCCTTTGCCTCAGGCTGTTTTACATTCTGCTAGGAGAACAGTCTTCTTGGATGTCAAATCTGTCACTTCTTTATTTGGATATATAGGGGAAATTCCTACCTCACCTTTATGATAAGCAGTTGATGTGATACAAAATTGTGTGGGGAAAAAACTGTTTTTGTACAGTAAATGCCACTGGTGATGAAATTATCCGGTTATTTTGTAATCCTTACAAATCCCATTTTTATAATTCCGTTTACCAGTTGTGACTTGACTAACTGTGCCGTATCATGTGACAGATGGTGGAGGGAAAAGATAGTGAGATTAATATGTAATTAATATATCTGAAGTGTAATTAATTTATTTAATATGTATTCTCTCAGGACTTGCTCTAAATAGAACTGGCTAAGAAATCACTGCAGTTAACATTAGACTTCGCTGGACTCCTGATCAAGATCATTATTAAAATGTGTTCCTGATATTGTGGTAACACTTATTTAATGTTCTAGATGCTGGGACATCTTAGAACCTCAGCTGGCAGGTATTACAGGTGCAGCATATATATTGTTAAGTTAAATTTGAAGTGAAAACTGGATTTCAAGATTTAGTCCCCTTAATTACACCACAGTGTTTGAAAGGAATAAAATTAAACAACATTTTCTCTATTCATATTCAATAAAGTGAAGTAGTTTAAAGATCAGAAATTCTCTCAGAGTGTTACATCATCAATGTACAGTTGTATGGTAGTATAGAAGAGAGTTGTACAATAACTTGATCAACACCATTGTGCATTATCCTACTTTGGACTTTATCCAGTTGAGAAAGGATAGTTTAATAATTTGAATGAATGCCATTGCTGTCTGAGGGTTTGTTTTTTCTTTCCTCAGAGTCTTCTAATGATCTAGGAATATACAGTTATGTCTTAATTTATCGATAGCAGCTGATGGGAATATGGTGTTTTAAGTTAAAGAGGGCATTAATCTACAAAGGTTGGATTGTGTCCAGTCCTCAGTGTCCCATTTTTCAGAAATGTGGGGAAACTGGGTGGAGGAAGTTACTTTCTATCATCCTGCCTTAATTTCTTTCCTTCAGTAGCTTTACGAGACAAGACAAGCTCTCAAGATGAAACAGTCAAAAAATCAAATAAATGCATATGCTCTACTCGCACTGAAAAAAACAGAACTAAAATTCTCAAGTAGAGCTAAACTACAAGGAGTTATGCAAGAAGAAGGGTTTTCACTTTTTCTTTTTTTTTTTTTTCCTCCACATGCTTCTGTTACTTCTCTAGGTCCTATTCCCTGGAAAATGTCTGAAATAATTCAAAATCTGGTTGTCTTTTTCAAATGAGTTCACACTATTTTTATTATGTACATGTTTGTCCTGGGCTAGGCAGAATATGACTGCAGCTACAAAATGGAGTCCCCATTGAATACTGGCTTACAGATTACTAACACAAACATTATTAAAGCAGTGAAAGTAATGAACCTCACAGACTGTAAAGCAGCAGTGGAGATACCATGTAGATGAAGCAATATCTTCTGATCCCTCAGTCATCTAAACTTCTTGCATGAGCCTCTCCAGGGGAGAGATGTAGTGGAAAAAAAGTCATAGCTCTGAAGTGGACATAATTTCCTCCTTTTCTTTTCCTGTTCCAGGGAATCTGTTATCCCTGGGGATGCAAATTCTCTCCTTTAGTTGTACTGAGAAGTTTTGTACCTGTACAGACCTGGAAGAGGCTAGTACTTTACAGAATCACAGAATCACAGAATCATATAAGTTGGAAAAGACCTTTAAGATCATCGAGTCCAACCATCAACCTAACACTGCCAAAAACCACCACTACACCATGTCTCTAAGTACCTCATCCAAACGTCCTTTAAATACCTCCAGGGATGGTGACTCAGCCACTTCCCTGGGCAGCCTGTTCCAATGCTTGATAACCCTTTCAGTGAAGTAAAATTTCCTAATATCCAGTCTAAACCTCCCCTGGCGCAACTTGAGGCCATTTCCTCTTGTCCTATCACTTGTTACCTGGGAGAAGAGACCGACCCCCACCTCTCTACAACCTCCTTTCAGGTAGTTGTAGAGAGCAAGAAGGTCTCCCCTCAGCCTCCTTTTCTCCAGGCTAAACAACCCCAGCTCACTCAGCCGCTCCTCATAAGACTTCTGCTCCAGACCCTTCACCAGCTTCGTTGCCCTTCTCTGTACACGCTCCAGTACCTCAATATCCCTCTTGTAGTGGGGGGCCCAAAACTGAACACAGTAATTTTTTTAGTAATTTATTTAGTAATACAATATTTTCTTCTTTTTCTTATCTAAATTTCCTTCCGATGTATCCTTAAAAAAAACCCATGAACATAATCTTTCAAAAATAACATCATTGGTGCCTACTACACCATGTCATAGTCTTTAGTTTGTCATGTTGTCTTTTTTAATTAAAAAATGTCAATAAAGGCAAGTTACTTACCTAGAGATGCTTTTCTTCACATGCTTTCTTTTTTTTTTTTCTTCTTTCTTAAAAGTATTTGGGAACAAATTCTTCCCTTTGAAATGAGATGTTATCCATTGCAGCTGAATTTGACCTTTTGTTCTTTTAAGCTTCATTGGAATAGCCTGAACACCTGTTTTGAAAAGCTGGGTCCTGCTCTTTGTAAGAAACAGGGAAGAACATGTCCTTCATAAAAGAATGAGGAATGAAAAGGGAAACTTCTTGGGGGGACTAGGGCAGGCAGATAGTCTATGATTAGATAGCCAGACAGCAAAAGATGCTTAGGGAAAAGGGAATATGAAAGTTTCTAAAACAGTTGAATGGGAGACAGGGCAGGGGGGGAGAAACAGCAGAAAAAGTGTAAGATAAAGTGGATGTAAGTCATCCTCAAATGCAATAGGAATAGTACAGATGGAAGGCAAAAGTTATATGTAAAGCAGAAGTATATAATAGTATTAATGTTACTCAGTAAAGGTAAAGCATCTATGGAATCAGACAGCTAAAAATGAAAAAGTGCATTCCTGATTGTCTCCTGTAGGACATTAACACAACTAGAGAGAAGAAACATAAGATGATACAAATTTTCAGGTATGGACCACACAGAAAAAATGTCCTTGTTATAATAGCCTGGATAAAGTAATGACATTTTGTACAAAAGACCAAAATTGGGGGCGAGGTTGGCTACAGTTCACAGAGTAAACTCCAGCACAATGTAAATCAGATGCAAAGGACAGGTACCATACTGCTGATGCAAATGAGAATACGTGCAAACTTGTATGGGTTGAGGAGAAGTACAATTAGTATTTTCATGAGGTATGTTTAAGCATCTTCACATAATGACAACCACAAAATGTGGTTTTGAATTACTTAGATATCTAGAGTATGTCCTAGATGCAGGAAAAAAGGCAGGTTTGTTGGTTAATGAAACAATTTTAATAACTCTCTAACTAAACATCTCATTACATTTCTACATTGTTTTCAGTCCTAGACTATGTCAGTAAATTACAGGGTATCAAGTGATTCTTCACCAAAGTGCTCGGTTTCCCTTATGCTTTCACTTTGACAGAAATGGGGATGTAAAACAGGCCAGATTTCTAAAAAGAAACCTTATTTATATATGCAAGTTAATGGACATTGCTGAGACAAGCACTCTAGGAGATCAGTTCAAATGTTACTGCCAATGTGTGTCACAAACAGACTACCAGAAACTGCAGCAGTACAGGATAACTGCCAAGGGAAGGCAATACGCTTCTGGAAATAAATAACCATTCAAATTAGGTTTTAACATGCAAAAAAACCAGATAAGGATGTGTGGCTCAGTGTTGTAGGCTAATGATTTGACATTAGAAGAGAGATAAGATTTGTAGGGAGAATTAATGCATATGTATACACATGCACACATATCTTTAGAAGTAATTATATAAATTAGACCAGGCTTTTGGATACACAATGTTCCAGAAACAATTGCAAAATAAATTCCTATTCACTTGAAATAACATGGAAGCAAAACAAATTCAGATTTCAGATATATTAGAAATAGACTGGGCTATTCTGAATGTTGGTTGGCAAATTCCACATGGTGACAAGCTATCTGTATCTACATATATTTGTAAGGTTTGCATTAGAAGCCAAGCCTTGTCATCCTTAAATTCACTAAAACATGTCTTCTTATGGACTGAAAATGGGAACAGAGTTACCATCAATTATTATCATAGGTCTGCATTAGTATAAACGATTCCTTTCTGCATTTCCATAGAACTCCCTGCCCCAGACATCACCATCCAGAATTGACTATCCACACGGAAAGAATATTTTTCTGTATGTGTCTTTCTCACTGCAATCTATAGCATAATGCATGGGTAAACATAAATACAGATATTACTGCCTTCTGCAGTCAGGGCTGTGCAAATGAAATACGCCCGTTTCCTTCCCGTTAGAAAAAGGAAAAAGCCTTCATGCTTCCCATCTTGGCTACATGGACAGCATCCTGATTTAAGTGAATGCAATAAATTAATCCTTTACTCCCCTCTTGTGAGAGAAAGCACCTCCAGTCATTCATATGAGATTATGTGCATCTTTAATCATATGCTTATGTGCTTTGCTGGGTGAGAAAGGAAGGCACTGCTATTTGATGCTAGAGACGCAGGGAATTCCACATGAAGGGAGAAGGGGTTTCTGGGCTCCATTTGAAAGCACTCATTTTCGGTCTTGAATATTCTGACAGAAGCACTTGGACTAGGACTTGAAGTGCAGAGAAGACTTCTACCAGGAGTCGTGGTGAAGGCATGAAATGGTGTAAAGCAGGAGGATGTACATCCCGGGTATGATTATTTGAGAAGTGCCTTACGGTCAGTTTTCCTGTCGGTGAAATTAGTGAAGTTGATGCGTAGCTAGGTGTTGGGGAAGCAGTTTTTAAATTAGCTGTAAATTTCTATGAACCTTCAGTTTCTGTCAAATGATTAGAAGAGTAAACTGTCAAAACACAAATATTTAGGTGTCTCAGGCAATCTAGTTTTAAAGTGTTAGGGATGGAGCAGGTCCATCCACAGCTCCAATTCATGAGCGGAGCCATGCAACAACATCATATGATGCCCACAACTGACTGGTGTGGCAGAGCTGGAGGGATGTGATGGGTCTAGGTGCTCCAAGCGTTGAGGTGGATCTGTCAGTCTCCTGCACGGGCTCCTCTCCACGGGGCACAGTTCCTGCCAGGAGCCTGCTCCAGTGTGGGCTCTCCACTGGCTGCAGCTTCCTTCAGGGCACATCCACCTTGTCTGGCATGAGATCGCTGATGGGCTCAGCTTTGACCAGCAGCGGGTCCATCTTGGAACCAGCTGGAACTGGCTCTGTCTGACATGGGGACAGCTTCCGGTGTCTTCTCACACAAGCCATCTCTGCAGGCCCCTCCACCCTCCTCCCACCCACCCCCCCCAGCCTGGCTACCAAAACCTTGCCACGTAAACCCAGTACAAGGCTCCTGACTACTAGCAATATTTTCTTGCCTCCTGCAGCACATTGTTTCTGAAGCTGTCTTTTCTCTGGGCAAGCTCAGCTGATCTCCAGAAAAAGGAATTGCCCCTTTTCTTTAAGAAGTCTTCTTAGAGAAACAAAAAATAATTATGAACAGAAGTAAAATAAAGCAAGACAGAAATACTCCAGTTACAGGACACTAAAGTCTTGGCTTGTGGTTCCTATAAATCTTGGTTACTCCTGGAGGAAACTTATTGTGAGCTATTAGAAACAAAAAGACAAGAAAGCTGGTAGAAAGTGAGAGGAACAAAGACTTCTAAATGAATAGCATTAAATGAACTTTCTTTAAATGCTTTAAAAAAACAAAGAAACAAAAAGGTGTGTTTACACTTTGACGCCATGATGTTGGCAAAGCAAAGATCCAGTTCATAGGCTGAGGAAATGCACTCTGCAGATGGCAAAGGCAAACCTTAGTCCCAGTTCATACTCTAGCAGCTGGTATCCTAAGTTTTGTATCCCTCATTGGTCTCGCTTCCTTTCATTTAACAGCCAGACTGTTATTTATTTTCCCTTTTAACAAACAGGGCTTTTGTTCATTTCCTTCCTTCAAGCAGCCCCTTCAGTAATCTTTGTTTGTTCCTGAACTTAGGACCAAGTTGCTGAATCATCTTTCACATAAAACACAGCGAGGGTAATGTATGCAAAGCAAAGACTACTGAGTGGAGTGTGATAGTGCTAATCCACTTGCATTTGTTCCTGAGAGGAAAATGCAGCTTGCCACTGTCACGAGAGGCAGAAGAGCACAGTCAGAGGAATTGTACCCGGGGCTGCATCACAAATAAACGGGTACCATAAACTCACTCTCTGTGATCCTTTGTGGGCACGGTCAGAACTGGAGGGTGGGTGTTCTCTTTCCAATATCTCATGTTAACTCTTGGAAAAGGGAGCAGCTGCCTCTTACACTGCAGAGCAGCCTGGTGACTGTGCACGGGAACAGATGGCAGAGCAAGTGTCTCTTTCTTTGCATTTAGGCACTCCCTTCTCTCCTCCTGCTTCTCACAAACAGCCTCAGTGAATTTTCTTCATGGTATAAAGATACTAAACCTTTTCTTTTCACTCCAGGAAACAATCACCCTTGCTCTTTGAGGAGTAAAAAGAAGAAAGAGGGGAAAATCTAAAGTGCTAATTATTCTTCGTCTCACCCCACCCTCCCGGGGTGAGGTCAGTCAACTGGTCAGTCAACTGAAAAAAGAGATGAGCTTTAAGATTTTTTTTCTGTTCCTGTGGGTTGATATATAGACAATCTCAACAGCATTTGGTAGTTGCTTTGCTATACAGAGAAACAACGGGATAGTAGAATTCAAATTAGGGAAGAACTAGTGTAGCCATTCCTTGACTTCTGCATCAATGCCAGAGATTTCTCCTTTTGTATCAATAACCTGAAAACATAAATGCTTAGTTTATAGATATAAATATGGATAGTTTATACAGACGTAAGCAAAACTTCTGCACAGCATATATTATTTAGTGACAATTGTCTGTTAAGTATTGCTAGATGAGGAAAAAACATATGAATAAGAAACAGATTTCAGCTATTACATGGTTTCCCTGTGATTTAGATGCACAAATCAAGTTATTGAAAATCATGCAATGACTCACACCTGCCAAGAATACAAATTAATTTGGAGGTCATATGGACACTTTTAAATTCACTGTTATGGCGAACTCCACTGAGACCAAATTAACATGGCTAGGTGCTCTGCTCTTTTGGAAGAGGAGTCCACCCAGCCGTTCAGAGTCTGCTGCTGACAGGAGCGCCTGGAGCGACTAGACTTGGATGGGAGATGCTGGTGGTAGGTCACAACGCTGAAACTGATTCATTCAGACTGTCTGCAGGCTCGTTTAGTGCCACTGAGTTGGCTGCACTCTCTTTACCTTTGCAGTTGTGAAGTCTAGAGATGCATGCATTTTTTAAAAGGCAATTTCAGATTCTGACATAATTCCAAGACTCTGGGACTTTAGACACTCTGTAGACTCTGTAATGACTAGGCTGTGATCCATGCTTGCTGTCAGGCCCCTATTCCTGTGATTATAGTTGATCCTATAACTCTTACTGTCCCACATTTGGAAAGATTCAAACAGCAACCTAATAAAAAACTCAAAATCCAAATATATGCTGAAGCAAACCAGAGGGTCATTTATTTCCGTACCTGGTAAATATCCCATTTCTTGAAAAGAAAATCTTAATCGCAACTCTTGATATGCCATGTGTTAATTGAATATAGGTATTTTTCAATGCTCTAAAAGATGAGAATATGAGCTAGGTATTTGCATGGAGAAGCACTTGAACATATTTGTTGACTAAATACTCCTACGAGTGAAGTCTTGTCTCTTTATTTCAAGGTCTTTAGAAATTGTTTCCTGATCATCTCTCCTTGTAAACAAGCACTCTTTACGTATTCCATTAATAGGTGTTTTGTATTGCTGCACATGAATCTGAAGAGACTGGACCCTGGGAGACACTCTTTGTTATGTGCTAGTCTCTTCAGGGCTTTGTAGAATGTCACTTTGAAAATGTAACATGATGGAAATCGGTGAGCTGTGCTCTCTCATGCAATGGAGTTTACATAAACATTGAAATGTTGTTTCTGCTTGATATAGCCTGTAACTTCTATAAGCATTGTCCTCAAGCTACTATTCTTTAAGTGAGGAAAAACACAAAATATTTTGCCTGTGTGCTCTGTGTTGTAAAATCATACAAAGTTGTTAACCCAGTTGTACATTACTTAACTTGGCATTGAAGTGGCAAAAACAAAACCACAACAAAAAACCTCAGGCCACAAGGCCAAGACAGATAATAATGCAAGTACCAATAAAATGTTATAGTTCTGTCACTCTTCATGAAACATGCAGCTAAGTTTGGGGTTTTTTGTTTGGTTGGTTTGGTTTTAGTTTTGTTTGTTTGTGGTTTTTTTTTTTTTAAGTAGGAATGTTTTCTACATGTCAAAATAAGCCATAGTCTTTAGCTTAGTGAACTCGCAGTCCAGGGGCTTTAGATACAGGTGTACTTGCACAAGAAATCCCAATGGCTTTCACTAAAAGTATACAGTCTGGATCGAGGTAGATAGATAAAGCAACTAGAGATTTTTTCTGAAAAGCTGAAAAGTTATTAGATCTGTATTCTTCTATAACTTCTTCCTGAAAGGGTGGGTAGTGCAACTGCTCCTGATGCAGGCTAAAGCTCTGTGAACTTTTGTGCAACTTCACTGCCTTCTTGGACTCTGGATTATATTAAAGAACAGAAATAATTACACTGAGGGGCCTGTCCTGCATTCCTAACATAAGCAAAATGCTTATTGGATTTGCAGTGTAGGTCTGTCTTTTGTTTAGGAAAAGCTTTGAAGCCTGTTGAACAAGGACCAAGTCAAGATCTTTGAGTGAGACCCAAGTGGTGTTCTGCATAAATAAGAAATACGGTCCACGTACATGGAGCATAATTATTTACATTTGTTCTGTGGATTCTTTGCAATCTGTATTCCTTTGACATGCACAGATTTCATAAATGTGAACTGACTTTTGAGATGGCAAGAAACACAGCACTTCATATGGAGAAGTTGCTTCATATATATACAAAATGAGTGACAGGCTTGATAGTGTGTATATTCACCACTGTCCTCTACTGGTTGAATTTTGAACTGTGCAGCTCTGTGTTGAGCAACACTGGGCAAACAGGAAAAAATTTGCTGTGCCATTCATTCAGATTTGAAAACTAGTCCTGAGTCAGCCATGCTCATGGCTGTTTTGTGTTCATTCTCCCATAATGTTAAAATGAAAGATTTTCTTTTTTAATCAGCTGTCAGGTTTGTAAGAGAGAGCTAATATATTTTTCTCGGCTAGCTGATACAGTTAGAGAAAATGGACAAGATTTCAGGCACAGAAGCCTACATTGCATCTGACAAGGAAGCCAAAACATGCAAGTAAAGCAAACGTTAAAAACAGGTGACCTGAGTTTAACCTAATTGCTAATTGATTGGCTTCCTCAGAGAGAAGAGAGAGCTGATAGCTTCAGGGCTGTAGTGGCAGACATGTGAGGTCCCAGCAAAACTGAGAGTGAGTCTCTGTGGCTCCCAAATGCTCTCTAGAGCACTAAGGAAAAGTAAAGTGTTGAAATTAGGCCGTTTAAACCTGGCTTTTTATGGCTTAGATTGCTTTTGGGGCATTATGCTTTGATTTAGTTTGGGTTGTCCAGTCCATTAGTTCTGTGTTAGCCATCAGGAATACACACAACTGTTTCCCTTATAGCGCTTTCCTCTAATGAATGTTAGCTTACCTGTTGCTATATTATACTTCTCTTAATTATAGAATGTGATAAAGGCTTTTCATTCATTGCAGCCTAAGCATATTATGTAGTTCAGTGTCTTACCACAGGGATTTTTTTCTAGAGATCATAGTTGAAGAGGAAAAAATACAGCATTTTCCTTTTTCACTGATCAGCTCTAAGCATTTCTATATCCAAAGAAACTGGGATATAGCAAGGAAGCGAAAAGGGAAACCAACCTTTTCCTTTAGCATGGGAGCACAAAGTTGGTTTATCACAGCAGTATTTGCTCTAATTGTGTTCGGAAAGGCTGTATGTGTATGCAGCAGCATTTGGAAAAATGGCTGCTTGGAGACATAAATCTCCTCTGAGATCTCACTGTGGTGGTATAGCTTTGATTTCTTTCCTAATACAATAAAATATTGTGTGCTCTAAATACTGCCTCAAGTCCAAGCAGCTTCCTACTTTATTTTATTTTCCAGGATGGAGGGCAGAAGAGGGGAAGAAATATAGTTGGGAAGGATGTTGCTTCAGAAATGTAATCCTGATTATCTGACACTTTTACACATTCATTTCAGTGGCAGAGCTGGAGCTAGTTGAGGGCCACTGGCAGGAGGGTAGGAGCGTCAGGGCCACCCAGCCTGGCACAGGGCATCCTGCAGCTGAGCTGCTTCAACGTGGCAAAATGGAGGCACGTCTTCATAGCAGTGTGCGTAAACCTCAGCGAAGCAGCAGTCTGGTTCTCATGGTAACCAGGATTTCCATATACTGCAGGGGTACACATAGTCTGACATCACTTTGCTGCAGGGAGGATTTCTGTGCATACTCAAGGACTAAATTAAGCCCTTTGTAAATGGAGAATGCGTGTCCATTTTCATGTCTGTAAGTGTATGGCTTTCCCTGTGTGAAAGGGAGGGGAAAAGTGAGACAAAAGGGGATGCAAAATTTTATTTCTCTTAAGTAGAAACAGAAATAACCCTGACACAACCAGCTCCTCATTTTTAGTTTGTGTTCCATTTTAAAAGCAATAATATCTTGCACAGCTGGGAGGAAAGAAGGATGGTAGCAGCTTCTTTAGGTCTAAGAAAATTTGCTTTGCTAATGAGAAACATGGAGAAATGCATTTACTGAATGTTAGGTGATGCTTTCTGCTGCAACATCATATATACAGATTTAGCAGGGAAAGACTGTAATGAAGATGTGATATTCATCATGCATGGTATAGTGACATCTGGTGTAAGACGTGCTGTGCTGTGTGCTGCAGTTCCCAGCTAGGAAGATAATCCATGTGCTTTGGTGTTATCAGACTCTGCCGTGGAGCCCAGTGAGAGGTCTTCTTGCCCCTCATTTAAGATGAGTCGTACTTACTGTAATATCTTCCAGGGCCCCATGTTATTCAATTCTATATATATTCTGTCCTGGGGAATTATAATACAAGAGAACCTGACATGGAATCTCTATTGTTCTGTTAAGGAGACTGGAATTTCCCAAGTGTGAAAGGTCTACAGTTGCTTGTAGATAATTTATAATAGGCCTGTATATGGACCTAAAAGAGCTTAAAATTGGCTGGAGGTTTGAAGGCATTTAGCATACTGAGGGATCTTTCCCTTTTTTATTTTTTTTGGCAGTAACACCAACTCTGAACTGAAAACACTTCTCATACAGCTCTTTTGGCTTGTATTGATCTAAATCATTTTGAACCATTCCACTTGCAAAGCTTTAGTATGGGTTTGTGTGAACTCTGATACATGGAGATCTTGCAGGGCTAAGACGGATACCAGTTTTTATAATGCAAAGCTGTAGTTCTTCCCTTTTCCTCATTACAAAATCTCATCTTTCTAAATGAAGTTCAGTGGAGCTTTGCATAGGAGTGGTATCCACACCACCATCTCAACTGCATGACCAAAAGGTCTTCGATTTGTTTGATTTTTGAGCAGCGGTTTACTTTGCAATGTGTTTTGTGAACCGCCAAATATATTCCCAGATGATCACAAATTAAGTGACAATGTTAAATAAACATCAGCATATTTCTTGTGAATCTGGTGTACTGTTAAGTGATACAGACTTTTTAACAAATTGCTGCTTTTGCATGTTTTAATCAACAGATTTCACTCTTCTTCCGAACAAAGGTTCTCTTCTTTCTCCTTGGTTATGAATCACAATTTTATTACATTACTGTACTTGAAGTTAAATGTGAGACGTATAATCACAAATCTAACGATAAATGTCCTTTCCTGGTCACCTACATGTGGGGATGAGAATAAAAAGAAGAGGTAAAAAAGAGGAGAGAGAAAAGCCAGACCTTGGTATTTTAACTGCTATATCCTTCAGTGAATTGTTTTCTTGCTGGCAGCTTCTGGTAAATATGGAAAACAAAATTGGTGGTTATGTAATGCCTTGAGAGGAAAGAGAGCCTGCTTTGAACTGACAACAGCTTTGACAGCTTGAACGTTGAAGCTAGAAATATCTTGCCAGAAATATTGTCTTTAACGTCGCAGAACCCTACTGGAGTCCTTCTCTCCAGGAAGGAAAGGCAGGCGGCACCTTGGCATGTGGCTGTACTGCAACAGTGCAGGGCCACCGGCAACGATTAACGATAAATAACACCTGAGCTGCTGCTTTGATATCAGTATTTGCTGTGTGCTCACTGTCCCTTCTGTACCCCAGAGGGAGCTGCTTTTTCTGGCCTTCACGTTGGAATATGGTGCAACAACTGTGATAGGGAAATCAAAGGGATGGCTTCTTTAAGAAGCCTGTGTTGCTTGGCACCAGAAGTCCTTTGCTTCCTTTTTTCCAAGTGGTTCCAGAAGTGCATTCATAATTAATTATAATTTTCCATTTGATTTTATAACTGTAATGGAAAATATTTATCACACAAGTTGGAGGAGACCTGCCTAGGCTGACTGTGACATAAATGAGCTAATACATCTCTCTCCACCCTTCCTCATACAATTTTTAATCAGTATGAGCCATTTTTTAGTATTTTTCATTTATTCATATGTAATAGTGCAGTACAAGAATGCATGTTATTTATTCCGGTTATAATCATAAACGAGTTTCTAGGTCACACATGTAGAACTTTCAGGGATGTGCAGAACCTGCAGGCATCAGCAATAACCTGTAGATGGCATTATCCTGTGAACATGGTGGACAGATGTGCTGTCTACAACTAGTGACTTAGAGAGAGAGCAAGAGAGAACCAGTGGGAAAAGAGATTAAAAACAAAAGAGAAGGTCTCATTACTTCACTAGAAGAGGAAAGGTGTGAGAAGGAATCATCAAAGTCCTCTCTTCTGTTTTTTGGATCTCTTCTGTGCTTAAACAGCCCAGACTGACCAAAGCCCTTGGCTGGGTGCAGTGCCCAGTCCCTGACATCCCCTCTGGGATGCTGCAGCAGCCAGGTAACGTGTCCATAATGGTTCTGCAAAAGCAGCCCATAGAGGCAGTGCCCCATGCGGTGCTCCACTGTGCTCCGTACAAGCTGGCGTTGGGATTTTGAATGCCTGGAGCAACCAATCCCATTTAGGCACATCCTGGTAGCTTATGTGCTTGCCTTCTTAGGCACCACGGGCTCTGCAGGCTCCCCTTTCCACAGCCGAGAACAGGAGTAGAGGAGAGATCTCCAGCTCTGGGAGGCTGAGAGAAATAAGGATATCCAACGTCTGCAGTGCATGTGACAGCGGGCCTCTTGTCACCACAGGCAAAACATCAGCCTGAGAAGGACTTCTACTAGCCAAGGCCATGTCACTGGTCTGGCTATGAACACTATCAAACAGTAGCCCAAGGGGCAGCCCATCAGGTCCTTTCTTGATACTACCTGCTTTTCTGCTGCAGGCATGGTGGACAGTGCTGGGGGCTTGGCAGGATTCCACTAACAATCATGAAAGCAACAAACAAAATTATATACCTGAAGTATATATGTTTCTTTATATAAAACAATTACTTTTACTTAATGCAAATTTAATAAAAATGTATTTAAAATATCATGCAAATATAATGCATGAACTATATATAAAAGTGTATGTATATATATTTATAACAATAGATAAAATTAAGAGCTACACAAAGTATACTTGCCTGTTATCAAAAGAGTCTTGGTCTGCTCTTCGGCAGTATAGTTCCAATATTATTTCGGTCTCCGGGTCTTTCTTGCAACACTCGAGGAAAAACTAGTTCTTGTCCTCCATTAAAATTTTAGATTTTTCTTTTATTTCCTGCCCTATTATAAATCAGGATGATAAATTTAAAAGCTTCTGCATACCAAAAAATCTCAGTGTCTCTCTAATTAAATTCAGAGTAGTTTAACTGCTTGGTTCAGTTTTCAGCCATTTTTTAGTCTGGCTTAAACTTTGAAAGGTATCCTTTACAAGCCAGAAATGGGAATTTTCATTCCACCTATATTTTTTTTCACTAGTTGATAATCTCACAGCTGAGCTCTGGTTAAAGTCAACTTAGCTGTGGTAAGGTAGAGCAATCAGGCAAAAGCTCTGGGATCAACACCATCTCAGTAAGGAAAACAGCATTTTAAGTGTGTTGATAGTTGTGTGCCTTATATACAATCTGCTGGAAGCAGCATACGCTGTCAAGTCTCAGATTCCTCAGAAACTCTTCTTTAGGTGATGCAGGCATTATGAACATAGCAGTGCTCTCACTGCCTCTGTTTCTTTCTCTCCTCCTTGCAGATGACGTGACTGTTAATTGTCTAAATTTCCTTATCTTTAATGTGTGTTACAGCAGATTGTTTCATTCTCCTGAACAAGCCCTTTCAACGGTGCTCCTTCACTGTATTTTTCTGAGAGAGTGGGAAAAGCTATTAGGTGGTCTTCCATCCTCCCCCTCATAACAACTTGAGCTCTTTAATTTAAAATTTGACCGCAGCCACGATCTTGTGCTATTAAGCTTAACCGGGGGTTTATTCTGCAGCATTGCTTGACATTTGCTCTAGGATAGGTTCTGCTCTGAGCTGTGTTCATCTCTCCCTTACCCCCGCAGGTTCTGTTTCATTTCGCAGCTGTAGTTTTCATTTGGTTATAGCCTGGCTGTTGGCGTTCTAGTACTACATTGGGTAGTGTGTCCTGCAAAAATGGTCTCCTCCTCCTTCTGCTGTTTTCTTATTGGGTCTCTGACTTCCTTAATTGTTTTTTATTGTTTGGATAATGTTTGGTGTATCCTACAGTCCAATGCACTATGATGAGCGTAATACTTCAAGTGCAACTTTTACCTAGCAAATACACTAAAGAATAGGCGAAAAATAAAAAATCAACTAGTTTTGCCTCAGAAAGAAATAACCTGTCTGGCAACAAATACTCAGTAGCATTCAGAAACATGTCTTAAGTGAGATTTCCTGGAATGCTCAGTCATATGACTTACGGATTGCAGGTTTTACTCATTTCTTACATTATTATACTAATACATTTTTTTCTTTAAAATTTGATCAGTTTTATTTTATTTATTCAGACAATTTAAGGAAATCAGGTAGGACATGTTTGAAACAGACAGAAACATGGTACTCTTCTTCAAAATGTTCTTTAGAATGATCAGACAAGGGCTGAAAAGAACCTATTAAACTTCAGAACCACCAGAGGGAACTGATCTCAGAGGTGCTGAACAGGTGTGCTGACCATGTTGAGCTGCATGTGTAGGATTATGTGTTTCATACCTCTAACTATAGGGCCAGAACTGTTTCAAGTGTAGCAATTTGGGTTTTTTTAACTTTTTCACCAAGCTGGAATTGATATGATTGCAGAGGACATGACCTCAACCACTGTCAGCTCTGCATTCCGGAGCATTTTGAATCCTTCCTCCAGCCTCTTCCCTGGACCAGTAACCATTCATGCCTTTGAATAATTTCTCTAGGATTTTGGAATATCTGTACCTAAGGACTGAAGTTTCATAAACTGCAACATGCAATTCATCTACAGTGTTTCAGTGGTATTTTTTGGGCCATACACAACTTCCTACAGTAGTTTTCAGACTAATTTTCCTGGGGAAGAAGGAGTTGCATGCCATGTCAGCAGAAAACTGAAAGCAGCCAAATTCACACTCGCAATGCAGCTGACCAATGTCCAGTGCAACAGGTCCTGATCTGTCATGGGCACTAACCCTGAGTGATATTTGTATGAATCCAATGCAGCTAGAAGCCCAGAAAAATAAGATGATGAAATCAGCAATGAGGATGAGACTAACTATTACAGTGATTATTGCAGGAATGGATATTCAGTTTTTACACTGTTATTTATTATACATTACGCCAGAACAACATAAAATCATCATGAACCTTTGAAACAGTTTGTGAATTACACAAACATGAGATCACAACATGCATTTTTCACTCCTTGTTTTTCATTTTAAATATATATAGCAATAAAAATATTATGGGTGTATTAATCTCAGCATTCTTTGTTTAGAAATCTGGCTACAATGAATTTGAGGATGCTTACAAATGCTGTGTACAATCTTACACCTAGAAAATCAAGACAAGAGCTGATGTCTTTCTGGTCCAGATTTAGAGACTGCAAGCACTTGAGATAACAGGATTGCTTTTATTATTTTAATTAATTTCCTTATCAGTGAGGAAACAGTGTCTTAATCTTCGGAGTCAGTTACCAGTACAGAGAAATCTAGTTCTCATAATTACATTTGAGGTGATAGTTTGCTTAGTTTGATGTGAAGCCACACAAGAATCCCCCTCAATATATTTTTCCTAGCTTAAGTTTTCCGGAATGATTTTTTTTTTTTTTTTGCTATCTGTGCTCTTGGCATTCTGAAGAAGGGACCAAACAACCTGTTCTGTAAACTGCAACTATTTAAGTCTATGAAATCCCACCTCAAATCTTTCATTGGTTTCTATGTTTATTTCTTAGCTATCTGTATATTGCAATTGGTGTTCACACATCAATATACATGAATATATATGCAATGATTCAGTGAAATACACATACGTATTATATAAATTGTATAAGCACATATGAATTTAACTGTCAATTTCAAATGTATAAATGCACTTTTCTGAAACCTGCAAATGGACGTGGGCACAATTTAGAGGGCCGTCTGAAAAACTGGCTTTACGCTCTTTTATAGTTACTCTGTAAGGATACAATTGTGAACAAGATAGTTGATTGTCTCTTTCATTGGAAAATCTGATAGAAAAGACAGTTTCTATGTATAGCAATATATGGGATGGAGGGTGTAGTAAATTTGAGACTTCAGTACAGTTGCTATCTAGTGAAAACTTCTGCGTTGTCATAAAATCATTTTCTGCTGCCAAATTCTCCTTTTTTAAGTCTAATATATAATGTTAATCATAGACTTCCATAAGAAGTTAAATTGCCTTTGAACATAATATTTTTATGTTTAATGAAAACACTAGTAGAGTTCAACTGCTTGAGGAGATGTGTGCATCACATACGGACAGTAGGAAAGAAACTTTGAATCACAGACACCCGTGTTAAATAGTAGATAGGTGTGATGTTTCTGTAAATTATAAGGAGTTATCAGATAGTGTGGTGGAACGATTATCTGTGGTATTTCTGTTAAAAAAAAGATATACAAACTTTAATTAAAATGGCTTCTAACAGAAGCTGAGTGAGATGTCTGTAAGAAGCAAGGATGCTTGCAAATATTGGATAAATAGTGTGGTGAAACGATTATCTGTGGTATTTCTATTAAAAAAAGATATACAAACTTTGTTTAATTAAAATTGCTTCTAACAGAAGCTGAGTGAGATGTCTGTAAGAAGCAAGGATGCCTGCAAATTGAGTTTCAAAGCTTTATTTGAATTGAGGCTTTACCTCAGTCCCTGGGAAAGCAATGGAGAAAATAATTCTGGAAGCCATTTCCAAAATATTAAGGACAAGAAGGTAATTGGGCGTAGTCAGCTTTACTAAAGAGAAATCATGTCTGAACAAACTGATGGCCTTCTACAATGAAATGACTGGCTCAGTGGATGAGGAGAGAGCAGTGGATATTGTTTATCTTGACTTCAGGAAGGTTTTCAACACTGTCTCCCACAATATCCTCACTGACAAACCCATTAAGCATGGGCTAGATAAATGGAGAGTGAAGTGGACTGAAACTGGGTGAACTTTCAGACTTATAAGGTTGTGATGAGTGGCACAAAGTCCAGCTGGAAGCCAGTCACTGGCAGTGTACTGCACAGATCAATACTGAAGTCAATACTGTTTAATATCTTCATTAATGACCTGGATGAAGGGACAGAGTGTACCCTCTTCGAGTTCGTATATGATATAAAATCGGGAGGAGTGCCTGACACACCAGAGGGTCATGCTGTCATTCAGAGAGACCTTGACAGGCTGGAGAAATGGGCTGACAGGAACTTCATGAATTTCAACAAAGGGAAATGCCAAGTCCTGCACCTGGGGCTGGATAACCCCATGCACCAGTGCCTGCTGGGGGCTGCCCAGCTTGAAACCAGCTTTGCAAGCAAGGACCTGGGGGTCCTGGTGGACATGAAGTTGACCATAAACTAGCAGTGTGCCCTTGTGGCAAAGCACGCCAACAGCATCCTGAAACCAGTCTCTTCAGTGGTGCCCAATGACAGGACCAGAGGCAATGGGCACAAACTGAAACACAGGAGGTTCCCTCTGAACATCATCAGGAAATACTGATGATTTCCCAGAGAGGTTGTGGAGTCTCCATCCTTGGAAATATTCAAAACCTGACTGGACAACATCCTGAACAAACCCCTTTGCTTGGCCCTGCTTTGAGAAATGGGTAGGATTAAATAATCTCCAGAGATGTCTTTCAAACTCAGCCATTCTGTGATTCTGTGATACTACTTTCAATCCTCCCAGCACATGCTGAGTAAGCTTTCCATTCTTTTTTTTTTTAATCTGATTAGTTTAGCTTATCTTTGAAGAGATATTCCAGTGTTTTAACAGTGCTTTGGTACCAGAATCTGTACAAAAAGATTTGACTAGGTGCACCAACGAAGTCCTCAGATCCATGGCTACTCAGAGTAAAACTTTTAGGGCATATAGAATAAGTTTTACTAGTGTGTCCAGAGGGTCTTGTCTCCCTCATACTGTGGTAGATGCTTCTGCCACATCATGTGTTTACAACCAAATGGCCAAGGCTGCACCACTGACAAGTCAGGGCCCTACCCCCTTAAAAACAAACAAACAAAAAACAAGTAAGGTTTTTATGCTTTCCTTTGGATCTCTTCTAGAAAGCACTTTACCCAGTGGGCAAAGAGGAATCCATAATCCTGCTTGGTCATGTTTGCCTAAAAAGGTTTCTTCTAGAATTAACTGCTAGAGGTTGTAACCAAGCAGCTTACCCTAGGCTTGAGCCTTGAAAGTGACAACAAGGCTGTGTGCATACACCTCGGGAGCTGCGCCTTGTGCCGTGCCTTGCCTAGTCCTCCAGATAAACTTCCACAAATGTTTCTTCTTCAATCTGGACAGTGTAAGTTCTGCTTTGGTTTCAAAGAGAGACATGACAGGAAACTGTGTGAAAGACTAATAGTACTTTGGCAGTATTTGTCTAGGAAAGTACGTGCTTTAACAATCTTCCATTTTACTGAAAATTAGTCAGAGCAGAGTAGGGGAAAATTTTTCCTGTTGGGTTCAGAGGTTGAAGGTGCCTCTCAGATAGTTTAGTATGAGACACTATGTGCAAAAGACAGGCCCAAAAAGATGAACTTGTGTACATCTTTGTTGGACTTAGGGTGATGACAAAAAGGAGATTATTATAGGTGCAAGTAGTAAAGAAACAGCTTCTAAGATGAATCAGTAGATCAAAATGCTTTGAGAAAAAGATGGTTACAGTAGTGTCAGAGGCTGCAAATATTGCTGATATTTGCCATGTGTTCCTGCAGCTCATGTTCCCCGTGGTATGGCTGCGGATCCTCAGAAGCATCTGGCTAAGGGCAAACATCAGGCACTGAAGCTGACGTGGAGCCTGGGCTGTGTGCATTTGGGCTTGCATCCCAGGCCATTGTATTTAGAGGTCAGACAGCACAGGGTCACAGAGCTGTGTGCTGGTGCCTCAGGACTTGCTGCATGGATAAGATGCACAGTCCTCTCTGCCCTCCTGTTTCATTTAACAAGGAAACATTTGTATTGATTGCAGACGCTGATGCTTAAATTTGGTTGATAAGCAACAGGAAGCAAGGAGAACTGGCTGTGAGCCTCATCTGGCCAGATAAATTTCTTGAGAAAAAGCAGCACCTGCAGACTTGTCGATAAGCCCCAAAGCATCGTTCTTCAGGAAATATTGAATTTGGATACTGGCTGCCTGACAAACAGATGTTGCAGTAAGAGAAAGGGCTTGTTTGGCACTGTCTCCTGTATAGCAAGGGCACCTGGAAACTAGCCCTAAAAAGACAAAAGCAGAACAGACTGTAAGACAACACCTGGGACATGACTCTAGTCTTCCTTTTGATATGTTCTGTAGCAGATGGTGATTACGGCCAGCAAACAGAGGGGCAAGGATACAAAGTGAGCTCCTATAATTTTGCAGTCCTACCGAGGAGGGCTCAGGGCCATCCAGATTACATCTGTGATTATTTCTGGAATTTCGTGGAAGAGCATCAGCCCTACAACACACAATTTTATAAGCTGCACAGCTACTATGATGCATACAGGCAGTGTTTGTATTCCTTTTCTCCTTTTTGAGACTACTAGCAGTTCCTCTCTTGTTCCTCTTGTTTAAGTGCTACAAACTAATCCTACAGAAAATCTAACAGCTCATTCGTAGGAATTAATCACTGTAAAGGAAATAGTCTCTTGTTAAGCCTCTTTCTTCAGAGAGCTAATACACTGCACTCACCTAGATATCTCATGAAAGGCTGTAAGGGTAAAATTACTAGCTGCCCTGAGAGGCTTTCCAGCCAAGTTTCTACTCTTAATGAACAGGTTGCATCTCTATTCATTTTTGCAAACACAGAACAAATTGCTCCAGAAGCTATACATTTAGTATGTCATGACACTCTCCTTAGGTCACCAACATGCAGGACATATCTCCTCAGTGCTATCCATAGCTGGGGTAGGTTATAGAAAGCTCGAACATCTATATGGTTTAGTTGAGAATCATGTTGCCAAAGCAACATAGTATGTGAAGTGCTTATTTGCAAACTGATGGAGTAACTCAAGCCTTGTCTTTTCAGCAAGGTTAAGTGCCTTGTGTGCTATGCCAGTGCTGAAATACTGCTTCTATTCTCAGTGTTAGTTCACTTGGTACTAGCACAAGGTCTTGGCGGCATGGTTCATTGCATGATGTAGGCAAACCCAAGCTATTTCCCAAAATGATAGGGGGCCTCTACCACCCGAGAAGGGAAAGCAATGAAAAAGAAGTGCAAAAATGATTGTGTATGTTACTTCTGCGGCAGAGTTGGAACCCAATAATTGTGTGGGTGGCTGAGGGAAGGGGAGACAGGAGGGCTACATGTCAGTGTGTGTTTGGGAAAGGAGCTGGAAATAGTTTGGAAAACATTGCCTTTGGTTGTCAGCACACAACTGACCATGATGGAGTGAGAAAAGTTTTGAGATTTTGCCTTGCCAGGGCTAAACTAACGCTATCTGTTTGCACGTGTGAACTTAGCCTTCTGCAGCTGAGAGGGAGAACACTTCAGTGAAAGAGTTTGCATTAACATGCCTTACTTTGCAAAAAGCTGGCAAAAAGCAGTAAAAGCTGACTGCTACTGTGGCTACCTGACAGGCAGTAATTTGTTAGCCAGCTTTATTTGATTGCATCAGATTTGTGTTCCTTTACCCTTACTACGTAGTTAGTCTGCCCTTAGCAGGATTTGCCCTTAAAATGTTCCAAGCATCCATGAAGCCTGACTAAACCGTGAGCGTAAAAAATTATTCGCGAGGAGCATTTTAGAAATGGAGGAAAGCCAGAATGATTTTTTGAAATATCTTCTTGATACAGCATGCCAGCAAAACTCACTGAAGCCTGAAAATATATGGAACCTGCTTACTGTAGAACAAGATACATAATGACACACCTAATGTGTTACACTGATGTGATAAAGTACAAGTGGTTTACAATAAATAAAAAAATCCATTTTAGCTCTGCTTTTTATCAAAATAATGATTCATAATAACATGCTAACAATGCTACTGATAGGGTCTTGTGCTTTTGGGGAAAAGGGAATTATTTTTCATTAATTTTCTTTTCAATTAAGCAGCTGTTCTGTTTGTTTCTCTTGGGATATATGTATTAAAATTTGCAAATGTTCACTGTAATTTTTACTAATTTAATAGGTTTATCCATCAGTTGTACTAATGTGTACCCTGGTTTTCCCTTATCCCTCATTCCCAAGCCTTAGTCACTGTTGTTTAAAATTCTGGGGAAGATGCTTTGTTGTGTGCTTTATAATTGGGAGTTGACTGATAAGGCGGTTGTCAAGTATAACATTTCTTTTTTTTTTTTTTTTTTTATTTTAGATATTGAACTAGAGAAGAGGCCTAAAAGATAATTCTGGAGAACAACTGAGGAAGCTGTACAAAGTCAGAGACTAGACACCTGGTCTAAACCTCAGCTTGCTGCCGTACTGGGTGTTATCTTAGCACTTTTCTGTTGCTGCTGCTTCACATAACTAATCTTTGCCTGTTCAGGGGCTGTCAGTTAAACTCTCCTCCTTCCTGACTGCTTCTCAGAAGTGCTTCTGCCCCTAATACGGAGTCACAGTGGTAGTTTCTCCCCCTCCCTATGGCCCACGGACACAGAGCAGGGCTGTGCAGTGGTAGCAAGCTTCAGGGAGCGCACTAGGTCTGTTGCTCCGTCCCTTATATATTTACCTGAAGGAGGACCAGGTGGTCTGAGCAGTCCCGTTGGCTTCTGCACAACTGTCTTCCACAGGCAATGTCTGACCTCCCGTGAACGGAGGTTCTGTGTTGCTCTAAAAAGATTTTTTCTAATGGAAGAGTTGAAAGCTCAAAGTTTTGTATAGTTCAGTGTGCTACGCTGAGGGTGGTTAGACCATCAGTTTTAGTGGCAGAACCTGTTACTTATTTGGGTTTTCTCTCAATTTTTACACAGAAGGTGCTTTAAATATTGTAACTGCTATTTGTAATAGATGTCCTACAAAAGGTCAGTAGAAATTTGGTATTGTTTAAGAACAAAATTTAATAAGCAGCTGCTTAAGGTTTTAATCTTAACAGATCACATTGTGGTACATGCAGGAAGTACTGCCCAGTTGCCATAAGACCCCTATTACAGGTATAACTATAGAGACAAATTTACTGTAAAATATTTACAGGTTAAGTCTGTAATATTTGTAAGATTAACTTATAGTTCTTCACAGTGCTTACAGCTACTCTAAACCTGAGTCCTCTCTGACCTCTGAAACATACAGGTGAGAATTCAAATACTAACAGTGACTGGTTTTATAGCAACGTATCTGAACAGCAGCATCCAGTTCCAGCTACTGGTCAGGATCACAGGTCCCAGAAGCCTGCTTTTACCTTGTTACAGCTATGAAATACACTCTCTGATGCACTCTTGAGGGGTAGATTAAGCATTAATAATACAAATTCCTCCTCATTTTTTGTTGTTGACCTTACATGCCAAGGCACTGAGCTTGTCAAATGGCAAACTTACATTGCGAGAAACAGTTCTGGAGTGCTCAAAAGTTTCCTTCCTAAATCACTGTCTTCTCCCATTTGGTTTAGGTTATTTCCTTCTCCATCAGTTTCCCTCCCCACGCAGTGTGTCTGATTTATTATTAGTGGGTTGCTGCATTGTCTCCTATCTGATTGTGTAATTCTGCCTTCAATGTGGAGAGACACAGGGGAAATGTGTGCACAGTCTCTTCTCTCCTACCATGTGTGCCTGGTGGACCAGGAGGGGTCAGACCACTTTTGGGGGCTTTGTATTCCTTGTACTTAGGAACAAAACTTCCCTGTGTTCTCTGCTCATTTTATACAGCCATGAAGTGGGTATTTGTTATTAAGTGGCAAGCCCCTGCACGGGTCATGGAATTTGTTGGCTGCACTGCTTATCTCTTTAAATTTTGCTGAGCTTGCGAACGTGTTAATACAAATAATGGCTACGTGCTTTGCCCTGGCATTGATGGCCTTGCTGTGCTAGGGGAGCTATCCTGTGGAGAGGATGAGGGAATACATCTCCCTCTTCCTACCCAGGATTGATGTGGATGGTTTTATTATGCAGGTTCCTGAGGTTCTTGTTCATCCTTACGTGAGCTGTTTAATACTACTAATTAACACCGTTAGCATATTATGGGGTTTATGGAATCTGGTGTCATCCTGGAGTAAGAGAAGACAACTTTTGGGTGAGGCAATACTGAAATGTGCCCTGAGGCAGCCGGTCCCTGGGTAGCAGGGTGTGTGGAAGGATTTCGGCAGGTTCCTAGGGCAGTTATCACCTCCCATAACCTGGGACTTTACACCTGAACAGGCAAGTAGCCCTGGCAAACTATGCGCTACCTGATAGAAGGGTGCCTTGCCTACCCCAATGGAAACCAGCAGCTTCTAGCACTGTACTGGGGCCTGGCCTGTGCCTATCGAGCCACAGTTCAGTACTCTCAGAGGACTGTGGTTGAGGCAGGGACCCAAACAACAACTACAGTAATTGCCCCAGCAGTGAAAACGAAACAGTGGACAAGGAAAACGACGGGTCCATATCATCGATTAGTAAGGGAGGAGGAAGAAGAGGAAAGGTTTGATCAAGAAGCTGGTCCTTCGACAAAGGAATTAGAGGAAGGAGTGAGAGAATTCAGACAAGAAGCGGAAACTATCTGGTCCCTAATCTCATCAGAATTTCGAGACATGTGGAAAGATTACAGCTGCCAGCCAGGTGAGCAGATTGCTGCCTGGCTGCTCCAATGCTGGGATAATGGGGCCAACAGTCAGCAACTGGAAGGTAGGGAAGCCCAACAGCTGGGATCCCTTGCTAGAAACAAGGAATTGAGAGAGGAATTGGAAAAGAGGCAGTAATTTGCAGGCTCTTGAGATGGCTCCTCTCAAGTGTGATGGCAAGATAATCCATTCAAGGAAGATCTTGTGAACTCCCCAGGAAAGTGGAATACCGCAGATGAAAGCATCCTGTACCTGAGAGAATTAGCAGTGCTGGAAGTCATCTACTAGACAATGATGAGGTCTCTGAAGATCCAGAGGATGTCCTGTGCACACAGGCCATGTGGAGGAAGGTGATTCAAAGTGCCCCAGCGCCATATTCTAACAGCTTGGCAGCAATGTATTGCCTGGATATGGATACTGTGGAGAAAGTGTCTTCTTGGCTCCAAAACTTTGAAGAAAATCTCTGTACCTCCTCATCCCTACGGGTCAGTCCCTTGGCTGTCAGAAAGGGAGCCCCAGGCGCATGCTGTGTGGCACACTCTGGTTCTTTCTGCATGACTTCCTCATGTCCTCATGAGGAAGTGGGATGGTGAACCCACCTTTAAGGTTGGAGCCCGTGTACGTGAACTGAGAGGGAAAACACCTGTTAAGAAGGGGCCACCCGAGAAGGCTGTCAGCATAGTTGCTGTGGAGACTCAAGAAGGCATTCAGTGATCTCCCAGACACAGAAAAACTGAGATCACCTTCCTTGATCCTGGTGAGGGGACTTCTGGTCTGGCACTGAAAGGGTCAGACAGTGAATACTCTGACCAGGAACAGGAATAGAGGGTCCCTGCCTTCGGCCATGAGGAGGAAAGGGGTGACTGGGTATACTGGACTGTGTGGATTCCATGGCCTGGCACATCAGACACACAGAAGTATAAGGCTTTGGTAGACACTGGTGCACAGTGTACACTGGTGCCATCAGGGTATAGGGGCACAGAACCCATCTGGATCTCTGGAGTGACAGGGGGATGCTGAGAATTGTCTGTATTGGAGGCTGAAGTGAGCTTAACAGGGGGGGAAAAGCACCCCATTGTGACCAGCCCAGAGGCCCCTTCTATCCTTGGCATAGACTACCTCAGGAGAGGGTATTTCAAGGACCCAAGAAGGTACTTCAAGGACCCAAAAGGGTACCGATGGGCTTTCGGTGTAGCCACTTGTGAACACAGATAAGATCAAACAGCTATCTACCTTGCTTGGCCTCTCGGAAGATCCCTTCGTTGTGGCATTGCTGTGAGTTGAAGAACAGCAGGTGCCAATTGCTACCAGGACAGCGCACTGGTGGCAATATCACACAAACCAAGACTCCCTGGCTATCATCCATGAGCTGATTCATCAACTGCAGAGCCAAAGAGTGATCAGCAAGACTTGCTCACCTTTCAATAGTCCCGTATGGCCAGTGCAAAAGTCTGATGGAGGGTAGAGGTTAACAGTAGACTATTGTGGCCTGAATGAAGGGACACCACCACTGAGTGCTGCTGTACCAGACATGTTAGAGCTCCAATACGAACTGGAGTTAAAGGCAGCCAAGTGGTACGCTACAATTGACATTGCCAATGCATTTTTTTCAATTCCTTTGGCAGCAGAGTGCAGGCCACAGTTTGCTTTCACATGGAGGGGTGTCCAATACACCTGGAATCAACTGCCCCAGGGGTGGAAGTGCAGCCCTACCATTTGTCACAGACTAATCCAAACTGCACTGGAAAAGGGTGATGCCTCTGAACATCTAGAATACATTAATGACATCATTGTGTGGGGCAACAAGGCAGAAGAAGTGTTTGAGAAGGGAAAAAAAGTCATTCAGATTCTTCTGAAAGCTGGTTTTGCCATAAAAAAAAACAAGGTCAAGGGACCTGCACAGGAGATTCAGTTCTTGGGAATAAAATGGCAGGATGGACGCCGTCGT
Organism: Mycteria americana; assembly: GCF_035582795.1. NCBI lineage: Eukaryota > Metazoa > Chordata > Aves > Ciconiiformes > Ciconiidae > Mycteria > Mycteria americana. Next base: position 91,691,117 of record NC_134366.1, on the reverse strand, counting down.
GTGGTCCAGGATGTGGTCAACAAGATAGCAACTATGTCTCCACCAGCTAACAAGAAGGAAACACAAGCTTTCCTAGGCCTTGTGGGATTCTGGAGAATGCATATTGCAGGTTATAGTCAGCTTGTGAACCCTCTCTATTGAGTAACCCGAAAGAAGAACTATTTTGAGTGGGGCCTTGAGCAAGAACAAGCCTTTGAGCATATCAAACAGGAAACACCTCGTGCAGTAGCTCTTGGGCTTGTCTGGATAGGATCACCTGTGCAAAATGTACTCTATACTGAGTCTGGGGAGCATGGTCTCACCTGGAGTCTCTGGCAGAAAGCATCAGGAGAAAGCCGAGGTCAACCATTAGGATTTTGGAGCCGGAGGTATCAAGGATCAGAAGCCCACTACACCCTGACTGAAAAAGAGATACTAGCAGCATATGACAGGGTTTGAGCTGCTTCAGAAGTTGTTGGTACAGAAGCATATCTCCTCTTGGCACCGCAATTGCCTGTGCTACACTGGATGTTCAAGGGAAACAACCCCACTACACATCACGCAACCAGCGCTACATGGAGTAAGTGGGTAGTGTTGATCAAGCAACAAGCTCGACTGGGGAAACCCAACCACCCAGGAATCCTAGAAGAGATCATGGAGCGGGCAGAAGGCAGAGATTTTGGAGCATTGCCTGAGGAGGTGGCTCGTGCCCAAAGGCACCACCATTATAATGAGTTATCAGAAGATAAAATGTGTTATGCTTTGTTTACTGAGGGATCCTGTCATGTGGTAGGAAACCATTGGAAGTGGAAAGCTGCTGTGTGGAGTCCCACACAAGAAGTCATTGAAGCCACTGAATGAGAAGGTGAGTCAAGTCAGTTTGCAGAAGTGAAAGCCATCTAACTAGCCGTAGAGCTTGCTGCATGAGAAAAGTGGCCACTCTATACTGACTCCTGGATGGTGGCTAATGCCCTATGGGGGTGGCTACAGCAGTGGAAGATGACCAGTAGGCAGTGCAGGGGTAAACCCATCTGGGCTAATGCATTGTGGCAGGACATCGCTGCCCGGGTAGAAAACATGGCTCTAAAGGTACGTCATGTAGATGCTCACATGCCCAAAAGCTGTGCCACTGAAGAACACTGAAACAATGAACAGGTAGACAAGGCTGTCAAAATTCAAGTAGCTCAGGTAGACCCAGACTGGGAGTGTAAGGGTGAGCTTGATGAGCTTGATGACCCCACGAAACATCGGGACATCTAGGGAGAGATGCAACATAGAGATGGGCTCGTGACCAAGGGGTGGACCTGACCATGGAGGCCATCACACAGGTCACTCATGAATGTGAAACGTGCTGCAATCAAGCAAGCCACACGAGTAAAATATCCCTGGAATAGAGGGTGGTGGCTGGGTTTTTGATATGGTGAGGCCTGGCAAATTGACTATATTGGACCAGTGCCATGAACATGCCGAGGCAAGCACTACATACTCACCATGGTACAAGCAACTACTGGTTGGCTAGAAATATACCCTGTACACCATGCTACTGCCCAAAACACCATCTTAGGCCTTGAAAGGCAAATTTTGTGGTGACATGATACCCTACAAAGAACTGAATCAGACAATGGGACTCATTTCTGAAATAACTCCTGGGCAAAGAAACAGGGCATTGAGTGGATGTATCATATCCCCTATCACCCACAAGCCTCTGGAAAGATTGAGAGATATAATGGACTGTTAAAGACTCTGTTGAGAGCATTGGGCAATGGGGCATGGAAGCACTGGGATACAAATTTAGCTGAAGCCACTTGGCTGGTTAACACCAGAGGATCTGCTAACCCTCCTGGTCCTGCCCAAACAAAACCCCTACATATTGTGGGAGGAGATAAGGTCCCCATAGTGCACATAGGGAAGTGGCTGGGGAAGGCGGTGTGCATTGCTTCTCCCATGGAAAAAGACAAACCCATTCGTGGGACTGTCTTTGCTCAAGGACCTGGGTGTACTTGGTGGGTAATGTGGAAGGATGGGGAGACCTGGTGTGTGCCTCAAGGAGATTTAACCTTGGGGGGAAAAATAATCTATGATGGGAGTTGTATGTTGTGAGAATTAATGTAGCAGGAATGACCTGAACTGATGAAGAGTAAGTTTCGCAAGGAACCGGACGAGTGCAATGATGACCCAAACCAAGCCAGGGTTGATGCCCAACAATCAAACATACTGCTTCTCCTGTTCTGAGCACCCACCTTGAGAGATGAGGCCCAAGTCATAGCCTGTCCTTATGAACATCTGGAGGGGTGGAGGAAGCCCATGGAATGGGAGAGTAATATCTGTCTGTTAAAGGACAGGGGGTAGTAGTTAATGGGAATGTATAAATCTGTATGTTGGGTATAAAAATGGTTTAAGTATGTAGTTTAAGTTGTAAGTGTTGGTAAGAAGGGATTCCAGTAATGAGAATTAAATACAATGGGATGGTTAGAAGACATATATATATATGAATTAAATTATGTGGGACCTGAGCGTGACGCAAGTGCTATGGAATAAGGGGTGGAGATTGTATTGGGTCTAGCTGAGATGGAGTTCATTTTCCCCATAGCAGCCTCCATAGTGCTGTGCTTTGTATTGGTAGCTAGAAAGGTGTTGATAATACACCAGTGTTTTGGCTGCTGCTGAGCAGTACTCACACAGCATCAAGGCTGTCTCTCCAACATTCCCCCCTCACCAGTAGGCAGGGGGTGGGCAAGATCTTGGGAGGGGACATAACCAAGACAGCTGACCCAAACTGACCAAAGGGATATTCCATACCATATGATACCTGCTCCGCAATAAAAGCTAAGAGAAAGGAGGAGGAGCAGGGGGCATTCATTATTATGACGTTTGTCTTGCAGAGCAACCGCTACGCGTACTGAAGCCCTGCTTCCCAGGAACTGGCTGGACATTGCCTGCTGATGGAAAGTAGAGAATAAATCTTTTGTTTTCCTTTGCTTCCGTGTGCGGCCTTTGCTTTTGCTTTATTAAACTGCCTTTATCATGACTCACGAGTTTTCTTCCATCTTATTTTCTCCCCAACCTTGTCCTGCTAAGGAGGGGAGTGATAGAGCAGCTTGGTGGGCATCTGGCATCCAGCCAAGGTCAACCCACCACAGTATGACACAAAGGTGGCCCGAGGCTAGGCAGATATCTACTCCTGCCCTTCTCAAAGCAGTTAAAAATTGTTCTTTTCTAATATTCTCCAAAAAAAAATATTTCAACAGCAAGCCTTTTAAAAAAACCTTTTTTAATAAACAAATCTTAATAAATAAAAATTCCCACTGTAAAAATTCCCATGACATTTGAAATATTAAAAATAGCGAAGAATACTTGTTAATCAAAAGCACTGTTTGTTACATTGTGTCTATAAAAAAGTTACATTAAAGTATATAAAGGAATAATGATATAAAATGAATAACAATTCCTATTCTAATGCCACAACCACCCAAAGTAAACACCACTTTGTGTCTTTAAGTCTTCATCTCTCTTTGATTTGTACTCATCAAAAGGCAAGTAGACACCCATCATTCAGACACCTGGCTGAAGTCACAAATACCTTTCCCCAGTTCAGTAGTTTATTTGCCTAATTGCCTAAACAACTGACAAGAGGAAGTTAATTCTCAACATGGCTCCTATTTCTTTTCCAAGTTTCCAAGTTTTCCAAGTTTCTATTGCTATTTTCTCCTGAAGACTCGAAGGTAAAAAAAATTCTTGCCTGAAGAGGGAATTTCGTGTACAGTCTTGAGCAAAAGTCCTGGGAGGAGGGAGAAAATTCACTGGTTTTGTTGGATGCCTTCTTTCATGAGCAGCCCAGTGCCTCAGCAAATCAGATAGATAGAAATCTGAATCAGAAATTAATGTTTGGGTCCTAGATAGATCTTCTGACGGGGTGGTAAGAACTGATATTGCTTGTGAAAATGATAAGGTTGTAAGAACAGGGAACTGTAGAAATATACAGAGTTTTGCCATCACCTACTTAAACACAGTCAGAGACACCAGATGCTAATGTACCCTGAGAGATGGATGTTTTGAAAGCAGACAGACTGGGGGTACTCCATATCAAAATGAACACGCGAAGCACGTGCTCCTGTTCTTGGATGGTCCAGGAAGAGAAAGCTAGTGTTTGAGACTAAAACTATGACGAATATTTCATACAAGTGGTAGATTAGCAAACTTCATAGGAAAGAGCCTGTGAGGGGTGAAAAGGGAACTCTCTGTAAGTCTACTACTATTTCTGACAAAAACCAGTCTGGATCAGTCTAATCCAGAAGATACGACATTTCTTTCCAACTCTTTATAATATGGAATCTCTTACTATGAAAGACACTATCCTTCAATGTTTTCTTTGAAAAAGAAAAAAAAAAACTAATGACCTTAAATGTTGGGCATGCATACACCTGTATCCATCTTTGTGAGAAAATCCTTGTATAAACCTTAGGATAAACATTTTGAGGCCTTCAGGGGCAAAGCTGCAAAGAAATTATGTTTAAATGGTTTGTGGCTTCCATGTAATATACGGGTGTCAGAATTAGCAGGCTAGAACAAGCACTGTTTACATGGTTTCAATGCTCGGAATTGGATTTCAATGCTTTTGTTTTAAAATAGGGGGGAGGGTAAGGGAACATTACCATAAGGTAAGGGTAAGAGAGTTGGGGTTGTTCAACCTGGAGCAGAGAAGGTTCTGGGGAGACTTTATAGCAGCCTTCCAGTACCTGAAGGGGGTCTACAGGAAAGCTGGAGAGGGACTTTTTACAAGGCCATGTGATAGGACAAGGGGTAATAGCTTCAAACTGAAAGAGGGTAGATTTAGATTAGATACAAGGAAGAAATTCTTCACTATGAGGGTGGTGAGGCACTGGAACAGGTCGCCCAGAGAAGCTGTGAATGCCCCATCCCTGGAAGTGTTCAAGGCCAGGTTGGATGGGGCTTTGAGCAACCTGGTCTAGTAGAAGATGTCCCTGCCCATGGCAGGGGGGTTGGAACTGAATGATCTTTAAGGTCCCTTCCAACCCAAACCATTCTATGATTCTATGATTCCATGAACATGGAACAAAGGCTGGCAATGTGCTTGGCTTTGATCTTCTTGTGATGGTACTGAGAGAAGTGTGAGCAAGAATGTGGTCTTGCAAAGTGCCTCTAAAATTCATGTTTAATGCTAGCACTAGCTGTAGGCAAGGTCAGCAGTTGCCTATGGCAGTCCCCTGTAAGGAAAATGCTATGGCCACAGGACAAATCACCACTCTAGTATGTATAAATTCATCTTGCTGGTTAAAATTTGCACTGGCAAGTTGAATGACTGAGGTAACGGCTGTTTATGTCAGTAAATTTATATTGGATCTGGTATTGGCTATCCTTCCAGAATCAACATAGTCTCTGCATGATGTACTCTATTTCATCAGAAATGCAATAGTTTGTTCATACCCGATGCTGATCAAATTTGTGTTCCTAGATGGTCTGACATATACAGAAATTGTGCTAATGACCATGGCCCAATAAGTAGCAATTTCTACTTCCACCCCTCCAATACCATCCCCTAGAAACAGCTGGATTAAGTTTACCCACCTCCTTTCCCTTTTCATGGTAGGAGTAGCTGAGCCTCAGTCAAGTATCCGAAGTTTGCTGATGCAAGAACAATTTTGCCTATGTTACTGGGAAGCCGATGCACAGAATGCTGGTAATTTAAGTCTTACTATCTTGCTTATATAGAATTTGCATATAGGGAAGTTGGTTTCAGTGATGTGAAATGCCAGGATTTCAGTTAGGAAGTATTTTACCCTCTCTGACTAAATAGTATGAAGGGGATATGGAATTAGGTCCCTGGGTGGCTAATCTGTAGCTGGTATGTCCTACATGGGCATTATTCTTTGCTTTGATAAAGAGTTGTGAATCAAGTAAATAAAAATCAAGATGAACAGAATGGAGTAAAATGTCCTTTAAATGCATCTGTGGTAGATCACAGAATCACAGAATGACTGAGGTTGGAAGGGACCTCTGGAAGGCATCTGATCCAACGCCCCTGCTCAAGCAGGGCCACCTAGACCTGCTTGCTCAGGACTATGTCCAGCCACCTTTTGAGTATGTCCAAGGATGGAGACTTCACAACCTCTCTGGGCAACCTGTGCCAGTCCTCAGTCATCCTCACAGTAAAAAAGTGTTTTCTGATGTTCAGAAGGAACCTCCTGTGTTTCACTTTGTGCCCATTGCCTCTTGTCCTGTCACTGGGCATCACTGAAGAGAGCACCTGGCTCCCTCCTCTTTTCACCCCCCCTTCAGGTATTTATATACATTGATGAGACCCCCCTGAGCCTTCTCTTCTCCAGGCTAAACAGTCCCAGCTCTCTCAGCTTTTCCTCATAGGAGAGATGCTCCAGTCCCTTCATCATCTTCGTAGCTCTTCTCTGGACCCTGTCCAGAATGCCTATGTCTCTCTTGTAGTGGGGAGCACACAACTGGACACAGCACTCCAGGTATGGCCTCACTAGTGCTGAGTAGAAGGGAAGGATCACCGCCCTTGACCCGCTGGCAGTACTTTGCCTAATGCAGCCTAGGATACCACTAGCCTTCTTTGTGGCAAGGGCACATTGCTGGCTCATGTTCAACTTGGTGCCCAGCAGGACACCAGCAAAGCTGCTTTCCAGGTGGGCATCCCCTAGCATACATTGGTGTCTGAGATTGTTCCTCCTGTGCAGGACTTTGCACTTCCCCTTGTTGAACATCATGAGGCTCCCGTCAGCCCATTTCTCCAGTCTGTCCAGGTCCCTCTGGACAGCAGCATGACCCTCGGAGTGTCAGCCACTCCTCCCAGTTGTGTGCCATCAGCAAATTTGATGAGGGTACACTCTGCCCCATCATCCAGACATAGATCAGTTTTTGACTGAAGAAATTCCAGCTTATACCTTACCTTGAGAAGAAACCATGCAACAGTAGAAGTCAACATGTGTGTTAACAGGTTAGTGCACAATGGGAAAGTTGCAGGTCAAAATCAGAGCATCTCAAAGAGGTTGTTATACCTGTAGCTTGGATGAAAGGACTAGCTAACTTCTCAGTTATTTTGTAGTGATTTGTCCTTGTCTTTTCCATGTTTACACCTTCTTCTTTAAAGAGATGAAGTTGGGAACCTCACTTTTTTGCTTATAAACAAAAATTGAGAAATTACAGTATTTACTTCAGGGTTTTACAGAACGTGCTAAGTATCAAAGGTGCATAATACACTTATGAAACACAGTTATGCTGATGGTGCCGTTGCTCTTTTTGAAAAGTCTACGTGTCTTCAGTTTATAGGCCCTCTGCTTCTGAAAAACTGGCCTGGAGCTCATAACATCTTCCTGTTTCTACCTATCTGCTCATATGCTTGAAATTCAAGCTTGTGCATGTGAATATCATTTCAAGCCAAGACGCTTAGGCTTAAATCTAAATTAAGGCTGGTAGGGAATCTTGGATGTGCTCTCAAGAATACTTTGGCTTCATTATTGGAAAGGTATCTAATAATAATACAGGATTCAAAAGAAGGTCCAAAGGCTCTATCCTCATTTTGTGTAATCAGTGCTGTGCAACAGCCCCTCCTCATTTCTTTAGTCTCTTTCGGGAAGAGGTTTTTTCAAAAGGGTAATAAATAACTGCAAGACTTACTGAGCTGTTGTAAGCTAATACGCTTTTAGCCTAGAGCTATGCAACAGTGTTATTCTCGTAAGTGGAACTATTCACGTACTTAAGCACCTTGCAGTAGTGAAGCCACATCTAGAAAAATCAATGGAAAAACCTCATCCCCAATGACTAATCATCTCCGCATTTTTCTTCCGGAAAAAAAGTGGCTGAAATGTTGATAGCTCTAATGATCTGCAGAGCAAAAGAGGTTCACACTCCAGTCCTCACCAGTTTCTGGTATACAAAAAGGAAAACAAATCATTATATAGGAGTAATCTGCACAGGTGAAGGGAAACTGACTTAAAGGTTTGCACAAATCTCGGTATGTGAAAAAACTAGAAGGTTTACCAGCCCAGATTAACATGTCTCTGATGTTTCATCAGTGGGTAAGGGGGCTTTCCATGATATTTCCTTGCTTGATGTACTGCTTTATGAGTAATATATTCACAGTGGCTCCTGAAATGAGCAGCTACCCTTGAAACCTGATGGACTCCACAAAGCATAATGGATGAGTTACTGAAAAAAACATGAATAAATTCTGCTACTCTGGGCCATGGTGTCTCCTTTGCTTTATTTTTAAATTAATTAGACTGAACTTTATTGAAAACAATCATGTGGAGAATCTTCTTCAGGTCAGTGAAAAGAAATGAGAACTATTTTAATCATGTTCAGAAAGAGAAGCGGTTGGGTGCATTTGAGAATTTGGACAGATTCTTAAGTGTACTGGGGACTGTCTCCCCTTCCTAGCACAGGCCTCTGGGCCCAAGTTTGTTTTGTGTTTTTTTTAGTAATTCAGCGTTGCAGGATTAAAATTCTCTGACTCTTGTTTGTTTGCTTGCTTTGGATTTAATATTTGGTCTGAAAGCTATTTTTTTTGGTAGGAATTAGGCTTGATTTGTTGTAGGAGCAAAAAACAGGGAAAATTGAACCCAATACCTCTCAATGGGTTATGAAAGTGCATGGTGGAAATAATTATATATACCAATTGCTTAACAATTTATAAAAATGCTTTTGTTTAATTCAGCAGAAGTTAGGAAATCAGTTCTCCCTACTCTAAGCAGATACTTGTGTGGAAGCTCCCCAGGAGTACGTCCCTGGCATCCCTCCACACCTCTCCTTTTGGAAATGTAAGCTGTCATTCTAACTCTGTGCTAAGGAAGGGAGTGCACAGGAAGCACACTAGTTAAAAATCAGGCAATTACTTTATAACTCTGGGCTTTATTTTCTCCCAGTTGCTCTCTGCATTAAATTAACAACTGAACTCGCCAGATCTATATTTCATGCTTTCCTCTAAAGCTTTACTGTCTAAAACACTGAGAAATAACAGACTACGTTTTCCTCTGGTGGATAGCTGAAATGCCCTTAGCAAGGAGTTCTGCTGTGTAAATGAGGCCAAGTTGGAATTGCTGTGTGGGCAGGCAATGCCTAGTAGTTTAAGAAGTGGCTCAGAAGTCAGAAACTTTATAAAGAGAGTATCATCTAGCCCATGGAAATCCTCTTGCCTTCACTGTACACTTGAGTAAAATTGTTACTTCATCACGGAACAACTTCCACTGTAGTTCTCTGCCAAAATACTCCTACATCTGAATTTTTGTGTGTTTCCTGTCAATCTCAATGCTTACTACCTACCATATAAAGCTTGTATGTAGATGAATGTGCATTGAGACCCACAGGAAAAATACACTTAATATATATCTGTGTGATAAAATATTGCCACTTTGGAATTTCCTTATATATCCTTTTATCAGAAACGTTGACAGGCGAGGAGATTCAATTTTTGCACTGGTACAATGTCCTCCTCCTTGCTTTCTTCTCCTCTCCTCACTCCACCCCCCCAAAAAAAACCCTCCCCTACCAAAAGCCAAACATGGACAGAGCCCTGATCTAGACTGAGGAGGAGAAAGTGGTTGAAGAGAGGAGGCTAAAGACTGAAATTTGTGTAAGAGCAAAGAAGTGCTATTCTGCATTCCTTCTACCCTTCTGCCATGACAAGTACTGCCAAAAGAACAATGAAAAATTGAAGCCAGATTTTTTCAACTATTCTTTAAAGAAGTGCATTTTTATTGCCAATGTAGACAAAATGCATTTAAACTTATTAATTCTAATAATAATTTCCTGGTTTAGCTAATGCCTAGTGATTAGAAGACCAAGGTGTAATAATTCATTGGAGGAATGTGTTTGATTTTCATGGCTGGGCCAAAAAAATTTTCTAAGTCATTCTCTTTATACCTATAAACCCAAAGATGAATAAAATGGTAAAACTGTGTTAATTAAGTTTCTCATAACTGCACTATGTTATAATATAGAGGCTTTGGAATGTGCTAAGTCTCAGTGTTCCTGAACGTGCAAGGTCTCAATACTTGGAAGTTCTCTAGCATGCGGTATTTTAAAAATTAACATAGTGTACTGTACAATAAAGTATTTTTGGCTTGCCGTACTTAATGTGTCTCAAATATTCAATGGTTTTCCTTGCTACACAATATTAATGAACACCCTTTGTAATAAAAGAAATACCGCTCTTTGGTGGGGAACAAGATGCACCGGAGGGAACAAAAGTATAGTTTATGTTTCCTGTTACTGCAAACTCAAGACTGAGCTGTGACAGTCAGCAGGAGTCCTTACATGGTATTCTTCCCAGTGAAAGTTTTGCAGATCAGATTTTATTTTATTTTTTTCAGACTGTGGTCTGTGTACAACCATTTTTCCTCTGGAGCTGATTGTGCAGGGTACTCCACCTAGCTGGAGTGAGGCACGTGAGTCTACTGATGTAACCAGAACTTCCTAGCTCGTCAGTAGTGTTCCCTTTTCCTCCGGGCTCTGCTGCCCCACCAGTGAATTATATCTCATTTTTCAAGTGAGGCAGGCAGCTTGGTTATATGTCTGTCTGGGGATACTTAATTTCCCAGGTGCATATTAAGATAAACACTGTTTGTGTGTGTGTGTTTGTGTGCCTCCAGCATTTCATCTCTACTATAAAATGGCCATTGGGCATTTCAGTAAATCAGTTTTTCTTGAGGAGTGCTTAGCAACAGAACTGCATTGCCACAGCTTCTCTACAAATAGAGTGCAGGTCCTATATTTTGCCTGTTACCAAGATTATGTAATGCTATGCAATAAAACACACTAGAAAAATGTATCTTGTACACAAATCCAGTGAACAAAAGTCCAGAATTTGTCTTTCCTGTTCCCCTTTGCTTTCCTTCTTGCTTGCTACCATGCATATTGTAATTTTTCTTCCTTTTTCAAGATAAATTGCCATTTCCTTATGAAGCCTTACTTCCCATTTTTATCACTTCCTTACTAAAATATTACTGTTTTTTTCCTCCTTAAAGCACTGTGGTAAAATAAGGATGTTGCCTTTACGTGTATGTTAATAATGCAGCATAGGAGCCGTAATTTTTTCTACACATCTCACTTTCTAAGCAGTCACTAAAGTACTTGGGGCACTATCTATGTCCATAGACTCTTGCTTGGTCAAGCTAAAAAAATGTTCTTGGTTTCCTGTTGAAAATTGCATTAGATTTTTCATGTTAAATGCTTGGCCATTTATGGGATCAAAAAGCTTAAAAGCAGTTTTAAATCTTGTTGAAGCCTTATGAAACTATACGATGGGGTGATTCCCAAAGTATTTTGTTCGACCAAAGTGTTTTTGCTGGGCTTTGTGGAAAACATTAGGGAAGATGAATACTGTTGTTTCAATTAAAAAGTAATATTCTGTAATACGAGGCTAATTGATTCATCGAGTACAAAAAGCAAAGAAATGAGAGACGCTTTCTGTATACGCTGCATAAATATGCCTCGCATTAGAAAACACTCCCATGTTTTGACTGCTGTAATTGTTTTAGCCATTTAGGAGGGGAAGGGACCCTCTACACTACCGACTTCAGTTCTCTGCTGCTGGCGGCAGCCGCGTCACAAAGAAGCCGAAGACACTTAACAGCCTTCGCTGGGAAATTGTTTCAGCTTCTTTCCCACACGACTCCTACTGGCAGGCTGCTGAAGGACGTTATTCCTCCAATTATGAGAACCATCTTTCAAGCTTCCAGCCTTATTTCTACGCGCCGCCGCGGCTGCCCTTTCGCCTGAATCCCTGTTTCCTTTTCCAGCAAACCGCTCCTCAGGTGTTCCCGCCGCGGCCGCCCGAAGCCAGACCCACATACCCGGCATCGCGGAGACGTAACCTGCCCGCGGCAGGAAAGCTGCCAGCCGGCGCTGACAAAAGCCCCGGGGGGGGACGGGGGCCGAAGCAGCCCGGCGGGGGCAGGGCCGCCGGCACACGCCCGTGCCGCAGGGGCCGGGGGGAGCGGGCGGCGGGCGGAGAGGCGGGCGGCCGGCCTCGGGTGATCTCCCGGCCCGGCCATAGGCTGCCGCGGGCGGCACCGCCCCTCGGGGGACCGGCCATAGGCTGCCGCGGGCGGCACCGCCCCTCGGGGGACCGGCCATAGGCTGCCGCGGGCGGGGCGGCCCCGCCCCTCTGGGGCCCCGCCCCCGCCCCGCCCGGCACCGCAGCGAGCGGGAGGATTGCGCCGGTCGTGTCTGTGTCTTTTTTTTTTCTTCAAACCCGATTTTTTTTTTTGTTTTAGGCGTCATGCAGAAGAAACAGAGGGGCAGAAAATACACAGGCAGATGAATGAAGGTTTTTTGCTCAGTGTCAGAGGTTGAAAGAAAGGGAAAAAAAACCCAGACGCGATCCCAAAGGGTCATACTCTGAAGAAAAATTTAGGGAATGCCTACACAGCATTGCTGTAGCAATCTGAATGAAACGAAGCAGAAATTTGTATGCGAAACAAATCAAACACCCATTTGAAGTTTGAGATAACGTTTTCTCTTTTTGAAGTTGAGCTATGCAGGATTTTATTTTCTAATTTACATTAACTTGCACAGTCCAAAATTTTTATCGTTTTTTCTATATCCAATTTTTACTGTTTCTTTATTCAGTGGTGTTTGTTGAACAGTACGTGTAAATGAAAGAGCAGCAGTCCTTAGGGAGGCACCTTACCCCAAGTGAGGTGATGATACTGTTTCTGTGCTTGCAGGGCAGAATAAGTTCAGCTCATACACAGATCATGCTTAGCCATGCAAGGCACATGTGAAATACTAACTTCATGTACCGGTGAAATACTAACTTCACGTACTGCAACACACAAAAAATGCTAACAAAACAGTTATTTGTTCCTTCTCATTGACAAGATTCCTGAAAAATCAAACCACTACCTTTAATATTAGTAATTTCAACAGGTTTTAATAGATTCTCACATGGTTACTCCATCATTTCAAAAAGCTTTTTTTAAGATGATTTTTCCCTAAAAAATGTATACCAATAAAAAGAATTTTTTTATAATTAAGTACTTTTTACAAGACTATGTATTATGCATTCTACAAATTTCAAGTACATTCTACAAGTTTCCATAATTACAGAATATGTTTTTAATTCTTTTTGGACCATATTGGGCCTAATCATAGGGCTGAAAGGTACCTGAGGAAATAATCTAGTCAATTTTGCTTCCTCAAGGAAGTATCAGATATACCTATCTCATTCTTGATGAAAGGTCTGTGTAATCTATTCTTAAGGACCTTCAGTGAAGGGCATTTTATGGTCTTCTCAAAGATATTATAGTAATGATGCTTGGTGTCCTTACATCAGAGATTCTATGTCCCCGTGCAGTCCAAGAAAGTTTTAGAGAGATCGTAATCACCACCTTTCTTTTCTGCTTCTGAATCTTCAAGAATAACTGGTTCTACTGCTTGTAACAAGAGACAAATATTGCAAATAAAAAGTCCAGGCTGGAAAGATGAAAATCCTCCAACTGGCAGGACTACGCCATTGTAAATATAAAAAGCTCCTACAATCCTAGGAAAGCTGTTAAAACTTGGTATAAACGGGTAAATTTTGGTAGTGTGGGGAACTGATGTTGGAAATAAATTGACATCCCTGGACAGTTTCTACTCTGAGCGTGAGAGTTAACATGATCTAGACATTGAGAAATTGTTCTCTGTTGCTCTTGCTGTCCTTCAAGTGGAAACATCTTAAAGGTTTCCAATAATCAAGTCTTTAGCTAGGTAGGACTAACGCAGGGTAGGCCTGTACTAGTAATGAGTTAATTACGGAAGGAAAACACATGGCTCTGTGATAAAAGCATGTATTATTGGACACCAACCCCTGAACAAATGTGTTAATGTTTACCAGGGAAATAAAAATAATATGTGAGGCTATAAAAGTTGTGAACTTCATTAAAAGTAAGTCTAGCAAAACAAACATTATATTATGTGATAATGGGCATTCTATAACAGTCCCTTTTCTACACAACAGTGCTGCCTCTCAAAAGGCAAACTTGGAAAATACCTTTAATTCCTGAATATGCCAAAAGGCTTTTGTTTGAGATGCTTGATTTGAAGTTGTTGAGCCATTAACTGTTACCAAAAACTTTTAGCTTTTCTTTTCCTGAGAGGGTTTCCTAGAGATACCTTAGATGAAAGTTGATTTAGTGTAGTACAATGCTCCAGGGAGTAAGAGACGCCTTGGACACGAAGTGCTAGACAATCCAGTTTCTGAGGATTTCAACTTCTCAGTCCTTCCTTTTTTCTCAGGGAACCCTTTCCCAAGGGCCTGCTTTGGTCTGAAGCTGGTTTCAGGCCTGGGATCACAGAATCTGTCCTTGAGAAGTAAGATGTTTTACTGCAATAATTTTTTATGTATAGATATAAAAAAAGAGATTGGAGACCAAAATTCTTTCAAGAAATCTGAAAATTCAGGCCCAGGGTGTGTCTTTCATGATAATACTGTTGCTTCAAAAGGCAAATGCCTCAAGCAGATTTTTCATGTTGCCAGGTCCTGCGTTTTAGCATTTTCATGGGACTATTTGGACTAACTGATGTACAACTCATAGCCCATAGACTGGCTCATTAAAAGACAGTTTGTTTCTCAGAATACAGAGCTCCATGGTCATATTCTTACATATCGTGAAAACTTCAGGCTTCAGGGTGAATTTTCAGTAATGTTGCTACTGAGTAGAGAGTGCATTGGAATTTACAGAATCACAGAATCACAGAATCGTATAGGTTGGAAAAGACCTTTAAGATCATCGAGTCCAACCGTAAACCTAACACTACCAAGACCACCACTACACCATGTCCCTAAGCACCTCATCCAAATGTCTTTTAAATACCTCCAGGGATGGCGACTCAACCACTTCCCTGGGCAGCCTGTTCCAAGGCTTGATAACCCTTTCAGTGAAGAAAAATTTCCTAATATCCAGTCTAAACCTCCCCTGGTGCAACTTGAGGCCATTTCCTCTTGTCCTATCACTTGTTACCTGGGAGAAGAGACCGACCCCCACTTCTCTACAACCTCCTTTCAGGTAGTTGTAGAGAGCAATAAGGTCTCCCCTCAGCCTCCTTTTCTCCAGGCTAAACAACCCCAGCTCCCTCAGCTGCTCCTCATAAGACTTCTGCTCCAGACCCTTCACCAGCTTCGTTGCCCTTCTCTGGACACGCTCCAGCACCTCAATGTCTCTCTTGTAGTGGGGGGCCCAAAACTGAACACAGTATTCGAGGTGCGGCCTCACCAGTGCCGAGTACAGGGGCACGATCACTTCCCTAGTCCTGCTGGCCACGCTATTTTTGATACAAGCCAGGATGCCATTGGCTTTCTTGGCCACCTGGGCACACTGCTGGCTCATATTCAGGCGGCTGTCAACAAACACCCCCAGGTCCTTCTCTGCCAGGCAGCTTTCCAGCCACTCTTCCCCAAGCCTGTAGCGTTGCATGGGGTTGCTGTGGCCCAAGTGCAGGACCTTGCACTTGGCCTTGTTAAACCTCATACAATTGACCTCAGCCCATCGATCCAGCCTGTCCAGGTCCCTCTGCAGAGCCTTCCTACCCTCAATCAGATCAACACTCCCACACAACTTGGTGTCATCTGCAACCTTACTGAGGGTGCACTCGATCCCTTCGTCCAGATCATTGATAAAGATATTAAACAGGACTGGCCCCAACACAGAGCCCTGGGGAACACCGCTTGTGACCGGCCACCAACTGGAGTAAACTCCATTCACCACCACTCCTTGGGCCCAGCCATCCAGGCAGTTCTTTACCCAGCGAAGAGTACACCCGTCCAAGCCATGAGCAGCCAGTTTCTCCAGGAGAATGCTGTGGGAAACCGTGTCAAAGGCTTTACTGAAGTCTAGATATACAACATCCACAGCCTTCCCCTCATCCACTAGGCGGGTCACCTTGTTGTAGAAGGAGATCAGGTTGGTCAAGCAGGACCTGCCTTTCCTGAACCCATGCTGGCTGGGCTTGATCCCTTGGTTATCCTCTACATGCCGTGTGATGGCACTCAGGATGATCTGCTCCATCACCTTCCCTGGCACCGAGGTCAGGCTGACAGGCCTGTAGTTCCCCAGGTCCTCCTTCCAGTCCTTCTCAAAGATGGGTGTCACATTTGCTAATCTCCAGTCAGCAGGGACCTCCCCAGTTAGCCAGGACTGCTGGTAAATGATGGAAAGGGGCTTGGTGAGCACATCTGCCATCTCCTTCAACACTCTCGGGTGGATCTCATCAGGCCCCATAGACTTGTGAGTGTCTAAGTGGTGCAGCAGGTCACTCACCATTTCCGCCTGGATTATGTGGGCTCCATTCTGGTCCCTGTCCCTATCTTCCAACTCCAGGGGCTGGGTACCCAGAGAACAATTGGCCCTGCTATTAAAGACTGAGGCAAAGAAGGCATTAAGTACCTCAGCCTTTTCCTCATCCTTGGTCACTGTGTTCCCTCCCACATCTACTAGGGGCTGGAGATTCTCCTTAGCTCTCCTTTTGCTGCTGATGTATTTGAAGAAGTATTTTTTGTTGTCTTTTATGGCAGCAGCCAGATTGAGCTCTAGCTCAGCTTTGGCCCTTCTAATTTTCTCCCTGCACAGCCTTGCTACACCTTTGTAGTCCTCCTGAGTTGCCTGCCCCTTCTTCCAGAGGTCATAGACTCTCCTCTTTCTCCTGAGTTCAAGCCAGAGCTCTCTATTCAGCCAGGCCGGTTTTCTTCCCCGCCGGCTCATCTTTTGGCACCTGGGGACAGCCTGCTCTTGTGCCTTTAGGACTTCCTCCTTGAAGAATGTCCAGCCTTCCTGGACTCCTTTGCCCTTTAGGGCTGCCTGCCAGGGGACTCTGTCGACCAGTCTCCTAAACAGGCCAAAGTCTGCCCTCCGGAAGTCCAAGGTGGCAGTTCTGCTGACCCCCCTCGCCGCTTGTCCACGTATCAAAAACTCTATCATTTCGTTATCACTCCTCCCAAGACGGCCTCCAACCATCACATGGCTCACAAGCCCTTCTCTGTTCGTGAACAAGAGGTCCAGCGGGGCACCTTCCCTCGTTGGCTCACTCACCAGCTGTGTCAGGAAGTTATCATCTGCCACACACTCCAGGAACCTCCTAGACTGTTTCCTCTCTGCTGAATTGTATTTCCAGCTGACATCCGGCAGGTTGAAGTCCCCCACAAGAACAAGGGCTAGCGATCGTGAGGCTTCTCCCAGCTGCTTATAGAATAGTTCGTCAGTCTCCTCATCCTGGTTGGGTGGTCTGTAACAGACTCCCACCACAATATCTGCCTTGTTGGCCTTCCCCCTGATTCTCACCCATAGACATTCCACCCTATCATCACTGTCATCGAGCTCTAAACTATCCAGACACTCCCTGACGTACAGGGCTACCCCACCGCCTTTACAGGGGTACAGCTGTCTTGCACAGTAGCCCAGGACTTTCTGTTTCATGATTTCTCTCTCTTTTCTTACTCAGACCTATAAGTCAACTGTTAGACATTGGCAGAGATTCTAGTAGGGCATGTTGCATCTTCACCTTCATGAACCTTCTTACAGGCTCAGCATAAGCACCTGCAAGGAAATATCAATGTCTTTGGACCTGAATAGAGATGGAAGAACATAATTTTGTGTCTTTAGACACCATTTTACATAAATGAGCAGGTCACACTGCAATGCCTGTCTGTCTTTCTTAGCCCTCCCACACCAGTTGGAAGAGATGTAAATTCAGTCTAGATGGGATACCATAAATGAACAAGTTTGAGACGTCGTTGACGAATGGTGTGAGTGATAGTGACAAAAGAAAATGAGCCATTTTTCAGAAAAGAAGGTAAAAACTGGACAGAAGACAGTTTACCTGTATTCTTTCATGGCAAAGGCATTTAAATATAGTCAGATGGATGTTAATATATGGTATAATTTGGAAGAAAAACCCTACAAGCAAGAGAGGTGGAATACAAGCAAGATGGCAATTGCAGAATTATAGACTGAGTTAGAGGGATTCCTTTTGACTTGCAAGGGAAAGCCTGGCCAGTGTGCTTGTAAACAGGAATCTACTCATCCCCTATATAGTATTTTTTTCATAATTCTTTTTTTCCTTATTTTGGCAATTTGCCTGTGTATAACTGAAATGATCTGGAGTCTTATTACTACTGCTATGACAGCAGTAATATGCCCCTTTAATTTGGCTCTTACTTGATTTACAAACCAAAGAGTTCTTCCATTGTCATGCAGATTTCTGTCACAGATCTGGTGTTCCTTACTGAATTAAAATTTTTGTTTGCAAGCATTGTCCAAATTCTTCAGTCTTCTTCCAAAAGGTGGTTTCAGACATATCTTTTCTCATTTGGAGCATAGATTCAAAGGAGGGCACAGACCAAGACCTCTAGAGTACATATCTGTGTCCTGGGACTTGAGTGTTCATTCCTTTTTATTGTTCATTTCGGACAATCACAGTCATATATCACATTTTTGCTCATGTTGAAGTTCATTTGTGAAGGCAAAACAAGATAGATTTTGGTAAGTGTTCTGCTTAAGAACATTTTGTTTCCAGATCATTCCTGAATCTTTATGATCAGACCCAGCACAGTACTAATCCTATCACATCTGTTCTCCATGCAGAGCAGCCAGATTCCTCACTCAAACTTGAAATAACCTGCATTCTCTGCTAGGGTGTGCCAGGTGACTCTCAGGATTACAGTATAGCTGTGATACCCCAGTAAGACATATCTTTGTTAAGAGGAGGAAAGGCTCTACCTGGTCTGATTTACTGAAATAAATGGAGGTGGTTTGTAATGCTCCCCAGAATCAAGCAAATCCCATTTTTCTTACTTAATTCTTGGACATAAAGAAATCTGCCCTTTCAGTAAGTTCTCTGAACCCATTTTTTCAACTGGAAATGTACGCAGGTTATTTTCTGTATCTGTCATGAACAAATTTTTGCAGTAGTCTTTGTTCTCCATCCAAAGATCTTGACCCTCAGTGGGATCTGATTTAGTTATCTCCTTCCTGATACACAAGTTTTTCAAGCCTATGACCACTTCCTCACTGTTACATGTCTCTGAAAACAGTCCTTCTGGTGGTAAATACCTTTACGAGAAATGTGGGGGAGATTCAGATTGTTAAATACAACCCCCCCTTACAAAGGATTCTATAAAGACAAGCTAAATTTCTGTAGTTTTTGCTCAAGGTAATGCCTCATTTTTATAATCTAACACAATCCCACATTAGTTCATTAGTTAGTCTCTCATTTTTTTCCTCAGACTTTTTGCTGCTCATAGCAAATAGCTCTCCATACTTAGATAGTAGGTGAGCTCTGCTTTGTATGAACAGGATGACAGCCTTCAAAGCATGATTCTTTTTTTCATTCATAGCAAAATATCCAAGATGACTGATTTTTAAGCAAAAAAGAAATTGCTTATGCTCCCAATTGTCACTTTGTAAGCTCTGTGGTGTCTGTTCTTAAGAGCAAGAAGAATTTGGAAACAACAGGGGAGAGAGGAAGCTACAGCATGTAGCAGAAAGCAGTGAAAATAAAGCTCAAACAAATGTGGCTAAGAATGAGAGGGAAGGCAAGACATTTCTGCAGCTGGAAGATAGGCAATTTGGGCTTACAGTGTTGATTGGTCCTAAGGCACATGTGTTGATAATAAAGATACAGAAGTCCTGCAGTTCTCTTTGGCTTTTCCACAGGTTGCACATTGTGAGTCTGTCAGAGCCTAGCTCTGCAAATGTGTGCATTTTGGGGCTTCTCCCCCTGTTCCTCACATAGTGAAATTTGAAGTTACGCTGTGCTATTTGGAAAGAGCAAGATGCAACTGATTTTTTTTTTTTTTTTGTATTGCAAGTAGGTTTTGAAACAAACCTAAGAGACTAATGAGCCCAAAAAGCTGGAAAGGAGTAGACAGTTGTAGACAAGGCAGAAAATTGTATTGGAAGCTGCTGTGATCATGGTGGTCATGAGGCAGAAAGACATATGTGACCCACACAGAGAAGCTGACTATATATTCTTAGCCATGGGGTTCACAGAAAATAGGGACATTTTAAAATGGGTAATATTATGGTCCCAACCCAGGTTTTCATGGCTGTGTTGTCCCATATTATCATGCCACAAATGGAACTTCTCAGGGATTGAATTCTGTGAAAAATAGTTTGATCTGTCAGCTTGCACCTTAAATAAAACTCCAACACATTCTATTTAGATGGCTGAATTCAGACAGGCCTTTATAAATCTTAATAAACTAATTCAGCCAAGTTAAGTCTGGATTTCTAACCATTTCTCAACATGACACCACAAAAAGTAGGAAATGCTGTGGACTCTCTGCACAGGAACATAGCTCAGAATAGAACTAGAAAATCTTCCACATCAGTCAAAAAGCATTTTTGCTTTTGTATCTGTTTTATGCAGGGGTTTTATTTCATTGTTTTTTCCCAATAAAAAAGTGGGGGCATTTATTTTTGTATAATATATTTTTAATCTTATCAGAAGAAAAGGACTGAAGTATTCTGTTCTGAAATTGCCAAAATAGGATTTTTTTACAAATATTGTTGAAATGTGATCTCCTTTCCTTCTGAGACCACATTCTAATGACATTAACAAGATTTCACAAAGCTTTTAGAGAATGAGTCAGCCTCAGGCAGAGAAGCTTAAGACTAAAAGGAAAATCTTGCAGCACATCTGGATGTTAAGCTTTTAGTTTATGTGTTTTTTAGTTGCCAATACACAACAATACATAAAGAGGTTTCAGAGGGAGACATCTCATGCTATATGCTGTTCTCTGCCAAACTTCATGTGTTTTGCTGACACCCCATGGATGTTCCAGAGATGAAATTCAGAATAGTATCTAATCTGATCATTTTTATTTTCCACCGAGGGATCCAGTATTTTGAAATAACGGTCTGGCTTGGAGAAGTTTCTTAATTTTAACTTTTGCAGAGCTGTAGGTAGTCCATGTTTTAATTTATTCTTTTCAATTTCAGTTTAGTGCACGGGAATAAAATCTTTCTAGAGAAATAGTCATTTACATTTCAAGCACTGCAAAAAGTATAGTATTTTCAATAATTTAGTATCTGTAGCTGTACTACTTACTGGATGACAATATTTTAGCCTCTGTAAACTTTGTTAGTTACTAGCATTACTGAACCTAATGTCAATAAAAGACTGTCACATAAATTTGGACCCACTGATGATTTTCTTGCTCTCAAATGTCCTCAGAACCATGCAAGCTGGAAATAAGTAACTGAGTTTGTGTTTAATACGAAACAGGAAATATAGCACCTTTCTAGTTAATTTTGCCTTGGAAAAAGCTACTAGTAATGAGTAATCAACCATATTTGCTAAGAATTGTCCTATTAAATGTACTAATTAAAAATGATTTATCAAAATACGCTCAATTTCGTGTGTGTATAAATGGCATTATTTTGCACATTATACTGATTTGTAGTGTGTTTATGATCCTAACTGAATAGAAAACATTGTTTGAATTTCAAAAATGCTTCCTAACGTTATATTGAAAATCACAGAGGAAGGATCTGAAATGATGCACAGCAATAAAAATAATTTATATTTGTATTTGGTCATCTCTGAAAGATTCTTCTTTTCCTTTTCTCCTTTCATTAAATGTTAGCAGGGTGTAAATAGTGGGTTCATGCTCTCTCTTTTTGGTTAAATAATGGATTCTCTGCTGCACACTGAACATGTTTATTTACTATAAAGAACATACCAAAATTAATAGCAGCATTATGTAGCTGTGATAGCCAAGGTTATAAGACAGGCAACCTGATGTGGTTTGAAAAGAGCAGAAGGTTGAAGCTCTCAAGCCCTTTCTCAGGCCTGATAAAGACTGAGCGAGCATTAAACTAAGTGGGTAGTAACTGCTCTGGATATCATTGAATTATATTAATAAGCTAGGAAATGTTGAGAATAGTAGTAAGAAACCAGGGAGACAGAGAGGGAAAGAGTGCCTGTGTGCATGCTTATTCTAAAAATGGGTGCTATTTCCAGCACATTTGAGCTATAAATAGTACACAAAAATGGTGAGGAATTTGAAGCATATAAGATAGGAAGGAAATTCTAACGGACTATCAAAAAAATACTTTAGGCCAGAATTTCACTTATCCTGTAATATTATACATATTAGTAAACAAACTAATCTCCTGAAAGTTTAGTTTTGAGGTTTGGAATTTTTTTTTTTTCCCCTTAGCTAGATTGCATCCAGAGTAATTCTTTCCAGTGCATGCTTGGCTCATGTTAAGCTTGAGAAAGGGCTTGTGTGCCCTGAAGCTTGATCTTTCCTTTTTTCTGACTGCACCATTTGGTCTAATAAAAGATACTATCTCTTTCTGGTTGGTTTTAAGAAGTGATGGACTGAAAAAGGAGAAGAGATGGTGTCCACCTTTGTACTGGAAATAAATTCTAAAATGACCACTGAACCTGTAGAAGCCTGGTCAACTTAGAAAGACTGTATTTTTTTTTGTATCTGATAATGAGATTATTAATGATCACAGACATTTCTCATTTTTCCAGACTAGTTCCCAGTCATGTGGGTAAGTACCACTAGCCTGCATACAACAGGGGAGATCAGCTGATGTGTAAAGCCTTTCCTAAGCTTAATTGAGTGGTTTTGCATTTTGCAGATGTTAGATTTCCAAATCAATAATCTTGTAAATGCACACAAGCAGCTCTGATGAAACACGGAGTTTGATTTGCTGCTGCTTTGTAAGACAAATCTCATTTGCAATGGAAGACGTTGAACCTAAAGAGAATACGCCCTTGCAAATTCTCTTACCCGAGGGTGAATTATGAAATTGAATGTCAAGGTCATCACGACAGACAACACGTGCCTTGCAGAAAATGAAACTGCTACTTTAGGTACTCTATTTTTTCATATTCTAACGAAGCCGATTTGAAGGTTGTTTTTTTTTTTTTCCTTTTTGTACACCGGTTTCCAGCCCCCATGGCAACGGTAGCAGCTGAGGTGTGTCGCTGTGTTTCGGACGGGCTCCCCCGACGGGGCCGCTGCCCGGGGCCGTGCCGTCTGCGCGGAGCAGAGGGAGGGTGGCGCGGCAGTTGCTGTGGCAACGCGCTCCGCTTCAGGGCAGCCAAAGGGCTCTCGGCACGCCTGGAAATCGCGTCCTCCTCCTTACGCTGCGGCGGGGAAAAAGGTGGTGCCTGCAGTGAGACACCAGTGAATTACGCTTAGTTCAAAAATTAAATTACATTTTTAGACGGCGTCTTGGCGTGTGATTGAGCCAAAATGAGAGTGCAGCAGCAATAATGCAAGCAAAGGGTTTACTGGGTGTTTTTCAGGTTTGGCTTTTGCGAGAAGAATAGATGGCTGGCTGCACGCGTTTCACACAATGATGTAATGTTATAATCTTCCCACAAAACATCGTCTGTCGGTGTGGAACTTGAAGGGAAGGCCAGGGTACAATATGACAGCAATTTAATACGGGAAAATCTTTGTATTTGAGCAGTACCAGAGGGTGAGCAGGACGGGGCGAAGCATGTGAAAATTAAGTGTTGACATTGAACTCATTAGCTGTCCAACAATTATCTAGCAATTTTTATTCTTTTGAAACTATCCATGCTCTCAGTGTACGTCCTAGAGTGCATGATTTTTCTTCTCCTCTCTGTAAGTACTCTCTGCAGTACTGCACAAAATGGCTGGTAAATCTCTTTCATGTAAAAGAGTGAAGCATGAAAGTGCAACGGGCTTTTGGAATTTTTATAAAGGGTTGTACATGGAATCTGCCACTGGTTTAATGATGTCCAGTGGAGCTGCTGGAAAGTATTCTATTCAGAAATATAATCCCATTCAAAAACTAGACTGGTATTTAATTGGCAAGGATCAAGATACTGCTCAGCTACTGCATGCCACCATGCAATTCTCTGGTTATTCTATTCTTTGCACTCTTGCTTGTGAATATCTAATTTGCATAACAATTTTACAGTGACTTCTTAATAATGTGTAGCATGCCGAATGTTACTATTGGATTATGGGGTAATCTGATTTCTTGAAATCCATGAACAATTATTCTCAATAGCCTCAGTATGAACATACAGGACCCTCTAACCTGATTGCCTCCTAGTCTGAGAACATTCGGGCGGGTTGCCCGTGACAAATGTACCTAGCTTAGCTTCCTTGCTCTCTTCCACTGAAGTGTGCATCAACCAGAATTTATATGAATGAGAAAGAATATGAAACAATTCACACTACCTATTCATTGTTACTCCACTATCCTGATATTTACAATACCGGAGAGAAGACGTCTGGCTCTGGAAGTGCGGAGTATGTGTATGCATGTGCTTGTGCACATCATGTGTATATGGGTGTGCGGATGTTTATTTTTTTTACCTCTGGAGCTTTTTTATTCTACAGCTATATAGTAGGGGAAAAAAAGATGACCAGTCACCCACTTTAATTTCATTTCATTAAAAAATACTTTGAGGTCTGTTAAAAAAAGTGTTGTGAGGCTGTCCCAAGAAAAGGAAGCCATACTTGTCCTGTCTGCATCCATACTGTCTGCCTGGAGGTGATTCTGGCATACACTGCCATGTCAACTGTGCTTAAGTCACATGTTTGGAGAAGACTGATCAGCTTGCTCCATATTGCTCTTTCTCAGAAGAGACCTTGGGAGAGTGCTAGAGGGTTTGTAATGCAATCAGCAGACTGTGATCCTGCCACAACCAGCCCATGTAGTGAGCCTAATGGATAAAGTAAGCACATCCAAACACAAATAAAACTAAATGATTTGGAGCAAATGATGCACTCAGCTCAAGTAGCATCATGGGACAATTCTCGTTAAAATTGTTTGTTGGAATACCCCACTAAAACTGATGGGTCTATGTATCTGTCTGATAATAGCAGAAACCAAGATCTGAATCTGTATATGGAACCAATACATATGCACTCTTCATCATTGGGCAACGTCTGAGATGGTCAAGGTCAGTCCAAGTATTTTGAATTGTGAATTGACATGTAATTACCACTTTGAGAAGAGGGGCATTAGTAACTCAGTTATGCTGAATGAAAGGCGTTTTGTTCCAAGATTATGATTTCTTGTTAACATCTTTGGAAACATGTATATATTTTTTGATATGGATAACATCTAAGCCTAAGAGTCCCTATTTATCCTGAGAGTAGCTCTAGCCTGATAAATGGCTGATAATCTTGTGAAGAGATGTATTTAACGAGTGTGTTTGTGTGTTCACATGAGAAAACCCAGATAAAAAATTTTCCTGTTGCAAAAGAAGTCCTGTGTTTGTAAAAAGGCAGCTGATGAATAGAAAACAGACTCTTGTGTAATATCCAAGTCTTTGTTGGTAGTGAACAGATGCTACACCAGCAGTCCTGGGACTTTCATGGAACTGCTATGAATATGTTCACAGCATGAGAATACGGGCAACATGCTGTTAAAATGCTGCTTCCCAAATCCCAGGACTGCTATAGTGCTGTTGTAGTGTCTGCCTTAATTCAAAGGCATGCTTAAAAAAGGCCCATTATAATGTAGCATTCTGAAATTGTGTCAGAGATTTTATAGTTTAGCCCGTTTAGGGCTGAAGGGCTGGGAAGGAGAATATCCATCTTGCTGTATCCATATGTAGAAGAATCTGTCTTTGGGTTTGAGATTCTTGGTTCAAGTACTAATAAAGAGCCTTTTCACAAATCATGAAGTAATTTAAAGGAATGATTTAATTAACCAGATTTATCTTGTGCTGCAAATACATGCATAAAGAAGCCACCACTGTACAATGTCACAAGGAATTTTCTATTTTTATTAACCGTTTTTTAGAAGGGATGAATACTTTTGGGCAAAGAATCTTATACTGAAATTATGCAAAGTACAGCATAAAAGGAAAAGCTTTATTTGCTTTTGTTTTTTAAAGTCTTTTCAGGAACCTGTTTTTAACATTTCAGTCATGCTTGAATAGATTATGTGTTTGGAATGGTAAAGACTGTAGAAGAAAATAAACTTAAAGAGTCTAAAAGAAAGGGAGAGATTGAGAACTGTGATTAATTAGCAGAATATTAAACAAACCGTTCTTTTCTTCTGATGATAATATTTAAAGATAGGTACAAAGTCAGTGACAACAAATACCTGCAAAACCAGGAAGAGGTAAGAAAGAGTTAGAGGTGGTTAGAGCTCTGGGCATGTTTTAGCTTGGGTTATGTATTATGTGGTTTCTATTCTATTCTGTTAGTCCTCATGGAGGATGGAAAAATACAAGGAAATAGTGAGGAAACTCGTATTTTCTTTTTTTTTTTACAGTAGTAACTTTTTACATTGCATTTCTGGCTTCCTGGTAGAGAAAGTGGCTATACTACGCTCTGCCGTGCCACGTTGAAGCTCCTTCGTGCTAGTTTGTATTTCTGTCTGCTGCAAAAAAAGTACAAATTAGGCAATTGCAGTACACTGCAATTACTTCTGAAATGACTGCAGCATAAACATACTTCTAATCAGAACCAGGCTTTTTGGGAGAGGGGGATATTCACATACACTTTTTCCTGCCCTGAAATGTAATAGCAGCTCCTCTCTGTACTGCTGGTCATAGCACTTTCTAGGTGTGGTTAAAGGTAACAACCATAAGTGGCTAACACACTACCAAAACTCTCTGAACAGGAACATTATCAGGCACTGGACATTTTCTGCAAACGCTCATTTAGAAGTATTCACATCAAAATAAGCTTTTTTAGCAAAGTCAGGACTTTCTCTATGTTGGCATAGAGAAGCGTTTCTTGCCAGGAAGGCAGTTTCTCTCTCTCCCCTCTATCTTTTTTTTTTCTCTCTGAGCTATCTGATGCTTACATTATCTGTTAAATATATTATTTTATTAGGGTAATTTACAAGACATTTAAGACAGTCTCTGCAAGTAAGTGGTGCAACTCAATAGGATCAGATAGGCTAGAAAAACACTGTTTCTGGGGTCTATACTATCAGCATTTCAATGGGGAGTTACTTGGTAAAGCCCTGGTAGTCCTGTGGATTTGAATGATCATTAATAGTTGGGATGGGACAGCCCTGGAGAGCATCTTTCAGTTTAGCCTCATCCAAAACAGATACCGTTCAAGCACTTTCAGACCACTATGCAACATGAACCAAAGTACACTAGAAGGGGATAACGAAATTTGTTTAAAAAATGTACTCCTCGTCTGAACTAAAATGCTAATGTAAACGTGTCCTAATATATCTTCTTACATTGATTACTATGACAGTCCCACCCTATCATGATCAGATTCGTAGTGTCATTGCAGCTAGCTGTACCAGTATTTAGGAAACAGCCTGGTGTCATTCATGCTGTAGGGGCACTTCATAATAATACATTTATTTTCCTTTGTTTACAGACTTCTCAAACTATACTACAAGGCTAATTATTATTCTTGTTACAGAATTCTATGACCTTGCTAGATAGCCATCATATGCTTTGTTTGTGCATATGTTTAACACTCAAAGGCTTTGTGATAGAGAATTGAAGAAAACTTTTACCTTGGCCTCTCAAATGAAATTGCTTTCTATGCTTTCTGTATGTACAAAATGGTTAAGGGAAAAATGGAAATATTACTACCAGTGGCAGGACCTCTTAGTGCCAAATCTCTCCCACTCTTCCTCCCCCTGGCGCCCCCTCCCCAGTCTAGCTGACAAACACATCAAAATCCTTTTAATTCATGGTGAGAATAACTGAGAATTTTCCACATACTTGATACTGCTTCACTAACTTACAGCATAGACTGAGTTCCAGTGTAAGGGACATATACAATTTTTATTTGCATTCCCTTATTTAGCAGAGCCATGTTTTCAGTGCTACTGTATATATTTGTGTACACATGCATACATGATGCTGTATGTGTGTTTGTTACTGGAAAATTGTTGTGGGTTATTCCATGCTGCCTCTGAGAATGGAAACTGAAATTGCATTTGCAACAGCAGTTTTGAAGAGGAATGGATCCCACTGCCTGAGGCCAACTTCGAGGAAATGAAGCGCTGCTTTGCAAAGCAAGTTGTAGTCTATACTGAAGCTTATTATGCATTTCACAGGACTGCAAATTCCCATAACCTTAACTGAACTTTTCAGATTTTCTTGGTGCTGTTTTTCTAAAGCTTTGACTCTTAGGATCATGCATGCTTTTGCTTGAAAGTAACTTTATATTCCTCATGGTTGTACAACAAAAGCTTTACAAGTGATTTGACTACAACTTAATTGTCAAAAGCCAAATGAGAAATACAAAAGAATTTAACATATATTTGTTATTCAAAGTAAGTTTTTTGGGAGCTGGCTTGTGGATTTTTTTTTCTTTAAATTCTCAAGATTGGAAAAAATGATACTAAAGCTTGTAATGTTCTAGAGTCTGCCTCCACTGCATGGAATCACAGTGGAAAGTATTATTCTTGGTAATAAATGAAAGCATCCTCTTTTTATTCTTTTTCTGTATTTCTTGTGTGCTTTGTGCTTGAGACGGACTGTGAACTCTTCATGCCATAGCAAGTTGCAAAGGGTTTTCAGTACTGCTGAAGGTTTCTGTATTCTTCCATTCCCAAATTTATCCCAAAGGATTCTTATTTTCTTTTTTTTTTAAACAATTTCAAACTTTTATTTAATCAAAGCTAGCAAATATCTTGATATGAAAATTCAGATTCTGTTAAGTATTAGTACAATCAATTAAAAGACCTTGTTCTACTATGCAGATTTAATTCCTTCCTTACTGACAGTGCACAAAGGCTTGTTATGGGATTTTTCTGTTCTTTCTTTTTTTCTGAAACCTTGGTGGGATTCAGCAGTCACATTCCATGTGTCAGTGAAACTGTTGTGGATTATTAAAGAGACATTACAGGGCTATCACTGCCACCAATATTCTGATTCTTCTCTGGATGGGTTGTTATCTACCCACCTTTTTCCTTGCCTTCTCTTTTTAGCACTGATGATGTTATCAGTTGTCCGGCTGTTGAAAGGAAATGAATTCAGGAAAATGGAAGCAAGGAAATGGCAAATCTTTCAAATGACCAGATGTATGTGAAATTGTTAGGTGCTCCATAAGCAACAACAGGTAAAAAAAATGTTTCTTCGTGTCTGCTTGATTTGTTAAGGGAGACATTGTACCCACTTTTCAAATAGTGTAATTCTCTTCTCAATTCTGTTGTGTCATATCAGGACTACTGTCACATGATCTATTGTCATGCCACTTGCAGAAGAAGAACAAGTTTCCATTTTTTTAATCTGCCCTTGAAACAGAACAAAACTATGGCTTGTTTCAGTGCTGTTTACTTGTTGCTTTATATCTACAGAAGACTGGTTCTGATTTTTAAATACCAGAAGATATACATACTAAGACTATATATTCTTTAGACCTCTTCTAGAAAAGGTCCAGATGCCTTGGGGAGTGCTTCAAATGAACTTCCAATGATCAGGAAAACTGGCCTCATAGAGATTTTTTTTTTGTCTTATTTTTCTGTCATAAGAGGTGAAACAGTTTTGCAGGATGAACACCTGCACAACTAAAAGGAAATGAATGGCAAAAGCTGAAGTCCTACCCTAGTTCTGAAATTATTGCCTAGATATTACAAGAATGAACAATGTGGGAAGCAATGCATGTGAAAATACCATCCCAAAATTGTGTGTGGAGGTGGTGGTGGTGGAAATTAAACATAAGGGATTCTTTTTATTAAAGTCTAATTTTTTTGAAATGACTAAAAGGGAAAGCAAAACCAAGATCCCAGATTGTAAGATGACCGAAGCAACTGTCTGTAAAATAGCAACTATCCCATTTGGCCATGGCTGAGTGGATATATGGCTAGTTCTGAGGATTTCAGTCCAAACTTTAGAGATCATTACACTTAAAGCTATTATTATCTCATTTGGATGGTGGAAGTAGGACTTTTACACAAACTGTATAAAATGCCTCCAAATACCTTGGCAAGGTTTGTAGGGAAAGCAAATATATTTGGTTAAACTAATTGATTTGGAGAGGAGTTGGAGACAGAAGCACATCTTCAGATCTGCTACAGCAATACATAGCTGTTTTGATGTTACAACTAGTATATCTTTGCTAACTAGCTGTAATTATTCCCCTTTATAGTGTAAAGAAGGTGAACTGGAGGTTCTTTAGATGCATGTGGCCCAAATGAAACATTTGGAGTTTTTGATTTTAGAAGTCTGATACCTTGTTCTGATTCAGCTATGGATTTCTGACATTTCTAAGACACAGTTAAAAACCTGAGCCTTACAGTAAATCTCTCATTTGCTGACTGTCTGCTCTGTCATTTTTCTCTTTGTTATTTGTCTGCAATAGCTTTTACTGTTAGTTTCTGGCTAAATATTATTATCTTGTCTGACAAAAAAGATTGTGCTGTCATCATCTTCTTGTTTTCCTACTAGAGTTGTAGAAAGCCTGCATGCTATGACATCTACTTTTCAGCATTTACAAGCAAGTAGCTTCTCATAAACCAACGTGTTGACTTTAAACTTCAGAACCAAAAGGACCACTAGTTTATAGTTTCTACTAAGTCTTCCTGCAGATGAATGAAACCACAACACTGATAGTCATCTCGTGTTAGGTATCCAGTTTTTGTTCCCTACCCTACTCTTTACTAGGACAAAAGATGCTTTTGTGTCACCATTTTTGCACTTGAGTTAAAAGCGGCTACTACTAGTATCATGCTGCGTAGGCAAATGTATTTGTAGGCATAATTAGAATCTCTGGATGAGCTATCTTCTTACAGAAATGGGAAAATTTCTGCTTCAGGTTTTGAAATAGTTTTGGTTTTAGATAGAACTCAATTACAGTGAAAATAGTTCAGAATTATCAAGTGGAAACTAGTACGTTTTTTAAGCTTGTGTATACTTGTTGGGAGGAGAATACATTTTGCTTAGTTCTTGATTAATTCTTTAGGCTAGGTATTAAAATGCACCAAAGGGAAAAATGTGTGGAGATTGGATGTTTCTTTCCCAGGATTTTGAACCATTAATACGTTCCAGAAGTAATTTGTGAGCCACTTGAATAGTAGTCCATGACATTTTTTGTGTAGGAAGTGAGCTGGTCAAAGTAGAAGCTGACCAGTTCCCCATAATGCTCCTCACAAAAGTATATGACAGAAGAGACACTAATTGATTAAAGCAGGAGAACAAGACAGCTTTACTACGAATGGTTTTATAAGTTTTGGAGTTATTAGATGTGAAAGCTTGAACTTCAGGGAGCTCTTGGAATGTCTCAGTGAATATTACAAGCAGGATTTGAAGTCTTGCAGAAGTTACAAGGAAGGCAAGTGTGTCTGTGCATTTTTCATGTTTGAGAACAATAATAAAAACGAATGTTATGACTACAAGCATTTACAGCATAAGTAAAACTTTAACCCATTACATTTTTTTTGAGCTGAAATATCTGGGTTATGGTTGAAAATAGATGAGTGCAGATTTGCTGTGAGGTACGAGATGTGTCCCTGTGTTTGTAAGCATTGGCAGGAGAAGCACAGGCTCCCATAGCAGTAACAAGTAACATATTCAGTATTCAGTATATTCTCATAAATTCCCATATTCAGTAACATGTGGTGTCCCTTGGGAGTCTGTACTGGGACAGGTACTGTTCCATATCTTTATTGGTGACATAGTGGGACTGAGTATACCCTCAGCAAGTTTGCAGATGACACAAGCTGAGTGGTACAGTTGATACGTTTGAGGGAAGGAATGCCATCCAGAGGGACCTTGACAGGCTTGAGAAGTGGGCCTGTGTGAACCTCATGAAGTTCAACAAAACCGAGTGCAAGGTCCTGCACTTTGGTTGGGGCAACCCCCGGTATCAGTACAGACTGGTTGATGAATGGATTGAGAGCAGCTCTGCAGAGAAGGACTTGGGAATATTGGTGGATGAGAAACTGAGTATGAGCCAGCAATGTCCGTTTGCAGCCCAGAAAGCCAATCGCATCCTGGGTTGCATAAAAAAAAAGCATGGCCAGCAGTTTGAGGGAGGTAATTCTCCCCCTCTACTATGTGCATGTGAGACCCCACCTGGAGTACTGCATCCAGCTCTGAGGTGCCCAGCACAAGACAGACAGGGACCTGTTAGAGTGGGTCCAGAGGAAGTCCACAAAAAGGCTCAGAGGCCTAGAGCCTCTCCCCTATGAGGACAGGTTGAGAGATTTGTGGTTATTCAGCCTGGAGAAGAGAAGGCTCCAGGGAGACCTTATTGTGGCCTTTCAATAATTAAAGGGAGCTTATAAGAAAGATGGAGAGAGGCTTTTTACCAGGACCGGTAGCGGCAGGACAAGGGACAACTGTTTTAAACTGAAAGAGAGTAGATTTAGATTAGATGTAAGTATGAGAGTGATACTTTACTATGAGAGTGGTGAGACACTGGAACAGGTTGTCCAGAAGCGTTCAGCGTCAGGTTGAATGGGGCTTTGAGCAACATGATCTAGTGGAAGATGTCCCTTCCCATGACGGGAGGGTGGGGTGGACTAGATGACCTTTAAAGGTCCCTTCCAACCCAAATAATTCTGTGATTCTAAGAGTCTGTCGCATGAGTCAATGGGAGCTGTGTGGTCATGCAAGCTGTCCCGTCTACATCACGGACAAGTGTATCCCCTGGGCTGGAGAATGACTTCTAGATTTTATTTTATTTTTTTTAATTTCTGCTTAATCAGAGGTGATCTTCTCAATGTCAGGTTTAGAATTCATGGGGATTATTTTGCTTTTTGGGAAGTTTCTGTCATTTGCTTTCTCATAGCTCAAATCAACCCTAGGGTTGGCTTAAAGCTTTATTTGGTCAAAGCTTTAGAAAAACTTGATCTGACCTTTGTGAAAAGAGCAGAATTGTTTTCATTAGGCCTAGATGCTGAATTTTGGGATTATTAAATACAAAATATTGAGCTTTAATGAAAATTTTTGTGGGTAGTTTTTAAAACCTGAAGTAGAAACTGGAAGTTATCAACAACATGCTTTTATTCTGAATCAGTTAAGTCTCATCAGGAAATATTATTAATTTTTCAAGAAACTAATGGGTTTTGTCTCTGTAGTTGTGCTCTCTTACAGGTTATAGATAAGGAATTTGCAGCCTCTGCTGGAAAAGCTAATATGGCTCACAAGTCACTTCTGTAAGAGATATGAGTGTATCCCAAAGAAGCTTAGAACAACATTTAGTCATGTTAATTTCTATGAATATAACTTGCAGCTTTGCAAGTCTGCAACTTGCAGACTTTGGGTCTTTCTTCTAGTCCAGATGAAGTCTTAGGTCCAGGCAAAGGCACCTCATAAATTTATTTGGTAGAGGTGTCAATTTGGGCTCCTATGAAGAGTTCATCCCTTCCTTCCTCTCCCTCTCAGAAGCTGCTGCTGAAAATGTCATTTCTAGTGTTCAGGCTTTCAGCTTTAGGTTAGAACTCAGACATTTCATACTAGAAATTGAAAATCTTAACTGTACTCCCATGTCCCATTAAAGTCATTCTCTGTTACAACTTGTAAATCTATGAGTCTATGACTTTTGAGTCATTCATGATCCTAAATATTCCCTTTCACTATCCGTATAGGTCTTGCATAATGTGCTAGAGGCCAGAGATGCCAAGATCTCAACTACTAAATTGGATATGCTGACTGTTTTCATATTTGGTATATATTGGCACAAACTACACTGCTCCATGCCCACTAGTTCTCCTGGGATTGGAAGAACCTCCAGAATTATGTGTGATATTAATCTTCTAGCTTCCTCACCCATGTTTGAAAAATTTTACTCTGCTATCCTGAGGATAATAACTAGATTAACTCGACTGATGTTTATCAGCCAAAGTTTGAATCAGCAGCTGGCCTGAGGCCCAGGAGCACCCGAGTCTCTACAGTTGGTAGTGATCAGTTATTTTCCATCAAAGAAAAGAAGTGTCATCATGAATTGTATATAATTTTTCATTAACAACTAATGACTCCCAAGATTATTTCTAGGTCTCCTGTAATGACGTGTATTTTTTCCTAATTTCCATTGAATGATGGGAGGGAAGAAGTTTACTTCTTCGTGGCACTACTGTCACTGTATTGCTTAATTTTTAAGTCTTTCTGGCTTTAGAAGTGCAATGTATTTGCCTTTCTGTTAATGGCTAATACTCAACTTCAAAAATCTTTCCACAGTTCATCAGCTGTAGGGAGCTGTTTTTCACTATGTTCACTTAGCAAACTGGTTTGATTCATCTGGTATTCCCACTGTGGGGCAGATGGCAGAAATGGCTGATATCTGTGCTACTCAGGCATGGTGTCTTCAGATCCCTGCGTCAGAACTGCATAATGTAGAGGGAAGCAATTTTTGGCTGCTCACTCAAGATAGCTCCCTTGAGTGATGAGGCATGTAAGCCTTCAGGCTCAAACCAGAGAACTGTTTTGTTTTCCTTGTCCCTGCTCCCTTCCTCTTCTCTCCCTCCCTTCCTCTTTTCTTGATGAATTAGGATGTTAGCTTATTAATTCTGTTCTAAAACACTGCTGACTGCAAAATAATATCAACTTAGTGATTTCATTCTGTTTCAACAATTGGAACAAAGCGGAATATGCTATTATGTAATACAAATCTCAATGTATTATAGGTGGCAAGTGCTGACAGAAAGCTTACTGGTGTTAAAATATATAGGCTGTAGTCAATCTCCTTTTTCGCTTTCATGAAACCTTAATATCAATGTGTGTCACACAAAGATGTAACTATGATTCTAATGTAAAAAGAAATCCTTAATGTGAGATTTCTTTACTTCATGTTATTATTGTTCTGCTTAGTCTTTTTAGCTTGTGTAGTGCCTGTATTATAAAGAACACAATTGTTTGCTCTCGTTTAATAGGCATTCCATTCTGCAGCCATCAGGGCCAATGTAGGCCACAGCAAAAGGCTATTTAAGTTGAAAATTTCTACTGTATAGTCCAAAACTTTAATGGCCCTATATAGTCTTTTAACTTATTTGCGTTGAATTTTAATTCTGTATGTTATTCCCTGAACTTTAGTTTTATTAAAATATTGTAAAATACTGAAGTTCTTTCCATGTTTCTTGAAGGACTGTGGGTTCTAAAGTTTGACTTAGGTATGACTGTGCCAACTTTGTCTTTAATATTTACGGATGGTGCATTATAAGGACAACAAAAGACTTTTTATTCTCTCAGGCAGAAAGAAGATATTAGAACCCTAGGACTTGAGTATGTATCCCTTCTGAGATGGAGAAAGATATTAAGTTCTTACACTTCTTTCAGCTGAGTCATTTTGTCATTAATGTGCTATTAACAGAATTGCATCCAGCTAAACTACAGGCAAAGTAATTCAGTGTGTGGTTTGGTGTGAAAGTTGTAATGCCGTCCCAAAATGTCTGTGCCTCAGGTCTTTTAAATGCATGTGTTTCCCACTGTAACTGGCTCACTGTCTTTCAAACCACCCTGCTCAGGGAGCTTACTGCTTTCAGCTTTAGATAGTTCAAATAGCCGGGTGAAACTCTTGTAAAACTACATAACTTACCATGGTTTGACTTGTTTCACTGTAGGATATATAGGAAAGAGAACTAAAGTGCTAATTCCACAGCAAGACTTCTGTATTTTTTATGGATTCTGGGACCTCTTACAGCCCTTGAGAAAACTGAAAAAGATCAGGGAACAACAGTGAAACTAGGGGAATCCTTCCTTAATAACTTATTTTAGAAAGTGTTTGCACTGATTTTAATCAGAAGTGAACCTGTAGAAATGAATAGATGGTTTCAGTTCCCTTTCTGACTCTTTCCTCTTCTCTTCATTCTCCACGATCTTCATGGTATATATGCAAAGTATGCCTGCCAGGTCAGCTGCTTTTCTGAAAGCTCATATAGAAAGATAAATTTGGCCTTTGGTTTTGTGTCTTCCTCATACATCATCATGGGGAGACCCGGTCCTGTGGTGTAAGAGTAAGGAAGAATTTTGCCTGCTGAAGGAAGGTACAGATGGAGAGAAGAGGAATAATGGCTTGTAAAATATGAAGATTTGTCATGGCTAGGTGGGGTTTCAAAGGAACCTACACAGACAGTTGAATATTTTTGTAAGTCCAAATTCACATCTGTGGAACGTTGATCAAAATACTGTCCAAAACTTGATCATTTTCTCAAATTTTCATCAGTACCTTGAGAATTCAGGAGAAATCAAAGGTCTCCATTGTAGTAGGGGCTATAATAACTCAGCTCCTGTCCTTTGGAGATCATTCTCCAAGGAGAAAAGGAACAAAAGAAGTAATGGGGAGTTGAAATTACTTACCAGGATTTATGGAGCTTGATTTAGGAACTAGGTCTCAGATTTCCCAATTTGGTTTTCTGATCACTTTACTGTGAAAGCCATAATCTTGTATCAGAAAGTCACATCTATGCCAAGTAATCCTAGAGAAGAACCTGTAAGCTATAAAAATCTAATGTACAGTTGAAGCAGAAGGCAATAATGCGAACAAACACACATTAGCCATTCTGTAAGTATTCTATTTTTAACAGCAGATTAATTTATTAAAATATATATACTTTAATGATTTTTAATGTACTTGATTAGTGTTCATTTGTACCAAACATACAGAAGTCTGGCTTTACATTACATTTGGTCTTGGTCATAAACTCTTTATTCCAAAAGATTCCCAAAGGTTTTGAATTGGATTCTAAAAGGGAAATCCTGTGTGAACCATTTATCATTGGAAGCCCAGGGAAGCTTTGTGTATAGAAAGCAAAAGCACAATATGTATGTGTCTCAAATATATAAATATAATAGAGACTGCTTGTAAATGACATCAACTTTTGAGCTAAGGGCAGAAATGACATACAAGCAAGTTAAACGGTATTTTTAGCTGAAAGGAATGATTACAAATCTCTGTCTTATGCATTTCCAAGAAAAAAAAGAAGAAACATTTGGATTTTTTCTTTGTAAAAACAAGATTTAAAACTTTTTTCTTTAAACAGGAAAAATTCAATTCACATAGATTTATAAATAATCTAATGTTGAATTAAGATAATATTCTCTAATTTTGTGGTAGCTATAAGTTAATTTTCTGATTTTGATGTGCAGTTATTATTGTACTGCTAGCTTTTTGTGTGCTCAAGCTTTGGACCACGTCTGGTGAGATTTGCAAATATACATCAAAAGTTTTACAAGATTTAATGGCTTTTTCTTCATATATGGAAGCCATAGAGTTAAAAAGAAAATATAAACCACAAAAAAATACAGGCTTTAATCCTGGAGGCGAGCGTATGAAATATCCTTTAAAGTTACTAGTTGATAGTTTCCAGTAAGTTGAAAACAATTGTCACAGCTGGGGTTACTTTTAGAAAAACATTGTATTGTATTTAGTATGTGTGACAATACATGTACAGTAACATGCAATATGATAAGTTACAGTGAAGTGACAAACTTAATTGCTTTGATCTCAAACCCAGATGTATTTTGTTCCAAATATACATTCCTTAATAGAAGTATAATAACGTAAATTAAATTACAGTAACTTAAAGAACCATATATCAGCTTTCTTCTGATGACAGCATTGAGTGGGTCTAAACTCACAAAATACAATTATCAGTAACTTCAAATTGTCATGAAATTGAAAGAATTGTATACTGCTGTTACTGTTTTGACTTTTTCAGTATGCTGAAAAAAGCACACTGGACTGTCTGGACACTTTTGTTTTTTCCGTTTTACTGCCTTTCTACCTTAAGAAATGAGGATGGGATGTTGAAAAGGTCATAGGAATTAGAATAAGAACACAAAACATGATATAGGAATCTGTTTTCATGATTTTCAAAGAGATAAGGATAGATATCAAGAAAATTAAAAATGTGTGCATAGCTGATTGGAAATTAGTACTATATCTTTTTTTCTAAACTATTCTAATTTTTATCTCCATACTCTCAACTTAGTCTTTAATGAAGTCCAGGACAGTTATGGAAAGACCCATCCATCAGAAAAAAATCCAAGGTTCTGTTGAAATGATCAATTGCCCAAAAAGGGAAAAAAAAAGGCATAAAACCTTAATAGATTATCCGTACAAGCTTATATTTTTTCTAATCCTTTCATTGTTCTAAAAGGCGTATTTGGGCATTTGGTGGAAATATGCTTCTTAGGTGGAACAAATGAAAAGCAGCTGGAAGGAGTTTACATGAGACAGCTCCTACCTCTTTCTCTTCATGCTGTGCTAATGCAGCTATGGTTTTGCAGTGCTCCATCAGTAATTTTTAAGACCTCATCTGAATTTCTTTCAAGAAATATGGAAAGTCTTCAGGTCTTTCTTACTGAGTCAGAATCAATGAGTTTGTATCCTCTGCAGCTTGAACAGAATTTTTTATTCCATTGCTTGTGAGGGAAGGATTTCAGTTGGTGTTAAATGTTTCATGTCTGTTTGAATATTTTTTTTTTCTTTTAAAGTTTTTCTATATCATTCCCCAAATGCTGAAAGCTCTCAGTTTATTGATATTCTTGATTATTCCCCCCTCTTATACTGCCACATTTCTTTTTTTCTTGCAAGCTTTTGGCTTCCTTTTCATGTCTTTAGATGGTTTACAGATTATTGGGAAGCAATACCACCACGGTATCTTGTGATGTATGAGGTAGCTGGAGTGAAACATTAAGATGAACCCTTCAAATCTATATACCTAAAGTGTGATTCCTTGTTATGTGAAACTTGATAGTGTAGTTAGATCATAATTTTCTTCTTTTAAACTGAAATATATAAGCACAGAGAACCCCAAACACATAAAAACATGTTGAAGGTTCTTTTCTTTTAGGTGAATTTCTTGGCCCTATCAACTGTAGTAATATCTGACATATCACTCAAATTCTGCCTTTCTCTTTGGCTAGATTAACTATATAATATTGCCTTGTGCTGTATTCATGTCACTAACACCATATGTAATTGTTGCAGGCTCCTTCCAGAGTAGCATTGCCAGGATTGGAGCTTGGCGTGGAAAGGGAGAAAATATTCACAAATCTGAATATGTCTTTCTTTTGATTTCATTTTGGTCCTGTCTTAATTAAACGTTTTTATTTTTAAACAAAAAATAAACATGGCTTTTTCTACATTTTTTCTGTCCTTCCCATCACAAAATATATCTTTCCAGACTCGTGTCTGAGGTTTCCAGACTCAAAGAAATAGTCTCAACGTTTTCACAGAAATACAAATTAAAAGGAGAGCACCTTACCCTCTCTTCTTTGGTGGGCCACAAGCCTATAATTATGTTTGTGCTATTTAGCAGATTCACTTGTATGTAAGAAATAGCTTCAACAATATTTTTACCTTTCTTCAGCTATTCTTTTTAAAAAAAAATAATTTAAACAGAACTAGTTTGCTATACATTTTTTGTGTCAGTAAAATTAACTTTCATTTATGCAAATAGAGATTCTTTTGTCCTCATTTCTATTTCTGTGATATGGAGCCGAAGATCTCAAGAAATCTCCTTCTTTTCCTTCTTATAAAACTTTAAAAATTGTACAGGCTTCTGTTGGTTCTCCCTGTAAGTTTAACTTGGGGTTGGACTGTCTGGCACTCTTCACCTGCAACTCACATATTTTAGGTCTCCCAAAATGCCACCACCCCTTTAATATCAAAGGATAACAGGTTGCCTGGTTCTTTGTAGCCCCATTAAGCTAACATGGTGTTGGAGCTTCCCAGAATCCCTTTTTCTTACTTATACAACTTTTATTTACTTAAAGAGATGTAGAAAAAAGACATCTTTGTCCCAAAAATATTTTCATATTTCTTCAATTTATTAACTAAAACGTGGTTTATTGCAATGAACAGTAGGTCTTAAAAAAACCTGCTAAGGCAAAGATTTCTTTTTTTTGTACCTCTGTTCTGGCTCAAGGGAGGTGTTATTTGAAACGTGTTATAAACCTCAGACTTCTAAGTTACCTCTGTTAGAGACTTGAAGGCCTGTATCAGTGAAAGATGGGAATTACCTTAAGCTGGCTGGCATCAGAGGCCGGTACCTACATATTTGTGGCAAAGCACTCATGATCACCAAAGTGAAGAAAGAGAGGGAAAGATGGGTTTTCTCTGAGCTCTCAGACCTTAGTAAAGAGGTGGAATCTTCCCACAAAAGGTCTGAACATTAATAATCCTGCAAATGTGCTTTTCTGTTTTCTGATTCTTTGTTCCACACTATAGTCATGGTACCCTGTATTACAGGGTGGGTGTATTACAGGTGAGTTGAAGTCTATGTGACTTTTTAAAAATGTTCCAGCTATGCAAGTTGTAGACAAGATTTTCTTACTTCCGTCTCAGATAATGGCGAGGATGAGCTTGCATCACTGTACAATTGTGTGAAGATTAGGAACAGATTACTGGATTTTGTTTTTTACTTCATTTGGTTTACCAGGAAGCAGTTCTAACCATGTACGGCACAAAACTTTTCTCAGTGGGGTCTGCGGCAGAGCCTCTACTATTGTTTCTTGGGAGTAAGGTAAGAAATGTGTTCTTCAGGAGTGTGAAAGCAAAAACATATCTAGGAAACTTGGAAAGACTGGGCAAAATTTGTACATAATATGTCATTAGAGTAATTTGATGTGGACACATCTGGAGATGCAGATCTGAAACAGTTTTTAATATTTGAGATTTCCATATTGGACTTGGACTCTGACATGCTTCAACAGCCAGACTAAAACATTGCTTATTAGTTTGTGGTATCTCAGTAGTATAGAAGTTTTACATAAATTCCATTATCTTTATTGCTAAAATATTTGAGACTTTTCCAATAATGCATTAAAAATGTGACTAATATCTTTAATGTATATGTTTCCCAGGAGAGGAAATGAGGCAGTATGTGTGCAGTAGTGTTTTTATTTGAGTAGCAGAGCTAACTGAATTTTCTCCAAAAGCCAAATGAATCTACCCAGAGTGAAAATATTGACAGAAGAGATGAAATTTTCAGGAAAACTTATAAAAATGGGATTTTTTAGAAATATCCTTATTCAATTGAAAAATTCTAGATAAGGTATCATCTAACTATTTTGTTGTATGGTTACGATGCAGAATATCACTGAAAATAGCAAAACGATGCAGCTGTCCAGATTTTGATTGCTAACATTTATTATCCTATTATGAGATATAAATGATAATAAAATACCATTTTAGATGTTTTAATTTTAAAAAAAGTTTTCTAGAGCCAATGAGTAAGTCTTAAAATGTAATTTAAACAAGAAATAAGAAATAAGAAATATGTTTAGTTACTTATAAAATGAACTGGGCTCATTGCTTGGATTTGATAATCTGTAATGGAATCCCTTAGCATTTCAAAAAGGCTGGAATTCTTAGAGAAATCTAACTTTTGGAAAATCAGTGCTTCAATGCTTTTAAAAGAGCAGATCTTTAAGAATTTTATAACTTCCTAACCAGCATCATTGGTTGCTCCTGAAAAATTTTAGTGACATGTATAAAATGGCCGTCCAGGAAGAAAAGAATTGCTTTTAAAATTTGTAGATGCTTACACATTTTTCCAGAGTAAAAGGAACTGAAGTGTGCAGATCAAATTAAAACTAGGATTGCTATTCAGTTCCTTTAAGATTAGTCCAATGTTTTGTGGTTTTCCTTATTTAATTGCTTGCTGTGCATAAATTGATGTAACTTGAGTATGCAGTATCTCAGAGCAGCAGCAAACTGTGGGAGAGCCTAAAGCTGGTTGTCTTGATATACAGGATATTGAATTTTGTTCTTGATATAAAACAAAGAGCTATAAACCAGCTTTTCTTTCCACATATGTTACTTTGTATCACTAGCCATGAAAAGCAAGCACATGATTGCTGAAAGACAGCTGACTGGCAGCGTTGTTACTATTCTGTTTATCCAAAAAAATGGATTCTTGAGAGACGTGTAACAGACGTGGTACTCTGTTATATCTGTGACTAACAAGGCAAAAGTGGAATGAGGTTGTTTGACATATATTGGCAAAGACTTCCATGATATAGTTAATCACCAAGAGCTGTACTGGCAGATAAAACATAAGTTTTTTTCATCTCTTTTTCCAGAGTATTTTGTGGCCAGCTGCTGAACATCTTCTGTTAATAAAGGATTTTTCCTAAATGCCATAACTCAGGTTTTTTTTTAATCTTTCTGGCAGCTTTCATGAAATGTTAATGGCAAAAAGGAGATACTTGGACCTTCCTTATAGAAAATTAATATTCACTCTCTACACTGTTTTGGAAGCCCATAAATTTAGCAGACGTAGGGAAGAAAGAACACTTGAAAGACACGCTATCATTGCCCATGATCTCACCTCTTCCCCAGCCTTTTGAATCTGTCAAATGCTCATAGCAATGCAGAGATGTACAAGGGAACTGTTTGCTTACCTACAAAGTAGTATCAGTCATTTGTTCGTTGGCACTCTGTGATGGATCAAGGTTGGGTATTCTGCTATTTGGAAGATCCGTAAAGCATGATTTAGAAGTAGCACTCAGTACATATGTTTTTCCCTTGTAGTGAAGTACTAGACTGTACACCTTACTCTTTACATTTCAACAAAGCAAGTTCACTATCCCCTGTGTCCTTTCTATTTGGATTTTAGCTGAATATGTATTTTTCCAGGAGACAAGATTGAAGAGGTTCCTATTTTATGTTACTGTAGGCTAGATGTTGTTAAAGAGTGATCATGTACTCAAAATAGCTGAAATGGTGGTAGAAAAGTGACCCTGCATACCTGCATATCTATAAAAATCTTTTATTGACTAGGGACCATAGGCACTACAAAAAGGTAGGTGGTAATGTTTGACATCTCAAAGAAGTATGTATGTCACAAGTATAGATCAGGAGTTAACGGGAAAAAAAACCCAACACATAATCCAGAAATAGGAACTTTTCTAAATTGCTGATCTATGTTCAGAAAATCACATAGACTTAAGCATGAGAAACCTAATGATTGCATTTGTTGTATACAAAACTTGGTACGATCTTTACTTGCTTATTTTCAATAAGCATGTTTAAAACAGAGCTAAGGTGTGAAAATTATCCAGTATGATTTAAAAGTCTGTCTATGAAATAGCATATGAAAAATATATTTTAAAAATGTGATGAGATTATTGTTGGTCTATAATAGGCACCTTTGCCTTGCTTGCTATATCTGTTCAAACAATCTTCTTGTAGCTGCTTTTAGAAATTACCAGTTAAACAGAGGTATTCAAACAGCAGGAAACTGACATTTTGCATGAAATAGTGTGGCAGTTGCACTTCTGTGCAAAAAAAATTTAACATACTTGCTTTTAATTTGCATGGTAATGCTTGTATCATATGCTGGTATATTGTACTGTTGGTGTATGAATGAGGATGTGAAGGCTGAAGCTAGCTTGCTCAGGAGTTCCGGAGGCATTTATGCTTTAAAGAAGTTATTTTCAAAACCAGGGTCCAATCTTCAGAAACTCAAACACCTTTAATTTAAGAATTCAAGTATTAACTTGTATCTAGCTAATTATAATAAACTGTACTTAGCTAATAAGCTTGGAGTTGTATGCATAAAATAAAAGTGAAGACCATTAATAAAATTTGTTCTACAAAATAATAGAACTATTCATACATAGCTGTCAAAACGTTTTAAAGTACTTAATTTAAAAGAAGGAAACATCAGCAAAATTAGAATTCTTTTTCTCTCTCCTCCTACTCATTTTTATTCTCTATTACTTCTTTTAGTGATGTTTTTAGATACAAATGCTTTGACTTTCTGAGGTGCTGAACTTCTCCAGTTACCTAAAAAGAAAATAAGTAGAGACGACTCAACTCTGTTCTGTTTCATACTGTAGTGATGATGACAGTGATTACTGTGACTTGAAATAACAGCTAAAATATAAAACTGTTGGGAAGGAATGAGCTTATATAGGTAATATTTCACAGATAGGGTCACAATTTGTCTAAAAGAAGCAGTGACATATAATGCCCAAAATTATGTAAAATTTCTTTTACTTGATTTAAAACATGTGTTGTGTGTCTAAGAAAACAAACAAACAAAATCCCTTTATAACATGGAATTTTAAAAGATGGATATTTAAATTTAGCAAAATAGAGAGCAAACTAATTTATTGATTTCTGTATCTTGATGAATCTTACTTTTATAATACCATATGTTCTCTTTTTCCTGAGTATTCTGTCATC
This sequence comes from Mycteria americana, assembly GCF_035582795.1. NCBI lineage: Eukaryota > Metazoa > Chordata > Aves > Ciconiiformes > Ciconiidae > Mycteria > Mycteria americana. The sequence continues at coordinate 91,647,103 of NC_134366.1, read as the reverse complement.
ATGCTTCCAGAAGAAAATCTTACTGTTTTCTAGACAGTGCAAGTATTCATTAAAATATTAATACATTTTACATAAGACATCCACTTTACATTTTATAGACTGATCTTCTATGCATTTACAAGCATAAGATAATAAAATAAATCAACATAAATAATTTAAATTTTTTTCTTGTTCTTTTACACTATTCAGATTACATGGCTAGTCACTCTAGTGCTTAGTTATTCCACTCCTGATAATTCTGAAGTCTTGGAAGATTTTTGTCTGACTAAGACTTTCAAGAGCAAATCAAACTGGGTAGGACAAGGTAACAGAACAGGTATACTTCACAGAGAACAACTACAACACGCTGTCTACCTAAATTCTGACCTCTATCATTAAGGCAATTTACCTCTTATACTGTCCTCTTCAAAGTGTGGCTTGAAAAGACTTGTCAGCTTATCAGGAGACAAAATGCACAAGTCAAAAAAGGAGGATCCTGCAGTTTAGGACTTCTAAGAACTAATATTTTTAAACAGAGAGTTTGAATTATGACAAAAATTTCAGTTGCTCTCTCTAGTGTCTTGAAGAGCTTTCTTAATTTATGACAGCAAGGACAGCAGAAACATATAGTGACCTTCCATATTTATGAAGTAAATTGTATTATTTGCAAGCTAATTATAAGTATGAAACATTTTGTTAATTTCACTTAATTTACACTGTACCTATGCAGAATATTTCAATGTGTTCTAGGAGGGAAATAAAACAAAATTTAAGAATAATTCCCCTAATCAGTAGGATAGTGGAATGATGGGTTTAATCTCTATGTGCTCCTGAAAACCTCTGCTCCGAAAACTCTACATGCTAAAAATTGGCATGAAACCAATATCACAAACATAGGGATTGCTGGCAAGGGCAACTGAAAGAATTGTGAGAAACATGAGTCTGAAATTGCACCAAATGCTAGTAATGTGTACTATCTCCTGATGTGGATTGTTAAATCCATTTTAGGCTTAAAAGAATGTCTAAAACTTGAGCCAAATTATTATAAGAATTTTGAGAATTTTTATAAGACTGGTTCCTAACCCAAACCACCATGTAGTTTCAATATGGTGTTAGACTGCTTTGTAGATGACTTTTTGGAGGGACATGGCTAAGCAAATTGGATTGGAATAATTTCAGAGGGAATGTGTTGACATAAGCTTTGTGTGTGTGTGTGTTTACATTATGAGACATTTACAAATGCTGCATTGATTTTTTTTAATGTTTTGAGATTTGATCTATTTTTCCATGGCTACCTACTTCCATCTGTGACAAGAAGGGAAGTATCTCATTGTATCCGTGTTCTTATGTTTTAGTTTAAAGAGGCATTTCCACCTCCTAGATTAATTGCAGCCTAACTCCTTCTGCATGCAGGTACCAGGCCCCCACTATCAAGGCAAAATAAGTTTATTCCCTGTCTTCCCTATCAAAAATTTTCATTAGTTCATATTAAAAATAGCATTAATAGCCATGGTAACTGAAAGCTACAAAGTACTAAACAAATACCAGCAGAGTAAGCACATTGCTCAAAAGCTACTATAAAAACCAACTAATCTTCACAATACTTCTCTGAAGTATAGATCTTTATCCACAGAATAAATCCACACCTGGCAGCAGTGATGAAGTGATATTTCTAAATATGTCTATGCTTTAGGAAAATATGCATATTGACTATTTGCGGACATTAAGGGGAATTCATGTTTAGCAGTAAAATGTATGTATGTTCTATATGTAGCCATACTTGGGCCCCATGTATTCCTTCTCTCATTTCCCACTTTGCTCTTCCCTTCCATTCCTGAAGTGTTAACTTCTCGATATGCATCGTAAGTAATATACTTCTGCAAAGTGAGGAATCCTATTGCCCATTGGGAATCGTATATTAATGTGTGCAATCTGGATGCCATGTGGGAAATCAAATCAGAAGATCTTCTTCAGAGACAGGAAATAAAGGACCAGAAAAAGTGTCAGTCTGGGGAAACAGCAAGGAACTGTGCAAAGCAAATGCTAGCTGTCTAACACTGGGAATCTCTCATGGGACCCAGATGAAATGCTGGGCCTGCATTCCCACAAGGTATGTAAGATAAACTTCTAAACAAAATGAAGAAGGACTAGAGAACCCCAAGTTGGGAAGGCACCAAATGTTTGAGTACAAATTGTCCTAGGCCTTTGAGTTTTGTTTGAATGGCCTTACCTTCCTCGAGAGAGAAACGTGAGAAATATGGTGTTCTCAGTCCTGGCTGAGAATACCATACTATGCTGCCAGTAGTGGTTAGTCAGAGGTCTCTGTAAGGCCTGCTGGACAGCCCTTCCAAACTGAACAAACAAGGTGGTATGCCTTGAAAGTACGGGGATTGGGCATAACCTCACTACCGATTCCAGGTTTGGAACCTAGGTCTTCAGCATTTTGTGGCTACCATCCACTCTTTCTCTCTTTTCATCTTTCTTCTCCCAGTCCTCTGAGGCCTATTGCAGTGCTGTTAATTGCTGCTTGTTTAGTCTTCTATGACAGTTGTTATTCTTCAGCCTTCCAGTCACAACTAAAGAAGTAAAAGGTCTCTCTCTCAACTCCATCTCTGTATGTGCTGTATGTGCTGCCTCATACATGCTGTCATGTAGTCAAGGAAGTAACATTTTGGCACTATGGGAAGAAGCTGCGTAGGCTATTACCTTGGCTTCCTTCAACATGCTCTTATGTTTTGAATGTGCTCTTCTTCCCATTTGCTGAATAATCTTACTTCTTCTTTACCAAGAGATGAGTAGCTCAACCCACCCCCTTAGGCTGAATGCAGGTATACTTAAATGCAGGAATAGATTCAGTAGATATCGTTGGTCTAAAAAAAAAAAATCCCCCCACACCCTGTACATGTGCACTAGGAGAGGAATCTGCACGGACGACTCCTCCTAAGAGCCGTAGGTATTGTAGGGTGAGTAACCATTCTGTATGTGTTGAAAGATCAGTGAGACGGTATCCAGTAGGCAATATTTTAAGCTTAGGTAAATAAAACAGTTTTTTCTTTTCTGTTAAGCAAAGGTATTGTAATGATTTTGTTATCTGAAATGCTAAGCATATACTGAAGAGTTCAGTGTGTGAAATATCTTTTCTGGTTTTATTTTTTGCTGTGTAGGATAGAAATAATAAGCACTGGAAAGCAGGCATGAAGGAAAGGTCAGTAGTTTTGCATCTGCAGTTCTATATTTGCACAGGTTGCTAGGCAATGTGAGCAAATCATAGCTCTTAACTGCAAGACTGTGTTTTCAGACATCAATTATTAAAAAGAAATCAACAACTGTACTCAGTAATACAATTCAGTACAATTACTTTTCGCTAATGTTACTAATCCTTGACAATTATTAGAGGTAATTAATATTGTATAGTCTGCATTTAGTTCAAAGTGGATGGGCCCCTCCCCCTGCCGTCGGGGAACAGCTTATATTTGTTTTATAATACCATGATAAAAATCTCTTTTTCCCTCTTTGAACATAGGAAATTGATTACTTTCTTATGCATTTTCTTCAACAGCCATTGACTGTCATGATGTATGTCATGCGAGTTATGAGATTTAAGGAACATGCCCTCTTCTAGTTCTACAGCTGCTGTTGAAACAAAAACCATGGTTCTGGCTAGCACTCGAGAGGTGTGAGCCATCTAACATATTTCTGATAGGGATTGAGGAAAGCCTCTCAAAAGATTTACAAACTGTGATATCAAAGTATTGGGCCTGAGTTTTAGGATGGGGCTGTAGAAAGAAACTTCAAATGCAAAGGAGAGGGAAAAAGAGAAGAGTGGAATCAAAGGAGGAGGATGCTGCCTGCCCTGAGGCACCGTCTGAGGCTCTGCCTGTGTAGATTTGGGAGCACAGTGACTCAGCAGGACGTCTGGGGATATAATCGTGGAGGGGCAGAAGGTGAAAGAAGCTTGTTTTCTGGCTCACAATGTCACTTTCTATTAAACATAATGGATGAACACGAAGAAGCACAAGATCTAAATGCTTTAGAGTCTGTGCTTCACTTCAGCATTTCTGATTCTGTCATTGGCAATCAAGATCAATTCCTCTGAAAGCTCCAAAATTGTACCAGTGAGGGAAGAGGAACTGGATTCATGAATTACATCCTAATTTACTGTCTCAATATTTTACATGAATAACTAGTTGTAAGAAGAGAAATTAAAGTGTCAATTCAAGATTTTTGTTTCTGTGACATTATACAAAATTCTTAATGTTCTTTAACCCTTTTTTTCCCTGTTCAATACATTTCATTCAATAACACACGTGCAGATAGTAACCTGGATTTCGCTCATTATAATTAAATGTCATCTGAGACAAACAGTCCCTTATGATTCCTCCCCATTGCAGCCTGGAGCTGTTCAGTTAATGCTCTGAATGTTTATCTCTCAATGGCTTGATTTAAGTCAGTTTTAAGCAGAAAATCTCTGTCTGAATATGTGAAATGCTTGTGCAGCTACATAGGGTTAGAGTTTTCAAAGCTTGAGATTATGTTAATATAATCCAGAAGGTGAGCATGTCTTTTCCTATCTAACCTGATCACATTAGAGGCCACAGTTCAGAAAATTTACAACAAGGAGGCTTGCAATGTAAATCATGTAAATCTTTCAGGTATTTGCATAACTTATAAGTGAAGTGTGAGTTTAGTTATTGAGGAAATAGAGATGAAGCAGAGGTAAAAATTATATTGTGTTCTACTAAAGGCCGGAAACTATTTTTGGAGTGTGAAAATTTTAACAACATAATACAAATGAATGCCCAATGAAACGTCAAGTCTAACATTAGGCTTTCTTAAAATAACATCAGTGAACAGAAACCTGGCTGCTCTCGTTCTCAGCTCACTGAGAGATTAATGTCTTGTATTTATTCAGATATTCTCAGTATAATCAAATGTAAAAATAAATGTCAGTAAATGTTTGACCCTCTTAAATAGAGATCAGATATTGCAGTCATGGTCGGCACAGTTTTGTAAACCATTTATAAATTTTGTTCCCTGTGAATTCTACTTTTTTTTAGTGAAAAAAGAAGAATTGCCTTCACAGAGGAATGTGTTTTAATTGTTTGATATTCCCATTAAAAGACAAACTAGGCTTGTTTTTCGTGTGCGTGCGTGTGTGCATGGGTGCAGTGCTTTGCAACAGTGATGTATACTCACAGTATCTTTCTGAAGAAAGATAAATGCCTTATTCTTATCAATGACTGCAGATGGCTTCCGAGTGCCGGTTGGGTAAACAAGACGTTCAATAGCTGCTACTATAGCAGCTTGCATGGTTACGTTGACCATCCCATTAGCTGCTCTAAATTGCTAGTCTCATGGACTTGTGACAGTCAGTCCTATTGGCTTCAACATAGAAGCAAAGTACAGACAGAAAATGATATTAGAAAGCGTTGTGTGATTTATTTTGTCAGCTTCATTTCTTGTCTTCATGCCTGCTAACCCGCCACATCTAACTTTGGAGTTTAAGACAGACTATGCAAGTGGAAGTGGTCAGGGAATGTTTGGAAAAACTCGCAATGTGGGCCCAAATACAAGTGGCTGGACATTTCAAGGACATTCTCCATATGGAAACATACTGCATTGCTGTGTTATGCACTCTGATTAGTCATTATTCCAGTTAAGGAGGAAAATGCCCAAATTCCCTCCCTTTCCTCCTTCCCCTACTCAAGTCCAGGTGTTTCAGCTATAGAAGGGCATCTTGGATATCTTCTAGGTAACCCAAGTCTGTTGCATTGCCCTTTTACACCGGGAAGGCTAGCAAGGTATTCTTAGCATGTTGTTGTCAGATCTGATTTGCCTTTGCAATTAACTAAATCCACAGAGGAAAGAAGGTAACATTTTTTTGTCTTCCACTATTATTAAGCGTAAAACTCAACTGGCAATTCTTGCTAGATTCTGTGTTTGTAATTCAAACAACTTCCAGAAGTCTTGAGAAATGTCAGGGATTTTTGTCAAGGAGAAATGCAGTTCTTGTTTTAGGTAGAATTGTTTTTCTCTGTACTGGAGTTGGATTAAAGAAGGGTGATGATTTCTTGATTCAGATGTGGGAATAGCCATTCACTCACTTCCAAGGAACTATTAATGAAATAATCAATAAAGGCTCAAATAAAAATGGAATTGAAATTAACAGATCTTGTGTAAGATGCCTCAAGATCTAAGAGATTAAAAATGGGTAAATTAATCTGTTCTGACATACAGAGCTTCTGGGCAAATCAATACTAATAAAAGGCATTTACAAAATGGAAAAGAAGTATTAACTTCAGTAAATTCTCTTCTGATTTCATTTTAAATAACATTTCAATCTAGGCAGGAATCTAAATGTGCATATAGATTTATCCAGCCATTATTTTTAGTTTGCTGTAAACTGTGAGCAGCAGCTCAAAATTAGAATTCATTTGTATAATCATTTTTCAGTATAAATGGTTTTCTATAAGGGATGTGGGGCAGTTGATCCTGATCTTTGTGGTATCTTATCACTTTGTATCTGGGAAGAATCACATTTCAGAAACATAGAATGTGTCACCCTAGAAGGTTGCGGCACCCTAGAAGGGCGTAGAAGAGGAAAACATTAACATTTACTACACATCTAATTAATTAATTTGCAAAGAGAAATATCATGAAGATATTTAGGAAAACTCATAGGTGCAATTATTGGACATGAGATAATTAAGTTAGTGTGTCCCTGGTAGCAGCTGAGCTCCTGACAGCAGATATTTCTGGATACTGAATTTTGTCTTGCATTGAACAATATATGCATTAAAAAATAGAAAGTGGTTAGTGGAATCAATTTAAGACATATTTAATGTTAAATCATGTTAAATCGAACTTGTTCTAACTGGAGACATTGCTGGACTGCTCTATCTGAAGTGACAACACAAAGTGTTGATGTGTGATTCGGTTACCTTCTAAAGCAAAAATTTGAGTTTTCTCCCAAGAAAAAGCTGAAAACATCCAAAAGAAGTCAGGATACTGCTAAGCATTCTGAGTACAAAACAGTTACTTGCAGAAATTTTATGCTATTGTATAGAGCATTTTCCCTCTGTTTAGGTTTGTTGTAGTAGCATCATACAATGCTTACTTGATGATAACATTTTTGGTCATCTTTGTTCTTTAGAATTGATAAGAAATCCATGATTTCCACCATCTGGAAACACACTGGATATAAAGCACTGCTAAATATTTCTTTTCAGTAGAATAAGAGAGATTCTGGGATATATTTCTTACATATACTAGTAATTTCCTTCTTCATCCTATGGGACCAAGAAATACCTTGAATTCTGAAAAGAGATTTCAGAGTTACAACAAATGTATTTCGGGAGCAGATTTTAAATGTTTTTACAAGTCTTTTTGAGCCCCTATTGCTACTAACACGCCTGGCTTTCTGGGTGTTGATGAGTAAGTAAATAAAAAAGAAAAAAGTTGGGGAACATGTCTACACAAGTTGTTATTTAATTCTCTGAAGTACAGCAATAATTTAATTTTATTTCTCTGTGTTTTCAGCTTGTCTCAGTTGTAGTAGCAGCCACTGGTTTCCTTCAACTGAGTACTAAGTTGCATTGTACTTGCTATATTTTTATTCTGGCTGGCTGTGTCTGCCTCACAAAGTACAGGTTTTTCTGTTTGATCAAAAAACCCCTATCCTAAAGTTGCAATCACTGCTGTAAGGAGGAGGTTTCTGACAGGCATCTTTCACTTTTTGTATTCTAGACAAATATGGTAATAATTCAGCAGGGTAGTTTTTTAAACCTTAATGCTAAGTAAGTACATACTGAGAAACTGCACCTGGTTCATAACAACTTAGTAATATTTCAACAGCTTTTCTGTCTATCTGTTTCATAGCACTGCAAATAGGATTTGGAAGACTTATGAGCTGGACCTCAGTGTTTATATATACACTAAAAAATAAAGTGTATAAACCTGCTAATCAGAATGAGAAAGCCACAGGCAGTTGACCTTCTGATCCCTTCTTCCATTCTGATGGTTGTTAAACTCCACCAGAGACTTCAAATAGGAAAAATAAATAGGAAAATAAAAAGCAAGCTCACAAACCTGAACTTCAGGAGAGCAGAATTTGGCCTCTTAAATGTTCTGCTTGGAAGAGTCCCATGGGATAAGGTCCTGGAGGGAAGAGAGGCCCAAGAAAGCTGACTAATATTTAAGGATCACCTCCTTCAAGCTCAAGAGCAGTCCAACCCAACAAACACGAATTCAGGTAAAAATGCAAGGAGGCCTGCATGGATGAACAAGAAGGTAGTCACCAAACTCAAACACAAAAAGGAAACATACAGAGTGTGGAATTAAGGATGAGTAGCCTGTGAGGAACACAGAGACATTGTCCAAGCATTCAGGGATGAAATTAGAAAAGCTAAAGCCCAAATGGAATTGAATCTGGCTAGAGATACCAAAGACAACATGAACGGCTTCTGTAAGTATAGAGGTGACAAAAGGAAGACTAGAAAATGTGGGCCCATTGGTGAATGAGATGGGGGACCTGGTTACGCATGATGTGGAAAAGGTTGAGGTATAGAATGCCTTCTTTGCCTTAGTCTTTACTGAAAAGACCAGCCTTCAGAAATCTCAGGTCCCAGAGACCAGGGGAATAATCCAGAGCAAGAAAAAGGTACCCTTGGTGGTAGAGGATCAGGTCAGGGAATAATCAGGCAAACTGTACATGCATGGGCCCCGATGGGATGCAATCAGGAGTGCTGAGGGAGCTGGCAGATGTCATTGTGAGGCCACTCTCAATAATCTTTGATCAATCATGGTGATTTGAAGAAGTGCCTGGAGACTGGAGGAAAGCAAATGTTGTTCCTATCTTCAAGAAGGGCAAGAAGGAGGACCTAGGGAACTACAAGCCAGTCACCGTCACCTTGATCCTTGCAAAGGTGGGGGAGCAGCTAATCCTGGAAACCATTTCCATGCTCATGAATGACACGAAAATCATCAGGAGTAGTGAGCATGGATTCATCAAGGGAAAGTCATGCTTGACCAACTTGATAAACTTCTATGATGAAATGACTGGCCTGGTAGATGAGAGGAGAGTAGTGGGTATTGTCTACCCGGACTTCAGTAAGGCCTTTGACACTGTCTCCCATAAGAACCTCAGACACAAGCTGTTAATGTACAGAATGGATAAGCAGAGAGTGAGGTGGACTGAAAAGTGGCTGAATGGCCAGGCCTGGAGGGTGGTGATCAGTGACACAAAGTCTAGTTGGAGGACAGTAACTAGCAGTGTACCCCAGGGGTCAATACTGGGTCCAGTCCCATTTAATGTCTTCATTAATGATCTGGATGATGGGGCAGAGTGTACCCTCAGCAAGTTTGCTGGTGGCACAACACTGAGAGGAGTGGCTGACACTCTAGAGGGTCATGCTGCCATCCAGAGGGACCTTGACATGCTGGAGAAATTGGCTGCCAGGAACCTCATGAAGTTCAACAAGGTGAAGTGTGAAGTCCTGGGGAGGAACAACCCCACGCACCAGTACATGTTGAGGGCTGACTGACAGAAAAACAGCTTTGCAGGAAAGGATCTGGGGGTCCTGGTAGACATCAGTTTGAACATGAGCCAGGAGAAGCATAGACATACTGGAGAGAGTCCAGAGAAGGGCCACAAAGATGATGAAGGGACAGGAGCATCTCACATATGAGGAAAGGCTGAAAGAGCTGAGACTGTTCAGCCTGGAGAAGGCAAGGCTTAGGGGTGATCTCATCAATGTATATAAATATCTGAAGGGAGGGTGCAAAGAGGAGGGAGCCAGGCTCAGTGGTGCCCAGTGATAGGACAAGAGGCAACGGGCACAAACGGAAACACAGGAGGTGCTGTCTGAACATCAGGAAACACTGATGGTTTCCCAGAGAGGTTGTGGAGTCTCCCTCTTTGGAGATATTCAAGAGCCATCTGGACATGGTCCTGGGCTCTAGGTGGCCTTGCTTGAGCAGAGGGGGTTGGATGAGGTGACTGGCAGAGGTCCCTTCCAACCTCAACCATTCTGTGGTTTTGTGATTCTGTGAAATGATGATTCTATTCTGAACGAAGTCAGACATAGACTTGGAAGTGCTGAGCACACTTTGATTTTACTGATAGCTGAGATGATTCAACAGTTTGCAGTATTCAGTTAATTGACTGGTTATATTGGCACTCAATAAATAACGCACATTTTTCTTTGGTTTAATAAATTATGGCATCGATGTATTTGAGAAGCCACACTTTTGGTAGCTATTTTGTGAGAACACTTTAATATATTTTAGTGAATGCTGTGAGAATTCTTCACTGTGGTTTCTTCAATATGGTCTTTTCAGAATAAGATCCCAAGGGAATTTTGCAAAGATTAAAATAGTAAGAGTAGTATATGTAAAATAAGTAGTAGATTGAAACCAGTTGGATAGCTGAGAGTGCAGAGAAGCAATAAATACTTTTCTACAGCTTGTTGTAGTGTAAATCACATTTCCAAGACTACTCTAACAAGCTTCGCTACTTTTCATATGTAATATAGTACTGCCTGTTTGTGGGCAGACATACAATGTTCAACATGCAGAAAATACTGTAAGGTCTTTACAGACTCAAATTTTGACATCACTATTATGTAACAATATTTTAATACTATATGAAGCTTGTGCATTTACTTCCCCGTACAGCATAAGTTAAAGAGGTCTTTTGCACCATTTCTTTGCTGTAGTTGCATAAAGAAAGTCATTGTGGATGAAAATCTGAAAAATGAAAAAAATCTAAAAAGTACAGCAGTCATATTAAAGATCAAGGAGAATCAACTTCAAAATGGAGGCACAATCTAGGACACAAAACCCTAATATTTTCTGTCTGATACTTCTTCATTTGGAATCACTAATAATTACATTTGCTACCACATCTGTTATCCACTTAGTGTAAAACAGAGTCCCAGCATAAGGGCTGCTCTTCATCACACACTTTTATTTTAATAGTTGTTGATATTTTTTGATATAGCATTAATGGGTTACAGTTTATAGTACAATTGATCTAATTACAGTTTATTGATCTAATTATAGTTTATTGATCTAATATTTTATCCATACTTGTGGCAGTTTTCTTATGTAATTATCTGATTTCAATTATTTTAAGGAAATACTAGTGGAAGATGATAAGACAGGGGAGAAGAGATGTTGCGTAATATTTTCCTTAATAGCATAAATTCTAATTCCTTTGGCCATTGACAGGCTGAAGTGTTTAGGCTGAAATTTTCTGTTGGCTGCCTGCTTCCTGGCTGATGTATTTTTACTTGGTTTGTAAGGAAACAGGACCAGTTCAGTCATGCTGTCATATTAGTCCCTACTTCTTTTGTCTCCAAGTGCCAAGTTCATAGGTTTCAAAGATATCAAATAATCACAGATTTTGTAAAAATCATCAACGGCATGGGGGAGAAAAATGAAATTACTGTCCCTCTAAGGGGAAGCAGAGGAACTATTAACTCTGTTAACTGCCAGCCAGCATGCACACGGCTACAGAGCAGCCACAGCATTTGCTGTGCTTTCACAAGTAAGCATACTAAAAAGGCAGGCAAAGGATGCGGCAGGAGCCTGGGATCAAGTATGTGCCTCTTGCCACTTTGATAAAAATCCACCCCTATTTGGCCACGTTATTATTCTCTTACTAGTGCAATTTTCATATGCACGTGTAGAAGCTGCTCTGACTCTAGTTAAGAGCTGCACATTTAACCCAGGATGAAAAGCTTGTCAATTTATGAATCAATTAACTCTTTGTTGGCAATAAAAGAGCTGGTTTAGAAGATTCTGACCCTGCTCATGATCCCAGCTGTGTGTGGTGCCAGGGCCCTGAGTGCACTAATTAGCCTTAATTGCCCTCATGGCCTTACCTGCCTCCCGCCCTTCCCGTGGGTCTGCTTGAACTCTGGCTGAGGTAGCCAGACCTGGATTCAGGCCTGTCTCGCTGACTGGGCTTTCTGGATAGACCCCAGACCTGCGTAGTATGGCAGTTTTGTCTCCTAGCTGGGCCTTGAACCTGTGTTAAGGGTAGCCTTGTCTCTTGAACGCACCTTGGACCGGTGTTACAGCCTGGTCTCCAATGTCTCCAGCTCTGGCTCCTTGGTGAACCTTGGACCTGTGTGGTAAGCGGCTCTTCTCCAGTCCTGCCTTTGGCCCTGTGTCCTGCTATTCCTGACTGGACTCTGTTGCATGGACCCTGGGAGTGGCTGGCTTGTTGCTTTGTCGTGTCTAGGAGTGTGGATAGACCCTGTTACTGTGATCTGGTGTGGCTGTTGTGGATGTGCCCTGTCAGTGAGAGCCCTACCTGCAGAGGGTCACCCTTGGCTCCCCGTTTGCCCTGTCTCTTCCAGTGGTCCTGGTTTTATTGATCTCTGGCACTTGGTATGGAAATGTGGTGAATCTTTCCTCCTTCTGTTTGCTTACCACAAAGTGTAAACCTGACATAAAACTACTTTGAAAAAAGTCTAAGGTCTAAGTTAAGCATTAAGGAATACTAGGATTAAGGTTGTCTGTAGAATCCTAATTTGCCAAACTCTTGATATTTCTAGCTATGTCTGTTGCTATAACTTCTCCATTTTGCTCAGGGTGCAGTAAAGTGTATTCAGCGAACCAACAGGCACGTTTTGTTGTTGTTTACTGTGTAGCTCAGGCTTTATTTCAATCACAGTATTTGAACACGGAGATATGTGAGGCTTAATTTTGCATGCACTTTTCTGTGCTAATCACTGTTGTACTGCATAGGCACTGAACTAATTATATTAGATTTAGCTTGAGTGTGATTTTTTTTTTTTTCCTTGCACAGTAACTGTCCAAATGTGCTTATCAGGCAGTTGTTAAGCTAATTTATTTTTCTTTTACTGGAAAATAAGCTGCTTATGTTTACTGCACAGAAAAAGCAGGTTCATGGACACTTTAGATAAAGTTATTGACATGCTGTAAGCTGTTGCCTTGCCTTTTTGTATATGCCTTCAGGGTGCTTCCGGCCATGAATTTATCCATTTCTAGAGCACTTTGCGTTTTATCCCACTCCTTGCTTTTAAAGTCTATATCCCACTAACGTCAGATATAGGGGTGAGCATTTAGCATTTCAGCAAACTGAAACTCGGAGTCTCAGTGGCAGGGAACTAGAAACATGCCCTTTGCTGACCACTTGTGAAAAGTTTGGTTTAGACTTATAACAGAAACCCTGTCACTAGCCCTCTGAAGCAGCGTAAAAAGCATTTTGCCCGTGAGTTCTTTTCTTTTGTGTAGCTATCTTCTTCCTTTACTGTATTCACATTTCCAGCACTTTTAACAAAGGAGCCAAGCCTCTTCTAGGAAGGCTTGTATTATGCAATGTGTATTTATTAATTTCTGAGGTAATTTAACCTGGTTTTGATTTGGAAAAAGAACAGTGTCCTGGTCTGTGAATTTAATGTAGTGTAATGTATAGAGAGGAGAGTGACGACTCAGAGAGAAATACCATGCATTTTTGTGTCTGAGTGTTTTCTTTCAGCTCTTCCTTCTATATGTTGTGTAAATATAGATTGGCCATGCATGCCTGGAAAGTGTTACGTAGTTGGAAGAGGTTCTACAGAAACTTGGACCTCTACGGTTCTTCAGTGAGTTTGTTTTCTAAGCAAGGGAAAGCCGGTAGGTAAACATAGTAACTTCTGTTAGGTCATCTTGTCCATCAAGCACTATAGCTAGCTTTGGTCTAAGAAGTAATTACTGGTGATCAGTTGGCTGTAAGAGGAGCCAGGTGGGGAAGGAGAAGCCTGAGCAGTGGCTGTTTGGCTGATACGTGCGTAGCAGCAGATGCAGGGCCAGATGGTCTAAGGAATGGGAAGTGTGACAGCCAGTGTGAGTTTGAGGGAGTAGTGTTATCCCATGAGAGGAGAAAAAAAGCCGTCTGAGTTGCAAAATCACAGCTTTGAAAGCACATCAGGTGTTAATTCAGGGAGCAGCCCGGAGGCTTAGGCTTGGCCAACTTTCTTAAAGGGATTTCTGAGTGAACCAGAGCTCTACAACGTAGTCTTCTGAAGCTGAGCTCCCCCTGTACCAAAATGAGAAAAGGCAGTGGCCCTCAGAACCTCCTGCAGTTTCAGTCCTCTCTACTGCTATAAAAGGTCTGACCACCCTCTTGGTTAACTCATTAAAGTTTCTCATGTGTAATTTTGTTTAGCTAGGCTTGCAAATATCTAACCTAATGAGTAAGGGTTGCAGAGATGTGCTGTGCTGTCCCTGGGAGCTGATCTGCTGGCTTACATATCTGCCTTCAGATGTAATGTCCCCAGAGAGTGCGACTTCTTGTTAATGGCAGAATTAAAATGGGGTTTATAGCTCTTCCTTTTGCATCTGTTTCTCATTGCGCTCTGAAAACTGGGAGTCTTTTTTCAGCTGTATGTACCAGACATGTTTTGACAAAGGGGTACTATTTCTATGAAGCTGGAGTTTCTGCAAATACAAGTTCAGCACAGTGATAAAGGACCCTACGGAGTAGTGATGTCTGTTACTTTCACTTATTTTACATATTCCTGTATCTTTTCCTTGTTTTATGCATTTCTTAACGGCTACAAGTGAAGACAAATAATTAATATGGGGAGAGGAAGATCTGAAAGTGTGGGAAATAATTTCCTAAATACCTTTGTAGAAATTTCACCCCAAGAAGAAATAAGGAATCTACTTAAATTCTTTGCAGTATAGCTAATATTACATTACAGTTATAGTAAGTAACTCTATAATGGGGTGCTCTCAAACAAAATACACTAAAAAAAACCTGAGTGGCAGATTCAGTCTTATAATGACTTAGGGTGGGTTGATGGATAGATCTGGTAATATTCCAGCCAGTTTACTTTTGTCTTCTAACATTAGTTCTTTTCCTCCTTTCTTGGAGCAGACAATCTCAAATATTAAAACAGACTTTTAAAAGAGAAAGTAGCAAAACAAAACCAAAACCAGTCACATTAAATATACACAAAACAAAAGGAACATGGAACTTATCCTGTGCCTCAGTATTCCATTCTTTTAAAATGCCAGCTTGTGTATTTGTAGATTTCTTTTCTGCCGGTATTTGATTGTATGAGTCAAGGATTTTTTTAGTTGTTCATTATTTTACATGCATTTTGCATATGTATTAATTTTTAATGTGAATTTTTAGGTATAAGAATTATTCAGAAAGTTTGACATGTACTCAGTATTCGTGATTGCTTTTCTGACCTTTTCCACCTTTGTGTGATAATTCAGTTATTTTGAAGCTTAGCAGTATCAAGCCTGAAAAATTGAAGGCGTCTGTACAAAAATTGTCACTTTACAATTACTTTTGTCTGCCACATGTCCACCTGTACTGGAATACCAAATTTGGTGTGAAGAGTACAAAATATAGCCTTTCTCCCTGTTCTTTTAACAGAACCACATCTGCAGCTTTGTATGTCTTAAAATGATATGCAGCTACCAGGAAAGGAAGGGTGGTATGGCAAGGCTGGCAGCTGTGCTAGTGGACCAAAAAAAAAAAAAAAATCTGTAGCAAGGCTTTCTGCAGTAATAATTTCCAGTGACTTGCATGCAGTGCTTTCACTAATAGAAATACTTATGCAGCAGTTCTTGCTGCTACATGAGCCTCAGTTTAGACCTACTTAGCAGGGGCAGTAGGAGTTTACTGAGGAATGTTTGTGATGGTTTGACACTTCTGACAAAAGATACCTGACATTAATGAGACTCGGACTGTTAGTGCCTACATAAAGTTAGAATAAATTTAAGGATGCACTTTTATCATAGCTTCTTTGCAGGAGTTATCTGTGTGCATGAGCTTAGTTCACGCAATAGCCCCACCCCAACAGATGCAAGCTAATGGGGAGAGGGAAACTCCTCCATTTGCAAGATACGCATAAGACCATGCATCCAGAGTAGCTGACAAGTTGTCACCCGTGGTAGGTTCTTCATGCACCCATTCCATGAAACAAAGTTTCTCAAGAGAATCAGTTCAGTCTGTGAGACTGCCTCATTTTGCAATCCCCTTGTAAAAAGGGCAGCACAGAGCTGCGGTGCCCCAGTAGGGGAGCATCTTTGAACTTGGTACCTGGTACACCTGAGGGCAGAAAAATCAAGGTCCCAGATGCTTCTGGCTGCCTTATGCAGTACTGAAGGTATTTCTGAAATGGAGGCAGCTCCTTCTTTGCCATCATAAAAAAACTCCCACCAGAGTGTGGTCTGATGTCACAAATTGGAGGACTGACCCGGTAAGGTCAGGTATTTAGAAAGTCTAACTTTGTGTTTAATGCTGTAGAAGTATTCTGAACAGAAACCATCCTCGCAAAATATATTAATTCTCACCATCCTAGGGGCTGCAGAGTACTTCTCCAGGGTGTTATGAGGTCCAGGTATTGTGTCTGGGACCTAAACATCTTGGCAATAACAACGTGGGCCACATAGTTCACCTCATTATCTACTTCCAGAGAGGATGATAAGGAGCAGAAAAATATATTCCCTTTATAATGAAGGGGTTCAACACTAATTGTTTACTGTAGCAGTTGAATAGAGGCAAGAGTTGCATACAAGTTGTCTGCCTAATTTATTTCAGCAAATCAGTATGAGTGGGCTGGGAAGGAAGTACACTTGACAGAGCTATGGATTTTAGGATACCTACACTATATTTAAAATTTGGATGTTAGTACCTGTGCTATCACAGCGACTTTCATTACCAGCACTTGTTTAATTTTAAGGAAATATTCCTTACTTTTCTAATTTTACTTACTGATGGCAAGGGCTGTGGCAGGCAGTGGTGACTTCAGGTGTGTGCACTTGCATGTCCACAGATTGTGAAGAGAACTGAGACAGTATTTAACTATCTGGAAGAGCTGAGATACAGCTTCTTAGTTTTTTGGCTAATCTATATCCGAGTTTATAATTCCTTTATATGCCTGTGTTATGTATTGATGCTTGGGCAGTTTAGAAATGATCTGGAATGGTATGTGAGTGTTTTTATACTGAGTAATCAGTCTGAAAGAAAGCAGCAATTGACGAGTTTGTGAGAAACGCTCTCTCACCTTGGCTCAGATGTCATTCAGTAGATGATTCAGGTGCTGTTCTTAATCCAAATAATATTTATTGCTCCATTCCATATTAAGTGGTAAATTCTCATTTTGAAGGTGTATATTTTGTAACAAAAGAAAAGGTTGACCTGCTTGTTTGTTCATATTGAAGTGTCTGGAATTCAAATCACATGTATGGCCTAAATGGCAAGAACACAGTAAGTTCAAACTCTGACCTCATTCTGGTAGGTTATGGTGACTGTCCAGAGGGGGAAGTAAATATATAAAAAAATTACATTACTGCTTCTTATTTCATGTAGGTCAGGATGTAGAATATATCTATCATTACTACCTTATAGCACTCTTTCTTTAATTGTGTAAAGAAGTAAATGAATAGCTGTACTTTCCAAGTCTCTCTGCACACTGATACGTTATAGTTTGAGGAACTTGACAAAATGCTTGCCCAATGTGAAAATAGTAAGAGAACAATTGTGAGGTTGCATGTTTGTGATAAAGCAAAGCATCTGTAGTATCAAACAATGATTTAAAAAAAAAAAATTTTGAATTGGAGATCTGTGTTGTTTTTAATATGCCTAAGACAAAAGTGAATACTTCTTGAATGAATACTTAGGTTAGATCAGTTATATTTCTGAATCTGTGTCATGCAGTAGAATGCCATAACAATAAAGGTCATTACTTAATGCGAACACAAGCTTATGCTCCCCTCCTTTTCTGTGCTGAAATAAATATTTATAGGTTTAGAGAAATAAACCCAGTGACTATCCAGAAGATTGTACAACTGGACTAGATTTCCACTACCTATGTTACCACTTCCTACTGACCAAATAACTGACTGAACCTGTTCCTTCCTTTTTTTTTTCTTTGTCAGTGAATTGCAAAGGTCAACGTCGTACCTGTTGTAAGAGAGAGCATCGATTTGGAGGGGGGGGGAAGCCTGAATCAAAACCTATTTTTATTTCCTGCAGAGGTGCTCATCCATTCAGAGATACATGGACTTGTGGATTTTACGTGTCTCTTTAGTCAAGTCCTGTAACCAAGTGTCTAGTAGCCAGAGAACTAGCAGAAGAAACACTTCCACCATAGCAAGACCCTCTGGAGCAGGAGGAGGAGAGTGGCTGTTTCAAGCTGCAATTTGAGTATTATGATGTGGGGCAATTAAGTTGCACAACTGGAACAACTTGCTACTAGCAGCATACCTAACACTATTAACCTGAATACAGGCATGTTCCTAATGAAAATGAGAAAAGCAGTAAAAGCTGATCTTTCTCCACTGCTAAAAAGAGATCGCTATCCAAACCTGCTAGTATCTCACTACAAGAGCTTAGCAATCTTACACCAGATATAATACTGAAGAGGGCAGCTGGCATAGATTTCTTGGCTTTCTGGAGATTTCTTTAAAAAAAAGAGAAAAAAGCATACAGTCTTTTCCTCTGAAAAGTCCTGACATGTTGCCATTAAAAGGAGACTTTAAATATTGTGGCCTTTGGTTATCTTTCCGCTGATTAAAAGTGGCTGAATTTCATTCTCACGTGTTAGAGGACACTTTGCCTTCTGCAGTTATAATAGCAGAAATAGGTCAGGGAACGGGTGCTCTGACTGTGGCAACTTTAATGGTGCCCTAGACAACTTACAGTCCAAATCTATAAGATCCTGTCTATAAATGTAATAACTTGAAAATGATTCCTAGCAGGAAATGCTCAGTTTCATAACTTGGCAAAACAAATCCCCAACAACCATTTTTCTATCTCTAGTTGTTGTCCAAAAATAGTTTTACTTCAATCTTTCTAAATTTCCTGATTCTGAAAAGTGTATAAAGATAGACTTTTTTTTTTTAACTTAAGTTTGTGATTGGTCCTTTTGATACATCTCACTTAGAAACTTTTCTCAGGAAAGTTGAAACTATATAAATAATTTTTAAATGTTATTTTTCTCATGATGAATTTGGTGTTTAGCTTGTACTGAAATTGTAATTTTTAGGAGAGTAAAAGCCTCTTGTTCACTCACAACTTCTGGTTCACTCAACATTTTAAACAATGGAGTAATTTTTTTATAATGACTGTTGGTCAGTCAAGTATGTTCCATTTCAATTTTGAAATAAGAAATTATGAAATTGACTGTCACGGCAATTATAATGGAACGAATTTAGCTAGAGGTGATTATAGCATGAGATTGGCTATCCAGGCAGTTATTAACCAACTACATGAATTTTTGGGAAAATCATGCATTTTTTCTGAATCTTAAAATGAATTTTACTTACTCTGTGTATGCCCTGTCTGGGATGTAGATTGTTGTTTATTAATCTTCATGACAAAGAACCAATTAATTTGTATCATGTTTGAACATTATTTTTTCCAGAATACCTGTTTTGTTCCTTTCAGTCTCTGACATTTAATATCCTTCCAACTGTTCATTTGCATAGGAGGTTACTTGTTGGTTGCAACCAAAAAAAGGAGATTAAATTATGGCATAAAATGTGATGGCAAAACGTGATGGCAAAAGCTGGTAAGAGCTAAATAAAACCAGCTTTTTTGTTTTCTTTCCAACCTTTAAGCAGCATAAGTGGGGTGTGTTATAGCAATAGTGATACATAGCTTTGAAGCTATGTGTTGTTAATTTCAACCTCCTAGTTTTAGGTAATCTCTAGAATGAAATTGTAAATGTTATTCCTGCAAAGAATCTGCTTTGGTTTTAGCATGCGTTCTCCCCCCCACACCCTGGAGCTCTATGAAATAACAGTTTAGATGTATCCATCTGTTTTGTTGAAAATAAAACCTTTGGTTAACTAAATAAAACTGGTTATATTTATGATTGAATGAGTCTCTGGAAATAAGCTATATTGTCATATGAAATTAGAATAGTCAAACTTTAAAAAAAAAAAAAAACCAAGGAATTTTAAAATACATAAATGTTTATTATTCATTCTAAAGATAAGTTTGTTCAGTAGGTATCAGACACTGGGATGTGATGTAGCTGAGCAGCCCAGATAATGACCCCTAAAGGTTAGGAAGTACTTGCCAAACCTACCTAGTCAGAAAAGCATGCACTAGGGTTAATCAGGCAGTTTATTACATTGAGCTGCTCTACATATGCTTTCTTAGAAGTTTGGACTCTTGCTGAAACAAGATGTGATTTGGGAAAGGTTGCATTTGAGAAGGAGACTGTCTGGGATTAATATTTTGGCTGCACTAATTGAAATTGGGTAGGACATCTGATTTATATACAACTGTGTTCCAAACCTGTTGAAAGACTTTTATCTGCTTTTTCTTTTTTTCTTTTTTTTTTCCTGTTTCGGAAGGCTTTCTGTTGTCAGAGGCACTCTATGATAAATGATGTTAGGGTCCATCCAGTTCCATGAAACGCTGAACACATAGGTTAGTGATGTGTGTCACCACTTGTAAAATCCCTTCTCTGGGCAGATTTATCTTGTGCTAGCTGCTAGATTTCTTGGTAGCAAAAAAACCCTGAACTATTATGCAGTGTTCTGGCCTGAGGTTTGGAACAAGATTTCACCATGAAGTAGCAACCAGCTGAAAAAGACTATATAGTATGTAACAGGAATTGTGTCTGTCTAGAGGTGCGGAAAGTACTGACACCAGAGATTAATATGTGAAGATCAGGCAAATCAGTTTATTGTAAGAAGTTATAATTCCTTTTTTGAGCAGAGGAACATTATTCACTTCAAAATATCTGTAGCTTTTTTTAACTCAGTAAATAATTGTTTAAGAGTCTTAAATACTACATGGCCATGCTGTAATGATGTGACTGAATGCTATCTGGAGTAGGAGGTGGAAGTCTGGTAGTATTGCTAAAAGAGGAGTTTGATATAGAGTGATCACTGAGATGTCGTGGTTGATTAAGTAAATTAATTAAATTTATTGAGATAAATACAGTCCTGCTGATGTGTTAACAAAATGATGTTTTCTTGGGGGGGTGTGTGTGTGGGAAATCTGGCAGAAATTAACAATCAATTTCTATTCATCACTGTTGTCCTTAGACCAGCCTTCAGAAAGAAATGTTATTGCTCTGTTACTGTTATTCCTATGTACAGTTATATTCAGACTGCATTTATGTGTTGACTCCCATTTCAAATCATGCTGATAATATCTGTGAAAACTTAATAAAACTATCATTAAGTGCTACATACCTTTTGCTCGAATTCAAACTCGTGAGCAATATATGGGTCTGATTTTGAAAGTAGAGGTCATCTATCTAGCAGGAAAGGTGATGTGAACTTAACCTTCATCTTTCCCTCACTATGCAGGAACGTAGAAAATTTCACATATGCAAATCTACCAATTCATGGAAAGCATAAAGAAAATGCTTTATATGTAGAAAAAAATCCTTCCTGGGAATTGCCTGTCCTTTGTTGAGGTTGATATTATCTGAGGGAACAGTGGGATGGGAACAACCTGGCAAACTTTTTTTCATTGAAATTTTCCAGTTTGGTGCAACTGACCCAGAAGGTCCATTAGGTAAGCCACATGCTAGATAGGTTTCTTGACAATTTGGCTATCTTTCTCCCTTGCAGCTAGTCTACCAGACTGGTTTGGGCTTCTAGGGCCTTTGCCAAGTAGTCTTTTTGTGAACCAGGATATGCCACATAATAAATACGTAGGTTTATTTGGAATTAGGAATTTTGAAATATCAAAACTCTTGGCAAAATAGGATTTTGATATTTGTCCTGTTCTAATTTCAGTTGTTTACTAAATATTAAAATTCTTAAATTACATGTAGTATAGATATATTATTTGCTTTTACTATGAACTAGCTTGCTTGTGTCAATGACTACAGCAGTTTTTCTAACAAAACCCCATGTATCTACCTCTGTTAGCTAACGTGCTGCAGGAGGTAAAATTATTGGGGTAGAAAGGTAACGATATTTTACAAATGTAGCTTGTGGTAAAGATTACACAGGTCAAAAATGCTTTCTTGACGTATGAAGAAAGCTGTAGACCGTCTGCTTTCACTGGAATGTTGTCCTTTGCTAACTAGCATATATAAACTAACATAAGCTTTTTCCCTTTGTAAAAAGAGCTGAAAAGCTTCCACACATTTAATTTAATAAAATCATAGAAACTTATTTCCAGGTCATAATCAAACAGTAGTGACTTTTTTTTTTCATTTTATTTCCGTTTGGACGCTTACCAGGGAAGCTGGGCACCAGAGCTGGCAAGCTAAAGAATGTTTCTTCTCTCCTAAAGAACTTACACATGAAAACTGAACAAGCCATGGCAAGTAGGGGGTCATAAATGAAAACAAAAGGAGAGGGGGAGGTTGACAATATCATGTGGTTATTTAGTAAGGCGTGCCCATATACGAGTTGATTTCTGTTTCACTTATTTTTGTAGTTTGAGGCTTTTGAGGGCTTAGAGAGCATGAACTTTATATGAACTACAGTTTTCTTGGGTGCCCGATGGCTGAGCTTCAAGGCTCTCAAGCTGCACGTAATTGAAAAGACAACATATATTGGTGTGTCAGGAAACATCACTTACATCTTTTTATGCTGCATTTACATCTTAAACTTATAAACAGACATTCCCTCAGGTCTAGAATAGCCATTATGACCGGACTTTTATAAACAAGTGAACAAATACAAATTTCTGACCTTTTTTTTATTCTTTTCTGCTCTGGAAAGCAAATTCTGGTAAAGTGGAAAACTAGAACATCAAGGTTTTTCTTATGGTTAGCAGAGCATGTTTTCAGTAATAACTAGTCCTTGACTTTGTGCTCAACATTTGAGGTGGGGGGCAGGGAACAGCGATAATGACCCTCCTTTTCTTTAATCATGCTTTAATTACCATAGCTGCATGAATAGGGGAAAGAATAGCAGCATGCTCACCTTTCAAAGTACGTGGACTCTGACATCCCGCAAAACACTTTCCTAACAGATGGTGCTTAGCAGGACTCGGAAAGTCTTTACAAAAGTGCAGAGCTGTACTTCTAAGGTCCAAAAGGTGAAGGGGTATCTTCTGTCTCCTTGTTTCCTTAACACAGTAGACCTTTAGCTCTTTGAGGGTTTAAAATTAAGCAGACAAGGGTTTAAAATTAAGCAGATGTGAAGTAGAACACTTCAGTAATTTTCACGGGTGTCTTAAGACAGCACAGACCTAAGATTGGTCAGAAAGTTGCAGGACTAACAGGGTGTTAAAGGATTTAACTCTCCTTTGCTAAGGCTGACAAATTTGGAATGCCAAAAGTCTTTCTTGGAAAAATGTCTGTCTTAAACTTTTTTTTTAGTGACAGAAAATAGATGATATCAAGGCTGTTTTCTTACTGACAGTTCCTTAATAAAATACTTAAAAAAAAAAAAAAAAAAAGCAAACTTCCTCAGCAACAGAACAACCAAAGGACTGGATGCTGTTTATCTGGGGGAGATACAGTTCAGTTTCTTGCCAGGAAAAAGTTGAATTTACCTTAATCTAGTTTGTTGATTTTTCTGGGTGTGTTTTGCTGACACTACCTGTAGCATAAGACAAGGTCTTAACCATGCTAGTGTTGACTGATTTATGCAGAAGGAAGTGTGCAATTAAATGCTTTGTCCTTTCATCTCTTACAAAGTATCTTCCAGCAAATGGTAAAATAGTATCACATTGGTGGTTTCTCTTTTCTGGTCACTCCTTAAAATATGATAGTCCAGAACGATTCAGGAAAATAATTAGAATGACAGAGGTGTCAACCTGATGGATGGAAAGTCCTCTAACAATTAATTGAAGCTTAACTTCCTTTTGTGGCAGCACCCACTGTCCTGGTACCTTGATGATACTTGTAACAAGCCATCTGGAACTCATTAACAGGAATTAGAAATATTGTGAAGAGAGAACACTAAAGAAATACCTGAAACTAAACAACTTGTACACAGCAGATGATACCATGAAAGATTACCTCTCTGCCTTGTCTGGCACTTTCACTTCTGGACTAAGCAATAACCAAAAAGAAGTGACCTCATAAGCACTGCAGCAAGCCAGATCTTGGGGTGTTACTGAGGTCTCTAGGAAAACAACAAAGAAATTGGCACACCACAGTTGCCATAAAGCAAAAATAATAAGAAAAATAGAACTCTTTGCAGGTAGGCAGTAGCAAACACTGCAAACCTCTTTAGCTGTGTAAATAACCATCTGCCTTATTAGTAATTTCTGTTCATTTTGGTTTTAAATAGCAAATGAGTGATACACTTCAGGCATGACAGCTTTTTTATGCCCTCTAGTTTTAACCAGGTGCTTACTTATTAAAATCTTGAGAGACTAATACTTGAATTCAGAATGTTTTCAAAAGAGCAGTGGAGGAAATCTCAGGAGACAGTCTATTTATGAGCCTGAGACAGCAACATTTCCAGGTAAAATAAACTCAGAATTGTGATTAAACACTTGAAATGCCAGATGCTTTTCTAAAGCTGTAGAAATAGGATCCCCATTGTGGTTTTCCAGAATGTCTAGAATTATCTGGTTAGTGATTTATTTATTTTTTTAACTTTGCAATGAAACTTAACACTGGCAGACTTTATAATGGGATGTTATTATTGTTACAGGGGATGCAATGACCTTAAATTTAGGAAAGTTTTGAAGGTAAATGGAAAATAAGTTCCGACTTTAATATAGGTTTATTGTCTGTAGGTCATGACAATCTAATCGGGGGTGGGGGAGAGGGTGGGAAATAAAGCAAGTACTAATCAACTGATGTGAATAACGCTTCATGAGGTGTCATAAAGGATGGAAAAGAATTAACAGAAAAACTGATAAGTATGACGTGGATTCATTCTGAGGTCACCAAAACTTTTCTTGAAGGAGGAAGTATGTGGGTGTGAAGTTGCTGACAGAATTTAAAGGCTCCCTCCTGGGATTTACTTTTATGTTGTTTTCTTTGCAGGAAAAAGCAGGTGTGTGGCTGTGGTATTTGTTAGTGTATAATGTCTCTCAGGTGTACTACAGGACTGTAACAGAAGTTCAGTGGTGCTTAACAGTATGAAAGGCAAGGACATGAACTTAAAAACTAATTCTTGAATTTCTGCTGGTTATTTGGAACTTATACCCTGAAATTAAAGAAGAGAGACCCAGGTGAACCCAAAATAAATGTGACGCAGCCACAGGGAGGGCAAAAAACATTCAAGTATCAGATGAAATAGAGGTGGTGTTGTCAACATGACATAAAAGTCATGAAACCTTCTTGTCTGCGGTGTGGCTATCTGAGCTGTAATAAGTGCAATGATGGCTGTGAATGGTAATTGGGAGATTGGAGGAGCTCATCTCCTAAGAAAAAGTGTGACATGGTCAGCTAAAGCCAGTGCTGAAAAGCGGCAATAAGTCTGTAGAAAAGGAATCCTCAGAAAATCGGAGTAAGGGGGGGGGGGGGAGGGAGGGAACTTATTAATGGTCAATGCAATAATTTATGAAGACAAATGAGTATAATCTAGTGATTAATGGAGTTAGACAAGAGATTGTTTCTAAGGTATTTAAAGGGCCTGCTACTGGGAGTAGGTTGTGTGAATGTGTACTGTGCAGGAAAGTCCTGACGATATTTAAGATGGCAGTTGATTAAGGTTATGAAGAAGATTATATGACATAGTGTCTACTCTGGTGGAGTAGTTGCTCATAGCCCATGAAGTTCTTTACTGCCTTGTTTCTATGTTATTTTGTCCTATGGTATCACAGCAAATGTTTGCTTTGTAGGAAAGCAGAGTATGCAAGCCCATACTAATCCCCTTAAGGAGTTGGGTTTTTTTAAGCAGAAAGGGGACCAAATATGTTTACTTCTTCTTAAAATGCTTAGGTTCTCTGAGACTTCAAAGAAAAGTGAGAAATGCTATTGCAATACTGTGATTTGTACAAGAATCCAACAATACTTTTCTTATTTTACAAATGTAGAATTCTAATTGAAGCTTCTTAATTTCCATGCATGTAGAAATTGGTTGGATTTAAATTAATAGTCCTAAATTAAAAGATCCCACAGCACCTTTCCGGTTTCTGATGCCTAATCGTCTACATCTAACTCTTTACTGACTTTGTCCAACACATTTGGGCTTATTGTCTCCAAATACATTAAAATAACATTTGGAGATTCTTTAACATGTATCTAAAAAACACAAGAAGTCTTTCATTAATATACAGAAACTAATCCTGCAGAAATGGAAAATAAACAAAAAGCTGTTCTGTATCTGAAAAGTTATGTAAAATGACCTTATAATACAATATGCTATAGCATATTGAATACTATGCTAAACTCTTCAAGCATTGGTTCGTTTGGTTTTTTTCCTGTTAGTTTTTGTGAGGTGTTTTGGTTTCCTACTTTCCCATCCAATCTCTGTTTTCCTCTGTGAAGCTGTTAAAGCAATTTCCTCTATAATGCTTTCAAATGGTCCCAGAACCTTTGGGAGTTCATGTGGGTTTGTCAGTAACAAGTATTTTAAATTCAATAAATTCTTATGAATAATTTCACTCCTATGTTTCATGGCAAGGAAATGAACCATCCATACAGTGTATTATGATTTCTGAATGTATGTGGGACTCTTGTAATAGCCTGAAGTATTGAAAGAGCAGTTCACAATGTGTCGCACTTACTTGGGAAATATAAGGAGCCTAGTGGCTAGGGACAGCTTTGAAATATTTTTTGATAGTACAGTAATCCACTGTTTGAGTACAAAGCATGTGTTACAAATATCTAAAACACTTTTCATTGGGAAGGAAAGTGTTTATATTTTTCCCCCTTTGTCAAGATAGACAGGTGGCCAAAAATTTTAGGAAAAAGAACACTTGGACACATGAATTATACAGAAAAGAAACCTAACGGATCTCTAAAATGTTTTTCTTAATGTAGTTATTTTATTTACTTAAGCCATAAGACAAGGAAAGAAAATTACTGATGTCTCCCATGTCTCCCTCAGCAAGCCCAGCCACAGGTTAGCTTCTAGTAATCTTTGAGAAATAGTCAAGGATGCTTTAAACTTCTCTGAATAAAATACAAAATCATGGCACTGAATCAATGAGTTATTTCTCTATTCTTTTAACATACAGTTACAGTTGAAAATGTGAAATCTTACTAGTTTCCCAGGTAAATATTGCAGAACACTTTAACAAATGGCAATAAATGTAGCTTAGAATCTAATTCTTCAGTTAAAATTGTCAAGATAGGATTTGTTTAGATGTGAGGAAATAACTAATCTGTATGTGCTGTGGGTTTTTTGGTGTGTTTTTCCTACTAATTCTAGTATTAGTGAATGCTTTGAGTGTTGGATGGGAGGCAGCCTTTTTTGCTGTGTATATAAACTGTGGTATTTTCTGACATTTAGAGCAAATGCATACTGGAGAAATGTCTGAAGGTGGAGAAAGAAGCCTTATATGCTTGTCGTTTTGAAAGTTCATGCTCAGGTTTATATGATGATATGGTCAGTGTCTCAGAGGCGCTCTGGGGAGTAACATCTGAGTTGCAAATGCATACTACGTGAACTATCCATGATGGCTACTGTAGCTGTCTCTGGAATATGCTTTAACTTGTTGTTTATAATGAAAAATAGGCATACTTCTAAAGAATTGACTTCCCTGATTTTGGGAAAGGAAGGCAGGGTAGAATGAGAGGAAAAACCCCAGTAATTTAAGGTGATCAAGAAGTATTTTCCTTTTCTATAATGTTCCTCATTTAAAAACTAGATAAAATAGTGAATGTCACTTTCTGAAATGGTTTTTGATTACTAGACAAATTTGGAAGTATTGTCTATTTCTTTGATTATAAACCTGAATTCAACTGAAGGTTTTTCAAATAGCTTTTTCACAAAGAAGTTTTAACTGACAAAAATAATAAACAAAATCCATCCCAGCCAGCTAAACAGAAAATGACCATGAGTGGTTGTGCTGCTACCCCCTGAGTTACAAATTTTAAATGAAATCAGGAGCTGTCTTAGCACTACCATCAAGGTAAAAGAGAAGGTGTATTTCTTCTCCTTTAGAAAATGATATAGTATTGTACTCTTCGCTTCCCAATCTTGGTTAGAACATGTTTCTTTTGAACCTTTCTCTTAAGATAAGAAATAGAACCTCATATATAATAATTAATCTTCATAAAAAGTACAGTTTCCATTTCAGAAAGCAAATGCTAACTCTAAAGCAAGATTTGGTTAAAGCTTCCTTAAGTAGACTCATACTGATACAAAAGAGTATACTGATACCCAAAGAGTTCATTATTTGCCAGCAGCCAGGGGACTAACACATTCAGTTGAAACAAACTTTGGAAACTGCTTAATTGACTTAATACTCTCCAATAAATTTTATTACTTTAAGATTAACAACTTCAATATAATTGTTCTTTTTTTATTCTACTCTCACTTGACTATGAAAACTCTTTGTTGTTTAATCTGGAGTTATTGTTCCATTCATGAAATGCTGGACAATTAGCCTGGACTCTAAACTCTGACTGGTTTCTCTGTTTCTTCTCAAATCTCTAAAATAAGTTATTACAATTTACTTGGGATGATCAGAATTAACTATAATTTGAAAGCAGACTTTTACTGAGGTTTCTAAATACCTCTACAGTACAAATAAAACCTAAAGTAGCATATAACTTGGTGACTGTCCATATTGAGGAGTGCAAGAGGAGAATGAGCATTTGTACATATTAAACCACAAATTACACTAATGAATAAAATATGGATTTTTTTTATGTCTCAGCAAGATTGATGTGTCTTGTAACCAGTGTTGTTTTGATATAGGAGAACATGAAAAATGTACTCATTTGTCTGAAAAGTGCTCCAAGTTCACACAGTGGTGAACGAGCTGGTTTATTGCTATTGGGATAAAAATTCTGTGTGGGAGACTGTCTAAACTAATATATCCACTGAAGAGTTGCTATATTATTTCCCATGGCTATGCTAGCACAGCAGAAGAGGAGATGGTGGTATTGTCTTCAGTACCAGTGATACATGGAGAAACTTTGAACCAATTTACTTCAAAACAACAAAAAAGCTCATCTAAAAATCTACGAATTATTTTAAAATGTTAGAAAACCATGAATTGTTTTTGTCCATGTAGGACTAAGAAGGAATAATACAAGTCACATATACATTTGGATAAAATCTTGCAACACAAATTCAAGCGGTGGCTTTCTCCTCATGTTTCCTTTGTCTCTCCTTCCTTGTTTGAGTTGGAACTCAGCTCCTCTACCACAACTTGGTGAGAAGGCAAATGTTTTCAGTGTTTTTTTGTTTATTTGTTTTCAAATGGTTTTTTAGCTGGAGGCAAGGACAATGGGACTTACATTTGATGAAATTTGCCATCCGTGTTGTACTCCTAGAAAACTTGAATTATGTTCAGATAAATTCTCAAAGTTTTGACCTAGATCAAACCTCTTTCAGTCTTGGTATAACAAACTTCAGTGAAGGTCTAACTGTAAAGTGTTTGCACTGGCAGTGAACAAATTGGATGCTATTTTTGCAGGTAATCAAATATAATTAAACATGGTCGTTTTGCACTAAGTAGTGATAGGGAATTGTGTTGGTCTACATGTATGTTGATACTGTATCTGAAACTGTATTCTGGTTGTGTTTGAATTCCTGCAGCCTTTTTGCTGAATATAGACAGATTTTGCTCTTGAGGATTTTGAGTCATGTCATCCTGTTTCAGCTCTACTCATTGCTTCATGTGATGATTTTGTTTTGCTAGGAAGCAAATATTTTAGCTCATAAGATCTTTTGTATTATATAGAATCCCTCACCTAAAGATCTTTAAACTGAGGAAATACATCATAAGGAAAAGGAAGTAGAAAATTAGCTTTATGTTTCATCAGCAGTACTCAAGGTCAGAAGCTCTGTCCTGCAGCAACTTCTGCCCCAATGTTTTGGATACATGAAAGGGGAAACTGATCTATATTAATTACATGCAGTAGTTCTGGCACAAAAAAGTTACTGTTGCCCATACAAGCCTTCAGAAAATCTGTTTCTAACTTTTAGACTTTGTTCATTTAATCAGTGCAGTTCTCACTCTCTGAGTGGCAACTTTACTGAATCTTAAGAGCAAGTGATGTTTTGGTAAAACCGAATGGCTTTATATGCTTGCTGTAGTTCAGAAAACTGATTCTAAACACTTCTTCCTGAAATTAAATACATCATTGTTAGTGGATTATATATTGATCAGCTGTCTTTGGAACTTCTTGGAAATGTAATCTGCTGCATGTGTACAAACCTGAAGATGTGTGACAGGAGAAATAATTACTGTGCACACACCAAGGTTTGTCACCAAGTCCTGGCAAAAAGTAGATATGAAGCTTCTAACTTGACTTTCTGAGCAAAGGTCATCAGATAATGGTAAACTAGAGAGACATTAAAAACAACCAGAAAAACTCCAGAACAAGCCACCCACTCCCATGTCACAATAAAAATTAGGCAAATACAGATCTTAAAGGACTCTTGTCTTTGTGATGTGGGAAATACATTAGAGCTGTGTTTGTTCACTTATTTCCTGATCAACTTGCTTAAGGGCTCAGCAAAACAAGCGGACACCAAAGAAATTATTTTCCTCTCCTGCTTTGAGAGGGCAAAAATTCTAGATGTTAAACCTGTGAAGCTATGACTAGGGTTCACCATGCTTGCAAAAGCTTGCATGGTTTGAGGAGGAAAATACTAAGATTCAGGAATGCTTGGCTGCTTTGGAGACTAGAAGAACAGGTAGCTAGCCCTGCCTAGTTAATATACTCCATTTTTCAACTGTTAACCTCAAAATCTTTTGAAAATTATCATCCCTTCCTTTTGGAGAAATAATGAAGCTGAGGGAGGATGGACTGATTTTTCTGACAGATATCAAAAAGGCAGTGCACATGAAGTAAAGTCTTAGTCACTGGGGCCCAGTCCAGTGCACTTTCCAATAGACCATGCTGCTTTTTTGGGACACTGTGATAGATTATTGTTCTTGAAGACATCTCAATATGTTGGCTGTATGTATCTGAGATGTATGAAGGGAAAAAGAAAGCCAGGAAACTCTACCTATACGTGGGATGAAAAGATAACATCAGACATGTCTATAATGTATTTCATATCTGTTTAAGATGGAAATAAGTCATGTTCAAGGTCTTGTTGTTTTGATGGATGAAGAGGCTTTGCTGAAAAACCTATGTAACCTACAAATAGGACCCAACCCTAAAAAGGATATGGACTATCAACTCCATCATAACTGTAAGAGATCAGTAATTTCTACAGGTGGACAGAAGATACTACACTGGCACTTATTTCTGAAGGACAGCCTATAGCTTGTTTATTTGGGCATAACTTGGGAATGGGACGTGGGGCAATGAGATGGGGATGGGGAGGGATGACCTTCCTTGCCAAGACTGCCTGAATAGGATATTTGGAGCATCCTCATCCAAACACAACAAGATCCAGTGTACTATTTACTGAAACTGTTCCTGCAAGAGGCATTTACACTGACATAAAGTCCATCATAAGAGAAATAAAATATAGTAAAAGAGGCAAGCTATGTTAAACACTTTTGAGATCAGGTAAAAAAAAAATATGGTCTACTGAAGGTTGTCTGGAAATATATCCAATAGACTATTTAGAGAACTTCCATATCAAAGTGTTTAGGTGTTTTTGTGGGTGGAATGGGGTTTTAGGGTGGGCTTTTTTTTTTTGTCTTTATGCTTCAGACAAAGCATTCAGGCAGCTGTAGAATGTTGTGGGGGTTTTTTATGGGTAAACAGTGGGACTTGGATGTTACTCTTGAATCCAGTCCTCACTTTGTGGCTGTATGTTCTCTACCTGCTGATCTGAACAATGTAGTCTTTTCTTGTTTTAGTGTGGGATCCTGTTCAACACACTATTTTTTTTTTTTTCTCATTGGCATTTTCACTGTTCTTTAAGACTGCAACACTTTCAAAACTCCTCCAACTTTGCTTTGAACCACTGCAAACTACCACCTTGTCTTCTGTATTGATTATCCTCATCAATCTAAACTGTATGCAAGACTGATCCTTATGTGCAGAGACATATGGTGACAGAATTTGTCTTATTTGTATCAGGGCTTGAAATACTTAATCTTTGTCAAACCTGAAGCCTTAATACATATGTTTGTCCTGCACAATTATATAAGCAACTTTGTTCTGATCTGTTGTTCTATAAGCAGCTGAGCAGGGAGTATGCTCCAGGGAGCATTTGGGGCTTTTTCTGATAAATAAAATGTCCAGAAAAGAGAAGAACCTGGGAAGGGGGATAGGGAGGGGGAGGAAGATGTAAAAGGGCAGCATGCCTGTTCTGTGTCAAGCCTAAAAAGAGAGAAATTCTGTACCTCAGCAATACTAGAGTACACAAGATGTGAAATAGTGTTACTACCTTCATAATGACATGGAGATGGAAGGACCCCTTACAGAATCACCAGCCCAGTTTCTAGTGTGCACTGGCTGCTAGCTAAAGTGAATGGGCAAAGAGAAAGGAAAGATTGCTTTATTGCTTCAGATAGGCCTGCCATATAGATATTAAGATAAGTACAGGTTCTGAAACCTTCTTGGAAGAAGAAATGCCTTTAAGATCCAGAAATCTCAGCTCACATTGACATAAAATTTGGGAAGATTACGTTTTAAGTCATTCAATAAAACTAGGAATGTAGTAAAAAGACAGACATGACACATTTTCAGTCCAGATGTGTTTTCAGTAAAGCTTTTTTCTTGTAGAAGAGTAAATCCTAAAATATTTCCCCCAACTGTTGCTAATCAACAGAGGTTCCTGGCTAATCTTGTAAACTTCTTAACAGAGAACTGCTTAAACCACTATCTTATCCTCTAAAAGAAAATCTACAGTTTGTTTGATGTAAGTTGTACTGATGAGACCAAGGAATTCAGTGGTCTGAGACACATCAGTCTTGATAAGATGAGTAGTTTTCCTTTCCTTGAGTTGTAGCACACTGCAGCTGCTTAGAAACTTGCTATAGAGGCTTCAAAGGAAACCACATAACTGAAGGCAGATTGCCTGCTGCATTAAATTTTAGATTGATTTGGAATGCAAGTTCCTTACTGAGCACTATGAAGATAAACATGCTAAGCTCTCTCTTCCTCATCCTCCATCCAGGGGAAAGATTTGACTGTCATCTACCAAAAAAATATTCTTTCAGTACTTAACATATATAAGCCATTTCATTATTGTACCTGTTCTGTTGTACTTCACTGTATCCTATCTGCTTTTCCCAGTTCATTTTATGCTTAAACTGTGCTGCTATTTAATTCATTTGCATTGCAGTCCAGCTCCATGGGAAGTGGAGGGAGGGGAAACTACTTATATTGACATCTAGAAGCACTCATGCTCTATAAATAGTAGGGAGAAAATAAATCTATCCTGCAAAGAATAATGTGTTAGGTTTCGGAACGATCAGTCTTTCTTTGCAAGGTTTGGGATGTAGTTTGCTTATTGTTTAACCTTCAATGCTTTCAGAATAAGAATATCTTCCCTGCTCTCCATGTATACTAGCTGTTTAAATGAAAAGTAACAGTGGATTCGATACTTCTTGGTAATGTTAACACCAAAAGTTTAAGATCATGTTATTTGTCTAGTGGGTTTTTTCCCTACGCATCTGACTGCTCTCTGCAGCAGAGGTGTGTGTAGCTGTGGCATGACAAGCCATGAGCACAACACTAAAGTCAAAATCCAGGCTGTGATTTCATTTCCTTGTGTAGAGACTGAGCAGAGAGAATGGTTTTAAAAATATTTATTTCAAGTGTCTCACTCTTCAGCTGCATTAAGCTGAATGGAGGTGGTTCAACCAAGTATACTATGTGATCTTCGTATGTGTTTATTTTTAGAAAGCACTTTCTGTCATATTTTTCACTGTTTCTTCAGACAATGGTGGATCACTAAGTGATTATTATATTCCTGAGTTAATAATTGCATAGAATTCAGGATACTTATTTGGCACTTTTAACTATAATGCCACCTAGTTCTAATAATATTTGTCATCTATAAGATCATAACTAAAAATAGAAGAATCACTGTAACTTCAGAAA
The DNA here is from genome assembly GCF_035582795.1 of Mycteria americana. Classification (NCBI taxonomy): domain Eukaryota; kingdom Metazoa; phylum Chordata; class Aves; order Ciconiiformes; family Ciconiidae; genus Mycteria; species Mycteria americana. The sequence continues at coordinate 91,613,120 of NC_134366.1, read as the reverse complement.
ATACGCCTGACAGCAGAACAATGATACCAACAGTATGGGTTTGAAATGACTTCAGTATTTTATACATTGTCTTGCATGACACAGTATCAAGTAGAAACAGAGTATTTTTGGCTTTCCTGCTAACACACAGAGGTTCAGGAGCAATTAAAGAGCGTAGCAAAGGAACTAGGTTTTCTCATAAACTTCTAGATTATTATTATGTAGATAAACCTCCTATGGAGATGGGTTTGTGAAGAAAACTATATTCAGTAGCAATTACTGGAATAATATAAAGGCTTATGTAATGTTACACTGTAACATCAAAAGACATGAACTTTAAATTGTGAGCCTAAGTTCAGGTACCTCAGAGCACCACCCAATTTTACATTCATAATGTGCAGGTTTTTTTCAAAAAAGGCTTTCCTCTAAGAAATTCAGTATTTCTTGACTGCAAACAAGTATGTATTTATTTATTTATTTTTCCTTGACAGCAAATGAATTTTGGTACCAGCAATGAGGAAGTAACAAGGGCTGTGAAAGTTTAAATTTCCTGGTCTTTTTACTATTTTTAGGAATGCTCTGCATGTCCTTGTGAAACCTAATCTATTTAATCTCTGACTGGAATTTAGCTAAAGTAGGAGGAAAAAAATATCTCAAGATGGCTTTGTTGTTCTTGACAAATACCTGTAAGTGCCAAGCAGGAGGTCTTCTGATGTGCTTTCACCTTTCACATGAATTGGGACTGTGTATTCTTGTTTAACATAACTTGTTCTCTTCTGATTTCAGTTGCAATAATGACATTAACTTTAGTTAATTCAATTGAGAGAGAATTAATGAGGAATTGTCTTACTTTTTACTACCTTGTATAAAGTATTTTCTGTAAACCTGTAGAGGGGGATAAGAGTTAGCAAAACTTTTTTTTAGGCAAAAGTTCATGCAGTCTCGCTCTAAATCCATTCTTTCTTAGAGTTGGCTTTCACTATGGTTCAGTTGATAGCAGACACTGTTGATGTCTCTGCCGGCATGGGCCTCCAGTAAGATAAAATCTGTGCTGCATACAACTTCCATACTATAATAACTTTTTAAGAACAAATGCATAGTACTCTTTAAATGGTTTTGTTGGCAAGACTCCCAACACAAGTTGACCCAATGTAGAAGTATTAAAAAAACAATAAAGCAATGCCCCCACACCCCCTCAGTGTTTTGATAATTATTTTAAACTTTCATGAAGCCAACATCTGTTGGTGGGGGGAAGGACAGAATATTTTAAAACTAGACTAAAGGCTTTTGTTTCAAAGAATTTTCAAGTGCTGTATCTGGAAAATAATTTTTGCATCTCTTCTTGCTTTTGTTGCTCTATTAGTGAAAGTATTTTCTGCTCATAATAGTGTGACTGAATTCTTCTTGGGGATTGTTTTCCCTTTTCACTTTATCAAAATGTGATTAAGGTACTCAAATGTGAAAGGTTGGCTATGATCCAAAGTCATATATTTCACAATGGGAGCCTGAGACTTCTGAGTAACATTTTTAGTATTGGTTAGGGATACCACCAAAGATAACTGTTTTGACTAGAAAATTTGTTTGGAGAGAAACTCTGTCTCAGTTGCAATTTTACCGTGAACAGAAAAGCTTTATTCGATGCACTGCTTCAAGCAAATTTTTCAGGCTGTTGGACTAACACATTTATTTCCTGTCTCCCAGTGTGGATTTAATTGTTGTATCAATTTGATTTTTCTGCCTGAAGAATTGATTTTGGGGTTTGGTGTTTTTTTGCTATTGAAATGTGATGAAATTGATGACAAGTACAGGATATTCCATGGAATACCTTGCAATGTTTTGAGAAATAGTCATGCTGACAATAAAGACATAATTTTATTGTTAATGACTTTATAATTGCTCTAGTAATGATTTCTATAGTCATCACTAAATTGATCCATAAGCCCATTGTGAAAATATGAACTCTTTATTAGCTAAAGAAAGGGATAAACAAGAATCGTTTTAGCCTCTTAAAAAAAAAAATCATTGGAACTCATTCCAAAGCCAAATAATTTGTTTGTACTTTTCTCATTTTAAAAATCAAAGGCAGAAACAAACTGTAACAAATTAAAGTATGAAAATACATGTACCTTTTCCCTAAAGGACCTAGTTGTGCCTGATCTGGTTGGAAAAGACTTGTTATTTACAAGACTGAAAATTCTGTTAGTCTCATGACATGGATATCTATTGACTTGTTAGCTGTGGATTTTGACTTGTACCCCAGATCAGAGTGTTTTATTCAAAATAAAACATTTTTCAAGGACATACTGAAATAAATTGCTTAATAGCTATCTTAAATTTAGAAAACTGGAAATTAAAAATGCTTTGAAGAAAAAGTGTGTTCTCAAACAATCTAGTTCCTGCATAGCAGACTATATTATGTGCTGTATTTCCTATATACAAGAAAAACATGGTTTTTTGTAATTTATTTTTCTTATTACTTTGAGGTTTAGAATCTATTGCATGTTGCTGATGGTGAGATTCTGGTATTATTGGAACACTACTAAAAAACTGGAAATAAAAGTAGGGAGTTTATTTTATCTGCACAAATGCAGTTCATTATTAGATTTCCGTGACTGAAGAGACTAGAAATTAACATCTTGGAAGGCAAATAAGAGGTAGCATTTTTCACATATATATGGCTGCCTAACATGATGGAGAATAGTCTCAAACTCTTCTAACAGTTTTCACTTTAGAGTGTAATCAGTGATTATACAGAAGAATTGAACAATGTTGATCATAAAAACAGCAAACACAAAAGCAGATAAAAAGTTATTCTATTAATTTTTAAAAATCTGCAAAGTGCTATAGTAATGAAGAGTTTGTAGGCAGCTAGAGTTCTCATTGTGTTGTATGAATGTAGAAGAAAAGAAAGGTGATATTTAGACGATCACAGTTCAAGTCCTGCGGTAATTTGTGTGCTAATCAATAAGAAAACATGGAAGGTTAGGTCTAGGTGAACCAGACAAGATAGAGGGAAGAAAACCAGACAAAAAAAGGGAAAGAGTATTAGCTACTTCTTAGAAAAGGCAGCGGAAGAACAGTGTAGGTAAGGAACGTGTTCAACAATATGAAGAAAACTCACAACAGAAGGAGGAACTAAGGTCCTGCCCAAAATGCATGCATTCAGCTACATGTAGTTTACCCTATAGTGTTAAACATTCATGTACGAGTATTTTTTAATGTTTGTTTACATCAAAATCTCTTCCTTATAACTAAGTAAATTAGGGCAACTCAAATGAGGATAAGACTATTTGTATTTATCCCCGTGCCATACATACATACAGTGTTTGCAAGTTTGATTGTATTTTACAAATCAAAGCAAAAAAAATTCTGTGCTTCATTCACTGGTCTATACACACCAAGAGAGAAGCTTATTAGGAGTCTCTTCAAAGTAAAAGGATTTTTCAAAGCAAACTGCAACAATAAGAATTTGCCCCTAGTAATCAGCATAAGAATTAGTAGGATAGAGGAGTTGCTTAATCTTTTCTGAAACAGCATTCTGCATTTTATATGGGGCAGCAGCTGCAAGATTTAGGAAGGTATATTTTCAGTAGAATTTGAATCCTTCCTTAACACGAATTATGCCTTTTATGTGTCAGAGCACAAATATTTCCAAAATGAGACAGTTCACTCTATTCCAGGCCAGGAAAGATGCTTTTAGCAAAGCTAGTTAGAAATTTTTAAAGGCTTTTCATGTCTTGTGCTGGTTTTCCTTTCCTTGCACTTCTGGGAATGCCTCTCTCTTCACATAGTTTAGAAGCAAAATTGACTAGGCTTAAATTAGATACACCTCAGTAAAATTCTGAGGCGTAGGTGGGCTGCATACAGATGTTTTGTTCCATTCTATTCTATTTTTTCCACTTGATTCTATTACAGCAACAAAAGTTTTCTATCATAAATTTTTCTCTCAGAAGCTTTCCTAACCTGGTTGCAATGTAATAATAGTCTTGTTTTCTAAGAATTGCAAAAGCTGTATCCTTAGTAAATGAAACACAAGAAGGTGTCGGGTAACATATGAAATAACCTTGTATTTTTCTTAGACTAACATGGATAAGCCCTGCCATTGTCATACTAATCTATGTGTCTCACTTTTAAGAGTCTAGATTTGCAAGCCTAGTCATAACCATATAGCGAGAAAGTACTGTTCAGATTTACTCTTCCACATTTAACTCTTCAGTGCTATGCAACCATGAATTGTTAAATTCACGGTCTGTTTTCAGTGGTTTGGGGTTTTTTTTGTTGTTTTGGTTTGGTGTGGGTGGTTGTTTTTTTTTCCCAAAAAAGCAAAACACAAATACCTAAACAACTTGCACTTTAAACAACAAACTAACGTAATAATCTTGTTATATTGAAAATTGACAATATTATTATGAAATTATATCTATATGGGCATACACAGGCAACATCTTGGCAATTTTGCTCTGTCAAATTTTCTACCATTCTTTCAAGTGATTGCAACCTAAGTTTCAGTACTCCTTTGGTGGGTCATACCCTCTTTTATGGAAAAGGAACATATACACCAAAAGCTCTTAGCTATTAGGAGATAATTTTTTCTGGAATGTCACTTTACTTTAAAAGACAATCTCGAAGTAGAAAAACTGAAATAGGAAAGAATATTTTATAAGTAAATCAAACTGACATCCTGGTTAATTTGTAAACATTGAAATGTTTAATAGCATCTGAAAATCAGAGTGCTGCATTCATGGGACTCAGGCTCATGTATAGTGTTATGTAATTTTTGTGCCAATCTGCTATCTAAATGACTTCATGATCACTTTCAGTTTTCCAAATACTTTTTTAAAGTTCTGTTCCCAATGGAGTACAAGCAATTGAAAACAAACTTAAGTGAATAATTTAATAAAATATCTTAAACTGTTTGAGAAGGTATTTTCCACTATTGGGAGGTTTTATTGGAAAAACAATGCTAATTGAGGATAGTAAAGATGCAGTTTACAGCTGTGTTGCATCTCTAAAATGATATACCTAAAATACTTGTTTTAGAATGTCATCACCATTAGAATGTCATCACCGTAATATCAGTTGATGGTTTAGTTGTGCAAGTTACAGAATCCAAAAATCTACCATGGGCTAATAGATAAGCAATAATATTTTTAACATGATAGTCTACTTGAGACTTCTTGTGTTTTTTTTGTATGTTCACACATGCAAGCTTTGGGAATAGCTTCAACATAAATTGAAGGGAGGGGACGGAGAGCCTACAAAACTGGTGGGAGTATGTGTATTATAGAAAGGAGGTAACAAGATGTGATCCTTTACGATTCTGTGTTTCTAAAAAAAAAAAAAAAAAATTTCCAAAACGCTATGTAACTGTAGAGCAGCTGGTTTAAAAAGATAAAAAAAAAAAAAATTGAGAAACTGCCAGTGCTTGTTTGAGGGATAGGTCATTCAGGAGGGAAAAGCGAGGCTTGTTCAGAAATGCAGTAGGGAAGAAATCTTTGTTAGCTGGGATGGGCTGAGGACTATCTTGTGGAAGAGTATGTCTGGAGTGAGATTGGTAGAAGCAAATTTTGTGGGTGTGTTATGATTGCTACAATAGGAATAGTGTTATTGAATAATGCAAGAATCTGAAAGGCCTAAATTTGGGAAGAATTAAAGTGCTCCAAGGATGAGAATATAATTAAATTAAGGTAATGGCAGGAATGAAAGAAGTTAGTAGCTGGCATTGGTACAGTAATCAAGTCATCTGGGAAATGATTATATTGGAATTGATCAATAATATCTAAAACTGAGACTGAATGATATAGTGATGCAGAGGAGCAATGTATAAAACTTTTAAACTAGAAAATTATTAATAAGGTGAATAAGTTAAGCTCATAAACAGATAATGTAATAAATCAATTATAGGGAATTAAAAATGCTGACAATTAATTATGGAGTCAGATATGCAGAGAAATGGTTATATATCTCTTCCATTATAGTATTAATTAAAAAAAATGCCAAATATTAATTATTGACCAAATTAATCATGGAGGGAGAGATCAAAGATTTAATGTAAATGGTATCCAGTGAAAAGCCTGACTGTATCTCTCATTTTTGGTGCAGAGCATACAGTTGAGGCTGACAACAGAGAGCATGACTGACTGTAACCTTTAAGCCTCTGACAATCCTCAGAAGTGTAACTTGCCACTTCAAACAAGGTAGCAGAAAAGATGGTAGATGATATTCATTAAAGCAAGAGTGAGTTTTAAATACTCTCCTTAGCAAACCTGGGCCTAAATCAATGCAGAAAAGTAATTAATTACATCAACATATTCTAAGAATCAATTTTCAGTGAGACATGAGACATCACTTAAATCAATCCACATCCCCAAAAAGCTTCTCAAGTTTTCTTTGAATAGTTGGGCCTCTCAAAATGAGATAGCTGTTCTTTCTCTTTCTACTGTACATTTCTTGGTTCAAGGGACTTAAGCATCACCAAGAAAGCCAAGACCTTCTCTAGAACTAATACTAGACTCATCATAGCTTTCCCAACAGTGACACATTCCAGTAGGAAAAAGTGCATCTGTAATGCTTGGGTAATAGCATTTTAACTGTTGTGGTCTCAGGATGTGGCATGGCTTGCAGAATGACCAACTGATACCGTTACAAAAACAGACAAGTTCTTGAGCGTATCTGATGGGATAATTGTTAACCATGAGCAATTATTCCAAATGTATACATAAGTTGAAGTTGGCTTTTCCTCTTTAGTATCTGAAGGGTTGAGTGCCACAAATGTTGTCCCTATTTTTCCTAATAGTATCACTTCATTTAGTATAACTAATTCTTCCTTCACATCTTACCTTATTCAGTATTGCTGGTAAAGGAAGCTTGGATATGTTTCTGAATGCCAGAAGTGTGTCTTCTGGCTTTATTACTAATAAATTCTTCTTCATCCAAATAGGCCGATAATGATGTAAAACTGTCCTTTCTGTAAATATCTTGACTGTACTTGCAGCTGATTATAAAATAAATGTTGACACCTTTCTGCTCTTACTTTATTTTCATTTTCCCCTCCATTTCTCCTATACATGTTCTTCAAGCTGATTAAAATCTCAGTGTAGTCACATAGCCTCCAGAGTAAAAGGGAAATTGTATTTGAAAAATTAAGGTATAAGAAGCTAAATTACTGGTAAAGCGATGTTAGAATAAGAAATGAATGAAGATTTTACATAAGTCTGCCACTTTAGAGTCTTACTTATTTTTTTAATACAGTCCTACTTGGTTTGGATACATGAAATTAATGCTGCTAAGATCGATACAGTTTATAGTAGTTTAATTTCTTAGGATGCAGCATATCTAGGAACTGCATTCCATTTGCATGCTTTATAATTGAGTTAGAGAAGAAAAAGTGATTTCCAGTTAAGTGTTTGATTGCTGTGGAAAAGCAAGATGTGACTACAGATTAGCTTATCAGTGCCTGGAGCAGGTGCTGGGTAGTCCAAAGTTGTTACGTTATTGAAGATCTTTGGTGTGGTAAAGTGTGAGGGTTAACTGAGAACGAACATGGTTAAGCTTCTCTTTCCTTTCTGTCCTTCCGATGGACCTTCATTTCACATATACACAAACACACACATACAGGAAAGGTGTGTGCACTGTAGTAATAAACTATTCCCAAACCTAGTAATTTTTATTTTCTTTCTGAAATTGTATCTGTGCAATCTGTTAAATATTTTTTTTAATGTTACAATTTATATTATGAGCCCTTTGTTTTCTGGCTTTTGTTACTGCTTTTCAGGAAAGAAATAGAGGGGACATAACATTTATATGTTTGCTTTGGAAGAGAGAAAGCCTGTATTAAAAAAAAAAAAATCTGCTCTATTAAACATAGAAAAGGAAAGAAAAGGTAAGTTTAATATTACACTTACTGACCACCACAGTGTAACCTTTCAAAGGCATCATGAAGTTCTTCAAATTATACACTTCATACTAGAAAATCATACACTTGGGGACAGTTGTTGACAAGTATTCTGTGTGATATTTCTAAAGCTAAACTGTCAGCCCAAATTCTACATTTTGGAAACAGGCTGAAATTGTTAAACAAACCCCAAACCCAGTCAGCAGGAAGATTGGCATTAAGCCTGAAAAATCAATTCCTGTCTGTAAATTTCATCTGATATTTATTAGGAAAACCACAACAGGAACTAATCACCAGCTTCCTGTGTTGAATGCAAGTACAGACCAAATTAAATTTTCTATATATTACAAAGGATTATCACAGCTTAGTGAGAAGAACCCAACTTCCTGGTTTCATTTTTAATGGTTGCATTAAAAGAATTGAATTGCTTTTTAAAAAAAGTGCTTGCTCCTACAAAAACTTCATCATGTGGATCTTGTTATGTTGTATATATTGTGTGGTCTCTATCCCATTTTGCATTTCTTTGCATCATCTGAATTCTCTGTGGACATGATCTTACTTTCTGATATTCCAATCTAGAATATATTAAAAACAGTTTAGTTGAGAAAATAAAACCTAGATTCTTTCTAACTTGATGTTACAGACAATAATGCTAGCCTAACTGTACTTAGCTAATTTTTAGACAAAGCTGCATGGGGACATAAGAAATCTAGAGATAGACCTGCAGATCAACTATGAAATATAAATTCATTTTCTAAATAAAAGGCTTTCCAGCTTTAGATCAGGCTCTCCAGTGCCACTCAGTATCCTGTTATTGTCAATATTTCTCCTACAAGTTCATCTAAGCAGAGAATTCAAAATACTGTATAGTGTAAGTCAAATGGTTCTCAAAGTAGTAATCAGTGACCAGTTCCTAAAACTTGTGGCAGTCACTTGATTAATTTCTAAATTTGTGATGCTGTTTAATGCACTTCAATTGGCTGTAGCTGCTCACATCACAGATTTATTGAATATTGAACATTTAGGTACTCACTGCAATGCTTAAGAACAGGTTGCAAATCTGGCAAGTAAGTTAGTCATATAATTTTTGGATGCACTAAAGTCGAGTTTCTATCTGGATACAGTTAATAATGATGATAGGGTACTTCCAGCCAGCACGGGTAGAAAGGTTGTTGTCCAGCTTTTGTTATTACTTTCTCTCTGCTTACATTTATTAAACTTCAAAAGCATGTTATTCTCCGCTGTTGCACACTGTTGCTCTGTTGTAGTTGTCTTCTATTCTAGAATTGCCTGTATTAAGACAGGTCGGAAATGATCAGTGCGTAGACTGTTTCAATTTGTTTGGAGAATTAAAACTCTGAGAGGATCAGGAGGTGGATCTGTCTTCCTCTCATCTTGGTTTTCTTAAACTTCTGATGTGACTTGAGGTGAATTACTTGAACTGATTCAGTTCCCTTGATGGCACAATGTGGGCAGTATTGCCTACCTGCAGCATGGGTAGGTTAATGGATTCTTCATAAAGCCATTTCAAACAGAGTGGAAGTCATTAAAGGGCAAAATACTGTGGTTGTTGCTGTGCTTGGAAGCTTCAGGACAGTAAGCTGCTAGCAGCTTTGATTGGTAATGTTACCAAGCAAATTTTATTATATGTCCTGTTTTCAGTTGTTTCTGTAATTTAAAATGCTTATACTTTTTCTGTAATATAAATGAGATCATAATTTATCTTCCCAGACAGAAGAAAGGATAATGGCAATTGAAACTCAGTTTTGAGGAATAAGGAGAAGATGCCAACTTGAAAAACCAGGCTTTTATGGAAGTACTTGAAACTATTCTCTTGATCCTCTGTGGTGTTTTCTACAGTGAAGGAGTTTATAATTCATGTATAAACTTTTCCTGGAGATATTCAACAGAACCTGCATAAGTGCCACAGATTCTGTTATATGCTGTTTTTCCTCTCTCCCCAGAATAAGCATTAGGCATTGTCTGGAAGCAGTCTTACAAGGTCTGGTTTTTGCTTTTAAGATACTTAGCAGGGTGTATTTTAATGACAGACATAAAACAGTGGTAAATCTGGGAGTGGTTACAAATGCTGTTAAATCTGGGAGTGGTTACAAATGCTGTTGATCTGATAATTTAAAACTCTCAACATATTTGAAATTGACTTCCCTCATTTGAGAGATGAGGCTATGGAAAAGGGGAACTTTCTCATTCAGGTGTCTCTTTTCTTCAATTCTCAGTCACTGAGGTGTTACTCATTTCCCTTCTAATGTGACTCAAGCAGCAAGTGTAATCCTAAAAGAATCTTCTTCACCTATGTTGTGAAAAACTGCTGATAGAGTACTAACTATGTGCAGAGAATTTCATTTCATGGTTCAGAGTTTTGGATTAAATTATGGTATTTGGAATGAGCTAGACAGGCTTTGGAGAAAAGCAGGTGGACTGTTACTGTCATTTAGCTTTTGTGTAATCAAAACATGGTATTCAGTCTTTGAAGCCTTATGTAATCGGAATCTTTCTTGCCAAACCTCCTTTACCACATTTCTCAGGAAGTAGACATGTTGTCCTTGGGCTAATATCTAAACAAAAAGCAGTGAGCTCAAAACAAGTTGGGCACAAAGGACTAAATGGAAAGCATGCTTTCTAGTCTAGTGTTCCTCAGAGAAATTGCCGTCATCTTTTCTATAGTATCAAGGGAGCTCGCAGTAAACTACCATTTAAGAATTATCCATTTTACTGTACAAGGAGAAATGAGTGGTCTCGGGTAATGCAGTAGAGAAGGAAGCACTGACAAATGTGTTAGTAAATCATACATCCTGTGGAGCTTCCTCTAAAATCCTTTAACTTTGATTTTACAAAAATAGTTCAACATAATAATAGTGGTATATTGCTGTAGTGTTGAAATCGAAGACATTTTGAGCTTAGTCAAATCAATTAAAAGTGACCATATTTCAGTGGAGTAAATCTAGTCTTAAAATGAGAGAACCTACATCAACATTAGTTGGTGTATAGACTAGGAAAAGTGTTATCACACATCTAATCAGAAAAAAAAAAACCTGTTTTCCCTAGGATGAGTGATGGGATGCTTATGCCAGTAGCAGTTTAAGAAACAAAACAACAACCACAGCAACCCAACAAAGAAAATCCCAAGCCAAACCAAAACAAACCAAAAGGCCACTAGATTCCATGCATGGTACTTCATGCCAACAGCCTTGAATGGTAGATCCTTTCCTTATCTCTTTGGGGAGAGCTTTTATTTAATTATGGGGCCCAAGAACAGTCTACCACTGATCATTAGAGAGTGGAGGCCCAGAGCAGAATGACAAAGTGGATATGCACAAGGACTGAAGTACTCGTGCCTGGTACCAGACACTGGTACTTGCATGGAATCATCTGGTCTATGCTGTTTCTTCAAAACATTCTTCAAAGATTGTTTTCTCTTTTATCTGAACAGAATGAAATTCCTGGAAGATGTTTTGCTGTTGTCCTGTGATTTCAGAATAGGATTTGCTGGGAACAGAAGTAGTAGATAAGGTATTTCTGCCATGCCAAGAGTTAAAATATACAAAAGGTCTTGGAATATAGCTTTTTGTATATATTGTATATGAGCAAATCCAGGCTCTCTTGAAGGCTTTAGGTATTCCTTTTCTCTTCTTCCAGACCCATTTGGTAGGCAACACTGTTAGAAATAGTTCCTCTAATCTCTGATGACTTGTCTCCTACTGCATAAGCCTCTATCTCACACCATTCTTAGAGCTTTCAGAGTTCTGTCCTTTGAAACACAGAAGTCTGTCTAAGAAAAAAACCCCATATTTTTCTTGTCATACTCAATATGTTTTCCAAAGTTACTTGCTATTTCTAGTACCTGTTAGGATAAATAATTTAGATGTCTTTTACTTTTATCCATCTTTCACATTTTACGTGCAAATGAAGAATCACCCACTTCATGGCCACCTGCTATTCATTCTACCCTAGCACCTACTCTTTCAGTGTTTATCTGAGTTCAGGTTGTGACTGTCATTTTAAAATGAAATGTGGAAATGCTAAGCTTACTACCTCCTAGTATTAAAATATAAAAACCTGATAGATTAACTCCAATCTGCTCAACCTGTAGGCAGGAACCTGTTTTGGCAAGCAGAGAACATAAAAGTATATGCTTGTAACAAACTGTTCAGGTTATCAATCCATTTTTCCCTTTCCTGTTTTTGTAACTGTAGGTATGATCTCTGCTTTTTACTTTCCAGATGTTTAGAAAAGTTCTTTGCTTAGCAGCCTGTATATTTTAATTGCCAGCTTATTTTTGTGCCAATATAGACTTTATATTAACTATTTCTTCTTCCTTGCTAATACTGTTACTACAGCAAGTCTATCTATAGGCAGCCTTCTGAGCCTTCTTTTTGCAATGGTGAATAAGCGAAGTCTTTTTACATATATATTGTAGACTTTCTTGATCTTCTGATCTGATTAGTTGACTTTGGTGCCTGCTGAAGATGTATATACCTAGAAGATTTAAATTGATATACACTGGAGGATCCATAGCACTGACAGTTTGGTGCTGAAGCCACACCTCCCATTAGGACTGGGGCTGACCGTGAAATAGCCCTAAAAGACTTACAGGTCTGAAGTTTTATGGAAAGGGATGGAAAGGATAGATCCCTTTGGTACATGATAGTGACAGAGGCACAGAGTAGCCCTGAATTTCAACTGGAGAGAAACCTAGAAGGGCAACAAAATTTCTTCAGCATCTGGTAGAGGATTAAACCATCTCGCATGACATAGTGTGGCCCACTACTGCACCAGTACCAAAAAAATCTGAAATTGTTTTCGGTATAGAAACAAAATTTGAGCTAAGGCATGGAATCACTGGTAGTTGTGTCTGTTCTTGTATGGGCGGTGTGACTGGGGCTGGTGGCAGCCTAACCAGCGTGGCAAATGGGAGCGAAGGCTAAGAACAGCAAAACAGATTTGAAAAGTGAAGGGCTCTATTGAAAAATGTTCCCCGCTAATGATGACTCCACCGCACAATATTCTGTGTGTTACTGACTTCTTTTAAATAAGCTGAAACATGCTGGTAGCTGTTAAAGTTTTTCACGTCTTATTGTGTTGATGAGGAGGCAGACCAAGATGAAGTTAATGTTGCTTATGTGTGCTGAAGCTACTATTTACTTATAAAAATCAGTGGAATGTAGAGTGTTATAAGTATTTTACTATAGAAATAGATGCAGATTGAATTGTACAGTTTTACTTTCAAGCTTCTATTGTCCTACTGGTCCTATAAAATAGTAAGTATACCATCAAAGCAAATTACAAAACATCTGAGAAAGTGTGGAAAAACTCATATACATTCACTTTTTAATAAGTCTGTAAATCCTCTTAATGATCCACAGTGATTCAGGCACTTCTTAAATGCAAGAAGCATGCAACAACAGCAGGACCCAGTCATTTTCTTATTGAAAATAATATCAGACTTCATAGAACAGCCCAGGTTGGAAGGACTGAACAATCATCTGGTTCAATATTTTGTGGGAAAGGGAGCCTAGATGAGATTATCTAGCACCCTGTCCAACTGCACCTTGAAAACCTGCAGCAATGGGGGCTCTGTCATGCCCCTGGGAAAGTTGTTCCAGTGAATGATTGTTGTTACTGTAAAAAATTTCTTTCTTGTGTTGAGGTGAAACCTCTCCTGGTGCAACTTGTACCTGTAACCCCTTGTCTTCTCCATGTGGCTCCCTGTGAAAAGAGAGCCTCTGTCCCCTTTGTAGCTGCCCTTCAAGTACTGGAATACTGTGGTGAGGCCCCCCCTCTCCCCTGAGCCTTCTTTTCCCCAGGGAGAAAAGGCCTAACTCCTTCAGCCTCTGCTCATAGGGCAGGTTCTCTAGCCCATTGATCATCTTCGTGGCCCTCCTTTGGACCCTATCCAGTCTGTCCACATCTTTTCTGAAATGTGGGGACCAGAACTGGACACAGTACTCCAGGTGCAGCCTGAAAAGTACTGAGTGGAGTGGGAAGATCACATCTCTATCTCTGCTAGTAATGGCCCTGTGGATACAGTCCAGGATCCAATTTGCCTTTGTTGCTGCAGCAACACACTGCTGACTCATGTTCAGCTGCTTGTCCACCAGGACCCCCAGGTCCCTCTCAGCAAGGCTGTTCCACAGCCACACAGACCCTAGCCTGTACTGGGGTATTGGGTTATTCTGACCCAGGTCCAGGACTTGATATCTGCCCTCTTCCAGTCATCAGGGACATCCCTTGGTCTGCACCACTTTTCAAATATAGACAGTGGCCTTGCAACAATGTCAGCCACTTCTCCTAACACCCTGGGGTGGATTCTCTCTGGGCCCATAGATTTACATGGTCTGAGACCTGGCAAGAAGCTGCAGACCAGCCCTTCTTCCACTACTGGTGGGTTGACACATATGCTGTTGTAGCTACTTGATCTTGTGATCTGGGGTCCAGCTATGCCAGTAAAGACAGAGGCGAAGAAAGTATCGGGAACCTCTATCTTGTCAGCATTACTAGTGACTAGTTTCCCTGCCGTGTTTAGTAATGGGCCTATGTCTTCCCTGTGCTTCTGCTTACTGCTCATGTATCTGAAGAATCCTTTTTTTTTCTTGTACTTGACATCTTTGGCCATTTTAGTTCAGCTTGAGGTGTGTTATCCACTTTTGAGAGCTCCTACATAGTTTTGTTTGTGTGTTAAATAATGGATAGTTATTGTATTCCTAGGTCACCACTAGATAACCACTATATAGCTAAACTATTCAATGGTGAATCATTCTCTGAATGTTAAGCATCAACTTGGATCCTTTTATACTGAATTGGAACAAAAATCACAATTGCTTGAAATATTTTTAAAAAACTGACTAAAGTTCTGATGTTAAAAAATGTTTCAGCAAACGAAACTTAATTTCAGAAGTATATGGTCATTATGGAAAGCAATGTAAAGTTTACTTTTGGGATATAAGATGTTTCGGAGTTAATATTGTTTCAACTGACCTGCACTGGTCTTTATTTGAGTTTTTTACTTGCATATGCTTGGCATGCCCAGTTCACATTGGGGGGAAAAATAAGTAAGAGAACACCACCTTTGCATAGCTCAACCTGTGAATTTAAGGCCTTGGAGAAGTAATCAAAGATGCACTAATTTGAAAGCAGAGTCAGTGTCTGACAGGTGAATGTATCCTCATCGTTAATGCCAAGTCATGAAAAAATAAGCTATCTGCATTCTTTCAAACCTCTGGGGAGTGATAATTGTAAGACAAAACTATAATCTGTTTCCCTCATGGCCTCGTATTTTCCCTCATGTCTAGTAAAAAGCCACAGTGGGTCAGACTGGCCGTGACACCAGCAGGCAGTGCTGTTGGATGCAATGCAGTTGCTCCAGCTCACAGTGACAGACCTCACAAGTCTCCAAACTTGTTTGTTTCCTCGTCTTCTCCTCTCCATAAAGAAGGGTGTGTGTGTGGGGGGGTGTGTGTTCAAAAACTTGTTTGTAAGAAACAATCCTTCAGACTTTTGTTGTGTGTTTTCTGTTTGTCAATGAACTGAACTGTGTATTTTACTCAGGTTTCAGTTTCCTTACCTTCTTTTCCATTCCTTTTTTTCTTCTGAAATTTTATTTCCTTTTCAATGTGTATGGGGCAAATTTATCTCCCAGTAATGGGTGTTGATCTTATTTCCACCCCATCCCCCCCTTTACCTGTGTACTATCTGCTGTCATAACGAGGAAAGGATAAGAGAAAAATGCTCTAAAAATAGTCAGTCTTGGTGTTTACATGACATTTTACACCAGTTTTTCAGGGAATTATTCGGACCACAGAAGTAAGATAATTGACTATCATCAGATGTTAGTACACTCATATAAAAACAAAATATGCAGCATTACTCCTGCTTATAGCCAAAAGAGGACAAAGTCTTTTTTAAATAGATGAAACTGTAACTTTGGTATCCTTCATCAGGAGGAAAACTGTGAGTAAAGGCTGTAATTTTTAAGTCAAAGCCAGATCACATAAAGACTTCTGCTGTCTTGGGTCACACATTGGTTGACCTGAAGTCACTTCATAATCCAAACAGTAGGACAGAGAGAGGTATATTCCAAAGAGAAATTTGAAAGCATGTTGAAAGCCTGATCTTGACTCAGTGATCCTTGCCTTTAGAACAATTGAATGTACAGCAGCTGGGGCCCAAGGAAGGGAAAGAAAAGAAAAAAAGCATTTAAGAGCACCATAGCAGTTTGTTTGCCCTTATTTTTGTTGAATGCGTTCCATATCTTCGAGACTGTGGTCATGTTTTACCTCTCAGAATGGTGCAACTGTATTATGCAGAGTAGGGATTCCATACCTACATTCCTGTTAAAGATTGTAAATTGTTGTGTTAAAAGAATTCTGGTTGATCTATCATCAATGGAAACTGCTTGAAATACTTTTCTATAAACATTTTCAAAGCTATTACATTCTTTCATTTTATTTGCATATTTAATATTGTTTCTTGGAATGGCTTCCGGATGTACATTTTTTTGGTGAAGGCTGCACTAGACAAGCCTTTGGTGCCATTTCAGTTTCTGGGTCAATAAGCTCTGAACAATTGATCAAATGAAAGGATCAGGTTTGAATTCTTCAGCAAAACCATCACTCACAACATTGAAAGGGTTAGGAGGGAGAAGCCTGCCAAGTCCAGCAGGCCTACTTTAGTTGTAAATTGCAGTCCCACTTGCCTTAGATCACCTGCTGTAAGACTTTATTTCAAAACAGTCCAGAAGTCTTATGATTTTTTTTCATTATTCAAAACTCAGTTTTGATGACTTAAGGATGCCTGTATTTGTAAGGTACGTTGTAAGCAGGTCTCCTGCAATCTGCCATGGTATCTATTCTTCTCAGTGGGCTGTGCTGGGAAGTTTTTCATGACAATCTTTAAGATTATGCCCAAACTAGGTAATTTCCGTAAAACCTCGTCCTAATTAATTGAAGATTACCAAGGAGGAAGAAGAAAAAAAGAAAAAGTGGCTCTTTTGGGTGAAAACACTAATCTGATTTTTAGCTTTAGCAAATTTATGGTCCAAACCCATCAGATAGCTGGCAAAGTTACACATAGCATGGAGGCAGAAAAAAGAGGAGAGGTTGGCAGCCATTTGTTATCAGTACAAATAACTTAATATCAGGATTGGAAGCCAATAACACCTTTTTTCATGTATTTAGGCAGTTCAAGTTGCCAAGAGGACTTTAGAAGGAAAAAGTGCTATGTGAATCTTAAGTGTTCAATAATAATTTGCCAAATAAAGGAATTCCATCAGTCTAAAACAACCAATTAATTTTAGTATCTGAAATTTCATTTCTGAAGTTATGTTTACCAAAGTCACAGTTTTTCAACAACTTTCTGTCTGACATAGTTAAAAAAAATCACCTAGCCTTGAAAATATGGGTTGCTCAGATCTAGATTCTGATTCTAATATAATTAATTACTTGTTCTGGCTGTTTATGAAAACTTGCTTTGGATGGATTTTTCTTAGATTTCAGAACTAAAATTCTTGCTCAGACAAACTGGAGAGCCTAGAAGAGAGCATTTTTGTCTGTTCCTCAGTCTGGGCTTATAATTATGTAGATCTTATGAAATGATAAGGAAACCCAGTTACAAAGTTTAGACACATCAGGAAAGAACTGAGGATTGCACAATATGATCTGTTTTGTCACTTTCTTAAAATATTTTTTGTATGTTCACTACAACAGTCAGAACTTTTTGTATAACAGACAATCATTTTTAAGGAAATTGGAATCCAATTTCAACTACTGGATCAAATCAGAATTAAAGGTTTTTAAGGTCCAAGTATTTTCTTGTCTTAGTTACCACCTTAAAATGGAGAAAATCTTTTGATGCTCTACCACTAGCTTTTCAAGTATTTTCTATTTTAGAAGCAGTTATGCAGTGCAGTCCTTCACCAGCTGGTAGTGTGCATTTTGACCTGGGGAGGCTTTCTATACATGTAGCAAACACCTTGAATATAAATATGGGATTTCTATTTATGTTGAGACACACGGTAGTATCGAAAATTAAAAGTGTAAAAAAACTGGTATGTAAATTTTTATGTAGTTATGTAAACACTGCAGCTGAGAGGGTTTTTTTGTCTACAGAGTAGAGCTTTCTTGGCTTATTCTGAATGATAACTTTTCAATGAAAAATCAGAGGTAGATCTGACCTGCATGAAAGGGCATACAGCAATTATGTTTCTGATGTTTAATAGGAAATAAAACGTTTTGAAAGGAATGTGAAATAATGGTTTGTTGAAGCAGCCACAGTTGAGTCTGGATAATTTTAACCAGTCATATTTTTTAAATAACTAATCACAGAAGACAGAGTACAGATTTAGTGGTGTCAGTATGCTCATTGGCAAAGTTCTTTTGCCTTGCAAAAGAGCTGAAATAGTAGAGGGCTGAATGGAAAGTGGCACATAAACTAGTTCAGGTTGCTGGACAGCAGGTAACAGAATGGAGTTGTCTTCCAGTGTCTCACTGTTATTGTCTACAGAAAATATATTGGACAAAGCTTTTCTTAGCAACCCCTGTGTTGGTCTGGTGGCACAACTGAGGCGAGTTAATTGCTGAAGTGCAAAATCTAAGATGGCAGCAGCACCATTCTGCTATAAGGCCAGGCTTATTCTACTTTATGATTTGTTTGCGTGCATGACGCTGCTAACTTGTTATAAGGTGTTACCAGGAAAGGAGTATGTCTGTGAAGATAATTGTTATAACTAATGGATGTTTTTTCACAAATATAATACTATATGTAACTTTAAATGTCTGTGAAGAATTGGTGAGTTATTTTTCATTGTTTGCTTAGAGACAACTATAATGAAGATAGATGCATGTGTGCATACAAATACACGCTGTAAAATTTCAAAAGCGCTTTTATGAGTAAAGTGAGCAGAGTAATTCTGAACATGAATGTGTCTCTTTATTTGAAAATAATTTCTAAAAGTTGAAAGTTTCTGGCACCAAATGTAGCTTAGCCTAAGCAAGCCACTTGGTCTTTCCTATTACTTCAAGAAATAAAAATTTCAGGTGTGAGGTTTGAACCTAGCAGGGTTTCACTTCTTTCTTTTAATGAATGAATAAATTAGAGTAAAGATTTCTAATAGAGTATTGAAACTGAGAGTTGTAACAAGCTGAATTGTTTAATTTGAGATAACTAAGCTCATTAGAGAATGCTTATATGGTTCTGTTGTGGTTTAAACCCGGACAGCAACTAATCACCACGCAGCTGCTTGCTCGCTCACTCCCCCACCCCCAGCAGGATGAGGGGGAGAAAATTGGAAGGGTAAAAGTGAGAAAACTAGTGGGTTGAGATAAGAACAGTTTAATAATTGAAATTTAATAATAAATTTTAAAAAAAGGAAATAACAGAGAAATAAAACCCAAGAAAGACAAGTGATGCAAATGAAAAAAAAAAAATCACTCACCACCAACTGATGGATGCTCATCCAGTCCCTGAGAAGTGGCCCCCTGGCCAACCTTCTCCCTAGTTTATTGCTGAGCAGGACATCATATAATACGGAATAACCCTTTGGGGAGTTGGGGTCAGCTGTTCTGGCTGTGTCCCCTCCCAACTTCTTGTGCACCCCCAGCCTACTCGCTGGTGGGGTGGTGTGAGGAGCAGAAAAGGCCTTGACTCTGTGTAAGCAATAAGGAATACTTCTCTGTATTATCAACATTGTTTCCAGCACAAATCCAAAAGGTAGCCTCATACTAGCTACTATGAAGAAAATTACCTCTACCCCAGCCAAACCCAGCACATTCTCCACCACTTATTCTATACCATTTATGTCATGTTCAGGTCCCACACTATCCAATACATCCTCATTAACCACCTCCCTCCTGTTCCCATCCTTTGATACAATACACATGTATCATTCCCTTAGCCTATGGACCACCCTTGTGAAATGTCCATAAATGCCCACAAAATGTCCATTGAGTTCATTTAGCCCATGACTTTGGGGTCCATCTGTTATGGTGATCACTCAGGACAGGAGAGGTGATGGTGTATTGCGTGGAGTTATTGGGCACCAAAGCCAGCTCAGATCAGGTCACTGCTGCACTTGTGCTGCTTCTTGTAAAGTTTGTCCTCCACTGGTTCAGGTGGTTCCTGCTATAGTAATTCCTATAACATGCAACTCAAATCCTGGGTTACAACAATTTAAAGGTATATCCATTACAATCTCCACCCCTGGTCCCTTTGGGCTGGGTTATAGGGTTTAACATTGCAATGAATTCCTCCCCTTGCTCCTAGCCTGGCTAGCAACAAGGTGTTCTTGCTATAGTAATTCCCATAACATGCAACTCAAATCATGGATTATTTTCACTCAGGATTAAATCACCTTGAGGTACACATTGGAATCCCCCATCCTTCTGCATTACCTACTAAGTGCACCTAGATCCTTGAGCAAAAGCAATCCCACAAATAGGTTTACCCATTCCTGAGGAAGGAATAACCCAGACTGTTTTTCCCAACAAGTTCCTTATATGTACTACAGAGATATTATCTCCATCCACAGTGAACAGGTGTTTTGATTGGGCAGGGCCAGGCTGACTGGCAGATCCCCTAGTGTTGACTAACCAGGTGGCCTTTGCTAAATGTGTATCCCAATGTTTGAATGTCCCACCACCCATTGCTCTCAGTGTAGTCTTTCACAGTCCATTGCATCATTTGATTTTCCCGGAGGCTGGTGCATGATAGGGGATGTGATATACCCACTCAGTGCCATGCTCTTTGGCACAGGTGTCTATGAGGTTGTTTCAGAAATGAGTCCCGTTGTCTGACTCGGTTCTTTCAGGGGTGCTGTGTTGACATAAAACTTGCTTTTTCAAGGCCCAAGGTAGTATTGCAGGCAGTGGCATTCCAGGATGTTTCCAACCATCCAGTAGTTAGTTCCACCACTGTAAGCACATGGTGCTTGTCTTGGTGGGTTTGTGGGAGTGTGATATGATCAATCTGCCAGGCCTCCCCATATTTATATTTCAGCCATTGTTCTCTATACCAAAAAGGCTTTAGCAGCTTACCTTGTTTGATTACGGCACACATTTGACATTCATGGATAACATGTGCAATGGCATCAATAGTCAAGTCCTCCCCTTTATCACGAGCCCATTTGTATGTTGCACTGCTTCCTAATTGTCCCGCTGTCATGGGCCCACTGAGTTATAAATAGTTCACCCTTTTGTTCCCAATCCAGATCCACCTGAGCCACTTCAATCTTAGCAGCCTGGTCCATCTGCTGGTTGTTTTGATGTTCTTCAGTGGCCCGACCTGTGGGTACGTGATCATCTACGTCAAGTACTTTTACAACCAGGTTCTCTACCCGGGCAGCAATATCTTGCCAGATGGGTTTGCCTCTGTGCTGCCAGTTGGTCTGCTTCCATTGCTGTAGCCACCCCCACAGAGCATTTGCCACCATCCGTGAGTCAGTG
The DNA here is from genome assembly GCF_035582795.1 of Mycteria americana. Taxonomy (NCBI): domain Eukaryota; kingdom Metazoa; phylum Chordata; class Aves; order Ciconiiformes; family Ciconiidae; genus Mycteria; species Mycteria americana. The sequence goes on along the minus strand of NC_134366.1, from coordinate 91,591,793 downwards.
TAGAAATAAAGTACTGGCCTTTTTTCTCAGTCAGCAATATCTAAAGCCAGCTGGATGGCTTTTACTTCTGCAAACTGACTCAATTTACCTTGGCCTTCAGCAGTTTCTGTGACTTGTCATGTAGGACTCCACACAGCAGCTTTCCTCCTTTGATGTTTTCTTACAATACGACAGGATCCATCTGTAAACAGGGCATATTGCTTTTCATTTTCTGGCAGTTTATTATACAGTGGGGCCTCCTCAGCACATGTCACCTCCTCCTCTGGCGATGTTCTGAAATCTGCCTTCTGGACAGTCCATGATCATTTCCAAGATTCCTGGGTGATTGGGGTTTCCTATTTGAGCCCGTTGTGTGATCAGTGCAACCCACTTACTCCACGTAGCATCAGTTGCATGATGTGTAGAGGGGACCCTCCCTTTGAACATCCAGCTGAGCGCAGGCAATTGAGATGCAAAAGGAGCTGTGCTTCAGTACGAACTACTTTGGAAGCAGTTTGAATTCCTTCATGTTGTGCTAATATTTCTTTTTAGTTGAAGTGTAATGGGCTTCAGATCCCCTATATCCCTGGCTCCAAAACCCTAGAGGTCAACCTCAAGTCTCTCCAGGTGCTTTCTGCCAGAGGCTCCAGGTGGGACCATTATCCCTGGCTGAGGTGTAAAGCATGTTTTTCACATCTTGCCCTGCCCAGACTGGCCCAAGGGCTACTGCACAAACTATATCCTGTTTAATTTGTTCAAAGGCTTGCTGCTGCTCAGGGCCCCATTCAAAGTGATTCTTCTTCTGGGTCACTGCATAGAGAGGGCTTACGATCAGACTGTAATCTGGAATATGCATTCTCCAAAACCCCACAACGCCTAAGAAAGCTTGTGTTTCCTTTTTCCTAGTTGGTGGAGACATGGCTGTTATTTTGTTAATCACATCCATTGGGATCTGATGACGTCCGTCTTGCCATTTTATTCCTAAAAAAACTGGATCTCTTGTGCAGGTCCTTTTGACCTTACTTTTGTTTTATAGCAAAACCAGCTTTCAAAAGAATCTGGATTATTCTTCTCCCTTTCTCAAACACTTCTTCCACTGCGTTGCCCCACACGATGTCATCATGAAGAAAATTAACTCTACCTCAGCCAAAACCAGCACAGGTTCACAGTCTAGTCTGTTGCTACTAACTGTTAGACATGTTTCTGATAAATATTTTACAACTAAAATTGCTGCACTAACAGGAAAGGTTATACTTCATATTATTTACTGGTTTGAAATGATTATTAATAAAAATAAACAGCAGCTACACAGTGATCTTCAATAATTTGTATTAAAAAAAGGAAAATTATGTTCTTACTTTGTTGTAAACCTATGTCCCTTTTTTATTTCCTCTGTGTGTGTATGTGTAAAGCTGTTTAGATAAAGCATTCAGTAGCTAATATTGAGGATTTGCTTGCATAACTTTTGTTTCAGAGGATTTGGCATGCATTTCTACATCCTGAATCACTAGTCTTGATTCAGTCACAACTAAAAATATGGGAGATTATCTTTGTAGGCTGTAATTATACATCTGCTATCCGAACTTCAACATTCCTCTCCTTTCCTTCCCCCCTTTTCTGCTCACAAAGTGGTTGCAAAGAACAGTAAAGATGAAGGATGCCATCTTCCCTCCTCTCTGAGCAAGGACAATGTCCCAATAGGTATTAAGCTTAGTTAGTGCCTCTTAACACATCGTAATATTGTGCTTTCGGACTTGAGATCTTTCAAAAGGAGTGAAGAAGCTGGAAGCATCTCTTTCTGCTTTTACACTATGCACTGTAGCTTATTGTAAGAAAGATGGTATTGTACCAGAAATTCTGGTATCTCAAATAAAAGCAAAGTTCTTCTGGCTCTCATTACAGCTTGATACTGGACACTGAGAACATTCACATTACACACTGTTAGCCTCTGCCCTGTCTGCTGTAATAACCTCCTGACTTTTGATACAGTAGCATGTCATATGCTATATTAACCAAAATAAAGCACATTTTTTCAATTAATATTTTTCTAAAGCTGGACTTTCACTTTTTTATAACACATGGCTTTAGTAAAAAAGCAATAAACTTTTTATTATCCTGTCATAACAAATGCTAAAAGACATCTATAGTAAAATTTCCTTATAACTGGACAATGGCCCATCAAATTCAAATGTTACTATTGCTAGTTCATTTCTCTTATTTTATGGCTATTTTGATTTTCTTTTTTTTCTTTAATGCACCTTCCAGAGATAAGATGTTTATCCTAAATGTATGTACATCCTCTTCTCATTTGGAAAAAATCACTGTGTGAGGGACATCAGATTTAGTTGATAATGCTTATAATTATTGCAAATGTTTTATATTAGTGGGTTTAGCAAGCATAGATGCCTTAATACATAATGAAAACATTAAATTCATCTGTTATTCATATTTGAAATGTTCTTATGTACACTTACTGGAGAGATAGGAAGTGTATTTAGAAGACAACAGAACAACTACTAAGCAGTTATTACACAGCTGTTTAAATCCATGCTTAGTACAAGAACAATTTAATCCATGTTGTCAATAAAATCTTTAGTGATTTATAAGTACAATTGATGAAGGATATAAAGATTTTTTTTTTCCTGATCTGAAATACTTGTATTTTGTGGAATAGGAAACAAATGGTGCAGAGGAATAATATCATCATAATATACAACTTACTGAAATGCAATGCTCTAGTTTAGGGTAGTATCTGCCAACAGATAGACAGATAAACTGTTTTTAAGGTTCTTGCTGAAGAAATTCCTGAAACATGTGATGTGAACCACAGCCTGCCGTGACTGGGTTGTATCTTTCCAGATCAGTAGTAATAAAATGGCTGAAACCAAGAACATCAACATGGAGAAAATATTTAGAAAAACTAATTATCACAGCAGCAGAATACCTATCAGATATTAATGATATTCTCTAGCACCAATCTCGGACATGGGAAAGCAAATGTCACAAAAATAGTAGACTGGGTAGCAGAAAGAACCAGAAAGGTGGTTTTGTTCAGGAGAGGGTCCTAACTTAGATCTGGACCAGTCAAAAGGAGTTAGCTAGTTATATGGCAGAAAAGACCATACTTCTTCTTTCCAACCTATTGTGAAAGATTAGAGGAGAAACTGTGAACAGGAAAAAAATCCTGAACTTCTAAATTCCAAAGGACTGAAGCATGGTGGGTACTCTGGTGCAAAGAAATAAAAGCAGATATTTGATCATTTAATCAATATCTGTGTTGGGTTTATGCTAGGCAAGATAAAGATTAGGTATGGGACCCTTTAAGAAGGCCATGCTTCTAGCATGGCTTTGAAAAAGTAATCAAACTGAACAGTTAAAAATATTCAGCTAATGTTCAGAGGCATTCAATAAAGTGTTTCACTTAAGTGTGTTATGACAGTGTTAACTTTCACACTGACACCAAAAAGGTAATTTTGCTCACTGGAAACCTGTTGTTCTTAAAATTTTGCTTTGAAACCAACAAAAATATCATATAAAAACTCTTTAAAGTATTTTACAATTAATGTAAGAAGTTGAGTCCAATTTCATATTTGCTGCACTTTCTCTTGGGATAAAGATTTAATTTAATGATTTCACCAATATATGCAATCTCCATATCAACTCCCTAATATGACATGACAGTGCACCGGAAACATTCCTTGGAGAGAAATGCTACAGAGTATTAGAGGATTAAAAAAATAAAATGAATGACTCAAGTTGACAGACCAGTTATTTTTAAAACAGCTTCAGATAAATTTTAAAGTGCAAGCGATGCCCTTGCTGCCAAAATCTGTCCTGTGCTAGTTATTTCAGGAATATGAGTGTCTTGGTTTCTGTTCTTTATCAAGACATTTAATTCTGACATTTTCCATTTTAGTAAATAAAACTAAGATTTCAGAAAGGTATATTTTTGACCCTACTTGGATCAATATCTTCAAGGGGTAATCTAGACTGTTAAAAATTATATAACTTTTGGCAGGGTTCAAATTTACAGATAGAGATTCCCCTATGGCTGATTTTACAGCATGTTTCAACTTCTTCCTAATTTTAGCTACATAACACTATTTTGCATCTCTTACCTGAGGACAACATCTTGCCCACACATACAAGCACAGTAAAGAAGACTTTCTTAGCCAAGACAATAGCTACATGTACAACTTCACTGAATACTGCAAGCCATGGGGAAGTTAGTATTTTAAGTTGAGGGTCTGGGGGTTTTGGGGAGGGTTTTGGTGGGGTTTTTTGTTTGGTTGGTTTTTGTTATTCCCCCCCACCCCGAAACCCAGGAGACTGAATTCACAGAAAAGTTCTGCTTACAAGAAAGTTTATGGAATAAAGCCACTCTTGTAGGTGTTACAGATGATTTCATTAAAAAATTATGGCTAATTTGGTTGGACAACCTATGAAGAGATAAAAGGTAATTTGTTGGTGATTATATTTATGGAAAATAATTTGCCCACACTTTAATCATTCTATTTAATCATTACTTTTACCCTGCCTTAAAATAGGAAATTATGAGCCTCTGGAGATTTCTCTTTTCCCTTTGTTGCTTAAAGATTTCCTGCAGTTGTAAATGGCTCAATGTGCTCCCAGAGCTGCCGTGTAAGACTCTTCCTTTATTTTTGCATAGCATGTTGTGTGATGAAGTTCTTGCTCACTTTTTTTGGCTCCTCTTACTGCAAATGGTAGGAAAAAAAAATGAAGCTTGTTCAGAGAGCTATCTTTCAAAAAAGGACTGATCAGTGACTGGACTTAGTTATCCTAAATGCAAATTTCTGTTGTTCTTTTATGTGAGCTATTACTGTAAAATGTCTGGCATCACTGTGGAAGAGAAACATGTCCAAGAAAATAGATTTAATAGTTGGCCTCTTTTAATACGTCTGCATTATGAACTCCCTATAACACCCTGAGCAGTCTTTTTCTACTGCACTTTTTTTAAGCTTCTGCTTTTTAGTAAATCTTGAGTTCAGACTATTTGGTACCATATTCCAGCCATTCCAGCACAGGTGAACTGAGTGGGAATGAGGGCTAGGAACCTCTCCTTTTAGCAAACTACATGTGGCGTTTTGGTTGCCTGCAGACATTAAAGGAACAAGGAATGACAGTGATGGCTTTAGCAGACAGCAGAGTACATCTGTTCTGGCTTTGCTTTTCTAATCAAGGACTCTGCTTGGCTGCTGCCACTCTGAAGAGGCTGCTGCTTCCACTGCTCAATTTTGTTTCTCTCTGGGCAACCTCGCCAGCACGGTGCATATCCCTCCTTTCACCATTTTTAGTAAAGGAGCGGCAGGGACAGTGTTATGATCTCAAGGTTTCACAGCAGTTCAGGCTATTTGGAAATTCTGTTAGTTGTTCATCTGGCATCATTTAATAGTTCTGGGATATTTGATGCAAATCTAAATGGAAGTCTAGTTTTTTCTCCCTTTTGTCATTTGGACTTTCAGTTTTCAGCCACTTGGAGTAGGATCTGGCCCTCTGTATAATTATTGGCAGGTTTCAAATGTACACAGGTTAAATAATTGGTTTTGACAATTTATTCATTCCATGGGTCTGAACCATGCTAAAATACATGCATGTGCTTATTCGTGGCTGGAAGTTAGGGTAATTCCCTGAATAAACGTGAAGGTCTGAACACGACCTCAAGAAAAGCTTTTTCTTTGCTTTGTGTTGTGCTGGGGTTATCACTGTATCCATGCTGGCTTGAAGATGGAAGATGCATCTCGGTGTTTTGGAAAGGTTGACTCAACTGCATGATTGCCTGAGCAGAAATTGGGTACACATGCTACACCAATGCAGCAGGGTAATGCTGTGCATGACCATGTAATGAAAACACAAACCAGCGGTAGCCCCTGTAGTTGCAATGTTGCTTTTAGTTACTTGCAGTTTGCCAAGCTATTTGTAGGACAGCAAAAGTACATAGCCTTAACATTTTAGATGGTTTTCACTATGAAGTATGGCTAGAAGTTACTAAAAGAAACAAAGTAAAGCTCATATCTTTGCTGCTGCAGAAAACAAGCAAGCTCAATGTCTAATGTTTTTGCAGTCCACAGCAACGCAGACTAAGCTAACTGCCTGTATTTGGTTTGGTGGTGGTTATTGTTGTGGGTTTGTTCCACCCCCACCCCCCCAGAAAGTAGCAAATTCCTTCCTAGTATAACAATGGTGGATGTTCCTCCAGTCATTTTGGCATAGTGGACAGGACAGTAAAGTCCTGTGTTCTGGCAGCGTCCTTTTTCACAATGGACCATTCTGGCTTATTTTTGGGCAGTGGTTCAGAACAATCTCATAGGTCTTATTTCAGTGTGCCTGGATTTGTATGCCATATATGAAAAAATAGGGTCCTTCTGTCCCTAAATTACTGCCAAGGTAGTGAGTCCTAATTATTGTATTCTGCATAAATAACAGAAGCAGGCTCAAGGTAATGAATCCTTTGGCATCCTAAACAAACCCCTGCCATTGTCTGCTACCTTTCTCTGTAATGACCCTCGTATCCCTCTTGCCGCTGACATGCACTTCTTTTTGGGCGATATAGCCACCAAACTTGGTATATTAGGTCCTGTGGCAGATACTGCTTTCACTTAACCCTACCTTTGTCACATACTAAATTAGTTCTTCAAAAATGCTGGAGTAAGTAGTGTGACATGTTTCTATAGTAGAGCTGTATATTCTGTTTCATGCTGAAAATCTTTCTTTAGATGTGGAATACTTATAATTAAGTTCCTCCCTTACCTAATCCCCATGAAAGCTTGCTTAAATCCTACTGACCTCCAGTTATTACTGTAGCTCTCAGTGTTTTGGGGTTTTTAATTTGATAGTCTTGGATTTAAAAATAAAGTGCTGAGTGGGAGGGAAAATGCTATGTGGAGTCTAACTGGAAAAATACAGGTTTTTTTAATCAGCCATTCTGAAAGATGGGCATTTTCTAGCTTTAGTTTTTGAGACTGAAAACCACAGTGGAGATAACTCCACCTTTTTTTCGTACCCAGCATTTAATGAATTGCATCTGTTCAACAGTTAGGGAATCTGTTATGTTAACCGAAACTTTTCTGGGAACTGTTCTTGAAGCTCAGTCTGCCATAGCAGTTATCACAGAACTTGTGTGCCTAGAAAACACTGAATCAGCATGCAAATCTATCATTCTGCTGAAAAATAAAGTGGGAGCTGAAGAACCCTTTGAAACAGCACTGTTACTCACCAAAGCATAGACTCTGTTGCCAGTACTGTCTTACCTTTTCCTGTAGTGAGTTCTTCTAGTCATGAAGGGAAAAATTGTCATAATTTGCTAGTTTTTATTTTGCTTCTTAACTGTCCTGCTCTTAAATGGAATATAGTCATCTGCTTGACTGACCGATCTTCCTCTCCCAGTTTGAAAATGCTATATATAACTTATGACTCATTGAATATGATAAATCTTGTGTTTTTAAAACTATATTCATGGTTACTGCGTTGAACACATGTCTGGATACAAACATTTCACTGCTGAATGACAAGAGGCAATCTAATGAGTAAAATTATTTGAGATCACTTAATCAGAGGCTTCTAAATATGGCATGTGTCCAATTTAAAATATGAAATAAACTATGGGGGAAAGGTAAGATACTGTTCACAGAAAATTATAGCTATTATGATTTTTGAAGCATTCTGTCAAACTAGAAATATCTATACACTGAGAACACTAAAATCAGCAGCTGTTCTGTGTTTGACTTTTGAAGTTGACTCTAGTGACTTATGACGTATTGTTTCACCAAATAGCCATTGAAAAGCTCTACGCATTTACACGGCTCCCTCCTAAGTTATGAATCCAGGTAATTTACTATTAGCTTCTGCATATAGCAGGCAGTCCTCAGACTGCTACATCTGTGCCCATCTGCATGAAACTCCAATGAAAAGAAATGAGTGTGCAGAGATATGAGTGACAAGGGATTATAAACGTTAGAGACTTAATTAAACCACAAAAGCTTCTGCAAGGTTCAGAATAGTAAACGTATATCTTCCTTTGCTGAACTATGATAGGAAATTATTCTGGTTGCCTAGCAACTACATTGCACAAGCTAACTCAGTGGAAAATCTTTGGGTTTGATAGCAAATTAAAAATGGACATTTCATGTAAAGAGAATAAAATTTCTCCAGACCCTTTAGTCAACTGACAAATTCATTGCATGTTATTACAAATTAAAATGGCAATGGGTCTAGGAATGTTTTGTAGGAAATCATAGATATTCAATATGGCTTAACATCTTAGCAAAAATGATGAATTGGCTTATAACAACAGAGTACTAAGTTCATCCAAAACACACAGTGTTGATTTGTGGAGGAAAGGCAAACATTGAGAATCCTGGTGAGAAAAAAAAACAATTTTGGAAGATCTTGTTTACAACTTCCAGTGTATAAGTGCATTATCTACACCTGTGACGTTCATTTAGCAGCTCTTTTACAATTTAGCCTTGAATAGAAAAGGAAGAGGAAAATGCCAGTGAATTCACGTTTTCAAAGATCAGGTTCAGAATGCTGTATTGCAGCAGCCCAACTCTGTCAATTGCTGAGCACACACCTGCAGCACAACTTGCTGCTTGCCTGAGCTTCAGAGCAGTTCCCTACGTCCTTGAGAAAGAAGCAACACAAGCTGTCCCAAAGATGTAAGGTGCTGTTTGTATCGTGCTGGGTTAAAGAATATTACATTAATATAATGCTCATAGCTGATGTTGCTTCTACCACAGGTAGCTTTCTTCTGGTTCTTTTTCTTCAGAAGACAGAACTTTTTTGCCATACAAGCCCTTTTCCCATCCACCGCAAACCAGGAATGTTTCTTTGAGTAGCACCCTTTTGTAACTTCTGCTTGTAACCGTTACACACGGTATTCACATTCATGTTCAGTTTAAAATTGTTTTATCCATGAACAGAATATGTCAACAAAATTACTCTGGATCCCACTGTGGGCACTAGGAGATCTAAATGTGGGAAGATAATATTAGATTCTGGACACTGGAGTAGATCAGGAACAGTAGATCAGAGACTAGTTAGGACAGCTGCAGCCCCCTATAGCAGGGGTCTCTAGAGGATTGTGTGAGGTGGCTGTCTCTATAACAGTGACAGCAGGTTGTGGCCAGTGAGCCCATGAGTATGTGGGACCTGTTTGCTGCTCCCCCAAGCCCCCCAAATTCATACAGCTCGTGGGGATAAACTGCAACACTGCTTCAGGCTCCATCAAATTGTACTACAAGTATTCTAGATCATCTAGTGGAGATTCATTTTTGCAAGGCTGCTGTACATATAACTGTTTTATCAAAAAAAATCGACTGCTACTGAGTTTATTGGTCTTCATTTTGCTTCAGGAAAGTTTGACTTGTCGCTCATGAGCAGGTAGGGCTGAACTCATATAGTGTTGTGGGGGAAAAGCTTGCTGTGCTAGTACTCCTGTCCAGAATACAGAAACAACTTCCTTCGTACAACTGTAACCCCATAACAAGGTAGCATATTTCTCTGCATTACAATGTGTTCTCTGTGCTAGATTGCAGCCTTTAGCTCCTACAACTATTCCTGAAGTCACAGTTACTTGTGAAGGACCTGTTCTTCTGGCTGAACTGTAGTTATGGTGTCTGTTTGTAGAGGCATGAAGAAATACATGCATTTAGTAGAGTGATGGTGAAAATTAGGCATATAAAGATACGATTATGATAGGGTAAGACGTAACTCCTAGTCGTATGAAAACTTTGGTATAGGGTTTGTTTCGGGAAGTTTGCTGCTGTCTTCCCTACCTGTGTGTGTTTTGCAATTTAATATTCAGTTTAAAAATTAAAGAATTTTAGAGTTGGATTTTAGAGGTGATCTGATATTTTAGAACAGTTAACACAGAACAGCTCAGCTAGCCTTCTTTCTGCTCAATGTAAAGAGCTATTATTGCAAGCCTGTGTCTGTATACCTTTTGATTTTAAACTGAACAATATTCTTCTTTCTTACCTGATAAAAAGTCTGGAGCAGCTACAGTGCTCATAATGACTTTCATGTTTCAGTCGGTGGATGTCAGTAATGTTAATAGCAAACTGACTCATGCAATTAAGACAGTTTCTAAAATGCTTTGGGGGCCTTTGATACAGGTACTTTAAGCATTACAGTTTATCTTCCTTGCAGATTCCTAGTCAGAAAGAAAACACAAATATTTTTACTTAGCAACTTTTATTTGTTTTTAGAGCATGAAGGACTGTTGTTATTTATCTTAAACTAATTTGAAACTTAAAGGAGTAATCCCTCCTAGCAAATAAGTATTTTAAATAGATGTGCAGTTCACAAGCTGATAAAAAGCAGAACTGACTGTACCCCTGTTAAGTTACAGACAATCAAACTGAATGAGCTTTTAATAATTAGATGTGTCTGTTCTTATATGTCATCACCTGCTTTAAACAGTCAGGTTCATCACATACATTAGGTTGGAAGACACCTCTGGATGCCATCAGGTCCTGCCCACCTCTCTTGTGCACCAAGGTGAGAAGAGGGGCGGGAGGTGCTGAAGCAGGCGTTTCCCTGCAGCCCGCGGGAAGGCCCCAGGCTGGAGCAGGGAAGAGTGTGAGGAGGAAGGAGCGGCAGAGAGGAGCTGTTATGGGCTGACCACAGCCCCCATTCCCCCTGCGCCGCTCAGGGGAGGGGAGGAGGTAGAGGAGTTGGGGCTGAAGGAGTGAAGCTGGGCCTGGGAAGAAGATTTGGGTGAGGGAAGGTGTTTTAGGTTTTTTTGTCTTTGTTCACCATCCAACTCTATTTTAATCGGCAACAAATTAAATTAATTTTCCTCGGGTCTGTTTTGCCTATGATGGTAATTTGTAAGTGATGTCCCAGTCTTTATCTTGACCCCCCGTGGGCTTTTTCTTCTTATTTTCTACCTGTCCTGTTGAGGAGGGGGAGTGAAGAAGAGAGAGTGGGAGTCTGGCAGCCAGCCAAGATCAACCCACCATCACACTACTCCAAACAGGATCAAAGTAACATTAGGTTGCTCAGAGTCTTGTCCAGTTGATTATTATTTTTCTTTTTTTCAAATCTCCAAGGATTAAGATGCCACAGCCTCTCTGGGCACCTGTTTCAGTATTTAACTTCTCTCCTTAGAAAGAATACTTTTCTTTCAGCACACTTCAACTTCCAGTCTTTTACTACAATGTAATCATTGGGAAGGACCCAAGCAAGATTCAAGCACAATATTCTTATTTTCCAAGACAGTCCTATAGTGTAACTGTCAATAATTGCTTTAGATTACATACAGCACAACCAGGGGCTTTGTGCTGTCTAGGCAACCATATTTAAAAATCTCAATTTTCCCCTTTTTCAGAGAATAATATTATCTTTGGCTAGAAATTTCTTCTTAAATTGGCTTTCCACCCTAAACAAAATCAAAACATTCCACGCTTTAAGTCTCCAGGTTCCCTGTGTCTTCCTTGTATTCCTCCTCCAGCAATTCCCTCTCCAAATACAACACACACAGGCCCAGTACTTTTCTTTTGAGAGTCAGAGTGACAGTTAAAGCAAGGAAATGGAACAGTTTCATTGCAAAGCAAAAAAAAAAAAAAAAAAGTCTGGCTTTGACCAGAAGTTCTAAACTTAGACTCTTTCAGTGTTTTATTTAGCATTTCACAGTCACATGTAGGGTTAAACAGTCTGTTCACCACATGCTGCAGCTTGTTTATACACTGAGTAGGTGGACTGATCTTCAATCCCTGCATTCCTGACTATGGTGGCATGAAATCTGGTGAACTACATGTGGGGCAATCTAAATATCCTTTGTAGGTTTCCCTAACAGTCAGACAGAGGTGATGAAAACAGATCATAAATGTGAAAAGGATCTTGTTAGGTTTTTACCTGGGTTTTGCCAAACGTTGAAAAAAAAAAAGTGGTAGATTTGTTCAACTTGTGATTAAATATCAGCAGGGCTCTGCCTCCTAACAGCCAATGAAAATCCAATTAAAAAGCATTTTTTATAAGAAGTTGTATAGTTTATAAATAGAGGCAACCTAACATCCAGTAACCTTAGAGTTTAGAATGATACTACTAGATACTTTTTTAGACTTACTGGAAAACTGGCTTGAAAACCATTATTAACAAGAACAGGTAAACTTTAATTTATGGGAATTACATCTCAGAACTTTAGCTCTGTCTCTTCAGGATAAGCGCCTGAAATCTGAAGTTCATTAAATCCAGTACTAAAGCTGGAATATGTGTAAAATATACTTGCAATTGGTTCAAGGAAGAAGGCCATTCTTGAATTGGAAACCTGTATCAAATTAGGAAAAGCTCTGAAAATTTACCCTTCAATATTCAAGGGAAGTGCAGAATTAGTGGTGCTGTGCAGGAACATTTAGACAGTTACGGAGTAAAACTAGAGGGTCATGTAGAAAAGAATGCACTGAACTTAAAGCACACTAGAGCAAGATGAGCTGACTTTTTTTTTTCATATTACTTATTCAGGTCTGTGTCCTAGTGATGAAGTTAATTGTGACTTTACTCTTTGACGCACATGACCCACCAGGGGAGGCTCAGGGAACTGGGCTTACTTAGCCTAGAGAAGAAAAGGGGAGGTGGGCTGCAAAGGGAATATAACAGAAGCCTTCCAATGCCTATGGGGAGATTATCAAGAAGATAGATTCAGGCTCTTTACAGATGTGCCTGACAGGGGAACAAGGGATAATGGATATAAATTGAAAGAGGTGGAAGTTCCAATTTAAGGATGAAAATCTGAGAGGAGTGATCCTGGACAGAAGACTGAATTGAGACTCATGGCATGCAGATTTCATTCAGTGTGAAACAAAATGTTTTGTCTCTGTGCACTTGTAAGTAAATAAGTGGAGTGAGGGCTAGATTTACAGGAGACAGCGGTGATGGACATAATTTGAAACAAGAGAAGTTTGGACTGGATATATGGAAAAAATTTTTCACTGTGAGAAGAGTCAAACAGTGGAAGACATTGCCAACATAGGCTGTGTAGCCTTCATACTTGTAGGCTTTCAAGGTCTGACTGACTAAGGCACTGAGCAACCTAGTCTCATCCCATAGCTGACCAAGTAGGAGGTTGGAGTAGAGACCTCAACTTAAGGTTGGGAATAACATCAGTCCTTCCTACTGACTCAGTGGTCAATGTAGGTGACAAGCCATTAAGTGTCATGTTATGCAGGGGTCTGGGCTGAGGTGGTTTCACTCACACCTGATGACACTGTTATATTTCATTAAAGAAATTACTTGGAGCAAGAACGGAATCACAGGTGTTCTAGCTGCCAAGTAAGTGTGCTGGGACTTAGAATAAATATTAAGCTGTGAAGTCAGTCTCTCTGGCTTTATTGGCTTTACTATTTAAAAAGAGTAGGAAAACCAAGAGTGAGAGCATGTTATATTGGCTAACAGTGACAGGTTTAGGATACACTTGATGTGTCCTGTTTTAGACTAGGGATTTAAACTCCTCCTTTCAAGATAGAATGATCACCCCCCTTTTTTTTTCTCCCTTTTTTTTTTTTTTATTAGAGCAAGTAGTATCTATGTCCAACTTATGCCTAGACCCTTCCTTCTCCCCCACACCCCATGTTACAAAGGACCATCCCTGATAAACAAGATCTGATATTTCTTGTGGTTCCATATGAGTATTTTTTTACCATGCATAAAAAGGCCATATTTGTTCCAGTCTTGATTTTTTTTTTCTAATACCAAGAAATCTGAGGATTTAAAGAAGAGGGAAAAAAAACAACCAACCAACCAACCACCACTCCCCCCCCCCCCCCCCAACAACAACCGACCGTGAAAGAAGGGTAACAGTAAAATATTATAGAAATGCTCATAGCAAAATAAAATTATGTAAAAGTGTCACTGCAGGAAAACTATGGAATCACACAGCTGTAAGGGGAGGACAAATTAGCCTACATGAGGTTTAATATCAATCATGTATATGCTAGAAAGAAACATTCTGGGGACTGTGCCTGGGGTACATTTGAAGAAGCAGAAGCTTCTTCACCTGATGCCCTACACCTGATGCCCATCACCTGATGCCCTGCAATGCAAGTTACAGTATCTGCCGTTCATCAGCTCAGTAATACAGGAGTGCAAGGAATTTTGATTGTTTATATTGATTGTGATTTTTATCAGGTGTTACACAGATTAATAAAATAGCTGCTATAAAAATTATTGAATCAACGTACCTATTTAGTGGTGAAATGGTTGGAAAACAGTAAAACTGCAAGTAAATAACAGTGAGGATAAGCATCTTGGCAAAGAACTTGCAGTAAAAGTTTACCTAATCAGAAGGTCTCAATTGGAGAAGTCTGCGATCCAGGTATTGACTGAACAGTCTAGTCTGAACATCATCAGCAGTATTACTGTTTTAGGAATCTCAATACCTGAAAGGAATTCAGACAAGTGTCTGTTGACCAGACTTTCATTCCACGTCACCAGTGCTGTTGGTCAGAAAGGTTGTTAAGCTTCATTTGTTTATTGCATAAATATTACTTTAAACTAATTGAATGCACTATTACTTTTAGTGAAAACACTTTTATGCTACTTAGACTGATTTGAAGGAGTACCACACTGCCTGAATCATGAACCATTTGAAATGATAGACTGCATTCATCCAACTTAGTACAAATACTGTGAAGACTGAAATTCTACACTAACCATCAATAAGAACAACTTGATAACCAGAAAAATATAAGTTTGATAAGAATAGGTACTCTTACACTCAATCTTGGAAGATAAATGCAAGTATAGTATGTTTTAGTCTTTTTCATTCTTTCCTATGTTATAGTCTGGTTTGATGGCATTATAAAAGTAGTGAGTGACAGAGAATATTTATTAGTTAACAAACACACTGAAGGATTCAGGTGAAGCTGAAATCAGTTTTGTAGTATGACATACACTCTTGTAATGGGAAACTGAGGATTTTTTGTTTTGATGAGTTCAAGGCTTAATCACGGAGACTACTTTTATAGTGAAGCATTGCATGTGTGGTTCTGAGCATGATAATGAAAACTAACCCCAAGCATCCATCATTAGACCTTCAGATGAGAACATAAGATTTTTTTTTTTCCATATTAGCTGTTAGTCACCAGCAAGTGGGTGAGCATTCCTGAGTTAAATTCTGTCTGAATCACTTCAAACAATTTCAGTGTGTCTGATGAAAAACCCTAGAAAAATTTGTGTTGACATTGAAACCAGACAGTCATACTGAAGGTTCAATGGACATCAGCTGTCTGATGGTTTTGCCTTCAGCTCCATGCTCCTTTTTTATTTGTGGGATTCATTTGTCATGTAACATCATTCCTTATTCAATTTTAGTCATGATTTGCCAAGCTTAGTGGTTTGTTTTGGTTTTTGTTTTCTTTTTTCCCCTACCTCTACAAAGTAGGTATAGTTAGAAATTTTTAATGTGACAGAATGAAACGTTCATCCTTTCCTATTTTGCATCTCAACAGCACTGAGTTCAAACCTGCAACTTACATGAACTGGAGTAAAACAGCAGCTAATACTACACTGATTCACCATTACAATTTCCAATACAACAGAATCATGAGAAAGCAGGGATTAGATAGGCAGGCATTCGTCGGTTGTGACTCAATGGTGGTGGATAGAGAGGGGAATGTGCAGTGTTTGCTGCAACTCAAAAAGCCACCGAGTCGAACAGCTCCAGGACTGGAAGTAAGACCTGCCATAAGTACACAGTGCACAAGGGGAAGAGATTCTGTATAAACGTTTTCTGTTTGTGTTTTCTGTTTATGTATGTTAACGCCCTCTGAAATTAAACTGGTATTAGACTCCTTATTTATAGATAAATTATATTTACCTGTTGTTTTTTCAACTTAAACACAAGAGACTAAGAGAAAACTGGAAAATGGAAGAGTACAGCAAGTATAAATTTTTTTCATATTACAGGTGGAAGTAAACACACAAGCATCTTTCATCCCTACTCCTTTATTCAGTTTGCATACACTTAGCTTCAGTACAGTTAAAGAACCTCACTAACTTCAGTGCAACTCCTCTTAGTAGTAGATTTAATCATATATATTTAATAATTCCAAGTCTTTGCGTTTGCTGAATCTTTATTTGTTTTGACCTTGGATTTTCAATAGAAAGTGTCTATTAGGATGGTGAAGAAAAAAAAATGCAAGCTCTTCCTTCTTGAAGCAAACTCATATTGCAAGACAAGTTCTAGCAGAAGTACTTTATTAATGCATTTTTCATTGAGTTATTCACAGCTTATAGTACATAGGGAATATGTGGATGGATATGTGTAGATTTAAAAACAGTTAAATTTTTTAAATGTGTGTGCACTTTAAAGACCAGTCATATAGGCTGCTTCTAATTGCACGCTGAGAATTTTTAGTATTTGTTTTCCTTTCTCTTGGAAACTCTTATTTTGCTTTGCCTCTCAAATGTTTTGGTTTTTCATTCTTAATTATAAGAGTTCTGTTTATTAATTAAAGCTAAATCAGAAGGGAGTAAGCTTAATTGATTACAAAGAACAAATATTGCCCATCTACAGCTTTATTATCCTTTTAAATTTTTTTTCCTTTTAGCTTTTAAAATCTCTTACTAGGTCTCATATCTGCTAGGCAGTAAAGACAAGAGTGGGGATGAGCATAGCTCTTGACATCTACATTCAGTTAGACATTCGGTTTTGTATTTTGAAACACTTTTATTAGTTATCTGGCTACATGCACTTTTATTTAGAATGCCAAAAGCAGGCTGTTGTGGAATCAATCTATGTTAACCAAATTTAATTTATTCAACATGACAACTGATTCTGGGAGATTCTGGATCTTCATAAGACAAGAGTAGATGGGACATGGAGATAGTAGCAGACACCTCTGTATATGCAATTACCAATGTTTGGCATGCTACAGAGCTCCAAGTAGAGATGTATGGAAATATGTGTCTTAAAGAAGTATAACAATTTTTTTTAATTCTTTTAGTATAAATCTTATACTGAATGACTTCATTCTCTTCTCTTGTTCTTTAACTCAAAATACCAAAAGAATGCCTCCCTCACACAACAGCTGCCAGTGGCAACCAGTCATCACTATTAGATCTGCATCTGGTTCCTGCTATGTTCTCAGAGTTATAGTTTTGCCAGTCCAGGTCCTTACATTTTGCTCTTGAAGCTCTGGTGTGGGTTAAAGTGGTCAATCAAACTGAGGTCAATATTTTCTGTGTTTCCATGTCCATCTCACAGAATGCCCTTTCTGATAGTACTTTTCAGATAGGATCACTTGAGATATGACAAGCAATGTGTCAATGATTTCTTGCTTCAGCTACTTCAGTCACTATTGTCACAGCCAAAACAGACTTGATGTGGGGAATTTAATTTATTGTCAGTTAGCATAAATACTTAATCACTGTTTTGAGAATTGGGGAAACAATAAAAAAAACCTCAAACACTTAAAACAGTGGTTAAAAACCCCTTTCCTCTGCTTTTTCCACACTCAACTTCACTCCAGACATCTCTCCTCCCTCCTTATAATTGCCACAGGTCACTTCAGTGAGGCAATGAGCAGTTCAGGAGGTTATGGTCAGTAGACTGCACTTTCTGCTGCTTCTTCCTTCTCGCTCTTTTCATACGTGCTGGTGTGGGTCCTCCATGGGCTGCAGTCCCTTTGAGGATGTAACTGCTCTCACATGGATCACCTCCTACTGTGCTGACCTTGATGTTCCCTCTGCTGTTTCTCACTCTTTTGTTCCCTCCTCCTCCTCTGCCTATGTGGCTTTTTCTGCCCTTTCTTAAATACACTTTCCCTGAGGCACCCACCTGTGGCTGAGGGGTTGAGCTGTGCCCCATGGTGGGTCCATTGGAGCCGGCTGGAACTGGCTGTGTGCAGCACGGAGCAGGCCCTGGTCTCTTCTCACAGAGGTCACCCCTGCAGCCCCCCACTGCTAACACCTTGCCATTTACACCCAATACAGCCCTATATCCAACACAGGTCTGGCCTGTGCAATCATAATTCTCCTCCTCTTTGCCAGGTAACAAGAGAAACCCTTCAGGAAACTTTCTCTCTTCCATATCCAGACTTCCTACCTTACAGTTGGCACGTGGCTGGTTTCAATGCTTGTTTCAGCTAGTAGATGTATGTACACATATCTGTGTGCCTATACACGTGTTTTCACTTGAGTGGGTGTATATAGATAAATAACTTTTTTTCAGATGAGCTTATGCTTCAGGCCATAGGAGTGCTTCTGAGACATAGCAGTGGTTGGAGCGAACTCCAGCAGTTCACAGCCCATACTGGTGTTAAATGCTTACAGCTTGACACTGCTTCACTTCACAGAACTTGGGAGGGCTGTGAGGAAATGCTGCTTGGTGCCTCACTGATATAATCCCTTGATAAATCTTACTGTTGAGTATCCCAAAATTTAGTCTGAGCAAAAAACCCCACCCCTTTTCCAACATTAAAAAGAATACTATGGTAGGAAGTACTCAGAGATGCTCTCGAGAGCCCAGAGGGGGAACAACTAGTGGATGTGAGAGAAGGTCTGTGCTTGCATACAAGGAACGGAGACAGAAACTCTCATTGATAAGGTAATGCTCCACTGGCTGTTAGGAAACCAATTATGAAGTTGATTATTTTATGGTTTGCTTACATTGTACTTAATCCTGTTTTTTTAAATTAATTTTAGCTTCCAAGATAATTCACAGAAATTTGACATGAAGTCCATGTAGTTTGGTGCAGATGGCTACTAGGAACTTTCTCAGGTTTGAGGTTTTTTTGTGTTTGGGTTTTTTTTGTTAGGGTCACTTCATTTAGGAAAGCATTAAGGTTAATCTAATGTTTGGTGGGAACATTGGAATACAAAGATCTATAGTCTGATTTTGGAGGTGGCATCCCAGCTTGAGGTGGAACAAAAGATATATAACAATAGAGATTTCAATGAATATTATTATATGGAAAAAAAATACGGCTAGTTTAGCTCACTCTCATGGAGTGAGCTCCATGAGATGAGACAGTTCTTCCTCCTAGCTGCAGATTAGCCATGTGAAGAACAGCAGTAGAACTATGAGTTTAATGTGCAGCTGATTATAACAGGATTTGGGCACCTAGCACTCCTGCACACATTTGAAGATTTTAGCCTTAATCCCATGTCAGCATTATCTATTGAAACACTGACAGAAATTTGTCTATTTTTAAGTTTCTGTCTTTGTTAGTGTGACATCCAATATGTAGGAGAAGATTTCTAAATATAGTTAATTTTTTATGTTATTCTCTCAGGAATATTTCTCTTTATCAAACACAGATTCCTTAGTAGCTATTCACACAGTGTTTAATACAGATGGTGTTTCACTCTGATACAGAAGTAAATCATATAGCTATTTGTTTACAAACACTGAATTTTAAAACAAAGCTGTCAACATCACTTTCTGAGTATATCACAAGACTTTGAGGAATCAAGTTTGATTGTTTTAAAAAGTTGTACTGTATGAAAAGTTATGTAATAGAATTAAAAAATTCTTCTTTCCAACTTCATGTAAATATATCATTCTTGGAAGAAAGAGCATCAGCAACCCCTTGCATTTGATATTCCAGCCTTTAATTTCTATCTGATCCTAACTTTTTGACAGTTTCACTTCAAGATGAAGCAATGCAATAGAGTCCAAGTTCCTATATAAGAAAGTAATACTGGAGTTTTCCTCTGTATCAGCTGTTGAACATACATCACAAAGAAAAAGTGTTACTTTTTACCAGTTTTCCATCCTTTCTCAAATTGTTTCAGTCTATTTTCAGCGGACTTCCATCCAGTAGGGTCAGTAGAAGGACTTCTATGTGTTGCTGAGGGATTTTAGAAGCAGATCCTCTCTTTTTCTGCTGACATTTAGCAGACGTGGCAAGCAAACGACATCTTCAGCACTGCTTCAGATGTACACTTCATTTCTCTTTGAGCCTGAATACCTCGTGTGTGACACAGACTGAATTTTTTACCACGTTATCTCCAAGCCCTTAAGACTATTTCATGTGTTTATATAATTACATTTAACACAGAACAGATTGAGGCAAATAGCAGGGAAAAATGCATTCTCGATCTCTTTAATACACTGGTTACCCATAAGAACAAATGTGTGAAAGATATTTTAATGAAAGTAATTAATTTTCAGTTTGATGTGACTTTTGTAGAAATTTGGTAATTAACAAGAACACAGGAATTCATAGATAGAATGGAAACCTTCTTTTTCAGGAACCTAGATGCCATTTTTATCTATTACTGTGAAAACAGTATCAGGAAGACTTACTAAATAAAATTTCAAAGCTTTTGAGGTATTTAGTTGACTTTTAAGGAGATAGTAATGGTGACAATGTGCGTCATGTGCATGGTTACAATACTCAATAGTGATGTATTTTAACTGGTGAATTAGAATGTAAGACACAAGTTTCATAAAGAGATATTGATCTTACTGGAAGAACGTAGGAAATGGAGAGCCTTAAAACATGCTCCTTTAAAACTACTACTTTTTCCTCTTATAGAAAATTATATTTGTAAAATATATTATTTATTTTAAATCTTAGCAACAGTGTATGTTAAACTTTATTATCTAGAGTATTTTAATATTGACACTAAAACATACGTTAAAAATATCAAACCACAATTATTAGTTCTCTGCATTTTGTTATCTTTTGTGATTTACTGCACAGTAATTTCCTGTACAACTTGTTGATATACTTCAGTGTCAAGAGTTCTAGTAGTTTAAATTTAATCTTTGCTATCAGTAAGTTTGTGGTCTGAGGCTATGCTTGATACAAGCTTTGTTCCTGAGTAACGTGAGGTATTACTCCAAGAAAGGCATGTTCCTACTATCATGCGCAAGCACTAGTATATTTTCTCAATTTTTTTTCCCTTCTTGTTTACACAGGAAATATTCTAATAAGAATTGGCATCTTCAGATGTAATATTTTGATTTGCTTTATTATAGTGCTATGACATACTTTGTGACAACGATAAAGGTGTTTTACCTTGTAGTGACAACAGAGCTGATACATTAAGGTGGTCTCCAAGAAATAATAATTAAACATGAATACTTATCAAAATATTTTCCCTTAGGGGGAAAAATTTTAGTGGTTTTAGGCTTTAGAATAAAAGACATAAGATACATAATGGTTTGGTTGAACACTCATTAAGAAATTCAAGATGTGTTAATTGGTACAGGTGGTTTGCATACTATGTGCAATTTTGGAAGTATATTTTTCTCAGTATAGGACAGAGGATGTGGTAAGATAAGAAAAGCTTCCTAACATATTCTGAAGATCAAAAAACTATGCATCATTCTAAATATGTGACAGTTCCCAGGTACTTAAAAGATAGTGCTAAAGACTATAGATATTAGTACAGCATTATTACCGATATAGATTAAACAAATAACCAACATAAGATATTACTCTGTAAATATTCCAAAATGGATAAAAGCTCAGTCATCACTTATCAACTTTCTCCCATGAGTCCTGACCTTGAGTTAATACATTCTTGGTGTAAAAACAAAGAATTAAAAACTGCATTAATTTAAAATGTTCTGTATATATTAAATGGCTTTAGATAGACAAGAAAACCTGATTGAGCAGCAGCACCTGTAATAAGGGAGCCAGTCTTTTCTCTCACTATGAAATCTCATTTTGAGGCATTTTGTCTTCAACCTTTTGGCCTAAAGTTTTCTAACCCTAAGATTGCTTCATGCAGTCTCTGGACTGCATTTTTTCATGAGATTTTCCAATCTGAATCACCTGAGATAAAAGAAGAATAAATTATTCTGTAATATTATAAAAGAATGAAAATGCACTGAAATTTGGAAAATGTATTGGCTTTTACTGAGAGGGAGTTTTCTGTGTGTTGAAGGGAAAACCAATTTAACTATGAAGAAAGGTTTAATGAGGAGTCCTCGTGGAAAACTGATGAACATGGATAGGTGGAACTGGAACTTGGGACAAGAAGTGGCTGCGACAGCAGCTTTGAGGGGCTCAAGCTGGAACATGGAGGGCAACCCGGAACAGTGTCCTCAGGGAAAAGCTAGGCAGAAATCTGTCCCAATAAAGGAATACATCAACAGTGTGTCAAATTAACTTTGAGGTTTTCAAATCTCACTATTGCCTTTTATCAGCAAACAGGGAACACACTGCTAAGGTCTCTAACTTCTCTGAAGTGCTTTTCTGAGCAGAAGATAAGGAAACACTGCTACCAACTCTTCTGCTTGCTCAAGTGGTGTGTTGGCTTTAGTTTCTAGTCCTGGTTGTACCCAGGTGGATTGCAATAGGTTACCACCTGATTTAATGCTGTTTGAATTTACTTTTTAAAAATAAGGGATTAATGCACAAAAATTTACTCCTGAGGGTGTAGGCCAAGCATGCCAAAGTTGCTAAAAATGAAAGTGTTAGTTGCCTGTGTGGTCTTACTTCATTATCTGTATGCATAAGCTTTATGATTTTTTTATTATATTGTACTGTGTGTCCTATAGGACCGCAATCAGTTCTGTATCCGTTCTGGGGAACGCTTAATCATAAAGCCACTGCCTCACTCTTTGCAGCAATTAGAAAGCATGCAGGAAAAGAAACATGACTCAGTGGTTAAGCAAGTCAGGTGTTTTCCTGGGAGTACTCAGTTGTATTCTTGTCTGTGCCAAAGACTGCGTGAATTCAAGACAAATGGTTTATAGGTAGTCACTTGGTGAGGTGCTTGGTTTTGGCTGCTTAAGGGAGATACCGGGTCACAGTTGCTGCAAGTGAGATCAGTGGGGACTGTGCTTTCAACGTGAAGTACTGCAATGGTCTAACTATTCTGAAGAGGAAGAATCAGTTTTGCACAGGCACACTGGGTAAGCAGATTTGTGAATACTGTTTAAGGTCTATCCACTGTTGGAAATAGGGCACAGAGATTTTCATAAGCCTTTATTTTACATGCATGCTGTAAAACTAAGCTAATAACTGTAAAACACTTAGGTGTTTAATGGTGAGACACATAAAAGAGTATATGAAGTATTCGGTTCCACTGTGTACTCCCACTACCCAGAAAAAGAAAAAAAAAAAAAAAGAAAGAAAAAAGAAAGGAAAAAAAAAAGAAAGAAAAAAGAAATAAACAAATAGAAGGGGGTGATTTGCCTGGTGTGTAATTAAAGATAAAGGAGAATGAAGGAATCTATTTAAGCTGATAGCCCCTGGAGTAATGAGTACTTAAAAAATCTAAGGATCTCTACTAAGACTTCTCTGCTGTGCTTTTTATTTATATTAGCAGTGAAAGGTATTTTATTTGCCTGCTGAAGTAACAGACTTCTTCATTTCAGCAGGTCACCATGAGACATCAGTTTATACAAGGCTTGCTGTAAATCACAGCCTGATTTTACAAATTGGATAGCTTTAATGTTTGTGCAGTGGATACCATAGCCTTGAAAGGTTTTAAGCTGTTCTTTTTTGATGGTATATTTAGTGTTCTGATATGACACTCTCTGTTTTATGCTTATTTTAAAGTTACCCCAAGACACCTGGTGAAACAGTTTCCATTACAGCTTACTTGAACTTTAAAAGGCATTATATGCTAGATATAATAAAAATCCAACATTGTTCCTATTTTCATTCTTCATAACTTTCACAAGTTATAACCTATATAACTGATTTTTATTCATTTAAATAATTTCAAAAGGAAACTCAAAATACAACAGGAGGCAGTATGAAATGTGAGGTTTTTTTTAAAGTAGTAATTATTTGCCTCTTCAGATAACTGTCTTGTACACAAAATGAGAGAACAGTATTAACAGGGCAGACTATACATATCTCTATGGTATAAATCTCCCAGATTTATAGTAATTAGGTAGTGGACATGAGGTTATTGAGTCAATACTTGACTCAAACTGTACTAATAAAAAATAATTGCTTTCTCAAAAGAGATTTCATGATTTATGAGCATAAAGTTGGAAGCCTCCTCAGTTTCTTCAGTAGGAGCAGAAGACTAATGACATTGAATAATCACTTTCTTTAAATTTCAAACTAAAATTTTTGTATTAAGTCCTAGAAGCTTTCCTTATTTTTCTGCTGTGAAGACATTCCTATATTTCTGTTATTTTACATGGACATTCTAAGGAGAGATATCTTGCACAAGGCTGTCTATAGATTCCTTCAGTTTGACTTCAGGGCTAAAGCTCAGATTCAAACCTAAATTGCTAATCTTATCAAGTAGATTGTTCCTTCTGGAATTTATGCCTCCCTATCTTGCCTGCATCACAGCAGCCAACCTTTCTGCCAGGGGCTTAGCATAATGGTGAGGTCTGAATTAGAGGTAAAAGTGAAAGTGTGATTTCACAACAGCAGTGATCCCTCTCATGCCCATGTGAATACTGCATGCAGCTGTTGCCGTTATCCTGTTCTGTGGAAAAACAAGTAGTTATTTCCAGGGCTATCAATCCAACCTTTATCCTAAGTATTAAATATGCTTTGGTGAGATCTTGAATCCATTTGTGTAGCTGCTTTAATGCCCACCAGCTACTCTATCTAACTTAAATATAGATGCTGAGACATTTAGTTTATGTGAAACAGTTGTTCCAGACTCTATTGAAGGCTAAGTTTAACAATGGTTCCTTTTTTTATCACATGTCTGATCTGGGGTTTATTTGCAATAGTCATCTCTAGAATGAAAGAGAGGGCATATGTATACTAGAAATGCAGACATCTAAAACTGGCTCAGTTTTCAAAAATCTGTGATGAAATATATTCCTTTCAAAGGCTGTGTTCTAAGCAACACATTTTAAAAGGAATATATTTTAGAGTACTGGGGAGCTGTTTTCTTAAAACTGCAAATGAGCTGTGCATATGATGGCTAAAACAATGGGAAAGCGGAAGAATTGAAAGCTAAGGTAGTGTGGAGACTTCAGCCTTTCTACAGTGCCAAGCAACAAATTGTCAGAGAACACGTCGAGCAAAACTTAGCAGAAAGTGTGTGAAGATGATGGGAATGCTTTCATTTTTGTACCTCATGAATATTTATTTAGTGGCTTTCAGAAGATATGCAGAATAAAAAAAGACTAAAATGGTTTAACGTAAAAGTCATGGTCTAAGTCAATGTTCGTGGCAATGTTTAGATGTTCAGTTTGACTTGAATTTTGATTTTTATTTCGAATTTCTTCTAGGATGTGGGCTTGATATTTTGAAAGATTTAGAGAGGCTTTACTTTGACTGTAATAGTAATGTAAAATAGTCTAATAACCATTACTTATTTTATTTAAATATTTTACTTGATTTCCATTCCAGGATGAACGTTCTGGTGCAACTAAAATTCATGCTGGGGAAGTTCAGAGTTCTTATGAAATGCTCAGTTCTTCTAGGGGTGGGTATTTTGGGGAAAGACAGAGGAAAGCAAGGAGGTTAAATATGAGACTTGTATTTTATTTTCCCGTAACTTTTCCATTTTAAGAGGGTAGTATTATACATCCAAGGAAGAATTTTTTGAAGACTCATTCTCTCTCTTAGAGGAAGAAAATCCTTGCAAAAGTATTTCTTTCTTTTCACATCTAGATCTTCTGAAGCAGAGCTATTGCCAATTGCTAAACAGTTTAAAAGCTATTAAGCTTCTGCAAAGTTAAGTATGAGCACTTTCTGAATAGGAGGTTCAGAGGACTGTATTCTCAAGGTCAAGCAGCCCCTTGAAGCTGGTAGTAGTCGTTCCCCTTGATAGTATTTACGCTGTCATTAGCACCTTTCTCACAGTTTTTAACTCATTTTAGGATAGGCTGGTGGACTAAGGCTGGTTAATCAATAAAAGCGATCTTATTACAGTACCAAAAGGCAAGAAGCCGGCTGTAAAGTTGCGGTGAAGCTGTGCTAGAGCTTATCACTGTGATGATAAATATCATTATTATCTATCATGTGTCAGTGAAATACTACAAAAGTGTGACCCAATGAAATGTTTCTAAGCATGTCCCACACTAGGTCTTTGCACATTTTAATTGATTTTTCCCACCCGTTCAGCTATTGAATAGGGTTTTTGCACTCTAAGCACTTTAAATGGGGAAATGTTTCACTCGGCCTAGTCTTAGGCACAGTTTTCAGAACATCCCTCCATGCTTGGCCACATGTGTGTTCTTTACTGTTGATGCTGTGTATCTGCACCATACTTGTATCTGTGTACTGCACTATGGTTGAGGACAGAGCCCAGGGGCCAGACTCTGCTGCTTTGTGGAGGTATCAGACCAGGTTGTGCATGAAGCCAGTGGATCGCCTCAGGTAGAAAATTTCCTGCCAGTTAGAAATGGCAACTATATGCAGCCCTTTGCATGACCAAAGCACAGCATGTTTTCAGAGGATATTTGTTGCTCTGTTTGAAGTTATACTTTTGTAATATTGTAACAAGAATTAAAAAAAAAAAAATAAATTTGGGGCAGTATTTCACCTTTGTACCCTAACACAGGTTTTCCTCATAGTAATATATCCAGCTACAGTCATGAGTATACTTCATTATAATGCTTTAGAGTGGCTTGTGATCAGATTGAACTTTTTATCTGAATGTGGATTGTTAGCATTCATTGTTTTGGAAAGCATGGCTTTCTTCTTACCTTCTATATCTTTCAGGGCTCCTGTGGGAAAATGCCAAAAGTTTTGCTTCAATGCCGTGTTCAAGGCTGCAACTGAGATATAGCACTCTATCTGCCACATCGTTTGCCCAGAATAACTTCATTTTGTTTCAGAAAGCCTGTCCTTGGTCCTGACCCTAGCCATTTCCCTGCAGATTCCACCTTCTACTGTGAGCTAATTACATCCTCTATATGCAGTCAGGCCTCTAACTCACAAATTTGCAGTGTTGTTAAAGCTACATGTAAGTACCAGTTTCCTCTTCAGTGAAACATAACATCTATTCCCTTTTCTTCCCCCCCCACCCCGGTATAACAACTAGATTGAGTCTGAGTACTCCCACTTATAAATTATTAGGTTCTATTTTTCTCCTTCCAGCGACCTTACTTTCATCCAATAAGGAAAGTACACTTTACTTTCAGTCTCATCTTTGTTGCTCTGGTCAGCCCTTTAGAGAATCATTGATACTTTTTTGTTTGGGGGGTTGGTTTTTTTTTTTTTTTGGCCTAACAAGTACATTGGAAGCTATCTTAGTACAAATTCCTGCCTGATGCCTTTCTGCTTTAAGTGGTGCGTTTGATTTTTCTATTACACTTCTTTCTTGTTGTGGGTCTCAGTAGACTCCTTTTTGCTATGTTAAATGTTCTGGGAAAGAAAAGTACTCAGAAGCCACATTAATTTTGAAAGCAGTTTATACAGAAGTCACAACTTCAGTTAGCTTTCCAGCATGTGCATACAGTAATGTAGGTATCTCTTCCAAACTGCTTGCAACACATGTGCTTACATTCTCTACAGGTCAGGCATTCATGTGCTTCTTGTGAGGATCAAAGGCTCAGGCTAAGCAATAATAGGGCTGAAATGTCAAGGCAGTTACAGTTCAGAGAACATGAGCATAAAGTGGAAAGAAAGTTTCTCATAGCATAGCAGATAAATCTGAGAAAAACTAGGTGCCCCAAAAAGAAATATTTACTGGACAGGTCCTGAGGTTGTATGTTACAAGCTTAAGTTTTATTCTGTTGGCAACTAGTTTGGCAGTAGATTGAAGCAGGCTAAGATTTAGGCTCTATTTAAATTACTGCTTAAACTGAAGTTAGGCAAGCATACTGAACAATGCCTCCTTCCAAGGCTAAAACAGAGACTGAGGTCTGGGCAGGGTCCAGCTGCCTCATATCATTCTGCTCTGGGAACCTGCATGACTCTTTGGTCTCCTGCCCACAGGACGCATCTCTAGATCCTCTTCTCCACCATCTCTAGATTCTCTTCACCACCCTTTCTTGCAGTCAGACTGGACACAGCAAGAAACGGACTGAGGCAAGGGAACCTGAGTCCTAGCAGGTCTTTGAACAGAAGCTCCTAATGCTCTAGAGCTAGGACTCAACGTGAGAGGATAGGCAGGTGGAAATATGAGGGAGGAATTTTCTCTCCAGATGAATTCAGGGCTCTTCAGCTGTGCTGTAGACCTTGTTAACATGTTTGATACTCTCCTCTCTTTCTGCAGAGTGGAGTTTGCATTTGACTCTGGCCAAATTGACTGCAGCTATTGCAACTTAAAAACATCTTTTGCTCCTCAGAAGTACGTGAAGTAGGAAGTTTTATTGTTTCAGAGACAGTCTCCAGTGTGGATGAGTGCTCATTTCCCTCTTCTCTTTACACAACTAAATTTTATGGGACATGTCCTCCAAGAGTCAGGTCTGTTCTGCCTATCATCTTGGCTCTATGTTTCAGTGGTTGTATTAGATGTCAGATTGTCCTGACTGAGACCCTTTGAGGAGGCTCTGCTGCCACAGGGAGAGGCTTTAGCACTTTTATTGCCCATTCCTTGAAAAGTTTTCTAGGAAATATTATGGGGGGTTTATAATTTTGAAGATTAAACACAACACATCTGTGATAGAACAGTTGGATTAATCTTTATCTTGTAAGATGAAATAACCATTCTGTCTTGAGTACAACATGTGCTCCAACAGAGTTTTTACTTATTAGGAGGAAGTCTTCAGGTTGTTTAGCCTAAAGAAAATTAAAGAAAACATGTTTTCCTGCATAATTAGAGATGGTAGAGGCTAGAAGCATAACTGTGAATTTATATTCAATCTAACTACCACTAAGTACAGCAAGCAGACACCCTGTACGAAATACCAAACTCTTGGGTATTTTTTAAAAGAGAGGTATGAACTTGGGATCTCACAATTCATGGTGAATGTTTAACATGCATTCATAAGACTTGCACATGACTTCCTTAACTGATCATGTTTCATCTAAACAAACTGAAGTATTCATAAGGAAGGTGGAGGTGGGGGATGGAGATCCACGTGGCAGCAAAGACACGAGGGTTGTTGATGCATTAGAAATCATGGAAGCATCTGAGAACAGTCATAGGAATTAGGGTTTCTCCCCAAAAAAGGTAGCGGGATCAATAGCCCAACTGAAGTGCGTCTACACCAAGGCGCGCAGCAGGGGCCACAAACAGGAGGAGCTGGAAGCCATTGTGCAGCTGGAAAACTCTGATATAGTTGCCATCACAGAAACATGGTGGGATGACTCACATAACTGGAGTGCTGCAATAGATGGCTATAAGCTCTTCAGAAGGGATAGACAAGAAAGGAGAGGCAGTGAGGTAGCCCTGTATGTTAGGCAGTGTTTTGACTGTCGACCTTGACGATGGTGATGAAAGGGTCAAGTGTTTATGGGTAAGAATAAGGGGGAAGGCCAAGAAAGCAGATACTGTGGTAGGACTCTGTTACAGACCACCCAACCAGGATGAAGAGACAGATGAAATATTCTATAAGCAGCTGGGAGAAGTCTCACAATTGCTAGCCCTTGTTCTCGTGGGGGACTTCAACGTACCTGATGTCTGCTGGAAATACAATACAGCAGAGAGGAAACAGTCTAGGAGGTTCCTGGAGCGTGTGGAAGATAACTTCCTGACACAGCTGGTGAGTGAGCCAACTAGGGAAGGCACCCCACTGGACCTCTTGTTCACAAACAGAGAAGGACTTGTGGGTGATGTGATGGTTGGAGACCGTCTTGGGCATAGCACTCATGAAATGATAAAGTTTTTGATTCTTGGACAAGTAAGGAGGGGGGTTAGCAGAATGGCTACCTTGGACTTCTGGAGGGCAGACATTGGCCTGTTTAGGAGACTGGTTGACAGAGTCCCTTGGAAGTCAGTCCTGAAGGCCAAAGGAGTTCAGGAAGGCTGGACATTCTTCAAGAAGGAAATCTTAAAGGTGCAGGAGCAGGCTGTCCCTATGTGCCGAGAGACAAGCCAGCGGGGAAGAACAACAGCCTGGCTGAACAGAGAGCTTTGGCTGGAACTCGGGGAAAAAAAGCTTATGAACTTTGGAAGAAGGGGCAGGCAACTCAGGAGGACTACAAGGATGTCATGAGGTTATGCAGGGAGAAAATTAGAAGGGCCAAAGCCCAACTAGGAATTAATCTGGCTACTGATGTAAAAGACAATAAAATGTTTGTATAAATACATTAGCAACAAAAGGAGGGCTAAGGAGACTCTCCATCCTTTATTGGATGCAGGGGGGAAACATAGTGACAAAGGATGAAGAAAAGGCTGAGGTACTTAACGCCTTCTTTGCCTCAGTCTTTAATAGTAAGGCCAGTTGTTCCTGGGGTACCCAGCCCCCTGAGCTGGAAGACAGGGATGAAGCCCCCATAATCCAAGGGGAAATGGTTAGTGACCTGCTACACCACTTAGACACACACAAGTCTATGGGGATGAATGGGATCCACCCAAGGGAGGGAGCTGGCAGAAGTGCTCCCCAAGCCACTTTCAATCCTTTATCAGCAGTCCTGGCTAACTGGGGAGGTCCCGGTTGACTGGAGGTTAGCAAATGTGACACCCATCTACAAGAAGGGTCAGAAGGAGGATCTGGGGAACTACAGGCCTATCGGCCTGACGTCAGTGCCAGGGAAGGTTATGGAGCAGATCATCCTGAGTGCCATCACGTGGCACGTACAGGACAACCATGTGATCAGGCCCAGTCAGCATGGTTTATGAAAGCAGCTCCTGCTTGACTAACCTTATCTCCTTCTGTGACAAGGTGACCCACTTACTGGATGAGGGAAAGGCTGTGGATGTTGTCTACCTAGACTTCAGTAAAGCCTTTGACGCCATTTCCTACAGCATTCTCCTGGAGAAACTGGCTGCTCATGGCTTAGATGGGTATATTCTTTGCTGGGTAAAGAACTGGCTGGATGGCTGTGCCCAAAGAGTGGTGGTGGTGAATGGAGTTAAATCCAGTTGGCGTCCAGTCACAAGTGGTGTTCTCCAGGGCTGAGTACTGGGGCCAGTTCTGTTCAATATCTTTAACAATGATCTGGACAAGGGGATTGAGTGCACCCTCAGTAAGTTTGCAGACAACACCAAGTTGGGCAGGAGTGTTGTTCTGCTTGAGGGTAGAAAGGTTCTACGGAGGGACCTGGACAGACTGGATCGATGGGCTGAGGCCAATTGTATGAGGTTCAACAAGGCTAAGTGCAAGGTCCTGCACTTGGGCCACAGCAACCTCATGCAATGCTACAGGCTTGGGGAAGAGTGGCTGGAAAGCTGCCTGGCAGAAAAGGACCTGGGGGTGTTGGTTGACAGCTTCCTGAATATGAGCCAGCAGTGTGCCCAGGTGGCCAAGAAAGCCAATGGCATCCTGGCTTGTATCAAAAATAGCGTGGCCAGCAGGACTAGGGAAGTGATTGTCCCCCTGTACTTGGCAGTAGTGAGGCTGCACCTCGAATACTGTGTTCAGTTTTGGGCCCCTCACTACAAGAGAGACATTGAGGTGCTGGAGCGTGTCCAGAGAAGGACAACGAAGCTGGTGAAGGGTCTAGAGCAGAAATCTTATGAGGAGCGGCTGAGGGAGCTGGAGAACTGAGGGAACTTGTTTAGCCTGGAGAAGCAGAGGCTGAGGGGAGACCTTCTTGCTCTCTACAACTACCTGAAAGGAGGTTGTAGCGAGGTGGGTGTTGGTCTCTTTTCTCAAGTAACAAGTGGTAGGATGAAACAGCCTCAAGTTGCACCAGGGGAGGTTTAGACTGGATATTAGGAAATTTTTTTTCACTGAAAGGGTTATCAAGCATTGGAAGAGGCTGCCCAGGGAAGTGGTTGAGTCGCCATCCCTGGAGGTATTTAAATGATGTGTAGATCTGGCAGTTAGGGTCATGGTTTAGTGGTAGACTTGGCAGTGTTAGGTTTATGGTTGGACTGCATGATCTGAAGGTTCTTTTCTAACCTAAATTAATCTATGATTCTGTGAAGATATCGGCCTATGTTCAAACTCAGTTGTGCTTTCCTAGGACTGTGTAATATGATGTTTGGCAGACAGACTGGATTCAAACAAGACCAAGTCATTAAAAGGCTGGATGTTTTCTTTTTTAGAGAGAAATTCAGAAGTATTCTCACCATACCTTGATTTAAGCATGTAATTTGTCACATTTGCCATCACTGGGGCTCTACATCAGAGAAAGAGATTATACATAAATAAACACTCATTGCTGTAGAGCAGTCCTGGTGGAAATGGAGTTTTAAAGTGATCACTCCTAAGCATTTAGGAAAGAGTTGCATAGGCACCTGGTAAAGCCTAGAGGTGTTTGTGGCAGAGAAGATTAAATATAACATCTGTGTGTAGAGGATGAAAAGGAATATATGCCATAGTTGACATCTCCAGGAAATAAATAATTTACGTGAGTGAAAACCATGAATCCAGAAGGTTAGTATGAAAAGCAATCAGTATATCATTACAAGCAGGAAATTTAATTTCATCCTTATGTTTTATACCTTTTGGGTATACTATGGATATACTATGAAGTAGTTTTTCGGGCTTGAAAGGCCAGATTTCGTATTTTGTGACCATTTGTATACTACAGCTTCCTAAAATATCTCTCAAAGAGTGGCAGTTTCTTTTTACATTTTGTAATGTTTCTCCTTTTCACTTCAAAGGATTTTCTTAACATTGAAAAGCATAAGCTGTTTATTCTTGCTTGCTAAATTAAATTTTCGTTTGGAGTGTCCACTTCAGCTCAAGGAACAAATTTTCTTGTCTGAATTATTTCTGAGAAAAAACAGCCAGTGCACTCCAGTGGTGGTTCAGCACTTCAATGAGTCTTTTGCAGTTTTAGAAAAATAGATAAAACCTGTGTCTGCACATTCCTCTCCAATGGAGCTGTGTCCTGAACCCTCACATTTTTTTATACTGAGGAAGTCCACACCCCAGATGACACTGTTCCTCCCCTCAGTATGGCACCACTGCATGTCTCTCTCCAAGTACCCCAAGTGCTGAAGGCAGCCTAGTAGTAGGTCTTTGACCTTGCACCATATCTGAGGGAAGTTTGCCCTGAGAATATGCAAGAAGCAAAAGCAGAGTATCTGGTATAAAAACCATCTCCTTTTTGGGGCCCCACTCAGCATTAAGCTCACTTGCAAGGGACGTGCAATGAACATTTTAAAATCCAGTTAAACATGTTCTGCTGGTTTCCTGTTCTAGGCTCAGCACAAGAGCTAACACTCTCTGAATTTGATCTAAATCAGAAAGACAAAAACCAGAAGCACCTTAATTTTGCTCACCCTCTTAAAGACCCTTTCCTGGGGTCATCAGGTCACATCTTTAGTTCCCACTCACCAGTTTTCTCAGTGTAATAGCAGTTACACTGTACAGCCTCCTCCAGAAGGAATCTCTGGCCATCTTCAACAATTGTTGAGTAAGCTTATTTCCAAATTGATGAGCAACCTGTCTTCTTACAATCTCCTAAAAGCCGCTTTCTGAATTCAGGCCCCATGGCATATCACAGCCTGATTGTCCAACTACTTAACAGAAATGCTCTTCTGTGTAGTTTTCAGAGGGAGAAGCTAGCATTCAGTCAGTTCTCCTAAAAAGGCTCTTAGCTATTAAGCAACATTTCTTATTCCACTCTACTATTAATTTGCCTAAAAGCTGTATAGTTTTGTAGAACTCTAGTTTGTATTTTGTCTGTGTGATTAGGATGACATCTTGAAAGAATATAAAGTTATGAGAGCTGTCACTGCTGATTAGCAACTGTTCTGCTTTGAGAAAAATTGGAATAAACTGCAGACTAATTTTTTTAATAATTTCCATGGTTCTAAATCTAAACATCATTAAATTCAAAGCTGTCATTCAATGTACAGCTGAATTTAGCTCACTTAGTTTGAAAAACAGACAAAATAAGGACGATTTTTGGAAATATCCACAAACAACATTAAATTTCATGTGCAATTATAGAAAAAAATCTGAGTTTGAACACAGATACCTCTGAGGAGAAACTAATTAGCATTACATTTCTTAACTATTTTGACAGAATTAGAACAGGTTAGTTAAAGTTCATCACTCCCCGCCTGCCATTTCCTCCCTCCCTATAAAGTGATTAAGTTCTGAGCCACATAGTTCAAACCAAAGTGAATATTTATTCATTTTGGTTTTACTCATTTTGCTTAATATTACTCTTTCAAGAGAAAAGTGAATGATTGTGACAGAGGTTGGTTTAGATAATTAATGTTCCTGAAATTGTGATGGCTGTGGTACTGGGTGCCTGCCTTGTTCTAAATTTCAGCAAACTTCCAATTTTGTGCACTCAGTTATTTTGGCTTCTTCCTGCTATGTACCAAGAACAGCATTTTAGCACAGTAGGTAAAACGATGATGTTATTAACACAGGCACTAATTTAGTCAAGCTCAGTTTGATATTCAAAATTTCACTTGGAAACTGTGTGCAAAGTTCTACTTGTTTTCCGACAGAGAGTGAAGTTAGTCACAGCACTAGTTCTGGTCTTTGAGATAGGGATGGATATCTTGCCAAGGAAGATCACAAATTTTTGGCATTTCACCATCTTTTAAATATTGTGGCATTGTTTAGAAATTCCTCAAGGAGACAAGTTTTTCTTATTGTGGAATGCACCTCCTAACTTCACTGTTCTGAGCCATTTGTTAAATTTTTTTTTTTATACCAAGGTTAGCTATGTTCTACTACTACTAGCATATTTCTACTTTGCTAATATATGTCTGTCTTTTTTAGCAGGGATTAAGACTAAATCCCAGAAATTATATTTGCTTAAGAACTTTCCCAGTTTATATAGTTATATGCATATATGTACATGTATTCCCCTGTGGAACATCATAGCTAGAGTGCAACAGTGCAGTAAGTTATGCACAGTTTTCCATAAAATCTGGTAGATAGAATGACTGCAATAAATACCTGATTTTGTTAGTACGTCTTGTACCCTAATAAAATATAAAATGTATTTATGTCACAATTTTGAGTGTCTGGTCAGCACTCAAAGCACTGTTAAGAAGAAAGTATTTCTTAGGGCTGATTCTGAATCCATCTATATTCCTAAACAAAGTCTACACAAAGGTATATAGAAAACATGCTTTAACATGTTCAGTCTCACTGATGAATATTTGCATACCTACTTTGGCAAACAGTTCAAAAATGAAAATGTTCTTTCTATTTCAGGTTTGCTCTTCAAGAATTGCTTACTTATTTTTATAAACAGAGTCTATTCTGCTAGACAAGCTGCATAGAAAACATCTTTCATCGAGCCCGCTAAAATTGGAGGGTTTTCGGCCAAAATATGGAAGCTAGTGAAGAGAGATGCATGTCTAGCTAAGGCTGCAAAGACAGTGGTTTTGTCCCTTAGCAAACACAGAACTGTCTTTGCTCAGTTAATCTTCCTGCAAACCAATGACAGCTTTTTGGTCAGAAAAACAATAGCTCTGTTGCAGGGCTGAATGCTATTTTTGATACAAAGCAATCTTGAGAAGAAAGGACGCCTTGAGATTCAGTAGATATCAAAAACTGCCTTGTGAACTTTGAGAGCTCAGTTCTGAGTATCAGAAATCATACTTGACATCAGTAAAGACAAATCTCTGCTGAACTAGGTGACAAAATCTCTTAAATATTGTGTCATTGAAGTTGCATCAGAGAATAAGGAGAGTTAAAAAAGGGTAGTGATGATCAATTTATTTTTTTAAACTTTTACTTTTAAACTGTAGTTTCAATTTCTTTGTCTTTAAAGTATATAGGCCTACACAAGTGCAAATGATGTAGAGCTTAATTTATCCTCTTGAGGAACTGAAAATGGACCTTTTATCTTATCAAATACTAACTAGGAAAGAATTTTAAGGAAGCTATCCATTAAATTCAAGTAAGCAATATATTAAATTAAGCAGTGTTTAAGACTTCAAAAGGATGTTAGGAAAATAGTTTCATTGTCCATCCTTCTTTGATGCAAGAATTTGCATTTGAGAATGTTACACCTATTTAGGTCTTTCCAGGATCAATATCTTAATTTTAATTTTTATTTTCATTTTGCTAAACTGAAGAGGTTCAATAAAACTGCATCAGTACTGGTACTTGTAAACTTGGTTGCAGTATTGCCAGTTTTAGTGTCTCATTCTGATTTTAAAATCACATTTAGAACTTGTAAATAACATATCTAGAGTAGACTATATTACGAAATTATCACAAATCACCAAATATTTTCATTATTGCATTGCTTATCTTAAAAAAAAAAAAAATCTAAGATTAGTGCTAGGATTCTGGATATTTATATGTTTATAAATGGCTATTTTATGCCAAGACTTCCTCCATTGATAGTAAATATCTGAATAGTGTTTCTTTGAAGAATGCAAATGTTGACTAAGAAAACAGTGCTATGTTATCAGCACAGACCATATTACATTATTAATAAAAGACAGAGGTACAAGTTCTGCCTAAAATGCTACATTCAGAGCAGTCCATCTTTGACTATATCTTGTTTAAAGCATTGCAAAGCTGTAGTGATACACCTGGCATTAAGTTTCAGCACGTGAATGAATTCTATTTGGGGGAAACTCTTGAATGTAGGACACATCAGCAAAGGCCGCTGTACCAGTATCTGATTTCTGAATGCTTCATATATGTAGATACTGCAATGTGTGCTCATGTAGACATATCAGATGCCAAGAAGGTGCAAGCAGTGAAACTTTTCACAAAGTGTACAGTACAGAACGCAGGAAGCAAGCAGATTTCAAAACTGGGCCATCCCATTATAGATACTTCTTATTTAAATATTCAGTGTAAGAATTTTCTAATGTTTTGTAAGAGTTGATTGGATTTAAAGGCTGGATATGTATATATTACACGTTTTGGAGACTTTTTTACTAGATTTTTTAGTTCACAATGAGGTGTAGCAAAGGGAAAAATACCATTTTGTAATACTTAGGTTAAAATGTTTATTTGTATTAAGCCAGGCATGCATGGTGATACACCAGGCAGGCTACTGACTAGATTAAAAAGTGCATGGACTGTTTCATCTATTCACTTCTCATATTAATCACTGTGTGTGTTTCAGTAACAATTGTACTGGTCATAAGTGTCCTGTCACAGAACAGATCTCCTCCCCAGTAAGGTATGACAAAGTTTATTCGGACAAATAAACTAGATAAGCAAGTCAGCCTCTGATAATTGAAGAGACTGATACTTAGAGGTCTAAAAGTAACATGGAATTATAGTCATAAGCTATTTTCTGTTTGGATAAAGTTATTTTTATAGCTGTATATTCTTTGCATAGAACTATAGTGAGTCTTCAAAGTTCTTTAAGTGTGGATGTACTGTTTTAAATTCTTTTTACTTTATGGAGTTCTGAGATGAAAGGAAGATGCATGATATTAGTTCTGTAGAGAAAGATGTTCTGATCTCAGCTTTTCTTTTTTTTTTTTTTTTTTAAAGAGTAAAAAGAACCAAGTCC
Source organism: Mycteria americana (assembly GCF_035582795.1). Taxonomy (NCBI): domain Eukaryota; kingdom Metazoa; phylum Chordata; class Aves; order Ciconiiformes; family Ciconiidae; genus Mycteria; species Mycteria americana. The sequence goes on along the minus strand of NC_134366.1, from coordinate 91,554,498 downwards.
TCAGATACTGAGCTCTTATTTTCAGTTGAGACTTTCCTGAGGTTTGTTGGTAAACAGTAAACACCATTCCAGTTGGAACTCCCTGAATCTCATGGTATGGGGAACAGAGGGCAAGTATTGTACTTTTACAGTTCCTCAGACATGTAGGACTCATAAAACAGAGAAGCACATTTATGCCATCTTAGTTATTTGAAGCTGCCCAATTTTCTGTTAAAAATTGTCATGGAAGTAGAAAATATCTAGAAGTAAAGCAGAGGTGGCTTTTTATGGGGATCAGAGTAGTTAAGTATTGCTCTGGATTTACACATAAACTTTCAATGTAAGCACATGACAGGTTTGCTTATCCTAAAATTACACTTATACAAGCCTTATATTTAGAGGTTAAAGCCCAGATTAATAAAGACTGTTAGATTCCTGATTCCTCTTAGGTGCTTATTCCTTCCTGCAATCAGTATGTCTGATGCAGGCAGATGTGGGCTTACTCTGCCTGTACTATAAGCTACTTAGTAAAGTAACTGTGTTATCATAGCAGAGAGCTCAAGTTAATATATTCTGCCTACACAGCTTTTGGTTCAGTTCAGAGCTGATTCACATTTAGTTAAACAGGGGCAAAGGGAGCCTGCACCTTTCTCCAAAATAATGTTGATGTATCCTGTAGCAAGCACTTAAGAACCTCAGAGAAGTGGTTCCCAAATTACAGTGTACGAACACTAGCACAGAGATTATTTCAAAGCAGTCAGTGCATATTTCTTGAGCAATAGAAATCCTCCTGCATAGCACCTAGCCCAGAGCTAGAAGGAATTGCTGCTGTTGCTGCTAGTATGGGAGTCCTTACCTCTGAGAGTGTGGGAGTCTTCTCAGCAGTCATTTTGAGCTGCACTTAGTACCTCTCTTCTGAGGACGCACTGTGTGTTCAAGTGCAGTGATGTTCATTAATGTAACAGAAACTGAAGGTATTGAAATAAACTTCTAAGCCTTTATGCCAGTTCAGTTAGTGACAGATTTTGTGATTTGGTATTGTTTTGAAGTTTGGAAGGAGGAGGACAAATTGAAGAAGAGGACAAATACGATGAAACAAAACTGATGTATAATTCTGTATTAAGTTGTGTTAAGTTGCACTGTTGCAATTTAGAGTGGATAAATGCTTGATTTGAGATAGAGATGCTTGATAGAGATATTGGGTTAATCACAATAGAAGTTTTATGAAAGAAAATACAAAAGACAGCTCAAAAAAAGCTTTTTTTCCTCACAATTATTTTAGTAACTATTAGAAGCAAGAAAAGCAAAGCTAAACTCCTTTGCATACCATGGGCCAGTATGCATTTCAAAAATAGTCTTAACCTTGAGTTGTGTACTTTGGCTTAAACATAACTTGAGATTGCTTTTTATATAAATTAAACATGCTTCTGCTCTCTTTCCCCATTATAATGGCATTTCAAGTGAGATGTTACTATGAACTGAATGCAGGGGAAAAATTGCATAGGTAAGCTGTGTCTGAAAAACCAATTTACTGAGAATTAGGCTTACAGAACAAATTGTTGTGGGTGGCTTGGTATACCTCTTAACTTCACTGTTAATTTATGTCTTATTAGTTTGTTCATGTAGGACTAACTGCTTTTTTTGGCCCCTATATGTAATTTATTCCTTTCCTAATAGTTCAGCAGTTATAAGTTTTGCATCTATTACACAAACTGGTCACAAACCCCAAAATGTTTCATCTACACTTACCATCCCAGGACTAGGGAAGTGATCGTCCCTTTGTACTCAGCACTGGTGAGGCCGCACCTCGAATACTGTGTTCAGTTTTGGGCCCCCCACTACAAGAGAGACATTGAGGTGCTGGAGCGTGTCCAGAGAAGGGCGACGAAGCTGGTGAAGGGTCTAGAGAGAAAGTCTCATGAGGAGCGGCTGAGGGAACTGGGGTTGTTTAGCCTGGAGAAAAGGAGGCTGAGGGGAGACCTTATTGCTCTCTACAACTACCTGAAAGGAGGTTGTAGCGAGGTGGGTGTTGGTCACTTTTTCCCAAGTAGCAAGTGATAGGACAAGTGAAAACAGCCTTATTTTGTGCCAGGGGAGGTTTAGATTGGATATTAGGAAAAATGTCTTCAGTGAAAGGGTTATCAAGCATTGGAACAGGCTGCCCAGGAAAGTGGTTGAGTCGCCATCCCTGGAGGTATTTAAAAGACGTTTGGATGTGGCACTTAGGGACATGGTTTACTGGTGGACTTGGCAATGTTAGGTTTATGGTTGGACTGCATGGTCCAACCATGAAAAGACCATGAAAGGTCTTTTCTAACCTAAATGATTCTGTGTTTCTAACAGTATTCTAATAAATCTCTGCTCCTTTATTTCCACTGAGGGGTCACATGTAAAACAGGCAAAATGGAAAAAATAAATGTTCTTAGCATACATAAATGTTGATTCAGACATTAGTTTTATACATAGAAAATGCTATATGTATGCGTTTGGTCTCAGATAAGTTCCATAATACCTTACAGTTGCTATGGTAACTAGAGAGCAGCTGAGGTTTATTTTCTCTATATTTAGGAAAAAAAAAATCTAAAATATCTAAACCAATTAAACCTCAATACTGCTGAGAAAATTTTACCTAAAAAGGAGCTATCAATTATGTGATAAACGCCTCTAATTCATCATTCTGAAGCATGTCTACATGGGGGCACATCCAAGGAAACCTACAGACCTGACTGACAGCCCATGTAAGCTGTATAGCCCATGGCCATGACAGGGCACATGAATTCAGGTGTAGCTTCAGGCTAACTTGGGATTCTAGATTACAGCCAGTTTGGCAAATTTGTCCAAGGAACAGGCTAATTGTGCTTATTTCTGCCTGTACCTGCCCATACAAAATGCTTTGAAGTTTCATTTGGGCTTCTAAATTGTGAAATGGTTGGTCCCCTAGGTTATTGAGGCATTGCAGGTGTACCAAAATACAGCCTTCATTGAGCACCATTTGCTGCAGACACTGCCACAGAGCACACAGTGGAAGGGTTACAGGTCTCTATTGCTACGTGCATGTCAGAAAACCCTCAAAATGGTGAAAAACCACAGAAGGTAAGGTGTCACAGACAGTTTGACCTCTGATTAATCCCAGCTGATTTGAAGCTTTGTAGGGAAAGGCTGCATGTTAGGTGCCTTTTACTCCGCACAAATAAAATGCAAACATATCTTAATATTAATGAGAATACTGATTTTAAATCAAGTGTGAAACAGAAATCAGTTTAAGTGAGGCTGAAAGGCAGCACCAGTTGAAAAGCTCTCCTGTACTCTCTAGAAATCTGGTTGCTTACTTTTCCAAAGGCGACTGCATTGAATACGTTTTTAGGTATTTTGGGTATTTCACAGTTGTTTTTTCAGTACCTGGGTACTGAAACACATACTATGACTGAGCACTGATCATGCGATGTCTCTTAACTGTGCATAAACACTTTGCTAAAACTACACATCTTGTAGGAACTGTGTCTTCAGAAATTATATCACTGAGCGGTTCAGTCAGATGCCTAATTTGTGGATTCAGTTAAACTTATCAGTATGTAAAGACCAAGTTGTACAAAATCGGCTTTTTTCCCTAAATTTTACTGCAGGTCTCCAGCTGAAAGTCTGCACAGCAGATGGCACAGCTATAGCTGCATACTGGTACCTGTGCCTCTCACTAAGGAGTTTTGAAAAAAACATATGTTCTCTCATTAAAAGATGTTATTTAAAGAATAATTTTCACTATTACCCCCTACTTCTTCAAAAATGTCATTGTTTTAATTTAAAGGTCCATTTGCCTGCTTTTATGCTATACTTAAGGCATATTAATACTGAATTATTTTTTTTCTATTTGATTTTTTTTTTTCCAAATATGGGCCAAGGTTGAAAAGAAACAATAGAAGTTAGGCAGAATTATAATTAAATTATAATTATAGTTAACACCGGAACCCTTAAGATTGCTAGTTATCTAGAGATCTAAAATATAATTACCAGCTTTGTCAACCTGTCAGTCCACTTTGTCGGCCAAATCCAGTTTTGCATGCAGTGCTGTGTTGAAATACACAGATCTCATTCTCTGAAGGATATGGGTATCTTCTTTCTGTATTTCAATCCCATGCATGCTCTGTAAATGGCAAAAAGGTAGAGTGGATGCATATGAATTTGCAAATAAACATAGCATACAGTTCTGTTCTTTCCTTGGTTTATAGTCTCTCTTCATCCAGAGCATTTTCAGAATCTGTGTCCCCATGCTTTCAATACAGACAGATACTGAGCTTATGGTATGATTATAGAAGGTAAGAAATTTCATTTTGGGGAAGAGGATATGACTGGGTTTGCTTTACGTGAACTCTATGTACATTTTAAATGCAAATTTGTTCCAGTACAATGTGGCTTTTTTCCTAGAAGGACAATAGATAAAGAAATGTGGGAAGGGAATTTCCACTGGCTACCTCAGCATCTTCAGTCAGTTTGATGTTATGGGTTCCAGCAAAGTTAATATGTATCAGCTGCTGGCTCTTTTCAGAACAGGTTTCCTCAGTAAAGTGCATGACAGTGATGCTGATATTCCTTAGTATCAGTGTCCATGCTTATATTGAGTACAAGTGATCAATAAAAATACTACGTGCCAACTATGATAATAAGGAGAGGCCAGTGTATGCACTCTTGAAAAAAATTGTGCACTACTCTGGTGTCTTACAAAGTCACTCCAAGTCATTGTGTGGAAATGGCAGTGTCGTATACAAGCCATCGTGTGGAAAAATAAAAACAAAAAAAATCTAAATTTCTGAATCCTATCAAAGCTGACATTTCTTAACTTATTTTATGGAAGGTGAACTTGAAATTATGTCTGTTTTTTGCTTCCTCTAGTCTCTACTAGTAGTCTCAGTTTCACAGGGTTACCTAGGAAACTAAGACTGGTATAGATTTTGTGATTATAAGGAAGGAATAGATTTGGAAAGTGCAGCTGCTTTCCCTCCATAGCTACCGAGCTTGTCTTTTCTCACTTGTATTTTTTTAAATGGAAGCATTTCTCCACCTGCTGGCTCTAAGGAAGATATTGCAGCCTTCCAAGCGGAGAACTACATATAGACAATGTGTATTACACAGTGGATTACTTGTCAATCCCAAACAGGCTTTTATTATACAACATTTCTATCCTGACACTCCAAAACTGCTACATTTGTAGTAAGTAGTTTTGGAGTAGGATAGCTTATTTTTAATTCATTCAGTCTAGGGAATCGGATGTATTCCAACAGATAACATTTATCCACATATCTCTATTTGTCCTGGTTTTGGCTGGGATAGAGTTAATTTTCTTCCTAGTAGCTGCTATAGTGCTGTGTTTTGGATTTTAGTATGAGAATAATTTTGGTAACACACTGATGTTTTAGTTGTTGCTAAGTAATGCTTACACTGGTCAAGGACTTTTCAGCTCCCCATGCTCTGCCAGGCACACAAGAAACTGGGAGGGGGCACAGCCAAGAGAGTTGATCCAAACTGCCCAAAGGGCTATTCCATACCATATGATGTCATGCTCAGTATGTAAACTGGGGGGAGTTGGCCAAGGGGTAGCGATTGCTGCTCGGGGACTGGCTGGGTTTTGGTTGGTGGGTGGTGAGCGGTTGTATCACTTGTTATTTTTCCTGGGTTTTGTTTCTCTCTCACTCTCTTGTTGTTTTCCTTTTCATTACAATTTTTTTTTTCCAATTACTAAATTGCTCTTATCTCAGTCCACGAGTTTTCTTACTTTTGCTCTTGGGATTCTCTCCCCCATCCCACCAGGGGTGAGGGTGAGCAAGCGGCTGTGTGATACTTTATTGCAGACTGGGGCTAAACCACAACAGTCCTTTTTGGCACCCAATGTGGGGCTTGAAGGGTTTGAGATAACAACAGATTAACCAGAGCATATTAAGGAATTTAGATCTGTTAACAGTTGTGTCCCACGATATTGATTCATCTGTTCTGGATATTGGTTTACCTGATCTGCACCATGCTCATTTCTTTGCTGTACATGTTAAAGATCGGTGTTGGTTTTTGCAGTTTGCTGTGCTCTGCAGCGATTAGTGATATTTTGCCTGCGAGATTTGTTATTAAAACAGGACCTCGAGTTTAATTTGGTATCTAAGTTTTGTACTGAAGCCATTACTGTATGTTGGCTACCACCTCATGGAGACAATTAGGAATTATACCTCTTCCTCTGAGAGGTTTTTTTATGGAGGAAATACAGAATGGCACCTTTGCTACCTTGTTCTATGATGTTTCCTCCTTCGTTACAGTAACTTTTCAGTATCATGAACATCCTTGGGTATTTAAGATCCATCTATTGGTATTGCTTGGGAGTATTGTTTTGGTTTTGTCTAGGGTTAGTTAGCAAATAAAGAATATCCTCCAGAGATCTGCCCCAAGGCTGGATAGATATGAGTGGCAGGGTGTGTGGGATAGCATGGGCAAATGCGCAGGATGGTGGACACCTCCGGTGTTTTGGAAATTCACCCCTGACCAAGTGAAGAATCCTGAAAAATTAGTAGAATATTTGCAAAAAGGATGTTGTCACCCTGGAAATTCTAGGAAGATACAAATCACTGCAATGTGCTGGGGCCTGGCCCATGCCTACTGAGCCCTGTTCAACACTATTCGGAACCCTCAAGGGGAAGAGAAGGTCTCTGGATCTGGTGACAAAATGACAGGCACTGCAGCTACTCCAGTCCCCCCCCCCCCCCCCCCCCCGCGACAGATAATGCAGTTGAATCAGGGAACCAACCCGTGTCAGTATCAGACGCCCCTATACACAAGAAGAAATCTTGGACGCAGAAGTCAGCTCATTTAGAAAGGGGAGATGAAAGAGCAGGGCCATCACAAGGAGAGGAGGAGGAAGAACTTGTGGATGAGATGGAAAGCACTCGATCCCTGTCCCTGAGTGAGCTGTGAGATATGTGAAAAGATTTCAGCCATCGTCCAGGCAAGCACATTGTCACCTGACTGATCCGATGCTGGGATAATGGGGCCAGTAGCCTGGAATTAGAGGGTAGGGAAGCCAAACAGCTGGGATCCCTTTCTAGGGAAGGGGGCATTGACAAAGAGATTGGAAAAGGGGAACCAGTCCTCAGCCTCTGGAGGTGACTCCTGTCAGCTATGAAGGAAAGATATCCCTTCAAGGAAGAGGTTACATATCACCCAGGCAAATGGACCACCGTGTAGAGAGGTATCCAGTACCTGAGGGAATTAGCCATGCTGGAGGTGCTTTATGGTGACCTGAACAACGAGCAGTTACCCAACGATCCAGCTGAAGTCCAGTGCACATGATCCATGTGGCGGAAGTTGGTGCGGAGCGTACCACCGTCGTGTGCCAACTCATTGGCAATACTGACCTGGAAAGATGGAGAAGGTCCAACAGTGGATGAAGCAGCTAGCCAATTCTGGGAATACAAAGAAACTAGCTCTTCCTCCCTTGGCTGTGGAGAAACTGTCCCGGAAGGTCCAGCGACTCGAAGAGGATAGGTCCTACGTTCCACCTGTACAGACAGCATCTCAGCTATTAGGAGTCAGCATTCCTCTGCTCAAGAGAGAGAATATAGAGCGTACACATCATGGGGAACCCTATGGTTACTTGTGTGACCACAGAGAGGACAAGAGGAAGTAGGTTGGAAAACCTACCTCAACCCTAGAGGCGTGGGTACGTGAGTTGCAAGGAAAAACAATCACCAAAGAGGATTCTTCCGGGAAAATTGCTGCTCCAGTTTCCAGTGGACAGTTCCCCAGACAGAGTAGAAGGGCTGACCTTACCCTTGATTTTAATGAAGGAGCTCCTGACTCATATGTACAAGAAGTGGGTAATGAATACTATGACCAGGACTAGAGGGGCCCTGCCTCCAGCCAGGTGGAGGAAAGGGACAACTGAATTTACTGGACTGTGTGGATTCGATGGCCTGGCCCATCAGACCCACAGGAGTATGAGGCTCTAGTAGACACCAGTGCACAGTGCCCCCACCCTAATGCCATCAACTGGGAATAGGGGCAGAAGCACCCCATTGTGACTGGCCCAGAGGCTCCGTGCATCCTTGGCATAGACTACCTCAGGAGAGGGTATTTCAAGGACCCAAAAGGGTACAGGTGGGCTTTTGGCATAGCTGCCTTGGAGATGGAGGAAATTAAACAGCTGTCCACCTTGCTCGGTCTCTCAGAGGACCCTTCTGTTGTAGGGTTGCTGAGGGTCAAAGAACAGCAGGTGCCACTTGCTACCACAACAGTGCACCGGAGGCAATATCGCACCCACCGAGACTCCCTGATTCCCATCCATAAGCTGATTTGTCCACTGGAGAGCCAAGGAGTGATCAGTAAGACTCGTTCACCCTTTAACAGTCCTATATGGCCAGTGCAAAAGTCTAAATGGAGAGTGGAGACTAACAGCAGATTATCGTGGCCTGAATGAAGTCCCACCGTCGCTGAGTGCTGCCGTGCCGGACATGCTGGAACTTAAATATGAATGGCAGTCAAAAGCAGCCAAATGGTACACTACAACTGATATTGCTAATGCGTTTTTCTCAATCCCTTTGGCAGCAGAGTGCAGGCCACAGTTTGCTTTCACTTGGAGGGGTGTTCAGTACACTTGGAATTGATTTATGGTTGGACTCGATGATCTTAAAGGTCTTTTCCAACCTATATGATTCTGTGATTCTGTGATTCTGTGATTGCCCCAGGGGTGGAAACACAGCCCTACCATTTGCTGTGGACTGATGCAGATGGCACTGGAACAGCGTGAAGCTCCAGAACATCTGCAATGTATTGATGACATTATTGTGTGGGGCAATACAGATGAAGTTGTTTTTCAGAAAGGGAAGAAAATAATCCAAATCCTTTTGAAGGCCCGTTTTGCCATAAAACAAAGTAAGGTCAAGGGACCTGCACAGGAGATCCAGTTTTCAGGAATAAAATGGCAAGACGGACGTTGTCAGTTCCCAGTGGATGTAATTAACAAAATAACAGCCATGTCTCCACCAAATAGCAAAGAGGAAACACAAGCTTTCTTAGTCATTGTGGGGTTTTGGAGACTGCATATTCCAGGTTACAGTCTGATCGTAAGCCCTCTCTATCAAGTGATCCAGAAGAACGATTTCAAATGGGGCCCTGAGCAACAACAAGTCTTTGAACAAATTAAATGGGAGATAGTTCATGCAGTAGCCCTTGGGCAGTCCAGGCAGGGCAAGATGTAAAGAATGTGCTCTACACCATGGCCGGGGAGAATGGCCCTACCTGGAGCCTCTGGCAGAAAGCACCAGGGGAGGCTCGAGGTTGACCCCTAGGGTTTTGGAGTTGGGGATACAGAGGATCCTAGTCCCACTACACTCCAGCTGAAAAAGAGATCTTGGCAGCATGTGAAGGGGTTTGAGCTGCTTCAGAAGCAGTTGGTGCTGAAGCACAGCTCCTTCTGGCACCCCGACTACCAGTGCTGGGCTGGATGTTCAAAGGGAGGGTCCCCTCTACACATCATGCAACCTATGCTACGTGGAGTAAGTGGGTTGCACTGATCACACAATGTGCTCAGATAAGTAACCCCTGTGGCCCAGGGATCTTGGAAGTAATTATGGACTGTCCAGAAGGCAAAGATTTCAGAATATCGCCAGAGGAGGAGGTGACGTGAGATGAGGAGGCTCCACTGTATAATAAACTACCAGAAAATGAGAAGCAATATGCCCTGTTCACTGATGGGTCCTGTTGTATTGTAGGAAAGCATCGGAGATGCAAGGCTGCTGTACGGAGTCCTATGAGACAAGTTGTAGAAACTGCTGAAGGAGATGGTGAATTGAGCCAATTTGCAGAAATGAAGGCCATGCAGTTGGTTTTAGACATTGCTGAATGAGAAAATTGGCCAGTGCTCTATCTCTACACTGATTCATGGATGACAGCAAATGCCCTGTGGTGGTGGTTACAGCAATGGAAGCAGAGCAACTGGCAGTGCAGAGGCAAACCCATCTGGGCTGCCGCATTGTGGGAAAATATTGCTGCCCGGGTACAGAACCTTGCTATAAAAGTACGTCACGTAGATGCTCAGGTACCCAAGAGTCGGGCCACTGAGGAACATCAAAACAACCAGCAAGTGGATCAGGCTGCTAAGATTGAAGTGGCTCAGGTGGATCTGGACTGGCAACATAAGGGTGAATTATTTATAGCTCAGTGGGCCCATGACACCTCAGGCCATCAAGGAAGAGATGCAACGTATAGATGGGCTTGTGATCGAGGGGTGGACTTGACCATGGACGCTATTGCACAGGTTATCCATGAATGTGAAACACGTGCTGCAATTAAACAAGCCAAGAGGTAAAAGCCTCTGTGGTATGGAGGGCTATGGCTGAAATATAAATATGGGGAGGCCTGGCAGATTGGTTATATCACACTTCCACAAGTCCGCCAAGGCAAGCACCATGTGCCTACAATGGTGGAAGCAACCACCGCATGGCTGGAAACATATCCTGTGCCCCATGCCACTGCCCAGAACATTATCCTGGGCCTTGAAAAGCAAGTCCTATGGTGACACGGAACCCCAGATTGAATTGAGTCGGACAACGGGACTCATTTTGAAACAACCTCATAGACACCTGGGCCAAAGAGCATGGCATTGAGTGGGTATATCACATCCCCTATCATGCACCAGCCTCCAGGAAAATCGAACGATACAATGGACTGTGAAAGACTGAACTAAAAGCAATGGGTGGTGGGACATTCAAACCTTGGGATACACATTTAGCAAAGGCCACCTGGTTAGTCAACACTAGGAGATCTGCCAATTGAGCTGGCCTTGCCCAATCAAAACTTCTACGTACTGTAGAAGGGGATAAAGTCCCTGTAATGCACATAAAAAATATGCTGGGGAAGACAGTCTGGGTTACTTCTGCCTCTGGGGACTGGCTGGGTTTCGGTCGGTGGGTGGTAAGCGGTTGTATCACTTGTTTTTTTCCTGGGTTTTGTTTCTCTCTCACTGTCTTGTTGTTTTCCTTCTCATTACAATTTATTACTTTTTTATTGCAATTATTAAACTGTTCTTATCTCAATCCACGAGTTTTCTTACTTTTGCTCTTGGGATTCTCTCCCCCATCCCACTGGGGGTGAGGGTGAGCGAGCGGCTGTGTGGTACTTAATTGCAGATTGGGGCTAAACCACAACAGTATTATAAATGAAACAATATTGTGAAGGCAGCCTGTGATGTTCAATTGCAAGCAAATTATTTAGGACCAATTCCTAGGCCTTTCCAGTGGCTCAGATACCTACCTGTATGGATAGTCAATTGTACAATATGCAGAAATATTTGCGGCCAGTAGGGTAATATCCATCCTCTGATAGGTAGGATCATAGCAAGTGACACTTCCAGGTATATTCTGAAAGGTACAAAGCCTACAGCGGTAGACCAGAGATGTGCAAATTAATTGTGGTTCTAGCAGCTGTAAGCAGAAGATGAGGAAATGAAGGTGGCTGCTATACAGCCTTTCTGTGTCTCTGTGCTAGGTTTTTTTTTTTCCTTTTGCAGCTCAATAGTATGAGATTGAACACAAATTGTCTTGGAGGAGTTGGTGTGTAATCACTACAGCACTTGGCACTCTTCACGCCTTACCAGTCAGTCTTGTATGATGTAGTGCCCTGTGATGAGATTACCTGGTCCAGGAATAACAGTGTATAGAAAAATATAAGTAAAACCTCAAGACTGGATAAGACTTCCTATGGAAGTGGATACAGCTGTGTAAATTTTGTTTTGTAGCACATTGACCTTGTGGTTTCTTCTGCCTGTCCTTCTGTTGAACACCTGTTTGCAGCATGTGAAAAAAATACTTTTGTGAAGTGCCACTATCCTGTGAAAGTGCCATACAGAGTATAGTACGATAACATTACAGAATGCCTGTTTGTAAACTCTGCACTATATAGGTAATGAAAATCATCTCATTTTCCTCTCAGTACTTGATTTCTTGATTGGCTTAAATCATCTTAAGATTCCTTCTATTGAAAATGTTACTTTTCCTGTATATTTTGGGACCGATGCTTGTATGACAGCCAAACTCATACTTGACCTAAATCTGACTGTTTTTGGGGATTTCTGTTTGTTTGTTTCCAGTATATCAGATCTTTGTCCTTGTTGACTGCATAGCTGCATGAGCTGAAGAGCTGAAGGAGGATGGAAGATACAGAGTAAGCAGGGAGGAAGATGGAACCATCTCCTCCAGCAGCTCAGGTTTAGGCTGGCTTTTGAAAATGCATTCTTCTTTAGGCAGAAATTTGGGTTTTGTAAAGAACATCTAAATGAAGCCATAATTCTTTGAAATTAGCTGTCTACTATTTATGTAGGAAAAATATGCCTTTTTTTAATAGGGTGCTACGCTTTATAAAAGCTGATTTGCCTCCCTAATTGTCACCTTTAGGAGAAACATAGTGGACTGTAGGCCACTCCTTCTGTCCTTTCATGGATATGAAAGGACATGTATCCTTTTGTACATAGACTCCAAATAAGTATGTATGAAAATGATGCAAGCTTAAAATTTTAAGGTGAATGCCAGTGTTCATTTTCTACAGATATACATTCTGTAGAAATGTATACATATACAGCTATCTCATTCTCAAATCTGAAGTAAAGAATGATTATGCCTGGCAGTAATTGATCCCAGATGATCTTATTAACTAGGACAGTCTGTGGATTTTACTAAGAATATAGAACTCCTTTCTTCAAGAAATAGGAGAAAAAGTAGAGACAGTCGTCTTTTGTTATCTGTCTTGGCTCTTTTGAGTTTTAATGTTCCCTCTGTGCTCTTATTTAATTACTTTCTGCAAGCCTGAGGTCAAATGAGGTGCAGAGCTGGCACATGAAAAGAAACACCGGAGGTCAATTAACATCATTAAGTCACTATCAAACTCATCTGGAAAAAATGAAAGAATTTTTTTTTCCTTTAGCAAAGACTTTTGGGGAATAACCATATGCTGAAGGGTACACGTTTTCCTGGAGTAGCAAAGGCATAGCTGCTCTGAGTAATGAGTGTGTTTCATGACAAAACACATTATGTGTTAGTTGAAAGATAAATGGTAAAAAGTCTTTCAAGTATTTTTATTCTCAGCTTAGGTTTTGTATTTTGAATTGTTCATGTAACATTAAAATCTAGCTAGATATAACTAGCTATATATAAAGAATAGCAGAAGAAATATCCTTCTTCAGGAAATTAGTTATACCTCTCTGACATTTTCTCTAAATGTATCTGTCTTTGTCCAAACACAAGCTTCCAGTGATCTTAAAGCATTTCTTGTTGCCACAGCCTTTTAAAATGTATGTGCAGATACCAATAAGCTCACTTAAACAGTATCTCATATCTTCCTGGGTGTCAGATAATGAAAATGATATCTGTTTCTGTGGTGATATCTTCAGCATATATCAGATATCCATGCTCACCTCACAATAGATATCTTTGTAGCTTCAAATTTGAAAAATTGAGGTTTGTCTGATTTATCTGTAGGGGGCAGACTTTGCTGCTTCCAGATTATTTTTTTCATTCCCTGAAAAAATTACTGGGAGTTATTTGAATTGAATCTCCTTGTGTGTATATATGTCTTCATCAGTTTACCTGCAGTTACTGTAGGTGCACTGTATAAATTTGAGGACAATGCAAATTCATAAACCAAACATTATGTTCAGGAAAATAAGTTAGTTCATATAATCTTTTGTAGTTGGGGCTAACTATGGTGGGTGGGTGTGGGTGTGTGAATAAAGGTCCAGAGGAAAAAGAAGTGGTATCTTTAATGTTCCTTTAAAACTTCATGTGGAGCAATGTAAAATATTTATTTTTACCTCCTATGTCAGAATGGATCAGGACAAATAGTAGATTACTATCATAAGGCATAAGGAGTTTAGAATATCACAGAATCACAGAATCGTATAGGTTGGAAAAGACCTTTAAGATCATCGAGTCCAACCATCAACCTAACACTGCCAAAACCACCACTACACCATGTCCCTAAGCACCTCATCCAAACGTCTTTTAAATACCTCCAGGGATGGAGACTCAACCACTTCACTGGGCAGCCTGTTTCAATGCTTGATAACCCTTTCAGTGAAGTAAAATTTCCTAATATCCAGTCTAAACCTCCCCTGGCGCAACTTGAGGCCATTTCCTCTTGTCCTATCACTTGTTCCCTGGGAGAAGAGACCGACCCCCACCTCTCTACAACCTCCTTTCAGGTAGTTGTAGAGAGCAAGAAGGTCTCCCCTCAGCCTCCACTTCTCCAGACTAAACAACCCCAGTTCCCTCAGCCGCTCCTCATAAGACTTATGCTCCAGACCCTTCACCAGCTTCGTTGCCCTTCTGTGGACACGCAAAAAAATCCTTGAAGGAAAATTGGTGTACAAAGAGTAAAATGTTACTTCCCTATTAGAATAATTTTAATCTCAGATCTGAGCACAGATATATTGTATCTCCCATCAGTTTAACATTTCTGTTATCATTTCAAGCTATTTTTTCAGAAAAGTTTTTCACTTGAGGTGTTGGGAGGTAAAATTTAAAATAATCTTTTCTATAACAATTTGAAAAAAAAATATATTGCCCTCTTCCCGAGACTAAAAGAAAAAAATTATCAGGCAATTATGGGAAGTCCAGACCTGTTGAGGAAGAATGAACAATTTCAATATTTAAGCACTTTGGATTACATACAGTATTATCAGGCTTCTTTAGTGATAGTATTTCTGATAGGAAATGCTGAAGTTCTCAGTCTCATATGAAACTGGGGTAGCTTCTGAAATGGTATTCTGCACTGCTTGGTCAAAAAATAGCTCTGGACTTTTATATCACCAAAGCATAACCCATTGTTAAGAAGTCCGGTGGACTGAATTGATTGATTGACAGAAACAAGGTAAAAGTTTTTAATAAGGTTATTTTTGGAAGAAGCTGCCTGTATACTAATATATTCTGTATGGTTTCATAGAAAAGACAAGGATATTGTCTTCAGCTAATATGTAGTGAGCAGAGGAATACCTAGGCAGTCCATATAGTTAATATCTATAAGTAAAAGAAGAGTATTTATAACCTATTTAAAATTTAAAGATCTGGAACTTTAATATGGTATTATTATATCAGTTAAAATAATTTGTTGTAAAATCCTTAACAAAATGTCTTCTGAGTCAACAAGCTAAAAGTCAGGAAGTGCTATTCACTTATAACTGCATTATGTTATTCTGTGTTTTTCCAGGCATTTTTGCCCATGCTGTAACTGAAGCTTTCATAGTTCTGTAACTTAAGCCATGATATATCCTAGAGTCCAAGTTTAAAACTGTAGTCCTTTACAGCACTCTTTATACAGAATTACAAAAAATGTTACAAAATCATTGAAAATAAAGTGAGAACTGCCTCTGGGGGTATCAGTCTGAAGGCAGAATCAGCTGCTACTTGTGTTTATTTAAATGGACTTTGAGTGAATACACGACCAGTAATTGAAGAATGTTTAGACAGGAAAGTTAAGGATATCCAAGTGTCAAAATAATATGTTTATTTTATTCCAGAGAATCTTTTGATTATTTTGCTATGAACAAATGTCAATGAAACTTTTTTAACCATCTTTTGACGTGACATATTTTTGACAAATGAAAACAAAAAACTGATTAAAATCCTGCAATTAACCCTTCCTGCAACAACTTCAATGTTTTCGGTTTTTGGCTTTTATTAATTTACTCGCCTTGAAAAATTTTTGGCTTTTCAGAAATCTTTCCTTGCAGTGCTGTTTTCCTCTATTTTCGAAGATATGTAAGAATTTATCATAGAATTTGTTCTGTTACTAGTTCACATAAATTTTTACTCGTTTAATTTATTTTAAAAAATGAAAAAATTGGACATGGAATTGTATTTACAATACTTCAATAAAAAATTCATGAGCAGTTCAGTTCTCTTTAGTGAATACTTCATTCTCAATACTTGATGTCCTCTAACACCTCTTCTATTGCTGAACTAAGTGTCTTTTCCTGTTACAGAAAGCATTTGAAGATAAATGTAGCTCCATCTGTTGCATAATTATTTTGTGGTGTAACTTTTAATAGTGAAAAAAGCTGGTCAAACTACTTCTCATTTTACAAAAGTGGTGAGAAGAGGACTGAAGGATGTTACCTAAACTACTTACAGCAGCCTAAAACCTGAAAAGTTTTTAATGTTTTTGATGTGGTGAGTAAACTGTTTTGTGCAGGTACCTCAGGCTAGGAGCCCATTTTTTGGCATGTTTCTCACCTGAGACATATTTCAGGATTCAATCTGCTCTCCTTATCTAGAAAGGCAAGCACTGCACTGTAAAAGTTATACTATTGCTTAAAGCCTGGCCTACAGAAGAAATCAGATGTTTCAGGAAAGCTATTTTCCGTAGGTCACTGTGTAGACATTCTTTCTTTATTGGATTTTGAGGGAAGTTTGCTTTTCTGGGGAAAAAAAGAAGAAAGATAAAGCTATACACTTGTACAAGATCTCATAATTAGTCAATACTAGGTTTCTTCTAACAAGTTTCATAACAGTAGTGGTTAGACCTGTTGCTGTGTTGGATCCCAATACTGAATTTCATTTTTGTCTGTATAAATAACACTGCAGGCAATGTAATCAATCTGCCCAATTATATTACATTAAAAATCCAGTTTACAAGCTTGTTATGATTGCTGTAGTTTTAGGTTCTAATTCTACAAAGATGACTAATTTCTGACTTTACAGAGATGACACATGAGAAACTGCACGACTGTTTCCTAAATTGTGTCTTCACTTAGACCATTACATGTCTGGCTATGGAAGAAAGTGCAAAAAACTTACTTTAATTTGAAACATTGTTTGGGTTAGATGATTTTACACCCTATTCTACACTAGGCTACAAAATTGGTATGTATGCAGTAAAACTTGTATATTCAGCTGAGTAGCTAAAGTAGGTTATTAAACTCACTGAGAATGAGTTCTTGGTAGAAAGGCTTGTAGGAAAATATTTTATTATCCATTTACACAGTTTGATTTGGGACCCTTTGAAGTTAAACCTGTTAATTGTAAACTGATACCAGGACGGAAGGGATAATTTGAAGATATTTAATAAAAAACATGTGAATTTTGATTTATTGTTATCTTAACATATAAGCAGGCATCTCATTAACTTCAATCAGAGGACAGAATAAAACCAAGGTGTGTTTGACATTCTAGAAAAAAAGCAAACAGTTCTTACAATGCAGTCATCTGAGATGAAAGCATTAAACTAAGTAGCATTCACTGTTGATAAGTCAAATAACTGGGAATTAGTTTCCAGAGTTGTCCTGTATTCTTCATACACTGGAGTTGGATAACCACGTATATGTAGCTTGCTACTTAGGAACTTGGGAAAGAAAGTCTGAGAGGGAACAAAGATATTCTAATGAACTAAAACCAGAACAAAATCTGTGTGTTCAGATACATTGGGAACATATACTTGGAGAAAAGAAAATAGTGGCTTTGACACTTGATTCTCAGGTCAGAAAACCCTGAACTTCAAATATATAAAGAATAACAATTCCAACATGAATCTATTGTAGCCAACTTAAAACATTTTATGCTATAAAGAATGAATGTATAGTTTTTGAAGTTCAAATGACATTTGAAAATATTTAACAGTCTGTTTACACCTCAGGCTTAAAAGGACTAATATTTTCTCTGGGGAAAAGCTGATATTTAAATTTTTTGAATGGGGTCAATGCAAGGTAAGACTAGATAGCTGAAATACAGGGGCTTTTGACAGAAATACTTTTCTGTCCATAAGGAAACATGGAACCATTCTTCCCATCACATATTTATTATTTTAATTTATCAAATATGTTGCAAAAAGAGGCAGTAAAGTTTTCTTTTTCTTCAACATAAAACTGCAGACACCTGATAATTCTACAGCTGGACCAAGACATTTGTTGAGATGAGATTTATATGTTCATATATGAAAAATAGAGACTATCAATGTCTGTTCCTTAGTATTTCCATGATCTGCTGAGATCATGAGCTTTAAGAATTATGTCAAGAGATACAGTCACTTATGCAAGTGATGCAACATATGAATGGAAAACTTGAATATTATCCTTCCTTTAAACAAAAGAATATGGAGTTTCTGAGTTAGAGTTCATTAATTAAGGCACTTCTGTCATGGGAAGATATTAGGCCAATAATTAAGGAAGGTTTACGTGAATGGATGAATAATAATGGTGCTGAATATCCCAAGTTAAGATTTAAAGGGCAAAGACTTAAAGGTAAAATACTTCCTATTCCTCTCTCATCTTTGAGTAAACTGTTCTGATTTCCATGTCCTGATACATACATTAGTGTCTTGAAACATAAGTTAGTATTAGTGTGCTAATGTCATTAATATCTTGCACCTCAAAGTACAAATAAATTCACTTAATGATGTTGTATTATGTATATTTTCAACAGTTGGTTAATTGAAGCTCAATAGGCAATAATGTGATGTTCCCATACACAGCTTTAAGATGGCATGGAGCACATAAGCTAAGAGGAGAGGCTGGCAGTGGGGGGACTGAGCTTGCTCAGACCAACAAAGAGGAGGCTAAGGGGCCACCTCGTAGCAGCCTACAGCTACATGAAAGGGGACTTACAAAGATGATGGTGCCAGAATCTCTGTGGTAGTGCCAGACAATATAATCAAGAACAACAGCCAAAAACCATGACTTGAGACTGTTCCAACTGGACATTGGAAAAAATGCTGGGAGAACAGTGCAGCACAGGAACAGATTTCCCAGAGAATTGTTGAGTCACCATCCTTGAAAGTTTTGAAGATTCTGGCAAAGCCTCAGCTGGCTTATGATGTTGTTTATCATCCTGTTTTGAGTGGAAGGCTGGACTACACAACCTCTTCCAATCAATGCTTTTCTGATCCCATGGTAGTATTCAAATATGATTTGCTTAACAATTTTTGGAAATAAAAGACAAAAGATAATGTGAAAAGGATTTGGTCTAATAGATTTCTATTGATATGCTACTGAACTAACAGGGAAACCAAAGTTTGTAGGGGTTCTTAATTTTCAAAACAATGAAACTAATCGTTCTAAAACTAATCGTTTTAGCTAAATTCCAGTAGGACTATTTGGAATTTTCTCTTGAAAATGTCCTTACCTTTTGCTTTTTTGTAAATGTTTGATTTAAATCTCTGGCAACGCTAATTCGTTATCCTCATGACGTTCTTTATTGTCTGGCACAGATTAACATATAGCTTTAGTACATAAATTTCTGATAATATGCTTCAAGTTGTACTAGCATGGATTATTTTTTCTCTGTTATGGAGCAAAACCCACTAGATTTGTGAAGGGAAAGTCAGGTGTCAGTAGCAATTCTAGGATTTCCAAATAAAATGTTATGTTCTGGCTTCCTAAATAATTGTGATAACTCAATATGATGGAGTGACTGCATTGGTGGATACTGGAAGAGCAACTGATGTCATCTATCTTGACTTCTGTAAGGCTGACACTGTCTCACACAACATCCTTGTTGCTACATTGGAGAGATATTGGTTTGATGGACTGTTTGATGGATAAGGAATTGGCTGGATGGCCACATCTAAAGAGTTGCAGTCAATGGCTTAATGTCCAAATGGAGGTCAGTGACGAGTCCCTCAGGGGTCTGTATTGGAACCAGTACTGTTTAATATCTTCATCAACAACATAATGGGATCGAGTGCACCCTTGGCAAATTTGCAGATGACACCAAGCTGAGTGGTACAGTTGATATGCTGGAGGGAAGGGATGCCATACAGAGGGACCGTGACAGACTTGAGAAGTGGGCCCATGTGAACCTCCTGAAATTCAACAAGGCCAAGTGCAAGGTCCTGAACCTGGGTAGGGGCAATCACAGACTGGAGGATGAATGGTTTGAGAGCATCCCTGCTGAGAAGGACTTGGAGATATTGGTAGATGAAAAATTAGACATCAGCTGGCAATGTGCACTTGCAGCCTCGAAAGCCAGTTGCATGCTGGGCTGCATGAAAAGAAGCATGGCCAGCAGGTCAAGGGAGGTGATTCTACTCCTCTTCTCCACTCTCCTGAAACCCCACCTGGAGTACTGCATCCAGCTCTGGGGTCCCCAGTGCAAGAAAGATATAGACCTGTTAGAGCAGGTCCAGAGGAGGGCCATTAAAATTATCAGAGGGCTGGAACACCTCTCCTATCAAGAAAAGCTGAGAAAGTTGAGGTGGTTCAGCCCCAAGAAGAGAAAGCTTTGGGGACACCTTGTTGTGGCCTTTCAATACTTAAAGGAGGCTTATAAGAAAGATGGAGAGAGACTCTTTACCAGGGCCCGTAATGACAGGACAAGGGGCAATGGTTTTAAACCGAAAGAGAGTAGATTCAGACTAGATATAAGGAAGAAATTTTTTACTGTGAGGGTGGTGAGACACTGGAAGAGATTGCCTAGAGAAGTTGTGGATGCCTCATCTTTGGAAGTGTTCAAGGTCAGGTTGTATGGACCTTTGAGCAACCTTATCTAGTGGAAGATGTCCCTGCACGCAGCAGGGATGTTAGAACTGGATGACCTTTAAACGTCCCTTCCAAATCAAGCCATTCTATGATTCGATGATAATAGTGAAGGGTGACAGGGGGATGCAAGAGAGATGAACCATAACAGATTCAATGTCTTTGTATTTGATCTTTGTTGTCTGGTGAGGTAGAATATTTCCATAGGAAGAAACTCTTATGAAGGATTTAGCCAAATTATTTGCTCTAGTCTTTGACTTCTTTTGCCCACGGGCAAATCATTTTCTTAAAATCTTTTAAAATCCTAGCCTAAAAATGTATGACAGGAAAGTAAGAAAACAAAGCAGGTTATCCAACTCCTTTGACTTCCACTGAGATGTAAATTGACATTTACATTGAGATGTAAATGGCAACAGTGGTTGCTCTGTACATTTCTGTATTAAGCTTTTCCCTGATAAGTAACATTTCTTATGTTGTGAAAGCTTATAATTTTTGGAGTTCCTGATCTTACCTCCAGTTTATAGGCACAGAAGTAGTACAAATTAATTTCTCTTTGCAGTTGAATAATCTTGCTGAATAATCTTGCAGTTGGTGGGGGACAGGCAGCTGGATTAAAATGCATTCTCAGGGATGGGAAATAAGATTTACCAAAAAGTGAGGCAGAAAATTCTGAAAGGATTCAGAGAAACTGGCAGAATCTGTTAAAAGTTCAGCCTTTCTCAGTGCTGTCAGCTTTGGAAGAAAGATGCTTAGAGGCTTAAGCCACAGATGAGAACGTAGATGGATATGGTTGCCCATATAGGTACAAATTGTTAATGCTATCTAGATTAGGTTAAAGCAGGCAAGGAAGTCTCACGTGATTTAGTAGGCTTATATTATATGACTAGTCTGTAGGCTACATGTGTTTGCTTACTGCCCTGGGCAGTGCAAATGAGGAAACCCAAAAATCCTGTCATCTGTTTTATGTTTAAAAATAGGGCTTCAAATGATGCTGTCATGAAAGTCTGGTTTGTTAAAGATGAGAGTATTAAGAGTTTAATTGATGCAGTGCATTTTCCTAGAGATGCTTCAGCATATATTTTCAAAAAGATGTTTAACATCATTGCTTTCCTTAGTAAGTGCCAATATTAAATATAGAATATAAGCATAATTAATCTGCAAAGGATTAATACATAAGTAGAAAAAAAACCCCTACTAGTGACAGGGTATTTTTTAATTTGAGCTACAGTTGCTTTGTATAGATTCTGTTTTAGTATGAAAGTTTTGATTTTTTTTTTTAAAAGCTTAATTTTATGTTTTTCAAAGAGTGCAATCAATTTTTTAAAAAATATAGTAGCTAGCATCGCCTCCCTCTTATAATGGGCTTTTTATCAGTAGATTTCAATATCCTGTTTGTGACAAAGTTAGAACAATTACATGGCCCGTGTTCTTAGATGAAAATATGTCATGCTGGATCCAAGAGCAGGAGAGAGGTGAGGCTGCTGCAGCTCCATGTCCCCAGGTCCAACCAGGAGCACGGCTGAAGATATATTGCCAGTAGGCATGCACGCTCAGAGCACATGTATTACACCACGTATATCCATGGCCAGCCACACAGATCACGGACTCAGAGCGCTCACATGAAGACAGATAGCACCAACAGTCTCATCCTGCTCCCCTCTCTGGCTGGACAGGATGGAAGTCTGCTGGTGAGAACACACACACATATATATATATGTGTGTGTGTGTGTGTGTGTGTGTAAGGTGGATCCCTCCAGCAGCTGGACTCAGTCTGTCCAGTTGCTGGCTGCTGGATCCCAGTCTCTCCAGATGCGCTGGCACCTGGCCATACAAAACCCCACTCCACTTGCTGGTACAGACTGTTGTGTGCACACATACACAGCCACCTAGGCCTGGTGGGGACTCCCCTGGTCCCATAGCTGACCCCTCTAGGCTCTGCTGAGACACCTCTGGGAGGGGCCCAGACAGAGGGGTTTTTTCTCAGGCATCCTTGGTTTGGGTTCCCACCTGCTTTTGTGTACCTTTGTGCTCCTATGGGCTTGTGGAGATGTGTCTTTGATGGGCTGATGGCTCTTCTGTGATGAACTTAGTGTATTATTTGGACTCCTCTCCTGCTATTGTCTCTGTGGAAGCTTTTATTACATAACCTAACACATTACTTCAGTTTTCACCTGTGAAGTAAGGGCTTTGAATAACTTTTACAATGGCCTTTGCATATCTTTATCAGTTTGTGTAGTTATACACGTATATCCACATTTGCATGAGTAGATATGCTTTAAAGACCTGTCCAATCACAAAGGGAACCTGTATGAATTGAGCTTCATCTTCTTTCTGTTTTGCAATTGCTATCAAATTGTGGGGAGGGAAATTATTTCTGTATCTGACAACACATTGCCTCTCTCCTTTTTGTTCTTTTCTTCCTTTTTCTCACAGAAGAGAAAGGCTAAGAAGTTTCAGTTGACTGACTCCGTATAGAACATATGCATTTGTTTTGTATAGTTATGTATCTAGGTTTTGAAATCTCAGTATAAGATTCCTAATATTAATCTTC
Source organism: Mycteria americana (assembly GCF_035582795.1). NCBI lineage: Eukaryota > Metazoa > Chordata > Aves > Ciconiiformes > Ciconiidae > Mycteria > Mycteria americana. Next base: position 91,531,483 of record NC_134366.1, on the reverse strand, counting down.
TTCTAAAAATTCTTAAATTTCCATCCCTCCCCAAAGACTTCCTTAAATAACAACAAAAAGTATTCATTTTGTCTTGTCTCCCTGTGATACTCTTGGCTTTTATGCTTGTGTGACTACCAAATAAGCCTGCACATTTTTGGGAAAATATTGAGTTTACATTCACTCTTAAACTTGACCATACCTGGTAGCACTGAGTATGTTATGAATTTTCCTGGTCTAACTAGACAGTATTAAATTCTGACTCCAAAAGGCAAACAATTTAATAGATAAAACTAAGTTATTTTGCTTTTGAAAAGGAAATGTGTGAAGAATATCTTAATAAGAGTTTGAGTTCATGTTTAAGAAATAGCCTGTGTGTGGAGGCAGTCATGTAATTTGATAACTCTTCATTTAAAGCTGCTGAACTGAGTGTTCAATAATTCAGGGTTTCCTACAGCATGTAAACCTGCCAATCAATTAAAGAAGGTATTTGAACAGAGATTGGTTTTAAAAAGCTATTTTTTGTTTTAAAAATTTAAATAAATGAAACAGTCAAACAGGACAGGGGTGAGAGGAAGAGGGAGAAGGAAGGGATGGGGAATTAATAATTGCTAAAGCTAGCATTATTCAACGTTGGAAGGACTGAGCTGACAAATCAAGCAATAAAACTGTTGTAGATCCCTAACTTCATGAATACTTTGCTCTGTGTAGAAATTATATAATGCAAAACATGTAAATGTCTAGCAAGGTGGTACTAAGGCTAGAAATGAAAGTTCACAAGACACAAACAGTTCTTAACTGAAACTGGAAAGTAACTGTGGTCTTCGCTGTTCCATTTTTTCTCCATAAAGTCAAATCCAGCCCTAATGAGGTCAATGGAACGAGTATTGACCCATTGGGTGTTTTTCCCCATTAGGATGTGGATAGGGACCTACCATGCTCTGATATGAAAATAAATCTTGTTCACAAATGTAGCATAATTTAATGGCATTAAAAAATTCCAAAGTGAAAGTATGAATTCTTTAGCTTAGGACTAAAAGTAATGTTAGAATTAAAGCTGTCCTAAATTTGCAGGCCCTTTTCAAAGTATTAAGACTTTTCTGCTTTTCAGTAAAACAACTAGTGAAATGCTTATAAACTCCAGTACAAAATATTTCTGTAGTCTCATTCTTTGAACTGGTGGAGTTGAAGGTTTTCCTTGAAATCAATGTTTCTTCATTCTCAAACATTTCCATTCAGTAGGTTCAATCTGGGGGGATAAAATGCCAAAATCGAAGACTTACTTTAGAACTGGAATATCGTCTTTTCCTCCAAGGGTGTCCCTGATCTTCCCATCCCTGCCTTTCCTGTCCCTGACCAGTTCTTTCTAATTTGTATGTATGAGGTCCAGAGAGTGCCTACTCTTGTCAGGTCCTCAATCACCTGTGTCAGGAGGTTGTCACCAGTGCACCCAGAAACCTCCTGGATTGCTTGTGCCATTCTGGGTTGTCCCTCCAGCAGACTTTGGAGTGGTTAAAATCCCCCATGAGGACCATGCTGGAGCTGAACTTGGCTAGGGACATAAAAAATAACAAGGAAGGTTTCTTCAGGTACGTAGGACAACAAAGGAAGATGAAAGAAACTGTACCCCTCCTGATGAGTGAAATGGGAGACCTGGCTACCACCAACATGGAAAAGGCTGAGGTATTCAACAATCTTTTGCCTTGGTCTTCACTGGCAAGTGCTGTAGCCACGCTGCCCAATTCACAGAAACCAAAAGCAGGGACTGGGAGAATGAAGTACTGCCCACCATAGGAGAAGATCAGGTTTGAGACCATCTACGGAACCTGAATGCGCACAAGTCCATGGGACTTGATAAGATGCATCTGAGGGTCCTGAGGGAACTGGCGGATGAAGTTGCTAAGCCACTCTCCATCATATTTAAAAAGGCATGGCAGACTGGTGAAGTTCCCAGTGACTGGAAAAGGGGAAACACAACCCCCATTTTTAAAAAGGGAAAAAATGAAGATCCAGGGAACTACAGCCTGTCAGTCTTACCTCTGTGCCTAGCAAGATCATGGAGCAGATCCTCCTAGAAACTATGCTAATGCACATGGAAAACAGAGAGGTGATTGGTGACGGCCAACATGGCTTCGTTAAGGGCAAATTGTACCTGACAACTTTGGTGGCCTTCTGTGACAGGGTTACAGCATTGGTGGTTAAAGGAAGAGTGACTGACGTCATCTACCTGGACTTGTGCAAAGCATTTGATACTGTCTCACACAACATCCTTTTCTCTAAAATGAAGAGACATGGATTTGATGGGTGGACCACTCGGTGGATAAGGAATTGGCTGGATGGTCACACTCAAAGAGTTGTGGTCAACGGCTCGATGTCCAGGTGGAGACCAGTGATGAGTGGTGTCCCTCAGGGGTCTGTACTGGGACAAGTATTTAACATCTTGTTGGGGACATGGACAGTGGGATTGAGTGCACCCTCAGCAAGTCTGTGGATGACCCTAAGCTGAGTGGTGTGGTTAATACTCTAGAGGGAAGGGATGCCATCCAGAGGGACCTGGACAGGCTAGAGCTGTGCCCATGAAAACCTCATGAAGTTCATCAAGGCCAAGTGCAAGATCCAGAACCTGGGTAGGGTCAGTCACCAGTATCAGTACAGACTGGGCGATGAGTGGATTGAGAGCAGTCCTGTGGAGAAGGACTTGGGGGTATTGGTGGATGAAAAACTGAATATGAGCCAGCAACATGTGCTCGCAGCCCAGAAAGCCAATCGCATCCTGTGCTGCATGAAAAGAAGTGCAGCTAGCAGGTCAAGGGATGTGATTCTTCCCCTCTACTCTGTTCTCATGAGACCCCACCTGGAATATTGTGTTCAGCTCTGGGGCACCCAACATAAGAAGGACATGGACCTGTTGGAGCGGGTCCAGAGGAGGGCCACGAACATGATCAGGGGGCTGGAGCACCTCTCCTATAAGAACAGGCTGAAAGAGTTGGGGTTGTTTAGCCTAGAGAAGAAAAGGCTCCAGGGAGACTTTATAGCAGCCTTCCAGTACTTAAAGGGGGCCTACAGGAAAGATGGGGAGGGACTCTTTATCAGGGAGCATAGTGATAGGACGAGGTTTAACAGTTTAAAACTGAAAGACGGCAGATTTAGATTAGATATTAGGAAGAAATTCTGTACTATGAGGGTGGTTAGACACTGGAACAGGTTTCCCAGAGAAGTTGTGGATGCCCCATCCCTGGAAGTGTTCAAGGCCAGGTTGGATGGGGCTTTGAGCAACCTCATCTAGAGGAAGGTATCCCTGCCCATGGCAGGGGGCTTGGAACTAGATGATCTTTAAGGTCCCTTCCAACCCAAACCATTCTATGATTCTGTGATTCTATGACTGGCGCCTGTGAAAATGAGGATTTTTCCTATTGATGAAGAAGGCCTCATCTACTACTACTTCCTGATCAGGCAGACTGTGGAATACCCACCCCACAACATCATCCACATTTTAGTCTGCCTTCTAATCCTGATCAACAAGTCCTCTGCTGGCTCATCACCTATCCCCAGGCAGAGCTCCATGCGTTCCTGCTGCTCTCTCACATAAATGGCAACTCCCTCTCCTTGCTTTCCCAGCCTGTCCTTCCTAAAGACCTGATATCCATCCATTGTAGCAGTCCAGTCATGTAAGCTATCTCACTATATTTCCCAACGAGATGGTAACCTTGCAATTGCACACAGATCTCGAATATTTTTTTATTTCTTCCCCACACTGTATGCATTATTGTATAGGCACTTCAGAGAGGCTCTTGGTCATACAGATTTCCTGGGAAAGATGAAAGCTTTCTGCATAGTGCTGTCCCATAGGTGCTTCCTTATTTATGTGCCTATGTTTGAAGTGGGCTCCCTTCAGCCCTGTTTTGATAACTACAAGGTCTGTCTTGTCCACATCGCCCTGCATACTTTTTTAGCCAACTCACTCCACCAGTTTCTCACTTGACTATGGATCGTCATCTCCCTCCTCCTAGTTTAAAGTTCTCCTTACCAGGTTGGCCAGCATGTTGGCAAAGATACTTCTGCCTCACTTAGTCAGGTAGATCCTGTCTTTTCCAAGCAGTCTGCAGTCCTCAGATGGGGTCCTGTGGTCATAAAAACTAAATCCCTGTTGTCAATACCAGCTGTGCAGTCAGTTGTTGACCTACAGAATCCACCTGTTTCTCCTTAAACCTTTCCTCCTCACCAGCAGAAGAGCACCACTGGGGCTTCCTTGATGCTCTGCCCAGGGCTATGTAGTCAATCTTGATATGTTCCAGGTCTCCTCTGGCAGTATTGTTCGTGCCTATGTGGAAACAAGAGCAGCAGAGTGTTATAGTTTGAGGGCTTGGATAAGCCTTGGCAATTTTTCCATGACATCCCAGAAGATGGTGAACCCTCAATAAGAAGCAAACCTCCTTAGACAACAGTTTGTAGAGCTGGCAGATGGGGACCTCTGTTCACCACAGCAGACAGTTACCCGCTACTAACACTCGCTGCTTCCTCTTGATGCTTCTTCTTGGCTCAAGCTCAGCCAGTTTTGAAGCTTCATTTGACAGAGCTCCCAACCCCTCATCTGCTACCAGGACACCAAACCTATTCTGCCGGTGCAGGCCTGAAAGGAAAAAGCCTTTCTCCTGTTTCCAGAAATCACATGCTTCCAGCTTTGATCATTGTGGGAATAGGCACCCAAATACAGATTTATGTGCCTAGCTGAAATCTACTCCTTTTATTTTAATTTAGTGTTTAAACTAATGGTTTTGTTTATTTCTTTCTTATACTACGGACTTTTAACAGCAATTCTTGGCATTCTATCATTTATCGGATTCCTGATGATAAAAGAATTTCACCCTGTGGTTTGTCAACTTCTCTTGTATTCACTTGTACCTTGACTTCTGGATGTCTTGAGTATCTGAATGTTTTGGAGAGTTTAAAACAGCAGCTGGGGATTAACTCTTTCGTAGACTAAATGTTACAAAACCTAAGGTTAAACTCAAAATTGTTTCCCTGTTATACAAAGGGAATCAGTTCCTGGGGAGCTTACTTGCCCAAGGTTCATTGAAGAGCCTTAGAACCAGTGGTAAACTCTTAAGTGAACCTGGAAAAGAGTTCAAAACAGTTTAAATAAGTATCCTGGGAGTTCTCACTGCTTCATGCAAGCTATTATAATGGGCCTTCTGTAAAAGTAGGAAATCCTCATCTTATAAATGAGATTAGCAAGGTAAAAAAACATCTGACAAGGACACAATTGAATGTACTGCAGCTACACGATGTAAGTATAAGTATTACAGTAAAATCAATCACTTCGGTTAAGGAACAGCAGAATTCAGATTGCTAGTGAATGTATAGTACAATAGTGTTCATTTCTGTGACTGCATGCACTTTTTCTGCAGGAATCTTGCCTCTTTAAAGTAAAGGATGAACTTGTTCTTCAATGATTTAAAGATTTTGAAGAACTCCCACTCCACTTTCTGCAAGAGTTAGAATTATGTATTGAATAGGTTTATGAACAGAATTCTATGGTTGCAACTACAGAAGACTCCTATTAGCCAGAGGATCACTTCCCAGGCCTGTGTTCCTGTGAGTGCAAGGAAGGACTCATGAAGACAACAGACAATTTTATAGCCCACAAAGCAGAAAGTCACAATGGAGAGCAAATTTCTATCCCTCCAGTGCCTATATCAGAATTTGAGATAGTAGGAAACCTGCCGAAATGTTTTAGAGGCTGTCATTCATTTTGGGGTGACCAATTTGAGATTCTAAAGACTTAATTGCCAAAGGCTGAATGCTCCAAGTTGCAAGATAAAAATCTATTCAAACTGCTTGGAATGTATATGTAAATAACAATCTTTCTCAACATGGGCACCCAAAATTATTAGAAGCCCTTAGAATCCTATCTTCAAAATTAGATTAGAGTACTCTCTTGCTTAGAATGTGTTGTAAAGATATATTGATGGTCAAAGTTTTCAAATGCTACAAGGATGGGGCAGTGAAAAGCCCCAGGGAAATTAACAATTCAGTAGGTTTTCCTTCAAAGTGGAATCAAACTACGTAGTAAATAAAACTTAGGAATGACATTGAATAACAGAATGAACTATTTAACAGCTGCTCATTTAATGAGCAGTGTCCCTTTTGGGAACAAAAGAAAGTGGTAGTCCTGTGGAAGATGTGTGCAAACATGTCATTAGACTGAATTGCACACCCAAAATGAAATCAGCAATGTTTTTAATACAGTATTGTACATGTTAACATGGCTTTTTGAGGCAAGCAGCCTAGACTATGGAGAAACTGACAGCACTTAGCTGACAGCACCTTGTATGAAAGAGGATGGCATCCATGAGTAGATACCTGCTTTGCCAGAGGGTATGAAATATTTGCTGATAGCATTCACTACAAGCTGAACTCTCATTTTTTATAGACCTGGAGCTTTCTGCTGGTCCGTCTCCTTCCCATGTTAGTTTCTTCACCACCATTCCATTGTCCTCATCTTGCAGAGACTGTTTTCCTCTTAGGCTAGTCTTTCCAGTCTCTGTATGCAGAAAATCCTGTTCCCACTTAATGACTCCCCTTTGTCCTTGTCAGCCTTTCCCCCAGCATTCAACTGTCTCCTAGCCTGACTCTGTTATACTTACCTGCTTCTGTTCTGTGCTTACCATCTGTTTGGACCTAGACCAAATTTCCCCTACCAGTTCTTGAGGTCTTCTTCCCCCCTATCTTCTTCCTTCTGCTTTGGTGTTCTTATAAATCCCCCAAATCTGTTTACGTCAATTCCCAGTATTGTTCAAGAACTTATTTCTTCTCCCCAAAGATACATAGTTCCTTTATCTTCCTTATTCTCCTGCACAGATCTATTTCCTCCACTGCTATCATCAACAATGTCCAATGCCCATTGTCCTCGGAGCTGGGCAATCTCTTTTCCCACTCTACAAGGAAGCCAGGATGTCTCTTCAGAGCCCAGATCCAGGCCACTTGAAGAGCCATAATCACTGGAAAAAATTCTGCCAGCACAAGTCTGAAACTTGTCAGTAAACATATGCCTTTAGATAAAACTGGGGAAAAAAAAAAGCTCATAGAAGAAATAATTTTTCAAAAGATTATGATTTTATTAAGTTTGGGCTAGTCTTCATTCAGCACAAAGCTCTACCTGTTGTGTACACACCTGTCTTTCAGTTTCACCCTTCAATCCCTGCTGAAAAGTGTGGGAACAGGTGAGCTTTCCAGTGAGTCACTAATGTTTTAATGTGGTTGAGAGGCACCAGAAAGTAATGACATTCTCCCTTAAGTGCATTCCCACAGGTCTGAAGTGTTTGACTTTTTGTATTAAAAAAGGAAATTTGGAATGAGACAAATAAACGTGCAGAGTTGCAAGTATAGTAGGAAATGACAGGAAGTATTCCAGTAAACCAAGGTGCTACTAAAAAAAGGAGGATTTTAATATAGTTTTAAATTTTCTTCTATATTGCTCATTAGGTTGAGGAACCCTGATATGTATATTAACGTAGTTTTTCCCTGTGGGCACCCTAAGGTGTCTGTCTTAAGTTCTAGTTGCACTGTAATGTTGAATCACCTGATCAATTCTATGATGAAATTGGCCTGGTAGACAAGGGGAAAGCAGTGGATATTGTCTACCCGGACTTCAGTAAGGCCTTTGACACTGTCTCCCATAAGAACCTCAGAGACAAGCTGTTAATGTACAGAATGGATAAGCAGAGAGTGAGGTGGACTGAAAAGTGGCTGAATGGCCAGGCCTGGAGGGTGGTGATCAGTGACACAAAGTCTAGTTGGAGGACAGTAACTAGCAGCGTACCCCAGGGGTCAATACTGGGCCCGGTCCTGTTTAACATCTTCATTAGTGATCTGGATGATGGAGCAGAGTGTACCCTCTGCAAGTTTGCTGATGACACAAAACTAAGAGGAGTGACTGACACACGAGAGAGTCATGCTGCCATCCAGAGGGACCTGGACAGGCTGGAGAAATGGGCTGCCAGTTCATGAAGTTTAACAAGGGGAAGTGCAAAGTCCTCTGCCTGGGGAGGAACAACCCCATGCACTGGTACATGCTGAGGGCTGACTGGCAGCAAAGCAGCTTTGCAGAAAAGGACCTGGGGGTCCTGATGGACACCAGATTGAACATGAGCCAGCAACGTGCCTTTGCCACAAAGAAGGCTAATGGTATCCTGGTCTGCATTAGGCGAAGTATTGCCAGCAGATCAAGGGAGGTGATCCTCCCCCTCTACTCAGCACACCTGGAGTGCTGTGTCCAGTTCTGGGCTCCTCAGTACAGGAAAGACATGGGCATACTGCATAGGGTCCAGAGAAGGGACACAAAGATGATGAAGGGACTGGAACATCTCACATATGAAGAAAGGCTGAGAGAGCTGGGACTGTTTAGCCTGGAGAAGGCAAGGCTCAGGAAGGATCTTAATAATGTATATAAATACCTGAAGGGAGGGTGTAAAGGGGAGGGAGCCAGACTCTTTTCAGTGGTGCCCAGTGACAAGACCAGAAGCAATGGGCACAGAGTGAAACACAGGAGGTTCCCTCTGAATATCAGGAAACACTTTTTTACTGTGAGGGTGACCGAGCACTGATGTAGGTTGCCCAGAGAGGTAGTGGAGTCTCCATCCTTGGAGATATTCAAAAGCCATGTAGACACAGTCCTGGGCAGTCTAGTCTAGGTGGCCCTGCTTGAGCGGGAGGGTTGGACTAGATGACCTCCAGAGGTCCCTGCCAACCTCAACCATTTTGTGATTCTGTGAATATTATGTTTAGTAGAGTACTAGCAATTAAAGCTCAGATGAAAGTGCATAAAACATCAAATTTATCAACAATTTGAGATTATGTTCAGTTTCTGCTGTTACTTGTGAGTACTTTACATCACCTAGCTGCAGCACGTTGAAAATATTTTCAACATGTGTAGAGAGCAAATGAAATATTACCATATAACATGGACAAATTTTTTATCACAATCAGAAAATTTACCTAAACTAAGTGCTATGAAGCAATTGAGTAAGCTACTGCCATAAGGAGGTTACTCCAATTTCCACTTTGATCTTACCTTTCTTCTCTCTCCTTCTCTCCCTGTTTCTGCCTGTGTACTCCGGCCCACTCAGGTTAGCTGTAATGGATATTTGGAAACATGATAAACTAGATCCAAGATCTCACCCAGATGAAAGAAAATTAAGACAAATTAAATTATTTTGAACCACCTGGCTGCATAGGCCTTAGTACTGGCACAAAGAAGACAGAGGACTGGCAGCATCTCTGGCTTAGATTAGTTTAAACTACTGTGGAGCAGCAGATTTAAGAAAATTAAAGCAATATGATACCTTCAAAGAATAGCAATGTTGAATAATGTTAGCAAAGTAAGTGCTGAGCAAGAAATATTGGTCAAAATATTTTTTTTCTACAAGTATAGATATGGATCACCTGAAACATTTGGCAAATTTTCTTTTTTTTTCCTTTGAAACAGAACCTCCTTTTGGAATTATTCCAAATGTAGTTTTTCTGTTAAAATTAAGCAGAAGACATTTTTAAAATTCTGTTCTCCATAAAAGGTTTTTTTTGGTTTGGTTTGGTTTTTGAATTTTTTTTTATGTGATAGTGGCAAAACAATTATTTGCACAGTTGCATCTTAGATGTCCGGTTATATGCCAATCATAAGACCCGTCTAAAAGAGTTATCCCATATCTGCCTATGATGATATTTTCTGTGTCATTTTAAAGTCTGTAAAAGTTTGAAAACAGTCTCTGTTTAAGACAGGTTATTGGGCTTAATAGTCTGTCAAATATGGTTTAATTATGTGAGAGCAAACAAATGTTCATAAACAGACAATCCAGGTAAAATAGCTCTAATAGAAGTGTATGTTTGAAATGTGGAGCATTTCCTTAAGACACCTTTAAAAGAAATTTTAAAGGTTCCCATGGAAACTTGACACCAAATTCTTTTAGCTTCCTTTGAAACAGTACTCCTAAAATCTAGTGTGGTGGGTTTTAACGTTGAGCTGATGTTACTCTTTGCATTCACCTTAAGAATTACAGCAAGCTTTGGACATACTTATGCAAAATAATCAAAAGTAGCTCACCTAATTTGCAAAGTTTTTATTCAATTCAGTTTATTCTTGTAATTTGTTGTACTATTTATACTTTAGAGACTGAAAATAGAGGGTCTGTAGGCTGTATCTATACTGGTAAATTAAATAGTGCCCAGGAATGTCCTGTATCACCAAGCCATTAGAACAATAGCTTGTGTGCTTCTGGCCTGTGCCAAGTAGCACTCCCTCAGGTTATTCATGTGTGCAGTCTGCGAGCTAGAGTGATCATTTCCAGGAATCATTCCCAACTGGCAGTTCGTGTGTGAGCCTGTTTGGAAGGATAACAGAGGTTAATATTACAGATGCAGGCTCTTTAGTGGCAGATGGCCTCAGCACTGGAGAACGGTCTCAGACATATTTAATTTACTAACCAGAACACAGTCATAATCTAACACACCTTGGTAAAATTAACTTACTATTTGACACTTAATTTCCTGTGTCAGCTTCTAACAAGTATATTATTTTATAATATTACTGTTCTGGAGTCTCGAGTGTATGTATATTCTAAATTTCTCTGACAATGAAGGCTAGTATTTTTTTAAAGCAAACATTCTTCCGGTGCTCTTTGCATATTTCCACTTGGGTCACATAGCACCACTGGAGCAACACAATATCTGAAACTACCCATTGTGTAGGATGCAGAAAAATGAGTGATTCTAGCCACTTCTCATTTCCTATTTAGCTGGACAAAGTGCAAAAGATTGAATTGCATATGATATATTCAATATTTTCACCTTTATTGTACTGAAGTTTCTTTCAACTGGAAAGAAATATCATATTGTTAAACTACTGTCTCTTTCAGTAGAATTATACAAGTTACCACTTCTGAAAAATGGCTAAACAGAAGTCCAAGCTAATTTAGGTTTACAATGCTGTGGACACATGCAGTCTGAGCAATGGTATATAAATGCTCATGTGTAGTCTTAATAGTCATACACACTGAATACTGAACATATTTTCCAGCAGTGGCTTGTTGCTTGTTGGCCACAGCGTTTGGCTTCTATGTTGCAGCAGTTGCATGTTGGCTGCTGTTAACTGAGATAATGGAAAGCCCCAGCTGGAAGAAACCTAGCCCCACACAGATGATTGATCAGTTGTTCTTCCAGCCACAGTGTTCCCACTCATGTTGCACTGATTACTAATCCTGAGATCTGAAGGCTTTGGGTTTTAATCTTTTGTTTGATGTAAAAGGCCATGGCTTTCCTCAAACACTGAGGAGTCCTCAAAATTTTGTAAGTCTGAGTATTTAGGGAATGATAATGTCCCCAGAAAAACTGACATGGAATTCCATGTTTTCCATCAAAATTCAGATCAAATTCCTCAGGTCTATTTTCTATTCAACTATAGTGTAGTACCATGAGTGTGCAAAAATATTGAGTATGCAGTAGCTAGAATAGCCTTAAATTTGTCACTTTATTTGAACTGTTCATTGTGGTGCTATATTAATCATAACTCTATATTGCTTTTTGTAAATTAGGCATAAGTAAAAATAAATTCTAGGTTTTTACCTAGATGGGATTTCCAAGATGGGAAAAAAGTATCTAGATGGAGACCTAGATTTCTTTACATGTGAAATTACATCTCCAACTAGTCTTTTGACCAAGTTAATACAAATTACATTTGAGCTTTGCAATTTTTTTTAATCCTCAAAAGTGAAGGTGTGTCTGTTATAACTTATCTATACAGAACTATCTTCAAATGTCATACTACTAAGGCTTGTGAAGTTTTCCTACACAATGCTGTGGGTAATGTTTTAGACTGGTTTTAACCTAATTATATTGTTTCTGTCATTTTACAATATTGCAAGGGACTGCAGGCTGTTTTCCCTTTCAGGGCTTTATCATCTAAACTGTCACAGTGCATACCTGATAAAAGCACAGAGCTCAGTGTAATTTGTTTGCTTACAAAGTTGTCTTGAGGAGGCTCACAAGAGCCTTACACAATCAAGAATATGAGGTGTCAGCAGATGACAAAACAGAGAAAGGGACTGAGAAAGGGACTGTTGTCACTGGCTTCCAAAATGTCTCACTGAAACAAGTAGAAACAAACAGATTAATAAAAATATGTAGTTTTAAGGCCTCAAAGGATGACTAGGTAAACAAATTTAAGGTTCTCCTTGGCCATATAATAAATTATTAATCAGTCGGTTGTTTTTTCCACAGTAGAAATGATGGCTATTGTACTGTAAGTTTTCTCTTTACCAAAGTATATTTTGTTTTACTGTTTTGTGCAGACAGTTCCATAAAGTATTTTTCTCAGTCTCACAAAAGCTGATGAGCTGTTTTCATTCAGCATTCATGTTTTACCTTCAACTAACTTGTCTCCTAAAATGTTCATTTGCTGTGTTTATATAATGAGATGGGCCAAACAACTTGTTCTCCTAAGTAATTCACAGTTATTGTGAGTTTCAATAAGTTCACATTTACCCCATGTTAATACCAGAGACAACTCAAGTGATTTTACATCAGTGGTCTGTTTGTCTCCTCAGCATGTATAAAATGTACAGATTCAATTGTTAAAAACTTTTATTACTTCATTTTTTTTTTTTTTTAAATATCTAAGAATTAGATTTAATTTTACTGAATTTAGTGCAGCTGGAATGATCTGCGCTCATAGTATGCATAGCTCTAGAATATGTTAACTCTTGTCTGATATAGCTTTCACAAGATGAACTGTGGTTGTTGCTTAAAAGCCTGGCTATAAGCCCATGGATGCCATTATGCAGTGTCAAAAGGTGGGAAGAATACTTCTAACAATGACTATTATCGGTTCCTTATGTCACTTTGGGAAACAAAAAATGTATTAAGTTAAGCAATGCATTGAGCTCTTATAACGGATATGAGAGTCCCAGGCTGGAGTGGATCCTGAAAACTCATCTAATTTATCTTCCAGGCATGGGCAAGGTCAGCTAAACTCAAGTTTTTTCTGATAGTATCTGTGGGGCCAATTATTCTTATTTTTGCGAATACTTATTTTGGTAGTGCGGGTTTCTTACTCCTATAGAGTGGTGGAATTACCTACAAAGACTTGGGAAGGGCCTCTGTTTCTGGTGATAGGATCAGTTCTTGCACTTTCAGTTATTTTGATCTTTCACTTTTTTTCAAGCACAACTGATTCTTGCACATACTTAAGAATTATAAATATTGTAGAATCATTTTTTGGGAAGAGCATAACCAATCTGATTCACATACAAAGTATAAAGATGGCAATTTTTATCTCTATGTAAACCTAAAACATTGCCATCTGGAGATTTTAGCATTTATTGCTGTGGAGGTAAGAGAGGTATATAAAATAATTCAGAACCTTAATTTGGTTCCAGCTTCCCAGTTCAAAATGATATCTGACTGTCTCTGTAGGACAACTCAGAAATAGTGATCATCTGAGCTGCCTTAATTAATAAGCATGTTTAAAATGGAGGAGTCTGGTGATTCTCCTTGAAAGTTTCTTAGTTTTCTTTTCCTGGAGCTGTAACACTTGAAGCTTACCTTCTCTCAGATTGTTGTACCAGTTTGGCTGGAAGAAGAGAGTAGGGAGTTTTCTATAGCTGGAGAAATCAATTTCTAGCTGATATTGGTTGGAGAAGCAATGATCACTGATAGGTGACATTTCTCTTGGCCGATAGGCTTGGTTTAGAATTCTCTTTCACTTTTTTTCCCCCCTTAACATAGCTGATATCCCCAAAACATTCTTTACACATATATATAAATATGGTAGAGACTACAGGTTGTAGTTATGATACATGGAGTGTTTCCAACATTCAAGAAAGTAAAAATTCCCTTTGCTGCCAGCCTTTACCTGCTCTAGTTCTTCAGTCTGGTACATCATGAAACAATAAAAATATTACTGAAATAATTATGAAATGGCTGTGGCTTCAGTGTGTTAATCTTTGAATTTCAGTGCATTTCAGCATGTTGAACAAATAACCATATTCAATCAAAGTAATACTATCAAAGCAAAGTTATTCTTTTGTTTGTGGAAAGAAAAATATTATGATGATTATCTTTGGAGGGGCACACTGAAAAGACAAGGGACAATGAACACCAGTTACAACAAGAGAAATTCCTGTTAGGTATCAGGAAAAAAATTGTAAGTGAGTGATCAAACACTGGAACTGGTGGCTGGGAGAAGTTGAGGAATCTCCATCCTTGGAGGTGGTCAGAACTCAACTGGACGTGGCTCTGAGCAACCTACTTTAACTTTGAAGCTGCTTCTTACTTCAAGTTTGGCCCTGATTAGATCAGGAAGCTGGACTAGATGACCTCCATAGGTGTCTTCCATCCTAAATTATTCTATGATTCTGTGATGGAGTTATTGAGATGTCAGGCATGATCCTCTAATGAACAGAAGTTGACTGGAGACCTCTGACAAGAACTGATTTTCTGAAACAAACTTGATTTTTCCTTAGGTGTAAAACAGATATACAGTGTTGCTACCAGCATTGTTTTTATCTAGAGAGGAGTAGAACACTCAACATCAGGTTTCTTACTAACAATTTTAGAAAAAATATTTGGAAGACCTCCTAGGTTATTTAACTTTCTCTATCAGCTAGTGCTTTAGGATGTGCTTTCATTATAAGTTCATGAGTTAATCATGGAAGCTTATGTTGATGACATTTATTCTGATTAATATGTAATATCCTAAATGTTAGTAATATATCTCCTTAAATTGTAAATAGAATTTAAAATGGAAATTGAATTCCTGGATAGGATCTTAGTTCACCAACATCCCTACTATTATCTGTTTGTACCACACTGATATTTACTTGGCAGATGTGTGTAGAAAGATTTTGACCTCACATGGCTCCCAATCTGTTTCCTTTACTCTTATGAAATCAGTAGAAAATCTTGATGTTTAAAGCAAGACTAAGTAGTACTGAAATCTACCCTCAGCCCATGTAGATAACTTGCCGCAGTTTTAAATGTACAGGTTTGAATGCTGGAACAGGTTTTTCATGTCATCTTCTATCACAGTCTTACAGAGTCCAGCTGACTCAAGGTGACTTACAGAGTCTAGATGACTCAATAACATTATAGAGGTGCGATAACTGAACCTGCAAGAACTTAGCAATTGCACTAGAATTATATTATGGCACTATTAATCTGTTCAGTGTATGGTAAATCCTACTTTTATTCAGCTCAAGGAATCTTCTTTTCCACATTGAACTGGGCAAAAATGATATAAACAAAAAGGAGGTAGAAACTCTTTCCAGTTCAGCATCTGTGAAGCACAAGTTGTCTCCCCCCAGGTGGTAGCAATTTAAACTACCTCACATCAAACCAATCACCACAGTCTCAGCTCCTCTCTACTTGGCAGAAAAATACCATGTCACTGGTGCATAAGTTATCCCCTTTTAGCTGTGCACTGTGCTACATAAGGGCTATAAATGCTCTGAAGAGATTCCAGCACTCTTCACATCTCAAGACAAAACTATAGTGTTTTTTTCTGGGGGAAGCAGGGTGCAGGATGCAGCAGGTGGCAAATGTGAGAAGGAAACAATTTTTTTTATAGAAAGTCTATAGCAGTCTCATACCCTTTAAACCCCCGTCCAACACGCCCTAATTATTTGCAGCATGACTTTTTAAGTTGAATTGCTTGCAAACATTCTGACACAATGCTAGTCAAGTTGGCTTTGACTTAGCTGATACTTTGAACTAACAGCTCTACTGTCTTTCTATGTCTACACTATATTACTGTATTGATGTCGGTGGCTTATGGCCAGTTTGGCATGTTGTAGCTACTAAAACTCCTCTGTACACTAAGTACAGCAGGTGGAAGAATTCAAAGTAAAGCGAATGGCATGAAAAAAGATGACACACAAAAAATCCTTGTCTGAAAACAATTTTTTCACCCCACAACAGGAATTTGCATGATTTGTAGGGGAAGAGGCATAGATTGTATAGGCTTGTATGCATTTTTATTTCTAATTTGGCAAGTTTCTACCAATTTCTGCAGTATACCTCAGCTGTATTTATATATAATTCCTTTAAGTGCAAAAGTTCATCTTTTACTTTTATTCAACCTCTTCAGTAAATATAATTCATAACAGCTCTGAGTCAAATTCTTTGCCTCACAAGTGTACTAGTAGGCTATCTAAAATGAGTGTTTGTGGATGTTGGATGATTCTAGCTGACATACCATCAGTTCAGTGTGTAGCTCCATTTTTTTAATGATCTATTGCATTTAGGACTTGCAAATCACCATTCAATCTTGATAGGTCATTGACCTTTGTGGAAACAGATGGGTAATTTACAGTTGGATCTTAGACACAGTATCTCAGGGGTACAAAATATCCTCATATTTCTTGCAAATGTCAGAAGAAACCTGTTTGCTTCAAAAGATGTTATGTAGGCAATGCACGTGATCACATATGCTTATTACAGTACCTGAGTAGTATTCTAATGTAGTTATATGGAAGAGACTGTATCATTAAGCAACCTAAAAAAAATTAATTTCCTGGTGTAAAAATCAGGTTTTGCATTATATTTGATTGATCTGGGTACGTTCAGCTCCAATTTTCTAGACTTACAAGATACTGAGGGGAAGAGGATAGGGAAGCAAATTGGAGAAAGCAAAAGCATAATAATGCAAAATACAGACGGGTTGTAATGGGAACTAGTAAAACTGAAGATAGAATGAAGAAGGAGCCAAACTACTGGCAGCTCAGGTGGTAAGTCTCCTTATCACTTTCTAGGGAACCCAGCTGATATATCTGGGCTTAGTTGTGGCTGTCTGATACTACATCTCCTTAGTGAAAGTCAGCATAACATTGAATGGTTCTATGCTATTTTTGTTTGTGCTATTGCCTTGGCTACTCTAGAGGAGGTTACGAGCCTAGGCTATCAACCTACCAAAGCTGCTGAACTGTTCTTGCACCTTTCTTTGATCTGGTGCAAATGAACCGCACCAGAGAATCATAAGCAGGCAATAAAACTCCTTTAAAAAAAAAAAAAAAAAAAAAAGTTCATCAGCATTGTTTGAATGGAAATTATGTCATATATGGTTAGGGTAACTGTTCAGCCTCTCCATTTTCATTGTAATACCTATGAGTACTAGGGGTCATAGCCTCTTATGTTCCTTTTACCTGTTCTGAATAAGAGGGAGAATCAGACTAGTAGTGTGACTCTTCTGTATAATGAGTCTAGTACACCTAGACTTCATATATTTGACTGAAAATGCCATAGGAGTCATTCAAAGTACTACCGGTTCTCCTCCAGATGAACTTACATGCACACAAAAGGAAAATACAGAAGAAGAGTATGCAAGGAGGAAAGTGGAGAATTCATGAATGAAAAGCTGAGGAAACCAAGTCACATTTTACTGCAGAAGTGTTGGTGAAGAAAAATAGGTGAAGGAAAAAAAAGTCTATCCAGCTTATTTAAATAATATATTTTCTTTGTTTTAAGCAAATGCAGGCTGTGAAGAAGAAATGGTAGAAAATTATTCTAAGCAAGAAGGAGAGCAAATAAACAAAATATATTTGAAAGATAATTTAGACTTATTCATAGCTAGAGGTTCCAAAAGGAAGTGCATAGACAGACATACTATAAATGTTATTTAGGAACTATATCACTGCATTTCAGTAGTGCCAAACTTCTAAGAGACACATCAATCTGTTTAATATTCCTATGCCCTTTACATAAAACAAAAAAAAGCTTTTATCATATAACCTTTGATGGCATCTTTTCTGAACTAAATTTGAATTCTAGTTAATACTTTGCTTCATAGGGTAAGTCTTTATTAGTTCTACTATTTAGAAGAAGTTAAACTGCTTTGAGAAAGGGTATGATACTTCAAGACTTCAAAATAAATATTAGAATTATTTTTCCTTGTTATCTGTAACATTATTGGTTGCTGTTCTGTATGCATTTCCTGAAGGATTTTACATCATTATTTTAAAAACAATGAGAGACAGACAGTGATAAATTGACAGTTACTAAAATGCTTCTGATAGATCATGTCAACTGCAGTCTACTTTCAAAAGAATCTGCTATTATTAGCCTGATTGCAAAACTAACAACTGCTTTTTAACAAATGCTTTTTCTAGGTACTTGTCAAAGAATGCATTTTAAGATAAGCAATATTGTATCTGAATATCACTAAGAAATTGCAGGTATAAAAGCAAAACCCTGGGTGGTCTATAACAACCCACACAAAGTTGTTTAAAGCTAAAGGAAGAATGGGTTTATCCCCAAACAAAGCATCAATATTATCACCAGTAAACTCCTGAGAGAAAACCAAAAATTGTTATAAGTTTTTATGGCCAGTTAACCTTAAATGCATATATTTTACTAATATAATAAATTGCTTAACTAATATGCTTTTCCCTGTTTTAAAAAGGAATAGCAACGGTTTACTCTGTTCACTTTTGAAGGTGGGGGATTATCTATCCAGAAAAGTCAGTATGGAGTATATAATTGGTGTATATAATTCTTTGGAGTATATAATTCTCAGTGGATCTTCAGCAAGTTTATTACCTCTCTGTGGTATGGCCAGTTCTGGATTATTTAGCCCATACTTAACAAAAGCTGGAAAAAGAATCTCTTAAACTGAAATAGACTCATGAAAATGATCAGAGAACTAGAAAATACTGTAAGCTTCAGCAGCTGAATCCATTTTGAGAGACATTTTTGGTATAACTGTCAGTTATCTCAAGGGATTAAAGCTTTGATAACATCCCTTGAACTTGTCAGAAAGATAAAAATAAGATCCAGTGGATGGAAACTAAAATTGGACAAATTAAAAAAATGGTGATAAGTGTAAATACTTTTGGCAGTAAGAGTAATTGACTGTTGAGAAAGCTAAGCAGGAGTTGTTAGGATTTCCTACCTGCAGAAACTTCTTGTTCAATATTGGTATTTTTTCCATTAGATGTTTTAGTACAGTCACAAATTAATTCTTGTAGTTCTTGTCTATTAGGAATATGTCTAAAATTATTCTTTCCTGTTTTATTTTTGATTTGTGAAATTGCGATAGGTTAAAAATGTGTTATATATTATCCAGGAACCTGTAGTGTATTCACTGGTCATCTCTAGTATCTGATAATACTCTGACTTTCTCTGCTTTTCTGTTCTCCTCTTCATTATTAGGAACGTAAAACAACTTCTCTTAGCTCATAGCCTGCAAAATAAGCAAAATCTTTTTTTACTGCCAACACTAGTCATTTTGTCACATAAAGGAAAAAATTAAAAATCTGAATGAGAAAGTAAAGGCAGCAGTTATGCCTGCTTTTTATTACACTACAGATATCCACAAACAGGTATCCATAATTTGAAAGTTAATTGATTCCACATTTTACAGCTCACAGGCAAACCTCCAGCGGCCTGCTGTAGTATCTCCTTTGGAAAGCCCACAACACAGTTTTGAAAGACATCCAATATCTTGTCAGAAATAATAGTAGAATATTGTTTGAAGTAGACAAAGCATCTCCACGCAATTTGAGATAAATGTTGGTTAGACAATAAGCAATCAACAGAGATCACCTAACACCTTGTGAGCTGAGCCTTTGAATCTGAAACAGGAGAATCTTGACCCTGAATCAGTCCCTGAATGGTATCAAAAACTCTTTACAAAGAAATTACAGTGGAAGTATTTTACGTATTTATTTCGTTAACATTATAGTTTGTTGGTTTTCTCCACTATACCATTCCAACAGCTATATGGGATGAAGGCTCTGGATATCCTTCAGGTATTTGACATCTTTTATCTGGTGAAATCCACCTATTTATGACATGAAAATGTGAAAAGTTTATCCTAACCGTGTTTGAACAAATGTAACACTACTAGCTTCAATACTGCATGAAATGAGCAGGACCTGAAATGGACTGAGATGACAAAGTAAGTGGGAGTTTGAGTCCAGGATTGATGATGACAAACTTGAAAAATAGATGTTTGGAGTTATTCTTTTTCCTACGTACTATTTCTGATTAATCATGTATTACTTTTTGTTTCTCTTAAGCAGTCCTAGACTATATTCTTTTTGCATAGTATAACAACTATAACTTTCTGGACACTCCAAATTGTGTCCCTTGGAGCTAGCTCTAAGGAGTGTTAATACAAGGGAACTTTCAGAAATTTTTGGATTTGTCTGGTTCTACACTACTACACTATGGTGACCTGCTGAAAGGAAAGACCAAACAACACAGTCACTTTTCTTAAAATATCTTCATCAAAGAAGGAAAATCCCTGATTCAGTTTAACTTAAAATACTTACAGCTTGGCAAACTAATTTTCCTAATTTAAACTGGAGCCTCAAGTTGAAATTTAAGCTTTAAGAAACCAGTTAAATTCAGTTTCAAATCTTATGGTACAAAGCTTGATGAGACATTGTACTTCTAGGCTTACCACTAGAAACTAGATGGAGGAACAGATCACTGCAGCAACTGAGGAGGCTGCTGTTAAGACTTCTCAGGGCTTAAGCAGCAAGTCAAGGTCACTGTGTGAAACCAGCCAGGGAAGTGGGGCCTTTGGCAAAAAAGTAGACGCAGTCACCGGTGCAAAGCCAGGGATGGTGCAATAGCCTCCTTTTTGAGTGCAGCAGCCAGGGTACAAGAGAAGAAAGCCTTGATGAGGCAGATGGGAGTTCAGCAGCAGACAGGGACATTGGACAGGGCCTGGTCTTGCACTTGGGGATGGAGACAGCAAGATAGGTCAGCCATATTGCACAAGCACAGGCACCTATTTAAAAAATGAAGGTATAACTCCAGGCAGAAAGTGGAGGTTATGCCTTATGTGATAGGTGTCATTGTTATGAACACCTTCCCTTGTTTAAAGTATAGAAGTTTTCCACAAAGAACATATATAAAGAACATTTATACAGCACTTGGGATTGTCTGGAGAGTGGGGAAAATTTTTGAAGTCAAATTCAGGGAGGAGCATCAGAAAACAAAAGAATTAAAGAAAAAGTCCAAGAAATGTTTATGAGATGACTCTATACTCATGGAATGACAACTTTAAAGGAACTGGAGTTTCAACAAAATCTCAGCACGTGATCTTTGGGAATCAGACAGGTTTATTTTCTATCTCCAAAAGGCTCCCTTTGATATAAGTGGCCTTAATAAGTGTCTTAAAAGTTTAAATAATATGAATGAAGTGGTCAAAACACAGTTATCCAGATAATTTGTAAGGTGCAGGGGGAAAACACAAGTGGGAAGGGCCAAACTTCTTAAAATGAAACAGAAAGAAGACAAAGATTTTTTTAATTCTGCCAATTTTGCCATGATGTAATATATATCAATTATTTAGTGCTAATGTTACTTACACTCTAAATTGGGTTGATGACACGGACACTCCTGGCATTAATCCACTGTTCAATGATACTGTAATAATAATCTTTTTCTATTTAATAATGTATAGTGTTTTCTAAGTTTCATACTTTTCTAGTGTTGTCTGTCTATACACTACATAATTTCAGCATGTTCTGTCTGGGTGTATTTGGATACTTATCAACATCACCAAAGAAAACCATAACTTCTGATGATGCCATTTTGATAAAAGAAAGCAGTGTTTCCTGAAAAGTGCATAAACATCAGCATTTAGCAACCCACCAGAATCTAACGATGAATTAGTCTTCCAATCTTTTCTGTGAGGAAGTCTGACAGCCCTGTTGTCTACATATGGCTTATAGTCATCTGAAGGGGAAAGGGCTCATTGTGCTAAGGATACACCCTATTTTCTCAAGAATTATGCATTGTATACTTATAATAGCATATTATTAATGTATGTACATGACTATTGTGAATATTGAGAAGAAATCAAGACTATGAATAACACTGTAGAACTGTGATAGGAATGAGCCGCAAACTCTCGAACGGATTGAGATTGAACTGTACCTGAACCACAAGTAACATATGTGTACACATCCCCTTCCCTCTCCTTTTCTCTGTCCGTTTCCTTCTCTCTCCCTCTCTTCCTCTTATATGTGTATATGAATAACCATATGCAATACTACTGCATACTATTAGTATTAAGTAGCATTATTAACAAATAATCATGAAAAATTTCTGTTAGAAATTATTTCCTTTGGGAAGGGCCTTCCTAAATTCTGGCACATAAAAGCTGTACTGGAGATAACAAAGTACTAAAGGACATTGCTTAATTCTTGGACTGGGGGCTAATTTTCAGAGGCTAGTGAAAGTAAACTAGGATTTTTTCTAATATTTCTTTTTCCTGTTCCTATCCTCAGCATAGCTGGAGACAGAACCATCTGTATTGCAACACAATAGTGTAAGATTTAAAAAATAAAAATAAAATAATCCACCAGTAAGGAATTTGCCAATGGAATTTTCTCTACTCATAGTTTATAAATATACTGCTACTGCTACCATGGTGTAGTAATGCTTTTGTAAGCCCTGAATGCATGGACAGCTTGCTTTGTGTCCAGCTGAGCTCTAAAATACTTCATAAATCTTTCAGATTGTCACTGGTCGACATGGAAAAGCTGGAACCAACAACAGGTAGTACTTTAAACATTTAGCAAACTGCAAATAGTAAAATTATGTTGCATAATCTTATCCCATGAGACATATAGAGGAAAAAGAGACACCTGAGAGGACTTACACAGGCTCAGAATTTTGAATGAGATGATAGGCTCATGTTAGGATATGTCTCTGTGGTACATGGCTTATATTGTTCCTGAAACTCAGATTGCATATGCATAGGAAACCCTTTGAGAGCCTCACATGTGACGTATATTTCACGCCATTAAGTTCTGCATAGAATTTTATTAGATTCTTGGAAACAAATGAAATACAAAGGGTAGGCTGTTTAATTATGCTTCTTGCAGGGATAGTTTTACAATATATTGTAGCAATGCGTTAGCTGTCAATGTGGCAAAAAAACTGTAACAGGTTTGTTCACGTACATTTTAAAATTAAAAAATACTTTTCAGCTGGGTCATATACTTTGAGAAACACATTTGCAAACGTTTTTTCAAAGTGAATAGCATACACCCCATGTTTTTTGGATTTAGGCCAGCTCCATAATTTTATTCCTTTGCATGCCTGCTACCATTTTATATAAATTTATTTCTTACTAGCACCACTTGTTCTAAAGTATTATAAGCAGTTCCCATTGTTGACAGCCAGGTCTTTCTTTCTTTATATTTAAATTTAGCAATAGGAAGTATAAATATGAACACTCTTTCACACAAAAGAGTGCTTAGTTTCTGAAATGAGGTCTCTCTCAGTCCTCCCTTAGCATTTGTCAGTAAGTGCATCTCTCTTCTCTTCAGACCATGGCACCTTTCTGTGATTTTGTTAATGGATTCACTACTCTAGGTTTTTAAAGGATTACTTATGTCATCTGCTCTATTTGTGTTGATAGAATTACTATTTCTGAGCAAAGAATATATATATGTATATGATCTGATCATAGCATAGATCTGAGCATAGATATATATAACTCCGTTCATAGTTTCCTTACTTTCCTTTCAATGCAAAGACCAATAGTCAACTGCAAATTTTTACTTTCTTTAAGCAAACCTTTGTCTTTTGTTAAACGAATTGTTCTCTCAAATAAAAAACCTTTATTTTAAGAAAGCTCTCCACTTGTTTTGAGGAAAAGAGCTGGAGACAGAACATGCACTCTCTGTTTTCACATAGATGAATTTCATGTAACCATTCCAATCAAATTTTCAAGGCAGTGTGTGTCAAAATTCCTTATTTGGTCATTGGCACACAGGAAATGTGTGCTAAGAAGCAGTGAATCTGGAGAAACTCAAAGCCTTTCTTCAGAAAAGCTTGAACTGTTTGCTGAAATTGGTCAGGGTGTATCTACATGGGTGCATGAGGGTGGCCTGAACTCTGCTCTGGAAGCTGCTCAAGTCACATCCCTTTGCTGTGGCGTTTTGATGTAGTACTCTATACTAGAGTGCTCAACTCCAGGAGGTGCCATCAGTATGAGCTTGGTTATCCCTCTAGCTTTCCTACTTAGCACTGATAAAGTTCTGTTCCTGTATCATCTAGCACGTTCACAACTCTCCAAACTCCTCTGTCAGGTCAGACCTTCATTCCATCCTGGCTCATCACCTGAATAAACTTTTGAAAATACTTATTGTCCTTCTTCATTAAGCAATTATATGTAATATAAATTATATTTCATCATGCACAGATCCTAATTTTTCAGATGGCAAATTTTAACTTATTGGCAAATGCAGGCATTAATTTTAACTTATTTAACTAAGTTGGCTAAGCCATCACACCATCCTTTCTTCTTTCCTATTAATCTCAAAATACATCCTCTGCAACCTCATCTTGCTCTCTCAAACATAATCATATGGATTTTTTGGTACACTAAAGACTGCACTGTATAAGAAGGTTTATATGAAGAGAATTCTAAAGTCTTTACAAATACAGGAAAAACAGTGAACAGAGAGATTATTTCATACTGCCTAAGAAATATCACATTCTTTAGGATAAATGATGTTTAAGAACAACTATACTTTGGAACCTTCATTACAAATAACAAGCAAAAGGTAAAATAGGTTGGAATTTTTTCTAGGTCATTAAATTAGCTAAGGAGATAACATCCCTTCAAATACATTGGAAGAAAAGTTGTTACTAAAGATTTCAAGCAAGGATGGATATATGCTGCAGGTCTTAGGCTTCCAAGTATTTCAGCTTTTTTGGATGTCCTAAACAGAAAATGTTTTTCTGACACAAGCATATCTTTCTCAAGATAATTCTGTATTAGGTTCCAGTCTAACGTACAAAAGTGAATTGATCACTGAACTAAACTAAACATTCACCTAATCTTGACTGATTATATTTAAATACTTAAAATAGAGAAATACTTAAAAATACTTAAATATCCAAGCAACAAAATGCTGGAGCAAATGAAATTATGTCAGTGATAGTTTTGTTCCTGAAGTGGGACAATAACAACCCTGTCCAGGAGGCTAAAAAAGAAGGAATTACTAAATACTGTTACTGCTTATTTATAGGAAGAACATAGATAATATTCACAGTTATCACAATGGGATAATTTTTATTCCAGCTAGGGAGGAGATTAGTTTTAAACTTTCCACTTTGACAAGCTGTTAAACTCAAGAACCTTAAAAGCTGAGAAATTCAGTCCATCAGTGTTTATAATAGGTCTCAGAATACCTGGACGATGTCCAGGATCCTCAGCAAGAGAGGTAGTGATGTGCTAACACTTAGATTATTACTGCTTTTGACAACTAAACTAGTAAAGTTGGTATTGATTCTAGCCAAAAATCCTGAGGAATTGGATGAGTGAAAATCTCCTTCTGAACTTATGCCAAGGGGCTAGCCAGCTATTGAAAACCACAATTGGAGGAAGCCTGCAAGTTCTGCCTCCAAATAAGATCTGAAGACTTGGCAGTAAGCTGAGCTATCTCCCAGTTTATGAAGATAAGTTAGGCCAGATTTAACAATAGATTAGTCAGTCTCTATCTAGAAAATGGATCCAAAGCAAACTCCCTGAGATATATCTCTGTGTAGATGCACTGAGGTTGTATAATCTTTCTTTTGAATTCATAGCCTGAGTATGGCATTCTCTCACCAGAAAGTAATATGAGATCATATCTTTTAAAATGTGAGCTATTCCACCATAAGAAGATCAGAAAATGCTATGAGGAAAGAATTTATGAAGTCCAACAGGCTACACCAGGCTGAGCCTGTCAACACCTCTGGTCATTTTTTTTTCTCTTGTAAGGAATACTGCTGTCGTGAGGCCCTAACAGAAATTCCTCTAGGAAAGTACAACCAAAGAATGATGAAAAATAATGATGTATGTGTACCCTTTTCTAAGCATGCACTCTCAATTTACAGAAATCAAGCAAAATCTGTCATCAAGAAAAGAAACAGAATTTAGGAAAGGTGGTTTAAATTAGTAGAAAGAAAGTGACTAAATTTAAATAACACAATGTTCTGTAAAGAAATTAAAATTACTAAGAATAGTAGAACTACTCTATCTGTGGCTTAGCTGTACAGTTAGAAAATGGAGCCACTTACAAATAGCTGAAAAAAAGTAGCATCATCACTAAAAAGTCTGTGCTACATACAGAAAGCCAACTAAATCCGAAGTAAAAATCAGGCTTGCTGCTATACGCCTCTGTGTTGGTTTCTCAAATGTGATTGACTTCTACCCACGTTTTGAGTGTGTTGTCGTTTATGAGAACATGCTCTCAGGTGTGCATGGGCTTTTGAGAGCTAAACACAGCTAAATGTGCCAATTAGCTGTTCTACCATCTGTGAAGAAAAAAAACCCCAAGCCATAAAAAACACCTTCAGTCAGCAAATATTTTATGAGTGCATCACTTAAAGGTTCAAATGGATATAGGACCTAATTAAATTATGTGAACATGTTTTTGAAGTGACACAGTATTGCCTGTTACTATAAAAAAAGGTAACTGGAGACCCAGTTACCCAAGAATGTCACTGTGAGATTCCTTGGAGAATAGGCATGTAGACCTAGAAAGGGAGTGGGAAATATATTTATTATAGACATCTAATGAGCCTAAAGAAAAATTAAAATGAATTTTTTAAATCCCTACATGTTCAGGTTTTTTTTTTTTGTCCTGTGCTCTCTTCCCAGGTAAGGTCTGTGCTGTCACATAACAGGTGTTCAATCATATCTCTTTACAAAAAAGCTAACTGAGGCTGAGATGAAGGAAAGAAATTTTGTAAAGAGTGAAACATGAATAAAAGTTCAAAGAAGTATGGTTTATATTAATGGCTTTTATTTCCTGCACATGTGTTATGATTTGATCCCCTGTTGCACAGACTCTAGGTGCAACCTACTAGTCTCTTTATGCTTTGAGGTAGGCTTGGTCTGTATGGGAAAGAGCAACGAAGCATTCACATCCGAATAACAGATTTTTAAAAAAATAATAAGAGGGTTTTTTTCAGGAAAAAAAAAGTTTTATGTTTTCTTTGAATTTGACAAAGATGTTGGATAGAGAAAGAAAACACCTTTGGTTTTATCAACGGGTTTATTGATTATACCTCTGTAAAACTGAGTAAATATTTTTACTAACTTTTAGCACCAGCTTTCATGCTGTCAAAAAAAGCTACATAAAATTTTTACTAAATTTTCCAAGTGATGTAAAATATATAAAACAGTAAGACTATAGCACAGTAGCAAATAATTTTTCTGAAATTTTAAATGGTGGTACTAAATATAATCCTCATGAAAGGGGCTGAGTTAACAATATAATTCTATATACAGGTGTGGTACAGTATGGCCAATACTTTTGCTGCTTTTCTGTAGTTTATTCACCGTCCTTTGAACCTCTGTGGTGAGATTCTGATTCTGCTGTGTCAGACCTTCAATTTTTCTCTGAAAACTTCATTTAAGAAGCAAAATTTCTTCACTGGTATTTCTGCGAGTAGGAGGATAAGCTTAGTGGGGCTTTGATTCACTTTCACCTAGTTCTTGAGCATCTTATAAGTCAGACACTCATTGGTAGTAATAAGGAATGCAGTTAATCTCCAAATAAATTAATATAGGAACTGTTACACTTGCATCTTTCCATGTTTCTATTCTTAGTTTATGTGAAGACTGATATCTACAGATGTAAAAGTTTTGCCCTTGGTTATCTGAAATACTTTGACCTAGAAGTTGTGACGTGCTTGAGAGTATGATACCATGCCATTTTGTCACTAGCACTTGTTATTTTATTTAGTACCTACTCGCTTCTGGTACCTTAGCAAAGTTATACCATTTCTACCCTAAAATTTTCTACATAGAAATGTAAATAATGAAAAAACAAAAAGCCTATTAAGTTTCATTTGCATTCTAGTCTCATGCTCTTTCAAATTTATTTACACACTGTTCTCATATTTATTGCTGCTCTATCCTACACTGACGGCTTTTAATCTTAGTTTCCTTAGAATACTACAATTCACAACTAGACAAAATAGCTACGTTACCTACCCAACCAGTAGTCCTCCAAACCACCAGTTTCTCTTGGCCTTATGATCATTTCCTCTTGAAATGTAGGAATGGAAATAATTTTTTTCTCTGATGGAGCCTAGATTCTTCTTAGTGAAGGCATTCTTCTTAGTGAAGGCATCTGACTTTCTTTTATCCATATTCATCATTGTATCTTTAGTTTAAGAGAGTTAGATGTTGTACATTAATTTTAGAAGCCTTTTTATTCTGAACAAATATTTTTCCACAGCCAATACAACTAGAATGTTTATTTTGTAGGCTCTGTTGACATAATTGTACTCCTGAGGTAATGAGATTTTTTTTCAAGATTTTTTTAGAACTCACAGTAGTGATACAAATGATGCTACAGGTGAAGACTAGTCCCCTTAAGGGAACAAAATCATGTATAGGCCACAGTAGTGTTTGCTAACGAGGCTGTAACTTCATATGATTTGCTAATATTTGCACTGTACTTTTGAGGTAATTTCTTTATGTTGAGTATTCCACAAGTAATTGTGGGTAGTTTTGTTAGTTGAATGTTGATCATTTGATCAGAAGTTAGCTAGCAAAATTTGTATTCAGACTTGCTACAGAGAAACCATTACTGCTATAATAAAACAATATAATTTTGGAAAGCAGTCTACTCTGATATGAAAATATCTGTGAATGTTATTTAATTCCATATAGAGAAATATCTTGATGACTGAGACATATTTAGCTGCCAAAGTTCCACTGAATTTCTTAAGCATCTCAGTAAAAAAGCAGAGAGGGTAGTGTGTTTTAACAGTTCAAAGAATGGAAACATAGGTAAGTACCAGTAAGAACTTTTTGCATAATTTCTTCATACATGAGCCATGGTCCCTAAGCGTAACAGTTCTTAGACTGAAGACTGGGATTGAGAGATAATGGACATATGACAAGCATTGGTTTATTAAACAGGATCAAGTCCATAATGAGGAGTACAGAAGACAAAGAAAATAAAGATGGCAACAGAACTGGGTTTGGAAGAGATGGTAGAAAATAAGCCAAAAGCTGGTCAGCAAATAGAGTGCATTAAAATGCTTATATATTAAAAAAAAGTCATTGCTAGCAGTGGCATCCAGTGGCTGTGGGAATAAACTGCAAGGGCCAAGACAATCAGGAGAGGCTTGTTCTAGTAGGAAAGGTTTTTCTGCCCCTAGGTCATATTAGTGCTTAAAAAAAGGGCACAAATTCATCTGAAGTGTCACAGGAATACGAGAGCTATCTCAGAATAAAAAATTAAAGATATTCTCTGCAAAGCAACCTCTTGTCTAGGAGTTCTATAATTCAGAGATGATATATGCATGCAAAACTACTTTCTGTATCAATCTCTACCTAAATTCATGGTCTAGAGAGGAACAGGTTAGAGATTTAAATTCATGCACTAGATGCCAGAAAATAGTATGGGGTAAAAGAGGAAGGTAAGTATGTTTACAATATCTTCTGATTATGCATAATTGTTGCAAAGACAAATATTTAATGATTTTAGGGAAATATTTTTCCTCAAATACTACTTTGGACAGCAGTAAGGACAGGAGACTAAGGTCTTTTTAGGCATTTAATGTGCAGTTGAGTCTATTTGCTGTATTTCTTCACTTTTATCACACATTATTTTAACTTTTCTATATATTTTTCCTGTAAGGTTTCATTTTGCCATTCATAGCAATTAAAGTTGTCTAATCTTTCTAGTTAACAATACTTCTGTCTTTTAAGATGGTGTGACTACTTTCATTTTTCTTCCATTTCTGTTTCCACAGATGACATGGACACATTTTCTATTGTTCTCTGAATCTTGGCACTGCTGATTGAGCTATAGCTAAATTAGTTGCCAATGTAGTTGTGGCTATGATTTTTTTTTTCTTCTACTAATTTAAATTCCATTGGTTCTTTCTCCACAAAAATCTTGGGGAATGGTGGGATTGTAATACCTGTGTTTGCCACCAAACTTAAGTTGCTGTTATAGAAAAGGGTGCTGGTGAGTGCAATTCTGCAGAACTTGGCACTTGGGCGTTGGTTTTTTTGTTTATTTTTTGGGGGTTTGGGGTTTTTTTGCTTATCAGACATGCAAAGCTTAACAAGTTAAACAACCTTAGCTATGTGAATGAATGTGCACTATCATCATGAGGACTTGTTACATGATGGAAACTTCTGCATGTTAGTTAAGGCATGG
Source organism: Mycteria americana (assembly GCF_035582795.1). Lineage (NCBI taxonomy): Eukaryota > Metazoa > Chordata > Aves > Ciconiiformes > Ciconiidae > Mycteria > Mycteria americana. Next base: position 91,501,313 of record NC_134366.1, on the reverse strand, counting down.
GAAAATAATAGCCAGAGAATGGATATTACACTGTAGAAATTAACTGATGTCCATTAATAGCTACCTGAAGCCTGGATATTGGGACCACAGAACCCAGTTAGCACTTTTATGACAAAACCTTTAATTTGGTCATCTGCAGCTTTAAAACTGCTGTGTACCTCTTAGACCCCATAGGAACCTGTTGGCCTACATCAGCAAGTTCCTTCTTGGATTTTGTCTTTGGAAGACCTACTTATACATATGCTTACTTTTTAACTCACTGCATTGGGATCAGGGACAGAGTTTGTGATGAAAGTTGGGATCACTTCATCAAGGTTGCGATACAGTGAATAACCTATTCATAATACTTCTCAGATTATAAAAATCTGGTTTTGATGTCTTCCTTGTGAAATTTCTGGTGTGCATTCCCTTCAAGGTCAGCTTTTTGAACAATATTAAGCACCATCTCAGAAATGATATTTTTAAAATCTTTAGGATCTCTTCTTAGTTAGCATCTTGGCAGCTATTTTTTTTTTTTCCAGTTGCTTTAAGACTTGCTAGTAAGAACACTTCAGAACTGATATTTCACTATATTAAGAAAATAACAATAATTAATAAAATCCGAAGTTTAGTGACAGCATGGCAGTTTTGATAGAAAAGCCTGTGAGCTCCAGGATGAAACTTTTGTTTGAAGCTGAAGGAAGATCCAGTCACCTGGAATTAACCAACTATATACAGATGATAAACATGAGCTGCGTGCAAACTTTAAATGACATTCAGCCAGGTTAGCGGAGAGCCAGGTATCGGATACTGTAGCACCTCAAAGGCAGTGTTTTCTGCCTACAAGCAGATTCAGAGCTCAGAGAAAGCAAGGATTCCTGCCTACCTCCTGGTTATAGTGGCTGAGGGAACTGGATTTGTTTAGCCTGGAGAAGAGAAGGCTAAAGAGATTCCTGTTTGCTGTCTTCAAATACCTTAAGAAGGATTATGAAGAAGGCTGAATCAGACTATTCTCAGAGGTGCACTGTGGAAGGATACAAAGCATGGTCATAAATTGCAGCAAATAAAAGTCTGAATGGATGTAAGGAAAAATATTTTTGCAATAAGAGGGAATTACCATTGTTGGAGGTTTTCAGAACTTAACTGGGCAAATCCTGATCAACATGGTCTGACCTTGAAGCTAATTTTGCTTGAAGCCAGAAGTTGGACTGGATGAATTCCAGACATCTTTTCCAACCTATATTTTCCCATGATTCTATATTCTTTGTGGGGGCCTATGCCTCAAAGAGCACTGTTTTAGAAATTTCTCAAGTATAGGAGACAAATTACATTATATATTTTTGCACTGACTTTCCAGTCTTAATTGTGGAGTTGCTACTATACTGTGTTATCAGGGGCATAGTACAGATTGGGCATATTTTTCAGTGATTCTCAGTATTTCTCTCAACTTTATCACAATAAAAGGCTGAGTATAATAACCACTGTGCTATAAAGCCCATATATTCAGTTTTCTTTATAGTTTGGCAAACAGTACAGGCTCAGCAACATTATTACTTCTATGTCTTATTTTTTTCTGAGATCTGGAATATTGGTTAATCTACTGCATTTTTACTTTTTGGCTCTAGGTATGAAAACGGTGCAGAGGCCCAAACATGAATAGAGGCTTACTACGTAAAGTCATGTTGGACTAGGCAGAATACAAATATGACTTGAAACATTCTGTGTTGAACGGCTTAACTGCATTGACGTTTTTTCTGATTTGTTATGATGTTGATTTTTGCTGCCAGAAAGAGGATGTGAAATGTTTGGGATTAGGTTTGGTGGTGAACACCAAGTAATTCAATCGGCTTCAGAACAGCTACTCTGGGTTTGCAACATGACAAATGAAAAAATTAGCTCATTCTGTTTTGCTGTAACATATGCTGGTTTAGGAAAGCTTCAGACCTTGAAAATTTTTTGCTTAGCTACTACATTTATAGAAGCATTTGTAGTATCTCTGCTTCTCTAAGACAGGAGACAGTGATCAAAACCAAAGTGTAACTTCTGCTTAATTGATCTTTTGACCTCAAATTGCCAGACATCTGGTTGCATGTGTTAGTTGAGTGCATTCTAGAAGGAACCCAAAAAAGTAATAAAAGTTGGCTGAAACTTATTAAAACTTTGCTATTTATCTATTTATTTGGGAGGGGGGGAGCAGATGAGAGAACCAATATATAAAGCAAATTAGGACTGAAGCATATGATTGCTTTCTATGCTGAGTTGCTTTTGGGAGCCCAACAGCAAATTACAAGGTAGGGAATTACCCACAGTGAGTGAGTTACTCAAGGAAAAAGAGACTAACAGGATACAGATGTCAAAGCAAGCCAAAATAAAAATTAAATATGAAATTAATTAAACCAAGCTCCACAAGACTCTTTGATTGCTATTGGTACTGACAATATACTGGCTACTTTTCACAGGCATGTGAAAATCTAGCTTTTCTTCTGATGAGTTTACAGTCTGAATTAACTTTATAAGACCCTAACGTGGTGGACAGTAGAGTATGACTTCCATACAGTGTGTTGCTAATTACATACTTGCTTGCGCACCCAGAAAGGCCACCACTGTTGTGGTGAAGCTTAACAGGGAGAGCAATGTATTGCACTGCCTCTAGCATGGTATTTGTTTGGTGTTGTTTCCCATGGGTCAGAAAGGTTGAGGATGGCTGTGTTAAGACATTCAGGCATAATTTAATTGTAAAGAGTTGCAGATTGTACTTCTACTCCATTAAATCACCATCAAGTTTGAGAAATTAATCTTTTTCTTGTCAATGAAATGGGTTCATGACAGCTGTGAAGTGACTGCTGTTATTGCGGCATTAGAACTAGAAGCATTGTCTTCAGAGACACTATTATTATCAGCAGCATAAAGTAGCTTGTTTTATAAAGTGCTTTTCACAAACAAAGAATTCTCAAAGCAATAAAATATCAAATATGATAGAACTGAGAAGCAATTAATATGAATGGCAACTCTTTGTAATAACTGTGTGGTCACCAAGATATTTCACTATGGCTTCAGACCTACATGTAGAAGTTGTTTTACTTATTCACCACATATGGAAACAGATATTGCATCAATTCTCAACCATGTCATTAGAGGGGAATGCATATTTCCTGTAAAGTTCTTCAGGATTCTCTAACTGACCAAGTAAGAAAATAAGACTAACAGGTACAGAAGATGTCTAAAGGCACACTGTTTTTCTGTTTACACTTGTGGATCTATAGCAGTCTTGATTGCACCTGAGATGTGAATAAGAAGACTTTTTGTCAGTGATGGTCTTAATACTTGAACTAGTTCTGGCATCTGATTAAATAAAGCCACTAATCTTGGGCAGCCAGCAAATCCAGAATAATGTGTTAATCTCATAGCCACATAAATCATACAATGAAATGAATAGTTCCGTGAAATAAGACAGAAAAAAAAAAAAAAAATTAGAGACCAGCTTATGAAGCAGCTTACTACTTTTAAGCTCAAGTACTGGCTAAACTCTGGTTAATATTTGATACATTGCAATCTGACAGTAGAACATGTTAAACTTGTGTAAAAATATATCCATTAAAGGAATTATTTCTTTTTCCCTATTGCATATTTCTCATCCTTTGTGAGATGTTTAGCTGTTCTTTTTGCTGATGTAACTCAACTATCTATATAATGTGTGCGTTAAGCTATCAGAGATTTGAAGTTTTCTCCTCTCTCTGATTTGAAGAGTTTGCTTGCAAAAATTGTTTGTAAGTGACTGTTGTAGGTAAATGTAAGTGTTGTCACATACAATCTAACATTTCCCTTGCTGAATGTAAAAATTTAACAGCGGTTATTCTTGCTATTAGTTGAACTGCTGAGGCAAAAATAAAAAGGAAATAAATAATCATAACATCAATAGTCAAAGATAAGAGGTTTACTTTGAAAAGTAAATTACATGCCAGAGAACAGATGCTTTAGCTACTATTGTTTGGACCACAGTCGAGCTTAGCAATAGAGCATTTATGTGACAAGTGACCTCTGTTGTGTACACTCGTGCATGCACTTTCATTCTGATGCTATAAGCTGTCAGAATATACTTTCAGAGTGGGAGTCTCAGCTAAGACCAAACTCTTGGCTCTCTGAGCTGGCCATATAGGGATGGTCGCTCTGCTCTACTTAAAGCTGACAGAGAACAAGCTTTGAAGTATAGTATGTTGCTTAATTTTGCTTTCGTAAGTTAATGACAAATAGCTTTAGTCTACCAATATAGCTGGACTAATAGCATAAAGCAGAAATATATCCTCAGTCTTACAGGCTAGTTTAGCTGTCTTCTCACAAAGCTATGAAAAAGACAAAATAGCTCTTTTTGTAATGTATTGATGTGCCTCTTCTGCTTTTTAATACAGTATAGCTATTCAATCCAGAACTTCTAGAGAAAGGTTAGGTCTACTGTTCTGTCAGTCAGATACAATAAGACAGCACTCTGAAAAGTCTATAATCCATTAAGGCAAGAGCCATCTAATATGTAAAAGAAAAGATGTAGCACCGGAGGAGGGAAGGATGGACTAGTCAGTGACAAGGATATGACTATTTTAGGAAACAGAACTACAGGGTCAGCTCCACATTTTAAATCAATGAGTAACAATTATTAGCTTCACGTTTGTTCTGAGGAATCAATGCTGAACTGATTAAATATGTGTATGACTGAATTCTAGAATGATTTTTAGCTTTTGTTAGTAAAATAGTGTCAAGGGTTTTTAAAGAAAACTGTTTTCAAAGAGAAGTTAAAAAGAAAAAAATTTTTTTTCTCCTCCCCAGAATTATTCTTCTGCCAATGGTGAGTAACTTTACGGGGCAACATGGGGCAAAAAAAGATCATTCAACTAGGGTAATTATTAGACTTATTTCTAAATTGGGAATGGCAATCTGTAATACACATGGTTCAAGGACCTATACTCTTAAAACTAGTTTTCTTAATTAAGCTGGTCTCCTAGGAGTTACTAGAGGATTTCTAACCTGAGTAAATGGAGTGTGTGTATGTGTGGGAAGGTATCTGTACATCATATTTATGATCTGGTGTGGAACACCAAAGCCTTGATGAAATAGTTTAATACAAAAATCCTCTTCATAAAGAAATTTTATATTTTAAAAGCTATTAACTCTCTACAGATTTCTTTTTCTACTTTAAGTTAAAGGTTACATGAAAGTACAGGTTAAAATGAAGCTTTCATAGAAACTTTTAAATTTTTTTCTTAATGGAGATTCCTATGAATACCTGCAACCTTGGGGTGTATAAACTGGATTTCTTTCCAAGGAAACTAAACTACAAGCTCCAGGTGGGCACCAAATGCACTTCAAATTCTGGTGGGGATATAAGTGTCCAACCCAAAAGCTGGTCCTTCAAGCAGCTTTGAACACTTGTGCTTATGGTCCAGCAGACTAAATCTGGTTTAAAGTGAAAACTTTCTTACCTCATGCAGTTAACATGTTGAAGTCTCAGCACTAAATCACAGAATCACAGAATCGTATAGGTTGGAAAAGACCTTTAAGATCATTGAGTCCAACTGTAAACCTAACACTACCAAGACCACCACTATACCATGTCCATAAGCGCCTCATCCAAACGTCTTTTAAATACTTCCAGGGATGGCGACTCAACCACTTCCCTGGGCAGCCTGTTCCAATGCTTGATAACCCTTTCAGTGAAGTAAAATTTCCTAATATCCAGTCTAAACCTCCCCTTTACACAACTTGCGCAAATGGCGCAACTTGAGGCCATTTCCTCTTGTCCTATCACTTGTTACCTGGGAGAAGAGACCAACCCCCACCTCGCTACAACCTTCTTTCAGGTAGTGGTCAGGAGCAATAAGGTCTCCCCTCAGCCTCCTTTTCTCCAGGCTAAACAACCCCTGTTCCCTCAGCTGCTCCTCATCAGACTTCTGCTCTAGACCCTTCACCAGCTTCATTGCCCTTCTCTGGACACGCTCCAGCACCTCATATACCCAAGGATATCCCTTGGGTATCCTCTACATGCCATGTGATGGCACTCAGGATGATCTGCTCCATCAGCTTCCCCGGCACCGAGGTCAGGCTGACAGGCCTGTAGTTCCCCAGGTCCTCCTTCCAGCCCTTCTTGAAGATGGGCGTCACATTTGCTAATCTCCAGTCAGCAGGGACCTCCCCAGTTAGCCAGGACTGCTGGTAAATGATGGAAAGGGGCTTGGTAAGTACTTCTGCCATCTCCTTCAGTACTCTCGGGTGGATCTCATCAGGCCCCACAGACTTGTGAGTGTCTAAGTGGTGCAGCAGGTCACTCGCCATTTCCCCCTGCATTATGGGGGCTCCATTCTGGTCCCCGTCCCTATCTTCCAACTCGGGGGGCTGGGTACCCAGAGAACAGCTGGCCCTACTATTAAAGACTGAGGCAAAGAAGGCATTAAGTACCTCAGCCTTTCCCTCATCCTTGGTCACTGTGTTCCCTCCCCCATCTAATAGAGGCTGGAGATTCTCCTTAGCTCTCCTTTTGCTGCTGATGTATTTGAAGAAAACTTCAAATGCTTTCATCTACTAAGTAACTGCATTTGTGCCATATTATTTGCTGCTGTAGACATCTTTGTTACACAAAAGACATCTCATTTGTTTTCCTGGTTTAACAGATGATAGGAACTCTGCTAAGCCACACTCCTTTTTTCTATTTATGATGTTTGCTATCTTCTTCTTAGAAAAGATGCATTAAGTCTAATTTCCCAGGGGGGGAAAAATAATGATTGATAGGTAAAATACCTTTTCCTAAAGGAATTATGCATAGCCTTATTTTCCTGTACTTTTGTGTAAAGTTATTCCTTAATTATTTACTTTCACTTATAATTCCCAAATTATTGATAGCAATATATCTCCAGAGGGGTACCTAGTGAATTTCTAGTAATGTACTTCTGGAATATATTATTTCCTGAAAAGTAGATTTTTTTCACTACAGGAAAAAAAACCCGAACCACAAAAAAACCCCACTAAACCTACAACATTTCTGTTAAATTTACCAAACTGATATAAGAATAAATTCTATTGCTTTATCCTATAGGTTGCTACATAAATCTCCTAATTCCTCAAAGCTGAGCTAGCTTTCTGAGCCTTTGGTTCATTCCTAGCTAACAGCACTGAGAAAAGAGTCTTTTCTTTGCCAGAAGTGGTAGAATACTAGCTCTTGGAGAATATAGAATTGTAAGTCCTTTCTAACCGTATCATCTCGTTGTGACAGAATAACTAACACTTCTGATGTCATAGATTAGGTGTAGGTCACTAGCAATCCAAAAGTTCTCTTATTTCTCCTCTGAAACCTAAACCATGTTTTTTTTCAGCAGTACTTGAAAGTGTTTATAGACTTTTATTCCAAGCACCCGATGTTTGTAGGTTTGAAAAACAAAATATGGTAATAGTCATCATGATGATGATTATCAAAACCTGAACACTTGAAAAACTTTGACTTAGGGAAATTGAAAGATGTGCTTTTTGAACAAGGCCAACAATGACCAGTATAGGTAGGATGAACAGTAGAATATGATACAAAGAGATGAGAACAAGGTACGTACAGAATGCTTGCTGAAGTCCACATTAGTTACAATAATGTTTTGTCAAGAAAAGCTGTGTGCCTGATGATTCAGCTGTCTGCATCTCAATGAACTAGGGTATCAGAGGATTTCTGGGAGAAAACTCTATTCATTCTTTTGCCATATGCTTGGCATAACTCTTCATCACAGAGTGTTCTACCACTTTTGGCAAAGAAAAGAAACTTTTCTTAGTTCTGTTGGCTTGGAATGAACAAAAAGCTCGGAGAGCTAGCTCAGCTTTGGGGAATTAGGAGCCACGACAGAAATCCAAATCTCATGGCTGTTTGCATGTTTGTTTCCCCCCCTCAAATCCCCTGCTGCACATCGACCTTTAAGGGGCTAGTTTAGGATACAGATGTAAGAATTGCTGGACCTAAAGATTGACTCTAAATATTTAATTCAAATAATGTATTTTGAAGTCCACCGTTCCATGTATAAAACTGAATCACCTAGTGGTTGAAGCATGTGAAGAAGAAATTAACTACTCTACCTAGTTTGAACTAACACCTGCTATAATAAGTTACAGAGAAAATTCTAAATTACAAGAATGCATTTCTTGTAAGGAAAGAGCTTTACCCCACTAAAATACAAGGGCTAAAATACAAGTGCTATTGGTAAGCTGCACTAGTTTTCTCAATTTCTTAAAGTTACTACTAATATATGAACTTTCTTAATTTCCCTAGGAATATATCAAGTTTTCATGATGAAAAGTGGGCTGAGATTTAAACCTTCTGTGCTTTAATTTTACTTGTACCTGAGAAACTATTTCAGAGAAATAGGATAGGAACTGAAAATCCCTCATGTCACAAAGGAGACAGCCAACCCCATTTTTAGAAAAACGAATCAGCATATTATTTTTCAAGGCAAGACTACCATCTTGTGGCCTTTGTGTGCAATGACTAGCTGAAGGCACAGATTTTGGAGAAAGATACCCACAAGAGGAAATAACACTCACTTCTACTTCTGTTTGTTGCTAATAGTATAAGTCTTTGCGTGGGCAAAGCTAATACATCTTTCAATAGAAGTTGTTTTGAATCAAGTGAAGACTTATTTAACTTTACGTATGGCTGGCATAACAGATGGAGAACAATATACAAAAGCAGAACACAAATGCTTTGTAGAAATCAGTTCTGCTTGAGATGCGTCCTGTTAAAGGAGAATCACAAACCCCAGAGAATTCTTTATCAAGACTGTGCTACAGCCCCTCTGTTTGACACGCATGAGGTAACGGTGCTACTTTTTTTCTAGCAGCAATACTGTTTGATACAAATAAGAAGCAGGGCAAATATTCAGCTGATTGTCCTCACTAATGCTGAAATTTGTTCAGGGTGGACTGCTATGAGTATCTAAGGCAGCTGATTTAAATTGTTTACAACCTGTCTCTACTGCATTTCAGTGAACTTAATGTGGTATTTGGATATAGCTTTCATTTAAAGTGGAACTTCTGCTTATGGTATTTCATCTGCACTATTCTTGGGAGACCTGTGATCTTAGTATAAACAAGATCAAAATTTGGTGTGAATTTATGAGAGCTAGGGAAAAACTTCCTTGATCATACATAGAAAAATGCTTAGATTTACCCTTTACAGGACAGCCAAAGAAACTATTGCTTTAGTAGTTAACATTTGCTACAGTCTTACAAATTTTATGCATACAGTCGATATGGTTTACCATGTCATGTCCTTGAAAACTAATATTTGCAGGGTTTATATCTAAGTAATAGCTCATTAGGAAGAGATGCACATTTTTTAGTCTTAACAACATGGGTATTGGGCACCTGGGCAGCCCAAGAGCAGATCTTTCCAGGAACAGCCAAGGGAAAAGAAACCTTTGGGGCCCTTGGGCTTTATCTGTCTTTTGTCACAAGGTCACCTGCCTCATGTACCAGTAGTCCCAGCTGGTTCTCTGTGTTCCATTGGTTGCAGATGTCACCTGAGCATCTTTTCTTGCTTCTTGTGACTTCAGTGTGAAGCTATGAGAAGAGCCTGGCTGTGTCCTCTCTCAAGGATGCTGAGACGCAGCTGAAGAGAGCAGGATGTGGCCCCATTGACCTTTCTTCTCCAGAGTGACTCAAGCCAGTTGTGTTAACCTTTCCTCATATATTCTGTGCTCTGTCTGCCTGCTCACCTGGGCCTCCTGGGCATTTGCTGTAGTTTGCTAATGTCCTTGTTGGTGTGGTGAGTACTAAAGTGGACTTAATCCCCCTGCTGTGCTCTGACAAGTAGTCGAATTGACTTTCCCCATCCTGCTGGCTTGAGTCTGAGTAACAGCGTGGAGACTGGGGAGTGACGGAACCAGTGTGGGGCACCTGCCTGAGAACAAGGTGGCTGGAAAAAGGGGGGCACAGGCTGTAAGGACCTTCCAATAGCAATTGGAGACTGTGTCAAATGTCTTGCTAAAATCTAGATAATGAACACCTACTGCTTTCACCCCATTGAATGATTCATTTCATAGTAGAAAGCTACCAGGCTGACCAGGCAAGATATATGTTTCCAGTTTTCTAACATTTACTTTACAGTACAAGAGACAAAGTTGTTGTAAAACTGTATTGGGTTTGCATAGCAAGATTTTCGTAGCAGAGGGGCTACAGGGGTGGCTTCTGTGAGAAGTTGCTAGAAGCTTCTCCCATGTCCAATAGAGCCAATGCCAGCTGGCTCCAAGACAGACCCACCGCTGGCCAAGGCCGAGCCAATCAGTGACAGTGGTAGTGCCTCTGTGATAACATATTTAAGAAGGGAGGGAAAAAAAAAACCCAAACCTGTGCAATTGCAGCTGGAGAGAGGAGTGAGAATATGTGAGACAAACAACTCTGCAGACACCAAGGCCAGTGAAGGGGGAGGAGGTGCTCCAGGTGCCGGAGCAGAGATTCCCCTGCAGCCCGTGGTGAAGACCATGGTGAGGCAGGCTGTCCCCCTGCAGCCCATGGAGGTTAACGGTGGAGCAGGTATCCACCTGCAGCCCATGGAGGACCCCACGCTGGAGCAGGTGCATGTGCCTGAAAGAGGCTGTGACCCTGTGGGAAGCCCACGCTGGAGAAGGCTCCTGGCAGGACCTGTGGACCCATGGAGAGAGGAGCCTATGCTGGAGCAGCGTTGCTGGTAGGGCTTGTGACCCTTTGGGGACCCACGCTGGAGCAGCCCCTTCCTGAAGGACTGCACCTCATGGAAAGGACCCATGCTGGAGCAATTTGTGAAGGAATGTAGCCCGTGGGAAGGACTCATGTTGGAGAAGTTTGTGGAGGACTGTCTCCTGTGGGAGGGACCCCACGCTGGAGCAGGCGAAGACTGTGAGGAGTCCTCCCTGAGGAGGAAGGAGCAGCAGAGACAACGTGTGATGAACTGACCGCAACCCCCATTCCCCGTCCCCCTGCGCTGCTGTGGAGAAGGAGGTAGAGAAAATCGGGAGCAAAGTTAAGCCTTGGAAGAAGGGAGGGGTGGGGGGAAAGTTTTTTAAGATTTACTTTTTATTTCTCATTACCCTACACTGATTTGATTGGCAATAAATTAAACTAATTTCCCCAAGTCGAGTCTGTTTTGCCTGTGACAGTAATTGGTGAATGATCTCTCCCTGCCCTTGTCTCAACCCACAAGCCTTTTGTTATATTTTCTCCCCCCTGTCCAGCTGAGGAGGAGGAGTAATAGAGCGGCTTTGGTGGGCACCTGGCATCCAGCCAGGGTCAACCTACCACAAAAATTCTTATACTTGATCCAGATTCTTGTAGGCACACAACCTCTTCAACTTTTGGCTAGTGTTTATGCTTTTCTTTTAGTCCTCCTTATACTGAGCCAAAGAAATAAGGGAGAACTTCCTGAAAAATATTGATCACCAGTTTGCTGTGGGTTTCTATTTTATCATGTCTTATTAATGAACAGAATTGTAATCTTTAATATGACTGTGTATCTTTTTTGTCCAAAGATTTTATTGCTGCTTAGTACTTGATATGACTGATTCAAAAAACATCTATGGACAGCCTGCTGTATATTTCAGAGTCTCTCATTATGACTTTAAAAAAGTAAGGTAATGCATCTTACCAGCAAAAAACAAACCTTATTTTTTCCTGAGGCTTGAAAAATACTTCATACATAACACAAGGGTAGGCAATGTGTGTTTATCAGTGTCACTGGAATATATATATTAATGAAATATGTAATTACAGTGCTAATGATCATTAATTCTCCAAGGCAAATGATTATTTGTGGAAATGCATTGTCACATTAAAAATTAGCAAAACAGACTAGTTATAATTGCTGCAAAACTGAAAATACTTTTTCAGTTTTGCAGCAATCTGAGCAGAATCTGAGCATTCATCAGATTCTGAGATTCAGAATCTGATGCAGAATCTGAGAATCTGAATCAGACAGCAGAATCTGAGATTTCATACAGTTATCTAACTACAATCAGGAAAAAAAACATTTGTTTCTATAAGTAAAATATGTTGTCTATAAGTAAAATAAATTGTTAACTACATGATCCCATAGAATATTAATGGGGTTTTGTAGTTTTATTCTATCTGAAACATATTCTTGTTTGTCATGAATATGTGTTTCCATAGTTTTAAAGACAAATAATTTTATTTTTTTTAAAATAGGTTAAGCTAAAAAAACCCACAAACTCACAAAATAAAATCCATCTAGAATAACCCAAAGAAAAAAGAAGAGCAAGCACTAATTTTCTCCATACACCTTCCATCACTTGCTTTCCTGTGTGTTTTCTCTGTAGCTTTTGAACGGTAGCTATTTTTCTCCACTGAAAGGTAGAGCTGCCCTAGTCCCATATGATTTCATGTTAAATTCAGTAGTACCTATTTAACTCATTTTCCTCTACAGAGACATAAGAAATGTCTTGGGTTATCAGAAATGCATGGCTCTGTGTGCTTTTTATAGGAAGATACCATTTCCAAGCATTTAGCTATGTATAGTGGATTTCAGTTTTTCTGAAGTACCTTTCCTTTACCCCAGGGGCTTTGTGTCTTGCAGGAATAGTACTGAGCAATACATCAAAAGCATCTTCTTAGATCTGTGCCAAACAGATCCTATTAAAATAAATCAGTTACCTGTGTTCACCACTCTTCTGGGAGCATGAACCCCAACTGGATTAAAAAAAAATAGTTTGAAAAGTCATTTAATACATCTAGGTATCCAGAAAAACTTCTAAATGAACTTCCTCTAAAAGTACAATTGTTGGAAGACACACATGGTTGATTTGATTATTGGATGGAATAATTTTCATGTACGCTTCCTAAAGCCAAGAAGTAAATGTTATACTTAGACATAGATAACAATTGCTGGAAATGTTTACCTGACTAAAACATTACCCTGTCCAATAAAACTGTTTTATATCACACAGTCATAGAATAGTTCATGTTGGAAAGGTCCTCTGCTGAAAACAGCATCAACTAGAGCAGGCTGTTCAGGACTGTGTCCGGTCGAGTTTTGTGTATCTCCAAGGATGGAGATGCCACAACCTCTCCGGGAAACCTGTTAGAGTGTTTCATCACCCTCACAGTTAAAAGGCTTTTTCTTATGTTTAAATAGAATTTTCTGTATTTCAATTTGTACCCATTGCCTCTTAGCCTCTCAGTGGTCACCCCTGAGAAGAGTCTGGCTCCATCTTCTTTGCTCATTCCCACACGGTATTTATACATATTGATAAGATCCCCCTGAGCCTTCTCTTCTCTAGGCTGAACAGTCCCTACTCTCTCAGCCTTTCCTTGTATGACAGGTGGTCCAGTCCCTTAATCATCTTCGTGGCCCTGTTCTGGACTTGCTCCAGTAAGTCCATACCTTTCTAATACTGGAGAGCTCAGACCAGGACACACCACTCGAGATGCAGCATCACCAGTACTGAGTAGAGGGGAAAGACCTCCCTTGACCTGCTGGCAATGCTCTTCCTAGTGCAGCCCAGGATGCAGCTGGCCTTCTTTGCCAGCTCATAACACGTTGCTGGCTCATATTGAACATTTTGTCCACCATGACCCCCAAGTCCTTCTCTGCAGACCTGCTTTCTGCACGAGTGACTACCCTCTAGCTGGATTTCATGCCACTGATCACAACACTTTGAGTCTAGCAGTTCAGTGAATTTTCAGTCCACCTCACTGTCTATTTATCTAGCCCATACTTCATCAATTTGTCAATAAGGATGTTATGGGAGATTGACAAAAGCCTTTCTAATGTGAAGATAAACAACATCTTCTGGTCTCCCCTCATCCACTGAGCTGGCCATTTAATTCTAAAAGACTATCAGATTGGTTAAGCATGATTTCCACTTCATAAATCCATATTGACTACTCTATAATTTCTGTCCTTAAGATGTTTGAGAGTAGCTTCCAGGATTATTTGCTCCTTCACCTTCCCAGGGATCCAGATAAGACTGTAGTTCCCTGTATTCCCAGATAAGACTGTAGTTCCTTCTTGCCCCTCTTGAAGACAACAGTGGCATTTGCTTTCTTCCAGACCTCAGGAACTTTCCCTGATCACCATGACCTTTCAAAGATAATCAAGAGTGGCCTTGCAGTGCCATTGGCCACCTCCTTCAGAACTCATGGATGCATCCTATCAAGTCCTATGGGCTTGTGTATGTCTCGTTTGTTTAAATGTTCCCTAGCTTGATCCTCCTCCACTAAGGGTAAGACTTTCTTGCTCTAGACTTCCCACCGGTCTCAGCAGCCTCAGATTGTTGAAGGAAAATATGACCAGTAAAGACCAAAGTAAAGAAGGCATTGAGTACCTTGGCCTTTTCCATGTCTTTTGTCACTAGCTCCTCTGTCCCATTTAGCAACACACCCACATTTTCCCTACCCTTTCTTTTCTTTATGTGCCTGCAGAGACCCTTCGTGTTGTCCTTCACATCCCTGACCAAATTGTACTCCAGGTGGTCTTTGGCCTTCCTAACACTGCAAGCTCTCACAGTGTCTTTGTGTTCCTCCTGGGTCACATTATTCTTCTTCCACTTCTTGTATGCTTCCTTTTTATGTTCAAGTTTTGACAGGAGCTCTTTGTTCAGCCATGCAGGGCTTCTGCCATCTTTGTTTAATTTCCTGGTCATTGGATTGGACTGTTCTTGAGCTTGAAGGAGCTGATCCTTGTGAGCCAACCAGCTCTTCTGGAAGCCTCTTTACTCTGGGATTGAATCCCATGGATTCTTCCAAGCAGCTCCCTGAAGAGGCCAAAGTCTGCTCTACTGAGTCCAGGTCTGTGATTGTGTATTTTTTGCCTTGTTTCCTCCTCTCAGGATACTGAGCTCCACTATTTCATGGTCATTGCAGCTAAAGCTGCCCCCAACATTTACCCCCTGGCCAGTCCTTCCTTGTTTGTATCAAGTCCAGCTGAGTGCCTCTTCTCATAGGCTACTTGATCACTTCTGTCAGGAACTTGGAATCTCTTGGATTGACTGTGCTTTAAGTAGTCCCTTCAGCTGATATTGAGGTGGTTCTTCAAGCTCCTCATGAGGTCCAGGAGCTGCAAATATGAGGCTTTTTCAAGTTATGTGAAGAAGGCCTCATATACTACTGCTTCTTGTTCAGGCAATCTGTAGCAGATGCCCACCACAACATTGCCCACACTGGTTTGCCCTTTATGACTAACCCATAAGCTCTTGACTGGTCATCATCCATATCTCTCACATAAAAGGCAACTCCCCATCAGTCCCTGCTTTCTTGGTCTGTCCTTCCTATAGAGATTGTATCTACTCATTACAGCACTCTAGATGAGTGAGCTGTCTCATTATACTTCTATGATCCCCGTCAGATGTAGCCCTGCAACTACATACAAACCTCTCATTCCTCCTGTTTGTTCCCTATGCTAGGAAGTGGTAATCCCACTTTCTTAGTGCTGAATGCTAGGGCCTGTTCCTTTCAAGTGGGAAGCTATGAGCTAAGAAGCATCTTTAAGTTGCCCAGAATATAGCAATGGAAGGAAAACTACTCTTAGAAAAGAAGTCCTCTGCCTTGGAGGAACTTATCACAGAAAGGACAGAGGGTCAGTAAGCAGATATCTTGGTCCACTAAAGCATTGTATAAAATAATATGCTATAAATCAGTGGAAAGAAGAGTTGCATGCATGAGGACACACATGTAAAGGATCATACCTGAAATGCCATGGAAAATTTTAGTCTCTCAAAGAGTTCAACAGTGTCTGCAAGTCTCATTAATTTTATGATCTTTTATTTTTTCTTAATGCCTCTAGCATCTTATGATTAAGTGAAAATCTTACCTTTCTTTTAAAGAAACAGTTTGCCATTACATGTTCAAATAAATTTGAGAGTAGAAATAAAAAAGTTGAAAATCCAGAAAATAGGTAAAAAACAAACAAAAATAATTTTACTGTGAATTTTGGTATCTTTTAAAATTAATAAGAATCAGTGATCATCTCCTGAACCCTGAGTCTATGTGATTGAGTGGAGAGGGGGAGTTATACTGAAGTCTTTTGTAGTATTCTGTCTGTGATGGTGGGACTGCTTAACATCTTGGCATGCTCCATCACCATTGCAAAAAACAGAAATATTACCTTTCATACAGATATTTTTGTTTGGTTTTGACAATTTGTTTTTTTGACAGTTGTTAAAGCCTACCTAATTTGTGCTAGAGAACATGTTAATGAGTGAGCTCTCTGTATCTATTCTGAATGATAGGACACATACACATTTATTGTCCAAGTTGTTAAAATTACACAAAGTAGTTATCATGCATTAGTTTTTTCATTTCACCTTCACTCAGACTGGCTTTATCTTTGGCTTGTGTTCAGTAAAAATAAACCTGTCATGTCCACAAAGTTTAAATCTGTTTAAACCGTCTGTTCTTTTTGACAGGTCTATTGTAAATGGGTTATTTATTATGGTATTTCCCCTGTTCTTCCTCCTATCTTTTCCGACACCTTTTAAAATTAATTCTTCCTTCCCATATTCTTTTACAAATCCTTGTGCACAGACAATATTGTTGGTACACAGAAGTCAGAATTTTACGTTTCTAGATACTGAAAGGCTAATAAAATTGAAAGCATGAAAAGCAAGTCAAAGGAACTTTTAAAAGGAAAAAATAATTTTTTTTTTCTTACAGAAGTCTTTTGATAGGGACTGCTCATTTTTCCTACAGCTGTTCTAACCATATGCAAAGAGTTTATCAATCTCCTGTAAATAAAGTATTGCATTGACTGTTCACAACCTGACATTAGCAAGAAATCTACATAATTTCAGAATCATATTTCAAAGTTAGCTTACCTATAATACACTCACATGTTCCAATTAGATGTCATTGATTATTGTGTCTAAGCAGATCATGAATCATCTTACAACCAGCACTTCTTATCTTCTACTGACCATACTAGTGACCTTTCCAGCTCTTCTGACTTTCAGCATACAAATCCATTGCATGTGACTCAGTTTTATTCTATTGATGAAGTCTTCAGCGTTAAAATATCGTATGTGTAGTTCCAGAAATACTGTCAGATGAAATAAACCAGTCAGTATTTCATAGAATCATAGAATAGTTTGGGTTGGAAGGGACCTTAAAAGCTCATCTAGTCCAACCCCCCTGCAAGAGCAGGGACATCTTTAATTAGATCAGGTTGCTCAGAGCCCCGTCCAACCTGACCTTGAATGTTTCCAGGGATGGGGCCTCCACTACCTCTCCGGGCAACCTGTTCCAGTGACTCACCACCCTCATTGTAAAAAATTTCTTTCTTAAATCCAGTCTAAATCTGCCCTCCCTTAGTTTAAAACCATTACTCCTTGTCCTGTCACAACAGACCTTGCTAAAAAGTCTGTCCCAGTCTTTCCTATAGGCCCCCTTTAAGTACTGGAAGGCTGCTATAAGGTATCCCCGCAGCCTTCTCTTCTCCAGGCTGAACAACCCCAACTCTTTCATCCTGTCCTCGTAGGAGAGGTGCTCCAGCCCTCAGATCATTTTCATGGCCCTCCTCTGGACCTGCTCCAACAGCTCTATGTCCTTCTTGTGCTAAGGGCTCCAGAAGTGGATGCAGTACTCCAGGTGAGGTCTCACCACGGTATTTGCACAGTACCATTGGCCTGATCAGTGGGGTGGAATTATTTTTTTATCATCTGTGCATTAAAACCAATATTAAATGCTTCCCTCTTTCAGAAATCTCTACTAATTTTTTAATTTCTTGGGTTTTGCTTACTTTGATGAGTTGAAAATACATCTATCCCATAAAATAGCATCTAAGTAGTATAAAGCATTTAGAAGTAAAAATAGAACTTTGTTGTCTGGTGTTGAAATTAATGGTTCTGCTTATTATCATTGAAGCAAGTATTGCAGACTGCACAATTACCCATAACGTGATGGAATTTTATCTACATGGATGTTGTAAAGTTTTGTTGTCTCACAATGTATTGTATTGAATCTTTTGCATCCCTGCTCAAGCTATCCTTCCTATTAGTTTCTGTGCTCCATCCTCCAAAAAGAGTGCTTCATCAGATGACTTCTTTCCCCAGATCTGATTGTTTCTCAGCTACACTTGATGGATGTTCCTTTTCTATTCCAGGATTAAAACTTTCTAGAACTGTTAGGAAAAAGTAGAGGTGGGAAACTACTGGCAGAAGAGTTGAACTGACAGGTGGGCTGAGGCTGAGGTGGGCTTTCCTTCCTGTTGCTGCTTGGCCATCAGGATGCTTTGTGCTAAAATGCGTTCCTTTTTTTGTATCCCCAATTCATACCTCAGTTCATCATTAGTACATTCCTGTTTCCTAGTTAAAGTGGGATGAGTGGATGTAACTTTTGCTTCTCTTGCCTATTTTTCTGAACTGTAGATGTCACTCTAGGGCTGACCAATTGTTGTGTGCTTCTTTCTTATCAAAGTAAATTACCAAGTGGGGGAGGAAGGTGCTGAAGATTTTAATTGTTTATTCCTGAAATATTTATGTTTTTATACCATAGCTTGATCATAGATTGCAGTAAAACTCTTGCACTGAATTACAAATTACGGATCCTTTGTAAAAAAACATCAGTTTTTTAGTATCTTAGCTGACTGAATAACTTAAGTATTGTTCAGGAAATACAGTTCCGGTGAATGCTAATTTTATTTCATTTGGGAGACTTCTGAAATTTTATTTTGTTTTAATCCCTAACAAAACCAATAATCTTGGCTATATGTGCGTTTAGACAGGTACTTTAAGACAGCTACCATGTGAGGTGCCTGAAAGTTGAATGTCGTTTAGGTAACCAGTTAGGCTAACTGGATCTCAGTCGTTGCATTCACTTATGTTCAGATTTGGTAGGGTGTTTATATTACATTTAAAAATGAGAGGTCCAAAAAATTCAATTAAATTTGTTAAACTCAGAATCTTCTTCCAGACAAAACTGGAACCCACCTGAAAAGGGGAAGCCAGGATTTACTGTTAGCAAATTAAAATATTAATAATCTAATAAAAATACAACCAGAAGTTTTATTAGTCCAGTTACAATAGTATTGGACTATTACAGTATAGTAATACAAAGTATTACAGACAGACAGGTCCTGGTCCCTGAGTTGTCAGGGCAGTACAGAGCCTTGGGCTTTCTACTAGTGATAGCAGATTTGGATTTACTGAACTGTAGACCAAATGCATAGAAAGTAATCCATGGAGACAACAACAAGCATTATGCTCACCACCTAACTGCATCATAATTTAGAGAGTAACTTCTGTAGCAGTCGTCTTTACTCCATGAGGGAGGAGGTGAGTGCAGAGGGGATTTCAAAGCCCTAAAGCGGGCTGCTGCTCTGAATTGCTTCTGGAGAAGCATCTTTCTCAGCTCATTAGACAACATGTCATGGCTCCCAGAGCACTGCCAGCCATCATTGTCCCTGTCCAGCCCCCGGGGCTCCCCCCACCCTGCCCATGGCCCAGGACCCCATGTCAGCCCCCCGGGGCCATAAGCCTCTGCCGCAGTGACGCTGCAGCAGGGCCGGTCTCCAGCTCCCCACAGCCCTGCCCTGCCCAGCCACGGGCCCTGCCAAGACAGACCCACCTGTGGGCCCACGTCCCAGCCCAGCCTCAGCCTGTCCCTGTCCCCAGGGAGCTGCCCGATGCCCGGGACTGGACCTGCCCCGATGCCCCCCAGCTGCCCGGCTCCTGGCTGGGGAGATGGGACAGGCCCTGGCTGCCAGGTCCTGCCATCACCCACTTGGGAGAGGCCCCAGGGAGCTGCTGGCCCCCTCAGTGCCCCAACGGGGATCTCAGGCAGCATCTATATACCTAGGGCTGACCTGAAATGAGTTCCTGGGCCATGGACAGGGGTGGGGTGATGCCCCAGGGGAGGCTGAACAGGGCCAGGAAGGGTTGGTAGTGCCCTCAGGAGCCTGACAAAACCAACCTCGAAACACCAGCTACCTAAATGAGATGCCAAAAGTTGAGTGTTGTGGATACTAACCCTGTTTTTTTCAGGTGTTACCCTGCTTTGTCTTAAATTATTAAAATTGCCATCAATGAACTTTAGGATGACTTTGTTTTTATTCTGTTCCTCTAAAATTTTGTCTAGGGAAGAATAATATACAGCAGTTTAAATCCCTGCAGAAGATTCTTGGTTTTACAGGTACAATGTTCCCCACCCCTCCACATTATTAACATTCTCATTCCAATACCTAAAATTGCTTTCTGAAATCTGCCGAGAGGTTCAGATGCACTGTTAAATGGATTTCAGGGCATTTGAGAAGATAAGAGTTTGTAGCAAGTTTTGAGCTCTAAAAAAGGGAAAACAAAATTTGAAGCCTCTCCGTAAACTGAAGGAAATCAGAGCTCTGGTGGGCAGGTGACATGACCATCTCTTAACTAAATGTTTTGGACAAATGGGGTCATGAAAGGATGCAAAATATTAAAACGGCATATATATATTTTTTTTGTTAAATACTATATACTGCTTCCTTGGAGTACCTGATGAAATCACCCTCGTGCTGCATTAACACAGTAGAATTGAAGTTTGTAACTTTTGTGTAGCCAAGTGGATGACTTTTCTAGAGAGAAAATATGTCTTTGGAAAATTACTTCTGATATGAAGTATATGTATTTGGAAAATGAGTGAAGGTACTCTCCCATTTGAGTACACAAATACAGTCAAACAAACGTTTATGGAGATTATTCATCTGAGATGATCTGGATTGATTTATAATGAGGCAGGTAAAATAGCAGCTTGAAGGAGAATTGTAATCCTACTTTATCTGGTCTGCCAATGGCCTGAATGGTGCTTGTTGAATTGCCATATAAATACAACAACTTTCTGTTTTGTCTCTAAACCAGAGGACATGATAGCTTGTTGAAAGATATGACTTCATTTCTTTAAGAATACTTCTCAGAGAAAATCAGTATCTTTCTTTAATTATTATTTGCCTCTTATCACTTGCACAGTAGTAAAGGTTTTCTTTTTTTCCTCCCATACTGGTCATTCTCTTTACGGCCAGCATCAACTCATTTCTTCTCAGTCCCTCTGTAAGTATAATAAAATTTTTAAACAATCATACAAATCCTTAAAAAACTAGTTCCACAACTCCATATGCTGAATCGTTCTCCTTAATTCTTTCCAGTTCATCCTCAAAAATTACAGGCTCTTTGAAAGTGATTGTTTTCATATCCAGCTTTCCCAACAGGAAAACTGGGGAAAAAGCTTCTGTAAAAGAGAAAAGTGCCATTCTCAGCATGAAGAGGCTGTGAATAGACAGTCTTTATTCAATCCATATTTGCTCCTCCCTGGTCAGGACCCCAAAGGCACCCTTGAGGGCCCTTGGTTTGACCACCCATGCCCCAGGCCATCTGTGATCCAGCCCCTGTTTTGGGTCCTTGGGTCTGACTGCTGGGAGAAGACCTGTGAGAAGCAGATGCCTGGCTCAAATAAATCTTACTTCATTCTTAAGTGATCATACTGTATGCTTTCTGTGAGTCTTCTCATTTTTCTGATCCTTGACTTTTTTAGGCCAACAAAATGAATCTTAAGTTTAAGATGAACTCTACGTTTTTGTTTCAATTGCATGTGAAATCTTTTACTAGTATGTAAATGTTTAATAAAAAAAGACTCCCACTTCATTTCCCAAACTTTCAAGTCATAATCTGCTTTAAATTGCTTTTCAATGTGCCTTTAAATACATCTCCAGCAGAGACTTTTCTTGACAGTTTGTCAAATCAATGTGTTAGGTAAAATATTTCAGATGTAAATTTTTGCAATGTTGCAGCTTGTTACTGTGTCCAATGAAACTCTATGTTAATATGATTCTTTCTGATAGTAGGCATTTGTACATATACATTATGGAGCTGTTAACAGAGGATGTTTAACTTCATTGTGGTGACTCGAGCTGATATGACAATGTAAATCAGGGGAAGTCTTTACATATTTTTCTTCTTAAGTTATTTGTAGAGACCTCTGACTTTTCTGAAAGTAAAGAAATTAGAATGGCATTTAAATGCAATGATGTTCAGGACATAAATGCATTCTTGTGTATAGTATCTGTAAGTACAATAAGAAGCTTAGTTTCCCTTAAGGACAGCAACAAAATGTCTGAAAAAATTCAACATAGTTGTATTGAAATCAAAAGGTTATAGTAATTTATGATATTCACAATAGAACTGTTGAACATGCTAAGTACCTATTTGACTGCCTGTATTTATTGCTTCAAGAACAATTTTAAAATAAGGACTAGTTAGTTTTGTGGCCTAACAAAGATCTATACTCCTTCTATCAAGCACTGGGTGATCAAATATGGAACAGTGTTGTTCCACTGTTGAATAATGATATTTAATGATGGAGGTGGAGGTTCCCGCAGTCCTCTGAATTTATTTGCATTATAGTTTTGCTCATGCGAATGTTGATGCTTCTTTTTCCTTACTCATGAGAATTTTAATTGAAATAAAAATAACAATTTACAGAAGTACAGAATCCAACTTTGTTTAGTGCAGGAGTTTCTTAGCTTAGTGATATCAGCTCCAAGAGTTATGTTTGCTTGTCCCCATAACATGGGTCTTGAATGTAAGGTGCTTTATGACAAGACACATATAGAGCAGATAGATTCCAACCATGGGGTCCTCATGAATCTCAGGAAATACTCAGATAAAACAGAAGTTATTGATCAGGTTTGGGTTTTTTTGAGCACTTTGGAGAACTTAACTAGGCTTTTCTATTACAAGCGTCCTGAAAGCATCAGGAAAATTAACTGTTGTTCATAAAGCAAACTATAACTTTTGAAGCAAATTGGGTACTAAGGGTACTAGAAAGCAACATTACTTTGGCGAAAAGATTCGATGCAGTTGCAGACTTTTTCCCTTGGAGTGACATTTAAGTCATTTAAGCAGTGCTGTGTTGTTTATTTGTAAACAAAGTTGAAGATTTATTACTATGAATAAACAAAATGAAAGAGTAGCATGCACAAAAGTCAATAATTTAGGAAATATGCTGTCAAGACCACAGCAAGTAGAATTAACCTGTGACATTGTAGCCATGGTAAACAAGCTGCAGCAATCAATAATGAAATTAGTCAACTTCAGATAAGTGAACAAACAGATTTACCTCAGATTTCAGGCCAGAACCCAGTCAAAGGATTCCTCATCCAGCTGATGGAAAAGTGCGTAGGTGTTCAATCAAATCCTGGATGAGCAACTGATGAGATTAACCCATTTGTATTAAAAAGACGGGTAGAGAGTTCTTCAGCATGGAAACACGCGCCTCATATCTAAGCCAATTTTCCTAAAAGTACAGGATCAAGTATGGATGTTGTGCACAACACCAGTAAGGTCTACGGGTACGGAAGCCTCTGTGGTGTTACAAAGGAGAAAGCATTACACCGTGTCAGCTGTGTTTCTCCCTTCCCTCTTCTCCACACATTTCATGCATGGTGCATAGGAATTGAGATGATGAAGAGGAGACCCAGGGCATTGCTTGTGAATGTAACTGTGCGGACATAAAAATCAATGGGGAAGAAAAGGTAACTCTCACCTAACAACTTTGAAATGGTATCTGTAGTACTTGGGACTGTAGTTGCCCTGCCAGCCAACCTGCTGAAACCATCATGTCTATGCCAAGATACGCTTTTTAGTAAACATGTTTTTGTCGTGTCCATCCGTCCCCCCGCCCCGTTCTTTTTCTGTAGCGTTAGTGAGAATGTACTCTGGAGATTACTACTGCAAGTGACTGAAAATCTCTATGGGCCTTTCAGCTTTGTATTTGTACTGTGAACTGAGCCAAAATTTTTTAAATGCTACAGAATTAATATACAGTGGGTTGTCTGTTCATACAGGCATTTCTTTACTCCTCCTAACTAAAGATTAGAAAGTGTTTCTGATTTTATCCCTATTGTTCTGAGAAAGCCACAACAAAAAAGAAGGGATTTAAGGCCCTCCATCCTGAAATTGGCAATTTTTATAGTAATGCTATTTCAGTATTACCATTGAGTCTTATAGCATTTTCAGTCTTTTAAATTGGGTTTCTAACTGTTTCTATGTATAGTTACAGGACACTTAAGTTTTCAGTAACATGAAAAAAAAGGAAAGCTGTAACCATCTCAAAACCCATAACTGAGGGGAAAAAAAATCTCATGGTTTTTGTTATTGTAAGAAAAACTTTCAGCTTTTTTCTGACTTCTGTTCTAGGGCCTGGTTGAAGTACTTTCCGAATGCTTTAGGGTAGCCTTACTAGTTAGGTTGGCTGCCTAAGCAGTTGTCTTCACAGAAAGAATGGTTCTTCTGATTTAAAGAACAGAAATCTATTTTGACTACATGCTATTCAGCTGATGCACTGACCATGATCTATTAGCTAGTTGCACTGCTCTCTACTTTCAGATGTTTGGGAAAATATTTTCTGTGGCACTAAAATAAGTGTCTGTTAATCCTTCGTTTCTGCAAAAGCAGACAGAATTATCATTTTTTGATTAGTCTAAAATTTAGACTAGTAGTCTGGCTGTTCCTAGAAGGAAGGGTGTCTTAAAATGAAGAAGTTTCTAGAGTGTCTGTGTTGGGTGTTGTGACTGTGTGCTTAGTTGCATAGCAGTGAAGTTAACAGGAAAATACAATAGGAAGAAGATAGCATTCTTTCTCAACAGTGTCTAATGCATGTGACAGCAGGCTAATGTTTCTGTCAATTTTTGGCATGAGATCATTTTTAAATAGATTGCCAAGCATAGTTAGTGAGGGACAGTAACGTCTTGGTTGCCATGCAACTATGTATATTGCAGGAGAAAAGTAGGAACAGATGCCAGTCCTCTTATGCAAAAAATATATTTAATGAAGAACATGCTTCATGAGAAAAATATTTAAACGTATGTCATTACTAATGGAGACATAAATAACTATACCATGGCCTTTTGCGTCACTTGTATTTAAGTTAAAATATCAAGTCAAGTATAATACACATTCCAGTACAATATGTGTTACAATACCTAAAATGTTCTCCAGTTCAAGAAACAGAAAGGCAAGACAAATCTAAACTTTCTCTTCTGAAAGTATACTGCAATGTTGGTACCATTTGATGCTATGAGATGCTGACACATCTTGAAGTTTGCTATGGACCTGTAAGAATCTGAAATTAGTGAGTTCAAGCTGGTTGGTCAGTGCCTTGTGTTCACCCAGAAATAAATTGACAAGCTAAAAATGTTTGTAAAGCAATGTAGCACCATGCCATTGCCGGCAGTTGTCATATGTGATAGGACCATCTTCTAGTGTTGTACTTCAATGTGAACTTTATTCTGTGGGCCCCAAAGAACTAAAGATATTTAATATTTAATGTTTAATAGGACTATGCTACGCTAGAATGTAATTTCCTAATTTTAAGTTCACAAAAGTTTAGCAGGATCACTCTTGTGTGGAAGATGAGTTTCTTTTGCTAGTTTTTGGGCCACATGCAGAACTTCAGGTATAACTTGTCTATAAAAATGCACTGTATTTAAAAAAACCCAAAAACCTAGGTGAAGTATGAGTAGTCCACAGATAGACTCTGTTGTGAAGCAGAGAGAAGATGAATTCAGGAGCAAATTTTTTCTTTGTATTTATTAAAAACACATCAACCCTCTGGCAGCACCTTCTAAGCCTACCATTTGTCTCACCTAATTTTAGCCAACTAAAATTTTGACAAATATTCAAAATCTAGGCGTTATTTATTAAAATGCCTACGTCCTCATTTAATGGAGAAGAAATGGCAACTTCAGACAGAGAAATTTTCTACTTATCTGGGACGTCAAATGATGAAAAAGTCAAAATGTCTTTGAGAAATATTTTTCTTGGCCATAAAAGGGCCTTCTGGATGGCTAGTTTCAAATGGATTCCTAAACTTCAGATAGTTAGTTGGGTAAGGTGAAATCTATTTTCAGCTTTGTTATTTTCACAGCTCTAACCATTGTTTGTATAAATAAGTATTAGAAACCATTTGGGATAGTTCAAAATTATGGTTGAAGAGAGATAAATAAAAACACAGTTCACATGTCCAGGGAACAGAATATGACTCTCACTTGAGAATTTTTTATATTACAGCATACTGCCTCTTTGGAAAAAGATACTGCCTCTTCTGTTGCAGAAAAAAGTGACAAAGAAATAGAAAGATATGAATGCTTATCTTCTAAAAGAGATTTCCTTAGAGTCTGGCTATGGTTCAAATATATACCTGCTAGAGCACTTTTTTTTTACTTGCCATTCGTTCTATGAGATTTATGTGAATCTTTTCCACTGTATGCTTCAATGGTTGCACCTTTGGCAGACCCATGTAGATGAGAGCTTTCAGTAGGGAGGAATGTATAATTACAAAAGTACTTCTAAGTGTTTTTTAGACATGGAAGTTGGATATGATTGAAAAAGTCGATCTTTCTTTGGACCCTTGGTAACTAGTCTTTTTTGCCATAATGGTATGTCTGAGATTTTTCTTCCACAGTTTAGATAAATAAATAGTGACTCTTACCAAGGTATTATTAACAACATTAACTTCATAGTACATCCTTTAAATATATACAGAGTTCTTGTTTATTTAGAAAGAAGTTGGTTTTAATGCCTTCCTTTTTTTAATGCAGTGACATAGCATTTTTGTAAAGTTTTTATATCAGTCATTATTCTTATAGATTCTATCAAAGAATGAAATGTCAGTGTTTGTATTTAAATAGTTAATAATTTGAAAAATATAAATCTCACATTCAGTCATTGTCTATAACTGTTTTAGAATCAGATTGTTAAATCTGCAGTCTGTAACTTTATTTTCAAGATTGGTGCTGTTGCCTTTCAAATACCACACATATTTATTGCAGTACACTTCATCTAAAATCCTCTATTTTCCTTCCAGAAGAAAATATTTGATATAAGATAAAAGTTAATTGAGCTAGGTGATTTTTAAGATACAGGATTTGTGAAAACATTGATTTTTTTTCCCCTTCTTCTTCTTATATCTTGTAGTTTTTGTTTTATATCTCAGGGATACCATCACTATCTTTGACCTGTAGTCAGCGAAAGGCCCTTATATTTTCTCAACATCAATTGCAGGATTCAGAATATAGCTTGATATGTTTATTTACTTTATCTAAACACAAGTCTTTAATTAAGTTAAAAGCTAAAATAAAAGCGCCTCTAAAAACATTTAGTTTTGTTTTCTGGTCAAAAAAAAGGTTATGTTTAAAGCAGAACTCAGGTTATGCTTAAAGCAGTATTTTTTTTTCTTTGTTAACTGTAGTTTAGAACTGATGTTCAGTCATGTTAACATAGAGATGTAAGAAGGTTCCTACAACACAATTGAAGATAATAGAGTGTAATTATATGTTTATGTAGCTGATTATAATGTTGCTCCTATCAAGCTTCACAGAGGAAAATGACTTGTTACATACCATACCTGATGAACATGACTGTCTTACTATATTTGTTAGTGAGAAATACAATGGTACTGATTAACTTTGCATGTGTAAGAAATATGTTGAAAAAGCAGAATATTGTATTGTTACAATAAACTCCAAAGGAAAAAGTAAAGCTGTCTCCTCTAGTTAGTAATCTGGAAATTTTCCTCAATGATTTGCATATCCTGGTGGAAGAATTCATTGGCTCAGTGTTTATTTCTTTTTACAGAAGAGAATTGACATTGTTTCATAGCTTTGCATTATGCTTTAATGTATGTCAAATATAGTACAGAAACCATGGTCATTTTTATATGACATTCAGTATCAGCTTTTGTCATAGCTGAAGGAAGGGCAGTCTTCTGTTAGGAATACAACACAATAAATATATGATAGCTCTGGAAGAGCAGTCAATCTGAAATATCTTCCGAATCTTGCTTTGTAATCACAATGACCACATGGGTGCCCCTATCAAATGCTTGCAGGTAGACTTGAATGAAAAAGTTTCATATTTTTTATTCTGTCTATACCTTGAAATTAATTTTGTACAAGAGTGTGTGAGAATATAGGTTTGAGAGAATCAAGGAATGTAAATATTTGGTATTTAATTTAAGAGGAAACAGCTGCAGGGTCTATTACTCTCAGAAAAATGCCATCAGAAATGACTAAATATTTTCCAAATAAACCAGCAAAAGTAACATGTTAGTATTTGTGTGGTTTCTGAACAAGTAAACATTTGCCAGCAGTGCCTGTAGTAAACAAACTGCAATATCCAATTAATTTTTTCTAAAGATATTAAAATTTTGCCATTAAAAACATGTTGCAATTTTATTACTCGTGGTGTATCCTTCCTGCTACAACTTAGTCCTTTCAAGCATCATACATAAATAATTTGAAAATGAAAAATATTTTTATACTTGAACTGTATAAAGAAATTCTCACTGATACTGCAGAACTTTTCATGTTCTATTAGACATACTAAAATATTAATATTATGCTAGATAGGGTTATAACTATGACTTTATTAAATAAATATGATATCTTATTAGAAATTGCTTTCATTTAACCTTGGGGTTGCAGTTTCTTATTTGTCTTTTAAAATAACAAGGCATGGCATAACAAGTCAGCTAAGAAGTCTATGTTGTTGGAGAACTGCCAAAAAAAAATAATTTAAGGTACCTAGTATAAAAGAAAAAGGAAAAAAACCCAACACTGTGATACATTACAGCAGTATAACATTTAACATTTCCTTTCCACTTAAGAAGTATCTGAAAATTTTCAACTAACATATCCTTAATCCAGAGAAAACAAATGTAAAAACCTGGCAGTTTTCTAATGTTAATTTTCTTAGTAAAAAAATGAGGCAATATAAAGCCAAATGCCATAAAATATAACACCAATACAAAATATAAAGATCCAAATTATTTTATAAGCTCTTCTGAAGGTGTCCTTATTGATTTGTGCTGAGAACCATTGATAACATGCTGGAAAATATATTCAACTCATACTATACACAAAGTATGTCAAAGTTTTACACAAAGCAGCTTAGCTCAGTGCAAAGTTCTGCTTAAAAAAATGATAGTACCATATGGCTCTCTGCTGCTCAAAGCCTCAGTCTCCACTTCAATTGTTGAAAGTTGTTATTGTCAAAACAGATCAAGCACAAAGTCACTGAAGAAAATTACCTTAAGGTACATCTAACATATAAAGCAAACTAGCATTTAAAGGCACAATTCTGTGCTTCACATTTAGCATTTTTCTTATGTTTTGGTATTTGAGAATTTGTGGTTAACACACTAAAGAAGAAATTAACTGAAAGAGTCAGAGGCTGAAGTAATTCACATTTTTCTATTACAAAGTGATTCTCATTAGCAGATGGGGGTAGAAGAAGGGAGATATCCATTCTCAGAGCTTTCTGCAAGACCGAAGTCAATGTGATGACCCATTGAATCTTAATGCCAGCCCTTAAAGCCCACTCAGACCCATGACAGGACTTCCAGCAAAGATTTCATACAACTTTTCTGTGGTTCAGCTACATTTGAAAGTGTCAGTATCCTTTAATTATTCTTTGTATTACAGACACATGTAGAGGTTCTGCTTCAATGCCGAGCCTTCCTGTGACAGCACATAGGAAGCAATAGCACTTGCCTCACAGAGTAAACTTCCAGAGGAAGAAGGGAAAAGGTAGGAAAAATGAAGAATCAGTGTCCTAGTGACAATGGTGTTTAGGCACCACTGCTCAGTTTTGGCAAATACAACACTTTTCTAGGCCTTTGCCCTAACCCTGAAGTCACATTATTACATCCTGAAATAGCTCGGTATTCCTCATTTTTCTGCTACATAAAGAACTATTTTTAATATTTCAGTCAATGGAAAACAATAGCTATTAGCAATGCCTATAAATTAATTAGAGACTGGTCAGGTCTGCTAGTCAGAATTGCTTTGAATCACAACTTGTAAGAAATGGGTATCAGGTATGATTTGGCTTTCTGATTACCCCATGTTGTACCAGAAGGCAAAGCTGATGTTCAGTGCTTGTAACTTTGAGAAAAATATTTTTTAATTTCCTGGTACAAATGGAAAATGTCTTCTATTAACACATATTTAGTTTCAGTTATATGCTATGTTTCTTTGTGTCTTGGAATGCATTATTGGTTAAAATATGAAATGGGAAAATCATGGTTCTTAGGAGAGAAATATTTTACTCATGGTGTTTATATTTCTCTTTTCCACATGACTCCATATTTGTAAACTGAATTTATGAACTTGCATCAAAGTAGGCTGAATTCTCTGATATTTACAGTACCCAGGAAATCCAACCTCAGCAGTTCAGTCATGAATCTTTCACATTTTGTATAATTTAGTTATCAGTGTCTCAATTTCTTGATTGATTGTCCAATATTCTATTATATGTTATATTAGGCTTATAAATGGGATCTTAGATCACTGTGCACAAAGTATAATATAATTTCTTCTATTTTGATTACAGTAGTCAGAAAGTGCTACATAAATCATTTTCTCAAACCCTGCAAATCAAATGATATTTTCCCTATTGAACTGTAAACAAAAATCTATCACCATATAAAACCCAAATTCTTTTAGTTACACTGGTGTAAACTGGACCGTGTCCAATAACTGTAGACTTTATACATAGCAGCATCAGCTTATAACTTTAGCACATCATAGTTTTTAAAGGAAAGGAAAAAAAAGAGAGAGATTAATACAGAGAAAACAATACTCATATCTGGAGAAAAAAAAATATGTTTTTTGAGGGGTAGGACAGAAAAGGTCCCAGATTTGGGACCTTGACTTTTGTTTGTTGGGAATGGGAATACTGGCTTGGAAAAAGATTCATCGCAAAACTCTACTGTCTAGTCTAACTGTTTTTAATTAATTTATTGTTTCATTCATGGACTCTGTCATTTTTAAAGGAAATTTGCTGTTGCATCACCTGAGGAATGAATTTCATGTTTGTTACTCCAAGTCAAATTTATTGATTTTGCCAGTTACCACAGAAGCCATGTAATTTTACTTCTTGTAATTCTTCTCAGAGCAGAGAGAATGTAGAAATCCAAGTCTCTCTAGGTCTGCAACCTTCCCATGTGGACCAACAAAGCTTATTTGAGGTATCACATGCATACATCACCAAGTATCACCTGCGTCAAAGACCTTGCTAAAGTCAAAGTAAAGAATGGTCACTGCTCTCCTCTCATCTATGAACTTAGTCAACCCATCAGAGAAGGGAATCACGCTTGTCAAGTGCAATTTGCCCTTAGTGAATCCACACTGATTATTCTCAATCAACTTCTTGTCCTGCTTATACTTGTTTGAGCACAACTGTCATAAGAACTTACAATTTAAAAAAACCCCACAATATATTTTATAATTACCTTAATAACCCTTCTATTATAAAGTGTTGCAAACTGGTGATATAATTGTTGATCATTGTTGATGCAATGAATCAAAGCCAAGTAACTCTTAATAAAGTCATCTAAAACTCGGAGACTTTGCATGTATAACGATACTTGTACTTTGTCAATAAAAGGCAGATGTGGAAAATCTATTGTAAATATTATGTTCACACCTGTGTTTCCTTTTACTTCATCATCTCACAACAATTTAACAGTTTTAAGTGGATTTAAGCAGCATCCATAATTCACAAAGTAAATGAGATGACTAGTCAGTATGCAAGTAAGATTTAGAAAAAGGCTACGAGTATAGTTCAAGCGTATGAACTGAGATTGTATGTTTAGAATACTAGTATTTGGCTTATTTCAGCAAATCTTACATAAGGCAGTGATTGCATTCCTGTTTCTGTCAGTGGGCCTGATTGTACATTAATTAGTGGCATTTAATACCCTACTTTGTATGTAGGCTCTTGTGAAATTAAATCTGTATAATTATTCACTGTGAGAAAAGGTAATGAATTTGAGCCCAGTGGGATTGTCTCAAGAGACAACCTATAATTTATTGATGTCTTGACACTGGTATTGCTTGCTTGCTTCCATCTGCATCTCAGTTCAACAAAAACTTTGTTTATGAAGCTTTTACATGTTTCACTCTGCTCAATTTGTGAAAATCAGAATCAAAACGTGGCTGAGTCAAACAATAGAAATGGCAGTACATGATAAAAGAAGGATGAAGGAAGTATTTCCACTGCAGTTGGTGGTTAGTAAATATCTATGGTATCTTGAGCAGTAACAAGAGAACTTGTGTTCATGACTCTAGATTCTGTACAGATTCAAAATGGAATCCGTTTAATTCCAATGTCCCTATTTCTGGTACTGTTCTCAACGTGTTATGATATAAAAAATATTGAAACTGTGTCAAACTTAAGAATTTATAGTGGATATTCAGGAGGATACCTTAAAACCATGTATTGCAAGAATGAGACCCATTTCATGTCCATTCTTTTAAAAGACTATAGAAAACTTAATTAAGGGTCAGAGAAGATACATTGTTCAACAAGAATACTTTAAAATGAAGCTGAAGAAATTCACAGTTTAGGTCATAAAAGACCAAACTGAGGTAACTTAAGCCCAGTCTGTAATTCTCTAAACAGAAGAACACACCCACCTCTGCAGTTTAATAGGCAAAGCCAGTGATCTGCAATTAAATAAACTTCAAGTTCAGAATGGGAAGACGATGCACATATTTATAATGTGTAAAGTTAACATGTATTATCAAGAATTGTAATACATGCTCTATTTCAGCTATTGAAACCTGCAGGAAGGTATCTGTGCTTGAAACATACAGTTGGTGGTGTAAAGGATTGTAGCATGGATTGTCATACTTGTTCTTTTTGGCCTCAGCCCTTTTGATCCTGGCCATGAGGGGTGTATTCTGCATCCCCCATATGGCATATAATCCTTCTGTATAATTGCTTTTCCTTTTGCAGGCACCTGACATGTTTGGGTGTTAGGTGGGAGCACGGGGGAAGAGATGGTGAAGGAGGAAGGAAACTGGTAACGATGGTATTCTTACGTTTGTCTGTACGCAACTTTCCTTGTACTGCTGATATTGCTCTTTGAGCAAACCTGCCCACTGAGAGTGCATCAGAAAACCTGTATTGTAGAAACAGGCTGAAGTGTATGTATTGGTAATATAGTAACTGTATATTTAGTAAGACAATAACTATATAATTTGCTATAGTTTGGTTGACAAGTATAACTTAAAGACTGCTTTAATACAACTTTGCACATATATTTTATAGATATATTCTGAACTTACAAAATAGTATTTTTAATATGGAATGTGCCACATTTGGTTATAAAAATGCATATAAATAATTGTTAAATAGTGCTTATTCTGCTTTTGTTATTGTTTGTATCAATATAATCCTTTTTCAACTCTATAAACATTATAACAAATAGCAGAAGAGTATAGTTTATAAGATGTGTATTTTATTAGATTTCTACAATGCAAAATACCAGGAAAAAAAGTATATATTTTTGAGTAGAGGTTAGGACAATCATTCAATTACAAGTTCAGAAAGCAATGAACAAGAAAAGGTCAAAAACATACCACAGAAAAAATAATTATTTGCTCTAAAGATTACACTGTAGCCTTTGCAGTTAAAGTTGCTTCAAGAATGTCACTTGTGCTCCTGCAAAAGATGCCATGGAGCCAAAAAATCCTACCACCACAGTACCAGGCCTCTCAAATCTCCTATTTTAGTTGTAAAGTCATGTATCTAATCCACTCCTGGAGATGCCTTCCCACTACTTGGTTTGCCTCCATCAGCTGTATTTGTGGCAGGAATCACAGCTGGAAAACAGCTTGGCCACTGCAAATTCATCTAATGCTAGGGCGGCAGTGAGAGAGCAGGAAATACTGCAAGGTCCTGGGGAAGAGGGTCTCTTCCCCGGTGACATGTAAAGTGGTGGGGACACAGTTCCTGCATGGGAGGAGTATCAGATAACGTACTTTCACACAATGTAACAGGTTTGCTAAAACTTCCTACGATTTCGTAAAGATAATTATCCAAGGACAACGTTCATACCTCTTTTCACACTTATAATAGTTGAAAAAAAACTTCGGATTTTTCGATTGCTTGGGAATATTGTTTCAGTTTTGTCTAAGGTCAGTAAGCAATTTAAGAATATAATCCAGAGATCTGCCCCAAGGCTGGATAGTGGAGTGACAGGGTGGGTGGGATAGCATGGGCAAATGCCTAGGATGGTGGGCACATCCAGTGTTTTGGAAATTCACCCCTGAACAAGTGCAGAATCCTGAAAAATTAGTAGAATATTTGGAAAAAGGATGTTGTCACCCCAACAATTCTAAGGAGATACAAATCACTGCAATGTGCTGGGGCCTGGCCCATGCCTACCGAGCCCTGTTCAACACTATTCAGAACCCTCAAGGATCTGGTGACAAAACAACAGACACCACGGCTGCTTCAGCCCCCCGTGTGACAAGCACCATGGCTACTCCAGTTCCCTCTGTGACAGGCACTGCGGTCACTCCAGCCCCACAAGCGACAGGCACTGTGGTTCAACCAGGGAACCAGCCCGTGTCAGCATCAGTCGCCCCTATACACAGGAACAAATATTGGAAGCAAAGGCTCATTTAGAAAGGGGAGATGAAATCTTGGAAGTGAAAGTCAGCTCATTTAGAAAGGGGACATGAAAGAGCAGGGCCATCACAAGGAGAGGAGGAGGAAGAACTTGTGGATGAGATGGAAAGCACTCGATCCCTGTCCCTGAGTGAGCTGCAAAATAATGCAAAAAAGATTTCAGCCATCATCCAGGTGAGCACATTGTCACCTGGCTGATCCGATGCTGGGATAATGGGGCCAGTAGCCTGGAATTAGAGGGTAAGGAAGCCAAACAGCTGGGATCCCTTTCTAGGGAAGGGGGCACTGACAAAGAGATTGAAAAAGGGGCACCAGTCCTCAGCCTCTGGAGGTGATTCCTGTCAGCTATGAAGGAAAGATATCCCTTCAAGGAAGATGTTACATATCACCCAGGGAAATGGACCACCATGTAGAGAGAGGTATCCAGTACCTGAGGGAATTAGCCATGCTAGAGGTGATTTGTGGTGACCTGAACAACGAGCAGTTACCCAAAGATCCAGATGAAGTCCAGTGCACATGATCCATGTGGCGGAAGTTGGTGCGGAGCGTACCATCATCGTGTGCCAACTCATTGGCAATACTGACCTGGAAAGTCGGAGAGAGTCCAACAGTGGATGAAGCAGCTAGCCAACTCTGGGAATATGAAGAAAGTCTCTCTTCCTCCCTCATCTCGGCTGTGGAGAAACTGACCCAGTAGTTCCAACGATTGAAAGAGGATAGATCCTACTCCCAAACTGTACAGACCAGCATCTCAGCTATTAGAAGTTCCCCTGCTCAAGAGAGAGGATATAGAAGGTACACACCACGGGGCACCCTATGGTTTTACCTGCGTGACCACGGAGAGGACATGAGGAAGTGGGATGGAAAACCTACCTCAACCCTAGAGGCGTGGGTATGTGAGTTGCGAGGAAAAACAATGACACACAGGGTTTCTTCCAGGAAAATTGCTGCTCTGTTTCCCAGTGGAAAGTTCCCCAGACAGAGTAGAAGGGCTGACCTTACCCTTGATTTTAATGAAGGAGCTCCTGACTCATATGTACAACAAGTGGGTAATGAATACTATGACCAGGACTAGAGGGGCCCTGCCTCCAGCCAGGTGGAGGAAAGGGACAACCGAATTTACTGGACTGTGTGGATTCGATGGCCTGGCCCATCAGACCCACAGGAGTATGAGGCTCTAGTAGACACCAGTGCACAGTGCACCCTAATGCCATCAAGCTATCCAGGGGCAGAACCCATCTGTATTTCTGGAGTAACCCTAACCCTATCCAGGGGCAGAACCCATCTGTATTTCCCGCTACACTCCAACTGAAAAAGAGATCTAGGCAGCATGTGAAGGGGTTTGAGCTGCTTCGGAAGTGGTTGGTACTGAAGCACAGCTCCTGCTGGCACCCTGACTACTGGTGCTGGGCTGGATGTTCAAAGGCATGGTCCCCTGTGCACATCATGCACCTGATGCTACGTGGAGTAAGTGGGCTGCACTGATCATGCAAGGGGCTTGAATAGGAAACCTCAATCGCCCAGGAGTCTTGGAAGTGATCATGGACTGGCCAGAAGGCAAAAGATTTCGGAATATCACCAGAGGAGAAGGTCACATGTGCTGAGGAGGCCCCACTGTACAATAAACTACTAGAAAATGAGAAGCAATATGCCCTGTTCACTGATGGGTCCTGTAGGAAAGGTTTTTGTAGGAAAGGTTTTTGTAGGAAAGCATCGGAGATGGAAGGCTGCTGTATGGAGTCCTATACGACAGGTTGTAGAAACTGCTGAAGGAGAAGGTGAATCAAGCCAATTTGCAGAAGTAAAGACCACCTAGATGGCTTTAGACATTGATGAACAAGAGTAGTGGCGAGTGCTCTATCTCTACACTAATTCATGGATGACAGCAAATGCCCTGTGGGGGTGGTTACAGCAATGGAAGCAGAGCAACTGGCAGTGCAGAGGCAAACCCATCTGGGCTGCCGCATTGTGGCAAAGTATTGCTGCCCAGGTAGAGAACCGGGTTGTAAAAGTACGTCACGTAGATGCTCACGCATCTGAAGAACATGTGAAGAACATCAAAACAACCAGCAGGTGGATCAGGCTGCTAAGATTGAAGTGGCTCAGGTGGATCTGGACTGGCAAGATAAGGGTGGATTATTTATAGCTCAGTGGGCCCATGACAGCTCAGGCCATCAAGGAAGAGATGCAACATACAGATGGGCTCGTGATCGAGGGGTGGACTTGACTATGGACACTATTGCACAGGTTATCCATGAATGTGAAACGTGCGATGCAATCAAGCAAGCCAAGCAGTTAAAGCCTCTGTGGTATGGAGGGCTATGGCTGAAATATAAATATGGGGAGGCCTGGCAGATTGATTATATCACACTTCCACAAATCTGCCAAGGCAAGTGCCATGTGCCTACAATGGTGGAAGCAACCACCGCATGGCTGGAAACATATCCTGTGCCCCATGCCACTGCCCAGAACACTATCCTGGGCCTTGAAAAGCAAGTCCTATGGTGACATGGCAGCTCAGAGAGAACTGAGTCGGAGAACGGGACTCATTTCTGAAACAACCTCATAGACACCTGGGCCAAAGAGCATGGCATTGAGTGGGTATATCACATCCCCTATCACGCACCAGCCTTCAGGAAAATCAAACAATGCAATGGACTGTTACAGACTACACTGAGAGCAATGGGTGGTGGGACATTCAAACCTTGGGATACACATTTAGCAAAGGCCACCTGGTTAGTCAACACTAGGGGATCTGCCAATCGAGCTGGCCGTGCCAATCAAAACTTCTACGCACTGTAGAAGGGGATAAAGTCCCTGCAGCGTACAGAAAGAATATGCTGGGGAAGACAGTCTGGGTTACTCCTGCCTCTGGCAAAGGAAAACCCATTTGTGGGATTGCTTTTGGTCGAGGACCTGGGTGTATTTAGTGGGTAATGCTGGAGGATGGGGAAGTCCACTGTGTGCCTCAAGGCGATTTGATTTTGGGTGAGAATAGCCAATTGAATGGTATGATATTAATTGCTATATAATACTGTATGTTATCTCTTTTATGGCACACATGAAACTAGGAGGGGGCACAGCCAAGATAGTTGATCCATACTGACCAAAGGGCTATTCCATACCATATGACATCATCCTCAGTATATAAAGTAGGGGGAGTTGGCTGGGGGGTAGCAATCGCTGCTCAGGGACTGGCTGGGCATCGGTCAGCGGGTGGTGAGCGGTTGTATCACTTGGTTTTTTTCTCTGGGTTTTGTTCCTCTCTCGCTTTTTTGTTGTTTTCCTTTTCATTACAATTATTATTATTGTTGTTGTTGTTATTATTATTATTATTATTATATTCCAATCATTAAACCGTTCTTATCTCAACCTACGAGTTTTCTTACTTTTGCTCTTCCGATTCTCTCCCCCATCCCACCGGGGGGGAGGTTGAGCAAGCAGCTGTGTGGTGCTTAGTTGCCGACTGGGGCTAAACCACAACAATTATAGAGGTGCTCTATTACCACTGTGTCTCCAGCATGTAACTTTTTGGAGAAAAAATACAGCAGTTCTCATCTTAAAGAATATAATATGGCACTTCAAAAATTATTGTGCTCATTATTGCCAAGCAAGCAAAGAAGACATTTTAACCAAGGAAAACTTGGTTATGCTACCTTCACAATCCTGCGCTTTGATTTTTTTCTTCTCTGTCAGTGAGATTTCTTGTAATTTGGTTTAATACATCTCCATATTTGTATTAAAGAGTTTTGAAAAAATGCTGGCATGCAAGATAATTTTGTTTTAAATTCCAAATGTGAGTGTGAAATAAAGCAGTTTTGCCACAGACAGAAATATATCTGAAGTATATAAACCAAATTGATTGCTAACATGTATTGCAAGTGTGTGAAATTTATGATCTCAAGACAATTTCACATGAAAGTAATGATACTTTAGAGATAACTACAAAACAACAGCAATAATACGTAGATGGTTATGGACCACCTCGGAAACAAAGTAAGATGTGGGAAGACATTTATTCAATACTTTTGACATAGTTCTTAAACGTGTTCCAGGACACATACTATTGTCTAATCATTTCTTCATCTTCCCATGGGTTAAGTAAAATGAATTTAATACAGGATAAAAAGGTATTTCCTTGGTCTTGATGGAACAGATTTGATCTTTTACCTGGAGTCATCTTTTCAGTTCTCTTTACAGGATATTATTATATTTCATTTCTTCCCTTGTGTGGAATAAAAACTTTAAAGTCTACTTTCATGTACAACAATCCTTTCTGTTTCTGTTTCTAAAAGTTAATTTTCATAAAGAAGTTGAACTGGCTGTAGATAAGCACTGATTTTTTTCTGTGTTTTTTCTTAGGAAAATTAACTGTTGACAGAATTAATTACCTTAAAATATTTCTAATGTAATCCACATTCACAATGTTAAAATAAATCCTTTTTTTTTTTCTAATTTTTTCCTCATTTTTGGGGGGGAGAGGAAAGAAGGGGCCATGAGGAAAATGTTCCACTCAGGTTAACCTTAACTGTCTTCTTGTACTGCTTGGCTGCTTTGAGAAATACCATTTAAGGTGTCATATATCCCTGTTCTCTTTATCTGCTAGAAATCCCTGTTTGAACAAAACTTCTGAGGTACATCACAGGAATCCCATTGAGGACAGTGAATCATGAGGACCTGAACAGAACTGTAAAAGAAAATAAGTGTTAATTAGTGTTCCTAATGAGCACTATGACCTAAAATAAAAATGTAATTTTGGATAAATTTACAAAATACAGAAATTCTACTAAATAACTTCTCAGTGGAAATAGGCTTAGTAGAAACAATACTTTCCATAAAAATCTTGTAGAAAACCTCTTAACTTGTTTTAATTATCACATGTAGTTACCTTACCCACTGATTGTTCTGAAACAATGTATTTCAAAAGAATAAAAAATAAAAAGTCTGAGATGACACGATTCATCAAAACAAATGCTTCAGATGATAGCATTTAATTTAGTAATGTTGAGATTTTTCACATAAAGGCAACAGTGATTTTTTCCAAGAATTTTTTGTTTGGAAACAAAAAGCTTCTGTTGCTCTGAGAAGCAAAGAATACAAAAATAGTAAAGTTTTATGTTTAGACAGGAAGTAGATTATCACTTGAATGTTCCAGCATGCTGGAAAAATTAATTATTGCATTAATTTCTGTGACATCTTAATTGTCTAAATTGCCCTCACAATATCCATTTACCTGAAATTATGATGACTTCTTAAGCTCCATCTGCCATTCTTGACCTTATTATTTCAGAAATATGCTCTCAGTTCTCTTTTCTGGGTCTTCCTGTAATTACATTGCATGCTGAAATCTCGATTTCTATCTGAATATGTAAAGAAAAGTAAATCTATGGGCAGCTTGCAAGAGTTGACAATGTCATTATTTCATGTTTATGAAGGAGAAAGGCAATTTGTTTTTTTTCTTTGAAATGAAAATCCATGGAATGACTATTCTGTTCACTCTAGCTTCATAACTGGGTTAAGCAGTGCTGGACAGGTAGGATGGATCTTTCCTTTCAAGTACTTATTGAATATTGCAACAAGAAATCCAACCCAAGAGATAGTATAGCTCCATATGTGTCAATAAAGAAGGGAAATTGATCCAGCTGCGTATTTTGACAGTGATCTCAGCACAGCAGTATCTTCCTATGTGGTAAATGGAGTGCCAAAAATGTAGCCTGCACTGCCTGCACAATGATCATATCTACCCTGCCACAGCCAGTGAGTCAAATCAGTTCCACATATGAGGAACCTCTGGTTTATGTGGCCTAGATTTTATTCACACTTTTGGAGGAATCCTTCATCCCTGGGAGCTTCTGAGGGTTTTTGTTCTGTAGTTTGGTCATTAGGCTAGGTGGCATAAATGATTTAAATCAGTTTAATCACTAGAACACCATTGTAATTAAAAGAGAAATTTCTTCTCACTTAGTGAGAGCAGAATAGAACATTAATGCAACTACTGTATGTATTTTGCCTTGCTTTAGTATATTGATTTACATCATTTACTCAATGTATTTAGTTGCTGAGCAAGACTTGAGATGTGAATAAGGGGTTTTCCCTTTACCACAGATAGATAGAACAAAAATATAGCCTGCAGCAGTCTCATTACTAGAGCTAGTAAGTACTTTATAACAAAATTTTACCTGTTGCACTTAATTTCCTTATCAGGTTTTCAAAATGTCTTGAAACACATTTATTCATCATTTGGAAGACTTAAGTTTCACCTCAGCTTCCTCTATGCTTATTCTTTTTTATTTGATTATTTTGGTTGACGGATTTCTGAGAAGAGACTGTCTGACTTGCTGTATGGGTTATAAATTTGGTCCAGTCTTAGATAAGGGGTTTTAAAGTAGTTCTGAAGCAAAAATCTTTGCTGTGCAATTTTTAAATGTTCTATTGTTTACTGTCATTAAATGCATTAGTCTCTATTTTATAGGAATTTGTTAGTTTTGTATGGGCAGATCAGTAATTCAGAGTTTTTATTCCCTATCTGTATGAGTATTCAAGTACACAAAACATAAATACTGACATTTGAAAATTTGCAGTTCTTTTTATGATTCTGCATGCTACTCTGAAATTAATTTCTCTGAACTTTTGTAAAAAGTATCTATTAGCATTGATACTTTCAGAAAGAAAAAGTGATGCAAACACTTCAAAATATATTAATTTCAAATTTAAGTGAATATCCACCAGAACTTGCTTATGGTATTTGCCTAATACTGAAAATTTATATTATTTTAATAATGCGACCTTCCAATTTATTTCTTTATTTATTTGTGGCTTGGCTGTAAAACCACTCAATAGAGGATCCATATGAAAAGAACTCTATCAAAAATATGTAGATATTATTTGGTCCACAGTTCACATGCCTGATAAACAGACTATGCTCAAATAATCATCTTTATATATTTTCCTTTTTAAACCTATTCCTCTGTAATAGCCAATGTTTGGAACTGCTAGTGGGTAGATACTTCAACAGCTGGTGTACAGTAGGCATTCAATACACATATGTGAGAGACAAAACTGAAACTCTTTCTATTTTAGCAAAAGATTGGATGACAATCAGAGCAAGTATTACTGGAGGGCAAAGTGTCAGGAAAGCAATCAGCAGATGAGCACAT
Organism: Mycteria americana; assembly: GCF_035582795.1. NCBI lineage: Eukaryota > Metazoa > Chordata > Aves > Ciconiiformes > Ciconiidae > Mycteria > Mycteria americana. Next base: position 91,459,732 of record NC_134366.1, on the reverse strand, counting down.
AAAATGGTGGTGGAATGGTAGCACATATCAGATGAGGCTGTGAAGTAATGATCAGACAAGGCTAGAGAAAGATGGAATGGATGTGGAGAATGCTTCTGTCACTGGCTATCCCAAATAGCTTACAGTACTTGATATAAATCTGCTGAAGAAAAACAATTTAACTGTATTATAGGAAAAATGACACTTGCCACAAAGCTTCAGAACTGTATTGTATGGCACTGCAATATATATTGTCTCGTTTGCCAAGATTATCTTCATTAGGTGAACGTAACATCATTTGAACTATTTGTTATTCTCAGAAGTATGTAATGCATGACATAACACAGATCATTAGTACAAAGAAAGCATCCTACTCAGAAAAAGCAGTCTTAGAATTTTTAAATGAACTGAAAAATGATCTAAAATAGCTTGAATTTGTTTGAAAATTCATATTGTTTGCTTGGTGAAGTATTTAATGATATTGGATGATTTTGTGTTACCAAGGGTTTGAGAAATTATCTCTGCAGATTTATTTTTAACAGTTTGCTACAGTCTGCAGTAATTAGTTATTTTGGTGTGAATTTGATTTATCTTACAGGGTTATCAATCCAGAATAATTCCAGTGATTTCTGTTGACTGACTCTGGATACAGTGAACAGGCCTTGCCTACATTTTTCCTAATTAAGGGAAGCAGACAAACTAATGAAATATTCTGCTGCTTTTCACATTCTTTTGAATATATAATACTTTATAATATAAGACCTCAGGTAAAACAATTAATAGGTTTTAGAAGTCAGACCTATTGTGCACTGATTTTCGTAGACCATGTATTATTTCAGTGGTTTTGTCTGGATAGATTTATCACAATAGAAGTCCACATATGGAGATTTGTATTAAAGCATGTTTCTTCTAATTTTTTTTTTTTTAATAAATGCGCAGTACAGTGATGGATTGGTGAATACTGTAAGCTTCATAAGAGCGCTTGAAAAAGATATAAACAAAGAAATAGTATACTGCAATTCCTGTATAATAGAATGTCTATTGAAAAAAAAAAAAAAAATTGCTTCAGAGTTAGGTTGCAAAGAGAGAAGTTAGTAATCTACTCCATAATTTATACAGCTCAGAGTCTTCAAAAAAATTGTGTGGCTAATTACTAGGACTATGTATTCATCATTCTTGGTGTAACTCAAAATTGTTTTTCAAGTCAGGAATTTGTAAGAAAAGACTTAAAAAATTATTGAAGAAATATTATTACCCTTATATTCATTAGTTTAGTGTTTAAGGCAGTAATCCAGAATATGAACAGCTCTGCATATTCGTCATCTATCTAATGCACATACTCAATATGTTGGCTGCCATGATGTAGAACATTCTGGGAATGGAAGCTCTGTTAAGAGCTGATTTGGAATAATTAACTATAAAAAAAAATATGGTATCAGGTCTAACAGAGCACTCCCATAAAATGTGGTTGAGCCTGAGTCAGATCCCATCCTCCAGTCCAGGAACAGCACCTCTGAACTTGGAATCATAGAATCATAGAACCATCCAAGAACCCAGGTTGGAAGGGACGCCCAAAGATCATCTGGTTCAATCTTTCATGGGAAAGAGAGCCTGGATGAGATTACCTAGCAATCCAATCGTGTCTTGAAAACTTTCAGGGATGGGGACCCTACCAAGTTCCTGGGGAGGTTGTTCCAGTGAATGGTTGTTCTCACTGTAAAAAAATTTCTTTCATATATTGAGATGAAACTTGACTATTGTAATCAGAAGCTGATCAGAGTCTTCTTCCAAGTGGTGTCTGAGATGAAAACATGGGACAGAGGAAGGAGAGTCAGTTTCAGGAAAACTAAAAGAAAAACATAAAAATGAATGAATCACTCAAACAATATATATTTCTACAGCCTGAAAGAAAATGTAATATGCAGTTTAATCTTTTACCCATCAGTTCAGACCAATTTTTAAATAAGGGTGTTTTAAAAGAGCCCAAACATTGGCTTTTCAAAAACACACCCCCTCTTTTCTTTAAAAATGTGGAAATAAAATAAATAAAATACTTTGACACTTTCCAAAAGATCTCATTTTTATTTTATTTGATGACTTCAACCTGAATTTGTATATAGTTTTGCCTTTCCTGATAGTCAGTTGTTTACATTAATTTGTCAGAACCACGGGTGAATTAAGTTGGACTGAATGAGTCCTGCCGAACCTATCTCTGCAAACAGGTTCGCTTAGGTTGACATTATATTCTACTAATATGTTGTTTTCTTGATAGTTAACACTCTCAGAGGGGATATAAAATGCCCAAGTTCCAGATCTTGTTCCAATTAATGTTCCCTGATTAAAGACATCAGTAGGAAAGTTTAATGATACCCTGGCAGTTAATGCATTTTTCTGGGAGTCAGCACTGTGGCTTCAAATTCCATCAGAGGAGAGCATTCAGCTGGAGACTTTAATGCCCTGGCTAGGGATCCTGCCCAGTATTTATTAGGTGAACAAAAGGAGAAAAGACACTTTCTTCTTACCTGAAAATGTAGTTCATACCCTCCTATTTTTTCACTGAAACCCATATCTCAAGCCAAATCTTGTTCTAGGGAGGAAAGCCTTTAGAACATAAGAAAGAAATATTCAATACCTAACATGTAAACTTAGAACTGTTTATGATTTTAAATTCATATGACAGTTTGATATATTTTGGCTTGAATTATTGCACACTTGGAAATGCTACCAGTTATTTGTTAACTGATAGTTACTTTTTAGTTGACAGTGGTTTAAGCATTTATTAGAAAAAAATGTGAAGTTTCCTGCTGCTTCTCCTTCAGCTCTAATACAACAGCCTTTTGGAGGAATGACTGTAGCTTGAAAGGGTAGGATAGAGAAGGAGCTGCCTCAGGCTTTGCTCATTGCCTCCATGCTTGGCATGTCTCTTGCAGCTCTTTTGTTAAAGAGGGGCCTGAGGAAGTTGACTGGAGTAATCTGAAAAACATGAAATACAGGTTTATCTTACCAAAAAAAAAATCATATTACTACCTGCCGAAGCTGTTTTTATTCAGAAAAATGCTATAAGGCAGTAACAATTTATTTTGCTGCTAAAGATGTGCTTGAAGTCTATTACAAATATATGAGAGAACAAATCAATGTGTCTGGTCATTTAGAAAAACATCGTTGATTTTTACTTTGCCGTTAGTAAGAGTGAGTATTATTAATATGCAGACAGGATAAAGTGTTCTGTAATAACTATATGGAAAATATATTCACCTTCACAGTGTTTTACAGATATCGAGGAGTAATCTGTACGATGTAGCTGGAACAGACAAGAAGGGCATTTTGAATCAGTAAAAACAGTCATGGTAACTTCATATCTGTTACTTCAATGTATGAGTTAGCTAGAAGTGCTTTTTCCAGAAAAAAAGCTCCTGTCATAATGACGTGGAAATCAGTTTTAGTTTTTCAGTACCACTAGACGGCTTTCTGGACTAATTAAAGATCACGTGTATCCGTTTTCCATTCACAAAGATCTACACTAAAAGTTTTTAAAGATAACTTCCTTTAGTAGATGTTCATTCTCTGACTGTATAACTCAGAGCATACATCTTTTGATTTGGGGTCATTTTTACTTAACAGATAAAGCTCATGAACAGGTGACATTAGAGACTAAATAGTTTGCATTGTGGTGAATGCTGTACTGGTCTGTAGTGAAGATGGTCTGAAGCCGGGATTCTTTGTGAATGTTCAGGTTCAGAAGGCAACTTAACAGTGTTCAACTTCAGATTTTTATGAGTCAGAAATGAAAGAACAGGTACCTTGAACTGTCTGTAGGCAGGAATGTCTCTGTATTTCCAGTACTTCTCCAGTTTTGAGTTTTCTACTAGAGGAAGCATCTGGAGGTCCCATAATGAAGAGACTATTCTGGGGCATGTGCCAAGACACCAAAAGTAATGCTGGCCTTGAAGAAAGGACAAGATTTTCAGCCCTCCTTGACCTCTCGTCAAGGTAAATTTGCCACCAGTCTCTAGATCTACTACCGCTCTTTGCTGTTGGACATCCTTTGAGGGAGAACTGGAGATGTGGTTTTTGCCCCCATCCTCTCAGTATTCTAAGCTGTGGAAAGTGGGATTTTGAAATGGAAGGACTAAGTGTTTACCTTTTGTTGTTTCCTATGATACAAAATACTAATTAGCAGGTCAAAAATGCTTTCAACTGGCTGTGTGCACCTGCACCCTTAGAAGCAAGTTCTCAGTTTCTGTTGCCTGGGAAAGGAATACCTATATATTGAAAATGGCAGATATTCAAAACTTCAAATATGTACTATTTGGTTAAGTCTGCAGGAGCATTTTAAATAAGCTTCTGTTCTATTGTTTCTGAATTTTAGTGTAGAAAGCTGGTGCTTTCAGTGGAAAGTAAATAAGAATGACAGCACTTCTAGTGTTCGGAAAAAAAATGTGCAAGCTGTTCAAGGATGTGTAAAAATGCAGATTGACATAAATTGAGTCAATATTACAGAAACCATTCATGCAAAGCAAACAGTAATGCCATGATAAACAATAGAGTGAATATAGGGAAATGACTATTTTATTGATAGCGAGTCACAACATTCTTTTTTAGCTGTTTGAATGTTAGTATATATTCTATAAAACATGGGAATTTTGGACATAATTTCAAAAAAAACCCCACTTCCTGTAGAACAAATAAAAAATTAAAAACAGTGTCACTTAGATTGAATGGCTTGAAGTACGACATAGATAAATTATGCTGATTACTAGAGCAATAGGAATTGATTTGTAGGGTCCCAGAATGTCTGATGTTTCATTCTGCTTATCAGTTAGAAAGCAGAGATATGTGAACTGAGGATAAGGGTAGGAGCTCAAATCACAAAATTTACAGCTGATGGGACCTGAGGTATTTCTCAGGGCTTTCACCTTTTGCTGTATAACTCGCTGCAGTCACCTAACTGACTTTGTGTTTCTTGGCACCAAATTTCACTGCCTGTTTTATTGCCAAGTGGTTTCCATTGTACCCCTTGTGTTGCTGTGCTCACTTTCAACATCTTAGCAGATCCTTCCACTTTCCACGTGTTCTCATTAAGACTAATCCACACATTTCACAGTTAACACAAAAATTCTGGGAGGTATGAAAAGGCTTTCTAACTTAAGGATCAAGGAAATTCTTTCAAAAAAGTACTGCTCTCTTTAACCTTGTGTTTTCCAAAGTTTCTGAAAACAGGTTTGAATAGGCTAGGCTAGTGTTAAAATGCCTCAGAATGAGTCTGTTATTTGTCTAATTTAGTGAGCTTTACTTCTCAGTATTCTGAAAGGAGTAAGAAATTAATTGTTTTTCTTCTTCTGTGTTTTACATAGTTTGTTGCCACCCATGTATTTGATACCTTCTGAATGGTGCTGGTAGAACCCACTAACTCTTCACAACCAGTTTCGTTTAGGCTGTTATTAATAATTTTTGTAATTGTCGTGCTTTAGCCCCAGTTGGCAACCAAGCACCACAGAGCCTCTCACTCATCCTCCCCCGCCGCTGGGATTGGGGAGACAACTGGAAGAGCAAAAGTAAAAAAACTCGTAGGTTGAGATAAGAACAGTTTAATAATTGAAGTAAAATAAAATAAAAATGACAAAAACATAAAAATAAAAACTGTAATGAAAAGAAAAACAATGAGAGAGAGAAAGAGAGGAACAAAACCCAAGAAAAAAAAAAAATCATGCAACCACTCACCACCCACCGACCAAAGCCCAGCCAGTCCCCGAACAGCGATCACTGCCCCCTACCCAACTTTCCACAGCTCATATAATGAGCATCACATCATACAATATGCAATATCCCTTTGGCCAGTTTGGCTGTGCCCCCTCCCAGTTTCTTCTGTGCCCGGCAGAGCATGGGAAGCTGAAAAGTCCTTGACTAGTGCAACCATTACTTAGCAACAGCTAAAACATCAGTATGCTAAAATATTATTCTCATACTAAAATCCAAAACACAGCACTATACCAGCTACTAGGAAGAAAATTAACTCTATCCCAGCCAAAACCAGGACAGTAGCCACCCCTTACTCTATACCATCTACATCATGCCCAGGTTCTACCCTTTCTAATACATTCCAGTTAATCACCACCACTTTTCCTGTCTTTTGATATAAACACACAGATATAATTCCCTTCGTCTGTGGGCCATCCCTCTAAAATGTCCGTTGAGTTCATTTAGTCCATGACTTTGGGCTCCATCTCAGGTCATAACAGTCCTTCAGGGCAGGAGAGGTGGTGTGTGGTGTTGGATTGTTGCGTGCTGAAGTCAGTTCTGGTTCCATCACCGCTGCCCTTTGCTTGGTTCCATCAAAGTTCATTCTTCATTAACCTGGTGATTCTTACTGAAATACTGTTGATATGGCATATAGCAACCATAAAAGAGATAACATACAGTATTATATAGCAATTAATATCATACCATTCAATTGGCTATTCTCACCCAAAATCAAATCGCCTTGAGGCACACAGTGGACTTCCCCATCCTCCAGCATTACCCACTAAATACACCCAGGTCCTCGACCAAAAGCAATCCCACAAATGGGTTTTCCTTTGCCAGAGGCAGGAGTAACCCAGACTGTCTTCCCCAGCATATTCTTTCTGTACGCTGCAGGGACTTTATCCCCTTCTACAGTGCGTAGAAGTTTTGATTGGCACGGCCAGCTCGATTGGCAGATCCCCTAGTGTTGACTAACCAGGTGGCCTTTGCTAAATGTGTATCCCAAGGTTTGAATGTCCCACCACCCATTGCTCTCAGTGTAGTCTGTAACAGTCCATTGCATTGTTTGATTTTCCTGGAGGCTGGTGCATGATAGGGGATGTGATATACCCACTCAATGCCGTGCTCTTTGGCCCAGGTGTCTATCAGGTTGTTTCAGAAATGAGTCCCATTCTCCGACTCAGTTCTCTCTGGGCTGCCATGTCACCATAGGACTTGCTTTTCAAGGCCCAGGATAGTGTTCTGGGCAGTGGCATGGGGCACAGGATATGTTTCCAGCCATGCGGTGGTTGCTTCCACCATTGTAGGCACATGGCACTTGCCTTGGCAGATTTGTGGAAGTGTGATATAACCAATCTGCCAGGCCTCCCCATATTTATATTTCAGCCATAGCCCTCCATACCACAGAGGCTTTAACTGCTTGGCTTGCTTGATTGCATCGCACGTTTCACATTCATGGATAACCTGTGCAATAGTGTCCATAGTTAAGTCCACCCCTCGATCACAAGCCCATCCATATGTTGCATCTCTTCCTTGATGGCCTGAGGTGTCATGGGCCCACTGAGCTATTAATAATCCACCCTTATCTTGCCAGTCCAGATCCACCTGAGCCACTTCAATCTTAGCAGCCTGATCCACCTGCTGGTTGTTTTGATGTTCTTCACATGTTCTTCAGATGCGTGAGCATCTACGTGACGTACTTTCACAACCTGGTTCTCTACCTGGGCAGCAATACTTTGCCACAATGCGGCAGCCCAGGTGGGTTTGCCTCTGCACTGCCAGTTGCTCTGCTTCCATTGCTGTAACCACCACCACAGGGCATTTGCTGTCATCCATGAATCAGTATAGAGATAAAGTACTGGCCACTTTTCTCGTTCATCAATGTCTAAAGCCATCTGGATGGCCTTTATTTCTGCAAATTGGCTCGATTCACTGTCTCCTTCAGCAGTTTCTACAACCTGTCGCATAGGACTCCATACAGCAGCCTTCCATCTCCGATGCTTTCCTACAAAAAGCTTTCCTACAAAAACCTTTCCTACAGGACCCATCAGTGAACAGGGCATATTGCTTCTCATTTTCTAGTAGTTTATTGTACAGTGGGGCCTCCTCAGCACATGTGACCTCCTCCTCTGGTGATATTCCGAAATCTTTGCCTTCTGGCCAGTCCATGATCACTTCCAAGACTCCTGGGCGATTGAGGTTTCCTATTCAAGCCCCTTGCATGATCAGTGCAGCCCACTTACTCCACGTAGCATCAGGTGCATGATGTGCACAGGGGACCATGCCTTTGAACATCCAGCCCAGCACCAGTAGTCAGGGTGCCAGCAGGAGCTGTGCTTCAGTACCAACCACTTCCGAAGCAGCTCAAACCCCTTCACATGCTGCCTAGATCTCTTTTTCAGTTGGAGTGTAGCAGGCCTCGGATCCTCTGTATCCCCAACTCCAAAACCCTAGGGGTCAACCTCGAGCCTCCCCTGGTGCTTTCTGCCAGAGGCTCCAGGTAGGGCCATTCTCCCCGGCTGCAGTGTAGAGCACATTCTTTACATCTTGCCTTGCCCAGACTGGCCCAAGGGCTACTTCATGAACTATCTCCCATTTAATTTGTTCAAAGACTTATTGTTGCTCAGGGCCCCATTTGAAATCGCTCTTCTTCTGTTGTGGTAGTGGTAGCAAGTGGTAGCAATTGCTAGCAAGTGGTAGCAAGTGGTAGCAATTGGTAGTGGTAGCTACCACTGTTGTGGTAGCAATTGGCACCTGTTGTTCTTTGACCCTCAGCAACCCCACAACAGAAAGGTCTTCTGAGAGACCAGGCAAGGTGGACAGCTGTTTAATTTCCTCCATCTCCAAGGCAGCTATGCCAAAAGCCCACCAGTATCCTTTTGGGTCCTTGAAATACCCTCTCCTGAAGCAGTCTATGCCAAGGATGCACAGAGCCTCTGGGCCAGACACAATGGGGTGCTTCTGCCCCTCATTCCCAGTTAGGCTCACTTCAGCCTCCAATGCAGTTATGTGTTGAGATGCCCCTGTCACTCCAGAAATACAGATGGGTTCTGCCCCTGGATAGCTTGATGGCATTAGGGTGGGGGCACTGTGCACTGGTGTCTACTAGAGCCTCATACTCCTGTGGGTCTGATGGGCCAGGCCATCAAATCCACACAGTCCAGTAAACTCGGTTGTCCCTTTCCTCCACCTGGCTGGAGGCAGGGCCCCTCTAGTCCTGGTCATAGTATTCATTACCCACTTGTTGTACATATGAGTCAGGAGCTCCTTCATTAAAATCAAGGGTAAGGTCAGCCCTTCTACTCTGTCTGGGGAACTTTCCACTGGAAAACAGAGCAGCAATTTTCCTGGAAGAAACCCTGTGTGTCATTGTTTTTCCTCGCAACTCACATACCCACGCCTCTAGGGTTGAGGTAGGTTTTCCATCCCACTTCCTCATGTCCTCTCCGTGGTCACGCAGGTAAAACCATAGGGTGCCCCGTGGTGTGTACCCTCTATATCCTCTCTCTTGAGCAGAGGAACTTCTAATAGCTGAGATGCTGGTCTGTACAGTTTGGGAGTAGGATCTATCCTCTTTCAATCGTTGGAACTACTGGGTCAGTTTCTCCACAGCCGAGATGAGGGAGGAAGAGATTTTCTTCATATTCCTGGAGCTGGCTAGCTACTTCATCCACTGTTGGACCTTCTCCATCTTTCCAGGTCAGTATTGCCAATGAGTTGGCACACGATGATGGTACGCTCCGCACCAACTTCCGCCACATGGATCATGTGCACTGGACTTCAGCTGGATCTTTGGGTAACTGCTCGTTGTTCAGGTCACCACAAATCACCTCCAGCATGGCTAATTCCCTCAGGTACTGGATACCTCTCTACACGGTGGTCCATTTCCCTGGGCGATATGTAACATCTTCCTTGAAGGGATATCTTTCCTTCATAGCTGACAGGAGTCACCTCCAGAGGCTGAGGACTGGTGCCCCTTTTCCAATCTCTTTGTCAATGCCCCCTTCCCTAGAAAGGGATCCCAGCTGTTTGGCTTCCTTACCCTCTAATTCCCGGCTACTGGCCCCATTATCCCAGCATTGGATCAGTCAGGTGACAATGTGCTTGCCTGGATGATGGCTGAAATCTTTTCACATATCTCACAGCTCACTCAGGGACAGGGATCGAGTGCTTTCCATCTCATCCACAAGTTCTTCCTCCTCCTCTCCTTGTGATGGCCCTGCTCTTTCATCTCCCCTTTCTAAATGAGCTGATTTTCACTTCCATGATTTCTTCCTGTGTATAGGGGCGACTGATACTGACACGGGTTGGTTCCCTGGTGAGCCACAGTGCCTGTCACAGGGGTTGGAGTAGCTGCAGTGCCTCTCGTGTCACCGGGGTTGGAGTTGTCGCAGTGCCTGTTGTTTTATCGCCAGGTCCAGAGACCTTCTCTTCCCCTTGAGGGTACTGAATAGTGTTGAACAGGGCTCGGTAGGCATGGGCCAGGCCCCAGCACATTGCAGTGAATTGTGTCTCTCTGGATTTGCCAGGGTGACAGCATACTTTTTCCAAATATTCTACTAATTTTTCAGGATTCTGCACTTGTTCAGGGCTGAAGTTCCAAAACACTGGAGGTGCCCACCTTCCTAGGCATTTGCCCATGCTATCCCACACACCCTGCCACTCATAACTATCCAACCTCAGGGCAGATCTCTGGAGAGTATTCTTTATTTGCTTACTAACCCTAGACAAAACCAAAACAATATTCCGAAGCAATACCAATTCTTAAAGGACATTTAAGAATTTAAGCAATACCAATTCTTAAGGACATTCTTAAATTGCTTATTAACCTTAGACAAAACTGAAACAATATTCCCAAGAAATACCAGCAGAAGTGTCTTAACTACCCAAGGATCTTCCAGATACTGAAAAGTTATTGTAGCAAAGGAGGAGACATCATAGAAGAAGTTAGCGAAGGTGCCATTCTGTATTTCCTCCATAAAAAAACCTCCCAGAGGAAGAGGTATAATTCCTAATTGTCTCCACAAGGTGGTACCTGAATTACCGTAATGGCTTCAGTACAAAACCAAAATACCAGATTAAGCTCAAGGACAGTGTTTTAATAACAAATCTCGCAGGCAAAACATCACTAATCACTGCAGAGCACAGCAAACTACAAATACCAACACTGATCTTTAACATGTACAGCAAAAAAATGAGCATGGTGCAGATCAGGTAAATCAATATTGATAATAGATGAATCAATATCGTGGCCTGCACCTACTAACAGATCTAAATTCCTTAATACGCTCTGGTTAATCTGCTATTATCTCAAACCCTTCGAGCCCCACGTTGGGCACCAAAAAGGACTGTTGTGGTTTAGCCCCAGTCAGCAACCAAGCACTATGCAGCCACTTGCACACTCCTCCCACAGTGGGATGGGGGAGAGAATCTGAGGGCAAAAGTAAGAAAACTCGTGGGTTGAGATAAGAACAGTTTAATAATAATAATAATAATAATAATATAATAATAATAATATAATAATAATAATAATAATAATAATAATAATAATAATAATAATAATGAAAAGGAAAACAACAAAAAAGAGAGAGAAACAAAACCCAGGAAAATGTAAGTGATGCAACCGCTCACCACTCGATGACCAACGCCCAGCCAGTCCCCGAGCAGCGATCACTGCCCCCCGGTCAACTTCCCCAAGCTTATATACTGAGCATGACGTCGTATAGTACGGAATAGCCCTTTGGCCAGTTTAGCTGTGTCCCCTCCCAGCTTCTTCTGCACCTGGCAGAGCATGGGAAGCTGAAAAGTCCTTGACCAGTGTAAACATTACTTAGCAACAACTAAAACATCAGTGTGTTATCAACATTATTCTCATACTAAAATCCAAAACACAGCACTATAGCAGATACTAGGAAGAAAATTAACTCTATCCTAGCCGAAACCAGGACAGTAATATCAGTGTATTTTTTTACTTTGCAGTTCTCTCTTATTTTTGAAATCACTTCTATGTAGAACAGCATGGGCTGTTTACATTTTAGTGACAGTAATATTTAATTATATTCTGCTGCAAAACCTGACCACTTTATTCCTTCTATTTCTTATCTCTTAGGTCTGCTTTCAAAGAAATTCTCCTCTTTCACCATGTCATCTTCGCTTCCTAAAAATATTTTTTGAAGTATTTCATCATTTTTTTTTACTCTACCATTGATCTCATCTTCTGTGATGAAATAACTGAAATAGTTTCTCATTGGTGGGGTTTTTGTCTTCCCTACTTGTAGCTTATATCTTAAACTCCTGATAAACGTCCAGGTTATAAAACATATTGCTGTGATAGAGCTTCGATTTTTATGGTTAAGCAAGTTAGATTTCTATGGTTAAAGTCAAACTATAGTTAGGTAATAAGTATGACTGCATGTTTCCAAGGACTTTGTGTGTTGTCACCACATGAAAACTCTTTAATCACATGACAGTTGATGAGGCATCCATGGTCTTTCACCATTGAGCTGCATCCTACCTAATGTAATCAAATTATTTAATACAGATTTTGCATGGGAAAAAAAGGACTACAAGGACTACAAAGGCAATCACAAATGAAACCTGCATCTTTCATTTGAAATTCATTTACCTGGATCTCAACTTGTATATATCAAATGTCCTTCAAACAATCCTGCCCTATATCAGATTGCCAATCTGTTTATTGAAAATGAGGGAAAATGAGGGAGGAATGGGGAGTATTATTGTTCCTAGCTTAAAGATGAGAAAACTTATGTACAATGATTGCCCTGTCCAATATCAGTAACTGGATCTATGGTAAATTCAGTACTAGAACCCAAACTTCTAGCTCTCAGAGCCCAGTTTTAGATATTATAAAAATACTGCTTATGTCAGTTAGCTCAAAGATGCCTGATTCATATACCACAGCACATTTCAGAAGTGTAATGAGAGCAGAAATGTTTCTCTCACTGATAAAATATTAATGCTGAAAACTGAGGTACTCAGGAAATCATAAAAAGACAGAGTTCCCTTGGAAAACAATCTCAACCACATTTCACATCCTGTGTCTCTTACTGGTTACATTAATAACACATCATTCAGTGCATTAAGCTTTACATGTAACAAACAGCAATGGAAATACTACTTTCTATACAGAATAGCTAAGGCAGTGGTGTAAGAGAAACATTGTCAGAAATCTTCCTGAATTTCCTGAGTGCTGCCTGTCTCAATTGTATAATAAAACAAGGTGTGTCTTGCCTTTTGCATCCCCAACTGCATTTCTCTCCAGTGCTGGTGAGAAGGTAAAAGAAATTAAATGCTGAAAAAATCTCAGGCTATACCAATAACCCTGTTTTTTCTTGAGGGCATGTACTGTGTGTGATGAAAGAAGCTGGCTTATCTTTTATTCCTCCTGGTGCTTCCAAACTCTTATCTGGAGACCTGACATCCAAGACACCACAGCAAGCTCCTAAAAGGTATTAATAACCAGAGAGAGAGCTCATAATACATGATTGCAGTGGGTGGAAAGGACTGTTCAGTACATCTCAGCCTCAGACTGTGTCTGGTCCTATTGCTAGAATCCCTAGTTTGACATTCCTTGTGTATTTTTGCTATTGACTGAAGTAATTTACCATAGTTTTATCATACAAACTTAAATTGGCCTTTCAAAGGTTATCCAGTATGCCTATAATACACATGGCAGGAATCTGTCTTTATAGGCCTTATGAAAAATAAAGCAGGAACTCAGGCATACAGATTCTTTGGGTTTAAATCACGTACAGCAAGTAAGTCACATGGAATTGATCTATACACAAATATCAAACCTGCTATGCATGAACTGCCCAAACCTTCAGTATGTTATCATCTTTTCACCTTTGTACTGAGAATTCCTGCTGCAGCCATGCTTTTCTTTATTCCCTACATCAATCACAAAACCCATGCTTATGTCTGTGTAGCATAAGTCCCATGACAAGACAACACTGCAGGAAAAAAAGCCTGTATATAAAAAGGATATAATTCTTAGCTGTGAAAGGTAGCTGAAGAAATTTTGTGTTTAGGATTAGTATCTCTATACCCTAATGTGCACTGTAACTGACATTAAAGTCCAGTGAAGTAAAAGTTGTAGGTCCCATCATACTGGGTCAAACACAAAGTTCATTTGTTTAATTTCTTAATGGCAATAAACTTCCCAGTGGAAGACAGAAAATTCTACTGGCAGTCACAGTGGTTTCTGTAATGCTACCAGGAAAACCAGAATATATTATTTTCCACTAAGCTGTGGCTTGATGCTAGCATATGTACCTTTGGTACTTAACAGAGAATAAAAATAAGACAAGAAGATTTTGCAAAGGCTTATAAGGTTCTGGTGTCACTGGATCCCAGTATCCCAAGCAAAAAACTACCCCAGGGTTGACAGATGTGAGATAATCTGTACTATGTTTTATCTTTCCTCATTTTATTTCACAGCACTTTTGATAGTAATAAATTTTTAGTGTACATCTGTCCTGGTTTGTGCTGGGATAGAGTTAATTTCCTTCCTAGTAGCTGGTATATTGCTGTGTTTTGGAATTAGTATGAGAATAATGTTGATAACACACTGATGTTTTAGTTGTTGCTAAGCAGTGTTTACACTGGTCAAGGACTTTTCAGCTTCCCATGCTCTGCCGGGCGCACAAGAAGCTGGAACGGAGCATAACCAGGACAGCTGACCCAAACTGACCAAAGGGCTACTCCATACCATATGACATCATGCTCAGTATATAAACTGGGGGGAGTCGGCTGAGGGGGAGTGATCGCTGCTCAGGGACACACTGAGCATCGGTCAGTGGGTGGTGAGCAATTGCATTGTGCATTACTTGTTTTGTACATTCTTTTATCATTGTTGTTGCTATTGTAATATTATTATTATTATTATTATTATTATTATTATTATTATTATTATTATTATTATTATCTCTTCCTCTTCTGTCCTATTAAACTGCCTTTATCTCAACCCACCGGTTTTACTTTTTTTTTCTGATTCTCTCCCTCATCCCACCGTGGGGGAGTGGGGAGGATGAGTGAGCTGCTGTGTGGTGCTTATTTGCCGACAGGGGTTAAACCATGACAACATCTATGCTCTGGATAGTTTTGCTACCAATACAAATGCCATTTTTTTACATCAAGACCATTGTACAGCAGTTTCCTAGGGTATTGTGTTGTATTAAAGTATTTAAGAATATCTTCCTACGGTGTTATATTATATGAAATTACATGGGAATGTCCCAGTATTTGCTTTCATGAAATTTCCTGTTATTGGGCCAATTAATGATTATGCAATTTGTATTTTGACAAGAAGAATCATTGTAAGAGAAAAAAAAAAAAGAGGCAACAGAATACTGACTCATCAGCAGATCAAGGCAGAAGAAAGTCAGCTTTTCAGATTCCACACTTGCCTCATGCACTTCTTGTTTCTTCCCTGCACTTCACCCAGCCTACCCTGTGCACCCTTGTACTCTTTCCAGATCACCAGCCTCTCCCATTACCTATACCTATATTTCACCAGAAGTAACAGTAGAGGACCAACTTCCCTCATTTCCTTCCAGCATCACTTCCATGTAAACTGTCATGTTCTCTACTGCAGTTCAATGATTTGCAAAATGATATTTTAAATGAGATTACTCCAAAATCACTAAACTCTGTAAGCTATTATAGGAGAATTGAATTTCTTGAATATTTCCTGGGGAATGATGCTATGGGTTATTCATACCACTTTTTCAGCTGTTTAGGAGCATCAAAATATGATGCTTGATTGCAGATATATATTTTTTTCTCTCTCCTCCCCCTTTTAAATATTCTTTTGAGGCAGAAGATGCATTTCTTAGTGCTTGTCTGGAATTTTACTTGCTGTCATCCTTCCACTAATTGTTGCTATCACAGATCCTTCTAGCAGCCATTTCAGTTCAAGTATTCTAATGAAAAAGCTTCGGATAATAACTCTTAAGGATAAAAGAATACTCCTCTTAGGCCAAAACAAAGTCCATCCAAACCAACATCCTGTCTCAGGCCAATAGCAGTTATGTAGGAAAAAATAAGACAAGCACTTTGTGATATTCTGCCCAGCCTGTAGCTTATTGCAGCTAAGAATAGGTACTGTCTTGGGTATTTTCGTTCTTATGAGGGGAAATGGCACAATATGAACCTCATTTTTAAAGGTAATAATTTTTATGAAGCTTTAATTGTTTTCAAAAATTTACCCTATAAAAAAGCATGTGAAAAAGCCTTATTATGTGTCCAAATCTAAAGTTGTTAAAATCCAAATTTGCATATGTCTTAAAGTTGTTAACTAAGTTATCTGAGTAGTTTTTTTGCTCGACATTTTGGAGTGATGATTTGTCTTTATGGATTTGTAAGGACATTGCTGGAACATTATGAAATTACTGATTAAATTCTACATATACTATTACCTATAATGTTTTCTTAAATTACTGAAAAATTATAATATTAATGGATAGGTTGTGTTCTGGCATAGATCATCTTTCCCATTTTAGAACTGGATTAAGCAGTCAGCAGAAAAGACTGTTTCAATTTCGGTTTTGCTCTGCTTAACTGCAACTAATAATATCAAATAAACTTAATCCATCTCTGTTTCAGGCATTAATTTTGTGGCCAGTGATTCACAATAAGTTTTGTTTTCCTTAGAATTGCATTAAAAATTGGGATTATCACCACAAAAAATCTAAAAATGAATAATGCTTGAGTTCTTTCTATGAGTCCAACCCTAAGTTTGTATTTCTAAAGAAAATGTGCATTGGGAAAATAGGAATAGAAGATGTTGGCAAACTGAAACTCATGGGCTTCACAAATCTGTTTCTGTGTGTCACTTCTTTGAGGTATGTCAGAGAAAGGACCGTTGGGAAGCAAATTCTTCTCACCCTTCTGTAGGAGAAGAAATACTGATAATGAAATGTCCATGTTTATTATCTGTAATAGCTTCTTCCTCACTCATTTTAGACAGCTACCAAAAATACGATATGAAACAAAAGTGAGAATGACCAAAAGTCAGATATTGTTCACTCTCATAAGAGAAACTATATAAAATAAACAAAAGCTATATATCATCAAACTGCAATGTCTACAAATAGTATATTCATGCTTGTGGGAAAAAAGGGAATATTTTCCTAGATACTGTTTATGCCCATTGCCTAACTGAGAAAGCAGATATTTACAAAGACTTTTAATTTGTACCTTTTCAATCTGCAGAGTGATTGTATTGTGGAAATGGATTTTCTGTTTTATTAAACATGAAAGAATACTTTCCCTTTTTCCTATTTAAAATAAATTGTTGTTATTGTTTATTAATTTAGAAATGATCATAAAGTAATGGCCTAATTAGACTCAGAAAAAGCTCATTGTGTTGCCAAAATATTTAAATGGCTTGAGAGGAACTAGTAATGGGCACGCACTTTTGTCAACACTGCAAGTAACAGAAGTGCACTAAAACAATTTCCATTCTGTGTGTCATAAATATGCAGTTCATATAGTTAGATATGCTGTGACTGAGTGCCAAAGAACATGAACAGTCTTTTAATAAAAGCAGATATAAAATGACTATTGCAAATAAAATATTCATTTTTATTTTGCTAAGCTGTGGGTTATTGGTTCATTTGTTGATTGTTGCATGCATTCTTGAAAGTTCAGAGGAAAACAAAACTACTCTTTCTCCTGATATGTTCCTTTTTTATATGCTTATTCTTTTCATACTGTAGACATTAAAAAGAGTTTTAAATTACCTCATGGTTGCCCCCTGAATTTGTATTATTCTTGTACATACTACCTTTGACTACTGTCAAAATAGGTTTTGTAAAAAAACCCCACCAAACAAACAACAAAAAAATTCTAGTTTTGGGAAGATGTGACTGTAAAAATGTAAATATCAGTCTAATGGCTTTCTTGCTGTCATTCTTTGACAAAGTGTCCAATAGTGCACTTCTCTGTCAATAAAAGCATTAGCTCCACCACAGACTTAAGTTGTGGCAGTCTGCATATAATATGAGAATATCAGATAGTCAAGAAAGATCTTAGCAAACCATCCTTTAGTAACTGCTTTTATATGAAAATGAAAAAAAATGGCCATCTGTTTGGGGAAATTTTGTGTTTGTGGAATTCTTCCTTTTCACTGAGATTTTCAGTAATTAGTTAATTTTTATTTCCATACAAGTTCTAACACTCAACAAATTGACATGAGGTATTTCAATATAATTATTTATTATTGCATTTTTAAAAATAATCATGTATGTTACCCAATACTATATTAAAGAACTGCAGCTGTATGGAAAGATACAAAGCAAAAATCATGTGTTAAGAATAGCTCTCTTAAGTACTCAGAAGAAAAAAATATCTCCAAATTCTGATGTTCTCTGAAAACTTTACCCTAGGGCACTTTGGTTATCTCACACAGTTCAATTTCATGCAAGACCCCTGAACTAGCACCAGTTTTGGAACTAAAGACACGTTGTGTCATTTTGACACACTGGGCGTCTCAGCTCTGCGCTGCGTGCATCAATATTGGCTTCAGTAACAGCACACTACTTTTTTGTACCATCAGCTTGTCTGGGTATCCCAAACCACAGAATAGAATCATAGAATAGTTTGGGTTGGAAGGGACCTTAAAAGCTCATCTAGTCCAACCCCCCTGCAAGAGCAGGGACATCTTCAACTAGATCAGGTTGCTCAGAGCCTCATCCAACCTGACCTTGAATGTTTCCAGGGATGGGGCATCTACCACCTTTCTGGGCAACCTGTTCCAGCATTTCCTCACCCTCATCATAAAAAATTTCTTCCTTTTATCTAGTCTGAATCTGCCCTCTTTCAGTTTAAAACCATTACCCCTTGTCCTGTCACAACAGGCCCTACTAAAAAGTCTTTCCCCATCTTTCTTATAAGCCCCCTTTAAGCACCGAAAGGCTGCAATAAGGTCTTCCCAGAGCCTTCTCTTCTTCAGACTGAATAACCCCACCTCTTGCAGCCTTTCTCCATAGGAGAGGTGTTCCATCTCTCGGATCATTTTTGTGACCCTCCTCTGACCCACTCCAACAGCTCCATGTCTTTCCTGTGCTGAGGACTCCAGAGCTGGATGCAGTACTCCAGGTGGGGGTCTCACCAGCATGGACTAAAAGGGCAGAACCACTTCCCTTGACTTGCTGGCCACGCTTCTTTTGATGCAGCCCAAGATACGGTTGTCTTTCTGGGCTGCGAATGCACATTGCTGGGTCACGTCCAGCTTTTCATCCACTGGTACCCCCAAGTCCTTCTCTCCCCCAAGGGCTGCTCTCAATCCCTTCATCCCCCAGCCTGTATTGATACTGGGGGTTGCCCCAACCCAGGTGCAGGACCTTGCACTTGGCCTTGTTGAACCTCATGAGATTCACATGGGCCCACTTCTCAACCTTGTCCAGGTCACTCTGGATGGCATCCCATCCCTCAGGTGTGTCAACCGCACCACTCAGCTTGGTGTCATCTGCAAACCTGCTGAGGGTGCACTTGATCCCACTGTCCATGTCACTGATTAAGATATTAAACACTACTGGTCCCAGTACAGACTGCTGAGGGACACCACTTGTCACCGATCTCCATCTGGACATTGAGCCACTGACCACTACCCTCTAGACGTGACCATCCAGCCAATTCCTCATCCACCAAACAGTCCAGCCACCAAATCCATATCTCTCTAATTTAGAGAGAAGGATGTTGTAGGGAACCGTGTCAAAGGCCTTACAGAACAACATCTGTAGCTCTTCCTTTGTCCACTGATGTAGTCACTGCATCATAGAAGGCCACTAGGTTGGTCAGGCAGGACTTGCCCTTGGTGAAGCCATGCTGACTGTCTCGAATCACCTCCCTGTCCTCCACGTGCCTTAGCACAGCTTCTAGGAGGATCTGTTCCATGATCTTCCCGGGCACAGAGGTGAGGCTGACAGGTCGGTAGTTCCCAATGTCCTCCTCTCTACCCTTTTTAAAAATGGGTGCAATGTTTCCCTTTTTCCAGTCACCAGGGACTTCACCTGACTGCCATGACTTTTCAAATATCATGGAGAGTGGCTTGGCAACTACATCAGCCAATTCCCTCAGGACTCTGGGATGCATCTCATCAGGTCCCATAGACTTATATATGTTCAGGGCCCTCAGGTGGTCACAAATCTAATCTTCCCTTACAGTGGGAGGGACTTTGCTCCCCAGTCCCTGTCTTGCAGTCCATCCACTCAAGAGGTGTGGGAAGAGAGGTTGCCAGTGAAGACTGAGGCAAAAGAAGTTGTTGAGTACTTCAGCCTTCTCCTCGTCCGTTGTTCTCAGTTTGCCAGTCTTGCTCATCAGGGGGGTATACTTTCTTTGATCTTCCTTTTCTGGCTGACATACCTGTAGAAGCCCTTATTATTATTATTCTTCACGTCCCTTGCCAAGTTCAGCTCCAGCTTCGCCTTGGCCTTCCTGACCCCATCCCTACACAACTGGGCAGTGCCCTTATACTCTTCCCAGGATACCTGTCCCTGCTTCCACTGCCCGTGTATTTCCTTCTAGCCCTTTAGTCTGACCAGCAGGTCTTGACTCAGCCATGCCAGTCTCTTGCCTTCCTTTCCTGATTTCTTACACCTGGGGATTGAGAGCTCTTGCGCTCTATGGAAAGTATCCTTAAAGATCTGCCAGCTCTGTTCTGCTCCCCTTACCCTGAAGGCAGTTTTCTGGGGGGTCCTATTGACTAACTCCCTGAACAGCTGGAATTTTGCTTTCCTAAAATTCAGGGTCCTGATTTTACCGTCACGTCTGTGAACTCCACCAGTGCATGACCACTGCAGCCCAGGCTGCCTCCAATCTTGACATCACCAATTAGCTCACTTGTGTTGGTGACCATCAGGTCCAGTATTACATCCTGTCTGCTAGGGCTGTCTATTACCTGGCTTAAGAAGTTATCCTCAATGCACTCCAGGAGTCTCCTGGATTGCCTACAGCTCGCCGTGTTACTTTTCCAGCAGATATTGGGGTGGTTGAAGTCCCTCAGCAGGACAAGAGCTTGCGAGTGCGATGCCTTCTATAGCTGGAGTAAGAAGGCTTCATCAATAGGCTTCCCTTGATTGGGCGGCCTGTAGTAAACACTAACCACAAGATTCCCTTTGTCGCCTCAGTCTCTAATTCTTACCTATAAGCTTTCAACCTGCTTGTGCTTATTCTTCAGAGACAGCTCTTCACATTCTATCCATTTCTTGATGTAGAGGGCAACCCCTCCGCCCCTCCTTCCTCACCTGTCCCTTCTGAACAGCCTGTAGCCATTGATAGCTGCACTCCAGTCATGGAATTCGTCCCACCAAATTTCAGTAACGGCAACTAGGACGTAGCTTTCTAGCAGCATGGTGGCTTCCAACTCCTCCTGTTTGTTACCCATGTTGCATGCATTGGTGTAGAGGCACTTCAGCTGGGCTGTCGGCCGTGTCGCCTTCTTAGAGGAGCACACATTAATTCCTTTCAGATGTTTCACCGGTGTTTCCCTGTTGGCTCCTATTACTTCAGGAGCCCATGGCTCATCTCCGTAAGACTTCAGGTGTGCTCCAGTGTACCCAACAAAACTCAGAGCAACAGGCTGAGGGCCCTTGCTAGCACCCCATCCCTCTAACCTTGGCATGTCATCCCACAGCTTGTCACGGGCAAGCCTGATATTATCCCTCTCCCCCTTCAAGTCTAGTTTAAAGCTCTGTCAATGAGTCCCACTAGCTCATGAGCAAAGACCCTCTTCCTCCTTTGAGAAAGGTGAATCCCATCTGACACCAGCAGGCCTGGTGCCATGAATGCTTCACTGTCTTTACATAGGTTGGTCCTGTAATAACCTTCCTCTATTGTATTTGAGAGAACATGTGCAGATTATGTCACCTGGATCTGAGAACCTCAGAAGCTCTCAGGAAACTGCCCACTCCTAGTTACTCAGTTATATTAACCCAAGAATAAAACGATAGGTTAACTAGTTCACGAATGTGAGATAATTTTGCATAGCTATATACTGGACCAGACTGAATTAGAGTGAAGGACAAGAAAATATAATACTGCCAGAGGGTAATTGCTCATTAGTACCCAGCTGCAGGCAGTTCCCAAATTCAACACAAGAATGGTAAGTCCCAAAGTGGGGGCTATATTCCTCAATTAGGTATGAGCCAAGTTATTTTTATATGATAATTTTCCTTCTTTTTTGGAGCATTGCCACTGATAAATTTGTGTTTTATTTATGTGAGAAAGACTTGGTTTCCTGGTCTATGTTTTGTTCTGGCTTGATCTTATCCAGGTAGAGTTCAGGGATGGGTAGGGAAGAAATATTTCAGTGATTCAAAAATATGTTCGTTCTGTTGTGGTTATCTTAGGGGGTGACAGCATGTCACCTTATGAAAGTTCAGTGGCAGTTTTCTGTTGCACTTGAGTTGTAGATAAACTAAAATATGTTTTGTAGATAAACTAAAATCTGCTGTTTCTGATAAGCTACATGGGATATCTACTAATTAATCAGACTTAGTTATAAAGCCTAATACATAACGAAGTAGTTTATAGATAAAGGAGCAGAGAGGTTGATGGTTTTGAACTATGGCAGAATGACTTATTTTCATTTCACTACAAGGACTTCACAAGGCTGATGTAACTTGCCGCCCTTTAACAGAGCTGAAGCCCTTCAGATCTAGCCCTTACTATGACACTTCTTTTGTGTTTCCCTGATTTTTTCTGCTGCCTGCCCTACCTTAGGGGAAGGTTCCTCCTGCCTTCTCAAAGGGTTCCTATTGCTCCTAAAACTTTAGACTTCCAGGCTGTTTAGGTGAAGAGGCTTCTAATGGGCAACGTATTACTAAGTAATGTCACAGGTACATTGCAGCTGTAAAATAAAGCAGCAACTGTTTCTGTTTCTTCAAATTTAATGGCTAAATTACAAAACTTCTGAGAGGAATTGCACCTTGATATTGTTGACTGTGTTCTTTCTCTAGCCTGCTTTATTTAATAGATTTTTAATAAAAAATCATTATAGACATTATTCAGTTTAGGAATGTAATCTGTTGCGCAGCTTTGGATTGATTGCGAAAGTATACAGTTTAGTCAGCTGTATAGCCAAGTTGTAGCATTGAGTGAAATGTGCACCAAAGATACAGATCAAAAACAGGTGTGAGGAGGAAAACAATGAGATAATAGCAAGTTCAGGTCACGCTGTGTTGTGTAAAACCAGAAATTTTGTCTGGTTAAGAAACTGAAGGAATGGATCAAGAAGTAGAAGGACTGCTGAGTAAAATGGATGGGGAGGGGGAACAGGGGACAAGGGCATCAGAATGGAGACATTGAATGTCAACGCATAGAAACCAAGGGGTGCAATAAACAAGAACAAAAGAAAATCAAGATTACTTTTCTGTTTAATCACAGTGTTATGCTTAAAACAATGATTCATCACTCATGACCCTGCAATTAGAGTACTGAGCCTGTGTTGATTTAATACGGCACACAGCTACTCCCTTGCTTTCTTTATACTCATGTGCCGCCAAAGGGAGGTAGATGCAGCAGTGAGGGGCAGGCTCAAATTCTCTTGTTGCTCATGGTGAGCAGTGTACAAAAGGTCATGAGTGCTGCAGTGATGCGTAAAAGATGTAACCTAGATATCGAACAATCAATTACCTTCCTTTAGGTACCTCCCAGGTGGCTATGTTGCATTTGAAGTTCATCAATCAACTCAGTTCAGGACTTCATTCCGCTGTGTAGTATCTGTTCTGGGAGTTGCAGCTCCTATGCCCTACAGACCCTTATGCAGCCACTGACGTGGAGGGAGGAATCTTATTTTTTCCTAGTCATTGTATTCCTGTAAAAGGAAGTGATCTGTGCTCACCGCAAGATCAAAGCAAATACCGCTTTCACAATTTTTAGTCTATGTCTTCCTTTTCAGCACAGTCTTTTAATTGCTCACAATGTAGTGAGAGAGGGGAAAGGAAATGCACCGGTTTTGCAAGAATTATTAATATTGGGAAGGTTACTAGCTTTATTTGAAACTGTGCATCCACTTTGAGAGATTATCATTGATGTTTAATATAAATAAGCTTGAAAAATTATGATCATCTTAATGCTGTGGTTCTCTGTTGTTCTGTGATTTCTGCTCCGCAGCACCAAACAACAGTGTCTTAATCAGGAAACTCTATTATATGTTTTATCACAATATTGTGATAGTATAGTGCTTTCTGGGAGGGAATGAAGAACTTGAACACAATTTCTTCTCCCTAAAGATATTACTCAGCTTTGAGGAAGGAGTGGAGCAAAACATAATCATCTTGTTAAAACTCTGTGACAGGAATTAAAAGGCAAATGGCTATCAGAGTATTAAAAATCTCTGAGTTACTCTATCTGTAAGTTACATTTACTGTAACTGATCCCAGCATAGAGTCTGTAATTTCAGGATAAAAACATAACTCATCTTTGGGTTTGTCTGTTTTCAAACTATATCATTTATATTGTTAAATACAGTGTGTACACTTTGAACAGACAATTAGTTTTTAAAAAAGTAATCTTGGAAGGAAAAAATGACTGTGCTTCTTCTGCCTGTAATATTTTGTCTGAAAATGCCACTGTAATTTAATTTTTTTTTTTTTATAATTATAATCCTTGATCAAAGGACTGTAGAGCTTGCAAAACAGATGAGATTCCTAGATTAAATGCTTCAGTAGTTGCTTGATAATTTGATTTTAAACGTCCTTCATCTATAAGTGTCTGTTCAGTTTGAATTATTATTATGGTGAGATGAATATTTATATTCATATACTGAAGAAATAAAAGCTGGCTTAATATGTCAATTACTAATAAAGAATTTACAGGAAATACTGAAAATATACTGATAACATGTAGAGTTTTGACATGACTGTCAAAAGCTGTCTCTCGGAAACAACAGAAAGGTCTCGATTTTTAGACCTCAGATCATAGTAGCCAGTTGAATTAGGAAATTAATTTATTATAATAATGTGAATCTGACAAATACAAAGAAACTGTACATAAAGTATTTCTTCCCTTAAGTCATCTCATTCAACAGTTCTTCAGAGTCCCAGTACAACACATGTTGCAGGATGAAGTTCATTTCACTCTTATTCAGGCTGGCATTTTGACAACAATTAGCAAGCATTGGGTTGTCTATGTGATATTAAGTTATATTTATAGAGATTCAATTCCAGCTGGTTCCAGAGTGGATACTTTCTATTGATAGATCTATGCCTGTGGGCACATTTCTTAAAAAATATTAAATGCTAAAAAAAGTGATATGGCAGAAACATATTTCTGCTGTCTCCGTTTCTCAAGAGAATATTTTCTTGGGGTGTAGTACTTAATAAATTCAAGCAGAAAGACTAGAAAAAATACATTCTAGTATAAATTTTAACTAGCCTGATTAATACAGTATTGAAGTTCTTATATTAATCTCCACATTGAAGATATTTATTGTTCATTTAAGCATTTGTTCCAAACTCTTACTATCACCTGGGGAAGAGGGAGAATGAATAAAAATAAATTTTCTAGTCTCTTATTTGTTTCTGTACCTTCTTTTAGATAACTTTTCTGCAATAAATACCAGTGAGGCATAAGATACAGGTATTATTTATTGAGAAAATTCTGACAAAAATATATCATTTATCAAAACTGTAAGTCAATAAAATTTGATGATTATGACCTCATTTTGAGTTCTCCTGCTAATATTTATAACTAAACTTTACCCATAGTGACTCACATAGATAGTTAGGCATGAAACAGAATTCTTCATTAATCCTTACAAACCTTAATACTTGTTTTCCATGAGCAGTCACAAACAAATTTATTCAGAGAATTAAATTTATTGTTCCAAAAATTAAAAAAAGAAATAACCAAACTGATTTAATATCAAATAACCGTACAGTGTTATCGTAATGATGATTTATTTTTTTCTAGAAACAAATAGATGCATAATATCCAGGAATAAACATAACTTGGGAAACATGCAACTTTCAATGCACAATTCATGAAAAGGAAAAAGGAAGAATTTAGAGCAATTTGTTTATTGCAATGCAAGATGTGTGGTGAAAGACACTATGTAAGCAGAATTATTGATATTAAGATGTGTGAATTTCTCTTAATGTAGTATATATTTATGTCTTAACCTGCTTTGACCTTGGCTTGGGTATATCACAGTTAAATTGAATAGATATGTGTGAACCAGGATATTAAACTTATGATCAGCTACTTTCTCCTTTTTTCAAATTTTGATGTAACTGTCATTGTCATTTATAAGTGATTTATTATGACTCCTTTCCCTTCAAGTAATGTAGAGTTAAGAATCAGTAAGTTAAGGTTAATATCTATGAATCTTCTAATGTACAGTTAATTATATGAAACTGATGTTTTGAACAAAGTCCTCTCAGACCATGAGAAAAGCAGATACTCGTGAATTCAAAATCCTGGCTATTTATGAGACCGGAGTGTGACATGATGAGACGAGTGCATACTAGATGTGTTTCAGAAAAGCAGATAATCTCTGCTCAGTCCTCAGTGGCAAATACCAAAGGTGCATCACAACAGGTTCTGAGGAAACATTACTCATCTATGAGGAATTCTTCAACTAAATCCCAGTCAAATTCCTGAACAGCTTCCTCAAGATATCATCCTCTGATGGACAAAATTATTAGGACAGTAATAAAAAGTGAGAACATAGCTAGCAAAGCACTGTCAATATGATTGTTGAATTGTATCCTAGAAAGGTACAGAAAGCCAGGAGGGACCTACTCACCACACAGTGCTGGATGACAATTTTAGTTCATGCAGGCACTCTTTTTCTTAAGAAGGAGTTGCATACAGAAACCAAGATCTTGCCAAATTGAAAAAAAAAAACCAAAACATCACGTTTCACTTATATGACAAAAGATTTAGGACAACAGCTCAAGATTTGAATGACCAGGAGCACCAGATCCATGTGATCATGCTTTTATGTCAAGCTGAATAGTACCATAGCAAAAGAAAAACTTCAATAGGAATTTACAAAGGGAATGAATATAACAGAAACTGAAAGCAAAAGTACCATGAAAAATTGATGCAAGGGAAAAATTCATGGAAAAAAGAAGGTGATGAAACACAAATGACAACTGTAGAAGAATGGGCAGTGAAAAAATATTTTCTGTCCTCTTGAACAGACGGGACTTCCAGTTTGTGAACTATTCCATTGTACACTGGTAAAAATTGATAGTGCCGCTCAGTGACAAAAAGTAGAATTGAACATATTACTTCCCTTTGGACTGCATCAAGAAAACTAAATGCTATGAGGAAAGATTTTATTTAGAATATGCAAAAGCTGGGGAAATTTGAGCTATATATATGCAGTTTGAGCTATATAATGTTAAAATACATCTCTGTGGGTAGCTCAGTGTATAAAGTTGGTTCCATTTGAGGTCAATGAGATATACTGAGAAATATGTGACAATCCAATGGCAGACTCAGAAAGAAAACATGAGGATTAAACCAAAGTTAGAGTGGAGGGCCCATAATTTTAGGTAGCATTTTACTTCTTGGTAGACCAAATTTGAGTGTTGATTTAAAAAAAAAAGGGAATTTTAAGTAGACTATATTTTGGGTATTGTAATTAGCAAGTTATCTAATAGAAAATAATTACTCTGACTAGTTTTATCCTGACATTATTCACCAGATCTACTCTTTTCAAGTAGATCCTGATATTAGCAAAGATCTTGATATTAGCAAGAAATCCTGATATTAGTAAAAATAAGAAAAGACACGATTAGGTATCATGACTAGTTTTGAGGAATTCTGATTTTTTTTAATAGTCCCACACCAAATTCAGAATTTAAAAAAGTGAGTTATCACACAATTTTATGTCTAACCTGTAGGAGACTGCATTTTAGGTTTTGCAATCATTTTGTTCACACGTATCATGCATTCCTAGGCAAAATTAAATATAAATATTTGAACATATTGCCTGTTATTAAATGGCAATTATATCTCACTAGAGCATGGTAGTTTGGTAGCAGCAGAACCCAAAGCACAAGCACAAGAAATACTTTTGCTGCTTAGTGTTCCTGCCTGCCTCTCATATTGTTCCATTTTCTGTTCTGCTGCTTGAAGTTAATTTTTTTACCAATTTCCATAAACAAATAAGGTTTTTAAAGCCACTTCAAAGATATCTAACAATTTAATTTAATTCAATCAGCACAGAAGCAATTATTTAATTTGCAGTTATACATCAGATTACATAATATTTACATAATTAGCATACATAAACAAGAAATGATAACTTCATGACAGAAATATTAAGACTCTGACAACAATAAGGAATGCAAATATTTCCTTTTGTAATATACCAAGTAAATGAAAGTAAAATGCTTATAGGCCTGGAGGTGGAATGGCTGCCTGAGTCTAACTTACTTACCATTGATGTGACCAATACTTTAACTGAATAAAATTAGATAACATTGTGTTAATGTATGACCTTTCCATGTCTGTCTTGTCTTCCAGCAGTTAAGGATGTAATGGCAAGTTAGAATATATACTCTGAATAAAGGAAATTAATGTGAATAGTAAGAGTCAGGGCTATGAAGTCTGCTTTAAATTCATCTTTGCTCTGCCAGTGCAGGGTGTTTTTTGAGTTTACTGCAGAGGATTTTAGTACCCAGCAAATTATTTCTAGTGATAGGTCCTTAAGGGTGAATATTCAGAACAGCTTCATTTCTGTCTCTGTATACCTGCAATTTTCCATTCACAGATAGCCTTGAACATGCATATTAAGTTGCTGAGCACCTCTTAGAGTACATCTATCCTGTCATGCTGAAGATCTCTCATTTTCTGTGGTTCACCAACTCAGTAATAATCCAGAGTATACGAGTTTGTACCCAGGTTATTTCCTGGAGCCGCTGGAGCCTGGGCGTCAAGCTTGGCATTGCATTTGTCAGGAATGTGGCAGGAATACATGTGTCAAGCAAGCATTCCTGCCACATCCATAGTTTGAGTGCAAACCGTAAATGATCTGGTTCCTTAAACCTCCCAAGGCTGCTGTGGGGCTGCATGGTTCGGTAGGGTTGATTCCAGAGCATGTCCATTTCTCTTACATTGTGGGCAATTTCCAGTTGCTCCCACAGCATCTTGTGGAGGGTTTTTCTTCAAGGAATGCCCCCTGGACACAGCCTGCAAAGGAACCAGTCTAACCTAGGAATCCATATGTAAATCTGGCCATAAATGCCTATGATTCTGGAGTCTGGACTTGGACAGCTGTGTAGTATCATGTGATCTCGCACCGGGCATCAGACCCTGATGTACTTAACATCTTTGCTCAGCAGATACTTCAGATGAGAGACATAGGATGAAACTGCTCCAAAGCCTCCATCAACACCCCAGCTACAGTTATCTAACAGCCAGCAGCCCAGCAATGGTCTGTGCAGGATATTAGGGAGGGGTTGAGCTTGAGTGGCTGGAAGGGCATCACCCACAGGCTGGGATTCAGCAGGAGCAGGTTGACCTGGCTGAAATACGATTATTGCAAATGGCCCTCTAGTTCATTTAGGAGCAGACTGGAATTAAACTGTAGCTCTGCCTTTGGTTTCTCTGTTGCTGTTCTAACTGCTGCCCCCTTTTCTCTCCTTCCCAAACTGCCCATGAGGACAGGGAACGGAACCAGGCAAGAGCCAAAGGCAAAACGAGGAGCAGAAATTCAAAGCAGTGGGACTGTATTATGTGGGCCAGCAGTAGCAGGACAGTATGTAGCAGCACCTGCTTCCACAGGAGAAAGATGTCATGGCAGCAAATTGTAAGGACCTCTTTTTTCAATCTTTGCATTAAAATCTATCTACAAGGCTGCAAGCTTTTCACTTGGGTCTTTGTTAAAATTTCCATACCCCAAGAAGTTCTGTTTGTTCTTTCAGCTAGACCTTTTAGGTTTTGGGGTTTTACCATCATTAAATATTTACTTATATATTCACTAGAGGCCGGTTGCACTCTTGCCTCTCCCTAGATTTCTGGATGCTTTCTTCTAACAGAAGATATGAATAACTGGAGTAAAACAAGAGTATAAAAATTACTGTACCTTTGGCCTGTTCTGTGATGTTTGTTTGTCTCTCTTTTACCTGTGCAGGAAGTTCTCCAGCATCTTCTCAAAGGAAGATGCCATTTGCTGGTGCACTTGGAAGCTGGTGACTCTGAATGTCTTAACCTTGCCTGCATGTGCAGATGCAAGTATGTGCTTCACTGTGACGGTGTGCCCCTGCAACCAGACAGCTATGGCCCGAGTCACTCTTACTGTCGCAGTTGTAGTATGCACTGCTTCAGTGTACTTTTAATTCTCCCAAACTCTCTTTTTTAATAAACATTTTATGTTTTAGTGCTGCAGATCCACAAGGATTGGAGGATCCAGTAGGCAGATGTCTGGTGCTTTGAAAGGTCATTGCTGAAACAGGTACATTTTAGAAATAAGAATCTTTATGAATTTTGAAGACCCTGTCTTGTAACTTATTTTTAAGTTTCAGTAGTAAAATATTAAAAAGAATACAATTCTATGATTTAATACTGAAGAAACTATTACTTAAATATGTTGTAGAAATAGACCATGTCCAACATTTGCCTATGTAGTAAGAAATACTTCATCCAATAAACTATGTCAGTACGATCAAAATGGCAACCCTTTAACCTTTTTGTAACTGGAGTGTCATAAGTGACAGAACCTATTATCCTGTCATATGCATTGTTAGGGGTTGTGTCTGCCTTTCTAAATATGATAGTCCTTGATGTTTAATTGTCAAGCACACTGCTGGAATTTCTTTCTGATTATGTAGAAAGCTTTCATTAGAAATAAAGTTTTAATTTCCTGTAAGCACATTCAGCTTTTTCCCATTACTTCCATTATTTACAGGACATAGATTGTTGCTTGGGCCTACGCAGACAGCAGAAAAAGTTGTGTAGTTCCTTATATGAAGTGTATGTGGTCAGTTGATGTCTTTCTGGTAACAGGAGATTCAGAGGATTAGTACTGGCAAGCTTTTGAATTGTGGAGAATTTAGTCAGAAAATAAATATTTGGTCAATATATAATTTACATGAAAATCTAACCTTATGTAAGTAGTGGTAACATGATGGCACTCCATCCATGAAAAATCATTGAAGACGATCTTTAATTGTAAACTCATTTTGCTATATGAGTTCTGGAGTTTAGTGAGCGTGTCTCAGAGGAATTACAATAAAGGATAGAGGCCAGAACGCAAGACTTCTGTGGAGTCTGGGACTGAATTTGTGGTTTGCTAGCAACAAGTCACATCTAGCGAGAAAGAGCAGTGCTCTTTTAAAAATTGTTTTCTATGATACGGGATAAGGATACAGATTTTCTGCTGACTTTGACAAAAAGAATAGCATCCACTGTAGACAGACATGGCAAAAAGATGTATTTTACTGGCATTATTTCACCAAAGTGCGAAGTGAAGATCTACTTTAAAGCAGATCAAAACTCTGAAGTAAAATGAGACTCTCATTTCGATAGAGTGACTGAAATGTTCTGTACTAACAGCGGAATCATCATAATAATAAAAAGTATAGTTCATTTTTTCTTGTACAATTTACTTTCTCTGCTATCTTGCTGTGTCTTTTACCTTGAAAAATCAGCTCTTCTTTTGCACATACTAGTTTATTTTTCCTCTTGCTTTAAAATGCACTTTTGACCAGAGATGACCCAACATTTGTTTCTGAATGCAAACATGTGTTCTGAAATGTCAGATGTCTGAACTATCTGAATTTTAGATATTGTCTTCAGTAAACTTGTATAAGACTCATCAAGAAGATGCTTTAAGTTCACAAAGAGTTGATCTTTTAAATAATCTTTTAAATTAATCTGAAGTCCCTGTTTTATATACTGGGAAAGCAGGTCCAAAGAGTCACATGACTTGTATGGCTGGTAATCAGTGCAAAGAAATGGCATCTTCTGATTCTCTGCTCTGCTAACTTAGCCTTACCATCCTTCCACTTTAGAATAACTATACAAATATCTCATACATTCATATGTCTCATTCTTCAAAGTAAAATTTCCAACGTTTTTATAGGAGCATCAGCACTTAGGAAGAAGGATGGATAGTGTTTCCCTTTTCCAATATATTGCTGCTGAAAGGCTGTGCTCATTATTAAAGAGGTCTGCAAACATGAATAAATGTATTTGATAGACAGAATGGCTCACAGACTTTAATTATTATTTCACCAAGAATTTGTATAATCCCACTTTTATTGGAATTAAAATAATGATGTGGACCCAAATTTGTTGGTTTTCATAGACTAAAAGCTGCAAAACACTTCAGTTAAAGGAAAATTCTGATCACAAGATTGGTAAGGCCATTGCACATCCTTAAGGTATTTCTTGAAATTTGACAAAAAAATCCATTCTTAAGACTGGCCAGCTGGAATAGTCATAGTATCCAGATCAAGGTCATGCTAATTAAATAATCTTTATTTTAAGATTTACTATATGTGTAAGATAGCGTTCAGAATCACGAGCGACTTGGATTCTTTTTTTAACATTGCCAGTATTATGAGAATATAGTTACTTTGGCTTTGCTGCAGTTTGTGATAGGTGGTTCTTTTCAATATTGCTGAGCTTTAAATAGAGATTTTAAGTCTTTATATAAAATTTAAATGAGATTTAGTTGAGCTTTAGGAAGGAAAGATGGCAATTTATTTGATCATGTGGACAAGATAAGACAGTAAGTGCAAGGATATGCTACTTAAATGAAATGATTTTAAGCAAATAATGACCTTAATTCAAATTTAAAAAGAGGAAAATTTTATTTAGTAAATATTTTTAATTTTATGTTGCATTTGTACTTCTTTTTGAAAGACATCACCAGCTCATTATTTGCAACAGTTGTAATCAATGTAAATTGATTACATATAAGTACAATATATGTAAAATATATGCCTGACACAGCATATGATACTTCTCAGAAAATGTAGTAGTCCCAAGACTGCTTCTCCTCTGTCAAATTGGTTGATATTGTTTCAGCAGGGTTCAAAAATTATCAGGAGACACATACAAGACACACATACATGGAAATGAAATTTATTAACCTAGATAGCCAAATATAAGAACAAGGATTACAATGCATGAAAATGCTGTGTAATTTTATGAAATATACTGAGTAATCAATTACTTTTTTGCTCATATTAATCAGTGAGATGAAATATGGTTTCTTTCTTTTAAACAAGAGAAAGAATAACCCAGATTTGACATATTTACTAATTCACCCAACAGCTTTAGCAGTTTAACCTTTTCAGAGGTCAATGGGAACAGCCAAATCATTAGTGTATTCTTGTTAACAAATGTTACTGTCTCTTCTAAGGCATTTCCCTCAATCTTTAATTAGCAAAAACATGTAACTGAGCTCCAACAATCATCGCCACATTAATTTGAGTTAATTTCTAAGCTGAAATAGCTGTCTGGAGCCTTGTATCAGATTGTATGCTGTAGTAGTTATCTGCAATACATTTTCTCATGAAGAAACAGCCAGCCAGGCTGACTAAAAAAAAAGAAACAAGTAGGTAAATTTATAGCTCTCGCTGTCATTTGGATGATAAATTAACTGTATTGTTCCTATCAGAGCCTCGGTTTTTGTTTCATTTCCTAAATTGAATGATTTTATCATTCTATAGTTAGTGAAAACTTTTAAGGAGGATTCAATAAGGCTTAAGAAACTGAAAATAGTAGTCAGTGTTCATTTTTAGACAGACAACAATCACAGCAGATTAAAGTAAATTTGTGTGCCCCCTGAAGTGCAAATTTAAGTTATTTCAGAAGAGGTTACAAAATATCTTTTTTAATGTGTCCTAGGCTTACACATTCTGTAGAAAAAAATGAAGAATGGTGAAAGAATATTGGAAACAAAATTTATAGTCTCCACATGGTTTAAGTGCACTAGAAGAAGAAAATTCAGATAACTGAGGTTATAGCTATAGTTAAAAGAGTAACAATGGTTAAGAGAAATGATGGACAGGAAAAAATGAAAATGAGAACTGTATTCATGCAATGGTAAAATAACTAAAATATTTGTATACTAATTCAATATATGTTAATCCTATGCATCATAATGGAAAAGCATACAGAATGAGAAAGCAAATATACAGATGACAAAAATATGCTAAAATAAGAATTCTGACCAAAACAGACATATGGTTATACATCCACAACTCAGATATAGAACGAAGAGAGAAAGGTGAAGGTGATGGGATAACATTGCATGTGACCAAAGAGATAGAATAGAAAGACATAAGAAATAATCTGGGTGAAACGGAGTCTGTTTTGAGCAAACTAATTTTGAGAATACATGGGTCTATTTGTATGGTGGTTGGAGTCTCATACAGTTCTCCATCATCATATTAGTATATCATCAGAGGTCTCCATGGGAAAGTTAGGCTATCAGCAACTAGAATTGTATAAAGAAAGAAAAAGTCTAATCGGCATAGAGAAATTTTTCTTACAACCCAAAAAATATTATCAGAAGTCAAGGAATTAGATCAAGAAAAAATATTAAAACAAATAACATATAAATAAAATGAGAACATGGGGAGAAACAAGGCAGAGTAAAGAAAAAACATTCAAATGTGGCTTTGCATGAAAATAAAACTTTCCCTCACTTTTTGTTAAAAATAATGATACAGAATGTGGAAGATCAAGCAATATGGGAATGAAACTATGGAAATGAAACTATGGAAAATGGAATACTATGAAAAGATAAAAACTTTGAAAGTCCAGTGGCCTCAGGTAAAAGGAAGGAAGAAGGGCAAGACACCAAATGAGCTCTTTCCCAGCATTGTATCTTATGCCACATAAAATAGGTTTGGTAGCAAGTCTTGGTGGTAACAGGTGACTGGAGAAAGTAATAAGAATATCTAAGACAGAGGTAAAAATGTCTCACCCTCTCCCCTCACTGAGGACCTGTTTTCCTGCTTCAGCTGTATGCAAGAACTTAGAACAAATTTTGATTCAGAAGTAATCTAATTACAGAAATGGATTTTGGAAACAGAATAAGATTAAATAGCATTATGAGTCATGCCAGACTAGCCCATCATTTTTCTTTAAGATGACCAGGTGTTTTTAAAACAAAGAATGACTGTATGAGGGCCTGAATAAAACATATGATTTGGTGCTACATGATAAATAATAAGTTTAAAAATAAAAGGGTGGGAAATAATGTAAAAATGAACTGTAAAAATGATCATGTGGACTGAAATGAAGACAATCTATGTTAAAAGAGAAAACGTTCAAAAGAAAGGAGGTTATTAGTACAGCTCCTTAAGATTTTATCTTGAAACTGAACTCTAGCTTTCTTTAATGACTGGGGAGAGCCCTTCTAACCACAGGCAATAAAAGCAGAATGAAAAACATCATTAATTCCTGAAATGGCTGTTACTTATTTTTTACTTTTACTGTTTGTTTTTTGTGAATGCTCACAGTGAAGAAAACAGGAATTGTGAAATCAGGGGTCCTGGAAGCGGTAAAGCAACAGTGCTAGATCCGGATTCTCAACAGGAGAATCCACTTCAGCAGGAGTGCCGCCATCATGCGTTTGGTCATAGTACCGATAGTGGTAGTCATGTTTCTATTCAACTTGAGAGATTAAGTCATACTGGGGGTTTTTTTGGAAGACAGAGTGCAAGGGAGCCTAGAGTCAGGCAGTGGTGTCTCATTTGCTACATCTAATTTCTACATACCTTTAACTTTCTAGAGCTACTAACACTAATAGTGAGAACTCCTGGGAGAAGGTTAGTCCTTTTCTTTTTGTGTGGGGAAAGGAAAAATTATGTCCTGGAAGATGAGGAGCCAGTATAGTATATATGTTCAAATAAAAATTGTCATGTTTAAGAATAGAGTTTTGTTTAATAAGAAATATTTTCCATGTCTGCATGGACATGGAGTTAAGAGTTCATGCTTGGTCTTGGTCCTGGTAGGGATTATGGATGCCAGGTTTGTATCTGAGCATTTCTTTGCATCCATGTATTTGAAATGTGGTTTCCTCTCCCTCATGGAGGCAAGAGCTTTCCTGTATTCCTGCCAGAAGCTTTTGAGCAGAACATCTCTGTCTGAAGTCAGAAGAAATACAACACTTCACTCATTTTTACTACACATTATAATTAAGTAACCTTGCTTTTTGTGATCTCTGTGAGTGAAATTCCTTATGCATAGGTCCAAATTCAGTATGGGAAAATCTACTGAAAGATATACTTTAATACGCCTTAAAGGTATACTGACTTCCTCCCTATTTATTAGCTTGAGAGGTAAGTGAATTATAATTTTTTTCAAGGAATTGCTTTGTAACTGATCACTGCTGTATCCTGAAAGATGGTATATTAATACCATGCAGTTGTTACTTATCTTTCTCATCTTTCTTGATCAGATCTTAGTTGAAAAGAAACTCTACAGTATAGAATGATTCATGGTTGGTCTGTTGGGTTGTTTTTTTTTTTTTTGCTTTTCTGGCCTTAAGGTCTAGACTCCAGCTGTATTTAGCCCAGACTTTCACTCTCTTTCAAAGAATTAAGCTATAAAGGTAACTTTATAAAAATGTAAACCTGAGATTATTTTTCTCCCCCATAAACTGCAGTTCTTAAATCTGATTCTTCTGAGTCACTAATCCCTGAGGGCCAGGCTGAGGACAGAATCAAGGACTACCTCTACACTGCTATTAGACTGAGTCCATGCATAAGGTTCTAGGTCTAATTATCTACCTGTCATAATATTACTTGCAGCAGTGCCCTTGGCAACAGTTCAGGGACACACAGGTGTGACCTATGCATGAACTGACATGATAACATGAATTTAAGTGTTTTGGAGGGGCTGAAAAATTCACGCAGCCTGCAGCTTTCCCCTCTGCCCTTGCCATGATGATGTGTGCAGAGAAGACAACTTACGACACTTGCCGCAGGTGCTGTTTTTGACGCTGGCTGTTGCAGAGGTGTGAGGAAGCAGCACACAAGATTAATTCAAGTTGCCAACAAAGGACATTATGAATGCCACGTACAGTGTCTCAGTGACTAGCTGGACAGTGGAGAGCTTCCTGTATGCTGTTTCTGTCTGGCACATTAGAGTTGCAGATAATGAACCCTGTCAGACAAACCCCTGCAATTTCAGATGTTTCACGCTCCCCCTCCAAGATATATCAAGAAAGATAAGAGGGATCTGACTCACTCTTACCTTCACTTTCACGTACATACTGTTTCAGCAAAATCTGTTAGGTGACCACTTACTTTTCTACTTTGTACCATAAATGTTGCTGCAAAGTTTTTTCAGCAGTTGTACATAAAGACAACTCAATGGGAGGGGTGAGGTCCCATCCACATATATAATGTATATAATGTATATAATGTATATAATGTATATAATGCATAAAATATTATACCTATTTAATGAATGAAATGGATATTTATGCAAAAAATATCCATTATATGATAGTGATATTTAAATAATAATAGAAGATTTTAAAAATAAAACATATTTCTATATAAAATACGCATATTTATAGAAATATCTAAATTAACTAAGTAAATAAACATAATAATGTCAATTCCTGTGAAAGTGATGAAGCAGCCAATCCTGAAAAGCATTTGTAAGCACATGAAGGACAATAAAGTCACCAGGAGTAGTCAGCATAGATTCACTGAGGAGAAGTCATGGTTGACCAACTTAGTAAACTCCTACGATGAAATGACTGGCTTGGTAGACGAAGGAAGAGCAGTGGATATCGTCTACCTGGACTTCAATAAGGCTTTGGACACTGTCTCCCCTAAGACCTTCATAAATAAATATGAAGAAGTACGGGCTGGATGAGCAGACAGTGAGGTGGACTGAAAACTGGCTAAACGGCTGGACTCAGAGGGTGGTGATCAGTGGCAAAAAGTCTAGTTAGAGGTCAATAACTAGCAGTATACCACAGGGGTCAATACTGCGTCCAATCCTGCTCAACATATTCATTAATGATCTGGATGATGGAGCAGAGTGCATCTTCAGCAAGTATGCTGATGGCACACAACTGGGAGGAGTGGCTGACACACCAGAGGGTCGTGCTGACATCCAGAGGGACCTGGACAGGCTGGAGAAATGGGCTGACAGGAACCTCATGAAGTTCATCAAGGGAAAGCGCAAAGTCTTGCACCTGGGGAGGAACAATCCCATGCTCCAGTATATGCTGGGGTACGCCCAGCTGGAAAGTAGCTCTGCAGAGAAGGACCTGGGGGTCATGACAGACACCAAGTTGAACATGAACCAGCAATGTGCCCTTGCCACAAAGAAGGCTAATGGTATCCTGGGCTGCATTAGACAAAGTACTGCCAGCAGGTTAAGGGAGGTGATCCTCCCCCTCTACTCAGCACTGGTGAGGCCACACCTGGAGTGCTGTGTCCAGTTCTGGGCTCCTCAGTACAGGAAAGACATGGGCATACTGGAGACAGTCCAGCAAGGGTCTACTAATACGATGAAGGGACTGGAGTAAAGGCTGAGAGAGCTGGGACTGTTTAGCCTGGAACAGAGAGCATCATGCCATGTAAATTACATTTTTAGTGAAAACAACCTTCCTGGTTTTGGTTTTTGATAATCACGTATTTTAGGTCAAAAGATATCTCTAAAATCTTATGAGTGGTGAAATAAAAGGAAGCTAAAGTAATTATAAATATTCCATCATTGTTATTCATAGGCAACCAGAAAGAAGATTATGTGATTTATTTTTTTTTTTAATAAGAGGGGAGAATTGAATCCCATGGTTTCAAAACTGGACTACTGACTACAAATTCTGCGGAAATAATTTAATCTGTATTAAGCAATTATATTTATATTTGAGTTTACCTAACTAGTTTGCATTTATTTTTTTAATAATTGAAACTTCAGCAATTTATTGAAGTTACTATATTCTGATCAAAATAAACTGTTTAAAATCCTTGAATTTTACATTTTTCAGAATCCAGCCTAAGTATTCAGTTGAAATATACTGCTTATACTAATAATCTAATCTACATTTTTCTTCTGATGTTTGTCATGAATAAATTTCTAGTATACTCTTCCCCTCCATCCCAGATGTTTCAGCTATCACTCCAGAAATGTTTATAATTGTTATGTTCTTCACACACCAAAACAAGCCAAATTACTCTAATTACTGCCAAAGAGCTAAAAAAAAATCTTTATTTTAAAAATCACAATGAGAAAAATGATAAATATGTTGTGTTTCGTGTTAGCTTTGGCTTGGATGTCAATTAATTGGTTTCTCTTGAGGATTCTGAGATTTTGATTGTATTGAAAAAGTGATTCTTGTATCTTAATATTTTTATCAAATTACTGTGCTTATTCCAGAAAGTGAGAACTTCAAATCATTCTGTTTTTTTGGAGAAACTTAGTCATCTTCAGTCAAGAATCTTAATTTAATCTTAATATGACTTCAAGGAGTCATATTTCATACTGAATATATGTAAGAGATTGGTAGTACATTCCCAATAGACTGTTCTGTTTGTGACCTCAACTCACTTGCAAAATATATTCTTTTTAGTAATTTTTAGAAAAAAAATATTTCATTTTGAGGAGCAACCAGATACAGGAGGGCAAAAACTAACTCAACAATCAGCAGAAACATATATTTCTAGGTCATGGTGGGACTGTTTATATTTATTCTTCAGGCTCTTAGCATGTGGGACTTGGAGTACAATCTTCTCAAATAATGTGTGAATATCCATAAAAATATGCACCAGCTGTACAGCACCTCTACGTGTCTCTCTCAGTCATCCAGCTGTTTCAGACAGGACACCGTGTCACTGTGTCTGTTGCTGAGGCACAAGGAAGTGAGCTTTGGCTTATCACCCTATATTGCTTTACAGTTCAGAGCTGGCTTGTATGTAGTCAGCTGAGACAGCCTGCGGACAGATCTGTCTGTCTGTTCACAAAAGAGTATGTCCGACATTCCTTAGAACTTGCTTGGGGATATTTTTGTCAAGATGTCACAGCAGCACTATTGTATGTTTATTATTTAAATAATTAGCTTTATCTATCTATAAATCTTAAATTATATAAATCTGTCTCAAGGGCTAACTTAAAATTTCTGCATGTTTCTGATGGATAAATATTCTGGATTATCATTTTTGATCTAGAAGTCTTCCTGAACAGAAAATCCTTGAGAAAATAAAATGGAGATATTCTAAATTGAGAAAAGATTGTCTTTAATTTACTTTACATAATAGTACTAAATATTTTTAAAATAGTTAAGAAAAAAATGTTTTTGTTCTTACCATAGAGTAGTATTTCCCTTCACCTGCTTAATACAATTCAGTTTTTCTATAAAAAGATTATACAGCATTCCTCATTAATGTATTTAATTGCAAAACATAGATTACTTTGCTAACTGTAAATTGCATTATTTAAGCAATACGAAAGAAAATAAAATTATCCCTCCAAAAGGATAATTACGTGTTTGCAAATATACTTCAAGATACTAAATTAAAACTTGGCCTTGCTGTGACCAGAGGGTTGAACCAGATGACCACCACCAGTCCCTTCCAATCCAAATCTTTCTATGATTCTGTAACCACTAACTTAAAGCACCAACTAAAGGATAATTTGTTATCTTTTTCCTGAAGCTTTTCTTGAAATATGTTGGGTCAGCTTCATGCCTTGTGCCTTAAATAATGGGGAAAAAAATTTGGTGTGAAGACGCTGTAAACATATATTTTATTAGCAATGGTAATATTGATTCTGCAGGTTAGAGTGAGGCTGCTGTGAGGCTGGAACTGAAGTTTGGAGTATATGACTACTGTTACCTTGTGGACTACCCTAACACATAAGGAGGGACAAGACTCCTTTTGTCTTCTCCTTCCATCAAAGCCTCCCTTCTGGCTTACACATCAGTTCAGTCTCAGATTGGGAGTTTTTAGACTGGTTGTGAGGACTGCAATTCTACCCTGTCACTATTTTCCAAATAAATGTTTAGTCCTCCATTGGCAGCTTTTACCTGAGGAAGTCTTCGTGAAACAAGAACAGAAGCAGAAAAATATCAATGGACTTCAATGGCTCATGTCATTTTTTTTTCTTTCGCGGTATAACTTCAAGAAGATGATGGTTACTGAGGAAAGGTGGAATAATGTGCCCTGAGCTGCTAGGAGACTTTGAATTATAGGACAGGGCTCTGCGTTGCAGCACAGTGCTTTTTGCATCTAAGATACTTTGATTTAACAGGTTGTGGTATGGATGTAGATACAAAGCAGAGTTAGCACAGAATCATTGACTTGTATCACAAGGTTTCAAGACAAAAAAGTCAGTCTTTGGTCTTTAGAAGAGGTTCCATGAAGACCTAATTGTTAAAATTTTATGTAATTTAACATAATTGTTAAATGGCTTCCAGCTCTGCCTTCCAGGAGGAGCTGGAAGCCATTGTGCAGCAGGAAAGCTTTCTGTGATGGCTATCACAGAAAATTGGTGGGATGACTCTCATGACTGGACAGCTGCAATGGATGGCTATAAGCTCTTCAGAAGGGATAGGCAAGGAAGGAGAGGCGGTGGGGTGGCTCTGTATGTTAGGGAGTGTTTCGATTGTGTAGAACTCAGTGAGTATGATGATAAGGTCGAGTGCTTATGGGTAAGGATGAGGGTGAAGGCCAACAAGGCAGATATGTGCCTTGTGCAGATAGGTGCGACCGGGTGGATGATTTGCTCTGCATGGTGGCAGAGCTACGGGAGGAGGTAGAAAGATTAAGGAGCATCAGGGAGGCTGAGAAAGAGATAGACTGGTGGTGCCATGCTCTGCCCCCCCGAGACAGGAACAGGAGCAGCAGCAGCCACCAGTAAGAACCCACGATCAAGGGGATCCTCTATCCCCCTGCACTGGGCTGAAGGCAGCAGCTCAAAGGAGAAGAGTGAATGGAGGCAAGTCCACGCTCGTGGTGGCAGGCGAACGCCCTCCTTGCCCACCTTGCCTTCCCAGGTGCCTCTGTACAACAGGTATGAGGCCCTGGAGGTGGAAGTCCAGTCAATGGAGGATGGGGATGACAGTCCATCTACACCAGAGGTGTCGCCTAGGCCAGAAGAGCGTACCTCTCGTATTAACATCACCTCCACAAGGAAGAGAAGACGGGTTACAGTTGTGGGTGACTCCCTTCTGAGGGGAACCGAGGGTCCGATATGCCGGATGGACCCTCCTCTTAAGGAAGTCTGCTGCCTCCCTGGGGCCCGGGTGAAGGATGTCACGAGGATACTCCCTAGCCTGGTACGGCCCTCGGACTGTTACCCGCTACTGCTCTTCCATGTGGGGGGGCGATGAAGCTGCAACACAAAGTCCTAGGGCGATCAAAAGAGACTTCAGGGCCTTGGGACAGCTAGTAAGGGACTCTGGAGCACAGGTTATTTTCTCCTCTCTCCTTCCAGTTGTGGGCAGTGACACTAGAAGGAACAGAGGTACCCAATCTATTAACTCATGGCTCTGTGGCTGGTGTCATCACCATGGATTTCTTTTTTTTTATAATGGGATGGCCTACAGAGCACCAAGCTTGCTGGCATCTGATGGGATTCATCTTTCTCACAGGGGAAAGAGAATCTTTGCTCAGGAACTTGCGGGGCTCATCGCCAGAGTTTTAAACTAGACTCGAAGGGGGAGGGGGATAATATCAGGCTTGCCCGAGGGAAGCTGAGGGACGACGTGCCATGGTTAGAGGGAGCGGGTGCCAGCGAGGGCACTCGGCCTGTGTCTCTGAGATGTGCTGGGTACACTGGGGCACAGCTGAAGTCGAACAGAGTTGAGCTAGGGGATACTGAGGCAATAGGAGCCAAGAGGGAAACACCAGTGAAATGCCTCAAAGCACACAAGGGGTGTTCTTCTATGAAGGAGACACGGACAACAGCCCAGCTGAAGTGCCTCTACACCAATGCACGCAGCATGGGCAACAAGCAGGAGGAGTTGGAAGCCATTGTACATCAGGAAAACTACAATATGGTTGCCATCACAGAAATGTGGTGGGATGACTCACACAACTGGAGTGCGGCAATGGATGGCTATAAACTCTTCAGGCGGGATAGGCGAGGCAGGAGAGGTGGTGGGGGAGCCCTACACATTAGGGAGTGTCTGGATAGTTTAGAGCTCGATGATGGTGATGATAGGGTGGAGTGTCTATGGGTAAGAATCAGGGGGAAGGCCAACAAGGCAGATATTGTGGTGGGAGTCTGTTACAGACCACCCAACCAGGATGAGGAGGCAGATGAACTATTCTATAAGCAGCTGGGAGAAGCCTCACGATCGCTAGCCCTTGTTCTTGTGGGGGACTTCAACCTGCCAGATGTCTGCTGGAAATACAATACAGCAGAGAGGAAACAGTCTAGGAGGTTCCTGGAGTGTGTGGCAGATGATAACTTCCTGACACAGCTGGTGAGTGAGCCAACGAGGGAAGGTGCCCCGCTGGACCTGTTCACGAACAGAGAAGGACTTGTGAGCCATGTGATGGTTGGAGGCCGTCTTGGGCAGAGTAATCACGAAATGATAAAGTTTTTGATACGTGGAGAAGTGACAAGGGGGGTCAGCAGAACTGCCACCTTGGACTTCCGGAGGGCAGACTTTGGCCTGTTTAGGAGACTGGTCGACAGAGTCCCCTGGCAGGCAGCCCTAATGGGCAAAGGAGTCCAGGAAGGCTGGACATTCTTTAAGGAAGAAGTCCTAAAGGCACAAGAGCAGGCTGTCCCCAGGTGCCGAAAGACGAGCCAGCAGGGAAGAAGACCGGCCTGGCTGAATAGAGAGCTCTGGCTCGAACTCAGGAAAAAGAGGAGAGTCTATGACCTCTGGAAGAAGGGGCAGGCAACTCAGGAGGACTACAAAGGTGTAGCGTGGCTGTGCAGGGAGAAAATTAGAAGGGCCCAAGCTGAGCTAGAGCTCAGTCTGGCTGCTGCTGTAAAAGACAACAAAAAATACTTCTTCAAATACATTAGCAGCAAAAGGAGAGCTAAGGAGAATCTCCAGCCTCTATTAGATGGGGGAGGGAACACAATGACAAAGGATGAGGGAAAGGCTGAGGTACTTAATGCCTTCTTTGTCTCAGTCTTTAATAGCAGGGCCAATTGTTCTCTGGGTACCCAGCCCCCTGAGTTGGAAGATAGGGATGGGGACCAGAATGGAGCCCACATAATCCAGGAGAAAATGGTTAGTGACCTGCTGCACCACTTAGACACTCACAAGTCTATGGGGCCTGATGAGATCCACCTGAGAGTACTGAAGGAGCTGGCAGAAGTGCTCACCAAGCCCCTTTCCATCATTTACCAGCAGTCCTGGCTAACTGGGGAGGTCCCTGCTGACTGGAGATTAGCAAATGTGACACCCATCTTCAAGAAGGGCCGGAAGGAGGACCCGGGGAACTACAGGCCTGTCACCCTGACCTCGGTACTGGGGAAGCTGATGGAGCAGATCATCCTGAGTGCCATCACACGGCATGTAGAGGATAACCAAGGGATCAAG
The DNA here is from genome assembly GCF_035582795.1 of Mycteria americana. Lineage (NCBI taxonomy): Eukaryota > Metazoa > Chordata > Aves > Ciconiiformes > Ciconiidae > Mycteria > Mycteria americana. Next base: position 91,415,541 of record NC_134366.1, on the reverse strand, counting down.
CCCAGCCAGCATGGGTTTAGGAAAGGCAGGTCCTGCTTGACCAACCTGATCTCCTTCTACAACAAGGTGACCCGCTTAGTGGATGAGGGAAAGACTGTGGATGTTGTATATCTAGACTTCAGTAAAGCCTTTGACATGGTTTCCCACAGCATTCTCCTGGAGAAACTGGCTGCTCATGGCTTGGATAGGTGTACTCTTCGCTGGGTAAAGAACTGGCTGGGTGGCCGGGCCCAAAGAGTGGTGGTGAATGGAGTTTACTCCAGTTGGCGGCCAGTCACAAGCGGTGTTCCCCAGGGCTCTGTGTTGGGGCCAGTCCTGTTTAATATCTTTATCAATGATCTGGATGAAGGGATTGAGTGCATCCTCAGTAAGTTTGCAGATGACACCAAGTTGTGTGGGAGTGTTGATCTGCTTGAGGGGAGGAAGGCTCTGCAGAGGGACCTGGACAGGCTGGATCGATGGGCCAAGGCCAATTGTATGAGGTTCAACAAGGCTAAGTGCAAGGTCCTGCACTTGGGTCACAACAACCCCATGCAACACTGCAGGCTTGGGGAAGAGTGGCTGGAAAGTTGCCCAGCAGAAAAGGACCTCAGGGTGTTGGTTGACAGCCAGCTGAACATGAGCCAGCAGTGTGCCCAGGTGGCCAAGAAAGCCAACAGCATCCTGGCTTGTATCAGGAATAGTGTGGCCAGCAGCACTAGGGAAGTGATTGTGCCCCTGTACTTGGCACTGGTGAGGCTGCACCTTGCATACTGTGTTCAGTTTTGGGCCCCTCAGTATAAGGAGGACATTGAAGTGCTGGAGCGTGTCCAGAGAAGGACAACGAAGCTGGTGAAGGGTCTGGAGCACAAGTCTTATGAGGAGCGGTTGAGGGAACTGGGGTTATTTAGTCTGGAGAAGTGGATGCTGAGGGCAGACCTTCTTGCTCTCTACAACTACCTGAAAGGAGGTTGTAGTCAGTCTCTTCTCCCAAGTAACTAGCGATAGGATGAGAGGAAATGGCCTCAAGTTGCATCAGCAGAGGTTTAAATCGGATATTAGGAAAAAATTCTTTACTGAAAGTATTGTCAAGCACTGGAACAGGCTGCTTAGAGAGGTGGTGGAGTCACTATCCCTGAAAGAGTTCAAAAAACGTGTAGATGTGGCACTTTAGGACATGGTTTAGTAGGCATGGAGGTGTTGGGTTGACAGCTGGACTAGATGATCTTAGAGGTCTTTTCCAACCTTAATGATTCAATGATTCTGTCATTCTATGACAATATGAAGGAAAATTCTAGTTTTTCACCAAATATTTGTGAAATTATCAATTAGTGATTTATTTTTATTTTTATAGCATTTTCACCCTTTTCATCTGTGCAGCAGTAAAGGCTGAAATTGAAACCTAAATCTATGTGAGACATACATATATTCCTCTGTTGGAAGAAGAAGATCTTTTCCAGATTATGTCTTATTAATTTTCTGCCTTTATAGTGTGCTTTCAACTTGTTTAAATAAAATTGACTAAAACTACTGTCAGCAGCTTTGGCTGAGAAGAATAATGATTTAAGCAACAAAGCACACTTAATCATGCTACTTGCTGGAGAGTCAATATTATCGTTACAGAAAAATCACATTAAAACTTAGAGCCAACATGGAGAATTTTACTTGTTTTTATAATTGGATCAGCAATGTTATAGGTTACACATACAGAGAGGGTGAAAGAGAGAGATATTTCTGGTCAAAGTATAATTAATTGCTAATTCACATCATATTGCGTGCCTGTCTAAAATGCATTTCTTTAGGCATTGTCATACCCAACCATGAAGCAGTAAGAAGGTTGTGTTTATTTTTCACTAACATTTTATGTGCCTTTTTTAATCTGTGTAATGTTATCCTGCCTGGCTGGCTAGTGTTAAATCAAAGGAGTTTGTCTAAGGAAAGGCAACAAAAAAGAAATAATGACAGTGATATTAAGCCTTACACAGACAGTGTAGAGAACTATTAATTGGTGAATGCACTTTGTGCCCTCAGCTAGATGGTCTAAGTTTACTTGTTATAGGACTGAACCTCAGATCAATCTAAAACCATGAAGACCCTAGAGCTGGGAAGACTGTCAGCATCAGTCTAGTTAAGAGTTAACCACACAGCTGTGTAAGGTGTTAAGCTTTATCAGCCAGGATATTCCCAGGGCCAGGAGCAGAATGCCTAGGGCTGACAGAAAAAAGGAAATGGGTCTAAAAGCAATGCATTGCTAGGTTGAGATAAAAAATGAATGTATCTAAGAGCAAGGTATTGTTAGGTTGTTATACAAGGTTCATCCCCACACATGCAAAGGAAGCGTAATGCCAGATGAGGAAACTCTAATAACCTCATCAGAGACGTGAGTTCCTGCCCTGGCCCATCACTGGAAGGCCATCAGCCACGTGGTCTGGGGGTGACACCCGTCACCGTGAGTCAATGGGAGCAGCTCTCTGGAGCAGCTTTCAAACTGGGAAGAATTACTGTTTATGGAGATGTAGGGGATGTAGGGGAAGAAGATTTTTGGATTGTACAACATCTTGGGATGTTTAGGGGAGGAACCAAAGGAAGGGAAGGAAGGGGTCAAGGTGGTTTGGGGGGGGGAACAAGTGTGGGAAAAAAAAAGCAGTAAGGAGACAAAAGGGACCAGTCATCTGTAAACAAGTGGCTGATCAGTATGCTTGTCTGGCCATGACCTGCATATGATCAACACAGTCTGTCTTGTCTTCTTATTAAACATAATTTCTAACTGTTTTCCTGAGTGAAGGGACTCTCTTATCTGTGCGCATGTGTGTGTATGGAGGTCTATGTGCTAAAAACTGGAATGGGATCATGTGTCACAGCAGGCCATGAGCTTGGGGTGCCAGCAACTGGCGAGCCTGGAGTGAGTGTGTGTGTGTGTGTGTGTGTATGTCAGTGCGTGACCGCTAGCCAACATTAAGCTGCACTAACTGGTGAGTAGGATAAGAGGCTCAGGAGCCAACTATTGGAGAAGCCATAAGTCTGGTATAGATATTGGAGAGATAGGAGGGTTTGCAGGTTGGCTACTGGAGGGACCAGGGGGCCCAAAGCAGCTACTGGGGAGACTGCTACCTGTGTTTTAGTCCACAGATGGTGGTAAGGCCATAGATCTGGACCAGCTACTGGATAGATTCATCTGCATGTGTGTGACTGGTGGTGAGGCAACTAGGAGACCAGGGGATGCAGGGGCCAGCACCTGGATAGACCTAGTACCTAAACCTAGTTCCTGTAGGGTTCCATAGTGCATGTGCCTCTGTGTGTGAGAGGAGGTCTGAGTATCAGTGGCTGGATTGGGGCTGCAGGCTCTAGAGTTCACACACCCACATGCCAGCACCTGGGAGATCAGAGGATCCAGTTACCGGATAGACCAGCTACTGGAGGGATCCATATAGTATACACGTGTATATTTTCCACTAACAGGCCTTCATTCTGATCAGCTTGAGAGCAGAACAGGATGAGGTCATTTGGGCTGTTTGTGGTTGTGTGAATGCTGTGTTTCCTGTCTGTGTTGATCACTGTGTTTACACGTGTATACGGTAGAGCGGCTGTGGGGGTGTGTGTGTCTGTGTGGCATGCCCGTTGGGACCTGGGAACTGGGATCTGTGACAGCCTTGCATCTACCAGGCTACTGCATTTAGCAGCTCCTAGCAGGCATAAAAACCCTTTTAGTTTTATCCTTTTTTGGCTAAGGGCCTCTGAGTAAATAAACAACACTTTTGCAAAAATATATACCTTTAGGCAAAGTTATCTAGGAAGAGGTGGGTGCTGCCTAGCTAGAATCCTTTCTGCTCACTTGCTGAGCAAGCTAGGTATTTAAATCACTTTGGCTTAGGAACTACCCATATTCATTTGTGTCATGATGTGACCAAACAGATGTGTTCTCTCAAGAGGCTACACTCCTAATTCAGTCACAAGCTGACTAGAACAAGAGGAAGCTCATGTGAGGCATGTCTGGATCAGAACATGCTGTAGTCTCTCTATACCTATCTAGACACAGTTATAGAGGTGTTTAAATCTTCTGAAGAAGCCTGGAGGGTAAGATCTTACTGGTACAAAACATAACCTGAATATTGTTGGTGAACAAATTACTTCAGTTAAGAGAGATGTTCTTTGGTGAGATGGAGGAATTCAAAGCCTGTAACTTGAAGTGTGTTGTTGAAAAGTGCCAAAAATTGTCTAAATTTGCACATAGCAGTACAGTGAGCTTTTCTCTAATCACATCGACGGTTCTTTTGATATTTTATCATTGGACGTTGCCTATTCATTGCTGAAATAATAATGCATCTTTATAACAAACAGCTGTGACGGTGTGCTTCCCCCGCCCTCGACCTTTATCTCCTGCAACCCTGCTTAGGTGATAACCACCAGTGGTGATTGTAAATGGATGCATCTGGTCACCATCGGCTCAAAGTGGATTCAGGAGACAGATAACAACACAATAACCTAAGGGTTGGGCTATTAGCCCAACAATAGCCTGTGTTGGGCTATTGTGTTGTGCCTAGGGCTATTGTGTTGTGCACCCACCCAAGAAACTAAAACCTGTGGTCGGCATGCAAATATGACTATGAGTCAATCATCTTATCCCCCATAAATAGTGAGCAGTCCAAGAGCCCTCTGAGCCTCCTGCATGGCAGTGGGCTGCATGCCAGGATCTCCCCTTGAGTAGGGACGCCTCTCAAGGTTACTCCTCGAGGTTGAGAGATTCCTTGCCGCAACAGATCCTCGGTAAGTGACTAATAGCATGCTAAACTTTGAAATCTTAGCTAAGTGATATAAAGGATTGATTGCGCATATATATATATAATCCTTTAGATATAAACTGTTGACCAAGTCTGGGACTAGGACTGGATCTAGCCGCACCTAGACTCCTCTCTGAGAAGGAGTTTAGAAAGCAAGGGGGTCCTTTTCCGAACCTCATGACTCAACGGGAGGGTCTCCCTGACAGTTTTGTCTGACCCTGTCCTCTATGCAGTAAATAATTGAGTGCACCTCGCCATCGAATCTTGTTAAAACACTGTCGCATTGAACTTTGTTAACTCCCTATTCTGTATCAATAAACTATATTTTTACTTCTCTCTAATGAGTGAAGTGCATGCTTACTCCATCCACGACAACAGCATACTGAGGTATTTCAAATCCCACTATGCTCATCGCTCTATGGATTATCATACAACACTTCTAGCTTTTAGTCTCTGAGATGTGCTATTTCTGCTGCAGATTAATAGCCTTATTCAATATCTATTTGTCTAAAAGATCTGTTGAAATAGCACATTATCTTTGATTGGAATTTGGATGCAAATTCACCAGATATATTTATGAGTTTCCTGCTTAACCAGTAACATGTGAATAATAATCAAAGACAAGGAGGTAATTCATTGATGTATCGCTTATACTTGCCAAATACCTTTACAAACTGAATGATTCTGAAGCTACTACTCAAATTTTTCAGCACTAATGTGTATTGTCTGGGCTAGCTATGAAAGTACCTTATTTTCTAACTAACTATTCTGGGCTTTATTGCAAGAAGGATCATGTGAGAATTTCATGGATTATATGTTTGCAGCTATTAGTGACACATTACATTTCACTGTTGGTTTTGATAATGTCCAGGGCTTCCCCCTGAGGTTGAACTTACTGCAACAGGCATTAGCAGGTAAACTGAGAGGGTTAAGAAGTGATTGTCTTGCTGTAACAAAACATTTGCACAGGTCTGTTCTAATTGTGTTATTATAATGTATTGTCACTTAATTTGGCTAAATGTCCAGAGTCAGAAAAGAATGCTTCTGGTTTATGCTAAAGGTCTGAGTAACCTACTTTTCCAGTGTTGACTAGTCATGTATGCAAAATGTGCAACAGCATGGAAGAGAAAGGTCCTTACGAAGTACCCATTATTTTCTGAACTTAAAGTGTTAGTTCTACAGTATGACCCCAAATCTCTGCTCTCTCTATTTAAGAGATTTTATTAAAGTCTGCAAATTACAAGATCCTCAAAAATTTACATTTTCATCTATCTTCATAATAGGATCCTTCCGTTTTGCTTTAGGGCCACATTCAAAATAGTGTATGCACTGTAGCTCTGAACTTCAGTGTAGGACCTATGCGTGAGGCAGTTTCTCTGGGATCAGAAGAAGGACACTGATTAATGATCAGGGCAAGAGGCTTCTATGCAAGAGATAATTAAGGGTAGAACCCTTCAGCCTGGAAAAGAAATAACTGAGACGGATATTGGAAAGGTCTATAGATATAATGAGAGATGGGAAGAAGAGTGTACAGGTTTTCATTGCTCTTTTCTTCTTGTGGTAGAATAGTTAGGGAGCATTAAATGAAGTTAGAAAGTAGCAGGTTCCGAACAAATGAAAAGAGATGGTCTTTTCCACAAATTTTAAGTCAGCCATAGAACTCCTTGACATAGGATGCTATCAATGCTGAAAGTCTGCATGGAGTTTAAAAGGATCCTGACCAGGTTTATGAACAAAAAATCCATTCAAAGTTACTCAGTGCTTAGAAACAATCTCTGTTTTAGGAAGCACTTGGGGAACAAATGGCTGAAGGTTGGAACAGTATGTATATAAATATACAAAAAAGTGTGTAGGTATTCTTATACTCCATAGGCTTATGCTGTTAATCACACAGTCTTGGCCTGACCCTCTGCAGATGCTGTTATGTTCTTATGTTTCTTTGACTTACGTGTGACTGCAGCCTTATTGCCTCAAGGTTTAATATAATACTTTGGCAGGGTGTCCCTGCTTATTCTTTTACCTATTAGAGGGTAGAGAAAGCAAAAGACATAGTCTCCCTTTTTTTGTGAAGCATCAGGTCTTACACATATGTCAGTTCTTATGCATCTAATGGATACAGCCTGCAGCACAATCCTTATTAGTAACACATTCTTAACATTAATAATAGGAATTTTGGAAGCATTTGAAACTAGAATCAGATCATAGAGTTCTGTACTTTAATATTGCAGACAACTATACCCTACAATTCTCGTAACTTAGGAACTTAATAATCTAATTATTGTTCCCTGTTACAGCTAGACAGCTCTTCTACCTCTGTTACTCATACAGGCAGACTGCTCCAAAACTTTGTTGATTTGAAATCTGTTTTGAGCTCCACCCATTCTTTCTATGCCAGTATTGTTCCTGGGTTTGAATAGTTCCTTTCCTTTCCAGTAGCTATCTTCTGCTGTGTTTAAGCAGAGGAGTATTCCCTCTTAGCTTCATTGTGCTAGGATGAATAATTTGAATTTTCCTCATTTCATTCCATAAACTGAATCCTCTATTCTCCTAATCATGCTGATAGCTGTTGTCTGTTCCCCATCTCCTGTATAAATTCATCTTCTTGAACTTGGATTATCAAAATTGCTCAGAGTTCATTTTAGGGTCATAGTGATGCCTTGTATTTTTCACATTAATACCACTGTACGTGTCTGTATACTTCTGACATACCTTAGGATCAGAGGCACATTTACATTTTCAGTACCATGTTGTACTGATGGCTCACATTCCCCCATTTTTGTTCTTAACACTCCTGGTCTTTCCCTTCCTTGGGTTGCAGTGGAAAATTTTAGTTTGTAACAGAAATGCTCAATATCAAGCTCTAAGAGCATGGCCTAGCACCTTTTTCTCAAATGTCATCTTCTTGTACTATCTTTCTCCCTGTTCCTTGCAATTCTACCCTCTCAGGTGATGATTCCTCCAAGTGTTTTACTGTTTTTTTCTCTTTATCAAATCATAAACATCATAAAATATGCATATAAAGAAAATTCTAATGCTTTATTTAAATCTTCATTCGTTTAATTCCTTCCCTGCAGTGGTCAATAAGTACATTACATAGCTCATCATGAATCAAGCAGGGATGCATCCATCATTCACTGCACAGTAAGCAGGTGGAAAGTGTGTGAGTGTGTGTGTGTATATATACATATATATATATATATATGTGTTCCAGCTGTTGCTGGTCCTCGTATTAATCCCATAAAATGAATAAAACAGGCATATCACTTCATCTCAGCAGAGCTGCATATGATGGAATCACCTACTCCTATCTTTTCTCTTTTAAGTAAAGCCTAAATAAATCTCAATAAAAGCACTTAACAAAGACTGTATTTACAATATAATATTACTTGACACTCATGAGTTTGACAAATCTTTTTGTATACAAACAAGATTGAAAGTAGAAACAAACAGCTTATTCTTTGCAAAAACAGAATGTAGTCATGCCGTGAATCAGGAAAACTCCCACTACTGGAAGTAAATTAATAGCATTTACATTGTTCTTAAAGAGATGTTTAATTTGTTAGAGGTTTTGTATTGCTTTTCTCACTTGGCACATGAAGTGTTAGAAGGGAATGTTGTTTGAACAAAATTGAATTTGTTCTGTTTGTATTGGAAAGTGTCTGGATTTGAAATGAACACACATAATGGAACTAGGCAGGAAACTGTACATATCTTTCTCTCTAGGGAATACTGTTCAGAGTTTTACATAATTGCTTCTGGCTGCTACTCTTTTTTACTTATATCTCTCCCCAGTTAAGAAAAAGATAGTTTTGCAATCTCAACTGATAGAATATCACATTATTTCACATCACATGAACTCGGAACTTTTTTTGCTTGCTGTAATATAGTAAGACAAAGGAGGAAATAAGATTGACATCGCATTGCATGTGGCTGTTCTCAGTGTAAGTTCCAATAAGATTCAACTGCATTTCCATATCACCAAATACCGTTCGATATATTTCAATAATGCTGAGCTCCAAGATGGATTCCTATACTGAGACCAACTGAATTAATCTCCAGCTGATTTTTTGTTTCTCATGCATAACTTGCATGAGAATTGCATGCACATGTTGTTCTATGTTTTTAACAATAAGGGTTTGGAATTATAGAAATCATAGAAACTGCTTTACTCTCTTGATCACTCCAGCAAGGCTTGACCATTCTCAGATATTGGTTTGTTAGTGCTTTGAAGATAATAGTGCATCCACTTGGAACCATTTTTTTTCTAATCAGATGTCAGATTCCACTTTCCGCGACCTTGCAGAGACTTTAAGCTCAAGCTCCTCTCCTTGCCCTTCATCAGTCAAATGTCATCTTTAATTTCTTCTGGCATTTGATCCTTTTGTTTGAACAGCTGTGATTGCACAAGAACTATTCCCTTAGTTGTTCTGGACATGATTCACTATGGCTTCAAATGTCTTTTTTGTTCACATTATAGCCAATAAGCTATATTACTGTGAACTGTTGCAAAACACCTATTTTAAACTCAAGTGCTCTCAATACTTGCCAAATCAAAGTTCATAATGGAGATTTTATACTTCAGTGTACAAATCGACTTGCACTTTTGCTGGACAATTATTACTTAATCATAAGAGAAAAAGAAAGCTACATGATCCACAAAGCTAGAAAAGTAATTGACTCTTTATGACCCTCATCTTCCATTTTATGTAGGTAGCTGTTCATTATAATGTTAAGTGGACCAGAAGATAAATGTTGCTTGAAGCATAACTTTTATATAAGTATAGAAGTTCTTCTACAAATTTTATATCTTTTCTCCAGAACAACCTGTTAAGAAAAGAAAAAAAGTTTAAAAATGTAAATACAAAGTTTAGGCAGGTTTAATTTATTACATCATCCAAATGTCACCTTGAATGTATGTGGCATGCACAACGGGACAGCCGAACTGGAAAAAAACAGAAACAAAACCGGAGGAATTTCCTTCAAAGCCAGTGTAAACATTTTCTGAAGAATGAGAAAGACTGTGCTTGAAGCCAAAGACTTTTGATAATTTTATATATATATATATATATATATATACCCCCTTATATATCTATATATGAAGTTATATATATATTTAAATGATGACATATATAAATATATATAAAAATAATGACAGCAACAACAAAGCACACCACAAAAGGTTCACACATTGTTGTAAGCAATCCTAAAGTAAGTCCTTAAGCAAACAGACGCAGGTTTCAAGCCTGGCAGTCCCCAGCATTTCTGAGGTTTCTTTATTTATGCATAATCACTGAATGATATGGTAAAGGAATTTCAAAATTTATGTTTTATGGAGTATAAAACCTGCTGAACTTTCTATCTAACCCTCTAGTTTTGCCTTAGGTGAAGGAGGGCTTAAGAATAATGATGCAAAGTAAATGTAGATGAAAATACATATCCATTAATTGAAAAACAAGACAGGAAAACTGTAACAGCAGAGGTACTTAATATGGATTCTGTTCCTACCTAAGTCACAAAAAAAGTTCGTGTGTTTTAACTGTCAGTAATATTTACATGAATGTTTAAAAGTTTAAACCATTCCTAAAGGAAGGGAAGGAAAGCTTTTGACCCAGATATTGGCTGTGCCTTACGTTGCAGTTATAAAAAATGTCTTATCTGGCAGCTATTACATTAACAGAAAATTTAACTTAAAAAAGAACACAAAACCCCTACCTGATTATAAATTAATGCACAATAAATTCTATGATGTTAACTGATAATTTATTTGTTACCTATCAGGTCTTGTTTATGTAAAGCAAATAATTTCAACTAGACTATATAGGTTTTTTTCTTCTTTTGAGAATAACTTACAAGCAGGTTCCTGTTTCTGCCTGCCTATGTGTAATGACAAAAAAACCCTGCACAAACACAACTACAATGAAAATATTGAGAATTAAATTTGTAGCAGCTGTGCCATTCAATTCCTTTAAAATCTGATTCTTTGTCCTGCTGTTTATCTGCATTTTCCTGCCTAAACTTTATGACAGAACTTGTCAAATTATCTTCTTTTTTAAGTATACCTCTGACAGTCCAACTAATGATAGTCCATTACCTCTCAGCTCAAAATATGACCCTTTGGTTTTGTTGTTAGAAACATAAAAGTATTATTAGCAGGTATTCGCTTATTTATTTTTCTGCTCCTATGGAAAGATGGAATACTAGACAAAGGTCTATGCTTTCTTTCTACTGCATTTTAATCCCATTCTTTTTTGTGTATGATTGTTTTGTAAGATCATCTACAAATAAAAGAAAATTGTATTTGCAAGTTAAATGCTCCTGGCCATTGCTAATTTCTTTGGATTTGATTTCTATTTCTTGGTTTGTATTTTATGTGTTTATTCTTTTGCATTATGAAATTGTCTCCTCAGTTCTGCCCTTCTTTTGTTTTACAGCAGCTAGCACACTGGGGGAAGATTAATAAGACAAGCTGGTAGATGGATACTTAAATAATGTCTGCATGTACTCCTCTATTTTATACTCCTGTACTGCTCCTAGTTCTCGGTGGAAGTAGTGGTAGCAACAGTATATCCTACCAGTTGTGTTATATGAACACTGAATCATTTGCTGTGGTCTCTAATTCTTCTGTAGCCTTTGGTACCAAGATTTTTGTCTCCCTCCATCTGCTACTTCCTCCCCTACCTGCAGAAGTCTTTCTGGCTTCTGCTAATATCCTTTCTTTTACTCGCCCTAGTCACTGATGTCTATTTTCTGCTCCCCTTATTGCCTCCTTAGTATTTATTTTCAGCCTGTCCCTAACTTTAAAAAGTGGAAAGCACACAGCTAGCAGATGTTAATTGTCACCTTTTAATTCTGGCTGACATGTTCTCACCAGGACTCACATCGCACCAACTTCATCATTGCAGTATAAATTATTATTAATAGTAATCTTCACTGCAAAACCATGCTATCTGAAAGCAATTACAGCTAGTTCAAAGAAGGAAGGCATGGTGGGTTAAGCTTGGCTAAAAGCCAAACTCCTACCCGGTTGCTCACTCCCTCCTCTGCCCTCAGCAGGAAGAGGGAATGAAATAGGAAAAATGGGAACCATAACGTTCCTGGGTCAAGATAAAGACAGGGAGATTGCTTACTGATTACTGTCATGGGCCAAACAGACTCGACTTGGGGAAAATTAATTTATTGCCAATAAAGATACATATTTTCATGTAGTGAGGAACAAAAACACAGATATAAAAGCAACTTTCTTCACCCCATTCCTAGGCTCAGCTTCACCCCTTCACTCCTGACTCCTCTACCTCCTCCCCCTTGAGCAGCGCAGGGGGATGGGGAATGGGGGGCTGCGGTCAGTCCACAACAGCTCCTCTCTGCCGCTCCTTCCTCCTCACACTTTTCCCTGCTCCAGCCTGGGGCCTTCCCGCGGGCTGCAGGGAAACACCCGCCCCACCGGGGTCTCTGCCGGGGCCGCAGGGGCCTCTCTGCCGGGGCGCCTGGAGCAGCTCCTGCCCTCCTCCTGCTCTCCCCTCGGGGCTCGCAGGGCTGTTTCTCACCCTGTTTCCCTCAGCCCCGGCTGCCGGGCAGCGTTTTGCCCTTCCTTCCCCAGGCTTTCCCCGAGGCGCCCGCCCGTGGCTGAGGGGCTCAGCTGGGCCCTGCGGTGGGGCCGTTGGAGCCGGCTGGAACCGGCTGTGTCCGGCACGGGGCAGCCCCGGCCGCTCCTCACAGGGGCCGCCCCTGCAGCGCCCATGGCCAACGCCTGGGCACGTAAACCCCATACAGAAGATAACAGGGGGAGGAGGTCAACAACTGATCATATCAACACTTTCTTTTTTGCCAGTAAAAAATGTTCATTGGCTGCAATTATCAGTACTTTTAAGAAGAGTACTATGAATGTTACTATTCCTACAGGGAAGAGTCCTGTAGCTCACATTAAACCTTGAAATTTGTTCAATGAGTGCACACTTCTAAGCAAAATATAAGTTGTTGAAGCTTTTTTCTTTTCATTTGCTACCTCCCAAGGTGTTGTTATTGTCCTGTTAGAAGGGCTCAACAGCTTCAACAAACATAGATCAGCTGAACTGTATTGCTGCTACTCGCTGCAGGAAATTCCTTGTAAGATCAGAAGAATGGGGAGTTCACACATGGACCTGTCTTCTCGCAGGGAGTCAGCTCTTTCCGCCTTTCAGGGCCAAACCACTTGAAGCCTCGTGAGTCCCCCAAAGTTCTTGCCAAACCGAAGGTTTAAATTAGACCACATGCTTCTGTCAGGGGAAACCAGAAAAAAAGATGCTTTGGAAGCTGCTCTTTTTGATCCAAATCTATAAAATTCATATCAATTTAATATGCATATTTAATATTAGTATAACTAACCCCCTCTCCCGAAAGTATCATAAATGAAGGCAAAGATTACCCATTCTGTTACATAGACCACACGGAAATGAAAAGGAACATTGGTATTTAGTTCTGTATGGTATTGAACTAAACTGTACACTTTTCATTTCAAAACATGAAATCTAACAGGCACGCACAGCTCCCTGAATACAGTTTTGTAAGCATTTCACTAGCTGACAGACTATGATAAGTTCAAACAAATATTCAGATGGAGAACTATCTATGTACATGAAAAATATTGCACATTTTATTCTACTGGATAGCTAATAAAAATGAATACATCATGTCAGCATTGTATTATAGAAAAAGAGATCTCTGTACTTTAAACTGTAATGATGATTGAAAAAAGGAAAGTTTGAAAAGTATGAAAACGACAGGAGCAGAAGATTGGCAAAAAGCTATTTTATGACCTACCTGATTGCATAATCTTCTTTGGCTGAAATACCTTTCAGGATTAATAGCACACAAGAAAAATCCTTTCTAGTAAGAAGCAAAGTTTTTTGAGGAATGTGTGACAAAAAAGAGGACATTTTATCTAAAAAAAGTAAATAAAAAGAAAAAAGGTAGTTTATATTAAAAAGAAGCCCCGATATCTCTTTAGTGAGAAAATTTGTCTTTATGACAAGTAACCATAGAAGAATTCATGTTCTATTCTTATTACATCATAAACAATTTAAGAGGAACAGTATAAACAGAAACTTTATTTAACATTTCTTTGCTTCTTTTTTCAGCTTCCTATTTAATTTGAATAACTGACTCCTGATACTACCATTTGCTCCTAAAAGGTTTTGTATTTAGTTTCAGCCTTTAAATTAATTCATTTTGAACTCCATGTGCTTCCCTTTAAATCTATTTACTGTTGAGTTTTCCAAGGTATTAAAAAAAGATCATTTATCCACCTTTCTTCTTCTAAAAATTATTTTCTGAGGTCCTTTCTATGTTGGAATAATTTGAAAAGCGAGTTTGCATAAGTTATATGGAAATCATCTAGTCTTTTCTGAACTCAGAGGCATTTGAAACATTGGCTTTGAAGATTGGCACTGTATGATACTTATGGCATTAAGCTGTGCGTTGTATATAACTTGGCCACATTTGTCAGCATAAAGTGTGAATGATTTATACCTATCACTAGTAGCACTGGGAATTACATCCATTCACATTTGGAGGCATTTCCCAGCTGGTGCTAGTGCTAGAAGTGCTTCAGATAGAGTGGGAGCTGTTAAACTTAGTGGATTATATTTAAATAATCAAATGTCAAGGTAGAAGGTTTTTCTGAACTGCATAGAGGTAGATATCGAGCCAGGTTAAATTCTAGTAAGTCTGACACAACCAACTGTGAATCAGTTTTTCTTCTAATGAATAAACAAGAGTATGACTGAGCTTGATTAATACGGACTAATTGGATTTCTGAAAGTTTTTTAGTGAGGTCCATCATCAAAGATTTGTAAAGATGTTGTGGATAACTTTGCATAAATAAATAACAGGTTAAAAGACAAGAAGTACAGGGTAGAAGTATATGGTCACTTTTTAGAGTGGAAGGAGATCATCAGGAAAATCCTGAAGTGATCTGTGTTAGGAGTAATGCTGTTTAACCTGTTCAGACAAGATACAAAAAAAGAGGTAAAGAATAAGATGGCAAAGTTTGTACTTACAGTACTAACAGTACTAAGTTGTTTTGTTCAGTGAAGAGAGAGGCCAGCATGAAGAACTGCAGAATGATCTTGCAAGATGGGATGACTAGACATCGGAGTGATGTGGAATTGAATATAGACAAAAATAATGTGATATAATGCAGTCTATCCTAACTGTACACCTGAAATTATGTGCTCTAAGATGACCGTTACCAGTCAGAATGAAATCTGCAGGATATAACAGATAACTTCATGAAAATGTCAGCTCAGTGCTCATTAGCAGTCAGAATAAAACAGCTCATATGTTTGGAGTTATTAGTATAGAAAGAAAAATCTGAGAACAACATTGTGCTGTTGCGCTATCATATAAATCCATGTTGTTCCCATATTGTGAATTCAGCATACTGTTCTGCCCCCCACCATTCAGCATAAATATAATAGGACTAGAAAAAGTCAGTAAGGACAATCAAAGATTTGAATAGCTTCTGCACAAGGAATGACTAAGTAGACAAGTATCGCTTACCCTGGAAAAGAGATGCCTCATGGAAACTATGACAGAGGTCTTTAAAAAATATAAGTGGCCTCCGGAAGGCAAATTAGGCTTTATTGTTCGTTACATGAACTGGAGGCATCAAATCAAGCTTCAAAACAATCCAAAGGACTATGGTCCTTCTGGCAAAAGGTGTTGGAGCAGTGGAGCTCTGCCAGCAGGATGCTGCGAATTCCCCAAGAGGCCCAGGCAGCTTCACAGAAGAGAAGCCTGCAGGGGACTACGACATTCAGAAATTCTCCCTCTTGCCTATCAAGTTCCTCAGGTGAAATTTGCTAGAGGAGAGGAAAGTTCCCAAAGACTTTTGCACTCTTACGTACTAATCAGCTTTGGAACACTGTCAGTAACAAGTTAGTAAACAAATACCTTTATTTCTTATGCCTTACAGTCTGAGAGGACTGTATTTATTGACTTTTAGCCTTTGCAAGGCTACCACTTTTCCAGATATACAGGAAATAAGAGCCTGTTTATAGTGTTTGGAGCAGGATAAAAATGGGAATTTTTTCCTCTTATGAGTGAATAAGTTATTTTGAATTAAGTTTCTATACCTAAAGAAAGTGGTTCTTTTTTTGAAGTTGTCATAGTTTAACGCTGGTAGGCAGCTTAGCACCACATAGCCACTTGCTTACTCCCCCCTAGTGGGATGGGGGACAGAATTGGAAGGGTAAAAGTGAGAAACTCAGGGGTTGAGATAAAGACAGTTTAATAGGGAAAGCAAAAGCTGTGCATGCAAACAAACCAAAATAAGGAATTCATTCACTACTTCCTATCAGCAGGCAGATGTTTAGCTATTTCCAGGAAAGCAGGGCTCCATCATGTGTAATGGTTACTTGGGATGACAGAGTAACTCTGAACATTCCCCATCTTCCTCCTTCTACTCCCAGCTTTTTATTGCTGGTCATCTGGAGTCAGCTACCCTGACTGTGTCCCCTCCCAACTTCTTGTGCACCCCTAGCCTACTCACTGGCAGGGCAGCATGAGAAGCAGAAAATGCCTTGATGCTGTGCAAGCACTGCTCAGCAATAGCTAAAATGCTGGTGTATTATCAACATTGTTTCGGTCAGAAATCATAACATAGTACCATATAAAATACTACGAAGAAAACCAACTCTATCCCAGCCAAAACCAGTACAGAAGTTTAATTTAACATGTGAATGTTGCCATGCATCTAAAATATTTATTTTAAATCAAGTAATAAATTGTGACAGATTGCATAGAAAGAGCATAAGAAGAAATGACCTATGGTGGGAATATATCTATAGAAATGAACTCCAGTTAAACAAAGAGTCTTAATACTTGTGTAGATTGCTTTCTGTGTTGGATTAATTGACTATGGGAGCTGTCCTTTGGGGCAACTAAAAACTAAGCTGGAAACACTTTTTATAATGGAAATGTATTAATGCATTCATCCTTGCATTTACCTTCACTAGATTTACTCAGGCAGTATTTGCCTGCTTATACAATTTAGTAGAAAAAAGTACTTTATGAGAGCTTCAAAACCTTGTTTAGTCGGTGCTGTATGGAAGACTGTATCATTAAAATAAGTTTGCGATGGTTTATGGCTACCGCAAGAAGGCTTCATTCTGTCTTTTAGTTTTGGGGTGCCTGTTCAACAGACTGAATGATTTTAAGGAATTCTTAGGCTAGAGAATCAGCAGTCCTGTCAGATAAAAGTGTTGTTTCTCCTTAATTGTTAATGACTTTGTCAGAATTAGTTTGTGGGTTTGGGAAGTAGTCAGTGAATTACTCTTCTGAATTAATTCAAAGGTAACCCATTACCTTTAAGCTGATTTAATTCCAAGCTGAACACCAGACTGCTGACATCATGAAGTGCCTGCATAATTACAAATATATTTATTGTTATGCACTATGGTACCCTGACTACTTCATCTATAATATATGCTGAGAACATTTTACACTGTGAACACCAATAATTCAGCACCAAGAAAAAAAAAAATTCATGAGAGAGCAAAAATTCAGTTGTATGTAGTGGTACCCATGTAATAAAGCCTACAGCTCTTGACCTACGTCCAGTCAAATAGGGATTAAAAGGCACCTGAACAAAAAAAGAGAGGGTAGCTCCACATTGAAAAGGCTATCAAATTTTCAAGCCTGATTGCAACGTTTGTCACTTTATTTTAGGTACTGTGGATGCAGTGTTGATGGAGAAAGTGCTCTTGAAAACTTTTACTGAAAGATACTTTTACAGAACATAAATTGATGAAGTGAGGTTGGGCTGCCAAAGAAGAAAGCTAAAACTCAGTTAAGTCATAGTCACCAGCTTTGTGTGTAATACACCGTATGATTGATGAATGATGGGGAATCGTCACACAGATACAAATTTTGCTGCTCAGCTTAGAGAAAGAAACAAGAGGGGATAATATTTTAAGTGGAAAACACTCTGTGTTAAAGGGGGAAGAAGATTGATTTTATTAGGTAGTTTAGTAACGTACAATTTGAATGTCTCTGGACAGTGTGAACAAAGAAAAAAGTCTTTTTTTTTTTTCCATTTCAATTTGGGATTTAAAAAAAAAATGCGCTTACTCTTTCACATCTAATGCACTCTTCAGATATGAAGGCATAAACTAGGCAAATCAGATTCTGAACAAAACTGAAGATCTTTTAAAACAATTTTAAAATTAATAGAATTGGTAGGATTTTAGACAAAAATCCATCTGTACTTTAAATACATTTGCCTAAGAGAAACTAATTACAAAAATATTTTCTCTTAATCATGCTTGTGAAACACTATTAAGATCCAGTCTCTGCTAGAAGTAGAATTAGTATTTGTAACACAGCTAGGCAAACAAAGTTTTGTAAGTACGTTTGGTTTTGTACAGTTTTATATTGGTAGATTCTAAAATAACTTTTTCAAATAACCATTTTTACCTCCATATGGCTGTTCCATATAATGTCCCAGCAGCGTGGTGAACACAGGCAGGAAAAAAGGTAAAACAAATTCTGGAGTACGATTATGATCACTGATAGTTCCTACTTCTGTTTAAATAATCTTCAGTGTGGATACGTAACATAATTCCTTCAAAAACTGAGCTTCTTGCCATAGAACATATGTAAATGCCTAACTCCATTTTTACTGTTCCTCCCAGTTTGTCAGTCCCATCTTTAACTTCCCCTGCTAACGTTTTTTATGTCTATTTCAAAGTAAGAATATTTTTCCACTGGAGATGGTGGCTTTGCCCAGCAGAAACATACTGTGGCTAGTGATGTGTTTAGAAGAAGACAAAATTGAAGAGAAGTTCTGATGAACTGAAGCTAGATGCATAGCTAAATTATCTGTTTATTTTTTCTATTTAGCTTTTATTGGCCATTAATAAAATGTCAAGATGTGTCCATCTGTTTCTGACCTCTGACTCACACATTGGATTAACTGAGATAGGGGGCCAGATCCAAATAGAGGAATTACTATTGGACATAGGCAGAAATGTTCAGAAGTTCCAATCTTGGCATAAACAGACATAAGTATTGTTTTCCTAATCTGTTTTACACTGGGTACTGGAATTTGTAAATGCAGATGATAGACTACCTGATCACAAATAAATCTGCTCAGAGGGACTCCTCCATCGTGATGTCCCTTGTGAAATCTTCACATTAACTGAAGCTCAGTCTTGCCACTCCATCAAAATCCAACTACCAAAAATACATTTGTGTCAAGCAGTAAGTATTCACCTCATACAGAGAGATGCAGATGTAAAACTTAAGAATTCACACAGATATTTTTATTGTGTGCATCCATTTTTCTATTCACACCCATTCACTTGTTTTGCGTTGGTACCTTCCATACTGTGTATCTTGTGCCCCGTAGCCATGAAAGTAGAGATGAGAAATGGGACTGTCTGAACCAAATTCATCCCTGGGGGTCTTTGCTGTCAAAACTATTTAAAAGTGAGTGCTGTAGCACTGGGGAGGAGGGATTAAGGAAGTCTGAGCTGCAGAATTGTGTCTTTCCTATCATTCTCACCACAGGTTAGCACAGAGGAAATGAATTTAAAATCAGTTTCAAAGAAAAATAAAAACCCCAAACATATTTAAATCAAATCTGGGCTTTGAAGTACTGCATTCTATTTTTTAAAATAAAATAGTAATGAACAAAACCATTCGATATTCTGAAAGTGTCTTTTTCTGACTAGGCTTAAACTGTCTTTCCTCAAACTATAATTAATTTCCATGTCAATGTACTGTCTCAATCAAATCACTTTTCCCTTTTTAATCCCCTATCTGTTACAATCATATTTTATCTTCATCTAATATGTATGGTACGATAAAAAATAAGTATTAATTCCGGTGTTTCTGTGAATATGGTACTCCTTGGAAAGAAAAAAAAAAAAACAGGCAATCAGCTAATTCATGCAGAGAAAGAAGCTGAGTATCAGAGAAAGCATGAGGAAGATGGGTTTGATCAAAATATTATGATTTCTATTTAAATTGCTATATTTTCTGAAAGGCATAGAGGATAAGATGACAATACATAAGTTTTAGACAACAGCTCGTTTCCTAAGATAAGATAGGATACCAAAAATATAAGGTAACAGTAGTAAGAATTCTCCTTGTCTAGGGAAAGGCATGATCCCATTCTTTTCCCTGATGACATATTATCAAAGAGCACAACTCTGGATAAGTTTGAGAAACAAACTTTTCTAACCAGAGTTGAAGCAAGCATACAGGACTGAAGTAAAAACAGTAAAAATAGTTCTAGCTGACACCACTCTGACTAGTGCAGCTTAGTTTGTTAGCATTACATGTTTTCTTTTAATTTGAGTTTACTATTACTATGAGACTCTGGTGAATTTCACTTTAATGATATACAATTTCATAAAAAGCCTTTCCTCTAGAATCTTCATCTCTGAGTGAGATACCTGTATATTAATTTTTCTTTCTGTACTTGGTAATACATAATGAAATTAGAGGATAGAAATAGAGTAATTTTTTGTATAATTAAATATTTGTTCCCATTTCTCTTCCTCTGATAGCACTTTAAAAAATATGAATCCAGTTCTTCTGATTCCAGGTGATTAGTTATTTAGTATCTAGCTGAGGACTGAGATGATAGTCAACTCTCTATTTTTCTAGATAGGTCAAAGAAACTACAGTTACCTCACCAGAGGAGGGAACTTCTATATCCTGTAAATGATCTGTGAGAATTAATATCCAGGTCATTGTATATGAATCACCTATTCAGCTTCCTAGGTTTAAGACTTATCTGAAAGAATTAGTATGGTCACCCTGTCAGTAGAAGAAGGTGCATCCTCCCCTCTGTCTCTCCCTCCCTCTCTCTCTCTCCCCCCGCTCAGGTTTCTGTTTGTACCTGATTCATCTGACACAGTGATTTAATGGGGTCACAGATATAATTTTGTGGCTTACTGAGATTCCTTCCTGGATACAAGACTGAAGGAAAACCCACTTCCTTCCCTCCTTCCTTCCCACTTTTCTAAAACAAGCAAAACAGTGTCAGTTGTCACAGTTGTCACACAGTTGTCACACAGCTGTCGCAGTTGTCAGCCAGGCCCAAGCCATGACAACCATCGCAGTGCTGCAGTACTAGGCTGAAGATGTTGTTGATTAGTTTGATGGCATTGCCACTACCTTAAGTATTTTTGCAGTTTGTGTTGTGGGCATATTTACTTTTCTATATCGGGTTCATTAAGACATTCAGTCTTATTAAAGGGAAATATGTAGATGTGACAGCTAAAGTAAATTCCTTTAGAAGTGCATTCTACATAAATTTGGTTATTTCTTTCAGTGGTTCAGATCAATATATGAAATTATGAACCTCGATTAGATGAGCTCCTTAGCTTTTATTTCTAAGGCAATCCTCTGACTTACTGACCTTGCTGTATCACACATATTCAGTTTACGAAGCTTAGTTGTGAGGTCTAGAGGGAAAATATCCTTCTCCCCTTCCAGTTCACCTGTTCCTTTGATTTTGAGACACTTTTTCTCTCTTTCTTTCTGATGTCACATGAAGAAGGAGGCAGATCAAAGAAATGTCAAAACAAAAGAGTTCGAAAATTGGCAAAGCAGCAGAACAGCTGTGATGAGAAAGTAATACTAGCTTTAATCAATTAATAAGAGATATCAGACTCTTTCTGCTGAAGATATAATGATTTAAATGAAGGGGACGTGAAGGACTGGGCTTGTGGCTAAATAGGAGTGATCTAGTTGTTAGCCACTGCTCTTTAATACCACCCACAAAGATTTACTGGAAGTATCAGTCACTTTACAGTATGTACCTGTCTTGTGCAGTGGATGGGTTGGAGTTTAAGGATAATTTTGAACTGTACTGTAGGAGGTTTAAGCAATTTTTGTGGGTAGGAGGAGCACAAAACCATTCAACATTAAAACTACCTAAATTAGTAAATAGGATATATTCAGCAAGAAATAAGTGTATATACGTTTAGTCACAATTTAGGAATAATTTAACGCAGGTGATGTACTGTGTTGGCATATTTCCATTTGACATCATTAGTTTAACATCTATAAAGCAGAAAGGAACAGATTGTAAATGTACTCTTTACTGCCATTATATTTTGGAGCACAGGTATCTTAAATCTGGATTTACACAGCTTTGCTTTGAAACAGTTTTCAAACAGAAATTCTAAGTGAAGGCTATAACAAAACTGCCACTTTATGTTTAAATTAATTCACATATGATACTACAGACATTTCCATTGTAAATTTATGAGTCATTTTAGTGTTGAATTCACTTCAGTTGAAACAATAAAATAATTTTAGAATTTCTTTAACACAGAGGAATTTAACCTTTACAAATATCCCCATTTGAAGGGGGAGAAAGGTACTTAAACCGTAGAAAGAAAATCACGAAGTCACAAAAAGACAGACATCCTGCAACACTGTTTCATAATTCTTAATACTCGCCTGACAGTCAAACTTGGGATTCATAATTGGCTTTTGTTGATAAGACTCTGCTATGCAGAGAAAAACAAGACATGGGTAATTAAACAGGTGAGAGAATCTGCTTTATTCAGTTGTCTGGAGTTTCAAGAAGTGAAATGCACACAAAGGAGAAAAACATTTTTAATCCACATGCTCCTCTCTGAAATAAAAACTAAATAAAAAATGCACTGAAAGCCAAGATAGAGGGATTATTTGTGTGTACAAAATACCTGACAAATAAAATATGATTTCCAGAAAAAAAGAAGGCTATTTTTTAAGACTGTAAATAGGTCATGAATTTACATCACCATATTTAGGAGATTATACTAAACAAATACCTAAATGTGTGAAAGAATTAGTGATCAAAGATAATGTTAAATATAGGTTTTAAAGATGAGAGGGACATAACACAAATTATCATCGTCTGTGGAGGCGATGATGTTTGAAATTTCGTTGTCTGTAGATAAACTACAACATGCAGATTCGGAATTTGATTCAAATAAATTTCAAAGTAAAAAGGATTACAACTCCTCATCAGCTGCAATCTTGCAAAAAACAGTACTAGTGCAGTGTAGATCCATTTTACATAGAGTGGGTACACATTCATAGAAAAGGGCAAATACTCTCGCCTCGTTCTATGTTAGCAAGGGTACATATGACTGTAACATTATACATTGTATTCAGCACATTTGCGAACTCTTACATATTCTACCGTCACAGTTTTAGTGAAGGGGCTCTACTTGTGCCTTCAGAAGAATTTTACTGCCCAGTAAAATAGTATTTCTAATTGTATAAATGTCATATCTCAAACTTTCTTCCATTTTCTAAAGATATGGAGATACAATAATTTATTCATTGTTCAAGTCCACAAATTCAGTATAATTAGATTCCAAGATCATTCGGCTAACATTCTACTTTCCATCTTTTTTAAATTATCAAAAGTTAACTGGATAAGACCTTGAGCAATGACATCTGTTTTGCTTTGCTGCTTTCAGTGAGAAGTTGGACTAGATGACCTTCAGAGTTCTCTTCCAACCTAAATTATCCTATGACTCTGTGAGTCTTTCTCCCATCTTCTATGACCCTGTTTTAAATAAAAATATATGCTAAAAAGGTTATAAACTGGAATATTCACATGTAAACATGTCATGCATATTACATTTTCAAAAAAATTCCAAATATCTGTACGGCCCTTTCGTATCGAATACCTCAAATGTACTGGAAAGTATCCTTTAAGTGACAGAAGCATTACTACCTCTACCTGGCAGATACAATTTTAGGTAAACAAGGAATGATTACTCTTAATTCCCCACAATACTAGAACTAGGCAATGCCACTAAAAGGTCAGGAAAGGAAAGGAAAACCTAAAGTACTTTAGGTGAAAAAAAAAAAGAGAGGAGGGGGAATTAGACACATTCAGGGTATAGCTAGCTCAACAGCAGTTAGATACAATAACCCCACTGTTGCCTTTGGCTCAGGAGTTCATAAACTTCTGAATGCTGGAAGCTGAGTGGGGTAAACCAGGAGAACAGGTATAAAGAACAAAGCTACTCCTTGCTTGCTCCATTTCTCATTCCATTTATTCCATTCTGTCAGTGATGGATGTCTGATCTGGCACAGCATGGATGTTTTGCTTTTATACCATCAAAATGGCATAATGGAAAAGAAAATTAAAAAAAAAATTAGGTTCTTAATGTAAGCTTTAGGCAAAATGAGTGATTCTATCTCAAAAGTTTCGAACATCTTTACATTAAGCCTGAGGCCTGCCAAGGTCTGGGAGCTAGGAATTTTTCTTGCTAATTCCCTGGGGATAAATGAACACAGTCCAGTAAACAGTCTGAAAGTGGTGGTTGCTGCTTTCTTTTAGAGGAGTAGGAGAAGGTGCCTCCTTTATCTTCTTTTCCTTTGGTATAAAGAAATTCAGGTAAACAGTATTCAGGTGTGCCCTGTCCAGAAATCAGCTGGCTCTTTATGGACAGGATACATGTCACCCTTCCAGTGAAAGCTGCTTTACAATGCCGAAAAGAACTGAAGGCTAATTAGTTTGGAAAAAAAACCTGTGAGGCAGAGCACAACTGGGTAGCTTATCATTTACAGCAGGATAAATCCTAGGTTATGAGTCCACGCTAAGCATTACTTACACATTTTGCAATGTGCATAAGCATCTTTAAACAGGGACTAGAATTTAGGTCTCTCTGCCTGTGGGTGAAAAAAGAAAAGATTCAATATAAATGCCCTCAGTATATTTCCTATTAACAAGCTCCAGCTAGCTTCCCACTGGGTATATTGCTTCCAGCTTACTGCAGGAGTGTCCAAAGTGTACTGGCTGTTGTGACAACCTTTTATAGGTGCCTAGCACTGTCTATTATCCTCTGGGAAACCTGGACACCTTAATCTACAATTCTGGGAACTCCTTTTCTAGGAATGATGTTAGATTTACTTTGAGTGTCTGCTAGATTTAGCGGTTAGGATAGAGTAGCTTTAGGAATCAAACACACAGTTACCAGCTTCAACTGCCATGTCTTAATCACATAACCATTCTTCTTCTACAATAATCCAAAAATATATGAAGGTAGCAAAATTACCTTTTCTCTCTTCATATTTAAAAGGAGCAAAGAAATTTGCTAGAACCTTCTTAAATTTTTAGGAACAAACTATGGCATAGCTGCCTACTTCAGGTATATGATTTAGGAGCAGGAATGGTTTGTCTTAGGATAGCAATAGTGTTTCCTAACTGATTGCTTCATCTGCCTTCAGAGGCTCGCACCTCTGTTACAGGCACAGCTCATCTGCTGAGCCATCACAATTTTATAGTCCAGAAAAATAAATAAAATGATATTGTTTGGGTTATCAGTGCCCAATCTGGTAGCAGAACACAATTGTTTGGACTGTGTAAACTGTAGCAATTCAGTAACCAGTGGAGGGGCAGGAACCACAGCAGTCCAGCCAAGCTTTCTGGAACCACAGCTTTCCCTCTTTCTGAATCAGTGCTTTTAGTTAACCTGTTAGACTGCAGCAACTTAGCTGACTTGTCTGGGACTTAGTCTTCCAAAGTCTTTGCCTGACTCTGCAAAAGGTTGAAGCAAAAGATTAACATGTTGAATTTTTTTTGCAAATTCAGACTCAAAATTTTAATACCTAGCTGGTATTATCTAGAAATTTCTCATCAGACTTGTTAATTTTTTTTCCCTTCCATTTCTAAAAGTATTCTTATCTTAGCAGTTTTATCGAATAGTTTTTCTTTCCATCTCTTCTGTATTCCTGCATCTAGTGGTTCTAAACCCCACAATTTTCCAATTCTTTTCCAGCTCACAATTGCTACTTTTTCAATGCTACTATTCATGTAACTATTCGGGGAAAAAAACAGATTTTGCTTCTGTTCCCCAAGCTTTTCAGGTGAGCTGTACCAAAACCACAAGAAAATGTACAAGTCCCCAGATTAATTGTATGTGATATTAAACAATTAACAGAAACCAACCATTTGCATTTTAATAACATTGTAACCATCTGGTAAATGAATCCATTAATCTTGATTAGCTGGGTATCAGACACTGGATTGTAGAGTTCACTGATGTGTGTATGGTTAAAAAGGAGATTTTTAAGTCATGTTTGGAATAATTTTCTCCAGCAAAAGACTACAAAGAGCAAGTCAAGCTTGACTAATATGATGTAAGATACTGATCTATACTCACACTAAGAAAAAAAGCAAAAGTTGATAGGTTTAAATAATATGGAGGCTGTGACACAAAACAAGTGGCTGGGTCATCAAAATGAAACTGATACTTTCCATCTACCTTATGACATTAAGATTAAAAAAAAAAAGCTCTGTATATTAAAGTGAAAAATCAGAAGTGGATTTGAACATCTTAGTATTATCAGGATTGAATCCAGTTAAAATTAGTCACTGACTGAGAAACTAGGGAAGGTTATGTGGCTCTGCTCAGGAAAAAGGTCAAGCTGCTATTGATCTCCCATACAGAATAAATCAAAGCTCCACAGATGAACAATATGCAGTGAATTTATAAGTGTGAGGAGATATATTATTATTATTTTCTCCCACAGGCCTTGCTGCTGGATTTCCAGTCTCTTTTATGCATTGTACTCACAATTGCACAACCAGAAGTTACTTGTCATATAACCTATTTTAAGCTAAAGTCTTTGTTGCTGCAGAGGGTAGATCATGATGGTGCAACCTTTAATGCTGCAATTTGACTGTATTTGTGATTGTCTGCAGTGTTTGCATCCATGCTTATTGTTCTTTCATTGCTGCTTACTTCTCAATTAGTTACTTCTCAGAGGAATTACAGGAGCCTCAGATTGTTATCAGCACCTCTGTACTACCCAAGGAGAGCAAATTTAGTCCCCATTTCTTCACTGGTACTGAGGTGAAAACTGAATAAATAGAAAACAACATATCCACAGCTTTTTCCCTGAAAAGGTATCAAGTCTGTTTTGTCCATGACAATAATTGGTAAGTGATCTCCCTCTCTTTATTTCATCCCACAAGCTTTTCCACCTGATTTCCCCCTTCTGCCCCCTCCTGTTGAGGAGGGGGAGTGACAGAGCAGCTGGGTGGGAATCTAGCAGCCAGCCAAGGTCAACTCACCACAAAAGCCTGACATCTAATTTGCTTTATGAATTGCTGTTGAGTATCAAAATGGCATTTTCATGGACCCAACTATTAAAATCCCCAAGTATCCTAACTGGTAGCGGCTAGTTGACAGCACATTACTTTATATGTGAAGTTAAGATATTTTTTTTTTTTTTTAACTGTGTGCATCATTGTGCAACTATTTTGAATTTCATCTGCTTCTGTGCTGTTCAGTCATATACCTTGTGAGGTCTTCCTGCAGGTTTTCACACTTGGATCTTATTCTTGCTACCCCAAATAACTAATTCATCAATACTTTTTTTGACCTTGCTATTCACTCATTTTTTCAGGTTGCCTAAACTTTATTTGGGAAGGTCCGTAGTGACCTCCTTCTACTGAAAGAGAACTAGAAAGTTTCTCTGTTTCCCTTATGACTGGTTCCTTATGACTGGTTTCTCTCTTTTTACGGATTATTTTTCCCATTCAAGGACTTTTGCTATTTTGCCATGATTGCTTATTGCGCAGAAAGCTTATGCATTCCTGAGTCCTTTAAGATTCTTTAATGAGTTTTAATTACAAAAATGGACCACATAATGAGCTTCAAAACTAAAGTTTAACTTAAAAACAGTTCAGGTGTTACCAGTCTGTATATGGTACCATGGTAACACATATAAAGAGAATAAGGCATAGAGTACATTATTTTCCTGCAGGTTTTAGCATGGTTGCTTCATCATTTTTTGCAAAAAGGAAAAGAATGGAAAAGGTAAAGCTCCGTTTATCATTATTTTTCTTCTTTATGTTGGTTATTGCTATCCTTTATGAAACAGTAACTGCTAAGTTTAGATTTTTAAGTTTTGTATCCTTTGCACCCAAAAGTCACGGCATATGATTTAATTGTGGGGCACATTATGCAAAACATTATGCCCTGGCCTGAGAGACTGAATACAGGAATGAATTCTGACATGCATTGTAACTTAAAAAGTAGAGGCACCAGAAAACACAATTTTCCTAAAGTTTTGGAATTGAGGCAGAATTTGAAGATACTTCACTTTATAGACTCTCACCCAGTCACTGTCTCATTGTTCGTATTTTCTTTCTTATAGAACTGAGTATCATAATGATGTCAGGGGATTTAATATTGGGTGTCATTTCAGTTTTGTTATTCAGTAGATAACCATTAATAGTTGGAAGAGGAAGCAAGAAATAGAGTGAAAAGTGTAATTTCTCTGTTATCAGATGATAATATCGTGTAATGTACACACTATCCTGGGCAAACTACTTTGAATACATTATTTTCAAAGAAAACATAATGTCTTGCAGCATGAAAACTATCATGAAATCTGGAGTGGAATTGAAAATACTTGCAGGTAGCTCATTTCAATTTTCACAGCTTATGCACAATGCAATAGTCTGAGGAATTTCTGTGCAGGTGGAAATTTAATTTTATTCAGTGCATGCCAGTCTCCAGTGTCTTTTCTGACAGAATATTTCAGAATTTGGTATTGTGTTTATTGAACTCATTATACGATATCTTTCTTGGGTAACTTTATACCACTATTAGTGAAAGGTCAGCAAGAATGATTCTGACATTGTCTTTTTAGACTACCAGAATGGATGTCATGACAATTCATACCAGCTGCTGGTCTGTGCCACTGGCCTGTGACAGAATCACAGTTAGGTTGTTTTTATTGTTTATTATTCCTGTTGCACTCTTTCTCCATTTTGCTTCTTTCTCCTAGCTTCCTATATCTATATGTAATGCTTAGTTTCTTGCCCTATTCCTCAGCAGCTTACCGATTTCTCCATCCATGAGTCTTGAATATCTCCAAAAGATGAGACGTTAAATAAATGAGAAACTATGATGAAAGCACAATTTCTAGAAAGACTGACTTTTCCAAGTATAGTTATGGTTATTCAGAAAATGCTTCAGCAGATATGGCTGTCCTCTAAAATGTTTCTTTCCTTTACAAAGCATTTTGTACTTGTAATTGCTTCAAAGGTACTTAAAATTCAAGCAGACAATGAGATGGTATTCTGCCTCTCTCCAGTTCTGCACCACATCTAAAAGAACCTTCCCTCAACAAGAGGCAGCTTAATACATTATGTATGAGAAAATGTAGCAAAGTGGAAATTAGCGTATATAGTAGGAACATCTGAAATTTAAAACACCTGGCCATTTTAATGAATAGGATTTTACATAGGTGAACTGGGAAAGGACCTATTGAACAGAGTATTTTTTAATACAGCAAGTACAAATGCATTTGATGCAGTGGGAATATAGGATGACATGCTTGTAACTATTTTCTTGGTGGAATACCGTGTGATCACATGGCTCTGTAGAGAACACTGTGCCCACTCAAGAGTCAAGAACTATCTTTTGAAGAGAAAAATAATTTTCATGCTTAATAGTGAGAGAAAGGTTTCACAGGTAGAAGTTTTCTTATGGGCATTCGAAACTTTTGAGAGTTTTAATACCGAAACAAGTCAGTATTTCAATATGCTATAGAGATAATATGAAAGTTATTAGCAAGTCAGAAGGACAAAATGTATTTAATTTATCATGCCTCTATGGTTCATCCCATGAATACTTTATCAAGTTTTGTAAAAAAATAGCCTGTACCATTTTAAAGCCAAAGGTAAATGTAAAAGTATAAAAGTATGTTTTCCATACACTTTTACAAGGTTTTTAATGCACCTTGCCAAAAAGCAAATAGGGAAAGGCAGATTTTCAAGAAGCAGATAGGAATGTTTTCTTCAAGGACAGCTGCAAATTAAGACCAGTTCCAAAACAAGGCACCTTATAATTATTGGTTAAGAAGCCTCCATGGCTATACTTCCCCTGTAGGATTTCTGTGGCTACATTGTCAATAGTGTGTGAAGGGCTGATGTCTTCTTATCAAATTATTTCCTGAAGTCTATAAATGTTTTGCAGCTGTGGTTATGAGCTCTTAGAACATGAGAAGAGACCAGTTCTGTATAACTATGACTTTACTTTTAAAAAGCAATTTGTGGTCTTAATTTTCAATTTTGGCATAAAATGTTATGCTGATTTTTTTCAAATATTTTTTACTTTTCATCTGAATTTCCTAGTTTTCTGAGCTTGTCTTCAGTAACATAAGCATTGTAGTAAGGTGTGTAAAAATAAAATAATTGCTGAATATTTTTAGTTTTGATTACAAATAAGGGGATATTTGGTTTAGGGAGTTTACCTACTTTCTGAAAAGGCATTGGGAAATGCCTATAACATATTATAAAAGGAAAATACAGTTAAAATTATCACTCCATTTCAGGGTTCATCAGCATATACAGAAGAGATTTCATTGCCTTTTGTTAGAGTAGGTTGTGTAAAACCTATTGAAACAAAAGTCATTGACTTCTTAAGCATGTAGCTTTGCTCTATAGAAATCATTTGAAGCTTAATATTTCTCAATTATTTCTTTCCATAGTTACTTCTGTATGATGCACCATTTGACACAGTCTTGCAAAATTCCTTGGGCAAATAGTCCAGGCATTGCCTATTGATAAAGTAAAAATCAGAGTTTAAGTGGATGGCAAAACAAGATGGCAAAGTGCGCAGATACGCATTGCATAGTTGTTCACCTGTGAGAAGAAGATGGCCTGATTCTTTCCTATGTTTCCTTGGGAAGGTCTGAGATTAGAAACATATCCATGTGTCTAACTCTTCCTCATTAAGCTTATGAGTAGAGTAAAATGTTATAGTATTTTGGCAACAATTTGATAGTATTGGTAAAAAATACTTGTTGAAAAAAAACATTTTCTCTATTTCTTCCATGCACCCAAAACTCTCAGGAACAGTTGTACTGATTTTGATTGCACTTTTAAATGTTTTTGGACTGAGACAAAATATAGGAAATACCACGTGGAAGGATTTTGCATGATAATACAACAGTAGCTGAAAGAGTTTGATTAGAATTAAAGTTGAAATTCATCCATATTACATACTTAGTATAACAGACACTACTGAGATCTGCCTTAGAATATTCTTTAGAACTCAAGTGTACCTGCTAAATGTTACATTCATTACAAACTGCCTATTACTAATAGAATTTGAAGGAGGACTGATTCCAGTTATGATACTAACAACTGTGAATGTGACAGTACAGTCACAACTACCTCCATTATCATTAAAATTCATAGGAGGTGGGTTAAGCAGTTCACATTTTCATTACATTGTTTTCCTACAACAATCAGATTATTGTTAGACTTGATGAAAATATTGTATAATAAAGGGCCTTAAACTACCCTAGAATTTCCCAATTTAACGTGCTCAATGAAATATTACAAAATTACTTATTTTATTTTTATTTCTTATGCTTTTAGAGATAGTAAATCCAGTGCAGGTCCAAAGTTTCTTTAAATTTCTCAGCGTATGGGTGACATTGGTTATCCTACTAGTCATTGGTAGATATATATATATATATATATATTGTTCTCATGCACCAACCCCACAAAGTTCAGATGACTATCAGGGTGATTTATTCTATTGCATTGGTGGCTGTTTTATCCATTTTGTTGCGGAACAAGATTTGTTTCAACACTGGTCATCTGCTGTTTATTAACAGACTGATCCATTAAGGTGGAGTACATCAAGAGAAGGTGACAGCATCTGTATGTGCTAGAGAAAGCTCTCTATTTCTTTTTGAAAGAAAAAGAGCCCTGTTATGGCAAAGCTCTTGATTCCTTTCACACAAAGCAAAAGCATCTTGAGTCGGTTTCATCCACATCAGCTGTGGTATTTTGCTCTTAGCCGTTGCAGTAACATTGCTCTGCTCCTTTCCCCTATTCATCCATTGTGCTAAAGTGTATAAATGGCTAGGGCTCAAATCGCTATCTCCATGTCTATAATGCTAAACGGACCGTGCTCAGGATTGTTATCCAGTGCTGGTGCCATCTGGAGTGGAATGGCTGGCATCCATGCTGCTAAGCTCTCTCAGCCCTCAAACTATCTGTTGGGAATGGTCCCTGGTCTATGACAAGTCTTGTGGCACAACCAGAAATGGCTTGAGAGAGGGTTAGCTTGTCTAGGCTGAAATCATGACAGGGTCTGTTGTAATACTTTGAATATGTACACACAGACATAAAAGAAAAAAAGAAAAAAAAAAGAGTTTGTGTCAGTGCCCAGGAAAATTTCCTGGCACTGTTTAAATTACCAATATACACATAGCCAAATAAACTTGATGTTTATGATACTGAATTTTATTGTCCCTGGATCCCAGACGGAACCTTGCACCCAAGAGTTTGGCTCAAAGCTCTCTGCCAATAAGGGAAAAGTGTCAAGTATCTAAGAAAACTCACACCAGCTAGGATGCTGAGTGGTGGATGCATTGAACAAGAAATGCTGAACAGAGAAGCATATAGTCCTGAGGACAGAAGTAACGTTCATTCACAGTTCGAGGTGTCTTTGCCTCATTGCTTCCTCCTAGAACTAGACATCGTGTTTATCTTCTAAAGACTGCCCCTTTCTTCCCGTTTAAAAAACACGAAACAACAAGAGTGAGAATGACCTGCTCTCAAACCTCTGTATCACCTGTTTTATATTACAGCAAGACTTTATACTACAGCAGTGACTTCAGAGCCCCATCCTAACCTAAAGAAGATCAAGAACACGTCTGTCTTTTAATTAAGCACAGTAGCTACCGGGTTCTAGACTAGAAAGGTATGGGCACTGTACACCATTCTTGCACAAGCTGTGCAGAAAATAATCCAAGGTTAACTGAGCCAGAAAGAGAAACCCCTCATGATTAAGACATTCACATACAGGGAAGAGGGGGTTCTGCCTTCTAGAATTTTTTTTTTTTTAACTAAACGACACAGAACAGAACATTTTAATCATTGTAAAATTTTGAACTGATGGAAGCAAGACGAAAGTTTTCAAAAAAATATTCATTTAGTAGAATTTAATAAATTTTGTTTTCACAATACATGCAGATATAGGATGATATGCTATAACTACAGTAATGTTACATTGCTTTCAAATGTTCATGCTCTGTTAATGAGAGTTAAAGATATTCAGTGTGGGATGTCATTATGTTAATTACTGTTAAATTTCTACTGACTCTTCTACTGTGGAAAACAAGTGAGCTATTCCTCATGCAAGTTTAGTCTTCTTACCTAGAATAGCTCTTGCCTGAGACTTCTTCCTCCTTAAGTGAAAGGGTAGAGATGATTTATCTGACACAGAGCAGTTCCTGTTGTGTTTCTTACCTGAGCTGGTCAAAATCCTCATCTGGCCACAAGCTAGACAACTCTCAATTAAGCCATATTTGGGGATTTTTGTTATATTATGCTAGGGATTAACCACAATGCAGTGACTATTAAATCAAAATTATTGTTATATTAAATATCCACCCAAGACCTTTATTTTAGAGAAGAGAATAAGAGGACACTATTTCACAATATCTGAATAGACCCTCTCCAGGTTATCCTGCTCAGGCCTCCAGCTTTGTTTTTGAGCCAATAACAACTGTGAAGTTCATTTTCCTCAACCCTTCCTGGTTTGTCCTTAGTGCTACACCTGTAGTCTTACTTTATGTTAAAATTAAAGATGCAGTTGTGTTAAAGACACAGTAAACATGTAAAGTCAAGGCTACACAATGGCTGTATGATGGTACGGGTTATTAAAAAACACATTGCAAAGTATGTGTGGTAAAATAATAATCAGCTTCCACACCTCCTACTTTACTATAGTGTTATACATCAACTGCATAAAGAATTAGCAGATCAAGACAAAGAATCACCAGTTCTTTGATCTAGTTGGTTTGTCTGTCCCTCAGGGCAGTTTCTTTAGCCCTTTTTCTTCCCTTTATTTGCTTTGCTTCTGGAGCCAAAACAATCAAGCTTATGAATTTGGTATGTACACAGTCCAATGCATTTTCTCAAGGTTGCTTCTATTATTTACATGGGGCAAGTCAAATTTCCAAAACTGCATAATGCTTCTAGTACTGACACAGGTCTTTCTGAATTACACGTTCCTTATGTGCACGGTGTCTATCGCAGTATAAGAGTCTTTGGAGTTTCCATGTTTCCAAGGTTTTACATGTGTCTCAGCTGCTAAAATGATTTGTATAAGGCTTTTTCAGAGACCTGCTTGGGAATATACAACAGCTCAGCAACTCTTACAAGGTTTATAGATGAATTCTTAGAAAACACTTTGAGAATGTGCTTTGCATGTTTGAAGATAGTGCTTAGATTTCTGACTCTGTCTTGAGATTTAGGGTTAAAATATGAAACGCTATCCTCAGAAAGTTCTGTTGAGAACTCTTAAAATAAAAACCAAATTCTGCGCAGAATATAAAGGTCTGGAACCTAAGCTCAAATGCTTAGAACTACAATAGCAGATGAAGAACTTTTAAAATAATATACACTGTTGCTATAGTGCCAGCAAAGATTTCAGAATTAGACACTTAGATTAGCTGGAAAACTTATTCATATATTTATAGATATAGTCACCAAAAGGATACAGCTACATTCATTGAGTTTGAACTTCTGTAGCTACAGAATGGCAATTCCTGACTTGTACAAGGAGGGTAAGTTTCTTATCAATTGGAGAACAATATTGAATTCAATAACTAATGGCTATGGAACCTTGTGTCTTAATGCAATAAAAATAATTTTCATTCTGGGAACATTTCATATGGTTTGTTTAATGCACAATGTTTGACAAGGGAAGATAACTTTTTGTGTCTTATGATTTGAGCTGTTACAGGTGCAAAAAATGTATTTGCACTGTGGTAATATATTAACTCATTTAGTTAAAACTTTAGTAAGTTA
This sequence comes from Mycteria americana, assembly GCF_035582795.1. Classification (NCBI taxonomy): domain Eukaryota; kingdom Metazoa; phylum Chordata; class Aves; order Ciconiiformes; family Ciconiidae; genus Mycteria; species Mycteria americana. Next base: position 91,380,927 of record NC_134366.1, on the reverse strand, counting down.
AATGGCTTTGAAATTTCTACAGATAATGAAGGATAGAGTTTGCATATGCTGGACAGCTTTTTCATTTAATGTTAGTGTCTGAGAACCAAGAACTGTTATATTGCACAAACCAGTGTAATTGATGCTTTCACCAGAAATTAAACTGCTACCATTGCTATATAAAAATATATTTGTATGAAGATATTTTATTCTTTTGCTATTTGTCAATATGCTATAAACTATTATAAGGTGATTCCCTAGATGAATTAAAATGCTGTTTTCACCAATAGATTATTCTTCATCTAATTCTGTAGAGTTTTTTAAAATAAATTACTGACAGTTCAATAAAACAATTGTTGTTTGATCTCTGTTAATGAGCCCAAATAAATACCTAATCTTCAGAACTATGTGAGTAGCACAAACACAGTCACGTACAAATGAGGCAAAGAAAGCACATAGTGAATTATTAAAAGATCAGTCTTTTACTAATTTTTAAGACTAATTCTATTAAGTATGGTACTGTAAGAGCTAACTTGGGTCCTCAAATATAAGTGTTTAATGGGGTATATGGTAATATTGTGCTCTTTTACACTTAGACTTATAAAGAAAATTTAAGGGGTAGTCCTCAAATACTTGGTCCAATAACATAGCTCATGAGAAAAAAAACAATCCATGGGATGGATGGGATAAAATGCAGTAAATTGAGTTTTATCCAGAGGCTAACAGAACTGCTGTATGCAACTAAATCAGCAGACAGGATGTAACTATGCACAATGACCAGCAGAAACTCCAATGACAATGCTATTATCCTTACTAAGAACTTGTCTACAGTAAGAAGTCAGGGTAGACTTGGGGCCATACATTAATAGTGTAAATATACTCTGTTCTGTACCATGCACCATTTCCCTGTGTAATCTTAGCTAACTGTTTCTTACTGGCACAAAATGTGCACTAACATTTCGTAGATAACTGAACCCACTAAGGGCATATTTACAACTCAAACTGCAATGTAATGTAGGAATACTCGATCTAGCTTGAAATGAGCTAGCCTAATTACAGGAAGCATTGGAGCCAGAATGACACAAGCAGATTGCACTGTTTCCTGGATGGGGAAAATCAGTAGTCTGTGAACACCATCCTGGGAGGTATATTTTTATAAATATGAGGCAGGTGTGGTCTGTGCACACCAAAAGAGTGTACAGTGGGACTTTGGGAGCAACAGTGAACTAATTCACACCCCATTTTACCCGTTCCTAACTTCCTGTGTGGGTAAATCCTAAAATTATTGGGTAGGTGGAGGGCTGCTGTTAAAAGTGGAAAGTCCAAGGTTCTTAACTTCTTTTAAATTCTCAGAGAAACAAGAAAATAGAAATTTATCTAGAAACTGAATAGGAAATGTTCGTGGCACTCTTTGCTTTTCCATAGAGTTACTTTGTGAGTGACATGGTGATAACGCTCCTTTAGAGTCTTAAGTAAGAGGTATGTGGAGAAAAGAGATGGCAGAAGTTTCCTGGAGAAGATGTTAAAGCATAATAAATGTATTCCAAGCAAGCACCCAGCAATTCCATAGTGATGAGGCAGGCCAAAGCTCAAACCAGAAAGTCAAGTCAGCAGGTTGCAGGTCTGGATCAAGGAGGTACGAGATGGGGTGCAGATGCAGTGGCAATGCAGCCACAGCCTAGCTCAGGTGGGGGCCAAGCACAGGAGCATCAGACCTTAGTCATTGCCCCAAGCAGAGGCAGGGAGAGCTGCTGCTGAGGTTTCTTCCAGCTTTTTTCCCCATAAGTTCTGAAGTTGGCCAAGACCTCTCAAACAGATCGCTCTTATGAAGAAGCTGGCCTTGAATGCAGGCTGTTAAAATCCTAGAGGGGAGGGAGTGCACTTTGGTTTACCTCACTGTGAATCTGGCTCACATGTCACCTAAAGACAGTTGCCAGGCATCTAAGTGGTATTATTTAAATGTAATTGATGGTTTTAAGTCTTCTGAAGGACATGTTCATCAGGACAGAGCTCCTAGTACTAGGTGAGGGCCTTTGAGTCCAATTCAGAAGAAAGAGTACCTTCATGTAACACATCCTACAATTCCTTTGTATTTTGAAGAGATGTCTGAACCTGCAAGCAGATGCAAACATTTTTACATTGGAATCTGTGACAGCATCAAGTCCCATTTCTTGATGTTGAGCCTTCAGTTGTTTTGCTCATGGGGCTGAAAAGCATCAGTAAGCTTCATTTGTCCCAAATTTCTTTGGGTCTTCTCTTTTCATCTCTTGTAATTAATTTATATCTGCAAGTTATAATTTTGGGTTTGTTATTGATATTTGATTTTGAAGAAGGGTTTTTACTTATTATTTTTCCACTCTTTCCTTGTGGTGGTTTATAGTCTCAGAGATACCTGTTGATGGTTATATAAAATTCTCTTAAAATTTCCAGTTGCTACATGACATCAAATTTTCTGAAAATATTTGCATCGTTTCTATTACTTTTTTAATCCTTGCTATTGTAGTTTAGAGTTTGCATGACTGTAAAAGAGAGGTTAGGTAGGATGTGAACTGAAATATGGATTTTGTTTGGAAAAAGTAAAGAAACATTATATGCAAATGTAAAGTAATTCTGATAATGCATAGCTGTGATATTACTGTAACAAGTAAATTATATTAAATGCAAGTATATTCCAGAACATTTTTTCTCTATCTGTATGTTTCTATATACATATATGTTTTTTTTCAAATGGATCATTGTTTTTGTGGAATGAACTATTAATGACTCTGAAATAAGGGCGTGTAGGTGACTAGGTTTTGCCAGTAAACTTTTATCAATACTTCATTCTGGAGATTGAGATGGTCATGCTCAAGAGCTCATCACTGAGGGAGGCTGAAATTGAAATGGGTGTTTTCTCTTTTCCTTGTCTTTCCTCATCTACTCTCAGGTACCTTTTTTACTTCTTCTGCTTATTCTATGTCCTCAGCTTTATATTGCAAATTTTACTACTTGCACACATTTTTCTGTGGGTTTTTTTTTCCTGCAGCTATACCATTAGCTCACTGCTTTGTAGTTTCACATTAATTTTATGCTTACCTGTAATAAGAAAATACTTTTTGCTGTTTGTGCTATTGCTAGTGTTACAGTGTTACAATTGGTTTATACACTGTTGCCAGCACATATTTTTTGTAAAATGTTTTTTTCCCAGCCTACCTTTATCTTTCATTTTCAGCTTTACCACAGATATAAATTGAGCAATGGTCAGAACCTGAATGTACAAAAGGCTTTAGAAGTTCAAATTGGACCACAGAATATCCTGAAAAAATACGGAAGGTAGTGCCTGTAATAAAAAGATCAGACTAGCACTTAAGTGCTAATTTTGCATGCATGTATAGTAAATGAGGCTCTCCAGGTTGGTTGAAAGCTGCTTCTATCACATTAAATTAATTTATTTTCATATTCTCTGTATAACACCAGTGAAAATTCTTTGTGGGAACATATCTTGTGGTTCTCTGTACAGAGAACCTGTACAACTTTGGCCATCAAGGTATAACTTTTCTTCTGTATAAACTATGTGTAGATTTTGCAGTCAGATCTATGTGGTTGATCAGCGGATGGGAACAACTGTGAAAGAGGGTCTGGAGTCTGCCAATAACTGTTTTTCATGGCAAGGGAAAATAACAGGAGGAACTGAAAATAGGCAAATCCATGCTATCTTTGATCAGTTAAGATAACAGCTTTCATCAACATGAGAATATGGCCACGGTAACCAAAACCAATGGGCATACATTTGTCAGTCCGGTAACCTCACTGCTGAGGAGTGTTTAAGAAAGCAGAGATTAAAATGGTTTTTGAAATGCTAGGCTTACAGACAGGAAGGTGGAGAGTTTTCAGAGAGGCAAGAAGAGACAGAATTACCCTGTATCAATGAAAGACTTGCACTTTCATGTCAATTCAAACATTCCATTGTGAAACTGTTAAGGTAACATCACATCCATTTGATAATAAACCAAAATACAAAAGACTTACCTAAGAGGTAGGGCAACTGCTAACACAGAGACTTGGATAGTAGTCAGGCTTGGAGCTGTGCTCAGGCTAACAAGGGAACTGTCAGCAGGGGGACAGATTTCTAAAGATGTAGTGCATTTTTTTCTTTTGGACTACACAAAAAGATGCTTCATACAGCTCTGTAAAGTAATCAGGTGAAATATCCTGGGTAATATATTTTGTACCATTTGTTTCCTTTTCCTCTTAAGAATATGGCTGGTATTTCATCCAGGCAATCCAGAGAGAGGACTTCCACTTCACAGAAAGGTCCTAAAGGGTTACTTTCTGAATTGTAATTTTCTCTGTATGGTGTTAATGAAAAATGGAGAGAATTGTCCTCTGGCATTGACCTGCAGGTAGTCGAAATGACCAAACGCAGGAGAGAAGCCTAAAAACACAGGTAGAGATTATGGTTAGTGGGGATAGGACAACTGTAATTTATACAGCTAAAATTATAGAGTCACAGCTTTAGATTAATGAAGGTAGTAAACATGCCAAAATTGTAGGAGCTCAGCAGTGTTCCAAGGCCTGGCTGTTCATGGTGGCTTCTCTTGTTGATACTTTCATGAGAAGATGTGGGTGCACACCATCACATCCAAATCTGTTCTTCTTCCCTCCTATGTGCTCTGGTATGCTGAAGGAAATCAGGATGCACAAGTAGTGAAGGTGTCAAATCGTGCTCCAGCAGGTTTGCCAGTCTGGACGGTGAAGCAGCTCCCTGAACAATTCAGACACAAAACCATAATCATAAGGGTGAAAAGGACTGCAGAAGGACATTGAGTTAATTCTCTTGTTCAAGAAATGAACTAGTATATCTTTTATTCCTCTCATAAGAAGGAGTGAAAGGAATTCTTGTGTGTTCAAAAGCTCATCTGTTTTTTGTTTTGTCATGTTTTGTCTTTTTCACTTCATCAGCCATTGTTTCTAACAGATGTTTCTTGGGGCCATTTCACCAAGAGCAGAAATTCCAGAATATTTCCAGCCAAATTATTCCACAGTGTTCCAGTCTCACCATTATATTTTTTTTTCCTAATAGCTAAACAGAAACTAGACTTTTTTTTTGTTATTACTGTTCTTGATATTTGATACAACTGGCTCTTCTTCTTCAAGTGTTTTGCCCTAACCTAACCTTCAGCTGGATTCTGACCAGTATTGAGAAAAGTAATTTCCAACATCTGGTATCCACACTCCTGTTATATATCCCATATGATATTTACTTTTTTTTCAGCGTTAGCTGAAGTTCTGTTGGTGACCCCTTGGAATGCCTGCGTTCTTTTTATCTTCCCCTCTCTGTGTTGCAAACTTGACTGTTCCTGTTTAAGTGTAATATCTTTTTCCTCAGTTCCATTTGCAATACCTCCACTTATGGCCTTGTTAACCTTATGTTGTTGATTCAGTGTTGAAAGTGGCTTTTTTAACTTTAATTCATGAGGAGGTAGCTGTGTCCTGTTTATGACTTAATATATGAGCTAATTTTAATTAGGAGACACTAGCCCCTGCTGATTCATAGGTCTCAGCTTCCCTGAAAGATCTATGCTTTTTGTCCCTGTGATTGATACTACTTCTAGCATGTGACAAAAATCTCATTTTCATCTCAAAAAAAAATCAATTCAATTTACTTTTGCACACTGTGTTTCCAGTTTCAGATCATTTTGAATTCTAATAGTCCTTTGATAGAGTCCGCTGGGGCTGCTATTGCTAGCAATCATAATAAACATTCTCTGAACGACAGAATGCATTATTTCACTGATACTGTGTGAGCAAATAATTCACTTGAAACAACAAAAACCCACAATACCTTAACATCTGGGCTGTATTAACAGAAGCACAGCTAGTAGATTGGAGAAAGTTTTAGTGCCCTTTTTTGGCACTTTTTAGACTGTGTCTGGAATATCGTGTCCCATTTCAGGCACCTCAAAAGTAGAAAAACATTAATAAACTGGAGTAAGTTCAGTGAGGGACGTGCAAGCTGGTGGGGGGGCTGGAGCACTTGCCTTGTGAGGAGAGGTTGAGGGACCAGGGCTTGTTTGGCTTGGAGGAGAGATGGCTTCAGAGGAAGTTATTGAAAAATCAGATCTAAGCTCTCTACTGCAGGAAAAAGACAACAGTCATAAATTTAAAGCAGTAGATTCGGGCTGATCATAATATCAGATTGGATATATTTTCCTGAGTATTAGGCTGGACTGGCTATTTTGGAACTTTTCGAGGAGACTGCACATAATCCTGCCAGGTTCCCTCATCTTCTTTCCCCTTCGGAGCTGCTCCTGTATGATCTCAGCTGCCTGCCCCCTGAACAAGCCGCAGGCTGCTTGTTTGATACCTGAGGTCTGGGCTCTGTGACTCTGTTCCCTCTTTCCCCTCAGGATCTTCTTGCATCTCAACTCTTCATGCTCACTGCAGCCAAGGCTGCTACGGAGAGATCTCAGCTCTTCATGCTCACTACAGCCAAGGCTGCTACGGGTTGTGGCATTCTCACTGTATCATTATTCAGCCTTAAACTGAAGCTCATCAGTGTTGATGACCTTTTTGTTTTTAAAATTTGGACTCATAATGGAAGGAATAACCTGGGGAGTATCTTCCGCACAACTTAATGTTGCTTTGAAGAATGGTTATTCAATTGTAGAAAATAGGACAAAGTAAGAAGGTGACTAGGTAACTGGAATCTAGATGTACACTTGTGGTTTTGTTCTTGTTTGTTTGTTTTGTGGATTTTTATTGATGGAGAATATTCGATGAATCCTTCTAGTAACTATTGCAAATTTCCCCATCTGTGTCAGTTTTTAAAGCAATGCCGTGGGTAATGCTCAGAACTGTATGGCTTATGCTGTGTCACGTACTGGGGGTCTCGTTTCTATGGTCCTGCATCATCCTTAGTTCAAGTCTCCCTGGATTTGTATGATGTGGCTCTCAAATAAATTGATGTGCATGGCATGTACACCATGCTTGACATTGTTCATAATACATGGGAAGGCCATTTAAAAGGGTAAGCAATAACTTTTAAATAGGCTCACAGATGGGTCAGGTTCATCCCTGACTCCAATTTTATTAAGTTATGTGTCAAAGAAGTAAACAATCTCCAAAATAAAGCCATGGCTGAGATGCTCATTATGAATCACTCTCTTTTCTGTGATAAAAAATTATAACCATAAAATTACCAACATTGAAAGGTTTGGGAAATCATTCTGTTCCTGAGTATAATGGGATCTGAGAATAGCATGTAACTGAACTAGCTTCATGACAACTTGAAGACTGGTTTCTTGCATGCAAGTATTAATTTCAAAAGCAAGAATAATAAACAGTTGAGCTTTCACCTGTATTTTTCATCTCTCCCTTGTCCTGCACAAGACTTTTATTCAAATAATCTTGTTCCATCTTGATTACATTTCTTCTCATTAATGAATAGAAATCTTTGAAAATAAAACTTTAAGTCTGCTGAAGGCAGAGAGTTTGGCTTTGCTACCTTGGGTCTCATGATTTCCGTATACAGTCTTCATGCTCTTGCTGTCTATTGGTCCTTCCAGGCTCAACAACATGGAAGGAAACTTCCTGCTATGAAGTAGTTTCATTTTTGAATATTATTTCTAAGTTTAGTACACTTTAAAGGTAATTTGAGCATTTGTAGAGCCATTTAAAATGATATAGAGTAACATTCTTACTGATAATATCTGTGTTTCCATTGAGTGGATTTCCAAACATGATTCTGTCAGTGTGTGTTCGTGTGTGTTCTACAAAATTGGTAAGCTTAACAAGTATGTCCAAGAAAAGAGCCAAATCCACAGAAGAAAATTTGAATTATGCAGTTTTTTCAGGTTTGCCGTTAGTTTCTTGACACTCTGCCATTCCTTTCTTGCCCTCCCTTTATCTTAGTTTTTATCAGGGGAGATGAGAAAGAAATAATCTTGCGAAACTGAACCAGTTCAACACTTCTCAGCAATGTAGACAAATTGAGAGAAAAGTTAAGTTTCTTTCTCCAATGTTAGCTTATACCTGAGCTGTAACAGATTCTCTCTTAAATATTGAAGATAACTGTTGTAGGTTGGAGAACTTGTAAATCATTAATTTCCTACAAAATCAAGACTCTAGATGACTTTTTCTATTTAGTCGCAGACTTTTATTACGAAGTCACACTGAATACCCAGCTGACTTAGGTTCTTTCATGGTACCAAAATATCTGAGCATTCCTGATAATAGTTACTCCTTGAAAACCCTGGAAATAAATCAGGGCTATTACTCTCATTTTACAAGAGAGGTTCTGACTGACAGAGAAGTAAAGGGACTTAGCACAGTTTATATTAACAGGCCATGGACGAACAAGCAGCTGAACCCAGTTTTCTAAGGAATACCAGTGCTCAACAGAGAAAAAGAACAAGAGTTCTTTGAACCGTGAAAGCGTCCTTTGCAACAAGATGACATGCTACAGTAATTCATCATGTTGGAGCTGTGCTGATGAGCAGTCATTTACTGATGGAGAATAGCCAGGCTGTTGCTCTCGTCAGCATGCTGCACTGCCTGCAGAGGCTCAAAGGTCAGACTGCAATCTACATTTCCCATTCCTAGCCTGAACAGGGGTGGAGTGTGTTATGAAAGGAAAATTCAGCCTCTGGAGGAAGTGAACATTTCAGGTCACTGTCCAACAATTCCTTTAATCTGAATAAAGAATGATATGTGTTCCTGTAAGAATAATATCCACGATACTGTTAAAAAGGATAATTCAACATGAATGAGAGACTTCATAATGAGAGAAAGTAGGTCATTCTTTTCATCTTAAAGAATTTCCATTTTTCTTATTTTCTACTTGGATACACCTTGTAGCTGCAAAATATTGCTGGCACTATTCTAGTCATGTCTGTTGTTTCATTTATTTGCAGAAAATATCTCCCTGACTTTTGAATTCTATATCATGACAATGCTTTTACTATCTCAGCTCCCTTAAAGTCATTGTATAGTAGTTAATGGTTATTGGTATCTAGTGGAGAATTATAACAAAAGCAGAATTACAATAAGGAACTGGAAGTCCCCAAGGCCTACTGCATCCACTTTCTTGCTTTCTGACTGCAGAGATAACTACATTTACTCAAAGTCAGAGGGCAGAACAAATATTTTGTAAGTATATTGGCCTAGATTTTCTGCATTTTGCTAAGACTACTCATTGCCACTTTCTGCTACTGTACATACCTACCTAGTGGTTCAACTAAATATTTGCCTGTTACAGGAGTGCATTCAGCTAGCATAAAGGAATTGTACTGGTTTTAGTCGTAATGTCCTCCCCAACCAACTATTGGGGCATGAAATAATATGATTTCTTTTGTGACAAAACACTCTTGCACATCCACCTGCTTGCCCTGAGTGCACTTCTGCAGAATGTAATGTGGACCAGTGAAATCCTTCACTGAGAATAGTGTATATTAAAATATTCTGTGCAAATTGCCTTGCTCCATGGTGAATCATTTGTGAACAGATGCTAAGTTATTCATCCATGGACAGCATTTTTCCCCCCAGGGTATTTCCTGACGGTTTATGCGTATTTGCCAGGACAATGCCACCTGCTTTCCTTGTATCCAGAGGGTACATATGGATACACAGACCCCTAGCTCTCCCCTCCACTCCAACCAAAATAATTTTACTTTAAATATTTAGTATTACTTTTGTATCTGTATTCCTCCTTAAATTTGCCACAGATGATCTGGAAAAAGGCAGCTTGATGTTTAGGAAAGGATTCATAGAACTGAATGTGAAATATCCCATTTATGCACAGACCACTGTGTTTTGCCTTGGTATGGCCAAAGCTAATAAATGGAGGTAATTTTTAGTTGTTTTCACATCATGGAGTCAATGGGAGTAGAGTAAGGAGCCACTTTACGATAGTAGTTCCCAATTCCTGTATGCTGTTTTTCATTGCAGAATAGGATGTGAAAGTGTGCATAGGAATGAGGTATGTCAAAGGTCAAGCATGGTGGCAGAGGGTCATTAGAGGAGGTGACAGTGTGATTTTGGTTTTGTTTTGCAGTTTTTTTCAGGAGGGGAAGGTGGAAGCACGGTTCCCGGAGAACAGTAGGACTGCTACTTATGGATTGTGTGCTAACAACAACTGTTAGGCTGGAATGTAAGTATACTTCCATTGATAATACCTATGTGTTTTAATTCTAATACTAAGAAGTTACATGAATTTGTTGCGTTGCATTTTCCACTTCCATCATCCAAATAAGTGTTGTTCAGAAAGTAGATGGCTACAGTAGGCCCTGGCTTTGCAGTTTTCCTGTAAGTTAGGCAAGTTTAGCCTTTCAGTTGGGAAAGAAAAAATCAGGGGATTTTAGGTTCATTACACACCACTAAAGGAATAAAATAACAAAAAAGGAAGTATTGGACAGCTAAGAATCTAGGGTTTGAGTTTTAGATGGTTTAGTGATTTTAAGCAGGAACAAAGCTGCTAGATAACAATTATAATAAGACCAATTTTTTGGGTAGATGACAAGGACTAATTGTATTATTTTACTTTGTCCCTTTACCTGGACAGTGACGGTGGTCAGACACAGCTTATTTAGTTACATAGCTTGCTTTGTGTATCAAGATAAGCATTTTCCAGTGTGTAAGAATCTAGTTTCTGCTTCTGTTGGCTTTGAACACCCTGTCCCCAAAGGTCCTGAGAATCTCTCTTCTTTGACAGATTATATACTGACAGAGTTCTCCATATTGCTCTATTATATATTCTCTATTTTTAATCTTAACTTTGCGGAGGATGGGAAGTGAAGTCAGAAAAAAAAGATAGGGGTGACTGTTAATGAATCTATTGTAAAGACAGTCTCTGCTATGCCAGAAGTCTCTGACTCTGCCTTTAACTTACATCTCACGTGTGCTTTGCTTACATGGGTTAGTCAAAGAAATGTTGCTGCAGTTGCTAACTTTTTTTAAAAATTGTAAGATATTTCTTATCTCAGTTTCCATATAGTGTTATGCTTTTTAATGTTAGATTATAAAAATATCCTTCTAGTAATACTATCTGTAGCTATACTAAAAGCTGCTGTCTTTAGCTAGGAAAATCACTGTCTTCTTTGTAAATATTTCATGGCAGGGAGTGGAGGACTATCCAAATACAAATTGGAATTATCCATCACTAGATTAGGCCCTTGTTATCTTAATATGATATCATCCATACAAGCTGGTTCCCTTATCTGTGAACTTCAATGAGTAAAAGGGTTTAGGCAAACCGCTTCTTGAGACCTAATCAGTTTTGAATGGAACTTTCTGAATTTCAGCTGTGTCCTCCATTTTCTTCATGTTAGTTTAACTGTGGAAAGTGACTATAGCAGAGAGATCATAAGTACTCATAGGTCCTTTTTCTTATTACTTGTCTTACTCGTTTATTATTTCATTAACCAGCTTATTTTCCCCTGCCTCCTCTGCTGCAGTTTTATTCACCTGCTTTTCCTGGTTTTAAGTCCCTGAGAAGTGCATGTGTCAGCACTTTTAAAAATCAAGCCTGTGGTGGTTTACCCATCTTTCAGAGGAGCACAATATCTACCAAAAGAATCTCAGAGACTAGCTGCATATTTGTGAAATCACACATCACTCTGCATTTGAAGATAATAGAAATTTTTATCATTGAATATTATCTCATTAGATGGTTGCTTTACAACTGGTAATTGCTTGCACAGACATCAGAAATTACAGAGGAGAGGATGAAGGTGTCAGTAGAATTTTTCTTCAAAGGAAAACTGGAAACTGAGATAAACTGTGACTGGACAAACTAGTCAATGTCCCCTATCCTTTTCCACCTAACTCAGGATTAAGGCACCAAACAAATACTTTTCATATCTTTTGCTGTTGCTTTCAAAGCAGAATATTTTCCCTCTTTTGTGAATTCTGGTGTTACTGAAAAGTGAGAAAGCAAATCACAGGAAATGAACAGTGTTTTCCCTTCAGCACTTATTGTTATATAATATGTTGTATTGGTTCTTTTTTAACATGTAGAGTTAAAGAATTTTAAATAAGGAAGGATGTCTCAGTGACTACAGTATAGTCATCTCTGCCAGGGGGAGAAATCGCACTGCATCAAATATTTTCTCATGGATTTAGAGTCTCTCTCACACTCTTGTCCCTTCAGCCTCTTCAGCTGGTGGTGAAATGATACGCCTGGAGAGGTGGAGTAGCTGAAGATGTTTGTTTCTAAGCTTTTCTACAACTGTACCCCGTTAAATATGAAAACAGAGGGAGAAAAGAGATTTGAAAGCTGCTTTGTGTTTCTGTTGCCTTTAACATGAAGGTCTATATCCTTTTCTCCCTCACCTCATTTGTTTCCCATACAGAGGAAAAACTATTAAAAAGCTGGAGACATACCAATGTTTTTGCTGAAATATGTTTACATGGTGCATTTGAAAAATGTATTCAAATTTTCTGTTCCCTATGTAACAGCCTGCTGTATTTATCCTGTTTCTAACTAAAACTTAATAATGGTCAACTTTTTTCTGAAAATAGAGTGAAAATTGTAGGAGAGGTAAATTAAGAAACGTGATTGCTATTTATAATTTCACATTGTGTAAGCATAAGCTAATTAGATCTTACAGCGTTGAATCCACCCATAAACATGAGAATTGATTGATTAATTGCATCTCATAAACATTCAGTTGCTGCACATTTGAGTTAAAATGTCAAGGAACATAGTAAACATTTGTGAGCTTTCTTTTTTTGAACATGTATGCAATCCTTCTATATAAGCAGCCAGAAGCGCCGTCTCCCCCGCCCCTGAAAGACTATATGAAATATGTTTAGAAATCATTTGGAATATTCTTCTACTAGTATCCTTGTTGATTAGCACATTGAAAGTCTACTACCTTTGAAACATCTTCCAACTGAGTGATCTACAAATTACTAAATAAAGCTAGTCTCATTTTTATATTTTAATGAAGTTTTAGAGTGAGAATGGTAGCAGACTGACACGGACATTCCCTTTTTCAGTTTAGGACAGCATATGAAATTGCTCAGATAGACTTCCTTATCATGCTGTTGTGAATGTAATCTTTCATGAACACTTCCAATAGTGACAAAATAGTGATTTACATATACATTCAGTTCTTAGACAAACAATCTCTCCCAAGATAATTCATTTTAGTGTATGAACACCGTAATGTCTGAATTTAGCTGAAATGACTGAAAGTTCATTGATTAGTGGGCATAAGAAACAAGAATGACTTCTATTGATTATTAACAAGGACTACTCAAGAACAAAGCTGTTTGCTTAGCAGAGAAAAGCTTATTTTTTTTCTTTTTTGAATTACTGTGCATTATTTCTCAACCGTTTTAGTTCAGTATCTGCTAGTAAAAGTGTAAGGTTTATACCCTAGCTATAAACGATGGCTAGCACCCTAACACTCCATTTTACTTGTTCTGGTGAAAAAAATACTATCCTGATTGTGCTACATGTGACTGCATGACAGTTCAGTGATATGGAAATAGTGATGATAATCCCTCTGTGGTCATGCTTTCTTTACATATATTGAATCACAAAATTTGTGTTAGAAGTCATAGGTATTGTCACAGATTCTGGTGATACGATGAGAAAGAATGCAGAAGCTGTAGCAGTCCTCCTCGTCACAACACAAAAATGTGTGAAACATAATGGTTAAAGGTCTGATTCCTTATTTATTTAAGGCAATGTTTTATTCCACCAGACACTAAAATATTTTTTACTCTCAGATGATACCTTTACACTCAGATTGCTTTCAGAGATTAAAAGTTCAGCAAAAAAAAAACCTTTGGGGAGCTAAAATTGAATTTACAAAATAGCAAATTTCATTATCTTAAAGTATGCACTTTCTTGGAAGCAGGTATGAACACCTATTGGCATTTGTACTTTTATATGCATGCTTGCAATAAAGTTTTCAAGCAAATTGGACACTAAACCAAATTAAATTCATGTGTGGATGAAAAAAATCAAATATTTTATATCAGAGTGAAAATTCTATTGTCTGAATGCATAATAGTTTCTCTAGAAAAAGCTCTAATGCTTCTGATACTTTCTATGTCATTCATTGATATTGATTTGCTTTTTATGTATTAGATTTACTCCTAAAAAGAGAATGAAATTACTATAAACCCAAATCAGAAAAAAATATATTTAATATTAATGTGTCTTTCTTATTCCCTTTAATTACAGGAAATATAGAAGGTTACAGTAAAAATTTTTTAATTACTATTACTGACACTTTGTATCAGACCTTTCATCACAAACAGGCTATGATACCACAGCTCACAATGATTTGCACTACCATGATTTCATTGTGAATTCGACTTATACAAGAGTTAGCCTTCTATTCCTACGCAGAGGCTTCCAGTATTAAAGCAAAACTTCCCCAGCCAAAAAAAGCAACCTACTGATCACCCTGGAAAGTACAATGTAGGAGTCATGATTAAGACAGCCTATTTACTAACCATTGTTACCTGAACTTTCCTAAAAAAGGGATGTCTGGAACCGCGCATGCTGTCAGAAGACAGAGCAGATGTCAAAATGCCTGGCATGTTATTACTGTACTTTGGAGCATAAGAGGTACAATGGGCATAAAGCACATGTCTCTATATTCAGTCTGAATTCCAGGGCATGTTCTCCACGCAAAAGTTTCACATTTGTGCTCCATGTTTTACTGCCCAGTTTCCAAGAAAACTTTGTAAAGAGGGAGGTAACTGTTGTCTGGCTCTTCCTCCTGCTTGTGACCATTGACAAGAGAAGCTCAACAAGGTCACTTCTGACAGTGTTAGTTTACTTAATAGACAAAATTTGCTCATGCAATAATGTGTTTGCAGAAAAAGAAATAAATATTTGCGGAAAAAATAGTGGTTTTCTTGGTTTTAAGTTGGAATAAAAAGTGTGTAATGAGTAGAAAGGAACAGGAAGCTGTGTGTATGAGAGAGAAGAACACGCTTTTTTACACCTGGTCTGAATACATTATCCGTGCAAAGTGTTTGATGGGTAATGCAGGCAAATACTATTCAATCCGTAGGTTGCTGTCAAATTGTGAACCATCACTGTCAAATGATGAGCTAGCATTTTATTTTCTAAGTAAATGGCTGAAATACTCTTAAAAGTAAGTGAATGACAAATAGTGTAAAAATGTACCCTGGCTGAGGTTCAGCTTTCAATGTGGATGCTCAAAGTGTGCATGAGAATGAAAGCCTATTCATGTAAACCTCTAGAACAGAGAATGGGAGTAAGTAGGAGTATAACTGTCTGAGAAAATTTTCGTGAGCATCGACTTTGTTTTACGTGGAAGTTTCAGACTTTCCAAATTTTCAGTTGCAGAATGGCATAAGAAATATCACAAAACTAATGGTACCTAGCAAAGTATGACCTTAATTGACAGTGCTGCTGTTCCTGAAATATATTGCTACATCAAGAGTTTTATGCAGTAAAGCACTCTTTTCTGTAGGTCTGAGTAACAGAGTTTAAATCTGGAACTGAACACAAACATCTCCTTGAAGACTGCAAAGGTCTTACTGATGTTTATTAGATCTAGTCATGCTGAAAACCAATGAGGGGGGAAAGTATGAGAAACATCATTTGACTCTGGTTTGCTGTTTGAAGTGTTATCTCCCTTAAATGATGTGGACTGGTGGAAAAGAGAGAAAAAAATTTCAGCGTCACCCTTGTTTCAGCATGGCAAAAACTTCTGGGAAAGCTGTCTCTGCCTTTCCCTGAGAGAAACCAAGCAGGCTCAGCTCGGAGGGCTTTGGGAATGCAGGGTCAGACAGACGGATGAACAGGCTGGCATGGAGCTGGCAGGAAGACTTAGGGAAATGGTTTTGCAGCAGGCAACACATTATCGGTGGTAACCAGAGGGAGCGTGCTGCAAGCAGAGAGGACTGGATAAAAGACCTACCCTGCAAGGACACAGTGATCAAAGGGTAGACTTGATTTCCAGGTTTTCTGTTCAGTCTGTCTCGCTCTCATTAAGACTCTAATAGTCTCAGTCTTAGCTGTTTAATTACTTACCCTGCTATGTCATTATCTTCTAAAATTATCTTACCCTCTAAAAAAACACTACCTGCAGCGAGAGTGAGGTGGAAGCTTTAGATACACTGCTTAAAAGAAAAGGTAGGGCAACTCTGCCTCAGGCCCTGAAGCTGGGAGCCTGTGTTGCTATGTTTGTTAGTCAAATCTGCAACCATCATCCAGAATGGTTTGAAGCAAGTTAATCAGATCTCTTTAAATCAGCAGAGAAATAGTTACTTATGTTGGTATTGGCAAACTTCTTTAAAAGAATTGTTCAGTGTTTATCACTAACAACAGCAAGGACTTTAGAAGAGTAGAAGAAAGGTTAGTATCATCTTCAGCTTGGAGACAGCTCCGGGAAAAAGTGCAGAGAGAAAGTCCTTCTCCTTCAATTATTCATAAAGGAAGCAGAAGTTTATAACTCTTTATTTTGTCTTGGCTAATCAGTGTTCCCATACACACAGTGCTTCTTTTGGCTGACTGATTTGTTTCATCTGGCTTCTGTTAATGATTTTTTTTTTTTTAAATTGTAATTGGTCTTATTTCTGTTTTCATATTGTGGAGTTCTGGGTCTTGCTACTCTTTGTGGCTAACTCTTAAATTTACAAAAAACTTGGACCATAATATCTTGGATGTCTTTTGTAATGTTGAAAAATATTGTTTATCACTTCTTAGTTGTTTAAAAAGTTGTTAAAATAAATGTCAAAATGTTAAACGAAATGGAGAAGTAGCTAAGCAAATAATAAGATATTGAACTCCACAGTGTTTACTTTGAAACCAGTCTAGATTTTTTTACCATTTAGGCTGATGGTAAACTAGATTTGGGAGAAGTGTCAGCAGTTTCCCTCACATGCTTTTCATTTGCTAGGACTTACCATCATTTCCAGCAACCAGGGTATCTCTGTCTTACCATCTGGGATAATAGGAGTCTTTTCTGGCATTGTATTTCCCTTGACTTCCTGGCTTGGTTATTTTATTCTAAAAATTTCAAGGTGATGTTGTATGTAGGAAATCAATATGCTCTTTAACATGTTTATCTCCCCTCTGTTGGCTGTTTGTATAAAGAGCTAACGACATTTAATGGGCAAGCTTTCCTCCTCCTGACTATTGCACTAGTCATTGTGGACTACATAGTTACTCCTAAGGGGTGGTTGAGCCATCAAAAGGAGCAGCTCTTTGCAAAACTCAGCCATTTTGCTGGTGGGCTTTTGGAGCTTACTCATAGACTTTTACTCCTTAGACATTTTAATGCCATTGGTCATTTCTACAACTGGAGCAGCTGAATGCTAGATAAAACTGACCTATGGACACCCAGGGATGGTTCTTTGCCAAATAAGTACCTTGTGTCACATAATTGCTCTCTAAGCAGCTTCTGGTGGATACCTATTTTAAAAGAAAAAAAAAAAGTACACAAATGACTTCAATTTTAGTTATCTTGATCAGATTTTGAACTTTGTAAATTTTTTTTAAGTTCAGTAGAAGAGAAAGAGAAGTATAATTTAACATATAGCAGTATCAAAATATAAAGGATTTAAGCTCCAAACTCTTTGAGGTCTAGTTAAGCATTATCTGTGTTTTTTCAGATGGTGACAGATGAAGTTCAGCCTTGAAAGAAAGAATATAGCATGAACTACTAAGGCGAGTTTTGTTCATTACCACAGCATGAGTTAATGTTTGGGATTTTAAAGAAACTGGTACTGAAATATGATGAAGAAATGGGTAGAATACACTTCATACTTAAAAGGTATCTGTTCTCTCATTTTTAACTTTGATTTTCAAATATCAATATATTTTTGATCGCTTCTCTTGTCAAGATATGCTTTCTAGCTGTAACCTGTCCCTATGTATTTGCAAGGTTTGGCTTTTGCTCTGCTTTTATATTAGACCTTGTCAATGTAAAATTATAGTTTGAGCTTCAACTCTTTAATGTGGCTGCAGTTTTACTGATACATTTAATAGATGCATGGAAATACTAGTAGGAATATATAACAGGTGTGTCATTTGGGGGAGGTCTGTACCTCTTCAACTACATCTGAGGTATGCATGAAAATTGTGCATAAGTCAACTGCTTCGTATACAATAGGTTATTTTTATGTATTATCAAAATGTTTTCCATTTTGGTCTTCCTCACACACTTTTCTAGTGCCACAGAAATCTTCTGGCTTACTAATAGCCCTTTCCAATATATCTGAAGTACAGTAAAACCTTAATGAAGGGGCTAAAAAGTAGTCTGCATTTTACTGGCCTGTACATAATAAAATGTGTGCAAAGAAGTGAGGTTCTCTACTATTAAGTAAAGATTTAGTAGTATGGACTTAAAGTTTGCAAAGCTAAACTGGCTCTGGCCATCTTACTTCAGCCACCTTACTTACCATCTTACTTACCATCTTACTTACAACTTACTTACCTCAGCCATCTTACTTCAAGTTACTTGGGTATTTCTCTGCAAGGACACGTTGTCGGTTGGAGCGTCTTATGCTCAAGTTTCATTGAAAAAACAACGTGACACCTAGTAGGTAACCAATGCAAGACAGTGTGTCAAAAGCAAGTAGTTAAAACAAATTTAGTAAGAAGTGTCATTCTTTTATTGTTACCGTGTAAGGCCCAGTCCTGCTCCAGCTCGTGTCTCTGTCTCACTTGGGAGTTCTGCTTCTTTCAGAGTAAACTCAACTAGGCACTCTGCGTTAAGTGCGATTTCATATAATTTTGCTCCCTGGTTAATGAACTAGACCACTAGACTAGTCTAGAAACAAAATACCTTGTCTCAGCTGTGCCTCTCACCTGCTGGCTGAGCTGGAACATTTTACTTTCTGCCTCCCACCCCATTTTTAGAATGTAATATTAACATTATTATCCTTTATAGAATGTTTTACCACCCCTTAGTGAAAACTGCTAGGATCAGTGAAAAGTGTGTGAAGATCCAGGTATTAATAGTGGTCTATAAATATCAGAAGACTATTTTGTTTTAATTTGTATTGTGGGTTTGGTCACACATACTGAAGAAGTTGTGAAGTAGGGCATAGGTTTTATCCCTATACAGATGAAAAATTACAAAGAATTTGGAGCCTGGGTTTTTTGTTTGGTTGGTTGTCTTTACTTTAGGCCACTAAGAAAGTTTTAAAGGATTTTATTGAGTTCATTTCTATTACCTTTCTTAAAAAATCATCAGTTAATTTACATACTGATTAAACATCTTCCATGCCTTTCTAAATTATTTTTAATTACAAAGGCTGTTTCCATAGTTACAATTTATATCTTAATTTCATAGTAGATTTCTTTCCACTTATTCAGCTCATTCCATTTCTCTACCTTATTTGTTATTTGAACTACAAATAAACTTCAGGCGCGCTTATCACTTACAGCTTTTAGAAAGGAAAAAATGTATTAAGACAGAGATAAAAGTGTTTAGTATGCAGCTAGTTCAATTACCAGGGAATATCATTTATACTTCTCCCTTTAATAGAGATACAGGCCTTTGAAGAGAGTCTATAAGAAAATAAGCCAAAGAATCAATTAGATTCTCCTAGAATTGAATAAAGTACAATAAGCACCATTTAAAATGTGTAATAATTTTTAACTAACAGCCATAATTTTTACTGGGTTCATGAAACACAGATAAGTCATGGAGGCATTTAAAACACTTCTAAACAATTGTAATGCTTAAAGAAGTCCATTAATATTTTAATTAAAGTAGAAAAATATTGTTCATTTCTCTTTATTATGCTTATTTCTTCACAGAGGGCAGGCTTTGTGGCTGTTACTTTTTTCTGTGTATCACTTCAGATCCATTTCGTGCCTCAGCTGTATAATTAAGTCACTTGTGCTAGTCTTCCCTGAAATACTTAACTACACTTATCATGGATTTGTTTTGCTTCTTTGTAGCAGTGATGAACTAATAGACTTTCTAAAATTGTAGAATAAATTATGTGGAGGATATTCTGCTCCTTGGAATTCCATGCACACGTACACATATATCTGTAATACAGTGTGTTATACATGTGTTTTGTCATATGCTTTTGGAAATACCAGTTCAGTTCTTACCATTAAGTGATCATCTTTAGCAGTAGCATTTAAAAACCAAACATTTCCTCTTCAGAGTTCTCACATAGAGAAATTTCCCTTTTACTGCAAAGGTACTTCTTCCTTTTTTTTTTTTTCACCTGAACTGCAATGTAAGATAAGTAATGTGCAATCTCAGACAAAATTATGTTAACACATTATACTTTTTTTTTTTTTTTTTGCTGAACCTATAGTCCAGTAGTTCATAAGTCCAGTGCCACACCAACATTTCTTTCAGGCCTAATGCTTAAGATGTGGGTTTGGATATCAATAAATAACATCCATAAATATGCTTTTCCCTTGACCAGTTGAGGGTGAAGGGACGCAGAGGCTTTGGGCATGTTCTGACTATGTCACAGGAACCAGTCTAAGCCCTGTCACTTTCTTCCAGCTTAACACATTCATGTCTTTGAATGGCTCATCTATATCAGTAACAGGTACAACTGCTCTATGGAAGGTTTTGGTATTACATGCTCTAGAAATAAGGGATGACGATTCTTTCTGTGCTGGCAGATAATAGGGTAAAACTTTAACATTGTAACCTAAGACCTTTTCAGACGGTATTCTCACAGCTATTCTCATTCTCATGGTAAAGAAACATCCATATTTAGAAGAGTGTTGGATATGAGAATAAACTGTATACATGCAATGGTTTCAACATGATGAGAGCACATCAGATTTACTGGGGAGGTTTAAATTTGTATGTTTGCAGTGAACGCTTGAAATGCATCAGAGTTGATAAGAATGTACAGAACAATAACCTATATACACTGCAGATTTGGTGCATTCTTTGAATATGTTACATATACAGTGTGGCTAGGATGTCTTTGCACTGTCATTTTGTGTAGGTTTTGTGTGTGTGGTGAATTTATCACAAACACACCTTCGAAAAATTTTAGCAAAATAAAAACTGGCAAATTGACAGGAAAACAAGACAAAACAACACCTCCCCCCCCCCCCCCCCCCGAATAAACAGAGAGGTGACCTTGCTAAATTAGCTTTAGAAGTTTCTAAAAGATTATTTTTCTTGATCCATTTTTAACATTCACACAGTTGGTCTCATATTATTAAGCCTGGCTTTTAGAATACTGTTGTGTAAAACTGTTCTAACATAATTGCAAAGGAATCTCAGTAAAATTGTACAGTAACACTTATTAAAAAAAAAAAATCCCTGAAAAATGGGCTGTATCTGTCAAATTATTTAGAGTGTCCTGGAGCGTGAAGTTTATAGACACTTACTAGAAATGACCTGGCAGCTCACTTGTGAATAACACATTTCTTCTAAGGCTGTGTATAAAACCTTTACAGCCTGCCTCATCCTTATTGTTACACAGTCATAGCAAACCAGCTTTAAGGTTATTTATTTGCTGAGTTTGTATACATTAAATTCAGCTTTTGGCAGTCCCTTCTGTTTGATAGTGCAATGCTGAATTAATCAAGAATGCTGGAAAAAACAGAGATGCCAAACTTCTAATAGAGCTCAGTCATTGTTAAATGATAGTTTATGACCAATCTCATACTTGACTAAAAAGTACACTTTCAAAACAATTTCACACGATCTATCTTAGTTTGAAAGTTGAATTGTTAATAGTTTTTCTTGTCTCCTTAATACCACAACCAGCTGGGGCTACCCTTTTATTAATTTATTTCTTAGATGCTAGTGCTGAAATGAGTTAGATCATCCAACGTATGTGCAGAATGGTACTAAGGAAGTCTCCGGTTGCACAGCTTAACATGTGAATTCTACATTTTCTCCTTACTGCTCAGCCATTCAGTGATGAGCTCCTGTGCCTTGAGGCTTGGCCTTCAGGGAAGGTATAGACTGAGCCTTCACTGCAATCACCAAACTGGCAAAATTGTGTAGTTCTAGAGACCAAATCAATCTATCCATAGCTAGAATGTGTTCAAGCTGGATCTAGAAATTAGATGCTAGGTATTTTTTTTTCATAGCATGAAGTGACTGCCTGAGGTCAAAAAGGTTTTGTTGCACATTGTTTGCAGACATAGCCATTACGATACTGTCCGAACTGCTTTAGTTTCCAGCATAGCAACAATATTTATTGGCTTCTGTCTTCATTTTCCTCTTTATTCAGACAGTTATTCTATGACACATTTATGAGACCTTTCCCGCTTTGAAGTACCTGGATTTTGCTTTAGGATATATCCGAGTCAAAAAATAAAGCAGTCTGATCTCTAAACTGCTTTCTAGCCAGCAGGGAGTAAAGGGGAGACAATCAATTTTATCCAAGGCAGCCAAAGGCAATGAATAAAAACAGTGCATGCATATTTTGTTGTCACAGCATCCATGGCATTCTCAGAATTGCATGCCTTCTACCATATTGTGATTTTGTGTCAACTGTGATGTGTGGTCTGAAATTTTCTGAAGACAAATGAGGAATTCTCATTGATTACGATGGCTTTAATTTGCTTGCATTTCCAGTTACACTTGTGATTACATCATAAAAGCACCAGCTCCCTTCCCCTGAGCCCTGAAAAGGAAAGTGGAGCAGGTTTCTCCAAAGTAAAAGACTATAACTGATAACTTTCCAGAGTAAAG
Source organism: Mycteria americana (assembly GCF_035582795.1). Classification (NCBI taxonomy): domain Eukaryota; kingdom Metazoa; phylum Chordata; class Aves; order Ciconiiformes; family Ciconiidae; genus Mycteria; species Mycteria americana. The sequence goes on along the minus strand of NC_134366.1, from coordinate 91,358,326 downwards.
CTTTGCAGCTGATACCTTTCTCCTTCTCAGAGTTTCATAGGACCTTTGAGAGTATATAGCTTATAGAAATATAGGTGAGGTTAAATTCCATTTCATTTCTTCCTCCTTGAGCTTTTATTTCCAGATTAATTTTTCCTATATTGACAGGGTTTGAAAGACATCATGTTGAAGAGGTTGTGGCATGAAATTTAAGCAACACCCGATACTCTTTATCTCTGCTAAATCTAGGTGACTTTGCATAATGAAGAGGCACTGTAAATCACCCTTCTTCACATTTCTTTTCTCTGTGTGTTCATGCAATGCCCTTTTGCTCTCTATGGGTTCATAGAAGAGTGAGCGATATACTGGCAATGGAGTATACCAGTGGGTCACAACCTATTTATTTTGCCTAGGTCATGACTGAACATTCCTTTTATTGACTTGCAATGAGGCTCTTTGATTGACAAAATGCAAGCTATATGATTCAAACATCTTAGGCTCCTTAAATTAAGATAACCCAAGGAAGGATAATCCATCAAATAGAATATTTGCTTTAAATCCTTTAGGACTTGATTGCTTTTCATTACTGTTTTTATGTAAGTGTACAATTTCTGGAAATTTAACTCATAGTATAATAAAACTGAAGAGGAGAATGGACTAGGAAAAGTAGCAATAGCATTTTCTAAATGTTAATACATGTAGTGGGTTAAACCCCGTAGGCAGCTAAGCCCCAAAACAGCCGCTTGCTCACTCCACCCACAGTAGAATGGGGGAGAGAATGGGAAGCATAGAAGAGAAAACTGATGGGTTGAGATAAAGACAGTTTAATAGGGAAAACAAAAGCTATGTGTGCAAGCAAAGCCAAACAAAGAATTCGTTCACTACTACCCATCGGCCAGCAGGTGTTCAGCCATCCCAGGAAAGCAGGGCTTTATCATGCATAACAGTTAACTGGGAAGACAAATGCCATCACTCTGAATGTACCCACTTCCTCCTTTCACTCAGCTTTTATTTCTGAGCATGACATCATATGGTATGTGATATCCCTTTGGTCAGCTGGGGTCAACTGTCCCAGCTGTGTCCCCTCCCAACTTTTTGTGCACTCGCAACCTACTCGCTGGTGGGGTAGCATGAGAAACAGAAAAGGCCTTGGTGCTGTGTAAGCACTCTTCAACAATAGCTAAAACATCGATGTGTTATCAACACTGTTTTGGTAACAAATCCAAAACAGTACTATATGAACTGCTATGAAGAAAATGAACTCTATCCAAGCCAAAACCAGTACAATCCGGTACATTATACTGTATTTACAGTCTTGCAAATGAAGTGCTTGCTTAACCTAGCAAAAAACTCCAAAAGGCTCTACCAAAGATGCCTGAAAAATTGCATCCAGAGGAGGGCAACAAAGCTGGTGAAGACAGACTCCTTGCTGGTCCTGGCTTCTGATCCATGCATCTCTGTAATAGTTCACTAATTTCAGCTTTTGTCTCCCTAGTCATTTATATCAGTTTCCTCTAAAACAACCTGAGTTCTGATTAGTGGACATTAAAGCAAAGGTAAGTCTGCCTCCTGGGTGTCAGTTTCAGCTCAACAGCTCCAGAACAGCCACTGCAACAGATGTCCAATATGCCCGCTTCTTCCTGCTGCCTGGGACTGGAGTGTATGGGGCTACATGGTTAGTTCACTTGGTCTGTACTATCAGCTGGAAAAGCAGGACACGCTCAGCAAAGATAGAGTTTTCAGTAATTCTTAGTTTCTCAACTCAGACAAGTCTCTACAGTTTCTAAATGCATGGATATTTCATAAACGTGGCTGATTTCAGGTGAGGTGAACTTAAGTTCAAAGGCTAACCTGCAGTCCCTAAACCAAAGAACAGTTTTTTTTTCTAATGGAGATCTTTCAGTATTTATCAATCTTCCCTCTTTTCCCTCTGCCCCAACCTTGTTCTTGAAAACAAACATGAATTCTGACAGACTGCTAATGGAGATGAATTAATCCCTTTTCTTCCCAGACCTATGCCCCACCCCCCATCCTCCCCCTCCCCGAATTACCTTAGACAATATGAACAGAATGACTGAAAACAGGCAAAGTCATTAGCAAATGCAATTAAAACCCTGTAATGAAAAACATTAGACAACACTAATAGATGGAATTCAATGATCCAGCTGTGGAAATACGTGAATTGTTTTGCTGCTTTTGGAAATCTATTTGAATTCTTCTATTTGAAAATCTGTGTGAGAACTGCTGCCTTGCAGCCACATCACATTCTTTACCCTTCTTTTATGACTTATTTTTTTCCCACAGGAACAAAAGTGCTTAATTCTTTGTCCAGTTCAAGTTACTTAAAAAAGCAATTTATGTCAACAAGTTATGTATTTCAAAATACCAGGCCTCTGACTCAGATCATAAGCACTTTTCTCATCACAGACACTCAACAGTCTTATTATGCTACTTAAGAAAAAAATTGGCAGATTGATCCAACTTGCTGTTCAACTTGTTATGATCCAATTGAAGTTGAAATATTCCTCTAAGAGGCTAAGGAATGATATGTCCTTAATGAGTTGCAAATAGTAATTATGAACTGTCTTTCTTTGTTTCAGTAGAATATAGGATAAGGAGCAAAACTGAGACTTGGCTTCAAAGCAGTTATCATTAAAGGTCACTTCAAGGAAACAAACTTTCTCTGTTATCTGCTTCAGAGTGATGGTTGTAGCCTTCGTTGCATTTAACTGCAGATCTTTCAAATTGACAAAACTGACAGCAAATTGACAAAGAGAGTACTTTATCTATTTTGAGATGGAAGTAGTTTTTTTTTTTTCCTTGGTCTTATAGGAAAGACATACTTCATGCTAAACCATCTCATAAATTCACTTTGTCCTATTCATCTTTTGCTATAATATTTTAAGGGAAGTGACATTTAAGGAGTCATATCTTATCTGCCAGCACAGATGAATTAGTTCAGAATGTACACTGAGCAGTTAATTTATAAAGGACTTCCTGTATCACTGAAGAAAGTTGACTATCATCCAGTGAAGCTATGTTCCCAGTATCAACCGGTATATGATGAAGTGTCTCACATTCTTAGCACGTTAAGTTTCAGGTATCATTCAACTTAATTCTCTTTTTTCCTAACAGTTATAAGGATGTGTACAGGCCTTCAAGGTATACCTGTCAATTTTCTTAGATGTACAACGTATGGAAGAAAGAAATGGGAATGTATGACTTGACTGAGGTTTTCAGTCACTTGTGCCAGTTAGAGAAAGGATGCTGTGGCAGCTGATGGGTCTAAGTCAGAAAGAACAGTAAGAACAAACCATGAATTTTGCATACATACATAGGAAGAGCTGTTATATGCCTGGTTTTCAATTCTACATTGTGGAACAGAAATGTGACATTATTTTTACTTGAGTGGCCTCTACTGCCATTTGTGTGCTACTTGATAATCTAAACCCTGGAAACTGAAATAAACTGAGGTCGTGCCTGAAGTTTTGCCTAGTCAAGTGTATGTGAGGGTTAAAGTATAATCTTGTCCATGTTCTACATATATGTATATGTATTAGAACTGAGAAAAAGCCACATTAATCTTAAAGTATTTCATAAATCTTTCAAATATGGAGTGATAGCTACATGACACCATTCATTTACATTGCTTTGGCTTACATGCAGTAATTGAGCTGTGTTTATTGTCTATATGGTCTTCACCCACACAAAATAAAACATGTTTATTTAAACCATCAAGGCTCAGCTGACTAGTGGAAACTCATTAAGATGCCTGGAACATAATCCTTCATGAATATAGACGTGAAAAATCTGTTACTGGATGGGAGGGGTTATAGGTTTTTGGGGGGATGGGTGTTAAACATCCTCGTCGACTTCCTCATCCTTATAAACTGTCATTTTTTTCCTGCTAAAATAAAATAAAGTCCTGTTTCCCAACATACCTTTTGCATGACTGAAAATTTGTTATGGACAACTAAAAACAGCCTGAAAGTGATCACTTCATAACTGCCTCTTGCTTGCTGCCTCTGCCTTTCAATAAATGCTCTGGAATTATGTTAAAGTTTCCTCTTTTTTTAGTGGGAATGGCTGTTTTCATATATAATTAAAGAGAAAATTATTGTTGGAGAAGAATTACTGTTTAAGATTCTGAACAGGCAAGTAACGGCACAAATGCAAGAGTACGAAGTTAATGAGGGCAATACAGAAACGAGTTCCATCAGAAATCCATGCTAAGGTTGCTTAATGTTACTTATCAACAGAATAGGTGCACACCTTTGCCATAAACCCAGTAACAGTTGTATTTTTTTTCGGGATGTCTCTGACATATATCTGTTTTCAAGGAAAAACTGCTACGCGGGGGAGGATTTTAATCAATTTTTGCTTAAATTGTTGAAGTTAGAGGACTAGATACTCTACAGTGTCGAGGATTAATTTCATGGTAGCTGTCTAAGGGTGTTTATTTGGCATGCTAGGACAAATAAGGCAAGTAGCTAGTGTACTACTTCTAAGAAGGTTTTATTAAACGGTGAAGTCCATTTAACGCCTATCTCTGGTAGGTTTTTGGGACCTGCATTGTCTTATTGGCTAATTATTTCCCTTTGGCTCCTGCAGTCTTCCCTATCCATTCATGCATGTTGCATTGTTTAGGATTTGCTCACAACCTACAGTGTTATTAAAAGCCAGGATGTATAACTGGAGACTGAGCAGCAGGCTAATTTTTTTCACTGCAAGAGATACAAAATCATTTAATAACTGATGCTATATTTTTCCACCTAGCTGTTCTGCTTTCCATGCAGGAAAAAAATGGTTATTGCATTCCGTAATTGAATACAATTAATTATTGGCCAACAGGAACCTATCTACTGCAGAGCAACATTTTTTTTTATTTTATTGTATTTTTTAGCTAAACTATTTAATGACAAAATCAGAGTCTTTTTGGGATAGCATCATGTGATGCTTATACTAAGTAGTCTGTAGTAATGACTTTTTGGGCAGTACACACATTTTGAATACCCCAATAGAAGCAACATTGCTGGGTCTCAGAATAAATAAAAACTAGCACACTACCCTCATCAAACTACTTCAATATTGACCTTCATTAAGTGGTCAGATTATTGAGACTGTAGGTTACTTGCACAGTCTAAATGAAGGGAAATAAAAATTTCCAGTGCAAGGTGCCATCCTTGTTTCAGTCTCTGAATACTCCAGAGAACTCTGGGAATGCACCTGCCAATGTTAAATAATTTATGCCAATCTGAACCTACATTGAGCAAATGTGTGCCAAGGTCCTTTCTGTCCTTAAGAGATTCTCCATGCAGCTGCTGGCAGTGCAGTGTTTGAGGCACCTCCCCTAACTTCAAAGATGCCAGCTCAGGAATGAGAAACACTGTAGCTATGGTGCAGAGAGTCTGTGGTTAAATTACCCACAGTGTATGCTCACACAGCCATGGCGAAACTAATTCTAGTATTCAAGCCAGCTGGTTTACAGCAAACTCTGATATCTCTGTGCTACAATTAAAAATGCCATGTGAGGCCATTAAGCTATGACAAGCTGATCATTAAGGCAGTTATTTGCATCAAAGACTGATGAATTTTCATGACCTTTTTTTTGCATGATACTACTTGGAACCAGCTGAAAATAAATCCCAAACTATGCGAAATTTTTAAGGAAAAAAATGAAAAAAACCCTATCATGTTTTACACAATTCTAGGTATACATATAATACCAATTGTAAATTATCCTATTTTTTGCAGATCTTCTGAGGGGCTTTACATGCATGCATTCACATTTAGTTGAATATACCAGTAGCATTTTATTGAGTCATTTCCAATTTCCATTACTTGACAGTTTCTCCTTTGCTGCAGAAGATATTTTTTCCAAGTAGTCCATAGCTGTACTGATGAAAAACTGATTCTATTTCAAGGTGTGTAAAGGTTAGTTTGTAGATGGGCAGAAACATAGGATGGGGGTTGACTTTTTAAAGGTGGGTTGAAGACAAATGGAGATGTATTGCTTATGACACTGATTTTATAGCCTGTTTACTATATCCTTTTTCTTACTGCAGCATTTTGTGTATTATCTGCATGTGTTTTTTAATTCCTTGACCATATTTTCTAGTGCTGAGTGGCTGCTTTTTAATTGTTTGTCTCAGAAAAATAAAATAGCTTAGAGATAGTTATAGACTCTAATTTTAAAACTGAAGTGATCAAAAGTAATTCTGATCATTATAGGCCTGATGCTACGTATCACTTTTCAGTATTGGAAGTGATTTTTCTTATGTTAGTAATGTTTTCTTTATGCTTATTTTATGGCTATTTCATCATATTATATTTGAGTCCAATGCACTTAAAAATTTCCATGTTTGCAAAGAAATTTCCACTTTTTTGTTATGCTTATTTAGAAGATGGCTTTGAATTATCTGGGTGTGGACATAACTTGGTCTACTACCTTTTTATATCTCATTAACTGCTGTCCTGCTTGATGTGTATCTTACCAGGCTGATTCCACTGACGACAGCCACGGTGACCATTTGTTATTTTGTTGTGCTGATGTCTGTTGTATTTAGAAAGATTAAGGACTTCTTTAGCTAGATCTAAGGTACATTTCTGCCAGTGTTTCAACTGATGCAGTTCTGCTATTGATTCCTGATATAGTGTACAGGAAGGAAGGGACTGCTTTTATTTTCCCCATGTTTCTGGTTTCTCCCTTAAACTGCAAACACCTGCTCCTAAGTAAGGTTTTGTAAACTGAGGGAAAGGGTGATACAATTTTGTGACAGTTATTACTGAAATTAACCTTGTTGCTGAATTTTTTAATTATTATTATTATTTGTTATTATGTTGCATAGACTATAGCAGGATTTCTTTCATGGTTCCACAGAATTTTAGCTTTTTTTTTTTTTTGAAATGAGAGTGAGAATTATTGGCTTTAAACATCTGTAATAGACAATTCAGACTAGTAACTGCGCAGGCAAGTAACCTCATTTTAAAGCAGAGGTCTTTATAAGCTGTTCATTGATGTATTTGCCAATTGCACATTCACAGACTAACATTTTATATTTGGTGGTGACCACAGTTAACAAGAAAGAGTGCTTTTCCATACAAATGTTATTTGAAAGTACTTCTTAAAGATCCATTCATATTCTAACAAGAGCTGCGCTTAAATATTTGGCAGTGACATTAGGATACAGTTGAGTAAATAATGTGAGAAGCAATTAAGCTATGGCGTCTGAATGCAAATATCTATCCTATCTCCTCTCAGTCAGCTGTTTTTTCTAGGTTGAAGAGGCCTCTACAATTTCATTGTTGGTTGTATGGAACCTCTTCCACCTTTGGCCACCTTTTTCACTCTTCTCTAAGCTTTATCTGCTCTGCTACATCCTTTTGAAGGTGGGGGAGAGAATTTTGAAACTACAGTTTAGGGATGGCAGCCATCAGGAATTTAAGAAAGTCTGTAATGATGTTCTCTCTCTTACAAAATTCCTTCCTAATTATCCCTAAACCTGATTTGCTTCTTAGACTACAGGTGGACTCTGAATTGATGTTTCTTTATCTGTCGTAACCCTAAAGTCTTTTCCCTGAATCTCAAGGGCTAGTTCAGGGACCATAATTTTATGTCAGGGTAGCATGGTTTGTTTTTTTGGTCTGTGAGTATTCCCTTCACATTTATCTATGTTACATTTAGTCTCCTACTGAATCCTGCAGAAGTCCTCTGCAGTTCTTCACAAATGTCCTAGTTTTACTGCTCTGAACTACTTTGTATTATCAGTAAATGTGATCTCACTCTTCTCCTTTCTCAGTTTGTTTACCAGTCTATTCAACAGCACTGATCCTAGCACAAATCCCCACGTAACCCCACTGGTGACCACCTCTGCTGTGGAAACAGATAGTTTACTCTCACTTTCTGTCTTTTCGCCAATTATTCATACATGCAAGATCCTTTCTTCCTATGCCATACGTACTTTGTCTCCTAAAGAACCCTCAGTGAAAGCTTTCAACTAAAGCCTCTTATAAAATCAGAGTGCCTCAATTATTTTGATCTGCATTATTCATAGGCTTGCTGAAATTTTCAGAGGAATCCAGTGATTCTGTGGCACATTATTTTCCTTTTAAAAAAACCATGTGGTCTCTTCCCTAGTATATCATATTTAGTCAGGTGACCAGACTTCTGTACTTTATTTATGCCTTTTACTATGATTTGTTCACCGTGAATGTCAGAATGTGAATGTTAGAAACCTATAGGTTCTTGAATCTCTTCGGCTATTTTCCAGTCCTCTGCCACAAAAGCGGTTTCAGGGAAGAGGTCAGTAGTTTAGAAATTTCATTTTTTAGATCCCTAGGTGATTACCACCTGGCCTTGTGTCACAGAGGTGCACAAAGTCAAATTAGGCAGGTGATGACACTAAAAATAAGATTTATTCTAATCAAAAGCGTTTTGGTCTTCTGAGAAACATTTGTAAACCACAGGTTCAGGATGCCAACCAAAATCAATACTACACAGCTGACTTAAGAATTCCTAAGCTTTAGGACAACGACCCACGATGAGCAATCACTCACCTAATAAGGCGAGGGCTCTCAACCTTGAGGGGTTACCTTGGGCAGCATCCCCCAAGGATTCTCTAACCCAAGGAGAGAGTCCCCAACTACAGACTCACTACTCTGAGGAGGACCAACTCCATTTGCCCTCCAGCGAGGCTCCGTTTATACCCTAGTTGAATCTGAGCTGTGGCTGTATATGGCCATGCCAGTTCCCTACTGGCTGAGGGCTCCATCAGCTGGTGACCGTGTACGTGACACGGTAAGGGTATAAAGGCACGAAAAGTGAGGGTGTGGAAGTACAGGTGCGAAAAGAATCAGTGGCCGCTATGTTTAAAGCCCCACTCTATATCAGGGCGGGCGCACCTGCCACACCTTGGCAGTTTGCTTCCTTTCTTTTTATTAATGTCTTCCATAACCTCTCCTGCCAGCACTTCATCTCCTGTTCTGCCCCTGCACATAAGGGAAAGCTCAACAAGAACAAATACAGAAAAATCTGTCTTTCTGTTACGTCTTCTCTTCTTAGACAGCAGCTTTTATATTGGGAGCTTTTAGTGTTCTTCCAGACTCTCTGTCGAAGTTTAGACCCAGCCGGCAGCTAAGCACCACGCAGCCACTCGCTCACTCCCCCCCGGTGGGATGGGGGAGAGAATAGGAAGAGCAAAAGTAAGAAAACTCGTGGGTTGAGATCAGAACAGTTTAATAATTGGAACAAAATAATAGTAATAATAATAATGAATTGTAATGAGAAGGAAAACAACAAGAGAGACAGAGGAACAAAACCCAAGGGAGGGAAAAAGGAAAAAAAAAAAAAATATAGAACCGCTCACCACCCACCGACCGACGCCCAGCCAGTCCCCGAGCAGCGATCGCTATCCCCCGGCCAACTCCCCCAGTTTATATACTGGGCATAACATCATATGGTATGGAATAGCCCTTTGGCCAGGCTGGATCAACTATCCTGGCTGTGCCCCCTCCCAGGTTCTTGTGCACCTGGCAGAGCATGGGGAGCTGAAAAGTCCTTGACCAGTGTAAACACCACTTAGCAACAGCCAAAACATCAGCGTGTTATCAATATTATTCTCATACTAAAATCCAAAACACAGCACTGTACCAGCTACTAGGAAGAAAATTAACTCTACCCCAGCTGAAACCAGGACACTCTCTGGCGTGTTTCCTTAGTAATTAGACATCATTAGTCTTACCTGGAAACCGGAAAATGTGTGAGCCTGCCCAGTAACAGAGGAAATTTTTAAAGGCCTCTGATATTTTATTCTGGCAGTCTGTAAGCACTCACTAAAGCTCCATCAGCAACACATACCTTTAATCACTCTGCTGTCACATAGTTACTTTAGTGTTACTGATTTAAGGGAGAAAAGTAAGTTTCTATGTAGAGATGTAAGAGAATTATTTTGCATGTCAGAACTCATATGCTGAAAATTTTCTGTGTCAGCTACCAGGAACATATACTGTATAGGAAAAAATCTGATAATGAACTTGTTAAAATTGGTCATCTATTTAGTTATCAGGAAGAATGCCTTGCAGGTTGCATACTATCAGATGTCACTGTTTTTATAAAGAGAAGTTTCCCTCAGGCAAGCCTGATCTACTGTTAACCCATTTAATTTGCTTTTACAGTTGATAAAATTATCATCCTCTCCTTTTCTTAGGGGGGTTAAGACCTTATGCAGCTTATTTGACATATAAAATAGCAGCTGTGAATAGTGTTTTTATTGAGGCCCTGTGGTTAATGTTAAGTATGTGTTTAACAATGTAAATAATTTATTATTTGTGTGCATGTCTTGGAGTATGTCTGTGCAGGGGGTTGTTTGAAAAAACATTTTAAGTTTAAAAAAAAAAATAGGACACTAACAGAGGTGACAGCACTAACTAACAGAGAAGCTTTGTCATCCTGATCAGTTGACTATTATCCCTGGGTACTCTTTCATCTGGATACCAATGATGTGGCCACGGGAGATCTGGAGCATATCAAGAGTGGCTACATGGCTTTGGGATCATGGCCAAGTGCATGGAGACACAGATGGTCTATCTTCAGTCCTGTTAGTACAGGAGAAATGCTCGAGGCAGAGTGGATGGATCATGCATGTCAATGCCTGGCATAATTAACAGGAATTTAGTTTTTATGACCCTGGGGCCCTTTTTGAGGATGGACAGTATTATGGAGGAAACGCTCATTCTGGGAAATCAGCATGACTGGGTGCCTCTCTGAAGTGCCTGTAAACTCATGCATGCAGTATGGGGGAAGAAAAAGGGAAAATTAGAGGTCTGTGTGCAGTTCCAGGGCTGAGATCTCACTGGGATCACAAAGACTACTGGAGTATTGCAAGCAGGGTCACTAGGAATGGCAGGCTGGGAAGGCAAGGAGGAGTTGCCCTTTTCGTGGGAGAGCAGCCAGAATGCATGGAGCTCTGCCTAGGGGCAGAGATGAGTCAGCAGAGGGCTGCTTAGTCAAGATTAGAAGGCAGACTAATGTGGATGATGTTGTGGTGGGGGTCTGCTACAGACTACCTGATCAAAACATAGATGAGGCCTTCTTCAGACAAGTAGAGGAAGCCTCATTTGCAGGCCCTGGACCTTATGTGGGACATGAATAACTCTGATATCTGCTGGAAGGGCAAACACGCAGAGAACAAGCAATCCATGAGATTTCTGAAGTTCACTGATAATAACTTCCTGACACAGGTGATTAAGGAGAAAATGCAGGGAGACAATCTGCTGGACCTGATACAAACAAGGAAGGACTGGGCAGAGATGCAAAGGTCGGGGGCAGCCTCAGCTGCAGTGACCATGAGATGATCATGCCCAAAGACATGGCGATCCTCATGTACAAGAAGCTGAACATGAGCAAGCAATGTGCTGTTGCAGCAAAGAAGGTCAACCTCCTCCTGCAGTACATTAGGAAGAACATTGCCAGCACATCAAGAGAGGTGATCCTCTCTACTCACACTGGTGAGGCCACACCTGGAGTCATGGATTTAGACCTGGCTTCTCCAGTACAAGAGACACATGGACTTACTGGAATGAGTCCATTGAAGGACCACGAAGATGATAAATAGGCTGAAGGATCTAACGTACAATGAGAGGCTGCAAAAGCTGGGTCTGTTTCACCTGGAGAAGAGAAGACTCAAAGGGAATCTTATAAGCTGTACAAAGACAGAGCCATGCTCTTCTCAGTGCTGCCCAGTGACAGGACAAGAGGCAATGGGCATAAATTGAAATACAGAAATTCTATTTAAACATAAGGAAAAAAAAAATGTGGTCAAACACTGGCACAACTTGCTCAGGAAGGTTTTGGAATCTCCATCCTTGGAGATATTCAAAGCCCAAGTGGACATGGTGCTGGGCAACCTTCTCTAGGTGATCATCCTCTCAGTAGCAGGATTGGACTAGATGATCTCCAGAGGTCCCTTCCAACCTCAACCACTCTGTGTTTCTCTAAGGGTAGGTGAGGCTACATTACTTACTACAGTAGGCATATTGTATTACTTGTTACAGTGACTTGAGTTTCAAAATTAACTAAGAAAGGAAAATATTAACTAAGAAAGGCAACAATTTTCATCCTAGCATTTTCGTGCATGTAGTTTATTTTGGTGGGGGAAGAGCAGTTTCTAATGTTATTTTCTGCCTTTGGGAAATCTGAAATTTAGGTTTGAAGATTTATTTAAGATTTATTTAATCAACTGAGACTTTTAAATTATTTTTCCCTTTCTTTTTGCTACTCAGTAAATCACGATGGACAGTCTGTGCTTCATTTTGCCTTTTTTCCAAATCTAGAAAAATTTAAAAGGAGGAAGGGAGAAAAGTACCTCAGAGAAGGAAGGCTAGAAGTGGATTAGTGATGACAAATGGTAGTTTCTCCTTAAGTGTTGTGCTGTACTTGAAAGTAAAAGTAAAAAGAATGAGGCAAGGATACTAACATGAAATGGAAATAAAATAAAAGCATAAGATAAAACCTGTGGAAAAGTGGAGATTTTTCATTTTGTTAGATGTGCAGAACTCATTTTTTTACCAGCTTTTGTCATAACTGATGCTGGTTTTGTTTTGTCTTTTTTTTTCTCCTTAGCTGCAGTGCACTTTGCTATGTAATTGATGTTTTATGTGTGCTCTGTACCCCTTTACACAAAGTAGTTGCATTAAAACATTTGGGTACTGACAAGTTCAACTGGCGTGACAGGAAATGTTTGATTCTTTTGCAATCATGCTACTTTTGTTACAGTGATATAGAATGAATGCATCTCATGATAGATGTCCAAAATTCACATCAGAACAAGACTGTGAAATCTTCAGTCATTTATAGTTTAAAACACTTCAACCATAAATATGAAGTAAGGACTATAAACTTAAACACTTTAAATTCCAATTAGATTATGAAGTTTCATTTGTTTACCTTAGTAAGTAGGGTGTATTTACTTTCTTTCTATAGCTTTTTAAAAATAATGGTGATATGCTAAACTTATTTCCCCATGCAATGGGAACTTTTTGAACTCCTTGATTAGCTGAGTAGGTGTCTATAATGATAAAATGGTAGGTGCTAAGTGTATATTAAATGTATAAAAATTAGTGTGTAGGAGTGAAGTAGATTAAAATACAAAATTTTCAATGCTGTGATGTGGAAAACTATCTCATTCATCTGTACTAGAAAATCCTATTTAACAACAAAATAATGTTCAGAAAACTCCCTGCGGTTTGTTTTAACAATAAAGATCAGGAACTATTAAAGTGTTTGGCAACAAGTTCTAATATTCTCCCCATTTGTCTTTTCTCTCCTCTAGGCAGATTCCTTTGGACAGATTCATCTCTGCTGCATGATAGTAGGAATGATGTGAAAGGAAAGGAGGAGAAAAGACATCGGTAAGTCTGCCCTTGACTCAGGAAGCAGGTGAGAGTGTCTCATATCCAGGGGAATACTTCCTGAATATTTCCTGAATACTTCCCATGTATATCCTGTTTGCAAAGCAAACTCCCTTGTTTCAAGCAATTCTGGTGAAGGGCACAAACCCACATATCAAATTGATCTTCCCTTCTTTATGGCAAGCTAGCTGTTAATTTCTCAAAGTTAATGTATTCAGATGGACGGGCTGTTGGCTTGGCTGTAATAGTTCAGGACCAATAGATTTTTATTTTTGAAAGAGCCTTAGAAAGTATTTGCTGTCACATACACAACAGGTTGTTGTTCAAGAATATTTCTTTACAGTTTCAATTCTAAACTGAGTTTTATCTTAATTCTTGAGTTGGATGCCCTTGAGATGTCTTGTAAAAGCTATGCCCATTTCAGTTCTAGAACCATGTAAAAATTGTTTGAGACAAAGTAAGGAAAAACAAAGAACAAACACAAAGAACAAAAAAGGTAAATGAAATACTTATTCTGAAAGATTTTCAAAGTTAAAACATTAAACTGCCACGAGAGTGTATAGCTTTCTGTGATAGTGAAGAAGCTTTAAGTTTGCAGAAGCATACGCAGACATGATAGTACTTTGTACATAACAAAATCACAGGCATTTAATATTTTTGTTGGTTTCAGGCATAATAGTATTTCATTTAAGTACCCATGTAATCCTTTGGAAGTCAGCATTTTTCCCTGTATTGGGTCCAGCTGTCCAGGATTTGATAGCAAGGCTGGGCTGCAGGGGCGGCCCCTGTGAGGAGCGGCCGGGGCTGCCCCGTGCCGGACACAGCCGGTTCCAGCCGGCTCCAACGGCCCCACCGCAGGGCCCAGCTGAGCCCCTCAGCCACAGGCGGGCGCCTCGGGGAAAGCCTGGGGAAGGAAGGGCAAAAGATGGATAAGAAATGGGTAAGAAATGGGTAAGAAACTGGGTGAGAAACGGCAGCCGGGGCTGAGGGAAACAGGGTGAGAAACAGCCCTGCGAGCCCCAAGGGGAGAGCTATTGAAATTAGCCATGCCAGGGATATTTTCTGTTGCTTAATACCCAGATTTTGGCAGGAAAACTTGGACTTCAAGCAGTGAAAGGAAACTGGACCTTCCTCAGCTGCCATTTGAAACCTACAATCCTTAGTGTATGTTGGTGTCCTCAGCACCAGTTTTCCTCAAGTTTTCCAGTCCATGATAAACCCTCAGATATGTAATGTGTTGACAAATTGAAATGTTGAAGCTATTCTGTAAGTAACATCCTACAAAAGGTCCTGCAAAGTCACTGTTGCTGGTACAAGTGTGCTCTGCAGTGCCTTTACTGTGTAATCCATACATCTTGTTGGGGTGCATGAAAAGGACAATGGAGAGTGCTGAGAAAACTGAGAAAACCATAAACTGAAAGTACTCCTTTGCTGATGGTATTGTGCTGTGGTCTCCTAATCACAAGAATAATTAGCAAAAGGTCAAAATCTTGGCAGTGAAAATGCTTTCAATACAAAGGAAGAACTGGCAGGGATTAAGAATCAATTAGTCTAGAAAAACAAAACCAAAGATGGAATAACATGTCTGCAAAAGAAAGAGTCTTTGAGAAAGATGTCATGCCCAGGGTGGCTTTCTGTGCCCAGGCAAGGGATCTGGAGCTTATAAAGCCAGAAAGAAGAATATTGGTTATCTGATTTTACCTCCCACATAATGCATGATATAGAATCTGCATATACTAATTCCTCTTTGAAGTTGAGTGTATTTGAAAAGTGTAAAAGTCCAGACCTATTTTAAAAGTCTGGAACAATGGAAAATTTGTGACAGTCACTGCAAATTCAGGACTGTATTGGAAGAGGCTGACATAACTGTTTAAGTCTGCCTTCGGTACCCCTTGATTCATTTGATAGATCCCTCTATTGGAAACATGCCTCTTGCCCCCCCGCCCCACTTTGGCTTGCACCTGAAGCTCCTTACTGGCTCTAAGTCTTGGCAAGCAGATTTTCTTTTTCCTTTTCTTTTCTATTTGGCCTCAAGCTGAAAGTGGGCTATTTTGATCACTACCTCTATTTGCAAAAGAAGTGAGTAAAATGACACCTGTTCTTTATCGTTAATACCATATACAATTTCCTTTTTTTGATAACATGAACATAGCTACTCATCTATCCATTAATGCTGGAAATCAAGTTTGAATGTCAAATGAACCATCTACTCTCTACTAATTAAAAATTTCTAAAGAAATGCTAACAAACAAGTTAAGTGCAGTTTTGTTTACATGGAATTAAAAAGAATTGCACCAAATGTTGTTTGAAAGTACTTTACTTTGGAGTATAATCAGTAGATTTTAGAGATAGGCTTTTACTGTAGAGCGCAGTGAGTATCAAAATATTGTAAACATAATTGCCTTTAATTAGTTCTTTTAAATACTACATCAACAGACAGATCTATACTTATTTGTAAGAAATTCAAGAACAAAAAAAAAATTACTGATTGTAAAGAATGACAGTGATTTGGCATCTTTTGAATTTATTAGACATTAATAATAGAAATCTTAAAGTTCTCATAGGCAAGGTGTGTAATTTTTCTGAAAAATTATGAAGCTTTCAGCTTTAAAATATGGTCTTCTGTGATCAAAATAGATTTACTCCCTCTATAATCTTAAGTTATTCAGTCTCTCTAGGCCTTTGTGTGCCATCTACAGAAGAGAGTTTATGATTTTTATTTTTTTTAATTATTATTCCACTCTATCTTCCTGACAGTTCAGAACAGGGATTATTAGAACATATGAAGTGGAAGGGATCTTCAGATTCTAGTTTCCAGGCAATACGTCATATAGCCCACTTCCTAAACATAGGAAGTTCCAAAGAGCGCTTCAGCTTTCTATGTGTCTCCTCCTCCTGCCTTCCTGTTCATGTTTCAGAATTTTATTGCTCTACTGGGCAGGAGTGTTCTCATTTCCAGCCTGAAATTCCTTATGGACAGTTGTGAATTCATTCCATCCTAGGTCCTATTTTGTTTTTGCCTACATAAAGTTCTCTTACCTCTTCTGTGCTTAGACTTTTTTCTAGTGTAGTATTATGCAGCAATTGTTCCCTTTCACCCTTTGTTTCTCCAAGTGAAACCAGTCTTGTTCTTCTAGTCTTCACTTACAGGATAAGATTTCCATTCTCCATATTTGTCTTTGATGAACATGCATAGCCAGAATTGCACTCAATATTCCAAATAAACCTTTCTGAGACCTCCAACAGTTATACTAATGCTTCTCAGTCTCTGCTGAAAATAATTATCCTGATATTGGGATTGTATTTGTCATCTTTGCAACTGCATCAGACTGCCAATTGACAGTCATCCTATGGCCATTTACTATGTTCAATACTTCCCTGTCATTTTTAACTCAAGAGTTTGTAACTGAAGTTTTGTTGTTAATAAAGAAGTGAATTTAAACTTACTGTAGTAGGTTTTTTTTTCTTCAGTCCTCAATAAAAGGGGACATAAGACATTTTGTGGCTTGGCAGTTTTCCCAACAGAGATCCAAGCAACAGAGACCCTAATAACGTATACCGTAAAGTCTGAATATCATTGGTTGTTACTATTGAAGTAACATGGAGCCTTAAATGAAGTTTTACAGATAATGCTGTTAAATAATAGACCAATAAGCACGATAACTGTATACAATTAGAGAGGAAGATATACAGACTGAAAAATACTCATATGTTATATATGTATATATAGATACATATGTAGAATGAAATGACCCAACAATGCTCAAGACTGGAGCTTGAGTGCTTGCTTGGATATGAGTAGAGTAACTAATCAATAAGAGATTATCTGGTGCTGACAAAAAGTTTACTTTGGGAAACTGGCTTTAATTCTTTGGGTTCAAGCTGCTGGGCAGACCCAGCTCTGTCCCCTTTGATCACTGACAGTTTTATGCTCTAGATCTACCATGGTTCCCTGAATAAAGAAACCTGAGTGACAAATCCACTGTTCAAATTCAGAGACACCGGAGCAGTAAACAGTACCCCATGGGTGAGCAGCTTGGCTCAGCTATACCCACTGAGTCAGTAGCAACCAGGTTATTGGCAATGACTGGTGGGCTGGAGTGGACCATGAGAGAGGTGGTCTTTAGGCAGTACATATCACTCTAGAAACTGCTCTCCTCATTGGGCACTTCTAGCAGCTGCCATCAGCTCCTCCTCACTGAGGCTCTGTGGATTTGCAGCCCATTTTCCAGTGTAACAATGATGTGATAATGGCTTGCTTGCCTCTATTTCACACTTGCTCTAATTACATCCTTCATTTTATGTTTTTTTATTTTTTGCATGAGGATTCTCCAGTTCTTTGTGTTCTGTCATACTCTGATGATGCCTTTCAGCTTTGTGTCAGCAACACGATCAAAATGCTCACACCAACATCGCTACCAAAAGTTTTGACCACAGTAGATAATGGATCTGATATCTGAGAATCTTCCTGTGTAACCTCCTTACTGTCTATCTCCCTCCATTTCCATGCTGCCTGTTTGTGTATCTCCTTATCCCCACATTTTAATTTGTCTGCTTATTTCCATATTTTTGATTGTAATCATTTAGGTTTAAATGTGGGTTTATATCAGATGCAAATGGTACTGAAATCCAGTTTGAGATTCGCTGTTTCTTTTGTTCAGGCAATAATTTATCCAAGAGACTTAACAGATTAGTCTAGCATGTTATATGTAAAGCCTTCATGCATTATGTTATGTTTTTCTACATATTTGCACATTATTTTTTTCAAAATATGTTTGAAAGGATTTCATGTCTTTCGTTTTTCCCTGCTCCCATTAATTTGTATTCTCCCGTCACCTGCTGGTGACAAGTTGCATTCTTTCCAGATTAATTTTTTAATATTTGTTCCTGAAACATAAGTTCTATGCAAAGGATGCAAAGTGATAACTTGATATTAATAGTTATATTAATACAATTAATGTTTTATTAGTTGGTAATTGAAACATTCTTCAGCAACCAGCTTCAGTGGTCTCCTCTTAACATTTCTGAGTTATTACATTCTCATACTCAATTCTCCATCCTATTAAAGCATCCATGTGTATTGGCACTGGAATATATTAAATGGGTTGATTTAGAAATCAGGCTGATAAAAGATGGAGTAAAATGTCTTATCCCTAGACTATTTAGAAAGGAGTAATCTGTGGAGGAGAAAGAAGAAACAATGAATATGTCCATCAGTTTTTCCTTTGAGTTGATTCATTTTTAATCTTCTGTAACACCTGACAACATGGCTATTTCATCTGATTTAAAATTTAATGTCAATATAAAATGCCTAAATGTCAAGTCATTTTCACTGAATTTACATTACTGTAACCAGGTCTGCTTGGCCAGCCATATTTAACAACTGCATAACTGGCAACTGGAAGATACCCGTATTTCAGCTTGTTCTGCATAAACATTCATCTGCACATCATAAACCAGTATCTCAGCAGGAAAAAAAATGCACATGAATATAGCTGTATCCTCGGAAGGTTTTTGAGTGAATAACACAGCACTGTAACAGAAGCATGGAGTGCTTTCAGGACTTAAGTATATGGTGTGTGTTGTAACTGACTACGTGTGTGTGTATGTATTTGTATATATATGTAGGGGAATTAAGGATTGCCTTGATGGGAGTGCTTAAAAGACTGATAAATCAAACCAGTTAAAAAATTTAAAACAACACTTTACTGGATTGACATTCCTTAAGAGTACGCATGGGCAGTGGTTAGTTTTTAACGACTATCAATCATTACATACTCAAACAATTAGTCCTTAACTAGTTTGGTTTTGATTAGTGGTGAGTATACAACACCAAGGGGCTGATGCTGTCTATCAGTGTTGACTGATGGCTGCAATTCTCAGTGGTCTTAGTCATGGAGGTTGAGGTCATCAGGCCTGAGAGCTGGAAAAAAATTGCACATCATCTTTCTTCTCCTGCTTGCATCCTCAAAAGAAAAGGGGAAGATCCACCTGTTTCAGGCCTGGTTCATTTCTTTTTCTGCTTTTGCCAGATATCTTTCTTGCTTCTTCTAAATCCTTAGTTCTTGAATTGCACATTTTACTGCATACACGTTTTTATGCACTCTGCTTGTGTAGCTATACCACAAGTCCTGTTACTATGAGCAAATAGTAATTATAGCCTGCTTAAATCATCATCTGCTTTACAGGTGCGCCAGCCCCCTGATTTGGCTACACATGGTTTACGGAGCTCCTTCTCTGGGCTTAAGGGCAGCTGGGGACTCCTGGGGTGTCCAGACTGCTGTGCCAACCTTGTCCCAGCACTCCCAGGTCATGGCTACTCTGAATGTTGAATCAGAGGAAGCTTTCACTCAGTAATGAAATGAATATACTCAAAATCATCCACAGATTTAGAAACCAATAACTGGTCAAGAATTTATCCTACATAATTTCACTAGAAAGAAAGATTGTTTTGCCTTCACATCTGCCCCTACTTCTATACTTTTCTTCTCAATTTGCTTTAGTATTTGTATATCCCCTGTGTTTTAATGCCTTCTGTGGCATTTGAAGAAAGTTGCAAGTAGACTAATAGACATTCCTATATACATATAGAAGATATTCCCCCCAAAAAAGACATGATAGATTTGAAATTGAGTGGCATGAACTTTTTAGGTCATAAATGTAAAAGATGTTTTATGTGCAGAAGTTAGCCCTTTACTACTGGTACTATTGGTAGCTGTGTTTTCTCTGTCTTTTTTTTTCTTTTCTTCTGGACTACTCCTACTGACCACTATCTCTGCTTAGCATCTAAGAAAAATTATAGAAGAACTTTTAAAATAAAGCACCTTTTACAGTAGTGACTTTTAAGTATACATTAAATAATGATCTTATTTTTATCCTTGATTTTAAGGAACATTAGACTGATTTAATCCTGGTGTAGTTTTCTTCACTGAGGAAAGTATTTTGCCTTTTACATTTAGTGATTCTATTGTGGATATATTACCCAAAAGCTATAATATATTTCATATGTAAGATTAACTTTATGAAAGCCTGCTTGCATTTCTCCCAGTGTTCTATAATTTAGTCCTTTGGAAATGTCTGACTCTTATAAAGAGGGATGTATGTTGGATAATCTTTGCTGTCTCCCATGGTTCCATTTCTTCTGTAAGACAGGAGTGTTGCTTCTCCAGTATAACATTTTGCCAGCAGCTTGCTTTTCTAAGTTTTTAACTTTCTAAAGTGCTACTCACTGCCAGAACTTTGCTGTTGATTTTTAAAGACCATCAGTGTAATTTATGTTTCTAGTAGCTCATATTTATTTCATGAGTGAGCAGTAGAAAAAACATTTTTGGTGATTCAGCATTTGGAATCCAGTGTTGTTGGCATGCATATTGTGGTGACTTTCGTTAAAGGTTATCCCAAAATTCTTCAGAAAGTGTATGGATATAGATAGTAGATTGGGTAATGGGAAGTAGTGTTATGAATTACAGTAGTCTGGGTGAGCAGAAAGCAGAAATGACCCTTTTCAATATATACTCAGAATGTTTTCAGGGCTTTTTCAGGTCTCTTATACACAGTAAATGCTAAGTCAGAGACCTGAAGAACTCTGGATCTTACCAGTGATACGAACTTATCATGCACAGAAGATTTTTGTGAGAAGTCATACTGCTATAATCATGTTAGCTGACAGTGTCATGTTTTGATTTGCCCTAAGTTGTGAAGAGGATAGATTTAGCACATCAGTATCTAAGGGCATTCCTGGTTTTCTTCTATTTTCACTAACAATTTTACAGTCCCATAATGCATCAGATCTGTCCAGTCATCTGGATGAAAATTTACATAAGAAAAGAAAAAAAACCCAACCAAAACCAATGCAGACTGGTTTACCAGCTGGAAACTGTTCATGATTGGCTTTGACAGACTGTGAAATTAAGTGTCAGAGTGTGATCTGAATTTTTCAAGGCATCATTAAAGCTGTATTCTAACTTTAAATTCCAAAAAGCTCCAAGTGATTCACTTTTAAAACTGACACGCTTCAGTCCCAAATTAGTTTATGAAACACTTGAGAGTACAAATGAACTAAAATTTGAATATACTTAACTTGAAGTTTTCCCACATGGCTTGGAATTTCTTTTTTTTTTCTCCTGTGAAAATACACAAATTTCAGAAATGAGCAATAAGGTCTGATAAAACTAAACATATTAAAAAAATGTAGGTTTAATAAATGAAAATCTAATTGATTAAGACCTAAGGACTAAGGGTAAAATCCCAGAGGGATTTATTTCCCCTTATATAGAACCCTAAAAAGTTGCATGGAGAGATTACTTTTTAAA
This sequence comes from Mycteria americana, assembly GCF_035582795.1. Taxonomy (NCBI): domain Eukaryota; kingdom Metazoa; phylum Chordata; class Aves; order Ciconiiformes; family Ciconiidae; genus Mycteria; species Mycteria americana. The sequence goes on along the minus strand of NC_134366.1, from coordinate 91,336,628 downwards.
AGTAACTTTTAAAGATTGACCATACAGTCCTTAAGTTGCCATTGTAACTGATTGTATTCAAATATAACATTGCTATTCTTCCTCATTTTTGCTGGTTTTATTCTTCTCTTTTATCTACTGTTTCTTGTTAGCTGGTGTAGTTATTGTCTCTTTCCTATAGAAACAGGCTTTTTATATGGAATAATAATCATAATTATTATATGTTGTCATATCTATTATTCCTCTCTTAAGGAAACAGAATTGGAGCTAACATTGTTGAAGAGGTAATGGCTGTGTATTCACAATGGCTATCTATATCACAATACATATACTTTAAAAATGTTTATGTCTTTAATTATCTACAAGACTAATCCACAAAAGTATGGATTCTTCCCCCCGTCTGTGTATTTAGAAAAGTTTTCTTATGTGAAATGACTATAGAAATGACCTAAAAAAAGTAGACAGTGAGACACCTGCAGAGACTGGATTCTTTTCATCGCAAAGTATACACTTTCTAATGTTGTCTTCCTAAGTGCACTCCCATGTGCATCTCATTGGTTTTGCAATGGGATGTGTTGTTCAACGATGAAACAGGATAAAGACTTAAACTATCAATTTTAATTACAAAAGTACAGATTTGTTCCATGCTTCTCATGAGATGTCACTGCTCATAGTTGTTTTCTCCTGCTATTGCTACGCTACAAATGCAAAATAGTATAACAAGCAATAGAAACATAGGCAGCATATACTTAAATGTTCATTTTGTATGACTTGAAAATGTAAAAGGGGGATAATTAATCTCCTGTAACATCCACATATTCTGTATGAGGTTCTTCTTTAATTCTCATTAAATTAAAAATGAGGAGAATTTAGCCATATGAAATTCTATGGTACCATCAGATCTTAAACTGAGACAGCAGTCTTTGGAAGCCCATCTTTTTAAGGAAACGGAGGGTACTGAGCACAGTAGAATTGTTACCTCCAGATGTAATTCCAGGTACATTTTCTTCCTCAAATAATATTGCATACAACGCGTACTTTGCATTATGCACGATCCCAAGGAATAAAGGTGAGGTTTTGTGTATGGCAAGATTTTAAATCATGAAAAATGCAGCTACCAAAATTTGTACTGTTAAATGACATACAATAGTAGAATAAAGAAGTCATCAGTGTCAAGTCAGAAAAGCATCCAGAGACAAGTAGATAACCATATTTTTATTGAAATATATATAATAATGTTTCATTAAAAAGGCAGGCCTCTTATAGTCTGTCTATAGTGCTTTTTTCCCTCTTAATGAATAAACATCAAAAAGTACACACTGTAATTTGTTACAGCTGGTATTGCTTCATGTAATTTCTTTTAAATCAGGGAGGTGAATTTTCAGAAATACTTTATTACACAGAAAAAGTGATGAGTTTTCAAACAAATTGCTTCATATGTTTGCTTTTTCTCTTATGCAATTTATGGCTAAAAAAATGACATTAACAAATTTCTTAGTAGCAGATTTGATATAAACTTATTATTTGTTTGGGTCATTTGACTTTTGCTAGTCTAAACTGTTTATAAATCAGTATTCTATTGTTCTGTAGGGCAGCAAACTCTGTGCAAAGCCTGTATCTGTTAGATTTGTATGTTTGTTAGTTTTAAATACTACCAAAATGAATACTCTTCACCTTAAAGGAGATTTCCCAATTCTACATGGAAATGATCAGGTATATTTCAGTAATGTTTTCAATCTGACTCAGTTTAATTAATTTATAGTTTCTTTATAAGGTAATGCCTGTAAAGTAAAAAAAAAATTTGGATAAAAACTTCATTCTTACTCTGTGCATAATGGTATTGCATTATTTTTTTTTTTAAATTTGTATTACATTTATACTACAGTTTCAGTACTGTTTATAGCAACAACATCCAACATAAACAATAGTGCAATAATTTTGATTAACTTTGAGTAGTTGTAGGTCTTTATTTTTTAAAATAACTGCATCTGTTACTGCAAGTTTAAAATAACTGCAACTGTTGTCTGACTTAGAAATCAGCATAGTTTGAACTTTATTCAATATGTTGAATAACTGTCTCAGCAAAAACGTGATTCAAGAGTGATTCTATTTGCCTCAGAATTAGTAATGTGGATTTGCACAGACATAAAAGATACTGTTAATGTATGTTTCTTAATGTAGATTTCTGGCTTAACATGTTCAGGTATTTACTAGATTTTTGCAAGGAACTTTGTGTGTATCTGAAATTATACCAGTCAAATAGAAGGCTGGTGTGAATTTGCATGCATCACTGTAGGATGGATGAAAGTTTGGTAGCCATGCATAACTAGATTTTAAAGAGTGACCCAATATACTACCCTTACTATCTACAGAAACAGCCATGTGCCATTGTACACATCTCCAAGGCAAATCATAATGACAGATAGGGAAGAGTGATATGGAAATTAGGATGCAGAACACTGACAGAAGTTAGCGTGGTGACACTGAATCTGACCCAGTAAATGGGAAGAAAACATGGGACAAGGGTTATCTGATGTTCAAGCCCCTATTCTCTCACTGTCTACTCCTCACGTTAAAACAGCCATTGCTGTGGCAGAAGCTGAATGCTGTCAGTGGTGAGGCAGGTTTAGGTGGGGAAGGACTCATGTTCCTAGGAAATCTGGCTGCTCTAAACAGAACTATTCATCCTTTCACAGTGCTGCTACTTCTGTCCAAAACCAGTGTCGCAGGTACCTGTCTTCCCACACCCTGGGTTGTGTTATCCTGCTTCTGTTCTGATGCCATTAACCATTACCTGAATATTGAGCAAAATGCCTGTTAAATGCATGCTAAGTATTTCTGGTTTTGCTACAAGCATCAAACAGTCTTTCTGAACCAATAGCAGCTCAGTGGAAAAGTTGTAATTATAAAAAATGTTGTTGTTTTCTACTGCAGGCAAAACACAGTTGTGAAGATATTGTATGCCTTTAAATCTAAGATTAAAATTAACAGAAAAATGTTACAACTGTTCATAAAGGAACCTTGGATAAGTGCTTTTTAGTGGCAACCATCACTGGTCCTTTTACTCTTTTTATTTTGTTTGTCTTGAGGAACACCCTTTATAGTTTATTAATGTTGCATTTTTAGTGTGTTTTGGGAAAGCCTCACAAGGCTGTTTGGTTTCTTTGTGTGTTTGTTCTCTAAACTTTTTCTATTTAGTGACTGAAAACCCAGAGAGAAAGTCAAATCTATTGGAAGGGTAATAGAAATAAATTACACATTGAGCAGCTTGCTCTTTCCTAAAGATTTCAATGAAGGTTTTGCATCTAGCCAGAAATGGTTGCTTGGAAATGGCTCCCAATATCATACTCCTATTAATGCTAACTATTCCAACCTTAATAACTCAGTCATTATTGCTTGTGGCCTTTACACCATTTACTGCCTAATATGACTGCTCATAATTCTCTTGGCTTTAAAGAACTCCAGGGAATCCTAATGTCTTTGCAATTTGGAAGAAAATGATGAATCCCTGAAATGACAGTCAGACTCATGTTGCATGCTTCTACTGTTTTGTGAAAAAAAAAATTGGTTAGATATACATTTTTATTATGCCTCATGCTTTGAAACTCATGGGTGACAACTACGCCTACAATTCACACAAGGTTTACATATTTGGTTCTTTTAAAAGGCAAAGTGCTCCTGAAATTTCATTCAAGCCTCCTATGTTTGCTAATTGAAATATCTATGAAAATATTAGAACATCTGAACTAGAGACAGTTAACAAGCATGCATCTTATCCTCTACTTAGCAACACAGAGTTTTATTCTAACAGTCTTCTCCTGAACAAGACACATTAAATGACCATTAAAGTAATTCTTAATCTTATTTTGATCCAGGTAATGTCCAACAAAAATAGGATTTGTTCCACATGCAAGATGTATTGTGTACCATTGGAGACTCTGATATCCTGGTTCTGTAAAGTTGTCATCCTGTCCTTCTGAGAAAGGTTTTAAACTCTCCTTTCTGTTAATTTTCACATTTACTGTATTTTGTCACTCAAGTGTTTTTCTTTTGGTTTTGCTTTTGCATTTTCTCTTTCAAAAGTGTAACATGTATTTTAGAAAAGACAGTAACTGTGTAATGGCAGCCTGATTTGGCTACTTTTTTGCTGCATTGTGCCTGACTCAGAATAATTTGATTTGAGTTCAAATAATTACTGGCAAGGAAAGTTAACATTTATGAATTTTAGGGAAAAAGCATATGTCTCCTAAATGTGCTTTCTTCTCCGGATTTGAATATTCACGGAATAATTCTGAAGGAATTACCAATATTATATTAGGACTCCAAAGTTTGAATGTTTTGATTATATTGTTTCTTTAATGAAAAATTGGGGGTGGGGGGAAGGCAGGAATGTTTAAAATTCAAATCCTAAAAGACAAAGAAAAGTGGCAACCTATCCTTGTAATTGAATCAAGAGAATAGAGTTATGAGTCTGTGCCTTTTTGTTGAGGTTTATTTGCATTTAAGCACCATAGTATCTAACAACTTGAGAAGCAAAGCTTAGTCTACTGAAGAGTTAGTAGGAAGCAAAAATTTTTGCTAAAACCATTATATTTGCAGTGCTTGCAAAGCAAATGTGAAAACAAGACGATCTGTGGTCTTTGGCTCTGCTGCTCTTCTACTATATCTGTTATTCCAAGGGAAAAGTTGTAGTGAAACAATACTATTCTAATTTGCTAATCTATTACTTTTTCCTTGTGCTGCAATTAGGAACTGACCGTTCTCAATTGTTTGCTCCATATACAGGCATAAGGCTTCACAATAAGTACAATCAGAGATCTCTTCAAACATGGGAACTTAACATTCTCTGGGACTTTATGGAAGGAATTCAGGTTCAGGGAGTCTGAAAGGTTCATTATAGGGTTATGCTTTTTTTTTGGCCTCCTCATTAAAAGAGTCAATGAGAATTTGACATAAATGTAAATCCTAACTGGAGAAAATAACACCCTCTTGTACAAACAGAGGTTTTTTAAAAGTCAGGCCCTCTTTCTTAGCTGTATCTATGTATTCTATGCTACTGTTGAATCTATTTTTCACAGATGCCTACTGATGCATGTATAAATTTATTTGGACATGCAAACACACTTTCTTTCATTGTGTTTATCTTAGTAGCTTTAGCACCTTGACTTAAGTGAGGGAGCTTTCAGAATGTTTTATGAAGGAGAAAAGTGGTTAGAAAGCTCATTTACTAAACAGGAAGTAAGGTAGTCATATTGAACCAGGGCATTTAATATTAAATAAAATTATTCTTATCTATCGTGATGTGAACAGCATATATATGAAAACAAAATGTAATGGTTTTGCTTCTTGACACATTGGGTGAGGTAACAGCTTTGGTGTTTCTTTTGGCTGTATCTGTCTGTTAATGAATATACTGAGAATTGCCAATCTGATATAAAATTTCAGTCGGCGGTGGGGGGGAGGGGGGGGACACACAGACACACACAACACGGACCTGCACTGTTTAAAGTCTTTTTTTCTTTCTTTCCTTGTTGAAAACAAAATTTGAACATACATGTCTCTATAATCTCAGATAGCTGAAGGTATCTAGATGAAATACTCAGGAAATGCTGAGTTTCATTTTGGCAATCCATTTATGCAAGCTGACACAGATAAACCATTTTTCATAAAAAAGAGAAACCCTGTGAGCACAGAAAATGTATTATTTTAACTTAGCATAAGATTAAGGTTCTCAGATGAATCCCTTTAATGTGTACAGTTTCCATTTTTCAACGGAAGTCTCTGACTTCTGATTTGTACAGAGTGGTAATATTGCATGTGGTATACTGTAAGATAAGCTACTGCTCAGCTTTGGCTTGGCATAAAACAAGTTTACTTGTTTAAAATGATCAAAACCTACTAGACTGTTGTCTGTTTAAAATTGTCTTGTGTGCATTTGCAGCACTTACACAACATTGTATATAATGATTTCTTCTTGGCATTTTGCCACTGTAGGCTATTTAGTAATTCTCCCTCCTAACCATTTGCAGCTGTCATGCTACTTTACTGTAGATGGAAGCTCCTAAAAAGTAATTCTAAAAGGAAAGTTGGTTCACCTCCTTGGACCAAGAGCTATTGAACAATTATAGAAAAGTTTCCCCTTCTGAGAGCTTTGGTTCGGGTTCTACACACTCTTCATGAACCGGTAACTATCAGCACCTACCTCTTCACTTTAAAACTTTTATGTCTGTTTCTGGCTTAAGTAAAATCAGCTTGTAATTATTGCTTCCATTCTTCTACTTTCCCATGCTTTCTACTTCATTCTTAATGTAATTTGCAATTTATTAGCTGAGGATTTTCAGATGGGGTAAAGGGAAAGACATAAGGGAAAGGAAGAAAGAGGTCAACTCTGTTGCTGAACCACAGCAGCATCGAGTAGTAGTTAAGACAGTCTAAAGTAGCCAAGACCAAAGGAGAAAGCCAGGAAGGCTCAGACATTTTGAATTACGTTTTTTTGCTTAAAGTTGAAAAATGGGCATCTTCAGGTTGATGCAGCGCTGCTATGGTTTTTTCATAATTTCCCCAGGCTACAGAATCTGACAGTTTTTAGAGTTGTAATTTTGGTTATCTATGTTTTTTCACAATGGACTCTTTATCGATCAATGTTCAAATGGCAACCTGACTCTTCTGTCCCGCCTTTTAACAATAATGACATAGAGGAGGTAGAGGAAAAAGTATTGAGGGAATAGTTTGGGCAGTAGTACTGAGGGAAAATTTTGGGGAATAATCTTTAACACCTTCTCAGGCTATCAGCTTGGCACTTTTCTTTTCATGAGCACTAAGAATTGCTACAGCACATTAAGTGCTGATTATATTTGGAATGCATTAAGGCTTGATTACTAGAAGACATTACACTAATACAAGTGGAAATGTTTTAGGTTGTAAATGTTGGAATCTTTAATAGTAAGTAATTTCCTTGTAGGATGAAATACTTTGCATGTCCCCTGCTCAGCCTAAACTTCTTTGCCTATGTCAAGAACCTTTTCTGATTTTCCTAAATCTAGAATTACTTGGAATATTTCAGTAATGCTTCTACATGTATTTAAAGAGGGTGATAGATTTAATATAGTATGCTCCCTTTTGATCATTTTTCCCTAGTATTTAGTAATACTCAGTGAAGCTTGGATAAACAAGGTAATTGTAATTCAATGAGCAGTTTCCAACCAAATTTGTTTGTCAGATTTTCACATATTTTCCAAAGAAACATAGGCTTAAGGAAGTGTCAGCAAGTAGAATGTCAGGTGCTGGTGATATCAATATGGACACTAAGAGCTGTGTCTAGTGAAATGCTTTTTCTTAGGTGAATACAATAGACTAGAAAACATCAAATCTCTTATCCAAAGGCTAACATACCATGGAGGAGGAATCTCCAGACTGTAAGAATACAAACTGTCTTGCCACTGGGCAGCTATTACAAATTTCAGTGAAGTCAAGGAGAATTTTGTTGGTCTTCCTTATGATTTTCATAGGCTAGGAATCATGTATACTTGTTTTTATCTGTGTTCTGTAGTAACAGAGAATTTTTTTGTTTGTTTCACTGAGAACAAAAACTGGAATAAAGAAACCGAACAGAATAAAAACAAATGTGTTGGCAGTGATGTAGAAACCAGAACAGCAGACAATAAAATAAAGCTACCAACACCTATAAAAGTGGAAGAAATGTGTACATTTTTCAGTTACTCGCAGATTATACCAGACTCAAGGGAACAACAAGAGAAATAAAGTAGTTATTAGCCTATCATGCAAATTGTATAGAGATGGAAAAAAATGCAGTAAGGTGTTGACAGTTCTGTTTAGCCTAGAGCTGGAGCAGTTTTTGATTGTTGGTAAGAGTCAAAGAAATGTACAGTAGAAGCTGATGAGAAAGTAGAGTACTGGAAAAGTTCAAGTACTTCTATAGCTGACAGTCTACAATATGGTGTAACAGTAAGAAAAATGTGCTTGTTATGTTGCTGGACCTTTATCTTAGCATCCTCACTCCTTTGGTGACCCAGATGAAGTGTTAACAGAACATATAGATCAGCTGGTAAATGTGTGAGAACCAACACTGCATCTATCACTGTCGGTGAAAGCAAGTGCAGGAGGAAACGGGGTGGGGGTGGGGACAGGTCTTGCAGGCTAGCACCGAAGAATGAGTGAGGCAGCCTTGCCACACCGTTGGAGGTTTGGGATGTTTGTTCCTCAGCTTCAGACAGCTTTTTCAATCAAAGCAGTGACAGCTAGCTTACTCAGAACACAGACCTTACTGAGCTGATATCTACCACTTTCCCAAAAGCTTATCCCAAAATGCAGTGACTAATTATAAAAAGCTGGGAAGAATTTGTTAGAGGAGAGATTGATTCTGACTTTACATCAGGTATCAGAATGGGATGTGTTCAAAGAGTCTGTGTGTGCCACAGGACCAAACATCTGACTCAAATGAACTGATTGTTAACAATTGCACCTGCTTTTACAGTCAAAAAATCTAAGGATATTCAGTTTCTTGATAATTGTATATGCTGCACTATTGGAATGCATTGTTTTTCTGTAATTGTCAACACTAGAAATGGGTTTAGTTTTATTCATTTTATTAATTCTTTATAGTATAACTAACTGTAAACAATATTGCTGTTATAAAATATTTGTTTATTGCATGATATTATAAAATATATTATATGATATACAAGTTTATCAAAGTATTTTAGTTGCACATCTTTTAAAAAATCTAATGATCTTTTATTTTCTTGACCACAGTAAAAATTATCATTATCTCCTCTAGGACTAATTCTGATTCTGGCTATGAAAACTGTATCATCAAAAACATTACTTCTGGAGAATGGCTTACACTCAGATAAAACTTTCTTAAACTGAGATTTTTAAACAAATCTCCAGGAATGCTGGCATCATAAGAGACTTTAATAGTTGTCAATTCTTATTAAATTGAGCTGCTTCTGAAGCTGCTGTAAATGTGAGCTTACTCCTACATGGAAAGATAATAATTTTTACCATAGGATTTTGTCCCACAAGGTCTGCTTGATTGTGAAATACCTGGGGGAATAATACATACTTACAGAGAAGTCTGAATCTGACATATTTACCATGAAGTTCCTCTGCATGCCCATAGTAGCCAGCTAAGAGAGGTTACTCAGAAAAGCAGTCCCAGGGTTTTGCTCCATATAATTTTATAGATAAGACTTATCTTTTTTACTATGTACTTTTTTACTATGTACTTTTACTTTTTTACTAGACTAATCTTTTTTTACTAAAATCTAGTTGGTTCAATGAGGTGCATAAAATTGAGTAATATGAAACTCCTGGTTAAAAAAAAAAAAAAAAATTAAACCATGGCAGTCACCACAATAGATCTCATTATGGAAGTCACAGATAGAAGCTTTTATATTTTCAAGCTACCTAAATAATATTGTATCATTTCTACTATTCTTCAGTTTAACAAGTGAAAATTTTAAATAGATTTGTTTTGTAAAGTACACCACAGACACCTCAGAGTATTTAATATAGCAAGAAAAAATGGAAAGGTCGCTAACATAAGTTGGTAAATTTGAATGGTCGTTTAAAATTCTCAGTGATGTTCATGAACAGTTTTCAAAATATTCAACCATAACCTCTCATTTTTCAGTCCTGCAGTGAATTGATATTTTTAAGCTTCCTTCCCCAAAATGAAAAATTCTCTCTCAAAATATTACATATATCTACCAAATTAAAGTTAAATAAATATTACATTTTCCTGTAGTAAAGAATTATTATTAGTTTGCACTAGTGGAACTGCAGGTATTCCTGCAGGAATCCATTTTATTTACATGTAAAAAAAACATGTTCCAATTTTTCTTGTGTATTCCAATTGCTTGTCATAGCTAACCCTGGCAGTTATGATGTATTTGTGCTTACTCCTAGAAGAAATGTTTTCTAATCTTACAGACAGTACTGAAGAGCCCTACTGCACTTTCATTGCTTTCATTTCTTCATTGTAGCTAATACTTTTTGTCTTCCCCCTTACTGAAAAGTGTATTGATCTGGCAATGGCAGTAAAAACAGACATTGGTGTATCAGTGTAGTGAATGTGTACGCTGTCTCTTCAGCTCCAACACAATTCTTAACATTCTTGCTGTCATTTAATTTACATGCCCTTAAAGTAACCCGGGTAGCGAGGCTGAATTCTTTACACCTCATGGACAGGGTGCACAAAACTGTGGGTAGCATCAACGCACTGCAGTCAACGGGGAAGGCAGAGAAAATGGATTTGAGACACAATGCCACCCTGACCCAAGTCACAAGCCAAGGACAGCTAAACTAACACCACAATTTGTGCCGCTTAGAGGTCATTAGCAAATTTACTACCCGCCCCAAACAAAAGGAAATCAGAAAGGAAATATCAGAGACACAATTCGTCCCCTGCGTTGCTTTCAGGACAGCTGTCCTGGTTTCAGCAGGGATAGAGCTAATTTTCTTCCTAGTAGCTAATATAGTGTTGTGTTTTGGATTTAGTATGAGAATAATGTTGATAGCACGCTGATGTTTTAGTTGTTGCTAAATAATATTTAGACTCATCAAGGACTTTTCAGCTTCCCATGCTCTGCCAGGTGCACAAGAAGCTGGGAAAGGCCACAGCCAGGATAGTTGATCCAAACTGGCCAAAGGGCTATTCCATACCATATGATGTCATGCTCAGTATATAAACTTGGGGGAGTTGGCCGGGAGGCAGCAGTCGCTGCTTGGGGACTGGCTGGGCGTTGGTCAGTGGGTGGTGAGCGGTTGCATCATTTGTTTTTTTTTGGTCTTCTCTAGGTTTTGGTCCTCTCTCTCTCCCTCCCTTGTTATTTTCCTTTTCATTGCTACTACTACTACTACTACTACTACTACTACTATTTCAGTTATTAAACTTTTCTTATCTCAGTATGAATTTTCCTACTTGTGCTCTTCAGATTGTCTCCCCCATCCTACTGGGAGGGAGGAGGGTGAGCGAGTGGCCGTGTGGTGCTTAGTTGCTGATTGGGGTTAAAACACAACAACAGCACAGCTACATGCAGACAATTTACAGCAGGTTTGCTGCCATAGCCTTAGACTGACGATGTTGGGAGAAGAGGGAAAAAAGAAAAAAAAAAAAGTACCTTCTATTTCAGAAATAAGTTGCCAAATTAAAATGAAGAAAAATGTTAATATGTTAACTGGGGTGGTTTGGTACTTTGACCCTTGCTATGCAACTTGAATAACCCAGAGTGTAATGAGAAAATGGTTTGAAGGACAGTTTTCTTCATGTCTTTATAACAGTTCTAATTTAGCATCATTTTGACTTTTAACTCTCTTTGACTTTAGTATAATCAAATGTGATTAGGTTGTTTCTCTGTAAAATTTGTGTTTGATTATTATGGAAATCTGATGCAAAATAGGACCAATCTGGGTCCTTTTAAATTGACTAAAAGTAAAACTAAATAACTTTTCCATTAAGGGTAAAACTTTAAATTCACTTGTTTATCTTCCTTTTTTTCCTTTCATCCCTCCATGCCCTCTGGCAGAGCCTGCACTAATTTAATAAAATGTTTTCAGTTAATAGAAGCTCAGTATTTGAAAACTAACTTCATTTTTCTTTTGCATCACAAAATGATCTGGGATGGAGTTGGTTAACACTCTGTATCAACTGCATACCACAATTTTAATGTGAGCAAAAGTCACAAGACACAAATATCATACCTTGAGAAGAAGAGATTAAAAGCTGAATTCTGGGGTGACTTACCAAGCTGTCCTGGTTTCAGCTGAGACGGGGGAGTGAGGGGGGAGTGAGCGAGCCGAGGGGGAGTGAGCGAGCAGCTGCGTGGTGCTTAGCTGCCGGCTGGGGCTAAACCACGACACAAGCAAACCAGGCCAGTTCTTGAATTTGCCTTGCTTTCTCTTAAGGCCAGGGATTTAGACAGGTCTGAGTAGTCTGTAGTACTACAGACCCATCACTGAACAAATGAAAGAACCCTAGCGTGGGAGCTGTGCTTGGTCTGCTTACAAGCTCTAGCTCCTATATAGGACATCAGGCTTGGTTTTATTTGGCTTTTTTTTTTTTTTTTAAATGTTCAATCTTAGTAAACACTTCTTGTCTGCCTCACCCTTGATTACTAAATGTCTCTCCTTTTTTATTCCCCATACCAAACAGATTTTAACTGTCAGATGAAAACCAGAAGAAAAAAACCCTGAGGATTAAAAATATGGTGCACAAATATCTGATGAATAAGCAGAACAACTCATCTGACTTGACAAATTCAGTGTCTACATTTTATAAAGTTTAGACTTCAAAGAAAATGTTGTGCCTTTGGGGAAACTAACTGAAGTCTAGAATTTCATCTTTTTCTCTAACTGTTAACTAACTTTTCTTTTCCCTTGGTTGATATTTTGGGACAAGTGAATATTATTTAAAATACACATTATAATATCAAACAGAATCTCCTTAGGCTAATGTTATTTAGCTTCAAGTTTTGCCTTTCCCATGTGCCCATCAAGACATACTGTATTCATCTTTTTCTTCATTAACCTCTGATTCTTTCAAGTTTCACTCTGCAGGACAGCGAAGATACCTTAATGTGATAATCCTTATGTTTACAAAGGTGGAACTTTTTAATCCCTGAAACATGGCAGGTGTAGTAAGCTGTTGATTACAATGGCAACACAAAGACAAATTTTTGCTTGTTTCTACAGAAAAAAAGTTATGAGAGCACCAGGCTAGAATAATTTTCCTTATTTACATGCTCATTTGTAATGTATCAATGTTAACCAAAAAATTGTGTGTAGTACCTATACACATAACTGTATCATATTAACACGCACCTATTATTTGTCTTGCCTACTGAGCATCATACAATGAGATGAGAATTTCATCTAAGAGACATTCCTCATAATTACTAACAATGGAAATCTGTAATAATTTCTGAATAAGGATAATGTCTTCCAGGCTTTTTCAGAATTCCTTTAAACTGACTAGCGTACTAAATTGCAAGCCATCTACATTTTTCTTATTTGGTGAGTTGTGCATTGCTGTGCAGCAGATGTTTTCAACTCTTGGAATGATAGTCATGTTTACCATACAGCATTGTAGCACAGTATGTATTGTGCAAAAATATCTTGTTGGGTGACTTTGCTTAAAATAAATGTTACTTTAGTGTCTTCTCCCTGATGGATGATGGATTCAATGCAGAATAAAAGTTCTGGGTAGCTAAACAGTAAAACACTTTTACACACAGACATGCACATGCACATGCATACCTCTATTTTGAACCTGATGGGTGTTCACAAAGCATTCTGATGCTGGAGTCTAAGACATGACTTGTTCTTGGCGAGCTGTGTATTTGCTGTTAGGGTAATTTCAGTATTGTAATAAACTTTCTACTAGATATGACATTTTTTTAAGAACTGAAAAAGTAATCTTTGTATTAAGACTGAAAAGTTCCATGTAGTTTTATAAGAAAAACTTTATTCAGAGAAACATTACTCATTTATCACAGGTTCCTCCCTTCAATTATGGCAATGGCATTATCTAGTCTCCCAACATGAAATGCGTTCTAGGTTCATAACACCGAGAAGTTGCATAAGTGTCTGGCAAAGTGTTTAAAAGAATTTGTGTCATAGGAGAATAAAAGAGTAAAAGAGAGGAATTAAAGATTTTAAATAAAAGCAGAAAAAACTACTCTAGAAACATTTGAAGTTAAGGATTACATCAGGGCTTGCTGTTGGAGGTGGTCTTCAACCATACTTCATAGATGGGATATGATATGATGTGTTAAATATCGTTTTTCAAACAGACTTGAATTACAAATGAAATGTTAAATTGGTTGTGCATTTATGCAAATTATTCAGATCTTTCAAATGGTAATATAGGTACATTTCCTGGCTATAAACATGAATGACATTTAATAGAAAATTTACATGCGTTTGTGCTTGTATGTATGTTCGGTGCACACTGAAATGAGCTGTTGGTCATGCTAAATATGACCAGAGTAACAGCAGGAAAATGTTCTTGTACAAGTTGCCATCTAATTACTATTTGTAATTTCTTGGTATTTTTTCCTTATAATTTTTTTCATCTGAAACATAATATTACCTGAAGGAATTTGCTAGCAAAATATTTTTCATTTCCCAATTGAAAAAAATATTGCTGCTGCTTAAAAATACATCTTGACAAATGTTTTGTTGATTTCTCTGGGCATCAACATGTAAAAGTCATGTCTTCCTTTTTTTGTTTGTACAAAGATAGTGAGATTTCTACCATCGAGGTTTAAGTATAATTAAACAAGCATCTGTTGGAAGGGATTTAAGTATAATCGATCCTGTCTTTGGCTAGGAGAAGGCTAGTACTCTCTTTTAGAAACTGTTCTGTTTAAACCATGCAGAGGAAACCAGTGAAGGGATTTCTGACTGTTTGAGGGCCAGTTTGTGCAACCTGATGCTGTAATGATTTAAGATTAAGTTCAGATTTTTAAGCAGAGTAGCCATATAGTTAGATTTGGCTTGGCCACAGTCCTTCAGAATGTGTTGCTTCGAAACCCGATTTGAACAGCTCAATAATCTGTAGGTAAGACGTTACTTAAGATAATTATTTTGGAAACTTGCTTACTTAAGTACTTAAATAAGAACTGAGCAATTTTTAGACTGTGTCCCAAGCGCAAGGTGTTAGCACCCTTTGAAAGGGTTGAGTGGAAGGAAAAATTTTATTAATGTATGTTGCAATATGAGAACACTCCCTTTCTGAGTCCCTAATATGAGTTAAATAAACTATCATCTTTTTTTTTTCTTTTTTTTTTTTTTAAGTCTTTCAACAGTGCAGCTCCAGGTTATGTTTTCAAGAGTTTCCAAGATTTCCAAGAATTTTAAAGAGGCTTGAACATGGAGGTGTAAAATTCTGTTGCTTGTTCAAAGTTTAGAATAGTATGTGGGCTGACACTGACAGGTTTTTTTGGCCATCTGGTGGATTGTACATGTGTGCAACTTTTGAAATTGATAAAGCAAAAGGAAGAATGGAAATGCTTTCCTGAGGAAATGTTAACAAGGAACGAATGAGGTAGACCTAGTTCTCAGCCTTTTAGCAGCTATTTACATGTAGTTGCATCTAGGTATGTGAGGTTTTTTGCAAGTAATTGTAGCTCATTCCAAAACATGTATCTAGGTTTCCCCTTTCCACTTGCTTACTCTCAACCCTTTTCTCAACATATATAGCCTATATATGCAAATGCTTCAGACAGACATGCACATATGTTGTTAAATCCACATCCTCATTTCTGAGGTGTGGGTTCTTAAGGTAACTCTCACTGCATTCATGAACTGATCCAGACTGTTCCTAAACCCAGATAAACTGTTGACACTCAAAAAGTCTTGTGCCTAGGGGTTCTATGGCTCATCCACGTGTTGCCTGAAGAATCACCTCTTATTTCTCTTCAGTTTGGATCTTACTGGGTTAATATAGTAAGTTCTACTATTAGATGACAGAGAGAAAACCAATTATTATCTGCCATCTATTGTCTATTTATGATTGTTAGTTTCTCTACCCTCTGTCATCTGTTTTCCAGGCTGAAAAGTACAGCCCACTTAGCCATTCCCGATGAGAAAATATTCCATACCTTTGATCAGCCTTATGGCCCTGAACCTTTCTGAACTTCTCCTAGTTCTATGGCCAGTTTTTGAGATCCAACCAAGCTGCATGAAGTATTCAAGAGGCAGGTGAACCAGGGATTTATTATAAGGCATAATTATATTGTTTTTTCCCTCTGCCTTTTGAAATAATTCCTAGCATTTCATTTGAGTTTTTTATCAGTTCTGAAGAGTAAGTTGACATTTCTCATAGAGCTCCATATTATAACCATAAAATCACATTTCCAAGATGGTCTAAGAATTGTCTTTTTCTGCATGAAGTAAATACTTCTTTTTTCCAGCATGGACATTTCTTCATATATGATGACTTTTAGTTGAGGTTTTATTGTCTAGTCATTCACTTCATAAGTCACTCACCTTGAGTTGTTCACACTTGTTCTCATCCTTTCTATTCTGAAAAAAATATTTTTAGTAGAAAACTTTGTCACTCCATTCCTCACCCTGTTTTCCAAGTGTTAAGCAGAATAAACCCAAGTGAAAATTTCCCAATGGCCCTTCTCCCCTCCTGAACTTTGCTTCCCTACCTCCTAATCAATTATTTATCTGTGTAGTGACATCCTTTTTATCAGAGGGCTGTTTAGTTCCCTTCAAAACCTTTGGTGAGCAAGTTGTGAAGGCTTTTTAGAAATCCAGATGGATTGTGTGAAATGGATGATCCTTGTTCCCACAGCTGTTGGCCCATTCAGAGAATTCAAATAGGTCTGTAAGGGTGACTTCCTTTTACAGAAGTCATGCTGAGTCTCCATTATGACCATTTTCATAGCACCTCTTAAAGATGTTGAGTCAGATGTTGCATGTTGCTCAAGACCAAATCTAGGGTTTAATCTGATCTCTTTAATCAAAATTCTCCCTAAAAAAGGTATTGCTATTATCTAATAATCTGACCTTCTGACTATGTTTATTATGATATTCACTCAGCCTAAGTAGGATAATTAAGGTTTCTTCTTTATTATTGCAGTCTCTTTGATCTCCCTGGAGTAAGAATTACTGTCCTTTTCAGGTGAGCAGTAAAGAAGAGAAAGTATTGTACTGTTCCCATTTAAGCTCAAAATTTCAGTCCATGTGGATTCTGAGTTGCTTGTTGAAGTTGTTAGTTTGTTCACTTGATTTGACTCTAACCTCTGTTTTAAAACAGAACAATCATGTTTAATGTATTTCTAATCTCTATTTAGACATGCAATATAACCCACTATCACTTAGGTATGTCTTTAAGCAGAGTGTTGATTCAGACCACCAGGGTAAGGGTTTAGCAGGCGAGGAAGAAAAAAATGGTGGTTGTGATGATTATTGCTGCTACCCACTTTATTATATAATAATTCAGTCATTGCCACATTTGTTCCAGAAAATTAGAAAACAAGTGTTCCTTGCCATAGAAAATCCTCACCTTCCTTCTTCTCCATTAGCACCTGTCACCTAACTAAAATCAAGTCTTGAAGCAAAGGTGGTCTTAACTTTGCTGCTGAAGCTGTGCTATTAAGAATATGAGACTGATAGACTCAAAATTTTTCACCTAGTGACGCTTTTTCAGGGCATTCACCCAGCAAAAGTCCTAGATTCCAGTGCTTGGTTCCAGTACTTGCTTACATATATTGCACTTTATCCAGTGGCTGATATGTACAAGATGTGTAAGCACTCCCTGAAGCAAATAAATTTTCCCTCTTACAGCAGAGATGCTGTCATCAGTGGGCCACAGAGTCATGTTCTCTGTTGTTTGTTTCTCTTCCTTTGCTGCGCTTTGAAATGATTGGGGCTGTTCTCCTTATGCATGGTGCCAAAATCAGTGTTGTCTTTATACATTAATTTTGTTCTGACTACATTTTCTAAATAGGGCCCTGTGGGGGACTTTGATAAGTGGAGGCCTGCTTTGTGCATTTTGAGTGATTTTACTTATGCCTAATATGCTCAGAACAGCCAAAGTAACATCGTCTTCAATATATCCAGTAGTGTAGCTTTAGTTGCTTACATAATTAACGCAAATAGAGGCAGCAATGGCTTTTAAAGCACCTAAGATTTCAGGTGGGGATTCTGTGGGTTTTTTTTCCTTTGGACTTTGTCTAAACTCCACATTAATATCTGTTGGCACTTGTTCCTATTCATCATCAGTTAAATTTAAGCTTAGCTTCCAATTTCCTCTTGTGTTTTTGGAAACCTAAATTTTTGTGCTTCACTTCCCCATCTAGAAAATGAATGCACCATATGAATGCACAGATTCTTTGCATCTATTTGTTTATTACAAGAACATAATGCAAATAATAATAATGCCATTTGTTGTTTTACACAATACAGCATTTTTTGACAGTTCAGAATTTTTAATGCATTCATTTTGCTGTTTAGAAAACAAAATAATTTAGGTTAAAAGAAATTTGCTGTTCTATTAGTGTCATAGAGGGACAAAACTGTCATGATGTGATTTTGAGGTGGACCTTTTCTTGTCTTGCACCAATGGTTTCGTAGAAATAGATGATGATGTACAATCTAGCACACTTGTTCCTGTCCAATATCTATGTCAGCCATCTCTCATATTCTTCTGTACACAGATTTCGAGTGTTCTCTTCTGATCCACCTCTAATATAAAGCTTTATTCATACTCATATTCTGAATGGTCCAATGATAATGTGTTGATGTTTATCAAATTCATTGTCTCTTACATGACAGTCTCTGCAGAAGAAATTGCTTCAGAAATTGCTTTTAGATGGTACTGATTTTCTTCATGTATCTCTCCCCTTCGGTGATCAAACATTATAGATGTTGTGAATTAATTTGGTACTCTGTTGTGTGTACAGCCAGTGATACTGCAACACTATTTTAACATTATTTTTTCTTGATCACAGCAGGAAGGGAAAAATCCAAATGATTTTAAATGCCTCAGGAAGGGAGTAGAAATAAAAACATGTATTAGATATGGGGACTCATGAGTTCTTACAAAGGTAATGGTCAAAGGTCAGGAAAGTTAAAATGGGGGACTTGAAAGGTTTTTTTCCATGTCAAAGGCACTGAATTAGTCTCTAGATTCTGACTTCAGTTAAGTATTTCTACACAATCTTGAAAAATGTGGGCAATAATAATATGCAGAATGTAATGCTAGTAATGATAATTAAGGCAGCTCTGAGAGAGCTGGGCTGTTTGCAAGCCCTTTGTCTAGCCCATGTGTATTCTGTGCTATGTAGGTCTGCATTAAAAATTAAAAATAAAAATGCATCAAAATACTCATTTTGAATGAGTTTTCTACCTCTAGCCCCAGAAGCAGGAAGGCATGGCTGTGGTAGCCATCCTGCTTGCACCACCTGCATGCTCACAACCACTGCTGGGGCATGTCTTCATGATGCTGCATTGCTGAGTGTCTCCGTGGACATCACTTTTTTCTTTGTGATAGAAACGCTGGTTACCAGCTTCTTGGAATTTCTCTGTCTTATTACAGATCATAATCTATTCTGTTTGGTCTCTCTCCTTTTGCCTTCCTGCACTTCCTCCTCACCCCAGTGATGAAGGCTGGGGTCAGCCTCTGCACAAGAAGGATATGATAAGAAGCAATGAACCCCCAAAGATACTATCTTCACCCGTCACATCCAAAGTGAGGATTTGCTTGCATTCATATGTTGTCTTTGGTTCATGTTTGTTATACAGTTAATGGAATCCTCTTCAACTGATTGTTTGCCTTTAAAGCTTGTATTTTTTTCTCAGAATGGCAAGTCACATACACTGAACTACAGTGGTCCATTTAAAATCTCTGGGTCTCACGGTTTAAGATATCTTTCTATATTTTCTCATACATCATAACATTCTAAGTAAGAATAGTTTTGACACACTATGATAAAACATAGAAAAGAAATACATTCTCCGAAAGTATGAATGACTGAATCTGAGTAAAGTCTTATTAAGAATAAAATTGATCAGGAATATATTAACATGCTTGCCCTGAGGAAATCCTCATTGCTAGTTATTTTTCAAGAGGATTTTCTTTTATGTATTTGAGAAGGTGGTAAAACTATAGGTTCCTTTTCAACAATTTCCTCTCTACATGCGAGAACCACATAAAGCATAGGCTTGCCCATTTTTTAATGCTTTGCTAAATCTGTATCAAAATTGGAGCCTCTCTTATATGTGCAATCCACCTCCCTTTGCTCCCAGGAGACAACAAAGAAACAAAACACTCTATCAATTTTTTCCAGATCTTGCTTGTCTGTAATAAAGGGCTTTTCAAAATCATGTCTTAACATCAGTAGGGTCTCAGGGTAGAATAATTTCAAGTTTTGTGTAGGGCTTGACTTTTGTCAAAGTAGATGAAATTTCATCTAGCCTTAGATATAAGAGGGCAATTTTTACTTACTTCCTCCCTTCTTTTCTGTTTACCAAATGCTGAACTGAAAGAGAGATCTTATAGCATTTAAAAGTAGTAAAAGATTGCCCCTAGTCATTTGGTTCTTTTTCTCCTTGTTTTCTGTTCAAGCTCAGGATATTTTTGAAGGGGTAGAGAAGTGATTAAGATCCTTAGGTCTGCAAATCTTTTAGCTTCTTGTTTACTTTCACTGTTCAGTACTAACAATTCAATGTGCTTCTCTGTCCATTTGTTCTTTATGTGTTGATAGAAACGTTGTTCCCTAAACCATCCCAGAATTTCTTGTTATTTAAAGTAAGATGGATCACCACTATTTCTCAAAATTTTGAATAATCTATTTTATTGCTTCTTTTTCATGTTAATAAGACAAAATTTTTATACATCAGAAAATTTTTAAATATCTCTTTCATCTTTGATCATAGTTCCATACAAAAATAAAGAAATAAATACAGCCCAAACTACTGTTACAGTCTTAATTCTTTTAAGTTCTAATTTTGCAGAACTGAAAATAATTATGGGCAACTCTCTAGAATCTGAAAATATGAGGAGTAATTGTAGCTTTTTAAAGAATATTTTCCTAGTAGGTACCAAAAATCTGCAGTCTAAAGCATAAAAATAAGAGTTTTTTAACACCCCCCCAGTCCCCCCAAAACAGGAGAATTTGGAGGAAAAGTGAAAGCAACAATTAAAAAAAATAATCATCATGAATGAGAAGAACTGTGGAACAGTGGTAAAAGGATCCTAACAATACAGAGGGACAAATTATGAGGGCACTTGACTCTTAAGTTGTTAACTTTGCTGTTAGCTATTTGTTAAGTTAACTTTGTTGTTAGCTGTTAACCAAGTTTATAATAAAGTTGTTTGAAAAAAAATGCTGTAGATTCACTTCTTGAGTAAGTTGAATAATACAGTCAAGAAGGGGTAGGATATTTCAATAAATTTTGATTTTGAGAAAACCAAATGACAGAGTCATAATGAAGGATGATGAAATGCTTTCTCTTTCAACAATATTTCAGAAAGTTCAACAGCAGTGGCTATATTTAAACATAAAAAATCAGGACACCAAGATAATCTCTATCCACAATCATTTAAAGATCTTTTTATGATTATAAAAAGGTCTGTCATTCTTTAAGATTGATTTTTAATAACTTTTGAAACACTAAGTAGAGTCAAAACAGAATGTGCTTTATTCCTCTTCAAACCATGCCGTCCGTTTCTGATGTTCATAGTTCAAACAGGGTAGCCACAAAAATAACTGAAATAAGGCAAAACATGCTATACAGTGAAGAGACCCAGAAGATCAGTCATCTCAGCCAAATCAAACTCAATTGCTTAGCATTTAAGGCTGAAGAGCTAAGTTTGGATGGTAGGCTGATCAAGCTAGGAGATAGCTAGCTTATGTTGTCCTTGGATGCAAAAATATCACTTACTGGATATCAAGGATAGAAATAAGGTGCAGCTTTTCAACACTGAGATAATTTAATATTTGTCATAGTTTAATGATATTTAGAGTGTGTTCTCAGTCACTGGCAGCTTGCCAATAAGTTTCAGACAGTTTCTGTGAAGGTTTGGTTCAAAGAGATGAGAGAATCACGCATTTCTTTTTTTATTTTCTTCCCAGGTCTATTTTTTTTTTCTTATGCCACCTTTCAAATTGTTTATTCTCCTCTCTTTTTACTCTACAGAAGCAGCACCAGGTACTGTTATGCAGCAGTCCCAATCCCAAACATCTCCATAGTTTGTATGTCCCAAAGAGAACCAGGAATGGCAACATACTTCAGATGCAGCTAAAAAAATAGAAAGGGAAGTGATAGGTTTGCAATGTCTGTTTGTAATTCAGTATCTTAGTCTGTTGTGATCTAATCAGCTTCACCTGCTTACTTGGTTTATATTTAGTACCTAATCTTGCTTTCTCAAATGTCCTACTAGTGTGACCTCTCTCAAATTTTGAATGACAGCCACACTTGAAATCCATGATTTTCTAAACACTCTTAAAAAAGAAAATACAGATGATCTCTTGAATCTTTGACCAAATTCTCACCCAATAAAGAGTGTTAAAGTCCTTCTAATTGTATTTTCCCTGTATTGTTCAATAAGCTTTTCATGAGAAAGCATTGGCTTTACGCAGTAAAGATTTCTGTGATTGCCACCTAAGACACCACTGAAAAAATTAATATAACATGTGAGTAGAAGTTGCTGCTCATAATGGCCAAATGAAGGGAGCATTGATAACTTTTAAATTGGTTCTTTGCCAGTTATCTGCCTGCCACAATAAATTAGGTTAAAACACAGGATGGATATACCATGTCAGGAACACAATTTGTTGTGAAACACTGTGGAGAGAAGGACTTGCTAAAGGCAATAGATCAACTCATGTCAGGGCTTTTAAGATCTCATGTAGCTATTTACTTTAACTGCCTTGTCCTCATGATGACTTTTAATCAAGTGTCTATTACTCTCTACTTCTAATGGGGGA
This sequence comes from Mycteria americana, assembly GCF_035582795.1. Lineage (NCBI taxonomy): Eukaryota > Metazoa > Chordata > Aves > Ciconiiformes > Ciconiidae > Mycteria > Mycteria americana. The sequence continues at coordinate 91,314,180 of NC_134366.1, read as the reverse complement.
AAATTTCAGACTTTTTGGGTTTGCACTGTGTTTGTTTCTTTTTTTCCCCAGAACTGTTTTTGGCTGCTTAAGTAGGCGATTTTCTTTTCCTTTGAATCCCCATGATTTATTTTCAGCTTGGATTATTTGAGGTTTTTTTTCCTTGTAGGTGAGCAACAGGAAAAAAATGACAGCTTCGAGTAGCTTTGATTTCTTTTTTTTTTAAAACTCTTTTGCACAGATAGTTCTACTTTTCTTTCGTCATATATCATATTTTATCATTAAAAATGTATTGTGGATTAAAATCTAAAATCACATGCCAAAAAAAATTAAGTGGTTTCTGTCTCCTGTATGATCCATTGCCCTGCAATATTGTAGAACTTACTGTGGAACTAATTTTGCTCTTGTGAAATCTTTGGAAAAAAATGGATTCAGGAAAGTGTTTTAAATGATTTCATATAAGTCATTCCTATGTCTTCCCTTCTCCAAACAGAAAAAGTTTATAAAAACTAGGGGTTTTTTTCTTTTCCAAAGTTTGTGGCTTCTTCTGCAAACTATTTTTGGGTGGAGGTATAAAGGTAGATTATCAGCATGGCATTTATCTTACAGTGAATACACAAAAACACCTGTCTATAATCTTTAAAAGAGGTAGAGTTGAAAGTCCAACACCTATATATTTATTGGCATTTTATTTCATGTTTCCTGATCCTTTGTGAGATCAGAATGAAAATATTTGCACTTAAAAAAAAAATTATTTTTGAGAAATGGATGTTTTCTTTTCTCACCACCTTATCAATGATTTTTTTTTATTTTTAGTTAGAAAATTTATTTAACTGTTAAACCAATTTGAAATACATCTTTAAATGTCTTTTACTGTAAATTGTTTCCCCATCCCTCCCAATATGAATAATCAGTTCGGAAAAAAAACAAGTTCTGCAGTTGGAAAAAATAAGGTGTACTACAGCTATAGCAAGACTCCTGTGAGATTTTTTCAGTGCAACCATAGCTCACTTCTTTCTCTCTCTTTTTTTTTCCCCATACCTTGGCTGTCTGTGGCTGTAGTCTGCCAATGGCCCTTACTTTGTTTGTATGACTGTTCTGTGAAACAACTTGGATCCAGTTTTGTAACACATATAAACTAATGTAGCTCTACTGATTTCAGTGCCAGTTAAATGGCACATAGGTATTTTCTTCCATCTTTTCGTACATCTGTCCATTTGTTGGTGCTCTTCTTTGCTTCCTTATTTACACTCTGAATGTATTGGAAAAGGCAAGAAGGTGCCAGCTGGAAAAAAGCCAAAAATTTGATGTATAAGTAATACTAACAGTAATTCTTTCATTACATCATAACCATCCTTGTTCATGTATTATTTAGTGCTCAGAGGACCTCATCCATTCTCCCAGTCAGAAGACACGTACATGCTGAAGTCCAATCTCTCTGCATTTTATTTTCCCTGATCTGGTCTCCATGCCTAACTTATTTACATTTCATTTTGCCTTGCCATCACATTAAAGCAGAATAGCTATGCTTGGTTCTTAAGATGTTCTCCTGAATTTTTCTATTTGTTCTTTCATGTTTGAAATGAGTGGTTTCATTTTTCTTCTACCTTAAAGCTTTACTGTGACACTTGATTCCGGCTTCCAGTCAATCTTTCAAGTGTTCAAGCTATGGATAAACACCAGGTATTACGTGTTGCTGTATTAAGGTTTTCCTTTTATGCTAAAAGAAGATGAATGGAAGGATATTATTAGTAAATAATAGGGACTACCTCTGTTTAAAAAAAGAGGGAACAGAGCCAATGAGTTATTTCACCACAAACTGCTTTTGTGCAGCCTCTAAAAAAATTGACAGTTCCTATTATCTTTGTTGTTAGTTATTGTTATGGTGTTTCATCTGCAGCAGCTGGAGAAAACTCAGTCTTTAATTTCTCTTTTTGTGCTTCCATCCCTCTCGAACAGCAGGTTACGTTTCATCCTCTGGTCTATTCAAAATGATGGAAAAATCTCTTCCTGCACTTGACTTAGACTTCTCTCTCTCAGTCTTTGCTCTCGCTCACTTTTATTTGCAATCTTTTATTGGTTTTCTTTTGATCTTTAGAGAGTCCAACACATATTTTTAACTATGTAAAGGATATATAGGAAAGTTTTATGTATAACCGATGAATTCAAAAAATCAACAAATTTCCATTAACCTGGGCATGACTTTTGTACGTTAGCTCAGACATCAGTAGCACTGCAGCTGCACCTCTAACATAGTATAGGCATCAAAACGTACCAAAAAAACTCATGAAATACTCTAGTGGTTGAGTTACATTGAATACTGTGGTTTCAGCTTGATTGCTACTAATATTCAATATGCTTTAGCTTCCATATTAAGAAAAGCTAGGGAGTGTAGTGCAGACATTTTGTAGTTTGGTCTAGATAGTTTAGAGAGGCAGGTTAAAACTGAAGATTAATTCTGAATTTGATCCACATGTGCAAATGTGGAAGTTGCTTTCAACACATTTAGAAATACTGGGATAATTGAGGCATGAATCAATTATATGACACTTTGACTTTCTCTAGTGTTCTTTTCAGATCAATTCTTGAACCCCTAAGAAAAAGCTTCTCCTAACTGTTGATGTGCAGGAGAACAATGAATCATGAATGCACTGTAACTAAAAAGAATTCAGGAAGAAATGATGACAAAAAAGAGTAGTGAAAATTATCCTGAGATTTCAAAAATCCTTTTAGACTCTGTGTAAGAATCAATTTCTGGTTCAGGGCCTTTCTCCTTGAACTCATTAACTTGGGAGCAAGTGAACCATGGTCCCTGGGAGTGATTTTATAAAACTGTAGTGGCTATGAGCAAAAAACCACCACAAAACACTGTTTTTCAAAAAGATGTGTCAAGCTTTCTGTATTCTAAGTCAGCTTGGTCTCAGTCATGAGAACACTACAGTGATTGCTAAAGACTAGCATCAGAGGAAGAGGGGTATTTTCATTTATTAAATTCTTCTCAGTGTTGTGGCTTAACTCATATTATCACAGCACAGTGAATTTTTTCTTTGATGTGGTTTTTGAGATGAAGCAAATATTTTTTTGTTATACTATTACTCTAAATGTCCTATATATTACATTTTATATCTAAGTGACTGAGTGATTGGTTTCTCTGTTCAGAAGGACATTACTGTAACTTGGCTATTGCTTAGAAGATGAGTTTTGTTTTTTGTGTGCGAGTAGAACAAATTTTAGTTCTTTCTGTATAATTTCTGACTAGTAGAATATCTTATGACAAAGGCTGTGATAACAGGGCTTATCTATACTGTCATACAAACTAACTAGAAATACGTTAGGGAAATGAGGGCTAGTGTTGGTGAACCTGAAGGATTCTGACAGTACAAGAAAAATACAGAAGCAAACTGGCAATGTCTTTGCCCAAATGTTTGACATTTCCTTGCTATAAGAGAAGTGACAATCTGAAGCAACTTTCCAATAAAAAAATAGTGCTGGGAAGCCTGTATAGCTTTAAAATTTGAGCTTGAATAGAGGTCAACTAGTTTCCCAAAGTGATTTTATAAATCAGTCTTGCTGTAGCAGATTTCAAAGACCCAGGACTCCTGGAATACTAGACCCTCATTTTCCAAACAAACTATCTAGCTAATTACTCTCTTTTTAATAGAAAATGTTTATTAGAGCAGTAGTAATACGGTGTCGTGGTTTAACCAAGCAGGCAGCTAAACAGCACAGAGCCATTCACTCACTCCCCCTGGTGGGATCACAGAATCACAGAATCATAGAATCGTATAGGTTGGAAAAGACCTTTAAGATCATCTAGTCCAACTGTAAACATAACACTACCAAGACCACCACTACACCATGTCCATAAGCACCTCATCCAAACGTCTTCTATATACTTCCAGGGATGGCGACTCAACCACTTCCCTAGGCAGCCTGTTCCAATGCTTGATAACCCTTTCAGTGAAGTAAAATTTCCTAATATCCAGTCTAAACCTCCCCTGGCGCAACTTGAGGCCATTTCCTCTTGTCCTATCACTTGTTACCTGGGAGAAGAGACTGACCCCCACCTCTCTACAACCTCCTTTCAGGTAGTTGTAGAGAGCAATAAGGTCTCCCCTCAGCCTCCTTTTCTCCAGGCTAAACAGTCCCAGCTCCCTCAGCCGCTCCTCAGAAGACTTCTGCTCCAGACCCTTCACCAGCTTCCTTGCCCTTCTCTGGACACGCTCCAGCACCTCAATGTCTCTCTTGTAGCGAGGGGCCCAAAACTGAACACAGTATTCGAGGTGCGGCCTCACCAGTGCTGAGTACAGGGGCACGATCACCTCCCTGGATAACCAAGATGCCACCTTAGTGGCATCACTACTACTTTGATAATGATGATTGGCAGTTCTAACAAAAAGGCTGAGAGATGCATGCTTAATGAGACTGAACTTTTTCCATCTCTGGAGATAGTGCCCATCAGGTCAGGACTGAGACACATTGATGGGCTAGTCTAAGGGAGCTTGCATTATCACTCCTAATATAATATTCATTCTCTGGATTTATTAGTACAGAAGTTATTCTCCCAGGCTGTCAATCTGACCAGTCTCATTAGTACTAAAGATTTTCTACTATGTATAGGAAAAAAATAATACGTTTATTTTCATTTACCCTCTTGGTAATATAAGACAGGGCAAGGTAAATACTAAGGACAAGAATGTCCTTCCAAGAGGTTCTGCTTTTTTTTTTTTAAAATGACCATTTTTTTACACTTCTGAAAGGTATATGAATCCCATAGTTTTAGCTATTAGACCAGGTGGCAGTTTTGGCACTCAGAAGACTGAAAGTCTTTGGAAGGACTTCACAGTTTAACCTTTGTATGCAGCTATGAAACAAATTTAAAGCAGTGACTAGATCTCTAATTACTTCCTGTTGTACTTGAGTATAGGATTAAAAATGCAGTTTTATCTCTCTCCATCACCAAAATCTTAGCATACACTTTCATGGTGATTACAGCTAGTATTAATAAGAGACTCCTAAAATGTTACCCTGGTCCTTCCTGCTATCAATCCTGTAGCTACAGCCTGGCAGAACTCTTACACATACAGACAATTTCTTCTCTCTTTTTAAATATTAGAGACCAAGCAGTGATCTGGGATGATCTTATTTTTCTGTATTAACATCTGCACAGTCCTGCCCTATCCTACATTCCTATTCCTATTCCTACATTTGACACCTTCTAGCTCTTTAGGGTCTCAGTGACACATTCCTCACCTACAGCCTTCACAATCTCAGAATTGGTTTCATGCATTTTGTGAAGGATCCCTGAATGACTGCATGCTTTACTGAATTTACAGTGTCGTCAGCACAAGTTTACTCCATGCAAATTTCTTGAAACTGTTCATTGTACGTTTACCTGGTTGAGGAGAACAGTTTCACCAAAATAGTTTGTGACAGCAGTTAAAGAGATTAATTCCATTTCAGTTCTGTCTTTAACATGTACGGTTTCAGTTCCTGAAATATCTATAGTAGACAGAATGGGATCAGAGAAAAAAATCACATCTCATTTCATAATTTCACCAAATTAATTTTATCAATATACAACTGCTTAAGTGGTGAGGATCTACATGTGTTAAAAGCCTAAGAAGTCTGAGGAGTCCTTAGTGCTGGCAGCCACAATCAGAAAAGTAGGAGAAAAATTATTTTGGTGATCTCTGAGGCTTCTGCAGTGGTATGAAATGGGTTGACTGAGGTTGGCCCAAATTATCCTAACAAACTACTTCTGCTCTCAGTGCTGAGAGCACTGGAGGAGGCAAAACATTTCAGTGAATTCACCTGGTGTGACCTGGCAGTCAATTTTCCGTTGAGAATCAGAGCAAGTATCCTCAAGCTAAACACTGATAGTCACAGGTTCCTGGTGTCAGCTGACTGGCTTCATCTCTTCTGGTATCCTGTTGTAGCGGTGACCAGAATCTGATGGTTTAAAACAAGACAAGAGAGGAATGAGACACACAACTTGTGCAGCCAGATTTGAATTACAGGGGTAAATGTCCTTCCTGATCTAAGTATGAGTAGGTACCTGGCTAAGTCTGGAGTATTTGGTATCTGACTGTTGTTTTTATCTCACCTGCTGGCAAATCCCATCTCCTTCCATCACAAAGAAATAGCACAAGTGTATTAGAAAGAACACAGATTCATCATGTCTGCTATTACTGACTCTGTGTAGCATCTTTATGTATATTTTACTTTCTGATGAAACTATGTGATGCATAACAGTCCAGTGACAGTGGATAAAATCATTTGGTGCTAGTATGTTCCGTACTTATTCATATGCAAGAGTATCTTAATGCACAGGCAATAGCACTCATACAAATTGCATCTGCTAAGAAGCATGGTGCTACTCACTGCATTTACGCTTCAGCATAAGAGTGACCACACATTGATAGAAAGGAATAGATCATTTGAATAAGTTGGATTGCCTCAGGAAGTCTCCTGGGTTCCTTGAATGTAATTGTCTTACTGTCTCTTTTTTACCACGTTTGTTTGCTTGTTTGTTTCTCCTCCCTCCCTCTCTTCCTCCCTTCCTCCTGTCCTTCCTTCCATTTTTCTTGTGAACTATGGGACATGTAGTCATAAAAACAAAACCACTTGCCTGTTATTAATGGTGACTGTGCCAGATGCTTCCTGGTTTCCAGTCTGATCCCAGTGGGGAGAGAAAGGAGTAAAACAGTAATGTAAGATAGCAGTAGCCTCACTCTAGCTTTCCACTGTAAATATTCTTTCCATTATCCTATTAAAGATTCATTGAACTTTCCTGCTTTTATCTAAAAAAGTACAAGGTTTTACACTGTCATTATTTCTGGTATATGTCTAATTTTTATTATAATTGTGGCTGAGCATTCACTGTCCTAGATAGTTTGGGATTTCATTATACCAAACACATTTGAAAAGAGACAGTGTAGTTGAAAGCAAGATCTGGGGCTCCAAAGAAACAATGGAGATGACATGTTAGATTTTGATAAAACCAAAGCCAAATCAAAAAAGAATAAAACATGATGGAAATCTGATGAGAATATAGAGATCTCAGTCTCAGACTACAAGCAGATATACTTGCATTCTGTGCTATGCCTGGATTTCCAGTTATGCCAGTTAAATAAAATGCTTTATGAACTCAAGAATGGACTAGAATTGTCTGCCACTTCTCAACACAGGGAGAAAGTTGAGCAGAGGTAGCCAAAAAACCCATCTGAAAACTAAGACTTGCACTTACCTGTACATCTATGGATCATGTTGATTAATAAAGATTTCCTTTAACCATATCACTATATTATCTACTGAAAATCAGTGAGTCAGTGAGGCAGAGGTGGGAATCCTGAAACAACAAATATGGGAGATGATGTTATGAAACTCCATAGACAACTGAATGTCTCCATGAGCACTGGACAACCAAACTGTTCTATCAGAGCTGATGTCATAATTCAAGTCCTGGCCCTGCTTCCTTCATCCATTCTGTTCTCAGCTCATCTCACTTCTGACCATCACCCTTCCCCACCCCCCACCCCCATTCCCCTTTATTTTCCTCGTTTCTTCGCAGGGTGTTTAGATATTTCCATGTTTTCCACTGTTTCCTGACTCTTCTTGCACCCACCCATCTCTGTTGACATAGAACAAATTAAGCTTTCTGCTTTTTGAGCCAGTATTGAGTAATTTTTGTGCATACGGTATGACATTGTTCCTGCATGTCTAGATGACAGGTCCCCATAGGTGACAGGAGATGCTACAGATTAAAAATCTCATCTACCCTGCTGACGAGCTTTTCATGCCATAGCTGTTGCTGGTGACCCTGCTACTCTGTCTTTTTAGGCCATTATTCTCTTTGATTTCTGTTGCTACGAAGTGGCTGTAGCAACCAAGCTGTTTATGTATTTGTGCTTTAAAGGGGAATCAGAACTGTTAAAAGTCTTTGTTGCTTAAATCCTCCTGTGCAATATCATTCAGGTCCCCTCATAGTAGTGAGGGTTATAAGTTCTAATCATAATGGTATGGCCATGAATCTCAGTCTTGGTCTATCTTGTAGCTGAGCTGCATATGTCTAAGAAGCATTCAGCTCCTGCTGTGTTTGTGCTCAACATCTGAGCCACAAGAGAATTCTTCCCATAATTTGTATTGCTAGCATTATCGATATTAAAACTTGATGATTTTAATGCTCAGATAATGATTCTTTTTCATGATACTGCGATTTGAGATACATTTTCTGTCATCATGGATTTAATGTTTTTTAATCAAATAAGGACTTCTTTCTCATCTGCTGATACTGGTATAATTAAGTAGTATATTTGCCTTTGGATGTTTTACTGCAAAAATGTGACAGGTAGTCAAGTATGCCATTTAGGAACACTAAATAATTCAGTCCTCTGAAATTTTATCTAACAGCAGTCATTTTGAAACCTATTAGAATGGGCTGCATCAATAAATAAATAACACATCAGCCACGTTTGCTATTATGCCAAAGTAACGATGTTATATTTAAAAATGTTCAGATATAACTGCTTTCTGAATTTCATGCATCAGAGATCTTCATGCTTCTTCATAATCTACACTGCATTTTAATTTACTAAATTTCTTAAAACCAGAGTACTTTTCCTATGCTTTGTGGCTGAAGATCCTTCCTTAACTTGTAGAACTATTTAGTTGCCATTTTAAATAGCCTATGCTTTTTGTTAAAATCATTAATGAAAAAAACCCACAATTGTAAAGCCCCAGGGAAAAGGACCAAAAGCAACCTCGGAAAGTCATCTGGGTCAGTCCTCTTTCACCAGGAAAAGGTTTTCACAAGTTTCCACTGATGCTTGCTCCAGGTATGAATCATACCCTGAATCTTTACAGAAGCAAAATTGGAGTTTTCACCAGTCTGTCCTCCTCCTCCTCCTCATAAACATATCTGCACACACACTATGTGTACTAGAGTTTCAGAGGTTTTAAGACAGCTATACATATTCTGAACAGAACCACATGCTGGATGTCTGGAGTTTAAGCCTCCAGGGTATGCTGTGGCATGTGTGTGCTCTTGGTCAACATGCTCCTCAGAAAGGGAATGGCAGAGTCAGGCATACAGCAGTCCTTGACCCACCCATCATTCATTGTCTCTCTTTTTTGTCTACCAAGGCAATATCAGTTTCAAGAAACAGTCAATGGGAACTGGCTAGCCTGAGGTTGTATGTCATCTCTTTTTTTGCACTGGAAGATGATCTGATCTGGGTTGAGGTAGGGTGGCAGCTCTTCTGCATAAGAAGAAAATAAGGGGATAAGGAGTATATCACTACTTTTCCTGTGCTGAACTTGTATTGTCATAAATTTAAATATCATCAGAGGAGGAGAAAATGAAATTAACAGTTGTCTACAGTTAAAAACTTGTCTTCTGCATTGTGCTTCACCTGGGAATGTCCAGGTCTAGGGTATTACTTTGCATGTATTTGCAGTATGAAGCTGTACAACTCAAGGGTGAGCATAAATCTGTACTGAAAGTGCAGTGGGAATTTGTTAGGTAAAATGCAGATGACAGAAGCAAAATTTGGTCAAAATTTCTAACTTCTCTACCCTTTCAAAATGAAATATTATATTGGCCTTTGTGATGATTAAATGCCTTTACTTCTCAAAATGGTGGCCCATAAAAATACAACATTCCTTTAAAAACAAGAATAATATTTTGGCACCTATGACACAGAAGCTTGTACTACTCCTGCAATACCCAAGAACTGAAATGTGCTGAAAGTACTAACATTCCCAAACGTGCTGGCAGGTTTCCAGAATCTGGTTTTGGATTTCTGGAACTTGGATATTTTTGTGGAAAATTGACTAACAATTTTACAAGTTTGTAATAGTCCCTTTGAAATAAAGCAACACTCTGCACATTCCGAATTGATAAGAACAAACGGGTTGTCAGAGCTTTTATTAGTCTTTCTCCCTGACAACATATCTCACTGACTGTTAGGCAATCTGCAGAATAATTTTGTGCATGATCTGAGACATGATAAACTATCTCTCCATGTTATTGCTGTTCTCTCTCCACTCGAAGGAAAGGGTGATATTAAATCAGATGAAATCTGAAAGGCAAGCTACTCTTTAGCAGTACTAACACTTGGTGTGTCAAACACTGCAAATTATGTGGTATGAATAAGAGCATGACAACAAATGGGAGTTCAAAGCATATGCAGGGAGGGAAGATTTGTTGATCACTCAGTGAAATCTCGTGGGGCTGCTGGTGTTTTGCTTCTGTGGAGCCACTGAACAGGGTCAGAACTCTGGAGAAAAAGTCAATTACTCATTTAATGAGGTTTTAAAGTACCAAAATGTAGAGAGCATTCAGGGTCTTTACTGGAGAGAGCCTGATGTACATTGGCTATAGCTAGATATACATTGTAACTTAAGGACCAATCACCTCTGTTGCTGTAGATCAAGTGTTTCTTTTCAGATGCATATTAATTTCCTTCTTTAGTGAGGGGTTGATGTAAGGACATTGATTTATGTCCTGTCTTTTCTTTTTTAGATGGTGGTAGCATTTCTCCCAAGGCTTCATAATTTTATTCTCCACTTGTAAAAACTGGTAATAAGGCATTGCCTTCCAGTTTTTCAGAAAGTAGATTTGTGAATGATATGCAAGTTACCACAATGTACAGGACATTTTGAATCTGGCCTGTTTTACTCCTACACTGAGGTCTGTGTATAGTGCTGCCTTTGCCATGGCTGTGCTATCCTTGCTGTGTTGGTAAATACTATTAGACAGATGTGCATATACCAATAAATGTCGCTCTGCTAATGTGGTTTATACCAGCTTTCCCAGTGATATATATTAAACCAATGAACTGCCTCACTGATAAGCATATCTCTGTACATATAAGCATATTTTCCAGAATAAGCATGCATGAACTTCTCACATCTGCCATAGCTGAGTTTCATATAATCAAAACTTCGTATTGCAGGGAGCACGTAGCACGAACAGTCTTCAAGAAACTAGGTCTCATTCTATCTGATGGATTGGGGTAGTAAATCCAATGTTGCCACTTCTGAACTCATGCAAGGACCAGAAACACACAGCTTGTGGTCACAGGTATTTGCTTCAGTGAATCTGATCCAGCCCTTCTGTAGCTGATAAGCTTATATGTGGTGTGTCACAGGTTGCATTTTTCTCTTGGTTAAACAGCATTCAGTTGTGAGATTATAATACCAATACCTCTGGCAGGAAAGGGTTTTTTTTCTTTATTTTTATTGACAATGGGATATGTTGTACTATTGATTTTTTTAAAGATCTTCAAAAGAGTTTTTGTTAAAATGCATAGCATCATATGGCTGAACAAAACAGCTGCAGTAAGAGAGAACAAATGGAAGTTTAAGGACATGAAATACTTTTTTTTTTTTCCAAATGGAAAAAGGTTTTTTAACGTAAAAGTATTTACCAAATAAAAGTCCTATGGATGCCAGACATAAATGAGAACCTAGTCTAACCTATTAAAATACGATTGTTTCAGATCAAACTTTTTTCCATTATGACATTATTTTTATCATATTAAGAAAACAATCACAAAAATATTATAAATGCAACAGTGATTGAAAATGCTAATAGAATGCTAACTTGTTTCTTTTTATGGCCCATTCTTGCTAAATTACTTTCCATGCTTCCTTATAGAAACAGCCAAAATAGAATTAATTTTACTTTACTGATTCTTGTGGTTAAGCAGTGAATTAGAAATATCCTTAAATATTATAGAACTGTAACTAAATATTTTAAATACAAAACCATTTCTTTTCCTGATCTCTGTAACTGTAACATACACTGGGTTGATGTAGAAATATACATGATTTCATAAATACTTGTGTCCCCTCTCTCCCTCTCAACCGCAACGGATTCAACAACAGGAAATGCCAAAACTTCTTTTAAGATTTATCTCATTTCATATCATATTTGTTTGAAGATCAGTGTGCCCATGTTTACTATGAAGATGTATCCCCTGAAAGAAGAGATTTATCCAAATTCTCTATAATATAAACCTTTTCTTTGAGCTATGGAGGCAATTCACCAAAATAGCAGCTGCACCGATCAGAAGAAAATTTGGAAAAGAAAAAAAATTCTTCAAATTTCAGAACCTGGACAGAATACAATCTACATGTACTGTAGCTATTAGGCAGTCTGATCTTACAAGTCTGACCGTATCAAGTTGCCAGAATATGTATCTTATGCTCAGACATGCAATGCCCTGGATGCCTTTGAGAGCTGCCTCTGGCTGTGTGGTGGCTCATGGGCAGGCAGCAGAGCTGGTCGTAAGGGTGGAGTCAGGCAACCTGAAAAGACAGCCAGTAACATGATGGGGTTCGAAACTGGGTAAGTGCTACTCAGTGGGTACATCTTTCCTTGGGTTGTCCAAAATCATGACTCTAATGCATGTTTGCTGTCATTTAATGCATGGAGCTAGTCACAACTTCCAGCAGTATGGTGACAGTGAATACACCGTTGATAGCTTACTGTGATAAGCAAATTTAAAAAGCCTAAAAAATCATATGTAGAAAAACCTAACTTTATAGTATATGTATCAGTAGAGGACACTTCATAAAGCCAAATTAAAAAGAAGCAAACTGTTCTTAACAAGACGTTTTGCAGGCATGTGCATAGCCATTTGATTTGCACTATATCTTCAACTGATATAAAAGGAGTGGGTCTTAATTAAACTCTCTTTCATGACCACATTTTCATTTTAGCGTCTGTGTGCCCACTTATTAAATAAAACAAGGGATGTTTAATGTACTGCAGTTCTACAGATTCACCCTTGTAACTCTGTTATATTTTTGTAGTTAAAATTCCATTACAAGTTTTAATGTAATCTTCTAGTTTTTACAAATGTTCACTTAACAAAATGTTGCAGTTTAGTGTGCTGTCAATTGAAGTAAATACAACCTCAGTAAAAGGTGCAACTGAATTCACCAGTTACAAGGAAATTATTTCCACCTCTTGTTTTTTCAGTAGTTTGTGTAAAAAACAAGTATAGAAGTAGAGCTCCACTATTAATATTGTTGCCCCAATGGTTTGAGCCGTTTTTGCGAGGGTGAAAAACATTATATAAATTGTCATACTCTGTTGTGTGATCCTGCTTATGACTGAGAAGTATAATGTCTTTTTTTTTCCAGGAACACCGAAAGAACAAGTAAGCAGTAGCAGTTACTGACTTTGATCACTCTAGTAACGAAGCCCTGTCTGTCTACTGCTTCTCTTCTTGTTTACAACTATTTCTTCATGTTTTCCAGTGCCTTTCTCTATTTATCGCACATAGATTTTTATCCCATACAGAAATCACTATCATGGTGTCTGCTTTTGAGGAAACCCACAGTGTAGTACTACACTGTCATTTTGTTTTTACAGAGCAAAGTTTATAAAGTGTTTTTATTGTTCTGAGATCATTAGCTAAAAAGTAGTCAAAATCCTTCCTGACTTTAAAGAGGATCGTGATTTGTCTTTGGATCAGAGCTAAAATAAATATATTTTTCATATATATACATAATATCCATATAATATAATTATAATATTATACACAATATAATAAACTATATAACACAATTATTGTGCATGATATATAAGAATATAAAATAATTATATGTAGTATATAATTATTATAAATATATAATTATATATAATATGTGAATATGTAATAATTATAGTATATAAGATAATTATATATAGTGATATATAATATATTAATATATATGAAATCTATAAGATAGAAATATATGTTAAATTCTAAATTCTCAAGGTGCTATTCATAAGACTTTCACACAACAATCTGAAATTTTTATGTCAGATGCTTAGTATTGTAGAGCAAAAAAATTCAAAATATATGAATAGTGGTCTCTGCTTATAATAATAAAGATTCTAGCAATGGTTTAGTCTAAAAATAATATACTTTACTATGTCTTTTAAAAAACCCTTGCAGTGTTGCACAAGAACAGAAAAATGTAAGTTTTAGCCAGTAGGTAATTAACTATTCATAAGTCAAATGAGGCAGCTATGTCTTCTGTTGCTGTGTTTTACCATATCTCTTCCTGTTTTTCTATGTTTACTGCATTTTCTACTGTCCTCTGTTACATACCACTCACATAGGAAACAGTAGGTTGTAACTTTGAGAATTCAGCTGCCAGCTAGCGCTATGTTCTAGGCATATTCACGTTCCATTTTTCCATTTTTTTTCCATTTCAATGACTGATAATATTTCCAATGCCTTTCTTCTAATCCAGAAACTGACGAGGGTGGACAAATGCATAAAGACACAGGAGCAGAGGGAAAGTCTTAGATGGGAAGGAGAGGGAATGGAGTAGATTTGACATATGAAGGTAAAATTGGCTGAGGTAGGCTGATTTGAAGCTGGGTGTGGTGATTATGGCACACATAATTTTCCATTTTCTTTAAGCACTAGGAACAGAAGCACTTTTCTCTTGTGATTAACCTTAAAACTTTCTATTTTTAATGAAAATAAATGCAGTAAATAAGAGCATGGCCTTGAAACATAAGCTACAGATTGTTATTAACCCCCATTTCTGTAGTTAGAAAAACAGATAAAATGGAGAAATGAGACATTGCTCACCAAATTTAGGTTTCTAAATTCAGTTGTCTTGAGTCTAAGTGAGTTGTCTTTGGCTCCCTTTGTTTTCAGTAGAGAGAAATGGAGCTGTTCCTGAGCATGATTCATCTATTCTAAGCATCTAAGGTACATAAAATGAAACCTCCTGGAGAAAGATTTTCCCTCAGGTATCTGTAAAGAAAGCACTGGGACAATCTGACTTAATCTAACTTTTAAATGTTTAAGTGAAGTGAGGTACAATCCATGACATCTTTTTCAAGATGTCCAGGTAGACATCAAATTTTCTCTCTAGCTGACAGGTTCATTATTATTAAATAATTTTCCTAGAAGCCAATCTTAGTAGCACTTTAAAAAAAAATAGATTTTTTGGAAAGAATGGTTTGGAGATTTCTCTGTAAAATCTTAAAATCTTAAGTAAATGAAAAGTAAAAAATTGTTCTTGTCTCTGGCCAAATGTTAGATATGGCTAATGTAAATTAGACATAGCTAAAGGGTACCTACATCCCTAAGTTTATGTTTTTACTGAGGATGATTTCTAATATTCTTGCAAAATAAGTATCACCAGGTTTTAGTTCTCAGTGAGAACAACCTGTAAGAAATTATTATTCAACTCCAAATGGAATGAAAGTGGAGACTTCTTTTTTTCCTCAAGTGAAATGCACTCTAAATTTTAAAAAACTAAACTGAGAAATGGAAAAAAGACCCTTCGTCTATAAGTAGTATACTTTCCCATGTTCAGTTAAAGGAAGTAGGTCTTTAAATATAGTGCTTTTTTTGGAATAAGGTAGAATTTGAATTTTTAGTTTGCATTTTATATTTTTGTCACATCATATTTTTAATTAAGTATGGGTTTCATCATCAAAATCACATGACAATGCCTTTCTTATGAGAAGTGATAAAGATGGATTTAGGTCTGTAGTTTTATATTGTATGCTATCTTTACAAAATGCAAAGGTGATTAGACTTGAATGTTTCTTTTAGAATGTATAGGATAATAAAATCTATAAAGCACTGGCTTTTGTTCTAGGGAAAAAAAAATGAGCAGGTGTCGCAGTAGACTGAAATAAAGAATTCTCATGCCCTATAAAACTACATGCAGGAATAATTCAAATTCATATCTCTGAAACCCTAATAAATTGCATACAGAAATAATTGTCTCCCTCACATTGTAGGAATACAGAGTTACTGAACTTTTTAAATAGTTGATAATAATCTCTCTTATTTTAGTACATATGGTAAATCTGCTTCTTGATCTTGGCATGTGATATAGTTCTGCCAGGTGGATGATAATAATGAAAGGTTCTTCTTCCTTGCTTTTGTTACAAATTTTTTATTTTATATTCCCAGCATAGTACTATTGCATTTGACTTTGAATGGTAATGTGAAAATATAATTTGTGTGACTGAGTTTGTGATTTATAGTACTGTACTGGTTCATCGGAATTTTGTTTTTTCTTGTCATGCAGGTTGGTTGGGTGTTGCAAGCACACTTCTTTTTTTATAAAAAAGAATCAGAGGCATAAAATAGAAAAGTCACACACTAAGACACAGCTGAGATATAACAGAAATAAAACTTGCTTTTGGAACATAACAAAGTGAACAGTAATATATTTGTTCTGTGCAGCGTATTGTCTTTTTACTCCTGTAATGTTTCTTTCCCTTTTATTATTTTTTGCCATTTTACATAGAAGTAAATGAGAAATAAAAAATCCCCAGAGAACAAGTTTGAATCCTCTAACAAAGCAGCAAGTGGATATATTTCATTTGGAATTTTAAACTCAAATTGAAAAAGAGAGGAAAGACATTAGAGTGGTGACTTTTGTTGTAAGCAGAACTAGGAGGGCTTTTTTGAATGATATATTTTAGATTAAGATTTGCTATTTTCTTCCTTTGTTTTTGAGCCTGCTGTAGTCTCTCAAGTCTCTTGCACAGCTGAGGCAATCGACAATATACTCTAGACTGGTTACACACAGAAGACTGGATACATGCTGTCATGCCCCCCCCCGCCAGTTGATATTCATGTCTCACTTACAATAAATTTCCCTTCTTCTCAGTATAGCTGTATCTTTTTCAATGTGTGTATTCTCTAGCTCTGTTGCTGAAAGGCTGAGGCTCTTTGTTTTTGGAATGCTTGAGTCAACATGGATATATCACAGGAAGTTTACGAGCTGCTTCCACTGTGATTAGTAAAATCAAAGCTTTCTGAAATGTATTATTCCCTGTGCAAATTGTCAGATAGCAAATGGAGAATAAATGGCAGTACCATCTGCCATACTATAAGTAGCATGAAATGTGGGTCACTAGAGAGTGTGAAAAGCAATTCATTTGCTCATCTTAGCTTAGCCCCCCAGTACTAATTGTCAACCTCTTTCTGCTGAACAAGGTTGCTAGATCAAACTATGCAACTTCACGAATTGGTCCAAAAAGCAGTCTTGTTTCACTTGTCTTATATTTCTGTGCAAATTTTTGGATATTGGAATTAGATTGGAATTTGGCATGGTGAAACCAGTGGGAATGGACATCTTCCTTTCTATCTGTCCTCATTAAACTTCTGTTAGTTTTATATTATTTAAGATAGGCCCAGTCCTCTTAAATCAATGGTAAATTACTACAGTTACTACTGACCTCCATGGAATTTCACATATGTGAAATACTAGCAGAAGCTTCACTAATGCATTAGAATACTGGTAGAAAGAATTCACTGGCCATGGAATCCAGTCAATAAAGAAAACTTTGTAAGGGTATACGGAACTTCCAAGGAATAGTCTATACCGTAAGTACAGAAGAAAATCAGGATCACATTTCAGCTCAGGCTGAAATGAATAACTGTATGCCAAATATGCATTCGTACTTGGACATTTTAAATAATAGTGTTATATTTTCTTAGGAATGTAAGGCTCTGCAAGTCATGATTTTAACGTGGATAGCAAGGATTTATTTGTGGGAATCTTGATTAATGCTGATGATCAGAACAGGAAACATTTTTAGAAGGAATGCTTTTGGCTGCTATATTACAGGTATTACCATCAAATTCATGTCAGAAGCCTATCAACTGGAGAAATGATTCTCGAAGAGTGGACATAAGAAGCAAAATAAACGTTGATCTCTGATTTGGTCCAAGGCTTGAGATTCAAGGGAAGGTTTCTGTTGACATAAGAAATGAGAACATAGCCATTCATATGGTTTATGATGAGCAGTAGAATCTTAAGGCTGACTGATAGCCTTGATGTGAAGCTAGAGGTTTTAAATTTAAAATCTGTCAAGGAGAAGGTTAAAGCTTATGCTTTATTAGGAGTGAGAACAAGAGGGTACTGGAAAGTATTATGTGTACAAATAGTGGGCCTGTGCATGTCTTGTCCATTAGCCTTTTTTTCTGTATAACTTTTGCAGAAGTCTGACATCATGCATTAGGGTTAAATAAAATGTGCCAGCTATTTTTTTCAATGACAGCCAGCATAAAAGTTGTCAGGAAGGAATTAAACTCTGTGACAAAGCCCATCAATGATGTACCATTATGTAGCAAACTTTTGAAATTCCTTGTTAATTTTTTAAAGTTACGGTTGCGGGTTTTTTGGGGTAGGTTTTTGTTTGTTTGTTATTTTAAAGTAGTAGTGCACTAATTTTTTCCATTAGTCGTCATTAGGCTGATGTGTAGAAATAAATATGTACAAAGTGAACTCTCCACATTATGCGCTTCCTACAATGACCAACTCATTGACTTAAAAATTTCCTAAAAATTATTTTAAGGGGCACAGTACATATAATTTTCAATATCCATAATTCATTCCTTTCTCTCCTTATGTCTTTTTCTATTTCTTTTTCATAGAATTAGCATTCTTCATTGCTAGACTGCCAAGCAGTTGTGCTGAAAGTTACATTTCATAAGAAAAGAGGATAAAGTTTCTGAAGCTCTCCTTTCATGCAGCTATCAATCTGAAAATCTGGTGGGAAGTATTGTACAATTCTTACATTTAAAACAAATAAATAAAACAATGATGTTTCCATTGTCTTCTCTACTAATATCTAGACAAACATAGCCAGTATTTCAATTATAAAGCCTTTGTAACAACAATAGCTATTCATTTTTATTCATTAAAGTAAAAATAATACATAGCATATGTGACACTTGGATTTTTGGATAATAATGTATTCATGAGGGACAATGCATATGCCAGATGTACAAAATAATGGGACTTCTTTTTTTGCATGGGTTTGGAAAAGTATTTTTATAAATATAATGCATGCCTATGTGTGTTTTTGTTTGTTTGTCATCTGTGTGTGTATAAATACAAAGTGTGTGCAAATTTCTTTAGAGTCCCCGAGTGGTAATGCCTCGCTCCACTGGAATCTCTGCTGCCAACCTGCCTTCAGCAAGTGCACAGAATGTTATGGCAAAGCACGGCTAATTGCCACAGAGTGAACACTTACCGCTTGCTTGTTTTTATGCTTTATATTGGAATTTCTAGTAGCTATTATCCAGCAGATCTTGGATGCAGAGGTGCATTAGTACTTTGTTAAAGACAGGAAATATTATCAAGCATGTATTTCGAGGTTAAAAGGAAGAAGGAGAATTAGACATTTTTCTGTCACTGCAAATATCAGCAGCAATAAAAGATTTATCTGTGGTAGTTTATGGGTTTGAACATATAAATGCTTTGCTGGCTTATTATGTTATCACCTGCTAGAAGCTTGCACAGCCCTCTCCCTGGCAGGTGTGGAGCGAAAAGACAAGTGAATTTTTCTTGCTCACTTTATTCCATAATCTGGAAGTTTACTTTGAGTTGCCACAAAGACTTTTTTTTTCTCTAATGAAAGTTTACAGACTTTATACTAAGCTTTTATTAGGTAGAATAGATACTAGTTAATTTTAACTTAAAGCCTAAGAGCTAATGTCAGAAGCAATAAAATCTGTCACAAAACCAGGATATACAGCTATGAGCATCACCATAAGGAGAAGAAGATTTTTCTGAGTACAGAGGATTAGACAGTAGTAAGTCTGGGGATTTCTGAGCAGGAAAGCAGAATCTGCCTGTGTTTAGTATTTGTTAGTATTCAGGGAATCACTTCTCCATGCTTCCTTTGCCTCACTCTCCCTTACTCTCTCAAACTCCTTCTTGCAAACAAGGAGTCCAAAGAGACTATATCCACCTCTTAATGTCTTGTTTATAATATAAATTATTACAGCAAGGTGTCAAATAGTGTCTAACATCTCAGTTCAAGGAGCAACAATACTAAAAACACAGTTGCTCATAAGTAATTAAACAGGCAGGAAAAGTCAGGAAATTGGCTTGCAGGTAATGAAAGGATGTTTTGTTGGTTTGTTTTCAAAAACATAACTGATGTTGCTTTCTTTTCTTCAGCCTATCCATTTAACTCCTCTGAGTTTGAACTTTTCAGGTTCCTGGTTTTTTAATCTTTTTTCTCTAGAAAAATATGTTTTTCTATTTCATTGTTCCGTTCTTTGTTTCAAATTAAATGGAAAGTTTTATGTAATTATTTAAAATGGAAATAATTACATTATTTATGTAATTATCTTAAATGTTTAAGAAAATGGTCTTTAAGAGGCTCTCCAAATACTTTTAGAGGCAGCATTGGAACAACCTCCCCATGCTTCCTACTTTAATAGCAGAACTAGACCATTATACCAAGTTCTGCAAGAGGGCTGACTGTCTGCAAGAAGGGTCTGTGTTTACCTCATGTGCCTGATTGGGCATGTAGTCAGGAAAATTCATGTATTTTGGGGATCAAACACAATATTCAGGTTTGAAATAAATAAACAAATGAACAAAGAAACAATTAAATAAATTCCTGTGACCTTTTCACTGGTTTTGAATGATCTGACCTAATAAGTATCACTCTGGATCACATCATTACTTAAGACTGTATGTGAAGAAAGTAATACAAAGAAAGATCTCATTGACATAAGAGCTTATTTTTTTATTATATTGTGGAACAAATGCAATTATTAACTCATTCTTGACTAATAACTTAAGGTGTTTGTTAACACCCAGTATTATTAATATAGTGCCTCATATCTAGTGTGTTCCTCACATTATTTCCAGTACTGCTGTGTTTATCATTCTTAAGGGACTTAAATTGCTTTTCCATCCTGTATCATCTCAGCTGCCAATGTAATAATTGTTTATTTCTATATTTGGATTCCTTAGAAATTTTCAACAAAAGGGCCTTTAAATACTTTCACCATTCAAATCGGTTTCTGTGCTTTAAAATGTTTTACACAAATTTGAACCAAATTAACCATGTTTTGATATTAAAGCCACAGGCATCTGCATGTGTTTCTTCACATCATTTGTCAACCCTAAATAATAAAGATTGCACTTAAAATGAAAAACATGCCCTAAAATCTACATGACACCATTCCTAAATGAATAACAATCTTTTATTTTGCTAGCCTCTGATTTATTAATAGATATTTCATCTTATCTTTTGTAACATTAAAGAGAAAAAATGAAGCAACAGGGGCTTAAGGAAATGATGTTTATAGCTTTGCTATATCTTATGTTAATTAATGAAACAATATAACATCCATGAAGCAGAAAATTATTTGTAAAAATACCTTCTCTTGGAGCTAAAACTGTCTTCAAAATGTATCTCTTTTTATTTGTTTGAGATATTTTTAGGTTATGAAATAAGCAAGAAAGATAAAACAGAGTGAGCAAGGCAAAAATAAAGACACCATATTTTTGTCTATATCATTAAAATACATTCTGTTTGGTTTGTCATATTCTAGATACACTGGTCATTATAACAGACTTGATGGTGTAAAAATAATAAGAATATCATTACTGTATTTGTGTGTTGGTGGTTCAGATAACAGAATCTGAGAGTCTTATGACTCTCAGAAGAAGCTGCTCCAGAATAAGATGTTGTATAATAGTCAAGTTACTTGAAGAAGAGAGGAAAGGGTAATTTATCACTCACTTTTTTTACGTGAAGAATTTGAGAGACAGAAGAGTACTTATCCAGGTTCACACAAGAAACTTATTACATAACCAAATCTATAAACTTTTGTGGGATCTTTCTCAGTGGTAGGTGATGTATAAATAAGAAAGTGATTTATTCACCTGTTTTAATTCTAATAAAGCTGGTGCACGCAACTTTTTTTTTTTAAAAGGTCATACATACAAGAAAATGCCAATCATTCTGGCTTGCAGTGATATGTTATTCAACTTTGCCTTGAAGATAATCCTTTCATATAATTCTTCCTCCCAGATGAACAGACAATTACTTGTCAAGTGAACAAGGACTAGAAGGTGTTATGTTGTGAGTGCCATGGAGCTTCTTTGTCTGCCAGCTATAAAAATTCCTCTTATACGGAGATTTAGTAGAAAAGATGAGTGTAGAAGGAAGATACCAGCAAATGAACATTATTTATGGTTTGTGGATGACAACAAACTGAAAGGCGCAGTTGATACACTTGAGGGAAGGCATGCCATCCAGAGGGATCTTGACAGGCTTGAGAACTGAGCCCGTCTGAACGTCATGATGTTCAACAAGGCCAATTTAAAGGTTGTGAACCTGGGCCAGGGAAATCCACAGTATCGATATAGACTGGATGATGAATGGATTGAGAGTCACCCTGCAGAGGAGGACCTGAGGATATTAGTAGATGAAAAATTAGATATCAGCTGGCAATGTGTACTTGCAGCTCAGAAAACCAATTACATCCTGGTCTGCATAAAAAGAAGAGTGGCCAGCAGGTTGAGGGGGATGATTCTTCCCCTCTATTCCGCTCTTGTGAGACCCCACCTGGAGTACTGGATCCAGCTCTGGGACCCCGAGCACAAGAAAGATATGGACCTGTTAAAACGGGTCCAGAGGAAGGCCACAAAAATGATCAGAGGGCTGGAACACCTCTCTTATGAAGAAAGGTTGAGTTGGGATTGTTTAGCCTGGAGAAGAGAAGGCTCTGGGGAGATCTCACTGTGGCCTTCAATACTTAAAGGAGGCTTATAAGAAAGTGAGGAGGGACCTTCTTACCAGGGCCTGTAGTGACAGGAGAAGGGGCAATGGTTTTAAACTAAAAGAAAGTGGATTTTGATTAGATATAAGGAAGATTTTTTTTACTTTGAGGGTGGTGAGACACTGGTAGAGATTACCCAGAGAAGTTGTGGATGCCTTCATTTTTGGAAGCGTTCAAGGTCAGGTTGGATGGGGCGTTAAGTAACGTGATCTAGTGCAAGATGTCCCTGCCCATGGCAGGAGGCTTGGAACTGGATGGGGAACTACAGGCTTGTCAGTCTGACCTTGGTGCTGGAGAATGTTATGGAGCAGATCATCTTGAGTGCCATCACGTGGCACGTACAGGACAACCAGGTGATCAGGCCCAGTCAGCATGCATTTATGAAAGGCAGGTCCTGCTTGACTAACCTGATCCCCTTCTATGACAAGGTGACCTGCTTAGTGGATGCGGGAAAGACTGTGGATGATGTTTACCTGGATTTTAGTAAAGCCTTTGACACCATTTCCCACAGCATTCTCCTGGAGAAACTGGCTGCTCATTGCTTGGATGGGATTGCTTGGATTGCTCATTACTCTTCACTAAGTAAAAAAAACTGTCTGAATGGCTGGGCCCAAAAAATTGTGGTGAATGGAGTTAAATCCAGGTATTGAGGCCAGTTCTGTGTAATATCTTTATCAATGACCTGGATGGGGGATCAAGTGCACCCTCAGTAAGTTTGCAGAGGACACCAAGTTGGGCAGGAGTGTTGATCTGCTTGAGGGTAGAAAGGCTCTACCAGGGATCTGGACAGTCTGGATCAATGGGCTAAGGCCAATTGTATGAGGGTCAACAAGGCTAAGTGCCGGGTCCTGTACTTGGGGCACAACAACCCCATGCAACGCTCTAGGCTTGCAAAGCTGCCTGGTGGAAAAGGACCCGGGGGTGTTGGTCAATAGCCAGCTGAATATGAGCTGGCAGTGTGCCCAGGTGGCCAAGAAGGCCAATAGCATCCTGGCTTGTATCAGAACTAGTGTGGCCAGCAGCACTAGGGAAGCGATTGTCCCTCTGTACTCGGCACTAGTGAGGCCGCACCTCAAATACTGTATTAAGTTTTGGGCCCCTCACTACAAGAAAGACATTGAGGTGCTGGAGCGTGTCCAGAGAACGGCAATGAAGCTGGTGAAGGGTCTAGAGAACAAGTGTTATGAAGAGCAGCTGAGGGAATTAGGGTCATTTAGTCTGGAGAAAGGGAGGCTCAGGGGAGACCTTCCCGCTCTCTACAACTACCTGAGGTTGTAGTGAGGTGGGTGTCAGTCTCTTTTCCCAAGTAACAAGTGATAGGACGAGAGGAAACAGACTCAAGTTGCGCCGGGGAGGTTTAGATTGGATATTAGGAAAAAATTTTTCACCGAAAGGATTGTCAAGCACTGGAGCAGGCTGGCCAGGGAAGTGGTTGAGTCACCATCCCTGGAGGTATTTAAAAGACACGTAGATGTGGTGCTTAGGGACATGGTTTAGTGATGGACTTGGCAGTGCTAGGTTAATGGTGGGACTCAATGATCTTAAAGGTCTTTTCCAAACTAGATGATTCTATCATCTTTAGAGGTCCTTTCCAACCTAAACCATTCTATGGTTCTATGTTTTAAGTCCTATGTGGGCAGAGAGACTTCAAGAATCTTGATGATTCTTCCCAGACCTTATCCTTGCTCTGTAGTACTTCACAGTATAATATTAAATACGTGTACAGTATAATGTTAAAAACTTTGGCATCCTTCAAGAATAAGTATTTTAGGGTACAAAGATATTGGAAAGGAATCATCCATACTAATAATTTGTGCTGTTTTGCAGATGAGAAGATATAAGCAAAAAGGAATCTTTCCCCTGACTACAGTATCAAATTCATATTCCAAACCTTGAGTTTTTCTTTCCCGTGATGCTTTTCACAATAAACGTCCATTCTTTATAAAGAAGAATTAATGCAGCGTGTATTATATGAGGCATGTGTACAATATGCTCCTTAGTACATGTTGTCGTTTTATTTCATTTCAGTAGAAGGGGAAAGGGATGGACTTTTGCTCACACATTGGGATCTGAATGAAGACATCCCGGGTTCAATTTCTAGCTGAATTTTAGGCTTATTTTTAAGGTACCTAATATTTCCTTTTTGGATTTATGCTGGTTTCCATTTGGTTAGCTAATTAGATACAACGGATACCTCAGTATGAATTTACTTCAGGACAGGTATCTCATTCCCACTCCGGGAAGGTCTCAGCCAAAGCTAGCTATACCAGCACTAAGGGAGAGGTGAGATCCAGCAGCATAATGTGGAGCGTGAATAGGCACTTTCTATTCAGGTTGAAGAGGTGGCCCTGTATGTGATTCAGACAACATTCAGAAGTGAACATTGTCTTGAAAAAGTGTCTCTTGCCTGGTGAATTCCTTTTAAGAGCTATATCCTTTTGACGTTATTTAGTAAGAAGCAGCTTTATTGAACTGTGTGTTAAATTGCTCTTTGACAGGGAATGAGTACTTTCCAGAATTTGCTTTCCTGCCAGCAAAATAAAGTAATATTTACTTCCTGCTGACCTTACTGTTATTTTTTGGATACACATGGCTGAGTCATAAGCCCAATTTCATTTTTCTCTGCTACTTCAAAATGACAGTGCTTTCACTGACATGTACCTACTGACATAGAGCTTGGCATCTTCCATTTGCCACTTGCTCAGCATACATGTCTTCCAGTTACTTTTTTATATTAATCAGTTTATTCCCTCCTGTGCAGAAACTTTCACTCACAGGGAGAATTCAACAGTACAGATATAAGTATAGAAGATCAGGTTCATGACCACCTGAGGAACCTGAACATATACAAGTCTATGGGACCTGATGAGATGCATCCCAGAGTCCTGAGGGAATTGGCTGATGTAGTTGCCAAGCCACTCTCCATGATATTTGAAAAGTCATGGCAGTCAGGTGAAGTCCCTGGTGACTGGAGAAAAGGGAAGCATTGTGCCCATCTTTAAAAAGGGTAGAAAGGAGGACCCTGGGAACTACTGACCTGTCAGCCTTACCTCTGTGCCTGGGAAGATCATGGAACAGATCCTCCTAGAAGCTATGCTAGAGCACATGGATGACAGGGAGGTGATTCGAGACAGCCAGCATGGCTTCACCAAGGGCAAGTCCTGCCTGACCAACCTAGTGGCTTTCTACGAGGGAGTTACCACATCAGTGGACAAGGGGAAAAAGCAATGGATGTCATCTATCTGGACTTCTGTAAAGCCTTTGACACGGTCCCCCACAACATCCTTCTCTCTAAATTGGAGAGATATGGATTTGATGGGTGGACTGTTCAGTGGATAAGGAATTGGTTGGATGGTTGCACCCAGAGGGTAGCAGTCAACGGCTCAATGTCCAGGTGGAGATCAGTGACGAGTGGTGCCCCTCAGGGGTCCGTACTGGGACCAGTGCTGTTGAATATTTTCATCAATGACATTGACAGTGATATTGAGTGCACCCTCAGCAAGTTTGCAGATGACACCAAGCTGAGTGGTGCAGCTGACACGCCAGAAGGATGGGATGTCATCCAGAGCGACCTGGACAAGCTGGAGAAGTGGACCTGGGTGAACCTCATGAGGTTCAGCAAGGCCAAGTGCAGGGTCCTACACCTGGGTCGGGGCAATCCTTGGTTTCAATACAGGCTGGGGGATGATGTGATCGAGAGCAGCCCTGCGGAGAAGGACTTTGGGGTACTGATGGATGAAAAGCTGGACATGACCCAGCAATGTGCGCTCGCAGCCCAGAAGGCCAGCCGTATCCTGGGCTGCATCCAAAGAAGCGTGGCCCGCAGGTCGAGGGAGGTGATTCTGCCCCTCTGCTCTGCTCTGGTGAGACCCCACCTGGAGTACTGCATCCAGCTCTGGAGCCCTCAGCACAAGAAGGACATGGAGCTGTTGGAGCGGGTCCAGAGGAGGGCCACGAAAATGATCCGAGAGCTGGAGCACCTCTCCTATGAGGACAGGCTGAGAGAGTTGGGGTTGTTCAGGCTGGAGAAGAGAAGGCTGCGGGGAGACCTTCTAGCAGCCTTCCAGTACTTAACGGGGACCTATAGGAAAGAGGGGGAAAGACCTTTTAGCAAGGCCTGTCATGACAGGACAAGGAGTAATGGCTTTAAACTAAGGGAGGGCAGATTTAGACTGGATTTAAGAAAGAAACTTTTTACAATGAGGGTGGTGAGTCACTGGAACAGGTTGCCCAGAGAGGTGGTAGATGCTCCATCCCTGGAAACATTCAAGGTCAGGTTGGATGGGGCTCTGAGCAACCTGATCTAGTTAAAGATGTCCCTGCTCATTGCAGGGGGGTTGGACTAGATGACCTGTAAAGGTCCCTTCCAATCCAAAGCATTCTATGATTCTATAGCATTTACAGACATAATTTCATGCAATGACTTAAGTGCAAACTCTATTTGCACCTTGTTTGGCATTGATATTTATTATCACCTTCATGAGACTGATGGTGACCTGAATTCTATGTACTGGCTTTACTGTTTCACTGCAATGGTGAGACAAAGTAGAAGTGTGTAGTAATGTTACTGCATTCCTTAACACCCTTGGGGACATGACAGAGGCTATTTTTCAAATTTAATGGGAACTAAGGTGATAAAGTTGTATTTGGAAATAAAGTTTTATTTGCAAATAAAGTTGTAATTGCAAGATTTGCAAATTTCTTTCTAGACCACCAATATTAGAAGTTGGAAGAAACACCAGTACTGGAAAAGTTAGACTACTCTCTTGCAGAACTGTAGTACATTTAAAATGAATTATTCATCACCTTAATCACAAAAGACAAGGGGTGGCGGGGCAGGTGGGGCTGGAAAGCAAGGAGAAGCAGCTTCATTCAAAAGTCATAGTATCAGAGACTTCTATTTTACTTCATTGTCTCTTATCAGGACCCTGGGAAAGAAAGTTACGTAGGTTCATTGAAAAACGCTGTTCAGAACCTAAGATAATCAGCTACTTTCTCAGTAATTAGTAGGTACTACCTCGACAGTATGACCATATCCACAAAGTCCCAGCCTTAGGCTGGGCAGTGAATGAAGAAGTGAGACTACCCTTTTCTAAATGCAAGAGGGACACAACAGTGCAGGCACAACAATCTCACATTACAAAGAAGCAAATGCTGCACTAGTGTTTATGCAGAAAAGGAGATTAAGTATCAGTTTTTGCCTCCTTTCTCCTCCTGTTCTTTCTCTTACTGTCACTATATTGGCATCAATATTTATTTTCCACAACTTACAGCTGGGCACCACACATGTCCAAGATGACAGAATGTGGCTCAACAAGTATTACAAATATATTAAGCTAATCATTTGCCGATTTCGGTTTTTGTCTTTCATTAAAAAATAAGTGTGCAACTTCAATTCATCAACACATTCAAATACTGGGAAGCTACACAAGGCAGAAGCACGCATTCACAGAAAGACATAAGAGTGTCCTCACAATGTCTCTCTATTTCTGTTAACATCAGTAGCATTACATCAGTTTTCACTGGCTGGTGGTTTGTTCTTGGCAATTTCACAGGGTGCTACTTACAAACTGACCTTCTTCACCAAGTCAAATGGAAACAAGAACTCAGTATAAAATATGAAGAGACTCTGCAAAGGATTCCGGCTAATTTATTGCCCTAGCATACGTTCTATTGTCAGCTACTACCAGCTGATGGTTTTTTTCATGCCAGCATAATTTCAGTTCTCTTTTGTGTGTATGCTTCTTCACTTTGACATTTATGACAAATGATCAGTTTTCATTTAACCTTACATTAAAATCTAAGACCTAACTTAAGGTTTTAAAAATAAACAGATCATAGTTTGATGATTGTACATGGAACACTTCAACCTCATTTGTTGTGTTTGTTGTTTCCTTCAGTTATGCTCTCAAATGAGTCTATGTGAATACAAACATTAATAGACTGGTAGTGCCTGGAGCTGCCAGCCCAACATCTTTCTTAGCAAGTCTTCATCATCAGAGGTGGTTGTACCCCTATCTATCAGGTTTCAGAAGACTAGAAAACAATGTAACATCACCCAATTATGTGCTGTGATTTTCTTTTCCCAAAGCATGGCAATCTGGGTATTTGCAGTTTTAATGACCGTCATTTCAGGAAGCGCTGATTTCTTTATAAATCTGACTGAGCAGCAGTAAAGAACTCTGATTGCACCTATTTATAGAGAAAGAGATGACTGAAATAACTGTAGCATCAGAGTTGGGGAGGAGACATTTTTGTACTGTTTTGGATTTTGTTTCGCCTTTCCCCACCTCCAAAGCCACAAATCTGCTTATTTCTTTGCCTTAGCTATCAGTTGCACTGCTAAAATAATACAAGACCAAAACCAGATTAGCATCCAAACACAACAGTTGCTCTACAAATGCACAGATAACATAGTTCCTTAACCAAAAAGTGTACGACTTCAAGACAGAAGAACAAACAAATAAACAAAAGGAAAAAAATTACTTTTTTACTGAAGGTAAAAAATTAAACTTTCCAAACACCTAAGAACAGTTTGAAAGACTTACTGACGTGTGCAGATGTAGCCAACACTATTCTGCCTGTACTGTGGATTAAATGGACCTGCTAAAAGGGAGGGCTTATTTGTTTGTGGACAGTGTCATTCCAATTTCAATTAAAGGTTTTTGGATCTAAATCGTCTCTTGACCAGCCAGCATAAAGAACAGACAGGGGTGTTCTCCCTTATCTGATTTCTTCAGTCTCACTGAAAGTTAATGGCACTTTGTGTTTACACAGCATTAGCAAAATAGTTACTGGGCTCTTCTCTTACCCTTCTCGAGAAATAGCATTTTTGAAAATGGTTCAAATACCAAAATATTTTGTATCGATGTTTAGTTCCATGGTTTAGTTGTACCTATAGAAATGGAAATTAAAATCTCAGACATTGAAATAACTTTCTCACAAACAGAAAAAAATATTCTCAAAAGTATTTTCTGCAACCAGTATTTTGGGAGTTGGTCATAGCAACTCTGTCTGTGAGGAAAAAAATATATTCCCTATGGGAAAAGAAGACAAGGATTAAGGAGACATTCATATAGCTAACTTTGTTTTTCTTAACAGGCACCTCCATTAATGCTAAGACTGGGGGTCGTATTTGTCAGAAGCAAGTCAGTCACAGGGAGACTTTTACTCCAGCACTGTAGCTCTAGGGCCAGGCTTCCTCAGAATACTAACAATGAGAAATACAGACAGCCTTAAACTCACCAGACATCACAGGCAATATGGATGGGTGGAAAGGGGAAAATGGATATACACATTGGGCTGAATACTGTGGCTATAAATCATTTCAACAGATAACAGACAGAGAGGCTTCAGAAGTGATGTACTTCAGTGGCACTTAATCCACTACCACAACATTATACGTACAGCTTTCTGGCAACAGCTGCTGCTTAGCAACAACCCTGCTATCCCCTGCTCCCAAAGTAGAGGCATGATAGGAATACAGCTCAGAAAACAAGACTCCTTGTAGTTATAGCACAAGTATATTCTCAGCAGATCACACAAGGTTTAATTTACTTGAGTTTGTGTTTGAGCAAAAGAAAATGTGTGCATGTGTGTAAATTCTCACACACACACCCCTACCTCTACGTAGCAGGAGGGGTATCACCATTTGGAAACCCATTTAGTCCTGCATCAGGTAATATGTGAACTGAAAAGAATACAGTGTAAAAATTTACTGTCTTATAGTTCCCTTGGCCTCCCTCTTTGTCTGTCTTGAAGAGGACGTAATGTTTGCCTTTTTCTAGCCATCACAGACCTCCCTTCACTACTGTAACCTTTTAAGCAGCAGCAACCTCACATCAACCTTGGTGAGCTCTGTCAGCACCACATTTGCTCCCATAGGTGTATGTCCAATTTGCTCAAGTACTCCCTACCCCTTTCTTCCACTGCTCTGGGGAGTGTTTCATTCCCACAGCCTCTGTTACAAGGTTCAGTGACCCAGCGGGACTTGAGTAAAAATGGAGGCAAAGAAATCATTCATCATCTCTCCCTTTTCCATTTCTTTCATCACTAGGTCCCTTGCCTCATGAGCAGAGAGTGCAGTTTTTTAGCTTTCTTTTTTTTGCCAATACATTGGACAATAAAATAAGTAAGGTACCCAAGTCTGGCACTCAGTGGCTCTGAGGAATCTTATTAACGCTTACTGGGCTGTTAAGCACCAAATGGTCCCATGCTAACTAATGGACTCTTAGCAAAGTGTGATCTGGAACAACTAATGACAAAGGCAGAGCTATGTTATTTCTATTGTTCACCCATCCATTCCAGACCAGCAAAAGCAAACTGGACTTCTTGGTATGTAAAAGGAAAGGGTACTTGCATGTCACACTTCAAGACTTCATCCTTCTAAAAGGACCAGGAAGGATATTCTTCTGCCCATCATCTACATTTAAAACTGTCATGTGGACTTACTCCAATGGGTAGGGGAGGATTGGAGTAAGGAGTCCTCATCTGCTTATGAAGCACCAGGTGTTTGGCACAGCTGGACAAAGGACCACCAAATGACATGCAGGTGCTCTGATGTCTGCAGTAAGTCTGAGGCATAAGACTTTTAGTAATACCTCTCACACTGTCCTGCTCAAGGAGAACCTGATCAGTAGCTTTGGGGTCAGGTAAGAATTTTTCTCCAGTTTAAACCTAAATCAGCCTAATCCACAGAGATTTTTCTCCTTTCACTGAAGGATCATGCTGGAGCAGCCCAGTATTTTTATTTGGGTCTATCTCATTTAAACTATTTCTTGCTTTTGCTGACATTGGTGACATCCCTGTCTTTCCTCTGCTCCATCTGTGGTCAAAAGCAATAACACTTCTGAAATGCTCCAAAACAACCTAATGTGGCTTCATGCTAACCTGCTTCCTAGCATTACTTCAGGTCAACAAAACACATCTCTAACACTGTAGGGTGAACTGTGGTTTTTTGTCATCAGCAGGGGACACATTCACAGCTGTTATACAGAATCATAGAATCATAGAATGCTTTGGATTGGAAGGGACCTTTACAGGTCATCTAGTCCAACCCCCCTGCAATGAGCAGGGACATCTTTAACTAGATCAGGTTGCTCAGAGCCCCATCCAACCTGACCTTGAATGTTTCCAGGGATGGAGCATCTACCACCTCTCTGGGCAACCTGTTCCAGTGCCTCACCACCCTCATTGTAAAAAATTTCTTTCTTAAATCCAGTCTAAATCTGCCCTCCCTGAGTTTAAAGCCGTTACTCCTTGTCCTGTCATGACAGGCCTTGCTAAAAGGTCTGTCCCCCTCTTTCCTATAGGTCCCCGTTAAGTACTGGAAGGCTGCTATAAGGTCTCCCCGCAGCCTTCTCTTCTCCAGCCTGAACAACCCCAACTCTCTCAGCCTGTCCTCATAGGAGAGGTGCTCCAGCTCTCGGATCATTTTCGTGGCCCTCCTCTGGACCCGCTCCAACAGCTCCATGTCCTTCTTGTGCTGAGGGCTCCAGAGCTGGATGCAGTACTCCAGGTGAGGTCTCACCAGAGCGTAGTAGAGGGGCAGAATCACCTCCCTCGACCTGCGGGCCACGCTTCTTTTGATGCAGCCCAGGATACGGTTGGCCTTCTGGGCTGCGAGCGCATATTGCTGGGTCATGTCCAGCTTTTCGTCCATCAGTACCCCCAAAGTCCTTCTCCGCAGGGCTGCTCTCGATCACGTCATCCCCCAGCCTGTATTGAAACCGAGGATTGCCCCGACCCAGGTGTAGGACCCTGCACTTGGCCTTGCTGAACCTCATGAGGTTCACCCAGGTCCACTTCTCCAGCTTGTCCAGGTCGCTCTGGATGACATCCCATCCTTCTGGCGTGTCAGCTGCACCACTCAGCTTGGTGTCATCTGCAAACTTGCTGAGGGTGCACTCAATATCACTGTCAATGTCATTGATGAAAATATTCAACAGCACTGGTCCCAGTACGGACCCCTGAGGGGCACCACTCGTCACGGATCTCCACCTGGACATTGAGCCGTTGACTGCTACCCTCTGGGTGCAACCATCCAACCAATTCCTTATCCACTGAACAGTCCACCCATCAAATCCATATCTCTCCAATTTAGAGAGAAGGATGTTGTGGGGGACCGTGTCAAAGGCTTTACAGAAGTCCAGATAGATGACATCCATTGCTTTTTCTCCTTGTCCACTGATGTGGTAACTCCCTCGTAGAAAGCCACTAGGTTGGTCAGGCAGGACTTGCCCTTGGTGAAGCCATGCTGGCTGTCTCGAATCACCTCCCTGTCATCCATGTGCTCTAGCATAGCTTCTAGGAGGATCTGTTCCATGATCTTCCCAGGCACAGAGGTAAGGCTGACAGGTCGGTAGTTCCCAGGGTCCTCCTTTCTACCCTTTTTAAAGATGGGCACAATGCTTCCCTTTTCTCCAGTCACCAGGGACTTCACCTGACTGCCATGACTTTTCAAATATCATGGAGAGTGTCTTGGCAACTACATCAGCCAATTCCCTCAGGACTCTGGGATGCATCTCATCAGGTCCCACAGACTTGTATATGTTCAGGTTCCTCAGGTGGTCATGAACCTGATCTTCCCTTACAGTGGGAGGCGCTTTACCTCCCTGATCCCCAACATGTTGTCCATTGACTCGGGAGGGGTGAGGAGAGTGGTTGCCAGAGAAGACTGAAGCAAAAAAGTTGTTGAGTACCTCAGCCTTCTCTTCATCTGTTGATACTAGGTCACCATTCTTGTTCATCAGTGGAGGTATGCTTTCTTTAACTTTCCTTTTCTGGTCAATATACCTGTAGAATCCCTTCTTGTTATTCTTTGCGTCCCTTGCCACGTTCAGCTCCAGCTGCACCTCGGCATTCCTGACCCCATCCCTACACAACTGGGCAGCGTCCCTATACTCTTCCCAGGTTACTTGTCCCTGCTTCCACTGCCTGTGCAGTTGCCTCTTGCTCTTTAGTTTGACCAGCAGGTCTTGACTCAGCCAATGACAGTCTCTTCCCTTCCTTGCCTGATTTCCTACATCTTGGGACTGCGAACTTTATGGAAAGCATCCTTAAAGCTTTCCAGCAGCTCTGTTCTGCTCCCTTTTCCCTGAGGACTGTTTCCCAGGGGGTCCTACTGACTAACTCCTTGAAGAGCTGTAAGTTTGCTTTCTTAAAATTCAGGGTCCTGACTATACTCCTCGCCTGTCCCATATCCCTCAGGACTGTGAACTCCACCAATGTGTGATCACTGCAGCCCAGGCTGCCTCCAATCTTGACGTCACCAATTAGCTCACTTGCATTGGTGACCATCAGGTCCAGTATCACATCCCTTCAGGTAGGGGTGAGTGCAATATTACCTGGCTTAAGAAGTTATCCTCAGTGCACTCCAGGAGTCTCCTGGATTGCCTACAGCTCACTGTGCTACTTTTCCAGCAGATGTCGGGGTGGTTGAAGTCCCCCATTAGGACAAGAGCTTACGAGCGTGAAGCCTCCTGTAGCTGGAGGAAGAAGGCTTCATCAGTAGGCTCTCCTTGATCGGGCAGACTGTAGTAGACTCCAACTACAAGGTTCCCTTTGTTGCCTCGGTCTCTAATTCTTATCCATAAGCTTTCGACCTGCTCATGGCTATTCTTCAGGGACAGCTCTTCACACTCTATCCATTTCTTGATATAGAGGGCAACCCCTCTGCCCCTCCTTCCCCGCGTGTCCCTTCTGAATAGCCTGTAGCCATCGATAGCCACACTCCAGTCATGGGATTCGTCCCACCACGTTTCAGTAATGGCAACCAGGTTATAGCTTTCTAGCAGCACGGTAGCTTCCAGCTGCTCCTGTTTGTTGCCCATGCTGTGTGCATTTGTGTAGAGACACTTCATCTGGGCTGTCGGCCATGTCACCTTCCTAGTGGAACAGCCCTTGTTTACCTTAAGGTGTTCCACGGAAGTTTCCCTTAAGGTGTTCCACGGAAGATGGCTGCCCAATCAAGTGAAGGATGTTGATAAAGTGTTCTTCCTTCAACTACAGAATGTATCATGCTCACAGGTTCTGATCCTTCTGGAGGACTTCAGTCACCCTAATATCTGCTGGAAAAGCAACACAGCAAGCTGTAAGCAGACCAGGAGGCTCTTGGAGTGTGTCGAGGATAATTTCTTAATCCAGGTGACAGACAGCCTAACCAGAGGAGAAGCATTACTGGACCTGTTTCTTACCAACACAGATGAATTAGAGATGTCAGAGTGGTGGCAGCCTGGGCTGCAGTGATCAAGTCCTCGTGGAACTCACAACTTCAAGGGATATGGGCCAGGAGAAGAGTAATGTCAAGATCCTGAATATTATGAGAGCGCGCTTCTGTTGTTTTAAGCATTAGTGGATGGGACCCCCTGGGAAACTGCCCTCAGGGATAACGGAACAGAACAGAGCTGGCAGCTTTTTAAGGACATTGTTCTTAGAGCACAAGAGCTTTCAATTCACATGCGTAAGAAATCAGGTAAGGAAGGCAGGAGGTGAACATGGCTGAGTAAGGACCTTCTGGTCAAACTGAAGTGTAAGAAGGAAATGCATAGGGAGTAGAACCAGGCACATGTATGCTGGGAAGAATATAGGGATGCTGCTTGGATATGTAGGGATGGGATCAGGAAAGCTAAGGAACAG
The DNA here is from genome assembly GCF_035582795.1 of Mycteria americana. Taxonomy (NCBI): domain Eukaryota; kingdom Metazoa; phylum Chordata; class Aves; order Ciconiiformes; family Ciconiidae; genus Mycteria; species Mycteria americana. The sequence goes on along the minus strand of NC_134366.1, from coordinate 91,278,982 downwards.
TTCGAGCTGAATTTGGCAAGGAATGTGAAGAATAATGGGAAAGGCTTCTACAGGTAGAAGGAGAGAAGGGCTTTTACAGGTAGAAGGAAGACAGAAAAGGAAGACAAATGAAATTGTATCCCGCCAATAAATATGACAGGATGACTAGTGGTAACCGACATGGAGAAGGCTGAACTACTCAACAATTTTTTGCCTCAGTTTTCACTGGCAATCACTCTTCCCACACCTCTCAAGTCCTTGAACATCAAGCCAGGGACAGAGGGCATGAAGTCGCTCCCATTGTAAGAGAAGATCAGGTTCATGACCACCTGAGGAACCTGAACATATATAAGTCTATGGGACCCAGTGAGATGCATCCCAGGGTCCTGAGAGAATTGGCAGATGTAGTTGCCAAGCCACACTCTGTCATATCTGAAAAGTCATGGCAATCAGGTGAAGTCCCCAGTGACTGGAGAAAAGGGAATATCACACCCATTTTTAAAAAGGGTAATAAGGAGGACCCTGGGAACTACCGACCAGTCAGGCTCACCTCCATACCAGGTAACATCATGGAACAGATCATCATGGATACATGTTGAAACATATGGAAGACAGGGACGTGATTAGAGACAGCCAGGATGGCTTCACCAAGGGAAAATCATGCCAGACTAATGCAGTGGCCTTCTACAATGGAGTGACTACATCAGTGGACAAGGGAAGAGCTACAGATGTCATCTACTTGAAATTCTATAAGGCTGCTGGTACAGTCCCACGAAACATTCTTGCTGTTCAATTGGAGAGATATGGGTTTGATGGAAAGACTGTTAGATGGATAAGAAATTGGCTGGATGGCTGCATCCAAAGGGTTACAGTCAATGTCTCAATGTCCAAGTGGAAACCAATAATGAGTGGTGTCCCTCAAGGGTCTGTACTGGGACCAATCCTATTTAATATCTTCACCAATGACATAGACAGTGGGACTGAATGCACCCTCAGGAAGTTTGCAGATGACACCAAGCTGAGTGGTGCAGTTTATTCACTTGAGGGAAGGGATGCCATACAGAGGGACCTTGACAGGCTTGAGAAGTGGGCCCATGTGAATCTCATGAAGTCCAACAAGGCCAATTTCAAGGTCCTCAACCTGGGCTGGACAATCCCCAATACCTATACAGACTGGGGGATGAATGGATTGAGAGCTGCCCTGCAGAGAAGGACTTGGGGATACTGGTAGATGAAAAATTACATAGGAGCTGGCAATCTGTGCTTGCAGCCCAGCAAGCCAACCGTATCCTGGGCTGCATAAAAAGAAGCATGGCCAGCAGGTTGAGGGAGTTGATTCTTCCCCTCTACTCTGCTCTCATGAGACCCCACCTGGAGTGCTGGATCCATCTCTGGGGTCTCCAGTGCAATAAAGACAAGGACCTGTTAGAGTGGAGCCAGAGGACAGCCATAAAAATGATTGGAGGGCTGGAACGCCTCTCCTATGAAAAAAAGGCAAGAGAGTTGGTGTTGTTTAGCCTGGAGAAGAGAAGGGTCCAGGGACACCTTATTGTGGTCTTTCAATACTTAAAGAGGGCTTATAAGAAAGATGGAGAGGGACTTTTTACCAAGGCCTATAGTAGTAGTACAAGGGGCAACAGTTATAAAATGAAAGACGGTAGATTTAGATTGAATATAAGGAATAGATTTTTTACAATGAGGGTGGTGAGACACTAGAACAAGTTGTCTAGTGTGCTGATTTTAGCTGGGATAGAGTTAATTTTCCTTATATTAGCTAGTAGGGGGCTATGTTTTGGATTTGTGCTGGAAACAGTGTTGATAACACAGGGATGTTTTCATTATTGCTGAGCAGTGCTCACACAGAGTCAAGGCCTTTTCTGCTTCTCACCCCACCCCACCAGCAGGTAGGCTGGGGGTGCACAGGAAGTGGGGAAGGGACACAGCTGGGACAGTTGACCCCAATTGGCCAAAGGGATATCCCATACCATATGATGGCATGCTCAGTATATAAAGCTGGGGAAAAAGAAGGAAGGGGGGGACATTAGGAGTGATTGCGTTTGTCTTTCCAGGTAACCGTTACGCATGATGGAGCCCTGCTTTCCTGGAGATGGCTGAACACCTGCCTGCCGATGGGAAGTAGTGAAAGAATTCCTTGTTTTGCTTGGCTTGCATGCACGACTTTTGCTTTCCCTATTAAACTGCCTTTATCTCAACCCACGAGTTTTCTCACTTTTACTCTTCCGATTCTCTCCCCCATCCCACTGCAGCAGGAGTGAGCAAGTGGCTGTGTGGTGCGTAGTTGCCAGCTGGGGTTAAACCATGACAGTCCTTTTTGGCATCCAATGTGGGGCTCGAAGGGTTCGAGATAAGGACATGTTTGACTGGAATATGCTAGATTGAATTTGTAGCTGTTATTGCTGTTTAGCTATTAACTGGCAGGCTCCTGTGCTTGCCATGGGGCTTGCTTGCCTTAATGTATATTAGAGTCTAGTGCTCGTTAGTGGCTGCTTTTTGATTTCGCTGCTTGCTGTACTGCTGTAGTGCTTATCATCTTACTCTGCTGTGCCTGGGAACATTTTGATAACAGCAATGGCCATGCATCTGGGCTGCCATATGGCCAGGGCATTGCTGTTGTTTCTGTGCTGCTGTACTGGGCACGCTGGAACTCCAATGTGAGCTCAAGTCGAAGGGGTTGCGAACTGTAGATGAGTCCACACAGGAGCAGGACACCCCAAATTGTCTGTGAGTGTCTGTGGCCGTGCATACGTCCACGTCAGAGCAAGTGTCTGTGGCCATGGTTAGGTCTGTGCCACAGCAGATATACCTCTGAAGGGATTGTGGCCCAAGGATAAGTCCATGCTGCAGCAGGTACACCTTGAAGCTTCAGTGGCTGTGTATGAGGTCATACACTGGAGCACCTCAAAGCGTGTGGCTATGGATAAGCCCTCGATAGAGCAGGTACACCCTTGGAGGGACTGCAGCTATGGGAAGGCCATGTTGGAACAGGTTGACTCCTGAATGTGCTGTGGCTGTGAGTAAGGCCACGCTGGAGCAGGTATATCTCTGAAGGCATTGCGGTCCATGGAGAAGGCCATGCCGGAACAGGAGCACCTCAAAGTGACTGTGGCTGTGGGTAAATCTATGATGCTGCAGGTATACTCCTGAAGAGACTGTGGCTCATCGATAAGCCACAATTCTATGATTCTAGCCAAACAATTCTATGATTTTATGAGTTTATGATTCTAAATAACTGGCAACTAAGCATTTGAGCAGATATTGAATAACATTGCCAAGGTGCCAGCATTTTCATTTCTGCAAAGTCATACCACAATTCCCTGAATGCTGGAAGAGACTCTATCCTTGATAAAGAGATTGAATAGGACTTTGAACTGTGTCAATATTATCAAATGTCATAACTTCAAAAACTTTAAGCCTTTCAACAGAAACCTCATTTTCAATAGGGAAAAGTGCAAAGTTTTGCACCTGGGGCAGGACTACATCAGTACAAGATGGAAGTGACCGGTTGAGTAGCTCTTCTGCTGAAAAGGAATTAGTGGTTACAGAAGACACAAAGCTGAGTAAGATCCAACATTGTGCTCATTATGAATAAAAGGAACTACACACCATGCTATTTTAGGAGGAGCATAGCTGGCAGATTAAAAGAAACTCTTATTCCCACCTCTTTGGCAGTTGGGAGGCCACACCTTGAACACTGCATCCAGTGTTGGGCACCTCAGTTTACTGGTTTGCATCCCGAGAAGTATGTAAATAAACGTGAACAGCTCCCAGAGAAGCTCCTAAGATTGTTAGAGGACAAGAGCATCTGTGAAAGGCATGGGGATTTTCTTGAGGGTTTTTTGTTGTTGTTGGTTTGGTTGTGTTTTTTTGAAGGCTGGGGAGGCTGAGGTTTTGTAGTCTGGCAAAGAGTAGGAAAATATGCGATCTAGAGATGTCACAGGCAACTAGAAATTTTGTGAAATTTTAATCTTTGGAGTTTTTCAAGATTCAGCTAGACAAAGCCATGCTGACCTGATCTTATATTAGTGATGGCTTTCCTCCAACTGGGAGGCTGGATTAGGTGACCTCGAGGGGTCCCTGTCAGACAATATTTTGTGATTCCTGTCATCTGAGTGAATTTACTGAGGTGAAAATATGTTATTTAAATGAGCTTGTATACAGTCATCACAAATTTATGAATATTTTAGCATTCCTATTTATTGTATAAGTTACACTGTTACGTGTATGTTTCTTTGGTAATATCTTACATAGGTGTTTCTGTAATTTGTGCCCATTAGAATGTCATAAAGCCTCTTAAGTTCTTGTATTCAGTAATTCAAAGGCAGAACAAGAGTTATACAAGAGATAATATCATACTTTTTGTAGCTTTTTAAAATATCTTTTAACGAGGTCTATGAGTAGTAACAATTCTCCAAAAACAAGTTAAAAAAAAGTGGGTGGTGCCAATTTCTCAGGGCTGATTTTCCTGTGGAAAAGATGGCACTTGTAATGATTTGACTTTTCACTGAATGTAGTAATGGACTTTGGAAAGACAAACAAATAATTCATTTTCATGCATATGGATAGTTGTGAGTAGGGAAAAGCCTCCATCACCTGGAGACTTTTTAGGTTCTGTTCAACCTTGGTATTTGGCAGTGTTTACTGGGAAGATGTATTAGTTATGCACCATAGCACAGATTAAATCTTGAAGGGAGATGAAAAGTACAAAAAATCACATCCATAGAGTCTGTAGTTACTTGCTTGGGGATCTGCCCCAAGTGATATGGCAGTGATGCTCTCCTCTTACATGCAAAAGTTTGTCTCGTGCACTGACAGTTGCTGGTCCAGAATCCAGTTGTGTGTCTGCTCTCCAGACATCACCATGTAATATACATTCTTTTAGCTCTGAATGGCTTCAACTTTTGATGAATTCAAAAAGCTCCTTATGAAGATTTTATTGAGGACTGATTTCTGCATTCCACTTCTTCAGAGAATTTCTAACCTGATCAGATTTATCTTGGGGATGCCTTAAATCACAACACAAATTCATCTGGAGTACTGGCCACTCAAAGAACCCAGAGAAGGTAGATACAACCAAAACCTTGCTCTGAAATCTAAGTTGATTTTACAGTTTAGCATCCAGCTGTCAATGAAATAAAATGTCACAAAACTTTGACACTAAGTAACTACAGTAATTTGGACCTTTAACAGTCTGGTCTGCTGATTGATTTTGCCAGAACATAGGGTGAACTGTTCCTCAGCATGTGTTTCTGGAGGGAAAAAAAAGCAGGTGGTGTGTATTCAACTCAGTTCATGACACACTGACACAAAAGCTGTCGTGTTTCATTCAAAGCATACATGCTAAAAACGAGTGGGGTGTTCAGTGGAAAACATGGGTAAACTCTCTCATTTGTAATTCCAGGGAATTGAGAAATAGATAAACTGCATAGGGCCCAAGTCAGATAAAATGTATTTTATTGTGTTTATCCTTAGCTCTATAACCAGTTATTAGTAAGTGAGCTTAGATGTCGTGATGCAAACGTAACCTGACTGAAGGTAATTGTAGTTATATTTGTGTCCTGAAAAGGGAAGAGAGATTAGCAAATCTGATGTGTGGAAAATATGTATCTGTGTCGTATATATTATAGTGTGTTAGATTCTGCAGTCCTCTAACTTTCCTTCTTCCTCTTAGTAAACCACTGCTAATCGATCAAAGTCCACATAAACACTGCTGATTATGAGGCCTTGCAACATCTGTCTGTGCTCACAAGCATCAATCACCTTGTCAGCCTTTAAGTGGATGTTGTGGTAAGGACACTGAAGAAATGTATGGACAGCCAGTACCTTCCTCATTGATTACTGTCACTGCTCAGGGCAGCCCTGGAGTGCACGTCAGTAAGATCAAGAGAGACTGATACTCAATGCCATAGGAAATGTGCACTCCCAACACATACCTCCTGTTTTAGTTTGCAAACCGTCCTGCTTTACTACAAAGGCTTGCTCAGGATGAGGTATTATGGCTGCTTTGTGTAACACTTTCTGTGTTGCTATATCCACATTTTGTCAAAATAGAGAAATTGTGTCTTAGTCCCTTTTTAGACCACAGGAACTCACAAGTTATGAAAGCTGTTTTTTCTTTATCTAACTTTTTATTGAACAGAACTTGCACAGTTTTTTAATTTCAGCTGTCACTGGTATTGGGATCAACCCGTGATTTAAATTTGAAATAAAGGATTAAACAATTTCTCAGGCTAACCAATTTTATTTTTGCCTTGAGGAGTAGGGGTGAAGGAACCCTTTGAAACTTAAAATGGGGAAAAAAATTGAACAGGGCTCATACAAAGAAGGCTAAAGTCTTTAGTTAAGACTTAAGTTTCCTAGTTAAACTAGTATAGTTTTAATAAAAATGGCTACAGGTTTCTATTACTACTTTTAGGGAATGTAGGAAGACAGGATTAACATATGAAAGAGTAGCAGATTAAGATTTTTTAAAATTATATTTGTAATTTTACATTATTTTTGCAACATGTTATGCATGCATATAGTACTCAGTTTACTACTTAGTTCATGTTTTAATATTTGAATATTTAATTCTGAAGTTATATAATAGCAAATATTTTGGTGTAGAAACAACACATCTCAAAAAGGAAAATGTTATTCAGAAATGACTGAAATAGTCCTTTTCAGTTTCTGCTTTTCAACAACCAATCAATCTCCTTTCACTTTCCTGAACTTCATTACTATCTTGCATCATTAACATGCCTATGATTTTCTTTCTTCAAATTCTGAGGCAAAAACTTTTCTACATGCATTAGTGTGTGAATGAAAACATTTCAATTCAATCAATTTCAGTCTTCCAGGAGCTTTCTTTGTCATCTTGACCAATTTAATATTTAGTTGTCCTTGATTATTAAACTTTGAACATTAAGTTCTTTGAGACACAGAGCTCTCGTATTGAGTATGTGATGGGGCTGTGAAATGTCCAGATACTTCTGGAGTATAAATCACCTTTTGGTAGGGAAGGTGGGAGCTTCAGAGGTTCCTTGAGGCTAGTGGTTACTAAGATTTTGAGATCATCTGTGGCAAAAGCATTGAAAAAAACAATGAGCCATAAACCAATTGTAAAATGCAAAGTGGTTGGTAGAAGAAAATTAAATGGTTTATCTGTTACTGGTGATCATTTGTGATAATTTCCTACGGTATATTTTGATGTACGTGATGACGACAAGACCCTTGACTGTCTTGTAGTATCTCAAATGCTGTGGTAAATCCGAGGGATTGAGAGTTATTCTGTGAGAAAGCGTAATTAGTACTTAAGAAATCCCTTCCTACTTGAGGGTTGGGTTTTTTTATTAATGTCTCTGGAATATCTCAATCTTTGCTTTAATTTCTCTGGAACCAGTCCAGCTTCTGGTAGTTCTGTTGGGACTTTTTATTGCTGCTGCTTTTGAGAGAGAACATGGGATAAAAAAGCCTTGTTCTTTTCAAGGAGATAATTTGGTTAGTTGCCAAACCAAACAAAATGGAAAGTGACACAGTCCAGACCAGCTGCTGAGCTCATGACAAGGATGCAGACCATGTTCCAGATTCAGAAACTTGTATCTGCCAACAAATGCTATTAAAAGCAGAAAAAGGAAGGTAATAATACTAGATTAAATTTGAAAATAATAGTAAGATTACTTCTGTTGGTTTTACACTATCAAAGATGTCATTTTAAGCTGTTGTATGCTAGCGCACAATGCCACCATGGGACTTTAACAAAGCAACAAAGAATTTAATTGTTAAATTTCAGAAAGGTGGTTTGAAATAATATAGACAAACCAGCTTCCTTATTCTTCAGAATTTCAACTATTGCTGTTATGCTCTTTTTTTCCAGGTCTAAAAACCCTTCCAATGCTTCTGGCAGTCCCTGTACACTCTGCTGTGGTGCAGTAGGATCTCTGCTTAAGCATTATGTCTCTCTCTTCTGAGAGAAGCACTTGTTTCTTCTGTGAGACCTGCTGTTAAGCAGCAGTCCTTCAGACAGAATTCCCTTTTGCTGCTCTCCCCATTGCATTTTTGTGGGCCAGAGTTATTAATATTTCCACTTTCCTCTGCTGTTCATGGAAATCTGTAGGAAGACTCTTGCGCACCTTGCGTGAGGTGCTTAGTAACGATACAGGGACTGTGACAGATTCACAGTGCATGGCATGGAGATTTATAATTCTGTCAGAACTATCGTAGTTCATCCATTGAAAAGATGTATCTGTTTTTTGCAAAGATTAAGGAATAGTAATTCCTCAGATAGCAAGAACTTGTCTGAGATAAATAAAGGTAATATAGTGCTTATAGATTGCGAGGATGATCAGAAGAAATAGCAAAAATGAATCCATTTATCTCACAGAAGAGATCTGTGTACAGTTTATGACACTTTCACAGTGGGAAAAGATACGAAGACAACTTTTTAGCTCAACTCCAAATAAACAGTTCTCCAAGTATGTATGATCACTTGCACTTAGCTAAGATGCCATAGCCCTTTTTTTCCACTGTCTGGCATATTTCAAAGTTAAATTCTCTCTTGCAAAACTGAGTAACTGTAATACAACCTGTGTGGTCCATACTTTGAAATTCAACAGTGAAAGAAGATTACTTTCTCTGCAATTACATTTTCCACAGACAAAACATTAAAACTGTGTGCTACTTACTCATTCATTATCTGGGTATCTGAAGGTGCCGGTGTTAGACAGAAAAATCCTTATTTATCAGATATTCAGCAGTACCTTGTCTTGGATGTTTCTATTAGAGCCAGTGGAACCATACCATGAATTTCAAAATCAGCACTACTGGGCAACTGAAGAGAGCTAGTGAAAATCTCATCTTAAGCTGTTTGCAGTCATGGTCTTTCCCCAGGTACTATAACAATTTTGTTCAAAGGTGTTATTTTTTAAGTTTGCATTCCCATGAGGTTTTGTGTACTGGAAGCTTCTGAAGGAGTATTTTCAACTTCAATCACTCACCATGGAAAGCATCGTTATTCTTTCATCTGGCATTCAGAACATGTTAGAAGGTCTGCTTTTCACAAAGCTTTCAAAAAAAGAGATAAATTACTGAGGGTAGAAATTGTAGGATTAAGGAAGAATAACATAAAGGAAATCTGACAAGGATTAACAGATTTCATAGTGTAACACTAGTTTATTTCATGTGATTCATGTCTGCAAGCGTAAATATACTGAGGGCAACATTTAAAGCTCAAATGGTAGATATAAATAAAAAAGGAGAAGAGAAAGGGAAGGGGAAAGCAAAGGGGAAAGCGAAGGCGAAAGGTGTCTCGTCCAACGTGGTGAGTTTCAAGATGGGTGAATCTTTTTGATTCCCTGAGGGTTTGTGTACCGACAAAGGCCGATCTCTGCTCGGCAGAGCTGCGTGGTTGGTAGAGTCACGACAATGACTCAGAGGAACAGGCTGGCCAGCAGCTTTATTAACTGGCGAATTCCACAAATGGACAAACTTAATGAACTGGCGAGCTCAATGAACAAACAGAGGCAATTTGGCCATGGAGCTATGTTCCGGGCAACCCGTCACAATTTATCCAAAACTTGCATATATTGGAAGAGTAGAAGAAGAGAGAAGCGAGAAAAGGAAAGGAGAAAAGAGGAGGATAGAGAAAGAAAAAGTATCACCACCCTTGGATCCCACGATGACCATCACAGGCGTGGCAATCCTCCACTGGTGGGCGCGCACGTGGTTCCCTGGGGCCGTGTCTTTTATACTCTAGTCCCCACCTCCAGGTACGCCCCTTCAGGACTTACATGGTTCTTGTTCTAGAAAGTTCTCAATCTTCTTCGCAGGCGCTGGGGGAGGGGGATGGTCACAAGGGGTCTCTCTGGTGGTCGCAAGCCCCTTCCTCAGATCAACTCTGTGTGATCTCTGGCCATAGATGGTAAGGTCGGTCGGAACCCGGAACCGTGCGTCCTCCGACGCGCTCTCCACATCCCATTCTCGCTCTCCCCCACCCCATGCTTGCCGACCTGCCATCGCCATGCAAATAGCACCTTGCCTCGCCACAATGTTTGAGACATTAACTCTTTCAGTCTTTCACAAAAGGGAACGGGAAAGGGAAAGGGAAAGAGATCCAGATCTGGTCACTGTGCTACTGAATTGGAAAAACACTAACAGATAATATAGCATGGAGGGTATATTCATAGAATCATAGAATCGTTTAGGTTGGAAAAGACCTTTAAGATCATCAAGTCCAACCATTAACCTGGCAGTGCCAAGTCCACCACTAAAGTCCCTAAGTGCCACATCTACATGTCTTTTAAATACCTCCAGCAATGGTGACTCAACCACTTCCCTGGGCAGCCTGTTCCAGTGCTTGACAACCCTTTTGGTGAAGAAATTTTTCCTAATATCCAAATGAACCTCCCCTGGTACAACTTGAGGCCATTTGCTCTTGTCCTACCACTTGTTACTTGGGAGAACAGACTGATACCCACCTCACTGCAACCTTCTTTTAGGTAGTTATAGAGAGCGCTAAGGTCTCCCCTCAGCCTCCTTTTCTCCAGGCTAAACAACCCCAGTTCCCTCAGCAACTCTTCATGAAAACTGGGAAGGAGAAAAGAGAAGCAAACATTTAATAAATAGTCAAAAAAGAGAATGTAGTTTGAAATATACCTTCTTTGCAAATGGAATTGCTCTTGAACATTTGATTAAAGAGAACACTTGAAAAGATAACACTCAAATATAGTAGTATAGATTAAAAGAGAGGTCATGCTTAGTAAATATAATTAGTGTTATAAAGAAGTGGTTATGAAACCTGATGGTGTAAAAATAGAAGGCAAAGTATTCTGAACCCCTGAACACCTAGACGTCAAATTACAGGAGTACTGAAAATAAGAATTAACTTGATAATTTAGTACCTGGAGAATAGGAAAGTGATAAATGAATACAGGATTACTTATCAAGGAAGTTGTAAGTGCTACTTTAAGATCTGTGATCTGGAGTATGAATTTGTAATCTGTAACTGTACATATTCCCATAACATGAAGTCTGGCGATTTATATTGGTCAGTCTTTGAGAAGTGGACTGGGACAAAAGAAGATAAAAATTAATAACATAAGGATTATACAAAGTAATGGGCTACATGGTAGCCTGGAGCATCTCATAATAATTTTTAGAGTATTGTATGACATAAATCCTTCATTAATCTGTTACTATTATGTAAACAAACTGAAATGCAAAGAAACAAGGATTTTTAAGCCACCTTTGTATATTATTTGTTACAGAGAATAAAAGTTATGGAAAATAAAAAGTAACGCTCAACCTCGTTTGATTCATTCTGCCTGAAAAATTAGATTCCTTAGTTGTCATCAAGCTGACCATATGGGGTTAAAACTTCTCAAGCCATGACTAAAATATGATATGCATGTAAATTAATTACTTAGTATAAGACTTTTCAGATCTAAAAGAACATGTAAGATGTTCCATTAAAATGTTCCGGCTCTTTTCTATAGAGTGGTATAATGCTTGCATATTTCCTGCAAGATGGGGAGGCCATGAAATGTAAAGGGATGGTGGCATAATATACAGAAACAGTAATTCTTGTGGAGAGCCTAATCTTTTCAGTTTCCCTCAGTTATGAAAGGAAAGGTCTAAGTTTGAGGCAATAATAAGAAAATACTTTCAGACCTCCAAGCATCATATATGAATGTGATGAAATGGCTTGTAACTTCAAGTTTATACAATAACTGTAGAATCGCAAAGGAAAAAAAGAATCATCCACTAGCAACATAAAAAAACCCCAACCCTTTAGCTAGCTCTAAATTTATGAAACTTCTGAAATTAGTTAGCTTTAGTAGTGTTGTATGAAGAAATTCGATATGCCAAAGCATCATATAGAATAATGTGGGCTACTCATGTAACACATCTTGATTAAGCTTTGACCTGCAGTTATACTGGTAATGCTAGCCTGAACTACCTAGCCAGAAACTAACTCCAATACTTTATGTTGCCAGTGTAATAAAAACTGGGAGGCATTCATTTGTTCAGGTTTGTATATTTTTAAAGGAATGGAATGAAATCAGCAAATGGGCCTTTGAATTAATGTTCAGGACAGACAGAATTCATCTGGAGACTTTGTATGCCTCATCCAAAGTAATTTTGAGCACTTAAAAAGAAAATAAAACCTTCCAGGATATCCTATGTTGGCTTTATTTAGAAAAGAAAATCCTGGAGAAATGAAAGAGGATAACACGGTACAGTGGGTTATGTAACTTATTTTTATCTTTTGTTTGTAAAAGCATTTACCAAATTAACTTGGTAACAAAAAAGCATTTACAAGTTTGGTTATGTCTCAGGTGTTTTTCAGGTTAAAAATAGATGACAAACTTGAAATTTTCCCCAGAACTAGGTGAGGTAAATCCAATATTTAATAAGTGAAGACTAATAATTTTTCCTGCAGTCTTCTGATAACACATTTTTTTTTAACTAGGCAAATCACTCTTTGCTTTCTTTTTTTTTACATATAATTTGAAGAATTTTTTACAGGAACAGGATAAAAAGGAATTGCTTAAGGGATAGTTAAAAAAGCAGAATAATTACACTTTAGAGAAATCAAAAATGTATTAACAGCTATGTGATTCATGTAGTAGAATTACTTGCTTTGTCAGAAACTATAGTTACTATTAGTATGAATGTTCATAAGCAGACATGAATGAGAGTGAGAACAGACAAGAGAATAGATATTGGGTGCTAGACATTAATTTAGACCTCATCTCATGTGATTGTTTTCATTGGCACTCTCTCCTGGTTCAGGACACACACCAGGAATCCACGCATCAGAGCTGGAAAGGGGGGAACTTCTGCAGCTCTTAGAAGTGGAATGATGATAGATGTGAAAGAAAGGACAATTCTAAGTCCCCTCTTCCTTTTCATAGTCCAAAGAGTGCAACATGAGAACATACAAGAACTAGCTGACATTTGGAGGAAAACATCTGGAAAAAAGTTCCAAGTGAAGTATATTCAAGATATGTCCAGAAATTCATTAATTTGAACTGATGAAATGTAATAATTAAGAATACTAATAAAACTGAAATGCAAAACTGTCCTCCAACAAAATTACAGTTAAGATTCTTTTGTGTTTAAACATAAGCAAAGCTCACATAGAAGTAGTACAAGAAGATATTAGAAATCAACTGTCAGAAAATTAAATCGGTTTTGAGATTTACAAAGGATAAAGAAATTACAGAAAAAAATAAAGAAAGGCTCTCATTCATATTTTGGATTTAGCTGTGGAGCAAATTCAGTTTATTCAGAAGACCATTACAGCATTTATATATAAAGGACAAGATAAAGCACAATGGTCTACACAGATCTTTGCAGGAAAATAAAATAAAATAAAATAAAATAAAATAAAATAAAATAAAATAAAATAAAATAAAATAAAATTTCTTTGTAAAGAGAGAGATTAACTTCTTTGTGAAAGTAAACCACAGAAATTGTTCTGAAAACATTAGCACAAACTTGAACAAATAGTTGTGATAGATCCCGTGTCTTTATCAAAAACCAGAACATATTAAACTGCTTTGCTAATTTCTGTGAAATTATAACTATTTATCTGTCCTCCAGTGATAAGAAAAAACAAAAGAAATATTATGAAACTAGAAAAAATTGAAGTTTTTGAACTAGATATTTGCAGCTTTTACTACTTTACTGTATTGGTACTTTTTTTAAACCTAATGGGTCCTATAACTCAGTAATTACATGAGAAACTCTGCATGTGGTTTTGTTTTTAATAGCCATTTTGTTTTTAATGCATTAATAAGAGAAGAGTGGGCATACATGAATCCCCAAACATAAATAACAAGCAAGCAGAAAAAAACCCAAGAGAATTATCTGTTTAAAAATGTCATGAAAAGGAGGTGGACAGTAGGCTGTGATTTTTGAAAGCTTAAAATTAGCAATGCTCGGGACAACTCAGATTTACCTGCAGGCATTCCTGCAAAGCAGGAAGCACTGTATTTCAGCCAGAGGGGTTGCTTATTGTTCCCCCCATGAAGAGATACACATCAGTGAAAATACAGAACACAGCATTTGCAAAGTTGTTGTGACACTTACCATTCATAACAAAAAATTAAAAAAAATAAACATAAAAAAACCCTTTATTTTTTCCTCCTTCAGCTTTAGTATCGCATGAATACTGCTCAGTCCACATAGTCTCCTGGAGCCTCCAGGCTGGCTTTGCTTACCTTTCCTCTCTAAACTGATAAGGAGAGAGCTTTTCTTCTATAAAATTCCAGTTCACTCTTACCTCTGACAGATTATTTCCTTCAATGATTTCAAACACTTGTTAGGCAGGATACGGCTTAACTGAAAACTCCCTTACGACACCTGGCTCCCCCAGCACTCTTAGCTCACTCTTTGATCTGTTTTTGTCAAGCTGCAGCCTGTAGACCCTTTGGGGTCCACGTACTGTTTCTCTAGTGGATCTCAAAAAGTTTATGTGTTCTGTACAACAGTCTGAATTTTTTTAAAGGTTCACAAACTGAAAATGGTTGAAAACTGCTAGAGGACTCTGATTCAAATAAGACAGTGGTGCTTGACTCTTAATTATGCTTTCATCTGACATCTGCTAGCAATGCTGAGAGTTGCTGTTAAAACTCAGAGATGGAAGAAAAAAGGTAATAATGCAAGCTTTAGTTTGATCTAGGTTTTCGTTAACATTCTCTGCTGTGTTTACAGAACTGAAATGACACCGATGTACCTTATTCTGAAAATCCATTTCCTAACCGGTGATGTAATACAACAAACCGGTGATGTAGTAAAGTTGGGTACTATTTTTCAGTGGAAGCTGAGGCTTGTTTTATTTCGTCAGACCAGAACAAAAAGTACAAGTGCTAAAATAATGTTAAAGCTTATTGAATTGCCAGCAGAAAACACATCTATTTCAGTGATTTGTCAGAAACAGTGGTTTATAATTCCCTAAATAGTTTCATGTAGTGTCTTGATTGTACTGTTTGCTGGAATTAAGTTCTGTCATTCTAATGGTAAACAGATCTTTCCATAAAAAAACAAGAGGTATTTCATTCCATATTTTAGTGTAGTGCAATATCTATTACATTCCAGCAGTATTGGCATCCTTTCAAATTTAAATGCTGTCACCTTAAAGGCTATTACTTTCAGATGACATTTTAGTTCTCTGTTCCAAATTCATTGCCAAAATTAAATGCCTTTTTTGATTTTTCTTTTTTTCCTGAGATCACCTTAGAAATCTGCTTTCCCACTTGAATCTTTATCATATTGACTCTTTTCCATGTCAGCTTTTCCATGTCAGTATTTTTATTTGATTTGTAATGGCAGATAAACACAATTCCTTGATTCTTACTTGCTTTAAGCAATCTTTTTTTCTCCTTGAGAAAACTTTGTTTTCCTCATCTGTCTCTAATAGGATTGCATAGAAGGTAGCATTTAACTGTCTTTCTGGTTTTGCCTGCTGGATAGCCAATGTAAGACAAAAATTCACCTTGTGATTTTTCTCTTCCCTTTGACCATGTCTTGCTACCACTCTGAGATTGCATTTCACTGTTGAATTTTTATTAATG
Source organism: Mycteria americana (assembly GCF_035582795.1). Taxonomy (NCBI): domain Eukaryota; kingdom Metazoa; phylum Chordata; class Aves; order Ciconiiformes; family Ciconiidae; genus Mycteria; species Mycteria americana. The sequence continues at coordinate 91,263,428 of NC_134366.1, read as the reverse complement.
AAAGCAAATTCCTTCACCTTCCCATGAGGTACTGACCCTATGTGGTTTTGTTTTCTTTCTTCCATGTAACCCTTGGCACAAATGCCTTCCTGTGTACGGGCAAGGAAAGAAATTGCAATAATCCATAGGTAAAAACAGCACTGAAAATTAAGTAAATATATAATTTTCAAAACCTTTTGATTGAGAATCCATTTAGAGATTATCTTGAGTCTCAGCAGCACAAAAATTTGGAAAGAACCCCCAGCCTCCTGCTGCTTTGTGTCATGTGGCCCATTATGTGTCTACTTGTTTTAAGTCTCCTTCACAAATTATCAACATAAAAAACTATTGGTTGTTTAGTCTGAGATACAGCTGCTCTTGCTTTGAACTCTGGAAATTCCCAATGTAGTGTGTTAGGCATGACAGTGGCTGTTACTTTAGTTTCTTTATATTAGGTTTTGCTTTTGTTTTGCATGAAATTACTTGTAATACTATGAAAACAGTTATCGGAGAAATGCATGAACTTAGTTGTTCTTTGAACATCATATTCATTATGCTACACAAAGTATTGAAAGCCAAATATTAGTGCCATCCTAATTTTATGCCTAGTTTAGAATCTAAAATTAGCTGGTTTATTAAAAATCATAATAGCTTCATTTCTTAGGTTTGTGAAAGTCAAATGACAGCATAGAAAAATAACATTTTACAGCAATGAACTTCTTGCATCTACACAAAAGCTTTGGCTGAAATGCAAAAGTCTGCATTTGTCACATGTAAAATACATTGCATGACTGTCATCCTGACACAGCAAAGGACAGCTTCCATTCAAGGCCTAAAACTGACTGACCAAATCAGCTGTCTGACCAAATATTATTCACTGGAAAATCATTCCATTACTGTGTATGACAACTCTATTCACATAATCAGTCACTATGAGGCCAAACTTAATCCATAGATAGAGGTAATGGACAGCAATAAAGCATAATTATGTGGAACAAATTAGAAGACAACAATATGTATGTTTCGAAAGAGAAGGGCAATTTTTAGTTGAACACATTTTGAAAATCTTTTTCTTTGGAAGTCAGTTTCTCATTGAGCTCTTTCAGACTTAATTGCACCAAAAAAGTATTTGACTTGGATGCTCAAGAAAGCTTGTTCAAATCAATTGAGTGTGGAAATAAGAAGGACATAATCAGAGGACAACTCAACATGTCAAAGTAGGATATAAATAAATGGTCAGTTTGTCCCATCTCATTGCAAGACAAGAAGATTATCTTAAATTGAATTTTCTATGGAAAAAGGATGTGAACACAGGCAGCTGTTATGAAGTAGGTAACTCACTGTAGGGTTTTTTTTGCAGTTCCTACAGTCTTGTGTAAAGTTAAAATGCATTAATCCCAATGAAGATGCATATTCAGAATTAAAATGGCCCTAATTTAATTTAGCTTAATTCACTTTGAAGGCTGAAGTGGACTACATTGAATTAAAGCCATTGAAAATCTGAATAAAAGGATAAATACAGGACTTTAATTAATTTTAATCAATCTACTTTAAAAGTCACTTCAGATTAACTTTCTTAACTGTTTCTGCATTGATGAATTAAATAGGCCTTGAGTCTTTAGATGGGAGCTTATCATTAGTTATGAAATCATCAGCTCCTTCCTCCATAACCTAAAGAGCTAACGGCATAACATATAGCTATTCTGAGACTGACACAAAGCACACAGAACATAAGCACAGAATGTGTTAGACCCTGGCACTTCTTTTTCCCTGGAAGCTGGGACACGGCTGGGACAGCTGACCCCAACTGCCCAAAGGGATATCCCACACCACATGACGTCATGCTCAGCAATATAAAGCTGGGGGAAGAAGAAGGAAGGGGGGACATTTGGAGTGATGGCGTTTGTCTTCCCAAGTAACCGTTACGCGTGATGGAGCCCTGCTTTCCTGGAGATGGCTGAACACCTGCCTGCCCATGGGAAGTAGTGAATGAATTCCTTGCTTTGCTTTGCTTGTGCACGTGGCTTTTGCTTTCCCTATTAAACTGTCTGTATCTCAACCCACAAGTTTTTGAGCTATGTGGTGCTTAGTTGCTGGCTGGGCTTAAACCATGACATCAATAAAGCAAGAGATAGCAAATTTTACAAGACAAATTGTGTGTGTATCCATTGTTAGAATAGCGGCAACGCTTCTGAATACTGCAGGTCAAAGCACCCATTTCCCTTTAATAGGTGTCCTGGTTTCAGCTGAGATAATTTTCTTTATAGTGTCTGGTATGGGGCTACGTTTTGGATTTGTGCTGAAAACAGTGTTGATAATACAAGGATGCTTCAGTTGTCGCTGCACTAGTCAAGGACTTTTCAGCTTCCCATGCTCTGCCAGGTGCAGAAGAAGTTGGGAGGGGACAGAGCCAGGATAGTTGATCCAAACTGACCAAAGGGCTGTTCCATACCATATGACGTCATGCTCAGTACATAAAGCTGGGGAAGAAGAAGGAAGGGGGGACATTCAGAGTGATGGTGTTTGTCTTCTCAAGTAACCATTACGCGTGATGGAGTCCTGCTTTCCTGGAGATGGCTGAACACCTGCCTGACCATGGGAAGTAGTGAATGAATTCCTTGCTTTGCTTTGCTCGTGTGCGCAGCTTTTGCTTTACTTATTAAACTGTCTTTATCTCAACCCACAAGTTTTCTTATTTTTGTTCTTCCGATTCTCTCCCCCACCCCACCAGAGGGGAGTGAGCGAGCAGCTCAGTGGGGCTTAGTTGCCGGCTGGGGTTAAACCACGACAATAGGAATCATGACTGATTTGAAGAGCAATTTAATTATATTGCTAGCTAACTGAATTTGTTCTTCCGTCTTTGATTTCCAGTTTGAATCTATCATTCCAGCATATGCTCTATCCAGCCTTTTTTCTTGCATCTCAGTTTACTAGCAGAGATTCCACCACTGAATGTTAGGGCTACATAGCTAGTACAGGATTTACTCATGTAAATTACTTGGACAAGGGATTATGCAAATAATGGAAACATAACATCTTAGAATCATTTAGGTTGGAAACGAACTTCAAGTTCATCGAGTCCAACCGTAAACTTAGCACTGCCAAGTCCACCACTACACCATGTCCCTAAGCACCACGTTTACATGTCTTTTAAATACCTCCAGGGATGGTGACTCAACCACTTCCCTGGGCAGCCTGTTAGGAAATAATTTTTCCTAATATCCAATCTAAACCTCCCCTGGCGCAACTTGAGGCTGTTTCCTCTCATCCTATCACTTGTTACTTGGGAAAAGAGACTGACACCCACCTCACTACAACCTCCTTTCAGGTAGTTGTAGAGAGTGATAGGTCTCCCCTGAGCCTCCTTTTCTCCAGACTAAATGATTTGAATTAATGATTATGATTTAATTGCCACAGCAGAAAAGCTTGCATGAGTAGAGTAGCATTGTAAAGGACTATGTTTTATTAGCATCAAACCTAGCTCAGTTCTAAGTGGCAAGTCAGATCAGATGACCTCTAGAGGTCCCTTGCAATCTTAATTATTCTATGATGCTATTCATGTTCAGGAAAGTCAAGTAGAAGAACAAGATAGGAGATGCTACTTTATACAAAGGATGAGGTTTGAGATTCAGACTGTAGAGAAAAATAGACCCGCTGAAATTCTCTAAGTAATAAAAGAGTTTTGAGAACTGTTGTTTTATTGGTGGAAAACAATAAACTTGGAGTATATGTCGGCCGGTCTAAGGTCAAAAGGAATTAAGGAGAGCTGGCAGATCTTTAAGGAACTGAAAACAAATTATTCTAATACAAGTGAAGGGTAAGTGCAGAAGACAAGCACTGGTAAACTTGTAGTTTACCTTGACTAAAACAGATAAATAAACTGTAAACAATTTATAGTACAAAGGTAAAAAGCCCCAACCAAACCTAAAAGAATACTATAGTCTTAGTAAAAACAAAATCAGAAAGGTTGGACTATAAAATGCAATGCAATTTGCAAGAAGATATCAAGGAAAGCAAGACATTGTATTGCAATGTAGATGTATTATTGTACATTGGCAGCAAAGGAATTACAGGCTACTCTGTTAAATTAAAATTGCTTGAAATATGGAAAAGCAGTGACACTACTTACAAGAACCTGCAAATTAATAAGTAAGTAACTGCCACCATGGTTTGCCAAGAACATCTTGTTACCAGTTAAAAAGGTTTGCAGAAAGGAAAAAAGCAGCAGGTAGCACAGATCTTGACCTTAAATAGTGCTTCTGAAAGTGTCTCAAATGACATTCTCAAAGAAAGGACATTTTCTATTGATTGGCATTATAGCACAGATGCAACACGTGTTGGAATAAAACAATTCCAGAGAGTTAATAGGATTCACTGTCAAAAGAAAAGGCTATGTCAAATTCATTTTCAAAGAAAACCATCATTCTGGACACGCACTATTCTTATTAGTATTAATGGCCAGGGTGAAGTATAAATGAAATATAAGGTATGCTTACTAAATTTGGAGTTGAAACAAACCTGGAGAAAGCTGCAAATATGGGGGAGAACAAGATTAGAATTCAAAGTGATCCGGATAATTTGAGAAATGGCCTGAAAAAAACAGGATGAATTTTGAGAGAGACAACTGCAAAGTAGTGCACATAGGAATAATTAGCTGCACAGATGCAGAAATGGGAACAATGGCTTGAGGAACAGTTATTTACAAAAACATCAGGAAGTTAAATTGTTACAGGGAGGAGAATGAATGTCAGCAATATTGGAAGAGGTATAAACACAGTATTAGGATAAAACTAAACAGAAAGACACTCTGCAAGGGACTTGAAATAATGCTTCTATGAAAAAGAGCCTGTATGTATAGACTTTCAGCAGATACTTTCTCCCTTCAGAAAGGCCTACAAAGTTTCCTCTTTGCAGATCTCCTCTCTCATCCTGACTTGACTGTGTATGTGGGCTATACATATCAAAGAGGATGGTTATTGCTGAGTACATTGTCTTTTGGTCTGCTCAGGGTTTCCTGGAAACACTGTAGCAAGTTCTGGGCACTACCCCTTGAGAAAGTAGAGATTTGGACATTCCTTGGAAAATGTCCAATGAGCTCAGTGAAAAGCATCAGGGCTTGAGAGAACATGAGGAAGTATTAAATGTGTTACAAGACTAAAAAGACTACAGAGGGGATGCAACAGTCCTCAAGCATGTGAAAGGCTGTTGTGAAAGGGGAGGAAATAGTCTGTTCTCCACATCTGCAGTAGCTAGAAACAAGAAATAATGGAATTCTGATGCAGCAAAGTCAAGTCAAGTAAGGTATTAGAAAAAAGAAATATTAGTGAAACACTGGAAATGCCTGGGGAAGGTGCAGTGGCATCTCCATCACTAGTCACCTTAAGAACAGGTTAGAAAAGCATGTACAAGTACTACCAAACATAGCTGATGCTGCCTCATCAGCTACGAAGGAGCGAGTAATGCTGCCTCATCAGGATAGGAGGAGAGAGTAATGCACTCCAGTCATGATTTTGCATGGCATTTGCTGGAACTTGCTGATGCTTGTTTTGAAGCATAACCCAAAAGTTTGGGTTATTATGCTTTTAAAAGGAATTTTTGTTGTCCTCAGGAGTAGTTATCAGAGTTTTCTTTTTTTTTTTTTTTTTTTTTTTTACATTTTTGGCACTTCGGAAACATTCTCAACTGTTTTTGTCTTTTATATCTGGTAAAAAGATTGGTGTAACATAAAAGGATTTTCCTCCAATAGAGCCTTGCATGAAAGCCATGAGGTTACCTCTAAGGTCTCTTTTGAAATCTTTAGAGGAAAGACACATAATTTTAAATTAAAACAAAACACTGAGAGACCTTATGTTTCAGAAGCAGAGATCTGCATCTTTCTTACTGAGTTTTTCCATTTCCGTTTAGATACTTTAAATAATATATTGTCAGCTTTATTTAGGGAATCCTACAGCCATTGAAACAATTGGGATTTGTTTTTCATTTACAAAGTGTCAGTGTTTGGAATGATTTTGTTATGGATGAAGTTTTTCAAAATATATTACTGTTATTTTCTTCTGTTTGGATGCCGTTCTTTGACTCTCTCTCTCTTTTAATGTCGTTTCTCAAAATAACTGAAACATTTTTGACACTAATGCCATATTTCTTCATATCATTCAAAATGTTTATATCCCAAGACCATATTTTATTGAGAAATTGGCTTTTATGACTAGACAGATAAAAGATGATTTTAAATATCTTTGCCTGAATTAACTTTATATAATTATGTAAGTAATAATTTTAAAGATCTTTTACTTTTATTAAAAGTATTATGATACAGACAATACAAATCTGTAGCAAATTAACACATGCAGTTATAGATCACCTGAAATGAGTATAGTTTCATACAGGGTATAAAACACTGAAGCTGTGTCTGGTAACTCTAAAGTGAGTAAGTTTTGTTTCTTCTGATGTTATCCATAAGGTGCTTATTTCACATGAACCTCTAATGACACGATGGAGCTCTATTTCTTTATTGAAAATATATAATGGATCAGAAGATCAGAAATAATACGCAGCTTTAAGGCAGGCTCCTTCTCCTTAGTACTCTTACTTTTATTTTAACATTAATGCAGATAAGTTGGAGTAATAATTTGAGTCACAGAATTTTTAATCTTGTCTATGTCCTTTACTTTCATCCAATACTAGACATCACCTGTCCATGAAAAAGACACTGGGTTTCCAACAGTTTGAAACCACAATGATGCGTGATGAGATTATGTGCATAATTTTTGGTGCTAGCTTTCCAGAAAAAAGAACAAACCCAAACCCCCAGCCACAGCCCCCTAAATATAAAGTAAATATACTGCACTTTAATGTATTATACAACACAAAGCAACTGCAGGATTCATATCCTTGGTATTGGTATTTAAGTATCCATATATTAATAAGCAATTTTTGTCACAGCATCCATGTATCCATTCCCAGCCCATGAACTTGGGATATTGCCATCAATTCATTCTTTGTATAACAATGAAACTCTAGACTTCTGTATTCATTGACTTTGAATAGGAATTTTGCACGATCATTCACTTGTAGGGAAAAATGGCATATGATCTTTTAAGTTGTAACTCATGTGTGCAGTTCCTGGGGAGCCATAACTCTGTCACCTTCTAACTTGAATTTCTCTTGAGTGTTTGCTTTATGTCCTCATTGCTCTGTAATGTTTTTGTGTTCTGAACTTTTTTAGTGGTGTATATAAGCTGGAGACCTGCATAATATTAATAACTTTTGAGACTTTTGCGGGGAAGATACTACTCTGGGCAATAGGGTTATAATTATCAGTGTCTGTTTACATCAACTTATTGACATTTATAATTTACTTCATTTTATACTTCCTGCAGGCACTGGCCACAAAAAAAAATTTAATTTAAATTTGCTTTACACTGGCTACATACTTACAGCAGACTACTGCTGTAATCAGATGTTAATATAGATTGTCTTTGTTTTTCTATAATTCTTTATACCTCTTGCAGTTGAGTACTTTATAAAACCATGTTTTTGTATTTTTGATTCATGAAGAATTTTTGCCTGCTATATCTTCCCGTCTCCAGATTCCTGCATTCTGCCAGTAGCCAAAATACAATGTGCAGGTCATTCATTGGTAGTTCCCTACATTTTTTCTAGTAACCAGTAGCTAGCCATGGATTTTCAGGATCTGTAATTCCTGTTATACTTCCTGTAAGGACATGTATTTCATGAATTATATTAAAGTGAATGAAGGAAGGGGTATGAAACTGACATCAATAATGGTCAAGTATTTGTGATCTTCAGTGTAGGAAAATACATATAAACACATACTAATTTCCAGTGTAGGCCTCTAATACAAACTTCTGCTCTAATCTAAGGGATTTGTTGCTATGCCATGATAGGAATTATCATGATATATTATGATAGATTTGATGCTGTACCATGATAGGAATTAAAGCCCACAAAAAAAGCGGAGCTACTAGACAGGTAACCTTTCTGGGCTCTTTATTATCTTTTTCGGTTGAGTGAGATAAATACAAAAAAGAAATCATACAATAAAGACCCTTTCTTCACTGTAAAATACATCATGCATCTTTGGTATGACTTTTTCCATAGAATAAAATCACCTACTACTACAAAAAGATGTGCATTTGGATTTGTTCTTTAGGTCCTGCCACTCTGGTATGGTATATATAGATATACATTAAAAAAATACATTTATATTATACATACAGAGTGTATAATATACATATATACAGAGTGTTTAGTATATATAGTATAGATATATATTCTCTGGATAATGTCTTTACATATTTTAATCACTTTGTTGTTGTGGTTCTTTTCCTCTTCACCTAATGCTACCTCAATGCTCTGTACCATTTTTCTCTAAACTTAGACAAAAAGTCTTGTGCTGATAATTTTAAGTTAAAGTTTTAATTTATAATTGTTGCAACTTCGTAAAGCATCTGTGCCCTTGCATCTCAGCAACATTTTGAAAGCCAGAAAGCCAAAAAGGACCCTGTATTTATTTGCGTATGTTGTGTGAATGTACAGTTACAGGTTTAATTAAAATATCAGAGAACAAAAAGTCAAAGACAATTTGATTGACTCAAACAACTTGCACAGAACAAATTGTTCCACGGACATCAGAATTACTGAAGCATGGCTTCCTTCAGGTTTCTGTTTTTCCACCCCCTCAATGGTCTCCTTCAGTAGTCCTCGCTACCCTCTATTTTCTCTAACACTCCTGTTAACCAAGAACAACATATGCTTTGCGATTACCCTGGAGCAACTTACATGTTGATGGGCTTGTGAGTATGTTTGTGTTGATTACTGAAAAGAGTGTATCCTGACTGAGTCTATCTTCTCTTTCCTTTGGTGGGTATTTTTCCATCCAGTAGTCTCTTTTCATAAAAAATATAAGGTGTTATTTTTGAGTTTTCTATGTGTTTTTCCAGTATGATTATAATCAGCAAACATGAATACTATGGGAAGTAGATGGATAGGCAGGCACGTTTTTTATTAAATTACTTGGGGGGGGGAGAATTTTTCATATTTATTTTACAAACATCAGTTTGTGTTATTTTTAATCTCACCAAGCAGAATATTGGATCATAATGTAGGTTTTAAAGTGAGCTTGCTTCTCTATAGTTTATGTACTTCTCAGAAAAAGTAAAGATCCCTATTAACCTTTGTTTGTCTTCTCTGGTTCAAAGTTAGTTTTCTCTAATTTTCAGTATGACATTCTAAAGTGAGAAGAAAAACATAGATTTATTACATTTGATTTATTTCTCTGATTCTACGGTTTGATAAATAGCACATACATATAAACACAAGCCTAACCTCCAGCCCCTTTTCACACAGGAAATACCAGTTTAAGGGAAGTGGATTAAATTCATGAAGTGGATCAGAATTATAAACCAAAATAAAATATACTATAGCACACTGCAGAATACATGCTGCGTTGCAGTAATGAACATCACTATGATTTCTGTCTAAGTCTGCACAAGTCATGTAACTCAGCATGTTTTACTTGTGAGTAATACAGACCATTCCAAGGGAATGGTAATAAAATCTCTGTATTATATATCATGCATTTCAAAGCCATAATACAGAAAGAGCTATTAACACTTTACTGTTTAAGTTTGAGGTGAATATTTCTTCTCACTTCATTCTATACCTGCTGTGGACTTCTGCGCAAAGACCACAGGAAGCTTTGGAGAGATTAAAATATATATTTTTGTACATATGCTATCGTTTGATAAAGAGAAGTGAAACATTTTGAGGTCTGGAAGGAAATCCTTTTGTGAATCATTCAAAACTTGAGCTTCCTCCCCTTTTCTGTAGTAAAACTATACTGCACAAACCAAAGAGATAATATATCACTGGCTCAGAACAGAAACTTGGGTGCCTTAGGAACATCTGATTTGTTTGTTTGGTTGGCTGGTTTTTAAATGCACAAAGGAAGATAATAGATGCCTTTCTTGGGTTAACTTGCTTTGGTAGTTGATTTGCTTTCAATTGAGCAGCTCAAAATCACTCAGGATCCTAGCATATGTCAATGCTAGGTGATGAGTTAGTGCAAAGACATGATTTCTGAGCAGCCTTCCACCATGTATTTATACAGAGGTTTAGTCCATGTTAGTAGTGTGAATATATTTTATCACACAGACTTAAACCTCCATAAAAACATAAGTGAATCATTGAACCATTTTGGAGAATATTCTTTGGGTGAAGATACAGGTAGGCAGGCAAATCTGAGCTTCTACCTACACCCTAAAATAACCAGTCCCAGGCCATTTCTGGCCTGGAACTTGCATAAATAAGTTAGCATTCCACTGTCACTGAGACAGTTGTCACTTATCAACATACTGGGCTTATTAATGCAGGTACAATACCTTCATTTCAGTCTGAGTTGTGTAAGTCCCGATGACATGACAATAACTTCCCAGCTTATTTTTAACCTTTTAAAGGAAGGTATTTTTGTGTATGATTAAAAATTCAGCCCTACAATAGCTAAATAATGTTCTATTTTTTACATAAGGCATTAAATAAAAGGTATAGTGTAAGTTTTCAAGATATCAGAAGTGGGTAGTTACGGGACAAGAAACCTGCTTTTCAATGAAAAATTATTTTCAGATTTTGCCAAGGGCTCAGCCATATTTAAGAATGTTTATAGTATGAGAAGTTTAATCTACTATATTTCTTCTTCTTTCTCAATTCATTTTTCTGAATTCCTCAAGACCATATCTAAAAAATGTTCCATCTAGAATTTACCTTAAAATCATTCAGATTTTCTTCTTTCCTATTGATATTGATATTGGTATTGATAACTGTGGTTTGTTTTCTGGTCAAGTTTCTACAGGAGTTCGGGTGATTTTTATTTATTCAAAATTTAATGAGAATGCTAATGCCATTGCCAATTTTAATTGTTCAGATTGAAAGGGCAAACATGATTTACATTAATTTTACCACCTTCATAACTAATTAGAATCTCAGCTTTGTGGCTATGCTTTTAGACAACTTTGCACTTTAATGTGACAGCAAAATACTGTTAGTCATTCTCTTGTGTGAAATTTTGTTCTGATTTATTAACATTATAAGGGCGTCTTACAATGTGAAGACTAATCAACCTTAACTAGAGATTTCATACTCAGCATGGCTCAAAGCTCTTATTCAATGGCTTGCTGAAAAATATTGTGTGTCAGTGAGACTTTTTTCTCTTCCTCTTTCATAGCGGTTCTGTGTTAGGCCAATTATTACTGGTGCATTGGTCAAGGATTTTAAAGATTAAAATCATATTTAATAAAGATCAGAAGAAGATGTGTAAAGAAGATCTATTCTGTGAATATAAATGTATGTAGATGATGCAAGATAGCTTCAGTGTCAATTAACTTTTTGGTTATCAAATAGCTCCAGTTCTCACAGCATAAATGTATATCCTAGCAGAAAGTAAAATTACCCTAGATGATCTTAGCTTCTGTACACTTAACCCATTGAGAATCTGCTACTACTTCTTTTGAACAAAACTGAAAGCATTTAGAAAAAAAATGAACTCTCACCGTAGGCATGAGTTTAATGATAAGTAGAATGATAACAATAGAGGGGACTTGTGGGTGGAGACAAATGGTGGTGTGTGGTAGAGGAAGGGAGAAGGGTTAGAGGCTTAACTCAAGATGGAACGAAATCCAGAGGAACCGTATAGAAGCTGGAAATAATATGGTGTATGAGTGATAGCACAGCTGATGGTATGAAAAGGGAGAAACAGTGCCTCTTAGCCCCTCATTCTCCTCTCTTACGTGTGTATTCCTGACCCTGTTCTTTTGGAGAAGTTTGTATATGGGCCAGATATAAAATGCTTCTGCCTAACTAATATTTTTTGGTACCAACTCCTGCTTTATCCTCTCCCTCCCAGAGAAGGTAGAAACTGGAGGTCTCTGCTTCTGTGGATGTGTCTGAGCCCTATTTCCCTTTCTGTGGTACAGTCTGGGATTTCAACACCTGTGCTTCATTCCTCTTCCATTGACTTATCAACAACTATCACCTTCACTGACCAATTCCCCTGGGGAGGATTGCAAGCATGGAGTAAATATAACTTTTCCCAGGTGTTACAAGTTTCTTAGAACTTATGGATATTGCTATTGTTTGCTAAGCAGTAGATGGTGACTAGGAATCCTTTCCTTTTGCACCATGCTTGGGTAGCTCTACAGAAAAAACATAAAATCCGAGGAAGTTGGTATGAATGAAGAAGTAGGGTCTATTAAATTTGGCATGTAAGCATCAGTAACTGAGGAAGGACATAGCTGAAATGGGGAAAAAAGGTACTGTCTCATTCAGTTATCAGAAAACAGGGACTGAAGTCATTTGCTAGTCTTTCAGGTTTGCATCTGTGCTAGGGAGGGATACACTGAGCTAATAACCCACTCAACGTTCCTCATGGCAGCCTAGCAATCTAAGGAATCCACTGTAACCATAAACCAGTGTCATCTGCAACTCTGCAACTTAACTTACACTGCTAAAAAGGCTGACAGAGTTCATGATTCGTGTTTAAATGCTGACTGATCAGAACCAGCAAGGATTTTTTAAATATGAATGGAAGAAGTCCAATCTTTCCCATGCCATAAATAAGGAACTAAAATAGAACATTACTTACTTTGACAGGTGACTTTTATAAATACACATTGAACAGCAACAAGGACATTGCCTGGAGTAAATCCCTACTACAGCTATAGTTCGTTACCTGTAACAATTGCATCAAAAATGTTCTGAGGAAGTGGGAAAAATGAAGTAGGATTAAGGAGCTTTAATAGTGTATCATTTTCTTTTCTATTTCTTTTTATTTGCCACATATCTTCTTAAATAAGCATTTTCCGTCCCTATACCATTCTCATTTCTGCCCATTTCTACCATTTTTATTTAGGTACTTATTTATTTCACTAAAAAAAAGATGACATTTAACTCCCCTCACCCTTTCTCAACTCCTTGTCAATACTAATCTTTATTTCTTTATTATTCCTTAGTATTTTCTCTTCAGACATTCTCATGACATTCTGTCTTAAATTACATGTTCTTATTGATGTCATATTTCTGTGGTTTATTTAATCTTTCCTCTGCCCCTGCAAACCTCTGGTCCTGTGTTCTGGTCTCTGTGTTGCGCTTGTGATTTCACAGCTTCTTCCAACCTCACATACTCTCTTGTTAGTGCTCCTCTCAGTCTCTTTCATTCTATCCTTTCCCCCCTCCTATCGCCTTAATTTTGGTTTTTGTTTTCCTTTTTTCTCTTAGATACCATCTCAAATTTCAGTCACAGTCTTCAGAGAAATTGTGCTTTTATCAATCTATTTTTAAAGTTTCAACAGACTAAAAAACTTTTGGAGAATGCTGTAAGTTTTCTCTCTCTCCTTTTGTGTATGGTTTTCCTTCATTATAATTTGCAGCCAATGGCAGATTTTCTGAGGGGGGATATTCTCTGATGCACAACTTGTATGCTTATGTGTTGTGTGTGTATGTCTTGCCAAGTCCACCTCACTGATTTAATGAAAAGGTAAGATAAAAAGGAAATGTAAAAGAGCTTGTACGAAGCAGTATTAAAATCTGAATGAAGGAGAACATGGGCAAAAATACAACAGTTTGTGTGATATGCAAACAGATCTTTTATTTTTGTAAAGAATATGGAAGAATATATTGTCCTGCTGAAACTTACAGAAAAGCTCTTGGTGACTGGATTCACATGTGCGTAAAATTTCAGTAAAGGTACTCATTCTGTAGAATTCATGTGTCTAACTTATAATGAAAATACAATGTGACAATCATTCATAATACTTTCCTCAAAGGAGTTGCAGTGGATGCTGTCATTAACTTTTTTTTTAACTTAGGATGCTTGATTTGATATCTATATATGTCTGGTTACCAATATATATATGACTTAGTAAAGGGAATAATTTGGTTAAGCTGTTTCAAGTTGTTCTGATGAATGTTTGGTGTCTGGGTAACTTTTATCTATTCTTAAAGACACCACTTTGATTTATCATTAACTGAAGTGGGCATATGCACACACACTGGAGAAAATTAGTTTCTTTTTGACAAGGACATGTAGAACAAATTAAAGGATAAGAAAAGCAGGCATATTTTGAAATATGTCTTTAAGTATCCTTCATGAAATAAAATTTTAATCATACTTCTAAACCAATTAAATACAAATTATGCAGTTACATATTGACTGCACAGACTATAGATTTATTTTTCTGTATCAATGGATTATGAATTTGGCAACAGCTCAATGGCTGTTCTCTTTTGAATGGTGAAATCGTAGCCAGTGCTGCAGAAAAGATTTGGACACAAGCAAAAAATATTCTGCTTTAAAGAGGTTATGCCTGTCTAATGAAAGACACTTCAGCATTAATACAAATATCTTCACCTTCAGCTACTTTATTTGCTGATTAGAATCTATAGCTCTAATTGGTTGTGCAGGACAGTTATCCTCCATTAACATTAGCCTGCATATTCCTCTGATATCCAGCAAGAATGAAAACTACAAGAGCTGCTGTATCTTATCATCTTGCCTACAGACTCTAAATTAGAATGGGTCCTATTATTTAATGAGTTGCACAAAGAAGTCAACAGTCCTCTTTCTCAGAGCTCAGTATATTTTCGACAGAGCTTTGGATAATTTGGTTTATCATTTCAGCTTGGGATCTAATTCTTAAACAGCAGATGTACTCTAGATTAAAATGAGGAGAAAAATTAAAAAGTATAGTAATCTAAAGGGCTAAAGAAAGGATGCATTTAATTCTCCTTTTTTTTTCTCCAACTGATCAACATCCTATTTACAACTGTATACAAAATGTAGCGTTCTGCTTCCCAGTCATTGAGACAAAACAGGAGTTTTGTTTCTCCTTTTTTGTCTTGCATTTCAGTGGAAACTGTATGCTATTACAGACACAGTTGTGTGTACAGTTTTGTCAGTTAAAAAGGAGAACAGCATATCCTGCTGGAAAGGATAGTTTTTTGGGAAAGAAAAACAAATGTTACCAATTCATTGCATCCAAATTATAGAACAGATTGTTTGAATTCTTATCAGCTTTTTATACTCAAAATCTTGTAAACAAAAAAAAGTTTGTACCAATGCAAACCCAATAATTTATTTTTAGTAGAATTAAAGCCTTATCTGTCTAATCGAAGAATTATTATTAGTTTGGTTACGGTGATATTAGCATTTCAAGTTCAAATTATGTAAAGTTAAAAAGAGATGTACATGAACTTTCTAGTGAATTTCCTTTTCTCTGGTATCATGCTCATCCCACTTAGGTGAAAGCCTTCAGTTTACTCAGCATCCTAAGTCCTTTGCTGATAAGAGTATGATGATGTTGTTGATGGTTTCTCCTTCTCACTGTAGGACATGCTTGAGGGCATTTTTATGTTTGCTAACAGAGTGTACCTTGTTCTTTCTTCATTGGTGTGCAAGTCCACATTATATCCAAATTTACCATCTGTGATGTGTTTTATGTGTGAAACTGGTGTTACAAAGCTCCCACGGGTGCCTTCCTTTGACCATTGATTAGCTACTGGTGAATTGTTTATAGCCCTGCAGCCACCAGTATCACTCCATGCCTGTAAATTCAGGGCCCCTGCTGTCATCTCATGCTGGTTTTCTTCCACGCTGCATTTTATCAGCATCGTAGCTAGCTGATTCTTCACAGAATAGCTCCTGACATCAGATAGCCCTGACATCACACAACTGTACAAATCTAAACAAAAGCTAAAACAAAATAATAGCAAATTGGTCATCAGATAACAGCTGTTATAACTTAAAACAAATCTTCCTATAGGCACAAAGAAGTCTGGACAAAAACCTGACAAGTCCAGAGGCCTTTGAGTTAGCCTAACACAAAACCTGTGTCCTGTTACAAGCAATCAAAAAAAACCCCAACTAAACAAAACAATAAAACAAAACGACCAACAAAACCCCCACAGATTTACTGGGCTATGAACTACAGGTGAAACTTTGTTTTTTATTTTAAGTCATCATTTACTTCAGTGCACAGTGAGCTGGAAATTTGCCTGTTCCCTACGTCAGATTTTGGAAACACTGTCTGAACTTCAAACTGACCCTGTTTGACACCAGAGCAGAAGATTGTGGTGAGTGTTTCATCAATCTGTAGAAACTGTGATGTTTACCTGGCTTCAGGGGCAGAATATGCAGGTATGTGGATGAGGGGAGAGCAGTGAGTATCATTTACCTTCACTTTAGCTGGGCTTTCAACACCATCTCCCACAATTATATTTTTTAAATCTAAATTTGCACTGTACGATCTGGATAGCTAGACAGTAAGAGGGGTAAAAGACTGGGTAAATGATTGGGTGCAGAGGGTAGTGGTAAATGGGGTGGTACTCAACTTATGCTGGTGACGAGTGGAGTACAACAATGAACTGTCCTGTTTAACAGCTTTATCAGTGACTTGGAGGAGGTTACAGAGGGCACACTCATCAAGCTTGCAGGTGACAAATGCAAAGTGCTGCCCCCGTGGGGCACCAGTGCAAGGACACAGGCTGGTGCCTGCCTGGCTGGGAGCAGCTCTGCGGGAAGGGACCTGGGGGCCTTGGCAGACACAAGCTGAGTATGAGTCAGCAGTGTGCCCTGGCTGCAGAGGTGGCCAACAGCATCCCGGATGGTATTCACAGGGGTACAGCCAGGACATTGAGGTGATGGATTTTTCCCCTCTGCTTGGCACTTGTGAGATACCATCTAGATACTGCATCCAGTCTTTGCCCCCCCCGCCTCTCCCTTCTTACCCCCTCCCCCCACAGCCAGGAAAAACATTAGTAAACTGGATCAGGTTTGGTAGAGGGACCCCAAACAGGTCAGGGCTTGAGAAGTTGTCCTGGGAGAAGAGGCTGAGAGACTGGGACTTGCTCAGCTTGAAGAAGAGGTGGGTCCAGGAGGAACCTATCAGCAGCCTCCCAGTACCTGTAAGGAGTTCATCAAAGAGACAGACTCAGGCTCTTTACAGTGGTACATGATGGGAGGAAGATAGGCAGTGGGTATAAGCTGAAACACGTGAGGTTCAGACTGGATATAAGAGAAAACTTTTCCTCCTTGAGGACAGTCAGCAGTGAAACAGGTTTTGCAGAGATGATGTGCAGTCTCTGTCCCTGCAGTTTTTCAAGATGCAGTTGGATAAAGCCCTGAGCAGCCTGGTCTGACCTCAGATCTGATGCTGCTACGAGCAGGAGGTTGGACAAGAGACCTCCTGAAGTAATTTCCAACCTGAAATTTCATGTGGCCTCTATGATCTACTGTCTGAAAGAACAGAACTAAAACTGTATTTGGAGAAAACAATGCTATTAAACCATAATTTTTTTAGCCCAAATCAGATTTATGTCCTTAAAATTTGCATATAGAATGATATTCGTTGACATAGATACATCAGCTCCATGGAATTGTAGTGATGGTCTCCAAAATATGTGATTTAAGATGCGACTAAGACTTTTATATTATCTTCAGTCACTTTAGGATGAAGTAATTAAAACCCATGCAAAATACTTGAGAGTAGAGGTCAGTGAATATTCATAGCTCATTTATAAAGCTCTTATATGAGCTAGTTCTCAAAACAGTTTGGCATGTAGAAACACCATGTAGCTCTTGGTAATCTGGAACTTTATCTTATCTCTGCTGAGAAGATGATCTGTGTACCAGGATACATTCGAGTTTTTACAGTGCTCTTGGGTGCTGCTTTTTTTAATTAAAAGCATTCTTGCATGATGGACTGTTTGGAAGCAAGAACAGGTGATTTTATACACAGATTTGAGTTTGTTACAGTTTTCTGGTTTTACAGAACTAGAATTAAATATCCACAACTACTACTAAGATCTGTACCTGGAGAACTATTGCAGACTAGGTATTCAGTTTGCCTCTGTGCCATTATTGTGGAATTAAGCTGCAATAATAACCAGCTTACTACTGGTATAACCAAATAATCAGGTGTACAGGAGAAAGGAACTGGTATTACACCACCACATAGGAGCCTACTTAAACTCATAAAAGACATGAATGTTAAACATAGCTTCACAAATACATTTACATATTCTGCAAGATAGAAAACATATTTAGAAGTCTTTGGTCTTCAGTACTCAATAAGAGAAAGTATTTATGCTCTTTTGAGTTGCAAGTTATTGATGGTCAAGCAAATAATTATGGCATTGAATCAGTGTGTTTAACAGTTCATATCTGGCAGATTATAAAAAGCAAATACATTAGGCTGAGGTGGAAATCTTGAAATACATTGCTTGTGGATAGCATTTGTGTTGAAGGACAAATCAGTGCTGTAAAATATGTATGTAATAATCTTAGTATAATGTGCTTTATTTATGCATGCAGAATTCTTATTCAGCCTATACCCAGTCAATCACAAACAGCATGCAGGCAGTTCTTTCTTTCACAATCATAGGCTGCAGGCCGATGTTGAGTTCATGGGTCTCCACACTTAATTAGGAATAAGTCTGCTTAGAATAACTGTGAAGTTTGGTTTCGGCTGTTTGTTGCAGTGGACCTCACAGTAAATCCATCAGTGGAAACAGAACAAGTAAACACCCTGAGCTTTTTCTTCAATGCCAAGATTTGGTCACAGGTACTAAACGTTAACGTTGCTTCAAAATTTGTAGAAATTCTGCTGTTGAGTAGCCTGTGCCCTAACAGTTAACACTAAACATCCACATGTTGAAGTTCCTTCTATGTTTTTGGTACCTCATTTATTTGTATAAAACATTTGTATGAGAATTTCCTTCCCAGAAGCTATGGAGAACATTATTAAAATAGGTGAAGTTGATAACATAGTTAAGTAGATAATAATACTGCAAATAGATACCATATTTGTCTTTTGTATTAGGGGTGACATTTAAAATTAACCCTCAGAATAAACAAACACAATACCTTACAATACAGGAACAATCTAGAAGTCCCTGTTGCAGAGTGTATTATTGAGTAGACAGGTACTGTGAGATATTGCTAAATTGTTGTGGAGTTGCTAAGGGTATGGCTGCTTTTGTGTAAGAAGTCACACCTTTCTATTTAGTTTTATTTGCTTTAAACATATTAATTATTCAAAGAGGAGTAGGTGGAAGAAAAAAATTTGAGCAACACTGACTGGTTTAAATCTAGCCATCAAAATAGAGATAATTGAAGATTTTGATCATCACTCAAGAAGCTTGTTGTCCAATCCCCAAGAGAAGAACTTCAGTTATGAGGCTAGTTTTAGCCCTATGAGACTGGTTTTAGCCCTTGGTTTCATAAGAAGATTCATTTTCCCAAAATTAAGTGGCTACAACCTACACTTAGGTGCCATCATTACCTCTTCTGTAATGGAGTGAAAACGATATTTCTAGAGAGAGCAACTCATCCCATCTTGTGATGAGGCCTCTATGATAGCATGGAGTTATTTCCCTGAATTGTATTCCGTGTCCTTGCTGTTTTCTTAGCAAAATCCTGAACTAAACTTCTAGTGCTTCCATTAACGAGGTAATCCCGCTTGGTCCTCTACCTTCATCGTCTGTTAGTGCCTGGCAGCTGTTTAGCCTCAGCTCATTATACTAAAGAAGTACAAACAGTGGTAGTTTGGTATGGTGTATGTAATCTCAAAGAGCTCTTCTTTGGGTTTCATGGTGGGAGAACTAACCTTTCAGTTCAAATAATGCCTCTATGTTTTTCTTGCAAAGATAAGCCTGAAAGAGTAAACAGGTATAAAACACTTGCTAGACTTGAAGTGATTAATGCACAAAAGCTGGAGACTCAGTGCAGAGGTAAAATACATGCACATTTACTTACAGAGTATCAGTTACGTTTGATAGCTATGCTTGAAAAATCACCTTGCTAAACTCACTGCAGGGGCTCAAGGCAGCCATGTACATTGAGGTGCGGTGCTGGTAGACTGATGTCTTTTGAAGGAATGACAAAAAAAATAATTCATTCCGAGGCTAAAACGAGGTGTGTGGTGCTCATTGAATAGGACTCAGGGTACAGTACTCACTACTTCAGAGCAGCTGTTGCCTAGGAAAAGCTTGTTGAGGGACAGAGACACTATTGCCCTTGATGGGAATACTGCAGGGCTGACCAAGTGTATTTCAGTGAATGCTTTTCCTAGCATTACATTTCTGTTGTCTGTGTGATAAAGTATGCAAAATGATGCAGCTTGAAGGAAACTAATGAGCAGACACATGAACTGAATTGCAAACCAAATTTCAGGAAATAACTTCTTTCAAACACAGGCAGAATTGGGTAATCAGTCACAAATGACAAAGGCGATATTGCTTTTCAAAGTATGTACTGCATTGCAGCACATAATTAACACCTAGTATTACAGAGCTCTGCAGGCTATTTTGTTACAGTCAGAGGAAAAGGAAAAATTGGTGATTTCAGACCTGGTTTGAGAATCTGAATTCTGATAGCATTTCCTGAGCGGAGTAAGAACAAAAAGAGAATCAAGAGAATCCCTAGTCTCTTTGTGTTAATTATCCCTCTTTGCAAGCTTACATGAAGTCATGAAGTAGTAAACCCTTCCAGAAGTGTTACTGGAAACTTCCACCGGGTCTTTTGAGATCCTCTCTTAGAAGTTGCTGTATAAATGGTAAGTGTAATCTGTCTTTCTTTAAAATTATTCTAGGCCATTTAAACAACAATCTAAAAACGAAGACAAATGCTTCATTTTCTCTTCATTTATACTCTGACATTTGCCCAAGTATTTACCAGCTTGATTCCTGGCTCAGTGATGAGATGTCCCCTGGAAGGCTTCTCCTTTACAACAGCCAAATTTTTGTGAGGTGTTTTCCATCCTACTTATAAGAGAAGTTTACAACTTCAGAGAAACCAGAATATCTGACTCAACTCAAACTGCAGCGTAGTGGGTAAGGGGTGAATTTTTCCAGTCTATTATTTATTTCATTTTTTGATAGAAACTTATATAAGTATGTGTCACATGAAGTTGACCTTGAAGTCATGATGGTCTAAAAGGTCAAATGATTCAAACCATTAATGCTATTCTTGTTGATGTATGGCAGTATCCCAAATTTACAAAAATATCTATAATCTAAAATGTAGAAAGGTAAGATTTCTTCCTTGAAGGAAAAGCGTAGGTTGGAAGTCTGCAATGAGGTTTACTATGAAATTTATTGTTGCTACTAAATTGCATTAATGCAACAAAATCTCGTTCTGAATCACAAGGGATTTTTCAGCAGTACTGTAGTCAATCAAATTCAGCATTATACAAGTACGTATAGAAGGTCGGTCTGACCTAAGCACTTAGCTATGATAAGTGCTCTAAAGATAGTGGAAGGCTGAGACATACGTAAAGTTGGTAAGGGGGATTCATACTGGAACGCGGAACATCTAATCAAGAATTACCGTCCTCGGGAGTAAAGCACATCCTGGAGAAATATGTAAGCTAATTAAGATGGTTTTGGACAATCTGGAACTGCTAGCAGAAGTGTGATAAGGAGCACCCTTACACGAACTAGCCTCGATATAATACTAAAATTCACACCCCTTGAGCTGGAGACCCTGCCCCCAGCGGAAACCCCTCACCTTTGAGCATGCACAGAATATTAAAATAGTACTGTAGCTTTAAGAGTAAGACAAGAAAATGTAGACCAATAGTAACCCACTTTGCATAATTACTTATGCATATGTATAACTAGACAGTACAAATATTGTACCTGCATGAACGAGCAGGGTGCTAGCTTTGTGGAATTACCACCTAGCACCCGGTCTTGCACAAAAGCTGAAATAAAGTGATATCTCGGCTCTATGTGCATATTGTGTGTTGCACACCAGGTAATGAACTCTGTTTGTGAGACAACAGCACCTTCAAAATAGTTTTATTGGTTGGAAAAGTTGTTGGAAATTGTTAAATAAAAGTAATCATATTTAATATGTATTTCTAGTCACTATCAATCTACATATTGCCTTGTGGCCATTTGGAGAAACAGATAGTGTAACACATTTTACACATTTGAATACTATATTCGAATTTGCTAATCTGCTATTCTTTGATAAAACTACATTGCAGTTGTTATTTTTCTTCCTTCTGCTCAGTTGCCTATTTAAGAAACAAAATTTTTTTTGTCAGTTGTACTGGGAAAAAAGGTCTGTTTTCTTCTGCATTTACTAGGCACCTGTCAGTGTGCATTTTTGTGTATATTAGGTTTGTACTTAGGTATTTTTTCCTCTCTTCATAGATGCACCAAGGAAAGAATGTATTTTACAATTCTGTTTAACCATTTCCATAACTTGATTTGGATTTTTACATAAGAAAGCTCTAGGGTTTTTTTTTCATCTGTCCGAAACATAAATCAAGTTGTAAATAATAATATTTACACCTTACGTTTTCACTGATGACTCCACTTCAGCTCGGTAACTGGATTTGTGGTTTCACTCACAAGTATCAGCTTCTTGCTTCCACTTGTAATATCGTCTACTCAGGACTCTTTTTGTTCTCATTTGTTCTTTCATGAACAAGATACACAGCAAAAAATAATATTTCTTTATGAAATATTGCTGTGTTACTTTTAATCTGTGGTAACAGAAGCTTCCTATTAATTGTCGTGTGTAATTAAAGTTCTTTACAAAAAATGTGCTTCAGGTTTACCTTCTTGAAACTCCTTTTTAAAAAAACACTTTGTAACAGAATAGAAAGTTGCCCATAAATTCTTTCTATCTCCTTCGCCACCCAGAGATCTAACCAAAGATATTAAGAAAAATATGGCAAATAAAGAGATTCCAAAAGTGCACAAAATATAAAACAAAGACTGTTTTAGAATATTTGGATTTATTTTTTTTTTAAATCAGTAATGCTATTGTGTCATTACCCTGGTGAAAATGAAATGTAAATTTGATCTGTAGTTTGCAGTGTTCAGCAATTAGTTTTTGGGAATTTCTCTCAGTCTCAACTGGGTGTTTGTAAAATTTATAAAGAAGATAGAAAATGACCTAAAATACTTTGGAGTAGCTAAGTTGCTGAGTTTTGCTGAGTTGCCAGAAAGTACCTGCGGTCGTGCAGGAGAGCTCAAAGGGCTCTTGGGCTGCTCACTGTCTATGGGGGGTAAGATGATGGACCCATAGTCATATTTGCATGCCGACGACAGATTTTAGTTTCTTTGGTGGGTGCATTGCACAATAGCCCTAGGCTATCGTGTTGTTATCTGTCTCCTGAATCCACTTGGAGCCAGATGCAGCCATCATGACCAGATGCATCCATTACAACCATGTAATGGGTTTGGACTGTGGGTCCCAACCTGTGTGCCTGGTGCCAGCTGCTGTGGGGCAAGTGAGGGGCACAGCACCAGTGGCTGGAGTAGGACTATGGGTCCCAAACTGTGTGCCTGGTGCCAGCTTCTGGGGGGCGACTGTCTGTATGTTCCCAATCCTGATGTGCATGGGATGTGCATGTGTGTTCATTGGCAAACATCAGGCGGGACCAACTGGCAAGTAGGAGGCCCTGAGTCTGGACAGGGGTATCAGGCAGGCGAGGGTCTGTGCTAATATTCAGTGAGACCCACAAGCATGAGGTGCCTGTGAGACAAGTGAGTGCATGTATCTGTCTGCAGTGAGTACTGAGCTGGACCATCTGGCGAGTAGGGGACCTCCCGTGGAGCAGACAAGCAGGGCTGGGATCCAGGCAGGGGCACCAGACAAGCTGAGGGACATTACAGTACTTGGGGAATCTGTGAGTGTTTGTGTGCTTGTGAATGTTCGCGCAGGCAGGGCGTGCAGGGAAGGCAAAGTCACCTACCAGCCCAAGAGGTGCGTTCATTCGGTAGTCCTCATCCTTTCAGAAGAAACTTAGCTATGATATTCACTCGGCAGAAAGTGATGCCCTCCGTGCTCGTCAGAGTAGATGTGGCTACCCAGACGGAGCTCCCACAAAAACATGCAGCTTTCCAGGTCTCAGGCTGCAGGGAGTGCCAGGGCTTCTCACTGTTCACGCATGGCAGCCGTGCGGACAGCTGTGTGAGGTGCGACCAGGTGGATGATTTGCTCTGCATGGTGGCGGAGCTACGGGAGAAGGTAGAAAGGTTAAGGAGCATCCGGGAGGCTGAGAAAGAGATGGACTGGTGGTGCCATGCTCTGCCTCCCCCGAGACAGGAACAGGAGCAGCAGCAGCCACCAGTAAGAACCCATGATCAAGGGGATCCTGTATCCCCCTGCACCGGGCTGAAGGCAGCAGCTCAAAGGAAAAGAGTGAATGGAGGCAAGTCCACGCTCGTGGTGGCAGGCGAATGCCCTCCTTACCTACCTCGCCCCCCCAGGTGCCTCTGTACAACAGGTATGAGGCCCTGGAGGTGGAAGGCCAGTCAATGGAGGATGGGGATGACAGTCCATCTACACCAGAGGTGTTGCCTAGGTCAGAAAAACATACCTCTTGTATCAACACCACCTCCACAAGGAAGAGAAGACGGGTTATAGTTGTGGGCGACTCCCTTCTAAGGGGAACTGAGGGTGCTTGAGCATGTCCAAAGAAGGGCAACGAAGCTGGTGAAGGGTCTAGAACACAAGTCTCATGAGGAGCGGCTGAGGGAACTGGGGTTGCTTAGCCTGGAGAAAAGGAGGCTCAGGGGAGACCTTATCACTCTCTACAACTACCTGAAAGGAGGTTGTAGAGAAGTGGGGGTCAGTGTCTTCTCCTGGGTGACAAGTGATAGGACGAGAGGCAATGGCCTCAAGTTGCGCCAGGGGAGGTTTAGACTGGATATTAGGAAATTTTACTTCACGGAAAGGGTTATCAAGCATTGGAACAGGCTGCCCAGGGAAGTGGTTGAGTCGCCATCCCTGGAAGTATTTAAAAGACGTCTGGATGAGGTGCTTAGGGACATGGTATAGTGGTGGTCTTGGTAGTGTTAGGTTTACGGTTGGACTCGATGATCTTAAAGGTCTTTTCCAACCTATACAATTCTGTGATTCTGTGAATCTAGTGCCATGTGTGTGCCTGCACTAATGACCTTCTTTCTCCACCAGCTGAAGAGGAGGAGGTGACTTGGCTGTCTGTGTTTGTGCTTCCTGTGAGTCTTATAGGCAGGTGCTGTTGAAGGCAGTGCCTCCTCTGTGGCAGTCTGCGTGACTGGCTGTGTCTGTGTCCTCTGTGTTTCTGTGATGGGCTGACCTTGGCTGTCTGCCAGATGCCCACCCAGCCTCATCCCCCCTACTCAACAGGACAGGGGGAGAAAATAAGATGAAAAAGCTTGTGGGTCAAGATAATGACAGGGAGATCATTTATCAAGTTACCATAGCATGGGCAAAACAGACTTCACCTGGGGAAAATTAATTTAACTTATTGCCAATTAAAATAGGCTTGATACTGAGAAACAAAGACAACATCACTCCTTCACTCCCAACTCCTCTACCTCATCCCCCAAGCAGCGCAGGGGGATGGGGAATGGGGGGCTGCGGTCAGTCCACAACAGCTCCTCTCTGCCGCTCCTTCCTCCTCACCCCCTCCCCTGCTCCAGCCTGGGGCCTTCCCGCGGGCTGCAGGGAAACACCCGCCCCACCGGGGTCTCTGCCGGGGCCGCAGGGGCCTCTCTGCCGGGGCGCCTGGAGCAGCTCCTGCCCTCCTCCTGCTCTCCCCTCGGGGCTCGCAGGGCTGTTTCTCACCCTGTTTCCCTCAGCCCCGGCTGCCAGGCAGCGTTTTGCCCTTCCTTCCCCAGGCTTTCCCCGAGGCGCCCACCCGTGGCTGAGGGGCTCAGCTGGGCCCTGTGGTGGGGCCGCTGGAGCCGGCTGGAACCAGCTGTGTCCTCCTCACAGAGGCTGCCACTGCTACTATACCTACACCATGACTTCTACACCCGATGTGGTGTGTTTGAACATGTGCCTCTGGGATACATACTCAGCCCCGCTGCTGATTGAACCTGCAAACAGGAAAGCGGCAGCCACGTCTGTCTGCCTCAGATGGAGACCTCCAGGTTTTTGGGTGCATTGGGATGGGCTCCAGCAGCCGGGCAAGAGGAATCCCCAAGCCCCAGAGCTGCTGGAGGTGATGGTCACTTGTAACATCCCTTAACACATAACAATATGTATTTCTACAGAAGAGTATCATCTGCTGTAACAATGTTCAGAAAAAGAAAATTTTATCTTGATTCAATGGGTGATTCTGCACTTCTACTGTATATTTGGTGACTAATATGTAGTGTAATAATAATATGTATATGTAATACATATAATATGTATATCTTCCCTTCATTTCAACAGATATCAATTAATTGGACTCAGTAAGAGTGAGGAAAAAAGGGATAGTAACAAAGGAATGAAGAAAATAAGAACAATAAGAAAATAAGAACATACTAAGAACAAAACTCTCATACTACGAATTTCTGGTATGCCAATATTTAGTTATCTGTCCTTACAAATCCATGGACTGTTTTTTATGATAGTTACAAGTTTGAAAGCATTTTCCTGTTTTCAGCCTTGTAGACATTGATGCAATGCAACAATAATGTAAGGAGAGAGTAGACATGTAAGTTATAAAGTCACTCTACTCCTTCTCCCCAAGGTACTCCTTCAGCAGGCAGGAAACAATCCATGGACTACTTCAGCCTTGTTTCATTCAATGCACATTCAATTTTATACAGGGATTCTGTATAAAATATATGCCCATATACAGTATATTATGATATACTCCAATGTAATTTACAACTTAAAGCACATGTCCAAGGTTTCTTAAGAAAGACCATTATATCATGCTGTTCAGTCCAACTAATATGTTCATTCCAAATAAAACCATCATCTGAAGAAGAGTGTTATCTATGAAATAGAAAGTTTTCCAGTAGAAAACGAAATGGAATGTAACCTAATCTGATACAGGCTATTTTACATGAATGAGAGAAAATACTATAGCAAGTATAGCAGAACTGGTACGTGGCATTATTGTTAAGGGGATATAAACAGGCCTAAATGACTTCTCCAGTTGATGCCACCACGTCTGCTGCTTCCGTTCCTGCCAAGGTGGCAAGCTGTGCAGACTAGAGTTCACTAGAAGGCTTGAGCAGATTTCCAGCAATGGAAAAGAGGATTAGGAGCTGGAATATCATCATTGTTCTTTAAGAAGAAGTAGTAGAATATCATAATAGGAGAATTTCTGGAGAATAATAGGAAATATTCTGAATAAAATGTTAGATAAAGTATAACATTTGAGAACAGAAATAGCTTTTTTTTTTTCCTGTCTCCTCAGAAAAAATTAATCTTAGAGAAGGGGATTGGTTTATCTGAGCAAACTTTATATATTTTCATAGTATCTTTATTTTCTCAGGAGATCTGACTGGAGAAGAATATGGTTGTGTCATCTTGTTGCTAGTTTGAGACCATAAGGGAAAGAGTAACTATTCTATTTCTTTTATATTTCTCTTAAATGTTATTCAAACTGAATGCCTTAGGAATGGCAAAAAGTAGTACTTTTTAAATATGAAAACAATAAGAATTGCAACATTTAAAATCAAATCTTGATCTTGAGTACAATCATTCGTATCCAGAATAAATTCAGTGACTAAATGCAATTGTGTACTTCAAATTTTTTCTGTCATTAATAAAAGAAGACTTTAATTTTTCAGATATGACACTACTTCTTTAACTGCAAATTCCTAACACATAATTTATTCAAGTTAGATATTTAAAGCTAAAAATAACTAAAGATAGTTGTTTGAAACAAGAAGATGAGGTTTCAGTAAATAAAGAAAAAATATTTTAGAATATTAAAAGCAAACTGAAAAAAGTGAAACTGTAGATTTGACTGTATAGCCATATGTTCAAGTGAAACTTCTTATTAAATTCTCAGGGTAAATCTCTGGCTCACCAGTAATCAAATTTCTAGAGAACTATTAGCAAAAGATAAACTTACGGCCTTGGGTCCACCATGTTCTTAATTATCATTCATATCCAATAATGTAAATATACATGAAAGAGAGATACAGTTCTTCAGCTTTTGATATGATTGGACAAATAAAGCATTGTGTTTGTTCATATGGAGTAAAATTAGACAGCACTCTGTACAATTATGTTATGTGGAGACATTTAAAAATGTGATATACTGCTTTTTGCACCTTTTCATAAGAACTTTTTTTTTTAAATTTTTCAAAAACTGAAATATAAGATTACAAAAAAGATGCTTTAAATATTCATGTCAGACTTGACGTCTTAAGAATAAATCCAGAAACAAATAATTTTAAAAGACTGTCATCTTCCAGGTTGAAGCTTTTGAGATATATATAGTAGTAAGTGTAAATTTCCTCTAGTTCTTTGTTATTCACCTATTGTATTTCTTTCCTCATTTCAGTCACAAAACGGTATCTGCTCTTTAAGAATTAGACTCAAGTAAGTTTTTAGCATTTTCCATGCCAGTTGTGGAAATGACAGACCAAATTTTTATTCTTTCCTTCTTTTATTCTTTCTTAGAAGAGACTTAAATCAATTGATATGAAAAAATAAATCTATAGTCTGTATAGTCAATTCATAATTGTATAATCTGATTAGCTTTGGAAAAAAAGTACTCTTATACACAATTGGCAATAATTCTCATCAGGTTTGTCAGGTGTAAAGGAGATTTTTTCAGAGGAGTGTACAAAAGAAAGTATTTGGCCGTCCACTAAACAGAACCATGAAATATCTCTCAAGTCTTGTATCACTTTCACTTTTACTTAAGATCTCAAATGGGTGGAAGGGCATGCTTTTAATCAGAAAGTCCACTCATTTGAACCATGAAATATACTGGTTGGATTGCTGAAACGCAGTTTTTAATATACGTCACAGGAAAGGGCAATAAATTCTCCACCCTCCTCACTCCCATGCTGTAAGAAAGAAGAATATCGTCTAGAACAAAGACTATCATCTAGAATAGTATGAAGTAATTTTGATCCCCCTAGGTCATTGTGCAGACCTACTGACATGTGATTGATCCACTCACTCCTTCCTAGAGTGCTACAGAGGAGCAGGTGGCGGTGCATTGTTCTGCACCGGGAACAGGGGGTGAGAGAGATAAGGTGCAGGGCTCTTTCTGCATCTCCGTAAGAAAGGCCTGACAACAAACAGCTTAATAAAATATGTGTTTTAATAAATAGAACAAAAAGAGGAATATAGATAGTGAGTAAATTTTGCATCCCTTCAGATACTGGGAACCCAGCATTGGACAAACCCCGGATGGATTTTCCCACAGGGTGCCAGGCAGATCCCATCCATGGAGAGGTTCCTCTCTGCCTCACAGTTTCAGTTACCACAATTGCCTCCTCTCCTGCAATAGAGAGCACAGCGTGGTCCTGATTTGCCTTTTTACACTGCATGCCTGATTTTTACAGAACAGATAAGCCAGGTTATGGATATGGACTTGTCAGATTTGAGCCTCACCTTAAATCAAGGCTGATTTTTGGCAAAGCTTTGGAAAGCAAAATGTTTAGATTGCGGTAGTTTCATAAAACTCCTCATTTCTAATGTTGTATCTTTTCAAGAACAACTCTCTTTCTAAGTAAACTACCAAAGTCTGGACCAAGATTTTCTGGAGTAAGTACCTCCTGGGCAACCTTTAGTTTTAAGTAAATAACAAGTGACTCAATATTTTCTGAAGCTTCAAGATTTCTCAGGCTGCACACTGCCAAACTCTGAAGCTCAAATTTCTGTGTGTGCCACATCTTTTTTATTTTCTGTCCAAAAGTTTGATAGATACTATTTAAATAATAAAATGTGTATGTTTAGATGGAAAATTGGTCATAAGAAAAATATTATTCTCATTTATTGCATTTGGTATTGAAAAATAATAAAGATATAATAATTTAGTGTTATGAGGAGAAGTAACATTTAATCAAGTTCACAGAAAACAAATATTTAATTACTTGCTGAATCTCAGGTATCAAAAGCTCTCCATCTCCTTTTACTCTCTTATTATACATAAAGACATATATGAATATCCAAAATATGTACTTAAAAAAAGCATATAATGAGCGAGGGTGTTGTTCCTGTGTTGTAGGATACATTTTTATTTGTATTTAAGACTTGCCATTAATTTCCCAGTGCAGGAGTTAATAAGTTTTGTAAAAGTATCAGTTTTCATATAAAAGAGCAATGGGTCTACTGTAAAACTATGTTCATGAAAGTTGAGACAAAGAAAAATTGTTGCAATAGTTTTTTTAATCAGGAGTTCTGTGTAGTCTTTTCTGGGCACAAACTGAGATAGGTCAGGTTTTACACCCTGTCAGACCTTAAGCAGAACATATTTTTTGTAACGCTTCTTTCACCCTCTGATTTTTGGTGTCGAGACTGTAAGATATTGCAATGGAAAGAATTTCATCAAATAAATATAATATATATTAATTATATTATATTTATGATATATATTACTTAGGACTTTCAGAAACAGTTTTGCCAGGATTTTTAGATTCTACCAATATGCAAATAAATAAGAGTCTTGTAACTTTTTAATATTGAGGAATACTTTGGACAAAAAGTGAAGCCAAGACATATATCTCAAGTAAACAATGTCAGTATAAATACATAGATATAAATACATTTTTAAAAAGCATTTAAATAAAAGTCATAGGAAATAAAAGTCATAGGAAATAGCTTAGAAAAAAGATATGTGCCATAACATTTAAATTAGAATTTTGCATCAATGGCTAGAATTTTAAAAAATTCCCATTTTGTTCCATCTTCAAACTCTTTTGAAGTTGCTTATTCTTTCTAAGTTTTCACTATCTTTCTTATCAGTTACCTAACTGACACTGAAAAACAGCTTTCTCAAGTTTTCTTAGATCTCATGGAACCCATACTGCTTTAGGTTTGAGTAGAATATCCACATTTTTATCTTTTTTAAACAGGTAGATCAATGAGAATGAACTGTATCTATCTCATGTTCTTTGTCCAGGTTTTTGGATGCAAAATGGAGGTTATATTATAAAAAACTCCCTCCTCCTACCGCTGTAATTAATTGTTTTTCTGGATCTTGTCAAAGTTATTGATGGCTTTATTTCTGAAAATGTTCATGTGCTTTATGAAGTGAATTACTACCTACTTTGCTTCTGCTGGTTGTACAAATTTGGAGGCAGTGAACAAATATCTAGCATGCAATTTCTGTTGCCAGCATTTTTCTTCCACTTTGTTAAATAAAGAAATCATTAATAATCCAATTGTGTAAAATGGAACACCTAAAGGAATCTGGCTGGAGGTTTCCTCTATGTTCTCTGTTAATCCTGTTTGTGCAGAAAAATGTGAGTTATGCCTACAACACTGCAACTGGTTAACCATGAGTAGAATCTTTCCTCATAATATGAAAATGAAAGCTCCCTTGTGAAAGTCACAAAACATTAGACATTAAAGTTTCCTTTACCTCCCCTGTTCTCTGTTGGCAAATGGCCTATGCTATGACAAGAAATACTAAAAGCAGTGAAGCAAATGACACAAAAAGGATGCATAAATGAAAAGCACTGATAAGTGATGAAGTATTTGTAATACCTGTGATTCTTATGTCAGTTATTTCAGCTGGAAAGATGAGATAAATTCTTTACAGAAAGCCTTATTCTTTACGCACGTTGTTTTCAGTACTATTGGAAAATCACTTAACTGCAGTTAAAAAAAAAAATTGCTGTCAGGAAGCTTTATTCCTCTTTTATTTACGGTCAGTACCTGTATGTCATGAGACAACTGGGCTACATTAGTCAAAATATTTTGATTCTATTCATTATTTCTAAAGCCACAAAGGCGATTACAAGGACAAAACAATTGAATCCATAAAGCAGACTTGTAAGTTTGCTCATGCTTGCCTTATCAAGAGCATCTAAATCATCCTGAAATTAAAGGTGAAAATAGGATGAGTTGTCTAGTCTGCAGAAGATGGGAATTTTGCACATACTTGAAAGACTCGCCAGAATCTCTCACTTTCCAGAATTGAGTTCCAGATAATTGACAAGATTCATGGTTACGGATCTCCAGAAACGTATGAATTCAGTTCATACATTTGGATTGAATTCCAATGTTTCCCTATTTTAGTGCCTCAGATTTTAATTTGAGAACAAACTGTAAATAATTTCATGGAAAAAAGCTCTCTAAGTCATTAAATGAATTAGCGCGCTACTGTCAGTTGAAATATATTTTGTTCAAAAGTTGCTATTGTGAATGTTTTAATTGTTATCATTGTGCTAAGACTGTTGAAAGGCATTTGGTATGTACTGGAATTGAGGGGAAATTAATGAAACAACAGTGAGACTGAAGGAAGAGAAGTTTTAATTAGCACTTTTATTCCCATATTTCATTATGTTCTCGTATGTTGTTGAATTTGAAAATTTATTTGAAGCATATTTTTGTTGGGTAAAATGCGAATGCTAACTGTCATGCACCACCTCATGGCTTGCAGGCTTCTAAACAAACTGTGCGCTGCCTGGAGGAGATTTCTGTCTATGCATACACCATTTGGCATTCTCAGTCTTAAACTTCACTTGAAGGTTGGTAGTGAGTTCATGGAGCAACTCTTAAACTGCCCAGCACACATTTTGACAGGCAGGCAAGCTGTGTATAAAAGTGTTCTTGGCTAACCCTGGTAGCCAGCTAAGCACCACACAGCTGCTCACTCGGTCTCTCCCAGAGTAGGATGAGGAAGAGGATCAGAAGGGTAAAAGTGAGAAAATTTGTTGGCTGAAAAAAAGACAGTTTAATAGGTAAAGAAAAGCTGCACACACAAGCAAAGCAAAATAAGGATTTCATTCACTATTTGACATTGGCAGGCAAATGTCCAGCCACTTTCATGGAAAGCATGGCTTTATCACATGTGACGGTTACTTGGGAAAACAAATGTCATAACCATGAACATCTTCCCTTCCTCCATATTTCCTCCAGCTTTTATTGCTCAGCATGATGTCCTATGGTATGGAATATCCCTTTGGTCAGTTGGAATCACCTGTCCTGGCTGGGACAGGTGATTCTTCCCCTCCTAACTTCACCCCTCCTAACTTCTTGAGCAGCCCCACCACTGGCGAGGCAGTGTGAGAAACAGAAAGCCTTGACATTGTGCAAACACTGGTCAGCAATACCTAAACCACTGGTGTGTTATCAACACTGTTTTGGTCCACAGCACCTTACCAGCTTCTATGAAGAAAATTAACTCCATCCCAGCCAAAACCAGTAGAAAAATTCTCCCGTCTGATTGTTTGCTGGTTTTGTAGCGGCCTGCATAGCACCTGTTTCAACTAAAACTCAGGTTTACTATCAGGCAAGATTTGAGATAACGTGTTCTATTAATGTGAACAGTAAGCAGCAATTACAATGTTTAGAAATAAGGGTACAAAAAATTAATAAAATAAAGTAAAACTTTGCCTGAAACCTTTACATAGTTGCTGTCACCAAGTGCTATCTTCATCATTTTGTTCTACTGTACAAACGGGTGATTCGGGCAGGAATTCTCCCTGAAGAATTAAAACTCTCATGATTTGATTACAGCTTAACACATATTACCTCTTTTATGCTCACAACCTCAGAATGCTATTGATGAATCAAAATTTGGAACTTTACAGTGGTCTTAAAAGTTTTCAGGTAATGCTGCTGTCGGGTTTAACCCCAGCTGGCAAGCAGACAGCTGCTTGCTCACTCCCCCCTGGTGGGATGAGGGAGAGAATCAGAAGAGGAAAAGTGAGAAAACTCGTGGGTTGAGATAAAGACAGTTTAGTAAGTAAAGCAAAAGCCGTGCACACAAGCAAAGCACAGCAAGGAATTCATTCACTGCTTCCCATGGGCAGGCAGGTGTTCAGCCATCCCCAGGAAAGCAGGGCTCCATCACGCGTAATGGTTACTTGGGAAGACAAAATGCCATAACTCTGAACGTCCCCTCCCTTCCTTCTTCCCCCAGCTGTATATGCTGAGCATGACATCGTATGGTATGGGATATCCCTTTGGTCAGCTGGGGTCAGCTGTCCCAGCTGTGTCCCCTCCCCACTTCTTGTGCACCCCCAGCCTACTCGTTGGTGGGGTGGGGTGAGGAGCAGAAAAGGCCTTGACTCTGTGTGAGCACTGCTCAGCAGTAACGAAAACATCTCCGTATTATCAACACTGTTTTCAGCACAAATCCAGAACATAGCCCCATACTAGCTACTATAAAGAAAATTAACTCTGTCCCAGCCAAAACCAACACAGCTGCAAATACCAGCTTTAAACTGAGAAGAAACAGATTATTCCTTAAATTCTCCCAGGACAAGAATAAAGCGCATTCATTCTTTCTAATATTGGTTTTGTGGGGTTTTATTTTAAATACCTGTTTATTGATTTCATTGCTGTCATTAATTTAATATTAATTTTGGCAGCAATTTGATCACTGTAATGTTTTGGTTTTAATAAGCCTGGGAAAAATATTGACTATATTAGTCTAATTATTCTTGCTTATTGGTATGTATTTATTTGTTTATAATCCTTTTAAATTATTTTATGTATCATCTGGCACCTCTCAAATTGTAAAATGAATCATAATCACTCTGGTGAAAAGATAACTTAAATGAGAAATTTGCAAGATATTTAGGGTTGGATTCTTTTTTTTAATTTTTATTAATGTGAAAATCCTTCACATGGTCACTGTAGAATAGATTATTTTCATTCCCTCTCTTCTGAATGTATGAAGTTATTAAAATAACTTATTTCTTCAGTGTCACAATCCTGTACTCATTTTCTCCCACCGGGAGAAAAAGAATCAACCTTTAGTAACTCATAAGAACAGTCATAATTGTAACCTTAATTTTATGTGATGTACCTGCTGCTTACGTTCCAGTTATTGCAAATAAATTCTAGTTGTATTACACTTCTAAATGTAGTACTTTCATAGGTGCTTATTAGTATCACTTCAAGTCTGTGTATTCACAGAATAAGTTCATTCCACTTCAGTGAAATATGAAATGGCTGATCATATATTTTCATACCTCCTTCAGAACTCAGTCTAATTAGCAATACAAGTTCTTGTGAACATTTTATATCCATGCCTCAAAGCTTGTTCCCCACTGAAATCCTATTCATGTTCATGAGCTTAGTCCCTGCCTCTTCCAAAGCTACCTGTGCACTTGGCTTCGAAGTGCTCTTCCATGAGTTCACAGAATATGGGAGGTTCTACTGTTACAAGAAAAATGAATGCAAGCCAGATATATCAGAGCTCAGGGTAATCACAAATACCAGGACATGTTCAATTAAATTTAAATCTCATACATTTAAAAAAAATAAAAAATAAAAAAAATCCTGCTGGATCAAAGGTAAGTTTATATACATTTTATACATTTGGAAGATGGTGGGCAACTATTGGAATTCCTTTTTTTGTTGTTGTTCAGCATGTAAACTACTGCTAGATGATACTAAAAGTTGCAGTGTATATGTCACCTGAATGATGCCTAACATTTTGCAAAATGAACTAGAACCTCTAGAGTGTAGAATATAACCATTATGTCTTGAGCTAAAAAGGCATTGGAGATTTGAAGATTGATCATGGTTGACTCAAGAATACTTGGATTATATATGAATCACAGTATGAACCATAAGAACCTATGTTAAGATGAAATCTAACAGGCACATAAATATTTTAGAGAAACCTGTAACCATTAATAGTTTCTAGCATTTATATTTACTATCTCATTCCTTCTTCTCCATTACCTTTGAGATACAGCCCTGTAATAGATATTGTGGAAAACAGTGCTTTAAGAATCTAGCATGAGCTGCTTGCATGAGGTTATTACATTTTTTCAGTGGCTCATTCCATACCAGACTAATCACCCCAAATTCAGACATTTCAACTATGCCTACTCCATAATGAAAACAGGGCTAACACTTTGGCTGGGGGACCACTCTGCATCTATACATCTGCTCTGCTAGCACTCATGCTGGTGTGGTTTCAGTCTGCACTAAATGGCATGCTCTGAAATAGTGCCCAGGCATGATCTGGGGGAAGAGCATAGTGCAGGGAGTGTTCCCAGCTGGCAACACAGATAAGGTAAATCTGTCTTTGGCAGGAGAGGAGGGGAGGCTGTAACTATATGGACACAAGCTCAATGTCACCATTTGGCTTTATGGGCAGACAACAGTTGCTGGCCCGCTGTATTTAGTAGTATAATTTGCAGCCTTAGTGGGGAGATGCTGATAAATTCCTTTGAGCAATACCTTTGCAATTTATTTTTTGTGCCCTGTGATAGATTTTAATCTGCTTTAAAAAGCAATCCCTACTCCCTGTCCACTCCTTCCTCCTTATGTTAAGAAAAGGTCCACTATTTAGAGAAGATGGTTTGCTTACTTCTATCTTCTCATTGTCTTCTTTCCCCTATGGGCAATACTGTTATGCCTGCTATGATTAGATCTAGTTGCTGCTCATTCATGACATGCTAGTGCTACCATCGGTACCCTTCTGGTCTCATAGAATCATAGAATGGTTTAGGTTGGAAGGGACCTTTAAAAGTCATCTAGTCCAACCCTCCTGCAATGAACAGGGACATCTTTAATTAGATCAGGTTGCTCAAAGCCCCGTCCAGCCTGACCTTGAATGTTTTCAGGGATGGGGCATCTACCACCTCTCTGGGCAACCTGTTCCAGCGTTTCACCACCCTCATTGTAAAAAAATTTCCTTATATCTAGTCTGAATCTACCCTCTTTTAGTTTAAAACCATTACCCCTTGTCCTATTGCTACAGTCCCTATTAAAAAGTCTGTCCCCATCTTTCTTGTATGCCCCCTTTAAGTATTGAAAGGCTGCAACAAGGTCTCCCCGATGCCTTCTCTTCTCCCTCCTCTCCCCCATCCCTCCCCTCTGCCCCCACAGAAAGGCCTAGGCTGGATACAAAGACAGAAAGACAAGCTTCTTTCCTTGCAGTGTGAACAACCACCCAAAGACTTCGCAGGCATTAAATTATGTTTTGTGCTTTGCGCTAATAAGCTCTGTTGGGACCCCTTTGAAAGAATCTCTTACTTGGAGCCTTGCACTCTACTAAGACCATGGACTGCAGAACTATCGAAATGCTCATTGGCATTGGTATTTAAGGCAGAAGAGTCAATAACTAAGAATTTTAAATCTCTCTCTGTAATGTCTAATCTGGATTCATTTTTATATATATTCTTGCCATGGATGCATGCCTGACACCAAGGACTAGTGTAGACCTGCTATATTTAGAGATCTGATCAAAGGAAATGTTGTTGGGTAAAGCTCAATTTTTTATTTCTTGCTGTATCGGCTTCTCATGGGTTACCAGTAGTGTCAAAGCCCAAGGGGAAAAAAAAAAGGCAAAAAAATCATGTGGTGAGAAGGCCTTGAGAAAAAAGTAGGATAATGTTGATATTTACTGAACAGCACCAACTAGGGAATTAAGGAATGTACATTATGAGATAAAACTTTAGAGAGGAGAAGCAAGCTATCACAGAAAGAGGCAAGTTAGAGAAATCTGATTAGATATCATTTACAGAAAACATAGGCTTGAGAAATGTCAGGGTAAAAAACAATGTTTAGAAATAAACAGAACAATGACTGGGCAGTAGAAGTGGTAGAATATAAAGTAAATTTAATCTAGGAAAATTCTTTAATTTAGTTTTCCCACTTGGATGGACAACTGATGAAATCTGAGAGAAAAAAAAAACCCTGAAATAAAATGTGTTATTGAAAGAAACAAAACTATGACAACTTCCATTAGTGAAATATAACCCTTAATTTGCTAGTAGTGTCCAACCACATCAATTGGAAATTGACACCATCTGCATTTGTGAAACAAAGAAGTTCAGTAGTAGGTGTGAAGGAAAAAAGCCAAGCACCAATCCAGATTTACACAGTTGCGTATTAGCAAATCAAGTCATAACAAGAGCTATCAGTTTAAACATAAATAGATTATGATCAGATTTCAAATATGCTGCCTTGGCTTCTGCTGGAAATCAATCAGTGAGTATTTACTGAACTGCAACATTCTTAACATTTTCAAGTTTTTTGATATTGGAAAACTGAGTGTCTCATGCCTTCACATGTCTAATATTTCTCTCCTGAACAGTAGGCAGGAAGGAAACTTGAGAAGTAACAGGCTTTGTGAATATGGCTGAAAATAGCTCTCTGTGGTAAGGTGATTCTGTTAGGATGTATTTAACTGCATGAACCAGGTACACACTCTACATACTGACCCTTGTCAGGATGCGACCTGAACATATTCTTCTCTATGATTTAGAGAAAGAAAAGTGATAGGCTGCTGGGATCAGGTTCCCAAACAGGAACTCCTGGGAATGTTATAGAGGGAACCTGCCCTGTCTGAACAACCTTCTTAAAAAAGCTGTTCAAGCCTAATATATGAAGCCCTGTGTGTTCATCTACTCTGTAACTCTATGGTAGCAG
The DNA here is from genome assembly GCF_035582795.1 of Mycteria americana. Classification (NCBI taxonomy): domain Eukaryota; kingdom Metazoa; phylum Chordata; class Aves; order Ciconiiformes; family Ciconiidae; genus Mycteria; species Mycteria americana. The sequence continues at coordinate 91,225,117 of NC_134366.1, read as the reverse complement.
TAACATCCAAAATTCTAGTATCTTAAAGGCCTATTTACTAAAAGGACCTGGGAGTTTATTTTAATAACCTCCAATTTGTGAATTTGCACAACTTAGAGAAAACAGATTACCTGAGAGAATTAATCAGCAATTGGATCATCATGTGCCCGTCTGTATATTCTGTCTGCAGTTTTTCAAAGTGACCCAGTGCAGGTCTTGTCTAATAAAGAGATTTTTGTGATAACCTTCAAAATGACAACTAAATTTTACCTTCCCTAATATTTCCACTTTTACTCTGAAGTGTTCAAAGTTTTCTGGATACTTTGCTTCCCTCTCCAATGACTTTTAGAGTTCATGGACTTTCAAGACTGTTATCATGTAGACATAATGAACCTATGAATTTAAGAAGAATTTTCCCATATTCTTATCTCTGTCCAATGCATCTATTTGCAAAACCTGCTATGCTGTGTGGTTCACCTATGCAAGGTGCCATATTATTTATGAGAAAACTTTTTTCTTTCAGTGTGAAGTGTGATCATAAATTTTTACCAGTTACCTTACAGAAGATAATTTTAATTGTTCAGAAGTTTTGAATACCAAAATGCAAGAGAAGAAATCATTATCTTTTCACAGACACACTGTAAGCTGAAGAAAATGCTAAATTCATTGAGTAAATTATTCATTGTGATTTTTTTGTTCAGCTCTAATTAATGTTTTCTGCTAGAAGGATATGTTTGATACATTATAAAGTCACAGCTTGTGCAGAATTGTAGTCTCAGTTCTAGTTTCATCTGATAAAAGGGGTTTTTTGTTTGTTTTTTTTACATTATCCCAGAAATTTATTTTTCTTTGGTTTTCCCAGTAAAGTATTTTAGTTTAATTGCAGTGTAAGAATGCCAAATGTTTAGGAAGCTATTTTTCCTTCCTACTGTTGTTGATGGCTCATATTAAGAAAGTAATGACCATGTAGTGTGTTACATATCTACCAGCTGTTTCATTTTGTTCTTCAAATAGAGCTACATAGCTGTTTTTATTGAAGTATAGAAGATGATGCAATATTGTTTTGTGGTTTTGGCGACAGGGTATCTTTAGTACAGCAATATGAAGTTCAAGATTTATTTATCCATGTGTCCAAAGGCATACCTTCAATGAGAACTAGCACAAGCAAAGTGCTAGAAAATAGTAAATATTACAGCTTGATGCTTTTTTATTATTATTCTGTTTTTTCCTTGTAACAGCTGTTGATGTTAGGCTTTCTGTTCACGTGGACCAGTGACAAAGATGTTCAAAAAGTGGCTTCATGGGCTTCAGTTTCTGGGTGCAAAATTTACCAACTTCAATAAATAGCTACGTTTTAATTAGCACCTTCTTTAAATGAAAGCAGTTTCTCCATGTTCCCAGCAGAAGGAAATAAAAATATAGGTAAAAATTACCCCCAGAAAATTACAGAGAAAGCTAAATTCTGAGTGCTGTAGGAAGATTAGTAAAATTCTCTGCAGTAACTAGACGAGACATATACCCTACTTGGGCTTTTTGCAGAGGAACCGATTCCAGAGACTGAAAGGAGATATTGCTGTATCTTAATAAGGTAATAATACTTAGTAATTTTATTCATTATACTAGATCAGTATTTAACTCTTCCCAGAAAATTTCTGTCTTGCATAGGCACACATACACACTCTCTCCTCCATCGAAAGCAAGCAATATGTGGCCTAGTTCTGACCTGTCAATCTGCTCTGTGCAATTGCATCTGAGAAGAAAAAGCTTCAAAAAACAACCAATACATCTCCTGCCACAGGGTTGCTGAAGCATTCATCTGCACATAGCACATAGGACCAGCAAATGTTTTTTGCAATTGCCAGGAAAGTGGTATCCTGTTAATTCTGTTCAGTCGTTTGCTTTGTGGTAGGTTGCAGCAATCTAAAACACCTTTTTGGTTAATAAGGAACAGCCGATTTTCAAACACAGAAAGTACTTGCATGAATATTCACGAGAGTGGGAAATACTGATGAAAGAGGCGTTTGCTAACCTACTTCATTAACTCCTAATGGGAGTTGTGATCCTAACTTCCCCTTTGCCTTTTCCTGAAGACCTTTCATTTAGTGTTTGGCTTCTGCAATACTCAGTCTCTACTGTCTTTACTGTTAAAATGAGCAATGCATGAAGTTAGTCTGTTTTTAAAGTCATAGTGGTTTTTAACCACCAAAAGTAATCTAGTAACCTTTGTGTGGTACACTTTTTTTGTTGTTGTAAAAAATGTCACATTAATCTAGAATAAGGAATGAACAGAATATCTAAAATAAAATGCTCAAATAAAATTAGAAAATAATACTAATTTCCACTGAAATATATAATGGCATGAATTCTGCTCTCCAATACGCAAGTTTAGTGATGGTGACTGATGGGGCGTAGAAATTTGAGTTTAAAGCAATACAAGTTAGAACATATATTAGTGCACTATATTTAACATTTTACCAAATCTAAAAAACCCTCATATTCCTACATTGTCATGCCATTTACTAGTTTGTACACTAGCTTGTGTAAATTAATACTGATCCTCTAAAACTGTTTCTATTTTATTCTCTTTGTCACAATCACAAAACACCCCCACCTGTATGTATCTGGCTATTTTGTCTATAAATAACTATTAAATATCCTAAGCTAAAAGCATCCTTAATTAAAATTAAGGTTTTAAAACTTATTTGTTGAGAAGATCATGATAGTTTAGTTACAGCTACAGTTATGCTAAAAGAATTATTTGAAATTACATAAATCAAAAGTTGCCTTTTAACAACTGTCTCAAAGAAATAATATCAGTGTTCAAACTCCACATAACATTAACTCATTCAATTACTTAAAGCCTGATTGAAAGCCTGCTTGAAAAATCAGTTAAAAGTCTCAGTTAGTTTAATTTGGATTTATGTTTGGAGTTTTTGGGGTTTTTTTCCCAATAGAGCAAGTTGAACATAATTCCAGTTGTAACAGTTGCAGTTTCATCGTTTTAATTTTGTAGGGGAGTACATTTTAAGGCAAGTCAAAATTTGAACTCTCAAATGTAGTATTGTGCGCTCAGCATTACCTTGTTTATGAATCTTGTTAAGACACAAGTTATTTTTAAATGGGTATGTATTTTGCGATATAATTTGTATTTGATCCTTTCTTGAAGTATTATGCTACAGATAGTATTGCTCTAATTAAATACATGGAATTACATGTGCAGAAAAACATTGATTTATCTTGTTTATACATGGTGACGATAAGTATACAGAAAAGTGGGAAATTAATTAGAACTATTAAAAGTATATTCAACTGTGATCTTTGTACCGTGTGAGAATGATGTAAAAACATTTAAAATTGCAGTATGAATAAAAAGGACATTAATTTGCATGGCCTTGGGAAAGCTATGCAGTGGGTAAGTAAAGCTTACCTAGTGTTTTAAAGTTACATTTGTTCTGAAAAAAGCTTAGTTTGTGTGATGGCCACTGACAGCTAGTTAGAAACTAAATTTGTGCTTAGAATTGTTTCAATATTAGTATTCCGTGCTTTCAGTAGTTACATGCACATTTAAATGGGCATATATTTTTATAAATGTATCATGCATATTAACTGTAACTTAAATATGTCTCTACATTTTTTTAGCTAATAGTTTTTAAAAGAACAGTATGTGTCTGTCCAGGGATTGACAGAGTCCTGGTAACTTCTTGAACATCATTAATATCTCTACATGAAATTACTGAACATCATTAATATCTCACCATTAATATCTCAGCCTAAAAGGAGGTTGTAGTGAGGTGGGGGTCGGTCTCTTCTCCCAAGTAACTAGTGATAGGACAAGAGGAAATGGCCTCAAGTTGCATCAGGAGACGCTTAGACTGGATATTAGGAAAAATTTCTTTACTGAAAGGGTGGTCAAGCATTGGAACAGGCTGCCCAGAGAGATGGTGGAGTCACCATCCCTGGAGGAATTAAAAAAACGTGTGGACTTGGCACTTCAGGACATGGTTTAGTAGGCATGGAGGTGTTGGGCTGACGGTTGGACTAGATAATCTTAGAGGTCTTTTCCAGCCTTAATGATTCTATGATTCTATGATTTCTATGAATATTTTTTGCAGTATAAGAAGTTTTTCCTCATCTGCAAATACCTACTTTCCTGACTCCAGAGCTGAACTGTGTTAGCCAAGCCAGACAGAAGCTATATAGTCACCAGCTTTATTTCTATAATGGTATCATTTTGTTCAGCTGTAACTACTGGTCATATTGCTCTGCTCTGCCAAGAACCACTTCTCATTCCACAGGTTCAATTTTCAGCAGTTCCATTTCCCTGAATCTCCAGTTCCAAAGTGATAAGAACACTTAAGCATGTAGTAATGGCCATACTACAAAGTTTATTTTTCAGGTGGTCTTATTAGCATTGTATCTGCCTTTACTAATACAGCTGCATGATTCAAATCAGAAATGGCTTGTGCCCCACTGGCTCAGACCACAGGTGAAATTAGTGTGACAGCTTCCACATAACCTTACATTAAGGTCTCTTTTTTCTCCTTTAACTGGCCCATAAATCTTCCTCCTCATTTCAGTGCTCTTTTCGAGTCCTCAGCATCTCTTGTCTCCTGCTGAATTTGGTTATACAGATATCACAATAAATTTTGGAAATAATGCTTACCGGTTTGAAGTTAACGTACAATGGACAAGGGAAGTGTGAGAACTTTTAAAGGTAAATATCAACTTAAATTCCAACATCCAATTTAAAATACAGAAATTAAGCACGTTTTCCTGAAAGTGCTAAATGCTTCTCTAAAAAATAAACTCACAGAAGAGCTTTCATGTAAGGGAACAAATTTAAAAAGCAGGTCTTTGGCTCACTGTTGATTAGAGAGAGTCCCCAGTGAAAAAGTGGCACAAAGTTAGTATTGACTTTCTCCTAGCACTGTGCTGAAATCCAGTGTGTAGGCACTGCAGGGTTTACACTGACTGGCTGATTGCAGTTATCATCCACTGACACTTCATGTGGTGCACAGAAGGATTCTGAAATACTCCTGTCAGATTTATACACCATTTCTTTTGATATAAGCAACATAAGGAAGACGAAGGGGACCCGTTTTTTCTTCACAAACTTTTTTCCTCACATTCAGAAATCAAAAGTAATTGGAAAATTGTTGTTATGATGGAGGTCTGGATAAATCTTAGCAATGAAGGAATTGGTCATTGTATATTTTTTTCCTAACACCCAAGACGAAGCATTGTAACTGTTTTCTCAAGGTATCATGTTTAGTGTGGATCTAAATTGCATCATAGGTAGCAATTATCCAGAGATTTCATTAATTTTGTACCTACTTATCTTGTGTATTAAAAATTATAAGTAGATAGTATAAAATGTATGCTGGCACCTCTTTTTACCTTGTCTTTTTTTTTTCTTTTTCATTCCTTTGCGTCTCATTTCAGAGTTTCTTTCCCTGCAGCATCTTAATTCTATTCATTCTTTTGACACAAGCCTGCATTATTGGAAGGTCACATTTTAAATTTTGGAGAGCTTTTTCTGACCATGAAATGTAATTTGCCACATTAAGCAAAGATCATAGTGGATGGTACGGTGTGATTTTTCTTTTTCACTTCATTATCAGTTAGTTTTCTGAATTTCAGAGGATTATGTCAACTTCTGATAGTTCTAATTTAATATTTATCAGGGCAGTAAAGGTGCATTGAAGTTCCTGATACATGAGAAGAATTTATTTAAAACTGATTCCTGCTTTAACAAAAATGCTATCTGGTATTAGTAACCTTATCATTCGGGTTTAATGAGTCTAAAAATATTTCTTCCACTTTGTCCAATACCCAAATGAGATAAACTAAATCAGTGGTTTTCTTAGAGAACTACGTTTGTGCAGAATTTCCTGATTTCTTCATCATAGAGAAATGATTGCCCTTTTATTCTTTACTTACACTTGAGTGTTTGAATTTTTAGTGCTGAGGCATTTACTGGACCAAAATCATGTTCTCACACCTGAGGAAATGCAGTATCTCTGCTAATTTTAACCAATACCAGCTTTTTCTCAATAAAACAGCAGTCTACAGAGAGATAAGAGCTTTTTTCTGCCTTGCCTCTTTCACCTCCCAATATGAAAATGCAGTGTCTGTAGAGACTGTGGGGGATTATGACAGAAGTCTTTGTAAATTGCACAATCTCCATTTTAATAATGTCTCGAAACAGGGCCTGCTTTTTCTCACACATAAGGCACTCTCTTTTTGGGGTTACTTTTTATGTCCTACCCATCCAAAGCTCAACAAACTTCAGCTTTTAGTTAGTAATTTTGGGGAAACTGGAAGGGTAACAATGATTATAATATTAAAATCTAATTTTAACCTGTGCAGGAAAATCATATTAGTAAAAAAAGAGTCAAGGGGAATGAAGGAAAAGTGAGAAGGGGAACTGACTTATAAAAAGACTGTTATAACTTTTAAAATTACTAATAACTCAGAACTGTAAAATTTGATGCCTCTGTGAAATAACAAAGCTACAGAGGGAGGAAATTCTGTCATATATCTGTTACAGGACATTTGATCAAATCAGGAAAGAAAGTAAAACTGCTTCTTAAATATTTAGTTGTAAAATGCACAATGAAAAACTACACTTTTACAGGGACTGTAGCTCAAGAAGCAGATTCTGGACATCTCAACATATAGTAGAAATAACATTTGTTTTATAAAATGTTAAATTATGATTTTCTAACAAAATAGGTATGCCATTGTTCTATAAGCGGGACATTGCAGGCTGTCAAAGGACTAGAGAGATTTTGACCCAATTGTATTCAGAGGCAGCAGAAAGAGGAAGGCACGACCAGTAATATTTAAATGCCTATACTCAAATCCACAAAGGATTTAGGATGGATGCAGGCCCCTAGTTTAAATATCAGACACAGTCCTCAAAATGACAGTGTGACTCTTTAGGCATCTAATACCTGTAGGCATCTGAACTTTTGCCAGTGAGTTTCTACTAGCACAGGCAATTATCTTCCAAATCTGTCCCAACGTGGTAGCACTGAGCAGCTTAATGCAACCTACCCATCTGTCTTCAGCTGGAAACCTCTGCGTGGGCATTCCCCCCAGGCCAATCCAGAAAGTGTGTTCAGAGTGAGAAGAGCAATATGCATATCTCCTTTTACTAAAAATAGCAAGTGGTGTTGTTTCCCTCTTATGCAGTAGCACAAAGGTGTTGATGCTTGTTAGTATATGGAGAACCTGAATTCAGTGCCTCAGCTGAGGGACACTTAACATCCTGTGTGCAGAAAAAGAAGATCTTTACAGTAGAGTCCTGTCCCAGAAAAGTAAATCTGATGTAATAAATCCAGCTATTAGAAAGTAGAAGGAGGTAGTCTGAGGAAGGGCTTAGCTGTGACAGTGCTACTCTGTCTGTGTGATACAGGTAGAATATGTTCTGCTGTAGCGTATTTTTTTACAAGTGTGGGTCAAGATAAAAGATAAAAGTATTACTGATGTAACACTGGAAGAAGGGAATTTTCAGGAGATATTTGAATGAAGGAGAATAATTTGATAGACCAGACCAGCAAAAAAAAAAAACATTGTAGAAAAGGAAACGGAGTACGTGGGAGATGAAACAGGATGAAAGTAAAAGTTTCCAAGTCAAATTTCATCATGCCATGGCCATGAAATACATCTGTCAAAAGAAAAGAAATGGCAATCAAGGACTAGTAGTGCTATGGTGTCTCGTCCCACTCGGTGGGTTGTGAGAGGGGTGAATCTTCTCGATTCCCTGAGGGTTTGTGTACTGACAAAGGCCGATCTCTGCTCGGCAGAGCCGCGTGGTCGGCAGAGTCACGACAATGACCCAGAGGAACAGGCTGGCCAGCAGCTTTATTAACTGGTGAATTCCACAAACAGACAAACTTAACGAACTGGCGAGCTCAACGAACGAACAGAGGCGATTTGGCAATGGAGCTATTTTCCGGGCAACCTGTCACAATTTATCCCAAACGTGCATATATATTGGAAGAGTAGAGGGAGAGAGAAGCAAGAAAAGGAAAGGAAAAGAGAGGAGGAAAGAGAAAGAAAAAGTATCACCACCCTTCGATCCCGCAATAATGATGACGGACATCACAATCCTCCAGTAGTGGGGGCGCGTGTTGCCCGGGGGCGTGTCTTTTATAGGCTAATCCCCGCCTCCAGGTACGCCCCTTCAGGACTTACATGGTTCTTGTTCTAGAAAGTTCTCAATCTTCTGCGCAGGCGCTGGGGGAGGGGGGTCTCTCGGGCAGGTGCAAGCCCCCTTAAGGTCCGGTGGAACCCAGAACCGCGCGTCCTCAGATGCGCTCTCCGCGTCCCGTTCGTCCCGCTCCCGGTCCCGCTCCCGCTCCCGCTCCCGGTCCCGCTCTTGCTCTCCCCCTCCCCCTCCCCCACGCCGTGCTCGCCGCCCTGCCGTCGGCATGCAAATAGAGCCTCGGCACAATGTTTGAGACATTAACTCTTCCAGTCTCTCACATACGGTCTCTGATTTGCAAAATCTGTAGTTGGTTCTTTATTTGGACTGTGCTTCCTCTTCCTTCTGCTTAGTGTTTTACTGCATCCCTTACAAGTCATTCTCTAAGAATGATCCCTATGCACAATGTGCAAAAGGCAAACCTATCAGCTGAACAAGGAGCATTTTTATTGGATAAGCAATATGAGCTTCTCTTTTTATTAATATTTTAGTGTCACTCAGGCAGTTTTAAGGCTTTTTAATGAATTATTTTGTACTTGGAGTTTTCTAATGCACTGTCCTGGGTATTTCTAATTTTACTTAGCATAAAAGAGAGCTGCCACTGATACAAAAGGTACTACAGGACATTTAAAAATAGAAATTGTTCTTGTCTGCTGGTTCGTAAAGTTCAGGTGTATTTTTGTTTGGTCGTTTTCAAGCAATTTTTTTTATTCTTATAAGGACTCTCAGGTGGCTTGCTGCAAAATTCAATTCTGAATACTGCTAGTTATTCTAGTAATTTACAAAACTTTTTACTGCAAACATTTAGTATCATATGCTTTGTAGCAACAAAAAAAGAAACAATTTAGCTCCTTAACTACTGCCTAGAAGTAGTACACACTGATAGGCCACATGCAAAATTATGATGTGATATGAGAATGGTTGAGATCCATGCATGGATGTTACTTATCTGAGGCCATGTCAAGTACAAAATGAGTTTATAGCGTGAGTGATCATTCTGACTCTGAAATACTGTTACTTACTGCAATATCGCTTTATTAGATTTTGTGGAGTTCAAAGGAACATATAGCCCTTTACAAAGGGCACAGAAACGGAGAGTGATCTGTTATATAAGTAAGTTGCAGGCCTTAACAACAGAATAAACTATTTTTTAGTTCTTTATGTTTTGACGTGTTTGATGGTAGCTTATATTCCTGTTCCAGGCATGTTGTTGAATATAATTTAAGTCATACTTTACTAAAAAAAGGGGTTTGATTATAAACAAAGTACTAGCTTGGTTGTTTCTGAACTACTTATGATCTCAAATGAATCAAGTATTTTCAAATAGAAAATACTGAGGAATGAATGGGAAAATCTGCAAAAGTAGATGATGGTATGGTCATCTACCTTTTTTACTTTAGCTCAACGTTGCTGGACTCCCACCTTTTCCACCTCAAAGACACAGTTCTGTGAATGTACGGTTCAGTGTTTATCAAATGGTGGTGGTCTGTGGTCCAAGTGTAGTCAAATAAAAAGTTTTGTCCCAACTTTCCTAAGGTTTGAGACCTGATATATCACACATTTCTACAGAAGATCTCATGTTATTTATGATTCCCCAGTTTCCCAAGGAATCATTCCAGCTGCCGTGTAGTTTTACCAGCTTTAAATGGAATATGTAGAATCGGTCTGGTCCAGCAAAGCTAGTGCTAGTACCCCACTTCTACATAGACTTCAGCAGAATTATACAGTGGTGCCTACAAAAACTGAGTAGTCATGCAATATGTTTTTCTGGTATGGAAAGTGTGTGTGAGAGTAAAGGGTGACCGAAGTGTGCCAAATAGCACCTCTCTTGTTAAAGTTGCTCCATTTTGAATAAAGAATGAAACTAACTTGTGCTGGTTTTGGCTAGGATAGAGTTAATTTTCTTCATAGTAGCTATTATGGGGCTGTGTTTTTTATTTGTGCTGAAAACAGTGTTGATAATACAAGGATGCTTTAGTTGTTGCTAAGTAGTGCTTATAGTAAATCAAGGACTTTTCAGCTTCCCATGCTCCGCCAGATGCACAAGAAGTGGGGAGGGGACACAGCTGGGACAGCTGACCCCAACTGACCAAAGGGGTATCCCATACCATATGGCGTCATGCTCAGTATATAAAGCTGGGGAAGAAGAGGGAAGGGGGGGACGTTTGGAGTGATGGCGTTTGTCTTCCCAAGTAACCTTTACACGTGATGGAGCCCTGCTTTCCTGGGGATGGCTGAACACCTGCCTGCCCATGGGAAGCAGCGAATGCATTCCTTGCTTTGCTTTGCTTGTGTGCACGGCTTTTGCTTTCCCTATTAAACTGTCTTTATCTCAACCCATGAGTTTTCTCACCATTACTCTTCCAATTCTCTCCCCCATCCCACCAGAGGGGAGTGAGCGAGCGGCTGGGTGGGGCCGAGTTGCCGGCTGGAGTTAAACCACGACATAACTGCAGGACAGGAATCTTCTCTCTCTTTGCTGTCAATTCAGAGCTCATTCTGTTCCGAGTGTCTTTTATACCTTTTCCAACAGGTTCAAAGCCCCAGACAAAGTGACTGTGATGGTCTTATGTAAAAATACACTATGACCTCATAGTTAAAGGGAAACGAGAGAACTAAGAAGCTGAGTTCAACCTTTACGCCCTGCTCTAACCTACCCAGAGACTTTAGCCAATTTCTCCTGCTTTCAACTGCTACTCAGTAATTCATATAGCCCCAGCACAGTTCTAGCATTGTAATTTTTAATAGCAGTAGACTGACCTACATAGCCTTGGTGTTAGGAGTGTTAGAACAACTTTTTCCTTTTGGATATGTCATAGACAAGTTATTTGTGTGTTGGGGTGTGTGTGTGTGTGTCAGGATTGTGCTATTTCCGTGCAGTATTCCTTCCAGTGGATCTCTGGCTGTGTATCAACTTTTTATCAAAATGACAACAACCAAACTGCATTCTATTTAATAACTGGAAAATTCTATAGTAGTGGTGTTTAGAGTTTTGTGACACAATATAGCCCTCACTAAACACTACACCATGCTTTAGACATACAAAGGTGACAAAGCCTTCTATGAGGCAGTGTTAGCAACTGTTATTTGACTAGGAGACACTGAGATGCTTAACCAAGTGTTGCTACCAGAAGTGCCTGAAGTCACCTATATCTGTGTATACATGGACTCCCTTTTGAAGAAATAACAATACTTAATAACAACCACTACTTTTTAAGATATGTAGGTAAAAGGACATTCTTATTCCATCTGCCTTTCCCTTTTCCCTTTCCTTTCCTCAGAATCTCTTCCAGTTACAATTCCAAGAGTGGGGATGGTCCAGAGCATGCCTTCTTTATCTACTGTGAACCTTTTTGTCAGTTTCATGTACAAAGCTACAAATGTATTCACTATAAAAATGAACCCATGCACTTTGTTGCTCTGTTTTTGGCTAATGAAGAGCATTATTTGGAGGGCAGACGTATAAAAGTAATCTGAGTAGTTGCTGGTAATTTCACTGTGATTTTGCAGGACTAATCTAAGCAAACAGGCTATTCTAAAGCTGAAACAACTATTAAATATGAAATTGGAGAAATCCTATCAGTAATTTCTGTTCATTCTCACATTATTCTTCTAGTGCATTTTATCAAACTATGTCAATATTTCCTGCTTACTAACACTGGGAAAATCACAACCTGGACCTCCTAATTGAATTTCTATGCAAATGAGCTGTAATCTAAACTGGGAAGTGTTACCATGGTATTTTAAACTTAGAAAAACTAAATTATCACAGATTTTTCTAACACTTTTCTAACTGCTTCCTTAGATCCTTTTATTTCTTATAACTTTTTTAAAATATGATTAAATATTTAAATGCTGAGTTAACATCTTGCTTCTGTTACAGTGCTTCTTTATTAAAATAAGTGCTGCTTTTCCAACCATGATATTTCTGCTGGAGTGCATTAGTGGTTTTGGTATTGAGTGTCCCTGTTACAGTCTAAGGACATAACACTTAAATGTATAAAATTGCATTGCACATTGAGATAGCTGCTTCTTACAGTAGAATTCTTTAATTGTATGCATCTTAATTACTCTAAACTTCCTTTGAAAAGTTATATCAGGGAAGAAAGAAAAAGAAACAACTGAAAAAATTACGGTGGTCTTTGCACCCTTATTTAATGTGCTATGTATGACAAACATTTTTTTTATGGTTTTGCAAAGAAATAACAGCATAACACCTATTTATACTCCTATTTTTAAAGTTGTTGCATTCATTTCAACAGATGTGTCTGTCAAGATATATTTCTGGATTTCCTCTTCCCTGACTTTCTCCTTTAAAGTCTTTCATTCCCCAAAACTGAAAAGTTAAGATCATTTCCTTTTTCCCTGCTGTTGCATGCAAAGATGTCATCGCAGTTGTGGTATGAAAAATATCTCTTTATGGTCACCCTCAATGTTCTTTTGCTGCTCATGAGCCAATGTTACCGCTCGGCAATGAAATGTTCGAAATAACACAGGATTTGGGAGAACAAATGAATAGAGTACAAGAGGTGGATAACAAGCTCTAAAGATACGCTGCCTAGGATGACATCATTCCTCAGATCCATCTAAATAATAACAGTGTTCCATAGTAATATAGCAATTGAGTAGAAATATTTTGATAATAATTATGTGAAGGACTTCCTATAAACCTATCAAGTGAGTTAGGAAAGCTATATCTTTCTGCTTACTATTACAGTGATTTAAAAATGTAATTGCTTGTGCAATGGCATATGTCAGTCTCGTTACATGGGTGCGCAGCTGCTGATTTGCATTCAGGACTTTGCCTTATTAAGCATGGAAACCAAATGTGAAAAGTGTGTTCTTTTACCTAGAAAATCAAAGGCTTGATTCAGTATCAATTCTGGGTCAAGACTGACATGTTCACTGTTGTGTTTGTACTACATTGAACATACAATGAGCAATAGCTCTTCTCTTAAATGAATACTAATAGAATTTACAGGTTAACTACTTACTACTTCCTTTTCTTAAGAAATCTGTGTTCTGGATTGCAAGGTTAAAATTTCATAAATGAGTAGCAGCCTGGGGGAATCTCAATTTTTTTGTCTTCACATTGCTTTGTCTGATTTCCAGAAAAAAATAAGCATCTTGCCCTTTCCATGGTAAGATTTTTTCTCTGTCTTAAGCTCAGGATCTACAAACAGAAGCACCTAAATGGTTACTAATAACTGAAAATCTAATTTTATAATTGTATTACTTGAAAGTACTTTATACTGGCTAGCCAGGAGAACCCTGCAGAGCTCATATTCTGTTTGTATTGTTTCTCTGGATAAATTACTGTTCTCTTTTTGAGATATAATTTATACCACAGTGTACCAGGAGTATTTTCACAAACATGGAAACTATAAGAAACATAGTTGTGTTTGCTTTTAATAAAAAAATCTGTCTTCTTAATGTGCTGAAAGGAATATGAAAAAAAAAGAAAGGAAAAGCTAGCTTTTTGTAAATAGCAATCATGTTTTCTTTGTTCTGATATTTATCAATAGCCAAGGCTTAATGGTAGTGTCTTTATGTTTTAAAATATTCTTATGTGTGCCAAAACAGATACTTGCACAGAATTTTTTTCTTTCATTGTGACAAAGGTACTGCGAAAAACCTTCAACTAGCGCCACTAAGGCTTTTCCACTAATATTCCACCAATGTCCTCTCCCAATTACTGCATATTTTATCATTGAACTTCAGACTAATTAAACAGTGGTGATACTCTTGCTGTTTCAAGAATTATTCAAAGAGTGGAATTCTGCTAAAAATTCTAACACTGGGAAGTTGATCAGAAAATACTGTGTTAGATGGCACATAGGTGTCCAGAACAAATGCAAGGTAAACAAGATGCCATAAAATATAGCAGGTACTAAATTAGCAAGATTTGTTATTTAGTATTGCTGACATTTTTCATTTCTTCTAAACCTAACACTATCCCAAGCTTTGAGGGGAGGGTGCTGCCCCTATTCTTTAAAGAGAGCATCTCATAACTCTACAAAAAAAAAATTTACTCTCTAATGATTTCTTTTCTTAGAAAACAAAATACAATTACAAACTTCTTTAACTAAGGTACCTACTTGGTGGAAAAGAGGAAAACAATAAAGAGTTTAAAAGCAAACTTTCCTGACTGCTCACAGTGTTCTTGTAGACTGAGCACTTTTCTGTAGTATTATTGTTGGCTCAGCAAAGTCTAAATAGTATCTTCAGATCCCAGAAAACTCTCTTGCTTTCTCATTTCTCCAGGTTTGTCTGTTTATCTGCTCCTGTTGGCAGCCCCTTAGTGTGTTTTCATGTTGCTGGCTTCCTCCTGTGTTTCTCAGTCACCATTCTTCATGATAGATCCAGAAGCCTTTTTATGCCAAACCTATCCGTTCTTCTCATGGAAAGCATATGCTCTCAGTTCTTCAGACTCTAGCCCAGTGTCCAGGGAGCAGGATGAAGCAATCAGGCAGCTTGCTTTTCTGCTGCTCAACGAGACCTGGAAGTAGAACAGGAATTCCCTCTCTTGCAGCAGATACTGCTTAGAAAAAAAGAGTTAGACCATGCTCCTTAGAGCTACTGAGTGATATTATTCACGTTGAGTACAACCTGCCGAAGAAGAGCATGAAACTATATGTAAAGGATATACTTTAACAGGTTTTGCATTCATGGTTGGAAGTAGGACACCATGTGTCACGCCATACAACAGAGACCCATCATCTCCTATTAGCTCATAGCATAACTCTCTTCAGTATGTTACCCTTCTCCCTCCATCTATTGGTTGTCTGATTTTACTAATGTTGTAAGAAACTACTGTATCTTTTGGCATTTACTTGGTACATTCCAGAAGAAAAACCATGTGCTTGACTTGTAAAGTGAATGTTTTGAAAAAGGATTGCAATTGCTCATACTGACATCTGAAAGAAACAGGGATTAACACAAAGTAATTTTTTCTTTTAGCTTGAAGGCCCTCATTGTTAGGAAAGAGAGCTGAATAATACATTTATAAGCAAGAGTACTATCATCAGTGTATGCTTCCCTTTATGACACTTCTGGTCTTAATCTGCACCTAGATTTACTACCACCAAATGCTTGAATTTGTCTAGAGCTTGGTTTCTTAGCTCTTCCTAGATAGTTACTTATAGGTTTACTAGATATTATAGTCTATAGAATAATTTTGTAAACAAAGAGGAAAATTTTCATTACGTATCAAATGTTAGTGTAGTTTTTCTCTGTGGTACAGTTTATTATACTCAACTATTTAAGTATTCAGACTCAGATACATATGCAGTGACTGCTCAGGTTTGCAAGGAGGTTGATTTCTCTGTTGAATATAAGGCTTGTGAATATGATAATTTTTCAAGCATTCATGAGGGTATAATATTTAGTGAGACATGAACTCTGATGTCCATGTAAAATAAAATCAGCAAATAGGTTTTGGAGGAAGCTATTTCTAAAGGGGAATCAAATGTTGCCAATAAATCCCAAATTGTATTCTAAAAGTTGCTAGAATGGGATTAGTGCCTAAATTTTCAGAACTGACTGACTTAATTTTCTTGCTCATGGATATACATGAATTAAGGAGAGGTAACTAAAATAATTTTAAAAATTACCTTGAAGTGGGAATACATGCAAATACTGAAATATAAAATGTATTCCAATAACAATAGAGGAATAGCTGGTATCATATAAAATAAATCAGAGTTTGGAGAGGAAAACCAAGTCTGTTAGCCCAGCTCTCCAGGAGCTGTCTTTCTTCTTTATTTTACTAGGCTAGGTATAAAACCGTAATTTTTTTTTTTATTTAGCAAAAGGTTCTTGTCATTTCCCTCAGGAAAGTAATATCACTGCTTTAATAGAACTTGGGATACTTTTGAAATAGACAGTTCAACTTTTTTTATTGCTATTCAATATCGTAACAGCACCATTTCTTACTACATTCTCTTGTATTCTTTTAAATAAGACTTTTGTCCTTTGGGTTTGCATCCTTCAAATACTTGTTGATTTCTTGTTTCACTCCAGACATCAGACAAGCCAGAGATGTGGAATTTTCTATTCCTTCCTCATAAATCAGTTCCTTCATTTTTTTTTTCCCTTAATGATTGTCTCTGTATTCCCTACAGTTTATAAATGTTTATCTGAAAGATAGCTTCTTGAACTGAATCCTGTATTCAAAGTGTTATTCCACCAGAGATGCTCAGAGGCAAGTGTTACCTGTCTGCTTTGTCATGAGATTATCTCTGCATACTCAGCCCTAAACTGGAAAGCGTTGGCTTTCCTTCGCTCTCATTTCACATTGAAAACTCACAGTTCATTATCACACACACAGGTCCTTTGCATTTCTGAGGCTGTCCATCAGGCAGGTCTCTCCATCACATTGTTCTTCACATGATTGCCTCCCCTCATCCTTTCAGCCCTCTGTGTTTCCAGAGTTGCATCTCATTTTACCTTCGTCTTTCAAGAGCCATGATTTGGCAGTGGGGCTGCACAGATCTTTGAATGCGTGTCACATCTTCAGTACCTACTGATTACTATGCAAACAGGGATATTCCATGCTTCCAAAAGGATGACTGGCACTAAGACCTAAATGATTTTGGTTTTATTTTCATTCTTACTGATGCCAAGCTTCTATCAGTTTTTTTGTCACGTGTTTATTCTCTCCTAATAAGGTAATTAAGATAACTAGAAAGGTCTGTACCTGCATAATTTTTGTCCATTACAGTCTTTGCTTTAGATTTTAGATGAGCAGTCAAAATTTTAAATTATACTCCTTACAATCCTTCAGGCTGTCTCCAAATCTGACCAAATCTGCAGTCAGACCAGTTGGAATAATACCGAGCTTTCATGGAGTGCTGGATCAGAAGCTCACTTAAAATGAACATATCATGTACATGCTTTCTGTTTTCCTTTCATCCATTCATGTAATTTTCTGAGGGAAAATATTAGTTCCTAAGCCTGTCTTTGCTGAGTTGTGCCAATGAAAGGAAAGTAACAGGTATAGGACGTACCCAATAAGTGTATAGTGCTTATTTAAAATACGCTAAGTTACAATGACATTTATTTTTGTGAAAATGTTTCCCATCGAATTGGTTTGGTCTTTGGAAGCACACTAATACAGTTAGGCACAAAGCAGGGAAAGTGGTGGTTAAAAAGAAAGCAATGAATGTTTTGAAGAAAGGTACTTGTACTGACTTTTGTAGGTAGCTGAGACTGTCCATGCAGGCCTGACGTGGAAGTGACTCATATGTAACTTCTTCAAAAGGGGCAAGGCAACTACACTCTTACTGAGAAATCTCCTTGCCTTCTAACTTTCTCATGCTATTTCCCAGGTTTGCTCCAACATCTTGTCTTTTGTGTACAATCTGACAGAATGTCTATCTGGCAGTCTTAGTGAAGGCTAGAAAGTTTTACTAAAGTGGCTAATCTCATGTAGCAGCTAAGGAAGCTGTATTCAATAGAGGTTTCCTCTGTCCTTTTATACAAGCTGGGGTCATATTTTAGAGGGACTGCAGAAAAAAAACGTTGCAAACAAACATGTTCTGAAACGATCTTTTTTCTACTGAAGGTAAATTCTAAATGAGTTTGGTTGAAAATACCTGGTTGTACTTCCTATGAACAACCAGCTGCTTTGGTGATAACTATATATTTCACCTTATTTTGGTAAAGCATAATTCTCAGATCATGCAGTCTCATCCTTGTTTTAAAAGTATTACACTGTGTTCTCCTGTAGTAATTTATCTCCAATTGTTTGATTATGATTTTTGAGTAAATTCCTCAGCATCATTGCCTAAAGTTTATTTGCAGTGCATGAGGATAAGATAGTGGAGTACCAGACCTGGTTCAGAAATTCTTGGCCATACAGACAAATTCAGTTTTGCTGTCCAAGTATTATTAGAATATTCCTGCCAGAGGAAGAGAAGGAGAAGGCAGAGGGAGAGGTGACTCAGGAAAAGCTAAAGGAATACTACTCAGAAGGACCAGGTTTGCTGGGAGGGACCACTACTTTCTATGGTGTTTTGGTGCCTGCTTTTTCAGGCTTTGGCATTGGAAGTGGTGGTCGTGGAGCAGTAACCATCTTGCTGTCTCTGGAACACTCATGCCTTAGGCGAATGCTTACTCTGTCTATCCATTACAATCTCTCTGGATAACTTCTTAGCCCATGGAGATGAACTAGCTGGCAGACTAAAATTTGCTTTAGGTTTCTGCAAACAATGAAATAATATTATCTTATAAAACAAATTAGCCTCTATATCTGAATAGCCTTTAAAATTCAGAACTATAAAGAAAATGTAGTTTTAATTTTTCATAATACTAATGCTGAAATAGTGAAAATGTTTACTTCTTTTAATATTGAAATTCTGGAAACACTTTTCAGCTTGAAGAACACTATCTTGAAAGTGATAATGTAAAAGTCACATGACAGGAAAGAGACTGAAAATATCTGTATATTGATAAGGGATAGCTTAAGGAAAAGCTTTCTAAAACCTACTGAAATTTAAATTAAAAAAAAAAATTTAAAAAGTATTAGGGCAAAAATTCAAACATAAAAGAAATTAAGGAATAAAAATTGTCAGGAATCCCAGTACTATGCATCATGTAGTGGCATACTGTAGCCATCATACATAGTCATTCACATAGTACATCGTGAAGAGCCTGGAACAAAAAAGTGCCTTGGGAAAAACTCTGACCTAAGTGCTAGAGAAAGAGATCTAAAGAGAGAGACGTTGAGCTGGCTTACTAAACCTGGAAATTTCACTTGCTAATCTACAAAATCAAGGTAGGTAAAATTGCTTTCTGATCTCTTCATACCATGGAACTGGGGAAAGGCATCCAATACAGAAACACAATGTGATTTGCTACATGAATTTGTATCTCATAGAGTTTTTTGGCAAGATAAAGTGGATAAGTAAAGATAATAGCTTTTATTATACCAACTGCTGGCCTTATCAATAGTTAGAAAGGATCCATAGGTTCCAAAAGTATGCAATCATCAAGCAAGGCTGGGGGCGGGATTGTGCATGTATTAAGGAAGAGCTCAGGTATTTTGTGGCTCTGAGTTTCCGTGAAACAGCAGGCAAATAAACTTAACAGCAAGGAGCCACAAAGCATTTAGGAAACTCTCACAGAAAAAAAGAAGTTTTAATAGATTGCAGGACTGAAAGAGACTCTGCTCTGGTTCAGTTTCTTGTGATGTATGGTTTAACTGTGCTGATTGCTGAGCATGTCCTAATCCCAGGGAAGTAGTTTGTTGCTGTAGTTGTGACATATAATGAAATTACGATAGAAAAGTAGTGATTTTCTGGGAGACTGCATTTAATAAATAAAATGTATGAGCCTGGATATCTCCTGTGCAAAAAGGTACTTTTTATCTATTGACATTGAAGGGAAATGCAGAGAAAATTGTACTAAATACCAAAAATTTTACAGACTCTGCTGCTTTTTATGATGCCAGTTGAAAAGAAAAACAAGGCTTATCTAATGGCAAACACAGTTTCAGGCCCATCTGAAAACACCAAGAAGAAGATGATGTGTTATTTTCTAGTCACATGCTTAACAGACATTAATAGCACCTATCCTGGTGCACTCTGAATGTATCTGCTAATACTTGCCTACTGAGGTTTTCTACATTAACATTTCACTCTGTCATTAGAACCTGGAGTCATGTGTTTTGCATAGGTCACTTTGTAAGCTAAAGGCAGATATTTTTGTCAGTGGCCTAGGTAAAAGAGTAATTTTTAACATGGGAAATTTTTAGGTTTTACCTAACATGAAAGAATATTCTATGGTGGCAAGATATAGCTTTAGCTTGCCATGTTTACAAGATTTTAGCATGTTGTGTAGCACAATCTAAATATATCTTACTACCAAGTGAAGCTGAGAACTTCAACATAGATTTTCATTCATTTTGGAAAGCAGATGCCATTTATTGACTTGAACGCTGGGCGTGGGGTATCATTACTAAGGGTTTTGTATTTTATCTCCAGTTGACTTCAGATGAAATTTTCTCTGTGCTTTGGGTTTCATCAGTTCTAAAATGAATGTAGTGTAATAATCACATGTAAAAGTAAGGATAAGACTTAATGGATAGTTAATGAAATGTTTCCCCAGACAAATAAGAATTTCACGTTTGTCTGGATTTGGGTTAGTTTTGGATTAGAATACACAGCTTAACAAATATGTGCAAAAGCTCTGACTAAATTGCCTCTTGGAATAAGGACAAAAGAAGGATGACTCTTAAATTACCTATTGTAAGATCCCATGCTCTCAAAAATATGGTTGTATCTTTTATACACATGAGTTATTATTCTTCTTGACAAACTTGTACAAATAAATCTGAATTTCTATTTCCTCACATGTTAATAAGAAAGATTACTTTAATCAACATGGGGATTTGAGCAGTTCTGTGCTTATCTTGGGACTAATGGAAGTGTTTTCATATTACGCAGTTGGTGATCTGACAGCTTTTGTGATTGGTAGATCACTCATAAAGGTAACTGTAAGGCAGATGGAAAGGTTTTAACATCTTTCTGACAAATAAACAGCTGACAGCATCCCTTGATGGTGTTGTTTATAACATGGATTCACCAAACACTGTCTCATTTACTTGAAAATGTCAGCAGCTGGAATTGGGAACAAGCTGGTGACTAATAAGTCTGAATTAATTGCAGCCATTAATTTTAATTGGGATTCAAAATGTTCCAATTTGGTGTACATTTAAATTACTAATTAAGTTTCACTCTGTATATATCTCGTATGAAGCAATTACTGATAATTCATCTCGGAGATAAATACCTCAAAAGCAAACAGAAGGCCTATGTTTTCCATCTTAAACTGTATGCATTTAAATTTGGCACACCCTTTATTCGTCATTTCTTAGTAAGATTCTGTAAGTAAGACTTATTTTTTTAAAAAATCATTATTTGGATAAAATCCATACCTTTATTCAGAAAACATAAATTACTTATATTTTTCAGTAAGCTATATAACAATGCTTAGATGATTTGGGGTTTGGGTTTTTTTGTTTGGTTGGGGTTTTTTTTAAAGATTTTGCACAAAGGGATGACTCCTAAGCTATCTGAAATCACTTAACTCTTTTTCAAATTTTTGGAAAAATCAGCCATCCAACCATGGAGCAGAAGTCTCTGTAACCTACATGACTACTCCACAAACTTTGAATGAAAATAGGTTGTTGTAAAAAATGAATTGTTTGTGAACAGTGCACTGGCTGAATTATGCCCAGAAAAGGGTCTGACAAAAATATATGAATAATAAGTAAAGCAATAACAAATAAATAAAAATAATAAATAATAAATAAAGTAAAAATAGCAAGGACTGAGATTTCCTGAACACTCCAGAGGCCTTAGTAACATGTTTTCCCCCAACATTGTTCATGTATAAGTAATAATACAGTTTACCACTGTAAATTGCTCATTATATAGGATAACCAAGGGATCAAGCCCAGCCAGCATGGGTTCAGGAAAGGCAGGTCCTGCTTGACCATACCTGATCTCCTTCTATGACAAGGTGATCCACCTAGTGGATGAGGGAAAGGCTGTGGATGTTGTCTATCTAGACTTCAGTAAAGCCTTTGACACGGTTTCCCACAGCATTCTCCTGGAGAAACTGGCTGCTCATGGCTTGGACGGGTGTACTCTTCTCTGGGTAAAGCACTGGCTGGATGGCCGAGCCCAAAGAGTGGTGGTGAATGGAGTTAAATCCAGTTGGCAGTCGGTCACAAGTGGTGTCCCCCAGGGCTCTGTGTTGGGGCCAGTTCTGTTTAATATCTTTATCAATGATCTGGATGAAGGGATCGAGTGCACCCTCAGTAAGTTTGCAGATGACACCAAGTTGTGTGGGAGTGTTGATCTGCTTGAGGGGAGGAAGGCTCTGCAGAGGCACCTGGACAGGCTGGATTGATGTATGAGGCCAATTGTATGAGGTTCAACAAGGCCAAGTGCAAGGTCCTGCACTTTGGTCACAACAACCCCATGCAGCGCTACAGGCTTGGGGAAGAGTGGCTGGAAAGCTGCCTGGCAGAAAAGGATGTGGGGGTGTTGGTTGACAGCCACCTGAATATGAGCCAGCAGTGTGCCCAGGTGGCCAAGAAAGCCAATGGCATCCTGGCTTCTATCAGGAATAGCGTGGCCAGCAGGACTAGGGAAGTGATCGTCCCTTTGTACTCAGCACTGGTGAGGCCGCACCTCGAATACTGTGTTCAGTTTTGGGCCCCCCACTACAAGAGAGACATTGAGGTGCTGGAGCGTGTCCAGAGAAGGGCAACGAAGCTGGTGAAGGGTCTGGAGCAGAAGTCTTATGAGGAGCGGCTGAGGGAGCTGGGGTTGTTTAGCCTGGAGACTGAGGGGAGACCTTACTGCCCTCGACCATTACCTGAAAGGAGGTTGTAGAGAGGTTGGGGTTGGTCTCTTCTCCCAGGTAACAAGTGATAGGACGAGAGGCAATGGCCTCAAGTTGCGCCAGGGGAGGTTTAGACTGGATATTAGGAAATTTTACTTCATGGAAAGGGTTATCAAGCACTGGAACAGGCTGCCCAGTGAAGCGGATGAGTCGCCATCCCTGGAAGTATTTAAAAGACGTTTGGATGAGGTGCTTAGGGACATGGTATAGTGGTGGTCTTGGTAGCGTTAGGTTTACAGTTGGACTCGATGATCTTAACGGTCTTTTCCAACCTATATGATTCTGTGATTCTGTGATATCATACTCTTCTCTCAGTAATAGAGAGAAATGGATCGGCTACTTGAAAGAACCAACTAAGAGTAAAAAGTTTCAGGTTAAAATACATGAGTTTATCTGGAGATACTGAGTAGAGCTAGTAAATTAAAAAGTCTTCCTTTCAGTTCCTAGTCATTACCAAGTAGTAAAATCAAAATAATAATCAGATATTCTGTATGACACAGCCCACCATATTACTTGCATACGGGAGTTTTATTTTATAGTAATATATGTCAGTCAATCAGTTAATCCTTCTCTTCAGTTGCCCACCAGCTCATTTTACTATATTGGAATCAATTTTTTTTTTCTTTTAAAGCTTCTCATTTTATCTAGAAGTTCAGCTAAAAAAAAGTGGGGGGGGTCAAGCTATGCTACCGGTCCAGGAAAGATCAGATGCTAAGAATAGAAGATCAGTTGTTTGCAAGAGGGCAGTTAACATCAAAGTGTCATTTTTCTGCTTAAAAACTAAGCAGAATGAACTGTGCATCTACTCCCAAGTTTTTAATCAATTTGTTTTTTCACTTTATGTCTAAATTTACTAGAAACAAGGTTGCACAGTTGTACACATTAATCTTCCGCTGCTAAGCTGCTTACATCTAGCAATATACTTTTGTTCTCTAAACAATTTTGCTACGTCTCTGTGTCTGTGATGAATCCCCTGGCTGGAAAGTAGCCTATATTCAGCATTTGCAAGCAATACTTTCAATATTGTCACCTTACAGACAAGTCTGAAACAGAGAGAGAAGTTTTCGCTATTTTAGCTAGTAGTACTCTTGACTGTTCCACAGCCACTAGCCTGACGTTTATGCACAGACATGAGAAATATGCAAAACACCAAGCATCTGTTTCTTCAGAGTGGTCTGATGTCTGTGATAATCCATACTTTTATGTGAATATTTCTTATGAGAGCTGAATGAAACTAAGAATGTAATATCCAGTATCCTTACGTGAATTTTTACATTTCTCCATTTCTTTTCATCCTAACTTAGGATGAAAGTTTTCAAAAATATTAGGTTTTTTTTTTTTAAATTTCAGAAAGATATTTTAAAACATCAAAATATTTTTGCCAAAATATCATAGTAAGAGTTTTAGAAGGTAGGGTGGATTTTGTGAATGTGAAGTGTTCAGAGAAACACTGAGAGAAATTGCTGATCCTAAAAGACAAAAAGATGTAAGCAGTTTACTTGTGTATGAAGTTGAGTGGTTAATGAAAGAATCAAGTATAACACAGTACTGCTACTGTGGGAGGTGAACCATGGGCCGAAGGCAAAAATGAGGCAATAAGAAAAGAAGACTGTAGGTGTAAGAACAATGATCCTCCACTTGTTCAAGTAATCATCACATCTTTATTTCAGGGTGACACCATTAACTGTTCTTGTTCCTGATGAGGAAGAAGAGAACCCAGATCTTTCTCCCAAACTACTATGTTATTAAAAAAAAAAGGCAAGTGAATCTGAATTTGACAGAAGCAAAATCAAGGAAATACAAGTGCCATATTAGAACATATATGAATAGCACAATCTAAATATCAAACACTGCACTAATAATATCTTAGAACATGAGTGAATAAATTTGTATCATTTTATGATTATGATTTGTGTCATTTTATTTTTGTCATCTACACATATTGTAAAGCTGGACTTTTTTTTCTGTTATTCAGTCCTTTTCTGATGGACATCAAATAATGAAGCACTTTTTCTAAGTAAGTACCACATTAAATTATGAGTGAATTAATATGTTATGAATGACATTTTGCATTCAATGACTTTAGGACCCAGCTAAGTGTCCTTAAGAGTTTTGTGTTTTATAGCCTTTTTTGTATGATCATAATATCATAACGATTTGTATTTTTTACAGGTAATTTTAGTTTATGCATTATCTTGGCTGAGCTGTCTCTTTCTTAGAATAATTTCATTTCATTTATTTTGTACAATTATAGTAAATATTTCAAAATTCGTTGATTAAAATATAGCAAAGATTCAATGATCTCTGGCTTTCATTTGATTTTTAGCAGTAGTCAGTTGTCTTTGTCTCTCTATAGGATTTCTACGTATCTAAAATCTTAGAAATAATTTTTAATTTATGCAGTTTTCTGACGCACTATCCTGGGAAATAAATCTTTCTTGTCCCTGGGCCAAGAAGTTTATTTAACAAATAAAATTTTCCTATTACCATTAGAAAAGGTTAGATGCTATAAGTAGGATGCTGCAATGATTTAATTCAATGAATAAATATGAATAAGTAATAAAATGAATAGGACTATGAATAAATAGGGAAATGCATATTTTACATAGCTTTCTCAGAGGAAGACAAAATTATTTTGTGACCAAGAGAACATAAAAGTAGATAGAATTTCTTAGAATCTCTTTTTCTTCTTAGACCATCCCCGCTAGAGGAGGTACTCTTGAGTGAAAATATGTATAATCAGTGGTAACATTGTGTATGGACATAGCAGTGGTGTTCTTTTTCTTAGTAATTACAGAATCATTTTTCAAAGAATGCCAGTTCTTTGACAGAAACAGAAATTCCAAGCTTTAGAAAATTCTGGGGAAAAAATCATAGTGTGTCAATACTGAACACACTGTAACAATGAATGAGGTTGAGTACTCGTCAATATTCACACTTGTGGACAGAATTTTCTATATTTGCCTGGAAAGAGCTGTGGACAAAAATATGGTCTGGAACAAGAGGTTTCAAGGAGCCTAGATGTGAAGAAACAAATTACTATTCCTATACCTACAATTGAACTATCCAAACTAGCTGAAATAGCTGAAATATTTTAGTGAGTTTTTGCACTGAAAACTCACAGATGTGTCTATTTATGAAATTCTTTTTGTCTTGAGTGGTCAGTCCAATACTGGTGCACTGGTAATTATTTCTATATTGCACTCACACATAATAGAAATAAATGAAAAATAAATGAAATGAAAAATATTATTAGAAACCAGAGGAAAAACAATATAATATGAATTAATACATCATCGTAGTTGCAATATGATATTCTGGTGCAATCGTTATGTTAGATCTACTGCCATTTATGAACTCCTCTGAATAATGATGCAAGAATCAATAAAAAGTATCTGACTAGATGCAGAGTAGATCAGAAAAAAAACACAAAAAAACTGAGTAAAATAGAAATTTCTGCTTGTTATATATTGCATCTGATTTAGTTGTTGATTAGAATGCATGCAAAATTACCTCTCAATGATTTATACATAAGAAGTCCCTCAAAAGATTAGTCTTCTTTGGACTTTACAGATCCAGGTAGAGAATACAGGATCCTTAAGGTAAATTAGACCAAAACTGTGGTACTGGCACTAATTAATTTTGTATTCATAATGACAATGATGACCGAGGGTGGATTTTGTCATCATTCCCCTTACAAATTTCAATAAATTCCATTTCATTATTCTGTATAAAGCAGGTTTTAAGGTTTAACAATCAGAATTTTGGGGGTGTGTATGTGCTGTTTTACTTGTTACTGAAACACCTGAACCAAGGTCTAACATTTAATCTTTGATCATGCCTAGAAACCTAATATTGTATGTTGTCACATCAGTTAAAAAAAAAAAAGTAATTGCCTTTAATCAAGAATTGCAGTGCTTTAAATTTTTATAAATCTGGACCCAGAACTCTTGATTTCTTTGATAAAACAGTGGAAACAGGAATTCATCCAGTCAGTGATATAAGCAATTGAGAGCAATTACAGTCTGGAGGATCCAGAAATTATTGATTCAACTTTGCCACTGACTGCAGTGATCTTGAGAAAGATACTCGACTACTAAGCCACTAACACTTGCTGTTGGTGTTTCTGTTTTACTTCACACAGTGCTGAGAATATTCTTAGTTGAACTGTATGGTCTAAGCTAATTAGAAATAGCATTTATTGTATTTTATTTCAACATCTATGTCAAAAAGCTTTCAGAATTCATACGTAGATACTTTTACTGCTATAGAAAAAACCAAAATATCTCATGTGCATGAGAGGCCCAAGGAGCAGTGCTGCTGAGGATGCTTAAAAATTTATGCAGTCCTTGGGTTGGTGCTTTCTTGTGTCTTGACAAGATTGTGCCTCCAGCAAAGCAAGGGCATGGATGCTGGTGGGGACACAAAAAAAGACACACAAAATATGGAGATATTAATTTTTTAGTAGTGGGGTATTGCTGTAGGAATTTATGTTTACTTTTTAAAAATGTCATATCAAGGTGACAAAGCAAAGGGTACAGTGCTTTTATTTACTCAGATAAACATTAGATACCTGGTTACTATACAATTGCTATTACAGGATAAAACAAATCTGGCAGACCCAGCCCAACCCAGATGGGTCTGGAAGCCTGTCATAAAACAAGGTCTGTTGCAGGCAACAGCAACAAACAGACTTACTGGGCTACAAGGCTCCAGCCCCATGTAGCTCTGCTATGCAAATCCCTGCTCTGAAGTTTTGCTTTCAGTCTTCTTTATTTTCTCACTGATTCACCAACTGCCACATTGTCATTCTTAACTCTCCTTACTTCAGTCTTTTCCCTGAGCCTCTGTCCCTCCCAGCTCCCAGCTCCGGCACACCTGTGCAAGGATCTTCTCAGCCTTTGAGACCTGCTGCTTGGAATGGGAGGCAGAGCAGGTTGTAGGGCTGATGCCACCTGTTACATTCATCTTTGCCCACCCTCAGTGTGGGATGATCTGTACGAAATCTGACAGAAGAGTCAATAACAGAAATTGTTATTGAATGGTAAAAACCATTTCCCTTCCACTAGAAACACAGAGATCCCTAGGGTTCCTCTATGCAGTAGCTAGTCTTAATTTCTCCAGCTTTAAGTTCTCCGACGGGTCCTTCCAAACCTCTGAGGAGGTAGACAATTATTTACTTCCTTCCTTATTTCCTTTAGCAGTTTGCTAGAGTTCTAATTTGAAAGTGTTGTTGGATAACAGGATTAACTCATTTCATTGTTATTCATTATTTCTTTCATTGCCATTCATTATTTCGCTTTCTTAAATTACGGAGAAAATGTAACTGTGGTGTCAATTGAGAACTCAGTTTTAGTTTTGATAATATTTATTTTTCTATGCAGACATCATTGAAATCACTGTTATTGACAGAATTTAAAATAGAAATATATAATTTTCATTTGAAGTGTAATCATTTTAGAAGTCAGCTCACAACAGATTCATGTGTAAAAACACAGAAACATAAAAATTCATCATCTTATTTCATATTTATTATCTTAACTGATAGCAGGATGGAACTGGCAATAAAAAATGCCAGCTGTTTACAAATGAGCATTTCATATGGGTTGAATTTCTGTTGGTTTATTTATTCAGTAATTAACTTTTTTCTCAAAGTTTTGTAGTAGAAGGGGCTGTAGTCAAATATAAAGAGCAAGATCTGATCCTGCAACACACGTTTCACTTTTTGGAGCTAAAGAAGGTACATAGTATGTCTCATGATCAGTACCATCCTGATTAAATTTTAATCCTCCAGTCAGGTGTATACCTGAGGGTTTGAAATCCTTTCAAACTGAGGATTTTATATCCTCTAGACTATTTCCAAGAGGGTCACATTTTAGTGACTGCTGGACCTCAAACATTTAGATCAGGTAATGTTCTAATAATTTGATTATTTTTAATTACAGAAATAATTTAAATCTCCTGAGTTTGAAGAAAATGACTAGAAGTCTTTAAAGTACTTTTTTCTTTTGATATTTCTGTTTTTTGGTTTGGTTTTTTTTTTTTTTAAGTTCAGTGGAGATATATAAATATGTATAGCTCTTAAAAACTAAACTATTCGTAACTTAATTTTGTAGGGAGTTCAGTGTAGAAGTCTTTTAGAACAGACTATGGACTGTATAATATATATGGACATATCTTTGCAACTAAGAGAAAGAGCAAGATGAACTATGATGAGCTTTGTAGGTAAAGACAAAAAAAAAATAGATAAACACCAAGCAGGAGAAGTTAAGAAGTATATCAAGGAATATAATAACAAGAACTGAGATTTTGTATTTTAAGATTTATTTTTCAATTTAGAAAAATAAATTTCATTTAGAATACTAAAAAAATTAATTCTGCGGTTTTGTTTCACATCTGTAAGCTATTCAAACTCTCAACATTGGAATAAAATAAAATAAATTTCAATAGTAAATTAAAAAAAAATATATTTCTAGAGTATGTATGCTATGTACACACAAGAATAGTATAATGGCTAACCAGCATTGCAAAAAAGTTCAACATTAAGAATATCTTCCGTGGTCTCAATTGGGTTTAAAGCAGAAGGTTTTTATAATAATAATGTCATCTACTTGACTGAAATTATACATGATTTTTATATTGGATTAATGTTAAATGCATGAGCATATTTGATTCATCAGTCAGGTTCCAGGCAGCTAATTAAATGTTAGTTTTGTAATAGAATGTCACATGCTGTTACTCTGCAGAGCTCTTTGCAGATCCCATAATGTAAATCATTTATACATGTTGGCAACATAATTGGCCAACTAACCAAGGCCCAGATTTTTATTTCCAGGCAGCATCCTAATGAATTTGCATGCTTACCCATCAAGTTTTGGACACAGCATATGGCCATAAACTACTGCTGGTTTGAGTTTTTAACTGCTTAATTCATATGTTTTGGTCATCTATTCTTGATTATATCCATTTGCCTTTAGAAACCCCATCAAGCATAGGAGTCCTGTATGCTAACCAGTGTTCAAACATATTGTTGCATACTTGGTGGATAAAGCATTTGAATTGAAATTAGGAGACTTGGCTAGTGTCAAGTGCAACTTTTTCCAAATCCATTTCATCCCACTTTGTATCACAAATGCTGACATTCATCTCCTTTTATAAAGCACACTGACATCTATGAATAAAAACATTATTCAAGATTTATAATGACAATTACCATTCCTAGTTCATAAGAGCTATTTATCTAGGGACAGTGGGAAAGAGTGGAATGAGTATGATGTAGTGATGAATGCAATGTGTCTTTACTCACAATGTTGCTCATTGGCAGAACAGAGCCAATTTTACCTTGCTCCTGGATTTATCTACAAGAAAGCACACTGTATTTCTCTTTTATATACTACCTTCTCAGAATATCTACAGTTTTACTGTGCATCCTCCAATAATACTTCTGAAAATAGATATGTGTGCCACTAACAGTTTACTTCCTAATAGAAAGGAAGATGGGAATTTTAACTGCATGCTTTACATTCAGACATGTAATTCCTGTCCTAGAGAGGAGTTTGGCATCTGGAAGTTACATTAAGATCTATGGGCACTGGAGGCACTCTGTATCTCATGAAAAGTGCTTCATATTTTACAGAATTTGACCTTTGCATCTTCTTTGCTCAGGGTCAGCCAACAGCATGTGTGTCTTCTTTCAGTGATATTTTTCGAGCAGATGTGAAATTCAGTCACATTTGCCAGTGTCTGGTAGCAGTCTGGAAGACACTGTTTGTTAGGGCATTGTTTCCCTAGCAAGCACTGTATCAGCACATCAGTTGTCTTACAGCTCTAGGTCTGCTTCTTGTACTGTCAAGTCAGGCCACAGATCCTCGTAGCTTGGTGTGTTCTGTATAACAAGAGAATAAATTAGCTTCTCCCAAATCCTTTGATAATTCTGAACACAGAATAGTATCAGGTCTAGAAGATTTGTAGCAGTGACTGGGAAGTCTTCAAATACCTGATTTGTTCTTATGCAGTTGTCTTCCTCTGGAAGGGTATTTTTATCTTTCCTTGGCTAACTTGAAGGTTCAGGAGCCCAGTCAATACAAAATCTTGCAGATGATCAAATACTTCTGTAGAATCCTGTCACGTCCCAGCACTTTTCCAGTGTCTTTTCATCTTTAGATTTCCACCCCCCACCTTTTTTTTCTTTTAAGCTGCTTTTGTGGGAGACTTGCTTACTAATTTCCTTTTCCCTAATTTAAGGTCTTAAGATGACCTTTTTTAATAAATAGCTGATCATTTGAGCTGTCTAATGTAAACACAAAGAAAGTCTGAATAGCCTCCCTTGCTCCCTGAGTAGACAACATCATTTGAAAGGGATGTTTATATATTGGATTGATACTGAACTATATATTTCAGATTAAGTGACCATTTCTTTTGGTTTTCCTTCCAGTTCTATTCTCCCTTCCCTTAAATCTAATGCAGCTGCACTCATCACATAGTATAATTTATAATTATCTGCAGTTTTATTTGTTTTGTAGTGGCCTTGTTACGATGTACTTTCTTAGGAGTTCTCACTCTATTGGCAAAATAATTAAAAAATAATTATATGGAATATGAAGATGTAGGAAAATTTTTTCTACTTAAAAATTCAGTTTGGAAATGCAGGAGATTTTTGTCATACTTTGCTATGAAAATAGTTGAAAAGCTACTTTCAACTCTTGTCCATCTTTCTTGTCAACCAAAATGTACCAACAAAAATAGTAATTTTATCCTTAACACATATCATACATATTTAAGCTAAGCCAATACTAATACAGTGATAGAAACAGCCTATTTAAGGAAGGAAATGTGAACCAAATATTTCTTCAGGCCTTTTTTTTCTCTGAAAAAGTGTCTTTAGAAAAATTAGAAATTGGGTTTGTTAAAAATTCTAATTGTGTTGCTAAATGTCCAATAAATTCAAAAGTAGTAGTTTCTGTTTCTTTAACGTAGTCTGCTATAAGTGTTTAAATGTTGGCATTGCCCAGGATAATTTCGAATCTAAATAATCCATATATTTTATTTAAAATACAATCCTGTTTAGATCACCTGCCTAGATGACCTGCTTAGATCCTGCCTAGATCACAAATGTAAAAGCTTTAAGTATGTAATAATTTTTCATTTTCTGAATAATGTTTTTCTGGTTAGACTTTTACTGGAAATAATGCTTGGTCAGGAAGTGAGCTGAATAAGTAGCTTAAGGTCTAATAAAGTTGTTATAAAGGTCTTGATATAAGCAAATAATTTGGTATTTACATTTCTTCCTAATTCCTTAACTGTTAGTTAAACAACTATATCATGTGAACAAGCTAATAATTCAATGACAAATTCTTCATGGATAAGGCTCTAAAATTACAGAGAAGAACCGCAAAATTTTGAGGTGTATCCAAACTAGTTAAGATGTGGACATCTTTCAAGAGCTGGGCTTTCTGATCCATGAAGTTTTAGAGGATAAGATTACCTTTTGGGGAAGCATCACTACCTGCTTACTTGTTTCTTAATGTCCTCCAGGCATCATCTCTAGGTCATTACTGGAAAAGGATTCTAGTTTCACTAGACTTTTGACTTGTAAGACCATTCATGGATTCACAGGACATAATTTCAGACAGCATAAACACCAGAATTCCAATTCATTCTAAACATTGGAAAAACATCAAGGCATGTGTGACACCCATGTCACTGGAAAGTTAGATCACTTGTCAAATGGCTTTATGTTAGGGCCAGCTGATTATTTAATGTCCTTTGGTGGGAGTTAAGATAAAGGTTTGTAGGAGGAGGATATGTACCTTATTTTATTCAAGATAGTTCACTCCTCCTAGACTGAAATAATTTAATATTTATCAAAAAACAGCGTTTAGTTCAACAAATCACAACTGGCTGTTTTTGATAAAGAATTAAACCTTAATGCATCAGCAGCTAGTTGGCTGCGTTGTGGTTATTTGTGGAATAAGACATTCTAAAGCAAAGATACCAGCTGGACATATTTTTAATTAGTTCATAGGTATTCTAGGGTATTGTTTGTTTTTTTTTTTTCTTTGGGAAATCTGGGCCAAAATTCCTCGTCATAGCAAAAGCTTTGACAGTCATTGTAGAGTATTAAGCTTGGCTGAGAGTTGGGGAAGAAATTCAGTCAATGACTAGGTGATAGACTATCAAAGAACAATTTGAGTTTTAGATCTGAAGGTTTATTATCAAGCACCTCTTTTTAACTTCATTTTTTATTACAATGAAGATGCAGCTGCTTTGTTCTGTTTCTCTCATGGTGTTGCATGCTTTCCCTGATTCTGTTGCATTTCAAGCAAGGAGATCAGAAATGACTTTTTGGACAGATGGTGGTGTTGACTCTGAGTTGTAATTCATATGCAAGCTCTGTCCAGAATTACATTTGTGCCATATGCACTGGCTTTTACATTCCCCTTGGAAATGGTCTTAAGTGCAGGAACAAACAGGATCTCAAAATATGTCATTTTTCCTCCCCCTGTGGTTATATTAAATGCATCTCTGCAAGGTGTTAATGGACAAGGTGTCTCTCAAACCTTCTATCACATCTCCATAAGTGTGAGGCCAGCTTCCACTGCTGAGGACAGGTCTCCTAGGAGAACTAGTCATGCAAAAGATGGAAATTAACTTATAATAAGAGATTAAATTGAAGTGAGATATGTAAATTTTAGTTGATATTTGGAGCCAGATACACTACATGAATTGTCCTCCAAAAATCTGCTCCTCTAAAAAGTAGAATTGAACAGAAAGCAGGAATATTTTCCTCTTTATGAGCTGTGATATTAGACTACTTCTTTCTCCTTTTAGTGACATAAAATGTGATGGTTGTGCTTATAATAATTCATTATACACAAAAATACAGAAGGCAAACAGGAAAAATACTATATTCAAATAGTGCACTTACAGTGCAGTTTATATGCAAAGGGTAGGGCTTTAGTTTAACAGCAAGATCAACCGAAGGTAGGACACACAGGTTAAATTAATTATTGTAAATGTATAAACAGGCTACAGGATGCAAGGCACTCACTAATTGATGTAATTGGAAAGAAAATTATTTTGTGCAGATTACACCTTATTTTACCTCTACAGGTGATTTTTCAGTTTCCATGAAGCTTAACTGGAGAGGTAAAACAGGCAGACAAGACCATCAGGTGAGACCAAACCGTAGTCATATTTTTAACATAGCACCAATTATTTTAGAAGCAAGATGTCATTTGCCAGACTTCTTACAGTTTATGGGTCAAATCCTTGACTCTGTCAAAAAAGGATTAGGGAGTCCATCCCTCACAATTTTACAGGTCATTTGAGGATTTCCCTGATACAGGTAAGTTTCACATGTTATAAATGAACTGTTCTGGTATTTCATCACCTTTTTCACAAAAGCCTCTTGTAGCAGAGTTATAGCTGCAGCATCTCAGGGCGAATTAGTTAGGAATAATCTGTTGGAATTACATTGTTACGAGGAATACCTTTTTCATTTTCCAGTCAGAAAACTGTAATGACATATTTATCCTGTTAGAAGAGTTGAAATTATGACCCCTTGAGTGTCTGCTTTGGAAGTTCCCAGTTTTATTCTCTTTTACAGAAAAAAGATAATACATTGCAGGACAGACAAGTTGATCAGTATCCAGGTTGTTCCACATTATGCAACCTATTATCTGGTAGACCTAGACATAGAGAAGTGTAAATCTTTTCTTTAGGCTTCCTGTAATATACCAACACATCTTAAGCAGCAGAAGATACCAAAGAGGTTGTGTCAGAATGTTAGTGTTTCCTTGATAACTCTCATTTTGTGTATTTAACAAGGGGAAAAAAGAGGGGGGAAAAAAAAAAAAACAAAATAAAAGAAAAGGAAAAAAAACCCCAAACTATTCAAGCCTGGTTTTCAGAAAGAAGAAAATGCTTAAAGAAAATGCTTTAAAATATATACTGTAATCTGGAATGTAGAGGGATATTAGGTATTTTAGACAATGAGGTAAAGCTTGTAGAAGAACAATAAATGTCATAAGGATGGTCACATGAAAATAAAGTAATGTTTTTCCTTCTTAATAGCAGAAACAACACTTAAATTATTGTTGTCTTTTTTTTTCCACAAGCATTTTTTTTAATACATGGATTTTACTTGCCTCTGAAAAAAGCAGAGCAGTATAAAGGAAAATGTTATTTCCTTTATTTTAATATTGTAGGGTTGAAAAATGCTATTTCCAATGACTTCTATGATACTTTCTACCACTGCAAAATATAAACTCATTTCAATATAATGTGATAAAATAACAGGCCCATAAGTTATCATTGTGGATTTATATAATAGGACTTGTTTCTGGTTTTCAGATGAAATGTTCCTTTCAGGTCTCGTTGAAGGGAAATTTTGTTCTATGCATAGCAGGTAAGAAAAAATAAAATTAATGTGAATAAATATGTGCTGTGTATGTGATAGCAAAAATATTCTCTGGTAACTACCAGATGTCATATTTTTTGTTCCTTGAGTGTAGTGAGAAAACTAAAACTTCTATGTGCTATACACTTTTTGGGGGGCAGGGTGGGGAGCTTTCTGAAAAGCCCCTGAAAAGCACCATTGGTAAAGTTTCATCAGATTCTTAATCCTATTACAGCAATGTTATTTACTGCCTGTTATTAATTATTGGGATTGTTAGGGTTTTTTTTCTTTGTTTGTGGTGGTGTGTTTGTTTGGGGGGGTTGTGTGTTTGCGCATGATCTGTTTTTCTTATTTGTTTGTGGGGTTTTTGTACCAAGCTTGGTGCTAAGGACCTTATCTCACCCTGGCCAGCCTTATTGAATCTGATTTTCTCTCTCATTGAGTTGATATGCTTGAACTATTGCCAAACCACCTTGATCTTTAATTATTCTATTAGCAATGCAAGCATTATCCTGAATATGTGCCTTGGGAGGATAGTGTGTGTGTTAATGTTATCTTTAAATTACTTGAATACATTTTCTATTCAGTTAATTTTTCTTAATAATATAAGCTGCCAAAATCTGTAAATAAGGCAACAGTGAAGGGGTAAAACAAAAAGACATTACTTCTAGCCAGTGATATTTTGTTATGTAGTTTATCATAAATACCATGAATTCTGCTAACATTTGTTTACATATATTTTGACTGCATATTTTTCCAGCCCCCTTCTTCCTTCTTGGAGAGGAGGAGGAATTTCATAAACTCTGATCTCTGAAGTGGAAAAGATTAAAATAAATCAATACTTCATTCTTTTACAAAAGACTGTCCCAAATTTTTCAGTAGTACTAATACTGTCTCGTCTGATGGATCCAGTTGTAATACCTTGGAGTGCTAGAGATCTAAAAGATCAAGGAAAATTAAGCCCCTTTATCCCAGCAGATCACTTCTATTCTCCCAAGTTAAAACAACAGCAAAATGTGTTCTGCAATTCTAACTATTCTCTAAGTGTGAATGTAAATGCCCATATCATGTAACAAACTTTTGCAAAAGAGAATATAGAAAATACAACTCTCTGATATTTATTTATTGCAAAGTTGTTGTCTGTATTAATACTGAATTATCATCTTCTGGTCTACTGTCTCTAAAGATGGTGAACAGGTCTTACCTGGAAAGATTTCTGCCATAAATTTTTTCCAAATAGAAAATAAACATGATCACCTCCTTGAGGAGGTGATCCTTCCCCTTTACTCATCACTGGTGAAGCCACTCCTCAAGTACCATGTCCACTTGTGAGCTCACCAGTACAAGACAGACATGGACATATGTCATTATAATAACTATGAATTTTGCATTAAATGCCTTCACTTTTTGCAAATATAAAATACATCATGTATTCTGAAGATTTTCAGCCATAGTAAATGTATCTCCACCTGTTCTACTGAAATATAATTGTCAAAATCTTGATTTTCATATACAAGGATTGTAGGTCAGTCCCCTGTCTGAACAAGACCAGATCGCTTTGAACATATGTATTTCATTTACTTTGCTTTTTAAAATATAATTTAAATTTGGCACAAGTTTTCCAACTAATTTTAAATAACCCATTTTATTGTCAGAGAGCAAGGAGTTGATATAATTTATAACAGTGAAATTTAGAGTACTTCAAGTGAAGTCAGTGGTACTGACTTCAGTGGTGAATCAGATTTACTCTTGTGTGCTTCAGATCAGAAATAAGGTTTAATTTATTATTCTGAAAATTACAGAAGAAAGTGGGATTTGTTGTATTTTGGTGATGAAGAAGGTATTTGGAGAGAGCAGTATTTCTGTTTTCTGTGTTAGTACATGATTCTTGTATAATAGTGAAATTTCCGGAAAATTTCTGCCGCAGTTATCTTGCTGTGAGACTGTTTTACTGTTTCATCAACTCTGCCTGAAATGCCTTGTCGTCAGTTTATCATAGATGGATGCTTTCCTGAGGAAAGCTAAAAATCAGTCTT
Organism: Mycteria americana; assembly: GCF_035582795.1. NCBI lineage: Eukaryota > Metazoa > Chordata > Aves > Ciconiiformes > Ciconiidae > Mycteria > Mycteria americana. Next base: position 91,188,075 of record NC_134366.1, on the reverse strand, counting down.
TAAATTACTGTCAAAAATCCAGGTGAAGACATACAGGTCAACCTGCACTCTCAGCTCTTTGTTTCCTCAGTGACAAAAGTATTGGCATCCTTTTTTAAAACCTGTGAAATTCTATTTAATTGAAGGGAGACAGGTTTGACCCTCATCTCTGTACGGCACAATGAATGTGGGTATCACATAGCTGGAGAGTTAATGAGGACAGAGAATGCCTAGCTGGACTCTCCCCCCAAATGCCTGAATCTCTGGTAACCTTGTTTCTAAAATAAACAGAATGGACATTTTTCCACAGGAGGCATTTTAGTAAGTATAAACACGGTCAACTATTAGTAAAAATACTGTCTAAAATGATGGTGTCTTTAATTTCCTAGTATTTTTAAAAAGTAATTTCTACTTTCACTTTTTTCAGGTACTGAGGATAGCTCTTCCAACTGCCAGCTCTGAGACTTGCTTCTGAATTTTAAAACTGTTCTTTCCAGCCCATGCTCTTTTGCTGCTCCTTTTTAAACTAAGCTCTTTGCTGTGCATATGCTCTTGGTAGTGATATAAGGTAAATGAACACCGAAGTGCGTGGCATTGAGCAAGAGAAGAATACACCTATAGGTGAGCCTGCAGGACTTGCACTGTTGTTTTCAGTTTTTACAGTGTGAACTAGCTGAAACTAAAACTCAGTGGAAGCTTATAAATGAAATTTCAGGATGTTGTTTTCATAAGGTACTTTGTAGATGGGTGTGTTAAGAGGTGCGTTGTCTTCCTGCACTTACTCCTTATATTAATGTTCCAGTTTTGATTTTAAAATATTTACTGCTGACTGTCACAACACATTGGTCTTCTCAAAGCCAAAGGGAAATCTGCCTTGGAAAAGAAAGGAAGTATGGTTTGAGTCTCAACTCTCCTGTACTTGATACTCTTAAGCAAAAATTCTTAACCACTATTCCTGCACTAACTCTTGCAAACAGACCCTATTATCAATTTTGCATGGTCTATGTGAAATGAATTTACTTAAATTCAAAAATAGCTGTAAATTGTTTTCAAGATCATATGTAAAATATTAGCCGTATTAGTCATGTAAATTCAGATTTAGTTACCAAAGAAATAAAGACAATAGTAAACAGCCCAAGAGAGAAAAAACACGAAAGAGTTTATACCTCTATAAATCATTGCAGTTGTCCTGTAGAAAATTGTTGCAAAATATGTTTAAAGGCCAAAGATCTGCTTGTAAGTAAGCATGTAACATACTGTTCTGGACAGTTACAGGGTAACAGGAATTCAGGAAATCCTGCTAATGAATTGCAACATATATAAAAATATAAACTTCATTGTTGTATTAACAGTATAGTTCGTACTAATATCTAATGCTGTTTCTGCAGATGAATGAGGAAAATGCACATGTTTTAGTGACCAACCTTTTTCAAAGTCACCTTAGAGTTATTTATTAAAACAGTAATGGCAAAGTCTGGGAAATATTTTGATCTGTTAGATGGTTACTATGTCTAGAGAAAAGAAAACTGATACTAACATGGCACCTGTTAAATCAACAGCAGATAATATCACCAGAGACAGTACTAGAAATTATTACCAGAGTAATAATTATTACCAGAGTACCATGATAGAAATAGAATTTCTTATCTAGAGTGTTGAAGCAATTAAAAGACCTTCATTGACAGAAGTATGCTGTTGGACAAACTCAGAGCAAATACTAAGTTGTAACAATGACATAGGGAATAACGAATCTGGGAACTAGTAGTAAAGAGTAATGAAAAGCTAATGAAGAAACTGAAATAAATTGTGGTGTTGTGAACAGCAATGACCACACAACAGTACTGTAAATGATACACAGAACTGTGTTTTACAGCATCAGCCAAATTACCTTTATTTAAATCAGAAGCTTTCTAAATTCAAGGAAAAGTAAATAAAGTTGTCATTAGCAATGTGTTGCACTGGTGAAGATAAATTGGATAGCTGGTCGATGAGCACCAGTTTCAATTTAAGATTATGAAGAGCTTGCTGTTTGCTTTCTCTGTAGTTTTTCTTTAAGATAGTCTACTCACTGGCAGAATTAATACTAAGAATTGAAATGGTAACAGTAACAAAGAAATGAGATTTAATATAAAACCATGTAATGCATTTTAGCATTTAGCATGCATTTAGCATACATGGTTAGGCATGTAATTGAATAGTGAGTGTCTGTAATGTTAATTCAGAAGATTCATAAACATGTCGTAGCTGTATAAATACATAGGTGTTGACAGGAATATGTGGATCTTAGAGAGAGTATGGTGAAGTATGGTTACCTTACTGAATGCAATATTGTTTTTACATCATTATATTAGCAATAATAATGAGCCATAAGCCTCCACAGGTCTCTATAAAGAAAGGAAGAGTACTTGTAGTAAAGAGCTTCCTGTGTCTTTGAAGGAGAAAGAAGAATCTTAGACATGTAATTTTACATATTTAATGACTACTTTTTTTATCTTGGTAAAAGAACATAGAAATATATCACTACAAAAAAATGTCCCACCTTGAGAAATGAAAATTTTATTTTACATTCTTCTTTTTTTTTCCCCCCAACCAGGTTGTATTGTACTGTACACCTGAATAGTTCTGTCAGCTCCAGAGAAATGTACAGAATAAAAGTTCTCAGTACAAATAAAGTTGCCAAAACATACCTTTTTTTGTATTTAGGCTCATATGATACTTTGCAGATAAATGTAAATAATCAGCTTTTGCCCCTAATGACTAGAAATCTATGCTAGGTGTGCCAGAGAACATCAAACTCTACAAAGAGAGGAAGTAAAGGACAGGAAAGGGGCAGATATGCCATAGAATAAATGGGACAGTAATTTGTCAACACGTTTTTGTGATACCCAAAATACACTGATTTTAAGAGAAGGTATCAGGTGTGGGATTTTTTGCCAAATAAATAAGATTTAGCTGTGGCACATTGTAGTCTGAATTTCTTCAGCACTGCAGTAAGGCATTCCAATTATGCTTGGGCAGAGAAGAAATTACTATGTCTATTATTTCTCTTGCTACTGCATAATAAATTACTAGTTTAAATCTGCATCATTTTTACCAACAAAATAAAACAAACTTTTCTCACAAAGACACTGAAATCAGCTAGGATATAGATGATTGGAATATATGGACTATGATAAAAGTCAGAAAAAAAGTAATAGGTGATGTGTAGGGGTGAAATATTCCCCAAATTAATTATTTTTAATAATTAATAAATATTTTTATAAATTCACGTATTTTAGAATTTTGATGTGGAAATTATATGCAAGGAAGGATAGCAATGAATAGAAAAAAAGGCAGATGGAATTAAGTCAGAAAAGAAAGAATTCTGAGGAAATTACTGATTCACTGAAGCTAGCCTTGTCAAAACACAAGTTTAAATCTGCAGTCTTGGAAAAAACACTAAGGAAATAAAGCTTAATTTGAATTGTTATAATTTCACATCTCACTCAGGCTTTGATATATTTTTTGGGTTTTAATATTTAGAAATAAATTTGTTTCCCTTTTTTCCCCCAATAAGTCAGATTTTTTGAGATTTCAAATAGTTCTGAGGCAAATGCTTACATAATGTGAAAAAATCTGGAGGAAAAAACTCACCTTTCAGAAATTTATAAAGAAAATATTCACTCTTTGCAATCAGTTTTGCTAAAATTGGCCCCTTTCCTCTATGGACTTGAATCCAGTCATTCCCCTGATGAACCTGCATCCTTTTTCTCGTGGAGGGTTAAGAGGTAAAAAGAGTCTTTTCTACTCACAGTGCTGAATATTAACACCCCCACCCACGTAACCTATCTTCACACCAAATGGTCATTCCGAGATCCACAGGGATAATAATATCCTGTCCTGTTCTAGGGAAAAAAACTGTTTCAAAAAGCATTTGGGTAGAGATGGGAGGAATGAAGAGGTTCTTCAACAGGCCAAATATATTACCTTCTCCTATTGGTGCTCCTCTGTCAGTGGTGATATCTGTGCATCTACAAATGAATTTTGATTAAGGTAGTACTGTAGCAGATTTTCCAAGGACTCTTAGAACTTTGATCTGGAGGAGGAGTTGAATCTCTGTTGGAGATGGGCACATTACTAGTTTCCTCTCTGCAGTACCATGCACTAAGGCATGCAGCATGGGGAACATACAGGAGAAACTGGAGATCTGTGTGCTATGGTTTCTTTGAGATGAAAGAGATGTAGTGGGATAGCTCACACAACTGGAGTGCTGCATTGAGTGGATACAGTTTCTTTAGGAAGGACAGGCTGGGAAAGTGAGGAGGGGGAGTCGCCCTTATGTGAAAGAGCAGTGGGAATGCATGGAGCTCTACCTTGGGTTGGATGATGAGCCACTTAAGAGCTCAGGATTAGTGTGCAGAGCAACACAGCTAGTGTTGTGGTGGGTACTTTGATGACAGTTTCCTAGCACAGATGATAAGAGGTGCTCTTTCTGCATCTGATACTTACAAAGAAGGAAGTACTGGTGGGAAATCAGAAGGTTGGGGCAGCCTTGGCTACAGTGCTTATGACACGGTGGAGTTCAGACTCCTGGGGAGTGGGAAACAAAGGCAAAAAGCAAGATCACAGCCTTGAGCTTCAGGAGAGTAGACTTAGGCCTCTTTGGGGACCTGCTTTGAAGAATCTAATGGAATACTATCGTGGAGAGAAGACGTGTCCAGGAGAGCCAGTTGATTTTCAAGGGTCACCTCCTCCAAACTCAAGAATGGTCCATCCTGAGGAAAAGAAAATCAAGCAAAAATGGCACAGGCTTACATGGATGAGCAAGGACCTCCTGAAGATACTCAAATATGAAAAAGGAAGTGTAGAGAAGCTGGAAGAAGGGTCTGGTGACCCAGAAGGAATATAAAGTCACTCTCAAAGTCTGAGGGATAGATTTAGAAAGTCAAAGCCCACCTGGAGCTGAATCTGGCAAGGGACGTGAAGGGTAACAGGAAGGGCTTCTCCAGGACTATCAGGAAAAAGATGCCTTCAGGAAATGAGTTACAACATTACAATTGTCAGATGGTGTTTAACACAAGTCATACATATGGCATATGACATACTGTGTTATTTAACCATTCTGTAAATGCTTTGGTAAAGGAAAGTGAAACTGTTTTCTAGGCATTGAATCAATCATAAATAATACAAAAGAAAGAAGACTAAGTTCAAAGAGCTTGTGAAATCTTTAGAAAATAATCAAATACTTAAAAGTAAAAGTCCACAGAAGCCCTTTATCATTTCTTGCTGGCTGGCTGGCTGATGGTTGAATCAGTAGTTCTGAATGAATTTTGCCTAGCTTTGGATAGAAATGATGTATCTAATGCTAGAAATGGAATGTCAGCTATTTTGTAGAAGATGAAAAATGTATAGGTCATAGTTGAAATGAAGGGCTAATTTATTTTGGTTATGTGTTCCAAATACTTTTTTTTTTTTTTCCAATCTGTTCTATTACAAACCCATGCATGCAAACAAAATATGCTGTGATAATTCAGTGATTCAGAGGTATAACTCAGTCTTTTTTCAGTGGGGTATGGGGTCTGTACATTTGCTGTTTCATAAACAAATCAGAGAACTGTCATGTAAACTTGATATCTGAAAGAACGATGAAGGGTAAGTTAACTGAGCTCTTCTTATGCACAACATTTAGAGATATAAAATTCAGATGTTTTAACATTGAAGACACCGATAGTATATAATTTCAGAAGGGATCTTACATTATCCCACTATTCTATTTTGGAAAAAACACCAAGCACAAGGCTTGTATTAAGCCAGTAGGGTTTCCCAAGCCGAGGAATCTGAAGTTCAGTGATAAATCTGAAGACAAATCTACTGTTTGCCAAGACTGCAGAATGAATCATAGGATTATTCATTCTTTAATTTTTAATAAGCAGAGCTGCTAAGCTTTGGAAAAACACAAATGCTAATATGGGTAAACTCTGGAAAACTGTGGAAACTGAATACTTTGCACTCCTTTAAGTCAAGTTCACTCCTAAATGGAGTTGAACAACCGGAGAGCATTGTGTATAAATTGCAGTAGTACAGTAAATGGTCAGGAAATGGATCTTTTACAGATAGCAAAACCTCACTATTTTATAGTAGGAAAAAGGTCAATCAAGCATAAAAAATTGGAAGAAGCTGTGTCAAATGGTAGGCAATCACTGTTCTGAATCCACTGGTGGTCAGTCTGTTTTCTAGAGATAAAAAGCATTTGCAAAAATATCAGCTTCATCCATGAATATGTACTCACCAAAAATAGATGATGAAATAAAAGATACATTCTGTGGCAAGCAGTTAGTTTCCCTGTCATGATCGCAGATATCCTGGGAGACTGTAGTATTAAAGAAAAAAGGAATCTATCTTCATAATACAATGAATAGTTGAATGTTACTACATTATATCACTGTTCTTCCATATAGCAATGTTCACAGAATGATATACAGTACTTTCTTTGTTGTTAATCAGACTGATCATATACCTGTTAATTGTTGCAATGTCCAAGAAATAAAAAATTTATGGGGAATTTATTGCATGTTGGATGACTTGCTTAAGGACAGTACTAAGGAGAAAAGAGAGATTTGCCACAATAAGGAAACAGTTGAAACAAATTAACTCTCGGGGGCATCAAGGAATATCTGAGAAATGCAGGATTATGTCCAGTAATCTCAGGTACTACTGAAAATGCTGACACAAAATAGAAAAAGTAAAGTTTATGTAAAAGACTAAAGGAACAACTCCACGTATAAAGAAAAAGGGGATCATTTAAAAATAATTACAGGGCAGCATTTGAAAAGCAAAGTTCATCAAGACTTTTGCAGTCAAAACCAAAGTCTCAATTTGAGACCACAATATAACAATGAGAGAGGCCAAAGAACTGTTGTGACAATGGAAAAAACAATGCCTGCCTGGCTTGGTAGTGAAAGAATTAAAAGTAGAAATGATGATGTGACTACAGCAAAGGAATTTAATGACAAGTTAGGCTAATAATGAATAGAAATGAGAAAAAAATTACAAAGCATACAAAGGCAAATATATAGGAAAGCTGGAACACTGTTGTAAAACCACTGTTAAAAGAGATATGAGAAGCAATGAAAATTGTTAAAAGAAAACACTTGTTACTTGGGGATTCAAAAGTTTCTGAAATGAATTGCCAAAATAATTCAAAGGGGGTTTGAATGGTTTTAGTGGTATAAAAAGTTCTTAAGAAATGGAAGAAAACAGATCTGCTAATGGTAAACCAAAAAGTCAGTGTTGTGATGTTCGATTTTACAGCTAACCACTGAGGAGACGAAACATTAATAAGTGGCAAGAAATAAAAAAAAATTAACTTTCAACAGCAGGAAAAAAAATGCCCCTAACATGATAGGGGACAAAATATGGGACCACCTAAGAACATACGAGTATTAGAGAACAGGTGAGTAAGTTAGCATGGATTTCTCTAAAGTACAAATGTATGAACTGCAAATACAGTAAGTTAACAAAATAGCATTACTCTGTATAAGGCAAAATCAGAATTGCCAAGTTTGTGCTCACAGTGTGCCAGGCTCTTCTTGCTTTCATTACACTGAACACAAGACAGAGATGAAAAAGACTTGTTGAGCAAGCCTATGGCATCTTCCAGAGTTTAAGTGAGATGGAACCAATCACAAATAAACAGTACCGGAAGAGCTCACCTCCTCCTATGATCATTGTTTTGAAGTCCTGTTCAAGTTTTCTTTGAAATTGTCATACTGGGTGGCTGACTGTATCACAAAGACATCTTTTTCAGATGTCAGTGAAAGTGGAAGACAGGGACGAGTTTACATATAGTGATGAGATTCCCAATACTAGCTCTTTAGTTTGCCTTTATAATATCCAAGTTGTTGTACTGAGATAACTTCCTTAGTGTGGTGCAAGAACTGCTACCTCCAGAGAAATACGTAGGCTCCAATTTCAAAGGAGGGAATAAATATATTTTTACATTAAGAAGGTTCTCTTAATGGTGCTGAAAAAGGTACCAGTTGTTGAGAGTAATGTAGTTCAAGTGTCATTTCAGTCGTAGTCCTGAAGAAAATTATCCATGTTTCCTGTCAGACAAAGAAGTTTCATGTTAATAATACTGCCTTGTTCTAGTGAGCAGCAGGGAGTCTATGTCCACAGACAATCTAAGCCTTTTCCCAAACATCTGTGTCAACGTGGTATGAAGAAAACAGACTGGTTGCCTGATAAAAATATACAGCACAAGCTTAAACCATTATGCAAAAGACATTACCACACATAATTTAGACTAGCCTGAGTGGTGTGTTGCATTGGATTGACTTTGGTAACAAGTATGGGCAGGTGCAAAGCTTGTGCTTCTTCAGCCACTAAATGCATAAGAGAAATATCCATTATTACATAAAGACACTACAACCACCCACAGTATAGATGGTGTAATATAAGAGAAAAAAATGCCTATAGGTTAATCTTCTAAGGGAAAAGATTAAACTGTCCTGCTACAAGCTATGGTTTTTCAGTAATGTTGAACAAGCATCTGGAGAGAGGGAAGGTTGGGTTTTGGATGTGAGTTATTTTGTTTTGAAATCATACCCTTCACTGAACTGTTGGTAATTATGAAGTCTGTGTTTAGATGAGCATGAAAAATATTTTTTGCCTCTTTCCAGCCTTCTATGGAAAAGCGACATTTTCTTACAAGAATGCATTTACTGTCAGACTCACACTGGCTTTCCATTATATTTTTATTTATTTATTGCAAATTCTTCACACAAACCTGGAGATAGGCTAAGACCATCATGTGAGTTATAATTAATGTGCAAGAATCACAAATATGTTCATTTTAATATTTAGTGTAAACTGTACTGAATTCTTCAGTAGACAATGTTAACACTCTTGGCAGTATCTGTTCCACAAAAACTTGGGAAAGCCCACAATGTTTCTTATTATAAAAACTCATTACTATTTTCAGTTAAAGAAGGAGATACAAGAGAGTATTTGTGATGCTGTTAATGATTTCCCTGATTTCACAGAGATTCTTTTTCCTTTGACTTTTCACAGGCAAACCAAGAAGTATCTCAGTGAAAGACTGAATTGAGCCTCTAAATGCCTCCAGCCAAAGGAGGTAGAGAAAAACCCAACTAGAAACCAGTTTGCAGCTTAGTGTGGACACAGACAGGAGAAAAGATCTGTGCTAAACTGTCAGACACCTGGACACTCACTTTTGCTCTGCTGCAAAAAGCATTGAGACACAAATGTAAATGGGATATTCTAGGATGTAATTCTATCTTCTTGAGTTTTGGTTGAGGTGTGTAGTGGGGTGAAAAGTATTTTGTTTGGTTTTGTTTTGATTAATTTTACAAACCAATGTGTTATCTGAATGTTTCTGAAAAACACGCAAGCATCCATATAAGCAGTAAATCTTTGAATTTAAATTTTATTCTGGCAAGTTAGGAAAGAAAGAAGGAATCAGATCAGTGACTACTCTTGGGTGCTATTTATCAAAACAATAAGAAAGAACAGAATTAGTTGTCAGAGAGATCTCCAGCAAGACAAGTTAGTTTCAAGCACTCTGAGAAGCTGATTTTTGTAAACATTACCCACATCTTGCTTCCCCAGTGAAATATTAGTAAATTATTCTCATACCAATGCCCAATAAGCACAGAAAACAGAGAATGGGAGAAGTTACATCTTTTCTGTGGTCATTTAATCATTTCTGGTTTTTGCTAATACATAGTCCTCAACAGTCTTGGCAATTAGAATTAATTAGTCCACAGATAAAGCTACTAAAGTGTAATGGTCTTTAATTTGAAGATGACAGATTGGGAAGTTTACTTGGTTGTGAGATATGTGGAGCAAATGAATAGGCATGTTCAAAAGTTGCACCTGTCTTTGAGAAAATTAAAAATACATCCTATTATGTAATTAACATGATTTTGAGTCAAATATGCTGTATACTACAAAAAAGTCCAATTAGCTCCTACTTCTGTATTATTTGTAATGAAATTATTTGCAATGAATTATTATTTGGGTATAATTTTCTGGGTGAGTTAATTAAGTCCAGATGATAATTTATTCTTCAAGAGAACTAACTGCGTTGTTCTTGTAAGGTTTTTATTGCTCTTATGTAATTACTGATTTTTTTTATATATACATATTAGAAAAAAGCCATAATATTTCTTTAGTTTTTACAGCCCTGCCCCCCCTTAAACTTGTACAACAGTACTGTAGAACAACATACTTCAATGAGAGTAGAAAAGTTCTGAATTATGAAGGTGAAAGTTAGATACATACCACCTTTTTTATGCACTTGAACATCACCTACAGAGTCTCTCCAGAAGCCACCGCTTACTGCAGTAATAGAAGACTAATTGTATTACTTACTGGTCTTCTGCAATAGAGAGAGTTAAACAAAATAAGTCCTGTTAATGAAGGAAGTATATGCATATTACATATAAAAATCAAACTAGAAGACAATTAAATCTATGACTAAAGTACCTGAAATTTCTGTTTCTTTGTGTAGGTATTCTTTTCTTTTTGGAGAAAAAGTGTACGATCCATTATGAAAAGTACAGTAAAGAAAAGACTTTTTCTGTAAAAGAAGATTTCCATCTTATACCTGGGAGCCTCTGCCATTCATGGACACAAACTGTGAAGGGCCACAGATCACCACTGTAACAAAATCTGAGCTCAGCAGAATGAATGTGCCATTCAGAAAGGCAAACTCTTACCTTGTCCTCAAGCACAGTAGCTGCTGCATCACAGCAGCATTTAGGGACTGCAAAATTCAGGACATGTTCTGTAAATCATTAAGGGCTATAGGCAAGGCAGCAGGATCATGCCGTTCTCACCCATTACCAGATGAAGACAGCTTTGAACACATTGGTGGTATCTTGATACCCTGCTACTGTAACTCAAACAATGACTTCACTCTCTGACACTTCCAAGGACCTGCAAGAAACAGGCACCTGCTGAGTTACTGAGAGCATTCCCTTTGGAGCCAGGACAATGAATCATAAAGTAACTTGCATCCTCGATCATGTCAGCTGATAAGGAACCCTAGTCCTGGCTCCTTTTTTTCCCTTTTGTGGCTTCCTCTTGTGCATAAGGTCATCATAGACTTTTCTTCTCTTTTTCTAAACTGCCACTGACATCATACCACACTATTTAAAACCAGAATGCATCTCTTCATAAAGACAACTACTTTAAAATGTCTTGTCTTTTTGGAGAAAAAGTGGTTAGAAAAAAAAACATGAACAAGCAACAAACTTTATGCAAAAGTGATGACCATGAATTTTTACTGCCTAAAGGGGTAAAAAGAGCAATAAATCTTTTACAGTTTCTCTGGAACTGTTAGTTACCACTTCAGGAGCTTTTTATTCAATGAAAAGCTTTTGCAATGTGAGGAACCAGAGCAGTTCATGTGTTTAACTTACTCATTAAACACAAGACTGTGCTGAAGGGTCAGAAGAAGTGCCTTGACAGGAAGCTAAAGCCATTCCAGGTTCACAGCATAAGGTCAGAATGCTCACATTATTGTTCTAAATTGAAATAAATTAGACTAAATTAGGTTATCAAAGTAAATGAGAATCAACTATGTCTTCTCTTTTTTTTTTTTTTTTTGAACTATTTGCTGTATACCAAATAAGTATAGCTTGAGCACATTTAATAATTAAAATTTTGGAATTACCAGAAAATGTAATTTGTTAGAAGACTTCTAAATATTTCAAGGTTAGGAAAGGATGAGTTTTTAAACTTTTGGAACACAATAATCATTGAAAAAGATAGACTGAAAGGTAACTTGAGGCCAGACAGTCCAACCTGCTGCTCAGAGCTGGTGGACTCGGACCAGGTTGCTCAAGGCTTTATCCAGCTACATATTGAAAATCCCCCATTTCTTTCCATAAATTTTGAAAATTGAAAAGCAATTAGAATTTTAAAGACTTTATCACTTCAAGTTACAGTGTCTCCTAGTGTCATCAAATTTAACTGGCAAACTAAACCTTCAGAACTCCACCAATGAAACTGAGTGGTCCGTCTGTGAAATGGATAGCTCTCTTTCACACCTGCTCTCTTCTTAGAGTACTCCTAAAAAACCCACAGGAATTAAGCAGATGTTCAATGAAAACTGTCACCAAAAAAAAGGGCAATATAATCTATTTGAAAAAAACAACAAAACACATAGTTATATGTTTCCATAGATAAAATGAATTTTCTCAGTAATGTCCTAACAGATTTTTTTTCTGCAGCAGTGCTGAATATGACTCAACATCTGCTATGGATAAGTACATGCAGTGTTTAAACAAATACACCAACTGGCATGTTGAAACCATCCTGTAGACTTCGGTCTGACCAGCTAACAATTTTTGCATTTAAAAAAATACAGTAAATGAATTAAAAAAGAAATAATGAACAAACCAAAAAAAACCCCAACACTGAATGAATTCACAGAATCACAGAATCGTATAGTTTGGAAAAGACCTTTAAGATCATCAAGTCCAACCGTAAACCTAACACTACCAAGACCACCACTATACCATGTCTCTAAACACCTCATCTAAATGTCTTTTAAATACTTCCAGATATGGCGACTCAACCACTTCCCTGGGCAGCCTGTTCCAATGCTTGATAACCCTTTCAGTGAAGTCAAATTTCCTAATATCCAGTCTAAACCTCCCCTGGCGCAACTTGAGGCCATTTCCTCTTGCCCTATCACTTGTTACCTGGGAGAAGAGACCGACCCCCACCTCTCTACAACCTCCTTCCAGGTAGTTGTAGAGAGCAATAAGGTCTCCCCTCAGCCTCCTTTTCTCCAGGCTAAACAACCCCAGTTCCCTCAGCCACTCCTCGTAAGACTTGTGCTCCAGACCCTTCACCAGCTTCGTTGCCCTTCTCTGGACTCGCTCCAGCACCTCAATGTCTCTCTTGGAGTGGGGGGCCCAAAACTGAACACAGTATTCGAGGTGTGGCCTCGCTAGTGCCGAGTACAGGGGCACGATCACTTCCCTAGTCCTCCTGGTCACATTATTTTTGATACAAGCCAGGATGCCATTGGCCTTCTTGGCCACCTGGGCACCCTGCTGGCTCATATTCAGGAAGCTGTCAACCAACACCCCCAGGTCCTTCTCTGCCAGGCAGCTTTCCAGCCACTCTTCCCCAAGCCTGTAGCGTTGCATGGGGTTGCTGTGGCCCAAGCACAGGACCTTGCACTTGGCCTTGTTGAACCTCATACAATTGACCTCAGCCCATCGATCCAGTCTGTCCAGGTCCCTCTGCAGAGCCTTCCTCCCCTCAAGCAGATCAACACTCCCACACAACTTGGTGTCATCTGCAAACTTACTGAGGGTGCACTTGATCCCTTCATCCAGATCATTGATAAAGATATTAAACAGGACTGGCCCCAACACAGAGCCCTGGGGGACACCACTTGTGACCAGCTGCCAACTGGAGTAAACTCCATTCACCACCACTCTTTGGGCCCAGCCATCCAGCCAGTTCTTTACCCAGCAAAGAGTACACCCCTCCAAGACATGAGCAGCCAGTTTCTCCAGGAGAATGCTGTGGGAAACCGTGTCAAAGGTTTTACTGAAGTCTAGATAGACAACATCCACAGCCTTCCCTCATCCATTAGGCAGGTCACCTTGTTGTAGAAGGAGATCAGGTATGGTCAAGCAGGACCTGCCTTTCCTGAACCCATGCTAGCTGGGCTTGATCCCCTGTTTATCCTCTACATGCCGTGTGATGGCACTCAGGATGATCTGCTCCATCAGCTTCCCTGGTACCGAGGTCAGGCTGACAGGCCTGTAGTTCCCCGGGTCCTCCTTCCAGCCCTTCTTGTAGATGGGTGTCACATTTGCTAATCTCCAGTCAGCAAGGCCCTCCCCAGTTAGCCAGGACTGCTGGTAAATGATGGAAAGGGGCTTGGTGAGCACTTCTGCCAGTTCCTTCAGTACTCTCGGGTGGATCTCATCAGGCCCCATAGACTTGTGAGTGTCTAAGTGGTGCAGCAGGTCACTCGCCATTTCCCCCTGCATTATGGGGGCTCCATTCTGGTCCCCATCCCTATCTTCCAACTCCAGGGGCTGGGTACCCAGAGAACAGCTGGCCCTACTATTAAAGACTGAGACAAAGAAGGCATTAAGTACCTCAGCCTTTTCCTCATCCTTGGTCACTGTGTTTCCTCCCCCATCTAATAGAGGCTGGAGATTCTCCTTAGCTCTCCTTTTGCTGCTAATGTATTTGAAGAAGTATTTTTTGTTGTCTTTTATGGCAGTAGCCAGATTGAGCTCTAGCTCAGCTTTGGCCCTTCTAATTTTCTCCCTGCACAGCCTCGCTACACCTTTGTAGTCCTCCTGAGTTGCCTGCCCCTTCTTCCAGAGGTCATCGACTCTCCTCTTTTTCCTGCGTTCTAGCCAAAGCTCTCTATTCAGCCAGGCCGGTGTTCTTCCCCACCGGCTCGTCTTTCGGCACCTGGGGACAGCCTGCTCTTGTGCCTTTAGGACTTCCTCCAATTCAATAGTGACTCAGGCTAAGAATCTGTTTGGGTCATATAACAGACCCCCTTTTTATTAATTTCTTCTTTTTTTTTTTTTTTTTTTATCTAAACTGGAAAAGAAAAGGAATACATTGAAATGCTCTGGTACCTAGCTATAAATACTCCTTCCCCCACCTTTCTTTTTTCCAGATTATCCTTTCTTTCTTGTAGGACATACCATAAATGATCTGCAAGGTACATGAATTCTCATCGTGGCATGTGTCTCTAGGCTGACAATCAGAGAAGTTGCTTATTACATAGTGGTAGTTTCCCCAGTTGGTTGGGAGTGGTTAAGTTATAAGGAGTGGCTACCATCTGGGTAAGTATGGTTGAGATGTGTGGTTATGGGATGTGCACACAAAGGCTAATTCTCAACAGAAAACCTAAGATTATGTTGATCATGTGTTTTTAGTAAATGGATCCAAAGTCATGTACCTTCCTGCAATATGCATTTCAATCATTTCTTTACACATGTACTAAGAGGACAAGAATTCTTATACTTAGTAGCTTGCTTGCCTTTATAGCTCATCACTGAGAAAAACATGAATTAAATGAACTGCAATCTTCGTTGGTATTAAATTCATTTAAGTTGTGGTGCAGACAAATGAACGTACTCTTTCATTTACCATATTATCATTGATTGATAGTTTCTGAAGTTGTTATTGAATATCAATTATACCATCATAAATGTCATTCATATCTGTGTCAGAATGATCCTGTCAGTAGTATGAGCTTGTGTGAAGGGGTTTTTTTCTTTCTTTTTTGCTTAATGTTCATTTCCAGACCTCAACTGTCAGAAAGAAAACATCTTGAGAGAAATGAGAGTTCAAATTGCCTAGTTTTAGATACCAATTTGCAGATGACTCTATAAAGGGTGCTACTCCTTTTCATCTCAAAAGAATAACAGAACCTCTTCTGGAAAGTCTCGATCGTATCACCTCTGCTCCTGCTCTGAATTGTCCTTGGGAAAAACCTGTAATTTCTTATTAACTTTCCCCACAGCTTCAGTTCAAGTTTGTCATAAGCCAGAGGAAGGCCACTAGTATGTACCAACACAGAAGAGGCTTGATTCTGATTTCAGATAGAGGATGAATCATTTGGAATATAATCTCCTGTACTTTACAGTAAAACTTTACAAACCTTATGGTATACTTTATAATTGCATATATTATAAGCTTGATAATTGATAGGAATATTTGGAAACTTCAACATTTTCAAATTTTTAAATTTAACAGCTATAATTTTTTAAACCTTCATGAAATGTACAGCTTTCTGATTAGCAAAGTATTGTTAATATCCCCAGGGAAAAGAAAAATGTCTGTTTATACCTTTCACATGTGTTTGAGACTGAAAGTTTCCTTCTCTGAAAATTTTAGTTAAGAAACTGTTATCAAATTGTTTTTCTTCTCAATGAAATGGAACAAAACAATAACAAACTAACGATAATCATTTCACAGAAAATACCGACATCTCACCGTGGTACCTGTTCATACAAATGTGAGTCCATATTGTATAACGTAAGAGGAATTGTCAAATAATTCATTTGTGTTAATGAGAAGTTTTGTTGGAAAACAGCAAGGCCGAAGATGGGAATGATTTTTTTCCTGTGACACTGTAGTTCTCTATATGTGGCTATGACCATAAATAGCAAAGCTTTGTTTTCATGCCTCTTTGTGTCTGAGCTAATTTATCCATTCTGATGGTAACTGGACAGTCAAGGGCTATCCAGTTGTCCTGATTTCGGCTGGGACAGAGTTAATTTTCTTCCTAGTTGCTGGTACAGTGCTGTGTTTTAGATTTTAGTATGAGAATAATGTTGGTAACACATTGATGTTTTAATTGTTGTTAAGTAATACTTACACTAGTCAAGGAGTTTTAGCTTCCCATGCTCTGCCAGGTGCACAAGAAGCTGGGAGGGTGCACAGCCAGGACAGCTGACCCAAACTGCCCAAAGGGCTATTCCATACCATATGACATCATGCTCAGTATATAAAGTGGGGGGAGTTGGCTGGGGGGCAGCAATCGCTGCTCAGCGACTGTCTGGGTGTCGGTCAGTGGGTGGTGAGAGGTTGTATCACTCGTTTTTTTCCTGGGTTTTGTTCCTCTCTCGCTCTCTTGTTGTTTTCCTTCTCATTACAATTTATTATTATTATTATTGTTCCAATTATTAAACTGTTCTGATCTCAACCCATGAGTTTTCTTACTTTTGCTCTTCTGATTCTCTTCCCCCATCCCAGTGCGGGGGGGAAGGTGAGTGAGTGGCTGTGTGGTACTTAATTGTCAACTGGAGCTAAACCACAACACCAATGTAAGACATAAACATAAGGCAGCTGAACTCTCTGGGGCATTGGCTTATCTTCTACAACACCAAGTAGGGTATGCCAAACAGATAAGGAATAGAACTAATAATTCCACAAATAATATAAAACTACTAGAAACTGGATAAGATATTTAGCTTTAATTGTTTCACAAGGCATATCCAGCTCAACAGCATGAGTCAGCCTCCTGAGATCAAGGGCAGACTTTTCACTGATTTTGACAGGGCCTGAATAAAGTTTATGTAGCATGGATTTCACACTGGTGGAAGTATGAAACATATGAACATGACTGGTAAAAATAAAGAGAAAGCAAAGTTGTTTTGCCCCTAGCAGAAACAGTTTTGCACTAGAAAAATAGCAGCTTACTGATGAAATCTTTGCTGTGTTGGTTTGAAGGCAAGTTCATATTAGCCTTCAAATATTAGCCCGACAATGCCTTTAAGGACTGCTGATTGCAATGGATGCTGGAGCAGTGCGAGGAGCACCAGCAGCGGCAGCAGCAAGCAGTGGTGGGACACACGAGGAGGGATACACGTGGACATGTAGAGAGGCTTGTCTGAACAGGGGGCAATCCCTGAGCAACTGACCCTGAACAGGCTGATTGGAAGAGACAGCAATGGGCAGAGCCTGCACCCGGCAGCGTGGGAAATTTAAGCAGGCGAAAACAATCAGCCCAGCTGATTGCAACGGAGGAGCATATATATTTCCCAGCAGGCAGGCACATGGCAGCGGGCAGGCGTGCAGCAGCATGGTGACCACCTAGCAAAAAGCAGTGTCCCCTGCTTCTCCTGAGCTTCTAGCACCTGGTAGAACCAATGCAGCCACACAGACAGAGCTCCTGTTAAAACATGCGACCACACAGTTTTCCAGATTATGGGGGATGTGTGATGTGTGATGTGTGAAGGGGTATTCCTGGAGGTGGAAAGTGATTGCAAGGAAGACGGCAGGATGTGTGACCTGACTGATGAACTGCTCTGCTTGGTGGCTGAGCTGCAGGAGGAGGTGAGCAGACTGAGGAGTATTTGAGAATCTGAGAGGGAGATTGATAAATGGAGCCATCCTCTGCCATCTATCATGCACAGAAGCCAACTCAGCGTAGCCAATACAGAAGCAGCTCCTGGATCTGCTTTGTGCCAGGAGGAAGGCAGTGTCACAAGGGATAAGGAGGGAGGGACGGCGGAAGGCTACAGCATGGAGCGATAAGAGAAACCCCTCCTTACCCTCTAAGTTACCCTCTAAGATATCTTTACAGAACAGGTACGAGGCCCTCAGTATGGCAGATGAAGAGCATAATGAGTAAGAGGAGCAACCCACACAAGCAGTCTTGCCAATATCAGAGAGAGCACCCCCTCACAACAAAACCTGCATTAAGACCAGCACTGAGAAGAAACAATGGTGAGTTATGGTCATTGGTGATTCCCTCCTGTGCAGAATGGAAGCACCCATTTGCAGACCGGACCCTCGTTTCAGGGAAGTTTGCTGCCTCTGTGGGACCCAAATTTGGGACATCACCACAGGACTGAAGAGCCTAGTTCAACCTTCAGACTATTATCCATTTCTGCTTTTTCACATGGGTGCAAATGATGTCACAACGAAAAGTCTGAGGTCAATCAAAAGAGACTTCAGAGCCCTGGGAAGAATGCTAAAAAATTTGGGAGCACAGGTAGTATTTTCCTCAATCCTCCTAGTAATGGGGGGAGACTTTGGAAGAAACAGGCAAGCCCAGGATATCAATACCAGGCTCCAAGACTGGTGCCTCTGCCAAAACTTGGGATTTTTAAACCATGAAAGAGCCTTCAAGAGACAAGGTATGTTTGGGCCTGATGGGATCCACCTGTCCCCATGGGGAAAATGGGTCTTTGGGTGTAAGCTGGCAGGGATGATCGAGAGAACTTGAAATTAGAATCAATGTGGGAAGGGGATACCAACAGGATTGCAGTAGGTAAGACAAGGGTTGGCATGGCATCACCAGAGGGTGGCAATCCTAGTAGGAATATTTACACTGCTCCTGGGAGCACAGAGGGCTCAGGAGCGTATCTGAAATGCCTGTACACCAACACATGCAGTATGAGAAACAAACAGGATGAACTGGAAGTGTTCGTCAGCTCCCAGAGCTAGGATATCATTGGTATTAATGAGACTTGGTGGAATGAGTCCCACGATTGGAGTGCTGGGGTGGAGGGCTACAGGCTGTTTAGGAGAGATAGGCAGGGCAGGTGTGTGTACTCTGCGCATCCCCTGCACTCCTCAATTCAAAAATTACCAATGTCCCACAGTATCCGATTGCTGCTGTGGCACGAACTGGAATTTCTGAAGTAATAGTAGACTTGGAAAAACAGCACATTATTTCCAGAACCCGCTCCCCACATAATTCACCCACCTTGCCAGTCCAAAAGCTGGATGGGAGATGGCATCTGACAATTGATTATTGGTGCCTAAATGCCACAGCTCTGCTAATGGCTGCAGTACCCAATACTGCAACTCTAACAGCCACACTACAAGCAACTGCACATCCCTGGATGGCAATGCTAGATGTCAGAGATATGTTCTTTATGGTTCCCTTGAAGGAGGAGGATAAAGAGAAATTTGCTTTTACTTGGGAAAGTATACAATATACCTTTAACTGACTCCCACAGGGGTATAAACATTCACCTTATGCTGCGCTTGCTGAACTTTTACAAACAGTCTTACTCCCTCAAGATGTGAAACTGTACAAATATATAGATTATATTCTAATTGGAAGGAACTTCCCTGAAAAGGTGGGGGAAGTTGCAGCAGCAGTGTGGCAAGCACTATATAAAGCAGAAGTTGAAGTTCCATCTGCAAAATGTCAGGGACCAAGCAGAGAAGTAAAATTTTTAGGTATTTTGTGGATTGCAGGTAGTGCAGCAATTCCAGGGGACACCCTAAATAAAATAGAACAATTGCAGATGCCTCAGTCTAGGAAAGAATTACAACAGCTTATGGGTGCTTCAGGGTAGTGGAGGAAACATATACCCGGATTTTCTATCATTGTTCATCCCCTGTACTCACTTTTACAAAAGGGAAAACCATGGAAATGGAACCCAGAACATGAAGAGGCAGTCAAAACTTTAATAAAGGAATTAGAGATATATCAGTCACTGGGGCCAGTACACCCCCATGACCCTATTATAGCAGAATGGGGTTTTGCAGAACATGGTACTTATTGCAATCTATTCCAGACTGGGCCAAGCAGACCAAAAAGGCCTTTAATGTTTAGCTTGACTGCATTTAAAGAGACAGAACAGAGATATTCTGAGTGGGAGAAGGGACTTTTGTCTTTTGTCCAAGCAGTTAAACAAGTTGAGCCACTAAGGTGTAACGTGTCCGGAAAAACCCCGCCAAGACTCGTTTTGTTTTCCCTTTTCAGGAACAATACCGGGAATTATACCAGCACACCTCCCCTGGAGATTGGGTCAACCATTGGAGGATTGCTTATTCTCGCAGGAGCAATCAGCATCAGCATGGACCAAATTTGGCTTATACGCCAACAAGCCTGATGCACAGGGTGGACAGCCTCACTTCCTTTATTTGTGCTAATCAATACAGTAACTATAGTACATTCTGCACCATACATGTTTCTCAGTTGTGGGTGCAATCTACTGTAACAGCAATTATAAGGGAAGGCGATGAGGGCACCTTGCCCACTGGGATTCGAAAGGTAATTTGCGATAATGTGACTCAGTTCAAAAGGGATTTCCAATCTTGGTGGTATCTAGTTAATTTCACTTACGACCCCACCAACAGTAAAGCCACAGCTTTTGTTTTGACCATACTCAATGCTTTGGCATACATCATATACCAAATCATTTCGCTGGGATTAAATCACAATGGAACTGTCCTCTATCCATTAGAACATAGAGTATGGGCCAAACAAAATGGGAACAAATGGCAAACTGTCGATGCTGATGCGTGTGTTGTATGAGAACAACAGAGATTTATTTGTGAAAGTAATACCATTAAGGCCCAAGACATTTGTCTTGACACTGAACACAATGTTTGTCATTTTGAAATACATCCCATGAAACCCCTGACACTGTACTTGTCTATGTTAGAAAGGAATGTATTTGTATGAGAACCCTTTGTGATTCTATATTTATAGACAACACCACTGTAGAGACATATAATCACTCAAGTATCTGTATTTCTAATTTTACAAAAATTATGGGATGCAACTTTAACTATTCAACTCCTGTCACAACCCACCAATTGCTACAATCTAACTATACATAGTATCAAGGTTTATCACCTACCCCCATTGGAATGAATCTCACATTGGTAAGAAAAATGTTGCAACATGATGACCTGAGTCAATTGCTAAAATGAATTTGGAACAATGGACAAAGAACCCTGATTACCAGCCATTCCGATACAGAGGAGATACACCATGTCCTAGAAAGAGTGAGGAAAGATGGACAAATCACTGGTGGGGAAACTCTTTTTGGATGATCACAGAATCACAGAATCGTATAGGTTGGAAAAGACCTTTAAGATGATCGAGTCCAACCGTAAACCTAACACTGCCAAAACCACCACTACACCATGTCCATAAGCACCTCATCCAAACATCTTTTAAATACTTCCAGGGATGGCAACTCAACCACTTCCCTGGGCAGCCTGTTCCAATGCTTGATAACCCTTTCAGTGAAGTAAAATTTCCTAATATCCGGTCTAAACCTCCCCTGGCGCAACTTGAGGCCATTTCCTCTTGTCCTATCACTTGTTACCTGGGAGAAGAGACCAACCCCCACCTCTCTACAACCTCCTTTTAGGTAGTTGTAGAGAGCGATAAGGTCTCCCCTCAGCCTCCTTTTCTCCAGGCTAAACAACCCCAGTTCCCTCAGCCGCTCCTCATAAGACTTGTGCTCCAGACCCTTCACCAGCTTCGTTGCCCTTCTCTGGACACGCTCCAGCACCTCAATGTCTCTCTTGTAGTGGGGGGCCCAAAACTGAACACAGTATTTGAGGTGTGTCCTCACTAGTGCTGAGTACAGGGGCACGATCACTTCCCTAGTCCTGCTGGCCACGCTATTTTTGATACAAGCCAGGATGCCATTGGCTTTCTTGGCCACCTGGGCACACTGCTGGCTCATATTCAGCCAGCTGTCAACCAACACGCCCAGGTCCTTTTCTGCCTGGCAGCTTTCCAGCCACTCTTCCCCAAGCCTGTAGCGTTGCATGGGGTTGTTGTGGCTCAAGCGCAGGACCTTGCACTTGGCCTTGTTAAACCTCATACAGCTGACCTCGGCCCATCGATCCAGCTTGTCCAGGTGCTTCTGCAGAGCCTTCCTCCCCTCAAGCAGATCAACACTCCCACACAACTTGGTGTCATCTGCAAACTTACTGAGGGTGCACTCGATCCCTTCGTCCAGATCATTGATAAAGTTATTAAACAGGACTGGCCCCAACACAGAGCCCTGGGGAACACCACTTGTGACCGGCTGCCAACTGGATTTAACTCCATTCACCACCACTCTTTGGGCCCAGCCATCCAGCCAGTTCTTTACGCAGCGAAGAGTACACCCCTCCAAGCCATGAGCAGCCAGTTTCTCCAGGAGAATGCTGTGGGAAACCGTATCAAAGGTTTTACTGAGGTCTAGATATACAACATCCACAGCCTTCCCTCATCCATTAGGCGGGTCACCTTGTTGTAGAAGGAGATCAGGTATGGTCAAGCAGGACCTGCCTTTCCTGAACCCATGCTAGCTGGGCTTGATCCCCTGTTTATCCTCTACATGCCGTGTGATGGCACTCAGGATGATCTGCTCCATCAGCTTCCCCGGTACCGAGGTCAGGCTGACAAGCCTCTAGTTCCCCGGGTCCTCCTTCCGGCCCTTCTCGAAGATGGGCATCACATTTGCTAACCTCCAGTCAACTGGGACCTCCCCAGTTAGCCAGGACTGCTGGTAAATGATGGAAAGGGCTTGTTGAGAACATCTGCCAGTTCCTTCAGTACTCTCGTGTGGATCTCATCAGGCCCCATAGACTTGTGAGTGTCTAAGTGGTGCAGCAGGTCACTAACCATTTCCCCCTGGATTATGGGGGCTCCATTCTGGTCCCCGTCCCTATCTTCCAACTCAGGGGGCTGGGTACCCAGAGAACAGCTGGCCCTACTATTAAAGACTGAGGCAAAGAAGGCATTAAGGACCTCAGCCTTTTCCTCATCCTTGGTCACTGTGTTCCCTCCCCTGTCTACTAGGGGCTGGAGATTCTCCTTAGCTCTCCTTTCGCTGCTAATGTATTTGAAGAAGTATTTTTTTGTTGTCTTTACAGCAGCAGCCAGATTGAGCTCTAGCTCAGCTTTGGCCCTTCTAATTTTCTCTCTGCACAGCCTCGCTACACCTTTGTAGTCCTCCTGAGTTGCCTGCCCCTTCTTCCAGAGGTCATAGACTCTCCTCTTTTTCCTGAGGTCAAGCCAGAGCTCTCTATTCAGCCAGGCCGGTCTTCTTCCCCGCCGGCTCGTCTTTGGGCACCTGGGGACAGCCTGCTCTTGTGCCTTTAGGACTTCCTCCTTAAAGAATGTCCAGCCTTCCTGGACAACTTTGCCCTTTAGGGCTGCCTGCCAGGGGACTCTCTCGACCAGTCTCCTAAACAGGCCAAAGTCTGCCCTCCGGAAGTCCAAGGTGGCAGTTCTGCTGACCCCCCTTGTCACTTCTCCAAGTATCAAAAACTCTATCATTTCGTGATCACTCTGCCCAAGACGGCCTCCAACCATCACATGGCTCACAAGTCCTTCTCTGTTCGTGAACAAGAGGTCCAGTGGGGCACCTTCCCTCCTTGGCTCACTCACCAGCTGTGTCAGGAAGTTATCTGCCACACACTCCAGGAACCTCCTAGACTGTTTCCTCTCTGCTGAATTGTATTTCCAGCTGACATCCGGCAGGTTGAAGTCCCCCACAAGAACAAGGGCTAGCGATCATGAGGCTTCTCCCAGCTGCTTATAGAATAGTTCATCAGTCTCCTCATCTTGGTTGGGTGGTCTGTAACAGACTCCCACCACAATATCTGACTTGTTGGCCTTCCCCCTGATTCTTACCCATAGACACTCCACCCTATCGTCACCATCATTGAGCTCTAAACTATCCAGACAGTCCCTAATGTATAGGGCTACCCCACCACCTCTCCTGCCTCGCCTATCCCTCCTGAAGAGTTTATAGCCATCCGTCGCTGCACTCCAGTTGTGCGAGTCATCCCACCATGTTTCCGTGATGGCAACCATATCATAGTTTTCCTGATGTACAGTGGCTTCCAACTCCTCCTGCTTGTTGCCCATGCTGCGTGCATTGGTGTAGAGGCACTTCAGCTGGGCTGTCATCCATGTCTCCTTCATAGAAGAACACCCCTTGTGTGCTTTGAGGTGTTTCACTGGCATTTCCCTCTTGGCTCCTATTGCCTCAGTATTCCCTAGCTCAACTCTGTTCGACTTCAGCTGTTCCCCAGTGTACCCCGCACATCTCAGAGACACAGGCCGAGTGCCCTCGCTGGCACCCGCTCCCTCTAACCGTGGCACGTCTTCCCTCAGCTTCCCTCGGGCAAGCCTGATATTACCCCCCTTCCCCTTTGAGTCTAGTTTAAAGCTCTGTCGATGAGCCCCGCAAGTTCCTGAGCAAAGATTCTCTTTCCCCTTTGAGAAAGATGAATCCCATCAGACGCCAGCAAACCTGGTGCTGTGTAGGCCATCCCATTATAATAAAAAACAAATCTGTGGCAATGACAGCAGCCACGGAGCCATGAGTTGATAGACTGGGTGTCTCTGTTCCTTCTAGTGTCACTACCCACAACTGGAAGGAGAGAGGAGAAAATAACCTGTGCTCCAGAGTCCCTTACTAGCTGTCCCAAGGCCCTGAAGTCTCTTTTGATCGCCCTAGGACTTTGTGTTGCAGCTTCATCGCCCCCCACATGGAAGAGCAGTAGCGTGTAACAGTCCGAGGGCCGTACCAGGCTAGGGAGTATCCTCATGACATCCTTCACCCGGGCCCCAGGCAGGCAGCAGACTTCCCTAAGAGGAGGGTCCGTTGGACCCTCGGTTCCCCTCAGAAGGGAGTCACCCACAACTATAACCCGTCTTCCCTTCCTTGTGGAGATGGTGTTAAGACGAGAGGTACGTTCTTCTGGCCTAGGCGACACCTCTGGTGTAGATAGACTGTCATCCCCATCCTCCATTGACTGGCCTTCTACCTCCAGGGCCTCATACCTGTTGTACAGAGGCACCTGGGGGGGCGAGGTGGGCACGGAGGGCGTTCACCTGCCGCCACGAGCGTGGACTTGCCTCCATTCACTCTTTTCCTTTGAGCTGCTGCCTTCAGCCCGGTGCAGGGGGATACAGGATCCCCTTGATCGTGGGTTCTTACTGGTGGCTGCTGCCGCTCCTGTTCCTGTCTCAGGGGGGGCAGAGCATGGCACCACCAGTCCATCTCTTTCTCAGCCTCCCGGATGCTCCTTAACCTGTCTACCTCCTCCCATAGCTCTGCCACCATGCAGAGCAAATTATCCACCTGGTCGCACCTCACACAGCTGTCCGCATGGCTGCCATGTGTGAACAGTGAGAGGCCCAGGCACTCCCTGCAGCCTGAGACCTGGGTGGCCGCATGTTTTCCCGGCAGCTCCGTCTGGGTAGCCACATCCACTCTGGCAAGCACAGAGGGCATCGCTTTCTGACGAGTGAAGACCATAGTTGAGTTTCTTCTGAAAGGATGGGGACTACTGAATGAACTCACTTCTCACAGATCCTCTTGAGCTGCTAGGGTGCCTTCGCCTTCCCTACACGCCCTGCCTGCGCGAACTGCCGCACAAACTGACGCTCCATGCCCTTCTGACGCGCCACGCCCTGTTTGCCCGTCCTGGTCACCGCGCTCCTGGTCGCTCGCGCTCCCTGGGTGCTGCTCTTGTACGGGAAGGGAACTGCTGCCGTCACTCTTGTCCCTGCCCACGCTGAGTCAGAGCCAGGCCCTCGTCAGGAGCTCCCGCCTTCCTGCTCAGGGGCCGGGGCGTGGCTGCGGTAGCCATCTCTCTCCGTGCCCTTTTTTTTCTTCTCCCTTCCCTGTGCGGTTTTGCCGCAGTTTAGCCGATCCAGCAACGGTCTCCTGATGTGGTCCTCTGTCTCAGAGCTCCTCACCTCGGAGGCTTCGCTGAAATGATCACCAACAGCAAGTGGAATTTTGAATTTGACACTGCATCCAATTGTAGTATTGTTAGTTTTAACCTTATTACGTTTATTGCTTATAATCATTCTGTATATTGAAGTTTGGCAAAAGATGAAACAAATTACATCAATCCAACATGTAAAACATACACAATCAACTGATTCTGTATGTGAAATGCTATATAACTAGCATTAATTGTGACACTTAAACTAAAGAGCTTGATAACAGCTTAAACTAAACACTTAAACTAAACAACAAATAATTGGACTCTTACCACTGATCTGCCATACACCACATATTTATGACACAGAGGCAAGAGGTAACCATACTACCTTTCTATAAGTCGATAAAGTGGATTGACTGTAGTCACGGAGTGGAGTGTGATGGATGCACTTACTTTTTAACCAAACTAGCAGCAGTTTGGTACAGGCTCCAAAGGAGGTAAAGGCCTGAGCCGTGGCCAGGCCAAGAACTCCTCTGGTTCTGGTCTGTTCTCTGAGAACCCACAAAGGAGCCGAGTGGCACGGAGAGCATTGATGCATATGAGCTTGGAAGACCAGTCATGGGATTATCACATGAATATTGGGTGGCTTTTCCAAGACTAATTTATCAAGGAACAAAGGAAGTTTTGGGTACAAGTAGCATCGTGCATACCTTTCTCATTGCATGTAATTTAACTACAAGCCAACCACTTTAGTCCATAAATATGACAGCCAAAGTGATCCTTCTTTGAGCTCTCCCTGCTAGGCAGCATGGCTGCATGGTGGTGATCTCCCCTTGAGCTGGGACACCTCTCAAGGTTGCTCCTTAGGCAGAGAGACCTTTTCCCAACAGCAGATCTTTGGTAAGTGACTGATAGCATGCTGAATTAATATTAATGAAACATTACTAATCCATGTAGCTACTCAATATTAATTATTATAAACTTTGTATAGATAATTTTGTTAGACATAAACCATTGTCCAAATCTGAGACTAAGATTGGACCTAGCCACACCTAGGCTCCAGTTTAGAAAGCGAGGAGGTCCACCCTGAACCTCATGACTCAAGGGGAGGGTCTTCCTTGCCCTTTTCATCTCCAGTCTCTGTGTGAATCATTCTAACTCAGTTCTAACTCAATTTTCCTTTGTACGTTTCTTCCACATAGTAATTAATAGAGTGAACTTTGTTAAGTCACACTTTTACAACATCGTATTAAAACCACTTTTGCTAATACCTTTGATGGTGATTCTTTAAGTGATCTAAATCACTCATTCGCAACAACAGGCAAGGTGGAGGTGTCGCACTATATGTAAGGGGGAGTTTTGATTGTACAGCCCTTACAGTTAGTGATGGTGTGGTTGAGAGCCTCTGGGTAAGGATTAGGGGAATGGAAAACAAAGGAGATGTGGTAGTGGTTGTCTACTACCGATCACCCAGCCAGGATGTAAGCACTGATGAGTTATTCTATAAGCAATTAGGAGAAATTTTGGGATCGGTAGCCTTTGTCCTTATGGGAGATTTCAACTTTCCAGACATCAACTGGGAATATGCTGTGATGCGCAGATCTTGGAAATTCTTGAAGTTTGTGGGAGATAACTTCTTGTCACAGGTTCTCAGCAAGCCAACTAGGAAAGACAGCCTCCTAGACTTGCTATTTGTGAATAGAGAAGGACTCGTGGGGGATGTGATGGTAGGTGGCTGCCTTGGCCACAGTGATCATGAAATGGTTGAGTTTAAAATTTTCAGTGTAATGAGAAGGACAGCAGAGTGACTACCCTGGAATTCAGGAGAGCAAACTTTAAACTATTCAGGGAGCTATTTAGAAGAGTACTTTGTGAATCTGCTGTTGAGGGCTTAGGAGTCGGTGAGTGCTGGTCAGTTTTTAAGGAACACCTTTGAGAAGCACAAGAGCAGGCAATTCCACTGTGTCATATGTCAAGCAAGTGGGGCAGAAGATCAGCTTGGCTGAATAGGCAACTCCTCATGGAGCTCAGGAGGAAAAAGAAACTATATGATCTCTGGAAGCAAGGTCAGGCTTTGCAGGAAGAGTACAGAGCTGTGGTTCATTTATGCAGGGCGAAGATACTAAAGGCCAAAGCTCAGTTAGAGTTGAAACTGGCCAGGGTTGTGTCAGATAACAAGAAAGGCTTTTTAAAGTAAGTTAATAGCAAGAGGAGGTCTAAAGAAAACATTGGACCAATACTTTTTGAAGAAGGTCATACTAATAAGGATGAAGAAAAAACCAGAGGCATTCAATGCATTTTTTTGCCTCAGTCTTTAATAATATTTAATAATACTAATAGACCTTGGGCTGCCTGGTTCCCTGAGTCGGAGGACCACAAGTGTGGGAACAGTGACCTTCCATTTGTGGACACTGAAATTGTAAGGGACCAGCTGTATCAGCTGAATGTTCACAAGCCCACGGGGCCTGATGGAATTCTTCCCAGAGTTCTGAAGAAGGTAGCGGATGTTACGGCAGGAGCCCTCTCAATCATCTACCAAAGGTCTTGGGAGTATGGGAAGGTGCCTGCTGAGTGGAAGCTAGACAATGTTATTCCAATCTACAAAAAAGGTGTGAGGGAAGACCCAGGGAACTACAGACCTGCCAGTCTAACCTCAGCTCCTGGAAAAATTATGGAGAAGATTATACTGGGTACTATTGAAAGGCATTTAAAGAATAATGCAATCATCAGGCAGAGTCAACATGGGTTCACAAAGGGAAAGTCCTGATTCACTAGTCTGAAATCTTTCTATGATAAGATCACCTGCCTAGTGGATGAAGAGAAGGTGGTGGATGTAGTTTTTCTGGATTTTAGTAAGGCTTTTGACACTGTGCCTCACAGCATCCTTCTGGACAAGTTGTCCAACTGTGTGATGAGGGGGTTTATGGTGTGCTGGGTGAAGAACTGGCTGAAAGGCAGAGCTCAAAGGGTTATAGTGAATGAGGCTACATCTGGCTGGCAACCAGCCACCAGCAGAGCTCCTCAGGGGTCAATTCTAGGGCCAGTTCTGTTCAATATATTTATCAACAATCTGGATGCGGGAGTTGAATGCACCATCAGCAAGTTTGCTGATGATACCAAACTGGGAGGTGCTGTTGACTCTCTTGAGGGAAAGGAGGCCTTGCAGAGTGATCTAGATATATTGGAGCACTAAGCTATGATTAATGGGATGAAATTTAACAAGTCCAAATGCCAGATTCTGCACCTAGGACGGAGTAATGCCAGGCACAAGTATAAACTGGGAGAGGAGTGGCTGGAGAGCAGCCCTGCAGAAAGGGATCTGGGGGTGCTGGTCAACAGCAGGCTCAATATAAGTCAGCAGTGTGCCCTGGCAGCCAAGAGGGCAAACCACATCCTGGGGTGCATCAAACACAGTATAACCAGCCAGTCAAAAGAGGTGATTATCCTGTTGTATTCAGCGTTGGTGCAGCCTCACCTTGAGTACTGTGTGCAGTTCTGGGCTCCACAATTTAAGAAGGATGCGAAGGTCCTTGAATGCATCCAGAGGAGGGCAACAAAGCTGGTGATAGGGCTGGAAGGAATGTCCTATGAGGAGCAGCTAAGGACTTTGGGTTTGTCTAGTTTGGAGAAAAGGAGGCTGAGGAGTGACCTCATTGCTCTCTACAGCTTCCTGAGGAGGTGAAGAGGAGAAGGAGGGGCTGATCTCTTCTCCCTTTTATCCAGTGATAGGATGTGTGGGAATGGTTCAAAGCTATGCCAGGGGAGGTTTAGACTGGACATTAGGAAGCATTTATTTATGGAGAGGGTAGTCAAACACTGGAACAGGCTTCCTAGAGAGGTGGTCGATGCCCCATGCGGGTCAGTGTTTAAGCAGCATTTGGACAATGCCCTTGACAACATGCTTTAACTTTTGGTCAGCCCTGAATTGGTCAGGCAGTTGGACTAGATGATTGTTGTAGGTCCCTTCCAACTTAAATAGTCTATTCTATTCTGTACTATTCTGTACTATTCTGTACTATTCTATTCTATTCTATGCTATGCTATGCTATGCTATGCTATGCTATGCTATGCTATTCCATTCCATTCCATTCCATTCCATTCCATTCTTTAAAGAAGTTAGTATGTTGATTGTTTGGTTAGAAGATAAGGGAGTGGCAGCTCACTTTTCTAGAGACTGTTGGAATCTTCCCAGTCTTGAGAACACATTGCTGCTCTTTGGAATACAAAATGTGGTCTTAATTACAGCAACATAAGAGATACCACTGGTACTGATGGTATTGTCTCAGATTTACTGATGTATTCATGTTTTCTATTGTTTTATTCTATGATCATGGAAAGTAACTGTGTGTCTCACTGAAATAAAAGACTGTAGGTGTTAGAATTTGCTCGCTTAACTAAAAGGCACAATAATTAGGAAATTAAACCTTTGCTGCCCTTTCAATTGAGAAGGAAATGCTGGATGCAGTACTTTAGAGAAAGTAATTGATATAATTGTTAAATTACTGACTGGAGGCCAACAACTTTTACATTAATGAATGGATGTCGACAGCTCTTACTATCTGTGCCTTGTATACATGTGTGTTTGTATTATAGAAAAAGTGCAGTGAGTTCATAGTCTTCTGGGAGAGCTCAGTGTTCCTTTTAAGTGTATGTGAGGACATTAGCACTAAACAGAAAACAACTTTGACATTAATTTTCTAGATAAACCATTTTTATATGTTTATGTTTTAATATACTTACGATAGTTTTATGGGCAAGTAAGATTAGATAGTGCATATATTATCTAACTTAGAAAATTATATTCAGTGAAGAAGGAAGTCATGGCATGCAGATAAGTTTAATGTATTTACTAGGTGGAAGAAAAAACAAGGGAGATGGATTATAAATAGAGGTGTCTTCAAAAGACTGGTTATTTTTTTGTTAGACAAAGTTAGTTTTTGAAACTTGAGATCCCGAAGTTTATTTATAATGTAAATACCTGTAGTAATGTAGGTTAATTAAAATCCTTGCAAAATGTTTCTTACTTGCATACATCAATTACATAAAGAATGAGTCTGTTTTTCTAAGGTTTCTTCAAATCACATCAACACTGTCTAATAGATATTACAAAGAACTGTAGAAATTGGTAAATGAAAGAACTATTTTGGTGTTTATGGGAATTTCTGTTAAAATTCTGAATAATTAATAAGTGCTTAAATAAGTACCAAGATCTCTAAATATAGGCTTAAGCTCTGTATTATACACGTGCCACGTAGATATACACGTGCCATGTAGTTTTGAAGTGATTTTATTATCTAGAATTTGTTTTAAAACCAAGCCAGGTCATTAATGACTAAAACTGTCTGCTGTCT
Source organism: Mycteria americana (assembly GCF_035582795.1). NCBI lineage: Eukaryota > Metazoa > Chordata > Aves > Ciconiiformes > Ciconiidae > Mycteria > Mycteria americana. The sequence goes on along the minus strand of NC_134366.1, from coordinate 91,156,795 downwards.
GTGATCAGAATTTAGTGAAAGGACTTGAATGTGCATATTTCCAAATCCTGACTCTCCCAGGGATTAAATACAAATAAGCTAGCATGATCACCTGCTCTTTAAAGATGATTCCACTAATACCTCAGATGACTTGGCAAGGCTGAAAATATTCTACCATTCCCTTTTGTCTTTATCGCTTTTGTGAACAGATGTATGACTTCTTGTCTACAAGACAAGCTTACAATTTCTCAGGACCACTGGATTAAATTAAAATACAGAAGCAGGGCAGTTCAGGCCACATGCAGTAGTAAAACAAGAACTTTTACTTCAAATCTCTTTTAAATGGTGTGTGCTTTCTTGTTTTCTAACATTTGAGGGAGAAAAAAGAGAAAGGGATTGTGAGATGGAAATGATTAATAGGAGAAACACTGATTCATAAGCATGTGGTAGGTATCATGTTATAAAACTGATCAGTAATGATTTATGTGTGTTTTCTCTGTAAAGCTGGTGACACTCCAGAAAAAACAGGTAATAGCTGTATAATATTAATTTATGTAATGTCCATTATAAATGCACTGTAGTGGCAGTTCAGTGTGGGGGATGGTTGAAACTGAAACAGCTGGTCTAGGACTAAATGGTGAACAGAAGAAATCATTTTATAGTAAGTCGTTTAACTCCTAGAAGAACTATTAAATGCAATTGTATCTGTATCCAAAGCCTAAAGTCATTGACACAACAGAAGCATGAAATACATGAAACTCCATGCCTATATTTGTACTGGGTGGGAAGCAAATGGCTGGGATTAGGATTAAAGAGGGAAACTAAGAATTTCCTGGAACTATCCTGGGCCTTGAAAAGCAAGTCCTATGGTGACACGGCAGCCCAGAAAGAATTGAGTCAGACAACGGGACTCATTTCTGAAACAGCCTCATAGACACCTGGGCCAAAGAGCATGGCATTGAGTGGGTATATCACATCCCCTATCATGCACCAGCCTCTAGGAAAATTGAACGCTACAGTGGACTGTTACAGACTACACTGAGAGCAATGGGTGGTGGGACATTCAAACACTGGGATACACATTTAGCAAAAGCCACCTGTTTAGTCAACACTAGAGGATCTGTCAGTTGAGCTGCCCCTGCCAATCAAAAGTTTTACGTACTGTAGAAGGGGATAAAGTCCCTGTAGTGCACATAAAAACTATGCTGGGGAAGACAGTCTGGGTTACTCCTGCCTCAGGCTAAAGCAAGCCCATTTGTGGGATTGCTTTTGCCCAGGACCTGGATGTAATTGGCGGGTAACGCTGGAGGATGGGGAAGTCCACTGTGTACCTCAAGGGGATTTGATTTTGGGTGAGAATAGCCAATGAACTAAATGGTATGATGTTAATTGTTATATAATACTGTATGTCATCTTTTTTTATGGTTGCTATAGGCCGTATCAATGGTATTACAGTAAGAATCACCCAGATTAATGAAGAATGAACTTAAATGAAACTGAGCAAAGTGCAGCAGTGGTGGAACCAGAACTGACTTCAGCATGCAACAGTCCAACACTACACACCATCTCTCCTGCCCTGAAGGACTGTTATGACCTGAGATGGAACCCAAAGTCATGGACTAAATGAACTCAACGGACGTTTTAGAGGGATGGCCCATAGACCAAGGGAATGATATCTGTGTGTATATACCAAAAGACAGGAACAATGGTGGTGATTAATTGGAATGTATTAGAAAGGGTAGAACCTGGGCATGACGTAGATGGTATAGAATAAGGGGTGGATACTGTCCTGGTTTCGGCTGGAATAGAGTTAATTTTCTTCCTAGTTGCTGGTGTAGTGCTGTGTTTTGGATTTTAGTATGAGAATAATATTGATAACACACTGATGTTTTAGTTGTTGTTAAGTAATGTTTACACTCGTCAAGGACTTTTCAGCTTCCCATGCTCTGCCAGGTGCACAAGAAACTGGGAGGGGGCACAGCCAAGAGAGTTGATCCACACTGGCCAAAGGGCTATTCCATACCATATGACATCATGCTCAGTATATAAAGTGGGGGGAGTTGGCTGAGGGGTAGCGATCGCTGCTTGGGGACTGGCTGGGTGTCAGTCAGTGGGTGGTGAGAGGTTGTATCACTTGGTTTTTTCCTGGGTTTTGTTCCTCTCTCGCTCTCTTGTTGTTTTCATTCTCATTACAAATTATTATTATTATTATTATTGTTGTTGTTGTTGTTACTATTATTATTATTATTATTGTTGTTCCAATTATTAAACTGTTCTGATCTCAACCCACGAGTTTTCTTACTTTTGCTCTTCCAGTTCTCTCCCCCATCCCACCAGGGCGGGAGGGTGAGCTAGCTGCTGTGTGGTGCTTAGTTTCCAGCTGGGGTTAAACCATGACAGATCAGTACCTCAATAAGTATCTATTTGTTAAATGTAATTAGACTACTTGTTATATTTATAAGCCTTTGGCTCTTGTCTTGCATTTAAGACCCTGACATTAAGTCTTGCTGAATAAATCCTTTCCTTGTTTTACCAAGATACTTGTGATGCTGAAGGTACGGTGATGTATGGCATGATGCTGCATGGTCACAAACAGGGTGGTTTTCTTTTTTCTCAAGGAAAGGAAAGAAACCAAATAAAGTATCATGTAAGGGAACTCCCAAGAGAGCTATATCTGAAATATGTTTAGCATAGGCAGAAGCTGGGAAATAATTTGTTCCACATTGCAGAGGGTCACTGATGAATGGGAGAGGCATGGTATAGCCAAGTGTCTTCATTGGTTAAGAATTCTTTTTAAAAAATGCATTAACTCACACTTTTTCTGCAAAAGCAGATGGATGTGTAACATACTGCAGTTCAGAGAAAACCCAGAGTGCCACAAGAGACTGTTCCCTTGAGTAATGAAACTGGTTATGTACAATAAAATTAAAATGCGTAGCTTTTCAGTTGCCTGAAATAAAGCTGAGTTAGTGTGCAATAGGCCTTATTAAAACAGACTGACCAGTTTCATGCCTTTGGAAATGTCTCTATAAAGGACATCCAGGACTAATGGATTGCACACCTGGAACCGTCATGTCGTATATTTATCTGTAATTTAACATTGTCCTATCTGATGCTTGATGGAAGCTGCATCTTCCCTGAAAAGCACTTTCAACTTAGATGTAATTTCTTATTGAACAGGTTAACAGAAAATAACATTTATTTTTTAAAAGGCAAAAATATATTCATAAAAATTCCATTAAACTGAATTTCAAAGAGTAGGTGAAATGATGTAGAGCTGAATTAGTAATTGAATATATGAAAGCAACATTAATGAGCAGATTTAGATTGGCAGCCCTGAAAAAAACAGAGCTGCCTTTTCACAAAGTAAAGGGTCATTGGCTGTATTTCTTGCCAACATAATTGTTTTGTTCTGTGAAGCGAAAAAGTAGCTTTGTTTATGAGTGTTTGACTGCATTTTTGGTGACATTGCCCATGAACATGCCAATAATGATGACACCACACGTGAATTCCTTTCATATATAAAAACTTTTTTCACAATTTTTATTATGTATGATAAAATACTAATAACTGAACATACCATATCACAGACAATGAAAAAGAACAATGCTTCCCACATTTTCTGCTTTTCAGGACAAATTCCATGAGCATCTTTTAAAGACGTGTGCTTAGATATGCAAAATTCCAGGATGCATAAAAGCATGTTGAGTGACTCTCCGTCATATTTGAAAAGTCATGGCAGTCAGGTGAAGTCCCTGGTGACTGGAGAAAAGGAAATATGGCACCCATTTTTAAAAAGGATGATAAGGAAGACCCTGGGAACTACTGACCAGTCAGGCTCACCTCCATACCCAGTAACATCATGGAACAATCCTCCTGGAAGACGTTGAAACATATGGAAGACAGGGAGGTGATTAGAGACAGCCAAAATGGTTTCACCAAGGACAAATTGTGCCAGACTAATGTAGGGGCCATCTACAATGGAGTGACTGCATCAGTGGACAAGGGAAGAGCTACATATGTCAGCTACTTGAAATTCTATAAGGCTGCTGGTACAGTCCCACACAACTTTCTTGTTTCTAAATTGGAGATATGGGTTTGATGGGAAGACTGTTAGATCGATAAGGAATTGGCTGGAGGGCTGCATCCAAAGGGTTACAGTCAATGTCTCAATGTCCAAGTGGAAACCAATAATGAGCGGTGTCCCTCAAGGGTCTGTACTGGGACCAATCCTATTTAATATCTTCACCAATGACATAGACAGTGGGATTGAATGCACCCTCAGCAAGTTTGCAGATGACACCAAGCTGAGTGGTGCAGTTTATTCACTTGAGGGAAGGGATGCCATCCAGAGGGACCTTGACAGACTTGAAGAGTAGACCCACATAAACCTCATGAAGTTCAACAAGGCCAATTTCAAGGTCCTCAACCTGGGACGGGCAATCCCCAATATCTGTATAGACTGGGTGAAGAATTGATTGAGAGCAGCCCTGCAGAGAAGGACTTGAGGATATTGGCAGATGAAAAATTATATATGAGCCAGCAATGTGCGCTTGCAGCTCAGAAAGCCAATTGTATCCTGGGCTGCATAAAAGAAGTGTAGCCAACAGGCCAGGGGGATGATTCTCCTCTACTCCACTCTCAGGAAACCCCACCTGGAGTTCTGCATCCAGTTCTGGGGTCCTCAGTACAAGATGGACACAGGCCTGTTAGAACAGGTCCAAAGGAGGACCATGAAGATGATCAGAGGGCTGGAACACCTCTCCTACGAAGAAAGGCAAGAGAGTTGGGGTTGTTCAGCCTGGAGAAGAGAAGGCTCCAGGGAGACCTTTTTGTGGCCTTTCAATACTTAAAGGGGGCTTATAAGAAAGATGGAGAGGGACTTTTTACGAAGGCCTATAGTGATAGGGCAAGGCACAATGGTTTTAAACTGAAAGAGGGTAGATTTAGATTAAATATAAGGAAGAAATTTTTTATGATGAAGGTGATGAGACACTGGAACAGGTTGTCCAGAGAAGGACAATTTGAAAAATTAGTTGGGCAAAAATGGATCACATAATTTTTTTCCTCCAGCAGAATAGACAGACAAGTTTCTTTTATCCTCTATAGAGTCTAGAGAGTTTTTGTCACAAAAGGTGATTGCTCGCTAAATGTTTAGTCCACTTGAAATGTTTTCATGCTTGTTTATTAAGTAATTAAGCAGGAGTTTTGCTCCTTAGGTACTGTCATTTCTTAATGAGTAAGTTAATGCAGATTGCTCCCATGATGTATCACTATTTGCAACAGGAAAAGTTGAGCATGTGATCATTAATTCTTTATAAACTGGCCCTGTTTGTTACGAAGTTATGCTCCATTTCTCTTAAGGTTTTTTTTTTTTTTTTGGTTGTGTGGTTGGGTTTTTTTAACTTTATTAACAAAATAGTGATCTTGATTACTGTTTTTCACAGAATCAATGTGACTATTGGTTGCTATTAATCATAATTCATAGTTCAATAAACAATACCCTTTTCTAACTCACCAGATATTCACTTTGTCACTGTGTACATGGATAAAAAGCACTTCCATATAATTTCACTGTCTTTGACATGAATAGCTGAGACAATAAGCAATAGTGCACTCAGCAGGGAATGTCATTTGTTGTTTTAAATACAATAAATTATATCAAGTCATATGTATTGCAGAAATTCACTAACATAGTACAAAAGTCATTAACTCAGGTGGAGACCTGGCTTATCTCCAGTGATTTGAGTGGAATTAAGGCAGTGCTAAATTTGGCCCATTAACTTCTGTATGGTTTCTGCTATGTTTAACTTTGTACATTCTGTATTCAAACATTTTATTACCAAGATTAATAGCCTCTCTCCTATTGCATTAAGAATCCAATAGCATGACAAGTTATGGCTGGCATAATGCAAAGCGCATAAACTTACTAAAAATAACTAGTTTGACACAGTGGGTTGTGCTACTCAGTGACTGATTTCAAATCCTGACTCAAGTCTATTACTTGTTGTATTGGAAAAATGTCAGAAATTCATGGGATCTCAGACAGACCCTGTCAACTCTCTGCACACTGTCATACCTACTATCTGTAAATATTATCTGCAGAGTATCTTTCTTATTCTAAGAAATTACTGTGCAATTCTCATTTATGGTGTAACAATTAATGTAGCAATATGACTGGATGGCTCCAAAGATTTTTGGAAGGTTATGAGATACTTAGCTTTTGATGCTGCTTGGCCCAAAAGCTAAAAAAAGTTTAATATTCACTGGATTAGATGAGGAAATAGTTGACTTAAATGTAGGGTTTCCACTCTTTATTATATTGGGTTCCTATACATACTATTTCACAAGAAGGCGCGGTCAGTCTTGAGACAGAGTAACTGTTCAGATGGACCTTCAGGAACATGTGGAGTATTTTGCATGCCATCACTTCTGATGGTGTTGATGTTGGTTTTCAGTGCTGTTAACTCTGTTTTACCTTCAAGAAGTGAGTTGTCTTCATTTAGTTTTCAAAATGGCTTATCTGCATTGATGCAGATGCTGTATTTCTGAGCAGAGCAATGCATAGCTGTAATGGTTGCCAGGGAAAGAAACACAGGGTACTGCATAAGGAGCGAGCTCAAGAGGCTTACTAAAATGAGCCTGCTGCCTCTCAGAGTATGTACACAGGTTCTTAATCGGTGGCAGATCAGTTCTTTTTCCTTAGAGTAAATCCTGTTTCTCTACTGCAGCAAGCATGTCATCATTCATGTCTCAGAGGTAAAACACTGCTGTTCCTGTTTAACATTAATTTTGCTTATCTGTACATAACTACAGAAGACCCAGAATGAGGGCAAATCAGGCCTGTTTGAATAATTCCTGCATACATTCTTATGTCATGGTAATTTCTTCAAACACACAGTTTCTGATAGCTCATTATTTGGTTATGAAGTAATACAGCTGGTGTTCCCATTTGTGATATCATAATAAAGGATAGCAATGTATTGATTCTTTACCTGTCTATTGTATGTCTGTTCAATTGTAATAGCAAAAAGAATTTAACAATGCAGTTTATCACTGAGTTCTATGAAAATTGTTTGCTTCTCAACACTTGAATGAAAATAGAAATTTTCTAGAATAGAAATTTTTCTATTTTTTAGAAATTTTAAAATTTAGAAATAAAATTTAGAAACTTTATAGAATTTTTTTCTAGAAATATAAATTTTCTTGAATGAAAATAGAAATTTTCATAAGCCCCCAATTGACAAGACTATTTGTCATAGATTGTTCAGAGCAGTTGACTTGCACTGAACGTACCTAGTATTTCATCAAAACCTCTAAAAAACATGGGATTTATTTTCCAATATCTTTCCCCCAGCTGTGTTTGAATAAAATACTTAAAATAGGAAGACTTAAACTCACAAACCCTGCTATAATGCACTTCTTTTGCATGCACTCATCACTACTGTTGCGCTCTCTGACCACTGACTAGAAAGTCAAAACACAATGTGGATTTGTTTAGAGAGGAAAGGATTCAAGAAAGGAAAGAACCTCAGCAGACAGAGAAAATAGGACATGACAAGATAATATCCATGCTTGATAGTGCTTCACTACCACTTAACAAACCATGAAAACACTCAAACATTCATTGGTTTCTAAAAAATCAAAGAGCTAACAGATAACACCCTAGGAGATGACCTGCCAGTCTTCATTTCCAACTTATTTACTTTTGTTAAAAGAACTGAATTAAGCATGATTAATTTCTAAAGCATTCTAGATGAATGTTAATTAGTTGCAGTATGCATTTTACTCATCTGTCAGTTTTTCTTTTCTATATGGCTGATATACAATGATGGTAAGTAGCATATTTTACCCCATGTTTTGCCAACTATGCTTTTGAGCATTTTTAGTCATTTATTATTCAATCTGTTGACATGCCAGAGCCACACATATAATCTTGATAACCATTTGGTATGATATAGCTGTTGCTTAGAGAATACACTTCACATTTTCCACAATGTTTTTCCTCTTAGCATCCATATTCTAGATAACATGAAAACTTGAATCTGAACTCTTCTGAAATTGATGGGTCTTCAATTGTGCACTTTTATTTTGGCTACATCCTCTCTTTCAGCTTTCCTGAAGGCACATGCTGTTCAAGTGACCTTAATTTCTAAAATGTCATCAGATACTTAGATTAGTCTAGGCTCATGTACTGTAGCCATGCTCCATCTGTTGAGCATAAAGACTTTTCCACTAAGCAGAGAAGTTTTCTTATTCTAGATTGTTCTAGAATTTTTGTTAAAAGTAAGAACATGAGGAATGCAGCAGTTTCTGCCTAGGATGGATAGATACTGCTCTTTGTGTCTGTAGATTTAGATATAAATTCTGTAAGGGAATTCAGTCTGGTTTTGTCCCATTTGTGTACCTCTCTAAACAACCACATAAATTGGCACAGTACAGTTCATTTAGGATGCTTTATTCTGCGACGTTAATAGAACTGAAGTAACTACACTGCCAAGACTATGGTTCCGCTCTGCTGTTTTACATAGTAAACTTGTATAACACCTCTCCTCTCAATCCATGCAAAAATCAGTATCATTAGTCTTGTTTTCATAAGCCCTACATTCACTGGCAGTTTAAATACTATGTATATAAAATATTCCATTCCCATTGCTTGGACTAGAAAGGCAGGACATCACATAAATTGTCTCCATTAAAAATAAATTGAGATTTGTCCATCAAAATATCTTATTTTTACAGTGAAGACACACGGAAAAGTCACTGTTTTCCAGTTTAGCTTGTAATTGTATGTTTTTTCTTGATGGTAATAACAGATGCATAATGGACAAAGGTTGTTTTTGGAGGAGAGCCATGTGATTTCAAGAATTCCTCATTCAAATAAGCATATGTCTATGTGTACATATATGTGTGTGTGTAACATTTCCTCTCTCTCTTTTTGTTTTTAACAGGCTGCATTATGAGAAGACCTGACCCAAGCCCTTTGACATTGCTGAAAATACACCTGTGAGACAAAGCCCTTTAGTTAGATTTTTTTGGCTGTTTTCTACAGAACAATTCCACATAAAAAATAGAATGAATAATTTTTAAAGGCCACTTCAGTTTAGTGTACCTATGTGCATTTCATATTATCAAAGGCACAGATTTCCTCTGTGAAATTAGTTTAATTGAGAAGCCGATTTACATTGTCCAATGCACAGAAACCTTAATATCTTTTGGGAGAATGCAAACACTGCCATCAAGAAACTCATCTTCTGAAAAATACAGGTTGTTGGATGGAGATCATTCAGGACAGATGGAGACACAGGTATTCAGTACCTTCAAAACCTCTAATATGTTTCTTTTTAACAGTCCATCACTCTTGCACATTACCACCTCTGGTTTTTGTTTGATTTTTTTTAAAGATTTCCCCTTTGTGGCCTGCCTTTTTAATTTCAAATATTATTTTTGCTGAACTCTGCTTGCTTCTGAGATTATAATGAGAAAAAAACCATGGGATCTCAACATTCTACGGAGTGCTTCAGATGCCTAAGCGTAGGTGCTTAGTTCTGCTTTAGGAATATGAAATAGCACTAAGGTATTGCACGGGACTGGCAGATATAACAGAGAATTGATGGAAGGCCCAGACCCTCCTGGAGCAGCAGCTAGAGGCCAGGTAGAATACAATACATATTAGGGAATTATTTCTGCTTTCCGTTTCCTTGGAGGTGAAGATAAGAGTGTAACAAATACCTGTACATGCAAGCATTTATTTTTGTTAGGCATCACGTCTGATGAAAAGCCCAGATGTGGAGGTAACATGTTTTCAGATATAACCTTACTGTAGTGAATTATATGTTAGACATTATATGTGACAGCAATTTTCCACTAATACAGTTCCAAACCATAGTACTTCATGTATCTCAGACTTGGTTTGTCTTCCAATAGGTTTTTTACCCAAGTACTACTGTTTTAATACCATGTGAATATTTTAGCATGTTTTAGATCAATAAACATGCAAATGGTAGTAATACCATAGTAGTATAGTATTATATACAGTAGTATAATAGTAATGGCAAAGGATTATTAGATAGTAAATACAAATCTCTACATTTGGATCACTCCCTGTTTTGCTCCCCAGTACTCATTGTTCAAATGAATAGTTGTGCCCAGGATCCCATCTGGAGGGGAACTATACCTTCCTAGCTCTAAACAAAAACTAAAAGCAGTTTGATGGATTGGATTGCTTCAGCAAGCACTCTGATAGACAGTACTGGCAGAACCAAGCCACATCTCACTCAGCTGCATAGCCCCAGTCTTCTCCAGCATTTGGTTAACAGAGCTTACATTCTTCCACAATGACAACTTCTTTGCTGTGCATGAAAAAAAAATCTTAGCATCATGCCTTAAAACACAAACATAGTGTGCTGTCCAATAGCCCTAAAGTTACCTTGGAAATATTATAAGAAAACAGTAATTATTTAAAAGTGTGCCCTCAGTGGATTTGGTCCTTTCTAGAAATAATTTTTCACCTATACTATATACTCAGACAGGGGGTAAGAGTCTATAAATCCAAGAACCTGCCCAGCCATCTTTTTCAGACATGGCAGAACGGCTCTGCAGAGGTCTTCAGGCCCCCAAGAAGAGAAGTGCAGCCTGTGATATCAAAGACCATGCTAAGAATTGATATATTCACATGGCACATGTTTGGGAAGAATACAAGTGTCATATCTTGATTTTGTGGCATTACTGAAAGGCCAGTGTGTGTGTGAATAGACCCAGAGTCCTGCAAAATAGATTCTGACTCAGCTGTTGCCCTCTCTACTGTGCTCTGTGGGCACAGTAGACCACACTAGAGGAGAGTAGTAGTAGTCCACCAGTAGTCTACACTAGAGGAGGCTGGCCATGAACATGATGGATGTTAGCTAATTGGCTGGAAGAAAAGGGACTGTTCTCAAGAACAGGTCATAAATATACTATAGGTTAGCAGAAATCATGAGTAACAAGGTTGCTGACATGCTCGGACATACTTTTGAACAGCGACGAGTCTTTTGTTTGAAAAGGTAAAAGTGTAGAAGATGGTGAAAACAATGAATGCCTCAGTGTTTTGAGACATACCTCATTGGTTTTGGTTATTATGAAGAACAGTGATTTTATTTCAATAATTCGTGTTGAAATATTTGGATGTCGATTGATTTGTTTGTTAGAACCAGGCCACTCCTGATTTTCAGTTCCAAATGTCATAGTGTAATCATGGGCACAGTGGAATGATTTTCTTCTAGTCTGCTGGTCACATTGCATTACTTTCTATGACAAGCATTTGCATCTAAAATAGATTTGACCAAGCATAGTAGTTATTCTATATTCAAAGAGTATGTGATCCATGATGCAAATGCTATTCTGTTGACGGGACTTTTAATAGTAAGCAGCAAAGCTGCATTTAGAAATATTATGATGACTATTAAAAGAAGTCTCAAAGAGAAGAAGAGCAAATCTAATAACATATCATATCATATCATTCTTACAGGACAGTGAAGAAGCATGGAAAACATAACGAAATTAAAGGTGGGCAAAAATTAAATAAATGAATAAAAACCAAGTGAATGGATTTAAGTTTACATAATTGAAGAAGTTGGTCATTGAAGGTTTTCTGTAGCCAGATGCTTAATGTGATTTTTTTTTTGCTTTCTAAATGTATTACCTTCATTTGACATTCAAAAATACATTTCAAAATTGAGAACAAGAGAAAGAGATTTCAGGTTGATGATGAGTGTATTATGATCAGCTTAACTTTTTGTTCATGCATCCTGATGGGGCTTTTGAAAATATTAATCAATATGTCATCACACCCATTATTAAAAAGGGTAAAAAGTAGGATCCTGGGAACTACCAAGCAGTCAGCCTCACTTCAATGCCCGGTAACATCATGGAACAGATCTTCCTGGAAGACATATTGAAACATACGAAAGACAGGGAGATGATTAGAGACAGGCTTTAAACTGAAAGAGAGTAGATTTAGATTGAATATAAGGAAGAAATTTTTTGCAATACAGGTGGTGAGACACTGGAATAGGTTGCCTAGAGAAGTTGTGGATGCCCCATCATTGAAAGTGTTCAAAGTCAGGTTGGACAGGGCTTTGAGCAACCTGATCTAGTGAAAGATGTCCCTGCCCATGGCAGGGGTTTGGACTAGACAATCTTTAAAGATCGCTTCTGGCCCAAACCATTCTATGATTCTGTGATTCTGTATTGTACTTAAAAATTATATTTTTGCTTGGAAATAGATTGAGCAATTTAATGGATCTCCACCATTTTTACTTCTTTGATTCAGTCTAACTATTAAGCACTATAAAACAGAGTCTTGCTACCATTAGGGATAAAAGGAAATTAATACATTATCTTCTACAGCTAGAGAGAGGAATAAAGAGTAATTGGAAGTTGTTAAAAAGAAACTGTTTCAGCTGGTCAAAATTAGTAGTTTATAACATCATCTTTTCTAATAATGATTGAAGAAGTTACTGAGCAGCAGAAGAATGGAATCTCTGACTACAATAGACAGAAAACATAGAAGAATAATGGTCCCCTTAAAATCACTTTGACATCGTTATTGTTGCAAATTAGGATTGAACTCACTCTTGCCGGCACACCATTGGAGCTGTACTATAAATCTTTAGATTTCTTACTGAGAGAATCAGTTTTCATAGTTTTAAAAACTTTATTCAATCTCACAAGGGAATGCCCTCAAAAGAATTCAGAAGTGTGGTCTAAGAAAGCTTAACATTAAAGGTCGTCTTTGGTGCATGGCAAAACAGGATAGCATTTGGGCCTGATTAAAAACATAGAAAGAACACATTTACATTTCCAGACATAAAACAAAACCCAGCAGAATTTCATAGTCTGATGTCATGGCTTAATGACCAATGGTTTGTTACAGACCAATTTCTGTCTTACAAGTTAAAGAATACATTTGCTATACACACACATTCCTTCTTTTTAGGAAAAAAACCAAATTTCATTACATGTCTTTGAGTGTCATAATCTTTTCCTGTGCCAAACTCATTCCTTAAGTACTAGAGACATTAGTTCTGCTTAAAGTATTTTTGGTCAGTGTTTGCACCAAATATTGAAACTTGAATACAGGTGTATATTTATGCATATGAGCCACGTTGGTAAATGTTTAAATAAGTGACTCCCCTATATAAATATGATTTACCCAAACACATATGGTATTTTTGTTTTGTTTTGGAAACAGTAACTTGGATTTTGGAATTTAAGTCAAAATTTTGGCAGGAAATTGAATATCTATTATGAATTTGTTTGCATGTGCTGCCTCATGTCATGTAAGATGTGTGTCCTGAAAGTATACTTCCTGAATCATGTACAAAGGTTGTTCTTCGCACTATCTATCTCACTTAATACGTGCTTCAGAACTATATGATACACTATGTGAAACTGAGGTCAACATTGGGAGGAGAGAGATTCTGCCTTCTGATGTACATGGTATGGTTTCATTACTGCTATGTGGGTCATCTACATGCCTCTGAGGAGATTTTACTTCAATCAAGTAATTTCACCTAATACTATGTGAGTAGAACATTTCCAATAGTGCAGGTACCGCAAATCTCTGATTAAACTCAGAAGAAAAGGACCTGGAGGAAGGAAAAGAGAGGAAGCATAAAATTGTTGGGCAAAGCTGTGGCTACTATGTGAGTGAGAAGTAAATGTGATAAATAAGGGGGTGCATGAACTTCAGTAAGCAAAGTTCCAAACCTGAAAACTAATGGGTTGACAGTTTGGCAATGACAAAACAAAGAAGAAATATGAGATTAAAAAAATATCTTGATGAACAGACTTCCTGATGCATCTTTGCTGCACCAGATAGGATAAAGGCCATTAGAAGGAAGTCTGGAATAAAGAGAAATCAATTGCTTGTGATGAATACAGGGACATGGGTTGTTTGCCTTGATTGAATGGAGTACTGTATCTTGAAAATATTTTGTGATTAGAACCTGACTGAGTGATGACATAACTATGTCAAACAGAAGAAAGCTTCATCACTTTAGAGGAAGTCAGAAGAAACTATTAGACACATTCTTCCAAACAAAGAATGACTTTCTGATGGATTTCCCACAAACTTTTTCAAGGCCTCTCATACAAATGTGTAATGAAAGACTAAAGATTTTCTTAAATTTTGATCAACTGAACCACTGTCTTTTAGTTATATATAAGTAAGTGCTATAAAATGTAATGTTGGAATCTGGAATACTTCTGCTTGGTGAATTATCAGAAACTTGATAAAAATTCTCCATGCAAAAATTTTAAATTTTGCTTTTTGATCCATAATTAAAAACTAAATTGAATTCATATAGGTAGAAGTTCAAGAGCTGTAGACAAATACACATGTATACATACTATTCTTTTTATCCTTATCATCAGTAGTATCTTCTGGTTGTGTCTGTTTCCCTCTCTTTCAAAACTGAAGCAGTTTTCAGACTGCTTTGTGCCTACTTGCAATCCTGGGAGTGCTATTCAACAACACATGCTTCTAGTCTGTGTACTCAGTCCTTAGCAAGCTGACACTCCCACCTCCACTTGCCAAAAAGGGCATAATTCTTCAAAAATAAAGTTGCAAAGTGCATATTACATATTGCTTTACATTAGAAGACAGTGCAGGAAATAATGTCTGTTGTAAAGTCTGTTTGACTTTTTTCATGATAAAATCTTATTTTCCGTTGCTTAGGGAAATTAAGTAAGTATCTACTGAGTACATGGATTATCACATTTCTCAGCATTTGGTAAATTAATTCCCCAAAACTCATACTCCCTCTAAACAGAAGCTGCAGATTCACAGAGAAATGGAGCATTTCAGGGATGCAGGAATTGAGCAAAACTTTCCCTCTGTTGATATAGGCGATTCCCTGCTGAACTCTGAATGAGTTCGGGTCTACCTTTTGGTTATGGCAACAGAGTGTGCTGGAGAAGAAGCAAACAAAAAACTCAGCTCAAATGTGGGGGTGGGAAGAGATTAAAATAGCAAATGCAAGAGGTAGAAGCAGTGATAAAGAAAAAGAGAAGGAAGGCAGAACCATAGGAAAGCCATTGGATACCATGGGCAGTGACAGGATGAGGAACAAGAAGAGGGAACTTAAGATGGTGTGAAAGGAAAAAGTAGTTGTGTGGTTTGATGTACAGAAGTCAAGGACATAGCTGTGTGGGTTGGCAGGACAGCAAGAAATAGCCTAGGAAGATTCACCAGGAATTAATTTTCTTACAGTATATCCTTCTATCCTCATTCCTAAGTGGCCTTTAGCATAGATTGCTGTAGTATGCATATTTGCAGTCTTGGATGTGAAATGTGAATATTTAAATCTATCCTTGGGTGTTCTTCTAGCACTTGTAATGGATTTCCATATTATTTTGTTGTCCAGGAAATAGCTGTGAAATCATGTTCTAAAGCATTCCTCTTATGCTCCCTTCAAGAGTCCAATTACTCAGAAAGTAATAGTCTTTCAATGCTTGGAGGTATTAAGTTTTTGCATTGTAAAAGTCTGCATTGTTGCACTTAAAATCTTAACCTTGATGACCACCCAAACTGGAGTCTGGGTTTTTTTGGAAATGTGTTGTCAAACTTGAGAAATTACATTAAAAAATCTGTCCCAAAAGAATGCTGAGAGGATGAAGTTAAGCACTTCAAAGCTCAGATATAAAGCTATCTGTATGTTATTGCATTATAACATTTTTTTTCTGAAAAGGGTGTCCTACACTAGAAATTGTCAGGTAGCTATAGAGCAGACACATAAGAGTATCCTCAGTGTGAAAGCCTCACAGTTTTGATGCCCATAATTACTCTGCAGGAAAGGACTATTATTTCCATTTTACAGGTAGCACACTGAAGCATAGAGGCGAGTGCCTTGCCCAAAGCTGCACAGGAAATCTATGTTACAGCATTATAATTCAATGTCCCAGAATAGCCACTGGACAGATTAACATTCTTCTGTTAATATTGCACAATGTAGTATTGGCATAGGTTCAGATAGTTACCACACATGCACTGTGCACATACAGACAGGACCCCAGCTCTGGAAAGATTTGTGTGCTGTCTGAATGTCACTTAACAATGATAAAGAAAAAAATTAAATATAATAGAGACATTCCATGTTCTGTTTCTGAAGAATGTAATCTCTTGTCCTACTGTGTGGTTTTGAAACTAGTGCTTTTTAAACTGTGACACTGCTTAACTCAAAGTCTCCTGTTGAAACCTCATACATGAATGGTGTTAGATAAGAAAAAAAATATATATATACACATTTTAACCTACCTAGAGGATAAAGTCAAAATGTGTCTCATGAGAAGTGTGTTAGGCAGCTACACAGATCCTTCATTGTCTCAAAGAGAACAACTGAGATCACTTTCTGAATTGCAAAGTTGCAGTAATTGTGGCAGAGTTAAAGTATAATTTTGTGTTCTCATATTTAAATAATACCCTCAGCTTCACTGACCCAAGTTTTTCATGTAACATTTCTTCTCTAGGGAACACCTTAAATATCTTAGAAGTCAAAAAATACAGGAGGACAAGTTTTAGTTTAAGCTTTGCTCCAGAACAGAAAATATGATATTATCAGTTCTTGTGCTTAATAGTCTCTTACTTGTGTGAATAAAACTATATCACCTGAGGAAGTGTTCAGGAAGTAATTTTGGTTCACACAAAAGAGATGAAGATTTGCCATATTTCAAACCTAAAGTGGTTCAATATCTGTTCTGCTCCTTAGCCTACGCTGCCTGGGAGATATCTCAATAAATTTTATCTTTTTGTAGATGGTGGTCAACTTTGACACAAACATAGTGGCTGGGTTTCTTCTCTAGATTCAGTCACCTATGTTTATGTGCCTAGAGTGCAGACAATTGCATGGAGCTATGTGTCTAAGCTCCTGCTAAAGTCCAACAGCAATAGATAGTTAATACAGTCAATGAAGTAAAGAGAACTATTCAAATGTAGGCATCTAATTTATGGTGAGATGAGTAGTTCCCCATAGTCCGTTGTTGACTAGATCTTCATCTGTTAAAAGCAGCTAGCCTTCTAGAACTTATATTATAGGTACCTAAACTTGTGTGTCTGGATATAGAGCTGAATTCTGCTCAAGGAGCTAGTCTCACAGTTGCAAGGGTGCATGCTCTTCTAGTGGTGCATGCTTCAGTCTGTTGTACATTTGTAGTAATCTTAGCCCTGTGACTGGTCTGACGACTCCTAATCAGAAGAACAATTCCAGATTTTAGTCACTTTTTGAAGGTCTACATCTCATGCTCCTGTTAGAATTATTAGAAGTATTAGAAATGAAAAGCGAGGCTCTAATAAGTCCAGGCCTAAGGACAGCACATTGTTTGATCTCAGAAATTCATAGGTCTGTCAGGACTTGGGTATGACTTCTTTTTCAGACAGTGGCCTCTAATTGGAATACTGTAGACTCTATCTTCAGGAGAAGACCAAGGAGAGATGAACAGTGAATATACCTGTTTCCCCTCTCATATGTAGTGTTGCTTCCTTGTCTAGGGAACTAAGGCGGCAGCGGACACTTGCACTTTTCAGCCATTTTCAACATAGACACAGTCAATACTGGAGCACCATCTATTGCCAAAGACCAAACCTTTGTTACTAATATTCTGCTACTTCTCCAAAGGAAAGGAGTGACAACCTTATTTGTCAAAGTCAAGTTGGTGCATAAGTTTTTGTGTTATCTAACTGATTTCAGTGGAGTTCGGTTAAAAACATGAATGTGGATACAATCATGTCCCTTTGGTACATAAATACAAGGAAGCAGGACAGAAAAGGGAGAGGCCACAACATTTAGAAAAACTTAAATAGATATAAAATTACAACAGATTAGCTCAAGAAGAACTCCAAAAGTATGTGAATTCTCCTGAAAAGCAGAAGATTATTGTGAAAATCATGAAAGACAAGAAGTATAGAATGGGCAATACTAAAAGAGTATATAACTGTCATTTAATGCTCCAAGTGATGGTTAAAGAAAGAGAGATTATGAAATAGTAAAAATAATGCAAGAATTTAGAAAAGACAGAAAAAGTTAATAGAAGAAAGAATTACATAATTGTTCAAGATGGAGAACGGGTCTGTCTTGTGGAAGAAGTTTAAATAATCTAAATGTGATCATAGCTTTAAGTATGCAGGTGTGGTGAAGAGAAAGTTCTTGTGATTTTTTTTTCTGAAATAAATCATTAATGGATATACAGAATTAATATAAGGCAGGTCATTCAGTTTGCAATAGTTCCAGTGGAGATAAAGCATTAAACAGTTGTTGAGTTTTCACAGAGAAACTTGAGAAAATCAAGTGAATTAAATAATCAGAAAACAACACTATATCTACTGGAAGTTTGATTAATCTCTTTTTTTTTTTTTTGCTGTTATGAAGGCCAAAGAGGAAACATTTTTTTTATTTTACTGGTGTTATATGATCTTTCAAATATCAGTAGGTAGTTTTCACATGTCTCTTATTAAAAGTACATGTAGAGAACAACTTGTTAATTTTTTTCTACTGATGTCATGTTCAGATATGGATGTTATCTTCTAGGCACAAAAATATTGAATATATTTAGTTTTTTAAAGATCACGAAAAAAGTCAAAATCCACTCTGTACAATAGAGTTGCAATTCAAAGATAAAAAGTCCTTCTCCTTATAGAGAAAACTTTGAGAAAACTCACCAAGTATTGCTTATTAACAGTAACTCAGAGACTACACTGTCATCATAAGCAGTTTCCAAAGGTGTAGACATCACTAGTTTTGGAGTATCTCTATGTTTAACTTTTTGATTAAAATATCTTTTTAATCAGCTCATCCAGTAATCACAAAACTTTTTCTGTATCTTTGTGGAGGCCCAAAGTATTTAGTTTCCCAAGATAAAATATTCTTCCATCATTGTTATAATGCAATATATGATTCTATTATATATATTATCAATATGGACACAAGAAATAGTGAAATGAATTAAAACTGTTGAATTGAAACTATTTACACAAGTCAAGGAGTTTTAATCATCCTATTTATATAACAATCTAAGATCTCATTTTACTTTTCACTTCACTGGAGTGCACTAGAGAAGGGCCCAACATGCCAATCAGTATGTATGCAGCAGTTAGTTATTTCAGACAGTTCAAAATATTTTACCTGTTTCCTGGTCTTTATCTTTTCTCAGAAATTGCTCAGGGTGTAGAAATTATACTGAGCACTGTGCTACTCCATTGGGGTATCTCTGAAGTTAATCCAGAGTCATGTCATCATAATTTAGAGCAGAAAATGCTTCATTCTGCTCTCATAGATATTTTAAAAGGTCAGAATTATCCATTCACTTGTAAGAAATGTGGTCATTCTAATTTATGCCAATAAAGGCCTTTTTATTTCCATGTTCCCAGTCCTATGCCATACAATAAGATTCTCCTAAATGTGAATTTATTAAGTAATAATTTATGTCTGTATACTGCCATAGCTGTTGACCTTCAGGCTTACACTCAACACGTTAAATCTGAATTACTGTACAGTACGTTGAGCTTTATTGTGATTCATTCCTCAGCCATAGTGGTATAGGTGAGGGAAGGACCTAGATAATATAATCACAGTAAATAACTTATCTGAAGGTAAAATAACTGCATTGTTATAGTGAATCCTTACCACTTCCTTATAAATTTTTATGCATATAGAGAATATAAGACAAGACTTGTCCTAGTGGTGGATGAAACTGTAAAATCAAATAAAATGTTTTGTTTAAAGCTCATATTCCTCTTTAGATCCCATCTGGGAACTGAATGCTTAACAGTGTTGATCCCACATGGTAAATGTCTTCAATCTTTATAGCTTTATATGCATTAACAATGAAACCATTTCCTTTTCTTTAAAAAAGCATATGATTAGCTAGCATTTTCATTTGAGATACAGCTTCATTCTCACAAAGTATTAGCATTTCCACAGAGCTACAAACATTTGTATAACATTACTGGACTTTTAAAAGCATCACCAGCATCTCCACAGGAATTTCTTCAGTACTGATTCTGGAAAACTGTACTTCCTGCTATCTGAAGTTGAATTATTTTGCTTTTATATATTAAGTTTCCTGAAGCAAGTGATGACCTTTGATTTATTAACTGTATTTCCAAATATGGTTTTCTTCATATCTAGATTTTTTTGTCTCATATGTTGAAGTATAAATCAGATTCACTGTGGACCACAGTACTTTAGGCACTATAGGACACACAATACCTATGTCTGTTACTGTTCTCCTGTGTGAGCTTTGGGAAACTCCCTCACAGCCTACATTTCCTCTTTCTACCTCCCCAGTGCGACAGGGGCCTGAGACAGGGCCCTGAGAGTACCAACAGTCTCTGCAGCCGTTCCTCACTGTGGATTTAGCCGCCTGTGCTTCAGGCTAGCTCTGACCTGGTGCAGCTGTGGGACCGTGGGCCTGACTGCTGGGCAAGAGCTGTGAGAAGAAAGGTCTTGCCGCCATCTCATGGGAGCTGTATGGACGCTCAGGTGCTCAGCCTTGCTCTTGAACTGATCTACGCTGCAACTGTGCATCTCGCTTTCCCAACCAGCTGCCCTGACCACCTGCCCTGCCCCAGAACCTGCCTTGTTGCTGCTGCCTTGCCTGGACATCAACAGCCCGTGACCACTCCTGGCCCTGCTCAGCTGGACTTGTTGGGGCACGGTGAGACTACGCTCAGCAGGGGAGGGGAGGTCAGGGCAGGGGCTCACTGCTGGTGGGCATTGTGTAGCTGTTTGCATGAATTAGACCCAAGTTAGCACAGCTGTTAGCATAATAAGTCTGGGAGCTCTAACCAACCTTTTGTTTTAGCAGAAGAGGTAAAATGTGACCAACACCTTTCCTAAACACCAGAATGAACCTTAAATAGTTTTTGTGTGTTCAAGGAAATAGAAAGCTGAACTATGCAAACAACCTGCTGATCCTCAAGTGCAAACGCCCAGAAGTGTCCTGACCACCTCGGTTATGGTGCCAACAATGGCAACAGCACATGAGAAAACAACAGCACAAATTGAAAACATTAGTCACCAAGGAAATATTCTCTACCCAGTCCCATAACTTGGCAAATGAAAGAAATTTAAGGGAGACTCCAAGGAGAGAGGCTGTGGAGGGAACTCAGAATAAAGGAGAACCTGAGAGACTTTGGGGGAACCTAGGGGCCCCCCATTACCTTGCCCCAGCACTTGGGACCGTCCCTGCAATACCCATGGGGAGCCCGGGAACAGGAGAGGACTCCAAGGGACTTGTGACTGCACACACCATGGCTGGGATGGGACCCTGCAGCCCAGCCCCGGACAGTGCACCTCATGTCTGGAAGTGCTACACCAACACACCCAACTTTTCTCCTGGACCATGACATCTCTGCTACAGAAAACGGAAGTAATGTAATTTGTAAAACTGTACATATATGTGTGATTGAAGGGTTTTGTATTCAAATCCATTTAGTCTATAGTATAATTTGGTCTACAGTATAATTTGGTCTTAAACTGCGACACACCCTTGGCTCCTGACTCCTCTCCCCACATGGAGGACCCTCTCTTTCCCCTGACAGTTTGGCTATTCGAATTCTGGGGCAATGTTAAAATTTCTGCCATAAGTTTCAAGGATACCCAGTGCAGCAGGTTCCTGGCTTTCTTTGGTATTATAAAGCAAATACCCCATCATACTAACTATTCATTGTATTTTGTCTATTTGTCCTATTTGTGTGATCTTTTATTTTACCTTACACAGTCCTGAGTATTTTCCTTTTTGACAAAGTCCTATACAGTTGTCAAAATCCATGAAAAAAAATCCTTTTTGTTGTCTAGATGTTACTGTAATTACATAAGATGTTTTGCTGCTATGAATCACTGCTTCATATTGATAATTTTGTTGTGTGTAGATTTTGTTCTGAATTTGAGATGCTATTTTACATGATTAGAGGGCAGGAGCTGAAAGAGAGAACTCTTTTTATATGAACAGAAGGAAGTAAAAAATTATATTGATGATCAGGAGTGTTATTAAGCTAGTTTCACAGTGCTATCCATGAAAGATCTATGAAAGCAACCTCCTTATTTCTGTCTCCCACTCCCATGTAAATAATTATTCTCCTTCCTGCCCACTTACATAGAAATGATTAAATGAACATAATCTTGTTCCTTTATTCACTTAGGTTATTACTGGATTTAGCCATTGTGGTTTATGTAATTATGAAAGTCTGTTAACGATAGTGGTCTACCTGAAAATGAAGCAATGGTTCAGGATACTTCTGTGAGCATCTTGTTATCAAATGCTGACAAGTCTTGAAATTCTGTTATTCTGTATTCTGTTATTGTCCTACACATGGATATGCAGTGGTTATCCAGTTTAAAAGTCAGATTTACGTTGGGAAGGTGTATGTTGGGCTGAAGTGGACAGATGAGAGGATTGAAGGTATTGTGAATTTGGGAAATGTCTTTCCTTATCTCAGGGGCTGAATCTCCCAGAAAAAGATAATATTTTTTTATTTTTCTTTTATAGAAAAAAGGAAAAATAAAAAAAAATAAGGAATAACGATGATGATGATGATGATAACAATAATAATAATAACAATAATAATTGTAGTATACCTTAGAAGACTCAGATCAGAAATACCAGTGAGAGAATGAGTCCCAAAATCCTGGATACTTAATCTAAGCATTCTTTATAGCTGTAGAATAAGTTTTCTATGAACTTTGACCATAGTTCTTTAATAAGAACTGGCGGAATTTGTGAGCTACGTAGAGGCAAATGTTTCAGTTAAAGTATAAGAGGAAAAGTTCATCATGTTAAAACTTACAATGATTATGACAGTTTTGCTCAAACATCTCAAAAAAACCTCATTCTCTGAAACCAAGCATAGGAAAATAGTAGCTCCATACCCAAATTCTCTCTCAAATCTTCAACAACCTCAAATAAAATTAAGATGCTGGGGAGGGAACTAGAGGTGGGAACTCAGTGCTGACAGTCCTAGTTATTATCATCGGATGTTCATTTGTTACTCGCCCAAAATACCTGTACTGTAGTGATTTCCAGCTTGCTAATCTGCTGGAAGTTGACAAAGAAATCATGTTATGGAATAGAAAGAAATATGTTATTACACCATGCTTTTTTAGATTTTATTCCCTCTGATTGGAAGACAGTTGTGCAATGTCTTTGTTTAGAGGC
Source organism: Mycteria americana (assembly GCF_035582795.1). NCBI lineage: Eukaryota > Metazoa > Chordata > Aves > Ciconiiformes > Ciconiidae > Mycteria > Mycteria americana. The sequence continues at coordinate 91,133,626 of NC_134366.1, read as the reverse complement.
TCATAGCAGCTAATCATACCAAAATATAACAAATTCCTTAGTAGTTTTACCTCAATATTGCTTTTTCTTGTTTATACTGAGATCAGTCTCCCTCTAGAAACTTGCAGCTTAATTGGTGTTGCAATAAATGTTTTTAGCAAAGTGATTTTTTATAAATCTCATGGAACTGACATTTGAACTAATAGAGAGTGTGGAGCTGTGATTCATTTTGAAATAAGTGAAATGAAAGTGCAGTTCTCCAAGGAAAGTGTACCACTGGGTCTAAAATGGATTAAGCTGCTATGCTTCAAGGCCTTTGAATACTCATTTCAATTCTTTGTACAAGTTATTTTTCATAGCAAAGCGTTTTGAATTAGACTATACTTAAAGCAAAAATAGAATTCCATGTTTTAGACCAAGTAAGATGTTAGTAGTAAAAGGACCTTTAAATACATTTTTTAAATTGCTGTAAATTGAAGCACACATACTTTTGATATGCAGTTTGCAAGTTGTTTATTTCATGTGAGTGAAATAAATATTATTCTACATTGATTTACTTTTATTTTCTAGTGTCACCAGTGCGTTTCATTGTCACAAGAAGTAACAACTCCTGAATACATTTTTGCTTTACGTGTAGATGAACATCTAGAGTCCCTCCAAGGGTCATATCATCTACATGAATATCAGCACCTTTTAAAAACTGTGCTTCAGTTGTTATAGTCTTTAACATACCTGATGGTATCTTGCAGAAATTTCAGAAATCTTAAAGTATGCCTAGAACTTCTTTGTTATTCATTTGAGAAGGTTCACAGACTAGAATAGGCCTACAAACAATTAGATGATGAACACCTTTGCAAAAATAACAGTTTCTATTAGTCTTTCCAAGGGGTCGCAGGGGCCTCTCTGCGGGGGCACCTGGAGCAGCTCCTGCCCTCCTCCTGCTCTCCCCTCGGGGCTTGCAGGGCTGTTTCTCACCCTGTTTCCCTCAGCCCCGGCTGCCGGGCAGCGTTTTGCCCTTCCTTCCCCAGGCTTTCCCCGAGGCGCCCGCCCGTGGCTGAGGGGCTCAGCTGGGCCCTGCGGTGGGGCCGTTGGAGCCGGCTGGAACCGGCTGTGTCCGGCACGGGGAGCCCCGGCCGCTCCTCACAGAAGCCGCCCCTGCAGCCCCCTTGCTAGAACCTTGGCATCTGCACCAGGTACAAAAGCAAATATGGAACTTCAGAAGTTCTGAAAATCCAAGTAGACTGATTCAGTTACCTCCTATCACGGCCCCGAGAGCACCACCAGCCCTGACTGTACCTGTTGAACTTCCTCTGGGGGTCCCCGCACCCTGCCCATGGCCCAGGACCCCACTGCAGCCCCCTGGGGCCGCCAGTCCCTGCCTCAATGACCCCACAGCAGGGCTGGCCTCCAGCTCCCCACGGCCCTGCCCTGCTCAGCCACCGGCCCCACCAAGCCAGGCCCACCCACAGGCCCATGTCCCAGCCCGGCCTCAGCCAGTTCCCACCCCCCGGGAGGTGCCCAGTGCCTGGGGCTGGGACTGTCCCAGTGCCTCCCAGCTACCCTGGCCTTGTCAGGGTAGTGGGATGGGTCCTGAGTGCCAGACCTTGCCCTGATGGACGCAGGGGAGCCCCTGACCCTCCTGGCATCAGGGAGCTGACAGTGCCTATGATGTCCTAGTACTAGTTTCACTGCGCAAGTTCAAAAGCATCCATGGGTACATCATCAACGCCAGAAATGTGAATACAGGAGACCAAAATGTTACATGGTACAATTCCTGTCATTGATTCCCAATTATAGATGGGATCAGCTAAGTTTCTTCATGAAAATCTGTATTTTTGGTGTGGGAGTCTGCTTTATCTGACATTAGTTGAGTTACTGGATAAATGTTTTCCTGTTTTTTAAACACCATGAGTTCAAACCAAAGCATTCAACCCATGTCTTTTTATTTTCACTTTGAAAGACAGATATAACTATAATCTCAGTCTTTAATTTTCTTTATCATCCCATACCAGGCTGTGCCTGACACATTTCTGCAAAATTTTTTCCCTGCAGGAAGCAGTGAGCTATTCAGCAAAATTCCTTGATTTCACAGCAAGGTAGCATAATCTCTGTAGGATTCTTTTATTTCTTTTCTTTTCTTTCTTTTTTTTTTTTCTTTGGGGAAAATCTCTTTCAGTGCTCCCTATGGTATCTTTTGCAATAGAGATGCATCTACTTAATGGTTTTGTAATTATCAATATTTATAAGGCCATGAGAACTACTAACACTCCTTGGGGTGTCTAATTTCCAAGTTCTTTGGCTTGCTTTGCTAGAGCATTTCAACAGACTAGTGAGCAAGCTGGTGTAACTGGATCCATCTGAAAGATTTTTACATGAAACACAGCTGATATCAAAGTGTAATGTGGGGTGAACAACTCCTCCTTTTTATTTCTTCTGTGTGAAACAAGGAGTAAAAACAGAAGTGCTATTAATATATACAGGAATAATGAAATTTCAAAGAGTAAAAAAGCCTATCATCTAAACACAATTAAATGTGGTTTTCTTACCAAGTAATTATTATTTGAACAATATAAATGAGAGACAGGAATTCATTTGAATCACTCTGCCTCCCTGCTTATAACCACAGCAGAGGAATAGAGAAGTTAATAGCAATGTCACAGAGCAGTAGGAAAAACATTGATGAATATTAAGCTGTCTCTATGCTGATCAAATCAATATAAATCAAAATTATAAAGTGAAAATGCGTGCTGATACAGTATTGTTTAAGGGGCTTGTAGCTCTGATTCTGTATTACTACAAACAGTTCTAAATTGTTGTGGAAAACCTAAATTTTTCTTTTTTCTTTTTTCTTTTTTCTTTTTTCTTTTTTCTTTTTTCTTTTTTCTTTTTTCTTTTTTCTTTTTTCTTTTTTCTTTTTTCTATTTTCTTTGTTCTTTTTTCTTTTCTTTCTTTCCCTTTCTTTCCCTTTCCCTTTATTTCCCTTTTTTCTTTTTCTTTTTCCTTTTCCTTTTTCTTCTTCTTTTCCTTCTCCTTCTTTTCCTTTTTCTTCTTTTCATATTCTTTTTCATATTTTCTTTTTTCTTCTTCTTTTTCTTCTTCTTCTTCATCTTTTTCTTCTTCTCTTTTAAAACCTTTGGAACTTTCTTTTTATATCATTTTCATACAGGATTCATAGTCTTAGAACATTTCTTGTGACGAGTGAGATGTTTTTCTTTTTCCTTTTCCTTTTTTTCCTTTTCCTTTTTTCCTTTTCCTTTTCCTCCTTTCCCTTTCCCTTTCCCTTTCCCTTTCCCTTTTCTTCTCGTTTTCCTTTTCCTTTTCCATTTTCTTCTTCTTTTCCTTTATCTTCTTTTCCTTTTTCTTCTTTTTCATATTTTCTTTTTCTTCTTCTTTTTCTTCTTCTTCTTTTCCTTCTCTTTCTTTTTCATATTTTCTTTTTTCTTCTTTTTCTTCTTCTTCATCTTTTTCTTCTTCTCTTTTAAAACCTTTGGAACTTTTTAAATATCATTTTCATACAGGATTCATAGTCTTAGAACATTTCTTGTGACAAGTGAGAAGTTTTTCTCCTTTCTTTTAAAGCACAGATGGATACGGTGGTGAAAGCCATTATCAGAAAGTGGTGAACTGACAAGATCCACCTCCCAGGAAGATGATGATGGTAAGAGAGCAGTGTGTCTTTTTTTATCACCCGATCGTCTTTAAAGAAGTCTGTGTGAGGTGTGGGAAAATAACAGAAGACTGGCGAGGAGGATTGTAAACACGCTCAAGTAACTTGCAGTGACTTGCAGCTGGGGTGTCAAAAAAACCATGTATCATTCTAATTGTTGTTTAGCCTTGTGTGTGAGACAAGTAGAACATCTGTGATAACATAGGCCTGTGATAGACTTAGAGGCACCATATCGAATCATGGAATCATAGAATCATAGAATCATTAAGGTTGGAAAAGACCTCTAAGATCATCTAGTCCAACCATCAACCCAACACCTCCATGCCTACTAAACCATGTCCTGAAGTGCCCATGTACAGGGTTTTTTAACTCCTCCAGGGATGATGACTCCACCACCTCTCTGGGCAGCCCGTTCCAATGCTTCACCACCCTTTCAGTAAATAAATTTTTCCTAATATCCAATCTAAACCTCTCCTGATGCAACTTGAGGCCATTTCCTCTCGTCCTATCACTAGTTACTTGGGAGAAGAGACCGACCCCCACCTCACTACAACCTCCTTTCAGGTAGTGGTTGAGGGCAATAAGGTCTCCCCTCAATCTCCAGGCTAAACAACCCCAGTTCCCTCAGCCACTCCTCATAAGACTTATGCTCCAGACCCTTCACCAGCTTCGTTGTCCTTCTCTGGACATGCTCCAGCACCTCAATGTCTCTCTTGTAGTGGGGGGCCCAAAACTGAACATGGTATTCAAGGTGCGGCCTCACCAGTGCTGAGTACAGGGGCACGATCACTTCCCTAGTCCTGCTGGCCACGCTATTCCTGATACAAGCCAGGATGCTGTTGTGTATACCTGTGTATACTGTGTATACCCTGGGGATAACTGGTCTGACTACTAAAGACTGAGGCAAAGAAGGCATTAAGTACCTCAGCCTTTTCCTCATCCTTGGTGGCAATGTCCCACCCGGCATCCAATAAAGGAGGAAGATTCTCCTTGGCTCTCTTTTTGTTGTTAATGCATTTGTAAAAACATTTTTTATTATCTCTTACAACAGTGGCCAGATTGAGTTCTAGCTGGGCTTTTGCCTTTCTAAACTTCTCTCTGCATGACTTGACGAGATCCCTGTACTCTTCTTGAGTTGCTTGCCCCTTCTTCCAAAAGTGATAAACTCCTTTTTTTCCTGAGTTCCAGCAAAAGCTCCCTGTTCAGCTAGGCCAAACATTCCTGCCCTGTTGTGGGAAAGATCACAGCACAGTGGTAAACTACGCCTGCGTGAATCCCTGATATACAGGTGAAAACAGCAGGTTTGGTGATCCTCTAGCATGGACTGAGCTCCGCAATGCCTGCGTCCCCACTTTTGTGCCTCTGCCAGGGTGCTACTTCGGGGATCCCCCGGTTGGTGAGCTAGCGAAAATAAATTTACTCTTTGCATTTCATCCATGGTTTTGTGGTTGTTCCTGTGTCCTGCCTGTGCCAGCTCATACAGAGGGTATAACTTTTGGTACATAGTAGATGCTACTGCTTGGTTATCAGAGCAAACCTCTTGGAAAGGTGTATGTTAGGACTCAGGCCTTTGGTCCAGGGGCCACCAGAATGCTTTGCCAGACTGAGGAAGGTTGCTTGTGGAAGAATGTCTGATACAATACATCTGATATGGAGGTGATACAGAGGTGTTCAGTACTGTGAAGGATGGAGATAATCTGGACATCCAGAGAAGCAAACTTTAGGTAAGGGTAGAGGCTGATGGGGTGTAGGCAACTGCAGGTTAGATGACAGAAAAGTTTTCAGTATTGCAGTTCTGAACATTGGCACCTAAATTCTTCCTAAAATATTTTTTTTAATGTACTTGCTAACTTGCTAATGTACTTGCTAATGTACTTTGCTAACCTGTTTTTCAGTTCTCTAACATTACAATTTTTACCTGACCATCTGGTCTATTTCTGTTTAGAAGGTAAATTATCTTGGGCGGGAACTCACACAATTCATTTGTACAGCATGGTCAATTTATCTTTCTCTCTCAAACGATTCTTAAAATATCATCTAGTGTTTGAACTCTGGAGATAAGTGGGTTAATTTACTCTGACAACGTTTCTTTTATAAATTTGTTTTCTACTGGTAAAGGATCTGTGACCGTTGAAATAAAAAGGAAACTGAACCTCTAACTTAAAAAGAAAAGAGGTACAAACAGAACTTTTTTTTTTTTTATCCCTTCCTTATCATAATATTCTAAAAATATCTCTAAAGATTTTTTTAAAAATCTGATTCATTTTTGTCTCTTACTTAGCAGTAACTCCTAAGAATTAGTACTACAAGAATTTAATGAATAGGTTCTTAATTAATAGTTTCTGATAAAGAACAAGGTTGCTAAAGTTATAACAAATCCATCTTCAACTATACTAGCAACCATTTTTAGGGAGATTGTCTCTACTGGAAGTATCTAAGTTAATGGTTTATGATGGAAACAATTAATATATTGAAAAAACCTAAAGCATAGATTGAGAAAGTATGCATGTGCATGTTGTAAAGTGATTGATCTGTGATGGAAAGCAATTTTTTACTCTTTAAACTGAGAGAGGTATGATCATAAATCTTACCACATTGAGTGGGATGTCAGTCAGTGTTATACAACAGCGTCTACTGAGCTGATCAAATTATCATGACATAAATAAACCGGTTACATCATCAGCATAATCATAAATGCATTGGATGGCAAATAACATGGCAGCTTGGAACTCTAATCCATGGCAAGCATAGGAATGTTCTCTTCAGAAAGTTGTTTTGCCTAAAATTAGCAGGGAAACCATCAGATTTTGTTTGTCAGCATAAATGTTTACACATTATCTAATTTTAAAATGGTAGCCAGATAGCTGCAGAGTCCTTAGCTTTCCCACTGAAATTTATAATTTACAGTGAATGTTAACTGTATGCCTCATTCCTGTAGTGATCACTCTGGTTCCTTATACACAGCAAATGAAATAAGATGTAGGAATGAGTTTAGTTATTAGTAGGTCCTTAGTTTGTTCTTATTATTGCCATGAAAAGTTTACTTGACAGTAAACTTGACAGTAGCATTTCATATTGTGTTGTACTCTGGGAAACTCTTGCAAGGGGGGTTGGAAGGGAGAGGTGACTTTTTTACAAGATTGCCTGACAAAGTTTGGTAATTGGAAGAGACTTTTGGCAAATAAGTCTTATTTCAAACTAGCTGGTCTATTTTCCTTCAAGCCAAAAATCTTGTTTGAGATCTCACTTTTATTGTCTCCCCAACTCTATTAACTGGTTTTAAAAAAGACTTTGTCTTTCTTACAACTTTAGAACACCATGGTTACTTTGATTTTCCAGGACGCTCTGGTGCAACCAGCAAATTTTCTTTTTCTCTTGCTCTACCTTGTCCAGTATCTTCTGTATAAAACAGTTGGCTTGGATCTCTTTGAGATTTAGGAACATAAGGCTGCCATGGATTACAGTGGGTTTTTCCTAATCTGATTGAGAATGTGTGTATGACAATGAGGGTTGTGACTGCATTACAGCAGGTGTATCTAATCTCACTTCAATTTACTTAGTATCCATGAAATTCTATTAATACATACTAAATTGTGAGCTGAAACCCAACGGGGACACAACTATTAGCTAGCCTTTACCCAATCAATACCTAGTTGTTTATTTTCAACTCAAAATGCTGGCCTGAAGTTACGATGTATGCACGGTGCTTCGTTACTCTATTTCCTGTTGAAGGGCTTTTTCATATATGCAAGTAAGATCACTTTGTGAACTTTTGTGAAGAATGTAAAAAAAAAAAAAAAACAGGAGGGGGGCAAAATACCATCTTTCATTTTGTTGTGTACTTCCTTATATGATTTTTCCTTTAGTACTGAGGTTGCAAGCTCTTTTCATTGGAAAAGATCCTGGAAGGTGTTGTTCCAGCATACCCTGCTGTTGATGTTTAAATGACACACATCTACGTCCTGGAGGACTGTGCCATTGTGGGCAGTTGTGAAACAGTCTTGGTGAGTTTCAATTTGGAAATGCATTCTGAAGTTATTTGTTTCATATTTTTTAAAAAGACCTTGAGAAGCGACAGAGGAACAGACAAAGTTTCCTAGCCTTTAAAAAAGGATTTTTTTTAATCCACCTTTTTTAATAGTATCACTGTAGGACATTTTATATTTAATTTATATCTTTGTAATTAACCAGTTTCAGTTTCACAGCTCATCTTTTTAAAATATGCTTTCAAATAGAAATAATATGAAAAATAACACACAATCTGTAAAGAAATCAGAGCACCTGAACTCCTGCTGAGTGTACAATGTATGGGCACTTGTAATTTCAGGACTACAGAAATTAAATTTTTTAAATAAAAAGCCTTTCTGTCTACCCTTTCCTTCATGCCTTCCTCTGCAAAGTAAAGCTATATCGTTTTTAAAAAATTAACCATTCTGCAAAGGAGTGTCAGAGAGGATATCTTGTGAAAACTGAAATTTGACTGGATTATGTGATGACAGTAAGTAGATTTTCCACATTAACCTTCCTGAGATTCCTTCTCTGCATAGTCATTTTATATTTTTTCTACACAGTCAGTTGCTGGCTGCAATTTATTAATTTATCATAAATCATGTCTTGATCCCCGTATGCTGAACATTTTTTTTTCCCCTTAACTTTGCAGTTATTCTAGTTCTGAAGTGGGATCTATTTTGTAATTTGATTTTTTTGGGATTAGAAAATGGATGTCACTTGAATATGACTTTATCTTATACCTATATTGGAGCTCACATTTATTTATTTTTAGTTTTAACTGAAGTAATTGAGAAATAGGGAATAGAAGAAGTATTTTTAAAGATCATGTTCCCTTTTCTAAGACTAAATCCAAGGTGGTCAGAAAAAGTTGGAAGATTTGGAGAAAGTATAAATCCATCGAAGCAGCTTTGGTTTTCAGCCTTTTAACGGAAATTATCAAATATTTCAGAGAACTCTGATTATGCTGAAGGCCAAAAGTTGGCAAGCTCTCAGCAAGTGTGTGTATATGTGTGCGCGCATGTGTGCACACATGTGCGTGTGCATAAGTTACGCATTTGTCCTCCTAAAGTGTTAACTTTTCCTAGAGAGGAAATTTCCTTCCTAGAAGGAATTTTCTTGGACTTCTAACAAAGATGTTTATTTGGTATTTAACCAAGAAATGGAAATCCACTGGATGATATTAATAGCATAGTCTTTAAAACATACCATTTATTGCTTTACTATTGACCTAGTCCTATGTTAATGTAAGACACCATCTTACATTAAAAGTAGCTTCCATGTTCATCACTATTTTCACCTTCATTTCTGAAAAAAAAAAGGTATCGATAGATACAAGATCATTTTTTAAAGTTATCTATTCCATTAATATATTTTTCTTACACTGTGTATACCAACACTCTCCTCTTGTAGCTTAGAAAACATACACATAGAGAACATTTGAGACTGTACTTTCAAGTCTCCTAATTTATGCTGTATGAACAGCAAACCAGCCTACCTCTCTAGGATAGTCACCTCTTGTGTATTGTCTGTGACCTTTAGTACCTAAATTGGCCTTTATACAATGCCCTTGATGATTTAAAATAAATGTTTTTCAGTGAGCTAAGATGCTCACTTTTTTTCTGTCAGCTATTGAAGTGTTAAGAAAATGAAAGCTGTAAGAATCATATTGTCTTCAATAATGTGCTTTCATCTGTACTGTGAGGTACTTAACATTTGGGAGTGAAAGCTCTCAAATCTGTCACAAGAGCAGGGCATAATTCCTTTGTGATGCTAGAGACCCTGGTAGTTCTACAGCTCACATGAAGGCCAGCAGTACTTGCAAAACACCTCAGACAGTGAACTTCCTAAGGTTTCCTTGAAATCTCCATGTCACGGAGATTTTCTTGAAAATCACAACCTCCATGTCAATGCACATAAATGTTCCCAATATTTCATGAGCTGTCTATGATAATATCACTTCACCAGGTCCGATAAAGGGAATTGATTTTGTTTTAAAGAGAATAGCTAAACCATTACAATCTTATAGAGAAAAGGAAATGCAGACAGTGAAATATTGCTACTGCAGTTGTTCTTTGTAGGAAAATTCAGCAAAGCAGCTGCCCATACTACTGTGACAGGTTTGAAAAGGCAAAACTGCTGTATCTGTTGCTTCTTGGACTTTTTCCCTTATTTAGGATAGACTGAATATTCATCTCTGCCACTTTCCTCTCCCAGTGTAGTTCAGACCCAAAATGTGACATCACTCTGTTTTAATTGTAATTCACATAAAGACAGAAGAAATGGATGCAACTTCATAGACAGTTTCTGGTGCATTGTAGACAACCCTGCCATCCAGGAGAAAAGTGGAGGAACAATGATTTGGACTCAGTTAAACTCTCTGATTTCCTGAACTTTCAATATAGTACCCTAGAACCAGTAATTTCTGCATTATCTTGCTGTGGATTATCAGGCACAGGATGAAAATAAAAACTGTAAAGATATATATTTGCATTAAGATTTTTCATTATTATTTTTTAAAGTAAAGTTTTTATCTTCATGATGCTGGGAATGTTGAGCTACACATTGTGAAAGAAACGTGGTGAAATTGAGTGCACTTCAGGGAGAAGCAGGAATCCCAGTAAAGGTCATCCCTAAACAGTGCAGATGTGAAAAATGTCATCATCTTCATCAGTACTAGGAATGGAAATTCTGTAACAAATCTTCTGTGGATATGCCAAAATAGGACATGCAACTTGGATTGACTAATTCACTTTCCTTTTTGGTTATTGTCTTATTAAGTGATCATTAACTAAACTTTCTAAAAAGATAATAGCTCATGCCTCTTTTAAAAGAAGTCTGATGTCTAAAAATAGTCATATATTTGGGGAATTGCCAGTTGTACTGATACTTAATGAGTTCTCTCAATGACCATCCCCATGAATTGGATGATTGCTGCCTCTGTGGATAGGTAGAAAGATGAGGCATGTGGCAGACCATCCAGTCTAAGCACCACACCATCTAGCTGAGTGTTTTGTCCAAGAAATGCAGTGAAATTTCTATGCTATTTCAATCTCTCTTTCTACCAATGTTCCTCCTGTCAAAAGGAATTGCCTTTTCAACACTCCGTGCATGATTTGGAATAACATTTATGTTGAAGCAGCAGCAAGATCTTTAACATTCTGTGCAGTCAATTTAGTAATACATTGCATATGGGATCATGATGCAAGACATAACAATTTAGAAATGTCCTTTGAGTAATGTAAAAGATGCAAAGATTCATATGTAAATAAGGTATGCATTTCCCATAAGGTGTGGCAAGGGCACTTCAAATTACTACATGTTATTTTTAAAGTTATTCATTAGTTTTAGATGATTAAAAAATTGAAAAAAAAACCCCACCTTGAAACTTTCAGCCGAATTCCTCTTATCTGCATATAAATGGCCAAAATTTAAAAAGTGTTCATCCAATTTCACCTTGTATGAAAAACACTTTGTGAAATATCTTTCTGAAAAATGAATAGTAAAATGAGATTTCTACAAAATCAGTTTGAACCTTTCTGATCATCATAACAAATAAAGGCAGCCACAAACAAGCTTCAGAGAACTATTTACACCATATTATAGGATACAGTTTGTACATGCATAGATTGCTTCTATAAAGGTAAAATATTTTTGGGCCATGAAAATATTTCATCCTCAATAGTTAATTAAAATTTTTGCTCAATTAATTATTAAAATTATTTAAAATAATTTATCAAAAATATCACTAACAATTTTGAAAGTTATATAAAAATATCATGTTTTCAACCTCTTCAAAAATGCCACCTCCCACACTATTTTTAGGAGTGTTCTTAATAAAACATTTTGTTTCAATTTGTTTTGTAAACATCAGTCAGCCCCTAGCTGAATAATGGTTCCCCTTTTAGTTATCTGTGTTTATATCCTAAGGTTACTTCAGGAATTTGAAAAGAAATACTCTTTTTTTCTATGCATGTACCAGGTGTTCTGCCAGGAACTTCTGCCATAAAATATTTTCTGTAATCTTTATGTGGTTTTGATCATCTAGACTGTATTTGTGAAAGATAGTAGATTAGGTTTGCATGGCAAGGTTTTGGTAGCGGGAGGGCTACAGGGGTGGCTTCTGTGAGAAGCTGCTGGAAGCTTCCCCTGTGTCCAATAAAAGCCAATGCCAGCCGGCTCCAAGACGGACCCACCGCTGCCCAAGGCTGAGTCCATCAGTGGCAGTGGTAGTGCCTCTGTGATAACATATTTAAGAAGGGGGAAAAAAACACTGTGCAACTTCAGCCAGAGGGGAGTGAGAATATGTGAGAGGAACAACTCTGCAGACACCAAGGTCAGTGAAGAAGGAGGGGGAGGAGGTGCTCCAGGCGCAGGAGCAGAGATTCCCCTGCAGCCCGTGGTGAAGACCATGGTGAGGCAGACTGTCCCCCTGCAGCCCATGGAAGTTAACAGTGGAGCAGATATCCACCTGCAGCCCATGGAGGACCCCACTCCAGAGCAGGTGGATGCCTGAAGGATGCTGTGACCCCATGGGAAGCCTGCGCTGGAGCAGGTTTGCTGGCAGGACTTGTGACCCCGTGGGGGACCCACACTGGAGCAGCCCCTTCCTGAAGGACTGCACCTCATGGAAAGGACCCATATGGGAGCAGTTCACGAAGAACTGCAGCCCATGGGAAGGACTCACTTTGGAGAAGTTCGTGGAGGACTGTCTCCCGTGGGAGGGACCCCACGCTGGAGCCGGGGAAGAGTGAGAGTGTGAGTCCTTTCCCCGAGGAGGAAGGAGCGGCAGAGACAACGTGTGATGAACTGACTGCAGTCCCCATTCCCTGTCCCCCTGAGCTGCTGTGGGGGAGGAGGTAGAGAAATCGGGAGTGAAGTTAAGCGTAGGAAGAAGGGAGGGGTGGGGGGAAAGTGTTTTAAGATTTATTTTTTATTTTCTCATTACCTTGCTCTGAATTGATTGGTAATAAATTAAACTAATTTCCCCAAGTTGAGTCTGTTTTGCCTGCGACAGTATTTGGTGAATGATCTCTCCCTGTCCGTATCTTGACCCACAAGTCTTTTGTTATATTTTCTTTCCCCTTTCCAGCTGAGAAGGGGGACTGATAGAGCGGCTTTGGTGGGCACCTGGCATCCATCCAGGGTCAACCCACCACAGGTAGTCTTATTCACTATCTGTCAGGTTAAGCATACCTGAAGCAAAAAAACAGGTACTCTAGGATCTTGATTCATTCTACTGAAACTGAGTGACTACAGAAATACAGAAACTAAATTTCCCATCTAATCAGTGGAGAAAGATGAAAAGGATGATTTGGCTTTTACATGAGTCACCTTGTGGAAATACGTTACTAATGAACGACTCAGTAGGACCTCAAGCCTGGGTATGCTGCTTAGGCAAGGACTCCAACAAAATTACAAAATAGTTGCACTGCTTATAACATATGAATGCCTGTTCTCCCTTTTATCAACCTTACAAAACATACACTGTCAGCTGGTGCAGATGTATTCCTTACTGTTTTCTATGGATATGAAGGTCCTTAGATTTCAGCTGATATATTTGTGTTCTCAGAATTTTAAGGAATCGGAAATAGACTGTGATTTGTTTTTCAGATTTTCCTAGGATTCCTCTTTTTCTTGCTGTTGTGGTTGTTACCAGTCATTGGTTAAAGTACACTTGAAATATTAATAGTCCTCTTTAATCTTACTGTTTTCTGTGTATAAATAGGGCTTTCAAGAATTTGTTTGCAATCATTTTTGTGAAATAATTTGAATAATTCATCTTGAATAATTTGAATCTCATCCTTTTGTGTAAAAAGTTATTGTTGTACACAATGAGGTAGTCTTCCTCCTTTGTTCAAGTGATAATTGTTGATGAAACAGTAGATTAGCTGCAGCAGGAGAGATTATTAAAGATTCATTCAGTACTCAAGCAGTTAAAATAGTCAGTTGAGAAGTGAAAGACCAATGTTGTAGTCTTGGTGAAACCATGAAATCTGAGGTGAGGTATATGATCTGTGATCTGCCAAAATGGCAGGAAAAGAGAACCAGGACAGGATATTGCATATGTCAGTCTATTGCAACAATGATAATGAATCGTTTTCTATTTTAAGGTGTGTTTCATGATGACCTGGTAATTGCTGAAGATCAGGAACAAATTGCACAGTCCATTGTAGTAACTGAATATACTTGGGGGAAGCAGGGCTTGGTGTATCAGTTAGGGAATTTGAGATTATTGTGATGGGAGTGTTCAGAAGACCGATGTGTTAGGCCACAGTTTTAAACTTTAAAGTAAACTTTACTAAATTCATTCATCAGTGACACTTCTGCTAATAAATGGTTAGTTCTTATACGTTATTTATTGTGTACATTACCATGTACACAAAAATTTGTCCTTAACACTTGCATCTTAAATTACTTTGAGTATACAATACCATGGATCATGTTGGAAGCCTGAATTATACTTTTTTTCACTAGAGTCCTGTAAGAGTAAAACAAATTAGGTAAAATTGCATATACCACAGAGTAACAATGTCATCTGTTGTCTAGAAGGAATGAGTCATTTGAGGAATATTGCTCAAAAACGCTATGAAAAAGATGCCAATTTCAGAGTAATAAGTATCGAAATTTATAAGAAATGATTTTGTTTCAATTGTTTCTTAAATTATGTTTCCTGACAGATCATGAGAATTGACATAAGTGTTTAACAAGATGCATACATTTTGTATGGCAATCAAAGAGAAATACTATAAACAGTATTTGATTCTTCTCTCAATTACAAAAGCATAAATTTAAAATAATTATATTGGAATATATAGTTAAGTTCCATTAAAACTATCTTCAGGTCAAAATTATGTAATGTTATTTTGAAGAACATATCTTTTATAATTCATATGTTGTACTGAATAAAAGCATGCTTACCATGTCTGACTTTAAAGCATCAGAACAGAAAAATCAGGTCAGTGAGAGATACAGTGGTGGATAGAAGAATGCGAGAAGTTAGAAGTAGGAATGGCAAAGAGAAAGAAACTATTAGTATCCTTGTGAGCAGAGGCTTGGTGGGTGATGCAGCCAATGAAAGAACTGAGTTCAGTTTTCCTAGGAAAGTAGGTGTGAACACAAACAACTGATGTTTCTGTAATGATGAAAGAGGCCTGTGAAAAAGCAGAACAAAACAAACTTCTGGTGTGAGATGTGAAACTGTCTGTGAGAGGAATGCAGCAGAAACACTAACACTAAAGATGTACAAAAGAGATTGTGTGGTTTCCTGGGAAGGCATACAAGAAAGTGTAATTTTATGTTACTGAGGTAGTAAACTGCAAAGAATGAATAAAGAACAGACTGGCTAAAACAGGCTGTGGGGCAAAATTGTTTTGCAAGGTGATTAAAAAAAGATAATCCTGACAGTCCTCTCTGTTGGATTGGAATTGGAATGCCACCAAATAGGTAAGCATTTTAAGGAACTGTCTTAAACTTATGTTTCGTTTTTCAAGTCTGACAATTAATGGAATTTTTATATTCTTATATATGGTAGCTTATGTATTTGTTCATAAATTTTAACATACTACTGATTACAAACAATAGAGCTGAAAGGAATCTCAAAAGACGTCTACAGTATTGTTCTGTCTCAAATTACGCACAGTTGTATGTAATGCATACTTGAAAGGCCTCTGCCTAACCAGCTCTTAAAACTTTCCAAGCTATCTCTACAGCTTCTGTAAGGAATCCATGATGGAATTTAGACAACCTTAAAATAACAAAGTTTTCCCCTTATTATAGTGTGAGCCTGTTGCTTCTTGTCATATCCACAATGAGCATGGAAAATTGCCTTCCTTTTTTATTGCAGTCATTTATACGCACGACATTTTAATCACATCTCCATATATGGTTTTCGTGAGACTAAAGAAACCACAGTTATAGCTAATTAGTCTCAAACATATAGTTTCTCAGACTTGTGATTATTCTCCTTTTTTTTCTCAAGTTCCTACAGTTTTACAGAAGCGTGTGCTGGCTCATGATAACACTTCAACTGAGGCCTTACCAATACTAGAAATAATTCTTAATGTGTTCTACATTGCAACTTTCCTGTTAATTCATCTCAATATAAACTTTGTTTTTCTGTGCTAAATAACATGTTATCTTCTGTTCAGTTTGTGAAACACTGTAAGCTCCACATCTTCTTCTGTGTAACAGCTGACCCAAGCCTTTCCCACCTTGTTCTTGTATCAGTTCTTCATAAGTGTGATACTTTTGTCCTTGAACTTGCTCCATTGCAATCTGGATGCTTCTGATAATTTCTCCAATTCTAACCCAATCCTTCAAAGCTATTTCATTCCGTTTGTGCGTAGTATCATCTGCAGAGTTAATAAATACCTGTGTATTGCACATCCCAGTAATTAATGTGCATATGGAATAAAAGCAGAACAAGGAAAAACTGTTACGGAGTATTTCCAGATCTTCACACAATTTGGTAAAGAAATAAAGAATAATTCAATAGAAATAAGAAAAGAGACAGAACAATTTTTTTGTTGACAATTCTATTAGGGAAGAAATCTTAATTTTATCTAAAGACTAAGTTTCAAAACCTTTTTTTAGGGAACTGGAAGATTGAAGCCTTTATATGAACACAGATTTAGTGTCAGATGAACTTTGTCTTGCAGCAGGAGGCTTTTTTCCACTTGTCATTAATATAAAATTATTGTAATCTATTTAGTGTTACCAATTAATATAAAAGAATTATGTCTTCATTGCTAACAGATGTTTCTTCTAGCTGTTAATTGGATAATCAACTAGTCTGGAATTCTCTGAGGCTTTCCATTCACATTACTTGCTACTATCATAATTAAAACTAAATTGAATGTATGCTGCCTGCAGTTGTTGCACAGTTTGCTAAGTTACTGTTATGTATCTTATTCTCTCTCTAAAAATTGATGGGTTTTTGTAAAATATATTTATTATGTTATTAATATACTAAGGATTAGTAGAAAAGTTAAGATTAAGTCACTGCTTCACACCTCCATCAGTGTATCCTTCCAACTGGCCAGTGAGCCACCTGTAATCTTTTTTTCTAACAGCAACAGTCACTTGTTTTGAATATTTGATCTACTGATCTAGCTGCTGTTCAGCCAAAGAAATGATTATTTTTAGATGCTGCTATTTAGTTTAAGATTATATCAATGGCAGTCACAGCTATAACAGTTTCTTCAATACAAAGTCTGTGAGCTCAGATCAGGCACATGAAACAATATAAAGACATCAAGGCCCTTACGTCTCACTGCACTTGTACTGGCAGTGTCTGTCCTCACCACAAACATCTGTGTTGGCTAAATACATTGTACACCATAGAGAGGTGCCACAGTTTTTATAAGGAGTTCAGTCAGAGATCTGGGAATCTAACAAGCTCCTGATGGGATACTGAGGTCATCACAAGATCAGTGTCATCTCTACTAGTCTTTCTCCAGCACTGCTATTCTCTTCCTCTTGTTTTTCCTGCCAGGTTTTAAATGCTTGTAGCTTCTCATGATTTCTGTGCCACCCAGCTGAGTTTCTGAAATACTTTCTGTTATAAATGAATCTACCTGCTCTTATAAATGAATCCTTCCCATTATAAGCCATTTCTATCACCTACCTCAGCATAGAGATAAGGAAACAGAGCTGCCAGAAGGCTGCATATGAAGAGATGTATGCCAAAAAGCATGAATAGCTGCCTCAGCAAATGGATACTAGGAACCACGGTAGGAATCTGTGCTGGTTTTGGCTGGGATAGAATTAATTTTCTTCATAGTAGCTAGTACAGGGCTGTGTTTTTGATTTGTGCTGAAAACAGTGTTGATAATACAGGGATGTTTTAGTTGTTGCTAAGTAGTGCTTATAGTAAATCAAGGACTTTTCAGCTTCCCATGCTCAGCCAGGTGCACAAGAAGCTGGGAGGGGACACGGCTGGGACAGCTGACCCCAACTGACCAAAGGGCTATTCCATACCATATGACATCATGCTCAGTATATAAAGCTGGGGAAGAAGAAGGAAGGGGGGACATTTGGAGTGATGGCGTTTGTCTTCCCAAGTAACCGTTACGCGTGCTGGAGTCCTGCTTTCCTGGGGATGGCTGAACACCTGCCTGCCCATGGGAAGTGGGAATGAATTCCTTGTTTTGCTTTGCTTGTGTGCATGGCTTTTGCTTTCCCTATTAAACTGTCTTTATCTCAACCCACAAGTTTCCTCACTTTTCCTCTTCCGATTCTCTCCCCCATCCCACCGGGGGGGAGTGAGCAAGCGGATGTGTGGTGCTTAGTTGCTGGCTGGAGTTAAACCACGACAGAATCACAGGTTGACAGAGGCACCCACAGATCCTTTTAACATGATTTTTGTGCCTAAGATCAATTTAACATCCCATTGTTTTAGAAGTCTTTGATAGTCAACAACAGCTGTATAATTTTTGCATATAGCAAGCAGCTTTTCCTGTGAGCTTGCCTTTCTGTTTCAGCATATAAACACGAGTGAAATCACTTCCAACAGTCAGGGATAGCTCAAAACTGTTCTGGACTGACACTGCCTTGGTTCTTATTAGATAAAAAATAATCTTTCTGACTCATTGCATACAAAACAAAGACAATGCAAGATCATATTTAAAAGCTGTAGATTAATCAAATGGCAACATTATATAAAAGAATCCCTCTTGAACCTAAACTCAAACACACAGTATTTTGTATTATTTAGTCAAAATCTAAATCAGAAGAAAAAGAAGGGCGTATGATAGTCTCTGTTCTGTCCACAGGACTGTCTTTTGTGAATTGATTTTTTTTGCTTTTAACTGAAGAAGCTTTAAATTAATAGAATCCCCCCCCCTATTTGTGCAGAGTATTGAATATGTAATAATGGTAACCGGTTTTGCCTTTTCACTTATACTTTTCTGAAAAAATCTAATCGATACAGCAAAACAGTAAACACAATTCCACCCAAAATTGTTAGAAGTAGAAATACATCTAATAATTTGTAAACCATGACTGTATCACAGACATAGGTTTAATAAAAACAAAATAAGTGCCTTTACACTCTCAGACTCGTCTTATTAGACTCCATTGGATCTCACTTCAAAATCACTCCAAATATGATTATTTCAAATATGTAGGATTTGAGTGCTACTGTGTTTATCTTCTGCATAGAAGAGATTGGGATAAAGAAGCCAAGAGAAAACTGCATGTATTAAATAGAGTAAAACAATAAAAGAGCATTGGAAACCCAAAAGCTGACTCACACTTTAATGGGTACTGTTGGCCAGAAGAGCAGGGAGCTAGTTTTCCCTTCTTTTTTCAGAGGCTGTAAAACTGGGGCAGAAGTACTATTGTTGCCCTAAATTACGCACTTATGGCAGAGAAATATAATTGCATGAATCTATTCCTTTCCTAGTGTCCTTTGAGTTCTTAAAAATGCCACACCAGTGCTTGCATCTGTCTTAAGGCCACTTAAGCCCATTGATAGGGAGAGGGGGAGCATAGCAACAGAGAGCAAAGCAGAAAAGCAGAGAAGATTAGTATTTTCTAATGAAGCACCGTAAAGGACTTTATCTAGGATGAATTTGTACCAGTGCATTTTCTTAACTGTACATTCATTAGTACAGAGCAGAAAGTTCATCTTTAATCCATGAAGTCTTTATATGAGAAAAATAAATATCTCTTATACAGGCATATGGAAATTTAGTCTTGCTACAAGGAATATAATATTTAAACAGAAAAGACCGCTGACTCATTATTTGGGGTTTTGTTAAAGCAGCTGCAAACTGTGGGCGGATTGCAAAACCACTGTGTTCACAGGCTCCCCAAAATACATAATTTTTGCATAGTGTCAATAACATTCAAATGCAATTTGATGGTGTCTGGTCAGATTTCTGTTATCAGTGGACAGGTAGCTCCAGGTCCTGCACTATATATACAGTGAGGATCCAAGACAGTAATTTCTAGCTGGCCTGGGGACCAGGGCCTTGCCTCTGGCAAGGTGACAAATACAGTTTCAGTATGTCTTAGGACCAAGTAAATAAATAAGTCCCCGAGACAGATGGGTACTTAGTTATATATAATCTCTAAAATGTGTTCCATTAAGTTTGAGAATACGGGAGGTTTAACACATAACTCAAATGCTGAAAAATCAGAAAAGACATATAAAATGAAAAGCAAAATATCCAGGCAATGTAGTATTCATTTAGAGAAAGCCATGTGCTATGATATAGACTTATTTTAATCTATTGCTAATGTATATTTTATATATTGTGAGAACATTGAATGAGACTGAAAAGATAAAACCAGAAAAATTTACCATATCTCCTTTAAAGAAATTGTTTCACAAAAACAACTTTTACCAGAACATGGAAAAGCTGAAATAGAACTTTAAGTGTGTATAATATAGAATTTTAATTAGCATCGCAAAGTATGTCTTTTTAATATTTAAACACTTCAGTGTTTACACACTAGACACAAATTAGGCAATTTTGATCTGTGAAGATGATAAAGTTGTAGTGAAGCATATATTTTCCTGTTCATTCACTTCCTAAAGAGCCTTTGAAGAAATGCATGTGGAAAAGGTGTAAAAAGAAGGGGTTTTCCTTCCCCAGAAAAATTACTGTACCCTTATGGAGAGGAAAATTTGCTTGGTGCTAAGTCACTATTTAGGAATCCTCGCTGCAATTTCTTTCTGATACAAGCTTCCTGTGTAATTTTGGATGTGCCATGTAAAGATAGATCAAAAGGTCTTCTAGCAATATCCTGTTTGGTGAAACAGGACTGATTCCACATTCATTGAAAATACAAATTGCAAAAGCCATTTTCTTAAGGGGGTTGCCACTTAAGTTGACCATTAAGTAAATGTTGTTGGTCCCTTAAGGCGTAGCATACTTAAAGATCAGCAGTTGTGTTAGAAGACTGTCAGGTTTCAGTGAAATGCTGTTAGTGAACTCTGCGACCTGGTGTTACAACTGTCTTGGGACTTCTGGGCTCCAAACTCCAGTTGTGCTCCAAGGAGTCTCAATGACCAGGCAGCTGTGACTTCAGAGGGGATTGTCAAAGGTCCCCAGAGCCCAGCTGCAGTGCAGAGAACTAAATCCCAGTTACAGCTGGGTCTCTGCATTTCAGGCTAGCCAACCTGAAGCCTCAGCAAATCTGACTGCTCCATAACTGCAGAATCAGAAAACACTAATTTTGTGGCAGTGATGTATTTGACCAAGAATCCACCCAGAATTTCCATGGATGCCCTTTCTTGCTTTGGGGGAAAATTTATCGAAACTGAACTGCTTTGGATGAACCATTTTGACATTGAAGAACTGGCAATTTAAAATAAAACTTTGCTTTCATCGAAAATGTTCTGACCACCTTTGTGCTTGATTTCTCAGGAAATATTGAATCAGTTCTGAGGAATCTCAGAGACAGGAAACTTTTCTGATAGATACTTGGGACAATGGTAGAAAATGTGTACCTTTATCATTTCTTGCTAAGCCATTACACCCTTTTACCATAGGAAATTCATGACGTCCCACTGCTGCGTGGTGGCAAATGAAATAATACAGTTTTAAGTCATTGGAGTTTTCTCCTAAATTAATAACTATTTCAGTCTATACATTTGAAGTGAGGTTACACATATCTGAGTAGATATTTTGAGAATCTTAGATCAGAGAATTCGTACATCTGTGTTATCAGTTAGGTATCTAAATTTTCTGGGACAAAGTGCCTGAAGTCATTGAGTGCCTAACTGCATGGGAAGATGTAGTATTTAGGTTCTCTGAGCTGGATTCACAAGGAGTAAATCCAATTGGACAAAAACTCCTAACAACATTTATAAATTCAAGGCAGAATCCATGCAGGTTCCCTGAATGTAAAACATGTAGTAGGAAATGATAAATAACTGCAATATAAAATATTAAGCAGGTTTTGGGGAAAAAAAAAAACGGTAGATGCTGGAAATAGGAAAGCTACTGTCATGACTCAGATTTTCTTATTACAGTATTTCTACAGTATTTCTTACAGTATTTCTTACTTGATGTGCTACAGAAAAAACACCTAATCAGATAAACTTTTGTGCAATCACTTTATCTAGAACTGAAATGACCTCACAAGTCAGTTGTGCAAGAAAGGTATGGAAGATCATACCCTGAAGTAAAAGGCATTAATACATGTGTCATTTATTTGTTTAAAGTCCTGCGTATCTCACTGCCACCACTTTATACTCGGTTTTGCAAAGGTGTAAACGAATGTGCAAAGTTTAAATAAGGACATCAGTGAGAGAGGCTAAGCATTGAAAAATTTCAACAAAGATGAAGAAATGTCACGCTGCTGATAGGGTCAAGGGGAAAACCAGTTTACCCCAAGGGAGCACACAAACTTAACAGACAAATCTTGCTTTTTTCCTGTTTTTAAGTTCCATCAGTTTGAACTGCATACACAGTGATAGTCTTGTGTCCTGGATTTGCTTAAAACACTGATGCCTAAACAGCCTGTTCCAGCTGCTCTGCAGGAGGCTACTATCCCTCATCTCTGAAAGGAGAACACTTTGGGGAAGTGCCCCCTGTTCTAATTCAGGCAAAATCAGATGGATTAGCTCAAAATGCCCCTTGCAATTATTGAAATTGACACTGCCTGATTTGGGCTGGAGAAGATCCAGTACAATTCACATCAAGATATCCAGCGTTTGGTGGTGGCAATAACCCCTGGCAAATGTAGAATAATAGCCTAGTGTCTGGTAACTTTTCAAACCAACACAGCTGTTTATTGGGGGCATCTGTCAGAACTTGACTTCTGCAGTCAGAGAATAACTATGTGGTAGTAACATTTTATGACTGATCTGAGATATCTGTTGACATTTTGAAATTTTTTTTTCTTTTTTTATATTTACCATCTGAGTAACCATAACACTTTATATTTCATGTCACATTCCTAAACCCTGTTTCAAGGTGCTGAACAAACACAGAGCAAAAGGACTTTTTGTAGACCAACACCAATCTATCTCTGGAGTTAATTGTGTATAACAAAGGACAACAGATGGATACTCACAAACAAAAGAGCAAAATCAAATCTGAATAAAATTGTTGA
Organism: Mycteria americana; assembly: GCF_035582795.1. Classification (NCBI taxonomy): domain Eukaryota; kingdom Metazoa; phylum Chordata; class Aves; order Ciconiiformes; family Ciconiidae; genus Mycteria; species Mycteria americana. The sequence continues at coordinate 91,110,900 of NC_134366.1, read as the reverse complement.
GCTTTCTGGAAGTCATAATACATTTGCTATGTAACTGTTGTACATCTGATATCATCTTAATATATTGGAATTAATTTTTCAATATTATAATATTATAATATTTTTACTTGTGACACATGTAAATTGCATGACCCTCATAAATTCTTCTTTTCTGGTTGTTGCTTTCCCAGAAAAATATGCCCTAGCAAAATTAACCTCCAACTGAGCTCATTAATAGTGGTTCTCTATCACCATTGTTCCAGTGCTTGTCATCAAGGTGCATATGCTTGTCAAATACTTCTATAGCCTGTTAGCCTAGATAAAATAAATTGGTTTCTCATTAATCTCTGATGGACTTGGATTAGAAGCTAGATTTGCAAACAAGATTGGTATTTACACCTGTTTACAGCCCTCTGTAATCCCTTGAATAGAAATGAGTTTTACATCATTCTGCAAGCAGAAATTTAATTAAAGCATTCCTGTTTAGCAGAATGCTTAAACACTAAAAAAAGTTCTCATGGGTTGTAGTATCTCCTACTGCTTCAACAGATACGTGCATGTACAGCCCTGGCCACTAAGAAAACAGAAACTGATTTTATTTTAGAGGATCAAAATACTGCCAGAATCTGTTGCAAAGACTACATACATAACCCAGGAGTCTCCAACTGTAGCTCCCCAATAAGCATACACTGAACAAGTTTAACTTCTTTTTCTTGTTTATTAACATCTCACTTCACAAATTAGGTAAGGTTTTTTTCACTTTTCCATGCGAAAAAATGTAGTTGAATAACTCAGTGAAATTGAAAGACTGAATTTAAATTTGTTTATGATAGCACAAAGATGACTTTCTGACCTCAATCACTAGCTTTTTTCACTAGTTTAATTCCCAGACTGCTTGGTAATTTTTCTTACCTTCTTGTCTTAACAAGCATTATTGTTTGTTTATTGTTCAGAGGTCAAAAATTATCTTTTACTGTTTTTTTGGAGTATCACAATAGAATATTTTGCCTGGAGTAGTATTACATCATTTATTTAGAAGTAAACATTTTTAAGGTTTCTTCTTAATTACTAAAAAAAATTATTCTGAAACAGCATTCAAAATCCATGATAACAGATATTTATACATAAAATATGCAAGCAGTAATATTTGTTCCTGAGAGGTAATCACCCATAGTTGATTACATGGCAAATAAAAACAGCATTTGCAATAACCAGAAGTTGTTTATTATGAATACACATTACATTTCATCAGTGTGACTATTATTTCAGTTATATAACAAAGGAACATTCATTTGCTGGGTAGAATAGAAATGGAACAATTTGTTCTTTTCTTGCGTTGTAACAGAGAGTTCTTCTGAGCTCCTGTTTGCTTTGAATTTTCCCAGTGATATTCTTTGCTGCAGGATTTGAGGTGAGTAGTTGAAGGACAGACTTAAAAGGAGGAATAATGATTACTTCAGAAGGGGTACTCTTCTAAGGAAATACTTGTTTCTGAAATGATTGAAGTTATTCTTTTGTGTCATATTCAAATTAATTTTACAAGACCAGTTTTGGAGTAGCCAACTGCAACTAAATTTGTATTGTGGCACATCTAAAACCTTAGGTTTGACTTTCTGTATCCTGTTTTCCTAAAGTTATATTCCTGCTGTGAACTTCCACCTTATATCTAGGTGAAGATCCAAACATAAAATCCCATTCATGTACTATAAAAATTGAAGGGGATGGTGTGTCCTGTAAAATTAAACAAGGGTATAAAGTTCAACTGAATTGTGAATATGCACTTTTGATATTCCCCCAGTTGCAGCTATAATAGTGCTGTTAATTAAAACTGTAAGCTGCAGGTACTCAGTGCTGCAACTAACAGATGAAAGTGTGATTAGCATCAAATGAAGACAAATTGAATTAATTCCTCCTGGGGTAGTATGGTGTATCCAGCACAAACTCCATGGTCCCAAAGCTTAGCACATTGCCTGTTGCACTGTATGAGACATCCCTGCAATGAGAGAAGGTTTGGCAGAAGACCAGAAAGCCACAGGGGAACTTCTAGATTTAACACTCAAAGAATGCTTATGGTGTATAACTTTTTAGCGTGCTTATAGATTCTCTTATGCCTATGACAAGAAGTGTGACGTTTTCCTCTGAGAGATCTGTTCCAAAAAAATTTTTAGATGAGGGAGGTGCGTAGGGTACCAAAACTTTGCAACAGTCCTGTTTAGCCCAGAACAGAGAAGAAATTTCAACAGGCTGGACATAGACAGTTAGTCACTACTCACATCTAGTAATCACAGTGGTTTGTATGATGTTGGAAATGTAGGTCAGATGTAACTACTGTTACATCACAGGATTGAGGGTGAGGCTACAACAGCACAGCATCTGCTGGATAAATCCTCATGTGTGTGAAGAAATGTTGCAACTTGATTGGTAAGACTTACATCCTAGTGTCATGCTGTGATCTCGTTCTGTACCCAGCCAAGCATCTTATTGCCAAGCTGTGCACTGTCTTGGAGCGTCTCCTTCCTTTGGTTCTCTGAGGCATGGGGTACCCATCTTCTGCCTCTCAGCTACACAAGTTTTTGAGTTGGAAAACCTGGCAACTTAGATGACCAGTCAGGCCAGTTGATACATTGAACTAACTAGATCCGAGTCAATAGCAAAGGTCTGGAACCAAGTTCCAAGTTGACCCAATGTCACTCTGGTGTAACTTTGCTGAAGCAGTGCTGCCACAAAAGGTAGCAGAACAGGATGAACATCATTGTGTCAGGACTGAAACTTTGGTTGTGTTCTGACAGCTTTCAGTAGCTTTGTCTTAGCAAGAAAGAAAATAATACAATCATGTAGTAGCAAAAGAGTTGCAAAGGAGGTAGCTTACTTTAGTAGTGTGCACTTTTACCTCTCTTTCTTAAAAGGTAAGTCATGCAGTAGTCAATCAACGTATGATAATTATTCAGCATGATCAGTGTTCATTAACTGTCCCATTTCTTTCTATAGGAAAAGGAAAAAAAGAAAAAGAGAAAAAAGAGGTTTTACGTTACATATATTGTGATAATACCTGAACATCTTCTTCACACATGTTGGTAGTAGTTGGACAAACCATATGTCACTACTATTTAAGAACATGTACTTCTTCAAGCACATAGGATTTCTATACCAGTGGCTGATTTAATTGGGTAATACCCAGGTGACTGAAGAAAAGTTTAATTTTTAGTTTAATATTTTTCTGCCTCTGGCAGCTTGTTCTGAAATTAGAAGGCAGCAAATGCCAAACATACTTACTTGCCTGATCTGTTATCATGGAAGAGAAGTGTGACACATTGCTATCGTTTTCCCATTGAGTTTTTCTAGGGTTCTTCTGATAAATGTGAAAATTAATCAGTTATATGATATGTAAGTCTCACGGGTTTGATAGTATAATCCTGCGTAGTATTAATGTTCTGTTGCTCTTCTATCTGTTCTGTCTGCTGCTGTTCAATTGCTGTTTTATTTCTAGTATATGCTCAGTTTCCATAGACAACTCATGGTGGGTAAAACTGCATGCAAGGCTGCTGAGAGAACTAGCTAATGTGCTAGCAAGGCTGCTTTCTATAATCTTTGACAGGCTGTAGAGATCAGGGGAGTCCTCAATGTATGGAGGAAGGCAAATGTTGCTCCCATCTTCAAAAAAAGGCCAAAAAGATGATCTGGGGATCTGTAGGCCAGTCAGCCTCGCTTCAGTTCTTGGGAAAATCATGGAGCAAGTCCTCTTGGAGCTCATTTCAGGGCACATGCAGAAAAGGAAAGTGACTGGGAACAGTCAGCATGGATTTACTAAGGGTAAATCATGTGTGACCCATTGCCTTCTGTGATTTACCTTGTCTTTGGCAGAGCTGTTAGAGTCTGGAGGACTAGACAACTAGATGGATAAAAAACTGGGTGGATAATTGGGCCCAGAGGGTAGTGGTTAATGGGTCATACTCAATGTCTTTGACAACTGGAGTACTACAGAGGGTTTATGCTGGGACCTCTCCTCTTCAGCGTCTTTGTCAATGGCGTAGAGGAGGTTACAGAGGGCATGTTCACCAAGTTTGCAGATGACACCAAATTGGGAGAAACAGCCAATAGGCCTGCAGGCAGGGCTGCCATACACAGAGACCTAGAAATGGCAAAGGAAGGGGCCAGAGGAAACCGAACGAAATTCATCAAGGTCAACCTCCAAGTGCTGCCCCTGGCTGGCAGTACTGCATGGCTAGGGGCAGCTCTGCAGGAAGGGACTTGGGAGCTTGCCCTGGCTGCAGAGATGGCCAACAGCACCCTGGGCTATATACACAAGGGTGCAGCCAGGAGATTGAAGGAAGAGATTATTCCTCCCCCTTGCTTGGCTGGATAATTCTGCCTACTGCATATTCCTGGTAGAAAGAAAGAAAGGGCACAACCTCCAGTTTATTCAGTGCTGGCTTTCAATCATGTGACAAATTTTTCTTAGACTGATGGTCAGCAAAACATTAGCCCTCAGACTGTTCTTGAATGATAGGGATTATTTTTACTTTTTTTCAGACCAATTTAGCAGAATGTCACTGCATCAGAAGTTATTCTATTGATAAAGTTAACTTCATGGGCTAGAGAACACTCACATTCTCAAGGACCAGTACCATCTCCAGTTAGTGTGGCAACTGATTTCAGAGACTAGTTTTACTGCAGACTATTAAACTATGGCATCAGACTAATGGGAGGTGTCTCAAGACTCACAAGAAATACCTGAAAGGGCTAGGAAATCTAAATTGGAAGTTTTGGTTGTGTTTTGTTTGGCCCAGTATCTTTTTGAATTCTAGTAGTCACATCCATGATTTAGTGGGTTTCAGTGAAGTTAGAGCTGTCATATAGGACATTCCAAAGAATGTAGGTGTGCTTCCGTTGCTTATGTTTATTTGTTAACTGAAAATAAAATTACAAAGCTCTCAGCAAGATGAAGTTACTATCAGTGTCTGAGATGCCCAGCAGTGCAATGTGTCCAGACCTGCACCCTATAGAAATTTTTAAATGGGAATATAATTTCCTTCTCTTCTTTTCTTTCCTATTGATTAACTTGAAGATAAATTACTTTGCAGGTACCGTCTGTCAGTGCAGTGTGGTGAAAATGGAGCTGGTGCAGCAAGCTCCAGACACTACTGAAATCAAAAAGATAAATTAGTTAACAAACAAAAGTTTTTCTTTCTTTTCTGATTTTTCTAAGAAAGAACTATATGAGAGAGTTTGAACAGATTGGGGTAAATTTAAGGAATCTCTTTTTCACCTCCTAGGTTAACAGAGAAATAATCAGGAGAGCTATCCATGCAAAAGAAATTTGAGTTAAAATATTTTTTGTAGAGGACAGATCTTAGGCTATTTTTCTAACTTTGTGTGAAAGCTTATGAGACATTGATTTTGTGCAGCATTCAACTACAAATAGAGCAGCCACACATTTAACATTTAATTATTAGGGTTTTTTCCACAGAAAATTTCCAGATAGCAAAAAAAAGAGACCTTTGCTTTAAGGAAGTCTCAATTTAAAGATCCTGTGGGTGTAAAAAAAGATGGAAGGTATAGACAGACATTTGTTAATATAACTCTGAGTACATGTGTGTAAATATGAAGTGCCCATAGATAGTATATCATATTCCTTCCACTAAAATAATCTCCAGCTCTTTTATATGCTTAGTTCCTGTTCTTTCCAAGCTGCACTGGATGTTACCACTCTCTTCTTGTGATATGATAATCCATTTTCAACCATTAGAAGACTTCCTCACTACTCTACAGAGTCCTTTTTTCAAGTCATGAGATCTAAGCTGAGCAAAAGCTATCTTAAACACTGTTTTGGTTGTATACGAATAACCTCGTTGCTCCCTCAGGTCCCTTCCACTGACAAGAAGCTTCTGCTTTCAGTCTATGAAAGGTGTTCTTTTTCCATCTCTCTCTTTCCAACTTCTTCACTGCCCTAGGCCTGTTTTACTGCAACACTGTTTCAGACTGTTTCCCAAATCTGGAAGAAAGTTGTCCAAAATACCTATTACCATTTTTCTTTCAGAAGTGTATTTTAGGAGTGTTAAGGCACAATCATCAGTTTGTAACAATGCATACTGTATCTTCTCTGGAGGATATTAATAACTGCCTTATTTTTGTTAAGGCCATATCATCTCTAGTTCTTACATGGATAAGGAAGGATAGAAAAAATAAGGAATCTTTCTTCTTGCTGCCCTGTGCAAACGGTAACAGATGTTACTGTGATATGCTTATGTATGCATTTCAGGTGTCATTATCTGCAGCCACTGGAGAAAAGACCTGTGCTGCTTGACCACATTCACCCTTAATTTCAAAGGCATTGCTGGACAGAAGACTGTGCCTACTTACCATATAGAATAATACAGAGAAGTTCCTTCCTGGATCAGATGAATTCTGCTTTGTTTCTCCTTTAATTAACTGAAGCACTCACACCTTCTATGTCTATTTAATAACTCCTTTGCTTACCGATTTTGAAGAAGCAACTGATGACTATCTGTTAAATACTTACTAGTTAATTGTCATGGAGGGGTGGAAGGTTTTCCAGTAAGAAGATTGCTAACTCCTGATTTTGACACATTGATGTAAGGATCATCTCTTTCTTTTTCTTCATCCTGGGCATTGTTATCATTAGGTGAATGGAGTTTGAAGGATATCATAAAACTTTCTTTTTTCCCACTCATGCATCCTGAATTTCCTTCTTCTCCAACAATGTCGATACACTGGATGAGCATTGGATGCATGTGGTCTGGCAAGAAATCTCTTCTCCTTCTAGTAAGGTAAACATGTGACAAATCTGAGCTTGATGGACAGAAAAAAGAAACATGTTTTTTGATGGTATGTAGACTGCTAATTCCCTGACCCTTGGCAGCTGACTTTTTTTGAGATAATTTTCTTCTCATTATGAACAAATATTTACTGATTCAGTGTTACATAAATAACAGATCATTTTTACTCCTCATTTAGCTGTCTCAGATGTTCATTTATTCCTCATACAAGACGGATACCATTGAATAATCATAAGAAGCTGAAGACCAAAACAGCTGCATCGGGCTGGTAGAAATGGCACAGGATTCCTGGATACCTACACCCTTGTGGAGAAGCATCTGGAGGCTAGTTGGATACTTTAAGGCTTCACAAATGCCAATAGCTGCCTTTGTTTAAGTGCTTGAATCCCACTTAAAAGTTTGACTCTTAAATAACTAAACGATCTGTCAAATGTGACTTTAGAAATTCTGTTTTGAACAATTTTTTTTTTTTTTTGTGGTGTTAAACTGTAATTCTAACTGTTGAAAAAGCTAGAATACTGTTTTTCCAGTTTTGTGTGTCTAACCCAGCTCTGAGAGTAATTTTCTTTTTAGTAGAGTAATAAACCAAGAAGGTATTCTCTGATCTACATACATAATTTATATCTCCCATGAGAAGGGAAAAGATGTTTGACATGAACCATTTTTGTGTAGCTTCAAAGGATTTACTATTTAGTTTTCTTGGCATACTAGATAATATTTTCATAAATGTCATGAACATTGTCATGAAATACTAGTACAATACCAAGTACTGTAAAAATAACAATAGATGTTATTGCTTCCTGCACAAAGTTATACGTTCTAGAGGCCAGAATTCACAGTTTTCACTCTTTTTGAATATTATGTTGGACTCAGTAGAGCTATGCACTACTTACTTCAAAAGAAGTGGAAAATCCTGATCCAAAGCTTGCAGATGTTTTGAATAGGATAAGCTGATAAACTGTCATATTTCTAATATTTGAAACAGAAATACCACAAAGCAACTTTTTTTTAGGGCTAGTAGTACTTCCATATACTTTCACAGTGGGATCCAGGATTTGCAGAAGCAGCTGAGAAGTAATTAAATAATTAAGTTAATATTATTTTGATCTTAATAAGTTTATTTTTTCACTTCCAGTGATAATGCAATGAAAATTCCAAAATACTGAGTAAAAACCTACCCAACTGAGGTAAATGGCAGTTTTTAATAGGTTTGAAACTTTGTTTTTTCCTGTTAATGGGCTTTATCTGTAGGAGTATGATTTTTACAATAAAAACAGTCAGAAATAAATTTCAATTATTCTAATATTAAAACGTAATTGCATGCCAGTAAACAACCATATGCATGCCAAAAGAATGCCAATTTCATTATCTGAAATATAACGTGATTTTTCAAGAATGCTGTGTGGTAGACAGGTATTATGTACACATAATAAAATAGTTGTTTAGTAACTACAACTACGGTAATGCACTTTAGCAACATTTTAGCAGATCATTTAAACACATTCCATTCCCCCTTGAGAGCTTCCAATTTCATGGCCGTATTCTATTCTGCCATAGCAGTACTTGTTTTTCATGGCTTATTGTTTAGAATGTAAATTTATCTGATGAGGAGAATAATGTTGTCCAATGTAAGATAAGAATGTTTTCCAATACAGGGCAAGCATTTGAAAGCAGTTGAGGATCAGGAAGAGGCATGGGAATAACTGTCAAAAGGGAAGGATAACATGCAGTTTATTGAAAAGGATGAGTGAAGTTCTAAGAAGGGAAAAAACTTGCAACAACACAGTATGACATGAGGAGAAAGAGCAAAAGAGAATGGCATCTACCAAAAAATCAGACTTGTAAACCCAAGAATATTATTGTTTTTTCTCTTTTTGAGCATTTTTCTCTACTTTTCAGCAACTATACTGTGGTACTGCAATAGGTGGAAAGCTTTATTTAGTGGAGTGAGTTTTAGGAAGTAAATTTGCCCTGGAAGATACAAAGAATATGCAGTTATGTGACACGAAAATGGAGAAATGTTATGACAACGGTTTTTATGGAGATCGACGCTTTAATAAAATTGAAAAAAATAGCTTTTTTTTTTAAACAAGAAGGAAAAAGTTTGAGTTTGGTGAAACATCCACCTTTGATATTTTTCAGAATGCAAATAAAACTTTCCTTTTCATATAATATGTTTGGATAGAGCTTAGATTTTTTTTCATGTAATGTAAAATAAAGTCAAAACCTTAATGAAACTCTGTAAGTGACTTGAACATCTTCCTTTGAAAATAACATTGAATTTTAGGGTTTTAGGTCTAATTAACAAAATCTGAAACAGATTCTGAAGATCCTGAAACTTGAAACAATTCCTCTTTATCACACAGTTTTTATTATGAGTATAAAATTGTGCTAATGCCATACTGATACTTCCCTAGGATTATGTATTTTCTTAGCGTAATCCTAATATTGTATATGGCTACCTATGTGTTGATGAAAGACAGAAAGTAACATTTCTTACTGATACTTCACACTGATGGAACTGTGGTGTCAGTATATCAGTGAAAATGAGAATGCCACCCAGAAAAATATAATAATTTATAGCTAACAAAACAATATGTAATGGGCAACAAGTGGCAATCAAAGGACTACAAGAAATGTACATATGTAAAATTGAATATACAAACCACATTTTTCATGCACATCCTGTTTTCTCCCACATTTGCCCATTCCATCAGCATAAAAATTTTGAAGATGCATTTATAAAGGGTTTTGGTGCATTAGTTGTGTAATCCTGGGATTATCCTTTCTCACTTTGCTCGTTGCATCATTTTGGTGAACATTTATTATATAAAACATGGCCAGTAACAATACTTAGAAATGACACCACCCAGTTCCCTAGGCATGGGGGGGGGGGGGGGGGGGGGGGATATTATTAGGTTCAGGAGGAAAACAGAACAAAGAAGAAATTACTTCTGCAGATCTTCGTAATTAATTTGCTGTCAGATTTCTTCCCTGTACAGTTAGAATGTGTGTGGGTGTGATCAGAACTATAGGATTAATAACAATGATACCTCTCCTGATACACTTCAAGGAGCAAACTGTTTCTCTGCAGTTAAAGTCAAAATGTGTTCTCATTATTCTCCTCATTAAAAACCGAGTCTGGCTAAAGAGGCTTGACAACACTGCTTGCCTTTTGCTGCTATAGAGATTTCTATAAGTGGTTTGATTTCAACTTTATTTTGTCAACTTTGCAAATCTTTCTTAAAAGGTTGTGTGGGAACTATTTGAATCTTTTTCAGTCACTATTGCAGATATGTGCAACTTTTACTTTCCTCTACCAAATATGTTTTATGTTTGCATTTCTGCTTCACTGTACAAAGCAGCTTGTTGTTTCCATCATTATTAAGTAATTTCTTTTCTTTGAAAATGACTGCCAATTTTAGTTACAGAGAACATCCTGAGCATCTAATACTTTCAGTGCAACATACACTATTTTCTTTATACCATGTTGATTGTCTTGATTTGATGGCTTAATTTAAAATATGCAACTCAGGAGAATTTTCAAGCTTATACTCCAGGCAAATCCAAACTCAGAGGACACTTAGGAATACCCAGGTATATTTCCCCTCTATTTCCTGGTCTCCACATAAGGGAAGACAAGGGGCAGCATGAAAGCAGGAGCCAGGGTACCCCAACAAGACAGTGGAGGTGGAATATATTCATTCTTATTTCAGGAAAAATCTCCACATAAAACTCAGTCATCTGTTCAGATTGGCACCTCCTGGTTTTCTGGTGTCTAGAATCTAATTTTATAACGCTTGAACCAATGTTCAGTCTCCTGTTGTCATATAGTTGAGTGATTTCATATGTGACTATATCAACTGAAACTCTTATAAGCAGAAGCTTGGTTCGTATATGTGACAGTCAAACATTCACACATCATTCTTGCCTCACAGAATGAGAATAAAAACAAACAAACAAACAAACCTCAGAACAGAACAAAATAAACAAAAACAAACAAAAACCAAAACAAACAAAAAACCCAAAAACCAAAACCAAAACCAACCAAACAAACAAACAAAAACAAACGAGAGAGAACTTTAGGGGGACAGGAGTTTTCCTTACCTTTAGATTTGAACTTGGGTTACACTTTAAATTGCTTTTACATAGCAGGCAATTGAAACACACTTTAAACCAAAAACAAATACAGCATGTTGAGAGTTCTAAATTGCATCATTCTAGGACTTTGAGCTCCAACAAGAGTAAGTATTGTAAGTTTTGTTGCAACACAATGAGATCTAACTATCTTTTGAAATTCTGCACTGGTAGATCTGCAAAGTTTTAGAAGTACTGAGTAAACCGTACAATATAGTACATCAGTTAGATCAGTAACTCATGTATTGAGTTATTTTGGAAAGTTAAAATGAGAAGTCAAGGAGAGTTCAGACTGCAGTTCATGCAGAGATAAGCAAGCTAACTTAAGTCTTGGGAACAATCTAGCTATAGCAGTGTGACTATACATAGGGACTAATACATCTTGCCAAGGAGGACTGAAGCATTGACTTAGGCTGTTGATACACATTCAGAAAATCAAAATAATTTCTCACAACTTGTAACTTTTTTGCCTAATAATACTTTATTTTTAAAATTAAAACCTTAACAAAACTGATTTGGATTAAATGTATAAGATTCATAAAACTTCTCAGAAACAAACGTAGGGTAGTAAGCTTGGCAAAAGAAAACCTTCTACTTTCTTATACCTCTTTTCTTCTGAAATATACTGAATTATTGGTATTTCTGTGATATGCTGCTTGTTTTGCATATTCCTGTAATATGTAATTACTTCATACTGCATATTATGAGAATATGTGAAATGTACATATTACAAAAAATGTAGTGTAAATTTCTATAATGTTCTGAATTACAACTGTTGTACTAACAAAGCCCATTTCAAGCTGGGATTTTAGTATGTTTTATGGTCTTTCATCCATGAATACCTGTCAACTAGCAAATGTTAACAGCGTAGAGTGTACCTGCAGCAAATGCAGTCTGCAGCACTGATACATCTACAGTCCACAGAGATTAACAGTCTCTTTGAGACAACATCAAAACAGTTTAACATAAAAAAGCTGCCAGTAGGTCATGACACTGCTACTGATGTCTGACACTCTATGTTATTACCTGTTTGACCTTTCCTAAACTGGAAATACTGGAATACCTGTAGTGTCATGAAGTTCTAAGCTTTCTTGATCTTGTGACCTATTTTTCACGTGGGTAATTCTCAACTCCAGTTCAGTGGTTGAAGAGCTCCTATACTTATATAAAACTTGGACAACATAACATTTTTTTGATTGCCAGGGAAAATTCTACAGCCTCAAGGGGAATTCTACTGTCACAGTAAGTGTTCTGTCTTCTTCCTCCTGCCCATGACCTGCAGACACATATCTCTTGAAAGTCATCTTCTGTAGGGCCTAGAAACCTTGTATTATTTCCCCTCTTTATGATTGCTAGTCCATGTGTAGAGGTGTTTGCATATGTCCTGATAGAACTATTTTTAGTGTGAATACTGGAAGCTGCTTCAATGGAACTGAGACGTTTTGTTGAAGCCATTAAAAAAAAATAAAAATCAGTCAGATTAAACAATTTCATCATTTTGGAAGTGGGGTCCTAAACAAATAAATCAAAAGGGAAATTTTGAAAGGCTATAACTTTCCTCTCACAGAAATCATAACTTTTTACTGAATCTTCTCTGTGTAAACAAGTAGATCTGTTGGAGTGTTTGAAAGATGAACAAATCTACTTGATTTTTAAATTATTTTTATAAAATTATGAATTAATTTATATACTGTCCTAGTTCATAGGCAGCATTCTACATGTGAAGTCAAATTAATTGTGTATAGCAGGTTTTACCATTGAGATTTAAAACCTACCAAATCCTAATTTCAGAGGAGACAGCTACAAGTAAGTGCAAGGCAAATGTCTCTTATTTGAATGCTGTGGCATTCCCCAGTTGCTGTAGACATTGTGAATACTAAGATTTCTTGGCTCCATCTTATTCCTAATGAAATCCATAATTTGATGTCTACCAATATTAAATACTAAGTAACATTACAAATGGGAACCATATCTTAATTAGTTCATTTAAGGTCTCATGTTATTGTTGCCCAAGAAGAGCACAATTCAATGAGATTAAGAAATAACAGTTGCTTTCAGCTTGCAATATATTGTGTTGGTTTTTTAGTAAGTGGACTAAAGGTTGATGAACAATCATACAGGTTCTCAGCAGAACCTTGAAGGACAGCACACCTATTCACAAGGCAACTCAATTTTTATAGGTATCAACGAAGATATTGAACTGTCTCTTTTTGACTTTTTTTTTTTCCTTTTGCATAATTTCTCCCTTAATTTGAATTTTAGTGACTTTTCAAATTTTATGATATAATGGAAGTCACATCCCACAAAAAACAAATTTCATGCCTAGGACAATTGCACTGACTTCCACAGCTTTCCAACAGAGATATTTATGGTATTTGTTGAATTTATGAGATTTTTACCTCCACTCTGACTTGAATTACTTTTTTTTTCTTGCATAAGCGATATTCAAATTTGTTAAAAAAATGGAAATAAATCATAATTTCTGACAAATACTAGCATCAATAAAATGACTTAACCTTTAAAGATGAAGTGTTTTCTTTGAAGCACATGCAAATATCTACACAAAAAAACTGACTTTATAGAAGTATAGTTGTTTAATTTTGAGAGTATCAAGTATGATTCGAATCAGCTACGAGATAAGCTGTATTAACATAACTTTTAAACCTTTCCGTAGTACAAATGTTTAACAGTTCTCTTTTTAAGAAGCTCTTTTGGATTTCTCCAGGTTGTTTTAGGGAGTGACCTATACATCAAAATAGTGAAGAGATTCTGATGGTATGAAGCCTGATGGATTAAGTCATGTTGTTTATGATATGTCCTAATGTTGCATATCAAAGCACTGAAAACCAGATCAATATTTACCCCTGTAAAAAGAAAATGAAAATGTTAAATGTTTAAAATTAAAATAAATTTAATAATAAGATAATGTTAGAGAACTAGAACATTTAAGGAACTGAAAACCTTAAAAAGTTTTTTTTTCAAGAAAATTATAGCCAGAGATAAAATGGTATAAAATGAGGAAGACTAAAGTTTAAAAAATACTACACTAAACACATGAAAAGTGCTCATAATAGTCTCAGGTTTCATATAAATAATTTAAAAAAATTATTATGTATTTTAAAAATTTAAGGATGAGTTCTATTTAATCCCTTTTTTGAGTGCTTGTCTTCCATAGCATTAGTTCTACTGTCCTCACCTGACTTGATTCTGCTTTACAGTGGTATTCCATGTTGAATTCAGTGATTTATTCTGTTTTCATGCCATGGTAAATTAAATTGAAATCTATCTCACTGTACTTCCTCATTGCAAGTAAGGCTACTAAAGAAGCAGTGCCCTTTTGCAAGTTATTTTTAAGTGTTTATCTAGCTTTTATTATGTATATCAGTAACTGTTTTCCAATCTGAGTGTCAAATACAATATTTTTCTGTAAAAATAAATTAGGTATGTTGTGTATATTATTTTCTTATACAATTATTGAACTGGTTACATAAGATCAATATTGGCACCCATACCATGTTGCAGTTTATATTTTAACTAAATATTTCTTCTTCATGTTTCCCTAAAGGATCTTTCTGTACTAAGAAAAGAGCTGTTTTTATTAAGCATGTGTTTGGTAGATACAAAAAGGAAAAAAATTATTTATTGGAGGCAAGTCTTATTATTTACATATTTTTCTTTTCTGATTATGTTGTAAGCCATTGCCACTTTTGATATCAGATTCAATAATAATAGTGAACTAAGTAAATATTTGCACCTTTTAGTAACAACCATAAATTGCATTCTAATTATACTCTGCATTTATAAGACTTGTGAAGAATGTTAATGCATGCAGCTTACATCAGTACTCTTTTAACAGGAATTTTTCACCATACAAATCGAGATTAGATGACAAAAACATAGCATGTTGTTTGTTTTGCATTGGAGGTTTTCTTTTGTTTAAAATCATGGCAAAGCTAAAATATATGAGAAATCCAGTTGGGTGTACATAAAATGATTCCACAAGGGAGACTGAGCAATAATAGATTTCATAAAAGCAGTCACATTTATGAGAATAGACTGCATGGCATAAATTAAAATATCATGTATGCATGGGTACTTCTGTATACTGTATACTTGAAGCACATTAATTTGATGCTGCTAACCGATACCTTTCAAAATGCACTCAGTCTTCAGATAGTACAGCAACAATGTTCTTCACTGGGGGGAATATGTCACAGCATTCATTTTATCTAATCCATACCAATTCTCATGAGTTGGACACTAAAAGTAACACCGGTTTACACTTTGCATAAATGCAGTGAATCCTTCAATGAAATCACAGTAATTGCAAGTAACATTTTTGCATTTCCCACCACAGGAGTTTGCACTGGAGTCTGACCACTGACAGCTGTCGTCATGGCATATGCTTTAGATTGCACTGGCAATGTATTTGTCCATATGTTGCATAGATGAGAGACGAGAAGTGTGATACAATAGGGGACAAAAGGCTTACAAATGTATGTCTTTTAGTCCAAAGGATCTTGTAAGAGTCTAATATTGTGATAATCAATATCCTTTTGCTTGCAGACAGAACATGATTTCCCAAATCATTTTCACTTGAGATTGGTTTAGACTAGTGTTTGGCAGTTATAACCAGAAAAAATTTAGCGGCTGCTTTCATTTAAGAGCCCTAAAATGACTTGTGCCCTTTTGATTCTTAGATTTAAAATTAATATTAAATTAATGGTGGAATAAACCCCACAGTATTTATGATAGGACAGGTGGAACTATTTCAGTTTTAGCTAGTCTTTTCACTGTCTTTTTGCTTGCTTGGTTGGTTGGCTTTTTACTGGGTTTAAAGATTAAAACAAATCAATCTATTTTTTTCACTTTCTCTGTATAGTCTTTGTAACATGACCCTTTGCACCATGTAATGCACAGTTGCAAATAGCTTTCATGTAAGCCTCTTAGAAAGAGTGTTACAGTCATAATGGCCTGCATTCATGTGAGAATAATCCTTACTGAACTGGAAAGAAATCACGAGTCCTTTATTTAAAATGATATGAAATAGAAAGGTTTTCCAGAGGCCTTTTCCAGGTTACTTTTTTTGTGTCATGTTAAATGTTTAATTTTGTTTCCCATTTCAACTAAGTTTTGGACTCATCACTTGGTTTTCCTGTGAGTGTCCTTTTCTTTTACGAATGAAGGAATCATATGGCTCTTGTCAACCAGTCTAGCTATGTATGGGTAATACATTTAATCTACCAAATTAGAGAGATACAATACTCTTCCATGTTTTGGTTAAAGCTGTCATCAGTGTGATACTATAAAGACATAGTTCCAGAAGTTATACCGACTATGTCAGCTTTTGTTGTCCATTCCTGATAATCTTACTTTTACTCTCTTCACAAGCTAGATTTCATAAATTTACACAGATATTTGTATTCTGGCAAAGACAATAAAGCAGCAATATGAACATTTGCAATTCCATATCATGATTTATACATGGCCACTATAATTTAATTCTTCCAATTATGTAGCAGGCTGTCCTACTATGTAGCTACCTGTCCTATGAAAGAAGGATTTTTTATTTTATTTTATTTTTATTACAAGTGTCATTCCTTCTAGAAATAATGTGGTAGGGAAACCTAATGGAACTTTTGTATTCCCCATGTGGTTTCCATACATAATGTTATCATTAGAAAGCATCTCTTAGAATATTATTACTGTTAGGCTCAGGAAATCTTTTGCTAATGCTTGATTTTCTTAGCTATTCATCTAAGCTATTCATCTACATTCATCTAGAATGTATGAAAGATCTTCAATACCCTTTACTAAATTTAGCGTGCAGTAGGAATAATAATGGCTAATAGATTGATACTAATATGAATAAAACTTCAAATTATTTAACTGTAGAGGATCCCACTGAAGAAAAACTGAGAAAAGTCTCCACAGGCTTCTAAAGAGTGAAAAGGACTTTTTTTTAGCTAGTAATTTCATTTCAAATGTCTAAATGGTTGCCCACAGAGCTTTTAAAATAGACAGGCATCCAGGTATTCCTGTTACTCACCAGTTGTCCAATTACTGGTCATCAAAAGAAGGCACCCATGGGAGCTTAGTAACATCAGTTTTAGTGATATCAAAGAGAACAAAGAACAAGTATCCAACATATGTAAAGCACATCATAGAAAGTACATCTGTATGTAGCATGGCCTTACAGACCAGTGAAGAAAAAGCAAGCCGTGAAACGTGTGCAAACATGCAAAAATGACCACAAACATCTTAACACATGGAGGATGAAACCATCAGTCTCAGCCTCCTACTCTGCCAGGTCAAGGACTCAGGATGCCAATGACTGACTGCAAGCACTGGTATGCTGGATTGAGTGAAGCTGCTAACCTTAATTGGATAAGCTTAACATTAGAAAAATTGGTAGTAACTTAAAAGTTTATGTGTATCTCATTTTAAATGTATATAACAAGAAATGTTAGTATTGATACCACTAAGATAATAATAATTCTTGATAGGATGGTTAAGGCTTTAATTAGACTAACAATAACTTCTTGGCTTTGCATATATGACATGATCTCTTTGTCCATAACAAAATTTTAAGTATAACAAACAGATGCAAATTCAAGCAACATTTTCTATAACTTGGATGGAAGAAATTAAGACATAGTGAAAACT
This sequence comes from Mycteria americana, assembly GCF_035582795.1. NCBI lineage: Eukaryota > Metazoa > Chordata > Aves > Ciconiiformes > Ciconiidae > Mycteria > Mycteria americana. The sequence goes on along the minus strand of NC_134366.1, from coordinate 91,093,321 downwards.
AGTCTTTTATATGTTAGATTTAAATATACATATACCAGTTAATGAGATTTCTTAGACAGCTAAATTTGCTGATATTTAGCTTATGCTGTAATAAGGTCTTTATGGATGGGTGGTCAAACACTCAGGCTGCCCAGAGAGTCGTTAAGTCTCCATTTTTGAATGATACTCAAAATTCAATTGGATACAGACATGAGCAACCTGATCCATGTAACCCTGCTCTGAGCAGGGATTTGGAGTAGGTGATATCGAGAGGTGCCTTCCAACCATAACGATTCTCTGGCTCTGTGAAAAGCAAATGACTTCATTTAAAATAGTTCCATAAAGTTAATGAACAGATTTATTTTTAAATTACCTAAGAAGTCTGGGATTTTTTTTGTTAACAAAATAGTATACTATAATCATAAATACTAAAGAATGCCCGATAAAGTAAGAAACTCTATTCAAATAACACTTTAAAATGGTAATTAATATTCCAAGGATGTACTATGACCAGAAACCTGAAGCTCATGAACTTGTATTAGAGTGAAATCTTCAAAAGTAGAAAGTGGTGACAGTTTTGATGATCATTTGTTAATGCATAGATAAAGTCCAAAAGTCCTTGCGGATGCATGTATCTGGAACTGAAAAATGTGAAAGGTAAGTAGGACTTGCCAAAGAGTGTTTTGTTTTATATTTAAGAAACCATAATCCCAAAATTTAGGAACAACATCCATAGGATAAATAAACAACATTCTAGATTGCAGAAAAATTAAAGCAGCTATATTTCAGCTATTTCATAAAAAATGATATATAATAAAGAGAGGAAAGTTGACAAAAGTGAATATATATCCAAGTGAGAAATTGCTCAACATTCATAAATCAGGCAAAGGCACACCAGGACCTGAAAAGATAAGGACAAGGAAATGTTTTCAATTAAATTACAAAGGAAACCTTAGCTTTTATACTGGTTTCTAGAATAGTTCTACTATTACTGTTTTACTAAGAAAACTGTCAAAAGGTAGCAAAACCTGGAATACGTGTAGAGGTAAAGCGCTTGTATCTAAACGCTAAGTGCAATGAGTCTTATAGTCGGCTCTGAGTCAAGGTTAATCCATAATGTCCCACTGAATTTTTAGACAGGCTGAAGAATAAAGATAGATTTCAATAAGTAATGCTAAAAATGTAAAAGATTACTTGAGATAGTAACCAACCACTTTTTAACGTTAAAAGTTTGTTTATAATAATAATAATTTTTGTATCTTAATACCATAAATGAGCAACATAAGCAGTGAAATTTTGAAAACTAGGATGTAAAGCATCCCCTTAGGGGTTTAATTATCTAATCAGTGTTGTGAAATATCTGACAAGAGTGATGAAATGACTTTAAATGTGGCATTTGCTAAATTGTCAGATGTTGTTGAAAGAACTAGTTCAACTTCGTTAACATTTTTCACTAGGAGATTGCTTTTTAATATTCTTGTATAACTGCAGGTAGCCCTTTACCCCTTTCCCTCAGCAATCTAATCTTAAAATCACATTTCCAGTTACATGTGCAATTTAGTATTGTTTCAAAACAATTCAAATTCAATGTACATTGAAAAATACCAACCCTGCTCAGGGTTCCAACCCTGAGCAGCTTGCTCTGATAGCAGTTAAAACCCTAGACTGCCTCATTTAGAAGATGTTAACGAGAAAAATATTGAGTTGTTCAAATACCTACTGTCCCCTGACTCAAGTGATACTTATTTTTCACAGGCTGTCAATGGTTATATCAACTACATTGTTGGCTTTCCATGGACTACTCATATTTTATTCTCTCATATGCGACCAAGGGTGACTGTACCACATAATCCCAGAAGATAACGTGCAAAGAAATGAATTTGATTTTGTAGTTCTGCTCATTTTCTAAAGGAGACAAAAATCAAATGTTATGTTTATTTGATTTCATTTCAAGACCCAGTTCAGGTCTTGAGATAACTGAATTCTGGAAAGAACCTGTTTTGTCTCATGTAGCCTAGAAAAATGTTCCTCTGTATGCTGTATCCAGGTATGAGAGCAACAAACATACTCCAGATTTTAGTTCTGAAATTGAATAACAATTATCATGATATATGCCTTGTCATACATACATACAAGGTGGAAAAGAGTAATACTAAAAGAAGGACTATCTTGTCACCTTCTAAAATGAAAAATGTAATTGAAGAAACTTGAAAGCTTTCTGCTGGGTATATTTTCTTTCAGCTTGATGTGCTTCTGGAGGTGAAGACTTCCAAAGGTCTTATTTCCAAAGTAATACTATCTTCCTGAAAGTCCCCTTAGATAAATTAGAGTTAAGGATAAATAAGCTGGACTGCTGTAGATTTATAGCTTAATCATTACTTTTTTAATAGTCTTACATATAGTAAGTAAGTATTTCACACAATATACAGAATAGTAAATAACAATTGAGACTACAATAAGACTGTAGGAAGTAAATTAGCATATAGCATAATTTCTAGATATTGCAGACAGTTTAAATCCATTTCTAGCATTAGTTTGGTTAAGTGAAAGCTAAATGATCAAGAATTATCCAAAGTGTGAGTAAGAGATCAGTTTGGGCTTTTCAGATGCAAAAGGTTAATGGTAAATGTTCAATGCCAAGTTACCAGAAAATATAATATTTATCTAATTTAGATTAAGATAAGATTATTAACTGAGATAATAGAATAGGTATCTGACATCGTGAGAAAGCATTTTTCTTTCCTTGATAGTTCATTTAGAGTTCCCATCTGCATACGTCCAAGCCCTTCTTTAAATTTAGTTGTTGAAGTTGTAAGTTATGAAAGATTTTGTGTCCTGACAGGTGATTTTTCTATTAATGTTTCTTTGAATCAAATTTTACTCTTGATCTAAAATTCATATTCACTTCTGATTTTTCATTTTTTAAAATTTTTATTCCTTAGGCACATAATTATCATTTGCATACATTTCATTTTGCTGTAGTACATTTGCCATGTCATATCTATATTAAGCTATTATTCATCTATTCTTTGTATTGTATAATTACATTGTTAAATACATTGTTTTATTCTATTACCAGGAAAGCTTCAGTGCAGGTTCCTTACACTGTTGTTATTAATATCTAGGGCTCAAGATAGGCCTCCATTTTTACCTAGTTCATGGAAGGCTCTTCTCTGCATTATAAATGAGAAAATATCACAGGACTTAGGGAGAAACCAATCATTTCAGCTCAACATTGAATGTAAATCAAAACCTGCAAAATTATCCAAAACTTACCTGAGTTATCCAAACACCTGCAAAACTGAAAATATCAAGAGAAGTTTAAACTTCTGTACCTTTTCCTGTAGTTCAGTTCTATGTCTCCCTTGGACCATGCTTGCATTCTTGTATTTCTGCACTTATGTCACTGCTTTTTTGCTAGAGAAAAAGAAGGCTGTTTTATGGGAAAAACAGCTAACTACTACAGGTAGTAGTTAAAGATCCATTGAATTATCTGATACTCCCCATATCTGACACCACTACACTAGGTCTGATTCAGCGTGGCAACTCTAAATTCTGTCTCATAGATAGTTTTACATAATAAAGATAGCTTTACTTAATAAATACCAAAACCTTCTCACTATTTTGAAAATGTCTTCTTTTGAGTTTTAGATTGCAGTTATTAAATTTCAGGGTTTGCTGATTTTAAAAAAAAAAAAAAAAAGCAAAAATGGTTCAGAGATGCAGTTTTACTAATGCCTGAAGCTAATTCATGGCAATTTTCTGAACTGTTTTAACAAGTGTGTCAGTAGTATTGGAAGAGAGATCTAGGAAAATTGTGACACATTCGTGGATAGACAGCCATAAGTTTGATATATATGTGTATTGAGCTGTCTGAGTGCAAAGCAGTTTGTATCTGCGAGCCTCAAACACAGTGGAAGGACAACATAGTGTCCATGGTTAATATTGGGTAATTAAGTTGATATAATGGAGCTTTATACCTTCCAGGCTGCGGTGGGTTAAACTTGGCTGGCTACAAGGTACCCACCCAGCTACTTTCTCACTTCCCCTCCTCAGCAAGACGGGGAGAAAATAAGATGAAAAAGATTGCAAGTGGAGATAAGAACAGGGAGATGGCTCAAAATTACCACCACGGGCAAAACAGACTCAACTTGGGGAAGATTATTTTAATTTATTTCCGATTAAAAATGGAGTAGGATAGTAAGAAACAAAAACAAAACTAAAAAGCACCTGCCCCTGCCCCCCTTTTCCTCTCAGCCTCAACTTCACTCCTTCATTCATCACTCTTCTACCTCCTCTCCCCTGGATGGCACAGGGGGATGGGGAACAGGGGTTGCAGTCAGTGCACAAGGCTTCATCTCTGCTGATCCTTCCTTCTCACACCCTTCCCCTGCTGGGGGGTCCGTCCCACAGGATACAGTCCTTCATGAACTGCTCCAACATTGGTCCTTCCCACGGGCTGCAGTTCTTCCAGAACTGCTCCATTATGGGTCTTTTTCATAGGGTACAGTCCTTTGGGAAAAGACTACTCCAGTGTGGGTCCCCAATGGGGCACTGTTTGTGCCAGAAAGCCTGCTTCTGCATGGGCTTTCCATGGGCTGCAGTTTCCTTCAGGACACATCCACCTGCTGCAGCATGGGGTCCTTCAATGGGCTGCAGCGTGGATATCTGCTCCAGTGTGGTCCTCCATGGGCTGGCAAGGGGCAACCTGCTTCATCATGGTCTTTGCCATGGGCTGCAGAGGAATCTCAGGTCTGGCACCTGGAGCCCCTCCTTCCCCTCCTTATTCACTCACCTTGGTGTCTGCATAGTTGTTTTTCTCACATTTTTCTCACTCTTCTCTCACAGCTACTGTGCACTGTTTTTCACCCTTTCTTAAGTATGTTATCACAGAGGCACCACCAGCACCACTGATGGGCTCAGCTTTGGCCAGCAGTGGGTCCATTTTGGAGCCAGCTGAAAATGTCTCTGTCCAACATGGGGCAGCTCCTGATCTCTTCTCACAGAGGCCACCCCTGCTATCAAAACCTTGCCATGTATACCCAATACGCAAGCCACTGTTATAGATAATATAGAAATGGATATGGAAATGGGTGTACATATAGTTATAGATTATATAGATGAGATAGGTGTAGATATAGATGTAGACGTCATAGGGATACGGATAGACATAGATAATACAGATATATATGATCTAGATATAGATAGATGATACAGATATAGATATCAATGTACATGTAGATGTAGATCTTGGGCTCTTATGAGAATGTCCATAGGTTTCCCCTCCCAAGGGCAAAATCCTCAATGCAAGTACCCAAGAGGCAATGAAAAACAGAAACTAAACAGTTTGTTTGGATGACCTCCGTTTTCTACAATGTCACAGATTGTAAAGGGAGTCTGGGAAAGCTGTCCTCACTGTTGTCTTTGTAAGAATCTTGACTTGTAACTTTTAAATATCTCGCATACCACTTCAAGCAAACTGTTCAGCTTGACAATGCTGACATGCATTACAGCTTCTACAGGTGCAGGATAAATTTTCAGTAATCAGTGTTAGGCTGTCTGCATTGCAAAGCATTGAGATAATTGTCTTCTTTGCTTATTACCAAGCCTAAACTGCATTATCTTATTTAATTTATATTAACAGATTAAGTCACTAAATTTTTTTTTCCAGGATTTTACGTGTCAGTTATGATTAACTTTTATTTCACTTCAGATGCTGTTTTACATAAACTAGGGAATTTGACTGTATATATTATATGCCAAACAAACATGTAGTTACTTTTTATTTTAATTTTTATTCAACAAATACAATGTGTAAAAATATTTTAGATAATTACTTAGATAATTTGCAGATTAATTGGGAGTAAGTATGTTTACAAATTTGCAGCCAGTCGTTTTATTTAAATTACTTTATAACAGACCAGAACTACTATTGTTTAACAACACTCATCACAAGGTTATTGTGATGTTGAATTTCTGTTATTGAAAGAATAACAGGGGAAAATATCTGGATACTGAAGTTTGCATTCCCAAACAGGGATTTTAAGTCTTGCAATTACATTGTTGCATGATGCAGTCAAAGAACTAAAAACTTTTTAGGTACCTGAAAATGAAGATAGTGTTTTGACAGGCACTTCCAAAAAGTCACTGTTTAAGTGCTTATTAAAAACAGAATTTTAAATCCACCTGTCTGTATTTGTTATATAACAATATTTATTTAATTGTCTTACTAAAATAAAAGTAAATAAAATACTAGGATGGTCTTTCAAAGATATTTAATAAGTCAGCGTATATTCAAGCCAAATAATCTAGAGAATTATAGTATGGAAACATATACTCCACTGATTTTAGAATATTTTTGTTGCAAGCACAAAATACTAAACCTCTCATGCTTAAGGAAATGCTTTCTTAACTGACTTCTTAACTGCTGGCTTTGTTAAGGTCATGTCCCTCAATCTCCCCTCAGGCTCTTCCTTTGCTTCATGTTCACCATATAATCAAACATAATCATATTAACCTTGCCTTTGAGTCTTTAATGTTTTGGCCCATGCCCTTCCTGTCAGACCATCTTGCACCATTAACCACTTCCTTATTTTTCAGCAGTTGATCCCAGCCTTCACCATCCTCTCTCTAATCTGTTTTCCCCCAAAACATTCTTGCTTTTCATATGCAGGAAAAGCCCACTCTCTCAATACCTGCAAACCTGTAGCCTCCTCTAAATCTCTAAAGTTTTGTTCTTGCTGTGGTAATAACAATTTACAGTTCTTAAAATTGTACTTTATTTGCCTTAGTGTTTCTTCCTTCAAGTTACCCATGTTTTTCTTAAGTCATTTGTTTGTCATTTGTTTTGTCATTTTGTTTGTCACTTGTTCTCTGTTTGCCTATTTGATTTTCCTAGGTGATCTATATTAAATGATATGACCTATGCTGTATGCTACTCTATCCACAGTTTGGACTTGAGATTGGTTATGTTTATTTACTTTTCATTGGGCTGTAGCAAGTTGTTTGATTTCCTGTTTGCTTAATTTCTCACTCTGCTTCTTTTTTTTCTTTTTTCCAGAAATAAAAAAGCAGTAATTGTCTTTCTCAGACCTTTTTCTGTCTTTCATCTTTAGCCTGTAAGCCAAAGTGAAAGAAACAGCCTTTCTCTAACTGCTTTTGTATGCCGTTTGGCAAAATGGATCTTGAGTCTTAATTAGTTCTTATTAAGTCATATCATTCAGCAAATACTCAACTGTTAGGTCATGTTATAAAGAAATCCTGTAGATTTCTTGATAAAAGGATCCTTTACCTTACTACAAAATTGGATTAATTGCCTAAAGGACAATTGTCTAAACAAAATGTCTAAAGGAACCAGACTGCAATAGGGACCTGTAGCTCTTTACCCTAAACTTGAAGAGTACAACACCGATTTTTGTCCTCTCTTTTATATTGTAATCTTACAGAAGAGATAATCTGTTATAGAGTTGTTTATTCCATAAGCAAAGATGAAGCATCATTTCCAGGACAGTGCTTAGGCAAACTCATTCAAAGTCCACTGAAATTAATGGTTATATTCTATTAACATTAATTTTAGATCAAGATAATGGAGAGAGAGAGAAAGGATCCAAAATCCTCTGGAAAGAAAACGGAAATCCAGAGTTCATTTAGCTTTGTTCATGATGACAAAAATGGATTAATTGTAGCAAAACATTAGAAAGCCAAACATAATTTCTGAGATATATAAGTATCATTACTCATGGTTATTATGTTAATGTCTAGGGACTAGCCAGGTGCTATGACTTCATTGTGCTAGACATTGTAAAAACACAGCCCAATAACTTCTGTTTGTGTAGTAATTTAAAGTGGTCTTAGCCATCACCTGCAACCCCTTTAAGGTTAATTTGAGGCTCTTGAACTGTCTGTTCCCTATAAGGGGGAACAGAGATATAAAATGGTAATGATTTTTTTTTGCTTTTTTCCAATTTTTAACTCCCTCTTTTACTTTAAAGTCTTTTGGTTCAGGTGTTCTATTTTTTGTAACTACTTCTTGAGGTAGATTTTTCCACTAAAACCACTGCTTTTATGTGCCCATTATCTTTTGGGAGTGTCAGCTTCATTAAGAAAGCTAGATTTCTGTGCATGGAGGGAGCTTGTGAGTCCAGCTTCTAATAATGGAAGTATGTTTCTAGAAAACTGATCACTGTTATGGCTCTTCTGCAGCCCCTGACTGACAGCTCCTGCTGATTTCTGAGCTTAGTGGGTGGCTGGCAGCTCTGTGATTGAGAGTCCTAAGGTCTAACCTTCTCAGCATGTGGTATCAGCCAACTCTCTGTGGCTCTATTGTATTTTAAAGAAAGGGAGATTACTAGACCAAGTAAATGAAGGTCATCTCTTGCCTCTACACTGTGCAGCCAGTGCTCTGCAATGCAACAGACCTGAAATCTAGCTCCCAGTGGCACTCATTGTGACAGGATCTGGGACATCTGGCCACCCTGGTAGGCAGTATCTCATTACTCTGCATGACTGTAACTGCTGGATCACAGGAGTCTTCAGCGGTTTCTGAGACAGACAACAGATACTGTGATCCAGTAGTCATTGCCACTCACTGGGGGCTGCTGGGCTCCAGTAGCCTATGACAGCTATCAGATAATCAGTCATCAATTGTTTGTTGTCTTTCTCATGGAAAATGGCTTTTTCTATCTGCCTCTTAACTCTTTTTTTCCCAACCTACAAGGCTGCTGAGCTCCCACAGAATCAGTTGCAGGAGCACAGTTACCTAGTTCATACCTAATGCAGAATTTAAGTGTTGCATAACAAAACCTAACTGATACATCCTTCATCTTTGCTACATCTACTTTTCCCAAAAAGTTATTTGTACAATGTATGTAACACCCTTGGTTTCTTGTTTCTACATGTGTCACAAGAATGAAAGAAAAAGCATTTGTATGTTACAAGAAAAAAACAACAAGAAGCAAACAAACAAACCCCCAAACTCCCCGCCCCCGCCCTGCTATTTTAGCTAGTGAGAGTGAAAACTGGTTTTGAATGTCACAGAGGAGTGAAAAGAGTGAAGATCCCTTACTGCAGAGGGAATGCTAGGAATCGCATAAGGTTTTGTGTCTATCTTGTGCATGGGGAAGAATAAAATAGTGGTGTATCAAGGTGCTTTTTATTGTATTGACATTTAAAGTTTTTGATCTTAGCATTAACTTTTAAGAATTTTTTTTTTCCTAAAAGTTTCCTCAGTGAAAGTCCCAAGAGCAAAATTTTCCTTTCCTCTTGCCTCCTTCAAAACAACTACACTTGGCTCATGCTACTTTAAAATGCATAACAGAACTGCAATGCATAACCAAAACTACTTTAGAAAAGATTCTACCATTGGGGATCAACTTCAACAGTGCTTTTCTCTTAGTAATTCATACATTTTACAACAGTCAATTGTTTGTAGAGTCTGTTTGTGTACCAGAAAGACTAACATTCCTTAAAGCTATTTCATTTCCATTGTCTCTTATTTTTGTAATGCTATTATTGCACCTTAGGTGCAACTGTTATTCTGTCATGATTATAATCACTAGGTAAAATATGACTATACCAAGTATTTTTTATGAAGTCAAGGGGGTAGAATGAAGACATGCATCCAAAGGAATGCAAAGTAATAACTTAAAATTAACCAACTTGGAAAGTTTAAGTTTAGTTTTAACAGTCTGAAAAGAGTAAGCCCAAGGCACACATTTTTAATTTATAAAATTCATTGTGGCAGAAAGACATTCAACATGATTTGTCTCCTGACACCAAGTAATCTCCAGGTGCTCAACTCCCTTCAAACTACAACTGCAAGGCTGCCTGTGTGCCATGTGCCCCAGGCTTGGAAATATCTGAGTAAATTTGGCATCCTCTAGAGGTGAGCTAGCACATCAAGTTAACTGTAAGGTTTCATTATTTAATTGTGCCTGACTTGTCTTTGCTCAATTGCTTCCCATGCCTGCAGCCTTCTCTTCAGTTCTCCAAAGCTGACATATTTATCTATGGCTTTTTTAATATATATTTTAACCAGGGGAATAAAAAAAAGTCATTTAGGAATAAGTCCCTTGTTTCTAATATTCTGAAAAAGCAAGGATGGGAAGTGTTATAGAGAGGTTACAGTATGTTTTCTGTCTACATATAAGGAGGAGAATGGCAAGAATAGCTTCCCATCCCACGCAGTTATCTCTTATATATTTGATGTACATTGATGTACAACAAAGATTTCATCTGTTGCCCTTTGCAGTGGATGTGGCCATGGGAAGAGCTTCTGTAGAACTGCACAGAAGGTTTAGCAGTTCAGTGGTTAAGGTATCAAATAGAGATACTCTGGTTGGACACAGCAGAAATACAAGTTCAGACTGAAGCTCTGTTAAGTGCCAAATCATGTGAAAATAAAAACACATGCATACTCCTTCCCAGTGAAATAAACTGGGTATTCATCTGTAGTCTAATGATCCAGCTTAGTGAGGTGCTGAGAACCCTCAAATACAACTACCTTCAACTGGGCAGCTCATCAGATTCACATGGCTAAAACTTGCCGGCATCTGTAACCAGCAGCATACCATTGATATTTTCAGCATCATGCTGCATTCGATTTTGAACTGATGAAGTGTCACTCACATCAGCAGCTGACTGCTAACCAGTACTGCAGGATTAGGTCTAGAAGGAACCAGACCATTTTGCCATGCAAATGCTCACTTAACAAGTGGCCACAGACAGCACCAATGAGAAAGACTGTATAAGACTAATCTGTGGTTGGGTAGTGACTCTGAGATTAGGGAAAAAACTTATAAAAATTGTTTAAATCTTTGGTGAATTCCTCATTTCACTTTCTGCTCTCTTTTCTAGTAACTTTTTTTTTTTTTAAAGCTAAAAAATAGTTAAAGGTACAATAATTACAAAGCAAGCTTTTCACTTTTACCATGCTTAAATGCAGAAAAGACTGTCTGGTAGATTAGTATTAACATGTTCCAGATTTGGCATAATTGTCTACAGTAGACTTAAACAGTGTCTAATTGAAGGTAACTTGGACATCTTCACAGTGCTGCAACTACAGACCTGGAAAACTGGTCTGCAGTTTTCCAGGAAAATTGGACTGCAATGGTCATCGTTTGGTTGAGTTTCCAAGGTTATCGTGACATCAGCACTTAGACTGAGGCCTACACATGCTCCAAAGTTTATACTTGGCAAATTTGCTGACCAAATATACCCTAACTCTTAAGCCTAAATGCCAGCTGCATTTCAGATCTAGTCAGGGAACTTAGTTAAAGTGGAAAATGTGAAATCTAACTTACAAGAATTGTATAAGTAGCAATTTCTTTTCTCTCCCTCCTATGCTTTCTTTCTCTGTCACCCAGAAGATGGCTGTGTTACTGAATCCTTTGTATCTTCTTTATCTCCTTATTCTCGTCAAATTCCAACTAAGAGTATTGATAACAGAAGTCACTGCCATCCTAGCAAACACGGCTTTCTGATCCTCTGCTACTTGATCCAGTACATCAATCTGTCAGAAACTTTGTCTAATAAAAATATTAACTTCAATTTTTCCATTTTCCATTTCCATTGCAAACACCCTCCACTCCCCCCAGTCTGAAGCACCAAAGCCTCAAGCTTGTAAAAGTTATCGTTCCATCGTTATCACGAGAGAATGGCAGCACTCATTATTGACAACAAGAAGGTGAGCTGATAACAAATAGGACACCTGGCTGACAGATGAAGAAATTCACAAAAGTACATAAGGATGAATATGAACAGCAATAGAGTAAGCAAAAGTGGGATTCCCTACATTATTGTCTTACTCCATCTTTACTTGAGTGAACAAGCAATGCCTTTCTATCTTGACTTTTTATGTCACATCACAAACACCCAGAGGAAGGAGATAGGGAAGGAAAGGAAGGGATGGGAAAGTATTCAGTAGACATTACTGCCCTATGTCTTCAGAGATGATCTTAAAATACACGTCATTCATATCCCCAGGTCTACACATTTCATTCATTTTGGAATTGGTAGGAAGCAGGAAGGTTGCTCTTTCCACATAGCTACTTTATTTTGATACCCTTATATACAGTTACTTGATTAGCAAATGTCTTAATTTTCTTTGGCTTTCAAGGAACAACTCTGTATTTTCTTTAATTCAAACTTTTTTTTCTTGTTTGCAGTTTAATCAGTTCTATAATTGCTTTTAGTTTGTTAGGAATTTTTCTATTTGTCATCCATGCTTTATTTGTCAACATAACAACTGAGCTGTTAGAAGTGTATGTTTACGATTCTAATAAGAAACTGTGGCCTTGCTAAGAGGTCTTACTAAAGAACTACAAAGATCAAATAGCACACACAGTCTGTGGATTAATGGTACATTAGCACAAACTAACTACTACAGAATTTCATACAATAAAAAAAATTGAAACAACTCAAGGGCATTCAAAGATACACGGTTCAAGAATTGAACCTTTTCTTCTCTGATTGCTGTGAACCTTATCCTCTGGTTGCCCAGGTCCTGCTGAATCAGGGAATGCTGTGCCTGGAGGGTAGCATGTTTGCTCTTTGTTTAGGAGTGCAGACTGCATGTACTCTCTCTGAGGTTCTACCCCGGAGAACAGAACCAGGAGCCATCTGCTCCTTCAAACACATCTCAGATTTTAAAAGCTCATAGCTTAGCAGACACATCTCAGTCAGTATGGCAACATAAATCTCCAGTAGCACTATCCCAATAGTTGGCTTGCCTGTAGCAAACTGGTTAGCTATGGTCTAATAACAGTCTGAGGTTGTGACTCTCCACCCTATGATTGCTACCCATTCCTTTATCGTTGATATCCCCTAACACTGTCATTGGAAGATCTGTGCAAGCTTTTTGGTTAGATGGGTCTGCTTCTTCACACAGAAATTCTGGGTGATCATCGTGTGCTTGCAGAAATAGAATATTCTGCAACCTTATGCCAGCTTTTCTAGCCAAGATATGCCACTTTGCAGTTGCTGCTAGAAATGGAGAGCAATGGGAATCCACATCACTAGAAACTTGCCATACACGTTTTTGCTTCCACAGCGGGAAGTCTGGCAGTTTGTGGCTGTGGCCGTGATGGATGTATTAACGTTCCCCTTGACTTCCATCCCAGAGGCCCTGCAGCAACTGAAACCTCTCATGCTGCACTCCCAGTTCCTTCACGCTGCTATGACCACTCCAAACTGAGCAGTACAGCTTTGAAGGGACTCGTGACTGGGATTTCAGAGGACAGAGAAGTATCAAGTACAAACTCATTCCTAGAAAGCTTCCACCTTAATAGTGTGCATGGCCGCACCTGGGAAATAGGACTCCAAACTGGACACATTGGACAAGGGCTACAGCATGCAATGCAATAGAAATAGGGAGAGAGAAACATCTGGGTTTGGGATTCTTTCAAGTGAGTTTGTGTCCATATGAAACTGTTGGGATAGACAAGTGGTTTTTTTAAGACCACTCTTAATCCTCATTTTGCAATGAGTTGTGCTTGAAGTAGAGTTGTTTGAATTAAGATGTGTTCTTTCCTGGCCCTTCTCCCACGCCTCTGACCCTTAAAGAGGCTGAGTGCTGGAGAGAATTTTGTGAAAATATCTTTCCTTTCTAGAGCATCCTAAATTTAAATTGGAGGGGAAGCAGTATTAAGTAATGGCAACTTTATGAAAGCAAAGTTATTTTTGCATTACATACAAGGTATGCTTCTATCCTTTCTGCAGTGCCAGCATTAGTTGGAGGAATGAAAGACTTGAGATGTGCAAAATTTTCCCCAAGAAAAACATGCACACATCATATAACAAAAACAAAAACCAAGAAGATTTATATAACTAATTAGTTTTTAAAAAATCATTACTGAGCTTAACTAATACATAACTAAATTTCCTCTTCTATACACACCCTGCTTTTAAATTTCAATCTTTTTACAAATAATTTTGAAGTAGGTGTATGTAGGAGTAAAATAAGGTTGCATTTGACTGTATATACCTACCGGCAGCAGGAAATTATTTAGTTTAACTGACCTATTAATTATCTGCAAAAATTTAACTCCTGCATTTGAAATACAAATTCCCCAAAGTAATCATCTGGGGTTTAGGCCAGTTATAGACTCATTAGCATTTGTCCTCAGTCTCATAAAATTAAGGTGAGGTAGGTAAGAAGGTAAGAAGAAGGTAGGTAAGAAGAAGCAAAAAGTAAGAGACAAAGAAAGCAGTAAAAATAGACAAGTTTCTCAGCCATGTGTTGGACTTTCCCTGTCAAGTTATTAATAATTCTCTGCCTTCTCCTTCCCTTCCTCCCTGTCTCTTTCTTCAGTAAATCTTGTGATTTATTTCTGTTGGAAGTCTAGTGATGACAGAAATTAGTTACAAAATCACCTAGACCTCATGCACTAGCAGCAAAATGAGTACTATATAATTACCATTCTTTCCAACAGAATTGCTCAAAAATTTTGTAAAGTTTCTGATAAAAATTGAGAACTTTCCAGTATATATACAACTACGAGGAAGAGGTGATAAAGAAAGCATTTGATAAAGAAACAGAGACTATAAAGAGCTACAACAAAATCAAAAGTTTAGCTTAATAGCAGTATTTTAGATAAGTTTTTATTTTATTTTAGTTGTTTTGTCAATTTGCAGCTATCATGTGCCTGTGCAGAAGTACTTGTCTTACTTGCTTCAGCCAACTGACTAGCTGTCTGTAGACAGTGTCTGGCAGGAATGCTGTTTTAATTCTTCTGACACAGCAGCAAATGAAAATCCTATTTGTATATAAGTAGGAGTTATACAACTTGGTTTTTTTAAATTTAAAAATTCAAATTATTATAAATTGATACTTTGCAAATACCTAAATTTGAGGTACTTGAAAATTGCAGACATTTGTGTTGGCTTCAGCATTTCCATTAAGCAAGAATATTACACAGTGTGCTACACAGGGAGATAGTTTATGAAATGGTATGACACCTAGAATCATATAGAAAAGAAATTAAATTTCTATGTAATTTATTTTCTAAAGTAGCTTGGTCTACCAAGCCAATTTTTATGTGCCTTTTTTTTTTTTTTTAACTCTTCACTTCTGTTATTTCCTGGTTTTATCCATGAATAAACATACACTGATGTAATACTGGATTCAATCACTACACTATCATTTAAACCTATATTTGTGAAAGTGATTTGTGAAAGACTCTGAATAAGTGGCTGTAAACATGGGAGAGGGGGAGTGTTAGTAAAGTGTAGCAACTTCCAGATTTTGTTAGCCTATTCTGTATTTCCTAAATTCTTTCAGTTTTAGCCAGCATTAAGTGGCTTTTACAACTTTCTGTCTGGGCTAGTCATACAAGCAACTACACTAATGCAAGCAGACCTGCACTAGCTTTTGACTGGAACTAGTAGAAAACGATGCACAAAGCCTGGCACAGATTAATGATGGAATATCTACCCAGTTTCTCTAGTAAGTTTTAACTTCTGTGTTCATCTCTGTGCTGCTACAGCCTGATATGCCATAATCATTATTATGAATGTAGCACAAACATAAAATTCAGTCACACAGATTTCTGCAGAGTATCACCTGACAATCTTGCAGATGATTATGTGGTGTGGACATTCCGGCCAGTGCAATGACACAATAATTGTTTCCCATGATTCTCAGTCCCTCTTAAAAATGGGCTGAACAATCTCAACTTTGGTATAATTGCATTGAGTCAACACCTCTTAAAGAGATGCTTATGTCTTATTAAAAAAATAATAATAAAAAAGGTCCAGTGAATAAAAAACTGATTTCCAAAGGTGACATATAGCTCAGTTGGACATAAGACAATCCAAACTGAACTATTTTCACATAGTTTGATTTCAGTCTCTCAATCCAATGTAACAAGTTATTTTCCTTTGCAAGTAAAATACATTTAAAATTTAGGCCTGCTCAAAGAACAGTTGACTTTAAGTGATCTTTGATGCTCCAAAAATTTTTATTTGCATGGCAGTTGTCTCTATACTTCCATGGCAGAAAAGCTCATGTTTCTAAGGAGATAATCCCAAACAGATTTGCAAAACCAAAACCTGTAGCAGAACCTTATCTTTGCCTCAACCCTGTATATGAAAAAACCCAAAAGTAGAACAGAACCACAATTAAAAAACCTGAAAATAAAATTCAGCATGTGTCACAGAATACTTCAGGTGGAAGCTCAGTAGCTGACAACACAGTGTGCAAATAAAATATTTGCTTTACAAAGGTCTGCAAAAAAGAGATATACCTCAGCTGAAGTTCGGTAGTTCCCTCCATTTTTATCTTTAAAAACACAATAAGGTTCATATTTTGCTTATGTGCTGGAAGTAAATACCATTAAAAACACAATTTTATACCTTTCTCCATTTGGAATCCAAGGTAGAAGGTTTTGTAACATAACTTTTTCACCAACCCTTAAAAAGAAGGAAAAGCTTGGTGTTAATGAGCCTCTACATGCAGAATAACTTTAATACTTCCTGAGTCAGGATCTTTTGAGAGTGACATCAGTATATGATTTTCAATTGTGTTTCCTCAGATATTGTGTTGACTGAATGATTCACTCTTAAATTGCTCTGCCTGAAAAGTGAAATGATTCTGCTCTTGTTGGTCTTTTTAAGTCTACTGAATTCAAGTCATGACTGACAGACCCCATAGGGATGGGTATGTACTTATGAACAGATAGACAAGAATAAAATAATGCATGGGAAAATTGCTGTGGATGGAATAAGATCTCTCCTAATCTGAGGCCATTCTTAACTGAAATCAAATTCAGTCATTTAAAGGAAACAAATATTCACGTGTTTCATATCTGTTGCTTTCCAGACCTAGAAGAATTGAAATACTGTAAAGGAACAGCCCCTGCTTGTAGGGTTTCTGTAAGTGAGCACTTCTTCCTGAACATTCAGGAAAGTTAATCAGAATGCCAGACCTGGTTAGTTTAATGGCATTAACCCCTTATTTGGAAACTTAGGGAGTTAATAAAGATAAGTTAAAACCCCTTTAATCTTAAATCAGTGTACACACACCAAGATTTAGTGCAGATAACCAATCAATTTTAAATTCATACCCAAACTTAATTTGGATTGATTTTACTGAGTGTCCCTGAAGGTAGTAGAGGTGTTATAAATCCTAGTAGAGAACCTTATCTGATATTTTCAGCTTGTAGTGACACAAGAGGCTCAGGCAAAAATCTTGATGAAGTTATTTGGACTGAGATCTGAATGTAAAGCTTTTGAGGGTCAAACCTTCCTATCCTGTTTGAAAACAAAACAAAAGTTTCTAGTGCCATAAGATAAATTTAAACCATATGAACATACAGCCTTTTCTTTTTCTTTCCTTTTTTTTTTTTTTTTTTTTTTAAATCAGGATCTGCTTTCTTTTAACCCCATAGAAAATTGATAGTGGCCTTTTTAAGAGAGGTCCTGAATGCTTACCACTCACTTGAGCTCTATGGGCTACACCCCAGAACTGAGACTTTGAGTATTTGGAAAATTTACACATTTGCAGAAATATTCCTTTGCATATGGCAATTATTTCAATTAGAAGTAACTGTCCTCATTATGATTTCTTATGTGCATTTTCCCTCCTTTTGAAAGATGGGTATTTCAATCATATACTTTCATATAACAACAATGAAGATTAAATACTGTTTTCATACTGTTTTCACATGGGACACAATCTTTTACTTACTAGCTTGGGAGCTTGGAGATGTGTAAAGGTAAGCTGCTGACTAACTTGCAGATGTAATTAAAATTGAGGTTTCTTTCCTAGTTTTTAAGTATGCTGTAGTTCAATTATTTAAATATATGAAAGGGAGCCTGAGGTATATGTATATTTAGCTCAGGGTGTGATACAGAACACATAATACTAAATTCAGCTGGTTTACATGCTCTAATTGTCACCTTGCATCTTCTGTAATGTGTGACTAGATTTCCATTTATTTTAAGAGAGCAAAAGTGTGATTGTATCCAAATATCAGAGGTGATGCTAGAAGACACATGGATCAGCAAGAAGATGGAATGAGAGTAAGGAAGCTGTTCTATCAGGAAGTAGTTTCATATCAGGAAAATATATGGGATAT
This sequence comes from Mycteria americana, assembly GCF_035582795.1. NCBI lineage: Eukaryota > Metazoa > Chordata > Aves > Ciconiiformes > Ciconiidae > Mycteria > Mycteria americana. The sequence goes on along the minus strand of NC_134366.1, from coordinate 91,075,268 downwards.
GCCCTTACAAATTATGCCTCAGAAATACGAGCTTTAACTACAAGTGCATAAATAACCATGTGATGTTTTCATTGAATTCAAGGCACTTCAGGAATTTGGCAGGGTTAGAAAAGTGCAAGAGAGATGAGAGAAATAAGGCTAATCAAGTGTAGCCTTGCAACATCCCTGTTTTTATATATCTCTAAACTTCCATCAAGTTAATATAAACATATTACAGGTATGTTTATATTATAAACATATAATATTATATTTATTATATAAACATATAATATTATAATATAAATATATATTATGTTTATATTATAAACATAATATAAACAGAAAATATAAACAAAGATACTGTCTCTACAATATTATTGAAAATTAATACATTTGGTAATTTGATTTTCTTTGGTCAAAAAGAGAAAGCATGGAAATCTTTAAAGAAAATTCAATCCAATCTTTACAAACTGTGTTAAGTTAAAGAAAAAGGAAGACTCACTAATTTAGCAAAATATTCTCTCTTAAGGAATATATTTTGATTTTAATACAAACCAACATAATCATTTACAATTATTAAACAAAAATACTATTTTGTCCAAGTTCAATTTTATATCATTACTGCTGAAGACATTTGTGAAAAATCAGAGAAAACTTAATAATTAAACACTTTGAATCCAGTGAAAAATTCCTAGTGAAATAATTCTTGAAAATAGAAACGCTTCACGTGAAGCTAAGATGGATTTGAGTCATCATTGTTCCAACAGTAGGAGGATGTAAGAATCAGAAATTATTAAGGCTTGAATAAATGGTGTTTGCTGATGGTAATCTTTTTTGGTTCTGCTATTTCTGAACATTTCAACAGAAAAGACTTCAGTTTAAAAAGAAGGGTTTGTATTACTTTGGTTTTACTTTACTAGAAGGGTGAAGGTTTCCAAACATTAAAGTAGTAGATAATAAAAAAGTGCTTTCTGCAACCAGAGTAGTGTTCAGAAGTAGCAGTAATCATTATGAATTCATAGACCCTGTTTTCCAAGTGTATGAAATATGAATTTTATGTAGCAGACCATATTCATCTGAGGGGTATATAATCAGCTTTACTATCTGCCGTAAACTTTGTATGAAATCACAATGCTTTTAAAAAAAAGTAAAAGAATATATGAGCACTCTGCAAGTTTTCCAAAACTACTTTTGCATAAAGCTCAGAAAGCTTAGAGGACTCTCCTAGCCTTGACCACAGAAAGTGTATCAAATACAAGCTGTATATGGAGACTAAAAGGAAAAGAACAAGAAAGCTTTTGCTTGCTCCTTCCTCTTCCTCTAGAGTCACTAAGGTCATATGCATCAGTACATAACCAGATAGAAGAAATCTGAACCAGTCAATGGTATGTAAACATATTTATGCAATATTTGTTGAATTTATTCCAGCACCCGAGGCACTGATTATGTTGAGTGCTCCCATAAATGGCCCAGCATGTAGTCTAGATTACATTGCTCTCTGTTCTCCACTGGTCCTCTCCCATTGCCTTGTAGAAAGCCAGTCCTATTGCACTGTGAGATGTCCATGGGGAGCTCCTTCAGGTGATCAGCCTTTGGCTTCTGAAGCTAAGCCTTTGCCCTGGAAAGCAGACCCACTGTTTTATTCCCCTGCACCATACTGCCAGCACTACTACAACAAATGAAAGTACGTGTTGCAAAGGCACATGGATTCAGCCCAGACCACAGATCGTTTACATTGTCATTTCCCAGAAGGCCATGGTAGCAAAACTGAAATTTTTCCACACTGGAAACAGAATTTCATATCTTTGAGATCTGCATATGAGAAGACACGCTGAGAATACTCAATACTATTCTGGTAAAATATATAAATATATAAATAGTTCAGGTAAAACCTCGGAACTTTTAGTGGATGGTGATGGATGAGTAGAAGATGTAGCATATGATCTAGATGTGTGAGCAGACTAATGACTGATGGGAAAGGTCTTATACTTTGTGCAAAAAGCAGCAACAGAGAGAGAACTATCTGAGCCATGAATTATAATAGGCAGTCCACTGCTATCAAATCCATGCCATCTGGGTTGTGCATGACATCCTTCCTTTCTAGAATGGCTTGTTCCACTTCCTGTGATGATAAGGATTTATGACTCAGTGCTTATTCTTTGGGAGATGAAGAGAATGATTTTACCAGCACCCAAGGATGCACCAGCACTAAGCCTTGATGTTTGGATTCCTAAAGCTGTTCATGAGCCATCTCACATGGCAAGGTCATTCTGTTTTATGAAAAACTGCCAAAAATAATGCAGCTGTAATTTACAAAATTGTTGTTGTGAAAGGAGTATAACTTTGTTATACTTTTGAGATCTGGCCTCTGCTTTCTGCAGAAGTGTCTCAATGTGACCACTGCCCTGCCTAGGGCCTGCTTTTACAGCCTTTTGTAGCCTAAGCAAGTACACTTCAGTTGCCTCCTCTCTGTCAAAGAGCCTCTGCCATCAACTTATGGTCCACCATATCCCATCACTCCAGAAACATTAACAAAAGAACATTTTTTTTAATTGAAAGGAACATGCAACATGTATGCTAGGAGATCATGAAAAGTGCAGGGTAAAACAGTTCTAGGCAGAACTATTCACAAGGTGATACAAGTTACTTACCAACTCTTGTGCTATTCCACTGAAGGTGAGAGAAGCCGCCTGTGTAAGTAAAAGAAACCAGTATGCATCATGGGCTTGAATCCTAGGAGAAGTATGACAGCCCACCCCTTCCCATTTCCTCTGAAAATGATGGTTCCAAATCCTTTACCAAAAAGTTGGGTACAAATTTCTTCTTGCCTCCAAAAGTCCATGTTATTTAGGAGCAGTAAGGTGGACTGTAAGTTTTCCAACGACACCAAAAAATAGGCTGGATCAGCCATGGTGGAATATATATAATGTGAAGTAACAATAAATGGGGGTCAGATGGTTACAGAATGTGTAGAAGTTGCCAGAATTCCATTTTGCCTTTTTTTCTTTTTCTTTTTTTTTTTTTTTTTTCATTTTGGAAGTAGCAGAATGTGAGATAATCTGGATACAAGTTTGCTTATCAAAGACATCCAGGGACCTGATATTTGGAGCATTAAAGATTAAAATAATGAAATAGAGAAGAAGGGCCTGGATAATTAGCTTATGGGAGTACTATTCAGACCAGCTACCAGAAAGCAGGAATAAAAAATCCAAAATGTAACTAAGCCATTGTGGATCAAACTTAGCTACACAATTATTCACAAATAAATGTCACCCAGAAAAGGTGTCTTATGATGCCTTTTGCACAGAGATTTGCAAACTGGTCACTTCATTCAGCTAGTCTTAGCCTGCAGCAAGTTTCTTTTTCATCTGTCTAACGTCTAATCTTCTAGAGGATTATTATTAATAATAATATTATTTTTAGTATGCATCTGGATTTGTTCAGGACTATGCCTAAAAGTGTTATATACATTTGAAATTAGGCTTTGTGTTTCAATACCTCCTTCATTATCCTCCATGTATCTTTTGGCCTATCACAGCTGTAAATTGATCTTTTCCTTAATTCTGCTCAAACACTGTTTCAGTTGCCTCTAAATGTGAGACTCAACTGCTGTCCTGGCAAAGGACTAACAAGATTGTTATCCCCACTGAATTCAAACAATTGGGTCACATGGAAAGGGTGAAGAGGAGGTTTTTCTGCCTTCTTCCTACTTTTTCCTTTAATAGCAATGAAACTCTGGTCCTTTAAAGATTAGGGTAGTACACAGAGGCAAATCTGGGTCCCTCTGTTGTAGATAACACCTCCTGTGTAAATCAGGTGCTGTGAATCTCTCCCTAGAGAGGTTTACTTCATTGAATATGAAAAAGCATACAAAATTCTAAGTACTCTAGTGTTAGGCACTCTAATATCCACCGCAGTTCATTAAATGCAGAGCAAAACTGAAGAAAGCCTAATGAAAACTGTTACAGACATGAAAATATGGTAGCAAACAAAATTAAGATCTTGCTACAAATAGCAGCATTTCACTCAGTGGCAGCTTTGACACTTTAGAATTGGAATGTTCATCTGCTGCAAAGCCATTTTCTTAGTAACAAACCCAATATTTGGTCTTTTCCCATCTGGAAGGGAATAGCAATTGGTTTCTCTACTTTAGCTTATCTCATTGGATTAGGTCCCTCTGCATACTTCATTGGAAATAGTTAACTATTATAATCAAAGCTGTGCTAACATACTGGCCAGGGTTTCAAAGAGTTTAAGTTTTCCATAATTTACTTTCTCTCTCTCTTCTTCTTCACACTGCACTAAATGAGCACATCTCTCAAAATCTTCTTAAATATTTGTTTGGCTCAGGGGTGATTATAGTCATGACAGCAGTTGGAATCTTCTGGGATTTGGTACTACTGCCATCTGCCTCATGTAAAGCAAGAACAGTTTCTGAGATTGTTCACTTACTCGTGGCATAGAAGCAAGACAATTCTGGATAAATATTCAGAGAAGGCAGCTAAACCGATATGACTGTATTTCACTCACTGATTTTGAGTGAAGCAACAGGTATTTTTAAGAAGTAAATAGCAGAATGATGTCCAGATTTTCTGTAGTGCTTTTATTGTTTTAAGTGAGTTTCCAAAATAATAAAAGTCTTCTGCTAGACTGTAATGCTATGAAAAACAATCTCTTCACAAAGGTTTGGTTCCAAGCTTGACTGAAACACTGAAGGCTATTCTGAGTAACTGAACAGCTGAAAGTTAATCAACAAACAAATTCAGCCACCATGTAAATCAAAATGTCAATCTGTATATATCTAAGGGTTAGTTAGAATATAAGGGATAGAATGACAAGAAGCAAGCACATAGGAATTGTTTACAATGTCAGTTGTTGAAAATTAAAAAGAACAGTGTAAGAGATATTTATGATAATAACATCTATCAAAAGATAGTAAGTCAAAACCCATTTCTAAAGACTGGCAGAGGTGAGTGTAGTTTAAGACTTCAGAAAGGCCTGTGCACATCAAAGATGATATATTCCAGAAAACTATTTGTGAAAATTTTTAGCATTGTTCAGACTGAGTGATCTATAAAATCTGAATTTTCATTTTGTCAAATCAGGCAGTCAATTTCATTTAAAATTGTAAAAAGAACTACTTAATGATTAATACAAATATAAAATTTTTGTCTGTTTGGCCATTTATATATTATCTGACACAGTTCACATATAACAAGACTCATACGGTTTATACAAGAGAGGGTTTGAATTCTGCGGCAGCATAAATTGAATTCTGAAGCTGTTTTAACAGATTTAGGCAGCTGTGTGAAATGCTTATGAAGTCATACATTATCCTTCTGAAGCAATTCTAAAAGTATGACAAAACTGAAAATATAGAATCATTGCATTGTATTTGTATAGCAACTAACATCTGGTGGGACTTAGGCTCATAGAATGATGTACCTATAAAACTAACTTGGAAATAAGTATAGAAGTATATAAGTACATAGTATACTATATAGTACAAGTATACTGTATAAGTATGTAAGTATATAAGTATATAGTACACTATACAGCTGCAAATTCAGTACAAAGCTCCATTCTGGCTTTGTATCTCCATATGTCAAGTTTTAAATTTTATTTTATTTTATCTGTTTGTTTGTTTGTTTTATTTTTATTTGCCATTTACACAGCTTCTGAGTTGCACCAAATTCCTGTCCAGTTCATAAGCTAGATTCCTGGGAGAGTGCTCCTGCATTTCTAGGAGCATACATGTCAACCCACTAACAGATTTTACCTTGCAGTACCCTCAAAGAGTATTTCAGTTCTTTCATGCAATCTACTTATGCTATAGGCTTATATGTGAAGAAGGAAAAGTTCAGTGTTTGGGGGATCAGTCTGGTATTTAGGAAATGAGCATTCCATTTCTTCTTTCATCCTGTTAACATCTGAAGCAAAGCAGTTGGTCTTCCTGTGACCCAGGGGATTAAAATAATCAGCTGGAGACTACACTCCAATCCTTCCATATTTAAGTGCCTCAAAGAATGAAGTTGTTATATTGTGAGGGAAATTCAGCATCAGATAGTAAGCATCTGATATTTCAGAAGAATCTGCTGATTGCCTGCAAAATCTTTCCTTCTATAAGAGAGGGTGCAGACTTCCTCTGTAACCCTTACCTTCTCCTACCCTTCTTCCTCTGGTGACAATATTAAGGGAAGTGGTTGGGGGAATCCAATGCAAAGAGAGAAGACAAAATGGTGAGCAGAAAAAATAATTTAGAAAACCAGCAAGCGTTTTTGTTACTCACTGTAAAACTTAATATAGAAAGAAAGACAGTTATGAGAAGACACGCTTTGCAATAGACTTCTTATGTATATTTTGGGGCAAGCTAATGATTCCAAAATATATGCATTACCCACTTTATTTCATCATTTTCTTAAATGATGCTCTTTGGGTAGAAGTCACACACACGAATTTGCAGGTACAAGAAAGAAAGCTTTTCTGAGAAAGCAAGGTGGAAATCATATCCCAGGCTGAATTCTCTCTACAAATGAATTTATTTCTTTGTCTTTAATAGACAAGAACAAGACACAAAATGCCACTTGTGTTTCTGTTGCTGTTGAATAACTTTATTTTATGATTGAGAAACTTAACATATAACTCCTGCATAATATTTTTGCTCTCTATGTTTCAGATACTATTCAGGTAGTGCCACTTCATTGTTTTTATTTAAAAGCATATTACTAGAATTTATGGCAGATTAGATCCTAGTCACAAAAAATAAATACTGAGGCACCATCACCAAATAAGACTGCTGCATTATTCCTTCTGTCGGATTAAGGTGTTCAGCCCTCTAATAAAACTGAAAAGAATGAGAAGTGACCTGACAGAACTGTGCAATATAGCTACATATTTTGTGTGTTGCTAAAAGTCATAAAACTTGGATTCTATCAGCAGTCTAGCAGCCTGTTAGCTATTATCACTATTCTTGTGTGAGTTCATTTTTTCTAAATATTGCTTAATTCAACTGACTGAAAATTAAATCCACAAAACAATATTTCTTATTTTTATTCCCTATGACAGTTCAGTGCTTCTATCATTGGCATTTTCTGTACAGCAAGTTGAGTAATGACTCAAAGTGGCATGGAAATGCAGCACAACCTGGGACTACATATAGCTGTATTTTTGCCACGTATTTCTGTACCTCATATTAAGTTGACATATTTCACATAGGCCTTTATCAAGTGCTCAATTTACATATTAAAAATTTGCACATCTAATATATGTTTCTATACAAGCCTGAATATTAAAAAATAAAAAGCCATTTCCTACATGTATTTTTGAAAGCTCTAAATTACCTTAGAAGATAAGATACAGTAATAACAAAACTGATGTTATCCCAGCGAGTTTTCTCACTGGGAAAGACACTTAACATTTTAGATCCCTTTCCTCTGCCTGCAGGTGATGTATGTGGGTCTGTAGAGACACATCCCCTCAGCACGTGATCGTCAGGTCCAATTTAAATTTGCCAACCTTTGCGGCTCACTTAAGGCCACTCTTAACGAACACTAGCCAGAGCTGTGTGCTTCTGCTACAAGCAGTTGGAAATCTCAAGCATGCTGTTTCATTAAATCCATCAGAAGCACCAGTTGTGTCTGATCAATTCACTCCTGTATTGGCAGTGCACAAATTTAGGAGAATGCCACACAGAAACATTTCCAGAGGTTACAAAAGCTCCAATGGTTCTTTGGAAAGCAGGTGGGCTGCTGTTTTGGCATCTTATGCTTTTATATGAAAAGCCACTAAGAAACATTGCTGTTCAACTACCCATGTTTATTGAACAAAGTCTAGCTACCTATTTCCACTGGGTCGTCTGGGTTCTGGCAGCTTTGACAAGATAATGCCTGTTAAAGGAAGTTAGAGGGTCCCACCACGTTTCAAGTTTTCTAATCCATTCTTTTATTATGGTAATCCAGGACATAGACTGAATTTGTGGTCAGCCTTGACAGAGAGCATGTTGATGTTCTGGCATATATATAAGCATTGCCCAGCTTTTCATCAGGAGGTGAGCAGCACTTTCCTGGATTACGGTACCTCTCTCCTAAAGTCATTTCACTACAGGTCTGCCACATAACCAAACTGCAGAAGTTCCCATCATGTGGTGGTAGCTTCACTGTATGTTGAGCCATTTTAAAGGAGAAAAAAAAAAAAGGGAGGAAGCCTAAGCTTTAAAAGTAATCCACCTTGTTTGATCAAGTTCAAAAAACTGTCCACTGTATTGTGTACAGCTTGGTCACTGCAGCTGTACACAGTACACTGGACTGTATTGTGGAGGGTAAATCTACCTTGCAGTCAAAGCCTGATTATACCTTTTGTTGTCAAAATGAAATTTTCTAGTTCAATAATCAATAATCTTTCAATAATCTAGTATAGGTAACGATAGTAAAGTAGCTGAAAGACCAAATAACTCAACACAAGCTGAAAAACCACCCTTGGGATCCTGACCAGGGCTCGAGTAACTTGTCCGCAACAAGTTCTGTGCTGTCATGTCCATACTGCTCTCGGTACCTAGGCCAGCTAGTTTAAAACTAACTTGAGTATGTCTCTTGAAATCATCAGTCTGATCATTCAGAAAAGAAAGTGTACGTTATGGATCCTATGAAAATAAAGATGACCTTGTTCCATGTCTCTGTTCTCTTAGCACCAATAAATAACTAGCACTGCTAATAAGCAAAAATAATGCATTATCAATATGTCATCTCTGTGGCACCTATGAAAAAAAATTTTTCAAATCACCGTGCCCTCTCAGTCTGCTGTATAAAAATAATGAATGATTTGACAAAATATCCATTGTAAGTTAGAGAATGAAACAAAATCTGCTGGTTTGAGTTTATTGGGTTTTCTTTAAAAAAATTATCATTCAATATACTTCACTTTCAAATAAACAGAACCCCTGTTTTATATGTGGAGATAGATCCAAAGACCAAATGAAAATAAAGTTTAAGTGATCATATGTTCTTTTCATTTATGTTGTTTGTTTTATTATCTACTAACTCTCTCTATTATTTTTAAAATGTGCTAGCTAATTCAGCCAAACCACAGAAAGATAAGAGGAAGAAAGGCATTAATTTTGTATTAGGTTTCTGTGAATAGACAAGGGAAAAAGGAAAGTCCCACACCGCAGAAAAGTCTGCTTCAGGAGTTTCGCCCTGATTACAAGTCAAGCAATTCACACAGAGTTCATCCTTGGAACATAATTCCAGAGGGAAAAAATGTTCATATGGGTGCAACTGCTCACTTAACCATTTATTTAAATGTTTACTTTGCAGCCTTTTGCAGATCACAGATATTTGCTGTGCAATATGCAGTCCCTTAGAATTATATCCTTTTAAAAGATTACTTTTTAGAATAGCATGACTCTGATTAAACTTTCATAATTGCAGTTCTCTGTAGCATTTCATGTTTAACTGACTTTTTTTTAATAACACCATGTTCAGTAACAGATTGCAATGCGGATTGCACTGCTGCTCTACAGCCAGTTAAACACTGATTAGCTCACAGCTGAAAGTTTTTAATAACACTTGCTCATTTCTTTATAGTGTTAGATTTTAGTTTCAAGAATAAATAAACTGTGTGTTCTCGACCTAATTATTTGCTTTATTGCAAAATTGCTTAATTGGTTTAGAGAGATTAAAGTATGGGTTAATTTAAATATTACTTCATAGTAATAATTCTATCAAATTACTAAGAAGGCATTGTTACTTCAGAAAAAAAGATTGGTGGAATGTATATTTTAAATCCTGAAGGAGCTTTACTGGTGTTCCTAGGGTAACTGAACTTTATAAGCACCACCATGCCAAGCCATGCAACCCTTGGGATGTCACCCATGTTAGCAATAAGAAATCTGAAAATTATTATATTCTTAGGATTTCAGAGGTCTGTTATTAATCATTGCTAACTGATACAGAAGCTTGTTTGTTGCTCATCTGTGCACCTATGCCTATTTCTGTGATTATTAGTTTCTAGAAAAACATTTTTTGTGTGGATATATTTATGAATGCCTAGGATGCAAGGTTCTGATCCTGCAAATAAACATGCAATGTTATACATACATACTGACACGTGGTTTGAGAGGGACTATCAAGTACATTCCATACTGCTAGTAGAATGAAAACTCAATGTGGCCTGAACTGTGGTCCAGGTTTTTTGACCACTTAAAGCTCTCGTCCCTTCTGCAAGTACGGCTAGTTCAATACAGGTACCAATTTCTCTTCTTGGTTTAAAAGATGCCAGTGGTTTATCTAAACACAACAGATTTGAGCTTCGCATATTACAGTAACAGAAATTTATTAATGTTGTCTTTTAAAGAAACATATATTTATAAGTTTACATTATGTATGTCCATTTCAACATATAAAGAAGATTCTAACTTCCTTTGCAAAATCAGATAGTTTCCACTGTTCTACACTTTATCAATTACTCTTACTGGGGAGCCACAGCTGTGAAATTTTTGAAAAGAGGGACACATTGCATGCTGAATGCCAGTGAATTGCATCAATATGGGTACGAACCAAAGTTTTGTTGAATCCACAGAAACTGGAACTCTATAGTCATGGTAAAAATCCTGAGCTGAGGTGTAATCCGTATCAACATGGATAACAATGCTCCCTAATACTTTCCCTAAATCCCTCTGTCTCCCAACTCTCCCACTTTCTTTTTGTTAAGGCTGGAAATTGTCTGCCCTGCTCCTGGCTGGGGGAGTGGGATGGGCCTTGGCTGCCAGGCCCAGGTGCCCTGACCGACCCGGGAGCCCCTGACAGTTCCAGCGGCAGGGCCCCAGGGAGCCCTGCAGTCTGTGGAGCTGCCAGCCCTCAAAGCACCATGGCATTATCACAATGCCTCTCCTGCTACTCGGTGGGTACGGTATGAGCTCAGTTTTGCCCAGGAAATTGAATACATGCAAAATTGATACAAAAATATGGATTCCAAAGGTCTCACAAACAAAAAATTGTTCAGGAAATGAGATGCTTGTCATGGTATTTTTTTAACCATTCTACATAATAGGATGGCAAGAATCTCCAACTTCCTTTTTTTCTCTAAGTTGTTTAGAAGTCTACAAAAGTTTGTCAAATTCCATTACATTTAACAGAATTTCTCTGTAAGAATCACCTTCATGGACTTTCTTCCTTCTTCAATGATTTTTAAAGGATGTCAGATGCATTCATTTGCATGTTAGCTTTCAGTTAAAGTAGTGCACTTAGGATTATTATTTTCTTTTTTTATGAGTCAATTAATTCAGTGCTGGCTAAAACAGGTTATGTCAGCTGTCAACTTTTCTATTTTCTTTCTGGATTGTGAAGTGAGCTAATATTACAAATCACCATAGGAAGAAAGTTGCTGGTACCCCAAAGGCCACATTTATGACCTTCTCAGTGTTTGTCCTCCTTAACAAAAATAGAATTACTGGCAAATTTTTCTATGTAGAGTTTTCTTATTGGAAAGCTGAAAGATAATTTCTAAGTATAAGAACAAAGATGGCTGAGAAAGGATGAATGATACAGCCAAACATATTACTTTTTGTGTAAATATCAATCTAAATTCTCCTTTCATTTTTAGTCTTACTGACTTCAGAACATCACAGAATCAAATCCTAATTATTTTTTTTTAGTTATCTGAAAGAATAATTTCTGTACTTATGTCTATCGGCACTCATCAGAAGCATTAACTGGGGTTCTTAGTATTAGCATCACAGAAAAGTGCATTTGAAAGTTCATAAATAACACAAAGTTGTTTACATTAACGTGTCCTGCAACAATCATGGATAAAATAAGACTTGAATCTCCAAGAAATATCAAAAGAAAGCAGGACAGCCAAGAGTGCATAATTATCCAATTTGTAGAAGCCATGACTTCTTTTCTAAATCCATAGTACTGTCTGATACCATATGCGGTATGAAGAAAACTGTCATTGTGAAGCTGTTGTGTGTACCTAACAACTTAGTTACGCTGTTCCCAGAAGTGTAACTGCTGCATGCAAAGACATATCTCCAATAGCTTTAATCCAGCTAATTCCAGGTACTTAGTGGAATGGCAGCAGCCTGGACATCCTCTGCCAGCATCCTAGCCAGTGTCCTGTATTTGGAGTCACAGGATGCGGTGGCTTGCTTTCACTCCAGTGCTTAGGAGTTAGGACAGTTACTCAGTACAGACGAAATCTGAATTCAGCTGGCAGTGACACCTTATCCCTACAGAACACGAAACCATAGGCCTTTCCTAGAGTGTGAAGACATGTTTAACAGTTCAATGAAATCAGCTTTAAGACTCCTTACATAGATCAAAACCACCATGGTCCTGCATTACAAAGGGATGACCCAATATAAACACACTCCACCAGTTCACATGAACAGAGGTTATCTTTTGGTCAGTTGGCTTACCTGGCTGGTAGGTAAGCCCCCACCCAGTTGCTCACTCACTTTTCACCAGTGGCATGAAGGAGAGAGTTAGAAGGTCAAAAGTGAGGGGAAAACAAAACAAAACAAAACAAAACAAACAAACAAAACCCAAACCAAGATAAAGACAGTTTAATAAGTGAAGGAAAAAAAATAAAAAGAAAGAAATTATGCAAAAGCAACCATTCATCACCAGCAGACCAATGTCCAGCTGGTCTATAAGCAACTGCTACCTTAGAGAAGCTCCCACCCAAGTTTTGTTGTTGAGCATGACATCATATGGTATGGAACATCTCTTTGGTCAGTTGGGGTCACCTGTCCTGGCTGTGTCCACTCCCAACCTCTTGCACACCCCCAGCCTACTCACTGAGGGGCAGTGTGGGAAAAAGAGAAGGTCTTGATGCTGTGCAAGGACTGTTCATCTATAGCCAAAACATTGGTGTTTTATCAACTCTGTTTGGGTCACAAACCCAAAACACAGCACCATACAGGCTGCTATGAAGAAAATTAACTCCATCCCAACCAGACCCAGTACAACTGGCAGACTCCATGCCAGTCCATACTATCCTACAGACCTTTTTACCAGTCATTACTTGATTTCCACTCTTTATCTGAAGGAAACCACCCCTGAATGTCATGGCCTTAAACTGACTTTTTCTTTGTACCCAGCCCAGAGAAGCTGGGCTTTTCCTAACTGTAGATTTCATCTTGCACTGAGCCTTTTCACTGACTATTTGACTTAGGTGCCCTGCATCACACTAAGAACTAAGAATCTTAGTTCGAACTTTTGCTCCAACTATGTCATTGTTTCTGACCAGGATTGTTGAAGTCTGTGTGCTAATATATTTTTAATGGACAAAATTTTTAATTTTGAGGTTTGCATACTCTATTTGCTCACATTTTCAGTATTACTAGTATCTAAACAATGAGCCCAATTGTAACATTAGTCAAACCAGGAAATTATTTCAAAAGAGATTTTCAAGCTTTAAAGTTCCCTTTAACAGGGGAAAAATCTGTATAATACTGACTGCAATTCAATTTCTAAATAATATCAGCAACCTATTCACAAAGAGCAGATAAAATGGGCTAGTATCTAAGAGTATGTAATATCAACAGCTTCCAGAATATCAAACATATATCTATGCATGTTCAAAAAATAGCATGTAACGTGGGCTACAATATGATCAAGTTTCATAGTGCCATTTTTAGATTTGCCTTTTAACTCTCCTAACAAGGCAGTGTCAAGAGTTATGGGACATTTTTTCAGTTATTTATAAACTGAAAGAAATTAACATTTCTATTATTTCCTGCCCATTCTTTGCATACCTAACTGCAGTCAACATTCTGAGTGTCTCTGAGCTCAGATATGATTCCTTGTCAGACAGACTCTGTAGGTTTAGTTTGCTTTAAGGATTTGGCTTCACTTATTCGTAAGAGAAAATGTTGTTCCTTTTTAATGCAAAAGACCAAACAATTAAAATAATCTTTGAAAAATACAGTTAAATTGGATTCCACTGTTTCCTGATAATCTTTCTGATACAATGCTTTCTATAGATATTATTGTGCACATAAAAATCAATGCTCATCAAGTACAAAATTAAATGAATGGCTGCTTGTGACAAAGCAACATCCTGATAAAGTTTACCTGTTAACTCCTCTGCAATAGTATTCAGGTGAATAATGTTAAGAAAAAAAGCTACATTTTCTAATACTGCAAATCAGCAGGAAAACTCAGCCACTTTCACTTTTATTTTGCTCGTGTCTGCTGGCTTCAAAAAAACCTCATTAATTCCTAATATGGACTCTTTTCAGTGGTTGATGGTTTCAGAAATAGTAATAACAAGGAGGAACACTTAGAAAGTATTTATAACAGAGAGCGTCTGTCATCTTCCTAAGGTTTCAGAGTTACTGATGGCTTGTTTCTTTAGTCCATGGTGAGGGACAAAAGACACTGCATCTTTCTGTAGGTGAGGTGCCAAAATTTAGTCAACCCATCAAAGACGTGAACAGTGCTTCAACAGTGTTTATTCTTCCCTTGGCTATTAGGCATTGAGCTCCTAACTGAAGCAACTGTTGATCATCCAGTATTAAGTAGCACGAGTCCAAGACTAATCTAGAAAAGTTCTATACAAAAGGTGGCAAGGTTGGATGAGGTGCAATATGGCAAAAGTAGAATTGTCATAGCTGTTACTGTTACACACAGGAATTGTTGTTACATGAATGTTATTACATGCAGAAATTCCTAGATGAAAAAGCATCATCTTAAGCACTGATGTGGAAAAGAGATGTTCCCTGCCCCAGCTGTTTCACAATCTGGGTAGGTCAGTATGAGTTCCTTATTTCCTCTGTTATCTGAGCATATTCATTTATAGAAGAATATTATTATTTGTGTTGAATAAGAAAACAAACAAATAAACAAACAAGCCATTACAGTTGGACTTTTCTACTGCAGTATTCTTCAAAAAAACATGTTACAATTTCTGCTCATTCCATAACAAAGTCACAGATCTCAGTCTCATTCACTAGCATCATTTTAAAAGTGACTCTACTGTTCTATAAATTATTGTAAGAACTGCAGAACCAAGAGTGCATTTTAGCCCAACATCCAGTTACTCATAGTGGCCCACGGAACATATCTAGAGAACAGATATAAGAAGTTGCTCAGGTCTCATCCTAACCTCTCGAAGTTACAGGTCAGTTTAAATACTGGACTACAAGGTTTTATTACCAGTTTGTGGTTGTCATTAGCTGTGGTAAGACTAGATATTTTGGTAATTTCCCTCAACATAAAATTTTCTTTGCTCAAATTTAATATCCTTAAAACTTAATATTCTTATAACTATTCATTTTTATTAAGAATAACAACTTTCTGTCATACCAACATATGTAGACTGGAGAGAGTTCAAGAAAAAAATAGATTTATTGAATTCTAGAATCTTTCTCAGCACCCAAACCAAAGGATTCTGTGCCAGGTCCAACCACATTAAAAAAAAAAAAAAAAAAGAAAAAAAGAAGGAAAGAACATCAGAGGCAGCTGGACTTTATTCTTTTTCAAGAATAACAAGTATTTAGTCCTAGTTTTCTGAAGTGTTAGATTCATCATGCAGTGCCATTGAAGATTTTTTTGTCAGCATAAAAAAGCTTCATAAAATCTTTTATGTTTCAAACCATTTATTCTCAATCATTATGACAGCTAATTAAAAAAAAAACAATGAAAAAAATAAAACAAAATCCGTATTGATATCCTACGTTTAGGGAATGAAATTAAGAACAAAAGATTTTTCTGTTGTTTCATACAGTATGGAGAATTTACCCTTTGATGCGTGTAACATTTGCTGTTGTCTGATACCAGACTAGATAGATAGGCAACTCACCTATACCATAACATATTATGTTCCTATCAGAACACCAAATGAAAAGATGTGAGGAAAAAAATTTGGCTGCTTTCTCTGAAATAGTGTCACCTCAGACTTTGGAAGTGACATTCTCTATCATGTTAGTACAGTGAGTAATGACTCCACATAGAACAGAAAATTTGAGGAAACTGGAGAATTTGAGGAAGCTGGATGAAGATGTAATGTATTAATGAAAATTCTTTAAACGCTCACATGAAATAAGTTTATTGCAGTTCATAGGTCAACAATCTTTTTTATAAAACCAAATATTTACTGAAATAATATCATGTTGATATCTCAGTTGTATTCATAAATTAAGGGATTATCCCTCTCTTCCCTTTCCCTCCTTCACCCTCTACCCTGACACAACTCCATGTACCTTTATTTTCTTGGGAAAAAAAAAGAAGAGGAAAATGTACTGCAACCTAGGAGAACTTCTACATTCCAAAGACTTTTATATCACTTAATATACTTTTCATTCTTCCTTAACCATTTACTACCAAAACCCATCACTGAAAAGCAGTATAACGTTTAGGTGCACATTTCAAGACTGCTATAAACATGAGAACTTTGATTAAATTTTATGACATTCCTGTCATAAACAAAACACTCGGTAATATGTATTGCTAGTAGATAGTAACCTTGCAAATGGACTTGAACCCCAAAATTGATTTAGAACTTCTTTGACCTCTTGAAATGTTTACTCCCAAGAAGAAGCAACTTCCTGGCTTAGGGCAGTGGTTACAAAACTTTTTCTGAACATGCACAATTTCTAACATTCAAAGTTTCTTGCAAATGACCATGTACTCTTAAAATAAGAGAGATTATTGAAAGCATGTCAAATATAATGAACATAAGGAGCCTGTGGTGTTCCATGAATCAGAATTTGAGAACCATCAGTTTAAAATGAACAGGTCTTCACTTTCTTCCTTCAGGGTATATTATTAAGGAGAAAAGGGAAGCCCATGAAAGTACCTTGACCTGAGTGAATATGATCTTGTATTCTCATTGTGATCAACCCCTCCCTTTTCTCAGCTCCTGAGAGAATGTGTCAGCTGTGCCATAGTCCGTATTGTAAGCTCTTGGGTTAGAGACCTTTCATGTTGTGTATGCAGCACGAGAGAGCCCCGCTCCTGGCTGGGGAATAGGCACTCCATCAACACAAATAATTTGCAAGTAAAACTATTTGAGAAGACACCTCTGGGAGAACATCATCAGAAGCCAAAACCTTGTCCTTAGATGGAAGTTACTCCCCTGTCAAGAACATTGCTACAGTCTCCTGGGAAAACTAAATACTGTTTGGCCAACAAGCAGGCAAAATTTGCGTCAGCTATTTGGTTAATAACATCTGATATGATCAAAAATTAAGGATGAACTCCTTCATGCTGTATAATTAACACTATCATTTCCATTGAACTTCAAATATTCAGCAATATAAAAAGGAGATGACCAGATACTATTTCTCTAATGTGGTTATACCATTTTGGAGTTCCACAAGTACCTTCAGCCTTGAAATGTTTGTGTGTACCAATATGAGGGGGAAAAAAGCAGAAATACAGTCACTAATTCTATATGAAGAAGCAAACAACATAAAAATGAGATAAACTGCTGTTTGTGGTGTGTGAGTGCTGAGTATTTATGACTATGCAAAAAATTAATAAATATCTTATAATAAACAAAATCATCCTCTGAGGAGAACATATGGAAGAAACAATAGGAAGTCATAGCTGGATAAAATAGAAAGGAGAACTTGAGGTACAGAAACAGATAAAAGCATTTAATCAATTGCCAAACAATGAGCTCAGTTTCCAGAGTAATTTGCAAGCACTAGCTTAGGTAACTATTGCATAACTCAGTAACTATTTAAATTACAAAAGTAGAATGAGAAAGGATCAGGAACAAATTAGTAAAAACAAAGTAATATAAATTATACATATTAGACAATTATGCATCAATTCAATTATCATAACAAAAGAAATCTTGTGCACTGACAAGCATAAGAAGATAAAAGATCAAAATATCTCTCATTGTCTTCCACATTTCATCAAGAAGATAAAGTACATAGCTGATTTCTGTTATTAAACTAAAACTGCATAGTTGCTAGTTCAGCAACTATATACTTACATAGTTTCAGTATATACTTACAAAAAATATATATTGAAAGATATTTCAGTATATATTTAAAAACCTCAAGTGGATATATAGATAATTTTAAGACAATATTTTAAAGCAAAAAGGATTAAAAAATCAGGGTAATTTGCATTTAATTTTTCTGTACATATCCTTATTAGGGTATTCCCATCTTTCTTAGCAGCACTTACACTAACATCAAAGCAAGGTGCAGAGGCAGTAAGGCCCAGAATCTCAGTAGTCAATTTCTACAACAGGGTTAAATGTGTCCTTATTTAGATATGGCCGATTTCTCTATGCAAAGGTTCCTATCCAGGTTAACCATCTCAGGCTTTGTTATTGCCAGTGGAAGGAGATAGACAGTTCTAGGGCAAGTTGATCTCATCCTAAAGGAAACATCCAAAATAGGTCAGATGACTCATACCTTAACAATTTTTTTTCTCTATTGACTGTAGTTTTTCCATATAAGTAAGTCATAATAACTTGTTTTACACCCTTGTTTATAGTATTGCCAAAGCCACAGTGCTCTGTTTCATGATCCCTTATGTATATACGTTTGGTCTTAGACTAGTAGGTACAACCATTAGCCCAGTTGTTAGGAATACATAGCACTGAACTTATTTTCTTCTCCAGAAATCTTTTATCCAGAAATGCAAAAAAAATTATTGAAGGAAAAGCTTATTTACAGCTAAGTGAGGTTCACATTTATCAAAATGGAAAGAAAAGAGAACAAACTGAACTCCAGCCCAACTGACAACAAGAAATTCCTAGAAGCAAAAGTATTCTGCAGAATAAAAAAATAAAAAAAAAATCCTCAGGCATTCTAACATCGTATTTGTAGTACATTTACTATCATCCTGCTGTTATGATTTTATTTTAGAATGTTGTTGGTTTTAATTTTATATTTTTATAATAACATGAATTCTGTTGTTAAAATGCAAGATCTTTTATAAAACACTATTACTTGGTATTCAGTAGATTTACTGAAATTTTAAATAAACATTAAACATATGTAATGTGCAGGTGTGTGCAAAACTAAAGATAAAAGAAGTGGAATGACAAGTTGCAATGATTTTCACCTAACACAATCAGCTCTACTTAAAATAGGAGGAAAAAAAAGAAAAAAGAGAGTTAGTTTAGAATCTAGAATATATCTATACAATGTACAGCAGACAGACACAAACTCATCCCTTTTGTGCTTCACATATTTTTAAAAACTTCCCTTTCCCAGGTTCCTTCATTCAATAGAGAGCATGGCTGGACACTATTGATAGCTTTTAAACTGCCTTTCATGGTCCAAAACTGATAGAACCATGTTACTACAATGCCAAGCTTATAGCCAAGCACAATATACAGTATGCCCAACACTATGCAATGTTTCTTAATTCCTAGCACAAGACCATATTAAACACAGCTGGCTTTTTGGTCGGTCTAGAGCACAGACAGGACAAGATCTTACCTGCCTTTAATTTTCCTTTAGTCATGATACTGATGGAATTAGCTGCATGCATTCATTAGTTATGTAAGAAGCCTAACTACATCAAATTAGATAGGAATCTTTTAACAATAGCTGTTGGGTTCTTTATTATTCATCCTCAAAAGTTCATTCCTTTTGAATCCAGCTTTTCAAGTTTTTCCTATGACCTTGAAGGCTAAAAATGCTTCTTTTTGTTAGAATGAAAGCTATTATCACAGAAAGGAAAGTGACAAATATTTTTGGTATTGAAAACCCTGTGATACCTGCTGCCACTCTAACAGAAAACAGCTGGAGAAGGGGGACCTGCTAACCATGTTGGAGTCCTCTCTAATCAAGGCAAACATTTTATCTTGCAAGCGCCTTGCTCTAAATGTGTCTAGGCGCTGTCTGCACATTGTCAGTGGCTGAGAATATGGTGTGTCCTAGGACCTATTCACCACTGGGGGATCTCACAGACATCTTGCACACTATTGATCCCTGGCATGAGTTGGGAATCAAAAGATCAAAATATCAGTCCCAGAAATGCAAAGTATTACATTAAAAAAGAATCTATTGTCGTTACAGAACATAGCAAATGAATAAAAGTAATATAACAGAAGGATTTAATGAAAGAAATACAAACACGGTGTCTGCTTATTTAGTTAGACAGACATAAAAGTAACAACAATTAAATTCTTAATTAATTTTAAACTTAGACGTGGCCAGCCTGGTAGGAATCAATCTTGCTCAAGTTTTAAATGCTAAGTTGCAAGGAAGTGAAAGCCTTCTTTCATGTCCAGGTGGGAATCAGAAAATTAGTTTATTATTAGAGGAACTCACCTCAACACAGACCCCTTCATTTGTTTTCTAATCACATCAATTACTAGCACGATGGAATCTCAGTGCAAGACACGAACTCACAGGCATTGCTAAAAGATCTACGATTAAGTCATCAAAAATGCTTCCAGAATGCTTGTGAATAATCTGGCTCAACGCGTGTGGCAGCATCCTAACTGCCTGGCAGTGACTGAGCTGATATGCTCAGACAGCTGGTATTCCCTTTGCAACAGAGAGCACCTTGTTGCACTTGGACTGCACTCCCCAGTGTGCTGCTTGCATGGAGGACAAATCTACTACTCTCTGCTCTAGAGCTGACCTCAAGACACAGTATAGACAAGTCTTGCAAGTTCTGCTTACCAGAGCATTGGCTTTTACACACCTAAATGTAAAGGTTGTGCTTCTAACACCAAGTGGTAGAATAGCAGCACCGGAAGCCAACTAAGGAACCTGGAAATGAGGTATTCAAGGTGTCTAGAAAAAACAGATAAAAAACCCCACAGCAGCAAGGCAAGAAGCAGAGCACAGAGGATAATATAAATGATTAACAAACATCTTCCAATGCACAGGCAGCAGAATAGCAATCAATTTGTGTCTTCCGTTAGTGCCAATTTATTCTTTTCAATGGATCCATAGGGTTTGCATTGTTTCTGGCCCTGCATCAAAACTTGCAATGTATAGCAAAATTTAACAACTGCTAACCCCTTTAAGACTACTGTTAAAAATATGTCCTTGCTCTAGATGTTGGGTATCCCAGTGTGATAAATGTACCTCTATTTTTAGCACTTATGAAAATATATTTCTAAGCATATTACTCTCATCAAGATTATGGTTGGGAGCTATTTGTGCAGAAGACATGCAAACTGGCTCTTCTCATCTTCATGAGATACGAAGAACATTGCTGAATGATGGTGAAGTGAACAACTGAGCAAAAGTGTAGCTGCTGTAAAATATTTGCTTATGTCTACCTGAACCAAAAGCAGAGCCTTCAGTGGTGAAAGCATATGTCTACTGTCACTGATGCCAACAAGAATGCTCTGTGATTTGGTTGCACTTGTGAAATAAAATTTAAAGGCTCAGGATAATAAGTGGTTTCTATTGTTATTATAAGACAAGATCCCGGTTATGAATTATTTATAGGTGCTCTGGCATCTGAACTCCACAAGGCATAATTCTGCTCAGCCTCTTTTTAGTGCTGATATGCAGTCCTTAAGAATTACAGAAGTGTAGATTGTAATACCCGCAACACACAAACCTAAAGCTCTATCTACCCTTAGAGTACACGTGCTCTTTCTAAGTTGAAGGATATGGTGCCAGTGGTTCCGAAACAGATGTCTGAAGTTGAAATCTGAATGCAGAGAGGTGAAGCTGGAGCACAGGGAGAAATATATTTTTTAAGAGAATGACATGTAACAAAATTTTGTCCTGCATTCCTACCTGTGAGGACATGCCACCTTGGTGAGATGCTGAACTTACCATCTTTAGGCATCAGTTGACAAGTTAGTTAAAGAAAACAAGAAATTTCTCTTATTCTTTCAATACTTTTTTATTAGATCACCCAAAACATTTCTTTTTAACCACTAAAATACCTGCTGTTATTTTATTCTACTGAGGCCAAATGTCATTAATGATGTCATGAATGTGTAAGACTGGTATATCAGATACTGTCCTTCTCAGGTAAGAAAAGGATGTTGGAGATCAGTCTTCCAAAACACACCATGAAGCTGCAACATGCACATTGAGATGGGAAAGCCCCTTTTCTCATACTTATTAAAGATAGCCATTGGACTGAAAATCTAATATTTCAAAAAATGTAATTATCCTTTCCTATGTTTTTAGTGAACTATACACAGGTTATACTAGCTTTAATATAAAAATGTTTGTAAAAGAGGTTTACATTTACAGGACAGTTTGATAGTAATACTTCACGATTAGAACTGAAATAAATGTGTGTTGACTATGTTTCCACTGGAGTTAGCATAAATAAGGAACAATCAAGAAAATAATTTTAAAATAACATAAAATGTTATTGATTTCTGTTTCTTTCCTTCTCTTCTCGTGTATTTTTGGAGGGAGAACAGTATAGACAGAAATTTGGGCTTTCTCCAACAAAACTGAAGGTTTTTAAGCTACATAAAGTTTTTGGGGTTTGGTTGTTTTTTTTTTCCCTAGTGGAACAGTAAAGTGAAATAGTATCAAGGAATATGATCAAGTCGTCCATAGTCACTTATGCTCTGGCATCTTAGACGAGTATTCATCTTCATCAATTCATTTGCTCTAAATTACATGATATACATGTAAATGTTATACTAGATTATAGTTAGTACTTACAGTTTGTAGTTCACACAACCTGAGAAATGACATTTATTAAGTTCATTATACTTTCTTTGTCACTCAAAAATATTTCCATGTGTTAGCACCATTTTCTGATTTCGTGATTTCTAACACCTCAATGGAACTTCAGTCCAGATGAAAAACATTTGTTTTCTTTTGGGGAAAAATGACAATAACATAAGTAAAATATCTCCAATAATGTACTTATGTAGGAAAACACTAAATCTTCATTTTAGGTACGCATAATTGCACATTTTCAGTAGGTTTATAACATTAAAAATAAATTTATTAAGGTAATTAAGATTGTAAGTCTATACACAGTGTCAGGTCTTTATGCTTTGAAATGGTCTCATTATCTGATGTTTCAGAGAGCTAAAGGAGTTTTAGTGTAATTAGCAGACAGTGTAAGAGACTCATTGGTTACAGGGAAGAAGACATACCTTGGAAGATGTATTACATAATTAGAAGGAAGTCTGATATCTGTGTTCTGAAGTAACTGGAAGTAACATGACCTTGCTTTCATGAGGGCACTGGTTCAGGGCTTTTCTCTGAAAGACCATTTGAGAATTTTTGTATAAATTAGATGAAATCATCATGCATAGGACCCAGTGTTCTCTCAGATTTGTCCAATTAGATAACAGATTCAAAAAGTATTTGAAGCAGATGGACAATCAAATAGATACACAGAATAGTTGCATTACCTTTGGTTCTATAGAAAAACAGGATAAATAAATTTGGTTTATTATATGCAAACTGAAAAGTTAACATGTATAATATGATATAGTAACCTTCATTATTTTTGCTATACTACTCAGCATAACAGTGTGAAGACATGTAAGATGAACAGTGATGTCTTGATGACTGCAATGGAATGCGTCACTTCCATTTGTCACCATACTGAAAACATGGTGGGATGACTCGCACAAGTGGAGTGCGGCAATGGATGGCTATAAACTCTTCAGGAGGGATAGGAGAGGCAGGAGAGGCGGTGGGGTAGCCCTATACATTAGAGAGTGTCTGGATAGTTTAGAGCTCGATGATGGTGATGATAGGGTGGAGTGTTTATGGGTAAGAATCAGGGGGAAGGCCAACAAGGCAGATATTGTGGTGGGAGTCTGTTACAGACCCCCCAACCAAGATGAGGAGACTGACGAACTATTCTATAAGCAGCTGGGAGAAGCCTCACGATCGCTAGCCCTTGTTCTTGCAGGGGACTTCAACCTGCCGGATGTCTGCTGGAAATACAATACAGCAGAGAGGAAACAGTCTAGGAGGTTCCTGGAGTGTGTGGCAGATGATAACTTCCTGACACAGCTGGTGAGTGAGCCAACGAGGGAAGGTGCCCCGCTGGACCTCTTGTTCACGAACAGAGAAGGACTTGTGAGCCATGTGATGGTTGGAGGCCGTCTTGGGCAGAGTGATCACGAAATGATAGAGTTTTTGATACTTGGAGAAGTGACGAGGGGGGTCAGCAGAACTGCCACCTTGGACTTCCGGAGGGCAGACTTTGGCCTGTTTAGGAGACTGGTCGAGAGAGTCCCCTGGCAGGCAGCCCTAAAGGGCAAAGGAGTCCAGGAAGGCTGGACATTCTTTAAGGAGGAAGTCCTAAAGGCACAAGAGTAGGCTGTCCCCAGGTGCCGAAAGACGAGCTGGCAGGGAAGAAAACTGGCCTAGAGAGCTCTGGCTTGAACTCAGGAAAAAGAGGAGAGTCTATGACCTCTGGAAGAAGGGGCAGGCAACTCAGGAGGACTACAAAGGTGTACCAAGGCTGTGCAGGGAGAAAATTAGAAGGGCCAAAGCTGAGCTAGACCTCAATCTGGCTGCTGCTGTAAAAGACAACAAAAAATACTTCTTCAAATACATTAGCAGCAAAAGGAGAGCTAAGGAGAATCTCCAGCCCCTAGTAGATGGGGGAGGGAACAGAGTGACCAAGGATGAGGAAAAGGCTGAGGTACTTAATGCCTTCTTTGTCTCAGTCTTTATTAGCAGGGCCAATTGTTCTCTGGGTACCCAACCCCTGGAGTTGGAAGATAGGGACGGGGACCAGAATGGAGCCCCCATAATGCAGGGGGAAATGGTTAGTGACCTGCTGCACCACTTAGACACTCACAAGTCTATGGGGCCTGATGAGATCCACGCGAGAGTACTGAAGGAACTGGCAGAAGTGCTCACCAAGCCCCTTTCCATCATTTACCAGCAGTCCTGGCTAACTGGGGAGGGCCCTGCTGACTGGAGATTAGCAAATGTGACACCCATCTACAAGAAGGGCCGGAAGGAGGACCCGGGGAGCTACAGGCCTGTCAGCCTGACCTCGGTACCGGGGAAGCTGATGGAGCAGATCATCCAGACTGCCATCACACGGCATGTAGAGGATAACCAAGGGATCAAGCCCAGCCAGCATGAGTTCAGGAAAGGCAGGTCCTGCTTTACCAGCCTGATCTCCTTCTATGACAAGGTGACCCGCCTAGTGGATGAGGGAGAGGCTGTGGATGTTGTCTATCTAGACTTCAGTAAAGCCTTTGACACGGTTTCCCACAGCATTCTCCTGGAGAAACTGGCTGCTCATGGCTTGGACGGGTGTACTCTTCGCTGGGTAAAGAACTGGCTGGATGGCCGGGCCCAAAGAGTGGTGGTGAATGGAGTTTACTCCAGTTGGCAGCCGGTCACAAGTGGTGTCCCCCAGGGCTCTGTGTTGGGGCCAGTCCTGTTTAATATCTTTATCAATGATCTGGACCAAGGGATCGAGTGCACTGTCAGTAAGTTTGCAGATGACACCAAGTTGTGTGGAAGTGTTGATCTGCTTGAGGGGAGGAAGGCTCTGCAGAGGGACCTGGACAGGCTGGATCAATGGGCTGAGGCCAATTGCATGAGGTTCAACAAGGCTAAGGGCAAGGTCCTGCACTTGGGCCACAGCAACCCCATGCAACACTACAGGCTTGGGGAAGAGTGGCTGGAAAGCTGCCTGGCAGAGAAGAACATGGGCGTGTTGGTTGGCAGCTGGCTGAATATGAGCCATCAGTGTGCCCAGGTGGCCAAGAAAGCCAATGGCATCCTGGCTTGTATCAAAAATAGCGTGGCCAGCAGGACTAGGGAGGTGATCGTGCCCCTGTACTCGGCACTGGTGAGGCCGCACCTCGAATACTGTGTTCAGTTTTGGGCCCCTCACTACAAGAGAGACATTGAGGTGCTGGAGTGTGTCCAGAGAAGGGCAACAAAGCTGGTGAAGGGTCTAGAGCAGAAGTCTTATGAGGAGCGGCTGAGGGAACTGGGGTTGTTTAGCCTGGAGAAAAGGAGGCTGAGGGGAGACCTTATTGCTCTCTACAACTACCTGAAAGGAGGTTGTAGAGAGGTGGGGGTCGGTCTCTTCTCCCAGGTAACAAGTGATAGGACAAGAGGAAATGGCCTCAAGTTGCGCCAGGGGAGGTTTAGACTGGATATTGGGAAATTTTACTTCACTGAAAGGGTTGTCAAGCATTGGAAGAGGCTGCCCAGGGAAGTTGTTGAGTCACCATCCCTGGAAGTATTTAGAAGACGTTTGGATGAGGTGCTTAGGGACATGGTGTAGTGGTGGTCTTGGTAGTGTTATGTTTACGGTTGGACTCGATGATCTTAAAGGTCTTTTCCAACCTATACGATTCTGTCATTCTGTGATTCTGTGAAAAGTTTCAGCAACACTGTATTTCGACAGTTTATGTTTCTCTTTACCTATTGTAACCCTGTTGCCTTCACCGGGATTACATGACCAACACAGATTTGAATTTACTTCATTATTTATTTCTTAGAATCTCCTGCAAGCAGATATGTACAAAATCCTTAAAGACCTCTAGAGCCATTTTTTTTTAGTTATTATTTTTTCTTAAGGATAGTTTAAGAATACTTAAAATTTTATGACAAACTTAATATTAAGTATTTTGATGATTATTTAGAAAAAATATATATATATCTTACAGTGTATTTGTATTTCCCAAATTAAATATATGTAATTTTTCTTACAGGGCTAAATTATATGTTTTATAATGTCACTGCAAGTGATTTGTTTGCTTATTGCAACCAGAGAGGAAAGAAGAGAGCAAAATAGGTACCCTCTAGTAGAACCATTCTTTATCAGTATATTCCTGTAGGCTTACCCTGTGTAGATTATGAAATCTAATCTTATTATACAAATGACAAATGAAAAACTTGAAATGCTAACTCTAGAAGAGATTTTCTATATTCTGGGAGTGGGAACGATGAGGGGAGAAGAAAGGAGAGAAAAAAGCACAGGAAAAATGCTGCAGGAGGGAAAGATAATTATAGTGTGCAGATGGCCAAGGAAATGTCATAAGGCATACCATCAGCACAAGATACAAACTGTAGTTTTCAAAAAAAAAAGCAGCATCCGTCTCTTTTCCCCTTGTCTTAT
Organism: Mycteria americana; assembly: GCF_035582795.1. Classification (NCBI taxonomy): domain Eukaryota; kingdom Metazoa; phylum Chordata; class Aves; order Ciconiiformes; family Ciconiidae; genus Mycteria; species Mycteria americana. The sequence goes on along the minus strand of NC_134366.1, from coordinate 91,048,305 downwards.
CTAGCTATACTGAGCTACTACTAGCTATAATGAGTCCTGATTATGTTCTTAATCTGGAAAGAAAAAAAAATCAGATTTATATTCCTAATCTGCAAAGAAAAGAAAAAAAAAACTTATATTGCCCTTCTAAATGAGAGGTTAGGTAATGTTGGAAAGCATAAATAGAGCAATCATGTTAGTACAGGAGATACAGGTTTACACTGTTAAAAAATCTGCTTATAGCAACATTTGGGAAAAGTGTAGCAAGCTTGTTTCAAATGGGTTTCAGTGAATACTTTTTAATTTATATTCATACAGGGATCCAATTCTCAAGTTTCACTCAAGATATTACAATTATATTACAAAACCAGAAGGATCTATTGTTTTGACTTAAATCTGCAAGGTTCAGCTTTCCTTGAAAAAAAAGTATAATATATTTTGCTTCAACATAAAAAAAACCCAGATGACTCACACCTATATAAATGGATAAGTCACTTAACTACATCCATGAGCCCAATTTGCCTAATCAACCGACGACAGTTCTGCCAATATATGAATGTAGCCTTCTTTTTGCAAGTAAATCACAATATTTTTTATTTGACTTATTTGATATAGGCATATTTGTGAAGTTGATAACGTGTACATTGATTATGGACACTAGAGACATTTAACATTCTAAATATGTAGGATAGATAGCATGTGAACAGTGTTGGCTGCTGATGTCCATTCATTCACGTATAGCTTTTATTCCTTGACTGGATTCAATGTGAAGATCTAAGAGGAAATCAGAGGGTCTCTGAAGAGCTTGAAATTATTAACTGCAAAGAAGATAATTCAGGAAATGTTAATTTTCTTTTCTGAGTCAGAAATCATAAAGGTCATCTTCCTCTTTAGACACACTGAGCTATTGTGAACTTGCCTGATTAGCTTCATTTCACATCTTACCTACATCTGCAATGACCAAATTGTTTGAGAACACAGGTGAGATCCGCTCCATAAGTGCCTTTCTGAGCTCTTAGAAACCCTTCTGCCAGACCCTACACTAATTTCAGTCAAATATGGCTTCATCCTACTTCAAATGATGAAAATATTTACATTTTATGAAAACATTGACAAATTTACTTTCAAAATTCATTTTCCAAGTGTGTTTGTATTTCCCATAACATAATGGGCTTGGGAGTCTTTGATCATGGAAAAATATAGTAAATATATATGTACGCAATTCATTCTGCAAATGTGAGGGTATGAATTGTGTACCTCTTATATTTAGTGGCCAGGCATCCCAAAACAGCTCATTGCTTCTTAAGGAAGCTACAGGGCTTGTCTGGAAGGGGTCATTATTAAATGGTCCCATGTTTGCAGCAAAAACCTTGTGCTTCCTGAGCTATCTTTCTCTATATATACTGACACAGATACTATGTACTGTGTACTATGTAAAATTTATTGGGCTACTATGTAAAATCTGCTTTCTAAACAGCTGCTCCATTTTTTTTCCAGAAAACCAACATCCAGGTGGATGCCTATATCTTGTGGATGGGCTACAGCCTTTGAGTCATTTACTAGGTCCCACTGAAAAATACCAGTCAGTATTTATTTTTTCTGATGCTCAGCAAAATACTCTGGATTTTTCAAAAATTAAGAAACAGTGGTATTCCTCCCAAATCCAGTCCTCCTTTATTATAATGGGTTAAGTGCACAAAAATGAAATAATAGCCTACAAAATTATGGAGGCATAGGAATAAAATTGCTACTGGTATCAGAAGAAATTCTGATTCCAGCCTGTGAGTACTGTGGTCAGAAGGATGATGACCTATAGGGGAAAGGGGAAAAGAAAAGTACATAAAAATAAAAAACTTACATGATTCATGATCTCTGTAATGTTTATTACAAACAACTGCTCATGAACAGTCTTGCATGCATAGCTTATAAGAGAGACAAGGAAAAAAAATTATTGCCATTTCAATCATATTTCAGTTTGTCTATAATTATTTTGAAACCCACCCAACTACATTAAACTGCCTACTGGGTCAACTTCTCTGGAAACTGCCCTCTCTGCCCTCCCATAGTGCTGTGTGTGTACACAGGATTTAATTTCACACCAAGAATTACTTAAAAAGCTGATTTGCAATGCTGGAATCACAGTTTTGATTACTGGTGTAATTCCTACTTGCCTAAGCTGATCTCACAGACACTTCATCAGCTCTTGTGCTGTCCTTCACATCTGTGTCAAAGCAGTGAAAATCACAGCCACAGGAACATTTTGCACAGCCATACCTGCAGCTCATGAGTGGTTTGCTTCAATTGCCTAATAGCAGCAACTCCCAGCTTGACTAAAATGAACTGATGTGATACTACTTTCATTTCCCTGTTTGAGCTATACCTGTTTCAGCTCTCCTGCTTTGTGTTTTCAGGTTGCAATGTGGATGCATTCCCTCTGGATAGGTGAAACATCTATGCAAGGCAGAAGGCAAGTACGGTAGCTCCTCTATATAAGCACAAGCAGCTCTTTCTGTATGCATGTCAATAAGTAGACAAACTGACAACTGACCCATGACAAGGTTGTGTCTTTCTACCCATTGCTTGTAATTTAGTGTGTATATTAGAAGTTTAAGGACACAGTTAGTGTTTGCTGATCTAAACAGACTTCATACACACACTTTATCACTCTATAAGGATGAATGCTTTAGATTAAGTTCTCTAATTAAAACCCCCTGGTTATTTGGACAGAGAAAATGTCATTTCAGCAGCTGATGCATGACATATTATTCTGATATATTTTGAAGCCCCAGAGTAGAAGATGAGAAAAGTAGCAGAATGGAACTCAGTCCAGCATCAATGGCCTTTGTCTAAAGGTTTATTTCTCAACTCCAACTCTTTGTTATTTGAAAAAAAAACCCAAACCAGTATGCAACAGGCTAGCCAAACATCCATTGTTAAGTCTCCGTGGTTCACAATGGGCATAGGATTTCCACAAATTAAATTTTGACATATACGGGTCCAATACTCAAAAGAAAGCTGCAGAAAAAATAGCTTGATACCACATATGCCCATCAAATTCTGGCAGTGAGGCCAGAAAACACTCCAGTGGCCACATTGCACGACAGCCTCCTATATCCTATTTTATAATATTTGCAAAGGCTCTGTGTTTTTTAATATATTTTTGGCCCGTATTTGCAGGGCTGCTGACTGCTAACAATGTGAGGAGTCACATCCAACTGTTCTCTTGCTTAGCAGCAGAATGTATATTGCTCAGAGTGCAGTGCATTTGGGCAACCTTCATAGCACACTGTTAACATACCTAAAAATACTTCAGCTGGCAGAAAGATGTATTCTTGTCCCCTTTCTGTGTTGGTTGGTTGTGATATTATTTACATATCTACACTTGGAAGCTTGCTTTTTGCATTTAATTTTTTTCCATATTTGCTGTATTATTGCAGGATTGTTATATGCCAATATAACAATCGTAGTATGTATAGCAAGCAGTAGTATACTACTCCTTGTAGTATGCCAAGGAGTCCTTTTCTTCTTGTTATTCTGTTTTTCTTTAACCTGATTTTGTTCCTGGCTCTATCTGGAACAGAGCTTGCTTCAGAAATTCCTCAGAAGACTTTGTTGCAGTAGCCTTTCCTTGCTCATAGAGATAGTGTGCAGTTGTCTGTACTGTCACTTCGCTGTCACTGACATGCCAGCAGACACATCCAGCCCATTTTGATATTTCTTTGACAGGCAGGAGTAAAATCTTGCAAAATAAAAAGCAACTTTTTTTTCCTGCCTGCAGCAAATTGATTATTTCTTTAAATAATAGTGTTTTTTTTCCTTAAAAAATATATCATCAGTGACACTATCAAAATGAAGACAGTACAGAAACCCAGAAAACAGAGCTAGTTGTGAAAATATAGTCATATACACATTCTAATAAAAATCATGCTTCATCTGATACTTTTTAAATAATGTTACACAGACATGCATTTCATCTTGTTAGCTGGCATATTAGTAGGGAAAGGGAAAGACAGAAACATTCCTGTTGAAAAAGTTTTTCTGGCTGGAGGGAACAGGAATAAAGACTACTACTAAAAGTAGCCCTTTATTTTGCCCAAAGGCTGATCTTATTCTCGCTGTATTGTGGTAGTCCCCAGAGCAGGTAAAATACTTTAATATAGATTGAAAATCTCTGTGCATGCCAGGTTGCAGATGATCCCCTGTCTCCCAGATAGGTGCTGCACAGAATCACACCATGACGTCTCAGAGCCTGTGCCTAAGCCTATGGCAATTGTCTGGAATCGGATAAAGCACAATCAGAAAAGCAACTTGAACCTGAGCGGTCATTCAATTATCTACTCCCACAGCACACTGTGATCTTTTCATAGTACTGTTAAGTCCTGAAAATACAATGGTATTTTTAAGCACATGTTTATTATCCTTGCAATGGAACAATACACCAAAGAAGTGTGGGAGGGAAGGCTTGTAACAAATAATGTTCCTTTCATCTAATCAGTAGCCACGGTCAGGCAAAAGGACGTTATACATGCTAAAATTGCATGAGAGTTCAAAAGGTGAATCAAAACCAACCAAACAAACAACCAAACAAGACCAACCAAACAAAAACAAAATACAAAAATAACAGGGAGTGTGGGGAGAAAGGATTATTAAACCACTAAGATGTGGATAGGATTCAGGCAGTCTTAGGTACAAATTACTAGAGACCAGCAAAGTATACTGGAGAAACATCACTAGACGTTTGCCCTGTTTCTCCTTCTTCCATAAGGTGCTCATTCTTCACAAGTGTCATAAACAAGATAACAGGCTAGATGGACCTCTTCTCTAATCTACTAAGTTACTAGAAAATTAAGAAGAGAGAGGTATAGGTCACAAATAGCAGTCTGGATGGCAAACTGAGATTATTGTTTAATGAATGAAATCAGTGATAAATTAATGAATGGAATTAGGGATGTGTAGTCACACTTTCTCTCACTGACATATGTTGCATGTCTCAACCTTGTCTAATTCAGGTTGGTTCCTGGTTTCCAGGTGAAGCTTTGGTGTAAGTGGTGCCATTTAGCTTTGAAACTACAATCCATACTGTAGATTTTTTTCCCCCTTTTTTTTTCCCTTACAGCTTCAAAGAGGAGAAATGAAGGGCCACATTGCTTTAAGGTATCTTGCATAGCATAATACAGGAAAATTAAAACACAGTTTTGTTTTGATGGTAGACATATTTGGCAACTAAAATATCAGGTTATTTTCAAAGATAATACAGAATGTTTTGTAATTTTATTTTATTTTCCAAACTTGAATGCATCAGTATTCATAGCCATTTTTGCCTCTGGTATCTGTAAAAGTTCTGTTTGCCTTGAGTCAAAGTAATACAATAAGACAGAATTTGGAAAGACCATCCAGAGCATAGCATTTTCCCCAGAGTTTTATGCTCATTGAAAGGCATTGCTTGATAGTTTAGACACATTTTTGTCTTTGAAATACCGTTTTTTTAACTGAAGCAATTTGCTACAAGCAATTTTGCTACAAAACCTTAACTAACCAACTAACTACTTAAACTACACAGTAATGCTCCCAAGAATCAAGACGATGCTATTCCCGTCAGGTATGAGTGCAGTCATCTCCCCTTTAGTGTTGCCCTGTGCTGCCTGCATATTCCAATCATGCAGTGCAATAACAATTGTAGTTTCCCCAATCACATAGGATGGTATGGGAATCTGAAAATATGTTAACAGTTCAGACTGTCCTTATGATTTGGTACAACTGTTAACTGTGCACATAATTGTTGCCTGGAGAGAGTATTCCCAGGAGCATTACCTTAAAAATAGTTCCAATAATTTATGTCATTACAATGGCTCCTTAAAGCTGCTGGTTAGTTGGACATTCAGCCAAAAGGTTTCCAAAGGCAAGAGCAGATCCAATTCTCTTAAGAACCTCATTCATGAGGCCAGAGTATTAGGTAAAGATCCACCAATATGTACTTTATTTGACCTCGCTATGAGGAAATTAATGGAGCACTTCACAGGGCCAGAACATCACTTTCCAGCTTCAGAAAGAACTGCTTTGAAAAGGTGGTGTTTTTAAAAGGAGAGTTGAGTGTTCTTACCAGGCAGTGAGTAGCCTTCCTCTGCCTACATTTGCACCTCTACCTTCTGTTTCTCAGACCTCACATATGACAAATAGAGTCATATAAAAATGACAACAACTGAAATTTCTGCCCTGAGCTGAGGTATATTGCTTTCCATTTTTTTCCCTAAAAACAGACCTCCCTCTGTCATAATCTTGTCAGCAATTTTTAGCTCAGAAAAACTAACTCCTGCACAGAAGGGTTAGTGTGTGGGAAGTTAGCTGTGAGGGGAATGAAGGACAGATGCAGATGACGGAGTTGCAGAGATACAATGGAAGAAGAGAATTACAAAAAGATCCAGCAAGCATGGGAGATACTACAGTAAAAAGAAATGCAAAGGTTTAATTAAATGGGAAAAAAAAGAAAAGGGAGCTAGTGAAGAACCCCTCTTCAATTACGTCTTTTTGTAACCAAAACTTCCTAGTGTACCTACTTATTTACACGTATCTCACAACATCTTTGGGGGTGGCTTATTTCATTAATCAATCATCAATATACATAAATTTATACTCCCATATTCAATATGGTCAAAAGGATCAAATATCTAAATCATTGGTGTAAAATTTCATAGATTTTTAGCAAACTGGACTCATTGTAACCTCCAGCACATTAAAGGGAAACCAGCAAAAGGCGCTTTTTTTTTTTTTTTGCCTTTTCCTCTATTAAGAAAAGAAAAAAACACATGCATTAATATGTGCCAAGGACAAATAATTCTTGTCTGATAAGTCTTTTTGGCTATAGTTTCACATTTGGTGTCAAGGCTGCCCAGGTCTGCTCAGGATCCCCTGTTTGTATCTGCTCGTTCCTCCTCCCATGTCTTCCACTTCTCTTAAAACTCTTTTGTAGTAACATTTGTTTGTGCAGTCATGCACTGAGTGATACTGGAGAAACATTAACTAGACTAGCTGCAAAATAACACCCCTATATTTACAGCAGTATTTTTCAACTGTATGAATTCCCTGAACTGTTCCATCATATCAGTAGTCATGCTGACACAGGACAGGGGTTGTTTAAGCTAACACAATAGGAGAAACATACATGGAACCACAGTTTTAAGACCCTAATTCCCTCCTATTTGTGGCTTTAGTATGACTTTATGCAGTTAACACACCTATTCCTGTGCAATCAATAACAGGGTCACTACAGATAATTTATGATACTAATAGTGAAGCTGCCTGCAAGATTCTGTTAAGTCTTGTTGAGATATTTTATTCCTTTTGCATCATATTGTTTTTCTCCTATGCTTATTCCTGTCACATTTCATTGCACTACACTTTAAAAAGTTCAGTTTGGATTCTAACTGGTTTGTCTGTAAAATGTTCGGGTTTTATCTCTTGAGGTACCTGTTTGTTTTTTAAAAAAAGAAAAAATGCTGCCTATCCAGGATTTGCAAAGAAAAGAATAGATATTTTTATTTATAAGGAATTTATTACTGTAGCAGAAAAATTACTTGGAAACCTAAATTGCATAGAAACCCCTGAATCACAGCTGAGCAACACACAGATTTGGGGTAACATTTATTACAAGAGGCAAACGACTAGCCACATAAAAATTGCAATAAAAGTAAAAATTCATGAAGTACAATTTATTCTCAGTTATTACAGCAGGCTCTTCTCAACTGTGCAAACAGTAGTTCATAGGTCAGGGATCATTAGGGAGCATTTTAGCCAGCTCAATTGCCTAAACATAGTGCCACTGAAGATATTCATGGGTATTGTCTGCATGGGTATTGTACAAACAGCTTGTTCTCCACAAGGACGTGGGTCTTCTTTTGGTTGTATCTGCCAGCCCTCTGAGGATTTTTCAGATAACCTAGAGCGCCTAAAATGGCACTAGATGTCTGTGTTTGGGCAAGAGAATTGCTGCCCTCATGTTCATGAAGCGTATCACAGATATGCTTTTCCAACAGTTAATAACATCTAATCACTTTGATCGGATTTTCATTCTTCAGGAGCAGCAACGTACACAGCAGCTGTGTTTACAGCAAATGCAGCCCTCATCATGTCTGCCTTAAATACGCTATATATTCTCAGAAACCTCCCATGTTTTAGCTCAGGGGCTATTTTTCAGAGCCTGACTAGGGTCTCTTCAGGAAGCTCTACAGCCCCAGCTGCAGAAGGAATGGTCAGGAGCAGGGCACTACCAGATGGCTGTTCCTTTTCTGTCTGCATCCTCCCTTCCTGCCCTCACAGAAGTCAGCCCCAGTAGTCACCAAAAGGTTTAAGGAAATAACCTTTAACCAGTGGGAGCAAGGAAGTGTAGAGTGTGGGATGGGGGAGGAAGCAGCAAGTATCTAATGAGACAAATGTGATAAGACATCTGATAAGGACAGACTTAATGGGGAGTTAGGAGAGCTAGTGGGTGTTTAGTAAGGGAAAATCTGAGACCAGGAGTAGAATCGAGGGCTGAGAGGAGGCTGGATGTTAAGAGGGAGATTAAATGGCTTGAGAGTGCAGTCAGAAGACCTGAGTGCGAGATGTAGTGGGGAGATGTTCAGAGCAACTATGCTAATGTCTAGCGTAGTAACATGGTCATCCTACCTACCTAGTGCATTTATTAGTGAATAAATAATTATTCTATTCTTTAAATTGTTTACATCCTGCTGGCAGAATCTCTTTCACAGAATAAAAGACACTTGAACAAAAGTGACCCACTGAGGGAGGGTCATTCTTCTCCCTCTGTGTTTCCATCATCAATATTTCTTTCTTTCTTACAGGTTCCCTTGCAGGCCAGCAGCCTTTTGGAGACTTTCTGGTTTGCAAGAGACATTACACAGACCTTTCTGCATCCCCAGGGATTCTTTTTCATTGTGTTACGTCTGATGCCTTGCTCAAATGCCTTGCTCTTCTGAGCCTTTTCCTGTTCTCTACTGTGCTGTTAAGTCAGTGCTGGCTGTGTTTCTCACACACTTAATCTCCTCTTTTCATGGATGTCCTACCCCCATGCTCTGGAAACTTCTCTGCACAAACATTTGTCATTTTTTCTCAGAAGCAAGTTCTCTTTCCTTCATATATTTACACCTGACTCTCTGTGCAGCTACCAGGACAGCACAAAGAAAGCAATCTTTTTAACAGAACAGAAGCTAGTAAACATCATAAACCACAAAGAAAGCAAGCAAATGTTTTCCAATACATTGGTTAAGGATTGGATGAATCCTTAGTTTTCTGTGGTGGCAACTCTAATCTGAAGTAATTTCTTTCCACACCTGTGTGTTTGCATATATGTGTCCATGTTTATGTTAGTGATCCAATACAGCCTGTTGTAAAAGGCTTGTGTAAACTTCTCTGCACCATTAAGCTTTCTATATCGAGGGATGGCTAACAGCTAATGGCATCAAAAATGAATATTTGCTTCCATAAAGAACTGCTGGTACCTTATTAAATTTTTTCCTTTAGACACCATTATATTTTGAAACAGCTGTTCATTTAATATGACATTTTCTGTACGTTTCATTGTTCCTGGTCATTGCAAAGTATGTGTGCATAAAGAGAGTTTATTTTTCTTGTGTTCATTTGCTTCTACTGCCTCATAATCATAACAGAGCATAATCATAACAGAAGCAATACAATATATAAACAGCATAGTTAGTAGGTAAAATAAATTTTAAAATATCCCATATGGTTTCAGTTGCTTCTTAGAGTGAAATGATGAAACACAGATGAAGATGCTTTTGTTGACATAGAAAAAATATGGGAATTTTCACACTCATTTTGGTGTGCAGCCTTTGGTTTTCTGCATTTCTGAATCTCACACTGCAGGCCCCAGCTCCTCTAGGGGATTAATTTCCACAGCAGACAACACTGTGGTGCATGCAAGACCCCTCCACTTGTGGGAACCTTCCTTAGCAGTACTGTGGACATGCATCATGACAGCTGTGCGTTCCCTGCCTTCCTGAGCAGAGATCTCCATCCATTTCATAACATTCTTCATAGCCTAAGAAGCTTTCTAAAAAGAAAAAGAAGATGCTTCAGTGGCACAGAATCAGGTCCCAGTATGCTAAGATATTTATTAGTAGAAGAGGTTTGTTAGCTCACTGCTGGTGGATCTGATGGAATCATGGCAAACTGATGCTTCAAATGTGAGGAGATGAACAAGAAAAAGTATGGGACAGTAAAAGTAAAACTCATCAAATATTTTTGCTATCTACAAATCTGGACCAAGTTTTTTACTGGAAGAAAGCCATGGTATCACTGGTAATCTGTGACCATCTGGGTCTCAGAACTGGCCTGCATGTGAACCACAAAAGGATGGATCTTTAAAAGCCAAAACTCTGGGTTCTGGGCCAACTTTGTCATCAGGAGTCAAGGACAAAAATGAGCTGAAGAGGCCCTCCTGCAAGATTGCTACATTGCTACTGAATTATTTTCCACAGCCAACATCTCGTGTTAATACCAGGCAAATCCTTGCTGCTGGACAGAGGCCAGCTCTGTGAATGAATGGCTGGCTATAATTACAGTTTTCCAAACCTGAGAGCTGGATTAGAAAAGTGAGGGTGGAGATACGGGCCATGGTGTGTGGACATAGATTGGGTGCTGTTCTACACTAAAAGAAGCATCACAAGTGACTGCTGGAATCATTCCAGAACATGTTGTCTTTTGCTAAGTATGAGTAAGGATACGCCCCAGTTTTAATTTTATTCTAACACTGAAATAGTAGAAGTGGAGTGGTTAGTGGTTAAAATCCTCCTGTCTCCAATCCTTAGAAGGTTTTACTTCTGGCATTAATTACATACATAGCAGAGGACTGAAGATTTATCTTATACCATGAGTATAAATAAGAAGCTCAGAGACTTGTGCAGCTCTTTATCTGCCTACTTCTGCAACACTAGTTGGAGTAACCAACCACTAAATCTGCAGCTGCTGGTGTAGATCAGCACAAGCACACAGTCTCTTCTTGAGAGTGAGTTTTATCCATCCTAAAGCAAGAGTTTGAAGGTCTCATTAAGTGCAGGAAGAGTTCAATTCCCTTTTCCTGTTAGCCCTTCACTCCAGCCTTTCCATAAAAATATAAAGGTACCAGTGGCTGTATATGTAGTTCAATCTTCCTTAGAAAGAATAATCAAAGACTTCTCAGGGAGTCTACTTTAAGTATTTATTGCATGCCATCCACGGTGCTTTTGCTTTTTGCAGTAAAACCTTCATTGGCATTAGTTGCAGACTTGGGAGTTACACAGATACAACACTGGAGACTGAAAAGTTCACAGCATTTTCCTCTTACGTGGTTTATGCTTGTTGATCATTTCAATTTGCAGAGGCTGTTCATCTTGAAAGTGATAAAGAGAGAAAATGCCAGTCATTTTAATCAAGCAAACTGCCAAAAAGAGAAAAGAAAATTAACCTCTGTTTTTCTTGTCTGATCACATGAGATAACTATAGACCATCACATTTCAAGTTATCCTAAACATTATTACCATCTTCTTGCATCAGATTGTTTGGGGACCCTTCTGAGTAACAGAAGTCAGTGACAGTACTGTAATTTAACTTGTTTTTCAATTCAGGGAGTAGCTCATGCTTGCCTTGAATAAATAGTATTGTCCTTTGTTTTTCAGCCTATATAAAATGCAATAAACCGCATGCTGTTTGTGGGAAAAAAAAAAAAAAAAAGAAGATTGTCTACTAAAAGGTTCAATAAACATTTTCATTGCCAGACTGATTGGGTTTATCTCTAAAAGTTTATTTTTATTTGCATACATATTTCATATTTGAAGTTAGAAATGTATATATGAAGGGGAATGAGGACTGGGGATTTTTGTGGTTTGGGGTATTTTTGTTCTTGGGGTAGTTTTATCAACCTTTTAATACTGATTTATAGACCATCAAAAGATGATAAACTATAAGATAAGAAACCCTGGTGTAACATAAAACTGATTTGCATATTTGTTATAATTATGTTGAATTGTGACAACTATAATGAATATTAGACTAATTTTCCTTCTTGTTCTTTGTTTCCTAATCGTATTTTTCTTCTGTGACTGTAATTTATCAGTAAAGGCACAGCCAGTTCATGTGTTGAGTTAGTATCTTTCCACTTCAGTAAAAACACAAAGTATGATAAATTGGACAGGACCAAAATATTTTGAGCTATGATTTACAACCCATCATTTAAAATGTACGTAGAAATATTAAAAAAAATTGTGACGATTAAACAGCCATAATCTAAAGTAAGGGACTAGATGATCACAATTGTCCTCAGAGCCTAAATCCTCCTCACTATCCTCCTGAGCCTGGAAACGTGGGTTAGAAATCTTCCAAACAGACTTCTCTTCTGGCAGGGACAAGGGAAGAGTGGGAGAGAGGGGAAAGTTATAGGCAACTCTTCTGGGTGGGTTAAGAGCAGGGGGTAAAGAAACATTTCCTCACATGTCAATACTTCCACTTATTGTCACAGTCAGAAAGAGGCACAGCAGGGTGAAAAAACGAGTACCAGTCAGTCTTCTGGGTTGAGCTTTGTGGGTGGGCTCACATGTTTCAGTCAAAAAAAATCTGTTATAGAAGCTCTGTCAATGCACAACTTCCAACATCACGTATATTGACAAACACTCAATTTTGAGAATGCAGGATTGTACCAGTTGCAGGTGCCCAGGTGCTGGCAGCAGCAGCAGCAGTGGGGGCTGCAGGGGTGGCCCCTGTGAGGAGCGGCCGGGGCTGCCCCGTGCCGGACACAGCCGGTTCCAGCCGGCTCCAACGGCCCCACCGCAGGGCCCGGCTGAGCCTGTCAAGTAAATGTTTACTAGAAACTCATTGATCAAATTTAGAAATAACATATTTGATGAACACTGGTAATCACAGGGAAGATAGCTTTTCCTAGGGTTAGGAAGTTATTTGCTCCTTGAAGCACATTACAAACTTCCACTAAACAGTTTTTACAGAAGTTCCTATCAAATTTATCTAGCCAGTGGGTGGTGCTTTTTTTCATATCCTTTAGGATTTAATAAGTTTTCATGCAAAGCTTGCTGCTTAAGTAGATCTAAGAAGGCCACTTAGTGGCAGAAAGGTCTGTATTTTGGCAATGAGGTAAGTGGGAGCCCCTTCTGTTCATCACAAGAGGCGAGCAATAGTTAGCAAAGACTGAGTTTATATCTTTTTTTGTATTATTGTATTTCTTGATGAATAAAACGTTTTAGAATAACTAGGCAAGTTTTTAAAACCTCTCCTTCTATCCTGAAGGTTAAGATAGTAAGGTGAGAAGTTTATTCAGTTTTGCCCAAAATGCAAGTAGTCAGTGATAGGATGGCCAGAATCAGGAGCTGTCCACTGTAGACCATGCAAAGCTGTCACATTTGGGGCACAACCTCGCGTAGCTCTTCGGGGTTTACTGCTGGTAGGTGGCTGTGGAGCTTGAGCGAGACGACAGGGCTTCTTTACTTTCATAGAAAGAATGACAGGGAGCATTTCCCCCGTCCTCTTAGAACACCAAAACAGAATGCTGTGCTGATATGTGTTAGTTCTGCCATTTAATAATTCTTCCAAGTAAAGGAGTGGTAACAGTAGACAAGCTGGGCATTTAAATTGCCACTATTGAGCAGCTGAAGTAACCCATTGCTTTTGTGAAACAAACTGCTTATACTGCTGTTTATGTGTATTGCAGGTTGCTGCATCTCTCACACTCTTTTCAAGTGCTCTCTTTGTAACTGCAAGAGCTTATGATGCTCTGTCCTTTCTTTGAGGACATTTAAGATGAGAATCGCAAGAGTGCTTGTGAAGCACAAGCTGGTACACAAGCACCAGCTGTTTCTGAACCCTGCTTCTGTTCCAGAACAGTTCTGCTTTACTTGGACAGCTGAATGTTTGTTTTACTATTTTTATGAGTTCTCTGTATACCTGTTATATCTCCTGCTTGCTAGCAATAGTAGTTCTGGTAGAAGAAATGCAAAGCGTAAAGGAAGGATAAACATTTGTCAATTCCTGTCTGCTAGTGTAACTTTAACTATTAATTTTAAAATTATATTTATAGTCATATTAAACATTTCATACACACATGCTACAGTTACACATATTGTATCCTCATCTGTGTTCCAGAATGTCTAAATACTTGCACTTATACTTTGCAGTTATCTGCATATATATATCTCGACATAATATTAGGTATTTCCAAGCCCACATGGGAATATCAATAAATCATTTTGAAAAAACAAAATAAAGATGGGATTTTTTTTGGTAATGTCTACTCCCTTTTTGTCATTTTGTGCTTTCTTTGCCTTGTAGGAGCAAAATTTCAAAAGGTGAATGTCTAAATAAAATGTATAAATTTAAAGTGAACAGAAGACCATTTAATTAACAAGGTTTAGGTTTAACATATCTAATTTACCTAAGCATGTACACAAATTTATTCTGGTAACTCCTTCACTCTTTAGAAAAACATGTTCACCACTGAAATTTGCCTGAAAAAAATGTTTATATTGGAAATCCTTTTAAAGCTGTAGAAATGGCAGTATACCACTGTCGTGGTTTAACCCTGGCCCTCAGCTAAGCCCCACCCAGCCACTCACTCACTCCTCCTGCGGTGGGATAAGGGAGAGAATGGGAAGGGAAACAGTGAGAAACTCGTGGGCTGAGATAAAGGCAGTTTAATAGATAAAGCAAAAGCTGCACATGCAAGTAAAGCAAAACAAGGAATTCATTCACTACTTCCCATTGGCAAGCAGGTGTTCAGCCATCTCCAGGAAAGCAGGGCTCCAGCATGCATAAGGGTTACTTGGGAAGACAAACGCCATCACTCCAAATGTCCCCCCTCCCTTCTTCTTCCCCCAGCTTTACATGCTGAGCATGATGTCATATGGTATGGGATATCCCTTTGGTCATTTGGGGTCAGCTGTCCCAGCTGTGTCCCCTCCCAGCTCCTTGTGCACCCCCAGCCTACTCGCTGGTGGGGTGGGGTGAGAAGCAGAAAAGGCCTTGACTCTGTGTAAGCACTGCTCAGCAATGGCTAAAATATCCCTGTGTTATCAACACTGTTTGATGCAATACAAATCCAAAACATAGCCTCATACAAGCTAATATGAAGAAAAATAACTCTCTCTGAGCCAGAACCATACAGACACAAAATTTTCACCTGAATGGACTATACTCAGGTATGTAAAAGACTTTTTGGTTTTAAAAGAAAATTAAAAGTTTCATCATGTTTAACAGGCAGGACATAGTTTGACATTTTAAGAATTTCAAAACTCCATTCCAGCAGTTCTACATGCCTAACCTTGAGGGCTATGTTTTTGTCAGTATATCCCACTTTACACTGGAAAATCATTCACTTAGCAGAATGCTTAATGTACGTATATAAACACCACCTGTCATCAGTGAAAATTATATTGCAAGTAGGATCACAAAAATGCTGATCAAACAGAAGCCCAACTGCAACTATTAAAAATAAAAATGAGACTTGAGTGCTGGTTTTTGGTGGTGTTTTGTTTTGTTTTGTTTTGTTTTGTTTTGTTTTGTTTTCCCATCAAAATCTACCATTCGAGTCTTTTGGTGGAAAAAAAAAAAAAGGAAGATAGATTAAGAAAGAAAAAACAATATGCATGTGTCATTCTGTCTTCCAAGATCAGCTTTGATGTTCCAAGATCAGCTTCAGTAAGTAACATTCCCTCATCAGAGTAATGCTTTTCTTATTCTTTGTTCATACAAAATCTCATTTATTTCAGTAAGTTTCCCTTTGTAAAGTAAGAGTCAAAAATAATTACAGTGTGAATGAGGACTGGTTGGTTTCACCTGTTGTGAATTTAATGATGATCCATGTCAGGACCTATAGTATAACATTTATTGTTTGTAATTTGCAGTTCACTCATTCACACGAACTTTGCAGTGGCATTGCAATAGTGTCTCCTATTCATACCAAAATGGAAAAAATGGACTTGACTGTATGGAAAAAAGAATCTTTACAGTTTTTCCCTTGAAAAAACGTCTTGACTATTTGTCAAAAAGTCACAGAAACAGATTATTTTTTCAATGCAAAATAAATATGCCAACTGAAATTTGAGATCCTAAAAGTACGTTTTCACTATTCAAAATGTTGAGATACTAAAATCTACTTTAGGTCCACTTTTCATTAAATCCTTTTAATGCTTCCTGGATTTTTGAACCTATTTAACAATGTGGAACTATATCTGAAGATCCTGACTAAAACAACAATCCTTATTCTAAGGAAAAATAATTGCAGTATATATTGAATCAGGGGGTTTATTTCTGTCTGTGAAAAGCACAAAGTAGTATTCTGTACTGAAAGGGTTATATTTCTCATGAAATAGAATGTAGCAGTTTCTTATGTGTGCCAGAGAAGTAATTTGAAGAAAAAACATTTTATAGACCTATAAAAAATTAGAAAAAGAAACCAATCACACCTTAGTCACAGCCAGTGTAAACCATTCTTCCCAAAATGAAATTCACATATGTCAGGTTGCATCCAAATTGCATGTCAATGCCTGAGATAGAAAACCTTAAAACAATGTTTTATTATGGGAATACTGGACACAGTGCTACTCTGTGCTGCATTAACATGATCAATGTTTAAAGCTATAATTAATTTGCAAACTGAGTAAAAAAGTTACATTGCTTGTAAATGTGGCAAAATTCCAACCCATGCTCTCACATTTAAAGAGCAGTATCCTTCCTGGGCCAGGAAACCAGCTTGTGGCTCTTGGTCTACTTGCATTTCATGAGCTCTAAGAGCAGCTCCTTTACCAGGGCTATGGCATATGCTAACAATCACAGGCTGTGCTGCGTTGTGAATGCTTTCTTATCTAAATCTTTAGTAAGAAGAAAAAAATGAAATTAATATTATGGGGAAGCCTTGGAATCAGGCTGCTGAACCTATTCCTCAGTAAGCACTTTAGCCCTTGGGTTTCTATCCCTTGCCTCTAAACACTTCCCAGAGATATATTTTCCTGGATCCTTCTCTAGGATATAGATTGTTTTTCTTCAATTATTTGTTCTGTTTTGCTTGCAGTAAATGGCTAAGTAAGCTTTTGGTATGTTAGGCTGTCAGGCTCTAGAACAACAGAGAACTAGGAAGGGACATTTTAGGAAGTTAAATGTATCCATGTGGGATTCAGAGCAAACTCAAAAACAAAAAGAAAAATCTACACAGAGCAAAATACAAGTGTTGCTTGACTCTAACCTGATCTAAAACCAATCTTTTTTTTGCAGATATCAGTTCAGACTCCGCTTCACTGAACTTCTGATAAAACAGCACAGTGTAGGAGGAAGGCTGTTGTCAAGGGACTGTTACAATTCCCCAGTTTTCAGAATGGATCTCCTGCTCCCTTGAACCCTGACAAAGATTAAGGTGGATTAAATTGAAGTCAGTCAGTTTATCTCAGCAGAATCAGTATGATTAATATAAATAATGTCATAAAAATGATAGCAATAATCAAGAAAACCACAGACATTTTGGTTCAAAAACCACTACCATGTTAGTGCAACAATGTTAGTTAACAATGTTTGTGCAACATTGCAAAATCAAGTCTTGTATGAAATTTGATGAATTTTGCAGGAGTTAAAACATTCCAACCCCCATATTTGAGGTGCTGAACTAAATAGCTGGTTTGACTGCTTAAAGAAAACATGCAGAACTTTCTTTCTATTACATTGACTAAACTAAAGTTTAGATTAGCCAAATTATTAAAAAAAAAAAAAAAGCATCTCATAAAGGGCTGAGAAATAAAATGTTTTGGAATTCACCTTTAAAAGCAGGCTTTTCTCACAAGAACCAGCTGAAGTGGTTCTTGAACTAACTCTTGTTGTGGCTTAATGCCTTCCTGTGTAGAAACTGAAGAGTAAATGGTGATTAAGGGTGACTGAGAGATTTTTCAGTTCATTGTTTTCCTCAGCAAAAGGTTATCACAGATAACAGGTTCAGTCCCATGCTGACAGTCATGCCCAAGCTGGAACAGATGATCATTTCTAAAAATCAATAAAAGTAGAAATGTGGGCATTGACTAGACTAATATTGCAGGCTTGGCTTGCATTTCCTTTGGTATTTCCAGTCGATTTATTATCAGGTAATGACACTCTATTCTCTGCAGTTCTCCTGAGCAATATGACCATATCTTATCAATCAATCTGTCAACACATTTTAGAAATTCTACATATTTTTCATATGCTTGCCCTTCACAACATAGTTGCTAGAACATTCATTGTCCTCCATTAAAGTCTAAGGACATCATTAGGATAACTTCTGAAATCCTTCAAGATATTTGCTTTCAGATAATAAGTATTAAATGCCAGCAGACATTCAGCACATAATAAAAATTCTGGGCTGTGGAAAGAATGCAGAGAGGATAATGCATTTAGAGAACGATTCCTGTGAGCGCTGTTCATTTTGTTAGCTTCTAATGAAAAAAACATAGAGATAGATGAAACTGTTTTGTGTGGACTTAAATAGTTTGATTAAAGTCATATTTTAAAATATATTGACTCTGCTTGAGTCAAAATTGTGGTTCTCTTTGAAACACAGTAGGAAATGATGTATTTTATTTTTTCTGAACTAGTATTTGTAATTAAAGTTAGAGCCAACTTTTGACTGCATGGTCTATTTGTTTATGTCTTTTTTTTGAGAGGAAAACTGTTATTTTAGGCACAGCACCAGACAAAGTTAATGGCTTCTTGGCTGCAACTGATTCACATTCAAACAAGCAGGAAGCTCACACCTGCCCCTAACCAGACTGCATAGCTGAGTCAATACTTCCCAGAAATAAGCTCTATGTAAGACATCCTTTTCATGAATTATGAAGTCTGGTTTGCAGCCCTCATGGATGCAGCTACAATAGAGTAGACATGTTTCTGTTACTGCTCACACAAGTGTGGAAGCTATACTTTCCCTTCCGAAATGGCATCATAGCAATGCTGAGAAACACACAGCAAAGAATTTTTCCTAAATATATATTTCAGATTAAAAAGGCCCAGAAAGTTAAAGATGTAAGAAAACAATAAACAATTAAGAAGATTTTAACCTGAAATTAATCTCACATTATTTTATGAGCCCGGGCATCTTTTTTTTTTTTTTTTTTTTTTTTTTTAATTAAATTCCATCTATTTATCACCGTCTCCATCTGATTCTTCTGATTCTGGAAGTAAAATGGTAACTATATCTTTTTTCTCAAAATTACCTTTGTTGTCATTAAGTGGCTATGGCTACATATTGTAGGGTTTTTTAATCATTTATTTAAGCTGTCAATTTACTAGCCTTCTTCTCTGGCAGTTTAGAAAAAGACACATTCACATAGCCCAGAGGTCAAACTAGCCCAGAAAGATTTTTCTCCCAGTTAATAAATAGGTCTCTCTGCATTTGCTCCCTGGGACATAAGGAAACCCCTGACAACATTTTCTAGAGGAGGTTATCCTAGGTCTATTTTAATGACTGAAATATGGCTTTCCTTGCTAAATACAGACTTAATGGTGAAAAGGCTTTGGTATCTTACAAAAAAGTGCGGGCAAATCAGTTTTCATTTCACCTTAAAGTCTTGGTTTTTTCTGTTATCATAATCTCCAACACTCGATATTTTAGAGGAGCTGCACATTTTATGCAGTGCATGGGTGTATCTCTTTGATAATTACCTTTCTCTTTTTGGTGAAGCAGTCTTCCCATTGAGGGAGAAGAACGTGCTAAAAAGCTTCATGAAACTCTACTGTCTTCATTAATGGCACCAGTCTGGCATGCCTTGAGAGCTAATCTTTTCTTGGATGAAAACTACAAAGACTGTAGGATTACATTGAGGATAAATGTACTCCTGCAAACTCAAATACTGTCTTTAACAGGTCTGCTAAATGCAATCTGAGCTTGGGGCAATCTTTTTTTTTTTTTCTGTTTACTCAACAGAACAAATTCATTGGTATTTGGGTACATCTTTTGCTGGATGGGATCATCATCAATGATCTGCATGAGGGGATTGAGTGCATACTCAGTAAGTCTGCAGACGACACCAACTGAGGCAAGAGTGTTGATCTGCTTGAGGGTGGAAAGGCTTTACAGAGGGGTTTGGACAGGCTGGGTCGATGGGTTGAGGCCAGTTGTATGAGGTTCAACAAGGCTAAGTGTTGAGTCCTGCACTTGGGTCACAACAACCCCATGCAACGCTACAGGCTTGAGGAAGAGTGGCTGGAAAGCTGCCTGGCAGAAAAGGACCTGGGGATCTTGGTCAACAGCCGGCTGAACATGGGCCAGCAGTGTGCCCAGGTGGCCAAGAAGGCCAATAACATCCTGGCTTGTATCAGAAATAGTGTGGAGGGCAGGAGTAGGGAAGTGACTGTCCCCCTGTACTCGGCACTGGTGAGGCCATACCTTGAATACTGTGTTCAGTTTTGGGCCCCTCATTACTAGGAAGACATTGACGTGCTGGAGTGTGTCCAAAGCAGAGCAAAAAAGCTGGTGAAGGGTCTAGAGCAGAAGTCTTCTGAGGAGCAGCTGAGGGAACTGGGGTTGTTTAGCCTGGAGAAAAGGAGGCTCAGGGGAAACCTTCTTGCTCTCTACAACTACCTGAAAGGAGGTTGTAGAGAGGTGGGTGTCGGTTTCTTCTCCCAAGTAACGAGCGATAGGACAAGAGGAAACAGCCTCAAGTTGCCCCAGGTGAGGTTTTGATTGGATATTAGGAAAAAATTTTTCACTGACAGGGTTATCAAGCACTGGAACAGGCTGCCCGGGGAAGTGGTTGAGTCGCCATCCCTGGAAGTATTTAAAAGACGTTTGGATGAGGTGCTTAGAGACATGGCTTAGTGACAGACCTAGTAGTGTGAGTTTAACAGTTGGACTTGATGATCTTAAGGGTCTTTCCCAACCTAAATGATTCTGTGATTATCTAAATAACAACAGTACATACTCCTTACGCTTTTTTCCAAAGAAAGGTACCTTGTCAATATGCTGTTAAAGTTACAAGTGCTGGTGGGAAATGAAAGATTAGTCCATTAAGAAGAAGTAATAGTTACCCTCTACTTGGGTGGAAAAATTGCAGTATAAGAAGAACCTTTCATTACATCTCATTCTAAAAAAACTCCCACCTTCTGAGGAATTAATATAAATATTAATGTAAAGAAAACAATTACTATAAAAATTAATGTAAAGAAGAACACACTGTAGTTACAGTAAAAAGCAACACAATGAAATCTCTGTGAAGCACAGTGAAATTATGAGTTGTTGCAAGCTGAAGCGTTGGCAACTGAATGTCTGAAAAATGCAGGAAAATTTTTAATATTCTCTCAGCCTTATTTTGAAATTAGTTTTTTCTAAGCATAGCGAATCCAATTGTACATGTATACTATAATGTCTTGATATTTAGAGAAAAAGTTAGATAACAGATATTGAAGAACAATGTTCCCAAATTTAGGTTCTGAATGCCCCCTATCCTGGAAAAGCCTGTGTAAAATAAAGGAAACTACAGTGCCTTGCACAGTTAAATAAGCAAACAGGCCAGTTTGATATCCAAGTATTTTCACAAATTAAAATAAAAAAATAAAAACATCTAATTTATTTGTTATTTAGATATACTAAAGCAACTGGTGGATTTTTCATAGATGTTTTAATAAGTGCTGCCTTTATCCCTTGGATTCGGGAGGGATGTGAGAGTCTCTTTCTGAGTGATGTGTAGGATTCACAGAACTACTTGACTCAAATGGAAAGAGTGGGTCTTCAGTACTTTTGAAAAACATATCAATTCAAGTGACTATACCTAAATAATAGATATAAAAACTTTGTAGAGATGCATAGCTGAAAACTGCCCCTTCATGTTCATATACACGAATTCATACTATTCATGTATAACAAATACAAAAGAAACTGTTTTGTACAAAGAAAAATGAACTATTACAAGATCAGCTCAAAACATAAATATTAGAAATCACAGGGAAACACAACCACCAGTAAGAAGTTTTACTGAGCAAGCTAATTAGCTGTTAAATTCCTCTTCAAGGTTCTGATGAGAAGTAGGCCATTTTTCAATTTTATGGGTCCATAATAATACACTGACCTCAAACAACACACAGGAATCTGGGAAAATTGATCTAAAACTTCTGGTGCTCTGTGAATTCATTTTCCCCTCTTAAAACACAAATCAATTCATTTAATGAACAGTCTCATTAAAGAGAGATAAATTCAGTAACATAGATTAACTGGGCAACACCGAATATCTAGTGAGTTCTTTTTCTGAAGTTCTACTATTTACATCCCTCTTCTTTGATTTTTTTCATGAAATAACCGCTGCACCAGCTAGTTGCTTCTGATTTCCGGTAATAACAGCTTGCATGTGGGTGACTGACCTACTGAGCCTAGTTGAAGTTGAAAGATAATGTAGAACATAGCTCTCAGACTTGATGGTAAAGAAATACTGCTTCTTGCTCATAATTATACCTTATGGCAAATTTATATGTTTCTAAATTACCTGTAAAAGAAAGCCTTATTAGAAGGCCCAGAACAGCCACCCTGTGAGTGCAGACAACTGTATCCAATCTCTTTCTCAAGACAAAGAACATCCACTTTGCCCACTGAGTTTTCTGATTCCCCAATCTATTTTTGTGAACATCACACCAGTCCCCAGTTCAATTAATAAATGTAGCATTTAATATCTTATCATTTCAATTTTAGAACAGCCTGCATAAAAGAATTAAAAAACTATAAAACAACAGGGATCCCTAATAAAATCTGTATTGGTTATGTCCCTTGAGGGGTGCAAACATTTCTGAAATTTAGAAAATTATGTAGGCACACAGTCTGTGTTTCAAAGACCATTACAATTTTTAGCTTACAGAATATTGTGTCTATCACTAAATTTTTAAGGCCAAAAAACATCCAGGTACATTTAGGCTTACAGGGCATTTGAAAATACAGACAGTACGTATCTGTGTCTACAACCAGCCAGCCACTCATATTTAAAACTGAGTTCTCATGATCATGTGAGTCTTAAGGAATTGGCACACTGCTAAGCACTGAAAACATTGATAGTGACAGTCACCACACATCAGGAAACTAAATAGCTCATTAGAGCAAGGCAGTAGAGGAGTGACATTAGCAGGGAATGATGTAAGGGGAGAGGATTCCTGTGCTATGGAAGAGAGCACTAAACAAAATACAGTATGTTCCAGACACAGAAATGAGAACAGCTATTTTAAAGCGAGCAAATCAGCAGTAAAGGAGTAAAGGAGAAATCAGCAGTATCTGCCAAGCTTGGGAGTGATTATTGACAGGGGCAGGGAGAAATGGGATGCCAAAGACTCGCTGATGAGTGTATGAGCATCCACCTGCCAAGAGCCAGGAAACTGACAAGTCATTTTAAGAACCAGGAGAAAAAATATCAGGACTGAAAGCTGTCAGGACTCTAGCAAGCATTTGAAAGGCTATTCACTCTTCATAGATCCTGTCTTTCTAAAGATAATCTCACTGCGCAAAAAAATGTGAAAGACGCTTCTCTTTCCAAAGAACTTAAATGTGTCACTTGCAACACAGACCGAGTACACGTGACTCTATATGAGAATTATGCACCATACTGTTCCATTTGTATAAGCCATTATTTTGTTCAGTTTCAGGATTTCGGCTAAGACAGAGCTGTCTCTTTATAATCATTCTCTGGTTCATTTTGTACTTGCCATAAGAAACATTTTATGACCTTGTACAATTTCCAAGATAACATATTTGAAAAAAGCAAACTTATTTTGAGACATGCAGCACAGAGCAATATGTAGTTAGCAAGTGGTGTCAGCATAGTGAGGCTATATGTTTGCAAATGTTTAGTGAACAGGAGAGGCCTACCTTGATCCTGCTATAATGATCTTAATATATTCACCAATGGATGCACTTTGTGTTAATTTTTATCTTTTATTTGAGAGGAACCAGGCTGTAGGGTTTTTTATTATGATAAGCACTACACTGGCATAATGAATTACACTTTTTCCCCCGAGAAAAATTTCATGTCAAATATTTATTTTCACATTTATCTTCACATTTCTATGTAATTATTCTATAGCTGAAAAAAAAAATTATATGTATATTCTATACTTTTTATTTCCTTTGCAAGTAATTTTGATCAACAAATTAAAGAAAAGAATGAAAACCAAATAACATGAGTAACTATTGTCAACATTCAAATATTTACATGAAAAAACCTACTCTTTTTCAGGAATTTGTTAAATATTTACAGATACCTTTCAGAAATTAATTTAAGCTTTGCACTTTTAAGAGCTAGATTTGGAAATGCTTCCTAAGGCAATACAAGACTAAATAAAATTTGATCACCTCCAATGATCACTCCACAAGATCTCCTTTGTGAATATTTGAACCTCCTTTTTATGTTCAGTGGAAACCTTCCAGCGGTTCTTCTCTCATTTAGTTCCACTGTAAATGTTGAACCATGAAGATGTAAAAAGGGATGGTAAATGGCATCCATCTCTTAAGTTGGTGTAGATTAGTATTTTCTCCCTGATGTAAAGAGAGTTCTTCAGATTTCCATCAGTTGAGAAGGTGGTGCACTTTTCTCAGCTTGAAGAGTAAGGAACTGAACAGCAAGGAACTGAACAGCTGGCACTGATTAAATACAAAACCTGAGGTGTTCATTTACTCTGGAGTAGTAAAATAAAATGTAAAATGCTGCAAAACTATATTTATTAAGCCCTAAAAATGTCATGGAAATCGCTTGAGTAGGGAACTCTCTTCATTAACTCTCTTCTCAGGAAAGTATAGTTATTTTCACCATTGCTCTGAAAATACCGAACATTATTATTAGAAAATTAGTTGTTACAATCAATCCTTGCGTGATTTTTCAACCTTGAAGTTAATTGTGACCTTCAAATAATAATAATATTTCACAAGGTATACTGTGATATTACTTATTCATTTAATACTATTTGTGAAAAATATTGTGGAAAATGATGCCTTTATTTTTTTTATTACATCCTTGGATTTCTGCAATAGATCTAATAGGTTAGAATACTTATACCTAGATGTCAGATTTTTAAAATCCTCCTCACATTTGTTTGTGTTTTATATGAGAAGTGATCACTTCTGCTTAACTGGGATACTCATGGACCAGTGTTCATCATGCGTCAGATATCACTCTCTGACTCCAGTATAATGTGACATGCATAAGTCTAAAGGAGTATGCAGACATGATCCTGAATTTAGCGCAGAAAGATTCTTCTCTCCTTCATATTGCCTAAGAAAAGAATTTGTTTCCACTTTTCTTCATGATTTCTGTGTGATATACACTTGATTTATTTATAGTAAAAACAGTGTGACATACCTCAGCAACTATAATAGGTTCTATATTATGTGTTCTATGAAGTAAGATAACACAGTGTTCTAGGCAATCTGACATCAACATTCAGAAAAGCTTTCAGAGCTCACATGCACACTCCCTCAGAATTACAGACAATACAGAAAAATTCTTGATGATTGAAGTGCTATCTGGTTATCTTTAGAAAACTCTAAAATGAGCATTCTTTATAGGTGCATAGTGTTCCCTTCGAATTGACAGGTTGTATTTATGTTGAAAAGCTGAAAATACTATTTTACTGTATCAGTTCAAAGAAAAATGTAAGAAAACTGGGAATGGGCGTGAGGCTGGGGGGAAGAGTCACGTTCCAGAGAGTTTAAAGCCATTTTGCTTTTAATTTATGTGGGGTTCACAAAACATTCTGCAACTGAGAGAAAGGTTTGGTTCAAATGCTCCAAAATTCAGAAGTCAAAGTTAGATGTTTTCCATAAACACAAAGAAATAGTGCGCTATTAAGAATCACTAATATAATCATTTGCTCTGTTTACCTCACAGAAGATTGATGATGAATGACTAGGGAAGTTTTTCACAACATGATCTGCACACAGTAACTGTGCAGTTAGAGGATCAGATAATATACTACATGTCTGTTAATAGAATTCTCAGAATAGCTAATGCCCAAGAGTAACGTTTCATGGGTAGGTTAAGAAAAATGCTAGTAGGAATATAGTCAATATATGGTCAGGTATTAAAAACTGATCAATACTTGCTGAGAATTCTGTGGACAGGTATAGAAATCTCATGTTTCATTTTCTGATAGGTATTGGGCTGGTTCATATTTTAACTTTAAAGGGAAAAATATTATCTATTTGGGTCTATGACACAGAACTTGCAATATCTGAGCATTACAAACACTGCAAGTTGATGTAAAATGTAACCTGCCTGAGAAGACTAGCAAAGTTCCAAACTTTAATTCTTTATGGCCATTTTCTTTAGTACTTGTTTTATTATTCATAAGCGCCATCATAAAACAAATTTAATTTAAAAAGACCAGGCAATAAACATGATTTTTAGCCAACTGAAAAGTTGCAGAACGTATCATTTCATCATTTATCTTACTCTTCATGCTTGATGACTAAATATAATTTTCCCAGAGGTACTACCTTCTTCATCTTGTTGGACTGCTTGATATGCATTTCCATAGAGTTAATAGGTGTTTGTTTACCATGTTTGTCTGTGTTTATATGCAGGAGGTTTTATTTTTTTAGACTGGGTTTTGTTCTGGATGTAAACTACAGTTAATGCATACTCTTAAATAATTCCTTAAATGAACTCTATCTTTTTAAACTGGATTAGGAGAGTGAAAGTGAGATAAGAGAAAACTAGCAAAAAGACATAGGAAAAGGGATTTTTAAATAGTTTCCAAACTGTTGAGGCCTTTACACAACCCAGTTGGAATCTTTGTTTCTGTTCAGGTGGGCTGACTCCTAATAGGACCAGTGGTCTTTGTGATGGAAACACCGCGGGAGGAGACTGACACTAGGAAATCTCCACAGTTCCTTTTGATCTGAAGACTCTGTGAAAGACAACACCACAACACAACTCATAAACATAAGTTAGAGAACTGTGAAATTGAGAGGTTAGGAAGACACTGTTTTAAGGCTAGCTATCAAATGGGTTTTTATCAGAGAATCACAGAATGGTTGAGAATGGATGGGACCTCTGGAGGTCATCTGGTCCAACCCCTCTTCCACCTAGAGGTGGTTGCCTAGGACCATGTCCAGATGGCTTTTGAATATCTTCAAGATGGACACTCCACAACCTCTCCAGGCAACCTGTGCCAGTGCTTGGTTACCCTCACAGGAGCAAAGTGTTTCCTGATGTTCAGAGGGAACCTCCTGTGTTTCAGTTTGTGCCCATTGAAAGTCCCAGTCACAAATATGAAACTGAAATTTGTGACTGGAACTTTATGAAGTCCCAATCACAAATACTCAGAAAGTTGGTCTCTTTTACCATTTCCCTTTCCTGAGTGATCTTTGGACAGCATATATATATATATATATATGAGTATATGTGTGTGTGTATGTATATGTATATGTGTGTATATATATGTAAGTATATGGATATGTATATGATGTATGCATATGCATATGCAAATGTGTGTGTATATATATGTATATGTGTGGACCAAAATATATGTATATATGTGGACCAAAAGGTCTACAGCACTGTGAGGTTAATGTAAAGGGGCAAACTGAATACCAAGATACTGGAATTAGGATTTGAAGGAGAATGTTTTTATATAAATGCTTGGTGACCCATACAGATTTTATGGCAATCCATTTCTAAGAGTGCCAAGTCAATTCAAATGTATTCGATGATATTAGAGTCAGGTAGAAAATTTTAAGTCTAAATTTTTTTAAGGTGGATGGTAATGTAGATGAAGACTCTTTAAAATCCTGTATTCCTGTTAGCAGCAATTAAGAACCTGGGCATATTCACAAAAAAGGCAAGAAAAATTTGTTGCTAAAATGTATCACTATCATTACATTATACAATTTCTTTAAGCTATTTTAATGATAGTTAAATGATCACAGTATAAGTATGTCATCACAGAAAACTAAGAAAAAGAAAGTCTATAAAAATTAGTGTGAATTATGTTGTGCTGTGCATTATTTTGACATGTTTACTTCAAGAAACGATGTATAAAATTATTATGAAATTCATGAAAATATATAAAGGTGTACCTTGTGATGTAAATGACCATAAATTGAGACTGGCTGCTGAAAATATACGTATTTTAGCTTTATAACCCATATTTCCAAGAAGAAATTAAAAAATCCGTAATAAACAAAATTTAGTTGTACTTTGTGAATAAGCTTGTCACTATTTATTGCTCTGGTGGGATCCATACTTGTTAAAATGCAAACAAGAACCCATAACTATGATCTATGCAAATGAGTATTAATATATTATTCAAACAAACCTGAGATCTCACTGTTTTTTCATTCAAATATTTTTTGCATTTGCTGCTGCTATAAGTAGCTATATTTAATGCTCAAAAAGAAAATTTGTTTTTCTTGTATGCTGTTAATGAGTTTGCTTTATGTCTTACTGTATATACAATAAACACCCAATAAATTTCTGTGAAAAGTAGTCTCAGTAGGCACATTAAATGTGAGGCTAAAACAGATCATTAACCTTATCTAATTTTGCCAACTATTTAATTCAGTCATTTGCTGAATTATTTTCTCTTTGTGTTAGTGTCAACCACATGAAAAATGAAATTGAATCCAATTTTTATTTGATGTGAAGTAAATAAAAGTTCTTTCAATTTGCTGAAAACATCTACAAAACTTGGTTGTCAAGAGATCTGATTGCTATATGAAAACCCTCATTTGATTCACCATAACAAAGACCAAAGACACTGAGAAATACTGAGGTGTATTCAGCCTTTGAAAAATATACTACATTTGACTTTTCTAATCTGTCATTAATCCAACTCCATGACATTTTATAACCATCAAATCACGGCATTAGGCTGTTTCACAATAATTGTAATTATGCAAATCATTTTAATGGCCAAAAATAACATAAAAAGCAGATGGAAACATCAGAAATGAAAACCAGCATTGGTATTTCTAAGCTTCTGAGCAGAATGCCAGTCATCTTTATTGAGCCTGAATTTTGCTGTGATGTTCTGCAGTTCAAAGATACTTAGATTTCCCTTCTAAAGATTTGTCTGAAGGCATCAAACTCTTTGTCTGCTTCAAATTTCTTTAATGAATCTTAACTTTTTAATTTGACAAAGCTTTCTATAATATAGAGAAGCTTCACCAACTGTTTTTCTTGTATCATTACTTTAGATATCACATTTAAAGTCAGTCATTTTAGAGTTTCTTACTGTACAGCAGACCATTGGGTACAATTGAGTCAAGGCTACGAAGTAAACGTGAAATCCAAACTTATACTGAGCATGGTGACACAAACAGAAACAAAGGTAATAGAAACTGTAGGTTTAGTAAAACTGAATATTAAATAAAAACGATGAAAATTTAAAGGCTTGATCTTGTTCCCAGTTGACAGTATAAATGTCATATTGTTTAATTTTCTTTAAGATTGGTTAATCTGTTGGTTTCATACAAGTGTAATGATGTAAATTTTGCTGCAATCATTCCTCATGTAACAGCTATGTATGTGAAAATGGAAGATCCAGTCTTGTAAGATGTTTATAGTTTCTGACTGCTGTCTGAGAAATACCTTTTTTTTTTTTCCAGTGCACCCTGAGTTGCAACATGTTTTGCAGAGCCAGTGGGTAGCACTGTTTTCAGATTGTGTTCTAGGCCCTGAAAAGGTAGTTCACAAGGAACTCAGAAGATGTTGACTTTGTAAATGAGGATGTAGCATTTGCATTTAACTCAACTCAGCAATAACATAAACTAGACTAAACCATATTGAAAACTACAGCAAGCATGAGGAAATGTGAAGAGAGGGTTGAGTGCCCATGGTAGACATGATAATGCTTCTGTTTGGATGGAAGAGAGTAGTTCTACATATCATCTAGAAACACAGAAAGTGACTGCTGGGGGCAGGAGAGCATTGTGGTAAACAAAACAAAGAAGATCTTGACCTAGCATCAAAAAATGGCAAAAGGATCAAAAAACCTGTACTCAAATAAACTCCTTTCACCATTGCTTTGCTTATTTTTAGCAGATGCTGGAATAATTTTAATGAAAATTTTGTTTGTTGATTATGAAATGACACATGAAGTAATTGGTCAATAATGTGTCACTGTTTAAAGTGTCAGCTGCTTCAATGTTGGGATAGCTGTGCCCACCTCTTAAGAGCTGGTCCAAGAACAGAGTAAAAATACTCAGCTGATGTGCAACAACGCTCAGGCAACAAGTGTGATTTGTGATCCTCTTACTTCATCGATCATGAAAGTCTGAAATTCATCATAGATCCATTTACTTGGTAACAAGTTACTCTCCTGAAAACCTGTGGCCATTTATTTGGGTTTGAATCTCTTTTTCTGCTAAACAGTAGTATTTCTGAAGCAAGTCGGGCTATAGTCCTATAGCTGGGAACACACTGTACAGCAGAAACATGAGGACTCCAGGTAGGATTGTGTTGAAACTGCTTTAGATTTGATGGCAGTTTGCTGAACTTGAAATATTCAAGATCTGTATACTATATTGCATTATTGACTGTCTTATTATGAAAAGTGGACAAACCCAGACACCAGTTACTTCCTAGTTTAGCCAATGTACTTTTGTTCACAAGCTTAGCGAGCTCCACTTCTAACCTAGTCAGATGCTTTGCACTCACTGTTCCAAATGAAGAGCTCTTCCAGAGGTTGATTGTTCTACAGATGGGGGAACTTCTGACCCCTAGGTTAATTTTTTTTCATATATTTCTATTTGTTCTCATGTCAATATTGGGCTTTAACATGTTTTTCCTTCATAAATCCAGTTTGGACAAATTCCAAAATCAAAAGATACATAAATAGAAGATCTCCTTTTTATATCAATTTCAGAAGACATACACACGTAGACACTAAAATAACACTGTAAAATTTTACTGAGAGGAAAATCATTAACTTTTAACTTTTCAAGTTAAAATTTGAACAAGACGTAAGGTCTTTTTTTTCCACATACAGAAAATGGAATTGATGCTCATAAAAAAAAAAAAGAAAAAGATAAAAGAAAGCATCTATCTTAGTGCCAAGTTGCCCTATCCAGCCAGGCTTTCCTTCACAGTCTGTTTTAAAACTCACACTTCAGTACAAATCTCAAAAGACTAAAAAATGCAATGCACACTGTTAGGAGAAGGAACAAGATAGCTTACTGATGTGTCGCACACAGGAGATAACATCAATATTTTCCCAGTTATTCTTCTCCATGGATGCACAATTTGACATATGCTCAATAGAGCAGAAAGTGCTCGTTTACTTTGCTGTTTTTGAAAAAATGCATATCCTTTCCCTTTATGTATATATGTCATATATATCTGCTTTGTCTTTCAGATTTGCCACCTCTTCCTTTTGTGGCTGTCTGTTGTGGTTTCTCATGTTACAATGTCTATGTGTTTTTGTGAGCTTGTGTTCTTTGCGGAAGAATGCATGCTGTTCAGAAACTTCTAAGGCAAGCCACTTTCAATTCCTTGTTGCAGACGCTGTATGGCCTCTTCCATCCAAAGCCAAATCCGACAGCATGGACACCAGGAAATCACGGAGCAGTTGACACCCATCCTTGTTCCCTGTTATTCTAATTTGTCTGGGGAAAGGTAGTTAATTTTACTTGTCCTCTGATAAGTTTAGAAGCTGAACTGTGGAGCAAGAAGTGAGATTCAGAGTCTCATTTAATTAACGAATATAAATTATTGAAATGGCTCAAGTATATTGTCACAGTTTAACCCTGTCCAGCAGCTCAGCCCCATCCAGCCGCTCACTCACTCGCCCCACATTAGGACTGGGGAGAAAAACAGAAGGGTAAAAGTGAGAAAAATCGTGGGTTGAGATAAAGGCAGTTTAATAGGTAAAACAAAAGTCATGCACACAAGCAAAGCAAAATAAGGAATTCATTCACTACTTCCCATTGGTAGGTAGGTGTTTCACCATTTCCAGGAAAACAGGGCTCCAGCACAGGTAACAATTACTTGGGGAGACAAATGCCATAACTCTGAAAGTCCCTACCTTCCTTCTTCTTCCCTCAGCTTTATATTGCTGAGCATGACGCCATATGGTATGGAATATCCCTTTGGTCAGTTGGGGTCAGCTGTCCCAGCTGTGTCCCCTCCCAGCTCCTTGTGCACCTCCAGCCTACTTGCTGTCAGGGCAATGTGAGAAGCAGAAAAAGCCTTGATGCTGTGTAAGCACTGCTCAGCAATGGCTAAAACATCCCTGTGTTATCCACACTGTTTTCAGCACCGATCCAAAACATAACACCATACAAGCCACTATGAAGAAAATGAATTCTATCCCAGCCAAAACCAGTACATAAGTTTATACTTTTCCTTCCTTTCAATATCACTCTCTTTTCTGCAGTGGCTCAGGAGAAATGGGATATTTTAAGTGCAGTTCCTACAATATCAGTGTGCAAGGCAAAAGCCTACACTCCTATTCATAGTCTTGACAAAAGTTTCATAAAATACAAAAAGCTTAAAGCTCAGTGGGCTATGTTTGTACTTTGAATTTATCCTGACAAAATTTGGGAATTCCTAATGAAAGTACCAGAAGTTTTATGAAAGGTAGCATGAATGATGAATTCTCCATTAATTTCCTGAAGGGAATTCAATATTTTCCCATTTAAAATATTGCCATTATTTGGTCAAGCAGTAGAAAAATATGTGTTACTTAGAAAAACCAAGACAAAGAGCAAATAGTAAAAAAATTATTTACAAATGAATAGTCATTTACTCTAAACAATTAATGAAATAACTACAGATAATAAATGTGACGAAAGTGATCAAGATTAATTCCTGGATTATTTGCAAACAAAAAACCCCAGGTTCTTCTTCATAATGAACTCTGGACTGTCATTACCATCCTTAAACAGTAATTACAACAAAATTTGAAGCAAAATATTCTATAAGCCCAGTGTAGCTATACTACAGACTACATCTGCTGCCTAAAACAATAGTCCATGTTTGAACAGCAGCAAATTTATTCTTTCAATGACTATGAACAAAATAGTTTATCTTAGTTAATTTGGTGATTAGTTTTTGGAGACAAATATTGCTGACTTATTGCCTTTTCAGTTTGAACAGCCTCACGATTCCATTTCAAACCATATTATGGAAGTAGAAGTAAACTTAAAAAATAGAGAGCTATGCAACTCATTGGCATTCCCAATCTTGACCACCTCCTATGTGAATTCCAAGCATTTTATGGATCAGTTATTTATATGGAGCTCTGCAGATAACTCACGCCAATACAGAGACTATGTTTTCCTTCAACCTTTGAAGAGTAATAAGCAAAACAAAACCAAAACTGGATATTGTCATAGTTTCAAGGAGAAAAATGTGCAAGGAGAGACAGCAAAATGCTTTCACTTTTCATCACATTATGCCTAAATGCAGTCAGAAGTTATTTGGGGCAATGCAGCATGAGGCTACTAGAATAAACATAAGTGCCTTCCTCAAGTTCTGTGCTATTACAACTGGACTGCTTCTGGTATTTAAGTGAGGCTGAATATCGCTGTTTTGAAGACCTATGCATAAAGGAGATCTATCTTTCTTATCATAGCTTATATATAACCTGAATCCTCACCTGTATCTCACAGCTGTGTACTCCAGAAATAAAGAAGTCAAAATTTTCATCTATATAGATATACACTGTCGTTTCCTACTCCCAAAACTAATTAAACATATTTTCCTCAAAGCAATGTGAAATTATGAGCAAAAAAAATCAGAAATTGAAACATGCTTTATATAAAATGTTCCTCTGCAGTTGCAGTATGTATCCATGCACTATGTATCCATGCTGTTATGTAGGAGACTCTGGCTAATAATGAGATCATGCAGCAGCTCTACAATCAACTGGACACCTGAAGTCTTTCTCCTCCGTTTGCTTCATTTTCAGAAAAAATCCAAACAATGTAACTTTGTTTCATACCTTTTTTCCTCAAGAATTTCATCAATTTAAAAAGTTAGTAGGAGGAGCTCAGAGGCAGAGAAAATTTTACACACCAGGCTATGTCTGCAAAGACATAGCTGCAGAGGGACTGTGGTCTAGATCTGAGATCAAGTACCACAATCTGCCTCCAAACCTTACTTTTTACCGTATGGAATGCAGCCCAGACAACAAATGCTTTCCAGCATTTCCATCAGTTGCCTAATATGTATCCCTTTCCTTCTGCCTACATAGAGAATTGCCCATAAATCTGCTGGACCGTCCCTTTAAAGTACAAGCTATGTCATACAAATAGATTTATCCAAATGACTGTTAAATAAAAAGCTTAGGAAAAAAATAGAGTCAGTACAGTCTCTTCAAACAGGAATGAAACTAGCTAGAAAAGCATCTTCCTTCACTGCCTACACCCTGTGCTCAGCAGGGAGGAGATACTACTGCAGTGGAAGTCCTTTCTGTCACTATTTTAACTTACTGCCAGTGAAAATTAACATGGCCACAACTATTTCCTGAACTGACTCGAATATGTAAAAATTATCATCAGAGGATGTTTCCGCTCTTGTTCAACATTTGAATCTTGAACTGTAAATAGTGTTAAAATAAACAGGGGTTTTTTTTTCAAGATTTGAATCTTGAACACCTTTTTTGCCTGTTGACTTTTGGGAAATTGATTTTGAGCACTAGAGCAATATTCTTGGACACTCTTCCATGTAGATGACTTAAGGCACAGTCAAAAGCTTTTTTTTTTGAGGTTTTTGAAAGATACTGAAGCTGTTCAGGACATACAGTTACAAAGCTATGTTTTTTTCCATAATACTTCCTATGGAAACAAAAATAAATTTAAAAATCCATTATTTCTTTACTAAAAATAACAAGTTGTCACTTATTTCTTTTGTGTACCAAAATCAGTGTTGTCAGATCTTATAACCTTAACCTGAATCTTGTGATTCCAGCATTCTTCTTGAAGACCCGCATTCTGGATGCTACAAATTACTAGGCTCCCCTTTAATTTTCTATTTCACTATGGCCACAGAAAAGGAAAAAAAGATAAAACTTTAGGAAAGCAAAGCTATTTTGCTATTTCTCATTATAAAATGCAAATACTATCCTGCTTTCATGCTGAAGCTAGTTACTGACACTGTAGCTCTAGAGAAGCTCTCCAGAGACTTATATGGTGAAGGGGATGTGACACATCTTCTGACAGAAGGAGATCGTCCATTATCAAAGACCTCTGCATGTTAAGAGAGTTAAAATGAGACCTGCAACTGTAAGAGATCAAGGGCTGGTGATTGCTTGGATTCTGAGTGTGTTCAGAAGGGCTCGCTCTGTCCCACTCATTTTTTCCTCAGCTTTCCCAAATCTTGCTTGCAATGCTGGAATTCAGTTCCATATTCTTCAACTTTCTGACTGAAACATGTAGCGGACCATTGCATACAGTGTTAAAATAAATGGAATGTATTTTTGTGTTCTTGTTCCTTATGAGATTTAAAAAATAAAAGTGAAAAAAGCAAAGCTAGAAGGAAAAAATCAAATGCAAAATCTGTTTACAAGTAATTTTCCCTGCTTTATTCTTAATGGCTTATTATTGATTCTACTTTTAAGGGTAAAATTTATTTTTTATAATATCTGGGAAGCAAATAGACATGACAGTAAAATACACAGAGATACATTAATTACACAGAGCAGGGCATGCTTTTTTTCCATTTCTTTCTTTTATGGAAATGTGTTTTTTTGTTTTTCTATACATTTTTCACTAAAAGCATACTTCTCTATCTCCCTGAAGTATCCAGAAAGGATAATAAAATACATCATCTGAAACAAACTTGCCAGTTCTAGTTGAAAATATATTATCAGTTTCTTAAACTTTTTTTGTCATTTAAAAAAAAAAGATATTTTCCACATCTCCCACGTAGGTCTTTGTAAACTATTCTCAATATATTTTGTATTCAACACGTTGCTGTTTACAAAGAATAAATGAACATATCTATAGATACACAATCTTGATATTTTGTTTAACAATTTATCTTACAGAAAAAGAGAGCAAACCAAGAAGACTCCACTTTGCCAATTAGCTTCTCACAAACATTTTCACCATGGCTATATCTTGCCTGATTGTTCAAGAGTAATAAATTATTTCTTATACCTCCCTGACTAATTTATTTCTGAATTCATGGTCTGGTTCCAAGATGGTAGTAAGAATACTTTCTTCAGTGTTATTTTGGCACCTGTGAATTTTAGGAAAGTTTTCTGCATGTGCAGGTACACAAGGACTTATGTTTGTGTAATACTCATAGGGATACAATACCTTTTCCTTCTGTGAAGATTCTTGGGGAATAAAAAGGTCTGCTTATTTGTGAAAACAAACAGTGATAACACTGTTTTGTCTACAGCTTTCCCAGTTATGTATTTGAATATCAAATTATTATGGTGCCTCCTCAAACAGTAAGCTAGCAGCAACGAGTTGTTAATGTATTCTGTACTGTGTCAGGTATTGACAAAGTGGGTTTTAATTATCTCTTAGAGAATCTGTTATTGTGTTTCCCCATTTCTTTACAGGTGTGGATATTCTCAGTAATGACAGGAACCTGTCCCTTTTCATACAGAGGTTGATAAGTTCTTGTTAGTAAAAATTAGAAATTTCTTCAAGTGCTATAAATCTTTACATTATAAACCAGAAGACCTTGGCCTATTATTCCTGATAAATCTTTGTTTACTTGGTATTCTTAAGAAGTAACCTGATGTTTAAGTGGACGGAGTGAATAGTTACACAGACAAGTTATATGCTTTTTGCCTTGCTGGGCCTGATGTTGTTCTCAATGAGTTGGATTCCAAACCTTGGAAAAAGTAAGCTTCCCCATATAAGGAGAATGATTGAAGTAAGGAAGCTTTCCAGTGCTCTAAAGGCTGCAGTATTATTTTTAGTGACATTTGAAGTCACACTGCTGTGTGTAAGCTTTTGTAGCAAAATTCAAACTTTTTTGAAAAAGGTAAAGAGAAAAAGGTGTCTGGCAGCTGGGGAGGTTTGTCTTCAGAAAGCCATTTTCTTGACTGTTTTGTTCCTGTTGTCATTATTGTTATTACTGCAGCAAATTCATTAGTGAAAAAAGGTATTCCTTACTTTCACAAAGGGAATTTTATCTTGTTCAATTATTTGGAGAGCTTGTTGAGCCTCTTGGGCTTTTATGATCCAAGAATGTAATTTTAGGACAGAGGTTGAAATCAGAAAATTAGAGCTCAATTAACTGTTTCAAAAACACATGAGCTGATCTGAAAAAGCCACAATTAATTCATCTGAACCAAACTGTGGCATCATGAATGTAAGTGTTCTGGTTTACACTCCTGCAGTGTAAACCATGCTAGCTAAGAGACAGTCAATCCCAGCTCCCAGCTACACGATCGCACCACAGGCTGCAGAATGGGTAGCATAGCTGTTCCTCAACTGCCACAGCTCACAGTTCACCATATTAAGGTAACATGAAATGAGTGCAAGTTCAAGCTGATATTCTGGATTGTGATTTGTGGCTGCTCAAGGTGGATGTTTTGCCTCTGGCTAACATGGACAGCAGTGTGCTGTAGAGGGTGGGCAGGTGGGGAAACATACTGCTTAGAAAGCCCTCGCAAGGATTCCCTGAGGTTGTGATTGAAAACCCTTAATGTAAGAACATGTTGACCTTTGCATTATCACATCACAAGTGCACCCAAGAAAGTTTTACTGTCCTAAAAGCAGCCTTTTCATTTAGGGAGGAAAACAGCCCAGGAAAGTCAATACAGTCAAGAACAATGTTGGTACCTTTGCTGAGAAAGCAGCAGGTCTCCTCTGTATGCAGTTCAGTCTCCATTTAGAGCAGAACTTTGAAGATAACATAATCAAGATATTTTCTAATGTTTATTTACTTGTAAAATGTATGGTAATCCCATCGACCAAAACTAGAAGTGATCAACAAGTATTCAAAGGTAATTATGTTAGTTATTAAGTAAGTTTAAAGCAAACTAAGTGTCAAGAATTAAAGGTATTTCATAGATGAGTACCTCTTCCATTCTTCTTGTTCTCCCTGTGTAGGTTATACAACATGAAACTAACAAAGCCTACTTAACTTCCTACTAGTGATTTAAAATGTGTTCCTAATAACAGAAACTTGAAAAAAAAAGGCTAATTTTTTTCCATTTTAACAGCTGTTCTTTCAGTTACAATCCAACATTTTGAAGACTACAATGAGAGAAATACTTGCAGACTGTCAGAAAATAGTGTAGATGTCTGTAGTGTAGTGGCAAGGAGGTTAAAATGAGATGCTTGGGAGATTTCCTCGTAAAATATGCTGATGTAAAGTTCAATTTAAAAATTAAATTTTAAATATGCTCATATTCAGTATGTAGGGCTTCCAGTAAGGGGAGAGAGCTTCAGCCTCATTCATTCACAAAGGGAGTCTCCAGTGTTGGAGGAATGATACCAGAGCCTATGTTACATAAAGCTGCATCTTCTGCAATTTTGATATGTCTAGCTTTGGGCTTATGGTATTACAGCATACTGTCTATCGAATCCTTCTTAAATGGGGGTCCAAATGCCCATGCACTATGGAGGAACTGCCAATAAATGGTGAATGTCTTCTTGGCACACTTTAATTGTGGTAGGAATTTGATTCTTAATAAACAAGAATGTAAACATATCTCCATTAGCCATGACCTTTTCCCTGTAAAGAATTGAATTCAGCCTTGAAAAGTCCACTAGAGCAAGTACTAACCAGTAAAAAGTGAGCCACAAACCAGAATCCTATCCTGTTTGCCAAACTTGCTAAATTATGAAATAAATACCACTGCTTCCACGCTTATGGAAACACATTTACTGAGATGAATTCATGCATCTCCCATGATTTGATTCTGCACAAATTATTATTTATCATAGATTCATAACTGAAGGCAATGCATTAAAATTTGGATAATTTTTTTAAAAGAAACTATTCATGTACATTAATACTTCCATTGAATGCAGCTTCATAAAGCACATGCACATAAATATAGAGAAATGTTTGTATATAAAAGGTAGTTGGCCTCTTGACAGGCTGTAAGTATAGATTTAATGTTACTGCATTCTTAGGTTTATTTCTCATTCCAAACTGTGTCAGCATAGCCTGTAAATGAAGAATAGGTTTTGGCCTTTGCGAAAGGTTTTTCTGTGTCTGTTGAAGCTCTAAGACATGCAGTTCATCAGCAGCTACTGGGAAAAATGTTGTTATGCTTTGCTCATACTTTCTTGCCTGAGGAGCACAGAAGCCTCTCAGACTGGTGTCAACAGAATGGCTTTCAAGTTAATTGAAAAGTATAGTCAATCTGCTTGGGATTTCTATCACTCAGAGCAAAGGGAAGAATTTTATTTAACCAAGCCTTTGTAGTGTTTATGCATGATGTGTTCTAAGTGCCATGTCAGGCCCTAGATGAAAAGTAAACAGAAAGGTAAACAAAAAGGAATTCCTTAGAAACAGTGCAAAAAAAGTTCTTACAAAAAGCGTTACCTGTAGTTCTCTGACAATGCGTTGCTGGGATGAAGCCTTTTAGGTCTCCAGTTCAGCAAATTCAGAAGTGCTCAGTTGACCTTGATGAAATTATTGTCATCCTGAGACATTTCCCTAGGTTGCTATCTAAACAGACCGCAGTGAAGTCACTCATATGATTCAAAAATATTACTGATCTCCATCTGTCTGAAAAAGTCATCCATCTTTAGCTTTTTGGGGGAACTTGGGACTGCTGATATATGATTTCTGAGTTCTTTTTTTCATGTGCAACAGATATTTTGAATGACAAGGAACAAGTCATCTGATTTGTGTAACTGTAGAGGTACAGTGTACGTCTGTCTAAAATTGTCTTATGAGTAAATATCCTTTCATGTCTTCTTCAAGATCGCATACTGCAGCTAGATGTCCAAGAGTGCTTTGGTAAAATTTACCTAGAATGCAAAGCCTCTTAACCATTTTCAGGGGATGTATCTGTCCTCTTTTACCCTTTTTCTCTCCTGTTTTACATAATCAAAATGATGAGTGTGATATTAAATATTGTAATCTGAAATATTTGGTTTACAGGTTTCCAATTTTAAGGCTAATCTATTTTTCTTCTACTAAAGCATGATGTGAAAAAGTTAATTTTACTAGATCATAACTTAATTTTCTGAACTGTAATCAAAACTGCTCCTCTAGCTGTAGATGTATTTACCATTTAATTCCTGTGTGATTCTTTTATAAGCAGGAATTTGCCTTTTATAAACTTTTATGAACTTTTTATGGATACACACAGTCAGAGTTCACCTCAGCAATGCTCCACCTGTGTGACTTAGCCCACTAAATCAAATTCTATAAACTGACAACTTGAATGGTCTTTGTGGCAACAATCAGTGTATCTACTGTTTTATACATTTTTTTAATGTGAGGCATATATGCAAACAATTTAGCTTTTACCTTTATTGTTATCAGCAAAAATATTTTTTTCTCTCATAAAATTTTAAATACCCACTACATAATGACTTGCCTTATTCCTCCCATTCTGGTGCAGTGAATGCACATTATCTGAATCCTAAGTGAAAAATAATGTTAGTTTAAGCAATTCTATGGAGAAGAATGATAGCTTCTAGGTTGATTTAAACAGCTGGAAATAGCGTACAGCAGTTCTGGACACTATTATGTGACATTTTTAAGATTTTGTATTTGCCAACACACATAAGAATGTGAGAAAAAATGTGTCTAAACTACAAACATAACTATGATGATTGCACGTGCAAATATATTATAAATAAAATTATGCATATGGGTCACATATATGACCAGAGGAATATGCATGTACAATTGTGAATGAAAAATTAACTCACATGTGTCCCTGAATAGTTTTAAAATCTTGAAAATTGACATGGAAAGCATAGATGGTTAAAAAGGATTAGCTATCTCCTCCCAAAAACATGGTAGGTGACATCTACAATCCACATTTTATTTGAACTTCTGACAGCTGCAATACAAAGTCTGGATCGCTGCTGTTATCTTTCTAAGGGAAAAAAGATTGCCTTCTGGCTGGCTTATACACTATACTCAAGGCAACAAGCAATGGGCTATGACACAGATTGATAGAGAACATTTTATTTTACTCACCAATTGTCCTACAGTGCAGAAAGCTTTACGCAACACGGAAGGATTTATATAACAATGGGCTTTGAAATACTGCTTTTGTGTATCTGTAAATACTAGTATTTTTAATAAAAGAATTTTTTTTTTTAAATTAACCTAAATATAGAGGTGATATTTCTTATTTTGTGTGGTTATTCGCAGCACCTAAGGCAATTGGAAGTGCACTTTCTTGTTTTTATCAAATTGAGAAGTGTTATTGTCAAGGTAAAATGTATATTGTCCCTTTACCAGCATTTTTACATGTGCCTTATTAACAAGTAGTTTTTACAGATTTTGCTAGCAATGCAGTCTCCTTAGAATGCCTTCAGAGTCAGTGAGGAAGAAATTTAGAAAAACAAAGCCTTACAGACTGTTTTAAGGCTTCCTCAATGTGCATGAACAAAGATAAACAAAAGGAAAGAAGAAAACCTGTAATGTAACAGTTTAGATCCATATGATTGTAAGCTCGTAAAATAAAAACA
Organism: Mycteria americana; assembly: GCF_035582795.1. NCBI lineage: Eukaryota > Metazoa > Chordata > Aves > Ciconiiformes > Ciconiidae > Mycteria > Mycteria americana. The sequence continues at coordinate 91,006,769 of NC_134366.1, read as the reverse complement.
AGCATACATCCTATACTGAGCTAAATGATGAATAGTGCTAATTTCATTAGAATTGCATAATGACTATGATATGTGGAATTCAAATGAATCTTACCAGATTTGCAAATAGCTCTCCATGGTACCTCTTTTCAAAATCTTATTTACAAGCTCCAAACAAAGGGTACTTCTGCCAGACAAACAGGGATTATATTCACAGGTGTGTAATATTATATGTGTAAAAGACTTTATAGATTGCAGTCCTTACATATTAATGGTAGTTAGCTGAACTCTAGCATGTTGCTCTTTACTCAAAAAGGCTTAGATGCTTGCCACAGTGCCTGAATAAATGAAGCTTAAATGCAATTGTAATGTTGAGTTTATTAAAAAAGTTTATATGGGCATTACCATTCTTTACACCTTCATGGCAGCTCAAGTTGCCAATAGAATATAACATAATGAGCAAGGCTAATGTCAAACCAGCTAGAAAAACTGACACAGTCAAGCGAAGAGAAACAATAAGATGATGAATTATGATATACAATGATTTTAAATCTGTATTCAACCATGCCTTGTTAGAAGTATCTAGGGTATTTCAGCTGAATTTCCTGTGCAACTGAGTTCATAATATTTGCATTACCATAATCAAATTTAAAAGGATAAATGAATAAAAGTAACAGTGGCATTTAGTTTAAAAGATGCAAAGATGGTACTGCAAAGGCAATTTGATGTGCGTGTGTGTCTCCAACATGTTAGAAATTTTGCTCTGTCAAAACTGGGATTACAAGAAAAAAAAGTGACAGTTTCTAAATTATTTGATATAGCAGTGAAAGATTAAAAAAGCAGTCAATTTCTGACAAGAAAAAATGCTGACAAAGAAAAAATTGATGTCTTAGAATCTAGAGGTTCTCTGTATATGGGATACTGGTAAGGTAGACAGGAATTTAGTCTTTTTCATTATTTTAACAATGACATCAACAATAGTCAAACTGAATTCCTGTGGAGGAAAGAGTTCCACTAGTGTGTATGTGCGTGCATGTGTGTGTATTTTTCCTCTGCTGTCTCTGTTAAACTTCTAGTCAGTCAATTTCAACTGTATTTGTTAGAAATACAGCTCTCAAAGATAACCAAGTTTCTAAAAATTCCTTGAAAATTTTCTGTAAATAAAGGAAAGACGCATCTCTTGGAATGTCACCTGATAGAGAGGCAACAATATGAGGGCATTCCTTGTTAGCTACTAGGTAATCCATTGTGGAAGAGGAGCAGAAGAAAAAGAGGTTGTGGAGAAAAAGAAAGACTCTCCAGCACAGGGAACATTTCTTTGGTACACATCAATTCTTAGACACTGAATTCCAGTGACAATGATGGATAATGATGGACATGAGTCAAGAGGAAACCAAGCTCCATTTATTCCAGTGCTCATGGACTTAGTTGTTTTGGAAATAATTTTGTTCTAAATATGTTTAACTATGTCTTCAACACAGGTTGCCCTGGGGTTGCAGAGGAAGATACGATTTGAGCTTAAGCAAAATTGGTTGAGATATTTAAGGGTATTGTATATAGGATTTGAAACCCAGGGCCTGGTATGAGAAAGAGAAAATAATGTGAACTCCTCCCTTGTTAGAGATTGAACAGTAGTCTCAGCCTTGAGAATTGGGAGACACTATAGACACAGGTAAAGTTCACTCAGAAGCCATGAGTTCAGCTATCTCAGGCGCAATGAAGTGTCACAGAAATGCTGTAGGATTGCACAGAAAAATAATTAAGGTTGTCACTCTGCACTAGTATTATTCAGACAGTGGTAAATTTGAAAAATGGCCTTTTTGGAAATAAAGACTGCTGTTAGCATTCTAAAAATGTAGAGTTAACCAGCACAAATATTTCCTTCTCAGCTCTTCCAAGTTTCCAACCTTCATCAAAACTATAGATAGTTCTTCAAGGTGATGACCAGTTCACCTTTTCTGATATTAAGATAAATGTGGTTGTCTAAACTGTCTTTAAACACAGTGCAGTTTGACTATTGAAATGCATGAAGCTAAACTTTAATACATAAAACCAATCAGCAACTTTATCAATTGGCTACTGAATTTCATGTATTCCTTACTAATTCTTCAACAAAAAATCTTTATGGCTTTAATTCAGTTTCCTTCCTTGAAACGCAAAGATTTTTCCTAATTTACGAAAACTCAGCTTCAATATGTTGTTTACATTCTACCTTCACAGTTACAAACTTCTTACCAATAATTGCCCTACTCTTCTTACAGCATTTCTGATACCCTGTATAGAACTCCAGTGTTTGAGTGCAATAGGAAGGAATTTTTAAAGAACTGACTGAGATATGAAATCTTGGTATATACTTCAGTCTTTTTCAGTATGTTTGGTGTATTTGTGTTTTCTGTATCCTTCAGCATAAAAATTATTGTATAAAGAGAAGAAAATTCCTCATCCTAAATAAGCAGTTCAATGGTCCTTTGGTTATGGTGAAAAGGACACTTCAAAAGGATGTATTATTTCTCAATTATCGCTTGTGACTCTTGAAACATGTTCTATAGCAGATGGCAGAAAAATTTCGCATATAGGGGTGCTTTAAAATTTTTTAAGCAATTCAATGTTACAAGAAATCATTTATAGTCTAGATAATATGATCTCTGTCCAAAAGGATGGAGCAAATTCAAGACAGCTTCAATAAACTGGCTTTGCCTCACACCTCCCAGTATTTGACTCTAGGGCAAGAGTTAGGACACTAGTGGATAAGATTATCATTGCTTGTCCTGCATTTACGTATCATAACATCCATCACACATGATAATGGTGACAGTCCCAATAGGATTTGATAAAACCTATTAACATTACATTGTACTAAGGAACATTCTGCAAGAGCTACTATACTCCTAAGGGTTTTTTTTCTGAAAAATATCCTGGTAGTATTAATTTCAGAAGAAGTGTCCATGTAGTTCCTCACATTTTGTCTAAGAATGATTTAATTCAATAAAACATAGTTGGAAGACTGTAAAGTAAGACTTTTTAATTTTTAACATGTGCTTGCATTAAATACATTTCACTTACATACAGGATCCACTGATTTTGTAGTCATTATCCAAACATTATTTGTCCTTCGTCTGGCTGTAACTGTAAAGTAACTTAGAAAGTTCCTCTGAACAAAATGAGTGAAACTGGAAATTAGTTGTCATTTTTGAACTGGAAAATTCTCTGCATTAAGAGATATTTTCTCTGTAGTCTCACCGCTAACTAAAGAGAAAACATTAGAATTAGCAATATTAGGAAGTGAGCCATGAAATCTTAAGAGTATTTCTTAGATGCTTGTCCTGCTAGGAACACAGGACAACAGAAGCATTGAAGGAGACAGGTATACATTTTCACTGGTGTTATAAGATACATTCCTTAAAAATATGGCTACTTTGTGAAGATAAAAATAGTCTCTTCAGAAAATACACATTAGTGACTGTGGCACATGCATTGCAGAGAATTGTGTATTTTGCAGAATCATACATACTGACTGCTGTGAAAGGAGGCCATTTGGTAGTGTATCAGTACTGCCCAGGTCAAGGTGAAGAAAACTGCTGCTTTTCCTTAGGCAATGCAGCGTCAGTATCTCTGCAGTGTACCTGGTGCATAACCTTACATCATGAAATACGGCTAAATTAGGAGTATTGCAATGCTCATTGTGAACTTATAAAATATTTTTACAAGGCAGCCCTAGCTGGAGTTTGGCAACTTCCAAAAAGGAGACAGTCAAAGACTTTATAAAATTTTAATGGTATGTTTGGTTGTTTTAGGGGAGGAAGGAAGGAAGGAGAGTCAAGAAACAAGATCTAGTAAAAAGCAGAATGGTAGCTAACATGGTCCCCTGAGATCTGGGAGATGCACGTATAGGCATCCATAGATGTGTATTTATGAAGGTGGCAGAACTGATTTTGTCATCAGGCTCCTTCTCCTGTGTCTTGCCTTCCTAGCTGTAGCTCAAAGCCCTGTGACTTCTCACCACCTCCTCCAGCACCAAGAATATGTGACAATCTATAGTAGCAGGTATGTGTATATGTGTGTGATTTTTTTTTTTTCTTAGTCTTACAGCCTGTCCAGACATAACATGGAGTTGGGGTTGGGGGGGCTACTGAGGAAGAGGTCTATTATCATCAAATTAGCATCCAGCTCTGGGAACCTGCTTAGGTCACCCTCACCTCACATTAACTGCCTCAGTCACCAGATTATTGGTTACCCTTAGCTGAGTCTGTTGGCAGTTCTTGGGTGTGCTTCTCTTGTTTTACTTGTAGTTCTGTTCTGAGTCAAATATTCATGACCAGGTTTTATTGTGGTAGAAAAATGCATATAAACATTGAAGGAAATGGATGGGTGAAGTGGGTAGAAGGATCTCTACAAGGCTTGTCTGGCTGTGGCTCTTAAAAAAAGGCCGTTTATGGACTTGTTCCAGATATAAGTCTGAAACTTACTTTTCTGTTGCACTGCCTACTTTAGAACATGCTCCCATGGTAACTGAGTCTCTTAAAAGCTTATGATTTGTTTTCAGTTTTCTTGTATATTTTATTTAGCACTTTGCCTTATTCAGCCAGCTTTATACCTCCATTTATTTGCTTAGCTTTGGTATTGTTTTCTTGCTGTTTTCCTTTGTTGAAACTTTCCCACTGTTCTTTTATGCCCACATGTTCTCATGCTGTGCTGTTCCTACTGCCGCTGAGCTGGAAGCCAAAGGAGAGCAAAAGCAGCTATCATCAATGATTCTGTTACCAAAGAAATATTAGTAAATATAGTTTAATCCCTTTTTAATTTTGGTTGTTTTCCATGGTCGTTCAAAGAAGGAACCTCCTTGCCCACTGCCACAAGCTAACATCCAGCACTTTCTTATGAATATCAAAGAGGTCCATCAACATTTTTAGAATAATAGTTTGAAGCTCCAGTTTTGACGTGTTGTGCCTTTTTCAGAAGGAAAGGCTCTGGGACACTCTGTAGTTGGCCTGGCCTGGCCTGGCCTGCAGCAAATCTAAACTAAGTGTAGGTTTTTCTCAAATAAGGTGGATGCCAATCAAGTCTAACCTGCTTAGATACAAGACAGAGCACAAATGCAGGGTGACTGAGGAAAATATACTTTGCCTGCAGCTCAGCAGTGGAAGACAGCTGCTACTGCAGCTGAATATAAGGACATCTGACTTGTACAGGAATGGGAACTGCTGCCTTTTGTTGTTGTTCCTCCTAAATGTTCAGAACATCATAACCTACATTGTCTGCTGAATAATATTTCCCTTGTCAGATGAATTGTTTTACCACAATTTTTTTCAGGTGCTACCCATAGTCTTCAGGGAACACTTACAATTAGCAAAGGACAGCAACCTTATATTTGGAAAAAGTACAGTGCAGTACAAAAGTATCTTGAAGAGAACTGTAAAAAAAAAAACTGTGAAGGAGGAATTCTTTCTGATTTATACGACAAATGAACCAATGAAATGAAACTGAATGAAGAGGAAGTACAAAACATAATCAGACCCTGAACAGATATTATCTAGTTATAATTTTTAATTATTGATTCTAGAAAACCCTGGATCCATCATTCAGTTAGTCAAACATCATTGTCATTGTTTCCATTGAAGACTAAAATGAAAATACTGGAAGGTGTTCTTAAAAACCCATAATGCTTTGTAAATCTTCACTAAATCATAGAATCATAGAATCATAGAACCATAGAATCATAGAATGGTCCGGGTTAGAAGGGACCTTAAAGACCATGTAGTTCCAACCCCACTGCCATGGGCAGGGATTCCTTCCACTAGATCAGGTTGCTCAAAGCCTCATCCAACCTGGTCTTGAACACTTCCAGGGAGGGGGCATCCACAACTTCTCTGGGCAACATGTTCCAGTGTCTCACCACCCTCATAGTAAAGAATTTCTTCCTAATAGCTAATCTAAATCTTCCTCAGTTTAAAACTTTTACCTCTTGTCCTATCGTTACATTCCCTGATAGAGTCCCTCCCCATCTTTCTTGCAGGCCCCCTTCAGGTACCGGAATTCTGCTATAAGGTCTCCCAGGAGCCTTCTCTTCTCCAGGCTGAACAACCCCAACTCTCTCAGCCTGTCCCCATAGGGGAGGTGCTCCAGTCCCTGATCATTTTCATGGCCCTCCTCTGGACCTGCTCGAGCAGGTCCATGTCTTTCTTATGCTGGGGGCCCCAGAGCTGAACACAGTACTCTAGGTGGGGTCTCATGAGAGTGGAGTAGAGGGGCAGAATCACCTCCCTCGACCTGCTAGCCACACTTCATGATCATCATCAGGTCTTCAACAAATGAAGAATCCAAACTTCTCATGTTTTCCCATATTATGTCTTGAAAGTAATTTTTGTCATTACATTATTATTTATAATATTCCCATGTTGACTTCTAATTTTTCTGACTTTGTTTCCTAATCTGAAAAATGAAAAATTCATTAATGGCAGAGTAACTTTGTTACAGTTCATAAAGAAAACTCCAATTATCAGCATAAATCAAGTGAAGGAGTGCAAAGTTTGAATTCTGTTTCTGTTTAGTAGTTCTTTATAATGTATACATACTCCTGCCATTTAGTGGTGCTCTGTAGCTTAAACAGCAGTTTATGGAAGAAACATGATAAAATCCTTTTTATGAAAAAGTTACTTTTCATTCTTCCTATGTAGCTCTTAAGCTTTATTCAAAGAGCAAACAGAAAGTGAGTGATAGCAAAGGCAAATTTGGGAAGGAAATGGAGGCAGTAGCTAAGCAGTTTATACTTACTGGTAAAGCCAAAACAATCCTGGATTTTGCAAACTTGGTCCTACCTTCTTCTTCTTTCACACAGACAGCCTTTACACAATTTTAACCAGTTCAAGACAGCAAGATAATATTTTCTCTTTAATATTCTACTGGTTTTGGCTCAGATAGAGTTAATTTTCTTCATAGTAGCAAGTATGGGGCTATGCTTTGCATTTGTACTGGAAAGAGTGTTGATAACACAGGGATGTTTTAGTTACTGCTGAGCAGTGCTTACACAGAGTCAAGGCCTTTTCTGCTCCTCACCCCACCCCACCAGCGAGTAGGCTGGGGGTGCACAACAAGTTGGGAGGGGACACAGCTGGGACAGCTGACCCCAGCTCACCACAGGGATTTTCCATACTATATGACGTCATGCTCAGCAATAAAAAGCTGGGGGGAAAAGAAGGAAGGGGAGGACGTTCAGAGTGATGGCATTTGTCTCCCCAAGTAACCTTACCTGTGCTGGAGCCCTGCTTTCCTGGAGATGGCTGAACACCTGCCTGCCCATGGGAAGTAGTGAATGCATTCATTGTTTTGCTTTCTTTGCATGCACAGCTTTTGCTTTACCTATTAAACTGTCTCTATCTCAACCCATGAGTTTTCTCACTTCTCTGATTCTCTCCCCCATCCCACGGGGGGTGGGAGTGAGCGAGCGGCTGTGTGGTGCTTAGTTGCTGGCTGGAGTTAAACCACGACAAATATGTTCTTCTTTAGGCTACATTTCATGGATAGAAGAGATTTTAAGCCAAATCCCCCAAAACTAAAGACAATAGTATATAGAATATAACCATGTATTATTTATATCTCTTTCTAATTTTATCCTATACATGGCATGCTCTCCTATACAGGTAGGAAAAATTATTTTCATTTTGAGATATGAAACATCAGACTTTCTCAATTATTGTTTGCAATTTCATATCTCCACCTCTTTGCAATGTTTCACCTCTTTGGAACGATCTTCCTTTGTTATGAAGATAAGAATTTTATCTTTGTTATATCCCCTATTAAAATTGTCTTTTTTTTTCTTCCTCATAAAAAGTGCTTGTGATACTGTATATTAAGGACAGCATATAAAATAAGTTTTTATAACATCATGTGAAGAAGAGCTATGTCAATCTTTAATACTAGTTTCTACAAAAATAAATTTATGTTGAGCAACTTCTTGTAGCAAACAACCTATAAAGTATGGGCAACAGAAATTGACAGGTTCATGTCATAATATTAAATCAAAATGCAAGGAAATGGCAGAGTACACAGTCAAGAAATTTACATTTAAAAAAACCCCTAACATAATGCAAAACATTTCAGCAGAGCAAAAAATCTGTTTTCAATTTTCAGGCAGGCTATGGTTGATGTAATTGCAATACATTTATTGACGCACATGTAAATGATAAGCCTGAGGTCCATGTCGAAAGAATAGTTCTTATAATAGAGTCACAGAATATATTTTCTTTTAAGAACTAAAACCCAACAAAACAAATAAAAAGAAAATTCTTATGAGATGAGGAATATGCATACTCCTGCATTCATTCTGTAGTAAAAGTTGTAACTTTGTAGAAATTCCAAAGTGACTCTAAAAGAATAAGAATTCAAACCGATATCCTAAAGCTCTCTGAAAACTGAGACCTTCAGTTTTCATTGCACTGAATTGCATTGCAGTTTGCCTTGAAGGAAAAAGGATTATTTGCCTGGGGATTCTTGAAGATGTCAAAATATTAAAAGTGTCACATATTCTGCCTGCAATAAGATTTGTTATAATTGGTACAAAGTCAAAAGCATCATTAAATTTAGCTATACGCAAGGGCACCACCAATATCCCACTGAAATACTTTCTGTTTAACTAACCCATTAACTTTCCCCGAAATCAATTGACATTAAAATATATTCATTTGTTCATGAACATGAATGTTGCTATGTAGATAAAGAAGATTATTAATCCTCAAAAATATAATTAAATTCTATATGAAATTATAATGCCCTATTAGTGACATCACACACACACACACAAATCTCATTTCTGTAATTTTTCACTTTGCTTTGAAAAGTGTTAATGGAGTAAAAGATGCATTAGAATAAAAGGTCATGATCCTGCAAACTCTTTCAGATATAGAGTAAATCATCATTGAAGAACATGGCAAAAATTCTCTTTTTTTTTTTTTTTAATGAAGCAGAATCAATGAGGTTTATTTGATGATCAAATCCTGAAAGTTTCAAGTAACAAAACCCCATATCCTATAAAAGTTACAATTAAGGAATAAATGAAAAAATGAACGAATAAATAAATAAACAGAACAAGAAAGCTGCATAAAAAAACAGGGTTCCTATTCAAGCAAACAACTCTCACTCTAGATATCCAGGAAAAAATACTCTCATTATATAAATTGTGGAACTCTAATGCAAATTTTGTCAGACTGCTCTGTATTCAAAATGACTACAGAATATACAACGCAGTTTCCCAATGTAGATAGGATATCTGCAATGCAGATCAGAGGAAGGAAATTCTGCCTACATTTACTATATATATGTCGATGCATGTTTATGTATTACTTACATGCCTACTTGCACAGAGAGCATCTTCCACATAAATACAGTATTTCTATTTTATCTACACTTACAAAAATAACAATGGTGATTACTTTGGCACATGGCTACCACTATAAAATCTCTGCTAATAATTTCTATTCTTAGGTAATAAAGAAAGGGGAGCAGAAACAACACATATCCTTCCATAAAGCCTGCTCTTTGAGGGGAGGCACAGTCTTTCACAGCTTCCCCTCTTTACTAGCTATTTTGGTGATAGCCCACTCTCTCTGTTTCTCTCTTACTGTCTATCTACCCATTTATCTATCTGCTTTAGCTCTCATATATGCAGTGGTAGTATATTCAAAATTATTATTCACTCTCCTTACCACAAGGCTTCAAAGCTAAGGTGTCAGACAGTTATTTAAGTTCCTTGAATACAGCTATGCAAAATGAATGGCACCAAGTAGCAAATTAGCTTTCAGGGTGAACCAAGGTCTAAGTCTGGTTTAGATTCAATTTCAATAGTTTTCATTAAAACAATGGTCTGACAAAAATGCACATTTCACAAGCTTATCTTTTTCCCTCTAGGCTTTCTATTCTCTTACAGAAAATTAAGAAAGGAATGGTTCTTCCTGAAACATTAGAGCCACTCAAACAAGAGAAAAAGCAACTTTTAGTTTGGATTTCACCCAAAGTAAAAGCTACAACGCAGGGTCAGCAATCTTTCAAGGTTGCTGTGTCAGGCTGTGTTTTTTCATTCTCAAATTGGAGATTGAATGCAGTGGCAGCTTGAAGATGCTGCCTCTCAGAGGAAAAGGAGTCCAAGTATCTTAATTGCTGTACTTTGTCTCTGGGTGAGGCAGCAGCTCCCAGTTTTTTTGCTGAGTTTGGACCTCAATGGAAATCAGGAAAAACAACTATTTCTCATAGATGCCACTCTCCAGATATTATGCTTCAGTGTTGGACCTCCTGCTTGTCATTTAAAAATCTGCCTCAGACAAATCCCTCTGTGCTGTCTTTGGCACCTACACTGCCTGTCAGCAGCTCCTGCTATGTCAGCTGCTTGAAATCTTTCTCACCCTTATATTCAAAGGCCCTTAAACAATGAACTTTGTATTAGCACCTCTCTCTTGTCATTGCCATTTTCCGATATGCTGATGCTATTATTACGACATGGCTAGTAAAGAGAGGATGATAATGAAAAGCAGAGATCATGAAATTAAAATTCTATGGGGTAGTGTTCTATATTTCCTTATCATTCATTTCTCCAGTAGCCCCATTCCCTGTCATGTCCCTAAAGCCCTCTCTTTTCTCCCTTGCACAACGTCCCCTCCTATTTTTCCTTACATTTAATGGAAAAAATGCTGGATTTAGTTCAGAGCTGCAAGTATATTGGTTAGGCAGCTCTTTGCTTCATTCTGGAAGAAATACAGGCCAGAGTTACAACTGCTGTTCCTTCACTCATGTCTCTCTACTGAGTTACCAATTTGTACTTGACTAATAGTAATACAACTCTACTCTCAGCCTTGACAACTCTACTCTCAGCCAAATTTAACTGAAATGACCAACAGGTTCTAAAGTTATTAGGAGGCATTTACAAATATACAGATGGAGAGACAGTATGGCTGCATATATCTCTTTTCTTCAAGAAACTAGGCTGAAAACGCTGCATTAAAACAGTTTGATATCACAGATGGTTTACAAACCTTTGCTCCAAATCCCATTCATGGAGTTGTCTGGTGAAGACCTTACTGAAAACAGTGGATCAGAGCAACAATGACATTTCAAATTTATAAATCCATAGTGATCTATGAACTCACATCCCCAGTTGAGAGGCGTGCCTTGGCCCCTTATTTCTGATACATTAAAACTCTCCAAAAAGGGATAAAATGATCAAAATGTTTTCTGTATGGTTTATGAGAAGCCTTTTTTTCACTCTTCTAGCTAAGTTCATTTATATTCTGTGTTTTATTTTTTCTCCCTTAGGGGAAAAGTGATCTCACATGAAAAGATGGAGGTATTTATAAGAGCTATGGAGGAATAACAAAGCTCAAAAGAGTTTCAGCTTTAGGGAATCACTTTAGGGGACCACAAAGTGAAACTCTGAGGCGGACAGTTCTGTACCAGAGGTGGTAGTGCTATGTGTCATGCTTGGGTCTTGGAGGTGTGCAATTAGCAAAGCTATGAAGTGATTTACATATAGTATCCATCTTTGAAAAAAGTGATTTGTGGTGTGAGCTGATATAGAGATGAGGCACTGGAGATGATTGACTGATTCATGCAGCTTTTCCCCCCTCTAGGGTTCACTGTAGGGGATGTAAGCATGGCAGATCTTTCAGGGGCTCCTGAGTAAACCAGATCAAATCTGGTGAATATCCATGAGCTGCTTTGTTTGTTTAAAGAGAAGAGAATGAAATCAGGTTTGTTATGTTCTGTAGGATCAGACTGCTTGTAACCTGCAGGTGTTCAAAGGATCCGGAGTACTAGTAAACATGTTTACAAGTTCGATGCAAAACATATTTTAAATGCAGTTATATCCAAAATGTTTCTTCTTCTCAATATGTATTATTCTGTATTCACTGCTTATTATGTACTAGATTTAAATCTGCAAAAAGTAATATAACTTGTATCCTCCCAACACATTCTTAAAGGAATGGAGGAAACTTGCAGCTTCAGGGTGAGGTGTTCTGTTAAAAATAATAACAGAATGTGAGTTCAGATTTTGTCACTGTTATAAAGCAACAGCTATGTTTACATTGCTGGGAAAAGTAGTAAAAGAGATGTCACCTGTCATAAACGGGGTATTAGCTCCAAAAGTCTGTTTCATGTGACCCAGCCAAAACAGACAGACCCTATTCAGTGTCTGTGACTGGGAGGCTGGATGAAGGTTAGATGACCAAAGCTCTCTTCAGGTAAAAAAAATATGAGGTCAGAGAGCTATATGAGGGAAAGTAGAGGACATAGTGGAAAATCTGTTCTTTTTGCAGATTTATGTAAAATTGGTTGGTGAGATAAGCAGTTGAAAAGTCTGATTGGACATTGGTATAGGCCACATATATACTAGGAAATTAAACAATCCCAGGTACTGTTCCCAAATAAAGAAAATCAATTGTTTCTATGTTTTTAAGTTATCAGAATGGTCCATGGCATGACTGTGGTCCGTTCCGATTAGCACCCTTGCAAGAAATTCCTGAGTGTGGCTGGGGAGTTAGCACAGGCCAGAAATAGTTGGAGACAGACTTTTTTAGTAGGACCTGTTGTGGTAGGATGAGGGGTAATGGTTTTAAACTAAAAGAGGGTAGATTCAGACTAGATATAAGGAAGAAATTTTTTACTGTGAGGGTGGTGAGACACTGGAACAGGTTGCCCAGAGAGGTGGTAGATGCCCCATCCCTGGAAACATTCAAGGTCAGGTTGGACGGAGCTCTGAGCAACCTGATGTAGTTGAAGATGTCCCTGCTCTTGCAGGGGGGTTGGACTAGATGACCTTTAATAAAGGTCCCTTCCAACCCAAACCATTCTGTGGTTCAATGATTCCATGTAAGTAACTGGTAAAACAAAAACAAAGTATTCTCTCCCATCCACAAAGAAAAAATACAAAAACATTGTCATAGGTCTGGGTATGCATTCCGACACTTGCCCAGTGGAATAAAATAGAACAAACTTGAAATATGTGATGACTGAAGGATCCCAACACTGGAAAACTTGTTGGAAGAAGAAATCATTGACATAAATATGGGGTCTCAGTATGATAAAATTATGTAAAATGAAAGTGGCAATAGTTATGAAATTAAAATGGCAGTAGCTTTGGGAAATTATTACTGACCTTTGGATGAGCCAGTATTACCTCCACCAACCTCTTCTAACAGAAATCTTTGGAGTGAAGGATATTTGATTTAACCATATTATTTGTCTTCTTAAGAGAGTGAAATGATGATTTATGAAAGAAAAGGGGATGCAATGTAAAGCTGATGCCTGGGATTACACCTTTTAAGAGGTGTTAGTCTTAGAAATAAAAGCCTCCAAAAAAAAAAAGAAATCATTAGCAACAGGCAATATGTTTGCAGCCACCCTATTCAAAGGAAAAGAGAATTTGTAGTATAGATATGGGCCATTTTGTGCCAGATGGTCTCATATTGTGCACATATACCAATATTGATCTTATCTAAATAAACAAGTAACAAGGAAGTCAGGTTTTACTTGTTGAAATGTATTCATAAAATTCTAACAGTCTTTGGAATTAGAGTCTGCAGAGATCACCAATCTCCTTGTTAACCTTCTGCCTATATTATTCTGTATGGAGCAGCATGTCGAAATTACCAAAAAGCCATGGAAAAGTGTAATGTAGCATCACAGTTGGTTATTAGAGCTGTGAATACATTAAATCAGATGTTCCTTTACTTACTGTTATTCTGTAGCTATCTACGTGCAGCTCAAGATGTTGTTTTGACCTCTACGACTCTATGGGCTCATGAGATAACCTTGTGAGGACCAGTCTCTTTCCCACTAAAGTTCTCCCCCAGTTCAGAAGAGCAGAAAAAATCAACATTGAATAAACAGAAGGAAGCAGCAATTAAGGTTTCACATGTCATCATGTGTCTCTCTTAATTCAAAATAGCTCAAATCTGACTCCTTTGGGTGATGCTGTAAATCTGCTTCATCTAACAATTCAAAAGAGGGGAGAAAAAGTATATTTATAAGTATTTTAAAGGTTTAAAGGTGTATTGACACTGATTTCAGAAACAAAGTTGCAGTATAACAGCAATATTAATATGCACCAATGATGCACAAACCATATATACCAGTGTTTTCCTAGATTCTGACACATATTACCACAGCAGTCCCTTTTAATAAAGAAAAATTACCTTCCTAGTACAGAAAGTGAGACAGGCCTAGGTATCATTTAAAAACAGAACATAAATGATATACCGGCCTTCCATAGTAGAGCAGATTTCATGTGCAAAGAGGTTAAAGGAAATCAATAGTATGTTACTGAAATCAAATAACAGAAATTGAAGAGAATGAAGGGGTTTGAGTTGATAACTATGCCTAAGTTCATCTTTCTTTATCTTTAAAGAGAAAACAGAGTTACTTTGGCTTTGAAATTGAACACACTGTAGTTGTTAACTGTGACTCAAAGAAATAAAAAGAAGTTACAAAAAGGAAGGTGCATTTGTTTTTGACAAATTGGAGTGAAGTACATTGCAATTGCTTTATCCGATAAAAGGATTTTATAGAAAGTATATATATATATATATATATATATAAAAAAGGACTGGCTGGATCAGCGTTGTCACTATAAGCAGCTGAAAGTCATCTTTCATACCCTGCATGGAGAGTACACCATCTTAAAAATGGTCCCTCTACGACTTCTCACAACACAGTGGATTTTTGTTTTTAAATATAGCACATGCATGATATGTAAGATTCCAAGTTGCTTCTTAAATGCTTCTATGTTTATCACAACATTTGAATATAAAATTTTAAACAAGGGATTTCAACTATTTAAGCTATTTAAAAAGGGACTTTCATCTGCTATTTACCAGAGCTTCCACATACTCTAACTCTGCTTGTTGAAGTCGTGGGGAGTCTGTTTACAGTCTCTGTATATAAATTCTCTGTCTTTAAGAAAGCAATTTTATATTACTAATCATTAGTTTTAGCCCTCATTTGATTAATGGATTCTGTCCAAGCATCAGGAACCTATACCACATAAGACTTTTCAGGATCAGAGCCCAGTATTTCTGCCAGTGTAATGTACTATTACTCTTAGGACAAATTATATAAATATGAAATATTAATGGATACAGATATATACTGGTGAAGTAATCTGGTGATATCTGGTATATACTGGTGAACTATTCTATAAGCAGCTGGGACAAGCCTCACGATCGCTAGCCCTTGTTCTTGTGGGGGACTTCAACCTGCCGGATGTCTGCTGGAAATACAATTCAGCAGAGAGGAAACAGTCTAGGAGGTTCCTGGAGTGTGTGGCAGATGATAACTTCCTGACACAGCTGGTGAGTGAGCCAACTAGGGAAGGTGCCCGCTGGACCTCTTGTTCATGAACAGAGAAGGACTTGTGAGCCATGTGATGGTTGGAGGCCGTCTTGGGCAGAGTGATCACGAAATGATAGAGTTTTTGATACTTGGAGAAGTGACAAGGGGGGTCAGCAGAACTGCCACCTTGGACTTCCGGAGGGCAGACTTCGGCCTGTTTAGGAGGCTAGTCGAGAGAGTCCCCTGGGAGGCAGCCCTAAAAGGCAAAGGAGTCCAGGAAGGCTGGACATTCTTTAAGGAGGAAGTCCTAAAGGCACAAGAATAGGCTGTGTCCCCAGGTGTCGAAAGACGAGCCAGCAGGGAAGAAGACCGGCCTGGCTGAATAGAGAGCTCTGGCTTGAACTCAGGAAAAAGAGGAGAGTCTATGACCTCTGGAAGAAGGGGCAGGCAACTCAGGAGGACTACAAAGGTGTAGCGAGGCTGTGCAGGGAGAAAATTAGAAGGGCCAAAGCTGAGCTAGAGCTCAATCTGGCTGCTGCCGTAAAAGACAACAAAAAACACTTCTTCAAATACATTAGCAGCAAAAGGAGAGCTAAGGAGAATCTCCAGCCCCTAACAGACAGGGGAGGGAACACAATGACAAAGGATGAGGAAAAGGCTGAGGTACTTAATGCCTTCTTTGTCTCAGTCTTTAATAGCAGGGCCGACTGTTCTATGGGTATCCAGCCCGTGGAGTTGGAAGATAGGGATGGGGACCAGACTGGAGCACCCATAATCCAGGGGGAAATGGTGAGTGACCTGCTGCACCACTTAGACACTCACAAGTCTATGGGGCCTGATGAGATCCACGCGAGAGTACTGAAGGAACTGGCAGAAGCGCTCACCAAGCCCCTTTCCATCATTTACCAGCAGTCCTGGCTAACTGGGGAGGTCCCAGTTGACTGGAGATTAGCAAATGTGACACCCATCTACAAGAAGGGCCGGAAGGAGGATCCGGGGAACTACAGGCCTGTCAGCCTGACCTCGTGAAAGAGACTGAAAGAGTTAATGTCTCAAACATTGTGGCGACTTGAGGCGCTATGTGCATGGCGATGGCAGGTCTGCAAGCACGGGGTGGGGGAGAGCGAGAGCAGGACGTGGAGAGCTCGTCAGAGGATGCGCAGTTCTGGATTCTGATGGACCTGACCATGTATGGCCAGAGGTCACACAGGGTTGATCTGAGGAAGGGGCTTGCAACCACCTGAGAGACCCCTTGTGACCATCCCCGTCCCCCAGCGCCTGCGCAGAAGATTGAGAACTTTCTAGAACAAGAACCATGTAAGTCCTGAAGGGGTGTACCTGGAGGCGGGGATTAGCTTATAAAAGACGCGCCCTCCAGGGAACCACGCTCGTGTCCACCACTGGAGGATTGCCACGTCTGTCATCGTCATCATGGTATCCAAGGGTGGTGATACTTTTTCTTTCTCTTTCCTTCTCTCTTTTCCTTTCCTTTTCTCGCTTCTCTC
This sequence comes from Mycteria americana, assembly GCF_035582795.1. NCBI lineage: Eukaryota > Metazoa > Chordata > Aves > Ciconiiformes > Ciconiidae > Mycteria > Mycteria americana. Next base: position 90,989,973 of record NC_134366.1, on the reverse strand, counting down.
TTCCTCTACTCTTCCAATATATGCAAGTTTGGGATAAATTGTGACGGGTTGCCCAGAAAATAGCTCCATTGTCAAATCGCCTCTGTTCATTTGTTGAGCTTGCCGGCTCGTTAAGTTTGTCTGTTTGTGGAATTCGCCAGTTAATAAAGTTGCTGGCCAGCCTGTTCCTCTGAGTCATTGTCGTGACTCTACCAGCCACGCGGCTCTGCCAAGCAGAGATCGGCCTTTGTTGGTGCACAAACCATTGGGGAATCAATAAGATTCACCCATCCCGCAACCCATCGAGTGGGTTGAGACATCTCGGTACCAGGGAAGCTGATGGAGCAGATCATCTTGAGTCCCATCACACGGCACGTAGAGGATAACCAAGGGATCAAGCCCAGCCAGCATGGGTTTAGGAAAGGCAGATCCTGCTTGACCAACCTGATCTCCTTCTATAACAAGGTGACCCACCTAATGGATGAGGGAAAGGCTGTGGATGTTGTCTATCTAGGCTTCAGTAAAGCCTTTGACATGGTTTCCCACAGAATTCTCCTGGAGAAACTGGCTGCTCATGGCTTGGACGGGTGTACTCTTCGCTGGGTAAAGAACTGGCTGGATGGCCAGGCCCAAAGAGTGGTGGTGAATGGAGTTTACTCCAGTTGGCAGTCGGTCACAAGTGGTGTCCCCCAGGGCTCTGTGTTGGAGCCAGTTCTGTTTAATAACTTTATCAATGATCTGGAAGAAGGGATCGAGTGCACCCTCAGTAAGTTTGCAGATGACACCAAGTTGTGTGGGAGTGTTGATCTGCTGGAGGGGAGGAAGGCTCTACAGAGGGACCTGGACAGGCTGGATTGATGTATGAGGCCAATTGTATGAGGTTCAACAAGGCCAAGTGCAAGGTCCTGCGCTTGGGCCACAGCAACCCCATGCAACGCTACAGGCTTGGGGAAGAGTGGCTGGAAAGCTGCCCAGCAGAAAAGGACGTGGGGGTCTTGGTTGGCAGCTGGCTGAATATGAGCCATCAGTGTGCCCAGGTGGCCAAGAAAGCCAATGGCATCCTGGCTTGTATCAAAAATAGCGTGGCCAGCAGGACTAGGGAAGTGATCGTGCCCCTGTACTCGGCACTGGTGAGGCCGCACCTCGAATACTGTGTTCAGTTTTGGGCCCCTCACTACAAGAGAGACATTGAGGTGCTGGAGCGTGTCCAGAGAAGGGCAATGAAGCTGGTGAAGGGTCTAGAGCACAAGTCTTCTGAGGAGTGGCTGAGGGAACTGAGGTTGTTTAGCCTGGAGAAGCAGAGGCTGAGGGGAGACCTTCTTGCTCTCTACAACTACCTGAAAGGAGGTTGTAGAGAGGTGGGGGTCGGTCTCTTCTCCCAGGTAACAAGTGATAGGACGAGAGGAAATGGCCTCAAGTTGTGCCAGGGGAGGTTTAGACTGGATATTAGGAAATTTTACTTCACTGAAAGGGTTATCAAGCATTGGAACAGGCTGCCCAGGGAAGTGGTTGAGTTGCCATCCCTGGAAGTATTTAAAAGACGTTTGGATGAGGTGCTTAGGGACATGGTGTAGTGGTGGTCCTGGTATTGTTAGGTTTATGGTTGGACTCGATGATCTTAAAGGTCTTTTCCAACCTATACAATTCTGTGATTCTGTGATTCTGTGAAGTTAATGAGAGATTTCTCATTGAATAATAGGCTGAGCATTGGATCTCATGATCTTGCCTAGGCACTGCACTGATTGAAATCCTAAAATTAAATTGAAATCCTAAACCTAATTGAAATCCCAGAAACTGAATAATCATGCTCCACCTGCTTATAAGGAAGTTGTTACAGGTGCTTCAAAACAGCCATACAAAGTTGCACAGATTTATTTTTCAACTGGTACTACAAGATTTTAATTAATGTTTTATTTTGGGTGAATGAATTATTTTACCTTTGTCTAGCTAAAAGTTTTATTTATATTAAAAAGAGAACAGAATTTCTCTTTCTACCAGACTGTCTTAGGAGATTTAAGCTCTCAACATTTTCAGTAAAGATTGTAGTTTCTAGATGCTTTTACCAATTGCACAAAGATAGAAACAAATGAATTAGTTTATAGCAGAAGTAACTGCTGAATGATTAATATAATTATTCTTCCAGAATTATGTCATCCTAAGAACACTGACTGCAAGCCATTTAATTAGCTTTAAGCTGAAATGAAACATAACTTTGTGCCTATTAAATATTCATGCATACCACTTATTTGTATTTGCTTATTTGATTACTTTAGAAAGGCATCTATTAATGTGGCAAATGGGAAACTCATATTCCCTTTGAAAACTGATGATGCATCTTGTACATGGGGAAGTTTGTAATCTAGTGGAATAGAATAAGTTGATTTTCCACTACAGGTCTGGGTGAGAGTAGGATGCAAGAGAAAAGGAAGAAGGGGAAGGGAAGTGTCATAAAACAGTTTGCCTTAAATCCATCTCCTGAAAACTGGCACTGTGACTGAGAGAGATGATATCCTGCAGCAGGAAAATAATTTGTCATCTTCTTTCCCAACCTTGTGTTTCAGTGCAACAGTCTGCTACAATTTAACTCCTACTTTTGTCTTATTCAAAAAGTAAAGATACATTTAAACACAGAGTTTTGCAGTGTGCTCTAAATGATATCATTTCAGCTCACTAGCCAATCAGCCTAAGCCTAAGCAGGTTCTATAGAAAAAGTGGGTTTTAGATAAATGCTAGGTGGATGCTGTGTGTAATTTGCCACTTTTAGGAATTCAGCTGTCAATTAATGCAGTTATTTGCTAGTCAATCTACTTCATGAACACTCTAATCTTAGAACAAATTTGATTAGAACTTACTCATGTTCTAGCTAACTCTCTCTCTCCGAAAATTAATTTGAATTAGGTGAAACCTAGTGGCCTTTACTCTTCATTGCCCAGAATTTTGCATAGTATTTCCACAAAGGAAGAGTAGTTGCCAAGCGGATGAAAAAAACAGCTATCATCCAGTTTGGCAGCATGTTATATCAGCTTTTCTGTTGTCAAAACAATTATAATTGCTACATAGCAGAAGAGAGTGTTGTTCACCATTTCTAGAAAAGTAATTTCCAGGATCTGATGACAGGAATGCCAACCAGCCTCTAAAATAGAGACTATCAGTTTACAAAGGAAACTGGAAGCTAGGGAAACTGATTTGTTCAAGACCATTGGGAAGTGGCCAGGAATATATGTAACCCACCAAATAACCAGCAAAAACCTCCCAGAGAATATTGCATCATGTAGGCTCTAGCCACTCTCCTAACAATACAAAATTCCCACCAGCAAAATCAGAAAGTGGTAACATATATGCCAACGGTGCACCAAATGCATTGAAGATCAAACTTTTTTTTTTTTTTTTTTAAGAGAACAGCTTGAATATTGTGTTGGAATCTGGCCTTAAAACAGAAGATAATATTTAGAATATGCCTAGTGGCTGAGGACCATTATTTTACTTTTAATTAATATTAGCCTGTTATTGCAGTAATTTCTTAAGCTTTCCATTACAGTTTTAATTCCATTTTGTGTCACCATTTATTAATAGCATAGAAAGACCAAGGGGTAAAATAAAATTCTCTCGTTTAACAGTAATTTCTCAGTAACCTTGGGGTAGCTATCTTTCCAAAAATACTTTTGTACAAACCAAACCAAATTGTACAGAGATTTAGTTAACTGCTTCAAGCAGCATATATAAATACCCTTTAGACACAAGTATAAACTTTAATGACTATTATCATTACTACAGACACCCAAGAGTTCTGTGTTTGTAAGAGTCTTGGTCTCACACTGATTACACATTGGGGATTCCTTCTATGCATTTCTGTAAGCAAAGCAAGAGAGAACTTTGTAGTTTTGATCAAAAATAAAGACAGAAGAACAAGCCAATTTTTAATGTCATATTGAAATTTACCTGTGGTGCACCAAAAAACCCTACATACAGTATATATGATAGTATCTGTAAGCAGCAATTAATACACAAAGAGAGATGCTCCACCATTTCCAAAGCTTCACACTGCGAGCATGCTTTTCACTGGCAATTAACAGCAAGAAATGATACCTCAAAAAGTGTCAAGGGGAAACAGAGACTTTGATGAAGTGCAAGCTGTTTTTAAAAGAGTTTGACACTATTCAAAAAAGCTTTTTCCTTTTCCCATTTTCAATACTATTGCATTTTAACACCTCTCTGGTGTGCAACTGTGTCCTGCCACCTTCAAAAAGCTAAATAAATCTATTACATGGTATGTACCACAATTCAAAGCTAAAAATATTTCCGACAGAAAAAAATTAGTTATTGATTTTCCCAAACACCAGGAGTGTGCCTTGAGAAGGAAACTTAACTCTTTCCTAAATGTTACCTAGAGCCAGAAAAATCTTAACTCTTCTCCCTAAATCTCAGGAACAGGGCACTTAACAGTCAACAACATTTCAAAATCAGTGGTTAGCCCAGAAAAGTTTCTCACTATGACTGTTCACCATTAATGTCTTCCAGATTCTGAAACGTTCATTCTAAGCTTATTTCTTCAATTCTTTCTCCAACAAACAGTGCTATCTATATGTGGAAATAGTGATTGATGTAAGAATTGGAAATATAAGTAAAATTAATTTCCTACTCAACCCTTACGCCACCATAATCACTATTTGCTCTAACAGTCACCTGTATAAGATCAGGATAATCTAATTTAAGACAGCTAATCATGCAGATCCTATGGGCATAGGACATTATAATTATCTTCAAAAACACAGACCTGCTCTATCTACTCACTGCTATGCACCTTTGTAACTATAGGCTCCTCTTGACTTCACTGTCTAGTAAAAATGGGTGACCCTTTATGTATGTCCAGGGAGGCTAAGTTAGAAAGGTAATAAAGGAAAAGAAGGGAAATAAAGGCAAGTAAAAAGGCAAGGGATTCAAATGACATATGTGGTCCCACCATATAGTATAGTGGCAGCACTCACTCAGGTGATAACTTTATTTTCTGTTACATGCTGAGTGGGAATCACAAGACTTCAGGAAGCGAGGAGCAGGCCATGGATTGTATGCTACCAGAATAGTTTGTTTAGCTTGCAACCCCATCTGGAAGATCATGAGGCAAGAGACATCAGGAATAACCATCATGTAATTACATTCCTTTAGAAGGAGTGTGTCTAGTCTTCAGGCCACACATAGGGCATCCTACCATATAAAATAAAAAATAATAATAAAAAAGAGAATGCAAATTTTAAAGGTAAGCTTTAAATAGTGTCCATTCAAATTGCTGTAGTACTTATAATTAAATTCTAAAAATGACATATCTATGGCCCTATCATAATGTTTATGGTAATATCCCCCCTTCAGCAGGAAGGGCCCGAAGCTTGCAGCTCTCATTTCACAGCATGTTGATTCTGAACATATCATTGTTAGAGTGACTACAGCATTTTAGTGTTTTTTACAGAAATTGAAAACTCTGTAATTTGCCAATGGTCATGTGTTCTGAACACCTTCATTCTTCACTGTTTATAAAGAACTTTTTACTCCTTCCCAAGAATGAATGGACTAAAACATATTGTAAAGATTTATTGACAACATATGTATTCCTTCTTCAGTTTTAATCACAGAAGCAAAAATTATGCTGGGGCTAGTTGATTTGTCATCTGTTTTTTTATGGAAGTAATTCCAATTAATATAATCAAGAACATAAGAAAGCAATAAATTAGTATGTCTGCTTTTTCCCTTGGGTTTTCAAGACACATGGGGATAATCATGTGCATCAGTGGTAAAGGATAACCTTCAATCATCTTTTTATGGGTGCAAATTAAAGACTTATGAAAGAACAGAATAGTGGATTTTTTTTTCTGCTTTCCTTGTTGAATAAGTCATTTTTTCACAAATGCCTTGTGTAAATTTTAATTTTTAAAAAACACTAGTAAGCCGCATGCTTTGTTTCTTTTATGTTTAATGACATGTTTAGATTACAAAGTAATAAGAATAGCAAATGAATCATAAATGTGAGTTTAAAAATAGAAAAGAATATTCTTCAAAGAAAATTCTCAGAATATACTTTTTCCCAGATGTTGCAGAGAGGGAAGATAAGAAAAAGGAAAACAGAAACTATTCATACTGATAAGGATGAACAGGGAGAACAGGCTACATGCTTGCTGACAAAAGACTTACTAAGTGCTGGAAGTAGAATTCTGTGATTCCTCTATATACATTTTTCTGTACATAACTGGCCTTTCAAGAAACACAGGCACCAACATGCCAGAAGGTCCAGTTACTTTGTACCTTATAAGTGATTGGCTTTTAAAGTCCATAGTCTTGTGTTGCCAGTGCAAGAAATAGTTAGAAACCCAACAAAAGTGTCTTTGTTTTGCAATGAACAAAAACCTAAGCTACAGTAGCTTTTAAATAACTTCATTCTTCAGATCCAGGAATACACCTGCAGTGTTGTCAAATATAATGATTTTATTTTGCATTTCTGCTGAGTCTTAGGTGCCTGCTACATGGAAACATGGTTAAAGGCTAGGTGTGTGAGAATTTTCCCTTATTCAAAATGGTTTTAATGTTCTATTAATATTAATAAGATTGAAGCTAACCGGATAACTGCCATTTCAAATATCCTCATGTAGAAGTGCAGCTGCTAATAACAAAGGTGCAATGACTTCCTTTTTTTTTTCAAAGGTTTGAAAGGTACCATCACCATGCCCACAAACAAAACAATTGTCAGTTTACAGTGCAATGAGATGGATAGAAAAACACCTCTGAAAGGAGCATGAGAGCCATATGGAGAACAAGGAGATGCAGAAAAACAGAGGCAGGATGGAGTGTATGCAGAGTGTACAGTGAAATATATGGGAGAGGGCATCAGATAGAGAAGGAGTACATAAGAAGTATTCACCTCTTCAAGCAGCCTGAGAAACAACTCATTTTTTCAAACCTGGATTTGGTCTGCTGTGTCCAGTTTCGGGTGAATAGCTTGCTTCAGAAATTTTGAAGTAAAAATAAGATTTTACACATTCATTTTGATTTCAGAACAGTTTAAGGAAAATCCTGGAATTTTTGGAGACTCAGTTTGAGACTCCAGAATGTGTTGGGTTCATGTTCTCCTGCTGATAGAATGCAAGAAAATGCCAAAACTTAGTGCAAAATAGATTTTACCATTTCTCTAAAGGAAGGACTAAAATGTCTTCCCAGTCTTCTTTTTTCAGAGTACCTTTGTGGTTTCTAAGCCTATTTTCATCTCCTTTATCAAAGTAGATGCTCTCTGTTCTTCCCACTGAGCCCTATAAACACAATGGGAATATAAGACAACAAAAAATGTGCCTCTTATGATAAGCCAAAATGTGTATGGGGTGAATATTACCTGATAGAGAAATGGCAGCTTTGTTACAGCTTGAACTGTGTCAGCATGAAAATTAATTACACTGTTAATTTCCAGAAACAAAGAAAGTATCTGGAATACATAGCCTGTGTAATAGGAAGTCCTTCCCCACTCCCCTTTAGCCTTATGTTCAGATACCTCAGTAACAACCAAATAGATTTTTATCAAACTTTTGAAGTACTTCACCTCTGGATTGAGCACAAGTCTGAGAAATTTCTTTCCAGGAGTTAATGGCTTGGAAAGTTATAAGCAGCAGAAATTAAGCACTTAAAATGGAAAGAACATCCTAACCACGACTATTAAGCTTGTACCTTTGTCACCTCAAGCTGTGAGTTAAGATCGCAAAAGATATGTGGCATCAGGCCGACTCAGCGCTCAGCTGAGAGCCCTTTAGGAAACACTCAAGTAGAAATTCAGCAGATAGCAGCATTCCCACTGAGATGCTAATGAAGTAGTACCCATGCCAGGTGTTTGAGGCTATCCAAGATAAGACATAGAATTATTGTCTTATCTGACTAGTGATATAGTTATTCTGACAGTATAGATGTGAACCCTGGTGTCCTGGTCTGAGGCCAATTTACATAGTTTCTTTCTATCACGCCTCAACCTCATTTGGGTATGCAGTTCTCTGCTTGTTGCTCTGGAAGTGTCACAGTTTATCAACAATAATTGTACGCCATCAGGAGCTAGACATTCAGTGGTCTTCACTATTATTTTGTAAGTATGCAGTGGGAGACTACTAACCACAGATGTACTGCTCCGACCTTGTCTGTGTCCCTGGACGAGCCACACCAGACTTTTCAGCCTGGTATGCATGAAGCCAGGCTTTTAAACAAGGCACTTTATCCTAATTGTCTGATCTCTTTGACTGAAACAGAAAGGCAGCTCTGTCTCCTTTTACAACTCATTCATTCAATGAGGAGTTAAATTTAAGTACCAATAAGTAAATGGTTGTGCTGAACTTCAGTCAACCTGTTTAATATCCTTCACCCTATTAAGATGACACAAAAATATTTTCCAGTCTCAAAGGAATGTTGTGATTTAATATCTGTACACAACTTTGAAGGTGTCAGGTTGTGAGAATTACTATATATGTTGCATATGTAGAATAGCTGGTAAAGTCTGGAAAAGATCTTGGGATCTATCTGCATGGAATTTATTTTGCAAATGAGAATTTATCATTCTAACAAATAAAAAGAGTAAAGGACGTTCATGGAGCCTGATTTCCCTAATACACAATTTCATCTAAAGTTAGTAGGAACTGCTAGTGATTTCTCTCTCTGAAAATTCAAGATTTGAACATTTAATCCTGTTCTATTATTCCAAACCGGGCATTAGTAAATTCAGTGTAAGTTCAGGTGGGAGCCTTTGTACTCTTCCCATGTGCCTTGTCGTTTGTTCCAGCACTGGGCTTTTTCTCATATTTTTGTACCTGTTTTGTGTGTCCCCTGGGTGATACTAGTTCAGAATAACATCTCACAGAAAGAAATTTAATGGCCCTTGTCAAGTAGTTTGTTCTGCAGACACAGATACTCTCTTAACATGAACTAATACTCATCCTCCTACTAAAACTATTGGCTAGTATGCCCCTTAAACAAATATCTGCAGACATTCTTTTACTCTGGTTTTCTGAGGAAATGAAGCTTATGCATTTGCATGGTTTATTCATCCATCTATCTCTCACCCTCTCCCTGCTACCTACTCTTTGTTTAATTTATTGGCCACATTCAACCAAACTTGGCAAAAGGAAAACCCATTTCAAATATAAATAGAATTCTGAGATTATAAACATTAGTCAGTGAGCAGAGCTGCAGTTACTGCAGTGAGAGATGAAGTCATTGTTTTCCTCCTCTGCTAGAGAGAACAATGAATGCAATTTACACATCCTATAAGGATGTGCATACCCCACCTTCATCTTCTATGGGTCCAGCAGTTGGAGAGAGATTGGGTTCACCAGGTCAATAGCAATATATTTTTGATGGAAAGCTACATGCACTTAATTTGAACCTATCCTTGCTCCAGCATTTTCACTTTTATTCCAAGTTCAGTTCTGGGTCATCAGGCAAATCAAAAGTGCTTTTTTTGCCATTTAGAATCCAGAAAAGTGTTATTTTGTATGCCATTTGTTAATGAAAATCTGGGTAATGAAGATTTATTGGTTTACATCTTTATTAGTATTTCAGATTTCATCTATATAATATCATATAGATCATATCCATATAATACATAAAACATGGGTGGGAGCAGACACAGCTCAGGTTATAGTGTGTGCCAGGAATAGCATGTTCCCAAAGGTCAGGTTTACTTGTAAGCACCCCATTTAAAAGGAAAAATAAGAACTGCAGGCATATGGACACAAACTTTGATGTGCCACCTGGTGTCACACTCATAGAACACTCCTTGGCATATTGTTTTTATAAACAGAGAAACAGCCTTAGGAATGAGAAGGTATTTCCTAAAGTATTTAACATATAATGAAACACGTATTCAGATACATTTTTTTTAAAGAAGTGCCCTTTAGTCTCTGGACACAGTAATAACACGAAAGTCAGATGAGTAGGGATATTTTACAGATTTGCCAGCTGGAATCATACCAATTGATTTAACATTTTGTCATACTACTGTAATGATACAGGACAATAATGAATTATTATCTTGCAAGTGTACTGAAAAATCTGTTCTTTCCCATGGCATATGAAGTCATTCACATGTCATTACAGTAAATGCAAAAAATTAGCAATGTTAAGGATATTAGATTGTATTAGTGTTGGAATATCTTGATTTAGCAATAAATTGTATTATTTTAACAATTTTAACAGTGTTTATCGAAACAGGTATTTACTGTAAACATCTTAATTTTATTCATCGAGAACATATTCGTTTAATGTGTGTATGCATAATTTCTTTTTCCTCTATGCCAAATATAAAAAATAAAGTTTAGTTCCAGAACGGAATTTTGTTAATACTGAACGTATGGATGAAAAAATTATTCTTTTTCTCAATAATGTTAAAGAAATACATTATTAATTGAGTAGAAGGAAAAATACTGCAGTGCAGTAACTTTCAGCGATATTCATGCTCGTCAGCTTCCTACTTTGTTGTTTTGAAATATTTATACATGCATGCAATAGGGACCAAATCATCAGGGGTGAAATTCAACACAGTTTTGTTGAGAATAAATCTATATTGTCTCTGAGGCTGAAACAATTTGTGTACCTACGCAAGAAAAGTATTTAAATTTTACTGAGAAGCTCCCATTCCACACTGTAAATCAAACTGCCTTTCCATGTGGGAACAGGGACAGAGGAAGATCTGCCCCTTTAGATTATATAATGATCCACTGACATTCTCTTATGGCCCTCTTTAAGGCATAGCTCTATAACCCAAATAGTCCAGAATAAATGCCTATAAGTGAGAGGTTGAATCTGAACTAGTATCCTTGATTCAAAGTTTAAGTTTGGAGATATGTGTAATAGGATTCTAGCCTCCAAACTCCACAAATTAGGGACTCTGAACTGTAAGGAATCAGCTCTAAAGAGCCCTACATTTATTCCTGCCTCCTGACAGAGTGAGTCTTATTCTGCTCTGCTGTGGCTCTGTCTGTATTTTGCTCATCATCTTCACTAAGTTTTTACTCCTAAACAGAGCCTCAGCTCTCCCTGACAGAACTGCACAGTGCTAAATACCATCTGGGACGAGGGTGGCCTTTGCCTTATGTACATGGAAACTGCACAGGGGAACTTACAGTAAAACTTTAATCCCCACAGAGGTTACACCTGATAAAAGACCAGAGGCATTAGGACCGCTGCATCTTTACTGTTCACGCCCTTACTTTCACGCCTTTACGGGGACATGTGCTGACCATCACCTACACACCTTGGGCGAGGAGTAGAAGTTGAGGCCCTCAGGCAATCAGAATTGACCACAGGTCAGATTCGACCAGGGTATGAATGGAGCCCCGCCGGAGGACAAGTTGGGTTGGTCCTCCTCGGAGCGGTGGGTCTGCACTTGGGGACTCTCCCCTTGTGTCTGGATGCCGCCTAATGAAACTCCTCAAGGTTGAAAGCCCTTGTCTTACCGGTGAGTGATTGTGCGCATTTTGATTCCTTGTTTCTAAAGCTGTGTGTGCGGTATTAATTCCTCGTACATCATCCTGAACCTGTGGTTTACTGATGTTGTCGGAGTGTTGAATTATTTTGATAAGCCTCATTTCTAGTTAGTTTTGCTAAACAATTTTGGTTTAAATAAAGTTTATTTTTTAATTTATCACCTGCCTAATTTGATTTCGTGAGCCTCCGTGACAACCTCCAGTGGATACTAACAGGGTAACCATTAGTAACCAACAGTGATTCCTCCTCTTATATAAAGGATGGAGAATATGCAGAATGAGTTTTGATATCCCTCATTACATGTGCCACTTAAGCAAGGATAGGATTTGGGGAATCTAAACAGCCAAAACCAGGATCAGCACCCACAGCTGGGATTCACAGTCACACTTCTCTTACCAAGGAAGCTCCTAATGCAATAATGGTATGTATTCACCCATTTTTCATGGCAGGCTGTATACCCACATCTAAATAACTGAAGCTGTGATCAATCAATTAATATACAAAACAAGAAAACAAAAACAAAACCACCAGGGACATTCAGAAAGGTAATTGTCACAAATTATTTCGGAAGCTCAGCCAAAGCACTGTGGTACACAGCCTGTATGTCAGAGCCATATGATGTATTTTTGTGTGTTCTGAGCAAAAAGTAGTACAGGATTCAAACTGCAGAGCTGTTGTTACCAGGATTTTAACTCAACGTTAACCATGTAGTCTCAGCATTTCAATTCCATCTTCTAAAACCTAAAGTGGAATTTGATCAAATGCCAAGTTGATTTTAAAATTGCTTTTATGACTTATGAAAGCATGGCTCAATTTGGGATCTTCTGCATATATTTATCTTCAGTTCTGTCTCTGCACTCAAATTCTGTGCTGTTGTTTGAAAATAGTTGGCCATTCTAAATTAAAGGAGCACACACTTGTCTTTGCTGTGTATACTGACAAAAGCACTGATTCTGGCTTTAGGCTGAAATGCTCACTAAAATACAACATAAATTTAAACCTATTTTACCTTTTGATGTTAGCTATTTTGTAAGTATAGCAGGATTTTCTTGGTTTTGTATTTAACTCCTCTGATGTTGCTAAATGATAGATGCTGCAGAACAGCATTTTATTACGTATGTTTAAAAAATAAGGTTGTATAATGAAAGAAAAGGCAGGAAAAGGGAGGAAGGAAAAGGGAAGCTTTTTTCCCCCAACTTCTTGGTACCCAGATCTCCTGCAATGAAGTTAGTGACATTGATGTAGCACAAGGAAAATTACGACAATATGGAGTCCTTGTGAAAATTTCACTCGAAGAAAATATAGTTCCAGGACCATCCCAACTAGTACTAGAAAACTTTTAGAGAGAGATATCCCAAGTTACACAAAAAACAATAAATTTGATTTGCACAGGACTGGTTTGGACTGTTAAATTAATGTTTTATTACGTCCACGCTGTGCAGAGTTCTTGTTCATATTGATAGAGACGTTCATTATAACTAGAATTTACTCTTGAAATCTCAGCATTTTCTGAACATTTTCCTGAAAGCAGGCATGCAGGCGGAGAAAAGAAAGCCATCTGTAAACATCATAGTCTTAATTTGTAATGTGCAATCTATATATCGATAAAATTAATTTAACGGTGCTGTTCCAAGAACATTAAACAAAAACCTTAGCCTGTATCCCAAACTATTTTTTTCTTGCTGATACTTGAGTCAAATGAGTGAAATTCAAGGTATACTCAGGAGAATCAATAAGGCAATTAGAAAGCTTTTGGAAATAGCTACATAGGTACCAAAAGACACAACAATTACTGTCAGTAAAATTTGATTTTCAGAATGCTAAATATTTTGCAAAAACTTTTCAACATCAAAACCATACTCTCTTAGGTAAATAAAAGGCATAGAGATTTGCACACATCCTGCAGCAAGAGTGAATGATGGGATCTGACACAGTATCAAAACTGACACATTCGCACAAGAATTTTTAATGGTTGCCATCTAATAAGCAATTTGGCATGGATTTAGACATGAAGAATAAAATTAGCTAAATGCTCTAGTGGTTGCCCAAAATGAATACCAAAAAGATTGTATGTGACTGAAATGACTTATAAGATGGAGAATTTTGGAAAAAAAACCAATTTTGACACTGTGTTCCAGTGTAAATAGTATTGGTTAAATTGAAGCAAGTACACTAGCTGTCTCCAAAGTAATTCTGGAGATGTCCAAGTCAGACACACATTTCTACTAATTATGTAGACAGATACATAAGCAATAATAATAATATTAATGGATCCTGGAACTAAATATGTTACTGCACTCCAGTTCTATTTTCCTTCTGGAGTGATAGGCCTCATAAAAAAATCTAAAATTTTTTTGAAATTTACTTATTACTTGTTATATAAACATATTTATGTGTAACTTGGAGGTTGATGTGTTGCTGAAAAAAAATCTAGATCAAAATATTCTGTGAGTTTTACCTTTTCATTACAGCACAAGTTTTGAAAAGGGAATTACTTTTTCATTTGATTCATAGTAATTCCATAGAAGTCACTGTCATAAGAAATTTTAAAAGTTATAATCTTAGCCTAGATCATCAAGAAGGATTAGAAACCTATGGAAAATACTCATAGAACTACTAGAAGTGATGAAAATTAAGGCATATAAGTATTTGTAATTCAAATCAACCTGCAGTATGAATACCAGAAAATTCACATTAGGTGGCTATTTCCTCAGTGTCAGAATATTCCATAACTGTCAGGATATGATAAAGATACCATACTCTCTAAAAGGATTCAGTACTGTCCATGTTGAAATAAGATATTAGATGAATCAATTAGATTGAATCACTATGACTAGCTCTTTTAAAATAAGCAAAAGTGGTGTCTCCTGCTGAGAAAATATTTTAAATATGAGCATCACAGATGGCCTTTAATTGTTTGTTCTCAGTTTCTGCATGCCCAAGTTGTAATTCCCAAAGTTAGTTTCACAGGGGCAGTCAATACTGAAGGGCAAACAAATTGACTTGAAACTGGAACAAGATAGAAGAATCAGTCTTTTGAAAAATCAAGCCAAGATTTTGAAGCTGAGCACTCAAATTAGATAACACTTGCAGAGGCTGACATCCTTTGTGCCTCGCTGTCTTCTCTGCAAAATGGGAATAATTCAGCCACTGAATCTGATAATCATCACCAATAATGTTTGTGATTCACTCCACTATTTGAGTTAGAGTATATTAAAATTGCTAAGAGATTAATTACGTTGTATTTTGGTGATGATAAACACTTAGGACTGCACAGTGAATAAAGAAGATGAAAGAAATATTGAATTAACTCAATGATACAATGAGGCATAATCATACCTATGCATGGGGTGTGAATTAAAATGGCACAGCCAGACTCCATCATAATCTTAAACTGGGCTGCCTAGGAAGATTATGGAATATTGTGGTGGGTTAACCTATTGGCTGCCAGGTGTCCACCAAAGTATGCTCTCACTCCCACTCCTGATCAGGACAAGGGGAGAAAAAAAGACGAAAAAAGCTCATGGATTGAGAGAAGGACAGGGAGATCACTCACCAACTACCATTATGGGCAAAACAGACTCAACTTGGGGAAGAGTATTTTAATTTATTGCAAATTAAAAACAGAGGAGGATCATGAAAAAACAAATCAAGACTAAAAATGCCTTCCTCTCACCCCACTTTCCATCCGAGGCTCAATGTCACTCCTGGCTCTTCTACCTCCTCCCCTCCCTGAGCAGAACAGGAGGGGACAGAATGGGGGTTACAGTCAGTTCATAACACTTCATCTCTGCCACTCCTTCCTTCTCACACTTTCCCTCTGCTCCAGCGTGGGATCCCTCCCACACGATACAGTCCTTCATGAACTGCTCCAATGTGGGTCCTTCCCATAGGCTGCTCCAGCGTGGGTCCTTTTCACAGGGTGCAGTCCTTCAGGAACGGACTGCTCCAGCATTGGTCCCCCACAGGATAACAGCTCCTACCAGAAAGCCTGCTTCTCTGTGGGTTCCTCTCCACAGCCTGCAGTTTTCTGCTAGGAGCCTGCTCCAGCATGGGCTTTCCATGGGCTGCAGCTTCCTTCAGGGCACATCCAGCTGCTGTGGTGTGGGGTCCTCCACAGGCTGCAGTGTGGACATCTGCTCCATTGTGATCCTCCATGGGCTGCAGGGGGACAGCCTGCGTCACCGTGGTCTTCTCCATGGGCTGCAGGGGAATCTCTGCTCTGGCACATGGAGCACCTCCTCCTCCTCCTTCACTGCCCTTGGTGTATCAAAAATAGCGTGGCCAGCAGGAGTAGGGAAGTGATCGTGCCCCTGTACTCGGCACTGGTGAGGCCGCACCTCGAATACTGTGTTCAGTTTGGGGCCCCCCACTACAAGAGAGACATTGAGGTGCTGGAGCATGTCCAGAGAAGGGCAACGAAGCTGGTGAAGGGTCTGGAGCAGAAGTCTTATGAGGAGCGGCTGAGGGAGCTGGGACTGTTTAGCCTCGAGAAAAGGAGGCTGAGGGGAGACCTTCTTGCTCTCTACAACTACCTGAAAGGAGGTTGTAGAGAGGTGGGGGTCGGTCTCTTCTCCCAGGTAACAAGTGATAGGACAAGAGGAAATGGCCTCAAGTTGCGCCAGGGGAGGTTTAGACTGGATATTAGGAAATTTTACTTCACTGAAAGGGTTATCAAGCATTGGAAGAGGCTGCCCAGGGAAGTGGTTGAGTCGCCATCCCTGGAGGTATTTAAAGGACGTTTGGATGAGGTGCTTATGGACATGGTGTAGTGGTGGTCTTGGTAGTGTTAGGTTTACAGTTGGACTCGATGATCTTAAAGGTCTTTTCCAACCTATACGATTCTGTGTCTGCAGGACTGCTTCTCTCACATTTTTCTCACTCCTCTCTCTCACAACTGCTGTGGAGAGTTTTTTATCTTTTCTTAAATATGTTGTTATAGAGGCTCCACCAGCTTTGCTAATGGGCTCAGCTTTGGCCAGCAGCATGTCTGTTTTGGAGCCAGCTGGAACTGGCTCCATCTGGCATGGGGACAGCTCTCTCTTCTCACAGAAGACACCACTTCAGCCCTCTTGCTACCAAAACCTTGCCAGATAAAACTAATAAAAATACCCATCATTCAGGTTTTTAAAGAACATTTTATGAAGACCACGTATCATCCATCATCCTCAATTATGATACAGACAGATAGCAAAAGATCCTTGGCAATGTCCTGTCTCAAGAAAGGAAACATTTCACAGACAGACTTCTAGAAATAGAAACATAACTTCATTTTCTCATGAGCAACCTACATAGAGTAGGAGGAGAGACATTTGTTGCATTGCACCTCTAAAGTCCCTCAAGACTGAGAAGACATCAGAGAACAGCAATGAAGAGAAGTATTTGTTCAGCTTAGTGGTTCTGCCTTCCTGTCTTCTTGGAGGCCAAGGTGACTAAATACAGTTCTTCCCTATACCTGGCTCTGCCAAATTTCCTGAAGTTGTGGAAGTCTCTGTTGGTTACACTATAACATCTTTCTCTATTTACTGTTTCAAAATTAAGGGGACAAAATATTCATCAATTCTTGTCACTAAGGTTTACTGCATACTGCTTAAATTATATTGACTGGAAGATGACAGCAAGTATGAAAGGGGCTATGATTTTTGGTCAATTACAATGGGTGGCCATATAATGCAGAGTGATTCATATAGCTGAACTCTTACGGAGAGTTAGACTTTGCTAGCTGTTGGGGCAGTTATACAGGAGACTGCTTACACAGCTTTCATTGTAACTAATTGTAACAGCAGCCCCCAAAAAGATATCATACACATCTATTTTTTAAAGATGTTGAAGGACGACTATGAAAAATAAGTCAGAAATAGAAACAATGTGTGATCATGTGGAGCGTTAAAACAACAGGGGGTTTATTACTGAGATGGCTTAATTCCAGCAACAATACACACTTTCAAGTTATTCTTAACACTATATGATGCTATTTAGCACATTTAAATATAGATGTACATTATATTCAACATTAAGAAAGCAATACAGATTAAGATAATGCAGAATGTAGTATATTAAAACAACTGTTCAGTGTATTATATTAGTCTCATAAAGTCAGTTATAAGCCCATGAAATTCTCGGGCTTTTTCTAGCACCTGAAGATCTGTCTTATCAGAAAATCAAGGCCCAGGTTCTGCATCATTGAATCAAATAGAAAAATGCCTATTGACTTTGACAGAATTTGTATGAATATTTCAAAATACTGGTTTAAGGTTCCAGAAGTTCAACTCTTTTGAATGACAACAACATTAGTGTTAAGAAATTTTATCTCAGAAGAAGAGGCTATTATTCGATTAGCCTTGAAGAACAGGAATCTTCATGATCTCTTACAGCTGTGCATGGGTAAGTGTTAATTATACTCAGAATGAATATTTCCAATACTCCGATTCTGTTTTGCTCTTTTGATGTAAGCTTGATGACTGAGAGTGGGTAGCTTAACAAGTCTTTTTGGTACTGGTCATCCATAATTCGTCAGCTAAATATCATTACCTAAATATGATGTATTTTTATTCTTCCATGAAAATATTTGGAGCAGAGGAGGGAGTCATATTTACAAAAACATTGAGGATTCCTTGAATATGAGTCCAATATTTCATATCTGAAGGTAGTCTTGGTGGTGAAAATAGGTATAATAACAATTCACAATACTATTTGCAGTGTTAGCTCCATTTTCGGCGGGTGCAGAAAGTGGAGGGAACGGGAGAAAGAAGAGCTGTGTAACTGCATCATTTTACTTTTGTCGTGCAGTGCAGTGATAGTGGGGAGAAGGAAGATTGCCATTGTTTCCTTAATACAATTCACCCTACCCTTCGCTTTCACTTCCAGTAAATCAATCTTACTAAGTTACATAAAACATAGTAAGTGTTAGGCTTTTTACACAAGTAGAAAGGACGCTGATTGTCTCAGATAATTTACTTCCTACTGTGTTTATTTCCACTGAAGTTAAAACAAAATTGCTAAAAAATAAAAGCTGGGATAATAGAAGAAAGGAAAGGGAACATGAATACCAAGCAGAAAACATTTTGAAAGTCAGGAAGCTATGTGGGGAGAGAAAAGGAAAGTGTAAAAGAAACAAGTAATCAATATGTAAAGAATAGTTATGATACTGTCCCTAAAGACAACAAATGAAATAAACCTGCTTGGATCTCAGAATTTGTTCTAATGAGAGGGGAGGCTGGAGAGCTACTGTGGAAGCAGTGTCCTCTATTGCAGCTTCTGCTCTTTGTAAGTGCTGTTCTGAGGCTTCTGCTAGTTGGTGTTTTCTTCAACACCATGTGGGCAAGTTACATCCCCCATAGCATCTGGGTGCTTTGCAGTCTTATATGTATTTGTTTTCACAAGGCTATCTCACCATCTTGCAGGTAGGAAACAAAGTGCAACAAAGCTGCTGATTATAACATCAAAACGTTGGAGAAATTGTACCCTTGAGAATGGCTGTCCTCATCATTTAGGCTCAGGGGAACCAGCGGAGAAATATATTTCCAGATGGTTGCCCAAGTACCTTCTATGCAGTAAAGCCCAGCTCTTTCTATTAGCTGTACACCTACTGCCCACATGGGTCTCTTGTCCTGAATTGCAGACTCCTGGATTTCAGCATTGTTACTGAAAATACATCGAAGGCACACCTTTGTTTTCAAGTCAGAAAGGAATGTTTGTGAAGAAGCACTGTTCAGGAAGGTATCTGAATTTCTAACGACACAAGTTTCTGAGGACAATTTGGACTGGTAGCTTTTGGGAGTGAGGTAGAGTCCCTCCTGTTGGGGGTAGAATGAGAAAATGTTCATGTGAGGTACATTCTACTCCATTTTTATGATTTAGCCTAGAAAAGATAAATAAATGTATATAAATTATAAAGCTCAGGAAAGCAAGAAAAACAAACCATCTCTCTATAGTTCTTCACCTCTTTCTTTATGAACTGCTATTGTGCTAGGAAGAGATACCATGCAATAAGCCACAAAGTAATAAAAGTTTCATTTCCCTCTTCCAAATTCTTCCCTCTTTGGCAATGGAAGTTATTTCTGAACAACAAAATCCATTCTGTGATCTTAATAACATATGCTTCTATGCCAGCATGATATTATGAAAATGACTTACAGTTTCAGTAGGAGCTGCAAGCATGCAGCACCTCTGAAAATCCATCTGTTTTTTAACCTTAAAAGGAAAACAAAGTGTCCACTGCTGAGCTATTGCAAATAAAATATATACCAGTTAATTAATTAGAAATCTATCTTCTTTAAAGTACAATATTAGGGACTCTGTGCTATAAAAACATAATGAAATTCACTTAATTTTCAGTATACAAGATCAGTATCATGAGTTAAAAACTCTATGATGGGTGAGGTTTGCATTCTGAATTGATAGCCCCCCTTTTTCATATACTAGTCACAGAGAAGAGCATGAAAGGAGGACAATGATGAATATTTTTATTTGAGAGAGAAGGCAAAGACTAAGGTGGCCTATTTATTTTCAGTGGAGAGGAGGTATTCACTACGCAGTCACCTTAGAATATGATTCAGAATATAAAGGTTATGACCTGATTTTTTTAAGTTGTCAGTGGAAACACATGCTCCCAGGGAATATTCAGAGCACCCACGCTAGAAGCCTGAAGTTGGCCCTATGAGTTCACTTGTTCATTTCCTCCCCCCTCTTCAACCTCATCCAGCTTCCAAGGAGGAAGCAACTAAAAAGCTAAAGCAACTATCTGCGATAGGAGCATTTCAGTCATCCTTGCTTAATGCTGTATAATTCAGACTATTGATCAAAAGGTCTCCTGAAATACCTACACAACTGTTGGGAACTGCGTCTTTAAAGGCTGCAGTACTGTCATGCGGTGCAAAAATTGCTGCGCTACACAGTGCCAATCAAATAGAAATCCTTTGTTAGTGTTAACAAAGGGGTTATCTGTCATCATCTGGCTATGGAGTTATTTCTGATAATTCAAGTATGATTTGAAATAAAAAGCTTAAAAATAATCAGCCAAGCTATAGATCCATTTTAATCTAGGATTCCAATAACGCAGACACAGAAAAGGGTTTCAATATCTTAATTTCTCTTAGAACAGCATATTGCCCTAACAGACTCAGAAAATAACTGCCCCAGTCACTCATACACATAGTTAGTACCTCAGCAAATACCCAGGCCTCAGAAATCAAAAGCAATGGTTCTGTCCCTTTGAATCCTAAAACAAGTCAAATTGTAATAGCCCATATTGTGTTTCTGTTTAAAATAGCATTGATTTTGCCTCCAGAGGCAAAATTAATGTGAAAAAAAGTAATTGATCACTCCTTAGGAAAAGAAATACTCCAGTCTCTGAATCTAATCCTCATTTTCAGCACTCTGACAGACAAACAATAATGTTTTCCTTGAATATATTTTCATAATTGTATTGGGTTTGCATGGCAAGGTTTTGGTACTGGTGGGGGCTACAGGGGTGGCTTCTGTGAGAAGATGCCAGAAGCTTCCCGCATGTCCAATAGAGCCAATGCCAGCCGGCTTCAAGACAGACCCGCCGCTGGCCAAGGCTGAGCAAATCAGCAATGGTGGTAGTGCCTCCATGATAACTTATTTAAGAAGGGGAAAAGAAGCTGCGCAACAGCAACTGCAGCTGGAGAGGAGGGTGAGAATATGAGAGGAACAACTCTGCAGATACCAAGGTCAGTGAAGAAGGAGGGGGAGGAGGTGCTCCAGGCACAGGAGCAGAGAGACATTCTCCTGCAGCTCATGGAGATTAACGGTGGAGCAGATATCCACCTGCAACCTGTGGAGGACCCAACGCCGGAGCAGGTGGTTTGTGCCTGAAGGAGGCTGTGACCCGGTGGAGAGCTTGTGCTGGAGCAGGCTCCTGGCAGGACTTGTGACCCCATGGAGAGAGTATTTAGTGTTGTGGTTAACCTAATACATACAGTCTTTATATATGTCCTAATTTTATTATATTTCTGCTTGGTTGGTTGGTTTTTCAACATGCCATGCTAATCCACAGCTGGTCAGCTCTCTGACAAACTATTGTTCTGTTATCTTAACTTGGAGGCATCACTACTCTGGGAATGATATAAGAGTTCACCTTTCATAAAGAGTCAAATATTTTTTCTTGCTGAGAAGCCAAGAAATGTCAATCACGATGGCATTTTTAGGCAACACCTCAGACCAAGTCCTACATGTGCTGAATTCAGAGTTCAATGGGAAAAGAACCTGACACCCGTCTTGCAGGCAATATGCCTTCTCTTACAATTTTGATTGGTTTAAGTGGTGTTACACAAAAGTACAATAGCTAATGACCAAGGCAGTGGTTTTTATTATCATTATTTCTGACTGAAGTCATTAAAAACATTCACAAAACACGTGATTATGGACACTGCCTTGAATATGAAGGTGTTGCATTTCAGAAGTCCACAATTAATGTTGGAGACATGATAGAATTTTCCTGGAGCAGATGTGACATCAATGCAAAGACACATTTTTCCTTGGAATTTGTCAATACTAATTTTTCATTTTTATAATTTTATTTTGAGTGAAAGTAATTTTCTTGGTTTATTTTCATTGTATGAGTTTATGTCACTTTACAACAGTAAAGTCACATACCTTTTAGGAACTGTCATTTTTACCACAGAAAAAAAATATTTATAATCCAGCTGTTGAGAGCTGAGAATTTTGAAGTCTAAAAGGCTTCTTAGACAAACATATCCATCTTTCACACATTTCAGTCACATTTAGATTGGTAAAGAAACAGAAGTCCAGCAATATAGAAAACATAACTTAGAAAACATAGCGAAGAATTGCTGATCTTGGTCCAGAGGGTTTCTAGCCTTTATTGCTGGATAGGCTATAGTGCCATGCACAGCATAAAGAAAGTAGAAGCATAGTAACAAAATATATTTGTCTTCAAAAAGGTTTGAGTTTTATCAAATACCTGACTGTAGACTGACAAATACTTGAACAAATTTTCTCTTTTGTATTACATATAAGTGAAGATGAGAAGCTGGAAGCTCAAAACTACTATTTTTTGAAAATTGTATCTCTTTGAGGGGGCTTTCTCATTGTTGCTGGGAGAGAAAAAATGGTGAGTTGTAAAAAAAAATCTGTAATGATTTTTTTAATTAACTGGCACAAGCTGTAAATGTACTCCAATAAGCCCAAGTGTCTTATTCAAACTGGTCATGAGCTGAGGAACTTTATATAGAGAACATCACAAGGAACAGAAACACATTTCATAAACACCCTGATGCGGGACTGTTGTGCATATTTTTATGATTGTTTTAAACATAAACAGGTATAAAACTGCATCTAAGATCTCTGGTTTATGAATGCTCTCACAACATGTGCAGCTGTTTAGCTCAACCCCTTGGTTTTAAAAACACAAACATATTTTTTACTCCAAAATGTTTCAAACATGGTTTTGATAGCTGTAGTTGTGTTTTCCTGCTTCACAGAAATATAAAAATACCAGTCATGCAAGATGTCACAGACATGAAGTCAAACAACCCTTGTCTTAAAGTTAGAGCTTAAAATGTATTATTAAAAAAAAAAGGCTAAATTTTTCTCAATTTACAGAAAGACAACTGAAGATGAAGCAGCAAAGAAACATGTTTTCAACACATGCAAAGAGGACGTAGTGGGGTAGGGCAACTGCCAACGCATTGAAACTGACTCCAGATCTCTACAGTCTTAGATATTTTTCATTACAAGCTGCATTTCTGAACAGTTATTGTGTGGCAGCTTTAAACATAAGTATTCTTTTAACTTAAACTTTGGAAATTGAACATTTAAAAGAAAAAGGCTCTCAAATATTGATTTTGTTACTGCAACATGACATTTACTGGAAAATAGTCTGATTTGAGGGAAGGTTCTCTTGTTTCTCTTAGTTATGGCAATGACTTTGTCATAGCAACCCCTTGTTCACTGATTTGTTTGTTGGTTTACTGTAAACCAACAGTGAATGACTGAATATAGATGAGAAAACTGCTATTGTCCAGTAAATTGGAATTATAACTGCTATAATATTAAACAAAAAACATATTCTGGAGTTTTCCCCTAGGTATGAAAGTATCTTCTAGTAAGGCATGATACACATATTCTAACTAAAGTATAGGAAGAATAAGAATTATTAGCACCAGTTTTCTGCTGTTACAATAAATGAGTAGAATGTATGAGTGCGAGTAGACTTTCATATTGAACTCTAGAGTCTGGATTTACCTTTTTAAATTTAAACAAACTGCTCCTAGGGCTATCAGTCATACAGTATTCATGGGTTCAAATGGGCTACTGTGCTTTGTTTTGTGTAAAAGTATAACACTAGAGAAACCTCTTGGATGGAGTCCTGATACCTCATTGATTACAGTATTCTGGAGGTCACATTTATTAGGGACCACTCAACACAGCTGAAGGACCATAAAAGATGATGGAAAACACTGTCTTCAAGAATGGGTCTCAAGCCCACTAAATGTCTCTCAGCAGGTTAAGGGGGATTTTTCACATTTTTTTCTACAAACTGAAATAAAAATGGAACCACAGAATTTTTTTTGTTTGACTTTGTCTATACAAACACTATCAGGTTTCTTGCAAGTAAATCTAAAACACTACTATGGCTTTCCAATTTCAGTTAGAGATTGACAAATGCTTTAAATAATGATTTTCTAATTATAACATTTTAAAAGAATTCCCTTGACAATCTAAATGCCACTTTTTTTGGTCAATTTTTGAGTTCAAAACATCTGGAATATTTGTGGAAGGTTAATTTTAAAGTTTTGGTAAACATCCAATTTCAAACTTACATTAAAAAAATCTGATACCTATTCCATATGGGATAAGAAACAATAATATGGTGATTTCATTTGTCCAATCATGACTAACCATTATAACTTAAATGGCTGGAATAAGTACTTAAGAAGCATTTCAGTCATCTGTAGTACATTGCAATCTTCCATAGAAATGGAAACAAAGATATATACTGATGTTTATTTTTAATTCCTTGTTAATTTCTCTGTGGTAAATAAATATAGACCAATAAAATGACCTTAGGCAATGCAGTATGTAGTTTATTCTTCATATACGAAGTTTTTTATTGTGCAATTTAGCAACTACAAAAAAGAGAGAGATAAAACAGATGAGAGAGAGAGACAGGGTGCTGAAGGTTTCTGCCAATATGAGAATATGCTTGCTTTTCCAGCAGACTGAGGGAGGCAATTTTCTCTCCTGCAGTCACACAGTAACCCTCATTAAGAAGTAACACAGTTGTTGATCTGCTAAGACAACATGAATTAAAGGAAATGAACAAATAATGCAACCTGTCTACTAAATTATTAAGATTAATACTTAAATTGCTTTTAATGATTAAATGGTAGCAAAGTGTACCAAAAAACATGTTTCAATAAAAGACTAAACAAGCTAAACTGAATCAGCAGTAAAACCAACTCAACATACCAGTTGACATAAGTAAGTGTTATGTTGTTTATTTCTGCAGTACACTAAAGTTAATTGGTAGAAATGTTTCTGTTTTCAACACATTTGTAAATATAGAAAGTTACAAGCAGTAAGGTTAATACCAATCTTGAGCACCATAATGGTCTCATAAAATGCTGTTAATGGAGAGAGTTATTTGAAAAACTGATAACCAGAAGCAGAATTGTTGCATTTCAACAATACATTTATATGGGTTTTTAATATACAAATTTTAGGAAGACACCTGCCATCTATTACAAGAGGAATTAAACTAAATTGTCACCAGCTCTCAAAGCTCGTTCCACAGTTTCCAATTCAAAACCAACCTTTACTATGCCCTCAGTAGTCAAACAGGTGTGCTCAGAACCATGCCTCAACAATTATCAGATCTGAGCTATTCCAAGTCTGGGGTGAAGGTCTATCTCAGGCATTCTTGCCGAAATCATTGTACTGCCAGCTTGCCTCTAAATCAGAGAATCGTTTAGCTCATATACCCTATGTACCATGCCAAGGATATCATGATGTCATGTGTCCACCAATTTGGAAAAGAAACTCAAAGTACCTTAATTACAATCATCCTAGAAGTTCAACCAAACATAAAATAATAAAGAAGTAACTTATGGCCTAAAAAAATGAATGCCTAATCAGACATCATTAGCTGCTTTATTTATAGGTCCATCTTTTTTGTAGTTTCACAGCAAAAAGGGAAAGACAGAGAGGAAAAGGTAAGGGTGCATAAATGCAAATCATGGTTTTACTTTCCTTGCATATCATGTGCTTTTGAGGAAAGTAAGGAAAAGGAAAACGAATGATGACAGGGAAAGCAGGTGCCATTACTCTAGACTGAGAACACTGTTGACTTCAGAAATCAGTTCATTTGGTCACCAAAATGTGCAAACAGTCCTGGCATTTCTTACATAATCTAAATGAGTAAAATATGCTATTGTATCACTTCTATAATCCTGGTGTTAAAATGTTCTGGTTTGCACTCTAAAAAATGAGGCAAATATTGCTAGCCTGCAAATGACCATGGAAATATAGACTATAATAATTATTCCCTTTATAATTTATACAGATTAAATAATTCCTGACTTTACATGACATTTAATGTGATTAGCACTATATATTTAAAGCAGTAACTGCATGATAAAGAGAAAATATTCTTCCTGAATATCACAATGAAAACTAATTCTGTCCCAAACATGACTTTTGACTTAAAATGACATTTTAGTAATGCCATCTATATTCCTCTGCTTCCTGCTGTTTTAATTTTTCATGTATTCAGACTTGATCCAGGATCTGAATAATTGCCTGTTTCACTATAGGCAAGGTAATGATATTGTGCATTATTATTAGTCTTTGACCAAACTGAAGAAAATGCAATGTGGAGATTTACTTTTTAAAAGAAAGAGGGGGAAAAAAACCTTTGCCCTATTATAAAATAATATCCAATAATCTAAGAAACTTTAGAAAAAACAAATTATCATCATTCATAGCTTGTAAATTATAACAAGTTGAATAAAACAACAGAAAAAAAAGCCACTTTGGTTATGTCAACATTAAAAAAAGTAAAAAGTTATTTGCTTCAGCTAAATTTAATATAGCTATCTTGGGTCCTTCTAACAATTCAGCCAAGGGAGAATTAGAGTATAGCATAACTTCTGGAGGGTTTATCCCAGGACATTGGACAGATTTTACATATTACTTGGAAACCCCCACTGCCATAAATTACTATGAAAATTCCTTGATGTATTTAGCTTAACATTAAATCAGACATATCTATATAAGCTTCAGTTACACCTTTAGATTTCATTGTATCCATATCTAAAGTCTAATTATTTCAGACATTTCTAATATTTCCCAAAAGACCTTTTATGGAGCCATCTGGTTCCAAGTATGTACGGTTTCACCACATGTCTGTTCTTAGCCTGAGCCTTTACCTTGGCTTAATAAACTTGTGGATTACTGTTGATCTGCAAAAATAAGTTCAAGTCAGGCATGTTCCTCCCCTTGGGGTGGCATACACCAGACCTAGCTGTAAAACAGTGATCCTTGTTGCCACCTCCCAACTGAAAATAGCACAAGCTCTTATCCACCAGATTGTCACAGTGCAGAGCCCTCAAGTTGTTAAAGATCATCTGTTTGATTAAGCTCTGAAACATAAGTATTCATACAGTCAATACTAGCCCCCTCAGAAGCAGTAGCTACCCACATCCTTTTTCAGCTTTTAAGCCTGCCTCTCATCTTGCACCTTGTCCTGCAAGAGGGTTAGGGTGAGGTGCTATCGGGAGTACAGGAGCAGAACTCAGAGTTTAATTTGTGTATGCGTGACAAATCTGGCCCAAAGTTCTAGTTTGGGCAAGAGCCTGTCTAGCAATACAAACACACCAAATGTTGTTTAATATAAGTAAGAGTTTCATGTCAGATATTTCAATGCTGATTTATGCTATGGCTCGACTACTGAGACTTCTGTATTGCATAATAGGCTAAAGACAGCCAACAAGTTTAAGTCCCTCCTGTTTCATAGCACTGCTTTTATACACACTTAGACATACGGATCTTTTCTTCCTAGTGACTGGGGTAGCAGTTCACCCACCCGTAAGAGACTTCTTTTTCAGTTTTTTTCCTTCCTTTACAGTGAAATATTAAGCATATTCTCAGTTTCCTACTTGTCATTATTGAGGCTAGCAGTACCATGAGCGTCAGGCTCTGGTTTCAAAACAGAGACACCCATAAGATGTCTTGACTTGACTCACAGATCCTTCTCAGACTAAAGCTACACTGCTTTCAACATTTTTGTTAAAAGCAGTAAAAATCAAGTAACTCTTTCTCTTAGCTTCAAACCAGTTCTAACAAAACTTCAGTACAAAACCTCAGCCCCATTCACTGGGGCTCAGATATATTGTTGAAAATCTCAGTTATGACTCCTGTTCAATGCAGAATTTTTCATGACTCACTGACCTTTCAAAAGAACCCAGAATCAAATGTGATTCTCTTTATACATTAACATCAAAAACATCCACAATTCACAACTTTGCATGGCTTACACATGAAACAAAAAGAACACCGTTGTTTAGAGGTTTGTTTTGCCTGTAAGCGTATGATTATATTCCAAATTCAAAGCAGAACTCGCGGTTTGCAAGTTCATGTAGGTCAAAATTGACAAAGGATTTGCATGGACTCTTAGGATGTAGGACTGCAGAATTTTGCGTATCAGGTTCACAGGCTGTCAGGGTGTGACTCACCAGGATTACGTGAAGACAACAGGCTTCCTCAGCTGCTGCAGCAGCTCTTTAGAAGTGACAGGCTGACTGAGTCATGAAAGCTGCTGAAACCATAGCCTACTTGAAGGAGGGACTTAATAATACTTGAAACTAACTGGCAGGGTGAGCTGTTTGGGGGTTTTTTATTATGCTTTTGTGGAGAGCATTGTCTCCTTACATAAGCCAAAGACAGTCCACTGCTTTCCTCTCTTTGGGGCTTTTGACAGAAGAGCCCCTACACTGAATCAGGAAGTCAGCTAGAACTCAAACAAAAACGCATTCTGAGCTTTTCTTCCTAGATTAATGGCTGAACCTAAAACATTATTTTGAACTTAAACTGCCTAATCATGCAATACCTTCTAAAAGAAAAATCCATTGTCTGAAGATAAGAATAACTTACTTTGACCAAAGGCAATACTTTTCTGTATAGCAGTATTGGGTGACTAAGTTGCATGAGGTATATTTTAATTGCAAGAGCTAGACAGATTAGTTGAACTAAATCTGAACTGAAAAATGGTTTCAGAAGGGCTTTTTCTTTTCTTGAAACACAGATGAGTGTGAGCCATTATTTTGAGGCATTTTTTAATCTAAGCCAGATATGAATAAAAAATAATTAATTGTTCCTAGTAAATCATAACAATTATATGGAAACCTGACATCTTATCCCCCTGGCAGAGGACATATCCATAAGGGGACTCTTACTGTGTCTACATTATGAAGTAATATGGAGCAATAAATGTGCATCTGTGACCTGAACAGCTGGCACTGAGGACTCGACATTGACACTGCACATGCTTCAAATGATTAAAACCTCCTTCAGACCAGCCTAGACCTGTGAACAAAATGCCCCATGGAAGTGGGAGTACATTAGGCTCATTCCTGGGACTCATCTGCCTGTTTAGTTTCACGCAATGGGAATCGAGGCTATGCTCTTGAAGTCTTTCATGATTTTGCCCAAAGTATGGTTCACATGGGTAACTGGGATATTTACTTCTCCTAGTCCTAACTATAATGCTACTGTAGGTGCACCCACTACCTACTAAGGCCTGCCATGTGATCCAGTGTTTCGGCTGTTCCCTCTGCTCTCATTTGGCACATGATCCACTATCATTTCCACACCACCACCATGAATACTCACTTCTGAAACGTGAAGCATTGCAGACCCCAGATGGGATGTAAATACTCAGTAAGGGGGAATTGCATCTACCTGAAGTAAACTTGCATTAAATTTCCTTTAAGAAATTGAGAATAGGGGAGAGAGAGCAGCTACACCTTTGATTCTGACTCCTCTGTGTTGGAAAACATGGCATAGCTGCTGGCAGATGGGTCTTGAAAGCACCCATTGGAATCACTAACATGTTCTTCTTTCCTGTCTCCGCACTGACAGGCTGTGCTGCAAATAAATGTCTGCTCCTTCTTACATGTGCATGAAATTTGGCTGAGGGGGTTTAGTGTAACCTCCCTTTTCACTGAAATCTCCTCCTTGCACCTCAAAGCAGCATTTTAGATCCTCTGCTCCCCTGTGTCACACACCTTGGAGAGCTGAAGAGAAGTAGAAATGGTGAGGCAGAGACACAAGTACCAGCACTGCTCTTAAAAGAAAGTGGGAAATGGGGCTACAGTCTCCTCCTAGCTGTAACTCCATGCCGATGGACCTTTCCCTTTCTTAAAACACTATTTTCCAGTATGAATCAAATACTACATTTGATATGGCAAAAGAAATAGATATGGATTTGAATTATTTCTCAGAAATGTTGGTATGTACTTGACAGCAGTGGAGCCGAGAGAAACAATTTTCTAAATGAAGTAGATGGGAATATCATTATATATTTAATATTCAGCAGTGTGTTTGTTAAAGCACAAAATAGAAGCACGAAATAAACTTTGATGACATACAATTAATTTGCCTACCTGCAGGCAGTTAATGCAATAAATAAACTAATTCAGCTCTTATTAGGGCCTTAAACTTACGATGAGTTTTTAGTTCATTTAATTAATACTTAAAAAATAGCCTGAAGTTAGGTAAATCACATCACAGAGAAGCAATAACAACTGGCATTTATAAATCTATTTGCTGATGCTTACTTAACATCTTCAAAATGATTTTGTTAAAAAAACATGGTAAACATAACCATCTCTTGTGGCTGTTCTGATTTATCAGAAATTTTGATTCAGTGGTCCTACCCAAGTCCTTGTTTCAATGACATGTCTTCCTATGAGAAACTTCTTGGTTCTGCTCTTATACCTAGCCACTGCTAGATTTGGTACCAGCCTTACAAAGTTAAAGAAATATTTCAAAAGTTTGTAGCAGATTATTATATTTTATATGATTATTAATTATACATTTCTAGGGAAATTAGTTTTCAGTTGCCTAACTTTTTTAAAGAGTATGGAGCTTGACTGGCTTTTGTTTTGCATTATTTTCCATTAAGGAGAAAAAACCCCAACTGTTAGTAGTTATTTTTTTCTCTGTTCTTAACATCATTTTCCTGTAATGAATTGATTCTCAGCCCATACATTTACATGTTGCAATTGACTATCTCCTGTCTCTTTCACAGAGACCACAATTTCCTGTAACATCTTTGGTTAGCAAGACACATTTATGACCCAGAAATTACATTGCCACAGATGATGAAAGCTTGCAAGAAGAAACAGCTAGTGCCTGTACTAAACTTGCTCTAGTTTAAAAAAACTTTTCTATGTTTATGGCACCAGGGAAGTAATTTGTTCTACTTAAAGCAAAAGCAAGTTCAGCATTTCAACAGGGATTTTTTTCTTCCTTAACTGATGTACAGTTTATCTTCACTGAGTTAAGAGATGAAAAAAGTGCATGCTGGATTCAGCATATGCATAGCAGTATATAAGAGAGAGAGGGTGGAAAACTGAAATATATTTGGTGGATTTTCCTCCTTCAGCCTATCCCTTGCTGTCAGCAGCACCGTGTTGCATTAAAATGATTCAACAAAGAAATTATGGTCTGGATTTTGGGCCAGTGTACTCAATGTACAGAGCAATACCAATGTACAGAAAATGAAGTCTGGGGACAGTATGTAATATATTCAGACCAGTGTCCATGGGCTGAATATCTAAATAGGTCAAATCTTTATGAATCTGACATTAATACTGGTCACCAGATATCACCAAAGTTCTACATGTTTCCACTAGAAACAGTCCTGTCAGTTGAAGTGGGAAACTTTGCAATCTCATACACTACTTATTATGAATATGGACAACAGAATCAAGCCTTTAATAATTCTTTCTTTCTAAATATATTATGGGATTAAATAGAGAGTGTTTATTCTGCATGTAACGTGTATATATACCCGTATGTATGTGTATCTATATATCTATCTCCACAGGAATTCAGGGATTGAGAAACTTGATGGAAAACATTGGGAATATAATTCAAGAATGTACTGTGTCCCTAGTTAAGAAAAAATGCAAACAAATATGCACTTGCATTCCTCTCTCTCTGCAGTAAGCACACACTTTTTGTTGAATGATATTTTAATAGCCTTCTTGTGATTTACTTCAATCATCATAGAATTATTTGGATCCATTTAAACATTTATTGAACTTACTTTTATAGAGTTACATGTATACATAGTGTTTTAGGTACCTTACACCATAATTAAGACTTATTTGCTGAGGCTTTCTTGGCAAAATATGATCTTTACAGGAGAAGCTTAGGCAGGTGCAATGTAGTGGTTCTAGTGAATAGGATTGCTTCAGGGTGAAGACAGATGGGTTTTTTTTCTTCCCTCCCTCCTGCCTCCCCTCCCCTCACTTTCTCTCTCGAAGTGTTGGCGTTTTTTTTTTTTTTGTAGTTGTTATCTAGCATGATGGGAGCAGGAAAGGCTGAACCTATGGGATAAAAAAGCTCCACTAATCTCCAGTACTAGTGTACTGAAAGAGTCCCCTGTTACTAGTATGATGAATCTTCAAGAGAGATATCTGCTCAAATGCTATGATTTGTCTTTTGTTATTACTTGTTCATTGTCTTCAAAGATTTGTGCAAAGGAATATCCAGAAAAATATCACTCTAAGGAGGCAGGTGACAAATGGTGGCAGTGGACATTGAGATGCTTTGCACCTGTGTTCAGTGTATTCCTGCCCAGCAGAGCTACACCAGCAACCTAGCAGGGACTTCTCTGTCACTTTGCACAGACCCAGGATGGGAGCAGGAGAGGGAAAGGCTGGGGGTGGTTCCACCCTGACACTTTTCTGCAGCATTTCCAGTGCCTCTGCCTGTCTCTATGCCAGACTCCTATCCAAAGGAGTCACGATAGCATAGTGTCTTTACAGATGAGAAAATGCAACAGAGATGAGCAAAACAAATCCATAGATATTTTAATGAGAGGTATATTACCTCCAGCAGAACAAAAAATTACTGTATTTTTTGACCTAGTGTATAAGAGATGCAACAATGCAATTTCTAGACACATCTATTGGTTTATCTGTGTTCTCACTTCAGGCAGTGGAAAAATTGCAATCAGTTTTAGTGGATGGACTGACACTAAACACACTTTGAAAACTCTAGAACTTGTTCCCTTCCCTCAGTGACATAACCTCAGATAAAGATGATCATTCAAACGGCTGGTTGGTCATACCCTGTACAGATGGTACACAGGCAGATGCCACAACACCTTACTTGCCTGTACATGATTAGCATATAGAAAGCTATCAGAAAAGATGTCCAGGAAAATGGTGGCAGTAATATCATCTTATTTAAACAATCATTCTTAGTCAAGTCACATTTTTTGGCATTGGTGAGAAGAACAACTTTCTAATAGGAAATCTGCAGGAAGAGAAATGTGGGAAATCAATTTACCATTCAAGCCTTCTTTCATATCTCTATTTTTAAATCATTATTTTAAGGTGCTTGTGTTAGAAATGCTACCTTTCATTTTGATAATCCAGTTTTTAGTCATGTTAATAAAGCCATGTAATTCTGTTCCTCTTTTCCCCATGCCTAGAGCAATTACTTATGTTGACACAAATATGAAAATAATTCACAAATAAGTTTAATTCAAAAACCCAAGATGGATTCATTTTCTCTTTATACATAGTATAACATATTGGGTATGTAAATAGAAAATACTTGTTGTCATGCTTAAAGAAATAGAGACAACATCAGCATGAAAACATAACTAATATTAGTATAAACATTTATCTTTAGTGGCAGATTTGTGTGTTTATTTACTTGCTAATTTTATCTGCTGGAATTTATTAGGAAATTAGACATAGGACTACATGGTACATACAAGCTTTAAAAAATACAGTATCTTCTTGATAGTGAAGTCGCTAAGCAATTAGAATTGCCTAAGCCACATTTTTCAGAACAAAAAAGAGTTTAGGCTACACATCCATTTTCTGTAACTAAACATCAATTTTTAAGCCTCTCTTTTTTGAAGTCTAGTTATCATGGGGGTGTGAAATACGTGAATAATGACTTTTCATTCACTTTTCCTCTTTTCTACAGAGAAAATTAAAAAAAAATGGTTGAATCCTACAATCTCATCAATACTGTCAATAAATAGAAAAAGCGGCGAAAAAAGCATGTTTTCTATGTATGTGAATCCTTTATGGTGAATTTTGAACTCTTCACAGGTCTGTTTCTGCAAAGCTTTAAAAATTTCTTTGCACTGGAAAGGTTATCTAGGTTTTTATGAGATCTGAAGTTTGTATGATTCATACATATATTTCCATCAGGTTTTGTTACATGGAAGAGATAACCATGATCACTTCAGTAAATTAAAGAGATTTTATTGTGTTCATTTATTCTAATCATCACCCTCAAATGACAGATCCAATTCAGTTTCAAACATGAGCTCACTTCTGACATAAGCAATAGAAGTTGGATGCAGGTCAAAGAGTAAAGATGGACAAAGGCTTCCTGTGCAAACAAGGATATGGCAAATGCAAGAAGAACCACACTGAATCTGTGGGCAATGTAAGCTATGACAAAAGGAGCTATGAAGAAGATCTTGACTTATTTCATTACTTTTTGTACTAAATAGACAAGCAAGCATCTTGAACACTCTCATCATGAAGAACTGGCAAGATCAGCAAACAGGACTTCAAGGAGATAATTGGTTTTCTGTTTTCTTTTTCTGACTCTTGGGCAACTACTCCTAATGTCTGAGCTTCTAATTATTTGCAACAGAGGAAATTCAGCACTTCAGGTGAGTGTGGTTTGGATAACAGTACCATATTATGAAATACAACAATTCTTTAAAGACAAATAACCATGAATAGGTGGATCAAATGTTTACATTGTTAGAGCTGCTCCGATGGAAAAGATGATTTGTGGATTCTGCAAGATATGCTGAGAAGGAAGTCAAAGCCATGTACATCTTTTGATATATATAAGGGAGGCGACATGCCTTAATTCATTAAACAGTTTATCCAGCACTGTGTGGCATGCAACGTTTTCTGAACTATTTTAAGTATCTAGGTTTAAAGATGTGATGCAAAGTTGTGACCAAGGGCCACAGGACAATTTTTAACAGTAGTTTATGTTAGTAAATGGAACTCATTGACAAAGGAAGTACAACTACTTATGTGAAATATACGTTAAATACGCATATATGCCTCAGCACCAGCTTACAGAAACTAAAATGTTTCAGTTCTAAAATGTCATCAATAAGATGCATTTATCCTTCCTAATCTAAAATAATTTAAAATATATCCTAAGAAGGCATGTGTACATGCATGGTGGGTGGAGAGAGTTGCCTACCTGAAGAATTTAGACCTCTGAAAGAACTGAAAGTTGTATTTGAAGCGTTCTGAGACATACTGTTTTTCTGCATTTCTCATGCTAGTTATTTCTCAGCTGAGACGGAATTTAAAGAAAAACATCAGAAAAACTTAATTTGCAGTGATATCATAGGTATGCTAACAATTCAACCCAGCATATAAATTAAAAATTTTATTTGCTGTAAAGAATCCTTAAAAAAAAAAAAAATTTAGCCAAGCTTTTTTAATATTTTGCATTTGTCATTTGTCTGCTAAGATGATTGACGATATGCCCACACAATACAGAACTCTTGGTTTTGGCATCGAGGGTAGTGACAGTACTTCACTAGGCACTTGCAGTCTAAAACTGCAGACTTTTGACCCTGTATTCCACATATACAGGGTCTTAAAAGTTTGATAGTAATGCTGATTGGTAGATCGTCAACAAGGATAGCAGTCCCTGTGCTAATTGCTATGCATACCTGTAAAAGCCTCCTTATTTAAACAGAAAACAACAACAACCACCAGAGGTCAAAACATATCCTGAAATTGGACTCTGCTACAAATATATTTTAGAATTAAATCAGGAATACACTGGAATTCTTCTGGCTTACTTCTCAGTACCCTTCACTTGATTAGACCACAGGACTATTAGTAAGGATAAGCAGCCACCATCAAGGAATAAAGGGTTTGTTAGAGAAACCCTTGGGAAACCTTATTTTTCCTCATTTATTCATTTAACCTTGTTGATTTTGGTAAATTGTATTGACAGAGTAAGACACATCCATTCATATCAATAAATGTAGAAAATTTGGTCCAAAAATATCCTTGATGTTTTGTTTGTTTGCTTGCTTGACATGTAAACAAATCAAATAAAAGCATCTCAGGAATACTGTTGGCTAAAAAGACACATGTGAATTAACAATGTCTTCTTTCCCTGACTCCCTTTTGTTGCCATGGAAATCTTTCTTTTGAAAGTACACTTTTGCTGCTTGACCTTAAAGAGAGGCACACATGAAAAAAGTTATCAGAGTTGCTTTGGTGTTCACATTTGCTGTAATAAATTATCTCCACATTTCAAAACTTTAATGGCAATACATTAAAATACTTAAAGTTCAAACCACAGGTCCTTTATATGTTCTGCATGCATAACAATACACACATACGCAAATGATGGTCAGGTTTACCAAGACACTACTTCAGTTACTTTAATTCATATTAATGATACAAAGTAGCTGTAAAACTGATTTCTTCAAGTCAGAAAAGAACAATGAACCTGGGGCATATCTAAAACAGTCTCTTTGCAGGGATGCAAATGGAGAAAGAATTACTCTGTCATTATTTTTTTAGAAATAGAAATGTTTTAGAAATAGAAATGTTATTTATGAACATTTTACTGATGTAAAAAGCACAGACTGGAACAGATATTCCACAGGTTGGTCGTATTCTTAGGGGAAGCTGAGAAGAATATACTTAATTGCTACTTGTTAAGTGCAGGAGGATGGGAAGAAAGAAGCATTACACATATTCTATCTGTGGTTAATGAAAGCAATTCAGCAGAGGTCTCAGAGAGCCATTGTGAGAGTTCAACAGACTGAACTGACAGCACTTGCAATAACGTTATATCATCAGATACCCTAGCTGGTTATTCAATCAATTATGTGGCAATTCCAAAGCAATTTTAAAGGAAAAAGGGGTAAGATTTCCTAATGCTTCTTCCCCTCCATCCACCTTTCTCCCATATCCTTCCTTTTAAATACAGCACTTGTGAAGAGCAAACTGAAAGAAGCCAGCAAAGAAAACACCAAAAAATGGAAAGGGAAATGAAGACAGGATACTATCAGACAGACATAAAATACTGGAACTTTATAAGAAGGAATACATTTTAGAAGAGGAGCGATAAGGTGAAAAGTAATGGAGAATAAAATGGATGGAAAGAATGTACCAAACCTATTTTTAATGGAAACCTGAGTTTTCAACTAAACAAGATTTTCACAAAAAAAATCCACTTTCTGATAAGAGTTTAGCTTTCCCAATGCAAAATCAACTCTTTTCAATTGAAAATGCTCCCAGGATACCTTGTGGTTGTAATTTGTTTTCTCAGAGTCCATGAAACACTGTGTGTGATGACTGCCATAACAAAGTCTCTCTCTTATCAAAGGAAGACATGATGCTGCTGCAGTGTGATTTCAACAAAGACCTCAGCCCAAAGAAGAAAAATGGGAACATATCTGCTTCAAAATTCCTTTGAGACATCAAAGCAGCACTTCCAAATCATAACATTCAATTTTCCTGCTGAAGTTTTAGTGAAAAGATCTTAGCTTTGATAAAAGAAAATTTCTACAGAAAAAGATTATTTGTTGTAAGTGTGAGATTATCAAGAAAGGATGCTTAAAGTAGGAAATGCTATAGGTAAAATTGCAGTTGTCAAATCTTTAAACATCTTGTTAATACTTTTTTTAGTATTATTTTTTACATAAATGGCTACAGTGAGCTACTGTCACAATGACAAGGAAACTGTACTAAAGGTAGCACTTTGCATCCTTACAGGTGATTGCTCTATAGACCTTTACCAGAGAAAGGAAGAAGTTTCTGTGAAAGACAGGAAGCAGAGAAGGAGAATGAGAATAGACTTTGAAAGGGCAAACCTAGAAGAATTTTCAAGATAAAGACATATTCTTGTGCACCAGGAGAACACTGGAATTATTTCAAAGAAAGAAATTTCAGGAATTTCCAGCATGATACATCGTGAGGGACTTCTTATATTTTTGTTGAAAGATTTATATAATATGGATAGCAATGTTATAGCAACTGAAACACTAGGTAGTAAGAAGCATCTAGAAACATTAACAACCTGAGAGATTGAAAAGCGGAATGTGTATTTCCTAGAATGCCGGTAGAAACATACTAGAAGTTATAACTTGAATTTTATGTTAAACTCCAAAAATTGCTTCATAAAATAAAAATACTTCTCAGCAGTACCTTGTAAAGAGAGAGAATATTAACTGACTACAGGTTCTGAGCATTCTGACTGTAAAGAGGCAGCTCACACAATGATGCTGAGAAGACAATACATTAATTCCCACTCTTGTTGTAATTTGTGGATGATTATTGATTACAAAGGACCTCCATCTCCTTCTTCTACCTCACCTTCACAAATATGGCCTGAAAGTGTAACTCCCCAGACTGCTACGTCCACCTGCATGTGAAGCACTAAAGCTACAACAGCAGGTTCTGCTTCACCTGCAGCGCCATCTTAAAATTGTATGATTGAAGGGGTTACCCAGGTGAGCTGCCTCCCACCTCTCATAGCTGTTCATAAAAGGAAGGCCAAATGGCTCATGAAGCAGCTCGTGAATCATTAAAGTTTTCTTGTAGATTATGAGATTCAAATAAGGATCCATTAGTGACAGCACACCAAGCTAAAAACTGTGTTCATTCCGGAACGCAGGTTTTCCCTAGTCAATGCCACAAAGCAGAGGAGAAAGCATATATGAGTGCTAACTGTTTAAACAGACTGATCTTTATTCCTCACTGCATTTGTACCAGAGCTTTCAAAGAGCTACTTAAATAAGTATTCTCAGTGACTTCAGAGTTCAGCAAGGCACAAGCGTATGTACCTTGCTGTTATGTCAGCCTACTTATCCACCTGTAAACTGGCTGACAATTTTGCTTATGCTTTTAAGATGATTTATTGACTGCAGTCACTTAGTGTGTTTTCAGAAATCAATGTTGTTCTACTCTGTGGGTATTTCTGGGTTTGTTACAAACATTAAAAGTTCTTTTTCCTCCAGTGTGCAATACTACTGTGTTTTTGTGCATGGTTTCAAGTGGAATAGAGGAAGTAGAACTGAAAAGGAGTACGTGTTCTGTGTATAGAGCTGGGGTTGAATTAGGGACAACAGGACAAGATTTTGCTTTCTGCCCTTAATACATGAGAAAGTCAGGTTTAAAAGTGCTTGTCTTGCTAAGAGCTTCAAGAAAATGTATGATTAATATTTCATATTGTTGAATTTTATTTATCAAGTACTTGCACGTTTAACATTATATTGCCTTGTCAGCATTCTGTTTGGTTTTCTACAACTACTAAGTCTATAAAAATTAGGACTTGATTGACATTAAGGTGTGGTATAATATTGTCAAGCCCCTCTATATAGCAATTCCAACAAAAAATAACTAACACAATTTAACTGGAGCTCCAGCAATGTTTCATTGGACCAAACTATACAGCCTTTAGCAAAAAAAAAAAGATTATCGTTTGACTGCTAGTACTTTTCACCTGACTAATAGCTTATTTCCAGAAAGGAAAAAATTTGTATCAGTTTCTGTGGTTTTATTGGTTTTCTGCAGCAGTCCCCTACATACAGATGATTATCACTTCTAGGTAATGGCCTAGTGTTACTGTAGACATGATCAGCTTCTGGTTTGCAGTTATACAGTCCCAAAAATACAAAATGAACCAATTTACCATTATATTTTAGACTGCAGCACCTTTCCTGGTGACACAATCTTTTATTTCATGGTGCTGTTAGTGGAAGCAATATTAATCAAGCCTTTGTGGTACAGCAGTTGAACTCAAAGACAGACCACTGAGTCCACGCATATTTTAGAAGGCTGTTTTGGCTGATTAGTCTTCTACAAACACTAGTAACAATAGCACAATTGACTATGTACCATGTTGGAAAGAGGGGAAAGGATGTGTGACAACTCTCTTACGGCTCACATTTTTAATGACATTCAAACTAGACATATAATCCAAATTCTGTTTCCTTTTCTCTTCTCTTCTCTTCTCTTCTCTTCTCTTCTCTTCTCTTCTCTTCTCTTCTCTTCTCTTTTCTCTTCTCTTCTCTTCTCTTCTCCACTCAGACTTTACAGTGTGATTTTCCAGAATCCAGAGAGCTTGAAAGAGAGAGAGAGAGTTTGTGGTGAAAACTTCCCCTCTGTTGACATAGACAGGATTGGTTGCTGGTGCTCCCCGTTGTAATCGTCTCATAAATAAATCAGTGCTTTTAAGAAACTACATCTGTCAATAGGGAAAGATTTTCTTATTTTCCTGGAAGTATGGAAGGGAAGAAAAGAAATAGTTTAATTTTTTGCCAGTGATTAGCATAAATTCATTTGACAAACTCAGTGCTTTTATTTCAACCCCAAAGAAGATCATTGTTTCTGTGACTAGAAAATCATCCTCAGAGTACTTAAGTCCAGATTTTAAATATAATAAAGGCTTTCTTCAAAGAGATTGATTGTTAGTTCAAAGTCTGGCACAGAGATATTTCAAAATTATGCAGATAACAGTTTCAAATCATCAGTTCTACAGCAGAATAAATGACCTCACTGAGGGCAATGGGACAGGCCCTGTCTGACAAGGTCCCTGCTCTGCCAGCCTGGGGATCCCTCATGGCTCCCAGCCTGTAGGGAACAGCCAGCCCTTGCAGCACCCTGACAGGGAATCAAAGAACTGCTGTTACTATTAATTTACAGTATTTTTTTCATTTTTAATATAAAATTCAGCATTATTTTCCAGCACAATTTAGCAGTAGTCCAACATCGTTTGCTTGTTCTTTTCATGGAAACTTGACAGTGGGCACAGAAACTTGGCACTAAATTCTTGGCATCTTTTTGAAAAGTCAAACATAACAGCTAAGAGGTAACATTTCAGAGATGTTTAAGAGGATTTACCTTAGCAACTATTACTGGCTTTATCTGCAAGGTGCATGCCTTAACACCTGTTCTGGGTTCTGAACATTTGTTCTTATTAATATTTAGGTTACATTTTATGCTCAGAGCTCCCACGGTAAATGCCCACATAAAATCTCTGTCAGAAGAATATACTCTATTCATTTCGTCAGCCGTAATTGGGCATGTAGCATGCATATTTGGAAATGGGATATGTTTTGCAAATTTGCAACAGAACTGGCAGAATGTGTAACTCTGGTATCAGGATTGACATAGACTAATCTGTTGTAGTTTCATTAAGGAATGGATCTTCAAATTTCTGAGAATTTGAAGAAATAAGAACCTTATTTCTCTCATCTGTTTTTCAAAACCCCAAGTCAGCATCAGCTCAGTCCACAGAAGTGTCTCTATATTCTGAAGAAACTGAACCACTACCAACAAGGCAGGTAGTATTTTCCTGGGTAATAAAAATGATTATAGCAGCAACTGTTCCTCTTAATTCTTGCTGTATAGGAACTAAGTTGTCAATAATTAATTCTGCTTTTTCTAAAACACATGACCCTTTCTGAACCTCAGGCATCATGGTGCCCAGGTTTAGAAGAATATGTCTAACCCTACAGAACTGTGTTACAGAGTGCAGAGTTGCCAGAGAAAAGCATGTAAGTGGGTATTACTCTGTTCTATCACTAGAAATGGAATTATTTAAAACTTTTTTTGAAGTGATTAACACCATATTAATCACCTAAAAGACACATACAAAGGCAGCATGATAAAACTGAGACCAAATATTTGAAGTTAGTGTTGAAGTAAATCACTGTGTTTCAGATGTATCTATGACTGTCTTCTAAAACAAGCAGTTACCCAAAATTCAGGGCCCTACATGTTGCTTTTCTGCAGAGAAAATGAAAGAATCTGGCATCTCTGATATAATCCCCTTTTTAAAAAATAATATCTAAAATCCTCTGGAACCTAGCAAGAGGAAACTATATCTTTGCTAACAAGTCCAAGCTGCTTTCAACTTGCACTTGACAAGTTTTTCATGTCTAGCTTTTTTCCTTTCTCAGTCGTGCTGCTGGCAATTCAGACATTTCCCTGATACTTTCCAAGGTCCTTTGTCTTTCAATTTCATGGAATAGTTACATAAATACTGGCCATCAAAAGTTTTTTTTTTTCTTTAGATTCACTGTTAGATGATGACCTGCACTTCTCTTTCGAACAGGGTCATCGGGCTCTATTAGTTTCTTACAGCTGTCATAAATGAAGAACAGTAATCCCTCTTAATCCATGAGAAGTCCCCTTAAATCAAGAACAGTTTCACCTGCCACTAAGAACAAAAACTTGCAATAAAGAAAAGGCAGTGTTGTTGGTACCGTTGTTTTCTCAGACTAAGCTTCTGCAAAATATTATCATGCAAGAAAGGTGGAAATACATAAGCACTGACTTTCACAGTGATCTTCCCTCAAAATGCACCTGTGTCTCACTAAAACTGTTTGCTCTTCTCTTGGTTGGTTGCATGCACACTGTGCATGTGTAACCATTTCACATGATGGAGAGCCTTGACACAGCATTGAATTTACCAGCATTCTATAAATTATTCAATAAGAGTAAGGGCAGGAATATTTTACCTGACTTGCTGGTGTTGTGGAGTCCTATAAGGAGATTGTGCAGAGGAAGAAGAAAGCCATAGATCAATGTACAGAAGTAAAGACAGGACTGATTAATACCAGATTAATTCAGTAGGAAACAAAGGCAAGCTCTGCATACAAGAAAGAAGCAAAAGCATGTTCATTTTATCTTCACAGTTACTTTGTGTCTTACCATCAGAGCATCTTGATGACTCAGACACTAATGCATTTATCTACACAAAACCCCAGAGACAGGTAGACAATGCTTTGGAAGCCGTACCTCAAATAGCTATAGATACAATATAGAAAGTCTATGGCAAAAGCAGAGCAGAACTGACATGCTGAATTCCAGTGCAGGACCTTAAACATATCCTTCTCATCACATAAAAATAACAAGCAATTATTGTTCATGTAAAGACTGAATTGCTTAAACCATACAGTCTATCTTGACACCTATATTGTATAAATGCTAAGTAGAAATTTCCATTTTCTTTTCAAATCATTCATTCCCTCTGACAATAATTTCAATATGAAAACTTTTCATTTATAGTCTTCATTAAAAAGACTGCCTCTCCCCATACCTACTCCCACATCACAGAATCACAGAATCACATAGGTTGGAAAAGACCTTTAAGATCATCGAGTCCAACCGTAAACCTAACACTGCCAAAAACCACCACTACACCATGTCTCTAAGTACCTCATCCAAACGTCCTTTAAATACCTCCAGGGATGGCGACTCAACCACTTCCCTGGGCAGCCTGTTCCAATGCTTGATAACCCTTTCAGTGAAGTAAAATTTCCTAATATCCACTCTAAACCTCCCCTGGCGGAACTCGAGGCCATTTCCTCTTGTCCTATCACTTGTTACCTGGGAGAAGAGACCGACCCCCACCTCTCTGCAACCTCCTTTCAGGTAGTTGTAGAGAGCGATGAGGTCTCCCCTCAGCCTCCTTTTCTCCAGGCTAAACAGTCCCAGCTCCCTCAGCCGCTCCTCATAAGACTTCTGCTCCAGACCCTTCACCGGCTTCGTTGCCCTTCTCTGGACACGCTCCAGTACCTCAATATCCCTCTTGTAGTGGGGGGCCCAAAACTGAACACAGTATTCGAGGTGCGGCCTCACCAGTGCCGAGTACAGGGGCACAATCACTTCCCTACATACACATTAGAATACATAGAACTGATTATTTGTTTCATAACTGATGGATAAGACATTAAAGTCATGTTGTTTTCCTTGGACAAGTGCATAAACAACCATATAAGCAAGTGAAATAGTGTTAAATTCTGGAAAACTTTGGGTTTTTCCTGTTTGCTTTTAGAGTAATCTATGACAGTTATTATATAAAAACCTTTGTACAGGATTTTTTTCAAAAGAAATATTTTAAGTGAATAATCTAAAGTGCTGTTCTAGCCTTGAGAAAACACAGAACTGCAAATCTTCATGGATACCAACTTCATTGTCAGACTTATTATTGGAAAAATTAGCATTTGAATACCCTTGCAATGTGGAATAATTTGTTTCTTCCTTGTGAAATTGTTCAGCATTGACAGACTTATCATAACTCCTGCTTCACAACTGCTGGAGATGGATCAGTTAATCAATGGTGTCCAAATTGTGAATGTTCTCATTCTTCTGCTAGTTGTCAAGTCCAATGTACTGTCACACCTATGTAGTTAAACACTATGGAGACAAAATGCACCTGCTGTTTCCAACAGAGACTTACTTTACAGGACCAGGACCTGATATAGAGATGGCTATTTACCAGCAAACTGAGTGAACTCTCTTCTGAATCTAAACAATCACCAACTGATTATTTAACTATTCTAAAAAAAACTGCGTTCATGTACACCAGTGATTGTATAACCAGCTCTATAAGGAGTACAATAATAGGTCAATTGGTAGAGAGCATGTTCATAAACCATCTATGTCATGTGCAATGACAATGATGGAAAAACAAGCAGAAAGGCAGCAGGGATATCAAGAAAGCTACTTGTTAATATAAACTTTTTAGACTGAAATGCTATTTGATAAAAACAAGACAGTGCTATAACCTATCTCTTACTACATTCTTCGCTCTTAAACAGCTAAAATTAAGTAACTATAGGGGATGCTTACTCTGCAAGGGACAAAAAAGAAAAAAAAAGAACAATATTTAATACACTATTCCTAAAAACAAATAAACCAGCAAAGCAAATCCCTCAGCAGTGCCTTATATTCACAACTTCTTTGGCTTGGAATGAACATGAAGCAGAAGAAATACCAAAAATCTCATAATCAGGAAAAAAAGCACCATCTGAAAGCAGCTCATCTCTCTAATTTATATTTTCATTCATGGTCACCTATGCACCTAAACTTTGGACACATTCATATCCTTTCAACATTAGCAGAAGCACTTCAGTCACTTGATATATCACTTTGAACTCACAACTATCTCAAAGCACGTAGGGTGAATTCAGCCCATCTTTACAAATATCTTCTAAGGCACG
Organism: Mycteria americana; assembly: GCF_035582795.1. Taxonomy (NCBI): domain Eukaryota; kingdom Metazoa; phylum Chordata; class Aves; order Ciconiiformes; family Ciconiidae; genus Mycteria; species Mycteria americana. Next base: position 90,945,233 of record NC_134366.1, on the reverse strand, counting down.
TCATGCTAAAATGTTTGCATTGCCCACCATATGAACTTTTCAGTCTAAGAGTTTAACACATTAAAGAGTGCATGATTTTGTTATCCTTGCGATGAAATAATACTTTCTCTTTGAGGTAAAACATTTTATTCTATTCATTTCCAAATAAGAAATAGATAAGGATCCTAATCGGCAAAGCCTCTCGTGCTCCCTTTTTGCTTACTGCCAAGGTGCTGGGAGCACCAGGGACTCCCCAGGTGGGTGATGGCAGGGCCTGGCAGCCAGGGCCTGTCCCTGCACCAGCCAGGAGCCGGGCAGCCAGGGGCACTGGGGCAGCCCCAGCCCTGGCATCGGGCACCTCCCCGGGGACATGGGCCTATGGCTGGGCCCGGCTTGGCGGGGCCCATGGCTGGGCAGTGTCTCGTCCCACTCGGTGGGTTGCGAGAGGGGTGAATCTTTTCGATTCCCCGACTGTTTGAGTACCGACAAAAGCCGATCTCTGCTCGGCAGAGCCGCGTGGTCGGCAGAGTCACGACAATGACCCAGAGGAACAGTCTGGCCAGCAACTTTATTAACTGGCAAATCCCCCAGATGGACAAACTTCACGACCTGACGAGTTTAACGAACGAACAAAGGCGATTTGGCAATGGAGCTATTTTGCGGGCTTCCCGATCCCAAACTTGCATATATATATTGGAAAAGCAGAGGAAAAGAGAAGAGAAGCAAGAAAAGGAAAGAAGGAGAGAGGAGAAAAGAGAAAGAAAAAGTATCACCACCCTTGGATCCCGCGATGACGATGACAGATGTGGCAATCCTCCAGTGGTGGGCGCGCGCGCTTCCCTGGGGGGGGCCAAGCCTTTTATTGGCTAATCCCCGCCTCCAGGTACGCCCTTTCAGGGCTTATATGGTTCTTGTTCTAGAAAGTTCTCAATCTTCTGCGCAGGCGCTGGGGGAGGGGGGTGGTTGTGAGGGGTCTCTGGGGCGGTTGCGAGGGGTCTCTGGGGCGGTTGCAAGCCCCTTTCTCAGATGACCGCTGTCCATACATGGTCAGGTTTGGCAGAACCTGGAACCGCGCATCCTCCGACACGCTCTCCACATCCCGCTCTTGCTCTCCCCCACCCCATGCTCGCAGACCTGCTGTCGCCATGCAAATAGCGCCTCAAATCGCCACAATGTTTGAGACATTAACCCTTTCAGTCTCTCACAGGCAGGGCAGGGCTGTGGGGAGCTGGAGACCGGCCCTGCTGCAGCATTGCTGGGTCAGGGGCTGACGGCTTCAGGGGGCTGCAATGGGGTCCTGGGCCACGGGCAGGGTGAGGGGAGCCCTGGGGGGCTGACATGGGGTCCCAGGCCATGGGCAGGGTGGGAGGACCCCCATAAGGTGGGCAGGGACAGTCAGGGCTGACAGTCCTCTTAGGGCCATGACACTCACCTAAGTAATAACTTTAATCACACATCCTGCATATACTCAAAGCGATACTTAAAAATTCAATGGTCCCACAGACACAGTGCTAACCTAAATCCAAGTATGGGGGTTTTAGCCTGGAAATCTTTGAGTAGGGGAAGCTCTCTGAGAGGGGGGTCACAAAACAACTTTAGACACTTGTTCAGAATTTGTATACATCCAGCAACTAGACCACTGACAGGATAAAGTGTTATACAAAATGGCTCCTTCCAGGGCATGGCCTGTGAATCCAGCATGACCAGACAGCATCAGGTAGGGGCTGTTGACTTGCACAAGGACTAATATGGTGTCTTGTACGGTCTGCAGCACAACCGTGTTACTGGACATGCACATCAAGCCCTCCGCAGCAAACCTCCACTGCGTAGCATCTGTTCTTCATGGAAGAAAGTGTCCCCAAATTGAGGCTGAACAGAATAAAAAGGTATGACAGATCAGTGATAGCCATCGCATTTTCATGGCTGAGAGGAAACCGTTCATAAAAAAGAGACACCAACAGGGATAAATACGGCTTGTACCCCGTGTCTCACCAAAAATGGTTAACAGTGTCAAGAAGAATCATGGAGAAAAGATGTTACTCCACAGGAAGACAACTGGCTGAAAGAAGGAAAACTACTTTCTGAGGTGTAGGAAATGCAGAACATTTTAATACCAACCAGAAACAGAAAGTGGAAAATGATAGCCACTAGAGTAAGAGCTAAGTCACTGAGCCAAAACATAACAATATTATTCTACAGACAAAACCTTGTATCAGGTGCTGCAGATAAGCCTGAAACAGAACTTACTGAGACCCACATGGCAAATTTGAGTATACAGGAAAAGTGTACCCTCATTTCAGGATTGGATGAATCAAGAGCAGCACAGGGGCAATCATCAGAGCAGCTGCCTTGAAACCATTGGCATCACATTTAGCTATTGCCTTTCTCGCAAAGGGCCTTGGCAGCCCCTACACAGATGTCCCTCAACAAACGGGTGAACACTCAGAATCCTCAACTGCAGAAAGAAAAGTCTTTCTAATTGACTTCCTTGAAATAATACAACAATCTCGCTTTATTCAATATACACACTAAGCAGGATAATGTAGCTCTAGTTCCAGTTTAAAACACTAATGCATACAAGAAGATCCTTTTGATGGTTTCCAGTTCTACAGTTCTTTGTGCTTTCACTTAGTCAGAAAGAGACTGCTGTTTTGCAGAAATTCTGATATATCATTGAGGTTTGCATATAGAAATAGTTGTGGTAGTAAGATTAGCTAGAGTATTATAATTAATTTTTATTTTCAAGCAGAAAATCCAGTTTCAGTATCATCCATGTCCATAGCTCCAATGAAAGCTACATGTCAGTTTCAAACATAACCATAGCGGGGATCATAGCTGGGACCATTTACTGCAATGTTTTGTTCCAGTAATAAAAACCATATCTACAAGAAAGTAAACTGTGACAAGAGTTAAAACCAGGTAAAATGTAAAAAGTGCAATCAAATCAAGATTATAGATATGTCATTTTTTTCTACCTTTTCATTCCAGTGACTAAGATGTGATGGCATCTGCTTATCAGATTTACTGACATGATAGTTATTAAAATATTATATCATTCAGAACTAGAAAAGCACAAATCCAGGACACTAAATCCAAATACTTGGAATTTTAGGTGGAGGTTGAATTCAAATATAAATCATTTTTGTGCTTTTAGTTATGGGTCAGAGCTAAAATCAGAAGTCTAAACATCATTCAAATCCAAATGTCAATGCTTCAGTTTGTCTCTGCTTACAACAGAATAAATACATTTGATATTAAAAGACATGAAATGTTTTAAATCTCATATTTCACATCAATATGCACTCCTCACCTTCGCATCAAAATGTACTTTTCACTTTTGCCTGAGTCAGAAGAAATACAGGTAATTCACAGAACAGAAAGGAAAAAAAAAACCCACCTCAGTGACAATGGAGAGCATCAGTTGTCAACTAAGAATTTTATCACCAATCTCAATTTTTGCTTTGGCTTACTCACTTATCCCACCAAAATGATTTGATCAAGACTCCACAGCACTTTGAAAAAGTTGTTTTTCTTGAACCTGTTTTCAAGAGAACAGGAAGAATCATAGAACAAAATTATTTTCTAGTCCTGACTGTTCATACATTGAGCCAGGTTTAAGTAAGTTTTAATGTCATGAAAGAAAGTCATGAATGTCATTCAGTAAGCACAATTATGATAATTGGGATAGACAGGAGCTTTTGCATTTCTGCATACTTTCTGTGAGGTAGTTACACCTATAAACATTCTTTCTATTATGAATCTTAAAAAATTAAATGATAGTAATGCTTTATCAGATAAAACTGAAGTGACTTTATGCATCTGGACATATAAAAGACAAAGATGCTTCAAAAGAAGTAGTGAAAGTCAAGTTTATACATCTTGCCTAAGAAAGTATATTTTCTGCATATTTTGTACACAGATAAATAATGTAAGCTATTTGCATATCAAATTATATATATGTATATAAGAAAACCTGATAATTTGGAGCATAAAGCTCATATTAACTGCTTAATTGCCGTAATGTCCCATTTATAGACCTGTAATTTCTCTCCAAATCAAGTCTGAAGTCTGAGTCTGAAGCGTTTGAATCCAAAGATTGCTATAAACCTGTAAGAAGAATTGAAAGGGTAGATTAGCCTATTATCATATAACTCCACTGGTTAAGAAGGACATTGTGTGGTTTCAGTGACTCCAAAAGGAGAAAAGTACTTGACAACATTACAAGCCCACATTTGGACACACATGAATTTTTGAGGCATTCATATTCTGATACGAATTCAGAGATGAAAATCACATTTGCTTTCTAATTTGGCAATAGGACCTGGAGCAGAGATGCTGTTCTGTCCTGTCCTGTTTAAATCGCTTGAATGCTGAAGAAACTCCATCTCACCTTCCCCAAAGGATCTCTAGTCTTTCATAGTCTCTGTCCTGGAATGATGTTTTTTCCAAGTCACTAAAAGGAAATGTTCAATGCCAGAGAGAACAGCTCGGAGGACAAGTTAAAATGCAACCAAAAGAATCACCAGCTTTCACTAGCTCAATCACTGCTCTCTATTCATTCAAGGTAGACTCTAGTGACAGCATCTTGACTTACTACCACCAGAAAGGCCCTGATAAAAAAGAAAAAAATAATTTAAATGTCTCAGGCCTACTGTCCTGCAAGAAGACTCTGAAAGACACTGGTGTTTATTCACTTTGTGCTGCCTTCTGATGTTTGCCTACAGAATAGAAATTGTGAACCTACTCTTCACCCAAGGTAGTCCCAAATGATCTTCTGTTCCCCTTTACACTCTTTCAATACCTGGCTGTGATAATAAGAATAGCAGGACAGTGATGTTTAGGATCCTCAGAACTACTTCATATTTTACTAGCTAGTGTGGAAACCATATACTTCATCATAAAATTAAAATGGATCCTTGAAAATTGAATTAATAATAGAGACAAAAAAAGCACATTTGAAAGCTGTATTTGGATTTTGCAATACATTGAATAATTTTGACAAAAAGATTCACAGACTATTTAACTAGTTCATAAGCTATGCAAATAAAAAATAATAGAAGCACATTTAAAAGAAATCACAAAATAAATAAAAGGAATTATTTTACCAGCTTTAATCGTAGCACCCCGTAAGTTGAGAATATTTTGCAGGAAAACAGTCAGTTCCTCTTTGTGCTACATGCTTTAGGGAAGAATTGCTGAAAGGTTATGAAGTGAATGTCTTCCTTTTTCCCCTGGTTCTCCTTGCAGTTACATATTTCACCCTTCGTGTTTAAGCCTTCTGTACTTCTGGTGTAAAGATTAATGGAGAAAGCTGTGATAACAGTAGTCAGAGGATTAAACACCTCTTACTGGGTTTAGTCTTGATTAGTAGTTTCTAATTTATATTTTCCTATCCCTGTTGATATCGTAAACATCTGCCCTAAGCACTCCTTGGCTAAATGGTTTCTGATTCTCCTGCTTCCAGAAACAAATCAACACAATTAAATATGAGAGGTTGCTATCAAATTAGACATACAAGTTTCAGGTAGGAGCAACCTAACAGATGGAGCAAGTGACTCACAGAGAGTCCCTGCCCCAGTTTTATCAGGAACTCCTACTTCAGAGTTTCTCTATGAATTTCTCAACCCCATTTTTGTCCTAAACTCAATTTATCTTTCCAGTTTCTACCAAATAACTTTCAAAATCTCCTTCAGTCTCCCCAGTAGCTCAGTACATACTCACAGCACATAATAATATAGCCTATTAGGGGATGGAAACTTTTTCTGTTTATAGGTAGCTGAGACAAACTTCTGAGGAACTCCAGCCATGCCCCCTATCTAGTAAAGACCAGATGCTCACAGTAGGTGCTGGATTGTTGTGTTGTTTCAAAGACCTGACCTGTATGCAGACTTCCCTCGGCTTTTGCAATAGGACATAGTAATGCCCAAGGTGGCAAGTATTTTCTGTTTGCATAGCCATTAACCAGTTTTCTTGCAAGTTTTATTCTTTGCTTGTCATTTCCATACCTCACTTGGAGAATCTTATCTTTAAAATGCAGAGTCACAAATATGTAGCTGTATCAATGTGTTTTGCTTCAGGGGCAATGCTGGGATAATGTAAAAAGACAGTATGTAAAATACAAAGACAGTAATGTAAAAAAAGACAGTAATGTAAAATACAAATGTATTTTATATAATTTGCATTTTGAATCTCCTTGACTTTTGTCAGGGTTTTTTGTTGTTGTTGTTGCTGGTTTTTGTTTTTACTGTTACTCATACCTTTCCTATTCAATGCAGTGGAAATAAAAATTGGATGGAGGCAGAAACTGTACTTCAAGTGGAAGAATTTCTCTGCTCTAACATTAATCTTCATTCCAAACTGCAACAAAAACTGAACATTTCAAAATTCATGGTGATTTTTTTTTCTTTTACAAAAATAATTTGATTTAGATAATGAATAATTTAATCTTCATAAAAATAAACCCATCCACATTCTAAAATCAATTATATAAATAAAAAATAGCAACAGTATTTACCAAACAACTTTCAAGATAGTTTAATTTTAAAAAGTCAAAGACCAAGTCAGATGACATTTTAGGCAGGTCTCCTATGGTGTTGTGGTTTAACCCTAGTTGGCAACTAAGCACCACGCAGCCATTCACTCCCCCTCCCCCTCCCTGGTGGGATGGGAAAGAGAACTGGAAAAGCACAAGTAAGAAAACTCATGGGTTGAGATAAGAACAGTTAATAATTAAAATAAAATAGTAATATTAATAGTAATATTAATAGTAATAGTAATAGCAATAGCAATAGCAATAGCAATAGCAATAGCAATAGCAATAGCAATAGCAATAGCAATAGTAATGAAAAGGAAAATAACGAGAGGCAGAGAGAGGAACAAAACCCAGGGAAAAACAAAAAAAAAAAACCCAAGTGATGCAACCGCTCACCACCCGCCCACCAATGCCCAGCCAGTCCCCAAAGAGTGATTGCTGCCCCCTGGCCCACTGCCCCCAGTTTATGTACTGAGCATGACGCCATGTGGTATGGAATAGGCCAGTTTGGATTAACTCTCTTGGCTGTGCCCCCTCCCAGCTTCTTGTGCACCTGGCAGAACATGGGAAGCTGAAAATCAGTGTAAGCATTACTTAGCAACAAGTAAAACATCAGCGTGCTATCAACATTATTCTCATACTAAATCCAAAACACAGCACTAGATCAGCTACTAGGAAGAAAATTAGCTCTACCCCAGCCGAAACCAGGACATATGGCTATTCTAAGTCTAGATTTTCCAAGAGCTAGTTACTTACAATGTTGCAGTAATTTTTCTGATTTAGTGCAATTTTGGGAAGAATGTGCCCTATCACTGAAGTGCACAGTGCTTCCCAACTATACATTATTGATTATAGCAATCTGTTCTATCTATGAATTTTCTCAAGCAGGGTGTATACAGGTATAGTTGAGTATCTTCTTATTGCTCTAATTGTTACAGTTATAAATTATGTCAAATAAAAAGAAGAAAGTAGTCAAAAAATATTTCAAGGTAGTTCTAGTGACTTGTGGAAATCATTATGATATAGCCAATCTAAAAGCTTCAAAGTTATTTTAATTTTTAAAATATGAGTGCCTAGAGATATATAGGACTGTCAAAAGTGATTCAACAAAATTCAGAAGAATTGACACTTCAAACTACAGCCAGTTCCCAAACTGCCAGTTAAAAATGGCATTTGGTAAACTAAATTCTCATGATGCTCTCCCAGCTCTGCTCTGCTTGACAGATCCTCCTCTGCCTCAAAATGACCCCACAACAGGTATGATCAGGAGGTTTCTGCCCTCATCCTGCTCTCACATACCCCTGACAGATCCCCAGGACTGGCTGTTCTAGTTTTAGTTTGACAAAATGCCCTTGCAGGCAATTGCTATGCAAGGTTGTAACTCTGTTGTTAATAGATGCTCACAGTCCAAATCCATTAAGTTTATGCTAATTTGATTTTTTTTTCTTAATGTGATCCATGTGAGGTCTGTCAGAAATGTTGTATGAAGAGAGTTTTTCAGGTTTCTAAAAATACCTTTCTGAGAGTAACTTTATACTCCCATTTCCAGAAATTTTGACCAGCTTAGCAAAGAACATTTCTGCCTTGGTTAACTGTTTATTAATGGACTGAAGTAAAAAAAAAGTCTCTTTTGTAAAGAACAAGCTCATTACTGAGGAAGTGGTTAGGAACAGGAGAGTTCATCTTAACTATGGATCAAAACCAGTTGAAAGACCATAGAAATGGCAAAACTCAAAAAAGCTGCCAGAGAGAAAATGATGTCTTTGTAGTGTCTTAGTGGTTGCCTCTTTTTTTAGGAAAAAGTAACAGCAGTGATCGTTTGAACATGAGTCAAATACAGTCAAATTATATGTTTAGTACGAATGCCGTGATTAAGATATTTGCATTCAACTCTGTAAAAACAAATATTTTTTAGGATTCCCCAAACTCACTTTCTAAAAGTGGCTGCTGATATCTGAGAATGTTACTTTTGAACTGAAATCTTTGTTTATATAAGCAGAAAAATAAAACAAAGAATGCACTTAAGAAAATAGGGTTCTAAAGCTCTCAATTGTTTTTGTGGCAAAAGGAATATAAAGTCTCTATAATTACCTCAATACTTTCGTCTAAGTGAGCACAAAGAAGAAGAGGTAAAGGCACACAGAATATGCCATATATTTTTTACTACTGTGGTCATTAGTGTTCCAAGCTTAATGCATACTTCATTATCTAGAAATTCATGTTATTTGTATTTTAACAGGATTTTACCTGAATTATCCCTGTCTTTTCTCTTCCTATAATGTTTAACAGCTAAAGCAAGATAGTGAATAAGGTTTATAGAAATCAAATCCATTCACTCTAATAATTTAAGTTTCTTACTTCCTATTAGATAAAACATATTCTGACACACCAAGATCATCAGATGACACGATACTGATATAGATAACTGTTATATCTGCGAAATTCTTTTTACTAATTGACAGGCAATTTTCATCATTTATAGTACTGATTTAAAATTTCTTCTCCTGAGAGTACCCCCTACAGAAACAAAATTTCTCATTTGTACACTAGTTGCAGAGTACACCTCAATCACATGTTATCTTTTGCATGTTTTAATAATAGACCTCAAGTATGCCATCAAATACATTCATTAATATCTGCTTTGTAAAACTGATACATAGAGTAACCTTGCATGTTTTAGTGACATCATTCTCATTTCTGCTGGGAGGAAAACTATTTGAAGGAAATTAATGCTTTTAACAGAACTTTAATCTTCTGTACTCTGATCCATTACAAGGTCTTTTCTGTAACTTTTAAATCAGTATCTACTCTTCTACAACTTCTTAATCTACAACACCCATTTCTAATAATATCAGCAATCTGAGTTACAAAAGAAATAAAAAATCTGCACTTTATACCTCTGGGCATCAAATTCTATAATTACAAGACCTATCTCTGTATATGATTATTTTTATCTTCAAAAAATCTGAAGGGAATGTACACTGGTATATAAAAATATGTTTAATTAATAAAAGAGAGATCTTATCTTAAAAGTATCATCTCCATTTTAATCTGGTATCTTCTCTAATATTATGCAGTGGCATTCAGTAAAGATATAGCTTTATAACAATGCTGAAGATGGATTTTAATAGGACCGATATGTCTGTCTTAACTGTTAAAAATGAATGGTCTTTCTTATCTAGCCATGGCCCTTCATGATAAAGAGGCAGCAAGGATTATCTATTAGGGGAGTTACTGTACTCTTTAAAAAGTTATATTAATTCAGCACTGTGCCATAGATAATCAGTCAACACTAGTTATTACCACCACAAACTTCTCAGACACATTTTTCATTAAATAAGCCTAAATATATATGAAGAAAGTTAATCAACACTCAACATTCAAAATGAAGAAGTATACAAAAGGTACTTTATCGTTTTCTATTTCTTTTTTCACCATTTTGCGTGAACATTAGAAAGATTTTTCATAGTTCTCTTACATCAAAACAATATTTTGATTACTCATTTCACACACGTTTTTGTGGGTCCTCCAACATTTTCCCCCTTCCTTACAGAAGCACTCTAGTTTCTAAGGTATGAAATGAAAGCATGTATTTGGGTGAATAACTTGAAAGTGAAGGAGTACCTCCCTTCTCCAAGCAACCAAAGCTTCCAACCTTGTATCAGCTTCCTACCGACTTGATCTCACTTTGGAAAAGAAATCTGGTTTTTTAGTCAGACAGAATATTATATAAAGACATCATCTTTGTCATCCTGTCAAACTGATGATCATCTTGTACATATTGTTAACACATTAGTAATCTTAAAAAAAGTGAACAAAACCTAAGTCATGAAGGAATAAAGAAGGAATAATGTAATAGATTTCTGATTGTTCTCTGTGTTACATTTTGAGACTGTTTTCCTAATGCATATTCTTCTAGGTTTTCTAGCTAAAACCACCTCTAATATTAAAGCTATAGAAAAAAAATTGTAGATAAACTGTACATAAACTGTTTATCTGGATGTCAATTCTGTTTCTAAAATGCAAGTTAATATATATTATTCAAGGTTTGTATTTTCCTACCTTGGCACAGGATGTAGACATTTTCGCTGTTTACATTCCCAGTTTCGTAAGTGACATGACAGCATCACTACCTCCCTTCTAAAGCACCAATGGTTTATATTTGGTATTCAAATCTGTGTTATTAACACTGATTCAGTACTAACTAAGGCTTTCATATATTTCTTTTGGGTGCTGGACAGAACATGGAAGTGATGCTTCTGAGAGGTTGCACCACAGCAAAAGACATTCCTGATATAAAAAATAAAATTATTATTATTAATATTATTATTATTATACCAGTAATTTTAAAAGCTGATGCAAAAAGGAGTAGGCAAAACCTCTCTCACATCTAAACATTAGCCTTTGTTGGAGCACACCATGAAATGTGCCAGGTTATTACCATTTTTCAAAAGACAGATTTGTATAAAAATCAATTAATTCACCTGAAATGGCAAATACAAGAAATAGCTTATTTGCAAAGCATTTTGAATGATAGAATGACCTTTATTCAAAACTGTTCTGAGATAAAATTTGAAAAAACCTAAGACCATACAGCTTCTGGGAGGTAGAAAAGGTAGCCTGAAGGGAAAAAAAAGGAAAAGTTTTTTTAAAAGGATATGAAAGAGAGTGGGAGTTTTGGTAATTTTTTTAATATCAAATATCACACCACTCATCAGTTCTTATTATACTTCATGCTAATTTTTTGATAAGACTAGGATTCATCAATATTTTATTAATTTTAAAGTGAGTTTTGAATTTCACCCACTGCCTCTAGTCAGTTTTGAATGGCAGAACTCCTCATTGTAGAAACCCAAAAATAAGAATGAAGCAAAATCATGCAAAAAGCAAGGCATGTTGGGCTAGATCATGCGGATATTTTGGCACTCACTTCTAATTGAAATGACAAATTTGGAATTTTATTATTGTACTTTTTGACAGCAGTGAGCATCATTAGAACAATCCACAACTTTCAACATGTTAGTTTCAGGAAATAATTTCTCCGGAAAGCTCAGTTTGACAACACATGCCGCATGGTGTTTTATGTCAAAAGCTATTGAATGCTTGTTCTTCACAGAACTTAAAAGTGAAGAATATTGCCAGATAAGTCAGAACAGCTTTCTGAAGCTCACAGATAAAAGGATTAAAACATATTCCTTAATATGTATATTTAATAAGAAGTAAGCAGCATGACTGTTCTGAGGAACATTCTATTTCTGCTATAAATGTTCTTGTTAAGAGATATGCAGTACTTAGATCCTCATTTTTTTCAAGTTATAACATGAAAATCTTGCCCATAGGCAAGTTTAAATATATTTACATAAGTTTAAATCTGAACTTTAAACACAATCTCTGTATAACATATTATATAATGTAATTCTTTACTGTTTAACATATAATGCACATATTCATTTACATATATGCTTCTGTTTAATAACAATTCTGACCTCTATACCTCAGCACCAAGGAGACACAACTTGACCATACTGCAATGTCTGACTTTGGAAATTTACCTCATCTATTTATACTCTCACTCAGAGCATTTTATTTTAAAAATAACAAGCAAAAAATAAATAAAAACATGGACAAAGGGATAAGCCATATGTAAAGTTTAACACATGAAGGGTTTCCAGAGATTTAGATGGAAATAGGTCAGATTAATAAAAAGCATTATAAACTAACAGCCACGGTAAATGACTTAGAAGTTGTTAATGGAGGATGGTTAACATGCTACAATGGTCTGTGATAGCAATTCTCCTGTCTCCAGAGTTGCAAAGACTGATCTTACAAAGTAGGTTAAGAACAAAAAAAAAAGACCCTTTCCAGACTGAGAGAACGGTTGAAAATTACGACTGTGGCTTGCTTTGCTTTCCTGGGGCCTCATTCAGATTTTATGGTTCCCTTGCTCTCTTAGTTGCCTTCTTTTCCTGTTGACTGAAACTGTACTCAGTATATTAGAGAAACAATTCATGCATGAGAACTTATGCTGTGTGCATGAATCAAACCTGTGCAGAGCCCCATACCCTGCTTTAGCCCTTCTTCATGCCCCAGTATGACTGTGGCAGAGGGGACATTGACCTATGCAGACAGCTGTAGTTAAGGACAGCCATAGTGCGGCTGAAGAGCAGCCGTGGAAGTCGTTCTGAGATGATGCCAAGACAGAGCAGCATTGCTGGCCAGCATAGCACTTGGGAGCCCTCTCAGAGACCACAACTGAATTTTCAGCTGCCTGCCCGATCTTCCCTTCTACTGCTCATGAAACAACCCAGCCTTTCTGTTTAAATGTGATCGCTAACTGAAGATTTCTTTCTGGCCTCTTGAGTTACTTCTTGCCACCTTTTTTACCGCTTTATCAGCATAGCTTCTTTTCACTCTTGCAAGTTTTTCCCTTTCCTATTTGAGGCGTGCAATCAAAGCAGCAGCTCTGTATTTTCTTCTGCAGGCAGCTATAGGGACACCAAAAGCCCTGGTCTCTAATTGCGAGCCCTCCCTTACAATTTGTGACCCACAGGTTCAGAACAGGGATTTAACTCTTGATCTTCCTATAACTTCAGCAAGTACCCTGAAAATAAGTCTGTCAACACTATAGATTTTTTTTTTTCTTGTGGCTTTTCTCAATGACAAGAGGAATTAACTGCTTACATTTTGTAGTCACCTAGGTTTATGAACTTGCACAGTGTTGTGACAAGATACATTTATTTGATTTAGCTATAGTTTTGCTTCTCTGTTTCGAGAGCAGTCCTGCCAGAGACATAGATCTGGATGCTGCAGTTGCAGGTCATAGCAGTGCGTGATTTGTCTTTATTTTTTGACAGCACCTACATGCTGAATAAATAAATACAAAACTGCATTAAGTTAAATTACTACAGTCACACGCGGAAATCGAACATATGAGCAAAATGAGATTTAGTGTTTCCTTACAAATATAGTTTAAAAAATTTGATTATCATTGTCTGTAGAAAGAAAAGAGAACACTATAGAAAATAAAATGCATGCCAGAAAGCATGCATTTGGATTCTAAATGCAAATCACTTAGTAAGAATTTTAGTAGGCATAGGTCAGCTAATAATGTGTCAGATTTTTTTAGGAAAATTTGCCTAAAAGGCCTAAAAATGTATCCTTATATATTTTTTTCTGTGCTATTCAAATAGTAAATTTAAGATTTCCTGACAGCAACTCAATAAGCTTGAATTTTGCAAATGCTCTGATACCCTGATAAAAGTACAGAAATTGCTGAAGAGAAAGCTTTGCTTTCTTTTTAGCTTACCTGATTGTTTCTTCAAGCTTCATCTGTCACCATGGGAAAGTTGGGAATATGCAGACCAGCTAAGGCTTACCATCAAAACTGCTAAGAATCATGCATATGATTTCCCTTCTGTTTATTTCCTATGCGTCAATGTAAAGGTATAATGAACATAAATCGGGTTGCACCACATATCTATGAGAATCAGATTCTTGAAACTTGTATGCTATCTACTTTCAGGAGATATCCTCATGTGAATTTAAGGTTAAAAAAACCCAAAAAAAGTATTTCTATCCATACTTCTCGCTGGAGATGATAACATTTCAGTCTCATTAGAAAATACTACCAAAGCAATGTACCACATTTTATGCTCTTTATGCTCAGCAAGAGAGGATGCAGGATGCAGTATTGACATGGTCTTTCTGGATGATCTCAACAGTGCTCAAGTAAAAGAGTTCATAAAAGCATCTAGCAAGGTTCATAAAATCAAGCACCTTATCAAAATACAAAAATAGAATTCTCCAGAGCACATGCATTTTTAAGATAATAAAAAGTAGAATATTTACCTTGACTACTAGACATGTACACCAGACTTTGAGTAAGAACAAAAAGGTTCTTATTTGCTAAAACTAATTCTTTATTTCTACAGATGATGCAAATACATTTATCATTTAAGTCACTTGCAAATGAGCACACATATTGTTGTCTCTGTTTGGACTTGTACTAAAACCTGGATTAAAATCTCAAATCATTCAAATATTGCAGCCTTGTAGTTACATATAAAGTTTCTGTGGCCCTTCCATAGGTAACATTTTCTTAAAATACATATGCATGATATTTTTTGTAAAAAAATTTTGTAAGATTCCACTTGCTCTCACTATTAATGAGTCAAGGGTCTTCATATGTTCCTGACTGATACTGCTGATCTTCAGGAGTGCACAACAAATATTAAAAAGCAACAACATTGCCTTCCCTCAGATCTTGCCTTCAAATTCAGCTCATATCATGTCCGCAAAATAACGCAGTCAATGCTCCATTGGTTTCAGAAGTATTTGTTTAATATCCTACCCATTTGTCTTGTGTATTTATTATATTAAACTTTCTCTGGTATTCTGTGACTCATTTACCAATGGGTATTGCTCTTAAGTCATTTGTTGCCTATGTCAGAAAGCCTTTCTATACACAGTCCCTAGCACACTGGGAACCTCATTCTTAAAGGCGTGACAAGGATTTTTTAGGATTACCACAGATCAAATAATTATCAGCAAGCAATCTATTAAAATTAATGATTTAAACAAAGGTTACAGCAGTATACAGCTACTGTATTCTCCAGAGTTTAAATTTCAAATATTACCCTCTTATACACAAAAGGAGATTGTTTCTTATTTGCATAAAAAAGTGGAAAAAAAATCAACATTTTAGCACTATGTGCTAATTGTACAGAGAAACAGTAATAAAAAATCTCCTTTGCTTAGGCATTAAGAAGTCCAGGGTTTTAATTTTTCTTCCCTTCTTTAAGTTGCATTATTGTGCTGTATTGGGTTTGTGTGGCAAGGCTTCGGTAGCGGGGCGGGGCACAGGGCTGCTTCTGTGAGAAGCTGCTGGAAGCTTCCCCTGTGTCCGACAGAGCAAGTGCCGGCTGCTCCAGACGGACCCACCGCTGGCCAAGGCTGAGCCCATCAGTGACGGTGGCAGTGCCTCTGGGGTAACACATTTAAGAAGGAGGGGCGGGGGGGACGGACTGCGCAACAACCTGCAGCCAGAGTAGGGAGTGAGAATATGTGAGAGGAACAACTCTGCAGACACCGAGGTCAGTGAAGAAGGAGGGGGAGGAGGTGCTCCAGGCACCAGAGCAGAGGTTCCCCTGCAGCCCGTGGTGAAGACCATGGTGAGGCAGGCTGTGCCCCTGCAGCCCATGGAGGTTAACGGTGGAGCAGATATCCACCTGCAGCCCATGGAGGACCCCACGCTGGAGCAGGTGCATGTGCCTGAAGGATGCTGTGACCCCGTGGAGAGCCTGTGCTGGAGCAGGCTCCTGGCAGGACCTCTGAACCCTATGGAGAGAGGAGCCCATGCAGGAGGAAGTTTGCTGGCAGGACTTGTGACCCTGTGGGGGACCCACACTGGAGCAGCCCCTTCCTGAAGGACTGCACCTCATGGAAAGGACCCACACTGGAGCAGTTCCTGAAGAACTGCAGCCCGTGGGAAGGACTCACTTTGGAGAAGTTCATGGAGGACTGTCTCCTGTGGGAGACCCCACACTGGAGCAGAGGAAGAGTGTGAGGAGTCCTCTCCCTGAGGAGGAAGGAGTGGTAGAAACAACGTGTGATGAACTGACTGCAGTCCCCATTCCCCATCCCCCTGTGCCACTCGAAGGGAGGAGGTAGAGAAATTAGGAGTGAAGTTGAGCCCAGGAGGAAGGGAGGGGTGGGGGGAAGGTGTTTTAAGATTTGGTTTTTTATTTTCTCATTACCTTGCTTTGATTTGATTGGTAATAAATTAAACTAATTTCCCCAAGTCAAGTCTGTTTTGCCTGTGACAGTAATTGGTGAATGATCTCTCCCTGTCTGTATCTCGACCCATGAGCCTTTTGTTATACTTTCTCTCGCCTGTCCAGCTGAGCAGGGGGACTGATAGAGCAGCTTTGATAGGTATCTGGTGTTCAGCAGTATCTTTGTTCTGAATCATAGTCAGGAAAAGCTTTTATTAACAGATTGATGCTTTTGTCCTCTTGATCAATACCAAACACTCTGTGCACAAATATATATCATCCCAGATATCAATCTGTGCATTATAATCATATTTGTTTCCTGTAAGACTCATTTATGAACATGTAATTGAAACTCCTTCCTCCGGCTATATTATAAATGTTGCCTTCCAATAGCTGCACTAAGATTAGGTGCATAAAGTCTGCCTGCAAAAATATTTAGGCAGGCAAAACAAATTGTGGACTAGGTAGTAAGACCCCCCCCTGCTCACCTTGTACGCATATGTGCATGTATAAGCATGTGTGTGTGTGTGCGTGTAAAAAAAAAACAAGCCAATAATATAACAAATACAGAAAGTAATTGAAGTAACTGGGATATTATTTTCTTCAGTTAAGCCTTGGCATTTTTGAACATTCAGACATCTGATAGACTTGCTGAAAATAAAGATACCATCATGTTACATGAGGTATTGACATACATGCTTTGCTCTTTTCTGTAACAGTGGTTGTTATTGGGTTCTTCAGAACAAAATTAATTTTATAAAATAAATGTTATATGTGGCAGTGGGAGAGAAGGGGAGTTTTCTAAAACCATATTGATAATCACTGGTGCTCATTTATTGGGCAAGGGAGGAGAGGAGGAAGAAAGGAAATGGCAGAGCTACAGACATCCTCCATTATAAATTGCAACACGGTATCAATATCTCCATATATGATAGTTCAGATGACCTATATGATACAGACTCTAAATTGTAGTTTAGCATAGCTGAAGACACTGACTTGTGTTTCCCTGGGTTAAACTTGGACTGTTCTGAATAATGTACCAGGACATTTCCAAAAGAAACCTAGACATGGTCAAATACCGTAAGCCACGAAGTAGTAATAGATCACAGGAAAAGACAAAGGCATCACTTTTCCTAGGTCTTTGCAGCATTGGAGATTTGTCAAGTGACATGCCCAGAAGTCTCAATTCCCTGTTATTTCAATTCCTTTTTTTTTTCAAATCACTTTTCGTTACACAGAAATCATGACACATGTTTGTCTTTTATCTCTTTACCAGAAAAAAATCAGCACTAATTCTTGTGAAGAAATAACTGGAAGCTCCTTTACTGGAGGCCAAGACACTCACATCAAGATCTATTTCTGAAAATTGAATCACTTGTTTGTTAGATCAGTAATAGAATTCTCCTAGACTTACTTTTTTCTCACATAATTTTCACAGTATGAGTTAAAAGAGTTTAATAAATCTAAAGTACAAAAAGGCTTATAATGAACCTGTCAAAGGGCTTGCTTGTAATTTGCCTGAAAGGATATTATTTCCTGGGAATGTGGTTCTGTCTTCATATAATTCTTCCTGAGTTTCTCAGTGCAGAACCCTGAAAATGGATGTTGACAATTTTGAGACATATCCACTGGTAGTTGCTATCCTAATATGCTGGTTGAAATGCCTCCGAGTAAAGATCAGATATAAATCCACTTCACCTTGGAAAGAAAAGTGATTTTTTTTTCTGAAATAATTCTTTTCTTTCAAAATGGTTGAACCTAGCAATGTAGAAATGTATCTTTCTACTTCTTAACATGCTTTTAACACAGTTTAACTACTATTGTTCAAGTTAATGCTACCAGCTTTTAACTGGTTTTGTTGGGATATCCATCACAATAGTAGCACTGGTATAAGAGCCGAGTCGAAAAAATACTGTATTCCACAATTCATTTTATATAGGCAGGTATTCAGCTGGTGTATGAATCAGGAATTATTCTTCACTACCTCTTTCAGTGCAGCACTTTGTTCAGCACACTTTGTCCAGAGAGTTTCTGGGAGTGAGTAAGGCTGGTGCTTCTCTCCCTAATGGCCTCTGTAGGGAGTAGGATAATGGGGAGATGATCTGATTTAGTGCAGCAGTCCTTAAATTTTGTAAATCCCAGCTTATACTCAGTAAGAAACAGAACATGGCTGCTTGCCCTTGGCTGCTTGCCCTTGAAAGCATAGCAGGAATGATCCCTTTCTGTTTTCCTCTTGTTTCAAAAAGAGTAAAAGAATACAATACTTTTTTTCTGTAGTACTTCCCTCTACCAGACATGCTGCATGCCGAGCCTGGTTCTACCTGCCGGCACTTGCTTGTTTCTGAAAATAATGGGACACTTTGTGCCTGCTTTGTTTCCTCAAGAATTTCTTGACTGCCCACAACTGCTTTTGGAACTAGCTCTAAACAGCCATTCTAGGATCTTGTAGCCATCCTTTCACGAACAGTCAAATCAAACCCGTATAACACATAACCAAAAGTAAAAAATTCTCACATTTAGTAATGCAATTAATTTGTCTCCCTTTTAAACCATATACCATCGCTATTATTAATGCACACCTTAAAAATGTAATTCTTGGAAGTCACAATACAAGCTATTTTGTGAATTCAGAGACTAATTGTTCAGGCATTTTGATGTTCTGCCATTCCATTCCTTGCATATTAACTTATTTTACTCCTTACAAGCTTGGTATGTGGTGTTTGTTCCACCATATACCAATAAATGTTTTAGAAGTTATCCCTTCACAGGAAGTATTGGAATTTAATTTAGATTTAACCTACAGGACAGAATCAGCAGGTCTAGTGCATACTTAAATGTTTACAATATAGCTCAGCTTCAAATGTGTTGTCAGCATTATTAATATATTTTCTTCATGTAATATGTTTCCTTCTATCTATTTTAAATTTTCTTGATTTCATGAAGAGAGATTTTAATGATTTTTTTTTTTCATGGCTCAGTGCCTTTTTTGAAAATCACTACTACTGAAAAATGATTGCCTCATTTTCTGTTCTCTAGACACTGAGCAATTCAAAGCAATCTGACTACCCTATGACTGTCCCTGTTTATTACTACTATAACTAACTGAGATTTCATTTAGTATCTTATATGGAATAGCAGAATATGAGATTATGACTAATAATACACTAATAAACAAAACTCATTTCAGAAATCAAGATTAGACTGTCGATGTGATCTGATCTGGAGAAATATTTTTCAATATTTGGGGAACATTTTTATCTCATGTTCTTATTCATAAACATGTATGGAGAATCCTAAAAACACAGAATATAATATATTGATTTCTGCAATTAAATTTACTCTGGTATTCCTGTACTAGTCTTCCATGTTGCTTGCCAGGCTCCTGGAAAGCTATCCAAAATTAATTATAATGTATCTGTCCTGACAGTGAAATATTTCTAAAGGATACGTTCTCTGCTTACTTTTTTCACTGTAACATCAAAGGTTTGTCAACCAGCGAGACAAAAACCACAAATCTGTCTGGACATTAATGACTGAGCCTCTGGCAAGGTTATATTCTTTCTTTACAGGAGCCTTGACAGATCCCTCAGTTCAGATAAAGTGGCAAACACTATTCCTGAATGCTGAACCAACTCTGTTGAGGTCAGAACATGCCTGAGACTGTTTGGAAAATGGTTTAGAACCTCTAGTGCAGTCAGAAAGGAAATGATTGTACGGGACAACATAGGTCTTCTCAAAAATAGTTTTGTACTTTTTTTTTATTTACTAAAAGACAAGTAATAGTGAAAGTTTATTTCTCAGACACTTTCTTGCAAAATAAAGTCACATGACTAAAAATATGATTGAACTCTAAAGGACATTATCATACTGTGCATTGATGTAGTATTTCAGCTGGGATTTTTGTCTCTTGGGTTGCAAGATTTTTTTTAAAATGCAGTGAAACAGTAGAAAAAAAAAGTCTTAAACATATTATGAACAAATCCACTTTTATGGGCAATATAATTTCTCAAGTAACTGTACCATTCACTCCATTATCACATATTATTTCTTTCAATCCCAAGTCATTCTCCATGAAGGCAACCTTATAGGTGCGTTAACTAAATGGTTGATTTCTTTGTTCTTTATAACAAAGGAAATTAATTTCTCTCCTTTTTTTTTTCTTTATTCAACCTACTGAAGGAAGCCATACTTGTCTTCAAACTCTTCCTCTCCTGCAGCTAGATATCTGCTGATCAGGAGAGGGGCCTGCCAGCCACTTCTGCACACAGATCTTTTTGTTAATTACAGCCTTTGCTGGAGTAATCTTACTGTTCCCTTTTCCCAATCCAAATAAAAATGACTGGCAAGTCTGTCTCACCTATAATCTCTCCTTCAGAAAGAAAAAGACAGTTATCAAGTCACCTGGACTGGCCTGTCTACTTCCTTCCACCAACCGATCCAAAGACATGTTCATTTCCAGTTGTCTGGTTTCTTTTTGTGGTAGGCCCCACTATTATTGCTAAGAGCTACTAACACCATCTCTTTGATATTATATAACAAATAGTTGAATAGTTTATAGCTGAGTAGTTTACCAAGCTACTAATGATAGGTGATTGGCATGATAACACAGAAAAGCTTATAATTTTTTTTTGAGATAGTTATATCCAGAGCATTCTTTTCATGTTTTCTGATATTACTGCTTACTGCTGGAAATGACTAACTGCATTATTTACAACACTCAACTTTTCAAGTTATCGAAGGCAAATGGAATTTTTTTAGACTCTGACATGTATCTTTAATTTGAGAGATCAATGAACCCTCTTGTATGCCATCCATCAACAAAAGATTACAATTCTCTGAAAGTCCAGAGTTCTTATAAACCATTCAGAATACACATAAACATCTTCTAGTTTATTTTGAAAACTCAGATCTTGGAAGTCTTTTGAGAATTTATATTTCCCTCTCCCCTGCAGCTATTTCAAAGTTTTTATTGTCCCAAAAGAAATAAAAATACAACAATTGATTCAGTTATATAAGAGAAAATTTAACTGTCTGGATTTTCAGTCCTAGTCATTTCACTTTTGGGCATGTGGAACAATCTGTTGCTTGTTCTTCAGCACTAGCTAGTGTGATTTAGAAAGTATTGGAAAGAGCTGTAAAGCTGTTAATGCAACCAAACTGATGGATTACTTGTGCAAATATTGCAATACTTTAGTTCTTTATTCACAACCAGGTTAACCAAACACCAAGTAGATCAGGATCACAACTTAGCCCAACCCAAAATATGCACTTCACATTGCTGAACGTAGCATTTTAATCAATACTTCTACAGTAGCATGGGAATATAAAGAATGTGAATGTGTTTCCATACATACTACAGAGTATTTGCTTCACTCTAACAGAAAAGCTCTCCCCAGAAGGGTTTGCTCTGCAAGACAGTGTTTTCTAACTGCCACAGTTATTATTAGCAGTATTAGCTGATCGGTACCATGAAGGATAAGGCCAATAAGAAAAATGCATGCTGAAATAAAGGGTGCATCTTTTCTGGCTGGTGGGTGGACTTGTGGAAGTCAAAATGCAGAGCATATATATCACTTTAGCTGCATGTATGCGTTCCTCAGTATCTGAAAGAAGGTATTTAAAAAACTTATTTCTACTCTACTTTCTGTGATCACTTTGTCTCTTTCCTTCTGTTCCCTAGTCTTCCTCCCACATGAAGTATTTTGTTGTTCACTGTCATCCACCAAACCCCACCCCTAGTCTGTCCATGTCCATCCTCAAGCCTCTCTCTCTTTCCCCCCTTTCTCTCTTTGTAATTTGAGGAGTACCAAGAGCAGCAGCAGCAGAACCTGACTGACAAAGGCCCCTGCACAAGCGAGAGAGAGTCACATCCTCAGGTGTGCCAATACCAGAACTAAAACTCTCCCACAAGACTTTTGAGTGTCTTTTAGCACATCCCTGATTGTTTTGAAAACCTGAGTATTGAAGTGTGTCATGATCTTGTGGAAGCTGTGGCTAGTTAAGTGATTAATGATAGTATGGATTCTGAAGCATTCACTTTTCAAAGTGTGAGCTGCATCTTTTCACCTAAAAAGTAGGAGCAGTTTAAGTATTATTACTAATTAGGCATCATGTAAGTTGTAGAAGAGTAGATAAGCAGTCTCTAGTCAAAACTCATGAACAAAAGTCACCACTGCTCCTGTGAAGAACACTATAACAGAAGAAGAGTGATAATTTCACTTGAGACAAAGAGCTAACTGTAGCTTGAGCAGATAAGATAACAAAACCTCTGGAGCAAAAATAAAAATTAAGGCCCACTGTAACACACTTTGTTTAAACAAGCACAGATGAGATGATTTCCTCAATCAGGGATTTAGGAAAAAATACATTCAGACAGGAAAGATCTATGTAAAGCAAGATGAAACTGTTGTGCATATTTAACATCTAGTTCCTATATTTGCTTTGTATTTCTGATACAATACAACTGTAGGTAGAGAAAGGAAAATGGAAGAAACCTGCTAGTGAATATGTCAGACATCACCAAAAGTGGCTTGCTTTGAAACTGTATTTGATCAAAGAGGGGGAGAGAAGAATCATTCTCTTAGAGGAAGATATATCGTGCCTCATCCAACAGCCTGGGAGAGGTGAGGCTGCTGCCGCTTGTGGGATAATGGCTGAGGTGACTTAAAAATTAGAACTTATATTCACACTTTTAGGTAAGGCACAGCATTGAAGAAGCTCCCCAGGTGGAATGTGGCTGACATGTAAGGAATCCATTGCATGGGAGTTCCCTAGGCCTGCAACCTTAGATGTTGGTAACGCCAGGGGAACTTGGTGTGCTGACTCTAAGAGGCGCTGCCCAGAGGGTGGAGCGGTGTGGAGATGCCGCGGCCAGGCTCTGCAATAATAGGGGAACTTAAAGGTGTCATGGAACTGATAAGCTGCATATTTACTACCCTGGGCCAACAGCCTGCCATGTTTTTGACAAAATGCTGTCCTTTTGGTGAACTTTGCTCATTATAACATCATTATAATACCAAAACACACCTCCATCCCAAAAGCTACCCACCTCCAAGGTGCAACCACCCCTCACTGAGCTTGCACACTGAATTTTTCTAGCTTATACCTTTAAAAGCGAAGCTAGAAAACTTTACACCAATCCTAAACAAAGGTATGTATGACTAGAGTCACTCAAGCTCCACCTGAAAGGTGAAAAATAGTATAAAATAGCTTAAGTGAAAGAGAATGTTAGGGAAGACACCATCGTGTATCACTCTGACGTTTGGGATCAGTCGACGGGCTGAGCCTCTCTTCCCCCTCATCAGGACGCCTTTGGGTAAGAGTCAAACACTTGGTTATACCAAGTGCCTCCCCCGGAAACTTAGAAATCTCTCTATATATAGAGTCGCTTTAGTATCTCTTAATGCGTTTGTGTCCGGCCGTGTTACTCCTATTCTTGATATACGCGTTGTGTCCGGCCGTGTTATATACATGTTTGTGTCTGGCTGTGTTATTCATACTCATATTCTTGGTATTTGTATGTGCTTTGGAGACAGTTAATTTATCACCGGTAATCCAAAGAATCTGTGTGTCTGTTGCTCTAATAAACTGCACTCTTCACTGCTCTGGCCGTGATAGTTCCTTCAACACGACCAGACTGGGGGGTGTAAAAGTTAATGCTGTCGCCTTAGCGAAAGCCCTGAACTAATAAGTGGCTACACACACAGTCCTTAGAAAATAAACCGCTGACCAGGTCTGAGACTAAGACTGGACCTAGCCGCACCAAGACTCCTCTCTGAGAAGGCGTTTAGAAAGCAAGGGGGTCCTGTCTGAACCTCGTGACTCAACGGGAGGGTTCCCCCCCAGCCACTCCTCAGACTCCTATTTGTACGCGACAGTAACTCTTAATGCAACACCGCTCCATGTCCCCAGATGCAACCAGTAGTGACACTGAAGATGTATTCCCAGCATGCATGCACACACAAAGCACATGTATATACTACATATATGCTATATCTTATTTGTGACAAAGGCAAAACAGGTACATAGCCCATATTCTTAGAGGAAAATTTATCATGCCAGATCCAACAGTCTGAGAGAGGTGAGGCTGCTGCAGCTCCATGTCCCCAGGTTCAACTAGTAGCAAGGCTGAAGAGGTATTCCCAGTAGGCACACATACATAGAGCACACATTTTACACCAGATATATACATACATCCATGGCCAGCCACATAGATTGCAGACATTCTAGAGCGCTCGCATGAACAAGGAGGGCACCAATGGTCTCATCTTCCTCCCCTCTCTGGCTGGACAGGGTGGAAGTCCACTGGTGAGAACATATATATGCATATGTACAAGGTGGATCCCTCCAGCAGCTGGGCTTACTCAGTCTGTCCAGTTACTGGCTCCTGGAGCCCAGTCTCCCCAGCTGTGCTGGCATATGAAGCCCTACTCCAGTTGCTGGTACAGACTGTTGTGCGCACACACATGCCCACCTAGACCTGGTGGGGACTCCCTGGTCCCACCAGAGAGCCAACTGCCCTCTGCTCTCAGCCCTAGAGACACACAAGTGCTCTTCATGTAAGGGCCATAGAGGCCTTATGAAACACGACTTTTTTGTATAAACAACGCATGCCTTGCTAACGACTGTGGCCTTGAAGAAAAACTAAGAGACCGATAAAAGGGGACTATCCAGGCCTCGTTAATCACCAGCCTTTGAAGAAGAAACTAAGACGAGGAAATTCAAGGACTGATAAAGGAAACATCTTGTTATAAGGGAGATTGCTGAGCTGGGAGGATACGGCACAACATGAAGTCAGCAAGTTTTACAGAATCTAGGGGAAAGGTAAAGATAGTAGGGGGAGATCACGACCACTGACTCAATTAAGGAGCAAAGAAAGCTACCGCCACACACTTCCTGTAAGCATGCGCAGAATATTAAAGTAGCGCTGTAGCTTTAAGTTGAAATAAGAGAAATGTAGACCAATAGAAAATTTATTTGTGTAATTATTTATGCATATGTGTAACTAGACTGTATAAATATTGTACCTGCATGACAGAACTTTATGCTAGCTCTGTGGAATGACCACCTAGCAACCATCTCTGCACAGACATGAAATGAAATACCTCTGCCCTGTGTGAATATTGGCGTCTCGCACACCGAGTAAACGACCTCACACTTGTGGGATAACACTCTCACACCCGGAGAGATGAGCTTTATCATATAACCTAAAACATTGTATCATGCAAATATTCGTTCAAGCAGCTGGGAACATGAAATTAACACTTTTTTTGTTTTCTTTTCTTTTGGAGTGAAGCACCAAAGAAGATTCCTGGGGAAACAGAAAGCATAAGGTTAAAGAAGTGGGGGAAAAAAATAAAGTGCTGTCTAAGTTTTTTTAAAGTTCTAAAAACCAGCAAAATGTTGAGAATCCTAGTTAAAATAATATGTGCAAAATGTATCTGTGTGTTAAAATAGTTTATGCAAATCTGGGCCAGTTATCATGTTCCTGACAGGTTTTTAATGTGAGATTAGTTCAACAGCAGTGCTTTGTATTGTTACATTATTTTTGCTATTTGTTCAGTTCTTTTTATAAACTTGGAGGTAAAATGCCTGTCAGTTCCATTTGTTTAATATTTATTATTTTTAATTAGGTCATAGAAATCATTGGTTTATTTCAATAATGCATTTTCCTTAGAGTTTTCAATGAGAAGACAATAATTTGACTTGTAAGGTTTACACCATACCAAATTATGCAACTCAAACTTCAAACCATAAATTCTTCTCAAAGTCAGGAGAACTTTAGTCATTCCTGCTCTGTATCACCCTTGATTATTTAGGCTACTAAATTACTACAGAAATCCCCAGAGAAGACATTATGCAGGTTGTAGCATTTCCTTTCACCTTTGTAAGATGGCCTTTATCTGAATGTTCATACATCTGTTAACTGTGGCATTCCTAAGAGGCAAAAGGGTGACATCTGATTTATGTCAGATAGTGTTTCAGCTGAACAGAAGTAAATCTTGCAGGATCATTCTGTCTTCTTCTCATTGCTTTCTTAGAAACTGAAGTTCCCTCTGTAGAAGAATATGCATTCACTATAATACAGGATGAATCATCATCAGTTCCTTGTCATTAATTACATGTTTATTTTCTTTAATTAAGCCTGAGTGACGTGTATTTTTTTCAGTTGTGCTGAACATCCCAGAACATCCCATCTTACCATTTAATTTACCTTGTATTGTAAGTGGACCTAGAAAGTTAGAAGAACTTCATGCATTTGACTCGCATTTTGGGCCAGGTAAGAGACATCTTACTGTACAGAAGACATGCATATGCATTAGGATTTATGGGATGAAAATGTCCAAGACATGCTGGAACATTCAGCAGGGACTTCTCCTAAGGACTCTGCTGCCGTGGAGTGAATCCTTCACCTGAAGATTTGTTACTCCTCACAATTATGTCAGAAATGCTGAAAAACGGTATGCAAAAAGCCTAGCAAATTTCAATTGTTTGGGGCTAACATGTCTAACAGGTTGATTTTTTGCAAACTTTTAGTAAAAATGGTTCAGTCATTTCAGAGAATACTAAGGGAAATCAGAAGAAATGACATTGTTTTGCTCAAATTAGTAATTTTTTTGAAAACTTTTTTGGGAAAAGTTTATTGATATCTGTTCAAGTTAAAAATCACAACCTCAGTAAATATAAAAAAGGACTCTGGAAGCTAGAAATTTAAATTTTCATTTCATCTTGGGCCTACTTCAACTCAGAGCCTGGGATTTACTTTTTTTTCATGTCATTGCGAGCCAGTGCTATAGTTTACAGTGGTTCCAGGATGCTGATCTGAGAGTAGGTATCCATTTTTCCCATATGGCTAAGAACAATTCTGGGGGCTAAAGCAGAACAAACACAGTATTAGAGAGAAAAGAAGCAGAGAAATAAAATGTAGGTTTGGATGTGGTTATGGGTTTGAAGGGCAAGGAAGGGTAGGAGTGTTTCATGGGGACTTTATCTAGCAATATCTGTAAAACATGCTTTCTCTAGCTCAGGAAATCCCTGAAGAGCTAACTTCCAGAAATACAGAAAATAAGAAGGATCACTTTAATAAGCCCTTTTGTTGTATTCTTTCTAAATATCCAGTACTGACTATTCTTCAACAACTACAGGAGTGAGATAAAGATTGGTTGGGTAGGGCTTTGTTAGGGTTTTCCTTATCTGGCCCATGGCTGTCCCTGGGACCCGGACCCTGGGCCCTGGCTTTGGCCCCAGCCCTGCTTGGTTTGTTGGCGCATGGTCAGACTGCACCCCACCAGGGAAGGGAAGGGAAGGGAAGGGAAGGGAAGGGAAGGGAAGGGAAGGGAAGGGAAGGGAAGGGAAGGGAAGGGAAGGGAAGGGAAGGGAAGGGAAGGGAAGGGAAGGGAAGGGAAGGGAAGGGAAGGGAAGGGAAGGGAAGGGAAGGGAAGGGAAGGGAAGGGAAGGGAAGGGAAGGGAAGGGAAGGGAAGGGAGAGGCATGTTCCTGCCACCTATGACCACCTGGCACCCTTGCCCAGCCCTTAGGACAAAATGAGGTCGTACTTGAAGACATAGGGATGAAGCATTTGTGTCCAGCAAAGCATAATTCTGGCCAGAAAATGTCGTGCTCTAAATCCTACTCTTCTTCTGATCAAATTCTGTGAAGCCTACCAGCAAAGCATTGGTTTTGGTCCTGCTCTTGTTCTGGTCTCCATAAAAGCTAACCACTTACTTCTGTTATCAGGTACCTTGTTAGGCCAAGTAGCAACATTCTGCATGGAGCAAAAGGCTATAGAATTGCTAATAACCTGTTAAGTATCAATGTAATATTACAAAATGAAAACTGTTTTCTCAGTGTGAGTTTGTAGAAAAAGCCTAGGAAATTGCACACAAATTGTTAATACTGTAACATAAAGCACTCAGAATTTAAGAAATGCAAGATTTAATCTCCTATGTAATCTTAATTTAGATGCTTAGTACATACACATCTTGATTCAGTCTTAATTATATGATTGCAATAGTCTGTTCCCCTGTGTTTAATTCTGTGCACTGGCAGGATGATGTTTAGTTAGCGAACAGTTGTTCAATATTTTGTTTCGGCCTTGTGCAGTGTGTTGTTCTACACTGTATTTACTGCACACTTTTCAATCCCTCTGTGAACTCAGTTATTTATTTACTTCCGGGTTTCTGTATAACACTCATCATTACACAGTATTTAAGTGCTTGACATTTATTAAGAATTTTCACAACATCCCTGTGAGATGAAGGGATAGTATTTATCATCTCATTGTTACAGATGGGGACAGATAATTTAAGATAAAAACATCTGCTTGTTCCTGAAGACCTCTCTGAGACACTTTGCACATGATCTCCTAAAGTACTCTTCCTTTTTATAGCACTTTACACATTCAAAACATACCCCCACTGACTTCAGTTGGAAGTTCTAGGCATTTTTATGAAATCCAAGTCAGGCATTTAGAAATGGGGCTCTTTTCCTGTGATAAAAAAACTATTTTAAGTAGATTGCTCAGCAATACAAAGGAACTCTATGACAGTGTTAGGAAAACAATCTAGTTTCTTAGGGCAAGATACTTTAACAAATTTATCTTGCAATAAGCTGCTTCTCACTTATTACACGAGCTCACCTTCTGAAAATGTCCTTTCTTACACCGATCCACATTTGTCTCCAGAGAATTTTATTCTGTACAATGAGTAAAACACTTTCCCTCATCATCTCATGGGGGGGGTTGGGGGAGGTGGATGAGGTTAAATTGTAGCTGTAGTGTAGTCTAACAGTGTAGTCTAACAGGAGCTGGTGGAAGACCAAGGCTTACGAAGAGCTGATAAGGGGGATTCAAGCTGGAAAGTGGAACATCTAAACAAGAATTACTGTCCTTGGGAGAAAAGCACATCCTGGAGAAATATGTAAGCTAATTAAGATGTTTTGGGAACCATCCGAAACAACTACTAGAAGTGTGGTAACAAGTACCCTCACGTGAACTATCCTTATTATAATACTAAAAGTCATACCCCTCGAGCTGGAGACCCCGGCCCAAGCAGAGACCCCTCACCTTTGAGTGTGCAGAGAATATTAAAGTAGCACTGTAGCTTTAAGCTGAAATAAGAGAAATGTAGACCAATAGAAAACTGCTTTGTGTAATTACTTATGCATATGCATAACTAGACTGTATAAATACTGTACCTGTATGACCGAACTTTGTGCTAGCTTTGTGGAGCTACCACCTAGCACCCATCTCTGCGCAAACATGAAATAAAAATACCTCTGCCCTGTGTGTACATTGGCGTCTCGCACACTGGGTAAACGACCTCACACTTGTGGGATAACAGTAGGAACAATTTTAATTCCTGAATTTCAGGATTTGGGTGATCATTTGGGTGCTTAAAGTCTTGTATTTTTATTATTTTATTTTAGTTTGTGTATGTGGTTTCTACTTATATTTTACATATTGGTATATCTAGAAAGGTGCAGATAGATATTTTAGGTAGAAACAAAAAGGACCACTTTCAAGTTGGAGAAACTGACTTGTTCTATTATGCATGAGTTCATGTCATCCAATCTATGAAAGATTTGAAGGTTAAAAGGCAAATTCCACCCCCTAGAAATGACTCACAGGGGATATTTCTACATGATTTCACTACATGAATTTCATATTATAGATTTTTCCAGTGAGCACACCTGCCTGCACGGAGATGGAAGATTGGAGACAGGGTTGCAATCAGCTGTGAAAGAAGCAAGGGGACCATCGCCACTCCCAAATGCTCAGGAAAAATTTAGTGATGAAGGGCAACCTTGTAGAGGCACTCTGGCTCTCTTGTATTCAGAGCAGATCACCCAGATCTATCCACCAGCCCAACACCCTGCTGATCCCTTCAGCAGATTAACTCCTACAGGAATTACCTCCAATTGCTTGCCATCCCTAGCTCCCAGGCCCCTCAGATAAGGAATCCATCCACAGTGTTCTCCTTGCTATATCCTGTCTCTCTCTAGTCTTAGGACAGGAAGGAATATATTGGGAAAGGTTATTCAAGAAACGTTATTCCACTTTTGTGAGGTATATGTCAATACATACTTCTTGCTTGGGGGAAAATTACCCTGCACTGAGTTAACCTGGGAGAGAAAAGGAGGACAGCCAAGGTCACAAAGGTGCCAAGGGATAATAAAAGAAAAAACAGACACAAGTTTTGGAGAGAGGAGACAAAGATGTCAGAGAGTAAAGCAAAAAATAGCAAGGAGAGAATCTTTGACGCTTCTTCAAAAGTACTTTACAGTATTTAATAGTTTCCTAATAGTTTCCTGTGAGAACACACAGAAGAAAAACAGAACAGAAAAGTGGTAGTGTGAGGATTTCAAGTTCTTATCCAGGTGATAGGCCAAATTTATGCAGCCTGTGTAGAAATTTCCTGCTGCTGCTTTTGCAATTCTATCCGTATGCTAATAAAGTAAGCACTTGGTGTCTCCAGTTGTTGTCAGGAATGAATGCTCTTCTCCAGAAACAAAGACATAAAGAAAGAGGTCATTCACACATCCCAGTGAAAAACATCTTTGTTTTGTTGGTGACAGCTTGGAAGTTCATGTTTTTGTGACTGATCTCACATCCTTGCTTCACTAGGAGGCAGAAAAGGAGACAACTTATAAGAATTCCATGTAAGCATGGTGAATGAATTCAGTATGTAAGCATACTGAATGAATTACCATGCTAAAATATGGAAAATGTTACAGTAGATCAGAATGGTGAAGATGCCATTCATGTCTACTCAAGCATGTTTCCCCTAAGTGCCACCCTTCATGCCAATAAAAAATTCTTGGTTCCTTCAATAAATTCTTAGTACATGAACCATTTGTGGTAAAGTACGATCAACAGTGTATGTGATCTTGTTGGAATATTAAAAAGGATGCTCATTTTCTCTACTGATGATTATTAAAAATAAAAGCATATCATTTGCTGCCTGATCCAATGGCTGTTTAAACTGCTTGGTATTACTAGTCTACACAGCATGAAGGCTTTCACCTCCTTACATCTAAAGCTAGGTACTACACACCAAGCACAACCTGAAAGCATTTGAATTCTGTTCCAGATTTTCTCTTCATTTAGTTAGTCAAGATCATGTTTACAGACCTTTTAAAGAAAGTGTCTTGACCCTCAATTTCATCCAGTTGAGATTTAAAGGATAGCTGAGCAAACAAAAGATATCAGGGAACACAAAATGGCAGCTAATTTAAGAAATACATGATAAGAAATCAGGAGATAGGCTTACATTTGGAAAAGAAAACAAACTGATAATTATCAGTTCAATGAAAAAAAAAAAAAAGTGGATGGCTAAAGACTACCCAAATAAAGAAGTTTAAATGGGATTACCCAATAGAAATACAGGTTTACAAGTGTAACCAGCAGTAAATTGTAGCAAAGATTAACTGAGGGCATAACAATCAAAATATAATAAAAACTCAGTACTGTGTTTTATTACTTCTCAGTCCAATATATAGATAGGTAATTGCTACACATGTGACAGCAGGTGACTATACCATGATGTTAATCTGTCAGATTCACTTTATTAGGAGCTCATATCTAATATATATATATGTGCATTGCTATGCATAATGCCTAACCTCAAAATATAATCTGAGTTATAGTTGTGTACTTTGTAGAATTATGCAGTCCATTTCACGAAAAATAAAGTTAACATAGATCTACTCCTGCAGTTTCAAGCAGAAAACTGCACTGAGATCTGAGTTTATCCATAGGATGAAAAGTATTGGAGAATAAATGGAGCTCTCAGCTTTGCTCCTATCATAGCCCTTGTGTTAACCAGCAAATTAAGTGGCAGCAACTTTAATGTACTACAGCTTGATGCAACACCAGAGCTGCAATCCCTACAGGAACTGATAGCATCGTTTCTTTCACCTCATCAAGCTGTAATCCTGTCTTCACATTCAGGATATATATCAAAGTCCTCTTGATTTGTTTAGTTTAGTTTAGTTTAATTTAGTTTAGTTTAGTTTTGTTTTGTTTTGTTTTGTTTTGTTTTGTTTTGTTTTGTTTTGTTAATATATGCAGATCTCATTTAGTCATATATCTTACCCTCCCATATTTGTGTCATTTTTGTTACCCTTCTTCTTCATTTCCTCATTAGCATTCTTGAGTTAGGGGTCTCTAAAATCATCTGATATTACTCACATTTACATTTATGAGGAAGTGCAATTCATTTCATGCATTCAAACCTTTCATTAGATTTATAGAAGTAGACGGGTTTGTGTTTCTAAACAACGTATCATCTCAGTAAATGTATATTTAGCCTGCTATCTTTTGTTACCTCAGATTTTCCTTCTGATACTTTCTAGACCACTTCCTAGGCAATTTCTATTTATGCATATATTTCCATCCCCACTAAAGTACAATGTAAATTGAATGGATTCTATTGCATTTTGTACCATACCGAATACCTTTGTCAGCTCACCATAGTCTTTGAAAATATAAAAATATTTAATTAATCAAGTAAAGCAATCAGCCCTAAAAAAAGTCACAAAGTTGGATATACATTTGTCACTTAAATGAGAGAAAATAACAACAGCAGCAGAGTTTTGAGGATATACAAACTATTTTAAAATATCTCTTTTACATTGTTACATAATATTAGCAAACTTCAGGCAGATAAACATTAATAGTTACATATTTACTGTTGTTAAATGCTGACAATATGGGGAGCACCTGGGTTTAGCTCTTAAAGTGACTGAATGTTAAACTAACACTGTAATTGTAATAATGAAATTGGTAGAATATTGCTGGCAATTCAAGTTCAGCATGTGATTAAGTGTGTTTAGATCTACTCCATTTCTTAAAGGATCAGTGTCATAAATAACTATCCTGTCTCAAGACAAAATCCAAACAAATTTTGCTATCATAAATATTGTGCAAGTTTGTAAAGATGAAATTGTTCTAGACAGATAAAGGATAAGATGCCAGCACATTCAGAAATAATGCGGTGCTGTTCATGGGTTTTATAGGACGTACAAAACTGGATCTGTTGCACTCCAGGTATTTTTTTTCTGGTAGTTCTTTACAGACCAGAAAAATTTTAAATTCAGATGTTCTAGTCTCCATAGGTTTACTTCTGTGTGTGTCACGTACTTACACTTACACTGGTTGCAAAAGCCTACCAAAAAAAAAAAATGATGGTGTTTTACTCTCCCTTTTCACAAGTCTATATGACTACAGAAAGTGTATTCCATTATGAAGCAGTCCTAGTGTATTTGATGTGACAGTATGGTCCCATATCCTTTCTCTACATATACCCTATAGTCACACAGCTCCATGTTTTTCACATGTCAAGAGAAGACACTTACTTCAGTGGAACTATATGCATACCAAATATCAAGCACACATTGCAACATCTGAGTCTCAGCGCATTCCTGACACTAGCAAACTAAAGAAGCCTAATATTTCTTGATTCATGGCAGGCATTGCATTTTCAGAGAACTGTCATCATCACATTTTGGAAAATACATTAACTTTCAAAAATTACTTAATATTTTCTGAATATTTTACTAACACTAATTAACATAAAGTTAATCACTTTGAACCCAGTCATGTTAAAGATGTTCAGAATTTCAGAAAACACGATACTGTCTGCAACTGAGAGAACATAAAAAAGAACTGTCAGCTAGAAATAGTCTAGTTTAAAAAGGAAATAAAAGTAATAACAAATTCAAAAGTGGTCATTTTTATTGAATACTCTTGAAATATTTTTTCACTGTAAGAACGAGTAGTTTTATGGCATCCCAGCAAATAATTCTCTTGCGCCCCTTTATAAGAAATACGTATATACGCATAAACTTACATATATTGACCTTTTCTTTAGCAGATCTGTAAGTATTTTACTGAAGAGATAAATATCTTTATCTATAATTTACAAAGTGAGACACGATGACTTCCCTTTGTTTAAGACTCATGTCCCAGCCTTTAAATATATTTGAGATAAACTGTTTAACTTGCGAAATTTTTATTAAAAAATATCCACTATGCAAATTGCCACAAAAGTAGATACCTGACTTCCAAAAATGTCTGTTTCCAGTGTAGTTTTCTATAAGAGCATCTATATTAATGGCAGCGTCAGATCATTACAGTAAGTACTGAAGGCAAATATATATTTCTAACTTTGTAAGAATACTTCAAATTCCACATCACAAAGACTATAGTTGACATGTTAATTACCTAGCTGTATGAAAACTGGGTTATCTTTCAGGCTCTGGCATTTTTAAAGTTCATTAATTTTCTTACCTTGTCTTTCTCTTATGTCTTCTTTTTATTGAGAAACTCTAAATATACTAGGATCATAAAAAGTCCGCCCAACAAAGAGGTGAATAAGGAGGAGCATTTACTGAAGTGGGATAGAGTATTTTATATTGTATACATATATTCACTGTTTAGCCATTCAATTCTTTTCTTTTTTTGCAGCTACCTATAGCCAGTTTGAGAATGACAGACACTACTGTGACTTGATACTTCTCAACTGATAGAAGGCAGGTATTATAACAATAAATTATTAAATACATATTTAACATTCATTAAAGAAAAATGACCATACTTTGAAATGTGACAGTATCAGATTTAAATAATCTAACATCCAAGGATTCAGTCAACCAGCAAAACTATACAACAAAGAGCCTTTTTCACTGCTGCTTTGCCCTTTTTAATAGCCTGTGCTGCTGAGCAAGTTGAGAGTGAATCAGAATTAACCAGTTTTAATGAGCACCTTACAAACATTCCACATTCATGTCAGTTATTGCATAAAAGATAGCACAAAAGAGCATCCACTCGGAAATATTTTCATTCTCTAGAAATTTCTGAATTAGAGAGCTGTCTAATACCCTTCTACACTCTTCAACACAAATTCCCTTTTACCAGTAGTAAGAAAATACTTAAGGGGTAATGTGACTTGCTGAGACTTCAAGAAGAGACTTCAACGGTGAGGAGTTTATACATTGATAAAACGGTGTCTGGAGTCTCCTACCTGGTATCTGTGATCCATCTGCGGAGCTGCATGTGAACAATATGTGTACTGCTGGTCACAATAGAGGAGGGCATTTTTAGAGTAGGCGAACCGTTTGGACATGCTTCTGCATATAATGTCCTGCATGACCTGGGAGGTATATATAGGCTGTACCTGGGGCTGTGCTCACAGTTTCAAAGCTTGGATAGCTGCAAGTCTGATCATCTGGACAGCCTCAGGACATAAACATACCAGCAGAGTAGGCGAGGGTATGCACTTGAACAGAGACAGAGCCTGTTCTTTGCCTCTTGACAGCAAGAAAGGCAGCTGTGAGATGAAAGTGCGATGAAACATGTTCAGCAGCTGGCATGGAACTAAAGCCTGCTCAATGCCAAAAATATTTCTGTTATTAATAATGCATGTCAGTGATGTGTACCAGTGCCCTGGCAAATTCTACTACCAGTGTTGACAAATGGAAAACCTACTCAACACTTTTAGAAACAGCGTTTTAAGCCATTTTAAAGTTTGTATATTAATCATGTGTAGGAAATGCCAAGCAAGTGTTGCTTTAACCTATGATTTGGTTCACCTTTTTTAACACTTTGATATAGTTGAGTTTAGGTCTGGCCATACATATTGATAACAGCTGGTTTTCCAGTTGTAGACTCAGCAGCTGGAACATAAACCCTACACATAGTATGTGCTTTCAAAGGAAGGTTTCAGAGTTAATAAACTAGCAAGCAGGTGAGAACAAACATGAGACTGCCAAAAGATGTAATGTTCACTGTTATGTCGCTAGACAACCTACCAAGCAGTAACATGTCCCACATTAAATTGCCACTATTGATTTTCAGTATTATTAGGTTTAAATCTGTTCCTGGACAGATCTCTCAGTTACATGGCTTTCATACTAATATGCGTCCTGATTAAGTGGAGTCTCTATGTGAATTTCTGTCTCTCTTATAATCCTATCATTGTAACAGTTTAGCTGCAGCTCAGGATTAAGATAGGGCATCCCACCTGAAACTCCCTTATTTCTGTCTCTGTTGATGATAGAACTGACTTGTTTCACTTTAAGGTTTAATTATTTTTATATGTTTATTTGTGTGCATAACTTGGTGCTGCACAGACAACTTACTATAAAATTTAAAGCAATAGCAGATAGATCACAGGAAAACACTGTCCAATTTATAGTTGTTCTACATACTATACTCAAATATTTACATTTAAATGTTTGATACTGCTTTATACATTTGCAAAAGGTAACAGTAACTGTACCAGTTACTGGAGGCAGAGAGAAGAAAAGAACCTGCTTTAACATTCCATAATGTTATCATGCCTTCTGTTGCTACCATAAGACTTAAAACAGATGAGGTCAAATAGTATCCATAGCTGAGCATATGCAACACTGGTCGGAAGAATCCTTACAAATTGTGTTTTAATCATACATTAATTAGAAGGACTATTCATTGGTTAGATTTCACAAGGGCTAGAAAGATTAGGAACTCCAGATGCAACACAGGGTTTTACTGATTCAAGTGGGCCTCAACTGATATATTAAATTAAAAAAAAAATTAAAAATCCCCTAACACAGTCAAAACACAATTATATAGTGGTTAAAGTGCCACAGGTTGCAAGACTTTTCTGCACACCTCCTGGGTTGCACTGAGCAAGTCATCTAGTCTATCTGTAAAAACAATGCTTTGAACTTATAGAGATGATGGCATCTCCAAAAGGTAAGAAGATTGGTCTACAGAGAACACTGTCTAGTAGCAGAAATTCCTACTGCTGAACCAATGAAACTTAGGATGTGCCATTTGAGTCCAAAAAGATATTCCTTCTCAATCTATTTGCTCAATAAACTTCTAAAGAAAATGAAGAATGCTAAAACTGCTACTAGACATAAAATTAAGGTTCTGTTTATTTTCTTGTTTTCTATTCAGACCATGACAGTACTGGTGAAGAAGCTAAGTTGATATTCTGTTTAAATGGACTCCAAGTGTTTAATTTTTGAGTAAATATGCATTGTTATTAACTATTCATTTACACAGATACTTCAGATTTGAGTAATTAATATAATCTTTTTAATGTTTATTATTCACATAAAGGTGATGTGACTTTGATGTTGATGGAAGTTCTCTTTTATTTACGTTATAAATGAGTTTATTTTTGAGAGAATCTGGAATAGTTTCTATTATTTCCCATTTTTAGCATTCAATGGAAGATTATTTGTTGACACTTTTAGAGACATATGGCATAGTTTACTGGTAACAGCATTGCTGATGTTTCCAATGTGTGAATGTTACATTGATGATTATGAAAAAAGCTGCATGATATTTGTCTGACAGCATGTGTCCACCTTCAGTGACGCTTTTGACAAAATAACCTTTCTTAAGCCTTTTATTTTGGAAATATCACTGGAGTCTATCCAATATAATTGAAATAGCACAAACATGGACTATTGCTACATGCATTTCCCAAGCCAATGAGAAATCTGCTGACAAAGTAAGACTGGCGTTAACTGAGTTAGACAATTCACTGCATTGTCCTCAGGGAGTCGTATTGATCCAAGCATAGGCAAGTGGATTGTGAAAGAAACTAGTTACAGCAGTAGGCAGAGACTTCCTGAGGTCTCAAGACTGAATGAATGTTTTTGCAGTAATGTTTGCCTGCCATAAAGGTCTTCACTTCTGCTCACATTTCACACAAAGACTGTCAACTGTAGAGCCATTATTGTAGGGAACGTAGGCACAATTTAAATAGGAATATGGTTGGTATAGGGCCAGTTCCTCACAGAATGATCTGCGGCTGAATGATGATTGCATAGATTAGCACTAATCTAATACTTCAGCCAGTAGAACACATAGAGAGAGGAAAAAAGCAGTCAGAAGAATAATGATAAAGGGTTTTAATGAGGTATTATATCGACCTAATCATTCAAAACCAAGCATATGAGTGTTTGTGTGTGCATGCATATGTATACATTGTGTATATTATCTTAAGAAAAAGGTGATTTGGGACAGAGATAAACTTGACCATATTTGGCAAACAGTTAACTCTATACCCCAGATCACCTCCTTAAGATAAGAATAAATTGTGACAGTTCTTTTTCAGTTCTTTTTTTTAGATGAATGTGACCATGTGACCAAGTGTTTCACAGGAATCACCTGATGAAGAAAAAGGGTGGGTTTTTTTAATTCCTGCTTCTATCCAATAGCTCTGGAGTCCTCTCTTCTTGGAGGCTTTTTTATTCCCCTGTAGGGAGCAGCAAAGGCAGCCTGCTCAGTGAGGAAAAGGGAAGTGGGAGCTGAGCTTCAACACAAGGGTGGTGAGACAAGAGCAGTCTCACAGTACCTGAGCAGTGTGAGCAGAACCAGTCTGCTCATAGCAGTCAGGTTCATCCAAGAGTCTAGATCACCAGGCACATCCATCACAATGAGGTAGCTTCGAGGTCAAGCTGGGAACCTGAGTCAGCAAGTCAGGGTCAGGATAGGCAGATCTAGAGGAGCACAACTTTTCACATGGGCAGCAGTGAAGCGTTACTGCTGCAGCTCTGTCTTTGTTTGCCTGTTCTGAACATCAAGATCATGACTCTCAGCTGAAAATAGACGAAGATGCCAGGGGAAGTGAAACAAAGGAATGAATCTTCGGTCTGCATCTATATTACCTTTTGACAGCCTCCTCTGGGGTGCACTTGCCAAGTCTTCTGCCCAGGTACAAACTCTTTATTTTCAAGCCCATGAGCAGCAATCTAAGAACCCTGCAGTTGAAGGGTAGAGATAAATCTTGTGGATACCCATCTGTTGATATACTCTCCAGTTTACCATCTTCACAGTATCTGTTTATGCCATAGTCTTTGCGTCATCCTACTCTTAAGCCTACAGGATGGCAGAATCACATTTTGGCTGTGGAGTGAGTGCATAGGCAAGACTCTGCATCTCCTGCTGTCAGCTGATACTTGCCAGGACAGAGCTCTTTCCTTGTTAGTGGGCATCCTGTCTTCAGCTTCTATTATTAGGGAAACCTGCAACATGAACCATCTACTGCCTTGCCACTATAAACACATGAATGAGCTGGCAGACATAATTTATGTTTTCCACTTCTAATGTGGCTTGTAAATTTTTAATAACACTGCCAGCCAGTACCAGATTTGTTAGTAGACCCAAGGCTTCCCACAGCCGACCACTTTGCAGCCTGGAACAACAGCACCCAATTACATCTAGATGACCAGCTTGCACATATGCATATGCTTGATGTAATTTTATGCTTCAGCACTCACTGCTCACAGCTCTTGCTCTGCATGACTTCCTCACGCACATACACACACACCCCCCACTCCTCTACAAAGCAGAAAGGCCATCTCAACCAACTATGCCGGTTTTGGACAGGAAAATGTACAAGCACAATCAGCACATATACAAACAAGAAGAAAACCCAGACAGAAGTAGTATTCTCTGCTTAAAACTGTGTGAACTCATTTTTGTTACTAGCGTCCAAACAGCATCAAATGCCAAAGAGATGATGGATGGAGCCTATGACATATACCTGAACCTTAAGTTTTACAGTGTGAGGGAGAGGTAGCCTGGTCTGCTTTCCATTTAGGCAAGTCAAGTCTTTGGATCCCAGCTCCAATGTAATACCAGTCCTATGAGGAATGATAAGCCCTAGAGCAAAGAGGTCTCACAGCTCACTATTGAAAGCTTTTTTGAAGTTCCTCCCTACTCAAAATTGCTTCCTTTTCCCTGCCTTTTGCTGTAACATTCTGGGACATAACAGCATGAGTCACACAGTGTCCTGTATATAGTACTGTGTTGACATCCACAGGGCTGGGCTGAGTGGCAGGCAGGCATTGTTGCAAGAGGGAAAATATGGCGAAGGTCTACTTTGGAAAAGGTGTCATGATGCTGCAGGGCACTTCAACCTGAAAGACTCTGGAGCATGCCAAAGACTCAAACGCATTCAGTGAGATGGCCAAGTTCAGATTTGTCCTCTAAAATATTTTCCTCAGGCCAGGGCCACTTTGGTACAGGCAGGTTCAGTTACCAGATACACAAATCTACAATCTGAAAGCAATTTATTCTAAGTGTGCAGAAGCTGGTTAGATAAAACATGCACTGCTCTTGGATGTTCCACCTTTAGCAATGAACTCGTTGTGAACTGGTCAGCCTAGCTTTGCAGACCTCTGTGATTGGAATAATTGAATAATACACTAGCTGCTTATCTGCAGAATACTAAATCCTTAGAAGTTCACCAAGGTCTGATTTATGGTTTAATCCCTGATTACAAATATGCTGTAGCAAATCATAGAATATTATTGCATTCTAGTTCAAAGGACTTAGGACTCAGCACTTTATAGTCTGTGATTAGTATACAAGTTTCATTACTACTATTGAGAAGGAAAAACTATGATTTAAAATACAACTGTACAAAAAATTGAGAAAATGAAAACATTTTTTCCAAAGGTATGTGATTACAAGATAAATGTACCTTGAGATTGAAATCACGCAGAGTTTTCTAAACTTAATTATGTGAAAGTCCAAGTGGTAGAAGAAAACCTAAGTGGATAAATGATCTTTATTTTGCACCCTGCAGTGTTAGCCTACCATTTCTTAAATATTAGCATTCAGTGTTGGTTTGTGTGCTAAAGAGGTGAAAATGGAGACAAACTTCAACAAATCTGCCTTCACTTGTGCTACTTAACTACATAAAACTTCCATAAAATCAGCTGATTATTCTGTGCAACCAGTACTTTTCTGCCATGACTTATTTTCTTAATAAAACATAGCTACTATTCTATATTCTCTATGTGGCAGATTTAAATAACATGAACTGTACAAAAGAGGTGGGGAAAAAAAGTATTAAAAAGAAGGAAAATTACTTTTCCCTTTAAGTTCTAGGGGTCCATAAGGTTTGCATTTCAATCTCCAATAGGGAAAATTGACTTCCTATCCCTAAAGGAAACAAGAAAATCCATTATCTTTGCTAGAAAATAGGAATTGTTTAATCTTTTTTCCATTTTAGCCAAGCAGTTCATTCTGATTGCTAAGCAGTACATTGTATAGCCCATTGTTCTCTCTTGAAGTTTTCTATTGAGTCTCCGGTTTTGATATTTCATACTGTCAGACTTATGTTAGTGACAGAGCATATATATTCTCATTTTCATCTCAAAATGTGCAAATACTAGATAACAGGGTAGTAGCCACAGTTCTGATGGTACATCTGACTGATGAGCTGGTTTGGGCATTGCTTATTTTAAAATCCTTATAATTATACAGTCATCTCCATGTACATTATTTTATTATTACTTTGTTTCTCTCTGTAGCTTTCTCTTCTGTTCCTCTTTATCATTTATTTAATACCAGCCACTGCGTCATCCTGTGTTTTTATTATATATTGAATATAATCTAATTTTAAAAGCCTTTTAAAAATACAAACATTGGCTCTTTGTGGTTGATTTGTTCCTCTGTACAATTTGTGACATTGAACAAGTGACACAGGTGGTTCAAACATGTACTCCAATGTATGCCAGAGAGTGTTGCATGTCACCAGCAGTCACTGAAAGACATTTCTACTTTGCCTAATCCTCTTGGTGCTGCCTCTGCCCCTAACTGATGCAGCTAAAATGGAGAGCTCTTCTGCTACCTTTTGGATGTTTAGAAATGTGCAGAAAAGCACTTGGGACATTTCATGGGGTGTTCCAGTATAGGGTCAGCACTCATGGGTGAGGAGGGCATTGGTGTTTTCCAGTTCCCTTCACTTGATACAAGTTAAGATAAATATACAAATGCAAAACTTTATAAATAGCATCCAAAATAAGCAATACAGTTCTAAATGTTTGGAAAGACATAGGTACAAGTGACTGAAAAGCTATACCTACTCTACTTACAATAGGGTCATATATTTAAAGTCTTTTCTTATCTGTGGAATATGACAGATTTAACAGTTAATTTCTCCTTCCACATCATTAGTTTATTCTTCCAAACTCATTTTATTCTGTCTGTACCTAAGGGGCAGTCTGATCACCCAGCTAACTAGTTTGAAGTTGTTTCCCTTCAATAGCTACATGAAGTCTTTTTGTTACATTAGAAGTCATCTGCACTTTAATAGCTAGCAAACAATTATTTGCTTCAATGAAGTTTAAAACTCTTGCTCTCTCTTTGGTGCCTGTTTAGCATGTTTTAGTCAGAAAAGGATCTTTTGCTGATCATTTTATGTTAATCTGTGTATTAAAGCGAGAGCTGATAGAAACAAACCCACTTTCTAATTGTATGTACTGTTGTAGTAGTCCCTTTCTAGCCCAAGCAGAATCCGATACACAGCATTAGTATCAGGGCTTGTTGCAGCCTTAGG
Source organism: Mycteria americana (assembly GCF_035582795.1). Classification (NCBI taxonomy): domain Eukaryota; kingdom Metazoa; phylum Chordata; class Aves; order Ciconiiformes; family Ciconiidae; genus Mycteria; species Mycteria americana. Next base: position 90,902,599 of record NC_134366.1, on the reverse strand, counting down.
CCGCAAGCTGCGAACTTTCACCCAGATTCACTGACCGTGCACTGAACTTTTACTGGGGTACGTGAAGGAAGGCCCCCGAAACCGGTGCAAACCAGACAGGTAAGGAAGCTTCGGCCTTAGCAGAAGTTACAACCTTAGAGATAAGAGAAGAATCGGCCTAGAGACAGGGAAAGGGCCCGATGAGGAACGGGAAGACCCCAGACCCTGATACCGCTGTTGGTCCGAGCCGTCTCCTGAGGGGAATTTAGGTTGCGGGGGTGCAATTGCCCAGGGATTTCTTTGTTCTGGGCCCCTCTCTGGAGGCACCCAGCTCCAGCCGTGCCAATCAGTAAATTCGTCTGGCGTACGTCGTATGGGAGACTCTGCTTCGGGAAACCTTGGGTTGAGGCAGAGGGGAGAGACAGCACCTGAGAGCGAGTGCGCGTGTGAGCCAGGAGCCGAAAAGGGGCACCCGTCGGCTCAGCGGAGCTGCCGCTGCGAAGGGGCTCGGGTCCCAGCAGTTGACGTCTCGGGCGGTGGGTGTGCGGGTCCCTGAACGGCGCGTGAGTGCTCGGGCAGCGGCTTCTCCTGTAACATGTACGTTACTGAAATTCTTGACTGAGACAAGACTTGACAGCAATCAACCATTTGGAGTGATAACAGATTTAAGGTGTCAGCTCTCAATCTCTTTCTCTTACACATGTATGACAACATGAGATCTCACTAGAAATTTTCCTGTTACACACATTACAAAAAGCCACAGCATCTAGCCAGAGAAATACTTTACTCATTTACCTAAAGAAATGGAATTTGCATCAGAATAGAGAAGAAGATCCTAGGCTATAAATCCAAGAATGACACCTACTTTTGGAGCACCTGCAGTGAGGTAAGAAGAGGGCAGCAGTGCTGACCTGGGGTAAGCCTCCTGCTCCAATTCCTTGATGGCCAAGGACTAAAATGTGGACCTTACTGCTAGTCTGCTCATTTATCACAACAACCTGGTGATACTCTAAAACAAGTATATTTCTCCCACCTGTCTTGTTGGCTACAGAGAGGCAGCAAATCAAGACTTTCATCCATTCTTCTTAAAGGAAGAAACACCATGTAAAGCCAGCCATCCATGTGTTAAGGAGGACCATTGATGGAATAGCCTCCAATGCATGGTATATGCAAATGTATATGAGCAATATGAACAAATATGAACAAATGTAGCCAAGCATTTTAAGTGAAGTTGTGAGAAGAAGGAAATTGGCTGTATGCCTAAATGTTACTGGTTACAACTGTAATATCATGCTTTGACTTTCCAGACAACTATTCTTATTTGTAATGCAGTAATATCATTATTGAATATAGAGGCTGTACTTCTAGGATGAGGCTATATTCCATCTAAGAAGCAGATGTTCTCTTCCATGCACATACATACAGTACCCATACAGATAAGAAGTACTATCAGTCATTTGTCAGGTCTGGTAGCTTCTAAATGAAGGAAATTAAATAATTTATTGAGGTGGAGAAAGAACTCCAAGAAAATCCAGGTCAACAGCAACAGGCCAGGAATAAGAGCAACAGTAACAGGCACCATTATAAAAGGTTTCCATCCACTGAAGTTAAAAGCATGGGAGAACGCTAAATACAGGCTTCTTTTTCTCTTATATTCTTATTTCAGATAATTCCCTTACACTGATTTTAGGCATGAGTAGGAAAAATTTCCCTGTATCTCTGGTATGTCTTTCATGTGGGTGTGGAAATCCACACCACTCCTCTACTTCTGTGCAGTAGTACAAGGACTAGAGGAAGAGCACATAATTATTAATGCAACACTAATGAAATAAACATTTGCCTTAGAACTCACTGAGACCACATTCTTCATTTTCTTTTCTTAAAAGTTAAAAATCCTTCTTTTTTTTTTTTCCTGCTATTCAGTGGCTTAACTTCCTAATAAATCTCACCCTTTTGTATAGTTTATCTTTTCTTCTTCGTCTTTCTGTTCTGTACTTTATATCTATCATCTAATGCTGACCTTCATTTAAAGTCTGTACTGTGTTAGGTCTTTCCCTCACAAATAGTGCTGAGAAGTGGATTTTAACAAAGTAAAGGATTTCCTTTGCAGCAATCCATTAACTTTTTACAAAGGACACGAAAAGCTGCATGCACTAATGAATGTTACTGAAGAGATAAAAAGGAAAAGTCCTTTTTTCTTCTGATTCAGAACATATGTGTAGCTTTGTCATCTCAAGGCCACTAATCAAGTTTCTGTCAGAGATACAAAAAAGGTAATTGTTCCAAAATGAAAATTGACAGGAAAAGCAGATATTACCTTTTAGAAAGGTGGCCTCTATAAGGATTGATATCAAGATATCTGCATGAAAATGACTGTGCTAATGAGGCGGTATAATTTAGTATCAAAGGAATTTTATGTGTGTCAAACCTTTCAGTCTTCCAAGTACGAAGAAAATACATGAAATTGTGTTCTTTTCTCCATCCAACCTGATTTGAGGAAGATTATTAGAAGCTACACACTCAAAATATATATAATTCCAGTTTAGATTTTCACTTTGCTTTTAGATAATAGATAAATGTCAATATAAATATTGGTACAGTGAGGTATATGTGGTATATGTTATGGAAGGAATTATAAGGACTATTTATTTTTTTAGATTTGCAAACAAAAATTGCTTTTCAGGAAAAAAAATTACAAATATATTGAGTTTGGAGAGCAAACACTTATTCATACCAGAGCTGAAATATATTCCTCCAATTTTAGATCTTAATAACCTACCACAAAATGAGTATGCATATATTAAGATAATAATCATAAGACAAATGTAAATAACTCAATACTTAATATTTAACACAAACTTTTCTTCAAGTAAACCGTTATGTCCTAAGTCACTGAGAACATTTTGTTTTAAGGCGGTCTGGTGCCTAAGTTGTCAGACAAACCTGTTATCTTCCAGATCTTTCATTCCTAAGAGGACTGAAAACAAGGAATCACTTTTTGGGTATGGAGGACATAGAAAAATATTGATGACCATAGTGGTCACATTATAAGAGAACACAGAGAATGTTTTTCCATAAGCAAAAATATACATCTGTATCAAGCAGTTCCTAGAGTTCTTACCATAATGGAAAAACTAGCACAACATACAGTATGCTGCAATTCTTTTTGATGCACTGAGCTCCTAAAAATGCCTTAGGAAAGCCCGTGTTGATGCATAGACTCCAAGGTTCTCAACTTAATACCATCAATTCTGCCATTCATCTATGCTTAAATGTTCAAAACAATTGTCTGAATGGGATGAGGACTACTATTTTGATAACAAAGCTCTATAGAAGTGAAATATTTTTCCAAGGGTGACTGGATAAAGTTAATGAGAAATTACTTGCTTTTAAAATATCCACCCAAAAATAAATCAGGTCACTGCTTGATGAGTGGTGAGGCACTGGAACAGGTTGCCCGGAGAAGTTGTGGATGCCCCATCCCTGGAAGTGTTCAAGACCAGGTTGGATGGGTCTTTGAGCAACCTGGACTAGTGGAAGGTGTCCCTGCCCATGGCAGGGGGGTTGGAACTAGATGGTCTTTAATGTCCCTTCCAACCCAGACCATTCTACGGTTCTATGATTCTATGAGTGTCTAGCACAGAAAGGGAGACAACAGCTGAATTTTCTTCTCCCTGAAGATAGATTCTCCCTCTATTGTCTCCAATGGTATGAAGGCTGCTTTATTTAAAACAGCTTGGATTTCTCAGGTTAGCTGTTTCTGGATTACTGACAGCTAAATTGGCAAGTATTGCAAGACTGATCAGTCTTCTAGGTACAAAATGCACACCCAGGACCATCGTTTTCTTGTTCTAGAAGTTGCTTTTTCAACAGAGCAAAAACCTTGATGTTTCTTACAACCCATTGGCCTAGGATATTGCTTAACCATTAAATATCACTTTGTCATTTTCAAAAACCACTTAGTCATTTCACTTTGTGGCTTAGTCATCTAGATTGTTTTGTTCATCCCAGACATGAGATCCTTGAATTTTGCTGCCACAAAGTATGGAGAAACTCAGTCACAGATAACAGCACTCCAAGTGAAGCATATAGTTGTCTTTTCTTCATTAGCTCACTTTCTCTGATGGTATATGTAGGACGTAAAATTTCCGTCATTAAAGTTAACTTCTAATCTAAGTCTCTGTTCCTTGAATTTACTATAAATTATGCTGATTTATTTACTAGCTTGAGCAGCAAATAGAATGGAAAATCATAAGAAATGCTGCATGTTGTGTTAATGTAGGTCACTAGCATTATTACTAGAATTTTACCTAAACACTCAGTCTCACTAAAGCCATCTTCCTAATCTCACAAATTCACTCTTACTTTATATCTCATGCAGTCTTTTACAAGAAAATATCTCCCTGATTTCCAAAAGACTTCAGATTCATGGAGTAGTAGATCTAGGTAAATAATGGAGAAAATATATAATATATTTTGATTTTCATTAAATTAAATAAATTCTTTTTTATTTTATTTACCATGATATCAAAATCTTCCCAGACCTTGAGTTTAAAAATGCCCCCAATTCAACAAAGTAAATAAATTAATTCTTAACTTCAAGAAGGTCAGTATACCAACTGGGATAAAACTTGGAAAGCTGTAAAAGAGGCTGTGAAAATTCAATATTTAAAAGAGAAAGAGATTCAAAATGCAATTTTTCAAGTTTCCACTTGGAAAAATATTTTTAAGACTCAGTATTAACTGACTAGAAAAATCTTACTGATTGATAAATACAGATAAAACTTAGTTGAAGCTGCTTACACCATTAGACCTCGTAGCTTCACCTCCCCTATCAGTACTGCAAGCAATTCCTATTCCATTATTAGGATATTTTTAAAAGTCTGAGGGAATTCTATGAGTCACAGAACTTGAAATACACAGGTGATGTAACTGAAATTACATAACTTTAGACATGTTGATTTTGTTAAGAAAACTAATGGCATGTTTCATGAACTACAGAAATAATGAAGTCTGGGTTTCAATGAAATTATGAAATTAAGCATTGGCCATATTAGCTAGAGCACCACCTTAACTCCAGATGAAAAATTCTTTTTGAGCTCCTGCCTTTCAGATCCTGCTAGTATCTCTTAACTCTTTTCTGTGCCTCCTAATTGTGAGGGGGAAAAGAGATGGTAAGTACTGCAGCTAGCTTTGAGTGGTACAGAAATCGTAATCTGATTAGACAGCTACTACACCCATCTTGACTAGGCACTTGGCAGGAAAAGCTGAACAGGTAGCTGTTTAAGCCTTAAATTGGATCTTTCCTTTATGCCAACCTATTATTTTCAAAAGAGGTACAGGAACTTCAGATCTTTATGATTTCTAACTATTTGTCAAATCTGTGTTAAATTGATGAGTGGGCTCATAAGTACTGAGAAATAACTACCGAACACACAGGGATGAATGGTGGAAATCACATTCACATTAGCTGCTTCCTGATGGGAAATTAGACTGAGAGAACTCACAATGATTTAGACACATGTTTTTTTCAAAAAAACCCCACCAATTATAAGAACTTATTTATGGATTTTTGTTATAAATTTAAAATATCAGAACTCAAAATAATCAGTATTGTCTTGAAGAGTAGCCTAAAAGCACACAGCCAATCCATATTCCTTTTCTGATGAAAAGAGGGAAATAACTGAGTTTTCAGCAGGGGAATAAAAAAAAAAAAGAGTCTGACAGCATTTGTTTCTACCAAATTCTCAGACTGTGTCTATTTCAGACTGTTCTCTCTCATGGGACGTGGCATGCACTTATCCCTTGCTCTAATTTCTTCCAAGGTCTTAGCTGCTGATACAAACATGTTGGGGTGGGCAAAAATTTGCTGGTGACATCCTCAGTTGTTACACAGTGTGCTCTCTATGTTCTTGACAATGACAGTCATATCACCGAGGTACCCACATTAAGTTGGTTCAGAAAGAAGTTACAGATGGAGAATCATCACCATTCTTTGGTTCTGTTGCTCAATTGTCCTACACATGGTACACTAAGAAATGCAGAGGGGACTGTGCTAGACCTGTACTATTACACTAACACTGTGTATAGTTAAAATCCATAGCTCAACATTTAGGATGGCTACTGACAGGTGCACAGAAGGGCTCTAGTAATAAGACTTTCAGCATCTTTTACTGAGTATAAAGGCACAACTGCATGTATACCACTTACATTGTAAATCTTTACTAGCAGAAGCATAGGACAGTGATGCCTGTGGAAGTGGCACTCAGCTTTGCAAGAAAACCACATTCAATACTTTTCACAAGTGCTTTAGTTCTGGCCTTTTTCTACTGTCTTTTTGAATAGTGAACCAGACAGAGGAAGATAACTTGATTCTCAGAAAAGAACAGAGGAGCAGCAGGGTGTATAATAAAAACTGTAAATCTAGATAAAGTACCTCACTACCTAAGGATGCTGTTCAAAAACTGGGTTGAAAAAGCAACCTGCTCCTTACTGAGATGAGATGTTTGCAGGAAGGGAAGCTGTAACTCTTCCTGAGACTGAGATCTGATTGTTTGGTTGTATTGCAGTGCCGACACCTCTTCTCCCCACTTTGTTCTGTCAGGACATGTCCCAGCCTTTCTGTATCCAAAACTGGCAGAAGAAGAAGCAGATGCTCTAACAGCTCTGTCAGATACATAGGTGTTCCCTGTGGCTACCATAACTGGATGCAAGTTAAAAATGTTGGTGTGGATCCCATTCCTTCTTTACAAGATCCTAAATTTGTTTTGAAGGTACCCATTATAAACCATATGATATCATATGACAGGTGTCCTTCATTCAGACACTGGTAAGTCCAGTGACTTTTCTGAAGGTGCTCAGAAAGGAGTGGAATGCATTTCCCAATCATTTCCTAAGGGTGAAGTTACCTCTCTTTCTATAGGACAGGGAAAAGGCTTCAGGATGTTATTCAGCTCATCCAACTGAAGTCGTATTTTGGTTGGGATTGAAATAAAATGTATTTGATCTCTTGAAGCTATAAATAGACCCCAAATGAGGAAGTAAAGGAGGAAGGGCCTATGGAACTCCCTAAAGCATCAGTTTTACCATGCTGCAGTTCAGAGGGAGGACATCACCACAACTCACAGTGGGGATAGTAATTTCCTACTCTTCTCCTCTGTCCCTTCATCTTAAGAGTCAGAAGGAGAAGGGGAGCTCCAGTACAGTTGGGAGCAAGCTAGAAGTGAATTATTTAGTCTGATGATAACATTGGTTTCCATAGGTCTCTACAATCTATAAACTATTCACAGTCAGTATCTGGAAAGAATGTGATGGAGAGCAGGTGAAAATGTAGAGTGAGTGAGGCAAAATAAGCAGCACGTTTGTATTCCTCCCTTACAGAGAAGTAAAGGCTGAATTTCTTCCTGAGGTCCTGACTCCAAGGATTAACAATCAAATCTCACACTTCAGAGCTCCAAGTACTTTTCTGAAAAGGTTGAAAAAGAAATGTTTTTATCCACAGAATCTTAACTGAGCAGGTAAAAGGGGAGGGGCTTTTCACTTTCTCTTGAAGAATCAGATGGAGATCTACAGGTAGAATCAGGACACTGAGGAAGGCAGAACCAATGTTCTGGTGATGTTAAGTGCTGTTGTTTCATGAGCCAAAATGTTGGAAAATGGATACAAAGAATACCATGGCATCAAGAACAAGACCTAACATGTTTCCTCCTGGAAATAAAATTATTTTTTGAGGACACTAATAAAAAAAATAATTTGGAAAAAGGTAGGTTTATAGGGAGTCGTGCTGTCACAGACCCTAAATTCCAGTAAAACACCATCGTAGCATCTTTAAAGAATTGTGGAAAAAGGTATCAAAGACATCAGATACATGTCCATGTTCTGAGACCTCCTCAGGGATAAGGATAAGTGAGATGGTTTGTGGAGATCAGCTGATGTGCACTGAACACTGTGCCATACTCCTAAAGAAAACTTTAGTGATCAGGCATGCTGTATTCAAGGTTGTGAGAAGCAATTCTGTCAGCACATGTTTGTTGAGTTCCTATAAACCCCCAAGTGTCAACAAATTCAAAAAATTTTTAAATAAATAATTTCTATCATGCTAGGCATCTTAGACAAAATAATGAATAAGAACTGGCATCAGTGTTCATGTATGTCATTTGCACATGCAGTTCTTACAGAGTTAGGGCTTCTCTATTCCAAAATCCTAAGCAGTCCCATAGAAACTGTTTTTTCTGATAGTTTTTTATTCCTTCTGTAGAAAAAAATTTCCCAAGCTACACAAACAATGGTCTATACAGATGATTTATTTCCATGGAGAGAGAAAGAGAGAGAGAGAGAACCCTAATTATTTTCATTTTCCTGAAAATGTTTTTTATTCAATGGATTTTGTTTTGCTGTCTGTTTATATTCCCCTTATTAATACAACAAAACAGCATGTGTCATTCTCTTATCCAGTGGTAAATTTTTTATTTGGCTTAAGTATGGATCATTTTTTTATTTTCTTCATTATAACATATTTTTTCCAAGACAGACCATCAGCCTTTTTTCTTTGTCTCTCTCATAATCGCCCCTAGATCTAATGAGCTTATTTTGTAAGAGGAGTCCAAACTATTCATACCCAAAGGAAACTGAATTTCCTGCGCATTTACAGAAATATATATGTACACATTTTTGGCATTTATTAAAGATCTACAGGGAGTTTTCCTTGCTGAACATCCACCTGTCTCTCACATTTCCTTCATCTTTTTTTCTAAATTGTTATGTACTAACTCAACTAAGAATACCAGGAGAATGTAGCAATTATCCTGTTTTCATCAAACGACAGATGTTCCAAATGCTCAGTTCTCTCCTGCAGGGGTTGGATCTGGGAAAATGCATCTGTTGCAATGCAGCTGCAGTTAGGCAGCAAAGATGCAGTATAACTTTGGTAGGAAATGAAAAAAATCTTGCTTCAATTTCTATACTTCCATTTTAATATAATTTATCTTTGCAGGACTTGTTTTATCACTATAAACAGGTATTTCAGTTGGACCTGTAAGACCTTACTTATACTTGCTCTTGAGATATGATACTTAAAAAAATATTTTTGTCCTTTCCAGGAAAAGCTTTTGACAATATTCAAGGTAAACAACAGGAGTGCCTGTAATTCCTGAAAGGAATTAATTGTTTTATCAGTATGAACTTGTAATTTGTGGTTTAACCAAACATATTATGCTGTCAAGAAAAGATAAAAAAACTCAGTATCTTCAGTTTGGCATTTAGCTCACAAATTCAACATATGTCTTCTAAAGATTTTGCAAAGTAATGGTATATGTAGCCAGCCAATAAGTTATAAGTGTTTAACTCGTGTTCATGAATACAGAAAAATTCTGGTGTCAGACACTATCAGTGGACCAAACAATTGTAACGCAAACTCTGCTTCTTGTCCCTTATTTTTACTGTACTATTGATGGACATAATTGACTTTCAGTATAATCATCTTCCAGCTAATAGTACATGCCTAAGTAGGTTTACATATGTTGTTGCCTGGAGTGATTTTTCACTCAAGGTACTTAGTCTTCTGCTGCATATTTTTCCAATGGAGTGTTCTTAAAGGGAAAAGATCGGTGTTGGGAATCAGTAAAAATACCTAATTGTTTTACACAATTAATCCCATGGCTTACCAACTCAGTATCTACTGGAGGGGCAATGTGACAAGGCACAAGCAATCCAGGAGATTCCAGGAGACTGACAAAGATAATTGTGATGATTAATGAACTGATGAATTGTTGATTGCTGGGTCAACTAAGGGAGGTGTCCCTGGTTGGACTGGTTATTCATAAATGAAGAAGAACCTTGTAAAGGTCAGTGGGAGCCTTAACAGCAGTAACTATGAGATAGTAGAGTTTAAGATCCTGAGAGATGTGAGCAAGACAAATAGTAAAGTCACAGTCTTGGACTTCAGGAGGCCAGACTTGGGCTTGTACAGGGAACTACTTGGGGAAACCAATGGGAGAGGTGCTGGAGGGCAATGGGGCCAGGAGAGCTGACCTCCTTAGAGCACAGGAACAGACCATAATTTGAAATCAGACTTGCTGGCATTGATTCTGTTCCTGCATCAGTCCTCTACACATGCTTCAGTTTTCATCACATGCCCACACTGGAATCCCATTCTACTTTAGCATTTCTTTTCCCTCCTAAAAAGCTTTGGTCTAATACATATGTTCACCTATTTTATTTGAAAGAACTGATGTGAAAAAAAAAAATTAATTTTCAGACTTTATCTATCCTTCAGTCTCCTCTGTCACCTACAATGACTTTTGCTGCATAGCTCACTGAAAGGTGCCTTATTTACCTCCGTATATACTTTTCCAATTTCTTTATTTTCCATCTGTGACTTACATTTTTTTTTACATATTCCTACTCTCATTTGGTCACATGCTCAGTCATCCTCTATCACTTATTCTTTCTTCTTTATACACCTATTTACTAAACTAATTTATAGAATAGAATAGAGTAGAATAGAATAGAATAGAGTAGAGTAGAGTAGAGTAGAGTAGAGTAGAGTAGAGTAGAATAGAATAGAATAGAATAGAATAGAATAGAATAGAATAGAATAGAATAGAATAGAATAGAATAGTTCAGTTGGAAGGGACCTACAATGATCATCTAGTCCAACTGCCTGACCACTTCAGGGCTGACCAAATATTATACTGATACATGAAAAAAGGCTGAGGTCCTCAGTGCCTTTTCTTTGTCTCACTTTTTTCTACTAGGGTCTGCTCTTAGTCATTCCATGTCCCTGAGCCTACTAGCAGATTCTGGGGGTATCAGGCATCTCCCACCACAGGGGAAGACAGAGTTAGATAGCACTTAAGTCAACAGACCATACCTAAGTCCATGAGACCTGGTGGGCTGTAGTTGAGGGTGTTGAGGACGTTGGCCATTGTCCTGTGAGGCTGCTCTGTCTTGTCTTTGAAAGATCCTGGCGAATGTGGGAGGTTCCTGATGACAGAAACAAAGCCAAGTGTCACACCCATCTTCAAGGAGGGAAAGATAGAGTATCTGGGGAACTATGGATTGGTCAGCCTTATCTTGGTGCCCTGGAAAACTGTGGTGCAAATTCTCCTGGAAGCCATTTTCAAGCACACAACTGACAAGAAAGTGACTGGAAACAGACAGCATAGATATAGCAAGGGCAAGTCACCCCTGATCAAGCTGAGTGTCTTCTAAGATGAGATGACCAATTGTGTAGGTAAGGGGAGAGCAGTGGATGTGTCACCTTAACTTTAAGAAGGTTTTTGACACAATGTCTCATAGCGTCTTTACCACCAGATTGGTAAGATAAAGACTGGAAAGTTGACCTATGAGGAAAATTGGCTGGACCACTGGGCTCAAAAAATTGTGACTAGCAGGTAGCAGATGGTTATTCGTGGTATTCATGAGGGGTTGATACTGGGACTGATACTGTTTAACACCTGATGGAAAAGAATGAAACCTCAATAAATATGAAGGTGAATCCAGATTGGGGACAGTGGATGATATGCTGGAAAGTAGGGCTGTTATTCAGAAAGCCCTTAGAAGCTGAGGGTTGAATGTCAGTGATACAAGCTAACAAACCTTCCAGAGCACAAGAGAAAATTTGACTCATGATGATCTTTTTAGTTTCAGTAATTACCAATGTGATTTTTCTTCAGAACCTGACCAAAATAAAATTCTGAGAGTTATTGTTCTTGATGTCCTCATGATAGTTCTCCTTATAAAGAGCCCGTTTTATTTCTGTGAGATATAGATTGTGTGGTCTGCTAATGCTTTCCCTGGTAACTTTGATGAAACTGTCCAATTTTTACCACATTTAGCATAGAAGTAGAGGTCTCACAGCTATTAAGTTCCAACAAGTTTCATGAAAACAGGCACAGGAGTAGAGAGGTGGTTGCCCCTATTACATGAAAAAAGTTCAGTTTCAGCTCAGTAGTGTTGCCAGGGACATAGAATATAAAAGCTTACCTGGAGGAGAAAGAGAGGTAAGGACGAAAGCTAAGGTGCTAGCAGGCAAGGCTGGAGATGTAGCAGTAATAGTTTGGGAGATAGCTAGAAAGGATGTGGAATAATTCCACATGAAACTGGCCTTAACTAGTTCTGGTTCCCATAAAATATCTTGGAGTTTGAAGTTTGAAAATTTGGCACACAAAGTGAAGATAAGAACCAACACAGCCTAAACTTATAGGATATGTAACATCTGGTAAAACAGAAACAAAGTATTCTCTCCCGTCCACAAAGAAAAAATACAAAAACATTGTCATAGGTCTGGGTATGCATTCCAACACTTGCCCAGTGGAATAAAATAGAACAAACTTGAAATATGTGATGACTGAAGGATCCCAACACTGGAAAATTTGTTGGAAGAAGAAATCATTGACGTAACTATGGGGTCTCACTATGATAAAATCGTGTAAAATTAAAGTGGTAATAGTTATGAAATTAAAACGGCAGTAGCTTTGGGAAAATATTACTGACCTTTGGATGAGCCAGTATTACCTCCACCAACCTCTTCTAATGGAAATCTTTGGAGTGAAGGATATTTGATTTAACCATACTATTTCTCCTCTTAGGAGAGTGAAATGATGATTTATGAAAGAAGAGGGGATGCAATGTAAAGCTGATGCCTGGGAATACACCTTTTAAGAGGTGTCACTCTTATATATAAAAGCCTCCAAAAAAAAAAAAAAAGTCAGAGTTCTGAAGCCACTTATTATTTTTCCAGCACACAGCAACACAGTGCTTTTCATCCTTGACATGCATAATTTTGCTTTACATGTTCCAATTCTTTACTCTGAAGAGACCATACTTTCCTGGTTATGGTCTATTAGATGTGATCTGACATCTATGAAAACTAATTGCAAATATCAGACACTTTTTCTGATGAAATGAAAGGACAGCTTGATTCAAGAAAACCACAGAAGTCTTTAAGCTCTGCCAATTCCAGTATCCTTAGTCCCTGCTAATTTAATTATTGTTCATTAGGAGATTCATCCATTGTTTTTCAACTGGCATTCTTGGTTCAGTGGGCAATTGCAGGGTTAAAGTTGCATCTGCAACTTCATTCTGGCAAATGCCTACCCTTGCCACGTACCCGTAATGAAGCATGCTTATTATTCCACATTAGAAACACTGCAGCTATCAAGATGGGAGTAGCAGATGTTTTCAGAAGGGCCTGGGGACCAGTAAAATGAGCAAAATGGAATTAGGGACTCTGAAGGAGGAAAGCAGAAGGGAGATCCTCTATTCCTTAAAGTTTTGTTTCAAAATAAATGCCAAGGCCAGTTCTTAATTAAATACTGCAAAGCTTGCGCCTCTACCCCTGTCCCAAGATATTTCGTACAATCTTAGCTGACAAGGCCACCACTACTTGTGATAACAAAATATTTGCAATGAAGCAACAGCTAAGAATATAATCTGAGACAACAGGATACTTGATTGCCTTTCATTAAAATGTTCCCAGCTTCCTCCATCACAAAACTTAACTTTTACTGGTTTGAATTAGTTCTCAAAACTAATGTTTGAGGCAGCCTATGTGAAAGAGTGGGAGATATATTCAGATGACATAATGGACCACAGGATTTCATTTAAAGTTCCTCTTCACTGGATTGGTGCAGGATTATCAATGTGTAAAATGTCAGCGGAAATTTCCTAATATGAGGCAACCTTAAAAGCATGCTTGTCCTATTCTCAAACATTCCTTAGTGAGCCTATCAGGAATACTTCTGTGCTGAATTCAAGCCCTGGCCGCATTAGGAAATTCACACTGGTGCAGTTTACTTGTTATTGCTACCCAGTGAACCTACACTGATATACATTTAAGCATGATTACCTAAGGCTTTCAGTCTTGTTTAACTCCCTCAGAACAGTATCAGAGCAGATTTCCTTAAAGATAGTAACAATAAAGGCCATCCTAAGCAGAATAAAATAACAACCAGGAAAAAAAATGTGCCAAAACCCCAAACAAAAACAGATATTTACTGAATGAGATACTAAAGCATGCTCATAATTCTGCCTTTTTTCTTCATTGGTCCATTTCCAATGGACCATGGCAACCCTAGTATCCTATAGAGGGATGTGTTGTCACTCTACAGTAAATGCTTCAATTTTAGATGTCCTGAATACTCTCTTAGCAGAGTACGTATAGTCAAGTGCCAGAGAAGAGTCAAGGATGAATGTGGACAGCTCACATGATCTGTTCTATAATGAGGCATCCCAGTCACGCACATGGGACAGGTACTATACCAGGTATCGTGAACACAACAACTGGGTCTAGAAGACAAAGAGCTCTGAACTGCATGGACACAAACTTCACTTCATTTGGCTTGTGGGCAAGGGAAGAATTCACTTAGGTGGGTGTCTTTTTTAGTGCAGACATAATTTATGTCTTTGCTGCATTTGTAGATATCTTTTTGGAACGAGATAGCTAACTCATTATCACTCTTCATGAAATATTCTTGAAGGCATGGAGCATGAATTTTTTTACCTTGATGTGGCTAGATGAAGAAAACACTGGATGAGATGAAAACACTGAAGGAAATACAATTAACTATCTCTAGGGAGCTAAAACTAGACATGTTTCCAAGGTAATACAGAATTGTAAATAAATCATAGTTATATTTCCAGGGAATATAAAATAATTTTTAATTACTTTTAAAATGAAAGTTTAGATTCTGAAAGACAAAAGAATAGAAAGTCTCTAGAAAAAAGTATCAGAAAGGGAAGCTGTGGTGAAGCAGTACAATTCAATACCTGCTTGAAATCTTATTCATAAGAGGCCCGTTAGGGAATGTCAGACAAGCAAGCCTTCACTGGCAGGTGAGATGTATGACTTCTGGGCAATTTTAGTGGCAATCCTGAGTTCTAAATATTCCCTTCCAACTTTGTTGTAAAGATAACTGAATTAGTAGAACAAAACCATAACATCTTCACCATGTATGCCAAGAGTGAATGACAGAAAGATTAATTAGTATCTACAGCAATACTGACAAATGAAAAGTAAATGGCTCTAAAATGACGTGCATGTCTTTCTGCCTCTCCATTAAGTTACAAATTATAATTGTGTTTGAATATGGTTATGATATATTAACATGTTTGTATGATTTTGCAAGGTTTCTAAGAAAAGCATGAGAGTGAGTCCCAGGGAACAATTCTTCCCCTGTTCAGTATTGCAATGACAGAACTGGAAGGAAAATATGATAGTAGTACTGAAGATATCATATCGCTTTCAAGGACCTAGAGTAAACCGGTTAAGGGAACAGGCCTCTAACTTTTAATAGCAAGCTTTAGAATTTAATAGTATGCAATTATCCCCCAGGAAATCCCACTGCAGGTTGAAAATTTGGAAGCAGAGCTGGTACTGTTAGGCTGCTTTTCTACTCAAGAAAAAGAGTAGTGTTTCTTAAACCATTTTAAAAAGCCTCTTCTAATTTTCACATGCTTCTTTCCTTTGCTCTGGGTGGTCTTGTGCTTGACTTGCAAGCATGGGTTTACTCCAAGCTTAGTTTCTACACATTGAAATGGCTTGCACTGATATTCCCTGACAAGATAACGCAGATTCTGGACCCCCTCTTCAGAGAGTAGTACGCTACTGCTGGTTTGGCAACAGATGGAAGGATGCTTCTTGACCAGTTACCTAGCTGCCATCCCATGCTTCTTTGCACACTGCACATATAAAAAGAAGCATTTAACCAGGCCTTTTGTCTAAGTGCTCTTTAGTGACGTGAAGTCATGTTGCCTAGATGTCACCTCCTCATTCAGATGCTGGTCTCAGTCAAGTTTGGTGGGTTGACTGTTGTACTCATCCATAGTCCGTATCTATATGATGCACTGTGATGCTATTCCAGAACATAGACATTCTGTTGAAGCTGTTGAGGGATTGTGAATCTCCTGGTCAGTCTAGGAGATCACTAGTGGGGGGGGGGGGGGGGGGGAGCAACAAACAAACAAAAAAATCCCACTCTTCACAACACAGGTATTTGAAGCATTTGCTAAAGGGAGAAAAATGTGAGAAAATGAAACAGTAGAAGTACCTCTTTTATTGTCCCTGGTATTAATTATCATGAGGGCCCAGCCAAGCCCCAGTAGCTGTAAATAATTGAAAATACCTACTCATTTCATTTCAATGGGTACAATGAAGCACGTATAAATGGAATTTTAGTTACTTAATGTGATCATCACTTTTTTGAAGTTACAGGCAGAAAATTGTCAGGCAACTTGTTCCGCAACAGGTAGTTTTGTTTTTGCTTCTAAGAAACTATGCCATTCCCCCTAAAAAGTACAGTCTGGGTCTTTTTTTGCTTTCTGGTACATGGGAGGTACCCTCAAAGTAAGGGCTTCCTACAGAATATGATCTGAAATTGTACGTTTCAGTTGTTCCATATTTGTCTACCCTAGTTGTGAATCTTAGTTTACTATTTATACATTTTCCATTAAAACAGTATCTATATCCATTTACACTTGGACTTGGGGGGGGAGCTAACAAATAGACTTATTCAGCTATCATTAAAAATATATAAAAACTTAAAATCCAATATATTAAAATGTATTTTCAAAGAAAGTACAGACCCAACAAATTATAGGCATTTTTAAGTAGGTAAGCTTAGAATTAAATTGTATATATTTACACCATACCAACACAAGGAATCTAGGATTTACCGTACTTTAAAATTGTACATCAATAGTCTTGATATATTTCTTGAAGTTCTCATACAATTGTATGAAACATAACTATATATTCCATGTCATGTGAGCTAAGAAGAGTAGTAAGGCCTGTCATCTTTGATGCAGGAACACAAGGCATTCAATGTCCATCACTATGGGCATTGCCATTTTAAAGAGAATGTCTTTGTCCTGCTCATAGTATTCTGAAAACCTCTGAAAGACTGTCTCACAAGCACCGATTAAGCTATTTTTCTGGTTTGCAGTTACTGTAAAAAAACCCCCACCAAATATTAGCATATAGATATCACATTCTAGATACCAGCACATCTAGGCATGCTGCTGCATACCACAGGAGTTCTATCCAAACCTGCTGGCATGCATTTATCCTCCTGTCATTACACCTACAGACAGGGTATCTGCCAATACTGGTAGCAAAACTGCTGCAAATACTGCTGCTCAGGAGAGTGACGGACCAGCATGCAAAGCACAGCAAGCCTGGCATCAAGACTTTTTTGCATGTACCTCTGCAAAACACTGCATATTTGAAGTTATCTTCTCCATAGCACAGAACAATGTTTTGTCCATTCTAGCTGGTAATAGTTATAAACAGAGCCACTTGGCCAAAACAAGAGGAACAACAGGATATTTGGAAAAGAGAATCTTGGTGCTTGACCTTTGGTGCCAGAACTTCTATTGCTTCCAGCTGGCTCCCATTTTTTATCACAAAATGTGCTGCGAGAAAAATCCCACAGTGCATAGAACCAGTGTTAAGGTAAGGAGGATAAAATAACTGCCTGTGAGGCTCATCAAGAGAAAACCTTGCTGTGATTTTGAGAGCAGTGTGAACTGGCTGTCCAAGTGGGCACAGTTATGACTCATTTAGCAAGTAATGAACCATCACATGATGTGATGAAGCTCCTTCTTCCCATCAACTCTGCACAAAATGAAGAAGCCCTATAAAAGGTTTTGTTTCCTGATGATTTTTTTTCTTTTCTAAACTTTCTTTACTTTGAAACATTGCCTACTAAGCAGCACAAGCATCTCGTATGTTAAACATGATTATACTATTCATATAATGAACCTTCCACAGGCTGCTGCCATAGAAATCATATATTTGGATTCAAAATTACTGTAATCAAATTGTACTATGGTTTTAAATCCAACTGAAGATAGATGTATTTTCCTCCTACTCCTCAAAAACAGAATTCACCGCAGAAAAAAAGCTGTCTCAGTGAATCTAATGCTAAATGCTAAATGCACAGGACAAGTAAGATTTTGGAAATAACACAATTTCCCTTCAAAAGCCAATTGCAAATGTTGCTTTCTATGATGGATGATACCTGTTTCACTCACAGTTAATCTTTTCTATTAAAAGAGCATGGCTGGGCAGAAGAGCACTCCTGCTTTCCTTGTTCTGCCTGCTAACCTCTGCAGCCAGCAGGAATCCTCTAGGGAGCCGGGGGGGTGGGGGGGGAGATATCTCTGCAGAGCACGCCTGAGACTGCTCAGGTAGGTGACTTTCCTGACATACAGGGGAAAGGCAGTAACTGAAAAAGGGCGTAAGAAAGTGTAAGACACAAGAAAGATTCTGGAGAACAGTGGAAAAAACCAAATAGACAAATGTCAGAAGTGACAGAATGAAAAAAACTGTTAGAGATCCATAAAAAGTGTGTGGCACTTGCTGAAACTCAGAAAAATTGCTGAACTGAATGTAGGACTAGTAAAAAGGACCTTCCTATCAAGAATGCAGTGAGTAGCCTGAATATTTATTCTCAACTCATTCTACGGTTAATCTTCCCACCAGTTTATCTAAGTCTCTCTGTTTAGAAAAGTGAAATCTTTCTAGTTCATTTTAATAAATCTTTAGCTCTGGAGACGCAGTCTTTGTGGCGCATTCAATTTCTGGAAATGCGTATGAATTTTTCTTCAAAATTCTGGCACACTTTCACAACCATAAACTTCAATAGAGACCTATCCCTGATGTTTTTAGAAGATTAAATAATAAGATTATCAAAATAACTTCTTCTTGAAAGAAAAGAGTGGATGTAAATGCTAATCTTGTTACTATCACATAGAGGCACCAGGAATAATTAATTTTGTTATGCTGGAATAGTATCCCTGTCTGCTAGAGAAGACAAGTGTCCAATTCATTGTTCACAATTCATTATTAAAACAAGTAAGATATCTGACAGTAATTTGTAGCAGGTGACTTTAATACTGTTGCTTTTTATTCAGCTCAAAGGTCATAACTATTTAACATGCATCAAAATGTAAGAAAAAGTGTTTTATGTTGACTGCTACTGAATTTTGACACAGTCCTAGCCAGGAGAATTTCTAGTGATGGCCTCTCATAGGTTACCACCACAACTCTCCAATTCAACCTGAGGAAAATGAACGGTAGAAATCTTGCATACGGTATTGTTTGCCAGACTTTCACTACTAGCAAGAACAGAAGGCCAGACAGTGAGACAATATATAGAAAGGTATTTCTGTATAATTCTTTCCATATTATTAACCATTCAGGGTGTAAAATGCAGAAGTCTCACTCAGGATAGAAAAAAAACAAAACAATTCCCATGCTATTTTAGTTCCTATTATGTTCAATATTTTGAAGTTAATTTTCAGTTCATGAAGTGAATTACAGCAATAGAAAAGTTTTATTTCTTACTGTTGCAGCTCATGATATGAGTTCTGAAGGCCTGTCTTTCCATCCCCTGTGCTTCAGCTAAGATAATGGCTGTGGGATCAGCTTTGTATAAATACAAATTGAGAAAGCACTTGAAGGAGGAAGGTGAAAGGTGGATCACAGATGTCAGAGATTAAATTGGTGGCACAAGTGTCTCTGAAAACCTAATCTCTACTTTTCATTTCCATGCCTTATTCACTAGACCAGACCTGTAAGTCCCCTGTTAGTAACCCTTAACAGAAAGTAGCCAAGAAGAATTGTTAGTTTCTGAGATGAAATTAAAATATATATTAATTTAATTTGGCTGTCCAGAGAATCAAGAGTCTTCAGCTACTTCTAGCATCTGGAAAAAAAAATAAATAAAAAGAAAGAAATATACAAAGACCAACTGGGGATCTTACATGTGATTCATAGTTTGTGTATCTTGAATTTCCAGTGTTATCTCTGTATGCACCACTCAAAACTCAGAGGAAAAACATTTGAAAATTACATATAGACTATACCTTTTTAAAAATGACCAGCAGGAAATATGCTAAGACACCCAGATACTTCATCTCTGCAAAGCTAAAGACAAGTTTCGCAAACACTCGAAATTTTCTGTGAAAGTGACTTACAGTCAGACAATGCCAATGCATCATTAAATAGAGATGATTTTCAATTGAATGGCATTACAAGAGGTTTAATGGTTTTAATTATTAAGGATTAAAGACTATCTTCCAAGGTCTTGGTCATCATGCTGATAAAATTCAGTGCTATGTAAAATATGGGTTCCAGTATAACATATAATGAAATATAATGGAATAATGAAAAGTAAATATTACATGCAGGTAAATGGGTTTATAAATAAGATCTGAACTGATCTAAAAGGTGACATATGTATTTAAAATGAAACATTTTACTCTGTTATTTTGTACCTGGTACAACCATTTATGTATAGTACAAAGCAGGTAGCACAGACCCCAAGACATCAGAAGGACAACTCTGGTTATCATCTCAATTCTTTCTGTATCACTGTACTTGAAGATGTAGTTCAATGAGACTCTGGGTTTGGCAGCACATCCACCTTAAGAGTTTCCTTTTCCTCCTCTGCCTGCTTATGCCTACTCTTGAAGTGCCCCTCATTTTGTCAAAACAACTGTTTGAAGGGCTCATCTGTAATCCAGACCACTGAACTGATCTTGGTTAAAAAACAAACTCTGAAGAACAAAGGGTCGGGGAGGGTTAATATTACTGTGGTATGCTCACTGTAATCTTACTGTTCCCTAGGTATCTGTTTGGCCTCTGCCAAGAAAGGGTAGAAAGGAGGCAAACTGCAATGCAGAGAGAGGAATGAGAAGTGGCGAGAATTTTAGTTGGTGTTCCTGCCTAGGCCCATGTCTCATCAAACTGCACCTGGAGATGAGAGTCCTGGGATGGTTGTACTGCACTTTGTGAAGTTCTGAACCAGGGCAACACTGCTGAAATTCAGTATGGTCGTGTAACACACCTGTTCATCCTGTCTTGCAGTGACTGATGGCACAAATCAGAGAGAATGGGGGATTATACATCAAAACTTTTAGACTAGTTTGAATATTGTGGGAGGAGAGAATGCTTCATTTCCCGCATTCCATCTTAAACAACCCTCAGCTAAGTAGTTTGATAGTTTTAAGAAGAGCTACTTTAGTCTGATCCGTGATTTCTTTTCAGCCAAACATCTGCACTAATAAAACCCCATATGTATACAGTAACGTTGTGTAACCATGATTTACCGAGAGATTGCTTTCCTAGCTTCTGTACAGAATAAAAATACCAGTATAAAGGTTTTCTATATCACCATATCCATGCAGGGGAAGGGAAGACTATATCACTTATTTGTATCGCAATTCTGTTCACCTTTTTAACCACAAAACCAAAGGCCTCAGGATCTTGCAAAACCTTGTTACATGAGTAAAGTTCTTTCATCTTCCTCTGAAGTACTTTTTCTGCCCTCTTAATTAGCAAAGTTGTACTTCAGAGTGGCTTTCTTTGCCCCTCTATTCTTTTCAATTTAAAACAAGTGCAACTGGTCTTGGCTACTTGCCTTCTGTCCTTTGTCCTTCTACAGGCAAATCAGGCTCCAGGCACACTCTGCCAGCTGTTCCACATGGGATGGTGAAAAAATTGGCATTTTACCTGCCTTGGAAGAGGTTATGAGCAGTTAATTGTTCAACATCCCATGCATGCAAGGCACAGTACACGTGTAAATTATTAGTCTAATTGCAGCAACAGAATGGTAAACGGCAATCAGCAATGAGGAAGCTGCTGCATAGATGTCTAATTGCTTGTATGCAACAGCTGTTGTAATTGAAATTGTGACAAGACCCTGGCATTAATGTAATGATTCTAATAACTGGACACACAAATGAAACATAAATGAGGAGTTGCCTCTGGCAGGACAAAATGAAACAAAATCTGCAATTAAATAACACATCGAACAAAAGAAAAGAACAAAAGAAAAGTACCACATGCATGGCACCATAAAAAAGCAAGTTTGTGCTAGCAACATCCTTTTCTTCCTCCTATCTTCTGGGATTCAGAGCTCCCTCCCATCCTTTTGAATGAGAAGATATATTCCTCAGTGTTACATTTCTGGCAAAACCTGAAAATCATAAGTAGAAGAACCCTAGCCTCTGGGACTGTTCTCAGAAGAGGCTGAGTCAAGTGCTAGTTATGTGGGTTCACCTAACCTCACCCATCTAAATGGAGAGGTGATCAATAGCTCCTTGCTACAAAATGTACTTTGTAGCTAACTTTCAGAACACTCCTATTGTCACTATTTATTTTCTTGACAGCATTGCTATAATGAGAGTTTAGGTTATTCGAATGAAAATTCTGAAAGTAGTAACTGAATTATAAGTAAAATTACATGTACACTCTGTTAATAAATATATAATCTGATTTTCAGATTGTGCTTCTAAATGAATAAATTTCTATGTCTTCATCCTAATTGGGACTGTATTTTTTTAACACACAAAAAAAGAGGAATTCAGTGAAATGCAAATATAGTATCAGTGGAAGTGAATGAGCTGGAGCTTCCTTCTACAACTAACACCTTAATTGCAGTTAATTCATAAAAATATTAAGTATAATTTGTCATGGATTTCATAAAAAAGGTTTGTGATATTCATCTGTAATTTTACTTTGGTGCTTGATTTGCTTCATTGTAAGATTTTGCTTTATTTTCAAACAGTATCAATGCCACAAGCTTTATCTTATATGCTTAAAAGAAAACAGCAAACCATAGTCTCCCCAAAAAATAAATTCTATGAATATGTAATTCAACAGTAGCTTTAATATAATATTTTATTTCTAATTTTCTAGGAAATAATCTCTATTATTTCACCATTTTCTGTACAAATGTTGTATTAATACTTATACAATAATGCTAGCTTTGCTATTTCCTCTAGGAGGAGGGTATGTAGACACCACCTTGGTGCAGCCTAAGCCGGGCACTCAGTGATGATGTGGTAATGAAATCAATCTACCACCTGGCAGTACTGCTACTGCACCTAGATAGATAGGAGTCCTAGTTTGTCCAGATTCCCTCGCCAAAGTGCTGTGTCTGCCATCTATTTTCTCATGACAACACAAATCTCACTGCAGCAAATACATTTTTGATTAGCTAGCCTGTTCACCTGCCAGTGAGTAATTAATACTGTTATCACCTAATCAACCGTTGTTTAAATGCAGAATGTAAACTATGTCCTTGGCTTTGTTCTTTTCACTCTGTACACTGGTAAAAACAATAGGCTCTTCAATAAAGTTTCCCGCAGCTCAGGCTCTTGAAACGTCAGTACACAGAGATTAAAAGGAAGAAGCTGCAATGCAAGAATTTACATCTTGCTGTACCTAGAGAATTAAACACTTTACCAGTCTATTTTAGGCATTTCCAAACTTGTTTTTTTGACCTGTGTGAGAACATTTTTGTTTTCATGAATATTTTAGTTGTTGCTTAAGACTCCATAAAATGCTAAATTATTTCATTAGACAACTCTGGCACCATTCATCTCTTTCCACGAGATTGAATTTCTGCTGACAACATGCAGTTAACTTTTAGTTCATGCTACAGTCAGTGGGGACTTTTCACTTATTTCACAGGACTTCAAAGAGGTCCTGACTGACAGGTGAGCCATTCCTGCACCTTTTCTAGAGCAAAGCTCAGTGCTACACAAAGTCACAAGATCTGTAGTAAGTGACAACAGCAGCATTGCTGGGGAAGCACACCCCACACTCTACACCGGGCTCAGGCAGCACCCTCCAAGTATCTCATCTTCAGGCTTAAACAGCAGCTATAAGCTCTCTATTCAGCTTGCAGCAACACTAGACTGGTTTTTCACGGTGGATCATTCTCTTGTGCTCTAAGAAGTTTTTTCCCCAGTCCTAATAAAAAAAAAAAAAGATGGACAACACAAAGCTGTTCTAATTATTTGGGGTTTTTTGGTTTGGTTTTGTTTTGTTTTGTTTTTATCCTAGAGGTAGAAAGACAACATCCTTATGACAAGGACTCTTAGCTGGGATGTGGAAGACCCTGGGGGAAGATCACATTCTGCAGTTCTCCCACATTTCAGCTGAGTCTCTTATCTATTGCTCAATCAGAAGTAGGTCATTCTCAATCTCTCCTGCTAGAAAAATAAAATAATGAAAGTAACCTCTGTCATCTGAGAAATCCTGCAGCAGAACTTAGGTCTTTCACAACCACATCGACTAGCATATCTTTATGCCTAACAGATATTCTGTGTCTCTCTTACCTCCATCAATTTCATTCTGCAGATTGGAACAAATCTATTCTTATATAGATTGGGTTTGCTTTTCTTTTTTTTTTTTTTTTAATTTCTTTTTTTTTTTTTTTTAACAGAAATCTTGAATATTTCCAACCAAGATTTTTTCAGAGGGATACAAGCCAGGGGGCCTTTTCATCATCAAGCATCCAGACTGTTACTGCTGAGAGCCTCAGATCAGATCTCTTTCTGGATTCCTGTGCTGCAGAAGAGTTTGACAGTTTTTCACAGTAAGATGCACTTTACCCCATGTTCAAAACCCTACCATGTGCTTCAGAACTGGTATCTCATAAGGTCAGCCACCAGCAATAGTGTAAATTTTATTATGCTTGACCGTAGGAGATGACAGTAAGAGCTGTAAGTGAATAGCACCAAAGCCAGATTCAACTGCTTAACTTTATGTAATTCACATACTTAAGTTAGGTTTTTAGACACCACAGACTTCTTCAGAAAATAGACAGGATCACATTTCTGTTTTTCTCCATTACCTATGTTAAGAGTTTACAGCGAAAAGAGTTTTAATTGAGGTATACCGGTAAGTATCTAAAATCAGAAATATAATCCCTGTATCTCACTGCTCCTCTGGACAATGCTGTGAGGCAAAAGATACTTTTACTTCCCTATCTTTATAGAAGTAATGAGTAGACTTCAAAACATTAGAAAAATCAGAACAATTCAAGCACTGCAGACTCCCACAGCTTAACCACAGCTTAAACAAAGCTGTTTGTTAGAACAGCAGTGACCAAAAGGTCAGTCTGTGAATCTTTCTGGAACCCTAGCTGTTATAATTTTCAGTGAATTCACTGTTTTTATTGTTGGATACACAATTGGGAGAGTTCTTGGTGTTTTATTATTTTAGGTCCTGAAAGAAACAAAAAATTTTAAGACTAATTTATCTATGCATGTATGAAAGTGTATCAAGTTAGGTTTCAATTAATACATTAGAACAAAAACATATACATAGGTTGATATTTCTGACACTTTGCTTTTCTTGAAGGGTTGGTACATGTTTAGACTTACGTTTCTATCCCTACAATACTGGAAATTGAAAGTTATTGTTGGTGGTTTATTTGTCTTTATGAAGCATATTTGAATGAACACTTCTAATACATTGCATTACAAAGACACAAAAACATTATAGTTAATAAGTAAGTAAATGTTATGTGGTATTTGGTAAAATGTAAGTTCTATAAAACATCCTAGTATCTGTTAAAAAAAAGCATGAATATCTATAATGAGAAATGAAAGGAGGTGCTAGAATGATGTCATATAAAACATTTCTTTAAAATGCAGTCTACACTCAACTAGCTTTTTCCAACATTATCCTTGCTTTCCTGGAAGAGTTTATCCACAATTAAAGTTATTAATAATGTTTTGCTAATGACAATCCATGACGGCTTAAGATGATCACAGGAACATTGAGGATTTTCCCAGTTCAGCAGTCTAAGTCAAAACTTTTGATGAAATACCAAAACAGGGATAAACATTGCCAACCTTTGTTTACCAAGTTCTTCAAAATGCATAAGGTACCCATGACCCCAAAGCCTGTGTCCTACTCATGTTGACACTGACAGGAGGCTGCAATAATGCTGTCGCCACTTCAGAAGTATCCTCTAAAAAAGTATTAGAACAGCAAGTTTATTCCTTCTGAGATATCAAGCACAGTGAATATAGCAAGTCTAACTGAAATTGATAGTACAGTCTGTGATCTAAATTTCAGAAACAGAGTGACTGACAAAGCTCTCTCCTTAATTAAAGTTTAATATACAATGACAAATACGAAAGGAATCAATACTGCTAAAAAGCTGATTTTCTTGTAAAAATTTAGAGCAATTACGTGGTGTATGTAGTTCTGTCTGTGTCCTGTTGGAACTGCACGAATTGGATTTATCTGAATTCCAGTGAAGTAGAAGATACTTAATAAGTTAGCTTTTTTCAATCTTCTGCACAATATGCTATTACATTTAGCTTAAAGATAAAAAAATCCCAATTTTATGAAAAGTATCTGGGAGCCAGGGAATATATTAATTTCATCAACTTACCTGTAAATAAATTCTTAGTGAATCAGATTATTTACAAGCTGCAGCATACTATTATCACAGTATATCGAGATGAAAACGCTGTTAAAAAAAGAAACAGTCCACTTAAAAGTTGGGGTTTTTGAAATTAATTTTCAAAGTTCTCATTTAATTTAGATTTCAGCTGACATGGGCTGTGGAGCTTCCACACACTGGGCTCCCACTGTGGATCTCCTCCTCTGCACAGATGCAAAGTAAATAACTTGTTATTCTTGGGGTGTCATGAAGCAGGGCACTCTGCCACATCTGCATGAGATGGGGAACTATTGGAGTACAAAATGTATTTCCAGATCTGCAGTGTTGCCTATCCAAGACATACTTAATAGATTTGTTGACTGCAGGTGTCAGTTAACATATTTGGGTGTCTTACAGGAACCGTAGGTTTTTCAGTCGTGAATTTATTGAATCTAAATCCAGCCTGATACTGGTTGCTTCACATTAGATTTAGCTTTACATCATTTAAATCCTTTCTAGGTACGCATTTGAAGCTGGAGATGTGCCACTGTTTGGGAGTTCCTGATTTCCAAAACTGGGGAAAAAATGACAGTATAAATATAGGAGTGTAAAAGGACTCCTGTTGGCTAGATTCACAAGACCAACTGTAAGAAAAACTTCCATGCTATAGGTCTCTTCAGAAAAACCCAGTAGTGCTATGGAGCACTAGCACTTTGTTTTTGTAGAATAAACCAATTTTTTCAGTCAAAAGGGAGAGACAGTATTGTTTTGATAGTACAAGATATTATCAATTAAAATAATATATGCTGCAAAAGACAGACCATCCTAATTTAGAGGCCCGACTAGACACCACTGCCTTCTTTTTAACTGTGTACTCCCTCAGTGTTAATAAATGAATTTGCTTTTAAAAGCTTCTTCTGTCAGAAATTACAATAAAATGGGAGCGAGAGATCCAGATAGTATGTTTTAGCAAAGGTGTTGCATCTTTATTGGGCTTTGGATTCAGTCCTGTAAGCATACACAACAAGTGGTTTTGCTAATGATAGTATTTGGCCAAATTACTCTTAAATAGGATCTGGCCTAATGTCGACGCTCAGTTACTGAAAGAGAAAGTGTTAACAATCCTTGTAAACCACAAACTGGGACAAGGAAATAATCCCTTACTCCCCCCTCCCTTTTTTTTTTAATTTGGCTTAAAAATTCATGCCTTTTAATAAGGGAGACCCTATTAACAGCCTCCTTATCATACATATATTTGCTTCAGACAGAGTTGCAAAATTATTGTAAGTTAGAAGGAAGGGGCATGTCAAAATTCAACTTCTTGGCTTTTTTCTTTTGCTCCAGGGAAGAAGCAATATGTGCCAGACTATTATCAGGCTTGAGTGTTTCCCTTGGTGAGCTTGCTGGGCTGTTTTTGCTGGTGTGTTCGCCAGTGGTTATAGAAACAAGCAGTTCTATGAGTAGCAGGGCTAATGAAGCCTGACTTCATTTAGATTTACAGTTCAGAGAATTCTCCTGCACTTACAACATCTCTCCTCTATAGAGTCTCTACTGTCTATCATGAAATGGTCTTATGCTGCAGCATTATTCTTGGGTGAGGGCAGAGGGATTATTTCCAGAGTGGGGAGACCTTAGCTCTGATAGGGTCCCCTCTTGTATCCAGGCATCTGGTTTGATAAAGGAATTTCTAACCCTGTTTATTCATTAGTCAAATTTGAGTAAAAGTTATCTTCTCAGTTCTCTGACAGCTGGCATGAAAGTCATTGTGAGGCAGGGAAAGATGCATAAACACATATCCCATGCAAGGAGTACAGTCTCACAAGTGTTGCTTTCCTAGGAAGCCAGGATAAGAGGCTCTGAGTACTTCTTGGCTTGCCTGCTCTTGGTACACAAGCTGTTAACTGTCTGAAGCTCTAGTTTCCTCCTTGTTCTTGTTGTTGTGCCCGGTGGTGCAGGCAGTTGTTGTGGGGAGTCACAAAGACCCCAGGCAGGCCACCACTTTGCTTGAAACTACAGAAACTACCTGTGTGATATGTGAGCAGGTTACCCAAGAACAGGACTCACACACGACTTTGAGTGAACATCCAACTGTAAATTGCTTTCTCAGTGGAGAATAAATCCTCCTGATTTTGAAGAATCTTCCGAAGGATCTTAGTTTTGTTATTCACTCTGATAAGTCCAGCTTCTTCTCTGTCTTATATACTTGTTCACTGTTACATCACTGAATCTGTAGTGATGTCTCTCACAATCAGTAAAAGGCTGATCAAAACATCCCTCTCTGTTTTGATTAACATTCATTACCTTGTTCTTTAATTTAAAAAAAAAGGAAAAAAATCCAACAAAAAAAACCTTTATTGCTTTTTACACCATGTTTCTTTTTTCTTATTTTATCTCTCTCCTTTTTTTTTCCTTTCTGTTTTTAATATTCTCATTCAACCTAAAGTTTTGAGGTTTTTACATCCTGCTTCACTGGAATGAGACTCTGGCTTTCATTACCTAGCAGTGACAAAGCACTTAATGGGATGCACAAATACTACCTTTCTAGAACAATCTTCAAACCTTTCCTTACCAGTAAATTCAATTTTTAAAAATATATACTGCTTTATCTTGCAAATTTTCTTTTGAGGTCTTGTCCAAAGCTTTCCTGGAGCTGAAGCAAGGAATAATGAATCCTCCAAATCTCTGAGTCAAAGATTTTTGCACTGTTAAACTGATCTAGTAATATTCCAGTGACTTATTAAGCCAAATTAATACTAAATGCCAGATCTAACAATCTAAGATCTAACTTAATTATTGTGGCATTCAGAAGGAAAAACAGTTGTATTGATTCTCCTGAAGCTCATTTCTATACCTGCTATTATATTACAAAATACTGGTTTTCAGCTGAATAATAAAATAGGCCACATAAACACTTTTGTCAAGTATCTCTAACTAAATTACAAAGTTAACTAGAATTTTTGCAGTGGATACACACTTAACAGCACTTCATCTGCAAGACACTCTCAGAGACAGAAAAATGAAGAAGGAAACACTCATCAATTTTTCAAGCAAATGTTCAGAGCTAGCTGTTGCTAGC
Source organism: Mycteria americana (assembly GCF_035582795.1). Lineage (NCBI taxonomy): Eukaryota > Metazoa > Chordata > Aves > Ciconiiformes > Ciconiidae > Mycteria > Mycteria americana. Next base: position 90,873,349 of record NC_134366.1, on the reverse strand, counting down.
TGTTTAGACTGTTCTTCATTGTTAGTATGCCAGATCTTAGCTGTCATTTTTTGTCCAAGCTATCCACATATCTCACTATGCAAAATGCAAATTCTGATACCCTTATGTAGAACAATGGCTTACACTATAAGTCCCATTCATTTCACCAGAAGAATTTATAAGTGAGGTACTATTTGATATACATGAATCAATCTCAAGTCCTGTATCCCCAACTTCTCATCTTCTCTAAGAAATAAAAATTGCAATCAAATATGTTACATCAACCATTCTAAGAAATATATGTCTGACAAGGCACTATGTATTGCTCTGACAGCTTCTGGCCCTAAATTACAAACAAAACAAAACAAAACAAAACCCCAACTGATTTTAAAACAAAAGGTTCTAATTTAAAACTGGAGATTCCAATTCCAATACAGAAGTATTTCCAATACTCCTGTGACTAACTTGCTTTGAATGTTGATATTACTCAAGAGTTTTCTGCAGAATCCCTATTTCTTTGGGGTTTTTTCTTTATATGCTGCTCTTGGGTTCTGCATTTTTTTCCTTATAAGCAGTTGTCTGGATGAATGTCAGCAATTATCCTCAGTTCTTTAAATGATTTCTTTTACAACGGAAGACAAGATAATTTCACATCCTCAGCTTACTTTCTTTTCAAAAGCTTTTCAGTCTTTCCTTAACAGAGAGCATGCAGACAGCTTTTCTGAAGAATTGGAACTTAACCTTTTCTGAGAAATACCCCATCCCAAAAGAAATGTTGTAAAACACAATCTTAAGTTTTGTTGTGGCAGAGCATAATAAAAACATTAGATTGGGGAATAAGAGATTCACACAACAGTACCTCTTCCAGAGGCAGAATAAGAAAACTGTTTTTTGAAATGCTAAGCTATTTGGCCAATTAACATTTTTGGCAATACTCTTCTGCAAGTGCATAAAAGCTCTGCTTCCCATTCCATCCAATAAGTAGTCAAGAGCAAGAATATATAGCTCATTTTAATTTAAAATGCAGGCACTGTTTCTCAATGTCCCTTAACCACTTTTGCCTCACAACAAAGGATGTTGTGAAGTTCAGGAATATAAATGTATCCTGAAATGGACTAGCTACACTCATGAGGAAAATGGGTAAATTGCCATCTCGCGGGGGGGGGGATTTTTATGTGGGGAGAGGGTGAGAGAGAAAAAGTGAGGGGAGAAAAAAAGGTTGGGTGGATTTTCCTACAACTTCTATTTCCCCTTCCACATGATCCCCTAATAAAGCTGGCTTAGTGTTTCAGACCTATTGGTCTAATTGGTATCATTATTATTCTTATAAATATCAAAGCAGAATTCTTCAGAATGCTAGAATTTATTTTTAATTATTTGCTTATAAAGTATTATGACAGTTACACTTCACTTCCTAGATACATCTGAAATAAGGCTTAAAAGTTATTTGATTTTTGATATGTTTTTTCTAATCTGTATTACCTCAAGAAAGCTTACAAAACCAAATTTAACAAGAGCTTAAGTTATTTTATTTCAATTAATAATTGCAAACTGTTGAGTAATTGTTGCTGTCTGCTATGCAGTCACTCACCTAACAAAATGTACTCTTACGAAATGTTAAAATACTTCAGTTTCATTTCAACAGATAATTTGGGGGTACTTTACTAAAGCATTCTGATTTGTGAAAATAGCTTGTTAGTTGTATCTGAAATAACTTCTCTGCTTGTTTAACTGCAACCTTTTGCTGTCAGTGACACTGTAAATGTAGATGAAAGTGCTAAAATAAAAAGAGAAGAAAACAAGTATCTTTTCCCAGCTTTTTTTAACTTTATGCTTACTGAGTATGTATTACGCAAAAGAAGGTATTTGGTACCGCCTGTATAGTGAGCATGTGGCAGATGAAAAGCTCTGCATGATCAGAACAAAAGTTGCATCTAGCCTAATTTTCTGTCTGTGAAAGTGGAGAATTACAGTTGGTTAAACAGCGAGCCTTCTGCTTTACCCTCCTGACTTCTAGTTTTGGGTCTTCTAGAGCTTTAAATTGAACCTGGATTTTTATTTGTAATAGTCACTGCTCGACCTCTCCTCCATGTATGTGTTTATACCTTTTCAAACCTATTTAGCTAAACCCCTTAACATGGAAATAAACTTTACAGGTTTGGGTTTTTTTCTGCTAATGAATCATTCCTTACTGATCTTCTTTATGATGTTGCATTTTTTTATGAATATCTAACAAATACTCCACATCTACCTTTTACACTGAAGAGTCCTAGCCAGTGTAGGCTTTCCTCAAAGAAAAGTTGCTACACATTTTATTAGTTTTGTTATTACTTCTATGCAGAATTACAATGAACACGCATGAGCAGGGAATTCACATGCACGTCATCTGTAGCACCTTGATTCTCTATCTGAATCCCCTCTGAAGCCAGCATTATTACAAATGGATTCTTGGTTGTTTCTTGCTCTGCCACATCACAACATGCTGCTGTGCTGCAGCTCGAGAGAGCCATGTAGGGGCCTGCTATTTAATTGTTGTCTTCATTTAATACTGGTACAGTAGTAGCACCAGAAACGTGACAAGAGCTGTCCCTGAAGATTGTCATTCCCCAAAGAGTTTACATGAAAATGACAGGCAACAGCAGAATAAATTACCTAGGAGAAAATGATAGTTGTGATCAGCATAAAGAAATGTTAGAAGTCACAACTGCTTCTTAAGTGGTTTTGTGTTGTGTGAGCATCATGTCAACAGAAAGGTATACTAGTGAGCAAATGGAAGAAGACAAAAAGCTAGCTCACAGACATTGTATCTGCCAGGGACGTTTTCTTCTTGTCTACTGGGTGATATGTAGGAAAGTGCAACGGTGTAGTAGAAAAAAAAATATTTAAAAATGTTATGGATTGTCACAAAGATAATGTTAACCCAACGTAGCTCATGATTATTGTGTCTGGTCTCAAGGGTCAGAGTAAACTACAGTCATTTGTCTTGTTTAGCTGTTTGTACGGCATTTATTTCTTAACTTAGGGAATAATATGCTATGGTATTGATTCAATTAATAGAAACACTTCATAAGAACATACATTAAGGGATGGATCGTTTGCTCGCTAAGAAGTTGTTAAATGGTTGCTCAACTTAAAACTGACCCTGATTTGAATGGGAGTTTGGAACAGAGATGTCACTTCCAAGCTAAAATGCTTTGTGAGCCTACAGGAGAAGAAAACTGTTCTGCCAAACCTGCATTTGCCAGAAAATTTTGCCAGCATTTCCAAAATAAGTCAGGAAGTTGTTAGTTTAGTTAAACGCTTGCCAGAACTCTGTTCTGAATGAGTAGGAGTGCATAAATTTGGGAGACGACACCTGCATAGTTGTACGTGAGATATAAGAGGACTATCATATGTTCTCTCTCCACCAAAATAGTTTTCTATTAAAACTAGTCTGCTTTCACAGAGAAATAACCTAGCAGATACAGGGTATGGAATCCCTGCACAGGAGGACTAGGAATGTATCTACACAAATAAATATGGGAAAGAAGATCTTTCAGATCTGGTCTTTGTATAAACAGATTAAAGCATGGTTTTCTTTCATTTCAGTTTACAGTTGTGTTTTTGGATAACTTTTATACTCAGCTGTCCAAAAAAGGTTAAAATGCCAGACACCCTTGAAATCATTCAGCACATTCTAGCTGCTGCTTCAACCTGTGACAAAACCAACATTTAAGGGACATACAGGATATCAGCAGATCAACACTATGTGTAAAAACACAGAAAACTAAGACTGTAAAATACTGTATGCAGAGAGGTAGTATGGCATGGTGAGAATAACAACTATTTCAAAGGACAAAAATTGCTAGAGGCCTCTGAGTAGACAAAATGATTAAAAAAAAAAACCAAAACAAGAGAAACTGCCAATGCAGATTGGGAATGGAAGTGTTGATAAATGTAATGTTATCAGCAAAGACTACATCTTCCAGGGTGCTACAGTAAAAATATATCAATGAAATATACTGTAGGCAACTTGAACTCTTTCTGCTCACATTCAAAATGATGGGACACAAACCCATTCAGATTCTGAATATGATAAGGCACTCATGTTAACATACCTTGCCTCTCAGTAAGATTGTCTTAGATTTAATGCCATTCTATATGGCTTTTGAAACTCACAGAGTTTGTTCAGACATTTTCATAATACAGCATTTGGACATATTCTGAATATCCTTCTTCAAAGTAAGCTGCAAAGCAAAAAGAGAAGCAGTGTTAGCAAGTGGCTATGGTAAACAATCACAAGGGAAGAAAAAGCTAAAGACTGTAACATTCTTGATAAGTGACGACGAAATGCCACACATAACACAGAAAAGTCTCTAATGGGACTACACTGGGATTCCGTTTCCAGTAGGGAACAGCAGCAGATGGCGCAGAGGAAAGTGGAGAGGTAGACACTGTAGGTAGGCAGCTAGAGGACAACTTGCCCACAAAGAGAGCTTCCCTCAATTGCTAATGGTAAAGTCTCAGCTTACAAGGCCTGTGATTCTTTTTGTTAACATTTGGAAATTTATTAAAAATTTTGTTGTATCTGGTGAAGGCATACACCCCTGGAAGCAATTCCTGTCACACAATCAGACAGGGAGAAGCAGAGAGGATCTTCCACTGGGACCTAAAACCTTGCTCCCGTTCCTGGATCCTGGCAAGCCCTGTGTCAAGAGAGAGGCAGCGCACATCTCTTGTGTGTGCTTGCTCCTGAATAAGCCTTTTCCCCTTCCCATCAATGTGTCAGTTGTGCAGTGTTTCTGTCATACAGAGAGTAGGCCAACCATGGCCTGGGAAGAGGGCTAGTAGCAGTACTTTGGGAGAGAAGAGATTTTTTTGCTTTAGGTGAAGGAGTGAGTGCTGCAGCCAGGTGGAAAAATTACACAAAAAAGGATGCCAAAAATTGGAGAATGTGGAGTTACTGGAATGACTGCTTAATGCTAGTAATAGTACGAAAGGCCATTAAATTCCACTTGTCCTCGTTGCAGTTTATGGGTACCAAAAGTGCACCAGAATGTCACAGTTTGTTGTGCTGAAGTTCACAGTACCATTTTTGAAGGTGACCCAATGTTCTTCACCTTATGCACAGAGTATCTTCAGGAATCATACATATATCATTGCCCTCCAAGGCCATTCTTGTTCAGAGGATATAGTCACTGTAATGAGTTAAACAGAATCACAGAATCGTATAGGTTGGAAAAGACCTTTAAGATCATTGAGTCCAACCATAAACCTAACATTACCAAGACCACCACTATACCATGTCCATAAGCACCTCATCCAAACGTCTTTTAAATACCTCCAGGGATGGCGTCTCAACCACTTCTCTGGGCAGCCTGTTCCAATGCTTGATAACCCTTTCAGTGAAGAAAAATTTCCTAATATCCACTCTAAACCTCCCCTGGCGCAACTCGAGGCCATTTCCTCTTGTCCTATCACTTGTTACCTGGGAGAAGAGACCGACCCCCACCTCTCTACAACCTCCTTTCAGGTAGTTGTAGAGAGCGATAAGGTCTCCCCTCAGCCTCCTTTTCTCCAGGCTAAACAACCCCAGTTCCCTCAGTCGATTCTCATAAGACTTGTGCGCTAGACCCTTCACCAGTTTTGTTGCCCTTCTCTGGACACGCTACAGCACCTCAATGTCTCTCTTGGAGTGGGGGGCCCAAAACTGAACACAGTATTCGAGGTGTGGCCTCACCAGTGCCGAGTACAGGGGGACAATCACTTCCCTAGTCCTGCTGGACACACTATTTCCGATACAAGCCAGGATGCCATTGGCTTTCTTGGCCACCTGGGCACACTGCTGGCTCATAGTCAGCCAGCTGTCAGCCAACATGCCCGGGTCCTTTTCTGCCTGGCAGCTTTCCAGCCACTCTTCCCCAAGCCTGTAGCATTGCATGGGGTTGCTGTGGCCCAAGTGCAGGACCTTGCACTTGGCCTTGTTGAACCTCACACAGTTGGCCCCAGCCCATCGATCCAGCCTGTCCAGGTCCCTCTGTAGAGCCTTCCTCCCCTCAAGCAGATCAAGACTCCCACACAACTTGGTGTCATCTGCAAACTTACTGAGGGTGCACTCGATCCCTTCATCCAGATCATTGATAAAGATATTAAATAGAACTGGCCCCAACACAGAGCCCTGGGGGACACCGCTTGTGACCGGCTGCCAACTGGAGTAAACTCCATTCACCACCACTCTTTGGGCCCAGCCATCCAGGCAGTTCTTTACCCAGCGAAGAGTACACCCGCCTAAGCCATGAGCAGCCAGTTTCTCCAGGAGAATGCTGTGGGAAACCATGTCAAAGGCTTTACTGAAGTCTAGGTAGACAACATCCACAGCCTTTGCCTCATCCACTAGGCGGGTCACCTTGTTGTAGAAAGAGATCAGGTTGGTCAAGCAGGATCTGCCTTTCCTAAACCCGTGCTGGCTGGCCTTGATCCCTTGGTTATCCTCTACATGCCGTGTGATGGCACTCAGGATGATCTGCTCCATCAGCTTCCCCGGCACCGAGGTCAGGCTGACAGGCCTGTAGTTCCCCGGGTCCTCCTTCTGGCCCTTCTTGAAGATGGGTGTCACATTTGCTAACCTCCAGTCAACTGGGACCTCCCCAGTTAGCCAGGACTGCTGGTAAATGATGAAGAGGGGCTTGGTGAGCACTTCTGCCAGTTCCTTCAGTACTCTCGCGTGGATCTCATCAGGCCCCATAGACTTGTGAGTGTCTAAGTGGTGCAGCAGGTCACTAACCATTTCCCCCTGCATTACGGGGGCTCCATTCTGGTCCCCGTCCCTATCTTCCGACTCAGGGGGCTGGGTACCCAGAGAACAGTCGGCCCTGCTAATAAAGACTGAGACAAAGAAGGCATTAAGTACCTCAGCCTTTTCCTCATCCTTGGTCACTCTGTTCCCTCCCCCATCTACTAGGGGCTGGAGATTCTCCTTAGCTCTCCTTTTGCTGCTAATGTATTTGAAGAAGTATTTTTTGTTGTCTTTTACAGCAGTAGCCAGATTGAGCTCTAGCTCGGCTTTGGCCCTTCTAATTTTCTCCCTGCACAGCCTCGCTACACCTTTGTAGTCCTCCTGACTTGCCTGCCCCTTCTTCCAGAGGTCATAGACTCTCCTCTTTTTCCTGAGTTCTAGCCAAATCTCTCTATTTAGCCAAGCCAGTCTTCTTCCCCACTGGCTCATCTTTTGGCAGCTGGGGACAGCCTACTCTTGTGCCTTTAGGACTTCCTCCTTAAAGAATGTCCATCCTTCCTGGACTCCTTTGCCCATTAAGGCTGCCTGCCAGGGGACTCTCTCAACCAGTCTCCTAAACAGGCCAAAGTCCACCCTCCGGAAGTCCAAGGTGGCAGTTCTGCTGACCCCCCTTGTCACTTCTCCACGTATCAAAAACTCTATCATTTCGTGATCACTCTGCCCAAGATGGCCTCCAACCATCACATGGCTCACAAGTCCTTCTCTGTTCGTGAACAAGAGGTCCAGCGGGGCACCTTCCCTAGTTGGCTCACTCACCAGCTGTGTCAGGAATTTATCATCTGCCACACAGTCCATGAACCTCCTAGACTGTTTCCTCTCTGCTGTATTGTATTTCCAGCTGACATCTGGCAGGTTGAAGTCCCCTGCAAGAACAAGGGCTAGCGATCATGAGGCTTCTCCCAGCTGCTTATAGAATAGTTCATCTGCCTCCTCATCCTGGTTGGGGGGTCTGTAACAGACTCCCACCACAATATCTGCTTTGTTGGCCTTCCCCCTGATTCTTACCCATAGACACTCCACCCTATCATCACCATCATCGAGCTCTAAACTATCCAGACTCTCCCTAACGTATAGGGCTCCCCCACCACCTCTCCTGCCTCGCCTATCCCTCCTGAAGAGTTTATAGCCATCCGTCGCCGCACTCCAGTTGTGCGAGTCATCCCACCGTGTTTCCGTGATGGCAACCATATCATAGTTTTCCTGCTGCACAATGGCTTCCAACTCCTCCTGCTTGTTGCCCATGCTGCGTGCATTGGTGTAGAGGCACTTCAGCTGGGCTGTCATCCATGTCTCCTTCATAGAGGAACACCCCTTGTGTGCTTTGAGGTGTTTCACTGGTGTTTCCCTCTTGGCTCCTATTGCCTCAGTATCCCCTAGCTCAACTCTGTTCGACTTCAGCTGTGCCCCAGTGTACCCAGCACATCTCAGAGATACAGGCTGAGTGCCCTCGCTGGCACCCGCTCCCTCTAACCGTGGCACGTCGTCCCTCAGCTTCTCTCGGGCAAGCCCAATATTATCCCCCTCCCCCTTCGAGTCTAGTTTAAAGCTCTGTCAATGAGCCCTGCAAGTTCCTGAGCAAAGATTCTCTTTCCCCTGTGAGAAAGATGAATCCCATCAGACGCCAGCAAACCCAGTGCTGTGTAGGCCATCCCGTTGTCAAAAAAACCAAATCCGTGGTGATGACACCAGCCACGGAGCCATGAGTTGATAGATTGGGTACCTCTGTTCCTTCTAGTGTCACTGCCCACAACTGGAAGGAGAGAGGAGAAAATAACCTGTGCTCCGGAGTCCCTTACTAGCTGTCCCAAGGCCCTGAAGTCTCTTTTGATCGCCCTAGGACTTTGTGTTGCAGCTTCATCGCCCCCCACATGGAAGAGCAGTAGCGGGTAACAGTCCGAGGGCCGTACCAGGCTAGGGAGTATCCTCGTGATATCCTTCACCCGGGCCCCAGGGAGGCAGCAGACTTCCCTAAGAGGAGGGTCCATCCGGCATATCGGACCCTCGGTTCCCCTCAGAAGGGAGTCGCCCACAACTATAACCTGTCTTCTCTTCCTTGTGGAGATGGTGTTAAGACGAGAGGTACGTTCTTCTGACCTGGGCGACACCTCTGGTGTAGATGGACTGTCATCCCCATCCTCCATTGACTGGCCTTCCACCTCCAGGGCCTCATACCTGTTGTACAGAGGCACCTGGGAAGGCAAGGTGGGCAAGGAGGGCTTTCACCTGCCGCCACGAGCGTGGACTCACCTCCATTCACTCTTCTTTGAGCTGCTGCCTTCAGCCCGGTGCAGGGGGATAGAGGATCCCCTTGATCGTGGGTTCTTACTGGTGGCTGCTGCTGCTCCTGTTCCTGTCTCGGGGGGGCAGAGCATGGCACCACCAGTCCATCTCTTTCTCAGCCTCCCAGATGCTCCTTAACCTTTCTACCTCCTCCCGTAGCTCTGCCACCATGCAGAGCAAATCATCCACCTGGTCGCACCTCACACAGCTGTCCGCACGGCTGCCATATGTGAACAGCGAGAGGCCCAGGCACTCCCTGCAGCCTGAGACCTGGGTGGCCGCATGTTTTTGTGGGAGCTCCGTCTGGGTAGCCACATCCACTCTGGCGAGCACAGAGGGCATCGCTTTCTGCCGCTCCTGGTCGCTGAGCTCCCTGGGGGCTGCTCTTGCACGTGAGGGGACTTGCTGCCATCATCCTTGTCCCCCACCACGCTGAGTCAGAGCCAGGCCCTCGTCAGGAGCTCCCGCCTTCCTGCTCAGGGGCCACGGCGTGGCTGCGGTAGCCATCTCTCTCCACGCCCTTTTTTTCTCCCTTCCCTGCGTGTTTTTGCCGCACTTTAGCCGATTCAGCAATGGTCCCCCGAGGCGGCCCTCTGTCCCAGAGCCCCTCGCCTTGGAGGCTTCGCTGAAACCATGACAATAATTTATTTTGAATGAAATAGCTACAGTTCTGGGTTTGCAAGAGGTGATCATGACTTACCGAAGTAGAGAAGAGAAAGTATTCCTCCAGCACCTATTAACAGTCTTCACCATGCCACTTTAACATCTCTGGAAAAGAATTTCAATTCTATTTCATTTTTCAGTTTTGCTTTTGGAAATCTATCAAAGGTTTGGCTTCATCCCACCTGCCAGAGCATATCAAACCAGAGACTGTTAAGGAGTTTCTGGTGAAAGAACTCAACTAGTCCTTCAGGATGTAGTGTGATGAGTAGAACTCAACCTGAAATTGGTGCTTTGCTATTATGCTGCAATAGAAGGACCCTAAGATTAAGAAGGCATTCTATGCATATCTTTTTTAGATTATTCTTTTGAAACAAATATAACATAGCATAGTAAAGGTGAAATTTTGGAATCTTCCCTGCTTTTCTCAGTTTAAAAAGTTTGAGAGAGTTTTCTCACTCTTGCTTTCTTACCTGTTCTATGTTATACACTATATACCACGAGGGCATTCTCCTATTCCATCGTATTATTTTTATTAATCATTGCATCCAAGTACCTCCTTAAAATTCAAGTTATAAGAAAATGTATAGATTTATACATGAAAGCAGCACAGAAGGGGCCTAATTGCATCTTAGCTCTTCCTACAGAGTTAGAAATAGCTTCACTACACTAGCCAAAATATAATATCATGCAGTTGGAAGTTGCACTATGAAGAGTTTTAGGAAGTTTATGAGGAAAAATATTGATAGAACAGGAAAGATAGAGAGCAACAGGAGTACTCAGAACATCTCTGAACCTCAGCTGGAGTGAAGAAAATGAGTTTGCCCTAAGTTTCCAGCTTATGAGGGAAGACAGAGGTAATTGGAAGACATTACCTTCAGACAAATGAACCAAGAGCTGCTGACAAAAGAACAGGCAAGTTTACATTTGTGGTGTCAATACTGGTGCCTTATTTACTGTGTTGCCTGCCCATGTGTTAAATTAAGAATAGCTAGACCATGAGGTTTAATAGCTAAACCTCTAGAGGTTTTCTTCTCTACCAGGTAAATATAGAGGATCAGTGAAGCCGTATTTACTCTGTTGTCGCTGAATCTTTTGAGCAGAACTAGGGGTTTGAATGACACTTCTTATTTTGTTCAAATTACGTCATAAGAGTCAGCCTCCATCTACTGTTTCATGTGTTCTATACCTTTGAGTGTACCATTAGTACTTACTAAAGCCCTTCAAAAGAGTGTTTCAACAGCACATTGCGGTTTTACCACTTAATTTGAAATGTTTGGTGTAGAATTTTCATTCTTTAATGCATCTATCTTTTCTGCTCCTACTGGTGTTATCCCTGGGCCTCTAAGCACTGCAAGACAAGGGAATGAAGTAATTAATGATAGTAATAATAACAGACTTTTTTCTTCTTTTTTTCCCTCCCATCTTAACACTATGACCACACAGATTGAATTTGCCTATATCTAGCTGATGGCATCTTCTTTGTGAACTTTCTTCACTACTATTCATCCTTATAATGAAACAGAATCATCACAGGAGAGAAGCATCCTTTCGGCTTTCATTAATTACAGCTGAGCATCCCTCTTTGAAATTCCAGGAAGAACAACATCAGTGTTACAAGTCGTACATAGCATCATATTATTCAGAGAAGGCTTTCTTTCAGCTGCTAACTGTGTTTGTTCCAGATTAACATGAAGAATAAATGAATGAGTACAAAATTTCAAAAGTCTGGAAAAAAATTCTGGACTTGTATATATTTATATATACAGTGGAACACTACAAAGTTCTTCATGTTTATATATTTCATATACTCCTTAATATTTTACCAGTAAAAAATTACCAAAAAGCATACTATTCCTGTACACCAAGATATTTTCCATTAGTAAGACACAAGATTTTCTGCAATTATTTAGGGTTTCATTTAGTGATGCATGATAGTATTTCAGTATTTTGTGCTAACCTCATTGTATATCAACATAACTGATTGACCTTCCTGGTAAATTAATAGAGAAAATATAGTTATATACATCTGTAGTTTCTCCTGTAAAAAATCCCCACTCTTCCTACTTTCCTCTGCAACTTTTCTTTCACAATACCCTCAGACTTCTGGCCTTAGCAGTAGCAGGATACAGATTTCCTTTTTTTGACAAAGCTGCATCTTCTTTCTGTCTTGCAATGGTCATATGAATTACAACTAAACCCCAAACAAACAAGAGAATAGCTCCTTTTTTACATTATATGCATACTAGTAGTAGTATAAGCACATTAATTAACAGCAATTGCCTTTGTAAGTGATTTCACAGTTCAGATATACCTACTAGCAGTACAAAGACATAGGACTCTTGGTTTCAACAACTGTGCAGAATTTCTGGTTGTCCTTTTAGGTTATTATACTTTAAAACAGCAACAGGTTTGATATACATATATCATTTCCTTCAGCTCCAGAGGTGCAATCCTTAGCTACCCTGAGTTCAGGTTTGAAAGCATTAAATGGAAGAGGAAAATTATGATTTTCAGTGATTGTTATGTCACTGATTTCAGGTTTCAACAATCATCCCTTAAGCAATGGTTAGTTCAGACAGAAGGCAGCTTTAGTATGTTCCCACTACTAGAGAGTGTTTACCACTACTCTCTATCTTGAATTCAGTAGGATAATGTTGACATAAAACACAGACACAAAATTGAGAATCCGGACCATTGCTTGTCAGAATTATTTGTAGCAGAAGGACAGTTCTTGATTGCATAGTTCCATTTTAAAAGATGAATTGAGTTAACTGACGTTTCTGCTAGTGGGTTTTTTGAGGAAATGTTTTACAAGCAAGATCATGTAGCAAAACAAAGCTAAAACAGGAATTGCAGATGAATAACTGATTTGTCAGATAAAGTTATGGTCCCAGAAGGTTAATTTAGATCTGCATAAGTAACAAGGATCTAGCATGAGAGAGCACTTTCTAATCAAACAGCCTTTTTTTGTTTTTAACAGTCTCCTGAACTATGCATTTATTTATCTAATGAAAGAAAGATAGAAAATGCATCACCTACTCATAGCTATGTTTTTACAGCAGAGCCACTGGAGAGAGTCTACCTGGGGCTTCCAACTTCCAGTGGGAAGTGTAAAAAAAAAGTGTCTGTGCTAGACAAGTTGGGAAATTAAGATTTAGACTCAACACAGAAATCTGAATAAGTGGGTGGGCTATATGCTCATTGACTGCAGAATGTATTCTGGTTTTCCCCTCTGGAAGACTATATTTGCTGCAGCTGACAAGAATGAGATGCAGCCAATCAAGAAAACATTGCTGCATATTTTAGAATCAGTTGCGAAAATAATATGAAAAGATCATATCCTCTTAATTCCAGGAATTAAACTCATGTCTTATCACTGCTTTCCATTCCACCTTCCCAAGTATTAGAGCCCTAACCATGTAAGAGACTTCAACTTGGAGACTTTGTCAGCTGCAGGGTGTAACCAACTGGCATCCTCTGTGAGACACACAGAAAAGATCTGCAACACATCTGCCGATGGGCTACCTCTACTCCTTACACACTGTGCAAAATAGTATTTGACAGGAACATTCTGAAAGATCAATAAAGTGAAATCCCAGCAGAGCAAAGAGTCACATTCACATTAAACTGAAGATTTTTCTCTGTAGTCTGGACCTTTACCGTCTTTGAATATCTTCTAAATACGTAATAATTCACCTTTCTTGGAGAAAGAAAGCTCCTTTTATAATAGAGCTACATGACATTTTCTGTGCAGACTAAGCAATCTGCTCCATGAAGGGTAGAATTTCAAGATCTAGGGGCTGGATAAAATAATGTTTCATGATGAAAAAATTTATAAAGAATAATACTTCACACCAAATATTTCATCAAGATGATTTTTTAAGTTTGCTTACTTTGAAGATAACTAGTTTCTCTCTTATGCCCTTGCCAGCCTTTCCTTCCGAGTATATAAACCAGCATAGAGACTGATCGAGAAAAAAGGAACGAATGTGAATTCTGGTTGTAGGAAAAGGTTAACGGTAGCAATAAAGTTGCTTAAATGAATATTATTTGCTTTAACCTATCTTTCCAACCATAATGCAGCTGCTGCTGGAGGTTTCCCACTGAGCTAGCTATACTGAATAAAATAATTCTAGAGCCTTTTAGATCACAGAGGAAAGATTTTTTCATTTATATGCCTTCAAGTGGTGTGGCAAAGCCCTGCATCTTCCTCTCTGTCCAGTTATAGTAAAAAGTAAGTGGTATGTTTTTGCTGCTTTCTCATTTGAGATATTGTATGTCCCAAGGCAGTCATACATACAGTTCTAAAAATCTACAGATGGCAATTCTACCTGGCTGCTATTCACAGGCTTATCTTGCTCCTTTTTACCTGACCATGATTCCTGCAGAGCAGCAATCAGAACGTGGGCTGTAATTACTCAGCCACCTGAAGCTGTGTGGGTGAAAACAAGAAAACGAACACTACTACACAGCACAGAGTACTGTTGCCTTTGAGTGAAGAAGAATTCAGTATGTGGAATCAGGCATATGAAAGATCAGGTTCAGGAAACCTAAGTTATGTACAGCTGGGTCATAAGGGTTGGCTTGAGGGTCAGCTATCTTCAAGATGTCTTGTTTAAGAATACCTGGACTCTTTTGTCTATGACCCATCAATATCAATTGATCAAAGATAATAACATGAACAATACTATAAAGATCCTTTATACTTCCATTAAAAACACTAACAATATTAAAAAGATGTACTGATTTTTTGTTTGATTTTTTTCTGTGTTCATTCACTGATGCAATGAACCTGTTCCCTTTTTCTTTGTATTAACAATTTTTCTGCTTGCTGTGTAACAGTAGTTCATCCTACTGCAGGCATCAGAAAGGCATCAGGGAAGCATAACAACCCAACCAATTAATATGTCTAGTGGCTAGTCTGTCTAGGACCTATGTATAAACAAGAGAAAGAGAATCATCTAGTGAATGATTTGGGACACATAACTTTGGCTCCTATATAAAAGTACTCCTTGGAGGAGCCTCTCTGCCTTTCAGCCATATGTGCACACTAGCCTCCAATCTCAAAGTGCTTAAAGCTAGGAGGTATGAAACTCCCCCATGTTTTAAAGCACGGCGTGAAGAGGAAATCTGCAATCTTAACTCTGCATTTCAATTCCAAAGCTATATTTTCTGATTTTTGATTAGTGACTTCCTAGGCTTAAGAATGGGGTGAGGGAGTTGTTTTGGGGAATTTTGTACAGCAACTGCCGTAGTATGGCCTGGTGGATAAGTAATGCTGCTAGGCCCAACGGTAACCAAAAGGTATTGGTAGTATTACCTCCATGTTAAATTTTGCACAAAACCTCTAGTAGCAAACCCTACATTTCTGTTGGCAATATCTAAAGAATCAATTCCGAAGCAGAACTGCACTTAACCTGTTTCTGTGAGATCTCCGCACACCCACAGACATTTAACCTATCATTACCAGAGCTACTTCTAGTGTTCTAAATGCCTGATGAGCTTCAGGTCACGGCTATTTAATTATTGAAGAGCTGTTTTGAGCAGTGACAGAGAAATGCTGCCTTCTTCCTTGATGTACTATGGTCATACTGTGGTCTCATACAGAAAGTTAGAAGGTCCATAGAGGTATTTACATAAGCCAGGGAAAATCATTATCCAGGCACAGTGCTGATCATTTTTTTTTTACCTGTCTCCTTGTCTTGTTGTTGTTGCTGTCGTTTTCTATCTACGCTTTTAGCCCAATCTCCTGATTCTTCTGAATAATTGATTTTATGGTATCATATCATTCCAAGTGCATCCTTATTTCCTGCTTCTCTGTTTATATGCTTTCTTATTTTTGTTGTTTGCTTTCTAAAATGCTAAGTCTTTTGCTTAGCAAAAGTTTTTTCCTACTGCCTTTAGTACTAACCAAAGAGTATCACATGTACTGCTCAGGGATGCTGGGAATAGGAAGAAGAGGAAAAGAAAGGTGGGGAGAAAGAGGAGAAAAATGCATTTTAATTCTCTGGCTCCTGTAAAGTTTTGCTTCTACTGCTCTCATTTAATGTTTCACAGGCAAATGTGTTTTATTCCCAGGATCTCTACAAGTCTCTCCAGACACACTGAAGCTTCTGTCAATCACTCCCTAGTGCCTGGCCCTTCCAAACCAGTATGTAAACAACACTTTCATAAATTAGGGTCCTTCTCAGCCTTGATTGCTTCTTGAACATGTTTTGCAGAGAGAATGGAAGAAAGTGCTATTCCATCTCTGCCCACTGACTGTGAACTTGGTTTATTTTAGATGTGAGTGTTTTGCTGTTACTAACAATAGGTAAAGAAAACTAAGATAGTGCTGTGTATTTGTGGGTCAGATCAATTACTTCTACATGTATTCTTATCACGTGACAACCATTCTAATGCCTGAGTGCCTCCCGCAGTGCATTAAGCAATGCAAAAAGGTCTGTCACACGTTTGCCTTCTCAGCTTCAAGAGTCCGTCAGTTGCACAATGGGGGAAAGTATAGGTTTGATTTTTGTATAAGAGGGATTAATTTGAGGGCTTTGTTTGTTTGCATTTTTAAGAAAAAATAAAGTGTCTTAAAAATTAAGATTTACAATCTTTTAGGCTGACTGGATCAGTCAGCCTAAATTTTGTCTACTACATGTTGTCTTTATCCTTGCAAAAGTCCATTGAGTTAGTTAAGCAAAACAGTTGGACACATTTCTCATCTAGTTTTTCAGATAAGATCAGGCCAGGCTAAAGAGCATTTAGATATAACATGCATATAGAAGTAATTTCCAAGGAAAGTCCATTGAGAGAATATTAGGATTGTATGGTTCATCTTTAAGGAAGGAAATGAGACTTTTTTTATGTCTTTTCACTGATTTCTGAAGAATATGTTGTCACGTGTGCATCTGTGTTTTGCCCATAGGAGTTCAGAACTTAGTTAATGCTGCCCTAAACCAGAAAGCTCATAGAAAATGTATTGTGTATTATTTACTTTTCCTATTTGTAAAGTGGGATGATATCTCTTCAGGAACATGTCATGCAGCTCAAGTGACTCTCTTATGCTTCACATACATAACTAATGGAGAATAGTCCAAGTGATTAATTAGTAAACATGTCACAGGCCAATATTTGCAATTCCAGCTAGGCCCCATCTGGATATTTAGGTGTTTTCAGCTACTTAAGCATTTGAAAATGAGACTTGGACTTCTATGTCAGTTACATGTTTTTGTGTAATTTGCCCTAAATATTTTAAAATCCTTTACCTAGAAACAGTTGTGGAAGTGCAGAGCTGTTATAAAATAGATAATTTTTTCACCTTCTGACATTAATATTTGAATATATTCATACAGACATACTAAAAGAATACTGAATTTTTTTAAAATGTAAATAGTTTATTAAAATTCTCTGTAGTTTTGTCAGGAATTGCTGACATTTTCCATAATTCATATCTGGCACTGTGCTAAAATAGTTTTTTATATCATTATTTTTTGTCATTAAAATCCTAATTAGGATGAGCATGAACGCCATTTACGCATTAAAATTAAGAAAAAGTAACATAGTCATCTATTGTCCCTGATCATTATTTCAATCTATACACTGAGGTTTTAGGTACTCTCTTAAGTGAAAGAGTTGTAATAGTGTTACAAAATGAACACATTTTTTTCTGTTCAACAGATCAGATTTTCCTGCTTTGGGAAAAACAATGGGATACACAGGTATGACACAGGTAGTCTTTTATATTAATTGCACTATCCCATAAGGTTACTGACAGAAACATGTGGACAGAAATTACATTCATTTATCCAAGGGGAAAAATGGTCTCTATGAATTATCAGAAATGTTCATATGTGATACCTTACTGCTGATTTTGAAAGTGAAATATGCATAGTCACCAAAAGGAAAAGACCCATTAAAGTCTGTAACTAATGAACTTTTCAATGTCTTCAAGTAGAATCATAATTTTTCATCCATGATAGAATAACAGGCTGTATTTCTTTCTCTCTTCCACTAAATTCTTTAGCTTCACAAGAAAAAATTGATAAAAATCAATTACTAGTATTACATAGATTAATACTTAATAACCCTCTAAACAATTATAATTTTTTTATAGAAGGATGAAACTTAAAATGAAGGAGTATATATAAAAAACCCCACAATCTTTCTGAGTTTTAATTTGTAAAGTAATTAATTAAAGTATTAATGTTTTAATCATGGTAAATAATCTAGCTGAATCCAGGAAAAAAAACCCACAGAAAATAATTACTATACTTGTTACAAATGCTTACCAAACTAAAGGACTTATAGTCTACAGCTGATGAAAATGCCAGAAAGAAAAGAAACAAATTATAATGAAGTTTTGCTGTTTGGAAATCTCCACAAGAACCTATATAATGCATCAAGTTTCTGAGATGTAAATGACTTGCATGGTAAAAGGTACGACTGAATTCTGGTACACAGAAACGCAGGTCTTTGTAGCTACATCTCCAGAGAGATTTTTTTTTTTTTTTGGAGGTTTATACAGTGGTATTGATCTTTCTGGAGCTTCTTCACCACACCATAGTACTGAAACACAACATTTTGTATGAATTTAGGGGTAGTATGACACCACAGAAATTTAGTTTCCCAAATATAGTACTTTCATAGGAAGCCATATCTCTTTATAAACAAAAGAAACATTCAATTTCCATAGCCAGTACTCATGACAAAATTGAAATGCTAAAGGATTTTAGGGTCAGGCTTTCCCTTAAGCATATTTTTTTCTTTGATCCTGTTTGACTTGCTCCTATTAGTTCATTAATTTACGGGTGGTTATATGATGCAGATATCTGTTATGTATCTCATAATAAGAACTTCATGTTTATTTCTATCTTTGGACCTGTGCATCTAACTGTGACTGAAATCAAGGCAAGTTAGTTCCTTTTATCATTTTATCTTCTTACTTAGAACCATGACTTGCAATGCCATGAGATGTACCCACTAAGTGCATATGAATAGCAATGGGAATGTCATCACTGTCGCCTCCAATATTCCTGCAAGGCAAGGACCGCACTTCTGAACAGAGGCTGTGGTCTAGCAGAAAGCCAGGCCAGAAGGAAAGGCAAAATAAAACCCCCACTGCCAGCCAGCACAAAAGGTTTTGTTCACGTGCTCAGTGTGAATCAAACCTATTAAATGATAGCACAGTAAATGCAGAAACATTTGACTAGAATATTGTTATTGTTCTAGATGACATAGTGACCTCTCGGCTGCAGTTCCTCTCTTCAAGTAAGTCTGATAAAGCTGTGACAACTAAGTGAGGCTAAATTCTGAGCTGCACCTGTGTTCATCATTAGCAAATCTGCCCATTTATTTTTTTCATGACCAGCCACAGTTTCTGAGTTTGTACGTTTTTGGATGTCCTCTGTCTAGAAGTATATGCGATTCTTTGCATATATGTATGTATGTGTATATGTATATATAATATATGTATGTAATAAAATAATCTGAAAAAATACAAAGTTGTTAGTAAAAGCTTAGAAGCACAATGTAGAAAGCAATACATGGAACCATTTTTTATAATGAGACAAAGCATGGGAGACAAGTGTTTCATTTATTCAGAGGAGCCCTAATAAGATAAACAATAGACATTTTTTAAGCAGAGGAATATAGCAAAAGAGACGAAAAAATAAACCAGAGAAAGATAAAGGGGAAAGAAGGCAATGAGCAAGCATCCTCCAGCACTTTTTAGATACAATTACAACCAGTGCACAAACCTTGGAACAGATGTTTTTTAAGATAAAAGCTAAACAAAAATGAAAAACATAGCCTCAAGTAGGCTATAACCCTAATATCATTTATGACAGAAAGCCTAAGCAGGAGAACATTCGCAGATACTGTATGTTTCTTTACATGGAAAACATCACTTTCGCAAATATCTTGAGTTGTGGGGAGTGTCAAACTCTGGATCTTTCTCTCAGCAAGACAGGAACAGTAAAGATCAGAATGAGATTGTTGCATATTAGCCTACATCGGTAAAAATATGGAGTGAGATATTCTTGTCTCATTTCTGGAAGTTCAGACAGTTAAGGGGGCTAAGGTCAATTCTGCTAGGCAACTTGGAGGAAGCGTCTCACCTCCTCCTCTTCCTAGTCCTTTGAGGTATTCTGGATCATCAAAACACTAGGTGTAACCTGCATACTCCCTGGTATTATGTTCAGAAGTTTGTTATAAGCAAAAAGGAAACATATCTCATATACAGAACAATGAATTTACTAGTAATACTGGTGGTATTTTTATGGCTGATATTGATATATGGCAAAAGTCACAGAATCACAGAATCACAGAATTGTATAGGTTGGAAAAGACCTTTAAGATCATTGAGTCCAACTGTAAACCTAACACTACCAAGACCACCACTACACTATGTCCATAAGCACCTCATCCAAACGTCCTTTAAATACCTCCAGGGATGGCGACTCATTACTATTCCAGGTAAAATTATACCCACACAACACACCAATAATCAAAAATGCTCAACCAAAATAAAAGGGGTGGGGAAAGCAATCATGCAATTAAACCATTAATATTCTACTTCACAGCTGCCACTCTTATCTGAACTTTCTCACTGTTCTGGTCACGTATGGTTTCCTCATCCCTGCTTGTCTCCCTTAGTGAAGTGCAGGGGAATGTGTCGTGGTTTAACCCCAGCCAGCAACTAAGCCCCACACAGCCACTCGCTCACTCCCCCTTGGTGGGATGTGGGAGAGAAATGGAAGGGTAAAAGTGAGAAAACTCATGGGTTGAGATAAAGACAGTTTAATAGGGAAAGCAAAAGCCACACACAGAGGCAAAGCAAAGCAAGGAATTCATTCACCACTTCCCATGGGCAGGCAGGTCTTCAGCCATCCCCAGGAAAGCAGGGCTCCATCATGCGTAAAGGTTACTTGGGAAGACAAACACCATCACTCCTAATGTCCCCCCCTTCCTTCTTCCCCAGCTTTGTATACTGAGCATGATGTCATATGGTATGGGATGTCCCTTTGGTCAGTTGGGGTCAGCTGTCCCAGCTGTGCCCCCTCCCAACTTCTTGTGCACCTGGCAGAGCATGGGAAGCTGAAAAGTCCTTGATTTAGTATAACTACTACTTAGCAACAGCTAAAACATCTCTGTATTATCAACACTGATTCCAGCGCAAATCCAAAACACAGCCCCATACTAGCTACTATAAAGAAAATTAACTCTATCCCAGCCAAAACCAGCACAGAATGGTAGCTATGGTGATCTGTTAACTCAGTGGTACCTTCTTCTTCAGGTCCTCTTCAAATTTTTGCAGATTTTTGCGTTTGCCTGGGGCTGGTTTTATGTTGAAGTTTGTCACTATGCTTCTTTTCCATTTGGTCTGCTATTCTATACTTTAAAAATGGTTTTCTTATCATTGTTTGCTGGACCTTTGGTATAAATGATACAGGGAAGTACTACTGCATGTGGTATTGGTAAGCGTTAGCTCAAACAGTTAAGCATTAGATCAAACAATTTAGTAAAACAAGTTTGAACAAGAGCAGAGATTAATAGTAGTGAACAAGGCCTGTAGTTTAGCAACAATCACCATTTGATTTTGCTAGTAGACTTTAGCCACCTGAATGCTTCATAGTTAGTGCAATAAACAATTTAAGACAAATCAAGACAAGACTTTGGGCTATATTGAGATCCTTCTGGGCTACAAGGGCTACAACAGAATGGAGGAACCAAATGAAAGCAAAAAGCTTTCTCAGTGTGTTCATGACAAAGGGAAAGTACGATGGCTGGGGTCTTCTTTCCATGCCAATACTGCTATAAACTCACTCAGTGGAGCAACAGCAGCAGCTTAAATGAACCTAAAATCCAGCCTTCAATTTTACTTGAATATGTTTGGCACTTTCCTGTGAGAGTGCAGAGTTACAGGGAAAGGGTTCACTTTCAATTCACTTGGGCTTCTGTTCCCCTAGTTCCCCTAGTCACTTTATATTCTGTCCTCAAAATTAAAAACAACTGGCTGAAACTCTGTAAGGAAATCAATATTTAGCCATTGTCTTTGGTGGGAATTAACATTATAAAGGAACCATCAGTGTTCTGGAAGGTTTCTGCAAATATTTCACTTGGGTATGATGTATTCTATCTTGGTCTGGACTTTAGTAATAATACTATCAAATGAACAATTTTTTAAAAAGGCCACCACCATCTGGTGATTAATATTGGTTAACAACACAGTGATATTTCTTGTCAAGCGAGCCTTTTCTGAATAAGTATCACTTTAGAAGTCCCATCTATTATAAATAACAACCTTTTACTTATTCAATGTTTTCATTCCCTTGAGTTTGTTGCAACTTTACTTACCATTTCATCAAACCTGGTCTGACATTCCTAACGTCCTAGCTAGTGCATGCATAATTAACAGTAAGCAAACAGTGTCAGGAAAATTAATAGTGACAGTCAAAGCGCCAAGACCATTTGCTTATCTCTTTTGCTCATATACATCCAGAAATCTTTCTTACAGTCTAATGTAGACATAGCATAGTATCTAAGAATCTCATAAAATGAGATATATTTCCAAGACAAGACAATATTGAAAGGACTTAGTGGAACATTTGCCTATGCCTTCGATTTATCTATACATATTGCAGCTCTGGAATAATTTACATTTGAACTTTCTAAATATGTTCTTTCTCTGTCTTTCTGGATCTTAGATAGAAAGCAGCCATTGTGAAGATATGCAGTTTTTAATATGTTTCCAGAAAATCTGAAAATTTATGGAATTTTCACTTTTTTTTTTTAAACATTGAAGGCTGTGTATTTAGTTCAAAAAGCAGTCAAAAGATGGAAGACAAAATGAGGACAAGAAACATTCCCAAAAATCTTAACCTGCTGCCTAACTGCTTTGAACTTTGTTATAGAGGTTATAACCCAAACAAGCTTGGTAACAATAGTTCACGTGACAAAAAGTATTTGGGTTTTTGGAAAAGAGTTTTGTGAAATGCAAGATGACAGACCATTGATAAGCCACGAAGCACCAGGCATCCAGGGCAGCTCAGTAGGTAAGTACACTGAAGGCAGAGAATTTGTAAAGGGACAAGTAATGAAGAAGCAGAAGTGAGAGTGAGAAGTACAAAAGGGTAAAAACACTTTTCTGTTGATGAGCTACCACCTGAGCTTGGATGATTAGGGTCTAGAGAACATGTCTTATGAGGAGCGGCTGAGGGAACTGGGGTTGTTTAGCCTGGAGAAAAGGAGGCTGAGGGGAGACCTTATCGCTCTATACAACTATCTGAAAGGAGGTTGCAGCGAGGTGGGTGTTGGTCTCTTTTCCCAAGTAACAAGTGATAGGATGAGAGGAAACAGCCTCAAGTTGCGGCAGAGGAGGTTTAGATTGGATATTAGGAAAAAATTTTTCACCGAAAGGGTTGTCAAGCACTGGAACAGGCTGCCCAGTGAAGTGGTTGAGTCACCATCCCTGGAGGTATTTAAAAGACATGTAGATGTGGCACTTAGGGATATGGTTTAGTGGGATTTGGCAGTGTTAGCTTTACAGTTGAACTCAATGATCTTAAGGGTCTTTTCTGACCTAAATTATTCTATGATTCTTTGATTATCCTCAAGAAGCCTTTTGACCTATTTTTACGTTGAAATGAGCTCCTAAGGAAGGAATGGTGTCAGCAATGTCTGCAGTTCTATCTCTAGATCCTTGTTGCCCACAGGTTCAGGTCATACTTCAGTTAATAATACCAACTTGGACATGGTCTCATAGATTAGAACACTGATCTCTGATGAATATATGTAAATTGGTGGATTTATTTATATTTTATTATGATTACTGAGCTACAGCAAAGTATTTAAGCTAAAGTATGTCACTCACCAATGAAGTCCTAGGGAAGAAGAGATGACTCGTAAATTCAGGACTTTAACATTTCAGAAGTATGCTGCATTGGGTATAAAATTACAATGTTCGTATTCACAAGCAGTTCTTGAAACTGGAAATACTCACGTGCCAGTATAGCCTATATACATATATGTGCATGTATTTTACATGTGATATTTTTAGCTTTAGATAACAGTCTGCAAAGCTCTTTGCTATCATCAAGCAGAACAGACAGCAAAACATTCACAAATATGAACTCTTAAGTGAACTCCTGGGGTAAGACCTTTGAATTGAAACTTCCATCTATTCAGGTGGTTTGTTTGTTCAGAGGCATTTTTCAATATTCATCACTGCCACAGTCTACTTCATCTCATTACACTTGAAAGAAGCAACAAATTTCAGATTTGATTTGGAGAGCCAAGTGAACATTTTGAGAATTTCCAGGAAAAATTACTTCTTCTTTCTGTATCGCTTTGGAAACTATTACAAGTAGTGTGCATTTATTTTCTAACAACTCTTCTACATAATATATAATTCATAGCATAGATATAATATCTACATCATCTATAAACCCTGTGAGGCATGCTTTACACTTCTATCAGTAATTTGACCACGTTCTAGGAAAACATCTCTGGTCAATGCAGTATATCAGCCACATGCACAGACTCACTTGAGTCAATGACATTTAAATAAATGCAGTTAGCATAGGACAGGAAACTTATTACATGGTCTGCATGTTGCAGAATAATTTATTCATCAGAAATTAGTGCAAGTCTCTTGAGTTTAGAAAGAAAGGCAGGTTATAATATTGAACTGCAACTGAGTACAACTGCTCAGCTCCCAGCTCTGTCACAGACTTCAAGTTGGACCAGTTGCAAATCCTGCAGAGGTATGTCATGGTGCCCCTGTCTGGCTCCTTGGGGAGCAGATTCAGTTTGCAATGTTAAATAAGAAACAGAAAAAATGGCAGCTTTTGCAGGTACAATTGGTCTTAATGTATAACTGCAATTACTATTTAACATTAATTTTGAGGAAATAGAGGACAGCAAACCAATCCATGGACAGTAACAGCTGAAGCAGCAGAAGTGTCCACCAAACAGAAAGAAGTCATGTGAGAAAGGTTAAGGACTGCAAAAGGGTCGGTCATCAAAATGCCATCGATCTGCCCTCAGCAATCCGGGAAGAGAAGAAGGGAAGATAGCTGGTAGACCATGATGAAGGGTGAGAAGTAGGAGGGGAGGATGCCTCGTCCAAGGGGGGAGAGAATTGCTTTAGCTTTCCTGTGGAGCTCATCAGCACTGCTTTCTTCCTACTAAAATCTTTTAAGATGTCTTCATCATTCTTGTGTAACAGAGATACTGTTTCAGCTACACTTATCTCTTGATACTGTTTTATCCTCGCCATCTCTAACCCCACACTCCATTTCAATGAATGTCTCCATTGACTGTGTCTGAGATTTAATAACTGTTCACATTATAAAAGAGGCCTTTCAAATTTATTTTTACTTCTTTTTGTTTAAGTGGCTGTGCTGGAAGCTGCACAAAAGGAATGGTTCAATTTTGATCCATTTTTTAAAAGTATTTTTTGTTCTGTTCTCATCCTGAATGGCAAATCACTGTAGCAGAAATGGTTTATGTCATATTGGTAAATAGTCCTAAAGCAAGTTTTTAGATAATTGGGGTAAAACATAATAAATGACAATTTAGAAACTGAAGTTTACCAAAATGTGGGCTTGTCAGAAGGGCAAAAGTGTATATCCTATTTATGTAGATAATGTGTTGATCTCTTTGTGAACTTGGATTTGATTTAGGCTTAAAATATGTGGAGCTTCTATAAAGAAATATGCCACAGATTTTGTTGTACTCTCTCAGGAGTTAAAGGCCAATGATCCCTGACAGGGCCACACTGAAGAAAAGGAATGAAGTTTTGAATATGGTACTGTGTATGACATGATCTCTGTCTGGGAATTCTCTCTCTATTTCTCTCATGACTATATGATACACTATGTGAAAGATGAAAAAAAGTATTGAAATGGACTAAAGAAAGACCTCGGTTGATGAAGGGCTTTGACTCCTAAACTGTTTCTGCAGTCTGACTCACAATTACAGTCAATATTTTCCTTTAAAAGAACTACAACTATTGCAAATATTACATGTGTGGTTTGCAATTACTACTGCTTTCTGGTGAAGGCGTATAATATGAGATCTACTTAACATATAAAGACATTGCAGTGACTGAATCCTGGCTATCAAAGAAGTTCTGAAACTCAGTTGTATAATTTCAGTTGAAATTACTAAAGTGCATTACCTTGGTCTAACCAGATGAGTAAAGGTAATTCAGTGGGAAAAGCCATAAAAGTTGACTTTAATTCTATCATCATTTACCTAGTGTATGATTTTGTTATGTGAAAAATGTAATGTGTTCTTGTAGACATTGCTCATAAACAATATGCTTTACATTATTGCTTGGGAAACTGCTTGATTTTGGACATTAGTTTTAATTATTTTGGGTGGTCTTAATACTGCTCTTCCATATTTTAAAAAGCTGAAGTACATAAAATAAGCAAGTTTGCCTCATAATGTTTTAGAAGTTTATGAAGAACTTCCAGGACAAAACCAGCTGATACTATTTCAGAAAAGCAGCCTGTTTTGCAGCACTTAAAATAATTTTAAAGTCTCTGTCACACTGGTAATGAAACAATGCAATGTGCCAAGAGAGGTTATATAAATTCTATTATAAAATAATCACATTCTGGTCATTCAGTTTCTGGGAGCACCTGCTGTGCAGTGTGCAGGTAGCATATTCACAAGGAACAGTACTTGAGACCATCCTCTACTGAGACTCTGTACTATTTCATCCAGATAACTTTTGACCCCAACAACAAAACTCCATATATGTGGTTTGGTCCTCAGGAGACTGGAAGTTAGGATGTAAGAAAGCTAGGGGTTTTTTTGATTTATGCAGTCACAGTTATAGATGACATTGTACACAATGTTTTGTTTATTCTTCTACAGATAAGGCCAAAGGCATAATTAAAGTACCAATTAATGTCTCTGTCTCTCTTTTCCAGTCCTACTCCTTTGAAAATGAAATAAAATTAAACACAGAAACTGTGGTTGTTTTATGCATTGCCTTTGCATTTTAAATGTTTGATTACAGGATCACAGCTTTTGATACTACATTTATTTATCTGCACAATGTGTGCTTTTTATGTATTAGTTATGGAACTCTTCAGTTCTGAAAAGAGGTACAATCATGATCAATATTTCTATTGACTTCTTTAATTGAACACAGATGCCAAACCTTATATTCTCTTTATTCAGACCTAATGGAAGATGTTTCAGATGCATTTTGTTTTACCTTTACAAAAGTATGACGAGTCTTTTATAACCTACAGGGTTACAGAATAAAAAAAGTCTGTGGTTATAAGCCAATAAAGTTTCAAAGTGTAAAAGAACAGGGTGAAATCCTCATCATTTTGAAAGCAGCTATAGATACATTGTGAAATATCTGGAATAGGCAAGAGTATCCTCTCCATCCATTGCCCACAACTTTGTTCAGCACTCCATGAATATTCCTCCTGAGCTTTTTATGAATTTGGATGGAAATGTTTATTATCATGCAGCAGTCAGTCAAACTACTTGCTATAGAAAATTTTATACATAAATATTCTCCTTCCTTTCATTGAAATCGTATTTTCCACCAAGTTTCTAATTATTGTGTGCCTCCACGGTCAAGTTTATCTTCTGTTCTGGAAATTTCACTGGATTTATGTTATCCCTGCTTTAGCCCATTGAAGAATTTGCAACAGGTAGATATTGAATACTTCAACCAATATCATAAACAACTGGTTTTTTAATAATACTCTTAAATTACTCTGGAAGGATTTTCATCATGATGTAGCCAGTTGTTCTCTTGTGACCTGCAGCTCTAGTTTCTCATCACAAATCTTGGGGGGGGAAAAAAGAAGCAGCAGAATCATATTCAAAAATTACAGAAGCTGCTAGCTGTTGATGGAAAATAAGTGAAGGATGAGGGATATTTTTATTATTATTTTCCAAGATGTCAAGCATATGTTCATTATGCAACAAACTCTTCAAGATCAGCCAGCCACCCAGGAGGCTGAGTGAATTAATTGTCCAGCTGTGAGGGAAATGAAAGAGAGCTACCTGTGGCTGTTCCCCCATGCTCTCCGTCTCCACTGGAGGGTCTGCTTTAAGGAAGGGCTAGCAGGGGTTTTGTTGGGTGTTTGCCCACACACCGGGGCTTTAATTTGATTTGTTTATGCTTGTTTTGCATAACATTGTGCAAAATATCACTTGCACATCATTTTGCTCCTCCTGAGCTGATGGTTAAAATAGAAATTAATGGAATTCATAGGATTTATAGAACACTAATATGGAGTCTAGCTGTTTCAGCTGGTTTTGCTTTAATAAGAATACCACTAACCAGTAGAGACATGACTAAAGTTGAAAAGAAGAACTGCATGAGTTTTGATATTTTTTGTAAAACGTAATGAACAGCCAACTATCATCACCAGCAGCAATAAAAGACATTGGCAATGTATTTCATAAAATAAAAAAGATGAGAGGATGAACGAGATATTACAATGATGTCAGTCACAAGCATTCCTTTTGTTGCACTACAATAATGTAAATTTCAAATTCACTAGGCCCTGCTATGTAAAGTATTTCAAGAGCCACATTACATACTTATTGGTCCTACAAGACGTTTGGTTACCCATGCATTATAGTTTACTAAATATAAAAAATAAGGTGTTTCTGTAAAACATCTAAATCACTTTTAAAAAATATACTATTCATTCATCCATGCTTAACTGCACAAACACATCATTTTTGCATCTACCAAAAAAGTGACCTATTAGTTTTTCAGCATTAAAGGTGAAATGAGAATTCTCTGCCTACCTGCATGCAAATTCGGACTTCAGATAATAATCTGATTTTCAGAAGTGTGGCTGCTTTTATGAAAGAGATCTGTCCCATCTAATTTGGTAATGTGTTTCTGCATAGCTGCTTTTTCCTTCTTTTGGATGCAAACAGAAGTGTCAACAATACGGTGATGGTGGGACTAGATCACTCAAAAGTTTGCCTATATTCAATCAAGAAGTTCATAATTTTATGAACTTATATCACTTTCCTGATACTGAGATATAGAATAGCACTACTATTTTCAATGGAGTTATGACTGCAAAATGCATTTACACAGATGTTTAATCTGATATGGGAAGGCACCTTGTAAGTAGCACAGGCACCTTCATGCTTTTTTAGCAGGAAAGAACAGAAATAGTTAAACAGAACCAGTTATATACCACGAATAAACCTGGCAATCAGCAAAGACTTCAGAAATAATTCTTGATTTTATAACTCACAGAATTACAGAATTAGTAATTCAAAATTTAAATATTTGACTTACGACATGCTAGCTAGTCTGCTAACTATCTTGACCTTATCAAGTAAACATCAGCTTTTAATGTCAATCAATTTTTGAAGTTTAAAGAAGCTTTTATAATTTGTCTTGGAATCAACCATGGTTAAGATTTTCAGTAATGATTGCCTAGATTTATTCTCCTATATTCAGTCTCTGAGGAAGCATTGACTTTATGGCATTCTGAACATCCTCTCTATCAGTGTTAAAGATGTTGATACTGCAGATATAAAATTGTCTCTTCGGGAAAGTAAGGGTGGAAACTGGCTCAAAGTTTCGAAAAATACAGAAAAAAACCCAATAGGTAGTAGAGTTACTATCGAAATTATAAAAATGGAGTGAGCAGTGCTGGAACAGATGTCTCATCCTCTTTCGATCATGTTTCTTTCCAAGACACCTTAAATTTTAATCTGCATCTTAATAAAATTAAAGAATGAATCCCTTTTCTGCTAAGTCAATGGCAAAAATTCAGCTGATATCTTTTCATAGTAAAATCAGGGATCATATCCTGTTAGTGTGTCTAAATGTATTATAATTTTATATTGTGAATTGAGCATTAATATGAATGCTATAGGCCTATATACCTAGTCATTTAATTCCTGTTTCCTGCATCAAAACATGCAAAACATAAGAAAAAAGTTTTTAAAAGCAGTACTCTTCCTTTCATTGCAATGGTCTATAGCAATAAACAATAGATCTGCAGCTGTACAATGGGATCTAATGCCATGCTCAAGATACTGGCATACAAATGGCATAACATAACACAAAATGATACATCATAGGTTATTACTGGCTCCCTGACTTAAAGAAAGGAAGAGAGGATATTAATTAAAACCAGTGATGGTTTAGAGAGAGGGGAGCTGTGGGGGAGGGGGGAAGTATGCAGGTAGATAATGTCCGGAAGAGATCTAACATTGAAATGATTCCCTTCTGCCTCTGAAGAGAAAATTCAGTCTGTGACAAGGACAGTCCATTAGCTGATGTGACCTGATTAGGCTTATTAATGCTGTTGGCTGTATTATTAAGACAAATGAGAGGCAGAGAAGCCAGGACTGTGTAGGCAAAGAGATCCCACCTGGGTGGGTACTCCATCTTAATTCTTTCTACACTGCATGAGTAAACCAAATGTCAAAGTTCAAGACAGTCAGTCAAGCAAATGATGGGATTATAGTTCAGGATGAAGAGAGGAGGGGAGGGTGGGGAGGAATGATGAATGCTCTTTCACCAGAGGAATTATAAACAAATGTAATCTTTCTTGATAAAATATTTAATTCTCCTCCCTGTCTCAGGTCACTTAACACATACTTACATGGCAAAAAGAAGTATTTTTCAAAATTACAGTTCTTACCTCATAATTTAAAGTATGCGTCAAAACAATTACTGAGTTTATTACAATTTGCCCCAATATATGAAAAGAATTTTTGTTTTGAAATGAGTTACAGAAATGAGTGGAGGAAAATACAATCTATATTTCTCTATGATAGGAAATGAAAACAGAATCAGAATATAGAAAAGATGTCACTGCTAATTTTTTTTAAATTAATGATGCCCAAACTAAAAACAAATATTCAAAACATAATGCAAATATTACATGAATTCTCATAACAATCAAATGAGATGCTTTCTTTCTCCCATTTAGGGACAGAAACTTATAAACCAGCAAAAAAAAATCACAAAGACCATTGTTGTTAGTTTATTCATCAAAAGTAACAGAGAAGAGTTAGTGTATTGGGTTTATGTTGCAAGGTTTTGGTAGCTGGAGGGGCTGCAGGGGTGATGGCTTCTGTGAGAAGCAACCAGGAGCTGCTGCCATGTGAGACAGACTCAGTTCCAGCTGGCTCCAAGACAGACCTGCCACCGGCCAAAACCGAGCCCATCAGCAACACTGGTGGCACCTCTGTGATAACGTATTTAAGCAAGGGTAAATACCACTGCACAGCAGCGGTGAGAGAGACGAGTGAGAAAAATGTGAGAGAAACAACCCTGCAGACACCAAGGTCAGTGAAGAAAGATGGAGAGGAGGTGCTCCATGTGCCAGAGCAGAGATTCCCCTGCAGCCCGTGGAGAAGACCATGGTGAAGCAGGTTGTCCTGTAGCCCATGGAAGACCCCACACTGCAGCAGGTGGATGTGCCCTGGAGGAAGCTGCAGCCCATGGAGAGCCTATGCTGGAGAAGGCTCCTGGCAGGAACTACAGCCCATGGAGAGGAACCCACGCAGGACCAGGTTTTCTGGCAGGACCTGTGACCCTCTGGGGGACCCATGCTGGGACAGTCTGTTCCTGAAGGACTGTCCCTGTGGAAAGGACTCACCCTGGAGCAGTTCTTGAAGAACTACAGCCCATGGGTAGGACCCACATTGGAGCAGTTCACAAAGGACTGTATCCCATGGGAGGGACCCCACACTGGAGCAGGGGAACAGCGTGAGGAGGAAGGAGAAGCAGAGATGAGCTGTTCTGAACTGACCGCAACCCCCATTCCCCATCCCCCTGTGCCACTCAGGGGTAGGGGAGGTAGAAGAGTTGGGAATGAAGGAGTGAGTTGAGTGAAATGAAGTGAGGGTGGGGAGAAGATGTTTTTAGTTTTGTTTTTCTTTCTCTCTATCCTACTCTATTTTTTCATTGGCAATATATCAAATTAATTTTCCCCAAGTTGGGTCTATTTTGCCTGTGATGGTAATTGGCAAGCGATCTCCCTGTCCTTATCTCGACCCACAAGCTTTTCCATTTTATTTTCTCTCCTTGTCTTGCCAAGGAGGGGCAGTGATAGAGCAGCTTGGTGGGCACCTGGCAGCCAGCCAAGGTCAACTCACCTCAGTCAGACATAATGGATACAGACTATAATCTCAACCTATGGCAGCTGATTTACTTAAATATTTAGAGGTTTCTGTCAAACACCTGCTTTTTGCAAACAGATAATCAGGGACTAGGATTTATACTTAGTACAGGGCCTATTTAGTGAACATTGTGTATGCTTAATTAAAGAAAAATGCAGCTGAAAAGTCTGAAGGCTATCTCCTGCAGATGTCCAGGCTAGAAATATAGGTGGAAATGAAAGTATGGTGGAAAAGAAATGGTTAAATAAATGTTTTTGGGTTGGCGGGAGGTTTGTTGGGGTTTTTTTGTTGTTTGGTTTTTTTCACTCTAGGTAGCTCTAGGCACAAGAAGATACTTGCTGAGATCAAGACTCAAGAAGTATACTATTGCCAAGGACACAATGTAGAAATTGCTATTATGTGTACAAGGATGCATCAGATTTGATGACATGCATACTCTGAATTAGGAGTACTATTCGGCTCCACATATAAAAGCAATTCCTTTCTAGTCATATGGTTGGCATGCATGAAACCAGACATCTGGAGACAGAAATGTCTGTGATCCTGCATAGATGTATTTTCCCTGTCCAGCTGAAGCATAGTAGATATATTTCTCATCTAGGTCTAAGTGGACAGTTACATTTGCATGATACAACAGTGTGTGGAGACACAAGTTTAGTTAGAGCTATGGTTGTGTATTACCAGGATTGTGCTTCTCAGAAAAACTAATTCACTATGTCCTATCACTGTTTTTCTGCTTCTGCTTCTAGCATAGCTTGACTGGTATTATTTTGTGTGGTCTCACCACATATTTCTTGCCCTGAGCAGGTTTAAACGTGCCATTTTGTAGGGAAAGGCTCTAAAAGGAATTTTATTTGGGAAAAATATGCACAAAACCAAAAATATGGCAAGTATGGAGAGGCAAAAAAGGAAAAGAGAGGAGATAAATTATGAGAGAAAAATGGATATCAGCAAAGCTAAAAAACTAACAGGTAGAGAAAGTGCCTGGAAATGCGTAAGGAATCTAAATATCTGTAGCTCTTGGACCATGATTGACTGTGTCTTGCAGAGCATTGCACATTGCCTTGGAGACTGAGAAGGAAGAACTGTAAATTTGGCTTACTGGTACAAGATTGCAAAGCACAGAGAAATGTGTGGAGGAAGTAATGGTGGCCTGGACAAGGACTATCTGCAATGAAGAGTAATAAGAAGAAAGGTATTAAACTGGTCCACTCAACATCTTAGACATGAGCAAACATACATTAATGTGCAACATATTGGGAAGAAAAAAAAAAGGAGGATCTGTACACCTTAATACATAGCCAAAATTATGACCTAACTTGTTCAGCCTTAGACTGGTGGAATAAATTGCATGACTGGATTATTGTTTTAAAGAACCTCAATTTCTCAGGTGCTTAGGATAGGCAAAGAAATAAGAGACAAGGGGGATGTATGTCAGGGGTGCGTCCTTTTGCATGAAGGTCCAGAATTCATAGCGAAATAGACTTTATGAAAGGTTCTGGGTCATGGCAGGTAACATTCCTTCCTCAGAAGGAATATGTTTAGTCTAGAGTGAAAAATTTTCAGAAACAGACAAGAATTTCTTAAAGAAACTATATTAAAAGCACAGATTCAAAATACCCATTTTGGAAGAAAGATGGGAGCCTTAATAAGGGACCATTGTGGCTGTATCATAAGTTTTTTGGAAATCTCAGGCAAATACAGACAACAGACAAAGTGGATAATGGCATCTACTAGGAATAAATTCTGAAGTATAGCATGCGCATTAGGATGAAAAATCAAAGTAACATCCTCATTCACCAGAAAATTAACTAGGAAATTCACTAACTACTTTTATGAGAAAGAGTCAAAGCTCTTCCCTGTCTAACAGTTCTACCCATTAATTTCTATTTTGAAAATTAATGGAGGATATATAACATCTCAGAAAAATAGAAATATTTTGCCTTTCTGAAAGAAAAAAAAGACTCAAAATACTGTGTATGATTCATCTGAGGTCCAATTCTCAGAAGACATTTGAAGCAAATAATCCTACAAACTATTTGTAATTACCTTAAAAAGAAAAAAAAGTTGAGTATCAGCCAACACTGAGTTGGTGAAGATATTTCTCTGTCTAATCAAATTTCCACCTTCCACAATGCATTGCCTCTAATGAACAAAGAAGAGGTGTCACATGCAGGCACTAGTAAAGGTTGGGATACTATTTCATGTGACATTCCAGGGCAAGTTAGGGGTACATAGCCTGGATGAAACCTCAATCAAATGGATGCAGAACTGGTCAAAAAACTGTGTTGTGTTCAGTGAATAGCAGCTGAAGATCATAATCAAAACTGAAAAAAAGCGTGTCAGGTGCTTTTCTGTGGGAATTGGACCATGGTCTTTTACTATTTGGTATTTCCAAGTTCAGTAATGATGGAATAGCAGGTACACTTACCGAGTATACAAACTGCACCAAACAAGGAGGTATTGTAAGCTGTGTTGGACAGCATCCAATTTATTTGGTTGTTTACACTGTTGTTAGATGTTCTGCATAACACTGCTTCTAATGCCATCAATCAATGCTTTATACACAGCCATGTTACGGCCAGCAACCTGCAGACCGTAACCTCTCTTTTTCCCCTGTGCTTTATTCATTGAACGTTCTTTCACTGTAAGTATCATATAGATAACCTGCCATTCTGCTTCTGTCTTCAGGAGGGAGTGATACGGCACACTGCAAATCACTGTATGAGCTTTTATTTCAGTAAATATCTTGTTTGGCTTTTTTGGTCTATTTTTTCAGTAAAAGCCTTTAATAGGGATTAGCCTTTAACTGAAGTCCACACTCAGTCACCATTTCTTTTTCATTTGCATTCCTGTATTAAAAAATGAATAAAAATTCTAGAACTAGCACATAAGCATGTAAAATATATTAAAGTACTAGTATATAAATGAGAAATCTGTAATCATACAAAAGAAAAAAGAAATACTGAAACCTTTTAAAAGAGATCAGCATTAATTCTGATTGGTTTTAGTATTTAGCTATTCAGGAAGTTGGGTAATTTCCAACAACACAGCAAAAAAAATACCCTGGTGACCCGCTAATAAACTCTAAATCATGAAATCAATGCCAGGCAAAGGGCCACTGTCTAATCAAGCCAGCTAAAGGATTTTAAAGCTTTCAGCTTTCAGCTTTCAGCTTTCAGCGGCACAGGAGGCCAGCAGGTTCACAGAAATACAGAGTTTCAACTCTATTGGCATAATGAGCAAAACCACTGCATCTGTCTTTAGTAAAAACATTAGTGCAAAAGCAAGGAAATTAAGTGTTTCAGCACAGAAACATGATTTAAGCAGCTGTAACTTTCCATGAGTGTTCTGTGTGTCTGTCTGATATATAATTTGTTCACAGAACTAAAGATAAATACAGCAGGGCAGCTATTTTTTCTCAAATTGAGCTGTGCAAACCTGTACAATTAATTATTTTATCAGCTGAATTTGACCTATTTTTACTCTTTAAATCAGTGGATTTATGAAAGTGGTTATGTTTTCCAGAATATGAGATATGACTTTTGTTAGGAAAACTGTCTAAGGAATCAAGCAAGTTTTAAACTGCTGTAGAGAGTTAATTCTTTTTTTTTTTTTAAACAGGACTAGATGTATAATCAAAGCAATTCTTTCTAATCTACTTTTGTCTTTAAACCTGTTTTATTTATAGTGGTATTTTGAACAGAGATGGACAAAGTAGCAAAAAAGAGCAATTAAATTAACACAAAACTAATTACACTCTCATACAGAAATAATCTAGCTCCAATGCCCCCCCAAATAACTAAGAATGAATATCCCAGACAGAAAGCATAGATTCCGAGGTCTTGTTTCATTCATCTCAACTCTCAATAATTTTCCCACCTTAATGATTTCTCTATACCACACTATATACCACCAAACAGAAAGCTTTTTTTTTGCAGTTTGATGCAACAAACCCCCTTTGTTCTATCAAATAAACATAACAGTAAAGATGATGTATTGAAGCTTTTCAGTACAAGGATAAAAGCTATCTAGTTTTGAAACAAGTTATGGAATTTGTTGCTCTGCTGTGACTTTCTGCTTTTCTCTTTAAAATATGGTTTCACAGTAGTTTCAACTCTTTATTCAAACCAAATTATTAATTTTACCATATATTTAAAATGTTTAAAATGAAACAGTATATCAAGGGTGTGTATGTGTGGTGTGAGTCTGTGGAAGGTGTGGATCTGCTTTACTGAGCAAAATTTGATCTATAAGCAGAACTTTGTCATATAAGGTTTTTATTTTTCTGATGTTCCTTGAATATTCTAAATAAAACAGGCAGCTATTTATTTATATGAGCAAGATTTTCTCTTGCATTTTGTGCAGAAGCACGTTAAATGACCATACCTAACTGGATTATATGACTACTGTGGCCAGTATATTTGTGCAAGTTCAGCATAAATAAATAACCTGTCACATTTGCAAATGACATTGACAGAACTAATAAAATGCTCTGTTAGATATAAGCTTGTGTATACTGATGGATTTTAAATATAAGAAACAAAAGTTTCACTTATCGAGTAGGAAGGAATACATAGCTCACTGTATCACAATCAGTCCCCCACAAAATCTTAGTGTATTATCAATAAACTCTAAGTATGCATAGAATACAGTCTTCATTCTGCAAAAGGAAGATAAGAATTATAAGCTACAATGTGTTTACTTTGTATGTATATATAGTTGCACATATGTATACATGCAGAAAGACCGTCATAGAGCCATTTATAATCCAAGTCCCATACATATATTTTATTATAATCAATATGATTATAACATGTTCTGTTAAATTACATGTATGACTTTTTTCTCAGTAAGCAGCATTTGGACTTTTTTATGAAAAGCAGTCTATTTTTACATAGACAGTATAAAACATTATTAGGTAATATACTTAAGAGTAGTTCCTTTAAAAAGTTTAGGATACT
Source organism: Mycteria americana (assembly GCF_035582795.1). Taxonomy (NCBI): domain Eukaryota; kingdom Metazoa; phylum Chordata; class Aves; order Ciconiiformes; family Ciconiidae; genus Mycteria; species Mycteria americana. The sequence goes on along the minus strand of NC_134366.1, from coordinate 90,836,548 downwards.
TGAAAAAAGAGGAGTAATTCTAATAAAACCACTCACTAATTTACAGGTAAGAAGTAAATGTGTTTTGGTGACACATGCCTTTCCTTATGCACAATATGAATAATTTATTTGCTTATTACATGGGTAATGTAAACTTATAAGTTCATATGCTTAAAATATTAATTTCCTTTCTTTCAAATGATCACATTTGTAACAAAGATGTGATAGTTCAATGCATTCTTCTCAATTACCATATCCAACAATAGATGGATTTAAACAGTTGGGTTTGCTTTGAATTTCTTAAATTTTAACATATGTACTTGGTATCTTTAATGTCAAAGTTTTCTTTGAGCTACCCCAATACTGAATAAAGTACAGAGCTCAGTTAGTGTCTTACCAGGTATTTTGTCAGCCACAATCTCAAGCATGGTATGAAAGAACCCCATGAACGTCAGAGGTGATGTGATTAATAGTTGAGAAATATAATGGTTCACCTTTTTATTTCTCTTTAAAACTGATTCTCTGAATCTTTTATATGGTTGCTCTATAATCTCAGTTCTCGGTAATTTAATTAAGTAATGACTCACTTCAGAGCATTTTGAATGGGATAATAGATGCCTGTGGACAGTATAGGATGAGTAGAGGCCAGCAGTTCTTTGACTTCAGTTTCATAATTCATTGGACTTGAAATGGGCTTGTGGGTTCATTTTCCTGACTGGCATTATCTACAGATGAACCAAGTCAGCTGAAGAAGGTTCATGAACTACATCTGCTACTGGGTGACAGGCAAATTTGAAAGACACAGGGAGGGATGGAGGTAAGTATTACAGGGCTGGAAATGATTTGATGGTTTCTTCGTATTCCAAACCATTAGGCATGAAACACTGTGTCATGGTTTAAGCTGGCAGGCAGCTAAACACCACACAGCCATTTGCTCATTCCCCGCCCCTGGTGGGATGGGAGAGAGAATAAGGGGGAGGAAAAAAAAAAAAGTAAGGTTCGTGGATTGAGATAAAGACAGTGTAATAAGACAGAAAAGGAAGGGATAATAATAATAATAATAATAATAATAATAGAATATACAAAATAAGTGATGCACAATGCAATTGCTCAGCACCTGCTGACTGATGCCCAGCCAGGTCCCAAGCAGCAGCCCCCCCAGCCAGCTTTCCCCTAGTTTATATACTGAGCATGACATCATATGTTACAGAATACCCCTTTGGCCAGTTTGGGTCAGCTGTCCTGGCTGTGTCCCCTCTCAGCTTCTTGTGCATCTCCAGCCTTTTCAGTTGGTAGAGCATGAGGAGCTGAAAAGTCCTTGATTTAGTGTAAGCACTGGTTAGCAACAACTAAAACATCAGTGTGTTATCAACGTTTTTCTCATGCTTAATCCAAAACACAGATCTATACCAGATTTTTTTTCCATTGCCACTAGGCAAAATTTCTTTGAGTTGAAGCAGTTTTTTAAAAACAACCCCAGGAGGATTATGCAGGCCACCAACGCTGATGTCTGTACCCAACAACAAATTGCAGCTGTGTGACTTCCAAAGCCACATCTGGTGTGGAGAAAAGGCTCTATCAACTCTGTATCCACAACATGGCTTTTACCACTCAGTTGCATATCATGTGAAAAAGTATCTACTTTTGTTTATTTCAAATCTGTTAACTAAAAACTCATTTTATGGCTCCTAGTTCTTCTCTTGTGAAAAGTAGTAATAGTAATTTCCTGGTTATTTCCTGCATGACAGTTCTAATTTTATAATTTATTTTTATAATTTATTAAATACGATTCTCATCAGTCATTTCTTTTCCATATTGAAGAGTCGTAACTTTTAAAATCTCCTGAGAAGGGTGTTATTCCATATCTTTGAATGTTGTTCTTGATTTCTGTGTGCTTTCCCTAGTTTTCCTATGGGACCAGACTGTTTTACTGAGTAGTTGAAATGTTGCATAACTCTGGGTTTTCAAAGTAGCATAATGACAATTTCTAATTGGTTTTCTCTTATTGCCTAATAATTCTTAATACCAGATTTATTTATGCTGTTTTTGATGACTGCTTAGCAGATATTTAGATAGAAACAGTAACACAAAATATCCTCCCTGAGTAACAGCAATTCATTCTGAGCTCATGGTGCACGTGCATTTTGGGTTGGTTTTGCCTTTGTTCATTACCTTGCATTTATTTCAGTTTCACGACAACTTTAGTACAGGTACTAAGTATCCATTGATTGCTTTGCAAGTCTTCACACTTTGCTTTTCTAGATTATCTTTGACTCTATCAAACAACTCCAGTCCTAGCATAATGCCTAACATTACTCTTTACACTGAGAAACCTTACAAAGTATTCCTGTACTTTGTTTCCTGTTCTTAAATCAGTTTTTAAGATCATGTCATTGCATTAGAGGCTTGATGAGGGACCTTGTCAAAAGCTTATTGGAAATCCAAGTGTACTAAATCAATCAGATTGTCCTTATTCAAAGGCTTGTCAACACCTTCAAGAAATTCTAGTAGATTAGCCTTCTACATAAAACTGGATTTACTTTTCCCTCATATATCCTATGTATTGCTGTGTCCACTTCATTTTGCTGTTTGTGACAGTTTCTAGACACTTTTAAGAATACTTTAAGACTAGAACAGGCAGGTTTTGAATTTTTCTAGAACTTTCATCCCAGGTTCTTAAAGCACTTAACAAAAAGGGATTTTCAAAGCTGGACATTAAAGTTGAGCTCCTAAATCACCCAGTTTTAAGGTTCCAGATTAGTAGAAATCATCGCCAGGAAGCTTCAGCACCTTTCATTTTAGCATCTTCTGTTTAGTGTATATTGATATATGGAGAGAATTGATTTCAGGCAAGCATATTTGAACAGTTGGGACTAGTTAGTTACGCACTGGAAGAAATACGAGTAAGTTGCTAACAGACATATATTAGGGTATTTGCTTAAGGACAAATAGGGAATCAATGGCAGAGACAGGAAAAGATTATTTGCTTATGGATGCATCGACACTTCTTTTTCATGGCACAGAATTTCACTTTTATTATACTAAGCTCATGGAACAAGCTTTCTTCTACTGTTAATCTTCTTACTAGCAAAATATTTGGCCTTGATTCTACATCATTATACATACAAAGTACTTTCTTATCACCAAGTGAACTACAATTTCATGTCCATTATTACTGGATCCCATATGGTTTTTCCTCTTTCCTGTCTGTTATTGTGAAGTTATCCCTTATCATGTTTCAAAAAAAACTATCAAGGATTTTTTCTCACCCATAAATTTTCCATTGTAATATCTAAAAATATTAAATCACTCATCAAGCATCACCAAATCACCCATCAAACCACCAAATAAAGCAGCAAGTTATTCATCCTATTTCTCTCAGAAATGATTCAATCTTTTCTTCCCCTTAGTTAGGCTGTCTCTTGGACTTCAATTATAAAACATCCTCTATTATTCTTTATTTCTATTCATACTGTTTCTGTCATTAGCTGGATGACAGTTTTTCTCAGCCTCATGTAGATGCAAATCTCAGCTGGTGGTTATTCAGCACCAAGCAATTCAGGTCTTGATCATTCAGAAATTCTTTAGGTGATACTGCAGTATAAATAAATGATTTTCTGTGAATTTCCCATTTAATAAAGCCATTCTCATTTCTGGCCTTTACAGTACATAAAAGTCCTGTATGCTGAGGGTCCAGTAGTACGATTTGTTCACAGTTTTTTCTACAACAGATCTATAATCATTCTGTACTACCAGTGGCTGTTCAGAGACCACTGGACGGTCCTCTGCATTTCTACTGTTTGCTCCTTATCCCTTAAATGGCTGAAATTATCATCACCATATCTTTATATTATTTTGCCATTTTCTTTGATTTTTAATTGTGAAATGTCTTGGCTCAGGTTCCACTTTAGAAAAGTGGAAGCAACATTTCTAAACTTTAATTGCATGATGAGAGGAGGTGAGAATTTAAGCTGTATTTTACATAAATCAAAACAGCCAAAAATAGAGATACATTCTATACCCAGACAGAACAACTTTACTTTGATGAGTTCTGTAGAAGATTTATTCAGATTTTTGACATCTGCCGAGGCATGACGGTGTCCCACTCCAATCTGGAAACACCACCAGTGATGTAGCAAGGATGGAAGCTGGAGAAGGAACACTGTGCTGAATACAGCCACAGTACTATTATTTGAAAATTGGATACGTCTGTTTACAGGAACACTTGTCAGATCCTCAAGTTCAAACAACAAACTCAGAATATAATTAGGAGCAGACAGGAATATGGTGATCAGACTGAGTGACTATCTCTCTTTGGCACTGCAGCATGCAGGTTTTCTGTACTAACACTGAAGTGAGATTACAAACAAATTACATGTAAAGAAGCAGTCATTTGGTGTTAATCATGTTTGCATTTCTCATTGCCATTTCAAATATGAACTAGTGACCTTGAACTGAAATGCTCAATATTTCACATTAATTTTTTTAACCAAATAAATTTACCATCATATTTTATTAAAAGGTCTGTCAAGAATGGGATCCTCCTTAGCAATACCAAGGACCATACAGACTGCACCATCAACAGCGAACAGCACAAGATGCAAAGAGTCAGACTGACCATCACAACCTCTCGCATTCGGGATGAATCCTTTCAAGCTGTGATAACGTCTGACATAAAACATCTTGCAAAGAAGGAAAAGCTTTTCACTTTCAGAGGGCAGAAGTTTTCTTTTCCACAGGAACAAATCATAACAGCATGTTCTTGGCTGTCAGAATCATGTAAAACTCTATAAGACACCAAGTACCCCTTCCACATACTTAAATTAGGATGTTTCTATCATCTGACCCGTTTTCTCACAAGACGTTCTTTCCTTCTAAAATATAACTTGTCAAGAGGCAGTCTGAGTTCAAGTCTAAACTGCTGTCCAAAGTCACTTACTTTTCAATTGACACACTGCATCTTTGTATGTACACATTAAAATTATCATTTCATTGACATGACAGTTGAGAATCCAGTGTAGAAGTCGAAGGTTCAAGCTAGCCAAAGAGTTTGCCCCTTTTCACTCCCTCCTTGTAGGGATAAAGCTTATAAAGTAAGCTGAATATAGCATAAGGTGCACAAATAGTGCATTTATGTCCCATGTTTTATATGACATCTATATTCTTTTGACTCTTTTTTTCACACAAGCTAAACAAAGTCTGAGCAATGAAATCATATTAAACTCACCTAAGCTGAAATTTGGTTAGACGTGAAAGAGCTGGAAAAGAGTCAGCAGAGGTTTCGATCTGTACACCATGACAGAAGCTCTCTCCAATGTCTTGTGAGCTCTACCAATATTTTGTGTGGACACAAATCAGGCAAAAAGTAATAGATTTCTGTAAGCAGACACATGACCATTTTCACCTGCAGCCCTCTGTGCAGCTATTGTCACTGTTCTTGCAATGTGCAATTTTTATTGGAAAAATTAAAATTCTGCTGCAGCAGTGAGGAAATTGTAGTAGTTTTTAATTTAAAAAGTACAGTCCAAAACTTCCTGCAGAACAAACTAAGTATTTTCAAAATCCTTTTGTAAAATCAGCAAGTCAAAAACCTAAGCATACCAGTGGGAATCTGCATGTACATGACTGACCTAGCAATGTGGGGTATTTACAATATCAGCAATAGAAATTAGCATTAGCTGAATAGTGTAAAGAAACACAAAGACAAATAAATAAATAAATTTTAAATATATTCCTTTTTACACTGTAATTTTTTTCTGAATTTCATTGTCTATCCCCATTATACGTCACATATAACTTATGTTTTTACCACCTGTAATGGGAATAGTCATAAAATATTGCAGTATTAAATCATAAGGCTTTACAATAATAATCATAATACATTACTGAAAAATCTGTCCTGTATCACTATGTATTTTATTGTTTGTATGACTTATCTCTGATCATTTCACCAGTAATTGTATCTTCCCTGTGATATTTGCTATCTGTTCTACTGCCCTTCTATTGCTCTTCACGCTTCCTACAATCCCCTTCCCTCCCTTACAAGTCTTTGCTTTGTAACATTGGATTCAGAAATCTTGCCTTTTAAGCCAGAAATTCCTTAGCCAAATAATGTCATTTTCTATGTCACCGAGGACACTAGGGTCTTGGCCAATACAAATGCTTAATAACACCAAGATTGTTTAAGTTATCATAGAAGCTGATTTGAATTTCATATTATTATGCATGGAAAAAGGTAAGGAATTCAGCTGCGATAAAGTCCCATTAAAATGTTTTCCCCAGAGTAAAAAATTAAGATTAGTACATTTGGCATCAGATACCAGTGACAAATATTTCAATTTTTTCAGAGAGATGAAGTTTTATTCCTAGATTTCCCTGACATTCTTAAGATAAATTATCGTACTACAGTGCTTCAAGCATCCAGCACAAAAAGGAGGCCGGTGAGGGTAGAAAAGAAAGAAAACAATATGAAACAATAAAGGAGGATATAAAATGAACAATACATAACTCATGTTTTCAGGATCACTCAGCCCCACAGAGCTTGACAGAAAATAAGAATGCTCTTTTACCCAAAAATACTCATTAAGCAATCAGTAACAATTCATTGAAATTTGTAATGTGGGATTATGAAAGGAATAGTTGAACTGGGAGATCCCCATCCAACATCCTGCTCTGCAGCCAGTCTTCCACATCCATGATAAAGTGCTTTGACTAGTCAGTTATGGATTAGTCCTTGCAGATTTTGATGAGAAGTTCTATCCTGGACTTGGTCAAGGAACAGTCCTTCTGATAGACTTTCCATCAAATTCAACAGAAGTGACTTCCTAATGTTCTGAGGAAATTAGAAGGAGAAAATTTGTCAAAAATATTTTAGTGAGTCTTATTGAAAGAGTCAAATATTATTGAAAAAGGATGATAAAGATACATGAAATGCTCTTTTGGAAAATAAGGACACAACATGAAGTGAGCGCTAGAGGGGGTTTTTGTTTTCATTTTTAAATAACACTACATAGGATAGAATATGCTTATGAGGTGGTGGTTTCAGATCTGCTTAAAGAGTCTGAGCTTCTGTTCCATGCACAAGATTTGAGGGTTTACTTTGCCTTTCATTTCCTTCTCTCTCTCAGAAAACTGGATGCTATATTTGCAGTTATATAACTCAATTAGTTAACACTTAAAGCATACTTTGGCATCCTACATTAAAAAAATTCTTTGTATGAAACTATTTTAAAAAAATCTCAGTCTCGGGATACACAAAACAGAACTAACAGACACCTTGTTCACAGAGATGTTCCCTTTATATGTCAGGCTTGAAACATTTTAGAGACATATAATAGAAGAAATGGCACCACAATTTCTGATTTGCTGCTTTATGATAAAAACAAGTAAGAAAGAACAAGAACATTATTATTATTTTTATTATTACCAACATCATATGGAAGTGACTTGCTTTTCAGAGCTGATCATCCAATCTGTTTCATAAAGAAAGACGTTTTCAATTTTAGTCTTTTTTAATAGTTATAGCAGCAGAGATTAAAAAATTTTAATCTCTGATTCATTCTCCTCCACATTACCATTTCCTACTTGAAAATTTATGTAGCACAAAGCATTGAAATTAACTGGAAAATACAAGTTTGATCAAAAAGAGTAAGTTCAAAGAGGCTGCAAATAGTACAGATTGTGAGCTGATTTTTACTTCTTTTTGAGCGATCCAAATGTGGTGTTCATGACATAATCAGGATGTGTATATTTTCATATACCTTTACACTTCAAGCATAGTTTTAAATCAATAGGCCTACACAAAAAATAGTTTGCTTAGTAAGAGTGAATTTTACTTTTTGTACACAACCAGTAGTTGATTTTTGCCCAACCCAAATCCTATCATGAAAATTGGTTGTTAGATGTATTGTGCTCGTGACTTCAAAACACAGCTGAATTTTACTTGTAGGTGCTTTGTCCTCAAACCAATTCCAGAAGATACAGGAAAGAATTACTTTTAAACATGGAACACGGATATTAATTCAGATTTTAAGTAAACAATGTACAATGTTCATAATCAAGTCAAGAGCAACCTAATTTGTTTCAAAATAGTTAATGTGACAGGTAAAGATGTGTGTTAGAACTGCAGCATGCCTCAGAAATGTTTCACACCGAAAGCCTGGCAAATGCATTGACTGATCCATTCCTATCCAGGACTCTAACAGAAAATGTGGCAGTTCAGATCTTTGAACAGTTTACCTATTTACATATACCTTTATTAGGCTTTCCATTGAGCTTACCAGCTATTTGGACTCTACCAATGAATGCATGATGACAAGGTCCACTATGAAGGTCCCAGGGACCCTGATTTTGTTCAGGCTTGGCTAGGAATCTAACACCTTTCAAGCTCTGTGCGCCCTATGATCCTCTAAGAGTCCTAATCCCAATGTCCTTTTTCCCTTTGAAGACTGCTTTGCTGGATGAGGATGTTTCTGCAGGTACTGACTGCCCACTAGCTATAATATGCTCTATTGCATGTACTTCCAGAACAAACCAAATTTAGAGGCAGCTAGTGTGGAAAGAGTTTGTTGGATCTTCAGGACTTTCTTGATTAATTAAAGGTTGAGGGGTGCTGATAGATTTGTGAGGAGTTACACAACACAAAAATGCTACACAGAATCATGAAGCTCACAGAAAAAGTCTACTAAACTCACAAGGAAAGCTTTCTAGCTTTTGAAGACTCTCTGTACCCAAATATAAACAATATATTTACCACATATGGAAGGAGTAGTATGGACTTCAAGCAACCTAAAATTTATTTTGACAATAATATAAGAGGATAATAAGCTTTGCTAGAGAAAAAAAAAATGTTCAATGAATCTTACATATGAAAGATGATCTAAAAATCTTTATAAACATTCTTTAGAAAGTTCCAAACACCTCAAATGAAGACCAAAAACAAAAATCACAAAACCACTCGTTCCTCCCCTGAACTTGCATTCAGATTCAGGTTGACAATATTCTTCTTGTAAATAGTATCTTACCATAATATTTTTTTTTCTGGGGCTGTGCTGAGGCACATGTGGGAATTGCATAGCATGGTGGTACAAAATCTAAATTGGCCTATGGGCAATAAAGTAGAGCAAGTAGGGCACTATAACAAAATTGTATTTTCATTTCCTGTCAACCTTAGTTTTATTTTTGAATTTTATGTCAGTCTGGGAAAGAAGGTCTTGCATGCAACAAGTTCCTTGTGAGCCATGGTACCACTATTTTCTAAGATGTAATTTGTTGGTAAAGCCTGTTACTTCCTTTGAGAAAGAATGAGTGATTCCTGTACACTTGCACTGCACATGCCCGAGCTTGATCATTGTGAATGTCCTTGCCTATTTTTTCTCTTCTATTCTCTGTCAACTTAGGATAATAACCCCGGCTGTTACCACCGATCTGGATTCATAGATGTGCGATTCCCTAGCTCAGTCATGTGGATAATGTATTCATCCTATAACACCGTATTTCAGTTTCAGGACAGTGATGGTTGGAGTGCAATAGTTGCCACAAGTAAAAGTAATGAACCATTTAACTGTTATACTGCAGTCTGTTGCAAAGTATCTTTTGGTGTCTCTCCCTACCCATCTGTAGCAATAACCATGTAAGACAGGCTTTGAAATAGTGACACAACTGAGTGACTGTACCAAGCATTAAAATCTAGTTAGAGTTACCACACCCTTTCTGACATTGACCTCATTAATACTGCTGTATCTGATTAATACAACTGTTTCTGAAAGACAGAGTGCCTTTATATAGTTATATTTCTTTGGTGAGTATAAAATACGGGAGGGAAGAGAAAATAACCCATTCTTGTTGTGATGAGGAATACAATAACCCATCACCATAGCAAAGAGTATATTTTATTTGAAAAATACGAATAAAAGATTTTGTCCCTTTTGTTTATTAAAAGAGAATGTAACAATTTCTATCAGTAACACTTGCATAAGGAGGTATACTTTACATTACTCTCTTGTTAAAAAAAATATATATATTTTTGGAGACTTTGGAAAAATAAGGATGGCCCAATACTTGCAACGTGCTCATAATGTTCCTTAAAATGCACTGTGCCACTTATATGTACTGCAGGTACAAGGTCTTAGCACTTTATAATCCACAAAGTAACCCTAAGCAGCATAATTTCATATTCTTCTCTGCATTTAGAACATCTCCTTTGTTACCCTTCGTGTGAGTCTATGAGTTTGATTAACTCCAGACTGGTCCAATATTTAGATTTTCTTCAAGGATGATTTTACAAAGCTTTAGACCACAGAAATTTTGTAGTTCCTTTTAAATACCAGTGAGAATATTTTCACATGGACATTTTCTTGCAGTCTTCACAACTTAAACAACTGGATCAATTAGAATTCAAAACCAAAAATGTTTACAATTATTTTGGTTTTATAAGAAGAATGCAAAAAATAAAGTGCATAACAGAGTGAAATTACTTTCAACTTTTAGTCTTCTATGTGTATGTAATAAATGGCGATACTGATAAACTAATTTGTTTTCAATGTATGAATCTTAATCTAATGCCAGTTGAATTCAAGCTCTTCCTTGTCTTTAAAGTGTATTAAATTACATTTTTGACTGGTTGACAATGTATTTTCACATTTTAAAATACTTATACAGACCATTTTCTCAGATGACGTGCCAAGATTACAGCATACTGAGTGCCCTCACCTTTAGAAGAAAGAGGGTTTGTTTGAAGGAATGTGACTGATTAATTTGGTGTAATCGTACTATTAGTCAAACAGCTGTTGCAGAAATAAAATTGTAAATTGGAAAGCCCTTAAGCATCACTTTGTATGTGCCATTTAACTTTACCCAGTATCTTCCAGTTTAAGTAAAACTGGCAGTTTTCAGGGTTTAGTTGTTAAGTGGCAACAGGATTACTATTTAGGCTAATAGGAAAGTATTTGAGAATATGAGTACACAAAAGATCCATGAAAGCTTTAAGCAAAATCTATACAATCAGACTTAACCATAAACTAGGAAAGAGTTTCCCACGATACTTTCACTGAATGTATACTTCATTTAAATCAGCAATGCTACAAAACGATTGTGCTCTCCATGGCATACAGTGTTAATTTTCTTCCAGTTTAATCAATGTTAACATAGAAATTCTCAAATATAGTTTAAATTCTTTTCTAGGACACAAAGGACCAAAGGAAAAATTTGTGGGATCAGGAAAAGAAATCTGTAAACCTGTTCCTTCTGCACCGTGAGGCCTTTTTCTGTGGCCCTGAAGATTTAATATTCTGCTATTTGTCATGCAAACAACACGGCACTGTGATGTGTATTTAAGTAAAAAACAGTAAGCATAACAAGCATGCAGATGTATCATGACAGAAAAGCACATTTGGCGATCACTGTGGACAGGACATACCAAACAGGACACATCGCAGCATGACTGAAGCAGCGTCTCAATAACCCTGCAGAGTTTTAAAGGATTCAGAATTCCTGGGGCTGTGGGTATGATGCACGTGCTGTACAGCAGCCAAGAGAGCACCAGGAATGGTGAAAAGGGCATTCTTATTTCTCTGAGATATGACCTCCTTCTCTCATTAACTTAATTTGAACATGAGCATAAGGAGTGATTATTTGCTTGTGTCACTGCACTTCTGTTGGCTTTAAGCCTGAATGTTCTATGATGCAAATAAAAACAAAACAATGGCAGGAACACTGCTTAAAGCACAAAATACCATTGAATTTCCCTGCTTCGGTGTAGGGCCAGAGGGAACAAGTAATACCTGGCTCCCAAAACTGTACAACAATGAATGCAGTTTTCACACAGATGCAGTACAAAGTATTATGGCCCATGGTACTACTGATGCTGAAAGATTTTCTTCTTAGCACTCTACTCATACAGTGTAAAAATTTAGATGTTGGCATAAAGCAAGTGCAGCCTAAATCAAAAGAAAATTTATCCTCATAAAATCCTGCACTACTAGTTGTTTCATTTGGGACAAAACTGAAACATATCCTAACTCTACTCCCAAAAAAGACAACACATAAACCATTCTCAACTTGAGTATAACTCTTACTGCATTAAAGCAGCTGTTTAACTTTACTCTACAATGATGTTTCCTTAAATTCACTTCTAGAATATTATGCATTTGGTAAAATGTAAGAAAAAAAATTAAAAATATCTGAACACAGATTATTAAACTACTTTCAAATCATCAGCAGAACATTTTAGGGTTCGGAGTTTTTTCCCCTCTAAATTGCCTTGTGGGTTCAGATGTTGATAGAAAGGGAAACATTACGATTTTCAAGTTGCAAACAAAACAGTGTAGTAAAAACCAATTCTGGAACTATGGTGCAACTAATACTTTTTAGAGTTTGAAAAGTTTCTTACAAAGCTACTTGCTAATTTTTCCAGACGACTGTTTAAACCAAAAGCAGTCAACACATCTCAGGAAGGAGTTCATTAAAAAAAAAAACAAACAACCTCAAAGTAGAACTGATCAGAAGTTTCAGTCATGTCTAGGACCTACCCAATCATACAGTAAAGAGAGGAAGGCTTAATAATCTAGTTCACCTGTGTGGCCCACAGTAGATCAGCAATAAATACAGACCTTGCTTGGAGGAGCAAAAGGTACTCCCTTCTCTACTAAGCTGAAAGTAAGTGGCACCTAAAATGCATAGGGAGGAATCTAGTGGGGTGTGCAGGCCTGTATCACTCTCCTCACCAGCCCAGAGAGTAAAAAAAAACAGTACACAGCTTCTGCTCTGGACAGTTTCCCTACCAAATGCATATTGCAAGAAGTCCACTTCCCTAAGTGGAGCTACAATTTTCTTAGAAGCAGAAGACTGTAATAGATGGTGAGCCTTATAGGTCATAATCTTTCATGAGATATTATGAACTCCTGGTTCTCTCATAGTGTTATCACAAGAAAGATATACAAAAGGTTAAAGTTTCAAAAAAACCAAAGGAAAATATAAGAATCTGCTGGATTAGGCGTTAAGCAGCCTGCAACATTAAGCAGAACTGTCAAGCAGTTCTGCGATGCTAAAAAGTTACTAACATAAGGAATCAATTTATTTAATCCATAGGAACCACAATAATGGTACATTTTAATTTTTTCTTCCTCCATTGACTTAAAATGTTCCTGTTCCCACGATGCTTGACACAGGGAGAGAAAAGCTTGCTCTGCTTAGATGGAAATTACTCTAAGAGAAATTAAATATCAGTAGATTGAACTAAAAAGAAAAAAGCATCATCATCTTACTCTCTTTGTTTCATTTTTCTCTATTCCAGTGTCTTACCAGCAGCTCTATTTTGCTTTTAATCACGCACGGAAATAGAGAGACATTACGATTAAGAACTCTGTGTTGTAAACTGACTGTTGTAGCTCCTGGACTCAGACCAGCAAAAGACTTGAAAAGCTTCATCTATTGACATAAGTGAAGCACAGTGAACCAAACAACTGCTTAGTTTAATGGTGCTGCCATTGTTGTTTTTATTGAAAGAACCTATGCTTCATCTGCTTTGCTGCATATAGAGTACTTTGGACCCATTCCATTTAAATGAATGATGTTCCCGTGAAAAGACAAAAAGAAAAAGCACAATACTGGAAACAACAGTTCCTCTAGCACACAATAACAGAGCAGGTCTGGGGTTATGGGCTAGAGCCATGTTTGGGCTAACAGCTAATGATGCCCTCCCTCTGTTAGCTGGTTATGGATGGAAAGATTATGAAGGACATAATGAAATGACATCATCTCAATGCAACCTGCTAATTCAATAAGATTAAATCATCAAAGGACCATTTATTTAAGAGGACAGGTGCGGCTTATCCCTTCTGTAAAGGAAACAGACTGTTAGCACTTCTCACACTGATAGTAAACCCCATTGGCTACCTCACATTGAGATCACAATGCCTAGAGCACAGCTAGAAATGCAACATCACAACCACCTGCAAGAGTTTTGCTCCTCCGTTAGCTATCTTCCTAAACAGGCATGACTGTAAACTTACTGTAGCTTGGAGGTGTTAAGCATATTGCAATAAAAATGTCATTGGTTGGCTTTACTTTAGGTTTTGTTACAGATACGGTACCACGGACTTCATTGAGCAATTAAAAAATATACACAAGGGACAACAGATTCTTTTTTCTGTATTTTTCAAAATTTGACTTTCTTCCAATTGGAGAACCCAGTTTCAAATATGAAAAGGGCACTTGTTCTACAGTAACTGCATACAACTTGCTCAGTTCCAAGTACTGTATTCATTTTTTGTTACCGTCACTGTTATTATATCTCCAGTCGTTTAGGAACTTCTCTGTTCTGGGAATTACAACTAAGTTGTTCTTTCTGATTCTATTTCCCCATAGAGTTCAGCTAGCTTCTTGAACTCAGGTCCCCAGTCTCCAAGGTAATTATAATCCTGGTCAGAGTGTGTTGTGGCTGAATCCAGAGAGCTGATAGATCCAGCTTCTGATCTATGACCCTCATAGGCATATGTCTGTAGGGAGTCATACGGGGGCACGCTGGGGTCCAGATCAGCCTCTGCCAGTCTTTGTTTAATGAACTCCTGAACATCTATACTGTCAAGGCTTGAGGAGGGATGATGCCTGGGCACAGGCTTCACTTCAGGACGAATATCCCTCCGGTATTTTAGCTCCTCAGCAGCTGATGGATTCCGCAGTGCTGTAATGTCAAATGCTTCCGTGTCTTCTTCTCCACCACCCTCGTCATCATATGTCACAACATTTTCCCGGACGTCTTCTTCTGAAATGATCAAGGGCTCCTTCTTGCTGCGTCTTAGGGTGATGAAAAGGACCACAATTGCTAAAGAGAAAACTGCAGATATTAGATTAGGTTTAAAGTTTACATCTGAAGTAAGTACATATATGCTACAGAAATAGCAGATACTAAGTCATGAATACAGAGGTGTAATACTTTCAGGCTAATATTGGTATTCGGGATCATTATGTCAGGCATGTGTCTGTAATAAAGGGTCACCAAACCTGTCCAATCTGGAAAAGAGCATACTTATACTTTGTTGTGTAACGTGTTACCTGAAGATAGATTAGTGTATGCCTGGAAAGCACCCATGAAATCCATACAGCTGTGTTTTGACATAGCAACATGCCAAAGTGCAACAGGCTGAGACCACACAATTAAGGGGAAAGTTAATAATGCTGTACTGAAACTACAAACTTCTGATACAGCCTCATCTTCCAAAGGGCCAGTAAAGAGCACTCTTCTACTGTATATTTTCTTTGTGGGGATTGCTGAGGTTTCTTGTGCCAATAATGAAATCCACTAGTTAGATTATCAGGGATCTCATAGAGGAGATAAAAGAGGATAACATACTTTCAGTTAAATGAGAAATGAGTAACTAAGGCTGACATTTTTCAGAAGCATTGTTAAGGGCTTTCAGTGCTTCATTAAAACTGATATTTAGCATATATACTGAATTAAAATGTAAAAGGTTTATTTTTTCTCTTATAAATATTCAATCTTGGATGATAAAATGTAAGATTAGAAACTAAATGTATTACTATACATTTTAAAACAGCTTTCTGACAAGGTAGTTCTGAAGTAACCTGTGAGAAAAGTAGTCTTTAGAAAATGTAGAGCCTTTGGAAAAAAAAAAATAACAACCTTAAAATTTCCTACGTGGGTCACAGTGCAATTCTCATTATTTCTTGCCATCTCTATAAGAATGCAGAAAGACATATGAGTAGTACAGAGATATGTACCCAGCAAGTTGTGCCTCTGCCAGGAAAAAAAAAGATAATATTAACTAATGGGTAACATTCAAATTGGTCTGGGCAAAAAAAAAAGTCAAGAGAAAATGCACTTGCAAAGGCATTTATCTAATGGAGTCATCTTATAGTCTCATATGTCCCTTGCCCCTGTGGATTATGTTGTGCATTGCTATCAGCTTGTCCCACAAAGGTAATTAAGAAATGGCTTTTGCACAGTGCTAATGGTGCTTCTTACAGTGTAATGCATTTCAAAAAGCTTTCCTCATCTCTTTTCTATCATTTTTCACACTGTTCTAGACATGGACTTAGAGTCAGTGGCTTTTTGAAATCTTTCCAAATTACAGAAAAAAAGATCTGCAGTGCTAATTACTTGATAACCTCTGAAAAATAATTTCTAGTGGATTCCAGATATTCATGAATGTACTTTAAAGGCATTTTCCCCTATTAATTTTAGCAAACCCTTTCCCCCTAATCACAGCTATGTGTTTCTAATTACCTCCTACTACCAGGCAGCCTCTGGTTCAAAAACGTATCATATTAAAAATTTCTGCCCTGTAATATTCAGAGAGCCAGTGGAAGGATAGCATTACTTAATATTGAAAATGGCTTACCAAGAAGAATGACAACACAGAGCAGGATTGCAATTAAAGCTCCTGTGCTCAAGCCAGCCGAGGAGAGGAAAGCTTCAGCATGGCAAGTTCTCACTCGTCCATCTCTCTCACACGCACAAACCCTAATTGTGAGAGTACTGCTGCTGCTGAGAGGGGGCACTCCACCATCAGAAATCAAAACCGGGAGGTAATAGATATCTTGAGTGGTTCGACTGTATCTCCTTCGTCTTGTCAGGATACTGGCTGTGTTATCTACAACATCAAAACCAGAATATCATTTTAATGAAGCAAAAAAATTAAAAATCTAATTGACTGTTTCCCATCGAGTAGAAGCACGGGGCATCTTAAAACTAGACAGTCCTAGGAAATGTGCAATCTAGAATTAAAACTTGACAGGAAGCATTTATGGCCAACAGAGGAGAAAGAGGAGGCAGAGGAAAGCAATTAGCTTACATAAATAAGATTACTGAAGCTCATGTACCTGTCTTAGAGTCTAAATGAACTTTGACAAACATTTTGGGCCCAGTTTGCAAGTGTTTTCATCCCATGTTACGCTGTTGGTAGTATACAGACACTTGTAAATGCGAATACCTGGAATTCTGAGAATATCTGTTGTGGAATTCATCCGCATCATAAAATCCTCTTGATTCTCAGAAGAATGTTAAAAGATCTTCAGTAAAAGTAAAAATAAGACTTTCATGTTTTACTGTTTGTGATAGGTTTTACAGATCAAGTGAGCTTTCAGAAAACAACTGAAAGGACAGTGGCCAAAGACTCATGCTGTGGGGAGGTCAAGAGGAAGAAGGGGAGGGAAGAGGGATGGAGGAAGGAAAGGGAAGGGAAAGGAAAGGGAAGAGAGCAGATATTAAATGTTCTAAACTGGTAGAGGTTAAAGGTAAGTAAGGAAAGGGGAGAGAAAGTGATGTAAGATTATGTCACTGTTATGTTACCTATAGGTCTATCTGGCATATATTACAGTTAATGAGAATACTAACGCTTATTACATGCACGTTGCAAGAGCATTTATAGGCATTAATTAGGATAGTAAGATGCCACCCATATCCCTTTAAGTCCAAGAAATTAAGGGGCATAAAGAGAGTGCAGGGGAAGAAATGCTACGATAATATATAGTTATATCTTATTTTCATATGTGTAAAATTCAATTTCAGTTTGTTGCTACTACTTTAAAAGTACTGGCCCCCGAATAAGAGCCCACAGATAAATCAAACAAAATTGGAGACAGTGAGAAATCAGAGACATGAGCAGTTGTGGAGAGAGAGAGAGATGGGGACTGAGAAATGGGAAGAGAGATTGGAAGAAAAGAGCTCTTCTCTTGTACTGTTTGCCCATGATTAGCAGTCACACAGTTTCCAAACTGCAGGGTTGTGGGTTTGGAGGTTTTTAACAAACAACACAGGGGTGATAAGTGCAAAAATGCATCTGCTGGGTTTCTCTTCCTATTACAAACGAACCAGAAAACTTCTTTTTCCTTACCGTTGTAGCTACAGCATTAAATAGGTTTATCATAATCTATGGAAAAATGAAGTCTGTGATACCTTGTGAAAATCTAGTGTAACAATACAGCTAGTGTGGCACATTTTAGTCTATAGGACTGACTACTTTCCACATGCAAATTGAATGAAGGAGTTAAGTCTTTGTTTAAACTGCATATAAGCTGTTTACCACGTGACTACTCTTCATGCCACATCTTCTATCAAGCTCTGTGCCAAATTTTAAAACATTCATTTTAACTCACTTCTCTCAACATTTTGCTTTTGCATATCACCCAACAGTGGTACTGAGAAAAACTAATAGTATAGCCCCACATCAGCATAATATCATAACATAATATATTTGGTAACGGGTTTCACATGAGAAATACATATGGGGTGGGAAGTAATACCCTTGCTGCTGAGCCACGACCTGAGCATCACGTTCCACTGCATTGAAGTGCATTATCTTTTCTTCTTCACCCCCCCCTACTTATCTTCTTGGAAATCTCCAGCATGGTGACTTTGTTACAAACTCATTAAGTTTTGTTCTTCTCATTTGCAGTGGGTGCAAAATATGATTTTATTTATTTATTTATTTGCAGGAGGCCTTGAAGTCCTCTTCTGCTTGTTCATGTCAAGGTATACTTTTGATGACTGAATCCCAAGATTCATGCCAACTTCCCCTTTAGAGTCATGACACCAGCCATTTATAACGCCATTTATATTCATTCCATTTACAGAACCCTACTGAAATCAGAATGAGATGAACAGATAATTCTTTCATCTGAAAAAAATCTGACACAGAGTAAGATCATCACGCTGTGGAAATAATATTTGCACAGAGGTTATAAAATACCTATGGTAAGATATACTGTTTTACTTACAAAGTAGCCAGATACTACACACACACACACACACAAAATAAAAAAGTGTTTTCAATAACCTGCAGAAGAACCCTAACACAAAGGTGACTAAAAGATATACAGTAAATCAGTATTTTCTTTTGATACAGGGTTGTGGAAATGATTCCTATATACCTATAGCATATGACTTGCAGAAATATTTCTTTTATTTTTATAAAAACTCTGTTAAACTTTAGCTCTTCTCCATATTGCTTAATCTGGGCTTGTGAAACCTTATAAAAACATACTACGGTATTCTCAGTAATGCTGATTTTTTTCATTATCTTATTGTTAAGAAATAAATTATTTCCACCTTATTCTGCAACTAGACTAGGGAGCAAAGTGTTCTGTGTTATAATTGAGTCAATTGATTGAAGAAATCAAGCTTGATATCACTGAAATTCAGATTGCATTTATTGTATAAAGAAAACTCTCCCCTAAAGCAGAGTCAGTAGTGGCCTGAAGGCCATAATTACAGATTGTGCCCACCCATGGAGGTCTTACTAGGCTCTGCCAGTCTAATTTTTTTTTTTCCTAACGATATACAGAAAAGTCCCAAGTCTAATTTCACAAATTTGGACCAGCTTGTTCTTTGATACGTCTGGTTTTCTACTTTTAATTAAATGCAGTACATGAACAATCTCAGTGATCTATTTTAAAATACTCCTAAAACAAGCAAATAATCTTATGGAACACAAAGAGGTACATTGCCTATATGTCTTTTAATTTTTCAACACATATATTGGTATAATCAGGGGGTAAAGTAAGCAGCTGTTTTACCTTTCTGCTACATGATGTGGCATAAAAAACTTTGCTTGCTTTTTTAAAATAATATCTTGCTCATTTGCCACTCTCTCCATTTTTTTAATGCTGGACTGTCAGTCCCAACTTCCCTAATACTGCTGGAGGACACAGATAAAATCTTCAGTGGTTCGAAGAGGGAAACCACCATAGAATACAAAATGACTGTCAGTTGGTCTGCCTGTCAGCTGCCAAAGCAGTGGCAGATTGAGCTCTAGATACAGCCCAAGAGCAGATATAAACTCACATATCTGTGATTAGTAGGGAATTTCAAACGAATACATATTTTGCATAAAAATCAGTTAATGTTATCAGTATATATATATATAAGGTGATGACTGCTGCTTCTGCCTTTCTACACTCAGAAAAAAGCTTCATCATCATTTCCCCCATATGCACGAAAAACTCCACTGACTTTCTAGTTGTTCAGAATCCAATTTATAATTGCTTCCCTTCCTTGAAATGCAACTTGTTACAGATTATTAGCACAGCTCCTTTCTAACAATTTCTCTTTTACCTCCTGCAGTTGCAGGTTGTTAAAAAAAACAAGGCGGGGGAGTGAGTGTGATCCCTGGAACAGCCACTGTTCACGCTGCTGAATTTTAGCACTCTCCTTGGTGTTTCATTGGTCTGGGCCAACTAGAACTCTTTCATGTAACACCCAACCACAGTCAGAGTTAATAACATACACCAGGGACCCTTCCCAGCAGGCAGTATGGATGAGATTGCACCATTGCACCAGGTTTGTCTCCTCCCACGTTACACAGTGCTTCAACATCATTCCAACAGCCTGCGGATCCTTAAGCATCCCTAAACAACCTCGTGCTACACACTCTGCAGCACATAACTTCCTTTTGTGACATGATAACACTGCTCTGCTGGGCTGCAATACAACTTTCACTTTATTTCACAAACTCAGAAGAGAAAAAAACCCGAAGTAATGAAATCTGAGCTCCATTGGGTACTACACAGGGTCCAGAAGAGGAACAAGGCTAAGTGGTTTGTAATGTACACAGTCAGCCTGTGTTATTAAGCTTCATTGCAAGAGAACAGTCACGGTCCTGTTTTTCTTTGTGGGTGGTTGGGGTTTTTTTCTTTTTTTTTTTTCCCTCAGCACCAATACTGCCGCAATAAACTAAAATCTGAGTGGTCACCTAGGAATCCCACTGAAGTCATTAGAGAAGTGCAATACTCCCATATGCACTTTTTAGCACATGTACTTATCAACAGAAAGAGAAAGCAGTTTCAAAGAAGTCACAGTTCTAAGGAGAATTATATTTCAAGTTACAACAAATGAGAAGATGACAATCACACAACAAAGTTATCCAGAAATAATACCTTAAAAACCTAAGGATATGTTCACAGACTCAGCTTGAAATATAATTCCCTATTGGTAGTAAGTGACATCATATCCATGAGCTAAGCACTAATATTAACATCTGTTATGTCTCTCATCCCAAAAGAAAAAATTCTCTGATCTTATACTGCTAAATCCAAAAGGTGACAGTGTTATTACCAATGATAAGAACAGTCTTTCATTTCTGCTTAATACTCTACTTCATTCTGTTATGGCATCTACAAGCCCCAAACACTTCAGTTCAGCTACCTTGTTCATATAAGCAAGAAAATCCTATAAAATTTTCTCTATATGTGAATCTTCCTGGGCCTACACCCAAAGAAGGCCCAGTATTCAAATCTGAGCAGGAAAGCATAATCGCCTCCTTCCATCCTCTAGCATAAATCTAAAAAAGAGTGAATGATCCAGTATCACTATACAGTTACAGAAGCAATGATGAAAATGCAGGCTGGAAAGATAGGCATCAGAGACCAAATATAATGAAGAAAAACTGAGGATTCCTGAGCAGGAATCTAGCAGTAAGGAAAGGATTTAAGCACAGAGACTATTGGCAAGGATGTAAAGGAAAGAGCATTGAGTTGTGAGCGTGTGTGCTATAAGGATAACTGTGGACAGATAGCGGGGAAAATTGTAAGGACAAAAAATAAAACCTGTGAGACAAGTAAAAAGAAAAGGAGAAAATGGACAAACTGGACAATTCAAATGTTACAGTGAAAACATTTGAAAAGAGCTATAATTAAACCATGTTTGGCTGGGGTGGAAGGTCTTACCAAACAAGGAACTGACATTTTTATACTGCACAAGATAAATACAAATTGAAAAAAATAGACCTTTT
The DNA here is from genome assembly GCF_035582795.1 of Mycteria americana. Classification (NCBI taxonomy): domain Eukaryota; kingdom Metazoa; phylum Chordata; class Aves; order Ciconiiformes; family Ciconiidae; genus Mycteria; species Mycteria americana. The sequence goes on along the minus strand of NC_134366.1, from coordinate 90,814,823 downwards.
TTCTTTTAATGTTGTATTTCTTCTTTCAAAATTAAATTGTTTTTCTTGTATCTTTAACATTATAGAATTAAATATTAGTATAAGACATAATTTTAGGCAAAGAAGGAGCCGGAATCAAATTTTTAATTTCAAAAATTTGCCATGGTGAATTTATGTTATTTGTATTCTCTTGAGTAATAACTAGATTTCTGTAGAAACAGTTGTTACATGACATATACCCAGGAGATTCTGTAAAAACACACACAATTCTAAGCATTCTCAAAGAAACAATGTAAAGCTTTTCCTTCAATGCAATTTCACAAATTTGAACACAAATAAAAAGTATGATTGCAATCTTTTGGTCACTGTCATGGAAATTTTCGGCTGCCAATATCATCAGAGGTGATAATTCTTACTATTACTCTCAGTATTACAAAGAGTTACAGATAGTAACTCTTAGCGCATGCCTGTGTGTACAGATAAATAAAATACTGGAAAATAACTCAACTCTCACATACTATTCTTTCTCATTAAATCTTTTAGAATATTTTACAAATTAGAACTCTTAGCATTTTTACAGAGAAGAAAACTTCATCTAAGAACTGATTTTCCAAAGGTCACTGAGAATCAAGGGTAGTGGAAAACGACCAAAGCTAATGACTTGGGCATAATACTCGTGTTCTAGTCAGAGCTCTATTCTTGAGGACAATCATATGCAAAGGTATGCCAGCAAAATAAATAGATAATAAAAGCTTAGCCAAACTGCAGTACCAACTGCATGCTGACAGCTATTCTGATGTTCTAAGCTTCTATGTTTTAATTGTTTACATTCCTTATCAAAAACTATCGGAGGACCCATTGAGAGGGGAACTAGAAAGACAGCAACTTTTAAGAGAAGGATCTTAACATGAAACAAAAAAATCCCACAAACTGTAAAAGCTAAAGGCAGCCAAGTACGAAGACAGACGCTGACGACCTAGGAAAAGGTTTACTGAGGGGGGGAAAAAAGTTATATTAAAAAAGTTAGTTTGAAAGGGAGGAGGGGGGATCATGGATTGAGAAATTCCTTTGATACCTGAAAACAGATACAGCAGATAGGGAAGACAAGTGTATATGATAGCAGCAATAGCACTAGGATGATGAGAAGTACAGATCTGATTCTTTTAGACTTGGAAGGAAAGACTTCTTTATCTCAGTAGATTTAAACTGGGAACTTCACCCCTGAGAACCATGATAAGAACCAGGACTTGCTGCAGATGAAAGGTCTGGCTGCTAAGGGAAATTAACAACTCCAACATAGGGGAAGAAAGATTTATCTGATTCGCTGTGGTGCACATTGCCCCATTTCATGATTTAAACTTTCTCGCTTTTGGGCTATGCTTTGCAAACATGGCAATTAGAACTTAAGATTCATCTCAAGTGGGTTTGAGGTTGCACATGGGAAATTTTGCATGGCTCCAACACTGCAGCTCTTCACGCTCTGAAGATGTGGTAGTTTATTAAGCCAGACTGCACACTGTATACAAGGCTGTTATCACATTCCTCTTTCCATCATCTCTGCCTTTTTACATTGAACGTCTGAACTAACAAAAGACAGGAGGGCATAGGAAAATCAAGGAAGCGGAAATACAATGATAACACCATGGAAGGTGACTACTGGAGCACTTTGGAGGATACTCACTTATTGTTCACAATTTGAGAATTCTTTTGACACATTATACATTACAGGCAGGCACAAGAGAAATGGAAGTAAAAAAATAGAGTAAAAACCTCTTTATAGCTTAAGGCATGTTTTAATTTTCAGGTCTGCTTATATCAGTAGTTCAACTTCCATAAATTTTCTGAGAAGTCATAACTAATTAAAAACAAACCGAAATATATTGTCATGATTTGCATTTCCTATATTTCTAAAGTTAGAGCAGTTAATTTGTTTGTGTAGGACTCCATTGATAGGCATTTCTGTTTCATTTCTTTACTGATAACTCTTGTAAACATTTTTTTCTTTTGTGCTGGTTTCAAAGCTATTGCCAATGGGCTTCCTTTCTAGTTCACTGGGTAGCAAAAATGAAAAGCAACATAGCAGAGGTTTTGGGCCTGAAACATAGTTATTTGCTTATGAGTTGGTTTGTGAAACACCAAGAGGTAGCATCACTGAAAACAAATGTATGAAGAACCCATACACTATGCACTAACTCACCTACCTGATCAATCTTAGATCCAATTTTTTTAAATCAAAAAAAGATCAAAGAAGTTCACAGGCCTGTGGAAGAAAAATGTCTCCCTCTGTGGTAGCTAGTCCTGGTTTTCTGTCCTTTGTACTCATGGTAGATTTTCTTTTTTACTTTCATATGTTGATTCTGTGCTAATACCTGCTCAGGCATTCAGCCTGTTTACAGTAACAGCACTTCTATGGACTGTGCTTACAGTCACCATGTATAATGACACTTTGCACTTTCTCAGATATAATTTCTCTCAAGTTACAACTTGTCTTCTTTACTACTGATATTTGATTTCAGTAGTAACTTTCAATACTACATAACTGGAGCAAGCATGCCACTTTGATGCAAATGAAGGCAGGAACTATGTAGCTGTTTCCCGCTTACGTTGGGTTGCAAAGTGGGGGTTTCAGCCTGACCTCTTTTAATGCCATTTCAGACAATCTAATACAACTAAGACATGGTCTGGTATCTGGCATGCTTATTTGCAACTTTAAAGCCCTGAAGTCAGTCCACTGGCCTGCCACAGACTTCGTGTGCAATATGGTTGGAGATAAGAATTTTGCACATAATAGGGAACAGAGATAAGCAGAAACTTCTGCAAGGGAATTCATGCTGGGATGGGATGAATTACTCTCTGGAGGTTGCTCTTTTCCTAAATAACAGCAATGACAAGTAAAACTGATCTCTTTTTTGACTTATTTTTGATCTGTAACACAGTAAAAATGTTAATTTGCATCACAGGCATGGGTGGATGAACTCATTACAAATTTCATCTTATACAGATGCCATTGAACTCAATGTGTTCCAGATTTTATAGCAAAGCAGGTCTCTACTGTGGGTATTGAAGTACCTTGTGGCATAACGTTAAGAAAAAGGAAGCTTCAGAGTGATAGTATCAGAAAAATGGCCTACCTTTGTTCCAACTCCAGAATATTATCCATCACTGGGTAATTTTCAAAAGGCCAGATCTTTGAGAAAAGTGGGCAGAGGGGAAAAATAAAATTGCAAATATTTTTGTGAAATGAAACCTTTGTCCTGAAGAAATAAAAGGAGAGGAGAACAAATGCTAAGCATTCTCTAGGGAGTTGTTCTTCCTTGAAAGTAAGGTAAACTTTGTCTACTTTCAGAAGTTGGCAGTCTCGATTTATTAAGGTAAGAGAATGTACAAATCTTACTGTCAATGCTGGGTGAATGTGCACAGTCTCTGTACAAACCCTTATCGTCCAGGAAATTTACAATACCCATTGGAGCATCCATGGTAGACTGTATATCTTGTGAAAAAATAAATACCACTGGCAAAACAGTGCTTTACAGTGCATAACATTCATAAATGTTCTCTTGCACCTAAGTGAACTGTCCTCTGGGGGTTCAATCTTTTGCCAGCTCCCTGAAAAGTGTGGTGTAACTTCTGAAAGAGGTCTCTCATAGGAAAAAAATAGGCAGAAAGAGGGAATGACTTTTTTAAACTCAGAGAGAGAGGGACTATGCAAGTGTGTGTCTATATATTAACAGTCAGGGATATCATAACAATGACATATGGTCACATGCATTTTCCATCAGACTAACAAATTTTGACAAATATATCAACCATTCTTTAAGCATCTGGAAAAACATTATGATTCTTTCAGGATAAAAAAAGTATAATTTTAAAATTCAGTACTTTGAAACAGCTGTATTCTGAAGAGGCTCTTTCATCTTTCCTCTGATTCCTCAACAGAAGGTTCTTTTAGTCTCATATTGCCCTGGCAAATTTTAAATGGGACATCCAAAAGCAGATATTTCTGATTAGGCAAAAAGTGTAAATTTAAGACATTGCACACAAGTGAAAAAAGCATTTCAAAATTATCTATGTATCATAACATCCTAAACAATGAAGTGAGAAGAACACAGACAATAATGAACTGAGTTATGTAGCATCTGAACTGCAACATAAAAACACCTCCAGATTAAAAAAGTATTCGGCTGCTCAGGTGTTAATAGAAATTGCAACATTTTTCTGGACAGAATAAATTGTAAATAGACCTGTTTTCATTTAAGAAGTCTTCATAAATACAATTCCCAAACAAACGAAAAGGCATCTTCCCTGGGTTTGCTTTCTAAAATTGCAGGAAATGATTACAACTTAATGTCTTTTCTTTGTATAGTAAAGGAATTCTATTGCAGCTCTTGTTGTGTCTTGCTTACATGTGTATAGATACTGCATCATTTTGTTGGCTGTCCTCTTGTTCATACGCTTAAGCCTTTACTTTCTCTGAATAGTACTTTGCCAGTATATAAAAAAAGTCAAATAGCAGCAAAGAATCTACTGTAGAATCTGTTCAGTAGGGAAAAAGGTAACATATTCTGTCTTTTCCATTTTTTTATTTAAAATGAAAATCATAAACACCAACAGAATCCAGAAGGTGATGCAAGCAACACGACTGCATATTTAGCATACCCCTGTGGCTGTCTCCTGACCCACGTTTCCCTGAGGGTTTTAAGCTCTGCATTATGAGGGTGCATATTCAAAGGCTGGAGCTTTAACATTGTTTGAGTAAACAATGTTAAAGCAACAATCCTCATTGTTTGAGGATTGTTACTGAGTAAAGGCACAAGTTCAGGCCCAAGAGATAAAAGTTTAACTGGTCATATGATCAATTATCTGGACTGATGCTTTAATATCTCTTTCCTCTGCTGAAGCCATGGAATATTATTGACCTGAATCATACACATGCTGGGACTGTATATTGCTGCAGCCTCTACAGGTAGGTAGGGACAAACTATGAAGTCTTATGCTTGTGCAAGTGATCTAGATTTCAGTCAAAGTGCATAGATATAAGCGTTAATATTTAAAGATCCAATTCAGTGCTGTACAGTCTTTTGATCTTGTAGCTCTGCTGATAATAATGGAGTAGGGGAACATTCATTCAATACTGTACTGGGGCTCAAAGAGCAGAATTCTGTTGTTCGGGGTTATGAAAACAAGGGAAGAAAATGTCTGCGGAGATTTTTGTGAAATGAAACCTTTTTCCTGAAGAAATAAAAGGAGAGGATGACTGAATCCAAAGATGACTGCAAGAGAAATACAGCTTTGCAGTGACAGATACAGCTACCACTGACTACAACTTTCAATGTGACATCGAGTTTTCGGTTTTTATCATTCTGCAAAACATTATTGAAAACTCTCTTAAGGCAATTGATGTAGTTTTTTTCTTTAAAAAACATAACATAACAAACAAACAAATAAAACTCTCCAAGAATGCCAGCCTTTTTAGAATTATTAAATCTGAAGTAAAAATATCAGCCATCCTGTGTTAAGAGCATTCTGATTCTTTTTAACAGCGGATGCTCAAAAACGTGAGTTTTCAAAGGTGCAAACTTGTCACAGACATAAGAAAAGCCTCTTCTACCCACCATCTCTCAGCTATTTCCTAGCATAGAAAGCAACAGAAATTCAGTTTCCGAATAGGAATAGGTGATAAATATGAAAGTTGTGAATGCTAGATAACTGGATATTGTGAATGCACTTTATAAAGTGTTTCACTGACATTTTACATACAGATTATATCACAAAGAAAAGGTCCCAATAAAGGGCAGTGTTTAAACAGTACAATCAAAGGGTCATGTGCTGAGCAAAATAGTGACAATGCTTTTGTTTTTAAGACAAATTTATTGTTATGATTTGAGTTAAACTGTAATTGTGTTAATTATATGGGCAAATTGGAAATTGCACTTCTGGAGTCTCTGTATGTGTAGAAGTTTTATGCGAGATGCTACAGGAAGTGCATACTTACTTTTTGTATCTCCTTAGGTGAAATAAAAACATAATGCACCCCAGGCCTTTACCTTAAAGGACACCTTTTCCAGTTCCTTCTCCTACTTCCCCCTGCCAAATCCAACTTTAGGATAAACCAAACACTGCTTTCTGCTGTTGGTGGTAAAATCATTGCTCACTGCTTTTGGGGAGGTAACAAGAAAGCAGCAAATACTTTCTGCTGCATACTTATATCTAAAGCGTGACACTGCCGCATTAGAGATTTATGAAAAGTTCTCAATCTCTTATAAATGTGTGTAGGTAAATAACTTATGTTGACATGCAGTCCTTAAAGTATAACATAGCATTTTCTACTGGTAATAAACACATATAATACAGATCCCAATTAAAATATGTTCAAAACCATAAAACATCTGCTTCATCATGAACCACAATTTTAATAAGAGTTATTCAAAAGCACGTCTTGATATAAGTATCTTGTACTGAAATGAACATGGCCATGGTCTCCCACATGACATCGCAGTCCAATACTCAATGAGTGTTTTTGAATCTTAGACTCAAATACAAAAATACACAACAGTACACTTCCTTTATTTCAGGAACAACCCTCTGGCTTTTGCTATGATGTTCCATCATGATCTGAGTGGAACTGATATACTAATCTGGGAAAGGGCTGGAGTCATCACTTAAGGAATATTTTTAATATATGAATTAGTCCTTCAAATAGTATTAGTTTTCTAATATTGATAGATACTGGATTGATCTCTTTCGGAACCAGAATATGAGGACCATGAATCTAGTCCGAACAAATAGCATGACTTGATTTTTTTCTGCTGTAAGTATAGTTAAACATTGGAACAGATTCTTTAGGAAGATTATGCAGTCTCCTTCCCTGAAAGGTTTTACAAACAGATAAAAAATATTGGTAAAGAATAGTTTAATCATCACTGTACATGCCATATGTACCAATAATTAAGTTAATGCTTCTCAGTCATTACAGATGAGTAGTGAACTGTAAGATCTCAGAAGGTATTCCATGGCACTACTGCAAAAATATGACTGTAAAATAAAGCCAACCCCCCCCCACTTCCACACATCTATACAAACAAAGCCACACAATACACACATACACAAAAGCTCAAGAGGAAAGCTACAGACAAACATTTAAAGATTACTCTTGTTTTCATCAGGTTGCAAAATGGAAACCATGAAACAATACTCAACAAATAGGCTGATTTGGGGGTTTTTTTGGAAAGGCTGGATGGTTTTTTGATTCAAGAAATGTTCTGAAACACTTGGCTGGGTGACTCTGAAGGCCCGTTTCCTTCTGGGCCTATCTGCTATGAATTTCTGATTGTACTTTTTAGGCACACTCTGTTAGGAAGGGCATGAAGCAATAGACCATCATACAGGAAGCACTGAAGGACCAGGTCTTGGTATCATATCCGTAAAAGTAAGCATGAATTCAACCTTTATGCCCCTTAAATTATTATTTTCTCCTTTAAGCAATAACCGGCAATAACCTTGACAGTACCCACCCAGTGCTAGTCACCTAGAAAGAGACCAAATTGCCAACATCTTTTTCATTAATGCACTTTTAAAAAACATTCCTGAATGTATGAAGTATAAATGTTAAAATAAAATGGAATATAAAAATAAAATGCAATATCTGACTATTAATAGATTGCAATATGTTGTATACACCATGTCCTTGATATCAGCCAGTTCAGTGATGACAGATTACAGTTTTCCCCTTCTGTCAAGAAATGCATGGAAATTGTTCTGTTCAATGAGACATCCCAGACAAAACAGAGACCCATTTCTTTGAGATTTATGTGTTTGATTTACCTTCATTATCCCTTAGAGTAAAGTTGGGATTCAAAGAAAGCCCTTCATCAAGGGAAAAATGGAATCTTGCCCCATTTGCAGAGTAATCTTTGTCAGTTGCAGTGATAGTCTGAATTACCTGAAATAAAAATGAACAGTGAATGTGTTGAAATTTGAACTTGACCCAAATAGTACCTGACCTCAGCAGGATGCTCAAACTTAGCTTATTTTAATTTTCTACCTGACTGCTGCTAAATTCAACCCATGAAATGACTGGGCCATTAGCTTGATTTCTCTAGCATGAAATATTTTAGGAACCACATTTCAGAGCTAGATAAAAGCATCTAAAGCATCTATACTTTCTGACATTCTGATATGGTCAGGACCTGGTACAGAGATTTTCACCATCTGTATTGCATACTGGTGACTTTCAGAATTACAGTTTCACCTAAATATCTGTTTTTATGGAGCCAAAATTCAGGCTGAACCAGGATGGTCTATGCAGAGCATCATCTGCTTGCCACCCCAATAATTAGATGCACTTCCATATTGGTTAGGAAAAATAATTGTTTAACCAAAATGGCAGGTATGTAATACCAGCTCTCTGTTTAAAATTCCTGTTAAGAATCAGTTTTAAATTGCTGGAGAACAGAAGAGGAAGAACAGCAGCTACTCCTGGTTTTAGTTTTGTTTGGCCAAAAGGAACAGAATTAGATGCAGCAACCATGTATGGGAGAGGTATTTTTGAAAGGTAGGACCTTTGCCTTCAAAAGCCCTGGTGGTTTTTAAAATTTACTTTCAACTAAAACTGAGCTAAGCTTTTGGAATGTGTGACCAAGCAATATTTCTATCTCTGCTTTCATTTTCATGCTGGGCCTGGAAGCTCAAGTGGTAAAGTAGAATTTAATAAAAGTTGTTCTTCTGATATAGGCAGTGAAGCCTACACAGACTGCTGCACAGAGCTGATAGATATCCTGAGGGAAATGTAAGAGGGAAGGGAAAGTGCTCTTTTCATGAGAATTTTTCTGTTCAGTGTTCAGCTGTAGTCTGTCTGGACTGAACCATAAACAGCGTGGGCTCAAGTGGTTTGGTCTATTTTAAAACTAAAAGACAACACACAGTTCTCTACCTCCATTCACATAAGAGAAGCAAAAAAACCCCATTTTAAAGTCAATAGAGTACAATGCTTATTCCATTGACTATATACAATATAGCACATTATATTGACTATACACACCTGAGACAATTAAAAATACTGATGATAATTGCTGAGAATATTTTAAGTTTGTTGTAATACTTTTTTGCTGAACTGTACCAGAATAAGATCAATCTGAAATGTCTATAATCACGCAGTTTACCAAAGTCATGGCAATATTGGTGAAAAAGTTTGGCAAAAGCTTATTGTTCTCTGTTGAATTTTGCAAAGGTGGCATATCTGTTATTGAAACAACTACCATGTAAAACCAGAAATATAAGATTATCTTAGAGAGACATATTTAGTTAATAATGTTGAAACAGTATGAGGCAAAGCAAGACAAAAAAAAGTCGATGGAAGAGTATTTTCAAGAGAATCAGTTTCTGTTATTACTCAAATACTAAAAATACTGTTAAATACAATACATAGCTGTAAAAAAATTCAGATAAGACCTTGAAAAATATGAATTTATTAAATATTGTTTATAAATCCTCATTGCTGTTTATCAGTGAAATATAAGTCATTTTGCCATGCACCTTCAGCTTTTATTTGACAGCCTAGTAGATAAACTTTTGTCCTGTTGCCCTCTCTTACATAAAACATTCAGTGACATTTTACAGAATCTTGCTTCAAGTACATGCCATTTTGAAAAAAAAAACACCAAACTTTTATCAAGACCTCAGTGCTGCAAAACTATATAAAATTTATTTGTTTTTAAGACTAATTTTAAAATTCAACAAAATATACTGTCTATATTCCCTGATTTCACACATGGAAATTCAAGTATCCCCTGAATTCACCAATGTATGTAAAAAGTATAGTACCAGATGGTATAGAAATCATGCTTTTCCATGTGGAAAATAGACATTGTATGTGTAATAGGACAGGCCAAAATATTTTTGACAGAACTGTTTTTAAACAGAAAGTTCACGCTCTTTCAGAAAAGGCTCTTGCTTTCTAAGGAAAAGATTTCTAAGACATTCATTCAGAGGTGAGGAACAGAAGTGTGTGTCCTTTTGACACCCAAATGTACTGTTAACCCTTTTCTAATCAATAGGCCAACTAATTAATGGCCTATTAGCAGACATTAACATGCACCTTATCAGAGCTGATTAAAATAAAATTGTAGACACAGAACCTCAGCTGCTGTAAAGCTCACCTGACAGCACTGAAGCGATGAAACTGAAGGGTTATGCTATTTTCTTAAAGGAAAGAGTTGGCAAGAAAAGAAAGATTAAGAACGGAGGAGAATTAGAGAGTTGAAGAGGATAGAGAGCAGGTGCTAAATTCTACTCAGATCCTTTTCAGAACTGAATCAATAAACAAGTAAATATACACACGGCAAACTTATAGCAGAGGCGTTCCTCGCCAGCTAACATTGATTTCTTTTGGCAATTAGAAATAACAGCATCCAGGGTGAGGTAGCTCATGTTGGCAGCACATTATTTATACACCCTGATTCTGAAAAAGTTCTTTGTGTGTGTGGGTGCACACACACACAATTTACACACAATCACAATTTACAGTAATGGATAGTGTCAGGTAAATGACATTTCACTACTATCACAACTTTTTCTATTATTCCTCTGAAAAGCACCCAGAAAAAACGTAATCTTTGGAGAGCTATAGTGAATACGACTAGCAGATCTAGTCAGATACCTTAACAGGTTCATACTCTGCCAGGACAAACACTGAACTTGGAAACATTCAGAAAACCATCGACACTTCACTCCTTCACTTTCCAGAACAAAGCATTTAAACATTTTTTTTACATTGCTATTTGCTCCTATTGTCTTAAAAATAATAAAACAAGTTGCATTTGAAGCAAAGGAAAACTTCATTGTAAGTTCACTTTGTGGAAGATTGCAAAATTTCATTTTCCTACATTGGCTAAATTTCACAATCATTCACAAAATCACTATATTTCTAGAAGTCAGAGTTCTCCAGTCTGGATACCATCTAAGATCAAAACACAGCTGCTTTATCTACTTTAATATATAATATCTACCAGGCTTCACCTGGAAGCTCTTGGAGATACTTAGTTTTTCTTCTCAATAAGGTGACTGCTAAGGGAGTAAGGCTGTCACTTCAGTGTGGAAATGATAATCTTCTCACAAGCATTTTCTGTTTGAGATGCCTTAGGGGGGTTCATTTAAGCACTTAAGTCCTTAAGTTTTATTAGGTTTTCGTTGGTTTTTTTTCAAGTAAATAAATTGAGCTGTGGAGGGAAAAAGAAGCAGGAGACAGAGGCTGTGCAATTAAATGATACTGTGATTTCTCTCCATAGAAGACTCTTCTGAAAATAAACAAGCAAACACAAAAAGTCTTCCAATGACAAACTATTGGTTAGTTTATCTTGCACATAATAAATTCAAAATAGATGTGCTGAGGAAAGAAATAAAGACTCTCACAGGGTAGTGCAGGGATGGAGCCCCACCTCAAAGCACTAGTCAAGCAGAAATGCCTGGCAGTACCTGACAGAATTTGTTCTTTAGTGATAAGTCCTATGAATCATTCTCACAGATGATAGATAACTCAGAGTAAATAGTGCCTTTTCAGTGATTCAAAACCATCCAGCTGGGCACTCTTTTTAGCATATGGAACACTTGTCTTGTTCTGTAATCCTTGTTTATTTGTTCCTCCTCATATTTATTGAACATTGTCATTTTCTTTCTTAAACTAGACAGTAAGATCTTCTGAGTAAGAGCCACGTACTTTTGTGTTTTGTTTTGGTTTTGGTTTTTGTACAGTGCAATGGTATCACAATCTTTTCTTAAGCCTTGTTGTGCAATGCAAATAAAAATTAGTGCATGTCATGTACATAATGGAGTCCTGTTAGTTTAAGAATACAACAGCATGCTGATCCAGCCTTTCACATTAAACTACTGCTTGTAGAGTCCTTCATGGTAGCATTAATCTTGGGTGTTAAACTGCAATGCAGGAGGTCAAGAGTCATTCACGCTCGCAACAGTAGCTCAGAGAGAAATACAACGCTAACCTAAATCAGGAGCAAATGCTGTTATAGTAAAACTTATTTTATCCTTAAACATCTGTCTCATAAATTTCCATTTGCAAAGCTACTGTTGGAGAGTTAAAACTTTGCTAATAAGAAACATTAGCTACTCACCACCAACAACACTCCCGGCAAACAGAGCATTTCTGAGCTAGCTTCACTGCGTGCTTAAGATTATTATTAATTATAAGAATTATTTAACAATTATTGTTAAATTACATAATTTTAAAAACATCACTATATATTGAAAGCAATTGCAATTAATGCTTAAGAGATTTTATCTTTTTTTAAGTTAGTCTTTTACAAGTTCTAATTCTTCTATATTTGGCTTTATTTGGGGGTTTCAAAACATTATTTTTACTTTAATAAGCATGTTAATAAGAAATATTCAGTTGATAGACAGACCTATTTAGATTTTAAAAGGCTTTGAGTGAGGTATCTCAACAAGAGCGCTGAAGAAAACTATGCAGTCATGAGATAAGAGGGAAGGTTCTTGCACAAATAATTGCTCAAAAGACAGGAAATAGAGTCTCTTCTGTAAAGTGTCTATTCCACAAGGAAAGGAAGCCACAGAGATTTCCTGTTCCGCACAGATTTATACGTTGGTCAGTGTAATAAGAAACGTCTTATGAAGAGTATGAATAATCAGCCTACCAAATCTACTTATGATACTGAGTTGTTCAAGGAAGAAAAGAGGAAGGGCTGACACTAAAGACCTTCCAATACTCAGTAGCCAGGCAATACAAAGACAGGTGAAATTCATTATACATAGACATAAAGTCTTAACTTCACATACATGATGATGATCTCTGAGCTGACCATTATTTCTAATGATACTGGTGTTATGGCAGGCAGTTTTTTGCATTCAGTACTTACTAGTGGTTAAAAAGCAAAGCCACTGTTAGAAATTGCTAGGAAAGGAATAGAGAACAAAGCAGAGATCATCATATACTATGAAAAATAAACTATGATAAGAATTATAAACCACTGCATATCTGCATCTTGAATCTTGATTCCCCATCTCAAGGTGAATAGAGAGGAATTGGAGAAAGTTCAGAGGAGGACAAGATGAATGATCAAAAGTCTAGAAGGGCTTTATCACGGCTTGTCCAAGTTAAGTAGGACTCTTCAGTCTAGACAAGAGACGGCTGAGGGGCAATGTGCTAGAGATTTATGAATGGCACAGCGATAATAAATAGGGATCAACTGCTCTCTCTCTCTCTCTCCCAACAGAAGAATTGGTAAATATCGATTGAAGACAGCATGGGAAGATTAAAAAAAAAAAAAAGAAAAGAAAAAAAAGAAGGCAGTAGGTCTTCCTGAAACATGCAATTAGACTGTAAAATTCCTTGCTGCATGAGGTAGCAGATATCAAAAGTTTATATGTGTTGTAGGAAAAGCTAGACAGATTCATATGAGATGGTTATTAAAGGATTATTAAAAACACAGAAACCACACTTGGATCAGGAAATGATCTGCAAATGATCTGAGACAAGGAAGTACTTGGGGAAGTATCATACATGCTTGCCATGTTCTTATACTGCTCTTTAGGTGTCAGCTTTAGACTTGAGATAACTTTGGTCAGCCTATAGTCTGATGAAGTACAGCATTTTTATAGTCTCAACGTTAAAAATAGAAATATGCACTATGCATTTATGTACACTGCTTTTAAAGATTTGATGAGAAATCTGTTATTACTAGTAATATATTCCTCAGGAAAGATATGAGCTTGTAATTGCAACTTACAACCTGTGTAATAATGCAAAACCAGCATAGAGTGCTGGGTAAAAGCTCAATCTATCCAAAAAAGCAAAGGTACTTGGTAAAATTGTCAAAGATTGGCCTGCAATGAAGTGCATCGATCACAGGAGCAGTGGCTGGAATGTGATTCTGCTATTCAGTCTCAGTTCTGACCCTCCCCTTCCCTTTAGTTGTGAAAAACCCATTCAGCATCTTTTCGATAATGACCCTGCACAGACAAGGGCAATCAACATGCAAAAAGTGAGGATGGTAACCATGTTAACCAGCCATTTCACTGAGCTGTATTTGAAAACTTGCTACCACGTGGCACTTAGATGAAAGACATTAAATATGCTTCATCCATTTTGTTCAGGATAGTGACTTGTCAAATTCCGTCACTTATCTGACAAGTTTAAAGTTTTGCCTGTCTTTACTGAAGATAGTTTGGGTATTTTTTTGCAGCAACAAGATATATTGAACAAGTTCCTAAATCTTCTCCCTTCAACCTAATACAGTTAAAAAGTTGAATCAAATGTGAAATACGAAAATGAAATCAGAAAGAATTATGACATGTGTTCCCTCAATCAAACTTCTTACGTATGTGGCATTAACAAATAAAGTAATTCTTCTTTCTCACTGGGAGAAAGATAACTGTGAGAGTTACCTGACCAGGCTTTGCATTCTCACAGACCACTACATCATACTCTCTGGCGAGCTCTGGAGGGTTGTCATTGACGTCCAGGATTCTAACACCAACTGGAACGTGGCTCACTAGCCCAGGATTGTCTGCAAAATAGACAAGGGGGTATTAAGACTTTTTAAATATTCAATATTCCATGACATCTTCAATTTAAACATGGTTTCCTAACACAATAACTGGATGAGAACTAGATACAGCTGCAGAAATTTAGGTAGCAAGATACAAAAAGATTTGTTTGCTGTGCTTCATTAACTGTTTTGAAAAATAATTTTAAAAAAAAGAATGGAAAGTATAGTATGAGTCTTAAGTCACTGTTATATCATATCAATAAAAATGCAAGTTATTCTGGAACTGACGTGGGAGAAAGCTGTTGGAGTTATCGCATACTGTCACACTGTATGCTAAGAAATTATCAACTGCTTTGTAATGAATGTGAAAGCATCATCACAGTACCGAATAAAATCCAATACAAAAAATATTAAAAACTTTTTTATTTTCTCAGTCCCTTAAAGAGTTTAGGAAATAAAATACCAAAATAATAAGAAAATATGAGTGCATAGGCACATATAAACCTTTCCTAAGCTTGAGTTCAGCTTTGTCACAATTTATTATGCTATTACACAAAGTAGTTAATGAGTCTTCCTTTAGCAGTACCATAC
Source organism: Mycteria americana (assembly GCF_035582795.1). Classification (NCBI taxonomy): domain Eukaryota; kingdom Metazoa; phylum Chordata; class Aves; order Ciconiiformes; family Ciconiidae; genus Mycteria; species Mycteria americana. Next base: position 90,799,737 of record NC_134366.1, on the reverse strand, counting down.
CAGCAAGAAAACAATGTTTAAATAATGGTGTCTTAGGCTGTGATCTGTACTTGCATGAGAGCTCACTCTCAAAAAGAGCTCACCCTCAAAAAGCACAATAAATAGAATCATTTCAATGAGAATACAATTTCCGTGATAAAATGGGAAAACCCCCAATTTTTTAAAATCCGGAATTCCCTTGTTCTTACTACTAAGTACTAAGAACATTTTATTTTGTTGAAAGAATGATATATTAAATCTTTTTATAATTAGCTAAGATACACCTTCTGAAACCTCTATAAGTATCAATCAGTTAGATTACAAACTTCATTTTACTTTCACCAATTAAATGAAACTACCAGTGGAAGATAGCACAGTCAATCTTTCAAACACAACAAGATGGAAGAATGGGGTCTTACAGATTGACATTTTAAAAGTGTCCCTGTGTGTTTTAAATGTGTTAAAAAGTTAAAAGTGTTTTAAAATGTCCCTGTGTGTGCTCATGAGAAGAAAAAAAAAAAGAAACATTAGTAGTCTAAACCTCATTTGCCTTAGTTATTTTGATCTTAATTAATCCACATCATGTTTCTGTCAAAAAGGGTCATTTGTAAAATGCCTTAGATTTGTCACACCTTTAATGGCCTCTGCTTAGAATTCTGAAAGACATTGATTAGACACATGTTTGGATTCAAAGGCACCAGTAATGTAGCCTCCCAATGAAAAAATATTTGAGAATGTTGAAGTTTCTTTTGACAAAGTGAGAGATTTATGCTTCTCTGTTTTCACCTGGGATACTAAGTCAAAGAGCCTGGGGTTTACAAGTTGTCTTCAGTTTTTTCACATTCTCTTTTTAACTAATATGTCTATGTTCACCTGATGATTTTAATTAACTTTTGGAACTTTGTCAATTATCCCCATAAAATGGGAATAGAACGGAGGTCAAAAAAGTCAACAGAAAAGGAAGACTTAACTTAGATAATATAGGAACCTCTATTCCCAGTTAACATTAGCATTAGAAGTTATAAGAACACCACACTCAGAAGACATTTATAGACTTGCAAATTCAATTTTCTTACTGAAATTTTCCTCGGTTGTTGTTTTTTTCAGTTTTACCCCAAAACTATGAATATCTTTATAACAGGTGAACTAAGGGACTAAAGTAGGCCATCTCAATTGTGTTCATGCAAGACTGAGGCTTTCCATTGCTATCTAGAAAACAATTCTAGTGGAAGACTTTGAGGAATGTTAAAATGCTGGGAATATATGAAGGAAGGTGAGGAAGAATGACACTTGGCTGTTCACTAAGCAGCTGGGAGAAAGGAACCATTCATCTACCTTTAATCTTATTACTGAAGGAAGCAATCTTCTCTCCAGGAGACCCTTTGCGGTACGAGTATTAACACAAAAAGATTTTTGATCCTTCCCTGGAGGTAGGTTGTGAGATTGTGCAGAACAGCACAAGCAGCAGAGATTGAATATTTCTTATTGCTCACTGAAATATAGCTTGCAAACTCATTTAGGTAACTTCCACTGTCAATGCCATCAGACAATCCAATTACAAAAATCCTGTAATTACAATTACAGAACATGATATCAAGCAATAGATGATCTAGAGATGATCTACGACTCAAAGGAGCTTTGTTCTTGAGGCTTCGTTCAGGAGGCTTTCACACATAGTTTGTGAGGTATGTGAACTAGAAAGTGGTATAAATTAAAGGAAGGACACAAAGCAAAGAGAGAGCACACAAAAGCACCGAAAGGAAAGGGAAAACAGAGATCACAGTAAAGGGTTAAGGGCGAATAAATCCATTTGGGAGTGGGTTCATTAACTACAGTGAAGGAACTGAAGATTTTAATACTAGAGAAATCCCGAAGAAGCTTTTGCCAGAAGGCAAAAAATGTCGCGATTATCAGATACTCATAGGATCACTGAAAAAATCTTAGTTGGGAGGGACTTCTGGAGGTCACTGGTCCATTCTCCAGCTCAAAGCAGGGCCATCTTCAAAGCTATAAGGGGGCATAATACATCTAAGAGGAAGGGAGCCAAAACGCAGGAAGAGCACAGGGCAGAGAGTACCAGAGATAGAGAACTGTTCTGTAGGTCTGGCATGTTTGGAATAGTTACTGGGGAAGGAAAATCAAACTTTTTAGTCCAATGCATAGCAAAAAAATGGAAAATACTTTTTTTTCAGTACAGTGTATCAGACCTCTTTGCCCTATCTTGAATGTGTCCTCTTGTACACCTGTCACTACTACCCAGTGTGGTCTTACTCTAGTCTATTATATTTGCAGTATTTTCAAAGAGATTTCATGGAGATTCAGAAAGTTTACCTTTATTTGTTCTGCAGCTGCTTTGCAGTACAAAGAATTCATAAATACCTTACCAGTTCAAAAGAGTTCTTAATGCACAAGATATTATTAGTATCTTTCTGGAAGCAGTTACCTCATGGGATTCTTGACATTTGCAGGCAAATTTCCATATTGACAGCCTACTCACTACAAAATGCTAATCGGGAAAGTCTTAACAACACTTACCAAAACAGTCTTGAAGTTTGTCAGATTGCGTATACTACATAGATGTGCATGCAAGGCGATAGCACAGTTTATAATGGGGGGAGAGAATGAGAATGAATTAAGAGGGACCTTACAAACTTTTTTTTTTTTAGGTTTGGTTTTGTGGTTTTATTATAAAATAAATATAAACTCCAATTTTTGTCAGGTGTAAAACTCACCTGCAATCTTCCAACCACTCTAATAACTGGTCCGTTTAGTAGTACATTTTTGTTAATTAGACAAATTTCTTGAAGCAGTTTGGCAAATCTCCAGTTTTAAGTTAATCAGTGCTGACATATATTTCAGGCCTGCACATTATAAAAGAGCCAGATCCATTCTGTGTCCTATTAGCATTGTGCCTCAAGAGTAGATTTTTCAGTGAATGCTCACTGTTTTAAGGGATAACTGAAGCAGAAACATTGCTCTGATTCACCTACGTTAGGGACTTGCTTTCTTATGCTTGAGACTTTTCCCAGAATAAATAGTGCTTCTGCCAGAATACTAAATATCTGTAAAGTGAATCCATTTCATTGAGTATCAGCCCCTCCACCATCAAGTCCTCTGCGAACTTACAGAAGTCCCTAATAACAGCCAGTCTGAAGTCTTGAATTTTCTCTTCCAGTAATTTCTGTAGGCAAACTTTAAAACCCCTATTTAAGAAGAAAGCTTTTTAATACAGCTACTGCTGTCTAAGACTTCCTTTTCATATTAACAAAATTCCCATGGGCGTTATGAAAAAAGAAAAGAATAACAGTCCTGACATCAACAGTCTTCTCTATTTTTTTTTTGTTTTTTGCTTGTGGGTTTTTGTTGGGTGGTTTTTCTTTTTTTTTTTTTAGGTTAGACTGGTATAGTTAAACAGTTATTATTATGAAAGATGAGTGAATAATTTAACCCAGAGACAGCCTGAACTATTTCAAAAGGTTGAAGGATTTTGCAAAAAAATGAAATATTTTTACATGTTTTCATGATCTAGAACAAAAATCTTCACCTAGATTAGGATTAGAATGAATGTCTATGCTTTTGCATCATCAATGTTAAATATTGATCTTAATCAGTACAATAACAACTTTTTTTTCTCATTTTGACAACTTTTCAAGACCTTATGAGGCAAGCCAATATTTAGGAAGTTCAACAAACTATCAATTCCAATACTTTTTTAAAGAGAAGTAGAAAGCACTCCTCACGCTTCTCTAATAATGATTAGTTTTGACACATTAGAAGACTAAACATAGACCTAGAAAGGATAAAATATACTACAGAAACAGAACTAAAATGATGAAAGAATGGCTAATATTTAAGTGAGCAGTAATATTCAGAAAATACTGGGTTTAATTTAGGGTGGCGTATATGTGATAAACTAAATTTTCTGGCAAGGAGAAAATTATGCAGAATATAGTAAGTGTAACGTTCTATTCTGCTTTTTTAAGATAGTGGGTACTTTTAAATGTTGTTACCTGAAGTTGGCTAGAAAATATTTTATATTTTCTTATAGCAAAATTTGACTTTTCACTGACAAGCACAAACCTGAAGGCACTGATCAGTTCTCTTGGATCATGGTAGTAGTGGTAGCAGTAGTAGCAACAGGAGCTATAGTAGGAATAATAGCACTGCAGCAGACTTAAAACATTTAGCGCTCTCAAGCTGGCAACTCCTTCTGCCTTAATGCAAACAAAATTCTGCAGCTTATAGACAATGGTGGTGCTCACCTCCTGAGTAGATCAGGGCACCACAAAATATACTGATTCTGTGGTCAGAAATGTCCATTTTGAGATTCTGGTACTGATTCACGAAGCCCTGAACAAGGAAATGTCATGTGATCCCAAAGATTGTCTCTTCTTTGGGGACCCACCTTGGTAGCCAGGAAGAGCCATACCCTACACCATCTTCAGATGACAACGTAGGAATATCTTCATCATACCTTTCCCCAAAGAAACAGAGGAGAAGAAAATCCATCATGCCTAGAAGCCAATGACTAAACCAGGATAAACAGGGAAATAACCATCGAACTTGGAATTAGAAGCATCACTTCTTGAGCAGGATGGAGAGCTAGCTGCCTTTTGACAACTGTTTTTTTTTTTTTTTTAATAGTTTTGTGTAGGTTTTCCTTATTGCATTGATAAATACATTTAAAATAATAGTAGATTCTGCTACAAATCATATTATTGTGATTTTATGGTCCATTAGTAGGCAACTTGCCAAGGCTGAAAAGAAACTGTGTATCATTGGAAAGTTTGGACAGGGTACCAGTATTGTGTCTAGCTCTCACCATTAAAAAGATATCAGATATCCAGTTTGTCACTACTCCATGAGCAAAACAGTCTTAAAACTCAGACCTTGTACTTTTAAAATCTGCTTTAATCTGGTCCACATTTAGGGAAATACTTTTGTGGCAGATTCTGTTTCTCGGAAAAATAAAGTAATTGTTAGCAATACCAAAACTCTTTCTGAAACTGAGCTAGCTGGCAGAATGCAAGTGAGATGAAAGATGAAGAATGAATGTGATTTTTTTCTTGGTGGGGGCAGGGCTTAAGGTAACACTGTTATGTCTGGTTCTGTAATGTACCTATAGAGATAATCATAAATGTAGCAAAACAATACATAAGACAAAATTTCCCTGTACTGATGTTAAAAAAATTGAGTGAATATCATTATTTAAGTGTACTCTGTATTGTTAAAAAAACCCATTAGTTTTGAAGAAAAAATTATAGACCAAAAATCACTATGAGGAAATTTTATATTTAGTTTAAGAAAAAATTCACTTCAAGGAAAAACTAAGACACAACGCTAGCAACAAACTCACTGGTATTAAACAAACAATCATCCTGTTGTCCACCAGATACAGAGGGTTAGGAGCTTATAACACTGCAACAGCTCTTTGTTCTAATTTTGATTACTTTCCTTTAGATCTTGAAAAGGGTTCCTTTTTCTAAAAAATAATTATTTGACACAAGGCATTAAAGTTATTCTTGATTATGGGAAAAAGTTTAAAATGAGAAAATAAAATGTCATCAATTCCTGTTCTTTTCTAATTCTTTCAATGCTATATGCCAGGAAGATATTACTCCATAGACTTGTTTCCTTCAGGCAATGCATATGTTGTTTTCATGTGTTTCAAAACAAACAGAAATTAATTGTGTATTTTTGTATTTTGATTTACTTTTGGAAAATAAATCAGTGTGCCTCTTAATAGCATTAACAGGTTTATTCTGTTTACTTTAGATCTCCACTCTATCTTCGGTTCTCATTCTCCATATGACAGCCTCATGTAGTGCTATCAGAAGTAACATATTTTAATCTCCTACCAAAATCTTAGGAATGTCTTTTCTGCTGCAATGCAACCATAAAACATGAAAAAGAACTAGCAAATTCTTCTCATAACTTGCTGTTCACTGACGGCAATATGAGGTGGCAATATTCCTGTCCGGCACCTAAATAAAAGATACAAGTGCACCTCACTCTAATTATATACTTTATCTGTTTATTTAATGTAATTGTAGGGCTTTCAATATTTATTCAAAATCTCAAGGAGTTTTATATGTCACTGCTGCAAATTATTATTTCTCTCTGTGTGTCATGTTTTCCTCTGAATTGTATAACTATATCTTTCTGTTATTGTTTCTGTTTCTACCAAAACTTATTGATGAAAAAACTGCTTATGTTATAATTAGAACATGCACTTTAATGTTTTTACCGTAATTCTTGCAAGCTAACTGTTCCAAACTCTTATTCTTGTGAACTGTCCTGCCTTTTCACCTATTTTAATTCTGAATAGGGTTTATTGGCCCTCTGTGAAAATATCTCTGAGAGTTATTTCTTTGTATAGTTTTCATCATGACTGTATTTTCTGGGGATCCTTTCAATACCACATCACAGGGTATTGCATATTTTGTCAATGAGGTATTGCTCTAACTCAACACTTTGGTATCTTATTTCCTGAAGCTAGTATGAGGAATATGCACAGAGAAGCAAATACAGAAGAAATATAAACAAAGACAAATATATTTGGGTTTTTTTCCGATATCTGACTGTGTCTAATAGCATTGGAGATTTTTGTTTTGTCTGTAAAATTGATTGCATAATGATGTCTCTTAAGTATTTTGATTTCTAATACACTGTGGTATCAAAGCTCTGTATGTGCAGTATCCTTTCATGTGGTCATTTTTTACTGTCTCTTGCTAGTATTTCTTTAAGTCTGGGGGATCTGACAGAACCTGGAAGGTGCTCTATTATTTCAGTTCTCCAGTTCTCCGCAGCCTCTCCACAGCTTTACAGATTAGGAACTCTTCATGGACCCTTCAAAGATAAGTTTGTGAATTCATTGCATTCAGGGTGGTCCTTTAGGTAAATAGTGGGAAATTATCTGCTTTTCCATTCTCAGCCATTGCAGATCATTCTGGAGACACTCAGGAACCATGCAACTTCATCCCAAAAAGACTGGTGACCTAGTAAACCCAGAAATCTATTTTACACACTGGTATACTTACCAGCTGCATAAGAGAAATATGTGAAAAATTCCCAATAGAAAGTATCTTCTAAATCTCTCAAATATAAACTTTTGGATCTGCCCTGAAATATAAGCACTTATCTTGCTTTCAAAAAATCATGTTTCTTATTACAACACAGATATTCTTATTATCCATCTAAACGTCCAGTACTTTATGAATCCCAGTAATCTCTTGATGTTAACATCATCTGAAAGACTTATCTAGAAGCTGGATTGCTCTGTGTCTATTGAGCAGATATTAAACACACTCAGTTCAGTTGTTAGAATTAATATCTAAAAGGAGTTTCCTGACACAGTCTTCCTTGCTATATTTCTAAGCAGAAATTTCTAGTGAAAGCTATAATCCTCACTTTGATTCTCAAATCAAGACATTGTCTGATTCCTTCTATCATCAGTGTTTATTTCTCCCTGCATCCTTTTATTCCTTCTTATTGAGCACAAAGACTTCAAGGATACTATTATTTGTCCTATTTGCAGCACTGCTTTGAAAACTTTGAAATACATGTTTATTTTTCTAACTGAAATTGGCTTCGGAACAGGCAGAAGTCCATCCATTTATATTTTAGTGCCACTTTTCTCTTGCAGGGGCTGTGATTTGGGGTTCTGCCATTATTGTTGCTTTTGCTTTTGTTATCAACACTACTATATGCTGGAGAGAAACCTTAACTGAATCTCCCACAATTATTTTTACAACCACCTATTTTCTTGAGAATACATTACTATTTGTGAGAAACTTGTGAGTTGTCCTTTTTATTCTCCACATTCAACACACAGTTCCCAATATCACAAAATCACAATATCTCCGAGAATGGAGACTCCACCACCTCTCTAGGTGACCTGTCCCAATTTTTTACCAATCCCACAGTAAAAACATTCTCCTTATGTTTAAATGGAATTTTCGGTATTTCAGTTTGTGCACATTGCCTCCTGTCATTTCACTGGATACTACTCAGATGAGTCTTTCCTCATCTTTGCTCATCTTTACTCATCTTCTTTACTCGCCAATCAGGTATTTAAACACACTGATAAGCTCGTTCTGAGCCTTCTCATATCCAGGCTGAACAGTCCCAGCTCTTTCAGCCTTGCCTTGTACAAGAGAGACTCCAGTTCTTAATGATTTAATGTCCCTTCACTGGACTTTGTCCAGTTGCTCCATATCTCTCTTGTACTGGGCAGCCCAGATCTGGACCCAGCATTCCACATGTGGCCTCACCAGTGCTGTGCAGAGGGGAAGGATCACCTCCTTCAACCTACTGGCAACACTCTTCCTCACGCAGTGCAGGATGCAGTTGGCCTTCTTTGCCACAAGGGCACATTGCTGGCTCATGTTCAATTTGCATCCACCAGGACCTCCTTTTTTGAAAAGCAGCTCTCCAGCCAGTCAGCCCTGCATGTGTACTGGTGCATGGGATCGTTCTTCTCCAGGTGCTGGACTCTGCATTTCCTATTACTGAACTTCACAAGGTTCCTGTTCACCCATTTCTCCAGCCTGTCGAGATCCCTCTGGATGGCAGCATGACCCTCTGGTGTATCAGCCATTACTCCAGTTTTGTGTCATTTGCAAACTGGCTGAGAGTGCACTTGGTGCCATCAACCAGGTCATTAATGAAAACATTAAACAGTATTGCACCCAGTATCAGCCCCCAGGGGTACTCCACTAGTGACTGACCTCCAGATGCACTTTGGGCTGCTGATCACAACCCTTTGAGCCCACCATTTAAGACAATTTTCAATCCACTTCAGCATTCATTTATCTAGCCCATACTTCAATGTGTCTTGTTTTTAAATGAGTTTTTCTCAATCTTCTTAATTCTTAGCAGCTAGGGAGGTTATTCAGGAGTCTGAATCACTTCCTATCATTGTGTGCTATCGTTACAAAGAACTCTAATTGACAGATCCTACACCAGATCTTAAAATAGCTCAGCCTTAACTTTTTCCACCCCCAAAGGAACAGCCATTCACTATGACTGTATTTCTTTCCTCTAAATCAGTCTTTCATCTGTTATAAAACTTTGTGCACTTGCTCTGTATTTTCCTATTTCCATTACTCTTATCAAAGACTTGGTCAAAAGCCTTTAATAGAGGTAAGCAAATTGTATCTTCTTCCTCTTTCAAATACTCTTTTATAAACTCTTTCAAAGAATTCAAACAAGCTAATGAAATGTGAATAATTCTATGTGAAACCGTATTTTAAAATCCTATTACCACCAATTTGTAGTCCTTTCCCCTGCCCCAAAAATAGTCTGTAGATCCTTCAATATAAAATATAGTATTATTTTATCATCTTTCTTATTCCCTACAAGGACATTGTAGGGACACTCCAACCACAAGGAGTTTTCAGGAAGTACTAGTACTGAAACAATCAAAGCACCAGCTTCAGTGGTGTGCCCTGGACACCAAAATCCCACCCTTCCTCACTGTATGCTGCTAAAGAACAGTGCATGGTAAAGAAAAAAGGGATTTCCTCATCCATCCTCATGGCAATGAACTCTAGTGTGCTTTAGGAAGTATCTGGGTAAACAGAAAAAAACACTGTTCATTACATCAACATTACTCCCATCAGAGGAAAGGGAACTTCCACTGATTTCAGACAGGACATTTGATCAATGCAGAGTGTATATCACATACTGAGACTAAAAGTGAAAGTAAATGTCTTATGAAAGGTTCAGAAACAATAAGGCTGAAGCATGAGGATATCATACATTTGAGGGCAGAAATATGATGTTGATTCTAAATGTCTTTTACATAAAATAAGGGCAGCTAAAAATAGCTGCCCAAAGGATGATTGGTAGAAACTGAATTCTGTCAGTGAAATGTGTAAAGTCAAGAAAGGAAAACACTTCAAGAAACTAACTATAACCATAACATTATTTCAGCAGAGCACCTCTTATTGTTGAAGCAGTACAATCTTTCTGGCCCTTGCAGATTCTGCTATGTTCCTAGCTAAGCAAACGGTGTCAGAAGCTACAAATGCCTTCTACCATGTCAGAAGAAAACTGCCACTCTCACAGCTAAATAACATTTTAGTCATAGCCTTCCACCTATTTTTCAGCTTTAGTCTTAGTTCTGCAATTCCTTGTGCACTGACTTGAAAATGAATGCCATAAAAGGCTGTAGATATGGCATAGATACCACTTAAGAGTTTTTGCCTTGATGCTGTATACACAACTTATGCTCCTTCTTCCATCGTAGATCCAATTACTGATTTCACAGTGGATTTGGAAAAGTAAAACAGTGTTAGAATTTTCAAATTACTGTAGGTAAGAAAATGGCCAAAGAAGTGGACACAAGGAAAGGCTGCACGTCATTTAGGTTGCCTGTCAGTCTGCCTGCCATCCATCTCTTCTTCGCTGCTCTCTCTTCCTTTTTTTGTAACTGAATTGTTTTTCAAACTGACATTATAGATTTACTTATCATTCCAACCCCAACTTTTAACAGTAAGAAAGGCAATGCAAGGGAGGAAAAAAAAAAAGATGTCTGCTCTCCTCTAACAAGTTGCATCTGGAATGGAGAATTCCAAGCAGGCTGTCTTAAAAAAAAAGGCATTTCATGCTCATTATTCATTCTATTATCTTCTAGTTAAACATAATCCTTCTCCATTCTCCTTACTATTCTCTCAGCATGGCACGTGTACTACCACTCACTTGACTATGTGAAATAAATAATGCGTAGAAAGCTACACTTAAGTTTAATGCTATTGAGATTTCTTTCTGCAAAATAATTACATTTGGATGGCTTCCCAAAAAGACTAGTGACTACTCCTTTTTCAGTATGTCACAATGTGGCTTTTAAATCTTAATTTAAATTAACACTTACTATGCACCTGCTTATGATTAGGCTTAAATTATATTGTATTTCATGCTGCACTGAAATAACACATTATATATGAAGACACTGTCAAGCACACTGAAGTGTCAGTGGTTACCTTTTTTAAAGGGCTAACCATGAAAGTCTAGATTTTACTATTTGCAATAGAAATTTACCTAGTTCAAAAAGTCAATTTAGTTGCAGAAGCAGGTACAATAATAAGAAACAATTTGTTGTCCTTATAAAATATCTACATGCTGTTAATGCTGTACCGTGTGCTAGTGATGTAGTGGCACAACAGATTCCATTTCAACCCGGAGATGAAACAGGTGAAAGCAGAGGGGGCTTAATAATGTCAGTGGCACCTGTTACAGGTAAAGCTTGTACTGTGTCATCTGGCAATGACGGAGTACACCAAAAAAAAGGAAAAAAAGAAAAAGGAAAGGAATAGACATAAAATTAGTTCACAGTTTTGATCAAAATCGCTGCCACTGAAAGACGGTATCACGAAGAGTACTTAGCAGGACTGGATCTATTGATCCAGGTTGGGATTTTTTCTTCATTTGGTTTGTTAAGTTTTTTAACTTTAAAACTTTGACTGTGCCAAAATAAATACCCTGTAACAAAAAGGTTAACTGAAATGTTCTTTAAACTGTCCTTGCCTCATGTAAAAATATTTATCTGGGACTACTCAGACAGACATTTCTTGACTGTTGCAAGGCTTATCTGAGGCAATGGAAATTCATCAGACTTTGAGGCCTTTCAAATGCACAGGCAAGTATTTATTGTATCGTTACTTTGCAATTTGCCTATTAAAAGGCCAGAGGTATACCCTGATAATCAGCAACTACTAGGCACCTGTCATATATAAATTAATATTGGTATATTTAACATGCAAGTCACTAAAATAGATTAATAGGAGATACAAGAAGAAAGGATAGATTCTCAGACAGTACTATATAGTGTTATCTTCCAAGATACATGAAATATGAAACACAAACGGAACAAGCTGTTGATTTTAGGACACTGAATGTTTGGAACCGTTCCTGGGTAAACTGGCAGCCTTCTATCACGTACAAAAAAACGTGGTAAATTTACATAGGTGGAATCACACAGGCATGTAGGGTTTTGTTTATTTGTTCTGTGGAATTAGGGAATTTACACACAGAGAAAATTCTCCTTTATCCAAACTGGCTAAAAACCCCGTGGTGTTAAAAAGCACACAACATCTCAAGATAGTGTTTCTTAAAATCTGAACATTACTATTTTCCTTTCTGTTTTTTTTTAACACTATGTGCCAAATATATTATTTACCTATCTCAGAAGCAGCCACTGTGATGTTGTACCAAGGTGTCTCCTCTCTGTCAAAGATCTTGGCAGTCTTAATCGTCCCAGTACTAGCATCAATGGTGAAATACCTATCTTCTTCTGTGTTATGATCAATGAAATATCTATGAAGAAATAAAACAATAAATATATACTCATTGTAGTATGTATCACCCAAAGGAACAGAAAGCTACATAAGAAAATTACTTTAAAGTTTTTAAAATCATAGAAATTTTTTAAAACACCCTAAGAAAAATTCTATATTATGGAGACACCCAAAATAACACCATATTTCATTTCTTTCATAATGTTACATTTCTTTTGATACATAACAAGGTTTCCACTGTGAGTCACAAAGTTATAAATTGCTAACAGGTGATATTTCACACAGCAGTATACAATCTTGTCAAAAGTAAGATACACATATATTTTGACTAAAAAAGCATAAAATGGAAAGGCAGAAAAGAAAACAGGAAGATATTAAGATACTATTCTTCTGCTTATTTGCTTGTCACTGCAAACCAGTGTGCTCGGTCCTGGTACCTGATTTGCAGCATGTTTCTCTGACATGAAGCTGATGACATGATGACATAAGCTGTTTTGAACATAACAATTACAGAGACTAGTAGCAGAAATGGCCGATTCCCAGAGCTGCAATCGACACTAGCCTGGAAGCAGAACTAAGCAGCCCTGCTTAAGTCCCTTGACTTCTGGGCACTTTGCCTAGCAGAGAAAGTAAAAGCCTTGAAGTGGGTAATGGAAGCAGAGGGAGGGAACATAAAAGAAGAGATTGACAAGACATTTTTTCTCAAGGTCGGAATCATTTACAACAGCTTTTAACAAATGAAGCAATTACAGACCCCTATCAAGCCTTCTTCACTAACTTCAGACTTGATGAAAAAAATAAGGAAAAAGATTCTAAGCCTTTTATATACCATAATTGTTTTTCCTCATAATTTGTCAGCCCTGCTTTCATTCTGTGAAGTTTTTAATACATAGAAGCTATATATAGGTCAAAATGATTTATTTGTCCCATCCAATTGCTCTTATTTCTACATCACCAAAAGTGTAATTGCCAGCTAATAAAAAGAGTGGTGCACATAAAGCTCAAAAAAATTAAAAATAACTTCAGTTTTATTTCTTTCACAATGTACTTATTTAGACTACTTGTGGAAAGGAAAAATAAACAAGCAAACAAACATTTCATTGAATGATATATTAAAGTAAGATATGACATGTGAAAAAGCAAAGGAAATAAAGCACTAGAGGAGGAGACAGCAACTAGAGTGAGTCACCTTAACTGGTCAAAGGATAGGACACTCAGTGGAAAAGCCAGCTAGGACTTGATGACTTAGGTTAGATCTTCCCTGTTGGAGAGAACCTGAACCCACCTCTCCCACTGCAAGGAGGGTTTTACACCTGCCTTACAATATGCTATTTTGGCTTGTGGTACTCAAGATTTTCTTTTCATGCCTCCAGTATTTTCAGCAATTAAAGAACTGTAGGTCAGGCACTGGAAACCAAAGCAGACAAATCTAGCCTAGAAAATCTTTCCTTCTTGCCTGCTCTCCATCTTTCCTTTTGACATCGTGAAGAGTGAAACAGCTCCCATATGACTGTGGGAGCTGTTGGAGACAGCAGACCCCAGTTCCCACCCATTTTATGTTTCTCTGGAATAAAGATTTAACTCCCTGTCTCCCATCTGAGCTACAGGCAGAACTTATGTGCGGTTCATTAACTACCAACATCTGAGAATACCTCATTCTAAAATACTCCAGAAGTGCTCAGTAAAGACACTTTGGATGTGCACGATGGCAGCTGATGTTGCTTCAAACAGGTTACAGACTCAAACTGTCTCCATACAGAAAGCAGACTGGCAAGATCTTGATTACATAGGGGACAGGGCAACTATTTTTAAGAATTTAAGTCAGGAAATATTTTTTCAGAGGACATTATTTATTCGGTGTGTCCCAAATTTGATGAAAAAACTCAAAACAAGTGATGTTGCCAGAAAAAGAACAAAAAAAAAAGCTGAATTTCTAATTGCTGAATCACAGTGGGCATTGCAGACACACTTCTGAAAGTTGGTATGCTTCTCAGTGCTCAGTAAACTCAGGAGATGAATTAAAAGCAAACTCTTGACCAACATTCATCAGTCACTGATCATGACACGCTGAATGTTACAGCTATCCAAGAAAATTTATGTTCCTTTCAAGGACTATTGGAATCTTCTGAGGACCTATTACAAAACAAACAAACAAAACAGGACCACATAAATATCCTGTTGGCATTGTTTTATGTGGCAGTATTGGTCCAGGCTACCCACACCTCTTTATTTGGGAATCGGGATTTGCTTTTCAATTTCAGAACAATTGATGTTTCTAGTGTCTCTGCAGGTCTCAGTCTTCCAAGAAGCACAGATTTTCAGGTTCTCCAAGTGTTTATTTGTCATGGAAGTGTTTTGAAAGATTGTGTCAATATCAGTGGAGAAGTTGTATCTCCAATGCGCACAGCTAGCCTTACCTTTTACTAATTACAAACACTTTGGAGACAAAGTGGTATCAACCTCTAAAAGTCCATAAAGGTGCCATGCTTGCCATGGAGTTGTGCTGAGATTTGAACTTTGTACAGAAGACACACGCTTCAGGTGGAGAAATCCCCTCATGCCTTATACCTTATGTTCAGCAGTGTAGGAAACCTGAGCTATGACAAATAGTTGTAACATCTTGACTATACCACTAAGGCAGAAATAATGAATGCTTGGTTGTGTTGGGCAAGAATGGGCAGTGCACATATACACAAACATCTTTTACATGATGAATGGGAATGCTGACAGAGGAAGCATAGGAAGCATAATAGTCCCTTAATATTCTTGTAGATCTTAGCAGGACCCTTTACTGGTAGAGCTTACAATCAGGTATGCAATGATAAAATTTAATTCCTTCTCTTCTACTACAGCCTTGTTTTTCTTGACTCTAGGGTTCTCCTAATGACAAGAATTATTTGCTAAAAAAAAAAAAAAAAATATGCTTCAGTGACCTGTTCTTATGGAATATGTACTGTAAATCCAAAACAATTTATAATACAAGAGTCTTGTCCCTGCAAACATTTATTACTGTGGACATTGTTTACTTATTATCAACATCAGGCACAGTGACTACTCTGTGAGTCAGTATTGCGCTGACCACAGAACCATAAAAATAGGGCTGTTTAGTATTTGTTGACAATAGCTTAAAAATAGCCAGAAATTCAAATTGGGCTTAAATGAGAAAAAAAACTTAAAGCAGTAAGAATACTCAGCTGCTTTTATGTGTGTGTGACTTATAATGAATTATTACCTCTCCCTCTGTAAGTAAAGTACAGAACCAAAAACGACAAATATCTGTCCCAAATATGAAGCTTGTGTAGAGAAACTGAAGTTTGATTCTGTTATGAATTGTGACTACTTAACACTTCATTTTCATAGACATATAGGAAGACTTATTTTTTTAAATATGAACACCTTTTCCTAAGTCAGTTATTTAAATGTATTCTATAGAAGCTCAAAGCTCTCATTTTAAAGAAGTCATTGGATTAATAATTTCAATTGTATTTTCTGTATCATTAATGGAAATAAAGTGGTCCTGAGATAACCTATTGTACTAACACTTTTACTTCCAGTGATACTAGAATAATGAAAAATGTTTCTAATTTATCCACAGTAGCACTTCCCCTTCGTGTGTTAACTTTTGCGTATAGTTACAGACATATTGAAACATTCACAGCTTGACAGAATTTTTCTTGATCATGAATAAATAAAAGAGTGGTCCTTTCTTATGCTTTCCCATTATTATAATGTTCAGTTCTCCTCCATTACTCCAGATTCTTCCTTAAAATTGCTTTGTGTATCATATCTAAAGCAGCCATTTGCACTGCTGTGGCTCCCAACATTCATGAATGTCTCAGTAAAACAAGTTACAGAAGACATTCCCACACAGTAGAAGAAGTAGGAATACTAGTCTAAAGCACTGGTCCCAAGTGCTCTAAAAATATTTTGTACAAGAAACTCCCTTGGTAGAGCCACTTATTTTTGTCACATGAGACGACATTTAGAATAAGTTTCATTGTATTTACAAAGCATTTAACATTTTAGGCCTTTATAAATATTAGCCACTGATTTATCTACACATTGAGAATAGAGACCAGGTATATCCATAAATATACCATACTCCAGAGCCAACGATGCTTTACTTAGGCTTCTGAGTTTATTCCACCTAGTAAAAAATTTACTTTCAGCTAGATAATAGTGGCAACAAAGATAGTCACAGCCTTCCTTCCACATCTACTGAGCTGCTTTTCAATGTTTTTTCTAGACCGCAAAAAGCTATAGTGCAATTTTTGCATTTCAAAGAGTTACTTAAAAAGTGAATTTTCACCTTAATTCAGTTGACAGGTTCTTCTTACTTAGAATGCATTCATTTAAAAATGAATTTATAATATTCATTGCAGATATTTGTTTACAGACATTTACTCATGGAAATGCTGTGTGAATTAGCATACTTTTAACCATTAAATCAGCACATCTGTGTTGCATGGCACATGTTAATAAAGAGACTTAATAACAAGACATGCTTAGGTAAACAGCTCTCCATAAACTGTTTACGTCCAAACCAACAACAGAAACCAATCTGAAAGAAACTACATTAAAAAGGATCATGAATATAGAAAACCTATTAGTCACACTATCTGAAGAGAATCTGAAGGAAATTAAATACCAAAAGTCAATCCTGCTAGCACTGGGAAATGCAACATGTGCCAACTTTTTATTAGGCGGAGTCACTCAACAGAAGGGCATTCCCAGCTTCCATCCATGTCCTTATTCCTGCTTCTGACCAAAGCAAGCCCCTCCTCCTGTGACTTCATTCCTCACTTCCTGCCTTTTAGTGAAGCTGTGGTTCAGAGGAGACAAATATTCCCACCATTTTTATTGAAAATTGAAAGCATTTGCATGAATTAGGAAATAAAGAGAAATATATATGCAAGATGGGCCTTAGGCAGAAAGGCACTCTAGACATTTAAATCTGTTTGCAGTATTAAAGTAGTCAGGCTCTAATAATACAGAGAATGCTTAAAAATGGAGAAAATTTTAAAAGGTGCTAAAGGAGTTTAGGAACATTAATGATTTCCAAACCTTTTAGGAGGGCTTCTGAAGCTAAAACCCATAAGCGTTTTCAGAATCTCTCTCCCTAAATTGTTCAGTCTTAAGATAATACTAACATCAGTTTGTCACTTGACAGACAAGTAGCATAGTCTGTTACTATTCCAGTATGTCTCTCTCCAGTTATTGTGTTTTAAGGAAGAGCCTTGAGTTTGAGTTTTTAAATAGGTTTGAGTTTTTAACTTGTCCTTTTTTTTTCTTTAATCAAGTCTTTAGCTTATCCTTTCGTTACAGTATTTTTATTTATTACCCTATTTACCAACTGCAAACAAGAACTCTGTTACAAATTTCCACCCTGGCTACAAACCTGCTATTGCTGATGAACTTCCAAAGCCACATTTCAGCCAGATGTGGATTCACAGGTCACAGTACTTTTTTGGGCTTTTGTATTGAGACACGGGTAAATAGCCAGTTCTCTAATAACAAGTGAAACTGGTTACAAAGAAGCATTTTAAAAAGGTCATGGGAAGAGGATAGATCCTCTGCCAAACCAATTACAACTTCTAAAGACTTATCAATGAGAAATCAAATGCCATTATAAGGAAACCTGTTTAGTTTAAAAATGGAAGCAAAGAATTTTTTCTCAGAAAGAGATGTTCAGACTCAATGTATAGAGTTGTGTTGTTTTCTTTTTTTTTTTTCTTTTTAAAAAATACCTTAGGAAAAAAGTGTAAGCAACAACTGCATAGCATGAGGGAGGGAGGTATACCAGGATGAACAGTGAGAGAATTGATCAGCTGCAACTCTCTGTGTCTGGCCGGCTGGAGAGCGACAAGAAATGGCCCATGGTGGGACATAACACTGGTGCATGCCTTTCATCTTCTCCCTGCCTCCTGACAGCAGCACTCCTTATAAGCCTGGGAACCAGCAGCATCCCCTTGAAGCCAAACGAGGCAGTGGGGAGACATTCTGTTGCCATGACTGTCTTGCACTACATTGCCTCCCTTCCAGGGCTGATCTATTTCCCTGTAGTTCAAACAAACTTCTTCAGGAGAGAAAAGCAATTGTGAAGTGTGAGTCAGAAGTTGGCTGCCAAAACAGCAGGTAACCAATTTTCTCCCTGCAGCGTGTCTAGTAGATTAAGGAGACATTAAATGTTCCAGAGCTCCTCAGCAGAAGACTACTACTGACAACTACAGCCTTCAACTGTGCTTTCCAGTTGTGAAAATGAAATACATTTGAAGACAGCTTGGAGAAGGCAATCTCTCTGTTTACCATTCCTTTGCTTTTTTTTCAGACAGGCATAGCATAACTTTGAGGAAAATACTGTTCCTCTCAGAGCGCTTGCAGGAACTCAGTTTGATACACTGTTCCCGCTGAGTTCACTCTGGCACTGGCTGCCAGCTGACATCCATCAGCTGATCAGCAGTACCTTGTTGTCTCTCATACGGGACTTCTGGCTCCCCTCTCATACCGAAATCTCAGCTCAGCAGAAGTGGCAGCCTTCCCTTCCCTCTCCTTGTCCTGGAGATGTGGGGTGGGAGACCCTGGGAGGCATGGGGGAGTTGCAAGCAGTGAACCGCCGACTCTCAAGCAAAGCCTCTGAGAGGCAGCCACTACTGGTTTGCATTTCATGCAGAAGCTGCCTTCCTGCTCCTGCTTTCATTCCCATCCCCCGTGCACTGCTGGCACACTGCTCACCTTGGACACTGGAAAATGGGAATGCTGTTCATTTGAAGGAAATGAGCCATTTCTGTACACCCATCCTTTCTAGTTGACAATTTCTATCTGCATGTGTTAACCACTGAACATCTTTTCAAGCTAATTCTGCCAGTAAATGTAGGCTAAGAAAAGCCCACACACTTAGAGGCATAATTCAGAAGTCAAAGCAAGATAAAGGTTTGTCTTTTCCTGACTTTATGAATCTCTTTAGAGAATTACAACTGTCCAAATGCTTTTCAGGTAGATGTGTTGATGGCAGAACTGTTATATCAAAGTTGCTTTTTATTCAGAGAGATCAACATTCAGATTCCAATGCTGCTAAGAAATAAAGTGCAGACAGTGTTATATGAGAATCACTTTTTGTTCCTAAAAGGTTTACCAGCTAAATAATGGTATTCTACTTATATATTATCTTTTTTTTCTCCTCATACTAAAGACTAAACCAAATAAAACCACGATTGATAGATTTATGCCTATTTATTGGAGCTGAATGGCCCTATCAAAAGACTAGCCTACAGAGATGTTCAGATATGAAGGCCGACTCCTAAAACCATAAAAGAATTTTAAATACTGCAGGCATTCTGAAGTCAGTGGAAATTATAGAAACATAAATATGATGTTCTGGCATGAAAAATCAGGCTCTCAGAGTCACCATATAAAGATTATGTGTCAGTTTTTTCTCTCACAGCTCTAAGTGAGGGATGGAGGCGGTTCTAGTTGCTGTGGGATTTTGACCACCATCCTGAGCTGGATGCTTCCTAGTCAGAACAGCTGTCAGAACAGCTTACCAGTTCCTGCACAGAGAGATGGACGTTTTTGTTAGTGGGAAGTCTGGGACACATAGCTTGACAAGAATAAAAAATAATTTGAGGCCTCAGGGAAAACATCAGCAACAGATCTCCCACCTCAACACTATAAAGAAATGTTTTAAAATGGTTCCTTCCTGTGAAGACAGACAGAGAATCAGAGAAGAAATTGGAGAAAAATTCCCCTCTGTCTCCAGCAGTTGAAAATAGGGTGTTCTTTTTCTGTTTTGATTTATTGACAATCTTGGAGAAGAATAATACTGGAGGAATGCAGACAGTAAATGAATGAAGGAGGTGAGGTGGAGGAGGAGGGCACAGCTCTTCTCTGCTAACTAACTGTGAGCCATTCACATACCCTGGGAAGATACTAGTGTGTCTCTGTAGGTGTTGATCACAGGGTTATGCCAGTGTCATGCTTTGAGGGTCTGAGCAGAGTAGAGGACAGATGTCTTCCTTTGCCTCCACCAGTACAGGGTTGGCAGGATCAGGGTGCGGGGGGGATGATCCCCAATAGGGCATGTGAGGGAGGGACAGTCACTCTACGTGATGGCACTGATCTCAGCAGGCTGCCGTAAGTACAGCTAACAAAGCATCCTGTGCACAGAACAGCAGAAAGCAAACTGACCTTATTCCACTTATATGACATTCAAAGAGCAAGTAAGACAAACTAATACAACTAGGCGAAGAGGCTTTTATATTTTCCAGCAGGGGATCAATCTTATCCCCTCTCCCTACTGACAGCAGGGGGGAGCGGCATAGATACTGATACTGCTCTCAGAGGACAGGACGAAAAAAAATATTTAAAAATACAATTTTCATTTTCAGCTCCCCCACCGTTATCTCCTCACACAGCTCTCTCCTGCACCTCCCTTCACTTAGTATGCTGATACTGTATGACCAAAATTTGCGTGACTGAGTTTGAATCAAAAGTTCAGGTTTTATTCTTCCTCTAGTAAATACAAACTTTGCATCAGAAAAATAGTCTATAACCAGAATCCTCCACAACACTTTATATCTTTAAGGTTCTCAAGAAATAAGAATAGAAATGCATGAAACTCCATGAGTATGTTCTTTCACCTACATATAAGCATTCCTCTTAAAATACCATTTGCTGAAAATTAACGTGGCTTTCTAAAGGCTGATGCCACAAAGTATTGAACTTATGTCTATCTTTTACTACCAATGCAGCAAAAGTTAAAATAAGTTTCTCTGCCTGATGCAGGAATTAAAGAACAATTTCCTACAACACATTAATTGTTATAATCCTATGTACTTGTCATTCATTAATTTTTCAGTATTCTACCTGAAAGAAAGGAAGACAAGACTGTTAATTTAAATCAAACTAGGGTAAGGCACCAGGGAAAGCACTTTTTTGCACTAATTAGTACGTACGGGTATCATAACCATCATGATATATCATCCATTATAAGGCAATACCATAAGACCATTAGAAAAGTGAGAAGCCAGAATCAGGGCAGAGACTGTACTTGTATTCTTCACTAACTTAGCACAAAATGAACAGTCTGATATTCGCAAACAAACAAACAAAAAAAAGCAGATTTTTCTGACTTTCCTTGCTTGTTTTTGTTTGCTACTTTGTTTTTATTGTTTTGTTGTTGGTTGGCTGGTTCTGCCTTTCCTGGAAGTAAAACAATTATTTTCTATAAAAGACATCCATGTGCACCTTCATGTTTCATATTTACTTCCTCTGTGTTTTACTGCCCTTTTAGCAGTAGCGTCAAGAGCTCCGTGAAGAAAGAAGTTCATTTTCTAGTGACATCAGGAAGGCATTAAGACTACTTCAGTTTTCCTATAGCTAATCAATTTCAGTCCTAGCAAATAAAATTCATTATAGTGGGGTAGATTACAGACTGGTTAGGGTCCAACACAAAAATGATTTGAATTCCAATGTATTAATATATGTTCTGGTTTTGGCTGGGATAGAGTTAATTTTCTTCACAGTAGCTAATATGGGGCTATGTTTTGGCTTTGTGCTGGAAACAGTGTTGATAATATAGAGATGTTTTCATTACTGCTGAGCAGTGCTTACACAGAGTCAAGGCCTTTTCTGCTCCTCACCCCACCCCACCAGTGAGTAGGTTGGGGGGCACAGGAAGTGGGGAGGGGACACAGCTGGGACAGCTGACCCAAACTGACCAAAGGGCTATTCCACACCATATGATGTCATGCTCAGCAATATAAAGCTGCGGGAAGAAGAAGGAAGGGGGGGATGATCAGAATGATGGCGTTTGTCTTCCCAAGTAACCGTTACGCATGTTGGAGCCCTGCTTTCCTGGAGATGGCTGAACACCTGCCTGCCCATGGGAAGGAGTGAATGAATTCCTTGTTTTGCTTTGCTTGTGTGCACAGGTTTTGCTTTACTTATTAAACTGTCTTTATCTCAACCCACAATTTTTCTCATTTTTACTCTTCCGATTCTCTCCCCCATCCCACTGGGGGGGAGTGAGCGAGAGGCTCTGTGGTGCTTAGTTGCTGGCGGGGGTTAAGCCACAACAATATTAACAAAACCTAATCAACCTTCCAAGGATCCAATAAAACATAAGGTTATTTTTAACCAAGCCATGATAGACATCATTCTGAAAAGGGAAGGTGCTTATATTTCTTATCGTTTGACACTACCATCACACGCAGAGTGCTGATCAGTACCCGTACCCCGTTCGCCAGGAGTCTTCTGTTGAATAGCTGGGAAGAGACCATTCCTCCAGAAATGCAAACAACCTAAGTCAAACATAATAAATGGGAGTAACAAATGACCAGAGGGGACAGAGGCCCTGTCATTAGTGCTTAAAACAGTGATTTGCCTCCTGTACCACTGCATAACAAAGATTGCACAGCAGCAGCAAAAGGAGTGAGCTGACGTTACAGTATTTGTGTACTAGCATGCCTTATTTCTCAAAAACTACCCTTAACAGAGTACAGTGTTAATAAAGACTTTCAGTTCCTCATAGGACAGTATCAAACCGGGATCAAGTTAAAATGAGGGAACTTGCCCATGTTATCCAACTATTTTCACTATTATATCAGAGTTGCAGAAAATATCATGGCCTTAAAACTATCCCTTTGCTCTTTTCTGAATCATTAACTTGGAGGAGGCTTGGGGAACAGCAGCGACACTATTTTTCGGAAAACCACTCCACTGAAAACTGACCAGATGCAGTCAGAAAGCTCCAAGGATCATTGGGAGTATGCGTTGTGCCTAGACGGACTCACCACCCAAGAATCAGCTACAGGAAGATGGCAGGGTTTCAACAGGCGCTACCTCAGCCCTGAGGCAGTACTAGCAGCCTAGGGCTGCTCCCAAATATGCATACGCAACTTGCCAATTAAAAGCTGTTTTCACCCCTAATCCCCACAGAAGTCTTCTGTGTATGGGTTCAGGAAGAAAAAAGATCATTTCTAAGTAAGTATGGAAAGACTTAAAATGAATAATATACTAAAATAAAATTATAATTAGAGCATTTAATAGTCATGCTTTCTTTCATGTTGTATCGGAAACTTTCAAGACCTGCTTGCACACCAGATATTATTATAAGACATGACTTAAGCCTGATTTTTTCAAGCAAGAAAAGATTTTGGTATGGAAGCAGACTACTTGACGCAATGCAATGAAAGGGGTTTAGTTTCTCATAAATATTCCAACAAGGCAGTAATCCCTGTTAGTGAATTACAATTTAGGATGTTTTCCGTTGATTTAGGACACAATTTTTTAAGTAAATAGATGCTTTTCAAACCACTCAAAACATCTTTATCTTTAAAATTAATACATGATGGAGTTTTAATATCTTTCTTTTTTATGCTGTCTATGATTGTGTTTGCTTTTCATATTTCAATAGAATAATAAACTTTTATTTAAAAACATAGCATTTTTAAGTTTCCCTGAAAATGCATTTCTATCTATTTGAAGAAAAAAATCAACTTAAAAAGAAAAATCCTTTAAAACAGCCCAAATTGCCAACTAGATAATGTCTGAATAAAGAAACCTCTAATAGCTACATTTGTTACTACAGAGGTTCTTTTGCTGGGGTTGAAAAAGTAAAACACTCGTATAAGCAATGGCACAAACTCAGTGTGCTCTGAAGACTGCTCAGCTCAGGAAAAAGCTGAAATCACTATGATGAAATCACAGTGAGAAAATAAGGACAAAAAAGCCTTCAGCACCTTCTCTAATGATAACAATAGAGGTTGTTATTTATTTTTGGGTTTAGCTCAAATAACTATTTTTTAAAAAGATTTTCCTTCAGCATTGTTAATTACTGTAATTACTCCTTTAACCATTATTCTGGTTATAAGAATCATTCCTGCCACCAAAATAACCTGTTACTTAATTGGGCAGTGAACTAATCACAGCACTGTATCTCTTTTAGCAGCTGGACAGCAAAGAAGTGATATGGTTGCAACTGTGTGTGCCTAATGCTTTATCAATCTCACACACAGCAACGACCATCCTCATAAATTGGAAAGGACGCACAAGTGGATTAGGAAAAACTGTTAAGCAAATTGTTGCTCCGTAGCTTGTCCTGTAGACTGACAGCATTTGGAGATGTATCTGAGCCATTTGGCTGAGGAACCATTACTCCACACAGGTCAGCTATGCAAGTCCTATCTGTAGCTACCTTTCCCGGAGACTGTGTGATCTGTGCTTTCTAGGAAAGTTACATTGAATCTTCCTGTTTTTATAATCACTATTTTTAGTTTGAATGAACTAGGAATTGTGTGGAAACGAAGGAGATGACATAATCTCATTACCCTCAGACTATCTTTCAGACTTATCAGGGTTTTGGACAAACAGTGCAGGCATTTCTTGCAAACCAGCACAGAAGGACATAAATGCACTGTGTGCACACTTCTGAGAAAAACAGCCCCCTCTGCGTCACTCCTTTGCTTGCCACCGTGAGCAGAGCATGGGGCAGGACCCTGCCTCCAGTGGAGCAGTAGCTCAGCCCGGCTGGCCTGGCCCACTTCTCAGGTCGTGCACCACTTCCAACCCATAGTTTCCCAAGCTGTGGCCAAATCTTGAAACAAGACAAAGCCCTTCTGCACTGTCAGTTTGTGTGCGAAGTGAGGTGAGGGAAGGGGGGCTAAAGTTGCCTGTTCCCAGAGCAGCCTTTCTCCTCCTGCAGGAGGAGGCTGAAGGAGAGCCTGAGGGCACACCAATCCAGCCTGGTGCCTCTTCAGGGTCCCACGCACCAACATGTTGGTCCAGGCATTAGGAGGATCAGCATCTTAATAAAAAGCTTGCGTGCTCACGAATGACATTCACTGTCAGTTCCACCAAGATGGATAAAGCCTGGCTAGAGACTGGACCTGGTCGCAATATAATGATACATCAAGGGATCTGAGCTGCTACTGCCTTTGCCAAACCGCTCCAACGTGTAACTGAGGGCTAGCTCCTTTCAGAGCTTCACAATTCAGTATGTTTTGCTAGCACTTTATTTTTTTCCCTGTTGAAACAGAGAGAGATGGAAGGAGCAATGCAAAAATAAATGTCAATGGGGGGAAAAATAGGATAGACGAAAGTAAGGACAATTTTTCTCCTCAGATATTTGAATAATATGGATATCTGATATTCTGGCCTCAATCACAGGTTACAAATTCCTGTTTGGAAAAAAAAGGCCAATACAAAAAGCAAAATATTTGGAAATATCTTTCCTTCCAATCCCTCTATCTCCACATTATTGACTGTTTCACTCAGAACATCTATTTCTGGCCTTCCCAGCCTTTGTACAAACTGCTGCTACTTCCCTTTTACCACGGTTGTCTTACCCCTTTCTAGACAAAACTCTTAGGGGCCACAGATGGTTGAATTATGGAGGAACTGGTTAAATCTGCACTTTCCCTTCCCATTCCCGAACTACCATGATGACTAATCTGTCTGACTGTGTTAGCTGTTGTTGCAACATTATAGTATTAAAGCTACAGACACTTGGCAGTTATTTGTAGCAAAATTTTCTTATTTATGTTATGATTTAGACACAAATACCATAGTGGCAATTTTTCAAAGGCAGTAACTTGCCACTAAGAAATTGTATATATTGGTTGTCTGACACTAAACATTTTGAATCTTAGATTATTAGCACAAGAGAACCATAAAACCCTGATGCTTTCATTGTTCTGCAAAAATCGTTTCATCTTACCAAGACTATTACACATACCCAGCAGATTTCAACTCAGTCAGGAGACTGAAAATGTCCAATTAGCTTAAGAAAAACTGTTTTCCAAGTATATACTCATATGATTTCTACAAAGGCTATACCATTATGTCATAAAAAGGAATAGTATCAAATATGTTTTCACGAATAATTTTTTTTCTGAAACATTTTAAATCCACTGCCACCTTCAAGACAAACATTCATGTATTGTTCCACAAAATTCTCACACTGCATGTCAGTTTAGAAAGTAACTCATCCCACAAATTAAGCCAGTAAAAAATGTCTTTGGATCCTATTATAGCTCAAAACATGTAACTGAAAACTTTCCTCTAAACCAGTAATGAATTCAAACCCCCATTCCAGAGTGTTCAAGGTTAAATCCAAATGGTATTAAATTTAGAAGAAGTCAAATTAACATCCATATGTATATTTTTGACATCAATGCTTTTTCAAGCTTGCTGTGGGGGTATTTTCAGCTTGATTTCAGTTCCTTAGTTCAGACCATTACCTATTTCCACACCAGTTCTGTTATTATAAGAAGAATTTGGCTGGAGCAGCAACACAGAAATCTTCCTTTCTTTTTTTTTTTTTCTTTTTCTTTTTAATGACAACATCTTCTTTAAGAATGAATTCCATTAAAAAGGCTATCAAAATCTTTCCTTCCTCGTATGTTACATATTCATTTAGTTTTCAAAGGATGTATCTGATGCTGCAAGTGATTGCTTCTCAACACTTCTCTTTGCCCTAGACCTCACAATTGGAGATGACATGACATATCCCTAGCAACATCAGTGGGGTGCATTATTACACTCATTCTATTCTTTTGATACCCCACTAAAACTGAAGCATATTAAAAAATAATGGGTTCCTCCTCAAACACAATTTTGCAAAAATTATACTGCATGTCCGTGAGGAAAGGCATACCCAAACCAGCTCCTGTCTTGCACAAGCACCTGGGACAAGTACAGTGTGGCAAGTGTGCAGAGGGCCAGCACAATACCAGCATGATGGGAAAAACAGCATTATGATCCTGAACAGATTTACAACTAGTGGCAGGATACTGATTAGCAGCAGGTCAGTGAAATGCACCATTTTATACAAAGTGGTAACATATACTGGCCTTATTCAGTGGGCCATTTGGAGAGGTGCTATTACAGGACCTAGAGCACACAGACCTTTGCTCAGACCAATGACTAGATGGCAATTTTAGTGCAAACCAACAAAAGATTGAAGATTATGTTATTAAATCTAATCCATACAGACTGATTATGACACTGTTCTGACATATGTTTCCCTTTATCTACTAAAATAAAAGACATAGTTTCATAAATCCCAGATCTCATTAACCCTTTAGCTGGTGGAATTCAATCCCGTATAATTTGGATTTACTATACCTCACTAAACTGTTGGCAGTGTCAGGATCTTGTGCCGTTACTGTGCCAACAGCTGTTCCGATCTTCGCGTTTTCATAAACTTCCATGACATAGGAAGGCATAGTGAAGAGCGGAGGTTCATCCACATCGCCAACAATGATCTTCAACATTGTTACATCTTTGAATGGTCCCAAGTGCGAAAAGCGGAAATCGAGATGAGTATTTGCTCCTTCTATATTAAGTGTATATGATTTCTTTTTTTCATAGTTGAGCGGCTGTTGGCAGAAAAAAAGATTTATCAATGCCATTCTGTGCTTCAGTTTAGCCTGCTAGCAAGCTAACTACATCTTTTCAATTTAACTTAAACCACATTTCTTCATGTTACTGGAAAGGGACAATATTCTGTGTTATTCTGGCAGCCACTGCCATACTTTGCAAGTAGAAGGATATACATGAAGCAGGATAGATTCAGGTTTTCTCTACAACGGAATTGTGGACAAGATGCCAGTTTTGGAAAAACTCGGGGTTTAGAATGAGCCTCAGATTCTTCTTCTGTGATAATGTAAACTCTCTGGATTTTATCACCTTTCAATTTTTATTGGTCAATGCTAAATACTGAAAAAGGTAGAGACTGATGTATCCCAAATTAAATTAACTTCATATCTTTAATTAACAAGTTTAATAGACAGTGATAGGGATATTAAAATTCTTTTGGGCATCTCTTCTTTTAAATCCTCAACTGAAAAAAGCAACTTCTTGCAGGAAAACACTCAATTATGATAAAAGACAGGAACTTAAATGTGTAAGAATAACCTAAACATGTCCTTGTGTGCTTTTCTAATCAGAAAGGGTGCCTCCTTATATTCTAGAGCTTTTTCTTTTCAATTCTTCACCAGCAACAATGAGAGAGACAATTCTTCAGCCTGTCTCACCACGTACTGCTGTGCCGCACATGGATTATGCTGTCATAAACGTGAAGAAAGTCTGCAGCTGGGGATATGCCTTCTACAGAGCCTAATGTTCCAGCAGCAGGCACATCCCTAACTGTACCATCCACCAGAAGCGCCACTGGCACTTTAGCATTGCCTTGGTATTTAAATCAATAGATTCCTACTAGGAATCCTACCTCTCTACTAGGAAGGAAGAAGCTGGGGGTCTGACTCATATATCATACAGCACGGATACTTTCTTTCTTAGGAGTCCCATTTCTAGCTTGATATTTACACATGAAAATTTCATCTCCCTAGTTCAGCTGGTTTTCAGATTATTGTGAATTAATTTTACTGACTTGATATATTTATTTTAACCCTACATTAGCATGCCATTACACTGTCTTATGCAAGAAATAAGATAAACATGAGACACTCAACTCTCAACTCTTCCACTGTCAGATAGTTATGCAGCAGAGGGGACTAAAAGGATATTTAACTTAAAAGTATGCAAATAATGAAGTTCCATTAGCAGATATGGAATTAAGCAATGTTTTTACTGGAAGCCATGTTTACAGGACCACTACTATTTTAAGTTTGTTTCTTCAGTCTCACTAAAGTAACTGACTACTTTTCATAGACAGCCCATTGAGGATTTCATGTGAGAAGTTATTTTTTCTATATATTGATTAGTTATAGTTACTGAAAAGGCTTTAAAAAATACCAGTCCAGTTCCAGGCAGTCATAGGACAGATTTCAAGTTTCAGATTGCTATTTTTTAAATGTGCTTCTATGTTGAGCAAAAGCACTCATTCTTGATAAGAGACACCTCAGTACTTACTGGGTTACAAATTTCTGGCTTCAGCCAATTTATAAAGAAGGACAGGTAGGTTAATATTTATTATCATACTGAGCAAAGCAGGTATTTTGTACATACATGTGTATATATATATATAGTCTATATATACACCACTAAGTCTCAGAACACAGGCATAACACTAAAAGAAGTTGCATACACATGGAATTTTTTTTTAGAATCGAAATTATTATGACATTATGGCATGGCAGAATTCCACTATGACCACTATCGTTCTGTGTGGACCTGACAGCCTGCTTGAACAGAACTCAGTACAAGTATTCAAGCCTTCGACCAAGGCTAAACTGGTGTTTCCTTCCAGTCTAAAGAGTGGAAAAGTAATACTTCAGGCAAGAAATATGAGGAACTCCATGTATCATTTGTTAATGTCAGTGTGTATTTTATAGATAAAATCTAGAGTAAATTTGACTGATGTTGTATAAGAAAAATAGTTGGTCGAGATTTATATATGCTATATATTTATTTGATTTCTCCTCTTTGTATTGAAGGACAATTAATTCACTCTCTTAATTCTAATAGTATGAGACTTTTTTGTATTTTGCTTTCTCTGTCTCCCTTTCCTGAATGTAAAAATAAAAATTTTAAAGGCATGGAAATTTACCATAGCCTGATAAATCTATTACTATAAGAAAAAGAGCTAAGTATACTACTCAATTAAATCAATTCATAATGAAATACAAGTTCAGTAAATTCTAACTCAGATGTTGTTCATTAATTTATGATGTATTTCTGTTATGAGCAGGGAAATAATAAACAGTAATTTGCATTGCTCTTCAGCATATATATTCTAAGATTAAACCAGTTTACAATAGGATTGCAAATTGTTACTATGATGCCTTTTTGGAAAATTAAGTTTATACTGACAATGACTGGATTAGGTTGTACAGGAAGATTAATTTCTCTCAGAAAACACACAAGGAATAACACAAAGTCTAAAGTCTTGTTTTCATTCTTCTGTGTGGTTATTCAATCAGACAATACTTCTTTTTGTCTAGAAATACAAGAATAATCCATTCAGATAATCAGAAAAAGCTGACATTTCAACCATAGACAAAGTAGGTTTTCACTTTCATTTTCTTGCTGCTTCTTCTCATAACGTCTCTGAATTAAAGAATCAGAAACTGGGACAAAGCGAAAAAGAGCTTACTCTCCTGCACTGTGATTCACAGAGGTGAAAAAACAACACTATTTTCAACATTGAGCTATTTTAGACAGAAAAGACACATACTGTACTAAGGATTATTATTACCAGGGGTCACAATTAGTAACAATTTTTTAAATTTTCCTTGTACTCTCCTGAGGAGAAGTATATAAATTTACAAGCAAAGCATGCCCTGTGATATTCCACATCTTTGAACAACTAGCAAGTCCAGTTGTTACATCACTTTTCCTCTTACTTTTGACAAAATATTAAAAACATGAAATCTGGTTGCAGTTTGAATCTACAGAACCATATTTTGCTAGGCTTCTGCTTAAACACTGTGTATGTGTTAAAATTGACATTTATTTTACATTTGAAGAACAAATTGGGTCCCCATTTATAGCCTGTGTAATGCTGTGCTAAGAAATTTGCTTGTAGACTCATCCATCATTTCAGGTAACCTGAGCTGTTTATCAGGGGGAAGTTTTTATTCCCATTTTTTAAAATATAATTTATTAATCATAACTTTCAGCTTAAAATACCTAAGCTATTCTAATTCAGCAAGAGTTTGGGCATAAAAATGATAATGCAAAATAATTCATATTTACAAAAGAAATATTTCAACTACCCCATCAGATTCACAATAGGACTCATTTAACTCCAAATAGCCAAATAGAAAGATGTGGCTCTGTCCTTTCTGACCCCTTGCTCTCTCCAAGAGAAGCAAATACTCAAATAAATTACTTGTAAAGACGTTCACTTGTAATGTATAAAAGCTAAGTTTAAATTCTCCCTCATTTAACTCACAGACAGGCCTTGAATATCGGTCGCCCATCTCAGTCATTAGCTGCAGCTAAAAGGTAAGAGAGGCAGCACTGTCCTGCCTCTCTATTAATCTGGATGATCATTTCTAGATTTACTTGAAATTGTCCAAACACTGAAGATCATTAACTCTTTCCTGGAAAGAAACCAAAACTTTTAAATTTCAGATGGACCTAAACAGAATTTTTGTTCATGTTTCTTATTTTCCCAAAGCATAGTCTTTCCATGACCATTACCAACATATCTTCAGTATGTATTCATTGGTTATGCTGATTTTCATGCAAGACTGAAAATACTAAATGTAGCTCAAGTGACCAGTCACAGGGCTAACTGGAAAATACTGCTGTTTGTTATACTGCAGTTTGTGTTTCTAATACCAGACTCCCAAAAGGAACAGCGGAATTTTATGAGAAGTAAATAGCTGCTTCCTGAACGTTTCCAGTCTCATTATACAAAATGGAAGAGACATGGGCTTGTTTTTTCTGGGAAGTCTGAATGATACTTGCTGACTTGAGGTCAAGAAAGTTCTAGCATACTTCTCCGCAAGTCACATCAAGGGGTGAACATGCTGACCAGCCACTCTCTGAAGGATCCAGAGAGTAATGGCTTTCACTGTGCTGTTTTGTTTTGGTTTCCTCTAGTCTCCCACTCAAACAAGGAATTGCATGAGGCAAAGGGGAAATCCTTCATGAAAGTTTGCAATCAACCCTTTGTGGCAGGATCTTTGAGACTGAAGGGTGGCTCCACAGGGCTTGTCAATAGGGAAGATAATGAAAGTACCGGATGTTTTGGGTCAGCCCAGAGTGAGATTAGAAAAGATTCCTTCCAACATTCACAGACTTTGCATGCCTGTTAGACAGCCTAGCATGGAGGTGCTGAGAAATTTGATTTTTGCATCAGAATCTCAAATAAGTGCAGTTTCAAAAGGTTTGAGGAAGACTTCAGATCTTCAGACACAATAATATATTTAATTCTGGCTTTTCTGATGTGCCTACTACACATTCTTTCAGAGAATTATTAGAGGACAAATCATTCTATTCTACTGTTATAGAAGGTACTGGCATCTGATTTACAAAACAAAATGGATTCTGTTCTTAGTGGAGATTATCTGTTTTGGGTAGGCTATCAAACTAATTCAGTTTCAAACCAAATCTAAATTAAAAGTAATTACAGCACACAGTATATAAAATACTTACTAAACTGCATACAAGATCTGAGTAAAAAAAACCTTAAAAAATAAGATCACTTTTTTGTACTGTACAAGGGGATATTATAACTTCACTGAGGAAAGAATGGAGGTTTTCCACACCAATTTATGTAGCTTTAAGTGCTGAATTTCTGCTCAACTAAAATATAACATTACCTAAGAAAAATGTATCCCTTCTTGTCTTGATGGGAAAATGACTCAAATCACTGTCATGTATATGTACAAGAACAGGCAACATATGCCTTTGTCATATTCTAAAACGTAGTGAAAATTTCTCTCAAGCTATTTTGTCTGCCAAAACCAGTAAGAAATGTGATTTTACACTTTTTGTGTATGGACTCTTTCATTTTGTTGCAAATTCTTCCTTTCTGCTTCACGTTTTCAATATGCATAAATGTTGTATTTAATGAACAATAGTAATGGTGAACTTTTAAACAGAGAACAATGCTCATTTTGAAGAAGAAATAACAGATTATGGCATTACCTACATCAAGACCACCAGGAAATCAGTTCAGTGGTATAAAAAAGACAGAGTTTACTTTTATGTGGCTGAAAGAGATGGGTATTACACAACCTTTATAAAAGACACTCAATTAAAGCTTTTTAAGATAATGGGGGAGATAGGAACCCTTTTAAAATCATTATGAATTATAAAAATAACATTTCCTTCAGTTACAAAATCTTTTTTAAGATGTTAAATAAAAATTTACATATATACATATCTATTCAGATGCAAACCCCCCCCATTCTTTATGATAGTTTTTATTTATTCTCTTTTCCCACTTTTTCTCTGCTTTTCATTTCTCCTACCATTAATCAGGCCCAGAATACATATTACCAAATATGAATACAAATTCACTTTTAGTTTTTAGGCTGTATGGATATAATTGACGCCTACAAGACTCAATAACAACAAATCCACGTGAGAATTGCTAATTGATGTCCGTTAGTCCAAGTGAAAACTGAAATCAAGAAATTATTTCCCTTTGTTGGAAAGGTTTTTTAAAAAATATTACTTAAATATAACAACCCATCTCTCTGGGTTATTATAAAAAATAAACTTTATATGTCAAGATTCATGCAGTTTGGGGACAATAGTACTACTTTCAGTCAAATTTCACTTCTTTAAAAGAAAATTAATGTGGAAAACCATCATTCAGAAAAATTAAACTATCTTAATAAAAAATTCAGTAAGATTTAGTTTATTATAAATATTAGATATGACCATTCAAAAAGCACAGAAGATTTAAATAATTGTTTCTTTCCTTGAATTTCTTTTCTCCCTGCATTTTCTGCAAAGATTTAAAGTGTCTCAGGAAGCAATGTGGAGAAGCTTACACTGCTGAAGTTCATGGTTCAACAGGTTTACACAGTAAAATATTTTCATCATGGTACACAGGGAACTTTCAAAGTCTATTGCTTACCTTCTTCAGGGAAAGAATTCCTTCCCTTGTTTCTTTGTCAGTAGATATGGAGAACACCCCAGAGCCATCACCATTTATAATTGTGTACTTCATGTCTGCATTTGAACCAGTGTCAGCATCATTTGCTTTGATTTTGCCAACTGCTGATCCAACTTGAGCTGATTCAGGAACATACAGTTGATAATGTTCTGAGGGGGAAAAAAAAGCCCACAATAGCTTGGACATTTTCTGGCCACACTAAATTAGAGAACCATTATGTGCTTGATACACTTCTGAGTAAATGGAAGAGTATTTCATAAGCAAAACTGACAAATAAACCTATGAACTTATTTAGATTCCTGAAAGAATTCAAAAGGAATTGTATTTTACTTGAGATGCCTTCATTCCCTATTTGAAATCCAAATTACCTAATGCAGGATTTTGGTTTTCACAGTTATTTTTGCTGTTCATCACGTAACACAGAAATTAACTCTGAAGCTTACTTCACACCAGTATTTTTAAAAGTTTATCTTTTTCATAACCAAAATACGTTTATCTTCACCAACTTACCATCAAATGAGTACTTTTGAACTGGAAAATCTTTGTGTTATGTTTATAATTTGTTTTTCTGAAACCTGATCAGTTTTGCAACATTGCATCAACATTTTGCAACATTGAATCAACACATATTTTGCAACATTGAATCAACATATTTTTTTTTCTACACAAAAATGTAATAAAACTTAATATTTTACTATTACGACTTTGTAGTGTTTTTGTTGCAGCACAAAACCCTTTGCACACAAATTTTAATTGGTATTCACGGTAAAAGAAAATGAACATAATGGGTACATAAAAGTATTACACAATTGTGCCCATAAAAAGCATCCATAACAACTATGACCTCTTTTCAGTGTTTTTATAACCTGTTAGGTTAATCATGAGAAAATGGAATATTTTTTTAAAAAATAATTTTCTTAACTGTCTCTATCCTTTTGGATTAAATCTCCTAACAGGTACAAAGTTACCTAGGGGACAGGAAGATACCACAAGGAGAAAAAAGTGGCAAACAGACACAAGGTGATTAGATAAACCTCAATTTCCATCTGAAACTAGACCAGAAAGACAGCTCAAAGAAATTTTCTCCAATAATGCTAGTGTTCTAACACAGCAGGGATGCTGAAATCTACCAGCACTGAAAAGGAGAATACACATTCAATAGAAGGTGTGCACATACCACCTCCCCCTAAACAACCACCCATTCAAATCCCTCCCCAACAGCCTGCACAGTTTACATCACAGGTCAGCCACCAACACAGTAAAGAGAGCAAAATAACAACTTCTGTTATTACTCTATAGAGTTTTTTCTATATTCTTCTTAGGCATTCTGCAATAGTGAATGCAATAGTGCAACACTGAGGTGCAGGACAGTGGATCAGAAGGTGCTACATATCAAAGCTAACATGTTGTTACAGTTTGCTGAGTTTAAACCAGCTAGCATGACTGCAGAGGTGCCCTCGATAAACATGTAGAAAAAGAAAAGCAAAATTTAAATTGAATTCAGAGATTAAACCTGCATTATGGCAGAAAAACACTTTGTTGGATGGACTGAAGAAATTATGAATCTA
Organism: Mycteria americana; assembly: GCF_035582795.1. Lineage (NCBI taxonomy): Eukaryota > Metazoa > Chordata > Aves > Ciconiiformes > Ciconiidae > Mycteria > Mycteria americana. The sequence goes on along the minus strand of NC_134366.1, from coordinate 90,764,350 downwards.
CAGAAGTTGCAATTGCAGAGGGAATGGATGTTTTCACTAAAATACAACTAACTAACTCTAGACACCTGTTAGAATATAGAAGATTTTATTATAAATTTCTCTAATTCCCTGCACAATGGTTCCTAAACCTATTTATAGTCTTGAATTGTTTTTGTAATATTAGCCCATGATACTAACAAACAAATAGTAGTGTGAGAAGGATGGACGAGTGCACTAAACTTTGTTAGTCCAAAAGGAAAGAGAGCTTTCCTAGGAAAACAAAAAATAAGTTACCATGCATTAGGGAAAACTCAAGGGAAACAAGAAATGTCCAGCAGAACAAGAGAAAAAATATAACTGACCATGTAAAAAAGAAAATACCAACACTCATGTAACATGAAAATTGCTTAGTAGTTGATTCAATTAAAACACATAGTTAATTCATTGATGCAATTCTTTGATATGCATAAAAAAGCCATCTTCACAAATTTCCAAATAAATGCTCTGCCATGCATTCTTTTGCAATGCTTCATGCTTCATATGATGTCAACTGACACTTTCATATTGCTGGTTGCTTTATTTCATACATAAAATTATGGTGATGGGATGAGATTAATTTTGGAATGTACTTATTAAAATAAATGTGAAATGTGGCTTTTTGACACTTTTGCTCTGACTAATGCATTCCAGAAAGGAAAAGGTTGAGGGCATAAAGAATATGTTATGTAGAAGCCATAAAGAATATGTTATATAATCAAGCCACTTCAGGAACTGGAAGTGTTATAACCCATATGATAGGGTGAACTAATTAGAGACTTCCAAATAGTCAAGCTAGTTCAAATATATCCACATGACACTAGACTCTGCTTTATAATCACACCCCAAGTGTTAGCCATCTGTTTCAGAAAATCATTTTACTGATACCAGCTTCAAACATTCTGAGATACTAAAACTTCAAGCAAAAGAAATATTTGAAATCACTCATTAATTATCTGTCAGTATTTGTAGAACTGAAATGTTTCAAAAAAATGGATGGAATGAAAAGAAAACTGTTAAAAAATAAAAACTCTCAGATCATAAGGTCAGAAATGTCTCCCAATGAGTATTTAATGACTGCTTCACAGAGACAACCTGAAGATGTCTCACACAGACATGAGCCAAATAGATAATTACAAACAATACTATCTAAAAACAACAAACACCTAAGAGGATAAAATTCAGCAACATGAAGGTTAGATAAAATCTCTTATAGACAATTATTTAGACTAGCAGTGGAAATTGGAAATGTTCTTACTAAACACTAAATTGTTGTAAACTTTATTACTGGAAAGTAGACTTAGGCATTGAATAAATTTTGACAGGACATTAAAAATAATGTAGGATGCATACACTGTGAATTTACGATTCTTTATTGTAAGCTATGAGTCTGTCTCAACCCTCCAAAAATTGGCTGGTAAGTTAGGAGCCCTGAGGATGAGGTACCAGCCTGTATCAAAACTGGTTCACCAAATCTGCCCAAGTTGAACAGATCGTTCCTATGTTCCCAGCATCGCAGCCTTCCAGGAGCTGTTGTAAAGCAGAAATTTCAAACAGTCTTGGGGATGCTCTAAATTGTTCTAGAGGAGTCGCCCGGTGGCTTATGAATCAAGACTCTGTAGAGGTTGATTTGGTTCTCAATTCTTATGTTAACATTCACTCAGATGCATTCACTTAGCTCATGAAATGAGTAAATTAGTACTCTTTTCCAGTTATGTACTGTATAGGATAGTCATACCACTTTGCAGAACTTTAATCTATGCTAATTGAAACACTGTCAAATACATATAGGCGATCATCTTTCTTTCAATAAACTATATCGCTTATCTGTCATTATAGTACAGAAACAATTTATTGATCTGTAGAACAATTTACTTCTCATTTCAATTAGCCTACAACCTATAATGCTGTGTTTTACTCTCAGAAAAGCAATTTCTCTCTCTGAATCTCTCCGAAAAAGAAGTATGACAGTATTTAATGCAATTCAACAAGTATGTTATTCACTTTAACTTATTCATTGATCTATTTTGTTGATAATTTTGACTTTTCTAGGTTATAATGTCCTCTTGAACAGTAGGAATTACCTTACTTAACAAAGGAAGGGAGGAGAGGCATAATACTGAACTAATAGATAAATAAGTAAATATTTGGCCTGCTTTGTTATTTGTTTATCCAAGGTATAGTTTTAGTAACATGAAGGTAAATACTACTTTGTGATGAACCAACAGATGCATTCATTCATACAGCACAGCTTGTACGCTGATGCCTTTGTCTATCTACTAGCAAACTGATAACCACAGCAACTGATTGCCTTAACATAAAATACCACCATATCCTAAATGTATATCGAAGTGCTACGTGAAGAAAGTTTGCTTGAACCTACAACTAGCTAAATACTCAGTCATGAGCCAAATTGATAAGATATGGAAAACAAATGGACAGTGAGCCAGGCTCAAAATCTGATGATTATGAGCACAAAATTCAACTGGCAGCCAATTAACAGTAGTTGTTCAGGAATCAAAACTGTGGCCAAAACTCTTTAATGTCTTAATTAATAACCTGAATGATGGGTTGCATGTACTTGCAGCAAGCCAGTGGACAATACCAACTTGGGAAAAAGTGGTCAGCATGCTGGAGGGCAGGGCTGCTCTCCAAAGGGACCTGGAGAGGCTGGAGAAATGGGCTGACAGGAACCTCATGACATTCAATGACGGCACTGGGGGAAGAATAACGCCATTCACCAGTACACACTCAGGGCCAACTGCCTGTAAAGCAGCTTTGCAGAACAGGACGTGAAAAGGACCTTCAAAACTTGACTAGACAAGGCCTTTAGCAACTTGATCTAACTGAATCTGTTTTAAGCAGGGGTTTGGGACCTTTTGGAGGTCCCACATGAATCCATGTTCCTGGCATTCATGAAGTTATGTCTCACATTTTACTGCCAGCTATCTTTGATAAAACTAAAGTGCAGCTCCAGCTGTGGACTGTGCTCAATCTTGCTTGGTGGCTTTCTACTACAGAGTTATTCTTCATTCACAGAGCTGCTTATTCTCATTACATCTAATACATTATTCTGGATTTCTCTTTTGAGACTGCAGTTTTTTAGAAGCCCATTTCTTACACTATGTCTTGGACATTTGTTACATCTTTCTTTACAGTGCTTATTTTTAATATAATAAAACCAATTTTAATCCATCATCATTATGAATACAGTAACTTTTATGATTTCAGAAGCTCAGTCAATTTTATATCTACTGTCTTTGTTCTGAAAATTCTTTTTGATGTCAACATCCTTTTCATACAGCTAAACTAAGGAAGAAATTTTTAAGATGTGTGTTTGGTTTATTCTTCTTCCCTGCCAAAAAACCCAATGCTTTTGCACTTTCTAAAAATATTGGAAGTGTAAGTGAAGTTATTTCTTATTTGCAAATATGACAATAAAACAATCTTCAAAACTCAGATATTTTGCTTGCCTTGAAACTGGAGAACATAACACTCCTGGGTCAATTTAGAAGAAAAACGTTCTTCTTAGATGCAATAGACTCCTTTGGCTGGAAGAAGACTTGTGCATCCCCATGCCCCTGCTTTTTACATCTCAACACAAAACAGGAGTTATGTTTGTGATTAAGATTATAATCAGTGATGAGTTTAATTTATGTTCTATGCAAGTTTGCCTTTCCAGACAGTAAGTAAAAGTACCTGAGAACATTCTAATTCTCAGAGATCAAAAGTATTCTGACTTCTTGTAAGAAGTATGAAGTTTATGCCACTCATGGGTAAAAGCAGAAACAGAAAGAAAACTGGGTTTCCTGGATTTTCAGATTCAGTACTTTCCTGTAGGTATTGAATATCCAAATACACATTTTCTGTGGAAATGGTGTGGGAAAAACAACATATACACTCCATAATCATCACTAATGAGCAACTTATTGGTTGGGCGTGATCTGTAGCAGTCTCTAGAGCTGTGCTGTGTTGAGCACATTCTATGTCATTTATAGGGGGACCATGGCATCTTGGGTCAGCAGAGAGCAATAGCAACACCTGTAAAAGGGATATGCTCCATTTGGACTGTGTTTGTTCTTGCTGTTTGTTTGTTTGTTTTTCCTTGGCATTAGCACAGCTAGGATTGTGCTCCCATTGGGGTTTAGCTTCATCAAGGACATGAAAATGAAGGCAGTTTTGAAGAACAACCCTTAAAATGGAGTGGTCCTGCTCCCAATTCTCCACTCAGTAAACAAACAAAACAAACAAACAACTCCCCTCATTCCCAAAACCATTACTGCCTCATTCAGAACACTTATAGAAAAAAAAAACTTTTTTTTCTATCAATCTGGAATATTTCAAAATTATTTTGATATGTATGATATATTTAATGAATAGTCTACCTTGTACATAGAAATCCTCATAGACAATACCCAATTAAGTGAAATAAAAAACACTGCTAGGCTCCATCCTACTGTAAGGAGTAATGTTGACGCACATAGCTGGCATTAAAGCTTGGTATACAGAACATATATTTTCTACAAATATTTTGTCAGACTTCAACATAAATATATTTTTCCCCTGCCAGCATCTCCTTATATTTGAATTCCGTAAACAATTCTGTGATCAAATTTTATTGTTGCGAATTCTTGTTAAAGGAGAGTTTTTAAATCAGATACTTAAATGCTCTTGAAAAGTATTACATTTACTTCCTTTAATTTTTACAGTAAAAATCTGATTATGGGAATCACATTTATTCTGCTCAGGAAACAGAATATCATGAGACTTCCTATGCAATCAAACGCCATTAAACAACTTAGGTCAGGTTTCAGTGATAAATGAAATAATTTTGTAGCTTTAACTTCAAATATCGTGCAAATATGAGAACATATCAATCTTCTCACAAACAAATAGAATAAGAAGACAATTAAACAAATCACTTTACACAATATTTTCCAGTCAATGGAAGCATGCACTCAAAGATAGATATACTTTATTTCTTATCTCTTAACTCTCTTCGGCACCTAATGAACACCATCATCTCTTAAGTAATGTATTCCTCATCTCACATGTCCATCTCTTTAAGCATACCACAGATGAATGATTGATTCTAGCACGTTAGAAAGATACAACATAAGAGAAATTTTAGAAAATCACTCAGATCACTGAGGCTTGTCCCTTTTACCACTCTGTTTCCTCAGGGCATTGTTGATGCTAGCTGCTTTTTAAACAGCCCGTTGTCCTGGTGCAGCAGCCTTGCTAGGCAGGTGATTCTAAATACGTCTTCTGGAGAATCAAAAAAAATCATAATTCTCTTATGTTTAAGACTAACAGCTGTTGTCTCTTGGCCTGACACATTCAAGTCATACACCTTCACCAAGTAATACAAGCATATAATAGTATTTTTCCCCTTTACGTGTGCTCCTGGCTGTCACAGAAGGAAACTCATGTTCTGAAAACTGACAGAAATGGAAGCTTGGTAGCTCATATTTACCTGCCCCACATTCAGTTTCTGATGTGACACATTAGCCACTTCTAAACAAAGAACAATTAAGGTCAGGGGGCTTGGAGAATTACTTGTGATGATTCTCTGTACAGGCAGAAAATCAGTATACTGAACACCAACTGTGCTCACAAAGGAAATGTCACTCACTGGTCACTCACTTTGGAACCTGAGTGCACACTTTATAAACACAATTAATTTAATAAATTCTCCATCCTTAAGAATATGAGAGAAGCAAAATACTCATTAGCAACAGAATTATGCCGTGTGACTATTAGGCAAATATGTACTATAACCAATTTTAATAGCTGTTTTCTTTAACAAATAATACAGCTTCTGAAACATATACACCCTATGAAATGCTTTGCCAGATTTTTACAGCAACCTTAAACACAGTCCTAACAACATTCTTAACAAAAGAAAATCTTGCTACCTTTCTTTCCTTACACAAATAACTAAAACCTGATTTATGTAGATAACGTTATAATTTTAAAAGTCTGCGCTGAAATACTGTTTACATCTGATCAGCACTAACACCTAGAATTTCTAGGTTACAAGTAATTATTTCTATGTCTTTTTTATATCAAAGTTTCCCTGTTATTTAAGATTTCCTAATAATATACTAAAATGTTCTGGATTAATCTTTATGACTCAGGTTAGCTGAGATTAGCATCTTGGACAAGAATTCAGTTTTGCAGAAAACTCTCAGTATTAACCAGAGGTGTTTTAAGAGCACAGCAAAAGGAATTATCTTTGAATGGCCCTTACATTTCCTCATGAGAGTCCACTCTTTAAATCTCATTATGTCGACTCAATTTCACAACAGTACTATAAAGAAGCTACATTTAATTTTTAAGTAATACCTGGTTTGGACATAAAATATATTAATAGAGGCTGCTATATTTCCTTATCACCTAGAAATATCTAATTTCCTGGCATTTCCCCTGGCATGTGCATATATGTTACTCATTTTATCTTTTAATGAGATATTAATAATTGTCTTTCAGTAGATTGAACATGCACATCACTGTCATCCTGTCTACTATTTACACAAAGAGCTGTTTCTGTAGCCTACTTTGTCTAACGGCTAGGAAGGAAGAATGATCTCCCCTAAATCTTACAGATGGAAAAAATAATCAAATAATATGATTATAATCTATATTTCTCTAAACTTCCTGGAACACATATATGATAAAAATTGTTGGTAATATGTAAACTATAATTCTAGAAAAGCATATCCTAAATTGTGAACCACCTGCCGAAACAAACAATGAATATGGTAGTACAAAAAACTTATCTGTGGAACACAGGAATGAGAAAAATGAGAATAAAATAAAATTTCCAGGATGGTAACTTAACTTTTGAAGATAGATAATAAAGTTATATGCAGGAATATATCTTCTGAAGAACAAAATATTAGGGTTCTGTGCAAATCTGGCTTTAAATCAACTTTCTACATGTCCTTCTAGCCTGATTTAAGTTCTTACTAAAAGTAAGTTCTTACCTAAGCATCTCTTCAGCAATAACTGATACTTGGGACTATTCAATTGCAATACATTTTATCTTTAGTATATTATAGCTAGTAGCTGTTGGGAATAGTCACAAAGATAGTAAGTGTTGTAGTGTGAAGTATGAAAAAGGCATTCCTCTAATTATAATGAAAAAAAAATCCTATTAAATAAGCAACATTTAAATGTAGAACAATTTCTGGAATGAAATGCTTCCTAATACTCCATGAATACTGGATCATTGCTGGACTCATCATCATCACATAAATGACACAATAAACAGGAAACTAGATTACTAGGTATGAACAAAATCTAATTTACAAAGGTGCAGTTGATCAGATGTCAGCAATCTTAAGCCAAACCAGTTATCAAGTCCTTTTCTTGTTTTGCTTTAAATCTGAGTTTCCTGAGGACACACAACTTCTGTAATCATTTTAATACAATAATCTCCAGTAACTTTTAACCCCCATCCAATTTCAGGCAAATCTAACAAAAGGGCAGAGGCCTCAAAGACATTATGAATCCACAAGCTTCTTAACAATTACTGGTTGAATAGAGGAGAAAGACCTGCTAAAAGAAAATCAGAGAAAATTCTGCTTTACTCATCTCCTTTGGCAGCAGTCAAGTGGTCAATCAGCAGGCTGAAAGCTCTGGACTAGTCACCACAGGAGGACAGGACAGCACTACAGCGCATGGCAGCGGGGAGTGAGAGGATGCTGACAGTTAAGTATGGGGATCACGGGAACTGGATTGCTATGTGGGACTGGGGGTACGGAAAGGACCATATTGGAGTATAAATTCCAAAAGAAAATGAACAGCAGATAGCTTCGCACTTAATTAGCTAATTAGTTATCGAGGCCGGATAGTAGACACCTTACTAGCACAGAACAGAGTTAATGTCTACTTCTGGGATGTGAGCTTACTTTTTCAGAACTAACTGGAATATCTTCATACAACTTTCCTATTTAAACATGGCTGTGTACTTTTCATACAATGACACTCTAAAACGTGAGGCCAAACTAATTATGCATATACATAATTTCACATTATGTCTATATACTGCCATGAAACAACCAAGCCTCAACAACCAAGCTTTATAAAAAATGTTTTAAGCCATGACTTGTATTTAAATTCTGCTTTATGCTAAAGAACTGAGCTAGATGTATCAAACAACAAAATATACAAATGGGGTATCAGGGAAATAATTTTCTTGTAAAATTAGACTCCACACACAATAACTAAAGATCTCCTACACACTGTCCAGAGAGTAATCGTTAGCACTTGATGTACAAAACATGTCAGTGGAAGCATCTGCCTAGTGTGATGATCTTGATGCAATCAGAATGTATTCATCCTAAACAAAGCAAAACATGTAGAATCTATTCATCCTAAACAAGACCAGAGAGGATTAATGAAAGAAAACTACAGAAAATTCTGATGTAACTCAAGGCTGATAACAGTGTCATCAGTAGATGGAACATTTTCTATCAGATTACTGAAATAAATTTGTGACTATGAGATTAGGGCCCTCAGCCATCACAAAGTGGATCCATCAGTGGTAAAACTAACAAGAACTGAGAAATGCTGATTATTGAAAAGAAAAAATCTTCCCATGCAGAGCATTGTCTGTCAGGTTACATTAAATAGATAGTTCATTTATAACTGGACTCTCGAAAGAAAGGAAATTTGTGGTGATGAAGAAAAAGAAATCAGTATTGTACAAGATGCACTGAAGTAATTGATAAGCAAAATGTATTTGAGGTTTCAGGTTATTCTCCTGCTGAATTCACAACACCTTGCGTACTCCTGAGATATACTACTGTGTTTTGCAAGCAGAATTTTTCAGCTATGTTTCCTATTCCAGAGATTATTATTACCATGTATTTCAGAACTGCAACCATCAGACTGATAAAATTATGCATGTTTCATATTTTTCCTCCTAGACTTTTTGATATTTTGGAAAACTGTAGCTCTTCTGTTAGTAATTTCTTTGTAAGAAAGTCAGCTATATTTAAAGTGAGTACAGAAAAAAACCACAGTAAATTCATTTAAGCAGATATATTTACAACCTCTATTTCTAAATTTTAAATAGATTTTTAAAGTGTTTCTTTAAGGGGGACAAATCCTGCATACCTTACTCCATATGCATCTCTAATGAACACTGATCTACCAAAGCCAGAAAGGTACAATCTTTTAAATATATACAATAAAGCACATTTCTAAATAAAACAAATAATAAAAGCATCAATCAGATGTGCTTCCCAGCATGTTCTCAAGTAAAGTACTCATACAGTTAGAGTCAGATTCAAAACTCACAAGTACGGTAAGGGAGAAAAGGAAACTAACCAAAAGAAAGTCTGCAGTTTAGCTGAGGCTCAGCCTGTCCCAAGGGTTATACACTTGATATATGCAGTTTTGGTTAGCACTTCCCTTGAATTCAATTCTGAATGTGACAAGCCTCAGTAAGTCTCATTTAGCATTCCGTCTAATAAGGAAATTGAAGAGAAATTTAACTGAAAATCATGGTATACAAAGAAAAGAGAAGAAAAATAAACAATGAAGTTATTTCTATTCGTTCAATACTCATGTATTATTGTAATAGTTCATGATGCTAAGATGGCCTGATTTTAGATTGTCTATACTTTTATTCTGTATTACTAACATATAGCTACCGTTCTTTTGCAAGGGTTTTAAATTATACTTGTTGAAAAGGATTAAAAAAGCAATGTTACAGTCATAACTGTGGTATAAGTATAGGTGTAAGGAAAGATAAAGCAAATGTTTGTACTCTACAAGACTTGTTCTAGGCCTAATATTTTCTGTTAAAATGATAAATGTTAAAATACATTTTTTTATTTTGCTTTGCTAAATAATGAGTTTTCATTAAATGTGAAATGATGTTTCGTAGTTTTCAATGTGGCTTTTTGCAATTATTAGAATCCTTTAAAATGTATAGAATATGACCTGAACATTTTATATTTCTTCCATTTCTGAAAAAAAATATTAATACAGATAAAGAAATATATGTGCCAACATACAGTTCTGCCTGCCAGTCAGTTTAATATCCAAAACCTTCCATTCAAAATAAAAGAGGCCAATTCTTGAAACCTGATATGTAGGGATCCATTTGTCTCTGAATTTGCAAGAAACTTGGGACATTTTTTCTACTTTAACTATTTTAGATGTTATATTTGTTCAAAGATATGCCTTACCTTTTGCCTTTCCAATAGTTAGGAAGTATTAAATAGTGTGATAGATGCAATGACAGTTCTGTGGAACATAAAACCAAACATACTTTATTTAAGGCTGTGTTTCAAAGCCTTTATGTTTTTATGTGTTTGCGAGGCACAGAAAAAATATTCATTTCTACACTTTTAATGAGCCTTCTTACTGCTTGACCAGATTTTACATAATGTGTATTGCCAGGGAGCTTTGTTTTTCCCTGGAGCTTTGTGATCTCTATTATTGTTTATAAATCTTCTCATTCAAACAGCTTAATGCATTTCCCAGTGGTACCTATAGCTACCAGTCCATTATGTTCTACAAGGGCTCACGCAATGTCTGAGTCCCGATTACAATATTCTTATTGGCCTTGAGCCAATCTGCAAAGGAAAGCAGGTTTAGCTATGCAATTCCATTCCAGAAGACTTTTAAATAAATTGTCAGCTGAATTCAGAATTGCTGCAAGACTCCAGCTGCTGTGTCAGATCAATGTGCACCCAATGATTTGGATAGAAATGAACTTCCTATTAGTGGCCATATTAAGATATTCCAAGAGTACTCTAGCATATACTTTTCATATATGCATGTGAGAACATTCAGTTTGACATCAACATTGACAATTCCTTTAACTAAGATAAAGGCAGACTCCACCGTAGCTCAACAACAGTGAGAAACAACTTAGGTTTTAACCATCTGTAATGTAAAAAGTCATCTTAAAAGTTCACATGGGTATAGAGAAAGAAACAGAAGAAAGAAATTGATAGATGTGTGTGGAAGCAGCCAAAGGCATGCTGGATTCAATCTTTTAATGTGTTACCTTTTGTTGTTGTCTACCATGGGAACAATGTAATTCACTTATGGGATCAAAATCACACAGTTATTGAAATATACATTCAAAAAGGACTGGAGAATAACCCACATATGACAAGAGCATTCCTTTGTCACCCATCTCTCTCTTACTCAGTGTTTAACTGAAAGAAATCTTCACTGGTTTCAATATTCTAGCTGTGTCATCTCTATGCTTCATCAGAAAACACTGGAAAACTGAAAAATATTGGTGAATCCAAATGCTTCCCAAGCTGCCTTCTCCCCATGAATTTGAATACTAACTGGATTTAACTAATAGCTTCTTACTTCACTGAAAATCAACACGATTTTCAAATCAGTTATATGCTGAAATTGTACATACTCTGAGGAAACCTGGGTGGATTGTCGTTGACATCAGTGAGTGTGATATTTACAGTTGTTGACCCTGACAGCCCTCCGACCTGCCCAGCCATATCTTTGGCTTGAATGACAACGGAATAATGCTCTCTGGCTTCCCTGTCCATGTTGTGCAAGGCAGTCCTGATGACTCCTGTGATGGAAAGAAAACAAACAGACAAAAGAAAGATCAGGATTAGCTTGTTCGAGCAAGGGGAAAGGCTGGGCATAACCTTTCTTTTTAGGAAAGGTGGAGCATGGCAGATTTTCTGGAAATGCAGCTTTTCTACAATCAAAATAAGCTGGCTTTACTTATTTGTGTCTTATATATATATATATAAAAAAAATATATATATTTTTATATATAAATAAATAAATAATCAATCCAACTTATATAACAATCCTAGCCAAAAAGTACATTGCCAAAACTCCAGTCTTTTCCCATATAACTGTTTAAGTAGCTACTTAATAGAAATATTAATGAATATGAACTCTTACCCCACTGAAGAAGACACAAATTCCTTTTTAAGAAAAGTTAATTTCTGAATTAAAATATGACATACCTCTTAAAACTACCCAAAAGCTAAACTTTCTTATTTGACAAATCTCAAAAAATGGTACTTTCTTATTTGACACATGTCAATCATATACATTTATGTTCATAAGTGTGACTTACCTAATACTTGTCTGTAAAGTGAAAGATAAGCTATTGTTTTTACTACAGTACAGAGACAAAACCAAAATTGAGTGATCCTAAAATTCTGTTTCTTTTTATCCATCACCATCAGAATTTTTTTTAACATTTAGTCAATTACAAATGCAGAAGCAAAGATTACAACAAAGGAGGAACAGTCAACTCTGTGGGCTCAGTTTCAGTTATGGGACATTTTTCAGTTATGATGATGCCTGTAAATTAGGCCCTGATAATTTCTTTGATCACAGGCTGACAGAAACCTCATGGAGTTCAACAAAGGGAAATGTCAAGTCCTGTGCCAGGGAACTAGTACATGCTGTGGACAGACTAGCTGAGAAGCAGCTTTTCAGAAAAGGATCTAGGGAGTCCTCAGGTTGGACATGAGCCAGCAATGTGCCTTTGCAGCAAAAAAGGCCAACAGCATCCCAGGCTGCATTATGAAAAGCGTTGTCAGCAGATCAAGGGAGGAGAACTTTCTCCTCTGCTCATCACTGGTGAGGACACATCTGGAGTGCTGGGTCCAGTTCTGGGCTCACCAGTACATAAAACACATTGATAGACTGGAGTGAGTTACACAGAAATAAATAAAGAAATATGTGAAACACTACATTTATTAACATTAAATTTTCAAAAACCTAAACTTTTAGGGTAACTTGGTTTGGGACTCTTAAACTGAGTGGCTGTTATAACCAGTAGGAAAATATACCATAGCACGATCAGATGCTGCTTCCGGGTAAATTTTAAACATATAATAGCCATTAACACAAAGCAACTTAAGAATACCCTTACTCTTCTACACAACCTGCTGTACAGCATGATTCTCAAGGTTTTTGATTCCCACAGTCTCAGATGATGGAAAAAGTGATTTCTAGAACACTACTTTTCTTGTACTTTAAAATTACTTTCTTTGCATTTCTTCAGTAAAACCATTTAGCTATTATTACATACGAAATGGAATTTTTCATGTAGCTTATACCATTGTTTCCATTCTATTCTGAAAACAAAACATACATAAATAAGTAGAACTATCCACAAAGAATAATACTTTAAAGTATCCATGAAGATTCAGAATGATTTAAACACAGTTTTGCACTGTAAGTTCCTCTGCATCAGAAGCGTAGATTCTGGCTAAAAATAGTATACCAGTCTGTTTTAGTCCATCAGTGTTTTTTTCCTTTAAATGATACAGTTAGAAACGGATCTTTTTTCACAAATTTCACCATGATGTGCTGAAATTAACCACAATTTATACATACTATAACAGAAAGGCATGGAGACACTTGGATAAAAGGAACTGATATGACTTAAATATGCAGTTTCATCAAAATCAATATGGTTCACAAAATCTGGTACTACTGTTCTGAAAATTCATTTTACTGAAAAATAGAAACATAGAAAAGGATTAAAATTAAAAATGTCCTGCTTTGACATTTTTCAAATACATTGCTTCAGTTTTTCACATTGAAACCAAATTTATTGGAACATTTAATGTTTATGTATATGCATGGAGTGAGTATAGGATTTTTTAAAAAATCCCCTCCATTTCAGTTTGAAACAGATCAAATTTTACATAGTGGAACATCTGTCTTCTGTACAATCCTCATAAATGTACTAGTCACATTTTTAAACTAATTTAAACAAACAGAAATTCCTCTGAATTACAATTACTTTCCTCTTCATTTTTGCTTCAAGGGATGCAGTACTGAATCAATGCTTGTAGGCAGTTAATAAGGATTTGTGGATGACTAATCATTTGATCTCTCCCACTTGCATCAGATTCCTCTTTTCTGAAAACTGAATAAATGAAAATAGGCAAGTTTTTAATTCCAAAAACTTGTATCCAAAGTTTAGAATAAGAAAACTGGTTTTAAGTTTGGGATGTGCTGAAGGATAGCAGATAAGGGAAGATTTAGTACTTTAGTTCTTTTTTTGGTTACGTATACATACATCCTAAAATTATATCATCAGTATGAGGTATGTAACTACTGTGAGGACCCTGATGCTCTATCCTTGTGTCCTGGTTTCGGCTGGGATAGAGTTAATTTTCTTCCTAGTATCTGGTATAGTGCTGTGTTTTGGATTTTAGTATGAGAATAATATTGATAACACACTGATGTTTTGGTTGTTGCCATGTTGTGTTTACACTGGTCAAGGACTTTTCAGCTTCCCATGCTCTGCTGGGAGCAAAAGAAACTGGGAGGGGGCACAGCCAAGAGAGTTGATCCAAACTGACCAAAGGGCTATTCTATACCATATGACACCGTGCTCAGTATATAAACTGGGGGGAGTTGGCGGGGGGGGGGGGGGGAGGGGGGGTAGCGATCGCTGCTCGGGGACTGGCTGGGTGTCGGTCAGCAGGTGGTGAGCGGTTGTATCACTTGTTTTCTCCTAGGTTTTGTTCCTCCCTCACTCTCTTGTTGTTTTCCTTCTCATTATTATTATTATTATTATTATTATTATTATTATTATTATTATTATTATTATTACTATTATTATGTTCCAATTATTAAACTGTTCTTATCTCAACCCATGAGTTTTCTTACTTTTGCTCTTCCAATCTCTCCCCCATCCCAGCAGGCGGGGAGGGTGAGCAAGCAGCTGTGTGGTACTTAATTGCCGACTGGGTCTAAACCACAACACTTTGTCACTAGCAGCTCCACCAACTGTTCTGGCAGTATAGCACTAAAATAATACATAATTTCAAATTTCTCTAGAGGCCAAAAGGTGTAAGGAGAACTTTCTTGGTTGCCTTTTCCAATAAGATAATACGAAATGCTGCAGCAGTTCCTTTTAAAGCAGGAATTGCCCCTCAGTATCTTCAGTATACTTGGCAGGGGCTCCTATACATCCCAGAAGAAGACAGGAAGTTCATATTAAGGAAGACATCTCTCTGTCTAAAACAGTGAGGAAAGAAACTGAAAAAGAAAACTGTCACAGGCTTTTTAAATTTAAACACAGCCTTAATTTTGCCTTATATTTGTTAGGTAGCACTGCGACCCTGTTAACTGGATACTTTTCAGCTATGTTTCCAATATTTATTCATCTTTACTAAGAGAGGAAAGAAAGAAAAAAAATGCGAGTTGTAGACATCATTACAGGGACACTCTACCCTGCTTCTGGAATTAAGCTAAGTATTTTTACAGAAGTTTGACTGCTATGTCAAAAGTCACGTACAACATGTGGAGGTTTAGATCTATTGGAATGGAGCTGAGAAGGACACACAGCTCTGGACCTCCAGCCTGCTGAGTTTAGTCATACCTATTTACATCTTAAAATTATGTGAGATGTGTTTTCCCACATGGAAGGCTCTCCCAGAACACACTTTTTCTTCTAACTTTTTGTCTAAATTTATTCACCTCTAAATCACACCAATTTTGGGGTTTTTTCTCCGACAATTTCTACAGTCTCAGAAAGCACATTTTCCAATTTGAATTTATCTTTCTTGACTATGGATGACCAGAAACCTACCTACATTCCAGATGAGATTTTATCACCACCTTTTCTAATTTGACTTTTTTTTTTTTTTCAGATTACATCATGCTGGTGATTCATCTATGATTGACTAATATACCCAGGACATTCTCTTCCAATGACACTTCCAAATTAATGAGACCAGAGTTACTGAAGAATCATAGAATATCTCAAGTTGGAAGGGACCCATAAGGATCATTGAGTCCAGCTCCCTGCTTCTCACAGGACTAACTAAAACTAAACAATATGACTAAGAACATAATCCAGATAGTCTTATAATTAGTCCTGCAACATGGCCTTTACTATATGATATTATTAAATTTCATTATGTTCTTCTTGTTCTTGCCCTCAAAGACATAAGCTTCTTCCTCTGTACTGACAATTCCTCACAATTTTTTCCAGTCAGGAAATTTCTTCATGATGGTCTTGCATTTATCCTCAAAACATCAGACAGAACTGACCAAGAAGAACATTGAGATGAAAGATTGATATGTCTAGCTCCTTTTCTTTCCTTTTACCCAACGCCTCTGGATTTGAGAAAGCCATGAAAATAAGTTTATTTGTGGCAAGTTTTACTTCTTTTTCCACTCAGGCTCTCTGAATTCATTCCTGATACTGAACTGCAGTTAATTCCTTTTTTTTTTTTTACCCCCAAGTTTTCTTTAAGATATTTCTGTGTTCTGTGGCATCTGACAATTTGTTATGTTGTCTTTTTTAGCATTCTGTGGAGAACCATTTTACTTGCATGTAAGAAGAGCTACAACAGAAGGCTCAACTGTAACTGAGACTATAAAAATCAAGACTTTTTAATTCAAGTGCAGACAATTATTAAGAAAATGTCTGCCACAGCCAAGTGCCTAACTATGTGTTTACCAAAGTATTTAACTATGTATTTACCTGACAGTCTGGTACACTTGAAGTAATTTATCTGATTACTTATACAAAATAAGAACTTATTTTAGATTCAGTAACCACTGCAGAATTTTAGTCAGCTGTATCTTACAGCCTACTCCTGCATGATGTGTGAATGGAACCTTCCCAGAATAAACTATGGTTCATTTTAACATTTTGAGCTCAAAGATTTCTATCTAGTGGGAAAAAAAAAAACAAAACAAAACAAAACAACTCCACTTTCATGACAAACTAGTTTGTCATGGGCAAGTTAATTTTTTTTGGTTGGAAAATTCCATTCTGTTGTTGGATCATAAGCCTGGTTACTAGAGATTTTATGAAGGGCCAGTAGGTCATACTAGATCCCCCATATTCTAGTTTCTTATATATGTGTCTTGTCATGATCACAACCACTAAATGGTTCAAATATAATTTTAAATATCTATTTAATAACTAATTAAATGTGTGATTTTACTAATTACTGAGGGAAGTGAACTGTTGCAGATGGTAATTTCATTAATATTATTTTTACTTTGTGAATAAAAGCTCTATTTTTATCACTGCTTTGCTTTAGGATATGTAGTTAGCTTATTTTATTGTAACTTAATATTCTGAATATATTGTATATATTACAATAAATTTCAAAATCTAATATTATTCTACCTTGAAAGAATTAGACACATCCATTTTAAGAGAAAGAAGTACGATTTTCATGGGTTTTGCAAGTACAAGTCAGCAGATGCATTTCTTTTTTCCTAAAACTTAAAAATAAACTTCAAATTTAGACATCCCAATAGGTTTGACTTGGATTTCTGATTTAGTTTAAACTATAACTGTAAACAAAATGTGCAATACAGAGATTATGGTCATACTCCACATTCTGAATGTTTCTGTAACATAGATATTTTTAATCTAGGCCTTTGAGTCAGATCTGCTTTATATAACTAACATTATACATTTTATTCCTTTACAGGGACATCACTAGACACTTCATGGCTAAAAGTCAAAGCACTATAGAAATGACAATTAGTGGTCAATTTTCTTCTCTGGCCATGATTATAGTACTGAAAGACACTATGCCCTTTCTTAAGGAAAATTACCATTGCAATAAAATACATGAATCCGACATTGAAAGACAACTGCTGTAATAAAATAGAAATTGCTGAAAAATAAGTATATTTTAAAAAGAAAATAGTAAGGGTTTTTAAATACGTAGGTTAGAATAGTGTTCATTTGGTATTAAAAGAACAGGGGTATTAACCAGACTGATTGTATTACAATGGATAACCCCAGAAAAAAAATCTATTCAATTTACTATTAGTAAATAAAGCCTTCTCAAAAATCTCGATGAGTAACAGCCTCAATTTATGAAATGAAAAAGTCTTGTGCCGAAGCCTCCTGAATTAAGGAATCTGAAGAAAGCTTCACTGACTGAGCGGAACATACACCAATTTATGTGGCAATTGCATGGATGTCAAATGTAATCATAGCACCTTCCACTGTTTTCATAATGCAAAGCATATTCAAATGAATTAAATTAAGAATTTGCTGCCATGCTCCCCCCAGAAAGCAGACAAGAAACTCTAATCTGCCATATGCAATTGCTTCAAATTAAAGGAATATCTTTTATAGAAATACCATCACGAGCGGCCACCCTATTTGAGCAGGAAGCTGTAGTTTTTTCTCTTGCCAATAGTTAAAGCATACATATATGGATGCCAGCTTTGCCAGCTCTGTTTCAGTTAGTAAGTTTCACAATTTTTTAAAATACATTTCTCTCAGCTTCATGTAGGCTGGTTTAATCAGCAGGGCATTATTATCAGGGATGTTTTTCCACTGAAGTGTTGTACTTGTCCCATTGTCTTCAGATGACTGCTACATCCAGATCACTATGCTATGGTGTCGTGGTTTAACCCCAGGGGGCAACTAATCACCACACAGCTGCTCACTTATTCCCTCCCCAGCAGGATGGGGGGAAGAGAATTGGAAAAAGTGAGAAAACTTGTGGGTTGAGATAAGAACAGTATAATAATTGAAATAAAATAAAATTAAATAAAAATAATAATAGTAATAGTAATAGTAATAATAATAATAATAATAATAATAATAATAATAATAATAATAATAATAATAATAGTAAATGAAAAGGAAAATAACAGAGAGACAAATAAACCCCAAGAAAGATAAGTGATGCAAATGAAAACAATTTCTCACCACCAACCGAGCGATGCCCAGCCAGTCCCCGAGCAGCTGCCTCCCAACCAACCTTCCCCCTAGTTTATTGCTGAGCATGATGTCATAGATGTGGAATATCCCTTTGGTCAGTTGGGGTCAGCTGTCCCAGCTGTGTCTCCTCACAATTTTTTGTGCACCCCCAGCCTACTCGCTGGCGGAGTGGTATGAGGAGTAATATTTTTTCCCAAATACATTACTATCAAACATGTTATATGGCTTAACACCTAATTAGGTACAGTGCTTGTAATCATTCAAATCTTCAAAATCTAGACTCTTTTTTAAGCAACAGTCCTCATCTTGGAAAGAAATCTTAAGTATAGCTTAGATTTTTAGCATAGTTTATGCAACCTGATGCATCCACAGTCAAAATACATTATTTCAAAAAACTAGGATATTCAAGCTTAATGGTGAATTCTTTATGTAATGGATTTCACTGTTATAAGCCAGATGGGACCACCAGACCTCCTGTAGGACTCAGGCCATTAACTGAACTAGCACTGTACTGAACCTAGTAGTTTGATTTTGGCTAAAGCATGTCCTCCTAAAAGCATGTAATTTTGAACTGAATGATCAAGAGATAGAAAGTATCACCTATTTCCTTGACTGAATATTCCAGTCGTTAATCATAAAGTCAAAGGTCTGCCCTTTATTTGGTAGTGTGCGCTTTCAATTTCAAACCATTGACTCTTGTTGCCATCTTTCAGACCGTTAGTTCCCAGTATTTCTCCTTATAAAGGTACTGCTATATTCTCATGAAGCTAACCTTTCTGATAAACTAAATAGTAAAAAACTTTTCTCCCACTCATAGTGTTATTTGTACTTTTCAGCTTTCAAAAATTTTGTAAAAATACAAATGAAATTAATATTGATATTTTAATAACGCTACCCTACCTCCAAGTACCAACCTCTGATGTAAATTTAACTTTCCTAATCTTTTCACAACATAAAAGAATCTATTTAAGGGTTGTATTGGGCTTTTTTTGGCTTATTACTGCTTTGGGAACTCATTTTGAGCTGCTTTACTCTTAGTTTACATAGTTATGGTTTTTCTGGATACAGTCCCACCCTCCTCATTTCTAACTGTAGGACTTTGCATTTATTTCATTGAGTGGCACAGGTTATCAAACAATCTGGGTTATTTTGACAGATTGCGCTGTTCTCAGCTTTATTCATCATTCTGCCATTTTTGTGTCATCCAAAAATTTTATCAGCAGTAGTCTTATGTTTACTTTTAATCCACCCAGAAAGGATCTGAATAGAGTTTGTCTTACACCGATCCCTGTAGAGCCCTGGTGGAATCTCTTCCTTTCATGATGATTCTGCCTTCATGACAACTTTTTGCTACCTCCCAGGTAGGCAGTTCATAGCCATTTAATATGTGCTTTGTTGCTACTACTTATTGCTATCTAGCTAGAATAGCATGTGACATGGCAGTTACCTTTTTCAATATAACTTGCAATTTCATAAAACAAAGAAATCAGGTTTCTTTACCATGACCTGTCTTCCAGAAAAACACATGGAAAGGCATTATTGTTATTTCTATTTTTTTATTGGCTAAATTCTTTCTCAGCTCCTCTATTTTTCATTTTTTCTTTTTGCCTGAATTTGCCAGCCTCATGTAACAGATTTCCTTTTGCTTAGCTTTTCAGAAAACTGACACACATTTACATTCTTCAAATTTCCATATCTACTTCTTTATTCATGGAGAATCTATCATTCTTCCTAGTTTTGGGACTGGGCGATAATTATAGTTCTCCATTAATCTAATCCTGTTTCTAGAAGAGTCAACATTTCAGGGTGAAAAATAGGAAAATTCTGCCAATTTTTTTTCTGTGCAGATTCTGAAAAGAGTTCACAAAGGGGCTAATTCCTCCATTTTCAGAAATCATTTATCAATATGTTATGTCCTGAAAACATGCAAGTTGTTTCTTTTGAAGTATAAATTGCATGTAAGTTCCTATGAATTTTCAGACAACAAAACAGAGTTAAACATTCTTTCAAGGAAATCCCCTATTTGAGTGGTTTTGACCTCTCCTAAAACTGCTTCTCCATTACTGAAGATTTTATTTTCTACCACACAAAAATGTTGGAGATGAGGTATGGAGGATCAGAAGAAAGCCTTAAAGACAGACTTTGTCTTGAATAAAAATATTCTTGTGTCTAGTAGCAACATGCCAATATATACTAGTTCTCTGCATAAGTGCGCATGATGAAATAATTCAATTTATAACAGAAGACACTTCTGTTTGTTGGTGGTTTTGCACTGACTCATGTGATTTCCTTGGAACTGAATTGAATTAGTGGAATTTCTATAGTTCTGAAGATACATATGGTTAGGAGCAAATAGGGCTAAAGGGTCAGATTCTCCAACTTGAACAATACAGTGGTCAGACTCTGATGTGTTCCTGTTAATGAAGTAGGCATGTGCCTAGGGTAAAGCAGCATGAGGCAAGCCTGCAGAAGTATGATGCTACTGCTGTGTTGAAAATTTATTTTTCTTTTTTGACAATTCAGTAAAAAATATGTTTAAAAACCAAAGAAGAATCTGTACCCTAATTGGGGGGAGGGGGGGGGGGGGGAGATAATTGTTTCCTCAAAGCTGGTAACAAGTGACTTCTGGTTGTATAATGAAATACTTAAAGTATTATGTTCAAGACAGCTATGAAACATACGTAGATACAGATATACATGACAAAGAGATAACTTAATGCTGCTTAGTTGTTGAGGACTTCTCCAAAACAGATTACTTCTCAGGTTGGCAAGCAGAGGAACAAATAAAATTGTGTGAGTGCGAAGATAAGGCAAGGGCAAAGAATGCTGGAAGGGAAGAAATCACTCATTAAGTGTGATTTCTTCAGATGTAAACTTCTTATAGGTGTATTTAATCCTTGGTGACAAGGAACAACCTTATGACACGAGACAAACAAAACAATTAAGTAAAAAGGGGATGCATTCAGTAACCCCTGAACATAGCAGATGGGAATTAAGTACAGGAATCTTCTCAAAGGAAATCCCATTTGACAAGAAAGAGCTTAAAACTCTCTGAAAACTAACTACTTATATTCACTAGTTTGGAAATACCCCTCTCTTAAAATAGAAATAATATTGAGTGCCAGTATCAAACACTGCTTCTTGTAATGTCACTTACCTTCCGGCCTACATAAAAATGTATTTAGTCTATAGTTTGAATGAAAATTACAAAATAACAGACAGCTGAAGGTTAAAGCTGCTAATATTTCACTCATAATCCAAAGCTCCTTATTACTTCCTTCATAATGGAAAGAAAAATAAAGATGGAGCCACAGACTTGACTTCATATTTCTCATCTATTACTATTAAATTAGACTTTTATGCAAATTAAACTTTTTTCCTCTAACAAGTACATGATAATGTATCTAAATAACTGGAGATAATTAATATAGTTGCCCATTATGTTGAATAATATTGTGGTTTCTTTTCAAAGTAGATCACCTTGATAAGAGGGACAAGAAGAGAGACAATGACCATAGGCATGACAAAAAACTTTCAAATAGGGTCAAAATGGTGTCCAGCTAATTAAAAACCTGAATGCAACACACAGTCTTAAAAAGGTTCCACATTTGGACAAAAGTCCATGTGCAGACTAATTTAATTACAACTGACAGACAAGGTCGAGACATATAATTCAGATTATCTGTTAGTAAGAAAGCTTGCTTAGCCAACAGACCAAGCATTTACATGGTTCTTGTGTTCTTTTCTCCCTGTGGTACTTACTCATTACATACTTGTGAGCATTCCACTTAACCGCAATACTTCATTGACCCATGCATAACACGTTAAGGACCTTGTAGCAGTATAGCATAATTTATAATTGTTATAAATCATTTAGAGTGCAACCTTCCTCAGCATTTAAGTATGCTTATTTGTAAAGTGCAAATGAAATACAATGAGACTGGTGTCAATATGGAAATGTGAAACACTTTTTCCATGTAACCTAGGTGTTTGAATCACAATGAAACCATGTCTGCTTGACGTGTTATGATAGGGGCCATGCAAGCTAATGTCTGTTGAAAGCAAACTCGACAAATTCAACAATCAGCAAAATACCATCAGCAAAAATTCATTTTGGAAAGTGCTTTAGTGCTAGATGTAGTACATCAGAGTGCAAATATATGTATGTATATATGTTACAACTACCTTACAAATATGATTAACTGCTTTCCTTACAGGCCCTTGAAAGAAAAATCCTAGAAACAAAATAATATTGTAATGTTTTCTGGAAAAAAACATTTTAACTAACAAAAATTTATAAATTCATTGAAACCTTAGTACTTGGAAAAAAATTCCAATCTATTTGCACAATGAAAATATTAGTTCAAACTCCGCATAGGAGAAAAAATGTCTAAGAACTGCACTCTGGATGAACAGAATGCTAAGGAACCACGGTATATGACAGATATTTTTGAATGCTGAAAATGTGTCTGTGGTGGCATTAAGTGCACCACAGTTTTCATAACTTTCTGATGTACATAAAAAAGATGATGATGTTATAGAGACAAAATTTAAAGAAATCCTATAATGACATTTCTGATATGTGTGTTCACAAATGTTATTTACTTTCTTAGACCGAACACCCACAAAATCTTTGTCTATTAGGTGACATAATAGGTAGCTATTGACTTCTGTTGAGATTCAATCAGGATTTATTGACCTGAGAGTTAGAAATCGATCTAGTCAGAGAAAGGATAAATCTCTACCTAGAGGTACAATAAATCTTACAGTTGGCTGAAAACAGGAGTCTGTGTTGTTCCATTGTTACAGGTGCACTGCTATCAAGAAAATTACTACGGAATTACTGAAGTGGTGTAGCGTGTTGAAAAGAGGCTCTCTCACACTAAGATAAATTAAAAAGCATCACAATAAGGTCACACAAAACATAAAATATGACCACTCCATAACAGGACACAATTTTATAAAGGTGTTTCTCTTTTTGATTTGACTGAATACATTATTCTGCAAGGTGGTCAGCCTCTGCTGTATGTATTATCATTGAATACCTCTTGATTAGAAACTGAAGCTTGTCTGCATTTGAAATTATGCTGAATTTAGACAAAGCACAAATTTGAAAATACAAGCGCTGACTCTTAAAAGCTCTTACTGGAGCAAGATTTATTTAGGAATAACTCCACATAGGTTTTGTCATCAGCCCTGGAAAAGCCAGGACTTTGTCACAGATCCCACCCACAGTGGGGAAAGTTATACAACTTTATGAACCAAGTCACAAGTACCACAATTTGATACACCATATATTACAAACTTCTATGCTGGTGTCTGTAAAAAAGGAAAAAAAAATAAAAATCAAAAGATCCTCTTTCCTTTTCCTCTTCCTACCTACCAAACTCATCTACAATCATTGAAAAATGCAATAATAGCCTTTGATTTGTACCTTCAGGTTTCAACTACTTCTCTGAGAAAATAATGAAACCTATCAACTTACAACTTGATTTCCTTGATCAATCAGCAACCAGATTAATAAACTACAATAATCTACATGACCCCTTCGGATGAATGCAATATTTATATAGTTGCATAACAAATGTACAAATGTGCCTTTTCAAGCTCAGTTTAAAACACATCAATTTGATTAAAGATTAAGTGAACCTGTGTAACTGGGATCTTTCAAGTGCCTTGTACCTTTATACAATTTGGTTATGCATTGGCAACATAACATAATGTAATATTTCAAACTTTCATTAAACCAATATTAGCTGTTTAAATCTGCTAGAAAATTTCCACAAGGAATTTTTTACTGACTGGAATGACATGCCAAAATATTTTAGGATACTATTGAAAGACAATATTGAAAAACAGCATGACCAAAGATGAAGAGCTGAAATACAGATTTTTACAGATATAAACATTTTGGAAATTGTAACAAATGAAATAAAAATGCTTGCAAAATTCCACCTACCTTTTTAAAATAATGTTTTCCTAAAAATTATATTTTCATTTAGTTTACTTGTCTGGATAATGAATTTGTGATCTATACAGGGCAAGAAAACAGACCAATAGCTGTGTCAGAGAGCTTTTTATCTTCTCTAAGGTTCTATCTAGTGCAAATACTTGCCTCATGAGGATCTGGAATGAATCAAAAAAGTGGACTTCAATACCCTCTGTCTGTCCTTTCTAAAGGACATAAAATTTTCTATACTTATTTCTAATTTCTCCATTTCATATCAAAAACCCACAGTAGGATAACATAGACAAAAGATAACAGGGCTACCTTGATTTACAATTTGGTACAAAGAGTCAATGATTGTTACCAAATGTATGTTCTAACTAAGGATGTAAAGGTTCATTCAAACTTTTTCAAAGGAAGCTGTGAAATGATCATTAGAAAATAAACTTTCAATAAAAACAAGCAAGGCTGCCTTCCTTAACATGGTTGACCTTAAATTAGACTATTACTGTACCTTTCGAATATGAATAACAAATAAAAAATTAAATTATTCACTCTTTTGCTAACATTTAGGAAGGGTAAGAATGCATTTAGAAGTTCATAAGGAAGTAGGCTGTCTATTTAAAATCCAATCCTTTGCTTTTTTAAGTACTTATCCCAAGACTAAATTATTATTCTTGACCTAATTGTTCTCGAACACTACGTCACGGGCTATATAAAACTACCTCTTGTTTCTAATTATTATGACAAAATAAAACAGAGATTCAGAGCAGTATACCAGTTTTCACTCTGAATTTCTATCACCATTTTTCTTAAACCAAATGAAACAGAAACTTATTTGCCCAATATTTTCTTTGTATACATCTGTAGAGGAAGCTTTTCCTCTAAATTTAATCTACAATAGCAAGCATTTCTCTGTATGTGTAGCTCAGGTTTCTAAATCTCCAGAATGGCCTGAGGTAATTAATATGAAACAGTATACCTAAAGCAATTTACATGTACCTACATATACAGTATCTGATAAGTAAACAAAAAAGAGCATTTCATCTCATGTACCAGGCAAAACCCTATAAAAATACATGGTGTCAGAGGCCAGCCATAAGGAATCCTAATCAGACTGGACAGGAGCTTTCCTTGTGCAGAAAATGCAGCAATTATGGCTTGCCATGTTTGGAACTGTCAAGTGTTTTTCTTGTCCACTCTTCTTAAGATTTTCTTAAAGTACATGCATGATGAAGGTGAGCAGGACCTCACATTGTTGATCTTGATCTGGTATAAATCCACATACTTCAAATCAAGATAATGAAGCTATGCTGATTTACATTGGTAAATAATCTTATCTTTTATTTTTAGGCAAAAAGCTTCTTACCACGATTAG
This sequence comes from Mycteria americana, assembly GCF_035582795.1. NCBI lineage: Eukaryota > Metazoa > Chordata > Aves > Ciconiiformes > Ciconiidae > Mycteria > Mycteria americana. The sequence continues at coordinate 90,738,310 of NC_134366.1, read as the reverse complement.
GGCCAAGTTGTGAATCTAGTAATCTAGTTGATGACTTTTTGCTCTGCAGGTGTTAATGGTGAGGGGAACCCATATCAGGTAAGACTGTCTTATATGAGCAAGATTGCTGTTATAGCTTCTGAGAATCTGGCTTACACTTTGTTTATATCATAATGTTTCTAAAATCACACCAGAAGAGTAAAATATGTATTTGTGAATCTGTGTTTTAAAGTCAGGAATAGGAAACACAGACTGCATGCATATTTGGGCCATTCGCTTCCTCTTAGGAACAGGCAATTCAATTCAAATCTCTCTACCTCTCCTTCCAATCCTACATTTTCTTTCATGTTTAAATGTTAGGCTCTCCAGAGTCTTTTACCATGTTGTCTTACTGGTGAAAGTCCACCATACAAGTATAACCCATTATCTGCTACAGGCACAAAGTGGTGCTCCAATATACAACAAGCAATAATTATAGAAAGAGACTTTATAAGCAGTGTATTTCTGCTAATGAAACTCTCGTGGAGAAATTTAGAACTGCATCTTCTGAGACAAGCTGTAAGTAAACCAACAGTGGGACTGTAACTGAAAGAAAATTTTGACTCCCTAAAGCTCAGCTGTTGTAAATTAACCCAAACATTGAAAATTAAATAGGTCTAAGTCAGGAAATACCTACAAAGAACGATGTATTTCCTGGAGATAGTAGAGTTATTTGCAAAACTTAGTTGTAACTCTCAGGAGAGTGAAAACTGAAATGAAGCATGCGTATTTTGAGGTATTTAATACTTGAATAAATGATATGGTTATTTTCTGCTGTATTTGAGTACCTCTGCTAGTTATGTTAGAAAACATAACTTGTTATGTTATGATATGTTATATAACTTGTTATGTTAGAAAACATAACATAGTTACGTTAGAAAACATATCTTCCAATAATTGACCAGAAAGTGGTAATGGTGCATAGTAGCTGCTTTAGAACCAGTAGAGGTTGCCCATTTATATCAAAAACATCCTAATTTTGATTAGAACTTCTTGTACACTTGTAAAACTCACTTTTAGTGAGTAACATTTTCCTGTATGTAGGACAATAGCCAGCTTGACTGCAGAGGATATACTATCCTAATAAATTATTTTTAATACTTTCTAAGACTTAGTAAAAAGTTGTATTCTGATTGTTAGGAGTCTGAACAGCAAACCTTAAAAACATATTTTGACATGAATAAAACTTTTGCAGGGTGATCCATTACAGTAATACAATATCACTTAGGGTTTTTTTTATGAACTGTGTTGCAGAAGCCATTTACAGAAAGATTGGAGAACAGACTTTTATTACCCTTTTTAAAAGCTGTCATTTATCAAATGGACAATGACACACATATCCTCAGAATCTTAAGATAATTTAATGGTTTACACATATATAGTTTGCAAAGGACACAGCTATATCGCTGTGCTTTGAACAAATTAATTTTTTTTTCAAGAATAATATATTAAAAGTTTCTAAAAGCTGTCTAAAGCATTAAATCTTCTATTTTTGGTCTCATTCTAAAAAAAAAAAAAGGCCTAGCAAAATAGTTTTCTTTACGTGATAGCAAGACAATATAGACAAAAGGTGTAATTTTCAAACATAAATGCCTGAAAATAGTCACTTAAAAACATGGCCTGCAACTAATTGTGTCCACTTATCCCTGAGAAATCATACCTAACACTGGGCAATGATATTTCAACATGTTGACTTCACTATTAGTTTCTTGTATCTAAAAAGCTGATTTTCAGAAGAATACAGGGGACATGTTTTAAAGATTCAGTCTTGCTGTGTAAAACAGGGGAAAGTGATTAGCCTTGCTAAACCCTATAGTGGAAAATGGGAGAAACAGGGGTTCCATCATTTATTATGTCATATCTTGGATAATGTTACCACCTATTAACTATTGATAATTTATGACTGCATAAATAATATTGACCAAATGGTTAGCAGAACATTTAGGACCACAGGCCAAACTGACCAGTGGTGGCCTATCATTTGGCAGTCAGTCCAACTTCCCCATCAGTACCAGGTGAGAATCATAAACTGGGACTCCCTTGTCCTGGGCACTGAATGGATGCCCATGACATACCTAGTGCTTCACAGAGCACTAGAGGAATTGACTATTTGCTGCGCTTGCTTCTGGCCCAGAGCTCCTTCCAATTTTTACGTGCAGTACAGTCATGATGTGCAGCAAATACTTAGAGATTATTAGAAAGCAGCCTTGGCCAGCTGACTCCAGAGCAACCCCTATGACCCATAGCTATTCTCCCTTTGCATTTTCAAGCTCTAGAAAGGTGCTGCTCAGAGTATGACTGAGAGTTCATACATAGAACACCCTTACATCTTGATTTCAGGAAAAGTGCTACACTTTAGAATCCAGAGCTACACAATGTCTTCCCTTGCAAAATCTGTGGTTGTAGCTCTGTGCATTTTACAAGTTATCACTATTTATTTGAGCTTTACATATCTAACACAGAAGGAACCTTTTTTAAAGTAATCCCAATTCCACATAAGTGTTCCTAGAGACATTTTTAAAAGCTATTCCTAGCAAAGGACTGAAAACATGTCTGTGTATGACAGTCCTGCATAAATACCATAAATTCTCACAAATCTGTCAAAAAACTTTTATTTTCTGTTGTAAGACTATTGTTATAATAAGGGCATACAAAAAGACTGACCTGTCAGCACCTGGGATTTATGAATTAAGTCCATATTCTATAATGGCACAAAGACCATCTTGGTAATTATAGATCTGTTTATTGAGTTTACTGAGCCCAATATTCAAAGGGACATACTGAGCAAACAGTAAGAAAATATATGAAGAACTTAACCTTCTCTCAAACTCCAAAAACAGTTTAAATTTTTCTCCACCAGTGTATAGTATCTTAAAGGCTGAATTCCAGAGCTTTATTTTAGTCCTTCCATGAACAGTGATACACAGACTGGAGTCCTGTTTCTCCATGTTGCACTATGGAGGACTTAAATCTGAAGATGATGAACATTTCCTAATTACCTGTGGATGCATGGGTATCAGTTTCCAAAAAAGTCAAATTTACACACACAAACTATCCTATTAGAACTCCTCTGTAACCAGCAGCAAAACTTTCAGTTTTGCTTTCAGACATGTTTCAGAGCCCTAGTGAATCTTTGTCCTGGTTTTGGCTGGGATAGAGTTAATTTCTTCCTAGTAGCTGCTATAGTGCTGTGTTTTGGATTTTAGTATGAGAATAATGTTGATAACACACTGATGTTTTAGTTGTGGCTAAGTAATGTTTACACTAGTCAAGGACTTTTCAGCTTCCCATGCTCTGCTGGGAGCAAAAGAAACTGGGAGGGGGCACAGCCAAGAGAGTTGATCCAAACTGACCAAAGGGCTATTCTATACCATATGACACCGTGCTCAGTATATAAACTGGGGGGAGTTGGCCAGAGGGTAGCGATTGCTGCTCGGGGACTAGGCTGGGCATCGGTCGGCAGGTGGTGAGCAGTTGTATCAGTTTTTTTTTTTCCTGGGTTTTGTTCCTCTCTTGCTCTCTTGTTGTTTTCTCATTACAATTTTGTTGTTGTTGTTGTTGTTCCAATTATTAAACTGTTCTTATCTCAACCCACGAGTTTGCTCTACTTTTGCTCTTCTGATTCTCTCCCCCATCCTAGCGGGCGGGGAGGGTGAGCGAGCACCCATGTGGTACTTAATTGCCAACTTAATTGCTAAACCACAACAGTCCTTTTTGGCGCCCAACGTGAGGCTTGAAGGGTTTGAGATAATAACAGATGAACCAGAGCATATGAAGGAATTTAGGTCTGTTAATAGTTGCGGGCCACGATATTGATTCATCTGTTCTGGATATTGGTTTACCTGATCTGCACCATGCTCATTTTTTTCTGTACATGTTAAGGATCGGTGTTGGTTTTTGCAGTTTGCTGTGCTCTGCTATGATTAGTGATGTTTTGCCTGGGAGATTTGTTATTAAAACGGTGATCTTTGGTTTACTTCGTACTGAAGTGTCAGATGGAAACCATTGGGTTTCAGGTACGTTGGGTACCACCTCGTGGAGACAATTAGCAATTATACTTCCTCTTCTGACAGATTTTTTTATGGAGGAAATACAGAATGGCACCTTCGCTACGTTCTTCTAGGATGTTTCCTCCTTCATTACAATAACTTTTTAGTATCTTGAACATGCTTGGGTAGTTAAGATCCATCTATTGGTATTGCTTGGGAATATTGTTTTGGTTTTGCCTAAGGTTAGTAAGCAATTTAAGAATATCATCCAGAGACCTGCTGCAAGGCCGGATAGTTATGAGTGGCAGGGTGTGTGGGATAGCATGGGCAAATGCCTGGGATGCTGGGCACCTCCAGTGTTCTGGACTTTACCCCTGAACAAGTGCAGAATTCTGAAAAATTAGTAGAATATTTGGAAAAAGTATGTTGTCACCCTGACAATTCTAAGCAGATACAAATCAGTGCAATGTGCTGGGGCCTGACCCATATCTACTGAGCCCTGTTCAACACTATTCAGAACCCTCAAGGATCTGGTGACAAAACGACAGACACCACAGCTACTCCAGCCCCCCCTGTGACAAGCACCGTGGCTAGTCCAGCCCCCCTGTGACAGGCACTGCGGTTCAACCAGAGAACCGACCCATGTCAGTATCAGTCGCCCCTATACACAAGAAGAAATCCTGGAAGCGAAAGTCAGCTCGTTTGGAAAGGGAAGATGAAAGAGCATGGCCATCACAAGGAGAGGAAAAGGAAGAACTTGTGGATGAGACAGAAACCACCCGATCCCTATCCCTGACTGAGCTGTGAGATATGCAAAAAGATTTCAGCCATCGTCCAGGCAAGCACGTTGTCACCTGGCTGCTCCGATGCTGGGATAGCGGGGCCAATAGCCTGGAATTAGAAGGTAAGGAAGCCAAAGAGCTGGGATCCCTTTCTAGGGAAGGGGGCATTGACAAAGTGATTGGAAAAGGGGCACAAGCCCTCAGCCTCTGGAGGCGACTCCTGTCATCTATGAAGGAACAATATCCCTTCAAGGAAGATGTTATATATTGCCCGGGCAAATGGACCACCACGGAGAGAGGTATCCAGTACCTAATGGAATCAGCCATGCTGGAGGTGGATTATGGTGACATGGACAACGAACAGTTATCAAAAAATCCAGATGAAGTCCAGTGCACGTGACCCATGTGGCGGAAGTTGGTGCGGAGCGTACCATCGTCATGTGCCAATTCATTGGCAATACTGACCTGGAAAGATGGAGAAGGTCCAACAGTGGATGAAGCAGCTAGCCAATTCTGGGAATACAAAGAAACTAGCTCTTCCTCCCTTGTCTTGGCTGTGGAGAAACTGTCCCGGAAGGTCCAGCGACTCAAAGAGGATAGGTCCTTCCACCTGTACAGACCAGTATCTCAGCTATTAGGACTCAGCATTCTTCTGCTCAAGAGAGAGAATATAGAGGGTACACAACACGGGGCACCCTATGGTTACCTGTGTGACCACGGAGAGGACATGATTAAGTGGGATGGAAAACCTACCTCGACCCTAGAGGCATGGGTATGTGAGTTGCAAGACAAAAACAATCACCAAAGGGGGTTCTTCCAGGAAAATTGCTGCTCCGGTTTGCAGTAAGACAGTTCCCTGACAAAGTAAAAGGGCTGATCTTACTCCTGATTTTAATGAAGGAGATCCTGACTCGTATGGACAAGAAGTGGGTAATGAATACTATGACCAGGACTAGAGGGGCCCTGCCTCCAGCCAGGTGGAGGAAAAGGACAACCAAGTTTACTGGACTGTGTGGATCCAACTGCCTGGCACATCAGACCCACAGGAGTATAAGGTTCTAGTAGACACCAGTGCACAGTGCACCCTAATGCCATCAAGCTATCCAGGGGCAGAACCCGTCTGTATTTCTGGAGTGACAGGGGGATCCCAACACATGACTGTATTGGAGGCCAAAGTGAGCCTAACTGGGAATAAGGGGCAGAAGCACCCCATTGTGACTGGCCCAGAGGCTCTGTGCATCCTTGGCATAGACTGCTTCAGGAGAGGGTATTTCAAGGACCCAAAAGGGTACAGGTGGCCTTTTGGCATAGCTGCCTTGGAGATGGAGGAAATTAAACAGCTGTCCACCTTGCCTGGTCTCTCAGAGGACCCTTCTGTTGTAGGGTTGCTGAGGGTCGAAGAACAGCAGGTGTCAATTGCTACCACAACAGTGCCCCGGAGGCAATATCGCACCAACCGAGACTCCCTGATTCCCATCCATAAGCTGATTTGTCGACTGGAGAGCCAAGGAGTGATCAGTAAGACTCGTTCACCCTTTAACAGTCCTATATGGCCAGTGCAAAAGTCTAAATGGAGAGTGGAGACTAACAGTAGACATCGTGGCCTGAATGAAGTCACGCTGCCGTTGAGTGCTGCCGTGCAGGACATGCTGGAACTTCAATATGAACTGGAGTCAAAAGCAGCCAAATGGTACGCTACAATTGATATTGCTAATGCGTTTTTCTCAGTCCCTTTGGCAGCAGAGTGCAGGCCACAGTTTGCTTTCACTTGGAGGGGCGTTCAGTACAGCTGGAATCGATTACCCAGGGGTGGAAACACAGCCCTACCATTTGCCATGGACTGATCCAGACGGCACTCGAACAGGGTGAAGCTCCAGAACAGCTGCAATACATTGATGACACTATTGTGTGGGGTAAAACAGCAGAATTTGTTTTTGAGAAAGTGAAAAAAATAGTCCAAATCCTCCTGAGAGCTGGTTTTGCCATAAAACAAAGTAAGGTCAAGGGACCTGCACAGGATATCCACTTTTTAGGAATAAAATGGCAAGATGGACGTCGTCAGATCCCAATGGATGTGATTAAGAAAATAACAGCCATGTCTCCACCAACTAGCAAAGAGGAAACACAAGCTTTCTTAGGCATTTGTGGGGTTTTGGAGAATGCATATTCCAAATTACAGTCTGATCAGAAGCCCTCTCTATCAAGTCATCCAGAAGAAGAAAAATTTCAAATGGGCCCCTGAGCAACGACAAGCCTTTGAACAAATTAAACGGGAGATAGTTCATGCAGTAGTCCCTGGGCCAGTCCGGGCAGGGCAGGATGTAAAGAATGTGCTCTACACTGCAGCTGGGGAGAATGGCCCTACCTGGAGCCTCTGGCAGAAAGCACCAGGGGAGACTCGAGGTCGACCCCTAGGGTTTTGGAGTCGGGGATACAGATGATCCAAGGCCTGCTATACTCCAGCTGAGAAAGAGATCTTGGCAGCATATGAAGGAGTACGAGCTGCTTCGGAAGTGGTTGGTACTGAAGCACAACTCCTCCTGGCACCCGGGCTGCTGGTGGTGGGCTGGATGTTCACAGGGAGGGTTCCCTCTACACATCCTGTAACTGATTCTACCTGGAGTAAGTGGTTCGCACTGATCACACAATGGACTTGAATAGGAAACCCCAATCCCCCAGGAATCTTGGAAGTGATCATGGACTGGCCAGAAGGCAAAGATTTCGGAATATCACCAGAGAAGGAGGTGACACATGCTGAGGAGGGCCCACTGTACAATAAACTACCAGAAAATGAGAAGCAATATGCCCTGTTCACTGATGGGTCCTGTCGTATTACAGGAAAACATCGGAGAGGGAAAGCTGCTGTATAGAGTCCTATGCGACAAGTTGTAGAAACTGCTGAAGGAGAGGTGAATCAAGCCAATTTGCAGAAGTAAAGACCACCTAAATGGCTTTAGACATTGATGAACAAGAGTAGTGGCGAGTGCTCTATCTCTACACTAATTCATGGATGACAGCAAATGCCCTGTGGTGGTGGTTACAGCAATGGAAGCAGAGCAACTGGCAGTGCAGAGGCAAACCCATCTGGGCTGCAGCATTGTGGCAAGGTATTGCTGCCCAGGTAGAGAACCGGGTTGTAAAAGTACTTCATATAGATGCTCAGGTACCCAAGAGTCGGGCCACTGAGGAACATCAAAACAACCAGCAGGTGGATCAGGCTGCTAAGATTGAAGTGGCTCAGGTGGATCTGGACTGGCAAGATAAGGGTGAATTATTTATAGCTTGGTGGGCCCATGACAGCTCAGGCCATCAAGGAAGAGATGCAACATATGGATGGGCTTGTGATCGAGGGGTAGACTTGACCATGGACACTATTGCACAGGTTATCCATGAATGTGAAACATGCACTGCAATTAAACAAGCCAAGAGGTTAAAGCCTCTGTGGTATGGAGGATGATGTCTGCAATATAAATATGGGGAGGCCTGGCAGATTGATTATACCACACTCCCCCAAGCCTGGCCAAGGCAAGCACTATGTGCTTACAATGCTGGAAGCAACCACTGGATGCCTGGAAACATATCCTGTGCCCCATGCCACCACCCGGAACACTATCCTGGGCCTTGAAAACCAAGTCCTATGGTGACATGGCAGCCCAGAAAGAATTGAGTCAGACAACGGAACTCACTTCCGGAACAACCTCATAGACACCTGGGCCAAAGAGCACGGCATTGAGTGGGTATATCACATCCCCTATCATGCACCAGCCTCCAGGAAAATCAAACAATGCAATGGACTGTTACAGACTACACTGCGAGCAATGGGTGATGGAACATTCAAACATTGGGATACACATTTAGCAAAGGCCACCTGGTAAGTCAACACTAGAGGATCTGTCAGTCAAGCTGGCCCTACCCAGTCAAAACTTCTACGTACTGTAGAAGGCTACAAAGTCCCTGTAGTGCACATAAAAAATATGCTGGGGAAGACAGTCTGGGTTCTTGTGCCTCTGGCAAAGGCAAGTCCATTCATGGGATCGCTTTTGGTCGGGGACCTGGGTGTACTTGGTGGGTAATGCGAGAGGATGGGGAAGTCCACTGTGTACCTCAAGGGGATTTGTTTTTGGGTGAAAACAGCCAATGAACTGAATGGTATGATGTTTATTGCTGGATAATACTGTATGTCATCTCTTTTATGGTTGCTATATGCTATATCAATGGTATTTCAGTGAGAATCACCCAGATTAATGAAGAATGAACTTAAATGAAACCGAGCAAAGTGCAGCGGTGATGGAACCAGAACTGACTTCAGCATGCAACAATCCAACACCACACACCACCTCTCCTGTCCTGAAGGACTGTTATGACAGATGGAGCCCAAAGTCATGGACTAAATGAACTCAACAGACATTTCAGAGAGATGGCCCGTAGACCAAGGGAATGATATCTGTGTGTATATATCAAAAGACAGGAAAAGTGGTGGTGATTGGTTGGAATGTATTAGAAAGGGTAGAACCTGGGCATGACGTAGATGGTATAGAATAAGGGGTGGATACTGTCCTGGTTTCAGCTGGGATAGAATTAATTTTCTTCCTAGTAGCTGATATGGTGCTGTGTTTTGGATTTTAGTAAGAGAATAATAGTGATAACACACTGATGTTTTAGTTGTTGCTAAGCAGTGTTTACACTGGTCAAGGACTTTTGAGCTTCCCATGCTCTGCCGGGCACACAAGAAGCTGGGAAGGGGCACAGCCAGGACAGTTGATCCAAACTGACCAAATGGCTATTCCATACCATGTGCCATCATGCTCAGTATATAAAGTGGGGGGAGTCGGCCAGGGGGGTAGCGATCGCTGCTCGGGGACTGGCTGGGTGTCGGTTGGCATGTGGTGAGCGGTTGTATCACTTGTTTTTTCCCGGGTTTTGTTCCTCTCTCACTCTCCTGTTGTTTTCCTTCTTATTACAATTTATTATTACTATTATTAGTAGTATTATTTTATTCTAATTATTAATAGAATTATTATTAATGGTTCTTATCTGAACCCACGAGTTTTCTTACTTTTGCTCTTCTGATTCTCTCCCCCATCCCACCAGGGGGGAGAGTGAGCGAGTGGCCGTGTGGTACTTAATTGTTGACTGGGGCTAAACCACAACAATCTTTCCATTAAACTATTTCTAGCCTTACCTCTCCTGCCAACTGTATTCTGATTGTGCAGCTATTGCCAGTGCAGAACGTAATAATGTGAAGATTATCTACCTCTAAAGATTGTTCTCCATGGAAGGACCCTAGTGGTCTCTGACATTAAACACAAACTCCTTATGCAAAAGCATGCCAATCATATCATTTCTCAATGTGTACTTGGAGAACAAGCACTACCAGCAGTTCGACATCAAAAGAGAACCCCCAACATGAAATACAATAAATAATCTAAATCATTTAACAGGGATTGTAATGTAACGATGTTTCTTATGTAATTTTATTTTAAAAAGTCTTCAGAATTAATTGCTTGAATTGGTTAAGAAGAACATCAATGACTGTGGTAGTCACACTGTCTGACAAGGCTGGGTATAGCAGTGCAGGCACTAAACAGCATAAAATGCAAACACTGCACACTTGAAAACTGAAGGCAAACGGAGACCTGCTTGAGAAGTCCTCCATATAGATACAATCTACTCCTTCCGAAAACTTCAGAAAACCTGTATCATAGAATTGTGTCAGTGACTTGTGTATTATTTTTCTTTCAGTAAAATATATTTTTTAAACTGCCAGCCCTACAGTTATAACCTTAAGTCTGAATGGTATGCAACAGTTTTTTGACTTGTGCCTCAGTATTAAGGCTACACGTTCCCTGTAGGAAATATGGTCTATTTTTAATGGTGCAAAATGGAAAAAAAAAACCAATATATCTTTATACTATGCATATATTTTAATGGGCAGTACCAACCAAATGATGCTCTCTGATGTTCTAGAAGTGCTTATGCAAATGCTTCAGAATTTCCACCAACTTTCAATGTCCTTCAGCTTTACTCTGAGCAATTCTAAATAATAGAGGGTCACCTGTGAATAGCTTATACAGGAACACAGCACATCTCAAGAAATCCACTAAAATATTCTGAAACACTTTCGTATAGATTTTTCTTTGCATAAGAATCATATTGATATTATTTAAACACTGCACCAGGTCAACAACTGTGAATATTTCTGCATTGTTAAAAGGACCACTTTTTCTTCTTGTTTGGTTTTTTTCCATGGTTACCTATCTTAGTTTGCAGCATGGTGATGTTCCCACTTCCCTGTTTATAAACTATATAATGAGCTTAATAGAATAAGCTTCTTTGAGCAACAGGAATACTGGGTATAGCATACAATGCAAGAGTTATCAATAACTCATCCAAAAAGAAGGAGTCATCCAAGAAAAGGAAGAGGGAAAGAAAATAGGAGAAGGATATTCCGTGCTCCTTTCATGCTGTGTATGTGCATGTGTGTGTGTGCCTATGTTCAATTCCTTCCTCCCTCCTTTTGAAATGTGGAAAGAAGGGTCATGAGAGGAACACATTTATCATGACATTCTAGCCTCCAATTTTCAAATTAACATAAATGACAATCTTACACTGAAAACAATGCTCCAAGACTAAACCAAAAACTCGGAAAAAAGGAACAGATTTCTAATCAGGGCTGCCATCCATCTTGTTTTTTTCCCAGGTATGTTCTGCATACCTGTCTGAAATTTTATCCAGACAGGCTTTAAGAATTCTGCGTGTTTCCAGATACACAGCAAATCTAATCAGCTGATGCTTCCAATGGGATGTCCCATACATCCTGCTTTGGATTTACTACGGATGTACTACATAGATGATAAGTACCTACACAGCCAGCTTCATGCATCCAGGGAGTAAAGAGACCTTCCATTGTAAATTAACTCTTTACATGCTCCATAGTCTGGTGCATCCTGAAAGCAATGAACTTACTGACCATGCTTAGAGCAACTACAGTTTGTGTATGTAGGTGTCTGACACAGATGAATATATATTTCTGGAAATGTCAGACGGAAACTTGAGACCCCTTCCTCCACTGAGTGAACGTCATGTTTACTGTCTCCTAGCGTTTCCATGTTTTCTTCTTTACCTACTTTTCCTAGCAATCCATTCAGCCCATTCATCCAAAGACAGCTCAGGAGCAAGCATGTTCATTCCAGGCTAGGCTAATCCTGCATCTCAAGAGAACACTCATTCAGTCACCTCAACAGCTCTGGGTTATTCTTTGTCTGCTATGTAACAGATTTAAAAAATAGAAAAGTTTGAACTTCACATTTTTTAAAGAAACAGAATAAGTTTTCAGAAAAAAAAAAATAGTTCCACTTTTCCTATGAGCTAAGAAGTGAGTATTCCACCATGAAAATCACTGTGGCAGCAATGAAAATAATATAGTCTCTATCATACCTCCTCCAACACATTTATCAGCCTGAATAATTTTTTAATCTCTATGTGGATACAATCTACAAGTATATCAGTTTCAAACACCATGTCTTACTGCCATAAATGGATCTGCCCAAGTATAAAGTAAAAGAATCATGGAGAAACAAATCGTCCTGTCCTAAGGAAGGATAAATTATATTTCAAACATTATTGACATGCTTGTCTAACATGTTTTAAAGACATCCATTAGGAAAGTTGGCATTTCTTTACCAGGCAATCTATTCCAGTCCTTTACCAATCCCATTATAATTTTCCCTAATGACTAGCCTGAATCTTTCTAGCTACAGTACAACTTCCTTACTGCTTGTTCTTTCCTCCTTAAAAACGAAATTTAGTGAGATACATATGGGCCAGAATACTCATCACTGACTATAATTTTTTTTCTTTTTTTTTATTTTTTATTTTTGTTTAAGCAGAGATTTTGTTTAAGCAGTCACATCATTTATAATCAGAACCCAAGTTTAAGACAAGTATCTTAGTAGCAAATTTATGTACGAACATGCTATTGTAGAATAGTACTATCCTCTTTTTTTTTTTAATGATTTAATGAGAAGAAAGGCTAATTTGATATCTCATTTTGCAGTGTGCCAGCTATAACTATATTTCACCCTTTTCACTATGGTGTTAACTGACAAGAGTTTACTGTACCACACACTACATTCTCACATACAGCTGCTGAGCAACACTGAAATAATTTTCCAGACCATTAGGTGCATTTCCCACCTAAAAGACTGAGATGCTGATAATAATGCACAGATAATTCAAACAAGTACATGCAGGTGCAAACCTGTCAAATGGCAAAACACTGCAAGGATAATGGGGTTTCAGTCATCACATATAATCCTCTACTTGAATGCAATGTTTGTGTTTGGTATATATTTCTCCTGTGCAGCTGGCATATTATTGCCCCACAATAACAGAATATTTGCAGAGCCAAAAGAATGAAACCACATTCTGGTTAAATAAACTGACTTCAGCAAGTAATTCTGGAGGGAAGGAAAGGAGGACTCACCACATTTTTCAAAGCTAAATGATATGGTTTCTCTAGTATAAACCGTATGACTATGTTTACATGTATAAATGAATAAGGAACTCAAGCGGAAATGACAATCATTTGTTTCATGAACAATTATTGCTTTGTGCCTTTATCTCTATTCATCTTTGCAGTGTTTCCAAACATGTAAAGGAAATACAATGTCTTGAAATGTACACTTAGGAGAACATGAAGCAGCAGAACTCAACTCTGGGTATGTCTGAAATGATGAGTAGTAAGAATTCCCCAAGGCCACAACTCTTCTGAAGCATTCTCAGAGAGAGCACCTGCTCAGGTCTTTAAAACTGGGGGAATTACAGATTCCCCCAAATTTCTGAAGACTTTCATAATTCTTCTCCAAAACTTCATAATAATTATTATGCAACAGATACCACAGCAAGTGAAATACTGAAAATGTTATGCAGAAGCCTTAGTTTGAGACTTCCAAAACAATCCCTCCAATGCATAAATTTAAAAAAATTAAATTGTTTTGAATGACTGTAGCCATAACACCCTTGTTTGGTACTATGGTTTCTGCTGCCTGGTGGAAAATGACCTGGGGGTGTTGTTTGACAGCTGGCTGAATATGAGCCGGCAGTGTGCTCAGGTGGCCAAGAAAGCCGGCAGTGTGCTCAGGTGGCCAAGAAGGCCAATAGCATCCTGGCTTGTATCAGAAATAGCGTGGCCAGCAGGACTAGGGAAGTGATCGTACTCGGCACTGATGAGGCCACACCTCGAATACTGTGTTCAGTTTTGGGCCCCTCGCTATGAGAAAGACATTGAGGTGCTGGAGCGTGTCCAGAGAAGGGCAACGAAGCTGGTGAAGGGTCTGGAGCAGAAGTCTTCTGAGGAGCGGCTGAGGGAACTGGGGTTGTTTAGCCTGGAGAAAAGGAGGCTGAGGGGAGACCTTATTGCTCTCTACAACTACCTGAAAGGAGGCTGTAGAGAGGTGGGGGTCGGTCTCTTCTCCCAGGTAACAAGTGATAGGACAAGAGGAAATGGCCTCGAGTTGCGCCAGGGGAGGTTTAGAGTGGATATTAGGAAATTTTTCTTCACTGAAAGGGTTGTCAAGCACTGGAACAGGTTGCCCAGGGAAGTGGTTGAGTCACCATCCCTGGAGGTATTTAAAAGACGTGTAGATGTGGCACTTAGGGACATAGTTTAGTGGCGGACTTGGCAGTGTTAGGTTTATGGTTCGACTCGATGATCTAACGGTCTTTTCCAACCTAAATGATTCTGTTTATATTTCCGTTTTATTAAACTCTGTGCTTTTTAGAAGAAGCACAGCTAAACGGTGCTACAAAAGAAGAGATTTGCGTGTCAGTTCAATGCTGCAGTTCCTAAGCTTGTCTTGCATCCATCACATCATTTTACTATTCTTTTTAAGCCTCACATTTAGATCATACAGACAATCTTGAACAACAGAACCTGGTTACAATTTCAGCATAGACCCCCGCATCCAGTAGATGAGTTTTGTCCAGTTTGCAAGTATTCTGTATTTTCCAAAGAAAAGATGATGTACTTATTGTAGGAAAGAAGCAAAGGAACTCCAATTTGTTTCAACATACAGGACAAAATATCCCCCTTCTCCACAATGGTGGTCTGAACTGGCAAGCTGATACTGCCCATCTTAAAAGTGAAACCACTTCAGTTAAAAATATTTTGAATTACAATTTTACATTGACTGGATTGAGAAAATGTAAAATACTGTACAAATCTCTGAAAACTAAAATAAGCAATGAAGTTGCTCATTTTGACCAGACAGATTGCTCCTACTAAGTAAGCAGTTTTTAATTTGTGGGTTTACATATCATTTGCCAGATAATGTAAGATAAGACATGAAATCGGGAAAGATTAAATGCCTGATGAATAAATTTGAAGAAATGCATTCAAAATCTCTGAGTTAAGGAGGAAAAAAGTAGGAAACAAAGTCAGACAGGCAGGGACATTGTACACTGAATTGGCATTATACAGGTCCGAGGATTTCTCTCTCTCTAACAGTTCATCCATAAAATGTTTCAAAAAATAATGGCCTATTTCTAGGGAATACTATAAAGCTTCAAGTTAAAAAAAAAATAAAAATCATGAATTTCTGAAATGTGCAGTCTTATGCTTTATATAGCATGTGCTGCAATAAAATTCCTGGCAATAAATTAAAGGGAAAGGACAGCCTTAACCAGTGAAGTTTTATGTTCATCTTTGATGCAAATGTGTATGAATTGTGCATCACATTACTATAATGTATTTACAATTTGATAGGAAGCAACCCATATGCTATATGACTTAAATGTATGATTTTTAAGTCATATATTTCTGTTGATAATGTTCAGTTACAAATCCCACTTTTTGGCTATAATATATCATTCTTCATTGCCACATAGTTCTGGATTTTACTCTTTCAAAGAGAAGCTGTTGCTAGTTTCAGATACAATCTCCAACTTATTTTGCATTTGAACAGCTGTCCATGTGAAACATGCTATATTTCTCAGTAGCTTTTTACAACTATGACCATAGCTCTCCCTTAGGAAATAAGACATTAATTCCTGTTCCTTAAACCATAATCACTAAATAGAAATGGAGCTGTCTTCTCTTCTATCCAATTTCATTATTTTCTGTTCAGTAGACAAACTAAATAAAGTTTGCTCCCAGACATGGAGGAGATTCAATCTCCCTTTCTCTTAAAATTCAAATTTGTTCTCAACTATGGTAGTATGTTTTCATGATGTTATTAGCTAGATACACTGAAAACTGTGAAAACAGATGTATTGCTAAAACCTAGTATCATTTACAGTTAGTTATTCCTTATCAGTACTTCAGTTACTGATACTATTCCTTCATGGACACATAAGGGACATGGAAAAAACGTGTCTAAGACTCTTGTCTAAGATTCTTGACATTATTTCTGATCTATCTCAAGTATGTTTTGAAAAGGATTTTCTTTGTCTGTAGAAGTTTGAAAAAGCAAAATATTTCCCCGTTCACAGTCAGGATGAAAGTAAAACAGCCTCAGGAATCTTTATGAAAAAAGATTCTAAAGATCACTAATATTGAAGATGTTTATTTTAGTAATGTGAAGTTCTTTTATTTGGAGTTGAATTCCCATTTATAAATATAAAAATAAAATGTATTTCAAAGACCTTTTTTAAAAAAATAAAAGTGACTCATCTTATGAAGTGTTTTAATTTCAGTTATCCAGGTTTTTCCAACAAGAATATATTTTCTATCAGAATCATGGTCGGCTGTCATGGAAAACTGTATGTAGTCAAAAGCATGAGGGGGATTTTTTCCAGTCATAAAATTCTTATTTCTATATCTTGATGAGTTTGTGAGAAAAACATGCATGCCTGTAACTAAAATGCTTGAGTATTGCAATTTCCTGCCAGAGGTGACTGTTGGCAGCTTTACAGTAGTTTTTATAGCCAGTACAGAATATAGTATGCTGGCTTGAAAAAGTGTTCAGTCATCATGCCTATCTTTCAGGCTGGCTGCCTCGAAGGTGGTAGATTAACTTTATATTGTTAAAGCTATTTTTTGTTAAAAGCCTTTGATAGCATAGCCCGTAGCTATTTGTCAGACTTCCTTTTGAGTCTTGTCCTGAGAAGTAACTATGCTTATATAAACTTTCTCTTTACAGATCATAGCTAAATCTCCTTCTTTAAAACAACAGGTGATTTTATCTGTGCTGACACATTTGCTTAGATTTATCACTCCTATGACTTCCATTTCCACTCACCCTTTCCCATCTTACAATTATAATTATTTTCCTTACCAACCACAGTATTTTTTAATAAGCCTTCTCTGACACTGAAGTGTTCTGATTGCCAGTTTTGCTTAGCTTTTAAACTTTTTAGTAAAGCAGTAGGGATGAATTGTTTTTTTTTTTTCTCTAGTAAGAAAAAAAGTATTTTTCTTACTAGCGATGAGGTAAAATAGCAGTTGCATTGGAACACGCAATATTGGAGAAATATCAATATATAACCAGATCTTAGTTTTGCAGCTAGATCCTATTTCTGACTCTGATAACAAATACACTTTAAAGAGAGAGGTTCAAGACACAGTTAAAAGCAAAGTTTGTGCAATACTCTTCTCAGTGACTCTATTAGGAATAAATCCAGTGTAAATGCACAGACCTAGAACAATATAAGCCTGGGATGAATGAAACAAAATAAAAATTCAAGGACTGCATAAGCTTACTGCAGAACTGGCCATGAAGTGTATTACAAATGCACAAAAAGACTCTTTTCTGATCAACTTAAATACAGCCTGTGGAAATTAAACCATGTACAGTTTTGAAGTGGGAGGAAACAGACTTGCAAAGCCATCTTATCTTGATTATTCCATTATATAATGATTAGTTTCAGCAACACTTGGCTTTATTTTAACTTTCCTCGCTAATATATGTGCAGTTGGTAGGAACTGTCAGGATTTTTTTTTTCTTTTTTTCTTTTAATAATGATTGCCCCATGTTATTTATTAGAAACTGGAGGAACACTAACAAGGAAATTAGTGGTTTTTTCCCCCCATCTCTCTTACGAGAACTGTATCTACAGAACACGGTTTTTTTCCTTTCGATATAGGGGCAGGGATGAAGGGACTATATGTATTGGCTAAATCTTACAACATACAGCAAGAGAAGGTGTTCTTTAAAACATCTTTAAAACATTAAGAAATCAGCAACCCCTGCTTCCCCAAGGATGAGGTCACAGCACTGCCCTCAGTACAGTGTAGTTAACTGTGCATGTTTGTGAGAGAAAAGGAGAGAAGGGAAAAGGGGCTGATGTAGTGAGGTTATTCATTCTCCACTAGACCACAAATTGCTGGGACTGAATTCCCAGGCAAGAAAAATTTGGTATTTGCTTACAGAATATATAAATCTTAAACATATAATGGATTTTAATATGAGTTATTACATGTATCATTTGGATAATACATGATATCAGCTACTGGTTGATAAACAATGCTTACACTAACACTGCTCAGAAAACAAACTGGTTTTCATTTTATAATACCTAAGTGCTAGTTTCCAACTAGCCCTTCATACTGAAGAACATTTTTATTTACTCTACTCTCTCGCTCTCATCTATGCTCTGCTTTTCCTCCTAGGGCACTAATGCACTTACTCTAAAATCCAGTAAGTTAACCAAAGGCAGACACTGGCTGATACATTCATCATACTAATTATGTGTTGCATGGTATGTTTCTCCCATCAAGTGCCTCCTACATATTTGATATAAACCTTTCAAATCAGAAAGAAGAAAAATGAAAACAAGCCTCAAAGCCAAGCTGCGTGATTGAGAGAATCACTTATCCTAGTGTCACTGAACTACAAAATCAATTAATGTCTTCTATCATCTTCAGAAAGTGCTATCTAACAGGCAGCCTGCAACAAATTACACCAGATATTCCAAAAAGCAATTTCTTCTTCCATTTAGGATTAGAATGTAGGTAAATTGACCCTTTCTCTACATGTTCACAGTGTAAGGAAACAGGTCACTTTTCTTCTGCAAGCTTTTCAGGAAGATTCTGAATGGCTTGCTGAGACAAACCAAGGTGTAATTGAAATTCTGGCTGTGGAATTTACAAAGGAATATTTAACTGAGGTGTAATTTCTATGTAAAGTAACTTTCCCTAGATGTATTAGTGCTTTATATAATTTAAACAGTGGGATTGACCTTGCCTCTAAATGGATTTAAAGAAAAAGTCAACCCACACAGTGTCTTTCCAAGTAAACAAATCTGCACAGATATTTCATTACCACATTCAGTATCTCTACTTACTCTGTTTTGTTTTCCCAAATGCGAGTAATCATCTTAGCATCAAGTAGATGTCTGATTCCTTTTTCACAGCATTTTGCCAAAATTCACCTGACAGTGTATCCAAGTTTCATGGTCCAGACCACATTCTAACAATAAACCCTCCTCCCTTTCCTCTGTCAGTTTGGAAAAATAGTATTTTTCAAAGTAAGTGGAAGAGGATTGGTATTATGTCTGGAAATAAAACTGCCTAAAAGGCAGGAAAGTTCTTTTCCTGCTGTATTACTGGTCTCTCACTGTAAGCTTGTGTAAGATGCTTAGACACAAGCTTTAGGTGAAGGTACTTTTAAAGTACCTAAAGAAGGTACTTTAAAAGATCTAAAAAGAAGGTCTTTTTAAAGGTGAAGGTACTTCTATTTACCTTTCAATTTTGTCAGAAAGTTTTGTTTCTCACCTACTTCTGAATGGAAATCAAGCAGTTCATTTTTAGCTGTAACTCTTCACAATGCAAGTACTGACAATCGTAAAGAATACCTTGCTTTCATTCACCATTTCAGTTAGCCGAATGGTCTAAGATAGCATTCATTAACTTGAATGAACATCTGGAGTTTAAAGCTGGTAATTTTCAGTAGAAGATCTTTGGCTGAAAACTGCATGAACCACATGCAGCTTTGCTGATGCATGTAAAATGCTGCAAAGCCACTTTACATAAACTTTCCTTGTGTGATAACTGCTCTATGACACCGATTTCTTGTTTACACTGTGCAGACCAGTATTATGTTGTGTGGAAGGAGAAATAAGAAATCTGTGCACTGACTTCTTTGCCTTCCTTTCTTCCTAACAGGGCCCATACTTTTCTTTCCTGTTAGAAGCCATTTTCCTGAAGTCAGTCTATATCATAACACTTCTGAGAATGTCATCGACAGGTTTCATAGATGATGTTCTTCAACCTTCACCCTATCTTAAATAAACAGAAAGAAATACCACTGCTTCATTCCTTATTTTGGTAGTCAGGGCAATGGACAGAATTAAGATCTATTTCTCCTCCTGGGTCCCTAAGCACTCAGAACTAGCTTTAATGTATGATCCACTCACATTTTGTATGTTTAAATTCAAAGCATAATTTCATTACTGAATAAGGAAGTAAACCAGTCCACCTTTGACTATTTTTAAAAGGACAGTTACCTCACCTGCATTATCTAAACTATGAACAACAAAGATATTTCACATCTAAATATCCTGATATGGCTCAAAAATACATAGCATCCAAACAGCTACAAATTTAGCAGATAGAAAAACACAAAAAGGACAATGGATTTCAGGAGCCTTTGTATAATCTTCATTTTGAATATATCATTTGTGCATTTGGTGTAGTTTCCCCCTGTGCAGATGGTACATTGCTATCCCAGTAATGAAATTATCCTCAGAGCCAAAACACAAGTTAAAAATTTTGGCAATATTAGATAGTCTTAAAAAATGTGACCGGGGAAAAAAAAAAGGACAGTATCCAAAGGAAGTGTAAGTGTGCCATTTTTGGCTCACTTCAAAAATAAGAATGGTTTATGGAAGTCTTTAATTCCCCCTTCATTCTCCTTCCTTCTATCCCAGAGGCCCCATATGACTGTGTCCATCCTCCTAGCTAAAAGAGCTTGGATACAACTTCAGGTGTCTGCCAGAAAGGGGTGCTTCTGAATGACACACAGTATTTCCAAGCTCCAAGGGTACATTTGGTTTCTCTGCAGTAGTGAATATTTATATAAAGGGTTTTTGCTGCAGTGGAACAGGGAGGAGAGAAATACTGCTATGACTTTTTTGTTGGATTTTTTTATTCTGTCAAAAATGATATTCATTATTCTGAAAGAAGCAGTAAAACAAATAATGCATTTCAATTTATACACAAGCTCTGTTCATTCACTTTAGTACCAATCACTCTTGCATGCAAATCCTCTAATTACATTCCATTCTATTTAGAGCCACTGTATCTGTTCTTTACATACATATATATACACAAGCCGCAACATACGGTTTTTTTCTTCCTTTTGATGCTTTTAACAAGTATTCTCCATAAACCTTTACCTAAGCAAGGAGGTGTGAAATGGTAACTGTGAAAAACTATATAGGATTAAAATTCTTAATTCTTTTGTGGTTTCTATGTAAACATCTGCAGGTATGCAAAAGAAAGGGATATGAAAAGTCTATGTGACTGATTGCTTAACTATGAAGTGGATGCCACCCACATCAACAGTTGCCAGTAACTATTCTTAGTACAAACAGCATGCAAGTCACATTTATGTCAGGCTGTTTCTTGGGTAGACAAGTGCTCTACTGCACTGATCTTCTTGTTTACAGAGAACTAATGCCCCTCAGGTTTTTTGGGGTTTGTTTTCATTTTTTTCCTTTAATTTTCTAAGCAAGGATAAGATATGAACTGACACAGTGAGAAACTTTATCTAAATAAAACACTCTTCCAAGTCAGCTGAGGCTCAATGTTTTTAAGAACTGACTACTTGACACATTCATGGCCAGGAATGAATTCTCTACACACAGGGATGTCCACTTGAAAAATCAGGCAATAAATCTGAATCTAAATGCTCTCCTCATAAAGGAGCAACAACTCAGATATTAAAAGACCAGGTTCTTCTTTGCTTTTGTGTTGTTATTACTGGCAAATACATACATCTTGGATATATAAGCTGAGAAGGACAGTATGGCTTACTGGTCCTATTCTTTTTGCTAATGAAGGTTTGTTTTCTGGCAAATATTCAGCGAATCTCATGGTGAAAGAGTACCTGATGAATCTTTCATTTTTCCACCATGCTGATGGAAAATTATTTTATGACAGTGAACACAAAGTACTACTGAGTAAGCTGAAACACACATAGATTTATGAACTATTTCTAAAATGCCTATTAATAGAATAAACTTATTTTTCTTAGAAACCATTGATCCAAATATTTATGCAGCCATACTGTAGAACTGAAATAAACATGCAGTCTCTAGAGACAAACAATCTCAGGTTTCCCCTCGTATCTTGCCTTTACTGCTATATCAATATGGTAAGGTGTGTAACACTGTAGGCTGATGGGCTTCAGAGTCTGCGCTGTAGCAAACTTGGGGTTTTGGAAATCTTCAAAAAAAACCCCCACTGTACAGTGACATCGATCATACTGTGAACAGTTGAAACGCTTATTCACAGTAAATATTCCATGCATTCCTTATGACAGCCCAGATAAGCCTGGAGGAGCTATGGTACACTGTGTGGCATTACCCATATGAGTAGCCTGCTTCTCATTGCTAAGGCTGCCATTTCATATTTTGCTTCATTATTAAAAAAAAGCACCTCTATCAACAAGGTTTATGCAAACTGCATACAACAAATAATGTACTTGTTGAATTATTTTAATTCACTAATGTAGTTGCTATTCTATTCTCAGTGACTTCTTTCAGAATTTTAAAATGTTATCCTGTAATTTGTTCATGAACTTTGTTCTTAGTCTTGCTTTTCTATTCATGCTGCTGTTGCTGTCACATTCAGTGATAAATTTAAACAAGTTTATCCAAATGTCAGTCAAAAATGCTGCTGTAAAGAGCATGCCCCTTTCAGCACAAGACATACATACGTAAGCTCTCTTCATAGTTTTCCCATTGCGGCGCTTGTATTTCTCACATTTGTAGCACAGTGCCTCTCAGCTACTCCTTTATTCTCCAGGCACTAGCTGGCTTGCTCTGCAGTTCACTCACTACCACCACTTTGAGCTTGGACTAACACAGCAGATGAAGGTTTGCCTTCCATGCTGGTAGCAGCCCTGCCAGGAATCTAGGTCTTCCCAGTTGGAGCCTCACATTCCAGCCCTCTCCCTCTTTCTCCCTTCCTCCCATGCTTGCTCCCTCCCTCCCTCCCTCTCTACACTCCACCACACACCTGTAAGGTCCCATGTCCCCATGTGCAAATTCAAGAACCTCACATCAAGCATTCTTTCCAGATGTTACCAGATTCTTACCCAATTTTAGAACCTCTGACAGTAAGAGGTTTCAAACCTTCTTGGATAACCTATTCCAGTATGTAACTGTTTGGTTGTCAGGATTTCTTTTTTCCCTGTAAAGCCTAAGGTGTTGGGTTTGTTTTTTTTGGGTTTTGTTTGTTTGCTTATTTTAAATAAAGGATGACCTTATATGAAATTTGGCAATCTAAATTAATTAACACTTCCATCTGCAATAGACAGAGAAAACAATTCTTTTCCTTTTGCTACAGTCCTTTTTTTGATATTTGAGGACTCTTATAATTTGTTTTCCCAGTCACTTTTTTTCTTCTGACCAAACAACGACAATGGTTTCAACATATTTTTTCAGAAAATTTTTCCCACAGTCCTTATCACTCTTGTTAGCTTTTCTGGGTCCTTCCAAACAGTCTGTATCATTTTTTGAGTATCAAGAACCTGACACAATACTCAAGCTGAGGATACACCAAGGTCAAATAAAGTAGAAAAATTATATCATGTGTCTTATAGCAACTTAACAAAAGGCTTTGGTAGGGGAAATGTTCTTATGTGTCACTT
This sequence comes from Mycteria americana, assembly GCF_035582795.1. NCBI lineage: Eukaryota > Metazoa > Chordata > Aves > Ciconiiformes > Ciconiidae > Mycteria > Mycteria americana. The sequence goes on along the minus strand of NC_134366.1, from coordinate 90,714,706 downwards.
TCAACAGCGTCCTAGCGATCCTTCAATCACCATTATATTTTAAATTCCTACTATATGAATGTTATTCAAACTCTGTATTATACATAGTACTGATTATATATATTTTTGTTTTAAATGATAACTTTCAACTTAGAATTTTATTAATAAAATGTAGCATCTTGGAAGATATTTATACAGGTGTGATTAGAGGTAACTTCTATGTTCTCATTCATATATGTAAGTCATACTGCCTTCTAATCACTGAAATATCTTTTCAATCAATGAAGATAACTACACACTTCTAGGATACTGTAGACTTTCCGATGAGATAAAAAGGGACAGAAGTACCCATTTCCCTCAACAAACCATAAAAGGAGTCAAGACTAACTAGCACAGACACAGAAGGGTCGATTTAAATAGATGGACATATGTAAGTAACACAATTTCAGAAGACAAAAATTTTCTAGAATAGTAGAAAAAAAGTGATTCAGAGTAAAAAATGTAAGCTATGCTACATTAAAGATTTATGCTTTTAAGGATTTGGATATTCCAATGATGCATCCATTTGGGCATGAAAGAGAACAGATTTTAGGCTTTTAAACTTTTTTCCTCTTGGCATTGCTAATAGGCATTTTCTAAGCCTTTCAAAACATGACACTCTCCTAAGTAAAACAAGCAAATGTGGAAGAGGCAAGGAGCTCTCATAGCTAAATTATTAAATTAAATAATTTAATTTGGTAATCATCTAGGTCATGTTAAAATTTGTAAAACTGAAGAAAGTTGAGCCATACAGCTCTAGAAAAGCCACAGAAAAAAGAAACTATGAGCTTCATTTGATAAAACAGTTTATTAACAGCAGCAGGGTGGAGATCAATGTTACTCATTCATACCCTGAGATCCAGTAAAAAGTAATCTATAAGGAAATAATACATTTAATTATTTTTTTTTTTAAACAAAGCTCAGTAAAGACTACTAAAGGAAAAAGTACTGGATTGTGGCCTAATGGCTATCACCAAGATTTTATTTATAAACAGGGTTTGAATTTCTTCAGGAAATTCTGAAGTGATAAATATTATACATCTGTTATTCAAGTAAAAATACATCTGCTACCCAAACCAGGCATGGACCAGTGCATGCTAAAGCCAATGGTAACTCCCCTTTCCATATTAACTGGGCATTTCTGCACTCATCTGATTTAACTTTAACTACCTGAAATAACTAAGCTTGAGCTGGTTGTCTAGATTTTCCTTCTAACCAACTATGAGAACTAGATAGTTCTAGGATGCTTTAGACATTTCAATGAAATGAGAAGTCACAGAAATTCCCATTTCCCTCAACAAACTATAAAATGATTTAAGGTTGACTAGCACAGACACAGAAAGGTGTATTTGAACAGATGAATCCTAACCTCACCAATGAGGTTAACTAGGTACCAGTAACTGATAGAGCGTAAAAGTTAGTAATAAATATTAGGAAGTCTAAAATATGAATGTGATGCTCTAGTCTTTACGTTCAGTGGTATTTTATGTGGTATGTTCAGTGGTATTTTAGTGGTATGTCAATTTCTCAAGCAATCCAGATCATTCTGTGTTAGGGTCCATCCACTCCATCATTTCCCACTCAGTTTGTCAATACTGAGTAATATTCAGTAGTGATCACACAATTTCTTCAGTCCACTGACAAATTTTTATTACTGTGCTGCAAGCACATCATATAACCCACCACCACAACCATGATTATTTGACAACACCTCTTTTACTATTCTACGTCCCTGAAACAGCTAAGAAAATTTGAAAGGTCAATAGTTGAAGTCTACAGGAATACTGTAGAACACTTTCTCTTCCACAGCAGCAGTGGACAAAAGTTCTTGCCACAGAGTGCAGGAGTGTGAGCAAAGGAGGGCACCTAGCTGAGAAAAAGGGATCTAACAAATTGGTTTAGACATGCCCTGATACTGAAATTACTTTGCCTTCTTGCAGGATGCTCCAAGAACACTCCCATCACAGAAAGGAACTTCAAAGATGGAAAGAGACAGGCAGGTGTTGGCAGTGGAAAGATTTAACTATTAGACACATAGGTAATTAAGTTTATGACATCTGAGAGGACACAGATTAACTTGTCTGCTAAGTGTAAAGGTTACATAGGTCTCCTAATATGTCTAGAGGACTCAGTAGGCATACTTCATGTTGCTATCAGTGATGTAGAAAAGTGCAGGAGGGATGCTTTGGTGGTTGACTCATGCCTTCAGGGGCAGGAGACTGAAGTCCTGGATCTCCATGGAAAACTGCCAGGTTAATATATAAAACCTGAGATGCAGGTAGAGATTTACAGTCTCACTGTGTAGATGACAGTATGATGTAGAGAGGAAGAATTTTGGCAAAGCAGGAACCAGGGAACCTTTTGAAACAAGAGAAACCTGGACAGAACCATCAGGCTACACTTTAACAATAATGGAGCTAGGCTGCTGGCACTAAAAACTAAAAAGGTCACAGAAAAGTATTTAAACTAGGAGTGGGAAGAAAGCTGACAGATACAGAAAAGTAACCTGTTCAGTCTGATGCAAGTCACAGGGGAGAAACAGCTATCATTTATTGTGCCTCTGAAAAGGCCAAGAGGGAAATAATCAGAACAATAACAGTAAGTATCAGAAAGACAACTCAAATCACCTACAACACCAACACCAGCAAGAAATTCTAGAAGAAGTTAAAAAAACTGGCCAGAAAGGTAAAGGATGAGCTTTAGTGTACAGAAATGTAAGGTAATACACTAGGGAAAAATTACCTAAACCCTGCCTATGCATACTGGCAGTTACAAATAAGGAAAACAAAGGTTTTAGTTGTTTCTGGCAGTTCTAGATCACAGGAATAACAGCAACTATAAAATCCAACAAAATGTTGGGCACATTGGAAAACGTATTAAGAACAGGACGGACAATGCCATTGTGCTACTCATTAAAACTTAATGTGTCCACATGTTGAGTACTGAGAGAAGTTCTGGCCTTAGAGTGTAAGAACACATGTCTTAAGGTCCAAGCAGAGTTAAGTAAGGTCCAGAAATGAACAAGTAAATTGATTGTTTGGTGCAGGCGTTTTAAGAGGAGGGACTAGAGAGGCTGACATTCTTCAATCTATTGACTGAGAACTGCAGGAAGACATGCCCAAAGTTTACTGCATTTTGCTGCAGTAAAAGTAGGATTGCCTCATCATGTTATTTTTTGTAGTTTTATTTGTACTATTATTCAATGTTTCTGTCAAAGGAGTGTTAAGTGAAATCTCAAAAGTCAGTAGATGACAGTAAGCGCTTCTGGGTAATAAAATGCAACACAAGATAAAGACAGAACTATTATTCACCAAATCCAACAACACTAGAATTGAGGACAACCGATGAAACGCATAAGAGAGGCTGGTTTAAAAGAGATATAAAGTACTTCTTTAAAATGCAGGTAGTGAACTTTTGGAACTTGCTACCACAGGACAGTACCAGCAGGTTCAGAAAAGGATAAACTCATGGACAACAGATTCATAAATAGATAGTGTAAGGACTAGGCAAGGTGCCACCCCCTTACATCCCTAATGCAATGGTTGTGGATGCTGGGAAAGTATTAGTGGAGCAGACTACAGAAAGTGCCCAGGCTAATGTGTTCTCCCTAAACAGCATCCCCCAACTGACATGTCAGAGGCAGGATACATGGACCACTACTCTGACGCAGAAGGCTTTTATTATATCCCGATTTCTTAAGACTTCTTTGTTCAATAGTGTTTATTTAAAGTCATTTTCTATTTTCCATCTTCTCAATCAAGACTGAATTATTCGTGTCTTCATTCAAGTAAAATCAAATAAAATATATCCAATAAAATACAGGCTTATGTCTGAAAGGGATGTTCAGTTCTAAGAGAAGATGGCAACTTGTGCCTAAGGCAAGAGTTGCATAGATTTTGAATTGCATTCACTCAGGAATCCAAAATACTGTGATGTTTTACAGTAATGTAAATAATATTAATAGGCTATGAGATTCAGGAACACACACACACACAAAGAGACAGCAACTGAAGATTTATATGTCACATGCAGGGAACCAAAAGACAGAGTACTAGAAACACAGGACAATCTGCAGACCCAATTTGATCTAACCATTTCCCTTGGGCAGCTACTACTCGTGAAATAATAAGCCAGGAACATTGTTTTCTAGAAGCAGCAGCAGCTGGTACAGGAGTAGTTGAGAATAAAAACACTGCACAAAATTACAATAAACACAGCAGGGTTACTATACAGGACTTAAACACAGCGAAGAGGTATGAATTTTGTCAAATGAATTAGCTCATTTTGTTCACTTGTATTTAAGTCCTCACTCTGTCAATAATAAACTCAAAAGATAGCAACCAGTTTAGTCAGAAAGAAATGAATTTGGCTGGAGGTGAAGGTCAGGTGAAAGTCAGCATGAAAGGATATTAAATTGGAGAAAAGTAAATAAATTGTACTCCCTCCTTCTATCCACTTTTTTTCTATTTACATGAATTGGTACAGTAAAATCCTACTATTAAAGGACTGGATTTTAAAAATTGTGTTTTCTTAAAGTCATTTCCCTTTGATACTAGGGACAACTAAAAGCATAACTTGAAGTACCACTCCATCTTTTCATTCAGCGAAATCTTAGGATTCCTCTCATTCTGCAGTCCAGAAAAGGGATTAATGACAGAAGTTAAGAAATACTGCAAATTGAATATGTCAGCTTATGCCTGTATTATAAAGAATAAACACTAGTTTATGATGATTTCAAGTGTTGTAGTTCTTCATCAGGGTAAAAGATAGCAGCCTCTATTATGCTTTTAAAATATTGTCAATACTTCTTAAACATGTGTCGTGGTTTAGCCCCAGCCGGCAACTAAGCACCACGCAGCTGCTCGCTCACTCCCCCCACAGTGGGATGGGGGAGAGAATTGGAAGAGCAAAAGCAAGAAAACTCGAGGGTTGAGATACAGACAGTTTAATGGGGAAAGCAAAAGCCGCACACACAAGCAAAGCAAGGCAAGGAATTCATTCACTACTTCCCATGGGCAGGCAGGTGTTCAGCCATCCCCAGGAAAGCAGGGCTCCATCACGCGTAACGGTTACTTGGGAAGACAAACGCCATCACTCCAAATGTCCCCCCTTCCTTCTTCTTCCCCAGCTTTATGTACTGAGCATGACGTCATGTGGTATGGAATAGCCCTTTGGTCAGTTTGGATCAACTGTCCCAGCTGTGTCCCCTCCCAGCTTCTTCTGCACCCGGCAGAGCACGGGAAGCTGAAAAGTCCTTGACTAGTACAGCAACAACTAAAACACCTCTGTATTATCAACACTGTCTTCCAAAACATAGCCCCATACCAGCCACTATAAAGAAAATTAACTCTATCTCAGCTGAAACCAGGACAACATGCTACAAAATGGTTGTTTTACTCCCAAATTGCAGCCTTCCTTTCTTCGTTTTACCTTACTGGTTCTCACAGGCAGTGTAGGTATCCTGATTCACATCAGCTGAGTACCTCGACATTATCATTATCAAGAATTTTCTTTTCCCAGGGAAAACACTCAACATGTTATCTCTGGATGCATTTGTTGGTTTTCTTCCTTTTCCTTTTCCTTTTCCTTTTCCTTTTCCTTTTCCCTTTCCCTTTCCTTTTATTTGTAACACAGGAGTTTATGTTATTATGCATTTGTTTTACAGCCTGGGCTCTGTTTTCCTTCACCTTATAACACAGCCACAACAACAATTACTAGTACCTGTGGAACTAGCCATTGTAACCATCAATAAACCACCAAAAAATAGACTCCATACTGAAGGTATGAAATAATTCTAAATGCAAAGCTCCTCATTCCTTTATTAAATTACACACTTACCTAAGCATGTGAGTTTTAATCTTTTCACAAACTCAGAAATAGTTGATTTCACAGTGTATGTGAATTACTGTTTTCTTGTACCTTGCTTTTGAGTTCTCTGTTTAATTCAAATGAGCAAACAAACTGTAGTTCTGCAGTGGTGTATGTTAAAAGCATTATGAAGGTAATGTGAATGGAAACAACCTTGGAGTCCCCTCTCTTCCGTAGTATTCATCTTTATAGTCTGCACCCTGCCTCCTTCCTTTGACTGCCCACAGTTCACTCCTTTTCCTTCAGTAGGTTTCAAGCCCCTACTTCCCCAAATGTCTGGTTTTGTTTTATGTGGTCTACCTGAGGAGGGTAACTTTTCAGAAGAAATGTTTTATCTGAGGATATATTTTCAAGGAGCAATACTCTGAAAAGTGACAAGTGTTATCTATTAGAAAACAATTCCATTAAGCATACAAAGTAAATGTAGTTCCCAAATAAAGAGAAGAACATTTTCAGATGGAAGGCTTTAAAAATAAGTAAATTTGCAGTTCCATGTCATGGTATGTGTTTTTTTTCTTTTTTAATTTCTGTATAAAAAAAGTTTTCCAATTTGCTGTATCATTATTGTGATAAGTGCCAAATAAATTATTAATACCTTGCCACTTCTTTGAATGTTGTTTTCAGTAATTTAAAACATTTCCATCAAACTGTTCATTTTAAATGCAAATATTATCAATTTAATTAATATTAGAAGATTGGCTACTATTTCTGAATATAAAAAATATGGCACATACCCACTATAATAATAATAAAAAGTTCCAGATTAAGGACAGGTTTCCTGCTCAACTATTCTGTGTCTCACCTTCTTTTTTGGCATGAGACACTCTACACTGGTACAGCCTGAAATAAGGAAGGTATAAAAATATGAAAGCAAGCCCTACATATGGCAATATAAAAGGATCTTAAAAGAATGATAATAATCTTGGAACCTACACATTCAAAATGGCCATATAAATTGAAAACATGATTAATATATCAAAGATAATCACAATTTCTCAGTTTTTAGTATGGAAATATACCAAAGCTTTCACAATAATAAGCAACAGTATTCATGAAGTGTTTGAACAAATATGGATGCCTGTAATTGCCTGTAAGAAATGCAGCCAAAACCTGGTGCAAAGGAAAAGGACATGGTTTAGATTTTTTAAAAAATTTAAAATAAAGACTTATAAACGGAGAAACCTCAAAATGCCGTGCTTCTTCATCCTCATAAATCAATTTAAACAGCAAATAAACTTTAGTAAACCAACATTTAGATAAATTTCTTTAAAAATAGTTTAACATTTTATTTGTGAAGGTATCAAAATAAAACATTTTATAATATCTAAATGAAAATATTACACTGCAGAAAATTTTCCTTCATTTCTGGTCAATATAATCATTCCTGGTTCCATTCTTTTAAATAGAAAGTGCAGTGAAACAATAGTAATCTAGGCATACATATGGCATTCTTCATGTAGGAAGTATAGGCTCAAACATCCCAACCAATCGAAAATATCAAACTCCATCTCCTACATATTTGCCTATTAGATAAAACGGATGACAAAATCAGCATCTTTCTACTGGCAGCTTTGTAAATCTAGTCTTCCATTTCTTAACTTTTTCATTATGAACGCAGCAGAATTACATACTTTGTTTTCACTGGCTCTGAACAAATGATTGAACAAAAATATTAGAGTTGGTTTTTTTTTTCCAGTTTGGTCTTCACTGAAGGATGCTATTTAAAAAAAAATTCAGTTTGACGTGAATATCTTCCACCCTTTTCCTACCTAATCTGGCAATCAAACAAAATAAACAAAGTATTTTCTTAACCCTAAATTATCAGCATTGAAAGGACTAATCTTTTTTAAGATCAGCTGCAATGTTTTGTGGTTTCACTGATGCCTGGTTTCTCTCTCTGCTGATATAATTCTGAGGAGCTAAACAGAGACACGGAATCTATTAAAGTGAAAAAGGTATTTAATTCCTTCCTTTAGAATTAATTGGAAGTGATATTTTTCAAAATTAAGCAAAAATGTAGCTAAATCAAAGACAGAACAAATAATATTCGATTGCTATTGACAAAGCAGTCAGGCCAACAAGTATAACAGCACTAAAACATTCAGTAAGCTTATTTTCTATATTACTTTCTGCATCACTTAGTAGTTAAACTACAATAATTTAAATTCTTCAAGTTATCCACTGATTTCAATGGAAGGAGAATTAAACAACTGTGTACCAATATGTAACTCTTTTTTTTTTTTTTATATTAATGTTATTTTCTCTACAGTGAGCCTGAGAGCCAAAACTGATCTTAAGAGAACTGAAAATGCAAATATTCTATGTCAAAAGGAAAGTTTTACCTCAAAAATTATTTCTTAAAATTAATATTATCTTTCCATCATAGCTTTACTCTCACTCTCTGTGTCTATGTATATACTTATATATTATCTATTTAAGAATAAAGTGCAAACTTCATTTAGAGCCACATAAGTATATTTCCCACTAACGTGGCAAGAAAGAAAGGTAGAAAAACCTTAGTTAAGGAAAGAATAATCTAAACCATGCATGCATCCATTCATCTAATTACTAGGGATGTGGCAGAGTATGCTAACACAACTATGGGAATGTGAACTGATATTCTGAACCACTACAGTCTGGTGACCAGACAGAATCCATAGAAATATATAAAAGGATAGTACTCTAAAAGGAAGTAATTTTGCCTCCAAATCATTAAGCAGTAACTTTTTTTTTTTTTTTTGGCGGGGGGGGGACAAAAACAAAACTACAAGTCTCTTCCCCCAAAAAAGCAGTGACATTTTATTCTCAACTCTAATTTCACTTCAAATGGCAATTCCCAAGGAAGTCTTAAGTACTAAATTGTCAGCAATGTCTACTTAAGTAACATTTTAAACTTTTTATTTTTTTCCATGCATTTCTACAGAATACCTGAAGATAACTTCATTTTTAATATACAAACACCACATTCTAAACAAGTAAAACCCCTGCCTTTGAATGGTTTACAGATTATGACCAAGAAAGGCTCATACAGGAGAGCACCTGCATTTTTCACATCTGCGGATTTTCCAAGATGTACTACTGCAGTAATGTCATCTGGAATAGCAAAGAGCCACAGAGGTACTGAACCAATCACTGAATACATCTCCTGTACTCTGAGTAATCTATATACACAAACATCTGAATCTGCTACACTAAAGAGGAAAATAAAAAAAAAGAGAAAAAAAGAAAGTTAAGTGCTATTCCATTCTGGAACAGCAGGAGAAAGAGCAGTTCTCTGGAAAACACCTGTAGCCACAATTCTGTATTTGGTATTTGCACAGGATTTCAAAAGTGAGGTGAGTTCATGGCTGAGAGAAAAGGTTTGATTTATCTCTGATTTGTGCTGGTGCAATACTTACTATTCAACACATAAGCTAAGGTTTTGTCAGTATGACATCCCCCTCCCTGCCCCTGCCCTGTATACACATCCCAAAATAATGAGGTTTCTTCATCAACATGCAATGATAGCAGGCAAAATCACTGAGGATCAAAGTGCTCCACAGGTATCAATACCAAATGTATCCTCTATTATGAAAGATAATTTGGCAAAAGTTCAAACACAACAACATTTACATCTTTACCTTAGTGAGATAAGAATTAATGAAGTGGCAAGCTAAAGGCACATGTATCTCCATATTAAACTACAAAAAGAAACTGAAAATCCAAGTTGTTAATTGTTTTTCATTGGTCTCACTAGATTTATAAGACTACCAGACATTCACCAGTGTCATTAAGAAGAAGAGTCCTAAGGTGAAATGAGCTACTATTAACATAAAACATGAACGAGAAAGATGATAGCTGACACAAGGATTTACTGGAACATATGTACTGTGAATAGTTAAGAGCAAATACTGTAAAATCAGAATAGTCAGACTCTGCTTATGATACAGTAACATGACTCCATTGGCTTTATTAGTAGTGTGCGTTTTTTTCCTGTTTGTCCATGTGAAAAGGAGACCAAGTCAACTATTTTTAGTGCAAGAATCATAAAGCCATTTTGTACTTGACACAAAAACCCACAAAATTGGTAGTAAGTGAGAATGATGATGTGCAAACACATTTTCCAAGAAATCAATAATCAGTGTGTTTTTAAAATGTCAGACGAAACCTCTACCTGGTTATCATTTATGTAATCTACTGTATCATCCAACCATACTGAAACATTTCATGAAGTTCTGAGATGTGAAAATGTAAGTGTTCATCACCAAAGAGACATTTTAGACAAATGAATGTCATGTCCAACTAAGATCATTTCCGGAGATACAACATTTGGATTATTAATAACACAAAAGGGGAGAATTGATACAACTTGCTCAACAAAAAGGTACTAGAATTGTCAACAATAATGCGTAAGGTAAGTGTCTGCATTAAAATGATGGATGATTTCATGGGCCAACCCATGTTACACAACCAACACAACAGTGTCCACTCACACAGTAGTAATGAAAAAGGAGTGCCTGGATTTTGGCTATGTATTAAATGTACTTCCAGTCATCAGAAAGTAAGAGTATGTCAGAAAATAAGATACCAGAACATTTGGTGTGACCCACAGCCAACTTCATGACCCTATGTGAGGAAACCCAGAAACAGGGACAACAAAACTTTTGGTTCCAGTGACTTTTTTTCTTTTGTACCAGATCTGACAGGCAAGATTTTTGTAAGGGCACCTGCTTTAAAAACAAACAAACAAACAAACAAACAAGAGTATAAATTTCAAAGACAGGTATTGCTTACATAAATACAGTGCTGAAGGAATGTGTCTCCAGCCTTACAGACCAACAAATTACAGCTATTAAAATGAAATACTTCAATTCTCCTTCAGCTAAGATCTTCATTCATTATTTAATTTTGTTTTGCCTGGACTAATGCATTAATTTCTTTCACAGTTTCTTAAAATCCCATTTTTTTAGTGCAGACACCTGAAATATATACAGTTCATATCCATCTCCAAGATAATTCTTATTCTTCTTCAACATCACATTGAAAATAGTTTTTGTTCTTGCAATCCTGAAAAAAACAGCTTCCTAACTTTCTCAAAAAGTACATTAGTTGTTTTTAATACCTTCCTATTTGCCCAAACCCCTTTTTATTCTCTAATATGGTCATCCTGTTACTAGTAATATCTGATGTTCCGTCCTTTTGAAATAGCTTTTGCATGCTTCTGTACCTCATGGCTCAATTTTATAAACCTGTGCATAGTGTTTCATCTCCTATTTGTAATGAAGAAGGCAGAAAATTTGAAGCCTAATATACAAGAAAACATTTTTCTCCTTTTCTTGGAAAGACATCAGGACTGTGTATATGTATGAAGTGCAGGAGTTCATGTGTGTTACACTCCAGATTGCAACAGTTAAAATCATCCAGTTGCATTATCTTAATCCATTTCGTATACATTAGAGTATTAGCCAATGTGGACACAGGCTAGTATTAAAACTAAGCATCCATACAACTGTTTACAAGATCAGGGCTTTATCTTGGTGTTGCAGAAATTAATGTACACAAACAATAACAAAACAGAAAAAAATAAATCTATCAGTTCAAATAGGTCTGGATTATGAAAGTCATGAACTATGATTGTGTATTACTAATAATCAGAGCTATTGTTGAATGTATTTGTTGATTTATTCTATCATGCTGAGTATAACTGTAAACACACAATCTCATTCAAGAGAGTAGCTCCAGATAGAAATTTCATAGTGGATATTATAATCGCATTATATTGTATTGCACAGAATGACTAGAGATATAAACAGGAAAGTTAACTGAAACTGGGATCCAAGATATTCCAATATGCCAGTAATTCAAGCATTTATTCTTCGTATATAGTGCAATTTTCTTTTTATAAACCAAAACATTTCTTTAGAAGTTTTAAGATCCTAGTACAAAGGACCTTAAATCTCTAGATGAGATTGTCCTGTATGCCTTCATAAGTGTAGCATTCTTTCTGACACGGAAAAAAAGAGTAATTTTCTTGAATGCCTAAATGCAGCTCCAGTTCAGATACACATAGGTAACTTATTTTCATTTAGCTGCAGACAAATAAAGCGTTCTTTTACATGGCAGAAATACTTACAAAATCAAGATACTGCAGAAAGAACAGTTTCTATTTCGGCATCAGCACCATTTAGCTTGTTTTGCTGGCATGCAATGACAACTGCGCCTCGTCTTTCCAGGAACATGGAGACAGGGGAAGCAGTGTGTAACGTGATTCAAAAGTTCATCATGTGCCGATGAAGAGCACATAATATAGACTTGTAGACATAAGTCTATAGACTTACGAAGTATTACATGGAAACAGCTAGTTTTTCCACAGGCAGCCACTTTTGATCTATCTATTCTATTATTATAGAATACACTAGCAAAAGCTAGTTAAATAATAGTTCAGATTTTCATGTTCTTTAAGAAAAATAAAGAGAAGTGGTCTAAACTAGTGTCCTTCCTGGTTTTTTTTCCTCTTTGACAGCGGCAGGAGAGATCCTTTGAGCATCTTAGGCTTTAGGCAAGTTCACACTGGGCAGAGTTTGTCAGTTGCTTAGATTTATCTCCAAGATTTCCAGAGTTGACTTACTGCTGTTTCTCAGTCATGTCACCCGTAAAGGCCTCCAAGAATAGCCTTTTGTAGATCTGCTCAATAGTAAGGCTCTGGAGCTCAAAATTACTAAATGTCTGTAAAAAACTGAAACTGGGACTCACCATTTCCTCCTTCCTGGTCAAGTAAGTGACAACAATTACTGTACTGTTGTAACTCCCTTATACAGCCTCAGCACAATGGATTAATAACATAACATAATCACTTATATTTAGCCCTGTTTAACATGGCTGGAGCCCACTGTGGAAATCTAGTGACAAACTTTTTAAAAGTGTTTTTGGACACATGCAAATGGTGGTTCTTCAGAGGCTCAGAACTCTGTCAAACCTTCGTGTAACCTTACTATGAAAACAAAATCTGTCTTTTTAGCTCCAGAAATTTCTTCCTTCCAATTGCCACACTCTCACTTCAAACCAGAAATGGTTACAAAATGCAAAAATTTACTAAAAAAATAATTTCCTTCACTGGTCACATTCTTATAAACTGCTTTTGCTGAACTAACATAATCACCAGACATAACAACAGTTACATAATTCATCATTTCAGCTTAAATAATAAAATCTTGTACAGTCTATATGCCTTATAATGGAAACTGTTACTCAACCTTAACTATAGGCATTGCTATCAGCTCTGCCCAGAATATATTTAAAAACCCCAAACTTCTGAAAGCTAATATTTTCTTCCAGTTAGCAGAATTTGTGCTGTGGTTATCAGCAGTCTAACCTGCCACCTGCCAATTGCAATTTCTAACTTTTAACATGGTACTTCTTATGCTGTGTTCTCAGTACTACACCCACATTTCCAACAAGCAGAATAGCAAAATAAGATGATTACATACTACTTCATGAACAGTTACTGAATCATGGCACATAAACTATCAATATATATGGAAATGAATGTCTAAAATGACGAGTAGTAAAATCAATATATTCAAAATACAAATATACTTTTGGTTGAAAATTATCAGTAGAATTTTTTTTTCATAGATAAATGCAGTTTCCTCATATACAAGGGGGTTTGTGTGTTTTTTGTTGGAGGAGGATGATGCAGATGGTTGAGTTGGAAAATTTCTTCCTTCTCACTTTTCTACTAGACAGGAATCCCTTAACTTACACTAAACTACCTAAAAACATTGTGACTACCAACCTGAACAGTTTTCTTGCAAATCGGAGGTTTGATGTTGAATGAGAGGTGCCTCATTTCATTATTTCCTAACTGAAACTTTATACCTACTAAACACATTACTGGCAATTTAATTTTGATTCAGAAAAATAAAAATGTCATTTTTCACAATTTTTTGTAAGACAGTTATTCAAAGTATCCTCAGCACTAATCACTTATTTTCAGTTAACACTATAAGGATAATAAAAAACACCCCATAATGACCCTTTAAGTATGTTATCGTGATATTTTAAAAGAGGCTGGAATTTTAAATTACTTTATATTTCAAATAGACTTGATTATTTTTCTATCTCTTGGTCTTTCTAATGGGAAAAAGACGCCCTGAAACAAAGAAAACAAACCTTCACATAAAGACAATAAAGTACAGTTAGGTCCTGTGCTGTTGTCTTAATAATTTCTGATTCAGTACTGAAAGGTTAGACTTAATACAAACTTCACTGAATAGTAAAAGAAGATCCCTCTGAAATGAAAAGATTTTAATTAGATTTTCTAAAACTGACTTGTATTATCTCTAAGTCACTGAAGTAGCCCATCACTGAGCAATGAAAAAGTAGCAATGCCATCATATTATATTCTGGATTGCACTATGGTCTACTATGGTCCACTAAGCCATTCTCTCAGAACAGTAACACAATTTTATATATATATTGCTGTGCTTGTAAAATGAAATCTATATGAAACTGATTTGGAGTGGAAGATGAGAAGCACTTCCTATGAAACTAGATGACATTACAATGTTGCACAGGCACCACAATGATTGCCACCAGATAGGAGAGCCTTATTGCCATGAATATGAGAACTGGTGATCCTCAGACAGACGTCCCTGCCATTTGACGTATGGGTGCTTCAGTGTCCATGCCATAAGAAACTGGCCAGCACAGGAAATGCTAACACAGAATTATAGAATCATTTAGACTGGAAAAGACCTTTAAGACCATCGAACATGTCTGTCTCTTTCCAGTTTGACTAGTCAAAAAGAGAAATGCCAAGAAAGCCTTTTTCTATTCTTCCGTTCACTATGGAGCAGGCAGGGTCTGCAAGCAGGGCATGTCTGCAGCAGCCCACAGCTGCAGGGAACACCAGTTCAAAGGCTAGCTGCTCCCTTCCCAAGTCCCAGTAATGCCTGAGATGGCACAGCTGCCTTCAGCCCCTGCTTGCTCCTGAGGACAGTAAGCACGTATGCGGGCAGGGGACACCGGCGGGTTAGAATTTTCGCAGGCTCTGGGAAAATTGAATGATAGAAAGGGCTGTTAAAGACTACACTGAGAGCAATGGGTGGTGGGACACTCAAACATTGGGATACACATTTTGCAAAAGCCACCTGGTTAGTCAACACTAGGAGATCTGTCAGTCAAGCTGGCCCTGCCAATCAGAACATTTACGTACTGTAGAAGGGGATAAAGTCCCTGTAGTGCACAGAAAAAATTTGTTGGGGAAGACAGTCTGGGTTACTCCTGCCTCGGGCAAAGGCAAGCCCATTTGTGGAATTGCTTTTGGTCGAGGACCTGGGTGTATTTGGTGGGTAATGCTGGAGGATGGGGAATTCCGCTGTGGACTTCAAGAGGATTTGATTTTGGGTGAAAACAGCCAATGAACTGAATGGTATGATGTTAATTGCTATATAATACTGTATGTTATCTCTTTTATGGTTGCTATATGCTATATCAATGGTATTTCAGTGAGAATCACCCAGATTAATGAAGAATGAACTTTGATGAAACCCAGCAAAATGCAGCAGTGATGGAACCAGAACTGGCTTCAGCATGCAAAAATCCAACACCACACACCATCTCTCCTGCCCTGAAGGACTGTTATGACAGATGGAGCCCAAAGTCATGGACTAAATGAACTCAACAGACATTTTAGAGGGATGGTCCATAGACCAAGGGAATGATATCTGTGTGTATATATTAAAAGACAGGAAAAGTGGTGGTGACTGATTGGAATGTATTGGAAAGGGTAGAACTTGAGCATGATGTAGATGGTATAGAATAAGGTGTGGATACTGTCCTGGTTTCAGCTGGGATACAGTTAATTTTCCTCCTAGTAGCTAATACAGTGCTGTGTTTTGGATTTAGTATGAGAATAATGTTGATAACACACTGATGTTTTAGTTGTTGCTAAGCAGTGCTTACACTGGTCAAGGACTTTTCAGCTTCCCATGCTCTGCCAGGCACACAAGAAGCTGGGAGGGGGCACAGCCAAGAAATCTGATCCAAATTGACCAAAGGGCTATTCCATACCATATGATGTCATGCTTAATACGTAAACTGGGGGGAGTTGGCCGGGGGGTAGCGATCGCTGCTCAGGGACTGGCTGGGCGTCAGTCGGCAGGTGGTGAGCGGTTGTATTGCTTGTTTTTTTCCTGGGTTTTGTTCCTCTCTTGCTCTCTTGTTGTTTTCTTTCTCATTACAAATTATTATTATTATTTTTGTTCCAATTATTAAACTGTTGTTATCTCAACCCACAAGGTTTCTTACTTTTGCTCTTCCAATTCTCTCCCCCAACCCAGCGGGTGGGGAGGATGAGCGAGCGGCTGTGTGGTATTTAATTGCCAACTGGGTCTAAACCACAAGAACTTCTTATACTCTTCCCGTGTGGTACAGCCCTAGTAAAAATGAAATTTTCACTAATAATTTAGGATCTTTTAAGTAAAATAGCTGACCTGAGAGAAAATGTAAAGGACATTTGGTTTTGATGTGTTATTCTTCTTCTGCCTAGGAATATGTGTCAGCAGCTACATGAATAATTTTTAATTTCAAGGCCTTGAAATTCACCCTGAGGACTCCCGTCAGAAAGAAAGGATCTTCAGAGTAAAAAGAATAAAATATTAAAATCACATCAACATTGTGGCTGTCATCTGGCAACAGCTGTTAGTTTTATTATTAATCGAAAATGAATCAAGAAGAAAAAATTCTTGTTAGATTTTGACAAGCAGCTTAATGCAGTGCTTGGTGAATGCAGAAGATACCCCACAACTAAGGTTCATGGCGGTTAGAGCATTCCTAAAGTCTTGCCACGGAGTTTCTATTCAAAGGAGGACAAAATTCCTGCAAAGTCAGATTAAACCACGTTCAAAGATATCTGTGAGTCTTTCACCTCTTGTATGGTCAGCTGATGAAGACAAATACAGTGAATTGCATTTATTTCAGTGTTCGTTTCAACAGAAGATAGGTGATAATGGGTAGCTGACATATAAGCCAGTGAAAAATTACTCTCCCTGGAGGCCACTCCTATGAGAAACAGGAAGTTATCTGCTCCTTGAATCTTTAAAGAACAATACCCCCCGAGAGAAGCACATGGATGGTAAATATGTATCACCCTCTCTTCAAGGCACACCAAAAAGTCACAGCCTAATCATCTATGTTTAAATTTGCATTTTTTTAAGATTTCATTTTGCATCTGCTCTTCTCTGAAAACAAGCAACTCCAGAAATGAATGTTTCAGAAGTTTTTAAAATTATCAGATGTTGATTTTATGTATATTTGCTTCATTTGTTTATGCAGTCCAGATGATTTTAAAAAATCCACTTGCAAGATCTTTATCATGGCAATACTATGAGGGTAAAAGAAGGTTCTACCTGAAGATAAGTGGAAAGACAGAATTTACAAGAATTATTAATATCCAAAGTTATGTCAAGAAACAGTATTTTAAAAACAATTACATGAGCCAAATTCAATTGTACTACACATGTACTTCATATTACATTGCACTAGCTCTTAGTTTCCTGATTTAATAGGATATTAGCTGAACAAGGAGATGGTGTCTCAAAATAAAGTAAACAAATCTACATGTTAAATATGAAACAAATGTTTTCTGTACTTTAATGTACAACTATGTTAAAATTATTAACAATAGTGTAGTGCAGCAGTAGTCTACCATGTTCAGAAAAAACTGTATTTTTCCAATAATTGTTTTTTACCTTCTTTCATCTTTTGTAATAGTTTACAGAAAAGATTTTTCCATTAGCAATTTATATATCTATAATTAATCATTTTTCATGGCAGCAATTACACAAAATAATTTGAAGATACACCTTATAGCATTTGATAATGCATTGCATTATTTTTATTACCTTAGTATGCCTTGCAAGTGTTTTTTTACCAGAGCATTCTGAAACTCTTGCAGAACATGATACAATACACATATTTGAGGTTAGAAGCAAAATTTCTGGAATCATTTAAAAAAAATATATAGTTCTTTTTGTCAATTTTTTCAGAATCAGAAGATGCAACTGTTGACATATATTGTCAACATCATTCAGAATCCCTTGGCCATAGTATCACACCTGAACCAAATCTAATCTATTTAATAAAACAGATGCTTATAAAAAGTATCCAAAAGGGCCATTATATGGGAATACAGAGTTCTGTAAAAAAAAAACAGGATGAGTTTTGTCTGCTTTTCCTAATTTAAAGCAGTTTTTTTTTTCTTTTCTTCCAAAGTACAAAGTAAGCTAGATATTTACTATAAAGATGTCCTCTTTGAAAATGGAGGCTTCCTCTCTAAAGCACAAGAAGGGTAGTGTACTTAAGTAAATGCAAAAGATTAGCCAAGTAAACATACTTGTATGTTCTTTCAGTGATTCAGTTACTTTTACAGAACATTATGGCTCAGATGATTAATCTATTTCACTATATTAACTTTTTATCAGAACTGCTTACAAATGGATTAAAGCCAAGACATGGGAAATACATTCAAATGAAAGGACCTGCATTGTTACCAGTCCTTGCCATTTCTTGTTGAAGACAAAAACTTAGAGGAAATCTCATCATAAAGAGAGATTTCTCAGGAAGAGATAGCCTTAGCTGATAAGTCCCTCATTTTATTTTCATCTTTCATTCAAGTAAAGTGAAGCCTAACTTGCATGGTGGTTAGATATACAGTGAATTATTGCATTTTCTGCCCAAACGCTTTTAGATGCAATCTATTGATCTAAAATGTATTTCATGTAAAGAACAGTTTGGGAGAGAGCAAAACCTTATTTAAGCTACCCTCTTCCCTTAGGACTGCTCCCATGATGGCTATATCTGCTTCTGGGACTGCAAGTGCTTTACTAAATTTCAGGAAGGTTTCTACTCTTACACTTTCCCTAATGTTACAAAGTTGCAAACATTGTAAGCATGCTCTCAAAATACTATGTAACAGAAATACTGAGAATTTTATGGACCAGCTAAGGAAAAAGGAAGAGAAACAGCATCTGTGGAATATTTTAATATTGTAAACATGACCACAAATATTACAAAAAAAATCATGCTTTAATCCTGAAATGTGTAACAAGAGAAAAACAAGACAAAACTATGTGAAAAAAAACCCAAAATACTTTCTTTTTCTTGGGGGCCTAAATTAAAGACTGCAGACTGGGCTGCACTCCTCAGCCATGGGTAGCAAAGAGAGCTCCGCTTCTCCCTCTTCTAGTGTGACAATTTTCAATGACAGAGGCTTTATCTAGTGTTTAAAATATTGCATAAGGTATGTACTGGCTGGGAATTTGAAAACCTTTTTTTGCTTGAGGGACAGGTTTTGTTCATGGGTTTAAAAATGTGAAGAAAAACATCCATCTTACAGACTCTTGTTGACAACAACACTTGCAACAGCGTCAGGGCACCGCAGGGGCTGGCAGCTCCCTGGGGCCAGGTGCCAGGGGCTCCCTGGGTGGGCGACGGCAGGGCCTGGCAGCCAGGGCCCGTCCCAGCCCCAGACAGGAGCCGGGCAGCCGGGGGCACCGGGGCAGCCCCAGCCCTGGGCATCGGGCACCTCCCTGGGGACAGGGACCTGGCTTGGCAGGGTCCATGGCTGGGCAGGGCAGGGCTGTGGGGAGCTGGAGATCTGCCTTGCTGCAGTGTCGCTGGGGCAGGGGCTGACAGCCCCAGGGGTCTGACATGGGGTCCTGGACCCCGGGCAGGGTGGCGGATCCAGTTAGTGGACTCCGAACTCTGACAAGCAGAATGGCAGGTCTATATGGAAATATTGATGGAAATCATATGGAAATCATTTGATTTGATGATGCATCTGTGTGCTTTTGTGATGTAAACATTCCAGTTCCAGATATGGTGGTGGACAAATGCTGATTAATCTGACCCACAGAAAAAAAGACCTAACTACTACTATCGTTCACCAATTAAGTCACAGAATACATGTATAAGCAAAGATAAGTAAAAAGAAACTAGTACTGAACAGTATCCTCTCCTGGAGTAAAGTTACAGAGTCTTAGGAAGTCTGGTTATAGTCTCTCCTAAATTTTAAATTTACAAATATGCTAGCAAATCATAAAGACAGTTACAAAGACATGAGGTAAATTTGCTGGTTATTGTGTTTGATCAGAGCCTATCCGCAGTCTTAAAGACCAAAGCCCACTGTATTGCTTCTGCTGCTGCTCTTGGCCTTGACAACGTCGGCAAAGGAATGAAAACGCACTCTGCGGCAAGTTCAGAAAAGACAGACACCACCGAAGGGAAACCAGGGAACCTTATTGCCAGGCTTTGTGTTCCCTGTTCACACAGGCAGTGACGTTAAGGCTGCGAAGTCGAATACCAAAGGGAGGACAAATGCTGACATACAGCTGGTAAAGGTCAAATTTCCTGGACAGATCACAGGTTTGTCAGTGGTTTCTGAAGGTAGTTTCTTTTTCCCTTCCTATTCAGATAAGAACTGAATTATAGAGGTTCCCCAAATGTCATCTTTGCTGTTATCATATTTTAAAAATGGTGTAAAACTGATTCATAAATACCTTGTGCTTCTTTGGTTTTTAAGTAGATGGTCAATAGATATGGACCTTGTGTTAATTTTATAAAGCTATTGTTCCGTTTGTCTTAGGAGGTATCTCAACTGCAGTTGAATCATTTTTGCTGGACAGTATTTCTTGAGAAACATTGTCTTTATACATAATCTTTGGAAAAGCATCATCACCATACTAGGTTTGTTGTTCTGTGTAGTTTATTACAAGACAAGACGTTATCAGCCACTTTTATTCAGATTGTAACTGAGTATGTATGCATTGTTCTAAAAGATGAAGACTGATGGGAAAGCAGATGCATGCATATTTATTGATCTAATGTAGATTATGCATTAATTCTGAGAGTAGCTATGTTTTTAAATCACATGATTTGTATGCATTATAAAAATCTGTGTTTATATGCAACTACTAAAGGAAACAGTATCCTCAATCAATTCTATACGCCTAGTTTCCTTTTCACAAGTCTACCGTTACTGGTCTTTTCCCTGCCTCCAGTGTGAATTAAATGTAATTTCTCAAAATACGAAAGACAAAAATGTGAATTTACTCAAACTTATTATTAAAGCAATAGCATTATTAACACAATATATTTGTAAAAAACTTATAAAATAAAAACACAAGAAGTTAAGCCATTTAATAAATATATAACCGGTGTTTCTCCAACCATAAGCAGGCATCTTAGCATATACCAAACTGGCAGATAACATAGCTCCTGGAATAGTACCTCAATATTGCTCCTCTCATTTTCATTGCCGCTGCAAAGTTTCTTTGCCACCCCTTAACTGCATTTCTAAAATTATTATCCTCAATAACAATACCCACAACAGCTTGTGAAAGGGAAAATTAAATTGGAAAAGGGAATGTGGATCAAGAAGCAGAGCTGTGTATGAATTACGGCACCTCTACAAAGTTCAACTTAATGCTTTTTCAGTATCTTCATTTCAGTCCCCCAGCCAAAAATTTAAGAGGTGAAAAAAAAAGAAGATTCAATGTCCCAGTAATTCTTTCTTGTAGAACTAGAGATACCAAAAGTAGCCTATTGTCTAGAAAAATGACACCTGTTAGGACAATTAAAGGCAATAAAGTCACTGCTTAATTCCACAACAATGAAGACTGATCTGTAAAAGTATTGCTAACATGTGGACTGGTCCTTAGGGGCAGAGTCTTTAAAGAGTCTAGTGCATTAATCTTCTGAGTCAGTGTCCTGGGTCTCATCCCAGTTGAGCTAAAAGTTACAGTAATGTATTTGTGGCTTTAGGGTGAAATCTTATTCATTCCCTTTCCCTGAAGTTAAACACATTATAGTACACATGCAATTTCCACACTTTGTTTGGATGGAACATTAGCCTTCCTTGTTTAAAAACAAAGAACTTAAAATTAATGGTTCATATATCCCTTGTGAAAAGTTCAAAGACAGAGGGAAACACTGGCTCATAGAAGTAATTCTATTCTGCAAAAACAGACAACTTACAGACACTTGCAATGGAATACTTTTCTCACACCAAATCTTTAACTTTTATAATAGACACAGCAAAGTATTTTAGACCTTCAGAAAGCAGCAGGCTCTTTACTATTCTCAGCACATCTGAAAAGATGTGAATGCCTAGAAGTATGGAAAACCAGCCTTAATAAACAATGACATTAGAACCTTTTCCAATGTCCCATTGAAGGGAAAAGCAAAACATGGCAATGGTGAGCAGATGATAGCAATTTTACACCTAAGAGAAAGACTGTAAAGGATGCAGCAACTGAATCCAGGCTATATGACCATGTATGTCTCACTGCTTTCACATCAGGACTTTAAATTTGATTGAACAAATAAACATAGTGCTTCACCAGTATACTGGTTTTGGCTGGGATAGAGTTAATTTTCTTCATAGCAGGTAGTATGGGGCTACGTTTTGGATTTGTGCTGGAAACAGTGTTGATAATACAAGGATGTTTTCGTTACTGCTGAGCAGTGCTCACACAGAGTCAAGGCCTTTTCTGCTCCTCACCCCACCCCACCAGTGAGTAGGCTGGGGGTGCACAAGAAGTTGGGATGCAACACAGCTGGGACAGATGACCGCAATTGACCAAAGGGACGTCCCATGTCATATGACATTACACTCAGTATAAAAGCTAGGGGAAGAAGGAGGAAGGGGGATGGAGTGATGGTGTTTGTCTTCCCAAGTAGCCATTACATGTGATGGATCCCTGCTTTCCTGGAGATGACTGAACACCTGCCTGCTGATGGGAAGTAGTGAATGAATTCCCTATTTTGCTTTGCTTGCACACACAGCTTTTGCTTTACCTATTAACCTGTCTTTATCTCAACCCACAAGTTTTCTCACTTTTATTCTTCCCATTCTCTCCACCATCTTATTGTGGGGAGAGTGAACGAGCGGCTGTGTGGGGCTTAGCTACCTACTGCGGTTGGTGCACAATCACCAGGCATTATGTTGTAAGTGTAAAAATATATCTGTGTATTTACAGATGAAAGGTTAAAAAAAAAAAAAAAGGTGTCTACCAACAAAAAGATTGCAGTTACCATATTGCAGTAGTCCTGGTTAGGAAGCTAAGATGGTAATATGACCTGGGAAATTGCCAATTGCCAATTAGCGGTTACAGAAACGTGTGCCTTTTTTTCTTTTTTTTTTTTTTTTGGAAGATAACTTGTGGTTGGACAACACAGATTGTCCGTAGTAGTTGTTCGCAACACCAGATGATGAAAGAATAACAAACATAGAAACAAACAAAAGCAGAACAACCAAGGAATAGTTTCTTCTCTATTTCTGAAATCAATCTCCAATACACATGGTCCATCTCACAGGAGAAGGAAAACAAGGTTAGAACATCAGGCTATCTTTTTGCCCTTGCTTTTCTCTCTCCTATGCCTGTCCTTTTTAACTATATGATTGATGCTGGAAAAGATAGTGGTGGTAGGTAACCAGCAAAGAAAGTACAGTGCCAGAACACTGGTCCTGACAAGTGATTGATCCACCTTCTGCTCCTCAAAGTCCTGCTCCAGCAGGCAGACCACAAAATCTCCTTGAGGTGGATGGCAAAATTTGCATCAGAATATACAGCTAAGAGGATGGCCCAGCAAGTATCAGTCACCATAGGAAACACCGCACTAGGTTGTAGAGAATTTTGCTCCGAAGCAGTGCTGCTTTTTTGGTATTACCCTTATTACACATCTTCAGCACACCATTTTGCCCCTCCTCTTTGTACACTTTTGATTAGCAAGTACTCTTCTGTGCAGTTTCCATGCTAGTGGAAAACAAGGCCTAAACAGCAAGGTGTCAGTTGTACCAATGCCCTCATAAAATCTTCAACTGTACCAAAACAGAGCCCTTAGAAAACTAAAAGAAACACTGGATTGTTCAGCTGCTTATATCTATCTGCCCGTTCATCTGATGGCCTAAGTTATTCTTTGAATAACTCTAGGGAAACTGTAATAGTATATAAATATTTTGAACACACAAGAAAACTGGGAGAATTGAGTCCATTGTTCAGAGTTTATCTTAAAAGTGTGAAAACTGTAGGTGTAGAAAATCCAATATTTACTTAAAATTCAAAGCAAAGGACATTACAATATTTACATTACTCTTAGCTGAGAGCTGGCAGACGACACTCTCAAACAAGTGTTCGTGACAATATTTTTAGATGGAGCACATATTTCTGTTCCTTCAGGAATGAAGGAGTGCATTGTACAATACCTGCTAGAATTAGAAGAACGAAGTAAGACTCTTTCAAATTTTGAGTTTGAATTTCTAGTGATTCTCTCGACAACAAACTGTAGACTTTGGCAATGATATACACTAGAGTTGTAATTTCTATTCCAATATTTCAGAAATTCCTTGAGGGAAAATAAACATATGAAAACCTGAACATGGAATACAGTTCTTAGAACTTCAAGATAAAATTACAGTATCCATGCACAAAATGAATTTATTTTAATCCTACAGACTGTTAGCAAGATGTATCACTAATAAAAATAACTTAACTTTCAGATTCATTCTTCACTGGGACCTCATCTTGATACCAAGTAGAAACCAATCACATATAATTAAGTTGGAATTTTTACTAATAGCTATAAAAAGTGGTGTGCAACGCAAGTACAAGTGAGATTTTGAAGGTTCAACATAGATACTTCCTTACCTAACTCAAACAGAATGTATCATTAGCAAAATTTTATGATTAATGCAATTGCCCTTACTGTTTTTTGTAAGATTTAATTATTGAGCAACAACAGTTTAAGAGCCTGTGTATAAAACCCGTGACAGAGGACATTAAGTTTATTTTAAGACCACAACAGGAACCTGGGCATCAGCTGTGGTGTCTTAGTTGCGGAGTTAGGAGGACATCATAAAGTATCCCTTTAGAGTAGCAGCATTCTATTTATGTAAGGTACTTCTATAGCCCCGTAAGGCCTTTAAAATTATATTGGAGCCTCCGATCATGAAGCAAAGAGATAGTTAAACACAGGACTCTCCAGTTTCAGTTAGCACTCTAATATGAACCAACCTGCGTATCAGCTGGGATCATTAACCCCTATAAACATGCTTATTTTAAACAGATGTCACTAAGAAAGATATTTCAACTAAAAAAAGTAAGAATTCTTAATATCAAAAATAAGGATGTTCATTCAAGTAAGCAGCAGAATTTGATTTTTGAAATGATTTTACTAACTAGTATGATTTCCTATATATGGCAGAGACAGAGTAATGAAATGCCTTAGCATTACACAATTAGCACAGTTCTTATCTGGGATACCACGACAGACTGTTCTACTAAAGCATGAGGAAAGTGCTTTTCCTTTTTGTACTGGAAAGGCTATGCAATTCCTCTTTATGCCAGTTTAAGATATTTTCTCTAAAATAAGGAAATGAGGTAGACCTTATTCCATTAAATCCATAATTATTACCTCAGTATTAAAAGAACTCCATTTTAACAGATTTCATTAATTAACAATATTTTCTTTTAAGCATTAGTATTTATTTAGCAGTATCAAATCTGTGAATAACTTTATAAACAATCAATATTTTTTTCTTGTTTACCAGAGGCATACATATGCAACCTTAAAATCACACTCTACATATTATAATGCCACAAAATCTGCCATTCCCATATGAACTATGGCCAAAAACTTCTAGAAAAGGATAAGAATAATACTTACAGATGAGGACAAAAGTCTTGAACTTCAGGGATTGCTTATTTGGTGTTCATGAGGCACATCTCTATATTTGGAAGCACCTATTCAGCCCATTGACTATGTTTATTATTTGTCTTGTGCTCTCAGTCAGGAACCAAACTAGATAAGTAGCAAATAGGTCATTTCTTATAGGGGTGCTTGAAGCCATTGTTCATATTATTGTGAAGACAGAAAGCAGAGGGAGGTTGACACTCTTCTCACACTTCATAATTAGTCTGTACTAATTTGCAGTGATGTTCTTTCATAAATAAGCATACATATTTCTTTACTATTTAATATCTTCAAGTAAAAAAAAACCCAAACAAGCTGATATATGATTAAGAACTTTGTAATACTACTGCTGTAACAGCAGATCATTATAAATACAAATAAATACAAATATCTAATCTTTTTTCACAGTCATTCAATTCAATGATAAATGCGTTCCTCTCCCACCCCACCAGTGTCTACATTCCAATTCAAAACTGAAATGAATGAGCTTTTTATCTCTTATTTCATCACAGTTACAACCAGAACTGCTGATTTGAAAGGACAAATGCCTCACAGATTAATTCACTCTGTATGTTCTGTTCAGAAAGATTGATGCATCTGGGAAGAGCTGTCTGTAGCTAACATCCTCCAGATATGGGTTTACTATGTAAGCAGTAGAATTGGACTAAGGGTTTCACTTTTATTCCAGAAGCATGTGGCAACTGAAAGTGGGTTGCTACACCTGTTAGAAAAAAACCCCAGTCTAATCTGAGGTTTCCCCAGGAAAAAATGAGCTTCTGGGGTTGGGTTACCAGTCAAACATTGACTGTTGCTGTTTGATGAGCCACACTTGACACAAGCAAAAAACAAGCAGGGATAGATCCTACATCAAGTTCATGGATCAAAAGACCTCATGTTTTGGGAAAGGTGGGATATTAAATTTGTAACTCAAACTCCCAAGAAAAGTTTTCATGTGTTTTTGGGCATTTCAAAAGATGTTCAGTGTTCTATGGTAAGGGGGAACTACATTAAATACTAAGTATATTAATAAATTATTTCCTCTACTCTTCCCTGATAACTTACTTTTTTATTTTATTTTATTTTTACAGTGAGGTTAATGGTACTCTAAAAGGATAAATGACTCATGTTTTCCAGGGTTCCCTGAACATTTTGATTTAAAAAATCATATAATCCTATACACAAAATCTTTGCAAATACACCTAGGATCTAGACATTGACTTCTCTCTCTTTCATCAGCATTATTAATACATACTTATTTATAAAAAATCAGCAGAATATCTTGGTGCAATTGGGGAAGAATGCAAACAGGAACCAACACAGGCTATCACAGTTAATTACTAATTACACAGCTAATTAATATTACATCCCATAGCTAATTACTAAAGGTAATTAATAAACACAAACACAAAACACTTCCTAGAAAGCCATTCAAATTCCAAGGGTTTTGAAAATCTTACACTTTATGTTATTCATGGACAGTAGTTCTGACTTTCACAGTCATAACGACATAGTTGCAGCAAATTTCTACACATAAGAGTTTACAATTCTTCCTTCCCAGGGGGGGGGGGGGAAACCAAAACCAAAGCAAAACACGGGCCCTAAAGCCAATCACCTGAAAAACTAAAGATTGTTAGGAGCTGCCAAATCTGGTAGCCTGATGGAGGTGAGGTTGCTGCAGCTCCCTGTTTTTAATCAGTGATTTAGAAGCAGTAGTGGGGCTCAGTGTGTGCTCCCAAGAGGCACACACACAGATGCAACACATACACGCAGTGGGCGACACATATAGAAATACTCAGCACTCAAACACAAATGGCACAAACAGCTTCATCCTTCTGTGGCTGATCAGGAGGAAGGACAGTTTAGTTGGAAATACACACATGTACTCAGCATGGATCCCTCCTGTAACTTGCCTCAGTCTATCCAATAGCTGGCACCTGGACATACAAGTCCGAGGCCTGCAGCTCCCCTCCAGCTGCTGGTACAGCTCCCCTTTTAATCCTGGACACACTCACACATCCCCACCCACGCCAGCACACTATAGAACCCCCAGTAATGGGCCTTATACACTAAGTGTATCCAGTAACTGGCCATGTAACTGGCCAACAGTCACCTTGCATGCCCACTGACACCCCCACATATACATTATGGGCTCTCAGGAGCTGGCTTTGACACCCAGGCTACCCAGGAGCTGGATCCTGGCTCCCTGGTCTCCCCTTGCTTCATGCACAGACACACAGATGCAAACAGGCCTCTCAGTGAACCCACAGACCAGACAGTCGGACCTCTGGGCCCCTGCAACAGCTGACTTGTGAACCCTCTGGTCTCTCCAGTATCTGGCCCAGACTTCTGGCCACATGGATAACTGGCACCCAAGCCACTCATCCGACTCGCTGGCGACTCCAGCCTGATACTCAGTAGTGATCCCACACTGACATTCACACCCATGCAATACGCACATACTCTGTACTCTCCAGTTTGTTGGCACCACAGACACACGTGACTCTCTGACCCGTGGTCCAGCTCCAGTTGCTGGCACTTAAATCTCCAGACACACATGCATACAGACAGAGAGTCCCTTTACTCAGGAAAATAGTTAGAAGTGCAGCATAAGAAGATACAGGACAGACCATGCTGATCAAGCACAGGGCATGTCTAGACACTGGTATGAACAAGAGCCTGTTTACACAGGACTGGCCCCTTTTATCCCCTTGTCGCTCATTTTTTCCTTGCCTTTTCCTCCCTAATCCATCTCAATCCCACCCTTTTCCTGCCTGTGTTTCTTCCTCTAAACATCCCAGAATAGATCTAGTACAATACCATAATGCTCTTCCCTGCATCCCATAATATGTCCCATACCCCTGTAGGCAGTAGTTTCCTCAGCCTCAAGGGTGATCAGGACAGCACCTCCTGTTGACTCCTCATGATGGGTTTCAGCCCCGG
Source organism: Mycteria americana (assembly GCF_035582795.1). Lineage (NCBI taxonomy): Eukaryota > Metazoa > Chordata > Aves > Ciconiiformes > Ciconiidae > Mycteria > Mycteria americana. Next base: position 90,686,146 of record NC_134366.1, on the reverse strand, counting down.
CCCATGGGGCTGAGGGTCTCCTGGGACAGCCCTGGGACGAGCCCACGCTCGAGTCTCTAATTAGGGTAGGGGGGTTACTCTCCCAGCGCTGCAGCTCTGCCTTCCTTTGGGTGTGTAGAAACAAGCCTTTTATAAGATAAGCCAACAAGGATGTTCTTCTGCTGAGAACACAGCTTCTTTTACCTCAAATTTTGTAACTTGATGCTGGCCTACTGCCCTGGTTTTGGCTGGGATAGAGATAATTTTCCTCCTAGTAGCTAATACAGTGCTGGGTTTTGCATTTAGTATGAGAATAATGTTGATAACACACTGATGTTTTAGTCATTGCTAAGTAATGTTTACACTAGTCAAGGACTTTTCAGCTTCACATCCTCTGCCAGGTGCACAAGGAGCTGGGAGGGGGCACAGCCAAGATAGTTGATCCAAACTGACCAAAGGGCTATTCCATACCATATGACGTCATGCTCAGTATATAAAGTGGGGGGAATTGGCCAGGGGGACAGCGATCGCTGCTCGGGGACTGGCTGGGCATCGGTCGGCAGATGGTGAGCGGTTGTATCACTTCCCCCCCCGGGGGTTTGTTCCTCTCTCTCTCTTCTTGTTTTCCTTCTCTTTTTTTATTATTATTATTATTATTATTATTATTATTATTATTATTATTATTACTACTACTACTACTACTACTACTATTATTTTATTATTTTCCCCAATTATTAAACCATTCTTATCTCAACCCACGAGTTTTCTTACTTTTGCTCTTCTGATTCTCTCCCCCATCCCACGGGGGGGGGGGGGGGGGGGGGGGCGGGGAGGGGGAGCGAGCAGCTTTGTGGTACTTAATTGCCGACTGGGGCTAAACCACAATAGTCCTTTTTGGCACACAATGTGGGGCTCGAAGGTTTGAGATAATAACAGATTAACCAGAGCATAATAAGGAATTTAGGTCTGTTAATAGTTGCGGGCCAGGATATTGATTCATCTGTTCTTGATATTGGTTTACCTGATCTGCACCATGCTCATTTTTTTTCTGTACCTGTTAAAGATGGGTGTTGGGTTTTGCAGTCTGCTGTGCTCTGCAGTGCTCTGCAGAGAAAGGTATCCAGTACCTGAGGGAATTAGCCATGCTGGAGGTGATTTATGGCGACCTGAACAACAAGCAGTTACCCAAAGATCCAGATGAAGTCAGGTGCGCACAACCCACGTGGCAGAAGTTGGTACGGAGCAAACCAGCGTCATATGCCAACTCATTGGCAGTAATGACCAGGAAAGATGGAAAGGGACAAAGAGTGGAAGAATTGGCTGGCCAAGTCTGGCATTATGAAGAAAGTATCTCTTCCTCCCTCATCTCTGCTGTGGAGAAACTGTCCTGGGACGTCCAGCAACTCAAGGAGGATAGGTCCTACTCCCCACCTGTACAGACCAGTATCTCAGCTGTTAGGAGTAAATGTTCTTCTACTCAAGAGAGAGGATGAGGATGGTACACACCACAGAGAGGACATGAGGAAGTGGGATGGAAAACCTACCTCAACCCTAGAGGCACAGGTACATGAGTTGCAAGGAAAAAACAATCACCAAAGGGGGTTCTTCCAGGAAAATTGCTGCTCCGGTTTGCAGTGGACAGTTCCCCAGACAGAGTAAAAAGGCTGATCTTACTCCTGATTTTAATGAAGGAGATCCTGACTCGTATGTACAAGAAATGGGTAATGAATACTATGACCAGGACTAGAGGGGCCCTGCCTCCAGCCAGGTGGAGGAAAGGGACAACCAAGTTTACTGGACTGTGTGGATCCAATTGCCTGGCACATCAGACCCACAGGAGTATGAGGCTCTAGTAGACACCAGTGCACAATGCACCCTAATGCCATCAAGCTATCCAGGGGCAGAACCCATCTGTATTTCTGGAGTGACAGGGGGATCTCAACCCATAACTGTATTGGAGGCCCAAGTGAGCCTAACTGGGAATGAGTGGCAAAAGCACCCCATTGTGACTGGCCCAGAGGCTCCGTGCATCCTTGGCATAGACTGCTTCAGGAGAGGGTATTTCAAGGACCCAAAAGGGTACAGGTGGGCTTTTGGTATAGCTGCCTTGGAGATGGAGGAAATTAAACAGCTGTCCACCTTGCCTGGTCTCTCAGAGGACCCTTCTGTTGTAGGGTTGCTGAGGGTCGAAGAACAGCAGGTGCCAATTGCTACCACAACAGTGCACCGGAGGCAATATCGCACCCACCGAGACTCCCTGATTCCCATCCATAAGCTGATTTGTCGACTGGAGAGCCAAGGAGTGATCAGTAAGACTCGTTCACCTTTTAACACTTATATATGGCCAGTGTGAAAGTCTAATGGAGAGTGGAGACTAACAGTGGACTATTGTGGCCTGAATGAAGTCATGCCACCACTGAGTGCTGCCATGCCGGACATGCTGGAACTTCAATACGAACTGGAGTCAAAAGCAGCCAAACATTATGCTACAATTGATATTGCTAATGTGTTTTTCTCAATCCCTTTGGCAGCAGAGTGCAGGCCACAGTTTGCTTTCACTTGGAGGGGTGTTCAGTACACATGGAATCGATTGCCCCAGGGGTGGAAACACAGCCCTACCATTTGCCATGGACTGATCCAGACGGCACTCGAACAGGGTGAAGCTCCAGAACAGCTGCAATACATTGATGACATTATTGTGTGGGGTAAAACAGTAGAATTTGTTTTTGAGAAAGGGAAAAAAATAGTCCAAATCCTCCTGAAAGCCCGTTTTGCCATAAAACAAAGTAAGGTCAAGGGACCTGCACAGGATATCCACTTTTTAGGAATAAAATGGCAAGATGGACATCGTCAGATCCCAATGGATGTGATTAAGAAAATAACAGCCATGTCTCCACCAACTAGCAAAGAGGAAACACAAGCTTTCTTAGGCATTTGATATTCCAGGTTACAGACTGATCATAAGCCCTCTCTATCAAGTCATCCGGAAGAAGAAAAATTTCAAATGGGGCCCTGAGCAATGACAAGCCTTTGAACAAATTAAATGGGAGATAGTTCATGCAGTAGGCCTTGGGCCAGTCCAGGCAGGGCAAGATGTAAAGAATGTGCTCTACACCGCAGCCGGGGAGAATGGCCCTACCTGGAGCCTCTGGCAGAAAGCACCAGGGGAGACTCGAGGTCGACCCCTAGGGTTTTGGAGTTGGGGATACAGAGGATCCGAGGCCCGCTATACTCCAGCTGAAAAAGAGATCTTGGCAGCATATGAAGGGGTACGAGCTGCTTCGGAAGTGGTTGGTACTGAAGCACAGCTCCTCCTGGCACCCCGACTGCCAGTGCTGACCTGGATGTTCAAAGGGCGGGACCCCTCTACACATCATGCAACTGATGCTACGTGGAGTAAGTGGTTCGCACTGATCACACAATGGGCTCGAATAGGAAACCTCAGTCACCCAGGAATCTGGAAAGTAATTATGGACTGGCCAGAAGGCAAAGATTTTGGAATATCACCAGAGAAGGAAGTGACACGTGCTGAGGAGGCCCCACTGTATAATAAACTGCAAGAAAATGAGAAGCAATATGCCCTGTTCACTGATGGGTCCTGCTGTATTGTAGGAAAGCATTGGAGATGGAAAGCTGCTGTATGGAGTCCTATACAACAAGTTGTAGAAACTGCTGAAGGAGAAGGTGGATAAAGCCAGTTTGCAGCGGTGAAGGCCATCCAGTTGACTTTAGACATTGGTGAATGAGAAAAGTGGCCAGTGCTCTATCTCTATACTGATCCATGGATGGTGGCAAATGCTCTATGGGAGCGGTTCCAGCAATAGAAGCAGAGCAACTGGCAGTGCAGAGGCAAACCCATCTGGGCTGCAGCATTGTGGCAAGATATTGCTGCCCGGGTACAGAACCTTGCTGTAAAAGTACGTCAGGTAGATGCTCACGCACCCAAGAGTCGGGCCACTGAGGAACATCAAAACAAATGAAGATTGCTAAGATTGAAGTGGCTCAGGTGGATCTAGACTGGCAAGATAAGGGTGAATTATTTATAGCTTGGTGGGCCCATGACACCTCAGGCCATCAAGGAAGAGATGCAACATATGGATGGGCTTGTGATCGAGGGGTAGACTTGACCATGGACACTATTGCACAGGTTATCCATGAATGTGAAACATGCAATGCAATCAAACAAGCCAAGAGGTTAAAGCCTCCCTGGTATGGAGGACGATGGCTGCAATATAAATATGGGGAGGCCTGGTAGATTGATTATATTGCACTCCCACCAAGGCAAGCGCTATGTGCTTACAATGGTGGAAGCAACCACTGGATGCTTGGAAAGATATCCTGTGCCCCATGCCACTGCCCAGAACACTATCCTGGGCCTTGAAAAGCAAGTCCTATGGTGACACGGCAGCCCAGGAAGAATTGAGTCAGACAACGGGACTCATTTCCGAAACAGCCTCATAGACACCTGGGCCAAAGAGCATGGCATTGAGTGGGTATATCACATCCCCTATCATGCACCAGGCTCTGGGAAAATTGAACGATACAATGGACTGTTACAGACTACACTGAGAGCAATGGGTGGTGGGACATTCAAACATTGGGATACACATTTAGCAAAGGCCACCTGCTTAGTCAACACTAAGGGGATCTATCAGTTGAGCTGGCCCTGCCAATCAAAAATTTTATGTACTGTAGAAGGGGATAAAGTCCCTGTAGTGCACATAAAAAATATGCTGGGGAAGACAGTCTGGGTTACTCCTGCCTCGGGCAAAAGCAAGTCCATTCATGGGATTGTTTTTGCCCGAGGACCTGGGTGTACTTGGTGGGTAATGCGAGAGGATGGGGAAGTCCACTGTGTACTTCAAGGGGATTTGGTTTTGGGTGAAAATATCCAATGAACTGAATAGTATGATATTAATTGCTATATAATACTGTATGTTATCTCTTTTACGGTTTCTATATGCCACATCAATGGTATTTCAGTGAGAATCACCCAGATTAATGAAGAACGAACTTAAATGAAACCGAGCAAAGTGCAGCGGTGATGGAACCAGAACTGACTTCAGCATGCAACAATCCAACACCACACACCACCTCTCCTGCCCTGAAGGACTGTTATGACAGATGGAGCCCAAAGTCATGGACTAAATGAACTCAACAGACATTTCAGAGAGATGGCCCGTAGACCAAGGGAATGATATCTGTGTGTATACATCAAAAGACAGGAAAAGTGGTGGTGATTGGCTGGAATGTATTAGAAAGGGTAGAACCTGGGCATGACGTAGATGGTATAGAATAAGGGGTGGCTACTGTCCTGGTTTCAGCTGGGATAGAGTTAATTTTCTTCCTAGTAGCTGGTATAGTGCTGTGTTTTGGATTTTAGTAAGAGAATAATAGTGATAACACACTGATGTTTCAGTTGTTGCTAAGTAATGTTTACACTGGTCAAGGACTTTTGAGCTTCCCATGTTGTGCCAGGTGCACAAGGAGCTGGGAGGGGTTACAGCCAAGAAATCTGATCCCAACTGGCCAAATGGCTATTCCATACCATATGACGTCATACTCGGTATATAAACTGATGAGAATTAGCTGGGGGGCAGCGATTGCTGCTCGGGGACTGACTGGGCATTGGTTGGTGGGTGGTGAGCAGTTGCATCACTTTTTTTTTCCCTGGCTTTTGTTCCTCTCTCTCTCTTCTTGTTTTCCTTTTCATTACAATTTTTTTTTTCAACTATTAAACTGTTCTTATCTCAACCCACAAGTTTTCTTACTTTTGCTCTTCCAATTCTCTCCCCCATCCCACTGGAGGAGGAGGGTGAGTGAGCGGCTGTGTGGTGCTTAGCTGTTGACTGAAGCTAAGCCACTAGCCCCACTATTACGTTTTAGATGTATGAATTCTAAAATCCTTAAACTATTCAAAAAATCCATAATTTTAAAGTCTTCAGATAGTAAGATGTTTAAAACCATGTTTGGGTTGCACTAAGATAGAAGCAGAAGACTTCTTAAGATGAGTATTCACACTAGAGCTAAGAACAGCTTGATGTCTGCATCTGATAGCTGCAAGAAGCTTTACTGATAGTGATAAAAGATCCTTAGGCTTCACAAACATTACATTCAGTTATGAATGTTGGGACCTCTTTCTGTCTTTTTCCCTGTTTTGGCCCTCTTTCTTGTAAAGGAATTTTGTGCATGTCACAGTAAATTCAGAAAACTTCCAGATAAAATATAACTAAGATGGAATCGAACAATTCAAGCCTTAGGAAAAATAGGTCACAGAAATGCTTGCGAATTCAGAAGACTGATGTTTTTAGAAAATGAGTGTGGTGAAATTTCTTAGTGAAACACTCTATTCTTCAAGACTTTCCCATCATTTCCAATATTCTACTTCTTCCCATTAGATCATGCCAAATTAAATTATCTGTTATTCTGGAATTATAAAAAGACAACTTATCAAATCAAAAAGCCTTATCCGTTTTTTTTCACTGTTCCACTATCGGTTTACCTTGTAAGTTATTTATTCCTTTGCCATTTTAATAGACAAAGGTATCAGAAACTTTTTCATATTCTATACACGTATTAAAAACAGTTTAAGTTCACAAAGTATTACTAAATCCCTGTCAAAGCCTAAGGCTTGGGGATTGCAAATACACTCCCATCTGCTTTCTTTATAACATACAAACAGTGATATAACAATACAATTTTTTTTTTGTGATACAGATCTGATACTGAGAACATCCACTATGATTCTTCACTGACTGAATAGCGGCTCCAGATTACAAGTTCCACACCATTATAAAAATAAAAAATATAGGCCATTGCCTCAGAGTGACAAAACAGAAGCAGAAATGTAGCCCAGCATTGTGTTTCTAAGTAAAACAGGGGCAGAGAGATCTTGAGGACAGTACCGCTGATTTTCCATACCTCTTAGCTGTTAGTTGTTAACATGTACCTCAGCGTGGTTTTAGCCTGTGCCAGCTAGTACTCTGCCAGACTGTACTCACACATGGCTCGGTAAGGTGTGTGCCAGCAGCCATTACCGAAACACAGTATGGATGACCAAGCCTGCCTCAGGTTTGCTCCCAGTACCTTATATAGTCCTCCAACATGACCCTGTCAGGCTTTGCAGTCTTAGGCCTTTCTAACATGACCTCACAAATTTATAGAATAATTTAGGTTGAAAGAGACCTCTGGGGGTCATCGGGTCCAGCCTCCTACTCAAAGGAGGCCTAACCTCAAAGCTAGCTGAGATGGCACAGATACACTTCTCTTGGTAATGAAGCAAGCGTATACCTCCAAGTTCCAGAGATTAACGTACACAAGCAAAGACACTTAAATGTAAAAACACTACAACGTTTTTTTACAAAATTTACACTATTTACACTAAACTTACTTCACTTCAGCACATTTTAAAAATCATTAGTCTTCCCTACAGTTAAGTGTAGGGATCACTATATTTCATTCTTTCCCCTCAGTATTAAATTTTCGATATAGATAGGGAAAAATATCAGATGACATTTTCAGATGAAAGAAGTACTTTCTTAAATTATATTTCCTCATTATTAAGGACTATAAATGCACACTAAAAATATACCATCATATTAATATTTAAGATAATGCTCTTCAGAAAATCTAAAACTAGTAACAACCCCCATACCCAAAAGAGATTTCTTGTCTCTTTAAAGAAACCAATTTGGATTCATTATACATAACTTACACTTTGTAGAAAAAAGGAGAGGGTGATGCATAGAGTTTAAGCATAAATATTTCAGCTCATTCTACTTCTTGAATCATAAAATAAATTTTCAGTGAAATGGCAATACTGCAGTTTTATAAATATGAGAATTATATTAATTTATTATGGTATATGTGTTGAAGCACACATTCAATAATCCTCCCAAGCCTATTCTTCAGGCAAAACAAAGCATTTAAAATCATAACATATTAGGCACACTTGAGTCACTTCCTAAACAGAGGCTTGAAAAGACGAAAAAGTGCTATTCCAGTTTGGCTGAATGGCTCACATCATGGTATGATGCAGAATTAATTCTGTACACAGTAGGCTCATTTTATTACTCAGCAAAACATAGCAACTTCTAAATTTCATAGTGTTAAAGCAAGAAGTAGGATATAATAGGAATTTAAAAAAAAAAAATCCCACCCACCTGCGTTTTGTACATTGGATTTCACCTACCAGACTTAGTTAACTGCAACATATTAGCCAAATCACACTGACAGAAATATAAAATACCCACCTGTTTTAGGGTCAACAGAGAAATATGGCTGTCCCTGAAGAATACTGTACACTACTCTGGCGCTGTTTCCATACGTAGGGTCATCTGCATCTGTGGCTGTCACCTGTAGAACAGATGTACCTGTATATACAGGAAAATAAAAGTTAATTGATAATAAATACAATTTTCTGACAAATATGAATAGTTTTAGATGCATTTTTGAAACTTCTACAGTCCTCACATTCTACAATTGAGAGATTAATAACATTTTCTCCATATGTTATTATCGTATCATATTTATAAGGAAAACTATTTATACTCATTTGAAAAAAACTTTTTCTCTCTATATATGTATATGTAACTTATTTACATATATATAAAAACATAAATAGTAACTACATAGCATGCATATTTATGCATGTTCACTCATATAGACCCCAAACTCGGATATTGCTTAGACTTCTGAACAACTTGTATTTATGGACTTCAGGATTATCTTCATCCACAATACAAAATAATGTTGAAGTGCATATTTAAAATAATTTGCATAAACACCCCCAAATCAATAAAAGATTATAAGGGAATCAAAAAACCTAGCTATTGGAAGGCATAAAAGATCTGAAAATGAAATAACTACTAGAACCTTCTCGGAATTCCAATGGTGGATCCAAATTGGAAAGATAAGTGGTTCAGAAGACAGATATTTGTATGCTGTTAATAAATACCATTAGAAAAATAAAATCACAATTTCTAGCATGTCACTAAGTGGGATAACTTATAAGTAACACTTTGTAGAAAATAAAATGCATAAGTACTGCACAAATAGAATAGAGACAAGTGATTTTACATTTTACTGTATTTTTCAAGACATTTAATGGTTAATCTTTTTTGCTATCACTGCCCAACACTTCACATAAGAAATCAGTAACTGACAAATTGGCAAGTTATTAAAGGTTCAGTATTCATCCCACTTGTTTATCCTTCTACAGACACTGCTTTCTACAGACTCCTTTGGCCCAGTATTAAAATACAGGAATAATAATAACTGAACAGGCTGCTCTCATGTAATTCTGCATCTGAAAGTGGCTTCTCAGTTAAATTAACCACTGAGGCATCACCTGCACTCTGGGGTGTTCAATTTCACATCCTAGTTGTGAGGAGAAGTATGCTTTTGAACTGAATCCCTTGATCTCCCCCACTTTTCGTACTTTGATTTGCCTCATAGAACAGTTTCAGAGCATGTTAAAAAGATTCCTTTGGAGGAGACTAAACCAGAAGATGTGCTTTAGCAGCACATCTGATTTATTCTCACTGTTAATGGGCATTTAGTCTCAGAGACCAGACAAGAGCTAGTCTGAAATAAGACTTCCCAAAAACATACGGTATGGACATCGGATCCTCAGTTCCAACTGTTTAACTTCATAGATCAGTTTCCATTGCACAGAACTGTTTGTTAATGTGCACACCCTCAGTGTACACTGGGAATAGAAATACCTAAAATCACGGAGTCTCACTGTGAGTACAGCAAAGCAAGCACGTAAATCTTTGTAGATTTGGATTTTTCACTGTTTGAATAACTATTCATTCGTTTGTGCCACACTAACTTGGACACCGAGAGTTGCTTTTTGTATCTCTGCTGGAGATTTAGTAAAAGGTACAGAAAACGTGTCTGCATACTTAAACATACTGTCTTCTGGTCTCTGAATAGCCCAAATGCATACAGTCTCATAGATAAATATATTCACACAGCAGATATAAGGACACCTTGATGAATTTGAAGTTGAATATTGTAATAAAATCAAGCTGGAGCTAGTAGTCTGTTCATAGTTATTCAGGAGTTAATGGTAAAACTGACTAAATTGCTGTATTTGGGTTTATGTGGCAAGGTAAACAAATATGAATTATAGTTAGTGTAATTTTCTTAAAATGCTCTAGGAATCTATTCAGTCATATTTATTTGCGATCTAAACTTAGAATAAGAGTTCCTGCATACCACATCAGGCCACTTCAAAGAACAGAAGATGCATTTTTTTCCCCTATTCTATAGCTTACCTAAATACTGTAATGATATATTTCTGTAGCCCAGTTTGGCAATAATTTCTAACTTGAGGTGGAAAAGCTGTGACCTTTCTGTCTTCTAGTTAAGCTTGTTGTATTCAAGGGTGAAGGCCTCTCCACACTAATTTGTTGTTTTACCTTTATTCATGGCTTCATTATTTTATGTTGGAATCTTGTGGAATCATTAAAGATCAATAGGTTACTGATACACAATTATTTTATTTTTTTAAATTGCATACAACAGAAACATACCCATCCAACAGGTATAGTCAGTCACCTACCAGAGTTTGCTATCCAGAGTGCCGGGCAACTTCTGTACCTTTTTATCTATAGATTTTCCTGCTTCCAGGAAAACAGTTGCCAACAGTTGCCTACTCGTCTAACAGGTTGAGTTCCCATTTGCATTTTTTCCCCAGAGTTCTAGAAAATCAAGGTAGTTTTTGGAATGGATGAACAGATTTTGGCTATTTCAGAAGACAAAAATACTAGGAATACTGAGATTTCATGGTTCTCTCATTCTTCAGAGAATTCCTTCTCTCCTCTCCTTATTTTAAAAGGTAGGGGATAGAATTTGAGTGCTTGTATTGCTCATTGATGTGGGACAATGAAACAGGGCTAGTGAAAGGCGATATCTCACATGAGCAGCTGACAGGTCATTTTAGCATGAATGGAATGCTATTATACCTTAAAATCCACCACAGTGATTTTCTAATACATCTGTATCTCTCTCCTAAGAAACACCTGATAATAGTAATTTCGTATTGAATAGTATCGAATAGTGGAAAAGTGTTCTCTTTCCGTCTAAAAGAATACCTAGAATCACAAGTTTTAACTCAACCCCCCACCCCACCTCTCAAACCCTCAGTCAGTACAATGTAGCTCATCAGATGCTTAACCTTTTCACTGTATTACACTAGGACGCTCAGGATCTTACAAGATATACCCATACGGGCCTTTTGCCTAACTCTTGCTTGATTTGCTGAGCACAGAGTAAAGGCAGCTTGTGAAAGCTGCGGGTTAGAATGCCTTGTGAGGAAAAAGATAAAGAGGGTACCTTTACCTTCCAATTACTCCTTTCAAAGTTAGCATCATTCAGCTCATCAACATGACAGACAAATCACAATTCCAAATATATTTGTACCATTCAGATGTAGCATCAGTTTTGGCTGTTGAGCTATGTGTTATGAAGGATTTAGATGGAAAAGTATACAGTATAGCTACCTTGTTATTTTTAATGTTAACAATTCTGAAGAAAATAATCTAATACAAAAAATAAGGATCTAATTTCCCTGGAGGCCTCAGAACAGATATGAACATTGGACCCAGAGGCATACCTTCCATACTTTCTTCATTAACCTACTGTGAAAATGCCTGTCAAGAAAAACTCAAAATTTTGCTGTGAAAGCATTTTGACACTCCAGTTAGGCAATAAAAAAGACTTTTTTCCCCAAAGTGGAGGCTCTGCTTATTCAGAGTACAACTACCATTCCACATGATTTCCCGCTACAGTTTAGAGTTTACGTATTGGGAATTCTGTTTTCTTAGCTAATGCTTTACACAGAGCTGTAAAATATGTCTGTATGCTCTGAACACCACTCTGTAAGCTTTGCCTTTTTTCTGTTATCAAAAATAAGGATACTTTTGTTTGGGAAATCAAGTTGTAGTTTTATTTCAAAATATCTTCTTTTGTTTTTCTCTTTTTTTGAATATCTTTACAATAAAAATTTTGTAAGTTATGTATCAAAGAAAAGTTGAAGGGAAATACTTCAATCTGTCTCTCTGAAGACAAATTTTTAATGTTTAATGACGCAGTTCAATAAAACTTAACTGTTGCAAATCTGTATGCATGACTTTCCATAGTTTGCTGCACTGTTAAAATCTCAAATGGATCAATATTGAACAAAAAGTAAAAGAAATTAAAAAAAAGGTGGAGTTTAATGAACACAAGGATTTCCTGCCTAACTAAACTAATTCTTAAAATTGTCTTAACACACTAACAAGTCAACACAACATGTTTTAGTTTCATTCTACATTAGAAAACAGTGATTTCACCAGGAAATCAACACTTCTAGTCCAGTGACTATATTACTGATCCAAGTCCTCACTGTAGAAAATCTCAATATTTTTTTGTCAGTTATCTTCATTAGAAGATAAAAATCAAACAACACAGGAAGGTAAATAGGCACTTCTCATACAAATAATATTTATGAACGCCATTAATATTGTCTTCCAGATTATCTGAAATTATGACTACCTCACATTATAAAAACCTGGAAAGAAGTTCAGAAAAGTCCAGTGTGTCTATTGGTTTCCTAAGTAGAATTTATTGGGAATACTCTTCTTAGGCATGACCTCAACACTAGAAAATTTAATATGCAATATGTCACTCATTTTGAAGCTGTCTGAAAATGAGAAGATATGCAAGGCTTTTACTGGTTGAAAAATGTTTTTCTTTCCTTTTACATTTAGATAATGATGACCCTTTCATAATCCTTAAAACAGCATAGTTATAGCTCTCAATGAGACTGAGTTTTTTACACTGCAGAAGAAATAATTTCAGATATAAACCTTGGTTCTTGAGCCAACTTTTAGGAAAAAGGTTCAATGAAGGCAAGGAATATGTGTTTTCTTTCAGCTCTTTCAGCATAGTACATAAAACATAAATAATATGTTCACTTTGTGCCACAGTAAACGCTGTGATCTAATATTTGGCGAATAATTTAACAAAACTTACCTGTAATTCTTGTCAGTGACCTTAAAAAAGAAAAGCCATAAAGGTCCTACAGCTTTTACAAGTAGATCAAGAAAGGTTCAACTTGTGGGAAAAATACCAGCTAACTTCTCGGGGAGACAGACAGGAACCTGCTGTTGAAACTAAACAGCATAACGGAGATCAAAAATACCACCTGCCACTCAGCATGAGGGCTGTTACAGAGAGAGACAGTAACATTGAAAGTTCTTTAAATGACCATGCAAAAAAGTGGAAGAAATTTTTAACGTAGTGAAGCATCCTTAGGAATTAATGAAATAACAACAAGAAGTTCAGTTATGTATACACTCCACAGCTAAATGTCAAAAAACGTGCTAATTACAGAACAAATTAAAATGGCATATGGATCTCCATTATTCGACAGAAAGAATGTATCCTGTGGAAGCAATAATAGAATTAGTCTTCCTGAGACTGCACACAATAAAATGCTTTCAGTATGCAACAAACACAAACAAATCAATAAGGGAAAAAGAAAATAATGATCATAAATTTACCATGAAAATATAATGTATGCCTACAGCAGATTGCCTGTATGGCGGGATATGAAAATTCAGTTTTATTCATACAACAGAAAAGCTTTGTGGAATAGATATTTTAATGATTTAAGTCAGGTACAACCAGTAAAGTATTTAATTTATAAAACATATGCATTAATGCTTTATTTTATCACTAAAACTTCCTTGGTTTACCATAATCCACTCTGTTTTATAACCCAAAATCTATCCCAAACTAACTATTCAAATTGTTCTTTGGAAAACAGTAACTTGTATAATGTAGTCGTACAGTAACACCAAGATTCAGACTACTACAGAATTATGACTAACATCTATGTAAGAATACTACATTTTGAGAGCATGAAAAAAAGAGAACTTTTATAAATAGAATGAAGAAATAAAAAATAATTATATTAGCTGCTTTTGACTTTGAGGATAACATTGGTTTCCTTTCCACTGTCTTTCCTTCTATGCAGAAAATAAAAGGCTTCCACAGGGGAAAAAATAATCAATTGATTAAAATGGTCTCCATTAAAGACAAAGGAAACTGAAGAAAGAGGAAGACAAGAGTTAAGCAATTTTGGAGACAGTCGATAAAGGAAATGAATTTCACATCAAGACAGTCTGTGGTGTGACTAGAGAACTGAGATAAGAGCTTAGATGTTACTGAAATGAACTGTAACTCTAATGGTAAAGCTTTGTGCCACAGTGAATTATCAAAGACAATTGAAGAGGTTTCATACAGGCCCACAATATTCTTACGGGAGCTCTATCCCCTCACCGTAGTACTTCCCACAAAGGTGCATTTCTTAAATAGTTCTGGTTTTATGACATTTACTCATAGAAATACTGCCCTTCTGTACTTCCATAAATTTCTTGTAGGAATTATATTTGTGATAGTACGCTCAGATGGTTAAAAGAGGGAATTCTACACTAAAAATATGTCCTGTTATATGCACTAGCATCACTGTATAGGTGGAATGGAGACCTACATGTTTATATCTCTGAGAAGTAACAGATGAGATCAAAGAAGTTAGTATTTGAGAGGAAGCTGTGGTTTAAAAGAACAATAAACAATTTGCAAATTATTTTAAGGAATGAAAATACATTTGATCTATAATCTGAAAATCTTTATTAGCTAGATACTGACCAAACAAGAATGGCTAACAAAGATTGTTCTAGTAGAGACCCAGAAGAGGCTATTAGAAATAATAACATTAATAAATAATGATAATAAATGTGGGAGGAGGGGAAAATAGAAATTACAAGCAAAGATGAGGTAGCAATTCCCAGTTAGAGGGAAACGGACTGCGTAAAGAAGAAAATTCGTAAAAGGGAAGCTGAAGGGTAATATGGGAACAATGACCTATGAAAGAAGAAGAAATAAGGAAATAAAAGGAGACCAAAGAAAATGTTTCTCCCTTCATGCATTCTTGTTGCAAGAGGGACCACAGGAAAAAAAGGCTTAGAGTTCTCCACGGCTAGGAAGAGACATCTGAAAGAGCACACTGTGGGAGGACTTGGAAGAGAGGAGAGGACTGGAAAGAGAGAAAGGTACTACAAGTACCTACAAAGAACAAAGTATTAGAACAAGACAATTATCATGCAGACAGGTAGACTATTTTTCAGAACGTTACATATGGAGGACATTTTGAGAAGAAAATCAAGGAACTATTCCTATGTGTCAGTGTAGTGGCAGTCGCAGTGAGAGAAAGAATGAAGAGGCAGTAATCAAGTCAGGGGAAAAGAAAGAGAATGGGGGAAATTTTTTATATCCTTTTAAAACATGGATAGGGATAAAACATAGATTGAGAGGATACTCTTAAGCTTGAGAGTCCATTTAATACAATCTGATTTTGCATGGTAGATAGGAAAGAATACTTATTCTCTACTTTATACAAGATTAACACCACTTAGGTCAATGAAGAAGCCACTGGTGTAAAAATCAGTCTCTGCTTCCAATCTGTCACAGCTCTGAACTCCATGGTTCAGGAACAAGATTTAATATCTTTCAGTCTTTCCAGGACTGGTATGATTACTACATGTTTGCAAATATTTCATATGCCACACTTCATTTGTATATGAAAGAACAGAATTGTAGATGTGTTTGGAATGCACTATTTTTACTATGCATAGCTGTAATGGAAACTGTGGTTTTGGCCTGTTTAGTGTCTCCACATGAAATATTTCTTTGCATACTGTGAAAGTGCATGCAGTTCAAACAGTATGCAGACTTCCACAAATAGATTAAACTTCCCTCTTTACACAGTCAATATGTCTGAACTCAGCATAATAATGTCAGGTGGTACCATAGAAGATGAACTGAACGCAGATTCACAGCTTAAAATTAATTTCACCTATCTACACTAGGAAAGTTGTACAAGGTACCCTCCTATCCAAAATAATTACATTAACAAAATACCATATCTGACTTTCAAGTATGGAACAAAACACTTCTGTTATTTTCTGATCTATTCATATCAGTTATCAATACAAAGTGATTAAATGATGACAAACCATTAAGATTCAATGACAATATTAATTCGTTCTTATATGTATGATAAATATTGTTGTGAGAGTTGAGTAACTACATGTATTTTAATATTTTTCCCTTTTAATTTTTAAAATTCTACTCTGCAGAAGTTAAAAGTCTATCACCTGCTTAATTAGACAAACAGCACGGAGAGAACAACAAATTATCTACTTTTCACTTGGGAAAATTAGACACATCTTGGACTTGAAAGTTGTTTCTTAGATGGGGTGTGTAGGGATTTGGGGAGAAAGGGAAAAGAGTGTGTTCATGAGGTAACTATCTGTACTGTCCATTCAGTAATAAAAGACAGCAGACATATTTCAGAAAGACCAGTCATGACAGTTAAGCTTTCTTAAAAGAATATCTAGCTAGCATAAAAGTCATATTTCCATCTGTCTATCCTAGACTAGTTATGTAGCTTTGATGTTGTGGTATTAGAGGCAAGTTATAAACTAATTTCAATACCAGAGAAGCAATAAATAAAGAAAATTGATTGCATAATGTAGCACATCAAGGAATAAGAAGTTCTGAACTACATTTCTAACAGGGAAAACCAAAGATCAGTATTTTTTTGAACTTCAGTTCACTTTATAAGAAACTTAATAAAGGTAAATAAACTTATAACAGCATGATCTAAAATAATCTAGAAAACTACCATTCCTTTGCATTTGTTTAATTCTGTGAATTGCATAGACTACTCATGTAGACATAAGAGAATGCCATAAAGTGTGTAGTTGAATGAGGATATATGAATACATCTTGTTTCTAGAGTGCAAAGTACCATTTGTCCAGGAATGTCTGTTAAAACATTCAAGAATAAGAGTTACTCTCCTTTACAGTCAGCATGTGTGTGTGTGTGTACTGTTTTCTTAATATGAATGTTCCAAGTAACATACAAGGTTGCATTTGATGTCTTCATATCATCTCTTCTCAACTGTAATATCTTTTACATACAATCAACAATATAATAATGTGTCATAAATTTGTCAAACAGTATGTGGCATTTTCACTTGTTAAAAGACTGTTGAATAGAACAATTTGTTTTCCTTACCCATTTCAGACATCTCTGGCACAGTAACAATGTATGGTCCATCTGTAAATTTTGGTGCATTGTCGTTGATATCCTGCACTTTGATAATAAATTCAGATTCAGGTTCGAGTGGCTTGTTTGTCCGTCTATCAATAGCTTGGGCATGAAGCACATAGTGTGTCTTCTGCTCTCGATCTAGGCTTTTGGTTGAATGGATGTCTCCAGTCGTGTCATCAATAATAAATATAGTTCCTGCCCCTTCTCCAGTAAGAATGTATTTGACTGATCCATCACCTTTGTCGGAATTGGAGTGCAGCTGTAGAATATATACACATAAAATCATATAAAATGACATATTAAATTTCATAAAAGGTTATTGCACATAAGATATAGAAACTATAATATTATTGTTAGCACCGTTCTACTTAGTTTTTAACCTTCCCACCTCTTGCCATAATTTCTCATGTGCTATTTTTGGCAAGTCAATCATTTTGTTCAGGGTCATTTCCACCCAGCATAGTTCATTTTTTAAGTTGGGATTTCTTGGGTTCTACATCCGTTCTAGAAAACTTCCCTAAGTCAAGAATATTCTAGTAACTGGGGTGTTTTTAATTTTATTTTGGTTTGGTTTTAGTCCTTCTAGTAGTTTCTTACAGCACTCATTGCTAGAAACTCTGCCTTAGGCACTAAGCCTGAAGCAGTCGCACTGAGGATTGTCTGCTTCAATGATTGTAGTTCAGTCCCATCATCTATGTTACCTCCTGTGGCCCCAAGGACAGCATCATTTACTGCAAAAGGAAACTGTGTAGTGTGGCAGTGACAGATGTCTGTCCAGGTTTACTCTATCCCTCAACAAAACACAGCCATTTTCTCTGGGTTTTGTTTGTTTGTTTTTAATTAGAAAGTCACCTAGTTTGCTTGTATTTAAATTATTTATAATGAAGTAATGACCTTTGGTTGATACTTCCAGCATTTTCATTGTTCCTAACACACACTTTGTACTAAAAAATATACATTAAATATATTATACCTGTCCTTGAGTAGAATAAAGCTTATATTTATTGGGGGGGAAGGGGGGGAAGGAAAAGTCACTAAGTATCCTGGTGTATTAAGAGATAACATGAAACAGCTACCCATTAAGTCTCAGTGCTTCTAACTTGACTCTAAAGAATTGCCTGTTTAGATAAAAAATGAACATGTGTTCTCTGAGAAGGAGGGGTGATTTTTTGATAGAATGAGAGGCTTCATGCTTTTTTTCTTTAAAATGACTTTGAGAACAGAATGTATTTACTGAGATGCACAATGAGAACAAAGTGATAATGCAGAAATGAACAGCCTCAGGTATTGTGCAGTTATATTGTGATGTTAAATCAGAAGGGAAACTTTCTAATTTTAAGAACTCACTCATTCTTATTCTTATCCCACTGCTCTGACTATCTCTCAATATCTGCAATGTGGCATTACTAAGTTTCTATACAGAATCTGAGCAAAGCAGAAGCAGAATGCCAGGTATTATTTTTCATTAATGGAACACAAGGTGTCAGTTTCCAGACTCCTTTCCATTCTCAGTTCAGAAATCATTTAGGGTTGGATAGAGAGAAAATAAGACTTTTGGAGGTTCAAATAATCTTTTTCCTGACTTGAAACAGAAGATACACAGGTGCTGCTATTTTCTCACTCTCTCCTTTGCACCTTTTTTGCCAGGTCTTTGTCTTGCCTTTAAAATTATCTAGCTTGCTATTTGTAAAAGGAGTAAGCATATGGGTCTTGATGACATTTTTAATCTCATGTATTAAATCTATGAAATTATGGTGTCGCACATTAATTTATACCTTTTCCTGTAGGGGGGGTTGGGAGGGGGAAGTCTAATAAAATTAAGATTGTCACTTCAATGTAGCGGAACTTCAGTCAATGTACTATACACTTATCTGAGCCACAAGAAGATCTGACTGAATAACCAAAACAAAACTGGGTCACCACTGTGGACCCAATTTTTTTATTTTGAAAATGGAAGAAAGAAAGAAGCAGAGAAAGGGTCTGTTTGCTTGGCTTTGTCTTTATAGGACAGCAGGACAGTCTTTCTTATACCATTCCTTTAGAGTAGTGATGGGCAAAATTCTGGTTACATCTCTTCTTATTCTCAGAATAATACTGTATTCTATTAACAAAGGAATAATTGACTCAACGCAAAATGCCAGGGATCCAAACTTGCTATAAAGTCAAAATGTTCTCTGAAAAGATTTATTCCTAAAACCAAGAATAGTAGGTATTCTGGTATTCTATCCCTTGTTTACTGGTATTCTAATTTTTCAGAAACAATCAGAATTCTTTTTCTCTTGCTGCAGGTTCCTTTTTTGATAAAATGATTCCTAAGTGTTAGTGTTTGCAAATGTTAACATTTGCCTCAGAAAGACTGTCTCTAATTTATGGGGAAAAAAAACCAAGAAAGCCAGGAGAAAAATTGTCTGCCCAAGAAATTGACAAATTTGCTGAGTTTATGAAGCTATAAGGAACTCAAGTTAAAACTATCCCAAACTGAAAAAGATCAGAAGGATCTCCGTTCTCATTCTCTCCTTTTAACTCTGCATGTGTATATGTAAAAGCATATTCAGGTATAAAATACAGAGATCCCACCAAAAATCACTGTATTCATAACTGGAATTATGAAATTATAAACTAATTAAGAAATTGGTTATATAGATATGTAAGAAATCAACAGAATAAGGAACTGCTGTAGAATTTAAGAAGTAAGCTTTCTTCGAAAAACCCAAATATCAATGTAGACACTGGCATTCCAATACCATACTGCAGAAAGGCACATTCAGAGATTCACTGTGATAGCACAAAATGCATGGAATGTTTGGAAAAATTAATAACATTAGATATTTTTTGTTCTGAAGAAACAACTATTTGTATTTGTCATCAGTGAAGAAAATCCAGGTACATTTTGAGTCAGAAGGCTTTTACATCTAACAAGTAATAAAGGTTAAGAAACACAAAAGATTCTCAGCTGATTGCATGGTCAACCAATTATATGTTATTCCTGCTAAACATCATGTTACCCACCAAACTTCAATTGAAAAATGCAGGCAGGAATGCCATTAGAAGAAAATTATCTGGGTATCAATAAACACTGAAAGCCTTCAATTTGCAACTGGGTCTTTTACACTGCAGTTGTAAAGCAACAACTGAAAAGAAGAGAAAGTTAAGAGAAGTTCCTGCTTCCCTACTTCCTGATATTTCTTATATTGTTTGAAATATATCACTTTGATTTACACCTTTTAATTTCTAATGCTGAATTTTAAATTCACATAGGATGATTTTGCATAGCACTTCTACTGCATAACAAAAGGGCCTTTCCTTTGTCAGTTGGTTTATATTTCAGTTTTTCTGTAAAGTAAAGGTTAAATAACTGTTTTTCTTCTTTAATACTTCCATCTCAGTACAAATTGGCTCAAGTAGAAAAATATCAAGGCTTCTCTCAAATGCTTATTTGCAATATGTGTTGTGCTCAAGAGAGCCCCTGGGAATCCTTGCTTAAGACAATGCCTACCACATTAATGAGAGATTCATGTCCCTAAGCATGGCCCACTTCTTTTCCCTGCGTACTACAAAATCATCTCCACAACAGGTGGTTTATTCCACAAAAGCATTTCTAATTAGAATAAATGCTATTCACCGCTTAGGTTACAAATATATGGTTGGGAAGACTGTATTTCTGCAGCTATGTCTATAATGATTTATAAAAGACAGCAAGGGAGCAAAATCTAGCTGGACAATAGTGGACTCTCTCTCTGCTTGGGACTGCTGTAACTATTTCTCTTTCACATTAATTTGACAGAGAGGGCGATGCCACTAAGCAATGCAGACTCAAGTCAACCCATGCTCTGTTCATCAGTTCAGACCTAACTTGTGTGACCTGGGGAAGTCATCTCAACCCAGATCCGTAGAAAGAGTGTGGACATTTCATTTCAATAAGATGCCACCACCTTTGCCAATGACTACTGCAAGAACATGTATACACTAGAGGATGAGACACACACACGCTGTAGTAATGTGAATAAATAGCTTAGATAAACACAAAATGTGGTGTTATTTTTTCCCCTGCTGTGCCAGTCAGAGACAGAAAGTTGGAACGTTGTGGGAGTCTCTTAATTTAAAAAGAAATACAAATGCATTGCAAACTGAAACATGATTACTCATAATGTTGAGATAAGTAACGAGCATTGAAAATAAATTCAAGGGAAATATGCCAAACATTAGAACACAGCTCTCTGATTTCTGTATCAGAGGTTTTAACTATGACTATGAAAACATTACTGAAAATGTCTTTCAGTAGGTCTTAGTTTCTATGATAGTCCACTGCATCTGATGATTATATATTGATCTGCGATACTAACTTTTTAACTGCTACTTAAAGAAGCTTTTTTTTCCTTCTTAAATTGTTTCAACTTGCTTCCCTAAGCATTCTCACCCTAGACCCCTGTCGCGAATGAGTGATTTAGATCACTCAAAAAAAATCACTGTCAAATCTATTAGCAAAAGTGGTTTTAATGTGATTTATAAAAGTGTGACTTAACATTCAACGGCAAGGTTCTCTCTATTAATTACTGCATGGAAAAAACATACACAGGAAAATTGGGTTACACTCGAGTTAAAGTGATTCACAGAGAGACCGAGGATACAAAAGGATAGGGAGGACCCTCCCGTTGAGTCACGAGGTTCAGAATAGACCCCCTTGCTTTCTAAACTCCTTATGGAGCTTAGGTGCGGCTAGGTCCAATCTTAGTCTCACACTTGGACAATGGTTTATGTCTAATGGAAGGAATATGAAGAGTAATGAAGACCCTCCCGTTGAATCACGAGGTTCAGAGTAGACCCCCTTGCTTTCTAAATTACTGATGGAGCTTAGGTGCAGCTAGGCCCAGTCTTACTCTCAGACTTGGACAACAGTTTATGTCTAATGGATTATATATGCAAGATTTATCAATTCAGCATACAATCAGAGTTACCAAGACAGAATCAGTGTTACCATCCTACAAGGTTATGCGTAATATCGGTCGCTTACGAAAGATCTGCTGTTGGTAAAAGGTCTCTCTGCCTCAAGGAGCAATCTTGAGAGGTGTCCCTGCTCAAGGGGAGATCACCGCCATGCAGGCACACTGCTTAGCAGGGAGAGCTCAAAGAAGGCTCACTTTGGCTGTCATATTTATAGATAAAGTGGTTGGCTTGTAGTCAAATTACATGCGATAGGAACAATATGCATGAGGCTCCTTGTACTCACAACTTTCTTTGTTCCTTGCTAAATGAATCTTGGAAAAGCCAGCCGCTATTCATGTGTTAACTGCATAACCGGTCTTCCAAGCTCATATGCATCGATGCTCACCGTATCACTCTGCTCCTTTGTGGGTTTTCAGAGAACAGATAGAGAGCAGAGGAGTTCTTGGCCTGGTCATGGCTCAGGCCTCTACCTCCTTCGGAGCCTGTACCAAACTACTGCTAGTTTGGTTAAGAGGTTGAGTGCATCCGTCACAACCCCAAACCCTATTTTAAAAATGACTTTGCAGATCAATAGTTTGCCTAGTTAACCACTAGAAACTAACACAGCTTGCACTCACCACTTTGCCCTCCCTAGCCCCTCAGGGTTCCCCCCACCCTGCCCACAGCTCAGGACCTCATTACAACCCCCTGGGGCCACCAGCCACTGCCCCAGTGATGCCACAGCAGGGCCAGTCTCCAG
This sequence comes from Mycteria americana, assembly GCF_035582795.1. Classification (NCBI taxonomy): domain Eukaryota; kingdom Metazoa; phylum Chordata; class Aves; order Ciconiiformes; family Ciconiidae; genus Mycteria; species Mycteria americana. The sequence continues at coordinate 90,663,311 of NC_134366.1, read as the reverse complement.
CTCCCCACAGCCTTGCCCTGCCCAGCCGTAGGCCCCACTGAGCCGAGCCCACCTGTGGGACCATGTCCCGGCTCGGCCTGGCCCCATCCCCAGGGAGGTGCCCAATGCCCAGGGCTGGGTCTGCCCCGGTGGCCCCTGGCTGCCCTGCTCCCGGCTGGCCCTGCCATGACCCACCTGGGGGAAACCCCAGTGCCCCAGCCCCAGGGACCTGCCTCACTCTGCTGCTCCCTGACAGCAATGTCTCCAATCCCCCAGCTTCCAGCCAGCTTAGGCTTCTGAATTCCTTGTGGAGATGCGATTTCTATCCTAAGTGATGGGCTGGCTTCTGAAAACATTACTTACCACTGCTGATTTGCTTATACTCCTAACAAGAACATATCTATTAAATATTCTGAATCTGCCCACAACCAGAAGCCTCCAGAAAGTATTTAATCTTCATCCCCTTTTGGGCATTATTCCTGTCTTTATTTCTCTGAATTTTTAGGGAAAGAAAAAACTGAAAATAATAGCTGAAGAGCATATCTGGAATGTCACCTTTATCAACCCAGTGGGCTCCACTTCTTGACATATTTAATAATAGGTTGGATTCAGGGTGATTTATGATGGTTCCTCAATCTTAACTAGCCTATATCAGCAGTATATGACTGATTTTGCAGAACAGCAACCAAGGTGTCCTTGTTTTGCTAAGACTTAAACATTTTTCTTCCACCAGTCCATTTAAATGCTTAACTTTCTTTCAGTATTCCTGCAGAAACTGTAGAAGGGTTACATTTTCCAAAGGCATTTCAGTTAATGACTTCTCTTTATATTGTTATATTAATTTTGATACTATGTCTTTAAACACTTGATGCACCAGCACATTAACTGCTGTAAAATGAATGCACAGATTGTAGGCTTATTGCCCAGCTAATACAGTATTGTCACTGCCAGTAACTGCAAAGCGATCGGGTGGTTAAAGCCTAATCGCAAACCAAATGGTCAGGTGGCTACTGCTTAGCTACTGGCCTTATTCACTACCCTTCATCTTCATACGTCTTTTACTTAATTGTTTTAGGTAATGCTTAGCCACATCATAGATCCAAACATTTAAGCATATATACTTGTCAAACAAATCGGCAGAAACTACTGGACAGTATAGAAGTGGGGACCAATGGGAAAGAAGCACACCAACAAGTACTATAAAACCAATCAAAAAATTGAGGAGGAAGCCAACATCTTGCTCCTGCTGGGAATGTGGGATGCTAACAACTCACAGTGATCACCACACTTCCCTCCGCTCGCCTAAGGAAGAAAAGCTGCGACCAGGAAACCATGCATGCCCAGAAGAATGAGAAAGCCTGGATAAGAGGGGCAGTTGTAAAGTAGAAAAGTTGTCTATTAGTGATTTAATTGTGAGACTGCTTCCCCCTGTTTGCTTTAATTGAACAATTTGGATTCTTGGTGTGTTGTGTGGGTGGCATTTTAAGTGGACTAGTAATGACTTTTACAATATTTTAATTGGACTACCAATACATTCTTGGATCTGGATATAAGATATGTGGTGTTCTGTTGAAAAAAAATATTTATGAAGACATTCCTACACGTGCAAAATTCAAATCTGAGGCTGATTTGAAAAAATCAAGAACCGTTGCACTAACCTAATTAATTTAATCAGAGTAGAAGTGGTTATGTACATATAAACTTAAATTATTTCGAAATAACTGCAGAGAATTAACTTAAAACTTATTGTTGACAAATAATAAACAATAAAAATGCACGGAATTCCAAAAGCAAAACCTAAGTTCTGGCAGTGCAACTACCATTGTCTTTTGAGTGAAGTATTGTCTTCTGTTTGGGGAGCAGCACAGCCTTTCAGGGAGAGCAGCAGAACCTCCCCTTCTCAATTCTGTTGCCATTACCTATCAGTTTAACCAGAAAACAAGAAGGCCCCAGCACAACACTACCACAGCAAAGTCTACCAATGAGTGCCCAACCTAGAGGAATGACAAAATTATTCCCAAACAACATGAGCTATGAGCTTTAGCAAAGCATAGGAGAACATATTAAAAAAGAATGTACGCATGTTACTTTACTTTTGTTACGCAGAACTGTTTTAATGCTTCACTAAAAACATAAAAATGTAGATACATATAAAGAATTAATGGTACAACACTAAAACACTGAGTAAAAAGTATTTTGATCTTCTCTGTAATAAGAACTGCGTCATGTTGACTTCCTTTGATGTTTATGTAGACACATGTAATTTAAAAGAAATGATACAACAACTTAGTAGTAGTAAAAAACACATATAAAATTATTCTGAATGGTGCACTGCAAAATCAGAGTCTAGCTGATACTACTGAAATGTTCATTGTGCCTATGCAGTAAAAGCGTCCTCAGATTTGCTGCAGACTTGCTTCCTTTGGTCTGAGCTATAAAATATGTTTTAATGAAATACACTGCTCTGGGCAATGCCACACCTTTTGATGGAATTCTCAGAGGGAATCATTAGCCCAGGAGATAACTGTATTATCCATAGCAGTGTCCACAAATCGAGAAGAAGCTATTCCACACCCTTGTCAAACAGAGGAAGAAAATACAGAATTGCAATTGCCCCCATCTGCTGAATGGGTTTTCTGAGATAGAAAAAAATAATTGGATTGCAATCATCCAGGAAAAACACAACTGAAACAGTATTAACTTCACAGTATAACACTACAGCATACAAACATCTGTTCTAGCAAGATGTGCTTATCTGAAGACCGCTCCTTTGCTGCTGCTTTTGGGGAGACTGGCTAATGGTAGAAGTATGCAGGTGCAAAGCAATCACATCTGAAATAACATCAGGTGTACTAAAGCTGACACAAGTGGTCAACATTAGCTTCTATTTTCTCTCTGTACAAAAGGAGGACTCCAGTGAATGACAAGAAAAATAGAAAATGGAATCCTAAAACAACACAATAAACGTTTATGTATAAAACTGTTGTTTTGTTTTCAAAGAACACTATATATTTTTAAGAAAAATAGAATCCAGAATTGTACTTTCAGTGTACTATGTGTCTAAATCAATATCGAAGAAAAATACTTTCACTCTGCTGAAGTTTTCATCTGAACTCTCTTCACAGCAGTAAGCTTTCATTTCAGACATCTTTTACTTGGGCAAATGCTATGATGGGCATAGAAAATATTCTTTTTTCAAGACAGTAGGATTTACACAGCAAAATTGTTTTACAGGTTTTAAAGAGCTGGACAGGCATCCTGTTGCAGAACATGTTAACCAAGTCTTCTAAAAGTATAATTATGTAAATATACTTGTTTGTAGTTCCCAGGGCTAAGTGACTACAGCTCATTGAACCATTACTCTAAAACATGTCTACAATTAAGTTGGGCTTTTTGTTTGGGTCTTATTTGAAAAAAAAAGGTTATTTTTAAACAGAAGACAAAACAAGACTCCTCATTCTCCAGTACTGTTCAATAGCCAGGAGAGTTGTTTCAGTTGTTTCAGAGTTGTTTCAGTTGTTTCACTGCCTTTAACCCATGAAATGCTCATCTGCAGTGATACTTATGCAGAATGGCCCCGAGATAGCATAAGATAAGTGCTTAACTCTGTTGTATCATATCGCCTTTACTTCTGACTAAGGAAAATCACAAAAGGTCTTAGTTACAGAGCTTCTGGTTTTTTAGATCTCACTGTCTCCTTAAAAGGCAACTATCATTATCTCTCTTTCAAAGAGGAGTAATCTGAGTTTCACAGACTTGAACTACCAAATTTACCCAGGAATAAGAAAACAATTCAAATTTTAAAAGCCCCAAACCAGACTCCGGTCTATCCAGTGGTGATATCATTAGACAACGCTGAACTCTGCAATTCCCAAAGAAAGTGGGAGGCAATAGATTCCTGAAGCCATAAAAAAATTATTCCTGGAGGGCTATAGAATTTAAGAACATTTAGAAACTCATCTTTTCCATGCCACCAGAAAAACATCATCAATAGGAAAAAAAAAAAAAAGGTAAATTAAACTACGAGAGATGAAAGTTAGACTTTAAATGATGTTTCATTGTTACGTTCAGCCAAATAATTTTCGAGATCTAGGCCAGATTTCTGCTAGGTTTGCCTATATGGTAGCCAAAAGTCTTCATACCCAGTTGAGTGGGTATGCAGAAGTAATCAATGCATGGGTCAATGTTATATTACTTCACAGCATTCTGCTCTGGCAAGACATGATTCCTTTCTCCCCTCTGATGTCGTATGTCACTAAGCTGTGCAGAAAACTATTTCATGCTCTCTAGACAAATTTATAAAATTGAGTGGTCCTCAGTTTTCAGCATCTCCTCACAATCACTGTCACCAAAAACTCACTTTACAATCAATAAATCTGTAATTGTGGTAATAACTTAGATTCCTAGATCCATGTAGAAGGACCATAAAATTGACTAAGTTTGAATCCAAATGCCTTGATGATGCACTGTTACTAAAAGAAGCCCTGGCCACATTACATCACCATTGGAAGAAGTGTTTTGTGTCAGTTCATGTTGTTACTAAATTACAATAAGGAGGTGTTATGCCAGTATGAAGCACTTCTAAAAATCTTGCCTTTCCTACAAATGGGCACAAGCATACAATAAAAGTGCTTAGTTCACGATACTACTCTCTGGCACAGGCCTTGCAAACTTCTTATTTGCTTAGATCACTGGAGCACTCCTATGTTTGTAAATGCCTTACTGTTCAGCTACATAGTCAGAGATGCATTAAACCTCAAAGATGCAAAAAGTAGTCCTAGGCACTGACATCATAACTTGCATTATCTGGAGAAGTAAGCCAGCTTTCGTACGAAAGAATGTTTGCTTAGGTCATTGAAAAGGTCAAGGTCAGAAAAATGGTAAGTGCATATACTCTTTGAAAACACCAAGAGATGCAAGAGTTTGGGGCTTGGAACTTCACTGAAGCTGTGAAAAGCTATTCTTCACTGGAAAATATTGCACATTTGAGACAACGATGGAGTAAAAACACAGTTTCTGTTTCCACACACTGTTTCTGCAGGCTTTCTACAGATGCTCTTGACCTTCATTTCTGGTGCTTGCTCAGTCAAGGTACTCTCATTGCAGTATTTTTTTTCTATATATATACACAAAGGAAGTCAAACTCTGTTTTTTCTTTCCATTTGCAGTACAGAGGGAAAAAGGGAACACATCCATTGCAACAGGGTCTTCCAAAAAGAAAATACATATCTGCCCTTACTGAACAGGAATGCCAACCTAAGGATTTCAGATTTTTCCAAATGAGAAAGAACTACCAGTTCTCTAAAACCCTGATGAATGAACTCCACATTACATGTGATCTCCATGTATAGAGCTTCTCCTGATATTAACAGGAGTGATAGAAATAGCTCACTGGAGCACAGAGCTGTAAGTGTAATAGTACTCAAACTCTTATGGAAATTATGATTTATTTGTTTGTTTGTTTGTTTGTCTGACAGTGCTACAGCAAATACTGTTACTCTATGAAAGATCTTAAGACAGCATATTCATTTTTAAGGTCTGGAAAAACAACTCTGCAGTGTACCCATGTGATATTCTAAATTACTTCTTTCTCCTTTGCTTTTCCTAAATAATACTGTGAAGATAAAAATAAATGTGTGATTTTCTGATGTAGTATTTGTGAGCCATGTAAAATCAACAAGAGAAAATTTTATGTCAGGGACTTGATTACTTACTCAATCACAGAGTTTGATTAGGAAAAAAATATTATGTGGAAAAGTTCAAGGAGAGATAATTAATTTACCAGCTTCCTTTTATCCCATCCTTCCAAAAATCTTTCACACATTTTTGGTTTTGATGTCTTTGAAGCTAATTTGCTGAGAAATTTATAAGACTGTGGAAAGAAAACAGGTTAGCTACTGTCCAATGGCTTCTATTTCAGGTGAAAAAGTTGTTTCATTCTGAAGAAACTGAAAAGAATGCACTACCACGCATTATCAAGGACTGCAGAGATCATTGTTTCAAAAGGATTTCATCTCCATATTTTTGTGAGCTCCTTATCAACTCATGTTAATGTACTTTTCCAGGTAAAACAAATGCATGTTTTCATTATTGAGGATTTTTTTTTGTCAATTTATTTGTTAAGAGTTCTTTGTTATATACTTTTTAAATATTAGAAAGTGGTATGACAATACTGAATATCAGAACATTGATTTATTGGGGTATTGATTCACTGCTTCTACAGTATGTAATATTTAAACGCATGATTTTGGCTTTGCATCTGGAATGCCATTTCACCTCTTTTATGTGGCCTACAGCTTGACTTCTTGTTGGGTGAAAGTTAGATTTGTAAAAAAATTGCTTCTGTATAGAGTTTCCCTTACACATCTCACAAGTGATCACTCTTCTTCTATATCTCCCTTAGAAGATATTATTTTTTTCCTATCATCACAGACACTTTTCTTCTTCCTATAATGTGAGTACTCTTGCTGTTTGCTAGAAGCAAAAAGTACTACATGACACAGGAAAAGAGCCCCACATCATCATGATGAGGAAATGTTTCCACAAATTTCTTTAAAAGGTAACTAGTGCCTCAAAATCCGTTGACAATGGAGAATATCAACTATGCTACTTCCGACATCTTTGTTGGGTAAGTCGGAAGATCCATGTTTCACAGCAGAAGCTTATCACTAGCCCCCTCCACAGATGTAAGTCATGTAATGACTGCAATAAAAAAGTGACAAAGTGGTCATGACTGTTACAGTGACGACTATCCTTTTACAAGTAGAAATAAATAAATGGGAACATATCAACCCCAGTGAATGGGAATGTAAACCAACTGTCCTTAACTTCAGCATGCTCTTTATGAACTGTTACAAAAGCTTTCTGGATCTCTTATGGATGTAAACTGGGGGATTTCAAGAATCTTTTTTGTGTATTTCCATATTTAACACATGGATTATCAAGAAGTGGTACAGTTTCTGAGCTCAAGGGTTTTTAATCAGGTAATTCTTACCAATGAGCACAGCTTTTTTCAAGGGGGTAGTATGCTACTGCTTCTGTATTCTTCCTAGAGTCATCATGACCTCCATCTGTCCATAAATATCTGTACTGCCACCACTGCAAGGCTTTGATTGTAAGACAGAGTAAACCCCTCATTATTTACATTTGATTCAGTACAACTTCTGGACAAGTAAAACACAAGTTCTGAAAACGTTTACGAATCAATTTTATATCACAATTTATGACTGACTGGCATTTTGCATTAACAGCATTCCTATAGAGGCCTTGTGTAACATGTAATCTTTTGCTACTTTTTCCACCTGACAATGTAATTGCAAGTCCTGCATGATATCTTTTCAGCACAGTGCAGAGCATTTCCATCCTTTCAAAGACAACAACCATTCTTCATTGTGACTGACAACATACAGTCTAATAATGAGGAAAAGAAATTATGCTAAGGATTTGAAATTGCAACCAAAAAGACCAAGCCCTCCAAATTTCCAGAAACCCACATTTAGATTCCAAATATGCTTAATTGTTCCTGTGTTGAATCCATGAAATGTCTGTTTCTAAAAGCAGCTGTGGTATATTTTTGTATAACAGGATATACAAGAAGAATTATATCCATGACACAGGTATCCACAGATGAAACTGTGATGTAAAATTGTCTCACATTTGATATTCTAGTATTTCTGAGCAATAATTGTTACATTAAAATTCTCCCATATGTTAAAAAACATCAAAAGTGTGCTGAAGAATTTATCTTATGTAGCTTTAGATATATGGATCTTTAACAATTAAATAAAACCTTCCGCTCAAAGTTCTAAATTTCTCACTGAAAAAATATTTATGTTCTTTGCTGTCCATTGTAAAGTAACATATGTTTAATACTTGAACTTGTTTTCATTTGTCTGCAGGATAGACATATCCTGACCACAGAATTGTCTTGAATTTAGCAAAAGAAAAAGCTAGTTGAGAACTACTTTCTTCCAGTTACCCTTTGATGGTGTTTAACAGAAAGTGTTTCAACAAAGCAAGTCAGAGCCTCATCAATTTACTAAAACAAACAGTAATATATTCTGCATGTTACATTTAACACAAAATTTATGTTTCTCCTTAAGCACTGTCCTATATTCATCTTCATCTAATTCCCATAGGGAACACTAACGTTCTCTTTCTGCACATGTAAGGAATACCAGACACGCCATTCCATTCACTGCTATCATTTATTAAAACAAGTGATAAAAAAAAGTCTGTTAAAATTTGACCTTTCTCCAGGACTAGTATTCCAAGTACATTAAATGCCGTCAACAAACTATTCACACTTTGAGGCAATATATTCCTCTCCTTAGTGTTTGTTATGTGTATGCTGACATATCAATACAGATGTCATTTATCATGAACATTTTGGTGATTTTTCTTCCCAGAGACTCTCTGGCACCTTCTCCTGTCCCAAAACATGTTCAGGCAGAATAGGATCACAATTTCTAAAGCTACTGGCTGCCAAGAAACGGTTAGGCACAAATGATGTTTTAAAACAGTATGTGTAGAATGATAGGGAAATGAATATAAAAATAGTTCATTTCAGGAAGTAATTAAAATGACCATTAATATATCTATTACTAGATATTCTTGCCAGTAGTACAAGGAGGTGTCAATACAGAGTACCTATAGACTCCTTTGGATGTTCAGTTAATTCATTAACACATTTTCCATCACAGACTGTCTCCTTTACGTTTAAGAAACCCAGGAGGAAGTGCCCATATGGCCTAGCAGAAGACCTGGGGGTCTGATTCTGATCTCTCAGTGTCTATTTTCTAATTTAGTTTCACTAATACTAGGAGGTTCAAAAATATTTATTCTCTTTCAGGAAAAATAAAAATATATAGCTTGGTACTTCAAACACCTACTGAATACAAGCTTTCACTCACTCATCCTAAAGTGAGCAAATATACTCATATTACTAAAATCAGATTTATTCCACATAAGGAATGATCTTGTAGGTTACTATGTTCACTAGTGCCATATATCCCTATCAGCAGAGATCATGGCAACAAAGCAGACTGCTGGTTAGGCAGCAGAAATACAAATTTTATTTTGCTAAGAGCTGAACTATTTTTTTTCTCAAGTGATAATTTTTAACATTATTCAGTCAGCTGGAAATATGTTCCTTCCGACCCTAACAATTTTGTACCATCAGAAAACTAAAGAAAACTGAGACAAATGTTGGAAATGTAGTAAATATCACATTTGCTAAAGGTGTGGTCAAGAAAACTCTGGAGAAAAATGGAAATGCCTCCCACCCCTTCTGTTACTATAAATAAAATCTTTGTTCAGGCACAAATCCACACCGTGGAGAATTTCCTGTGTGTGCCTGAGGAGCAAACCTACAGAGTAAGTATTCCACATCACAACAGATGCTGATGGGAGAAGTTAAACAAGAAAGATTGTATCAAAGCTATTCCTCTGTAAATGCCAATGAGACACATTTTGTCTTTCATAAGAAGGATAAATTCCTGAGTTGACCTAACTTGTAGGAAAAAAAATCTACATTCTGAAGAACAGGCACTAATCATTTCCATTAGAGTTTGGTAACACTAGCACTGAATCAGTCTTGTTTTATTTTAGAGTGACTTTTTATCTGGTTCACAACTACTTCCAAAAGAAGTAATCTTAAAATTGTTGCAGATATCACTTGTCGTAATTTGTGGGAAATATGCTTCAAAACTAAATTTTCTGTCATTATTTGATGCTTGACTTTTCCTACAGATGTATAAAATTAGAAAAAGGGAAAAATGAGTGTATTTAAAATATGTTTATTTTTATTTAATCATCAAATGGTTGCTCTTCTTTTTTTTGTTTTTAAATCATACTAAGTATTTGTCCTTACAAATATCCTGTGGTCTGAATTCCACAGGTCCTTATGTTTTACATAAGGGAGAAGTATTTATTTATTTGGAGTGGGTTCAGAACTACTGCTTATCACTTTCATTGACACTCTTCCTTTCTTTTGAATTATGAAATGCAGAACATGAAGGAAATCCCACTGATGCCAGTGGACTTTGGATCAGGCCATTAATGATGGCAGATAAAACTAAGGAAAACAGTTATTGTTTCAATAATAAACATTAATTTTGAAGATGTTTGCTTTGATTTATAATGCATGTATGACATATTTTATAAATATATATAATGTATGACAAGATATAAATCTTCAAATAAAACCTAGGTAACATTATAAAGGGAGGAAATTGTAATTTCAGACCTCAGATTTTCAGAACTGAAGAGAGGGGGAAAAAAAAGGAGTGTGTGTGGTGGAATAATCTCCTATATCTGCAGTTAGATGACCTGGAAAAGAGCACTAAATTATTTCATTCTTTGATTATATTTTCAAGAATATGATCATTTTACTGCCTCTAAAGTATTTGGCATTTCTGGGAACCAGTCACGTCATGGGTATGCAATATTTTGCCATGTCAAAATAGCCCTACTCAGATACCATTAAAGTAATGGCAAGCTATCTGGACACAGATATTAAAAAATTAGAGTTGCTCTCTCTTCAGACCCAGGACTAAATTTAAACTGAATGAAAAAGGAACAAAAGGAGATAACGTGTCCTATTCTGAGGATGAAGGCCTATTGAGCTAACAAATGATAATGCTTCAGCTGTCAGCAACATATGCGAACATCACGTAACTAAAATACTACTTGGGCACTAAGCAGTACAAGCCTCCATGGTGTTAATTCACACCAGGTCATGAATGGCAGGATAAGAGGGGTCTCAAAACATTAGATGGCTATTACCTTATTAATTGGTTGCTCAGGCCCAGCTGTCTGTGTAAGCAAGGTCAGGGCAGGAGCAGTGACCTCTCAACCAAGCTGAATTCTGAGCTGCAGAGTACTTGGTGGTACGGGAGATCAAAGGGAGAAGTTTTCTCAAGTGAAGAGTTCAGACAGAGTTTTCAGAGTGGAATTACCTTTTTTTTTTTTTCCCCAGAAACTGCAGATAGTTTGCTGTATTGAACTTTTACTCCAAAAAGACAGAAGTCCCACTCCTCAGCTCAGGATATCACATCTCCATCTGATCAAACTCTCCCCTCAAGTCCTTCAGGCTACCTTACATCCCTCTATGTTTCAAAAACTGCCATCATGCCTCTTTGCTTTCTTTTGGTTTTCCCTCCTTTTCCCTATATTCTCCTATGCATCCTACCCTGTAACACTCATGTGTTTGTACGTTACACATGCACTACAGTTCCTAAAAGCCCACCTCCAATTGCATTCACATTGAATGCACTGATAAACTGTGATGCCAAGGACACATAAAAATTTAAATATCAGCCTCTGGCATTTAAAATTTTTGCTGAATGAGATGGAGAATTTTGGGAGGATGATTGGCTGCAAAACTGTGCAGTGACAAGAGGATTATAGAAACATATGGCAAAAAAAGTGTACATTTGCAGCAATATAGAGATAAATACTCATTAATAATTATAACAATTTATGCACTTATCACTCCTGTATGATTAAACATGAAATTTTCTAATAAAAGAAAACAAAACCAAAACTGTTTGCTTGTAGAATTAAGGTAGCCAATGTGGAATTTTCATTAAAGGAAATAATTCAAAATTAAGGAGCCCTCTGTCTCAGGGCCATCCGTGTTTCAGCCTTTCCTAAACACATCAAAAGTCTTCATGGGTAGGCAACAAATGCATTTTCAGTTTAAAAACACGCCCTGCCCCTCCCCACCAAAATATCCATATTTAATTCTGTGAAGGCAGATGCACACCTATTTACATATACAGTACACATGCAGTCTTGATCAAGTTGAGAAAGACAGCTTAGAAATACAAATATTTTAGAATACTGAACTCCCATTTTGCCTTTTTGTTTGAATGGAGAATTAAGGCAATCTTCACAATTCTACATGTATTTCTAACATAAAGAAGACAGCTTCTGGCAGTCAGCTTAAAGCACAAGATACGGCTGTGATAACAGCTTTGCAGAAAGACACCAAGGATACAGACATTCAGTAAAGCATGAGTTTGCGTGCTATTTATTTCCTCCCTGGAAGTGGTGCTTTCAGTATCATGCTGTTATTTAGAAAATTAGCATTTGAAGGGAATATTTGCTTCTGAAAGTCTCAAAATGCTCAAGGACAAGTGAAGCCTTGTGAAAGCAGAATTTAATTTATGATAAAAATCCAGAAAATAGTTTTGTAACCCACAGTACATTGGGATTAGCACACGTAGTTACAGATTAATTCAATTTGTGTCTTACAGTAGTAATGTTATAGCTTTACCTCTGTCTGTGTAATTTTACTTCTTACTTTACACACAGACCTCATGCTATGTTTTGTGAGTTCTGTAATTTTTTTCTCCTCATTTAAAATAATTATTTTTCAATTTTCATTTAGTCTTTAAAATGTCCTTGGGAAAAATGAAAGCCTCTGAAATAGAAACAAAATACTACCTGACAATAAACTGAAAAGAGTTAAAATCACCAAAGACAAAAAGAAATGTTATAAATATCTTGGTTGCTCAAGTCTAATGTATGTTTTCTTTTAGTTTCCCTTTCGCAGATAATTTAGCCTAGCTTGTCAGTATTGTTGGCCTTAAGTAAGGAAGCTTAGATAGTAGAATTGCTAATGAGCATTCTTTATTTGAAGGAAACCTACATATGGTCTTTCTCTCCTCCTAGCAATAATCATTAGTGTAAGAATGCTTTGCCTGTGTTAAATCCTTGGTTAGCTGAGATAGTTGCAATGTAGACAGATAAAAAGGAATTCTTCAGGCCCTGTGTCCTTGGAGAGGGCTGATAAGGAGAAGCTACGCAAGAACCAACTGGTTTTGGATATGCAAGGAAGGTATGAGCCAGACAAAGATGGACTGAGCATGCATAAACACAAAGTTCAGCTAGTGGTCAGAGTGATGAAGACTACTGACTTCCTCCAACGACCACCAGAGGATCCCTAACAACCACCTAAGGACTTAAGTACGCATGCATCAGAGATATTTACATATACAAATGAGTTCCAAGAAATGTCATGTTTATATAAATTAATCTTATGAATATGTATGCTTTTGCAACATATAAGCTCTGCGATCTTGCTTGTTTGTTGGAGCACTTATGGTGGAGCGATCCCCAGTGCTGCCCAGCGCTGTAATAAAGGATGCTGCTTAATAGTAACTCCGTTGCTATTGAGTTTTATTTTGGGAATACTCTGAAACTCCGATTCGCCTGCTGGGAGATTCGGATTTTAAAGGGTAGCCTTCACCAATTTTGCTTCAAAACCAGCTAATTTCTTTCTAGTGAATATGGATTTTTCATACCTACCCCTGACCAGAAGTAAGCACGGCTTACTGTATATGAATACATCCAACAAAAGATTTTCAGCTAGCTTTCAATTTCAGTTCCAGTATATATTCAGCAACCAATGGAAGATTTTTGCCAAACTAGTCTGGTCACAAAAAATATTCTTCTCAGCCCTATTCTGGACAATCCTCTCCAATAATAATAATGATATTAAAATTTTTGTTACTATTATCCAACTGCCAATAGCAGGGAGTGGAAAAGCTTTTCTGTTCCACTGTTAAAAAGTCAACTTGTTATTGCAATAATCTGTAAAAGTATCTTATATAACTACTTCCTCCTCCTCCCCAATATGAAGTGCTTCCTTTAGTTGTTCACTTCCTTAGACAATAAAAATCTTATTCTTCATGGTAGAGGAACAAATTATTTTCATGGCTGTGCTCTCCTTCCTCATGCAAAAGAAGAAGAGAGAGGTGATATTTCAAAACCTTAGCTGGTGAGGTAACTGGACTTGATTATCAGAAATACTACCTACTATCCCAAGATTCAAAATACCTTTTTCCTAATAGTCTATATATGTGTTCTCCAAAGAGCCTCTGCACGGAAGAGGTATCTCTCGCTGCAAAAGCTGCATTGGCTCAGGGGCTCCAGAAAACAGTCAGCTGGGCCCTGGAATGTCCAACATGGACAGTACCACACCAGGGACTCTTGGGACCTCTTCTGATGTCCTATGCACTTAATGACTATGCACTCAACAATCATGCTAAGCTAGATGAACATTTCTAGGTAACTAGTTCTGGATATGACTTCATTTTAGTTTGTGATGATTATTGTTATTTCCCTCCAACATCCTCAAGTTGTGCATGTAGTTTCAGTAGTTAATATACAAGTAACTCTGACATATGGACAACCAGCTTATACCAAAAAAAAAGAAAATAAAATGAGAGCAGGAGAGACAATGAATGAATGAATGAATGAGATGATGCAAAAGAGTACTGATTAAATGAGACAGAGTAGACAAAAATCTGTTAGGAAAGGTTTAGTCATAGCTGATCCAATAGTGGGCTATGGTTATGGAACTGATGATCTCTTGAGGTTTCTTCCTGACCTACAATTCTGCAGCCTTTTTAAAAAGCATTTTAGCTATTTCACATATAAATCATCTCCTTCTAACCTGTGATCTTGCCTTGATTAAGGATAGGTAAACTAGTTAAATTCTATGAATAAATCAGACTCTAACATTCAAAGTTAGCATTTATAAAGGGTTGAAACAAGGTCTCATTTTTTCAGGGAATCATTATTTCATTGTGCATCAGCAACACTTAATTTATCTTACAGGCAGGAGTGCTGAAATACTACCACAACAACACATTTTTCTTGAGCCAAACAAAATCTGCAAAAGCCAAGCATCTTGTAAGAAAGGTTGTTCTAGCTCAAATTTCTTAAGAGGTACAAGGTTTGACAAATAACAGATTTATCAATTTTCTTACGTTTGTTAAAACAGCTATTTATGTTTAGGTTTAGGATTAGCCCCCATAAGAATATTCTTACATACAAAAATAATGTGTGATTGTATCACTAATGCTGGTATTTAGAGCATTTATCATGTGCTAATTACTCTTCTTTCTTAATAATATATATATACACATAACAGCAATATTCTGCTGTATTCTGCACATATACTTTATGCACAACACAAGCTCATCAGAAGAACTTCATCACTTTTGAAAACAACAACAGAAGTTTTTACTGAGGTGAGGCTTAATTACGGAGGAACATTTAAAGAAAATAACGTATTTTGAACTCACAGGGATACATACTTATATGTGTCCTTTTATCTTTTGCCCACTATTCCAACAGAGTGGTGAGACCTTCCCAAATGCTTGGGGATCCTCCCAGTTAGAAGGGGTCCATCTTTTCTCATTTTTAAGCCACAAATGACAAAAGCTTCTTCTTTCCCTTTTGCAGCTACCAAGCAGGACAGAAAGGCACACCAATGCTCTTAGGCATCTGTACCCTGATGGATACCCTAAAATCAGTATTTTATTTTTTTTATTATTTTTAAAAGGGCTATGTTGAAACCGGGAAAGATAATGTCAGTCAGTAGGATTACTCAACTTATAGATACTATCAAAAATGTAACAGTACTGACTGTTATTTAATTCTCCTTTCCACTGTTCAGTTTCACAGACTAAACTCGTAACTGGTTTCTGTCAGAAACTCTTCAGAGTA
This sequence comes from Mycteria americana, assembly GCF_035582795.1. Taxonomy (NCBI): domain Eukaryota; kingdom Metazoa; phylum Chordata; class Aves; order Ciconiiformes; family Ciconiidae; genus Mycteria; species Mycteria americana. The sequence continues at coordinate 90,647,810 of NC_134366.1, read as the reverse complement.
CATGAAATAAACAGTAACTAGGACACAGTCCTCAACATACAATTATGTTGTATACAATTCTCCTTGATTCTCTACAAATGTGGCAAGATCTTCAAATACAATTTAGAGAACAAATCCAATGATTTGTCATTTACAGCAGCTGAGAAGCCAGTCTGTGAAATTCAGATTACTGACACATTAGCATGTTTGCTAGAGTTGCTCAGAAACTCAGTATAACCACATAAAACTCTTTAATGTGTTAACATGTTATTAAATATTATTAATTACCATATGAGATGCTACACCTACTGTCTAGTAGGCTGCAGATCTCCAACACTTTAGTGCTTATGTTCTGCTAAATCAAGACGGTAGAGATACAGATTTCTCTCTGCACAATATCTGCACATAGAAGAAGAAAACAAGGAAATGGTAGGTGCAGAGCCTTCTTTTACACTGCATGACTACCTGTTAATTATAGGCTTCAGTGGAGTGATGAACATTTCAGAGCACAACAGTGCTTGTTGATTCCCTTGTTTTGCATTCTTGGATTATGCCTTCAGCCATATTTGAGTAGATACTGGTAACAAGTCTGCATCTGTCTGACTTAAAAAGTATCTGCCTGTTGTGGTGCCAAGAGCCAGGAAAACGGACTGCCACTCCATGCATACTCAGGGGGTATATGTTAGAGCAAGAGGTCTGGAAAGATGCAGCTCAACTGAATCAGAATTGAGGAATAACCTTCAAAATTATTATTTTTTCTTTTTTTTTCTTTTTTTTAATAAATGCTGGGATGAGAAGAACAGGCTTCTTGTTATGTGATCTTTGGGAACCCAGTTTAATTTCCAATGCCTCAGTTGAACTTTTCATAAAACTAAGTTTCAGAAGCATGCTGTGAAGGTGAATTAACTAATATCTCTCAAGAATCTTGGGACCCTGGACTGTAGGCAGTACAAACCAAAATCATTCATATTTTTTCTATCTTGCTTCCCATTAGCAGTTCATGTAGCTGTAATATATTAATGTAATATGTAGTCTTGAAACATAGATTATCTTCCTATTTAGTATGTTTCAGAATAAGAAAGGTTTGAAGAAAAGTGCATCAATCAGCTTTCATTCAGCTTCTAGTGCCCACATACCTACACTATTCAGTTCACACATTAATATGATCTTTCATCAGCTGCCACATGGAGCTGAGATATAACATGAAGATTAAATCATCTTTTAACCTCCAAAGGATCCACATGAGGTCAGAGAGCAAGGTGCTCTTTTAGAATCACAGGTACAACAGCACAAAGAAAGATTAGAAGTACCAAATACAATCACAAATTGCTGGAAACTGGGAACTGCAGTCCTAGAGTGAAATTTCAACACGTGAAGGGAATCCAACTGAATAATGAAGAGGAGAAAGCATTTCTGCAGAATCTCAACAGATTTGAAAAAGTTTGTCTCTGGTTCTTTAACAGCGCTGCTGATGGGGCGGGGCAGATGCAGGTGTTAGAAACCATAGTAACTATTGACTGGAAACAACTCAGCTTCTGCTGAATACCATGAGAAATGAGGAGCATTTCAAATGAAGATTATTCAAGGTAAAACAGAATGGCTGACAAACTGAAGCACTCTTCCTCTCCCATCTGTAAATTGACACACTGAGAAGATTCCTTTTCAGCACTTACTTGGTTTACAATAGAGTGAAACATTTCAGATATTTTTTCTCGGAGGAAGAGTATTGTCATTTAGATGTTTCCACTTCAATAACCCAATATTGTACCTACAGATGTACTTAGGGGCTTACATTGATGAAGACAGCTCCTGAATAGTAGTGAGTTTTAAATCCTCAGGTTTTGTGTTTTGGTTTTTTTTTTTTTGGGGGGGGGGGGGAGAATATTGATTTTAGAGATCAGAAAAGGCTCTAGCAATTCCAAAGAAAACTTAAGTTACAAAAGTGTCAATTGCGAAAGAAGGGAAACTTTTACATGCTCCCTAGGGTAGCTGTGTGGTTTGATACTTGTATCACATTTCCATCTGGGGATTTTTTTCATTATGGTTTGCTACAAAAGGCTTCCGGAGAATAACATTGTTCTCCCATAGAAAATAAAATCAACACAAATAAATGTTAATATTCTAAAGGTTAGAACACTTCTGAGACATGTAGAACTGTGTACTCTGTTAAGTGGTCAGTACAAGCCTTGTGAACTACTCAAGTTATGCTGAAATAGCAGCTTCAGAGATAAGTATTACTTATATTACTGTAAGACCTCATTGGTCCCATTTTCTCAGATAATGTATAGAATACATAGTAAGATCATGTCTCTTCTCCAAAAGCTACATCTAAGTACATCAAAAGAAAAAGTAGCCATAGTAAGGTTACTGTGTATTACTACTGGCATTGTATATTGCTACTTAATTGTAAGTCCCTTTTGTGAAAAAAACAGGAACATTACTCTAACTTTTTGATTTCCAGTCAAATATATTCATATATGCTGCCTAATTAGGTGATATGCATTTTTTCTGTTACTATTAACCACTGTAATAACTATCAACATCCACAGTTAAGTCAGAGAAGTCATTATATTTGAGGGATACAGAAGTATCTCTCTAATAAAAAATATTGTTTTCTGCAGTGGATTCCCAAGGGGAAAATGATACATAATAGATGAAAGACAGCATAGTTCAAGGTACAGGTTAATAGCTATATTAGTAAGAAAGTGGCCACAACTAAGAACAATTACAGAATTTTAACATCTGGCAACACTTTTTTTAAACAAAGATATGGGAGAAAGATAACTCTGGGTATTGCTGATTTGGGGTTCCTACACGGAGGCTTCTCAGTGGGATCTGATTTTCCAGAAGTACCAAATATCTACTCCCTGAAGTCAAAACTGGAAAGAAACAAATCAAACAAGCCAACAACATGATTAAATTCCTAAACAGTACACTAAATTGGAGCCACTGACTATCACTAGTCACTTGCAAGATGGAAGGGGTTTTTTGGCTTGGGTTGGATTTTTCCTCCCACAAACTGTAGTTAATGTTATAAGCAATACTACTATGCATATGTTTCAGCTTTTACCTGGAATCTACATCCCGATTTTATATGATCCTTATGATTAATGATTTAAATAAAAACAAACCTTGAATGAGTCACTGTAAATTGCCAGTTTGCTTTAAGTATGAAAACTATCTATAATGAATGTATTCCTTGTGCTCTGAAAGAAACATGTCACCATGATTTCATGCAATATAGAGGAAAAATGGAGAAACTACTTCCTCCAAGTAAAATGTAAAACAAGATTTGCTCATGCTATTACAGATGTGTAGAGGAAAAGTTATCTAAGAAGGGAGGATGGCCTGTGGAAATGCTGAGTTCATCAGTAATAGCCAGTCATAGTAAAAGCTGACATAATCAAGCTTGGACTAATACTTAATATGACACAAACCTTTGTGATATAGGTGTGTGATGGGCAAAACTGATTTTTGTTAAATTTACTTGAGCTATCTATGTTTACAGACATACAGCTCTGACTTCTTGAATGCATGGATTTTCTGTCAAACTGTGGCTTGCTCTTAATCTCAATGGGCCATGGTTTTTACCTGCTGAATTACCTCAATTCATTATTGAGAGACTAATTAGGAACACTGATGTGGCATTAAACATCAAAGCATCCTATACTAAGCAGTTTTACTAATTTCATACATGAAGAACTGCATTGTTTTCTTTATTTCTAGTCTGTCATGCTATTTTTTTTTATTACTCCTACTGCTTGTAGGAGGGAAGGAAAAGGAAGTGAAAAATCATTCCTGATTCACATTCCTCACCCTACTTGACTGTCTAGGCCACTATCCAATCCACTTCACTTCATCTCTTTTCAGTCAGAAGAGCCCTCCCCTACTCAGTTGTTCCTCATAGTACTTCCAAGAAAGTAAAGCAATCCCTTCCCATAAAAAATCCTGTACTCAGAGAGACAACAGCTGTAAATAAACATTGTAATTCCAGAATTGAAGTTGTTAATTGAAAATGTGGAGTTTCTCAAATAAAGGTGACTGTTTGATGGTCTAATTAGTCACTCCTCATACAGAAACTGTTCTATACATTAGATCAGCCTTGTAGCTCTTCTCAGAAATGTTTATTTTGCAAGACTGGGGAAAAGGATAAGAAAATGAGAAGTACGTTTTGCATTTGAGACACAGGTGCACCGTGGATTTATACAGTAAGATATTTGGTGGTGGTTTTTTTCCCCTTCCTAATGATTTCTAATATTCAGTTTGTTCATTGGATTGTTTCTAAGCACTTAGCTGATGGAGGTTTACCTTAGAGCTAATATAACCTTATAGTCTTGTTAACAAGTGGTAACTGTCAACTCAGTTAAAACTGCTGAACTGAGCTGCAGCTCATGTGCCCCATTCTACATTTATCTGTACTGCATTTCACTCAGTCTTGGAAGATCCTTCTGCTGCATTTCTTTATGGTTGGTCTTTCCCATTTTTTCTTCTCAATAGCTTAGCATAATTAATGAATTTTGTCACCCGGTTATTCACCCTGCTTTCCACAAATAGTTTTAAATGCTAAGTGGAATCAGTTTTCCCCACATGCCAGGCTTTGGGGTTTTTTTAAGGTTGATTTTTTTTGGTTTGTTTCTTTGTTTGATATATTGATATCACTGCACACTTTGGTCAGACACCAGTGTAGTTTTAGACAAGTATTAATATACCAAAGTTATTGGGTTAGGTATTTCTTCTTGGATTACTGCACCAGGTACATGTGATTAATTACTGTTCATTTGTTGATTTGTTCCATAGCCTCTTCTACAGTGCCTCCGTTTGAGACTCTTCCTTTGATGCATTCCTCATAAAATGACTGTGTCATGCTCCCCAAGGTCTCCCATGGTAAAGAGATTTTTAAAAATTCTTTTCTCTTTTCTGCAATAGCCTTGTTTTGCTCTCTTTACACCTTTTATACCCCAACAGTCTTTTGGCACAACAGCCTCTGGTAGGCTTCCTCATCCTGATGTTTCTAAATAATTTTTTTTTTTTTAATTGCAAGTTTTTCCTCAAACTTTCTTTGATGGGTTACTGTGCTTTACAATTAACATGCAAGATTTCTCAGTCCTTTCTATTTCTCTCATTTGGAAACAACTGCACTTTTTAAAAGACTCTGCCTTTATTTGCCCTCTTTACTGTGCCATTTAGTCTTTCCAGCTTCCTTTAGCCCATCACGTCTTTCTGGCAGGTGCTTTGCATTTGCTTTAAGCATTACTTAAGACCAAGTTTAGCTTCAGTTCTTCTTTTGGAGATTTGATGACTAGATAATTTATGAAGCAGTCATTTATTATGGCTAGAGCCTTTTGATACTAGAGTTCAACCTCAATGTAAAATTTATCTTGCCATTCAGGGAGTAAGTGAAGTCCCCCATTACTGATGCATTTTTCCTGCCCTATACACTATCTGAACACCCTCAACACATCATCATCAACTTTGTCATTCCAGTCAGCACGGTAATGACAATGTTCTTGTAGTTTTAATATTACATTTGAAGCACCCATACAGATGCTCTTTGATTTGTTGAAATGGCTATGTTGTCACGATTTGACTCAAGGCTCTCAAACAGAAAGTATTCATATATCAAAGGTGTGCAAACATTGCTTCTGTAATACTTTACCAGGTCCAAAATTACACCTCTTTAGTATATTATTGAATTTTACAATAAAAATTTGTAATTAATATTAAGTAGTAAAATAAATATAGCGATACAAACATATTAAAAATGTATTGGAAAAATAAAAATGGACCATGAATTCCAAAAGAGACTATATTTATTTTAATTATAAGCATTTCTATTTGTTTTGTAAACATACACAGAAACCTCTTCCTAAACAGGCTTTCCTAATTTTAAAGAAGGGTTCTGTTTGTGGATAGCACCTCTTTTATTATCAACACATTATCACAACAATGGCTCAAGTAGGTCCTTTGACTACTATCGAAAGATCTCTTCAATAGAACTGTAATTTTCAGTATGTCTTTTACATGAGACTTTGAAAAGCTATATTATTTATACTGATACCTTAAGTATCGAGCATGCTAATTCACTGGAAGATAACAAAACAAACAAATACATTTTGGCAACAGTTAAGGTTATGCATATCTGACAACAAAACACACAAGGACATACCAATACCCCATGCCATACAAATTAATTGTACACTAAACCCAAGGTAAATCCCAAGTGTAAATTTATGAATGCAAACTATTATCCCTGATGACTGGGATTTTTGTTTGTTTGTAACCTAATGGAAAAGTTCAAAATATTGCAAGAAGAAAAATGAAGATTTGATACAAATGTTCAACACATAGGGCAGCTACACTACTGCTCTTGAGTAATAGACTTAGAACAAGCTCTTCTGGTGAGCTTATTCCCCAAGTCCTTTAATAATACCTTTCTGCAGAGAGACTTCTTTGCAACTGTTCTATCTCCTGTCTTGAACAGCTCCGTACAGGCAACTTGCCTTTTACAAAACCTCATCTAAATTCTGGAGGGAATAGACGCTTTAGCAAATGGACTGACGATCATAGCAATACAAAGTCGACTTTAAAGGTATTCTGTTCTAACCCCAGACATACAGATATACCTCTGCTCAGGTTCTTGGCTGTAAATCATTGAGCATAATCTGAACGCAGATATCACCTCTGCACTTTCTTTCCAAAGAAAGGCATTTGTGGTCTTTTCATTGTTATCTAAAATATGTTGTTTAAATTGCAGCTGATGAACTTGTGGGAATAACTATTCAAATGAAAACTAACTGCTTGTCAAGAACCAAACAGAGCTAATCCTGATAAGCAGAAAAAAAAAATGAAGAAAATCTGAAATAGCGCTTTCATGTTTTTACAGGCTGGTGTTTTCCACTACAATTAGAAAAAAAACTATGTGTTTTAGAAATTAAATATTTACAAAGGCGATTAATCTGAAAATTCACCACTGTCATTTTAGTTTCATAGACAGTGTAAGTGCTATATGATTAGGAACAATGGAGAAGTTTTAAATTTAAACCTTAGATCTCCTGCTTTACTTCTTATTGTCTGACAAATTTTTATTGTCATTTAAAAATGTGCATGTGTTCTAGAACACAAAGAAACACAATTTGAGCATTAGACATAATTTTGATACAACAACTGAAAGATGACATGTAGGCAAAGTACATAATAAGGCAAAGAAGCAATTGCTGAGAAGGCAATACATTCAAAATCAACCAATATGAGTCGTTACCTTTAGTGCCGTACGGAACACACCATGCAAATTACCCTTTGCAAACTCCACTATGAGTCTAGGAATATTGAAGTCTCATACTCACCTTTTTTTCAGACATTTTGAGATGAATTAATAAGCTGCTAGACCTGAAATCCCTATTCTTTTACAGCCATCTTCACCTTAGAAAAAGAGGACATCTTCCTGCTAAAGCGTGTTCTGCATGGTTTCACTTGTCACATCTTTCTAGATGAAAAAAGAAGACTAACTGTGGTGATGTGCATTCTATTTGCCTAATTGTCGTGTTAAACTTCCTGTACCTTTTTTAATCTTTGTAGCTTGATATACAGTAAATAGGATTATTTAATCTAGAGTTTCAATCATTCAACAGAAGTGTTCCTGTCATTGTGTAAATAAGCTAAGTAAAAGTCCAGCTAACATTTCCTTTAATAAATACATCTCGAATGAGTTGATAAAATAGTATACTGAATAGCCAAATGATGCAGCAGCATCTTTAAAAAGACAAGAAGGCACGTGGGCATGAAAAGTTACACACGCAATGAACATGAATGAGCACCTCTCTTAAAGCAAGGTTGAGAAGGTACTTGAGAATTAATTGACATGCTAATTCACACTTAAGTTTGTCAGCATATCTTCGGCTTCATCACCTATTGATTTAAAATTAGCTGGTAAATATCCTTAAAAATGAAGTTACCAAGTTCAAGATAAATATAAAAGATTGCAGAATTATCTTTATGTCCTCATTGCCACAACTTGTGGATGTAATTGACACACCACCTCTTTTGTGGTTTGTTGGGGTTTTTTTGTGGTTTTTTTTTGTTGTTGTTTTTTTGTTTTATTTTTTAAAATAGAAACTGTATTTTGGCATTTTACATAATTTTGATATAATGATTGACAGAAGCTATGCATACAGAGTACGGCATAAGTTAAAGATGCAATTACAGAGAAGGGAAGTTGTACCACACCAACTTCATGGTGGGTCAGCCTTGGCTGGCTGCTGAATACCCACCCAGCTGCTCTCGCACTCCCCCTCCTCAACAGGACAAGGGGGAGAAAATAAGGTGGAAAAAAGTTCATGGGTCAAGATAGACAGAGAGATCACTGACCAATTACCATAATGGGCAAAACAGATTCAACATGAGGAAAATCAATTTATTGCCAATTAAAACAGAATTGGATCATGAGAAACAAAGACAAAAAACTAAAACACCTTTCCCCCACACCCTCCTTCTTCCCAGGCTCTCCTTCACTCCTGACTCCTCTACCTCCTCCCCCTTGAGCAGCGCAGGGGGATGGGGAATGGGGGGCTGCGGTCAGTCCGTAACAGCTCCTCTCTGCCGCTCCCTCCTCCTCATGCTGTTCCCCTGCTCCAGCCTGGGGCCTTCCCGCGGGCTGCAGGGAAACACCCGCCCCACCGGGGTCTCTGCCGGGGCCGCAGGGGCCTCTCTGCCGGGGCGCCTGGAGCAGCTCCTGCCCTCCTCCTGCTCTCCCCTCGGGGCTCGCAGGGCTGTTTCTCACCCTGTTTCCCTCAGCCCCGGCTGCCATTTCTTACCCAGTTTCTTACCCATTTCTTACCCGTTTCTTACCCATCTTTTGCCCTTCCTTCCCCAGGCTTTCCCCGAGGCGCCCGCCCGTGGCTGAGGGGCTCAGCTGGGCCCTGCGGTGGGGCCGTTGGAGCCGGCTGGAACCGGCTGTGTCCGGCACGGGGCAGCCCCGGCCGCTCCTCACAGGGGCCGCCCCTGCAGATCCCACTGCTGCTGCTGCTGCCAGCACCTGGGCACCAGCACCCTGATGCAATTATCTTCCAGCAGTACGCAATGTGATTCATAGGAGGGAGATGAGGACGTATTATAATACTTAGTCAAATTCCATTTAAGACTCTTTAAATTCCATTTAAGACTCTTCCATTTAAGACAACATATTCTCTATGTAGAGAATAAGTCCTCGGTCATTTATTTTCCATGAACTGGAAGGAGCCCCTCAGTGAGAGAAGCTGCCCCTCACTTCAAAACAGCCCCATGAAAGGGCCACAACTTGGTATGTTTTGTAAAGATCACTATGACAGCCAGGAAAAGTAGTAATAAACTGGTAAAAAGTCTGTCTTCCAAAAACTTTATGGCAGTAACTCAGCTGGAGGAATCAATAAATTAATTCTGAGTTTGACACCAAACTACATTTCTCTAAGGAAACATGAACTGTATTAGAAGCAATGCCTATGGAATCAAGCCTCCGTGTGTGTATCGATACACGTGTGTTTGTACACACTCCCGCGTTGGTGCCCCTGGGGCCCATGGCTTTTGGAGCCTTGGACAATATCAGCCAAATCTGACAGAAGCTTGAGGGTCACAGGGGATCACCATTACCTATAAGCAATATAAAAAAAAAGGCTTGATGAAGGATAGAAATCTATTATCATCTAACCTCATTGTCAGTGTTCTGACTGAAGGAAATGGCCTACTTGGAAGGAAGGAAATTTGCAAGGGAAACCAAACAACAGCAGGGGAAGCATTCACCAGTGACCACACTACACGTTCCTGTGGTTTTGAGTAATCATGGTACTTCCTGCTTTCAGACATTATTCATTTATTCTTTAATACAAACAAGTACTAGATACTGTACACAGTGCATATTGCAAATTAACCTAAATATTGTACAGAAGCACAATTTAAAATATCTATCTAGTATTCACTTCAGACACAAACTCAATTACTTCATCTTCTAACCCAAAGGAACTCATCTTCCTTTGACTGCATGTAACACTTATCTCATTTTAAAAGCAAAAGGGGTCTGTCAAAAATCTCTAGGATACACCACAGCTGTAATGGATTAATTTCTTCATAATGTGAATTTAAACTCATACTATCCCACACCTGTATCCCTCTATGATTTTTGACATGCACAAAGTCTGTGTGTGCCACAATATTAAGACTGTCTACACTACAGGTATTTCCTAATTTTGACTTTTCAAAAACCTAATGTGAAGAAAGCACTTGGTGATCTGTAGAAATTCTTGAAATGTTATAGAATGTCAATGCAGTAATTAACATCACTGAGGCTCTGTATCAAGAAACAGTATTATTAGAGATAAAGATTAGCATGGTCATTTTACATAGACATGACAAATCAATAAGATTCTCTCAGTTCTTTTCCCTTGAACCTTTCCAGTCATTTAATGATCAGAAAAGTGTACATATTTAAAATATAAGCATCATGTTCCTCACCACAGCTAAGCTAGGTGATTTTAATTTTGCCAATGGCGTAGCTTTTCTTATTGTCTTCACTAACCTTCTAGTCAAAAAAATCCTGTTTGTTGTGCAAAAGTGTAGTTTGCAGTTGGTCAACAACAAAAAAACTACCAACATACAAAGAAGCACCCACCCTAAAAACAACAGACAACTTTAGCGATGTCCAGTTTCTGCCTTAGTTTTTAAAGGCAATACCATTTAATAAATGAAAAACTTAAATAGCTTAGACGGGAACAAGGCTGGCTTTCCCCACAAAATATTACTGATAAAATGTTTAAGTGAGATATGGCAGTTCCACCTAAAAGACGTTGGTTTCATCAATACAGTCATTCAGTGTAAAGAACATGTAAAAGCCACAGAACTTCAGCAGCTGGTGTGTCAAAATCATGACAAGGTAAGAAGTAAAGAATAAAAAAAAAAAAGGTCAAGTTTTGTACAGACTTTTTCAGTCCACAAGAATCTTGGAGAAGATTAGATCACCTTGACAAAATTATTTTGAACCATTAATTGAAATAACAGTTTCCACATAGCAAACTGATGTTTTGCAATACAGAACTGACAGACTGTATAAAGCTTCCTCACAAAAACAGTTATTACTTTGACATATTAGATTCGATCTTGCTGTTTTGACATAAAAGACCAAGTTTCTTCCTGGTGCAATTCCACATTGACTTAAATGAAGTTAAACCAGGTAAACATTTTATCCCATGTCTTTGGACTAGGACTGAACTTCAATGTGTTCATGCTTTTCTGTTTGTTTGGTTAGTCTGTCAAGTCAAAATGCCCTTGTCAGTCTGTATATAGCCATTTTCTGTCAAAGGACTGCAATGCAAGTACTATGCTTCAGGAAATCTCAGACATGGCTGAGCATGCTGGAAGAAAGTCAGATTGCCCAGGCTGATGAAAGCACTCTCTTCCCTTGAGTTTGATTTTCCCCCAAATAACCTTTGAATGTTTAGAGATTCCACTTTAAAAATAATAAATAAAACCTAAAGGTCCGCAGCATTCTATGACTTGTAGAATTTGAGTAATGTCCCCTCAACCTCTCAAAAAGAAACTAAATAACAGTTGTTGAATAAAGGTAGGGTTACTATCAGCATGGAGGCAGCAAAGGGGGTGTCTGTGCCAACAGAACTCAAAAAAAAGCAAGTACACATGTGCATTTTTATATTGAAAAGCTTTTGGGTTGGCAACAGTCTTGAATTAGCTTTTTGTAAAAATAAAGTAGAAAATGAGATGGCTAACATGATATAGGACCATATAATGTTGTGCAATACTGACCTCCAATTTGATGACAGCAGTTAAGATGGAGAGGGCACATTTCCCCTGTTTCTTGGTAAGGCTGCTCCCTGAGCAACAGTGGGAGACAGATAGGAGAATAAAGAAATAGGCACTATCCTATATGATCAGTGTTGGCTTTCCACAACTTCAATGGCACTGAGTCAAAATGTTATTTAGCAACAGTAAGGATGACAAGAATTAGGACCTGAGTAATCAGAGAGCAGAAACGCAGAAAGATCAAAATAGATAAAAAGTACCGTAAAATCTGAAGTTAGTGACCTAATGCAATGAAAATGCTGTATCGGAGAAGATGATTTTGAGTAATCAGAGAGCAGAAAACCATAAAGACCGAAGTAAATAGAAAGTAGTATGAAATCTGAGGTTAGTGACCTATGGAGAAACTGTAACAGAGAAGATTTTTTTAAATTAAAAGGGATCTATTAAAAATACAAACCTCTGCTTTTTCAGTGCCAATATCTATAATCTCAGTCTTTCACAGATTTGCTGAGAGGTCCTTTGGAAGAAGCTGGAGACATCTCAGTCTTAAATTGAATTAAAAATTGTGGAGCTAAAATGTTTGCTCAAATATTAAGTGTATTCATTCAATGTTGGTCTTCCCCCTAAAAGCCCTGGAAGAATTAAAAAGTTAATCTCTTTCACACTAGACACATGAAATATGTGATTTTAAAGTTTGCTGAGACAAAGTCCTTCTCCTTTTCTTTTTACTTTATTTTCTACATAGGTCTATTCTACTATAAAATTTTAAAGAAGCAACCAAAGTCTATAAAAGAACAGAAAAATCTGTGCTTGCATATTTAGATTGTTATTGCTACCACATTTTCACTAGCTATAGAAGAAAATTATTTTATCTAAATACATTATATGTGAAACTAGCAACCTAAAAGGTAGAAAATGAGATGCACATTATTCTAGATGCTGATTATGCCACTTGCACGCCCTTTTACAAAGGCATGAAAATGGCTAACAAGCCATGTGCAAAATCTTTAGACTGTAACATCTACACTTTCCTTTTCATTTTCTTTATCATAAAAGAAAAACACTTTTTTATCAGAATAGATTTTGGAACTTTTTGCTTATGTTTAAAATGCTGAAACGTGATATGCTTTATTTTAAGTAAACCTCTAACATTGAATAAAAGCATTTTAATGGTAAAATTCAATTTTTGTTTCTTCCTTAGCACTTATTCTGAAGTATACATATTTCCCCCTTACTGTCATTAAATCTGAGATGTGAAATTGTCTTGATATGATCAGGGAAGATTAGATTCAGTCTCCTGTATTAAAACTAATTTATTGCAATGACATGTCACCGTATTACTTTGAAAAAGAATTTTGAATGACAAATCTGTTATGCTGTATTTCTGTTTTAAAGAGTAAAATAACAAATTAATAGAATCACTACCTAGAAAATCCAATATAACACCTGTGATTTCTTTCCTAATCTAACTTTTAGTACAAACATTTCAGGACATTTTAAAAGCTGTTACTTTCCTCTTCCCTTTCCGGTATTCACGCTTATTTCCAGCTGTTCCATACTTCCTTATCTCCCTCATCAAGACAAATCTGAAAGTGTTTTTGAATTACAGTAAAAATGTAAGAACTAAGTGAAGTGTCACTCCCCTTACCCCCACATATTTGGGAAGAAAAATGCAGTTGAAAAACAACACAGAGTTGAATACCTGAAAAGCCATTCCTATTTACCCTTCAGAGGACATCTGAAGTAGATTAAGAGGTATACCTTCGGTATTTCAGAGATCCAAAGGTCCACAGAGAAATCAAGTGTCAGTCTTGTTCATTATATTCCTCTGCTATTCCCTCTCATAGTATGACTCAGCCTCAAATGAACATTGATCCCTTTGCCTCTGCACATTTACTTCTCTCTCCAAAGTAAAAAGGACAGTGAATGTGTAGTTACGACGTGCTTCCAGTACAACTCACTTTTAAGAAATATCAGAAAGGAACAGACCTTCTGGAGACAAAAAGGTGTGAAGGTTCAAAATAAAGAATGTTATGGACTGAAACAGGTACTCTGTTTCTCTTCTTTCCTAAAATTCTTTATTTGTTATTTGTTTTCCATATCCTGACATGAATTATCTAACTTGGAAGCATGCAGAAAATGTGAGAGAAATGCCAACTATATCAGCCATGGCAACTGAGAAATGGTAAAGCTTGCAGCCCTACAGCACAAGTTTTTCTAGATTTCCTCAGGAGAATCTTCATTCCTCTGAGCTGGTGCAGTTGGTACCCGACTCCTAAGCAGGCCATGGTGCATTCACTAGCCCTGCTCCTTTCAGTGCTCACAGCTATGTTTCCATTAGAATAGTTTTCATAAGAGAGATGCCAAAGACAAGAAGTCTCATGCAGCTGAAAGCTCAGTTCTGTGGATTCAAACTGCTTATTTGAGATGAGGATATTTGTTCCCGCTTAATCAAATTTCCATAGTTTCTCCATTGCACACACACACACACACACTTGCACGCACAGATGAGTAGTCTGTCAGAACTAACATTGTTAGATACTATTGATCACTGGAAAGTTTTCAAGAAACCCTCCCCAAATAATTCATTATTTTAGAAAAAGAAGTCTCTGTCATTTTAAATTCTTTAAAGATACTTTTTTTAATACAAAACTGTTTTTGGAGTTGTTTGTTCAGGAAAACATACCCTGAAATATTGAAGACTTATCCCAAATGCAACAGCAGGGAACCAGTTCAATAATCCCAGAACCACAGAAAATACTTAACATCTACAAATGGATCATTTCTCATTTCTACCACAACCTCATTTTTCCAGGACCTGTGTTTTGCCCTATTCCTCTAAAAACCTTCTGAGTATGGCTAATACGGATTACTTTTATACAGATTCCCAGTCTCCAAATGACATTTTTTTAGAGAAAAGAAACAATGACTGAGGAATGGAGATATGCTTGATATTAAAATACAATGATGACTTGTTGTCCTAACACTTGCTGTGTAACAGATGATGACAGTAAATTAATCCATCCTCTTGACAGTCATTTCACGATAAGAATGAGAAACCTTACCAGTTTCATTACAGGCCTACCCTATTCTTGTCCTCAGTGTGCATTTCCATGACAATGACTGTAATCATTATAACAGCATTGTACATAATGACTCTGCTTTCTGTGATGTTGCTCCCAAATTGGGTGTGAAAAATGTGAAAGGACAGATATCAAATGGCAAAACTCTCACCAGTGAAGCAGAGTAGTCTACAGAATTAACAATTGACAGAATTGATAGCGTGCTGCCACTGAACAGAAGTCTGGAATTAAAGGGCACTGCTCACATACCCTTCCTTCATAAACTGAGGGCTTTGCATGAAAACCTGTTGTCAAATTAAAAGCACGTAGAATGAGACCTTGATGAGGTGTGTACAGTTAAATGCAAGATCAGTAAAACATCTATTTTTCAAAATGAAAAGGAACTCATACACAATGACCACTACTGAAATTTTCCCAATTACTAATATTATGTCAGTCTCAGACAAGCTTTCCTTTTTTCTGAATTAAAAATATATGTCTGAGCTAACATGATTAATCTTTGCAGTAAATCATGTCATCAGAACCATCACAACAAATGGAAAGTAGAGTACAGATGCTTCTAAGTCCCACAAAGTTTCTGCAAAGATGAGCTTACTGATGTTGTGAAGTACTCAGAGTAGACAATGATGAATACCACAGGGAATTCTTTGAGGAAAAGGGGATAAAAAATGGTAAGCACAGAGGAAGAAATGTCCTCAAACAAGGCATGTAGTCACATTCTGACCACGAAGGATTAAACGAAATCCTATTCATTGATCTCTGTAAATGTAGCATTAATAGAGTGGTCAGAGGATGAAAGAAAATGTATAATGTTATCATAGGAACACAAAATTGAAAGGGACCATCCTTTAGCTCACTGAATCCAGGCCTCTGTCCTTGCATGCAATCATGTCTATAAATTCTTTCATAAAGACAAGCACGCTCTACTTTGAAACCCCTTCAGATTTTTGTTCCCACTCTTCCTATTAGTAACTCAGAATCTCACTTATTTTCTTATTTCCATTCTAAATTAACTCATGGCCAGCAAAAGCTCATTTTTTCAAGTAAAAGCTGAATCAACTTAAATAGCTCTTCCCTTTCCCTTGTGGTTTCTTCTGAAGTGTATTTATAGAATAATGCGTGCTCTCCACTATTATTTGTGGGAGTAATTAAACAAACATATTTTATTCTCCACCACCACCCCAACCATAGTATTTGATTTTCTCTGTATAGCTTCATATATAAATTCATTTTGCTTGGCTAAAAGTAATCAGAGCAGTAAAGAGGTTAACATTATTTTTCACAATGGCTTCAATAGCACTTCATCTCTGTTTTGATTATCTGAGCTTTTGCAGCTTAGTATCATATTTACCTTCTTTAACGTATGACAGTAGAGGCAATAATTGATGTGGTGACCAGATCTTTCTCTTCCTCTGTCACTTACACCTGACAAACCAGTAGTGTATAACAGAAATTCATGATATTGTTCTGTAAGAGCCTTACCACATTGTGGTCCTGAGGTTTACTCTGTATCTCCATATCCAAATCTTATTCATGCTATCTAGCTCTTTCCAGACAATGTTTTGATTCCCCTTCATAGCTTTGCATCAGCAACATGTTTGTAAAATGTGTCTTCTATTCCAAAATAATTCATGAAAATGTTAATCAGTCTAAGATGGGTCTGGAAGCATATCTCCTCATCCTCTTACCCATTTTAAAAGCTTCTCTTCCAATGCAACCCACTATCTCCATTTAGAAAGGTCCTTCCCCAGTTTACATTTCCTGCACAAATCTCAACAGTTTTCAGTATGCTGAAATACTTGGTATTTTTCTAAGGTTGGCATAACTAAATCTTTTGTTGTTGTTGTTTGTGTGTTAACAGTATCTTAAATACAGATGCTCCACTTGCTATATTTAGTTCAGATGATACTGTTCAAATTTGAAAGCCCTTGCTATCAGACATCTGTGATTTCAGAAGCTACTTGTTTCCTTGGATATTTTTCACACTCTAAGATATAATTGTCAGGATTCCCAACTTGAAGGCAAACTAAAATGAAATAATTCCTTTTCCATGTCCTCATCCTGATTAACCATCTTTCTTCACTCCTCGTATTCCATGTCTTTCTCCATTTTCATTAAGGAAATTAAGATCCATCTAGATTACATAACAAAAAATTCTGTCATAATGCTGAAAGACAGTATTCAGGGGGAGAAGCGCTCCATCTGTCAAATCTTGCAATAAAGCTATATATAGTTTTGTGTTATTTTAATACAAATTTAAAACCCAGCTATACAGACAACATTACACATGATAAACCAGACTTCAGTTAGCCAGCCTACAACTGCATCAGCATGAACTTTATGCCTGAAGCTCACTATATATGTCAAAACATAAATGCAGGGCTGGTTATTCTCACAGCCTTCTGAGAAACTGTAACAAGTAACACACCTCCTGCCCCTTTTTATGAAGAAAGTCACAAAGTATTTCCCTTTGGAGGAGTCCTTTTCCACCCTACCCTCAGAGTGGAATGAATGTCCTATGGAGCCTAGACTGTATTTATAATATACCCTGAAGTAGAACTGAATCTTATTCTGAAACAGTCTGGAAAAGTCTTTAGCAGTGACATATTTAAGCCCCAGGCATTTGGAGTTCTACAGAATCTGATGTAAGAGGATCAGCTGCACTCACTCCATGTTTAGCTGAGCTCAGAAGAAATGCTATTTTATAATATTTTAATATCTTCATCCTTTTTACTTTCACTTATCTTTTTTCTTTATAATAAACAGAAAGTATACATAGATAACTGGCAAGTTCACTGTACATGTATGTAGCAATCCAAGAGGTGTCCTCCTTTAAAAAAGGAGGTGCCATCTAAGGAGATACCTGGTTTTCCTCTATCAATGCCACATTTCAGGGGATGGGAAAAACAAAACCAAAACCAAAAAGAAGACAACGACCTTACCTTTCCTACATACTGAGGATCTGGTCCCATGTGTTCTTCTAAAACAAAGAACTGATTCCACACCCATCCACGCTTGGGACGATGATGCACTTCTGTTTCGCCTTCTACATGTTTGGTTTGATTTCTAGTCACCTTGATGGAGCCATGGTGAGCAGCTCCATAACACCTCTGCACAAAACAGAGACAAACTAGGACTGGGCAGATACAAGATGTACTTGTAATTCTCATTGTAGGATAAGCTTCCTGTTCAAGGTTTTCTTTCTCTTGTCTTTTTCAGCTGTAATCCTTTAATAAGTTCCCGAGACAGAAGGTGAAGCCTGGTTCAGAAATACAGTCCAAAATGGCTTTTTCTGCTTGTTCATGGTTTAGCTGCCCATTTGGGAAAGCTCAAATTATATTTACATTATGAAAAGCTGACTGGAAAAATTGATATTTCTTCTGAGGTCTTCACAATAGAGTTCCACAGCCGACCATTTTCTATCTAATAGGGAAAGAAAAGAAAGCTGCTTACTCATCACTAAAACCAGCAATTTTCAGGTTTCTGACCTTAGATTACACTCACAGGTGTACTAACCAGTCTCTCAAAGACTCTCATTGTAACTGAAATTTCTTTTCAATCCTTCCTGTAAAAGTGTTTTCAGATTGTTTTTATTAAAACACCGTAAGAATTAGCACAGCTCTTCCAAGCTATGAAAACATACACATTAATTAAAAAGTAGATGATTCAGGACAGTTCCTTTGGCCTTTATCTGCAAATCACTGACCTGGTCTGGCAGTAAAATAAAATCACTGCTACAGTGTCATTAGCTAGATAGTGATTGGTAATTCATTCCACATGAGTTCTTGATCTTCTGTACAGCACACAGAGATCCAACATGGTGAAAAATACCGAGGCTATGATGGGTTTTGAAAGAAAGCCTCCAAAATGGGCTTTGAGGATTCTGAGTCAATGGTAGAGCATACTGACAGGAACTTTGAGTCAAAATGTGCAGTTTTACCTGCTGTGCTTTACCTAAATTCCAACCAATATTATACTGGAACCTCACAAAATTATTTAATACTGACAGAAAGTTCAGGTACTGTTGTTTAGATGATCAGTATTATTTTAACAAAAGCATCTAATATTTTCTCAGCTTCAAAAAGGAAGATGTAACCTTTTATACTCCAATAGTAAAATGTGAAAATGTGCATGGAATTTGATTTAGCACTTAAAGCAAAGTACCTTGAAAGAAATAAAATAACTCTTCAACCTCAGAGAAATAGTTACCCTAAGGTAACCATTTGTTCAGTTATCTGAAAATATCAAAGATCAGTCAATCAGGAGTCTCAAAACATGCAAATAAATCTACAAAAATTAGAACTGCCTTCCAATATTTGCTTTGTTTGAGTCTCAGAAAGCCATTACAAGGTATGTAAACAGAAACACAATGAAACTAATTTTGTTTCTAAGTTTCATGAGAACCCAAAAGAACAAATCCAAAATCTCTAAAGAAGAACCAAACAAGAAATTAGAACTCAGATGGAAAAATACTGCAGTGGAAGGAAGCTCATCAACTGTATTTTGGCTGCAGATTCTTTTCCCTTATGCTTCTTTCAAATACATAATAACACTGGAAACCCAACCATACTTTCTTCTGTATCCATCTAAGTACAGTTTCTCATCAGAATAATGGAAGAATACTTCAAGACTGCTGCACATGAGAAATACTCAGAAAGGACATATTTTCCATTGCTATTACTTAGTTCGGGACAGTGGGTTATGCTGAAGTAAAGGAAGAACTCCAGTCTCTTGTGTCTGGGCAGGAGTTCAAAAAGAAACTCTGTACGGTATGTTCCACCGAGGAAAGAAATTTTTAGACATTTAGTATTACCCCGCTTCTTATTTCCATACCAATGCAATCTCCCCTCAACCCCTACAAAGACCAAGCCACTGGTCTTTTAAAAGCCTCACAGCCCATCTCAGAACAGATTCATATAACATGATGTATTATTACCTTATTTAAGCACATTCATATAACATGATGTATTATTACCTTATTTAAGCACGAATGTGATTTAATAGGAATTTTTCACAGCTAAATGTTGTATGAAGTCTAAGTTATACCAGGGACAGAATCCAGACATTCTGAGTCTCACATTTGTTTCTAACTATATACTCTTCTTCCTTGGTTTCTTTGCCTTTCTGCATTCTTTCCTGATTGTTGCTAGAAATCAGTTTTTGCCTTGAGGCATGCAATTTCCTTCTAAAGATTTCTATATTTACAGATGAGCTATTTAAATAGATTAGTCATTGTTATACTTCAGATGTACATTCAAATTAAGCAGTACCTCACAAAATGATAAGGCTGCAGTTTTATCCATTCAAGTATTATTTTTCTTCCCTTTGTTTCCATCTTGAGAAATGCCTGGGAGCAGTTCATAAGACTATAAGCAGTGCATAATAAGTTAAAAATGGTATATAAAGTGCATTGAGATTTCTCAAAATGGCACATTTAAAATGTATTTGAAATCATTACTACTGAACTTTCCTTTATAAACCTGTGGGGATGGTGATGGTGGAAAATTCTTGCGTGATAAAAGAGTAAATAAAAATGAGTGCAGACAATGCCAACAAATCAAGATTTACTATACAGAACTTTGTTCCTCCCCCCTCTCAGAAGTCATCCATAGGAAAAAAAAAACAACCCAAAACAAGATGGAGCCTGTAAACTGTGTTATTTTACAGTCTGCCTCATGTATGACTTAGAACAAATAAGAGAAAAAAGTGGCAAACTATGAAGGACTTCTTAATCTCAAAAATATCTGTTCTTCTTAGCATTTAAATTAACTAGGAGGCATTAAATTTACATTTTGTCAAAAACACTGTTATTTCACTCAATTCCGAGATTAACTGTTAAACACCTACCGCCAAAACTAAAGTTTTAGAATTCTTTATTCTGAATAAATATTGTCTAAAACGATAATAATAATAAAAAGAAAGATTACAACAGCATCTACTTCCTGTTATAATCATGCTTAGAAATCCAGGCCTCAACTGTTCCTGAATTGTGTGTGAAGCCTGGAGAATCGTTTCCACTACGACAAATTCAACAATTAAAAGAGGGAGGATTTTTAGTGAAGATTCTTTGAAGTGGTTTTGCTCTGGTAAGCATCTTTTAAAACCAAAGCCTAATTAATGCTCAGTACAAAGGTCCTCATTCTTACTTACTCAGCACCCTCCTACTAAAGGTCTAGCATAAACATTCATTAAAAACCTGCCCCACTCCCCCAAAAGAAACCCCAACTCTGCCATGAAGACAGCAAGTTTGTCTACAGGGGGAAGTACAGATAGAAAGACCTTGAATGGTTAAACAGAAGAGACAGTAAAGCAAAGAATAGACAAACTTGAACTGTGAGTGATGGAAAAAAAAGGACTGAACTTTCTAAAATCCCTTGAATTGTTGCCTTAAGGTAACATACTGAGATGCTGACTGCTCAGTGCTCTTGTCTGCAGCTTCAGATTAAGTGTCCTGCTTTATAGTTTTTGTTAGAATGATGTATGCAACTGCAGAGTAGACTTGTGTTATTGACGTCTCGTGGGAGCCCTCATGAAAATGAGTATATCTCAAGAGACTGTGAAAGTGAGCTAAAATTAAAATAAATAATTAAATAAGATGAGGTGGGAAAGTTCCACCAGCATTGCTGGAAATCATTACAGCAGAGTAGTTACTGCTTAGTGTGGCAGCAAGTCACTGTAATGAATTCCCAGGAAACCAGTATGAGCACAGTGATGCAAAATGTGTATGCTTCACCATCATGAGGAGATGCATTCTTAGTAGCGGAGACTTGTCCTGAATCTTAGTGTCCCCCATCTCCCATAATCAAATTGACCACATATTTGAATTCATCTGAATGATTCAGTTTTGCAGATGTTCATTCAGCACAGCTCTACACATGTTTTGTCACATCCTTTTCAGTTGCATGGTGACGGAGTGAGAATTAGTTATGGAACTTGTAAAAATTGCATTTCTCATATACTTTCTAACTTCTAACCTCTGCCCTCTGCCCTCTAGAATTCCTCCCTGTCAGAACAAATTCTTCCATAATCAAAATCCAACCAGCTTCAAATCAACATCATTATTTAGATATAAATAATCAGGCAGGAAAATATTCATTTCTTCCTGCCTTGCCTGTGCTTAGCCAATGTTATTTCCTTCAGCACTGCAGAAATAATGGTGTATTGACCTGGAGACCAAAGACAGAATAATGGGCTAGTATCTGAAAGAAAAATTGGATGTTATTTTTTGTTTTATCCTTCTGTAGAAGGGGTTGATAGATTGTCAAGAGAATATACAGTACTCCTGTGGACCTCTGGTAATTGGCAGAAAAAAAGTGAAATTTCTAGGTAGATAAAGGGAAATGGTTCATCTATAGTTGATCTCTGTTCTCTTTTCCCAAGGGTGGTAGAGCTGAGCTATAGGACTTTACATAAAAAAATGAGGCACCAAGTTTTTCTCAGCCTATGCAATACAGACACAATACATAACCATCAGTGCTTTCTACCAAACAGTGCCTTCTGAACATGCTAGTCAATCTGACAGAAGTAGTGTCAAAACTGTTTTGGAAAGCATTTAAAAACTGCATTACATGTTGTTGTCTTGCCCCTTTGTTGTAGTTATATGTATGAGACTAGGACAAAAAAAAAACCTAGGAAAAGAAGTAATCAAATAAAATGTTCTTAAAATAGTTTAATAGTAACTTCAATAACTACAAATGTTTTGACACTATAGTTCTATATTGACAGATCTTCCAGAAATGGGAAACTGAACTACTTTTTTACTTCAATAGCATAAGGAAATTTTCTTTAATGTGTAAGATAACTGCATGAGAACTCCCGAATTATTGCTAAATTTATGTGTACGTATATTACTATTCTGAAAGCTAATCTTTATCATCCTGGAACTCAATCAATTTCCTAAAGAAACAGAGAGAAAAGAGCATTGGATATCTCCCTCCTCACCCCTTTAAGCCAACAAACACAGCTGATGGGTGTACAGCGTCGAGGGCTGTTATTTCTTGTACCTCTCTTTCACACTTACACACAGTCTTTTGGTAAAGACCACTTCTAATCACGAAAAACCAAAAGGTGTCTATGCTAATCTAGAACTGACTGTTATTTCACCTAGCAAATTATTTTACATAAACTCCCTTTTACAAAATAAATAGAAATAACCACAAAGGAAAGCCTCCATGAAAAAAAAAAAAGACTGCTCTTTCATATAAGGCAACAGAAATTCTGTTGTGGGGAGAAAGGTATGGGGGGAAAAAAGCGACAAAATAAAAAGAGATCCAAAACTGACAAGCAATCAGACATTATAAAAAGATAAATAACAGAAGGAAATTTAGAATAAGGTACAATAAAGACACTGAAAAATCACTGAAAAAAAAAATCAAGATAGAGAAGCAAAGTTCAAGTGGAAACTGCTGAAGCTGGGAAAGCTAGTATGTGAAGCTATCAGAGATGATTTTTCTCTCAGACCTGCAAGCATACGTGTGTAAAAAATGCAGCAGTACAATTTCTATGAAATGTAAGAAATCCAGTTAATACAGTTGAAGAGAAGGACAGTTAACATAAATAAAACATTAAATGAAAACAAAAATCATTAAACAAATTTCCATACCAAATATGTATATCTGTGATTTGGTATGCTGAAATTGCCAAGGGAAGTGCAAACTGGGTATTTATTTCCCTATGCTTTTTACCTTCCATACCTGAAAAGCTCTTCTTCCAAATTCCACATTTTGACATATAACTCACAGATCAAGTCAACTGATGACACATTTGATTCAGAAAATAAAAAATACATACAATATAAAGTAATATAACAGTATAAGGACAACTGCATAGGCCTAATGATTACAGGTTGCTATGCAGTATGCGTGACAAGCCATGATATTCTTAGGTTCAATTTACAATCAGAGAAACACATTATGTAAAATTAATTACTTAGATGAGTACACCACTCTTGCTGACACTGCCCAAATAAAAATCAAGAAAAGGAAAAGAAATGCCCTCCTTTTTTGTTTCTTCTCCCCCTTTACATCCTACCCCTCAGAGAAAGGAGCAGTCATGCCAAAAGCCAAGGAAGACACAAAAATCAGCAGCTGTATCCTGGGATATTATTAAGGAAAGGGAAATCACACATTTTGGGGCATTCTAAAACAGCAAAAGCAAAACTGCAGACACAAATACTTCATTTGGGAAAGCAAGCTGGTCCTCTGGGAAGTAAATTATTATACTACATAACAGAAAGACAATTTGACAGCACAGATGTGGGTTTTACATGCCCTAATGTTGTAGTTAGATACCAAAAATTAGTCATTGCTCAGGGATTAACCAATTACTGTCCCCACCTGATTTTTTTAAAGTTAACAGTAGCATTTAGCTGCAGAGTTAGCATTAAATCATTTTAAATTAATGAAGTTACTTCAGATAGGAATGTGTGATGAATTTTTGAATAGTATCCTGACTGGCAGACATGTGTCACACAGTCCCTACTTATGAAGCTGTTCTTCCGTCTGGCTTGGACATCCACAGAAACAATGTCAGAAGCCTGCATTAAATCCACAGTTTGTATCACATAAGATTTTATCCTATGTGCTCACAATCCAGGCTACTTTTTAAAGGCTACTTCTAAATCTAAGAATGTCTCTTTTTCTCTCTCCAGTTCTTCCTCCATTCAAGGCAGATATTATTTCCAAATATTCCTTTTACCCTCAGTGATATACTTCATTAGGTCTATTGCCAGATTTTTATTAATTAATATTTCTTGTTCTACTGACTCAACTCTGTAAAATTTCAGTAGCTTCTACATCATAGAAACCAATATGCTATTACTGTTCTGTGAAGATGGCAAAAAAATACAGCTTAACCATCCCTTTGGATTAACAACTGCTGACTATGTTCTTAGTTTAAAACTAATTTGGATTTCAGACGCGTAACTGAAACAGTTTGTGGTTTTGTTCTTATTTGTATTATAGATTTAATTTTAGACAGTTCATACCTAATACTTCAACACAGCACAAGTATGGACTCTTCTTTATTTCTAGCACAACAGACTAGTTTAAACTTTTCCTTTGTAAACATGTTATCTTATGTTAATAACATCTTGAGACTGAAAAATGAAGAAGATAAGGCCAGAGATGACTTTTCACCCAGCATTAACACACTGACATTTCTAGTTTTCTTTTTTCGTTCTGACTGTTTTGTCAAGATGGAATAAAAAATTTCAAAACTTTCCTTCAAAATCCTGGCTGCAGCCCTAACAATTAGCCATCATTGGTTTGATTCAAGTTCTAGATAAAAGTTCATTTTCATTTTTCCTTGACTTCTATCTCTAATATTAAAGCAGTTCAGAATCCATACTCCCTGTTAGCTTAACAGGCCTTAAAAAGTTACCTCGCTGGCTAGAATAGGTTGCATCATTTAAACTAGCTGGAGTCATAAAACAGAATAGACATGGTATGAATAAAAGTTTTTGAGATTCTTTATAGAAGAGGCCCCACATTCCTTACAGAAGGAGGCATGTGAACTGGAATTCAGATTTTGTTACAAAGAAAGTTGGAAGGAAAGCCTAGCAGCACCTGCCATTAAAAGAGAACAGAAATGCTGAGCTAGTGCAAGCCGCCTTGGGCAGAACTACTTCCTGATAACACCTAGGTTAAGTAGATTAGTCACGTGTTATATCTAGATGGGCTTCCTCAGAGGACAAAATCCCACCGGAACCCTACCTAACAGCACCATGAGGATGAACGGAGAGTGTGAAAGGCTGAAACAGCCTTAGGAGATAAATAGTCACAAGAAACATTCAAAAGGTTTTAATGTTGCTTGTGGCAAAAGAAACTCCTGAATAGTTACTGGGCTGGCACCTGCTTTATCATTCCTTTTTTTTTAATAAAAAAGACTGTCAAGACTGTCTTGTACCAAGGTCTTAAAATAGCAGCTTTAATAGGAGTTCAAGGAATTTATAAAAAGCAACGTGGACTAGTGATCAAGGTACTCTCTTCCGATCCTATGTGTAGCTAATCACTAAACACAAGCTCTAATGGATTTCTTAATGGATAGCATCAACTGAGGCACCACTCACAAAGAGTAAAAATTAGCCACATTACAGCTAGGTAACTAATGCAGCACATCATATGGCAAAGGAGATTGATACCATGTTGCTCAAATAAAGGATTCTAGGCACACTGATGCCCAACATGATACAAAAATAAAGATAGCCTCTTTATTTTTAAAAAAACACTTTTCAAAGAGGAATGGTTTGGGTTTTAACAACAACAACAACAACATTTTTAAAAATTGGGGGGTGTCCAGTCCTTCATATACAAAAAAATTCAATTTTTACATACAAACCACTCATGCCCCGTAACAAAACCTTATCAGCCTTGAAATTTCCATCAGAAAAGAGGTTTTTGTAGCCAGGATATAAACAGGCAGGTCATGTTAGATCCTCACCTGCACTGTTATGTTGGAAATACATTAGAACCACTATAGAATTCAAGTCTTATTGTCACAACAGGATTTTTAAAAGTGTATCTAATTGATGCTTTGGTTAGATGATGTGTAAGATGGGCTGTGATCTCCTATACTGCCTTTAGCAATAAATGGTTCCAGTGAGTGGTTAACTTTAAAGATGATTTAAAAGACACATTGATTTTAGAAAATGCGCTGAAGAGGGTTATTAGAAGGCATTCTTATATTCATGAATGAGTACAGGAAACTATTAAACAGTACAAACCAATGGATTTGTTACCCTGTTGAGCAAATACATTTTATGAAAGAGAGTGCAAATGAGTAAAGAAACATATGATCTTCCTCGAACAAAGGAAGATCTGCAAAGTTTGCAAACAAAACAGAAAAAGTACTTAATTTGCAAACAGCACTGCATATAGATAGGCAATTAACAACTACAATGAACAGTTAGTGAAAATATGACATTAAACAAGATTAAGGGATTCAATGCCTGTCCTCAGTTGGCATACAAAACTATTTCGTATATGATAAGCAACTTCAGGATAACAAAAGTGCTCTGCCACAATTAATGACTGAAGAAATATTTTTTTGCAACTATACTCATATGGTTTGCACAGAGAATGACTGTCAGAACCACAACACAGTAACAACGCAATTAGTCAGATAAAATCCAGCCACCGTTTCTATAACTATAATTGTACATGCATTCATGCTAGCCATTACCTGCTGTGAAAAGAACAACTGTGAAATACAGAAAGATGATTCATGACTCTGACTCACGTCGTTCTCTTTTCCTCAACCAGAGACCAATCCATCTACATTTGTATCTGGAGTCCATGTAGCTAGTCAAGGATAATACAGATATGCAAGACAGCGCAAAGGTCCTTTTACATTCCCAAAGCAGCAGAGGCTTTTCTTCTGTGCTGTTCTCTTCCCGAGGAACTTGCTAGCAGAATAAAGATATCAGTGATTTCTTGAGTCATTCCTCCCATTTATAAAGGTCAGGTCACCCAATCAGGGAACAAAGCAAATACACGAGACTCTGATGAGCAATTACCCAGATTAAATAGGAAGAACTTGCAACAGCCCACTTGTGTATAATCTACAGGTACTGTTTGTCCTAACAAATTATCTCTCAAAAATGAACAGCAAGAGCTCTTCTGAGTGGCATGGTGGCATCCCACATGACTGCTAAAAAATAAAGAAAGGGAAGGGAGGTCCAATGTAGACATTAGATGCTTAAGAAAGAGTTAAAGACATTTACCTGCCATAGTTTGCTACCAGTTCAGCACTGTGTACTTGAAACTCCTTAAAATAATGTAAATTATTCATTATATTCTTGTTATAGAAATTTTGGCAATACATAATATACAGTATATATGTTTCTTAGGTTACAAGGGTGATAAATATGTTATTGTTTACATAAACTTAAATCTCAGTGTTTTAGAGACAAATATTAAATGACTAAACCTTTTAAACAAATCTTACTGTGTATGCTTGAAATTTGAAAACATTCCTTTTCCAGTGTGTCAAGAGCATTGAGAAGCTATGCCTAAAATGTGATATATTTCAATATAGAAAAAAACTAAAATACATTTTTACTGCCCAATTTTTCCCTTCCTTTTGAATCAAAACATAAATTGTCACCATTGTTTCTGAGATAATCTACTTTTTTTTAGGTACTTCACAAGACAAGAAGAAAAACAGATCTTTTGTTCCATTTTTAATGTAGCAACATTACTGATAAAATTAAGGAAAATAAAACTGAATCAAAGTGAATAAGCCACTTCTATTTAATAAAACCAAAATATTTTGTTTAAATAGAATGTTTTAACATTTAAAATCAGCTAAGTTTCAAAGCAAAGGTCATTTTCATTTTAAAACATTTAAATGGCATAAGTAAATAACTTTGAGCCTTTTTTCCCATTGAAATATCCCTTCTATAAAGTTTTGCTTTTTACAAATTGAAACACTGCAGTTAAATAACTTCCTGACTGAAAATTCCCAATAAACTCTTCATTTATTCAAGCAAGTTACAGATCTTTTTCCTCAAACGGTAATCATGTTGAACTTTTATTTATATCTGTCCATCACGATTATGACTGATTTAGCCCATTTTCTGTATGCTGGATTCAAATGACAAAGCTCCAGTTCCCACTAGGCAAATTGCAAAATTCCAAATTCAAGAAAGATAAGCTTTTACTTAAAGTTTAGTGGCACTCAGCATCAACTGCTTTCCTCAGTAAGAGAGCATCTTGCATATCCTTTAATTTTTTTAATCTATATTAATACGTTTTTGAGTTATAAATGTTGTAGGAGCAAAAACCCACAATAAAAATATGAACAAATCCTTAATTACAGCAATAGAAAAAAGGGGAATATATGAAAAAAATATTTCAGTGTTCAGAATGATTTTAGGGACTTCAGTTTTTAGGGACTTCAGGAATCAACATGAAGAGGTCAAATAGTGCCCAAATTTTGACAGGTGAGACCATCTCTTTGGGTCAGTTACTGGCAAAATAATAAATAATGCGAAGATATTTTTTCTTGTTCTTTGCAAAGAAGAAACAGTAACCTGAATTTTACTTTGAGCTTGAATTTGTTTTGAGCGCTACATGAAACCAAAGCAAATTGCTCCTGGCTTCAGTGAAAGCGGCATGAAGACTTTATCTATCTATTTGACAACATCCTGACACCATGTGTGTACTGTCACAGAATCCTATAAAACAGGTTGGGAAGGACCTTTGGGCATCACCCAGTCCAACACCCTGCTCAAAGCAGGGTCAGCTTCTAGGCTGGACACGACTGTTTAGCTGCAGAGAAGCTTGTGGGAAAGAGGACAGATGCACTGGCCTGGGGTTAAGCTAACTGAACAGGAGGTCAGAAACCACCAGATATAACAAAACTTGCTGGACACAACAGATAACAATGTAAGAAGTTACAGATAGAGCCATGAGGAATGGCTGGATTTCACAGAGACCTATGTGAGAAGTAGCTGAACTTCACAGACCATTCCAGAAGAACTTGGGGGCCCTTTTGAAGAGTCAGGTCTTGAAAGGTCCACACTGCCTAGGTAACCATCTCAGTAATACTTTTTAAAGTTGAGCCTACCTAGGAAACAGAAATACCAAGTTTGGATGCACTTGTAGAAAAACTAAGACAAATAAGGAAAGGGTAATTATGAGCAAGTTGTTTATTTGGGAGGGAACAAGAAGATGGTAAAATGGAAGAACCTGAAAGAAAATGGGGGGGGGGGAGGCACACGGACAAAATATAAAAGGCAGCAAATCATGTGATCAATGTTATTTGGAGATCTCTGTAGAGCAGCTCAGTGCCTGACCCCTGTCATTTGGAGCAGGGCAATAACCATGTTTTTTGCACTATATTAGTGTCTGACTTGCTTTGGCAGTCAGACAGACAGGGCACATCTTCCCTGGAGCTGCTGAGGGAGGCCTGGCAGCTCTTCTCCTTGGAATGATGGAGGAACCCCTGGAGAGTACCACCTAAAAACTTTTCCCTCTCAAGTCTCCTATAACACACACCAGGGGCCCTCTCTTCATTTTAGACCTCCATAGATTCTGTTACAGTTTCTGCAGGCCTATATTATTTTTTTATTACAAATACATTTCATGAAGCCTATAATTAAGTGGTACCAGTTCAGTTAATCCCTACTCATTGTTTCACAGGTGTACGAAGTGAATCAACTCCTGCAAGTGCTGAATCAGGTCGTTCCTTGGATCTATACCCTTCAGTTCAAATAAAAAAGGAATCATGGAAGTCACAAAAAGTCCAATAAAAGAAAATCCTCTTCAGAAGTAAAACTATCACCCAGGAATCCATCACTGAAGAAAAGGAATAATTTTAAATGACACAAAGGTGAGTAAGAACTCAGCAGTCACTGGCAGTTCCAGGATTTCGCTTATGCAGCTATAGAAACAAATATCATAAGTAAAGAAAAAAGAAGACGTCCATATATGTTGAGTTTAAATTTGAAGTCTGTATTTAAAAACATGCCTTTTCACATCACACTTCAGCTGAGATCTCCTTAAGTCTTTGAGTTCTCCTGTGACATTACTTCTGCCAAACATACTATAATCGCTGTCAACCACACAGCATTGCTGCGAGTATGTTGTTTTCTTACCATTTCCCTAAAAATGTTTTTCTTCTACACAGTACCCACTAGATTTGTCTTTGGCTGCACTCATCCTTTCATTACGTTTAGCTTTCTCTACTCTTGAAACGTACATACTGAGCATAACTTTTTTTTTTTTTTAATCTTATCTTCCTGCCTTCTTTTCTCATTCTTCCAGCTCAGCTAGTATTAAACAATCAGGCCTCTCAATTTATCACTTCCATCAATAAAGGTATTTGGTTCCATTTTAGACTGAGTTATTCATAATTCTTCAAACGGAATGTCACAGCTTCCTGATAGATAGCTATAGTAAAATGTTATCTGTTAAATGCAAACAATATAACTTAGCAACTCATTTTGCAAAGTATTCACAAGTCAGAATCAATATACAAAGCTGTCACATTAACTTGAAAAGGCAGTTTTGCCTAGATGTATGAATGAAGGGGATACAGAGAAATGTGTATGTGTTTGTGGGTACATAAACAGGAAGTGTCTGCCTATAAGTAACAAACAAATAAAAAAGAAATTTTGTGTAATTTGGTGTTGGAATTTTCTATGAATAATTACTGTTGCAAATACAGAAATATCTGAGACACCTACTTTTGTTATCTTGGCAAGAAAGAAATCTCTAATTAGAAAAATACCAAATGCCTTACAGAAGGCTGTCTGAACAGACTGAGTAAATGCAATTCTGCATGTCAGATTTTAAATGTTCTTTTACTTTGGAAGAAATCACAGCTTTGTAGCAGTAAGAATTTTTATTGTCACTTTGTAGTAGAAATGAACACAAACATCAAGCATTTACTTGTACTTTTCACCCTAGGGGCAAGCTAGACTAGCGGAACGGATTTTTCCTGAATATCTTATTTTTGAAGATCTTTCTTATGTTGGAGGATTCCCCAAATCCAGATAACTAGGCTTTCTGTCATGGGACATCAACATGAAAATGCAATGATTTGTACTGTATAAGAAACAACTTCTGTATCTTCCATTAATGCAGTCACTACAGATATTGAAAATTTCCAAAATATCCCAAGAAAACATTTTCATAAGTTTTCTAGATTGCTGTATTGCAAATTCAGAAAGGAATGATGTACTAAATTCAGGTGAAACACAAACAGAAGAGTTAAATGAAAAAGATCTCAAAGTGAGTTTTGAAAAGACATGGAAATGACTGTGGTATTTTACATGATTTCTTAGGAGAGTGTATTTAAATGGTTATGCATGGCTAGATTAGAAGTACATTGTAGTCTTCCAATTAATATATATTATCAGAATTATCCTTTCTGGTATTATAGTAGCAAAACATCTTTAATGTCTGCTTAGATACTTTGAAGTACTCCTTCCTGTGATCACTCATTTATTCATTTAGTAAATCCATCCCATATTTTTCAGAAATTTACACCCAAGCATAATCCAGGACCAAATAATCTGCAAGTAAAAAATTCTACAAATCCACTGAAATCAATGGGAAAGCAGTGACTTCAAAGAAAAGGTTCTTTGTTCTTTGACACTAACATTTCTGTAGTTCTAAAGTTCATTTTTTCTAATTAAACACTAGAACCTATAGCTACAAGAAGATCAAAGAAATATTTTTTTCCATTTAAAAACACTCTGATTTTTGAAGGCTTTGTAAACACACACAAACACAAACACCCTCCACATAGATATGTGTATGTATGTGTGTATCTATGTGAACAAAATCTCTACAAGCTCCCATTTCTCAGTAGTTACACTGGTCTGTTACAATTTCCAATTACAAGTTCCCTGATAAATTCATTTTTACTCACTTTCCCATTTCCATTGCTCTAAGTTATGGGGAAAAAAAAGCCCTAATCATTAAAAACTCTTCATAGGCACAATTAATAAATTTCAGTTCAACAACTGAACTCATTGTAACTTCTTTAATGCGAACTTCTTTAATCTTGCATTTTTTCTAACAGAAAGTAAAAATACTCTTATATGCATGTTTATTTGCATTGTACCTGTATATGCATTTTTTTCCCCTTTTGTTTCTTTAGGGGAGGGGAATGGGTACAAAGAACGAGTGGAATGTTTTTCTGTTTTGAGAAAGTTCATGTTACATAGCATAGTATTTGAAAAACAGGTTAAAAATACATAAAAATAACAGTGTACTTTAGTAAATAACTATGCCCAACTACCAGTGGAAGTCAATACTGACATGAAGAAGATGGCAACATGTTCTTTTGTTGTTGAGACTATCTGATACCTTCTTTTTTCCAACAGCTACACATATTACCACCACTTTCTTTCTCAGGAATGCAAAACAGTAGTTTGTCACAAAAGGACACCAAAAAAAAAGAAAAGATCCAACTCTTTCAATCCTGATGCATGTATTGGTATCTTTGAACACATAGTATTTCATTAAATTCATTCATGAATGTGAGTATATAAAAGTCATTTTTAAAAAATGAATCATGTACTAATACTAAAACGTGCAAAGTAATCTTCATTCTCACTCTTTTCAGAACAGGAAGACATATTTCTATGCTTTTATTTCAGATTGTTCTTTATTGTTCTTCCTAAGCTTCTTTTCTGAGGAGAAGATCCTGTTCTTCATTTCAACCAAGGTAGTCTTTTGTAATTTATATTATTCCTCCATTATTTTTGTCTAGATATAAATCACTTCAAAGTTCTTCATTGAATAATTCTCCATTACTCTAGAAATGTGAGTGTGTATGATTTTCAATTTGAACTGAAGTTAAATATATCATGAAAACCTTACTAATGGTCTCAAGATAAATTCAGGTTTTATGCAGCTGACAGTTTTCATGTAGTAGTTTGTATTAAGTTTTAAATAGCAAAACAAATACACTAATCCCACTGAATTGCCATAGACTTTGTACATGCAATTTTATTGCATTCTTGTGAAAATTTTAGCTTCCATTCTTGTCCAAGCAACTTCCCAGGAACAGATAAACAAGTAGATAAGTTGAGATTTAATGTTCAAGCCATAACACCAGCAAATCCTCAGAAACAGAAGGGGAAGGAGAATCAAGGTTAATCAGTAGGATCACGTCTTCGGTTCTGATTGTGCAAACAAAAAAAGACTTACTTAACTTTAGGCCTATTAACAAAAAGCTCATTCACATTAATGGGATTGTCTGCTTAAAACTAAGCTTAAAACTGAACTTTTTAAAGATCAGGTCATTGGTCTTTTAATGAAGGAGATGGAAGAACAGCTTCTGTAGACAAATAACATTATATACTTAAACGCACCAAGAAAATTTAAGAATGCAGAATTCAGTTTCAAAATGTGTTTGTCTTCCGTTAACACATTAATAATAGTCTAATGGCAAGTGAAACATTGTAAGACCATTTTCATATTGTTCATAAATAAGAGGCATGGTATGTGAGACCAGTCTTTCTAGTGTGGGTTGAAGGTCTTCAAGAAATCATTCACAGTATGCTTAATAGGAAAAAAAAAAAGATTCTTTGTACCCAGAGGGTGACTCAAACTGTAACTTACATGTTTTCTGGAGCTTAGTTTTCTTTCTGTAAGTGAGCAGGGTAAGGGTTTTGCATTCATCCAGCATCATTAAAAGAGCACCACAGTCAGGACTGAACAGCCAGAAAAATTATGCTCTCACTTTAACAGGGAAAGCATTTCACAGGAAAGATCAGTTTCTGAGCAAAAACTCGTATCTCAATCTCATTTTGAGCCTTATTTGACAGTGCTTACAACGACACTGTTTCCAGAGTACTCTATTCAAGCAAGTCATGAAAAGTGGTAGACTGAGGTTTCTAAATGCAACATGTAAACTATCTGTGGACAAGTTGTAATAAGTTATATCCTATTTATGAAAGTAGTCATTCAATGGAGTTAGTAGAGAGACCATAATTTAATGATTAATAGACCAATGAAAAATAAATTTAAAAGTGTAACAGCTTCCAGTTTGGTTTTTGTTTTGGTTTTGGTTTTTTTTTGATGAGGCCTGGAATATCAGCTACGAAAACAATCAAGAGAAATAATACCTCAAAATTGTGTACCTATAATTTCATCTCTAACCAACCAATCAAAGTGAGATTAAAGCTTTTCATTGGTGGTTGTTCTCTCGCATTTCAGTGTTTCGTGTTTCCTCACTGGCTATCTGCTATTTTTGATGAAAGTAAATTGACATTTCATTGATAAGAATATATAAATTTCCACATATTCTACCATAGATTTACTATTACTAGAAAGGGATTGGGCTGTTGATGAGGCTACTTGCAAACTCTCATCACCCTTTGAGAATTAAAAGAAGTACGCAGTTATCAAAACAAACTGCCACAAGCTTCACAACAGAACAGCAGTATCAAGAAAATAAATTACCCACAGTG
Source organism: Mycteria americana (assembly GCF_035582795.1). Classification (NCBI taxonomy): domain Eukaryota; kingdom Metazoa; phylum Chordata; class Aves; order Ciconiiformes; family Ciconiidae; genus Mycteria; species Mycteria americana. The sequence continues at coordinate 90,613,037 of NC_134366.1, read as the reverse complement.
ATTAGAAAAGCTTAAAAAGCTAATAAAAGTTCATGATCCTGATCTGATGCAGATATAATAGCATCAAGGAAGGTTCAGACCTGTTCCTTCTTGACAGAGGAATTGTTTGCACAGGAGGCTAAAGCAACTTAGCAAATAGGAGACTAAGGGGCTACTCCGACAGGTCTGTCACGAGCATCTTTAATCCTCAGGTAACGGCTGATGGACTAAGAGCTAGTATAGCAACGATGTGCCACCCCAAACCCCACCCTAGACTGAAGAAACAGCAGTGAAATGGTTTGTTTGTTTGTTTGTTTGTTTGCTTGTTTTCTGGGGTGAAATCTCTCTTAAAGGGGCAGAACAAAGCTGGGGTTTTTTCATGATTATGAAGTCACCTCCTACACATCATGCAGCTTGCTGTAATTTTAAAAATTGCATATTAGTTTTCTTTCTAAAACTCTGAATTGTGAGGTGCCGACATTGCTGGAATTATACATGTCTCGAGACTGAAGAGAGTCTGTAAAAGATACTTATGTCATATTTAAGCAATGCTGACCAGTGTTTAATGCTTGTGCATGCCCCTTGCATGAAGATGAAAGGCTCTTACATGATTGTTGTAATAATGCAGATTTCTTATGCATTAAAAGGTAAACAGACACATAAAAAGATACACACAGATGTAAGTATCCAGTAAAGAATGTCACATTAAGTGCTTAATCCAAAGGTAATGAAAATAAGTAAGATTCTTGTAGAATTGACACAGTTCTGAATCAAGACTGATGACTTAATAGAGTAATCATATTTTATGTTATTTTCCCTAAATAACAGAGTAAAAAATGACACTCATCTGTTCTACTTTTCCAAAGAGTTAAATACTCTTTTTTCCCCTCTAGAGAGCCTTCTAATATAAGGCATGAAGTTTAGAAAATAGTAAGTTCTAAGTTTTATAACATTACATTAGCTTTTGTAACAATTTACCTAATACTTTCTACAACATTTTATGAAAACAGACATTCTTCACCACAGTTAATTAAATCGATAGAGAGAAAATAATAAAAAGGAGTTCAATACTAGATTACACTGTAAACATGACTCTTGGAAAACACTGGGGAAAGGATTTAAAGGAGAATTATTCATTAAACTGCAGTGTTACTTTCTACAAGTGTTTTCATAATTAATTGTGTTGGTCAGTGTGAAATCCAAGCTTTAAACTAATAAAAAGTGTGTCGGTTATTTTTTAGATCTTATCTTTCAAAATCTGAATTGACATTTACTTCAAAAACATACAAGAAACAGCTGAATTGAATGAGGTGTATATAATAAAATAGAAAAGAGAAAAGGAGGAAAAATATAAACAGGAACCCAAAATGCTTCTAACATAGCTGCTTCCTTGATGCTTACTTTTCCAGTTTTTCTGTCTGTAAATGGGGAACACATATCAGAGCAGCTACTTCTTGTAAGCAGCAGCTCTCCAGCTCTAACAGCAAAGGACTCAGCCTGGGCTGCACAACATGACCAGGCATCTGGGTAAAAATGCAAATGGCTGCCTGCACTGTGCTCAGGCACTACGTATACACTGATACATGTGTAAGCTAATTTTCTTAGAGCTCATTTAAGTGTATCTCCAGTATACCGGAGACATTGTCAATCAGCAACATCTACCTCTGTAAAAAAGGTCAAGAACAGACCAATGCATTATTAATTGACAGAGTTCAACCCTATTTATTTCAGCATGTATTTGAACAAATGTCTGAGAAATCTGGCCAGCTATGAGGATACAGGAGTTTTAATGCATGAACAAGGACATTTGCTATGTAATTTTCCTATTTAAAACTCAGTTATTAAAGGATAAATATATACTATATATACACTATAAGATAAACTTAACATACCTTGGATAGTAAATCATTCAAATATGCAATCTCCATATCCTACCAAAAGCAGCACTTAATTTACATTGGGTAACAGATAAAAACATATGCAAAGCACTGATGTGTCTCAATAATATTAGGTCCATAGCACTGTCTAGCTATACTTTCTTCTAGCATATATCCTATTCATTTTTGCCTTGCCCTTTAGGTCTTTTGCCTTACACACGAGAGAAAACTAATCCACTTCTGCCAATAAGTAAATTTTGCCAAAAACAGTTATATAGCTACACAGAAAAATCTTGTGGGTTTTTTTTTCCCCTTTCGTCCTTTACCCTTCACTATTTTTATTACATGGACTGTAACTAATCAAAATCATATCATTTTTATGTAATTAGGTTATATACATACACTATCTTATTCTAAACACAGGCATTCTAAATACAGGGAAATCTCTCTGTTTCTGCATTTCTAAAATCCACTTTCTACTGGATACCTATCTTCCATTGATAGCAAAGATAAAAATCACTTCTTCATAACCAAGGTCAGATCCAATAATTTAGAATAAGGAAGTCATAGACAGATGGAGCTCCATCTCATCTACTACAGCTGCTTTAGTAATAGCATTATGAAAGTAACGCATCAGAGACCACACTTTTTTCTTACTCATTTGTTACTGCACTTTCACCAGGGAGCGAGTAAATGGGACTCCAGGGGAGCTGACTACACATGCTAGTAGTAAGACACAGCTCACAAGGCATCAATCCTTTGATATGTACCAAAATAAATGACTGAAAGCAAACGATTTTTGAGGCAGTTGTACTTCTATCTATTTTGATACTCAACCATAAAATCCAATGCGTCAAAAATGTACATGCCAGAATAACATCAACCACCAGAATAACATCAACACACAATAACAACAGTTCATCTTCATTTATCAGTATTTCTTAAATAAACACAGTGACAGTTATGTACTAGAGGTGTCAATATACTCCCACTCTGCACAATTACAAACCATCAGAACAAGTGTTCATCACTGATTTAGCACTCTCAGAAACCATGAACCTTCTCATATGCATAGACAAGGCCCCAGATAGCTAATGTCAAAGTAATGTTTCTTTATCCCTAACACAAGCTCACTCAAACGTGGTGTGGTTCTGTCCTGAAAAAGAGTCTTTCTGGAAATACAGGTTAAAACATCCTACAGACCCACAACACAGGTACTTCCTCCCAACTCTTCCATTAAAATCTTTAACAAGAGAACAATTAGTGCCAAATGAGTAGAAAAATCATTAGGTTAGATCTCTTCTGAATCATCAGAACTCTTCTGATCCTGCTGGACTAGGCAGGATTTGTACCAGTAACCGAAGATCAGAGTCTCTTTTTCTGACAGTAAGGTCATCAGCTATCTTATTGCACCCAAAATTCAGGCAAAGAGTTTAGAAGTCTTATCATCTCCATCATTCTTTCCAATATTTTATTGAAAGCTTTTATTTTTACTTCTATCATTCTTACAATTCAGTGACTGCTGTCTACCACACAGCCTTGGCATTGATTTCTAATACAGTAATGCAACTATATCCCCATGGCAACTTGTTTTCAGATAACTTCTCAAGCCATACATCTATCAACCACAGGAGATGGCCTATATTATTATAGTCATTCCTAAAATATGTAATATTTATTTTTAAAAACCCTAATCTTCCATTATCAGCCTACAACCCTTATAGTTTGTGTAATTTATCAATTCTCTTACTTTCTTAGTTCCTTTCTTGCTTTCTAGCAAACCAGTATTCATTATCCAGCAGTTGAAGTCAGCTTCCACTTAAAGCCCAAGGAGACAGCAGGAGGAGGTTTGCAGTCCCTCAGAGACAGAGGTATTGAATCTAAATTTCATGGATGGAGGAAGGTTGTGGCTAGGCAAGACAGATGATTTCCTCCAACACTCCAGAGCTATCGAAATACGCAGTCCACTTCCTCTGGTTTGCTTCTCATTCCCTGCCATCTCACTTCAGTCTAGCCCACTTAATGGACAGAAAACCCTTCAGCTTTTTGGCTGAGTCAGTTTTTCTCTGGTTATTGTGCTGCAACTGGCTTCCCAAGGGAATCAATGAGCATCAACATGGTACCACAAAGGAGAGAGGAACACAGCTGGGAGCAGTGCATCTGGTAGCAATGAGCAAGGAGATTGGTTTGACCGGACCAATCTGCGTCCTGGTTACATCCGCACAAAAAAATACTCCATGCTCTTTCCAGCTAGTCCTACAGCACTAAAACATGACACTTTTCCTTTGCTTCCCAAGCCTGCTGTTTGCTGCTCTAAAATGATTCAAGATTCTGCTCTAAGATTCTGTGTATTCAAAAAGCTGCAGAGAGCAGCTTGTCCCAGAGTCAGGGAGATCCTACAGCATTCTCCTTCCCTGCACTTGTGTATAAACAAAAGACACTACAATATATTAAAGCAATGTTCATAATTCCTAAGCTAATAAAACTACAGCCTAGTATTATGAACTTCTGCCTCAGTTGCTTTCATATTTTCAGTTCTAGGAAAAGCAAAAATTTCGTTTTTAAACTAGTTTGCTGAAGTAGTGAAGGTTTTAAAGATATGGTATATTAGGTGCAGAGTTTAAATATTTTTCTTGTGTGACTGTCCTCAAACAGCAGCCTAAATGCTTAATACACTTGCAAATATGTCTAAACATTTCTAAGTCTGAGCTTCATTCATTAGTGTTCGAGTTTAGCTTCTGTGCTGGTTTTGGCTGGGATAGAGTTAATTTTCTTCACAGTAGCTAGTATGGGGCTATGTTTTGGATTTGTGCTGAAAACAGTGTTGATAACACACTGATGTTTTCGTTACTGCTGAGCAGTGCTTACACAGAGTCAAGGCCTTTTCTGCTCCTCACCCCACCCCACCAGCGAGTAGGCTGGGGGTGCACAAGAAGCTGGGAGGGGACACGGCTGGGACAGCTGACCCCAGCTGACCAAAGGGCTATTCCATACCACATGGCGTCATGCTCAGCATATACAGCTGGGGAAGAAGAAGGAAGGGGGGGATGTTCGGAGTGATGGGATTTGTCTTCCCAAGTACCCGTTACGCGTGCTGGAGCCCTGCTTTCCTGGGGATGGCTGAACACCTGCCTGCCCATGGGAAGTAGTGAATGAATTCCTTGTTTTGCTTTGCTTGTGTGCACGGCTTTTGCTTTCCATATTAAACCATTTTTATCTCAACCCGTGAGTTTTCTCACTTTTACCCTTCCAATTCTCTCCCCCATCCTACCGGGGGGGAGTGAGCGAGAGGCTCTGTGGTGCTTAGTTGCCAGCTGGGGCTAAAACACGACAGCTTCTCACATCCAAATCTGCCCTGTAAGACTCATTATTATATATTGCTTTCTACTGCAGATATATTTTCTCCTGGGGAGAAACAGAAAGCAGTTAACACCTCCATTTTGAAAAAGAAATTTTAATCTGACATGATTCAAAAAAGCATTTGAATTAACAGACAAGCATGCTGCAAATAAAGCTGACAGTCATTTATAGTGTAAAACAGAGTAGCATTTTCAGTAGCATGCAAATACACCTGACAGGCATGTCTTTATTCAATTAGTTCCTAGTTTCCAAGGGCAGAGTTGTGTGCACACATCCAAACTGCGCCCTCTAATTTTAGAGACTTTCTGTATTGAATATTTAAAACTACTTAGTATCCGAATCAATTTAACAGAATGTCACTTAATGTACTTCTCAGTTTCGGCTTTCAATAATTTACTCTGTATACCTCAACACTTCTCATGACCTGATCCATAATTACATCCAAGCAGATCTCTTGGCCTTTTTTAAAGTCTTTCAGTTTCAGAATAGTTAGGCTTACATGTGTGCACATTTTTATATGCTTCTCAGTATTATAAAAGTTTCATACCAATCCATCTGTGTATCCTACTTACTTCTGTGGCTAAAATAGCAGGTAAAACAGGCACTTACTGTTCAGCAGTTACAGGGCACTTCTCCACTCCTCCTTTTCCAAATGACTTGCCAAATCAAACCTACTGCCTCTTTAGCTGCTGGGAAACAAAAACAACCCCCTCCCCACATGTCAGAATTCAAGGAACTGAGGAAGAGTGTATTTTACTAAAAAAATCTCTTTCAGCGGAAGTAAAAAGCAGTGTAAGAGTGGTATTAACATTTAAACTTTTTCTCATAACAGCTAATAAGAATCTTTGAACGTGAAATCCCTTCACAAGAATCCTGCGGTGGGGCATACAGTTAACATGTTCAGACAACAAGAAAGAAAAAAAACACCAGAAGCAATGATAGAAAAATATATAAATAAATATAGAAAAAGCAAATCCATTGCCTTTGCATTAGCTAAATTTTCAATCTTTTTACCATACTGTGAACCATGAATATTTCAACAGTGAATTAATTTTTTCTAGTGCCTCCTCCATTGGCCTACTGTATTAAAGGATTGGCCAGGGTTTGTGCCTACCACCATATTAATATCACTTTTTATTTATTTATTTATTTGCAAGTCCAGATATGTTGCCACCTTAATACGGAATTAAACTTTTTTGAAGAAGCTTTTGATTTATTGGGGTTTTTTTAATACAAAAGCTGCAAATTTCTATTGGAGAAAATGCAATTGAAAAAAAGGCAGCTGAAAGAATCTTATATTTTCTGAAGTACATGATAGTTGCTGATTACTTTAACATTCCCCAAAGGTCTCAGTATCAGCAAGCAATGTGGTGCTAACACTAGCCATTCAACAGAGTTATTAATAATTGCAATTCTAGCACAAATCAAATGTGCTGGAATTAATCCTATAAAACTATCATGATGAAGCATCTATGATTTACAGTAAGCCTCATTTACAAGACACCAGATAGCGTCTTGGAAAATTAAAATTTAAACAGTCATTTCAGACCTAATGTATGTTAGATATGTCACCATGTTAAACATAATTCTGTTTCACAAAGTATGTAAAACTCATCACGACCAAAACGTGAAATAAGAACACTTTGCTTTCTAAAAGGAAAGTCAGCGGCATTCTCATACCTCTTGTCAACACCAGACACAGCTTTTAAATGACCACTGCCAGTTACAGAATTTCTTTCTATTCATAGCAGAGGGTGGTGATGCTGAGAGACTACATGAAGGACCCTGTTGTGCTACACACGCCCACTCCTAACACACTGCTAGGAGACAGCCCCTGTACTGCATAGGTGAAAATGCATTAAAAATGTCTTTTTGAAGAGAAACATTCTCTGAATAAAAACACCCATTATCTCCATCTTACAAATAGAAAAATGAGGCGTGCCAAAAGTCATGCGGTAAAAACCTACTTGAAAGCAACGCTTGGATAAAATGAGGTCTGAACAACATCTGCCCACTCTACTAGTGTAGGTACGCGCAGGAAAGAAGCACAGATGAACTGCTACTGACTTCACATCCTTGCAACGCTGTCGGGGCAGGAGACTAGAAGGCAGTAGCAAGCCGGCTTAAACTGCTTATTGGCTTTAGATGTGGAGAAAGTCAAAGAGACTGGCTGGGGATGACGGGATCAATGGGGCACCTGCTAACCACCCAGGTGTAAAACCATGAACAAGGGGGCAGCAGCCTGTCAGCAGGAGGACCCGGAGGTGAACTGCTGTGGGGGAGCAGGGCTTCCCAACGGGCTTGGGGCACCACCACTGCCGGCACCGAACGGCCTCTCCCACGAGCCTGCGGTGCTGACCATGACCATGAGCAGGGGCACCGCGGCTTTGGCGGGTGTGAACATGCACACTGTACCGAAAATGCAAGTGTATCATACCCCCCCCAACCACACCCTGCCCCAGCTGTCTTGTGGCAATATCCAGCCAACGCAGAAATTAAAACCTACGTCAGTAAATGGATATAATTGGATGTCAGTAATTGGATGGCTATAAACTCTTCAGGAGGGATAGGAGAGGCAGGAGAGGTGGTGGGGGAGCCCTATACGTTAGGGAGTGTCTGGATAGTTTAGAGCTCGATGATGGTGATGATAGGGTGGAGTGTCTATGGGTAAGAATCAGGGGGAAGGCCAACAAGGCAGATATTGTGGTGGGAGTCTGTTACAGACCCCCCAACCAGGATGAGGAGGCAGATGAACTAAAGCAGCTGGGTGAAGCCTCACGATCGCTAGCCCTTGTTCGTGTGGGGGACTTCAACCTGCCGGATGTCTGCTGGAAATACAATACAGCAGAGAGGAAACAGTCTAGGAGGTTCCTGGAGTGTGTGGCAGATGACTTCCTGACACAGCTGGTGAGTGAGCCAACGAGGGAAGGTGCCCGCTGGACCTCTTGTTCACAAACAGAGAAGGACTTGTGAGCCATGTGATGGTTGGAGGCCGTCTTGGGCAGAGTGATCACGAAATGATAGAGTTTTTGATACGTGGAGAAGCAGCGAGGGGGGTCAGCAGAACTGCCACCTTGGACTTCCGGAGGGCAGACTTCGGCCTGTTGAGGAGACTGGTCAAGAGAGTCCCCTGGGAGGCAGCCCTAAAGGGCAAAGGAGTCCAGAAAGGCTGGACATTCTTTAAGGAGGAAGTCCTAAAGGCACAAGAGCGGGCTGTCCCCAGGTGCCAAAAGATGAGCCAGTGGGGAAGAAGACTGGCTTGGCTAAATAGAGAGATTTGGCTAGAACTCAGGAAAAAGAGGAGAGTCTATGACCTCTGGAAGAAGGGGCAGGCAACTCAGGAGGACTACAAAGGTGTAGCAAGGCTGTGCAGGGAGAAAATTAGAAGGGCCAAAGCTGAGCTAGACCTCAATCTGGCTGCTGCTGTAAAAGACAACAAAAACTTCTTCAAATACATTAGCAGCAAAAGGAGAGCTAAGGAGAATCTCCAGCCCCTAGTAGACGGGGGAGGGAACACAGTGACCAAGGATGAGGAAAAGGCTGAGGTACTTAATGCCTTCTTTGCCTCAGTCTTTAATAGCAGGGCCAATTGTTCTCTGGGTACCCAGCCCCCTGAGTTGGAAGATAGGGACGGGGACCAGAATGGAGCCCCAATAATCCAGGGGGAAATGGCGAGTGACCTGCTGCACCACTTAGACATTCACAAGTCTATGGGGCCTGATGAGATCCACCCGAGAGTACTGAAGGAACTGGCAGATGTGCTCAGCAAGCCCCTTTCCATCATCTACCAGCAGTCCTGGCTAACTGGGGAGGTCCCAGCTGACTGGACATTAGCGAATGTGACACCCATCTACAAGAAGGGCCAGAAGGAGGACCCAGGGAACTACAGGCCTGTCAGCCTGACCTCGGTGCCGGGGAAGCTGATGGAGCAGATCATCCTGAGTGCTATCACATGGCATGTAGAGAATAACCAAGGGATCAAGCCCAGCCAGCATGGGTTTAGGAAAGGCAGGTCCTGCTTGACCAACCTGATCTCCTTCTACAACAAGGTGACCCGCCTAATGGATGAGGGGAAGGCTGTGGATGTTGTCTATCTAGGCTTCAGTAAAGCTTTTGACAGGGTTTCCCACAGCATTCTCCTGGAGAAACTGGCTGCTCATGGCTTGGATGGGTGTACTCTTCGCTGGGTTAAGAACTGGCTGGACGGCCAGGCCCAAGGAGTGGTGGTGAATGGAGTTTACTCCAGTTGGCGGCCAGTCACAAGCGGTGTTCCCCAGGGCTCTGTGTTGGGGCCAGTCCTGTTTAATAACTTTATCAATGATCTGGACGAAGGGATCGAGTGCACCCTCAGTAAGTTTGCAGACGACACCAAGTTGTGTGGGAGTGTTGATCTGCTGGAGGGGAGGAAGGCTCTACAGAGGGACCTGGACAGGCTGGATCGATGGGCTGAGGTCAATTGTATGAGGTTCAATAAGGCTAAGTGCAAGGTCCTGCACTTGGGCCACAGCAACCCCATGCAACACTACAGGCTTGGGGAAGAGTGGCTGGAAAGCTGTCCAGCAGAAAAGGACCTGGGCATGTTGGTTGACAGCTGGCTGAATATGAACCAGCAGTGTGCCCAGGTGGCCAAGAAAGCCAATGGCATCCTGGCTTGTATCAAAAATAGCGTGGCCAGCAGGACTAGGGAAGTGATCGTGCCCCTGTACTCGGCACTGGTGAGGCCGCACATCGAATACTGTGTTCAGTTTTGGGCCCCTCACTACAAGAGAGACATTGAGATGCTGGAGCATGTCCAAAGAAGGGCAACGAAGCTGGTAAAGGGTCTAGAGCATTAGTCTTACGAGGAGTGGCTGAGGGAACTGGGGTTGTTTAGTCTGGAGAAAAGGAGGCTGAGGGGAGACCTTATTGCTCTCTACAACTACCTGAAAGGAGGTTGTAGAGAGGTGGGGGTCGGTCTCTTCTCCCAGGTAACAAGTGATAGGATGAGAGGGAATGGCCTCAAGTTGCGCCAGGGGAGGTTTAGACTGGATATTAGGAAATTTTACTTCACTGAAAGGGTTATCAAGCATTGGAACAGGCTGCCCCGGGAAGTGGTTGAGTCGCCACCCCTGGAGGTATTTAAAAGACGTTTGGATGAGGTGCTTAGGGACATGGTATAGTGGTGGTCTTGGTAGTGTTAGGTTTACGGTTGGACTCGATGATCTTAAAGGTCTTTTCCAACCTATAAGATTCTGTGATTCTGTGATTCTGTGATTCTGTAAATGGAGTGGTTCTTTTCTGGCGGCTGCCTCACCCCCAGATTCCCCATTACACCAACCTACCTGCACAAGTACTGCGAGACAGCTGTAGCAGAACATGAAATCATTTTTCTAATATCCCATGCATTCCAAGTACCTTACCCACCAACTTCCTTCCCAAAGGTTTTTTTTTTTATTTTCACAGAAAAAAAAATCTTAGTATTATTTTTAAACTTACCAATGCTACAATTAAATTTTATCAAGATAAAATGTTTTTATTTATTTTTCTTAGGGAGTTTTTTTTTTTTTTTAATTTGTGCTATTATCATGTATATTCTTGCACTGCAGGAAACCTCCAGTTAGAGGTAAGAGATCCTGTAACAAAAAATAATGTTTCTTTTCTGAAGAGAAAGCACTGTATCAAATGCTTAATTAATCTCCCTTCCTCACCTATTTCAAATTAATTTAATCTTTCTCATCTCCAGAATGACACCTGCCAGTGCAGCTGCTCTGCTAGGCATTTATCTGTGTGTTCAAGTCCTGCAGAATGAAAACGTAGTAGGAGTCAGGAGACAATGCTGGGGGGGCATAAACCAGGACACTGGCATGGTGGTTCCACTGCTCTGGTTCCCAAGGCTAATCCACAAAAAATAAAATATACCACTATGAACTTTACAGGAGAGACCTGGGAGAAAGATAAATGAATAAAAAGGGCAAATCACTTTTCTATCCTCTTTTTTACACTCACTGAGAGATAAAGGGGAAAGAGATTGCAAACCACCAAGAGAAAAGCAGGAGAGGCAAAGCAAGGCCATGGGGCTACCAACTGGTTTTGCCATTAGATCACAGGGAACAGCACAAGTGAGAGCTGCTGTGAGACCCCTTTCTTCCACAGAAACATCAAGCAGTACCTGCCTGAATGGCTGCCTGTCTCAAATTCTTCCCTTGCTCACTTTCCTCTGCTGGTTCAATCCAAATGATGATTTCATGTCAACTGTTAAATACAGGATGTATTTACAATTTTTAATGGGAAAAGTACAGTATGGAAATATGCAAGGTGACGTAAAAAGGCTGCAGTGAGTTAAACTTGTATATCAAGTGCTATTCATTGAAAAATATTTTTTAAATATTTAAAATAAGATTCTAGAGGAACTAGAACACAACCGATGTATTGTTATGCAAATTTTGTAGTAAAGGTTTCTAAACCTCCCAGAACCTATAGTTTGAAGCAACACTGTTACAGCAACTAAAGCAGTGAACTTGCTCATACTTACATATTTAAAAAACTCAGTTTGAACTGTATTGAATAAAAATCTTTCAACAGAAAAATGGTGGGCTGCAAGAAGTATTGGTGACTGTTTAGTGTGATCACTGTGGGAGCAATTGGTTAGTGTAAGGAAATGGTTAGCTAAGGAACTGGTCCGGAAATGAAAAAAATGAGTTATCAAGGAGATCAGCAGCACCTAGAGCAGTAAGATGTTAGGTCAGCTCAGTGGATTTAGGAGCCCAAGATGAATTGGCTGAATACTAAACTGCAGAAGGACAATCTGAAAAGGCTCTCTTCAGCATTTAGGTATTTTAGGCTTGCTTTTTATCACTAAATGATGAAAACAGAGTGGGCTAAACAATATACCCGATAGTACCAGGCTCTTAACACTCATTCTTCAATGGCTGGGCGTCAGCCACCTACATCTCTGCTACCTTCTATATTCCAAATAGTGCTGTGCGTCTTTTGCATTAAAAGGGCCTAATGAATATTTTTAAAAAATTTTAAACTAAGTAACCTGGTCTTCCTTATCAGTTCAGTACAACATATCGTAACGTGTATTTGGAGATTTATTTCTTAACAACTGATCTAGAATTGGAAAAAAGAAAAAAAAAATAGAAAGGATGTATTTATGTTCTTGAGCTCTGGATTCCTACAGATGTCCTTTATAATGTTACAACTTTGGGTAATTCTTAATGAAGAATATAGTTAGTATGAACTAACCATCTGCTTTGTATCGTTATTAATATTTTCCCAATTGTTCTGTAGAAAATTACAGTGTAGCATCACAAATCCAATTACAATACACATAATGATAATCTCTGCTAGATGATCCTCTGGAAATCTAAAATATTTATAAAATGTGGGCACAGTAAAAAAAAAAAAAATACATTTCAATTAACACAAGTATTTTCTGTACGTTCTAAGGAAAGGCTACTTATATATTCATCAGTCCTGACAGTGACTGACAGAGGAAACCTTTAGGAGACAACTTCTGGGAATCAAATTAAAGTGCTGAAATGCTGGTTCTGAAATGGTTATTTAAATTATTTCTAAAGTAACCTCTGCCACTGTGCAGCAGTTACTATTACCAGGGAGAAACAAATACTGTATGTGGTTATTCCTTTCGCTTGTGATTAAAGGGAAAAAAAAAAAAAAGTGTCCTAAACAATTTAGTACATCTTTTAACTAAACATTAGACAAAACAGAGAGTGTGTAATCAAAGCCTTTACTTGAACTGTGTGAGGCTTCATCCCTTGTGTGGCTCCAGTAATTGCAGTGGGCTTACAGCAGGAACAGGCTAAAGCTCATTGTACAGAGCAGGACACACAGCGCTACGTTCTGTAAACTGCTACACATTTCTGATCAGAGCAAGCAGTTGTTTTAACTCATATTCCAACTGTGTCAACAGAAAAGCTCCTGGCAGATTAAGAAAAGAGGTGAAGTTCAGCACTGCCTTCTATGTCTTCAAACAAATACAACATACAGATAGCAATTTAAAATAATAGGACAGATATAATGAATTAAGTTTGAAGTGAGAAAGGCCGTTTTTTTTGCTTTTCTCTAATTCTTGCCTGAAATGCAGCAGAGTAAGATCACTAAGATCATTTGCCATTAGCAAAGCTTCAGGTTGGAAGCTTTCAGGTCTCTGTTAGGTGCATGCATTCCCCAGTGTGCTGTTCTTGTTTCTATACTTAGCTGGAATCCCACTGAGCAAATGAATTGCATGTGCAAGAGCAGAACAAAATCAGGCTTTTAGTGTGACAACTTTTCTTCCTACACTGGCTGGGAAGAAAGAAAGAGCATGTAAAGTATAAAAGAATAAATATAAATCATTTCAGGGACTCTATTTACTAAGCGTAATAGTTTTTAGAAAACCATAACTGAGGTTTACATGTAATCAACATTAACTAAAAACTTATGCCACAACATATAATAGGTAAAGTTCAAGAAGTAGGGAAAATAAATTAGCTGATATTAATTCTCTTTTCAGCAGTGTTTAGTCACCACGAAAACAGAGCAAACAAAATTAGCTCAATAATGTGAACTATCTCCCACCTGACATCACTATTTCTAAACTCTCGGATCCAGGAAAAAAACAGCGGATTCAGGGAAAGTGCCCTGTAACATCCAGACTGTGTTTTCATTCCACATACAGAAGCTCAGGAATCCTGAAACTCATTGATACTTTGGTGACTCCTGCTATGACACTGAGGCATGAACACACGGTATAGGCAGACTCCAAACTCCATGGATACAAAATCCACAGGGTCTGGAAAAACTCTGATCTAAAACACCCTAACATGAATTCAGGCAAAGGTCTACAAAAACTGACTACCAAATGAATCAAGCCAAACATGTTTCTGATTAAGTGTTTTGACTTGAGGTACTCAATGCCTTCTTCACTTCAGCCTTTATTGGAAAGACTGGCCTTCAGGAGTCACAGGCCCCTTAGGCCAGTGTCAAAGTCTGGAGTAAGGAAGACAACTTTGGTGGAGAAGAATCAGGTTAGAGAACTTTAAAACAATGTGGACCTATGTAAGTCCGTGAAGCTGGACAGGAAGCACCCATGAGTACTGAGGGAGCTGACTGATGTCATTGTGAGCCCACTCAATTACCTTTGAAAGCTTGTGGCAATCAGGAGAGGTTCCTGAAGACTGGAACAAAACAAATGTCACTCCTATCTTCAAGAAGGACAAGAAAAAGGATCCAGGAAACTACAGGTTGGTCAACCTCATCTCAATCACTGGACTAGTGATAGAGCATCTAATCCTGGAAACTATTTCCAGGGACATAAAGGACAGGAAAATGATCAGGAGTAGTCAGCATGGATTTATGAAGGGGAAATCATGGTTAACAAACCTGATTGCCTTCAATAATGAGGTGACTAGCTTGGTGGAGGGGGGGGGCAGGGCAGTGGGTATTGTTTACCTCAGCTCTAGGGAGGCTTTTGACACTGTCTCCTCTAACATCCTCATAGGCGAGCTGATGAAGTACGGGTTAGGTAAGTGCAGGGAGGTGGATTGAAAACTGGCTGAATGGCCAGGCAGAGAGGGTTGTGATAAGCAGTACAAAGTCCAGCTGGAGGCCAGTGGTGTACCCCAGGCGTTGATACTGGGGCCAGTTCTATTTACATCTTTGTTAATGACCTGGAAAACAGGACAGAGTGTACTCTCAGGAAGTTTGCAGATGATATAAAACTGGGGGACCGGGGGAGTGACTGATGCACCAGATGGATGTGCTGCCACGCAGGGGGACCTCAACAGGCTGGAAAAATGGGCAGAGAGGAATCTCAGGAAGTTCAACAAGAATAAACACCAAGTCCTGCATCTGGGGAGGTATGTGTCCACACCAATGGCAGATCATTCATGGAAATAAATATATAGGGCCTATTCACTGAGGCAGGTGCAGAGAAGTATGCATTGCAAATAACTCTGCTAGCTCATCCCTTGTATAGTCAACTGCTATCTTGCTTGAATTCAAAGACAGGCAGATCATCTTCGTTCCTGCTGTTCTTTGGGTTTCTGTCACATATTGAAAGTTTTCAAGTAACAAGAACCCCTTTGGCAATGAATACTAATAGATATAATGATTCACATAACCCCATCACTTAGCTTTACCTTTCAAAAGCCAGTGCTGCTCAATTTAGGGACTAAACTTATGCGGTCTCTTGATACAGAAATTGTAAACTAAATGTGCAGCCTAGCTCCACAGGGAAAATCTTCTGTACAGCTCTGATGATGCAGACCCGTAGTGAAAAATAGACTATATGGCTGAACTGAATGATTTCCTCATATTACAGATGTTAGAGCTTCAAGAAAATCTTGCACCAACAAAGGGATAGGTGAACAGATTTGACACTTAATAGTACAGTTAGACAGTAATCCAACTAAAATGTTTCAATCTGTTCGTGTAAATTCTTCAGAATTAAACATCCTAACACTGTTCAGGCAGAAATTCCTCAGCAGTAATGCCAATAAAGACACACAAACTGGTAATTTATTTACCAACTTTTTTACAAATTTTCATCTATCATGAACACTTCCTGCTGTTTCCTGTGTTCCTGTTAGTATACTTTCGTATTATGTCTAGTGAGGGGGAAAAATTATAAATGGGTGATCTCAGCATGCTGTACATCTGGTCTCAGTCAAATGTTATAAGTTGTCATTCAGTTATCCTACAGAGATCTTTGTATCACATACAATTTTAAAGTACAAGTTGTTATAGAATGTTAACATCTAATGAAAGACCTTACACAATGAAATGTTAAGAGGCCATCAATGGTGCATCGTAAATTATCTCACAAAAGCTTCCGAGCAAGTGTAATTTGAGGTTTAAGGCACGCAGAAAGAGTACAACCCTGACTGCCATCTTGACAACATGGACATAAAGTCAACTCGATGAGGGAGGAACAGATAATTTGACACAAGGCTTGTGCAGCAAGGTTAACTGCAACATCTTTCACTTCATCTATTTAACCTAAAAATATTTTAAACTGTGTGGTCTATTTTGAATGCTATAGACAAATGCTAGTACTTGAATTTTATCTTAACTTAGCTTTAGTTGAGTTTGATTAGCAACAACTGGATAATAAAGTATTCCTTACCTAAGTGTGTCTAAAATCTATAAACTGGATCCTGGAACAGCCTAACAAGAATCCCAGACCCAAACTTCCTCCAGCCTCTCTGGGGCTGCAGTGGAGGATGGACATGGAAAGTTGATACTACAGGGCCAATGGAAGCAGAACCATCTCCTGGTGACTGCTGGCGACCTTGAGGGATCTCTGGGATACAGTAAGATTTTCAGGTACACACTTAAACCTCTAGCTTTATAGGTGTATAACCATGACAGATTTTGCATTGAGGTTTGACATTTGGATGTTTTATAGTATACAACAGGATGAAACTATATATTACAGTAATTGGACCAAGCACAAACTACTGTTTCTTAGGATTTCTACTGTTATGTGATTCAAGGATGTTTGCCTGTTCCTTTCAGGGTGTAAATATTTTTTCAAAGCTCTAACATGCTTCTCTAGGAGATATTCAGTGTGCTTTCGCAGCAAGAGTTGCTATCATCAGATCCACACACTAAACACAAGCACCTCTTAGAACCTTTATACATTTTTGAAGTTTTTTTTCCCATATACGCAAATATTTTGTTTGATTCCGAACACATCTAAATTGAAAACTCAAAGTGAAAACATAGATCTTCACTTGAAATGGAACACATTAACTTCAATGTTGTACAAAGATAACTGAACAAGGTTACATCCTGAAACAATCGGAACAGCTGAGTTTATCACTATCTAACCTGCCCTGCTTTTGCAAGTAAGGGGTGAAAGCGTCCATAGCAGTAAAACTTTTAAATATATATATTTTTTCTTACAGTATGAACGCCTATAATACAATAATGTAAGGAGTTAGCAAATACCTATTCTTAACAATATGGGATTTTTTTCTGAGCTACGATTTTTGTCTTGCCTATAAGTGTCTTTGAAGAATGTGATTTATAGCAACAATAATAACTACTTCGGAAAATCCAAATTTAAGTATCTTCACTAATCTTCTATTTGCATGGCAAAAGGATTTTTCTGATGCCGATTCCTACTTATTCTTTCCAAATAAAACTAATTTATTCCTGTATATAATTTGAGGTAGGAACTAGTGCTGCTGATTATTAAGTGGATCAAAACATTTTCCCTTTTATATTCCTCAGAAAGCATCTTTCATCAATAATTTTGAAATCCTAGTGGGAAAAAAAGAGAATAATCATGCAGCAAGACTTCTTTAATATATATTCTAAAAAGGTCTGCTCCCAACAAGGTTTAAGGATGTATCATGCCTTCGGTCACTATTCTGAACAAGGAATGACTCCGCCTACAGCGTCACAGAGACATGCTAGCTCAAAACCACCATCCAAAACCTATTTCCCTCTTTCTCCAGGGTCACCATATATATGGAAAGTAGAGCTAAATCCTTTCCATTCTTCTCCGCTCAGCTTCCCAGGTGTACATAAAGTCTGAATAAGCCCAAAGAATGGCACAAATGGGGCAGATCTAGAAACAAAGGGACAGCCTAGCAATCATGTAAGGTTATGAGGGACATGCATATACACGTAATCTAGAAGTGTGAATTTGCCACTGTTGTTCTGACCAGAGCTTTAATAAAACATCCAGAAGTGAGGGGGTAATCAACACCAGGAAAAGGAGAAGGCTATGTTTTAAAATGTTAAGATGAAAATTAAAATTCCTCTCTGCAAAAATTTCTGAAGATTTAAAGAAAACAGTTGAAGCAATTTTGGCAGAAATGTTTATTTGTTCCCTTCTACTTTTTCCTCTTATATTGACAAGGATGGGCTAACTGATGTGCCATTAGTTAACAACTTTCAAGAATATCTTGCTACCTTTCCAGAAATAGTCTTTGCAAAGGTGCAAGTCTCTACTGCAGACAAAATTATCAGGGAACAGAGTTAAGCATAATGGTTTTAAAGAGTGCTTCTATTTTGAAATTAATTCATTCAGTTTACAGGGATATTTGCTGAGGCATGAAAGACTTTCCTTTTAATGGAACATTCAGCACGATCAGGCAGTTTGGACTTTCCAGTTCTGAAAAATTTGAGATTCTCCTGCACACCAAGAAACACCCAAGACAATTAGACTGGAAGATGGAGAAAAAAAAATTAAAAGATACAACAAAAAGCTTTGAATGCTACAGATGAAGACAATTTAGATGCAAGAAAACTATTCTATTCATAAATGGAGCTTCCTTCAAGACTCCATCTTATATATCAACCAGTCACTTGCTGGTTGTTTTTTACTAATCACTCCCCAACTGGAAAACTAGCTCCACGACAGTATTTTGTTTTCCTTAGAGAGGGAAATTGCGTTGGAAGAATTATATTCTATGGTATTCTAAGTGTAAGCGCAAAGTCAGGCAAGTGTGTTTTGCCTTTGGACTAGTGGAAGGTGGCAAGATATTTCCTGAACCTTAATTTCTAGAAAAATTCATTTTTTGGATTTGTTTTTGTTCTCTCCTGTATAGATCATCTTCACTGATGCAGTGATCATTCAGAAAGGTCAACAACTGTAGGTAGACAGTGGATAAAGTGGAATTGTCAAGGATGGCAAGGCCACTTATTGGAAGAACCTAAACCCCTTGGGAATATTTTGCCAAGATTTTACTTATGTCAAACTATAGCTTCTCAAGTCTGTATTTTGATAACTAAACCCCTGGTTTGACTTTCAGGTGTTATGCACACAGCAGTTCCCAGTGAAATATCAGGAGACACTCAAAAAATGTATAAAGATTTAGCCATAAACACTCCTGGCCTTCTCTTAAGAGAACTTTGCTCTGTCATTACAATCTATAAAGTCTTTCTTCTCCCTTCTCCCTCCCATCATTTTGAGCAACATTTGAATAGGGGTGTATAAATAAAAAAAAAAAGGGGTCTCAGAAATTACAGATACTATCCTGGGATTTGGAAAATTTGTGTTTCCTTCCCACCTCAGCAACAGACTTGTGGGTTTTTTCCTGTCTGTAATAGCCCTCTCCTACCTCAAAGAGCTACGAATATGATATCCATAAAAGACTGAGAGGTAAATTGATACTAAAGGGGTACAATCTATATGAATAAGCAAATAATTACCAACAGAACAGCACATACCATTTTCAAGTAACAGTTATAAAAATCTAAGGATTCACACCAACATATGCTTAGAGTTGCTTATATCCAATACTAATCCGAAACTCATATACAAACAATTTGCAAATATAAAAACGCCTGGCCTGAATCAGGTATTCATAAGACAACTTGTTTAAATGGCAGCAGAGATTTGACTAAACTGTATAGATTACATTTTACCTTAATCTCTACTTTCCTTAAAACAAGATCGGCTTTACTTCAAAGAATTCAGAAAAAGGTGAGCAAAGACTTATTAACAGACACAAAGCTGGCTTTCTAAACTTCTTCTAATCTCAAATGCACAATCATTCTGTTGAGAGAAGTATTTTGTATGAAAATGTTGATCTGATACCTGAAAATGAAATATAATCATTTTTGTCTATATAGCAGGAAAAAAAATCTTTTTAAAAAAGGCTCTTCAACTGTCTGAAGTTTTCAAAGAACTGCTTTGTGTAAATCCACAAATTGTATACCTAAAATCTCAAAATTCTTACATTTAAATTTCATATACAAAGACTGTACTGCAGAAAGAAAGGACAATTCATATGAATTCAGGCTTGAAAAATTAGGCTACAAGCTCTGAAATAATTCAAGATTATGTTAATAAAGATTACTTAGATAATCACTGAATAATATTTCATAAGCTAAAGCTAAAAAAGTGCTTGCCTGTTTACTAGAAAAGAACATCTGCAAGGATAGTTAACTAGCAAGGGTGGTTAACTGGGATAGTTAACTAAACCCTATTCATCATTAAAGAGGTTAAGTTATCTGAGTGCTGCTTTCATTTTTATTTTTTTCTTGTTATTTTATACTGTTGGCTATTTTTCCATCAAACTGTAACTTCCATTCACTGTTCAGTGTTTTCCATGTGGTCCTAAAATCACATGAAAAATAAGGATCAGCAAGGCAAGATGGTTCAATGACTTGACATGATGTTCTTCAACGACTGCTAGTATTCTAATCCCACTGATGCGAGAATGTAGAAGCTCTCATTTTAGAGTTAGGGAACTGCTATTTCAAAGAACAGAAAAGTTTCCTCATATATTCATTGTATTGCTTCCCTTTTCTTTGTGACGGACATGCCACATCCTGTTCCTATTTAAACAGTGAACAAGTCAGGAGTCAGGAGGAGGAACCCTGACAATGTGGGGTTTCTTTAGCTGAACATACACTTGCAATTGGGATGCAAATGGGATTTCAGTTTGAATCTGCACCCTTGGAAGCTAACCTATCCTCCCTCCCAGTATATGTTCTAATGCAGCAACAGCCTTCAGAGAGAGCACATGAGCATACTGCTTTTGCTTAAGAGGTTTCCTGAATAATGGCCTTAATTTATTACATAGATAATTTATGACCAAGAAGGGACAAAATGTTGACCGAAGACCTGAATAGCCAGTAAGGAGATGTGTTGGAAAAAATATAGAAAAAATAAAATAGTTACTTTTCCCAATGCAACTTTTGTGGTGCTTAGAAGAGAGATAACTACATAGGTACCCCTAATAATTAATGTACATTGTTAAAAAAAAAAAAAAAAAAGGGAAAATAGAAAAGGAAAAAAAAGGAAAAAAAAATCTACCCTGCAAAATGTACTCATTTTCTGATCCTTTATATTATGTAGCAATGCACAACTGGTTTGTTGATTTGTAAGCTACAGGCAGGAACCGTTATATCTCTTCAGAGTCTTTAAACTCTACCAACAGTTTACCCCCAAGCCTGAACAACATGAAACACACAGAGCTTGATCCAGCTTCTTTCGCAGTCTGGGTGAATCTTTCCATAAAGATCACTGAAGCAATCATCATATATTCTATGTCAAGTCTCAGGGTTTAGCCTTATAGCTCAACAGAATAAAAACTCTGAAACATCTAAAAAATCCCTTTAATCTAAATTTCCCACATGGGGCAGATTCTAAAGGCATTCTCTGTTTCCACCGGAAATGTAGTTCCCTCTGATCCCAAAAACCATTCCTTTCCCCCAGCTTACATCCATGTCACAGCAGGATGTACCCACCTCTCAGTATAACTCAAACATAATTGCCCTGGATTTGTACAGACGGATTTTTGCATCTGTGACTGAAATTGCTGAAGTTGCAAAAGTTGCAAAAGGTGAACTGGCTAACGGTTCACACAGGGTGTAACCAACTTAGCACAATAAGAAAATCACCTGCGAAGCTCAAAATCCTCCCAACAATCAACTAACTCCCCCCTACCCCAGATGATTAATGTTAGACTAGCCCTTTAATATGTATAATTACAAGACTATTTCTTGTTTCATCTATGTTTAGATTATATTCATCCCATGGAGGGTATGTTCTAAGAAAAATTCCATTCACTCATGGAACTAAGTGAGTTTCATGGGCTTCAAAGTATTTATTTCCTCTCCACTGTGTCATTACTTTCATGTAACTGTCAACTGAATATGCACAAATATGTAATTTTAGGCTCTTTTATAAAGAAATCTGTCAATAGGACATCTTCCCAACAGATTTCCAACTGACAGCTAATGGGAAGTAAAATTATAGATACAGTCTGATCCTCTGTCCTGCAGCAAAGTCTTACAATAAATCCCACAGAAGGGTCACCTCCTTCAGTCCATCTCTAGGTAGAAAACAACAACACAGCTATCAACATGTCCCTGGCTATAATTTTGACAGTTTTGACAGTCAAGCCCCATAAGGTTTATCAGGATGCTGTTGATGTTGCAGTTAACAATGTATAAAAATTTGTCTCCACTACTTTAGTATCAAGAATTATCAATATAGTTCTATAAATACTTCTTTCTCTTAGTTGACATAAATAATGTTTATACTCCTTTACTGACACAGTGTAAGTATGCATCACTGCTCATGTACTTCAGGCACATTAAAAGAAAATAAGTTTAATTTGCATAACTGTGAAGGGCTGGAGAGTGAGTACAGTATAATCACTACAGTTAAACAGAGACGTTCACAAAACTTACAGTAAGTATTTTGCTCTTCACAGTGATATAAACCTCTGGTTTGTATTTATGTACTTCCTTAGAGCCCAGAATTCTTGGCAAATTAACAGAATTGGAATATTTTGTCCAGATGAAAGCACATTTCTCAGTTCAATGGATTTTAAAAAAAGGCAAACCAAACCAACCAAAAAACCCAACCCCTCCTTTAAAATCCAAAACAGCCTTAATTACCACTGGGAGTTTATTTATTTATATCCTCAGATATTCAGATTTTTTACTAGGAGCAGAATATGCTTCTACTGCTAGAAATATTAATGACTAAGAATGCTTACTGCAGTCTCGCTTTCAGGTTAACCAGGGATGTTTTTGTGGGGTTTTTTCTTTCTGTTTAAATAGTGCAGTGAAATGACAAAGCGATATTAAGGTCCTGGCTCTACTTCCAATAAAAGCATGAATTATTTTAATAAAAATGCAGAAAATGGTTTTCACTGAACAATGTTCTTATGTAACAAAAATATTTTTCATACAAAAAGCTCTACTAATCTTTTAGCAAATGTGTGAAAAACCAAAAATGCTCACAAACCCAGCACTGTGTGATTGGTCTTGCTTCCATTTATTTGTGGACTCATCATAAATAATGAACAAATCTCGATTTTTTTGACAGTAGAGTTCCATTCAGATAAAGTCAGAAGTATCTGCAATGCTTATCCATGACACTTTTGAATACAGCCCATTTCTGGAAGTCAGAAGGGAAAACTCAGGAGTTCCTAACAAGAGTTTTCCCATATGCCTTTCGTCATTTCTGCCAGAAATAAACTGGCAATGCTGCATTTCAGAGTTCCTATCTAGTTGCTGAGAAATGCAACAAAGCTATTTACTGAAGCAATAAAGGAAACTTTAAGATTAAAAGTTAAGTACTTTAAATATTTATTTTATACTCATGCCACTTTTTTTTTTTTTAAATCATCTAACTTATTTTAAGCAGTGATTATAGACCTGTAGAATTACTTAGGCTGGATTGGATGTCTGCTCAAAGCAGGGACAATGAGATCAGGTTATTCAGGGACTTGTCCAGTCAAGTTTAGCATATCTTCAAGGTGGAGATTCCACACCACACTGGGAAACCTGTTCCAGTATTTGATTGCTCTTATTATATTTACTTTTTTCTGACCAAAATTTCTCATACTTCAGCTTGTGCCCATTGCATTTTGCTTTATTGTCATGCACCTGTAAGAATCTACCTCCCTCTTCTCTGTACTCTCTCTTTAAGTAGCCGAAGACAGCAGTAAGACCTCCCTGTAGCCTTATCTTCTCAGGGCTAAACAAACCCAGTTCTCTCAACCTCTCCTCATACATCATGTACTCCAGTCCCTTGACCACCTCAGTAGCTCCTCCTCGAGTTTGCTTCAGTACATCAATGTCTTCCCTGTCATGGGGTGCTCAAAGCGGACCCCATACTCCATATGCAGTCTCATAAGTGCTTAATAGAGGGGCAAAATTACTTCCCTCAGCCTGCTGGCTACTTTCTTGCTAATACACTGCAGAATGCAGCTGCTTTCTTTGCATGGCTTTCTTTACCAGGACCTGCCCATGGTCTTTTCTGCAAAAATGCTTTCTGTCCTGCTGGAACTAAGCCTGTACTGCTGCATGGTAAATTATTCCAACCTAGATGCAAGACTTAGCATTTGCCTTTGTTGAATTTCATGAAGTTTCTGTCAGCTCATTTGTCCTGTCTGTCAAGGTTCCTCTGCAATCTTCCTGTGAGTGCAGTCCGACCCATTTTCCAGGTCATTAATATAGACATGAAAACAGTGCTTCCTCTAGCTGCAGTCCTTGAGGGACATCACTAGCCACTGGCCCCCAACTGAATTTTGCACCACTGATCACAACCCTCTGATCTTGGTGGTACAACCGATTTTCACCTTACAGTCAACATTTGCAGTCGATACCTCAACAAATCTGGCTATAGGAATAATATGGGAGACAGCATTGGAAGTGTTGCTAAAATCCAGGTAAAAAGCATCTATTCCCATTGTCTTCAGAGTCAGTCATCACAGATGACAGTTAAGTTGGTCAGCCATGGTTTGCCCTTGGTAAATCTACACCAATTGCTCCCAATCACTATCTTGTCCTTCACGTGTTTACACATGGCTTCTAAACTTTGTAACTTTCCCAGGAACTGAGGTCAGGCTGACCAACCCCATGTTACCTGGATCCTTCTTGAAGATGGATGTGTGGTGTGTGCCTTTCTCCAGTCATCAGGAATCTTCCCTGATCACCACAACCTTTCAAAGACAAGAGAGAGTATCCTCATTGCAACACTGGCCAACTCCCTCAGCACCCTCAGTCAGATACAGCCTACTTGGTCCCATGGACTTAGGTATGTTCAATTGGCTTAAGAATTACCTAGCTCTATCCACTCCTGTGGAGGGTAATACCTGATACCCTAGTCTCTGCTGGTAAGCTCAGGAGCCTGGGAGGTCTAAAAGAACAGACTTTAGTAGTAAAAAGCAAGGCAAAAAAAGGCACTGAGGACCTTGGCCTTTTCCATGTCCTTTGTAATTAGATCCTCTGCCCCATTGAGCACTGGGCACAGTTTCCCTAAACTGCCTTTTGCTGCCAATGTACTTACAAAAGTCCATCCTGTTTCTTTTACAGTCCTTGATTCAAGTGAGCTCCAGCTTTCCTAACCTCATCTCTACAAACTTAGGCAATGCCTCGATAGGAAGTAACCAGGAAGCCCATCCCAACTTCCACCTTCCGTGTACTTTGGTTTTGCTTATCTTCAGTCAAGATTCTCCTGTTCATCCATGCTGGTCTTCTGCCATATCTGTGTCTTTCTGCACACTAGCACACTAGCCCACTCTAACTCTGATGAGGTTGTCCTTGAAGGTCAACCAGCTGTCCTGGGGCCTTTTGTCCTCCAATGCAGATTCCTATGGGATCCTGCCAAGAAGATTCCTGAACAAGCCAAAGTTCGTTCTCCTCAAGTCCAGATTTGTGATTCTATTTGTCTGTTCCATTTTTTTCAGATTTTTAAACTTTACAGTCACATGGTCAATGCAATTAAGTCCACCACTGACCTTCACATCTTTAGCCAGTTCTTACTTGTTTGTGAATAACAGGTCTGCAGAGCACCTGCCCTTATTGGCTCACTGATTGTCAGGAAATTGTCTTCAACACATGACAGGCATCTCTTGGTTTGCGTGTACTCTGCTGTGTTATACTGTCCTTCCAGTAGACAATAAGTTGTTAAAATCTTCCATGATTTTACCAGTCATGAGACTTCCTTAAGCTGGTCAGAGACTTCACCTACTTCCTCCTTTTGGTCATGCAATTTGTAGCAGGTTACTTCTTTGTTACTCAGGGTGGTCTGTCCCATGATCATTACCCATAGCTCTTTACTGGCTTGTCACCTGCACCAAGGCAAAGCTCTGTGCATTCAAGCCACTCCTTTGCCCAGAATGTTACGGTCACTTTTATGTGTGACTGCTAACATAAAATGGCACAGTGCTCATTCCTTTTGGAGAGAACTATTTCTGCACTAATTAACTTGCCTGTACCTCAAAGACTGTTATAGCTTCCAATGCATTTTTGCAATTCAAGTGATTAATTTTAATCCTACAACTCTATGGGAACAATAACCTCAGGGCTTGTTTTCCCCAGCACTTTGAGATCCACAGATTAAATACACTATGTAATCACACATTATTCATTTCTTTTCTCTTTCAGCGGACCAAAAAAACCCCATTTAAAGCATATTCCACATATAATGGGATAGCTAACATTTTATTCACAGATGTAATAGAGAGTTGCATATAAGTGACACATTTATGTCTGCTTCTATGTATAACTAAAAGATCTGTGTTTTGAAGAATCAGTCATTTCATCTGAACTGGTTTACTAAATCCTACCAGGTACATCACTCATCTAAATGAACTGGCTTTTAAAAATTTATTAC
Organism: Mycteria americana; assembly: GCF_035582795.1. Classification (NCBI taxonomy): domain Eukaryota; kingdom Metazoa; phylum Chordata; class Aves; order Ciconiiformes; family Ciconiidae; genus Mycteria; species Mycteria americana. The sequence continues at coordinate 90,586,736 of NC_134366.1, read as the reverse complement.
ACCACTTTATTTTCATTTATTCACTCACCCCCTTTGAGTGGCATGCAAATAGTCCGCTATAGAAATGGAAAAAAATAGCATCTTTTTGGTTGGTTTGGTTTTTTTTCTTAAATAAAGTATTTTTGAATTTATATATAATTAGCATGACAGCTTTGGATTACTGTAAAGTAAGGAAAGAAATAAAGGAGAATCTCATCAATAATAAATAAATGCACCACTGTATATTCATAATGACTCACACACTTCATGTGTAGATATTGTTCTCCTGTGAGAAGTGTATACAGATACATTTCTTTCCAACTTCTATTTTATTTCATTTTACACATTAACTAAAAAATACTGATGTCTTTCATCACAGAAATATGGCTTATCAAGACAGTAACTTTTGTTTTGGTGCCTCAGATTTTAGTAATTCTTACAGAAGCTTAATACTGATAACCCCAAGCACTAAATTACTAGAGGTCATTTTTGGGAAAAAAAAAAATAATAACATAATGAATTTTGACTTCTTTTAATTTGCTTTCTGAGCCTGGTGGGTACAGGGAGATAATGTTTTAAATCTTTCTTATACGCCAAATGAAGCAGAATCCTGCTGATTTTCTTTCTAAATTAAAGCTGGAATTCTAAAATAAATTGCTTGGTTCCAGAAACTGCAGCTTAAGAAAGCACATATAAAAGGAGAAAAAAGCATTGATGTAATGCTGTTCTCTCACACACTTTCAGGAGGAGCTGACTAGCCTACAGGCCAAGTGATTCTTCAAAAAAAGGTCTTTTAAAATAATAGCAAGAGGAACTGAGTGACAGTATGGAAAAAGGCTGTCAAAGAGAAAAAAAGCTTATATGAAGTGTATAAACACACCAGTTCCTCCTCTTTCTTCTCACAATTGCCCCACACTTAATTTGCTGTTCATTCATCTGTGCAGGCTGGAACATATAGTCTCTGTCTTTGCTATTCATTTGCATTCTGCCTTGGACAACCAAGACCCCCTGTATATGGATCTGCAACTTACTGCCATACAAACTCTTGGTCTGTGGACTGGACTTTACAACTGGAGTGAAGATAGTGAGTGTGGCCACAGTTCTAAAGGCACCCAAAATACATGTGTAGAACAGACAAGTCTAGTCTCAAATCTAAATAGTTAACAGGTGAACTGCATAGAGATCCTCTCTGGGAATCTCCAATACCTTCAGGTGCATCATTAGTGGATGAGAAGGATGAAGATGACAGCTGAGGAAGTTGGATTGCTTCAGTGGAAAGCATGAACTAGGGAGAGAAGGATCACTACAAGTTAGCTCAAATAAAGCTGGCACTGTAGCCAAGAATAAAAAAAAAATTATTTTGCATGTTCATCAGTGCCCTTGTTTACTGTATCTGCTAAAGACATAGCCATAAGCAAAACACCTCGGTCACTTTATTAAGAGTCTGCAGATCATCCTGTCCGTTTATAATGCACATAACTTGTATAACTTACATATGCAGTAGAAAGCAGTGTGCAATAGTAAACTCACAGCAGGATATAAAATTATCTCACATATACATTCCTTGATTAAAAATACTTATTTTTCAAATAATAAGGAAGCTCCCCACATGTGAGATGTAAAGTCTAACAACCATGCAAAGAGGTCAAATTATGTGGGCTTAAACCTCTGTTTCTTTGCTTCTTTGGATTTACACTCAATTACAGAAATAGAAATGAATATTTTATTGTACCTATATAAGAATACAAGTTCTCATTCACTAAGCTAGTATACACTTCTTTGTGGTTTACTTTATTTTGAAGAGGTTTATAAAATATTAATGAAAGCATCAAAAGAAAATGTAAAAATACTCGTTTTATTTTTAGGCCTCTTACGTACTCACTGAAACACTCAACAGTAAATAAAGAGGAGTAATGCTAATCATGTTTTCCCTAGTTAGATAAGCTCCACAGTGGAAAGACTTGGGCATGATCACAGCTGTATCAGTAAATAATGTTTTCTCTTGTTCTTAGGGCTCACCACTAAGGGAAAGTTTAGGAACAACAAGTTCAAGACTTCTTTAAGAACAACTAAAGCTCAGAATCTGCTGCTGTCATAATTCCAGAAATAGGATATATGTCTGTAAAATAAGAAAATTATTTCAAGAGTTAGATAATCCCATTTTTTTCACTTTAACTTTCTTTTTTAGCCCAGACTGTCCCCTGTTCCAGAAATAAATATTTACTTTGTCATTAAGATATGTCTTTATCATCTAAGTCTACATAATAGCAAAGCAAATAATCATGCTCCGAGACAACACTCAAAAATACAACAGCACAAAAGATTTCTGTTCATCTGTTAAACCTAGCTCACAAAACTGAGCTCAAGACCTCCATCAGATATCCCATCCCCTCTCTACAGCATGCATGCATTCAGCATTTATGCCTTTAATTTGTTTGACAGCTGCTGTGAAATAAGGTTATTACAGAAATATCTTCAAAAGTGATGCTACTGATGGAAAAAGAGTGGGGTTTTTGGCTCATTTGGACAAAGCAAAGTATCTTGTGTGTGTAATTATATTTCACCAAAGTTACAACACATAAATATAAACAACTGTATTTGTCTGATCTAACGCCCATTACTTGAATGGGCTGAAAGAGTCCTTCAGATTTGGCTGTATAGAACAGAGAACATCAGGTCAAATTAAAATTGGAATCTCTCTACAAACAACAGCACCTGTCTCCCTGTTGTATAAACACACAATTGTGGAAGACATGGAACTGGGAAAAGGTCACAAGAGAAGGCAAGAGCGTACATTTTTTAATAAGCCATTTATTTACATCTAAATATGCACGAGTTTCTATCTATCTATATGTATACATGATATATTCTACAGCAATTTTAATCAGGTTTTGGCTTCAGACTGCATTTATATTCCCGCACATAGCATGCTTTTCTATGCCATAGAATATTATCAGACCAGACCATGCAAAGGCACTCTGTGTCTGGGTTGGATGGCTTGCTTACTGGATAAGAAACCCAGTTAGATTTCATAACAAAATGAAATTACATTACAAAATACACTTTTCCTAGTTAATTCCAATAAAACCTAAAGTGGTTCAGTTGGGACAGCAGCAGTGTGTTTGATCTGCAGTGAATGACATTTAGCTCAGAAGACACCCTGCTGCAGTTTTCACATCAGAAGATTCAGGACAGGGAAGGTTCCTCCTGCTTATTCCAGGGGCTGGGTCTTAAAATCAGGATCCTGGATCAGAAGTGGTTCCTTTCACTGGGATCCACCTTATGCCATTAAAAACCTGTCCTTCATTACTCATTTCAGGAAGCTGAATGAGCAACACAAAGCCTTAACCAGCTTCAGCAGTGACCCTTCCTATCAAGGCGTATGAGTCGTTAATACAGAGGCAGCATGGTGCAACACAGACTGAGGTACAGGAAACAGAGTTCATACTTACTGCAGGGACTAAGGTCTTTTCCTATGTTCCTTCCTTCCTCTCCATTACCACAAAACAATTCCAGCTGTTTTCACATCAGTGTGAAAATGTAAGGGCTTATTACTATAAGTTCTCTTTTTTTCTTTTTTTTTTTTTAATGACTTAACATTTTAAAAGAATTAAAACCTTAGGATCCTTTTTATACAAGTATAAATCAAAGTCCAGCACAAAAGGTCTTCATTCTCCTCAGGCCAGTCAAACAAACTCTTCATGTGTGAAATGTAAATGAAGTAAACAAATTCAAGTGTAGGACCTGTCAGTATCTGACACTCTCCTTACTACAAAAGGATCAGTATTAACCACATCCTATAAAAACATCTCTGATGCCTTTCTGTGCTGAAGGGGGTTTTTTGTTTGCCTCTTTAAATACCTGATCTAAAATTAAAAAAGATAATGACACAGGAATCAGATTTCATTTAACTAATCCTTTGGTTTTCACTGTATACACACGGTAGAGTTTGTCTACAGTCATGTAAATAATAGTACAGGAAGCAGGGAAAAAATGGTAATAAATAAGGGTCTGTGAGACTCAGGCTCCTACACAACATCAATAAGCCTCTTCATGCCTCAATATCATCATCATTTCCACAGTGTGTTGGATGAAAGTGTGGAACCGCAAACTCTGGACAATCAATTAAGTCAAAATAGGGTAGATATAAATCCTGTGATGGTCCTGCCAAAAGAGACAAGCATCTCTTTACTGAAGGGGAAGAGCAATTACAGACACACCGAGGTAACAGCTGGAGTTTTGATGGCTGGAATACAGGGAAAAAAAGTCCTTTGGGGACAGTTAGTTTAAAGGGTATGTGTACGCTTAAGCATTATGATTGGTATGGTTTAGGAAGCATCTTCTGTCATCTTTTTTTATATACCCTGAGAATTCCAAGGCACTCAAGATGTTTCTATGAATATTATACTAAACAAGAACACGTTATGAAAAGAGAAGAAATGAATTAATTTGAATTTTATGAGTTGGTGGAGAAAACCAGGAGTATATGATTGTCACATTATAATAAGTTTGATTTGTGTGATTGACTTCAATAACATTAGGTTTACATCCCTGATTCCTGCAAGGTTTGTTGATTTTGTTGGTTTTCCCCCCCTCAAACAAGTTCTGAAGAAATAGCCCACAGCTTTTTAATAAATGGAGCAGAAAATACACATCAGAACAAAATATGTGACTTAGTTCATAAACTCTTTGATTCATCAGAGAAAAAAGGCATGCAGTTAAGGAGGACTCCCAGCCTAGTGTCAGTGTACTGTCAAAGAAATTTTTTCTGTGAAACTCAGAAAATATACTATAACTGCAGATAGCCATTGAAGTCCTACACATTTCTTGGCTATAATGGTGACAATTTCCAAGCTTCTGCACAGGCAAAATCCCTACTTTCTCTTTCAGTCATGCCCCCACCCCTAAGGGGACTGAGGAGAGTGTAGGGATGGGAGGAAGGGAAAACAAGGGTAAAACTCCTTATCTACAAACTTTTTCATGTGATATAAGGTCTCTTGAGGTTCTAGGTTAAAGGCAGCTGTGCCTGGGATGCCAGGAATCATGGCTGACTGCCCAATAGTCCCAGCAATTTTGGAAATTACTCTTGGTGCACAGATAAAAGGGAGCCATTCTACAAGTAAAACTCAAAAACCACTATAACCAAATGTTCTCTGCCTACTAAGAAGGCCTCCTGCCTAGCTCTTTCTCTTCTAAAATAGGTCCTGCAACTGCTTTATCACACTATGTCTGATTTTAAAAAAGAAAAAATGTTTGATCAAGCTAACTCTAACGAGCTCAGAGCACTTGCATGAAACTAAGCTGAGCAGATGGAATTTCAGTTCTTGGCTGAAGATGATATTTGAATTCAACTGTCCTATGATCTGCAAATGTTAGTCCATAATATTTACTCTTTTGGTCCCCTGAATCACAAAGAATGTAACCTAAAACATAACTCTCCAGTATACATACAATTTTTGCATACACACACACATTATATAGCAATAACTTCAGAGATTTTTTTATTGTACTGTACCTTCTCTTTCACTCTTATTTGCCTTGCAATATTTCTGATTCAATTTTCATCATAAGGTCATACAAAATCCAGAAAATAAACCCAAAGCACTACTGTGTTTCAACTATAAAACAGAGAACATACATACCTGACAAGACAATAAACTGTTTCAATTTTCATAACCATCCCTTCAACTGTCTCACTCCTCACTTGTACATTAAGACTATTCTGAAATTAAAGAATATAGTTTCTTAGAAGGAATGAGAAAAACCAATGGTTAGGAATGCACATGCTTATATCATTGGCTTGAATCCGTGTTATCTTTCCAGTATGTTGATGTTTACAAGATTCTCTAATAATACAAAAAAGATTTTAGCATTGAGTCTTTATGGAGGCAGAGTTTAAGACAATTTGGCTTCCACACCTCTGAAGCTCTATAAAGTTAAGAGATTTTAGTTTCCTCTTAATTTGTCCTGGATTCTGAATTTTGTCAGCTTAACATTGGTTTTTTGTAATAATTGAGCATTCACACAGAATACCACCAGCCTGAAAAGCTTTTTATTTAAATAAGCTAGTAATTTTTAAGGCTATTATACCAATAAGGAAATAAGTTTTGTTCCATTCTATAATTCAGGATGTTGAGAAGAAACAGCTCAAATAATCATGAGAGTATTGCCAAAGAGTAAATTCATGAGCAGGACCCTATGCATTTTGCCAAGGATAAGTAACTCCCACCATCTTCAAAAGAAAATTACTCCAGAGAACTGGTCCCAGGTCACAAAACTCTTTCTGTTTTCTATTCACATAGCCATTGGCATAAATGTATATTGCTATAGCTGAATCAGGTTAGAATGTTTTTGTTGTAGAATGCTTAAATTCCATAGGAAATTGCTGTTGACTACATCTATATCAGAAAAACAAACATGTTATCTTGTTATTTTAAAATTATTGTTTCAAAATATTTATAATATATTTTATTAGTCATAGTCTAAAAAAAAAATCAATTATTTGATGATTTCAATGATTTGAAACTAGATTTTCCAGAAGTTTTCATTTCATTCTAAAACAATCTTTTCCCAAGTTTTGACCATCAGAAGTTAGAAAAATGAAAAAAATATACAAGCTTTAATACTACACTTGAAAATGCAGAGTATAGCATTGACAAAATATAATAAAAAGAAGAAATCAGCAATATTAAATAACAACAAACAAATATCTAATAGTCTATAAGGTTCAAACCTCTTATGCTAGGAAAACTCTTCCTCATTGGAGTCTTATAATACCTAGTAGTACTTTTGTCACAGACTAGCAGCAAGGTTATATTTATTTATTCAGCAATGCATGAGAAGGTGCATTATTTTTCAAAATAAATAGTTGCATTCTGTTAGACCACTGAAAGCCAGAGAAGTGAACAAAGGCAAATATAATAACACAAGGTGGGAAACATATACTCTATTGTAGAAAAAGCTATTGCTGCAAAGTAAAGCTCTCATTATTAAGAGACAAAGAATTAAAGGAAGACAAAAGACAATTTACCTACTTAGGTGTTGGTGGGGCAAACGTTATACTGACATATATAAATTTAGAGAAAGAAATCATGTTCAAATATTTTTTCCTATCAAAACTGAGATGTAACATTGTGAGAATGCTACTAATCATATTACTGTTCTGCTAAGAGATAAAATTGGCTGCAAAAATTTGATGCATCTGTAGTTTTCAGGCAGGTAATAAGAAAACACCTGCTTTTTCTATGCGTGACTCTGACATTAATGTTAAGCACCTCTACTATAGCTTGGGATTTTAACAGTAATCAGAGCACCCTACCAGAACCCACACTGCTCAGTGCTCCAAAATGAATGGCTGAGCTGGATAAATGCCAGGAGCTTAAGGTATCTGTTTTCTATCTTCATAATTAGTGACAAGGCATGAATTGAATACTTAAAGGAGTGAAAATGTTCTTAGACTGATTCTTAGTATGCAAAAATCATCCTACTAAATTATCTTCTTGGCTGGCATCATGAAATGTGTGATCTGGCACAAGGTATAGCTCCAGCTCAGCCTAAACTCCCACAATGTTATAGGAATGGAACTATAATATTCTGTGATGGCTCTGAAGATAAAGCGTGTCAGTGTCACGGTGAATTATTTTATGCACAGGATGCAGGAAAGAACAAGCCATTTGTTCAAAGTACTCAGTTAATTGCAGAAAAAACACTCCCCAAAATAGAACAGATTCTTTGGTGCATTCACTGAGGAGGCGGATTAATTTTACTACTGTGATATACTTCACATTTTCTAAAATAATAATTATATATGGCATTATGCATCTTTTCCCACTCACCCATTCTGATCTAAAAGGAAACATGTTTGTACAAAACCTTGCACTTCCTATGATATACTAAAAGTCATAGTAAATAATTAAATCAGCTATGGACAAAAATGTGTTACACTATCAAGAGTACAGTAATAAATGGATACCCCAAACTGTAACTTTGTCTAAACTTGAGAACAGATGCAAACCTAGATGCTAGCATAACTCTTCCCAAATAAATATATTAATTAAAAACACAAACAGCAAACCTTCGGGAATTTTGGAGGACATGAACTGTTGGCTATTTGCTGAAGACTGTATGGATGAGCAGTCCTGATAAAAGCCTGAGAGAATGTGATAAAGGTGATAACTAAAAGTTATCCCTTCATATTCATGAGAAGGCGTGATACATAACATAACATAAAAAAAAAAATCCACACAAAAAAATATCACCTTCCTGAGATCTATTCTTCACTTAAAAGTTTCCACTGTTGCTACAAGATACATCCTGCAGATTCCATTTTTGCCTTAGTGTTAACTTGGCTACTCTGTCTTTCAGTAGAATACCAGTAAATTGATGACAGGGGCTTTTCAAAACTTGGTAGAAGTGTTACATAGTCAGGCAGAGTAGCTGATGATCTTAAAAATGTAGCTAAAACACGCCTTGTTCTTCATTTCCCTTGTTTTGTAATGCTTGGTGCCATGTTTCATGTAATCCAGGGCCAATACCATAAACTCTCACTTGAATCTTCTTTTCTCTCACCTTCAGAATCAAGAACAATAACTTCTCATACAAGTGGGAATAATTTTCTCTTTCTCCAATGCTAATAGTACTACAAGAAGTGTTCTGGAAATGAATAAAAAGTATCTATTTTGGAACACAAACATAACATTTTACATATTTTTATATTGTATAGGAAAAGGTGTTCATAAGTAGTATTTAGAATACCAGGATCTCTCTCACTTTTTTTTCTAAACGGAAAGTATTGAATTTGACCTTTCTGTCAAATTAAACCTCATGAGTTGCAATTGCCTATCTTGAAGATGACATACTGCAGTCAAACATTTGTTTTGATTGGTTGCTATGGAAATTAAGTGGAAGGTTCATTCCATGGTCCTTTCTTGTTTGTTCTCTTTTTTCTACTTTAATAAGGAAATTGATTATCACAATCATTCTGCAAGCTATTTTTCTTTAAGATGGTTACAGCAAGTGACTGACAGAGAGAGCTTTCCTCTTTCCTTGTTTCCATATGTCTCATCTGCTTATGTTGGACAACACAGACAGCATATCCAAGACTATTCTTAAACCTATTTGTCAGAATACTAATTATTCTCATGTCCCAGATAAAAATATCAAACCAGCCTAATACTCACACACATCCTCCCATCATGTTCACTTGCTAAATCAGAAGTTTCTATTTACCCCCTTTTTCTTACCCATTGAAACTTCAAAGTAGCTCTCACCGATCTGTCTTTAACATGGTGTGCAAGTACAAATCCAACATCCATTTCTTACTTCTTGTAAAGGAACCAACAACTACTAGTCAATCTGGTCAAGTATATCTACGGCTTCATTAATAATGGCAAAGAGAAAAAACTGAGAGCTTTCTAATGCTTTCAAATGATGGAGAGAAAAAAAACAGCCCAAGAATTACATTCTTTGTTTTCTGAAGAACAAGGAACAATCTCATAAGAGCTATGATGGCTACAGACACATAAATGACTTCTTGAGCAAGGGAAGAACTTGCTTAAAACTCCTTTCCTGTAACACCTTGCAGTCCATTGCAAATGTACAGGGTACACAAGACAGTAGTTTAAATAACAGGAGCTAAAACCTTGTGAAGCATTAAGTTCAGCACTGTAAGCTCAATAGAGTATTTCACAAGCAGATTCAAATGAAAAAATATTTTGATTAATGACAGCTGGATATCATTCTGAAATACTGGGAAATCACACACACACAAAAATCCCAAACAGGCTATTATATAGATATGAAAAGCACAGTCATCAAAACTTTTGTTTCAGGGGCCTTAACAAAGCACACCTAAAATACAATTTCCATAAACCCATGTTCTTTCCTGAGTCACAGAATACTACGATTGAAAGTGTGGCAAGTATATTACACCTAAATTATTTTCAAATGCCTTAAATGCATATGTTAAACACATCAGCAGAGTGACAATACAACATTCATGATCATGTTTCACCCTTGGGCACAATTCTAGCCCAGTGAGAACAGGATCTCCCTTCTTGTGGAGAAACTTGAGTAAACCTGAACTGCAGAGGTATGGCATAAGCCTTCAGTTGTGCTTCAAGCCGAGATTTGGACTAACTTTCTATGGTTAAGTGGGGACAATCCCTACAGAGGACAACTCTGAGGAGTCCGTCCCTTGTCCCTGGAGTGCTGTTGCTCTCCTAGGAGCAGAAGTATAAGACAAGAGTGAATGATTTGGCTACTGAGTTCAAATCCCTTCTATTGCAGAATAAATTTTATCTTATTTATTTGTGTGGTCTCCAGCTTCACAACCCCAGAGTACCTTTTGGATCAGGGAATTTAATATGAAATTCATAGGGCCTCAACTTATTAGAGCATCCTTCCCCTCATCAAGCAGGCTAAAAAGAATACGGAGTGAAAAACCACATGCTTCCTTCTCCACTCAGTATATCAGCAAGTAACTGTACAGAGAACAGCAGAGAAAGTAAGCTGAATTATTATCTGAGCTGGAATAAATTACTTGCTCCATATAGCAAAAGAAGGGCAGGTGCTCTTTTTAGAGCAGAGCAGTGTGCTTTGGTGTGAGCTTAATAAGTCAATCGGACTCTACTGAGACAGATTGAAGACTTCAGTTGTAATGGACCTACTACCAAGAATTTTGTCTATCTTATATTCTCCAAATACTTGTATCATGTTTGTCAAGGCTATTTAATTTAAATCAACTCTTCAGGAACCAGAACCACAACCAGCAAAAATCTATAACTATATGGGCAGCAACAGAGTTATACAGCTACCAGCTCAGTATTTGTATATCAAAGTCATAATAAAAGGCTTAAAAATGGATTTGAACATACCGCTGTTGCTACTTCTTTAGCAAGAAGAAAAATGTGGAGCAATACAGAGATTTGCTGAACAAATAAACCTGTAGAAAACCAAGTTACTAAGGTAAGCCTGATAGAAAATGAATATATTCTGCCCAACGCTTTCTACATAAAACTCATTGTTCCCTCTATAGCAGATGATCCCAATTGCAGAGGCTATTCCATCTTGTACAGTGCAGTAAGCTCTTAATGCATAATGAGTAGCATTAACAACAGGCAATAGGGAAAGTTATGAACTACGCTGTCTTTATCCAAGCATTTATCTCACAGAAAAAGCTGAAGAATTTTGCTGTTTATGTTCTGAAAAAAACCAGTCTGCTTGCATAATGTTTAAGCAAGGGATCTGGGGTTTTGGTTGATGGCAAGATCAATATGAGCCAACAATGTGCGCTGGTGGCCAAAAAGGCCAGCCATATCCTGTTGGGCATTAAACACAATATAGCTAACCAGCTGAAAGCAGTGATTGCCCCACTATGCTCAGCACTGGTGCAGCCTCACCTCAAGTACTGTGTGCAGTTTTGGGCTCCACAATATAAGAAGGATATAAAAATATTATCATGTGCTCAAAGGAGGGCAACAAAGATGGTGAAAGGCCTAGAGGGCATGACTTAAGAGGAGCAGCTAAGGATACCAGGTTTGTTCAGCTTACGAGAAGAGGAGACTGAGGGGTGCCCTCATTGCTGCCTACAACTTCTTCATGAGAGGGGACAGAGAGGGAGGTGCTGATCTCTTCTCTCGGGTGCCTGGTAACAGGATGCAAGGGAATGGCTTAAAGCTGCATCAGGGGAAGTTCAGATTGGATATCAGGAAAATGTTCTTCACTGAGAGGGTGGTCAAGCACTGGAACAAGCTCCCCAGGGAAGTGGTCATGGCCCCAGGCCTGTCAGTGTTCAAAAGTGTTTGGACAAAGTTCTTAGATATATGGTTTAACTTTTAGGTTGCCCTGTGTGGAGTCAGGAGTTGGACTCAATGATCCTCGTGGGTCCCTTCCAACTCAGGATATTCTATGATTCTGTGAAATATAATGGCTTCAAAAACTTATACTTCCTTTTCTAAAATGCATCATGTAGTTGATAAAAACCCATGTTCTCAAGACCTTAGGTTATTTTTTTTCCAGATACATTTTTACTAAATACTTTTGAAAAGGGTATTATTTCCTGTGAGTAGGAAGCAAGATATTTTCATGTGGCAATAACTTTCCATTACAAAGAAATACAAAACTACTTTCATATTTCACAAATAGAAGCTTTTTCATACCAAATAGTAGGTGTGCAAAGCAGGTTAAAGAGGTTATTAAGAAATATATATTCTTTAAATGATGGCAAATAGCATACCCAAAATCCAGGCTGAAAAAAGAGGCCTTTAGCTTTTAATATACTTGAAGCACATTCTACAATCCAGGGCCGAAAAGAAAAGTTTGTAATTTTTATTTTGTTTAGTCACTCAGTATATGGAACACAACAGGTCAAATTAAATCTCAAAAAGTATATTACTTTTTATCTGTGTTTGTTCAAGTTGCATCCATCTATTTATAAAGCAGTAGCTTTGTTATCAGAAGTCTGCCAAAACAAAATATTTCAGTGCTGAGATGCATAATTCATTGCCATTTGGGGTATTAAGAAACATCGCAATACTGAAATACGTACAAGCAGTGCGTTTAGCAGGGCACCTGCAAAGAAGCTTATTGGTTTATACAAATTGCACTCCAAAGGGAATGGAGAAAAATCAGTTCATCAGCTAAACAAGGTATTGAAATCAACGCTATTACAGTGGCTTCTTGATAAATACACAGTTCATTATCACTTCATTCATTTGCTGGTTTACATTGGTGCTAAGAGCGCAGCTGATCAGTCAAAGGCATCTCTTATGCAGTTGGCTGCAGAAATAATCTTATTTTTTATGTAAACCTCCTGAATAACCAAGGTTGATACGTTTGGTTAGAATGGATCATCCAACAATAGCTGTTGAAGTGATATTCTCAGATGCTAAAATGTTTTACCAGATGATTTATAGAGTTTAAATTGTTTATTTACCAACACATACAGTTCAGGATTAGAAAAGCATGCAGATAACTGTTCCATTTCCATTGAGACTGAAGTGATATCATTTTGCAGAGGTCTGGTTGGAGATACTCCATTAACATTCTAATGAAAAACAACTCCCAAAATGTAGAAGTAAAATATACGGTCACAAGGACATTTTTTTTATTCAAGGTTTCTGTTTCCTTGAAAACACAGACCACTTATGACCAAAGAAAGAAGTAATTGTTGTCAAGTACAGTGAAATCCAAAACGGAAAAGTTTTTAGGTACTTACACACAGAATAAGCATCATGCTCACCTTCTGGCTTACAGCAATTACCATCTTATTGAAAACAGTTACAGCAGAATCATCACAAATGGGCCATTCACTGAAAAGTTTAAATTTTCATCGTAGAGAGTTTCCTGGTTATGTAATTTAAGTACAGAATTAATAAATAATCATGAAAGTTTACATTAAACAGGAAACTTTCAAACTCCTTCACTAGTGAGAAAGACAAAGAAAAAAACCCCAGTGTTAATCTTGGTTAGGTCATGTAAATGAAATGGCATGACATGAGTGGTTTTTTAATAATGTCTAAAGATCTAGGTCCTTAAGTTTTGTTTTCAAAAGACAAGCAGCAAGAGCTTTATCATTGTAAATTGTCATTTGAAAACTTCAAAGTTTTTCAAGGTCTTCTATTCTTCACTGTAAGAACAAATTCAGATTATTGCCTTGCAAATATTTATTCACTGAAATAATCCTAAATCAATGTCCTTTATAGGACAAAATTCCAGCTCTTTGAGTCAGGATTGCTTCTATTTTCACCAATACTTGTGTTCAAGCATTAAGAAACATATAAATCCACTCCCTACACATACACAGACAAAACCTATTCATTTTTCATCTTATATCCAGAATGAGTTTGTTGTCAGAGCTTGATTCTGGTAACTGAGTCTTTCTTTACTTGGTAGTCAGTCTGTGAACCACAGTTCCCTAGTACGCAGAGTCCTCCATCTTCTGCTCAAACACCATCTATCACTCCAGTGTTGAACAAACTACTGTTCAAACTAAACTATCTTTAAGTTTTGGGTCACCCACATCTGGTCTTTAGTGACTATCAGAAAAAGCCTTTCATTAGTGTGTTTTGGTGATAGCGCTATGTTATACATGCTATCGAGACATTGTGAAGTGGCTCTTGCTTATATAAAGACAGAATATTTATATTTCACCATAGTGAACAACACTTGCAGAAGCATCACCTTTTGTTTGTATCTGAGAAAAAACCCACACATTAAAATTGTTTAAGTAATACCTCAAAAAAGAATGTATTATAAATACGTATTTGACAGCAAACTGGTGTTCCACATGATGAAAATTTTCTTTTACTAACATTATTTTCCATAAGCATCTAAAATTCTTATTTTAACAGTCCGTAAATTGTCATCCTTCTGACAGTTTCTGTCTCCTATACCCACATTCCTGAGTATCCCTCCCTTCACCTGACAGTCAGAGATTAAAGCAATTCTACTCTCGCTCAATTTTGAGATTTTTTCTGCAGTTAAAGCATATATTCTTACTGTGTTCTTATATTGGGAGGTTCTAAATATTTTAGATATCTATAATTATTTTTCAATTACGAGAATTTCATTCAGAATAGGTTTTTACTTAGGCTTCTTGATGATATTTTCTAATTCTGCTTTGCAAATTGCATTTTTTAAAATTGCTGCTTAGCAGTTTCAGCTATTTCTCATATATAAGCATACTGTAAGAGAACAAGCAAGTAATCATAATAATCCCCCAGAAATTTCAATAAAGTCCAATAAAGCAAATAACAAAATCTCCTTTCAGATGTACTAGCATAATTCAGGAATAACTTCACCATTTTGGTGAGGCACTCTGGTGTAGTCCAGGAATGAGTCAGAAAAAAATTTCCTTGCACAATTTTCCACAGGTATATTAGAAAGTTTGCAAAAACGGAATTATTAACTAGTATACAAGATTTTTATCCAATCATATATTTACAGCAGAAATTACAAAAGTGCATCAATTGAAGTCCTTTTAATTGCAAACCATTTTAACTTTGAAGACTGTCCCTATGTGATACAATTAGCACCTTCTTTCGCAACAGCCCTAGAAAGAAACATGCTTCATAACACTACAAGCTCAGAAATAGATAGCTATATCATAAAAACAAAATCAAAATAACTGAAGTAGTTTCCCGATTGTGGGATATTTAGTAGAAGGTGTTATCACATAGCAATCTCTCCCCCTAGAAACAGTACTTATTTTTGTAAAATTTATAGGAAACTTTACATCTTTGAGACTTCTAACCATCTGTGGAATTTGGCAAGAACTGGCCAATGGTTTAAAAAGTTGTTAGCAGTGGAGGAGGGCAGGATAACAGATACACATACATACACAGACAGTATGTATTATTAGATTGAGTTCCTTTTCCTTTACATGCTGCAGCAGTGTACTAATGTAAAAGATATTTAAATATACATTCCAGATTGTCTTTACTCTGTCTAAAATTTAAGATTTAGCTAATTGGGATGGAATTCAGAATAAGGCATACATGATGTATTAATGTTGAACATGTAACTTTAGAATATTTAAATCTAATTTATAATAGACTTTAGAATATTAAATCTAAAACATGAGAAAAGTGTCCTCCTAGTTACAACCTGTAAAGGAAGCATCTAAATATGAGATGGCTTTTTCTATTTTGGAACTTAATGAAAGAAAATCTATGCAATTCCTTCACTATTCAAACACAAACACAAAGTTAGATTTCTGAAGAAACCTATGAAGTCAGTCCATACTCAGAGCTTCCACTGTGCAGAATGTCAAGAATTTTGTATCTGATTATTCTAAATGGCAATGTGTCCAAATTCAACCTGAAGATGCATCAGCTCTTTCTAAAAAGAGACTAGAAACTACACACAATGACACTACAAAGATGCAAGAGATACAATCCATATTTTAGTTAAAATTACTTTTTATTGGCATATGGAGATCATTCTTAACAGACATGCAAAAGTTTCAAGAAATAAAACCACTGCTAACACACAAGGTCTAATTCAGATGTGTTGTCCCTTCCTTATGGAAGAAGCTCAAAATAAAGGCTGTAAAAGGAATCTAACTGTATTAATTTATCTCAGCTCAGGTATCAACAAAAAATTGATACAAGATTTTTACAGAAGAAATTACTGGAAAGGAGATATCCATAATCACACTGGCTGAATCAGAATTAAGATCAGGTCTTTTGGATTCATTCGCTTTACTCATAAAACACCTTCCTGTGTACAGCTAAATACTATCTGATCATTATATGTGCAAAGTGATCGGAGTATCACTAACCACAGCAATACTCAATGAGGACCAAGGATGACTAGTACCTGCAACAGTCTGTTACCTATCCAGTAAAAGACCAGATCATGACCTTTACTATGCACAAGCTGCTTCTGATAAGCAACGTTTGGAACTGGGATATCTAGGAAATACATATTCAAGTCCTTGCACAAGAAACAGGTTTCACTGGTAGAAGAAACACTATCTTAAATTGTATTTCAATACTGCAAAAGAGTCAAATAACTGATATTATTATCTGTGTCACTTTATTCATTAGCCAGTACTGAACCCATAAATTTTATACAGCTATGTGAGCAAACAGTACACACTATTTCAAGTTATAATTATCCACTAGCTATTAAAAGTTTCTCCATTCCAGGCAACTTAATTGGTTGAATAACATTGTCTCCTTTCATAGTGAGGACTCACAAAAAATACATCATAACACACTAAGACAAAATCTATTGTTCTTTAATTTCCAGGACAAATGTAAGATCGTAGTGTAAAGGGATTACCATATTCCTGTTTCTTGGGAGTAACATATAGAAATATATTGTATGTACATGGCACCGTATTACTGACAGCACCTTTTTATACTAAGAGAGCAAACATAATAATATAAATGGAATCATTTAAAAGTTATGAAGGAATACAGGATTTTAAGTATGTAAGATGAGCTTCATAATTCAAATGTACATAAAGATATACAATTGAGTGACTTGGTATGCCTAACATAAATTAGCACTGGGAGAGCAAGAAAAAGAGGAAGAAGAGCAACCAATACTATATGATTCATCAGTCATAGTCCAGCAGTTCAGGTGCATAACCACAACATAGCCTTTTCACAAACTGCTTTGGTCTAATAACATTTTTTACGAGCTATGGAAAAAGGAAAGCAGTGTTATAAAATAAATTGTTTTTAAAAGGTGTCAGGATATGCCTAGCCTTTAAAATTTCTCGACATAAAGATATGTTGGATCCCCAGATTCTTTAGGAGTTTAGGTAGAACTGCTTGTCAGGAATACTGGTTTTAATTAGTATTTGGAAAGGAGATTAAACCTTTCCCTTTCAAATGCCATTTCAACCATATTTACTATCTGCTCTCAGTGAGATAATGTTCTTTGGAATAAACTCTGTACAGAGTCCTATCTAAAAAACTTGCAGAAATAGCAACTACTGCAGAGTTCACTGAATAAATAGGATACTCCTCACACTGTAAATGATTTCAAGTTTACGCTTTCATTTTCCACCTCTGAAAACTGACATCATTTGCAAACCTCATCTGCCAGAGAGCCTGTCTGCATCTCTTTTCATACAACGGTATTTGTCATGATCACAAGCTTTTCAGCTGAAAAAAAAACCCTCCAGTCTGTGTGACAAATAACAGGATATTTCATGTGAAAAATCTTTTGCAAATGACTTCCTTCCTAGATCTGATGACTCACAGGACACAACACAAACCCCTTTTCCCAAGCATAATGGACAGAGCGAATGGAGAAAAGCAACTTTGAAAAGGTGTAAATTAAGTGTTTTCATTAAGATATACTCCACTCTCTGCTCCTCAGTAGTAGCGTAGGACTAGACAGTAGTATAGCCTCTGCATATCATCCAATACAAACTCAGTAACACACTTTCATAACTCACCAGTCTTTTCCCAAGTAACAAGTGACAGGACAAGAGAAAATGGCCTCCAGTTGTGCCAAGGGAGGTTTAGATTGGGTATCAGGAAAAATTTCTTCACTGAAAGGGTTGTCAAGCATTGGAACAGGCTGCCCAGGGAAGTGGTTGAGTCACCATCCCTGGAGGTATTTAGAAGACGTGTAGATGTGGTGCTTGGGGACATGGTTTAGTGGTGGACTTGGCAGTGTTAGGATAATGGTTTGATTTGATGATCTTAAAGGTCTTTTCCAACCTAAATGACACTGTGATTCTATGAACTTTCAAGCCTGTCCCTCAAATGTTATACATGTACCATCCCTGACCAGAGGCAACAAAATGAGGAAACATTTTCTATTACCTAAAACCAAAAATACAAATAACCATCATCTCAGCTAATTCTCTCTTCCAAGTATTACAAAGATCTGTAAGATCTGTCTGAAGTGGCCATCCCTTTCAGAGGACACCTCTCTCACATTTCCAACACTTGCTAGATCAGAGAAAAATAGCCTTTTCCTTTCTTTTCACTTAAAATTTCCCTTCTCACTACTCCTTCTCTTTCACTGAGCAGCACTACATTCAACTTTCATCTCAGTGTCTGTCTAGGTCCAACATCCATCATCTATTTGCTGAATTTCCAAATAAATCTCTCTGAACTTTCTATCATGTCATACTTCATGCTCACAATTTCTCCATAAACATTACTTCATTCTCCCGTTTAAATCTCTCCTTTACCACCATTCTAAAAATGAAGCCCTTATGTATCATGCTGACAAACATGCTTTATTTTCTGTTACTCCTGATTCTGTCAGCAATCATTTGTTGTCCACACCAGCTTTGCTGGTGATTTGGCCTCACTTATAAATTTTCTTTCAAACCCAGAAGAAATAGAATTTTGACTCTTTTGAGCTGTGTGCTGGAATTATGACAATAATATCAAAACCAAATGAAAGCATCCACAAGAGGAAACTAATGAAATTTTAAGTTTTAGATTGCATTTTATCTTCATTGCAAAAGAAAAGCTAATGAATGATGCAATGTAGCACACACAAATTAAAGTATCGAGAAGCCACTGCATGGCTTTCCATAAGTCATTTTACAAAGGATATGTTGCAAGTTTTCAGAGATCTTATTAGCAGTAATGTGGCTGTTTATGAATAGTGACACCATAAGCCATTCATTAGTTTCAATACTAAGAGGGTGTGAGATCAAATTAGCTATAAACTTACTCAGACTGCAAAATTCCTCTAGCAATTTTGTATGAATTCATTCTAAGTGGTGTCTTTCACAGCTTTATAAAAGAAATTATCTTCTTTCTTAACTCCATTAAAGTATATTTACTGAGTGATGGGCTCCACAGTATGAAAAACTTAACTGATTGAGTGAGTTAAAATTCCTAAATATTGATTTCTCTTGACGTTGAAAACATGGCGACATCTGTGTGCAGATATTTCCAGCTTTGTAATGTTTAAAGTAGCCCTACTGGAAAAGGAAAGATAAAACCCTGTAATGACACATCCCTGTCAGTGCTATGTCACTGTGTTGCCAGCAGTTTTGAGGGAGGTGATCCTTCCTCTCTGCTCAGCACTGGTGAGGCCACACCTGGAGTGCTGGGTCCAGTTCTGGGCTCCCCAGTACAAGAGAGACATGGACATACTGGAGAGAGTCCAACAATGAGCCAGGAAGGTGATGAAGGGACTGGAGCATCTCTCCTGTGAGGAAAGGCTGAGAGCTGGGACTGCTCAGTCTGGAGAAGAGAAGGCTCAGAGGGGATCTTATCAATGTGTATAAACACCTGAAGGGAGAGAATGAATAAGAGGGAGCCAGACTCTTCTCAGTGGTGCCCAGTGAGAGGACAAGAGACAACAGGCACAAACTGAAACACAGGAAATTTCAGACAAACACAAGAAAATACATCTTTACTGTGGGTAGTCAAGTTGCCCAGTGGGGTTGTAAAGTCTCCGTCTGTGGAAATATTCAACACCCAACTGGATATGGGTCTGGGCAACTTGCTGTAGCTGACCATCCTTGAGCAGGGGGGTCAGACTAGATGATCTCAAGATGTCCTTCCCAACCCACACAATTCTGTGACTGTAATTTTTAAAAGATCTTCTACCAAATATGCATAAAGGTATTTCTAGGCAACCACACACAGAACACGACACAAGTAATTATATTTAAATAGCAAATGCTGTAACATTAAACTATAAAGAACTATGAGACACAGCAATTCCAACACAGACTTTTTAATTCTATCAGTGCAACATCCAGCCCCATGGATTATGCTAACAATGGCCTGTAGGTGGTATCATAATGCAAATAATATATGAAAGATAATATTAATGGCCATAAAGCAAAATATCTAAAAAAAGAATGTTCATTTTTTGGTCAGTTTACTGTCTGTGAGAGTACGGATGCAAGACTGTATGAATGCAAGTCTTTCCACTGTATTTGAGACTTCTTCTTTCTATACAACACCTCTACAAGACTCTATGCAATAATGATCAAATGTTTAGGAATATGCAATACAGTAAAAGTGGAAAGAAAATCTTAAAATTTCTTCAGCATTATCAGAATCCAGGTGAGACTTCTCTGAGCTTTGTTGGCATGTCAGAAGTCTTTCAAGCCTCCCAGATAAGGTTTAGAAGTGTACTTTTGCACAATACTTAACTGTACCACAGATAAAGAAAACATGAACAACAGCTCCTCAAAGTGAGCTCTAGGTAATTAATTAGCTTGTGCCTTCGGTATAATTAGCCTGTTAGACATTATGGAGCAGTTGCACTGAGACTGATGAATACTATCCCAGCCTAACAGGAAAAGAATAATCATTCTGATCAGCCTGACTCTTCAGAGAAAAAACATTCCTGAGGAAAATTAAAGCTTACAGCCTCAAGGAACCTGTACGTTTGAGAGTGTGACTTACAAATTCTCCCTGTATATTATCCCAGCTCCTAGATTGCAGGCTCAGACTTGCAGCTCTTCTCCTACTTCTCTAGAGGAAGACCTAGATTGCATTTTTATCAGGTAAATATAAAGTCTGATTTATAGTTTGGGCAGTAAGGGTAAGTGATACAACAAAAGAAGACAGTATGTCAAATAAAGTGGGTGAGCAGTGAAGATGGTGAGAATTGTGGCTTGATATGTCTGAGATTTTTTATGACTAAACAAACTGTGACTATTCTTTTTAGCATAAATATGTCTCTGTAATTCAACATTCCCATATATGAAATTCCATGCAGTTGTTGACATAATCTAACACTCTCTCTTATTACTGTACCAAGCAGAAACAGCCAAGAGGTTCAGAAGTTGACTCAAGATTCCATGCAAATGTTATACTGTTGAACTCGACAAATCCACATGTCCCAGACATTTCTGATGATGAACATACTAATTTTCAATTACAGTTTTACTAGACAGGAGGGACAAGAAAATTCCACACCATTGCCATGACTAACATTTTTAAGCATGTGAATCTATAATAAAAGCTTTACGTTTCTGCAGTTTTATTATAAAGCCACTTCAAAGATGACCAGTTTTTCCTCTTGGGGGAAAAAAATTAATCAAGTAAAACAGACAACTTGCTTAAGTTACCACTTATAGGCATACTTGCACAAATTTACACTTGCTGAATTATCGGAGTAGTGCAAGTTACGTGTTTATTTTCTGTCCTTTTATGTGTACAGAAACACTGTATCTCAGACACCATTTTGTGGTAAAAACAGATAAAGGATGACATGGAATGTCAACACCTTTCCATATGGTATTTGCCAAAAAAAGATATGCTTTATATATATGGAAAATATATCACATATACACAGACTAGATTGGTCTTCAGCACTGGCAATCAATCGAGCTGAGAAAATCTATGCACTTTACAGGTCTGCCATCCTAATCAGTAAAAGACCTTGCTGACAACATGTAAGATAATTAGGCAATGAGGGGAATACAAATTGTATTAAAAATTAAAAGATTTAAGGCATCCTAAAATGAGCTTCAGAAGCCAAAAAAAATTTTAAAAAACTTACAGTGGTTAACAGAGATGACTCTGAACGTTGGATACATAACTGCATCATTTTGCAAAAATTGGCCTCAAAGCACACAATTCAAATCTTAGTTTGTATTCAAATACACTTTTTTATTGTACGATGAACTAAAAATGTAAAAACATCTAGCAGTTCAAGTACACATGAAATCTAAACCCAAAAATATATTATTTGCAAGTCTTAAAAAGCACAGGTTTTAGCTATAGGAACACATCATTGCACTCTGTAGTCAGACATAGTCAACTGTGACTCCAGTATGTGTTTTATAGTTTAAGTAACGATGTACTAGCAAACCACGTAAGTGGTTAAAAGGCATCAGATTGAATTTAGGTAGACATCCTTTCCAAATGTCAACTAGCAAATCATCTCATGATAAAAAATGTTTCTCAGTCTTCAAAAATGAGGGCAAGGTGCAACTTGAAATGTCTTTCTTTGGCTGTAAAGTATGTAATCCAAAAGAACTGTATTTATGACTTAAGTTCAAGCAGAGAGGTAGGAAACATCATAAACCATGGCAATTCACAGCAGTATGTATCAAACATCTGAATAACTTCATTATATAAACGTTGAATGCTTTTCTTTCCATATTTTGTTCATTTACGTGACAGAGTAAATCCATACAATGAACAAACACTGCATAAGATCACAGAAGTGTTGAAATATGCTCCTGAATTGCACCACAGCAGCGTGACACCAACAGCTGAGAGTGCTGAGCTAGGTGCCTGCTGCATATCGCTCAGGCTCATCTGAAATACAGTTGTCTTTATACCTATCAGTTCTTTCCTTCCTTTCATAAAATTGAAATAATCGGTAAGAATGTCCACAGCCAACATCATTCATAAGTGAACCTTATTAAACCATAAGCTAAGATCTATTTGACTATGTAATTATGAAATAAAATACACCTCTGACTTGCAAATCAAGACGTTGCATTCTACAATATTAGGTGAAACCTCTTATTTAGAAATATCTAACCCATTTAGAATTAAAATGACCATTATTTAATATCTTAAAGAGAAAATTTGTAAATCTTAAACCCAGTGGTGGGTGCTAATTACTTGAAAATATAACTTGAAGACTTTTGAAAAAAATAATCACACAGCTGGGCTAAATCTCCCAGTTCTAGATTCTCTCTACAACATTTGTAACTGTACATTGGTCTTTGACTAACCAGTACAATAAAGGAGGAGACTTGTAACTGAAGAATTATCCTTGTAATAGTTACATATGTAATCTGATCATTTATCATTAATATAAAATATTAATGCCTTTCAATTTTTTCTGAAACCATCAGAAGGTTCTTTTGGTTTTGGTTGTTTTTTATTTTTTTAATTTACTTTTTTTTTTTTAACACAACAAGTGTTTCATAGAGTTACCATGAAGTAAGTTGTGCATTGGTCTTTCCCCTGAAAAAGCTTGGCATAGCAGGTCCTAAGGCCTACTCTAAAATTTAACTAAAATACTACGATGTCATGCCAAAAGTTTATTCCCTATGACATTGGTTATTTTTGCAGTTATGATTAAAACAAAATAAACCAAAAATAGAGATATACAGCAGCCAAATCCTGAGATATTACTAAGTTTAAAGTGCTACCAAAAGAATTCTTCTGTGTATTAAATTGCTTTTTTTCAGTGGTGAGAATATATACTGAGGTTGATTTTCCTCCTTGTCTTTCTTTGATTACTTAGTTGCTGTTACTGATACAGTAGAATACATATTAGATTAATGACCTAAACAGTAAATATTGTCTAGGTTATTAGTTACTTTCAGATTTTGAGACATATTTGTCTTTTTGGCTCCTCACACAGTATCAGATTTCAGGAATTTGGGTAGTTTGAATTTCCTTCAGTGCTAACCTTACTCAAGACATTTGTTTTTCTTCAGAATATCCTGTATCCCAGGAATACCGAGATGCACCCAGTACAGCCTAAGTCCTAGTATAATGAGTTACATTCCTCCTTCTTGCCCACTTTAACCAAAAAATTATGACCGAGGAATTTGGTATTCGTTTAAGCATTCAAAGCTTCTACAGAAATGTAAAAACCTCTTTCTATGTCCCAAATATTCCTGCATATTGTTGAGTGTTTTGCACATACATAAGCATCCTCTTAATGATCACTGGAAGATTTTTTCCTCTGCTAATGTTTTCATACAAGCTCTGAAACCAGCCTACATGAAGTCTTTTACCTTTGAAAAATCTAGGTTACCCTGCTTGTGGTAACTTGCAATCCTGAGCCAGAGCAACATACTCACCAAATCCAGTTTCTTTCTTTGTTTTTGCAAATAAAAACAAAACAAAACCCACAAAACCCCCCAGTAACATTAAAAGTAATTATAAACAATGCACTTGTAAAAGAAAAAATGATTAACCTGTTTATGACAAGGCTAAATCTGAACTACAGCCAGCTGACTTGCTTTAGGCTCTTGCTGCATCGTTCGTTGCACGTCTCAGACAAAATGCTGTCATTGTGGAGCACTGCTAGTTTTCACAGCCAAACTGTATTTTGGAGTTAGGCCCAATAGACCTAATTTCTTTCCCTTTGACTTATGCACTCTTGAAAATAACTTTTAACCTATCCAGGAGACATTTTTGACATCTTGACATTTTTCACTCTTTGGCATTACTTTAAGCATTGTTTCACCTCTTCAGATGTTACTTTGTTAGACAAGGTTAACCTACAATAGTAATCAGCCACTTCAGGATCTGTGATAATAGAAAAGGAAAAAAATCTTTCTTCTAAAGATATAACAACAAAAAGATCTCCCTGGGGGAAAAAAAATCAAAGATTTAAAAAAATATATTTTTCCACAAGTTTTAGTTGCTAAACCACCTACAGCCCAAGAACCATCCATCTGAGAAGAAAATATGACCTTCCACTCCATGTGCCTTTTATCTTGGTCATGCTTTGTGGGTACTTTTATAGATCTAACAACTGAACCTTCTCATATCATGGCCAATATGTCACACACATTGTAAGGAAAGAAGCTACAACATTGAGTCTTAGATGGTTTTTCAGCCTTTGTCACCTACTCACCAGCAGGTTACCCAATTTCGATTCTCTGCAGGTTTATCTGGATGCCCAGCATTACAGACCAAGTTGTCCCACCACCGGAACAGAATTAGTCACACTATATGAAGTTAAATATCTGTGAAAGTAGAGATCAATGCCTAGATCTTCCTCCCTCTACAATTTTAAATAAGGCTGTAACACCAGACAAGCATGCTCAGTGACCACTTTGAGATTTTCTTTATAAAAGTTCTCTGTTAGGAAACTTAACTTGATCTGTATATTAAACTTTCTGTGATTACAGTGACTGCAAAATATTTCTGTTGTGAAGAACCGTAAACTAAGAGAAAAAATAAGCAGTGCCGTAGCTAACTAAAGCACAAAACTGGTCTGATCCAGGAAAAAAACTATGATTTTTATGAGCTCCACCCAGTTACTGACAAAATCTACTGACAAAATAAATGAAAGTGGAATAGTCTCTGAAAAGTGCCCTATGTAGGCCATAACCTTTTTTTTCCTTAATAACTAGACTGCAACATGTAGCTACAAAACCACCTGTATTTCATTGTTTAATGAGTCAGCTCTAGGCCCATTAGAACGTGGGAACTACATATATGAACTTAGTACTCCCCTACAGATCTACAGAAAATCACTAAATAAATGAAGAATGGCTCTTAAAAGGGCTATTATTATTATTATTATTATTATTATTATTATTATTATTATTAAAATAATAATAATACAGTGAGATATAGACAGTGCAGCACCTGTGTCTTTCCACATATATATTTTTGTGGGTGTTTACCAGAAAGTAAACCTTCATATGAGTACAGATAACCACACAGACACATACAAACATACATCCACCTAGATTTATACTCTTTTTTATCTTCCCAAGTAAGTCTGCATTTCTAAGAGGTATGCCAAAGAACATTTAACCATATTGCCACTACAACAGTATTGGAAACAACCATGACCAATGCCTCAAAACTTCCAGGATAACATTTGGCTAGAAGTTTTTTGAGGAGCGAAAAAATAAATCTTTAGACTCAATGGACATTACATCAACTGCACTACCTGCAGGCCCAATCATGACCTTTGACAGCAATGATGCAGACCTTCAGGTACTAGGAAATACTTGAAAGAATTAAAAAAAATGCCAAAGAAAGATTTCTGCACGTGCTCACAAGCTATTTCTGAGTTACACTCTATGCAATAGTTTTGACTTCACTGATGCTGCATCAGGCATTAATCAGCAAAATTTCTGGCTCATTATCTTCAGAGTTAATTTTAGTGAGCCCTGCTCATTAAGCAGGGTTCATTCCCCAATTCTCTAAGTTGAAATTGAGCATTTAAAATAAAAACTAAGCTCATACTAAGACACTACTGCCCACTTGTTCACAGGATAAAAATATATTGTTATGAGGAGGAAAACTTGCATTTGGGGCCAATCACAGCAAGACAAGAAGCAAAAAAGAAAGTCTAGAAAAAATTATTTATATCGTCAAATCTATGACATATTTTGCTAGTTTTCCACCCATATTTTCACACCTCTAAAACTACACAGTTGTTACTAGATATCTTTTTTGGCTGACAGTGAGTTAAGTGAAAAAGTTACCATCCACGACCTGCCCCAATTGCTCATTAACATCTTTCTTCTCCGTATGTTGCTGCCTCCTCAGATCTGCCAGCTTAACCGCATGCATAGCCAGTCCTGGTGCCAGCCAAAACGTTTAGTATCAGATTAAACTTTGTTCTTAAATGCAGATTATTTGACAAAGACAAGTAAGTTAAGGAGAGGCAATTCTACTGTTGAGGATGCAATTCTACTGTCAGACAGGAGGATATAATAACTTCTGGGAGGATGTGCTGAAGAGCAGCTGAGGTAGGCTTGGAGCTGTAATCTTTCCACCAAGCTCAGTGGCAACCAAAATAGCATTTCAGAACATAGTCTTAGAGTTTTGGAGAATAGATGAGAGGAAGAAGTGGCAGTATACCACAGACACAACAGTAAACTCTATTAAGAGATTGGTTATGGCTTTAAGAAAAAAAGTCTGTCTTATGGAACTAAAAAAAAAAGAACAAAACTCCTCAGTTTTCCATGCTATCTTTCATTTGTGGAATAGCCAAAAACAATAAAAATATGAAACCAGGAGGATTCTCACAGGGCAGGTGGGGGCACTTAATAAAACTATATCCTTACAAGATAAGACTTATTCCAGGACTGGCCACATTCATAGAAGGAAGTAGTTGACGTGAAGCTCTTACTGAACTCAGCAGCATTTAAAATTTACTAGGCAACTGAGAGAAAGTGTTGTGAGTTGGGTCCCTTAAGGAGACAGTCCAGATATTTTTATCTTGAGGATTCCTCATTCTTCCCCCTCCTTGGTCATCTTACAGCCACAACAGCTGGCTCCAGCCCTTATGAGTTGGGCACATGTAAAGCCTGTCTCTAAGAGCCCTTTTGTTGCCAAGTCCCACAGACCCAGTGGTAAAAATCAGGCAGTGGTTTAGCCCCTTTGGATACGTATCTAACAAAGACTGATCATTAAATTCAAGTAAATGCTGCCTGCTACACAACTAAAAATTGCGCTGTTGCAACAAGTAAGGAAACAGTGAATTCACCTTCTTGGGCTCCAAACCAGTGCTCTAGCCAGAAAGCTGTGCTTCTCTCCACTTACTTCAAATAAAATTCATCCTCTGCTCATTCCACAACACCTAGAAATGAAAAAGAGGATCTTACTGAAATAGCATGGGAAATATTAATTTAATTTAGTCCCTTTTCAGTAACTGGATTAAGAGGTGTTTGCAGGCGTGGTTCTGTACAGGAGATCATAAATTTCAGAAGGGAATACCAAAAGCACTTGCAAAGCAATGTTACTGCGACGCTAACTCTGCATCTTTAACCCTTCAAATTATAAAAAAGACAGGTAGTCACTAATAAACACCAGAGATATGCCATGTTTTCTTTCTCCATGGTCAGTAATAAATTCATCTGTAATAAATTCAAACAGATGACACACTGCTTACATGGAAAAGAAAGAAAAGGTAAGAGTGAAGTAGTTACTTTCATAATTTCTGTCTGGACAGAACACACTCTAATTTGATTTCTCTGCTGGAAAGAAAAAAAAAAAATCTCAATTACCCTTTCTCATTCAAAAAAGTAGAAAAAAATTAAGGGTTTCTAGGAGACACTGCAACAGCAAAAATGATACAGTATTCTTGCCGCTTCTAAGAAATAGAAACATTTGATTATTTTGAAGTAGCTGGCCAGAGCTGTCAGTTGAACTCAATTATGATTCCATCAGGTGCCAGCTGATACATTCAATAGTGTTTGAGAGAAGATGAAATACAGTAGTCCATGCAAATCATAGCAGAAAGTAATCTCACTAAGCCGACACCGAGCTGTTCCTTGCCTAAGAATAGGTCCCACATTCCAGATAAAGAAATTTAAAACATTAAAACTAAAGGATGAAATCAACTTAGCAAAATAATTTAAAAGTACTTTTGTTTTAAAAACACACTCCCACAGAACTTAAAGCAGACAAACACAACATGGTATTATTCTTCTTGAAAAAGATCACAAATAATGAAAAAGATGGTATCTTGGTTAATGCAATGTCCACATTGTCTTCTGTGTCCATCTGCAAGAGACCTATTTTCTCCATGCTATTTAGCATATGCTGGGGGGAGATAATAATAAGGTTGTTTGAGATTTCTCCAAAGGTTGCACAATGCACTACACACATAGCATTTACTTAGGATTATCAAATGCAGCTGCATTGGAAATTAGTAAAATATTAAACATACACAGAAGTGAAGCAGTAGACTCAGTTCTTCGGGGCATTTGGTGCTTCCTTTTGCTTAATGCCAGCTAGGCCCCAACCCACTGAGAAAAGCACTACAGATTAGTATTTTCTGCCAGGCCACACTGTTAATTAATGTTCTTAATTGTAGTGGCATGCTGCTTGAAGGGAAAAAAATAATTCTAAACTCAGAGAAATCAGAAGAAGGACTTTAAATTCTGCCCTACTAAATAAGAGGGTTATCTTAGAAATTAAGGTAATGTTTTCAGTGCACAAAGAAGCTTTTTCTCATCATCATTTTCTAGAACGCTCTGCTGCCCATCTGAGCTATTTTGCTTCCTGGGGCTTCAACTTTTTTCCTTCAGATACTACTCCAGTGCCAAACAAATCTTTCGTCCTCCTGGTAATCAGACTCTATTTTGTGTATCTTAGCCCAAGATGTCATAAACACTTTGTTTCACCTTCACAGGTTCATCTTTTCCTTTGGCCTTAAAGATGTCAAACACTATAAATCAATTCTGCTCTTGCCATTATGACAAGCAAGCCCTGCTTATCCTTCTTGTGACTCCAAGTCTTGGATTTTTCTGTGCGCTAATGCTCTTACCTTTCCACAAATACTATTAACTCTCTGAAAAAATATACATTTCTGGAAGAAGGGGACCTGGCGTCAGAATTAGTGCAGGTAAAAAAGTATCCTCCAGAAGTCAGTTTACCTAATTCTCTAATCTGGTTTCTCCAGTTACTGAAGTCTGGAGTGGACATTCACATCCAAGGTGACGAGAAATGAGCACAACCTGTGTTATATTGTCACAGCGAGGACTTTTTGTTTTGTGATGTGACAAATGATCGAATGGCCTAAAACTACTTTCAGCATTTTACACACTAATCACATTGCAATCTTATTGTCCGATTTACTTACATTTCTTTCAAGATTGTTCTTGTTTTAATTCTCTTTATACTTCATTATTTCTATTTCAGAATAAAACCCGTGATTTAATATGAACAGAACTTCATATTGTAACTTACTGTCCCTATTACAGAAACATTCCTGCAAAAATGGCTTTACCGTACATACACAGCCTTCAAATAAGAAAAAGAATACTTAACAGATGCAATACATTCCCATGTCAAGACTATTAAAGAAGTATATTGCTAAAGACTTAGAATTGGATTTGATCCCTGTGAAATCTCTACATAACTCCACAGAATTCAGCACATTGTTATTTAAAAAAAATAGCAAATGATAAAGTAAACATTTACTGCAAACACAACTGCAGACCAGAGAATAAAAGCAAAAATTTAAATTGAAAGGGACTTTTGGAGATCATCTAGTCCAGACTCCTCCTCCAGGCAGGGCTAACTTCCAGGTTAGGTTGGGTTGCTTTAGGGCCTTGTCCAGATGAGTTTTAAAAACCTCCATGGATGGAGGTCCCCCTCTAAGCAACCTGCCCCAGTGCTTAACCTCGCTCCCTGTGAAAAGCTGCCTCCTTACATCCAATGGGAGTTGCCTTCATTGCCACTTGTGGCCACTGTCCCCTGTCCTGTTGCTGTGCACCTCCCAGGAGAGCCTGGCTCTGGCTCCTCTACTGCTCCTGCAAACAGCTCCTTGTGGTGCCCTCTCTCTCGTCTCCTGGCAAAACAGATCCTCCAGCACCTCAGTGGCCTCCCACTCAACACTTTGCATTTTCTTGACCTCCCTCTTGTTTTGGACCACTGCAAACTGGGCACAGCTGCCCCGCTGCAATGGAAGAGAAGAATCCCCTGTCCCGATGGCCGGCTGTGCCTGGCCATCGGGAAGCCTTCCTTGCTGCAAGGGTGCCTGGCTGCCTCGCCTGTAATTCACGGCCCACCAGATCCCCATGTCCTTTTCCACGGGACCATTGCCAGCCAGGCTGGAGTGTTGCGCTGGGTAATGCCAAACCAGGTGCAGGAATTCTGCTGAGCTGTCTGTGTGAACAGTATTTATACGGAGTTTTAAGACAGATAGTCCTGTCCTAAGAAACTTAAGCCTAAAATAGGTGAGACAAGTACATGAGACAGGATGAAAAATAACTGTTCAAGAAAGGCAAGCCATTAAAAAAGAGGCCAGTTAAAAGTTTTGAGCAGGATTCAGAGGGAGCATAAAGACAAATGCAAATTCAGGAGCTTCTGTTCAAGGTGTGGGAGACAGATAATTGAGAGACTCAAATCCAGGAATGGGTGATAGGGATAAATAAAGCAATAGTATTAGAGGGTTACCTGGCCGTAAGGCATAAGAACGATTGAAAGCAAAATAAGATTATGTACAACCTTAGGCACACAGCTCACCTCTTCATTCAGTTATTTATTTTTTCACTTCTGAGATTCCAATTAGGCAACATCAAAGATACCACAAGCCACTTTAGGTATAAAAAGGTCTTCAAAAGGAAAAGTAGTACTGCAGTCTGTTGGAGCTACCTGACAAAGAAGAGTTCAATAATCCTCTACTGCACTTGAGCAATGAGGAGTGAGAAGTATAACCTTAAAATATAAGTAATGGAAAGAAATAGGTATGTGCCTGAAAGGAAATCTCAAATTCATCATGCTAAGCTTTCAAAGACAAACTTTAAACAAAATGGAGGTAGCTGAAAATACCTATTCATTTTGCTTGTGAGAAAAACGAATCTCTTGTGCCTTTAGGCAGTAGAGAATTATGTGGTCTTTCGAACTGAAAAAGTGCAAACTGTAGAGGATCAGACTGAATAAATGTTAAGATCCCAGTCTCACAGGGCCTTTGGGAATCTACTCAATAACGATATTTTTGAGATGTCTCACACAGGAATGGTGTATTTGTTATAGATATTTACACCTTGCAGAGTAAGCTAATAAAAATGAAAGGATGCGTTTCTGCATTAAGGAACAGAGACAAAGACAAAGGAAATATCTGCATAAGAACATGTAACAGGTATAAACAGACCAGTCATTTTAAGGTAAGCTGAAAAGGGGAAAAAACCAAACCAAACCAAAACAAAAACCTGATAACTTTCAATTGGACCATACTATAAAAAAGATTAATGTTTTCCACTTAGCATCTTTCAACTGTTGAAAAATTAGGCTGGTTAGCAGGGTTCTTTCCCTCAATTTACGCAAAGACTTGAAATGCAGAATTCATTTAGTTCTCATAGCAAGAAGAAACCTCCTTATCATAAAAAAGGCAGAGGCAAGCAATTGGATGGAGGAACAGTTTCTTAAATCTGTCAAGATGATTCCAGCACTACTGTTACAACTGTTGCAGATGGGACAAGGGTGGTATCCAACATCCAAAAATGAGATGTATATGTCTGAAGAAGGCTTCTTGAGGAAGTCCTGGTGTCAACTCTGCTGCAAAGACCTGCTTCCTGAATACAAGTTTTCTGTGCATTTTATTCAGGCTACAATAATGATGGTAGCCGTGGCGAAGCCCCTTGGTCGGTATGATGGGGAGGTTAATACCAACAGAAGCCATCTCCATTGCAAAAGTTCTTTCTGTGCTGTTGAGCAGGAGTGCCAATAAAAAGCTGAGGCCTTTGGCTGAGGATCTCAACACATCTCAAGGTTGGGATCCAACTCGGTATGCAAATATATTTTGCCTTGGTGAACCAAAATGAAACAGAAGATAGGTATAATTTTCATATTTAGTATATTGCTCATAATATCCTAAAAATAATTTATAAACACTGATTACTGGGTCTAAGCCTGTAATCCTCCTTAGGAGTAAGATACCTACTGCATAAATAGCTTCTTTATGAAAAAAAAAAAAAAACAAAAAAAAACCAAAAAAACCTTCATTATGTGGCAAACTGTAAAACTAACTACATCTTCTTGTGAAAAGAAAAAGATAAGGAGGCATGAAGGAGCTGACTCTAATTGACACCTTTACTACAATAATCTGGAACAATACTTCAAGAGGAGCAAAAAACAGGTTTAGTCATGCCCTTCTTTTCTTGTATCGTAACCAAAACCAGGTTTCAATTTCTTTCTTAAATGACATACTTTTACTTCTTTATTGAATTCTTTATTTCATCTCTCTTATCCTTTCCTTTCTGCTTTTTTAATCAATTGATAAAATTACTCAGCAGAATTGCACATCAGGTATACAACACTTCCTTTCATTGGCATGAGATATATGGGAGACAGGAGCTTAAAAGGCCAGTCATTATGTGCAGTCCATAAGCTAACATTTCCTGCAGAAAAAATATAGTCATAGTTATAGCAGGGATGGGGCCAAATTGGATTTAAACTATCCATTTAAAGTTCTTTGCTTCTGCAACTAATCAAAGTCCATCTTTCTTCCAAATATAATCCTCTCTAATGTCAGGTATATTGAGGACTCCACCAAAATGGAGCAAAGAACTTGGACCTCTACTGTAGCTACAGATAAAATAAAGACAGAAGTGAAAATATAGAGTGGGCAGTAATGAAAAAGTCATGAAAAAGTAGAAAAAGTCATGAAAAAATATAAAGACATGAGGAAAAAAAGTGGGGAGTTGGGAAGACAAAAACTCAGCAAGAACGCTTGCCCCACCCTTGGCAGCAATGGAGGTTCGCACTTCCCCACCTGAGTGGTAACCGTCTGGTGTGCAGGGACTCAGCGGGAACCCACAGCCGAGTTAGTAGGTATTATAATGTTCTGCCTAGGAGCAGGTTAGCCTACCTATCTACTGTTTGTATCAGCCAATAAATAATTGCTGAGTACTCGTAAATTCAGTAGATTCCTGCTTGCAAGTCTCTGTGGGTGGTAAAAGATGTTCAAATAAAAGTGACACAGCAGAGGAAGGGTTACAGAAAGTAAAAGTACAGTTTGATTAAAGAGCTATCTATCAGTTTGAATTTACTAATACTGCAGTTTTTAAAATAAGAAAATGAAGGTGGCCTTCAGGTTTCACAAAGGATAAACAACTTTGCCACATCAGAAAATCAGTTCATATTTTTAAGTCTGAATGTTGATAAAACAGTATTTTTCAAACAGTCTACGTCGTTTTGAAGCTGCTTGTGTGGCAACATCAGGAGATGATAGAGAAGAGCAAAGCGTTTCCCTTTAGGGCTAACACTGTATGGGGACATTACAGGAATGTCATTATCAAAAGCTTTGGTGTCACAGGAAGATCACCAGCAATCTACAAAGATTGACTAGACAGACTGACAGGCTTAAGACCTTGTCTACAAATCAATTTGTATGGCATTCAGTTTCTAGTTCCCCTTTTCCTGAATACAGTGATGCCAGAATGTCGACGATCCTCAGAAGACAAAAGCCAATGCTATTTTAAAGTTCTTCTATTTATTTTACAGATGCCATAAACTTACTTAGATGTTTATTAATATTTTTCAAAAACCATAAACCTGAATCTAAAAGCTGTAGATGTGGAGGGAGTCACATACCAAATCACATTAATTCATGAGCTTAAATTTTAATGAATACATTGAAGTTCTGAACAAAATATTTACAAGCTGTCCTTTAATACAAGAGTCTTTTAATAAAATCACTCATCTTTCACCTAGTATGAAATATGAATGCTAAGTATAAAAGCATCCATGTTTTTGGGTTTCTGCAAAGTTAAGAAAAGTAATACCTTGTTTTAAAAGCAAAATTACAGCTATACGTTGCAAATAAGTATGTGCACACAAGTCCCAAAACGTGTAACACATCCATTTAAATGAGCCACATGCACGGGGACATTCTTGAGTTTTGCTCTGCAGGGGAGTCACAACACTCATTAAAATATAATAAGCTCCACAATGAATAAAGCAAGTGCTCATTATAATGTAATGAGCAATAATTATCACACAATGGCCCTGTGGAGTAAACTCATTGCATTCCAAGAATGCTATACCTTTTTTTCTTAAAAAAAAAGCATAAATGGGAGCTCCACCTCTCTCAGTTCAGAACTAGGAAACATACAGGCATGTTGACATGACACAGTATATTTGATCAAACACACTACCATAACGTAACAACACAAGCCAAACTGACTTCAGTAGCACAGTGGGCATTAATAGCTTTAGGAAATCAGTCCTCACCTGACCTTCTGTACTCTGAAACAGCTCAAGTTCATTAGCCTTCAAGTCACAACGCAAGGCTATATAGTGGACAAAGCTCTTCCTGCTGGCTTTGTTTGAGAGGTATTTACAAACCTCCTGAATAGGAGGCTACTTTTCAAAGGCGTGTACAAAGGAACATCCCGCTGGTCATCTTTTCCATTCATCTGCCTCATGGCTAAAGAAAGATTATCAAAATAAAGGTGCCCTATTTTTCTTTCCCCACATCCAGCCTGTTGCTCCCCCCATTTTCACTGTATTAGGTCTGGAACTTGCCAAACATCCATATAAAATGACATAGCTCTCTAATCTGGCAGAAAATTAACCCAAGGAAAAAAAACAAAAAAACCCAAGACCTACAAAAAAGCAGCAACTTTTTGGCTGAGTCATTTTGCATAAATTCTCCTTAAGTTCCTCTATGCTCTCAGGGGCTCACTTCTCCAGTAACAGACACCCACCGTGTTAATGCACTGTGAACCTTATGCCTAGGATAGCTGTCCTCAGAATATACAGAATAAAAAATAAATCCAGTTTATTTAGGAAACACTAGACCTTGTATGAATCAATTGTACCGTGAATACTTTGCAGTCTTTACCTGACACTGAAAGAAGCTTAACCGGCTAGAAACGTTGAGCACCACTTGAAAACATATGTTTGCTTGCAGATTGTCTTACCACTTTCCAAAATCACTTTGAAGGGTTTCTAATACAAAGCTACGTTGGATTTCAAAGCATTAGTTGTGCATTCATTGAAAATGAATGACTATAAGAACGAACATTACATTTCTTCAGCAGTTTTCTAAAAGAAGTCTTAGATGGTTCACCATTTAAAAAAAAAAAAAAAAAAAAAAACAAACAGAAAAAAAGCCCCAACTTAACATACAATGCTAAATGAACTGATTATTTTACACCTTCAGCCATGCAAGTACAAAAATATTTAAGATCTCTCTAGGCTGAATAGGCAAGATAATAACTCTGAGCTGAAATTCCCTAATATGAATGCAAGAATTCGTGCTTTAATGAACAGCAAATATATAACAAATTTTCTTCATCAACAAAGTGTGTGGAAATTGCATGTAATAAATGATGTGTAGCTTTTTTTTTTTTATGACTCCAGTAAGAAGGCTTATTATTTATTAGAAAGAACAAAATGTAAAACATGAAAGAAATAGTGATTGAGGACTGTAATCCAGACATAAATTAGTTTCCTTTTTATTTTTAAATATTGGCAGTTCCCATGGGCAGTTAATAGCTGCCATGCTACAGTGCTGCTCATGTGCCCCAGTTTTATTTCACCTCTCCTGAAAGCCAAGATTTTACACTTAGAAGAGTCAGCAGTTCCCAGGTGCTAATACAATATATCAGTGTTAAAAATACCTTCTTACAGTCAAATGAAATCTTTCTCACTATTGAACAAACTAAAGGAGCTACCTCCCTTTTAGCAACTACTTTTTCCTTCAAATATGCACAAACACATGCATAAGCACTCCAACACCCTCAAAATTAATAGCAACACTTTTCCTGTCCTGCCACCATTGCTAAACTATTAACATTTTTATTAATTATAGAAAGGTTCTCTAGTGATGAAGCACTCGTACTTTACAAACAATACAGGATTCAATGGGACAGGGTCTCAAACCTGGTTCTGAATATCTTGAATGCTTGCCCTGCTACTACAGAGACGGTCTCTATGTTGCTTTTTTTTTTTTAATATTTATTCTATCAATTTGAATACCATCAACAGCAGAACATGACAGAAAGTTCAACCAAATCCTAGCCAGAAACCCAAGCCTGTGAAATTTCACCCCCTTCTGCAATTCCAAGTGTCAGCTTAAGCCTCATTCTAACAACTGCCCTATACAGAAATGGTGTTTACAAGGAAAAGACAGAACAAAAATATTTCCTCTGGGCAAGGCAGAATTATTGATAATGAAAGGCATTTCACAGTCTCTTGGACCAAAAGATTTTCATTCACAGCTCTCTCACCACTCAGTAAGAGTAAGATGTAAATTAAACAGAATTCAAATCTGAATGTATAACTTTTGTATAACAATATATTACTCACTCAGTTAAGTGGTCTAATCATAGAATATAATTCAAAATAAATCATTTAATATAATTATGGAAACGCACATTCCCATCTGTGAAAATAAGCAGACTTGGGTCAATGAATAGCTCTTTGTACTGCCACACGATGTGATCAGTAACTTTGACATGCTTTTAACAGTACCAAGCATCATTCTTTTTTTAAAAAGCTGATTTCCATTTCTTTGTACCTTCCCAAAGAATATGTGTTTGCGTGTGTAACTATATATGCATCCATAACTGTGGCTATAAAGACTTAACAGCAATTAATTATGAAACAATACAATGCATGATGGAGACACTGGAACTGGTTGCCCAGGGAAGTTGTGTATGCCCTATCATTGGAATATTCAAGGACAGACTGGATGGAGCTTTAAGTAACCTGGTCTGGTGAAAGATCTCCCTGCCCATGGCAGAGTAGTTGGACTAGGTGACATTTAAAGGTCCCTTCCAACCCAAACCATTCTGTGATTCTATGATAAATGCCAAACAAGGAAGTCAACCAAATACAGAGTTGGTTGTTTTCAACAGGAATACTGCACAAGGAGAAGACATGATGGGCAGCATTTAGACCACCTACATTTAGGCATGTACTTCAGTTCAAGCTACCTATGTCGCCAGCAGGGAGAGGCAGGTTTCTCCACAGAACAGTTCAAAACAATTCAAGTGCAAGACCCCACCACAGCGCATGAAGAATCTGAAGCTGGCTGATTTGCATTGCCTGGTCCACCACCCCCTGCTGATGGGGGAACTGGATGAGGATGTGGCATTCCCCAGTTCCACCTCCAGAAGATTGTCCTAAGGAAAAGCGTGCCCATCCTACCGCCTCACTCCTCCCATCTGCTAAGTCAAGACAATGTGACTGATCCCTCTTGTAAAGTACTTTCAGGGTTCAACGTTACAGACTGTGCAGTACTACACAGACCAAAAAATCTCACAGGTCACTACAGTCCTATGGTAGAAATGCAGCCAGTACGTGAGCTAGCATGGGTATTTTTATACGATACTTCAAAAACACCCTTTAAAATTTGTCCATGTAAGCACTGGATAAATTATATTGAAACCTAGGTAAGGTGGACTGAGGATGGAAAAATATGTCTGTGACCTAAATATATTCCCCCTTGCAAGAATATTTGCTTAAAAGAAACAAACAGTTTCATAAAGAGTGGGGAGTCAAGTTTGTAATTGTAAAATAATGCTCTGCCTTTTCTGTGATAACAAACCCAACCTTAACTCTGCTCAGGTTTGAAGTAATTCCACAAAAATATAAATGGCAACTGCCATCACGCAAAATCATGATTCTTACAGGCCTCAGGCATCTGTTAAATGTATTTTCAGTATACAAGATCTGTAGATGTGCAAACGCCACCAAGTTGCTTATCAGTTCCTTATAGAGCTACATAACTCATAGCTATATTGTTCTGGTTGTGCTCAATGCACAAAGACATTATTTTAAAAAAACCCCAAAACAAAACCAAATAACAACAACTCCCTTCCTCCCCAAAATCTAAGCCCCAAATAGGAGATTAGGCTTATGCATGAGACTTGGGGGATTTGAAGGGAGTGTAGTAAGTGTAACAAATGTAGCATGACCTCACTCTCTTCAAATCCTCAACTGTTTTCATTTAAATTCCTGTTGATTCTCCATCTGCATATTAAGACGAGTCAAAAAAAGTAATGGTACATTATTTAAAGCGTCTCAGTATCAGTAGTTTGTCTGATAAAGCCTCGTTTTGGAGGAAAAAAAATCTCATTCTGCCAGTCTTCCTTCTTCATTATGGGAGACATGATTTTTTTGGCTCCCATATCAGGAGCTTCTTAAAAACTCTACTTCAGTTCTTGGATTGAATTTTCAAATTCCATGTAGCTTCATTTGCTGGAAACAGAGAGCAAAACTGTGTTTATAATCAAAACCAATTTACAGAGTAATGGAGACACTAACACTTCAGTATTAGGCTCTGCAATATTTCTTTAAAACAATATTGTACAATATTTGTTCTGTAATTATCATGCAATGTTCATGTCATTCATGAAATTACAGAGTGCTTCAGGGACTTGTCTAAGATTGCCCATCAAGTAAGCGGTGAAATTAAAGCACTTTACCCTGATTTATCACTGGATGGTACTCTCTTTAAACTAGAACATTGTTGACCAAGGAAAATAAGTTTTCTACTATAAATAATGCTAGTGAGATTTAAGTGCTGGATTATATAAACTTTTGAAGGCAATTTTGGGGTATTCGTATTATTTCTGCTTATGACCTTTGTGTATGCATCTCCTTCCTCTAGGAGAAGATGAATAGAATCTCTTCTATGAATAGAATCTCTTTATATTGATTTTTTTTTTGCTATGTATTTCCTCCCCTTCCTGTCATGTCAGTCGCCACCTTTATTTTGCATTGCCTACAAGCAAACTGTGCCCCAGTGTGTCATGATGGCTGATTTAGCTTAGGCCCCTTTGCAGGACAGGTCTACCAGAGCTAACTAGCTGTTAACTGTCCGAGCAGGAGCCCCTGTTCATCTGCATGGAACAGATGACTCACTGGTATTTAGCTGGTTTGATTCAATCTGATAACACTGATAATTTTCAGCACTACTTCTTGTATGAACAGAAATGTACTTCTTAACCAGAGCAGGAGCTTCCAGACATGGAACAGGATTTTTCATACCCTTCAAATTTCATTTATCAGCTTGAGATGTAGGTTGAAGTCTTCCATACAACCATGTTGAGAACTAACAACTCACATTTTAAATGTGTTTCTTTCTAGTTGTTGATAAATATACAGTCCTTATTAAAACCAGTGATTAAAGTTAAACTGAGTTCAGAGACAAAATAATTAAAAAAAAAATTTTTATAATCACTTTTAAAGACAGATTGCTCCCTGAAGAGTATTACATAAATGTTACACACCACAGGAATGTCAGTACTGGTACAGTAACAACTGTACCTCTCCGGCATGCACACATGCACTTGCACACACTTATTTTGGATGTTGAAGACATTTATCCCCAGTTGGTTTATAACATTGCATATGTTCACCAGCACTATTACCATGAGCTACCACAGCATGCACCAACAAAGTGGTTGAGTTAGAGTCTCTGCACTGCAGGACAAAAACATGAGACAACAACAATTTTAATGTAGGTAGTAAAGAATGCTGCTCTCAAATTAAACTACCTGGGGAATTAAACTGGTCAAAGTATAAAACTTCAACTGGCATTTTGTCCTAATAGCAGGGTCAGCACTCCAATCCTGGTGAAGCCTTATAGGATCCTCAGCACCTACAAGTGGAAGGAATTTAGTTTTGAATCTCATCTGTAAAAGGTTCAGTCAGCAACGCAGTGCCCCCTAAGCCACGCTTGTGCACTGGATCTGCTCCTATTTAAAGGAAAGTGCTGTCTGACACACTATTTCTCCTGTCTTTTTTTAGAGGGAGCAGGTAACAGCAAATGCGTTGGTTTCTTTTTGTTTTTTTTTTTCCTGTTTGCTTGTCTTTTTCTAAGTAGAGATGAAACAAAGTTATCTATTGGAGTCCTTAAGTAGGATGATTAGTTATTTTAACGAACTACAAAAGAAAACTATTACATTGTTTCCATAGGTCCACATTAAAAAAAAAAAAAAAAAGAGCGCCACACCTTAATTTGCATTAGGTAACTATAATGTACTATGTCTTTTTCAGAAAAATCTGAAATTAAATATTCTGTCAAATGCAGTGGAGTAGGTTAGGGAAGCCTTTGGGTTATTTCTCTAAATCAGTCTTCTTACCTTTACAGTTAGGCAAATGGCAAACATATGCCAAACTTTTAAAGGAATTTAATATTTCCCCTGAAGACAAACATTTACTATCATCCAGGAGAAGGACAATTATTGCAGAAGGAAGGCTTCAGTGTTTTCACACAACTGTATATGATTGACTGCAGCACAGAAGTAAAGCTTTGGAAATGTAGGAGCTATGCTTAGTGTCTTGCAATGAAAAATAAAATCTGTACCTTGAATAGATGCAGTGATTTTATCACCTGTGCTAACTGAAGTCATAATTTTACCTGTGTTTTCATCATATTTCTTTTGATCATGAAAAACTAATGGGGTATTGATGCTCATGAAATTGGATTTATCCCAAACCCTAACCTGAACAATGAACTACATTAAAATATAACAAATGTTCATACTGCTTTACAGACACTCAGAGAAATACATGCAGGGGTGTACATTTGCCATGTTTCATTGGCTTCCATACCCTGTCCTCCTCGTATCTTGTCACTCGTGTACACAAACCAGACTCTCTCTTTCACAGGCACACACAGACACAGAGAGCGAGCGAGAGAGAGAGGTTCAGGACTACCTTGTTTTCAAAGATACACATTAGTGAAGTCATCTTGAGGAACTCCTTGCTTGCAAAAACACTCAGTTCCAGACCACTGGCAGTGCAATTGGTGAAAATGTGGTGTGAACTAAAGGCACACAGTAGTTTTTGTTCATTAAGAAGGATACCATGGGGGTGGGCTAGGAGGAAATGAAGAGAGGATTCATTTCTGGCTGTGCATTATTTACAGTGCCCTTTATACAAAGTAAAGTTGGGTCACTGCTTAAGCTTTAACGAGCAGCTAAAGGTAAATCTGCAAGAGGTCTTTTTTTTGCTGCGATTTCAATCCTCAGTTATCACGTAATATTACAGACATGGAGAAAAAAAAAACCCCAAACTGAAATTGCTATTCAAATATCAAGCTTAATGTTCTTCACATACAGTTTCACATGGCGTGCTTTTTGTACAGAAAGGCTCACATATGTGAGTTGAGCTAAAGAATCTGCCTGCCATCACCATTCAAATGCATCTGCACATTATTCCCGTAAGTTAAGCAGCAGAACTGTAGGTATTACGAACACGGTCACACACAAACACACACACAGAGCGCCGCTACCTTTCTATGCCTGGATTTTGCGGGTCCCTTTTGCCTCGGATAAGCAAACGCGATGCTACAACACCACAAGGGTAAGGCTTACGTACCAGCGGTAACTTTACGACAGACAAATCACAGGTTGTGGACCCACTGCGATAGCATTATTGCACAAAATATTTTGCGCTGCTTAGAAGGCTGTGTTAGCAGCACCACTGTCCAGAAATATCCATGTTGCCACATATTAAAGTGTCATTTTATTTAAGCCTTACCTTGGCTGACTTGCCCTAACTGGTGACAAGGCACTTTAATTTATAAGAAGCAAATGGGGACTTTTCGCAGTGCCGGCGGCACAGCTGCTCGCCGTCCTCAGAGAGGCACCCGGCCCCGGCTCTGCGTCCCCCGGAGCCCTCAGCCCCGCGCCGCCGCTCCTGCAGCGCCGGCAGCCCGGGCGATTGGCTGCGCCGCCCGCCCGCCCCCGCCGCCGCCGCCGCCGCCGCTGCCGCTCCCGCCCGCCTCGCCTCCCCGCCCGCCCCCGTCCTTCTCCCCTCCCCGCCTCGTTTTCCCCTTCCCCAGCACTTCGGGGCTGCACGCAGCCTCCTGCGCGCAATGGCAGACCCCGGCCAGCCCCGGCACTCGGAAGGAAGCGCGATCCAGCCGGCCATACATACCGATATAACCGGTGCGTACGGGCACAGGCACATCCTTGTCCGGCAACTGCGCGGCTGCGAACCCCCCTCTTTCGTGCTAGAGCGGCTGAAGGAGGACGGCTCCGGCTTGGCGACAGCAAGCCCCTAAATTCGGTGCCGGGAAGGGGGGCCGGGGGCCGAGAGGGCTGGGCCGTCGGGTGGGGTGGGAGCGCAGGGAAGGGGCGCACCGCCGGAAGCGGGCAGTACGGCACCGGTGTGGCGAGCCGGCCGTAAATTTCCCTATTTCTGTGCAAAGTCGTCACAGCCTGCTAAACATTCAACCGCCGGCTCGTTCATCAGCCATCCACATGGCCCGACGGCAGCTGCAAGATTCAGGCTGAATGATGCCCTTTAGTGCCTCCTTCCAGTCCTGCTGGGGCGCTGGAGCTTTCATGCTGGCCACCCGTCCCCTTCCAGATCAGCCCCACTCCTTTAAAGATTTCCTGCCCTTTAACACCCCTGGATTCGTATTACTACACCATAAGTTAGTGGATAATTTATGTCCCTTCAGGCTGGTCTGGATTAAGGCAGGCTGGCTGATGCAAAAGTCATTCCGAAATCTGGACCTTGTATAACATCTTTACTCCAAATACACTTTATTTGGAATTAAGATTAATGGCATTCTCCTGATTCAGGGTTTCAGTAATGGAGCAAACGTGTCAGACTCTGCTTATCCAACCTGCTAAGGCAGAGTATTAAAAAAGCAGTTTACGTATAAGTGAAAGCCCTGCCACATACCCTACTGGCATAGAGGAACCTCACTTCTAGCCAGCAGGACGCCTGCCCTGGAGTGAGCCATGAAACCACAGCCTCCTCGAGTCCCAAAGCCCAGGCAGGAAACTGCAGGACAGAAGAAGAGAAACCTACTGGTTACCAGTATTATGGGTCAGAAGCAGCATCCAAAGTATAAATGATAGGCACCCCATGTATAAATGATCTAGATTGGAAAAGGAGAGCTGAAAACAGTAATTCTACACTTTAACATAACCAGAAGGGAAGCTGTTACACCAGATGAGATGGAAAGAACAACACTGGTTACTAAGATC
Organism: Mycteria americana; assembly: GCF_035582795.1. Taxonomy (NCBI): domain Eukaryota; kingdom Metazoa; phylum Chordata; class Aves; order Ciconiiformes; family Ciconiidae; genus Mycteria; species Mycteria americana. Next base: position 90,543,220 of record NC_134366.1, on the reverse strand, counting down.
ACTTAAATCAAAGTCGGGATAAAATCCAGTGCTGGATTTTGAGAACTTTTCAAACAAAATCACCCTGAGCAATATACATGAAAAACAATATTGCAAGCAGGGTAGGGAACTGAAGGCAAGAGGCAGCTAGGTGTTTGAATTTGGGAGATGTAAGCTCTTGGAGGGAATGAAATAGAAGCTGTTTCCATTTGCTATTTATATGTCCTCTGGCTTGCAACTGCAGCACATATGAATCAATGCTTTAATACACAGTCTTCAGAATGTTCTCTTTCATGCAACTCTGTTAGGTTTTGCATAGCTCCAGATTCAGATCTCGTGATCTGGGGGATGGGCTGCTTTTGTCCAGATGCTTTCACTATTTTACTGCACTATGGGAGAAGCAACTTTCACATCACCTTGTCAGGGAAGTAGTTACATTAGTAACATGGAGGGGAAAAAGGAATGAAAAGGCACCCCTCCCCTTTCATTCTCTGAAGGTCCACACAATTTCACATGAAAAAGAATTAGTGCCAAGCCACCCTCCAAAGACGCCCTCCTCACTGCTTAAAGTGAAGGAGACAAAACATAGGGTTACCTTTCAGCCTACCAACCATTTGATGAAATGCTGCTTAGGTGTAACAACCCAAGGATACAGCTGAAAACAGAACATTTTATCTTAAGGTCTTTTTTCAGCAATTTTCAGTGAATAAGGCAGAATTATGAATATTCACCAGATACTCAGAGCATAAGTCATCAATTCATTTGTTTCTGCAATAAGAAGTATGACAAGCAGAGGGAAGTCTTGATGCTCCAGAAAAGCATTTAAAAGGTGAAAATCTACCGAGGTTTTTTTCTGTTATATAATAAATACATGCACATACATTCTTATCGACATATTTTGGAGACTTCTCTCAGTCAGGAGCAGAGAATGTCAGTGTAAAGAGATTATAACCAGTACTGCTGGCTAATATGGTATCAAATGGTCAAAGATTTTCTTAACAATTTAAAATTATGCCATTTCAAGGAAGAATCTGACAGTTTGAAAAAATTAACCTCAACGAACTCTGACATTTCTTTTAAGCCTATGTTTCAAGACTAAATACTGAGATTTGGTGTTATTGATGTTAGGCCAATCCTTTCATCAGTTTGAATGTTAAAAGCATCTAAATTTGTCATGGGGAAAAAATCCTCATGAAAAGAACCTCCAAATGAAATTATTGTCTGGGACTGCAGTAGTATTGCCAGAGGAATTCCAGGGAAATTTGGGTATAACCAGTGAAGTCATTGTGTGCATAGGGTTTACCTCAGGAGTCCAGTAGACTTGGACAATTCTAGCAGTATATCAAAACACAGAAATTTGCAGATCACATTCAGAAAGTTCCCTTCCTAGACTTGAAAGCTTGTAATAATGATTACAGGGGGTGGAAAAAAGAAGGGGCTTTTTTTGTACCTTCTAACTTGTGGACTTGTTATATGTTTAAGAGCAATACTGAAAAGGAAGTGGACTAGTTATGAAGGAGCATATATAGCTGTACCAAAAAGTAACCAAGTTTCTACAGATTAAAAGAAAAAAAAAAGTTATTCTTTTGCTTCTGTTGAAATTCTCTTTGTTAGATAAAAGCTCCAGTTAATCATTTATAGGATATGCCTGCAAAACCAGTTCCGCTTTGTTGGTGCTTAATATGCTAAACATGTATTGATCATCTTGCAGGTAACTGCTACAGAACTGATCATTCAGCTAACATTCCACCAGTTATAAAAAAGACTAAATGGTTCATTAATTACTTCATAAAGTAATGAAAAATCCAGGTCATTTATAGATTACAAATTTCCTGTACCCTAGATACATTAGGAATGGCTAAGATCACATTGGGATAAGAATGTTGCCAAGTTCAGTCCAACTCTTCCTTGTTCCTAGGCACGTGCACTCTTAATAGCTGCAGTCGAAGAAAATGAGCACAGTCGCTGCCAAGAATCTCTACTCACACACTGAGAACAATTGTACTGGGATTTTTCATGTTCTTGTTCAAAAGCACCCAGTTACCCCCACCCCCAGCAGCAACGTTCCAGTCTTATAAACAAATTACAAACCGCTTCCCTTTTTCCTAGAGTGAAAGGGTAAAAAAAGGTATTCTACCATTGCATGCCACCAATTTCACAATGCATGAAGAGGAATAACACCACCTCTGAAAAAAAATAGCAGTTAACACTGGCTGTGTAACTGCTTGTGTTTTCTTTTTGTTTTTTTGCTAGGTTAAATCATTATATTTGTTCTCAGCTGCAGTGCATAAGAACCAGTCCCAGCAATATGCCTGAGAATAATTACACTCCCTCCAATCACTATTTTGCTTCTTATTAATAAACATTTTTATTTACACAGTTATTAATAAATATTCTTATAACTACTAATATATACAGAAGTGAATTTTCCTAAAAGTTTGTATGTGATCTACTAATGACAGTTCTTTAGAAACTATAATCTAAAAATATTTCAGTAAGTGCAATTAACAATTGTTCCTAAAGAGTTTAAAAGTAAAATATGTCAAGTAGGATATAAAAATAATATATATCGTTTGATGGTCTTTTGCAACCTTAATGATTCTATGATTCTATTAGTGAGGTGGGTGTCAGTCTCTTCTCCCAAGTAGTGATAGGACGAGAGGAAATGGCCTCAAGTTGCATCAGGAGAGGTTTAGATTGGATATTAGGAAAAATTTATTTACTGAAAGGGTGGTCAAGCATTGGAACAGGCTGCCCAGGGAGGTGGTGGAGTCACCATCCCCGGAGGAGTTCAAAAAAGACGTGGCACTTCGGGACATGGTTTAGTAGGCATGGAGGTGTTGGGTTGACGGTTGGACTAGATGATCTTAGAGGTCTTTTCCAACCTTAATGATTCTATGTTTCTATGATTCTATGATGCATCGCAATCAGACATAATTGACTCACCATATCACTGCTATTTCTATGTAGAAGAGGACCTAAAAGTAATAAAACATAAAAATGCAAAAAGAATTTTGGTTTTCTATCATTAGATTTCTAATAGAAAATCATACTAAAATTGATCATAGCAGTCAAAATTTTCATTTTTATCCAAACAACATTTTCTGATACAAAATGATGGGACAGAAATTTTTAACTCTGTCTAGTGGATGAATACACAACTGAGCCATCTTCATGTTCCTGATGAAGACTCTCTGCAGGGTTCCCAAATCATGCCTACTGTATATTGTATTTTATTTTTTTTAATTTGGTATTGTGCACAAATATTCAGAGGGAATAGGATTAAGACAATTCATTTTGCATATGGTCTCTCTGGATATTCTTTAAGCCATGTATTTCCTCTAAAAAATTAAAATAGTCCATTAGAAAAAATAAATTTTTAATACATGTTAGCAAATTCTACACAATACTAATCGCAGAGGGAATGGCAATGCTGCTGATACTGGCTTGGCTCCTTCTACACTAAGCATCACTGGAGTATTTTCTAATAAAACAAGAACAGCTGTTCCTAGATATATGATGCCAATAACAGTTGCCAGTCACAGAAAACTTGTGATAATATAGTCATTTGCCTTTAGTATTGCATGAAATGACAGGTAAAACATACTGACAGGACTTGGAGAAAACAACATAATAAATGGCATTTTGCTACCTGTTACCATAAAACTCTGAGCTACTCAGTCCCTCTCCAAATGCAGGAAAGCACAGAAAATATATGAAGGCCAGAAAGAATAGCGTGGTGTTTCAGTCTCTCAGTCTCTGCATCACAACGCCAAGGGAAAGACAAGAAAGAAGACTCAGCTGAAGGCAATGAAGTGATTGACTCAGGCATCAGTAGTTCTTCCTGCCCATCCTGTGGAATTTCACACTAGCATATATAATAGACACCATTCAATCAAGAAACTTGCTTAATTGGGATGTTTCCTAGGAAACCAATATAACCCTGTAACTGTATACAATGCAGTGACCACTGTAAAATGGGATGCCTCCTGGTAACTATATAAGGCTTACGTGCAATAGGCACCATTTTTGTAAGTTTAAACCTGGTAAGGAAACTATCCTTTTCTGAAACTAATATAGGCAAAAATAATCTTTTTTCCTTCACAGGCTGATGTTAAATCCTCACAGGTCAAGGTTCTCTCTGGACTGTTGCAAATGGTTATTTAGATACTCTATTTTTATATAATACATCAGCTGATTACAAAGATCTCTGATTTAAAATTATGAACATTATATTTGGTGGAATTTGATGGCTCCTACAGCTGGTAATGAGATACAGCCTTCTTCCCCACTGTAACAGGAGCTTTAATAAATTTTTGCTTAGAGGTAGGTAAATACTAACAGGCAAAAGCTCCTGGGACATTCTAAAGACAAATTTTCGTAATATCATCCTAACGGACATTATTTCTGGGGCATATTATGTACTTTTTATCTGTACTAAGATAAAGAAATTGCTTCTCTTAGAGTCAGCATTCAGTAGGCTAACAGCAGATCAAAAAAGAGAACTCTAAAATGTTACAAGATGATGATGAGATTTGTATTGAAGTGAGAATATCCTTTCCATTGAAACCATAATGCTGAAACATGCTGAAGCTATGTTAAGGAAAAACTGGTAATTTTTGATGTAGAAGCTTCACCGGAACTTAGGAGTCCTCCATGCCTCCCCTGTACTATACCTGCATGTCATACCAGCTATTCTTTTTTACCACTTCTTGTGAATATGAGGATGCGCCCAGATATCGTTTTGCTCCTTGCAAAACTGTACAGAACCTACAACATGTTTAAATATAACAATATGTGCTCATTGCTTCATGCCCTGTCAGTGGGCACTACTGAGAAGAGTCTGGCTTCCTCTTCTTTACCCCCACACCTTCATTAGGTATTTATACATACTGGTAAGACCTCCCCAGAGCCTCCGCTTCTCCAGGCCAAAGAGTGCCGACTCTCTGCTTCGCTTGATATGATGGATGTTCCGATCAGTTCATGACCTCCATGGCCCTTTGCTGGACTTGCTGCAGTACATGCACATGTGTCTTATACTGTGGAGTCGAGAACTGGACTCAGCAATCCAGATAAGTTTCACCAGGGCTGAGGCAATGGATAACCTCCCTTGACCTGCTGGTGACGCTCTTCCTAATGCAGCCCAGGATGCTGTTGGCCTTCTTTGCCGCAAGGGGACAAATTAGCACTGTATTTGTAGTAGTTATATTTTGTAATTATATTGAGCACTAACATAGGACCAAAGTTGAGTTTTGAAAATTACTGAACTATTTAGCAGAGCTCTTAGTTGCTGAATCACCCACAGCTTGTGGGACAACTGTATTTAGTACAGGGTTGTAGAGTCACTTAATATCTAATTCCAGTGCTTCTATTAACTGGATTAACCTAGTTTCTGATTAGAGCAGGAAAAAGGATAAATCTGAGTAGATTACTGAAAGAGGAAGAAACTGAGGGGAAGTAAAACAAAGGATAAACTTCTTGGTCACTTCCAAATTCTGCAAGCTTAGATTGACAGCAGTTTCATTTAGAAGTGTCAAATGGGAAAACAAGGTTAAAGAACATATAGTGTAGTCCACAGGGGCAGCCTTAATGCACTGTAGCCAGTGGGGATTCTTCCCCACTAAGGGCTACTGTGTGGGCACAGTGTCCTTCCTATTCCACAGTGCCAGGCCTGGTGCTAGTATGTCCCCCTCCGGTGTGCTTAGTGCAAGTGGAAAATCATAAGATTTTACTGAAGGTTTTAAAATTCCAGTGGAGATAAATCTCTGATATCACTAAGGTAAAAGTCCCCCCCTGCCCCCCCCACCTTGTACTCCTCCAGCCTGGCAATGACACAGCTGAAGAAATGGAAACAACAGTCAAGAAACAAATTGATTCTTATTCTCCTTTTTACTTGAAGAAACACTTCAGTTCCACCAGCCAACCACATGCTCCCATTTAGGAAATGTTATGACTGCCATTTATTTAGATTTTTTTAAAAACGACTCCTACTGGAATGCTTCTCAGGATGTGCTTTTTTCTTCTGCCATTTGCTTATTACTGCTCACTAGAATTCTTTAGAATTAATAAAAATGAAGAGTATCACTAGTATGATCTGTTCCATAGGCCAAATAAGCAACAAGAAATAACTTCATGCTAGATGGTGACAAACAATGAAGCAGAGACATATGTTTGCTCTGTTCCCCAAGCATAAACAGAACACAGAGTTTCCCTGACTAATAAATTTACTTTCATTTTAATTAAAACAGAACATGTAGTTACATTTCCTCTGTTCTGTCAAAGAATTAAATAGATAAATGGCTAGCAGGGGAAAAAAATGACAACATTTTCTTTAGTGCCCCAATTGTAAACATAATCGATTACTACCCATCTGTTCACTAAAGGTGTAGGAAAGACACATCATATAAAGCCTTACTCCCATAAAAAGGCTTGCTAAAGTACTTTGCTTTTGATCTCGTATCTTCCAAAATGAAAGAAGTTTTTCACAAAGTAGAATCTGTCAGTTCTTTTTCAGTATAACATTAGATAAACTATTGTTATTGTTTTACTCCTCTGATTCTTTCTACCATTAAATCAAAACTACTGAAGAGTGGCTCCCTCTGAGGACACAATCGCAATGGCAAGTCCATAGTTTCTAACCAAGAAGGAACAATTAAATGAGAGAGTCATGTGCAAGACAAGACAAAAGAGTCCACACTTTCTCTGGTAGTAAGCCTAACAACTGAGGTTTGATTAATGCATGTGGTCTGGGAAGGTAATAGTTTTGCTTTAAGGCATTCAAGAAAAGGATTATCAGCCACTTCCCCTGGTAGTTTATTCCAATGGTTAATGGCTCCTGTATTTGGTAATCTTCATTTACTGGCTTTCAGTAATTTTTAAGAAAATCTGTTCAACCTACTGATAAACTGTCCCATCCTTCCGAACTCTCATTCATTCAAACTTGTTAGAGATATGTAGGTGAACTGGAGAAATACAAAATGGGACAGGATGCATCCAGCAGTGTTGAGTGGAGTGACTGCCATCACTGGGGAGATACTCCCTGCCATGTATTACACAAGCAGAGGAATTCCCCAGCAACTGAAAAATGGCAAACCATGTCCATCTTCCAAAAAAAGTAAGAAGGAAGATCCACAGAACTACAAGGCTGGTCAGCCTTACCTCAATCTCTACCAAAGTTACAGAGCAAATCCTCCTAGAAAACATTTCCAGGCTCATGGACAGCAATAACCTGACTTGGAATAGCAAGTATGGATTTACCAAGAGCAAATCCTACCTGACCAATTTGTCTTCTATGATGAAACGACCAGATGTAGACCAACAGAGCAGTGCAGGTATCTTTCCTTGACTTTAGCAAGGCTTTCAACACAGTCTCCCACAGTACCCTCATAGCCAAACTAAGGACTTATGGGTTGGATGGACCACAAGGTAGTGGAAGTCTGACTGGACTGTAAGACTCTGGGAACCACATTTCTCAAGAGTCAATATTGGTCCAGATACATTTTAGCATCTTTGTCAACAATACGAAGAGTATACAAGTTGACAGATGATACCACATTGGAGGGAGTGGTTAATGCACTGTAGGGAAGGGATGACATTCAGAGGAACTCCAACAAGCTGAGGCATGGCCACTGAGGTGGTCTGGATGCTGGAAGATCTGATATACACGGAGAGGCTGCGTGGGCTGGGTCTGTGTTGCCTGGAGAAGAGACAGAAGATGCAGCAGGGATCTAATTGCAGTCTGCCAGTACCAGAAAGAGAGCAGTAGAAGAGAGAGAGACAGGCTCTCCTGCGAGGTGCACAGCAACAGGATGGGACAGTGGTCACAAGTGGCAATAAAGGAAACTCCCATTGGACATAAGGAGGCAACTTTTTACAGGGAACAAGGTTAAGCACTGGGGCAGGTTCCTCACAGACATACTATAGTATGATTTTCAAAAGATTTGAAGATTTTCAACGCTCAACTGGCCAAAGTCCTAAGCAATGCAATTTAATTTTGAAGTAAGACATGCCTTGAGGAGGTCTTTCAATCTAAATTTTCTTTGATTCTGCAAAACTAAGCTAGATATCTTAAAACCAGACCAGTCGTTTTTCCTTTCCTATATTGACAATAATAGAAACGTCCTCCAAGTTAGGCACCTGCAATACCTCTGCATTCAAGAGAGTCACACAATGAACCAGCCAGTCTCTTATTTCTCATGTGGTAAGAAATTCTATTCTCAATTGGCTGTGCTGAAGACCACCAAGTCAAATTCTTGGTTCTATAGGATCAGCAATGAGCAAAGGAAAAAAATAGCAGAAACTTGCATTTATTACTAAAAGGGCCAGACATAGCTATATGCATGCAGAGAACAGATCTACATGGTAAGAAAAGTACAGGTTTTACAATATTCATTTTTGGTGTAGCAGAAAAGCATGATCTAAACTCACAACAATCTTTAAAATTGTGATTGATAAGGAAGAATTGTGATTGGTAAGGAAGAATTAATCAGTTGATTTGTAAAGAATTTTTAAAATAGAAATATTTAACAGCAAGTTTTTCAAAGCTAAAAGTTTATTTAGTATTTCCTTCCAGTCCTTTATAATATAGGGCTATAGATTACTGATCCTTTCTCATTTTTCTAAATGCTTCAATAGAAATGAAAGTAAATGAAAACTCAGTGTATAGTATGCATATATTTACGCATTTAACATTTCACTGCTTGTATTTAACACTTGCAGTATGTGGACTGTTTTATGTTCAGATGATTCAAGTTAATACTAGTTAGTATTAATTTCATTTAATATTAATTTGATTTTGTCCTTACTTGCATGCTACATTGTACCACATCTAAAAATATTTTTATCAGTGGCATTTAATGGAATCAGTACATCATCATAACCTAAATGAATAAGCAAAAATTGATCTCCAGCATTGTCCTGTTCTGTCCCAATGCAATATCAGTATTAATAAACAGACATTATTAAATTCCAACACAGACATCATTAAATGTAGGGTTTTATTTCCATGGCCAAGACCTAAGTCCTTTAATATGCCTTTTAATTAATAATGTATTTTCTAATTTCATTGCTTGTACTGTAGTGCATGTTTTTTAACCCTATCCATTGTAAAAGGTTCATAAGTATCGCTACAGTTGGAAGATAAACCACTCTTTAGCTAATGTTAAAGTTATTAACATGCTTCTGTTACTTTTATGGAACTGTAAGTCCAAAGAGCCTGTTATAGAATATACATTTTCAAAAATAGTTAGGGGACAACTCAGACTTTTCTGTCTGGAAACAGCAGAAAGATTTCTCTAAAATCCTCATACTGCTAAGGAGAAGGAAGAAGGAGCCAGAAGCAGAAACACTGCTTGAGAGCAGCTGCCTTCCGAGGCTGTCCAAACTCTTTCCCAGGCCTCGAGGGGGAAGCCGGAGGATGTGCTGGGTGCGGCACCCAGCTACACTGGGGTGACCCTGAGGGGCACTGCAAGCCTGAGGGCAGGGGGCTACCCAGGAATCAGACAAACTGCTAGCACTGCATGCGGTACGCCAGCTACCATAGTCTAACCCAGGAGTAGATACACACAAGTGAAGGAAGCTTGAAGACCTATAACCCATGTCAGGGGCTTATACTTGCAACACAATCATCTGATACACAGAACTTTTCTTCTTCTTCTTTTCTTTTTTTTTTTTTTTTCCCCTAATCACACCGCTACCTCCTGTGGGTAGGGTCTGCTCCAAGATTTGTTTGTTACCATGCGCAAAACCTCTTAAGAAACCCTTGCTGGGTTCAATTTACTCAGTGAGCCCAGCAGCACAGCAGGACAGGGAAACACACATCCCTTGGCATCTCCAAAGGGTGAGCAAGCACTGGGGACAGGTCTGGGGGGGCACATAACAGAAGGCAAAGCTGTCTGTCTTTCAGACCAGCAATGGCCAGCTTCAGAACTGACAGATACCTTGGCTTTAAACTGCTGATAGTGCAGATAAGCATTCATATAAATGGATGAATTTCAAAGTACTGCAAAAGTCTACAGTCAACTTAAAAAGCCTTGGTAGAACTTCGACAAGAGTTAGAAGAGGGAAATTAAACATTTTTTGCAAAAAATGTCTAATTTCTTTCACTACGCTCTTCCCTCAAACAAAACCAATGATTAATGCATACAAATTTGTAGATAAAACCAAACACAAGTGCCTCACACAGATAAGAGAACTATTTTGTTGTTAAAGTTGCCATCATTTAAGCATTTAGAGCATCTTAAATGCAACTAAAGCATAGTAGTAACTGCATAGTAATCACACGTAGACAGAAAAATCTGCAAATGGAAAAAACACTGAGTAGTTTTAAAAAATGTATTTGTTTTTCAAAAAAAAATCACAGTAATACCTGAAAAAGCAGGTTTCCTTCTTAGTTATGCTCAAGACAAATGTTAGGTTTTTTCTGTAATGGAAAGAAAACCAATCATCTGTATAGTGCAATTGGTTCTGGTTTTGAATTTGCAATCTCGTTATCTATCTTCTATCTTAGTGTTGTTTTGTTATAATGTCTTGTACGTTACATGGCTTATCAAAACAGTATCCCATGTCTTCATTGCTGTACTGTCTTGTGAGTTATCTAAAAACTTCATAGAGTAGACCAAACTATGGAAAAATGAGTGAGAAATTATCTTTATTGATGCATAATGTGCCAAAATTTAGGACTATTAAATTTATGACTCATGTCAGTCTACTGTGATTAAAAATTGTTGATTGACTTGTAAAATGGACAGTTTTTCATAATGCCAGGGAAATATCAATAAATAAGCAGCAGTTGTGACCGATTATTTTTAGAGATTGAAATCTCATTAATGCCTCAGAAATACCATTTTTTGTGCACATTGAAGTGACATCCCATGTGGCTCTTAGGTAAACCCAAAACATGTCTTGAAATAAATTTCTGGGTTACCTTAAAATAGAGAAAATGTCTTTATAACGTGTTGCAGGTTTCAATAAATTTTAAGCACTAATCTGTCTTTTCAGCTAGCACATTTTCTGTGAAGAGTAACATGTTGAACTAATGTTTTGAGTGAGAGGCTCTAGAGACAGAACAATCAAAATGTTCTTAATTGACAATGTTTAAAAGAACAAAAACATACTGGAATGATTACAGAGATTACATTCCTGGCTTGCCTGGTAAATTGGATATAACTGCCAATATAGAAGTTGAAAAATAAAGTTTAGTCAGTGTCAAAGGCATCATCCTCAAAATTTAAGGCACCCTCCCCCATCTTTCATAGCTACCAGCTGAAAGACGCATGAACATCAACATATAACCTTTTGCACTTTGTTGTAAAGGCAGTCAGCAAAAACTCTCTGAAATGAGTTTATTTCTTTCCTCTGATTAAGGAAGAAGGCAAAACACACCATAAAAACTTCAGTTATGGAATTCTTATTTCTATAGTATCTGTAGCTTCATTATCACCCTTTCCTTCTTTCCCTCTTCCACTCTTGGTGGAATTCTTTGGTTTTTCAGAATATCAGAGTGTCTTTTCCATCTCCTGTACTCCATTGCTTAATAGCAAATGTGAGCTTCAATATAAAATTGTTTCATGGAGCACATGGTCATGATTTTTATCACTTTTTAGAGTTTTTTATTTTGTTTTGGCAATAAAACAGATTTCTTTACATTCCACTGATTTCAATGCCATCATGCACCAGAAAAGAGACACGTCCTTTTACGAGACTGATGCTTTATGCAGTTTTAGTTTTTGTGATCATAATACCAGATTAATCCCCACATTCTGCACAGATTCATATGTATGGCCTAATTATTCTACAGTGAGCAGCTTCCATTATTACAGTGGGCAAAATAGGGTCTCCATGTGCTTGCGGGATCTTGAAAATGTTACTGCTGATCTGCTTGCAATAGTACACTTTTGGGACATTTATATAGGTTAGATTTTACAAATGTTGTACAAATATTATAATCACATACTTCAACTTTCAGAAACATACCACTATTTCTTAATTCATTAAAATACTGTTTTCATATTTAGTAGGAACTACTTGTGACAAAAATAAAAGTTTTTGTTGGAATATGTGTATTTCCTACAATGCTAAGAATAATTAATACACTCTCCAGCAGCAATCTGGAGATCATTTAGCAGTGAACACTAGACATATAGTAAAATAATTTCTGTTAAATGTTTTACAAACTCAAGATCAAGTCCTGTAAGGTATTACACTGAGAGGCCCCATAGCACATTCAATTCTCCATTAACTTCACTGAAGCTACAGTAAGCAAGAGTTCACCAACTCCTTACTTCACAACCAAGATTTGTCATCTACTTTGAACTCTGTCAACATGATTAATTACATAAAGAACTCATTAGTGGGACCTTTTAAAAATACAGAGATAAATGGAATGAGAATTGGGAATTAAATTCTGCTACTGTTAACAAATTTCACTACTATTCCCACATACCATTTACAAGTTTACATTACAGTCAATGGCCATCTAGCAGCTGGATCACTACAGAAAGATGGCAATTTGCTAGCAGATTAAAGATAGACAAAACAACACTTACATCTTCAGGATACAATTTGGATGTAAAATATTCCTACTGTGGAGATTTATTTTCTGTGTGTGAAAAGTATTACAATGTTCTGCATGTTCTAGGAGTAAACAACCATCAGTCAGTGTAGCTCTGCAAGGATATATATGTGTATATCTGACTGCCGAATCAAGAAAAAGACACCCGGAGACGACAGCACGCTAAAAAGAAGATCTTTAGATACACTCACACAAGTGATTCACTGAAAGAATATAAGGTAAACTTCTCTGTATCTCTGTCAAAGGATCTTATGCAATATAAAATATTTTGGTTTTTTCCATCCTAAAACTTAAGCTCAAACTGCTGGTTTGAGCTACTTACTACCTTTTCTGGTTTTCTTACATATAACCAGGGAAAATATTTTTAGAATTCTCCCTCTGCAATTTCTCTGTCTTTCACGTCCCTCATATTGTGAGATTGTCCATAATATACAAAAAAGTGCCTCTTGGGGAAACCACAGAAGTAGACCTCTCCATCTCTCAGGATTTGCTAGTTTTTTTATTCCTGTCTCATTTCTAGGGTTGAAACAGATCCCGTGATATATTTGTATTTTATTCCCTTGAAAAATTATCTCATTCAATTCCCTAGTCTTTCTTATAATGGCTTCTTTTTGACAGAAATAGTAAAACCTTATTTTCAAGCCTTTTTGTCTGCCACTAGCTCTTGCAGAATAGTAGTGTACTCCATATGCCCTTACCATTAGAATTTCATCTATATATATCTTTCAGTTTTGATGCTTTTAATAGGTGTTAAATAAAGTCAGGTTCAGAGTTTTCAGGTATTATTTTTATTCATACTATACCCTTTTTGTCTATTTTCAGTGTCACTTTAAAATGATTTGATTTTTTTTTCTATATTTTTCATTCTTTCCTGTTTGCATTTTTTCCCTTTGTTCTCAGTAAGGGAAATGCAAATTTCAAAATATTTACTGGTTTTAGCTGTGGACATTTCTTTTGTTTGCTCTCACATTTTTAAGTTCACATAATTTCTTACATTGCCATTGCTGGTACATTTTTTACCCTTTTTTTTCCTGCCTGAGTAAGACTGCTACAACATTATCTTATTCCTTGGAGATCAAGAAAAGACCTCTTTTTGCTATAAGAGCTGTCTCGGAATAAAATTCGTATTTTGAGCTTCTTACATATGCTCTTCCTTTTCAAACGAATGGGTAGATTAAAAAGTTAAAATAAAAAGGTTCTGTCCCTTTTCCCTCTTTGTAATTTTGGCTTCAAACAATTATTGCTGAATACCAAGATTCTTTAAAGTTGCCTATACTGAAAAGGGGAAGAATGTGATTGACAACTTTATTCCTCAAACACAATGGCCCTTTCTACTGCCACAGTAGAGCAGATTCTCTGTGGTCTGTGCAGAGCTTTCTTGAGAATTGATGGGGACCGTAAAGTGAACTACTACTTTCATTACATTGCACTTCAAATGCAAGATGTATTTCTTCAGCCGCATCTTCTCTAGTATAAACATAAACCTAAATTTACTTGTGCATTTCTACACAAAGTAGTATATCACACACATGCTTGCAAGATAATGAGTGATAAAACAGCAAGAAAGACTGCTCTTTTTGGCATAAGTGTGGGCTAATACAAACATAAATGCTTGTGAAATTGGTTTAGGGCTACTGGTCTTTGGAGAATGTTCTGACTGTTTCCCTATCAGAAAGGCACAGAAAAATTTCCATGAATTCAAAAAACATCAAATAAAATTTTTCAAGGGAAATAATTGACTGATGAGGCAAGAATGATATATATTTGTTTTACAGGAAGGGAAGAAAATTTGTTTACAATGATCTAAGGAGACAGATTAAGTCATCCCATATGAAACATTCTCTAAAAACCCCAGAAAAATAAAGATCCCAGCCCCCTCAAACATTGTTTTATTGTTTCCATTGCAACTGAGCCTGACCGACCACTCAGGCCTGAGTATCTGTTGCCCACTTTACACAGATACAACAAAAAGGATAAAAAGTTTACAATATAACAAACCATTCCAATTTAAGTGGAATAACTGAGGAGTGTGACCTTTGGTAATGTGGCTTACCCTGTTCTTCAGATGAAAGCATGCAAACCAGATGGTTTGGGGTACTTATTACCTCTTATCTCCGGAGTATAATATTGAAGCTCATTGCTTGAAATAAATGGGATTTAAGTATTTCTTTAAATTTGTTGAACACACAATTATGTATTTTTTTAAAAAACGTACAATGGAAAAAAGCAGAAAAGGAAAAGAAAAGGCATCTACAAGAAATTTCTTTATCAAAATGAGTGTTAATTCACAACTAGTTATACACATTAGGATCTAGATGAAACAGCTAAATGATACAGTGATGAATAAGATGATACAGTTGTATTTTCCATGCTTTCAAAGCACTGGAGCCCAAGGTTATCTTATCAATGTATATAAATACCTGAAGGGAGGGTGCAAAGAGGACAGAGCCGGGCTCTTTTCAGTGGTGCCCAGTAACAGGACAGGAGGCAATGGGCGCAAAATGAAACACAGGAGACTCCCTCTGAACATCAGGAAACTTTGCTACTGTGAGGGTGACCAAGCACTGGCAGAGGTTGCCCAGAAAGGTGGTGGAGTCTCCATCCTTGAAGATATTCAAAAGCTGTCTGGACGTGGTCTTGGGGAGCTGGCTGTAGGTGGCCCTGCTTGAGCAGTGGGGTAGGACCAGATGACCTCCAGAGGTCCCTGCCAACCTCAGCCCTTCTGTGATTCTGAGATTCTGTTCCTTTGATCTACAACACATTATTTCTGTTTGTCACAAAAATGATCCACGGTAATCAGTCTTAATGTTCTATTTATTTAATGAATTTCAGTCATCAGCACATTAAAGACTATCCTCTTCTGGGACAGTGCCAGCAGCTGTGGTGTGGTCTGTGTCTGTTCCCCCTGCCTTGTTCTGATACTATCTTCCTTCTTTCCCAAATACGTGAGGCAAAAACTTCAGCAAGTATTTCACCCAGTACTGGTAACTGCTACCACTTCCTGACACTCCTCAATTCTCATGTTTTTCACCGCATTTTCACATTACTGCTCCTATCCAGTCTTTATTCCTTTTCTTTCTTCCTCTATTTCCAGCGGTGCTTACGCATCAGTTTCCCTGTAAAATGCCACTCCCTTCCCTCTTTCTTCTTAGGTCACTTGCACATAATAGGAAAACCTGAAATTTAATCAAATTAGTGTGCCAGTTCCCATACTCTGGGTGAAATACCAATACAGAAATTATTTTACAGTGGGTATCTGTCAACGTTTCTTGCATGCACTATTAAGTAATGCACTATTTACTGCACTGGGGCAAGGAAGGCACAGACAAACAAGGCACTTCCTTAAAGCCTGGGAAAGTGAAGCGTAAGCTTGAAACTGAACATTAAGAGGTGAAACCCTAACTGTGAGCTTATTCTCCATATTGTCCCCTCTGCCCTACTGACCTGATATTAAGAAACTCCAGCAAAAGGTTCTGAGAAAGAGATATGCTCTCACAGTTTCAGTTTTGTTTCAAAGTGCAGGTATTTCCCAGTCTCTCTTCTCAGGACTGCTACTGACTCCCTTGTACCAAACCACTAGTGAAGTTGCCAATTACCTTTTAATCTTTAACTATAATCCACAATCTTTTTCATACTTTCTGTATCCAATTTTATTAATTTTATTAATTTTAAATATAATTCTATGGCTACTACACTGTGACAGAACAAGGACAGTATAAAACCAATAAACCTCCAATTCCAAACGCTCCCTCTTATCCAGCTCTTGAGCAATTCACAGGGTATGAATTTCACACGATCTGAAAGGAAACCTGAAATACAGCAGTGGTTCTTTAGGAAAGCTACCCTGTCTTCTAACAGATGGTTAAAATATTTTAACAAGCAAAAAACCCTTACAGTGGAGAAAGTGCAGAAAAGCAAAAAGAACCCAGAGATTTTGGGCACTAGAGAAGTCAGCCATATTCCGTATTTTCATGATGCTGCTGTAATGACTACAGGTGGAAAAGCTGAAACCCATGGGCTCAAGCTAGTAAACAAAAGCACAATAGGAAAAATAAACAAATTATAACTAGTACAAACAGACAATGAAACGCCTATTGAATTGCATACTCTGAGCATGCTATGGCTGCTTTGTAGATCTGCATTGTCACAATCTAATAAGAACCATTCGATACCCTAATCTGACCTGCTGTAAACTCCAGGCCAGTGAGTATAGGATGAAGCACATGAGACTGAACTCCTGTAAAACAGAGCAGAAAAGGAGAGAGCCCTGGGCTCTACCAGGAGCTTGAGAAGTTCATGGCCAAGGCAATTGATTAGATATGCTTGGGCAACCCACGAGGGCAATCCGTATCCTGGGCTGAAGACTACAACTGTTTATCACTCCCTCAAGGCTCCTTACACAGGAGGAGATGAAATAAAATTGTCTTTGCTTTCTAGCTGTAAATCTGCTTATTAGCGTTATCCTGGCTGTATAAGAAAGATACATCAGTCAGATACATCAGTCAGAGGATTTTCCACTTCAGAGTACTGGACCAACCCTATTCCATGTTGCATATTCAGTCCAAGATAAATCAGAGAAAGTCTTGGGGAAAACATGTATCCATTCTCAGAAAAAAATGTCTTTCATTGGTTGTGCTTCGGAAACTAATCCTCCCTGAACCCAGCAAATAACTGGCTAAAGGCCTGGAGCCTTGACATATGATTACGATGTTCTTATCTAATGAGAATTGGAAGTGTTTTGACGAGCATGTGAAGGCAGAATGGAGTGATCCTGTTTTCACCTGGGCTTTTGCAGAATTATTAAGGTAACTCAGATATTGAGAAGTTCTAAGGCTGGAAGGATAAACACCACTACCCAACCCAAACAACTGCACCATCCAATCTTACAAGCCTTTCAGAAAAAAAAAGGAAAAAAACCTGGGAAAAACAAAAAAGGAAAAACAAACAAACAAATAACCAGACCCCAAACCCAACAAAACAAAAAAACCCCTGGGTTAAAACTTCTCTTTTTGAAACATACTTCATCTTTACGGGACTAATATGCTTTCTATTTTTCCTATCTTTATTAACTGAGCTTCACTAATTATCCTGACAGCTAGAATGCAGATGTTAGTAAAAAGGTAATTTTTGACAACTTTCAATCAAAGCATATTATTACACTTTTGTCACCGAGGCTGAAAAACCCCATACTTTTCAGCTATCTTGTCTAGTGATGTTGTACCTATATCTAAAGATCATACTGGAATAAACTGAACTCTTCAACTCTCATTTCAGAAGACTTATTTGTCTCATCTTGGATAATTCTTTTGCCTTCTTTTTAGAAGTACTGTGTAGCTCTCTTCACATCTTTTTGGCAATAAAACCATCTGAGCTATACACGGTGTTTTAATAGTGGCCTTTCTATGTGTGCACAGACATAAGATCACTTTCTCTTTTCTTTCGTTCCATTCCTACACATTCAAGGGCCAATTCAGTTTTTTTTGCCATAGTAGGGTACTGAAAATTCTTTTTGAGGCAATTTTCGTGATGATTCATTAGCAGTTTCCTGAGAGTATTTTCAGAAAAAGGTCTGCCATCATAAGGGAAAACTGCATCATAAAAGAACTTAATTTTGCAGTATTACATTTCCTTCTGTTGAAATGCTCTACTTTCATTAGAAGATAGATTAGAGATCACTCTACAAGCTGTGTCTTGCCTTCCTCATAATTTACTATATAACCAGTATATATTTCACCTGCATACTGTCCCAGTATTTGTTTGACCTGCAAACTACCAATAGAAGGTTATGGACAAACCTTAATTATTTAGACTTCTAATTGTGCTAGTTTGGGCTGGGATAGAGTTAGGTTTATTCATAGTAGCTAGTATGGGGCTGTGTTTTGGATTTGTGCTGAAAACAGTACTGATGATACAGAGATGTTTTTGTTACTGCTGAGCAGTGCTTACACAGAGTCAAGGCCTTTTCTGCTCCTCACCCCACCCCACCAGCGAGTAGGCTGGGGGTGCACAAGAAGTTGGGAGGGGACACAGCTGGGACAGCTGACCCCAACTGACCAAAGGGATATTCCATACCATATGGCGTCATGCTCCGGAATAAAAAGCTGAAGGAAGCAGGAAGGGGGGCACATTCAGAGTGATGGCGTTTGTCTTCCCAAGTACCCATTATGCGTGCTGGAGCCCTGCTTTCCTGGAGATGGCTGATCACCTCCCTGCCCATGGGAAGCAGTGAATGAATTCCTTGTTTTGCTTTGCTTGCGTGGCTTTTGCTTTACTTATTAAACTGCCTTTATCTCAACCCACGAGCTTTCTCACTTTTACTCTTTCGATTCTCTCCCTCAACCTATTGTGGGGGGAATGAGTGAGCAGTTGTGTGGTGCTTAGCTGCCAGCTGGTGTTAAACCATGATACTAATAAAAGTTATAAAGTTGCCTCGATTCTTAGGTAGATTTTTTTCTTTCCCCTCAGGTGGTCCTGAAGTCACCCCTTTAGTTTTTACTATTTCATTTTTGAATCTGCCTAACATGAGATGATAAGTCTATATAAAACAAAGTTGCTTGAGCCACAATATTGCTGGTAAAGCAAAGAATTTAGAGAATTTGAGTATGCTGTATCAACTCCACACATGTATTAATTAGGTATTTGACACGGTTAGCAGAAAGTCTTGTTTATGAAGACTTAATTCTATACAACTATGGTGGGTTCACACCAATTATGTACCAGCATTTTCTAAACTGTAGCAGGACACATAAATGACTTCCTGGGACTTGCATCAGGCTAACTAGTCTATACAGATCCTAAAGCTTTATCCTTTTCTATACTCTCCCATCTTTTATTTTTAAGTATTCAGCTCTGTTAAAAAAACTAATACTAGCACTTTAACAACATTCAAAACACTCTTGAAAGACATGCCATCTCAAGTTTCTCATGGTCTCCTGTTCTGAATACCTTTAATTTTAGCTGGTGTTACTTCATGTCCTCCTTCATTACAGATGAAACGTTTCAGTCATATGAGAAAGAGGAGGCCCGTGCTTCTTTTCACACTAAAGGCCTAAAAGAACGAGCAAGGGGAATAGTCTACATTTGACTACTCAGTCTATATAACAATTATGGAATCAGAGCAGACTCTGGGTTTCCCTTGGTTTGTCCAGTGTCAGTGTAGTAAGGCAAACTTTAATCTTGGCCTTAAGGCAGGGAACAAGACCGGCTGTCAGTACAGAGATGAATTAAGCATTTCTAAGTGGGAGTCAGTTCCTCTTCTCTTGTTTGAAGAAGACTGCTATAAAAATATCCTAGTCCTATATATTTTTGTTCTAAGAATACATGGCCTAATTTTTAAAAAGAGCCATCATATGAAGTTGAGAACACAGTTTTATACAAAATTTATACAAGTTTTATACAAGTAGGCAAGCAAACAATGCAATTAGGATATACAGTTAGGATAAATCTTATGAATGGCACATCTCTTTTCAAAATGTGTTGAGACTTTGAATGTAGAAATTACAAAATTGAAATCTCCATATGTATAAATGCTACATTTAGGTAAAAGATATTTTGATGCAGAATTCACTTTATAGAGTCTTTCTTCCGTAGACACCTGAAGTTAATGCAAAAGGCATAAGAAGACATGTAAGAAGCTGAAATGAAATTTACTGAAGAGACTGTCCCCCATGCTAGTAACAGGAAGAAAAATATTTTTAATAGGAAGAGTTCTGTCATTTTTTTCAGTAGAATTCAATGCAGTTTTCAGTCAATTAAAAGATGTTTAAAGGTAGGATACACAGTAATTTTGAAATTATAATTAAGTTCCGCATAGTAAAGATCATATGTACCAATTTTGAAAGAAATGAATTATGAAAATATGTAGTATAGCTACAAAAACACTACAAAAAGTTGATGTATCTGTCTGAACTATCAGGGTTTCTCTTCTCCCTTTTCAACTTGTATAGGCCAATTTCTGCCTGCAAAATATAAAGCAGCCAAATAGAAATGGTGATACATGGCAGACACCTCAAGAAGAGTGCTGGCTTACATATTTCTAAGTACAGGCTCAGATGTTAGAGAAACTCAAACTTTAAAAAAAGTACGTATGTCCTTGGATTTTAGCCACAGTTCTATTTTATTCCACCACTTCGTAAGATACATTAGTCTCCCTTCCTGTAATTTATTTTCTTGATACTCTCTCAAATTTTGGCTTCAGATTTCTTAACTTCTTGATTTTCTGTCACTTGCAGGAATAAATGCTTTCAGCCCCATTTGGTTGTATTTGGTTTATTCCATATGGTGAGGTTTACACCATCAGTTGGGAGAATGGTGTGGGTTTCTAATACTAACTGTTCAGTGGCTAGTGAGATTTCTTTTAGTGGATTCAACTTTGATTTTTATGGTGAAATGTCTTTACCATTCATAACTCTTCTGTGCCAGCTTTTTTTTTTTTAGAACACAAATCACAGCTATACTAGATGACTTTTTAGGGCCCTTTAAACCCTGTAGTTTTTCATTGTACCAATCTAGTGGCTGAACGTTTATTATCATTATTATTAATGTGAAAAAGCAGTGGAGGGCAGGCTAATTACC
This sequence comes from Mycteria americana, assembly GCF_035582795.1. NCBI lineage: Eukaryota > Metazoa > Chordata > Aves > Ciconiiformes > Ciconiidae > Mycteria > Mycteria americana. Next base: position 90,522,096 of record NC_134366.1, on the reverse strand, counting down.
TCTCAGCACAGGTAAGGGTGGTTGTTATATATTGCTAAGTACCAGATGGTAGCTGGCTTTTATGTTTGTAGACAAGTGAGAAGTTATTAGCCTTGGCTCCCTAGACAGCACAAGGGCTGTGTATCACTGCAGTGTCTAGCTTCATACAAGCAATGACACTAGGATTCAAACTTTCCCATTTATGTGGAAAAGAGGAAAGATACGATGAAATCTCCTTAAAGCCTGCAGAGTGCTTTGACTAAACTGTTCTGACCCAAGCAGAAAGTGACATCTTGCTGGACAGTGACTTCAGGATTAAGAAAAAAAAAGGAAAAAAAGAAAAAACAGAAAAAGAAAAAGATTCAGTTCTTACCAAAGTAACACAGTCTTTCCAATGCCGTACTTCTCCATTTAAAAAATATGGCTGCTACCACTGTCTCATTTTTCTGAAAGGTACCAAAGAGAAATACATTGTAAAAGGATGAGGATCCAAATATTATAATATTGCACACGTTGCAGAGGTGTTATAAAACCAATGGGCCTCCATTGTATCTCACATGTGAACCTGTACCCTACAAACCCAATTTGCTTCCTAACATTCCTAACATAAGTTTATTCCTTCTCTTCCTCTCCCAAATTCCTGTACGCTCTCCCTTCTGCTATCTTGGAAATGTAGCAAGTGGTGAGGAAAAAGTAATCTCATTGCAAAAACCGCTCCTAATATAACAGCAGTAAACACATGGTAGTTTGGCAAAAGACTTGAGTGTGCTGTTTTTAATTATACTACTCTGGATTGATTTGGATGGTGTTCTATGTCAAAAAACTACCAAACAATGGAGCACAGGATCTTCAGTTTTGATCAGTTAGTTACTAACATGACAAAGGAAGGGTTTTGTTTGAAAAGGATTTTGATAGCACATTACAATTGCTATTCCCACTTTCCTCTTATGAAGCAAGATCTTTCTAATTTCTAACAGCTCAGCAGATACTCACTTGGAAACAATCAAAAGCAAAGCACAACCAAAGTAAATTTGATTTTAGAAATAAATCCAAACAGAATAACGATCAACTTTTATGCATTCATTTCATCAAAACCCAATGCGTTATCTAGTGCTCATACTACTTATAGGCACAGAAACTGTAAAATCTGCCTAAGTTGTGGCTCAATATTGTACTGATGGAGACATCAAAAAACAAAAGACCAAAGACTGTCAAAGCGCTGAACCTCAGCTAAACAGCACTAGTTCAAAATTAAAGAAAACAATACAGCATATAACCCCAATTATCCAGAGGCCTAGAGGGACATAAGAAAACTTCAGATAATTGGAGAAGCCAGCTGGCAGGCCTCTAAGTCCCCTGATCCCAAACACAGAGTTCACACTTGCTAACAGCCTCTCCTGCTAGATTGTGAAGGCTCAGTGAAAGGAGTTGCATTCAGCTCCGGAGTGCATGCCTTGAAAGGAGGATCAAATTCAGACGTAACGAATTGAGCACATAAACTTCTCTATGCTCATGTCTGACTAGTCCAGCCTCATGTTCTGGAGTAAGCCATGAAGAACAGATCTGCTTCCTACAGCTTCTTAACATTTGATTAGGAATTTGAAGAGGTCAGCAAATGAGAGAGTTTAGGAAAGCGAGAGGATGCCAAGGAATTACAGCCAAAATTATGGTGTTATTTAAGTCAATGTTATTTCTGACACAAACTCCAGTGGAATTCAGATTCTATTCCTGGCTATGATGGCCAAAACTGATTAACTACAATTAGATATTTATACAAATATCTCAATTTGCAGAGGTGCCAAATACCCACTGACATTGAACACATCTGTCTTGATATGTACATGATCCCTAGTTCCACAAGGTATCATCTTTACAGTCCTCTGTGTACCTGCATTTCAACAAGACTCCTCCAGCCTATGCAGCTTTGCCTGTTCTATTTGGTACGTAGGAAACAAGAAGGCAGAGGAGCACAGAAAGGTGAAGGAATTGCCCAAAGGTCAAAAAGAAAACCTAAGGAAAGCCTGCTCAATCAATCCTTTGGCTAGCTCACTAGCTGCTAGCTGTCCAGTTTTTATCAGAGACTGCTCAGAACCTGCAGAAATGTTGGCTTAGACTTTAAAATTTTCCTTAAAGTATAACCAGCCCCAAGTACTAACTTTCTGTTACTTTGGGTACGTGTCCTCTGTGTTTCAACAGTGCCAGACTCCTGCTAAAGAACAGAATTCTGCAGGCAAATGTTTTTCCCCTCCTGGAGGAAAGCTGGGGCTTTAGTGTTCCTCGGTTACTATCCAGAATCAATTTAACCTTAAGCTTCTTTTGCTCTCTCTGACTGATAACTTTTGATTTTTAGCTGAGTAAAAAAAAAAAAAAATCAAACAAAACGTGATTGATTGATAGCCATGCAGGTTCCTTCATGTCACTAAATTAGGAAGTGGCTTTTAATCCTTATGAATTTATTGTATAAAAATACAAGGATGCCTGTCCTGTTTTGGGCTGGGATAGAGTTAATTTTCTTCCTAGTAGCTGGTATAGTGCTGTGTTTTGGATTTAGCACCAGAATAATGTTGATAACACACTGATGTTTTAGTTGTTGCTAAGCAGTGCTTATACGAAGTCAAGGACTTTTCAGCTTCCTGTAGTCTGCCACCCAGGAGGTGCACAAGAAGCTGGGAGGGGGCACAGCCAAGGCAGTTGACCCAAACTGGCCAGAGGGCTATTCCATACCATATGATGTCATGCTCAGTATAGAAACTGGGGGAGTTGACCGGGGGGCAGCAATTGCTGCTCGGGGACTGGCTGGGCATCAGTCGGCAGGTGGTGAACGCTTGCATCACTTGTTTCTTTTCCTGGGTTTTGTTTCTCTCTCTCTCTCATTTTCCTTTCATGACAATTATTATTATTATTATTGTATTTCAATTATTAAACTGTTGTTAGCTCAACCCATGAGTTTTCTTACTTTTGCTCTTCCGATTCCCTCCCCCATCCCAGTGTGGGGGGAGGGTGAGTGAGCGGCTGTGTGGGGCTTAGTTGCTGGCTGGGGTTAAACCATGACAATGCCTATCTAAGTTGCCATATGCACATTCAGTAAATGAAATATCAGTGCACGCTGATCTGTGCGAGTCAGTGATGTAAAATGTTGAGCCAAAAATTCTCCCCTTCACATGGTAAAGATGCAGCCCCTATACTTTGATACAGTTATGGTGCAGCTGAGGAGCCAGGTTGCATATGACAGCTGGGATTGAGGATTTAGAGAAGGCTGCTGAACTGTGTTGGGAATAAATGGGCTGCTACTGTTCAGCTCAGAGGTAGAAGTTGGAAGCTAAAACCCCTATAGCTCCTTCCTAAATTATCTTGTCCAGTAAATGTACATCTGCATACAAAACCTCAAACATGAGAAAATGAACAATAAAGTTATAACTTATTACCCAGGTTTGCTCCCAAACATTCCTGAGATCAACACAAGACAACTGCCACATTCTTTCTCAAGAGGGTAGCAGACTTCAGCAAAACTATCACGTACAATTTAAATCTCTGTTCCCTTCCTACGTTTTTTTTCTCAAAGCTACTGAAAACCACAAATTATGCCTGAGTAATGTGATTTTGGAAAGCATTCAAAGAAATTAATAGAATTTTCTAAGAATCTGAGTCTGAAAAATTACAAGAATATTCTTCCATCCTCTTGCTATTTTCTTGTGATTTTTCTTGTCCTGAAGTTGTTAGAAATGTCCCATTTGATGTATTAATTGTGAGGCTCATACCCAGTACACTTAGGCACAACCAATACTCAGAATTACTACTGCCAGAAGATAAGCATCGGACCATAAAAAACAGCATGTGGAAGCTGTGACGCCTCTGCTTGCACAGAACCTTCTTCAGTGGACTGAACCTGTTTCTGCTATCTTTGGGGAGAGCTGAAACTTAACTTGTGCCAAATACTGGAGAAGACTACTTTAGTTTTTTTAAGGTGAACATCAAATACATTTTAAGATGCAAACTGTCTGAATCAGACTAGAAGCAACAATCTTTTTCTTCCTGCATGACCAGGTCACTGTCAGTGTTAAGTGAATTAAATGCATAATTTATTAAATGGTCTCTCTGAGCACTGAAATCTCTCAGAATTTAAACAGGTTCAGTTTGCCATCATTATTTTGGAAGGAGATTACAGAGGTTAATTTTAGCTATTTTCTTCCTCTTTCTGTTTAACACTGTCCGCAAGATCATTTTTACAGCCATCGTTCGGCTGTTCTTCTATAAGGGAAACTGAAGTGTGTTTTATTTCCAGAACCCAAAATCCAGGTTTTACGAATCCTGCCTCAGAAGTGTTCAAGGAAAGAGTTCCCAAAACACTTTGCGGGCATCATGTATTGATTGCCTCATTGATAAATGGCTCCGTGTTGAAGACCGAGGTTCAGAATTTATCCCGAATTCTTACTCTATCCAATTCTCAAAAGCAAATGATATCCTTACTCTGACAAGTCAAAGAAGGCAACTTCAATGGAACAACACTTGCAAGCAATAGGCTTCACACTAAGCCCTACTGACACTGACAGCAGTAACATTCAAATAAATGGAAAGACAATACAATGCACTGAACTGCAAATTGTTTTGATGTAAACAACTCTTACAGGAGACAAATACTGCTCTCGCTGTTGGCAAAAAAATTAAGACAAGTGTTTATTACTGGTTTTAACTTCACTGAGATTACTTTGGTCTTGCTGTCACGTAGGTAGCTCCTTACTGATGCTTGCCCTTGTGAAAACACCTGCTTTCCCAGAGAGGACTCCCTGCAGAGCCGGCACGCTGGGGTCAGCAGCCGGCAAGAGGAAAAGAAAGAAGGGAAACACACTAATTCAATACACTCCCTGGTCTCCCTTTGTGGGCACCCAGGAGGGTTGACATTGCCTTCCCTTGCTGAAAACCCGGTCTTTCTGCTGTTGGCCTTTTGCCACCTTATCTGTTGGAAAGCAAAACGTTGAGCTGAGATCACTGATCTGTTTTCTAATGTCTCAAAGAAGGCAATAGGTTTTTGATGTTTAATACAGGTGGTGAAAACAGGTACCTGGTTTGAACTTAACTCTTAGGTTTCTTAGTGCAAGCTCTAGCTTTAAAGGATATGCACACATCCATACACCATTCTTTCTGAAGAATAAGAGAATCCCATTCACATTTCAAGATAAAACTATTCTATATAAGAAGAAAGTATGTGAAGAGGAAACTCAAATGCAAGCTTAATACTGGGTGTAAAGCTGACAGATTACAGAGCTCAGTTTTCCTCAGCACTTTTTAAAGAAAATAACTTAGAGATTTACAGAAACCCAGAGCAGAGGAAGGAGGACCCAAGGCTGAGGAAGCTGCCTTCAGGTGCTGTTTCTTTCTTTCTTTGAGCTTATATATGGCCTTCTTCCATGACCTGGCAACACTTCTAACTATGCTAATTAATGGGACAGAGTCAGCCCTGCAGACTCGGTCAAAAACCGTGTGGGGAGTACTGCTGCTTGCAACATCTGCACAGTCCTCTGAAGCTCTATAAACCCCTCTCAGGCAAAGCCCTCAACTTCCCAGATGAAGAAGTGCATCTTGAGTGTGAGCGGTTCTTATGACTGAGGCCACGTTAACTTGCTTTGCCGTTTAGAAGAGCCACATATTCTGCTCCCCCCCCCCCCTTATAAAAAGCCTACCTTTAATGTTTTGTTCTTCCTAATATGATGAGAACAAAATTTGAAATTTCTTACCACATTGTTATCATATTCAAAGAAGTTCTGCAAGAATTAATGATTAAGAGATGAAAGAATTTCCTTTTAATTTCCTTTTTTTTTTCCCCACAAAGAGATGAAAGACACTGAAATTTATACTGGATTTGACAGTGTATTTTAAGGTCAAAAAGAATAACTAGAAGTTCACATTTACCCACTGACAGCCCAAGGCAGCATTAAAAATATGCCAGTCAAGCAGAATGATGACAATGTTTTTATTATGCCCCAAATAAGACAAAACTAACTTCTGTAACCACAATGTAACTCTTTTCTCCTCCACCCCTACCCCCTTATAAACACCAATACATTATCTGGCATTTTGCTGGGGGGGAGATTTTCTTTCTTCTGAGGGTGGTAGGAAAACAGGGTTGTGGGATTTCTTTTCTGTTGTTAAAAAGGGAAAGATACAAGACTTTAAAAGGGCATTTAGAAAAAAAATCAACAACCGTCATACCTGAAGATGAAAGCATCTTAGTTTTATCACAGCTTGTCAATTATGTAGAAAGAGCAAAACAATATCACCAGGTTATAGTCAGTCGGCTAACATAAAATCAAGTATTTGTGTGTGTGTGTGCATACGTCTGTGTCTCTTTAAGTACATAAAATAAAAAAAATATTGTTATGAAGTGATTTTTCATTTAGGCAAATTGTAACGTTTACCTCCTTTTAATTCCTCTAAAGAGGACAACATCATATCCTCTGACTCCTGTAGACCAAATTCAAGCAAATTTTTTTTTTTAATGACCAGAATAAATAACACTTGAACAACAAAGTACATGTATTAGCTCCTACCTATAAACAGCCATACATACAAAATCAAATGCCTTCCCTTTCTCCCACAAAATGTAACATTTACACAGGGCCCGATCCAATCTCAACAACAGTCAGAGATGCTTCCTTTTTTTTTTTTTTCTGATAAGCAATTTTATGTTGTTAGGCATACAACTCTTTACCACTATTTTCACATTTATGCTCTAGATGTAGGCAAAAGCTGTTAGAGTGTTAATGAGAACCACAGTTGTGAAGGGGTGGAGTATCCAAAAGTACTATTCCTTTTAGAGCTGGGGGCTAACAAACTCCATAAAATTTGCATCCAGACACTGTAGCTTTTAACGAAGCTTCTGATTGCCCTTATCCTGCATTTCTTTGTGAGAAACTGACTGCAGCAGGAATCACATCTTTGCATCTCTCTTCTGCTCATTCATGCTATTCCACTGTTCCTTTCTTCTACCCCCTCCACCCCTGTAAGTGTAGTCTAGGTTTCTAAAACACTAAGCCTATCATAGCATTTTTCAAATAAGTTTAACAATCTTTTGACACTTAGTGTAACTATGATACTCTTCTCATATCATTGTTATGAAAATTCAAATGGTATTATTCGTTACTACTAAGAGCTTCTTCCTGAAATCGAGTAACTTTAAAGGTATTTTCCAGTTTGAAAAAGGAACACTGAGTCACAATGGGTTTTAGATAGTAGCAGTCTACTTCCAAGATGAATGAGAATATCAAATTAAAAATGAGCCCTGTCTACCAGTTTAATTAAGCAAATCATGCTTGCTGACTTTGCTCTCCACTCCAGAGCAGACCACAGCTGTCTTGCTTAATTTCACTACTAGAAGCTATCCTTACATATCCCGAATAATACTACTTCAGCAAGATTGTCCCCAGCATGCCACACACCATGCTCTGATATCAACTCCATCAAATAACTTCATAAATACAAAATAATTCAACTACATTTACGATTCTTTGGTAATTCCAGATGTGGGGGTATGGACACTACCAGTCCATCTATTACCACATGCCGGGCACATGCCTGCCCTCTCCACTTTAGATACATAGCCCTGCATTGCCCATTATACAAGCCAAATTCTAGTGATGCTTCCAATCACTTGCTTGTGTTAAGTCACAGACCTAGTGCAGTGCTGCCGAAACTACTGAGAAAAAGGAAACACCACTGCAGTTGCCTTTGATTATGACTTTTTGAATTTTTAAATATTTTGAGCCATTTCTTAATAGAAAGATTTTATTATTGCTAGCTCCCTGCCCATCCGCAGGATTACTTTCACTCTCCACTTACATAGCATTGCTGTGGCAACTACAATTCTTCACCTAGAAAAGCTATTTATGTTTAGTTTCTCTTAGTGCAAATAAACCGTTGGAAACAAGAAACCACCTCACTGAAGCCCTATACAAGTCACATGTATCAGTGGCACCTGCGTGAATTTGAGGAAATGCCAGAAGAGAGATCTTTCTTTTGCCAGAAGGAACATTCTTACATGTATTAGGATGGACTAATAATGCTCCTCCCCATAAAGACCATCTGATTCGTCCCATTATTTTCCAGTTTATTCATTATATTGACTAACAATAGTCTTCTTGTGGATATTTTCCGTGTCAAAGACACTAATTAAGGACGTGGGTGGTTGGATCAAACAGCATATGCTTATGGCTCAGAAGATACCTACAGAAGGCAGCAAACTGTGGTTGCATGTGGCAATCATTATTCTGCAAGTTTTGAGAATTTAACAGAGCCCTGTACCAATCACAGCCTTTAAAAAAATGGTCTGCCAGTATAATTTCCCAGATATCACATCTTACAACTCATGTTGCTATTAAATTGCAAAACTGTGCATCATTAACAATGTTTACATAGACAACAAAATTTAGTATTAATCATGGCAGACATTTGTAGAAAATGAAATTTGAAATCCCAAGCATTATCCTAAGAAATCTGCTCAAGAAGCCCTCCAAACAAGGAGTAGTTATTTACCACACAATTTGTATGATGGATAAAAAATAATTAGCCAACTTAATTGTCAAATAGCAGAAACTCCAACAAATTAGCCATCAGCAATTGGAAGTGAAGGAATTATTAACAAAAACAATTAATGTAGCCTCCCACAAATGATCCCCTAAATGGCATGTGGCATTACCATTAGACATACACTGACAACCTGAAAAATCATATTAAATAACCACAAAGAAGTTGGCATGTTAAATGATAAAATTACCAAGCAACTGAATCTCCATTCAATGGACCAGTTTAGCTGGTTTAATCACATTTAAATAAATTCATGTGAATTTGACCATTGGTCACTGTTTATATTAAAAGAGTTGGAAAGAATTACAAGAAACAACAAAATTCAGACAATTATGTATGTCAAAATCACAGTATATTTTGCAAAACATCTATTTTTAGAGTGTAGAGCAGTATCTTCTATGTAATTTGAATTCCACAGTGGCTTATGAAGATATTACACAATTCATTTTCCTTTACATTTATCTCCCTAGTGTGTTTATTTAACCAAATAAAAACATTTTTTGATGTTTAAAAACTGGATGGTTCAAAAAAAAATAATCAGTGTACACCCTTTGAGATACAGCAATAGTTTCCTATATCAAGTAAAGCAATAATACTGGCATGAAGTTTAATAGACATTGATTCAATAAACAGCAGCATTCCGAATTCTGGATGCAGTTGCACAACTGCAAAATTAAGCACTAGATGTGAAATATGCTTTTAAATTTCCACATATTAAACCTATGGAATGCTCTTCAGAGATATCAGAATGGTGAAGCTGTGCCTAGTGAAATCTGAACTTCAAATAAGAGTTGAGCCATTTCAATTGCTTAGAGCTCTAAGGCAGCCCCACAGTCTATCCATTTGCAGCTCAGAAAACTAAATGTCTGCCCCAATGTAAGAAAATATGGAAATAAAATACAAAGCAGCAATTTTGTAATTGAGATAAAATATATTGATTATCACTCTAAGCTGTCAATTGGCAGCTTAACATAGATGCTCAAGATTTAGAAAAGTCTGTTCCTGGGAGTCCATAATCACATACAGGAGTTTTTTTCTGGCAAGGAAAATTATCTTTGGGCTGTTTCTGCTGTTGTTGGGCAGTTTCTGCTCTCCAGTTCTCCCTCTGTCCTTGCATAACACCCAACAGACACTATCTGAACCATGGTGACCTAGTTTGCAGAAATAATCCAGGAAAAAAAAAAAAGAGGAGCGATAGGGTTTAATTTCTTTTCAGTTCATTCTTTTTAAACCATTCCGGTGTGGTGCCAGAGGAATACCAATGCCAGCAATAAGGAAAGCAACACAAGAATGTGTATGAGGGAAGGAGAATAGTAAACCACTCTTTTTCAGCAGCATCCCACATTTTACTCTCAGTTGTACTGTAGAAGTACACCAGAGAATTGTCATGTACAAAGAGATATATAAAGAGCAAGTGTTAAGAAGAACCTTCTCATGTTAATCCCCATGCTTTCACTATTTCATTTTGCCACATTTTATCGTATATTTCTTTCATTTTTCGTCACTAGGCTGCCGCATCTTTGTATTAGTAATTTAATTTTAGTTTTATGAATCATCACAGTATGAAGAACATAACATTATCTATATTACTGTTTAATTACTTCAGGCTAAGTAAATTTTAAGTGCTCTGAGTATTGAGGCACAAGTATAACCGGCTTGAAGAAGGTCTTATACTAAGGTGTTTTATATAAAGCTAGACATGTCAATACTTCATTTTCCCTACAAATTGATTGATATGACATACAGAGAAGAAAAAATTTGTAGTAAGTAAGACGAAGCAGCCTCCTTGTGAGGAGAGTGTGAACAGGCTGGGGCTCTTCAGCTTGCAGGTACTCGAGTGGAGTTCAATCACAGACTACTAACTCATGAATACAGTGGGTGAGTTGAACGCACAGCTGTTACTCATCCAATCCTGACAAACTAGAAGTAGGTGGTGCCTGACAAAATGGTCAGAGAGAGCTTTGAACAAAGGGAAGAACATACCACGCTACACAGCAGACACAGAACGGATGAAATTTGAAGCCGTGTGAGGCCCTGGTAGCAAGTGGTATCAGCAAGCTCAAAAGAGAACCTGTCCAACAGAACTGGCAGGTCAAGCCAACAAGTGTGGATGCTAGGAGGGCACTGGCCCACAGGAAGTGACCAGGTTCACCTGCCTTCTCCTCTTGCCTCCTAAATACCTTTTCCGACTGTCACTGGGAGAGCAGTGGTGCAGCAGAGCGCTTTGGCACTTCCAGCTGGTCATGGGCCCGTGGTCAGGAGGCAAAGCGCTGGCGACAAGGGAGCGCTGGTCTGACACAGCACAACACATCCTGCTTTTTCATCCAGCCCTGCAGTGCTTGCCACAGCACTGAATGACTCTTCAATTGTTAATTTTGCCATAATGCTTGAATGTTTTGGGATGTGAAGAAACAGAGAAAAAAGAAAGATTGCTACATTTATTTTTAAGTAAAAAATAAAATTAAAATTTTTTGTTGCAAAGTTGAGAGGCCAGCACAACTGCATGATGTGTTCCTATTTCCATTCATTTAAATAAATTCCTACATTCTTTCACTGATAAGACAATGCTACAGACTGATAAATTATGGACTGTTATAACCTCGTGTTTTACACTGCAATGCCATGCCCAGAACCGATATTCTCTTCCACTGCTGTAGATATGATGCCACCTTCTAAAATACAAACCTAGAATACCATTACTGTTTTCAGACATATTTAATTTACTCATCTTACAAAGTTAATATACATTCTTGTACAGTAATATCCATTCATTAGTGGTTTTCTATTAGACCATGATAAGCTGGAGTATATTTATAGGTTTACAAAATAGATCTGCCTATTTATATTTGTGGGACTTTTTAATGGAAAATGGGTTGTATTTGTTTTCTGGGACAGCATATACTGTTATATTCCAGAGGGGGGAGTTTTAAATGACAGATAGCTATCCACTACTAAATTGAAGCTGCCTTTGAGGAACCTGATTTGGTAAAACTCCCATCTGAATTGTTAGGTAATCCTAGTTGCTAAAAATGAAGTATTTTCTACATCTAAATTTTGTCCTAAGGGCGATTCAACAAGCATACAAAGATAATGCTCAATTTCCCATCCTGATCCAAACACATTCTTCCGAGTTCCTTCCATCTACAAACACAGAAGTGTCAAGCCTTCTTCCTGGAGGATACTTTTCTCAGTCTTCCAGAAATACTCAGAAATGTTGAAACTGTTTTTCTAAGGCATGTTTATTATTGTTTTCAGTTAGAATGAATTATTTATCTCTTTTTTTTCTTTTTAAAGGCCAGTTATTTACCAAAGGTAAACAGAATCTGAAAAGATTAAGCATTACAAAAAAACAAAAAAGGCCTCCGAAATCTACTTAGAAGGACTCTTAAGATATTTTTTTCTGCTTAGCTTGTCTTTGGAATACTCAACAACCACTACAGGAGCTGAACATAGTGATTGAAACAGGGGTCTGCACTGCAGAAGTCACACCAATAAATGACATTCTATTCTGACAAAAAGGACAAGGAAAGATGAGAGAGTTATTATCCATTTGATTAATCATGTTTTTCTTATAAGCCCTAATGCCTAAAATACCTGGAACAAGAAAACACACCTAAATTTTTGTTTCTTAAAAGGAGTATCGCCCATTAATTGTCTATATTTTCTATTTCAGTTTACAATAGATTACAAAAGTAAAAATCCTGAAACATGATTTATATTCAGTACAACCATAGAATGCTAAATTATGTCTACTTGCCATAATTGACTCCTTTGACAAGACTTAAATCTTTAATGGAATTTCATAATTATTAGGAGCATTTAGCTCAGCAATATAAATTTAGCCCAGACAGAATAACATATAGAAGAGCAGGAACTCCAAAAACGTAGTTTCTATGTTTTCTGAAGTATCTATTGAATACGCCCACTGAAGGTCAGATTTTCCCCATTCCTTCTTCCCCAGTGATATTTATAGAGACTATCTATCTCCAAACCTGCATACCTCAAGGACTCTGCCATAGGTTAAGAATTATTTCTGTAGCTAATCCTTGGCACTGTTTTATAGAGTACACTTCCTGCATGAGTTGCAACATGTAAATTTCTATGAAACCATAGAAACTATGACAATCAAACTGTGTCATAAATAGTACTCATGAGATGGGAATCATTACCATAAATAATAGTTGAACAGCTGAACCTTCTTTCTGTGTATCTTTTCTTCTCCCCTGTCACTGTGCTGCAGTGAATTGTGGTGGTCAAGAAAATATGCTGGGAAGCCATGAAGCCCAAAGGTAAATCCTAGAAGATATAATTGAAGCAGGCCATTTTCTTCCACATAAGGTTAGGTCATATAGAAAAACCTGGCTCCATTGCTGTATTTCCCAAGACAACACCAACATCAATACCTGCATAGTAGAAATGGAGGCATTCATATCTATCTTGCACCTCCATTAGTCTGTGCGGGGCAATATAACGAAAAAGCAATGAAAAAAATTTTACTAGCAAGTTCAGCAACATGACTGCCTATACAGCAGATGTGCTGATTCAATTGCATGTTTTTTCAACAAAATTAAAAAAGAATGACCGAAAGATACTAAATTGTAATCCCATATGCTCAAAGAAATTCCAGAAACCAAAAGTTCATTTTCAACACTCTCACTGTGTTTAATAATTATGCTCAAAGTTGTTCAAAAAGATTAAAGTTCAAGCATCGAAATAAAGAAGGGCTTTTTATCAACAAATTACCCACAAAATTGCCTCAAACCGCAGGAAGCTTCTGGTTCCTTCTAAATAATTAACAAAATGCATGTTAGTGGTTTGACACAGTTAATTGGCATAAAAATAAACATTTTCAAAAGTTTTACAACATTTTGCTGGATATTTCAATAAAAGCAAGAGCACTGACTTCTGATGTACCAAAGTCTGTTCTTGCTGAGCTCTAAAGGCAAGCTATTCAATTTCCATCAATGTAGTGATTCTGACTATCAAAGAAATTTACACCAATCTAACCGAGATCAGAAAAACTTTTGTCAATGGCATTTCTTTAAACTTGTATTGATGTAACAGGATTAGAATGTGATCCTAGGGGATATGATCACCCCAGCCATCTTTGGCAAAAAAAATATCCTACACAATGTAATAAGCATGAATACAATACCATCTGAGAGGACTGAAGTGTATTTTACTGTCCATTTTCTTCCACCTCTCCTGTCCAAATCACAAATCTGATTTTTAAAAGATGATTGCTGAAATGGGATCTCCTGCAATGATATGCCTTTATCCCATGAAATTATATGAATAATGTCAGAAAGCAGCATCCTACATGCTTGAACGTAAAACAGCCTGATGCCAGTGGTAACCTGTGCCTTCACTGCAGTCTCGTGATCCACAAAGCTATGTCAGTTCACATCCTGTGATTAAATTACACCTGTAAATCTACAGCTGAATATGCCAATCTGATCCGTGTGATCGGTTTACATTTCCCCATCATCCATGTGCCATGGTGATCTCAGTGAAAATGCAGTCTCCATCACAGAACCAAAACTTTGCATTGCCATCGGGGCAGATACCTATGTCAGGGCTCTGCAGGCACCTATAGGCTTTAATTGCCCTGACCAGCCTCACCAGGGACCCCCACCCATGCACCCGTGCACATGGGTCCAGGGGCACCCAGACCTGGCCTGAGCTATATTGGAGATACACCTCTTCCCAGTCCTGCTCCGGGCTGCTCCTGCACTGTCATTGGGATTTCCCAGACTAACCTCAGATCTGACTTGTTACCTCACCTTTTGCTGGATTGCTGACTGCTGGACTGTCAGTGGGACCTGCCACCTACCCTGCTCTGCTCGCCCAGCTCAAGCTCTGTGGGGTGGTGCCCCACTGGTGATGGCCCTGCCTGGCCCAGGTAGGGATTGCCCCTAGCTTCCCCACCTTCGTGGACCAGCCCCAAAGCCCATGTTGGAGCAACATGGAGCTAGGCAGCCTTCCAGTATAGGTCGTCTGTTTGGCCACTGTCTCACAAGGTATTTTACCTTTGCTAACATAAGTCTTATTATGCATCACATTATCAGTGTGACTTTTCTTGATTTTGAGCTCCTTATTCACTTTTTTGTGTAAAAAAAAAATCCTTTCACAAAAAGAAAGGAAGCTATACAATATTTTTGAAGTCTTTGATTTGTTAAAATGTGCTTTTCATATTCAGTTTACATAAAAAATTGATGAAGTACATGACAGTAAAATATCATATTTAAGCCCTTTGAAATTGCAAAAGATATTTTCAGTTATTTTCACGTAAATGCAATACTAAAAGATGGTGTAAGTTATTGGTGACCTTGTGCAAATGTGCATTAAAAGGTTTTCATGCAAACTGCATAGAAGTTACAAAGAATTATATCATCACTTAGAATTTTTTTACAAGTGCATGTTAATAGATTAAGAACATCTATATTCTAGCATCTAAACTACTTTTATGGTGATGAATAGAGTTCTAGTTAAAGAAAGAAAATGCTATTAAGATTTGCCAAACTTGAAAACTCTTCATGTCCTACTTTGACATATTACAAGTATTTAATATGACCTTACAGCCAAGGCTAATAAAGACAATACAGTCTGTGTGAATATATTTCTTAAAGAATGAAACAATTTAACTCTTAACAAAACCCGCTAATTTCATACAATTTACCAGAAACTGAAGAAGGGAAAACATGGATACAAGAGTTCCAGTTTGATGTCACTGTACTCCGTACAAATACTCCCAACACCCCTGTGTGGTTCTCTGTGCACTTTCGTGGAATGCAGAAGGCTGGGACCAATCTTTTGAAAACACTGTCTCCAACTTCCCAAGACAATTTCTCAGTGCAGTTAGAACCCCAGTGAAGAACCTACAGCAGCGACAATGGACAGACAGACAATACCTCACAGTAAAAGTAAAACTTTCATATTTGCAGGGAAAGTGCATGGGCTAAGTAGGCAAAAGATACATCATACAAGAGGTGTATGCACTGTGATGCTTACATTTTTGAGGAGGACAAAAGTGAAGCATCTTCCCCATCTCTACCCACTAATGAAGGGATACATATAAGACTCTAGAAAAAGATTATGTTTTACTGTCTAACTTATGTTTTCACAAATGTTCTAAATACCTTAGGGCTTTCTTTATAAACAGGCATGCCTAGCATGCCAGGGAGTGTAAAATTTCGGTAGGATTTAATGGGCACTTAAAAACATTCTGGTCAGTCATTTGAATCATATTTTGTGGTAATGGTAAGGGACATCTCTGAAAGCACAAACGGCAACTAGGTACCTAGTTCCTATTTATTGCCTTTGTAGATATAAAGAGTGTTCTAGACGACTAGAGAAAGAACATCACCCTGCTAGGCTGCAAAACTCCAACTAAGTGATATCCATTACCATCCTATCAAACTCTGGTAGCTTTATCCCTCTTCAGTCAGAATTTCAGTAATAATTCTGTTGATATCTCAACCAAAAGTGAGAGAAATGGAGATGGTCAAAAGTGCCTGAATAAAGAGAATATCGTTTCTCAGGTCATGATCGTTTCATGCTTGTTCCTTAAAACCCCAAACCGTGATTCTGCATGAAGCCACCACAGAGAACTGACTCCTGTAGCTCTGAAATAGCAGGACTGTTGGGACTCCTGCACTTATGGAGAGAAGCATCAGTCCCTTTTACTCCTCTCTTCTACTTTGGTATTGGTAGTGTTCAGTTGGAAGAAAGAAGTTAACGAAGTGCAAGAACTGTCAGTATGACTGGGAGGAAGCAGAAGAAAGTGGAAAAAAAAGTCCTCTTAGTCACCCTTTCCTTCGACCTTCAATCTTTTCTTCCTTTAAATCCATATGTTCCTTTCGCCTTTAGAATTGTTAAGAAATTTCTGCAAGATCTTTCCAATACCACCTTCAAGAAAAAATTGACAAGCAAAGCATGCTTTGTTCTGCAAAGTTGTCCTGAATTCGATAAGAAATTAACTTAGTCATAGCACCATAAGACCTAAGAGATTGTTTCAATTTATAGTATCCATATCTTTAAACATACCAAAATGACACTGTACTGCAGCAGTGAGTGATCAGCAAGAGTACGTGACGTTCCCAAGTCAAGCTGGCCAGTAACTGTTGAGGAAATAGCTTGTCTGTCATTACCATAAACACTATCCTCAACAACACATTAATGGAAAAATTACAGAATAAATCAGTTTCACACTTCTATCGGTCTGGAAAGCAGGACACGATTTTCATACAATCGCTAGATGCAGAAAATTATAAAACAATTCAGGTTGGAAGGGACCTCATCAAGTCCAACCCCCCATCCCAAAGCAACATAAAATGACCACAATTAATAATAGAAATGGGGAAAACACGGCATTTAGACTTGAATTTTGAAAATGCTCTATTCCACAGAAGTAAAATAATAATAAAAATATAAAATTCATCTTTATAATTGAATCAGGAAATAAAACTCCTGCCTTTGTCTAAAAGCAGAGATTGCACTGCACTGTGCATCTCCAGCAGAACTGAATGAACATGGAGCGTGGACTCTTCTTTGGAGTACCCGAGCCAGCTAAACAAAGAAAGAGAATCCCACTGGAAATGAGGTTCCTGTTGGCCTGTTGGTATTTATGCATGTTTCCCACCTCAGACTGCTTCTGATTTCTGGTATAGTATCTATTGTTGATTAACTGAAATTAAATGAAAGCATTGTAATGATTAAAGGATAATTTATTTTTAAAACCAAAAGTATAAATTCCTCACTAATAGGCAATGTTACATTGTTACGTGCCTACCAGCACTTAAAACACACTCCAGTCTTCAGGATGTTTTGAAGCAGCTAATGCTTCTGTTTCTTCATTATGTTTCTATTCATTTGAGTTCTGAAATATGGCAAGTGCTAATACACTGGCTCTACTGCTAGTATCCTTCCAAGCTTATTTCACTTATTGAAGAATTGCCTTCTGTTACCTGATAATGCACTTTAAAGCAAGATCAAAAGTAAATGTAAATTCCAATTTTTTTATGCAAACTCTTGAACAAGTTCAGGAAAAACACTTGAGGTGTTTTAGGAAAAAATTTTAAGATTATAAACATTTATCAAGCACTATTTGCATTCCTCAGAATAATGATACTGGGAACACAGAAACATTTCAGAGATTTGTTTCTTTAAAATGTGTCCAATCCCAACTGGAAGGAACATCACAGAAAAATTAGAATGTTTATTTTACAGTGATCATTCTAGTCCTAGTGTCCAAAACAGTTATTGAGAAACTAAAAGGTAAAAACGCCAAACCAACCAAAAAAAAAAAAAAAAACCTACTCAAAAACCCCTTGAAATTTTCATTGTGTGGTAGCAACAGCAGAAATTCAAAATAGAAAATTTAAAAGATGTTATTATTCTCTAGCAAACGAATGATTATCACTTACACTATAAACTTACTAGTTTCAAAATTATACCAAAATTATGCTTTGAAGTCAGCAAAATACAACCAATATTTACAAAGAAAATAAAATTAACAAAAATTGTGATATTTTTATTTGAAATTAGGATCTAGACAATGTGTATACATAGAAAAGGTTGAAGATTTGTTTACTGTTTTATTTAATGCAGAAGACTAACTGGAGTTATTTGTTGCTGTTCTTGATAAAAACCTTCACTGAGTGATAACATCAAAGAGGGTCACTTCTACTGTAGCACAGCCATATGCATCTCTAGTTGAGGATCTCAACTGCTTTTGTTATCAAGCAGTAGTATCAAAATAAAATTTGTCATTGTAAAGAGGTCAACATGAAGAAGAACATAAGCCTTTTAGATATTCATATTAAATGGATAAATACATAACCAAAACCCAGAAAAAAATGGTCCCTAGCATTTTATTACAACGCACTTGCAGAATGTCCCCTATCATCAGTACATGGTCAAGGTCTACAAAATGTAGTTACAAGTGGTTCTTTTACCAAACCCAGTCACTGGATTGTTGGTCGAAACACAATGTCTTTTCACACTCGAACTCCTGTATCCAGGAAACAGGAATAAAACTATCTCAAATTATAGATACATTGTGATTATAAAGCACTTTGAGATCTGCAAATCAGAATAATTTTCTACAGCAATTTAGCAATAGCATGGTTATGGCAGGGAAAAAATGTGAATGTTCAGGACAATGAAAATTCACAAACATTGTAAAAGGGAAATAAAGTCAGCTCTCGATAGTTATGCAACTTCATTTACAGACTGCATGCTAGATTCTTAATTAAGTTCTAAGCCCTCCTGCTTGGAGGATACAATAGCAATAGCTATAGACACTGGCTACATTAGAAAGTGGAATAGAAGCAGACCACAGAGTGAAGCTATAAGCACTATGGTCCCTATAAGAATATATGCATTTCATGGGATCTACTTCTAATCTGGTCCTGTGAGTGAGCTACCACATAACAGCTGGAAAACATAGGGACATGTGCTTCCAGAGCACATTTTCCAGTGTATTTTTCTCTAAGAGGAAATAACATTGAAATTGCTCAGTGATGCAAACCAAAAACTGACAGTTGTTAAAGACAGACCTGCTTCAAACACACTCCCACCAATACTTTGCAAATGACTAACAGGTGAAGTTTCAGAGTGAACATATTTAAACCTTGTAAATTTCAGAGTGAACATATTTAAGCCTTGTAAATCTATAAGCAGGTAAGAATGGTGCCTTCATTGACTAGCTTCTGTATGTCTTTAAATGGAGCTCAAGTCTGTGAAGAGTAAGCTGACACCTGCCTTGACAAAATTTATCTAAAATTAGAGGGACTGAATTCTGACATTTTCTTAAGAACAAAAAATTTCATCCTTAAGCTAGAAGTAACAATTACTATTACAATAAACAACAAATGGAGCTGCAGGCCTTCCTCGTCTATGGTCCTTCCTCTCAATATGCTTTCTTATACAATTTTTTTTTTTTTATATACAGTTTTAAACTTTGGAATTTTAAAACAAGGATACAAGAGTTAATCACACCCTTCTACGTCAAAACTCCTAAGGAAGTTTATCATTGCAAAGAGCACATCAAGGAATACCAAATTATCAGTACATACGTACTTAAATTTAGACATCTGAGACTGAAAATGTTGAAATGTTATTGCAATGACTGCATCTGATCTGGTCGATGGCTTGCAGATTCTTTACTCAGCCCCTGAGAAGAATAATATAATATATAAACATTGTCAATTTATTTAACAAATCCTGGTGAAATATTAAGAAATATTTCACATTGTCTTCCTATATCATAGTTTGGCACATTCATAGATGTAGCTGGGTTTTAACAAACGCTGGACGTATGAATATCACCTAAGGCTGAAAATGTCTAAAGGAGAAAGTTTGAAAATATGCTGTATACTTTTTATGATGAATTTTTTTTCAATGACAAGTTAAAACCTATGTTAGACTTTAAGACCTAATAAAAAAATAAAGACTTCTACACTACAGGAAATTCCCATGCACTTCAGCACGTACCTTTTGCTGTTAACAAGCTAACCTTAAAAGCAAAGTATAGAAACCTAGATGGTATGCTTATTATGCGTGTCAGAGGAGCTCTGAGAAGATTCGGCGAAAAACTACCACCTGAAAGCTAAATTCCAAATTCTCCAGAATTCTTAGAAGCAAAAGAGTAAGTCACACAGAATTTTAGCTCAGATCTAGTTTCCAGTTCCCGATCCATTCAAGTTTGTCAACAGTGACTTTGGAGGCATTTTCACTTGCTTCGGTTATGTGGTCTTGCATCTATATAGTTATGCTTTGATTTGTCTATAATAAACAAAATTATTCAACTATGCAAATATCTTATTTTCAATTATACAAAAATATAGGACATTCTGCACTCTCATATCACATTTTTCACTGTTATCTGTGAAAATGAGACATTTTCACAAGTGAAACAGTGCCATCTTGTGTATTATGGACTTTTTCTCTTGACAAAGTAGGAATATTCTTCCCTAGGGATGTTCATAGATTCCCCCTCCCCCACGCAAGAATGGTACGAAGTGCTATAGGTAAAGTTTGCAATTTACTGATGAAAATGGTTGTTAAAGTCATTCACAAAGCCCTGTTAAGATAACTTAATATCTTCCATTGAAGGAAGCAAAATGAGAACCAGTTTTTCAAATGAAACACCACAGGAAAGTTAGATTCAATCCCCACAAATACATTTTACTTATGTAATATCTTAGACTGCAGTCTCTCTGTATAATGGTTTAGATTCAGTTTTAATTAACAGCTTTAAAATTAATTTATGTAGGCTGAATCTCCATCTCTTTAATGTCCCTGAGTACCTAATGTAAGTCCTCATCATAGAGTTTTAAAAGTATTGATGAGCATCATTAAAATGTACAGCATAGCTTACAAAATTTTATTTTCAGTTTATTGATACTACTCTAAACTATTATTGTTTCAGATAACTGGAAAGAATTAATTGGTACTATACCATTCTAATATCATATAAGAAAGAGCAAGTAACAATTTTAATTAACAGTTCACATATGCATTCGACTGCTAAAAAAAAACCCAAAACAAACCAAGAAAACTCTGTTTAACAAACACTAATATGGATACAGAGTAATTAATAATTCTAAAGCAGCTCTTGATGAATGCTTTTGTAATTTTAAAATTATGTGGTGACATGTACTGCCTATAATTTGGGCAGGCACATGCACAAAATGCAGTTATCATCTGATAATTCAATGCTTTTTGTATCCATAAAATTATTAATTCCTGCTGATATCTCTATCTTTGCTTAGAAAAGCAGGCTGGAGGACATAGCTGCTTATAGTACATGAAATTCAGCAGCAGTGGTAAAATGAATATTCCTGGTCCATTTTTTAAGTAACATCGTCTATTTCTATTATTTTAAAAATTTCAGTATGTTCCAGCCTTCTTGTAAGTTGGCACAAATATTACAAAGCTTCTAAAACATAAATAGACAATTTTTATAATCATAGATAAACACACTGGATTATGCAGCCCAATACTTTAAAAAAACCCTGTCAGCTGAGAGGAAGATTTTCGGGGAATAAAACACTAGACAAATGGCAAGACTGAATGTCAAGAGCTGGTATGTACCAGAAAGGTGATTATGAACTGAATGATGTTTACTTTAGGAAATAAAAACTCTACTATCACAGGCATAATCTCAAAAGTACTCCATGTCACTCTTTTAACTTGCTGTGCTGAAACTGATGGAAGCATAACTGTAAAATTATAAGAATACTTATAAAAATCTGTATTTCAGGGCCAAATATAATTTGACACACTACATAGTAAGGAGTTCTGCTGAGATTAAGGAATAAAGAATAGATAGAAACCCCTATGTCTTCTATCTATTTCCCATGCACTATGTAATGTTCCAGACTTTACAGCTATGTTTATAAACAATTCCAAACCAATGAAACTAAGGCAAGCAAGACTCATTTTCTGCTCATAGTTTATTTTTCAGCCACAACCCTTAAGGTGTTCTAATATTTTCGGAGAACAAATCTTTCATCTTACTAAGGAGAGTAAGTTCTCAAAAGGTTCAAACTGATATTAACAAACTTCAGAATATTATATATGTCACTCAGCTGCTAGAACCAAGCCTGGTGGTGGGAGTCCCAAGCCGCAGAACTACAGAAGAGCCCGGACACTGAGATGGAATTTAAAGTATTACAGCAATTAAATTAATCTTCTCTGAGCACAGGTTGGCAGTAGGGCAAAAAGATATCAAAGCAGAGTAACGCTGAAATTAATAGCAGTTGGAGTTAATGGGGGGAGGGTACTTACTTGCTCTAGGTAAATAAAATTGCTTTGTATGGAGGACATGATGGGCCTGGGGAGAATGAAAGCAAGTGTCTTTAGGCGATGACTTAGGAGACCTGAACTTAGTTCTCAGTTCTGCTAAATTTTTATCACTACGTTTGACGTGCCCACTATATATTTCTACATATGTGTATACATGCACATGCATACATACACATGCATACACATACATTATATCTGTCTTCTGTGTATATTTACAATATGTATGCATATTAAGTCACAACATAAAAATGTTACAATTTAGACACACTGTTTTCAAGCAGAGATCATTCACCTGCGCAGAAAGCCACTGATCTCAGGGTCCAAAGTGGTTTGGAAAACTTGTCTGGTATTTTACCACACCCTTGTCCTACCTGTGCCTCTATTTTGCAAATGCAGAAAGGGCTTAATAGGCTTCCTTTCTCCAGCTCATATCTGTGAGGTTTAGTTAATTATTCGTGTGTGTGTGTGTGACTCAAACGCTACTGTCGCAGTAATCGTATACAAGTTTGATGATAAAAATGAACTACAATCATAATGAAAAGGCAGACAAGTCCACACAAAGTTTATACTTTTAAAAGGGAAGAACAAGTTTTAAAAAGTTGTTTCTCACATCACTAGACCAAATAAAAAAGTGGTCACTTAAAGAACTTATCCATTAAAAGAAAGCTAACAGTACACCTAGAAAGGTTTGATTTTATTTTTAAATCACATTCCAACAACTTCCACAGAGGTCATGTAATTGTTAAGATACAAAAATAAATCATTAAGGACTAAAAGCCAAGTAGGTGACAATGCAGATGGTTCTGGCTGTGCTGCATGTAGTACAGTCCACTCCATGCTAATCCACTCAAGCTTGTTTACATAAAACAAAAAAATATTTCTAAATTTCTTACAGTCTCCCAATATTATCAAATGCTCTGCTTATGTAAATAAGTTCAATATTAAATTGAGTTTTAAATACATCATTACAATATGTTTGCTTAGTTTGCATGCTACTGTTTGGAAGTCACAGAAATAGGAGTAATTCTGTTATCTGATTATCTGTGATGATTAACTTGACAAACATCAGGCATACCTTAGAAAGAAAATAGGTGTTACTCTATGAGCATGTAGTGACTGTATTCAGATTTCAGTCAAGCTAACATGAAAGTGAGAGCTCCACGTTATGATTATAACAATGTTTTCTGTATCAGCTGCAAAATAAGACCCCATCACAATAATAAGCAGAAGACAATATTTTAAGCACAAAGAAGTGTGCACATGCAACTAGGATCTCAAAACACGACATCCTAATATTTGCACAGCTCATATTCAACCTAGTGGTCCTGTATCTGGGATATTTGTTACTTAAATTGTTACATATATGTTACCTGAAACAGTATCCTCTTGAAATAAGTCAAAATATTAAAGTGGATGTATAAGGCTTCCTAGGAAGCTCAAGAGCTGGTTGTATCTTTATAATTCTATTATTTTCTTTTTGTTTGTCTATCATGTAGTAAAGCCTTCTGACAGTATAACTGAATTTTGCTGTAAGAGGAATTTGTATATACTTAGCTTACTGAGGATCATTTATTAGTAATTCCTAGGTAAATCATTCACATATCAGTTTAATATTCACAAAAAATCAATTTTCTCTAGGATGTCAAAGTTGATTTAAAAATAATTCTCAGACCATTGCTGATTATTTCATTATTTTGTTTTACATCTTTCAAAACATGACGAAGAACATCCACCCTGAAAATTCAGGCTGCTTGGAAATGACTTGTATCACACCACGGTAAGGTAAGGCAAATTGCACCCATTTCAAAATAAGGGTGTGCCATCTGACTCCTTTATATTGTAGCTACTGTAGCTCTTTGTGCCATCTCATACATCTTACCTGAAGAGTTGACACAAGCTGAAAAGGTGTGATAGTAGAGTAGTAAATGAGGTAGTAGTAAAACAAGTAGTAAAATAAGTAGTAAAATAACAGAATACATCCTTTGTCTTAATTTCAGTGGCAAATTATTGGTAGAATGACTTTTCAAGACAATTTAAGTATCTGAATGATCAAGAGAAATTCTTTACGTCCAACTAATTTACTACCTACACACATCCACTGTGCTCATTGCTAAGGCAGACAGTTACTCTTTCACATTTTCTAGGTCTAATCTCCAGTAAAAACAAATTTTTAAAAAGAGGGTTTTGGGCAGGAGGTTAGTAGGAGGGAATGGTAAAATATTTTTTCCATGTAATGGAAATGTAATCTTCTTTTAGCCACAGCATGTAAGAGCTGGGTTAACAAAATAGTACTGCAGACATTGTGAAAACAGATTTCAGTGCAGACTGTCAATGAGCCACACATTTCAGATGAAAAGGACTGAAACCCACATTGAACACTGAAACCCACTAGATTTCGAGGAGAAAAATATTGCCTGTAACCCCACCTGGCAATAGAAAGAGAAGTGGGCCATATCCTAGCATTATTGATTAATAAGATTCAGTTTTAACTTTTAGATTTGATTAATTATTTACTAATAACATTACTAATTATATTATTTACCAATATTTTTTATAAACTAAGTCCTAAAATTATTTTGAAACCTGTGAAATGCAGAGATATGAAATAAACAGGACAACTTACATACTTTTAATAATGCACATGCCTGAGGAATTTGCTGATTAATTGCTGTAATGTTTTGTCAGATACAATATCCATTGAGAGAACTCCTAAAATTACAATAGGAATGGTATCCAGCTTCTCATATATGTTTCTTCAATATTTACTTTTTTTTCCCCTTACTGATCATAAAGCACCAAAAAAGAAAGAAAATCTGGCATAAAATCCTTATATGCACTAATACTGTTGACTCAGTAATGATTCTGCCACACCAGTTTATATCAATTGGCCCCATTTCATTATGCATCCTTAAAATGTGCCACCATCTTAGATGTTACATAAAATCAGCACATAACTGCTTTAAATTTAGCTCATTCATCCAGAATGGAACATTTTTTGAATCACGTAGCTCTGTCCTCAGCAATGGTTCCCAATATTCATTGCTATAACAGCAGTAAAACAGGAACTCTGCCTGAGATGGGAAAAGTTATACAGACAGTAACAGTTCACCTGTAGAGTTACTTAGAAAAAAAAAACCAACCAAACAAAACCAAAGCCAAGAAATCTGTTGTCAACAGATGCAGCCTAGTTTGAATGGAAGTTCAGCACTGAAATTTACTGCTCTTTCATGTAGTATTTTCCTGTAAGAAAAATGATCAAGTTGCTGTCTTAACACCAGTATAATCTTTTTTATCAAAACCAAAATATATAATAAGCTATATGTCTTCACTATATTACTTATCAATGAAGATGAAGTGTGTGAAAGCCCAGTGAACATCACAAATGACCACTGGGAAGACCCACTTCAAGAGTTATCAGTCATTGTGATTATTAGAGTGTGAGAGCAAAAAGACTGGTAGCAGTTGCAGTGCTTTGCTTGTGCAGGAATGTGACCTGACCTTCTTGGCCCTCCTAAAGAAAGTTCACCTCAATCAGTCCACTACGTATTGGCGAAGAGCACAGCACCAACTCTATGATAAATGGCAAAGTCCTCTTATTTCTGTTAGCTACTTTTCCACATAAATATCTTTCAAAATGATGAAGAATCTGTACGTGAACCTCATTTTCTCTTTTTATCTGTGTTATTGCTAACACGATTATCAGCCAGTGTCATGGTACACTTGAACTGGCATTTTAAGATTTTCATGAGATGCAACAGAGCTTATACACTGCAGATGATAAACATAACTGAGCCAGTGTTTCCAATCGCCTCATCTATCATTCACTATGTATCATGTGATGCAAATATGGCACAGTATTACACACATAAGTGAAATACTTAAGATCAATTTAGTTCTTAGAACAAACACACATACAATTAGAACAAATATGCTGATTATTTGAAGAGCACCTGGAAAAAAAAACCTGAAATAAAACTCTAGGTAATTATGTATTTCAAACTTTTTTGGCAGAGGAAATCAAAAACATAAACACAGTAGGCCTGAGACCAGTACTGCTGTTGACCTGAAATAAATATCTTGTGCCTCAACCCAGGCTGTTGGGTTGTGTCACTGAAGAATATATTACATTAACTTTGTCTTTTTCTGAAGAAATTACTGTTTAGACATTATAATGAAGATAGCAACTTACTTATTTTAGAGGCAGGATGAAGAAGCAAGAGTCACAAAGTTTCTAAATACACTTGTTAACACAAAATCTTTTTTGTCATCTCGAATAAATATACATGAACTAAAACTGAAGAATTTCTACTCTTGCTGCCTAATTTAAGGAAAATCAGTCCAGTTTTTAAAACTGACATTCAAAACTGCTCTCAAAATACATAGCTTTTGGGGTGTTTAGCCCAAGTCATCCCTCCGATATTTACCATGATCATTATTTTTAAACATAGGCCTTAACTTCAGAAGAGTTGTGAAATACTACTGATATACTGTACAAGATTTTTTGAGGAGGGATTAATTAATTCAAGCATTTAAAAACTTTTGTAGTATTATTTCTGGGACTCAAATACTGACCTTTATCTTCTGCAACTATGAAGCTGGCCAAACTTCTACAATCTCAGGAAATTTGCATTTCCATAAGTGGAGAATCCAGATTTAATTCTGGCTTCATCACACATCACAGCGCATTTCCTGAAGAATGGTGCCAGAAGTGTATCTTCTAAAAAAAGTTTTTTTTAACAGAAAGACAGAAAGATGAATCTTGAAACCTTAAGCAAGATGTTAGGG
This sequence comes from Mycteria americana, assembly GCF_035582795.1. Lineage (NCBI taxonomy): Eukaryota > Metazoa > Chordata > Aves > Ciconiiformes > Ciconiidae > Mycteria > Mycteria americana. The sequence goes on along the minus strand of NC_134366.1, from coordinate 90,494,943 downwards.
AAAAAAAAAAGAAAAAAGTAAAGTGATTCAACTTTTGTATTAGAATTAAAGGGACTAGCAGCTCCAAAATATAGACTGCAGCTGGAAAGAATAGGTGAAAGAAACTGAAATGGGATAAGAGATGTAAAGAGCTAGATATTCTTCACACCGACACATTTCAATTACTCTTCTATTATAAAATTTTGTTCATTAAAGGAGAGCAAGCTGGTGCTCTAGCTGATGTTCAAGTACATCTCTTAAATGACATTCATGAAATGCTATCATTCATATTCCTGTAAATGTTCCAAATATGTCTTGCTCCTAAAAGAATGCTTCTGCTATTTTATCATCTTTGCATAGGATTTTTTCTTGTGTATTTCAGGGAATAATGTTAATAAAGCAGGCTTCTAATATACCTTAATATTCAAGTTCTGAAAACATGCTTGAAGAGCTTCAAAATTGCCATAAAACAGATTGTCTGTCCACTTGTTCTGCTTCCCAAGTAGAAGGGCTTCGACTATTTCCTTTAAACATACTATAGCAGCCCTTGTTTTGGGATAATATGTCTTGATATTCAGCTCTGTATCTCCTATTTCTGCAGTGTGCCTCAGTAGTTATGGCCAACCTTACTGTTCCAGTACTCCAAATGACTGCTTGTTAACAATCTGTTACCCAAAAATAACTGCCTAAATTCACCCTTATTTATATCATTCCTGCTTGAGACAAGGGACTGCTGGCACTGGAAACAGTAGGTACAGCTCTAGAGAGATATGGTACAACAGGTCCATCCATTCATTAGGATCACTGAAAGCCAATTTTAAAATTCCCTGAGGTCTACCGGCATGGGACAGAATACAAAATCCACCACACATGATCAATATGGCTCCTGCAGAAGATTAAAAAATAAACTTATCAGGCAAATTCCGATGTACAGCAGTGGTAAAAATACCTCATGCTTCATTATGTATGGTTAGGTGTAGCAATTAGAGGATAAGCACACTGTGATCAATTTTATGCACTATGTTTCTGAGTATTTCATGAAATCTTTCGTACTGATACTTCAGGATCAATTAGATTTCCAAAGCACAGGCATTATCACCATTTGAGCTATCCAGTGCGTCCTAGAACTGCAGCTCCAACAGGGGCACGGTCACACACAGACCCTTTGTCGTTTTGGTCCCTCCCTCCCCTGGGTGGCGGTGGACAACTGACAGTGCCCTGAACGAAACCCATCGATAGCTGAATGGAGTCTCAAGTGATCTGTGCACCTAAATACCTGGTGGGGGAAGCAGTAAAGAAGACAGACCCTGGCTCTTCTCCATGGTGCCCAGTGACAGGCCAACAGGCAATGGACACAAATTGAAATACAAGAAATTACATTTAAACCTAAGGAAAAAAAAAAAGTTTCACTGTAGGGGTTACTGAACACTGTAACAGGTTGCGGAAATATCGACATGCTTGGAGATATTCAGAATCTGAGTAGACACAGCCCCGGGGAACCTGCCCTAGTTGACCCTGCTCTACACTTTCTACTACACCTTCTCTCCTCCTTACACCTTCGCTTCTCCTTATCCACTTTATGTTTATTGCAACTAGTAAGGAGATTTGGGGACTACCAGATGTGAAAAAAAAAAATAGGAAGGGAATTCCTTGCATAGTGAGGAGAACTGAAGCAGTTTGCGAACAGTAGCTGGCTTAATTACATTACTAGCGGAGCTGGTCAAACCAGTGAAGCAATGTTTTATCGCTTCTTCAATACCAATTTCCCCAGTACTGCTACCACATAATATTCTTCAGAGTGAAGAGGTGTAAATTTAGGCCTTGATGACATAATTCTTTGAAAAATATGACAAGAGCTTGTCAGTTAATATTTGTGTTTAATCTTTCTTATCTCCTTAATACAAAAAATAGAATGTCATTGTTTTGAGCCTGAGTTATGAGGTAGTAGGTTTTGGTAGCTTATTAACAAGGCTATTGCACAAAGAGAGGCAGAATGTAATTCTGTTCATTTTCTTTCAGTGAAGACCTTTTTATTTATAATTTTTTTTTTAGGATTCAATAACTTGTCCCTAATAAAGTGGTATTCCACTTCTGCTCACCGCTGCTTTGAAAACTGGCTAGTATTTAAAACGTGCATCAGTGAAAAACAGCAATGTATCATGTCAAAAGGAGGTGTCTGGTGAATGCTGCCAGGATGAGTGCTAGGTCATGTTTTAATTAAATTCCTCATTAGTGATCTGAAAAAGAGTACAAAGAGCATGCTAATGAGATTCACATATCTAAACTGGAAGGTGCCTTACAGTCCAAACAACACAGAAATTTTGGAATGTGGGGGAGGAAAATCTCCTGTCCTTGATTTGGAATATTTTCCATTATCTGGCAGGTTTTTTTAAAAAAATCAAGTACAGAAACGAAATTTGAACTCAGCTGGTTTTTGTTCTTTTTGTTTGTTTTTAATGAGAAATGGAAGGCTGTTTTAATGAAAGATATCTTGGAGACAGTAGTGGTGAACAGAAAGTTAGGCAAGGTTTTTTTCAGCGCCATTACATTCGGAGCTGGACAGAGCCCAGACCACGTTAGAGGGAAGAGGGAATGCTCCACTGCTGGTCAGATGCTCTAGTATCATGCAATTGAGACTGTGCACACCCTAAGAGAGTGCTACTGTGCAGACATCAACCTCCACAGAATCACAGAACCATTTAGACCGGAAGGGACCTCCAGAGGTCCACCTAGTCCAGCCTCCACTGCCCTCTTCCCACCCTCCCCAGATCTGCATCATAGTATCCAAAGGGCAAAAAGCACCTATGCATAGGCATATGGGCACAGGAGCAGTACTGCAGAACAGGTCATTTGAGACAATTCAGCAGAGCTCTAAGTCTACCCCTATTAGTGCCACATATACTTGACAGCAATTTTGTATTAAAGAAAAACTTATAAACTGAAGTAATGTAAAAATGACCAAGAAAAACAGTTAACTGAAGGGTTAGCGTAATTGAGATGTAAGGACAGCATTAAAAAGTGTCCTAGATTTAAACTGACATCGTTGAACAGAGTAAGTCTATAGCAGTTCAAGCAGAATCCTATTACAGATTTTCAACATCCTTTTTCACCTTGCAGGGGAAACATCAGATACTTTTAGGAATTAATTGTTTGTCAAAATACGTTTGAATGTGATCATCAGAGAAATGCCATGGGAATGGTAAGAAAATATTTTCAAGGGTTAGGTGAAAAGCATGTTGCTCTCATGAAGCTGTATCTAAGTACATGTTTAAAGTTACAGAATCAAACCAAAACCAAATATAAGCATTTTTAACTTTAAGAGAGTAAACAGAAACTCTATGTTTCCTTATCATCAGATCATTATACTATCCATATATTACTAAAATTGATGGTGAATTTCTAGCTCCACTGAAATCAAAGGTATAGCTTGCTGGCCCTTTGCTTTTTATAACTTCCTGAAAGTGATAGTTTAGATGAAATATCAATTTGGACACTAGAAACAACCAAAGGCTACCTGTTTTTTTTCCAGAGATACTAAGCAAATGTCTTTTAATTCAGTTCACTTTATGAATTTTCATTTAAAAAATAAAATTTGAAATAAGCTGAAGTCCATGACAGTTTCATCAGTATTTGCAATAATATTGTGTTGGGTTTGTGTGGCAAGGTTTTGAGAGTGGGTGGGCTACAGGGGTAGCTTTTGTGAGAAGCTGCTAGAAGCTTCCCCTATGTCCGATAGAGCCAACGCCAGCTGGCTCCAAGACAGACCCACCGCTGGCCAAGGCCAAGCCAATCAGCGACGGTGGTAGCACCTCTGCAATAACATACTTAAGAAGGGGGAAAAAAACCTGCACAACAGCAATTGCAGCCGGAGACAGAGGAGTGAGAATATGTGAGAGGAACAACTCTGCAGACACCGAGGTCAGTGAAGAAGGAGGGGGAGGAGGTGCTCCAGGCACCAGAGCAGAGATTCCCCTGCAGCCCATGGTGAAGACCATGGTGAGGCAGGCTGTGCCCCTGCAGCCCATGGAGGTCCACGGTGGAGGAGGTATCCAATTGCAGCACGTGGAGAACTCCATGCTGGAGCAGGTGGATGCCTGAAAGAGGCTGTGACCTCGTGGGAAGCCCGCGATGGAGCAGGCTCCTGGCAGGACCCGTGACCCCATGGAGAGAGAAGCCCACGCTGGAGCAGGTTTGCTGGCAGGACTTGTGACCCCATTGGAGACCCATGCTGGAGCAGCCTGTTCCTGAAGGACTGCACCCCGTGGAAAGGACCCACACTTAGTGTGGGTCCTTCACAGCAGTTAGTGAAGAACTGCAGCCCGTGGGAAGGACTCACGTTGGAGAAGTTCGTGGAGGACTGTCTCCTGTGGGAGGGACCCCACGCTGGAGCAGGGGAAGAGTGTGAGAAGTCCTCCCCCTGAGGAGGAAGGAGTGGTAGAAACAACGTGTGATGAACTGACCGCAGCCCTCATTCCCCATCCCCCTGTCCCACTCGGGGGGAGGAGGTCAAGAAAATCAGGAGTGAAGTTAATCCTGGGAATAAGGGAGGGGTGGAGGGAAGGTGTTTTAAGATTTGTTTTTATTTCTCATCATTCTACTCTGATTTCATTGGTAATAAATTAAATTAATTTTCCCCAAGTTGAGTCTGTTTTGCCCATGACAGTAACTGGTGGGTGATCTCTTCCTGTCCTTATCTCAACCCATGAGACTTTTGTTATATTTTCTCTCCCCTGTCCAGTTGAGGAGGGGGTGTGGTAAAGCAGCTTTGGTGGTCACCTGGCGTCCAGCCAGGGACAACCCACCACAAATATTAACCTTTATGCCTAATACAACAAAAAAAATACATTACAAAAGGCATGAAATCTGTATTAATTTTATCAACTATATTTATTTAATAAATGTATGTTTCCTTTTGCTTTTGGTGTACACAGATAATGAAAATTAATTTTGAAACTTCTTGTCAGTTACAGTTTAAGCAATCTCCTTTACATTACAGGACTGTGGTTTGTGCTTAATTTACCTTAAGCAGGAGCTAAATTTCTATAACCTTTGCAGTTCTGTTAACGCTTTTTCCTAATCAGGAATCTTAATGAATTTCTCTTTCTACCACTAAATTACATGGATCTGCATTTAATTATGAGAGCACTTACTAAATGAAATAGAGTGTAAATGAACTCTCATTTAACCTTAATGCCGCTTGAAAACCATAGATGTCAAAGATGAATAATAAATGTTCAAAGCTTCAACCTTCTTCCTCTAGAACTGCTAAAGTCACTCTGTTAAGAAGAAACACAATGAAACACTGTTAGGAGTTGGAAGACTATGCAACTGTGACCAAATTATTACGTGTTCTTCTCTGAGAGGTAGATCATTGACTATGTAACCTATCAAAATTTAAAATATGTAGGCAATTAAAAAGTATCATGTTGCAGAATTTTCAGATCACTTGAGGAAAACCTTGTTGAAGGATAATGTTACCTTGTTCCAAAATATACCATGAAAATGGAAGCCTGGACATTATATGTTAATCAGAAAGCTCTCCAATAATGGGTAATACAGAATTTTAAAGAAGTGATTTCACTAAGCTGATTTAACTTTCAGAGGTTTTCCTTAGTATGTGTATATTTTCCCTTTTTCTTGCCTTTGCACTAAATATAGCAAAACACCAGAACTTAAGCAATCCAAAGTACCTCGGATGAGACAGAACAAAACAGTGCTGCTGAGCGCAGGGTCTTCAATTCATTTGAATTGTTTTATGCTCTGTAAGGTAATTATTTAACTCTGTATCACTTTCTCATTGAAATTTATAGATGTTCCTGTCTTAAAAAAAAAAAAAAAAAAGATGAAAACAGACACTCCTGGCATTTTACACAAAGAAAAATCCAAATCTAGTTGAATGGAACATGATAGTTACTGTCAAATTCCAAAATCAATGACCTTATAAAGAAAAACTTCCTGAAATACACAAATACTAACAAAAAGTTTTCGATACAATAAACCTGTTGTTTTTCTCCATTAGAAGTTATCTATATAAATAACATTCCATAAACAACTAATTTAATACAAATAAGTGTATGACAACATGTTTCCTTCAAACTCTGTTCCCTTCTAAACCAAATACCATTCTGCAATTTGCAGGGTGGGGAGAGTGGGGACTAGGAAGGACTTTGCATTGTGCCTGGAGTATTAACAAGCTGCAGTTCTCACGCTAAGGAAAAAAAACCCAACAAAAATGAATAGGGATGTAAACGACCCCCCCTTTCTCAACCATCACTTGTTGGCAAGAATCTTACCTATAATATATAGTCACTTTAAAAATGTTACTTGAATGTTACTTGGAAACAGTAATAAATACATTACTGAAAGATTTCTGAGGTGGATGGATTATTTTTTTTTTCCTTCAAATGCTTCAGCTGCAATGTTCAGTCAGCTGTCAATTATCAGCTGCCAATTATTGTTTAAAACATAAGATAGCTTGGTTACAGAAGCAGTGTAGGTATGTTTCTACAGCAAAATTATATGTCCATAAAGCCTTGAGTGGGCGCTCGCCTGGGGATGTTTACATTCTACTCTCATCTGAATCACTGACCTTCTGTTTCTCAATTAAATCCTGTATGTTTATTCTTAAAGCCTTTAGTAATGTGTTGTTATTATCCATGCTTTTTGCTTTATAAACCCACTGCCTTATTACCTTTGAAAATCAAGACTAGTTAGTCTCCCCAAAGATGTAGTTGCTCAACCTTTCCCCCAAAACAGAGTCACAATTGTAAGATGATGTATAAATCATCTTGGATGATATATACAACACATGTGCTTTACCCATTGGTAAGTTATATTAATTATATTTTTTTAATTTACTCTAAACATCCAGAGTAAAACCAATTTTGCATCACATTAGGAAAGATCCCAAGAATAATTATTTATTGTGAAATTTAGCAATTCAGATTTACACTACAGGATCATATCAGCTGCCAATGTTCAGCATAAATCTTTTTAATAGGGATTACACGTCTATCAATGGCAGAACAGAATATTAAACTCTTTATGCATAAGGCATTTTCTTTTCAAATTTGGATGATATATGAGCCTGCTTTTGAAAACAATTACTTTTGTGTATCCACTTGCTCCTTTTGAAAGATGAGGTCCAGTTGAATTCAGTGGGACTAAGAAGAGGGGCAAGAATTTATGCAGTTGGGTCACTGGCTTCTACCATCCAAATACTAAGGACTATTTCACTGGTGCCCCATAGAATATTGCAGGACTGAACACAGAGTCTCCCAATTCAAGCTCCCCGAGGAATTCTAGGAACTGAAACATGAAGAACTAAAATTCCCTACATACTCTGAAAAAGTCTGACATGAATGAAGATAAGAAGCTCCTCACTGCAACTATCTACAAAAAATGTAAACCAAACTGTTCATGAATAGATCACTGGTTTCATTCAATTAAAAAAAGGTATTAAAATATTCAATGAATATTTTGGCATGTACTTTTTTCAACTTAAAAATCTTCTTTGCAACAAGGAGAGATGAGTGACGATATAGGTAATACAGGACTGTAATGGAAGCACAGCTTGTGGGATCACGATTACTTCAGAACCTACCCTTACATGAAAAAAATGAAAAATTAATATGAACAAATAGTCCCAACCATTGCAAAGTGTGCTGTCAGTCAAGGTGAGTCCAGAAAAGCTAAGAGCTGCTAAGGAGCTAAAACTCTGTGCTGGGACTTGCACTTTGGAGAGCTGCACTGATATTGGCCAAAGTCAGCAACAAGGACACGATGAAGAAATGTCAGCAGAAGTGAGTGAGGGTGGGGTATCAGAAAGAGTCCTCACAGAGGGGGAAGGAAGAGGGGCTGATGAGGGGCCTGGAGTTCAGGAAGGTCGCAGTGAAAATCCCTTTAAAAAAAATTTGGAACCACTGCTGTAGAAGGTGATTAAAAAACTGACAAGCACGTACAGACAAAGAAATACCTGCATGAGTCTGCACTGAACCTGAAAGCAACAGTCTGCCTCATTTATTTCTGAAATACTGGTACAAGGTCTCCTGAATAAAATGGGTCATAACAGAAAAGTAAAAGCTTGCCTGAGCAGACCAGCAGGTATTTACTGGTGGTTGTCAAAGATCAATGATTTCTCATTAGCCCACACATGTGTTTCAAGAGTGAAGGAAGCTGAGAAGGGAGAGTGAGACATCTCCCTGTCCACAAGTTTTAAACATTTGAGAAAAACATCAAGGAGGTTTTTTGGGGGGTTTTGGGGGTCTTTTTTGTCAAGTGATCCTGTATACTCCTGAAAGCCACAGGAACTGAACTAACGGTGACACCTATCTATCTTTTCTTGTGAAGATGACATATTAGTCAAACTCTTCACAGACAGCATAAAATAGAAATGTCCAAAGACTTACATTCATCTCATTAGACTGTATGAAGTTTGAAGTTTATCTCTGTTTTATCCATTCAAACTACCGTATGGCTGGAAATTCTGGGCAGCAGCTGTCTTCTCACTCACAAGTCAATTTCTACTCACAATTTTAACTCTGGAAGCAAGTAACATAAAACCTCTGGCTAAGGACCAATAAGATGATTTGTGAACGGTTGTTAGTATCCACTACTTTTTTTTTTTTATAATACCAACAATTTCTAGACAAACATATTGCTCAGAAACACACGTAATTTTACAAGGGACTATTTTGTAAAGCATGGGTGTTTTACTTAAATTCATTTCTGCTTTCTATCCCTCCACTTGAGAAAAACTATAACTCATGAGATTTGATACATTCAGATCTGTTATTGAGCCACTGGCTAACACAGAATTCAGTCTTATTTTAAAGGTGAGCACAAAAAGAGAGACTTAAGAAAAAAAATATTCTGCTGACTCCAGCCTTAACAATCAAATGGATGCAGCCACTTGTTTTAAATCTCTGATTTCTGCTTCTTCCCCTGTCAGATCAGGTGCCAGTAAACCATTAATTTTGCTCATTACAGCTTCTGTATCACTTTGGATTAGAGCTTGCAGACTTGGATTAAGCCTATTCTTAGTGCTTCTAAATCAAACTTGTGCATTTGATTTTCATTTTGTCAGGGGCAGTACTGTAGCAGGATTTCATAGGACATCCCTACTATTTCCTACAACAAACCTGACACTAAGGCCTCTCAACAGAAATAAAGCGAAAACTAACACAGCTGTTAAAACAAAATGTGTATTTCATGAAGCTCAGAAATTACAAATGGCAAATAGATACATGAGATGAAAGCCTGTATGAAACAGCATCAAAATGTTATTTCCACCACCTTTCCTAATTTATTTTAAAGCATATATGAAATAGTCAACTGTTACTTACTGCAGATGTATGTATGAGGATTCTCTTCACCTGCAGTGAAGAGCACCAAAAGATGCCAAACCTTTTACATGTAGCACACATTAACTAAGTTCCAACTCACAATTGTAATAGAAATCTCTGAGACTCAACTCTTGCACCAGTATCATCCACCACAAAACCTAACAAAATTCTTTTCTTCTGTTCTCATAGCCAGGCATTTATTGTGCTGCTGCAGCCTGCTCCTACGATCAAGTGTGAGTTCTTACAGCCACGTCTGACCTGGTTCCTTCTAGTCGTCTCTTAAGTAAAGGTCATCTTATACCAGCCAGCAGTCTTTCTCAAGCACAAATATATCTTAACATGCAAGATCAGAAAAATACACTTCCTCAGTTTTTCATTCTTTTAACAACAAAAATCCTAAAATCTCATAAATCACTTTTTAAGTATTCCATCTTATAAATTAAAATCAGTGTTTGGCAAATAGTATCTCCAAAAAGTAAAAGAAAGTCTGAAAAAGGGGTAAGTTCCCTGACAACAAAATAATAAAAAGTACTAACGATGGCATCAAGCTCTTCCAGCTGCACCGTACAGCAACTCAATTGTAATACATTTTACAAAGATGAGTTAAAGGTTACTGCTGGGTTGTACAGTTTTACACAGAAACAACCTTGTATGTTCAGTCTGAAACATGGCAGCTATTTTTGAATTAAGAAGCACCATTCTAAGCTGTGTCCTTTGCTGCATTTATGAGCTTTCTAGGTATAGAAATATGTATAAGGCACCCTTCTCATTTTTTTTTTCCGTCTGATCATCTCTCTTTGAATAGCATGCTCTTTGGGCGCTCACTGCTCTCCTCTCATGCCGAGATCTCTGTGCATTTGGCCATGCATTATAATAGTCATCTTGCTTAAGCTCAAAGATCTTGCCAGTATTTTGCCTTACTTCTTCTGCCTAAGGATTTGAAATGCACCATCATTTTACTCACCATTGTTCCCGTCCCAGCCTAGTCCTGTCGTTGTTTCTTTAAACCAAACTCCTTCGCACACATGGGCTGCAAGTGTATCTGTGCTCTTTCCACATGCTCCCTGTGCTCTTCCTTCCTGTTAGTCTCCATTTCATTGTTATATTGGTAAATAATTCAGCCGGTGTCAAGTCTACAACTGGTTTAATTAGTTATTTTTCTCTGTCCAGGAAGTAGAATTTTCTATGTGTCAACATCTTAATCCCTATTAGGGAAAGAAGGAGAGGGTGATGTCACCCAGGAAGCTAAGTGCTGATATCAATCAGTCCTGTGACCTAATTACAGACCCATTAAAACTGACACAGAATACAGAGCATAGAGAGACACTCTGTGTATTGCACATATTTCCTTCCTGGTTTTCCCCTTTTCCCCTCAAGTTAATTGTGTACTATCTATAGATGGCTGGAACGTTATCTCAAGTGCAGGGACTGATCAGCTTCAGCATTCAAAAATTGATCCATTAAGAATAAGCAGAAAAAATTCCACTGAGTGTGGCCCAGATCTGGAGACTGTAATTTTAGAGTATTTGGAAGAAATAAAGCTAGTCCACATTCCTGTTCAGGCAACCTTACAGGTTAATTTAAGCACTATTTTGTTTAAACTTGACTGCCTTTTAAAACTAAACTCATTTCACTGTAAGAAACAGAAATACCAATTAATTACTCTTTCCTGCTGAAAAGATGTTCTTTCTTAATCCATATTTTGAAAGAGTTATACTGCACTGTTTAGCTGTTTTATAAAGATTCTGTGTAAAAAAAACATAACTGGAAGAAGCAGGAATCAAAAATCACAAGGATAATCAAATATTTGCTGGGAAAAATAATTCATACTATTTTTGAATTAACACAGAATTAACAGAACACAGAAATAATAAAATTTTGGGTAAAAACTGACACTTCTGCATTTGTAACTCATAGTTTCAAGAGCTGTTAGTGAAATGTGTTAAGCTGTGCTCCCATGTGTTCTGAAAGAAAAAAAAATACGTATATGTATTTTTGTTCACTTCCTGGAATTTCACTGGAGAGGGTAAAAACAATAACCATTTTGAATTATATAGATCCAGGGAAAAATGGCAATAAAAGTCTGAATTTCAGTGTCTTTTTGGATCTGTTAGATTTTAAATAAATTCCTATAAATAAAATCAAACATTATGCAAATACAAATAGCAGGTTAGCAAGCACTGGAACTAGCCAACTGTAATCAGACTCCTGTATACAAAATGACTGACCCCCTGCTGATTAGATCACGCCTAATGCATGCTTTGCATGCAAGAAACAAACCCACCTTTCACTCCGAAGCTGCATCAAAGATGCACAGAAGACGCACAGAAGATGCCACAGAAGCCAAAGATGGCTTCTGTGGCAGAGCCCACGTTGCAGCTGGTATACCATCGCCAAGTGCCAGGGCCCTGGTTCACCTCCCCCTGCCCTCGGGAGCTGTCTCAGCCTCAGCGTGGTGAGATTGTGCCTGCCAGGAAGGGGAGAGCGTGGCCCCGCTGGCCTGGGCAACCTGGTGCCCCACTGCCCTGGTATGCAGGTACACCTCCCCTGCACAGGCAGGTTGGCAGCTTGGCCATTTTGATTAGGAATCCTAAGTCACTTCCTTCAACTGAAGTGATAAATACAATTAATTCTTCCCCTTCTTCCTGATTCCTCATGCTGTTACACTTCACATGCAATCCTCAGCTGTAGTTCCACTGCTTTAGTCCTAGAGTAGAAAGTACGTGCCACTGAATTTACATAGGAAAGCAATCTGATGAGTATCCAACGATTTTCTTTATGATCCCAAAAGGGAGCACACAGGCTACATGAAGCTGAGATTGATTTAACAAAAGACATACAAAATACCTAGGTTTTGTACTTTTAAACAAGAATGGTTGCACAAAAAAACCCTACAGGCAGGTTTCAACTAAGCCAGCTTGTAGTCCAGACTGATAACAATAATGACTGACTTTTTACTCTTGAGTTTTGATCTTATATTTAGAAATTTACCTTGAAATCCTCCTAACATATTTGGATTAGATGGTTGAATATCTGCTGTTTTCATGACTTCCAAGAACAGTTGAGTATTGTGGTTGTTAGGCAATCAAACTAATAAAAATTTCTGACCCGCATAATCAATCTGAAATGGTCCCAAAATCATTTTTATTTTCTGAAGACATAGAGGGTGATACATTTCTGATCAACTGCTTCTGCCTTTTACATCATTAGCTCAAATGTAATCAAATCCTCTTAAAGCTGAGCAAAATGTTGATCTATTTATACTGATTTTGAAGTGAGAAATGTGAATTAGTGAAATATTTTTTCAATATTATTTCAGTTTTTAAAATTACTTTCAGAGTAGAAGACCTTGAAAAGTTCAGATTATTTAATTTTCATATATTCAAAATTTAAGCTGGCTTTTTTTGTAAGCTTCAATCAACTTCCTGCTTTAAAATGTTTTTCAGCTTAATTTGACAAAACACTCAAAACATTCTGCAAAGTTTCTGAATTTTCAGGGAAGTAAAAAGCCAATTATTCTCCTGGTACTAAAGGAGGCTAAAATCCAATGTTGACTGAGAGTCCATTCCTTTAGGCAATTCATTTCTTGGTTTATATCTTGAAAAGTGAGGCCAGCATCCAGCAACATTGAATCTCAGTTCTGCATTTCAACCTTGCAAGAAGGGTGAGAGTTTCTTTAGCGCCATCATAAATATATATTTGTGATAAGGTAGCTCTGAAACTTCCATTTGCATTTATCAAGTCAGGTTTTCACACAGATATACAGAAGGTTATCAAAATTTAGGGTGCTCCATGTATAAACTATTTTCATGTATTAATTTTTATAAGGTAGATACATCAAAAGAATGCACTATGCATTTGGTACTATATCAAAACTGTACACATGCTTTATGTGTGTCTAACCATATATAAAGACAATATATGCACAGGACCACTGGGAAGATCAGGTAACTTCATTCTAAATCGGAGAAGCAAAATGAAATCACTGAGTTTGCTATTTTTTTTTGTTGTCCACAAGTTCTGTCCTAACAGTTGTCAGGATATAAAAAATCATCACACAAAGAGGAGCCTAAGGGTTCAGAGAGTCCTGGAGCTTTACATTTCAGAGAACACCTTATGTTCTCTGAGTGCCTGGAACAGGCAAATGTAAGTTGGAGTATTACGCATGGAGTAAAATAACATAGATACGTAAGCTACCTACAAAAGTTTCACTCAACATCTGGTACAGAGCTTCTGTAAACCAACAGTAACATATACTTCAAATTAATTAGGAACAAGAATGGTTTAAATGCATTTGCAACTTTCCATTTATTTATTTCATTAAGGTTTATGAAATCAGTAAGGCAGACTATTCTAAAAACATCAGCATGAACTTTTTTAGTAGTTCCTTGTACTGTTTGCTAAAGAAGGCCTATATAACCAGGAGGAGATATTAAAGTAAAAATTCAGATAACCATAAAGTCATTTTTTCAAGTCTAAGGTGAAGACTCTGAGGAAGGAGGTTAGATAGACAGATAGATAGGTAAGAAATTATTATTAGCCACAAAAATTATCTCTCCCTTACTCTGTATCCACCCCTTATTCTATACCATCTACGTCATGCCCGGGTTCTACCCTTTCTAATACATTCCAGTTAATCACCACCACTTTCCCTGTCTTTTGATATATACACACAGATATCATTCCCTTGGTCTACGGGCCATCCCTCTAAAATGTCCGTTGAGTTCATTTAGTCCATGACTTTGGGCTCCATCTGTCATAACAGTCTTTCAGGACAGGAGAAGTGGTGTGTGGTGTTGGATTGTTGCATGCTGAAGCCAGTTCTGGTTCCATCACTGCTGCACTTGCTTGGTTTCATTAAATTTCATTCTTCATTAATCTGGGCAATTCTCACTGAAATACTGTTGATATGGCATATAGCAACCATAAAAGTGATGACATAGAGTATTATATAGCAGTTAACATCACACCATTTACTTCATTGGCTATTCTCACCCAAAATCAAGTCCCCTTGAGGTAAAATTCAGCCTTCCCCATCCTTTTGCATCACCCACCAAGTGCAGGTTCTTGAGAAAAAGCAATCCCATGAATGGGTTTGCTTTGCCTGAGGCAGGAGTAACCCAGACTGTCTTCCCCAGCATATTTATGTGCACTACAGGGTCTTCATCCCCTTCTACAGTACGTGAAAGTTTTGATTAGGCAGGGCCAGATCGATTGGCAGATCCCCTAGTGTTGACTTACCAGGTGGCCTTTGCCTAATGTGTATCCCAATGTTTGAATGTCCCACCACCCATTGCTTTTAGTTCAGTCTTTCAGTCCATTGTATCGTTTGATTTTCCCAGAGGCTGGTGCGTGACAGGGGATGTGATATACCCACTCAATGCCATGCTCTTTGGCACAGGTGTCTATGAGGCTGTTTCGGAAATGAGTCCTGTTGTCTGACTCAGTTCTCTCTGGGCTGCCATGTCACCATAGGACTTGCTTTTCAAGGCCCAGGATGGTGTTCTGGGCAGTGGCATGGGGCACAGGATATGTTTCCAGCCATGCAGTGTTGCTTTCAACATTGTAAGCACATAGTGCTTGCCTTGGTGGGTTTGTGGGAGTGTGATATAATCGTTCTGCCAGGCCTCCCCATATTTATATTTCAGCTATAGCCCTCCATACCACAGAGGTTTTAACCTCTTGGCTTGTTTGATTGCATTGCATCTTTCACATTCATGGATAACCTGTGCAATAGTGTCCATGGTCAAGTCCACCCCTCGATCACAAGCCCATCCATATGTTGCATCTCTTCCTTGATGGCCTGAGCTGTCATGGGCCCATTGAGCTATAAATAATTCACCCTTATCTTGCCAGTCCAGATCCACCTGAGCCACTTCAATCTTAGCAGCCTGATTCACCTGCTGGTTGTTTTGATGTTCCTCAGTGGCCCGACTCCTGGGTACCTGAGCATCTATATGAAGTACTTTTACAACCAGGTTCTCTACCTGGGCAGCAATACTTTGCCACAATGCGGCAGCCCAGATGGGTTTGCCTCTGCACTGCCAGTTGCTCTGCTTCCATTGCTGTAACCACCACCACAGGGCATTTGCTGTCATCCATGAATCAGTATAGAGATAGAGCACTGGCCACTTTTCTCGTACAGCAATGTCTAAAGCCATCTGGATGGCTTTCACCTCTGCAAACTGACTCAATTCCCCTTCTTCTTCAGCAGTTTCTACAACTTGTCGCATAGGACTCTATACAGCAGCTTTCCCTCTCTGATGTTTTCCTACAATATGACAGGACCCATCAGTGAACAGGGCATATTGCTTCTCATTTTCTTGCAGTTTATTGTACAGTGGGGCCTCTTCAGCATGCATCACCTCCACCTCTGGCAATATTCTGAAATCTTTGCCTTCTGGCCAGTCCATGATCACTTCCAAGATTCCTGAGCTATTGAGGTTTCTATTCAAGCCCGTCGTGTGATCAGTGCAACCCACTTACTCCACATAGCATCAGTTGCCTGATGTGTAGAAGGGACCCTCCCTTTGAACATCCAGCCCAGTACCAGCAGCTGGGGTGCCAGGAGGAGCTGTGCTTCAGTACCAACCACTTCCAAAGCAGCTCAAACCCCTTCATATGCTGCCAAAATGTCTTTTTCAGTTGGAGTATAGCAGGCCTCGGATCCTCTGTATCCCTGACTCCAAAACCCTAGGGGTCAACCTCGAGTCTCCCCTGGTGCTTTCTGCCAGAGGCTCCAGGTAGGGTCATTCTCCCTGGCTGCAGTGTAGAGCACATTTTTTACATCTTGTCCTGCCCGGACTGGCCCAAGGGCTACTGCATGAACTATCTCCCGTTTAATTTGTTCAAAGGCTTGTCATTGTGCAGGTCCCCATTTGAAATCATTCTTCTTCTGGGTCACTTGATAGAGAGGGCTTACGATCAGATTGTAATTTGGAATATGCATTCTCCAAAAACCCAAAACACCTAAGAAAGCTTGTGTTTCATTTTACTAGTGGCTGTTATTTTGTTAATCACATCCATTGGGATCTGATGATGTCCATCTTGCCATTTTATTCCTATAAAACTGGATCTCCTGTGCAGGTCCCTTGACCTTACTTTGTTTTATGGCAAAACCAGCTCTCAGGAGGATTTGGACTATTTTCTTCCCTTTCTCAAAAACTTCTTCTGCTGTATTTCCCCATACAATGATGTCATCAATGTATTGCAGATGTTCTGGAGCTTCACCCTGTTCCAGTGCTGTCTGGATCAGTCCATGGCAAATGGTAGGGCTGTGTTTCCACCCCTGGGGCAATCGATTCCAAGTGTACTGAACGCCCCTCCAAGTGAAAGCAAACTGTGGCCTGCACTCTGCTGCCAAAGGGATTGAGAAAAAAAGCATTAGCAATATCAATTGTAGCATAACGTTTGGCTGCTTTTGACTCCAGTTCGTATTGAAGTTCCAGCATGTCCGGCACGGCAGCACTCAACAGCAGCATGACTTCATTCAGGCCACGATAGTCTACTGTTAGTCTCCACTCTCCATTAGACTTTCACACTGGCCATATATAAGTGTTAAAAGGTGAATGAGTCTTACTGATCACTCCTTGGCTCTCCAGTCAATGAATCAGTCTATGGAAGGGAATCAGGGAGTCTCGGTGGGTGCAATATTGCCTCCGGTGCACTGTTGTGGTAGCAATTGGCACCTGTTGTTCTTCGACCCTCAGCAACCCCACAACAGAAGGGTCCTCTGAGAGACCAGGCAAGGTGGACAGCTGTTTAATTTCCTTCATCTCCAAGGCAGCTATGCCAAAAGCCCACCAGTACCCTTTTGGGTCCTTGAAATACCCTCTCCTGAAGCAGTCTATGCCAAGGATGCACGGAGCCTCTGGGCCAGTCACAATGGGGTGCTTCTGCCCCTCATTCCCAGTTAGGCTCACTTCAGCCTCCAGTACAGCTAGCTGTTGGGATCCCCCTGTCAATCCAGAAATACAGATGGGTTCTGCCCCTGGATAGCTTGATGGCATTAGGGTGCACTGTGCACTGGTGTCTACTAGGGCCCTATACTCCTGTGGGTCTGATGTGCCAGGCCATCGAATCCACACAGTCCCGTAAACCCGGTTGTCCCTTTCCTCCACCTGGCTGGAGGCAGGGCCCCTCTAGTCCTGGTCATACTGTTCATTACCCACTTCTTGTACATACAAGTCAGGAGCTCCTTCATTAAAATCAGAAGTAAGATCAGCCCTTTTACTCTTTTACTCTGTCTGGGGAACTGTCCACTGGAAACTGGAGCAGCAGTTTTCCTGGAAGGAAACCCCTTTGGTGATTGTTTTTCCCTGCAACTTATGTACCCGTGCCTCTAGGGTTGAGGTAGGTTTTCCATTCCACTTCCTCATGTCCTCTCCGTGGTCACGCAGGTAAAACCACAGGGTGCCCTGTGATGTGTACCCTCTATATCCTCTCTCTTGAGCAGAGGAACGCTGAGTCCTAATAGCTGAGGTACTGGTCTGTACAGGTGGGGAGTAGGATCTATCGTCTTTGAGTTGCTGGACCAGTTTCTCCACAGCCAAGACGAAGGAGGAAGAGAGACTTTCTTTGTATTCCCAGAGTCAGCTAGCCGCTTCATCCACCATTGGTCCCTCTCTGTCTTTGCAGTTCAGTATTGCCAATGACTTGGCATACCATACTAGTGCACTCCATACCAACTTCCATCACATAGGTTGTGTGCACTGGACTTCATCTGGATCTTTGGATAACTGCTCATTGTCCAGGTCACCATAAAGCACCTCCAGCACAGCTAATTCCCTCAGGTACTGGATCCCTCTCTCCATAGTGGTCCATTTCCCTGGGTGATATGTAACATCTTCCTTGAAGGGATATCTTTATTTTATACCTGACAGGAGTCGCCTCCAGAGGCTGCGGGCTGGTTCCCCTTTTCCAATCACTTTGTCAATGCCCCCTTCCCTAGAAAGGGATCCCAGCTCTTTGGCTTCCTTACCCCCTAATTCCAGGCTATTGGTCCCATTATCCCAGCATCGGATCAGCCAGGTGACAATGTGCTTGCCTGGACGATGGCTGAAATCTTTTTGCATATCTCACAGCTCACTCAGTGATAGGGATTGACCGGTTTCCATTTTGTTTATGAATTCTTCCTCTTCCTCCTCCTCTCCTTGTGATGGCCTTGCTTTTTCCATGATTCTTCCTGTGTATAGGGGCAACTGATACTGACAGAGGTTGGTTCCCTGGTTCAGCCTGTCATTGGGGTTGGAGTAGCCACAGTGCCTGTCACTGGGGGATTTGGAGTAGCAACGGTCCCTGTTGCTTCGTTGTCAGATCCAGAGACCTTCTCTTCCCCTTGAGGGTACTGAATAGTGTTGAACAGGGCTCTGTATGTATGGGCCAGGCCCCAGCACATTGCAGTGATTTGTGTCTCTCTGGAGTTGCCAGGGTGACAGCATACTTTTACCAAATATTTTACTAGTTTTTCAGGATTCTGCACTTGTTCAGGAGTGAAGTTCCAAAACATTGGAGGTGCCCACTGTTCTAGGTAATTGCCTATACTATCCCAGACACCCTGCCACTCATAACTATCCAACCCCAGGGCAGATCTCTGGATGATATTTTTAAATTTCTTATTAACCTCAGACAAAACTGAAACAATATTCCCAAGAAGGATCTTAACCACCCAAGGATGTTCAAGATACTGAAAAGTTATTGTAAGGAAGGAGGAAACATCATAGAAGAAGGCAGCGAAGGTGCCATTCTGTATTTCCTCCATAAAAAACCTCCCAGATGAAGACGTATAATTGCTAATTGTCTCCACGAGGTGGTACCCAAAGTACATTAATAGCTTCAGTACAAAACTTAGATGCCAGATTAAGCTCAAGGCCAGTGTTTTAATAACAAATCTCACAGGCAAACCATCACTAATCACTGCAGAGCACAGCAAACTGCAAAAACCAACACCGATCCTTAACATGTACAGCAAAAAAATGAGCATGGTGCAGATCAGGTAAGCCAATATTGAGAACAGATGAATCAATATCGTGGCCTGCAACTATTAACAGATCTAAATTCCTTAATATACTCTGGTTAATCTGTTATTATCTCAAAGCCTTCGTGCCCCACATTCGGCGCCAAAAAGGACTGTCGTGGTTTAGCTTCAGTTGGCAACTAAGCACCACAGAGCTGCTCGCTCACCCTCCCCCTTCCTGGTGGAATGGGGAAGAGAATCGAAAGGGCAAAAGAAAGAAAACTCGTGGGTTGAGGTAAGAACAGCTTAATAATTGGAAAAAAAATTGTAATGAGAAGGAAAATAACAAGGGAGGGAGAGAGACAGGAACAAAACCCAAGGAAAATAAACTCAAGTGATGCAACTGCTCACCACTCGCCGACCGGTGTCCAGCCCGTCCCTGAGCAGCAATTGCTACTGTCTGGCCAACTCCCCCCAGTTTATATACTGAGCATGACACATATGGTATGGAATAGCCCTCTGGCCAGTTTGGATCAGCTGTCCTGGCTGTGCCCCCTCCCAGTTTCTTGTGCGCCCGGCAGAGCATGGAAAGCTGAAAAGCCCTTGAATAGTTTAAGCATTACTTTGCAACAATGAAACAGTGTGTTATCAACATTATTCTTGTACTAAATCCAAAACACAGAACTGTACCAGCTACTAGAAGGAAAATTAACTCTATCTCAGCCCAAACCAGGACAATTATATAACATAAAGGCTCTCATATGGGAAAGCTGGAGTCCCCTCTGCCGCGACGGACTATGTTTACGACGGAAACTACCATTACCGAGTAATTTGAAGTCACTTGGGTAACCTGACCATAACTCAATTCTGTAAAGTGTCAGAAATGTTGAACTGCAGATTAAGTAATCCATTCAAAATCCATTTGAAATCACATGGTAACCTGGCCATCACATAACTCTGTAAAATGACAGAAATAGTAAACTGAACAAGATTCAGTAATCTGGCAGATTGAATGAGAAAGGGCAGACATGTTTTGCTTCTTTTGTTTTTCCTCACAGTATATTACATTTTGCCTAGTACTTTACAATTATGTCTCCACAACTGAGAGAAAATGAAGATATTATAAAGGCTTAAAAATTATATAACAACAAAAACTGCATGGGAATGTTGAGTGATTAGACTAGGCAACAATATATCAACTTCACAAATACATATGAAGCTGAAGCATACTGATTAAATATTATTAAATATTTTACTTGGTGTCTTGCTTCAGTGGTCTGCTGTAGTAAATCTAAGTAAAATGAGATCCTTTTTTCTTTAAACATTTTTTCTAATGGGTGAATATAAAAATATTGCCTTACCATGCTTCTGAAAGCTACATGTATTTAACACTGATACTATGAGCTTCTATCCTTAGACTACAAATCAAATACCATCTGCAAGACAAATTGTGCCCTGAGAAACAAGTATATATCTCTCTGGGAGTCATGAAAAGGCAATGGAGATTCTTCATTTATGAAAAAGCATTGTTCTCAAATGTCAGTGGCACATATGTAGAGCCTCATCAAAAATTCAACAACAGTTTTAAATTCCTTTTTCCCATATAAAATTTAGGTATGCTGTCAGATACGAGAATAATAGTTTAAATGTGAAAATATATTTGCTGATTTCTCTCTTGTTGTTTATTACAATACTTTAAATACTGCTTCTCCAAGGAAACAAGATTGACATTGAAAGAGAGGTATTTGTGGTTACAAATGCTAGGAGGCAAAAAAGGTGCTCTGAATATATTCATTGTGAATAATATTACACAATGATAGTTTACAGAACTCAACTTCCCAACCCCAAAGGCGGCAAACCTGTTATTAAACATGTAAAGCAAAGGAAAAGGATAGAATCCTAGAGGTCAATGGTCTTAGTCAGGTAGGTAGTTTTTAAAGAAAGCTGAAATAAATATAACCTTTGAGGGAAGAGGAAACTAGCAGCTTTTTTTTTTTAAAGCAGAAAATATATTTTTAGACAAAATGTATGTATCACACTATAGGCTTGCATTACTTAACAAGGCATGAGATGGCTGTGTCACTAGCCAAAACTCCTACATGGTCTTTCTATCAAGTCAAACATGAACAAAATCGCATAGATCTGACAGGAATGTAGAAAAGACAACAGTCAATGCTGGTGAGAAACACCTCCTGCAAAAAGAAGCGAGCTTCAGGTGACGATTGAAGTAATCAAAGATAGTTGAATTTGAGTCTTACTGTTGTGAAAAAATGCTTCCTCTAAGAAAAAAAAAATGTTCTTTGAAACTCAATGTATTGAAGGAAAGAGAAAACTAGGGTTGGACGGAATTCAAAAAAAGTTAACATAAACACATTTTTTTCCCAAGTGTAGTAGAAATAATGCTTTCTGGGCCCCAGCATTTTTGACTGTACGAAGATCATAATTTGCTCTGTTAAAGCTCCTGAACATGCTAAATGATAACGAGACCTAAAATGAAATTAGCATCAACTCCATTTACTTGGTACCCCACAAGCTTTGCTGGTACATTTACATAAGTAGGATCCAACTT
Organism: Mycteria americana; assembly: GCF_035582795.1. Lineage (NCBI taxonomy): Eukaryota > Metazoa > Chordata > Aves > Ciconiiformes > Ciconiidae > Mycteria > Mycteria americana. The sequence goes on along the minus strand of NC_134366.1, from coordinate 90,473,096 downwards.
ACCGAGTTCAAACAATTTTTGTAACTGAGAAACAGTGTTAAATAGGCTATTTTTAAACCTGTGGAAAGGCAGTGATGAATTTCTTTAGTGTGTTCTCCATTACTCAGTCTACCCACTGATGACTTTCTATTGTGTCCCCTATTGAGTTATTTGTAATTTATTTCTATATCACGCTTTTCTTTACCATCTAGCTGATAGAAATGTTTCTTGTACCTATTTAAAACATAGCAATCTATATTGCATACAAAATGCAATAGTGTTTACAGCTTTTCCCAGAACATTCTTATTTGGAAATTTTTCACAGTAACTATGGCACATGAAGAAAGCTGTAACTGTGAAGCCAGAAAGAATGTAGAACCTCTAGGTTTTTAGCTTTGCATCTGGCTATATCTAATTTTCTAGACAGAAAGATGGTGCCAGATAAAAGAGAAGCAGATTTATAGCTAATTCCTCATGCTTATCAAAAAAGAGAGAAAAAAAGTATATTTTGGAGTTCCCTTTCAAATCGAGCTACATCTGAAGATGTGAAAAAATCACTAACGTTCAAAAGCACTCACTGCTACTCTTATCCATAGCAGCAAGATTAATAAATAATTAACAGCATTTCCAAAACAAACATACCTCAAAGACATTGGTGTCTTAATTCTTCTGAAGAATTACTACCTCAGCTGCCTTTTTGTCTTCTGGTCTTGAGTTTGTTGTGTAGCCTAGGAAAAATAAATCTCAGCTTACTTTCAAAATGAAAGCATAAGGCTAGACCCAAGGAAAAAAACTTAATAGCATTGCAGTTAATTCCTCTGTAATCCTACCTCATTATCTTAAGCAAATAAATCTCTGAAAAGGATTGCCTTATTAAAAGTGAATTAGAAAACTGAATGTCATCTGTGCAGGGAGACATTCTCTTAAAATGCAATCAGCAAGGAAGCTCATAAATAGGGCACTATATAAAAATGTTCCTATCAGGCAATCCTTAGCAGATTTTCAACAGATGTGTATGTAACTATGATTTCACAAATTCCTAAAATAAAATGTGTTGACATCGTTTACCACGAACTTTCAAGAGTCTAAAAAAATGTACTCATTTAGATTCTACAGAAAGAACAGTATTAAAAAGATATGTAAAATGTAGCAAGAATGGCTATTGAATTGTCATACCTCCCACTCTTGCATAGCATCATAATGTTTGGTTTACCAAGGAGAACTTAAAAAAAAATTAAAATAATTAAGGTTGTTATGTTTTGATTTTATTTCTATAACTATGTAAAATTCAGGAGGCATAGCCCCTAGGTGCATCTTAACACTCATTACACATTTTTAGAAGTGCACGTGGCGTGTATAAGCAGTGACGTAGTAGTGCACGCTACAAACAGAAATCAGAGACAAACTACTGCAGCCGCTATCATTGTTAGAATGTTGTAAGCTTTCTCAGAAAATGTTTACCAATTGTAAGCATTTTTTGATATATTAGTTAGAAATAGAAAACATGGGTTATCAGATCCTTGGAAAAAATAAAAAAATCAATACTGTTACAACAAAGATTTTTTTATTAAGAAGTGACAACTTTATTATTAACTTAAAAGAAAATAACAGATATCTGTAGAAGCAGATTGTCCTTTGCATTTTTAGCTTCATTAGTATTGAACTTCTCAACTTCACCTTAAAATACTCTTCTTATCTTAATCATCCTGTGAGCTATTCTTTACTTCAAATTACTTTATATCTGTACCAACACAATCTAATTATTTTAAAAGAAAACAACACAGAACACAGCTTGCTTGAAGGGCATTGAAGGATAACAAAACTAAGTGAACCCAGCTCTGGAAGATGATTGTGTCGTATAAAACTTTTTAATACAATGTGGAAAAATCTAATGAAAATGGTATTCAAATGAAAGTAATAAAAGGCAGACAAAGCCAAAACAGAAATGAAAAAAAAACTAAAAAGGGTTCATCGGAACGTCGTTCATACCCACAAGCCAGAAATGTAGCAAGTCGGAAAGAAGTCAGGAAACTATTTTCTGACAATGGCTGATTCTAAGTCCTTTACTTCAGTATTTCTCAAAAAAAGTTAGATAATGACACACACGTGAGTTTGAACACACGAAAGCCAATGCACGCTACAGAAACTAAAACAAGGCATCCAGCATTCACAACAAGATGGAAGAAGTAACATATATTACATTATCATGTAAGATTCTTTAAGAGCTAGGAGACTGTGTATTTCAGGTTCACAAAATTAAAATAATCACACTGCTACCATTAAGACCAAATCTTGATTTATGAACATTTATAAGTCAAAGGGGCCTTGACTTGGGTTTTTGTATTACTTTTTCAAATGGTAATATAATGAAGTCTTATACAAATTTTCATATTGCTCCTTTTGATAACAAATTTTGAGACTTGCAATGTTCAAGCTGAACCGATGTCTCTTCATCCAAGCACTATTTTCATCTGAGTGCTATAACATTTTCATGGTACGTTGAAAGTGAGATAATGGAGTGACAGTGGCAAAAAAAGTCTTGGTTGAATAATGTATCTTTTAATGAATGTTTAGGTGAGAAGTGGCAACAAAACAGATACTTTCTTTCATACTGACATCTTTCTTTTTCTTATTTAGATCCATTAAGTAAGTAAAAGTCTTCAAATGCATTGTTTCATGGAGCAAGAGCACACATGTAAAAGTTGTTTGCAGTCTCTCACATAGATCATTACACCTTTGTATTGCTAGATTAGGTGGAGTATTTAATCAGATTTATTGATTTTATGGTGTTTGCTGAGACTTGAGAAAATGCCTAATTCTTTCAGTCTGCTAATTTTTTTGTTTCTTCTTCTCCTGACTTTGGTTGGTTGGTTGGGGTTTGTTGTTTGTTTGTTTGCTTTGGTATTTTAAAGGCTACTACTAAGTTAGTATCTTTGTTGTTCATGTATTTGTTCACAACTCTGAAATCTGATGTTTTCTTCTCTATGCTGTCTCTTGTGACAGATAAAAAGACTGTATTCAAGACTTAAATGTTTATTAAGTCAAATCTGAAAGTTTAATAAAATTGATTAAAAACAATGTTCTCCTTCAATCTGACATATTCAAACAATTTTTTTTTTTAAGCTACGAGCACAAACACAGAAAATATTTGCAACTAGAAAACAACACAATACTGCTGTCAACTGCTTCCCATTCAAGAAACTGCAAGCCTGAAGTGGTACAGTGTTCCATTAGGGACATTACGTAATGCCTAAACATGGGAGAAAGTGAATCAGAACCAGTGAGATTTTTGTATTATATACTGAGCATGCCATCCCACCTCTATTGGGAAGCACTCATCTTATTTGAAAGAAATTGAGGCGAAAGATGGACAAAATTCCTCTAAGAAAGCACAAATGCACTTATTTCACTTGTTTTGTTTGGAATTTTCTTTCTTTTCTTTAGAGCAAAGGAGTTGCACACTATTCAGAAGATTTAAAAGATCTGGTTTTGGATTTCTGAAGTTTACAAATGTCTCCTTCAACAAATCTGGAACACAGCACTTACTAAAGAAAACAGACTTCTGGGAAGAAAGATTTCTCCATTTTCCCATAATATTATAGGACAGACGTACAGTCTGTTATTTCTCCCGCTGATGAAGAAAAAGGAAAAGAAACTGAGACCCTATGTCTTCTAGCCTACCTTTTATCTTTTCAGTTTGGGACAGTAGATAGAGTCTGTAGACACAAAGCCAGTCTTTATTCTGATTTGCTTTTCAAGAAAATCACAGTAATTGTCAAGGAAGCATTCTCAGTACCACTATGGACATTTTAGAACAGACTGAGGAAGGTGAGAAGCAATATTTAAATTTTAGGAGGCTGCTAGTTTTATACCAAAAGAAAAAAATGTGTCCACATACCTAAAACATTAAAACAAAGTTATTTAAATCATCATAAACACCCCACACACACTAAATTAGGTTTTTTTTGAGAGAGAAAAATCTTATTCATCTTTAAATTTAAGATAGTTTTGGTTTTACTCTTGGAGAAGCACTCCATTATTCCATGCCAGATGAATCCGGTCTGCTTCTGTGACCAATGGAATCTTCCGTGTGTTCTTTCTCCCAGATAAGCTTTACCTGTTAGCCCTGCATCCTTTTATCTGTTGGCTTTATATTGGTTTGTATTTGTCTGTACACATACTTCTTTATATTGATCTGTTTATTTAGGTTGTCCAATTCTGTTGTGCAGGGTACACAATTCAGCTGTAACAACACTCCTAATGCAGCCCAGGACACCATCAGCCTTCTTTGTGTTTCACTTTGTGTCCACCAGGACCCGCAGGTCCTTTTCTGCCAAGCTGCTTTCCAGCTGGTCAGCCCCCAGCATATACTGGTGCCTGGGTTTGTTCCTCCCCGGGTGCAGGACTTTACACTTCCCCTTGTTGGACTTCATGAGGTTTCTGGCAGCCCATTTGTCCAGCCTGTCCAGGTACCTCTGGATGGCAGCACAACCCTCTGGTGTGTCAGCCACTCCTCCCAGCTTTGTGTCATCTGCAAACTTGCTGAGGCTACACTCTGCCCCATCATCCAGATCATTAATGAAGATGTTAAGCAGGACTGGACCCAGTGTTGACCCCTGGGGTACACTGCTAGTTAATGGCCTCCTACTAGGCTTCACGCTGCTGACCACCACACTCTGGGCCCAGCTGTTCAGCCAGTTTTTAGTCCACCTCACTGTCTGTTCATCGAATCCATGCTTTATCAGCTTCTCTATGAGGATCTTATGGGAGACAGCGTCAAAAGCCTTGCTGAAGCCTAAGTAGCCTTGCTGACGTCCACTGCTCTACCCTCATCTAACAAGATGATAGTCATTTTCTCATAGAAGGTTATCAGTTTGCTCAACCATGACTTCCCATCAGGGCCCATGGACTTATGTATATTCAGTTTGCTTAAGTATTCCCTGAACTGATCCTCTTCCACCATGGGTACACCTTCCTTGCTCTAGTCTTTCCCCTGTCTTCGGGGCCTGAGATTCCTGAAGGCTGGTCTTGCCAGTAAAGACTAAGAAGGTGGCATTCAAAACCTCAGCCTTTTCCATGTTCCATATCACCAGGTTCCCTGCCTCATTGAGCAGTGGGCCTACATTTTCCCTGGTCTTCCTTTTGTCACCTATGTACATATAGAAGCCCTTCTTGTTGTCTTTTGACTTCCCTGGCCAGATTCAATTCCATTTGGAATTTGTCCCTCCTAACAGCATCTCTGCAGGCTCAAACAGTGCTTCTATATTCCTCCCAGATCACCTGTCCCTGCTTCCACCTTCTGTATGCTTCATTTTTGTGTTCAAGTTTGCCCAGGAGCTCCTTGTTCATCCATGCAGTGCTCCTGGTTTTTTTGCCTGACCTTCTGCTTGTAGGGATGGACCGACAGCAGTAAAATATAAAACTGTTAAAGTATTTATGAAATGGTTTTCTCAGCAGTGTAACTCATGGGAGACAAATTCACAAATCTATGCATACAAAGAGTGCATTTAATAATATTTAAGTAAAACTTGTAGGAAATCAACATCGGCAGGAGGTAGACTCTACACTGGTAGTACTGTTCTCATTTTATTCTAAACTCACTGTCAGAGAAAAAAGTGTAGCTGCTAAACAGATTAGGGGAATATAATGAATCTGTGAAATTGTGTTGAAGTGTTGCCTCTTCCATCTTCCAAAAGCCTTTATTATGGTATTTCTGTGAATCACTTATTTCTGAGGAGTGTTAAAAAATATCTCTCCGAGGACTGGTAAGCTTCAACACGTTAAGCTTCAACAACTGCTGTACCACCCTTCTACCCAAACAGCTAAGAGCTTTCAGAGAGCACATACAGGAAAAAACTTTTGCTCTTTATTAGTAATTCACCTTTGCTTAAGTGCCCAACTTACTGCTTTTCAGACTGCAGGTAGTTAGTTCAATTCCCAATAAACTAAGGCTTAATGTATATTCAAGAAGTACTTAAACTAAAGCAACTGATTTAATGCTGCTGTCTGGATCATTAGTGTGCTAGCAGGGGACTCCCAAATCACCAGTTTAAGAACTGCTACTCAGTCGTTAAGGAATTTTTCAAAGTGCTGCACCAGCACTCAGGGAACTTCAAAACATAAAGAACTTGTTCTGTACCCAGCTAGTTACTGACACTTCTCAATTACTGTGATGTTTTACATGCGTTTTGCAAAAGTGCAAGAACTGCACAATATGAGGAAGAAGTAAAACATGAAGCCTTCAGTACTTATTAAGTACTGTAATTGCAACAATTGCAGTTACCCAGCTTGTTCTGTTGTGAGCCGATTATGTGACAGCTCCTGAGGGATACACAATATTACAGTAAACTAATGAATTAGCACCTCAGTCAGACTACTAACTCCATTTTGTGAAGGACAAAATACACGTACAAGAGGGGCACAGAATACAGCCAGTGACTGTCCTCTAGCAGAGAGCATTTTTTCCATTTTAAGACTTCTTTTCTTGGTGCCCATGTGAAATCACATGATGAACTTAAGCAAGCCAAACAAACTGTTATCTGTGTAAACACATCCACACACGTTTTGTACCATGTACTCCTACACATATGTAGACAGCACCTTGATAATTTTGAATGAAACTGTTGTGGTCTTCGCTAAGAAGAAGACTTAGTTTACTCATTTAGGTAGATAACATGGGTTTAGCAGCCAATTTAGCAGCCAATCTTATATAAAATGAAAAGTATAAAAACTTGGGAAGAAGCACGACAAAAAAGTCATCGTCATCACCACCTGCTGCACTGGACAGACTCTCTCCCCATTTTAAAAATTGATGGCTTGAAACAGGTATTTAAATTAATATTTAGGTTACTTAACTAACTTACACATTTTCTTACTAGTTCCAAATTTATCTGCCATTGCTGACATCCAAAATTCTGCTTTTGCATAGTCTCCATAAAATCTTTGTTCACCCTGGAAGTTGGTCCTATCTTCTATCTATCATTGATATCTTTATTACAGATATCTTGGTCCTATCATTGTCCTATCATTGGTCCTATCATGGTCTTATCATTGGTCCTGTCATTGATACTTGGTCCTATCATGGTCCTATTGTTGATATCTTTATCAATGATCTGGACAAAGGGATCGAGTGCACTCTCAGTAAGTTTGCAGACGACACCAAGTTGTGTGGGAGTGTTGATCTGCTGGAGGGTAGGAAGGCTCTGCAGAGGGACCTGGACAGGATGGATCGATGGGCTGAGGTCAATTGTATGAGGTTCAACAAGGCCAAGTGCAAGGTCCTGCACTTGGGCCACAACAACCCCATGATCACTACAGGCTTGGGGAAGAGTGGCTGGAAAGCTGCCAGGCAGAGAAGGATCTGGGGGTGTTGGCTGACAGATAGCTGAATATGAGCCAGCAGTGTGCCCAGGCGGCCAAGAAAGCCAATGGCATCCTGGCCATTGTATCAAAAATAGCATGGCCAGCAGGACTAGGGAAGTGATCGTGCCCCTGTACTCGGCACGGGTGAGGCCGCACCTTGAACCCTGTGTTCAGTTTTGGGCCCCCCACTACAAGAGGGACATTGAGGTGCTGGAGCATGTCCAGAGAAGGGCAACGAAACTGGTGAAGGGTCTAGAGCACAAGTCTGATGAGGAGCGGCTGAGGGAACTGGGACTGTTTAGCCTGGAGAAAAGGAGGCTGAGGGGAGACCTTATCACTCTCTACAACTACCTGAAAGGAGGTTGTAGAGAGGTGGGGGTCGGTCTCTTCTCCCAGGTAACAAGTGATAGGACAAGAGGAAATGGCCTCAAGTTGTGCCAGGGGAGGTTTAGACTGGGTATTAGGAAATTTTTCTTCACTGAAAGGGTTATCAAGCATTGGAACAGGCTGCCCAGGGAAGTGGTTGAGTCTCCATCCCTGGAGGTATTTAAAAGACGTTTGGATGAGGTGCTTATGGACATGCTATAGTGGTGGTCTTGATAGTGTTAGGTTTACGGTTGGACTCAATGATCTTAAAGGTCTTTTCCAACCTATACAATTCTGTGATTCTGTGGTTGTCTGAAATAAGAGCACACAACTTCCACTCACAATAATTCCAAATAATTCTGTAGGGATGATGACTGTAGAGAGAGAACATATTTGGTTTTCCCTTTCAATCAGCAGTCTGAGTTGTCATAAGAGACTGCTGCTTAGGATAGCTCCTGTCTTTCTCCCCCTGTGCTCCTGGAATACCACTAGCTGATAAGAACAGAAATTAGGTTAGGTATTAAGCACAACTATCTTGCTGAAGTACTTCTTCATTTTCTATGGAAGAATACAGAAATTATAGGCTGAGAGGTTGCTACTGTTTTGCTCTTTCATTTTTCATAATGGAGTAAGAACTTATTGGGGAAGAACACAGCAATATGGAGTAATTTCCACCTGCAGATGAAAGAGGATGCTTTTCATCTTAAGGACTGAAAAGACAATGAACAACATATGAAAAACAGTAAAATATTAGAAATGCCCCTCTCCCCCCCAGAACCTGAAAAGGAACAAGAAGTAAAATTGCTAGTATATAGAAAATGTAAACAAAATATATGAAATGTCAGTAAAATATTGTGTCCGTATTAAAACAGATGAAACTCTAGATTCATTCTGGTTTTACTAAGAATGTAGATGTCCCAGGCTACATTACAGTACCTTCTGTTTGTGGGTTAACTCTGCCCTTCACATACTCAGCAAAATAAAGACTTGTTACAGTCAGTGGCAGCTGAGTTATCTCAGAGTTCTCATTGGTACTGAAGTGACAGAAAAGTTCTGTACAAATCTTAACCAAAAATAAATTAGAGTGAATTTATCAGGTTCTTCTAATAATTTGTTTCCTTTTTATTGCAGCTCCTACATTTTGTAGTGTGTTTAATCTTAGTAAGGCACTTTTAAATATAATCATATTAAGTATCTGAATTTACTCATAACATTAGCATTAGCACATTCAAAGGGTTTTGAAAATAGAAGCTAATAAGGGTTATGTTTACACACACACTTTCGGTCTCCATGAAGTATCTTAACAGATTGCTGGTGGATTAATCTGCCAAAATTGAGACCTTTAAAATGTCTTCATCAGCTAGTCATTTAGACTCTCTTTATGGTCAGTGGAGGGAAACAGACATATGTGCAATTCATCCTAATCTACATGTCTGTAACAGGTCAGACAAGTTGCTTACTTCTTTCCATCAATTATAAAGCTATGACCAGCATCACTAGCAAAAATGAATTTTAGGTAAATATTCTGGTCCTCATACTAGACCCTGGGAACCTTTTTAACATGTGAAGCTTAAGTTCTAGCTCTGCCTCCCAGGAACTTCAGAACAATGTTACGCCTACAGTTCTGGTATTCTATATTGGCTCACAACAGATTAAAAGTTTCCAGAACTGAATAGCTGAGACATATTCTCTCGTATGTGCTTTACTGCAGCTGAAGTCAGTCTTGGATGGGAAACCATATGTAGACAAATTACTCCACCAATATCACATACCTTGCCCTGCCTCTAAATGACACAAATTTCTAGAGGTTTTCATGACTGCTGATCCCCCCCCTCTAATCTGTCTCTCTCTAGCATTATGTTCTGTTATCTGCTTTTTTTGTGATATTCAAAGTATAATTAAAACAATGCAAAATATATCTCATTCTAAAAATCTTGCATGCATACTTAGAAAGCCTTTCAGAAGAAAAAGTGGCTCATCAGTCCGTTATTTTGGCTGGGCATACAAATCTGCCAAGGTAAACCAATTCTACAGGCCTGTTTTCTTCAAAAATTACTTGGCATGCCCAATGAAAGCACAGTAGGCTTTTTGATACCTGTACATTACCAGTTATCACTAAAAACACAGTATGAGCAAGTTGTTCCACAGAGAAAAATATCTAAATTATTCTTCCTACAGATTTGTGTTTGTTCCTGTGTTTATAACAATGACATCAGGTCCCTAACATCCCGGTCACACCCCTACTAAGCAAAAGAGTGCACATGGTGTGCCTCCAGCTATTTGTGCACTGAAAGGACAGTTAGAACAAATACGATGACTGGCTGATTAGCTGCTACAAACAGCATGTATGATGCTCAAGTCCTGTTCTGCCTGTCCTCCCCGCAAGGGTACACTAATGCTGCTCTCCCATTCAACTAGTTAATCAGTTTTCACACAAATAATGTACAAACATAATGACCTTTGAGACTTCTTCCTTACTTTCACCTTCAATAGAAACTGGCAAACCAATTCAGAAGTCAAGAAGGAGGGACTGGCAGATAGAAGCAGGCAACCTCATCAAACCACATTTAAAAAGAAAAACAGACCAAGAACAACTTAAGCACATAATGAAAATACAGATGAAGAACTCATTTTATGTAAAAGTAGTAAAAAAGTAATCATAAATTAAATTGTAGGGCAATACACACTGATGGACCATAATAGCTATGCAGATTCTGTTCAGCCGCTTGGCCAAGACGGTGTTGATTGACTGGGCTCAGTAGAGCACTGTGCATGAGAACTTGCTACAAAATTGTTCTTTGCACTATGCTTTCCGTATGTGCAGGTCTTTTGCTTAAATAAGCTATATGAAGTGTCAATACAATTTCAGCACACTTGAAAACAGAATGCAAATTCAAAGCCTATTCATGCATCCATATGACCATATGGTCATAAGTGTGGAATATATAGGGAGTAAATGTAATAAGTAGTCCAAAATTTTTCCAGAACTCCATCATTAGCTTGAAAAATAAATTGAATAATCTATCACTTGAATTTAATCAGTCAGTATTATTTTTACAAAATGGCACAGGCATAATATAATAAATCAATACAATGTCCTAAGTAACAGAACAAAACCTAAAAGGACAAAATCCTAGAACAAAATTGACCTAAAAGTACAAATCTAAGTGTCTCTCAAAAAAATGTAATAAACCACAAATGTTTAAAAGAAAAAACAAAATCTACTTTTCTAATTTGGAACTCATCATGATTATTCCTGTTATTTCTTAAGTCATCCATTTAAAATTTATTTTTCCCCACCACCAATGTTAGCTGAATTTTGTTCCTTCATAAACATTTTAAGTAAAATGAGTTCTTTGAAATAACGGAAGATGAATTTTGCGGAACAGAATTCTCAATGTACTCAATGTACAAGGTAAGAAAGATATATTCATTAGAAGCTGAAAAGGAAAGATGGAATGGTTCCATCACTTGCATATTTTCCAAATGATTGTCTTTATTTAAGCCAATATCAAGTGCACAGTCTTAAGAGACTGCAGCTTTACCTGGTCTGAATTCTTCAGGAATAAATATATCACTTTTTTATTGGTTTTCTTCTCTAGCAGTTTGGAGAAAGATGGATCAAATATAAAAATGGAGTTGGAAAGTTAAGTTTCTCATTAAAAGTTATCAAAGAATAAGAATATGTTAATACGATGCAATAGTATGGTAATTTATCTGGAGAAGATCACTATCATAACAACCTGTGCTGGTTTTGGCTGGGATAGAGTTAATTTTCTTTATAGTAGCTAGTATGGGGCTATGTTTTGTATTTGTGCTGGAAAAAGTGTTGATAACACACTGATGCTTTAGTTGTTGCTAAGTAATATTTGCACTAGTCAAGGACTTTTCAGCTTCCCATGCTCTGCCAGGTGCACAAGAAGCTGGGAGGGGGCACAGCCAAGATAGTTGATCCAAACTGACCAAAGGGCTATTCCATACCATATGACGTCATGCTCAGCATATAAAGCTGGGGAAGAAGAAGGAAGGGGGGACATTCGGAGTTATGGAGTTTGTCTTCCCAAGTAACCATTACGTGTGATGGAGCCCTGCTTTCCTGGAGATGGCTGAACACCTGCCTGCCCATGGGAAGTAGTGAATGAATTCCTTGCTGTGCTTTGCCTGCACATGCGGCTTTGCTTTCCCTATTAAACTGTCTTTATCTCAACCCACGAGTTTTCTCACTTTTACTCTTCAGATTCTCTCCCTCATCCCACCAAGGGGGAATGAGCAAGTGGCTGTGTGGTCCTTAGTTGCCAGCTAGGGTTAAACCACGACACAACCTTTCTTAGAACAATAAAAGTGAAACTAAAGAGTTGACTGACCTGAAACTATGACTGAATTAAAATAGAAATCTAGGAGGAAAAATCTTGATTACTGAAAAGCACATCAGAATGAAGCATGTATAAATGCAAAAATAATTTTTCAAGACATATTAGAAAATTTTAAAAAACCCTTTTCCTTCACTTTTTAAATAAAAAATACTTTTGAGATGAACACAAATATTTTAGTTTACAGTAATGAAATAAATGCTAATTAATTATCAATATCATTTGTGGACTGTGTGCAAAGAACATCCCAGTCAATTGTTTAAAAAGTTGCATGCAATTATCAATGTACTGGTCTACTTCCTCATTCCTATTTCTTATCAATAACAAATAATGAAAATTACTATTCACAACCACTGAATAACCAGTTTGCTTCAGAAACCAGTAAGATCTACTAGATTTCATTTCTATGTGATGACAGCAGTCCTACCCTGTAAAAATAAGGCAGCTCTGCATTTTCTTGTTCTTGCTCTCTTCTTGTAAAAGGAAATCTGCTCTCTAAACCCTTTCCAACTTCTTGTCATTAGACCAAAGGTGAAATACAGCTTATTTGCTTCTCCTTCCAGTTCACAGCTCTTCCAGAAGATGCTCAGAGCCATTTCCCTCCCTTGGTTGATTGATTAGTCAATTCACTGAAAACAAACAAAACATCCTAGGTAGCATTCTGATGCTATCATAAATAAATACAGTTTGCCAAACAATCTTGATATACTTGACTTTATCAGTTAAGCAAATTTTCTCTTCTAGTTCCAAGCACATCAATATCAACTTGTTAAGTTTCAATATTGCAGCATCCCTCACACTACAACTATCTTCAGCTGCTTCTCAGTCAGTCAAAGCTAATAATTTTCTTTTCCGTTGGAAGGAATATTTCCTGTGCCGTTATCTCACAAACGTAAAATAAACAAACAAATAAGTCATAAAAAGTAATATGCATTGACATTTGGGTCTAAAATTGGATTCTTCAGGTCGCTTATACTCAAATAAATGCACAACAGAGAGAAGTTAGATGGAAGGTAGACAACTAAGGCAGCAGTCTGAACTCAAGAAGTACCTAGCAAGCAATTTTATTTTTATGCATTACCATCAAGCACAGAGAGGCAAACTTAGTAGCGTTGAAAAAAAAAAAAAAGTGAATTTCAGTGGTGAAATGAAAAATAAGTAAAACAAGGAGCACAACTATTAAGGATGACTGAAGTTTAAAAATCAAAACAAACCACCAAACACAACCCCCCAAAAAAACCCATCTACACTTGTATCTTGAAAACAATCCAGAAAATTTAGAGTAGCTTTTTCCCCAGAGACAAAATATGGTAAGGATAATGAATGCAATTAAACCATCTTATTATCCACCCAAGTACTCCATTTTCTAAGATGTGATACACAGTTGTGCATATTCAAGGGTAGTCTGAACTTCAAATCTGTGGCTCAGGTAAGTAACAGCATACAAGGTGTGGGAAGTATACCCTCAATTATGCTACAAACGATACACAGCTGGCAAAAGAATTAGCAACAGCTGCAACTAAACTGGTACAGAACATGATTTTACTTTGTCTTCCAGATGAATCATGCTTACAGTCTAACCAGCTGCAACGGTTGTTGAGCTTTGCCAGCAGTCTTTCCTCTGTACTACACATGACTTAAAGCTGAGTTTCTAAAGTTTTCAGCAAAGACTGTGTGTTCCTGTATGCTTGGCTGACATTTATGAGCGTAAAATACAAATAATAATTAACTAAGCGAATGAAGCTGGAGTATTAACCTGATTAGCTTGTGTTCTACATTCTGAAGTCCCATGAAGGAAACATTAATGCCTGCAATTTGCAAAGGACTGGACTCAGGTAACATCATGGCCTTTGAAAAAGATATGCAAGACATTCTCAGTAATACACATGATTCATCTGATTGTGTGTAAGGCTGGGTCAGAGCAGAACTGATGTATTACTTTTCCTCGATCATTACTTAGTAGAAAAGTAGTCTGCTGGGCTACATATTTTTTTTAGAAATATTCTTCACTAGAAAACACCACTTAAAAAAACCAAACAAACTTGTAAAACAAATGAATGGACTGTCATTACTTTTTGTGGGTAGCAGCAAAACTCCCCCTTTCTCCCCAACAGCGCTAATCTGGAGTATTACTCAAGTAACAGTAAAAATTGCCATTGCGTTTACTGCTGCTGCTTTGCACAGTTCTGATCACTTTTAAATTTTGTGACCTATCACTGAAGAACATTTGTTGAAAATCAGTAATTAACACTTATTTTAACATTTTATTCCCAATTTTGAGACAAAGGGAAAAAAAGTCAAGTTTTGATAAATATGACTATTCTTAATTTACAATTAACAGGTTTCATTGGCAGTTCTCAGCTCTTCAGCTGCTTAACTAGAAACAGAATTAGCTGCTACACACAGCTGAGTATCATTACTCCAAAACCCTTTAGACACAAGATTCAGCTGTGTAAAAATTTTTCATAAAACTGTTACACAGTTTTGTGTAACAAATACTGGCTATTGAACAATTAAATTAATTGCTATTTTTAGATTTGACTAATTTATTCATCCTTTTAAGAAAGAAAAAAAATCACATGTAGCTTACTGAAATTCTTAATACCTAAGATGGGTTTATTTTTTTAAAATATAACCTCAAAACAATTTTTGGAACTAGTACCTCCATTTTTTAATACCTATTGCAATTTTCTAATTGAAGCTTTGTTTAGTGTGTCCTCTACTTACCTAAGAAGATTCTTACTCTTCCAGCCAAAATCTCAAGGTTGGAAGAAATAACATGGGCTTGACACTGTTACTTCATCACAATTTTATATCTTTAGTGTCATTAATTTTTCTCTAGTTATAAAAATTGGCTATTTTAAGAAACACTGCATTCTGCCATATGACATATGACATTTTCAATCTCTGTTAAAGGTGAGTAACTTGTGAACCAGAACAGGATTAGAGTTGCTATCACTTGATTAGGAGAAATTCCAAAGAATTTCTTTAGATATTACTTCAAGACTTCATTACGTCTAAATTCACCACTTGTAGACTTTTTGAACATGTCCTAAGCAATCTGTTTGATTGATTGGTCCCAATGTCTCTTCAAATAGATATCTGCTTATTGCAGCTGCTTCATTTTCTGAAGGCAGTGATACTGAAGTTCTTTTAAATCAACAGCATTGTACACCACAGGCTTCTAGAGTAACTAGCATTCTGGTTTTAGCTGCCTAATTACAAAAAGCAACCAAGTATTAACAAATAAGAGATGCTATATTTTAATGTTCCTATGTTCATAGAACAGAATGACATGGATTTCAAAAGCTCCTGATTTCTTTTTGCAAAGGAAAAACCACTACTAACAGAGAAGGAAAGGTCCATATTTTATTCAATGAATAAAATTGAAACAAAAGATACTTAACAAAGACAGGCCAACATTTTGAATAAGGTTATCATTCAGTTATGTAAAAAAATCCGACCATTGTCTTGCATGACTCTCATTAACCAAATATAGCCTTTTACAGTCCACATACAGTCAGCTCAAATTGTCAGGGAATTTCTGAGTAAAGATCAAGACTAAAGAAAACAGAACTAAGAGCTTTCCACTTCTTCCTATATGCAGACAACAGGAGTTTCAGATGTAATTATTCAGACATTGCTGAATATTTAAGTGTGTGTATAAAGTAACATAGTGCTCTGACTGCAGAAAGTAAAGGATATGTTCAACATTTGCTGCAATGATTAATCTTATCTCAAGCCGATACATATTATTTTGATACACTACAAAGTGTCTCTTGAGATCTACAAACAACCCACTGAAATCCACTTAAGTAAAGCTGTTGGTTTTGATGACATCACGCCATTATATACCAGCAGAGAATTAATTTAATAATCATATTACTTGTTCTGATATGTAATCTGAAATTCTGCAGAAATGAGATGGGTACACAAAATCAGAGAGACAAACTCAGACCATTAAGCAGAAACCAGCTATCCCAATGCATGTCATTCTTCACTTTCTTCTTCTGATGTGAACTGGCCAAAAAACTAGTGAATATCTAGAAGTGTTTTAAGCCACATTTTAGTAATGATTTGGAACAGAAATAGAAATGTGTCATTTGCTGTGTACGAAGGAATAACGGATTATTCTACCTGGGTGTGTTCTCAGAGTACTATAAATGGTCGTCCATTTGCAATTTCCTTCTGCTGTGTTGACTGTCAGTTTTCATCTTATCTACAGTATTTATTAGAGACTTTACCTTAAAGAAAGAATGCAGTATCCCAGCAAAGAAAGAAAAAAGAATCAATGCCTTCTAGAATATTTTGTACAACATTGGTCAACCTGGTCACTAAAGATGCATTTGAACTAAAATAAGAGCCCAGAAAAGCTAGTAAGATACTAATGGAATTGCAGGGACTTTTCATGCAAGAAAACTAGAGGAACTTAACAAAATCAAGGTGAAGAGGAAAATGATTACTCTGTAGAAATTCATTAAGTGCTACAGATTGGGACAGAAGAAAATAATTTGAAGTAAAAGATAATAAAGATAGTTAAAGGTAGTTTTAAAAGTAGGTTAAAAAACTCCTAGTCTCTCACAAGCAGAATGTCTGAGTTCCACATAGACAGTTTCTGGCCAGAAGCCACAGTTCTTAAACAATGTTAGGTATCCCAAAGTGGCAGGACACTTCCAGTAACCCACTGGCTTCAAGAGAAACCACTTGAACACCTACAAAAAACATGTTAGTATTCTTGATTATACTAAGATGTTCCCATATCTACCCAAAGCCACATCTAATTCAGACATGAACACTGACTTCACACAGTTTTGGCCAAGTCTTTAATTAAGCATGCCTCCCACCCATTGCCTAGCTACTTGCCCGTACCAGTGCAACAATGAAGCACTCTTTTCCTCAGCATCTGTTGCCTCTCTTGCCACTGGCCTTGGTAGGCAGGCTTTGCTGCACCCTGCCCCCCGACTCTGCAGCTGAACTGCTGCCCTGCCCTGCAGTGCATGAAGTGCACTGGGGTAACCGCGGGAGCTGGAATCTGCCCAGTGTGCTTGGGGCAAGGGAGCTGTCCCTGGGGCTGGGCACAATAGCCAGGGACACAGATCCACCAAAAGGATGAGAGAAAGGCATATGTTGAAACTATCTTCAAAATGGGCCAAAAGAACAGTTCGTGAAACCTACAGGCTGGTGAACCTCAATTTTGTCCTTGGGAAAAATCACAAAGCAAGTCCTCTTGGTCTGCAGCCCTTCTTCAGCCCTCCAGACTGAGCCTTGGGAGCCCAAAGGGCAGGGGAAGGGTGAGTAGAACATCAGAAAAAGGGATAGATCCTTGGAAATTTTGTATTTATCTCATTTTGACTGAATGCACTGAACTGAACTACAAGTGTTAGCATTATTGTAACTGGATTAATAACAATCTGCTTGTTAGACTAAAAATTAGACTATAGCACTCAACAAGATTGTCTCTCACAAATTGATGGGAATTCAAGCAAGCTAATCTGGAACTTGGATGCAACAAACTGGTAACAATTTTATACTTACCATTTTCACTTCCCACTCCACTGTCTTCTTTCAGAGATAAAAAAATAATTAAACTAAGTAAAAACATGACAACACTGAAATGCTTTATCTGTATCTGCTAACTCCTTTTGTCTTATGTTACTTTCCTATATCAGTGCTATTCTAATGAAGACCCTTTCCTTCTGATAAGCTAAGGACATGACTGATTTGTGATAGCTTGAAATAAGCAAATTAATTTAAATACTTTTAAAATGTTGATCATTACTAACTGTCTTATCATACAGTCACTCTTACGTATTCGTTCCAAAGCTGCTGCAACTGTTTAGGGAATTAAATATGTGTTCATACTGGGAGGTGGGGAAAGCCAGGATTTGGTTTCA
The DNA here is from genome assembly GCF_035582795.1 of Mycteria americana. Lineage (NCBI taxonomy): Eukaryota > Metazoa > Chordata > Aves > Ciconiiformes > Ciconiidae > Mycteria > Mycteria americana. The sequence continues at coordinate 90,455,125 of NC_134366.1, read as the reverse complement.
AAACTGGCAGGAACTCTTGACTTACACGGGGGAAGGATACTGCTAATAAGCTGAATGGCAAAAGCTTAAAAACTGGGTAGGGCCAAACATTGTTGAGTTCCGAAATCATCAGGACATGCGCAGCCAAGAACCGCTGCCTGACAGAAGCAAGAAATTCTCAGTGAGGTGACTGGGACACTCTTGAAGACAAGCTGCAGTCAGCTGGAGAAGCTGCCTTTCCTAAGGGTCAGGTGACCTTCAGAAAGACCAGGTTTTGGCTCCAGAGTTCCCCCTTCTGTTGACCATTACCAAATATTACAGCTCAAACACCCTTCTTTGAACAAGACTGCTCATCAGCAATTGCAGGAACTTTGTGGAAGCAACACTTCTTGTTGAGTTCCAACAGACATAATGAGTAAGCTATTTTCCTTATGGAAATTAATCGAAAGACAGATAGAATTTCAATCATGTTTAAAATTTAAAAAAACAAACCAAATAAAAACAAAAAAAAACCAGAAAAAAGGATGATGTGGCCACAGTTCAAACACTGTAAGTATACGCACATATACACTACATATACAGTCATGTTTCATCTAATCTGTTCTTATTATATTTTAAAAAGACTAATATCAGTGTTCACTGAGGTCAAACTTTTAATCTGGCATCTAGTACATCTTGCTTAGTTTAGCTCACAACGGCACATAAGTACAAAATCGCTTCTCTTTTGCTTTCAGAAACAATCAGACTACTATAAAAAAGACAATTTATCTCAGTAAATGCCAGCATTTTCACTGGGGGAGATTCCTGTATCTTCACACTAATTAAAAAAAAACCAAAACAACAAAACCAACTCAGTAATGTCTAACAGCAAAAACACCAAATGCACTGCTCAAATGAAATTATGAAAATGCTCATGAATATTCCAGGCAAATTTCAGTGTCAAGGGAAAAAAGTTCATAAAATTTCACAGCCTGAAGACGTGATTAACTTTTAGAAATAGTTCCCTTTTACTAGAACACAAGAGATTAATTCAATGCTGCAAAGTGAAGAGTTTTAATGTGAGAACTGGATGTTCAAATTACAGGACAGCACCCCTTTGAGATCTCTAACAAAAGTGCCTGAAGCCAAAGGATGTGTCATGTCACTAGTTAATCCTTCAGTAACAGCAATTATTGCAAGGCCTTACTGGGGTACAGGTTTTCCAGCCTCACTCCCCATCTCTGTGGAGAGAAACCCAGATGGTAAGCGAGTGTTTATCTACATTCCTCTAAAACTGCATTTGCAGTTAAAGAGCAAAAATATTTAAGCAATAGAAAATCATCATGCCAAGCCAAAACTATGCTTTAGGTTTGCAAGGCAATGTTACACGTTATCTTCTTCAAATAGAATTTGAAACGTTTGTGCACCATAGGAACAAGGACATAATGAAGTAACTGCAACCTGTTCTTTGTGGCAGATCAACACTGCAGTCCCTTGAAATCATAACATGATAAGGAATTTTCTTTGGCTGCCATTAACTTAGAAAATCAGACTTTTTCATTGCAGAATAAAAATTACTGTTTTCCTATGATGGATTTTTTTTTTTAAAAAAAAAAAGGAAGTGAAACCCAACTACCATTCTGCTTATATAGTCTACTCAATGAAACTCCATAAATCCAAACATCTTCAAAACTGGTGCCTCATAATCTGAATGCTTCTTTTTTCCTTTGAGATTGGCCTCTCATTAGAATCTTCAATAAATTTGCAACTAAAGGAATGCACCAGTGCCCCTGAGAAGTTACAACTCTTTCACATCTGTTGAACTAGGCAGTTTATTTTATTATATGCACATGTTGACAGGAGATTTAAAAGCAGATAGGGTTGCAATTTTGATTTTTTTCTCCTGTCCAAATAGAAATATATTTCTCCTTTTAAATGGCATATGATTTCTTTCCTTCATGGAGATACTTCTTTCCTTCCTGAGCTATTCCTTTAGCCACTTTAAGTAGTTGGGTTCTGAAGTTTAGATTTTTCCTCTGCCTTTTTTAGTTTGTGTTTGCAATGTACAAAGCTAAATTGAGCATGCTCAATCCAGACAAACTCTCTTTTGTTTCTACTTTTGAAGTATATATTATAGAAAGGGAGATTGTGTTACTGGTTGAACCAGATGGCAGTTTATCTTGCCTTTTTAATGTATTAATATTTTTATTACAATTGTAAATGAAGACATTCTCAGTAATTCTTGCAATGGGAACAGGTCATCTGGTTCAGGCACAGAAATTCACAATTTCTAGGGGAAAACAACGCTAAATTTATGAATAAAAATATGATGTTATAAGGTTTGCACTAAATTATCCACAGATATATTTAAAATAAGTACTTTACTACCTGGACGCTTGCTTTCAATTTTGGTACAAAACAGTTACTTCTACAACCAAATGCAGCTTTTAGAAAATACGTGCAAACTTTATTTATTTAGAGATGTTATTTTCAGTATAATTCATGAAAAAACTTCACAATAGTTTTTAACTGCAGCATGCCATAACAACTTTAGTTTTAACTCCTTGTTCACAACTCTCAGGAATATATATGAATGTGCTAATGGAGGTAGTTAGCAAGGAAAGCTTGCAGTTTTGCGAGTTCATCTTTAAAATATCCTATCCTGCCTAAAATGTCATCAGTAATAGAATACTTTTATGGCTAACAGTATTCTCATTATTCTTCATTTATGGTTCCATTGAAAGAGTCATCTTCATTTTTTTCTGTAATGGAAACAATAGTGCTTATCTCATTTTCTCTGCTTCAGTGAATAGCCCTTCTCTGGTATGAGTTAGTTCAGAAGAAAGTTCTTTTCTTTACAGTGCCTTGACTTTAGGATAATTTAGTATTAGAAGTATTATTTTTATTTAAGAATGTTCAATCAACAACTCTTTTTTCATGCTGAAATATAACTCCAGGTGTAAAAAGTAAAAGATACAAAGCACATGAAAGGAAGAAAAATCAACCTTAATTGATGAAAATAGCATCCGCAGAATTGGCATTCCAGCCATTCAATGGCACATGTATGATTTTTTAATAAAATGGAAGGTGAAGGACAGCTCAGTTGTGCTGCTGTGCTTGGAAGAAGCTCCTTGTTCTTACACGCTGACTCGTGTTCAAGAAGAATTCCAATCCAATACATATTGCCAGTACATATTACATGAAATCACAACTCATACTTCACTGAGCTTAAGCTTTCTTTTGAACCTGTGCCAAGATGGTTTGCATCCTAAATTGACAGGAGACCAAAGAACCTGATGAGAGGTGGACAAAATATTTTCATCTTGCTACTTATCAACTATTATTCTACGAAAGCAATTATTTGCTGTATTTGATGGAATCTTTTCAATACATTTTGAAAGTTATTTGAAGTTGAATATTAATTTTAAAAGATCTTGTCTTGACTGGGAAAACCCCTACATTGTACTGTGGTAAAATTAATCTTTTATCTTTATTTGAACCAATTACTCATCTAAGTGGCTTTCCATTTAAAAATACAATAATCTGTCCTCAAAGCAATAAAATCAGGAATGATTCCAATGCCTTTCTGCTTTTGTTGCAATCTCTAACTAGAATAAAATTTATGAAGATACATTCCAGGAACACAAAACCTGGCCTTGATCTGTGAAACGCTCAGGGAAGAGTAGATTAACTCAGGCATGAGTCAGAGGTCCTAAACATTCTTTTGATAAATTCCTCCCTTAACCGACTAGATGAATTTTTATGCTTTCTTTGTGTGAGTTTAGGAACTTTACAAGAAGCTCTCAAAACTCTTTTTTATTCATCTATTATGATTTAGTATTCAAGAAACACGTTTGGGAGAAAACCCACAAATTATGAGAGAAAGGCTAGGTACTAAAACAGATAATTTTGTATGCTTCGCTTGAAATTTGCAGGAGGATATTGTTACACACACACATTGATCTTTTATGAAAATGTTCCCTTGTGCAGAGCCCACATACCACATTGGACAGGCTGACCTGCACTTCTGCTGCTAAGACCAATAGCAGACATTTCAAGAGTTAGGGTGCCCAGGGGACCCCAATTAAGCTGCCCAGTGAAACTCACTGTGAAATAAAACTAACCACATCAGCAGCAGAGAGAATTTAACCTAAAATGCATGTGCCAGACGCAGGGATGTGTCCATGTATTCTGGGTTTATTTACTTCCTGTGATAGCAAGTATACAGCATACAAGGGGAAAATGCAACTATTCATAGCTGAGGCAATGCAATTGTACAAGTTCCCAGTTATGAGATAATGAAAAATCCTCTTACTTTTCCTCTTCAGTATCAAACCTTGAATGAAAGAAAAATAGATGGATTCACTTTCATGTGGGTTACTTGCTTCTCTTTTTTCCAAAGCTCATTTTGAAATGCAAGACCTCCTTTCCAGCAGATTTATTTTCATTCAGTAACACCTTTCCAAGTATACGGCATGGGAGTTCTGCAAAACTCTACAGACCTTCCTCCCTTGTTTTATACTTATTAAATGTTTATTCCTTAGAAGTATTTATCTAAAAGCAAAAGAAGAAAGTACATACAAACTTTGTAAGGTACTCACACTTATAAAACACACGTTTATGTCAAGAACTAGAAACTGCATTTTATGAGAATCTAAGGTCCTAACTACAAAGCCTGTTGTAAAGGTATCCCCTTACTATTTTAAAGATTTTTCAATTTCAGAAAATTATTTATTTATGCCTCTGTTAAGTATTAGATCATCCTAAACAATTGTGCCATTATAAAAAATATGCTAAACCATATATATCAGATCCTGGAATTTATAAAATGTATTTGACAATCTCACAAGAACAGATCAGTCTCACACTGGGTTTATCCTAGTTTTATGAAGCGGCAACTGATATCACTGAAATAATGAAGTTACTCCAGCAGACACAGATTAAACTTGAGATTGCTAATATAGGTCTCATTGCCACAAGGTGTTTTGGAGGCCAAAGTATAAATGGGTTCAAATTCACAAGGACAACACTGTCAGTGACTACTAATGTGATGGACCTTTTTCATAGAAATCCAACAATGTATGGAGTACAGAAGTTCTGACGACGTATGAGGAAGATCCCTTTGTCCATGCTCTTTTCTTTTTTTCTTCCACAATCATTAGCTACTTGTGACTGCTAGAGATACAGTACCTATATATAATGTAAGTTTGACAATGGCTTGCATTATGTTGTAATCCTTCTGTGCTTATGCCATGTTGCTTTCTGGCAGACATTATTCAGCAAAATCTTTGTTCTATTCACTCAGTCCATAGTGATAAAACCTGCCATTGCAGGAATACATTTTCATTTGAGTTTCAAAGGGTATTTCCATGCCGAAGGAAGAGAGACAGCCCTGCGTCATTTTAATTCCACAAATGGGAGTCCGGCATAGGGACACTTACATGTATGTAAATCAGTTTAGGTCTTCCCCAAGTTAGTAAGTTTGCATGTCTCCAGTGCTCCAGTGATCTCTGAGGCAAGCCTGTCACACAAGAGACACGCTGAAACTATATTTTAACTTTGCAGAGCGGCACACATTCACAGGGAATCAGACTATGATTAAATCACAGGATACGGGTTTTTTTTCCTGAAAAACACTTTTCAATGCTTTTCAACAATGTTGAAAAGTTAGTCATAATCCAGCTCTATAAAAATAGGATTACAAGTCCATAAAAACTGTTAAACTCAGATATTCTGTGATCGGTAAGTGTCCTCGTTATTAAAGTAACCAAAGTTTCCAAAAGAAATCCACAGGTTTTGCAAGCAACACAGAACAGTTAATATTATTGCTGAAATACTCAATCTATATACCTTACAACAGAAATTCAATGATGCTGCTAAAATGCCCCATTATAGACAGAAAGTACCAATATTATTTGCAGTTACCAGACTATACTTTCAGAGCTGTCAGCAGTTAAAATCAAATTAGATTTGACAATCAGGATTTCAACTGCAAACTGATCTTTGGTAATTAATGTAATTAACAGTCTGAAACACAGAGAACAATGTACGAGCACCATGAACATATTGTTTGCTCAGATGAATCATTTTCACATTGCTGTTTAATTGATGTGACTTTTGCTTCAGATACACTACAATTACCATGTCATGTTACTGATAGAGTAAATAGAGGAAAAAATTTTCTAAATTACTGTCATCTATTTTTTTAAGGACAAAAGTTTAATTAACAGTTATAAAAACTCCCTGCTCAATAATATGAAGAGCTATACACAAATGTTGAGCATCCAGATCTAAAAGTCTCCCATTTCAACATGGAAATATTAAAGCTTGATTACTGCTGCCAAACAACATGCAACATGTACAGAATATTGCCATCAGCCTACCTGTAGAGAGTAAAACCTCACAGAATTGGCAAGGCTAACCATCCTGCTGGAGAAAGAACATTTTCTAAGAGAAAAGTTATTTCAATAGCACTTATGATTCAGGAAAATGGAAGCAGAAATCTAATATACTTCTATAAGCCTGATTACAAAGACAGACTAAAAGTTGTTGCCATCTCATAGCTAGTCAGCACCAACTCCCTATCAGCAGTGTGCTAACTTACAAATTTAATGGAATATCTACAAAAAATTTCCGTATTTCCATAACACATTCTTCTTTCCTCAAGAAAGGAACAACACGGAGTGCTGCCTAAATCAGGTGAAGAACATAAGTAAGATTTGTTTCCACAAGGGTCTTTAGCAATTGACTTTCAAAATACAGTGTTTGTGTTCACAGTAACATTTGCTCCACAAATCATCACAGGAAATAAGTCAGTCACTACCACAAAGCACTAAACCTCTATGGTTCAAACTGAAGGAGGTATCTCTGGAGACCCAGGATTTTATCATGAGAGAGGACCAGGAGACAACATGATCAAATGCAGTTAATTAGTTCTGACTAAGAGCTTTTTTGCTCGGCAAAGGTCATGCACAAGAGTTGGCAGTCTGTCAGGAATTCAAACCCCATCAAAGTGCCATTTTATTATAAGCCTGTTGGCACATTGACATGTGTAGTCCCTATCAACTCTTACCAGTATGTACCTCTAACCCATGAACCATTCCAGAAGTTGTGCTTAGAGTCCTTTGATAACTATCAAGGTTAGGACTTCAAATAAATGACTGGGGTGAGGGGGGAAACAACAAAATATGACCAATCAAAAAAACTCCTCTGCTATTCCTTATATTTTACTCACAAAAAAAAAGGAAAATTGTAAAACAGAATCATAGAATAGAATCATAGAATGCTTTGGATTGGAAGGGACCTTTACAGGTCATCTAGTCCAACCCCCCTGCAATGAGCAGGAACATCTTCAACTAGATCAGGTTGCTCAGAGCCGCATCCAACCTGACCTTGAATGTTTCCAGGGATGGGGCCTCCACTACCTCTCTGGGCAATCTGTTCCAGTGACTCACCACCCTTTATTATAAAAAATGTCTTTCTTAAATCCAGTCTAAATTTGCCCTCCCTTAGTTTAAAACCATTGCTCCTTGTCCTGTCACAACAGGCCTTGCTAAAAAGTCTGTCCCCGTCTTTTCTATAGGCCCCCTTTAAGTACTGGAAGGCTGCTATAAGGTCTCCCCGGAGCTTTCTCTTCTCCAGGCTGAACAACCCCAACTCTCTCAGCCTGTCCTTACAGGAGAGGTACTCCAGCTCTCAGATCATTTTCATGGCCCTCCTCTGGGCCCGTTCCAACACCTTCATGTCCTTCTTGTGCTGAGGGCTCCAGAGCTGGATGCAGTACTCCAGCTGAGGTCTCACCAGAGCAGAGTAGAGGGGCAGAATCACCTCCCTCGACCTGCTGGCCACACTTCTTTTGATGCAGCCCAGGATACGGTTGGCCTTCTGGGCTGCGAGCGCACATTGTTGGCTCATGTCCAGCTTTTCGTCCAGCAGTACCCCCAAGTCCTTCTCCGCAGGGTTGCTCTTGATCACATCATTCCCCAGCCTGTATTGAAACCGAGGATTGCCCCGACCCAGGTGTAGGACCCTGCACTTGGCCTTGTTGAACCTCATGAGGTTCACACAGGTCCACTTCTCCAGCTTGTCCAGGTCGCTCTGGATGACATCCCATCCTTCTGGCGTGTCAGCTGCACCACTCAGCTTGGTGTCATCTGCAAACTTGCTGAGGGTGCACTCGATCTCGCTGTCAATGTCATTAATGAAAATATTGAACAGCACTGGTCCCAGTACAGCCCCCTGAGGGACACCATTCGTCACTGATCTCCACCTGGACATTGAGCTGTTGACCGCTACGCTCTGGGTGCAACCATCCAACCAATTCCTTATCCACTGAACAGTCCACCCATCAAATCCATATCTCTCCAATTTAGAGAGAAGGATGTTGTCGGGGACCGAGTCAAAGGCTTTACAGAATTCCAGGTAGATGACATCCATTGCTTTTCACTTGTCCACTGTCTTTACTCTTTCAGGAGAAGAACAGAAAGTTCTTCTCCTGAAAGAAGAGTCTCCAGTGTTGCTGTTTCAGTGGTTCCTGAAAGCATAAATCCTTTTACAAAGCATGGATAAAAAGCAACATTTATGTAAAAAGAGTTGCCTTTTGTTCCCCCCCCTCCCCTTTTCTTCAGTTACTTTGTATGGTGTAGAAAACATAAAAGATGTTAGCAAAAAGCCAGCAAATCAAATCCAATAAATATGTTTCTTGACCAGGAGCTGTAGACACTCTAGGGATTTTTCATTAACTTTCAGAGAATATACAAGTTTTTATTCCAAATCCAAATGCACTATGGAAAGTAAGAGTATCTTCAACCTGGATTACACATGGATTTTCTTAGAAATTCAGGGATTTGTGTTGCTTTGGAAGTGTACATATGTGGCCTTGAGAGTCTAAATAGGTACCAAACTGTGTCAATACTGACTCAATATCATACCAGACCCATACCATTGCACTACTACAGCATACCATTGCTCTGCATGGGTCTTCTAGATAGCCTTCATTGGCTTCAAATTCTATTGCTATGAACAGGAAACTGAAATTAGTTATACAAGTGCTACCTTCTTACAGCTCTATATTTTTGAGTGATGTTGCCCCCACAGCCAGCCTGTCCCCTGGTGCCCCTCACAGAAACTGGTCACTCAGTCCCCAGCATCATACACAATTTGTCCTGTTTCATTCAGCAGGAGCCCACACTTTGCTGGAGGCTGCACCGGAGCAACTTACAGATGAATCTTAATTTCTTTGCAATAGCCATTGATTATCACAGCCCTCCATGCCACTAACCTGTTCCACTCAGGGCACAGACCTTTTCTGTGTGGCCGGCTAGTTCCACGTATTGGCAATGATGAGTTTAACTGGCCAAGGATCCCTCCTAAGTCTCTGTTCTGATGGTAAAATTTCATTTAGAGATGAAACGTATTGCTGGTCTGAGTGAACAGGTAAGAAAAGAGCACTTTAAAGCTACTTTGAACTACAGGAATTAAAAAAGCAAGGAACAGTTCAGGTGAGGCAGGATAGCAAGTCAGAGATGTCACAAAATGGTTGATAGCTGGGAGACAATTAGTTTTAGTAACTCATCTGATCATGCATTACAGAAAGCAAAAATTAAAATAAAAACCTTAAGTTTTTAAGTAGCTTAAAAACAACAACCGCCAAACTATTTTTAATTTTCCAGAAAGACTGGGTTTTGCAGCAACAGCAAGATGAAATACCCTACAGGAATTGGAGAGCCAAAATACTAAATTGGCTTTCCTCAATGTTGTCAGAAGCTGATTTTCATCTCTTCATTTTCCTGATAAAGAAAGGTTAGAAATGCCTATTGTTTTCCACCCACAGCTTGGAAAACAAGGCAATTTGAGACTCTGAACTCAGTGATTTTTCTTCCTATCACAAATGATCTATAAGTTTCATTACTCTATGATCTTTGATTCCTCAGGCAGAAGTTCTGTTATATAAAATAAGCCTCCTAGAAACTGAAACAAAACCAGACATGCACAGAATTCCAAGCAAACAAAAACATCTCAACACAAAGCCTTATTTCAGTTTATCTCCTTAACTGTGCTCTGCCTGTAGAGCTACTACCCATTGTCGACTTGCCAGCAGGTGCTATATTCATTCAATTGGTTCATTCTTAGAAGCAAGTACTTTTCTTAAAAAAAAAAAAAAAAAAAAGGCAAAAAAACCCCAAACTCCTCACAATGAAGAACCAAGCAATCCAAACACCTGCCTCTGGCAGCATAAGCCATTTTCTTTTCATTGGCTGCCATGCTGAAAGCTGGTTTTCATGCTCCTCATATGTTTGTTTTCTTGCTGCACTGGAGGACAGGCACAGTGATGTAACTTACTAAAGCTGAAGGTAAAAAGAAGTTCAATATTTTTCCAAAAAGAAAAGCCAAATAAGGCTTCTGGATTATAAATTTTCCTAGAGAGCTTATGAAGAAAGATCCCACTGCCCCTTTTAACAGATTAGCTCTGTCAGAAAGTATTTGTTGTCCTCATTATTGAAGTGTCATCATGAAAAAGATTGGAAATATTTAACAACTCAAGAGGACCTGTTTATTACCAATGACTTTTAATTCACTGTGGCCCCATCACAAGTTGCTGTCATGATTAATTGTCGTGGTTTAGCCCCAGCTGGCAGCTAAGCACCACGCAGCTGCTCACTCACTCCCCCCCCGGTGGGACAGGGGAGAGAATCGGAAGAGCAAAAGTAAGAAAACTCGTGGGTTGAGATAAGAACAGTTTAATAATTGGAACAAAATAATAGTAATAATAATAATTAATTATAATGAGAAGGAAAACAACGAGAGAGAGAGAGAGGAACAAAACCCAAGGGAGGGAAAAAATAATAATTAAAAAAACAAAAAAATTATACAACCGCTCACCACCCGCCGACTGATGCCCAGCCAGTCCCCGAGCAGCAATCGCTACCCCCCCGGTCAGCTCCCCCAGTTTATATACTGGGCATGACATCATATGGTATGGAATAGCCCTTTGGCCAGTTTGGATCAACTATCCTGGCTGTGCCCCCTCCCATTTCTTGGGCACCTGGCAGAGCATGGGGAGCTGAAAAAAGTCCTTGACCAGTGTAAACACGACTTAGCAACAGCCAAAACATCAGCGTGTTATCAATATTATTCTCATCCTAAAATCCAAAACACAGCTCTATACCAGCTACTAGGAAGAAAATTAACTCTATCCCAGCCAAAACCAGGATATTAATAAAGTAGCTAATTTGATATTCTTTTCAGCTGTTGCTCTCTGGGGATAAATAAAAGAATTCAGTAGTTATAAACATGTAGATAGGTAAGTATAGCAAACTATCTAATGAACAGCAGCAGCACAGGTAAGCAGTGATTGCTCCTAAACTGGTTTTGATTTCATAGCCTTTGTCAGGTATACTGACCAAGTCAGAGAAGAGTTACTTTTAAAGAAAAGTATGAGAAGGTAAAAATATTGAGGCAGAAGGGTTCCTGGCTATTCAGATTATAATTTTAGACATGTTTTCATTACACAACAGAAAAACTTCTATGTAGTTTTGCTAGAACAGGAAGACAACTTGAAGTAGGCATATTACAGGTTTTTTTGTTTTGTATTGTTTAAAGTACAGTATATTGTAGCATAAAGCAGTTCATGACAACAGGAAACAACTAGTACATCTCAGGACTAAGAAGAAACCCATTGGCCATCTCCTGAAGTAGCTCCAAAATCCAAGAATTTTGTTGCAAAAGGGAGAAGAAAACACAAAACAAAGAAAAAATATTTGAGATTCTGAACTTTGTATTTGTAATAACCAGAAAAATGAAGCAACTCCAGAAACTAACAGTGGTTGAGACAGTAAATTGTACTGCAAGAGACTCTGATTTCAAACAGCTGTCTGCCAGTTGTGGTATGCCAATTTGAATGGGCATCTCCCTACCTGGGGGAATTTCTTAATCAGTGGAACATTAAATTACTTCTTTTTCCTCATTTTTGCTTAATATAACTATTATAAATGCTATAAAAAAATGAAAAAGCCAGAAACAAGAACAGTTTGATGGAAAGGGCACACAATATGAAAACAAGAATATGAAAAATGAAATTGATGAAAAGCTGAAAAAAAACAGGTTTGAATCCTCATTCTCCCTGACTTAGAGTAGAAAACTTGAAACTATGTCTTCGAGATTCCTGCCTTGATTACTGACTGTTTTAGTGTGTGGGGACGTTCCATGTACAACCTAAAAAAATATTTCCAACAAAACAAAATTTTGTCTCTCTCCTTTTTCATACTTCTAAATACCTTTTTCCATCTACTTATTTTATCTGCCTTTTGCTCCCCAATTTGCCCACTAAATACAAGGGAAAAGGAGGATTAAAAAAAAAAAAAGTTAGGCATATCTAAAAGAACAAAAGTTTTTTTTTTTTTTTTTTTAAGACAAAATTTAAACAAAATTTCTTGTATTAAAATACAAGTGTTAATTCCAAATATTCAAGTGCCCATCTGAAAAACAGAAAAACCCCCAATCAACCAAGTTTCAAATTACTGACTTTAACATTGCACTGAAATGAAACAATACCTGTATTAGAGAAATACTAATCTAGAAACAAATGTTGTTGCAGCTATTACTCTCATAAAATGCCATTTTTAAATGTTAGTTACCATGGGAAAGTATCTGATTGAATTTGAGACTATATATTTCCCATGACAAAAGATGACAGAAATATTTTATCAAAAATAACACATGAAGCAGTACATGCAATATGAAACCTTAATTAAACTGTTCTGTTTCTTCAATAGTTTGTTATATAGATGATTCAGTGCACCTATGTTATTCCCAGTATTTTTTCATGAAAGAAGTACTTAATGCACCTTTATAAAACTACTCTACTTAGCCTCACATGCAGTAATGAAGCTGGCAGAGAAATTCAGGCTTAGTGCCATGGCCCCAAGGGCACTGCTAGCCCTGACTGTCCTTGCCCATTCCCCTGAGCCTACCCTCACCCTGCCCACAGCCCCGGACCCCATTTTAGCCCCCAGGGCTGTCAGTTCCTGCCCAAATGATGCTGCAGGAGCGCCTTGTCCTGGTCCTGTCCCCTGCGGTTCTGGCTCACAGACTGGATTTCCTGTAAGGACCCTGGACCTCCACTGGGGAACAACTTTGTCTCCAGCCCTGCCTGTGGCCTTGCCTCCTGGTGTTCCTGACCAGATCCTGGCCGTGGCTCATCACCTCGCCTGCCTGGAGCTGCCAATAGGTCCTGTCACCATCTCCAGCCCAGCCCTGCTTCACTGCTGCAGGACTGCACCCTGTCCATAATGGCCCTGCTGGTGCTTGTGGGCACCCTTGGTGCCCAGCTCATCCTCCTTTGTGGAGCAGCCCTGCTCTTGCTACTGCAAGCACTCAGTTCTCCTTAATATATTATTATATATTTAATTAAGCCTGACATGAACAATGGACTAAAAAATAAAACTTCTTGGTCATTTTTATTAGCTCTCTCAAAGTGCTAAGTGTTTAGGAACAATACGATAAAGATGACTACATTACATTTTCTTTCAATTGTTATATAGGAAAGAAAAAGAAACCTGGACACAGACGAAGTAAATGAGAAATCTGTCCCTGAATTCAGTTTGATCAGGAATTCTACACAGGACTTGGTATCAAGCCTAGAGTTAGCTCCCTATTTTAGCTGAAGCTGAAATCAACTGAATTTATGTTTCAGTACTTCTTATATGAAAGGGGTATTCCCCTGATCCTCCTCTCAATCACTTGAGAGGTTTTCCTTTTAAACTTATTATTATTATATTTTCAGGAGGCAGTAAAAATGTCAATAATCAGTCAGAACAATATACAATTATGACACTAATTCCAACCCTCTAATTAAAAAAATAAATTGCTCTTGCTGTCTAGCGAAAGCTTCACAATCACTTTATCCAGGCTTGACATGTTCATTGTGAATGTACTACTCTCTTTATTTCTATACAATAAAAATGTCCAGCAAAATCTTTTCATAATTGTATTTAATTCTTTTAAAACTATCAACAACCTTTGTATCTGTGTAAGACTACAGTAAGGAATAACTAGTCAGATGTGCAGGGTCTGTTTTAGGGGGCATTTTTTATTGTTTATAAGAACTTCGATCTATTAATAAACCAACAGAGCAACAACCCATTTCGTGTAAGATACTATCTAGTTCACTCGGTAGTAACACCAATTCTAACACTTTATTTCCATAATTTCCATAAAATCTGGGATGTGAGACATGCCATATGGGAAAGATCAATAATACATATAGTACTGTGAAATGAGTAATACAGGTTGGTTTCAGAAGATAACGGTTGGGAGGAGCCTGTAATGCATCCAACAACCACACGTAGTTCTACAGCTGAAATCTCTTGCAAATACCAGTGATGCATGAATTTATCACTCTCTACACAAAGACTAGCAGAGCTTTTTTTGTTTTAACTCATGTACATGTTCTCATATAACTAACTCATCTACTTAGAAATGTCCTACGTGTTTTTACCTGTGACAGTGACTCCCACAGACTACTTTACATGCTGCCTAAAGAAATATTTTCATTCATTTGAAATGCGGTATATTTATTGGAAAGTACGCTATCTGAAAAGTGTAAACAGGAGGGTTGCTTTGTGGGTTTTTTTGGTAATACGTTAACTTTTGAAACATGGCTACCACCTCGACAGAAACTCACAGTATTTAACATTTCAGTAATAATTACAAAGGTAACATTTTCCTAATTTTAAAAGTTGGCATAAAAAAATTGAGAAGAAAATTACTCCATTGCCAAAACAGTCTCTGAGCAAGTACCTTTTAATGAAGAAATATAACTTCTAAAATGTGGAATATATTTTAAGATCCTTTCAACTGCAAATATAATCATCTTCCGGGGGCATGCCTCATTATTTCCTGACATTCAGTGCTGACAAAATGAAATATCTCCTGCAATTCTGAAACTGTTTTGGCAGATGGGGAAAAATGATTGAAAACTTTAGTTACACAACCTTCAAGATCAAATGATGAGTTATCTCTATTGTACTTCACTGTATCATGCAGTACAGAAATTGAGCAATTAACTGTAAGCAAATATTCGTTATAAATCTCCAGTAATTTATATATGAGCAATTTCTCACAAAGAAGTCAAATGTATCAGTTTGATATTTTGATCATAAATCTTTTTCATATTTTCAAATATTTGCCATGCTTTCACTGCTGTCTTGAAATTTTTTAGCCATATTCCAACATAAAATAGTCTCTAATATTTTGATACTTTCGTTGGAAGCATCAGTGATGTGAAAGAAAAGTATGGTCTTTTTCAGCCAAATCTATCATAATTTTTGTAATTAAAAGAGGAGCTACCATGCTGTTGTTAATACATGAAACAATTCCTCCCACATACACCACCACCAGAAGGTATTTTTTTAATAGATGAATGTCAGAAAACAAAATTAGTCGTTTTGCCACCTTAATCAATCTGTTTCAGTGACCGTGGATCACACTATTGTATGGTTTTACTGTGTCTGCAGAAGATACCTTATTTTCTGTATTTTCATATTTATTAGAAACAATTAAAGGTTTCACCATTTTGTATCTTAAAAGATACACCAGAATTATTTTTATTACCTAATTCTGTCTTAGAGTCCACAACACAGACTCCTTCTGTACAGAAAAAGTCTTACAGAAATGATTGTTTTCTTAACTGATCCATGCAAAGTCTTTTTTCCACTAATTTTTTTTAAAAAGCAAAGTTTTGTATTGTTACATTTTAGGGGATAAAGTAAAGGGAAGAGAGGGAAGCCAGGTGGAAAGGAAGATAAGGAAGGAATGGTTCACTGGAAATGCAACTTAATCAACTAAAGTTGAGTAAGCTTTGGACTCAACTTTAGTTTAGGATCAGAGTGCTGAACATCTTTTAAGTGGTAGGATAATATAAAGCATATTGTGTGTCTGTATTCCATGACACAAATACTTAGCTGTGCAAAACATGCAATATGAAATAAAAAGCCTGATCATAAAAAGCAATCCTAATTACTATTCTTCTAGATGGAATAAATATACTGGAAAATACACTTCAAATGAATTTTTCATTTCATTTAAGAGTTGAAAACACTTCTTGAAGTTTCAGATGACACAAAAGAATCTTTGGTTTTACAGCTACTTTGTAAACAGTATTTGAGGTCTAGGACACAAGGTGATCTAAACATCAGCAAGTGATGCTTGGGAAACAGCAGAGTAGCTCAGATTCATTTATTCAAAAGTCCTTCAGAACAGGTGAAAACTTACAGTACCCTCCTCCATTATTCCTAGTTTTTTGCATCACGAGCTAGCTTTTTCAGTTTACAAGCAATGTGCCCAGTTTAGGATATGCATCAATCTCCACCAATTCTGGAGGGAGTCCTTCACCTCACTCTTTCTTTGATACTTTCACCAAGTCCCTGTCTTAAGCTCAAATGAAGCTCACTTCTTTTCCCAATTCTACTGCATGGCTTTAACCCCCTCCTACATTGTCCTCAGTACCTGGAAAACATTCAGATCATGTAACAGTGATACAGGGTAGCATCTTTCTTCATTAATATGCTGCTGAGCCTGAAAGAAAATTTGCAAAGAACTCTGATAAGACCTTCACCTAAAAATTCCAGGGTCTGGTAGGAAAAGCTGACTTGCTACCCCCATTTAAAATTCCTCTAATACACACACTACTCACTGAGCTTGGTGTCCTTATATAGGAAAGTATTTTTTGGTTACATACGTATTAATCTTCAAGAAGTTGTTTTCCTGGCATGCCATGTCCTTCTGAGGTAAAAAGCGCCAGAGGTACTCAGAGGAAAAAAATGCATTTTAGGAGACAAAGAGTAAAACATGAAGCCACTGCCACAATTTTATTTCATTTGTAAATGTATTGCATTTATTTCAGATGTAAAAATTGTTTGCTTTTGGAAATGATAAATGAGAACATTACCTTTTTTTTCTTTGTACTTTGTGAATTGCATGTTTTCTTAAAAATAACTTTCTTCAGATGTAATTATATGCAGAAAACCTGTCTCAATCAACAATTACAGTGTTCACTGTCACTCTCAAAGATTTGATTAATCAATACAGCTTTCCCTTATATGTGTAATGGATGAATGAATTAATTAAGGATTGTCTTCAAAAATAAAGGATAGCTAAGAGAACTGAAGGGTTTAACGACCATCTCAGGTTCCACAGAGAAAAGTATTTTCTCAGTGCATCTTAGGGCTGGGATGAATAGAAAATGTCAGAATGCACTCCTCAATTTACGAATAGAAGAAAATAAAAAAATCACTCAGCACTTCAATCTTTCCATCTTCTCATATATGAAATCTTACACTGATGTTCTCATTAAAATAATTCTAGTTAACCAGTTCCCACTTTCCCTTCTTTCTAACTTGCCCATCCTATTGACGGTATTAAGAGTTCCATATAATTTCCCAGCTATATCTGATACTCACAACTCCTTTTCTGCTGTCAGTCTTGTCTGATACAAATGATTTCTTCCTTTCCAAAGGCCAACAGACCAGATATTCTCACCTCACTATGCCCTGTCTCATTTATGTCCAAATTTTCTTGCTATTGATTTTGTATCCTTCTGTGTGAGCTGGGATTGTAACAGCTTCTTTCAGAATATCCTTGCTCCTCACAACAAGAAGAACTGACAGCTAACCAAAATGTAACTCTTGCAGGCCTGAAATTATGGAAAGAGTTTATTTTATGCTGCTTGATACAATCTGAAGAAACGTGAATACAAAACGAAAAAGGTGCTTCTTTTTTAAAGTGTTTACATTCATTATAATGTGAAAAATGTTTCAAAGACAGCTTTATTACATTATATTGGTACTGACACAGTTGTATATGACATCACTACATAGTGTGGGTATGGGCGAGTGTGTTAGGACTTTTTTTGTATGCAAAGTGACTCTTTTCAAATACAGTAGAGTATAACATTTGTCACATTAAGAAAATTAATGTTATATAACAGATGGTTAGGTAATGAGATCAGATTACTTGGTAACAGTAAATATCCTTATACTATTCACATTAACATTTAAAGCAACAGAAATTAAAAAAAATTGACTTTGCATGTTAAAATATTAATTAAATACCATTTAAAGTAATGGTAGGTTATGATACATCTCAGTCAATGTAGACTTCTAGTTTATAAACTTCTTTCAGCCTTTGACTGAAGTCTTTTAACAAACAGGAATAAAAACACAAAGCAAGTCATTATTACTACTGTATTCCTTCTGCTTACTTAAAGTAGGGAATAGTATCTCTATTCTCAGCTGTCACCAGTGATAAACTCATCACCTTCAGAACTTGTTTCTGTCCTCCATGAAAATTAGTTTGAATTCATTTCTACTCAAGAAGTATTAGTTTAGCCATATTTCAGATCATATTTTGTTATAGATACTTGTTGCTTCTTATGTGAATGGTCCTTTGTTATGTATAAAAGACATTTCTAATAGTAGCTTCCCATCTACTTTCTTTCTCAAGCAACAGGATGCATAGCTCATTCAGATAAATTAGGAAAGCCTTCAGAGGCCACAAAGTGGCAGCTGTCCATAGGAAGAGCACTGCTCCACTCAGCATACTTTCCACTGCCTCTCAATAGATTATTCACTATATTTCATTTAGAAAAAGCAGCTTCTGACTTCATGTGCTACTCCCAGGCAGCTGCACCATAAAGACTGGAAGAGTTATTCTACTCTGCCATCATCAGTACTGATAAGGATTTAAGTGGCTGAGCTTTAGGTGAAAGAAATGTGGGAAGGAATTCATTGTACTTTATGCAATATATACTGCTGAGTTTAATTATATTTCAAAGCACTGCCAAAGCTGGAAAATTCAATCAGATATTTTTCTATCTTCATGACCTCTGATGGGCTGACTTTTGCTGGCAACTAGACGCCCACCCAGTCACACTTTCTCTCCCCCTTCTCAACAGGACAGGGGGAGAAAATAAGATGAAAAAAAGTTAATGGGTTGAGATAAAGACAGGGAGATCACTTACCAGTTACTGTGATGGGAAAAACAGACTCAACTTGGGGAAAAGTAATTTAAATTATTGCCAATTAAAATAGAGTGGGATGGTGAGAAACAAAGACAAAAGCTAACACATCTTCCAACCCTCCCCTTTTTTCCCACAGTCTCACCTTCACTCCTCTACTGACTCTCCCCGAGAGGTGCAGGGGGATGGGGAAGGGGGGGCTGCGGTCAGTCCGTAACAGCTCCTCTCTGCCGCTCCTTCCTCCTCATGCTGTTCCCCTGCTCCAGCCTGGGGCCTTCCCGCGGGCTGCAGGGAAACACCCGCCCCACCGGGGTCTCTGCCGGGGCCGCAGGGGCCTCTCTGCCGGGGCGCCTGGAGCAGCTCCTGCCCTCCTCCTGCTCTCCCCTCGGGGCTCGCAGGGCTGTTTCTCACCCCGTTTCCCTCAGCCCCGGCTGCCGGGCAGCGTTTTGCCCTTCCTTCCCCAGGCTTTCCCCGAGGCGCCCGCCCGTGGCTGAGGGGCTCAGCTGGGCCCTGCGGCGGGGCCGTTGGAGCCGGCTGGAACCGGCTGTCCGGCACGGGGCAGCCCCGGCCGCTCCTCACAGGGGCCGCACCTGCAACCCCCCCAGCAACATCTCACCATGTAAAGCCAATTATGAAATGGCCAAATGGCCAATTATGAAAAAGCCAAAATGAAACACAGAATAAAGCAGCATAATTACCTCTAAATAACAATCTTTTATTATTTGCATTTGAATTTTGTAGATGAAAATTAAAGTTCCAGTAACAGACCAAAGCAATAATTGCCAGTGAGCTGAAAACTTCAGGAACTGGACGTAAGTTTTTTGTGTCCCTGCATTATTTATCACAATACAATAGCCACAATAAATAAGAACCAAAGAACAATTTATTATCATAAAGGTGGTCTTGTTACAAGAATAAACACTAGACTTTGGTTATGCTGCAACCTAACCAGTTGATTTGGTCAACCAAAACCAAAACCCAACAACAAACAAACCCCCCAAAACCCAAAGAGCTCTTGAATTACACAAACATGATCCCTACTCTGGTATTGTTGTGGTTTAGCCCCAGTCAGCAATTAAGCACCACACAGCTGCTCACTCACTGTCCCCCCCCCCGGTGGGATGGGGGAGAGAATTGGAAGAGCAAAAGTAAGAAGACTCGAGGGTTGAGATCAGAACAGTTTAATAATTGGAACAACAACATAAAAAATTGTAATGAGAAGGAAAACAACAAGAGAGTGAGAGAGGAACAAAACGCTGGAAAAAAACAAGTGATACAACCGCTCACCACATGCCAACCAATGCCCAGCCAGTCCCCGAGCAGCGATTGCTACCTCCCGGCCAACTCCCCCAGTTTCTATACCGAGCATGACGTCATATGGTATGGAATAGCCCTCTGGCCAGTTTGGATCAACTATCTTGGCTGTGCCCCCTGCCAGCTTCTTCCCAGCTCCCGGCAGAGCATGGGAAGCTGAAAAGTCCTTGACCAGTGTAAACATTACTTAGCAACAACTGAAACATCAATGTGTTATCAACATTATTCTCATATGAAAATCCAAAACACAGCACTATAGCAGCTACTAGGAAGAAAATTAACTCTATCCCGGCCAAAAACAGGACAGCTATAAAGATGGCTTCCTTCATGCACATAAAGCTTGAAACCAAATTTTATGGACACCTATGAAAATGCTTCAGGTTTATTCTGTTAAGGGGAGATCTTTTAAAGTCACCAATTGTCACCAAAAGTCACCATATACCAATTTATATGGGGTTTTTTTGATGTTAAGTATATGCTGATGTATGAAATTGCATTAGGATGTAAATTATTTTGTTTGAGAGAGAAGCAAAGTTAAATAGTTCTGTGTTTCATAAAAAAGGTTCACATTTTGAATGCTGAATTAGACACAGTTTCTCCCTGTTTTCAGAGAAACCCACAAGATATCAGAAGTCTCTGATGCAGGACGCTCTCACAATCTTAAAACATCCCAAAGGCTCTCAGGTTAGTGACCTAAAATGCAGCCCTACAGCTTCCAACAACATCTCGTTCTTCTCCAACTATTTCTTATAGATACTTTCCTTTCAAGAAACCTTCCATCTTCTCCTGATATCAATAACATTTACTTCCAAAGTTATTACAATTTTTTTTAAATACTAAAAGAAAGCATGTTCAACATCTATTTACCTTGCCAGCCATATATATATTATCCTTATTACTGTGCCTCAAGACCTTATTTTTAAATGTGTCTGTGTGCCTTAAGATGAATATAGGAATGAAATATATTTTCAGAAGAACAGTTCAGGTTACCAACTCAAACAAGGCACAAAAGTTAGCAGAAGTGGCTGGAGCATTTCTGGTGTCTGTCCATATATGTAGACAACTTTGGAAAAAGGTAGTCCTCAGAGTCCTGAAAACCAAACTCTACCGTCTCTGTAATACTCAGATTGCAAAGTGGTGACAGAGCCACTGAAAAATTTCTAAGCTTTTGGAGTGCTTTAGTTTGGATTATTTCTATACATGTACCAGTACTCATAAAGCTATATACAGGGTCATACCTACTGTTTCTATACGTTTAGATGTTAAATCCCCTATATGTAGTGGACTCAATGCAGTGGATCTATGCCACTGCAGATTGCACATAACTCACCTCTTGAAGAGATTTACAATAGACAAAGTCTGTAAATTTCAACCAGTATAATGATATTCTGCATCCATAATGACAACTAGAAATTCTTTGAGTTTATAAAACAGACGTCCATTTCTACTACAGTGATACTTAACTGCAAGATTATTTTCCTAAATATATTGGAAGAAATGTATTAACAAACTTAAATACTGAATGTATGAATAAAACTGGATGAAACCAAAATCACACTGATACCTTAAGATAGAGCACATGAAGAGCGGGATTTACTTAGCAGCATGGCAAGGAAAGGAACCTCTCTGGTCATGAAGCCTGGTCTGTTCTATTGATTAGAAACCTACGTTTTCAGACTACTTGAGCTATTTTCCTTTATTTCTCCTATTTAAGCTACTTTAGGACCTTACTCTTAATTTTAAACCTTAGTTTATTCTTGTCCAGTTCAGGCTTTTTGCTTACTGTATTTCTTCTCTTACACTCAAGATATGAAAGGAGAGTAATTAGTTTGCCCCCTTGCCATCATTTTTCTAGGCTGGGTAATTTAAGTCTCAACTGGAAAGGAAGGCTTTCTTCTCATCTGATTATCACCTTTACAACTTCAGCTCTCCTGAATATAGAGCCAGTAACACCTTACTTAGGCAGGTAAGCATTGTCTTTGTCCACCTTTATCTGCTGATAAAGCTCCCTTTTAAAACATGTGATTGTTTTTAATTTAAAAAAGCAGGACTTGCATTTTTTTCCCTATTTCATTACACTTCAATCATTTCAAGCCTAAAGGTCATCACTTTTCAAATGATATCTCAAGCCACATATCTAGCCAAAATGTCTCAAAATTTCATGTCAGTGTTTGTTCACACTTCATGTTTTGGAGACAAAGTAATGAAATAAAATATTAATGAAATCCTAAATAATGAAAAACACTATTAACCTCTCTCCAGACAAGTATTTTTTCTTTAAGCATAACATACTGCCTCAGCTTGAGCCATTTCTATCCATTTTATAACATTATGCCATTATCCTTTTTTTTTTTCCACTAATTGTTTCCTATGGTGCATTGAATCAAGTGCACTGCTTAAGTAGAGACATGGGTCTCTAGAATTTCCTTTTAGTTAGAAAAGTCAACCTTGTGTAAATCCTTGCTACATTTAACCTGAAAATAGGAGTGATGCCAAGCTTCCCACCAAGACTTCACTTTATTGCTCCCAGTTATATCTGACATTTTTGTTTATATTCATATTTAGAGAAATTTTTAAAATTTTAAACATATGAATGAGGTCTTTCTGAACACTTTGCAACTGATATTTTGTTCCCATAGTCTTTAAATTTTTTGTCACAGAGACACATTAAACACTACTAAATATAAATGAAAATGTTTTCATATTGAATATCTGATATTAGCAATATTAACTTTCTAGAAGACAGCTAAAGTTACTTTCAGATCTTTCAGAGTTGGATACCAACATCTTATAAAGCCTTAAAAAAATCTTTTTTCCTCATGAATGTGGTAGTTATGTAAATGACTCCAACTTAAATGTGTTGGAGTATTTGAATACTTTATGTATTCAATTTGAATACTTTATGTATTCAAATCCAACTTAAAAGTAAAATGCTTAATGGCATATATTTATTTCAATCTGTAAGTTAACTTTATAAGTGTAACATAAAAGCATATTTGGGCTGGACTAGGGACTATCAAACAGTGGTTATTAGACAGTAATTGAGTATTGCATTAAAGCTTGGAACAGCCGCAAGGGACACAGATAGAGTAAAAATTCTGCAGAGATAATAGGTAATTTGTAGGAATATGTATCTATTTGGATTCCCTTAGAAGTTTCCCAGTTGATGGTCAAAACACTAGTTCAAAAACAACACCACTTAAATTGGAAGATGAAAGTAAACAAATATAAGCTGACAGATCAAAGTAAAGTGTTGTCTTCAGTAATTTTTGCTTTTCATCCTTGTTATACTTTACAGATCTTGCTGAACAGCAGAAAGTATTCTCATTTTTTTGTAAAAGACAGCATTAAAATACCTTTCACTAGAATTAGAGCTAAATAAATCTTTTCAAACAAAGCAAAACAAGATAAACTAACCTGCGTCCAAAAGTAATTACGTTCTAAAATATGCATGAATTTTGCTGATTTTTCTCAACTCTGGGCAAAGGCATGAATAAGCTTTGGCATAATACTGAGTCAAGAAAAATTAAGTTATTGCTCTGTTAGAAAAAAAAAGATATTAACACAGAACAGGTATGTTAGTAATACTTTTTTAACACTGATCACACTATTACCAGAGAAGCCCACAAAATAATAGCTCCTTAAAGCAAGAAAAAAAGGGAAAATAAATTTCAGTTCACTGCAGAGGAGTGGCTTACCCATTTGTTTTTCATTTTAAACATTTCAGCTTAACAATCAAAATGTCTGTACTCAATTGCAAAGTGGCCTAGCAAAATGTCCAGAGCACAAAGCACTAAAATAATCAACTTAGCAAAAGACAACCCATCAAACATGTAAAACAGCACTTCAAGTTTCATAATTGCTCTCTTGTGCAATGTATAGTTGTCCTGGTTTTGGCTGGGATAGAGTTAATTTTCTTCATAGTAGCTAGGATCGGGCTATGCTTTGGATTTGTGCTGAAAACAGCGTTGATAACACAGGGATGTTTTCATTATTGCTGAGCAGTGCTTACATAGAGTCAAGGCCTTTTCT
This sequence comes from Mycteria americana, assembly GCF_035582795.1. Classification (NCBI taxonomy): domain Eukaryota; kingdom Metazoa; phylum Chordata; class Aves; order Ciconiiformes; family Ciconiidae; genus Mycteria; species Mycteria americana. The sequence goes on along the minus strand of NC_134366.1, from coordinate 90,430,806 downwards.
GCTCCTCACCCCACCCCACCAGCGAGCAGGCTTGGCGTACACAAGAAATGGGGAGGGGACACAGCTGGGACAGCTGGCCCCAACTGACCAAAGGGCTATTCCATACCATATGATGTCATGCTCAGCATATAAAGCTGAGGGAAGAAGAAGGAAGCAGGGGATGTTCGGAGTGATGGCGTTTGTCTTCCCAAGTAACTGTGACGCATGTTGGAGCCCTGCTTTCCTGGAGATGGCTGAACACCTGCCTGCCCATGGGAAGCAGTGAATGAATTCCTTGCTTTGCTTTGCTTATTTGCATGGCTTTTGCTTTACCTATTAAAGTGTCTTTATCTCAACCCACGAGTTTTCTCATTTTTACTCTTCAGATTCTCTCCCCCATCCTAATGTGGGGGGAATGAGCAAGCGGCTGTGTGGTGCTTAGTTGCAGCTGGTCTTAAACTATGACAATACTAAGGTAACACAATGGGTTTAGGTGGCGAGCCATTTTCGCTTGTTTTCATCCCATAGTCTCACAAGTACTTGGAAGTCAAGAAGTGAAGAAATCAGAGAACACTAGAGCCAGCAGACATACAGTATTGCCACTCAGAGAAAGTAACATTGACAGGACTGATACAGGAGATCACAGAACAGCATTATAAATATTTCAATACAAAAACGGACTCAAGATTAAAACAAACAAACAAAACCCACCTGATGAATAAACACCCAGAAAAACAGGCACTGAATCTGCACCTGACAGTTTTGCAAGATGTTTAAAATAAGACCAAGGTGTAATTTACCCTCAATTCTGCCAAAAACAAAATGCAACCAACTAATATTTGGAAAAACTGAAATGATTTTTATTATTAATAGAGAAGCATAGCTAACCTCCATCTGCCAGTGAAAAGCCCAAACTGTGAAATGATGTGAAGGCTAGAACAAAATAAATTCCATGTGTATAATTCTAGTGCCAATGTTATTACTACTTGGAGTCACAAATCATTGTAAAATAACACAAAAGGCATGAATTTTGAATAAGTGAAGACAAATAAATAATTGACTTGAATAACATGAAATAGGATATTCACCACCATTGAGTGTGTGCAGCTTGAAAGTATGTAATTATTTCTTTATCATAATAAATTACCTTTCTAGTAGATAATTACAAGCTTGTTCATATACATGAAACGGTGAACAACAACAAAAAAGCTGTAGTGCACAGAAATTCCATAAGCTGAAGCAATGGAGACTACAATAATACAACAAAGTTCATCTGCCTTAACTGACTACCTGTACTATCTGCAAAATATCACCTTCATGATGGAGAGATTTAACTACAGGAGAGACTCTAAAGACTTTTTTCCTGTCATGGGCTTGGCACATCAAGAAAATATTGGGATCTCAGGCAGCTTCCCAGAAATCAGGCGCATCATCTGCCTCACCTCTAAAAGGGAATTGAACAACTATCATGAAATACTTGCCTGGAATCACTGCAGTGATTGAAAAGAGTCTTGTTATTTCAAATATTTATCTCATGTGGTCATGAAAATCTTCCTTAGTACTCCCAATGTACATTTAACAAATAAGTGGTTCCAATCACTTTCTTCTATATGTAGAGTCTACTACTGCTTCTGTATGACCACAGCTTTTCTAAGCTGTTTGAAAAACTTGTGAAATTTGGCCTATATTTGATTTTAGGGCTTGGGCACTTATAACAATTTTACAACTTTTATACAGTAACTGACTCCTTGCAGTTCTCCTCTGTATGTTGCTATCTCAACATTGAATTGAAATGTTGTGTCGAGATGACCGTGTCTAGTGGCATTGCCTCTTATTCACTGTGTGAATAGCATCATTTTCAGTCATGTTTTTCTTATGATTACATGCCAATCTCAATACTCACAAAAAGGTCAGTTGATGTGGATGGGACTGTGTCTACTGATGAAACAGGTTTATCATTAATCTTTGGTTTAAAGACAAAGGAGTAATTTTTTGTTATTGTTATACACTTACAACCTCTACATATTCAGTACTAATGAATGCATGTACGTAAATTTAAACCACACTGAACTGAACACTTAGATTTTTTTTTTTAATAAGCCTGACATTTCAGAATTGTATTGAAAGATACACACCTGCCATATATAATGGGCATAACTCAAATCTACCAAAGGACTAAAACCAGAAATCACAGAAGAATACAAACCTAAAAGGTAAAAGAGGAAAGAATCCCTGAAAGCAGAGATGTACCAAAAGGACATTTTATTTTTACTTTCTTCATTTTTCTCATTACAATTTGTTAGAGAGAGAACTTTTGGATAAATAAAAAACCCACCAAAACAGCCCCCCTAACAAAATTACAGTCAATCTGTGTAATTCTGGAATACGCACCCATTCATATTTTACCTAGATTTAGTAGATTTGTGATTTTTTCACTCCATCCACCTGATTTTCATCTACCATCTCTCCACGCTACATTGGTATTATTGGCTAATACCACACACCAAATAAACTGAATTATGACTAAATCCTTCCTTCACTTTTAGAAATAGAGAAATTTCTAAAATACTGTTGTGATTGGGTTTGGGGGGGTGGGGATGTGGGTTTTGTGGGTTTTCTTTTGTTTTTAACAAAGTATAGTTTTTTATGGGCCAGATACATTGTTAATATGTGGCAGAGATCAATCAATGCTTTACTTCTGAATGGCATCTTAAAGATGAAGAAATAATCCCATAGTAATTTATTCAGGTAGAAGCATAAAACTAATACATAATTTTAACATGCTTTCATATAATGTATATATTCATATACATACATTTCTCATTTTCTACCCAATCATTTTTCAATTAAACTTCGCACTCCAATTGTAGAAATAGATCCTTAGCATTTATCACATTTGGACCCTAACTGCTAGGGATGATCAGCTTTTACTTTGGATAAAATCTCCCCCCACCCACATCCCATAGGAAGGTTTTTGGCTATTTCAGAAATGCACATAGAAGATTTCACAGTATCAAAGAACCGTGGTTGCACCACAGCATTTCTCAAGAGGTCTCACTGTCAGGAATAACATTAATATTTATGAGGGGAAACAAATGGTTAGATAAATAATTAAAAGAGGGACATTTTAAGGAATAAAAGGGAAGTATTTTTTCATACTGCACAACAGTGCTTCCTGTCCTAGAAAAAAATCTTAATAAAAAAGTAAACAATGTGGCATGAATTTTGACATTTCTGTGTAGTTTTATTTTTTAAAAAGTAACATGAACAAGACTAAAAACCTACCTTGTGCATGTTGATGCAAGCTCCTGATGCAACCTTTATGTAAGTGTGTCTGCCACAGTAGCTATGAAAAAAAATCTTTTTACTTTTTCTAAAAGAATGAGTGACAACTTTCAGTTCACAGATTTATTCTTATGCTTTAATTATTCATAACCATCATATCAGCAAGAATGGAAGCAACTCATAAACTGGATTCCACTGATACAAGAGTAATATGTATTAAAAGAGGAAGACACTGACATATTTTTTACAGTTTATTTCACCATTGTTTTTTCATGCAGTTGAACCAACCCATTCTACTTATGGTAAATGCATTTCTCTATAATCTGTCTGCCTGGTAACTGCACAAACCTCTCTGATACTATGAATCAGTGTGATGAGTCATGAGGCTCAACACTTGGTTCAACAAGGCTAAGTGCAAGGTCCTGCACTTGGGCCACAACAACCCCATGCAACGCTGCAGGCTTGGGGAAGAGTGGCTGGAAAGCTGCCCAGCAGAAAAGGACCTGGGGGTGTTGGTTGACAGCCGCCTGAATATGAGCCAGCAGTGTGCCCAGGTGGCCAAGAAAGCCAATGGCATCCTGGCTTGTATCAAAAATAGCATGGCCAGCAGGACTAGGGAAGTGATCGTGCCCCTGTACTCGGCACTGGTGAGGCCGCACCTCGAATACTGTGTTCAGTTTTGGGCCCCCCACTACAAGAGAGACATTGAGGTGCTGGAGCGTGTCCAGAGAAGGGCAACGAAGCTGGTGAAGGGTCTGGAGCAGAAGTCTTATGAGGAGTGGCTGAGGGAACTGGGGTTGTTTAGCCTGGAGGCTGAGGGGAGACCTTATTGCCCTCGACCACTACCTGAAAGGAGGTTGTAGAGAGGTGGGGGTCGGTCTCTTCTCCCAGGTAACAAGTGATAGGACAAGAGGAAATGGCCTCAAGTTGCGCCAGGGGAGGTTTAGACTGGATATTAGGAAATTTTTCTTCACTGAAAGGGTTATCAAGCATTAGAACAGGCTGCCCAGGGAAGTGGTTGAGTCGCCACCCCTGGAGGTATTTAAAGGACGTTTGGATGAGGTGCTTAGGGACATGGTATAGTGGTGGTCTTGGTAGTGTTAGGTTTACAGTTGGACTTGATGATCTTAAAGGTCTTTTCCAACCTATACAATTCTGTGATTCTGAGGCATTTTTATGCAAAAAAGAAACACTTTAAGGTATCAGAATAACTTAATTCTGTCCATGTGACTACTACTACTGTAATTTTATTGTGTCATTGAATGAGACCTACTAGATGCTACTAATAATTTTTTATGCACCTTTCAGACCAATAGAAATTAAACAAAAAAGTCCACATTAAGTAAAGTTCTATTGAATTTTGTCAGCAGAAAAAAAATATCTCTGGCAGATGTAGAAATGGTAAAAACTTACTAAGAAGACAACAAAAGTTCTGGGGAGACATATTAGTGGGCAGAATGTAGTTGAAAGTGCTCCAACATGCATAATTATGACAGTTTCTCACATGGCTCTGCAGTTTGTCACCTGATAGATGCTAAATTATGTGATGAATTACACAGTCATGTAATAAACTGCACGGATGCTTTGAAAAGCTTAAGCACCAACAGAAAATCATTGAAAAGACTGCCAGCTTTAGGAGTAGACTGAAGGACATTTTGAAAACTCTGAATTAATGAATTGTTTAAACCAGGGTGACTTAATTTGTGACTTAGAATCAACACTACAGGGAGTAGAAAAAGGACGAAGTAACTTTTCCTGCCCATTTTCTCAGCTAAGTAGAGTTCAGCTTGGAACACTGGGATGCTTTGAAAAGCATATGTCTCAAGGCAGTATTACCTGTGGTTTCAGGTTGCCTTATTGTAAGACATGTTTATAAGATAAGGATAGAATTTAGTTTTTGAAGTTTTACAGATCAGCAAAAGACAAGCAAGGTAACCATACAATATATGAGACTCTGACATCAGACGTCTATCATCAAATAATATGAAGAAAAATAAAAATTTTCATTGGTTACCTAAATGCAAATCTGACTTGAAGAGTTTTACATTTCTCTGTCTATGAGACAAAGATGATGTCTGTAAAAGTAACATCTTGAGGGGGAAAAAAAAATCTAATATTTAAAATGCAATTTGAAAAGAAAATGCCCATATAACCCTAACACCACTTGTAATCAATTATAAAATTCAGTGAAACAGAGAGAAAGGAGATGCATTCATTAAATCTAAAAAATATAGGACTGGAAGTGAATTTAAGAGGTCAACATGCTTGCCAGGTAAGGCAAGGCAGGACAAGTGAGCCTACTTGGTAGACTTTGATCTCCAGCAAAGCAGATTCCAGCCAGCTTCTTGATAATGTGAATGAATGTTTGTTATTATCACACTTAGAAAGTTTTCCCTAATGTGAAATGAATTTTTTTCCCTTGAAATTTGAGTTCATTGTTTGCTGTTCTGTTACCAGTAGACATGGAGAACAACTGATCATTATTTCTTCTACACCAGCAGTTCACAGTGGGTTGCCGTGCACCAACATGCTGTGACTACAAGCGCACATAGAAGCAGCCAGTTGCACCACCAGCAGAAATACTGATTCCATACTTACATTTCAAAACATCCTTATGATGTCCAACTTTCAAGTTTTTTTGCTTTAGACTAAACAAATGCACTTCCTCCAACTTTTTCTTAGCAGCTGGTAGTTTGTAAACATCATTCTTACTGTGTTCATCTGTATGCTCTCCAATTTGCTTTCAACTGTTTTAAGTATAGTGCTCTGTTTCATGTAATAGCCTAAGTTGCCTGCATTCTCCACCAATTTGTTGCACTCCAACTTGTGCAGTGTATGTGGGCCAAAGAAAACCCCTCTCTATGCAAGGCAAGAAATTCGGGTTGTTTAGCTTGGAGAAGAGAAGGCTCCGGGGAGAACTTATTGCAGCCTCTCAAGACTTAAAGGGAGCTTATAAGAAAAATGGGGACAAACATTTTAGTAGGGCCTCTTGCAACAGGACAAGGGGTAATAGTTTTAAACTAAAGGAGGGTAGATTCAGTCTAGATATAAAGAATAAATTTTTTACAATGAGGGTGGTGAAACACTGCAACAGGTTGCCCAGAGAGGTGGTAGATGCCCCATCCCTAGAAAGATTCAAGGTCAAGTTGGACGGGGATCTGAGCAACCTGATCTAGTAGAAGATTTCTCTGCTCATTGCAGGGGGGATGGACTAGATGACCTTTAAAGGTCCCTTCCAACCCAACCCATTCCATGATTCTATGAATTTAATAGTAGATGAACTGAAATCCTAACAGTCTGATCAACTAACTATTCCTAGCCCAGATTTAATTATGATGAAGAAGAAAAGACCTCTGTTACATAAAAAGTCCCCCAAATAATAACACAATTAAACTTAATATACAGACACTTCCTTGTGTGCTGTCCTTTAGTCTCTGATACTACGCTCATCCTTCCCCTGCCCCTCTTGGGATTATGTGAATGGGTGAATGGCTTCTTCCTCCTCACTCTAGGACCCTCTTGGGATTATTTTGTATGACTTCTAACATGCTATACATCTTGATTTCTTCACTGATGCACAATTCTGTATTACATCCAAGTGTACACCATAAAGCTTGTTTTACATACACTTGTTACTTGTTCTGTATTCCCTCTCTGATTCCCAAAACTGGTTTTGTCAAGGCTGCATTCCTTCAATGATTAGTAATGGCGCACTGGTGAGCTCTTCATAGCCCTGGGAACTCTGGTATCACCCTGATACCCAGCCCTTTACCCAAGGGCTCCAATTATCATCTTATGCCTGTACTCCTTTATCCTGCATTTTTATTTGCGGGTAATAGAAAGGACATTCTACATCAAATAACTACTTGTTATTATTGTTTATTAACTACAGAAACATAACTAAATTAGTAACAGTAGATTTTGCATCACATGATCAAATAATGCTAAACTAAAACTGAACAGATTAAGTAACAGTTATCTGATTGTTAGACAATTGCTAACATAGTTAAACCAAGCTTCAGACAAGCCTAAAACAAGTCCAGGCAAAGCAAACCTGCAAGTCCTAGTCTGGAGACTTTATAGACTTAATGTAAAAGCCTGTGATCTGCTATTAGCAACAGTAATCCTTACTGTCTACATAATACTCCAACTGAAATATTACCAGAAATAAGAAGTCAGCTGTATTGTATATGATGTCTGTCTTATTACATTCAAGAACACAATCATGTATTACTTATACTCAATGCTTATCACATTTAAAAATACACTTTGCCACTTATAAAAACCAAATAAAGCCCACACATTCTTGATCAATAATAAGTTTGTACTCTTTAACAGCTCCAAGAGTGTTTTAACCAGTAACAATTTAAATTACTCCCTTCAAAGTACACAACTCACCACTAGAAAGGAATGATGTTAGATTTAAGCAATATCTATGCTAGGAAAAATCACATCACACTCTGACTGCAATGATGCTCCCATGCAAAAAGATGCAATGAAATTATGGCACAGCTTTCAATAAAGCCAGAATTTCATGCCAAGTACTTTTACGATTGTCATGAAAATCCTCTTTAAGTATGGATTTTTACCATCTTGGTAAAAAAATTCAAAACGTTCCCCATCCCTTGCCAAAAGCAAAAAAACCCACCTGAGACCTGTTTACACACTTACCTATCTTCTCCTGTATGCCAAAATATACACAGATGTGAGTTTCAGGTTATCTTGTATCTGATCATTAGAGTAAAAACAAAAAGATGAGCACTGTACGATTTCTTCAAAGATATTTAACATTTAACTGCATTAATTCAGGTCCAAATTGTACTATCCACTTACCAAAAACTTAAGGGGTAAATACTCTGCTATATCATTCAATTGCTGAATTCAATGTTGAACGCAATATCCTGTATTTGTATTACACAAGGATGCATGGCTTCCATTGTTGGTGGTTGGTTTTTTTTTATTTCAATGTGGAATGAATTTTACTCTCCATTAAGTCAACCTGTCTCCTAAAGGTAATTCAAGCAAAGAAACAAAAAGTGTTTCATTGCTGTATTTCTTTCCTCCTAAAATTAAAATAAACATCAAATCTGACAACTGGAATTTAGAAAGGAATTTCTCTTTCAGTTGCAATAATTGTTAGATATGTGTGGGTGATTTTTACCTTCCTTTGTATTTAACAAATCTTCTGGCAGTGCAAGATATTAGTGCATCAGGTATATTCACAATGTTCTCAGCCCTTGCTGCTTCCTTTCTATAGCACATAATACCTATTACTTTTGCTCTTTTACTACAGGCCTTAAGTTTGTTAAAGAAATTTCATAGTAATATCATTGGAGAGTGTTTTATGTTCTCTGATGGTATGCGAGTGACCTAGAAACTTTGTTAAATTAAGTCTTTAATTGTCTGCTGACAATTTCACTGAAGTCCATTCTGCTATGAACTTTTCATTATTATTTACAGCTACTTTCTGCCTCATTTTTATTTACTCCAGAACATCTTTTTTTCACCATACTGGCCGCTTTAAGCTCACATGCACTACCACATTAGCACAAGCGGGCTTAATGTAAGTGTTCGTTTAGGTGTATTTAAATGCTATCTTTAAAAGAAAACAAAACCAAAACCAACTAAACAGGTAACACGTACACAAACTAAATAGAAGCCAGCTACGCTTCGAAAATAAAATGTAAGCCTTTCAAGCTCTGTGAAAGTATTAATAAAAATTATTTCATAACAACTGAAAGGGGAATTATCTATGCACTTCTTAGTATTTATAGATGTTTATGCTACTAAAGTTCATCTCACTTTAGAGAAGCTATTAAATGCTGTGCAAAGTCTAGACTCAAACCAAAGTGCACCACTGAGTAAGAGCAACCAAAAGACCAAGTATGTTTAGCCAGAGTGGCAAATAAATAAAAATAACTGTTTTCATTGCTGAAAAGAGTTTACTGACTTTAATTTCAGGAAAAAAGGTAAAAGGTCTACTGTGCTTTTCTTGCAGGCTAACATAGGTTTTACCCAATAGTGCCAAATTATGATAAACCAGTACAGAATAGCAAGTTACTACATGGATAATCTGCATCCCCAGACACAGACTAACTTCTGTCCTCTGCACAGCAGCATTTGGTACACACTTAGCAAATTTGTTTTTCTTTAATGTCTTCCAGGACCTGCTATTCCTTCATCTTTTTGACAGGAGTTCTAGGTAACTTCATCTACTTAAGATGATATTGCTTTATATTGAATACACTTTAATTATATTATTCTTAAGTAAATATATATTTTATTTGTAATTGCTTTTTAAACAATGGGGTATTACAGGTTAAATCTAATTCATAGGCTGCATGGAAATATTAGATTCTTTACTATTAGAACACAGGAGGTATGGCTATGTGACTATAGTAAACTGAAATATGAGCTTAAGTTCAACAAACTTGCTGTTGAACTTTGATTGCTTTGGTACTCCTCTTTGAGAGTCTCATACATAAATGGACTAAGAAATCAAGCAGGGCTGCTGTCTACAGAAACGGAGTCAGAATTCAAGAGCAGCTTTAGAAGATAATATGAAAATTATTCACTGAAAGAGAAAGCTGTAATGGGTAAAGTGATATTCTCATCCAAATAAAATCAAAAACAAACACTGAAGAAAACCGTACTTCAGGAATAATCACAAACTAATTTCCACAGGGGAAAAAAAAAAGGCTACTGACTAATTACTACAGGGAAGAAGACTGATCCTTGCACAAGCAATGGAGGCTTTGTGGAGCCAGGTGTGGTCCAGGCTACAATGCAAGTCCCAAGAGATACATGCCTTTAAGACTTGACATGGGCTGTTGGTCAAAGAGTCCAACAGGTCAAGAGACAGCAGGATGAAGTACTTTTGGAAAGCAGGAGAACTACAGCTCAGAAGGGATGGTGCTACGTGTGACCATTCATCACATGATACCAGCAAACTTGTTTCAAACTGATGAAATTGAACTCACACTGCAAAATTTTTCTCATCATCTGTAGATGATGGAAGACAGCACATACATCAATGGCAAAAATACTTAGCATTTATATACCCTTTATTTAAAAGTAAACTTTTAAAAAAAGTTCTGGAAGATAGTATCATTTTCTTGTCATCTTTATGCCCCCCTCGCAATTCTTGGCTGTCTGCCAAGAATTTTTGTAAGAGGAATAAAAGTCCTAAAGCAATCCACAATCAACATCTACGTAGGAAGTCATAAGCAAAATACGTAGACTAATACTACTAAGATCTATGTTTCTGTGTTATATATTTAACCTTGTAAATGAATAAAAATTAATTTATTTAAAGAAAGCATATTACACTTCCAATGAACACTTTCAGCTATATAGAACATATTTTCTTTTATTAGAGTGATGTTATTTTCATTATTTTTCTACTACAATACTTGACTCATATTTTACATGTAAACTGACTATCTCTGAATGGCACTTTTTGTCCTCTGTATTAATTTTGCTATTTTTCAATGAATTACAAACCGTGTTAATTAAAATTGTCTCATGTTACTGAGTAGACAATGTAACCTGTTTACCTTCTTCTCAGAAAATGAACCAAATTGCAGCATCTGTTTCACTGAAAATAATTACTGTTTTCAACAGGGACAAAACATGCAGGAAATACAAAATGATGAATGTAGCATATTTGTGATACAACAGTGTAATTATTTTACTTAGCAAAACATTACAAGAAGATTTACTTTTTCCTCCTGAATTAAATGTCGAAATGAAGTTGTATTTTACCCTAAGCACTTCATTAATTTTGGTAATTATTTCCTTTATTGAATTCCTTCAATATTCTTATTTGATTCTGAATGTTCAGTAGTGCTTGCTACTTAAACATCACAGTAGTAATAATTCTTAAAGGCCAACTATGAACTAGAAACAATTAAAATTCTTGAGTTCATTATGCTTCTCATAGGTCATAGAGCTCAACATTATCTTATGTTAGTTATGCTCAGCTAAACATACTCACATTCTGAATGTGTTACTTTGACAGCTACCAACAATCCTAGTCCAGATAATTAAAAAAGCACTACAATAAATGAAGAGCACTTAGCTTCATCCTCTATCACAGTGGACATTTGTAGATCAAATCTGTCTCCATCCTCAAATAATCATGGAATCATAGAATCATTTAGCTTGGAAAAGACCGTTAAGATCATCGAGTCCAACTGCAAACCTAACACGGCCGAGTCCACCACTCAATCAGGTCCCTAGGCACCACATCTACACATCTTTTAATACCTCCAGGGATGGTGACTCAACCACTTCCCTGGGCAGCCTCTTCCAATGCTTGATAAACCTTTCAGTGAAGACATTTTTCCTAATATCCAACCTAAGCCTCCCCAGCACAGTATTAGTGATGAAGTATGAAAATAAGAAAGGCATACAAAAACTGACTGGAATTTGACATTCAATACAGTTGGTGGAGAAAAAAAAAGGATAGAGAAAACTGTTTCGTTATTTATATCTGAGATTACAGAATCACAGAATCACAGAATCACAGAATTGTATAGGTTGGAAAAGACCTTTAAGATCATCGAGTCCAACCATAAACCTAACACTACCAAGACCACCACTACACCATGTCTCTAAGCACCTCATCAAAACGTCCTTTAAATACCTCCAGGGATGGCGACTCAACCACTTCCCTGGGCAGCCTCTTCCAATGCTTGATAACCCTCTCGGTGAAGAAAAATTTCCTAATATCCACTCTAAACCTCCCCTGGCGCAACTTGAGGCCATTTCCTCTTGTCCTATCACTTGTTACCTGGGAGAAGAGACCGACCCCCACCTCTCTACAACCTCCTTTCAGGTAGTTGAAGAGAGCGATAAGGTCTCCCCTCAGCCTCCTTTTCTCCAGGCTAAACAGTCCCAGCTCCCTCAGTCGCTCCTCATAAGACTTCTGCTCCAGACCCTTCACCAGCTTCGTTGCCCTTCTCTGCACACGCTCCAGTACCTCAATATCCCTCTTGTAGTGGGGGGCCCAAAACTGAACACAGTATTCGAGGTGCGGCCTCACCAGTGCCGAGGACAAGGGCACAATCACTTCCCTAGTCCTGCTGGCCATGCTATTTTTGATACAAGCCAGGATGCCATTGGCTTTCTTGGCCGCCTGGGCACACTGCTGGCTCATATTCAGCTATCTGTCAGCCAACACCCTCAAATCCTTCTCTGCCAGGCAGCTTTCCAGCCACTCTTCCCCAAGCCTGTAGTGATCATGGGGTTGCTGTGGCCCAAGTGCAGGACCTTGCACTTGGCCTTGTTAAACCTCATACAATTGACCTCAGCCCATCGATCCAGCCTGTCCAGGTCCCTCTGCAGAGCCTTCCTACCCTCCAGCAGATCAACACTCCCACACAACTTGGTGTCGTCTGCAAACTTACTGAGAGTACACTCGATCCCTTCGTCCAGATCATTGATAAAGATGTTAAACAGAACTGGCCCCAACACCAAGCCCTGGGGAATACCGCTTGTGACCGGCTGCCAACTGGAGTAAACTCCATTCACCACCACTCTTTGGGCCCGGCCATCCAGCCAGTTCTTTACCCAGCGAAGAGTACACCCGTCCAAGCCACGAGCAGCCAGTTTCTCCAGGAGAATGCTGTGGGAGACCGTGTCAAAGGCTTTACTGAAGTCTAGATAAACAACATCCACAGCCTTTCCCTCATCCACTAGGCGGGTCACCTTGTCATAGAAGGAGATCAGGTTGGTCAAGCAGGACCTGCCTTTCCTGAACCCATGCTGGCTGGGCTTGATCCCTTGGTTATCCTCTACATGCCATGTGATGGCACTCAGGATGATCTGCTCCATCAGCTTCCCTGGCACCGAGGTCAGGCTGACAGGCCTGTAGTTCCCCAGATCCTCCTTCCATCCCTTCTTGAAGATGGGTGTCACATTTGCTAATCTCCAGTCAGCAGGGACCGCCCCAGTTAGCCAGGACTGCTGGTAAATGATGGAAAGGGGCTTAGTGAGCACTTCTGCCAGCTCCTTCAACACTCTCGGGTGGATCTCATCAGGCCCCATAGACTTGTGAGTGTCTAAGTGGTGCAGCAGGTCACTCACCATTTCCCCCTGGATTATGGGTGCTCCAGTCTGGTCCCCATCCCTATCTTCTAACTCCAGGGGCTGGGTACCCATAGAACAGTCGGCCCTGCTAATAAAGACTGAGGCAAAGAAGGCATTAAGTACCTCAGCCTTTTCCTCATCCTTGGTCACTGTGTTCCCTCCCCCATCTACTAGGGGCTGGAGATTCTCCTTAGCTCTCCTTTTGCTGCTAATGTATTTGAAGAAGTGTTTTTTGTTGTCTTTTATAGCAGCAGCCAGACTGAGCTCTAACTCAGCTTTGGCCCTTCTAGTTTTCTCCCTGCACAACCTCGCTACACCTTTGTAGTCCTCCTGAGTTGCCCACCCCTTCTTCCAGAGGTCATAGACTCTCCTCTTTTTCCTGAGTTCGAGTCAGAGCTCTCTAGTCAGCCAGGCTGGTCTTCTTCCCCACCGGCTTGTCTTTCGGCACCTGGGGACAACCTGCTCTTGTGCCTTTAGGACTTCCTCCTTAAAGAATGTCCAGCCTTCCTGGACTCCTTTGCCCTTTAGGGCTGCCTCCCAGGGGACTCTCTTGACCAGTCTCCTAAACAGGCCAAAGTCTGCCCTCCGGAAGTCCAAGGTGGCAGTTTTGCTGACCCCCCTCGCCACTTCTCCACGTATCAAAAACTATCATTTCATGATCGCTCTGCCCAAGACGGCCTCCAACCATCACATCGCTCACAAGTCCTTCTCTGTTGGTGAACAAGAGGTTCAGCGGGGCACCTTCCCTCGTTGGCTCACTCACCAGCTGCGTCAGTAAGTTATCTGCCACACACTCCAGGAACCTCCTAGACTGTTTCCTCTCTGCTGAATTGTATTTCCAGCAGACATCTGGCAGGTTGAAGTCCCCCACAAGAACAAGGGCTAGCGATCGTGAGGCTTCACCCAGCTGCTTATAGAATAGTTCATCTGCCTCCTCATCCTGGTTGGGGGGTCTGTAACAGACTCCCACCACAATATCTGCCTTGTTGGCCTTCCCCCTGATTCTTACCCATAGACACTCCACCCTATCATCACCATCATCGAGCTCTAAACTATGCAGACACTCCCTGACATATAGGGCTACCCCACCACCTCTCCTGCCTCGCCTATCCCGCCTGAAGAGTTTATAGCCATCCATCGCCGCACTCCAGTTGTGCGAGTCACCCCACCACGTTTCCGTGATGGCCACCATATCATAGTTTTCCTGCTGCACAATGGCTTCCAACTCCTCCTGCTTGTTGCCCATGCTGCGTGCATTGGTGTAGAGGCACTTCAGCTGGGCTGTCACCCGTGCCTCCTTCATAGAAGAACACCCCTTGCGTGCTTTGAGGCGTTTCACTGGTGTTTCCCTCTTGGCTCCCGTTGCCTCAGTATCCCCTGGCTCAACTCCGCTCGACTTCAGCTGTGCCCAAGCGTACCCCTCACATCTCGAGGACTCAGGCCAAGTGTCCTCGCTGGCAGCCGCTCCCTCTAACCATGGCACGTCGCCCCTCAGCTTCTCTCGGGCAAGCCTGATATTATCCCCCTCCCACTTCGAGTCTAGTTTAAAGCTCTGTCAATGAGCCCTGCAAGTTCCTGAGCAAAGATTCTCTTTCCCCTTTGAGAAAGATGAATCCCATCAGATGCCAGCAAACCCGGTGCGGCGTAGGCCATCCCGTTGTCAAAAAAACCAAATCCGTGGCGATGACACCAGCCACGGAGCCATGCATTAATAGATTGGGCATCTCTGTTCCTTCTGGTGTCACTGCCCACCACTGGAAGGAGAGAAGAGAAAATAACCTGTGCTCCTGAGTTTCTTACTAGCCGTCCCAAGGCCCTCAAGTCTCTTTTGATCACCCTAGGACTTTGTGTTGCAGCCGAACTAGGACTTCGTGTTGCATTACCCTCCACAGCACACTTTTTGACCGTTATAGGAAGTTCCACAACCTCCATGGTGTTAAGAAAAATCATGAGTGACCAATACTTCGCAAAATGTAGCAAAAAATAGTAAGTTTTACTTTGAATAAATGACTTGAAGAAGACTATAAGACTCTGGACTACCAATATATCATTTTTCATAATGCTTTTTATGTGTTTCTCATATAAATTAATCATTCCTCTTTCAAAATTTCACTGCTAGAAGCCAACAGATTACAAACAGATCTACAAATTATTCTCATGTGTAACTATGAATATACATTATTAAACCATGAATGGTGAATTATATCATTTAAACTTGGATATTTGTAGTTGGTGTGGAATTAGCCATGAAAATAAATGCTCCCCACCTTGATGATTCTAATGTTGCAATATGCTGAATAAGTATCAATCATGTATTACAGGTTTTAGCATTAAAGTACTTACTCTTTCAGACTCGGGAGATAGTTCCCATTGCAGCAAAGAGATTAATCGCTCCTTTTTCAAGTTTAAAGAGAGGATGGACTGTACCCTCCTCCTCCTATCCTCTTCTCATCACGTTTTCCCTCATCTCCAGAAAGTAGGAGACATTCATCTTTCAGGTACAAAAATGGACAAAATCCACTAACCTATCTCAAGGGAAAAAAAAACAATTTGACCTACTGCCTCAAGCCATTGTCTAGGTTTCTTGATTGTCTTAATCTTCTGCTCCTGTAGCTCAGGGTTAGCTTAGGACTCTGTTTCCAGTTGTGGTGGGTTAACCTTGGGTAAGGGCCAAACTCCCACCCAGCCACTCGCATGCTCCCCATCCTTAGAAGAACAGGTTGAGAAAACATGATGAGAAAGCTCGTGGGTCAAGATAAAGACAGGGAGACCTGTTTACACACTTACCTATCTGCTCCTATATGCCAAAATATACACAGAAGTGAGTTTCAGCTTATCTTGTATCTGAGAGATCTGATCATTAGAGATCAGAACCAATTACTGTCACAGGCAAAAATAGCTTGACTTGGGGAAAATTAATTTAATTTATTATCAATTAAAACAGATGTGGGTAGTGAAAAGCAAAAATAAAAAATTAAAACACCTTTCCTCTCCCCTCTCCCAAATGCAACTTCACTCCTTCACTCCCCACTCCTCCACCCTATCTGAGTGGTGCAGGGGAGAGTGGGGGGGGGCAGTATATGGCCAGTACATAGTGGTCTCTCCACTGCTTTTTCCCCTCTCTCATTTCCTCCCTGCCTGGCGTGGGCTCTCCCTTGAACATTTCAGTGCTTTAACTCCACCACTGTATTTTTCAGATGCAGACCAGAACTGCATACCATAATTATGATGTCAAACTACCACAATCTGAAATAGATGCAAAATGAAGTTGTCTTGCTCCCAAGCATGCTCCTTTCTCTCCTGTACACTTCCTGATGATGCCCCACATTTTCTTTCCTTTATTCCTATTTGATGTTAGAGTAATCTTCTAGATATATTCTCTCTTTCACGTACTTCAAGTTATTCAGAAAATGCAGTATGAAGCAGTTTTGGCCAAAATGTGTTATGTTCTACATTACAACAGACCTGATAAATATTTTAAGTAAAACAGCATATTACATACTACCCCTACACATATTTTATCTTTATTTTTGTCTTGTTAGCCTACAGCATTTAAAACTCTGAGAACATGCTTTCCTTTAGTTGCTACAAATTTTAACAAAAGGTCTTCAATAAATTTTTCATGTTCCTACTGGGATGAAGGTAAATACTCATCTACTTTTTTCCCACATGGAGTAAAAAGGATGACTTTAATCATTCATAGGAGGTGAGAGTCCAGTGACTGCTTCCTTCCTGCCCTGAGAAAAAAAGGAATTACGTATTTAATTACTCCGTAAATGTATGTTTGTTCACCACAGTATGCTGCAGTAATGTAGATGTTCCTGATATCAGTAGCCTTAAGTGCATTTTATTTTTAAAAGCACACATTTTTGAAGCTAATGTCAATCTTCTCTGAACTGTTTTTCCATACAGTCAATGCTGCAACATCCAAAATGAAATTATTTTTCCCTCAAGTCAAGTCTGTTTTGCCCGTGATGGCAATTGGTAAGGAATCTCCCTGTCTTTATCTCGACCCCCAAACTTTTCCATCTTCTTTTCTCCCCTCGTCCTGTTGGGGAGAGGGACAGAGAGAGCGGCTGGGTGGGCACCTGACAGCCAGCCAAGGTCAACCCAACACACTAGTAAAAAATTGTAATTGGCAAACAGTGGAGACTGATGACAGTAACAGGATATTCTAAACTAACTGGCCTGCAGGATACAAGCACAGAGTTTACATCTCAGTACACAAATTTGAGAAGTTATATAATGAAAAACATTCAGAAGACTGGGACACAACTCTGAAGAGCACTGCTTTTCAAAACAGCTCCAGGCTGGTATGAAGCATTACCCAGAAGGCACAGTGTGATGGTGTTGGATCTGTGAAGAAGGGAGTTTTTGTAGGAATGATTGTTCTACTACTGTAATTGGTGCTGCTGCAACTGCTATGATAATAAGGTCTAGTGGCTAAATGTGAATGTAAATGCTAATAAATCGATGAGGACTCAAGAGACAAAATTATGAAAAGACTGGAAAGTGTACCTCAAAGAGACAGAGACTTAGGAAATTCATTCAGGGTCCTTGTGGCACTGTTTAGCGGCCATTTCTGATGGAAGTATAAAGTGGGGGAAAGTCACTTTGAGTAAGCAGGGCTCACGTTCAGACTTACTAAAATGAATTTTATCTGCAGTTCAAATAAGATTTATAGAATGAGTGCCAAGTTGATATTCCAAACAAAGTCTATTTAAAATTGGTGACTTAGACCTATTCGGAGACGATATTAATAGCATTTTAGTTATTAAATTGAGTATTAAGTATTTTAGACATTTATAAGAGAAATGCATATTTACTCTCTTCATATTTTAGAGTTTTGGAAAGCTTCATATCTGATAAACCCCTCAGTCTTTAGTGAATAGAAGAAGCCCAAGAGAACAATGTAAATGGAGAAGCACATCTCCCACCGAGTTCAAAAGAACACAGAGTTTGATAGTAACAGCACTTTTTAAATACAACCAGGGGCCTTCCAGATGAAAGAAAAAGAGCAGCAAGCTCTCACCTCTGTGCCCTCCACCTTTTCTGTTGAGGGTGGAAGAGACGTGCATGCACATATCTGTGCACGTTTTGGAAAGGAAACTTGCTTTCTGCTCAACACAGCAAAGTTTGTGGGCATATTCAGTCTTACAGCAGCATGAAGCTTTTGACAACTCTATTTCCTCCCTGAGTCATATAAACAAGGTTGAAGCCATGTTTTAAAAACAAACAAACAAACAACCCCCAGCCCTCCAGTTATTGCAGCATTAGCTCTGCTGTGCAGAAAGCTACTTCTCCTTATCACCAGAAATGTGTTCTACATTTAAAGCTTTCACTGTGTGAATATTATTATTCAACCATATTTTAAAAGACATTTTAGAAAATGAAAGCAAAACCCAGACAGCCAGTTATCTCATTCTGCAGATGATCTAGAATGATGTCACCAGTAGTCTGTCCCAGGTATCCTAATATTTGCTTTATGTTGATTTAAGTGATTTCAATTATTGAATATACTAATTGGTGCTGATTTGAGCATAAATATACCCATTTGCCACTTGCTATAGAACCAAGTTTTTTTCCAGACTTCACTGGATACTCAAACTCTACATCTGCCAGACATTAATTTTCCCTTTCTTTGCAGCTCCTACAAACCAGTTACAAATTGTCAATGCAAAACTCAACTGCACAATAAAAATTGAGAATAAAGGCTAATCTAAAAGCAACTAAATATTAAAACAAAAATGCATTCAGCAGAATATTCTTGGAATATTTATTTTAGCAAATAAGTAAAGCCTATTTCTTAATAAGTCATAGAAGCTACATTTTTTTAAAGACAATTTACGCACACCTAGTTCAGAAGGTGGTTCAAATCATCATTAACATCACACCTTCAATGTACATTATTATACTGTTCAAGGCACTAAAATATTATGGCAGTGCAAAAAATAACAAACCTGAAGTGAGAGTTAATACATTATTTCATAGAATCATAGAATCATAGACTGGTTTGGGTTACAAAGGACCTTAAAGAACATCTAGTTACAACCCTCCTGCCATCAGCAGGGACACCTTCCACTAGACCAGGTTGCTCAAAGCCCCATCCAACCTGGCCTTGAACCCCCTTCCAGGGAGGGGGCATCCACAACTTCTCTGGGCAACGTGTTCCAGTGCCTCATCACACTCATAGTGAAGAATTTCTTCCTTATATCTAATCTAAATCGATCCTCTTTCAGTTTAGAGCTGTTACGCCTTGTCCTATCACTCCATGCCCTTGGAAAATGTCCCTCTCCAGCTTTCTTGCAGGCCCCCTTCAGGTACTGGAAGGCTGCTATAAGGTCTCCCCGCAGCCTTCTCTTCTCCAGGCTGAACAACCCCAACTCTCTCAGCTTTTCCGCATAGGAGAAGTGCTCCAGCCATCTGATCATCTTTGTAGCCCTCCTCTGGACTCGTTCCAACAGGTCCATGTCCTTCCTATGTTGGGGGCCCCAGGACTGAATGCAGTACTCCATGTGGGGGTCTCACGAGAGCAGAGTAGAGGGGAGTTTCTGCCCTCTTCACACCCTGTTGTTTTTACAGCAGAAGTTTGAAAACAGTGTTGAAATAACAGCCATTTTATCTTAAAAAGTACCATTATGACCATAGAAAATTCCTGAGATGCTTAAATGCAGAAAGGTTTTATATATTGGTATGTAGCTCTGTATCATAGTACCAACAGTATTAACTGATCAGGAATCAGTAATGAAACCATATTTGTTAATAGCATAGCCAGTACTGTGACTTTTTCTACCCATCAAATTCAGACAGTCCTCCAATAAATTATCATCAAGGAACACATGAATAGTCAGCACATTGATGTACAGTCCTTCCAGATCCTTGGCCATGTTTACACTCTCTAACTGCAGTTTGTCACTCGGTCAGAATTGTACCCCACATGCAAGTTACTAAAGAAGATGAGACAGCTCTCAGTAGCTGGTGACTGTTTGTCTCTTGCTTAAAATCCTGTATCACTGCCCTGTCTCTGTCACGAGACTTCAAATAAGGGTGTGCTTCATATCCTCATGATAGGTAGGTGGACACAGTTCAGTGAGGAGAGGGTATACACTACAGCATCACGTATGAGCTCATAGCTATGTACTTCACAAGCCTACTCTCATTTGCTTTCATAATGGATCAGTGTCTCCATATGGGTTAATCGTACAAAATGCTAGGTTGTTTCCATTTGCACGTTGTGCTTTTCAGGCCCTAAATTTTGATATTTCTTTACACCATGTGAGGTAAAGATAGCACTCATCTTGTCCTTTTCTCATAGTATGATTTTTTAAATTATACTAAGGATATGAAGAAACTAGCATTTTAAGCAGCAAATAAATTAAGAGGCTTATGAGGTTAAACAATATTATTTCAATGTAGAAAGAGAGGGATGAATTAGTCATTGGTGACTCCCTGGAGACCAAAGAAATTATACCTGGAATGACTGCACACTTCATCTCTGCTTTCACATCTTCATGTAAATGATTTTGTTTTAGAGTTTTCTTTAATATTTTCAGAATAATGTTTGAGAGCAGACCCCAGAACACTATTAGAATCTTTATGCAAAATCCTCTAACCTTCAAAAAAAAAAAAAGGGCAAAAGATGCTATGTAGATCCTTAATCACAGCTAATTGTTTTACTCCATGCAACATAAGATGGCATAATTCTGTCAACCCAACAGTCAATGTATTGGAAATTAATTTAACCCAAGGAATTGGATTGACCAAAAGAAGAGTTTTATTATTATCATGTGGACAATAATGAGGATCATGACAGCACTTATGATAATCTACGATCTGACTGGAATCATTACTTGAAAGAAAAAGTTCAAACAAATGTTTCTTAAAAATACAAGTTAAGAAGCATAAAATGAATTTTTATTCTTTAGCAAACTATTTGCAGCTCTAAAAATAATATTACAATGGAGTGGTTCTTCTATGCTAAGTAAGGCAGTTACAATATAAAAGACAATAACTGACTCAGAAAAGATATCGTTGATATTCTTTTGCAGGTGACCCCTTAGTGCTGTGGGTATTCACAAAGGCAAAAGCAAGAAGAGTCCCACTAAACAGGCTAATAATTTCCAAAGACTGAAAGAATGCATCAAAGCCTAGTATAGTCCATGAAGCCAAACATATCACAATCCTGCAGTAACCAGTCCTGTAAAGCTAGGATGCTGGGAGAAAACTAGCCATAAAAAAAAAAATAGGAACATACATACTCACCTTTAGGAGTTCATGAGATAGAGGAGGGATAGCAATATTGCCAGAAAATGAAATTTAGCTGGCCCATTGTAATTAAGACTTGTTACTTGTCAAGCTAACAAAGATATGTCAGAATAAATAAGAACAACAAAAAGACTCCTGATTCAAAACAAACCAATTTCTTACATCCAGGTGCCTGATGCCAGGCATATTAAAGAGATAACCGCTTTGCATTTCTCAGTGACTGGTCTGCAGTTGGGTTGCTCATGAAAGTATTGCTAAAATACTGTGGCAATGATTGCCAAGAACTTTGTAAACTGATTTCACAGTGATTATGAAAGTAGTTCCATTCACACCCTGAAAAACAAAAAAGATGGAATTTCTAATTTGTGAAAACCAAAACAAAATAACCTAGATGTTGTCTCTGTTACTAGTCTGTCCTGGTTAGCCTGCGATAGAGTTAATTTTCTTCCTAGTAGCTGGTATAGTGCTGTGTTTTGGATTTTAGGATGAGAAAAATGTTGATAGCACACTGATGTTTTAGTTGTTGCTAAGCAGTGCTTATACTAAGTCAAGGACTTTTCAACTTCCCATGCTCTGCCAGGTGCACAAGAAACTTGGAGCAGGCACAGCCAAGACATCTGATCCAAACTGGCCAAAGGGCTATTCCATACCATATGATGTCATGCTCAGTATATAAACCGGGGGGAGCTGGCCAGGGGGCAGTGATCGCTGCTTCGGGACGGGCTGGACATCAGTCAGCAAGTGGTGAGCAATTGCATTGTGCATCACTTGTTTTGTACTTTCTTTTATCATCATTATTATTATTTTCTCTTCCTTTGTTGTACTATTAAACTGTCTTTATCTCAACCCGCAGGTTTTTCTTTTCTGATTCTCTCTGCCATCCCACTGGAAGGGGCAGGGAGGGTGAGTGAGTGGCTGCATGATGCCTAGGTGCCAACTGGGGTTAAATGACAAGTCTTTTTTGGCACACAATGTGGGGCTTGACAGGTTGAGATAACTACAGATCTGACCAGAGCATGTTAAAACAAATTTTTTATAAGCATTCATTATATTAGTTTAGTAGTTGCTGGTCACAATGTTGATTTATTTGCTCTCAAAGTTGTTGTATTTGTTCTCAGAGTTGTGTTATGTAACACCTTACCTGTCATATATACTGTTTATCAGTATTTATGTGCTGTTTACCACCTCTGGGAGGTGGATTAAGGTTGTCGCTTTGCTGTACTGTGTAACACTGGCTTATGGTATGATAAAATTATTGGTCATGAGATCAGTCTGGTATTTGTACTCAACATTGCCATCACCTCTGTATTTTGGGAGCCATCTATCAGAAATTATTAATAATGACACTTTTTACTTTTTGTCCTCGGAGAGCCAACCTGTGGGGGAAACACCTTTCTCCATCTTCCCCTTCCTCTCCAGGCTAATTACAATAGCTCTTGAGAACTTTGAATATCCTTGGGATGTTCAAACCAGCATGTTCCTATTGCTATGTCTCCTGAATGTGTGTCAGGTCTTGCTCAGGGTTAAACAACTATTGAAGAATACTGCAGCTACTCCAACCCTGGCGACAAGCACTGGCTAATCAAACCCTGTCCACAGGCATTGAGGTTACTCTACCTCCCACAACAGGTACTGTGGCTACTCAAACCCCAGCAACAGGCACTGTGGCTACTTCAACCTCAGTGACAGACACTGCAGATGAACCAGAGAAGAAACCTGTGCTGGTATCAGTCACCACCGTACACAAGAAATCTTGGAAGCAAAAGTCAGCTTGTTTAGTGAGGGATGAAGAAGCTTCTCCTAAGAGGGAGCAGGAGGAAGAAGCATACTGCTCCGCCAGCGAAGAGGCAGACTACTCTAAAGCAGGGCCATCACGAGAGCAGGAGGAGGAAGAGTGAGAATTCCCTGCTTCCCCCTGAGGAAGAACTCGGTTTGGGGGGATCCTCCTCTTCCTCGGAGGGAGAGGAAGAACTCATAAACGAGATGGTAACCACTCAATCTCTATCCCTGAGTGAGTTGCGACATAGGCAAAAGGTTTTCAGCTGACATAGGCAAAGAAATGACAAATGTTTTACAGCCTCACTAAAAGCTGCATTCCCTATTATCAAACCAAAGTTTCAATTCAATGGTAGTTTTCTAGAAACAGACATTTTCTAACACAACAAAACCGCCCACTCTAATTAGCATTACACATGCTCCTCACTTTGATATTTATCGTCCTCATGCACTCCTACAACTGTGCATTGTTCAGTTAGGTATATGAAGATTGTGTACATAGAAAAGTTGTACAAGAAAGATTTTTTACATACAGTATAATTCACATCATACAAATCATGCCTTTTACTCATATATTCTTATCAGCATTTTACTATGCTTAAATCCTGATTAAAAATTACTTTGAATACTTTTATTTTGTTACTCAGCTGTCCGCTACACTGAAGCCTCAATGTAAGTGGTAAGATACTGAGAATAATTGAAAATACATCTATTTGGTATGATGTTATGAAGCAAATAGAGCATTCATCAAAGTAGTTACATGGTATCCTGTTATTTAAAACTAACATCAGAAGCCCCTATTGAAGATTATAAATAATCTTCATAGGTAAATGTCCTTAGAAGAAAAATATGAAATGTCTGATAGTCTTTTATGTCTTCCTTAATTTTAGAAGAGAAAGTATTTTGCTTTTTACATTTTTTGACTTCTGAAAATATGCTGATTGCCATAATTTAATTTTGCCTTCCACATCTGTCTGTGTAGTTATCACCATTCTGGAACTTGCTCAGAATTCAGCCTCACTTTAATGCTTTACACAATAATGTTGGAACTTCAGAATCTTTTTGTTCACAACTCTTATTGTGTTCCTCAAGAAAGGCTTCGTACTTCCTGAATTTCTGCTTCCAGAATTTCACAGTAGCTATTGGGGCGACAGTATTTTATAGTTCTTAAAAATGGGAAAAATGGTCATGTCCTGTTTATTCAGTGATTTTCACTCTTTATCAAGTGAATCAGAAGAGCTCTGAAGAAAAGTAACATGAAAAATTATTTCCAGTTAATGTGCTTATCCAGTAACTCAAAATAGCTAGTACTTTGTGTGTTTACTAATTAACTTTGATTCTTTTAATTTGTCTGGCCTACATCTATTCTTTCAAGTTGGTTGTTCAGCAGCTATATGCTCTGTCCAAACGGTGGTAAGTTTGCTGATTTGATCATTGGATTGTATTAAATAGAAGATAACATTTTGAAATACAAACTAATAAACACAAATCATCCCAGCTTAAGAAAAAAAGTGTTTATATATATAAATATGTATATATACGTGTGTCTGTATAATAGCAAAGTATATAATAGCAATAAATACCTGATGCAGGGGGAGTAAGGAAGATGGAACCAGACTCTTCTTGGTGGTGCCTGCTGACAAGCCAAAAGGCAATGGGCACAGATTGAGACACAAGAGATATTCAAAACCTGATGGGACACAGTCCTGATCAACTTGCTGTAGCTGAATCTGCTTTAAGGGAGGAAGATGGACTAGGCGATTGCCAGAGTTCCCTTCCAACCTCAACAATTCTGTGATTCTATTCAACATAGAGTAGTTAGCTGAAACAAGTTATTACTGGCAGCGGCAGCAGTTTGGCGATCCCTTAGACATTGGAGACAAATACGTTAAAAATCATAGGAAAAGGTCATGAAGGGGTAGAAAAAAAACAGAAGAAAAGAGCCTGGAATGCTCTACAGTTGCTTCAACGAAATGGTGATACCAGAGAAAGCAAGTATAGAGGATGATGATGATGGTATTTTAAATAAAAATAGCAATAATTAAAAAAAAAAAAAAAAGGAAGCTTCCTGGAGGGGGCATGGGGAAAGAAAGAATAAAATACATTTGTTTGCAATGGAAATAAAAAATGATACATTTGTCAAACGCTATTATTATCAATTTCATAAAATGCCCCAAATATCTAAACAATTTTTTTATGCTTACAACAACTTTTGAGCAATCTGTACAGGGTATACCTGAATTTGTATATGTGACAAATTTGGCGGATCTGAATTTAAGTAGCCAAGACCAAAGCACAGTTTTAGACCCACCATCACTAACCTGCATAATTCTTGAACCAATAGGTGAGTGGATTATATTGCTGTATTAATGGTCTAAATGAAAACGCTTCTGAAATCAGAATCTGATTCATATTTAAGGTTATTAAACTGACAGCAGTAAAACCTAGGGTTTATTGTAAAGTTATCTGCTAGTATTTCCTTCAACACAGAAGAAAACTGGAATGCCTGCTGAGGGCTGGTGGTTCCTGACTGCCAATATAATGAATACCACAGGGACATGAATATACAGTTTCAAAATCAGTCTTTTATTTTTCTGGGAAACAAAAAATGGGAAGTTCTGCCCTATTAGTAACAGCAGGAAAATTTAACTCTGTCCTACTCATGTCAAAGAGCAGTGCCTCTCCAGCCTCATCAGGAGAACTACTCACTTCACCAAGAAAACTGCCTTTTTCTTCTCTCTTTCCTGCATGATTTTTTTTTTTAAAACTGCCAGTTGGGTGTGAGACCCTTAGAGGGAATCTGACTACTTCCCTGTACCCACTGGACCAGCAAGATCTCTGCTTTTTTAGTTCTTAAGCGTTCCTGATGTGGAGGACACTGTGCCAACAGAAACAAACAAAAGCTTCTGAACACCAAAAACATATGACACTATAAATGGGATGAACAGCAACAATGAAAATACACTTGAAAGGATTTGGGATCTTAAAAATTGCTACTGCATCATGAAAATTTTATCTGTTAGGGAAGACTAGCATGCACAGTGTTATGAAGATCTCAAGCATACAGTCTCTCCACCATACATATTTCTTTTCATGTATTAGATATACAAGAGCTAATCGTGCACTTGGCAATTTTGTCTCAGAAATCACAGGAAAAAAATTAAAACTGAAGGTCCAGACAGCAGAGCCCATGGACATCTGTAACAAGAATTATAGCACTTACTGTCGCCTGGCTATTCACAGGTTGTTTTAGGAAACCACAGCTCCTGTGAACAGCACAATTACTCTGAGCCAAGTTAAATGCAGGATGCTGTTGAACTAGCCTCCTCTCCATCTCCTTCCCCAGCCACTGCTAAATTGAAAGATCAGCATTCAGGAATGACAGTTCCCTTATTCAGCTGTACAGTGGCAGTAGTGCTGGTCAGGAAGGAGGTAGAAAAACAGCTGCCCCTTTCAGTAGCAGCCTGTGTTTATCTTGGCTTGAAGTGTAACTAGACTTAGAAACTAACTGAAGGTAATTGATTTGTAGGCAGTTAAAAGGTATTCAAAATTCTGTTTTATCTAGGACATCATTATGATTGTTCATTGCTATCATTTTTACACTTGTCTGGGAAGTAACAACATGGGAAACCTTAACTTCAACAGCTTTTGAAACAGCTAACTAGCATTAACTGTTGTGATGTGCAGAAATTTGTCCAAGAGAGATCAGGGAACTGAATTAAAGAAAATTTTAGACCAACACTCTTCATTGATCCTGGTTGATTAATGAGAAACATGCATTTCAGAAAGGATTCAAAGTGATTTTGGAAGTTACCTTTGCAGGGCATACATGATCCATTTGCAGTTTCTCAGCAGTTACTTTGTTTTCTTGAAACTGTCATTATTTTATAAGAAAAAAATCATATTTCTTGCAAATAACCTGCTACTATTTTTTGTTATGTTTAATCGCAGTCATAATTCAATTCAGCATTCAATACTGACAACTGCAAGCATTCAAAAATTACAGGACAAGTCACAAGCTTTAATTTAAAAGATGAGATTTTAAACAAAGACGTCTTATTTCTCTTGAATTAGATTTTGTGTTGTTTCTTAACTAGTATTAGTTCATACTTTCAGGCAGCTAGAAAACCAGAGCTTTTATTGTAAATACAAGTGAGATGACCCTAGGATTTGGAATTTTGAAAATATTGAGTGACTCATACTTACATCTTGAAAGTTGACATAAATGCCAGAACTGCAGTACTAAGATGTGTATTTACTTTGCAACGAACAGCAGAAATAATATCCAAATGATTTCACAAGCAAAAACTGGCTTGTAGTTTTATATAACACCTTGGAATGATAAAAAGCAATACAAACATACATGTAGCTCTGAAGAATCAAAGCAAATGCTTTAAAGTTAATTGTATAAGAACATGAGTAGCTATATAGCAACTATTACCAAGTTCACTGACACTCTGCAGATGGCACAGAACAAGGCCAAAAATTATTTCCCCTCCTCTGGAAACCAAGAACCAGCAAAATTTATCCACCTTTCCATATTAACTGCATGTTCGCGAGATAACCAAGCAATTCTACAGAAGTTACGTGGCTGACAATCATATTTCCAAATAATAAATATTAATGTATGATTAATCAAAGTATCATTCAATTTTAAAACCAGCAAAGGAAATTTCATGAAGCTGTATATTTGCACGCTTGTAAAATGTCAAATATTTTCCCCTAGAACTGGCACGTTGTCATAAGATTTTTAATTTTTTTTTTCCCAGTGCAATAGTTACAACTGGAATGTGAAGGAAAAAATGACAACTGAAGACAAATGATGTAGCAAAGAAATGGTAACACATATTATAAAATTAGTGGTCAACAATGGAAAAGTAATTACATGCTGCATGTTGAATGGTACATAACCAGAATCACAAAACCTAGTATCTTTAACCAGTCTTCCATGGCTGGACCAAGGAATAACAACTTGCGATAACAAAAGCAAGTTTTACATCTTCTTAACTTTTTTACATCTTCACACAACAAAGGATTTTAAGTATTTGCACTATAGTGTTTAAATTACTGCTAGTATAGTTTTGACAAAGAAAAACATGAAAAAGTGTTTTTTTCATTGAGAAAGGACTTACTTTCTTCACTCACATTTTGGCATATGTTATTGGCAGTAATTGTGTATCATTTTCATACTGAATTTGGGAATGCAAGATCTGTTCGGGATTTATTTTACCTTAAAAAGAGCACTTAGCATTTGTTCTTTAATAAAGCTGTTTCAGGAAATGTTTCCAAAATATATTGTTCTATGATCTTGAAAATATAAATGATATCACCAAATTCCATAAATTAATAAACAAGCCAGAAAAGAAAATGCACAGCAAAGTGAGAAAGTCTGCTGACAACACTGAGTTAGTTACCCAGGGTAATTAGGACAAGTACTGACTGCAGAGAAGTGCAGAAAGACTGTACAAAAGCCTGTGACAAGCAGTAAAACATCACATGAAACTGAATGCAGATAAATGTAAAATGCAAGTAAAAGAAATCAATCCCAGCTTCACAAATAAAATAGCGGATCTTGAGTTGCCCATTAACAATTTAAGACCAAGACTCCAAACAAATAAAAGGCCAAATGGAGTTGACCTAAAAAGAAGTTACAGATACATAAGATTTACATGGATTCAAAAGAGAAAATGGACAAGATCATGGAAGAGAGATCCACTGATGGTTACAAAGTACATAGGTACCACATCCAGTATCTGAGAACATCTAAAGACTGAGAAAATATTAGAAAAAGTTCTCCATAGAGCTGCCCTATTTATATATTTCTTCCCTAAGCATTTGCTTATGGCAGGTTCTGCACAGAGGATATTGAGCTCTTGGAACCTTATGGTGTATACAGATGTAAAATCACAAGGAACCATCATTTTTTTCAGGCTAAACTAATAGCATCTGATGAACTGCAAACGTACTTGCAATTACCATGACCTTTGGCTATACACCAAAGCTTAAGCTTTGGAAAAAACACATTCTACTCTGGGTCCATCTAGTTCAGAAAGGATATTACAGAACTGACAATCCCTTTCCCCCTTCATTCCATTCTCTTCATTAATCGTTAATATCTTCCTGAAGGTTTTTGAGTAGAAAATATCAGATACAGAAAATAACAGATACAAACGAGACATTTCAAGAAGTGTCTGTAGCAGTGCTGTAAAACATGAACTAATTTGATCTTAAATTGTACTATTTCAAAACACTTTCACTCATTAGCTGTGCAAACAGCTCAGGCAGCAAGGAGTGTGATGCCTGCAAACTCTCTTACAGCATGTGAGAAATGACTGATTTCTCAGCCTACTTTTTATTTTATTTATGTTATTAAGTAAAGTACCTGGATTTTCTGGTCTTAAGTCAATATACTGTAGAAATACATTGATGAAATTAATATATTTCCACAGAACACTTTAGTTTTGTAGAATCAGCTATTCATCATTGTAAACAGCCAGAAATTTTCTACCTGGCCTTTCTCAAGTTATTACCTGGTATGGTTGGATAAATACTTTTGCAGTGCATAATTAAATTACTGAAAGAGAATACAGGCTAACATGATCAATAAGATGTCAAGTAAATACTGAAAATAAATAGTTGCTCAGTCCCACTCCCTTCTCACCTTTTTGTACATCACACTGGTCAGCCTATGGAAAGCCTTTATGCTATTAGAAACAGGCACACACATACATACCTAACGATACTTAATCTTTGCTAAGTAAGATCGAAGTTCTTGAGGTTCTCCACTATACAAAGTTATTCCAGGCCTTCTGTGTCAAAGCACAGACCTCCGTCATTTACGCCTGTATCTACTGACTTTGGAAGAATAAGGGTTGATATCTGTAAGTAATACCTTAATAATTAATAATAATACATAAAAAGTAACAACCCCCCCCCCCCCCAGTAAAATTAATAGTTTCTCAGTAGTTTCTACAAGAAAGGGGATCAGATGAAAGTTGATTTCCACTGGAATCATACTTCTTTTATGGGATGGTACCTAGACCTGAAATTCAGCTCACACTTTCATAGTTGTGCCATACTTTCACTACCAAAATGATTAAAAATATAAATCAGTTTTAATCTTCACAATGTCACATAGTTTAATTTTGTTTGGATTTGGAAGTTGTTTTCTTCTCTCAGTAGTAACAGGTAACAACATGAAAGCTGAATCAAAGGTTCTGCCTTTGGGACTTTCCACTGACACATAACCTGAGATCGAGGAGGAGGTGATCACAATAAAGTAAACGTGCAGGCACCATTAAAAGGTGGGGCAAAAGTCAAATACTTCATAAACACAATTTTAAATACAAAGTGCCAGTCTGTGTTCTTTCTGTAGAACACCTGCGCTATATACTACAGCTATATACTACACGTACCGTGCAGTATACAGTTTTGACATGAAAGGAACAATTATTGAAGAAAGAATATTTGAGGAAATATTTGAGGAAAAAGTAATACCAAATCACATAGTACTATGCAGTTATTAAAATTTTAAACAAATAACATTCTAACACTTTTAGTGACTGTACGTACACCATAATGGCCTTGAAACAACAGAGTCTCCTTTACTGGAAAAAATTATAAACACTATCAAGGACAATGGGAATATAATGTTTAAGAGTCCACTGGGCCTGATATGAAACCTAAGAGGCTTTTCTGGTTTTATTTCATTCCTAAAAACCACAAAACAAACAAACAAAGCCCTCTTTAGATTCATGGCAATTTTAAATGTCTATATTGACATAGTATTTTTTAATTTAGTTAATATCTTTAATTATACATTAGGATCTACCCAATGAAATTTGAGCGTACACCTCCATGAGCTATTCTATCATGTTCTTCTCCATCAGCTACAACCCCAACCCCACAACTTTTCCGAAATGAAACTGGTGCCCATGCACCCCCCCTTTTGAAAAAAACAAACAAGAATAAGCCTATTCATACAGTCACATAGGGCTGGCTGACAAGATATGGTTAGCACACTACAGCTAAACCTCCCTCAATTCTGACCTCTTGCATGTGATACATATTACACATGAGGAAAGCAAATTGACTCAACTCTAATTCTAAGGCATTAAAATTTTAAGTATTTGAAATGAAAGTTATTGTAGCCTGGGCTTAGAAGATCTACCATATGGATAGAAAAAGTATTATATTTTTGAATTGAGGCATCTGATTGATGCATAGCATACAATAAAAGACATTCATTCATGTTTATATACTTATTTTTGTGGTTTTATTTTATATTTTCCTCTGGTGTTACTTGCACCCTAAATGACAGAACTGTACTCATATATTGTGAAAACAAAGTGTATAACAACAGATAAAAGTATTAATTTTCTTGTTTTAAAGCTATTAAGTGAAATTAGAATCTTGCATGTGAAGTTTGATTTTCCTACTTACATGGAAGATTTTGTGTATGTGAAATATACATAGAGAGTAATTCATTTTGGCACACATACATCAATACAGCTACTACAATTTCAATAACACAATGATATTATGAAAAGACTACACACACTATTACATTCATTATGTTTTCTATTGACTTCATTATGGTCGTACGTAGAAAGTAGCATCATTTACTCACAAACATTAGCGCTCACTTTTGTACGCTCATGATTTATTGTTAATATGTGACATACCTAGTATACACTGAACTTCTTATATCATTGTAATTTGTTCTATAGGAAATACAGAAACATAACAAATAGGTCTATGCATTTTACTATTCATCCAAGGTTTAAAATAATGATGGAGTGATGCATATTTCCTGATGTTTCACTGGAATGTATCCAGTAAGTATTAGACAAATGGATGTCAGTAAACTTTTTTTCCCCACTCTCCTTCCAGCAGAAAAGCAAATTCTTTACCATTGAGTGTGCTTACATGCATATGTATACACGCTGTTGTTGAATCTGTTTAATGACAGACTTTAATAAATCTGATAAATCTAATAAATATGATAATAACAAATCATATATATATATTTACAACTGTAATTTCCCAGACTAAAAAGATGAAACATGTCTATGGTATTATTATGAGTTTTTTCATTAAAATATGAGAACTTCATCAAAGTCAATTGTAAACTGGAAGTGGAGTACATAATCATATATGGGAAAAAAGTTAAGGTAGGTATAGAATGGCTGCAGTTGACAGTTGGCAACCTGTTTGTTTCCATCCTATTTCAGATGGGAACAAGTTGCCATGGTACTTAAGCTATATGACACACAGAGCTGAACAATATTGCATGAACATATTATTACGGGGTCTGGACAGTGTAAAAGAACAAGTAACTGGTAGAAGAAGTAAAAAAAAGAGAGAAGTCAAAACCATAGGTATGTTATCACTGATCAAAGACAGTGGAAGGCAACACTGCAACACTGACATGTAGCTGTGACAGCAAAAAAACAGCCCCATTCATACAGCATGAGACTTCAGTCCAACAGAAGAGAGCATCTTGACACCCAGTGTATCCTGGCTGCATGGTGTTGCAGCTCCGATCAAAGCCATTCCAATGAAAGAACTGATTCCTACTTTGTCCTATTTACGTGTTCTACCTAAAATTCTGTTGTAGGGTAGAGTAGAAGTCTGCTAAGAATGACTGTCAAACACAAAATTTTGAGAATTAATACCTGTGTTACTGTGGCACAAGCAATGATACCTTTAGAGATGTTATTCCACTGTGTGTCGTCAGGGAAATTTGTTTCCTTCACACTTGCTTGCAAATCATATGCACTTTTCTCATCTGCAGAGACTTACAGAAGTTGTTCCCCAGAAAGAGCCACTTTTTCAACATAATGGTGCCTGTCCCGTTCTGTGCCTCCCACCAAGCCATATGCAGGTGGTCCGTTTGATACATCTCTACCAACCACTCCTATCTAGCAGTCAAAGGATACAGCATTAAGCTGTGAACGAGACGGTTGTACTTAGCAGGACCCCTTCCCCTTCTTCTGGAATACATGTACTGACACACACATACACCCCCCACCTGCCCCAGTACAGCTAGAAGAGAGTTTCTAGGAGCATGTAATGCCAGTTCCTCGCTAACATATTACCTGCTCTTCACATCTTTTATCCCATGAGCCAATGCATGGGAAACTCTCTCTGGAAGAAGAGAAATCAGAGATTGGAATCACACAGTTCAGGAACATTAAGATACAATTTTCTAAAACTCCTTATTCATCCCTACTTTTCAACGTGTGTCAAGGCATTATGTAATATGAGCCATTTTCTAGTAGTTAACAGCACAGATTTTCTCTGTTCAGGTTTTCATTATCATAAGATGATGATTGAACAATATTGGTTTGGCTCTTCCTCTGTCTCAGTTGATATGTTAAAAATTTTTCATTAAAGATTTTCACTATACCTTTTTCCAAATAAGCATTTTCTGAACTCTACACCTTAAACTCTTTTTCATAAAGAAGACTAGTATAATACTTACTCTTTTTTTTTTTCTCTTAACCAAGACTTAGAAGTTGAAGAGTTCATAAAACATAATCCCTTTGTACGGAGGAACTGGAATGCAACAAAGCAATTTGATGAAATAAAATTAATCTCAAGTTTAGAAATACTTTTGCATTCTTAATATTTAGAATAACTCTCTTCTATGCACATCAACAGTCTTTCCTTCTCATTGGCTAATATTGCACTGAAAGAGATGATAACATTTTATTGCTGTTCCTCCCTTTTTCCTTACATCCTTCTTTCCATGAAACTGTAAAATGTCGCAGTGGGTAGTCACATAGAGTTTTTAAATTTTAGTAAATGACAAGTCAGAGAAAGTTATAAGAGAGATATTAGCACATATATTTGTGTGAAACAACATTGATTTTCACGGTCTGCATTGTGGAGATAAACATAGATTTTAATTTGAAATCAACAGCCATTTACATACAGAAACTATTTGCCACAGAGAAACATTTTGCTAGTTTTCATAGGCAAATATGTTTGCTATATAAATATATTTAGTCTGAAAATCTGAATAGAAATAAAAGCCTTTTTACTGTAAATTATTTATGAAATTTAGTTATTTTAAAAGAGAGGAAAACGTGCATCCTTGGCAGATACAGGTCATGCAAGAGGGACAAACAAAACTAACTTACCTAATTTTTTAATCTACTCAAACCCTTCTATCTTCAATACATAGCTTTTGCTCCTTATAAGACTTCTCACACTTTATAACAACCATTTCAAACTAAATCAAACACCCAAGGTTTGAATTAACGCTGAATATTATATCACAAAGTACTTCAGAAGAAAACAGAGGTTATTTTATAAGTTAATAAAGCTTAATTTTCTACAAAAATTTGTGTTCCCTGTCCCCACAATCCACTCCCCTTCCCAGCTCTCCTCTTGCATCCGCCACCCCTGATCCCCCGGCTCCCTTCAGACTCCCCTTTCTGCACTGGCCATGGCTCCCCTGAGGAGGCAAGCAGTGCAGGTGCTGGGGCAAGGCAGTGGCTCCACGCTGGTTAATCAGCTGGCTGATTACTCAGGTGACAAACCAATCAGGCATCAGTCTGACCAGAAATCATAACAGTTACATTCATGCTGTACACCCTTGCTCATCTGGTCTCATGACAGAATTACCACAAAAACATTTATTAACAAGAATTCCCTGACTGCATGCACTTAAACAGGCCAATGGGCTTCACATTATTTGTGTCTGTCACATTAGGGTTTTTGGGTTCTTGCTGGAAGGTACGACAGTGGGGAGAACAGTCTAAAAATCAGTATCGTTGCAATCACGTAAGTATTTTTAGAAAGTTTACGTAAATTGAGAATCAATTATAGAGTTCAGACAGAAAACAACACAAAAATTACAAAATTACACCTATGAAACCAGAATGGTAAATTTTGCACCAGTAATTTTTCTTAAGGGTATGAATCATCACATACATGAAAAAACATTTATGGAGCAATAAATACATGTGGGCAGCCATCTGAAATAGACAGGTATCATTTTTAGTGCCTGATATACATGAAATCTGTATAAATTTGGATTATAAAGGAACACTGAAAACCTGAACACGCTTAATTTAATCATACAGTAATTTACTTAGGTTTGTAGAGTAAATGAGTGAATAATTTCAAATAACAGGACTTATTCATGTTAATGGACACTAAATCAGATGCCAATTATGATACTTTAAATGTCAACATCATTAACCTTGTTAATTCTTTCACTGTTGTAGGAACGGTAAAAGAAAGTATGTATCACATTAAAAAGAATTACACAAGTTACTTTTGCAGACTGCTCCTTAAGGACAGCTTTTATAGTAAATGGTGAGGCTGAAGAAGCAGGGACATCATTTTAATCACCCTAATGCTTAATTTTCAAACAGTTATAAAATATCACTACTGCATTAAAAGTTAAAATAAATTTGTGTCCAGAATTCTCTCGTATCTAATTAGAAATCTTACCAATTAATCTGTCCATTACAGGGGGAGTGAAGAAAAAAAAAAGAATGAATGGTTTAAGGAGAGAGAAAGACAAGCAGACACAGTAAATAAAAATTCTGTTTGTCTCAAAGAAGAGTTCAAGATTTTTCCTTGAGTAAATTAACTCTGTGCTTTCATCAACACCATCTCACTATACACATGCACAGACACACTCTTCTCAGTGGTGCCCGCTGACAGGAGAAGAGGCAATGGGCACAAATGGAAACATAATAAATTCCATTTAAACACAAGAAAAAACTTTTTTGCTGTGAGGGTGGTCAAACATGGGAACAGGTTCCCCAGAAAGTCTATGGAGTCTGCATCCTTGAAGATAGGCAGACCCCAACTGGTCATGGTCCTGGGTTACTTGCTCTAACTGACCCTGTCTGAGCAGGGGAGGTTGCCTGAAGCAATCTCCTGAGGTCCCCTCAAACCACAGTCATTCTGTGTTGCTGTGAAAGCAAAGAGAAAAGAGCACATCACCTCTTACCTGAATGAAATGAGCTTCAGAGCTGATGAGATACGAATAAAGAAAGATCATTCTGTCTATAGGGAATCCAGAAATGGTAACCATGAGTTTTTAGAGAAGGCTTTCAGCCAATAAATTGCCATACTGAATGTAAGAATGTGAAAGAAGAAAAAAGAACAATTTCAGCATAAACAACAAATGGAGTTAATGTAAAGTTTCATTTTAAATTGTAATATTTCTAGAAGCCTATATTTTGTATGAAAATATCCAGACCATTATTGTACCTTATACTATCACTAAACTGAAGAGTCAGTAAAAAGTGATATACTTATGCTAATACTGAATTTTACTTGAATCAAAACGACAAATTGCAACAAAGTCAACAGAATTTTTTTTTTAAAAAAGAAGGAGGTTTTGAATTGGATCCCAAAATTATTAGGAGGAGACTAGACCTGTTCAAGAGTGCAGCTGCAGAGATTAATCCTCTGCAACACAAGTGGAGAAAACAGAGCTGCGTGTGCCTTTGAATCTAGAAGACTGGAACTACATAAGACACTCTGGTGGCACAGTAAAAACAGAAAAGGCTTGAAAGACTACAAAAGTTAGAATGAAATGATCCCTAGCCTCTCCACGGACGGTACAGGCATTGAATCTTTGCTCAGGAACTTGCGGGGCTCATCGCCAGAGCTTTAAACTAGACTCGAAGGGGGAGGGGGATAATATCAGGCTTGCCCGAGGGAAGCTGAGGGGCGACGTGCCACGGTTAGAGGGAGCGGGTGCCAGCGAGGGCACTCGGCCTGTGTCTCTGAGATGTGCGGGGTACGCTGGTGCACAGCTGAAGTCGAACAGAGTTGAGCCAGGGGATACTGAGGCAATAGGAGCCAAGAGGGAAACACCAGTGAAACACCTCAAAGCACACAAGGGGTGTTCCTCTATGAAGGAGACACGGATGACAGCCCAACTGAAGTGCCTCTACACCAATGCACGCAGCATGGGCAACAAGCAGGAGGAGTTGGAAGCCTTTGTGCAGCAGGAAAACTATGATATGGTGGCCATCACGGAAACATGGTGGGGTGACTCGCACAACTGGAATGCGGCGATGGATGGCTATAAACTCTTCAGGAGGGATAGGCAAGGCAGGAGAGGTGGTGGGGTAGCCCTATACGTTAGGGAGTGTCTGGATAGTTTAGAGCTTGATGATGGTGACGATAGGGTGGAGTGTCTATGGGTAAGAATCAGGGGGAAGGCCAACAAGGCAGATATTGTGGTGGGAGTCTGTTACAGACCCCCCAACCAGGATGAGGAGACTGATGAACTATTCTATAAGCAGCTGGGAGAAGCCTCACGATCGCTAGCCCTTGTTCTTGTGGGGGACTTCAACCTGCCGGATGTCTGCTGGAAATACAATACAGCAGAGAGGAAACAGTCTAGGAGGTTCCTGGAGTGTGTGGCAGATAACTTCCTGACGCAGCTGGTGAGTGAGCCAACGAGGGAAGGTGCCCCGCTGGACCTCTTGTTCACGAACAGAGAAGGACTTGTGAGCCATGTGATGGTTGGAGGCCGTCTTGGGCAGAGCGATCACGAAATGATAGAGTTTTTGATACGTGGAGAAGTGACAAGGGGGGTCAGCAGAACTGCCACCTTGGACTTCCGGAGGGCTAACTTCGGCCTGTTGAGGAGACTGATCAACAGAGTCCCCTGGGAGGCAGCCCTAAAGGGCAAAGGAGTCCAGGAAGGCTGGACATTCTTTAAGGAGGAAGTCCTAAAGGCACAAGAGCAGGCTGTCCCCAGGTGCCGAAAGTTGAGCCGGCAGGGAAGAAGACCGGCCTGGCTGACTAGAGAGCTCTGGCTCAAAGTGTAAGGTCCTGCACTTGGGCCACAGCAACCCCATGCAACGCTACAGGCTTGGGGAAGAGTGGCTGGAAAGCTGCCTGGCAGAGAAGGTCCTGGGGGTGTTGGTTGACAGCCGCCTGAATATGAGCCAGTAGTGTGCCCAGGTGGCCAAGAAAGCCAATGGCATCCTGGCTTGTATCAAAAATAGTGTGGCCAGAAGGACTAGGGAAGTGATCGTGCCCCTGTACTCGGCACTGGTGAGGCCGCACCTCGAATACTGTGTTCAGTTTTGGGCCCCCCACTCCAAGAGAGACATTGAGGTGCTGGAGCGTGTCCGGAGAAGGGCAACGAAGCTGGTGAAGGGTCTGGAGCAGAAGTCTTATGAGGAGCAGCTGAGGGAACGGGGGTTGTTTAGCCTGGAGAAAAGGAGGCTGAGGGGAGACCTTATTGCTCTCTACAACTACCTGAAAGGAGGTTGTAGAGAGGTGGGGGTCAGTCTCTTCTCCCAAGTAACAAGTGATAGGACAAGAGGAAATGGCCTCAAGTTGCACCAGGGGAGGTTTAGACTGGATATTAGGAAATTTTACTTCACTGAAAGGGTTATCAAGCATTGGAACAGGCTGCCCAGGGAAGTGGTTGAGTCACCATCCCTGGAAGTATTTAAAAGATGTTTGGATGAGGTGCTTAGGGACATGGTGTAGTGGTGGTCTTGGTAGTGTTAGGTTTACGGTTGGACTCGATGATCTTAAAGGTCTTTTCCAACCTATACGATTCTGTGATTCTGTGATTCTGTGAACAGAGAGGCTCCCAATCAATCTCAAAATTCAAGTCTGAAACCCCTGAATCCCAGGTAAAGCTCTTCTCTGGATGGTTGTCTTGGAGAAGCATGTCTGGGTTATCAGCAGGCAGAGATCAGATACCAGAGGTAATGTTGCAATGCTAACCTCAATAAAGTACTCAACAAATTTGCAAGACAGTGGCTGTTTGTGTACTGTTAGAGCTCCAAGTGAAAGTTATTTTCAAGTTTTTGAAAATAACAGAGCCTGGGAAGAGACACGTTTTTTTCTGTGAAGAATAAAGAATGAGAATGCACATATTTTACAAGGGAAAGACAGGAAACTATTCACTGTTCTTCGTTTTCAGAAAAAAAAAAAAAATTGAAGTGTTACAAAGTTGCCAACACTCACACAATACATATCTATCACCTCTATACTCTGAGCCCACTCATTATCACTGGGTTTCCCAATAGGAAGAAAAGAAAGTAAAGATCACATCACTAACCTCTCAGGATGCTCAAATTCACTATTATTAAACATAGGTTTAAAAACAAACAAGCAAAAAAGCCCCACACCATCCAGGCAACAGCAAATACTCCTTCAAAGTGCAACTTTTTTCATTTATTTGTACATATGGGATTAATCTTGAGGTCAGATTTATTATAGTCACAGCTATAGACGTAAAAGTTCTTAGGACTGCTGCAAAAATAAACAAATAAATATGTGTTAATCTGTGATTGCAAGCTGCTTGAATCTGTGTCATTGTGCAGAACTTTTTGTCCATGAGCAATCTTTAGTACCAAAAAGAATAAATTATTTTGTCTATCTATCTGAGGGAAAAAAATATTTCACATATGAAATCCAGAATTACTAGCTAGAAATATCGTATCTAAGAAAAATCATGAAGTGTAAATTTCTTATTCTGAGCAGATCCAGAAAATTTCTAGGAGTCCCACTAAATCAACAATTAACTCACTGTCCAGAAAAACCAAACAAACAAAACCAGTGGATAGGTCAGATGATAATTCTATGAATTTCAAAAGAAACAAGCATAGTAATTGGACTGCAATTAGTATATAGATCAGTAATAAACAGAATTACAGAAAGACAATCTTACCAGATTCCTCAAAGTCTTAGAGAGAATTCTAGGTGTACATATAGTTTAGGTTATCATTGAGGAAAACATGTATAAACTTGCACAGAACGTGTATTTGAGAGTTTGCTATTCAAAACACTCACTTCTCTATATAGCTCTAGACTTCATAGACTGTCCATGTATAATAAATCAAACATGAATGCACAGAAAAAGAAGTTCATTCATCATCACCTGTGTGTCATGTTAGAGGATCTGAATATCAAGCTGATGTCAAATCAAGGGAAAAGGATCTGGATTCACCACCTTACAAACAATCTTTATCTGCGTTACTGAAACTTCTTAAACTAATGGTTCATCACACTGAGAATCCTGCTTTCTGCCTCATCCAGTCACAATAACCAGTAGGAGGCTTTCAAAACTATAGTTAGCGTTGCATGCACTGTTTGTTAAAATGGTGTAATAATTAAACCTTTTATTTCTCATTACTGTTGGGGTGTCATTCAATTTTATTTCTCCCTGAATGTTACTTCCACATTTGTTTAAATAATCTTGGATCATTACAGAGTGCAGAATTAGTCAAGAGTTTTTTAAGTCAAAATATTTGCAAGTCACAAATCCTGAAATGTGCTTCTGGACGTTTTATCTGGAAAATCACTGCTCTCAGCTGAAACTCAATGTGCATCACACTCAAGATGATCTAAGCAGATTACAGATGAAGCAGTCCTTCCAACAGGAACTTTTGAGGGAATGTGGTCTTATTTTGTAGGAGTACAGAGTAAGTCACCTTAGAAATTCAAATATTTAAATTAAGCAAAGCCTTTGTTTAGCATTCTTTGACTTAATCAAGTACTACTTGTTGGCTGTCAGAGAAACAGCCCAGCTATCAAGAAAAACAAAGTGGAGAGAATCAACTGAAGAAAAGAAAGACTGAAAAGATCTTAACATTGTTTTCCATTTACAGTGAGAACTTCTGAGAATAATATAATTCCAATGCAATAATCTGTCCTACTTAAAGAAAAAACCTTCCACTTACACCTTAGGTTTTTAGACTGTTCCCATCACTGAAACATGGGATCACCAGAACTTGACTATATGAACACAGGAACTTAAATATATGAGTATCATCAATTACATGCAAGTAGACAAAGGTTAGTAGAAATCCATGCTATGCATCTCAGAGAATGATACACCCCATTGAAATCTTACAGATTTTGAAATAGCTATTCCAAACAGGATTCCTCACTGAGGAAAGAAAAAAAATTAAGAAAAAAAAAAGGAAAGACCCACAAAACAAATGTCAGGTAGACAATCCTTTCCTGAACTTATTTATCACACTTTTTAAAAAGAATTAGCTGACATAAATTTAGTAAACTCTATTCCACACTAAACATTCTTATCATTAAATAATTTTGGTTTGCTTACTGTGTATACAAGATTTAACTGACACATGCTGAATTTTACTTAGTTCCTTTTCAACACACATGTGTGCATTAATTCTTAATGGTGTTTAATCAAAAGCCTTTAAAACTATGAAGTGAAGGACTACTTCATATAACTGGAATAACTGAAACAAAAAAATTGAAACATGATCCAAGGATGTTGACTTCAGTGAGTTTGGGAGTAGTTACTTAATGTCTTGCTTGTTTCGCAACCCCTATGCATGGAAAATGGGTGATTAAAAAATAAAAAAACAATTATGTGCCCTTACCAAAAAGTAAAACACTCATTTGAAGAGACACTGAAAAAAAATATTTTTTTCGCTTTGGAAAGAGGTGAATAAAAATAAGACTGACAGATAAAGTAGTGAACAGTGTATAGAAGACAGATAAGAAAGTTATGTTCTCAATGTCTCCCAGCTCAAGGGAAAAAAGACATTTGGTGCCAACTCAAAAAATTTACTTGTTGGATGGTTTGGTTTTTTACTGTTGCATATGTATGCATATATTTGCTTTGCCTTAATTGCTATGACACAGAAGTATTCATACACAAGACTATTCTGCATTTTTATATCCTAAGAAGATAAACATAGTACCAGCGGTTTTAGTTCAGATTCTGTACTGTAATTGTCATGTATGTACTAATGAAACTTTCCAGAAAGCCTCAGTAAAGTCTATAATACCAAAAAAAAAAAAAAAAAAAAAGGCCATTTGGCTGAATTTTTCTGTTACCTCACTGAAATTCCATATATGCTCTATTTAAAGTTATGACTGACTTCAAATACTGAGTAATTCACTCAGATAAACTATTAATATGTAACACCTGTTCCAACTTACAGGTTTTACTTAGCTGGATGAATCACTTAATTGTGACTACAATCAACAAAAAGCTAACTCTTTGAATTCTTCTCTATTTACAATATATTTTGTTAGCTCTCACTGGATCATTCTATATGCAGATGTCATAAAGGTAGAATGTCCGGTGCCATCAAAATAAGCTAAGATTAAAAGAAAAATGTACTCTTATTTTGAGATAAGAGCATTATACATGGAGTTAATCAGAGATATTTAATCAGCAAAAACTCCATATTTAATCAAGCCCTTAAAGTTTGATTATCTGGTCTACTGGAATTGATGTGATCATTTTAATGCTACTACTCATTTATGTAATTCCTATTTGATTTACATTGTTCCTTTTAGGTTTGGTAGTATATGGTCTTAATTTTATCTTTGCTTACACAACTGGTATTTACCAGTTTTTATTCCGACATTCAGACCTATCTTGAAAATTTTCAGGTAGTTAAATTGCTTGCTCTTTCCTATATCAGCACCTGTTTATGAAAGCTACTAACCTTAGCTACACATTATAATCATAATAAAATTAGGAAATCATCAAAATCATGAAAACATGGAAACAATTCATATACAATATAATGCCAACATAACTAAGAAAACAACTTTGAAGAATCTTAATGGTAAACAATAGAGTCAGATAAATATAAGTGACAGAAACAAAGTGTAATAGCAAAATAGGGAAGAGGAGGCAAAAGAGTCAAGGGAGCTAGCAGAAGAAAAAGTGGAAAGAGACTTGAGTAAGATGTTGCAATTTTTCTAAACCAAATTTTCAGAAAACTAAATTCCCCTTAATCTGATCCATGCCATAGATAGACACTCAGTCTTTGGTTGCTAGGTAAAAATGCTAATATCTATTCTGTGCAATGACTCAATCTTCTGCCTTTGTCAAATCAACTACTTCATGGTCACAGCTGTTGCCAGGAACAATGAATGTCATGATCATAAGTGGTCCAAATTAACGACTACATATCATAATATTCAGCTTTGCTAACTGTGTGATTGCTTCTGCCCTCAAGTAAGTTTTTTTCTAGTGGTACATTCTTACTGCACATGATTGGCTGGGTGATACTCCAACAAGGCAGGAAGCACTAGACATTACTGCTGTAATCACTCATAGCAGAACCTATAGCCTTACGTAGGTTAAGTGCCTCATTTGTTATAGTTGAGTTAAATACAAATCTGTCTGTGAAATCATGATTTGTGGTATGCGTTACAACTATTCAGTGTTGAGCCTTTCAACTTAATCAAGTATTATTTGACCTTCCAGCTCTTATTAGCACCATGTTCAAAATTCAAGAAATCTTTCCAATCAAAATGAGAAAGGCACAAATCTAAGCCCTCACAGTACTTCTGCTGCACCTCGTTACTTCAGATACAGCGTCGGTTCTCAGTCTCCATGGCAAAGTGACAAGAAAATACATGTTCCTGCAGTGCCTTTCATGCCTCCACGGATGATGGCTTATTCTGATGCTGCAGCACCTAGCTGGACCCACCCATATATTGCTAATCAATTTACATAGATACATACTTCTTTCTATATATTTCCTCTGTTCCGACTGACTGGAAGTCAAACTATGTCCGAATTATCCTACTGCTGAGTAGGATGCATAGATAAACTGAGGTAAATCAAAGTATAAAAATGAAAGTTTCTTTAGTTTCTTGTAACCTAAACTGCCTGCCATATATAGGCATATGTTGTTACTGGTATTCTGCCACACACTCATAACCAGGAGTTACAGTCCCATTCACATCTACAAGATACCATTCCTGTGCCTGCAGAAATAACGGTGACTACAAATCCCCCTAGTAAAATCCATCCGGCATTACAGCTTAAGAGTGGGAGAGTTACTAAAAACAAAGCTGCTGAAGATGTGAGGTTTGCAAACAAGCAGGCTGCTGGAAAAGGACTTGCTCCACTAAGAAGACTGTTTACTATTTAGGATGAAGAAAACAA
Organism: Mycteria americana; assembly: GCF_035582795.1. Classification (NCBI taxonomy): domain Eukaryota; kingdom Metazoa; phylum Chordata; class Aves; order Ciconiiformes; family Ciconiidae; genus Mycteria; species Mycteria americana. The sequence continues at coordinate 90,386,504 of NC_134366.1, read as the reverse complement.
GACAATATATGGTAAAAAATTCCCTAGGAAAAGATTTTGCTGTTAGACAATTCAAACTCTGCCACCATACATACTTTGTTACTTCTAATTTCTAGCCAAATACCTATTGCTAATATAGCTTAGTTATATAAAGATCTTGATAGTGAAAAGCAGTTCTACTAGGGACGGAAGAAGCTGAAACAGGAAATTTCTTGTGCAGCGATTGTTACAACATAAACATTTTCCACTGACAAATAAAAGTAATCCAAATATTAAAAATTATTCCCTTTTTTTATACATTTCCAATATCACTGAATCACAGAATAGTTGAGGTTTGAAGGAACCTCTCTAGGTCATCTGGTCCAACCCCCTGCTCAAGCTGGCTCACCTGCTCTGCACCATGGCCAATCATCTTTTGAATATCTCCAAGGGTGGAGGTCTACAACCCCTCTGGGCAACCTGTGCCAGTGCTTGGTCACCCTCACAATAAGGAATTTTTTCCTTGTGTTCAGACAGAACCTCCAGTGAATAGAAAAATAATGATATGTTAATATATTTGCTTAGGCTGACTTGAATTATTTGCTCCAAAAATAAAAAAATACACTAGAAGTTAAATTAATTTACAAATTACCAAACTTTAGGGAATTTTCCCCAGGAGATCCAAGCATGATGGCCAGAACAGATGATAATCTATGCTTATGGTATTCACAAGAGCTTCCTTGTCTGTGTTCTACAATCTTGAAATCTAATTAACTATACACAATCCAAAGTTTACTTAACATTTAAATGAAATAAAATTAATCTTTCCTTCAGTAAGATTTCTTTCTGGTAAAATCCCCAAACCAAGCTCAGACTTCCCCATCATATCCACACATTAAATTGTAGGAGTCCATAACTAAAATAGCTTCTAATGGCTCACCTGGCACGTGAACAGCTGAAGACTGATCACGAAAAATAGCACTGAATAAAATTCAGAAGCATAAGGATTGTTTTAGCAGACATCAGGCTTTTCTTCTGTGATTAATAGAACTGTGCAGAATGTAGTACACACTCTCCCAGGATGGACCTTCCCTTCACTGTTTAATTTGTTATATAGCAACAGTTGCTATTTAAGTTTCATGTTTGTTTAAATGGAATGCTAAAAAAATTACAAGCTGTTAAATGTATCTCTTCCAATGCTTTAGCCCCACACATGCAACAGAACAAGGCATTCTTTCTGATCAGAAACACTATAAGTAACTTTTTTTCTTCTAGTTCTAGAAGTGAGGCCTAACAGAGAAGAAAAGTTATCCTGATCCTTTTACACTTAAAAAAGGTAGATACATAGGTGAAGGTTCTCAGAATATTATCTAAGCTCATCACTCCCCTTTAAAAAGAAGTATTGGTCTGCTACTGTAGCTTTTACAGTCATGGCATATTTCCTTGACACAAAACAAAGCACTATAAAAAAATGAAGTGTAGCTTAAGTATGCTCAGCAAAGCTGTAGGATGGAGAATAGTAAAGGGAAGATAAAATGTAGTTACCTTGTGAACAGTGATGGCTGGCAGTTTTGCAGACCGAAGTATTTAATGCACTGATAGCAGTGAGAGTTTTTCCATTGACTCCACCAAAGAAGGCTTCACTAACGCTAGTAACGTGAATAAACGCTTTGGAATTTGTGTCACTTGCTAAAGAGTCAATATGTCTCCAAGAGAAATGATATCCACTAAAATATTCACACTGATAAGAAGACATCAGCCTACGCTTAATATCTGTATGACTGTATTTCACAGGATAATTTACATATTTCAAGGACACGCATTCCATATCCAGTAATCCTGATTAGGAGAACTAAAGTTATTTGAAACTCTGGTACAAAAGAAATACCAACCTATTAATTACATCAAAAATGACCTTGGTATTACAGATATATTCACTATCCTCTGTGACATTCAGATAAAGTTGACTGCACTGTATATCAAGCACCGTGATACTCTGAAGTGTAGAGTCATAAATCTGTACCTGTTTATGTATTTACTGACTCATATGCTAGACAAAACCAAGTACTTATTACTTCCAACACCCTATGCATAAACACACTCTGATGAGAATGCATTTATGGTAGACTGCATCTAGTCAGTGAGAAGCCCCTAAGGAGAAACAAAAGATTGCCAGAAATCATCTTGACTGCTATACAGGACCCAAAGGTCATTTTCTTGTGGACAACACTTACCAGCATCTTATGCAGACAATATATTCCCTTATAAATTCTTCCAATCACCAATAAAAAGTAGTATTTTATATGGAAGATTTGAAAGTCATTCTACAGAAAACAAAAACCCACAGAATTATGTTCCAACAATATAATTGTATAAGTTGTTTTAAAATCTGTATTAAAAGGTTATCAGTCCCCACTGAATTCTTCAAAAACAGAGGCAGAAACAACTCAGGGAAAAACAAGAACAAGGCATACCAGTGACAGGACAGTTAAGAAGATATCAAAGGTAAAAGAAGACTATGACCTTACGCAGTCAGGGCAGACAGTACAAAGTTCTGAAAAGGCATAGCAGTGTCCAGGTATTTATTTATTGGAGGAGAATATTTTAATTAAAGTAGTTATTTTAAGATGGTACATTTGCAATGGATGCTTCAGAGAAGGTGAGCAGCATCAATATATTCAACAGAAAACCCACGTACAACAAATAAGATAATATTTGCAAGTTGCACACATCTGCATGGCTGAATTATTTCTTTATATCAACTTATAATAGGGAGCCAAGAGGCAGAATAAAAATATAAATATTCTACTAGTCTCAAAATCTATCTTTGCTGATATCATTTTTTATTGAAGCATCCCATGTTCTATGAATATCATTGTGCTCCCTTTCTGATTCTCTTTAGCATGCAAAAGAAAAGCAACTCCTTCAGTGCAACTTTCTAGCTGAAGACCTAAAAACTGACAAGTTGGGAAATGCCACCACCTACAATAATATATGGATGAAGTATACAAATGCTTTATTTAAGTTCTACTGAAATTAGCAGAGATACCTTCTAACTCAGTAGAGCTCCATCAAGCATACAGCTATTGCATATTGTTGACATTAGGTATGTTATTCATTTGAGTAACTGTCTATTTGTAAAAGATTCACTATCAGCCCTAGATTATAAATCTTAGAGCAATAAACTCACAGGATTTTCATCTGTGTATGTTCTGAGGGATGTTGGTTTACATTCTTAAAAAGAAGAGTGAGAATATCATGCCTACATTTCTGCTAGTTTAATGTTGGAAAGCAGGCTGTGGGAAGGAGTACCTTATGATGGGATGTAAGAAATATCTAAGATTAGAAAGAGCTCTTTGGTCTTCCAGCATACACTTTTACTTGTTTTAGCATTATGCCACATAGTCTCTCCAACAAACTGATTAAACTTCACTTTAAACTACAAACATTTTTTTCCCCTTATTATTCTAAAAACATAAAGCAAGGACACAGAAGAGAGAAACAACACAAGTGAATGAGATACAACCACGGCAAACAAATAATGTGTACAATTAAAAAAAATCAATATATATATACATAAAAATATGAACATTTGCAATAGATTTGGACCCATAGCCAAGTCTCCATACACATGTATACACACATATATGTATATACATGCATATATATATATACACACACACATAAAGACACACACAGAGTATACACACAGTGGTAATGTGGAGCTATCCTTTTCTACTGTCTGAAACAACCTGAATGCAGGAAGCAACCTGGTTTGCATCCCATATCCTACTTCTCAAATATAACCCATACGTCTGTTTTCTGGCTATGCTCTGCTACCATTCATCTTAAAAAAAAAAAAAAAAAAAGTATTGGTTACATAAATTTGTACCTTTCCTCATCTAGGTATGAATATAGGTCCTGTGCTCTACTATGTTCATTTGCCTGAAGCTCAGTTGTCTTTTACTGTTGCTACATGGTATGTTGCTACATGCTAGAGGTTGCTCTGTCTTTCTCTTTCTCTTACCGTTGTCATCATTCTTTTATTTCTTTTTTCTACCCAGTTCTTCTCTTCCACATAGGTTCTTGGGCAATGTTAAGGAATAATGCAATTTTTGCAGCCATTTACATTTAATTTTTCATTGTTTCCAGTCAATTACCACTAATATATTTTCCTACTCTCTGTCTTTAAAAAGAGTAAGATGTCTCCCTCTCTTTCTTCCTCTTGCCTTTTCTCTTTTACAGGCTCAAATGCAAATTCCCCTCCTTCTTTGGATTTGCCAGCTGTTACTGTTTGGCTTTTTAAGGCTTTTGCCTAGATCAGGCCTGACACTTCTAACTGACAGTAGTAAACAAAATCAGTAAATATTTCTCATGCCTTCAGCAATAATGCTTCTGCCTGTTTCTGTGACATAAAGAAACCCTGTAATACAGTGTCTAACCTTTAAGCTACAACCAAACTGAGCATGATCAAAGTCACTTTGGAGAGAGAGGACTTGCTGCTACTTCCTCAAGGGCAAAGCCCTGACACCTGCAGTTCAGAAATTACTGGGCTAATTAATCAAGACTGTCTGCATAAGCATGGCCACCAGTGTTTTGGCAGTGAGAATATACAAAAATAATAAAAAATAAACAAAAAAAACCACCCAAGAAACTGTTACAGCACTGCATGCTGGCTGGTAAGCCATTCATAGCAGCCACATGGGAAGTAGAGGTAACTCTTCCTCCACTAGCTTGGATGAGGATTTTTTTACTGACCGGCCTTGTTCTCTGGGTGTATACTAAACAGAAAACTCAGATCTGATAATCTCTGTAAACATAAAAATCCAAAGCTTAACTTAACATCAGAGTTTTACTGATTTTATTAAGCTCTGGTACAAGATTATTTATATTTGTAGCAGTCTATTAGAATCATAGAATCATTTAGGTTGGAAAAGACCCTTAAGATCATCTAGTCCAACTGTTAACCTAACACTACCAATCTATTCTTACAGCTTACTTTTTCTGCATTATACACAAACTATACAAAAATAAAACCCACCAAACCATGTTCTTCTCTTCTTGCTGTACTTGTAAGATATAAGCCTGGCAACTGTTAGGTAATTTTGTTCCTTGCCTTGCAGTAAATTATAGCCTCCTCCTGCTGTTGAGTTGCCTGGTCCCTGCAGTGTGGATGGTGGTTCTATGTTTGCTATTATAATGTACAATGTAGGGAAGCATTGACAGAAATCTTAGGAAATGCAATTTCTTTTTCAACAAAGTTTATGGCATTTATTAGTGTGGCTGAAAACAGACAGAAATGGGATTTTGCCAGTGTTGGAACGACTGATGTAGGAAATCTCTGAGATGCCAACAATAACAAAAATTCCAATTTACAGCAAACACACATGAGGAGATAGGCTGGGATTCTGGGCCACTTCAAAAATGTGATTGTTACATCCTATTGGAAGAACTATTCATTCACTGGCCAGTAACTTCACTCTTTCTTTACAACAGCCACAAGGCAGTATCATACACATGTTCGCACAAGCAACCCTGGAAAGATAATGCAGCAGCAAGATCAGGTTATTTCCCATGACATTGCCATTAGTCAGCAGAAGTAAAAGATTTAGCCTTAAGTTTTTCTTTTCATTAGAAGGAACATGGACCTTTCCCAAAACATGAAAAACAGCTTTCCTATGTATGTATTGTTTCCTACTAATTGTGAACTTAGTAAAACATCTATATGTAATATTATCTAAACACATATTTTTGAAAGTAAACCCAATGTGAGACAAAGGATATGATGGTTTTAAAGTATCTCTGAAAGAAAGGTCTGGGAGATTTCTGTTGGCACACTACTGTAAACACTCGTAGTTCAATTACTATGATAAAATTTGCATGTGCACACAGAACAATTCACTTAAATGAGGTTAAGTTTACTTTAAATACATTTAAGTATTTAGAAGAGAGCTGTACTGGAAGGTTTTCTTTTCTTCATTCCCCCAAACTAGCCCTGATGTAAGTCTTATGAGTCAAAACAGTAGCTAGAATATACTACAGGCTGATATATTTGTTTTCTCAGTGTGACACATCACAGCAGCTGAAATAGTGGATTAAATAAAGCTGAACTTCTAAGCCACATCATTATTAAAATGAAGTGGTTAAAGAAGCTGATGAAGTGTGAAAGATTATTTTTACCATAGAATAGTATCATGGAATGGTTTGGGTTGGAAGGGACCTTTAAAGGTCATCTAGTCCAACCCCCCTGCAATGAGCAGGAACATCTTCAACTAGATCAGGTTGCTCAGAGCCCTGTTCAACGTGACCTTGAACGTTTCCAGGAATGTGGAATCTACCACCTCTCTGAGCAACCTGTTTCAGTATTTCACCACCCTTATTGTAAAAAATTTCTTGCTTATATCTGGTCTGAATCTGCTTTAGTTTAAAACCATTTAGTTTAAATGGTTTTAGTTTAAAACCTTTAGTTTTAAACCATTTAGTTTAAATGGTTTAAAACCATTTAGTTTAAAACCAGTTTAGTTTAAAACCTTTAGTTTAAAACCATTACCCCTTGTCCTGTCGCAACAGGCCCTACTAAAATGTCTGTCCCCATCTTTCTCATAAGGCCCCTTTAAGTCTTGAAAGGCTGCAATAAGTTCTCCCTGGAGCCTCCTCTTCTCCAGGCTAAACAACCCCAACTCTCTGTTTTTCCTCATAGGAGAGGGGTTGCATCCTGCTGATCATTTTCGTGGCCCTCCTCTGGACTCGCTTCAACAGGTCCATGTTTTTCTTCTGCTGGGGACCCCAGAGCTGGACGCAGTACTCCAGGTGGGGTCTCACCAGCACAGAGCAGAGGGGCAGAATCACCTCTCTTGACCTGCTGGCCACGCTTCTTTTGATGCAGCCCAGGATACGGTTGGCCTTCTGGGCTGGGAGCGCACATTGTCAGCTCATGTCCAGCTTTTCATCCACCAATAGCCCCAAGTCCTTCTCTGCAGGGCTGTTATCAATCCCTTCATCCCCCAGCCTGTATTGATACTGAGAATTGTGCCAACCCAGGTGCAGGACCTTGCACTTGGCCTTGTTTAACTTCATGAGGCTCACATGGGCCCCCTTCTAAAGCTTGTCCAGGTCCCTCTGGATGGCATCCCGTCCCTCAAGAGTATCAACTGCACCACTCAGCTTGGTGTCACTCAGCTTGGTTTTCTTCAGGCAAACAAATGTGATAGCCATTGTTTATCACTGTATATGGTATACAAATGTCTTCCTTTTCAATATATTGTATACATTTTACTAACCTTTCATCAAAGCGTCGTGGTCTAGTTTAAGTGTGTTATTTTGGCAGACTTTCTAAGTTTCTGTCTGGTTTCATTCCCCCCCCCCAGTTTATAATTGCCGTGGTTTGGTTTTCTTCCCCTTTGTTGGGTATTTTCTTGTGAAGTTTTCATCATGTCTACAAGGTCACTATGGCAGATGACCTAATTTGCATCTTCTCCCAACTAAATATTTTATTATAATCCTTTCTAATCACAGCAGAAGTCAAAGAAAGGAAACTGAAAAATGAGTAGATTGAAACTGCAAACCCTTGAACTAAACTCTCAATATCATCAATGGAAAGAAGAATTACTCTGTCATTTCTACACCTGCTTTCATCTGCTCTCTGGGGTTCTTCCTGCTGTGAACACCCTAAAGGCTATTTCTCCTCTGAGTATGTAGATCTCTTTTTAAGCTGCCATCTTAAACACTTAACGTTCTGTGCACTTGAGTGCACTTTTCATTTGCTTTTTGCTGCAGCTATAAATAATGTTAAGAGAATGTCTGTCTAGATGCCTTATCCACACATATGCAATGGGATCAGCAGGTTTTACAAAACATTTATCAACATAACATTTGGAGTTTTCACTCTGCTTTCCTTTGGAAAAACAAGTGCTGCTACAAATGCTTTTCTCTAGACAAAGTGGTATTCAATTATTCAAATTACTTTAGGCTATAATAGTTGTACTAAGCATTGTTCATTTTATTAAATTAATGTTGAATGCTATTAACATCTTAAATAGAGATATTGTAATTCACTGCTTAGACAAAGATTTGTGAGTAAATATAACAAAATAAACAAGCAGATATGGCTAATTTATTAAAAACAAGTAAAAATATACATAGCTTGCTAAACTGATGAAGTTTTACTTGAAGCTAAATAATTCTGTTGTAGTCCAGACTACACATTGTATAATGTAATCAGATGTTAATGATTAGCATATTTTAAAAAAAGAAAAAGAGCCTTGCTATTGTTTCTATTAGTTTCAAAACCATAAAATGTAAAAATGCAGAACCTGTTGCTTGCTATGGAGCAACCGAACACAGAATCATTTGCAAGACCCTTTCAGAACAAGCATTTTCTGTAGGGGAAAGGGGACGGAATCAGTTCACAATGTACATATACTGCAAGCAGAAGAAAAGAAATCTGAAAATTAAGTCAGAAATCCTTGGTTCTATATCCTGCCTGAAATGGAATTGCTATGTACCTAAAATCACATCCCTCCTACCTCTGGAGATACCATACACTATTTTGCAAAATTCAAACGATAAGCATGTTTTTCAATACTGACGTTCAAATAAGGTTATGAAAAACCCCATCTTAAAGCAAATAATGCATTCCCTAAGTTACTTTAACTTATCGAGGTACAAGATTTTACCATCTTTACTCAGATGGTGGTACCTGATGCCTAAGGACACACCTTCTGAAGTCAACCAATCTCTGCTGAGTCTCTGTAACAGACCCAAAAAACGTAACAGTTTTAATCAAATGTACTGCACAGTGGAATATTTGCAGATGTTTCTGTAATCCAAAATAAAACCAGTCTGTGGTTTGAAAGGGGCTTTCAAAAAATGCCTCCCACAGATTACCTTCATTTACACAATAAAGTAATATCTCCTTCTGGCAGGAACCAAGCTTTTTTGGAGTCTCAGTATTGCTACTTGACTGTTTTGCAAAGAATACAAGACCTGAACAAGCAATGAGATTTCCATTTTCCCAAAAGATGACATTCTCACCAGCATAAAGAAAAGTGAAGATCAATAATACTGAATATATAAGAAAATAGCTGACACTGCCTCCTCTTCCTAAAGGAATAAATGGACATCATATTTTCAGGTTTTTTTCTCCAGACTTCAGTCCATCAAACAGAGATGTACAGCCTTCAATATCTAACCTTTTAAATAACAATAACACATATATTTAAATATATATTTAAATATATATTTTAAAATTGCAACAGCCTAAGTTGAAAACGTTCTAAAATACAGAAGAGCTGAATAGCAAAAATCATGTTGTAAAGTATTCTTTCTTTCTATTACACTGATGTTAATGGTAAAAATCTTTTAATAATGCTTTCAATAATGCTTTTATTCAAATAGTATAGCTTTGACCTCAGTAATAATCCAATAAGAAATTTCAGTTAATCATCCTAGCTATACTTTTCATGTGGTTTAAAGTATAGGGACACTAGTTCTACCCATACTTAAAAAAGAATAATATTCTGTACTCATTCAAATACTGTAGTCGGTTTCCATCATTTTTCTTTTATTTAAGGTTTTTAAAACTACCTATTGATTATTTCACTTGACCAGGATCGTTAAGTAGATTTAATATCTATATTTATTTCAAATTATACATTCATGTGTAGCTGATAAGAAAAATGTGATTCAAGATCAAGTATCTAGAACAGATTATCCTGGAATTGTTTGCTGTTTTTATCAATGGACACAACAGTATTGTGAAATACTGTGAATAAATGAGAGTGATAAAAGTCTCTACCATAAGAAGCAACAGAGGAACAGACTCTAATGAAGCAAACCAGTGGTGACATTCTGCAAATGTATCCTATCCATGTGAGCAAGTTCCTCTGCAGTAATCTAATGATACAGATATGCATTATAGGATCTGATTATAAAACAGTTTTTCAACAGAAAAAAAAAAAATCTGGGGAACCAATGAATCTCACTTTTATTTATTAACTCTATGACAATTTGAGTACAAACAGCTATGTTAATTTTATGTAATAATTCATCTTCTGTTAGATGATAATATATTTACTTCTTTTTTGTCTTATTTAAAATTCCCATGTAAGAATTTTAAAAAGAAATTTAAAAAATCTTTGTTAATCCCATATGCAATAAACCAAAAAAGTTTGTTTTATCTTCATGGAAGACTTCTATGCAGATAAGAGAAATATTATTTCTCAAAATGAGGCTGCTTTAGAAGATGACTGATAATAGCATATCCTCTCAATCACTGGCACTAAAGTTGCAGATATATGAAATTTTAGCCTGGGAAGTCTGCCCTCAGTAAACACATTTAATGCATGGACATGGTCTTCTGTATGCTTACACTCATAGCCATCTGCTAGGAGGGCACTGTTCCCATTCACAAGTTGATTGGAAATTTTCCTTAGAGTATTCATGGCAAACAACAGGAACAATAAGCCAAGTCTTTCCCCTTCTACCAGAATCCCTTTTTTTGCTGTTTATAAACCACTGACACAAATACTTCAGTTAGCACACTGGGAAAGTATGTTTCAGAAAGCAACATATGAAAAGTAGAAAAACATGTAATGAGAAATAAAAGTCCTGCTACCAGTAAGTTTTGTTGTAGTGAGCACTGTAGGGAATAACAATAACTGCTTTTGGTGAGATGAGATATAAATAAGAAAGTATCAATATGATAAGGGCACTCTCCATAAGTAAAATCCTATGGCAGAAAATAGCATTAGAAAATAAACTTTATTCTGGAGACAAGGGATATTCTCCAGAGAAAACAGCTGAGTATCAGTGCTTCCATAAATGAATATGCTATTATGAATTCCTTCATATCTCTGCAATTAACCTGAGATCAGCAAGCAGATTCCCAAACATTTTAGAAATGCAGTGTCTCAAACTGAGTAAATTAAAACTGAGGGAACCAAAATAAACAGGAATCTGGTTGTGAACTTTTTGGTTACAATGTCCATGAACTAACAGGTCTGAATTCACTACTGAAGTTACATGGAGGGAAGTTATGGTTTCAGTGAGTATAGGGTAAAAAATGAAGTTTGAGGTAGAGCAATGTACCTTTCTTCCTTATATACAAAATTTCTATTTTCATCAAGGTGGACTATTTAATTCTGTAAGAGTATGTTGTTGACAAAAATCCTGAACTATTTCCACTGCTTCTGCCTTGGCATCTTCCAGACAAAAACAGGCCATGAACTGAATTAGTGTAACAGTGATTAACTTATGAGAGGGAAAAACTGAGTCTTCTCTTTTTGGAAATAATACAAAGATAGGTTAAACTGCCTCTTGATAATGAACGTGTACATAACTGAGGGAAAACTAAATTATAAGGGCATAATGTTGGCTAGGAAAAAACATTAATAAACCCACTAAAATGGTTTTGGGGGAATCTGCTCTCCAAGCATTATCTGCTGACACACCATTTTCATTACCTAAAAATTCAAACTGCTGTTCAATACAGTTCCTACTTCATTGCATTTTATATTCAAAAGCCAAGCCAAGCAACTTAATTCTCAGAGCGTTGAGGAAGAAAGCATTACTAATGTTAATACTGTGACAGCTTACATAAATCACTTTCTGCTTCTGGGAGTCAAAAAAAGGGTCTCGTCAATGCTGGAGCACATTGGTATTTACTAAATGACTCTACACCACATAGCACTTTGTGAAGTGAACTACATCCATACAAATGGAAAACAAAAGGCTATCATTCTGATTTAGTACAGCTTTACTCTGGTTTGCTTTGGAATAAATGTCCAAACAAGAGTAAGTTAGTATAGATCCCAGTCTTTACAATTTATGTTTGCATTTTGGCTAGTAGCAAAAATAGAAGCAGGTAGAAGCATTTCATACAGAGCAAGGACATGCAAGCAGGGTGGGCTGCTTGCCTTACACGGTTTACAGAGGAAAAACTAAAAGGACCACTGACTTTACGTGGTAATCTTTTAAAAATAATATATGATAAATAATGTCAGAGCCAAGTACTCACATTTGTGACTACCTCAAATCCTACTGCTCAGGGTCAACATATTACCATAGAGTCTCTCTTAAAGCATAGTACTAAGAACAAGGAAAAACAGCAATTCTAACATACATTTGGGAAAAACTAAGTATAGAGGATTAATGAAAATATACTATGTTTGAAATTAGGTCACAGCCTTAAAGCTGTTTGTTGCCTTCAAAAGGCAACCTCTGCAGAGAAAAAGAACCTGGACTCTGAAGAAAAGCAGATATCCAATGAGTTGTCCAAGAGGACTCTGGTTAGGAAATCTTCACACACAAGGGCTTGTACATGCAACCTGGATTGAGTCTCTCTCTTAGTAAATCTCATCTTGTTTAAAAATATTTTGCATGAGGTATACACCTGTAACTAAAAAGCATGTCAACATAATTAAATAATCCTGGTACTTCTGTCCATTTTTTCTCTGTCCCATAACTAAAAGCTCACTTTCTGAGAACCAGAGTGCTTCATATTCAAAATCAGAAAAGTACACTAGACATATGTCGTAATTACTGTCCAGAGAGCAAAGGCAGATTATTTCTTCAAATCTGCAGCCAATATTTAAACATTGGATTCTGCCAATTTACTTTATGAAAGCAGAACATCTTTAATACATATATGTACATGACTAAATATTAATTATTTTCTTTTCCCAATGTTTAGACAAGGTTAAGCACATATCACAGTAAGTATTCTGAAACAATCTCTCAAAACTATTTTCAGCAATTTCATAACTAGGTACAATTTAGGAGTCCATCAAGGGATACTTAATTGTTTTTAAATAATGAGTTAATCAAAGTCTGCACATAATTAATAATGAACAAAATCTGCAATTAGTCCACTGTCTCCCATTAGTCTGCACTGTCCTGATATTTATCATCTGTTTATGCAAAAATAATGTGGAAAACCTTAGAAAGGTACAGAATTTTACAATGATTCCTTGTGCTATGTACTCCTTTAGAAGCAATAAACATTGCAAAAAGATCCAGAAGTCTCGTTCTCTCACTCTTTCTGCTCAACTCTGACAAAGAAGTAGGAAAATATTAAAATAAAATCAAAGCACAGTTTAGTCAATTAACTAAGCAGATCTCTCAGACCTAGTTGCACAGAAAAAAAGTGGAAGCCACCCCTTTTATTTTTAAGATATTATGGTGGTAATGGGATACTGCCCATTCAATAGTAGGTCAGTGATTTGAGCAGTCAGTTAAAATGAGAGCAACCTGGTTCAGTTCCATGCTTCTCCTCTGACTCCTCCTGATGTCCCAAGAGACCCACCCCTGGATCAGCAGTTGCACCTTATGCAGTGAGGGAAAATCGTGGCCCATCTTTGCCTGAAATTCTGTTAAATTCTGCCCAGAACACAAAGACTCACAGGGCCAGAGAGCATGAAAGAGTGAGGATGAAATGAAAAATATACTGACTTATACTCTGGGGTAATAAACTGAATTTCATCTTTCTGTAAATTTTTCAAAAAACTTGTTTCCCAGGTTATTAAGGGAAAGTGGGAGCAAAAGGGACAGTCATTCCTTAGAAATTTTAAAAAACTACAGTAACAGATTTTGTACCTTATTCACCTTCTTTACCACTCTGTTTTTCTAACTGCTGTAATTTCTCTGATTGTTGAAATTTGCACAGTCCTTGTGTGGACTCCTGGGGCACACAAAAAGGATAGACTTATTTTAACCAGATTTCAGACACGCTTACCTGATATTTGTACACACACAAAAAAAAACCCCAAAATGCCACATGCCACAAAAAGTGCAGAAAACCCCCTGATATTCCTCTTCTCTTGAATATGCATTCTAACAGGAGCGTACAATTTTTAATCTCACAGAAAAAAAACCCAGAAATCTGCCTGCTGCCCTCTTACTGAACGGACACTATAGTTATCATCTTTTAATAAACACACAGACTCCTGTTAATCCATTTCTAACAACCGTTTAAAAATATAGAGGATTCTTCACAGTCCTGTAGGAATACACAGTTCTAGACAGATTTTTTTGTCAGTAAAAACATAAGGAATATTTTAAATAATCAAAGGCAAACTTCATCTGAAATGCATTGTTCTACCACTCCCAACACACGTTACAAATCAATATTCATTCTATGTGTTTTTCCTGGCACATCCTCTGCCCAGTGTTCAAACAATTTTTAATGAATCCTGTGCTCTATACTTATTCACTATGGCTTTCTTAGTATTTCCAGAAAGGACCACAAGAAAGAAAATTGCAGCAGACAAAAATATAAGGTGTTTTAGGATAAGTTACTTTCAGAAAAGTAATTTCAATTATTACTAACAGTCTGTGCCAATGCTGCTCTGTAGGCTTCTGTCATGGTTTAACCCCAGTCAGCAACTAAGCACCACACAGCTGCTCACTCACTCCTCCTGCAGCGGGATGGGGGAGAGAATCGGAATAGTAAAAGTGAGAAAACTCATGGGTTGAGATAAAGACAGTTTAATAGGGAAAGCAAAAGCCACACAGGCAAGAAAAGCAAAGCAAGGAATTCATTCACTACTTCCCATGGGCAGGCAGGTGTTCAGCCATCTCCAGGAAAGCAGGGCTCCATCACGTGTAATGGTTACATGGAAAGACAAACTCCCTAACTCCGAATGTCCCCCCCTTCCTTCTTCTTCCCCCAGCTTTTTATTGCTGAGCATGCTGTCATACGATATGGAATATCCCTTTGGTCAGTTGGAGTCAGCTGTCCTGGCTGTGCCCCCTCCCAACTTGTGCACCTGGCAGAGCATGGGAAGCTGAAAAGTCCTTGACTACTATAAACATTAATTGGCAACAACTAAAACATCAGTGTGTTATCAACATTATTCCCATACTAAATTCAAAATGCAGCACTGTATTAGCTACTAGGAAGAAGATTAACTCTATCCCAGCCAAAACCAGGACAGTTTCAAAGAGTACTTGTAAGAGGAAAGACAACATTTTTCCCACTGTCAGCGACTGCAGTTGTGCATGAATTAGCTGATATGAACCACCGTAGAGATGAAAACAGCATTTATACTGGGAGTACAAAGAAAATGAGATGATCTGTTACCTACATTAGTTGAATTATATTTTCATCGGCCTCACTGAATATTAATCACCCACACAGTTTGTCTTCACATTGCAACCAAAATCTTCTCCAGTTCTCATAGCATGTCTACCTCAAATCCCTTTCCTTTTACATCTATTTAGAATTGTATAACCTGAATCAAGATGTTTAATTCTAAACACACGAGTCATTCCAAAGGAAAAAGGAATGATATGACAACACTAGGAGTATACTGTAGTATTTATCACTGTAATTTACCATTAAAACAATCCTTTCATATTAGATTTCTACAGGAAAACTTAAACTCCAAGCATAAAAGTGTCTTCCTAAATACAAAGCTTTTATTTTTTCTGCTTAATTAAAAAAAGCAAACAACACTAAACAAACAAGCCAACCCTTAATCTAAACAGCTTGTCCTTAGTGGTCAAATATAATGTTTGCAATACCTGAAGGGTGCACCTTACAACTGGGAAATTCGATGGTGTTTACATTTTTTTTAGTAATTTACAAATAGTGAAATAAAATTTCACTATGCAATTTTTTATTTCTATAGGTTTATAACTGGTAGAAATTCGTATCTTTTTCAGTCCTTTTATAAAATGGTTGTTATTTGGCAAAATCTGAAATTGTACTTAATTATTTCTCAGCATGATTCTTAGGAAAGTGGTAAAACTTCTTAGACTGCAAGCATAAGAGATGCTACCTACCACTCCTGCAGAAGAGACGATATCCAAAAAGCAGAGCATTGGCCCAGATGCTGAACAGAAACTATGTTCTGTTAAGACCACTTCTTTTAATAGACTGAAAAAGAGGTTAGCTGGATGTATTTCTTCAAAGTTGAAATACATTTCTATAAGCCACTTTTCTTCATAAGCTCATTTGCTGATTGTATTTTGTAAAATCAACTGATCAGGTTGGGAAAGTACCCGGATCTTCCAGAGTATCATCAGAAAGTAACATAACAGAAAATCTCCTCTGCCTGCACCACTTTAAAGCTAACTGGTTTTCCAGTCTAGGAATTAATTGCCTTCTATCACTGTTATATTTAAATGATGTATACTTATGCTTTCCTAATCTTTAATCACAAATTATTCAATTAAGTCTTAGCACATCATGTTTCTTTAAAGCTCCTACATTTTTAAAGATGCATATTCATTTCTAGACATATGCCTCTTCACCTTATTTGTTTTTTCAGATATAACAAGGTGCCAGTTTCTAATCTAGCTCTCTGTTATGCTCCTGTAACAAATTTAATTGAAACCCCATATTACAAATGCTTCCACCTATTCACAATTCACACATGTATTTTTTTTAGTGCATCTTGAATTTTAGACTTTACTTTTTTTCAGGATGCAGCAGAGCTGCTGGGCTACACCCTAGTTCATGTCAGTACATCTTAGGGAATCTTAAACTGTCCTGAATCAGGAGATGAGCATTCCCTGCCACAGCGAAGTCTTCTTATACCATAAAACCACTATAGCTGTGCCTCAACCAACTCATCCTTCCTGTTCAGGGGAGGTCCTTCAAAAAAAGATGATAGAACATGTCCTAAAACCTGTACTTAAAACATACTTAAAAACTGTTAAAAAACTGCTGTACTGCTTATCACCTTACTCTGCTGTGCCTGGGAACATTTTGATAACAGCAATGGCCATGCGCCTGGGCTGGCAGATGGCCAGGGCATCGCTGCTGTTTCTGTGCTGCTGTACTGGACAGGCTGGAACTCCAGTGTGAACTCGAGTCAAAAGGACTGTGACCTGTGGATGAGTCCACATGGGAGCAGGACACCCCGAAGCGTCTGTGGCCATGGATAAGTCCATGCCAAAGCAGATACAACTCTAAGCATCTGTGGCTGTGGTTATGTCTGTGCCGCAGCAGATGTACCTCTGAAGGGATTGTGGTCTAAGGATAAGCCCATGCTGGAGAAGGTGCACCTTGAAGCATCTGTGGCTGTGGATAAGTCCATGCTGCAGCAGGTACACTTTGAAGCATCAGTGGCTGTGCATGAGCTCATGCCGAAGCACCTTAAGTGTGTGGCCATGGATAACGCCATGTTGGAGCAGGTTTACTTCTGAAGGTACTGTGGCTGTGGGTAAGGCCACGCTGGAGCAGGTATATCTCTGAAGACATTGTGGCCCATGGAAAAGGCCATGCTGGAACAGGTGCACCTCAAAGCGACTCTGGCTGTGGATAAGTCTGTGCCACAGCAAATATACCGCTGGAGAGACCGTGGCTTATAGATAAGTCTACACTTGGAGCAGGTACTCTCCTAAGGGACTGCAGTCTGTGGATAAGTTCAAGCCAGAGCACGGGTAAGAGGAGGAGTTCATTGCAATGTTAAACCCGATGGTCTGGTCCAAAGGGACCAGGCATGGAAACTGTAATGGAAATAACTTTATTTGATACCTTAAATTGTTGTAACCCAGGATTTGAGTTGCATGTTATGGGAATTACCGTAGCAGGAACCCCTTGTTGCTAGCCAGGCTAGGAGCAAGGGGAGGAGTACACTGCAATGTTAAACCGTATAACCTGGCCCAAAGGGACCAGGGGTGGAGACTGTAATGGATATACCTTTAAATTGTTGTAACCCAGGATCTGAGTTGCATCTTATAGGAATTACTATAGCAGGAACCACCTGAACCAATGGAGGACAAGCCTTACAAGAAGCAGTGCAAATGCAGCAGTGACCCAAACTGAGCTGGCTTTGGTGTCCAACAACTCCATGCAACACACCACCTCTCCTGTCCTGAGTGACCACCACAACAGATGGAGCCCAAAGTCATGGACTGAATGAACTCAGTGGACATTTTGTGGACATTTATGGACATTTTACAGGTATTTCACAGGGGTGGTCCATAGACTAAGGGAATTATATCTGTGTATTATATCAAAGGATGGGAAAGGGAGTGGTGGGTAATGAGAATGTATTGGATAGTGTGGGACCTGAGCATGATGTAAATAGTATGGAATAAGGGATGGAGAATGTGCTGATTTTGGCTAGGATAGAGTTAATTTTCTTTATAGGAGCTAGTATGGGGCTATGTTTTGGATTTGTGCTGAAAACAGTGTTGACAACACAGGGATGTGCGTATACTAAGTAGTGCGTATACTAAATGAAGGACTTTCCAGCTTCGCTCTTCTTTCTTCTTCCCCCAGCTTTCTATGCTGAGCATGACATCATATGGTATGGGATATCCCTTTGGTCAGTTGGGGTCAGCTGTCCCAGCTGTGTCCCCTCCCAGCTTCTTGTGCACCTTCAGCCTACTCGCTGGTGGGGTGATGTGAGAAGCAGAAAAGGCTTTGACTCTGTGTAAGCACTGCTCAGCAATAACTAAAACATCCCCATCTTACCAACACTGTTTCCAGCAAAAATCCAAAGCATAGCCCCATACTAGCTACTATGAAGAAAATTAACTCTATCCCAGCCAAAACCAGCACAAATCTTTTACTTATGGGCAAGCATGTTTTCACTAAAACAGCAAATATTTGTAAGGGATAGATTATTTATTTTTCCTAAAGGCACAGATGATAGGTATTTACTGAGCATGTACAACCCACTCTCAGTTCACTGGACAGTACCAGGTGCACCAAATTCAGTCCTAAATCTAATAACACCAACAGAAATTTTAACACCAACTCTGATAGAAGTAGTTTTGTTCCTTTCATGCCTAGTAATCCAAGGTCCTGAAATCAATTTTTCTTCTTTTCTTCTAAGTAAAAAAAGAAAATATGAACGAAGAATAAAATAGTAGTATCAATGAGATAGTGAAAAACTGTTGTTGAATGTTCAGGGAATTATATTACATAAAAATATAAATGAAAATGAAACTGCTAAGACAATATGAAAACTTACACTGATTACTTAACATTTACTTCATTACTTAATGAATCTACTACTTGCTTAAACATACTTTCAGACTGCATAGCATGCCATAATAAAAGTGATCAAGGTCTGATTTGTTCAGTAACAAAGTATGTGAAAGAAAGTCAGCTAAATCTTATCATAGCAAAGCATGTCTTCTGCTGACATAAAAGGGAGCTGCACAGCTAAAGCTCTTCAAAAGCTTTGAAAATGTACACCACTGTAATAGTCCTCAAAAAGATAATGAATTTGTGAATGTGTCATCTGATGAGTCCTTTATAAATTAATGCCTTTATTCCACCTCTCCGTGTTACACTTTCACCTACTCAATGATATCATGCACAGTGTCATACCACTCAAACAGCAATGTCTTCAGCTGTGGCTCACTGACATCAATCACTCTCTTGCTTTTTTAGGACACCAGATAAAAACCTGGCTTTGTTCCCTATAAGAGCTTTTTTTGCTTTTATGTTAATATGATAAAAGAAAATACAGAAGCAAACCAAAATTATTCAACAGTTAAGTGTTGAAAAAAATTCATTACATTCAATGACTTTGAAAAAACACCTGTATCATTCCCACGCTTAAAATGTTCTTCTCCTCTAACTCAGTAGTACATACCTGACACAATGCACACTGCAGTTACTTAGATGTAGTATCAACAAAAAGACACTCATGATTTATGTTAACTTTATCAGGCTACAAGCAGGTGCATAACTTAATATGTTGCCTTCTTGTATATGCCTGAAGACATGGCACATGTAATCATCTCACCTAACCTTTAGAATTACACAGATGTGCACTCTCATAAAGTAATTTCTGCACTTGTAAATTCCATTAACTTGTTATGAAACCATAAAAAATATTTTAACTTCTAAAGATATATACATTCAGACTTCATTTAAAGGCTTAGTAGGATATAAAATCCCAAACAACCCAAATCAGCAAATTTCTACAGCTACTCTCACCCTGGGTTAGATAGCTCATCTGATAAAAAACCTCATTTTTCTTTCTTTGATTTCTAATACTTGATTACTGTTTTATTTTTCATTGAGTTTAAGCCTAATTTTGCTTTCCAAATTTAGGTTAGATATTTTCTTCTTCTATGAGAGGTCACTGAATTAAATATTTGAATATCACCATCCTTCCCACCAATTCAATCAGTTCAATAAAGATCTATTTTTGTTAGGTTTAAATTAATAAAACAGCATTAAACATGAGGACATAATTCTCACTCTGTTATTTTATATGTTAAACAGTAATGAATGACATGATCAAGTTGAGCTATCAAATTCTAAAATAAAGAATCTTGGCACTTGTTCCCTACAGAGAAATATATCTTTATTTTTGATATTGCTGAGTGGTGAATTTAGATTATCTTATTGGACTGACTCATTAGAAAAGTTTTCCACCACTAAAGCTGTAATTTCTATTTCACCAAATAGCAAATAAATAAGCATTTCTAGTTTTCATGGACTGTGATTCTTTAAGAACAGAAAAATATTTTGTAAACAGATCCAAATACATATTTTTGAGGACAGTTCAAATATTGCAACTCAGACTGAGGTAACTGTCAAATAACTAATTATTTTTTAAATTTTTTTATTGAAAATTATAATAACATTTATATATTCTGGGGGGAAAAAACCAAAAACACTATGTTTTGGTGAGAAGTGACCTAGACCTTGCATCAATTCTCTAATCTCCACCAGCATCATTTTTAAAAGGTTAAGTCTGTTTTCTGAGCAGAATCTGTAAGTACCATTCAAATGTTACAGCTAGCTTCCACTCATTTTGCAGTTTTGCAGGGTTTTTTTTTTCTTATAATTTCCCTACTTCAAATCTTAAACTTCTTGCTTTCCCATCAGCCCAGTTTTCTTCTTTAGGTTTAGAAACAAAGCAAAAGAATAAGAATGAAAAAAAATATTATGCCCAACAACAGGTATAGCAAGACCACAAGAACATCTGCTTTAAATGAGTGGCTTACCATTGTCCTAAAGGAATTAAAAAAACTAAAGTCGATATTCGTATGAAGAACCAAGTATGTAAAATAGTAACACAAATGAGACAATCTGAAAATCAAACAGGTGGATAATAATAGAACCTAGCTGTTCAGGTACCATTTAACTGGATTTACTAACTCTAGCAACTGATTGCCAAATACCATTCCTGACCATCTCTGTCAGGCTAATGGAGCAATATATTTATTACAGATCATCCACTGAATTCTTATTCCTACTTATGCTTCACACTCCAGGAGTAATACAGGTCACTGAACGGCACTCTGATAGATGCTGAACAGACGTACTCAGAAAATGCTCCTTTTTTTGCTAAAGCACTTATAAACACTGACTTAAATGTGTTACAGTCTTTAAAGGAGCACCAGACATTAGAGAAAAATGCTTTTATAGAAAAGAAAGTGAAAATAATGGTGAAGTAATTTTAAAAAATGGTATTTACCTAAGACAACCTCAACACTTCGAGGTGAATGAAAAATATGAAAATATGAGAAGATACTTACTAGTTGATGACGAACCAAGAGCTTAGAAATCTGTTTTCTGTCAGTCTTGCTAGTCTCCACTGAAGATATCAGAAGCCTGACAATTCAGCACCTTTCACTGAAACAGAACAACAAACTTCTGAATATGTTCAGATAATAATGTTTTTCTTGGCATGATATTTAGGTAAACAGACAAGAGCATATGCATTGGACTGTCAATGCAATGGGATATGAAGACATTAAGATATTTATCCTGGCAAATCTGTAAAGTCAGTACTAGAGTAATGTATGAATTTTTATTTTTAAGGAGCTGTTCAAAATTGGAACCCTCATTGGAATAATTAAATGTACAGCAATGGTATTTTCAAGGCTTGTAACTAGCTTGGGAGTAATTTGTGATTTCGTATCTCATGCTAAATTTAGGAAAATGAGCTAATTTGAAAACCTTTTCATTTTACAACAATGATGAACTACTGCCATAGAGAAATAAGGAAGTATTGATTCTGAAATAAACTTTTCAGAACACATTAAAAATATTCTAAACCCAAAAATAATCTAGTCCTGATCTTGCACAAATTTAAAACTAAATTTGTTTTAGAGAATACTTCATTTATAGACATTAATTACTTACCAGCCATTCTCAAATATGCAATATATTGACACAATCTCATGAAATGTTTTGACTTTTCATAGCTGTTGTCACCTAACTAATCTCACCGTTAATGAACCTAATAAACATGAATAAGTCAACTAATAAAAAGTTCAATAAAGATATATTAGACCACTAAGAAACATTTTTTGCATTATTCCTGTAAGCACCCTTTCAGAAAATCCAATGACACACATGCAGATTGCTAATTAATCTGAAACCATAAAAAGAATTTAGGTATACCATGTGACCAAATAAACTCACCTATTTGATATTATCTTTTTACTTGATCAGCTTTACTGTCTATAGATCTATGACACTGGAACAGTATGCCGTATATGGAAGACTAATGAGTTAAAAAAGAGCATACGAGAAAGATTATCACTTAATGTACTGTAAATTCTACCAGTAAAATATAGTTGTATTTGAACTTCATTTACAAAGAAGCTTTGTTAGCTTTCTTAAATGCACTGTTCACTTTAAACTACTCATGAATCATTCCTAATAAGAAACATGAAAACCACAAGTAAGCCTAGACCTCTGTTCCATACTCAGGTGTTTTCTTTTTCCCTACAAGATATCATCTCCCAAGTCAAGCAGCCTTCTTGCTTTTGACAGGAAAGTCCTCAAATATACCTTGAACAAAGTGTTTGGGTCAAGGTATTAGCAGGAGTTGCAGAAATTTCTCCACAATTGTATCATTTTTACTGCTCCCTCTTTGCCTCCTTGTAATATAATTTGTAAGTATCAGACATCTCTAGTCACCCCAGAGAAACTACAAACAGTAACAGGTAGATTTTACTGAAAACAATAACAAAAAAACCAGCACTACAGATGTTGCACAGTTAAGCCAATTACAGATAAAGTGTCAGCTGCCCTAGAACCAGACTGCTGATTCTTAGTTAGCATCTGGGATGTGTCATCAAAGAACTGACTTTTTGCACATAAGGCTGTAATATTCTTCCATATAACAGAAATAGTTTTGTGGAGTGTACCCTTTAAAAATATTATAAGGTTCACAGTCATGTCTGTTCTGTTTTCACATGATTCTTCAGAATCAGGAAATTTCTTCATTGCTAAATTCTCTGGTTTCATCTTTGCTAACTTTTTCTGGGTCACTTCCACTGATCTTACCCTTAACAATTCTCCTGCAGTCACAGAGCAAGAGGATAGATTTGCTTTTAATATCCTACTGGGATAATTGGTCTCTGGCTAGTCTTAGAGAAACTGTCATTGATAGCTTTATGAATTATACTTCCAGTAGGAAAGACAGCAGTGTTGTTCTTTGTATGCATGATCCTGATGCATTTCTTCCTAGTATTAAGGTTCTGGTTATACACTGAAATATGTAGAAGTCTTTATTGTTATTGTTGTTGTTGTCATTATTATTATTGCCATACTAATCCTCAGTTGCTGTTGGCATTGTTAATTCATTCTGTCACCTTTTCTACTTCTGGTTTCAGAGTTTGTTTCCTCTAAGCTACAGGATTCACATTCAGTGGAACACAAAACAATACATTAAGCCATTGTATTTTTTTATTATTTATTTCTGTTGGTGTATTTTCTTAAGACCTCAAATTTGCCCAGGAGTTTTTCTTACTCCTATACACTATTTCTTGGAAATGCAAGATCCAACCTTTCTTCTCTATACAATGTATAATTAATTACCTGATATTAGACTGGTTGTGATCTGTAAGAGCTCAAATTTTTCTGGACTTGCAAGTGTTCACCTCTATGGCATAAAAAATAGGCCAAACATGGATAATAAATTCTGACAAGTATCATAGAGAAAAGCTGTCAGTACATGAGAATTTACAGAGTTTTGGTTGAAAGGGCAAATGGACATTAGTGGTCAGCCACTATCTTCTTTTAGACAGACATTCAGAGCCAGGAAATGTTGTGGGTGAGATTGGCTAAATATAGGTATCTAATGACATCCACATGGGACAGTTGGGTATAAAACTAGATTCTACAGTAGACCTTCTGAAGCAGTCTTCTGGCCATGGGTAAATATCACAGGACATCTAACATGTTATTAAGGCTGCTAAATCCCACTCAACTATGCTGTGATATTTTCAAACTAGATTTGTGTACAGGCAGCTAAAATATGAAAACCTTTCATTAGCATGCATCAGTTGAGATCAGTGCTGAGTATGCTACAAATAGTGAAATGAAATCACTAGAAGAGAATCTGTCCTCTTCAGGGGATGGCTCTAGAAGGTGGAGTATCACCAGACTGTCTAGAGGGGATTCAGAAATGGCAGTGAAATGCTTGAACAGAAGAACTTCCTGAAAAAAAACCCCAGGACATACCAGCATAGCAAGCTTGCTTTCCCAGATTGATCTCCCCTTGGTCACTCAACTGAATAACATGCTTGGCCCTACAGCCAGCTCTGGACTCTGCCTGTCCAACCTCCACACCCTGGCGAAGAATACAGATCTCCAACTTTAGGGTGAGAGTGCCCTTGCCCTTTAGGGAGTATGACACACAACAAGATTATCTTAGATATATCAGAGTTCAGCAAAGTATACAAAACAACTGATGGCCTAAGAGAATGTATGCAATCATAGACTTTGTAACTACTCCCTCTTCATTTGCTTTGAAGTAATACATATTGGAAGATATTTTTGCTCCTGGACTTCTTAATCTTAAAGGGAGTACCTAACTCTGGAGAAGACAGCTTAATTACAGAGAACACACATTCCAGGATTGTTTAACATTATTCACGAGGTAACTGAGATTAATAGTACAGGACACACAATAGACTTTTTTGTTCCGTAAAAAACCTACCAGACTTTCAAAGAAAAAATACCTCCAATCTTACCTCTCACAACTCTCGTCATCTTGCAAACTTACTCATCAAGCAACACAACATGATGTATTCCAAAATTGCTAGTAAGCCAAGGTCAGAAGCAAATGATACTATTTGTGGTAGCAAATTCCATTTCTACCCATAAGCTTTATTTACCTTTAGTGATTTTCACCTCTAACCATGTGGCCCTGCAATGCAGTGCTGCCATTGCTATTAACGTGCCATAACCTCTCCACAGAGGCTGTGAAGTCTCCATCCCTAAAAGTTTTCAAGACCCAAGTCTTGAAGAACAAAGCCCTCAGCCATCTGCTGTCAAACAAGTGCTTTGAGAAACAGATTGGACTACATGACCTCCAAATTCCATTGATATTAATATAAATATAATGTACACATAGACCAGACCACATATTGTCTCTTTTTTTTCCTTATTTCCTTATTAGGGATAATAATAAAAACATAAATGTATTCCTTTTTCTTGTTTTATGAAACATTATGGCTGCATTCTTGATTCCATGAAACTGAATGGGAAAACTCCCAGTGACTTCGATGTAGAGGGTTTTTATCCTTTATGTATTGGACAAAGTCTAGTGGTTACCAAGCACAAGTGGAAGTCAGGAATCATGAGTTTTGATCACATGTGTTCATGTGACTGCCACTGTGATTTTGAGCAAATGCTTCCATATGCACTAAAGTGTGTAAACACAGGCCTACACTGAAGCATGTGGGTGCCTACCATAGGAGGGACTGCTAACATGCTCAGCATAGCTATGGGGTGAACTTAGTTTCAGCAGCAGATGATTCAGAAGTTTAATGTTTAAATATAGGTTCATATTAGGGGATTTGACTAGGAAGCAGAGGTGTCACCTTGTGAGTAATATCACAAAATATTTCAAATGCTTCTGGTCTCAATTCTATATCACATGTGAAACTGAAAAAGTCGGCAAGGACAAAAAAAAAGATAGACAGCTACATGTACTAATGCTTTACTAGGGCTTTCATTTTTACTGTCTCAAAAGTGAGTCATCTATTAAATCAACATTAGAACTCAAATCTCATTTAGAGGTCTTTCTTTCATAGCTGAGAACTGAATAGGTCAGAATATAAGCTTCTCTATCTGCGGGGCCCATGAAGGAATTCTCAGTACCTTTCTAGCATTAACAATTTGTACAAAGCACCTACTGCCATCTTTCAAACCTTCAGTGTTAAAGGTTTACTAAAGCAAAAACTCTCTGTAACAGATTTCTACATTCATTACCTTTTCATTCTCCTTCAAGATAATTCTTTTATGTGGGCAATACTGTCTAGTTGACATCTTAAATAGTGCAGAAATGGTGCAGTGGAGAGTGTTAGACAGCTCAACAATCAGAACAGGACAAAGCAGGAGTGCTCAGGAAGCTTGCTGGAGTATCTGGATTGATTTTTTTTGTTTTGTTTTTAAAAGACTTATAAGAACAGAGAAAGATTACTGAGGGAGAGAAAAAGTGACCCTAAAAATGGAGAAAATGGCAAAAGTTGGAGCAGAAGCTGCCTACGTCTCCAATGTATACATTCTGCTTCAGTGGATACCTGATGAAAATTATTTAGGAATGGAATTGAACCTGATTGAGCCTACATACCAGATATGATTACATCAATCTTATCATGAGAGTATTTCAGATGGGGATCTGAGAACTGAGGAGAAGAGAGGAAAGAATTGTCCCTAAAAGGTGGGGAAAAAAAATCCAACACAGGACAAGGATGATATCCAAGAAACTGTAAAAGAACAGCCCATATGATCATTTAGACACACTCAAGGGAGATCTCCTCAGATTCACAGCAGCTCCAGAAAAAGCAAGTCCTGTTTAAAAAGTAGCAATGGGACAATCTACACAATCCCAAGCAATGGGACAATAAATCCAGACAGCAGAAGGGGATGTGCTCTACTAGGAATGTGTAAAAATAATTAAAAAAAAATAAAAAAAGGTCTAGGACTCCTATAAATTGTAAGTGTATTAAGCAGGGAAAAATTAATAAAAGACTACCTTAAGCTGGAATATAAGCACAATAAAATGGTACAACCAACAACAGTATATTAATATTTGTTATACTGTGATAGCATAATCACAAAACGTACAAGCATTTTGCATAAGTGACTAATGTGACCAACAAAGGGAAATCAGAGATAAGTGTGTGAGCCAGCCAAGTGACAGAATTTGCAAGGTAAAGAACTAAGAAGCAGCTAAGAACAAGAGTGCAAATAGGCAAGACATCCTGCCAAACACTTATGAGGAATGACTGGCAAAACCAAAACCAAGATAAGCAGCACAAGGAGCAGCTGAGATCTCCTTTGGAGGGGGGACATGACAAGTAGCATAAAAACATCAGGCGTAAAGAGGAAAGAAGGAGAAGACAGACAAGAAGCTGGCTTGAGTTGAGGCTTCTCAAAAACCTCTCAGGCCTGCTCACCTTGAGTAACACCATTAAGCACTGTAGCCATTAGCTCTGTGCTATTCTATATTCACAATTGATTTACCTTATGACTTCTAGAGATTATTTTGTGCCTGCAGCATTAATGATTAATAATACATAAGAACTAACAATTGGCACAAAGACTGTCATCATTGAATGAATTTGGTAAAGTTTTATTTTAAAAATTTTAAACTGTGTTCTAAACACTCTTAGCACAGCAATCTCTATTTACCTAAATGATATATATACACATATATATGTAAATATATTCAGTTAAATAATACAAACAGTTCTGAGTCATAAGAAAATGGATTCTTAAAGGAGCAGAGAAAATTCCTCCACTTTTCCTAACAAAACACAGAAATTAAAGATCAATACACTTACCTAAAGAGGCAGCTAAAATAAATAAAAGGTGAACTTTGGTGGAATTCTAGTTCTTTCTAGAAAAATGAGGCACACAATATAATAAATAAAGTGAAATAGCGTCTTGGGAAGAATACCTAAAATTAATCGACCAACAGAAAGCAATCACCAGAAGAGGTCTTTTCCAGACACAGATTCCACCAGAGGCTGAGACAAGTATGAGTAGTGAGAACATTAAATCAACAAATAAGGATAAAATTTTTCCAGAGTCTGAAATGATCTGAATATCTAGTTTTAATCACTAGAAGCCAAAAGGCAGTGTAACAAGCTTAATGGGAAAAGTAATGGATCTAGAACTGGATTAATTGCCAGGACTGAGGAAGAAAGTACGAATACTGAAAGAAGGGTTTAGGTCACTGGTACACTTAGGAAAAAGTGGTGAAGTGAATCTCTGTAAGAAAAAAGATATTGTCAACAGAAATAACTAAAGGGTTGTTTAAACCAGCAGCTTAGACAAAACACAAGGGGGAAAAAAAGAGGAGGAAAAAAAGCAAGAATAACAATAAAAACCAAGGTGAAATGGTAAATGTTACTACAGCATAGTTTTTGAATCATAAATACCTTAAGGAAAGGAAGAATAAAGGTAAATAATGATTATAAAAATAAGAACAGATCATATGGATATATGGATTATAAGAATAAGAACAGGTCATATGGACAGAAGAGTCCAAGTGAGTCAAAATAACTTCAGAAGAAAAAAAAAAGGGGGGGGGGGGGGGAGACATTTTACAGACAGCTGAATTCTTGAAACCCTCCCTGGCAAACTTTTGCATTGGATCAATGAGTGCTCTCCCCACACCTCCGTCCTCGTAGTGCAGGAGGTAGCACAGCCCCACACAGATGCAGCCACCTGTTCTGGAGGCTGAAACAGCTGTGCAGTGCAAGCCTGCCAAAGCAAGTAGGGCCCAAGCACTGGGCCCAGCACTAATTAGTTTACTAAGATAGCTTTAGACTCAACTGTAGGCTTTCATGGTTACACTAAAAATCAACACACATATTAGAAATGTTTCTGGAAAGTGAATATTAACCTTTCCCAGGAAATGTCATTTCCTGAAGTACGTCACTGCACAAATGGTAACAATTAGGATGAAGCACCTTTGTCTCCAAAAACATCAGCGAACATTTTATTTACCTGGAAGTCACTGAATCGATAGGAAATTATTTCATAAATGGTTTTTATGAGGACACTGAAGAAGACCTGACTATGGAAAATAATTCCACAGCTGTCTTGAGAGTTTGAAGGGCCTAACATTGCCAGGGACATAAACCCAATCTCTAAGTCAAACATCCTTACATCTCAAGCAACAACTATGTACTTGTGGAGAAAGACACTAAATGAATTAAAGCTTAACTGCATAAGTAATCTGAAAAAATGCATTTCTGGCACCAGAAACCATAGGTCTAACACAAACATTATCAAAACCAGAGATAAATTTTGCAACTAAAATAAAAACAAATGTTCTTCATCCAGAAAGAATCAGAGAAAAAAATGGAGGTTTATCAATAATGACAGCAGAGCAGAAATTAAAAGCCATCTATGTGTTCCCAAAACTAGATTGCACCTTGTCTGTTTGAATACAATTAATAAAGCTGACAACAGGGCAACAGGAGTAACAGGAATCAGCAGGAACTACCATTTTCAAGATTAAAAGAGTACTAAAATTATCAAGGCTCTCCTATTTCTATTCTAGAATTCTGAAATAAATAGTATACTAATACATCAAAAGTAGATGTGTTATTTTATTTATTCAGTTTATTGTGTTATTTTATCCTGATAGCTTTCTTTGATAAGACAATTGATTTTTTAAGTGGAAAAAATACAGTTGGTCTCATCTATCTAGGTTTTGGTGATTCCTGTGATGCAATATGACATGAGAAATTGTTACTTAAATAGGAGAATATGTGAATTAGTGCAATAATTTTAAAATGAGTAAGGAACAGGTAAAAGAAGAGAATAATGGGTTAGTGGTGAAAATTAAGGTTAGAGAAATATTCCTACTAGAGCACCTCAAGGACTTGTATTGGGATTTCTATTTTTCATTAACCTTGTCTCAAAATGCAGGACTCTTTTAATGAAAAGTGCAAATGACATATTTAGGAGTTACTGTCAGAGGACTGGAATATCATACCTGGAGATCTGTACAACCTTGAAGATATTAGACTGCTGTCTACTACAGACTATCTAGTTCCTTCCATTGTTTTATCTTCATCTTGACATTCTTGCATGAGAACAAACAACCCCCGCCCCCCCCAACAACTGGCTTACAACCCTTCCACAATTCCTATCTCCAGTTTTGCCATATATCCCCAAGAGGTTACTCGCATTTCATAGTATCTATATAACAGAACCCATGCTGTTCTTTGTCCAGCAATGAAATGTCTCCAGAATTATGACACTTAATCTACAATGCTACACAGACTACACAGGTACCTAGATAGGTATTGTGACAGGTACATTTTCTTGGGAAGATCTGTCAACAGCATTTTTTACTTCATTTGGCATGCCCTTACAACACAAAATGAACTTGAAAAAAAAAGCTTCAAAAGGGATACTATACAAGCATGACATCACTCTTTTATTAAATGTCTTTTGTTGTTGCAGGATTAAGTTACTTGGGACAACCAAACATTTGGTCTCTCTTGATGCTTTTATTTCAATATGACAGTGAAATATTTCTGCTAAAACTGCCAGTTATGAGTAACAGCAAATCAAGCTCATGATTAATTTTCATTACCAGATTATTTAGCTGCGTGCTACAGAAAATTGCACTTAATTTTCTATCTAAAATCAATATTCATCTCAACTAGAAAGGAACAGCAATAAACACCTGCAAAATTTGCTCAAGGACAAATAAGGCAAATGTTGAATGTGGTGAATATTTGCCTATCAAATTTATTTCTTTTAAAATGTTTCAGACTTAAACTTGTATCAGAAAGCTGTATCAGTACATCTTAGTAGCAAAGACATTCCCTGAGCAAGTACAGAAGTGCTGACTTAAAAATCTAACACCATTTGTTTTGTTTACAGTTCTTGGTCATAGTCACTAAAACTGTAATACAAAGACTTTCAGTAGCCAACAAATGTGCATGATCTAAATTACAAAATATATTCTCTTTATATATGTTTTACATCACCTGAATCTACCTATTTCCACATACACACAAAACTTTCAGTTTTTCGAAATTACCAAGAATTGTATCCTAAAAAATATAGATCTGGCCTTCTTATTAAAAAAAAACCAAACAAAACAAAACCCAAACCAAACCAAACAAAACAAATAAAAAACCTCACACCCCACAGTTTCTGAACAATCCAGTAATTCTATTTCTTTTGTCTTTTAATATGAAACCTAGAAAAATTTTCCCTATGAAAAGCTCTTGATGGCAAAAGAAAGGAGTCTCAGGAATTGGAGATTAAGCAAAGGGGAAGGAATAGCTGAAAACGTGATGAGGGTTGGTATTTTCTAAAACCAAAAGCATTGTTCTTAAGGAGTATTTTTCATTGTATAACTAAATTAATGTTCGATAGACTGACTAAATAGTAACATCTGAGAGAGTAAGTGCTCCTCATGCTGTTAGTTTATAGAGATAGAGCATTAATATTGATTGCTACATGCGATACCAGCTTATTACAGAAGAGAGCCACAGGATTGGTTTTCTCTTTAGCCCTCTCTCTGTTTCTCCTTCTCTTTTGGTGTTGTGAATGTTGTATATTTCTATGCAAAAAGAATGGAAATTGAGTTGATCTAGTTACCAGATAATTCTGCTTTTGAAATGTACTATGTGGTTATATCTGCACCAGTGAACTAAACAGGGCCAGTGCACAGGGCTGGGCAATGCTACACAGCTGCCCACACAGTTTGGTTACTGGCACCCCTCTCAGCATATTTTTAAGTCTTGCCCAGTAGGTCCCTCCTTGACACTGACTCTGCACAGTTTGCACAAGTGCTCAGCAGCAGCTGTTTCCAATAGGCAGGTGGGTAAACTACCACTCTGTCCTCAGAGGGGTAAGACTATAGTTGTACAGACACAAGCTGTGCCATGCTGCTTGCCCAGAGAATGAAGAAAAGGAACCTTGACTTTTTCCTTCACTAATGAAGCATCACCTTCTAGGAAGCTCATGGCTGAGTTTAGTCCTGCCCTGGCTTTAGGCAGCACAGCCAAGGAAGCTGATCAGAGAATCCAAACAGACCAGCAACCCCCGACCAACAGACCAGCCTTTTACAATCAACAAAATCAAGTTCAAGCAGTTCTTTCCTAGTATGATTTAAAAATAAACAAACAAAGAAATCCCCTAGTTTATTCCCATACACCTGCAAGCTGTTTTCATTCACAGCTGATATAAGGACAATAGCAGCACATAGTTAGCAAAATACTGCCATGGCTTTTGAGAGGCACTGAGGCTTTATCTTAATACACAAGATGGACGAGGCCCATGAAACAGCCTTGTTCATATCCATAAAGCTGAACTCTTCCCCCTCTCGCACAAAGTTAGAGGAACTTTGTTCTGACTGGCAGCTAGGAATAGTCTCTGGCCCATGTTGCCCCTTGGCCATTTCCAGGCGCTCTCTTGGAACAACTGTGTCAGAAATATGCTAATTATTAAAACACTAAAAAACCGTATACCACTGATTCAGTTCAGTCCCTATTTTGGTAAATACTATAGACATATTTATTTTGAGGTACTAAAACCTCCTGTTTTCTGGCAGTGTTTCAATTAACTTTCTGATTTTACTACCTGCCATCTTTATCCTTCATTAAATATAATTTTGTTGTGGTTTAGAACTGTTGCAGTTTAGCTGCAGTCGGCAATTAAGTACCACACAGCCGCTCGCTCACCCTCCCCCCCCGGTGGGATGGGGGAGAGAATTGGAAGAGCAAAAGTAAGAAAACTCATGGGTTGAGATAAGAACAGTTTAATAATTGGAACAACAAGATAGTAATAATAATATTACTATTTGTAAATTGTAATGAGAAGGAAAACAACAAGAGAGAGAGGAACAAAACCCAAGGAAGAGGAAAAAAAAAACCCAGTGATACAACCGCTCACTACCTGCCAACCGACACCCAGCCAGTCCCCGAGCAGCGACCGCTACCCCCCGGCCAACTCCCCCAGTTTATACACTGAGCATGACATCATGTGGTATGGAATAGCCCCTTGGCCGGTTTGGATCAACTCTCTTGGCTGTGCCCCCTCCCAGTTTCTTGTGCACCTGGCAGAGCATGGGAAGCTGAAAAGTCCTTGACCAGTGTAAACACTACTTACCAACAACTAAAACATCAATGTGTTACCAATATTATTCTCACACTAAAATCCAAAACACAGCACTATACCAGCTACTAGGAAGAAAATTAACTCTATCCCAGCCGAAACCAGGACGAATTTCTAATATGACTGGAAGAGTGAAGCAAACCTCTGTTTATTATTTATAGTCTGTTTATTTTTTGCGAAGATCAGTGATCTTGCTAAACTTTCTTGTAGTATCCACATACTGTTTTCTTCCATGAAAATATAATCATAAAAATAGTCTAACTCCGACTGGAGGAACTTACTAAAAATAACACAACATTTCAGTTCACTGGAAACAAGCAAGTAACAGGAACTGAAATGGAGAGCTGAAAGAAACAGTGGCTATCACTTCATTGTGGTCAAAATACACAGGCACCTGCAAAAGGTATTTACTCATGAATTCAAACACTGTATTTTCTGGGGATGTCATAGTCTGATAAGTTTCCGTAAGTGCTTCCCGATGCAGAGAAACAACACACTGCACTCATTTTGCAAGGAGGAAACTGAAATAACCAGAGTCTGACTGAACACCCCTTGCTCACATAATGCTCACATTAATGCTAATGCCAACAGGCTGTAAGAAATTAAGTTATTAATCTGAGTAGGCAAGTGGTTTGAGTCCCTCATGAATACATTTCTTATGTAATCCACCCATATAGGTTACAAACTAAATTAACCTAAATTGCTAAAGTCTCTGAAAGCTTACAGAGTTCTTCCTATTGGAAAAGGTATGATATTTTCTTTGATCTACCATGCAAGGAAAACAGTTTTGTGCCTGTGATTTGAAAGAACAGCAACTGGTTGCCCTGCACATTTTAACACACAGTATAGTGTTTGCTGACTGAGCAATTACCAATTGTTCAAAAAACAAAAAAAGACATTTTAAATAAATTTACCAACATATATC
This sequence comes from Mycteria americana, assembly GCF_035582795.1. Lineage (NCBI taxonomy): Eukaryota > Metazoa > Chordata > Aves > Ciconiiformes > Ciconiidae > Mycteria > Mycteria americana. The sequence goes on along the minus strand of NC_134366.1, from coordinate 90,352,578 downwards.
TGTGCTCAGTGTTAAGAAGAACAGATTTATTTTCAAGAAAATTTCAGGTTTGTTCTGTGTTATAAAAATATGGCTTCATTTTCAGTTCCCTACAATGTTAACTGCAACCATTTACTTTAAACTTTATAGTTGCTTACAAGTTCTTTGTAGCACCAAAAAGAATTGTCATTAATTCATTAAAACATTAGATAAAGCAAGTCATTAAAATCGCATATGGAAAAGAAAAACAAACATGAAGAAGTGCTAATATAGTGTAATGGCTCAGATGAAAAAAAGAAAAAGCTTCACTTTGGCAGTATGGGTTGAAAACTGAGTTCCTCAGTAAGGTCTGCTTTCTTTCAGTTCAATAAGATTCTTAACACTGATTTCAGTGGTATGATCAAACAAAAAGCTGTAGCTTCAGGGATCACATTGTATGGTACACAATACGTTTTTCTATACCACCAAAAAAAACCCAAAAACCCACAAGAGAAAAACCCAATACTTTTCCACACTGTTACTATTACACTATTAAATACTTTTAATGAGAAACTATATTAATCTTCTATCAGGATTCCATGAAATATTAATAACTGCAAAAATAAAAGTCCTGTAACCTTTGGTAACCTAGCCCTCTTTAGATAAAACAGTATTTGCAACACTATTTTTGGCAGGGAATGTAGCTGAAAGACTACAGTCCTATTGTCTATATTATACACACACACACACACACATGTAATCCTTGAAGAAGAAAATGGGGAAGTGTTCGCTCTTAAATGCCAATCCATATATTATTCAAGTTATAATATGCAAACCTGATCAGGTAAATAAAAAGTCGTATTGATTAGATGTTAAGACTCAGTAAACTAAAATGACATTTTAAATATTATCGATTAGCAACTCATAGTGCAGAAAGCAACCTGAGTGATCCTACACTGAAGTTACATAAAGTGTAAAGAGAAGAAACCTAACTATTATTTTCCAACTCACCTCCTCCCTGCCATCCCAGAGAGGGATCTGGTTACCTTGTTTTTTACAAAATAAAGCAACCTGGTAGCTGTTAACCAGTGTTGATAGGGGGAAATGAAAGCAGCTCATGCCCAGAGTCCCTTTCTGCCTTTGAAGACTCAGGTTTAAAAGGAAACAAAAGCAACTACTTCTTCTGTTAGCCAGTGCTGTCTTCATAAAAGTATATAATAAAACAGTGTATGCTTTCAAACAAGAAACACTCTAGGTAAAATCACAAATGTACAGCTAAGTAAATTTTATCAAATGATCATTTAATAATACAGGATTTCATTTAAACTGCACCTAGAGTAATGTGACATCTTGCTTTTCCTCATTCCTTACCATCCTGGCTATGGCAATTATCTTCAGGATTTTCAGGACAAGTATATTTCTAACTGGATTTTTTTAAGTTTTATGTTAACCTGCAACTTCCCTTATAATTTCTAAATTTCTTTCTCTAATTGATGTTTTAAATGACCGCTCTTTGTCTTACTTTGCAAATGAACAATTTGCTGCTACATACATAGAAAACAGTCCCTTTGTGTAGCAAGCAGACAAGTCCATCAGCATAGAGAGTACTATAAGCAAAAGAATTAAAAGACTAAAAGGTAGATATCAAAATTATTAGAAAATGAGACAAGAAGGTTCTCCTGCAGTGCTGATACTGTCCTGATGTCAGAAACTCAAGTTGACTTCAGTGGGGACTGCCATCATTCAGCTTCACTTAAAATTAGGTAAAATAAATTTTAATATGGCATCAATTTTAATACAATTTATTCTACCATACTTCAGAAAACATGTGTTACACCTTCTTCACAAAGAAAAATGCTAACGCATCCTCCTTAACAACTGAAGAGCCATCTGGAAGATCATACTCGCGCTGTAAGCACGCACATCTACTGGCTGCTCTTTCCTTATATAGATCTGCAGCTGCTTCACGACTGCTGAGGCAGCAGCTTCATCAGCATACAGAAGGTCCCCAGAGGTCTTCACCTGGTCTAATCTTTGTGGCAGGTTTTATTTTAAAGCCTAGGGAGAGCGCTGGCTGGTGCCAAAGTCTATGTCAACACACAGTGTTCCTTTCAGACTGTTTCTACTTTCCATTATGGCCCTCAGGATGGACAACCTCACTGGCCTTTCCAGTACGAAGCCATAGAGAAGCCTATTGACTGCTTGTGCCATAAGCTGCTGATCAACAAGGCTTGTGACCCTGCTAACAGTCCTCCTGAAATTGCTGTTTATTCTCCTCTCTGCATCAGCATGAACTCTAAAATACGGGCCTGTGCCTCAGTAGCAAGTTTATACAATATATTAAGTATGTGTCCCTAGTTCCAAAACAAAGAAGGAAAAATAAAGCAAAAGCAATTTATTGATAGGGTTGAATTAATTATAGGGTTTAATGTACATGCTGGCTTCATTTCCTATATATTATATCACAACAGGAAACACTTCTGTGTCTTCAATTTATTCCCTGCACAGTGTTTATTTACCTGAGGAGACCATCTTTCATATGTGGTACTCCCAACAACCACTGCTAGTGGGAGATTCAGGTCTGAGACAGAAGGCCAAGTGAATTGAAGTCACATCAGAAAACTTCCCAAATGCCAGTATGCTCACTGGTAAGCCATCGCTTCCCAGCGTTAACAATTTCACTTTCATTGAGTTAAACCAACACTGTGGGCACCTATCATACATTTATTAGTTTTCTTTTCCATAAATGAATATAAAGAAGCCATTTACAAAAAAATTCTCATTCTTTAATGAAGGAAATACTGCAACAGCTAAAGCCAATGTTTTTATAATGACTGATTTCTTTCCAATATGTGAAACTCTCATCCACCATCCAATACTCTTTTGACTTCTCTTCCTCCTCAAAACCACCGTTACAATTCTTTCTTGCCTGGGATGCTTCACACAGCTCAGCTGACAATACATACTGAGTTTTTATAAAACTGTGCTGAGAAGAACCTCTGTATTTACTGGCTGTGGTCTCTTCAGCTGTTATACTAATGTGACATCAAACAAAGTTTAGATGAAATGCCTGTTTCTAAACTGGATACTAAAAGGTCTATGTCCAAATTGTGCAATTTCTTATTAGGTAGGGGCTGTGAAGGCACTGCCTATTCTACACTTCTCTTTCAAGTAGCCATCATGTCGCCTTACATTAAGCTACTGAATACCAATATTAGTGTTTGGATTAAAATCTCTTTGGAACAAAGAGATTCAACTTTTAATTAGACATGAAAATCACAATCAGCTCCTGAAGTATTATGTATTACTATATATTAGTAATTGGTTTAACAAATTGCATCATTATATTTTCCCTCTGCTTTACTGCATCGTATTACAGAGAACAGATAAAGTAACATCTTTATGTGACAGTTTTGGGATCCTTTGATATGATAGGTACTACTTAAAGATCTGTAATATCCTGAAATTAATTTGTTGCAATATATTTTATCTCAAGTACCTGATCAGTTTAAATTGATGTTAACCTGCATAGCTACCCTCCCTTCTCCTGTCTCAATCTGAACTTTATAGTGCTTCCTTACAGTACTCCCTCATTTAAGCTGGTGTAGGTATGTGTGATTGATACACAAGATAAACCTGACTGGGCAGGTTTTAGGCAAAACTTGGTCTAAAATTAATATAGCAACCTTTTCTCTAATCTCCCTATCAACTGAGGAAAAAAAAAGGTTTATCTTAACTCGCATCAGTTAATCTCAATTTAGTTCACCGAGCAGTTATGTGAATGGATAGATTAGCGCACGAGACAGAGAAAAAAGGAAGAAACCACCAGGAGAGGTTAGAGAATAGGAGTGTCTCATGGCATCATCACTGGATTAAAGGGAGAGTAGAATAATGGCATCAGAACAACAGCTTAGTCCTGAATATAAAATTGAAAATTTCAAAGCTTCATAATGAGCAAGATTATCTCAATTTTCCCCTGGAAATGCACAGAATGGAAGATGAATTGAATTGTCAGGTCAATTTCTTGATTTAATACAATAAAACCTGACTTGACTTAAAAAAAAAAAATCTTTAAAACTTTTAAAGCTTAGGTGAAATATTAGTACAGAAAGGAGAATAGTAGGCCCTGGTCATAGATAAAAAGAGACAATTAGTGGTCATAAAAACTAACTGTAAATATAATTTTAGATATAATTTGAACATGTATAGAGAAAAAATAAAGAAAACTGCATTAGGTTTGTGAAATAAAACCAAAATAATCTAGAGTAAAAATAACTGTAGATGTCTGTTGACATAATTTGAAAAGGAGCATATCACAGACTGCACTATATTGATATTAAATTACCACAAAAAAGTTTTAAAAGTCAAAACTTGAGCACTGAAGCCCTAATTCTTATAAAAGCTTCTTGAATAACACTTAAGTTTGATAATACACTAATACCCACAAAGTTTTGAGGAACATCAACCACCAACATCCAGTAAAGCATTTCAAGCACTTACTAGAGACCTTTCCTTTTTTACCAACATCACAAATCTCTGCGATCTTCTTGACCTGATAGACTGTTGATGAGTCATTAGTAAAAAAAAAAAAAACAAACCACCAAACCAAAACCCACACACCACATAAATGTCAGTAAACAACACAGCATAACTTGCCAAATCAAATAAACCTACTTTCCTATTAAAACTAATATTTATACAAGACTGAGTCTTGTATAAATATGCCTTCATAAAAAAGAAAAGCAAAAAAGGCATAAACTTGCACAATCCATTAACTTTTCATACATGTATTTTTCTCTTCATCTGTTTTTTATTGGAGATAAAACTGACATAACTAAGGTAAAATTGTTGGGAGGGGTGTAATTTTTTCATCTTTAGTTCCCTGGTTGCAAAAAGAGTGTTTTTTTTTTTTCTCCTGAAAATGTAAGAAGCAGCCAAGCATGGGTAAATACATTAAACATAATCAGGAAATCTAGAAAATTTACCTATCAGTGGGATATATCCATATCCCACAACTTTCCGTATTACTCTAATTGTTAGACTATACAGTGTACAGTTAATGCCACAGTACTGAAGACTAGACTAAAATTTGAATGAGCTACCAAAATAAATACAAAAATATTTTAAAATCTTGCAAATCAGAGGAAAAACAAAATTCATGTTGTCTTGCTAAACACTGCACCTTTCCTACCTCCATGCTTGTATATTTTCACTTAAGAGCTCCAAGAAAAGTATAGTTACATTAGAAACAGCCAAAGCTTACTCTTTCTTTCACACACACAGAGCCCAGCTAATTTTGGATCATCTTACACAATGAGGAGATGTCTTCAGTATGCAGAAGGAAGGAGAATTGGAAATACTCCTGCAATTACAGATGATGTGGTGGGCAGATGTCTGAAAAGAGTCTACATTTCACAGTGATCCCTAGTACTCTCAAATCTGAATATATTCCCCATCAACAAAACCTGAACCCATGGGATATCAGCAATTCATCTTGGTAATCTGTGACTTTGTCAGCTACAACTGACTTGGCATGAAATCCACAGTGAAGATAATGAGAAACTAGTTCTGGAGCAAACTGCAGGTATATCCAGTGGACAGCTATTCTTTTATGACTACACCAAATGCAACAAATCTCAGAGACATACCCAAGACTCCATCCACTGAGTCTGCAAAAACAAAAGGCAATTCTGTCAGTTACAATTCTTAACTGCTGCACTGAAAACCAGCAGCTCTCCTGCATCCAGCTTCCCCATTAGACCTATATACTACCAGAAGTGTGCTACAAGGTTCTTCTATAAAAATCTAAAAAGCACCTGGATTGGACACAACAAACAATAAAAACTATAGCACCAATTAGCTGTGTGAACAGCAGTTTCCTTTCTTTTTTCTGCAGCCTCCTTTCCTAGTCTGCTTTTGAGCCGAGGAGACCTGCCCGGGATGCCTTGTGCCTGTCTGAAAGACTATTTCCTTAACTGGTCTCAGCATTGAGACCAGCTAAACCGTTCATAATCTGAAGTGTCAAGTTTGAAATATTGCAGGGCATTTTCACTGTAAAGTCCTTAACTATGTTTCTTCTTGGTGGCATGAATTAGTCCCAGTCACTATTGTTTTACATTTATTATCTTTTATTCCGAAGCATGTGGCTAATGCTGACATGATAATTCTTGTAGAAATTTGAAATAAGACACAAAGTTCAAGAAGGGCAGATTTAATTGCAGGCATAGTGAACACGAAAAATTTGAACCATGAGATTGTATGTAGGGATCAAAAAGAAGCATCATGGAAATCTCTGGATGAATAAGGAGGACCAAAGAGAGTAGAAAAGAAGAGATAGTCTATAAAAGCAGTTGAAGCACTAAAATAAATAAGGCAATAAAATTATTGGGAGGACAAGTTAGCTTAGAGACAATTCTCTCTTGCTGTGAACCATTTACAAGAAAGTTAAAACTAGGTAAGGTGAAGTAAAAGGCAGAAGAAGATCAATTTAATTTCACTTCCAGAAAGTGAAGCAACATTTCAAATTGCCATAAAACACTTGTTGTTAATTGCCATTATTGATCACTTCAATTGTGTGGTTGCGTTCCAGATCTCCTCTGTTATTCGGCTGCTCTGTAAAATGAGACATGCTCTGATTCATGCATTCTTAAATTGAAACCGAACCCCAAATTTTCAACATCTATGTGTGACGGTGTGCTCCCCTGCCCCAACTTGACCTTTATCTCCCATAACCCTGCTCAAATGATAACCACCAGTGATGGTCATAATGGATGCATCTGGTCATGACAGCTACATCTGGCTCAAAGTGGATTCGGGAGACAGACAACAACACAATAGCCAAGGGCTAACTAAAATCTGTGGTTGGTATGCAAATATGACTATGAGTCAATCTACTTACCCTCATAAATAGTGAGCAGCCCAAGAGCCCTTTGAGCACTCCTGTACAGCTGCGGGCTGCACGCCAGGATCTCCCCTTGAGTAGGGACGCCTCTCAAGGTTACTTCTTGAGGTTGAGAGATTCCTTGACGCAACAGATCCTTGGTAAGTGAGTAATAGCATGCTAAACTTTGAAATCTTAGCTGAATGATATAAAGGATTGATTTTGCATATATAATCCTTTAGACATAAACCATTGACCAAGCCTGGGACTAGGACTGGATCCAGCCATACCTAGACTTCTCTCTGACAAAGAGTTTAGAAATAAAGGGGGTCCTTTCTGAGTCTCATGACTCAGTGGGAAGGTCTCCCTGACAGCTTTTCCTGTCCTCTATGCAGTAAATAATCAAGTTTACCTTGCCATTGAATCTTGTTAAACCACTGTTGCATTTACCATTGATATCAATAAGGTATATTTTTGCTTCTCTCTTACGAATGAAGTGCATCACTCTATCTGCGACACTATGTATTGTGCCTGCCCCACAGTTCAGGTCTTCTTAGCCCACCTATTTAGCTTCTCTTCACCCATCTTGAACAAATGTTCCTATTTCTATTTAGAATACCTGCCAGTGAAAATAAAAGGAATGCATTCCGTTCTCCCTTTCTCTGGGACACTCTGAAGCACGCTGAAGATTGATGCCTACAGCAAATCAAGCTGACAAGTCAGTAATGACATTAATTTAAGAATGTTATTCTACATGGAAAATTACTTTGAGATTTTTGAATTATTTCACTTTCACAAACAGTGACTGAAGTGGAAACTGTAATGCATTTTTTCTACACGATTTCTAGAAACAAGGTAGACTCAGAAATGTCAGAAGTACTGCATACTCAGGGACTTTCTGAATATGTTAACACACAACTGAGACAGAGCCCGAGTTTCAAGATCATTAGAGATCATTCTGACAAACAAGAAGTTACTGAGTTCAAATTTAGATACGTATCCAAAGCCAAAACCTCCAACAGATACGCAGTAAAGCAAACCGAACTTACAGGTTTCTTATAATTGAAGTAAAATTCACACAAAGTATGTTATCATTATACAGAACACGTTTGTGCAAACAGAGCACATTGCAGTGTCAGTTATTAAGGCATTTAAGTATATGCTGAGCTACTTGGACAGCATTCCATTCTTGAATTGCAGACAAAAAGCAGAGCAAAACCTATAAAAAGAGGCACTGACACATGACTAAAGGAACTATGCCTAGGTGTGGTGCACATCCAACTGGTAACCTATCATAGTTACAAAGAAAACGGTAACATTTAGATCCAATTCTGCAAAATAGGACAGTGTAACTTGAGCTAGTACTCAAGACTGCAAACACCGAATATTATTTTTTTCCTATGCAAAAGTAAAAAATAAGTGTAATTTTCACTGGTAAGACTGAAAATGCAAAAGAAATCAGAAAAAAATGTATGTTTTATAAATCTCTTTAAAAATACTCAGAATTAGGCTGCACTCCAATTCTCGTATTCCAGAGTATCTGAGGAGCAAAATACAAATACCGATACAAATATTGGTTTGGGAATTTATAGCCATCTTTAACAGTGAAAAACTTGTGTTTACTTTTCAAATATTTGAGTAAAAATTGTCTCATATTTCTCTAAAGTACAAGAATACATGCACCTGTCACATAAAACTAAGTGCATAGACACTAACTTTCATTCGTTCGGGCTGGGTTGATTTCAGGGCAAAGTCGGGTAAGTTTTGGTATATCTTTCCAGAATAATTAAAAACATTATTTCCCATAGCAACATCTTCTCTCTTAAAATTTCTCACCAACTCAGTGCTGGCATTGGCATGTTACATGGCTGTTGCACACTTAAATCTAGCAGGTGAGTCTCCATTAGCAGGTGAAGAAAGTATCCAAATTAGCACTGAGATGCTGGGGTAAAAGCATAGCTTCTACTTCATGGCTCTACTAGATGGAAGACAACATATCAAGCTGAGGCAGTGACAAATTTAAATCAGATATTTCATGCTATAATCACCAAAGTTGCTTTTGCCATGAATACATGGCAAAGCATACTTACATACTTAAGTACATACTTTAAGTACATACTTAAAAGCCCAATGTCTCTTCTCCAGCCAAATCTGAAACATATCAGAACTGCAGAATTTCAGCTCAGGGTTCCAGAAATAACAAGAAATACTTAGAATGCAACACTCTGTGAAAAGAGGGAATCAAAGTGTGAAACCTGACACAATGATAAGCCATCTCTTCAGTAAAGTTAGGATTTCACACAAAGGACTTAATCAGGACTAGATTAACCTACCCATTCTTTGTTAAATTATCATACTGTCATGTATGGAAAGCATCCTGTTCCATAAAAGTTATTAGACTTTGGCAATTTTAACTCAGTATCAAAAAAACTAAAAGTCAAGTATGGGCTTTAAACTTTAAATGTAAATGAATAAAGGTTGCGTACAAAAATGTGAATCCCAGTTGAAATAATTCTACTCAAGTCATCCAGAGAAGCATTTCTTTTTCAATTTTACCCCTTAAACATCAAAGATAGCATGAGTATGTGTTCAGGTTGTCTTCATCAGGAATCAGAACATACAGATGTACCTTCTTCAACCATGGTCTTTGCACAGTTTAAGTACCTCAATGCTTATTTAATAACTTGTCTCTAGGCTAGCATTTCCTCTTCTGCTTTCACAGTGTCACACAGAAAGCAGTATATGCAGTGCACAGACACACAGCAAATCCAGCATCATTAAACCAGGACAGCATTTTAATTCAGAAACGCACTCCATAGACTGAATGACTGTAAATGTTCCCTCAAATTCTTCACTTTTTGTTGCTGTCTAATGCACAAATACTTAATTTAATTATTGTCAGCATAAGAATAAAATGCCATTGCCACATTTGCTTTTCCAGAGTAAGGGGAAATGTTGCCATGCTACCAGTATAACTGAGTAGATATGCTTAGGACTTCCAAATAGCTGCAGAGATAAGTGAACTCGTGACACAACTATGAGGACACCATTTTCATTCAAGGAAAATGCAGTTTTCAAGCTAGTCAGCGCCAAACTGACTTTTAAATTTAGTCATCTAAATACAGTGTTCTTTTAGTGTGTGGATATATAGTAAATGTATGTTTTATTAGTAGCAGTGAAGTTCAAAGCTTGTGTTTCAAGGTGTGGGGTTTTTTATGTATATCAAAAACCCCATGTCTCCCATTTTAAGAAGAAAATGAATTTTCATTCATGCTTCATGAATAAGAATTTAAAAAATGTCATAGCAATTACCAGACACAGAGCTGTAATCCATGTACTGAACTGTTCCCTAACTCTTCAAAAGAATGAGAAATATAAAATTTTCCCTGGTTTGCTGCTGTACTGCAAGTTCTCTTAAAAGCTGTTCCATAACATGGAAGAACAAGGTTAAATTTCTCATTAAACATTAATTCAAGATTTAGCTCCTGAATAAAATAATTCTTGATTCTTTAGCAAATTTGTACAGTGCCCCTGAGGTACTACAGCACATTTAAACTAAAACTAGCACTAATAGCTTTATAAGTATATCTGCATATCTATATTAATACATTAAGGTCAAATTACAGTATATCAAATGCTGTTAGTAATTAACTGTGGTCCTGATCCAGCTCCCACTGAAGTAAATGCAAGCTTTTGCTGATTTAACTAGGAAATAGAGTGAAGTGGTAAGTTTAGGATAGATGTGCACCAAAGATGCAAAATAAAGTTTATTGTGATTGAAAATCTATCCCTGTATCCATTCACTGTAGTTACTGATTTCATAGATACTATGTCATTTTTTTTCCTAAAATGTCTTATTATTCAAATACAAAAGACTCTATTTTTTATTTTCAAATTAAGTACCAGAACTATCAAACCAGAAATATCAAACATACTGTGATTATAACTCCTTATTTTAATTTATACCTGTTTACTTGTCTTAACAGCTTTAGCTGTACAACATGGCATAAAGCCACTCTTCATGTATATCCTTATTTAAACCCTCCTGTTCTGTGTTGGTTCTAGATTGTCCAAATTATATGACCTGTATGGTGTGTCACAAAGCTCCAATGTTCACACTGACTTTAAGAGATAAAGATGGGAATGGAGAGAAGTGGAAGAATAATATATGCATGCATCTGTTTCCTGTCTAGAGACAGAACTGGTGAAATTTATGGGGTTTTTTTTAATCAGGGTGACTTTAAATGTTCTGAAATTGGGTTTTTTCCCCCCTATATGATCCTACAAGAAACAAACATCAGTCTGGTTTTATAAATACCCACAAGAACATATATACTATGCACACCCTCCACTATGTGAGGATAAGGAAAAAACATTGTTAACGATAAGCTGAAGAGAATAAAAGCTTTTACTGAAAAGGTACAGAAAAAAACTGTTTCTTATGCTCATAAGAATAAATAAATTACAATATATGTATATATGAAAAAAGTTGTTGCCCATCTATCTAGGTATCTGGTTTTCCCTTTTATCCTTCTAATCCTGTAAAACTGATACACTGTCTCCTAAGACAGGAGGGAAAGAGAAAGATGCACTGTAATTCTTACAAGACAGTATAAGACATTATTTTTTAACATACGTAACTTCAAGACAATGATTTCTCACCTATTACAGCTTAAACAGGTCACAGTAAATTCCATCAATACCTTTCCATAAATATCACTCACTGCCTTTCTAGCAGTCATGCTTTCTAACATCTAGCAAACTGTCTCATATGGAACGCAATATGTTCAGAGCCAGCCTGTGGGTGTGCTAAAGGCAGTAGGTGTGCTGTAAGTGTACTAATCACTGTCTCACTAAATCACAAATGACAACAGACAACTGTAAATGCAGCTTGGAAGCAGTTCTGTCCTTGTATCACATATCAGCAATTCCTACCTTTCTTTTGACAGTGAAGATGATAGTAAGCCAAAACAATGCCTTAAGCGAACGTCCAGGCACTTTGTAAAATTAGCGTTGTGATCCACTCAAACACATTCTTTCACAATTACAGTTGCTACCTGTTCTCTTTTTACATCTCTGGGAACACAATACCACTGCAGCACACAAAGAGGGGGATTGTGTCAGGCAGCCTCACAGCCATCCCAGAAAAAAGGTTAGCACACTTCGCTTGCTTTTCCAACTTCAAAATCAACAGTGTCTCAAGTCTTCAATGACTTGGAATGAATTTGACCTCGGTAAGAATTACAAGACTGTTCACTGTATTTTCATTACTAACCACACTGAGCAATTGTGTATTTCCAATATTTACACATTTCCAGAACTGCAAAGATTCTGATTCTTAATATAGGAAGCGTTCAATTCCAATTACTGATTTTAGTGGGTTTATGTTAAACACAGTTTATTTTGAGGTCGTTCTGAGAGGAATGATGAAGATGGAGAAAAATCAACTTTCTAGCCCCAAAGACTTTTCCAGAAGACCTTAATGTTTTTTGTGATGCAAGCAGGTTTAAAAAAAAAATATAAAAAAAAAAGAAAAAGGAAAGAAGTGGCAGATACAATGTACCAGTACTAACAGTACCATCACTGTCCACTTGCCAAACAGTGGTTCACTACTAACAAAGTTACTCTTCATGACTAACAAAACAGATAGACTTCTTCATCTTGTTGAAGGGAACTGAATTTACATCTCAGGCTATCATGCTCTAACAAGTTTATTACAAGTCATTTTAGGGTCATCAGATTAAAAGATTTCATATGGAATCTATTCTTGCTTTGCATTACATCTATATATACCATAATGAAAGAGTATAGATGTATTTTGTGTGTGTGCAGATACAAAAACATAAATATATGCTACAGGAAATACCCTACCGTTTTGTAGCTCAGATTGTGTGCAATCCCATGTACCCAGAGAGAGAGAGAAATGGTTGAATGTTAGATTAACTATGGACCAGTGGTGGTGAGGTGCAGATCTGATTCCAACACCTTCTCTCCGTCCTAAGGGACCAAGACAGAGAGAACAACCAGTCACAGCACCTAAATTGGGCGGGGGTCATTAAGGTTCATCAGGAAGAAAGAATAAATTAGTTTTCCACAGTTTACTGAGATTTTAAATCCTAAAATTAAATAAAAAGTGAGAACAAAATACCTTCCTTCCCAGTTTCACAAGTAGTGTACAAGCATAACTCTTCATTCTGTTTTCTTTCAATAAAACTCCTAAATTGGAAATGGAAAAATTTAGTTCAGCTTGCTTCAGTTTCAACTCAGTGAACATGACAAACAAGAAGAGTAACTGGCTTGCACTGAGTTGAAACTCATTTGGTTCCTAAAATAGACCTAGTTATTACTCATATTGAGTAAAGAATTATAATTAAGCTCATGTTAATACAGAAGGCTGAAAATTAATTCATTATTTATTATGGAACAAATCTTTCCTTTTATCTGCTAACAAAGTGTCTACAGACATAGTTTTTGTTACTGTCTTCTCTCTACAAGTAATTCCTTTACTAAAACTCATTTTTGAACACTGACTTTTTAATTCAAGGGGTTTTTGTCTGGATAGAAATCCACATGGGAAGTCTGTTCTCTGAATGAATGACAGTAACTCTGAGAATTGCAATCCTGGTGTGACTACTCCAATTTAAAAATGAGAAATAAATTTGTGGGAAAAGTCTGAATAATTTTCCTGTAATCACTGTTTATTTTTTAAAAAAAACAACCCCAAAACCCCAAAAAACAAAGTAAGTTAATGTGCATGGCATATAATTCAGGTCAAGGAAAGGTTATTCACTATAACCATTTTGGAGGAAAGGAGTAACAGGTGTCTTAGTAAGGTATTATTTGTTATACAGTACCTTGAATACTTCTATGAGCTTTTTCCAGAATTAGAAGATTCAATTTAAAATTTAAATTAAAGTGTGATTTTCTTATTTTAAAACATGTACCTGGAATATATACTGTTTCTTATTCTGTTTCTTTATTTTTTCCTGGTGTCTACAGCTACAGAATACCTTGGGAACAAATTTCAGTTGAATACAGTCAATAATTTATTAAGCTACCTCAGCACTACATTGTAAATGCTTCAAATCCAAAGCAATGCTTTTTAAAAAAAAAAAAAAAAAAAAAAAAAGGGAAGAGGAAGGCTAATGTAAACATTAGACCCTTGCTGAATAATTTGCAAGAAAAACTAATTCTGAAAAACTAATTCAATAAATTACACTTTTTCTGCTCACCAACTGTCTGCACATGGACTATAATTTTTTAAGATATATTGTTCATCCCTAGGCTGCATGTTGCTCTCAAAATGCAGTTAAAGTTCACACTGAACTTTGTGATCACCCACATCTATATACCTCATTAAAACTATAGTTGAATTGATAGTACAAAACATGCATTGCTAATAAACAGTTAACATACCGAGTTAAAAAAATCTAGTAAGGCAAAAGCATGTGAATATTGGTGGACAGGAACCATGAAAGATAAAACATGAATGTAGTTTAAATTAATTTTCAAAGACCAATGAGTTAAAAAATATTCCCATATCACATATACAGATCAGCTGTACTTAAGAGACAATTTATATTAGGTATAATATTTTTTCCCTTAGTTCGTAGTTGAATTAACAGATTGCACAGATTTTCTTACACGTTTCTTAGTTAAACATGGGGGAAGTACTGCTTCTGCTCAGCTGTGCTGCTTACCATCATTGCAACTGGTCCCTTTCTAAGAGATTCCTTATCCAAAACACAAAGAAAAAAACATTCAATGAATTAGAGTTCTTCTAGGTGTTGCATAACTAAGCCTTTAATGACAAGATAGAAGATTGAAACACAATGGAATTGTACTGTATAAATAAAGACCTATGTCTACTGTTCCTTCTTAGATCACTGGATCTCACTTCTCCAAAATGCTCTAACAACTTTTCTGAATGACTTAGCATAAAATAAGATGATTTGTTGATTCTCTTGTATTGCCTTCTCCTTTATCAAGAAAACAAATCAGATACACTCTTTTTGACTGCTCCTGCATTGCAGAACTTTCTCTGCTTTGTTATAATTGGCAAGTGATAGTGTCATAGTCCTACCTACACATTAACCTTTCAGCTTCACTAGCTACTGACCAAATTCATATAATATAAAATAGATATTCTACCTCAGGGCATTGCTCATGAAAAATTAAAAGCATTGGCCAGGGGTAATACCAGCTAAACTTTTCTTCATAATCAGAGTTAAAATTGGCCTATGATGTACGACATACTGCAGTAGAATGTTCTTACTAACAAATGAGTATATCATGCACTCACAGGGGGAAAAAAAAAAAATCTTATTCTCAATTTGTAAGAGAACATGCGTAAACAAATTGAAGATGTTTCCATATGATTTTTTAAAAAATGTTTACATAGTAAATACACCGAGATCTTTATACAGTCAAAGGTAAGACAAAGGCATCTCCTGAAAGCAATTAATATAGGAAGGGATATATTACTCTAATGAATATAGGATAATTAAGCTTCTGAATTAAACACCTCATAAATGCCTACAGCAGTGATGGTGATCCCTTCACAGTAGTACCAACTTTGGCAGTGACATAGATTTGGACTGGCACAAACAGCAATAAATTACAGTGTTCCTTGAGTAATTTTGGCACCAGTGACCAAACAGATTAGCCACTGCTGGCCTTAGGTTAGAGGAGATGAATATGGGCCTATCTGTTTTGATACTGCAGAGGTCTGTTTCCTCTGAAGTAAACTCTTATTTCTAGGTCATTCTATAACATACAAAGCAGCTACAGTCATTGAATCTAGTAATGCAATTTTTGTAAAATGCTGGTTTAGGTGAAAATGTGGGGTTTTTTTAAAGATGGTGTTATTTTTTGTTTGTAAAGGTGTTGGTTCCTGTCTTTTGGAACAAAATGATCTGTGACTGTTTGTTTAAAACATTTAAAGAAGATCTTACTCTGAAAGCAGTTTGCTTAGCTGAGACTTTTCAGTCAGATCAAGTCATCAATATCAAACAATGAGAGCTGCACGAGAATGTTTTGATAATCATTATCATATATTACCATTGCCAGTAATGACCAGTAATTTACCTGTGCTAAGTTACAGGACAATGATACCATGATATCTAACACCAAGATAAGATGTACTTGTATAAAAGAACTGGAGATCTATTGTACATATAATCTTAAGCACATTAATAGAGAAAAGAGAACATATTGGCTAACAGAACAATTATATGAAGACTTGGAAACATCTTACCATTATCAGCGTTTCATGGGGAGACATCAGGGATGTACTTTTAAGGAATGGAACCCAAAGGGAAATTTTACTCTGCACCTCTTACTGCACCTTGCACTATGCTTAATTGCATTTATATTGCTTTATTAGTCATGATAATCACACCCATAGTGTAGCATAAGAAGCTAATGCTTACAAGTAAATGTAATGCTAATAGAGCTAATGAAGTGCCAGTGATCATGTAAATTGATAATACTGTAAAATGAACTTTGATAAAGATGGGCAGAGTGGTAATGCCAAAAGGCCTCATTGGTGTGTATTTCCTATGAATGGGTTCCTATATATTTGGACGGAAAAGCCTTCCTAGGAAAAATATATTCCAAGAAGTTAGTGCATGAAACTTTCCCAAGGACTGATAAATTCTGCAGGGTAGCAGACCTATTGATTCTGCATGTACCAATAATCTGAGAACACTGAGAACCTGCTGAATCCCTAGAGGGCCACAGCACACCCAGTACCAACAACAGGCTGTGTACCTCAGACCACGTTCAAGGGGGTGGTGGTTTCTATATGCATATAAAGACTACAGGATTATATATACATTTGATGAAATAAAGGGCTGACTTAGGGACTTTATGAATGCTTACCCCAGAAGCCACTGATGGCTTCTAGGTCCAACCTAGCCTACTCGAGTCCAACCCTCTTCTTCAGAGTATGCAATTGGGGTTCATGTCCCATCTGTTGCCCCATGAGTTAATGTGTGAGCAAACATTTTAAGTGACGGCTGTGTGACTGGCTATGTTATTAACAACACCTTGACTCTACTAATAACATCTTTGTAAATAAAAGATGTTCATAGAATTATCAGTTATAATCTGCCACCCCCCCAACTCCTACTCCCTACCCCTGTTAAGGAAAACAAAATGTAGAAACAGAGAAAACTACATTTTTTTAATATATATGTATTTATATACTTTGATATCAGTTCTGTAATGAACTACACATGCGTGTCCCATATCACAGATGATTTCAGCCACACTGACCATGTGCACACAATTCAGAGCACACACCACTCCTCCTATCAATGCTCAAGTTTGGAACAGTGTTGCTCCCACTGGATGCTGTTAGCATAGTTAAGTACTTTTACAGAATAGGAGATGTTGTGTTTAACTCCACCCAGGGACTGAACTATCTGCCACAAGAATTAACAACACATACCTATTTGAGCAGGAATTATTCATTCACTGTGGCTTGGGGAATAGAGTCTAGGTTAATCTCTGGAACGCAAAGTTGATAATCTCATTATTTTTACTCATGGCTTCAGGTGCTATCTTTTTCTTTACATTTCTAATATATTTGAATTGCCTTTTTATTTAATAATAACCTGAGACACTGAGTTCCACATAAAAATTACAACTGGACTGCTTCAAACTTTATTTTATCATGCAAATGTGTAAAGAGAAAAATAATCCACATCAGACCAGCTTAAATCATAGTAAGGCAGCAGGCTCACTGACGGGAAGAAGTGAGTGGTGGGGAGCAGGGAGAAAGGGGAGTAGGGAGAAGACAAAATTAATAGCTTTGCTACATTTTCCAGCTATAGCCATAGGCTAAACAAAATGTGTAGGAGCAATATGTTCCACAAAAGAAACTGAAGCAATATACTCCTTCCCTATATTGAGGGATAAACTAGAGACCGATTGCAATCAAATCTGTTTGTTTTCTAGCTTATTTCTGCCCTTTAATCAGGATGATCTGATCTTATGTATTTTAGCCATTTACATGACCTCTTCTGCTTCTTGACTTGAGCATCTCAGAGTAAGAAATAAATTCCTGCAAAAGTGATCTAAAATGTGGCAGTACTAATAACTGTATTTTACAGTTTGAAAATGTGGTTTATACAATTTCCCATAGACTGCATGTAGGCAGAACAGAGAACTGACTTTCAAAGGCCAGATAACAGGCTAATCAGTAGGTCATCCTTCCTCTGTATATAGTTAAATAGATGCATCTCTAAATGGATAAATATTTAAAGACTAGCTTAAAGTATCAGTGAACTCTAGCCTCTATTAATCTGATTTCACTCTTCTTACCAACTTGAAAAGGGCTTAACCCAGTCACAGCCCCCTGAGAAACCCCAAAGCTTCATTCCCTTCATTCCAGCTGGCACACAGGTTAGACACACGTATATACTTTTACCAAATATACACAGTGTGAGCCTTCAAGCATGGAACAATGGCGTGTATATTTTACCCGCAGCAAATTTAATCGTATTACCTGCATTTAAATATCTGTTTCTCCTCTGATTAGAAGCAAAAGAAATTGTGTCAAGAATGAAAATATCCACAACATTTGATCAGATCTGAAAGGGTTGCTAACCTCCATCAAGCATGTCAGAGACACTTTCCTTTTATCTTTTATGCAAAATGACTTGCAGGCAATTGCACTCTCTTCAGCTAATATAAAAATATTTTCACTATAACTACCCATTGTGCCAAGGGTGTCACTTTGACAAATTACATTTGACAGCAACTCAACATCACTCTGAAAACCCCAATTTAAAATAATCCAGAGGTACTGGTAGAAAGGCACAGTTAGATACACCTAACACGAAGCAGCCTACCCTTCAACTATGAAGCATATGCTCAGGAGAGCTAAGCATGAAACAGATATAAATTTATTGTTTAAAGCAAGTAACAATTTCTTGTTGACTTCAATGAAAGAAAAGTCAGACTGAAACCAAACACTCTTCAGTAGCAATTTATTTGTACTGTGCAAGAAGCAGTCCCACAAAATCAGAGGCTGTTCCAGAATCAAAAGGAAAGCAACATCTCAAACACTGTTGAGAAAGAGAAGGAACAGTGTTCTGCTCACAAGCCGATGGATTCTGATACCCAAACTCACCCTACTTGTGGGTGCCCTGGATGCAAGAGATTACTTAAGGTGAGAATCAGTGATCATTATGAGACCAGAGCCATTGTGAAAGACTCTTGTGCACTGACTGCTCTCTAGTGCAGTGTTTTAGTAGCACATTATAATAGTATACGCTTTTCAGATGCTCACATTAAGCCAGCCTAAAGTGTACTATCCCAGGTTTATACTACCCACGGGTTTGTACTACCCACTGGTTTATAAGGTAGTGACATCTATGATTTACCTTTTTTTTTAATATATTCTTAATTCTGCACCCAGACGACACGTACCTTTGTAGCAAGAATCCCAACACAGTGAATCAAAGCTCTTTTCAAAATTTCATGTGCTAAACAGCCCTTATTACACCATTTTTGTGATTCCAGATTTTGTAATGTTGGGGAGTTTTGTTTGGGGTTTTTTGTTTGTTTTTTTTGTTTTTTTTTTTTTTTTTTTTAAAGGTTCTTCACCTCCACAGGAACAGGTAAAACTTTGGTCTTGGCTTCATTTTTTGGAAGGTAGATAATATGACATAATTGTGTATCAGTAAATTTCAACTCTGGCCAAAAATATTTAACAAATATTTAACAAATTCGTCCTGTGGTTTCTAGGGTCAATGAAGATATATTTGGTGTGAAATCCTCTCCAGGTACTGGGAAACAGCAAAAAAGCTGGGGAGATTACTTCCACAGACCTGTTCAGGTTTTTTTGCCCCTGTCTTCCTACTACAGCTTCTTCATTTAATAACCCACACTCTCAAGGTTTTTTGCCCCTATCTTCCTACTACAGCTACTCATTTTATAACCCACACTCTCAACTTCATACTAGAGCATGACAGTGATGCAATTTTTTCTCGTACTCCTGAGAAGGAGCTGCCTCACATAATGAGTGCAAAGCAAAAAGCGTTCACGTGGATTGGGAGAGAAAGAATTGGCTAACACTCTGTGCTCTTTAAAAACAGGACCAGTGCTGGTTTTTCACACAAACTAAATTACAGTTTTTATTGGAAGTGTAATAAACAGTTAGGTTAAGATTACTCTTGCAAGAGGGCTAAATTTTAAAATATTTATTAGCCCAATTAAGTTACAGTGAAAGCCAGCTGAGGTCAATAGAAATACTCTTACTGATTTCAGTGGCCTTTGGCTCAGATCCATAGGAGTTTTCTCCTTTCTGCACTATATACCATTTCTTGGTTAAAAAAAAAAAAAAATCTTAGGGAAAGTGGTATATTTTCCTCTTTTTATGCAAAGCTTATTTTTTGCTTTTGGTTTCACTGTTTATGTATAAAAGGCCCGATCCATGTAAAAGCAATCAATATTCTTACTGACAGCTTAGAAGAAGCCACTAAGTACAACTACTTACCACATAATTGAATGGTTGCAGACTAACGATTCGTTTACTTAGACACACTGTAAAGCAAATTAAATGGTGAAGCAAAATAAACTAACATATACTGAGAAAATATTTCTTTCAATTCAACTATGAAGGCTTAGACACTGAAAGCCTTTAAAACAGCTCTCCTGGTTCACCTGAAGGCTCCCCCAGAGATTTTAAATCAAGATACTTTGACATTGTATATGACCAACTACCTCATTAAAGTGGAAGCAACAGTGTGTTTTACTCTGCCCAACTGCTCCCTCAGCAGACTTCTGTTCCACTTATTTTAATTCTAACACTGACTTTTAACATGTAAACTTCAAATCAGAATTTTCTACTTTTCTCTTAGCATTGTAAAGGAGTGTCTAGGTGTACATCCAGATAAACGTCTTTGAGATTTTAAGAAAGCCATTCCCTATGCTGTCTACTCTCCTCAATAAAATTGTATCCCAGCTTCTTTTTAGTGAATTCTGTAGATTTTTAACACTGGGAATGTTAACAGTTCCTTGAAATACATGAGACTAAGCTCAATTCCTTAAAATTTAAGATTGCTGTAAACTTTGTTAAACTAGATTTAAACATAACAGATGAGATTTTTCTTCTTTAAATTATATTCCCATGAAACAGTAACCTGATGTTGTTTCCCAGCCGCTTAACCCTTCCACTCTTCCTGAGTACGTGAACAACTATACTGCCAGAATGTTGGAAAAATTATTCACAGAATTTGTAGAACTGCAACATATATTAACTACCTAGCAAAACAGTAATGCTCCTTTCCCTTTCTTCACCACTGTGAGAGGCAGCTTATTAACCTTTTGACTATCCTCCACTTCTCCAGTCCCCCACTCTGTTCTCCAGTTCCCAGGGAACTAAACTTGAACCACTTACAAAGCCCATTTTTCTATCAGGTGCTTACGAACATTTCCAGATTCAGCTCCTGTTATCAAAGAGGACAGAAGAGCTCCCTTAAGATCCTGAAACCCACTAAAACCTTGGTAACAGTGGTCTGCTTTGAAGATACTGGGTACCTAAAGTTAAAATTACTTTGTGGATGTTCCCTGAATTTCAGAATTCCTTGATCCCTATTCCCATTAATTCCTTGGCTTTGCACTACAAAAGTAAACAGAAGACATAGATTAGTTTTAAACATCAAAAGTTTCCAGCTGAGGTTAAACTGTAAGAAACTGACTCAACATCCTCACTGAAAAACAAATAGGATATGGTTTAGAAGAATAGTGATTATCCCTTTTTCAGGAGCGCACACAGCTACATACACAGGCTGAAGTTTTTCAGGTCATTGAGATCTTTGTTTCCTCTGAAAAATAAAAAAGAAGATAAAGACCGTTTTGGGCATGAGAGTACTATAACTCAGGAAGATGCTGAACCCTTAGGTGGACACTGGTTTCTGCATTAGGTAGAGGTTGCCAGTGATACTCAAGCTAATGCTGAATCTCATGCACTCAACTATTCAGTTATCTTCTCACACATGACTGTTTTCATTCTGTTCAGATTAGATAGGTTTGTGGGATTTTTTTTTTTACAATGCTTTGCTGAGCCTAGTATGTGGCAAGGCAACTAAAATTTTGCAGTTCTTAAAATAGTGCAATAACTATACTTTAAAAAAATCACCTTCCTATAGGTTTCTAAGATATATAGTATCAAATAGACTTGCAAGCCTGTCCCTCAGGTGCTCCTGTAATTTATGAGAGTGAAAAGAGGCAATCCCTTGTTAACATTTTCTTGCAAATAGGAAATGACAACAGAAGTTGACACCTGTCTAAGCATTTAGGAGCTCTCCTAGACAAATGTAACCTTTCATACTCGTTACGTGTAACTCTAAGTAGCAAGCATGGATCCCAGAGGTCAGCTTGGAATTCTTCAGCAATATTATTTCTTCAGTACCATTATATATTTATGATACAGAGTATCACCTTTCTCTTTATTCCACTCCATAGTCAATAATTTTTTGTTGCAGTTTATCTGTCCTTAAAGTATCTGATGTCCTTCAGGGCAAAGCAATGAAGGTATAACAAAGACCACAGGAGAAATTAAATGCATTTCAGTGTGCCTTCATTTTATATTGCAAATTGCTGCATTTGTACAGCTCTTAGAGCCTGTTTTCTGTGCATCCTCTTTATACTCACCTGATATGCAACTAAGAATATGTTGGGATGCACACATACAGTGTCTGTGGGTTTGGACAACTGCTTTGTAGTCTTTCCTATCACCTACTACAGCAAGTGCCCATACAATCAAAGGAAGGGGAAAGGGGGAGGGGAGAAGAAGAAAAGAGGGAAAGGGAATGGGGAGAGGGGAACAAATCTGCACTGGAATTACCTATGTTGTACCTAGCGTTTCACGCATGTGCCATCCAGCCAACAAGCTGAAAAAGTGAGCTCTGAACAAATTGCTTCTTTCAGCAGTTTCTATAGACTGACTCCATGCAGAAATTTCTCAGTAGGCATACTTCTGTTTTATTAGAAGAAACACTAGATTCATACTACAACAATAACAACAACAACTACTATTACTTAATTTTATGAGGCAAACTTTGCCCTGGAGACAAAAATCTGTGAGGTTCCTAGGAACAGCCATATCCATATCTTATACATCCATAATAAATCTCATCAGTAGTTTCTTCCAGAAGTGAGTTTTTGCATGTACATGGATAAGTACTTCTTTGCCATAGTTTGCATTCCAGATCCTGCTTGTAAAATACAGATCCTTATTTGTAAAATACAAAAATCAAAAATAAACTAAATTAGCCCATAATGGCCAAATTTGCTCAATTTCTCCCTAAATAACAAACAAACAAACAAAAAACAACAAGCAAACAAAAAAAAAAAAAAAGAAAAACACCCAAAAAAACATTGTTACAGCTTCTAGATATTTTGGAAGTCCATCCCACAACCAGCAGCAACCAGCACAGCGTGCCTTCTAATCTCAGTGTAGGGAGGTAACACCATGACTGCACAGCCCTACGCAAGTACACTGCACCCTTTTGTGAGTGGAGGTCTTACATGCATCTCCAAACACTTTTCCATTTTTCATCAACCCTTCAAATCCTAGATAAGGAGCAGAGAATGTATGTGAAGCTACAGCTTTATACTTTTTGCTTGTTGTACACATGCCGTTCCCATCCCAAACAAGAATATACTTGCTTCCCCTGAGTATAAAATCTGGCAAAACACTATGAAATTTACTTTTGGAGTTGATGAGAACGGCCACAATTTATCTTCAACATGAAATGCAACATTAACTTTTTCATAATAAAAGGAAATCAGCTAAAAAAAAAGATATAGGGGAGAAGAGAATTCCCCCTGCAGGCAGTTCAGAGTAGAACCATCTACAGAAGAAATACAATTCACTCTTCAGACCCTGCTTGGATTTTATGTCAAGTACTAAATTCACACCTGATATACACTTGAATAGAAGGGGACAAGAATAACCATGTTTTGTCTTTGGTTTTAAAATTTTGTTTCCCCTCCTGTCCATAAAATAGGACCAGTTAAAAATACTGTGGCATTTCCTGAGGCAGAATATGCTAACATAAAATGCCAAGGGGAAGTAATTTTTATTTCTGCTCAAAATCTCAAATGTTCCTAGACTTTAGTTTTTAAAGGTGCTGTCAGACTGCAGGTTGGCTGAATGACTGTCCCTTGCATTCTCCTCCATTGCACAATAATGATATCAAGCTTGTATTTACTACAATCCACCAGCACTGGATCTTAAAGATTTCTTTCCTAAGAAGGGTTATTTTCTGTTAGCATGAACATTTTTACAGGCTTATCATGTTCAAGCTAAAAATTTCATCTAGGTTCAATACCAGCAAGGCAGCATAAACAGCACCAGCAGGATACAGACGAATATGCACAAACAGCAGGTTTATTTAATTAACGCATCATATGACCATTTGCAAATTGTATCAGATGGTGGTATAAAGGAGGCAAAAAGAAGGCCTAACAGTCCTTTTTATTCCTTCCCATCCATTTTGTGCAAGAAAACCCTAAGTATAATAGTTTCATATACGGGCCAGTTTCTTTCTGGTTTTGGAGGCATCTGCAACAAACTGGCACATGAGAAAAGTAGGTAATTTTCAAGTCTGACCCATAAAAGATCTACTCATACCAACAATATAAAGTGGCATAAAAACCAAAGGACTAAGTCAGGTGTTACCATCAAATTATTGATCACGCAGAATGGGATGGTGAAGCCAAATGTGATAGCCTCTTCGATAACAACAGCAACAGAAAAAAAAGAAAACCAAACCAACAGAACTTTGAAATAAAAGATGAATCTTGTCAGACAAATTTCCATTACTGTTCATATCACACAAACTCCCTTTTCTCCCCTAGGAACATGATATCCCATTTCCTCTCATCTAACTCTTCTCATTACCATTTGTCAAGCAGAAAGCTCAACCTAAGTGCCTTTCCCAGGGATTAGGACCAGCACTGCTCCTTTCTCAGCAATGCGGTGCAACATCAGGCTGCTGCAGTCAGCCCCTGAGAGTGGACCTCATTGCCCCCAGGATTTCACCATGTAAACCTAGCTGCTCATAATTGATTTTTAGTGACTAACACCAATGACCTCTGATGCAATGTTATTCATAAGTCTTAAATACTACAGTTCATATACCGAATGTGAAGTTAGGATTAAAATACAAAGCAAAACCAAAAACTACGCATGAACATCTACTAAGCAAGTGTTATCAACAAGCTTCTGATGTGTATTTTCAGCATTAGTGTTCCCAGGGATTTACTAGCTATTATACTGCCTAGTAAACCCACACATACTTGCAGGGAAACTTCTAAAGGAATTTCCTTGTCAAGAACTGGCAGAGAGTTGAATCTAGGCCTGTAAGACAGAATGAAAGTTACAATGTATGTAAAACCAATTAAGAGGCTCATTAAGAATCATCACATGTTGATGTTCAGAATTTGCATTTATCTAAAAATGAAAGTATTCATGTTTTGTACTTAGAAATATAAAACATTATAAATTATAAATGTCTTTTCTCTGGCATTTGGTAAAGCTGACAAAATTTTATCATCAGTTTTGGTCAACCTCATAGATATCTTTTCTCTTTTACAAAACCCAGCAAACATTTGCAAATAAGGTATTTGCAAGCACAGAATTCTCAAGGAAATTATAATTTCTATTTAAGAATGTAACTACCTGAATAGAAATTAATCCCTCCAAATATGTTTAAATGCAAGATGAATGCGAATACTTGTATCAAAGCCTATTTAGCAGGACACACTCTTTCACCTCACAAGCACACTGATATTCACGGATCCATGGAATGTTAGCATGGGCTAAGTTCATCAAATATCCCTGCTTGGATCCTGCATGCCTTACCCTATCACCAGCTCAGGTTTTGGGTCTTTGAAGATGCTGCCCTCCCCTCCTCCTACTTGCCAGGTAGCCTGGCTTGAAATTTGTTAGTCAGTCCCATCTCGGCCAGACACAGAACAGAGAACAAGGTCACACAGAAAATAGACAGGAACAAGTTAGTAAGAAGGCAGGGCAAACTACAGTAATCAGGCACAGGGCTGGGCCCCACAAGTGTACTGACCAGTTGCTTACATGCAGCTGGCACTTTTTATCCCACCTCCTCTCTGTTGCTTGCTCTGTTGTTGATGCTTTATCTCACCTCCTCTCCCATGCTTACTCCTCTCCGATCCACCTCAGTCCCTACCTTTCCTTACCTGTCGCCCTTCTCCTAAATACCCCATAATAAGTTCTACACATTCACACAATCCCCTCAGATAATCCCTTGAGGTTTTATACAATCCCACAAGCTCCCTCAAAAATCCCATAAAAAATTTGCTCTTTCCCATGAGGCCCAATAATAATTGTTTCCCCTTCTTCTCAATTACAAAGTTCTGGTTGAACTCCTTCAAAGCTCTACGTGGTTCCTTCAATGGTCCATGGATCAGTGACCTGAGAGATATGATCTTTGTTATTTTCTCAGTTATCTCCTCTTCCTTAGGGTTTATGTATCTGGCAATCTAATTTATTACTTACCCTGTCTCTTATGCTGATGAGCTATCAACTACATATTCTGACAGACTCCATAGCCTTACATTAGCTTTAACAAACTGAGTCAGCTTCAGGGAGTCAGACTTGCACTATAAATACCACTATAAGATTAAAGGTGTATTACCATGTTTCTCTGACTAAAAAAAAAAAAAAAAAAAAGTCATGGCATATGCATCAGTAAAGCTCATGGCATATGCATCAGTAAAACGCAAATCTGTAAGAATCAATTAAGTTTCAATTATGTGAGTATAATATAGTACTTCTGCTTCACACACAAGCATGCAAATAAAAGCTGAAGTCTATTGCTGAACCAAACTTCCCTGACATGACAAATTATTGTCAGTGCCAGGACAGGTGTAATTAAAGAGGAAAAAAATAGATCTGATTGTTAATTCTTGTGCACAGTGGTGTAAGAAGGCAGTGTTCTCTTGCTCTTAGCCTAGATTCTCAAGTAAATGAAATATACAGGATTGTGTTATCAGTGTTAAGCTACTCAATAACTTTTGATCCTTCAGGTGATTATCAATCAACTTTAAGGGTGGGCAAATAATTTAAATCCCACAATTTGTTTGAAAAAACATGTAGTAGCCACATATTGAAAAGAGCTACAAATCAGTGTCCTTACTGAGGAAAGGTAGGAAAAACACAAGTGTTTTATGGTCTTAGTAGTATCTGGCTAATGAGTTAGGCTACAGCTAGCAATCAGCCTGTCATAAAGTACATGCTTAGCTCAAAAAATGTCTCAGTGTTGTGTCTTTTCCCCAGTGAGAACATCACAAGACACATGGGTGAATTTGGAGTTGCTGTGTCACAAGATAGAGGTGAAATGGAGCCAATCTGTACCAAAAGAAGTTCCATTAATTTTGCAGATCACAGAATTCATCTTCACAATTAAAAATCACAGTGAGATAAAACCAAAGCTATTACTGAAACAGACAAACAAAAAAAGATAAAACAAAGTACTTTTTGTCCTTTACAAATTTATGTTGAGGGTTTGTTTGGTTTAGTTTGGGGGGATTTGTTTGTAAATGGTTAAATAGCTGCAGTGTAAGTTATTGAAAAGCATATTAACCACAAATTAATAAAAGACAATGTAAGCTCAATTTCCATCCATTTCATTATCACTCAGCCTCCAGCATTCTGATACACAAACCGAACCACATAACCCATCTGTGTACATCTACACAGGCTTTTTATCTGTTGTAGCATCATTGCCTCTTTACCTTTCATTACAGAAAGTGTAGAGGATAATAAAATAACCATGACTTCTCGCTGCTACAAATACAGTTGTTTCTCCCCTGTATTTGTACTGAGATATGGAACAGGTGACACGAAAATTCACTTGTTATGTAGCTGGCACAATAAAGAATGCATTGTCTGGAATCTCTAAACACTGAAGAAATCAAACTTTAATTTTCCTTTTATCACCTGGAAAAAGAAAAAAGGGCCTGCTGTCATGAAGTATAAAATTCATTGTCTGATATGATCTAGGTTTTTAAAAAAAAAACAACACGTTTCACAGCTACAGCTCTTGGTTTATTCAGGAAAATCAGGATTAGAATATGTAATATTTGTTTAAGTACATGCCCTGTCTCTTCTGCTTATAGTGATGACATGAGATATAGATCTTTTTAGCAAATTGCCTTTTCCTGTTTAAACTGCAGATTTATAATGAAATGTAGAGGGCTTGAGCATAAAGGATAAAGTAAGGAAAGTTTGTTGCAAAGAAACAAAGAAGTATAATTTCTGTAAGTATACCCAATGGAGAGACTCAAGGGTAAAATCTGGCCACACACTGAAGTTGTCAATAAAACAAAGACATTTGAGATAATACATTTTATTATATTTCTGCAGTTGCATGTCCTGCAGCTGTAGGAGACTAAGCCGTGTTTTTAAAAAATGCTGGCTTAAGCAGCATTTGAGGGCATGACAACACAATGTTATTTTCCAAGAGTTTAAGGTACCTGATAATGCATTTTCTTCTAGGTAACGAGAATTCTTTGGTAATGCTCCTATATTTTGGGAAGAGGACTTCAGAACATTTGGTTGTGTTGTATCTAGTATACACATACTAAAATTTAATTCAGTACAGAAATAAAAATAGTTAGTTTGTCAGCACACTTTTGTTAGGTGATTGATATTAAGTGATTGCAGCTGTTCTCGCACAGCACCTAAAGGAACTCCAGATCACCTCAGGAGTTCTTTTCCTCTATACTGATTTATAGCGTACAATTATAACAACGCAATTTGTAGTTTTGTGGCATTTCTCCCACCATGCATACCCCTCTCTCAAGAGGGCTGAGACATCATCCATACTAAGTCCTCTATGTGAGATTTCCCTAGTTCGCCTATTCTAGACAAGCCCCTTATAATAACAGTGCTTGCCCATCTTAATGAGCATTCTCAACATGAAAAATCACAACAAAACCAAGAAAAACAATCTCCGTAACTGATCCTCATGCTCTAGCATGGCCCTAGCTCCTCTACCTCACATTTCTGACCAGCTAGATGGAGCCATTCCTGTGTATTCTGTCTCAAATTTCTGCACAAACCTTACTGAGCAGCCTCATTTGGCTCTCCACTTGCAGAATCCTTCTGGGCAAAACCAGCAAATTCCACTGCAAAGGGAGAAAGAAAGTGTGGGGTTTATATCCCCAGATAAGCTTCTACTCTGATAATTTTCAAAAAAAATTAGAATAATTGTAAATCATACACTGCTTTTCTAGTACCAATTATTGATATTTCAATGTATGGCTGAATTTCTCCCTAATGTAACTCCAGAAGCTGCATTTTGTGAGCTGTCCCTTGTAGAACTACAGTTGACAAAAATGATATCAAGGAAAAACCTGTTTTCATATTCTATAATTCTCTCCTTTGCAGAGTAAGTTAGTCAGCAATTAAATTTTTTTTAATACAGCTACTGAGTTTGAAAAGTTTGGATTTTGGTTTGTTGGGTCTTTTTTTCCCCCTAAGTGATTTCCTATTTTTTAACGGTTTCATAACACAAAGCAACATCCTAGTATCCTTTTTTACATATTGTTTATCTCCAGAGAGGGATCTTGTTCAGAAGGCTGGGATCAGATTATTTCCAGATACAAGTAGGTTTAGAAATTAAGATTTTTTTTTTCTATTTAATAAAAGCAGTAAATAGCTAATTTCAAAGGATCAAATTACTGTTATAAATCATGTTAATCTGTGATTCCTTATAGAGGGCTACTACCATGAAAGTTATGTTTGACAGCATTTGTACATTCTAGGCCAACAATCTTCAGCCTGTGGTTCAGAGGCTACTACAGACTGGTGAAAGTTCAGCCCTGCAAAACATTTTGCACCTGGGCGGTAGGAAATTATGTACACAGACAGGTGGGCAACCACAAAGGACAAAACACTACTGCCACAAATAAATATTCAAGCTTATTTGCTTTAATATCTGGCTATAAATTAAAAACATGCTTTCATGAATCATACAAGAGTTCATTATGAAATTCTGACAGTATATAACAAAAAAATTTAATTCATTACCAAGTGAAATGTGGCAATATAGACTTAAGATAGTATGTGGGTTTTCTCAGTAAGGTTTAGAATAGCTTTACCTACAACAGGTTGAGAAGTTCTGTTGTAGGCTGGTGTGGAATAAGCTTCCTAGTCAACAGACAGCCTGGACTCCACTCCTTGCTCCTCCATTATTCCTTGAAGGAAGAGCACAAGCCACATCCTTTCCATTATCACCTCAGTGCCAAAAGCACACATACGCTAACTGCTCACCAAAAACATGCATGTAAGCTATCACAAGCCAGTGGTAGCTGTCCTGTTTCTTGACACAAACTTGACCATATTATGCTTTTCTGTAATTAATCAGAGGTGCTGCCTGTGCAGGAAGCAGAAATGAAAGTGCATAATAGAAGAAAAATAATTTTGCTTAGCAATTTGCAGCATTAAAAAGGAAAGCTAACCAGGCAGTATAAAAAAATTTCATTCAAAGCCTCACATTATGGTAAGGCTCAGAATACAAGGCACAAATCATCCTCACACAGCCAGCAATTTGTAAGTTACACGTTTCATCAAATCAATGACCAGCTTCTGAAAATATTAATATACAACCAGTGAAACACAAAAAAACCCAGAAATGGTAAAATATGTCCTAAACCTGCCACATTTATAAGTTGGGGGAATTCCCACCAGATCTTGTAATTAAGCGTTCTTTATTTACCTTCAATTTCATAGGAGTTCCATTTGCACATTGCTTTTTGGTACAGTCCTCAGTCCCTTGGAGTCTCTTTATAATCCCACATTGTTTCAAGAACATGCAACAAAAAAGTGGGACCTGTTGCCACCAGAATAATTCATGTGGCAGTACAGCAACTTAGTTCTGATCTTCATCTTTCCAAGGGGTCTCTCCCAGGATAAATAAATCGAAAGTGTCTACAATTACATATATATATAATGAGACTGACAACATCAAGGAAACACAGAGGCCCAATGTGCTGCCACCCACAAAGCAATTACTCTTGCTCACCTTTTGTTTCTTACATTTTTCCTAAGAGAAACTGAGAGTGAAATGGGGTTGGACTGACCATGCCAGTTACCTGTATGCAGCCTTAGGACTGCCTGTTGTGCTGTATTTTTTCTGGTGGGTTTTGTAGCACAGAGAGACAACAAAACAATTATGAGGCAGTACCAAAGAAATCCAAGCGATACAGTTCACAGATAGAGACAGAAGTGCCATAACTGAAGTTAAAATTGTAAAGTAACTGCAAGCCTGAACACAACGTCCTGGGCACACCACTGCTGGAACAAACTGAGAAGGCTGCCTCCTTAAAGGCACAGCACCTTTGCAGAGACATACTGGAAAGTGGATCCTGTAACAGCAAAAGCAGATTAACAGTTCAGACACAGCAATATGTAGGTGCTGTGGGCAGCAGGGGAGGGATATCTTTGCATAAGGGAAAAGAGAATAGCTGCATAGTGACCTGAAACAGAGCATTTTGGCAAATGTCTAGGTGAAGTTTCAGCGAGGTAGCACACAATTGGGTTCAGCAAAGAGGAAAAGGTGTGGCACATGGAAAAGCACAAACAGGGCACCCTATCAAGTGGCGGCATGTTACGCTGAAATGAGTACAGTAAGTAGGAGACCGTGTTCTGTAACAAAGACTCAGTTCTGGTGTCCCTAAGAGAACCTTGTAAGAGAACCTTGCTTAATTTGCAGACAAAGTGCAGCTTGCTGTTTCACACACTTTGATGAAGAGCATATAAATGGCATATCCCACACAGGATAAATTTGGGGGGAAGGATGGGAGAAAATTTTTCTAATTCTCTCTCTCTCTCTCTGTCTCCAGACCCCTATTACAACTAAGAAAGTTACCTTCTTCTGTTTACTTATTTCATATTTGATTGATGAAAAATAATGAGATTAAACAAATGTGCAGATAGAAATGTTCCAGCTGATCAATCTGAACAGCAAGAATGGTGTTTGGAGATCTGAAACGGTTTGGAATAAATCCTAAATATTTACAAGATACAAAAACATGAGTAAAATTCTCTTGCTATTAGGAGCCTACTGTATCTAAAGCATCCTGCTATACTCCCAGTGCTGATGTCTTCGTACAGTGTTCTGTGCTTTCTGGCCCTCCCCATTGTTAACTGGTGTTACAGAAAGTAAATTACATTCTCTTTACATATTGTCTATACATATTATATTTCGCTCTCTGTTTAACAGTCGTCTTCTGCAAACCTTAGTGGTTTTGAAATTCTTTTGCATAATATGTACTATAATTCATATCCAAAATACTTAAAACTCACAAATCCCACCATCTGCAGTCTCTGTTTTTCAAATAACTGCAAATATTTTTAAATATATGTGCCAACAGCTCCGTATTTATAAAAGACATAAATATACTACATTCAAAATAAAATTAAAATGAAACCAAAACCAAAAACACCCATGCACACTTCCTTTCTGGTCCTATAAACTATCTGTAGGATGTATTCCAGTAGTTTCTGCTTTTATTTCCTCTTTATACCGGCAACTAAATAAAAGCTAAAAAGTTACTTATCAGTTACTAATTAAAATACAAGTGTACATTTAAAAATTTATACTTCTTGATATATAGTAAATGCATTATATATTTAAAAGCACAGATATACTTATTTAAGCTGCATCTAAACATGTATTGTAATAAAAATAAAACAGATTTTGTAGCTCCTAAAAATATTAAAAGGCTGCAGAAAGCTGGCAGAACCCATGGAATTTGCCTCACTGTGCAGCTGTTGAATGAGCAAGAAATTAGTCAGCTGAAAGAATTCTCTTTATATATTTCATACAGAAAAAAAATTCTCTGAGGAACACACATGACCTCTACCATATCCTAGAGATGTCATTATATGGTTACATTTCTTTTTAGCCCAGAAAAGGCCACCTCCTTGGTGTCACACTCAGTTTTTTTAAGCTGTCACCAATAAAGTTCAAGGATATTCCATAATTTTTGTGTAACAGTAAGGGTGTAAAATTAGCTTGAGATTTAAAAAAAAAAAAAAAAAGAAAAAAAGAAAAAAAAAGAAAAAAAAAACAGACCACAAAAAAAAAGTGTAGATTCCAATGAATATCATTTAATCAAAGTGGAATGAGAAACGTTTTGCTTAATATGAAAGCATTTATTTCAAGACCAGTAAACTTCAGCCAGCAAGTCTGTCTCAAGTGTGGATACCTTTCTGGCCACATGGAGACAATTATGTCAAAGAGAGAGCAGAGACCCCTCTGCTATAATCACTTCAGTCCCCCACAGTAGTGTGATTTTGCAAGGGTATGATAATCATACTGCATGGACTGAATACCAAGAGTGAGACCTGATGCTCTAGATACAGTTAGTACAGAACTCGATATGGATTACAATAACAAAGTAAAACCTGCTGGTGTTTGGTGCCAAATTTATTTTTAAAAAGCATTGCAAATCATTTTGTTGGGAACCACCAAAACTTATCAGATGCCACATGTGGTTCTGTCACTGAATAAGAAAAAGAAGTCAATCCAATAATGTTAGCATTACTGCCATACATGCTACTGATTAGGTAGGAGTAATATATCCATTTTCAACTTCTAGTGTTTTCTAACCAAGTTACTCCTCTATGTGTTCTAGGACCACTGAAACAGTGGGGATATACGTGTTACAAACATTCCTAGAAGTAACACCAGTTCTGAACAGCACCTGCATTACATTGCCCTGCGACCCATACACCTTACCAGAAGTGGTAGGAGCACTAAAAGTAAGTGATACACTTGTTCTGTGCTCAGTACACTGAAATACATCCCTTACAATAAGCTGCAAGAAGTAAATCCCACAGTTTTAAAATTACACTGCCAAACTTCACTTTGGCTGAACTTCCTTCTTGGGTGAAACCATTATAAATAACTTCAGTAGATTTTGAAACTGCTCCCCAATCCTTGTTAAAGATATGGGAAGAAAAGGATTATCACTAGGTCAAGGAGGGAAATTTTATATTGTCATTTAATAATATGATAGATGATAAATTTGGAAATGGATGTATTGGTTTGAGAGAATAAGGAGTAACATTTCAAGTAGTCTGTTTATGAATATGATTTTTGGTTGGAAGTGGTAGAATAAAATGTTAGGAACAAATTATTTTAGTTAAAATTACTCTAAAGTCATTATAGTGGCACATGTAAGAGTGAGATATTCAAATGATAACCCCAACAAGGATTTAAAGACTTCCAGTGGTGAACTGAGGTTGCACCAGGACTAAACACTGTGATAGTGTGTATCCTCTGAAGTTTAAAGATGTATCAACTTCAAAATACATCAACAAGATAAAATAAGGTTAAAACATAATGGCCTGGAATTTACCAGTTGGACAATGTTTGAGTAGAGAAAAGTGCTCTCTTTCTCAAGGCAGGATTTTCCTTTACTATTACTGAGATGTGATAGCTATTCATGCTGATAAACACTGTATGAAAGTGAGTCCTCCAGAAATGATTGCTAATTTTCAGAAGAGTTCTCTTACTCTCAAGGCTATGTACTTATTAGAATATAAAACATTGTGAAATGCTTTTTTTCCTGTTTCGCAGACATTTTAAAAAGTGTTCACTGAAAACTGGAGAAGACAGAAGTGGGGTGGAGCAGCACATAATCAAACAGATTAGTTAGATGAAGTCTTTTTAGACCTTGCATTGCCTTTAAGGAAGCATAATGAATAGTCCCCACCTAGTCCAGAATACTCCTTTTGCAACTCTTCACCTGAGAGAACATGTTGCTCGGTCAGGACTAGAGGCTTCCACCAATCACTCCTGTGAGACACCCAGCAATTGCTGAGGTGTTCACAAAAGGCTAAATATTTTTCAAGAAAGATGATAATAGCTAAACAAATACTTTTCAAAACTTAATGTTTTATAGCAGTTCAACTTTTCTGTCTGCTTTGAGCCCTACGTTAAGTGAGGTGGCTTAAAGGAATTACACTGTGTACGGAATTAAAAATGAATGAAACTTGTAAAGATGAATGTTTCAGATTCTGAAATCAACAAAAAGAAGAGTCTTAAAAGCACAAGTCTGCTCTTTATTGACTTTGCAGGACACTGTTTAAATACCTGGAATATAATTGAAATACTGATCCACGGTTTTTAATCCTGAAGTAAACAATTGGTTTGATACAAATAATGTATTATTATTTATCCCAGATGAAAAAAAATTGCAACAACACTACACTGTATTCTGACTTTTCTTTTGGTAAAACATGCACATCCTGGTTCCATGTTGGATAATTCCTCTCAAGTCGTATCTTACCAGCTGAGCAAACACAACAGGCTGTACAATCAAAGGCATTTTCTAAGTCTACAGATATCCAAACATACAGAGAAAAATTAAGTAGACAGAATGGGAACGTGTTTTAAGACTGAGCAGTTTTTCAACATACTTTTAAAAAGAAGAGCAAAGAACATCAAGAAAACTATGTAGTCATTACAAAATGTGAATAGAGAAGGACTTGTGGGTGATGTGATGCTTGGAGGCTGTCTTGGGCATAGTGATCACAAAATGATAAGAGTTTTTGATTCTTGAAGAAGTAAGGAGGAGGGCCAGCAGAACTGCTACCTTAGAGTTCCAGAGGGCAGATTTTGGCCTGTTTAGGAGACTGGCTGACAGAGTCCCTTGGCAAGCAGTCTTGAAGGGCAAAGGAGTCCAGGAAGGCTGGACATTCTTCAAGAAGGAAATCTTAAAGACGCAGGAGCAGGCCATCAGCACGTGCTGAAAGACGAGCCAGGAGGGAAGAAGACTGGCCTGGCTGAACAGAGAGCTTTGGCTGGAACTCAGGAAAAAGAGGAGAGTTTATGACCTTTGGAAGAAGGGGCAGGGAGTCGCCATCCCTGGAGGTATTTAAAAGACGTGTAGATGTGGCACTTAGGGACATGGTGTAGTGGTGGTCTTGGTAGTGTTAACAGTTGGACTCGATGATCTAAAAGGTCTTTTCCAACCTAAACAATTCTATGTTTCTATGAAAATAAACAGTTGATCTACCTAAGAAAAACCTAGGATAATGAATCAGTGGGAAGATAGTCCTACTAGATAAAACAGGGTGTCAGGAAGATCAAAGAGCACTTTCTGAAGAAAACTGGCAATACCAGTCTCAGCATAAAAGTTAAGATTAGTTTTCTTTCACTATTGAGATGTATGATTCCTTCTGTCTTCAGGACACATTTATCTTGGAAAAGACTGGGAAAATTAAGAAGATCCTTGAAGAAAGATAATTCTTGACCATGTGGCCTATAGGTATTGTTGATTATTGACATCTGCTGTAAGGACATCCTTTCTTTGAGATTTATTCTTGCTTAATTTTGGAAAATATATCCATTTTTATTGATACAGTAATAATTTAATAGATTAATATTACAGGACATTACAGGTTATATGTTACAGAATAATTTATTGCAAGATAGACAGATCTTAAAAATAAATACAAGTGACAGTTTTATTTTATTTTCTTAGGTGCCTTAACTGCTTCAAAAGATGCAAAAGTTGATTCACACCTGAATTCATTCATTTCAAAGGATAAGAACTTACAATTTTCCTTGATAAAAGAAGACAGCGCTAGTAATTTGCATAGGTATAATTTACAGCCTCATGGACTTTTCTAGCTCAAATATCCAGACAGTTGACATTCAAACCTCACTAAAATTACATTTCTGTACTGATATATTTGAAAGTCACTGTTCATGTAAGAGATCTTAAAGCTGTTTTCTTTTCCTAGTCACCTTTGTTTTGAAAAGCTTTACCATTTCTGTTGTTCTCTCTTAACTGAAACATATTCTTTAACTAAGACTTGTAATTTTCTTCAGGTTCAAAGCCTGTATATGTTCAAATATTTGGCACTGGGCTGAACTGGAAATAAAAGATACACTGACCTGGTAAGAAAAACCCAGTGTATCTATTATTATAGTTTTTTTTAAACTTGAAAGAATAACAGGGTCTCATTCATGTTCTTTTAAGCTAATGTTATCCTGTTAAGTTTTGCTGTACATTTATGCATCATCATTCCTTGGAAATAATTTCAGTCAACTAAGCATATAAAGGTTCACAATATAATTTCAGCCAACCTGACAGCCAAACTAGTTTTAGTCAGAACTGCAAGACTCCTGCTTCCTGTGGTTCCTTCTCTTGTTTACAGATTGGTATGAAACATAGGCATGGCCATTCCCTAAAAAAGCTTACTTTCATTTATTGAGCCTTTGCATTATATTTTATTTAACATCAGTGACAACTTGCATGAAGCACGATGTAGCAGAGAAGACACCACGTAAACCAGCTACCTTATAATTAGATGCCCTTGAGACCATACCTGTCCTGAAGACTCTGTAATGAGCCCTGGCCTTCCATGATGTCCCTCCAGTTTTCATGCTCAGAATTTTTCCAAAGCAAGGTGGTGAGGAATGGGGGTGGGAGGTGAGTGCTTGTCGGCTCTTTTCCCAACATGCTAGGACAAAGTCAAACTCAGCAACTGGAGAGTACTCCCCAGTCTCAGAGTCTAGATGTAGCCACACAATCTGGGAATACAGCACTTAAAGTTGCTCATTATGCAACTTTAAGTTGCGTGATTCTAGAAGATGGTTCTAGAAGATAGTTCTAGAAAATGATCACATGGCCTTCTTCTACAAAAACTTCTCTGAAAATTGTCATTTTTTATATGGTAACTCTAAGATTAGTGAGCCATTCACAATATATATATATAGAAAGAAGTATAATCACCTAACAGCATACCTACACCTGTCAGGACATTTTGTTGTTGTTGTTTTGATGAGAACTTAGTAAGTGTTTAGGTAAAGGAAATACATTCCTAACAATTTTACTGAGGTCTCCAAATGGTAGAAATATCATCTGTATCCACAGAATACTTTCTCTAAGTAATTACCTTTCGTGCAGTATCAGACAATGGGCCAAGGAGGGATGCATGCAGACAGTGCCTAAGCACAACTGTCTATCATGCTTGTAAGGAGTATAATAATCTTTCATTTATAGGTAACATGGCTATTCCCTGCCCAACCATATAACATGCATTTGTTTTGTATACTTCACTCTATTACAGCTGAGTGATTAAACAGCAACAATCATGATTTTTTTTTTCTTCCATGTTGCAGAATTTGTGGTTTGTTGGTGGTCTGAAATTTCTTCACTCTCTCAAAGTTCTTCAAACACAATCTTTTCAAAGGACAAGCCACAAATATTCAAAACAGCATCTGTGGTATTTAGCTGCACTTGGTTTACTGAGTCACATAGCACAAGTTTTCTTTCCTAATTCATCAAGACACTTAGAGTTTTCACTTCAGTGACAGGACTCACCTGCTTAAAGTAGTCAAATTGTTAACTGTTAAATATCCAGCTTTACATGTTATATAAAGTACTTAAGTGTACATCTTACATACATATTATACTAACATGAATAAAAAGAACATCCCGAAAATTTGGCCCTCCTACTGAAAGGAGAGTAGTGACATGGAAAAGGCTGAGGTATGCACTGCCTTCTTGGCCTCAGTTTTCAGTGCCAAGGTTTTCCTCAGGTCCCCTAGGTTTCCACACCAGGAGGCTGAGCTCCAGCGGCAGAAGTACTTTGGTAGTATGGGAAGAATAATTTAGGAACCAACTTATACAAGTCTATGAGACCAGACAGGATACAACCACAGGTGCTGAGGGAGCCACTCTCTACCAGCTTCAAAGGGTCATAACAATCAGGGGGATCACCCATCATCAGGAAAAAAAAGAAAAAAAAAAAAAAGGTGGTGAATCCAGGGAACTATAGGCTAGTCAGGCTCACCTCAGTACCTGTGAAGGTTATGGAGCAAGGCCATTTATGGGAAGTCACTTTTAGGCACTTGAACAAGAAGGTGGCTGGGAACAGCCATGTGAATTTACCAAGGCAAATCACTCTTGACTATCTTGACTGCTTTCTTTTTTTAAATCACTGTGGGCAAGGGGGGAGCACTGGGTGTTGTGAACCTTAAGTCTAGGAAGGTCTTCGACACCATCTCCTATAGAACCTTGGTATTCAGTCTGGGGAGAAACGGACCATATGGAAAGTTGGGTGGAAAACCAGCTATACTGCTGAGCTCAAAGAATAATGATCAGTGGCTGGAAGTTCAACTGGCAGCTAATTACTAGTGGCATTCCTCAGAGGCTGATACTAAAGCCAAAATTCTGTAACTTCTTTATTAAAACCTGGGCAAAGGGACAGAATACATTCTTCACAAGTTTGCTACTGACACCAAATGTGAGGAAGCAGCCCATGTGTTGCAGGGTAGGGTTCAGAGGGACCTGTACAAGCAGAAGGAAGGGGCAAACAAAAGCCTCTTGCCATATAAAAAAAAAAAAAAATAAAGGCAAGTTCTGCACCTAGGACAAAACCGAACCAAAACAAGAAAACAGGCAAACAAAACATGCAGCAATATAGGCAACAGGATAAGTAGCAACCCCGTAGAAAATGATTTGGAGCTCCAGTGGACCATGAATTCAACATAGGTCACCAGGGTAACCTTGCAGCAATGATGACTACCCACTTGCTGGGCTGCATTACCAAAAGCACAGTCAGCAGTCAAGGGCAGTGATTCTTCTCCTCTACCTGAAACACGTGGAATATTATGTACATTATGTCCAGTTTGGGCTCCTCCAGTGCAAGAGAGAGATCAAAAAACTGGAGAGAATCAAATGGAGGGCTGCTAAGATGGTGACAGAGCTGGAGTGCATGAAATAAAAGGAAAGGCTAAGGAAGCTCTGTTTTGCCTCAAGAAAAGAAGGCCATCTAGGGATCTAACTGCACTCTTCTGCTACCTAAAGGTGGGCTATAAACAAGACTGAGCCACACCCTTCTCAGAGGTGTTATTTTTGGTTTTGGGTTTTTTTTTGTTTCTTTGGGGTTTTCTTGTTTTGTTTTGGGTTTTTTTGTTTTTTGGTTTTTGGGGGTTTTTTTACTAGGTACTGAAGCAGCTTGCCCAGGAAGACTGTGGAATCTCCATCATTGGTAACAGTGAAAGTTTAACTGAACAAGCCCTGAGCAACCTGACCAAACTCTGAAGTGGACCCTGCTTTGAATAAACTAGCTGACCTTCTGAGGTCCTTTCTCATGTAGACTATTCTGTGATTTGAAACTTCTGTCATTATAATACAGAGGCTTCTAAAGGATACACCTGAGTTGTGAAACCAAATCCATAACAAAGGTGGCAACTGCCTGTATCTCTTCTGTTATAAATGGCCATGGTATAAGATGCTGTGGTATTTATTATGAATTAGGAGACTATCCTTAGTGAAAGAGCTGAGCTTTCATTAATGTCAGTCTGACATTTGCAAAATTGATTTGTTTTGACATTTAGAGCACTTCTGTTGTAGTGTGGACTCATGTCTGACATTAACCAAACTAAATTACAGTGGTTTTGCTTAAAAGCTTCCCACAGAACACTGTTATTTTACAATGCAGATGACAACTGTTCTAGCAGAAGCAGGCACATTTTTAAAAAAAGAGCGGGTATACTGACTTATCTGGAAACAAAATCCTTAAATGAAGAATATCTAAAGCATTAAATGTTGGTCACTGAAAATAAATGAATGGGCACACAACTTGAAGGCTTAGTCATAAAGCTTTGAATCCAATTAAAAGTTTGAGGTAATGCATCAAGAACCTTATCCACATTTTTATCTTAAGAGAAAAAAAATAGCTTATATCTTAGAAAGAAATAGGAATAACCTGAGAGAGCACAAGAGAGACTAGCTCAAACATCTGAACTCTTATTTCAGCAGTACTACAGGTCTTCTACTCATCTTGATTTACATTTGAAATGCATAAATTGATCATATAAGCAAAACAGATCAAGTTAAAAAGAGATGAATCTTATATCTTATGAGTGAATCTTATATCTGAATGTTCATTTAATATTAAATTTCGTAGTTTTCTTCTGATGCATTATAGTGATTCAAATGTTATTTTGGATTCAATTTTCTATTAATCACTATGTGTAACAAATCACAGGGTTCTTCTGGGATTTATATCTGAAAGGTACACAACGCAGGATCCAAGATTGTAATCCACAGTATTATATTCCTTTTCTTACAGATTAAAACTCCAGGAACTAAGTTCAAGTAAGCTTTATGATTAATCATACATGCACTAAATAACCCAACAAAGAAGAACTATTCCAGCATGCCTTCCTTTTTCCCCATTTTTATCCTCCCATGATAAAAGTGGATGATGGCATAAAAGCACCACTGCACCCGACAGTAACCACTTGGGGAATCCCCACACTCTGTGGGCTCCCCATTTAACCATGGCAGGTTTCGTTTCACTGGGTACCTCTGCAGGCCATACCCTCTGTCTTATATATAAAACAATGTACTCCCTCCTACTTTTCTGTCAGCTCAGCAGTGACAGTAGAGCCAGAGGGAGCCTTTCATCCCCTTTGCTTTCTGTATTCTCTTCCGTATTATGATACCTTGTCTTGTTTGCCAGTTTCCCAGGATTTCCAGATGGTCTCCCAGGACTCTGCTAGACAGAAACTGCTTAATTTCCAAGATCGGTTGAAGTCAAACCAATGTGGCCAACGTGTATAGTACATGTGTGGATGTTAAATGTCTTCATATATTCCTTTTCTAAACTTTCTGTTCAATGACGTCAATACCACAGAACTCCATGAGGAATTATGCAAAGCTAGAAATGCACTTTGGTCTATTTCTTTCTTTCCCAAGCTAAACAGAACAAGTGAGTGAGTGTGTGCGTGGTATTCTTTCACATGATGATCTTTTCCATATCTTCTAACTTACCTCCGTTAAATGGTGCACTCATTTTATATCTCAAAATGGGTTTTGACACAAACATAGTATTCAAGATGAAGTCCTGTCATCAGTTCCATGACATTTATTTTTACAGCTGCTTTCCAAGCCGTTCTGTCTCCACCCTAATGTTTCTTGTCTGCTCCTTCACTAAACTGTCCACTTTGGCATACAGGTCTTTTGCATAATGATTACAATTAAATTTATCTTACAACTTGGAAATATGTGTAATTAACTGAAATTATTTGTTCTGAAGCAAACTGCACTCCACTTGTCAACCCTATAGACAACCACCACTCTGTTCTCTTTCCTCGATCATCCTTCCCCCTAGTCTTTTCCAGACTTAACAAAATTAATGATTTTGCAAGAGCTATGGCTTCTTCCCTCTTAGGATATTCTCTCTCTGTTTGCTATCATAAAGGGATATGTAATATCAAGCCTGTGAGAATTCAAAAATCACATATTTTATTCTGAAGGACAGCTCTAGAACTCACGGTATCTATAGTCTTTCAGCTTTACTTTACTTCTCTTGCTAAATGCAACTGAAATATACTAACAGTATATCCTCCCCTAGCAGACTCACCTTTTTGTCAGTTCATTTGCAGGAATGTACATACCTTTGTACATACAAAAAAAAAGGAAAATAAAAGACCTGTCCTATTAAAAATTGAATTTAAACCCACAATTAAATTGTATTTTTTCCATTAACTTCACATAGTTCCTGCATTAAATAAACTATGTTTTAAGCACTGTTAATTTGAAAATAAAACAAGCTCAATCTGATTATTCTTAGATAACTGACTATTGTTTTTAATACCTTGTAGACTATTAAGTTTGGAGGTTTGGTGTTGTTTTTTTTTTTTTTTTTTTTTAGCGATGGAATGAAACAGCTCAAGGGCTGCCATACATGAATTTGCATTTTAATACATTTCTGCAGATTGATATGTCAAGCCAAGGACATCATAATAAGTTTACTCAGGCAGAGTGAACCAACATTTATTTATGAAATTTCAGTTTAAGAGGGAAAGGACTTCTGTCAGAGCTATTTTATATACTTCTTAGCGGATATTTTTCACTACCGGTGTCATGACTGTAACTGAAGTTTAGGGACAGTTGAAACCTTAAAGCAACACTATTAAATATCAGTAGATAATTCTATTAAATTGATAATTAACTGTGCCAAGAGGAGTTTAGTGAAAAAAACTGCTTAAGATTTTGGTTTTTAACCTGCTGTTTTCATTGCTTACTAGTGAGGGTGTAAGAAATCAGTAGTCTCAGCCTCACTTCCAACAGTGTTAAATCATTGTCCTAGAGAAAGCAATTATTATAGTACTTAATATGTGCCTCTACTGATCTGAAAGAACAGTACCACTTATATTTTCTAATCATGCTAAGAAATCCATAAACATTAAAAATGTTCCAAATTATGCACTATTGGTTTCCTTGCCATTTTCATTTTCAGTGACTAATGAACATCAAAAGCTAGGGAATCATTTAAAAGTCCACAGGTAATTACTGGAAAGTAAACTGGATTATTAGTCTATGACTTTTACACCAAGTAAAATGCTCAGTACATGATTGCCATTGTTATTCAACGCTTGTAGTTGCTTTACCACAGAATCAATAAGAACTTGCAGTCTATCAAGATGGGCAAATTTACGTGCTCTGATGTCATATAAAATGTGTATTAGTAATCTTGCAATTACATATAATATTGTCTTTAGTGAAGTAGCACTTTTACACACTGTTTAATAAATGGATATTATCTTCAGGTTATTTACACTAGCGTGCTGCATTGTAGTGCTTGATTTCTGTGCCTATTGGTAGCAGATGCATTTGCACTTTGTTCTTAAAATTTGTGTTAAAAATGAAATGTTAATGCTTCTAGAT
The DNA here is from genome assembly GCF_035582795.1 of Mycteria americana. Classification (NCBI taxonomy): domain Eukaryota; kingdom Metazoa; phylum Chordata; class Aves; order Ciconiiformes; family Ciconiidae; genus Mycteria; species Mycteria americana. Next base: position 90,308,975 of record NC_134366.1, on the reverse strand, counting down.
CTTAAAAGAACTTTTGTTGTTGTTTTTAAAGTATTTGCCACTCCCTAAACTCAAACACTTTTAGGAAGTGTCTCAAATCCAAACAATGATGCAGATACATCTGAAGTGAGCTTCACATTAGCAGACTTGATAGCAAACAGCTTACCATAAATGCAAATTTGCAGTGCTTGCAGGAAATAAATAATAAAGCTGTGTTCAGCCTGTGCTTATATTTGCTATCATTACATTGATGCTGCTTCACAAAGCAACCCTCAACAACCCAAAAGCCTGAAATGCTTCTGTTTCAAGCGTGCATATACACCTTCTACATTAAAACCCCATTGGTTTAGGCTCATGTGCATTATATCTAAAAGGAACAAATGTCAGAAAGAGATACTAATGTTGTGGTGTATACCAGCTTCTCCAGATTGAAGTCATAAGCAATTACATGTCTTCAGATTCAACATGGTTATTCCATTAACTGCAGAAGGCTTTGTTAGGTTGCTTGATTAAAAGCTAGCCTCCATAAGCGCAAAGGAGCACAGAGGAACAGCAACAGGCTGAGGAAACCCAGTAACCCAGTCAGAGCAACCAGAAGACCCTGACCTGGCTCCTTCCAGGGTTGTCAGAGGAGAAGGATCAATCAGCCCATTGTCCTGGAACAACACCCCTCACTACGGAAGAGGCTCCTGGATCACCTCACAGACCAAGTAGGGTTCCTGCCTACCACTTTCCAAATAAAGGACAGATTTGCTAGAATCTTTCCCTTATTTTTTCAGATTTTAGAGATGCCAATATTATTTAGCTCATGAAAAACTGCAAATCAACTGACAGAACTGAAACTCATGAAAAGATTATACTTGACAAGGTGTTTCTGTTGAAAAGCAGGAGTTTGGCAAAAGAAATTTACCAAATCCAGAATTTGGGGGAATTTCAATTAGCTTTGACACAAAGAAAAGTCTGTCATTATTCCATATCATACAATCATTATATAAACAAAATATACTGTCATTTCTTTATTTTACCATACACCTTTACCAAAAGGTATACTTGGCTGTAATGCAATAACTTCCAACTTCTAGAACTGCTAAGTTTTCAGCTCAACAAGCTCTGTAACCAAATGCCATAATAAGTACTATCTATCTTAGACAAATTACCACAAGTGAGTAATCTCTGCCTCAGAAGAATACACACAGAAGAGACACATGTATGCACACCCTGTTTGAGTTTCTGAACTTCCC